>NC_090936.1:668719624-673719624 GCF_040938575.1 Ambystoma mexicanum
CGCCCACAGCCCACCCCATGGTCATGAGGTCCCAGAGCAATGAAAACACTGCCCGGCCAACCCCGCCCCTGCCATTACCCAAATAAAGGACACTGTATAATAAACTGTCACACTGCACCTCACTTGTAGACACATGCATGTTCTCTCACTCTTTTGTCTCGCACATGCAGGTACCGCGTCATACTGTTTATGTATAAAGAAAAGTGAAATAACTAACATTGCGTTTTGCCCAGGGGTAAATGCTGCTCACGGATGACGACACACCCGAAGTACTGTCACACCAATTTGTATGGTTCTACGTGATTTCGCCAACCTATTTTTGGTCGTGGTACTTTTCATCGCCGGATTTTACATAGCCAGAAACCCTGTTTTTAGGGGGTTTTTTATTAAGGGCGGGGTTCCCCTCCAGACCCCCTCTTACTATTATAATAATACCCCTAATAATACCCCAATCCCAACAAAACACCCCCCAAAATAAAAAATAAAAAAAACGGGGTTTCTGGCGATGTAAAATCTGGCGATGAAAAGTACCACGACCAAAAATAGGTTGGCGAAATGCGTGTATACCATTTGTATATGTAATAAAAAGACCAAAATATTTAAAGAAGAGAAAAATACGTGTGTACTACAACACGTTCCTTCTGGCCATAGAGCAATCATTTCCACATCTCCACGAACATCTATCAGCCCTAAGAGATAGGTCGCTAAGATACGCGTGGGAGCAGCTTTTCGCTTGGGCATTAAATGACTATTTGATAGGGAGGGCTCGAATAAAACAGAACAAAATTAACGCCTATTTTCCGAAATGTTCAGGCAGGCACCTATATCGTCAATAATAAGCTGCAGGACCGCAGCAAAGGTAAGAGGAAAATGCTGGTGATATTAGTTATTGTATTAAAGATTATAGGTTTGTTGTTTATCACTGGTCTACTTGCTGTCACTGTCTGGCAGACACACTATGCTTGTCATGTATTGGCTGCACCCCCTACTAATGAACCCCCTACCACGGCTGCAACAGGTACGGTGTCAGGTGGTACAAGCAGAACAAGACTGGGGGGGAGGATTAAACATAGCACATATGTTGATAATAATGGGGTTGACACATATCTTACAGATTCCGCACACGTCTCAAACAATATGTGGTATCTGCACATGTCCAAAATTGGTAAGGTGACAACTAAGGACATTGCTTCGTGTGCCTACGGATCCCATACGCCATGAGTGCCTCTAGAACATTTGTGGCTACTGAAGTACCAGCAACATCAGTGGAAAACAAAAGGACGTTTTCAAGGGAGAATGGCAATAATAAAGTGGCAGACGAGAGACACATACCCGTATGAAAATAACTTCATCAAGACACTCCACATGTACAATAACTACTGGCAACTAACAGAAGGACTCCGGTACGTGATGGATGGCCCAGACAAAGGAGAGACGAAGGAAGTAATGTTGAATGACCTACCATATGAATGGCGTGCAAGCGAAGTTGCCGGAGTAATGGGGTGCTGGGAAAGACCCCTGCTGCTAATATATGGGAAAGTATACACGAAGGAAAGATGGACAGAAGGTGTTGTGGGGAACGAAATGGTAACACTGAAAAAAACGAATATAGCAAAAATAGACGAAGAAAACAACGAGTGTTTCAACGGATGGTTTAAGACAGTCGGACTGGTGACATGGTTAGAGAAGGACGAACACCTGGTATCAATACTTCCACTAACTGCACTGACACTATGCTATAAACACAACAGAGACGTACATTTCGGAAGGAACAGCAACTGCAAAAGGATAGTGCCAATAACTAAAGAGGGTGCCGGTACAGCGGTTTTAATGGACCACTATTGGGCCTGCGGAGACAAGGTATGCCACAAGTTTGCTGCCATCATGGAATGGACTATGCACAATGGTACACATAAACGTACCATCTCTGGTGGTACCACAGAAAGATGTGAACATGGCGAATTTCCCTAAAATGGATGACGGAAATAAAAGGAGGAAGAGATCTCTGACGGTTGAAGAAGGACAAGAAAATGACAGCACAAATATATTGTCAAGAGTTAAAAGACAAGAAGAGCCACTGATAGGAAATTATCTGTGGGGAAGATTGGAAACAGCTCTCAGTGACATTCCACCAGTTCACAGACTGTTTAGCAGAGCATCAATGTTCTTCTCATCAATAATACATCCAGGGCTGGAGGCTTATGCAAATGAAAAATGGCTCCAAATAACAAGATGGGAGCTAATGATGACAATAAACTCCACAGTAAACGGATTTAATGCAGAGGAATTGAAAGCAGTACGAATGGTAGCACTACAGAATAGGTATGTGCTGGTCCTTCTTACTGCAATGGAAGGTGGAGTTTGTTTAAAAATTGGAAAATCATGTTGCACATTTAACCCTGCTAATGACACAGATAATGGCACCCTTACTGAGGCAGTATCACAACTTGCCAAGATGCACGCCAAGATGGAAGAAGAAGCTAAAGGAGTGAAGAAAGATGGCAGCTGGTTTTCCTACTTGTGGATGTGGATGCCATCATGGTTGTCAGATGGCCCTAAAATAATAGCTGGGTGCATAATATTGGGAATGGCTGGCCTTTTAGGGTTAAGGATGTGGAGAGCTCGGACAGCACGGACCACTGATGAAATGATGGAAATGATAGGTATGCACGCCTTAATGCCAGCAGAAGACGACAGACACACAGATATAATAATAAAGAAAAGGGAGAGATTGCGCAAGCAAATATTAGAAAATGATTCGCAACCGCCATCTGAGAAGGTAGAAAACCCAAGGAACCCGAAGAGCTATGTTGGGAAGTGGGTCTACTGCAAACCAGGTGGTGGATGTGTATATATGTACTGGTCATTTAAAGATCATGTGAACCAGTATGGACAATTAGGAGGAATAACAAAAGTATGGAGACAACACGGAGACAAGAGAGTGGATCATTTTGCGGTCGACAAGTCGACCAGAGCGGGGACTGAAGTGGGAAAATGGGAGAACACGCTTCCCCCATTCTCATCCTGACCATGGCCTAGAGGATCACGGCTCAAGCACTCCCGCAAGAGGAGTTTGACCCGCTCACCTCCTTACCAGACGACAAGGTACCATGTGTTCTGGCCCACATGCACGAGGAGCATGCCCACTACCATGCCCTGGCCAAGCTGACTCCTGCAACATGGACCAGATCGACTAAAACAACAGCTGCAAAGCATCAACATCGTTAGAGATGCCATGACGACATAGGCAACAGACAAGAACACACGTGCCACCGTGCACACTGGTCACTCACACATCAACCCACACGAAGAACAGTGCTATGACGTAGCGGACTCACACACCCATGGATATGCATCGTTGTTATTTTTCACATAGGCCTCCAACAGCACCGCAGAAATGCAAGATGCCTGAAGAGCTTGTGTATACGCTTGCAGACGCTTCAGGATACCCTACCCACATAGAGATGTCATTATATATATATATATCTACTACTACTTGTGACACTCTGTCACCCTGCGGCACCTATGTTACTAATTATACATTGCCTCCCAGGAAAACTAGGCCCGAGTAGGCAGTAAGCAAGAGACCACAGGCCGAAGCCTCTAAGACGAAAACCTTCTCGAGACGAAAAAGTAATGCGCTGACCATGCAGAACGAGTCCCAGTGAGAGCCCACTGCAAGGCCACAATGTTGCAACCCACATGCTGAGCTCTCAGTACCAAGGTTACACCTGCCGCAGCCAGCACCCCTCTGGGATGAAAAAGCAAATTTAATGCTCATAATTATGCTCCAGCTACGGTCTCTACACACGTGACCGAGCTGAACTGACAAGATGCAAAGCTTATGAGACAGAAAGCCGCCGGGGTCCCACATCTGGGACGCAGGTTGCAACAATCGAAGTGACAAGTTGGGAAACCGATGGGAAAGGCGTGATCATCAGCCACTAGCAAGACATGTTCATTGTCCGCCACTAACACATAGTTGCACAATGTTGCCAACACCAGGTACCTCGTGGGCCGGGAACAGCGATGGTCCCAGGCTTGGGGGCTCACGAGGGAACCAATCAGAGTATGAGGGACTCCTCACTGACGCCATTTCGGGTAGCCAATCACTAAGGGTCCCCATGTAACCACTTTATTGTAGCAAGTGCTAGGGACAACCCAAGTGTGCCACCTGACCTTTCCTTATCCACTAACATTTCTCCATATATGTATCTATACTAACCCTACCACTCGGGGAGGCAACCTGAAGTGGCGATAAGTTTTGTGATGGTTTTTTCCCAGGTGACGCGAGTAGTGCGTCATACTATGGTAAAAAAGGGCCTGCGAGCCCCACTAAGAATGAGAGCGTCTCCCTGGATCAATGTTCCCTCTAAGCTGTGCACATGTGCGCTTGCCCAGCTTCCTACTGGGTGCCACTCAGAAGAATTTCAGCAGCACACACAGACAATTCCCACCTATTCAAAAACATTTAATAATGCACAAGGCACAGCAGGTACCTAATTACTTTCTCTCAAAATGAAGCTAAATTATATGAACTTGTATTGATAGAATACATCCACAATAGGTTAAAAACTAAAATGAAAAGGTTGCTGCATGAACAGAAGATATAATTAAGAGATGTCTGCACACATTAACTAAATTATCTTCCCTCCCTAACCATGACTCCTATACTTGACTCTACCACACGTATACCTTATGACTCAAACTTCGGCCCAGGCCTCATTCAAATATATCACCAGTCAACCTTGACTCTGCCTACCTCGGCTCTACAAAAGGTTCCCAGACTTGTACCTACATCCACTTGTTTTATGATTCTAATATGAATGACGTTTAAGCACAAGAATGTGTTACTCATGGCGCCTTAGCAAAAGCGTCACCGAGACTATGTAGCCCAACTGTCAGCTCAAATATCAGTTACTGAGTGCAAGTAACCAGGCTACTTGAATGTGTAACCTCATCCCATGATTCCGATTTTCTGTACGTATCTCACACAAGCGCTTTGAAACGGCCCCTCTTGAAAATTAATGCATTCATAGTAATTTGCCCTCTAAGGATTTTTTGTAGGCAAATGTCTACTTTATAAGCGGAGCGCTTGCCATATCATTTACCTGGCATGTAAAGGATAATGGGTATGGACTATGCCTGTCATTATTTGTATATAGTATTAGGGCAACGGATATACAGATTACTAGAATGCTTTTCACCCAATCTGCCCCTTTTCCAAGTTTTCAAAGTTCCATGGGGCATAGACCGTAACAAATTATATGCTAACTCGCTGCTATGCAAAAACAGTTTCACTGAGCATTTTTATAATCCTACCCAACAATTTAAAGGTGGGGTATGTTGCAAACAATCCTGTATACACTTCAAAGTAATTGTGCACTTAAAGATTCATGGCATTTTCTTAAACTGCACATACTATCATGGTGAGGTTTTAAATATGTTTTGCATTACAAAGTATTGTGAGTATGCAAATATCCCAGTTAGTGTTTTACTGCTACAATCCCTCACTTTTTACAGAGCCCTGTCAACTGGTATTGGAGGTTAGCACAGGAGCTGGGGTGGGGTACAGATGGAAGGACACAGGAGAACAATCCTTTGGGGTGAAAAACAAATCAGTAACGTTCAAAAACCAAATCAGACGTTTTGGCAGGGCAGTACAGTGAAGGAAATGTGTTTGTTTTCTGAAGGATAGGATAATCTAGGATCAGTCTAGGAACCTGTGCCTTTGGTTTCATTCTCTGCTCAGCTGCTGAGGGATTTTCAATATGATAATTTGTTTGTGTCTATTGCCTCTAGCATCACCATGTATCTTGTCTAACTGATAACAGCGAATTTCATATGAGGGGTCCCTAGGTAAAGAAGAAAGCACTCAATCTGTTGTACCTATGAACATTGCTGCTATTGTCTTCAAAGGCAAATATATGTGATTTTCCTCAACGGTGCTCCAGACAAAACCTCAGTAAGACTCTAGTGGAATTGTGTCCAGGCTGTGGTGAAAAAGAGTGGGCAAAACTGTAAACTGTATTATGTATCCTGTCATATAACTTCCTATGTTAGGGTTACAAGAGGGCTCTGATATGATGTTACTCCCTACTCCGAATCAAATGATTTTTCAGGGAGTAAGAAAGTAATTAGCTTTGCCAGAAGGGATATTTCATGTTTATTAAAAACATTTCTTTCCCCTTAAAATTCCTCTTGAGATTGGGCAGTAGTATTATTTGAGTTTCTACCAATGCCACTGCTCTGCGGGTCACTGAGTAAAAAAATATCAGTGGAACTTTGTGGATAGAAGCATGGGGTAGGTTCCTATATGTTTATAGTTTCCCGTTTTTGTTGGGCACATTTTCCTGTTTTAGGGAGTAACAATGGATCGTGTATGTGCCTCTTAGCTGTAGGGCTGGTTTTGAGCAAATGTCACAACTCACAGGACAACATTATGTGGATAGCAAGCAGAGTCCCAGGAATTCTGATCATCATATTCTGTGGTGCAGTTATTTCAAATGCAATTATCGTCCTACACACATTTTGAGGCATGTTCTCCTGGCCCTTGTATTACTTCCTTAAAGCAGCAAATGAATTCCCATTTACATATTTTCTGACATATTCCTTTTAGTTGCCATTATTTCATTTGCAAAAATGTTATCCTGTCTGAATTTTTTGACAGCCAGAGGTCTGCGGACGGCTCTGCCGGCCCCCGGGAGATCCCCCGACACTGGCATGTCCCACCACAAGGGTCAGGTAATTGACCAGGATCACACATACCTTAAGGCACTTTCCCTTCCTCACAGGGATAAAAGGTGGCGCACAAGTGCACAATACGAGCAAGGCAGACGGCACAACGGCAGGGATAACTCAGCAAGGCAGTTCAAGAGGAGGAGAAAGACAGCGCTAACCGAGAGGGTGACAGGGAGAGAAGCGACCTTGCCCTTTCCTACCAAGGCCTGTGAAACCTCCACAGAACGAATCCTAAGACAGCAAACACTAGCCAGCCTGTGTTGCAGCAGATATCAACGGTGCACAGGGCCCTCCTCCACTGATAACCAAGCCGAGGGGAGACGATTACCACTTCGGTACCTGCCTTGACTCCAGAGACAAGACAAGACAAGCGGTTCATCACAGCCAGTGAGTCGAGGGGAGAGTCGAAAAGAAACCGGACTGTGTTGAACAAAAGTAGCAAACGGCTAATTGAAGAAAGTACAAGACCTGTTGTTTTGATCCGAGAGGGGAAAAACTGCTACAGAGGAGTCAAACACCACAAGGGTGTTCGCCTGAGAAACTGTGGGCGATTACCATGTGGTTGAAACTACCAGTCCCAGAAGTGTTTGGGAATGGCAAGAGAAGAGGGTCAACGTGGTCATACGGAGGTCTAATAAAATCCTCCGTACAGCCAAAAGTCTTTAACCGGCAAATGAAGGTGTAGCTAAGGTAAGAGATTGCTGCACTGTGTGAATTGCAAAAGTTGGCAGGAGTGAACCTGACTGAGGGATGCCGATGAAAAGGGGGCAGAGTCTGAAATCCCAGTAAATAGTGTGTTGACAAGAGTGAACCCGGCAAAGGGGTGTCCACAGTTAATGGTTTAAAAAGATATTAAGATTCGTGAATGTTACAGAAGACATTTTGTTGAAAAGCCATAGTGAGCCCAACGGAGGGAGGCAAAGAGTCGAGAAAGGTCTGAGCACAGAAGAGGGGGATCCATGGGTGAAAAGACATCACCCAACGTACAAGCAGAAAGGAACTTTTATTCAATGTTTTGAATTCATCAGGTTCTCAGAGGCAAGAGACTTTTTGTAGAAAAGAGACTTAACCACAGACGGCCCTGATATCTGAAAGCAGAACTGTTGTCTCATGCTGGGAAAGCTTGAGTGTGTGCTGTGCTCAGGGGTCCCACCTTGTCCTCTGCTCAAAACGTGGCGAAGGGAGACCCCGGCTACCACATCCTGACTTGTCATTTGTGAACAATTCTTTCTTTCTTGTGAATGCTATCCCACATTCTTTTCATATTTAGTTGTACGGATTGGCAATAGTTTCTTTTTAGTATAGGCCCTTTTATTTTGACAAGAAGCCTCTAGGACTGTCTTATTTTGATTTGATGGTGGTAGCTTGCTCCCATCTTATATTTAGGTTTAGATTTGGCGTTTTTCCACCCTACCTATACAGTTTAATAAACACACTTCAACTGTGATCACTTGTGTCTGTCTATTCTTGATACCATGCCTTCCTTATATAAGGTGTCAGTTGTGGGATGAGACTCAATTGAAACAAATTGGGGAACCTTACAGTTCCAAATCGCAGAGAGCTTCTAAATCTTCCATCGCCACCAAGGAATCAATAGGATTTGACATCTGTAGCAGTAGGGAAGCTATTATTGCCCCAGGGAAGAGAGGAATGATTCCTACAGACCTAGTTCTGATACCCCCTCTGAAGTGCTACATGAGACTGGCCCTGAAATCTGGCCTAGCATGGAAGTTCGGGACTTCCAGAGAGATGTAAAGGTTCTCTTACAGAATCATAGTGAAATCCCTTTTGAGGTACACCAGGGAGATCAAAATGCCCAGGGAATTTTGGAAAGAGCTCTATTTCCTCACTTTTAAGAAAGTAAACCAGACAACATTCAACAGGGTAGCTTAGGCTTTGGAGAAACTGACAAACCGCTTAACATCAAAGAAAGGAAGGGAGAAGAGTCTACCATCTGTCCCGACCTAGCCTTTCCCCCAGTGAAATGATGCAGTGCTCACTGAAACTTTGCTAGAAGCAATTCTGAAAGAAGATGGCTTAGAGAAGGGAATTCCCTTTTTCTTCTTAAAGCAGGGACTGCTTTATAGAAGAGAGACATCTATGGAGGGTGTAATCAAAACCCAATTGGTAATACCCAAAGGCCACAATAAGGTTGTACTGGAGATCGCTATTCCAATTTTATTAAGGGGCCTTTAGGACAAGCTAAAACCCAAGAGCACATTAGTGGGACATTTTACTGGTTCGGTATCCAGTTATGTTACACATCGCCTACTGCGAGTCTCCTCCTGCCCAGCACCACTTACCTCTCAGGGGCTTTCTTCACACGCTTCCTGGCGCCTTTCCTCTGTGGCTGGGTCGTGGCACCTCTTCCCGAGTTGGCGGTCCCCTCTGCTTCGCTGTGCAGTGACCCAACGATTCCCGGGCACATCCGTTGAGGGCTCACCACGCATGCATGGACTGCCATGTTCTTCGTTCCGCGCATGCTCTGTGTTCTGGGCGCTAGGCTACGACTGCTTGCGGTTCAGCACAGTGCATTGCATCTTAACATGTACACTCCACTCGTGCCACGCTCCTGGACCCTCTGTCCTTGCTCGTTGGTATCCTTGTGCCTTGACTCCTTGCTCCTTGTTTCTTTGTGTCCCTGGCTATCCTTCCAAGTTTGGGGTCCTGCCCCCTTTCCTTGCCATGCTGCTCTCTCAGGTTCTCCTATCTGCCTTCCTACCTGAGAGTGGGGTCTACCCAGTCCTCTCCTTTTGCTGCCCTCTCCCTTGCCTGTGCTGCCTGCTCCTCTTACTTCTCCTTTTGAAGTCCTAGCCAACCCCACATCCTTGTGCTGCTGGTCTGGACCCTGACCTCCTTTGGAACCCGTGTCTGCTGTCGACTGCCACTCCGAGACTGGACCTTTGGACTGAACATTGCCTGCCATCCCAGTCAGTGCTTGCACTGTTCCTGCACCATGTTAATCTGTGAAGTGCTGTCCTGTGGCGTGGGGAATTGATCCAGGATCCCCTAGTTGCATTCAGGTGGGTCTTGGTTTGGTTTCCCGTGTTGACTTATCTACTTATCACAAGACAGTCTGGCGTCAACTTCACCATCACCTGGAACATCAGGTACGAAGCGCCAGCGAGACACTCTGCTTAATAGATTAAGACACCTATCCACCAGCTCTGACATGTACCCCGACCAGGAAATACAGAAGTAACTATGAGCCCTCCGTCATGAAAACACTGCCTTGTGAAAATTGGCGGTTACTCAGGCAGCTTCAGTCGCACCTGAAGCCGAGGTAACCATGGCTCATATGTCTCCAATGAAGTTTGACGGGGACCCTAGGCGGTTGGTGGAATTTTGTAATCATTGCAAGGTTCATTTTTTGTTTCAGCCCTCCCATTTCACTCAGGGGAAAGATCGGATACATTCTTGGGAATATGATGGGGAGTGCTTTGGCCTAGGCCACCCCATATGTCGCCACCAACAGCCCCATCCTGGAGGATTTCATTGTCTTTGAGCGGACCTTTATGGAGGTATTCCAGTCCCCTAATTTGGCTGCAGTAGCTCAGGACCAGCTGATTGAGGTTCGTCAAGGCGGAAGCGATATTATATCTCATCTGAGCTGATTTAAACAGTTAGCAGTGGATTCCAAGTGGCCGGAAGTAAACCAGAACACCTTAATCTGCCAGAGATTGAGAGACAAATGCTAGGATGAACTGCCATGTATCCCTGAACCCAGAACACTGGCTGCCTTAATTGAACAGGTGTTGAAGATTGATCATCACCTGACAGAAAGAAGAGGGAAAGGACTGAGAACTGAGCGAATGCACCCACGACATTTGTCCAAACCAGTGGTTCCTGTCAGTTCTGCAGATCCGTCACCCCGGAACCTATGCAATTGCGGGCCATATGTGGTCTGTTGTATGAGTTAGAAAAGCAACGCTGACGTGCTAATCGCCTCTATCTGTATTGTGGAGCTTCTGGTCATTTCTTGGGTACTTGTCCTTTACGTCCTCCCAGGCGTTCTGAAAACTAGATGGTTTGTTGTTAAAAAAAAGACAAAGACAAGCATGCTGTTCTCTCCAGCCCTTCTTCCTGTGGCACCCATGCAGCCAGTACCTCTTCTTGTTCTACGAGTCCAGATCCCTTGGGGTAATAGACATGAAGAAACCACAGCCTTGCTCGATTATGGGGCGTGGGGAAAATATATTGACACAGCCTTCGTCTCCCAGGTTCGGATTCCGGTACATCAGAAAGAGCAAGCAACTCCTGTGGATGTCATCGACGGGACACCGCTATCCACTGGTCCGGTCCGCAAGCATACCGGACGTCTCTTTGTTTGCATCAATGACCATTTGGAACAGATCCCGTTCAATGTAATAAAGACACCCTCCTACCCTGTGGTCTTGGGTTTGCCCTGGTTACTGTTTCACAACCCTCACATAAACTGGGAAGCCTGGACTTTAATCTTTGCATCCAGTTATTGTATTCGGCATTGTTGTGTTGGACCTGTCTCCGAAATCATCTCTACCTCTTTGGAGTTTTCTTCGGCCAACTCGACACATCAATTCTGTTCTCTCTAAATCATACCAGTGGTGTAGCACCAGTAATCAAGTATTTTCTGAGCCGGATCAGATTCCTTTGCCTCCTCATCGAGTCTGTGACTGTTGTTCCATTGACCTTCTGCCCGACAGGGCCACAAGGAAAGACCTACTCCTTGATTATTGCCTATTGAATGAAATAACACGTAAGGATCGGTACCATTTGCCCTTGATCTGTAACATTATTGAATCTCTTCACACTGCCAAGTTCTTTACCAAGCTGGACCTCAGAGGGGCATATGATCTGGTTCAGATCAAGACGGGTGATGAATATAAGAGGGCCTCCAAGACATCCAGTGGGTGCTATGAATATAGAGTGATGCCATTCGGTCTTTGCAATGCCCACTCGGTTTTCCAGCACTTTATGGAATCAGTCTTTTCTGATTTGATCGGCCTAAATGTCTGGATCTATCTCAAAAACATTCTCATTTTCTCCACCACCCTGGAGGCACATGTCCTTCATGTGCAAGAGGTTCTGTCTCGTCTGACCGAGAATCATCTTTGCGCCAAGGCTGAGAAGTCCCTTTTACTTCAGGAAAGTATTGCATTTTGTCTATACACGATTAGCAGCTCTGCCATACAGATGGATCCTGCCAAGGTAACGGCTATTTTTCTATGGCCACAACCTCAAGATCTCAAATCTTTACAACTCTTCCTAGGCTTCATTAACTTCTACTGTAGTTTCATCCTGGACTTTTCTTGCCTTACTTCTGTTTTGACAAGACTCACCAGCACCAAGGTGCCATATGTTTGGGATTCCGATGCTAGAATGGCATTCAAAAGACTTGAAGAAATCTTTTATCTTCGTACCCATTCTTTGTCATCCTATGAAGAAGTTAGCCTTTATCGTTGAAGCTGATGCCTCAGACTTTGCTATCGAGGCTGATCTTCTCCAGAAGGAACATAGCACTGGAATGGAACATCCCGTTGTATACCTATCTCGGAAACTGTCATCAAGTGAACGTAACTATACCTTCATCGAGAAGGAACGGCTAGCGATCAAGGGGGCCTTCGAAGAATGGAGGCACCATCTCTTGGGCAGACGGTTCTTGGTGGAGGTTCGTACCGATCATAGGAATCTCCAGTTTCTGTGAAGAACCCTTTGTATCCATATGAGAATGGGTAAACTGGGGAGGACCAGTGATAATGGTCTATATTGTCCTCAAGGTTTAGTTAGTTTGAGTTTTTAATTCAAGGACCCAGAAGGACAAAGGGAATCAAGTTCGGACTAGCGGTAGATGGAACAATACTGACTCTCATCTCTTGTCCGTCTCAGTTTACTCATTCTTGAAACGTATTGTGATACTTTACTACTGATTTCTTGGAGTGTAATGGGACCATTAGGTATGATACTGCAAGCCTAAATTTACTGTGACATCTGCTGGACCTCTAGAACTGGTTGTGAATTGTTAACCATTTCTCTCCCTCTACGTATTATGTACGTATGTGGCCTACATGTGAGTAGCCTATCTGTATTCCATGCTAACTGGCGTGATGGATTTTGTGACTATTCCTGTATCAGTATTATTTGGTTGTGATGATGACTTTATAAATGTATTTTTAAATGTCTCGGATTTGTCTGCCCCACTCCTTAGACATACATGTATTGTGACTACCACCAGGTATAGGGATTACATTTAGTTTAGGAGTGGGCATGGCCTGCCTATAGATCTTTACTGTTTGTATGCATACACTTTTTTCTACTGTGTGTAATGTTTAACTTTAAGCACATATTTTAACCTACACTTACTCTCTCTGTAAGTTTTCTATAAGGTGCCTTTTTTTCAGTATACCAGTTGGTGCATTCTCTGGGGGTAACCATTGGGACTAACTATAATTCACTGGCGGCCTACCTCTTCCATTCTGTTAAGCCCCACTGCTCCACCAGAAGAGGTTGGTATAACGTTTGGCTAAGATCCCTGCATTGCCAGTAGGTTAATGGTTTACATCTCTCTGTAGATGGCTGTGGAAAAAATCTCCCCACAGTCAGAAAAGCCACCCACTTAATTATGTTTTACATCGGAATTTGGTTTTGGTATTGGCAACACAGAACATGAGAAAAAGGTTCCAGAATTGGACAATATTTGAGTAGTAATATTAATGGCGGTTACCATTTTACACTTACAAATTGTGTTGGTCAATCAGTTTTGTTGCTCTCACTTTACCTTAATATTATTTATTCAGAAGCAAGCGGGATGGGGTAGGATAGGATTTTCAAAAGCTAACATCGAGTTGTAGGATACCCTGCAGTTCATGTTCAAATGAACGGTGCACAAAATAAAAGCGTAAACGTGTCTTTACGCTTTCATTTTGTGTTCCATCTCATTTTCCTGCTGTTCCAAGCCACAAACCAGAGATTAAAAGGAAAAGTAAAGGCGTGTTTGCGTTCATTTACTTTTCACAGTTACACTGCTTTGTAAGTGTTAACAATTGCAAGTAGCGCAAGTGAGCTGGAGAAGGGGGTGTAGAATGGCTGCACTGGAGAACCTGGGCTAGCACTGTAGCATTTGTGTCCATATGTATGATCTTATTGATACACAAAGATTACAGCAATGCTCCCCTGCCACACTTGGTTCATGTTGTGTTATGTTATGTTATGTTATGCTATGTTATGTTATGTTATGTCATGTTATGTCATGTTATCCAATATTTATATTGCACCCATCAACAGCATAGTGGTCATACGGCGCCTGGCCTTGTCCGAAAATTGGCATATTGTGACCTTGTTATGGTGTTGCCAGACCTTAGTCTATGGAAAGGAGGGGGAGGGCTGGCTGTGCGGACAGGAAAGATATATAAGAAAATAAAATGACCAAAATCAAGGTTTGCATCAGACTCAACAGGAACGTCTTTAACCATCTCAAATGTATGCCCTAAAGTCATCTCACTGGAGACAGATTCTTCAAGGCCAAGTGTGAGAAGTACCACATATCTAATAAAACCAGGATGCAGGCAGTGCATAATTCACAGGATGTCCAGAACGAAGGGAACATTCTCTGCAGCACCTCGGGTTGGTCATTAGCCCACTTATACCTGGTGAGAAGGACTCTGAATTTGATAAAGTGCAGGATTTGCACCGTATATATAGAGACTTTACACTTTGGTTAAAGCACATCAGGACAATGAAGAATTTTTAGATTGTATTAGAAGGAAATAGGTATATGTGAATCACCTGGGGTTCCCATTCCCAAATTAGGAGTGGTCCCTGCGGCTTAACTGGGCAGCTCCCACCATGTCAACCCAGGCTTCCACTTTTACACCATAAGGATTCTCAAAATACCTGTAGAGTTGTGCATGGTGGTCCCCACTGTCTGTGTCTATTCCTTACCCTTTAGGGGGATGGGGGGGACTAAAGGTGTGTCCTTATCAGACTCTCTCCATCAGGAACTTTCTAAGGTACCTAACTTGTTGATCTGTCTTCTCTTTCAATCTGTTGACTCCACAGAGTCTTCTCACTCTCCTTTCTCCTCTTGTCTCACACCCATCCTCATCAATGTGTCTATTTCTCTCTGTTTCTATCACCACTGTATCCTTCCACTGGTCTTACTGGTCTTTCCCAATTCTTCTATCGCTACCCTCTAACTGGTAACTCCTCTGTACTTATGCTCCACTTCCTGGTCTTAGTTCTATCCCTATCTTTCCTCACATTATGTGCTCTCTCTCTCTCTCTCTCTCTCTCTCGCTCTCTCTCTCTCTCTCTCTCTCTCTCTCTCTCTCTCTCTATATATATATATATATATATATATACATTTTACTGTCTCCACCCATCAACTCTGTCCTTGTCTTCCCAACAAACCACACTCCCACCACTACACTTGCCTCTACTCCCCGATACTCACCCTTCTTACTCTAACTTCCCTCTCTTCCACATGCACACAGTCTGACTCACTCCTACTTTTATCTTCCCATTCTCTCTATCTTTCCTCAAGTCTATCTCACTCCCAAAAAACTTGAATGGTACCGCCCTCTCAGACTCAATACCTTGACTCTCTCTCTATACTGCAACAGTCTTCGCTGCCACCTTCTTCATCTGGTACAACCTCCTTGGCCCACCTTCTCTGCTCCTGACCTCAACCAAACACTTTGCATCCCTTTCAGGACCTGCTGGCTTTTTAGAGACCTGATCCACTCGTCTAAAAGAAATTTGGGTTTCCCATTGGACATTTACTTCAGCTTTACCCCTTGGCCAATTGCTAGCTGAATGATTCCCCTAGGGGCAAATAATTCGACTGCAAGTCTTTAAGAAGGTTTCTGGCCTGCCCCTTTTCAATCTTCATTCTTGTGCAGGTAGCCCTAAGCCCAAGCTGCTAATTTTTCCTGAATTTCTCCCCATGATTTGGTGAATTTTGCTTCCAACTAGGTTTGAGGAGGATTTCTGCGTCCCCCCCGTTTCCTCTCCAGTTTCTTTCCACTCTCAGCCCATTTACTGTTAACCCCCATCCTCCTGGGGTCATTCTAGGTTGGTTGGTGGGTTGGGTTTTTGGTGTCTCATTCCTTTTGGGAAGGGAAAATAATTCAAGTCCATTCCATTGTTGGTCATGACTCCATTCCTCTTTCTCTGGGACAGGAATTTCCATGTTGTACCCAGGGGCATTCTGGGGGTTGCTGTTCTGGTCTCCCGCTACTAGCTCAAGGTTCTGTGGCAACAGGATTTATGTCAGGCTTCGCAAAGGTTGGATGTTCAAAGGTCTTGGTTCGAAGGAAGTACACATGAGAAATGTAAGAACCAGATTAAGGTCCCAAACTGGAACCAATAAAACGGATTGGAGGGAACACATTTGTCAGTCCCTTCAGAAATTGTATCACTAGTGGCATTTTGAAGAAAGATACCTTTTGAGACGAGCACTTTAAATTGACAGCGCTACCGATATCCTTTTAATGTGCCAACCTGGAGCCCCAGTTTAGCCAGATGTACCAAGAACGATAACACTATAGGTGTACTGCACAAAAAAGGATCCCCATTCATGTCCCTGCACCAACTGCAGAACTTGTTCCAACGTCAGCAGTACAAGGATTTTGTTGTTGGCCTTTTGGCCGAAAGTAAAATCTCCATTAAATCATCTAGGAGGTCCCAATCCGTATACCTCAACCTCTCAGAATCCAAGCGTGAAGGTTGAGTGTCTTGACTTCTGGATGGAGAACCTGACCTTCCTCACGCGTGAGAAGATCCTCTCTTTGCAGAAGATGTACTGGAGGTCAGGTGGACATGTCCAGAAGGTCCGGGTACCAGGTCCTCCTTGCCCAATCTGGAACAATAAGGATCATGCATTTCCCAAACTTTCTGAACCTCCTGATCACATGAGGAATAACAGGGACTTGAAGAAATGCGTATAGGAGTGGAAACTCCCAGTCCACTATGAATGCGTCAAATGCGTCCGCAAAAGCTCCTCTTGTGGGAAATTCCCTGGAGCAGTACAGTTAGAAATTCCGGCTCACACTGGTCATGAACAGATCAACTTCAGGGATTCCCCAAAGGGCAAAGATCTCTTGAAGGACTTCCTGAGCTAGTTCCCACTCGTGGGAGACTGTGCTCTGCCTGTTCAAAGCATATGCCGCTGTGTTCCCCTCTCCAGCTAGGAGAGCTGCTAATAGAAAGACACCCTCTTGAATTGCCCAGAACCAGATCTGCATTGCTTCTCTGCACAGTGGTGATGACCCTGCAACTCCTCTCTTATTGAGGTGGTGCATGGCCACTGTGTTGTCTGTCATTATCAGGATATTCTTTCCCAGGACAGAGGGCACATAGGGCATCAGCACTAGTCTGATTGCTCTCAGCTCCAAAAGATTAGTGTATAGTTTGGACTCAGTCAGGCCCACCACATAAGATCCTGTGTGACTCTGCTTGGAACCTGAAGAAGGTCTGACATCTTGCATGAGAATTGGGACCATTGAGTCCTGAGAGCCCATTGGAGAGATCTCATTCTCAGGCGAGCCTCTGGCACCAGAAAAATGCGGAATGCCATGAGGCTGAGCCACCTCAAAAAATCAAAGTCGGGGAGATGCTGGGCACTCTGGAATTTGGTGACCATCTGTAGAATGTGCTGAGCCCTCACCTCAGGTGGTAAGGCTTTTCCCAAGGATGCATCCAGGACTGTTCCGATGCACTGGTGTATTTGAGATGGTATCATGTGGAACTTCTTGTAGTTGAGGGAGAAGCCCAGTCTGTGCAGAGAGTGGCAGGTTATACTGAGATGTTCCAGGGCCTGTTTGGAAGAACGTGCCCTGATCAGCCAATTGTCCAGGTAGGGGTAGACGTAAATACCCCCCTCTCCTGACAGTCGCTGCCACCAGTGCCATCAGCTTGGTGAAAAACCTCGGGCAGAGGTCAGCCCGAATGGCAGAACTCGACAAATGTCAATGAGAACTGTCAACAGCGAACCTCAGATACCTCCTGTGCTTGTGATGGATAGGCACATGAAAGTAAGCATCCTGAAGGTCCAATGATACCATCCAATCCTGGATCTGGAGGGCCTGAATGATCGGAAAAAGGATAACCATCTTGAACTTGACCTTCCTGAAAAACTTGTTCAAGTATCTTCAATTCATGATGGGTCTCAATCATCTGTCCTTCTTGGAGATTATGAAGTAAGGGGAGTACCAACCCGAGTTCCTCACCGCTTCAGGTACTGGTTCTCAAGCACGGTCAAAATTTCCAGCACAAAGAGTGAATCTGAAAATTCTTAAGAGTTGCTCCCTTGTGGATGATCCTAAGGCCTTTATAGAACGGGAAGGCAGTAACCCCAGGCTACTGTTTCCAATGCCCATGCATCTGAAGAAATACCCCGCCATTCTTGCAGATGCTGTGAGAGTCTCCCTCCCACTGGGGTTTTGTGCACGAAGGCCTCAGAGAGGTTTTGAGGAGGCTGATGCAGCGGCTGAGGGTAAAGCAGCCATTGTCTAGGTGGATTAAGCACCTCTCCCCCGTCCACCACGGGGAAACCTTCTCTGACCACTTTGACTTGCCAGTCCTCTCGCTCTTCCAGCTGAGGCATGAAAATGAAAGGACCTGCCCTTCCAAGCTGTTCCACTGGGGCGAGTTTGTGGTTGTCTGATTACAGTACCAAGGGATTTGGCTGTCGCTTTGGAGGTCTGAAGCTTCTCTAAGCTCTCATCAGCCTTGCTGCCAAATAAGTGTGTGCCATCAAAGGGCATGTTAAGAAGTCTTGGTTGCACATCCGAAGTATACCCAGACTTCATTAACCACCCAAATGTGCATATCACCATGCTAGCCACCATTGTTCTGAGAATATTGTCCAAAGAGACGTGACCAGTTTGAAGGGACTCACACATAGCCTCCTTCCAATCTTTAATAATGTTCAAAAATCTGTCTCGTTCTACCCTTTCGGAATATGATCAGCCGCCATCGCTATACAGTCCCATAGGGTAAATGTGAATTTAGCAAGTGCGCATTTGGCATTTGCCGATTTAAGGGCCATACACCCAGCCGAAAAGACTTTTCTTGCCAAGGCATCATTACGTTTGCCATCCCTGTCTGGGGGAATCATTGGGTAGGGAGTTTGCTTTGAAGTCAATGTAGCAGACTGTACTACCAGGCTTTCTGGAGTTGGGTGTCTTAATAGGTAATAAGGATCGCTACTAGAGGTCCTGTATTTACTTGTCAATTTGTTATTTACTGCCAGAATTAATTCTGGCGTATCCCAGTTTGCACTGACCCGCCTTTGCAAGGCTATATGGAAGGGAAGAATACGATCCTCTTGGGGTCCCTTGCCCAAAATGTCTGTCAGGTCATCCTGCTCATAAAGTGGTGCAGGGCTGACCTACCTCAAGAATTCAATGGCTTTTGCCATTAATTGTCTATATGACCCCTCTCTGTGATCGGAGGGATCTGGTCTGCCATATTCAATCTCTGGGGAATTGTCTATTCCACTTGCCATCTGTAATGTCTCATACAGATCCATCATCCATGAATCGTCTGTGATTAGAGCCTCTGGAATGCCTTGAGTTCCATACTTCAAGCCAAAAGGTCGATCTTCATCATATGATGGCTCATACTCCTTATAAATTGACAAAGTGGCTTGAAAAAGTCCTGTCTTGGAAGTGGAGTAAAAGATGGTTTATTTTTCTCAACCTCCTTTGACAATTTTGGCATTCAACAACAATTTCGGGATTCGACGACAATGGCGTCTAAGATTTACCCGATAGGGACATCAAACTTTTTGTTGTCGAAGGTGTCAAAGATTTTGGCTTTGACAGGGCAGGTTCTCAAGTCGAAAGGACTTTCAAAGCTTTTCTAGGAGTTATATCACAGACACCTGGGCTCATGGGCGCATGGGCCTTGGCCTATGCCTTTTCCTGGTCGGGTTTTTCCTCAACAGCAGCATAGCTCCTTCTCTTGTGTTTCGAGGAGGTGGAGGCCGCAATCTGGAAAACCTGGAGCCTTTTTTGTCTGAATCTCTCCCATTCAGTTGGTGAAGCTGATTTCGTCAGGCAAGTTACCTATTCCGGGGAGGACCTCATTGAAGAGAACGGCGACCTGTGATGCCTTTTCTTCATTTGTCGTGAAGACGAAGATGAGTGGTGAGATCCACTTCTAGATCGAGTTCTTTTAGCTTTCTTCAGACGCTTTCTTCAGACTCGTCAGAGGATCGCTTTTTCGATAGAGTCATCGAAGGGGATTTATGTATCCTACCTGTAGCTAACAATCCCTTTAAGTTCTTTCAGGGCTTTCACTGTCATCGAAAGGCAGGATCCACACTCTGATGTCTTATGATCGGATCGCAAACACCACAGACACACCCGATGGGGGTCCATAAGGTACATCTTCACCCCAGAGTCTTGGCATTTTTTAAACCTCTATCTTTGAATCGACGATGCCGATGAAGATGCCATAGTTTACTCAATAGGTTTCTCGAAGGAACCGAAGCACGCTAATCTTCTGAAGCGATAGCTCTCACAGAACAAAATAACTGAAGCTAACAGTTGCTGCACACACTATATGTACCAGTGGTGATTTTCCCATCATGACGGATGCCCTAGAGGTACATCAAGTCGGCTGGCATCAACATGCACGCCCCCTGCTGAAAAAGTTTCCTAAGTAGCTTAAGCTGGATATGGAGATATATATAAAAAGATGAGTAATACGTGGGAGGACACAATCCATTCGAAAGTGAGGTTTCACAGGACCATATTGGACCAGTGGAAAATGTGCAGGTGGGTGGAAGAATCTGATGACAGCAACATACCATGGAGAACAACCTAGAGTGAGGCAGAAGAGAGAAGGGCCCGAGAAAGATCATTGTGATGGGAAGTGGGTACAAGGTGGGAGTAGGGTGAAACTTCTACATCAATCCCTACCAGAGTTCATCAGACCATCAACACCAATATTGCACTCAGCCTGGCAGAAAGATTCATCGAGATAGAACCCTGTGGAGAGGGCCTTGAAGACAGCACTTGAGGGACATTGAAAACACCTATTTGCCCAGGAGCAATGGATCCACAGCCTGGGCAACCATGCAGCCCGAGGAAAGGGTCAGAGGAGAAGAACACTTTCCTGGAAGCACCAAGAGGGTACAGACCTGATGGAAAATTCTTTTAACCTGGGACACTGGAAGATTTTGGAAATATTTGTTACCATTAGATAACCAAGTTAAATTGTGTTGAACTTTGTGAACCTTTGGCTACTTTGTCAAACATCCCCTTTGAAGCAGGAGTGTCTATTCCTTTGAACCCTTGTTTGAGAACACCCACTGGCCCTACTCACATTACACCTTAACACTTGGAGAAATCATGCTGACAACTTAGCTTACTGAGTTTTATCTAAAAACTCGCAACTTTTGTTAAACCTGAAAGACCTTTATGATAAAACCGCTTATTTTACTTTTTGTGTCTCGGTCTCAGGTGTGTAGCACAGTGACAGTAGTTGGCAGCACACTGTTACACATGGTTTAACCACTGGGCCAGCTTTTTCTTCAGGGTTGATGAAGTAATGTAAGTCTGGTTCATGGAGTGATTTCACTGAAAATGTGGGGTTTACTACCATTGTCTCTGAAGGACTATGCCCAAAGTAGAACCTGGATCATCTTGTCCAAATGCTCACAATAATGCCTCTGCTGTATGGGTATCCAGAAGGAGTTGTATCTCCTACCTTTATGTGTGAAGGAGAAAATGGGAACACATTTGCTTTTGTGAGTGCTCTGTTCCCTGAAACCTGATGCAATGCCTGCTGTTGTTAGGGTTCTTTTAAGGTGGATATCCATGCCTTCTAAGAAAGGTGCTAAATTGATCAACCAAATAGTCCAAAGAATGGTAAAAGTAAGACATTCAGGGGACCAACATCAGGAATCCGACCTCATCTTTCATTTTCGCAAAATTATTTTTTTTGTCAAGACAAATGTATATGGTTATGTTTTAAGGGACCTAATTTCTTCTTCTTTAAAACTGCTTGATTTCATTTACTGCAAACATGTGTCACACTTATCGAATGTCATTGTCTTCTGTGAAAAGATACTAAAAAACACTTTTAGATTTAGCTTTTAATAGCATTAAATAATTATGAAAACATAAAGGCAGGCGCCTACTTCCAGTACAGTCTAGACATTTGTGTATGTGCATATGTATAAACAAAATAGGATTTGTAACATCACTGTACCTCGTTTGCTGTGTTTGCCTTCAAAGGAACATAAAAAAAGAAAAACATAGATTAATAAATGGTGATGTTTTGAATCCTTAGTCACCATTTTGACACATTGTAGATAATTCAACACATTTATAGAAACCCTGATTTGTAGGCGTAGGACGAACATATTTTTTAGCTAGACTAGTACTCCGGCACTGATTATGCACTTTAAACCAATGTACTAAACACTCTCGAAGCAGATGAATGTGTGACGAGTAGCTCATAAAAGTACACTCGCTACTTTGAAATCATTTCATTTTCAAACTTTATTGCGGCGTGAGCCATAAAAGTTACCAACAAGTACAGTTAACAATAAAATAATTAATTAAATAAATCATACTAAAAGAGGCCCACAGCATTCTCATCCTTAAAATTTATTAAAAACAAGCAATGAAACCATCAATAAAACATAAATAAATATGAATATAAAGATACAAATTATTACATACAATTAGACTCCAGTTAGTTTAATAAACAGCACATAGGTTAGCCAGGATTATTGACTGGATGTCATTACAACTGTTGTAAGACTAGCATTGCTCACTTTAGACCTCCTCAACCATGATCTATGTAAATACTTGGTGACAAAATGAACTAATGTAAAGTCACACGTTCTCCTAAAAGTATACTGTTGCCATTTCACCTTGAAAAATGCCAGCAAGTCTAACGATTGGGGCTATATATTTTCCTTGTACATCTTTGTACCAAACTGTATTATTATGCCCAGTCTAGGTCTGAGGGAATGCTGCCAGTTCCAAAGTAGTAAGACGAAATTCTAGGTATAAAGAGCATGCCTTATCACATCCAGGTAGGCTTCATAACCAGAGTCAGGCTTGATCATCAGATAGAGGCGACCAGTGCTAAGATTAGCATAGGGCGCCTCCATAGACCATCGAGATGATTAAAACTCACTCGCTTGATCAAGCCCTTGGTTTCACTGGTCATGGTTTCCGGTGACCTCCATAAATGGCCAAGATGCAAGTCTAGGAGCCAGGATTTCAGATGTTAAACCAATGAAGAGAACACAATCCTTCAAGAGTCATAACATACATAAGAGATTTTCTAGAATTATCTAAACCTGGAGAGGTCCATAACCTCACCCAATATAAAATAGGTTTCAACTTAATCAAATCTCCCACTAGTTGTAGGTCACATTCCAAGTGCCTGATGCTTCCACTGTATTTTTCCAGGGTGGCAGTAGCTTTAAGAACTTGATTTTACCACAGCCCATTTTTACAGAACTTGATGCCTCGATAGTCATAGGTTGATACTTGCTCGAGGGCCAACCCATCTACTTCAATACTGAGCGTCACTGATTTGGCTGATCTGTGCCTAAATGCTATCATTTTAGATTTCCCCTTATTCAATTCTAAATGCAATTACCTGACTTTTGTTAAAGATCGCCAAAGTGTTTTTGAGACCAATCGAGGTTGTGGCCAGCAGCACTGTATTGTCGGCAAAGAAAAGCACAGGGAATTCATCTTGCCCAGCCTAGGTGAGTCCAGGCTGCGTGCCTTCAGCTCCTTGATTACTTCATTAATATATAAGCAAAAGAGGAGCAAGTCCAGCACACACCCCTGACTAACATCTTTCTCGGCATCAAGCAACTCAGTGAGCTCTCCACCTAGGCCCCAACGTACTGATGCTTTGTTGTTGGTATATAGTAACTGGATTAAAGTTAACAAATTAGGGGGGATTTTCCTTTTAATCAACATCTGCCAGAGTTGGTTCCTTGGAACACAGTCAAATGTTGTCTTCAGATCTACAAATACAGCATAAATCCTAGCCCTATCTAGCCTTGTGTACCTTTCCAGAATCAGCCCAAGCCAAAACTCTGAACAATCATACTGATACCTTTCTGGAAACCTGCTTGAAGGTGGCTGATTATTCCAGTTGCCTCTGCCCAGATTTGCAAGCATCCCCAAAGTAAATTAGCAAACATTTTTCAGAAATTTGGTGATAGTTCTCAGGCGTCCCTCTATCACCCTTCTTAAAAATTGGACGATTTCCGCTTGACACCACGATTGGGGAACCTCTCTTGAATTAATCACAGCATTGTAAATTTGGCAAAGAACCAGAGCCCAATTCAACGCATCCTTAAAAAGATCAACAGGGATCATGTCTGGGCCAGGTGCTTTCCCACCCACCGAGGCACTGATTGCCCTTTCAACCGCCTTCACAGTAACTATTTCTATGTTTGAACCTGTGGTGTGACTCCATCTGATATATCTTCCAACTGCAAATCCCCATTATCTTGGTACAGATCCAGAAAGTGTCTCTGCCAGGAGGAATGGGATATACTACACTGTAGCTCATTAGGTGTGTTGAGATCTTTTCAAGCAACCATTGACCAAAACAATCAAGGATCATGGTTTTACATGCAGCTGTTAGTACGTCCCACCTATCCTTGTTAAAAGCGAAATTTCTATTTTTAATTAATGTCTTACAGGAGGACCCAAAGAATCTTAACTTCCCTTTGTTCACCAACTACTGCTCCTTTAAACAGGACATTACCCCTGGCTACTCGACACTCAACATCAAACTGAGAGTATGGCGATCATGGCTCGAAAAGACATTTTGAGAGCTCCAATAGTGATATGAGGTCTGGAGTGAAAAGAGAAGGGGAAGCAATGTGGTTTGCATCAGACCCATCCGACTCAAGTCTCTAACCATCTCAAATGTATGCCCTAAAGTAATCTCACTGGAGACAGGTTCTTCAAGGCCAATTGTGAGAAGTACCACATATCTAATAGCACTAGGATGCAGGCAGTGCATAATTCACAGGAAGTCCAGAATGAGGGGAGCATTCTCTACAGCACCTTGGGTTGGTCAGTAGCCCACTTATACATGGTGGGAAGGACTCCAGATTTGATAAAGTGCAGGATTTGCACCGTATAGTAGACACTTTACACTTTGGTTAAAGAACGTCAGGACAATGAAGAATGTTTACACTTTATTAGAAAAAAATAGGTATATGTGAATCACTTGGGGTTCCCAAGTTAGGAGTGGTCCCTCTGGCTTAACTGTGCATCCACGTCAGCTCCCACCACCTCAACCCAGGATTCCCCTTTTCTCCATAAGGATTCTCAAAATACTGGCCCCCACTGCCTGTGTCTATCCCTTACCCAAAGGGGTTCCAGGGGCTAAAGGTGTGTCCTTATCAAACTCTCTCCGTCAGGAACTTTCCAAGGTACCTAACTTGTTGATCTGTCTTCTCTTTCAGTCTGTTGACTCCAAAGATTCTTCTCACACTCCATTCTCCTCTTAACTCACACCTATCCTCATCAATGTGTCTATTTCTCTCTGTCTCTATTGCCACAGTATCCTTCCACTGCTCTTACTGGTCTTTCCCAATTCTTCTATTGCTACCCTCTAACTGGTACTTATGCTCCACTTCCTGGTCTTAGTTCTATCCCTCTCTTTCCCCACACTGTGTGCCCTGTTCTTGCCACGCTCTTTCTCTCTACATATATCCTTTTTACTGTCTCCACCCATCAACTCTGTCCTGGTCTTCCCAACAATCCTCACTCCCACCACTCCACCTGCCTCTACTCCCTGATACTCATCCCCTGACTCTTACACTTTCCACTCTTCCACACGCACACAGTCTGTCTCACTTCTACTTTTAACTATTTCCCATTCTCTCTATCTTTCCTTAAGTCTATCTCACTTACTCCCAAACAACTTAAATGCTACCACCCGCTTAGACTC
This sequence comes from Ambystoma mexicanum, assembly GCF_040938575.1. Lineage (NCBI taxonomy): Eukaryota > Metazoa > Chordata > Amphibia > Caudata > Ambystomatidae > Ambystoma > Ambystoma mexicanum. Next base: position 668,745,302 of record NC_090936.1, read on the forward strand.
AATACCTTGGGCCTCATCACGAGTTGGGCAGTAACGCCGGCGCTATCAGCGCCAGCGTTATTAACCCTACCGCCAAACCCACCAGCGCAATTAGCCTCCGAATCACGGGTTTGGTGGAACAGGAAATCCCCATTCCCCACTGAGCCCATTCAGGAATGCCCCATTCCCCATTGGGCTCAATGGGGAAATTTCACGCTCTTACCGCCGGCGGATTTCCCGCCAGCGGCAAGAGCGCGAAATTTCGGCGGATTTCCCCCGAGCTAAGAGCTGGGGGAACATCAGCCGAAGCCGTGATTTGGCGTACCCTTAAATGCAGCGGTAATAGCTCTACCGCCGCATTTAAGGGTTGCCGCCAAACTCGTGATGAGGCCCCTTGACTCTCTATTCTGCAACAGTCTCCGCTGCCTCCTTCTCCACCTGGTACAACCTCCTCAAAAGTCTCTTGGTCCACCATCTCTGCTCCTGTCCTCAACCAAACACTTTGCATCCCTTTCTGCACCTGCTGGCTTTTTAGAGACCTGTTCCCCCTGTCTAAAAAAAAAAAACTTGGTTTCCCATTGAACATTTACTTCAGCTTTAACCCTTGGCCAATTGCTAGCTGAGTGATTCCCCTAGGGGCAAATAATTCGACTGCAAGTCTTTAAGAAGGTTTCTTGTCCGCCTCTTTTCAGTCTCCCTTCTTGTGCAGGTAGCCCTGTGCACAGGCTGCTAATTTTTCCTGCAATTCTCTCCACGATTTGGTAAATTTTGCTTCCAACTAAGTTTGAGGAGCATTTCGGTGTCCCCGGTTCCCCTACAGTTTTTGTTTCCCACTCTCAGTCCATTGGCTGTTAACCCACATCCTCCTATGGCCATTCTAGGTTGGTTGGTGGGTTGGGTTATTGGTGTCTCATTCCTTTTGGGAAGGGACAATTCAAGTTGTGGTCTGAAACACTTGTGTATGACCGAGATACAAATAAAATATCATATCATATCATAAATCCATTCCAATGTTGGTCATGACTCAGTTCCTCTTTCTCTGGGACAGGAATTCCCAGGTTGTACCCAGTTACATTCTGGGGGTTGCGGTTCTGGTCTCCAACTACTAGCTCTGGGTTCTGCGGCTACAGGATTTCCGTCAGGTTTCACGATGGTTGGGTGTTCAAAGGTCTTGGGGTGTTCTGAAAACGAAGGAAAGGGGACCTGGCCAGGAAAGAGGATGATAGGTTTTGTGTCAGGGACAGTGGTACCAATAGCCCTGTATATCTTTAAGCACCCTGAGGAGCCAAGGGTCAATGGGTTCCTCCAAGCCCTACACCAGCTTTGGAGTAGGACTGGCTCTACCAGGACCTTGATAGGCCTCCTTCCCAGATTGAGAGGGGTCCTAAACCCTCTCTTGAAGGGTAATACTATGACTCTGTCACCACTAGCTAAAGCCCACGCTTACCCAACCCCACTGGAGGGAAAAATAAACTAAGTATGGCATATGAGAGGAGATCACCACATATCACCCAGTGTATCTGTGCATAAACAAAAGAATAGGCTTTAACTGTGTCTACGGGTAAAATCATTTAGACAGAAAATAAGTTGACATTACTGATAAAGAGCTAATCCACTTTCTTCTTCTATAATATAAAAAGGTAGTTTTATTATACCAGTAAAATCCTTCTTGTCCCTCCTTTGGTTGTATGTGATGCATTATCCAAAAACCCACTCTGGATCAAGTAGAAACCATTAGTTAATGGACCAACTCGAATTTCAGCTAGGAATTTAGTGATTAACTAACTCAATATTTGAATAGACATTTTGAATCTCATAGCAACCAAGAACCCCCTTACCATGAGGAACAATGTTACCCGAGCCCTACTTATTTAGCCAAAAACACTGGGGCACAGGGGCCTGTATTAAGTTATAATCCAATTATAAATATAAGCCAGCATGCAAAATACTGTAACAGACATGGTATTGGTTTAATATTGCCTACATGAGAGAGAAGGTCAGGTGTCATGTTCATTCTGGGTAATTGAGTGGCACGTGTGTCTTTACTGTTACCTTCCTTTAGTTTGTTCCTCAAAGGGTCAACGGATTTGTCTCCATCACCTGCCCTTATGTCTCTGAGCTTATTAACATCTCTCTGTGCTGAAGTCTTCACTACCTCCTTCAAGTCTGCAACTGTCCTACCCCATTTGTAGAAATCCTCTGCTGACCCAAATGTCCTGGCAAACTATTGTGCAGTTTCCCATCTTCCCAATTATTCAAGGGTCCTTGATTGGTTGTCTTCAATCAGATCACTATGTACCTTGAGGAGAATAGAAATGCACTTGAATCTGGCTTCTGTAGTAACCACTCAGCTGAGACTACACTCATGCAGGTTTCCAACTTTCTCTCTGATTGCACACCAATCCAAACTCTCTGCTAATCCTTTTGGTCCTCTATGCCAACATCAACACTATAGACCACACGCTCCACGACCTTGGCTTTCACAAATCTTCTCTCACGTAGATTGTCTCATACCTGGACCATCACTTCTTTAAAATCATCTGAAACTTGGAAGCACCCCCACCCGTTCACTGTCCGTGACCCCCAACAATCAGTCTTCGGACATCTGCTCTTCATCTTCTATACTGCTTCCCTCAGAAGGCTCATCTTGTCCTTTGTCTTTCATTGTCACCTCTTTGATGACAAAATGCAAATCTATGTTTTCCTTTCTCTCCTTCACCCCAACCTTCTTCAAAGGGATGATAAACTTTGCTCAGCACAAGGATATTGCTAGGAAGGCGTGTGGCTACATTATTGCCAAATGGGAGGCACATTTATGTGGCAAACCTCAGGTACAGGCAATGTTCCTTCTGAATCAGAATGTGAAAGTAGGTGTCCTGCAAATATTACACATCCATCGAATCCCCTGTTTGAAGGGACACAAGAATTTTGAGCAAGGCCAACATGTGGAAAGATTCCACAATGAGTAACTTGGAATGATACAATATCGGGAGTAAAACTTTAGAACTTGCTCTTTTATAGATAACAATGCTATTGCCACCATATTTTTAAAAAATGTTGACCCTCTCGCAAAATGTCCAGGGATGTGTTCTGGATCGTTTGTGGTGAAACAGGAGGGGTTTCAGGAAGGGAGAGAGAATAACCATTCTCCGGAATAGAAAGGAAAGGACCCATGGGTCTGCAGGGATTAATTTTCATTGGTTTAAGCAAGCCTCAAGCCTTCTTGCAACTGGGGATGCATGATCTTTGATAGTGATGGTGTGTGGCAAATACAACCCCTTGGGAAAGTTAAATATATTTTTTGGTATCCTGTGATGAAGATGTCACTGTAGATGTTGATACAGATTTAGCTTAGCCTCTGCCCCTTTTTATGTTAGACAGGTAAGCCTTTGCACTGGCACTTGAAGACCGCCTGTGTTTGATTTCTAGGTTAATCAGTGGTTGCATTGCCATGCATTTAACAGTTCTTACATGAGGGCTGGGTACCTCTAAACAACACGGAACTGCAGAACTTTGGAAATGCCAAGCAATACAGACATAGGGTTGTTCCCATTATATTACAATTAAACATGAGTTGGTTAAATATTCAAGTTATCAGAATCAATGTGATTTGATTGTGATACTTGCATATTTAACCAATTCATGTTTAATCATAGTCCAACGAGAACAACCCTCTTTGTGTGTTACTCATACATTTGCAGCCAACCTTTTCATCCCCATTAATTCATTATGGGAGGTGGGAATGGGAATTTTATGGGCCTGAAAAGAGGGGCTGGAAGGAGGGGTGAGAGTTTGGTATGGGACCCACCCCAATAACTGGGAGCCAGGGCTACTAAAAAGAGGAGCAACAGCGAAAGAAACAGGAACGAATTTCTGAGGATGAAAGTGTTGCCTTTCAAAATATGGATGATGAAACCATGTACAAACGATGGCTAGTGCTACTGTCTAAAAACCTGCTCTAGGCGGTTGAACCGATTTGGAGTTTATTGATTTCACAGCTGTAACATTGGATTTACACTTTTCTAAAGCGTCATCATTGGAGTGATGGAAAGAGTTGTGCTATCAAATGGAGGACTTTCCTCCCGAATGTCAAGGTGTGAAGACGCAGCAGAAAGATAAGCCTTTCTATGGATACAAAGAGTGTTATTTAGAGCCCTGCTTGCAGTGAGATTCATATCTTTGTAAATCTCCACTTGCTGCTGTGCTGCTTCCCTGCCTTCTGAAATCCAGAAGGTAAACTCATCAATAACTTTAGTAGGAAGACATTTAGTAAAGCGCTCTAAATTTCCCCATTTTGGAAGTTTAAATCCAGCTAAAACTCTAGAGGCATTTATCTGACTCAATTGCAGTCATATTGAAAAATGGTTTGAATACGAGAACTACTGACTCTTACTGTGTAATTACTTTCATTTCTTACTCCCTTCATTGCTATTCGGTGGTACCGATGATGAGGGATCAGAACACAATTTCTCGCTAGATGGTACTGAATGTGCATTGTCAGGGGATTTGGCAGCCACATGTTTTACCCTTGTGTCTAGCATGTCCGCTTGGATTGGTAACAAGGCTTCAAAACTGCTTTTTGATAATGACGTCACAATGCATGCATTGAACAAATCTCCAAGGACCAATTTAACCAGTACTTTGCCTCCATCGAGTAACGCTTCCCTACAATGAGTTAATTGTTTTTTGTCTTCCTTCTGATGCGTGCTCACAATGGAGCCATCATGAGGGAGCTGCCTCTCAGATGTAGCATGAAGGCCCCAAATGCACCCAGTACCAATGGGTGACCCATGTGTGCGCATAGCTTGGAAAGACTTTTGTCCTCTTTCCATATTGTGGGGCTTTCTAATGCTTGCCAAACTCTTCTATCACCTTCATTATCGGTGCAATCAGGGGCATCAAGAGTCGTCTGTTCTGCAAGGAACTGGGGCAAATACCAAGGCACAAGGTACAAGTACTCATTGGATAAAAATGTCCAGATATTAGATGCATAGAATGTGAGGAACGGCCTCTTAGAAATGTCCCCCATAACTAAAACACCTTTGGAAGCCAGTCTTGAAAGGCATGTAGGAGAGGGAGCCACAGCTATGGAAGGACATTTAAATATTGATCAAACAACCCAGTCATTGGCCACGCCCACAGTTTGGGCTTTTATGTAGGCATGGGAAAGGCACTTTCAAGGCACTGCCCTAGTGGTATTAACTGCCTATTGATGGTAGCAGATACACAATGGTGCAAGTACTTGGGCATCTAATAGCAGTGCCTGGAAAAATGCCCAATACCTATATACAAGACAAAACTGTTGGTGTTGCCAATGCTTGTTTTTAACAGTACTTCAGTGAAGGACACACATGCATAATGTTTATAAATAAAGTGGGTGAAGGCAGACCTGGTTAAGGCATTTTTATTATACCGGGAGTGGTTTTACTGCTCCAATCAAGTCATTGACTTTCAGAAGTCTGCTTTGAAAAAACACTGGCATGTACTTTGAGTACAGAGTTTGACAGTAAGGCTTGATTAAAGTGAGCTCAAACATTTCCCTCGAGGAGGTGTTTTGGATCTGGAGGGGCAGGAACTGGGTGGGAATGGATATGGGGATTAGTATGGCCATTGGCAGTAAATGGGTGGGCAAATACCCAAGCAACACCTACAAGCTTTGTATCTCTCCTCACATGCCTTTTCTCCCCATCAGTACTATGATACAATCATTTCCGCTTATAGGTGGCGCTAAAGTGCCACCTAATAGCCAAAACTGATAAAATGGTAAGAAAGGAGGTTGTTGTACAGCAGTAGCAAAATTCTGACGACCTGCATTGGCGAAAAACAGGACCTTTGTTATGGCAGTTGGTGACGTGTGGCTAGAGTGAGCAGGGCTTGGGCGCAGAAAAACATGTGCACAGACTTATGTAATTAACTTTTGGGAAGTGAAGTGGTAGCGTATCCTTGAAAGCCAGTTTCCCAGCACTGCCTGCGAATGTAAGCCATTTCAAGCAGTTAGGAGAAAATCAAAGAAGGTCGACAGAGAACTCGGAGTCCTTGAGCCTTGTTAACCGAGAGGCTTTAAGTTGGGGTGTATTGCAAATCTGAGTCTCTCTCTCGATAAACTTCTTTTGTTTATTATCGCCGTGATGAGGAGCCATTCTCATGGGGCATTATTTCTTTTGCCCAAGTTTCGCATGCCTAAAATGCCCTTAATAAAGCATTAAACAATCTAACTTGTTGTGCTCTGGGATAATCCTTTCTCAGCTCTGTGGCAATCATACAGATGGGAATGTTTGTGGGCCTGATTTACAACACGTTTTTCAATGGGGTAGGACTGTTGAAAAAGCCTTTTGTAAATCAGCCCAATAGTGTGCAGACATGAACCTGAAGTGTTTCTTTACTCGCCTCAAGTTTAGAAGAGATGGGTGCAGTATCCTCTCGAAGATTACACACAACTATATTTGCAAATGCACGTTTCTTATTCTTTTGTTGGAGTATGCATGTTTTCAGATAAAACTTTTTAAATAAGAGATGGGTGCGTTTGAGTCTGCCATTATATTTTTGGAATATGCGATAGAAAGACTAAAAGAAATTGCTGTAGTTAAGCACCATGATTGGTAAAATCACCTTGATAAAATTAAAAGATGAACCTTTCTATTGACTGTGATACAATACATACCAGAATGTTAAATCAGGTCGAACCAAAGAAAATCTAGACTATGTTTCAGTCATTTTGTCCAGGGATTGTATGATTAGATGTGTGTTTACATGCGTGTGAGAATAAGGAATCTAGGAGACTGAGCATGAAAGGCAGCAGGAGCCTATGCTAAGGAGATTGATGAGGTGAACTTTGGGTTTTGGAGGGAATACCGGGGTCTCAGCACCCCTTGACACCAGTTTTACATTGATTATGTTACAAAATGCAGGCTGGCTTTAAACTGTTTTATGGTCAAATGTAATGATTTCCCAATTCTTAATTTTATTCTTGAAACTTATTTCTCAGTGCAAATATCGATTTTGCTTGCTTTGTAAGTGGTAGTTTGTGAGGAATATTTTGAAAGCACGATATGCTTTTATATGCTTTTATAGATCTAATGACAAAACAACAAATGGGCTTGGCCTGACCTTTAACTAGATGCCATTACCTCTGTGCCTCCCTTGTAAATTAATGGGTGCAAACGATACAAAAGAGGGACTAACGAATCAGTTAAGGGGAGAACACAGGTATATATTTTAGAGCCCCATGGACGCTCTACTCTATGTTCTCAACTTTTCCAGGGGTGTCCGCATGCATGCAACAATTCTGAACAGTAGCATGATGGGCTTTTTGTGTGACAAGGAAAGCTTAACAATAATAGTGTACGTTGTGGATAACCGTGGATGTGTTCTAAAGCAGACCAATTACCTTTATGAGAACATTCTAGAAAATGAGAATAGTGATATGCATGTTCCTCAAGGTTTTCTGAAGCATACATCTATCATTTCTATTTGCTAATGATAAGGTCTCTGGGTTCAACGTAAGGAGTTGACAAGCATCTCCGTCACTAGCCGGGCACACATACCATAAATAAGCACAAACGTCAATGGGAGTACAGCAAACAAAGGAAAAGCACTCAAATAGACTTACCAGATTCATCACTTCCATGGTGTTCATCTAAAGGGGGAAAGAAAAAGAAAACATTCAGGGCAAAATATTCTTACAAGAATTCTCCAGTGTATATAAAGGTTTGCAGTTTCTGAAGTGAACTGGATAGACCAAACTGAAATCTATATACATCATTCCAAGGCAAGGCGCCCCACAATCTCTAGACTGTCAGGCTTGCGACATACAGGTACAAAAAAGCTCCAGCAACAAAAGCGTGGTGGATGTCTCTGTGGCTCCCTTTCAACAGACAATGCCCCTGGATTTTAGGAAATGATCACTGCTGCAGATCTTTACAGAGATCAGAATAATTAGATCTTGGGAGCGATAGATTGCTTCATGGTCTTGCTGTGTTTTGTGAAAATGCTGTCCTACCTTGGAGCAAATGTGAATCTAGCCAAAGACCGTTGAGCGAGAGTGTACGCCATGAATGCATTGTTTAAGTTTGACTTCTGGAGCAAGTAATCATGCTTCCTGCTAACTAAAATTGCAACTTTCAGCAGGTCAAGATACAATCCACCTTTTGGATTAAGAATGATCAGAGAAACGAGGCCCTCTTGTAGGGAGTGAGAGGGGGGGGGAGAACAGAAACGAAAACAAATAAAATCAACCTACCAGATTTGCTACTTTTGCCTACAAGGAAAATAATACAGAGATTGTAATTCAATATTTTCTGATCATTCTTTACTTTTCTATTGGTTGAGCGCATTCAAAGGGGAATGCAAGGGGGACAGATTTATAACACAGCATCATAACGTCACTTGTCTCTCGGCAGAGCAATGCAATATTAGGCAGTGGCACATTTGTGAAACCAAGAAATCGTGAAAGGGCATCCCAGCACCAAATGACACTTGGAAGGCGTGCTGGCGTGCATTGAAAAGAGTCATGGGATGCTTGGGCCATGGGGAAAAGCTTGCTGCTCAGGTTACAGCCTGTCTAGGCCACTGCACCCATTTCCACATTAACCCAGACATGTCCTTCTTCTCCGAGTGTGAACACGAGAGTATCAGCAAAACAAACTAAACCATGACATTGCAGGATATACAGTTCTGCAGTTGTCTTACTGTACCATGTACGGTCAAGTCGACTTTTCATCCATGTTTCATCATTAATAAATATCATGCCTTCTTTAGGACCAAACATTCAGATACTCCATAGAATGTCCAATTTACCATCAATGCAGTGGTGTTAATGAGTATCATTCATACTTATGGGTCCAATATTAGAATATTTAATGGATATGGCCAAAACATTTTACAATCAAATTGTCAAGATCACTGTGAGGAGTCAGGAATGAAACTCGGACACAAGTTAGCCATGTTTTTGGCTAAAGAATTTTATTGAAAATAAAGGGTTGGGAAAAGGCCCCTCTGACCCTGTTCTAAGAGGAATGCCTACCTTAACCAAAATTAACAAACAGTCTGTGTCAGGATGTCAAAATCAAACTGTCCTTGTGTCCAAAGGTTTTATTCGACCATCACACGAAAACTAAGTTATAAAGGTGAAAAGGAAAACTGTCTTTAATCTTTTTAGTTCTTGCAAATGTGTTCATAAAAAAAAGAGTAGTTTTAAAACATAAAACGTTCTTTATATGTCCCTTGCCTTAGGTTTCTTTTCCTTGAAGTTTCAACACAAAACGTCATTTATACAGGAAGAGTTATTGTTCCACAATGGGGTTCCTTTCCCTTTGGTTTCTCTTCCTTGAAGACCACAGTTCCTTGTGTCTCATTTGGCCCACAATAGTATTGTCAAAGCCAAAGCTTCCTAGCTTTGTAATTCTTGTAATTCTTTTTTTCAGGACAAGGCTTTTCTTGGTATGTTTAACACAGTTCTGATATTTCTGTACTTAAAGGTTCTTAACAAACTTGTCATTGCTTGGTGTACTCTCCGGCCAGGGCCTCTTGCTGTTACACATATGTAATTTCCCTGATATACTCTCCAGCCGGGGATTCTTGTTCTTCATTGCTTGCAATTGCCTGGTATACTTTATTGCCAGGGATTTCTGTTCCTTACATATGTAAAGCTTGCCTGTTAAACTCTCATGCCAGGGCCTGTGGTTCTTTCAATTTTGCAATTGCCTGATATACTTTTCTGCCAGGACATCTGCTTCTTGCACACTTGTAACTTTGTTCCTTACACATTTATAACTTGCCTGGTATACTATCCTGCAAGGACTTCTTATTCTTGCACAGTAGCAATTGCCTGGTATATTTTCCTGCCAGGGCCTCCCATTCATGTACACTTGAAGTTACCTGGTATTTTCTATATTCAGGGCTTCTTTGATTCACATGAGATTTTAAACCATTTCCACAACCATATATTCACTTTATTGGATATTGCATCCTCTTGATATACACTTGGTTTTGGTGCTCCCATTTATTTACATTCCATACATTCACACACTGACAGGGGTTTTGCTCCTTGTCCCCTTTTCACAGTTAGTTTGTTCATGTCCTCTCTTTCTGTGGTTCTTTTTACAGTTATTGGTATTTAGTGCAGTTGCTGATATGCGAAAGGGTCCCCACTGTCTTTGGCCTGAATCACTGCCTCTTTGTGGCATTCTCTGGCTTGTTTGCGGTCATTCTGTGAAGGTACGCCACTTGGTTTCCCTTTGTGGCTGTTTCCTGTTCAGCTTCTCGTCTCCCGTGGTGTCTCTTCCACAGGCCTGCTTTCCATCTTGCTCTGGTAAGGAAGGGTTTGTTTACAGCAATCGGCGCACTCCCAGGAGTCTTCCTCTGAATCCTGTCATCTTGGCAGCATGGCCCGCTCTGTCAGCATCTCCCCTCCTCACTGATGACGCCCAGCAAGGCTGAAACATGTCTGGGGATGCTTGTGGTCTCATGCAGAAGGGATGTGACCTAGCAGTTCGGGCTGGACTGCTCCTTTTGGGGTAGGACCAAGCCTGATTTGCATATGGATTTTGCCCTTCTGTAATGGCTTGGCAGGCTGAAAAACAATGGTCTGGAGGGTTGCCCAGAGCTTTGCCCATGGTTATGATTCATTCAAAACCTTCCAGCCATCACGTTTCTGTTTTGCTAAAGTCGTCCCCGAGTGGGACGGGTATGCCCAGACGTGGGTCCCGAATCTGCCGGGCCTAGAGACCCAAGCTACTCCTCACTGATGACGCCCAACAAGGCTGAAACATGTCTGGGGATGCTTGTGGTCTCATGCAGAAGGGATGTGACCTAGCAGTTCGGGCTGGACTGCTCCTTTTGGGGCAGGACCAAGCCTGATTTGCATATGGATTTTGCCCTTCTGTAATGGCTTGGCAGGCTGAAAAACGATGGTCTGGAGGGTTGCCCAGAGCTTTGCCCGTGGTTATGATTCATTCAAAACCTTCCAGCCATCACGTTTCTGTTTTGCTAAAGTCACCCCCGAGTGGGACGGGTATGCCCAGACGTGGGTCCCGAGTCTGCCGGGCCTAGAGACCCAAGCTACTCCTCACTGATGACGCCCAACAAGGCTGAAACATGTCTGGGGATGCTTGTGGTCTCATGCAGAAGGGATGTGACCTAGCAGTACGGGCTGGACTGCTCCTTTTGGGGTAGGACCAAGCCTGATTTGCATATGGATTTTGCCCTTCTGTAATGGCTTGGCAGGCTGAAAAACGATGGTCTGGAGGGTTGCCCAGAGCTTTGCCCGTCGTTATGATCCATTCAAAACCTTCCAGCCATCACGTTTCTGTTTTGCTAAAGTCACCCCTGAGTGGGACGGGTATGCCCAGACGTGGGTCCCGAGTCTGCCGGGCCTAGAGACCCAAGCTACTCCTCACTGATGACGCCCAACAAGGCTGAACCATGTCTGGGGATGCTTGTGGTCTCATGCAGAAGGGATGTGACCTAGCAGTTCGGGCTGGACTGCTCCTTTTGGGGTAGGACCAAGCCTGATTTGCATATGGATTTTGCCCTTCTGTAATGGCTTGGCAGGCTGAAAAACGATGGTCTGGAGGGTTGCCCAGAGCTTTGCCCGTGGTTATGATTCATTCAAAACCTTCCAGCCATCACGTTTCTGTTTTGCTAGAGCCGCACGGCTCAACCATGCTTGCTTCTAATTTTCCGTTCTTTGAACCTCGCAAACCTGCATCCTGTTTCCATGCTTTCTATTTCGCAGGCACAGGTATTTGCAGGAAAAGAGTAGAATGCTCTTTGGGCATCGGGTTCCTCCCGATCTGCTTTAGTATTTCCCTCTTCTTGGTCCAAGTACTTGCAGAATTATGGGACAAGAAGTACATTTTTGGTAATTGGTTTCTAATGCTTGAATAATCATTTGGGACCGTTTTAAATGGTAACGTATTTTTGGATGTGTGGAAATCATTTCAAAGGGGGAGATGTAGTTGAAAGACAATAATGCATGAGTCTTGAGTCCTGGTATGGGAAGGATGAGAAACCTGAAGTTGTCACCCTGACTAGTGCCCGGGGTTCTGTCATCCAGGTGGCCAGGACATGGCCATCGCTATAGGATCCAGTTTCTGGGGTGGACCAGTGAGGCAGGATCACCTGGATGGGGGGGTCCTCAGGGAGTGGAAGTGGGACACCGATGGGTGAGACGCGGTATCCCCCTTCTTCTAATACTTTTCCTCATCCTGCTATATAGGAAGCTCAGATCCTCTACCCCAACACCACCTTTTCTGACACGAACACTTACGCACACCATGAAAGATGACAGACAAACACAAAAGCCGTTTACCTGGATTGTCCTACCACAAGGGTCAGGCAATTGCCGAACATCACACACACCTTACGGCACTTTCCCTTCCTCACAGGGATAAAAGGTGAACAATACGAGGAAGGCAGACCGCACGACGACTAGGCTAACTCAGCAAGGCAGTTCAAGAGGAGGAGAAAGACAGAGCGAACCAAGAGGGTGACAAGGAGAGAAGCGACCTTGCCCTTTCTTAGCAAGGCCTGTGAAACCTCCACAGAAGGAATCCTAAAACAGCGAACAATAGCCAGCCTGTGTTGCAGCAGATATCAACGGTGCACAGGGCCCTCCTCCACTGATAACCAAGCCAAGGGGAGACGATTACCACTGCAGTACCTGCCTTGACTCCAGAGAGAAGAAAAGACAAGCGGTTCATCACAGCCGGTGAGTCGAGAGGAGAGTCGAAAATAAACCAAACTGTGTTGAACAAAAGTAGCAACGGGCTAATTGAAGAAAGTACGAAGAACTGTTGTTTTGATACGAGAGGCGAAAAACTGCTACAGAGGAGTCAAATACCAGATGGGTGTTCACCTGAGAAACTCTGGGCGATTACCATATGGTTGAAACTGCCAGTCCCAGAAGTGCTTGGGAATGGCAAGAGAAGAGGGTCAACGTGGTCATATGGGGGTCTAATAAAATCCTCCGTACAGTCAAAAATCTTTGACCGGCAAATGAAGGTGAAGCTAAGGGAAGGGAATCCTGCACTGTGTGAATTGCATAAATTGGCAGGAGTGAACCTGACTGAGGGATGCCGGTGAAAAGGGGGCAGAGTCTGAGATCCCAGTAAATAGTGTGTTGACACGAGTGAACCCGATAAAGGGATGTCCACAGTGAATGGTTTAAAAAGGCATTAAGATTCGTGAATGTTACAGAAGACATTTTGTTGAAAAGCCGTAGTGAGCCCAACGGAGGGGGACGAACAGTCGAGAAGGGTACAACATACAAGCAGAAAGGAACTTTTATTCAATGTTTTGAATTCATCAGGTTCTCAGAGGCAAGAGACTTTTTGTAGAAAAGAGACTTAACAACAGACGGCCCTGATATCTGAAAGCGAAACTGTTGTCTCATGCTGGGAAAGCTTGAGCATGTGCTGTGCTCAGGGGTCCCACCTTGTCCTGTGCTCAAAACGTGGGGAAGGGAGACCCCGGCTACCACATCCTGACTTGTCATTTGTGAACACTTCTTTCTTTCTTGTGAATGCTATCCCACATTCTTTTTTATATTTAGTTGTACGGATTGGCAATATTTTCTTTTTAGTATAGGTCCTTTTATTTTGACAGGACGCCACTAGGACTGACTTATTTTGATTTGATGGTGGTAGCTTGCTCCCATCTTAGATTTAGGTTTAGATTAGGTGTTTTTCCACCCTACCTATACAGTTTAATAAACACACTTGAACTGTGATCACCTGTGTCTGTCTATTCTTGATACCATGCCTTCCTTATATATGGTGTCAGCCGTGGGATGAGACTCATTTGAAACAAATTGGGGAACCCTACAGTTCCAAAAACGTAGAGAGCTTCTAACCCTTACATCACCACCAAGGAATCAATAGGATTTGACATCTGTAGCAGTAGGGAAGCTATTATTCCCACAGGGAAGAGAGGAATTATTCCTAAACACCTAGTTTTGATACCCCCGCTGAAGTGCTACATAAGACTGGCCCTGAAATCTGGCCTAGCATGGAAGTTCGGGATAGATGACTTAGCAGGCATTATTGATCCCGACTTCCAGGGAGATGTAAAGGTTCTCTTACAGAATCCTGGTGAACTCCCTTTTGAGGTACACCAGGGAGATCAAATTGCCCAGCGAATTTTGGAAAGAGCTCTATTTCCTCACTTTAAAGAAAGTGAACCGACAAAATTGAACCGGGTAGCTTAGGCTTTGGAGAAGCTGACAAACCACTTAACAGCAAAGAAAGGAAGGGAGAAGAGTCTACCATCTATCCCGACCTAGCCTTTCCCCCAGTGAAATGATGCTCACTGAAGCTTTGCTAGAAGCAATTCCGAAAGAAGATGGCTTAGAGAAGGGAAATCCTTTTTTCTTCTTAAAGCAGGGATTGCTTTATAGAAGACAGACATCTATGGATGGTGTAATCAAAACCCAATTGGTAATACCCAAAGGCCACAGAAAGGTTGTACTGAAGATCCCGCCTTCCCCATTTTATTGGGGAGCATTTAGGACGAGCTAAAACCCAAGCGCATATTAGTGGGACATTTTACTGGTCCGGTAATCACGCTGATATAAAGACCTTCATCCAGACAAGCGAAATATGTCAAAAGACCAGCCCACACATCCCAGCATCTGCCCCTTTGAACCCATTACCGATCATAGAAATCCCCTTTTCCAGAATTGGTATGTATATAATTGGACCGCTAGAAACATCCAGACTAAGCAATAAATATGTCCTGGTGATAGTAGATTATGCAACTCAATACCCCGAGGCATTCCCAATGAGAAACAACACCACTCAGCAGATCCTTAAGCACCTTCTACCGTATTTCTCCAGGGTTGGTTTTCCCAAGGAAATACTAACTGACCAGTACTCCAAATTTCCACCTTGCAAACCTCTGTGTACCATCCTCAAACCGAAGGTTTGGTAGAAAGATTCAATAAAATCCTAAAGTTGATCTTACGAAAACTAGTAGATAAGGACCAGTCCACTACGAATGCGTCCACTAGAGCTACTCTTGGTGGAAATTCCCTGGAGCAGGACAGTTAGAAATTCCGGTTGACACTGGTCATGAACAGATCAACTTCAGGGATTACCCAAAGGGCAAAGATCTCTTGAAGGACTTCCTGAGCTAGTTCCCACTCGTGGGAGACTGTTCTCTGCCTGCTCAAAGCATCCGCCGCGGTGTCCTCCTCTCCAGCTAGGAGAACTGCTTATAGAGAGACACCTGTTACGCTCACCTGGTATCCACAGGGACGCCACCCAGCAGGGTTACTCGCTGGTATGCTTCTCAGCTTTGCCCTGATGTGGTCTGCGGGGAACGTTCTGCCTGAAAATACAGGAGGACTGTGTTCAAGACTGACCGACTGGGGTAAGTATCCTCCCTCCACCCCCGTATGATTTCAGACCCTCTGGCGCCCTCTCCTCACTTTGTGGTAGAATTAGGCGTGCTCTCCGCCCTGCCTTCTTTGCAGGGGCGCATTGTCTTTCATGAGCGAGTGCGGTCCAGTTACTTCACTGATACCGGCCCGTTTGATATTGTTCAGGTAGGTTTTATTGCTGTTCTTTAGTTTTGTTGCTATCCTGCATGCCTTTCTTTGTTTAAAATGTCTCTTTTTTCTCCCTTAGGTATGCAGAGCTTCAGCGTGGCGAACTGGCTTGGTTGAGCCCCGCTGGCAAATGATGGCGCATTAAGAGCGCTATGATGCGGTAAGTATGCGCTATGCGCAGCGCTGCAAAGTCTTGCATTTAATAACCTGTGTTTTCCTTCCTTGTAGGTCGTGATGTTCTTCAGCACAAGTGGA
Source organism: Ambystoma mexicanum (assembly GCF_040938575.1). NCBI lineage: Eukaryota > Metazoa > Chordata > Amphibia > Caudata > Ambystomatidae > Ambystoma > Ambystoma mexicanum. Next base: position 668,761,083 of record NC_090936.1, read on the forward strand.
ATGACCGGAGTGGTGCCAGCCGAGAGGCGACCAGCCAGGTAAGCCTTTAGAGCAGTTCGTAATTTGTAAATGTCTCTACTGCTTTCTTTAATGTTGCCTCTATCTTCCTCTTTCAGGTCGTTCTGTCCGGGAGGCGTGCAGATTCGAGGAAGCTGTTCTCAGTAGCTGCGAATGTTTAAGATGAAGACTGCAGGTAAGATGCTGCTGCTAATGATGTTCATTTTTTCTCCTTGCAGGTTCTGCTTCTGCGAGGTTCGAGGGAATAGCTGGACACGGTGAGCGTCACGTTGCAAGCTGCAAAGTAACGCGAAGCGTGTTGTCTTGCTCGGGTGTGGTTTAAATAGCCCCAACAAAATAGTCCAGATAAAGTAGTCCCTAGGCTACTACACCCAAAACACTAGACCGCATAGCTTGGTTCTTATGAACCAAGCTATGTGGATGCCTCCAAGTTGGCTGACAATACTATAAAGTAGTTCCCAAGCACATTGTTTTTCATGGTGTATGAGCCTGGCGCCGTAGGCACCAGGACTGGCCCCATGAGGGCTTTTGAAGAGGATGCCAGGCTCTAGAGGTCCGAGTCCTGACTCCACCTGGCCAATGGGTTTGCCACAGGGGGTTTTGGGCGAGGGTCATGACAACACCCTCTTGAATTGCTCAGAACCAGATCTGAATTGCTTCTCTGCACAGTGGTAGTGACCCTGCAACTCCTCTCTTATTGAGCTGGTACATGACCCCTGTGTTGTCTGTCTTATCAGGATATTCTTTCCCAGTACAGAAGGCACAAAGGCCACCAGCACAAGTCTGATTGCTCTCAGCTCCAAAACATTAGTGTATAGTTTGGACTATGATGGAGACCAACAACCGTTGATTGTCAGATCATTTTCATGTGCTACCCACCCCATGACTAAGGTGTTCGTAACTACTATTATCTCCGGCCGTGGCTGTCAAAAATGTCTCCATTCAGAATGTTGTCCTTGCAGGCCCACCACATAAGATCCTGTGAGACTCTGCTTGGAAACCTGAAGGAGGTCTGACATCTTGCCTGAGAATTGGTACCATTGAGTCCTGAGAGCCCATTGGAGAGATCTCATTCTCAGGCGAGCCTCTGGCACCAGAAAAATGAAGAATGCCATGAGGCTGAGCCACCTCAAAAAATCAAAGTTGGGGAGATGCTGGGCACTCTGGAATTTGGTGACCATCTGTACAATGTGTTGAGCCCTCACCTTGGTTGGTAAGGTTTTTCCCAAGGATGCATCCAGGACTGTTCCGATGCTCTGGAGTCTTTGCGATGGTATAATACGGGACTTGTTGTAGTTGAGGGAGAAGCCCAGTCTGCGCAGAGAGTGGCAGGTTATACTGAGATGTTCCAGGCCTGTTTGGAAGAACGCAACCTGATCAGCCAATTGTCCAGGTATGGGTAGACGTGAATCCCCACTCTCCTGAAACTCGCTGCCACCAGCACCATCAGCTTGGTGAAAAACCTCGGGCGGAGGTCAGCCCGACTGGCAGAACTCAAAAAATGTTAATGAGAACTGCCAACGATGAACCTCAGGTACCTCCTGTGCTTGTGATGGATAGGCACATGAAAGTAAGCATCCTGAAGGTCTAATGACACCATCCAGACCTGGATCTGGAGAGTCTGAATGCTCGGAAAAAGGATAACCATATTGAACTTGTCCTTCCTGAGAATTTTGTTCAAGTCTCTTGAGTCCAAGATGGGTCTCAAACATCTGTCCTTCTTGGGGATTACGAAGTAAGGGGAGTACCAGCCCGTGTTCCTCACCGCTACAGGTACTGGTTCTCAAGCACGGTCAAAATTTCCAGCACAAAGAGTGAATCTGGACATTTTAAAGAGTGGCTCCCTGGTGGATGATCCTGAGGCCTTTATAGAAAGGGACGGCAGTAACCCCAGGCTACTGTTTCCAATGCCCATGCATCTGAAGTAATACCCTGCCATTCTTGTAGATGCTGTGAGAGTCTGCCTCCCACAGGGGTTTTGTGGACTAAGTCCTCATAGAGATTTTGAGGTGGCTGATGCAGCGGCTGAGGGTAAACCAGCCATTGACTGAGTGGTCTTAGCACCTCTCCCCCGTCCACCACGGGGAAACCTTCTCTGACCACTTTGACTTGCCAGTCCTCTCGCTCTTCCAGCTGAGGCATAAAAATGAAAGGACCTGCCCTTCCAAGCTGTTCCACTGGGGCGAGTTTGCAGTTGTCTGATTACAGCACTAAGGGATTTGGCTGTCATTTTGGAGGTCTGCAGCTTCTCTAGGCTCTCGTCAGCCTTGCTGCCAAATAAGTGTGTGCCATCAAAGGGCATGTTAAGAAGTCTTGATTGCACATCCGAAGCATACCCAGACTTCATTAACCACCCAAATCTGCATATCACCATGCTAGCTACCATTGTTCTGAGAATACTGTCCACAGAGACATGACCAGTTTGAAGGGACTCACACATAGCTTCCTTCCAATCTTTAATAATCTTCAAAAATCTGTCTCATTCTACCCCATTGGGAATATGATCAGCCGCCATTGCTATACAGTCCCATAGGGTAAATGTGAACTTAGCAAGTGTGCATTTGGTGTTCGCCGACTTAAGGGCCATACACCCAGCCGGGAAGACCTTTCTTGCCAAGGCATCATAACGTTTGTCATCTCTTTCTGGGGGAATCGTTCGGTAGGCAGTTTGTTTTAAAGTCAATGTAGCGGTGTACTACCAGGTTTCTGGAGTTGGGTGTCTTAATAGGTAATAAGAATCGCTACTAGAGGTCCTGTATTTACTTGTCAAATTGTTATTTACCGCCAGAATTAATTCTGGCGTATCCCAGTTTGCACTGACCCGCCTTTGCAAGGCTATATGGAAGGGAAGAATACGATCCTCTTGGGGTCCCTTGCCCAAAATGTCTGTCAGGTCATCCTGCTCATAAGGTGGTGCAGGGCTGACCTATCCCAGGAATTCAATGGCGTTTGCCATTAATTGTCTATATGACCCCTCTGTGTGATCGGAGGGATCTGGTCTGCCATATTCAATCTCTGGGGAATTGTCTATTCCACTTGCCATCTGTAATGTCTCATACAGATCCATCATCCATGAATCTTCTGTTATTAGAACCTCTGGAATGCCTTGAGTTCCATACTTCAAGCCAAAAGGTTGATCTTCATCATATGATGGCTCAAACTCCTTATATATTGACGGAAGTGGCTTGAAAAAGTCCTGTCTTGGAAGTGGAGTGAAGGATGCTTTATTTTTCTCGACCTCCTTTGACAATTTTGGCATTCAACAACAATTTCGGGATTCAACGACAATGGCGTCTAAGATTTACCCGATAGGGACATCGAACTCTTCGTTGTTGAAGGTGTCAAAGATTATGGCTTCGACAGGGCAGGTTCTCAACTTGAAAGCACCTTCAAAGGTTTTCTAGGAGTTATATCACAGACACCTGGGATCAAGGGCTTGGCCTTTCCCTTTTCCTGGTCAGGTTTTTCCGCAACAGGAGCATGGCTCCTTCTCTTATTTCGAGGGGGTGGAGGCAGCAATCTGGAAAACCTGGAGAATTTTTTGTCTGAATCTCTCCCATTCAGTCGGTGAAGCTGATTTCGTCAGGCAAGTTACCCGTTCCGGGGAAGACCTCATTGAAGAGGACGCCGACCTGTGATGCATTTTCTTCATTTGTCGTGAAGACGAAGATGAGTGGTGAGATACACTCCTAGATCGAGATCTTTTAGCATTCTTCAGATGAATAGAGTCACCCCTTGACTCGTCAGAGGATTGCTTTTTCGACAGAGTCATTGAAGGGTATTTATGTATCCTACTTGTAGCTAACATCCCTCTAAGTTCTTTCTGGGCTTTCACTGTCATCGAAAGGCAGGATCCACACTCAGATGTCTTATGATCAGATCGCAAACACTACAGACACACCCGATGGTGGTCCGTAAAGTACATCTTCTCCCCACAGTATTGGCATTTTTGAAACCTCGATCTTGGAATCGACGATGCCGATGAAGATGCCATAGTTTACTCAATAGGTTTCTTGAAGGAACCGAAGCGCGCTGATCTTCTGAAGCCATAGCTCTCACAGAACAAAAAACCCGAACCTAACAGTCGCTGCGCATACTATATGTACCAGTGGTGATGTCCCCATCAGGATGGATGCCCTCGAGGGACATCAAGTCGACTGGCATCGACACACAGCACCACCTGCTGAAAAAGTTTCCTAAGCAGCTTAAGCTGGATATGGAGATATATATAGAAAGATGAGTAATATGTGGGAGGAAACAATCCATTCGAAATTTATTTTTTTCGGAGGACCATATTGGTCCAGTGGAATTGTGTAGGTGGGTGGAAGAATGTGATGACAGCAACACACCAGGGAGAACAACCTAGAGTGAGACAGAAGAGAGAAAGGCCCGAGAAAGATCATTGTGATGGGAAGTGGGTAAAAGGTGGGAGTAGGGTGAAACTTCCACATCAATCCCTACCCGAGTGCAGTCAGCCTGGAAGAAATATTCATCGAGATAGAAACCTGTAGAGAGGGCCTTGAAGACAGCACTTGAGGGACCTTGCAAACACCTATCTGCCCAGGAGCAATGGATCCACAGCGTGGGCAACCATGCAGCCCGAGGAGAGGGTCAGAGGAGAAGAACAATTTCCTGGAAGCACCAAAAGGGTACAGACTTGATCGAAAATTCTTTTAACCTGGGACACTGGAAGATTTTGGAAATATTTGTTACCAACAGATAACCAAGTTAAATTGTGTTGAACTTTGTGAACCTTTGGCTACTTTGTCTAACATCCCCTTTGGAGCAGGAGTGCCTATTCCTTTGAACCCTTGTTTGAGAACACCCACTGGCCCTACTCACATGACCACTTAACACTTGGAGAAATCATGCTGACAACGTAGCTTACTGAGTTTTATCTGAAAGCTAGCAACTTTTGTTAAACTTCAACAGACTTTTATAATAAAAATGCTTATTTTACTTTTTTGTGTCTGGGTCTCAGGTGTGTAGCACAGTGACAGTAGTTGGCAGCACCCTGTTACACATGGTTTAACCACTGGGCCAGCTTTTTCTTCAGGGATGATGAAGTAATGTAAGGCTGGTTCATGGACTGATTTCACTGAAAATGTGGGATTTACTACCATTGTCTCTGAAGGACTATGCCCAAAGTAGAACCTGACTCATCTTGTCCAAATGCTCACAATAATGCCGGCTTTTTTATGTGGAGGAGAAAATGGGAACACATTTGCTTTTGTGAGTGCTCTGTTCCATGAAACCCGATGCAATGCCTAAGCCACCTTCATAAACTGTCGTTAGGGTTCATTTAATCCATGCCTTCTAAGAAAGGTGCAAAATGGATCAACCAAATAATCCAAAGATTGGGAAAAGTAATACATTCAGGGGATCAACATCAGGAATTCTCCCCCATCTTTCATTTTCGAATTTTTTTTTTTGTCAAGACAAATGTATGGTTATGTTTTAAGGGACCTATTTTCTTCTTCTTTAAAACTGCTTGATTTAATTTACTGCAAACATGTGTCACACTTATCGAATGTCATTGTCTTCTGTGAAAAGATGTTAAAAAAACAAACACTTTTAGATGTAGCTTTTAATAGCATTAAATACCAATAATAATAATAATAATAATAATAATTAATAGCATTAAATAATGATGAAAACATAAAGGCAAACGCATACTTACAGTACAGTCTAGACATGTGTGTGTGTGCATATGTATAAACAAAATAGGATTTGTAACATCACTGTACCTCGTTTGCTGTGTTCGCCTTCAAAGGAACATAAAAAAAGAAAAACATAGATTAATGAAGGGTGATGTTTTGAGTCCTTAGTCACCATTTTGACACATTGCAGATAATTCAACACATTCAAAGAACCCCTGATTTGTAGGCGTAGGACAAACATATATTTTAGCTAGACTGGTACTCCGGCACTGATTATGCACTTTAAACCAATGTACTAAACACTCTCAAAGCAGATGAATGTGTGACGAGTAGCTCATAAAAGTACACTCGCTAATTTGAAATCATTTCATTTTCAAACTTTATTGCGGCGTGAGCCATAAAAGTTACCAACAAGTACAGTTAACAATAAAATAATTAATTAAATAAATCGTACTAAAAGAGTGCCACCGCATTCTCATCCTTAAAATGTATTAATAAACAAGCAATTAAACCATCAATAAAACATCAATAAATATGAATATAAAGATACAAATTATTACATACAATTAGACTCCAGTTAGCTTAATAAACAGTAAATAGGTTAGTCAGGATTATTGACTGGACGTCATTACAACTGTTGTAAGACTAAAATTGCTCACTTTAGACCTCCTCAACCATGATCTATGTAAATACTTGGTGACAAAATGAACTAATGTAAAGTCACACGTTCTCCTACAGTATACTGTTGCCACTTCACCTTGACAAATGCCAGCAAGCCTAACGATTGGGGCTATATATTTTCCTTGTAAATCTTTGTACCAAACTGTATTATTATGCCCAGCCTAGGTGTGAGTGAATGTTGCGAGTACCAAAGTACTAAGACGGAATTCTAGGTATAAAGAGCATGCCTTATCACATCCAGGTAGGCTTCATAACCAGAGTCAGGCTTGATCATCAGAAAGAGGCGACCAGTGCTAAGATTAGCATAGGGCTCCTCCATAGACTGTCAAGATGATGCAAAATTCACTCGCTTGATCAAGCCCTTGGTTTCACTGGTCATGGTTTCCGGTGACCTCCATAAATGGCCAAGATGCAAGTCTAGGAGTCAGGATTTCACATGTTAAACCAATGAAGAGAACACAATCCTTCAAGAGTCAAAACATATATAAGATCTTTTCTAGAATGAGCTAAACCTATGGAGGTCCATAACCTCACCCAATACAAAATAGGTTTCAACTTAATCAAATCTCCCACTAGTTGTAGGTCACATTCCAAGCGCCTGATGCCTCCACTGTATCTCCCTTTCCAGGGTGGCAGTTGCTTTAACAACTTGATTTTACCACAGCCCATTTTTACAGAACTTGATGCCTCGATAGTCATAGGTTGATCCTTGCTCGAGGGCCAATCCATCTACTTCAATATTGAGCGTCTCTGATTTGGGTGACCTGTGCTTAAATGCTATCATTTTAGATTTCCTCTTATTCAATTCTAAATGCAATTCCCTGCACTTTTTGTTAAAGATCGACAAGGTTGTGGCCAGCAGCAGTGCATTGTCGGCAAAGAAAAGCACAGGGAATTTCATCGTTCCCAACCTAGGTGAGTCCAGGCTGTGTGCCTTCAGCTCCTCGATTACTTCATTATATAAGCAAAAGAAGATAAAGGCCAGCACACACCCCTGACTAACACCTTTCTCGACATCAAGCAACTCAGTGAGCTCTCCACCTAGGTCCCAACGTACTGATTCTTTGTTGTTGGTATATAGTAACTGGTTTAAAGTTAACAAATTAGGGGGGATTTTCCTTTTAATCAACACCTGCCAGAGTTGGTTCCTTGGAACACAGTCAAATGTGGTCTTCAGCCCTACAAATACAGCATAAATCCTGGGCCTATCTAGCCTTGTGTACTTTTCCAGAATCAGCCCAAGCTAAAACCCTGAACAGTCATACTGATACCTTTCTGGAAACCTGCTTGAAGGTGGCTGATTATCCCAGTTGCCTCTGCCCAGTTTTGCAAGCAACCCCAATGTAAATTAGCAAAAGAATTTCAGAAATTAGGCAATAGTTCTCAGTGGTCCCTCTATCATCCTTCTTAAAAATTGGACGATTTCCGCTTGACACCACGATTGGGGAACCTCTCTTGAATTAATCACAATATTGTAAATTTGGCAAAGAACTGGGGATCAGTTCAACGATTCATCCTTAAAAAGATCAACGGGGATCATGGCTGGCCCAGGTGCTTTCCCACCCACCGAGGCACTGATTGCCCTTTCAACCGCCTTCACAGTAACTATTTCTATGTTTTGAACCTGTGGTGTGACTCCATCAGATAGATACTCCAACTGCAAATCCCCATTATCTTGGTACAGGTCCCGAAAGTGTTTCTGCCAGGATGAATGGGGTATACTACACTGTAGCTCATTAGGTGTGTTGAGATCTTTTCCAGCAACCATTCACCAAAACAATCAATGATCAACGTTTTACATGCAGCTGTTAGTATTCCCACCTATCCTTGTTAAAAGCGACTTTTTTAGTTTTAATTAATGTCTTATAGGAGGCCTTAAAGAATCTTAACTTCCCTTCGTTCACCAATTGCCCCTCCTTTAAAAAGGACATTACCCCTGGCTACTCGACACTCAACATCAAACTGAGATGATGGCGGTCATGGCTGGAGAAGACAGTTTGAGAAGGAAGAGCTCCAATAGTGAAATGAGGTCTGGAGTGATAAGAGAAGGGGAAGCAAAGTGGTTTGCATCAGACTCAACAGGAACGTCTCTAACCATCTCAAATGTATGCCCTAAAGCAATCTTACTGGAGACAGATTCTTCAAGGTCAAGTGTGAGAAGTACCACATATCTAACAGCACTAGGATGCAGGCAGTGTATAATTCACAGGATGTCCAGAATGAGGGGAGAGTTTTCTGCTGTACCTTGGGCTGGGTAGTAGCCCACTTATACATGGTGGGAAGGACTCCGGATTTGATAAAGTGCAGGATTTGCACTCTATAGTCACATGAAAAATGTTTACATTTTATTAGAAAGAAATAGGTATATGTTAATCACTTGGGGTTCCCAAGTTAGGAGTGTTCCCTCTGGCTTAACTGATCATCCACGTTGGCTCCCACCACCTCAAATCAGGGTTCCCCTTTTCTCCATAAGGATTCTCAAAATACTGGCCCCCACTGCCTGTGTCTATCCCTTACCCAAAGGGGGCCCGGGGGCTAAAGGTGTGTCCTTATCAAACTCTCTCCATCAGGAACTTTCTAAGGTATGTAATTTGTTGATCTGTCTTCTCTTTCAGTCTGTTGATGCCACGGATTCTTCTCACTCACCATTCTCCTCTTATCTCACACCCATCCTCATCACTGTGTCTATTTCTCTCTGTGTCTATTGCCACAGTATCCTTCCACTGATCTGACTGGTCTTTCCCAATTCTTCTATCGCTACCCTCTAACTGGTAACTCCTCTGTACTTATGCTCCACTTCCTGGTCTTAGTTCAATCCCTCTCTTTCCCCACACTATGTACCCTGTTCTTGCCACGCTCTTTCTCTATATATATATATCCTTTTTACTGTCTCCACCCATCATATTTGTACTGGTCTTCCTAACAATCCTCACTCCCATCACTATACCTGCCTCTACACCCCGATACTCACCCCCGGACTCTAACTCCCCACTCCTCCACATGCACGCAGTCTGTCTCACTTCTACTTTTAACTTCCCATTCTCTCTATCTTTCCTCAAGTCTATTTCCCTTACTCCCAAACAACTTAAATGCTACCACCCTCTTAGAATCAATACCTTGACTCTCTATTCTGCAACAGTCTCTGCCGCCTCCTTCTCCACCTGGTACAACCTCCTCAAAAGTCTCTTGGTCCACCATCTCTGCTCCTGACCTCAACCAAACCCTTTGCATCCCTTTCTGCACCTGCTGGCTTTTTAGAGACCTGTTCCCCCCCATCTAAAAAAAACCCCTTGGTTTCCCATTGAACATTTACTTCAGCTGTACCCCTTGGCCAATTGCTAGCTGAGTTATTCTCCTAGGGGCAAAGAGTTCGACTGCAATTCTTTAAGAAGGTTTCTGGCCCGCCCCTTTTCAGTCTCCCTTCTTGTGCAGGTAGCCCTGTGCCCAGGCTGCTAATTCTTTCAGCAATTCTCTCCAAGATTTGGTGAATTTGCTTCCAACTAGGTTTTAGGGTCATTGCTGTGTCCCCAGTTCCTCTCCAGTTCTTTTTCCACTCTCAGTCCATTGGCTGTTAACCCCCATCCTCGTGGGGTCATTCTAGGTCGGTTGGTGGGCTGGGTTTTTGGTGTCTCATTCCTTTTGGAAAGAGACAATTCAAGTCGCGCTCTGAAACACTTGTGTATGAGCGCAATACAAATAAAATATCATATCATAAATCCATTCCAATGTTCGTCATGACTCAGTTCCTCTTTCTCTGTGACAGGAATTCCCAGGTTCTACCCAGGTACATTCTGGGGGTTGCGTTTCTGGTCTCTACTACTAGCTCTGGGTTCTGTGGCTACATGATTTCTGTCAGGTTTTGTGAAGTTTGGGTGCTCAAAGGTCTTGGGGTGTTCTGAAAACTAAGGAAAAGGGACCTGGCATATGTACAGGACTATTGGTAGCACTGTCCCTGACACAATACCTATCAGCCTCTTTCCTGGCCAGTCCAGTTAGTAATTGGGGTCAAATCCCATCTGCTGAAAATAGTCCATTTTGTGCTCCAAGCGTCGAGTGTAACTGGACTCCAATAAAGCAGACTATCGGGACCGCGATACTTTAGGATGGGATTTGACCCCAATTACTAACTGGACTGCAATAAAGCAGACTATTGGGACAGCGATACTTTAGGAAATGCCTGGATTTCAGAAAGGCAAAGTGTAATGCCGAAACACGTGTCATCCAAAAGGGCCTAGAATTATCACAAAAATAAAAAAATCTACACGCAGACGGACTTGAATGCTTTCATTTATTCATTGGGAATAGCATAAGTCATATATGTGAAGATAGGAAATACTGGCGCAAAGAAAGGTGCAAGCAAAACCAAAAATGTTTTCTAGACAGAAAATAAGTTGACACTAGTGATAAAGAGCTAATCCACTTTCTTCTTCTAGAATATAAAAAGGTAGTTTTATTATACCAGTACAATCCTTCTTGTTACTCCTTTGGTTGTATGTGATCCATTATCCAAAAACCCGCTCTGGCTCAAGCAGAAACCATTAGTTATTGGACTAACTCGAATTTCAGCTAGGAATTTAGTGGTTAACTAACTCAATATTTGAATAGACATGTTGAATCTCATAGCAACCAAGAACCCCCTTAACAAAAGGAACAATGTTACCCGAGCCCTACTTATTTAGCCAAACACACTGGGGTACAGGGACCTGTAGTAAGTTATAATTCAATTATAAATATGAGCCAGCATGCAACATACTGTAACAGATATGGTATTGGTTTAAGATTGCCTACATGAGAGAGAAAGTCAGGTGTCATGTTCATTCTGGGTATTTGAGTGGCTTGTGTGTCTTTACTGTTTACCTTCCTTTTGTTTGTTCCTCAAAGGGTCAACGGCTTTGTCTCCATCACCTGCCCTTATGTCTCTGAGTTTATTAACATCTCTTTGTGCTGAAGTCTTCACTACCTCCTTCAAGTCTGCAACTGTCCTACCCCATTTGTAGGAATCCTCTGATGACCCAAATTTCAAGGCAAACTATTGTGCAGTTTCCCATCTTCCCAATTATTCATGGGTCCTTGAGCTGGTTGTCTTCAATCAGATCACTATGTACCTTGAGGAGAATAGAAATGCACTTGAATCTGGCTTCTGTAATAACCACTCAGCTGAGACTCCACTCATGCAGGTTTCCAACTTTCTCTCTGATTGCACACCAATCCAAACTCTCTGCTAATCCTTTTGGTCCTCTATGCCATCATCAACAGTATACACCTCACGCTCCATGACCTTGGGTTTCACAAATCTTCTCTCACTTAGATTGCCTCATACCTGGACCATCACTTCTTTAAAATCTCCTGAAACTTGGAAGCACCCCCACCCCTTCACTGTCCGTGACCCCCAACAATCAGTCTTCGGACATCTGCTCTTCATCTTCTATACTGCTTCCCTCAGAAGGCTCATCTTGTCCTTTGTCTTTCATTGTCACCTCTTTGATGACAAAATGCAAATCTATGTTTTCCTTTCTCTGCTTCACCCCAACCTTCTTCAAAGGGATGATAAACTGTCTCACTACAATTTGTCAGTGGTTGGCTTTGCTCACAACAAGGATATTGCTAGGATATAAAAAGGTAGTTTTATTATACCAGTACAATCCTTCTTGTTACTCCTTTGGTTGTATGTGATCCATTATCCAAAACCCGCTCTGGCTCAAGCAGAAACCATTAGATTACGATTAAACATGGATTGGTTAAATATTCAATTTATCAGAATCAATGTGATTTGATTGTGATACTTGCATATTTAACCAATTCATGTTTATCATAGTCCAACGAGAACAACCCTCTTTGTGTGTTACTTATACATTTGCAGCCAACCTTTTCATCCCCATTAATTCATTATGGGAGGTGGGAATGGGAATTTTATGGGCCTGAAAAGAGGGGCTGGAAGGAGGGGTGAGAGTTTGGTACGGGACCCACCCCAATAACTGGGAGCCAGGGCTACTAAAAAGAGGAGCAACAGCGAAAGATTCAGGAACGAATTTCTGAGGATGAAAGTGTTGCCTTTCAAAATATGGATGATGAAACCATGTACAAACGATGGCTAGTGCTACTGTCTAAATACCTGCTCTAGGTGGTTGAACAGATTTGGAGTTTACTGATTTCACAGCTGTAACATTGGATTTACACTTTTCTAAAGCGTCATCATTGGAGTGATGGAAAGAGTTGTGCTATCAAATGGAGGACTTTCCTCCCGAATGTCAAGGTGTGAAGACGCAGCAGAAAGATAAACCTTTCTATGGATACAAAGAGTGTTATTTAGAGCTCCACTTGCAGTGTGATTCATATCTTGTAAATCTCCACTTGTTGCTGTGCTGCTTCCCTGACTTCTGAAATCCAGAAGGTAAACTCATCAATAACTTTAGTAGGAAGACATTTAGTAAAGCACTCTAAATTTCGCCCTTTTGGAAGTTTAAATCCAGCTAAAACTCTAGAGGCATTTATCTGACTCAATTGCAGTCATATTGATAAATGGTTTGAACACGAGAAGTATTGAGCCCAGCACTGGAGTCTTACTGTGTAATTACTTTAATTTCTTACTCCCCTCATTGCTATTCGGTGGTACCGATGATGAGGGATCAGAACACAATTTCTTGCTAGATGGTACTGAATGTGCATTGTCAGGGGATTTGGCAGCCACATTTTTTACCCTTGTGTCTAACATGTCCGCTTGGATTGGTAACAAGGCTTCAAAACTGCTTTTTGATAATGATGTCACAATGCATGCATTGAACAAATCTCCAAGGACCAATTTAACCAGTACTTTGCCTCCATCGAGTAACGCTTCCCTACAATGAGTTAATTGTTTTTGTCTTCCTTCTGATGCGTGCTCACAATGGAGCCATCATGAGGGAGCTGCCTCTCAGATGTAGCATGAAGGCCCCAAATGCACCCAGTACCAATGGATGAACCATGTGTACGCATAGCTTGGAGAGACTTTTGTCCTCTGTCCATATTGTGGGGCCTTCTAATGCTTGACAAACTCTTCTATCACCTTCATTATCGGTGCAATCAGGGGCATCGAGAGTCGTCTGTTCTGCAAGGAACTGGGGCAAATACAAAGGCACAAGTACACATTGGATAAAAATGTCCAGATATTATATGCATAGAATGTGAGGAACCGTCGCTGAGAAATGTCCCCCATAACTAATGCACCTTTGGAAGCCAGTCTTGAAAGGCATGTCGGAGAGGGAGCCACCGCTATGGAAGGACATTTAAATGTTGATCAAACAACCCAGTCAACGTGAGGGCAAAAAGAAACAAGCATTGGCAATGCCCACAGTTTGGGCTTTTATGTAGGCAAGGGAAAGGCACTTTCCAGGCACTGCCCTAGTGGTATTAACTGCCCATTGATGGTAGCAGATACACTGTGGTGCAAGTACTTGGGCATCTAATAGCAGTGCCTGGAAAAATGCCCAATACTTATATAAAAGCCAAAACTGTTGGTTTTGCCAATGCTGGTTTTTAACAGTTCTTCAGTGAAGAACACGCATGCATAATGTTTATAAATAAAGTGGGTGAAGGCAGACCTGGTTAAGGCATTTTTATTATACCAGTAGTGGTTTTACTGCTCCAGTCAAGTCATTGACTTTCAGAAGCCTGCTTTGAAAAAACACTGGCAGGTACTGGCAGGTACTTTGAGTACAGGGTTTGACAGTAAGGCTTGATTAAAGCGAGCGCAAAGATTTCCCACGAGGAGGTGTTTTGGATCTGGAGGGGCAGGAACTGGGTGGCAATGGCTATGGGGATTAGTACGACCATTGGCAGTAAATGGGTGGGCAAATACCCAAACAACACTTACAAGCTTTGTACCTCTCCTCATATGCCATTTCTCCCCATCAGTACTATGATACAATCGTTTCCGCTTATAGGTGGCGCTAAAGTGCCACCTAATAGCCAAAACAGATAAAATGGCAAGAAAGGAGGCTGTTGTACAGCAGTAGCAAAATTCTGACCGACCTGCATTGGCGAAAAACAGGAACTTTTTTATGGCAGTTGGTGACCTCTGGCTAGAGTGAGCAGTGCTCGGGCGCAGAAAAACATGTGCACAGCCTTATGTAATTAACTTTTGGGAAGTGAAATGGCAGCGTCTCTTTGAAAGCCAGTTTCCCAGTACTGCTGGCGAATGTAACCCCTTTCAAGCAGTTAGGAGTAAAGCACAGAAGGACAACAGAGATCTTGGAGCTCTTGAGCTTTATTAACCGAGAGGCGTTAAATTGGGGTGTATTGCAAATCTGAGTCTCACTCTCTCTTGATAAACCTCTTTTGTTTATTGTCGCCTTGAGGAGGAGCCATTCTAATGGGGCATTATTTCTCTTGCCCAAGTTTCGCATGCCTAAAATGCCCTTAATAAAGCATTAAACAATCTAACATGTTGTGCTCTGGGATAATCCTTTCTCAGCTCTGTGGCAATCATACAGATGGGAATGTTTGTGGGCCTGATCTACAACACGTTTTTCAATTGTGTTAGGCTATTGAAAAAGCCTTTTGTAAATCAGCCCCAAAAGTGTGCAAACACGACCCTGAAGTGTTTCTTTACTCGCCTCGAGTTTAGAAGAGATGGGTGCAGTATCCTCTCGAGTGTAACACACAACTACATTTGTAAATGCACGTTTCTTATTCATTTGCTGGAGTATGCATGTTTTCAGAAAATCTAGACTATGTTTCAGTCATTTTGTTCAGGGATTGTATGATTAGACGTGTGTTTGCATGCGTGTGAGAATAAGGAATCTGGGAGACTGAGCATGAAAGGCAGCAGGAGCCTATGCTAAGGAGATTGATGAGGTGAACTTTGGGTTTTGGAGGGAATATCTAAGCACAACTTGGCACCAGTTTTACATTGATTATGTTACAAAATGCAGGCTGTCTTTGAACTGGTTTATGGTCAAATGTAATGATTTCCCAATTCTTCATTTTATTCTTGAAACTTATTTCTGATTGCAAATATCGATTTTGCTTTCTTTGTAAGCAGTGGTTTGTGAGGAATATTTTGAAAGCACGATATGCTTTTATAGATCTAATGACAAAACAACAAATGGGCGTGGCCTGACCCTTAACTAGATGCATTTACCTCTGTGGCTCCCTTGTAAATTGAGGGGTGCAAACGATACAAAAGAGGGACTAACAAATCAGTTAAGGGGAGACCACAAGTATATATTTTAGAGCCCTATGGATGCTCTACTCTATGTTCTCAACTTTTCCAGGGGTGTCCGCATGCATGCAACAATTCTGAACAGTAGCATGATGGGCTTTTTGGGTGACAAGGAAAGCTTAACAATAATAGCGTACGTTGTTGATAAACGTGGATGTGTTCTAAAGCAGACCAATTACCTTTATGAGAATATTCAGGAAAATGAGAATAGTGACATGCATGTTCCTCAAGGTTTTCTGAAGCATACATCTATCATTTCTATTTGGTAATGATAAGGTCTCTGTGTTCAAGGTAAGCAGTTGACAAGTATCTCCGTCACTAGCCGGGCACACATACCATAAATAAGCACAAACGTCAATGGGAGTACAGCAAACAAAGGAAAAGCACTCAAATAGACTTACCAGATTCACCACTTCTATGGGGTTCACCTAAAGGTGGAAAGAAAAAGAAAACATTCAGGGCAAAATATTCTTACAAGAATTCTCCAGTGTATATATTTCTAAAGGTTTGCGGTTTCTGAAGTGAACTGGATAGACCAAACTGAAACCTATATACATCATTCCAAGGCAAGGTGCCCCACAATCTCTACACTATCAGGCCTGCGACATACAGGTACAAAAAATATTCAACAGCAAAAGCGAAAGCGCGCTGGTGGTGTATGTCTATGTGGCTCCCTTTAAACAGACAATGCTCCTGGCCTACAGGAAATTATCACTGCCGCAGATCTTTACAGAGATCAGAATAATGAGATCTTGGGAGCGATAGATTGCTTCATGGTCTTGCTATGTCTGTGAAAATGCTGTCCTACCTTCGAACAAATTTGAATCTAGCCAAAGACCTTTCAGGGAGAGTGTACGCTATGAATGCATTGTTTAAGTTTGGCTGCTGGTGCAAGTAATCATGCTTCCTGCTAACTAAAATTGCAACTTTCAGCAGGTCAAGTTACAATCCACCTTTTAGATTAAGAATGATCAGAGAAACGAGGCCCTCTTGTAGGGAGTGAGAGGGGGAAAAAGAACAGAAACGAAAACAAATAAAATCAACCTACCAGATTTGCTACGTTTGCCTACAAGGAAAATAATACTGGGATTGTAATTCAATATTTTCTGATCATTCTTTACTTTTCTATTGGTTGAGAGCATTCAAAGGGGAATCCAAGCGGGACAGATTTATAACACAGCATCCTAACGTCACTTGTCTCTCGGAAGAGCAATGCCATATTAGGCAGTAGCACATTTGTGAAACCAAGAAATCATGAAAAGGCAGCCCAGCACCATATGACACTTGGAAGGCGTGCTGGCGTGCATTGAAAAGAGTCCTGGGAAGCTTGGGCCATGGGGAAAAGCTTGCTGCTCAGGTTACAGCCTGTCTAGGCCACTGCACCCA
This sequence comes from Ambystoma mexicanum, assembly GCF_040938575.1. Lineage (NCBI taxonomy): Eukaryota > Metazoa > Chordata > Amphibia > Caudata > Ambystomatidae > Ambystoma > Ambystoma mexicanum. The sequence goes on from NC_090936.1 coordinate 668,778,027, forward strand.
TTTCCACATTAACCCAGACATGTCCTTCTTCTCCGAGTGTGACCACGCGAGTATCAGCAAAACAAACTAAACCATGACAATGCAGGATATACAGTTCTGCAGTTTTCCTACTGTACCATGTAAGGTCAACTCGACATTTCATCAATGTTTCAGCATTAATAAATATCAAGCCTTCTTTAGGAGTAAACATGCAGATATTCCACAGAATGTCCAACTTACCATCAAAGCAGTGGCGTTAATGAGTATCACTCATACTTATGGGTCCAACATTAGAATATTTAATGGAGATGTCCAAAACATTTTACAATCAAATGAAACTCGGACACAAGTTACCCATATTTTTGGTTAAAGAATTGTATTGAAAATAAAGGGTTGGGAAAAGGCCCCTCTGACCCTGTTCCAAGAGGAATTTGCCTACCCTAACCAAAACTAAGGAACAGTCTGTGTCAGGATGTCAAAATCAAACTGTCCTTGTGTCCAAGGGTTTTATTCTGACCCTCACCACACGAAAACTAAATTATAAAGGTGAAAAAAACAAATTTCTTTAATCTTTTAAGTTCTTGTAAATGTGTTCATAAAAAAGAATAAGTAGTTTTAAAACATAAAATGTTCTTTATATGTCCCTTGCCCTAGGTTTCTCTTCCTTGAAGTTTCAACACAAAACGTTATTTATATAGGAAGAGCTCTTCTTCCACAATGGGGTTCCTTTCCCTTGGGTTTCTCTTCATTGAAGACCACAGTTCCTTGTGTCTCATTTGGCCCACAATAGTACTGTCACAGCCAAAGCTTCCTAGCGTTGTCATTCATTTTTTCAGGACAAGGCTTTTCTTGGTATGTTTAACACAGTTCTGATATTTCTGTACTTAAAAGTTCTTACCATACTTGTCATTGCTTGGTATACTCTCCTCCCAGGGCTTCTTGCTGTTACACATGTGTAATTTGCCTGGTATACTCTCCTGCCAGGAATTCTTGTTCTTGCATGCTTGCAATTGCCTGGTATACTTTATTGTCAGGGCTTTTTGTTTCTTACATATGTATAGCTCGCCTGGTAAACCCTCATGCCAGGGACTGTGGTTCCTGCACTTTTGCAATTGCCTGGTATACTTTTCTGCCAGGACATCTACTTCTTGCACACTTGTATCTTTGTTCCATGCACATTTATAACTTGCCTGGTACACTCTCCTGCCAGGGCTTCTTATTCTTGCACACTAGCAATCGCCTGGTGTTTTCTCTATTCAGGGCTTCTTTGATTCACATGAGATTTTAAACCATTTCCACAAACATATATTCACTTGATTGGGTATTGCATCCTCTTGATATACACGTTGTTTTGGTGCTCTCATTTATTTACATTCCATACATTCACACACTGTTAAGGGTTTTGCTCCTCTTCCCGTTTTCACAGTTAGTTTCTTCATGTCCTCTCTTTCTGTGGTTCTTTTTACAGTTATTGGTGTTTAGTGCAGTTGCTTATATGCCACAGGGTCCCCACTGTCTTTGGCCTGAATCACTGCCTCTTGGTGGCATTCTTGGGCTTGTTTGCGGTCGTTCTGTGAAGGTACGTCACTTGGTTTCCCTTTGTAGCTGTTTCCTGTTCGGCTTCTCGTCTCCCGTGGTGTCTCTTCCACAGCCCTGTTTTCCCTCTTGCTCCGGTAAGCAAGGGATTGCTCACGGCAGTTTGCGCACACCCATGAGTCTGCCTCTGAATCCTGTCATCTTGGCACCATGGCCCGCTCTGTCAGCATCCCCCCTCTTCTCTGCTGGTGTGCTGGCCAGGTCCACCATGCTTGCTTCTGATTTTCCGTTCTTCGAACCTCGCAAACCTGCATCCTGTTACCATCCTTTAAATTTCACAGGCACAGGTATTTGCAGGAAAAGACTAGAATGCTCTTTGGGCATCGGGTTCCTCCCGATCTGCATTACTCTTTGCCTCTTCTTGGTCCAAGTACTTGCGGAATTATGGGACAAGAAGTCCATTATTGGTTATTGGTTTCTAATGCTTGAATAATCATTTGGGACAGTTTTAAATGGTAACGTATTGTTGGATGATTGAAAATAGGATCTGAAGAAGGTGGTCTTGTAATTTCTACAAGAAAGATCAAGGTTGTAGGCTTGGCTCATTTGATGTGTGGAAAGGCGTTCCCTACACTTCAAAGGGGGAGGTGTAGTTGAATGACAATAATGCATGAGTCTTGGTATGGGAAGGGTGAGAAACCTGAAGGTGTCTCTCTGACTAGTTCCCGGGGATCTGTCATCCAGGTGTCCAGGACACGGCCATCGCTATAGGATCCAGTTCCTGGGGGTGGACCAGTGAGGGAGGATCACCTGGATGGGGGGTCCTCAGGGAGTGGAAGTGGGACACTGACAGGTGAGACGCGGTATCTCCCTTCTTCTAATTCCTTTTCCTCATCTTGCTATATAGGAAGCTCAGAACCTCTACCCCACCATCGCCTTTTCTGACACGAACACTTACGCACACCATGAAAGAAGACGTACAAACACAAAAGCCATTTACCTGGCATGTCCCACCACAAGTGTCAGGCAAAGTCAGGCAATTGACCAGGATCACACACACCTTACGGCACTTTCCCTTCCTCACAGGGAAAAAAGGTGGAGCACAAGTGCACAATACGAGCAGGGCAGACCACACAATGACAGGGCTAACTCAGCAAGGCAGTTCAAGAGGAGTAGAAAGACAGCGCGAACCGAGAGGGTGACAAGGAGAGAAGCGACCTTGCCCTTTCCTACCAAGGCCTGTAAAACTTCCACAGAAGGAATCCTAAGACAGCAAACAATAGCTAGCCTGTGTTGCAGCAGATATCAACGGTGTATAGGGCCCTCCTCCACTGATAACCAAGCAGAGCAGAGATGATTACCACTGCGGTACCTGCCTTGACTCCAGAGACGAAAAAAGACAATCGGTTCATCACAGCCGGTGAGTCGAGAGGAAGAGTCGAAAAGAAACCAAACTGTGTTGAACAAAAGTAGCAAATGGCTAATTGAAGAATGTACAAAGAACTGTTGTTTTGATACGAGAGGGGAAAATGGTTAAAGAGGAGTCAAACACCAAATGGGTGTTCACCTGAGAAACTCTGGGCGATTACCATATGGTTGAAACTACCAGTCCCAGAAGTGCATGGGAATGGCAAGAGAAGAGGGTCAACGTGGTCATACGGGGGGTCTAATAAAATCCTCTGTTCAGTCAAAGTCTTTGACCGGCAAATGAAGGTGAAGCTAAGGGAAGGGAATACTGCACTTTGTGAATTGCAAAAGTTGGCAGAAGTGAACCTGACTGAGGGATGCTGGTGAAAAGGGGACAGAGTCTGAATTCCCAGTAAATAGTGTGTTGACAAGAGTGAACCCGGCAAAGGGATGTCCACAGTGAATGGTTTAAAAAGACATTAGGATTCGTGAATGTTACAGAAGACATTTTGTTGAACAGCCGTAGTGAGCCCAACGGAGGGAGGAAAACAGTCGAGAAGGGTCTGAGCATGGAAAAGGGGGATCCATGGGTATAAAGACATCACCCAACGTAGAAGCAGAAAGGAACTTTTATTCAATGTTTTGAATTCATCAGGTTCACAGAGGCAAGAGACTTTTTGGAGAAAGGAGACCTAACCACAGACGGCCCTGATATCTGAAAACGGAACTGTTGTCTCATGCTGGGAAAGCTTGAGCATGTGCTGTGCTCAGGGGTCCCACCTTGTCCTGTGCTCAAAACGTGGGGAATGGGAGACCCCGCCTACCACAATCTGACTTGTCATTTGTGAACACTTCTTTCTTTCTTGTGAATGCTATCCCACATTCTTTTTTATATTTAGTTGTACGGATTGCCAATAGTTTCTTTTTAGTATAGGCCGTTTTATTTTGACAAGACACCACTAGGACTGCCTTACTTTGATTTGATGGTGGCAGCTTGCTCCCATCTTAGATTTAGGTTTAGATTAGCGTTTTTTCACCCTACCTATACAGTTTAATAAACACACTTGAACTGTGATCACTTGTTTCTGTCTATTCTTGATAACATGCCTTACTTATATATGGTGTCACTTGTGGGATTAGCCTCAATTGAAACACATTGGGGAACCCTAAAGTTCAAAAAACATAGAGAGATTCTAACCCTTCCATCGCCACCAAGGAATCAACAGGATTTGACATCTATGGCAGTAGGGAAGCTATTATTCCCCCAGGGAAGAGAGGAATTATTCCTACAGACCTAGTTTTGATACCCCCTCTGAAGTGCTACATAGGACTGGCCCTGAAATCTGGCCTAGCATGGAAGTTCGGGATAGATGACTTAGCAGGCATTATTGATCCCGACTTCCAGGGAGCTGTAAAGGTTCTCTTACAGAATCATGGTGAAATCCCTTTTGAGGTACACCAGGGAGATCAAATTGCCCAGGGAATTTTAGAAAGAGCTCTATTTCCTCACTTTAAAGAAAGTGAACCAGACAAAATTGAACGGGGTAGCTTAGGCTTTGGAGAAGCTGACAAACCGCTTAACATCAAAGAAAGGAAGGGAGAAGAGTCTATCATCTATCCCGACCTAGTCTTTCCCCCAGTGAAATGATGCAGTGCTCACTGAAGCTTTGCTAGAAGTAATTCCGAAAGAAGATGGCTTAGAGAAGGGAAGTCCCTTTTTCTTCTTAAATCAGGGATTGCTTTATAGAAGAGAGACATCTACGGAGGGTGTAATCAAAACCCAATTTGGTAATACCCAAAGGCCACAGAAAGGTTGTACTGGAAATCACGCATTCCCATTTTATTGGGGGGCATTTAGGACAAGCTAAAACCCAAGTGCATATTAGTGGGACATTTTACTTATCCGGTATCTACTCTTATATAAAGACCTTCATCCAGAAATGCGAAATATGACCAAAAGACTAGCTCGCACATCCCAACACCTGCCCCTTTGAACCCATTACCGATCATAGAAATCCCCTTTTCCAGAATTGGTATGGATATAATTGGACCGCTAGAAACATCCAGACTAGGCAATAAATATGTCCTGGTGATCGTAGATTATGCAACTCGATACCCTGTGGCATTCCCAATGTAAAATAACACCACTCAGCAGATCCTTAAGCACCTTCTACCGTATTTCTCCAGGGTCGGTTTTCCCAAGGAAATACTAACCAACCAGTACTCCACATTTCCACCTTGCAAACCTCTGTGTACCATCCTCAAACCGACGGTTATCATGGTGAAATCCCTTTTGGAGGTACACCAGGGAGATCAAATTGCCCAGGGAATTTTGGAAAGAGCTCTTAAGTTGATCTCACAAAAACTAGTAGATAAGGACGAGAAAGACTGGGACCGAATGACCCCATGGGCACTATTTGCCGTAAGAAAAACCCCTCCAGATTCCACATGTTTCTCTCCTTTTGAATTACTCTATGGGAGAGAGAACAGAGATGTCCAAGACATGCTATGAGAAACTTGGGAAGGACGAGAGGAGGCTCCCATTCCCATCTCTCAGACCGCCAGAAGAATGCATTGAACATATGAAATTGTGTTACACATCCCCTGCTGCGAGGCTCCTCCTGCCCAGCTCCACTTACCTCTCAGGGGCTTTCTTCACACGCTTCCTGGCACCTTCCCTGTGTGGCTGGGTCGTGGCACCTCTATCCGAGTTCGCGGTCCCCTCTGCTTCACTGTGCAGTGTCCGAACGATTCCCGGGCATGTCCGTTGAGGGCTCACCACGCATGCATGGACTGCCATGTTCTTCGATCCGCGCATGCTCAGTGTTCTGGGCACTAGGCAACGACTGCTTGTGTTTCAGCACAGTGCATTGCATCTTAACATGTACACTTCACTCGTGCTTGCTCTTTGGTATCCTTGTACCTCAACTCCTTGCTCCTCGTTTCTTTGTGTCCCTGGCTATCCTTCCTAGTCTGGGGTCCTGCCTCCTTTCCTTGCCTTGCTGCTCTCTCAGGTTCTCCTATCTGCCTTCCTACCTGTGAGTGGGGTCTGCCCAGTCCTCTCCTTTGGCTGCCCTCTCCATTGCCTGTGCAGCCTGCTCCTCTTCCTTCTCCTTTTGAAGTCCTAGCCAACCCCCCGTCCTTGTGCTGCTGGTCTGGACTCTGACCTCCTTTGGAACCCGTGTCTGCTGTTGACTGCCACTCCGAGACCTGAACTTTGGACTGTACATTGCCTGCCATCCTAGTCAGTGCTTGCACTCTTCCTGCACCACGTCAATCTGGGATGTGCTGTCCCGTGGCATGGGGAATTGATCCAGGATCCCCTAGTTGCATTCTGGTGGGCGTTGGGTTGGTTTCCCGTGTTGACCTATCTACTTATCACAAGACAGTCTGGCATCAACTTCACCATCACCTGGAACATCAGGTGATAAAAGATTAAGACACCTATCCACCAGCTCTGACATGTACCCTGACCAGGAATTACAGGAGTAACCTTGAGCCCAATGTCAGGAAAACACTGCCTTGTGCCAATTGGCAGTTACTCAGGGAGCTTCGGTCGCACCTCAAGCCGAGGTAACCATGGCACATACGTCTCCAATGAAGTTCGACGGGGACCCTAGGCGTTTGGTGTAATTTTGTAATCATTGCAAGGTTCATTTTTTGTTTCAGCCCTCCCATTTCACTCAGGAGAAAGCCAAGATTGGATATTTTCTTGGGAAAATGAGGGGAAGTGCTTTGGCTAGGCCGCCCCAAATGCCACCAACAACATCCCCATCTTGGAGGATTTCACTGTCTTTGAGCGGACCTTTATGGAGGTATTCCAGTCCCCTAATTTGGATGCAGTAACTCAGGACCAGCTGATTGAGATTCGTCAAGGCGGAAGCAATATTATATCTTATCTGAGCTGATTTGAACAGTTAGCAGTGGATTCCCAGTGGCTGGAAGTAACCCAGAACACCTTCTTCCGCCAGCGATTGAGAGACAAATACTAGGATGAACTGCTACGTATCCGTGGACCCAGAACACTGGTTGCCTTACTTGAACAGGTGTTGAAGATTTGTCTCAGATCTTATCTGAGCTGATTTAAACAGTTAGCAGTGGATTCCCAGTGGCTGGAAGTAATCCAGAACACCTTATTCCGCTGGCGATTGAGAGACAAATACTAGGATGAACTGCTACGTATCCCTGAACCCAGAACACTGGCTGCCTTAATGGAACAGGTGTTGAAGATTTGTCATCACCTGACAGAAAGAAGAGGGGAAGGACGGAGAACCGAGCAAATGTACCCAAGACATTTCTCCAAACCAGTGGTTCCTGTCAGTTCTGCAGATCTGTCCCCGGAACCCATGCAATTGGGGGCCATATATCGTCCGTTGTCTGATTTAGAAAAGCAAATCTGACGTGATAATTGCCTCTATCTGTACTTTGGAGCTTCTGGTCATTTCTTTGGTACTTGTCCTTTACGTCCTCCCAGGTGTTCTGAAAACTAGATGGCTTGTTGTTAGAAAAAAAGGCAAAGACAAACCCCTGCAGCCAGTACCTCTTCTTGTTCTAAGAGTCCAGATCCCTTGGGGTAATAGACATGAAGAAACCACAGCCTTGCTCGATTGTGGGCGTGGGGAAACTATACTGACACAGCCTCATCTCCCAGGTTTGGATTCCAGTACATCAGAAAGAGCAAGCAACTCCTTTGGAAGTCATCGACGTGACACCGCTATCCACTGGTCCGGTCCGCAAACATACCGGACGTCTCTTTGTTCGCATCAACGACCATTTGGAACAGATCTCGTTCAATGTAATAAAGACACCCTCCTACCTTGTGGTCTTGGGTTTGCTCTGGTTACTGTTTCACAACCCTCACATAAACTGGGAATCCTCGACTTTAATCTTTGCATCCAATTATTGTATTCAGCATTGTTGTGTTGAACTTGTCTCCGAAATCATCTCTACCTCTTTGGAGTTTTCTTCGGCCAACTCGACACATCAATTCTGTTCTCTCTAAATCATACCAGTGGTGTACCACCAGTACCATCTAGTGTTTTCTGAGCTGGATCAGATTCCTTTGCCTCCTCATAGAGTCTTTGACTGTTGTTCCATTGACCTTCTGCCAGACAGGGCCACAAGGAAATACCTACTCCTTGACTCAACCAGAAAAGGAAGCTTTATAGTCCTACAACGACAACTGGTTGGCCAAGGGGTACATAGTTCCTTCAAAGTCACCGGCAGGTGTTCCTTTGTTTTTTGTACGGAAGAAGGAGGTCCCACTGCGGCCCTGCATTGATTATCGCCTATTGAACGAAATAACACACAAGGATAGGTACCCTTTGTCCTTGATCCATAACATTATTGAATCTCTTCACACTGTCAAGTTCTTTACCAAGCTGGACCTCAGAGGGGCATATAATACGGTTCGGGTCAAGATGGGTGATGAATGGAAGATGGCCTTCAAGACACCCAGTGGGCACTATGAATATAGAGTGATGCCATTCGGTCTTTGCAATGCCCCCTCGGTTTTCCAGCGCTTTATGGACATAGTCTTTTCTGATTTGATCGGCCTAAATGTCTGGATCTATCTCGACAACAATCTCATTTTCTCCACCACCCTGGAGGCAGATGTCCTTCATGTGCAAGAGGTTCTGTCTCGTCTGGCCGAGAATCATCTTTGCGCCAAGGCGGAGAAGTCCCTTTTTCTTCAGGAAAGTATTGCATTTTTGGTATACATGATTAGCAGCTCTGGAATACAGATGGATCCCGCCAAGGTAAAGGCTATGTTTCTCTGGACACAACCTCAAGATCTCAAATCTCTACAACTCTTCCTGGGCTTCATTAAGTTCTACCGTAGTTTCATCCTGGACTTTTCTTGCCTTACTTCTGTTTTGACATGACTCACCAGCACCAAGGTGCCATATATTTGGGACTCCGATGCTAGGATGGCATTCGAAGACTTGAAGAAAGCTTTTGTCTTCGCACCCATTCTTTGTCATCCTATGGAGGAGTCACCCTTTATCATTGAAGCCGATGCCTCAGACTTTGCTATCGGGGCTGATCTTCTCCAGAAGGTACATAGCACTGGAATGGAACATCCCGTTGCATACCTATCTCGGAAACTGTCATCAAGTGAACGTAACTATACCTTCATCGAGAAGGAACTGCTAGCGATCAAGGGGGCCTTCGAAGAATGGAGGCACCATCTCTTGGGCAGACGGTTCTCGATGGAGGTTCGTACTGATCATAGGAATCTCTAGTTCCTGTGAAGAACCCTTTGTAGCAATATGAGACTGGGTAAACTGGGGAGGACCAGTGATCATGGTCTATATTGTTCTCAAGGTTTAGTTAGTTTGAGTTTTTACTTTAAATACCCAGAAGGACAAAGGGAATCAAGTTCGGACTAGCGGTAGATGCAGCAACACTGACTCTCATCACTTGTCCGTCTCAGTTTACTCAGCCTTGAAATGTATTGTGTTACTTTACTACTGATTTCTTGGAGTGTAATGGGATCAGTAGGTATGATACTGTAAGCCTAAATATACTGTGACATCTGCTGGACCTCTAGAACTGGTTGTGAATTGTTAACCATGTCTCTCCCTCTATGCACTACGTATGTATGTAGCCTACATGTGAGTAGCCTATCTGTATTCCATGCCAATTGGCGTGATGGATTTTGTGACTATTCCTGTATCAGTATTATTTGGTTGTGATGATGACTTTATAAATGTATTTTTAAATGTCTTGGTTTCCTTTTTCCCCCCACTCCTTAGACATACATGTGTTGTGACTACCACCAGGTATGGGGCTTACATTTAGCTTAGGAGTGGGCATGGCCTGCCTATAGACCTTTACTGTTTGTATGCATACACTTTTTTCTACTGTGTGTAATGTTTAACATTAAGCACATATTTTAATCTACACTTACCCTCTCTTTAATTTTTTTTATAGGGTGTCTTTTATTCAGCATACCAGTTGGTGCATTATCTGGGGGTAATGATTGGGAATAACTATAGTACACTTTCGGCCGACCTCTTCCATTCTGTGAAGCCTCACTGCTCCACCAGAAGACGTTGGTATAACGTTTGGCTAAAATCTCTGCATTGCCAGTAGGTTAGATGGTTTACATCCCTCTGTAGATGGCTGTGGAAAAAATCTCCCCACAGTCAGAAAAGGCACCCACTTAACTATGTTTTACATCGGAATTTGGTTTTGGTATTGGCAACACAGAACATGAGAAAAAGGTTCCAGAGCCGGACAATATCCCAGTAGTAATATTACTGGCGGTTACCATTTTACACTTACAAATTGTGTTGGTTAATTAGTTTTGTTGCTCTCTCTTGACCTTAATATTATTTATTAAGAAGAAGGTGGGATGGGGTGGGATAGGTTTTTCAAAAGCTAACATCGAGTTGTAGGATATCCTGCAGATCATTTTCAAATGAACGGTGCACAAAATAAAAGTGTAAAAGTGTCTTTACGCTTTCATTTTGTGTTTCATCTTATTTTCCTGCTGTTCCAAGCCACATGGCACAGATTAAAAGGAAAAGTAAAGGCATGTTTGCGTTCATTTACTTTTCACAATTACGCTGCTTTGTAAGTGTTAACAATTGCGAGTAGTGCAAGTGAGCTAGAGAAGGGGGTGTAGAATGGGTGAACTGGAGAACCTGGGCTAGCACTGCAGCTTTTGTGCACAGATATATGCTCTTATTGCTACACAAATATTAGAGCAATGCACCCCTGCCACACTTGGTTCATGTTATGTTATGTTATCCAATATTTATATTTCACCCATCAACAACATATTGGTCATACGGCACCTGGACTTGTCCGAAAGTTGGCATATTGTGACCTTGTTATGGTGTTGCCAGACCTTAGTCTGTGGAAAGGAGGTGGAGGGCTGGCTGAGCTGACAGGAAAGATATAGTAGAAAATAAAATGACCAAAATCATGGTTTGCATTAGACTCAACAGGGACGTCTCTAACCATCTCAAATGTATGCCCTAAAGTCATCTCACTGGAGGCAGATTCTTCAAGGCCAAGTGTGAGAAGTACCACATATCTAACAGCACTAGGATGCAGGCAGTGCATAATTCACAGGATGTCCAGAACAAGGGGAGCATTCTCTACAGCACCTTGGGTTGGTCAGTAGCCCACTTATACATGGTGGGAAGGACTCTGAATTTGATAAAGTGCAGGATTTGCAACGTATATAGAGAGACTTTACACTTTGGTTAAAGCACATCAGGACAATGAATAATGTTTACATTGTATTAGAAGGAAATAGGTATATGTGAATCACCTGGGGTTCCCAAATTAGAAGTGGTCCCTGTGGCTTAACTGGGCATCCACGTCGGCTCCCACCACGTCAACCCAGGCTTCCACTTTTACCCCATAAGGATTCTCAAAATAGCTGTAGAGTTTTGCATGGTGGTCCCCACTATCTGTGTCGATTCCTTCCCCTAAAAGGGGGGGGGGGACGGACTAAAGGTGTATCCTTATCAAACTCTCTCCATCAGGAACTTTCTAAGGTATCTAACTTGTTGATCTGTCTTCTCTTTCAATCTGTTGACTCCACAGAGTCTTCTCACTCTCCTTTCTCCTCTTGTCTCACACCCATCCTCATCACTGTGTCTATTTCTCTCTGTCTCTTTCGCCACAGTATCCTTCCACTGATCTTACTGGTCTTTCCCAATTATTCTATCATTACCCTCTAACTGGTAACTCCTCTGTACTTATGCTCCACTTCCTGGTCTTAGTTCTATCCCTCTCTTTCCTCACATTATGTGCCCTGTTCTTGTCTCTCTCTCTCTCTCTCTCTCTCTCTCTCTCTCTCTCTCTCTCTCTCTCTCTCTCTCTCTCTCTCTCTCTCTCTCTCTCTCTCTCTCTCTCTCTCTCTCTCTCTCTCTCTCTCTCTCTCTCTCTCTCTCTCTTCTCTCTCTCTCTCTCTCTCTCTCTCTCTCTCTCTCTCTCTCTCTCTCTCTCTCTCTCTCTCTCTCTCTCTCTCTCTCTTCTCTCTCCCTCTCTCTCTCTCTCTCTCTCTCTCTCCTCTCCCTCCCTCCCTCCCTCCCTCCCTCCCTCCCTCCCTCCCTCCCTCCCTCCCTCCCTCTCTATATATATATGTATATATATATATATATATATATACACATTTTACTGTCTCCACCCGTCAACTCTGTCCTGGTCTTCCCAACAAACCTCACTCCCACCACTCCACCTGCCTCTACTCCCCGATACTCACCCTCCTTACTCTAACTTCCCTCTCTTCCACATGCACACAGTCTGTTTCACTCCTACTTTCTTTTAACTTCCCCCCTCTCTCTCCCAAACAACTTGAATGCTACCGCCCTCTCAGACTCAATGCCTTGACTCTCTCTCTATACTGCAACAGTCTTAGCCGCCATCTTCTCCACCTGGTACAACCTCCTTGGCTCACCTTCTCTGCCCCTGACCTCAACCAAACACTTTGCATTCCTTTCAGCACCTGCTAGCATTTTAGAGACCTGATCCCCCCTGTCTAAAAAAAAACTGGACATTTACTTCAGCTTTACTCCTTGGCCAATTGCTAGCTGAATGATTCCCCTAGGACCAAGGAATTCGACTGCAAGTCTTTAAGAAGGTTTCTGGCCCGCCCCTTTTCAGTCTTCATTCTTGTGCAGGTTGCCCTAAGCTCAAGCTGCTAATTTTTCCTGACATTGTCTCCATGATTTGGTGAATTTTGCTTCGAACTAGGTTTGAGGAGGATTTCTGCGTCCCCCGGTTCCTCTCCAGTTTCTTTCCACTTTCAGCCCATTTACTGTTAACCCCCATCCTCCTGGGGTCATTCTAGGTTGGTTGGTGGGTTGGGTTTTGGTGTCTCATTCCTTTTGGGAAGGGAAAATAATTCAACTCCATTCCAATGTTGGTCATGACTCCATTCCTCCTTCTGCGGGACAGGAATTTCCAGGTTTGTACCCAGGTGCATTCTGGGGGTTGCCGTTCTGGTCTCCCGCTACTAACTCAGGGTTCTGTGGCAACAGGACTTCTGTTCAGGCTTCGCAAAGGTTGGATGTTCAAAGGTCTTGGTTCGAAGGAAGTACACATGAGAAATTTTAGAACCAGATTAAGGTCCCAAACTGGAATCTCAAAATGGATTGGAGGGGACACATGCGTCAGTCCCTTCAGAAATTGTATCACTAGTGGCATTTTGAAGAAAGATACCTCTTGAGACAAGCACTTATAAATTGACAGCGCTACCAATATCCTTTTAATGTGCCAACCTAGAGCCTCACTTTAGCCAGCTGTAACAAGAATGATAACACCAAAGGTATACTGCACAAAATGGGATCCACATTCATGTCCCTGCACCAACTGCAGAACTTATTCCAACGGCAGCGGTACAAGGATTTTGTTGCTGGCCTTTTGGCTGAAAGCAAAATCTCCATTACATCATCTAGGAGGTCCCAATCTGTATACGTCAACCTCTCAGAAACCAAGCGTGAAGGTTGAGTGCCTTGACTTCTGGATGGAGAACCTGACCTTCCTCACGCGTGAGATGATCCTCTTTGCAGAAGATGTACTGGAGGTCAGATGGACATGTCCAGAAGGTCCGGGTACCACATCCTCCTTGCCCAATCCGGAACAATAAGGATCATGGATTTCGCAACTTTCTGAACCTCCTGATCACATGAGGAATAACAGGGACTTGAAGAAACGGGTACATGAGTGGAAACTCCCAGTCCACTACGAATGCGTCCTCTAGAGCTCCTCTTGGGGGAAATTCCCTGGAGCAGTACAGTTAGAAATTCCGGTTGACACTGGTCATGAACAGATCAACTTCAGGGATTCCCCAAAGGGCAAAGATCTCTTGAAGGACTTCCTGAGCTAGTTCCGACTCGTGGGAGACTGTGCTCTGCCTGCTCAAAGCATCCACCGCTGTGTTCTCCTCTCCAGTTAGGAGAACTGCTAATAGAGAGACACACTCTTGAATTGCCCAGAACCAGATCTGCATCGCTTCTCTGCACAGTGGAAGCGACCCTGCAACTCCTCTCTTATTGACGTGTTACATGGCCACTGTGTTGTCTGTCATTATCAGTATATTCTTTCCCAGTACAGAAGGCACAAAGGCCACCAGCACTAGACTGATTGCTCTCAGCTCCAAAAGATTACTTTATAGTTTGGACTCTGATAGAGACCAACAACCGCTGATTGTCATATCATTTTCATGTGCTACCCACCCCGTGACTAAGCCTTCGTAACTACTATTATCTCTGGCCGTGGCTGTCAAAAATGTCTCCATTCAGAATGTTGTCCTTGCAGGCCCACCACATAAGATCCTGTGATACTCTGCTCAGAAACCTGAAGAAGGTCTGACATCTTGGCTGAGAAATGGGACAATTGAGTCCTGAGAGCCAAATGGAGAGATCTCATTCTCAGGTGAACTTCTGGCACCAGAAAAATGCAGAATGCCATGAAGCTGTGCCACCTCAAAAAATCAAAGGGAGACGCTAGGCACTCTGGAATTTGGTGACCATCTGTAGAATGTGTTGAGCCCTCACCTTGGGTGGTAAGGCTTTTCCCAAGGATGCATCCAGGACTGTTCTGATGCACTGGAGTCTTTGAGATGGTATCACGTGCGACTTCTTGTAGTTGAGTGAGAAGCCCAGTCTGCGCAGAGAGTGGCAGGTTATACTGAGATGTTCCAGGGCCTGTTTGGAAGAACACGCCCTGATCAGCCAATTGTCCAGGTATGGGTAGACGTGAATCCCCTCTCTCCTGACACTCGCTAGCACCAGCACCATCAGCTTGGTGAAAAACCTCGGGCGGAGGTCAGCCCGAATGGCAGAACTCGAAAAATGTTAATGAGAACTGCGAACGGCAAACTCTTTGTTGTGCTTGTGATAGATAGACACATGAAAGTAAGCATCCTGAAGGTCTAATGACACCACCCAGTCCTGGATCTGGAGGGCCTGAATGATCGGAAAAAGGATAACCATCTTGAACTTGTCCTCCCTGAGAAACTTGTTCAAGTCTCTTACGTCCAAGATGGGTCTCAATCATCTGTCCTTCCTGGGGATTACGAAGTAAGGGGAGTACCAACCCGTGTTCCTCACCACTACATGTACTGGTTCTCAAGCACGGTCAAAATTTCTCCAGCACAAAGAGTGAATCTGGAAATTTTAAAGATTTCTCCCTGGTGGATGATCCTGATGCCTTTATAGAAAGGGCAGGCAGTAACCCCAGGCTACTGTTTCCAATGCCCATGCATCTGAAGTAATACCCGTCATTCTTGCCGATGCTGTGAGAGTCTGCCTCCCACCAGGGCTTTGTGGACTAAGGGCTAAGAAAGGTTTTGAGATGGCTGATGCAGCGGCTGAGTGTAAATCAGCAATTGCCTGGGTGGTCTTAGCACCTCTCCCCCATCCACCACAGGGAAACCTTCTCTGACCACTTTGACTTGCCAGTCCTCTCGCTCTTCCAGCTGAGGCATAAAAATGAAAGGACCTGCCCTTCCTAGCTGTTCCACTGGGGTGAGTTTGCGGTTGTCTGATTACAGCACCAAGGGATTTGGCTGTCGCTTTAGAGATCTGCAGTTTCTCTAGGCTCTCGTCAGCCTTGCTGCCAAATAAGTGTGTGCCATCAAAGGGCATTTTAAGAAGTCTTGATTGCACATTCGAAGCATACCCAGACTTCATTAGCCACCCAAATCTGCATATCACCATGCTAGCCACCATTGTTCTGAGAATGCTGTCCACAGAGACGTGACCAGTTTGAAGGGACTCACACATAGCCTCCTTCCAATCTTTAATAACCTTCAAAAATCAGTCTCGTTCTTCCCCTTTGCGAATATGATCAGCCGCCATCGCTATACAGTGCTATAGGGTAAATGTGAACTTAGCAAGTGCGTATTTGGCATTTGCCAACTTAACGCCCATACACCCAGCCGGGAAGACTTTTAATGCCAAGGCATCATAACGTTTGTCATCCCTGTCTGGGGAAATCGTTGGGTAGGGAGTTTGTTTTGAAGTCAATGTAGCGGACTGTACTACCAAGCTTTCTGGAGTTGAGTGTCTTAATAGGTAATAAGGATCGCTACTACAGGTCCTGTATTCCTGTATTTACTTGCCAATTTGTTATTTACTGCCAGAATTAAATCTGGCGTATCCCAGTTTACACTGACCAACCTTTGCAAGACTATATGGAAGGGAAGAAAACGATCCTCTTGGGGTGCCTTGCCCAAAATGTCTGTCAGGTCATCCTGCTCATAAGGTGGTGCATGGCTGACCTACCCCAGGAATTCAATGGCTTTTGCCATTAATTGTCTATATGACCCCTCTGTGTGATCGGAGGGATCTGGTCTGCCATATTCAATCACTGGGGAATTGTCTATTCCACTTGCCATCTGTAATGTCTCATACAGATCCATCATCCATGAATCTTCTGTTATTAGAACCTCTGGAATGCCTTGAGTTCCATACTTCAAGCCAAAAGGTCGATCTTCATCATATGATGGCTCAAACTCCTTACATATTGACGGATGTGACTTGAAAAAGTCCTGTCTTGGAAGTGGAGTGAAGGATGGTTTATTTTTCTTGACCTCCTTTGACAATTTTGGCATTCAAAAACAATTTTGGGATTCGACGACAATGGTGTCTAAGATTTACCCGATAAGTACATCGAACTCTTTGTTGTCGAAGGTGTCAAAGGTTTTGGCTTTGACAGGGCAGGTTCTCAACTCGAAAGGACCTTCAAATGTTTTCTAGGAGTTATATCACAGACACCTGGGCTCAAGGGCGCATGGGGCTTGGCCTTTGCCTTTTCCTGGTCAGGTTTTTCCTCAACAGCAGCATTGCTCCTTCTCTTGTGTTTCGAGGGGGTGGAGGCCGCAATCTGGAAAACCTGGAGTATTTTTTGTCTGAATCTCTCCCATTCAGTCGGTGAAGCTGATTTTGTCAGGCAAGTTACCCGTTCCGGGGAGGACCTCATTGAAGAGGACGGCGACATGTGATGCCTTTTCTTCATTTCTCGTGAAGACGAAGATGAGTGGTGAGATCCACTCTTAGATCGAGATCTTTTAGCTTTCTTTAGATGAGCAGTGTCACCCCTTGACTCGTCAGTGGATCTCTTTTTCGACAGTCATTGAAGGGGATGTATGTATCCTACCTGTAGCTAACATCCCTTTAAGTTCTTTCAGTGCTTTCACTGTCATCGAAAGGCAGTATCTACACTCTGATGTCTTATGATCGTATCGCAAACACCACAGACAGACTTGATGGGGGTCCGTGACGTACATATTTGCCCCACAGTCTTGGCATTTTTTAAACCTCGATCTTGGAATCGACAATGCCAATGAAGATGCCATCGTTTACTCAATAGGTTTTTGGAAGGAACCGAAGCGCGCTGATCTTCTGAAGCGATAGCTCTCACAGAACAAAATAACTGAAGCTAACAGTCGCTGGGCACACTATATGTACCAGTGGTGATGTCCCCATGAGAACGGATGCCCTCGAGAGACATCAAGTCGACTGGCATCGACACACAGCGCCCCCTGCTGAAAAGTTTCCTAAGCAGCTTAAGCTGGATATGGCGATATATATAAAAAGTTGAGTAATACGTGGGAGGACAAAATCCATTCAAAAGTGAGGTTTCAGAGGACCATATTGTTCCAGTGGAAAATGTGCAGATGGGTGGAGGAATGTGATGACAGCAACACACCAGGGAGAACAACCTAGAGTGAGACAGAAGAGAGAAGGGCCAGTGAAAGATCATTGTGATGGGAAGTGGGCAGAAGGTGGGAGTACGGTGAAACTTCTACATCAATCCCTACATCAGACCATCAACACCAATATTGCACTCAGCCTGGCAGAAAGATTCATCGAGAACATTGTGGAAAGGGCCTTGAAGACAGCACTTGAGGGACCTTGCAAACACCTATCTGCCCAGGAGGAATGGATCCACAGCCGGGCAACCATGTAGCCCGAGGAAAGGGTCAGAGGAGAGGAACACTTTCCTGGAAGCACCAAGAGGGTACAGACTTGATGGAAAATTGTTTTAACCTGGGACACCGGAAGATTTTGGAAATATGTGTTACCATCAGATACCCGAGTTAAATTGTGTTGAACTTTGTGAACCTTTGGCTACTTTTTCAAACATCCCCTTTGGAGCAGGAGTGCCTATTCCTTTCAACACTTGTTTGAGAATCCCCACTGGCCCTACTCACATTACACCTTAACACTTGGAGAAATCATGCTGACAATTTAGCTTACTGAGTTTTATCTGAAAGCTAGCAACTTTTGTTAAACTTGAAAAGACCTTTATAATAAAAATGCTTATTTTACTTATTGTGTCTGGGTCTCAGGTATGTAGCACAGTGACAGTAATTGTCAGCACCCTGTTACACATGGTTTAGCCACTGGGCCAGCTTTTTCTACAGGGATGATCAAGTAATGTAAGGCTGGTTCATGGAGTGATTTCACTGAAAATGAGGGGTTTACTTACATTGTCTCTGAATGAGTATGCCAAAAGTAGACCCTGCCTCATCTTGTCCAAATGCTCACAATAATGCCTCTGATGTATGGGTATCCAGAAGGAGTTATATCTCCTACCTTTGTATGTGGAGGAGAAAATGGGAACAAATTTGCTTTTGTGAGTGCTCTGTTCCATGAAACCGGATGCAATGCCATTCGGTTTCCAAGGGTTCATTTAAGTTGGATATCCATGCCTTCTAAGTAAGGTGCTAAATTGATCAACCAAATAGTCCAAAGAATGGGAAAAGTAATACATTCGGGGGACCAACATCAGTAATCCTCCCTCATCTTTCATTTTCGCAAAATATTTTTTTTTTGTCAAGACAAATGTATGGTTATGTTTTAAGGGACCTATTTTCTTCTTTAAAACTGCTTGATTTCATTTACTGCAAACATGTGTCACGCTTATCGAATGTTATTGTCTTCTGTGATAAGATGTTAAAAAAACACTTTTAGATTTAGCTTTTTTAGCATTAAATAATGATGAAAAGATAAGGGCAAGCGCATACTTACAGTACAGTCTAGACATGTGTGTGTGTGCATATGTATAAACAAAATAGGATTTGTAACATCACTGTACCTCGTTTGCTGTGTTCGCCTTCAAAGGAACATAAAAAAAGAAAAACATAGATTAATAAAGGGTGATGTTTTGAGTATTTAGTCACCATTTTGACACATTGTAGATAAATCAACACATTCAAAGAAACCCTGATTTGTAGGCTTAGGACAAACGTATTTTTTAGCTAGACTGGTACTCCGGCACTGATTATGCACTTTAAACCAATGTACTAAACACTCTCGAAGCAGATGAATGTGTGACGAGTAGCTCATAAAAGTACACTCGCTACTTTGAAATCATTTCATTTTCAAACTTTATTGCGGCGTGAGCCATAAAAGTTACCAACAAGTACAGTTAACAATAAAATAATTAAATAAACCATACTAAAAGAGTCCCACCACATTCTCATCCTTAAAATGTATTAAAAAACAAGCAATTAAACCATCAATAAAACATCAATAAATATGAATATAAAGATACAAATTATTACATACAATTAGACTCCAGTTAGCTTAATAAACAGCACATAGGTTAGCCAGGATTATTGACTGGACGTCATTACAACTGTTGTAAGACTAACATTGCTCACTTTAGACCTCCCGAGCCATGATCTATGTAAATACTTGGTGACAATATGAACTAATGTAAAGTCACACATTCTCCTACAGTATACTGTTGCCACTTCACCTTGACAAATGCCAGCAAGCCTAATGATTGGGGCTATACATTTTCCTTGTAAATCTTTGTACCAAACTGTATTATTATGCCCAGCCTAGGTGTGAGTGAATGTTGCGAGTACCAAAGTACTAAGACAAATTCTAGGTATAAAGAGCATGCCTTATCACATCCAGGTAGGCTTCATAACCAGAGTCAGGCTTGATCATCAGATAGAGGTGACCAATGCTAAGATTAGCATATGGCTCCTCCATAGACCATCAAGATGATTCAAAACTCACTCGCTTGATCAAGCCCTTGGTTTCACTGGTCATGGTTTCCGGTGCCCTCCATAAATGACCAAGATGCAAGACTAGGAGCCAGGATTTCACATGTTAAACCAATGAAGAGAACACAATCCTTCAAGAGTCATAACATACATAAGAGATTTTCTAGAATGAGCTAAACCTGTGGAGGTCCATAACCTCACCCAATATAAAATAGGTTTCAACTTAATAAAATCTCCCACTAGTTGTAGGTCACATTCCAAGTGCCTGATGCCTCCACTGTATTTTTCCAGGGTGGCTGTAGCTTTAACAACTTGATTTTACCACAGCCCATTTTTACAGAACTTTATGCCTCGATAGTCATAGGTTGCAACTTGCTTGAGGGCCAATGCTTCAATATTGAGCCTTACTGATTTGGGTGACCTGGGCTTAAATGCTATCATTTTAGATTTCCTCTTATTCAAATCTAAATGCAATTCCCTGCACTTTTTGTTAAAGATCGCCAATGTGTTTTTGAGACCAATCGAAGGTTGTGGCCAGCAGCAGTGCATTGTCGGCAAAGAAAAGCACAGGGAATTTCATCTTGCCAACCTAGGTGAGTCCAGGCTGCGTGCCTCCAGCTCCTCGATTACTTCATTAATATATGATATGGCATTTGTAACGCACCTATACACAAGTGTCTCAAGGCGCGAATATATAAGCAAAAGAGGAGCAAAGCCAGCACACACCCCTGACTAACACCTTTCTCGACATCAAGCAACTCAGTGAGCTCTCCACCTAGGTCCCAACGTACTGATGCTTTGATTTTGGTATACAGTAACTGGAATAAAGTTAACAAATTAGTGGGGATTTTCCTTTTAATCAACACCTGCCAGAGTTGGTTCCTTGGAACACAGTCAAATGTGGTCTTCAGCTCTACAAATACAGAATACATCCTAGACCTATCTAGCCGTGTGTACTTTTCCAGAATCAGCCCAAGCCAAAACTCTCTGCCCAGTTTTGCAAGCATCCCCAAAGTAGATTAGCAATACATTTTCTGAAATTGGGCAATAGTTCCCAGGCGTCCCTCTATCACTGTTCTTAAAAATTGGACGATTTGCGCTTGACACCACAATTGGGGAACCTCTCTTGAATTAATCACAGCATTGTAAATTTGGCAAAGAACCGGGGCCCAGTTCAACGGTTCATCCTTAAAAAGATCAACGGGGATCATGTCGAGGCCAGGTGCTTTCCCACCCACCGAGGTAGTGATTGCCCTTTCAACCGCCTTCACAGTAACTATTTCTATGCTTTGAACCTGTGGTGTGACTCCATCAGAGATATACTCCGACTGCAAAACCCCATTATCTATGTACAGGTCCCGAAAGTGTTTCTGCCAGGAGGAATGGGGTATACTACAATGTAGCTCATTAGGTGTGTTGAGATCTTTTCCAGCAACCATTCACCAAAACAGTCAAGGATCACTGTTTTACATGTAGCTGTTAGTATGTCCCACCTATCCTTGTTAAAAGCGACATTTTCAGTTTTAAGTAATGTCTCATAGGAGGCCCTAAAGAATCTTAGCTTCCCTTTGTTCACTAATTGCCCCTCCTTTAAACAGGACATTACCCCTGGCTACTCGACACTCAACATCAAACTCAGATGATGGCGGTCATGGCTGGAGTAGACAGTTTGAGAAGGAAGAGCTCCAATGGTGATATGAGGTCTGGAGTGATAAGAGAAGGGGAAGCAAAGTGGTTTGCATCAGACTCAACAGGAAAGTTCTCAACAGGAAATCTCAAATGTATGCCCTAAAGTAATCTCACTGGAGACAGATTCTTCAAGGCAAGTGTGAGAAGTACCACATATCTAATAGCACTAGGATGCAGGCAGTCCATAATTCACAGGATCTCCAGAATGAGGGGAACATTCTCTGCAGCACCTTGGGTTGGTCAGTAGCCCACTTATACATGTGTGAAGGACTCCGGATTTTATAAAGTGGAGGATTTGCACCGTATAGTAGAGACTTTGCACTTTGGTTAAAGAACGTCAGGACAATGAAGAAGGTTTACATTTTATTAGAAAGAAATAGGTATATGTGCATCACTTGGGGTTCTCAAGTTAGAAGTGGTCCCTCTGGCTTAACTGGGCATCTACGTCGGCTCCCACAACCTCAACCCAGGCTTCCCCTTTTCTCCATAAGGATTCTCAAAATACTGGCCCCCACTGCCTGTGTCTATCCCTTACCCAAAGGGGTTCCGGGGGCTAAAGGTGTGTCCTTATCAAACTCTCTCCGTCAGGAACTTTCTAAGGTACCTAACTTGTTGATCTGGTTTCTCTTTCAGTCTGTTGACTCCAAAGATTCTTCTCACACTCCATTCTCCTCTTATCTCACACCCATCCTCACCACTGTGTCCATTTCTCTGTGTCTCTATTGCCACAGTATCCTTCCACTGATCTTACTGGTCTTTCCCAATTCTTCTATCGCTACCCTCTAACTGGTAACTCCTCTGTACTTATGCTCCACTTCCTGCTCTTAGTTCTATCCCACACTTTCACCACACTGTGTGCCCTGTTCTTGCCACGCTCTTTCGCTCTATATATATCCTTTTTACTGTCTACACCCGTCAACTCTGTCCTGGTCTTCCCAACAATCCTCACTCCCACCACTATACCTGCCTCTACTCCCCTTGATACTCACCCCCTGACTCTAACTTCCCACTCTTCCACACGCACACAGTCTGTCTCACTTCTACTTTTAACTTCCCATTCTCTGTACTTACTCCCAAACAACTTAAATGCTACCACCTTCTTAGACTCAATACCTTGACTCTCTATTCTGCAACAGTCTCTGCCTCCTCCTTCTCCACCTGGTACAACCTCCTCAAAAGTCTCTTGGACCACCATCTCTGCTCCTGACCTCAACCAAACACGTTGCATCCCTTTCTGGACCTCCTGGCTTTCTAGAGACCTGTTCCGCCCGTCTAAACAAAAACCTTGGTTTCCCACTGAACATTTACTTCAGCTTTAACCCTTGGCCAATTGCTAGCTGAGTGATTCCCCTAAGAGCAAATAATTTGACTGCAAGTGTTTAAGAAGGTTTCTGGCCCACCCCTTTTCAGTCTCCCTTCTTGTGCAGGTAGCCCTGTGCCGAGGCTGCTAATTATTCCTGCAATTCTCTCCACGTGCCTGGTTCCTCTCCAGTTTTTTTTCCACTCTCAGTCCATTGGCTGTTAACCCCCATCCTCCTAGGGTCATTCTAAGTTAGTTGTTGGATTGGGTTTTTGGTGTCTCATTCCATTTGGGAAGGGACAATTCAAGTTGCGCTTTGAAACACTTGTGTATGAGCGCGATACAAATAAAATATCCTATCATATATCATATCATAAGTCCATTCCAATGTTGGTTATGACTCAGTTCCTCTTTCTCTGGGACAGAAATTCCCAGGTTGTACCTAGGTACATTCTGGGGGTTGTGGTTCTTGTCTCCAACTACTAGCTCTGGGTTCTGTAGCTACAGGATTTCCGTCAGGTTTCGCGAAGGTTGGGTGTTCAAAGGTCTTGGGGTGTACTGAAAACGAGGGAAAAAGGGACCTGGCCAGGAAAGAGGCTGATAGGTTTTGTGTCAGGGAAAGTGGTACCAATATCCCTGTACATCTTTAAGCACTCTGAGGAGACAAGGGTCGAGGGGTTCCTCCAATTCCTACACCACCTTTGGAGTAGGAATGGCTCTAGCTGTACCTTGATAGGCCTCCTTCCTAAATTGAGAGGGGTCCTAAACCCTCTCTTGAAGGGTAATACTATGACTCTGTCACCACTAGCTAAAGCCCACGCTTACCCAACCCCACTGGAGGGAAGAATAAACTAAGTATGGCATATGAGAGGAGATCACCACATATCAACCAGTGTATCTGTGCATAAACGAAAGAATAGGCTTTAACTGTGTCTATGGGTAAAATCATTTGGACAGAAATTAAGTTGACATTACTGATAAAGAGCTAATCCGCTTTCTTCTTCTATAATATAAAAAGGTAGTTTTATTATACCAGTAAAATCCTTCTTGTTCCTCCTTTGGTTGTATGTGATCCATTATCCAAAATCAGAAACCATTAGTTATTGGACCAACTCGAATAGACATTTTGAATCTCATAGCAACCAAGAACCCCCTTACCATGAGTAACAATGTTACCCAAGCCCTACTTATTTAGCCAAACAAACTGGGGTACAGGGACCTGTATTAAGTTATAATCCAATTATAAATATGAGCCAGAATGCAAAATACTGTAACAGATATGGTGTTGGTTTAAGATTGCCTACATGGGAGAGGTGGTCAGATGTCATGTTCATTCTGGGTAATTGAGTGGCACGTGTGTCTTTACTGTTTACCTTCCTTTAGTTTGTTCCTCAAAGTGTCAATGGCTTTGTCTCCATCACCTGCCCTTATGTCTCTGAGCTTATTAACATCTCTCTGTGCTGAACTCTTCACTACCTCCTTTAAGTCTGCAACTGTCCTACCCCATTTGTAGAAATCCTCTGCTGACCCAAATGTCCTGGCAAACTAATGTGCAGTTTCCCATCTTCCCAATTATTGAAGGGTCCTTGAGCTGGTTTTCTTCAATCAGATCACTATGTACCTTGAGGAGAATAGAAATGCACTTGAATCTGGCTTCTGTAGTAACCACTCAGCTGAGACTACACTCATGCAGGTTTCCAACTTTCTCTCTGATTGCACACTAATCCAAACTCTCTACTAATCCTTTTGGTCCTTTATGCCAACCTCAACACTATAGACCTCACGCTCCATGACCTTGGGTTTCACAAATCTTCTCTCACTTAGATTGCCTCATACCTGGACCATCACTTCTTTAAAATCTTCTGAAACTTGGAAGCACCTCCACCCATTCACTGTCCGTGACCCCCAACAATCAGTCTTCGGACATCTGCTCTTCATCTTCTATACTGCTTCCCTCAGAAGGCTCCTCTTGTCCTTTGTCTTTTATCACCTCTTTGATGACAACATGCAAATCTATGTTCTCCTTTCTCTCCCTCACCCCAACCTTCTTCAAAGGGATGAAAAACTGTCTCACTACAATTTGTCAGTGGTTGGCTTTGCTCACCACAAGGCTATTGCTAGGAAGGCTTGTGGCTACATTATTGTCAAATGGGAGGCACATGTATGTGGCAAGCCTCAGGTACAGGCAATGTTCCCTCTGAATCAGAATGTGAAAGTAGGTGTCCTGCAAATATTACAAATCCATCGAATCCCCTGTTTGAAGGGACACAAGAATTTTGAGCAAGGCCAACATGTGGAAAGATTCCACAATGAGTAACTTGGAATGATACAATATCGGGAGTAAAACTTTAGAACTTGCTCTTTTATAGATAACAATGCTATTGCCACCATATTTTTAAAAAATGTTGACCCTCTCGCAAAATGTCCAGGGATGTTTTCTGGATCGTTTGTGGTGAAACAGGAGGGGTTTCAGGAAGGGAGAGAGAATAACCATTCTCCGGAATAGAAAGGAAAGGACCCAAGGATCTGCAGGGTCTAATTTTCATTGGTTTAAGCAAACCTCAAGCCTTCTTGAAACTGGGGATGCAGGATCTTTGCTAGTGATGGTGTGTGGCAAATACAACCCCTTGGGAAAGTCAAATATATTTTTTGGTATCCTGTGAGGAAGATGTCACTGTAGATGTTGGTACAGATTTGTCCTCTGCCCCTTTTGATGTTAGAAATGTAAGCATTTGCACTGGCACTTGAAGGCTGCCTGTGTTTGATTTCTAGGTTAATTGCATTGCCATTAATTTGGCAGTTCTTACATGATGGCTGGATACCCCTAAACAACCCGGAACTCGGAACTCTGGAGATCCCAGGTAATACAGAAATAGGGTTGTTCCCATTAGATTACGATTAAACAGGAATTGGTTAAATATTCAAGTTATCAGAATCAATGTGATTTGTTTGTGATACTTTCATATTTAACCAATTCATGTTTAATCATAGTCCAACAAGAACTTGTGTGTTACTTAAACATTTGACAGCCAACTTTTTCATCCCCATTAATTCATTATGGGAGGTGGGAATGGGAATTTTATGGGCCTGACAAGAGGGGCTGGAAGGAGGGGTGAGAGTTTGGTACGGGACCCACCCCGATAACTGGGAGGCAGGCCTACTAAAAAGAGGAGCAACAGCGAAAGATACAGGAACGAATTTCTGAGGATGAAAGTGTTGCCTTTCGAAATATGGATGATGAAACCATGTACAAACGATGTCAAAAAACCTGCTCTAGGCGGTTGAACATATTTGGAGTTTACTGATTTCACAGCTGTAACATTGGATTTACACTTTTCTAAAGCGTCATCATTGGAGTGATGGAAAGAGTTGTGCTATCAAATGGAGGACTTTGCTCCCGAATGTCAAGGTGTGAAAACGCAGCAGAAAGATAAGACTTTCTATGGATACAAAGAGTGTTATTTAGAGCCCTGCATGCAGTGTGCTTCATATCTTTGTAAATCTCCACTTGTTGCTGTGCTGCTTCCCTGCCTTATGAAATCCAGAAGGTAAACTCATCAATAACTTTAGTAGGAAGACATTAGTAAAGCACTCTAAATCTCCCCATTTTAGAAGTTTAAATCCAGCTAAAACTCTAGAGGCATTTATCTAACTCAATTGCAGTCATATTGATAAATCATTTGAACACGAGAAGTACTGATGTGTAGTATTGTAGTTATCTATCTGCACTGTGTGCACACAGTGCTTCTAGTAGAATACGGCTCTGTCACATAGAATGTTATGGGACCTGGGAGTTCCAAGAGCTACAGTTGGGAACAAAGGATGGGAGTACCTTACTGAAAGGATGTCATATATTCATCTCCCTGCCTTTTCAACCAACTAGCCCTGTAACTATGAAATATACGTACTCATTTTATATATACAATTCTCCTGTGCCGTACCTGAATACAGATGTCTTCTTACCATTCCTGATACTACAAAAGCCCAGCACTGGAGTCTTACTGTGTAATTACTTTCATTTCTTACTCCCCTCATTGCTATTCGGTGGTACCGATGATGAGGGATCAGAACACAATTTCTCGCTAGATGGTACTGAATGTGCATTGTCAGGGGATTTGGCAGCCACATTTTTTACCCTTGTGTCTAGCATGTCCGCTTGGATTGGTAACAAGGCTTCAAAACTGCACTTTGATAATGAGGTCACGGTGCATGGATTGAACAAATCTCCAAGGACAAACTTAACCAGTACTTTCCCTCCATTGAGTAACATTTCCCTACCATGAGGTAAATTTTGTCTTCCTGCTGATACATGCTCACAATGGAGCCATCATGAGGGAGCTACCTGTCAGATGTAGCATGAAGGCCCCAAATGCACCCAGTACCAATGGATGACCCATGTGTGCGCATAGCTTGGAGAGACTTATCCTCTTTCCATATTGTGGGGCCTTCTAATGCTTGACAAACTCTTCTATCACCTTCTTTATCGGTGTAATCAGGGGCATCGAGAGTCGTCTATCTGCAAGGAACTGGGACAAATACCAAGGCACAAAGTACTCATTGGATAAAAATGCCCAGATATTAGATGCATAGATGGTGAGGAATGGTCGCTGAGAAATGTCCCCCATAACTAATGCACCTTTGGAAGCCAGTCTTGAAAGGCATGTCGGAGAGGGAGCCACCGTTATGGAAGGACATTTAAATATTGATCAAAAAACCTAGTCAACGTGAGGGCAAGAAAAAACAGGCATTGGCAATGCCCACAGTTTGGGCTTTTATGTAGGCATGGGAAACACACTTTCCAGGCACTGCCCTAGTGGTATTAACTGCCCATTGATGGTAGCAGATACACAGTGGTGCAAGTACTTGGGCATCTAATAGCAGTGCCTGGAAAAATGCCCGATACTTATATACAAGCCAAAACTGTTCGTTTTGCCAATGCGTGTTTTAACAGTACTTCAGTGAAGAACACGCATGCATAATGTTTATAAATAAAGTGGCTGAAGGCAGACCTGGTTAAGGCATTTTTATTATACCAGTAGTGGTTTTACTGCTCCAGTCAAGTCATTGACTTTCAGAAGTCTGCTTTGAAAAAACACTGGCAGGTACTTTGAGTACAGAGTTTGACAGTAAGGCTTGATTAAAGCGAGCTCAAAGATTTCCCACGAGGAGGTGTTTTGGATCTGCAGGGGCAGGAACTGGGTGGCAATGGCCATGGGGATTAGTATAACTATTGGCAGTAAATGGGTGGGCAAATACCCAAACAACACTTACAAGCTTTGTATCTCTCCTCATATGCCATTTCTCCCCATCAGTACTATGATACAATCGTTTCGGCTTATAGGTGGCGCTAAAGTGCCACCTAATAGCCAAAACTGATAAAATGGCAAGAAAGGAGGTTGTTGTACAGCAGTAGCAAAATTCTGACCGACCTGCATTGGCGAAAAACAGGAACTTTGTTATGGCAGTTTGTGACGTGTTGCTAGAGTGAGCAGGGCTTGGGCGCAGAAAAACATGTGCACAGACTTATATAATTAACTTTTGGGAAGTGAAGTGGCAGCCTTTCTTTGAAAGCCAGTTTCCCAGCACTGCCTGCGAATGTAAGCCCTTTCAAGCAGTTAGGAGGAAATCAAAGAAGGACGACAGAGAACTCGGAGTCCTTGAGCCTTGTTAATCGAGAGGCGTTAAGTTGGGGTGTATTGCAAATCTGAGTCTCTCTCTCTCGATAAACCTCTTTTGTTTATTGTCACCTTGAGGAGGAGCCATTCTCTTGGGGTATTATTTCTCTTGTCCAGGTTTCGCAAGCCTAAAATGCCCTTAATAAAGCATTAAACAATCTAACATGTTGTGCTCTGGGATAATCCTTTCTCAGCTCTGTGGCAATCATACAGATGGGAATGTTTGTGGGCCTGATTTACAACACGTTTTTCATGGGGTTAGGCTTTTGAAAAAGCCTTTTGTAAATCAGCCCCAAAAGTGTGCATACACGACCCTTAAGTGTTTCTTTACTCGCCTCGAGTTTATAAGAGATGGGTGCAGTATCCTCTCGAGGATTACACACAACTATATTTGCAAAAACACGTTTCGTATTCTTTTGCTGGAGTATGCATGTTTTCAGATAAAACTTATTGAACAAGAGATGAGTGCGTTTGAGTCTGCCATTATACTTTTGGAATATGCGATAGAAAGACTAAAATAAATTACTGTAGTTAAGCACCATGATTGGTAAAAATCACCTTGATAAAATTAAAAGATTAACAATTCTGTTTACTGTGATACAATACATACCAGAATGTTAAATCAGGTCGAACCAAAGAAAATCTAGATAGGGCCTCATCACGAGTTGGGCGGTAGCGCCGGCGCTATTAGCGCTGGCACTAATAGCCCTACCACCAAACCACCGGCGCTATTAACGCCGGATCACGGGTTTGGCGGAAGGGTTATTGCCCATTCCCCATTGGGCCCATTTGGGAATTCCTCATTCCCCATTGGGCCCAATGGGGAAAATTAGTGCTATTACCGCCGGTGGATTTCCCGCCAGCGGTAATCGCTCAGAACTGGGGGGAAATCCGCCAAAGCCATGATCTGGCGGACCCTAAAATGCGGCAGTAATAGCGCTACCGCCGCATTTAAGGGTTACCGCCATACTCGTGATGAGGCCCATGTTTCAGTCATTTTGTTCAGGGATTGTATGATTAGACGTGTGTTTACATGCATGTGAGAATAAGGAATCTGGGAGACTGAGCATGAAAGGCAGCAAGAGCCTATGCTAAGAAGATTGATGAGGTGAACTTTGGGTTTTGGAGGGAATACCGGGCTCTCAGCACCCTTTGGCACCAGTTTTACATTGATTATGTTACAAAATGCAGACTGTCTTTGAACTGTTTTATGGTCAAATGTAATGATTTCCCAATTCTTAATGTTATTCTTGACACTTATTTCTCAGTGCAAATATCGATTTTGCTTGCTTTGTAAGCGGTGGTTTGTGAGGAATATTTTGAAAGCACGATATGCTTTTATATGCTTTTATAGATCTAATGACAAAACAACAAATGGGCGTGGCCAAACCCTTAACTGGATGCCATTACCTCTGTGGCTCCCTTGTAAATTGATGGGTGCAAACAATACAAAAGAGGGACTAACAAATCAATTAAGGGGATAACACAAGTATATATTTTAGAGCCCCATGGTCGCTCTACTCTATGTTCTCAACTTTTCCAGGGGTGTCCGCATGCATGCAACAATTCTGAACAGTAGCAATATGGGCTTTTTTGGGTGACAAGGAAAGCTTAACAATAATAGTGTACGTTGTGGATAACCGTGGATGTGTTCTAAAGCAGACCAATTACCTTTATGAGAACATTCTAGAAAATGAGAATAGTGATATGCATGTTCCTCAAGGTTTTCTGAAGCATACATCTATCATTTCTATTTGCTAATGATAAGGTCTCTGGGTTCAACATAAGCAGTTGACAAGTATCTCCGTCACTAGCGGGCACACATACCATAAATAAGCACAAACGTCAATGGGAGTACAGCAAACAAAGGAAAAGCACTAAAATAGACTTACCAGGTTCGCCAATTCCACCGTGTTCACCTAAAGGGAGAAAGAAAAAGAAAACATTCAGGGCCAAATATTCTTACAAGAATTCTCCAGTGTATATATTTCTAAAGGTTTGCGGTTTCTGAAGTGAACTGGATAGACCAAACTGAAATCTATATACATCATTCCAAGGCAAGGCGCCCCACAATCTCTACACTGTCAGGCCTGCGACATACAGGTACAAAAAAGCTCCAGCAACAAAAGCGTGGTGGATGTCTCTGTGGCTCCCTTTCAACAGACAATGCTCCTGGCTTTTAGGAAATGATCACTGCCACAGATCTTTACAGAGATCAGAATAATGAGATCTTGGGAGCGATAGATTGCTTCATGGTCTTGCTGTGTCTTGTGAAAATGCTGTCCTACCTTGGAGCAAATTTGAATCTAGCCAAAGACCCTTCAGTGAGAGTGTACGCTATGAATGCATTGTTTAAGTTTGGCTTCTGGAGCAAGTAATCATGCTTCCTGCTAACTAAAATTGCAACTTTCAGCAGGTCAAGTTACAATCCACCTTTTGAATTAAGAATGATCAGAGAAACGAGGCCCTCTTGTAGGGAGTGAGAGGGGGGAAAAGAACAGAAACGAAAACAAATAAAATCAACCTACCAGATTTGCTATGTTTGCCTACAAGGAAAATAATACAGAGATTGTAATTCAATATTTACTGATCATTCTTTGCTTTTCTATTGGTTGAGCGCATTCAAAGGGGAATGCAAGGGGGACAGATTTATAACACAGCATCATAACGTCACCTGTCTCTCGGCAGAGCAATGCCATATTAGGCAGTGGCACATTTGTGAAACCAAGAAATCGTGAAAGGCTTGCTGCTCAGGTTACAGCTTGTCTAGGCCACTGCAACCATTTCCACATTAACCCAAACATGTGTTTCTTCTCTGAGTGTGACCATGAGAGTATCAGCAAAACAAACTTAAAGGATAGTTCCGGGACTTTTTTTTTATTGTTCCTATGGTTCGGCCATGTGTTTTTAAGCATAAATCGGTAGATCGTAGAAAACTTTCCTATGGACCTTGCCCGACTTTTCGTCCATTAACGCACTCGAAAACAGCCGCCATTTTATGATAATCCTATCATTTCGCCCCATCGCCCTGGCTCACCTGCTTTTGCGGCACTAAATCAAATCCCCCGCCCCTGAGCCTGACATCAGCAGACGCGTACCACCCATTTCCCAACGCCAAAGCACGTTTCGTGTCAACAATCGCTGCGCCTCAGCTAATGAAGTGTCGCCATGGAAATGGCAGGACGCCTCTTTCCTCTATAAGTATAAACACACAGTTTCACAACACACAGCAGCAGATTTTCGATTCCATTCCTCTCTCTGTGTTACTTTGAGTATTCTGTGACTCGTTTCTGTGCTCTGGTCAGCTACCTTCGCCGCTTCTAGGCCTTGTGAACACCTGTACCATCTCTGTAAATTATTTTACTTTCTTTACCACACAATGGCTACAATAATGCCGTATATGTACGAGCCCGAGTACACTGAGGAAGAACTACTGGAAAGGCAAGCACGCGAAAACGATGGGGATTCGGACGGCAGTTGGGAGGACCAGTCAACGGATGAAGAGCCTGGACCATGTCGCATGGACGGCGTCTCCACCTGGTGCACGTGCAATCGGTGCAAGCTAATGCCAACTGAGGAGGAGAACTGCTGCTGCCGTGAAAATTCCTACATTTCGGAAGGCGAGCCAAGTCCGCAATGCATCACCGAGCTGCCAGAGTTCGGGGAAGCCTGCCTCTCACGGACCGTGTTGAGGATGATGATGGTGCTTATGCACGAACTTCGCGGCACTGTTCGTCCGCGTAATCCGAGTAACGAGTAAGTATACTCTGGTTGTGATGTCAGTGATGCCACTACTATGTCATGGTCGTCTCCCACATATAAAATTACATCTACATATCATTCGAATGCATGTAAATTGGTTCCATATTGTGCATTTTCTAGATAGAATTTTTTACAAAGCAGAATGACATTTTTTACCTGAATCGACAGTGATAAGAAAGTTTTGTCATTTTAATACAGTTTGCATCTTTCATTTTCACAGGTGGTACAGGCTGGTGGCCTATCGTTGCTTCACTTGGTGGCTTCACGGGAGGCTCGGACACCGCGTTCGGAGAGTAATACCTGCCTGTGCGGTACTTGCCATTAGACAACATTTCCCCAGCGACAGTGGACAATACCGCGGATTTTCCCTGGATGTGCTGCAACCGGAACTTTACAATGTGTAATGTTTATTATTTATGTTCAATTGAAATTAAGATCTAAAATAAAACCCAACATATATTTTAACAATGGTTGTTTTGATTTTTTAAATGAATCTAGTGTGTCTCCATTGAATAGTCTTCCTGTGCCTTGTCTTGTCACACCACATGTCTCCGGCCAGCATCCTCCCTCACGCAGGCCGCCCAATAAATCATCCTTTTGGCACCGGGTACAGAGATGACCCCCTCTGGCCCGTGCCGCCTTGCCACCACAGGCCAGCCTGCTGCTGACTAACTGCCTAGGCATCCAGGGTCTCCAGGGTGAACTGCACCCATATATTCTCCTGGGAGGGTGAGGTATTTATAAACTCACCCCCTGCCTTCCATGTACTAGATCCTGCAGCCTGCCTCTTACATGCAGTTAGATGGCCTCTCCTTGGTGAGGCCCTGCGGCAAACGAGTCAGTTCGCACCGGGGTACTTGCGCTGGCAAGTGGAGCTGTCAGGGAGCGATAAAGGCCAAGAGGTGCCAAAGACCATGTACACTTCAAAGTGGTCTATAGAGCATGGGTTGTTATTCCCATGTCTACCTCCAGACCCCGTGTCTCCTGCCAAGCATCCCCCCTCACGCTGGACGCCCCCCTGCAATCCACATAAGTGTGTCTCCATTCACGAGTCTTCCTGTGTCTTGTCTGCACGACCACCGCCCCAATCCACCCCCGCCCTATCAAAGGCAGTTCGCACCGGGGTACTTGCGCTGGCAAGTGGAGCTGTCAGGGAGCGATAAAGGCCAAGAGGTGCCAAAGACCATGTACACTTCAAAGTGGTCTATAGAGCATGGGTTGTTGTTCCCATGTCTACCTCCAGACCCCGTGTCTCCTGCCAAGCATCCCCCCTCACGCTGGACGCCCCCCTGCAATCCACATAAGTGTGTCTCCATTCACGAGTCTTCCTGTGTCTTGTCTGCACGACCACCGCCCCAATCCACCCCCCGCCCTATCAAAGGCAGTTCGCACCGGGGTACTTGCGCTGGCAAGTGGAGCTGTCAGGGAGCGATAAAGGCCAAGAGGTGCCAAAGACCATGTACACTTCAAAGTGGTCTATAGAGCATGGGTTGTTGTTCCCATGTCTACCTCCAGACCCCGTGTCTCCTGCCAAGCACCCCCCCTCACGCTGGACGCCCCCCTGCAATCCACATAAGTGTGTCTCCATTCACGAGTCTTCCTGTGTCTTGTCTGCACGACCACCGCCCCAATCCACCCCCCGCCCTATCAAAGGCAGTTCGCACCGGGGTACTTGCGCTGGCAAGTGGAGCTGTCAGGGAGCGATAAAGGCCAAGAGGTGCCAAAGACCATGTACACTTCAAAGTGGTCTATAGAGCATGGGTTGTTGTTCCCATGTCTACCTCCAGACCCCGTGTCTCCTGCCAAGCACCCCCCCTCACGCTGGACGCCCCCCTGCAAACCGCATAATGCCACGACATATACACGTCATTCATTCACAAACACACCCCAGTTTCGAATCCTTTATAACCCACTTCATATTTCTAATGAGCACTTCTTTGCGCTTTGCTAGTCAACCCGTGAAGGTGCTGGTTATCTGCTCTTCGTCTCTGTGAACTTCCGTGACCACTTCGAGGAAACTCCTCAGTTTGTAACCTGTGAACTGCTCCCTGTTCTACGACAAGAAACTACTCTGATCCCTGAGTTTAACTGTTTGTTCGTCAAGGTAAGGCCATGTACCATAATCATTTTGCGTCCAATTTCTTTTCGTTCAAGACAGTACATGCAAGGAACTAGTCACATGTTCTGAGTTTACATTGGTATTCATAGAGAATTGTTGATCTTTACTTTTCAGAACTTTCCACAATGCCTGCCTGTTCCATTGGCGGTTGCCCTTCGAAGACCCATAATAAATCTGAAGGTACTATAATGCATGTTTTCCCTAAGACAATAGATCAGATAAGAGAATGGGTCCGATATTGCGGTTATCCACCGTCTGAGCTTGAAAGTAGAGTCCTAGAAGTCTTTGCGGACAAGAGGGGTGATCGATACCGCATCTGCAGAAGGCACTTTACCTCTGACATGTACTCCACATCATTGCTAATAAAGAAGAAGAACACACTGCGAGCGAGGCGAAAATTGCTCTCAACCGCTATTCCCACTCTATTCGTACACACCCCTTAACTGGTGAGTCAAGTTTACGTATTTATCTCTCGGCCTTGCGGTAGTGTGTAGCATTAGCTAACAATAATTTCCCCATTTATGTATCCACTCAATATGAAGGCGGAAGATTCTCCATCCGTGTCGTTATTGCAGTCATCAGCCACTTCAAGCGCCTATCGGGTAATCTTACTTGGCTATTCTGCCACTGACTTGTTTTAGGCATGTAAATCAATAGTTTTAATTTATCGTGTAATTATTTTACCTAATGGTACACCCTTGTACTCGTCCTCTAGTCTTTGTTTTCAGTTATAATTATTGTTATCCAAAATAATGCAAGTATTGTCTTTCAGGGAGATGCTGAGGAGTCCAACGTATTGACGACTACCATTGATGTCACTCAGATGCTCGATGTACGTTTCCGGACATTTCCATCGATGGCGATCACCAGATCTTGCATTCTTGTAGCGTGATTGTTACACACAATGTTTCTTTCGTTTTTAGCCATTGATATGTCCGTCTGTCGTCGCCCTCCTATGTGTCTTCTTTTTTCAATATTGTGTTCATTACTAATGAAAGTCCTATGTTTCAGGGAGTCGATGGAGCATTAGTCCAAGAAGAAGGGGGAGCATGCAGTTACGGGTCGGCGCAACAGCTTGCAGAAATGTGCACCGCAGTTACATCGTCCCTTGATGTTCTTATGCATTTCGAGGTATGGATACTGACAGTTCGATCAAGCGAAATAATATGACGTGATTACATCCGCTATACTTCCTTCTTTATTAACGCAAGTACTATGTTTCAGGGAGATGACGGAGCTTCTTCTACAAGAACATCACCCCTAGTAGTTGATGCAGATCTCTGGGTGGTGACACTTCCAACGATCGAGCAAATCGAATCATATTTACATATCCATTATTTATTTTAGACAACTGATCATTTGTGCAGGTCTATTTAGATGAGCCGTTGACACCTGCACAAAGTTTCTGTTCTTTTTATCAAAATAGAAAACCATACTAATGCAATTACTGTGTTTCAGGGAGTCACTGAAGCATCATCTTCAATAATATCATCAATGGAAGTCTATGAGGAGCCCGAGGTATGGATCTTGACAGTTCCATCTAACTAGATCAACAATGCGTGAATAATTGTCGTTTGAATGTTCTACACAAAGCGTTCATTTGTGTTTTGCTATTGAGATGTACGTGGGTATTGGTCCCCAAGTACATTTTGTGTTTTCGATATTATTATACATACTAATGAAAGTTCTATGTTTCAGGGAGTCGATGGAGCGTCAGTGCGTGACGGATGTGCTTATCATGAAAATATAGTCGTTGCAGCGCAAGAGGAAGTGGAGACATGCACACACGAGTCGGAGCAACAGCGTCCTGATGTTGAAGTTCGAGGCAAGAAAGTTTCAAAGAAAAGAAAGCAAAAGAAGGTTAGTGTCCTGGTCACTATATTATGTTGTTTTTCACTGTTAATAGTTCAATACTGTAAGTTGTGTTTAAACTGAACATCCCTTTTCCAATCTGTCCTCTAGTTGCGAGTGGGTGTACAAACTAGATCTACACAGACAGTGAAGCGAACGAGAGATGTTGCTTGTCAAACCTTTTGGCAGGGACTTGAGACTGGAGATGCATCGTGCCAATGGGAAGAATATGAAGTGATTGACAACGGAGCTATACCACCACCAGCCATTGATAGTGAATGTCCTCCTGGTAGTTCGGATGCAGTTGGAGATCAATTCACAGAATCCACACCCGCAAAAGCTAAGACTGCGAGAAAGTTGAATAAATTGTCTTATTCACCCATCGCCGGAGAAGGAACAGATGTTGCAATGGAAGAGAATGAAGTGGATTACAATGAAACACCATCAATATCACTGAACATAGCGGAAGACGATATCAGAGATTCTACCTTTCATGTAAGTGACATGTCCTCAACGTTACAGGCTGAACCAGCTGGGATGCAGAGTGACAGTATAAGGAAAGAGGCCAAATTCATTGTATTCGATAGTTGTTTGATTGATATTATTATTCGGTTGAAATGTGGGCATTCGGTAGGTGGGGAAGTATGTGGGGAGCCATTGATTAATGTGACTCGTGCAATTCGAGGCACTAACCTTAAAATACATGCCACCTGTACAAAATATCATCCTTTCTCATGGTCTGCACAACCCATGCTGGGGCAACTGCCAGCAGGCAATCTACTTTGTGCAGCGGCTGCACTTTTTAGTGGTTCAAGTTTTAAAAAGTTAGAGTCTTTCTTTCAGTTTGTGGGAATCCATTTCATTGCGAAAACTCAGTTCTACAAATACCAAACCGATTATCTATTTCCAGCCATTAGCGAAGCTTGGAGAATGGAAAAAATGTCTATTGATAGTACATTCGCGGGCAAACGGTTCAGGCTAGCCGGTGATGGACAGTGCGGCAGCCCAGGATTTTCAGCCAAGTACTGCACCTACCACTTTCAGGACATGGAAAGTAAGAAAATTGTGAGTTTGGTGGTCGTGCAGGTGTCACAAAGTACATCCTCAGTGGCCATGGAGAAAGTTGGCTTTGTAGCATCATTGCAAGAACTACAATCGCGGGGAATGGTGATCGACCTGATAGCCACGGACAGACACGTTTCAATTGCCAAGACAATGAGAGAGGAGTACAAAAATATAAATCACCAATTTGACGTTTGGCATCTTGCAAAAACAATCAATAAAAAAATGTCGGCTGCAGGTAAAAAAAAAGAAATGCAAGGTATTTCACAGTGGTCCAAGTCAATCAGCAACCATCTTTGGTGGAGCTCAAGAACATGTGGAGGGTCGTTGGAAATTCTACTGGAAAAATGGCGGTCAGTAATGCTACACTGTACCAACGTTCACCGTTGGAACACAAACCAACATTTCCACAATTGTGAACATGGCCATTTGTCCACAGAGGAGGCACGGAAGAAGAAGTGGTTGATTCCTTCATCACCCACTCACAAAGCCATTGAAAAGATTGTATTTGATAAAACTATAACAAGAGATTTGAGAGGACTCATGGAATTCTGCCACACAGGAGATTTGGAGGTGTTCCACAATATGTGCCTAAAGTACAGGCCAAAACGATTGCATTTTGGCATGGAGGGCATGATAAATCGGACTCTTCTAGCGGTCTTGGCACATAACCATAATGTTGGCCGTCAACAAAGTAGGACGACCGGAACTTTAGGGACGCTTCGCTACAATAAGGCCTTCACTAAAAGAAGTAAACAATGGTGATCAAACCAGTGTTTGAGGATATGCAATATGAGTTTATTGAGAGACTTATTGTTGACGTCCTAGATAGGCACATAAATGGAGTTGTGAACGAACCTGTGCAGGGG
Organism: Ambystoma mexicanum; assembly: GCF_040938575.1. Taxonomy (NCBI): domain Eukaryota; kingdom Metazoa; phylum Chordata; class Amphibia; order Caudata; family Ambystomatidae; genus Ambystoma; species Ambystoma mexicanum. The sequence continues at coordinate 668,816,269 of NC_090936.1, forward strand.
ACAACTGCATTGCCACCCAACATTGCCTCTGTTCCATGTCCACCTAAAGAAGAGCTCATTGAGAAATACACATCACGGTTTAAATGATTGTAATTTGATTGTCTGTTCTCTCGAGTCTCCTCATGTCGCAGGCCCATTGAATATGTGTATCTATGTAATGTGTAAATAAAAGTGATTGCTCAGTGTACATGCAATGTGTCTATCCAACCTTGTTCATTTGCGCATTAAATTAAACCAAACAGTATTATAAATAATTTTTCAAAAAATATAGAATGTCTCCGTATTTATGGTTCTCTGGGGCTGCAAAGCACGCAGACAAAATGCAAAGATGGAGTGTAAATTTCAAGTCCTGTGAGATGGCCTTACACTGAATGTAGCTAACTAGGAATGTGTGCTCGTTCAAAGTGAAGGTCAGCTGCTTTGATTTTTTGCTCGGGGGCCGGAATGGCCCACGACTCAGTATAAGGTTCTATTGTTATTTGACCTTGACAGGCCGGGACCATCCCGAAAGACTTCTTTTTGGGGGTGTGGGGCAATAACGTAAGAAACGATAATGAATATAATTTCAGAAACGAAAGCCATTTCATGTTCGTTCATTAGAAGAAATAACGTCGGCATAGAAGGAGTGGTATTTCGGGGCTGCCCTACGCACAGACACAATGGAAAATGCAAATATAATGTAAGTAACTCTTTAGATGAGTTTATACCGCAATTTAATTACTATACAGTAGCTTTAAAGACTGGTTAAGTTGTACTTGTTCGTTCTATGTGGCATATTGTTTTGTACCGCGCACTATCTTGGGGAGAACCATCTCCTTTTACGGAAGCACCTCAAAACCTTCCTCTTTGCTTCTGCTTTCTCTCTCCCTCTCCCCTGCTACAACTGGTCCACTGTCTGCGACCTCGGTCCTGGGCCCTTCCACTCTCCACCTGCACTGCCTCCCTGTCAACCCCTGCACTGGGGGACTGTCTCAGTATCCTACAGCCCCCCCTTGACGTATAATACCCAGTTGCACTGTCCTAGCTATGAAATAATTTCCCGACCTAATATATAAAATGAATAATTTTAATAAAGATCTGATGGTGAGACTAATTTCATTTTTTATGTTTTTCAAACAGGTACATCATCCATTATTGTCTGTGTCACGAGTACCAGACACCGGCGGATGGCTTTTTTAACCGCCAGCTGGTTCTCCGCATGAACAACGTTACCACCCTGACCATTTTATGGGACGATCGCCAAGTACAAGTATGCCCTTATGCGGTACTAACGGCTAGATGCAACATACAGACCGTTGTGGTGGCCTAGTGCCTCGTTGTTGAAACAGCCATGCGATTATCAGTACGACCGAAGAGCTTATTTTATCGTAAACCAACACCCTGTGTACTGCACACGAACATCGCTTGCCTCAAGACGAACTATTTTGGATCGAGAGAAAATAAAAATGCAAATCGCTGAATATTCTCTAAACCTTTGATGTCCAATAAATGTACTTTGCCAAATATACAATCTTGCCGTTTTCTTTTAAACCACAGTTTCATATTCCGAATTGTGGCGCTGTATTGTGAGATGATCTAAGACCCTGTGTACAGCAAACCGTTATGGAAGGACATTTAAATATTGATCAAAAAACCTAGTCAACGTGAGGGCAAGAAAAAACAGGCATTGGCAATGCCCACAGTTTGGGCTTTTATGTAGGCATGGGAAACACACTTTCCAGGCACTGCCCTAGTGGTATTAACTGCCCATTGATGGTAGCAGATACACAGTGGTGCAAGTACTTGGGCATCTAATAGCAGTGCCTGGAAAAATGCCCGATACTTATATACAAGCCAAAACTGTTCGTTTTGCCAATGCGTGTTTTTAACAGTACTTCAGTGAAGAACACGCATGCATAATGTTTATAAATAAAGTGGCTGAAGGCAGACCTGGTTAAGGCATTTTTATTATACCAGTAGTGGTTTTACTGCTCCAGTCAAGTCATTGACTTTCAGAAGTCTGCTTTGAAAAAACACTGGCAGGTACTTTGAGTACAGAGTTTGACAGTAAGGCTTGATTAAAGCGAGCTCAAAGATTTCCCACGAGGAGGTGTTTTGGATCTGCAGGGGCAGGAACTGGGTGGCAATGGCCATGGGGATTAGTATAACTATTGGCAGTAAATGGGTGGGCAAATACCCAAACAACACTTACAAGCTTTGTATCTCTCCTCATATGCCATTTCTCCCCATCAGTACTATGATACAATCGTTTCGGCTTATAGGTGGCGCTAAAGTGCCACCTAATAGCCAAAACTGATAAAATGGCAAGAAAGGAGGTTGTTGTACAGCAGTAGCAAAATTCTGACCGACCTGCATTGGCGAAAAACAGGAACTTTGTTATGGCAGTTTGTGACGTGTTGCTAGAGTGAGCAGGGCTTGGGCGCAGAAAAACATGTGCACAGACTTATATAATTAACTTTTGGGAAGTGAAGTGGCAGCGTTTCTTTGAAAGCCAGTTTCCCAGCACTGCCTGCGAATGTAAGCCCTTTCAAGCAGTTAGGAGGAAATCAAAGAAGGACGACAGAGAACTCAGAGTCCTTGAGCCTTGTTAATCGAGAGGCGTTAAGTTGGGGTGTATTGCAAATCTGAGTCTCTCTCTCTCGATAAACCTCTTTTGTTTATTGTCGCCTTGAGGAGGAGCCATTCTTCATGGGGCATTATTTCTTTTGCCCAAGTTTCGCATGCCTAAAATGCCCTTAATAAAGCATTAAACAATCTAACATGTTGTGCTCTGGGATAATCCTTTCTCAGCTCTGTGGCAATCATACAGATGGGAATGTTTGTGGGCCTGATTTACAACACGTTTTTCATGGGGTTAGGCTTTTGAAAAAGCCTTTTGTAAATCAGCCCCAAAAGTGTGCATACACGACCCTTAAGTGTTTCTTTACTCGCCTCGAGTTTATAAGAGATGGGTGCAGTATCCTCTCGAGGATTACACACAACTATATTTGCAAAAACACGTTTTGTATTCTTTTGCTGGAGTATGCATGTTTTCAGATAAAACTTATTGAACAAGAGATGAGTGCGTTTGAGTCTGCCATTATACTTTTGGAATATGCGATAGAAAGACTAAAATAAATTACTGTAGTTAAGCACCATGATTGGTAAAAATCACCTTGAAAAAATTAAAAGATTAACAATTCTGTTTACTGTGATACAATACATACCAGAATGTTAAATCAGGTCGAACCAAAGAAAATCTAGATAGGGCCTCATCACGAGTTGGGCGGTAGCGCCGGCGCTATTAGCGCTGGCACTAATAGCCCTACCACCAAACCACCGGCGCTATTAACGCCGGATCACGGGTTTGGCGGAAGGGTTATTGCCCATTCCCCATTGGGCCCATTTGGGAATTCCTCATTCCCCATTGGGCCCAATGGGGAAAATTAGTGCTATTACCGCCGGTGGATTTCCCGCCAGCGGTAATCGCTCAGAGCTGGGGGGAAATCCGCCAAAGCCATGATCTGGCGGACCCTAAAATGCGGCAGTAATAGCGCTACCGCCGCATTTAAGGGTTACCGCCATACTCGTGATGAGGCCCATGTTTCAGTCATTTTGTTCAGGGATTGTATGATTAGACGTGTGTTTACATGCATGTGAGAATAAGGAATCTGGGAGACTGAGCATGAAAGGCAGCAAGAGCCTATGCTAAGAAGATTGATGAGGTGAACTTTGGGTTTTGGAGGGAATACCGGGCTCTCAGCACCCTTTGGCACCAGTTTTACATTGATTATGTTACAAAATGCAGACTGTCTTTGAACTGTTTTATGGTCAAATGTAATGATTTCCCAATTCTTAATGTTATTCTTGACACTTATTTCTCAGTGCAAATATCGATTTTGCTTGCTTTGTAAGCGGTGGTTTGTGAGGAATATTTTGAAAGCACGATATGCTTTTATATGCTTTTATAGATCTAATGACAAAACAACAAATGGGCGTGGCCAAACCCTTAACTGGATGCCATTACCTCTGTGGCTCCCTTGTAAATTGATGGGTGCAAACAATACAAAAGAGGGACTAACAAATCAATTAAGGGGATAACACAAGTATATATTTTAGAGCCCCATGGTCGCTCTACTCTATGTTCTCAACTTTTCCAGGGGTGTCCGCATGCATGCAACAATTCTGAACAGTAGCAATATGGGCTTTTTTGGGTGACAAGGAAAGCTTAACAATAATAGTGTACGTTGTGGATAACCGTGGATGTGTTCTAAAGCAGACCAATTACCTTTATGAGAACATTCTAGAAAATGAGAATAGTGATATGCATGTTCCTCAAGGTTTTCTGAAGCATACATCTATCATTTCTATTTGCTAATGATAAGGTCTCTGGGTTCAACATAAGCAGTTGACAAGTATCTCCGTCACTAGCGGGCACACATACCATAAATAAGCACAAACGTCAATGGGAGTACAGCAAACAAAGGAAAAGCACTAAAATAGACTTACCAGGTTCGCCAATTCCACCGTGTTCACCTAAAGGGAGAAAGAAAAAGAAAACATTCAGGGCCAAATATTCTTACAAGAATTCTCCAGTGTATATATTTCTAAAGGTTTGCGGTTTCTGAAGTGAACTGGATAGACCAAACTGAAATCTATATACATCATTCCAAGGCAAGGCGCCCCACAATCTCTACACTGTCAGGCCTGCGACATACAGGTACAAAAAAGCTCCAGCAACAAAAGCGTGGTGGATGTCTCTGTGGCTCCCTTTCAACAGACAATGCTCCTGGCTTTTAGGAAATGATCACTGCCACAGATCTTTACAGAGATCAGAATAATGAGATCTTGGGAGCGATAGATTGCTTCATGGTCTTGCTGTGTCTTGTGAAAATACTGTCCTACCTTGGAGCAAATTTGAATCTAGCCAAAGACCCTTCAGTGAGAGTGTACGCTATGAATGCATTGTTTAAGTTTGGCTTCTGGAGCAAGTAATCATGCTTCCTGCTAACTAAAATTGCAACTTTCAGCAGGTCAAGTTACAATCCACCTTTTGAATTAAGAATGATCAGAGAAACGAGGCCCTCTTGTAGGGAGTGAGAGGGGGGAAAAGAACAGAAACGAAAACAAATAAAATCAACCTACCAGATTTGCTATGTTTGCCTACAAGGAAAATAATACAGAGATTGTAATTCAATATTTACTGATCATTCTTTGCTTTTCTATTGGTTGAGCGCATTCAAAGGGGAATGCAAGGGGGACAGATTTATAACACAGCATCATAACGTCACCTGTCTCTCGGCAGAGCAATGCCATATTAGGCAGTGGCACATTTGTGAAACCAAGAAATCGTGAAAGGCTTGCTGCTCAGGTTACAGCTTGTCTAGGCCACTGCAACCATTTCCACATTAACCCAAACATGTCTTTCTTCTCTGAGTGTGACCATGAGAGTATCAGCAAAACAAACTTAAAGGATAGTTCCGGGACTTTTTTTTTATTGTTCCTATGGTTCGGCCATGTGTTTTTAAGCATAAATCGGTAGATCGTAGAAAACTTTCCTATGGACCTTGCCCGACTTTTCGTCCATTAACGCACTCGAAAACAGCCGCCATTTTATGATAATCCTATCATTTCGCCCCATCGCCCTGGCTCACCTGCTTTTGCGGCACTAAATCAAATCCCCCGCCCCTGAGCCTGACATCAGCAGACGCGTACCGCCCATTTCCCAACGCCAAAGCACGTTTCGTGTCAACAATCGCTGCGCCTCAGCTAATGAAGTGTCGCCATGGAAATGGCAGGACGCCTCTTTCCTCTATAAGTATAAACACACCGTTTCACAACACACAGCAGCAGATTTTCGATTCCATTCCTCTCTCTGTGTTACTTTGAGTATTCTGTGACTCGTTTCTGTGCTCTGGTCAGCTACCTTCGCCGCTTCTAGGCCTTGTGAACACCTCTACCATCTCTGTAAATTATTTTACTTTCTTTACCACACAATGGCTACAATAATGCTGTATATGTACGAGCCCGAGTACACTGAGGAAGAACTACTGGAAAGGCAAGCACGCGAAAACGATGGGGATTCGGACGGCAGTTGGGAGGACCAGTCAACGGATGAAGAGCCTGGACCATGTCGCATGGACGGCGTCTCCACCTGGTGCACGTGCAATCGGTGCAAGCTAATGCCAACTGAGGAGGAGAACTGCTGCTGCCGTGAAAATTCCTACATTTCGGAAGGCGAGCCAAGTCCGCAATGCATCACCGAGCTGCCAGAGTTCAGGGAAGCCTGCCTCTCACGGACCGTGTTGAGGATGATGATGGTGCTTATGCACGAACTTCGCGGCACTGTTCGTCCGCGTAATCCGAGTAACGAGTAAGTATACTCTGGTTGTGATGTCAGTGATGCCACTACTATGTCATGGTCGTCTCCCACATATAAAATTACATCTACATATCATTCGAATGCATGTAAATTGGTTCCATATTGTGCATTTTCTAGATAGAATTTTTTTCAAAGCAGAATGACATTTTTTACCTGAATCGACAGTGATAAGAAAGTTTTGTCATTTTAATACAGTTTGCATCTTTCATTTTCACAGGTGGTACAGGCTGGTGGCCTATCGTTGCTTCACTTGGTGGCTTCACGGGAGGCTCGGACACCGCGTTCGGAGAGTAATACCTGCCTGTGCGGTACTTGCCATTAGACAACATTTCCCCAGCGACAGTGGACAATACCGCGGATTTTCCCTGGATGTGCTGCAACCGGAACTTTACAATGTGTAATGTTTATTATTTATGTTCAATTGAAATTAAGATCTAAAATAAAACCCAACATATATTTTAACAATGGTTGTTTTGATTTTTTAAATGAATCTAGTGTGTCTCCATTGAATAGTCTTCCTGTGCCTTGTCTTGTCACACCACATGTCTCCGGCCAGCATCCTCCCTCACGCAGGCCACCCAATAAATCATCCTTTTGGCACCGGGTACAGAGATGACCCCCTCTGGCCCGTGCCGCCTTGCCACCACAGGCCAGCCTGCTGCTGACTAACTGCCTAGGCATCCAGGGTCTCCAGGGTGAACTGCACCCATATATTCTCCTGGGAGGGTGAGGTATTTATAAACTCACCCCCTGCCTTCCATGTACTAGATCCTGCAGCCTGCCTCTTACATGCAGTTAGATGGCCTCTCCTTGGTGAGGCCCTGCGGCAAACGAGTCAGTTCGCACCGGGGTACTTGCGCTGGCAAGTGGAGCTGTCAGGGAGCGATAAAGGCCAAGAGGTGCCAAAGACCATGTACACTTCAAAGTGGTCTATAGAGCATGGGTTGTTGTTCCCATGTCTACCTCCAGACCCCGTGTCTCCTGCCAAGCATCCCCCCTCACGCTGGACGCCCCCCTGCAATCCACATAAGTGTGTCTCCATTCACGAGTCTTCCTGTGTCTTGTCTGCACGACCACCGCCCCAATCCACCCCCCGCCCTATCAAAGGCAGTTCGCACCGGGGTACTTGCGCTGGCAAGTGGAGCTGTCAGGGAGCGATAAAGGCCAAGAGGTGCCAAAGACCATGTACACTTCAAAGTGGTCTATAGAGCATGGGTTGTTGTTCCCATGTCTACCTCCAGACCCCGTGTCTCCTGCCAAGCACCCCCCCTCACGCTGGACGCCCCCCTGCAATCCACATAAGTGTGTCTCCATTCACGAGTCTTCCTGTGTCTTGTCTGCACGACCACCGCCCCAATCCACCCCCCGCCCTATCAAAGGCAGTTCGCACCGGGGTACTTGCGCTGGCAAGTGGAGCTGTCAGGGAGCGATAAAGGCCAAGAGGTGCCAAAGACCATGTACACTTCAAAGTGGTCTATAGAGCATGGGTTGTTGTTCCCATGTCTACCTCCAGACCCCGTGTCTCCTGCCAAGCACCCCCCCTCACGCTGGACGCCCCCCTGCAAACCGCATAATGCCACGACATATACACGTCATTCATTCACAAACACACCCCAGTTTCGAATCCTTTATAACCCACTTCATATTTCTAATGAGCACTTCTTTGCGCTTTGCTAGTCAACCCGTGAAGGTGCTGGTTATCTGCTCTTCGTCTCTGTGAACTTCCGTGACCACTTTGAGGAAACTCCTCAGTTTGTAACCTGTGAACTGCTCCCTGTTCTACGACAAGAAACTACTCTGATCCCTGAGTTTAACTGTTTGTTCGTCAGGGTAAGGCCATGTACCATAATCATTTTGCGTCCAATTTCTTTTCGTTCAAGACAGTACATGCAAGGAACTAGTCACATGTTCTGAGTTTACATTGGTATTCATAGAGAATTGTTGATCTTTACTTTTCAGAACTTTCCACAATGCCTGCCTGTTCCATTGGCGGTTGCCCTTCGAAGACCCATAATAAATCTGAAGGTACTATAATGCATGTTTTCCCTAAGACAATAGATCAGATAAGAGAATGGGTCCGATATTGCGGTTATCCACCGTCTGAGCTTGAAAGTAGAGTCCTAGAAGTCTTTGCGGACAAGAGGGGTGATCGATACCGCATCTGCAGAAGGCACTTTACCTCTGACATGTACTCCACATCATTGCTAATAAAGAAGAAGAACACACTGCGAGCGAGGCGAAAATTGCTCTCAACCGCTATTCCCACTCTATTCGTACACACCCCTTAACTGGTGAGTCAAGTTTACGTATTTATCTCTCGGCCTTGCGGTAGTGTGTAGCATTAGCTAACAATAATTTCCCCATTTATGTATCCACTCAATATGAAGGCGGAAGATTCTCCATCCGTGTCGTTATTGCAGTCATCAGCCACTTCAAGCGCCTATCGGGTAATCTTACTTGGCTATTCTGCCACTGACTTGTTTTAGGCATGTAAATCAATAGTTTTAATTTATCGTGTAATTATTTTACCTAATGGTACACCCTTGTACTCGTCCTCTAGTCTTTGTTTTCAGTTATAATTATTGTTATCCAAAATAATGCAAGTATTGTCTTTCAGGGAGATGCTGAGGAGTCCAACGTATTGACGACTACCATTGATGTCACTCAGATGCTCGATGTACGTTTCCGGACATTTCCATCGATGGCGATCACCAGATCTTGCATTCTTGTAGCGTGATTGTTACACACAATGTTTCTTTCGTTTTTAGCCATTGATATGTCCGTCTGTCGTCGCCCTCCTATGTGTCTTCTTTTTTCAATATTGTGTTCATTACTAATGAAAGTCCTATGTTTCAGGGAGTCGATGGAGCATTAGTCCAAGAAGAAGGGGGAGCATGCAGTTACGGGTCGGCGCAACAGCTTGCAGAAATGTGCACCGCAGTTACATCGTCCCTTGATGTTCTTATGCATTTCGAGGTATGGATACTGACAGTTCGATCAAGCGAAATTATATGACGTGATTACATCCGCTATACTTCCTTCTTTATTAACGCAAGTACTATGTTTCAGGGAGATGACGGAGCTTCTTCTACAAGAACATCACCCCTAGTAGTTGATGCAGATCTCTGGGTGGTGACACTTCCAACGATCGAGCAAATCGAATCATATTTACATATCCATTATTTATTTTAGACAACTGATCATTTGTGCAGGTCTATTTAGATGAGCCGTTGACACCTGCACAAAGTTTCTGTTCTTTTTATCAAAATAGAAAACCATACTAATGCAATTACTGTGTTTCAGGGAGTCACTGAAGCATCATCTTCAATAATATCATCAATGGAAGTCTATGAGGAGCCCGAGGTATGGATCTTGACAGTTCCATCTAACTAGATCAACAATGCGTGAATAATTGTCGTTTGAATGTTCTACACAAAGCGTTCATTTGTGTTTTGCTATTGAGATGTACGTGGGTATTGGTCCCCAAGTACATTTTGTGTTTTCGATATTATTATACATACTAATGAAAGTTCTATGTTTCAGGGAGTCGATTGAGCGTCAGTGCGTGACGGATGTGCTTATCATGAAAATATAGTCGTTGCAGCGCAAGAGGAAGTGGAGACATGCACACACGAGTCGGAGCAACAGCGTCCTGATGTTGAAGTTCGAGGCAAGAAAGTTTCAAAGAAAAGAAAGCAAAAGAAGGTTAGTGTCCTGGTCACTATATTATGTTGTTTTTCACTGTTAATAGTTCAATACTGTAAGTTGTGTTTAAACTGAACATCCCTTTTCCAATCTGTCCTCTAGTTGCGAGTGGGTGTACAAACTAGATCTACACAGACAGTGAAGCGAACGAGAGATGTTGCTTGTCAAACCTTTTGGCAGGGACTTGAGACTGGAGATGCATCGTGCCAATGGGAAGAATATGAAGTGATTGACAACGGAGCTATACCACCACCAGCCATTGATAGTGAATGTCCTCCTGGTAGTTCGGATGCAGTTGGAGATCAATTCACAGAATCCACACCCGCAAAAGCTAAGACCGCGAGAAAGTTGAGGAAATTGTCTTATTCACCCATCGCCGGAGAAGGAACAGATGTTGCAATGGAAGAGAATGAAGTGGATTACAATGAAACACCATCAATATCACTGAACATAGCGGAAGACAATATCAGAGATTCTACCTTTCATGTGAGTGACATGTCCTCAACGTTACAGGCTGAACCAGCTGGGATGCAGAGTGACAGTATAAGGAAAGAGGCCAAATTCATTGTATTCGATAGTTGTTTGATTGATATTATTATTCGGTTGAAATGTGGGCATTCGGTAGGTGGGGAAGTATGTGGGGAGCCATTGATTAATGTGACTCGTGCAATTCGAGGCACTAACCTTAAAATACATGCCACCTGTACAAAATATCATCCTTTCTCATGGTCTGCACAACCCATGCTGGGGCAACTGCCAGCAGGCAATCTACTTTGTGCAGCGGCTGCACTTTTTAGTGGTTCAAGTTTTAAAAAGTTAGAGTCTTTCTTTCAGTTTGTGGGAATCCATTTCATTGCGAAAACTCAGTTCTACAAATACCAAACCGATTATCTATTTCCAGCCATTAGCGAAGCTTGGAGAATGGAAAAAATGTCTATTGATAGTACATTCGCGGGCAAACGGTTCAGGCTAGCCGGTGATGGACAGTGCGGCAGCCCAGGATTTTCAGCCAAGTACTGCACCTACCACTTTCAGGACATGGAAAGTAAGAAAATTGTGAGTTTGGTGGTCGTGCAGGTGTCACAAAGTACATCCTCAGTGGCCATGGAGAAAGTTGGCTTTGTAGCATCATTGCAAGAACTACAATCGCGGGGAATGGTGATCGACCTGATAGCCACGGACAGACACGTTTCAATTGCCAAGACAATGAGAGAAGAGTACAAAAATATAAATCACCAATTTGACGTTTGGCATCTTGCAAAAACAATCAATAAAAAAATGTCGGCTGCAGGTAAAAAAAAAGAAATGCAAGGTATTTCACAGTGGTCCAAGTCAATCAGCAACCATCTTTGGTGGAGCTCAAGAACATGTGGAGGGTCGTTGGAAATTCTACTGGAAAAATGGCGGTCAGTAATGCTACACTGTACCAACGTTCACCGTTGGAACACAAACCAACATTTCCACAATTGTGAACATGGCCATTTGTCCACAGAGGAGGCACGGAAGAAGAAGTGGTTGATTCCTTCATCACCCACTCACAAAGCCATTGAAAAGATTGTATTTGATAAAACTATAACAAGAGATTTGAGGGGACTCATGGAATTCTGCCACACAGGAGATTTGGAGGTGTTCCACAATATGTGCCTAAAGTACAGGCCAAAACGATTGCATTTTGGCATGGAGGGCATGATAAATCGGACTCTTCTAGCGGTCTTGGCACATAACCATAATGTTGGCCGTCAACAAAGTAGGACGACCGGAACTTTAGGGACGCTTCGCTACAATAAGGCCTTCACTAAAAGAAGTAAACAATGGTGATCAAACCAGTGTTTGAGGATATGCAATATGAGTTTATTGAGAGACTTATTGTTGACGTCCTAGATAGGCACATAAATGGAGTTGTGAACGAACCTGTGCAGGGGACAACTGCATTGCCACCCAACATTGCCTCTGTTCCATGTCCACCTAAAGAAGAGCTCATTGAGAAATACACATCACGGTTTAAATGATTGTAATTTGATTGTCTGTTCTCTCGAGTCTCCTCATGTCGCAGGCCCATTGAATATGTGTATCTATGTAATGTGTAAATAAAAGTGATTGCTCAGTGTACATGCAATGTGTCTATCCAACCTTGTTCATTTGCGCATTAAATTAAACCAAACAGTATTATAAATAATTTTTCAAAAAATATAAAATGTCTCCGTATTTATGGTTCTCTGGGGCTGCAAAGCACGCAGACAAAATGCAAAGATGGAGTGTAAATTTCAAGTCCTGTGAGATGGCCTTACACTGAATGTAGCTAACTAGGAATGTGTGCTCGTTCAAAGTGAAGGTCAGCTGCTTTGATTTTTTGCTCGGGGGCCGGAATGGCCCACGACTCAGTATAAGGTTCTATTGTTATTTGACCTTGACAGGCCGGCACCATCCCGAAAGACTTCTTTTTGGGGGTGTGGGGCAATAACGTAAGAAACGATAATGAATATAATTTCAGAAACGAAAGCCATTTCATGTTCGTTCATTAGAAGAAATAACGTCGGCATAGAAGGAGTGGTATTTCGGGGCTGCCCTACGCACAGACACAATGGAAAATGCAAATATAATGTAAGTAACTCTTTAGATGAGTTTATACCGCAATTTAATTACTATACAGTAGCTTTAAAGACTGGTTAAGTTGTACTTGTTCGTTCTATGTGGCATATTGTTTTGTACCGCGCACTATCTTGGGGAGAACCATCTCCTTTTACGGAAGCACCTCAAAACCTTCCTCTTTGCTTCTGCTTTCTCTCTCCCTCTCCCCTGCTACAACTGGTCCACTGTCTGCGACCTCGGTCCTGGGCCCTTCCACTCTCCACCTGCACTGCCTCCCTGTCAACCCCTGCACTGGGGGACTGTCTCAGTATCCTACAGCCCCCCCTTGACGTATAATACCCAGTTGCACTGTCCTAGCTATGAAATAATTTCCCGACCTAATATATAAAATGAATAATTTTAATAAAGATCTGATGGTGAGACTAATTTCATTTTTTATGTTTTTCAAACAGGTACATCATCCATTATTGTCTGTGTCACGAGTACCAGACACCGGCGGATGGCTTTTTTAACCGCCAGCTGGTTCTCCGCATGAACAACGTTACCACCCTGACCATTTTATGGGACGATCGCCAAGTACAAGTATGCCCTTATGCGGTACTAACGGCTAGATGCAACATACAGACCGTTGTGGTGGCCTAGTGCCTCGTTGTTGGAACAGCCATGCGATTATCAGTACGACCGAAGAGCTTATTTTATCGTAAACCAACACCCTGTGTACTGCACACGAACATCGCTTGCCTCAAGACGAACTATTTTGGATCGAGAGCAAATAAAAATGCAAATCGCTGAATATTCTCTAAACCTTTGATGTCCAATAAATGTACTTTGCCAAATATACAATCTTGCCGTTTTCTTTTAAACCACAGTTTCATATTCCGAATTGTGGCGCTGTATTGTGAGATGATCTAAGACCCTGTGTACAGCAAACCGTTATGGAAGGACATTTAAATAACCTAGTCAACGTGAGGGCAAGAAAAAACAGGCATTGGCAATGCCCACAGTTTGGGCTTTTATGTAGGCATGGGAAACACACTTTCCAGGCACTGCCCTAGTGGTATTAACTGCCCATTGATGGTAGCAGATACACAGTGGTGCAAGTACTTGGGCATCTAATAGCAGTGCCTGGAAAAATGCCCGATACTTATATACAAGCCAAAACTGTTCGTTTTGCCAATGCGTGTTTTTAACAGTACTTCAGTGAAGAACACGCATGCATAATGTTTATAAATAAAGTGGCTGAAGGCAGACCTGGTTAAGGCATTTTTATTATACCAGTAGTGGTTTTACTGCTCCAGTCAAGTCATTGACTTTCAGAAGTCTGCTTTGAAAAAACACTGGCAGGTACTTTGAGTACAGAGTTTGACAGTAAGGCTTGATTAAAGCGAGCTCAAAGATTTCCCACGAGGAGGTGTTTTGGATCTGCAGGGGCAGGAACTGGGTGGCAATGGCCATGGGGATTAGTATAACTATTGGCAGTAAATGGGTGGGCAAATACCCAAACAACACTTACAAGCTTTGTATCTCTCCTCATATGCCATTTCTCCCCATCAGTACTATGATACAATCGTTTCGGCTTATAGGTGGCGCTAAAGTGCCACTTAATAGCCAAAACTGATAAAATGGCAAGAAAGGAGGTTGTTGTACAGCAGTAGCAAAATTCTGACCGACCTGCATTGGCGAAAAACAGGAACTTTGTTATGGCAGTTTGTGACGTGTTGCTAGAGTGAGCAGGGCTTGGGCGCAGAAAAACATGTGCACAGACTTATATAATTAACTTTTGGGAAGTGAAGTGGCAGCGTTTCTTTGAAAGCCAGTTTCCCAGCACTGCCTGCGAATGTAAGCCCTTTCAAGCAGTTAGGAGGAAATCAAAGAAGGACGACAGAGAACTCGGAGTCCTTGAGCCTTGTTAATCGAGAGGCGTTAAGTTGGGGTGTATTGCAAATCTGAGTCTCTCTCTCGATAAACCTCTTTTGTTTATTGTCGCCTTGAGGAGGAGCCATTCTTCATGGGGCATTATTTCTTTTGCCCAAGTTTCGCATGCCTAAAATGCCCTTAATAAAGCATTAAACAATCTAACATGTTGTGCTCTGGGATAATCCTTTCTCAGCTCTGTGGCAATCATACAGATGGGAATGTTTGTGGGCCTGATTTACAACACGTTTTTCATGGGGTTAGGCTTTTGAAAAAGCCTTTTGTAAATCAGCCCCAAAAGTGTGCATACACGACCCTTAAGTGTTTCTTTACTCGCCTCGAGTTTATAAGAGATGGGTGCAGTATCCTCTCGAGGATTACACACAACTATATTTGCAAAAACACGTTTTGTATTCTTTTGCTGGAGTATGCATGTTTTCAGATAAAACTTATTGAACAAGAGATGAGTGCGTTTGAGTCTGCCATTATACTTTTGGAATATGCGATAGAAAGACTAAAATAAATTACTGTAGTTAAGCACCATGATTGGTAAAAATCACCTTGATAAAATTAAAAGATTAACAATTCTGTTTACTGTGATACAATACATACCAGAATGTTAAATCAGGTCGAACCAAAGAAAATCTAGATAGGGCCTCATCACGAGTTGGGCGGTAGCGCCGGCGCTATTAGCGCTGGCACTAATAGCCCTACCACCAAACCACCGGCGCTATTAACGCCGGATCACGGGTTTGGCGGAAGGGTTATTGCCCATTCCCCATTGGGCCCATTTGGGAATTCCTCATTCCCCATTGGGCCCAATGGGGAAAATTAGTGCTATTACCGCCGGTAGATTTCCCGCCAGCGGTAATCGCTCAGAGCTGGGGGGAAATCCGCCAAAGCCATGATCTGGCGGACCCTAAAATGCGGCAGTAATAGCGCTACCGCCGCATTTAAGGGTTACCGCCATACTCGTGATGAGGCCCATGTTTCAGTCATTTTGTTCAGGGATTGTATGATTAGACGTGTGTTTACATGCATGTGAGAATAAGGAATCTGGGAGACTGAGCATGAAAGGCAGCAAGAGCCTATGCTAAGAAGATTGATGAGGTGAACTTTGGGTTTTGGAGGGAATACCGGGCTCTCAGCACCCCTTGGCACCAGTTTTACATTGATTATGTTACAAAATGCAGACTGTCTTTGAACTGTTTTATGGTCAAATGTAATGATTTCCCAATTCTTAATGTTATTCTTGACACTTATTTCTCAGTGCAAATATCGATTTTGCTTGCTTTGTAAGCGGTGGTTTGTGAGGAATATTTTGAAAGCACGATATGCTTTTATATGCTTTTATAGATCTAATGACAAAACAACAAATGGGCGTGGCCAAACCCTTAACTGCCATTACCTCTGTGGCTCCCTTGTAAATTGATGGGTGCAAACAATACAAAAGAGGGACTAACAAATCAATTAAGGGGATAACACAAGTATATATTTTAGAGCCCCATGGTCGCTCTACTCTATGTTCTCAACTTTTCCAGGGGTGTCCGCATGCATGCAACAATTCTGAACAGTAGCAATATGGGCTTTTTTGGGTGACAAGGAAAGCTTAACAATAATAGTGTACGTTGTGGATAACCGTGGATGTGTTCTAAAGCAGACCAATTACCTTTATGAGAACATTCTAGAAAATGAGAATAGTGATATGCATGTTCCTCAAGGTTTTCTGAAGCATACATCTATCATTTCTATTTGCTAATGATAAGGTCTCTGGGTTCAACATAAGCAGTTGACAAGTATCTCCGTCACTAGCGGGCACACATACCATAAATAAGCACAAACGTCAATGGGAGTACAGCAAACAAAGGAAAAGCACTAAAATAGACTTACCAGGTTTGCCAATTCCACCGTGTTCACCTAAAGGGAGAAAGAAAAAGAAAACATTCAGGGCCAAATATTCTTACAAGAATTCTCCAGTGTATATATTTCTAAAGGTTTGCGGTTTCTGAAGTGAACTGGATAGACCAAACTGAAATCTATATACATCATTCCAAGGGAAGGCGCCCCACAATCTCTACACTGTCAGGCCTGCGACATACAGGTACAAAAAAGCTCTAGCAACAAAAGCGTGGTGGATGTCTCTGTGGCTCCCTTTCAACAGACAATGCTCCTGGCTTTTAGGAAATGATCACTGCCACAGATCTTTACAGAGATCAGAATAATGAGATCTTGGGAGCGATAGATTGCTTCATGGTCTTGCTGTGTCTTGTGAAAATGCTGTCCTACCTTGGAGCAAATTTGAATCTAGCCAAAGACCCTTCAGTGAGAGTGTACGCTATGAATGCATTGTTTAAGTTTGGCTTATGGAGCAAGTAATCATGCTTCCTGCTAACTAAAATTGCAACTTTCAGCAGGTCAAGTTACAATCCACCTTTTGAATTAAGAATGATCAGAGAAACGAGGCCCTCTTGTAGGGAGTGAGAGGGGGGAAAAGAACAGAAACGAAAACAAATAAAATCAACCTACCAGATTTGCTACGTTTGCCTACAAGGAAAATAATACAGAGATTGTAATTCAATATTTACTGATCATTCTTTGCTTTTCTATTGGTTGAGCGCATTCAAAGGGGAATGCAAGGGGGACAGATTTATAACACAGCATCATAACGTCACCTGTCTCTCGGCAGAGCAATGCCATATTAGGCAGTGGCACATTTGTGAAACCAAGAAATCGTGAAAGGGCATCCCAGCACCAAATGACACTTGGAAGGCGTGCTGGCGTGCATTGAAAAGAGTCCTGGGATGCTTGGGCCATGCGGAAAGGCTTGCTGCTCAGGTTACAGCTTGTCTAGGCCACTGCAACCATTTCCACATTAACCCAAACATGTCTTTCTTCTCTGAGTGTGACCATGAGAGTATCAGCAAAACAAACTTAAAGGATAGTTCCGGGACTTTTTTTTTATTGTTCCTATGGTTCGGCCATGTGTTTTTAAGCATAAATCGGTAGATCGTAGAAAACTTTCCTATGGACCTTACCCGACTTTTCGTCCATTAACGCACTCGAAAACAGCCGCCATTTTATGATAATCCTATCATTTCGCCCCATCGCCCTGGCTCACCTGCTTTTGCGGCACTAAATCAAATCCCCCGCCCCTGAGCCTGACATCAGCAGACGCGTACCGCCCATTTCCCAACGCCAAAGCACGTTTCGTGTCAACAATCGCTGCGCCTCAGCTAATGAAGTGTCGCCATGGAAATGGCAGGACGCCTCTTTCCTCTATAAGTATAAACACACCGTTTCACAACACACAGCAGCAGATTTTCGATTCCATTCCTCTCTCTGTGTTACTTTGAGTATTCTGTGACTCGTTTCTGTGCTCTGGTCAGCTACCTTCGCCGCTTCTAGGCCTTGTGAACACCTGTACCATCTCTGTAAATTATTTTACTTTCTTTACCACACAATGGCTACAATAATGCCGTATATGTACGAGCCCGAGTACACTGAGGAAGAACTACTGGAAAGGCAAGCACGCGAAAACGATGGGGATTCGGACGGCAGTTGGGAGGACCAGTCAACGGATGAAGAGCCTGGACCATGTCGCATGGACGGCGTCTCCACCTGGTGCACGTGCAATCGGTGCGAGCTAATGCCAACTGAGGAGGAGAACTGCTGCTGCCGTGAAAATTCCTACATTTCGGAAGGCGAGCCAAGTCCGCAATGCATCACCAAGCTGCCAGAGTTCAGGGAAGCCTGCCTCTCACGGACCGTGTTGAGGATGATGATGGTGCTTATGCATGAACTTCGCGGCACTGTTCGTCCGCGTAATCCGAGTAACGAGTAAGTATACTCTGGTTGTGATGTCAGTGATGCCACTACTATGTCATGGTCGTCTCCCACATATAAAATTACATCTACATATCATTCGAATGCATGTAAATTGGTTCCATATTGTGCATTTTCTAGATAGAATTTTTTTCAAAGCAGAATGACATTTTTTACCTGAATCGACAGTGATAAGAAAGTTTTGTCATTTTAATACAGTTTGCATCTTTCATTTTCACAGGTGGTACAGGCTGGTGGCCTATCGTTGCTTCACTTGGTGGCTTCACGGGAGGCTCGGACACCGCGTTCGGAGAGTAATACCTGCCTGTGCGGTACTTGCCATTAGACAACATTTCCCCAGCGACAGTGGACAATACCACGGATTTTCCCTGGATGTGCTGCAACCGGAACTTTACAATGTGTAATGTTTATTATTTATGTTCAATTGAAATTAAGATCTAAAATAAAACCCAACATATATTTTAACAATGGTTGTTTTGATTTTTTAAATGAATCTAGTGTGTCTCCATTGAATAGTCTTCCTGTGCCTTGTCTTGTCACACCACATGTCTCCGGCCAGCATCCTCCCTCACGCAGGCCACCCAATAAATCATCCTTTTGGCACCGGGTACAGAGATGACCCCCTCTGGCCCGTGCCGCCTTGCCACCACAGGCCAGCCTGCTGCTGACTAACTGCCTAGGCATCCAGGGTCTCCAGGGTGAACTGCACCCATATATTCTCCTGGGAGGGTGAGGTATTTATAAACTCACCCCCTGCCTTCCATGTACTAGATCCTGCAGCCTGCCTCTTACATGCAGTTAGATGGCCTCTCCTTGGTGAGGCCCTGCGGCAAACGAGTCAGTTCGCACCGGGGTACTTGCGCTGGCAAGTGGAGCTGTCAGGGAGCGATAAAGGCCAAGAGGTGCCAAAGACCATGTACACTTCAAAGTGGTCTATAGAGCATGGGTTGTTATTCCCATGTCTACCTCCAGACCCCGTGTCTCCTGCCAAGCATCCCCCCTCACGCTGGACGCCCCCCCTGCAATCCACATAAGTGTGTCTCCATTCACGAGTCTTCCTGTGTCTTGTCTGCACGACCACCGCCCCAATCCACCCCCCGCCCTATCAAAGGCAGTTCGCACCGGGGTACTTGCGCTGGCAAGTGGAGCTGTCAGGGAGCGATAAAGGCCAAGAGGTGCCAAAGACCATGTACACTTCAAAGTGGTCTATAGAGCATGGGTTGTTGTTCCCATGTCTACCTCCAGACCCCGTGTCTCCTGCCAAGCATCCCCCCTCACGCTGGACGCCCCCCTGCAATCCACATAAGTGTGTCTCCATTCACGAGTCTTCCTGTGTCTTGTCTGCACGACCACCGCCCCAATCCACCCCCCGCCCTATCAAAGGCAGTTCGCACCGGGGTACTTGCGCTGGCAAGTGGAGCTGTCAGGGAGCGATAAAGGCCAAGAGGTGCCAAAGACCATGTACACTTCAAAGTGGTCTATAGAGCATGGGTTGTTGTTCCCATGTCTACCTCCAGACCCCGTGTCTCCTGCCAAGCACCCCCCCTCACGCTGGACGCCCCCCTGCAATCCACATAAGTGTGTCTCCATTCACGAGTCTTCCTGTGTCTTGTCTGCACGACCACCGCCCCAATCCACCCCCCGCCCTATCAAAGGCAGTTCGCACCGGGGTACTTGCGCTGGCAAGTGGAGCTGTCAGGGAGCGATAAAGGCCAAGAGGTGCCAAAGACCATGTACACTTCAAAGTGGTCTATAGAGCATGGGTTGTTGTTCCCATGTCTACCTCCAGACCCCGTGTCTCCTGCCAAGCACCCCCCTCACGCTGGACGCCCCCCTGCAAACCGCATAATGCCACGACATATACACGTCATTCATTCACAAACACACCCCAGTTTCGAATCCTTTATAACCCACTTCATATTTCTAATGAGCACTTCTTTGCGCTTTGCTAGTCAACCCGTGAAGGTGCTGGTTATCTGCTCTTCGTCTCTGTGAACTTCCGTGACCACTTCGAGGAAACTCCTCAGTTTGTAACCTGTGAACTGCTCCCTGTTCTACGACAAGAAACTACTCTGATCCCTGAGTTTAACTGTTTGTTCGTCAAGGTAAGGCCATGTACCATAATCATTTTGCGTCCAATTTCTTTTCGTTCAAGACAGTACATGCAAGGAACTAGTCACATGTTCTGAGTTTACATTGGTATTCATAGAGAATTGTTGATCTTTACTTTTCAGAACTTTCCACAATGCCTGCCTGTTCCAATGGCGGTTGCCCTTCGAAGACCCATAATAAATCTGAAGGTACTATAATGCATGTTTTCCCTAAGACAATAGATCAGATAAGAGAATGGGTCCGATATTGCGGATATCCACCGTCTGAGCTTGAAAGTAGAGTCCTAGAAGTCTTTGCGGACAAGAGGGGTGATCGATACCGCATCTGCAGCAGGCACTTTACCTCTGACATGTACTCCACATCATTGCTAATAAAGAAGAAGAACACACTGCGAGCGAGGCGAAAATTGCTCTCAACCGCTATTCCCACTCTATTCGTACACACCCCTTAACTGGTGAGTCAAGTTTACGTATTTATCTCTCGGCCTTGCGGTAGTGTGTAGCATTACCTAACAATAATTTCCCCATTTATGTATCCACTCAATATGAAGGCGGAAGATTCTCCATCCGTGTCGTTATTGCAGTCATCAGCCACTTCAAGCGCCTATCGGGTAATCTTACTTGGCTATTCTGCCACTGACTTCTTTTAGGCATGTAAATCAATAGTTTTAATTTATCGTGTAATTATTTTACCTAATGGTACACCCTTGTACTCGTCCTCTAGTCTTTGTTTTCAGTTATAATTATTGTTATCCAAAATAATGCAAGTATTGTCTTTCAGGGAGATGCTGAGGAGTCCAACGTATTGACGACTACCATTGATGTCACTCAGATGCTCGATGTACGTTTCCGGACATTTCCATCGATGGCGATCACCAGATCTTGCATTCTTGTAGCGTGATTGTTACACACAATGTTTCTTTCGTTTTTAGCCATTGATATGTCCGTCTGTCGTCGCCCTCCTATGTGTCTTCTTTTTTCAATATTGTGTTCATTACTAATGAAAGTCCTATGTTTCAGGGAGTCGATGGAGCATTAGTCCAAGAAGAAGGGGGAGCATGCAGTTACGGGTCGGCGCAACAGCTTGCAGAAATGTGCACCACAGTTACATCGTCCCTTGATGTTCTTATGCATTTCGAGGTATGGATACTGACAGTTCGATCAAGCGAAATAATATGACGTGATTACATCCGCTATACTTCCTTCTTTATTAACGCAAGTACTATGTTTCAGGGAGATGACGGAGCTTCTTCTACAAGAACATCACCCCTAGTAGTTGATGCAGATCTCTGGGTGGTGACACTTCCAACGATCGAGCAAATCGAATCATATTTACATATCCATTATTTATTTTAGACAACTGATCATTTGTGCAGGTCTATTTAGATGAGCCGTTAACACCTGCACAAAGTTTCTGTTCTTTTTATCAAAATAGAAAACCATACTAATGCAATTACTGTGTTTCAGGGAGTCACTGAAGCATCATCTTCAATAATATCATCAATGGAAGTCTATGAGGAGCCCGAGGTATGGATCTTGACAGTTCCATCTAACTAGATCAACAATGCGTGAATAATTGTCGTTTGAATGTTCTACACAAAGCGTTCATTTGTGTTTTGCTATTGAGATGTACGTGGGTATTGGTCCCCAAGTACATTTTGTGTTTTCGATATTATTATACATACTAATGAAAGTTCTATGTTTCAGGGAGTCGATGGAGCGTCAGTGCGTGACGGATGTGCTTATCATGAAAATATAGTCGTTGCAGCGCAAGAGGAAGTGGAGACATGCACACACGAGTCGGAGCAACAGCGTCCTGATGTTGAAGTTCGAGGCAAGAAAGTTTCAAAGAAAAGAAAGCAAAAGAAGGTTAGTGTCCTGGTCACTATATTATGTTGTTTTTCACTGTTAATAGTTCAATACTGTAAATTGTGTTTAAACTGAACATCCCTTTTCCAATCTGTCCTCTAGTTGCGAGTGGGTGTACAAACTAGATCTACACAGACAGTGAAGCGAACGAGAGATGTTGCTTGTCAAACCTTTTGGCAGGGACTTGAGACTGGAGATGCATCGTGCCAATGGGAAGAATATGAAGTGATTGACAACGGAGCTATACCACCACCAGCCATTGATAGTGAATGTCCTCCTGGTAGTTCGGATGCAGTTGGAGATCAATTCACAGAATCCACACCCGCAAAAGCTAAGACCGCGAGAAAGTTGAAGAAATTGTCTTATTCACCCATCGCCGGAGAAGGAACAGATGTTGCAATGGAAGAGAATGAAGTGGATTACAATGAAACACCATCAATATCACTGAACATAGAGGAAGACGATATCAGAGATTCTACCTTTCATGTGAGTGACATGTCCTCAACGTTACAGGCTGAACCAGCTGGGATGCAGAGTGACAGTATAAGGAAAGAGGCCAAATTCATTGTATTCGATAGTTGTTTGATTGATATTATTATTCGGTTGAAATGTGGGCATTCGGTAGGTGGGGAAGTATGTGGGGAGCCATTGATTAATGTGACTCGTGCAATTCGAGGCACTAACCTTAAAATACATGCCACCTGTACAAAATATCATCCTTTCTCATGGGCTGCACTTTTTAGTGGTTCAAGTTTTAAAAAGTTAGAGTCTTTCTTTCAGTTTGTGGGAATCCATTTCATTGCGAAAACTCAGTTCTACAAATACCAAACCGATTATCTATTTCCAGCCATTAGCGAAGCTTGGAGAATGGAAAAAATGTCTATTGATAGTACATTCGCGGGCAAACGGTTCAGGCTAGCCGGTGATGGACAGTGCGGCAGCCCAGGATTTTCAGCCAAGTACTGCACCTACCACTTTCAGGACATGGAAAGTAAGAAAATTGTGAGTTTGGTGGTCGTGCAGGTGTCACAAAGTACATCCTCAGTGGCCATGGAGAAAGTTGGCTTTGTAGCATCATTGCAAGAACTACAATCGCGGGGAATGGTGATCGACCTGATAGCCACGGACAGACACGTTTCAATTGCCAAGACAATGAGAGAAGAGTACAAAAATATAAATCACCAATTTGACGTTTGGCATCTTGCAAAAACAATCAATAAAAAAATGTCGGCTGCAGGTAAAAAAAAAGAAATGCAAGGTATTTCACAGTGGTCCAAGTCAATCAGCAACCATCTTTGGTGGAGCTCAAGAACATGTGGAGGGTCGTTGGAAATTCTACTGGAAAAATGGCGGTCAGTAATGCTACACTGTACCAACGTTCACCGTTGGAACACAAACCAACATTTCCACAATTGTGCACATGGCCATTTGTCCACAGAGGAGGCACGGAAGAAGAAGTGGTTGATTCCTTCATCACCCACTCACAAAGCCATTGAAAAGATTGTATTTGATAAAACTATAACAAGAGATTTGAGGGGACTCACGGAATTCTGCCACACAGGAGATTTGGAGGTGTTCCACAATATGTGCCTAAAGTACAGGCCAAAACGATTGCATTTTGGAATGAGGGCATGATAAATCGGACTCTTCTAGCGGTCTTGGCACATAACCATAATGTTGGCCGTCAACAAAGTAGGACGACCGGAACTTTAGGGACGCTTCGCTACAATAAGGCCTTCACTAAAAGAAGTAAACAATGGTGATCAAACCAGTGTTTGAGGATATGCAATATGAGTTTATTGAGAGACTTATTGTTGACGTCCTAGATAGGCACATAAATGGAGTTGTGAACGAACCTGTGCAGGGGACAACTGCATTGCCACCCAACATTGCCTCTGTTCCATGTCCACCTAAAGAAGAGCTCATTGAGAAATACACATCACGGTTTAAATGATTGTAATTTGATTGTCTGTTCTCTCGAGTCTCCTCATGTCGCAGGCCCATTGAATATGTGTATCTATGTAATGTGTAAATAAAAGTGATTGCTCAGTGTACATGCAATGTGTCTATCCAACCTTGTTCATTTGCGCATTAAATTAAACCAAACAGTATTATAAATAATTTTTCAAAAAATATAGAATGTCTCCGTATTTATGGTTCTCTGGGGCTGCAAAGCACGCAGACAAAATGCAAAGATGGAGTGTACATTTCAAGTCCTGTGAGATGGCCTTACACTGAATGTAGCTAACTAGGAATGTGTGCTCGTTCAAAGTGAAGGTCAGCTGCTTTGATTTTTTGCTCGGGGGCCGGAATGGCCCACGACTCAGTATAAGGTTCTATTGTTATTTGACCTTGACAGGCCGGGACCATCCCGAAAGACTTCTTTTTGGGGGTGTGGGGCAATAACGTAAGAAACGATAATGAATATAATTTCAGAAACGAAAGCCATTTCATGTTCGTTCATTAGAAGAAATAACGTCGGCATAGAAGGAGTGGTATTTCGGGGCTGCCCTACGCACAGACACAATGGAAAATGCAAATATAATGTAAGTAACTCTTTAGATGAGTTTATACCGCAATTTAATTACTATACAGTAGCTTTAAAGACTGGTTAAGTTGTACTTGTTCGTTCTATGTGGCATATTGTTTTGTACCGCGCACTATCTTGGGGAGAACCATCTCCTTTTACGGAAGCACCTCAAAACCTTCCTCTTTGCTTCTGCTTTCTCTCTCCCTCTCCCCTGCTACAACTGGTCCACTGTCTGCGACCTCGGTCCTGGGCCCTTCCACTCTCCACCTGCACTGCCTCCCTGTCAACCCCTGCACTGGGGGACTGTCTCAGTATCCTACAGCCCCCCCTTGACGTATAATACCCAGTTGCACTGTCCTAGCTATGAAATAATTTCCCGACCTAATATATAAAATGAATAATTTTAATAAAGATCTGATGGTGAGACTAATTTCATTTTTTATGTTTTTCAAACAGGTACATCATCCATTATTGTCTGTGTCACGAGTACCAGACACCGGCGGATGGCTTTTTTAACCGCCAGCTGCTTCTCCGCATGAACAACGTTACCACCCTGACCATTTTATGGGACGATCGCCAAGTACAAGTATGCCCTTATGCGGTACTAACGGCTAGATGCAACATACAGACCGTTGTGGTGGCCTAGTGCCTCGTTGTTGGAACAGCCATGCGATTATCAGTGCGACCGAAGAGCTTATTTTATCGTAAACCAACACCCTGTGTACTGCACACGAACATCGCTTGCCTCAAGACGAACTATTTTGGATCGAGAGCAAATAAAAATGCAAATCGCTGAATATTCTCTAAACCTTTGATGTCCAATAAATGTACTTTGCCAAATATACAATCTTGCCGTTTGCTTTTAAACCACAGTTTCATATTCCGAATTGTGGCGCTGTATTGTGAGATGATCTAAGACCCTGTGTACAGCAAAGGAACATCGTGTGCCTCGAAATGAACTTTTTGGAACGTGAGCAAATAAAAATGCAAATCGCTGAATATTCTCAAAACATTTGATGTCAAATAAATGTACTTTACCAAATTTACAATCTTGCGGTTTAATTTAAAAGTACAGTTTCATATTCCCAATTGTGGCGCGCTGTGTTGTGTGAGCTCATCTGTGTTGATTTCCTGGTTCTGTGTGGAGTCGCGTAGAAAACGCCTGGGCGCGTTTGCCTACGCAGCACAGTCACGTCACGGATAGAGGCGGGGAATATGAATGTTTTGATCAAGTCTGTTTCAGGGGCGGGGGATTTCATTTAGTGCCGCAAAAGCAGGTGAGCCAGGGCGATGGGGGGAAATGATAGGATTATCATAAAATGGCGGCTGTTTTCGAGTGCGTTAATGGACGAAAAGTCGGGTAAGGTCCACAGGAAAGTTTTCTACGATCTACCGATTTATGCTTAAAAACACACGGCCGAACCATAGGAACAATAAAAAAAAAGTCCCGGAACTATCCTTTAACCATGACAATGCAGATTATACAGTTCTGCAGTTGTTTTACTGTAACATGTACGGTCAAGTCGACATTTCATCAATGTTTCAGCGTTAATAAATATCACATCTTCTTTAGGACTGAACATGCAGATATTCCATAGAATATCCAATTTACCATCAATTTTGTGGCATTAACGAGTATCACTCATACTTGTGGGTCCAACATTAGAATATTTAATGGAGATGTCCAAAACATTTTACAATCAAATTGTCCAGATCACTGTGAGGAGCAGGAATGAAACTCAGACACAAGTTAGCCATGTTTTTGGTTAAAGAATGTTATTGAAAATAAAGCGTTGGGAAAAGGCCCTTCTGACCCTGTTTAAGAGGAATGTGCCTACCTAAACCAAAACTAAGGAACAGTCTGTGTCAGGATGTCAAAATCAAACTGTCCTCGTGTGCAAAGGTTTTATACTGACCCTCACACGAAAACTAAATTATAACGTTGAAAAGGAAAAATGTCTTTAATCTTCTAAGTTCTTGCAAATGTGTTCATAAAAAAAGAATAAATAGTTTTAAAAGATGAAACGTTCTTTATATGTCCCTTGCCCTAGGTTTCTCTTCCTTGAAGTTTCAACACAAGACTTTATTTATATAGGAAGAGCTCTTGTTCCACAATGGGGTTCCTTTCCCTTTGTTTTCTCTTCCGTGAAGACCAAGGTTTCTTGTGTCTCATTTGGCCCACAATAGTACTGTCACAGCCAAAGCTTCCTAGCTTTGTAATTCTTTTTGTTAGGACAAGGCTTTTCTTGGTATGTTGTGCACAGTTCTGATATTTCTGTAGTTAAAAGTTCTTAACACACTTGTCATTGCTTGGTGTACTCTCCTGCCAGGGCCTCTTGCTGTTACACATGTGTAATTTGCCTGGTATATTCTCCTGTCAGGGATTCTTCTTCTTGCATGCTTGCAACTGCCTGGTATACTTTATTGCCAGGGTTTTCTGTTCCTTACACATTTATAGCTTGCCTGATAAACTCTCACGACAGGGCCTGATGTGGTTCTTGCACTTTTGCAATTGCCTGGTATATTTTTCTGTCAGGACATCTGCTTCTTGCACACTTGTAACTTTGTTCCTTACACATTAGTAACTTGCCTGGTATACTCTCCTGCCAGGGCTCTTATTATTGCACACTAGCAATTGCCTGGTATATTTTCCTGCCAGGGCTTCCCATTCATGTACACTTGAAGTTACCTGGTATTTTCTCTATTCAGGGCTTCTTTGATTCACATAAGGATTTAAACCATTCCCACAACCATATATTCACTTGATTGGATATTGCAACCTCTTGATGTACACTTTCTTTTGATGCTCCCATTTATTTACATTCCATAAATTTAAACACTGATACGGGTTTTACTTCTCTTCCCCTTTTTACAGTTAGTTTCTTCATTTCCACTCTTTCTGTGGTTCTTTTTACTGTTATTGGTATTTAGTGCAGTTGCTGATATGGGCTGAATCACCGCCTCTTGGTGGCGTTCTCGGGCTTGTTTGTGGTAATTCTGTGATGGTGCGCCACTTGGTTTCCCTTTGTGGCTGTTTCCTGTTCGGCTTCTAGTCTCGCTGCTTTCCCTCTTGCTCCAGTAAGCAAGGGTTTGCTTATGGCAGTCAGCCCACACCCAGGAGTCTTCCTCTGAATCCTGTCATCTTGGCAGCATGGCCCGCTATGTCAGCATCTCCCCCCTTCTCTGCTGGTGAGCTGCCCGGCTCCACCATGCTTGCTTCTGATTTTCCGTTCTTCAAACATCGAAAACCTGCATCCTGTTTCAATCCTTTAAATTACGCAGCGACAGGTATTTGCAGGAAAAGACTAGAATCCTCTTTGGGCATCAGGTTCCTCCCGATCTGCATTACTCTTTGCCTCTTCTTGGTCCAAGTACTTGCGGAATTATGGGACAAGAAGTCCATTGTTGGTTATTGGTTTCTAATGCTCAAATAATCATTTGGGACAGTTTTAAAAAGTAAAGTGTTGTTGGATAATTGAAAATTGGACCTGAAGAAGGTGGTCTTGTAATTTCTACAAGGAAGATCAAGGTTGTAGGCTTGGCTCATTTGATGTGTGGAAAGGCTTTCCCTATGCTTCAAAGAGGGAGGTGTAGTTGAATGACAATAATGCATGAGTCTTGGTATGGGAAGGGTGAGAAACCTGAAGGTATCTCCCTGGCTAGTCCCCGGGGATCTGTCATCCAGGTGGTCAGGACACGGCCATCGGTATAGGATCCAGTTCCTGGGGGTGGACTAGTGAGGGAGGAACACCTGGATGGGGGGTCCTCAGGGAGTGGAAGTGGGACCCCGACGGGTGAGACGCGGTAGCCCCCTTCTTCTAATAACTTTTCCTCATCCTGCTATAAAGGAAGCTCAGAACCTCTACTCCACCACCATCTTTTCTGACACGAACACTTACGCACACCATGAAAGACGACGTACATACACAAAAGCTGTTTACCTGGCATGTCCCACCACAAGGGTCAGGCAAAGTCAGGCAATTGACCAGGATCACATACACCTTACGGCACTTTCCCTTCCTCACAGGGATAAAAGGTGGAGCACAAGTGCACAATACAAGCAAGGCAGACCACACAACGACAGGGCTATTCAAGAGGAGGAGAAAGACAGCGCAAACCGAGAGGGTGACACGGAGAGAATCGACCTTGCCCTTTCCTACAAAGGCCTGTGAAACCTCCACAGAAGGAACCCTAAGACCGTGAACAATAGCCAGCCTGTGTTGCAGCAGATATCAACAGTGCACAGGGCCCTCCTCCACTGATAACCAAGCCAAGGGGAGTAGATTGCCACTGCGGTACCTGCCTTGACTCCAGAGACAAGAAAAGACAAGCGGTTCATCACAGCCAGTGAGTCGAGGGGAGAGTCGAAAAGAAACCGAACAGTGTTGAACAAAAGTAGCAAACGGCTAATTGAAGAAAGTACAAAGAACTGTTGTTTTGATACGAGAGGGGAAAAACTGCTACAGAGGAGTCAAACACCACATGGGTGTTCACCTGAGAAACTCTGGGCGATTACCATATGGTTGAAACTTCCAGTCCCAGAAGTGCTTGGGAATGGCAAGAGAAGAGGGTCAACGTGGTCAGACAGGGGTCTAATAATATCCTCCGTACAGTCAAAAGTCTTTGATCGGCAAATGAAAGTGAAGCTAAGGGAAGGGAATCCTGCACGTTGTCAATTGCAAAAGTTGGCAGGAGTGAACCTGAGGGATGCCGATGAAAAGGGGGCAGAGTCTAAAATCCCAGTAAATAGTGTGTTGACAAGTGTGAACCCGGCAAAGGGATGTCCACAGTGAACTGTGTAAAAAGACATTAAGATTTGTGAATTTTACAGAAGAAATTTTGTTGAAAAGCAGTAGTGAGCCCGACGGAGGGAGGTAAACAGTCGAGAAGGGGCTGAGCACGGAAAAGTGGGATCCATGGGTGAAAAGACATCACCCAACGTACAAGTAAAAAGGAACTTTTATTCAATGTTTTTAATTCATCAGGTTCTCAGAGGTAAGAGACATTTTGTAGAAAAGAGACTTAACCACCGACGGCTCTGACATCTGAAAGCGGAACTGTTGTCTCATGCTGGGAAAGCTTAAGTGTGTGCTGTGCTCAGGGATCCCACCTTGTCCTGTGCTCAAAACGTGGGGAAGGGAGACCCCGGCTACCACATCCTGACTTGTCATTTGTGAACACTTCGTTCTTGTGAACATTCTTTTTTATATTTAGTTGTAAGGATTGGCAATAGTTTCTTTTTAGTATAGGCCCTTGTATTTTGACAACACGCCAGTAGGACTGCCTTATTTTGATTTGATGGTCGTAGCTTGCTCCTATCTTAGATTTCGGTTCAGATTAGGCGTATTTCCACCCTAGCTATACAATATAATAAACACACTTGAACTGTGATCACTTGTGACTGTCTATTCTTGTTACCATGCCTGCCTTATACATGGTGTCAGTGGTGGGATGTGACTCAATTGAAACAAATGTTGGGAACCCTACAGTTTCAAAAACTTAGAGAGCTTCTAACCCTTCCATCCCACCAAGGAATCAATAAGATTTGACATCTGTAGCAGTAGGGAAGCTTTTATTCCCCCAGGGAAGAGAGGAATGATTCCTACAGACCTAGTTTTGATACCCCCTATAAAGTGCTACATAAAACTGTCCATGAAATCTGGCCTAGTGAGGAAGTTCGGGATATATGACTTAGCAGGCATTTTTGATCCCGACTTCCAGGGAGATGTAACAGTTCTCTTATAGAATCATGGTGAAATCCCTTTTGAGGTACACTTGGGAGATCAAACTGCCCAGGGAATTTTGGAAAGAGCTCTATTTCCTCACTTTAAAGAAAGTGAACCAGACAAAATTGAATGGTGTAGTTTAGGTTTTGGAGGAGCTGACAAACTACTTAACATCAAAGAAAGGAAGGGAGAAGAGTCTACCATTTATCCCGACCTAGCCTTTCCCCCAGCGATATGATGCAGCGCTCATTGAAGCTTTGTTAGAAGCAATTCCGAAAGAAGATGGCTTAGAGAAGGGAAGTTCCTTTTTCTTCTTAAAGCAGGGATTGCTTTATAGAAGAGAGATATCTATGGAGGGTGTAATCCTTCATCCAGAAATGCAAAATATGTCAAAAGACTAGCCCGCACATCCCAGCACCTGCCCCTTTGAACCCGTTACCGATCATAGAAATCCCCTTTTCCAGAATTGGTATGTATATATTTGGACCGCTAGAAACATCCAGACTAGGCAATAAATAGGTCCTGGTGATTGTCGATTATGCAACTCGATTCCCGGAGGCATTCCCAACGTGAAACAACACCACTCAGCAGATCCTTAAGCACCTTCTACCGTTTTTCTCCAGGGTCGGCTTTCCCAAGGAAATACTAACCAACCAGTACTCCACATTTCCACCTTGCGAACCTCTGAGTACCATCCTCAAACCGACGGTTTGGTAGAAAGGTTCAATAAAATCCTAAAGTTGATCTTACAAAAACTAGTAGATAAGGATGGGAAAGACTGGGACCGAATGACCCCATGTGCACTATTTGCCGTAAGAAAAACCCCTCAAGATTCCACATGTTTCTCTCCTGTTCAATTACTCTATGGGAGAGAGAACAGAGATGTCCTAGACATGCTCAGAGAAACTTGGGAAGAACAAGAGGAGGCTCCCATTCCCATCTCGCAGACCGCCAGAAGAATTCAAGAACATATGAGATTGTGTTACACATCGCCTGCTGCAAGGTTCCTCCTGCCCAGCTCCACTTACCTCTCAGGGGCTTTCTTCACACGCTTCCTGGCGCCTTCCCTCTGTGGCTGGGTCGTGGCACCTCTACCTGCGTTGGCAGTCCCCTCCGCTTCACTCTGCAGTGGCCCAACGATTCCAGGGCATGTCCGTTGCAGGCTCACCACGCATGCACGGACTGCCATGTTCTTCGTTCTGCGCATGCGCAGTGTTCTGGGCACTAGGCAATGACTGCTTGTGGTTCAGCACAGTGAAGTGAATCTTAACATGTACACTCCACTCGTACTATGCTCCTGGACCCTCTGTCCTTGCTCTTTGGTATCCTTGTGCCTCGACTCCTTTCTCTTCATTTATTTGTGTCCCTGGCTAGCCTTCCTAGTCCCTTGCCTTGCCTTGCTGCTCTCTCGGGTTCTCCTCTCTGCCTTCCTACCTGCTAGTGGAGTCTGCCCAATCCTCTCCTTTGGCTGCCCTCTCCCTTGCCTGTGCTGCCTGCTCCTCTTCCTTCTCCTTTTGAAGTCCTAGCCAACCCCCGTCCTTGTGCTGCTGGTCTGGACCCTGACCTCCTTTGGAACCCGTGTCTGCTGTCGACTGCCACTCCGAGACCGGACCTTTGGACTGTACATCGCCTGCCTTCCCAGTCATTGCTTGCACTGTTCCTGCACCACGTTAATCTGGGAAGTGCTGTCCCGTGGCGTGGGGAATTGATCCAGGATCCCCTAGTTGCATTCTGGTGGGTCTTGGGTTGGATTCCCGTGTTGACTTATCTACTTATCACAAGACAGTCTGGCTTCAACTTCACCATCACCTGGAACATCAGGTACGAATCGCCAGCGAGACACTCTGTTTAACAGATTAAGACACCTATCAACCAGCTCTGACATGTACCGCGACCAGGAAATACAGGAGTAACTCTGAGTCCTCCATCAGGAAAACACTGCCTTACGCCAACTGGCGGTTACTAAGAGAGCTTCGGTCGCACCTCAAGCCAAGGTAGCCATGGCACATATGTCTCCAATGAAGTTCGACGGGGACCCTAGGCATTTGGCAGAATTTTGTAATCATTTCAAGGTTCGTTCTTTTGTTTCAGCCCTCACATTCAACTCAGGAGAAAGCAAAGATTGCATACATTCTTGGGAATACGATGGGAAGAGCTTTGGCCTAGGCCGCCCCATATGTCACCACCACAGCCCCATCCTCTAGGATTTCACTGTCTTTGAGCTGATCTTTATGGAGGTATTCCAGTCCCCTAATTTGGCTGCAGCAGCTCAGGACCAGCTGATTCAGATTCATCAAGGCGGAAGCGATATTATATCTTAACTGACCCAATTAAAAAAGTGTCCGGAAGTAACCCAGAACACCTTATTCCGCCGGAGATTGAGACACAAATACTAGGATGAACTGCTATGTATCCCTGAACTCAGAACACTGGCTGCCTTAATTTACCATTTGTTGAATATTGATCATCACCTGACAGAAAGAAGAGGGGAAGGACGGAGAACCGAGCAAATGTACCCAAGACATTTGTCCAAACCAGTGGTTCCTGCCAGTTCTGCCGATCTGTCCCTGGAACCCATGCAATTGGGGGCCATACGTGGTCCATTCTCTGAGTTAGAAAAGCAACGCTGATGTGCTAATTGCCTCTGTCTGTATTGTGGAGCTTTTGGTAATTTCTTGGATACTTGTCCTTTACGTCCTCCCAGGCGTTCTGAAAACTAGATGGCTTGTCGTTAGAAAAGAAGGCAATGACAAGCCTGCTGTTCTCTCCAGCCCTTCTTCCTGTGGCACCCATGCAGCCAATACCTCTTCTTGTTCTAAGAGTCCAGATCCCTTGGGGTAATAGGCATGAAGAAACTGCAGCCTTGCTCGATTGTGGGGCATTGGGAAACTATATTGACACAGCCTTCGTCTCCCAGGTTCGGATTCCGGTGCATCAGAAAGAGCAAGCAACTCCTGTGGAAGTCATCGACGGGACACCGCTATCCACTGGTCCGTTCCGCAAACATACCGGACGTCTCTTTGTTCGCATCAACAACCATTTGGAACAGATCTGGTTCAATGTAATAAAGACACCCTCCTACCCTGTGGTCTTGGGTTTGCCCTGGTTACTGTTTCACAACCCTCACATAAACTGGGAATCCTAGACTTTAATCTTTGCATCCAGTTATTGTATTAGGCATTGTTGTATTGAACCTGTCTCCGAAATCATCTCTACCTCTTTGGAGTCTTCTTCAGCCAACTCGACACATCAATTTTGTTCTCTCTAAACCATACCAGTGGTGTACCACCAGTGCCATCAAGTGTTTTCTGAGCCGGATCAGATTCAGTTGCCTCCTCATAAAGTCTTTGACTGTTGTTCCACTGACCTTCTAACAGACAGGGCCGCAAAGAAAGACCTACTCCTTGACTCAACCAGAAAAGGAAGCTTTACAGTCCTACAATGACTGCTTGGCCAAGGAGTACATAGTTCCCTCAAAGTCACCTGCAGGTTTTCCTTTGTTTTTTGTACGGAAGAAGGAGGACCCCCTGCGGCCCTGCATTGATTATCACCTATTGAATGAAATAACACGTAAGGATCGGTACCCTTTGCCCTTGATCCGTAACATTATTGATCTCTTCACACTGCCAAGTTCTTTACCAAGCTGGGCCTCAGAGGGGCATATGATCTGGTTCGGATGAAGACGGGTGATGAATGGAAGATGGCCTTCAAGACACCCAGTGGGCACTATGAATATAGAGTGATGCCATTCGGTCTTTGCAGTACCCCCTCGGTTTTCCAGCACTTTATGGACTCAGTATTTTCTGATTTGATAGGCCTAAATGTCTGGATCTATCTCAACAACATTCTCATTTTCTCCACCACCCCGGAGTCACATGTCCTTCATGTGCAAGAGGTTCTGTCTCGTCTGGTCTAGAATCATCTTTGCGTCAAGGCTGAGAAGTCCCTTTTTCTTCAAGAAAGTATTGCATTTTTGGTATACATGATTAGCAGCTCTGGCATACAGATGGATCCCGCCAAGGTAAAGGCTATTTTTCTATGGACATAACCTCAATATCTCAAATCTTTACAACTCTTCCTGGGCTTCATTAACTTCTACTGTAGTTTCATCCTGGACTTTTCTTGCCTTACTTTTGTTTTGACATGATTCACCAGCACCAAGGTGCCATATGTTTGGGATTCCGATGCTAGGATGGCATTTGAAGACTTGAAGAAAGCTTTTGTCTTTGCACCCATTCTTTGTCATCCTATGGAGAAGTCACCCTTTATCGTTGAAGCCGATGCCTCAGACTTTGCTAGGGGGGCAGATCTTTTCCAGAAGGAACATAGCACTGGAATGGAACATCCTGTTGCATACCTATCTCGGAAACTGTCATCAAGTGAACGTAACTATACCTTCATCGAGAAGGAACTGCTAGCGATCAAGGGGGCCTTCGAAGAATGGAGGCACCATCTCTTGGGCGGACGGTTCTCGGTGGAGGTTCGTGCTCTCTTCAGTGTCGGAACACCAGACAAGCTTGTTGGGCCTTTTTCTTTTCCCACTTCAACTTTACCATTTCCTATGTTCCTGGAGTCCAGAATCAGAAAGCCAACACCTTGTCTCGGTCCCTGGAATGTGAGAAGACTCCCCACGATTCAGATATGCCTGTCATTGCTCCAAAACATTTCTTATCTGCATTCCGGCCTCATCTGAGTATCCTGCTACACAACACTTTGTCCAATCCAGCCAGGACCCACCTTTTGTGTAAAAATGGTGGCATTGAGATATGTGGTCTAATATTCTACCAGGAACGTCTGTACGTACCCACCTTGGATCTTTGTCTGGCGATTCTACAAGGGTGTCATGACTCAAGAGTCGGTGGGCAGCGGGGTGTGAAAGCTACCCAGGAACTGATTGCACGACTATCTGGTGGCAAGGATGGGCTTGTCAAGTCAAGGACTATGTAGATACATGCCATGTTTTTGCCCAAACCAAGACCAAGCACAGGCGACCCCTGGGGCTGTTGAAACCAACAGGACAGGAGGATAGCTCTGTGGCAATGCGCAGGTCTTGGAAGCAAGACCACGCTGAGCAAACACAGGTTCGAATCCCAGACCCGTGCTTGGAAGAAAAAAAGAAAATAAATTGCTATAAATAACCTGTCCTTCCACAATGAAACTAGCGCCTAGATACCTAAGGGTTATGTGCGCTGTAGATAAATAAAATAATTATAATTAATTAGAACTACCCCCTTTTCCTTGGTGTACCTTGGCCATGGACTTCATCATGAGTTGCCACCTCTGAGGCACCTACATGTTTCATGGTTGTGGTCGACTGTTTATCAAAGATGGCCCATTTAATTTTTTTTTCCGGGTTACCTTCGGCTGCCCAGATGGCGAAGGCCTTTCTTTGTGACATCTACCGTCTACACGGCCTTCCTGAGAAGATCCTTTCTGACCCTGGGTCTCGGTTCCTTTCCTTTTACTGGTCTTAAATCTGTAAGTATCCAGTGGTGCATCAGGCTCTAAGTTCTGGATATCATCCGCAGACCGACGGTCAAATGGAGAGGACAATCAGATGCTTGAACAATACCTAAGCTGCTTCACTAATGCCGCCCAGGACAATTGGTGTTCCATCTGTCTTAGATACACCAACACTCAAGACCAAGCGAGAGATTAGATCAGTTCTCGAGTTGATAGCATATTACAGTAGGTTTATCCACAACTTTTCAGACAAAACAACCAGGCTAACAGATAAACTTAAGCATGCCGAACCACAGAAACTGCATTGGAATGACGAGGACAAAGTATGTTATAACACCTTGAAACAAACTTTGTGCCAGAACCCAATCCTGAAGGTAGTTGACTTTTCTAAAGAATTTGTATTGCGGATGGATGCCTCCCTTACAGGGTTAGGAGCAGTCCTGTCCCAGGTTTGTGATGGATTGGAACACCCAATATTATTCATTAGTCGCAAACTATTCACGTGTAAAAAATAAATCTCTGCGTTGGAACTAGAGGCCCTGGCCATCAAATGGGCCATACTCCATCTTAGATCCTACCTATTATGACAAAGGTTCATGCTTGTTACTGATCACTCAGCCCTAGTTTGGATTAACCAACGCAAAGACTCCAACCCTCGGGTCATGCAATGGTTTCAAGACCTACAACCGTATTGTTTTACTGTGGAGCATAGAAAAGGAAAAACCAGGGAAATGTAGATTTTCTTTCGCAGTTCCCCTGTGAATCAAATGTGGCTACATCGCATGGAGGAAGGGTATGTGAGAAACCTAAAGGTGTCTCCCTGACTAGTCCCCGGGGATCTGTCAACCAGGTGGCCACAACACAGCCATCGCTATTGGATCCAGTTCCTGGGGATGGACCACTGAGGGATGATCACCTGTATGGGGGTCCTTGGCGAGTGGAAGTGGGACACGGACAGGTGAAACGCAGTATCCCCCTTCTTCTAATACCTTTTCCCCATCCTGCTACATAGGAAGCTCAGAATCTCTACTCCCCCCCACACCTTTTCCGATACGAACACTTTTGCACACCACGAAAGACAATGGACAAACACCAAAGCTGTTTACCTGGCATGTCCCAACACAAGGGTCAGGCAAAGTCAGGCAATTGACCAGGATCACACACACCTGACGACCCTTTCCCTTCCCTACAGCGACAAAAGGTGGAGCACGAGAGCACAATACGAGCAAGGTAGACCGCAAAATGACAGCGCTAACTCAACATGGCAGTTCAAGAGGAGGAGAAAGATGGTGCAAACCTAGAGGGTGACAAGGAGAGAAGCAACCTTGCCCTTTCCTACCAAGGCCTGTGAAACCTCCACAGAACGAATTGTAAGACCACGAACAAAAGCCAGCATGTGTAGCAGCAGATGTCAACAGTACATGGGCCCTCCTCCGCTGATAACCAAGCCGAGGGGAGACTATGGCCACTGTGTTACCAGAGTTGACTCTGGTGAGTCAAGGGGAGAGCCGATAAGAACCAAACTGGGTTGAACAAAAGTAGCAAACGGCTAATTGAAGAAAGAACAAAGAACTTTTGTTTTGATACGAGAGAGGAAAACCAGCTACAGAGGAGTCAGACACCATGTGGGTGTTCACTTGAGAAACTCTGGGCGATTACCTTATGGTCGAAACCACCGGTACCAGAAGGCCTTGGAAACGGCATCAGAAGAGTGTCAAAGTGGTCATACGGGGGTCTAGTAAAATCCTCAGTACAGTTGAAAGACTTTGACCATCAAATGAAGGTGAAGTTAAAGGAAGGGAATCCTGCACTGTGTGAATTGCAAATGTTGGCATAAGTGAACACGATGGAGGGATGCCAATGAAAAGGGGCATAGTCTGAAGTCCCAGTAAATAGTGTGTTGACAAGAGTGCACCCGGCTGAGGGATGTCGACAGTGAACTGTTTAAAAAGACATTAAGATTCATGAACGTTACAGAAGAGATGGTGTTGAAAAGCTGGAGTGAACCTGACAGAGGGAGACAACCAGTCGAGGAGGGTCTGAGCCCGGAAGAGGGGGATCCATGGGAGAAAAGACATTACCCAACGTACAAGCGGAAAGGAACTTTTATTCATTGTTTTGAATTCATCAGGTCCTCAGAGGCAAGAGACTTTTGACGGCACTGATATCTGAAAGCAGAACTGATGTTTCCTGCTGGGAAAGCTCAAGATGTGCTGTGCTCAGGAGTCCCACCTTGTCCCGTGCTTAAAACATGGGGGAAGGGAGACCCCCGGCTACCACATCCTGACTTATCATTTGTGAACACTTCTTACTTTCTTGCGAATCCTGTGGGTGTCTTGACCCACGTTCAAGTTATTAGGCTACAACATTTGTGCTGTGGGCTTAGGAAATTTGGAGTGAACCTGACAGAGGGAGACAACCAGTCGAGGAGGGTCTGAGCCCGGAAGAGGGGGATCCATGGGAGAAAAGACATTACCCAACGTACAAACGGAAAGGAACTTTTATTCATTGTTTTGAATTCATCAGGTCCTCAGAGGCAAGAGACTTTTGACGGCACTGATATCTGAAAGCAGAACTGATGTTTCCTGCTGGGAAAGCTCAAGATGTGCTGTGCTCAGGAGTCCCACCTTGTCCCGTGCTTAAAACATGGGGGAAGGGAGACCCCCGGCTACCACATCCTGACTTATCATTTGTGAACACTTCTTACTTTCTTGCGAATCCTGTTGGGTGTCTTGACCCACGTTCAAGTTATTAGGCTACAACATTTGTGCTGTGGGCTTAGGAAATCCAAGAGGTTGGAAAAGCCCACATTGCGCCAGAATCCAGGAAAACCGCGTAGTTTTGCGCACACCAAAATGGTCGCCCGACCTGCCACCCATCAGTGCGAGCGTGATAGGCCAGAAGCGCCATGAGTGAAATGTGGTGCCAAAGGAAAAAAGCAGTGCCTGTTAGCTCAAAAGCGCCTTGAAATCACCTCTGTTTCTCTGAAGTGCAAGCTAAAAATGCCTATTTTAAACATTGCAAGATATTCAAAAAGCTCAATGAACACCAGCAGACATTTGGCAGAAGGTAGACTTGTGTGCATACAAAATCTGTAAAGAGAAAGAGCCCAAAACAATGTTTATAACAAAACTGGCTGAGATGTGGATGTCAGCAGCTGAAGTGAAATTAGACTGAAAGACACTAAAATCTAAATGTTTAATGTAAATGAGTGACCTACTGTTGAGTGTCACATAGTTTGCAACTGTTAAAAGTCATAGTTTTGAACTTAGAATCAGCGTTCTAGCTGCATGTGTAAAAATTGTAAGTTTGATTTGGTTGAAGAAAAACTGGGAACCAAAGTGACATTTAGCTGAAGCCTGGCTTAAGAGAGTGAATTCTGCCCGGCAACTACCCCCGACAGGAGTTGAAACTTGATCAGCAGCTGTGTTCCCAGGCCTGGCTGCATTCTGCTGCCCCTGCCAAAAGGAGATGACACCTCTCTGATTGAAACAGGGGAGGAGCACCTGGGGAATGCAGGAAACTAAACAAAGCCCTGTACTTGGCCCAGGCAAATGTTAAATTAGGGGGGTCGTAAATGGCTTCCTCTTGGAAGGAAACGGGGAGGGGCACTGCATCTGTGAGCAAGCTGAGCTTGGGGGAAGTGGATAAACCAGAAATTCCACCATGTGCTTTGGAAAACCACACCCCTTTGGGGCCAGAGCATAATTTTAAAAAGATGGACAATTCATAGTGCGGACTTGTAAAAATTATATAAATAACATCATCATTCTTGTGATTTTTCTGTGCACATTTTAAGAGGTGTTAGGACTCTTTGGTATGTTCTTGGGGATAGTAGCAGAAAAAAGGTTGTTATTCCAAATGTATGCATGATAAAAATCTGACACTTTATCATCTGAAACCCATATCCCTGGTGCACATTTGTGTAAAATCTGGAAAGGTTTAGAGGTTGTTATCTGGATGAAAAGGGGAGAATTCTGTCATAAGTGGACACAACATCTTACAAAGTCAGGGATCGGATGGTTTGGTGCTACAGAAAATATGTTAACTGGACATATAATATTAGAAAAATGGTACATAGATAAATATGTATTTGGATCAGAAATAGATTTGTGTGCAATTTGACAAGGGGAGGATCCTCTGACCATAAACCTACCTCATCACTCTTACAACCCAGTTCCCCCAATCAAGGGAGAGAGGAGGAACTGGCCAATGATAAGTTGGGAGGGTTGGGCATGCAGAAAGAGCCAACCACCCACTTTTTCAAAACACATAAAAGGAGACTGTGCAGGACAGGCAGGACATTCACTCTTCACTTTCTGCGGAGCATTTTGGCGGACGACTTCACATCCAGACTACAGACTTTGCATCCAGACTGACTCCAGAACAAAACTCCAAAAATCCTAGAACCCAACAGCTGAACTCCTATCAGCAGGCCTTCAAAACCTAGCAACCAAACCAAACTATTCACAGCCGGGCGGGCTGTTTGAATTCTTTGCCAAGAACTTTTGCCAGAACCGGTAGCAGACCCAGAAGGCAGAACTATCCAGAGAGACCAGACCCAGATCGCTGAGAGCTGACCCAGATCGCTGTGAGCAGAACCAGAGACCAGACCAGACCAGAACCAGAGATCCGGAACCAGAGAACCAGTACCCTGTGGCGAGAGAACCGCAGCCAATCCTGACCCGATCCGTGACGAAGTCGCATTCCTGTCCAACATATAGTGTGAGTACTCAGCCAGAACTGTGCAAGACAAATCTCTTAGTTTAAAATAATCTAAATCAATATATTTTAACCTATTGAGAACTGCATCATAGAAATCGTGTCCCTTCTTTTGATTCAAAACTGCAAAACTGTCATCTGTCATTCTGAACTTTAAAATTTCATTTTGAGAATATACCTTCACATAATCGTCCGTATCTCCGGAACCGTTTGTCCTAGGAACGTAATTTAACTTTCATCTTAAAGCTAAGATTCTAAGATTTCCAACGAGCCCTAAACCGACTTGCTACTCCTTATAGTGCCTCCGTAATCACGCTCGACGCACTCGGAAAAAGTGCTGCGATTTGCGATTTGGCTCAAATATCTTCACGTGTCAAAATAGCAGCTCCTTGCTTTCCTTTGCTGAAATTCGTTTGCAACCTGACAATCATTCATAGAACATTGCTAAAGTGATCCTGAACTAATTTAAAGTAGCTATCACTCACCCTGAACCTCTAGAGGGAATTAAAATAATGTTTAGCACATTTTTCCCTTCTTTGCATACCACCTTTAAAGTACTTTGCCTGTGTTTAAAATCATCCCTGTTGATCTAAGCTTGCTAGGGGGGAACTGAATTGGGATTGTACTGTGATTGTATTCCTGAAGAACTGTGTGTGTCACTTCCACCTCCTTACATTGCATAGAGGGGGGGGGGGTGAATTGCCAAAAGGGGAAAAGTGATTATATTATGTTTTGCTGAAATCATATCAAGTTTATTCCTGTGTTGCTTCTTTTCCACCTTGCATTTCCTTGTACCATATAAAGCATTCTCAGCTACCTTATCCTCTATACTACTCCTAAGTAATTACCCAGTGTGCTAGTATCACATCATCCATTGTTGATCACTCACTGCCATATGTCTAAGTGTGATATCAATTATTAATTTATTATAAAAAGTGCGATATATATATATATATATTGTTTAATTCTCAAATAAACCTTTTAAATTTGCAAAACAAACTTACTTCTTGGCTCAGTGGGGTCAGGGGGATTCTAAGAGAGGGGTGTTATGTAAGGGTTGTCATCCAGAGTACACAAACTGGACATAAAAATATATAAATAAGGGCTTCCCTTGAGCAATCCCAGACAAGGCACTGACTTAGTGGGACTGCTTGATTGGAGTCTTTAACAATCCTATCCCACACTCTTTTTGGTATTTAGTTGTAAGGACTGGCAATAGATTTTTTTTAGTATAGGCCCTTTTATTTTCACAAGACACAACAAGGACTGCCTTATTTTGATTTGATGGTCGTAGCTTGCCCCCATTTTAGATAAGGCATTTTTCTACCCCACCTATACTAGGACTGCCTTATTTTGATTTGATGGTCGTAGCTTGCTCCCATCTTAGATAAGGCATTTCTCCATCCTACCTATACAGTTTAATAAACACCCTTGAACTGTGATCACTTTTGTCTGTCTATTCTTGACACCATGCCTTACTTATAGAAGATTATCCTCAAAGGGAAATGGGGGATACCAGGTCTCGCCTGATGGAGTCATAACATCTCCCGGAGGTTGTATCCTCCCATGTGATGATGCCTCATTTTACCTCCCTCAGGATCAGGATCAGATAGCGGCTGCCATCCCCTGGCCACATGAGAAGACGTTACCGCCAGGAGATCAGTGATGACTCCAACGGATTTATCACAGCACCAAAGCTGTTTCATTCGGGTAGATTTTCCTTCAATAATCCAAGTCACAAATTATTATATAATTCGCCCTGAGGTCATCTAATGTATTAGCCAATAGGTTCATACTTATCAAATTAATTTACCTGAATTAAATCCACTCTTAAGGTCGACAAATCGAGACCATAATTTGAAGAACCCTTTGTAGCCACATGAGGCTGGGTA
Organism: Ambystoma mexicanum; assembly: GCF_040938575.1. Lineage (NCBI taxonomy): Eukaryota > Metazoa > Chordata > Amphibia > Caudata > Ambystomatidae > Ambystoma > Ambystoma mexicanum. The sequence goes on from NC_090936.1 coordinate 668,858,994, forward strand.
AATTGGGGAGGCCCAGTGATGATTGTCTATATTATTCTCGAGGTTTAGTTAGTTTGAGTTTTTACTGTAAGGACCCAGAATGAAAAAGGGAATCAAGTTCAGACTAGCGGTAGATGCAACAATACTGACTCTCATCATTTGTCCGTCTCAGTTTACTCAGTCTTGAAACGTATTGTGCTACTTTACTACTGATTTCTTGGAGTGTAATGGGACCAGTAGGTATGATACTGTAAGCCTAAATTTACTGTGACTTCTGCTGGACCTCTAGAACTGGTTGTGAATTGTTAAACATGTCTCTACCTCTATGCACTATGTACGTATGTGGCCTACATGTGAGTAGCCTACCTGTATTCCATGCCAGATGGCGTGATGGATTTTTTGACTATTCCTGTATCAATATTATTTGGTCGTCATGATGACTTTATAAATGTATTTTTAAATTTCTCAGGTTACTTTTTCCCCCCACTCCTTAGACATACATGTATTGTGACTACTACCAGGTATGGGGCTTACATTTAGCTTAGGGGTGGGCATGGCCTGCCTATAGACCTTTACTGTTTGTATGCATACACTTGTTTAACTTTAAGCACATATTTTAACCTACACTTACGCTCTCTGTAATTTTTTAATAAGGTGTCTTTTTTTCAGCATACCAGTTGGTGGATTCTCTGGGGGTAACCATTGAGGCTAACTATAATTCACTGGCAGCCTACCTCTTCCATTTTGGGAAGCCCGACTGCTCCACCAGAAGAGGGTGGTTTAACGTTTGTCTAAGATCCCTGCATTGCCAGTAGGTTAGATGGTTTACATCCCTTTGTAGATGGCTGTGGAAAAAATCCCCCACAGTCAGAAAAGGCACCCACTTAACTATGTTTTACATCGGAATTTGGTTTTGGTATTGGCAACACAGAACATGAGAAAAAGGTTCCATAGCCGGACAATATCCCAGTAGTAATATTAATGGCGGTTACCATTTTACACTTACAAATTGTGTTGGTTAATCAGTTTTGTTGCTCTCTCTTGACCTTAATATTATTTATTCAGAAGAAGGTGGGATGGGGTGGGATAGGTTTTTCAAAAGCTAACATCGAATTGTAGGCTATCTTGGAGATTATTTTCAAATGAACGGTCCACAAAATAAAAGTGTACAAGTGTTTTTACGCTTTTATTTTGTGTTCCATCTCATTTTTCTGCTGTTCCGGCATAGGAGGTCAGAAAAGCAAATCTTGAATCCCCACTTTGCTTCCCTACTCCATCTTGGGAGCGCACCCAGGCGTAAAACCAAAGGGTTCCAAAGGAGCACACCTTGGTTCAGCACTGGCTAAAGGCTAGGCAGATTCCAGTGGAATGCTTTACAGAATGCACCTCCAAAGCGTAATTTGCAGGCAGCATTTTATTTCCCACAAGGCATAGATTAAAAGGAAGAGTAAAGGCGTTTTTGCGTTCATTTACTTTTCACAATTATACTACTTTGTAAGTGTTAACAATTGTGAGTAGCACAAGTGAGCTGGAGAAGGGGGTGTAGAATGGCTGCACTGGAGAACCTGGGCTAGCACTGCAGCTTTTGTGCACAGATGTATGCTCTTATTGATACACAACGATTAGAGCAATGCACCCCTGCCACACTTGGTTCATGTTATGTTATCCAATATTTATATTGCACCCATCAACAGCATAGTGGTCATACGGCACCTGGCCTTGTCCGAAAGTTGGCATATTGTGACCTTGTTATGGTGTTGCCAGACCTTAGTCTGTGGAAAGGTAGGGGAGGGCTGGCTGAGCTGACAGGAAAGATATATTAGAAAATAAAATGACCAAAATCAGAGGAAAAACACTTGGGATGAACGGGAGTGGATATGGTTGTTGAAATAGGGATGTGTGTTTCTTATTTATTTATGTCTTTATTGCATTTGATTACACGCCCACACCCTTAGGTGTCACGGAATCTTGATCAGTTACATACAACTTGGGAGTTTTGGGCAGTTACATCGGTGTAGAAAGACAGGTGGGTTACACAGAACAGGAAGAGAAATATACAGATTTGGCATCATGCAGTCTGATGTGACATACAGGATAGGTCTAGCGCTGTTAGTATTTGTTAAACAGCCATCTTAAATGTGATTAGTAATTGGTAAGCATGAGTGAAGGACTCAGGAATGTACAACTCGGTTTACAGCAGACTTTAATTGTGATAGCAATATCTAGAACCGACAAGCATGGTACTAGATGAAGAATGTTGGTGAGTGTATGGGTGATGGACTTGAGAGATGCTCAAGTGGGCCCTATGTCATCATCACAGTGGCTTTTCATGTTTAGTGTCTTGTTATGGGGAAGATCAATGCCCAGTCAATACATGTAAGAAGAGAGCGTCTCGGCGATGGCAGTACTTATTGAGGTGCTGTGTTATCACCTCACTGGGACAGAATCACAGAGCTGTGAAGGAACTCACAGTACTTCACTCTGAAGAAATTCCAATTTCGTTTTATTAAACAACCTCTACTGGAATATGGACACTTCAGTGTGTTAACTGTGACTGACAACAGATGCAAAAAAGCAGCTACCAAATCTAGCCAAAGGCAAACACATGCATTCTTTGAAAGGTCAGCAGCCATGTGGTTGACATCCTGGATGTTGCAAATCAGTCCGAGAGGAAGGGAAAGAACAGGCCCGTCTGAAGATCGATGGGGGCCCATTTCAACATGATGGTTAGGCTCCCTCCCCTTGCTTAGAGTGGAAACCATTCTGAGGCACCCATGGGGTGCATATACTGTAATGGATACAAATACAGCGATGGGATAATAGCCGTCGATTATCACGAGACAGCCAGCCAGCAGGGAGCTGAAACACTTTATGCCCACTGAAGACAGGGCTCAAGTCGAGGGTACACGCGGGGGGACGGAGTCCACCCACTTTATTCATAGGGTGGACTCATCCCCCCTTGCTAAAATGAGAAACATTGAATGTCCTCAATGTCCTTTTTGAATTTATGAATTAAAGCCGACCTCTGGAATCAAACCGCAGTCGGCAGATTTGTAGGCCTACAATTCACCACTACACTATATAACCCGATGAAAAATAACTAACACCTAAAGGTCAAATGTCCCATTTCGGCACTGCAAGTCCCAGGGAAAACATTTATATTGGTTCTTGGAGTTTTTAAAACATGCACACCCTTAAAGTTTTCAAAAACACTATTACAAGACAATATACTCTCTTGGTTTTGTATGTGTATTAATTTTATGAAAGGCAAATGCCATTTGTCCTGTTCAGTTTAAGTTGTTAAGCAAAGCTAATTTAATGAAATATGCATATTTCACCTTGATATGCTAATTTTTGGCAACCTCGTTTCATAGCGCAACAAGGGAAAAGGGGGAGCAGGGGAGAAATAACAATAACGGTCCTACTAAGCCTTGTGTTGTGACATTCAGACGTGCAAGTGCAGAAAAAAGGAGGAAGTGCTAGGGAAAAAGGGGAGGGGGAGGTAAGTGCGAGTCGGAAAGAAGTGCTGAGTGCTGAGGTGGGAGGGAAAAGGGTGAGGAAGGAAGTGCAACTGGGAGGCCGGAGGGCAAGTGCAAGGAAGTGCAGATAAGTGTGAGGACTGGGAGGGGGACCTGTAGCACTATGGTTCCAGCAGCCAGTCAAAGAGGCAGAATGAGGGCATTAGCAGCGGAGGGGAAGAGTGAAGGAGGAGGGGAAAAATAAGTACTTGAGGAGCTTCTGGAACTTTAGGTGTTCTGGCTCAAGCCAGAGAGGGGCAGGGAGATTGTTCCAGAGGGATAGTCCTGCTGAGCAGAGAGATATACCACCCACTCTCTGCTTAGAGAAGCGTCTGGGTTAGAGAGTTGGAGGTACTAGAGAGAAGGGCTCTAGAAGGGAGGTATTTAGGGAGAGAGAGTTGAATGTAGCGGGGTCCCATGCCCCAGAAAGCCTTGTGGATGATGCATAGGGTCTTGAATTTGATCCGAGCAGCCACAGGGAGCCACTGAAGAGAAATTAGGGCAGGTAGATGCGGTCCCTGGGCTTGAGGCCACAGATAAGTCTTGCACTCCTATTCTGGATTATTTGGAGAGGGTGAAGAGAAGATGCAGGAAGATTGAGGAAGAGGCTGTTGCAGTAATCAAGCCTAGAAATTACCAGAGCTCTAGACACATTGCATTTCTGGGGGAAGGTGAGGAAAGGTAGAATGCCACACAGGAGGTGAACCTGATAGTGTGCCTTCTTGGCAAGGTCCGAGATGTGAGAAGAGAAGAATAAAGAGGAGTCGAAAATCACCCCAAGGTATTTAGCCTCATACAAAGGTGAGGGGGCAGCCCAAGAAGGGTGACTGGAGAGTGGGAGGGAAAGAGTGTGCAGGTGTCCCAATGAGGAGGATATCTGTCTTACTGGCATTAATGCAGAGTTCAATGGCCATACACCATGCCTGACAAGTCGTCAGGCAGTCAGATATGAGAGAGGAAGAAGGGAAGGAAGAAGAGGGGTGCTTCAAGGAGAGCTGTGTGTCATCAGCATAACACTAGAAACGAGGGTAGAAGGTGGAAATCAAGTGGACCAAAGGGGCAAGGTAAATGTTGAACAACCACGGCAATAGGATAGAGCCCTGAGGGATGCCGCAGGTAGAGTGAGAGGTGGAGAAGAGGAAAGGGTCCAGTTGCACCTAGGAAGGATTGTTAGGTAGGAAGGAGGTCAGCCAGGCCAGTGCCTGGTCCATGATACCGAGTGTATTACGGAGACTATTTATGAGGGTGGCATGCATAACTGTGTCAAAGGCGGAGGAAATATCAAGGAGGATGAGAAAGGAGGGGTAGTTGGAATCAAGATTTGAGAACAGGTAATCACCGGTGTTCGGTAGCGCAGTTTCTGTGCCTTTGCATGCTTTGTAGCCAGACTGGGGCTCGTGGAGGCAGCCAACAGATTCAGTGTGGCGAATGACCAACATCTCCAAGAGTTTGCCCAGGAAAGGGGTGATGGAAGGGTCAGCAGACAACTTATTTTAGGAGAGGGTGCATGAGGTAGTGCTTGAGGGGTAGTTAGTGGAAATGAGCCTGTGTCCAAAGAGTGATTATAGAAATCAGCCAAGGCAGGGGCGAGAGAGGAGATGCTTTCCTTGATGGTTCTGGAAGAGTAGGGGAGCACCTGTATGGAGGAGACTTTCATAGAGCGGACCACTTTAGAGACCTCATCCGGTGCAATGGGAGAGAAAGAGGAGAGTAAGGGGAAAGGAGAGAGAGTGGCTAAGGGAGGCATTAGGGGGGAGGGGAGAAGAGGAGAGAGGACAGGATGTCCTGAGTTGTGGTGGTGAAGCGGGAGGCCAGTGCGGTACAGAGGGCTTAGGTGGCCGGAAGCAAGGAGGGAACAGCAGTAGGATTGGCAAGTTCCTTACAGATTTTGAAAAGTTCTGCTGTGTTATTGGTGGGCCCTGAGATGCAGGCTTAGACATGGGCCCTCTTCTTAGAGTGAATGGAAAGTCGGTATTGCCTTTGGAGCAGGCAGCAGGCCAGTTTGTCAGAGGATGTGCATGAGGCCTGTCATTTCCGCTCAGCAACTCTGCACTTGCGTTTCGGAGCAGCCAGGTCAGAGTCACACCAGGAATTGCACTTGGAGGCAGGTTTATGCGTATCCTCATGGTAGGGGCAAGAATGTCCAGGGCATTGGAGATGGAGAGATTCAGGTTAGCAACAGCTGAGTCAGAATGAGAGTCAATAGTAGGGGTAGTAGGAGGAATGAAGGTGGCAACAAATGCAGTGGCTGACACTCGCTTCATTGAGTGCATGATGGAGAAGGAGGCTGGCAGTGGGGGCTGAGGGGTGTCTAGTTAAAGTTACGAAATCAAAAGGATCGAATGCCAAAGGTGAGAGTGCATTCGACCGAAAACAAAAGGATCAACATTTTTTTAAATGTATATATATTTCTTTTTTATTTAGTACAGGTTAAAAAAGGTGTTTTTACACCAAAAACAGGAGTTCGGGCCCCCCCCTCCAAAAATAAAAAAATTTAAAAAAGTGATCCTTTTTTTCAGTCGAATTGACTCGACCCTTTCATCATTCGACCCTTTTGAGTCGAAACTTTAACCCATAACCGGGCTGAGGCATAGCCAGGGGCCCGAGAGCTCCAGGTGGTAGGAGAGCAGAGCATGATTGGACCAGGATAAAGGTGTAGTGAGAGGGTTGGTGATAGGGATGTCTGCAGCAATAATCGTGTCCAAGGTGTGTCTGGCTGAGTGCATTGGACCAGAGGGAAGAATTGTGGGGGAAAGAGAGTCACAGAGATTGCGGAAGTATACAGAGGCTGCATCAGAAGAGTCAAGATGAATGTTGAAGTCTCTGAGGAGGAAAAGCTTGGAGGAGGAGGATAGTAGAGAAGAGGAGGAGTTGGCCCATTCTGAGAGGAAAGAGGAGACAGTGGTGATAATGAGGGAGAGGGGAGGAGAGGCACTGAGCCTACAAACGAGGCCTTCAAAGGAAGAGTCAGATTGAGTGGGTATAATAATAGCAAGGACCCATTCAGGGAAAACAAGGGTCACTCCGCCCCCAGATCGGTTTGGCCTGGGATTGGAGAGGGTCTTGTAACAATCAGGGAGAAGAATGTCAAAAGCAGTGACGGAGCTGGCCTTGAACTACATCTCAATTAGTGTGAGGACATCAAGGTCTTGAAGGAGGTAACAGATATCGGAGGAGAGTTTGACAGCAGAGCGAGCGTAAAGGGTATCTAAGTGAATCTGGTTACCACCATTGAAGGTCTTCCTAGGAGGGGTACGGGGGCGGGGTACCACGATCATTGGGGACTATAGGACCAGAGGTGTGGCAGAGAGGAGAGAGGAAAGAGAGAAGGGAAGTTAATGATAGACGGGAGGCACCTATGAAGAAGTAGGAGATTGGGCAGAGAGCCCTGGGTCATGATAGTGCGATTCAGATAGATATTAATGATGCACCTAGATGATGTGAAGCGTGCCAAGAGCCCTTCCCATCTGGTTCCACTATTAATGGGTGAGGAAGAGAAAGGCGAAAAGACAGAGACCAAATGGGGAAGTCCAAAGGTCAGGAGAAGGGACAGTAAAAAGAATGTCAGTGATTGAAACGGCACCCACGTAAGTATCTGCAATCGGTAGGCCAGGGTTAAAGGCCAGGTGGTGTTTCTTAAATTTTGTCTTGCAGGCTTCAAAAGAGAGGGAGGATAGGAGATAGAATAACAGTTAGAGTAGATAGTGGAAAAGTAGAGCACCATAGGTTTGCTGGGGAGTGGCGGAAGCCCAAGTGAGAGAAATGGAAGGAACGCGACATGTACAAACTCACAGGCGGCCTAGCAGCCAAGCAGGTACAGAAGAGGCAGGTACTTTAAACAAAGGAAAATGCAGCCAATCAGCAGGGCACCCAAAATGGAAAAATTCCTAGATTTGAAGTACACACAAAGTGAGGAATAACAGCAAATCAACCAGGGCAACAGCATATGATTATGCCTAGGTTAGAGGTTAATATAGGCAGGAAATGCTTGCAGTTTAAATACCTAGACATGGTCACAGAATTTAAACAATCATGCTGCAGAATGAAAAGACAACCAAAAAGGGACCAATTAGGGTAAGAACAGAGAAAAGACTGTGTAGGCAGTGAAATGAGGATTCAGACAGCTATGTTGATTAGAAGAGCAGGAGCATTTGATTCAGAATCCTATATACTTTCAGAATGCCAGCATTAAGTTGAAGAAGTGGGGCAGAGAGACCAGGATTCTAGTTGCAATTAGGACATAAAGCAACATGCAGCAGTTAAGAAGAAATCCAAAGATCTCCACAGCTAGGTAAGATTTTTGAAACAAACAGGCAAAATGCAGCCATTTGGTAAGGTCAGCAGAGATTATAACAAGCAGAATCAATTTAAAAGTGAGTGGGCCAAATGCAGCAGATGACGTAAAGCATCAAGATCTACACAGCCAGATTTAACATTAGCTTATATTGGCAGAAAGGCAGCTGAATTTGTAGGGAAATAGTGAAGGCGTCCAGGGAGACCCTTATGGAGAGGCAGGTGGGACGTTACAGGAAAAAGTTCCTAGGAAGTCAGATATAAGGGCAGTGCCGGATGGAGGGCCCTATTAGGCTGTAACATAGGGCAGTAGTGGTAGACCTACGGCGATCAGGAGCACTGGGGCTCAACATAGATGTAACAGCCAGGTGATGTGGAGATGAGGAACCCATGGAAGGGGAGGATTCCAGGAAGCTGCAAATGAATTACAGAAAGGTTAGGCCGCATCAGGGGACACAAGTAATGGCAATGTCAGATGGCAGTGATGAATTGTGAAGGATTGTGAGGGTGGGAGCTTGTGGCACTCCATATTTGATGGCGATGGGGTCTGAGCCGGTTGTGCCCCAGCATATCTTTACAATTCTGCAAACAGGCCTACAAATACCAACAGTATGTGAGTGAGGCTTATTAAAAAAATCAGGATCGTTAAAGAAAACTAGTGATCATGGCTGGTTCAGTGAGATGGAGAGCTGAACAGAAAACACCTGAGAGGCAATTAACCCTCCTCGCCCCAAAAAACAAAGTTCAGATCTGGCTTTCAAAGTGGTAGTACATTTTCATTGTCTCATGGGTATTAATCAAGGCTTCCCTCACCAGAATGCATTAGAACATTTGTTTAAACAGAGGGTTTCTCCTGCAACCTCTTTCTTAAAACGTGCTGATTTATGTTCGCCATACACAAAGCTTTCTTTTACTTGGGCAAGATCTTGCGGTTCCGCTCTGAAAGCAGTTGGGTGGTGCCGTTCTGCATCGCGTGGGATAGTTTCAATGTTAGTAGCGGTAGATTCATTTTAAGATACCTTGCAGCAAAGGCTAACTGGTGCTCAATTCGGAAACCGGTAGCAGATATCAGAAATATTAAAGTTAAAAGAAGTGTTTCAAAAAGTCTGGTCTGATCTCTTTAACTTTTCCATTGAATGCGCCCTCTGGATAGCCCCCGTTCCACTCATAACAAAAACCTGAGTGGTGCCCTTGGCCCCAGGGGCTTTAAATCCGGCTACCTTCAGAGCGTCTGGTTCTTCGGCAAAGACATCACTGGGTGACGTTAAGCATGACTGCAATTCCCAGAATGCAAGTGAATTGAAGCCCGAGACTGGATACGTGATTTCCTGGTGCCTGGAGCTATTCACACACCCCAATCATTTATCAGATCAGCCTGGGACTGCAGCAACTTCCCCTCTTGTGAGGGGTCACGATAGGAAGTTGGTTTGTGGACCGACACGTTTTCTACAGCTTTGACTGACAGAAGTGCCAGCCAGCCACAGCGTAGAAGGTGCAGTTTGCGTAATGCTGTGGCTGGCTGGCACTTCTGTCAGTCACAGCTGCCTGACTTGATCATGGAGGGTGCAGCTCACATCGCGGCTGCGGCCGTGGCGTGATAATGTTCCCACCATGGCATGGTGGGACCGGGAGGCCCCAGCAGGGCCCAGGCTCAGCCCCACTTTTTGGAGACTGTCGGGGACTCGCCCCGGCTGGCCGCGGCCCACTTAAGGCACTGATTTTATCCATTACCTTGGTCTATCCTAGTCTTGTCACAGCTCTTAGTAAGGAAGGCTCCCGCCTTCCTGACAGAACACCAACAAAGTTGTTTACAAATGAAAATGTTACCTTACTGCCTAATGTCTATCAGTGTGTGCGTTTCTTCAGCCTCATAAAGAGAACTAACAAAGTTGCTGGGAGCAGGCTGCTACAAGTTCTAGGGTGCACAGTTATCTCCTTTTCCCTCCTCCTCTTTTACCCTCAGCTGTGCTGTTGCCAGTGGTGGGTCTCTCTCCATTTCCATGCTCCTTGGTGGGCAATTGGACAGGTCTTTCCGCTGCGGTGGATGAGGTTGCGCTGTTGCAGAGCTGTACAACATTGCAAGTAGGGGCTCCCTCAGGTCTCACTGTGGTGGACACAAAAGAATTTAGAATCCACTTAGCTGCACCCTGCAGGGATGTGGTATTGCAGTGCCTAGCCAGGTATGGTGTCTCATGTGGCACTCACTGGATCTCTTGTGACTCACGCGCCACTCAGGAAGTCACTTATTCCTGGACACCACTCTATGAGCCTCACGCAAGCTGACTTATTGGTCAATCTAGTTGACGCGGGCGCGTAGCACACAGTGCTCCTTGCAATGAGTCACCCAAGAACCTTCATGGAACACTCAGGTCCCTCACATAATGAATGATTTGCCACAAAGCTGCTTTAATCATATTAAATTGAGCACCATGGACCTGCAGATGTGGGAGGGTGAATCACTTGGAAGACGGCAGTTTCTTCCCTATACCAAAATGAATGTCTGTGGTAATAGCAAAGCAGGAGGCATAAGCTAGCGTTTATGGGTCTCCTGTGGTGACAAACCCACATTTGTGGCACCTTGAAGTTGGCAAAGGCACAGCCTGAAACTGGACCCTGGGCAATCCAGAGATGGTGAATGATTTGATTATGGTTGTTCACAGGAAAATACATCAGGCGAGGGGATCTGAAGGCAGTCCTTGACCTAATTCACCTCAAACTAGGGTTCCCCACCCTACACCACCAGGGAAGAAATTCAAGCAATTTTAGAATAAGGCTTTGGCGAGTCTTCCTTTTCATGAAGAGATGGAGCATGTCCTAATTAAGGAATTCAAGGATACAGAGATGCCGTCTTTTACAAGGTACCTGTTAGAACTCTACCCGCTGCAAGAGTTTGACAGCAAGTACTCAAGCAATGTCACTCTGAATGACCAATTAGGGGTTGTATTGGCCACAACATGCTTGCTACTGATGGGACAATCCCAGCAGAATTGGTTTATAGGAAGATTGATGGGGATCTGAACGGAGTGTATTCCACAATTGACTTGATTTTCATGGCTGGGGCCAATTCAAGTTATGTGGCACAATCCCTGATACTAGATATTTAATCCCTCTGCACTGCATATCAGGAGGGAGCTAACATCTAGCCATTGCCTGAGATGATGGGGAACCATTTCAATGCATGTCTGATATTACTTATGATAATCTGAAGCTTGCAGAAGCCTGTGGGAGTTCTTCAGTTGCAGATGGGCATCACCTCTGGCTCTGGAACAAGAAGAAGGGTGCAGCTTGCAAAGTGGACCTCCCAAAACTACTGTTCCTAGGCCCCAATCGTTTCTGATCACAAATATATTTCTCCCTAGAAAAATAATTTAAGGATAGTGAGCATACCCTCTCTTACCAGGGCAGATGTTGCCCCATGTCTAGATCTCCAGGGCAGAATGGTCCACTGCCGCCAATCAGTCTTCCAGTAAGAGGTGTTTTTCAAGGTCTTGGAAGAGGTACCTTTACTAGATAAAAGCCACATGCAACACCACCCTCAGCTACGCCAGTAAACAATAAATAATTACTATTCTGGGGTGCCTGAAGGAGCTCCTGTTGGAGGACATCTGCTCTTGTTCAAGGAGGCCTGATTGGAATGTTTCAGAATCCTGGGTGAGGAAAATCCTATCAGATGGCTACTCCATAGAATTCAAATTGACGGCTCAAAATTCCAGGCATTTGTAAAGCGCGTTAAGCACTTAGGCATCAAGGCACTGGTTACAGGTTATATAGCTTAGTTACAGACAGTAAATGATCAGTGGAAGGTAGATGTTGTGCAGTCTTAGGATGGTAGGGGGCCCTTTGTGTTTTGAGGTGTTTCCTAAATGTCCAATAGGATCGTTCTGCTCTTAACATCGGGGGCAGCATATTCCAAATTGTACAGGCCATTACTGTGAAGCTTCAGCCACCTGCTTTCTTTAGATTGTACATTGGAGTGTTTAGTTTGTGGGTGTTCATGAAGCGGGTGGGTATGGTAGGCTGCTGTTTGTCAAAACTGTGTGACAGATAGGCCAGGGCCACATTGTTTATGCATTTGTGGGTAATGGTTAGAGTTTTGAAGATGATGCACTCTCTAACCCGGAGCCAGCGAGCCTGTTTTCTGTCACCAAATATATGCTCACACTTCGGGATGTTAAGTGCAGCTCTGATGGCATTGTTTTGTATTACTTGTTATTTGTTCATATTTCAGCTGGATGAACCTGCATGGAGGCAGTTACAGTAGTGAATCCTCAAGCTAATACGCACCCAGGCGATGTGGAGGCAACTCTCAGCAGAGAGAAGCAGTCTGCTTGCGTTAAGTAGTTTTGCGGTATATGCATCTGAGGAGGCGATGGCCCTGAACTGTCGTGTCAGGGAAAGAGTGACATCAAGCAGGACGCCAAGGTCTTGCTCGATACTGACAACTTGAATCCCTCGACAGAGAATGAACTGTAGGAATTGTCCAGTTTATTAAGGACAGATTGGGAGCCAACAAGGAGGATCTCTGTCTCCTCGTCATTTAGGTACAGCATGTGTGAGGCTGCAACTTATAGATTTCTTCTTTGATACACTGTGTGGTCAAGAGTCCTTGCCGTAGCAAAGAATCCAGCAGATCCAGCAACATGTAGTAAAAATCTTAACTGCAACACAAGAATCGGCTAGGCTGTAGGCTGTGCCTACAGGAAGACATGTTGGCATGCAGGGCCACAGTCCTGTGGGCCAGATTACACCTGGAGGAAGTAGTGAACCATCTAGTGAGCCATTGATTACCGACTTTGGGCTATTACAACAGGTAGCTATCTGTCTGCCGCACAGCTACATCTGTAGAGATACACAGAAAACCTACAGAAGGATACGAGGTAGCCCCAGAATACCCCATAATCCTCACAATGGATCAAAAAGGTGATGAAACTTGCTCCAGGATGGTACAGCACAGGCGCTTTGGTAACGCAACAAGAAGTTGAGGTTGTGAAAATGGTGGGAGCTCACAGCAGTCTTTAGGGTCAGGCTACATTTCAGGCCCATATTGTGCAACAGGAGGATTCTGCTTGGCATGTATAATCAAGTGACAAAGGCATACATAAAAAAGCAAGGGGAGAATGGTTATTGTCCAAGTAACAATTTACGACACATATATTTGCCTGGCCGAAAAGACACATGTCTGACCTACAGGCATCGTACCTTCTAGGTATATTGAACCGGGCACCATCTTGGTGCACCTTCAGGCCTATGGGCATTTGGCGCGTTAGAAGAATTGAATAAATTAATAAAATGCCTTTCTCTGCTTCTGACCTAATATGGTAGTGATCAGAACACATCCTGGTTTTGCCACAAAGATGTGTGCCGAGTTCCAAGCAGGCTAAGATGCAGTGCTTCCGAATGTCTACCTAAATCCCCTCAGCAGGGGAGGCTGCTCCACATGTTGGGTGTATCTAGACCCTTACACATATAAAAGGAGCGCTCAGCATCACTCCTCAAGATGATTGCTTTCTTCAGGGCACATGAGCGCTCATGAAGGGACGCAAACATTAATTATGAATTTGAGTCGGTTGGATTTGCATGCCAAATTCCATGGCATGCAAGGAAACCAACATGCATCTACCAGTCATGGACGAGGCATGTTCAACAAGTGCATGGCTGCTTTCTTGGGCAGAGGCTCATGGTGTCTCCACCAGGGAAATCTGCAATACTGTGAGGTAGGCAAGCCTGTGCATATTCATCCAACACCATCTCATAGCTGTGGGGGGCTCACTGTCAGATAATTTGGATCCCAGGCCCCTCACTCAGTACTATGAAGTACTTGAAATAATTATGACCTGCAGTATTTCAGTGTCAAACTGCTTCCTACATCTTCATTAGTAAGGATTATGGAGAGACTAGGGTTGGTGAAAGGTAATGCCAGATTATACAGGGACATCATCATTACTCCTGGTCCACCCATCTTGTTACAGTCCTTACTTCCATCCCTACTGGGAAAGATCGGCCTCCTTTCGGAAGTGGGAAAAACACAAGCAGAAGGGAGGGACTGAGGGAGGGGCCCAGCATTATGCTTGCCTGCGGAGTAGGGTACAATTTTCAATTTTACGCAACATTTTGGCATTCTGCCTGGAAGGCAGGAGTCTATGACGAGGTGGGTGGACTGGGAGTAATTGTGGATATTCTGCATGAACTGGCATTTTGAATTACAGTGGCTGTGGGTGCAACCAGGGCAAATACCATCCAGAATCAGGGCAGCCTCTACCCGGTGTAACCCCAGGCTTCATTTGAGTGGAGCTCCAGAACATAAAAGTTGACAACCAAACTGTGTGTGTCTTAAGTTCCCAGGCCATCCTTGGCAAGGGATTCAAAGAAGGCCATTCCAAGTGAAGGGAAGTGTAGACACACCTCCGCTCCTTTGCCCACAATTCTCATTTTTCCTGCTGCGGCAGATGGAAAGAAATCTTCCAAATAGTAATTGGACTAAACAATTCAATATACCAATTGCTTAGGCAGAGAAATTATATTTTATACTGCCTAGGTTGAGACAAATACTACTCAGAAGGAGATCTGCCTGATAGTGTTATTTGTTTATTATGGCAAGATTCATATTTTGGAAATATAGACAGCTTGATAATTTGTAGTATGTGCATCTTTTTGTCATGGTGTGTCCTTACCATGGAGCAGAATAGAATCTATCCATTTACCTTTAAAAGAAATTGTAGACAAAGAGAGCGAAGATTCCGGTTTTGCTCTAGATTCAGGGAAACATGCAGCATTCCTATTCAATTTCAAATTTTAACTTATTTTCAGCAGGTCATCGTACAAACCCCTTTTCCATTTTCCTTTGAAATATAGTGGTCAATGTAAAGCAGAGGGTCCTTCAGTAGTAACCTCTGCCTGACACCACCCAGAGCACAGCAATCAGACAGGGTGGCATCACCATGCATACATGCCCAATTCTACTAAGGTGCCCTATTCCATCACTGAAGGCTCCATATACCACATCAATGCTAAGGATCAAGCAGGGCCCAGTTTTAGACTGCATTTCAACAGGCCTAAAAGCAGGCTTTTACATAGTGGCATGGTTCGCAGATATCCGAGACCTGCAGGGAGTACATAGATTGTTCCTCCAGACAGCTTACCCTAGCCTGGCTGAAACATTTGTGTCCAGTCAGTAGACAGCCTTCCCCTTGACTGACAGAAACATTTCTGTCCTGCCAGTAGTCAGGCCTTTGCCTGACAAACATTTCTGTCCTGTCAGTCCTGTGTAACTGTAAACAGCAGGCAGAGAGAACATGGCCACACAGGTATTTTCCAGCACTTTGTCAGAACCCCTTACTGCCCCCACAAGCCTATATGCCTGTCTCGCCATACATTTTCTGTTCCTTGGCCCCAAGAAATATTAGACCACATTTCATGAGAATAGAATAGAAAAGAAAGAAACACAACTCAAAACTACTTACCGGACCCTGCATGTCCGCCTAGAAGAGAAGATTGAGGAGATTTTTAGACATTATTTTCTGGAAATTCGTATTATTGCCATTAATTCTGTGCTTTCAGAATGAGACAGATGTATAACAATGAAAGTCACTACCCTTTCAGAAAAGCAAAGCCATCTCAGGAAATGGCCAAAACAATGTGAAGTAAAATCTTGATCTTTCCTCTGTGGCCAACCGCAATGCTATAAACATTATTCAGAATATGATACTTATTCAATGCCAAAAAGAAGGGATTGCATGTTTCCAATCTTAAATGTACAAAATAAAATAAACCTCAGCTTAATTTTCTAATCACTAAACCGACTTCAAATTAGTTTTATAGGGTTTGATGCTACAACATTGTTAATACATTCTCCAATACCTAAGTGGTGTTCTAAATACGTATAGACTAGTCTCTCTATTCTAGTTCTATTTGATCTTGTAATGCAGCAAATAAGAATATATGTTATATTTAACGGCCACAGAGACACATGCCAGACAGTGCAAGGCATTGCTAGAATGGAGTTGTGGCGAAAGATTAAGAGGACATCTGAGAAATGATATTTTATCTTCCTTTTTCTACATTTTCCATTTGTTCCATGATTTTTTCCAAATATCTAACATTCCATGACTTTGAAGGAATTTGGACAATTAAACAAATCTTTCAGGTATAAATCCCCGAAATCTTTTCTTTACTTTAAGTAAATGCACACTCTGCATGCATCAATTGATCCATATCTGATGGCAAACACTTTAAGGGCCCTAAAATATGATCTTGGCATTGCTAACCCACAAAAGAACAAAAGCACCCCAGGGACAGGACAATTGATAATATTTATTCAGGGCTGATGTGATTTTGCAGCTACCACATTTGTTTGCTCTGTAGTTCTTGGGCCTGATTTACAAAAGTGTTTTACAATGGCGCCATTCGATTGAAATTGGGCCCCCTGTCTCTAGTCCTTCAGAGAATCATATATTTTCAGGGCTGTGCAACATACTACTGTGGTCGTAGATGGCTCTATAGCTGTTTTCCTCTCTTCAAGAAGACTTTTCAGTTTAGGGAGCAGCATCCCTGCAAGATGGACTATGGAACAGTCAATGATGTTGGCACGTTTCATTGTCAATCTGTTGTATTGCTCAGGAAGATATTCCAGACTAGCCAATGTCTCTAAAAGAGGATGCACCACATGAGCAAATCATTTTGAAGGCATTGTACACGAAAAAAAGTTAATTATTGTACATAATATTGGAAATTGACATGGGGTTGGAGGGGTTCTGGACCAGGAGAGGGAAAAAAAGCCTTGCTACGTAGGGAGCCTCGTAGCCTAAATTCTGGATTCTGAGCGCTCAGTTAGTTTGCCTTATTTCCCACTGTGTGCACACAGGTTGCCATGGTCAGAATTCATTTGGCGCAAGGCACAAGTGGGGCCCTTCCCATCTTTCTGAAGCAGAGGCATGTTGGTTCCTCTTAATAATCTAGTGCCAGGAACCCAGAGCCAAAATCTATTACTGTGACCTTGCACGGTGGTGACTTATGGTTTCTCGGGACTCAGACAGGTTATGGTGATAGAACAAAACAAAACAAGTACTCTTTACTTACCAGCTTTGCCTGGTCCATGGTGTTCACCTATAAAAATGGAAATCAGATATTTTTACTGATAGTATTACCTTACGATGTTGGATTTTAAAGAAACTTCTTCATTATTTTTACATTAAATCACACAAAACAACCAAATAAGATCATTATTCCCAATCAAAGGCTCAATATAGGACATATCAGCACACACAGAGGATTCATGTTCGGAGCACCCAGCCCCCACTAATAGAAAATAAACACAGTCCCACCTCTTAGCTAGATCACGTTAACAGCAAGCTAAAACACCGTCTGGTCATGATCCCTAAAATCTCAAGTGGTCTATCTCCTGCATGGCCATTTCATGGTCTAGTCCACTTCCCAGCTTTCCGTTGCCCAAGTACTGATAACCCTTGTTCTTAAGTACTTTTGATAGTCCTTTGAGATGTCTTTAAGCACGCAGCATGGATGTTCTCAATCGTGCTGCACTGTTGTGGCACGCTGACGCGTTGGGGCAGGTCCCTTATACCAACACTTTACACGTGTTCCTCATCCCTCAGAAATTTGCAATTTATTTATTCTGTTAAAAACATCCTAATAACCAATTGTGCGTTGCAATAGTTTGGTAACAATTTTCTATAAACGTAGACAAGTTGCAGACCTTGAAATTCCCTTCACGAAGGTCTGGGTTTTGACCATCAGATGATGGAACAAATCTAGATGGGTTTTCCAAACGAAAAGGAAGCATTCAAATATTCTCCCCTGCACCCCACTTCATCTACATCTTATTTTAGCTGGGGGGTGGGAGGGGCTGAGTCCATCCTATGAAAAAGTGGGTGGATTCTGTCGTACCCTCGACCTGAGCCCTGAAAGTGACCACTCGAGATATCCCCCGAGCCAGAAGAATCACTCTTCAAGCCGAGTGTTTGCCTGGCAGACCTAAGTTACCCAAAAGCAGAGGTTTTCCTTCAGTGCCAGAGGCGTAGTCAGGACTGTCTAACAAGTGGGGCCTGAAGCTAATGTAGTTAGGCCCACCGCAGTGACATTAACATCTGTAATGCTGACACAGCAGTGGCAGAGACAGGGGCATGGGGCGACTGCCCCTCCTGTCACCAAAAGCTACCTCCGCTACTGCCAAATCTGCTGAGAAGGCATTTACAGATTTTGGGTGGGCCTTAGCGGCTCAGGCTCTACCCTGTCTATGCCTCTGCTCTATGCCACCCATCACTGCTGGATCTATATAAATGGGGCTCTTCCACATGTAAAATACAGCTCAACATCTGCTTCCATCAGTGATGTTATACATTTTGGGATTTTAGCGTGAACGGCAACAGGACAAAACTCACCCAGAGACTGTGGAGTATGTGTAAGCATGTTGGGTTCCAGGGATACACATACTATGCCTTGGGAGGCACTGAACGAGGACACATCCTTAGGGGGAAGCCTATGTTTCTAGTACCAGGTGGAAATTAAAGAGCCAAGTGCTAATTGGAAAAAATGGCACAATGGGCTCTTGGGAAGGTCAAGAGGAATTCATTTGTGTGTAGACAATCTCACACTTGGATTCAACTCCAGATGAAAAAATAGTGTCCCAGCGAGAATAAATGCTGCCCATCAGGACTGGCTGAAAAAGCTCACAACGGCACTCTGTCCGACTCTACTGGTGGACAGTGAGTGTTGTATGCAGCATGTCCACAGGTGCGTGTTTTATTGGCGCCTCTTTGTAGTTCTAGTCCCAGAACAAAAATAACTTTTTAGTCCAATTTCTTTTCGAAATACTGAAGGTTTGGTGGAATGCTCTATTATAGTTTCTTTCCGGAAAAATACCTTTCAGTTTGGACAACAGCTTTCCTGCAAGATGTCCCTGAGAGTATCAAGAGGGTTCCCCAATGGGTGCACCAGAATATGCAATGCTTTTGGAGTTTCATATTGCCATGGTGCAGATTGAAACAGTGACTTTGAAAATACAATTTAGGCTATAGGAAATGTTAGCAGTGTTGTTATGTACATGCGGAGGCATGTAAGGTTCCCATTCCATTTCCAGCTAAATTGTTATTCTAATCGGGTCAAGTGGCAAGCACCTGTTTGATTATTATAAATTAAAACAAAATAAAAAGGGTATTTAGTGGAGAGGAAAATAAACTTAAATACATCAAATTAACTTACCAGCTCTGCGACTTTGACCTAAACGAGAAAGTGAAAAAATACATAATTACTATATTTTCTCAAACAAGTTTTTTAATGACACAAAATGATTCAGCTGAGAAAAAATGATGTAGACCTAACACTACTTATAGTCTTCATGCATTCTTAATTATCAGATATGATAAGTGTGATATAATTAGCCTTGAAAAACCATTACTTGATTTAGGAAACACGAGTTGGCCTGATCTAATGTATGAATTTGGTTAAAGACTTGTGAAAGTGTATCAGAATGGAAAGATGGCTACATAGAGACAGGTGACACTAGGAAAGGACCTTTCTTTATTACCTATTAAGGGCCATCACAAATATTGCAGCTGCTGAATGTTTACACGCACTATAATATCTGAGAAACTTTGAATTAATGGCAAAATGGTGACTTTGATGGATTTCATCAGTTGCAACTCGAACGGGGAGATCTATACGAGCTGGTTATTTTGGTAAAACAATACAATTAGCCAAAACCAGTATGCTAGAACATGGGCCATGTTCACAGAGTAGGGTAATCATGTTCCACTAGTAGATAATTTCATGAGAAAGGGAATAAAGTTATGTAGGTGAGGTGGTATACTCTAAAGAAGGTTAGGTTGCATGTATTAAATGCAAAAATGGAAATATTGTTAGGAAAAAAAGAGGCAAATTCTACATTCTTCATGCTGATACTGTTCTGTAGGGGTTTAAATGTATCTGTCGAGAGTTAACAACTTGCAATTGGTAGTTAAACAATACGAATATGTATAAAGTAAACCGGGAATGAACAGACATTAGGACATTTTAATGAAGTGGATACACACGAGTTTACATTTCATTGAGACCCTTGCAGACTAATAACGCTTAACTATCACATATGATTGTTAAGATTTACCAAACAAAGTATGAGATTGAGAAAGTCAGTTATTGTGTTCAGGGATTGGCATTCCGTAAGAATAAGTGCACTAAAGATCGGAAAGAAATTGTCATAAACCGCATCGTTGTAAACTATGTTGGATTTTAGTTGGGATTCACCCCTGGGGATGCTTTTTACCCTTTGGTATTTCTAAACATATCTATAGTTTCCTGCTTTCAATATATTCTCAAAGGGGACATGAAATTGAGGGTTGCTGTAATGATGTGTGCACATTTTGTTTCTAGGACGGACTGGATACTTCAGACGTCTGGACCTTAAAATGTACACTTGATATTAACACTTTTCTGTATTTTGCATATATATGTATCTATCCCTCTCTGTTGCTCTGTATATATAATATTTACATATAGGTAGATATATGGATAGAACACTTTAACACGTGGAGCTAATTAAACATAGATAAACTGATCTTGCATTAGGGACCATCAATATTATATGGAGCCATTTACTAGTCCAAGATGGTTGTCCAAGTGATGCATTTTCTTTAACCCCTTTGATGCAGCCATTTTGCATTACACATGAGCTGATTTTACTTCATGTAGTGAACTCTTAAATGCTAACCAGATTCCAGGAGCATATGCGCATGGGCCTACTTCTCAGATATCACTAACTACAGTTATTGTTTTGTTGTCCGACGGCCATTAAGCACATCTGTCACAACCAATAATTCATGCACACATGATAAAAAGAACGTGGGGTTAAAGAAAAGTGAAAATAAAAGTATGTTAGGTCTCCGTACCAGTTTCACCTTGACCTTCGTCTGAAAGGAGGCAATTAAACTGCTTCCCCATCTCCTATCCTTCACTTTTCACTAAGTCTGGCACAACGAAACTCAAGATGCCAACCCAGGCCTTCCTATCGCTGAGCCCTACTTCACTGTTCCTTCTCCCGACCTATGGGCTCTCGACATGGCCGCTCTGCTGTCTCCTTACTCTTCCTCACACATAAATGGTGGCAACCGCTGGGAGACCCTTCTTGCTTCCTTTTCCACCTCCAGGGCCATCATAAATATCTATCGAGATGGTACCATCCTGGTACAAGGGCCTCAACCCAACCTCTTACTTTTTGATAGGCTCCTTCCTCGCCTTATCAACTTTCCTCTTTCCTCCTCATGGGCTCCCTTGCCACCTCCTTCTATGGCCACTCAGGCTCCCTTGCCAACTATGCCCACCTTGGCTACCTTGCCTCCTACCAACCTCACAACCTCCCTCACAACTCCCCCTTGTCGCTGTCAACTGTACAGGCTCCCTTGCCTACTCGCACTACACTGACAACCTCATCAGCCTCTTCCACCCTGCTGCCTCAGCCACCCACTGCCACCGCATCTGGAGCTCCCTTGCCTCCTGTGGCCCCTCAAACACTGGCTCCCTTGTCATCTTCCACTATCCTGGCTCCCTTGTCGGCACCCTCCTCACTGACACCCTTGTGATCCTTGCCTCCTCCTACCTCTATCTTTCAGGCACTCTGGCCGCTTACGGGGGGACCTCTGTCCCCTGCACACACACCCCCCGTAAGTCCTTCAAAAGTGGAAACTTGCTCCATGTTGCCACACTAAACTTTCGCTCTGCTGTCAAGCACTCCTCTGACATCTGCCACCTCCTTGAACTCCTGGACCTTGATGATCCTGCTCTTAATGTGCCATGGTTTTAGGGCAGCTCTGTCACAAGTTTTGACACACTTCTCCCCGAAGGCTACACAATCCTCTCTGTGCCCAGGTCCAACAGGCCAGGAGGTGGAGTAGCCTTGATCTTTCCTGAGTGGATCCCTGTTTCCATTATTCCCACTCAGGTCTACTCCTCCTTTGAATGCCTGGTCTGCAGGATCTCTCTCACCTGTCGCTTCTCTTACTCTGGCCACCTATCGGCCGCCCGGCCATTACACCCTCTTCCTCTCAGAATGGGCTGACCTACCCTCTTCTCTCCTCTCCTCCTCTTCCCAACTCCTCCTGCTGGGGGATCTTAACATCCATCTGGACTCTCCAGACTCCTCAGGACTTTTCTGCAACCTGTGTGACTCCCTTTCTCTTCCCATTCTACCCTCTGGTCCAACGCACACTGCTGGCCGCACCTTGGATGCTCTCATCACCACAAACATTCCACTCTCTATTCCTCTCACTAGCTCACTCTCATGGACTGATCATTCTCTTCTCTCTTATCACTTGAAGCTCTCTTCTCCTTTAGCAATGGCATACCCTACACCACTTCCTGCCTTCAAGGTCATCCGACCCATGAAAAGAGTGTCAGTGGCTGCCTTTGCCTCCACCTACTCTCCTTCTTCTACCCCTCCGGCTGCCTCCCACCCTGGTACAGCCGTCTCTAACTTTCACCATTTCATCTCCAACACTCTTAACATTCTTGCCCCTGTCATGAGGGTCCGACTAAAGCCTGTCAAAAAGTGCAACTCATGGTACGACTCAGATCTGGCTGCCCTTGAACGCAAGTGCAGAGCAGCAGAACCGAAATGGGGATGTTCAGCTGCACCCTCTGACAAACTGGCCAGCCGCCTTCTTCAAAGGCAACATAGACTCTGTCTCTGCTCCAAAAAAGAGTCTACATTCAAGCCTGCATCTCTGCAGCATCTAACAACACAGACAAACTTTTCAAAATCTGCAAGGAACTGGCCAACCCTACTGCAGCCGCATCCTCGTCTGCACCCACCAAGGACCTTTGCTCAGCCCTGGCAGCACATTTCACCACCAAAACACAGGACATCCTGTCGTAACTCTTTTGTGCTCCCCGTACTGCCCCAACATCTCTTTGGCCCCCTTTGGATGCCCCAACACCGCCCCCTCTTCTCTCCTCCCTCTCCCCTGTCGCACATGATGTGGTCTCTAGACAAGTCTGGTCTATCAAATACTTTTCCAAACAGGTGGACCCCTGTCCCTCCAAAACCATCAAGGACAATATTGACACTCTCGCTCCAGCCTTGGCCGACCTCTGCAACCTCACTTTCGCCACTGGATTTTCCCCTCCTCTCAAGCACTCCCTTGTGCACCCTCTGCTCAAAAAACCCTCCGCCGACTCGTCCATTCCAGTAAACCATCCCCCGAACTCCATCCCCCCTTTCCGAGAAAAACTCCTGTAGAAGCTGGCTATCACACATTGAATCTGTTGGTTGTCTCCATGACAATCAGTCTGGTTTAAGAGCATCCAGAGGCATGGAAGAACAAGTTACTTACCTCTGGTAACTTACTTATGACTGGATGTTCCTCCAACGTATTCCTCATCTTTGACATGTAATGTCCAGATTCAGCTGCTTTGGAGAAAAAATTTGGCAGAGAACGCTGTGCATCGATGGCGTCGAGTCGATGTCCCTCGAAGGCCTCCGTCGAGGGTGACGTCATTGGAGGATATATGTAGCACGTTCAGCGCTCTTTGGCCTCAGTTCTGTTTTTCCCTCCTTGTGTAGCCAGATGCCCATAAATAAGGGCATGATAGTACTCAGCGTTGTTGGAACGGAAGCTCTAATAGCATGGGAAATTCTACAGAGGGGTAGGTTGGGAGGACAATGAGTAATACGTTGGAGGACCATCCAGTTGGAAGAATGTTACCAGGGGCAATTAACTTGTTCTTCAAATGGATTGTGTCCTGCAACGTATTCCTCATCTTAGACAGACTCCCAAAGCAGTATTTATGATAGCAGGAGGGTATAGAATGTATATATATATATATATATATATAAGACAACGTCTTGAGCATGGGAAGCAGCCAGAGAATAATGCTTTGTAAACGTGTGTATTGATGTCCACGTTGTAGCATCACAGATATTCCTAATAGGAACGCCCCTTTGAAGGGCTGTAAATGTAGCGGTGCCTCTGGTGGAATGAACTCACAAACCTTCAGGAGGGTCTTTGCATGCTAGCCTGTAGCATTCATACATGGTAAGAATGATACGTCTAGACAAGGTCTGTTTGGAAACAGCCTGGCCTAATTTGTGTCCTGTGTATCCTATAAAATGTTGGTCGTCCACTCTTAACTTCGGGAGATGTAAAAACGTAACGCTCTCCAAGGGTCCAGCCTATGAAGCCTTTCTTCTTCCTTACTAGGATGAGGTGGAGGATAGAAGGAAGGCAGAACAATGTTCTGACTTAAATGAAAGTCCGAAACTACCTTTGGTAAGAAGGACAGCTTTACTCTTAAAACAACCCTATTCTTGTGGAACATGGTAATGGGTGGCTTGGATGAAAGTGCTTGCAACTCGCTCACACTATGGGTAGATGTTAGAGCTACCAATAGTATTGTCTAAAAGGTTAACAACCTTAATGGATATGTGCGCAAAGGTTCAAATGGAGCACACATCAGGAATTTCAAAACCAGGTTAAGGTCCCAAACCGGAACCTGAAAAGGAAATGGAGGGAACACATTAGGGAGCCCTTTTAGAAATTGAGTCACCAGTAGTATCTTGAAATAAGAACATTCTTATGACGAGCGCTTAAAGATTGACAGCTCTGCCAAGTAGCCCTTAATGGTGCCAACCTGAAAACCCTTATTTGCTAATGAAAGCAAAAAGGATAAAACATCCAGAGTTTTACACTGAAAAGGATCAACATTCTTTTCCTGGCACCAGTTGCAAAACGTATTCCAACAGCAATGGTAAAGAGACTTTGTTGCTGGCCCCTGGCTGAAAGCAACACCTCCATAACGTCATCTAGAGCTCCCAAATCTTGTATCGTAGCCTTTCAGAAACCAAGCGTGGAGGTTGAGAGTCATGACCTTTGGATGGAGAACCCGAACCTCCTCTCACGAGAGAAGGTCCTCTCTTTGTGGAAGACGCATCAGAGGACAGATGGGCATGTCCAGAAAGTCCAGGTGCCACGTTCTACTGCCCCAATCCAGGGCAATTAGGATCATGTGTTTCCTGAATCTTCTCAACCTACTGATCACATGAGGAATGAAGGGGACTGGAGGAAATGTGTATAGGAGTGGAAACTCCCTGTCCACCACAAACGCGTGTCCAAGAGCTCCTTTTGGTATAAATTCCCTTGAACAGTACTGCTCGCACTTCCGGTTGACACCTGTTGCGAACTGATCCACCTGACGGGTTCCCCAAAGGGCAATGATCTCTTGAAGGACTTCCTGAGCTAGTTCCCACTCATGGGAGATTGTGCTCTGCCTGCTTAGAGCGTCCCACGCTGTGTTCTCCTCCCCGGATAGGTGAACTGCCGATATGGAGATTCCTCTTGAATTGCCCAATACCAGAGCTGCATTGCCTCTCTGCACACTGGTAGTGACCATACACCTCCTCTCTTGTTGAGGTACTACATGGCCATCATGTTGTCCATCATTATCAAGACATTCTTTCCTCGTACAGAGGGCAGAAAAGCCTTCTGCGCTTGTCTGATTGCTCTCAGCTCCAAAGGTTTGATGTGTAGTTTGGACTCTGATGAAGACCAACAACCACTGAATGTCAGATCAGTGGCGTGGGCTCCCCACCCCGTGAGTGAGGCATCAGTCACTACTGTAATCTCCGGCCATGGTTGCCAGAAAGGTTCTCCCTTCGGAATATTTTCCTTGCAGGCCCACCACAAAGGTCCTGTGAGACTCCGGTTGGAATCTGAAGTCGGTCCGACATCTTTCCTGAGAATTAGGACCATTGTGTTCTGAGAGCCCACTGAAGGGATCTCATTGTCAATCGGGACTCTGGCACCAGAAAAATGCAGGATGCCATGAGACCGAGCTACCTAAAAAAAATCAAAGGCCGGAAGACTTTGGGCACTCTGAAATGTGGTCACTATCTGAAAAATGTCTTTAGCCCTCTTTAGCCCTCACCCCGGGTGGCGAGTTCTTTCCCGAGGATGTATCTATCACAGCTCTGATGTATTGGAGCTTTTGGGAAGGTGTCGTATAGGATTTCTTGTAATTGAGGGAGAAGCCCAGTCTGTGAAGAGAGTGGCAGGTGACGTTGAGACGATCCAGAGCTTTTTCGGGAGAATACGCCTTGATCAGCCAATCGTCCAGGTAGGGGTAAACATGGCTCCCCCCTCTCCTGAGACTCGCTGCCACCACCGCTATCAGTTTGGTGAAAAGCCTCGGGCGGATGTCAGCCCGAATGGCAGAACTCGAAACTGATAGTGTGAACTGCCAACTGCGAACCTCATGTATTTTCTGTGCTTGAGATGGATTGGCACATGGAAATAAGCATCCTGAAGGTCCAATGACACCAACCAATCCTGAAGTTGGAGGACCTGAAGGATCTGAGAAAGAGTGACCAACTTGAACTTGTCCTTCCTGAGGAACTTGTTAAAGTATCTCAAGTCCAAGATGGGTCTCAGTCCTCTGTCCTTTTTCGGGCGCAAGAAATATGGGGAATACCAACCCTTGTTCCTCTCTGCTACAGGCACCCGTTCTATAGCACCTTTCTGTAGCAGGGTAAAAATGCCCTGCACAAGGAGCGGAATCCGGAATCTTCAAAGAGTGTTTACACAGTGGATTGTTCCGAGGCTTCTTTACAAAAAGGAAGGCAGTAACCATGGGCTATTGTTTCCAGAGCCCAAGCATCTGAAGTAAGGTCTCGCCATTCTTCTAGATGCTGAGACAGTCTGCCCCCCACTGGTGATCTGTAACTCAAGACTTCAGAGTGGTTTTGTAGCAGCTGTTGCAGAGGCCGATGGTAAAGAGGCTGCTGCTTGGGCTGGCTTGGCACCTCTTCCTCGTCTACCACAAGTACATTTTCTTTGGCCTCTTTGACTGGCCATTCCTCTCGCCATTCCAAATGAGGAGTAGTAGCGAAAAGATATACCCCTCCAAGGTTGTCCACTAGGACCAATAGGCTGAGGTTGCCTAACAGTGGCACCTAAAGATTTGGCCGGCACCTTCGAGGTCTGCAGCTTCTCAAGGCTCTTCGTCAGCCTTGCTGCCAGAAAGATGAGATACGACAAAATGCATGTTGAGAAGTCTAGCCTGCACATCAGGTGCAAAACCCAACTTCTGCAACCACGCATATCTGCGCATCACGGTGCTGATAGCCATGGACCTGCTGATGCTATCTGCAGAATCCAATCCTGATTGAAGAGGCTCACACATGGCATCTTTGCCTTTGTTAACAATAGCTAAGAAGCCGTCCCTTTCATCCTCTTCGGGAATATGCTCTGCCTCCATAGAAATACACTCCCATAGAGTGTATGAAAACTTTGCAAGGGCACAAGTGGAGTTGGCAGATGTTAATGCCATGCTCCCTGCAGAAAATACCTTTCTCGCCCATCCATCTACGTTCTTATCATCCCTATCAGGAGAATTGGTAGGGTACGCTGCTTGTTTTGAAGTAGCCGTATCTGCCTGGACCATTAGACTCTCCGGAGTGGGGTGCTTTGACAAGTAGCCGGGGTCGCTACTGGAGGGATGGTATTTTTTGGTGAGATTCTTGTCAATTGCCAGATTAATTTCTGGAGCCTCCCAATTCCTGGCCACCCTTTTTTGAAGTGCCACATGGAAAGGTAAAACTGGATCAATAGGTGGACCCTTGTCCAGAATGTTAGTTAGATCGTCTTGGTCATAGGGTTCTGGGGGCCTAGACCAACCCAAGTACTCGACAACTATAGACATGAGCTGCCTGTAAGAGGAGTCAGCATGCTCCCTTGGCACCGGTTTTCCAAACTCCAGCACTGGAGGGGTGTCAATTCCACTTGCATTGTTAAAATTATCATATAAATCCTGCATTCTGCTTTCCTCTGAAATGAGGCATTCAGGCACATTAGGTGTACCGTATTGAAGCCCAAAAGGGGCATCTTCGTCATCGGAATGCTCTTCTTCCTCAAAAATGAAAGTTAGAGACTTGAAAAAGTCCTTCTTCGGGAGAGGAGTATATATCTTTCTGGTTTTAAAACCAGAGGATTCAACGTTGTCAAAGCCGTCGCTGTTTTCTTAGACAGTGCCTTTTTAGGAAGGTCACTTGGCTCTGATGTTTTAGCTGGCAAAATTGGCGCAGCTGGCATCAACGGTTTTGGCGTTGATGTCAACAGTGTTGTTGATGGCATCGACTGTTTAGTAGGGATTGAGGGCCTGATGGCATCATTGCCACTAATGGCGTTGAAGGTCTCGAAGGTGTCGAGGACTTCGACCTCTCCCCATGTCTCGAATGATCCTTGGATTTCTTGGATCGAGGCTGCAAAGGCTCTCGATGAGGATCATGTCTTTTACCCGGGCTTGAGGGCGCGCAAGTTTTAGGCCTAGACCACTCCTTTCCGGCTTCCTTAGAAGTCTCGGTCGGAGCACGACTTTGTTTCTTGAATATTTTAAAGCATTTCCACACGGAAAGCTTCCCATTCTGCAGGAGTAGTATTTTTTTTCAAAGGGCACTCAACCGTTACAGGGGAACCGAAAGACGAAGAAGTCCACGAAGGCGACCTGTGGTGCCTCCTCTTTGACTTCTTCGAAGATGACAAGTGGCGGGAACCACTCCTTCTTCCTCCGAGGATTTGCCTCTTGACTCATCAGTCAAAGTCCTAGCAGGTCGGGGCTTAGGGGATTTGTGTGTTTTTCCTAACTTGAATTTACCCTTCCGTTCCCTCAAGGCTTTTCTCATCATGGACTGACACTTGGTTCAAACGGTCGTATCGTGTTCCTCCCCAAGGCAACACAGGCAGATTCGATGCGGGTCGGTTAGGGACATCTTTGAACCGCAATCCCTGCATTTTTTTAAACCGGACGTTGGTGTCGACGGTGTAGATGAAGAAGGCATAATCATCGAGTTGAAGACAATCGCTCGAATTAACAAACGTCACAGTATGAAGTGCGCTGAGTGCTGTTTGCAGAAAAATAGAACTGAGGCCAACGGGCGCAGCGCGTGCTACATATATTCTCCGATGATGTCACCCTCGACGGAGGCATTCGAGGGACATCAACTTGACGCATCGAAGCACGGCACGCTCTGCTGAAAAAGAATTCCGAAGCAGCTGAAGCTGGACATTACATGTTAAAGATGAGGAATACGTTGGAGGACACAATCAATTCAAAACTGCTTTTCTGAACACCTGATCACCCGTCTCCATGATACCCTGGGCATCACAGATCATGCCCTGGCGTGGCTCGCCTCCTTTTTCTCTGATGGGCCCTCCGAGGTGGAACTTGGGGCCTTTCTCTCCTCTATCACTCTCTCTACTTGTGGTGTCCCCCGTGGTCTAACCTATCCCCATGGTTCTTCAATATCTACATGGCCCCCTTGGCCACAGGATCTCTACCTTTACCTCTAGCTTTCTGTGTTATGCGGATGACACGCAGCTCTCTTTCAGGCTACCCTCAGCCTCCTCCTCCTCCTCCTCGCTCATCCCTGACTGTCTATCCGCAATTCAGTCTTGGTGTGCTGCTAACAATCTCTGACTGAATGCCAGTAAGACAGAGATCGTCCTCATTGAGACCCCCGCTCCCGCTCTTCCACTTTCACACTGGCCGGCCTCCCTTGGCCCACACCTACCAATGAGGCAAAAAATCTAGGGGTCATCTTTGACTCCACTCTCTCCTCTTCTCACATCTCAGACAACTCCAAAAATTCCCACTGCCAACTGCACCTCCTCAGAGATATTCTATGTTTTCTCACTTTCCACTAGAGTCTCACCACCTCGAGAGCCCTGATTATCTCTATGCTGGACTATTGCAACAGCCTCCTTCTCAATCTTCCTACTTCTACTCTCTGTCCTCTACAACTCATCCAGAACAGAACCGTAAGACTTGTCCTTGGCCTCAAGCCCAGGCTCTGCATCTCTCTGGCACTGAAATCCATCAACTGGCTCCCCGTGGCTGCAAGGATCAAGTTCAAGACCATCTGCATAATCCACAAGGCTTTCTGGGGCCAGAGCCCACACTACCTACAATGCTCTCTTCCTAAATACTCTCCCTCTAGAGTCCTCTGCTTGTCCTCCTCCAATTCTCTGCGGGTGAGCCGCTTTCACAAACAGAGATTTGGGGTAGATCTTTATCCTCCCACACACTCCTTTCCGGTCTCTCTCTGGCCGGCCTCTCTTGGCCCTCTTCCTGCTCCCTCCTGGGAGGCCAAGAACCTCGGGGTCATCTTCGACACCACACTCTCCTTCTCTCCTCACATCTCTGACGTCTCTAAGAAGTCACACTTACAGCTGTAACTCCTCAGAGGTATTCTTCCCTTCCTCTCCTTCCCCCACAAGCTCACTGTCCCAGAGCTTTGGTTCTCTCTTGGCTGGCTATTTCAACAGCCCCTTTCTAAATCTGCCTGCCTCTACTCTCTGCCCTCTGTGACTCATCCAGAACAGGATGCAAGACTTGTCCTTGGCCTCAAGCCCAGGGATCGTATCTCTCCAGGTCTGAAATCTCTGCACTGGCTCCCAGTGGCTGCGAGGATTAAGTTCAAAACCCTCTGCATTGTACACAAGGCCTTCCAGGGCCTGGGGCCTCAAGACCTTCAACTCGCTCTTCCTAAATATCTTCCTTCTCGAGCCCTTTGCTCATCCGCCTCCAGCTCCCTCAGCGTCAGTCGGTTCTCCAAGCAACGAGTTGGTGGTAGATCTCTTTCCTCGGCTAGGGCCTCCCTCCGGAACAGCCTCCCTGCCTCACTGAAACTTGAGGAGAACCATCTCCGGTTCCGGAAGCACCTCAAAACCTTTCTCTTTGCTTCTGCTTTTTCTCCTCCTCTCCCCTGCTGACCACCTGGCTGAAACTGTACTGGTTACCGGCCATCCTCTGACCTCGGGCCCAGGTCCCTTAGTAAGTTTGTGGGTCCTCTCCTCCCCCCCTACCCTTTTCTGTCACCCCTCACTAGCTTGGTTGCAACTGTAACACTTCATGCACTTGCACTAGGAGAAATGCCGTCAGGCCTAGTATGCTAGTTTCTCTGTTTAGATCATTCGGAAACTTCAAGGCCTAAGAATGATCACTGCATTCCCTTGTTCCCTTCCCACCTTGAAGCACTCCACCTGTGTATAAGCGCTGTATAAATAAACAATTACAATTACCAATTACAATTGAAGCTTTTATCTCTTGTAGGTGCTTGCAGTTTGTCTAGTCAATGTGGATTTGCCGAGAGCGGGGTCCCTTGCTCCGTGTCTAGTTAATCACACTGCAGCACACTAATGATACCCAACAAGGCTGAAGCATGTCAGGTTGCGTGGGTTCCCATGCTTAGGGGGGGCAGGGGGAGGGGGTTTTCAGTCTGGAGTGCGCACTTTCGTTTGAGGACCAAGACAATATGGTTGCCCCACCTCTGCAATGCCGCAGATGGCCTTAAAATGAATTAGAAGCTGCCCAAATTAATTCCAAGTGAATATGATGGATCGGAAGATTCCCATGCTTTGCCTTTCAGTGATTCCAGTGTGTTTCTCAACATAAGTCCATTTTCACAGGGTACCTTTCCCATTAAGAATATAGCCCCATTAGGCATTTCGTGAAGTTTGTACTAGCCTGTCCAAAAATGGCTCCTATTAAAACACGTTCCTTGGTTGTACTTAACACTCACTTCCCATGTGTAAGGACATACAGATATCTACTTATTCTAAAGCAGCACCTGGTATGAAAATCTCTCCCCCTGTTACGACATTGCACAGCCTACTTAGTCACCAGCTTTGTCTTTACTCTTACTCTAATTCTATTTCTCGTGTTATGTCCACTTTGCATATGAAAAGGCAATTTTATGCACTAACTGTGCATTCTGCGGAGGACAATATTTTGAGGGTTTTTCGTGACTACTCTGATCCGGTATGACCATGTATCACACTTCCACTGATAGGAGCTCACTAATTCCACAGTATTTATAAAACTTCAAGATCTAAATAACACTATTACATCTCAACTTCCTCTCCTCTCATCCAGAATTCTCAAATGTAATAAACTTTATCTGTCTTTGTAAAGTTTGAAATGTAAACTGTGTACCAATATTGGCAGGCATTTTCTGGACTTCTAGTTGAGGCTTCCCATAAAGTATGATTTGTTTGAATTGAAATTCTCCCTACGACTTTGGTGCTCGAGGTGTCCACATTACATGGCAATGAGCGCCAATGACCTTACAAACAGCGGCAAACTATAAAGTGTTAGATACAGAACCCTACCGCCATGCGTGTGTTATCAGTGTTACGCCCAGTTGCACTGTGGCACAAATTAAATCAGCGGTCGCGTGGTGAAAAGGGAATGTATGTAATGTATTGTTCATTTGCATAGCAGTACCACTGCTGGCTTTGACTGAAAGATAAAACAAAGCAAGACAAGCAGCATGTTTAGTAGTTCATCTGGTAGCGGTATGTTGTCCTATGATAAACAGTGATAGCCCTGGAACCTAAAATCCACTCCACTGTGTCTATGGATATACACCCTTGGTAATGGAAACAAGACTAGATGTGTATAGTTATTACTCATTGCATAAAGCTCCAACGTGTTGCCTTGCATTCACTTGGCAATGCTGGCCATTCCCCAACAGTAAATGTGATCTCTGCGGGGTCGGTATTCTGTTGATACCTGGTCACCTTAGTAACTCTGAATACCACCAGAGGCATGATATGAACCTCTGCAACCACTGGAAACCCCAACTAGTCAAACTCAAACGGAGAACAAGTAAGTAAAAAAACACTTAAACAAATGGTTTACACCATTCCTAAAAAATGTAAGGCAACAAAAAAACTGCGAGGCTGCATGGAAACTACTACCATCAGAAGCCAACAAACTAAAGCTTACAAAACCCTCATCACTCTACAAAAAAGAAAAGAAATCTGCCTTGCTAAACGGGAATCCTACGACACCCGTATCTCCCAAGCTAATTCCAATATGAAAGAATTATTTACTATTCATAAAGAACTAGAGTCTCCCATTGCAATACCAGACACTTGCACCAAAGATAAAAAATGGTGCTCAGATATTCAATATGCACTAGCCAATAAAGTAACTATGTTACAAAATAAAATATCCCAAAAAAACCCATCTTTAAATATGCCACCCACACCTAAATTATCCGTGAACACCGCTGAAATCCATCCCATCCGATTTAACTTCTCTAAACTATCTATCATTGAGGTGGAAAGAATTATTTTGCAAATTCAAAAATACTTGGAATTCACCACTTGTTAGGAGCCAGACAGTCAGGGTTCCGTCCACAACATGGAACGGAGACCGCCCACATCGATCTCAAAACCCAAGTCGATGAGCTTAGAAACATTGGTAAATCAGCTTTGCTGCTACTCCTGGACCTCTCAGCTGCTTTCGATTTTGGTGGATCATACGATCCTATGCAACCATCTCGACACAGCAGCACACTTCTCCAAAGATGCCATAACTTGGATTAGATCTTTCCTAAGCGGCAGAGCAATGAGGGTCTTCTCGCCCTCAGCAGCGGCAGACCCCATACCTATCACCTACGGGGTGCCACAGGGGTCCTGAGTCTCGCCCACACTGTACAATATCTTTACCAAGCCACTTTTTACGATCTGGACCATCTTGGTATCACCTACACTAAATATGCAGATGATACTCAGATCCTCCTCCCACTTACAGGGGATTACGACAAGGATTTGGCCTTGGGAAATAGAGTGTACATCATCATCCTGGCATGGATGGCCATGCATGGTCTATGCCTGAATGATGATAAAACAGAACTCATCACCTTGGGTACCCCTAATAACCTAAACAAATTAGGACCTGACTACGCCTCCTTCATAATTGACGGCAAATGCATTAAGGTAGCCCAGGAGGTAAAAACATTTGGTTTTTACCTTTACTCTACCTTATCCTTCTCTAAACATGTCAACACCCTAGCGTCCTCCACGGCGTGTATGTGCAAACTCATTAGAACCGGTAAGCCATTTCCCTCGAATAATAGTTGTACCATCCTGGCCCGAACCCTCATCTTGTCCCGTCTGGACTATTGTAACACCCTATACGTAGGCTCTAACAAATCCATCATTACTAGAATCCAAACCCTACAAAACAGTGCCCTTAGAGCGGCCTTAGGTGTCTCCAAAAGAGAGCACATCTCTGAGAGTAGACAACAGAACAATTGGTTCCAGACAAATGACAAAATCCTACTAAAAACTTTGTCACTCACCCATAAATCTCTTAACAATGCCGCGCCCATCTATCTCTCAGAGATTCCACAAATGGACATCCCTAAGACCAACCAGAGCAGCAAACCTGGACTGATTGTCCATTCCCAGATTCAAACGATCGACGATTGGCAGCAACAGGTTCCCTGTTAAAGCGGCCAAACTATGGAACTCCCTGCCTCCTTCCCTAAGAGTAGACCAGTCCTACCAGAATTTCAGAACTAATACTATCTTGTGGTTAAAATCCACTGACCACTAATCTGAATGACTCTGCAACCGAAATGCAACTCGCAACACTTACCTGCTAACCCCATGGCGGTAACTTTATTTTTATGTACAATACCTGTAATATCTGTAAATATCTGTATATCCTGCTTTGTATAGTAATGTATTTCATTGTATAACTCACTGTAACTAAGCTTCGCATATTCTTTTATCTGTTGTGCCCTGATACCGTTGAGTCTGGTGCGCATTACAAATAATAAAACAAACATACAAACCAAGATCTTTGAAATCTCTGGAATCCGAATTGTATTTTGCGATGTGGTCTGACATTTTCTGTTACCCCGAATAACATGACTGCCAATTAGAGCAGGCTTTGGGCTCCCTGTTACAATTTGCCTGTTAATTATGCTGTATAGTTGACAGAAAATATAAAATGATTTTTCAAACTCTGTTAAGTGATTTGAACTCTGCCACCCACAGAATGTGACTTTTCTACATTTTGCTCAAAATTCTGCTACATTATTGATGGGGGCTTTGCTGCTATTCGAACTGATGTGCACTGCATCTAACGAGACAAACAAATAATTCTGAGCATCTAGAAAAGAAATACAATAATACTGCTCAGATGTATCTGAAATTCCGGTTTTATCTACCAAGCACCATATTTTGAATTTCACTCCTTTCTGGCATGCAAACTGCCAAATGGCACAGAATAATTTTCCAGATGTGTTAAATCAAATAACTACACTTAGATGTCATCTGTTAGCCCACGTCTAGTAGCCCACAAAAGATTCCTAGTGTGCCAAAAACACATAGTTCGCTAGTCTTGATGCTACTAAAAGCTATTCATATTGGCATGGCTGTCATGCTGCTGTCTAGAATTGCTGGATTGTAGAACCGGGATTCTGAAATACATTGGGCGGTATTGCAGAAACCTTACACCGTTGCAAGTGCACTTGGGAAAACATTGCAGTAGGAAGCAAAATTTCTTTCAGTCCATTTTTACACCAGGATAATGTTTCCCCAGTCATAGTCCTTTGTCATGGTCTAAAAATGCATTGCAAATGTTTGTTTTGTAGTAGGGCCATAGTGCTCATTGCACTTGTACCAGTGCACGTTTTCTATCACCCAGCTCATTATCCTTGTCCACCAGAGCATTATGGCTAGGGCGTAGAAAAGCAAAAGGTGTTATTTTTTTCTTGTTTTTTTTTTTCATAAGGCACAGATTTGGCTCCAAGAAGCAGCTGAGTACTTTACATAGAACATTTGTTGCAGCAGCAAATTCTCGAGCCTGCAAAGATGTACAAAGAACAATATGGTATGTGGCGTCCACATGACCCAAAATTACAAAACTGGAGCCCGGATCTTGAAACCTCAAGGTCTGCAAGCAGCTTAGCAGGTTGTCCATATATTTCACCTAACAGGCTCAAAGCAACAGCATGCCAGGGAGTGAGTGCTGGGTTGCCCCTACAAGCGTCAATCCTGGACCCACTGGAAGGGTGTGGCGGGGGACTACGCTTTGCCTGAGGTAGCACAAATCCTTGCAGCTGTCTTACTCTATAAGATATAGATCTAAATGCATACAAATCTATAGGATCTGGGCTTGCTTCATTTACTATAGCTGGCACAGATGTAAGAGGGGGCAGTGCAAATTGGATTAGCTAGCTACAGCCCCAAGGTTAGTAGAACACTGCATATATCGCAGGAGGTAGGTTTTTCCCACAACTGTTCCACTGCACAGTGTTTGAGGGATGCATGGAGGGTGCATTCGTTGTCCACGTTACTGGATGAAATTCGTTGTGGGGTGGGGCTCGCAGCTGTCTTCCCCCATGCCACACCAAAGATATTCAAGAAGGAGGTGCCAAAGTAGTCCAAACAGAGAATTTGGGTCTGATTCCTTTGTTAATGAAAATAAACGCGGTGCCTTGTCTTGTATTTTCTGTGTATCTTTCATCCCTTGTGACATTACTCTAAGAGGCACATTCAGGACTATTGAATGTGCCTCTTAGAGTGATTTCATAGATAGCTCCTAGCTATCTATGAAAATAAATGTTGGATGGGATGCACAGTCATCTGGAATATCTTTGTGATTGATCACCATTTCTTTCCACAGAAATTCACTAGAGATCTTGGCATCATTTGAGAGACGGTTCTACGTTGAAATAGCGAAAATAAAATAACGAGGCAGAAAATAACAAGTTTTTTGTTTGTCGAGTTCGGAAAAAAGTTTTCCTTTTTTTTTTATTGCGAGGGAGGGCTCCCCGCAGGCTCCCCACCACATTCCCCACCTTCATTTATACCCTTGCCCCGAACCCTATCTATTCATTTAAAAAGGATACCAAAAAGGGTAAAAACTCTTTCTTTTCGGCCTCGTTATTTTGGTTTTCGTTTTTGGGGGGAAAACTGTGAGAAACACGCAGTGCATCCTCTTCTAAATCTGGGGAAGTGTTGTCTCTGCATAGGCATCTCTCAGATGGTCCCTGGGATCCAGGGCAAATGGTTATATGCTTGGCAAGAAAGGTGCAGTGCATTTTAGACCATACTCATAATAAGACATGTACGGATTCGCTCTCTTACAAGGAACACATTCTACTTCCCTTCCATGTACCTAGACGATGTATTAAGATTGCAGATTGGGATTCCCAATTAAACATCAGGAAAAAATCTGTCTAGGCCGGCAATGATTCGACTCACCAATCGATAATATGGCACATTTGTGAACAAATATGCCCCTTTCCTCTTCAATTGACAGTTTTTTCACTTTGTTTTACAGGTTGTTGATTTCCACATAGTGATTTTACAGCACGTTTTTTCACTATCATGGTTTGAAACAGAAACATTTTAAAACAAAATAAATACAAAATATAGGCCTATGGGCGACAACAGCAGCCTGAAACATGTATAGAAAATGTGTTGTACATACCAGAATGATCATGTCCACCTAAAATTCAGAATGGAAAAAAAAACAATGTCAGCGTCTCGGTTTTATTTAGTCTCGGCAAAAAGAGCAACACTCACAACACAAAATAAGTAAATCCCTTTAGAGCTGCTTTAGATCTTATACAACATTTGCAAAATATTACATCTCCTTAATCCACATAGCGCCCCAGGAATGTCCTCTGTGCAATGATCCGCTTGATGGGAATATTGTCATATGTCATTACCCAATAAAATCCTGTACTCTCCAATTACTGTCAGAAAGCAACCAACTAGTTACACCTTTGTGGCAATGTTAAATTCAACTTGTTGCTGATGGTTATAGGCAACGCCTCAACACATTGATTACGTAGTATGCTTTACAGAGGATGTTTATCATCCATTATCAGCGAGCCATGGAGCGTTCAATTCATGTCTGATCCAGGCATGGGTGATTACACCCGTAAGTGCAACTGAACGGAAATTCCACTTGCTACATTTGAACACGCCAGATAGTGACTTTGCACTGTGGGAATCATGAGGCTTTTAGGGACATGATGGGTCGCCATAGGAACCTGGTAGATTTGTATTGCATTCATTAACAGCACCAGAGTTAAGCCTCAAATCAGATCAACAATGACCTAACACTGTCTCTGAGGGTACATGGCAAAAACACTTTCTGAAAAAGGTATTTCTCAGTGGCGTATTTTGTAATAACATTGTTCAAAAAACACATTCAATAAACAGGCGAGGGTTAAAGGGTGAGTAGAAAAACGTCATGCAGTGGCATAGCTAAGAGGGGGATGGGAGGGCAGGGGCAAGAGAAACAGGGGATTACCCCCCCGGACCCTTTGGTAAAGGGGAGAAAAGTCTTTTAAAAATAACAAGTTTGGAAGGTATTATTGAAAAGGATGTTTTCAGAAATATGTTTTTACACTTAATATATTGTAAAGCAAGAAATATTGCCGAATGGCCTTCTGAAAGCAAAGGGATGTAATAAAAAATCACAGATTACAGTCAGCTGGGGCAGTGATGATGAGAACAACATTGAGACAGAGCAATGGCTTTATGGTCTTGGCAGCTATCCTTGGATGGGGAGCGGTACCCCTTTGTTCCTTTTTATTCCTTATACAGCAAGGAATTGATGATCAAATTGTGGTTAAAAACATAGGGCTCCACAATGTTTCTAAATTTGTAAAAATTAGTTTCTATGCATTGTGACGAATCTGGGGAATTCATCCCTTCTTCCCAGGGGGAGCCATCCCATTTGAGACTAGGGAGGTGAGCCCGCTCTGCAAAACCCTCCTCTTGGGTTTAGGAAACAGGGAACTCACTGGGAGTGACTCCCTTCTAGGATATAAGTGCTCCCTTTCCTTTCTGGAACTCCCTGTAAAGAATACCTTGTCTGCCTATATGGGAATAGAAACTACTGCTGCTTCCGTTGATCAGCATTCAAATCACACAAACATTACTTCCCTAATGTTGCTCAAGATAATGCTGGAATCTTCATGACCTCTGCAACTGCCCTAAAATTCCGAATGGTGAAGAGTGTCTCATCACTGGGACATGGAGTGATCACTGTGGGTATTAAAACCTTGTAGATTGTGGCAGATAGAACCAAGTTTAAAGTAGCTAAAAGTAGGGAAGAGTGATTGCAGTTATAGGAAGACACAAAAGGCATAGGTGTTAGGAGCAGACACAACCACCTTGCTGTATTATTGGGGAATTCAGCAGAAACCATTTAGTTAGTAAAACCCTAGTGCCAAGGGGCAGTGAAGTGCTTTACTGCAGTATTTCAGCAGGATAATCTCAAACATGACGTGCTTTACTATGGTGGGCAGAGTGCACTTGGACACTATAGTGAGCAGGGTCCGGAGGCAACACTAGGCTGAGAGGGCTCCACCTAAACACTATGGTGAGTGGGGTCCATGTGAAAACTTAGTGAGCAGGGTCCAGTGAAACACAATGGTGAGTGGGGTTCAGTTGAATACCGTGGTGAGTAAAATTCCAGTTGAAATTGGAAAACAGAAGTCAGGATATGGTGAGGAAGGGGACATGTAACTGGGAGTCTCCGAGAGAGTACCCCATGAACTAGGCTTATAATTAGACATTCACAATTGGAAGCATAATAAGACTCAAAGCGGTCCAAAATCACACAATATTTGTGTCAAGTGCTGAAAAACCGATTCATGCGCAGGTCTCCGGAGTTCAAGGTCAGGTGCTTGGTTTCTAGATGCCAGAGCGTTAAAGAGATTTAATTGACACTCTTTCTACAAGGCACGCTAGCATGAATGAGATAGCAATCCTGCCAGACAAGGAGACATACAACGGGCTGAATCAAAAGGGAAATTATGTAAAGCTGAGAGTTTCTGGACAGTTCCTTTGTTCCGCCCTGGACAAGAGCACTCTGCTCTTGTGCATAGAGCCTCTGTCAGGAGGCTCTTTAGGTCACCTTTGCAGAGTTCTTAGGTGATCTAGAAGGCTATCTTGGTGTGTCTGCTTGCTAATGTGTAGCCTTGCCCATAGCAGATCTAAATCTATCCAAAGACCTTTTAGAGGGATTTTGGACAGTGAGAGTATTGACTCAGGTCCTTGGTGTGCTTGAGAGAGAGGAACTTTCTATCCAGCTGCCAATATTATAGTTTATTGGTTCAGCATGTACAGTTCACAAGCACCTTTTCTATTTACCGGTAACACAAATGAGGACATAGGTGGAGGGGGGAAAGCGAAATTAAAATAAAACATCTCTAGTATACTTACTGGTTTCACCACTGTGTCCACCTAAAATAGAAAAAATAAACATTTTTAGTATCCATTTTTTAATTACAAAATGCCTTCTATTTCTCACAAATTAGTTCCTTTGAAAGAAGGCAGACTATTAAACCTGAAACAAAAACGCTTCTTTGTATCCAGTGTGTGTTCTTTTTGTTATAATATTCTAATAGAAAGTTAAAAATCCTGAAAAGACAATATCAGTACTAGGATACCATACTTTATTTTGAACACTTGCAGGACAACTTAGGCCTCTTCTTCAGGCAGTTCCTTTTAAGTGTCCAGCAGCTGTGTTACACCTGCTGTGCGGATACTATTTCTAAAGGTCAACCCCAACTTTGGTGTTCTGTACTAAGCAGGGACGTTCCAATGCCACTAATATTCATCCTGGACTAATTAGCAAGAGAAGAGCCTTTGGACACACTTTAAACTAAGCATACACATTTGGGTATATTCAAATGTGGGTTCCTGAAAATATTTTCAAAAGTTCTTTTATTGGTGATTTATGGGGCTCTTAAAGCTCTTCTTCTCCAGGTTCTAAGTGCTGGACCAGGGATCGTAACCATGTTGCACATGATTGTCTCATTGCCAAGGCTAGTGTGTTGCCCTTGAGATGTCCTCCCAATATATCTCCTTGATGCCATGAACATCTACTAGCTTAATCTTCTTAGCCGTGTGCCAACTACTCCATTATCAGTGTCGCCATATGTTTGCACCATATTTTCAGTGGCCTAGTTGTGTTTATGAAACTTTTGCTTCCACTCTAGCACAGAGCCATATTGTTGGGGCCATCGGGAGCCCTAGACAATTACTAAAATACCCTTTATGGGGGGTGCCGATATACATGTCAACCTTGCCAGAGTCAACTTTAAAATCAGATTTTTGGCATTCAAGTGTCTCAGCAAATTTGCTCATCTTTGTTTAATTCTTAAAGTGAAACCATAAACCCTAGGTGAAGCTTTACACATCAGCAACGTAAACCTACTCTTCTGCCCACACGTTCAACTAAATTCCAAAGGAGGTACCGACTTTCTTAGTATTGGAATTCCTTATCTGCCCATTTTTGTGCATCAGGACCTGGTAAAGTACTAAAATGTTTGCTCTTCAATGCGAAAAATGTATAACAGCTGCAACGAGAAAATCCCTCTGAGTTTAGCACACTATACGCATGTTTATATTTGTTTATGAAATATTGTTTCAAGGTGTTAAGTATTGTTTCCAGAATCAACAGCTCAACTTCTTTTCAAGCTTCTTTTGTCTAGTGTTAACAAAGGAGATTAAATACAATTCTCTATATATTGTGACATTTTACCCTAACATGGTCGGTTCTATATCATATTTCAGCATTTTAAAGACTGAACAGAAAAAAGACCAATTTATTTTGGCCGTTTTGTGTCAGCTTTCAAATGTGGAAATAGGACATATTGCCCCCTCACAAGGTGATCTCTTCCCCACCCCCACCCTCTCGCACTAGTTATTTTTTAAATCGAGGGCAGGGGATAACCCCCATGCCTCTTTCTCCCTACCCACCACCCTCTTCCCAGCAGAACACACACTGGCTACACACACACGCACACACACACATACACAGACACACACAGACCCACATTCAATTACCCGACACTCAGCACCTGTCAGGCCCTGCGCGCACTTGTGTTCGGAAGGGGCGTGACAGTTCGATTTAGAAAGACTGCCCTTTGTTCCTTTTTTTGAAAAAAGGTCTTTTGACCTAATACCATATGGTGTCCATGAGAAGGGTATGAGCTAAACCATTAGGAAACACTTCCCACTAGGAGTTAAAGAGTAGAAGGATTTGGGGGTGGGCATATGGGGCCAGAGCCATTTAGGGCCCGGGAGAGTCAGAAAGGTATGAGTCAGTGAATCGGAACACTTGTCTCAATCAACTTATAAGCCACAAAAGCAAAAAAGTGCAAGAGCTCCATTAGCTTTGAAAGCTGGTGTTAGAGAAAGACGAGCTGAACAGAGATTGGAGAAGGAGCAGGAGCAAGAGCATGATCACTGTTAGGACAGTTTTTCTGAAGTCCAACTAAGGGCTTAATAAAACCATACAACTGAGAGAGTACAAAGCTCCACTCCTAGTATACGCCTGTACCACCTGAGTATATGTTAGTGTAGACGGAGCAGCCAGGATTATTTTGGGAGGGGGAGAGGGCTGTAAGAAGGTACAAAGAACTTGTAGTATATCAAGGGTCCAACAGAAACACTTACAACCAGGATTATTATAAAAATAAAGGTTTATTATAAATACAGTTCGGCCAAATTAGTCTTAGGGTAGGTACTATATCATAGAGTCATAAACACATTATAAAAACACAACACAATGCTTGAGGGTACACAGACCAAAGCATAAACCTTCTTCAGAATAACTAACAGTAATTCTAGAGAGGTCAGACCTTATGAAACACATTTAGTATAGGACACACCTATTCATGGCGAGTAAAACCATCTGTTACTTTTAGATTGCTTTACAGTAAGTCAAGGGTAGTAGACCCTGCCAGTCATGCAGTGACTCTCAGTTAAGGGATCACTTTAGTAAACCAACCCTGTTACCAGGATACTTTTCTGAATAGTGGAACACAAATTCATGGAAATGTATAAACCTATAACAATATTCAGGATAACACAAAGTTATACCAGGTGAGTAAGACCTTACAGTGTAATCCACAATTCAGTTGCTTTTCAGATCAGAGGAACACAGACTAAGGTAAGCAATAACTTTCTACACTAATTTAGGATTGCACCAGGCAGACCAAGGTCAGATACACCTACAGGTCCTTTTTAT
This sequence comes from Ambystoma mexicanum, assembly GCF_040938575.1. Lineage (NCBI taxonomy): Eukaryota > Metazoa > Chordata > Amphibia > Caudata > Ambystomatidae > Ambystoma > Ambystoma mexicanum. The sequence goes on from NC_090936.1 coordinate 668,901,644, forward strand.
GAATGGCACACAGCTATTTTAGGCAGCTAAAACCTAAGGGTGTAATATACTTTAACAGTTGCTTTTCAGATCAGTGGAACACAGGCTAAGGTAAGCGATAACTCTTTAACTTATTTTAGGAAGGCACACAACTATTCAAGGTAAGTAAAACCTAAGGAAGACTTATTCTAGACAGGCTGTACAGCAGGTCAGGGGAAGCAAGACCCAGTTGGTATACTTTTAAATGTATACCCTAAAAGGAATAGTAAAGTTAAGCCAACAGCATTACTTTTGGGAAGAGGCACAACCAATTCACACAACCTTACATATACGTTTCAGAATGACAAAACACATTCAAGGTAAGTAAGAACTTTTGTAACTGCTCACTCTCGGAGTGACAGTTGCCAACTAACTCTTTCACAAATAAGTACACTTTTAAACACTAGTTATTTTTTCTAAGCAAAAGGCCCAAACTTTAGAAGTAATGTCCTATTCTCGAAGCATGAGTGTTCTCAGTGGCAGAAGGGGGGGTCACTAGGTCTCTAATGTCCAACAGACAGGTCAGGATTGGCACAGAGGTATCAAAAGTCAGAGTTCTTCAGGAAGACTATTCAAACAAGTATGTATTTCACTTCATAGTAGGTGAAAGGGTCCAGGGAGTTCTGTGAAGACACCCTAGGAGGGTTCCAGCAGTGGGCCTGGGTGAACCGGATAGGAGGAAACCCAATCTTAAGAAGCACCCTAAGGCTACAGAGAAATCGCAAAATATTTACAGTAAGTATATACCCCAGCCAACACAGTACCTCAGCACAGAAGAAGAGTTTGCAGGGGGTGGGGAGATATCAGGATCTGCAGCCAAAAACATGGTCGATTAATTCCTTGTCATGAAGGCTGACGACAGGACACTCGAAGGGATTTTGCAGCAGGCATCAATGGGGAAGGCTCCAGGCAAGAGTTTCTTCATGACTGAATGCAGCTCTGTGGTTTTGGAGCCTTTTTCAGGAGCCAGGAGAAGACTGAATATCACTGGTCGGATTCTTGTCTCTAATCTGGTCCAGCACTCTGTTGAGGGGACTTCAAGGACTTGAATCCTGTTTCTGGAGGGCCAGAAGGAGGTCATCAAAGCTGGCAGGAGTACCGGCACCCGCAAGCAGACCATGTTGGATGCACCGGCACCATTCATGAATGGTGCCGGTGCATCCGGCCTCCCCATTCCCATTGAGCCCTATGGGGCTTGAATGGGAATAGGGAGCATTGTTTCTGGCGCCCGAGAATGGACAATTACCAGGTCCCACAGGACTGTAATGCCCCGGCAATTGCCCATTGCCGGGTGCAGGGAATAAAATGACTACAGCGGTAGCCGTGGCGGTTTTACCGGCACGGCTACAACCGGAGTCATAACAAGGCCCATTGTGTCCCTCCAGCACTCAACATAAGGTAGGGTGTGCTGGCTCACTATATAATATGTAAAGGGGTTTGAAAATCCCTATTTACTACTTGGGAAATATAGTTCACTCTAGTACATAGAAGAGAAATGAACAGGGGAGCCCATAGGGGCAACCCAGCCTAAGCCCAAAAGTTGTAGGAAACTATAACTTCAACCATACACTATGGAGAGACATAAAAAGATCACCCATGAAAAGAGTAAAAGACTAGGTTAGAGGGGAAAAAGACACCCCTTCACCTAGGGACAAGTTAAATAGTTAGCTAGTCAAAGCAAAATGTTCTGTGGTCGACACAGGTCAGAATGATTTATCATAATTATGAAAATCTTACCTAAAAATCACCCTAAATGAGACTAGGTGATCTACTCCTAGTTGCTTGTAGATCCCCAGCTGCCACATTGGCCACTCCCCGTCACCCCCACCACCTGCTGTTAGTTCTCAGCTCCCTTGTTTATCTGCTTCCCTCACCAGGTTCTTCCTCCTATGATTGTAAAGCACGTTGTTGCTTCGTACAGCTAGCCCCGTGCTCATTAAATACTCCATTAGCCTTAAGGCACACTTGTGCATGCTTAATTGGGGCGGGGGGGGGAGCAGCAGTAATTACTGTGATCTCCCACCTTCAAATCCAAGAGACTAAAGGGCAAAAATATTTCAGCCCCGGGAATCTAGGGTCTTGGGGTAGCAGCAATCAAGAAGTTTAAAGGTAAATACACAAAAAACAAACAGGATAGACACCCCCGTGGTCCCCCGCACCTGTCAATATTCTGCAATAAGGATGGTTAGGTCCCTCGAGTATTTAAACCAATGTATTTATTTGCAAAGCTGTTCAGGAAATCAGCACCATGGCTTACAAGTACGGCACTGTCCCAATGTACCTCTGTATTACAGTGTGTAAAGTGTTGCTCTAAAACACATTTTGGGGAAGAATTAATATGAATCTCCCTACAATATTGGTGGAAATGCCATGATTTTCTCACAGCAAGACAGAATCTCTTCAGGGTTGCTCACTATAGGTTATTCTAGAACACATTTATAGATAATAAAAGGTACTTGCAAATTCCCCAAGCCAACTTGAAAACATATCTATATATATATATATTTACATGGAGCACAGTTTTTAAGTACAATAATCAAAGGTAGAGCAATGTCAGTTAACGTACCAGAATGTTTCCGCTCACCTACAAAACAAAAACAAACATTGAACAATATTAGAGTATGTATTAGCTGTATATTTTAAATGCGTGCCTATTAATTCTTTGATAAACTGGCAACTTTAAACAAGGTGAATGAATGTTAGAGCCGATAGATCAGGCAATGGCAGTTCCCACACAGAGGCACAAGGATGCCTCATGCCTACTCTCTCATGATCACTTAATAGTAGTGGAACTTGCTTTTTTAGTATCCAGTCACAACCTGACCCTCCACATATGATGCAAAAAAGCAGCCAATACAATACACCTTAATTGTCATAGCGTTACAGTCCACATGTTGGTTGTACTGAGCAGAATGCGCATATTGCTTTCCTTTGCATTTGTTTATTATGTGGTCAACACCCCATCAAGCAAGCAATGTTCTATTGATAAAAGCATTTACCTGTTTTCACGGGTAAAGCTGGTGATGGCCTCCTACAGAGGAATTGTAGGAAGTCCCTATAACTCATGTAAAGAAGGTTAACAGAACAATATATGGACGACTAACCTGACCCTAAATTGCTGAGCATGTCCACTCCTGAATGTAAAGATTATCTCTATTAGCACCACAGGGCATTACTAAGAAGTGGTAACAGGTTTCTTTCTCAGGAAATTGCAGCCGTGATTGTTGTTCATGCTGAATTTCCCTAAAAGAAACACACAAAAATGGCCTCCAGCGAAATTAGGTAAAGTAGTAAGTCCCTTCACTATTTCCATGGCAGCAATACTGGATGTGGGAGAGAGCTGTGGAGCACCGGTGCAGGGGCTTCAATGCTGCTGGGTGGGGTGGGGAGGTGTGAAGGTGGGAACGGCAGGGAAAACTCCAGGAGAAGGAAGGGATTTGGGGGTGCTCAGGAGTATGGGCAAAAGGGCAAACACCCCAGTGGGAGAATGGCCACAGAGAATGTAGGCCGTCACTGGACGTTTCTGCCTATATTCGGCACCATTTGATTGGTCATCCCCTCTCCCTAGAGTGATGATTCCTAAATTAACCTGCCTTTCGCTCTAAGGCTGGAGGACTGTAATGTGGCGTTATGAAGGCCTGATGAGTGTTTTTGTTTGCAAGCTGCACACAGTTCCCAATTGTACTGTTCATTCGAGTACAGGCTTCAACAGAAAAACAAATATCTTATCATTAAAAAGTCTTCCCTGATTACAACAGAAGGCATAATTAAAATTCTAGAAGTTAACATGATCCGCAGGTGAATTTTTTTTATAGCTTATTTAATTTGCACGTTCGACCATCAGGCCTTTCCAGTTCAGAAAATATAAAATTACACAAATTCATGTTACATTAAAATATTAAAAGCGACGACAATAAGAGCAAGGAAATAAAAAGTCACATGTCAAGGATGAAAAATGTATTTAAAGAATAATTTGATTTATGATTGGCAATACAAGAAACCCAAACATCAAACTCAAAGCAACCTAAAATGAACAGCGCATTGAATGATGTGGCCTTGGACTGATTTAATACATGGTCTCGTTGCAATGAAGGCTTAGAATTGTGGGCACTTGACCTATTTCCTGGGGATCTGTGTGTAGTCCACTTGTAAGTGAGAATGGCTTTGCCTCCAGATTTAGAGTCTCTTTTAACTCAACTGTAGGACCTAGAGAACTATGAGTATCTGTGCATGTGCTTGACAGGCCCTGCCTCCAGGCTATTGCATACTGGCCACTTTGCACCACACTAATTTCCTTCCATGCTTCGTTTTGGAATGACCAACTGTGAGCAGGATAATGTCTTCCATTGGCTGATTTCACTTTTTGTGGTGGATCTGTGTTTAGTAGGCAGGGAAAAGAAGCCCATCTGTCTTTGTCCGTGTCTTTGTCAGTGCCGTCCCCCACTCAGGTGATCCCGGGTGCTAGCACTCTCTCTCTATAGAGCAGGGTGGCTGAGAGGAAATGGCGTGCTTTCTGTGCATCCTCTGACAAACTGGCCTGCCGCCTGCTCCAAAGGCAATACTGGCTCGCTGTCCGCACCAGGAAGAGAGCCCACATACAAGCCTGCATCTCTGCTGCATTCAACAACTCGGCTGAATTCTTTAAAATCTGCAGGCTGGCCAATCCTGCTGCAGTCACTACCTCTCCTGTCCCCTCCAAGGCCATATGCACGGCCCTGGCTTCTCATTCCATCTCTAAAACTCAGGACATCCTATCCTCTCTCTCGTCCTCTCGTCCTCCTGCCTCTACTCTATGCTCTTCCTCTAGCCCCCCTGTGGCCACCTCTCTTCCCTCCCTCTCTGCCTTTCCTCTGTTCTCCCCCGACAAGGTTTCTAGACAAGTCAGATCTAAGAAAGTCTCATCAAAACAGGTTCTCCCGTTCTTCCAAAACCATAAAAGACCACATTGACACCCTTGCTCCTGCCCTGGCTGACTTCTGCAACCACTCCTTCACCACTGGAGCCTTCCGATCCCCCCTGAAGCACTCTCTTGTGCACCCTCTTCTCAAGAAACCCTGCCCGGCTAACTTTCACCTGATCTCCCTCACTCCTTTCCTGGGCAAACCCCTGGAAAAGCTGGCCATCTCCCAGCTTAATCTTCATACTGAATCTGTTGGTTGTCTCCGTGAGCATCAGTCTGGCTTCAGAGCAGCCAGAAGCACAGAAACTGCTCTGCAACCTCGATTCTACTCCACCTCTGTCCTCATCTTCTTCGATCTCTGTTCTGCCTATGCCATCCTGTTCAACCGGCTCTGTGATAACCTGGGTATCACCAATCAGGCCCTGGCCTGGCTGACCTCTTTTCTCTCTGATCGACCCTCCAAGGTCCAACTAAGTTAATTCCTCCTATCTATCTCTCTCTCTACCTGTGGTGATCCCCAGGGGTCTAACCTCGCTCCCTGGCTGTTCAACCAATACCTGGCACCTCTTGCTCACTGCATTGCCGCTCTCTGCCCCAACTTTCAGTGCTATGCGGATGACACTCGTTTTCAGGCTCTGTTCTGCCACCTCTTCTCCTTCTTTCATCTCTCATCTCTCATCTCTGGCTGTCTGTCTGCTATCCAGGAGTGGTGTGCCACCAATGATCTCTGCTTTAATGCCAGTAAGACGTTGATTCTCCTCATTGGCACACCTGCTCCCTCCTTTCCTGTCACCCTCTGGCCGGCCTCTCTTGGCCCTCTTCCTGCTCCCACCTTTTGGGCTAAGAACCTCGGGGTCATCTTCAACTCCACACTCTCCTTTTCTCCTCACAACTTTGGCATCACTAAGATGTCACACTATCATCTGCACCTCCTTGGAAGTATTCTTCCTTTCCTCTTCTTCCCCCAGAAGCTCACTGTCTCCAGAGGTCTGGTTCTTTCTAGGCTGGACTACAGCAAGAGCCTCTTTCTAATTTTGCCTGATTCTAATCTCTGCCCTCTGCAACTCATCCAGAACAGGGCTGCAATACTTGTCCTTGGCCTCAACCCGAGAGATAGTATCTCTCAAGCAATGAAATCTCTGCAATGGCTCCCAGTGGCTTTGAGGATTAAGTTCAAGACCCTCTGCATCGTCCATAAGCCCTTCTGGAACATGGGGCCTCAATACCTGCAACTCTCTCTTCCTAAATATCTTCCTACTCAAGCTCTTCTCTCCTCCGCTTCCAACTCTCTCAGGATCAGTGGCTTCTCCAAGAAATGAGTTGGCGGTATATCTCTTTCTTCGGCTGGGGCCTGCCCTCTGGCACAGCCTCCCTGCCTCTCTGAAACTTGTGAATAACCATCTCTGGTTCTGGAAGCACCTCAAGACTTTCCTCTTTGCTTCTGGCTCCTCTCTTTCTCTCCCCTGCTGAATTCCTGGCTGAAACTGAAACTGCACTTGTTACCTGGCTACCCTCTGATCTTGGGCCCAGGTCCCCTCCCCGCCACCTTGCACACCTGCACTGCCCCCCAGGCAACACTTGCACTTGGGTCTCTATCTGTAAGCCTGCAGTCCCCCTACCTGCACTTTGCACACCTGCTGTCTGCACTTACCCTTGCACTTGCCACTAGCTGGCCAACCTTCTTTTATTGTTTGGTCCCATGTACTACACTGCCCCCTCCTTTTCCCCTCGCACTTTTCCCCACCCCTCTCTCCTGCACTTACACGATCTCACTGTCACCTGGCCTAGTAAGATCCTTGTCTCTGTCTTCCCTTGTTCTCCCTCCCTTGCCTCAACGCGCCTTGAATCACTTGTGTATAGGCGCGTTATAAATGCTGTATCATATCATATCATAGACTCTTCTTGGCAGGCAGCTTTCTGGGACAGGACAACACTTCTCTCTGCTTCCTACTTGTTTTCCTTGGCTCACGTCTGAATCAGTCTGTGTGAAGACAGATGTGGAATTCGATTCTTTCCCCTTTGTGGGCATTATGAGTAATGTACTCATCTAGTGTAGATGGAGAGGCTCCTTCTGTCAGCCGATCTTCCATTGTATGGTTTCTTTTGCAGTAGCTTGAAGTTCAGATGTCTTTACAACAGCCCATCCAACGATGCTGGAGTCCTTTTTGGCCCTGGCATGATTCCTTGTTACCTTCTCTCTATTTCACATAGGGTAAGTGTTCATTTGCATAGTAAATGGCTTTCCTTTCTTCTCCCATGCTGCTCTTTTCTGGATTTTCGTATCTTCCTTCATTTACTGAGCTAGCTTTGATGCAGTAATCATTTCCCACTTCCTCTCTGCTTGGTTTCCCCATGGTATTAGACGACTCAATCCACGTACTATGGATGCTTGTACTTTCATCCTGTGTATACCTCTTGTCTGTTGGCTGACTCATGAATCGTCACACCTCCCTATGGTAATGGAGCTTGGCCTTAATTGACTTGGTTTATCTGCAGCCCCAAGTGGGTTACTCCCGATTCACTGCTGTTTTCGAATTTGCATCACTTGGGCCTGTCTCATGATCAGATGCGCAGTGATGCCTGGCTGCAAATGTCTTCATGGATTGCTCTTCTGCTCTCAAGCCATTTTATAATTATCTGCTCGCTTTCACCCAGCCGTGAAGTAAAATCATTAGAGATGAGGGATATGTTTGCAGGTCTTGCACCTGCAAACATATCCCTCATCATCAGAATGAGCAATTTGGCTGTCTCAAGCCTCTTTCTTCTCTTTGCACGTGTAGTATTAATGTTAGAATCCCTTGACAACAAGGGCCCAGTACCTTCCCACAGTGAATTCTGTGACGCTCTAAGTCTTGGGAGGATAGCTCAGGGGCAACGTGCTCGCCTTGGAAGAAAGACGACAAAGAGCAACATAGATTCAATCCCCGGGTCCGTGCTTAGAAACCTCTGGGTATTAAGCGCGTTATATATAACCCATCATATCATATCTAGACTAGACTCTGGGCTGGCATGTGCTGTCCCTGTTGACTTTGTACATTCATGCAGATGGAACCGGGTCATGATGTTGGATGGCATAGTCTTTGCAGTGCATGTCAGCATCTAGACTTCACAGGTATTTTTCCTTTGCTTTATCAGATTCTCAAGTGTCTGTCTATTAAATCTTTATTGCCACTACAGATAACTAAACTGTGACCAGGAGGACTAGCAAATGTTTACTGCTTTCCAGGCCTAAAGACTATATTTCTGAGCCCCTGCAATTATTTTCAGACTTTGTCTGATCATGATGTGGTGTTTTTGCAACTTCTATTATTTTAAATCTCATTCTGTAGTTGTCACACAGCAAGCAACAACAATGTGAACTGAGCAGTCTCTTCACCCTGGGCCGGGTCATTTTATTCATGATTTGGTGACCCAGGTGGGAAGGACAGTGCTTGTTATCTATTTCCATGAATACTAATGAGTGGGAAAGTGACAATGCTGAGTGTTTGTGCTGGCTTTACCCACACATGCTCCGGTCATCCTGCAAAACATTGGTGTAGATCAGTTATAATCAGTAACTCTGTCACAGTAGTGTAAGATGGCAACAAGAGGATAGTCATTAGCCAGCAGCAACAACACAGTGGCAAAGGCAGGGAAAGGGCCACTGCCAAAGAGGAGTGTCTCTCTTTAGTGCCAACCTATACAAATGATGTTGCTGCAGTGATTAACAGGCAAGTTCATCAGTTCAGGAAGGATTTGTCCTGCATTTGTCAATCGATTTACCGCCGGAGGAAAGCAAGTTTGCTTTTTTTCCTGTCGATAGAAGGTCAACATTTTCTACTTGGATCTATAGAATCCAAGCTAAATGTTAACAACGATGATGTGTACAATGAAGCACTCAAACATTTTCCTTCAACTAGTATGTTTATTTATGTCAATTGGTATCTGGAAATTGCCCATCTTCTATGGGTAGCACAACTACCACCCACAAAAGGCAATGGGAGTTACAGGTTTAACCTTGAACATGCTGACACTATGGGGCGCAGCTGTGGGTGGTGGCAAGGTGGCAATAGTGGGCTGGGAGTTGCCCGCCCGGTGTGTCCCAGGTGTGCTCAAAAATATTTGGGCCCTGGCACTTATTTTATTGCAAATTAATCACTTGGTATATGAAGTCCTGATTAGCTCACTTGTTCTCAAGCTACACACAGTTCAGAATGGTGGTGCACATCTGACCACAGGCTTCAACAGACATCCTTATCACTAATAAATATTCACTGATTACAACTGAAGACAGAATAAAAGATTGAGATGCTATCTTGACCCACAGGTGTGAACAGTGATGAGCTGGGTTGCAAGCTCATTGTTTCTTTAGCAGCTCCTCCATAGTTATCTGTCCCTACAGATATGTTCCATCATTCTCTATGAGAGCCACCACTCGCTGGAACATATTCCATAAAAATGGGAGGATTTCTAACCTCTTCTCCAAATGCGGTCTGAAGATGCTGTTGCTCTGGTTCCATGTTATAATATCCCCCCAAACATGTCACCATGCAAGAATGGCACCGTTTGTTTTTTTGCAGCGATATTACCCCATGGAACCTGTGGGGACGCCCCTGCAACCCACAAATTGTTTTAAATGGCGCGGTGGACACACCTGCAACCCCCACTCCCATTTACCCCACATATTATCCCCCTAAATAATGTCACCTATGCTGTTTCCCGGCGACTGTATGTATGGCGACATTATTTATGGGGATAATATAACCTGATACCGTTGCTCTCTGTGGGCTTTCCAACAGTCATCACCAATCTCAAAAACACATACACACATGCTTTGATAGCAGTTGTTCACAGCAGCATTGATGAGAACCTAAGAGTTTCACGAAATGCTGGGGGGAAACAAGAACATTGACCAAGACCACATTGTGAATTTAGGCAACCAAATGTGTCCTTCCTTATGATATGATATGATATGATATGATATGGCATTTATTTATAACGCGCCTATACACAAGTGTTGCAAGGCGCGACGCGGCAGGGAGGGGGGACAAAGGGAAGACAGACAATGATCTTACTAGGCCAGGTGTCATTTAGATCGCGCAAGTGCATGGGAAGAGGGGAAGGGAAAGAGCAAGGGGCAAGGGAGAGGGGAAAGTGCAGTACAGGGGTAGTAGAATAATAAGATACATAATAAAGGGCCAGCTGGTGGCAAGTGCAAGGTAAGTGCAGACAAGTGCTGGGAGGGTTTTTACTTTTATTTCCTCCCCTGGCCCAGGCATCAACCTCTATTCCCGGTTTTGTCTTCCTCAGTAAAATGATGTCTTTAAAACAGCAGAAGCATTTGCATTCGTACCGCGGAGGAGAAGATCGAAGTTATCATGAGACTGATATCAATTTCCAGGCAAATACAGGGGCACTCCACACTTTAAATTGTTTTCTTCTTTCATGGTGCTTTTACTCACTCCCTTCCTTCTTTGAGTGCCTGTGCTTGCATGTGCCCATTATCTTCTCCTCCTTGGTCCCTTTTATATAATATTCACAATATTTCATATGTTTGGATGTTTTACATTTTTTGCACAAAAGATCATGGCCAAAAGTACCAAATCAAAAACAGCAAAAGCTGTTTTATAGGTAACTCTTCAGAAATCAACAATGGTCCTGATAAAAAAATGTGCCAGATATCAGAGTATCGGCCTTCCATACGGGAAAGTGCAAGGAAAAAGAGCAAAGTGCAGGATAACAAAGCATCCTGTACTTCTGCTGTAATACAAGGCACTTTATCACTTGCAATTATCCCATTAACTGCACTGGCAGGTGCTAGTAATTAGAGCTTTCCAGATAATAGAGTGTCAGATTACAAAGATTTTGAAATAATAACATTGATGGGAAGGAATATAGTCATGAAGAGATTTCCGTTGACGTTTCCCCAACCATTTAGCACAACTGGAGCATTTCCAATCTGATGTCAAGAGCACATTTGTGATCTAAGAGTATGACTGTATTTTTCACAGCTTACGTATTAACCTTATTTTAGGAAAGACAGCAACGGGTGTTGAAGGAAATGTTGGAAACTAACACAATTCTCAACTTCAGGTTTGTGGCTGCATTCAATGACACACTGGAAATGGTAGTCATATACATGTCACTATTTTTATGTGAGGGTTGGCATCAGTGGTGGTGCTAGGTCTGGAAAAGATCTGGGGCTACGCTAATATCGGGACTGTCGGGACTCGGGGCTAGCCTTTTGGTTGTAGTCCCTGAGATTCTATATGGGGCTACAACCAAAGGACCCAGAGATATAGCCCCAGTCCCCCCACACCCTCCCCCCCCAGCGATGCCTCTGGTTGGCATTACTGACTTTACTGGACAGATGTGCTGAAATAGTTTAATTTAATGCCCAATATAAAATTATATATTGGCCCCACTTACTTGAAGGTTGCTCAAAGGTGTGATTTTCCAGTCTTTCTAATGCTGTCACATGTATGAACATGGAGGCAATCATTGAGGAAAAGTAGTTTGAAACAATTTTTAGGGATGAATAGGAACAGTCCTGGTATTGCTACCCATGAATGGAATTGTCGTCGTCTTAGTATTTTGGCCTAAAGCTTGGAATTGGCAGCAGATGAGGACCCACAGGCCTAGCACGCCTCTCCCTGATTCACCGGTGGTTGGAAGCAGCGAGGTAATCCTGGTGCGGCTTGACATACGTTGTTAGATGCCTTTTTTAAATTCTTCCCAAGCAGTCTATGGCCCACGTCTCCTTATCTGATGCTGACCGCTTGGTGCACCCAGAGTCTTCCCGGGTTGCCTTCCTGACGGCGAGCTAAAAAGGGGGGAGGTGCCTAGACTGAAGCTTGAGGCCAGAGGGAGGATTAGAACATAACAGTGTGGAGCTGTGGGGTCCCTCCGGCTCATGGTTTCTCTGCCCCACCTCACCTCTAGCAGTGGGACACAGGCTTTGCTTTTCAGCTGTGAGTAGAGGGGGTACGGGGTAGGGGCCCTGAGTAATTCCCCTGATGAGAGTGATGACAAGGGATATAATTGTGTTAGATCAGCACTTACATCGCTAATGCTGTTGTTCACACTGCTAATTTAATATATTTGATACAAGCTGCTGAGCGCGGCGAGTGCAGTGTAAACTGCAGTTTACTGAAGTCTACAGAGGAGCCCGGAAGAGCACAGACTTGGTGAGAGCCTAGGTGAGACCCCTGTTAGTTTTATTTTATTCAACTAAGTGACTGTGGGAGAGAGGGGTCACTGTTGCCAGCATATGGCCTGCACAGTAAATAAAAACTGAATTTCGTGTCAACGGGGTGTTGGGTGTCCTGACCCACGTTTGAGCTATCATGCTGCAACATTTGGTGCTGTGGGCTTAGAAAATCCAAGATGGCCAAAAAGCCCACAAGTGCGCCAGAATCCAGGAGAACCACGCAGTTTGTGCGCACACCAAAATGGTTACCTCACTTGCCACCCACCAGTCTAAAGAAAGATCTTTGTTAACAAAATCCACTTTTACTGATGTCAAAAAGTTGCTGAAATCGTGGCTTTACTGTAAGGAGCCCCATCAAAACAATGTTAAGCAAGGATTATTTACTACCATGTAAGAACCATTCCTGTTTGGAATGCATTAAGCCAAGAAAGATCCCAAAAATGGGTGCAGTACCAACAAAATCCTCAAGGCGGCGCCAGCGGTCTAAACTCTGACAGGAGAACTAAGTGCAGTTGCTGACAAAGGGATTTGACTCGGCTGACTTCAAAGGCTCAATTTTAATTAAAAATTAGCCACCTGCTGTTCCCAGAGGCCAGAAGCCTGGGAAACCCTCTCACCTCAAGAGATTCACACCACAGCCCAGGATATCACATGGTCATAATAACCAAATGCAAAGTGACCCCCTGGTCTGCTGACCTCAACCTCCTGGAGACCACAGAATAGGCTATTGCACTTGAATAGAATATGTTGATTTTGACTGTTTCCTGTCAACAAAGGCCTGCCTGCCAGAAGACACATGTGATCACTGACCCACCCAAGTCTTGGAGGCGGACTCCAACACTCTGAGAACTGAATTGAAAGCAAAATATATATTTTACAGAGACACTGATAACTCTTTGTAATCAAATGGCAGGAATGTATAACTTTGAGAGCCTTCATTTAAAAAAATGTACCTTCGATTCAAGCCCAAACTCCAATTTGTGTGATGTTCTGGGGCAAAACCCTGCTATTTATGTATACTACAGACTCTGTGTTTAAGCTAGAGGCATGGTAATTTACTGGAGTATGTATGGACAGGCCGTGTACATGTGTATAAATCTGGAGAAAAATCCGATGTTGCAAAACCCACTAAAAAACACCAAAGGTTGCCATTTCTGAATGCAAGCCCCCAGGAAGAACAGAGTTTGAACAGGGTATAATATCTCATGTGATATGTGATGGGTGCAGGTAATTTTAAACCACTGTGTATCTATGAAATATGTCTTTTTGATCAAATATAGATTTGTGTGCAATTTGACAGGGGAGTGTCCTTTCTACAGGCCATATAATGACATCGCTCTGACACTCCACTTCTTTTCCCCAATCAAGAGAGAAAGGAAAGCTTGACCAATGGGCAGTTGAGAGAGGGGCTGGCTATTGATGCTGCACACACACCCACTTTCAAAAGACATAAAAAGAGCCACTAGAAGCTAGAGAGGACATTCAATTCCATTTGCAGCGGAGCATGCTGATCGACAACTTCACATCCAGAGATCCAGACTTCAAATCCATCCATCTCCAGAACCTGTAGCAGTACCTAGAAAGCAGAGCAGTATCCAGAATCCAGAGAGGCTAGACCAGCAGAGCAGAGCTGACCCAGACCGCTGTTAGCAGAACCAGAGAGCTGACCCAGATCATTGTGAAGTGCCGAGACCAGACCGGAGTCCAGTCCAAAACCTGACCAGATCCGTGGCGAGGCCTATTTCTAAATATATTGTGAGTACCTAGCAGAACTGTGCAGAACCAATCTCTTAGTTAAAATAATATAATTCAATCTATTTTAATCTAACCAGAACTGCCTCCTAACTGTCACCTGTCATTTGCAAAGCTGTCACCTGTCATTTGCAAAGCTGTCACCTGTCATTTTCTAGCTGCAAGCTGTAACCTGTCGCTTCGAACTTTTAAAATTTCAAATCCGAAAAACTACCTTTATTTAATCGTCCGTATCTCTGGAACCGTTTGGGCTAGGAACTTGGTTTAACTTTCCCCTGAAAGCTTAGAATCTCAGCTTTTCAACAAGCTTAGAAACGACTTGCTACTCCATATACTTTTGCCGTAATGACGATTCTCGCACTCGCAAATTTTACCGCGATTTGCGATTTGGTTAAAGCCACGTGTGAAAACAGCAGCTTCCTTGCTTTCCTTGCTAAAAATTTGTTTGCCTCTTAAGAACCATCCCTGAATCATTGCTAGAGTGAGTCTGGACTAATATTAACTAGATACCACTCACCCTGAACCTCTACAGGGAATTAAAAGCATTTTAGCATATTTTTCACTTCATTGCCAGCACATATAAAAGAATTTTGGGCCTGTGTCTCAAACTTCTGTAGTCTAAGCTTGCTGGGGTGAACTGAATTACATTTGATTGCATTTCTGAGAACTGTGTGCTTTCCTTCCATTTCCTTGCATTGCATAAAGGGAGGAGTGGATTGCCAGAGAAAAGTGATTACATTGTTTTGTTGAAATCATATTGAGTATTTCTGTACTGCAATTTCATTCCACCTTGCATCCATTTGAAACCATAAAAGTATTGTTGCTATCGTATCCATCCTATAACCACTCATCATTGATTATAAAGAAGTGTGCTAGTGCCGGACTATCCATTATTGATTACTGCTCAGATTAAGTGTGATATTCAATTATTAATTTATTATAAAGTGTGATATATATATATTGTTTAAATTATCAAATAAACCATTCAAACTTGCAAAACAGAACTACTTCGTGGCTCAGTGGGGTCAGGGGGATTCCAAGAGAGGGGTGTTATATAGGGGTAGTCATCCAGAACGCATGAACTGGACGTAAAGATATATCAATAAGGGTTTCCATTCAGTATCCCAGACTAGGCATTGATTTAGCTGTAGTGTTGAATTGAATCCTCTTACAAATTGGGGGCTCGAGCCGGTCGTTTGGGTTAGATCTATCACTTGTGCAGATTAATACAGTGTGCCAGCTGACCAGATACACATATCCGGTCGGATCACCACGCTGTGTTACGCTGTAAAGCACTCCTCAAAGGAACGCTCTAAGGAAAAGGTCTGTTTTGCAAAAATAAACTATAAACTTCTGTAAGTCAGGAAGGAACTCAAATTCCAGAATGACGACCTTGGTAGATATGAAAATAGCCAGAGAACACTTCTTACATAAGCTTTTTGTGAGAGGTGAGTGGAATCATCAGGACCAAACGGTCTGGTTGCAGGCAATCGCGCAACAGGTCACTGAAACAGGGTCAGATATATGGGGAGATCAGGGTCCCCTACATGTGGCCCTGAGTGAACTATACATGGCCCCGAAGGCCAAGGATGAGCACCACAAGATTGCCAGGGTAGCGGCATATTTATATTTACATATGGGAGCCATGCAGGACAAATGTGCTGAAGGCCAAGATCTGGCGAGCAGGCAACTGCTGGCACTACAGAAGGCCCAATCTGATCTGGACTCTTCTGAGCAGAGGCTGCTCAGGAGCCAGGAGTCAGAAAATGACAGCAGACGGTACATCACTAAAATAAAGGAGGATATGGATGTGCTGCAACAGGAAAAGGCGGGCCAGGATACCAGATTTCTGGCCTTGCAGAAGGAGCACCAAGAAGGTTTGGACTCCCTACTGCAGAGCCAGAAAAAGCTGGAGCAACAGTTAGACTTCAATAGGGCATGTGCTGAGCAGGTAGTCACCCTGCAAAGCCACCTAGATAGGGAGAAGGCAGAGAGCAATAAACTGATTTTGAAAGACCTGGATACCCAGGCAGAGTTTGACCAGGAGCGCCAGAAAACTGGTGCCTTCCAAAGGCAAAGGGACGACCTGGCGGCACAGATGCAGGCTCTTAGTCAGGAAAGGGATACCTTAGGCCAGGAAGTCTGCCACTTAAAAAGGAAAATGGAAGAAAATCACCTGGCCCTCCAGGGACTGGGTGACCTCCAAAAAGAACACCAGAACTTGTTAGAGCACACCAGAAAGGTGGAGGATGCTCTGGCAAGAAACGAGCAGGCCAATAGGGACACAGCTCAGGAGGTAACCTTTCTGCAGCAAAGACTGGCCCAGTGCTCCAGGACCAATCAGGAAACGCAGAGAGAGAATGAGGCTCTCTGCCAGCACAATGATAGGCTCCAACAACAGGTAGCGATGCAGGAGAGACTGATAGAGTCTAGTAAGGCCTTAACTGAGGAACTGAAGGCGCAGGCTCTTGCATTGCAACAGGGAGCAGGGGCGGATAGAGACCAGGTTCGCTGGGAAAGGAAAACTCCTGAGCATAACCTCAGGAGCCCTAGTACCAGAGGCATTTATCTCTCTCAGTCCCTGGACTCTGCCACCCCCCTGTCCCCTGGCGCACATGAGCACCGGGCCACAGGGATGGCAGATTACTATCCAGCCAGAAGCATGGGGCACATAGGCCAGTACCTCCCAGGAATGGATGGGCGGGCATCCGGGTATGGGAACCCAAGCACAGTGCAATTTAGTGGGGAACCCCAGGAGAATAGGCCCATTAAGGGCATCCTGAAAACGTCTGCCCAGTTAGGTCAGTGGGGGGGGGTACCCATCAAATCCTGGCAGCAAGGAGGAATCTGAAGACTCCTCTGACCGGCGCAGGACACAGGAGACCAGGTCCCCACATTCTGCCAGCCACTCCCAGGCTCGCAGAATCTGGGAAAACCTGGAAGAGTAGACAGGAACCTCTGGGAGCAGTGCCTCTGAGTCAGAGGATGAATGGACCAGGGTTACCCGAACCAAAAAGGCCAATAAGGCAAAAAGGGCCTTGCTTAAGGACCCATTGAAACAGATTAAGGCAATCAGGAGTGTCATCACGCCTTATCATAAGAACGCCAAGTACTCTGTTTGGGAACACTTGGAGCTCTATGAGCAAATGATGGAGACTTTCCATTTGAAGGACAGCAGTAGCTGCATCCAGTACGTCAAATGGACATTCTCCCCAGAATAGTCCAGTTTCTTTGCGGGGCTGGAGGACCAAAATCATTTAAGATGGTCCACCGATAAGGCGGCCATCTTGAAACATTTTTCTGTTCACAGAAATCCTCAAGAGGCTCGCAAGGCAGCCTACAATTTGCAATGTGGGGAGGATCAGGCCCCACAAGAATTTGTGCAAGAACTGAAACGTGCCTTTGCGCAGACCACCAGAAGGGTGCGCACAGACAGCAGAGAATTTGTCAATACATTTTTCCATGCCTTGCCCAAATATATAATGACCCAGCTCGTGAGAGATTTTCATGAGAAAAGATCTTTAGACTGGGTCATTGAACGGGCTACCCGGATCTATGAGGTGCAGAAGCCCATAGAAAATAAAAGCAATACCCAGAAAAATCCCAAAACCAACAGCACCCCTGCTGCTGCCAAGGTGGCAGAGGTAAAGGTCACCCCCGTTTTGGATTTGGAGATGGAGGGGCCTAAAAACCTACCTGCACCTAATAATGCTAGGCCCAGAAGGTCCTCGGGCCAGTCACAGACAGGGAGCCAAGGAGGCAGCCCCACAAATGGGGTCCCTCGCTCTCCTGATTATGTAAGTCCCCGTTACAAGGGAAATTGACCCATCCTGGGTTATGTGTGGACTCCTCCAGCCCAAGGGGGGGGATCCAGCCAAGCACCTAACCCAGGGAACTTCCCTCCTAACTTCCCACCGGAGGGCAGAAATTCTCCAAATCCTGGGCAGAACTTTTTCCCCAGGTATCCACCCAACTTCCAACCCCAAAATCATCCATCCTTCTTTCCCCAATTCCCTGAGCCCAGACAACCTAATCCGGGAGAGGGGAGGCCAAGGGTGGAGGGGTACCCAAATCTTCCCAATCCGGGATATTACCAGAGAAGGGATAGCTACCCTTCCCGGGATCAGCCCAGGGGAGAAAATAGAGCCCCGTATCAGCCTGAGCGGGTTTCCCAGTTAGAGCGCCAGGTCCAAAATATGGCACGGGATCTGGGTCACATACTGAGGGCTCAACAGAACCCTCAGATGAGCATGCCACCGCAGAATGCCCCAATCTCTGGACCTGGTGCTCCAGAACAATGACGGGGGCAGCACCCCGATAACACACCGGTTCCCATGGAGGAGGCCCAAGGGGAAGAGGGGTGTAAAGCCTTGGAGGAAGCTTCCTTCCCAACTTGTAAACAGCCCCTGGAAAACCAGGAACCGGAAACAAAATCTCCTGCCCCTGAAAGCCCGCCTCCCAAGGAGCAGAGGGGGGGTAGGAGAAACAAAGGACCCAAACAGACCCACTTTGTGGAGGAGGTACAGGTCTTCCAATTTGAGGGAGAGGGATCCTCAGAGGATCCTGGGGAAAGGATCTTCCTCTTCAGAGATGGGGGAACTCCTCCCAAAGAAAAATGGGTCCCAAGGGATTCCAATCCAGACTGGGGAGATATGGAGACTGAGCTACCGCCGCCCATCATCTCATCCCAGAACCCACAATACCAAAATCCCCTGGTTCAAACCCATCCTGGTGACTGCCTCCAAAAAGGGGGGGGCGGCCCAGAACCGGAACCAGGGGAACCCACAATGGCTCTGATCTCCAGTTGCCAACTTTTTCTTTCAGATTCCCAAGACTCTCCACAGAATTCTGCCCAAATTTCTTTTCTTGCAATGTCCAAAACCAGAAAGTTAGCCCACCAGTTGTCCAAAAATGTGCATTATCTGTGCCCCCTTGAGGAGAAGGAGGGAAGATATTATGCCCCGGTACAAATACAGGGGCAGGGTACGATTTCAGCGCTGGTGGACATGGGATCTCAAGCTACCCTTCTGTCCAGAAGGGCCTTTGATGAACTGAATGCAGGAAGGGGAGGGAATTACCAAATTCCTCTCACCTCACTTCCTGGACAACTCCAGAACTTTGACGGGAAGGAAATTCCCGTCGAGGGGACGGCAGATTTGGACATTAAAATTGGGCGACACAAGTTGAAACACCCGGTCATAGTTGTGACTCCAGAGGGCACCCCTTGTTTACTAGGGAATGACCTCCTGAGAAGGTTGTCACCCCTAATAGATTGCGTAAACAAGGTCCTCTGGACCCAGACTAGCCGACCCATAAAATTAAAACAGAGTGTCAACCATGTTAGTTTAAACGGCACATGCCACATGGTTGAACAAAAATCTGACCAAGTAGAATTCCACTTCCAGAATAACCAAATTCCAGACGTGACAGTAATAGCAGTAGGACAACAGACTGGTGATGGGGGGTCCTCTCCATTTCTGAAAATCAACCTCCCTTCCAGTTTAAGGTAGTATTCCACACTGGAAGGAAACACCCTGAAATTCTTTACTAATCCACAATCAGAAACTCCCACTCCTATAGTCCAGAAAGATGTGAAATCAGCTCAGAGCCTGGCTGATATTCAGCAAATTGGAGAGCAGTTGTTCATCCCTGTTCAGTTAAATGATGAGAAGGACTCTGTTCTCGCTCGAGTGTGTCTGAACAACGGTAAGAGCTTCATCAGCGAAGCCATGTTCCGCCAACTCCCAAAAGATCCAGCCATTCCCACATTCAAACTGATAGACAAATGGGAAATGGACCTGGAAGCACCCAATTCCAAACATCTCCTGCCAAGCAGGTGTATGCTCAAAATCTCCATTGGCAACTAGAGCATAGTCCACAATTGTTGGGTCGTGCGAGACGTCACTGCCGCTTTTTACTTAGGCAGTGACATTCTCAATCGCTTTGCCATTAGTTTGGACCTAACTTCAAAGCTTGGTCCCGATTAGCGGATAATCCCATGGGCTTTGATGATCCAGAAAAAGCATTTAGGTCAGCTCAATTGCTACCTTATGCAGTTGAGATTCAGATCAAAGAGGAAGTCACCATCCCAGAAAGGACCCGACAATTCTCCCTGGAAGTGAAAGTTAAAAGAGGACAACATTTGAAAAACCCTGATGCTTATATACACCTAAATGCTTCTCTCCAACAGCAAGGGTTGGGGGTAAACCCAACACCATTAGTCAACATAGAACATGACACCATTCTAATAGAGGTGGATAGCAGCGACTTAAAGATTATTACTCTAGCCGCAGGCACCATTATTGGAATGGCGGTTGATGACCAACATTTTTCCATTGATTTAGGAAATTAACTGTTAGGACCAATCCCCAAGGACTGCTTTGACAGTGACAGTGATGACAATACAACACCATACAGGATTTTTACCCGGCATGGGGGGAACTTCCTGGTGTACACTTCCTGCCCCTATGGTAAGGAAGATGTGACTTGTGACTTCAGGAGGGATGAGGTGATTTTCCAGGTCCATGAGGGCTGCCTTTCCCACCTGAAGCCTCCAGTCCAAATCAGCACTCTGACCAGGGACTTCGCCACCCAGCTGGAGGAGGCCGCTGAAATAGCCAAACCAGAAGTCTTTCCAGGCTTCAGGCAGATGGTGGAAGAGAGAGTCAACCTAGCTGATGCCTGTGTGACTCTGGAACAAAAGCAAAAGTTGAAACAAGTTTTCTTGGATTTCCAAGATCTCTTTGCGGTAGACTCATATGACTGTGGTCGCACCGACATCCACACAACAACAATCCCCACAGACCCTGGCATGACTCCAGTGTTTGTGAAGCAATATCGCTTGCCTCTCGCATCAATGGAGTCCCTTACTGAAATAATTAAGAACCTTGAGTCCAGGGGAATAATCCTTCCCGTCCACAGCACCTTCAATAATCCGGTGCTGGGAATATTAAAGCCAAACGGCCAGTGGAGACTCTGCGCTGACCTTAGGGAGCTCAACAAACGGGTCCATACTTCCCGATGGCCTCTTCCCTACATTGACCAAGGGCTGGCCCAGATTCAGGGGTCACAGGTATTCACTGCAATAGACCTGACCAATGGATACTGGACAGTGCCGGTCAGTAGGGAGGACCAATACAAGCTGGCTTTTACCTTTGGGGGCCAGCAGTATACATGGACCCGGACTCCCTTCGGATACCTCAACTCCGGCAATGAATTCAACATTTTCCTACATAAGGCCATGCCCTACCTGGGTGCGAGGGGTAACCTGGCTTATGTAGATGATGTCCTCATCAAAAGTTCATCTGTGGAGGAACACATAGCGGAGATCCGTTATGTTCTGACCCAGTTGAGGGCCGCCGGAGCAAAACTTTCCTTTCAGAAAGCACAGTGGTGTAGAACCCGTGTTAATTTCTTGGGGCATGAGATTACTCCTCAGGGTCTCTGTCCCCAGGAAAAGAAAGTGGAAGCACTTCAGAAACTGAAAGACCCCGCAACTCTGCGGGAACTAAGGAGCCTCCTTGGACTGACTAATTACAGCAGAAAGTTCATTGAGGGCTATGCAGAGATCACCAGACCCCTGATTCATCTCCTGAAGGGGGGGTCAAGTGGGAATGGGGTCCAGAACAAGCCGAGGCGGTAAAACAACTCAAGAGAAGCCTCTCACAAGCGCCCTGCCTAGCTTACCCTGTCAGAAACAAGGAGTTCTTCCTGGAGACGGGGTTCACTAAGACGTGCTTGACGGCAGTATTATACCAAAAGCATGACAAGGTCAATAAAGTAATCTCCTATGCGAGCAAAACTTTATCCTCTATGGAGGAAAAATTCAACGATTGTGAGAAGGCACTCCTGGCAACGGTGTGGGCATTGAAGAATTACCGCCCGTTTATCCAGGGGGAACACATCATAGTGGAGACTCCACACCAGCCTCTGCAATATCTCCAAAGTGACAGAATCCGGGCCGGAAATGTGAGTAATTCCCGAATTACTTCCTGGATTCTGTCAATGCAAGGCTTTCCTGTGGAGGTCCGATATGGCCAAAACAAGAAGAGTCCCCTCGCGCAAGGTCTGGCTGACTTGCATGATTGTGCCAGAGAAAACTGTCTCAAGGACGAAAGTCTAAAGATCAAGGACAACATGGAGGCATACCTTAATTCCCCACACAAAGTCTTTGAAGAGGACAAGTGTGAGGGAATGCCCACTGTCTATGTGGATGGATGCTCTTACCATGTTGACAACGGGGAGAAAGAACTGGTGGCTGGCGTAGGGAATGCATGGGTGAAGGAGTTTCCAGAACCCTCCGCTGGATACAAAATTGGTCCCCGAAGTAGTCAGGTGGCAGAATTGATGGCTGTGCATCAAGCCATCCTCACTCAACATCAACTCCACGAACTGGTCATAATCACAGATTCTGATTATGTACGGAACGGGTTCGTGGAGCACCTGGTTAATTGGAAAACCAGAGGCATGTTATGTGCTAACAACAAACCCTTGAAACATGGGAAGTTGATCCAAAACATTCACGATCTGGTCACCTCGAATGGGATGACCATCTACTGGAAGAAGATCAAGGGTCATTCCAAAGTAGAGGGACCAGACAAAACTGGAAATGACTTAGCTAATCAGCTGGCCAAAACCGGGGCCATCCAAGGGGATCTAAGAGAAATAGAGTCCCTGTTGGGGGAAATCCAGGTCACTGCTATCACTAGGTCCCAGACAAATGCTCACAATGATCTGTCAACTGCCCAATGGAGCAAGGAGACCCCTGATTCTGATTTGATTACCGCTCAGAAGGGGGATCCAATAATTGGTAAATTTTACCAACACATTGAGGACCCTGAGAACTTTCCCCTGACGGATACCGATTACAACGGGAAAGAGGACCTTAGAGTGTTGATGAAATGTGCAAAAATGTTCCGGATCCAAGACGGTTTGTTGGTAAGGAAATCCAAAGCTGGCCACGATCAGTGGGTGGTTCCTACCTCATTCCGAAGCCTGGTGTTAAGTCACGCCCATGAGGCGGCCACCGCCGGTCATAGGGGGTTTCACACAACACTGGAAATCTTAAGAGAGGTTGCATACTGGCCACACATGGGCCAGGACCTCAACCAATACTTGAAGGGTTGTCTTGTGTGTGCTCAATTTCAGCCAACATCCCTCACACACCGGGCGCCTCTCCAAAAGAGGGGGATGACACTGCCATGGTCAGATTTACAAATCAACTTCGAAGGCCCTGTGATTCGCTCGTCTAGAGGAAATAAGTACATGTTGACCGTTACATGCTTGTTTACCAAGTGGGTGGAATGTCCCCCAGCCCCAAACTGCAAGGCAGAAACAGCAGCTGCCCTGATGATTAACCACATCTTTTCCCGTTTTGGTCTACCTCAAAGGATTGAGTCAGACAGGGGTAGCCACTTCACCAGTGAAGTGATGACAAAGATGTGGGAGATAATGGGGGTCAAGAGAAAGCTACACATTGCTTACAGGCCAGCTTCTTCTGGAGCAGTGGAATGCTACAACTGGACAGTTGTGAGCATCTTAAAAACGTTTGTGGCAGATTCTGGGCCAAGTTGGGATATCCGATTACCTCTGGTCCTAATGGCCATCAGATCTACCCCTTCATCTGCAACCAAAATGTCACCATTTGAGTTGATGACTGGACGCAAGATGGTGCTTCCTCAGCATTTGCTCTACAGAACCCAAGAGCAAACGTTGATAAATGCCTCCACAACTCATGAGTATGTGGAGAATTTAAGGAAACACCTTCAGCATGCTTTTGCCTATGCTCAGCGGAATCTAGAAAGATCAGCTGAGAGTATGAAGATCCACTATGACCTGAAAACTTCCAGGAAGGAATATCAGGTGGGGGACCGGGTCTATCTATACAATTTCCAAAGGAACCAGGCCAAGCAGCGAAAATGTTTGCCTACATGGAAGGGATCCTATGAGATTATAGACAAGATCTCCCCTGTGGCCTACAAGATCTGCATCCCCAAAGGCGGTTTGGCAGAGGGGGAAGACAAGTGGGTATATATAAATCAGCTAAAGTGTTGCCATCCCAGGCACACTCTGCAACAACTGGAGGAATCCTCTGGAATCCTAGAGGGTACTGTCTCAGATTAATTCAGTTCTAACTTAAAATATCCTACATATCGCCTATCAAATTCTGAGTTTCTCAATGTGGGTGTTTTCGTTTTTGAATGCAAAAAGAAATGTACATGTTCATATGTTTTGACTATAAATTTATATGCCACCCCACTATATCAATGGTGGGGGAAAAATGTCTATGAATAGGCATTGCCGCTCTTCCTTTGTCGTCCTAGGAGAAAGAAAACCTTGAGACTGGCCAGGGAGGACGATCCGGAGACCGGGAGCAGAGACGCGAGGGGCCCAGGGTACCGCCCAATATTCCCATCAGGACCGGCGAGGAGAACCGATCGATCAGTACCGGATGGAGGAAAAGATGCTGAACTGTGCCATTTGCAGAATTGGAAGAAGATTATGCGGACAGACCAGTGCGTGGGTCAAAACCCTTGTGCACCCGACTCCCCATCGACTCAAATTCAAAGGGCAGTCACGTGGGGGGATTTGTTGGGTGTCCTGACCCACGTTTGAGCTATCATGCTGCAACATTTGGTGCTGTGGGCTTAGAAAATCCAAGATGGCCAAAAAGCCCACAAGTGCACCAGAATCCAGGAGAACCACGCAGTTTGTGCGCACACCAAAATGGTTACCTCACTTGGCACCCACCAGTGTAAAGAAAGATCTTTGTTAACAAAATCCACTGTTACTGATGTCAAAAAGTTGCTGAAATCGTGGCTTACCGGACCACTTTAAAGATTCAACCCTTTTGTGGGGTTCCACATAACCATTTTACTGTAAGGAGCCCCATCAAAACAATGTTAAGCAAAGATTATTTACTACCATGTAAGAACCATTCCTGTTTGGAATGCATTAATCCAAGAAAGATCACAAAAATGGATGCAGTACCAACAAAATCCTCAAGGCGGCGCTAACGGTCTAAACTCTGACAGGAGAACTAAGTGCAGTTTCTGACAAAGGGATTTGACTCGGCTGACTTCAAAGGCTCAATTTTAATTAAAAATTAGCCACCTGCTGTTCCCAGAGGCCAGAAGCCTGGGAAACCCTCTGACCTCAAGAGATTCACACCACAGCCCAGGATATCACATGGTCATAATAACCAAATGCAAAGTGACCCCCTGGTCTGCTGACCTCAACCTCCTGGAGACCACAGAATAGGCTATTGCACTTGAATAGAATATGTTGATTTTGACTGTTTCCTGTCAACAAAGGCCTGCCTGCCAGAAGACACATGTGATCACTGACCCACCCAAGTCTTGGAGGCGGACTCCAACACTCTGAGAACTGAATTGAAAGCAAAATATATATTTTACAGAAACACTGATAACTCTTTGTAATCAAATGACAGGAATGTATAACTTTGAGAGCCTTCATTTGAAAAATGTACCTTCGATTCAAGCCCAAACTCCAATTTGTGTGATGTTCTGGGGCAAAACCCTGCTATTTATGTATACTACAGACTCTGTGTTTAAGCTAGATACATGGTAATTTACTGGAGTATGTATGGACAGGCCGTGTACATGTGTATAAATCTGGAGAAAAATCTGATGTTGCAAAACCCACTAAAAAAGCACCAAAGGTTGCCATTTCTGAATGCAAGCCCCCAGGAAGAGCGGAGTTTGAACAGGGTATATCTCATGTGATATGTGATGGGTGCAGGTAATTTTAAACCACTGTGTATCTATGAAATATGTCTTTTTGATCAAATATAGATTTGTGTGCAATTTGACAGGGGAGTGTCCTTTCTACAGGCCATATAATGACATCGCTCTGACACTCTACTTCTTTTCCCCAATCAAGAGAGAAAGGAAAGCTTGACCAATGGGCAGTTGAGAGAGGGGCTGGCTAGTGATGCTGCACACACACCCACTTTCAAAAGACATAAAAAGAGCCACTAGAAGCTAGAGAGGACATTCAATTCCATTTGCAGCGGAGCATGCTGATCGACGACTTCACATCCAGAGATCCAGACTTCAAATCCATCCATCTCCAGAACCTGTAGCAGTACCTAGAAAGCAGAGCAGTATCCAGAATCCAGAGAGGCTAGACCAGCAGAGCAGAGCTGACCCAGACCGCTGTTAGCAGAACCAGAGAGCTGACCCAGATCACTGAAGTGCCGAGACCAGACCGGAGTCCAGTCCAAAACCTGACCAGATCCGTGGCGAGGCCTATTTCTAAATATATTGTGAGTACCTAGCAGAACTGTGCAGAACCAATCTCTTAGTTAAAATAATATAATTCAATCTATATTAATCTAACCAGAACTGCCTCCTAACTGTCACCTGTCATTTGCAAAGCTGTCACCTGTCATTTTCTAGCTGCAAGCTGTAACCTGTCGCTTTGAACTTTTAAAATTTCAAATCCGAAAAACTACCTTTATTTAATCGTTCGTATCTCTGGAACCGTTTGGGATAGGAACTTGGTTTAACTTTCCTCTGAAAGCTTAGCAACTCAGCTTTTCAACAAGCTTAGAACCGACTTGCTACTCCGTATACTTTTGCCGTAATGACGATTCTCGCACTCGCAAATGTTACAGCGATTTGCGATTTGGTTAAAGCCACGTGTGAAAACAGCAGCTTCCTTGCTTTCCTTGCTAAAAATTCGTTTGCCTCTTAAGAACCATCCCTGAATCATTGCTAGAGTGAGCCTGGACTAATATTAACTAGATACCACTCACCCTGAACCTCTACAGGGAATTAAAAGCATTTTAGCATATTTTTCACTTCATTGCCAGCACATATAAAAGCATTTTGGGCCTGCGTTTCAAACTTCTGTAGTCTAAGCTTGCTGGGGTGAACTGAATTACATTTGATTGCATTTCTGAGAACTGTGTGCTTTCCTTCCATTTCCTTGCATTGCATAAAGGGGGGAGTGGATTGCCAGAGAAAAGTGATTACATTGTTTTGTTGAAATCATATTGAGTATTTCTGTACTGCAATTTCATTCCACCTTGCATCCATTTGAAACCATAAAAGTATTGTTGCTATCGTATCCATCCTATAACCACTCATCATTAATTATAAAGAAGTGTGCTAGTGCCGGACTATCCATTATTTATTACTGCTCAGATTAAGTGTGATATTCAATTATTAATTTATTATAAAGTGT
Organism: Ambystoma mexicanum; assembly: GCF_040938575.1. Lineage (NCBI taxonomy): Eukaryota > Metazoa > Chordata > Amphibia > Caudata > Ambystomatidae > Ambystoma > Ambystoma mexicanum. The sequence continues at coordinate 668,928,712 of NC_090936.1, forward strand.
GATATATATATATATATTGTTTAAATTATCAAATAAACCATTTAAACTTGCAAAACAGAACTACTTCGTGGCTCAGTGGGGTCAGGGGGATTCCAAGAGAGGGGTGTTATATAGGGGTAGTCATCCAGAACGCATGAACTGGACGTAAAGATATATCAATAAGGGTTTCCATTCAGTATCCCAGACTAGGCATTGACTTAGCTGTAGTGTTGAATTGAATCCTCTTACAGGGGTGGGGGAGGGGGGGTAAGCCCTTCGAATTGAGTTGAATACAGAAGGGGTTCAAAGACGTTGAAATGCAGCTGAAAGTATTAGTAAGCCAAAATTGCTGTTAAAGCATCCTAGTCAGTCTTCCTTAAAGTCTGCCTCAACGCTGACTCCTTTATTTGCTAAAGTGACATCGTTTTTCCCAAACAAATTACAGGAAATACAGTCTGTGAGTACCCCACTGATGACAGGAAGAATACTCCCTCCTTTGGAGGAAATTCCAGATGCTGAAATGTTAGAGCTGATTAATCGCTGCCCATTAGAACTAGCTAATCTAACAATGTCAGCTAGTGGTATGATGGGCCAGTCTGCTCCCGAGCCGGGTCCAGATGTTTCTCCTCATCCAATTTTTGATTCACCAACAAAGGGAAATCAGTCATCATTAAGGTCAGACTCTTCCCTTTATTCGCATGAATATCCTGAGCATGTCACCTTACCTCCGCTGGGAGCCACGACTATCGCGGCTATGAATTTTGTTCTTAGTTCTCTTGTTAAACTTTATGATCATATTAACATGAACTTGAACAAAAAAAGTGGTATAATTATTCACACAAATGCAAAATTGCCATTCCATGAGGGATATAATGTGGCTTGGACTGCTACGGAGGCAGTTACCAATGGAAACAAGGAGTAGGAAAGTTTTAAGCAATCGGACACCAGAGAACCCCGCCAGGTAGTTATGGCTCCTCCTGAGAGAGTAGTTCAGTAAGAACAAGGGGTAGGGACAGGGTACCCGGAAGTTACCAATGCCTCACAAAGCAGCAGGGTGGAATATTTGCAATCTGACTTCATCTTTGCGGTTATAGTGGAAGGGAGTAACTCGTGCCCTGATTATCCTCAGTCGTCCAGGAGCCCAGTTCAGAACAAGAAAACTTTTTAATAATGTATCAAAGAAAAACAAAGAAGAAGAAGAGGTAACAGCTCAGAATGGAAAAATGATTCAAGAACAAAAACAAACTAAACAGAGCTCAAACCAAGGATGGCACAAATTCCTATGGAATATTAAGCTTCCACCCAAATATTCTGGTTCCAGAACATCATCAGTCCGGTGTAGTGAAGGTTTGGTGCGGAAAGGTGCATTTTCATATCAAGATAATGCCAAGGCTACAAGAAATGTAGAGGACGTTAAGAGACGCCCCCCCCCCCCCCCGGAGAGGAGTGCTTCTTATCCCAGAAGGAGGGCCCAGAAATTGATGTGTGTAACTCACTATTAGAGTTGTTGATCTATTCTATGGAGGGTTCTCCACCCGTTCAGCAACAAGCCACTGGGCAAACAATGGTGAAGAATTTGTCTTTTCCATTAACATTGGGGAATCCCCCTGCAAAGGAGCTAAACCCATGCTCGAATTTGTTTTCTGGTCGTACGTCTAATCAGCCTATATTTCTTACTTTACAAGAGCGCAGGGTAGTGTGGGAAAGCTGTCAAGTTCCACCAGTCCCCGACTTTACATTAAATGTCCCCCGCCCTTCAGCATTTTCCTTCCTCCTTCTGGAAAAATTTCCTATGACAAAGGAAGAGGTAATTCTGAACAGGGGCAACGTGCTACAGCTGTTCACAAATGTTGAAGATATAGCTGGGTTGTGCTTGAATGACAATAACCAAGTTGAGTTTGTTAGTGATAAGGAACTCGATCGGGTCATCCTCCACTGGAAACCTAAATGTATTTCATCACGTTTAATGACTGCAGCAGATCATTTGCTTCCATTTGGATATGAAATCTCTGAAATCTAAGATCTGAAGGATCTGCACCCTAGATAAGTGGTGGAAGCTCAAAGGCCTTGGGAGTCTCTCTGGGTAACCAGGTCCCCCTCAGCTACAGATGACCTGCTTTAAGGATACACAATTGAAAAGACGAATGTTGCTATTCGAGATGGAAGAAGGGGCTTTTCATGGGCCTGGTTGATGATATCACTGAAACCATCTGCTGGTCAGATGAATTAACAATCAAATCAACCGGGATATCTCGATTTAAAGACTACCTCCTGAAATACCAGGGGCAACTCCCACTTATTTCAAAGCAATAGTTTTAATTTGAAGGCCTCTAACATTTTCGTCTTGGAAAATTTGGCCCTGTTTTAGATGGTTTTGCATTGTTTTGGAATCTGACTATAACGAGGCCAAAGCGTTGTCCAGTCTCTGGTCCTTTAATAGGCATTTGCTCTAGGATTGGTACAGCTGTATTCTCCTAATGCATTGGTACAAGTTCTAGGGGTTATGTGGGAGGATAACATTTATCCCAATATGAAGCCCATCCTACTGATTAATGTTTTCTGGAATATCTCAAAAATGCTGTTGCTGGAATTGTGTGAAACAATTGAAGCAGTGCTTGAAAAAGTGGTATATTAAAAATAATGGGTTGAATGTAATTAATTTTGCAGATTTGAATTGTAATTGCTTGGAGAAGGGTGCAGCCTTAAATGGAAAGGGTGTGGCAGGGGTATTATCTGCCAAAATGGGTCATATATGGATGGAAGTTATCAGTATATGGGTAACCTCTTTCATGACTATCCTCCAAATTTTACATGGGTTTATAACTCCCAAATTAGTATTTTAGATCATTTATTTTCTTTCTGATGCCATTTTCAAAATCTGAATTCGATGAATGTGATAAAATGTAAAACTAGTGACCCCTATGCGCTGACCTTGGTATGGAGGATTTCTATAAACCACGGAGCAGTATATGTGTATTCACCTCCAGTAGCTGGTAATATTTCAGGCAATAGGCTTGCCTGAAATAAACATGCTGATGAACGATTCAATGTTGGTTTAGAAAAGAAGCTTCTGCGCATGGATTTAGCTGATTTTTTTAGAAATATTTTGTCATACTGATTTACTAAATAGTGTACACAAGGCAGTTTGTATTAACAAAAAAGAACCAGTGACACATAATCATTGTTTTGACCCAGAAGTAAGAGTGTGTAAATTTGAATTAAGAAAGAACCAACGCAAAGAGTGTTTGTTATATCCCCTTACATCAAGTTGAAAGTTTAAAATTGCATTAACCCAATATAAGAACTGGATTCGCAATTACAAACACACCTTGATCTTACGAGATGCACAAAACATGTTTGGTAAATTAGTATCGAGGAACTCTCATGAGTTCTGGAAGCAGATATCCTGAGATGGAAAATGCCAGGAATTAGTCCAAGTTATCCCTATCAATGAAAATGTAGGGTTATCCTATTTTATGTCAGTATACTGGAATACTTCTCTGATTGAATCAGTGTATATTCCTCCTGCAGAAGTCTGGGAGCTTGACTTAGATCTTGATAGAATAGAAAGGTTGATTAAAGTGAGAACTCTAGAGCTTCCGGCCCGGACAGCCTTACAAATATAACACTAAAAGCTAACCCAATGTTGTGGGCAAACTTTTAGAAGGGATCATTGAAAAATACTTTGGTCTGTAAAGTAAGCCCTGATTCTTGGAGATCTTCACTCTTAGTAGCAATCTTTAAAAAGGGTGACAGAACCAAACCTTCGAATTATAGACCTATTGCCCTATTAGATATCGCCAGTAAGAAACCTTGCCTCTCTTTTAAAGGAAGATTTTCTGAGATGGGCTACCACTACTGGTAGGCTTCATATGTGGCAGTCAGGTTTTGTTAAAGGAACTTGTACATCTTAGAATGGGTTTCTTTTGCGTTTGCTTAAAGCGGAAACAATACAGAAAAATAAGCTGATTTACATTACGTTCCTAGATTATTCTATGGCATTCGACAGTGTAAATCGTAATCAACTACGGGCAAAGCTAAAGGAATGGGGAGTTGCCCATTAGCATTACTAAATAAGGATAATTAAGTAAAATAATTGTAGAGCTCCCGGCCCTACTGGGCTGCCTGCAGTATTCCAAAAGGGAGACCCTGGGTTTGGGCTATATTATTATGTGTGCTATTTAACAAGGTCTGTGAATCATGTAAAATTCCTGTGTCTTGGAGGTTTGCTATGTTGGTAACCGGTCTATAAAACGGGATCATTTATCACCTGAAAATTATAGGCTGTTATCACTTTTAGATGTCTCCAGAAAGGTGTTTGCTTCTTGCGTGTTGGAACAGCTTCAAGCTTGGCCCAACAATACTAGCATATTGCATCCCTACATCCCTTTCAGCCAGGTTTTCGTTCAGGGTCAAATACAACACATAACATTATTAGATATTCTGATTAGTCGAGCTAAAAGCAGGGAGGGCCCCATGCTGTATATTAAATATGTTGATTTCCGTGCAGCTTTGGACTTGGTTAATCGAAATGTGTTATGGGGAAAGCTTAGGGGCATGGGGTGCCCCAATTGGCTGTTGCAACTTATTATAGCCCTTCATACACAAACCCCTGCTATAATAAAATTGGGTAATAATAGGACTTTATTCAGATTCATTGACATACACAGGGGTGTTAGACAGGGATGTATACTGGCTCCACTTCTTTTTAATTAATACATGGCGGATATGCTCGAGTGTTTAGCAGTCAAAGTGAACCCAAAAATAGGGTCTACACTGGTCTCTGCAATGCTATATGCTGACGACCTGGTCATTTTTGATCAGACTTATTCAGGAATGAAGCAGCAGCTGAACAGATTAAGCCGTTACGCAGAGAAAAACAAGTTATTAGTCAACCTGGGAAAGACTAAGGTTATGATGGTTTCCTCCAAAAAAGTTAACAAATTAGCACTGAATACGGCACTGGGAGTGATTGAATACACAGATTCCTACCGGTATCTGGGGCTGGAGATCTCAAATTGCTCTAATTACGATTGCATTATAGAATCCAAGACTAGGAAAGCGAGAAAAATACCATTGCTTGTTTGTAGATTTGTGTTAAACGAATCTTCACGAGATCGTGAATTACCTCTGCTTCCTGTAGACCGTGGAGTTGAGGTTGCCAGTATGTCGATGTAAGATGGCCGATGAATGGGTAACGCGAGAAATTAGTCCAATCCCCTCCTGGTGAGTAAACACAGGACGGCACTGAACCAACTCCCAACGCCACGGGTGGCACTTCTCAGAATTTGCGTGACGTTGGGACAGTGTTTCCACTGGCTGAGAAGGCTTGATGAAATCACCGAAGATAACAGGACTGAACTCAGGAACTCCCAAAAGGCAGTAAGGCACAGGTACTGGCAGGACACAAGACAGTCAAAGGAAGGCAACAATAAGAAGGCAGAACTGACAGGAGATTCCCACTACAATTAGGAACCCAGGGATAACCTACTCTACCATAAGCCAGGGAAGGACAACGTATCAGAATGAAGGAGCAGAAAGAGTAGGAGGACCAGGAAGCAAGACTGGAATAAGGAAATGAGGCAGAATTGGGCTGAAAAGGATAGAACAGGAAACTGGAGGACTGGACAACAAGTGCCAGGACTCCAGCAGCGCATACACAGTAACAACCGCGTTGAGACGTGTCGTCCCTGTGTATGCGGTGCCCTTTTATAGCTCAGGGGCAAAGCGAGGCTTGGAACGCATGTTCCGACACTGCGCATGCGCGGGACGTCGAAACACTGACGATCCGCGCATGCGCAGATCCTCGCAAGATGGCGGCGTCCATGGCACCCATCCGAACCGCAGGTCGGCGTGAGGAAAGACGCCACCGCGGGTATAGTCTCCATGAAGGAGGGGACAGCTGCGGCCGTGGACCAGGGACCCCAGGACAAGTAAGTGACGCCCGCGAGCGCGCGGCGTGACACCATACCCCCTCCCGGACAACCCCGGAGCCCCGGGTTTCCAAGGGTAGCGGAGATAGAAGTCCCGAACCAGGCGCGGTGCATGCACGAAGGAGCGCGGTTCCCAAGTACGGTCACAAGCAGGATAACCCTTCCAGCTGACCAGAAGCTGCAGAGCACCTCGCCAAATCCGTGAATCACATATCTCTTGCACCTCGAATTCAGGAACCCCCCGAACCAAGACCGGGGCAGGACGGGAACAGGTACGACCCATAACATCGGGGACGTAGGGCTTCAAAAGGGAAACATGAAAGACAGGATGGTTCCTCCAAGAGCGGGGCAAAGATAAACGAAAGGCAACAGGTGAAATACGCCCTGTGATGCGAAAGGGACCAAAAAAGCGGGGGGCTAGTTTCACAGGTAAGTTGCGTACTGGTAGATTCTTGGAGGACAGCCAAACCATGTCCCCAACATGAAGGACAGGCTCAGGGCTCCGTCTCCTGTCAGCCTGCTCCTTCATATGTGCTTGTGCCGCTGCCAAGGTACCGGCCGCCAGACGATGTTGATCGCGAATCAGGGACACCAGGGCATCTGCAGATGGAACGCCGCTGGAAGATGTTGGATGAATAGGCAGCAGTCGAGGATGAAGACCGGTAGAGCAATAAAAAGGACTGAGTCCGGTAGCGGAATGAACAGCGTTGTTGTAAGATGCTTCCGCGGTGTCCAACCACTCCGACCAGTTGTCTTGGGTAGCATTGGCATAACAACGTAGGTATTGCTCAAGGGTCTGATTGGTACGTTCCGTCTGTCCATTAGTCTGCGGATGATAGCCGGAACTCAGAGCTCGCTGGATGTCCAAATGCCGACACAGTTGGCCCCAAAAGGAAGAGATGTATTGAGAGCCTCGGTCAGACAATATCTTCTCCGGAAGACCATGAAGGCGATACACCTCATGTAGAAAACATCGTGCCATCTGGGATGCAGTGGGCAGCTTAGGAAAGGGCAAGAAATGAGCTGTCTTGGTGAAACAATCCACCACCACCATTGTACACGTGAAGCCACCAGACAGGGGCAGGTCAACGATGAAATCCGTGGCGATGGTATGCCAAGGGTACGGAGGCATTGGCGTGGGTTGTAGAAGACCAATGGGTCTTTTGCGAGGAATCTTGGTCTGGGCACATACCGGGCATGAGTCCACGTATTGCTTTACCATTGTAGCCCATCCAGGCCACCAGTACTGTCGTGCAACCAGTTCTTGTGTTGTACGAACTCCACGGTGACCGCAAACGACGGAATCATGACAATTCAGTAAAACGATTTTCTGGAGTTCCAATGTGGGGACGTACAGACGATCCTTGAAGAATAATAAGCCATCACGTTCCCTGATGTCAGCACGTTGTAGTATCTGTGTTCTTAAGGGATCCGTTCGTGTGGCCTCAGTAAACTGTTGGAGCTGGGGAGTCACCATCGATAGGAAATGTTTGGACGCTATCAAAGGTTCCGGTTCTTTGACACCTTCAACGTTGTTTTCCAGAGACCGAGACAAGGCATCAGCCTTAGTGTTCTGGGAACAAGGAATGTACGTGACGGTGAAATCGAACTGTGAAAAGAAGAAGGCCCAACGAGCATGACGGGAGGTCCTGCATTGTAAAGAGCGCAAGAACTGTAGATTACGGTGATCCGTGCGAACCACCACCGGGTACCTCCCACCCAACAAGTGATGTCGCCATTCCTCGAAGGCAGCCTTTATCGCCAGTAATTCCTTTTCTATCACTGCGTAGTTTCTCTCACTCACTGACAACTTCCTCGAGTAATACGCCACCGGGTGCTCTATTCCCGTGATTGTATCTTGCTGTAGTAGGACCGCCCCAATTGCGTAGTCCGAGGCGTCTGTTTCAACCACAAACGGTTTTACATCATCTGGATGTCTAAGAACAGGAGCCGACATGAATGATCTTTTTAATTCCTGGAATGCCTCCTCGGCCTGCGTGTCCCAGAGAAACGGCACCTTGGTACTGGTCAGGTGGGTTAAACTGTTGGCCAGTTGAGAGAAGCGTGGAATGAAACGCCGATAAAAGTTGGCAAAGCCCAAGAACCTTTGAAGTGACTTCACGCCATGTGGCGATTTCCATTCTTGAATAGCTTGCAGTTTTGCGGGATCCATCTGTACTCCTGTGTTGCTGATCACGTAACCCAGAAACTCCATGCTCTCCCTATGAAATTGGCACTTCTCGATTTTGGCATACAGACCGTTGTGTATCAATCTACGGGGGACTTCCTGTACATGCGCCACGTGTGCAGTATGAGTGTCAGAAAAAAACAGAATATCGTCAAGGTAAACCCAGACAGAAATTCCGATAAGGTCAGAAAAGACATCGTCCATGAACCGTTGGAAGACTGCCGGGGCGTTGCAGAGGCCAAACGGCATCACCCTGTATTCGAAGTGACCAATAGGTGTTTTGAAGGCCGTCTTCCACTCATCTCCCTTCTTAATTCGCACCAAGTGATAGGCCCCTCTTAGATCCAGCTTGGTGAAGATCTGTGCTGATTTCAGGGATTCGATGATGTCCCGGATGAGTGGTAACGGGTACCTGTCCTTCCTCGTGATCTCGTTTAGTTGACGGTAGTCGATACAAGGACGCAAAGTGCCCTCTTTCTTCTTGACGAAGAACAACGGGAATCCTGCAGGGGATTTGGACGGCACTATATATCCCTTGTTGAGGCAATCCGTAATATACTCCTGTAGTATGTCCTTCTCGAAGTGAGTCAACGAATAGATCTTGCCGTGGGGAATGATCGCACCAGGCAGAATGTCAATGGAACAATCAAAATGCCGATGGGGTGGTAGTGGTATGTCCTCAGGCTTGGAGAACGCTTTGTGGTATCCGGCATATTCATGAGGAACCGATTGAGTGGCACATAAACGAGCAGATACATCAGCAGGATTGAGGGACTCCAAAATTGCCGGAAAGGTTTTGTGTATTACACAGACACTAGGACAACGTGTCGAAGAGAACACCAAGGAGCGAGCGGTCCAGTCAACCTGGGGATTGTGATACAACAGCCATGGTAAACCCAATACCACCGGAAATGAAGGAGACTTGATGACGTCCAATGAAATACGTTCGAGATGCCCTTCCACAGAGAGCCACAAGGGATCGGAGTGTTGGCAAACCGGACCAGAAGACAAAGTAGAGCCATCGATTACCTCAACCACCGTTGGTCGTTCCTTGTTGTGTAAACAGATTCCATTGGTAATTGCGAACGAAGCATCGATGTAGTTGCCAGATGCTCCGCAGTCCAAAAGGGCCCAGGTCTTCGCACACTTTCCAAGCCAAGCAACACCGACTTTCAAAATCAACAAGGGTACTGAGTTCATGGGGGGAAGGACGGATTCAGAAGGGCGGCCCGCTGCTGCCTTCGCCTGAAACAACGGGCCTGTTAGTTTTCCTGTTTCTTCAGAGGACGTAACGGACAGGTACCTAGAAAATGGCCAGCACCACCGCAATACATGCACAAGTTCTTCTGTCGTCTTCTTTTCTTTTCAGTCTCGGATAACGGACCTCTGACGGCACCCAACTGCATGGGTTCTGGTGCTACATCGATAGAAACAGCCGGTCCAGAGTTCTGTGCTGGAAGAATTGGTTGATACCTGTCAGATCGGTTAACCTGTGGTCAATGCGTAAGACTTGTTCCACCAATGCTGGCAGCGTTTCTGGCTCCGGAATGTGCAGCAATTCGTCTTTGTACTCCTCTCGTAGTCCCCGACGAAACAAGGTTTTTTGAGTAATTTCGGGCCATTGCGAATCAGTTGCTAGTTGTCGAAACCGACTGATGTAATGGATTATGTCACCTGACCCTTGCTTGATCTCCAATAATTGATTCTGGGCCATGGCTGCCAAATTGGGCGGTTTGAAGACATCCAAAAAGGCTTTCTCGAAGGCAGCGAAATCGGTCAACAGAGGACTGTTGGTAGAGACCAAAGGTGCGGCCCAGGCGAGTGCATTGCCAGTTAGATTTCCAAGGATATACCCGATCTTAGCTTTGTCTTGAGAAAAATGTGTAGACCTGAATTGGAAATGGATCCGACAGTGAGTGCAGAACTCAGCCACTCGACGCGGATCACCATCATACTTCATCGGAGTGGTGTAAGCCATGGAGTTCTCAGGTGGTGTGACAGGTTGTGCGGGATTAGCCAAACATTGATCCAATGCTTGTCTGAGAGTGTTGTTTTCCTGGCGGAGAGTGGTCATTTCCAGGCGCATGGCACGCATTTCTTCACGTAGTTCCTGCATGTCGTCCATGTCGGGACTGAGGGATAGGCGTCTCAATCTGTTAAACGAATCTTCACGAGATCGTGAATTACCTCTGCTTCCTGTAGACCGTGGAGTTGAGGTTGCCAGTATGTCGATGTAAGATGGCCGATGAATGGGTAACGCGAGAAATTAGTCCAATCCCCTCCTGGTGAGTAAACACAGGACGGCACTGAACCAACTCCCAACGCCACGGGTGGCACTTCTCAGAATTTGCGTGACGTCGGGACAGTGTTTCCACTGGCTGAGAAGGCTTGATGAAATCACCGAAGATAACAGGACTGAACTCAGGAACTCCCAAAAGGCAGTAAGGCACAGGTACTGGCAGGACACAAGACAGTCAAAGGAAGGCAACAGTAAGAAGGCACAACTGACAGGAGATTCCCACTACAATTAGGAACCCAGGGATAACCTACTCTACCATAAGCCAGGGAAGGACAAGGTATCAGAATGAAGGAGCAGAAAGAGTAGGAGGACCAGGAAGCAAGACTGGAATAAGGAAATGAGGCAGAATTGGGCTGAAAAGGATAGAACAGGAAACTGGAGGACTGGACAACAAGTGCCAGGACTCCAGCAGCGCATACACAGTAACAACCGCGTTGAGACGCGTCGTCCCTGTGTATGCGGTGCCCTTTTATAGCTCAGGGGCAAAGCGAGGCTTGGAACGCATGTTCCGACACTGCGCATGCGCGGGACGTCGAAACACTGACGATCCGCGCATGCGCAGATCCTCGCAAGATGGCGGCGTCCATGGCGCCCATCCGAACCGCAGGTCGGCGTGAGGAAAGACGCCACCGCGGGTATAGTCTCCATGAAGGAGGGGACCGCTGCGGCCGTGGACCAGGGACCCCAGGACAAGTAAGTGACGCCCGCGAGCGAGCGCGCGGCGTGACAATTTGCTGGATAATATGCAGGTCATTCAATGGGAGGAATAGTTGTATTGTACAAGCAGTGGTTTTGTCCATCGATTTCATATGGGCTAGAAGCATTGGCTTCTGAACTGAACTGACTTAATAGAATCGAGGGATTCTTCTGGGGTAGCATTCTAGGTTTGCCTCAATCGACTCCCATGGAATACTTATGTTTACAATTGGAACTTATTTCGTTAAAAGCCATGGTATTAAAAAGGAGTGGTACATTTTTCATTAAATCTGGTCTCACCCCCAAAATGCCCAATGCTAACCTTAATTGGGTCAATGTATATAAGTCAATGTATAAAAAAGATCTACCCAAAATGGGAGGTCCCTTCACAAAACTGAACAGAGAGTTTTAAATGTTTCTGTGGGAGAAAGAGCTTCGACATACTGAAGGGAGCTTTCGCAAGAGGACTAGAAAGATGGGATTGGGTACACAGTTATGACCACTTATATAAACTACATGGTTATGCCCCAGTTGCTGCAGTACCCATTCTAATAAGAAGCCCCAGCCTTACATTTTGCAGTGACCAGACCCTGCGGTGCATAGGTTGCGCCTTTTGATGCGCACAAACCAACTTCCTCTTTGTGCCTCACACATAGCCAGACGGAAGTTACCTAGTGAGTTTAAGGTTTCGCAGAATGTGTCGGTTACCTGAAAAGAAAGCATGTTAAGCATATGTTTAGGTACCCCATATTTGGGTGCATTGGGTATGGTGACCTCAGGCAATTTGGTATCTGATTATGATTATGATTCCATTAAATCACAAGAGTTGTGGAATGTTTGCCTCATACAGACTCTGTATCAACTCATACTGCACTTTACCGCATTTGGTTACATATAAAAAGTATTATTTTTAGGGTCGGGGTGATTTTTGAAGGTGTTTAGAGTTTTAAATTATTGATATTGTAATGCTAAAATATTGGCGTTTCAGATGTAACTGCGTTTTTATGGAGTAATATTTATGTAGGTTGATGTTGTGTCTTTAAAAGTAATGTGCAGTATATAATTATGTATAAATGATGAAATGTAAATGTATTGAATTAATTTTTCCTTATAAATATATGCATTATACTTAATTATGTGAAAAGTTTAATTTTAAAGTATATCACATTAAATAAATAATAATAATTACTAAATATGGTGATCACCCTCCATTTCAATACCCAGGTCCAGATAAGTCTGAATAAGCAAGGGCTTTTAACTGCGCTGCTTGATACAAATCTAGGATTGAATCAAGGCAGCGTTCTCGCTCCCCATTTATTCAACCTTTTTTTCTGATATTGGTGTAGCATTGGAAAATTCAGTTGCATTCCCTCCTAAATTGGATCTAGAGGTGATACACTAGCTGCTTTATGTGGATGATCTTGCTCTTCTGGACCATACGTCAATAGGACTTCAACGTCAGCCTAGGGCCCTCGAACGTTACGCTGCCAATAATGAGACACCAGTGAATATTGCTAAAACGAAGATATTTACCATAAAAGCTGCTGGGAACAATGTTTATGGTAATTTCAGATGGTTCTATAAGCAGGAACAATTAGAGAGAGTCCCCCTTTTTACATATTTGGGTTTTCCACTATGTGTCTGTGAAGGATTATTGACTAGCTGAAGAATAACATTTTCACCTTAGCATCCCAGACTATAATTATCAATGGCAGATTCAGTCAATTCTCGCTTCTACCAGTGTTAGAATTTTTATAAATGTAAAGTTGGCGAGATAATTTTATATGGAGCAGAGACAAGTTTGAGGGATATGCAATTATTATGGGATCACCTCAAAGGTGTATTCTGGAAGCGAGTGCTTCAAATTCTGCAAGGTGTACGTATCTAACTGTGCGCTTGGGTTTGAACTTGGGCTCACATCTTCAGTAGCAAAAGTAAGATGGAAACAATTGACCTTATTTGCTAAAATAATTAGTGTGCAGGACTTCTCTATATGGTACTATCTAAAGGAGCTAAGACTATGTAAATCACACCCTGCTTTTAATAAATGGATTGAAGGCTGTTTACATCTTTATAATGAAATAGATGCATCAGAGGAGCAGTTACATCCTTCGAAAAGTAAAAAGAAAACTAAATCAGTGTAATTGGATAAATACAATTGAGGAGCTTGGGAAATATAATTCATTGACCCGCCTAGCCTGAGAGATTAAATCCTTAAATTCTGTGCAGGACTACTTAAAGAGATTTTCAAATGCACAGTGGAGAGTAAAATGTATGCAAGTTCGATAAAACCTTTATCCCCACAAAAGAGCTATTGAGAGCAAAAAAACATATTCCCAGGCTGAATCTCTCTCTCACTTGGTTTAAGAATGCAGAGCTCTTAGGAACATTCGTCCTCCTGTTTTCGGTCCCGTTCTAGCAGATTTTAACACTTTAATGGTCGATGAAGCTTGGGCGAAAGCATTGGGTGGTCGCACTGCAGCATGGGCACTGTCAGCCCTTCATTTTATAATGCACATTTTGGAATAGCCGTGTTTATTAAGGGGTTGTGTGTTTTTCTTTTACTTTTACTCTTTGTATGGAATTTTATTAATTGATGTATACGTGGATGCATAAATGTATAAGTATATATTGGATTTGTTGATGAATTGGTATTTGAATTGTTGTGAAATAGTGTAGAAAGTTCATGTATTGAACTAATGCACTTAAAAATAAAAACAATAAAAAAGGAACTGTGGTCGTCTTAGTATTTGGAATACATCTTGGAATTGGCAGAAGATGAGTACCCACAGGCCTATCAGGTCTCTCCCTGTTGCTACTTCCTGTTAGACTGACGACTTCGTGAAATTGGATTTCTCTTTCAACTTCCGACTGCTAGAGTGCGTCTGTGCTTGACCACATCTCTATTATAACCCCATTCACCAATGCCGGAAATGTTTAGATGATATCTACCAGTTAGAATGTGGAGTTTTGTTTGGGGGTCAATGGACAGATCCTGCCAGGACCATACTACATGGATTAAACTTCCCTTCCTGCATATAATGACTATTTTTGGTTATTCCAGATATGTTCCTTTTGGTCTTTAATGCAACGCTGTGTTTTTCTGATTGCATGTTGCTGATGAAGAATGCCTGCCCCACACAATATGCACTTAGTGCACCCCTCATGAATTTCCTCTAATCCATTCTCAAATAGACAATAATCTGGCCAATGTGCAGGAAGATAGCTTCAAGGGATTTGCTACAATGACTTGTTTATGTGCATTTATGCAGGGCTTGTGAGCAAGTTGCATTGCTTGCTGCTACATACAAAAGTGTTTGGGTTTGTATAAGTGTGTGCTTAATACTGCTTGTGCAATTAAATATTTGAACATTTTCCAGGGCATGTCCTAATCTGTATTGCAGAGCAGTTCATATTCGATTGATAAATGGACCAGAGAAGGAGGGAGCGGCCAAGGTCACCCAAATCTCCATCAGTGACAGCCAGCTAGGACAGTCCCTGTGAGCAGTGTTCTCCCAGTGCAAGGCTACGCCCACTGTAGAATCGATCACTTTCACCATAACCGCTTTCATTCTTCACTGTACATAGGTTGTAAGGCCATCATCTGGGTTGACCCCTGTGATCCTTGCCAGCCAGTGCTAGAAAACATAGAAAATCAACACCACAGTCTTTGTAAATCCCTGTGTAAACGGTCAACCAGCTGTTGCCTCTAGTGGTGGTTGAGTGCAATGCATGCTCGCTCGATGCATTAAGAGCAGGTGGGAACAGCGATTACGAATGTTGTTTACATTGAAGTCTGTGCTTTTCATTACGAGGTTGCTGGTAGGACACCAGTAGTACCGGCGGCCTACCGGCGGCCTACCGGCAACCATTTCCCCGGTATACGGGCGACGGCGGAATGGTAAGTTCCCATTCCCGTGGAGTCCCATAGTACTCCACAGGAGTGGGAACACGGAAGCACTGGCACTGTTGGTAACGGTGCCAGTGCTTCAGTGTTTTATCTGCCAGTAGGGGCCTGAACTACTGGCAGGTCAGGCCTGTCAGTAGTTCACAGCCCCTATCGGCAGACACAGATGGAGTCAGTCCGGAAAAGGAGCCGGTAACTTTGTTACCAGCGCCTCATTTTCAGACCGGCTCACTCGTAATGAGGGCCTATGGAATCTCTCCTTTTAGTCAAAGATCAGTTTCTACACAGATAGGAGGTTGAGATCACAGTTTAGGAAGGGTTGTCCAACTCCAGACCTCGAGGCCGAAAACATGTCAGATTTTCGGGATACCCCTTATTAATATGCATGAGATTAATTTGCATGCATTCACTCTAAATGTATGCAAATTTACCCCATGAATATTAATGCAGGATACCATGAAAAACCCATTGGGTTTGTGGCCCTCGAGGTCCGGAGTTGGACACCTCTGGAAATAAGTCAAGAATCACTCACTTCGTCCCCCGGGACTCTCAATTATCTAACTTGTGGAGCAGTGCATGCTAGTCCTGATATATGTATAATATGACACTGTTACCTGGTTTTCAACTATCCTAATTTTCATTCGTGCAAAAGATTGCATTCTTCTGTGAATGCATCTTATTGTCGCAAATTAGCAGTGATATAGAAATGGGTTTTCATCGTAATCAGCGATATAGAAATGGGTTCAAATGAATCTTACTTATTTCGTAATGCGCAGTGCAAATATCTGCCATAGCTCCTTTGTGGATTTTTTAGACGCAGGCCTTCTGCTAACAAGCTGGCACACTACTGACAATTCGTGATTTTTACAACCAGGCGTGATGGTTGGCTGCTACACTTGGAAATGTTCTGCAAAGTTTTTTAGCGCCATGGTGGTGCTTAAACACAAAAGACTGCTATATGCGAGTCTCTCTAAAAACGTGGCAGTTGCGCATTCGTCCCATTGTTGGTTCTTGGATGGACCCTGGGGTGCGTGAATCACAGGGCGACTCCTGTTTGCCTTTTCGGAACACTCCACGTCCTGTAGCGCCCTTGCCTGGGTTCTTGATTAAACAATGTATCCTGTAATGAGGTCTGGTTCCGCGCGTCGTGAACACTTGCTTGCCCGGGTGAAGAGGCCAGAGCGAGACAATGTCGGAGGTGTTCTGACAGAGAGGTAAACACTTCATCCGACGCCTGTGGCACAATGCTCCACCACCTCTCTGGGGATCCCCGCCAAATACAAGCACAACACCCCGAGGAGATTCTACGTGCACACACCGTGGCGTGTCGCTCCAAAAGCCAAGGTCATGCTGTCCTACTCGCCATACTGGTGGCAAGAGGCTTGCTCTTGACGAGTCGTGTTGTGCTCAGAGTCTAACTATGTCTGAAGTTTCAACTACGCAAGGACACCCAAGGATTTGGATGGGGACGCAGCCATACCATTCAAAGGGAAAATACTTCTATTAAGAAGGTTGCAGCATCGCTTTCAATACTCTAGATTAAGAAGAGTCTTCAAACGCGTTTTCCTGCACAATCAATCAACTTCAGGATATGGGGACAGACTAGTACATTCTAAACCTCCTACTGTGTTTACCAAAGTGCACAGGGCCTCCTTGGCACCCGCAGCTAAGCCTGCAAGAGCGGCTCTGGGAAAAGCACAGGGAGGCAGCAGCAGAGCGGCCGGATCAGGCCTAGTTGAAGATGTGTGAGAGCCCGTTTAAAAATTATGTTGGGGGGGGGGGCTTGTTTAGAGTGGAAAACAGTCTGCGGCACTGGCAGGGTGCATACATTATAATGGAGACAAAGAAATAAAAGCTGGGGGTGAATAGCTGACGATTATCACGAGAAAGCCAGCCAGCAGGGAGATGAAACACTAACTGTCCACTGAAAAGCTATAAATCCTTCGTCGTCTGTAAGTGGCTGATGTGGAAGAACCAGTGTTGAAAAGCGACGAGGTGATAGCACTTCCGTATACAAACAAGGAAGTGACCACCGGAAGGGCTCCTACAAACTCAGCTTGTATAACGTGAGCATTCCAAAGCACACATGTATAGATGCAGAATGAAAGTAATACAGAGAGGAATATATTGCTGTGTTATAAGTCTGCTAACTGGCAACATGGGGGCAGTTGCTGGAGTCCCCCCTGAGGCTCATGGCCCCTTTCAAATGAAAAGGTTAAAAGGCCCTAATGCCGTCCCTGGTTAGGATCGGCATCATCTCGCTCAGACAGGGTAAAGTGGAGTCCAGGGAAGCTGGCGTCTTATATTAAGATGTTGCCCCATCTTACTTCTGCAGTGGGGAAGAGAGCTTGATTAGAGGGCACCATATTAACTGGTGTTCTCTAAACTGACCACTTATGGATGCAATATTTTCATCATGCCAAAGCATGAAAGCAAAACCAACCATCGTAAGGGCTTAACCTGCCAACCTCACTCTTAATCTGATCCATTTCCAAGGAGAAATATCCGATTTTTAAAACATTACATAAGGTTTTACACAAGATCAAGGCAGGTAGATTTATGCTTACTGAGACATGTCATCTTTCAGCATGCTAACGTTGGCCACGATCTATAACATTACCATTAATAATAATAACTTGAAATGTATCTATGTACAAAATAGTATCCCGTTGTTTCTTTTTCAACGGAAAAATTATAGGTCTTTGGGGGAAGATGGTAAAAAGGGGTGGGTAGAGTTTGGGGTAGGTGCAGTAATGAAGGGGAAGGCGGGTGGGGACCCCACCAAATAAGAAAAAATAATAAATAGATGAAAAATGTTGAAGTAATTACTTTGGGGTAAATGATCACGGAGTAATTACTGTCAGCAAAGTGACATGGAACCATCCGAAATATATCGAAAGCGCATTAGATGGACATTTTTTCTTATACAACTAGCAAAAAGTATACGTTGTCCAAACTGGTTCTGTGGACAGACATGACAACACTCTCATCAATTGTTGCAAATCAATGTTCCTGTAGGTCGCTGTTCTGATTCGCTTATCGCGTGATGTGCCTTGCACTCAGGAGTAAACTGAACTGAGAATGGGCGTGTGTGGCTGGCTGACATACCCCAGAGCAGACATTGGGGGGAGGCGAGAGTTGGTGTGCTGCTGCATACTGGGACCTACTGTGCACTCTCCCCGTCTGTTGCATCACCCGGGCGTGGTGCAGTTCATTGAGGTGCAAATATCCCAGAAACCGTGCATTCTACGGTTGAGGAACAGTCCTTCTACGACCACATTGGTGTTTTGCCGATTTCAGGCAAATGTCTCATGGGTGAAGGTGCTGAAATCAGGCGAAGAGGTGGGGTTTCCAAATGTTATGTAGCCACTCATGTCCGGAGGGTCCTCACAGGTAACTATGCAAAATTTTGAGCAGATTCGTGAAACAGTGTGGAATTGTATAAGGAACAACGCTTTGCCACAAACCCACAAATTTTCACTTTTATAAATATAGATTATTATTACCCAATCAAAATTGGTACTCATTTAATCAACCTCGGAAGGATGAAAGGCTGATTCGAGCTTGCCGAAATTCGAACCTGGAACCTGCAGATAACACACATACCACAGCAGCGGGTGTTCAACCAGCTGAGCTATCTAATTAACATTTCAAAAGCTTACGAGTTATTCAAAGACAAGTTAAGATGGAGGCCTCAAGAGTAAAATGAAAGGGTGACTGTCAAACTACAGCAGCAGAGGTGGCTGCGGCCCCAGCTATTGTGCTAAACGTATGAAGAAACTGGTTACCCCTCCCTTTTTATCACATGCATTTCTGTGGTTAAATACACTATTTTATGCTTTAAATACTTTCAGTATTTAGTCAAACAGAGACACCTTATTCGAAATATATATATCAATTTATCATAAGTAAAACGTTTTATGTTTCTGAACATAACTTTCATGGTTTCTGACCGTTATGCAGTGGTTAAAGTGGGCCGGGGCCGGGCCCCAGCAGTCTCCAAAAAGTGGGACTGAGCCGGGGCCCTGCCGGGGCCCCGTCCTACCGCAACATTGGCGGGATGCATTATCTGCGCCTGCAATGAAGTCATGCAAGCTGACCGAAGTGGCAGTCAGCCACAGCGACGCTGTGACTGGCTGCCACTTCCGTCAGTCACAGTAACTGCATCTGGTGACCCCTCGCGCGAGAGGTCACCAGAAGCAGTTACTGTCCCTTTGTTTCCCCAGGTCGCCGAGGCGTCTTTAACCCTGGGGATTCCTCTACATATTTCGAGGTTTATAAAAGATGGCTTTGAAAGTACACATTTCAAGCCATCTTTTATAAAGCTTTGCCGACGGACAATTTTGTCCGTAGTCAAAGCTTTATAAAAGATAGCTTGAATTGTGTACTTTCAAAACCATCTTTTATAAACCTGAAATGTTAGAAAAGATGGCCTGAAAAATAGGCAAACCGTAGGGTATACACACAAATATATATAAATGTTATATATTTGTTTGCGTACCTTACTATGGTTTGTGTACTATGCAAGCCATCTTTTCTAAACATAGAAATATGTAACGTATTTCTACGTTTATAAAATATGGCTTGTAAAGTACACAACCATAGTAAGGTACGCACACAAATATATAACATTTATATATATTTGTGTGTATACCCTACGATTTGCGTACTTTTTAGGCCACGCCCCTCCCACAAGCCACGCCCCCAAACGAGGGCCCCCCCTCGATTTCTTACCCCACTTAAAGCCCTGCCGTTATGTAACACAAACACATGCGTTCAAACTACATTAAAACCCGACTCAAACACTGTCAAATTGGGGTTAGTAGGAGGTGACTGACACATATATAATGCAACATTTCTTAATTGAATAAACATCTGCACAAATACATCACATCTTACAACCTTTCTTTGCAAGTGCAAATATCATTTTTTTTATTTAAGGATATTTCAAATTGTCATGTGAGCTTCTGAGATATCTTCATTTTTATACATATTAAAAGCATTACAGCACAAATACGAAGTAAGCGAGTCTTGTAAAAGCAAAGCAGAGAACACTGAGTGTACATACCAGAGACATCATCTTCACCTAGGATATATTGGAATAGGGGTATATATTTTATTGAATACAGTTGCATTTTATCTTAGTGTCTTTACAAATGACAGACTCTAAAATGCTGATAAGCCCGCCCCCCTCCCCAGGTTTAATAGGCCAACATCCCCAACATTTCACCCAGTGAGCCCGGATACTGCGGATTCCACACAGGCTGAAATCAGGGGTTACCCGCTGGTCAGGACTGAGAAGTGAACGCTGTCATGCGCTGCTCAGAGACACTCAACCTCCAAATCAAATTAGAGCAGAAGTCTCTTTCTCTGCAATGAAATGTCATTTCAGCAGGAGTGATCAATGCATGATATTTACATAACATGGCAAGAGCCATGGACCTCTTGAGCTGAAACCGCCTGCTCTGCATTAAGGGTCACTTCCAAAATCTTGGCTAAACATAGTCATGCTTTGTGATGGCTGTAAAAACAACCTGCGTGTACAATATCAGAGATCATGTGTACATAGAGAACTATTGTAATAAGGCATTACTAATAACAGAAATAACCATACTTAATCATAATTGCATCAATATGGCCCACTATGTAAAGTGAAAAATCGAGAGATACTGTCGCAATCAAGTTATCAAGCATGAATGATGGGAGCGTAAGCTGGCCCTCTCAGATGTACATTTTTGACCCTTAAATTGCACACAGATCTCTTCCGTGAATGCATTAGCTCACTGAGCCGTCGGGCAAGACTACTTATAACTGGGTGTGTGAGTGGCAGTCCTGAGAAGTCGCCACCACCCACCCGCCTTCATGTAGGGTGAGACCCAGATGCCATGTGCCTGCAGTGCACAGTGCGGAATGCTGGCTAGCCCACCTTATATCTAGCTAGATATAGTCCCACGACGCCAAATGCTATGCAGGAAGGCATAACACTCTGTAGTGTGCCATTTCCAGCTGGCGGCCCTGGAATGAGTACTGGGTATGCTGGTGTTTAAACACCACCCACCTCTGCATTGGGACGGCAGGGGACAGCTGCTGCAAGGGATTCCTAGGAGGAACTACTGCACTGAGTAACTGTGGATTACTTCCTCCACACACTACTCGCTGTGTAGGCTATGCAGCTCGTATCCCATGTGATTCCAATCATAAGCAGGCGGTATTTTAAGAATAGCATGTATTTCAAATACCACATGCCTTTACAATCCCTACCATGCTCATTAGGAGGCCCTTCGTGCCCCTAGGCATAGCACAGTGTGCAAAAACAAACAACAAACTACCGCCACTACCGATCAATAACGTCACTGGCTTTTTATGATATCCAAAACGTACAGAATAAAGGGGGAGAACGGAAGTGACGTGGGCGAGGAAGAAAGAAGACAGATATAAATGTACATACCGGAGCCTTCGTGATGACCTGCCAGGAGAAAGGAAAAACACATAGTTAGTGCACAATAACTATATGTATTTTTTTAACTTTTATGAATTAAAGTACATTTGGGTTTCCATTAAAAACACATAAAACGTCTGCCCTATATTATACATATTAAAATAGATGGTCATTTAAATAAATATCTAAACTACATCAGTTAACATTCCATACATTTAACACCCTTGATATCTTAGAAAAAGAAACGGTACCCTTAAAATCAAAATCACTTATTACATGTGTCACTTTACGAGAATTCGATTAATACAAATCTCCTTATTTCTCCTACTACTTCATACTAAAGCCACCACTAACTCAAAGTCCTCAGGATGATAGATAAGTATTACACTATTATTAACATGTCCAATTAATGTCATTATTTCCTTTCATACATAAAAAGCTGCTGTGGTCATTACTAGGGTTTCCCCTCCCTGGACAGCGCTCTGGGACTGATCTGATTCATAACCTCCATATGGACGAACCTTTCATAACCAACATGATATTTTTTTACTAAGTGAGGCGATGTCTAGTTGTCTCTTTCGTCCGCCCACAAAGGCAGCATAGTCGCTCCTCTTTATTTTATACCAAGCCCCCGTATAATCTAGTGTGGGTAGGATGTAACTTATAACTATGATTTAAACGTCTGCAAGTGTTTGTGAACTCCGTGTTGCTGAAAAGAGAGACTGAATATTGGTAATGCCAGTGAAACGATTTCACATCTTTCTTGGTCCCCGTGTTGCAGAGACGAGGCTTATTTTTCAAGACTTCATAAGCAATGTTTAGAGACTGACTGGCGTACCTGAGCTTCAATGGCCAATCCAACCTTTGCCTCCAACCTCATATAGCGCAGTAGTCTGTTTATGGTCAGGGTCGGACTGGGACAAGAAATAGGCCCGGACACCCCCAAAAAAAGTGGCCAACCCCTCGCCTCACGACCCTTGACCTCTGATGACATCACCGGAAGTGATGTAATTTGACTCCACCCCAAATTGACATCACAGGAAGCATGAAACATGACATTTCACCTCTTGACAAAACAGGAAGTGGCATCAAATAGCATTGTGCCTAAGTACACTAAGTTACTGTGAATCCAAGCAGACGTCCAAGGCCAAACGATAATATGTTATTGTATAGCACTTACGCTTAAGATCTTTTTTTATAGAACAAATATGCATACAATATCACCCAACCTGTGTTGATACTATCGACCTAAGAAGGATGAAAAGCTTTTTGAAAAAAAACAACAACAAAAAATGTTGAATATCTTTTTTTTTCTTTCCATTTATTTTGGGCCAATCCGACCATGTTTATGGGGTGTCTTATAATTCCCGCACCCACCCCTCTATGGCTGAGAGTTGAGACCTTCTGATGGCTCACCTAAACATAAGATGGGCCTTAGGTCTTTGGTCTTAGTGTCTCTGCCCGCTGCGATCCCAGCCCTTAATGACATCTCACGTGTAGCTCTCTGGAGCTCTCTGCCCACATTCCTCGGCTTCATTTTGCTCTCACTGAGATCAATGAGGGCAATTTCTATTATAAAGTACAGCCAATGCAATGAATGCTCCGCTCATCCCCGTGGGGGGTCGAGGAGGGGGGGGGGGCTCTACGCCTGCAGATAAAAGACTAGTCCCACCCCAGGCAGACACGAAGCCAGAGTCAACGAGGAGTACGAGTACATCCAGTATCAGGCGGTAAGAGTAAACGCGGTTTGCGGTATCACCGGAGGTAAGGCTGCCAGTGCAGGCTTTTGTAGCAATGTTCGAACGGTGGAGAAAGTCAACAGAACTCAGGTGAGTGGGTTGGCGATCATACACCTGCTGCCATCTTTGTTGAAGTGGCAGCCTCTGCAAGAGCAACACGTGACACTTGGGAAGACCTCGGGCTTGGGATGAACAGGTGAGGGCTGATATTGGCACTGCGATACTGCTGGGCCTTTCTCTATATGCGACGAATCCCGGCTTAAAGGTGCTCCGAGCAGGTGACCCCTGCGGGTGTGGGAGGCAGGCTTTACGGGCACTACACGTTGCTTCCCTGCACGTGATGGGGTGGCAATGTTTAGTTGCAGGGTCTAAGCAGCTGTTCATGTCAGCTCCAAGTGCAGCGCCTCTCCCTTGAGCTGGTTTAAAGAGTCGCACGTTTTCGCTTCTAGGACGAGATAGTGCCAAGAACAAGGCACAAGAAGTGCCAAGGACGAGATAGCTCCTCCTTGGCACTTAAGGGGTTAATGACGGAGAAAAAGTTAGAAGGCTTTGCATGGTGAGATACTGAAATCACCAAAAAGGCCTTGGCACTGGGGGGAAAACCCATGGCAGTTAAAAGGTTAAAGATAGCAATGAACGCTCTAGGCCACACTGCCTCTCCGAAGGAGTCAGCCATGGAAGCGCCATCCGCGTTTTCTCACTTTGTTTAATGTCTCCAAAATTGAGGGGGCAGGTGTGGTTGCGTGCTTTTTATAGAGAGTGCTCATGGCCTAAGCTCAGCCGTTCAGCTTCTGAGCCACATGGTGCTAACGAAACCAGTTCCAGGCATGTGCGTGCGCCTTGCAAACCGCTGCTGCTATTGTAAAAGCATTAATCGGGAAGTGTTCAGGCACACGTATAAAACTATGGGTATCCTAGGGATTCAGAAAGGGTGTGATGAATGGTGAACAGCAGCTCAGCTAGGGAAGAGTGCTCACTAGAGGGAGTCCAGATGCTGTGTGTGGGGTAGAGGTAGTGTAGGGAGGTGAGAATGGGTGTGATGAACGGTAAAGAGCAACTCAGCTGGGGAAGAGTGCTCACTCGAGGGAGTCCAGATGTCGTGTGTGGGGTAGAGCTAGTGCAGGGAGGTGAGAATGGGTGTGATGAATGGTGAACAGCAGCTCAGCTGGGGAAGAGTGCTTCCCTAGAGGGAGTCCAGATGTCATGTGTGTGGTAGAGCTAGTGCAGGGAGGTGAGAATGGGTGTGATGAATGTTGAACAGCAGCTCAGCTAGTGAGGAGTGCTCACCCGAGGGAGTCCAGATGCCGTGTGTGGGGTAGAGCTAGTGCAGGGAGGTGAGAATGGGTGTGATGAATGTTGATCAGCAGGTCAGCTAGGGACGAGTGCTCACTCGAGGGAGTCCAGATGCTGTGTGTGGGGTAGAGCTAGTGCAGGGAGGTGAGAATGGGTGTGATGAATGTTGAACAGCAGCTTATTTGGGGATGAGTGCTCACTCGAGGGAGTCCAGATGCTGTGTGTGGGGTAGAGCTAGTGCAGGGAGGTCAGAATGGGTGTGATGAATGGTGAAGAGCAACTCAGCTGGGGAAGAGTGCTCACTCGAGGGAGTCCAGATGTCGTGTGTGGGGTAGAGGTAGTGTAGGGAGGTGAGAATGGGTGTGACGAACGGTGAAGAGCAACTCAGCTGGGGAAGAGTGCTTACTTGAGGGAGTCCAGATGTAGTGTGTGGGGTAGAGCTAGTGCAGGGAGGTGAGAATGGGTGTGATGAACGGTGAACAGCAACTCAGCTAGGGAAGAGTGCTCACTAGAGGGAGTCCAGATGTTGCATGTGGGGTAGAGCTAGTGCAGGGAGGTGAGAATGGGTGTGATGAATGGTGAACAGCAGCTCAGCTGGGGAAGAGTGCTTCCCTAGAGGGAGTCCAGATGTCGTGTGTGGGGTAGAGCTAGTGCAGGGAGGTGAGAATGGGTGTGATGAATGTTGAACAGCAGGTCAGCTAGGGACGAGTGCTCACTCGAGGGAGTCCAGATGCTGTGTGTGTGGTAGACCTAGTGCAGGGAGGTGAAAATGGGTGTGATGAATGTTGAACAGCGGCTTATTTGGGGAAGAGTGCTCACTCGAGGGAGTCCAGATGCTGTGTGTGGGGTAGAGCTAGTGCAGGGAGGTGAGAATGGGTGTAATGAATGGTGACGAGCAACTAAGCTAGGGAAGAGTGCTCACTCGAAGGAGTCCAGATGTCACGTGTGGGGTAGTGCTAGTGCAGGGAGGTGAGAATGGGTGTGATGAATGGTGAAGAGCAGCTCGGCTAGGGAAGAGTGCTCACTAGAGGGAGTCCAGATGCTGTGTGTGGGGTAGAGCTAGTGCAGGGAGGTGAGAATGGGTGTGATGAATGTTGAACAGCAGCTTATTTGGGGAAGAGTGCTCACTCGAGGGAGTCCAGATGCTGTGTGTGGGGTAGAGCTAGTGCAGGGAGGTGAGAATGGGTGTGATGAATGGTGACGAGCAACTAAGCTAGGGAAGAGTGCTCACTCGAAGGAGTCCAGATGTCACGTGTGGGGTAGTGCTAGTGCAGGGAGGTGAGAATGGGTGTGATGAATGGTGAAGAGCAGCTTAGCTAGGGAAGAGTGCTCACTAGACGGAGTCCAGCTGTCGTGTGTGGGGTAGAGCTAGTGCAGGGAGGTGAGAATGGGTGTGATGAATGGTTGGTAAAGAGCAGCTCAGCTGGGGAAGAGTGCTCACTAGAGGGAGTCAAGATGTCACGTGTGGGGTAGAGCTAGTGCAGGGAGGTGAGAATGGGTGTGATGAATGGTGAAGAGCACCTCACCTGGGGAAGAGTGCTCACTCGAGGGAGTCCAGACGCCGTGTGTGGGGAAGAGCTAGTATAGGGAGGTGAGAATGGGTGTGATGAATGGTGAAGAGCAGCTCAGCTAGGGAAGAGTGCTCACTAGAGGGAGTCCAGATGTTGCGTGTGGGGTAGAGCTAGTGCAGGGAGGTGAGAATGGGTGTGATGAATGGTGAACAGCAGCTCAGCTGGGGAAGAGTGCTTCCCTAGAGAGAGTTCAGATGTCGTGTGTGGGGTAGAGCTAGTGCAGGGAGGTGAGAATGGGTGTGATGAATGGTGAAGAGCAGCTCAGCTAGGGAAGAGTGCTCACTAGAGGGAGTCCAGATGCCATGTGTGGGGTAGAGCTAGTGTAGGGAGGTGAGAATGGGTGTGATGAATGGTGAAGAGCAGCTCAGCTAGGGAAGAGTGCTCACTAGAGGGAGTCCAGATGTTGCGTGTGGGGTAGAGCTAGTGCAGGGAGGTGAGAATGGGTGTGATGAATGGTGACGAGCAGCTCAGCTAGGGAAGAGTGCTCACTTGAGGGAGTCCAGATGCCATGTGTGGGGTAGAGCTAGTGTAGGGAGGTGAGAATGGGTGTGATGAATGGTGAAGAGCAGCGCAGCTAGGGAAGAGTGCTCACTAGAGGGAGTCCAGATGTCGTGTGTGGGGTAGAGCTATTGCAGGGAGGTGAGAATGGGTGTGATGAATGGTGAAGAGCAGCTCAGCTTGGGAAGAGTGCTCACTAGACAGAGTCCAGATGTCGTGTGTGGGGTAGAGCTAGTGCAGAGAGGTGAGAATGGGTGTGATGAATGTTGAACAGCAGCTTATTTGGGGAAGAGTGCTCACTCGAAGGAGTCCAGATGCTGTGTGTGGGGTAGAGCTAGTGCAGGGAGGTGAGAATGGGTGTGATGAATGGTGACGAGCAACTAAGCTAGGGAAGAGTGCTCACTCGAGGGAGTCCAGATGTCGTGTGTGGGGTAGAGCTAGTGCAGGGAGGTGAGAATGGGTGTGATGAATGTTGAGCAGCAGCTTATTTGGGGAAGAGTGCTCACTCGAGGGAGTCCAGATGCTGTGTGTGGGGTAGAGCTAGTGCAGGGAGGTGAGAATGGGTGTGATGAATGGTGAAGAGCAGCTCAGCTAGGGAAGAGTGCTCACTCGAAGGAGTCCAGATGTCACGTGTGGGGTAGTGCTAGTGCAGGGAGGTGAGAATGGGTGTGATGAATGGTGAAGAGCAGCTTAGCTAGGGAAGAGTGCTCACTAGAGGGAGTCCAGATGCTGTGTGTGGGGTAGAGCTAGTGCAGGGAGGTGAGAATGGGTGTGATGAATGGTGAACAGCAGCTGAGCTGGGGAAGAGTGCTTCCCTAGAGGGAGTTCAGATGTTGTGTGTGGGGTAGAGCTAGTGCAGAGTGCAGGGAGGTGAGAATGGGTGTGATGAATGGTGAAGAGCAGCTCAGCTTGGGAAGAGTGCTCACTAGACAGAGTCCAGATGTCGTGTGTGGGGTAGAGCTAGTGCAGAGAGGTGAGAATGGGTGTGATGAATGTTGAACAGCAGCTTATTTGGGGAAGAGTGCTCACTCGAGGGAGTCCAGATGCTGTGTGTGGGGTAGAGCTAGTGCAGGGAGGTGAGAATGGGTGTGATGAATGGTGACAAGCAACTAAGCTAGGGAAGAGTGCTCACTCGAGGGAGTCCAGATGTCGTGTGTGGGGTAGAGCTAGTGCAGGGAGGTGAGAATGGGTGTGATGAATGTTGAGCAGCAGCTTATTTGGGGAAGAGTGCTCACTCGAGGGAGTCCAGATGCTGTGTGTGGGGTAGAGCTAGTGCAGGGAGGTGAGAATGGGTGTGATGAATGGTGAAGAGCAGCTTAGCTAGGGAAGAGTGTTCACTCGAAGGAGTCCAGATGTCACGTGTGGGGTAGTGCTAGTGCAGGGAGGTGAGAATGGGTGTGATGAATGGTGAAGAGCAGCTTAGCTAGGGAAGACTGCTCACTAGACGGAGTCCAGCTGTCGTGTGTGGGGTAGAGCTAGTGCAGGGAGGTGAGAATGGGTGTGATGAATGGTGAAGAGCAGCTCAGCTAGGGAAGAGTGCTCACTAGAGGGAGTCCAGATGCTGTGTGTGGGGTAGAGCTAGTGCAGGGAGGTGAGAATGGGTGTGATGAATGGTGAACAACAGCTGAGCTGGGAAAGAGTGCTTCCCTAGAGGGAGTTAAGATGTCGTGTGTGGGGTAGAGCTAGTGCAGGGAGGTGAGAATGGGTGTGATGAATGTTGAACAGCAGCTTATTTGGGGAAGAGTGCTCACTCGAGGGAGTCCAGATGCTGTGTGTGGGGTAGAGCTAGTGTAGAGAGGTGAGAATGGGTGTGATGAATGGTGAAGAGCAGCTTAGCTAGGGAAGAGTGCTCACTAGACGGAGTCCAGCTGTCGTGTGTGGGGTAGAGCTAGTGTAGGGAGGTGAGAATGGGTGTGATGAATGGTGAAGAGCAGCTTAGCTAGGGAAGAGTGCTCACTAGACGGAGTCCAGCTGTCGTGTGTGGGGTAGAGCTATTGAAGGGAGGTGAGAATGGGTGTGATGAATGGTGACGAGCAGCTCAGCTGGGGAAGAGTGCTTCCCTAGAGGGAGTTCAGATGTCGTGTGTGGGGTAGAGCTAGTGCAGGGAGGTGAGAATGGGTGTGATGAATGTTGAACAGCAGCTCAGCTAGGCACGAGTGCTCACTCGAGGGAGTCCAGATGCTGTGTGTGGGGTAGAGCTAGTGCAGGGAGGTGAGAATGGGTGTGATGAATGGTGAAGAGCAGCTCAGCTAGGGAAGAGTGCTCACTAGAGGGAGTCCAGATGTTGCGTGTGGGGTAGAGCTAGTGCAGGGAGGTGAGAATGGGTGTGATGAATGGTGACGAGCAGCTCAGCTAGGGAAGAGTGCTTACTAGAGGGAGTCCAGATGTTGCGTGTGGGGTAGAGCTAGTGCAAGGAGGTGAGAATGGGTGTGATGAATGGTGAACAGCAGCTCAGCTGGGGAAGAGTGCTTCCCTAGAAGGAGTCCAGATGTTGTGTGTGGGGTAGAGCTAGTGCAGGGAGGTGAAAATGGGTGTGATGAATGGTGAAGAGCAGCTCAGCTAGGGAAGAGTGCTCACTAGAGGGAGTCCCGATGTTGCGTGTGGGGTAGAGCTAATGCAGGGAGGTGAGAATGGGTTTGATGAATGGTGAAGAGCAGCTCAGCTAGGGAAGAGTGCTCACTAGAGGGAGTCCAGATGTCGTGTGTGGGGTAGAGCTAGTGGAGGGAGGTGAGAATGGGTGTGATGAATAGTGAAGAGCAGCTCAGCTGGGGAAGAGTGCTCACTAGAGGGAGTCCAGATGTTGCGTGTGGGGTATAGCTAGTGCAGGGAGGTGAGAATGGGTGTGATGAATGGTGAAGAGCAGCTCAGCTAGGGAAGAGTGCTTACTAGAGGGAGTCCAGATGTTGTGTGCGGGTAGAGCTAGTGCACGGAGGTGAGAATGGGTGTGATGAATGTTGAACAGCAGCAGCTTGGGAAGAGTGCTCACTGGGGGCGGAGGGTGCAGATGGCACGTGTGGGATAGCGTTAGTGCAGGGAGGTGAGAATGGGTTTGATGAATGTCGAATAGCATTTTAGCCAGGGAAGAGTGCTCACTCAGTCATTCGTTTAAATAGGCTGGCCACCTTCACCAGGCATTTCAGCAGAAGTGAAATGACGTATTATAGGAAAGAGAAGAGGGAGTCCATATGGTGCGAGGGGGGTCGAGCTAGTGCAGGGTGCTGAGAATGGGTGTGAGTTGACACCAGAGAGGAATCTTTGCCCCTCAGGTCTAAGATTCTGTATTGTCTCTGAGGTGCCTCTCCTGCCTTATGGGGGCACTGAATGATCCAGGATGTCCCAGGTCCAGGTGGCCAGCACCCTTCATGGGCCCAGAGTTTGGCTGCGCTCCTTCTGCCAAGGACGGCTCAGCTGGCACGGCAGGGCAAGAACCTCCCCCACACCTTCAATCCAGAATAATCACATGTCCAAGTCATGCTAACATAGCTCTCACTTTGTCCCTGGCCGAACTAGCCAACACCTGTGAACACTAAAGTAGGCGATGTCCTCTTAAGTGAGGCATTCACTCTACTTAAGGTCGAGCAAAATCGATGAGTCTGATTATGTAACAGGTTTTGCACACCGCATGTGGGGAAAATGCCTTGTAATGTTTGCATGGGCGTAATTATATGGGGGGACAGGGGTGTGTGTCCCCCCCCATCAACTGTCATGGCACACCATTTTGTTCCCATTCATTTGGCTGGGGCACCTTTTCTTCAGATGTCATGTCCCACCTAACATTTTCAGCAAAGTTACTCCACTGAATGTTTGGGTATGACCAAACAGGTGCTGTAAGGATTATCATATGTGATACTGTGATGGACCTAGGCTTAAATCTTGGTTTGGTTTCAAGTCACATAAGAAGGCACAACATGATTATTGTGTAAGCAATGGTAATATCCTGAAAAACGCCCTTGCAAGGAGAATGCCCACCTTGAAGATACTCCCAAATACAGCAGAAAGTGACTCTTCACATCCCCCCTTCGTTAACACAGGGTTGTGCCTTTCCTGGTATCTAACAAATGTACAAACGTAAAAATCATGTCACTTCTGAAACGTATGGCACTTATTGCGTTTTGGATATTTTGTACATCCTCTGATTTTTAAACTGTACTTAAATATGAATGCTATCTGAATTTATTGTGTCAGCCTTGAGAACGACCAAGGTCGAAACACGTGTCGGCTGACCACATCAGGAATATACTGAAGCTTTGAGAATATCTATCTGGAGAATTCTGATTCAATCTCATTTTGTCCCGGAGCTTATGAACTTTAGGGAGGCAGAGCGCGAGTCACCAGAATCCAGTTCAATTCCCATTGTTAATCTTTCAAAGCCCGTGCCTGGGCTTTGTGGAGGGATGGACACAGCTTCCAACAATCCAAACAACAAGAGTGGTCATAAGCGCACTGGTAACAATCCAAACAAGGGTGGTCATAAGCGCACTGGTAACAATCCAAATAAGGGTGGTCATAAGTGCACTGGTAACAATCCAAAAAAGGGTGGTCATAAGCGCACTGGTAACAATCCAAACAAGGGTGGTCATAAGTGCACTGGTAACAATCCAAACAAGGGTGGTCATAAGCGCACTGGTACAATTTCGAACCCATTCACGTTATTTCCACTGTTGCAAGTGGGTGGACATTCGTTCAGCTGTTATTTGAAGAGGACCATAAGAGGAAAAATAATAGGGCTAGGTGGGGCAGGCGCCCCTTTGACACCATCGGTGATAACACCCTGTGGGCCTCATTACAGAACGTTGCACCAGTGCAAGTGCGGTGTTGAACCCTAGGCCAAAGATTGCCCTTGTGTAAAAAGCTATGGCTTCAATGCATGTTTGCTCCGGGGGAAAGTGTTTCCTAGTGCGAATGCAGAATGGGATGAGGACCAGGGCAAGCGTTGGACTGGTGCAATAATGCATTAACAGAATACGTTTTACACAAGATCAAGGCAGGTAGATTTATGCTTACTGAGACATGTCATCTTTCAGCATACTAACGTTGGCCACGATCTATAACATTACCATTAATAATAATAACTTGAAATGTATCTATGTACAAAATAGTATCCCGTTGTTTCTTTTTCAACTGAAAAATTATAGGTCTTTGGGGGAAGATGGTAAAAAGGGGTGGGTAGAGTTTGGGGTAGGTGCAGTAATGAAGGGGAAGGCGGGTGGGGACCCTGCCAAATAAGAAAAAATAATAAATAGATGAAAAATGTTGAAGTAATTACTTTGGGGTAAATGATCACGGAGTAATTACTGTCAGCAAAGTGACATGGAACCATCCGAAATATATCGAAAGCGCATTAGATGGACATTTTTTCTTATACAACTAGCAAAAAGTATACGTTGTCCAAACTGGTTCTGTGGACAGACATGACAACACTCTCATCAATTGTTGCAAATCAATGTTCCTGTAGGTCGCTGTTCTGATTCGCTTATCGCGTGATGTGCCTTGCACTCAGGAGTAAACTGAACTGAGAATGGGCGTGTGTGGCTGGCTGACATACCCCAGAGCAGACATTGGGGGGAGGCGAGAGTTGGTGTGCTGCTGCATACTGGGACCTACTGTGCACTCTCCCCGTCTGTTGCATCACCCGGGCGTGGTGCAGTTCATTGAGGTGCAAATATCCCAGAAACCGTGCATTCTACGGTTGAGGAACAGTCCTTCTACGACCACATTGGTGTTTTGCCGATTTCAGGCAACCGTCTCATGGGTGAAGGTGCTGAAATCAGGGGAAGAGGTGGGGTTTCCAAATGTTATGTAGCCACTCATGTCCGGAGGGTCCTCACAGGTAACTATGCAAAATTTTGAGCAGATTCGTGAAACAGTGTGGAATTGTATAAGGAACAACGCTTTGCCACAAACCCACAAATTTTCACTTTTATAAATATAGATTATTATTACCCAATCAAAATTGGTACTCATTTAATCAACCTCGGAAGGATGAAAGGCTGATTCGAGCTTGCCGAAATTCGAACCTGGAACCTGCAGATAACACACATACCACAGCAGCGGGTGTTCAACCAGCTGAGCTATCTAATTAACATTTCAAAAGCTTACGAGTTATTCAAAGACAAGTTAAGATGGAGGCCTCAAGAGTAAAATGAAAGGGTGACTGTCAAACTACAGCACCAGAGGTGGCTGCGGCCCCAGCTATTGTGCTAAACCTATGAAGAAACTGGTTACCCCTCCCTTTTTATCACATGCATTTCTGTGGTTACATACACTATTTTATGCTTTAAATACTTTCAGTATTTAGTCAAACAGAGACACCTTATTCGAAATATATATATCAATTTATCATAAGTAAAACGTTTTATGTTTCTGAACATAACTTTCATGGTTTCTGACCATTATGTAACACAAAGACATGCGTTCAAACTACATTAAAACCCGACTCAAACACTGTCAAATTGGGGTTAGTAGGAGGTGACTGACACATATATAATGCAACATTTCTTAATTGAATAAACATCTGCACAAATACATCACATCTTACAACCTTTCTTTGCAAGTGCAAATATCATTTTTTTTATTTAAGGATATTTCAAATTGTCATGTGAGCTTCTGAGATATCTTCATTTTTATACATATTAAAAGCATTACAGCACAAATACGAAGTAAGCGAGTCTTGTAAAAGCAAAGCAGAGAACACTGAGTGTACATACCAGAGAAATCATCTTCACCTAGGATATATTGAAATAGGGGTATATATTTTATTGAATACAGTTGCATTTTATCTTAGTGTCTTTACAAATGACAGACTCTAAAATGCTGATAAGCCCGCCCCCCTCCCCAGGTTTAATAGGCCAACATCCCCAACATTTCACCCAGTGAGCCCGGATACTGCGGATTCCACACAGGCTGAAATCAGGGGTTACCCACTGGTCAGGACTGAGAAGTGAACGCTGTCATGCGCTGCTCAGAGACACTCAACCTCCAAATCAAATTAGAGCAGAAGTCTCTTTCTCTGCAATGAAATGTCATTTCAGCAGGAGTGATCAATGCATGATATTTACATAACATGGCAAGAGCCATGGACCTCTTGAGCTGAAACCGCCTGCTCTGCATTAAGGGTCACTTCCAAAATCTTGGCTAAACATAGTCATGCTTTGTGATGGCTGTAAAAACAACCTGCGTGTACAATATCAGAGATCATGTGTACATAGAGAACTATTGTAATAAGGCATTACTAATAACAGAAATAACCATACTTAATCATAATTGCATCAATATGGCCCACTATGTAAAGTGAAAAATCGAGAGATACTGTCGCAATCAAGTTATCAAGCATGAATGATGGGAGCGTAAGCTGGCCCTCTCAGATGTACATTTTTGACCCTTAAATTGCACACAGATCTCTTCCGTGAATGCATTAGCTCACTGAGCCGTCGGGCAAGACTACTTATAACTGGGTGTGTGAGTGGCAGTCCTGAGAAGTCGCCACCACCCACCCGCCTTCATGTAGGGTGAGACCCAGATGCCATGTGCCTGCAGTGCACAGTGCGGAATGCTGGCTAGCCCACCTTATATCTAGCTAGATATAGTCCCACGACGCCAAATGCTATGCAGGAAGGCATAACACTCTGTAGTGTGCCATTTCCAGCTGGCGGCCCTGGAATGAGTACTGGGTATGCTGGTGTTTAAACACCACCCACCTCTGCATTGGGACGGCAGGGGACAGCTGCTGCAAGGGATTCCTAGGAGGAACTACTGCACTGAGTAACTGTGGATTACTTCCTCCACACACTACTCGCTGTGTAGGCTATGCAGCTCGTATCCCATGTGATTCCAATCATAAGCAGGCGGTATTTTAAGAATAGCATGTATTTCAAATACCACATGCCTTTACAATCCCTACCATGCTCATTAGGAGGCCCTTCGTGCCCCTAGGCATAGCACAGTGTGCAAAAACAAACAACAAACTACCGCCACTACCGATCAATAACGTCACTGGCTTTTTATGATATCCAAAACGTACAGAATAAAGGGGGAGAACGGAAGTGACGTGGGCGAGGAAGAAAGAAGACAGATATAAATGTACATACCGGAGCCTTCGTGATGACCTGCCAGGAGAAAGGAAAAACACATAGTTAGTGCACAATAACTATATGTATTTTTTTAACTTTTATGAATTAAAGTACATTTTGGTTTCCATTAAAAACACATAAAACGTCTGCACTATATTATACATATTAAAATAGATGGTCATTTAAATAAATATCTAAACTACATCAGTTAACATTCCATACATTTAACACCCTTGATATCTTAGAAAAAGAAACGGTACCCTTAAAATCAAAATCACTTATTACATGTGTCACTTTACGAGAATTCGATTAATACAAATCTCCTTATTTCTCCTACTACTTCATACTAAAGCCACCACTAACTCAAAGTCCTCAGGATGATAGATAAGTATTACACTATTATTAACATGTCCAATTAATGTCATTATTTCCTTTCATACATAAAAAGCTGCTGTGGTCATTACTAGGGTTTCCCCTCCCTGGACAGCGCTCTGGGACTGATCTGATTCATAACCTCCATATGGACGAACCTTTCATAACCAACATGATATTTTTTTACTAAGTGAGGCGATGTCTAGTTGTCTCTTTCGTCCGCCCACAAAGGCAGCATAGTCGCTCCTCTTTATTTTATACCAAGCCCCCGTATAATCTAGTGTGGGTAGGATGTAACTTATAACTATGATTTAAACGTCTGCAAGTGTTTGTGAACTCCGTGTTGCTGAAAAGAGAGACTGAATATTGGTAATGCCAGTGAAACGATTTCACATCTTTCTTGGTCCCCGTGTTGCAGAGACGAGGCTTATTTTTCAAGACTTCATAAGCAATGTTTAGAGACTGACTGGCGTACCTGAGCTTCAATGGCCAATCCAACCTTTGCCTCCAACCTCATATAGCGCAGTAGTCTGTTTATGGTCAGGGTCGGACTGGGACAAGAAATAGGCCCGGACACCCCCAAAAAAAGTGGCCAACCCCTCGCCTCACGACCCTTGACCTCTGATGACATCACCGGAAGTGATGTAATTTGACTCCACCCCAAATTGACATCGCAGGAAGCATGAAACATGACATTTCACCCCTTGACAAAACAGGAAGTGGCATCAAATAGCATTGTACCTAAGTACACTAAGTTACTGTGAATCCAAGCAGAAGTCCAAGGCCAAACGATAATATGCTATTGTATAGCACTTACGCTTAAGATCTTTTTTTATAGAACAAATATGCATACAATATCACCCAACCTGTGTTGATACTATCGACCTAAGAAGGATGAAAAGCTTTTTGAAAAAAAACAACAACAAAAAATGTTGAATATCTTTTTTTTTCTTTCCATTTATTTTGGGCCAATCCGACCCTGTTTATGGGGTGTCTTATAATTCCCGCACCCACCCCTCTATGGCTGAGAGTTGAGACCTTCTGATGGCTCACCTAAACATGAGATGCGTCTTAGGTCTTAGTGTCTCTGCCAGTGTCGACGACGAAATCCCAAAATGGAGGAGGCACCCCGATAACCCGGGCGGTGTCCTCCTCCTATCCTCCCCCTCCCCCGGGATGAGGGGGAGGTGCCCGCAGGAAGCGCGGCAAGACGAAGCGAAAGCCCGCGAAAGGAAACAGCGCGGCAAATCGGAGGAAAAGCCCGCGAAGGGCAACAATGGCGGGGGGTGGGGCTACCCTCCTTTATAACAAGCAGGCTTCCCACTGCAGGCAGTATCTAGCCTTGGCATTGGGACGCCCACCTACCAGCAGAGGACTTCGTTTTCCCACCCACCCACCCTACAAACAGGACAAGCAAGGAGGCCTGATCGTCGATGTCGCAGGACGACAGGCGGTGTGGCGGTGTTTGGGCAACCAAACACAAGAGACAGACTCCGGAGGAGCCAGGAGAAAGCCGGAAGGGTCTTCGCCCTTCTCGGACCAGCGCCCCTTGGGAGCCTGAACGGCAGGGGCGTCTGGGGGGAACAACAAGGGCTCAGCTTCCCCCAAGGAAACGGCACTCTCCCCGCCCAGGAATACCTGCATGGGCAGGTGAAGCTCAGGCGCAAAGGGTTGGGAGAGTTGGGCCTATAATGGACGTTGGGAAAGAAAGGGGGAAGCAGGTCATTGGACACGGAGCAGTCGCTGCATCTTCTGAATTATTTCCACTAATGTGTACAGTGTGGTTTTATGTTATTGTGGAAAATAAATCTGCGGCCTTTTTATGCCAAAAAACAAAGCAAGACTCATTCTACACATTTCTGTGGGGGGGTAAAAGAAGAACGTGTTATTGCTATGTAATGGGTCCAAAATGGACGGATGCACGGGTTATGCCCGCTGCGACCCCAGCCCTTAATGACATCTCACGTGTAGCTCTCTGGAGCTCTCTGCCGACATTCCTCGGCTTCATTTTGCTCTCACTGAGATCAATGAGGGCAATTTCTATTATAAAGTACAGCCAATGCAATGAATGCTCCGCGCATCCCCGTGGGGGGTCGAGGAGGGGGGGGGGGCTCTACGCCTGCAGATAAAAGACTAGTCCCACCCCAGGAAGACACGAAGCCAGAGTCAACAAGGAGTACGAGTACATCCAGTATCAGGCGGTAAGAGTAAACGCGGTTTGCGGTATCACCGGAGGTAAGGCTGCCAGTGCAGGCTTTTGTAGCAATGTTCGAACGGTGGAGAAAGTCAACAGAACTCAGGTGAGTGGGTTGGCGATCATACACCTGCTGCCATCTTTGTTGAAGTGGCAGCCTCTGCAAGAGCAACACGTGACACTTGGGAAGACCTCGGGCTTGGGATGAACAGGTGAGGGCTGATATTGGCACTGCGATACTGCTGGGCCTTTCTCTATATGCGACGAATCCCGGCTTAAAGGTGCTCCGAGCTTGAGCAGGTGACCCCTGCGGGTGTGGGAGGCAGGCTTTACGTGCACTACACGTTGCTTCCCTGCACGTGATGGGGTGGCAATGTTTAGTTGCAGGGTCTAAGCAGCTGTTCATGTCAGCTCCAAGTGCAGCGCCTCTCCCTTGAGCTGGTTTAAAGAGTCGCACGTTTTCGCTTCTAGGACGAGATAGTGCCAAGAACAAGGCACAAGAAGTGCCAAGGACGAGATAGCTCGTCCTTGGCACTTAAGTGGTTAATGACGGAGAAAAAGTTAGAAGGCTTTGCATGGTGAGATACTGAAATCACCAAAAAGGCCTTGGCACTGGGGGGAAAACCCATGGCAGTGAAAAGGTTAAAGATAGCAATGAACGCTCTAGGCCACATTGCCTCTCCGAAGGAGTCAGCCATGGAAGCGCCATCCGCGTTTTCTCACTTTGTTTAATGTCTCCAAAATTGAGGGGGCAGGTGTGGTTGCGTGCTTTTTATAGATAGTGCTCATGGCCTAAGCTCAGCCGTTCAGCTTCTGAGCCACATGGTTCTAACGAAACCAGTTCCAGGCATGTGCGTGCGCCTTGCAAACCGCTGCTGCTATTGTAAAAGCATTAATCGGGAAGTGTTCAGGCACACGTATAAAACTATGGGTATCCTAGGGATTCAGAAAGGGTGTGATGAATGGTGAACAGCAGCTCAGCTAGGGAAGAGTGCTCACTAGAGGGGGTCCAGATGCCGTGTGTGGGCTAGAGGTAGTGTAGGGAGGTGAGAATGGGTGTGATGAACGGTGAAGAGCAACTCAGCTGGGGAAGAGTGCTCACTCGAGGGAGTCCAGATGTCGTGTGTGGGGTAGAGCTAGTGCAGGGAGGTGAGAATGGGTGTGATGAATGGTGAACAGCAACTCAGCTAGGGAAGAGTGCTCACTAGAGGGAGTCCAGATGTTGCATGTGGGGTAGAGCTAGTGCTAGGAGGTGAGAATGGGTGTGATGAATGGTGAACAGCAGCTCAGCTGGGGAAGAGTGCTTCCCTAGAGGGAGTCCAGATGTCGGGTGTGGGGTAGAGCTAGTGCAGGGAGGTGAGAATGGGTGTGATGAATGTTGAACAGCAGCTCAGCTAGGGAGGAGTGCTCACCCGAGGGAGTCCAGATGCCGTGTGTGGGGTAGAGCTAGTGCAGGGAGGTGAGAATGGGTGCGATGAATGTTGATCAGCAGGTCAGCCAGGGACGAGTGCTCACTCGAGGGAGTCCAGATGCTGTGTGTGGGGTAGAGCTAATGCAGGGAGGTGAGAATGGGTGTGATGAATGGTGAAGAGCAGCTCAGCTAGGGAAGAGTGCTCACTAGAAGGAGTCCAGATGTCGTGTGCGGGGTAGAGCTAGTGCAGGGAGGTGAGAATGGGTGTGATGAATGGTGAAGAGCAGCTCAGCTTGGGAAGAGTGCTCACTAGACAGAGTCCAGATGTCGTGTGTGGGGTAGAGCTAGTGCAGAGAGGTGAGAATGGGTGTGATGAATGTTGAACAGCAGCTTATTTGGGGAACAGTGCTCACTCGAGGGAGTCCAGATGCTGTGTGTGGGGTAGAGCTAGTGCAGGGAGGTGAGAATGGGTGTGATGAATGGTGACGAGCAACTAAGCTAGGGAAGAGTGCTCACTCGAGGGAGTCCAGATGTCGTGTGTGGGGTAGAGCTAGTGCAGGGAGGTGAGAATGGGTGTGATGAATGTTGAGCAGCAGCTTATTTGGGGAAGAGTGCTCACTCGAGGGAGTCCAGATGCTGTGTGTGGGGTAGAGCTAGTGCAGGGAGGTGAGAATGGGTGTGATGAATGGTGAAGAGCAGCTCAGCTAGGGAAGAGTGCTCACTCGAAGGAGTCCAGATGTCACGTGTGGGGTAGTGCTAGTGCAGGGAGGTGAGAATGGGTGTGATGAATGATGAAGAGCAGCTCAGCTAGGGAAGAGTGCTCACTAGGGGGGAGTCCAGATGCTGTGTGTGGGGTACAGGTAGTGCAGGGAGGTGAGAATGGGTGTGATGAATGGTGAAGAGCAGCTCAGCCTGGGAAGAATGCTCACTAGACAGAGTCCAGACGTCGTGTGTGGGGTAGAGCTAGCGCAGAGAGGTGAGAATGGGTGTGATGAATGTTGAACAGCAGCTTAGCTAGGGAAGAGTGCTCACTAGACGGAGTCCAGCTGTCGTGTGTGGGGTAGAGCTAGTGTAGGGAGGTGAGAATGGGTGTGATGAATGGTGAAGAGCAGCTTAGCTAGGGAAGAGTGCTCACTAGACGGAGTCCAGCTGTCCTGTGTGGGGTAGAGCTAGTGTAGGGAGGTGAGAATGGGTGTGATGAATGGTGAAGAGCAGCTTAGCTAGGGAAGAGTGCTCACTAGACGGAGTCCAGCTGTCATGTGTGGGGTAGAGCTAGTGCAGGGAGGTGAGAATGGGTGTGATGAATGGTGAAGAGCAGCTCAGCTGGGAAAGAGTGCTCACTAGAGGGAGTCCAGATGTTGCGTGTGGGGTAGAGCTAGTGCAGGGAGGTGAGAATGGGTGTGATGAATGGTGACGAGCAGCTCAGCTAGGGAAGAGTGCTTACTAGAGGGAGTCCAGATGTTGCGTGTGGGGTAGAGCTAGTGCAAGGAGGTGAGAATGGGTATGATGAATGGTGAACAGCAGCTCAGCTGGGGAAGAGTGCTTCCCTAGAAGGAGTCCAGATGTTGTGTGTGGGGTAGAGCTAGTGCAGGGAGGTGAAAATGGGTGTGATGAATGGTGAAGAGCAGCTCAGCTAGGGAAGAGTGCTCACTAGAGGGAGTCCCGATGTTGCGTGTGGGGTAGAGCTAATGCAGGGAGGTGAGAATGGGTTTGATGAATGGTGAAGAGCAGCTCAGCTAGGGAAGAGTGCTCACTAGAGGGAGTCCAGATGTCGTGTGTGGGGTAGAGCTAGTGGAGGGAGGTGAGAATGGGTGTGATGAATAGTGAAGAGCAGCTCAGCTGGGGAAGAGTGCTCACTAGAGGGAGTCCAGATGTTGCGTGTGGGGTATAGCTAGTGCAGGGAGGTGAGAATGGGTGTGATGAATGGTGAAGAGCAGCTCAGCTAGGGAAGAGTGCTTACTAGAGGGAGTCCAGATGTTGTGTGCGGGTAGAGCTAGTGCACGGAGGTGAGAATGGGTGTGATGAATGTTGAACAGCAGCAGCTTGGGAAGAGTGCTCACTGGGGGCGGAGGGTGCAGATGGCACGTGTGGGATAGCGTTAGTGCAGGGAGGTGAGAATGGGTTTGATGAATGTCGAATAGCATTTTAGCCAGGGAAGAGTGCTCACTCAGTCATTCGTTTAAATAGGCTGGCCACCTTCACCAGGCATTTCAGCAGAAGTGAAATGACGTATTATAGGAAAGAGAAGAGGGAGTCCATATGGTGCGAGGGGGGTCGAGCTAGTGCAGGGTGCTGAGAATGGGTGTGAGTTGACACCAGAGAGGAATCTTTGCCCCTCAGGTCTAAGATTCTGTATTGTCTCTGAGGTGCCTCTCCTGCCTTATGGGGGCACTGAATGATCCAGGATGTCCCAGGTCCAGGTGGCCAGCACCCTTCATGGGCCCAGAGTTTGGCTGCGCTCCTTCTGCCAAGGACGGCTCAGCTGGCACGGCAGGGCAAGAACCTCCCCCACACCTTCAATCCAGAATAATCACATGTCCAAGTCATGCTAACATAGCTCTCACTTTGTCCCTGGCCGAACTAGCCAACACCTGTGAACACTAAAGTAGGCGATGTCCTCTTAAGTGAGGCATTCACTCTACTTAAGGTCGAGCAAAATCGATGAGTCTGATTATGTAACAGGTTTTGCACACCGCATGTGGGGAAAATGCCTTGTAATGTTTGCATGGGCGTAATTATATGGGGGGACAGGGGTGTGTGTCCCCCCCATCAACTGTCATGGCACACCATTTTGTTCCCATTCATTTGGCTGGGGCACCTTTTCTTCAGATGTCATGTCCCACCTAACATTTTCAGCAAAGTTACTCCACTGAATGTTTGGGTATGACCAAACAGGTGCTGTAAGGATTATCATATGTGATACTGTGATGGACCTAGGCTTAAATCTTGGTTTGGTTTCAAGTCACATAAGAAGGCACAACATGATTATTGTGTAAGCAATGGTAATATCCTGAAAAACGCCCTTGCAAGGAGAATGCCCACCTTGAAGATACTCCCAAATACAGCAGAAAGTGACTCTTCACATCCCCCTTCGTTAACACAGGGTTGTGCCTTTCCTGGTCTCTAACAAATGTACAAACGTAAAAATCATGTCACTTCTGAAACGTATGGCACTTATTGCGTTTTGGATATTTTGTACATCCTCTGATTTTTAAACTGTACTTAAATATGAATGCTATCTGAATTTATTGTGTCAGCCTTGAGAACGACCAAGGTCGAAACACGTGTCGGCTGACCACATCAGGAATATACTGAAGCTTTGAGAATATCTATCTGGAGAATTCTGATTCAATCTCATTTTGTCCCGGAGCTTATGAACTTTAGGGAGGCAGAGCGCGAGTCACCAGAATCCAGTTCAATTCCCATTGTTAATCTTTCAAAGCCCGTGCCTGGGCTTTGTGGAGGGATGGACACAGCTTCCAACAATCCAAACAACAAGAGTGGTCATAAGCGCACTGGTAACAATCCAAACAAGGGTGGTCATAAGCGCACTGGTAACAATCCAAATAAGGGTGGTCATAAGTGCACTGGTAACAATCCAAAAAAGGGTGGTCATAAGCGCACTGGTAACAATCCAAACAAGGGTGGTCATAAGTGCACTGGTAACAATCCAAACAAGGGTGGTCATAAGCGCACTGGTACAATTTCGAACCCATTCACGTTATTTCCACTGTTGCAAGTGGGTGGACATTCGTTCAGCTGTTATTTGAAGAGGACCATAAGAGGAAAAATAATAGGGCTAGGTGGGGCAGGCGCCCCTTTGACACCATCGGTGATAACACCCTGTGGGCCTCATTACAGAACGTTGCACCAGTGCAAGTGCGTTGTTGAACCCTAGGCCAAAGATTGCCCTTGTGTAAAAAGCTATGGCTTCAATGCATGTTTGCTCCGGGGGAAAGTGTTTCCTAGTGCCAATGCAGAATGGGATGAGGACCAGGGCAAGCGTTGGACTGGTGCAATAATGCATTTAACAGAATACGTTTTTGCGCAAGACCAGTCTTTGCCGCAGTGCTAATACCGTGTCAACTTGCAACGCACCAGCGCAGCGGTTCTGTAATGATGTACCTGAACAGTTGTGATAAACGTGGACAGAACGGGTGCCCTGCTCGACAGGTTAGATAGCTCAGCGGGGATACGCGCCCCATGCAGAGATATAAGTGAATCAAAGTCTCATATCCTGATCATAGAGGAATGACTGTCCCTTCCATTCTCTGGATACAGTTTACACCTGCCATTAGCAGTGACACAGACATACAGGGCTACTTAAGCAAATGCTTTATAAAACATGTTAACAAATGATAGTACTTGTGGTTTTAATTGCTAGGCTAAAAGTCCTTGGCAAAGGACACATCTGTTACCCGTTTGGAAGGAAAGAATGCAAGCTCGTGCTTTGCCTTCATCGGTAAAGGAAAAGCTGGGTCCCCCGTGTAACCGGTGTGGGGGCTAAGGAGCGGGGGTGAGGGGGCAGAGGGTGTCAAGAAACACAGGACATTCCATATTTCTCAGAGGAACCCTTAAATTGGCCCAGCGGCAGCGAAACGGAAATGCCACTGCGAGTACAGAATGTCACACAGGGCAGTGGCTTCTGAGTCCACAGACTCCGTGAGTGCTCTGGTCTATGTCCCCTGGGGGGTAGCACTAGCACTAACTAGCACATGGACCGCAGCCAAAAGGTCAAAAGTTAGCCTTCAATCCTTCCTAGGTCGATAAAACGAGGGCCATCTACTTGGATACCAACAACTATTAATCAAACACATGGAGACTGTTAGCGTGCACTTCTGGAAAACTAGACACCAAGTAGAACTTAGAATATATATTCCATTATGTAACTACACCACGAATAATGTGTCCACGTAGGCATCGCATAGTCAAACAAAGGAGTTTAATTAGAAGAGACTAAATGTATATTATGGTGATATCGGGGTTTTATATAGTGCTTGAGGACTGAATCCCCCTCTTCCGAGCGTTGCAAAAATAGCTATTACCCACTCTACTGTTCCATCCTTGTGAGGATGAGAACCAGAGTGTGCGCTGTCGAGACAACAACTTTAAAATGTGTAGTCTTGAACCACGTCCGAGGCTTGCGCTTAACCCATGAGCTATCCACTCGGATACATTTGATCCCAAGATAATGTTGCCATAGCTGCGATTAATGGATGGTTGGGGGTGAAATGGCAGAACGATATTTTTCCCTATAGTTCTGCTGCGTAACGGCCGTTCCAGAGTTCCGTGGGAGGGAAATAAACCCCGATATTTAATTAGAAAGCCAAAGCATTAATTTTGGTATTGTGTCAAGCCAACATATTTTGTGAGTGTTAATCGGCTAAAATGAAGAAAATGTCGAAATGTATAGGTCAATGGACGGGTATGTTTTTTAAAAAAAATATATGGTAATGTTATTAAATATACATTTGCGTTACCACGATAGAGTTCTGCAGCAGGTACTTAAACCCTGGAGCTATCTGCAACCCGCATTCACAGAGCGGTATTCCGGCATGGCCGATTGGTTCTTCTGAGTTTTAGTAAAACGAGTTGTTTAATGCTAACATGTGTTATGTATAGCGCTGTGAAGCTGCAACATGTGCGTTGTCATGCACGATATAAAACACGTTATTGCCGTGCTTGATCTTTTCCCATGACCATGCAAAGGAGCAGTCCAAAGAAGAAATACAACTTTTTTAATGCATATGTTGAACCTGGAGCCATCCTCGCAATTTACTAAACATGTAACGGAAATGGTAACAGAAAAAGTAACTGGAAATATGAGCAAGTCTCTACTTCTCACTTCTCTCTGAGTGTGCGATCTTCACCGCCACTCTTACTCCCTAAATGCAGGCCCAACAAACTAAAACATAGGGAATGCAAATACTTCCAAGAATCAATAGGAAACAACAGGCACGTTGATGCCCCGCACCCCCATCTCCTCTCCACCCCCATTAACTAGGCCTTTAACAAGCATCGTTTCGTTTTTAACAAATACTTTTCTGAATGGAGTAAGCTGCCACGACATTTAACCACGGCGTGTAAATGCCTTGAACAAGGCTCTGTGGTCTTTGCGAGATGCCTCCGAACTCCCCAAAGAATTGTGAAATATTTGGCAGTGAAACATTAGGAAATAGTACGGCTTAGTGCAATGAACAGCAATTAGCCGGGACGCTGGGCACTGCTGTTCTGCGAGTA
This sequence comes from Ambystoma mexicanum, assembly GCF_040938575.1. Classification (NCBI taxonomy): domain Eukaryota; kingdom Metazoa; phylum Chordata; class Amphibia; order Caudata; family Ambystomatidae; genus Ambystoma; species Ambystoma mexicanum. The sequence goes on from NC_090936.1 coordinate 668,973,540, forward strand.
CTCGCGGAATGTGCTTGAGATCCCTGGCGCTATAATAAGACTTGTTCGGGGAGGCTTGCTCGCATGTAGCAGCCAAGGGGATAATTCTGGGGCTATGAAAAGCAACGGTGTCGCTTCTAGAAAGGGGTGCCTTCAGTTTCTGTCCTAACCTCCTTCACAGGTTCACATACCCCCGCCCCTTTTCCTACTGGATTCCCATAAACGCCAGGACACACATTTTAACATCCAAAATGTGATTCGACTGTTAAGAACGGACGTGATTCCCAAAACAATACAGAGGAGGCAGACAATGAAATGTGCACTGCGGTCTGATCCAATATCTAAGTGCTGACCACCACAATTAAGTTCTAATCCCGGCTCCCCTCTTAACCAAGCTCTGTGACCCTGAGCAGGTAACTTCATCTACTTTTGCCATATCGGTCACAATCATGCTACAAGCTGGTAACAAGTGTTTGTTTGTATTTTTGTGCTCGCGTGCAGTGTCCGTTTTGCAATACAGAAAATGTGTCTTCCTACGAATAAGTAAAGCCGGGCCATAAGCAGCGCACGTCCCTTCAAAAAGACTCTGCCAATAAGCAAGGACAACGGGTCCGCTCTAGATTATGTGTGTGTGGGGGACGGGGGTGGGAATAGAGGGGTGCAGTCCACGAATGCCACCAGCTAGACCACAGTCCTTGCATTGTTATCAACGTGTAAAAGCGCCTAGACAGCAAATGTCCCCATCCCACAATTTAGGCACTAAACAAAGCACAAGAGCTAGCAATTAGATGGACGAATCAATGTCATAAAAATTAGGAGAAACAGCAGAACACGGTGACAAGGTAGCACAGGCCGAAAACAAAAATGCCAAGAAGCTCAATGGTACTCATTTCACCACGCGCTGGCGGATGAAAGGCTTTTAGCCTTGCCATGATCTGAACTTGGAAGTCTTGGGTGGGGGAAGGCACCATCTGCTCCGTACAGCACCATTAAAAAAATAGGTGCGGTGTATGCCACTGGATGAGATGCAGGAGACGGGCACACATAGCCATACCGCATGGCCATGTCTTGCGCGTCACCATTTTACTGATATTGGTGGCAGGGACGGCGTAAAGCAAAGGATATTTGGTGAAGAGGAGACGGGTCCATTTGGAGAGGAAGGCAGCTGCTGGGCATAGCGATCTCGCGAGAAGGGACTTACCTTGGCTGGGGATGCTGAGCGCCAGCAGCAACAGAAGTATAGCGAGAGACATGACAGAGGGGGAGGTTGGGCTCTAGTAGGGATGGAGGGTTGAAATCATAATGTCTTTCTTGAGCCGTGTGCAGGTGCTGCCCTCCTGCTTTTATATAGCTCCTTGGCGCTGCCCCTGCTGATTTACATACCCAGGCTGATGACATCAGCCAACGCAGAAAGTTAAGTCAATACCTTCCCTTGGCAGGTGCCACATGCACCGATTGTAATTACAGAGAGACCTTTTTTTTTCGTTTTTCGCAGACCCAGTGCACGTCCCTTCGCTCCTCTGGGCTGAATCCTTGCCCAACCAGGATACCCGGTAAAATAAATAACAACGAAAAACCTGTTTTTCCTTACTGGCCCCTTTTTTCTTCCTCGGGATGGGCACATTTGCAATGTAATATTATGCCTTTAATTTGCAATCTTCAGTGACTCCCCATCCCCAAAAAAGTGCGTATTTTATTGTTAAGAGGATTGCTCTGTATCAGTCCATAAAAACATCATGTTAAAAAAGGAATGATTTTAGGGCATGTCTTCAGGCAATACGTGACAGGCCTGCGGAAACGGAACCGCGCAGACACCCAGGACAGTGTTAATATGGTCGCCCTGGCCGGTTGTATGCTGGCAATGTTACCGGCCGGACACGGGTTGCGGGTACCCAGCCTGTCGGTTCCTTTATAGCTAGCTTCACCTTCTAGGGTACATCTGGGAAATGAGTGCACGTGTGTCAGGGTCCGACAGTGGGCCTACCCTTTACGCACTTAAAGGCCACGTCTCCTCTTTTAATCGGAGCGATTGCAAAGGTCGCAAACGTGACTGGTGATCAATTGTATGACCACATAATCGATGCCGTTTAGCGCACCGGATTACACGGGAGGCTCCATCTTTTAAAGATGGCCCAGCTCTCGCACCATATCTACGTACACGATACACGTAACGCAGCGCTGCGTCGCTTTGGCGGTGCGTCTGAGCGCTGGGACCGTGCATGCATTTTGGATGAGGCTCTGCCCACCGACCCCCGTGATGCATAGGCACACGTGCTTCGTGATCTGACTCCCCCGCCCCCCAGTATTCGGGGAAACGTGTTTGCTACTTCAGTGCTCCCTGCTGTCAGACTTCTATGCCGGCACTGCTCCGTGTTTTTACAAATTGACATTTCCCGATGACCTGTCCTTATAGGGGAAGCAGTCCGTGCAATATATGATCTTTCTTACTCTGCTGGTCCTGACGCCCACACCTTTTTTAAACAGCGCTGTTATCATGGGCTTAATTCTCAAACACTGCGCATTCATTGGCAAAACATAAGAAATGTGTAGTTTTGAAAGTCCACAGTTTGCCCGGTTACCCCAGGGATAATATTCACAAGTTAAGTGAGAGCCAAGAGGACCCAGTTGGATAGTGCAAGGGAAGAAGGTCCACGTGCTAAGAGCCAGGGACGGGGCTGGAAGGGCTCAATGGGGCGCAGGCGCAGGCCGGCTAATGCAGTGGGAGGAGCCCCAGAAGGGCAAATGCAGGTTAGGGAGGGGGGGGGGAGGGGTCAGGGTAAACCAAATGCAGGGGTAGTCTGGTCGAGGGGGGCCTGGTGCCTTGTATGAATCTGAAGGAACCAGGCAACCAATCTAAAGGAGGCAAAGGGGCCATTAGCAGGGGAGGGGGAGCGGGAAGTAGGAAGAGAAAACACATGATAATAGAACGTTACACTTCATGCCGAGCTCAAACTCATACATACCACACAGGGTGGGGCAGAAGCACTCAAATACTTAAAGGTGTCCTCGATGCAGAATTGAAACTCGGGCACCTCAAACAGGAGGACCTCACATCCCCAGTAGTGAAAGTTACCCTGCGCGAGGGGAAAGCTGAAGTGCACCTCACAATGGACAAACTAGTACCACTTCAAAACTGAAAAGGGACCCTAGTAGGAGGAGTAAATCAAGTGCACCTCATGCAGGTCACCACCACCGACACTCTGAAAGGCGACCCTTATCAAAAGACTGTAAGAAGTGTTCCAGATGCTCCTCAACACTAGTGCAGCAAACACAGGGTGGCTGGATCCGCCGGAAACGCGGAAGGCGAGCAGCTCACAGGCATTGTTAGGGCTGCTTGTTCATACATTCTTTTCCTGCAGAACTCTACAGACTCCGGTGAAGTCCTCATTGTTCCAGTCGCCGGTTCCTGGGTTCGGTTTAAAGGGCCTATTTTTGTGAAACTATTACTGCGATACTGATTAGGGAACATCTTTGCAGGACTGAGAGAAGATCATCTCACACGAGACATGACATTACCACTGCGGTCCTGAAACGTGCCCCTCACTGTAAGTCGAAGACACGTGCATCTCAGACCAGAAGAGAACACCACTATGGCAATACTGGAAGGTGACCCTTCCTGCTGGAGAGAAACCAGTGCACCTCACACAGGACAGCGCAACACATGCTAGAAGATGCCCTCCCCGACTACAGGTCTGAATTAGGCAGGCCTACTACAGGATAACAATACTTCAATGCCAAACTGGAGTACTCAAAGGGAACTGGGCATAACTACAACACCGAATCATCACCTACATTGGAGGAATAAAACCGGAGGACTCCACATCGGTTACCAACAGTGTGATTACGGAGTGTGACCTACACCACTTTGCCAAAGCCAAGGAACCTTACGCAGAACGTCTCCACTGCAATAATTAAAAGGGGCGCCACTGCAGGGCTGATTGAATATCACCTCGCACAGGACTAGATTACACCACTACCAAATATGACAAATCACCAACTGTACCCATACTACATAGGACCAGGACTCCATTTCCCAAAATACGCCACAAGGGAGTGGACCTGCCCACTGGATGGGATATTGAAATAAGCAGCGTGAGCTCACCGACCATGCACTCCTGCACTCATACTGAAGGAGATGCTACATCCAACAGCAGAGACAAGACGAATACCGGCAAACTGGTACGAGCGAAGTAATGGAGAAAACCACAGAGCTGCTGAGAATCAGATGGGAGGGATTTCCAAGGTGGCACCACATGCTACAGGCATCTTAGAATCTTCTCAGTTGCAGGCTAGAAGGGAGGAAATCGACAAACCCATGGGACAATACCAAGAAACAATCAGAAAAAAGAGATGGAGAGAGTAAATGTGGTCATCACTGATCCAATCAACCCCAGGGATGTACACGAAAGAGCCTAGGAGATAACCAATGAGAGCCCATTGCACCAGAGCTCCGTGTGTATAAAAGGGTCTGGGTTCAGTCAGTGTCTTGGACTCAAAGGAAGCAGACGTACCTGCTTAGGCTCACTGGATGCAAGGGAAAGCTTCTGAAGGGAAGACTCCTTGAAGTTTTTCGACATGAAGGAAGACAGTACAAGCACAAAGACTGGAAGGAAGGGTGGATAGTTGTTAAGTTCTGGAAGTCCTAGAGGAGGCAGGCTGACCAGAAAGGCCCCTTGGCCCTCTCAACTCCTTGGAGGAACTGAAAAGCCAAAGCCTGAGGCTGTCCATCCGCATTACCTAGAAAAGACAGTAAGTTTGTAGGACCTTGCTGGAGGGTACTAGGCCTATGTGAGGGGCTTGCAGTGTATGGTGAACTCAATGCCTGGAGGAAAGACTTATTGTGACCAAAAGGCCTAAAAGTGAGGCCTACTGTCTATCCTCTTGATATGAAGAAGATAGAAGAAGAAAGAACCATGTTGCAATGGTAGTCAGAGGAAAGATGGTCCAGAAGGGACCTATCATGAAATTCAAAATCAAAGGCCCAGGATGGGCCTTTTGTAAACCTTGCATGACCTAAGGATCACATATATTTGTTTTGCATTAGAAGTAGTATGGACTTTTGCTTCAGCCAAACCCTTGGACCTTTTGAGTTATTAGAAATGGGGAGCTGGGAGACTAAAGCCTCCTTATGTTTAGGATTGAGACTTTTACGTTGCAACATCATTTGCACAATTCTTTGTAGAATAGGGTGTCTCTAGGGGTAAGGGAACTTGCTAGACTAGATTTTGGATCTTATATTCAATGACAAGAGGGGCACTGGGAGCACTAAGGGAACACTGTTGAGTTCAACTCATCCCAACACAGTTGTTTGGAGAAGTCTGTCTTTAGTTGTCGACTTCTGGCTCGTACCTGTTAGGCGTTTATCCAAACCTTACCCTAATCTTGTGAAGGATGATAACATCTTTCATAACCACACCTTCTGTTGTTGTTGTACACTAGCTCGACATATCACACAGCCTGAAATGACACTCTGGGACTAAGACTACTGCACCTCACACAGGACAGACCACCACACTACATGCCCAAGATGTGCCCCTCATAGCAGCACTGAAGCAAGAGTGCGTCATGTAGAACACCACAATTACAACAGTGATAAGTGCCTCTCCCGCACAGAAGAGAAGCAAGTACTATACACCACAAGTTATAAAGGACGCCAAAGCTGTCATACAGAATGGCGAGCCTCACTCCATCACCAAAGTAGGTTATGTTATTGGGAATTATGCCGTACACTGCTGCCATTTGCATGGTCTCCCGGCCCTCTGCTAGACTGAGCTCCTCATGGAGCACTTTCTGTCTGTAGATATAGTGGTATGTGTTTTAGAGTTGGGCCTCTTGTGCCAGGGGTAAAGGGTGTGTTGATCACTGGGGGTAGATATGTAAGTTGGTTATACACGTGTATTCTTCTGTATGTGCCAAGTGTGGGCAGCATAGTTGGTGTGCATGCAGTGCGCTAGGGCATAGAAGAGTGAAAGCGTTCAATGGAGGGAGAGTGAGCCAAGGACACAGCAACTGGTTTGAAACATACATCCAGTGCACTGGCTGCAGATTTCTAGGTTGGTGCTAAAGCTACCTCTTTGCACTAAAAGCCAGGCATTCAAGGGTTTCCTGAAAGTCAAGTTACCCTCAATTGGGCAAATCGCCTTTGGAAATGAGTTTCAGAGTTTTGTCACAATTTCAGAGAAAGCCCCCCTCATAATTCTTTTTTGGCATGTTGCATGGTTTCTAGAATTAGTAGGAACCAAGCACTGTAAGGTGGTATCTACACAAAATGCAGTGCAACTAATGATATCCACTGCCATTACTGCAATACTAAATGACGACCCTCGCTACTGTGTTGAAACAAGTGTAAGGTTGTACATTGTATGGTTTACTCCCCCTTTTGGCCACTTGCTTTTAAAATGTAATCAACCAGCAATCTGTGTTCCATGCAGCAAAGCAAGCTCCTAACCCAGTTTACCACCCTAGTTGTAACTCCCAATCAGTGAAAGGTGTCTGTGAGTCTTTGTGTGTGAATCTGTATCTAAACCCAAGTAGACCCTGACCCTCGCCTCCCCTTGACCTTACTCCTGCTCGTCCAGTCAAAGCATCAACTCATTTTGTCAGACATGACCTAATCTTTCTGTTGACCTGTACTCCACTGCTTACCATATATACTTTCCTTCAAAAGATTGGGTTTTCCCCACATAAAGATCAATCAAACTGGCCTGTCCCGGCCCATCTTTTGTGCAATTACACGTATGATGGGCTCCCGCAATTATCTAGATAACGCGCTTGCAACCTTTTGTATGATCATCTCATGTTCTTTAATTCCTAAATGAGTTGCTCGACAAGGCCATGTTGATATTTGCTGCTTCATGCTGCAAAATTTAGGTTTACAGACAATGATTAAGATCAAGTAATGAGACATTACGTGGATTAAAGTCGAATAGAAACACTTGAATGAAGCCAAAGTACGGGAGAAGTAATTGGCACATTTGTGTGAGCCAAGGATAATAGCTAATGTTCAAAGGCTAGTGGTCAATGGAAACACACTTTATGTTTAGATAACCAAAGGACTTGAACCCACAACTTTAAAATGTGTACTAACAGCTATGATTCTGTTTTATATATGTGGGTGCAATCTCCCTTCCCGTGTGAAATACTATATTCCATCACCTGAAGGGACAGAGTCGGGCATCTCCAAGATGTTCTTGTTCTCTGCAAGTTCAATGTAGTATTCACGAGGCAGGTCGGCAGGATAATTCAACTTGACCATAATTTCACCGACGAAATGCACTCGCCATGTTTGTTGCAGAAACCACAAGCTGGTTGTGAGCTAACGGCTGTTTGCGCTGTTGTACAAGTCACATGCTCAAGTCTGTGGCAGAGCTGGGGCGGCAGGGAGGTTGCCATACCTCCTCACTGGTGCCCGGTTAGCCATTTTTGCCTCCCACAGAGGTGGCACTCCACTCTCAGCACTAGCAAGAAAATGGGCATGCAGGGTGTGCTGACATGTGCAGCGGCGCTCCACGCTTGTTGAGGTTGCTGACCAACCACATCACTCAACGGCGCAGCGCCGACATGACGCGGGTGATCAAGTCTTCCAGGGTGCTCTGGTGTTACAAACCTGGATTCATTCCATCCTTCCTAGCACCTGGCACTGCATCGATACCCGTGCCCCGGCTCCATGCATTTCTGCTGTCTGAAGAGACAAGACCTAAGGTAAATGTTTTTTTGTAGGATACATATGAATACATACGTGCGTGTTTGAATGTAATGCATTACGTGCGTATATATGTTAGACTAGTTGAGTGGGTCTTTAGCTGTTTATTTATTTTATTTGTAAAGCGCCTGTTCAGGGACCATAGGCATAATAATGCTAAGACATGGCAAACAAACAAAGATCCAACATAAAATACCAGAGGGAATAAAGGCTTAATCCAGGTAAACTGGTATCATCATATCAAGTCAGTGAAGGAGTACAGGTTTCAAGTCCTGTGCGTGTTTGTAATCAATGGCTCACTGTGCTGCTGCCACAATCTTTTTGACGTTAATGGCCATTGTAGATCACACGAAGCTACTGCCACAATCTCTGTTTGCCAGAAATGGTCTCTCGAAATCACATGCATGAAGTTCATGCATGTTATTCATAAGGCACACTCCTGGCAAACAGATTGCGGCAGCAGCTTCATGTTATTTACAGCGACCATTACTAGCAAACAGATTGTAAATTATTACATGCATGAAGGTGCTGCTGCCACAATGACCAATAATGGCACACAGAGATTGTGGCAGCAGCTTCATGTGATCTACAATGACCATTAATGTCAAAAAGATTGTGGCAGCAGCACCAGCTTCATGTATGTAATTTACAATGACCATCAATGCAAACAGAAATTGTGGTTGCAGCGTCACATGATGTACATTTACCTACAGGCAAATTGTGATTGTGGCAGCAGCAGCTTCATGCATGTGATTTATAGTGGTCATTACTGGCTGAGATTGTGGCAGCAGCAGCAGCTTCAACAAAATGGTGTAAAGTGCTTCTGTGTAGTGTACTATTGGTATCTTAACAGGGAAACAGGGCACCCCTCCCTTTCACACTTCAATTACTTCTTGTTACACCTGATAATGGTTCAAAGCTCAACCAAACAACAAAGTAAATGCCAGAGATTTTTCGTATTTTAATGATAAATATGTTATTTTAAAAAATGGTAGAAAAAACATATACGACTACAACAAACATCTGCTAGTTCATTAGCATCTTGAAAATAATATTGGACAAACAAACAGCCAAAAGGTGGTGATTGCACCCAGGGGTTAGTGCACCAGCTGCATATCTTTAAGCAATATTTAAATTATCACCACATCAAAATATTATTTTGTCAAAATTTCTAAAATATCTACCACACGTGCAACACCTTACACATAGGGCAACTGGATTCTTTTAGTATGTTAAATCCATTCTCATGGATGATCAATGTTTTCACACTGTAATGGTGTGGTACGTTATGGCAAAATGTGTGTCCTTTATAGGAAATAGACTAGTCAACAATGGATGTCTAGTCAGATGGTAGGCCAACAAGTTGTGTTTCGGCCCAGAGTTGCTCTATACGTTTTGCCAAGATGTACTATCTAGCAAGACTTTGTAAAGAGCCTTCGTCATGACATATATTTCTTAAGAGTTGTGTGAATCAATCTGGTGATCCCCGGTTTCATAGGGTGTGGGAGAATAAACAAAAAAAAACATCAAACAAGTACTTTAAAACTATCTCTGGACTTCTGCAGAGATTTGTTTATTTATTTCTATCAGAAAAAAGTGTAGCTAACTGACCTTACTGTTTTCATACAGTGTCTAGGGCTATCATGTTAACTCCTCTCTTCTTTATTCAATTAAGAGCACTGTAGTCGTGCACTAAATGGGGCAACAAAACAGTCTATCATTATAATGTGAACTACATCACTGTATTTCGATGTAACTTTACTTATCACCTTTGCCAATGTTCACTTACCTTAATGTGAAGGGGCAAAAGTATGCCCTCATAGTGGGCACTTTCTTATTGGCTGCATTCTTTGTGTTCTTTAATTTCATCCATTTTCTCAGAATCATTTTTTTTTATCTCAACATTTTCTTGGGTTTATGGAAGCCACTGTTTAATTTCAGATGGGACACTGTGGAATTGAAAACACAAAAACAGGTATTTTATTAATTTTTTCAACTTTTTACAGCCGTGTCCAGTTTTCTGCTTTCTAGTGATATATGCAATCAAAACATAGAGTGATTTAGTTCAGATTATAATGATAGACTGTTTTGTTGCCCCATTAAGGGGAAGACTACAGTACTCTTCATTGAATATAGAAGAGAAGAATTAACATGATATTCCTAGACACTGTATGAAAAGACTGTCAGTTTGCTACACTTTATTGTGATATAAATACATTAAAACATCTCTGCAGAAGTCCAGAGATAGTTTTTAAGTCCTTGTTTGGTGTTTTTGTTTTTTAGTCTCCCTCGCCATATGAATTCGGGGATCACCAGATAGATTCACACAACTCTAAGAAAAATATATGTCCTGACAAAGGCCCTTTTAAAAGTCTTGCTAGATCGCAAGTGCACCATTTCTGAGCGCAAGTGGCAGGCCTTGAGCACATCCTCTGACAGACTGGCCTGCCGCCTGCTCCAAAGGCAATACATACTCTCCCATCCACACTAAGAAGAAGGCCTATATCCAAGCCTGCATTTCTGGGGCCACTAACAACACGGCTGAACTCACTTCATAACCAAAAGTCAGGACATCCTGTTCTCACATTCCTCTTCACCCCTCTCTTCTCCCTCACCCGCTCTCAGGTACCCCTTGGCTCCCTTCGCCCCTTGCCTCCTACTCTCCTCTTTCTCGCTCATGCCACTAGATGAGCTCTCTAGACAAGTCCTCTCTATGAAAGTCTCCTCCAAACAGGTGCCCCCTGCTCCTCCAGAACTATCAAGGACAACATTGCATTCCTTGCTCCAGCTACTGATTTCTGCAATCACTCCTTTGCCACTGGCTCCTTCCCGCTACCCCTCAAGTACTCCCTTGTGCAGCCTCTTTGCAAAAAGCTTTCTGTCGACCCCTCCTGCCTGGCTAACTACTACCCTATCTCCATTACCCTCTTCCTGGTCAAACTCTTGGAGAAGCTGATCATCTCCCAGCTGATACAACACACTGAATATGTTGATTGTCCCCACGAGCACCAGTCTGGCCTCAGAGCAGCCAGAGGCACGGAAACAGCACTCCTGAATAACCATGAAGACTTGCCCTCAAACCACGATTCCAACTCTCGTTCTGGTCTCATCCTTCTTGACCTTTCCTCTGCCTTTGATATGGTCCATCATGCCACCTTTTTAAATCGGTTCCTTGATACCCTTGGCATCACAGACCTGGCAATGGACTTGTTGACCTCTTTCGGCCCTTCCCAGGTTCAACTGGGCCCTTTTCTCTACCCATCAGACTGTTCAGCTGTGGCGTCCCTCATTCCTCTAGCCTCTCGCTGTGGCTCTTCAACATCTATGTTGCCCCTCTAGCCCATTTGATGTCTGCCTTCTCTCCTCACTTCCACTGTTATGCAGATGACATGCAGCTCTCCTTCAAGCTTCCCTCCACTTCCTCCTCTTCCTCCTCTCTCAGTCCTGACGGTCTGACTGCTATTAAGGCATGGTGTGCTGCTAACAACTTTGCCATCATGCCAGTAAGACTGAGATCCTTCGCACACCCCTGCTCTCTCCTTCCCTCCTACTCTCTGGCCACCCTCCATCATGGGCCCCTCCCCTGATCCTCTTTTGAGGTAAAAAACCTTGGTGTCATCTATGACCCCTCTCTCTCCTCACATAGCAGACCTTGCCAAGAAGGCCCACTTTCAGCTGCACCTCCTCACAGGCATTCTGCCTTTCCTCACCTTCCCCCAGAAACTCATTTTCTCCAGAGCGCTTGTCCTCTCTAGGCTGGACTACTGAAACAACCTCTTCCTCAATCTGCCTAAATTCTCCCTTTGCCCCGTCCATTAATCCAGAATAGAACTGCTACACTTATCATTGGCCTCAAGCCCAGGGACTGCATCTCCCCAGCACTAAAATCGATCCACAGGGTCCCGGCTGTTGCAAGCATCAAGTTCAAGACCCTCTGTATCATCCACAAAGCTTTCTAGGGCATGGGACCCATGATCATCAATGAGAAGGGATTTAAAATAATAAAATAATTCAGTTGCCCTATGTATAAGGTGTGACATGTGTGGTAAATATTTTTGAAATTCGGACACAATTTTTGATGTGGTGATAATTTAAATATAGCATATAGATACACAGCTGGTGTACTAACCCCTGGGTGCAATCACTTCCTTTTAACTGTTTGTTTGCCAAATACTATTGTCAAGATGCTAATGAACGAGCAGATGTGTGTTGTAATCTTGAATGTTTTTTCTACACTTTCTTTAAATAATATATATTCATCTTTAAAATATGAAAAATCTCTCTGGCATTTATTCTGTTGCATTCAACCATTATCAGGAGTAACAAGAAGTAATTGAAGTGTGAAAGGGAGGGGTAGCCTGTTTCCTTGTTTAGTTACCATCAGTACACTTCACAGAAGCGCTTCACACCATTTCCATGAAGCTGCTGCTGCCACAATCTCAGTTTGCCAGCAATGATCACTGTAAATCACATACACAAAGGTGTTGCTGCCACAATCACTATTTGCCTGTAACGGTCAATATAAATCATGTGACGCTACAGCCACAATTTCTGTTTGCCATTAATGGTCATTGTAAATTACACACATGAAGCTGCTGCCACCACAAACTCTATTTGCCATTATTGGACATTGTGGCAGGAGCAGATTCATGCATGTAAACATTTACAATCAGTTTGCTAGTAATGGTCACTGTAAATCACATCAAGCTGCTGCCGCAATCTGTTTGCCAGGAATGTACCTTGTAAATAATATGCAAGAGCTCCATGCATTTGTTTTACGGAGAGCACAACTGGCAAACAGAGATTGTGGCAGCAGCTTCATTTTATGAAGCTGCTGCAACCCATACAAAAACATGTATGTGTGCACTCACACTCCTGGAGCACGGCCAATTCTCAGTCGCGCTGCGCCCAAGAGTGCAATATAGGCATGTGTTGCAAGTAATTGAAGAGTGATGTGGTTATAAGTCCGATGGATTTATTTGCAAAGTAGCCTGACACGTGTTTTGAGTCTTAACTGACTCTTCATCAGAGGCTGTAAATGGGAGGTGGGACCTAAGATAAATCCCTCTGCCATTTTATGTTGGATCTTTGTTTGTTTGCCATGTCTTAATGCTATTATGCCTATGGGACTTGACCAGGCACTTTACAAATGAAACAAATGAACAGCTACAGACCCACTCAACTAGTCTAACATGTATGCGCACATCATGCATTACATTAAAACACACACATAAGCTTTCATACACATCCTACAAAAACACACTTACCTTAGGTCTTCTCTTTTCAGACAGCAGGTGTGGGGGCACATGTATCGATGCAGTACCAGGTGCTAGGAAGGATGGAATGAATCTAGGCTCGTAACAACTGCACCCCAGAAAGACTCCATCAACCGGGTCATGCCTGGCTGCGTCCTTGAGTGATGTGGCTGCTCAGCAACCTCAACAAGCGTGGAGCTGCGCTGTACATGTCAGCACACCCTGCGTGCCTATTATTTTAACTTTACTGAAAGCTTCAGGGCCGGTGTTGAGAGTGGAGTGCCAGCTCTGTGGGATCCAAGAATGGCTAACCAGGCACCAGTGAGGAGGTATGGGTGGGCAATCAACCTCCCTGCCGCCCCAGCTCTGCCACAGACTTTAACATGTGACTTGTACAACACCACAAATGGCCGTTGCCTCACACCCAGCTTGTAGTTTCTGCAACAAACAAGGCAAGTGCGTTTCGTCTGCGAAATTATGGTCAACTTGAATTATCCTGCCGACCTGCCTCGTGAATACTACATTGAACTTGCAGAGAACAAGAACATCTTGGAGATGCCCGACTCTGTCCATTCAGGTGATGGAATATAGTATTTCACACGGGAAGGGAGATTGCACCCACATATATAAAACAGAACTGCAACTGCTAATGAACATTTTAATGTTGTGGGTTCAAATCTTTTTGTTATCTAAATATGAAATGTGTTTCCATTTTTTAAATATCTATCGTGAAAATAAGAAACATCTCTGACATTTACTCAGTTTGGTTGAGCTTTCAGCCAATACCACGAGTAACAATAAGTAATTGAAGTGTGAAAGGGAAGGGTAAACTGTTTCCCCGTTTAGATATTGTTATGTGTATCTTCCCCTCATGAGACAGGTCCCCTGTTAACAAAAAATTGGGAAGTAGGTGTGTGTGTGTGGTGGGTGTGGTGTGTGTGTGGTGTGTGTGGTGTGTGGTGTGTGGTGTGTGGTGTGTGGTGTGTGGTGTGTGGTGTGTGGTGTGTGTGTGTGTGTGTGTGTGTGTGTGTGTGTGTGTGTGTGTGTGTGTGTGTGTGTGTGTGTGTGTGTGTGTGTATATATATATATATATATATATAATTTTGGTGACATGGCAGTTACTGGATTTTTTCATGTTTCCCCAGATAACTAACTTTATATTGTATGACGTTTTACTTAATTTTTCTCAAACATTGTGCTGCAAAATGCATCATTTTGACACATAACAAAAAGATCTCAAGGAAGATCCTCCTTAGTCCCCATAATTATTGTTGTCTCCCTCACTACGCTCAGTTGCTCATGCTAACTTGAGTAAATATTTAGGCCCCTTCACCAAAAATATTCACTAAACATGACTTGCTGTGAATCATGAAATTGACTGGTTTTATTTACGCTTCCTTCTATAGCTAGATTGGCCCATTTCCCTCAAAAGGTGTGATGCAAAGTACATCATTTTAGCACATTATTTGTTTTCAATCTCGGGGAGAAATCCCCTTCTCCTCTCTTAATTTGAACTAATTTAAGAAAATATTGAGGCCTCCCCACTGAAAATATCCACCATTCTTTTGCTGTGAATAATGTAAATTACCGTTTTTTACCCATTCGTTTACCTAAGGAAAGAAGAGTAAACTGCTTTGCGCTATACCGCATTTTTCTCAAAAAGTATGCAGCAAAATGGATAATTTCAGCACATTCTTTGTAAAAACGTTCTCAGGGGCCAAACACGCCGAACACTCCTTGATTATTTTAGGCTGCCTCGCTCGGTTGCTTGCACTCATTTGAGGAAATATGTAGGCCCCTACCATTCACCACATTCACCATCCCTGAGGACTCACCCAGGGATCATTTAAATACGTGTTGCCCCCTCAGAAGCATTCCCCCCTGGCACCTAATGCTGCCTCTGCCACCTACTCAAGTGTGAAAATAGTGTATTTGTGTCTCAGCTTTCACATTTCTAGAAAATATGTTGCACAGCACCACTGTGATAAGGCCAGTAAGTACCCTGACCTTCTCATTTGTATCTGTGCAGAATAATGTTTCCTACCATGCCTCTTACCAAAGATTCTCGACAGTGTTTCTACTAACGATTCAAATCTACTGCAACACAAGGCTATCAGACTGACCAAGTAGAGCACAATAAAGCGATAACATTACCCACATGAATAAAGAACCATAAGTCCTATGAGCGACTCTTATGTTTTTCTCGCATCAGTGCCGAGCTGCCCGATGGAGAAAGAGAGAAAGAGAGAGAGGGAAAGGGAAAAAGAGAGAGAGAGAGAGGCAGAATCAACAGGAAGCTTTGACTGTACACGGCAGTCCCAGCAACAGCACGGCCCTGTGTCCAGGCACAACTAGGGCTCCCATGTACGTTCACTTTACTACCAGGGAAAACAAAGACTTACCTACTACATTGGAAATCTGTTCTCCCAGGATACAATTAACAGAGACTTGATACACCAGCGTTATGCCACAAAGGCCTGCAAAACCAGTGGGTAGGGCTTCAGCCCCTTTTGAAAGATTCCATCTTCACATACACATCCCAGGACTGGGAAAGCGAATTAGATTGGATAGGAAAAGAGAACCAATCCCTCAGAAAAACAGGTTACTTACCCCTGGTAATATTCTTTCAACTAGATGTTCCTCCCACATATTCCTCATCTTTAGATATCTCCCCTTCCAGCTTTAGCTGCTTTGGATTTTTTTTCCGGCAGAGGGCGCTGTGCGTCGGTGCAGTTGACTCATTGTCCCTTGAGGACTTTCATCTCAGGGTATATACAGCACGCTCAGCGCCAGTTAATTCAGTTCTGTTTTTACACCTTCCCATAACAGAATTACCAGCATCATTGAGTCCCAGACAGTACAAGACTTTCAAGGACCGTAAAGTGTAGTGACTGGATATTCTACAGCAGGGTAGATTTGGAGGGACAATGAGGAATACGTGGAATGAACACCCAGTCGAAAGAACATTATCAGGGGTAAGTAACTTGTTCTTCAAATGGATTGTGTCCTCCCACGTATTCCTCATCTTTAGATAGACTCCCAAAGCAGTGTTAGGTTTTGGACGACAGTGTAAGAATTTTCAGATTTAAAATGTTTCATGGATTGAATATAGGACAGCTTTCTCAAATCCTCCTTCATGGTTAGAGGATGAATCCAGACAGCAAAGCTTTGTAAATGTGTCAATAGTAGACCAAGTGCCTGCTGCACAAATGTCTTTTGAAGGCACCCCTCTTTGCAGAGCCGAAGATGTCGCCATGTCCCTTGTGGAATGAGCTCTCAGGCCTTCATGGGGATCTTTTACAGCCAATCTGTAGCATTCTGTAATAGGAAGAATTGTCCATCTGGGCAAAGTTTGTTTTGCAACTGGAAGTCCCAGTTTGGGTCCAGTGTATCCGATGAAAGGCTGGTCATGCTGATGTATATTTGCCATCCGTGAGACATAAAAGCTTAAAGCCCTTCTGGAATGAAGCCTATGTAGTCCTTCCTCTTCCTTGCTAGGATGAGGAGGCAGATAAAATGTTGGAAGTACAATTTTCTGGGATAAATGAAAATGCGACAATTTTTGGCAAAAAAGAAGGTTTAACCCTAAGGACTCCTTGTCAAAAGAGTAAATTGAGGCTTACTTGATAAGGCCTGCAACTGACTCACCCTCCGGGCTGATGTCAATGCAACAAAATAATTGTTGTAATTGTTAGTAGCCTTAGTGGGCATGAATGGAGTGGCTCAAAGGGAGCCCACATTAGAAATTTCAATACAAGGTTGAGATTCTAAACCGGCACTTCAAAAGGCGTAGGAGGGAACACATTAGTGAGTCCATTAAGAAATGATATGATCAACGGCATCTTGAAATGTGATACCTCTTCAGAGGTGCACTTGAAGATTGAAACTGCTGCCAAATACTCTTTTATTGTTCCTATCTGGAGCCCCAGATTTGCCAAATGTAACAAAAAGGACAACACCACAAGTGTATTGCATTGAAAAGTGTCCACATCCTTTTCCCCACACCAGCTGCAGAATCTATTCCAACGGCAGCAGTACAAAGATTTTGTTGCTGGCTTTCTGGCTGAAAGCAAAATCTCCATTACGACAATCCTTATAGCTCAACCTCTCAGAAACCATGCGTGAAGGTTGAGTCTACAAGGTGCCGGTACCATGTCCTCCAGGGCCAATACGGAGCAATTAGGATCATCAATTTCCCGAATTTATTCAACCTCCTGATCATGCGAGGAATGACAGGGACTGGAGGAAAAGCATACAGGAGTGGAAACTCCCGGTCCACTACGAACGCGCCCCCTAGAGCTCCTCTAGGGGGAAATTCCCTGGAGCAGAACAGTTTGCACTTCCAGTTGGCACTGGTCACAAACAGATCTACTTGAGGGGTTCCCCAAAGGGTGAAGATCTCTTGAAGGACTTCCTGAGCTAGTTCCCACTCGTGGGAGGCTATGCGATGCCTGCTCAGAGCATCCGCTGCTATGATGAGAACTGCCAACAGCAAACCTCAGGTACTTTGTGTGCTTGTGATGAATAGACACATGCAAGTAAGCATCCTGAAGGTCTAATGACAGCATCCAATCCTGATTCTGTAGGGCCTGATGATCTGAGAAAGGGTGACCATCTTGAACTAGTCCTTTCTGAGGAACTTGTTCAAGCATCTCAAGCCAAAGATGGGTCTCAATCTTCTGCCCTTCTTGGGGATCAGGAAATAGGGGGGAGTACTACCCTTTGTTCCACTCTGTCACAAATACTAGCTCCATAGCACCTTTCTCTAGCAGGCTCAAAATCTCCTGCAAAAGAAATGAAGTAGGAACTTTGAACGGGCGCTCCCCGGTGGATGATCCTGAGGCCTTCTTAAAAAGGAGTGAGAGTACTGTTTCTAACACCCACGCATCTGAAGTAATACCTCCCCATTCTTGCAGATGCAGTGAGAGTCTGCCTCCCACCAGGGTCTTGTGGGATAACATCTCAGATAGGTTTTGAGGTAGCTAAAGCAACGCCTGATGTTAAAGTAGCCATTGCTTGGGCGTACTTTGCACCACTCCCTCATCCACCACGAGGGAATCTTCTTTGGCTCCTTTGAACAGCCAGTCCTCTCGCTCTTCCAGCTGAGGAGTAGAAGCAAAAGGACCTACCCCTCCAAAATGGTCCACAGGAGTGACATCATTGTGGCTGTCTGATAGCGGCATCAAGGGATTTGGCTGCCACCTTCGAGGTCTGCAGCTTCTCCGAGCTTTGTCAGCCTTGCTGCCAAATAGCTGAGTGCTGTCAAAAGGGCATGTTCAGTAGTTTGGACTGCACGTCCGGGGCAAAACCTGCCTAACTCAACCATGCAAACCTGCGTATTAATGTACTTGCTGCCATGACTCTGTTTATGCTATCAGCCGAGTCAAGTCCTGACTGAAGAGACTCTCAGATAGCCTCCTTACCCTCTCTTACAGTCTCATGGGTTGAATGTACATTTTACTAAGGCACAGGTGGTGTTTACAGACTTGAAGGCCATGGTCCCACTAGAAAATACCTTCCTAGCCCAAGTGTCAATGGGATGGTTGGGTATGCAGCCTTTTTGGAAGTAGATGTCGCTGCCTGAACTACCAGGCTCTCTTGTGTTGGGTGCTTTGATAGGTAGCTAGGGTCACTACTTAAAGGCATGTACTTTTTGATGAGGTTCTTATTCACCACTGGAATTGATTCAAGAACCTCCAAATTTGGCATAAAGCTTTCTTGAAGGGCAACATGAAAAGGAAGTACAGGATCCTTCTGTGAACTTTTTGGCGAAAATATCTGTCAGGTCGTCTTGCTCGAATGATGGAGCAGGGCTTCCCCATCCCAGAAAATCAATAACTCTGGTCATAAGCAATTCCTTTTTGAACGTCTGTCTCTCTACTTCTACTTTTCCTATGTCGTTTAAGCATGCTTCTATCATCCCAATTCTAAAGAAACCCACAGCTGACCCTCTGATTGTTTCTAATGTTCATCCTATTTCTTTATTACCTTCCCAAACTAGTAGAGCTGCTTGTCTACTCTCATATTTCCACATTTGTCCCTAATTCTTCTATTCTTCCTCAATTTCACTCTGGCTTTCGTCCTCTTCACTCCACAGAAACTGCTCTTCCTTCTGTGCTGAATTCTCTTCTCTCGACTCAATACTCTAAACACACATCTTTTTTTATTCTTCTAGATCCATTGGCTGCTTTTGACACTGTTGTTCACTCCCTACTTTTGGCCTCACTTTCGTCTCTCAGTCTTACAGGGTCTGTTCTGACTTGGCTCCATGCTTATCTATTCAATAGAACATTCTCAGTCTCTTGGTTGGGCAAGACCTCTAAATCGTTCCTGCTTGCCCATGGGGTCCCTCAAAGGTCTGTATTGGGTCCTTTTCTATTCTCTCTCTACACTTCTTATCCTGCTACTATTATCTCCTCTTTCGGGTTATCTCACCACTTTTATGCTGATGATACCCAACTATTTCTTTCTTTTTTCTTCTTTTTCTTCTGAAATCCATGATGCCAGCTCTGCTTGCTTAGTTGCCATTAAATCTTGGTTGTCTTCCCACTATCTGACTCAAAATGCTTGGAAAATGGAAGTATTGTTTTTCCCGCTAATACCCTTCCTCTCCATCCTTCATATTCTTTTATATTCTTTCCCCTATCTAAGCTCTCAACCCCACCCACGGCTCGGAATATTGGCCTTCACTTTGACACTAATCTTTCTTTTTCATACCACATTGCATTAACTTCTCGTTCCTGTCATTTTCATCTTCTCAACATTCGTAAAGCTTGCCAATTTCTTACTTTTCGAGCATCTAAACAAATTCCTCTATTCATCTTTTGTGTCTTCTCTCATTTCGGGATTCTATCTCTTCTTCCATTGCAACTGTTGGATGGCTACCCATTAACTCTCAAATCAAATTATTTTTTCTCCGTCTTGTTTTCAAATCTCTTCTTGGTCTGGCTCCTAGCTATCTTACTGCATTGATATCCCTCTATATCCCTTCTCGCTCTCTTTGTTTTTCTTCTCAGTTTATATTGATAGCCCCCCGTCCTAGTTGTGCTCAATATTGTTTTTGCTTTTTTTAACTTCTTGCCCCTCTTCACTGGAATGCTTTTACTCTTTCGCTCAGTTCTATCTCTGTCTACTCTTTATTCTGTGGATCCCTGAAGTCTTACTTACTCCAACATCCCTTAATGATTGTTCTCTGAATTATATTGTTTATTCATTTTTATTGTACCATTCCTCATCCTCTGTACAGCGCTTTGGATTAAGGCGCATGATAAAATCCAAATAAAATACAAAATACTAAACACAAATAAGCTGCCTATAGGTCTGGCTTGCCAAACTCAGGCTCTGGTGATGTGTCAATCACACAAGCTGATCGAAGATTTTCATACAAATCCTTTAACCTGGACTCTTCTGAAATAAGAGCATCTGGGACGTTAGGAGTGCCAAACGCCAGACAAAATGGAGGCGTGTTCTGGTCCGATGACTCATTTTACT
This sequence comes from Ambystoma mexicanum, assembly GCF_040938575.1. Classification (NCBI taxonomy): domain Eukaryota; kingdom Metazoa; phylum Chordata; class Amphibia; order Caudata; family Ambystomatidae; genus Ambystoma; species Ambystoma mexicanum. The sequence goes on from NC_090936.1 coordinate 668,993,967, forward strand.
TATAAATGGAGATTAAGGATTTGAAAACATCCTTCCTTGGCAAAGACTTATAGGAGTTTTCCATTTCCTTCGAAATTACTGGAGGTTTAGAAAGCAAAGGCACCAATGGTGTCAATGGCTTTGATGGTAATGGCATTGATGGCCCTGGCACTGGTGGTGTTGATGGTCTCGACATAATGGCGTTGATGACTTCGACGATTTTTGTGTTGATTTTGGTGTAGACGGAGCTCTCGAAGGGGTTGACCCTCGACCCGATGGAGTCTTCAGCCTGTGTCCCGACCTCGAGGGCACACAGGATTTAGCCTTAGCCCTTTCCTCACAGGCTTTCGACTGCATGAGTGGAACATGGCTTTTTTTTTCTTTCGAGGGGATCGGGCCTCTTTCTCGAATATTTTGAGCATGTCCTGCCTAAATTCCTCCCACTGTGCCGGTGTGAAGGATTTAGTTGAACAGGTTATTCTTCTCTCGGGAGAAAATTCAGATGAAGAAGTAGAAGATGATCTATAGCGCCTTTTCTTCGATGAGGACGAAGAATGGTGCGACCCGCTCCTGGAGCGTAAACGCTTTTTTGATCTCTTTCTTCGAGGACAGATGCCTCTCGACTCATCGGACAATCGTTTCATCGAAGGAGTCATTGAGGGGGATTTAGTAGGGGGCCTAATTTCCCTTTACACTCTTTCAGAGCCTTATTCACGGACTGACAGGACTCACAGTCCGCCGTCCTATGCTCCACGCCAAGGGACCAGAGACAAACTCAATGAGGATCCGTGAGGGACACCTTGGCAATGTAGTCATGAAATTATTTGAACCCGGTCTTCAGGGTTGATGGTGTTGGAGACGGGGCCATTGTGTACTCAAGTGTCGCAGTTTTTTCTGACAAAAAAAACAAGCACAATTTATTTCTCGAAGCGTTAGGTATCGCAGAAAAATGGAACTAAAGCTAATGGGCACTGTGCGTGCTATATATACTGATTGTCACGTCGACCCTGAGATGAAAGCCCTCAAGGGACATTGAGTCGACCGCATTGATGCACAGTTCCCTCTGCTGAATTGTTTTTCTGAAGCAGCTGCAGCTTGAACGGGAGATATCTAAAGATGAGGAAAACGTGGGAGGACACAATCCATTCGAAGGGAGAGACTCTTAAGAGGGGGAAAGGAAATAGGAAATTGTAGTATACTGGGTGAGATCAGCAGTGGAGGAGCACGATGACAAAGAAACCAGCAGGTAGGAGAAAAGAGTGTCAGATGGTGGAACCGAGTATTAGACGAGGTGAGGCATTGGTTTAGGAGTGTTAGTGGTTCTGCAGTTTGATTGTGTGTGTTTGTGCGGTGAGTGAGTAGCAGAAGGGAGTGTAGGATGTGACTGTGAAGCATTTTTGTGAGGGAGGATGTGAGAAGGTGGTGTGGAGTAGTAGTTGGAGGAGAACAGTAGTGGTTGGAGGAATGTAGTGTTGGTGGGAGGAGAGTAGTAGTCGTGGGAGGAGAGCCGTAGTGGTTGGAGGAGAATAGTAGTGGTTGAAGGGAAGAAGAAGTAGCAGGAGGGGAGTTGTTTTGCTTGTAGGGGAGTAGTAATAGCTGGAGGAGAGTATTAGTGGTTGGAGGAGAGTAGTAGTGGTTGGAGGGGACTAAGAGTGTAGAAGAAGTATTACAGTATGCCTGTTAGTAGGAGAAGGGCAGATTGAAATATCGAAGGGACAGAAACTGGTGGGAGGAGTTGGGGAGGAGGTGAGGTAGACTAGAAGGGCAAGGTGAGATCGGGTGTGTGTGGAATAGACATCTCTTACAGTGTTCTCTGGGTACTGATCCTAATCCCGTTAGAAAACGAACCTATAAGAGTAAGGAAAGTTAGGAAGTCCATGTCAGAGTTAGGGAGCCTGTGTATAGGGAAGTCGTTGATAGTATCAGAGTAAGGATCGAGACAGTAGGGGTTACTAATCATTAGCATTAATTCAGGGTTATGGGCTACAGGGTTAGGGTGGGAGTTCCAAAGTATGCAAGAGGGAGAGAGACAGCCGTAGGCCCCACACATAGACAAGAGTCCACCTAAGTACAAAAAGCTGCTGCATTTTATATGTAGGTGCAGAGCTTTACTAAAATGCAAGTCCTGACGCCCTTCAAATATTCAGGTAAGCATTGTCTAGCTATCAAATGTCTCTTAAATCAGCACAGAAACAGCTTTACATTCCTTACATACTTAATACACTGATTCTGCTTTCAATCAGCTGCTCAACAAAGCATAAACACAATCCGATTGATCCAATGCATTAGAGTACTGCCTCCATTTCCAATTGCTCTTCCAGTGTCCTTGCAACATCAAGATGTTGCAGGACTGTTGGTTGTTGTGCCATGATATCAGAGAGCCTGGAGGCTGCAGTGAGAGTTATGTTTCTAATTGTGATGGTGTGGGACAGATGCACTGGGGCAGTGTGAGGTGTTGGTGCACCTTTCGCTGTATTCGTTTTTTCAGAGGACACCAGGAAACTGTCCACTAGTTAAAAAAGAAAGGTGAAGCAGATTGTGATGGCAGCCATCCTGGGGCCTAGAAAAGGGAAGATCTGAAACGGTATGAATAACACCACCTTAAGAGATGTAGGACCTGCCCAGGTAAGGTCTCACTTTCAATCCCCCAATTATCATTTGCCCAGTACTCCTTTCCTGCAGTGCTCTTTTCCCCAGCCTAAGTGCTCCTTCCTGACATATGTGGTACTTACTACCATGCACATGTTCCTCCTCTGTGTGCTCCTTTGTCCCTTTGCCTCTTTCCTAATTCTACACCCCAAGCCACAAGGTGCATTTGGTGCCTGAGGGGTTACAGGTCATTAACTAGTGAAAGTAAATCCCATTATGTACTATTCATTGTCCAAGCATCCCTCATACACGCAGCCATGGGCACCTTACCTATTCTACCTCATGCCGCCTCCATCTCCCCAGCTAGTCTTTGAACCCTTCCGTTTTTGCTCCTTCTACTACTTGGTACTCCTCGCTATTCCTTAGTGCTCTCTTTGCATTTCAGTGTTCCTTCTTGTCATCCCTGAAGCACTTGATCTACATCTGTCAGTCTCCCTCTTCAGATATCCATCTGTCCCTAGCAATTCTCCTTCTGCCCCAATGCTCCCTTTGCCTCCCTGATCGTTCTCGCCCCCTTAGCTCTTTTTGGCAGAATCATCCTCACCCTCAATGACTTTTCTTCCTCCTAGTGCTCCTGTTGCAACAAGCAGCTCCCACCCCCTGTGCTCTTTTCACCCGCTGTTCTAATTCAGCCCTCCTAGTTTTTCTTCTGCTCCCTCTGCAGTGAATCTTCCTATGCCACTGACGACATACGCACTCATTCTCCACGCAGGTACTTCCCCTCCTCTGTGCTCACTCCTTGGTGCACCTTTTCCATATGCATGTTCGCTACGTGAGCTTACCCCCCTCACCCAGGTGTTCCTTTCCTTGGTGCAAGCCTTTCAAAGATCCTAAGGCATTTTAGAGTTTATTATAGTTTATTGTAGGCCCAGTCAACAATTAAGGACTTAGTGTCCCAGTATGCCCCAAGCCAGCACCCCTTAAGTTCTTTCACCTGCTGTTCCTCTCCTGTGAACCTTCTCCCTACTTCTATAGTGAAAGAGCCACACACACACACCCCACTGATGGTGACTCCAGATATCTGCATCAGTGGACCACCTGGCCTACTGAATTCTTGAAATGAGCAGCACTGGAATGCACTGCACCACCTCACTAGTTACCTATCACATCCGGACAGCAGGTGAAGCTGGCAGCATGCCTTTCTCAAGGGCCGTTGCCAGACATGGTTAGTCCTCCTCATCAGCAGTGCTGCTCAATGGAGGCATTGAGGATCTCGAAGAAGCCTTCTGGCGTGTTACTCAATCAGACGTGAGCTAAGCCTGTCTAACACGTTTTGGGAGCCCTGTAAGCATCCAACAGTTTGCATTTGAAGCCAAAATGTGAACATGTTTAATTAAATATTTCATTCTGCTTTAAACCAAAGACGGAAAACAACAGAGAGCATCCTGGCAAGTGGTGCGAGATTAGGCAAAAAAATGATACCATAAAGTATCAAAGATTAAAGTGAGAAAAGAATGGCATTGACTGCTGAACGGATCGCTTGACCAAGCTCAAAAAGCTAAATGTTTTCTGATGAATTATGAAGGAACAGTGCGCAGTACTGAATGTTGGCCGGGAAGACGCTGCTTTTTATTCACTTTTATTCACTTTCTTCTGAATTATCTGCATATTTAAAATCTCAATTTGCAACAATGATATACAGTACATGAGCACACATCTCTGGATTTGTTTTAGTCCCATCGCTAATGTGACAAAATAGTAACTAACTGCACCTCCCCACTGCCACCACTGTTCGGCGCCAGAGGAAACCGAAGGTTTTTTCTCAAGCAGAGTACAGGCTGATGTCTGGGAATGTGTGAACGCTTTTCTATGCTTCTCCAAGCTTCATTCGTAGGGAATTGGATTGACAAGTGTATGACATGGCCATCCGAATGAGGAGTCATCATGATCGCTGGTTTATCAAACGACCACTGTCAAATATTTTTGAAATCTTTAAATTGTATCTATCACAGATTTAAAATAAACAGAATTCCTCATTAAATGTGCGTTGTACCTCTTTATTTGAATGGTGTCGTAGGTAATAAAATATGTGGTGGAAGTATATGTGTCCTTAACACTTGCTTAGCACATTACGTTGCTCAGCTTTAACTCATCCCGCTGTTTGGATGAGCGAGGAGAAAACTGAGGGCTAATAGTTCCTGCTCCATATTGTTTGACATTTTGAAATCCCTGGCCACTGACACCACTTTGATCTACTTGCTTACCTAATTCATTACAGTAACGTTTGGCGCCAATGTCCCATTTCATTGGACTTCTCCTTTTATTTTATGTGGATTATTGCGTTGCTTTTGCAACAAAAATAACATGGGGCCAATGCTTAATCCACAAACAGCATAAACCGAAAGAGATACGCTCATTTTATTACAGGACTACACGATTAAAAGAAACAGGCTGGTTTATTCAACATTTCTTAATATTATAATTAAGGCTCCCGTTTCTATGGTATTTATTTGAACATTTTCATCTGTATTTATCCATATATATTTTTTGCTCATTCTATTTGTTTTTCTCCACATATATTTTTGCTGCATAACAATCAAAAGCTGCAACTAGTGTTTGTCCACATATATTATTAAAATGAAAACATTGGGCCTCATTACAACTCCGGCGGTAGCCGGGATTGAGTTTTTTTCCGGCGCCTGACTTGCTGGTAACAGCAGGGGATTCCAACCCCACCGGTCCGGGGAAATCAGGCGCCAGAAAAATGGTATTCCCCATTCCCATGGGGATGATGGAAGCACTGGTGCTTCCAAAAAAGTCTGCGAGCGGGTGCCGTCCCGCTTGCCAGGACAGACGTGGCAGACAGGACGGCAGCTGCTTGCAGACTCATAGGGGGTCATTCATAGAAATCAGCGCACAAGTGGCGCACGCGGCTGGTGCACAGTGTGCGTGTGCGGCAGTCTGTGCCAGCCGCGTGCACCAAAATCCATTTCCACGCACAGTGTATTCATGGATTCTAACATCCATAACGAGCCGTGGCGCAGCGAACCTGCAGCAGCGCCAGTTACGCCCCCAACCCCGCCCCGTGCGCCATGAACAGCACACAAATCCCATACATGGTGCACAGGCCAGTGGACCAGCATACAGCCCCCAACCACGAAAACGTCTGTAAAACTCCCTGCACCCCTCCAAATACATGAACCCTGCTCGCAGCGGGGTGCGCGTGGAGAATCACACGTGATAGGCCCTGTGTGAGTGGGGTACATGTATTTCGGGGGTGCGCATGGAGCATCACACGCGACAGGCCTTGTGCGAGCAGGGTACGTGTATTTCGGGGGTGCGTGTGGAGAATCACACGCGACAGGCCTTGTGCGAGCGGGGTATGTGTATTTCGGGAGTTCACGTGGAGAATCACACGCGACAGGCCCTGTGCGAGTGGGGTACGTGTATTTCGGGGGTGCACGTGGAGAATGACATGCGACAGGCCCTGTGCGAGCGGGGTACGTGTATTTCGGGGGTGCACGTGGAGAATCACACGCGACAGGCCTTGAGCGAGCGGGGTACGTGTATTTCGGGGGTGCGCGTGGAGAATCGTAAAGGGCAGGACCGGTGCGAGCGGGGCACGTGTATTTCAGAGGTGCGTGTGGATAATCACATGTGACGGGCCTTGTGCGAGCGGGGTCCATGTATTTTGGGGGTGCGCGTGGAGAATCACAAGTGATAGGCACCCGATAGGCCTTGTGCGAGCGGGGTACGTGTATTCTGAGGGGTGCGCAGGGAGTTCCAAACATGATTTTGCAGTGTGTGTCCTCCCAGGTGTGCCCTGTACCCCCTCCCCAGCCCCTGCAGCCAGCCCACACCACAGGGGACTACCCTGCACCCCTGGTCATGTCCTGTAGGCAGCCCATCCACCCTGGCCATGCCCCCCAGCCAGCCCACATGTCACCATGCACCAGTGAGCACCGAGACATGTCCCCCTGGACTCCCACCCACCCTGCATTGACGGGCACCTGCCAGCCGGCCCCAACACATGTCCCCCTGCACCCCCACCTATCCTGCATTGACGGGCACCTGCCAGCAGGCCCCGACACATGTCCCCCTGAACCCCCACCCACCCTGCATTGACGGGCACCTGCTAGCAGGCCCCGACACATGTCCCCCTGCACCCCCACCCACCCTGCATTGACGGGCACCTGCCAGCAGGCCCGACACATGTCCGCCTGCACCCCCACCCACCCTGCATTGACGGGCATCTGCCAGCAGGCCCGACACATGTCCTCCTGCACCCCCACCCACCCTGCATTGACGGGCACCTGCCAGCAGGCTCCCGACACATGTCCCCACCCAACATGTCATAAAGATGCACATTCATGGGCCTCATGTCCACCAAAATCCCACTGCACGCCACCCCAGTCCTGAGACACAATCAAGTTTCCCATCCACCCCACACTGAAAGGCCTATTTCTTGTCACAAACCAAAAGTCAACTATGCACATCAACACATGTCCGTCACACACACTGTGTGCCAGTGATTGTGCAAACCCACATTGTGACATGCAGTAAACCAATGAGCAAATACCACACATGGAAGTAAGAAATCAAAATGTATTGTGCACAAAATTAAGCAAATGGAATCAAAGCATGAAAATAATATTAATTAAAAAAAAGAATGCATGTCCAAAAAACAAAAAAAAAGAATGAAATCACAATCCAAAGTCATCCAAAATAAAGTCAGTGAAAACTCCTTGTCCACCAAAGCAAATCCAAAGGAAACCTACATTTTAAAATCCATTGATCCATGGTGAAGTAAAACAATATTTTTGCAGAAATCCACAGTCCAGCTATGTACAGAGATTGAAACCAGGGTCCATGAGCCCAACAAATGAAATGAAACCTATAAAAAAAACCTACCTAATTAAGAACTATATACAAAAACGTGGGGCATTGTCCAAGCATCCCAAAAGAAAAAAAAAGAGAAAGGAAACCTAACACTAACTAACTATATACAATGGCCGCGGGCAAGTCCTACGGCTCACTCTGTGATGTTGTGGGCCAGGGCATCATCGAACTCCATGTCAATCTCCTGGAGGCGGGCCTCTGCCCTGGCCCCGAGGTCTTGCAGGGATGCATCCATGGCCTGTTCCAACTCCCTGCGAGTTGCCTCGAGGCATTCATCCCGCCTCAACGCCCCACGCATGGAGAACTCTGCCCTGACCATGGTGAGCCGCGCCTCTTCCGCCCGCCGCCGCTCCGCATCTATACGCTGGCCCAAGCGCAGCCACACAGAAGACACACCCATTCCAGGGTCCTCCTGCCCTCTGGCCGATGCCTGCCCCTCTGATGTTGATGGCCCCGAGCCATCATTGCTCCCACCTAGAGCCTGCTGCTGCTGCTGTTCATGTGCCCTGTCCGATGATGCCTGCACATCCTCCATCTGCTGGTCTCCAGTTGTTGGGGTGTCCACCCCTGCTGGACTGCTGACTCCCAACTGTGGCATGGATGGGAACTCCACCAAGCTGGCTGTGTTGGTCAGGCGAGGTCCACAGGGGGCCCTGGTGGAATCTGGGCCGGAAGACAGCAGGGAGAACGACTGGCGCATAGTCTTCACAGAGGAGGAGAGGTCCGCCAGAGTGCGTGACACATGTAGGAACCCACCGACCATGGCCCCTCCCAACTGTGCCACGTTGCCACGCAGCTCTTCGTGATGGTATGCGTGGTCCCCCCAGGAAGCGCGAACGTCATCACGAATGACACACGTGCGCAACGTGACACCAATCATGATGGAGCCCATACGGTCATGAGACTCCTCGTCTGAAGGTAGTGGAGAGCCAGATGACGTGGGCCTCCCCCCTACTTGCGGACGGGCCTGGGACGGGGCATCGCTGCTGGTGCATGGTGGTGCAGTCACAGGGTCAGGGACAGCGACATGCACAGGCCCCTCATCGGTGACCTGTGCTGCCTCCTGACCCTGGCCCTGGACAGCACCACTTGCACCAGTGGTACTACCCCCACCAGGCCCCATGTGCGGCTCAGTATCAGGCTCCTCCTCTGTGGAGACCACCAACCTGGATGTCTCTGCACCGTCTTCCGCCATTGCAAGCCCCTGTGGGGGCTCACCCGGCCCTTCCGCTACAACCGTAGTGACAGACGCGGCACCAGTCCCCTCGCTCCCAGATGATGGCAATTCCTGGGAGGGTGGCTGGGCCTTGCGTCGCCACCCGGTGGAGGCATCCCTGCCGCTTAGCTCCACAGCGCCGTCTCCGCCCTCTTCTTCACTCGACGCTGCGTAGAGGAAGACATAGAACACAAGCATCAGGGCACTGTACAATGGTCCCCTAGACAAGAAGCAATAACAGATGAGTGGCACTGTCAAATGTCACTTCCATCCTGTCCCTCCACAACACATGGGTCAATGCAGGCAACACACATGCAGAAACAGGCACAGCGCATGCAATCAACATCAGCATCCGTGTACAAGGGCCTCTATTGACATAAATGTTGCCTTAAAACTCACATGCATCATGGCTCATACTGATGCCATGCACACACATCACCGGAGGGTCATGCATCATGGCTCGTACACCACAGACACAGTCGATACAAGGATGACTAGACTGCATAAGTGAATCTACACATCATCACGGACATGTGGCATGCATCCATGGCGTTTCAAAGTCACAAACACACACATCTCAGACACACAGACATGTACACCATACATGTACATGAGAGCAGCACCCATCTCTCACCCCCCATCCATGTCCAAAAACAGGGACAGGCATGCATTCATGTGTGCATTCCGCATGCTGTACCCATGTTGCGTTGGATGCACCATCCATGTGGTTCACGCATTACTGGTCTCACATGCATTACCATGATGTCTCTGCACACACACATCCATACATGGCCTATGTTACACATACAGCCAAGTAGCTGACTACCAGCACACTGCAACGTGCCCTGTTTCACACAGCAATGCATGGCCACTTACCGCTCGACTCCAGATGGGTCTTCCTCCGAAGGATCTGGGCATGGAGCGCTGGGCTTATGCATTCGAGGACCCTCATCTGGATGTTGGTCAGGCTGACCCGGCACCCCTCTGCATCCTCTGCCTTCATGAGGCGCCGGGCCTTGTTGAGGGTCCTGGACCTGAAGTCCTCCCAGCACTTCCAGGCGTGCTTGATGTCAAGGTTGCCATCCCCTCCGCGTTGATGGCAACCACTACGTCCTCCCAGATCCTCTCCCGTCCTTCCTTGTCAGCGCGCAATGGTGTGAAGAGGGCATCATAATGCCCCAAAACCTGCTCCACCAGGATACCAACTTCCTTCTCACTGAAGCTGGTGGCCCTCTGCCTCTCTGGCTGGGGGTCGCCAGTGGTCTCAGATGGTGTTTGCCCCGACATGGCGACACCCGAGGCAGGTGTGGGTGGGCAACTAGGTCCTGGGGCTGGGCTGTGGAGCGATGGTATCCCAGTCGGGAGTCTTCTGTTCCAGCAGGGGTGGACACAGCAACTGGACCCCTGCAGATGGCTGACGTGCAGGCACCAAATAGCAGGGCACGTAGGCAGCAGGCAGGCAGGCAGCAGCAGATGGCAGGTGGGAGCATGCTCGGGGCTCTTGGGGGCAGGAAAATAGCCTTTTGGGCAGGAGCGTGGTCTTCCGTGTGTTGTCGCGTGGCCAGCTTGATACGTAGTGATTTGGCACGTGAAAAAGGGGGACATCAGCGTGTAATTCGAGGAAACGCCATTTCCCACAACACGGGTGCATAGTGGATCAACACGTGAAAAAACCACACGTCCGTGTGTGAATGCGTGTAATTCGAGGAAAGGGCCTAAGCGCATAAGTGACGTGAAGTGCGCGGGTGTTTCCCTCAGCACGGGTTAAAGGTGAACGGGGCCAGCAGTTCGCTGTACGTGCCTTTCGTGGAGACCGACGTGTGTGTTGCTACTTCGTGTTGTTTCGCGCGCCATCACAACTTCACAGCGGATCAAGGACGTATCTCTCCTTTTGGCGGGGGTATTGGCTACACGTGTTTTTCATCATCACGCTAGTCTGACGGTGAGTCGCGCACGCTATTTTTCCCACTGCGGGTGCCCCTGTGTATTGCGTACCCGTTTGAGGTCATAGTAGCCTGCGTGTCCCACGCGTATGCGTTTTTCATGTTCCTGGGTGCCACCGCGTACTGCGGGGGGTTAATTCCACGCATGTAGGCTGCAGGGGTTGCGTGCACGGTTTTACAGCAGTTTTGGGGTGCCTGAGCGTTGGGTGACCCGTCACTTCATCGCCGGGGTCACATACAGCCTTGCAGGTGCAAGGGTGCTGTTAACATGTTGCATCCCACCCCCTTCACCCCAATTGCCCAGGACAATTGTTGTGTACACCTCCCATTGGCACTTCTCCATCTGTACCATGGTTGGGAGGCCACCAAAGGTGAGGGGCGCCTCAGCTGGGCGTACTCCTCGTGGCGGGCGTGGTCAGGGATGTGGCCAGGGTGTCCAGGGAGGCCGCAGAGGGGGAAGAGGCAGGGGTGCGCCACTTGGGCACGATGTTGTGCCATGTGTTGGTGCAATCATGCCACCACCCCTGTGGTTCCGGGTGATGCAGCTTCTGCATCTGGCATTGGCGCCCATGTGACCCGGCAGTCCGTTTCATCGACTGCCACAGGCCCAAGGGTAGTGGTAGCCGCAAGTGCAGCTGTGGACACCACCACCCAGGCTCAGGGTCTGCCAGCGCAGGCTGCGTTGGCACTTGAAGAGTCCATGGAAGATTACCAACAGGGCAGGAGGAAAACCTTAGGGGCACGCAGGGCTGCCCTGACCGAGACACATGTCCCTGGGGCAGTAATGTCATTTGCTGCCCTGACCAGCCGGTTGTTGGCAAATGAAAGGGCAGATGCAGCAAACAACACCCCGGTTGTGAGTCTACCAATAAGGACAGTCGCTGTCAATGACCCTGCCACAGCGGATGTTGCGGCGCAGGGTCCATACGAGGGCACCCAGCTGCCACTAACACAAGTCAGGCCTTCGGTTGTCCTTCCACCTGCCACTCCCTTGGCTCAATCCCCCGGTGCCACTGGCCATAGTAATCAGGGCGGCATTTGCCTGCCCGGGTCTGCCCCAACATCCAAGAGGAGGAAGGTTGCACCTGCAGCACAGGCTCGGACCCTACACACAGCCACGACCTCCTGCACATTGAGGAAGAAGCCTTTCTGTGCGCAGGAACTGGACTTCCTCGTGGACTATGTGCGGGACCACAACCGTGACATGCTACTGGGGCCTAATTGTCAAACTACGGCTGCACATCGTGATACCCACTGGAAGCAAGTTGCGGAACATGTGAGTGCATTCGGCCATGAGGTGCGCACGGCGCAAGAGTGCAAAAAGCGTTGGAAGGACCTCAAACACAGCACTAAGGCAAAGCGTGCCTCAAATTACAACATGACTCTGGTGACTGGCAGTGGGCCAGCACCTGAGGAGGAAGACCTCACTCGGCATGAGTCACTCGTTGCGGAGTTCATACCACCTGAATCGGTCGAAGGAGTGGGAGAGATGCCAGACTTTAATGCCCAGTCCAGTGAGTGTTGCTGTGTGTTTGTTGAGGCCATGTGTGTTTTACCTGTGTGATGTGTTGTGCATGACTGCCACTACATGTCATGTGTACTTGGCTCAGATGTGCAAGTAATGCAATGCTTCACTGATGCATGGCTGCTCTGCAGGATGGTGGACATGTGGAGCAGAGGGGGACTGTCATCACCACACTTGCAGCCTACTCACATGCTGGTCACCTGGATGCCCCTCTGGTCCATGTTCCAGCTCACTGGGCCTTCTGCATGTAACCTGGGGTGTCCTTCCTCTCAGCACTGGGACTATGTCATTGCATGACTGACGTGCATGTGTCCTCTGTCTGTATGCGGGTACTCCACGTAGGCATGCTCCCTTGCCCCTCCACCCCGCCTGCACACCAATATCACCTTTGCACTGGTCTGCATCATTTTGCCGTAATGCAATGGCCTGTTCATGCGTCCTGTGTACATGCTAACTTCCACCAGCCAACCTGCCATACATGTGCAGCGGGGTACATCCTTTGTACTTGATGCAGGTGTCTCACTTGGACTGTGCAGATGTCAGATGCTCCGCAGGGACATGAGTGCCCATTCATGCTCCATGTGCATTCCATGCATGCCCCTATGTGTCCTTGAGTGGATGATCATTGTAGTACTTGCCCAGGGTGACGCACATTGCATGGCATTTCATCAGCCTTCCCATGGCCACTGTGGCTCAGTCCTGCGTCCCACACATGTTTAGGGTGTGACAGTCTGTGTGGGTCACATGCCTCAGCCTGTTTCAGGCCCACTGACTCTGTCCAACTGGTGTAGTGTCTTCTGTACACGTGGGTGTACTCCTGGGGGTTCATCATGTGTCCTGCTTACTGTCCCATCATCATCTGCTGTGTTGTCACTTCACTCAGATGATGCAATTGATGCAAGTCAACACTGTCTGCCAATGTACAGGTCTCTGGTCATCCTTTTGATACCATGCAAGGCATCCCTGCATGTCCCCTTCGGGTGAGGGGTGGTTTGCACGTGATGCCTGAACTTGACCTTGCACTGCCTTCACGTTTTCTGATACACATCATGAAGTACTTGTACATGTAGATAGTGAGTAATTTACAAATGTCCAGCACTGCATCGACCCACTTCTGAGTGGTATAACACCCTTCTACATGCCTAATCACAGAAGCAATGTTAAGTTCACCCAGCATGCATGGCAGGTTCTCTTTTGTGTGTGACATATTTGCTTCATGTGTTGGCTGTCTGTGTGATGTCCATGTGTGTGTGTGTGTTGTCTGCTTCTAACATGTGTAGTGATCTGTTTTTCTCTCTAATTTTCAGATGATGACGCAATGGAGCTAGATGATGGTGTTGTCATGCCAGGCACAGGGTTATCACTACAGCAACCCGGCACAAGTTGGGGCCGTGGGGTGATAGGCCATGAGAATCCACATGTGCTACAGACCAACTTGTCTTTGTCTGGCAATGAATCCAGCCCAGATGACCACTCTGACCTCCATGTCAAGTTGGATGTGCATCAGGTCCATACGTCAGGGGTGAGTGATTCTGATGTGGACACTCCTCTGTCCGCGACACCTGCACAGAGGGGTCAGACAGTGGTGGGACCTCCGCCTGTGGTGGATCGGGACGCAAGGTCACCCTCCACACCAGTCGCTGATGGGCCTGAGCCATCACGTCGACGGGGGCATGTAGTCGTGCAGCCAAGGGCGTAGTCAACCCAACGAGGACGACCGGTCCTTGTGTCCCACAGGTGTCAACCCCAGCAACACGGTGGCTGCGCGCCACCGAGGTATACTGAGTGGGAGCAAGACATGACTGCCAATTCAGAATGCCAGGGAGCAGCAATGGAAAGCATCGCTGTGAGCATGGAACGTGTGGCCCAATCCGTGCTTCCCCCTGCTAGGCAGGTGGTTCTCCAGCAGCGGGCGGCACAGTCCAAGGCCCGCTCGCTCAGGCTGGGCATGGCGGCCTCAGACAGGGAAATGTTGTCTTTGCATCAAGCAATTGCTGCTCACGCAGAGGCACACATGGAGGTCCCTGAGGGCTGAGTATGAGTCCCTCAGAGCCACTCTGGGTGTCCTCTTGATGTCCCAGAGGGTGGGGTCAGAGGAGAGGTTTGCGCAGCTTGAGCGTACCATCTCGGCTGAGCTACATGCTTTCATGTGACGGTGTGGTGCTTTGTGGCTTTTGAAAGCATCCACTGTCTGTTCCAGCTGTTCCCTTCAAGCTTGTCTCGTGTATGTGTTTGTAGCTTGGGGTCCTGACTCACATAAACCACTCCTGCTTCCCTTATCCATGGGCTTGCAAGGATGGTTCGGTGTTACAGCCTATTTCACAAGGGCTTTGGACTGTCATATCTGTGGCATGTCTGCTGCTGTACTACTTTTGTTAGCACCCCTAGTGGGAATTATAGGGGTCTTATCAACCGCATTTCTTCTTTTGAGAGATGTGTGGTTTCATGATTCATGTATACATTAATTGATATATATTGTGTAGTATGTTTCTTATCTTTACTGTACATGTGCTTGATGCAATTCATGCTGTAGACAGTGGCTACCATACTTTGCCTGTCAAAGTCACACTGATGGTGTGAATTCTGATGTACGTCTCTGACATGGTGCAGTCATGACCTGCCTGAAGAGACACACACAGGGGAATTTCCAGCATTTATCATGTGTTGTGTGCCATTTCTGCAGGGGAATGAGCCTCCAGACCACCTTTGCCAGCAGACATGGGCCATTGGACAACTGGCAGCTGGACACGTTCGGTGGTGCAGACATGCGCATGTGTGCGCAAGCGGAGCCACAGGGATTACACTCATACATCCAATTGAAGCAGACGTGTTTCCAGGAACTCCAGGCAAGGTGAGCAGCACAAGGGGGCCACACCGCAGCCAACCTTCCAAAAGGCCAGTTGCACATGCATGCTAAGTAGCGCCACTGACGGTCAGCTTGTACAGGTATAGGTGTTGAAGCGCACAGTATAGCTAAAATGCGTTGGTGGACTAATGGCTAGTTCAAGACAAAGTTGTCAGGGGCACACGCAGGGGCAGTTGCACATATCCTCCGGTCCACCATGGTCCATTGAGGCAGATGTATTAGCCCTGTAGCGTTCCGAGCCAGGGAAAGTAGCAGCGCACAGGGACACACAGCGAGGGGCAGACTCGTGTGCAGTGCATGTTGAATTTGACACATGCATTACCTACTTTATTTGGGAGATGCTGGAACACAACTGTACTGAAGTCGTACCTTGCTAAATGCGTACAGCTGCTTACCCAGGGAAGATTGCATGTTGTGTGAATCTTTCCACATTGGTCTTCCATTTGCCACGCATCCATGTGCGCCGGACTTACTGCATTGACTGTGTATGAACCATCACGGGGGGAATATTACATATGGGTACGAAGCACCACACAAGATTGTTTGTTTGTAGAGGAGTTTGTTACTTTGGGGCATGTATGGTGGTGTGTGTGTGTTATGGGCACACACAGATTAGTAACTCTGACTCTCTTTGCAGCATTGAACTGCTCCTGTTACCGGACCTGAGAGTGCGCAGGCAGGAGGCCAGCACTCACCCCAGAGATACGTTTCTCTTTGACTTCCATTGATGAACATGTTTTGTCTGATTGTGTATGTGTTAATGTGAATATTTGATTTTTGTACATTCAGTACTTTCGCTTAACCATCCTACTCCCCGCTCCAACCCCTCTTTCTGGTTATCCAGAATACCAATGCCTGTCCCAACAACATATCCCTTATCCTCCTTCGTCACCGGGGTCTCAGAGGCCTGTGTACGTTTGACCTTGCAAGCACCCAGACCACGGTGGGGGTGGTTGGTTTGTGCCACTCCTGCACCTGTACACGGGAGCTGTGACACTACACATCAGTTTGTGGTGCATCATTGTATATTATGTACCAAACATGGTACACATCCTGTTGTGTTATTCGTTCACTGTGCTACCTTGGTTGTTCCATAACTGTGCTAGTACTTGTGCTTTGTGATTTACTGCTACTTCAAGTCATCTACTGGAGACTCTTCTGGTGTATTTTGCTGCCTGTGTGTTTGGCTCCTTTGCGTCCTCTTTGATTAGGTGTTTTTGCCAGTCAGGGTGGGCTGGGAGGGTGCTGGACACTTTTTACATGCAAGGTGGAAGATGGAGACAAAGGGGAAGGGTGATCCTGTGGCCAGGTAGACTTCAAGGAAGAAGGCTACATACCCCAGGCGCAGTTGTTCAGTGAGTCATGGTGATATGTGAGGGAGGGGAGGGGGTTTGTTGTTGGACAGTTGCTTGGCCTACAGTGTGATGGGCACCCTGACATTGTAATTGTGATGTCCTATGTACATGATGTATTCTGCTGATCAATGCCTGTTCATGTGTTGTGTTTACCTTTCAGGCGTGAGGGGATTGGAGTGGTTTGACATGCTGGGGTGTACACATGGGCAATGTTCACATGTGATGTGTAGAGGACACAGATGGTCACTTGATTGCACATGCATGTATTGAGTGCATGTCCCTACTGACACACACACTTGCACTATGATCCACAACATGTACAACCACCCTTCTATGTCCACATGTGCACTCAGTTTGCCTTCTGGGGCCCACTGTGTCCCTGCAGCACATGATCTATGAACATGTGTGGATCCTGTACATGCGTCATTTGTTTTTTAGTTTAGTTGGTCGTTTTCATGTGATGCTCAGGGTGTGCGTCATACACAATGGCTGGGCACTATGCTGTGCGCTGAGCAGTGTGTTGCAGGAAATGGACACAGCACACAGATTCTGCAGTGGTGATTTTGCCATGCCCAATGTGCATGTAAACAGGCATTCATTGTTATGTTCATACTACAACTGTTGGTATGCATTTGGGTATGACTTGTTTTGTGTGCAAGGTTTTTGGTCAGTCATTTCATCTGATTCCATGACAGGCATCATTGTCTGACGCAACTTTCCATTTTTCACATGTCAATTTGTTCATTATTGGTACTGTGTTGGGGTTTTGCTATTGCTTGCCATGTCATGGTGTGGCAGGCAAGGGTGATGTGGTTTTGGAGGGGTTGGGTGACATACCAATGATTGTCATGGCCTGTTGTGCAGGTGTGTGTGATACACACCTTGCATGTGTTTCTTTTGGGCACACAGGATTGGTTAGGTTTGAGTAGGTAGGGATGCACACAATGTGGCACTTCCATGGCAACATTTTCAGAGTGGTAAGGTTGTGACAGTTGACTGTCTCTTTGTCATCATCGATTGTCACCTGGTATGTGCCAGGCCTGTGTGCACTCTGCAGGGGTGGGAGTTTAGGTGAAAAATGTGGCCACAAGCTGGGTCCGGGCTGCCTCGCCACATGCCCTATCCCCTCCCATGGGCAGCGCCTGTGCCTGTGGTTGGGGATGTGGGGACACCACCATGTCCACCGGTACGTCCTGCCGTGTTGCAACATTGTGCAGGACACATGCTGCCACAATGATCCTGCACACTACTGGGGGTGCATAGAGTAGCTGCCAGCCAGAGCGGTCAAGGGAGCGGAAGCGTGACTTGAGCACACCAAATGTGCGCTCCACTATGCCCCTGGTTGCAATATGGGCAACGTTGTATCTTACCTAGGGTGGTGTGGTGGGGCTCTGGATTGGCGTCATCATGTGGTTGCTCAGGGGGTAGGCACTGTCCCCTGGAGAGGTGATAATGGTTGTGATTATTGGGGTTTGTGCATTTGTCTGTGTGTGACATGCATGCATGTGCACAGGCATTTGTACTCACCTAGGAGCCACGTGTCACCATGCTGCCCAGCTTCCAGGGCCCGGCTCAGGGCAGACATTCTGTATATGAAACTGTCATGGGTGGAGCCTGGGTAGTTTGCATAGACAGAGGTGATGATTCCCTTTGCATCGCATACCACCTGCACATTGATGGAATGCCAGTGCTTGCGGTTTCGGTAGATGTGCTCAGTGGCCCTAGGTGGACGTAGGGCCACATGGGTGCAATCTATGGCACCGAGCACTTTGGGGAAGTGTGCCACTCTGTAAAAGTCCTGGACAACGGCCTGCCTTTCTGCGGATGTTCTGGGCATGTATATGTGCCTTCGGACAGAGGGGCGTGCAGTCATGATTGCCAAGACCTGGTGTAGGCAGCGTGACTGCGTGGCCTGTGAGACCCCCCCCCACTATGGCAGTTGTCCGCTGAAATGACCCAGTGGCCAAAAAATGCAGGACATTGAGCACCTTCTCCAAGGGGCTCAATGCTTGGGAGCAGAGGGTGTGGGATGTAAGGTCATCTTCCCACTCCCTGACCAGGTCTAGGATGATACGAGGTGGAAACCTATACCTGCCGTAGACCTGGTCGTCAGGCATCCCAAAAAGGCTAGTTCGGGGGGAAAAAATGCAGGCCCTGGCTATTCTCCTCCTCTTGCGGTGTCCCACGGTCAGTGCTGCGACAAATGGGGCATTCATCATAGCGGTATAAACATGTTTGTTGTTTGCGTGCACTTTTATGCTGTGCGCGGGGATGCTTCCGCCTGCCTTCCTGTGGCGGACGTGTTGACGCCTGTGCGCGTCTTTTTGCGTGTGCTTGTTTCCTGTTTTCAAATCCATGAATACGAGCTGTTCGCGTGCGTGTGGGTGTGGGTGTTCCGTGTATTTCCCTGCAGTACTTCCCCAGTTACGCCTTCTTTTTCACGTGTTGTTCCCCATTCCGTGCGTTACGCCCCATGTCCCGCCCCCTTTTTGGTGTGTGCGTGGACGTTGTGTGCTTTCCCTGTGCGTGTCACGCGCAGCGTTCGGGTTTTTGCAATGACGTGTGCACCCGTGTGTGCCACGCACGGATTTGGCGCACTAGCAGTGGAAAACACGCGCAGCCCCTTCCTTGAATCGCACGCGTGCATGTGCGCTTGCTTTCTCACGCTTGCGCCACCTTGCACCAGCTTGCGCTGTGATTTTTGCGCACGTTTGTTCCATGAATCGGCCCCATAGTGTGCCTGTCCGGTAACAACAGTGCCGGTAGGCTTACCGGCACCTTTTGTTACTGGACCGGCACACTTGTAATGAGGCCCATTGAGTGCTTGGATGCCTGGAATAGGATGCTGAGGGAGCAGGGTTCTTGCACACCAAGCCACAATCCATTATTACCTTTTGAAAAATGACCTTCTATTGCCGCTGACCAGAAAAACAACTCTGCAACCATTTAAACATCTTGAAACGGAAATGCATTCTTTATTAAAGCCTGTCCATTGTGTTAGTTTACACAGAAATTTGACTGAAAGGTATGATTGGAGACATAAGCAAGAGTCTGGAATTTCCGCCTTTGTGTGTCTCAAGCAATACTTAATATAGTGTGCACAATTTGGTGCTCCATCATAAACAATTATTCTATTCCCCCTCTTATTCAAATAGGCACTTCAAAATCCCTGCTTTTGTTAGAGACGCCTTTTTTTGTTTTTCATGTCTTCAGTCATAAGTTCTCTCTCTATCCTCTTTTTTTTATCTCCCCATTTCATTTTTTGATTTGGGTTGCAGTAGGGTGAGGGTACATTTAGGGTGGAGAAGTAAGGCTTGGACATAATGGTGGCATGTTTTTGGGTAGAAACTTTTATTACATGAAAAAGGGTGGGAAAATGCCTCTCTGACCCTAAAACTAAGAGGAGTTTCCTTTCCACTAAGGAAATTGTCAGAATGTCCAAACTATAAAGTCTGTCACTGTAGTGTCTCAAAAACCATACTTCAGTCCCTAACACTAATAACTTAAATCAACTGTGCATGGATGATCTCTTCCTAAAGTGTTCTTTGTAGCTCCAACAGAAAAGCGTCCCCGTCTCTGGGACAATCAAAACGGGTGATAATAAATAAATATTCCCAAATGTAGTACTCCAAGATTAGACTCGTAATCCTTTCCCCTAAATTCCTTTTTGGGGTGTTCTTTGTTGTTCAGTCTCTTGGGCAATCACAAGTAGCAAAAAAAGGAAATGTTCAAAACTGTAGGATTCCAATGTTAGGGGCACAGTCCTTCCCCCTACATTCCTTCTTATAGTCTCTCTCTTCTTTTGGGGCCCTTCAGCCCTGTACTTGCTCATATAAATTGCAATAGGCAGATCACAAAAATATGCTCTTTATGCTTCTCCTGTTTATCCCACCAACTTGGCACACTCCTTTTGTCCAAGCATAGGATTTGTTTGCACAATGTATACTCCACTTGTTTTGGCTTGGTTTCTTTCTTATCAAACAAAAGTCCTCTCATGGACTGTTGCTCTTTTGGGTGCAAGTCTGAGACTTGCAATATAACTGCTTGGTTCTCTCGCCTGCCAAGCAGTTACCTTTTCTCGAACTTCTTATTTGGGTGTGAGTCCGAGACTTGCAATATTCAAATCGTCTTGGAATATTCTCCTGCAAAGCCTTCATCCTCTCAAGGACCGTCCCTCTTTGGCTGCGAGTCCCAGACTCATAATATTCACAGTTGCTTGGCTTACTCTCCTGCCAGGCAACAGTAACAAGGTGGACTTTCTCTATTTGGGTGTGTATCCCAGACTTGCAATATTCTATTTGGCTTTGTTTCAGTTACTCAGATGGGTGCAGGTCCCAGAACTGCAATATTCAGATTGGCTTTCGTTTCTGTGTCTCATATGGGTGCGTATCCCAGACTCTCACTTAATTCCCAGGGTCGCATACCCTCATAATCCAGCTTCTGCATTCACCCCTTGTTCCCCCGGACCTCCGGTACGACTCGGATAAACAGCGTACCTGTCTGCCTCTCTCTGGTAGGTACCAGCGTTTCCCAAGCAGCTACTGGGACTTTGTTGCAGTCAGCAGCAGCTTTCCTGACATCTGGTTTTCCCCAATGCCTTTTCAGTGCCCAGAGGTTCCACACAGCAATAATGCGAGCAGTCCTTGCCTCTGGGTCCGCGCTTGCGTTCTCCTCTGCCCTCTGCATCCCTCCTTCTAGCTATCAACCCTTTCGCTGCTGTACGGCTCGCCGAATTCCTAATCATAGTATCGCTCTCCTGTTGCATCTCAGCTATGGGACATTCAGACTGCCATGTTTGAAAAGGGAATCGCTCTGGGCCAATCACATTCATTGAGAAGCTAGAGTGCCCACTCTGCTTCACCAGACCGATCTTTGGACTCCTAATCATCATCTTCTTCTTAGCCACTGAGAAGCTAGAATGCTCCTTCTGTTTTTCCATAGTGATCCTTGGTCATCATCATCTTCTCAGAACAAGACACAGAGTCAGATGTAACATACCTTGCATTCTTTATGGTTGGAATCTTGTGAAGTAGATTAAATTTCACAATACTTGTAGTAGAGTCATTTGCCTTATCCTTGTTATCTCTGCTGTTTTTTCTTGCCAAGTACATTAGGTTGTCTAAACTTAAAGTAGAATGATATGCAGTATACCTTGCTTTCCATGGGGTTTTAACTTTATCAAGTATAGTAGGTGGACTAACCTGACATTAGCAGGCATTGGCCTTATCCACAACAGGGGAAGGTGGATTTAACCTAGGAAAAGGGTTTAGGTATAATAACATGGGGAAATACTGCGTTGTCTGAGCATGGTTGTCCCCAATCCCATAAGGGGGTTCCGTCCCCATGTGATCCTCCTTCTATGCACCTCCCCCAGGGGCACTATTGTACTGTAGACGCATGGCCCTGGTCCCATGGGGAAGGTCTCCCCCCAGGGGAGAAGGGATGACATCCACAGGTTTGTCACAGTACCCTTCTGTTGGGGTTTGTTAACTTCCTGCACTGCATTGTGGACGGAAACACCTTTAGCATCTTTCAAAGTGTTCACTTTTTCACATGGACCATCTCTGTCTACCCAGGATGAACATTTCACTAGTTCTTGACAGAAGGCATGCTGCACAAATGCAAGGTTTTGCCTGAGCCAAGTGCATGGTGACTTGTGGGTATGTGTTAAAGCTCATTTACAATTCTGCAGGTTTCATTCAAATGATATTGGCCTGGCAGGTGAACAAGACATCACCCTCTGAACAAGGAGCCGTCATGAGAGTTGGGTTCACAGATAACCACCACCTTTATATCTTTTTGTGATTGGCCTTCCTTTTTTCTGTATTACAGAACTACAGAATTAAAATAAATAGGCTATTGAAATATGCACTTCTTAATATTTTAATGATGCCATAAGCAATACAGTATGAGGTTGAAGAAGTTGGCTTTCATGCCCCGGGCGAGGGGGCGGACATGGCCGGTTGCTCGGGCCTCGGCAAGGTCTGCGGGCCATTACCGGCCATTTCCGCCCCTCCTCCCTGCTGGGGCATGAAAGCCATTCGCACCCAGGGGTTCATCCAGGATGAGAATAACTTTCTTTTTTTGCCTCCAGAGATGTGCTGCCATAAGCGATGTCAATCTCTGAAGGGAAACAAAAATGAATCCAAGATGGCCAGCACCATAAGGAAAAGGGTCTAAGCCCCTTTTCCATTAATTTGGTGGCTGCCGGAGTGGGTGGTATGCAGACCAGAGCACAAAGCTCTGGTCCTGAAGGTAAGTGGGGAGGAAGAATTTGGGGAGGGGTTGGGGTTGTTTTGGGGGTGGAGAGGTGGGGAGGTAATAGAGATCTTTTTCATCACCCCGTTTCAATTTTTGGTTTGGTTTGCTTTGCTGTGAGGAGAGTGTACCTCTGATATGAGATGTTAACATAACATAACAAAATGAACGTAGGATGCTTGGTTGAAAAATATGTAGGTAGTTTGGTTGATGGAGCGCAAATTACCTTGAGATTTTCAACAAAAGTATATTCAATGTTGTTGTTTCATCATATGTGTTATGGTCCTGTGAGAAACCAGAAGGTGTGTCACCCGCTAGTCCCCAGGGGTTTCTCTCTCAGGTGGCCAGGGCACATCCATCTCCTTCGGATCCAGACCCTGGGGGTGGACCAGTGTGTGAAGATCACCTGGGTGAGGGGTCTTCGGGGAGTGGAGTGGAACATCAGATGGCAAGAAACGGGGTCCTCTCCCTGTAACACCTTTACGCCATCATACCTGGTAGGTTATTTGGGAACTTTATCCCCCTTCCCTTTCCCTTCATGAACACTTTCACACAGAGAGCCTGCTCTGGGAGAAACAGACTCAGGCAATTACTGGTAACCACTCACACCTGTCTTCCATTAAAGGCGGAGCACGAGAGCAGACTCTGAGTGAGGCAAAGCACACAAAGGAACAGTATTATCCAGACGGCAGCTGAATGAGGAAAGAAAGATGGCAAACCAAAAAGGGTGCACAAGTAGGGAGATACCCTTGACCCTTCCTTCAGATTAAGAAGCGTAAGGCCAGGAAACCAGGCTGAAAAATCCTGCATTGTGTGTCAGAGAGACCTGTGGCCCTCCTGCATGGCTGACCAAATCGGGGAGGAGTAGCAGCCGCTGTGGTACCATCATTGACTCCATGATTAAAGCGGCGCCAGAGAGATCAACACAGCCGGTGAGTTGCTGAGACGATGCAAGACCAGTCTGTGTTGAAGTCAAGGTTGCAAGTGGCAACATTGTTTAAAGAGTGCAAAAATGAAGATTGGTAATGCATGTGATCAAAGATGCGAGGAAAGTTTAATTGCTGATGGATGTTTGAACTTTAACAGAGAAAGATACAATACCAGTGAGAGAGTGGTTCGGCACCGTGAGTGTGTTCCATCGAAGGTCTCTGTGAGGTATCCAGGCAAGAAGTGGCAGAAGGGAAAGTAAAAGATGTGAATGAGAAACAGAGTGGTCCTGCGACGATTTTAGCAAAATCCATCACACAGTCAAAACTCTTTGATTTTTTATACAAAGAGGCAATCTTAGAAAGTGAGATTACATGGCCCGAGCCCGAATGAGCGTGACCAATTGTGAACATTGTGCTTAAGGGGTCCAAGCCTGATTGAGGGAGACCAATTATGAATGTTGTGCTTAAGGGGCCTGAGCCCGAATGTTGGAGTCTAATTGTGAACATTGTGCTAAAGGGGCCCGAGCCCAAACAAGGGAGATCCATGGTCTTAGCCCGATCGAGGGAGACCAATTGTGAAAATTGTGTTAAAAGGGGGTACAAGCCTGTTGGAGGGAGACCCACGGTGAACAGTGGACCGGAGAACTTTTGAACGTGAAAATCCTAAAAGGAAAGGAACTTTGGTGCTTGTTTTTTACGTCAGGCCCTCTGTAATAAGAGACTGTTATGGGGAAAGAGACTTTGGCAGAAGGCCCTGATACCTATGCTTTGAACTGTATCCTTGTGGCAGGGACGCCAGAGTGTGTGCAAAGCTCGAGCGTTCCACCTCGTCCCATGCTGAAAATGTGGGGAAGGGAAGCCAACTGCTTAACTGTCCTGACATATCATTTCTTGAACATTTTTCTTTTTGCATACATTGTTGTCCCACACCATTTGTATTTAGAAGGATTGGCAATAAGTTTATTAGTATAGGCCCTTTTATTTTGGCAGAGACTGCTTATTATTATTCGATGGTTGTAGCATGCTCCCATCCTTAGATTTAGGCTTAGATAGGCGTTCAACCAACCCATTGAAATGCAATAAACACCCTTGAATTGTAATCACAGTGACATGTCTTTTCACCAAATTTTTCTTCATCGAGAAAATGTTTCCTTGAACATTTTTCCATCAAATCACTATTGATATAAGTAAAAGTGTACATTCACCGAAAATGATTCATCGAAATTAATAGCTGGTTCGATGAAGCGTAGTATGTTATGAGGAAAGGACACTAAGTACATCTTGATAAATGACAGTTGATAACGATGTTTCCTTGTCATTCACCAGCTGTCATGTGAGGCGAATTATGTGAGTGCTGAAAGAGGGTAAATTTCAAGGATTTCGAAGTAATACAAGTTAGTGAAAATCCATAGTAGTAGGGAAATGTAGCAGTTTATTAAATCAATAGCAAATAAGACAATGAAAATAAACATATACCTTAAGGTAAAAAATATTTCTGTACCATTTTATAGTGCACCAAAATGACCGAACCAATGGAGTTTGTGGTTTTGAAAAGAGGAAAAAAGCAACTAGTACATAAAGGGTATACATAGAACAAGGAAAAGTGTTGAACGGAAAAATTTACTGGAAATGTTCTGATTATTACATCAACAAATGTAAAGGCAGGGATGTGACCCATGGAGACAACGTAATTTACAACGTGGAACACAACCACCTACCAGTTAGTGCAAAAATCTTGATTTAAAAAAACGTAACACAACTTAGAGAAATAGCTGCACAAAATGAGGACGAACCAAGTCGATCTGTGATTAAACGTATATGCTGAAAACTCCCAGTCTATGTTGCTGGTCAGATGCCTCAGATGAAAACATTGCAAAGGCTAATATGTAAAAATAGGCAAGCTAAAACAAATGTTCCAAAAACACCAGAAAACCTTCAAGAGATAGAATTACCACCGGAAATTACAGTAACTGATAAAAATGAAAGATTCTCATTATTAAATAAAGAAATAAACGACCAAAGACTACTGACTTTTGGAACCTCCAAAACTCGTAAAAATGGCATGTTGATGCAACGTTCAAAGTTTGTTCTAAGCCTTTTTCACAGTTTCATAATATACATGCAATGATTGAAGACTCACTAATACCGTTAATATATGTCCTTATGCCAAAAATGTCCGAAGAACAATGCATTGACATTTTTAATTCATGCACACTCCAGGGATGTTTTTTTTTCATTTCACACAATCAATTTGTCGAACATTACAGCAAAATGGCATGCAATCAAGGTACATTGTGGATTTAGAATTCCAGCATAACATAAAATTACTGTTTTCATTAGCCTTTGTCCCGACTAATCATGTTGAAGAATATTTTGAACATTTGACCAAATCTGAATTTTATAAAAATCAATGAACAATACTTAGAACCACTGCTAGATTATTTTGATACAACTTGGATAGGACAGTTAACTAGAAGAGGATAAAGGAGACGAGCGAGATTTGATAAAAAATTATGGAATGAAAAAACCAACAATAAAATCGAAGGATGGCATAATGGACTAGGTCAATCATGCAAAATAAATTATCCAAGCTTGCGGTCATTTCTTAAACCTTTAAAATTAGAACAAGCACACCAAGAAATACAAATAGCACAACTGATTTCAAGAGAAAAAATGCAAACCCAAACAAGAACATACAGAAATACAGAAAGATTAAAAGAATGTGGTTTGGAATTCGAAAAACAGGACAAAATGAACTATTTGAACAGCACTGCATTCAATATAAAATGTTAAATAATCAAAAAAATTACTTACCACTGCACTCAGGATACCAAGAATCATGTATGAAATCCACCAAACCAAATGAATCCACACAAAAACCTCCAAAAAAGAAACCAAAAAGGCATCCAACCAGAATTCAGCATCACGAAATCCATTAAAAAAACCACCTAAAGAGACGATCCAGGGAAAATCCACGAAAAAACCAAAAATCCAGGGAAACAAATGTCCATAATCCACAAAAAATTCAGCAAAGCAGGAATTAAATCCAAAATCCAGGAAGAAGAAAAAAAAAATGAGAATCCACGAAAAAACGCCATTCCAGCATCCACGGAAAAAAAACAGATCCCAAAAATCAGCATCCACAGAAAAAAAACTTTAAAAAAAAACAGGAAAGAAACCAAAACAGGAACTCCAGGAAACGTCCAATCCGGAAAGTGCAAGATCCAAAATGGCGGAGACGTATGAACGTCTATGGAAACATATTGAAACATATTGAAAAAAAGGACCGCACAGCGACACCAAGTGGCAAAAAATGATATTTATGAACATTATTTTAGTATTTAAAGTTAATATAATAGAAATAGTATAGGAAATGTTAAATGACAAAAATGTTATGAAATATACACATGTATTAAATTCTTTTATTGTTAAACGTTATGAATTTTGGCAATACAATTAATACAAACAAATTCAATGAAATAAAATTCAATAAACAATATTTTCGATGAAAAAAAATTCAATAAAAAAAATTGATGAAAAAAGTCTCTATGAAACCTTTTTCAATCAAAAGACTGTATACCTGTGATTATTATCACTTGTGCCTGTCTTCACTGTTTGATACCATGTCTTCCTTACAGTCCTAAAACTCATTATTTGCTTATATTTAGCAAAACCCCAAGACGCGCTTCACTGCATATCAGTTCACATATTTTGGGAACTTTTTCAACATCTTGCATTTGTTTACTTTGTCTAGACAATGAATTGTGTTAAAGCCCTGAATATAATATTTTGCAGCTGTTGGTCAGAGATCTCTGGATAAAGTCCTCTGCAGTACCTGCAAACCTGCAGACAGACAACCCTGGGGGTTTATTTAAAGAAAATCTGTAGCATAACTTTATGTTTTTAATCCCTCTGTAGGAGAACACATTGCAGCAAGTTACAGAAGAGAGAGAGAGAGAGAGAGAGAGAGAGAGAGAGAGAGATTGGCTAAGGGAGGGAAAGAGAGAAAATACAGAATAAGAGGTGCAGAGAAACAGAAGAGAGAGAAAAGAGAGAACAAGGGCAACAGAGACTTAGAATATGCGTCCAGGTAACCTAATGCAACATAAGGAAGAAAGGGAGCATGAACGAGAAAGAGAGTGAGAAGGAAATGACAAAGGCCAGAACACACAGAGAGAGATGCATGGTATACATCTCAGCAACCTAACATAACATAACATAATTTAATTTATTTTATTTATTAGGTTTTTATAATGCTCCCATACACAATGTGTTTCAAGGCGCAACAATACACGGGGGGAACAGGGAGGACAAAACAAAAACGGTCCTACTTGACATTCAGCCTTGTGACATTCGGATTGTGCAAGTAAGCAGAAGTGCACTGGAGAGGGGAAAGGGAGGGAGAGGGAGGAAGTGCCAGATAGTTAGCCGAGTGCCAGGGGAGGCGAGCTGGGCAGAGCCTAGGGAGAAGAAAGTTCAGGGGTAGAAGGTTCATGTGCTAAGTGTGAGAACAGGGCTGGAAGGGCTCAGAGGGTGCAGGCACAACCACTTTAGTGAAGGGGAGGGTACTGTGATGCTGGAAATGAATTGGAGGGACAGGGCCTCCCTGTCCCTGTCCTGTAGTCCTTTTTCATTTGTGTTCTGTATTGTTTTCTTTTTTTTTAAAAAGTAAGAGTCTGGCACAGAAGCTTACACGAGCCAACAGATTACCACCACAACGTAATTTGGTTAGGGATGTTATCCTCCAACCTGTGGTAGGATATTACCCCTGTACCACTTGTATGGCCTATAGATTCTGCAAAAAGACAACACATTTTGTGAACAAAGGTAGGAGATGGGATTTGCGCACTTTCACCACTTGCAAAAGCAAGAATGTAGTGTACGCAATCCAGTGTCCGTGCCACTTGCTCTATATAGGTAAGACCTCCAGACAGAGACACGTGCTTATCAATGAACATCGTTATAAGATCAGGATACGCTCTCTCACTGCCCCATTGGTCTCTCATTTTATTGAGATGGGGCATGATGCAGTTTCATTAAGATGGTTTTGCATTGAAAAAATCTCAGCAAGTGGACATGCGCAAACTATCAATAAACTGGCCTATAAAGAACAGATGTGGATTTTTAACTTAACTCTCCACAAAGGCTTGAACTTCATGGAAACATGGGAGTTCAATGCCAGATAGACAGTTTCAGCTTCTTATGCCCTGTGCCATCTGGGCACATTTTCAGCATTTAGTATTAATATTCAAGACTACTTTATCAAGTTGGACTATTTTTTCTTCCTCCACTGGCACATATTCGGCATTATGCCACATTAATTGGCATCTGTGCTTTCATTTTAATTGTCAATTGCGTGTTTGCTGAGGTGACTCTCTCTCCCCCTTTTTTCTTACTTTGGGGCATACACCTAGCATCCACCCATTATACCTGGTATTTTTGTATTTAATCAAGGCAGGCTTGAGTTATTACTTTTTGATTTTATTTTACAAATCAGCTTTATTAGTGAGCATTCCATTTTTTTGCCCTCATTTATGGGTAATACTGGCTGTGGCAGTCTCATGCAAGTTTTGTGCATCACCTGCAGTCCTCTATTGTTGGCCTTTGGTATGGTCCTTATGTGACTGCATCTGGCCTTTTACGTCCACGTGACACGCTTTGACTTTATCAAGCACAGTCACGTGATGTCGTACTAATCACGTGACCTACGTGACTCGAAGTGATCCATTTAGAGGGCTGCTGCACTACTGGTAGCGCAGTTCGTCTATCGTGTATTCCACGCGGGCTGCTTCAGTAATCAACAGCCGCCAACGCCGCGTACGGGCTGGTTCTTATGTAAGTACGTGTGTTTTGACATTACCTTGTATAGCAGCTGACAGCATTCGCATATAGTCGGCATTGTTGATATTTTATAATAGTTCCAACATGTTATTTCCACATGGGTTGCACAATTTCTGTTGAGACTTATGGATAATGCCTTTTGTCAGTGACTGTAGACAGCCAACCTGCAATAATTTTTCAACTGCGGTTTGCCTCGTGACATTTGGCTTACGCAGTTCGTCTGTTTTCCATGTTGCCTTTTAGAATTAGTGGCTTATCAGGTTGGCACATGGTTACATGATACTCTGATTTAAATAATTATATAAAAGGGGCCCCTTCCCTTACGCTGAAGGAGCTTCTGTGCATCTCCTTCCTTTGAGCTGTTCAGGTTTAGAGCAGTATGTTTTCAGCTCTGTTTATGATTATGCTGATTGGGTTATAAATATTTCTTGTTTAACAGCACATCAGGCCATCTCCTGCTGACACAACTTATTCTGCTGCAGAAAGACATCAAGGAGGCCACTCCATTACATCTACCATTGTAGGGGTCAGCCCATAGCAGCATCCTTTCAATTGCAGGTAAAATCTGGTCCCACTGTATCAGGTTATCTTTGTCCAATGCAGCAATTCTTTTGGCCCATTTTTGCCTCAATTGCCTCTCTCGTCCAACTGCAGACTCTTCTGTGGTCAGATTGCAGCTTACTGACCCTTCCTTCCGTCCGGCTTGTGAATGGCCATATATATGAGGTTAGTTCTGCTCGCCAAATTAAGCATGTCTTTCACCTTTTGAGTGGACTAGTTTCCTACTGGTCACTCTAATCTTTCTGCATTAATGGCTTCTTATGGTGCATCCATGTTTGGTTATCCAGCACGTCGCTAAGGGTCGGCTTCTCTTTCTCTGGTTTCAAAAAACTCTGTAACTGGGGTTGTCTTTTGATTTTTTACTTACTTCTCCAGCACTAATCTCTATTCAGTAATTGGTTTGTAACAGGTGGCACATGGTGGTTACACACATTTCTTTATTTTTTTAGTTTAGTTTTCAGATAGGGCACTGCCACATATTTATGCAGTACTGCTCTCTCTTTGCAGCCTTTCGCTCTGTATCTCCTGATGAAGACATTGTTCAATATACACTCTACGTCGAAACCGGTTGAGCTTACTCCATATGGGTGTGATCTACACAACATTCTTTTTTCTAGATCCACCCTTGCGATCGATTGTTTTTAATTGTCTCTATTGTTGTTTGTGAAAAATTTCAAATATTAAAATAATCAGATGGGACGTGAGGAATGTTTATCCCACCCCCTACTGCTAATCAATTTTGTCATATTTTTTTGTGATTGTTGTTTGGTTGAATGTCACTGAGTGTGATGTATGGTTTGAATGCTGCACTATGAATGGTTGTTGTGATGGACTAATTTTAGCCAAGTTTTATGTATTCCCATGTTCTCGTGTTATGTGATATAATGATGCTATGTAAAGTAATGTGTCATTAATTTACTTTTTTGAAAATACTTAGTATCATGGTGAATAAAATTTGATACACTTTTGTGAGTAATACAGTTTTGCTCTTTGGCCATTTCTTCAGACTTGTGATTCATAATAATACTTTGGTCCAGAGTACAGAGTCTTCCTGCTTCTTTCTGTTATTGATGTATTGTTTTCTGCACAGGAGTCCATGTGGGACTCCTGGCAGTGCAGCTCTTCCTATTTTTGGTTTGGTGTACAGACCTATGGGATACCCGTATGGCACCCATGGGTGGGGGTACAACCCTGTGCCCATAGTGTATGTTTCTGGGCACCTGTGTGTGGCCCACAGAGCAGGGCATGGGCTGGTGGCAGCTCCATGGTGAATTTGAGAGGTGCTCTGGGTAGCCTCCATGTTGGGATACCCAGGCCTTGCTGCCATTGGAATCAGTTGATTCCTCATAGGAAACAAGATGGCCCCTGTGGCCGCTTGCTTTCTATTGCCTGTTACCGTGTTTTCCCAAAAACCTGGGAAGCCCTGACTCTTTCCCTTCCCACTGACTGGCTGTTGGCTGGAAGTTCCATATATGGTATTGTAGTGAAGTCCAGGCCAGACTGTCTGGAGCCTTCCCAGTGACTGTATGTTATGGGTACACCCTGTGGGTGCGACCTGGGTGAATGGAGTGTGTGACCAATATTCACTTCTTGTTGTGGATGTCTGGTTTCTAGTATGAAACACAATGACTGAGACAGCCCTGCCCAAAACTGTTATGAATGCAGTGTGTAGTGTTGAATGGCTGGGTACTTGTCCCAATACACATTCCATGTTGTGAGTGTCTGAGAGGGAGGAAAATGGCCGGAAGGCACTGTATGCCTGATTGGCTGACTGACTGCTGAATGCCCTTCTGAGTGATTGGTTGCCTGAGTGTGAATGGGAAAACAACAGTATATCTGTCACTGCTGGAATTCATTCAGAAGTTGAAGTCGAAACTGATGCTTGATCTCGAAGGCGAGCCCGAAGAAGAAGGTTGTTACCTTCACCGCAATCTGAAAGCCGCTCAGCCGTCGAGACTGGTCCAAGAGAGGACCTGGTTCGGCACCCTCTTCCCGAGCTACGAGGGACCATCGTGTACCGCAAACCTTCGCTGAAGCTCCCTGGAAGTCAGACCCTCGACAGGCTGCCGACCGGAGACGGGGACTACTGAGGAGAATGAAGAGAAGCACTGGATTTTCCATCCACTGTCGTCGACCAAGGTTCCCAGGTCTACTATAACCGCTGGAGGCCCGTCAAAGTCATGTTGCCCAGAAGAGTGGACCGCTTGACGCTGTGCCATTAATGACCGGAGCCGCAACGCTCCCTTGATTAAGACATTTGATTCCCGGATGTGCTCGTCGGCACCGCCGACTGCCGTATCCCGCCGGAGGAGGCCAAGCCGTTGACGCACTGAGGAGCATCTGCCGGTGGGTTTCCCGCCACCCAAATACCATAGAGACGCCGGATGCCTCGACGCCTTTGCTGGGCCAAAGTTCTTCACAAACTCTTTGCAGTCCTAAACAATCGACATCGAGGTGCCCCGCATGCCTCCTCCTTGCAGGACGTCTTCGACTCGTTGTAGATGAGCAGCGCTGGGGCCGAAGCTGCAGTCTCAACGCCAAGTTCACTTCTTCTACTTCGATTCCTTTTCGCTTGTCTGCTTCCTTCCTTCTCTCCTGCATGTGCCTGAAACCCCTTTGTGCCTCTCTCGATCCTGCTGCCCAACTCTGTTTTGCAGCTTGGTCATTCTTTTGTTTCTTGTCGGGCACTCCTCACCCTTCTCCTGATTTTTCAAGTTTGCTGTTGCGGCTGCCTTACTGCTGTGAAACATAATTCCCAGACAATTGTTTCTGCTTGCTGACTTTGGACATTGTTGATGTTCTGCTACTTCTCTTACCTCTCTGCTACTTTTTTTGAGCTGAAGCTTTTTTCCAATAATAGGATTTCCCGCTCTGTTTCCGCTCCTGTTCAGATGGGAATATTAGGCTAACACAGTGGCTTCTGGAAGGGATCATCCTCTTTTCTTCAAGGAGAGCTATTTCTGCAAGAAGAAGGCAGGACAACACAACACAGCTGCTTCTTCTGTTGATATCTCCCGGGGATCAGGTGAGCCTGCATCTGCCTATGCTTCAAAGGGCATTCTTGAGACCTTCCCTAAAGAGCCAAAATAGAAGCCATCCAGCGTGCACCCCAGCCGATCACCAAACAAGGTATGAGAGCCTTTCTGGTACTCATAGGGTAATACCAAAGATGTATTGCACATTTTTCAGAAAAGACAGCCCTCCCCTTACGGATAAATTAACAAAGTACTGTGAGAATCCTGAAGAAGGTGTCTCACTCGCTAGTCCCTGGGGATCTGTCATCCAGGTGGCCAGGACACGGCCATCACTTTTGGATCCAGTTCCTGAGGGTGGACCGGTGCAGGAGGATCACCTGGGTGCCTCACGGACAGCTCACTACAAGAGAAAACTGACTAACACCCGAGCCGTATACCTGAGATGTCCCAATACAATGGTCAGGCAGGGTCAGTCAATTGCTGACTATTACACACACCTGACTTCCATTACACTTACCCACGCGGATAAAAGGCAGAGCATGAGAGCACACTGTGAGCAAGGCAAAGCACAAGAGGAAGCAGCGGGGATCGCAAGGAGGGAAGTGCTCTTGACCTTTTCAACGAAAGATCGTTCCTTTCATTAACCTTCAAGAATAGAAACCATAAGACCAGGAATCAAGGCTGAAGAATCCTGCAATGTGTGTCAGAGGTACCTGGGCCTCCCCTGCGTCGATAGTCAAGGTGGGGAGAATCGTTTTCTGCCATGGTACTGTCCTTGGCTCCTACTTCAAAGCAGCGCCAATGAAGTCAGC
Source organism: Ambystoma mexicanum (assembly GCF_040938575.1). NCBI lineage: Eukaryota > Metazoa > Chordata > Amphibia > Caudata > Ambystomatidae > Ambystoma > Ambystoma mexicanum. The sequence continues at coordinate 669,027,715 of NC_090936.1, forward strand.
ACAGCTGGTGAACTGGGGAGACTGATACCGGACCGGTCTGTGTGAAACCAAAGTTGCAAGCAGCAAAATTGTACAGTGAAAGCTGAAGAGAACAGTGCACAAAGAGTATGTGGCAAGCAACGCGAACAAAATCAAACAGATGAGTGATTGAACTTTGAATCCAAGATACAATACTTTAGACAGAGTGGTCCGGCACCATATGTGTGTGCTCATTCGAAAGTCTCTGTTAGGTATCCAACTGAAAGGAGGCAAATGCAAAAGAGTGATAAGGAATTGTGAAATCGAAGTGGTTCATCAACGGGTCAAGCAAAATCCTGTGCACATTCGAAAGTCTTCAATAGTAATAGCATAAAGAAAGTTGGTGACAAAGTTGATGAAGCTGGTCCAAGGCCGGCGGAGGGAGATCAGCTAAAAGCTTTTGGTTGAAGAAAGTTTGTGTTAAAAGTTACTTTGGAAATTGAAATTGGTCCGAGCTCGGCAGCGGGAGACTAATTGAACATTGTGTTGAAAAAGTGATCGGAGCCCGCCTGAGGGGGATCCGGGGTGAACTGTGAATCACCTGAGAAATTGGATCCATGAATAATATACAAACATTGTGTTAAGAGGATCTGAACCCGGCTGAGGGGGATGCAAGGTGAATAGTGAATTACCTGAGAAAGTGAGTACTTGTGAAAATCTGAAAGAGCAAAATAACGTATTGTTTGTCGCATCAGGCCCTCTGAAAAAAGAGACTTTGAAAGGCAAAAGAGACTTAGGCATGGAAGGCCCTGATGCTAATGATTGAACTGTATCCTTGTGCTAGAGAAGCCAGAGACTGTGCTAAGCTTGAGTGTACTGCATTGTCCTGTGCAGAAAACGTGGGGAAGGGAGGCCATTGGCCTGAACATCCTGACATACCATTTTGTGAACACTTCTTTCTTTTTCATAACACTGTTTCCCACACTATTTGTATTCAGAAGTAAGGATTGTCCATAGGTTTATAAGTATATGCCCTTTTATTTTGACATGACATCACTAGGACTATTATTATTTGATGGTCGTAGCTTGCTCCCATCTGTAGATTTAAGATTAGATAGGAGTTTTTCAAACCCTTTTTGAAGTTCAATAAACACCCTTGAACTGTGGTCACTTGTGTCTGTCTTACTGTTGATACCATGCCTTCCTTCCATTACCAACCCAATCTTGTCTGCTGGGACCAAACTACTCCAACGTTTGAAATTAACTGAAGGCAGCCCTTTGCAAAGGCTCCATCCTTGTGTTGCAAATGCTGATCAGGAATTCATATTACAAATAGATGCTTCCACTGTGGGACTGGGAGCAGTGCTCTCCCATCTTCAGGACAGTGAAAAGCGACCTATCATGTTTATCAGCAGGAAATGATTTCCCTGTGAAAAGAATTATGCCATCATATAGATAGAGTGCCTTGCAGTCAAATGGGCGGTCTCAAGTCTACAATATTATCTAGCAGGGCGGCAATTCACATTTGTTACTGACCATACTCCATTGGTGTGGATGTCAAAAAACAGCGGCAGCAGGAAGCAGCAGAGGCAAGCCAACATGCAGTAGCAGTTCACACTTCGTCGCCAGCAGCCTAACAGCAGCCATGCGAGAAAAGTGTGCAGCAAAGTCTCCAAGGATCTACACACCATTCAGAAAAGGAGGCCTTATTAGCAAGGCTTCCACCAGCTTATCAGAGACATTAAGATAGAAAGGCCCATCAAAAGTACTTAAAAAAACAGGGACTCCAGTTCCAAAGAAACACTTTCACTTTCCTTGCCAGAGATGCTTCCAGAAAAGGGGGTGGGGCTTACAAACCCCTTTTGAAGCCGCCTTTAGCACTCCCCCCGCCACATCCCCATGAGCCAGGTAAGTGATTGGACAGGGTGATTGTCCAATTTTGGGATGGGGTGGGGCATTTAAGAAGGTGCATGTGACTTGTGTGGTGTGGGTTAGTTGAGTGAGGACAGGCAGTGGAGAAAGACGTCCAAGAGACCAGAGGAGGCGAAAGCAGAAGGCAGTGTGGAAACTATTGGTGAGAGGGGTCTGTGGAGTGTCTGTCTGAGTGAGATAAGAGTGGGAGTATAAGAGTAGGAATAGTGGAGTGGAGCAGAGGTAGTGGCAGAGGTAGTAGTAGTATCTGGGAGTAAAGAAAGTAGGTGGCGGGAGTAGTAAGAGAAGGACATAACTGGTAGAGTGGTAGTCGTAATAGAGGGGTGAGCAGGGCACCATATCCCTCGAGGTAGTGGAGAGGAGGTTGTGGTAGTAGCAGAGTAAGGAGAGTAGGAGAGGTAGTGCGAGACGCACAAAGAAGTAGATTGAGAGGGAGAAGATAGGAGAGACAGCGGTATAGAACAGTTGCGGATACAAGTGATACAAGTGATAATAGGAGTTAGAAAGGAGGTAAGATTGAAGGGTGGAAGTAGAAAGGCGGAGTAAGTTTAGAGGGACAGTGACATGATGGGAGGAGAACAGCGTAAGGGACCAGTAAAGTCAAGAGTGAGAGGGTTTGAAAGAAGTGAGAGTGATGCTGGGCAAAAGAGGGCACCATTCCCTGTTTCCTGAGACTACTAAGCAGAGATAGTAAAGGGAAAGCTAGAAGTTCCCTAGGGAGTCAGGTAGCCAACGTCTTTGGTTAAACAACTGATATGTAGAGAAGTGAAATACAGATGGGGTTTACCGACCATTGAGCTTCTAACAGCCCAGTAGCAACATCTTCGGTTGGGAGGTGGGACCCAGGCCCAGGGAAGATGAGAGAGGAAAGAGCCCACCCTAGCACCAAAGGAACCAGAAACCCCAATGAACTTGAGATCACAAGCCATTCTGACAATTTGTTTGTAATAAACACCATTCAACCTCAGTGTGATTCTTTGGGATGGGACCCCTTGTCACATTATGCTAATCTCCTTCTGAGCAACCTTTACCAGAAGGGCAGCCTTCTTGCCACTTTTGTTTCCCCACTTCGTTATTAACCAAACACTGACAATTATATGGTTTTATTTCTGCTTCTTCCTTGACTTTGGTAATGTGAGTTTATATCAGCTTTTGTCATGGACTTCTTCATACATAGGCAATAAAATGTGCAACCTTTGGGACTTCCATTTGCCCCTTCTAACTGTGCCCATGTTTGTTGTTTTTAAATTGCTTTTCTTTTATTTTATTTTGGATTGGGTAATGGTTGCTTGCATTCAGTTCTAGAAGTATTGCCCTGTCTTGTTGCTGGGTTTTAAATAAACTAAAATTCTTAAAGTTACAGTCATTTGAACCTTTATAAACAGTTTTCTCTGTTTTCTGCCAGTTTGGTATTCAAAATTGCCTTCATTGTCATGTTCACTCGTATGAGACTGCTTCTTAATCTGAAACTACCTGCATTGAGCACACAAGCGGTCACAGAATTCTCTGGTGTTACAAACACTTGAACTCACTGGCTAAGGCTTGCGTGTCTGTTTCCCTCGCTGCTCACAGGTCCTTCTCTTCAGTGGATCCTCGCCAGGGCCGGTTTTACATTAGATTGCACCCCAGACGGGAAGCATCGTTGGCACCCCCCTCCCCAACCTGTGATCTCATGCATGTGTCATGGGCTGAGCAGCGGGAGTGGGGACTATGAGTTAACAAAATTGTCAATGCTGCCATCTGCTGAATTTCATGAACCTCAGAAAACAGCAATAAGAGGGTCAAACCCGAACAGGCCTGGTTATGGTAGTCTGCTTTTGCTCTTCATTTTTAGTAACAATGACCAGTTTGCTGCTGTGACTCAGGTCAGAGAATCAACAATTTCTGATCTACACTAATGTCATTCGTATGACCTCAAGCATTTAGCCAGTCTTAAAAGGTGATGAACTGGCCTTGAACTGTGTTACTGGAACCTCCAAGAACAAGCACCAGCAACATACCCACCGATAGCTGTACAAACCAGTCTATCTCAGCATTATAATACATGCATTTATGCAATATGTATTGCATCAAATATTTCACGGGAAGTTAAATATATTTAGGAGGGATACACGTAAACAATATCACTACTCCATGTGAGTGGTGAAGTCTACTTTAAACATATGCAGAGAGTTGACATGCATGTACAATTCTACATAGCTCCCAATCTTAATGTTGGAGAGGTGGCGTTCTAAAATTATGACATTACAATGTGGACTTTACATTGAAACACACTGCAGTGCATTACCGCTTTCAGAGAAATGCCAGTTCAAGTATTGGGGTTTGTTTCGCTCATGCTCGTGAACTCTCAAAATTCTTAAATGTTTCCTTCGTGACCACTCATTTTAGCTCCCGACAGCACCATGAAACTGTAAGATCCCAACATAAAAACAAGGTGGAAGACAACCTTTTCTTGGGACTCGTTAAGTTTACTTTTTGCAAACTACTAGTCACGTGCTGCTTGAATAACAACAGCCCTTGCACATTGTGCAGTGTATAGATGAATTTCAATTCAAGGGACTTGGAGTACTGCAGGTATCAGGGGAAGCATCTCCAGTGTACCCCAAGCGTAGTGCGCTTTGCCCTCCACCCTCACCCCCCAGCCTTGCAGCCCATTCTCCATTATAGTAAAGAACATTGTCCCGAGCTTGGGAGAGAAATGGACTTTGCAAAAGGAGCTGCCTCCCCAGGGTGTGTTTAGCTGCTCGTGTATCAAATGCAGAAATGCGTGGCATCAAGAGCCCCACACTCTGAAACACCTTTTGCGCACTGGTTGGTCACACGACATAAAGTGTGAGCAGGTGATTCCCCAACATGTGAACCATTCTTTAGAGACCTGGCTTTCATTAATGTAGCGTTAGCTAGTCATGGGCATTTCCCAGCGTTTGTGTTAAAGGAGATCAGAAGCTGCACCATGCGGGGTATTTTAAAGGCCATGAATTGATGCTACAGCATGTCACCCCCAATGGAACAAAGAAAGTGAAGCTTGCATCCTGTAAGTCTGGGTATTTGCATTATACGGAAGACGGGCTCCCCGTCCACGGAGACGTGTTCTACTGTAGTTGCTGAGTCGCTTTCCCAAGCCAGCTGCTGTGCAGACGTCGCTCAGCTTTTGGTCCAGCGCCTGCATCCATCTTTCACACCATCATTCACAGGCGCGTTCGTGTAGGTGTTTGTTTATCTCATTAGACTAGCATGATTGCTATTCCAAACAAAAGAAGCACAATGACAAAGAAGAGTATAAAACAAGTCTGAGTGAACATTGAAATGTATAAAACTCTTGCACTAAAATAAAGTCAGCAGTGCATGCCCATGAAAGAGGGAACAACTAACAATATGCTCGGGAGCGGGAACTAGGGGGGGCGTAGCAACCCCCAAACCGGCCCAAGTGTGGTACCGGCCCCCAGGGCCTCGCCCCTTGAAGTGATTTTGGCCCGGCCATGGGCCAAATGGCCGACGGACGGACCAATCCAACCCCACTGGAACGTGCAACTGTCTAAGATCTGCTGACGGTGACACTCTTCCCAGGTCTTCCGAGAACCAGCCTTTTGATCTCCTGAGGAGAGTCCACCACCAGTGCTCGCTTCCTTTGGCATGACTACTTAAGCCTTGACAAACGTGTCTAGCTTTGTGGCCTTAAGAGGCTGTTCTTGGATGGCCCAGTCATTTCCGCAATATCATTTTAAAATGAATAAAACGCCTATGCAGCAATAGGCCTCACCTGCAAGGACAGGAGCAGGAGGAAAGAAGTGTGCTTGCCGTGGCAGGCTGTAGTTACTGCGGGGTCTCCTGAAACAAGGCCAATCAGCGAGGGCAGGATGCAGCAACTGTTTGTATTTGCTGATTCTGCTGCAGCTTGGCAGTGTGTGCTTGTGATGAGAACAACTTCAGGATTTAGTGACCCAATCGCTCCTCTTTTCTGTAATGGCCGGGGCCGACAACACCAGCCAGCACCAATCGATCCGCACTTCAGTGTCAGTGCCCGCCCGTAGCCTGGAGGAGGGCACACCGCACGTGCGTCATGGGCCTGGCTGGCGCCAGTGCCACCTGGGGCCGGGGGAAGGTAATAAAGCAACAAATGTTGCTAATTTATTTGCCAATTGCCCTGCCCTGCCTGAGGGCCGAGGCCAGACCCGTTTCTTGGCCCGGGCGAGGTGGTCAACTGCCTGGGGTGCAGCAGCCCCGGGGGTGCAATTGCCCCGGTCCCTGGAGCCTCTGGAGGGGATGGAATTCCCCAGTTTGTGGGGTGGCGCATTGATGTGGGGAAAGTTCCGCAGGTCAGGCGCTGGCGCTGCTCCTCCCGACTGTAATGTCATGTAGTACAAAAGTACTACGTGACATTACAGAAGTCAGAGGATCCCTCTGACCACTTTCACGCCACTTGGGGTGGGGGGCATAAGCACACCAATAAAAACACTTTAGGTCCCCCTGCAGCTAAGACCAGCCCCTTTCTTCACAATGCCGGCAGGAAACTGCTAATGGTGGCCAATTAGTCACTAAATGGTTTTGTGCTGGCATTGAGATGGGAGGTGAGGTGCAGTGGGCTGTGGGGAGTGGGCGTGCCTTGCAGGGACGCACCGTGGGCCCCGACACCGTACAAACGGAGACCCGTTTGGGCCTATGGTGCGTCCCTGCAAGCCCAGAAAATGGCCAAAATAATAGTTTAAAGCAGTGCTATTTCTTTCATGCCGCTTCTTTTCCAAACTATACATCAATTACACTTTAAACCACTTCCATGGCACTGGTGATGAGTTACTTCACTATGCGGATAATAGTTTTGACCTGTGTTGCTGAGTAAATATTCTTTAAGCCACAAACCGGTTTATTTATTTACGCAATGTTTGTCGGGTATATGGAGACGGATAATTTATTTATTTATGCAATGTTTGTCGGATACCTGTATCCAACACACATTGCATAAATAAATATGCAGTTACTTGACAAACATTGCATGCATAAATAAATAATCCTGGTCCATGTATCCTTACAATAGTCAAGACTTTACTGTATCAAAGCATACACTTGATTCCCATTCAAAGAATGTTAAAGTGATTGTTTATTGGGTTGAGGTGTCTCCTTGACATTGCCCTTTTGGCTTAGGTTACCTCCAAACTCCCTACAGCAACTTGTGTTCTTTGCTGGTTGTATATACTGCATTCTATGCTATATGCATGGTCTCTTGGTGTGCCCAGTCCTCATTATCTGCAGCCTAAGTGGGACTGGGGCATATAATTGTCTTGGGCACCAGTTAAAAAGTGGCCCACCGTTGCAAATGGCAATTCATTCCTTGTGTGATGGACTGTTTGACTTTGGGTAGGAGTCCTTAACGGTGCGCAGGGTGCAGTGGGAGTGGTGCGTGGGGTGTGGCGGGAATGGAGCGCGGGGTGCGGTGGGAGTGGCGCATGTGATGGGGTGTGGGGGGGCGCATTCCTAGTGTTTCGTCCTGGGCACCAAATGGACTAGAAACTGCCCTGGCCGAGGCCACTGCCTGCAGCAGTGCCAGTGGTAGAATACACGTGTAACACGTTTGTTTCCTAACCATTATAAAAATGAACAGGCACATTCATTTTTATAATGTTATGAAACGAACGTGTTACACTTGTAGTCTAGCACTGGCACTGTGGACTGCTGGTGCAGCGCCCCCTAGAGCCTGACTGACGTCAGGCAGCCGCCTGGGCTGCCTAATGCAAAGACCGGCCCTGCTCCTTGCGATCTGGCAATCTGCTAGTTTCAGTCTGCCACCACCCGTGCCACTTGCACATGGTACTTCATCTGCTCCGGAGGCTCTCTGATGCTCGTCTGCCACCAGAGATAGCCTTGGGGAGTGGAAAGCTTTCCAGACTTTCGCTTCCTGCTGCGCAGCCTCTGCAAAACAGGTCTCAAGGGGGCAAGCTCCCTACTTGCCCGCCTCCTGCTGCGCAACCTCTGCAATCAAGGAGTCTGGTGGAAAAGACCCTCTCAGGACCAGCTACTGCTCGCTGCTCTAAACTAGTTCTGGCGTCTTTGTCCTCTTCCAGTATCTACATCTGCTGCAACATGGAGAGTTCACAGCTCCTCTACCTACGACTGCTACTTGCTCCTTCTTCTCAATAATGGCCTGCACCTGATCGGGCATTATAAGCCTCCCAGTCTCCCTCAGATGTGGGTCATTCCCATTAACAAGCTTCACTTGCAGTTTTGTTCCTCTTGACCCCAACTCATTTCTTTTCCCAGTCATATTCTCAAAGGAATATCATAAGTATCAACCACAAGATGGGATTTGATAGAGAAATGAAGGTTTTTAGAGTTTAAGTTGCTATTATTCAAAGACTCCTTTTCACTGTACCTTTGTGAGTTAGGGGAACCTTTAGCTCTATAAGTCTCCACGGTTTACAAGGGGTTTTACTTCTCCCAATGCCTAAGGGATCATGAACCTTTTCACCTATACTAAGATGTTTAACTTGGCCAGCAGAAAGATTGTTCTGACAACAAACCATTATATACTCTGGCATCTGGAAGATGTCTTCCTTAATACTGCGTAGCACCCAACGGAGGCCTCTTATTCCCCCGGGCCCTTTCTCCTCCCAGTTGAGCCTCCTGCAGAACACCACCACCAGTGCTAGGATCAGAAAGTGTCTGCCTTTCCCTGGGCACCTGGGAGGAGACTTTAGTTACAGTCTTTGTGAGGACTGCGCAGGGTTCATCACAAAAACTGAAAAGAGAAGTCTTGACAGTACACCAGACAGTGGGAATTGCACAAAGAATCCTGGTAGGGGAGTATACCAGGAAAGTTGCAAAGCTAAAAGAAATACTAAAAGAGGAACAACTTGGCTGTCCGAAGAGGTAACCTGCGAAGGTTTCTCGACCTTCATGAACTCGGCGATTACTTCACACCAAGGTAGACCATCATCAGGCATGCCGATTATGACCAAAATAAATCCATCCTGGTCAATCGTAGCAAAGCAAAATCTACACCCCTGGCCCCAATACATCACCATCTATATCCAAACCCCAAAAAATTAATCCAGCTATTTAACAATCTTCAATATTTATTGGAACCCAACATCAATGAATGAAAACATATTTCTTGATTCAATTTTCAATGAATTCGATACAATTGCCAGCCTACATAATTCGACAGATTTTATAATTGCTGGTGATTTGAATATCCATCTTTATAGCACAGAAGGTATGAAACTAAATTCCTCCAATCTATCTTCAAGAGCAAAAAAATTGACCAAAGAAATTCTCATTAGAAACCTAACCTTGACTGAACAACCACGAAATGACCAAGATAAACCTCCGCCAACATGGACACGAGAACAATCGAACTCAATAATAGACTATATCTTCATCTCAGAAACGATGCTAAAAAATCTAACGGCAACTGCAAACCATCCACAAATAAATAGTGATCATCACCAAATTTTAATCACATGGACTACTGCTCAAACACAAACCTCATGATTATACCTCCCAGAGTTGGAACTCAATAACGGTCTAAATAAGCTTTGAATAAACCAACACCAAATGGCTGACCTGCTGACAAACTTTGAGACTTCAAATTTACCAGACCACGCAAAACTCAATTATGAGTGGATTCTGCACAAATATCAGCAACCCCAAAAAACCTGTACGATCCAGCAAATCAAGCACAAACATCAGTTTAATCATGATATCAAGTTAATGAAAAAGAACTTACACAAAAAAATTCGACTACTCAAAAAACAGAATACAATAACCTCTGCGGTACAAATAAAAAAAGAAAAACAGAAATATTCCAACTTCATATAATCACATAAAGCCAATATGCGCCAAACAGACGCAGAGGCGATATTAGCGGCTCTAAGACAGAAAAACACCAGACAGTTGTGGTCGCTCCTAAATGAAAAATCCAATGCATCAATCATGATACAAGAGGTAGAATCCGGAGAATGGTCTCAACATTTCAAAAACCTCTACAAAGAGAAAACAGACATTTCACCAACAGGAAGCTCGAACAACCATCAGGCTTGGGACCTAACATGGGAATAAAATGAGATAAAAAAAACCATTATGTCCTTGAATCCATCGCGAGCACCAGGCCCTGATGGGCTCTCAAACGCCGATCTAAAATCTGCCCCCGAAGAATGGGCTACCTTTTTCTCAAAACTGCTTAACTTAATAGAGAAAACCAAACAAATCCCATCCACCTGGAACCTAGCGATATTGATTCCAATTTACAAAGCTGGTGACAGGAAAATGCTAACAAACTATAGGCCCATAGCCCTTCTTGACCCACTGGGAAAGCTGTTTGCGGGATTTCTGATGAAAAAACTCAATACTTGGGCTGAGGAAAATGGTTTCCAAGAGAAGAGACGGACTGGTTTCGCTAACAAAATCGGCACAAACGTGAATCTGCTACTTCTAAGTATGATTAAGTACGAAGCGACAACAAAGAAACAACAAGTATATGATGTCTTTATAGACCTAAAAACAGCATTCGACTAGGTGAATAGAGAATAATTATGGTTGAAGCTAACATCATGGGGATGTCCCTCATCCATTCTCAACCCAATTAAACAGCTCTACTCCAATACATCGATTAGAGTCAGATGAACAAAAGACGGTGCAGTAAAAGAAGAAATCACCACCTGGAATTGCCTCAAACAAGGATGTCCCCTGGCTGCTTGTCTATACAACTTATATACATTTGGCTTTGTACAAGCGATTCACGACCCTCTCTCGAATCCGCCGAAGATTAATAACGAAGCGTTAAAAACCTTAATGTATGCAGACGACATCATTGTCATGGACAAAACACAATCAGGTTTACAAAAAGCGGTAAACAAAGTGGGCCTTTTTATGAAAGAGAATGACCTACAAATTAACATCCCTAAAACCAAGTTAATGAGACTAACATCTCTGCATAACATCAGGCGACAAAAGGTGAAACTAAAATTAGAAGATAAAGAGATTGAAGAAACAAAAGTATTCAACTATCTTGGCGCCATGATAAATCCATCACCAGTTGAGCAGGAATGGAAAGACCACATTGAGAGGAAAGCAAGATCCTTAGCCCGTTTAGGTCGCTTTTGTCATTGCAAATTTGGAACCTTTACAATAAAATCAACAATCCTATTGTATAGACAAAAAGTGGTCCCCATCCTAACCTATGCTGCAGAAACAATAATCAATCAAGATATGATGAAATGGCAACAATACTAGGCCATATTTTGGAGAAAAACTCTTGCTTTACCTAACTCATTTCCAATGCCAAGAATTCGTTTTGAATTGGCACTACAATCTCTAGAATCTATAATTGGATCTTTACAGAAAAATAATTTGCCAGGATGAAATTCCATCTTTAGAAATACTCAAGGAAAAAAAGACCCCTGTATATGTAACAGCTCTTCAATACTGGACCAACGAGATAAAAAAGAAAATGAAGGCAGAAGACATCAGCAAAGATATGCTAATAAATAGACCACAATATGCCAAAAAAAGAGTTCAGCAAAACGATTGGATCAAAACAATAGAGGAACAATCAAAATACAAATTAGCATTGAACTGCTCAATAGAATCAAGAGCTCTCAATGTACTACCACCATATTTAGCATGCTTTCCAGAACGATCAATACGAGACCAATTCCTACGCTTTTGCCTAATCATATTCCCAACCCGCGATTACTTATCTAACATAAAACACCCAACCATAATGACTACAGACTGTCGATTTTGTAAGATTGACAACACCAAAGAGACTCTTTTTCACGTAATCATGGTTTGCCAAGCTTTGACGGATGCAAGAAACTTGTTCAGGGACTTCTTCAAAATCTCCCAGAAACAGATGAACACACAGGAACGATGGGCCAATATCTTAAAAGGACATGACAATAACCTAATCTTAACAGTAATTAAATTTTGGACCGCGATCCTGAATACTAGCAATCACCAAGAATAAGAAACCTAAATTTCAACCCCTTCTCATCTTGTAAATGACAGAAATGAAAAGTTTGTATTACCAAACAGAACATTTTAAATAAATTAAAAAAAAAAAAGAGGAACAGTGTTTGCTAAACAAAAGAGACACTTGTGTTAAAGAAAGGCGGTTGGAATTTCACAAAGAATCCTGGCAGGGGAGTAGACTAGGAGAGTTGCAGAGCTACAACACATACTAAAAGAGGAACAGTGTTTGCAAGACACAAGAGACATTTGTGTATAAAGAATAACCAGGCTACTCACCGTAGTGACCACCTTACTCCTAGTCCATAGTACCCTTTCCTCCACACTTATGGGACATTCCTCCGTCCTGTGGGATGGGACCGGAGCACTTTGTAAAAGCATCAAAATTTTGCAAACATTTTAGTCCGTCCTCTCTTTTATGCGGGGTACTGCACGCGGCTGTAACCCCGCCCATCTTAGCTCCGCCCCGCGCATCGCCCATCAGTCCTTTTCTATCGCCAGGTCAGAGACCTTTAAGCAATAATAGAGGAACCTTATTAGAGGGGATGGCGGGTGGGCGTATGGAGGAAAGGGCACTCCTACGTCCCGTCCCCTTTCCTCCATACTTATGGGAGATTTCCAAGCACTCCTCACAGGAACTACAGGTGGATGGAAAACCCCTTATTGAAAAAGGTACTTCAGCACAGCCTAGCCAAACTGAGCATCAGATCTGGAGCTCAGGTCTAGACAATAATGTTTACAAAAAGCCGACTGGGTGGCCCATGTAACCACTTTTGCGATGGTCTCCCAGGGGACATATTTCTGAAAGGCAACTGCGGCTGCCTTGCCCGGCACCAGGTGTGCATGAATACCTTTAGGAGGCTGCAGTCCTTGGAAAGTGTAAGACTCCGTAATGCAGGCAGCGATCCATCTGGAGATAGTCGCCTTAGAAGCCTGTCTACCTTGTGGATTACCAAAGGTTACCAACAGTTGAGACGAGCTCCTAAATTCAGATGTCCTGTCCAGATAGAACTTAAGAGCCCTTCTAACATCCAAACAATGCCCCTTTCCGCTTCCGAAGCTGGGTTTGGAAAGAAGACCGGCAGGGAGATTGACTGATTCAGATGGAAATCAGAGACCACCTTTGGCAGGAAAGAAGGATTTGTCTGTAGGACCACCTGATCCTTGTGGAAAACCAAAAAGGGGAGCACAAGCACACTCACATGCCTTGCTGAAGTAATGGCAACTAAAAAAGACACCTTCCACGAAAGGTGCTTAGGGTCCACCGTGGCCATTGGTTCGAACGGTTTATGGCACAACACCGTAAGGACCACATTCAGATGCCACGTCGGGTGTGGCTTACGAACGGAGGAAAAAGATGCGTCAACCTAGCAAAGTGCCTCTTAACCACTGGATTTGACAGTGAATAAGAGCACTGATCTGTGGATAGGCAGGCAGCGACCGCCGAAACATAAGTCCTGCATGACAGAACATGAATGCCAGATTCTGCTAGGTGAGACACAAAGGAAAGCACTGTGTCAATCGCAGCCACCCTGGGGTCCAGCTGTTTGGCTAAGCACAGTGACAGAACCAAAGCCACTTGCTCTTATACTGAGACCTAGTCGAAGGCTTCCTGGCTGCCTGAATTATTCGTATGTTATCAGCAGACAGGTTGAGATGCTCTAGAGATCTGAACTCAGGCACCATGCCGCCAAGCTGAACGATTGTAGGGAGGGGTGCCACAGCTGTCGATCCCTCTGGTGACGCAGATCGGGACTCACCGGTAGCCTGATCGGGGCACACACCGACAGGTGTTGAAGTTCTGAGAACCAGAACCTGGCCACACACCACGGGGCAATGAGCAAAAGAGAACAGTTCGCTGTGTTCCTCAGCTTGCAAATCATCCAATGAATCGGAGGAAGAGGTGGGAAAGCATAGGCCCTCATGTTGTGCCAAGGAATCTCAAGCGCATTCCCCAGAGAGGAGGCTCCCAGACCATTTCTGGAGGCATACAGAGGAAGTTTCTTGATTGCCAACGTTGCAAAGATGTCCACTTCCGGAGTGCCCCAACACAGGAATATCCAAGAGAGGATCTCCACCTTCAATTGCCACTCGTAGCTGACCATTGTCTGCCGACTGAGGGCATCTGCCATGACATTCCGCTGGCCCGGGATGTGTACTGCTACCAGCCAGACACCATAACGAACCGCCCACTCCCAAATCTGGATGGACAGGTCCACAAGAGGAGGAGACTTGGTGCCCCCCTGCTTGTTGATGTAATACATTGACACCACATTGTCTGTGCGGATACGGACCACTTTGTTGGCAATGACCAGCCTGAACTCTTTGAGCGCTCGGAAGATCGCCAGAAGCTCCAGATGATTTATGTGAAGGAACTTGTCCTGAGGCGACCAAAGGTCCGAGACCTGAAGAAGATCCCACGTCGCACCCCACCCCAGAAGGGAGGAGTCCATCGGGACCGTCACCATCGGGGCTGGGTCTTGAAACCCTGCTCCCACTGACAGGTTGCTGAGAGATGACCACCACGCCAGGACCGCTCTCATGGAAGCCGGAATCAATATCAACTTGGAGTCCAGATCCACAGCCTGACACCAAGAACTTTGAAGAGCCATTTGAGTCTGCCTCATTTTGAGTCGAGCAAGAGGTAGAGCCAATACGCACAAGGCCATGAGGCCCAGAAGCCTCTGGAACCACCAGGCCGACATGCTCTCCGACTGCGCAAACATCTGACACGTGGCCAACAGATCCGCCATTCTGTCCCCAGTCAGGTAAACTCTGCAGTCGATCATGTTTCAGTGAAAACCCAGGAAAATTAAGTCCTGAGAGACCGTCATGGAAGATTTCCACCAGTTCACCGACAGCCTGAGGTGGAACAGGAGCTGGAGGAGAGACTGAAGATTGCACTTGGCTTTCAGGCGGCAAGGGCTGCATAACAGCCAATAGTCCAAATAAGGATACACATGGACATACTGCAGACGAAGAAGGACTGTAATCACCGACATCGTCTTCGTAAAGACACGCGTTGCCGAGCTGAGGCCGAAAGGAAGCACTTGGAACTGGAAATGCTCCTCTCCCACAGAGAAACACAGGTATCTCCGGTGTGGATTCCAGATCAGAATATGCATTTACGCATTTTGAAGGTCCACCATGCTGAGCCAGTCGCCCACCTGTAAAGAGGACTTTATCTGACCAGGCGTGATCATCTTGAATTTCTCTTGGGGTAGGGAAAGATTGAACTGTGAAAGGTCTTGAATGGTGCGCAGGCCAGCCTGGTTGGATTTGGGCACCGTAAACAGTCGGGAGTAGAAGCCCTCCCGTCGTTCCCCTAGGGGAACAGGTTCCACCGCTCTGAGATCCAGTAACTTCTGGATCTCTGCCCTGAGGGAGGGCGACCCCGACTGCTGGAAAGATGGATAGATGGGTGGGGTAGGGTGAAGGGGTAAGCGGAAGCCCGCCCGAGTGATTGACAAGACCCACCGGTCCTTGGTAATGGTCTGCCATGCCTCCCAATGAGACGCAATGCGTCCTCCCACCTGGGTCTCGTGCGAGCGCAGAGAACCCTCATTTGATTGGTTTTTCTGTGGCAGCACCACCTGAACCTGAGGAGGAGGCTGAGGAGCGGAAGAAATATCAACTCCGTTGCTGCCTCCAGCGGGAATTACCCGAATGGGTATTGACTATGCAGGATTTTCGGTCCAGAAAACCCCTAAAGCCAGAGGAGGGCCAGGCTGTGACAATGGCCTCCGTGTCCTAAAAGGAGGTTTCACCAGGACAGACAAGGACTTGGCGGTCTGGGTGCTATCCTTCGTTTTGGTCAGCTCCAAATCCGTTGGGGAATGAAAAAGCTCCTTGCCATCGAACGGCAGATCCAGAACTTTATCCTGCACCTCCTTAGAGAACTTGATGGCATGCAGCTAAGCCTGACGAGAAGTATCCACTCCAAGCATAAGGCCTCGAGCCGAAGTGTCGATGTGATGAGCCGCCGCCTCCAGCAGATCCTGAGCCAGGACCCTGGCATCCGACAAACGCACCTTGAAGTCCTCAAGCTTTTCAGCAGGGATGAATTCCTCAAACTCTGACAGACCTTTCCACATTTTAAAATTCGCCCCCGCTAACACCAGTTCTGCATTGGCCGGACGCAATTGCAGGGCCGAGTTAGAAAAATCTTCCTCCCTATGGAGTCAAGAAGCTTATCCTCTTTGGCCAGGACCTGTGTAGCCGTCGTAGAGAAGGGTGCCCACGACTGTGGAGGAGGGGGTGGAGAGGACGCTAAGGCCACCTCTTCCAAAGAATGAAGCCTGTAGTACGCGTCAATTTTCTTATTGACAAACAGCCCAGAGTGTGGTTTCTCCCATACTCTATGGACCTCGGCCAAAACGTCCTTCTAAAAGATCAAGCCGGTATGCTCCGAAGGAGACAAGGTGAACGCCCCCGAAAGCATGCCCACGGAGCGGGTGCCTTGGGTACTGGAACATCCAACAGACACATCATGTCCAGCACCCGGTTTTGAAAAGCTCTGATAGAGCAGGGCTGGTCTTTGCCGTTCTGATCGCCCTGTAGATCATCCAATAGAACCAGATCAGGTTGAGACACATCCGGCACCACAATCGCCTTGTCCACTGGAGACAATGGAGGCGGGGGTGGAAGAGTTGGAGGAGGCCTAGCCGGTAAAGGCGGGCATATCTCCCTAAACAGGCCCTTAAAGTACTCCTTCAGGGGTTGGAACGCATACATTTCCGAAACTTGCCGAAAAAGATGTCCTCCGCCGATGATTTAGGCGCGACAGGAGGAGGCCTCTCATGAGGAGGATAATTTCAAGGGCGCCGGGGGGAGGGTTGCCAAGAGGGCCCTTCCCCACTGTTGTCTACATAAATCAAGGGCGCTGATGCCGTTGGCAGCGGGACATTGTGCGGTAGAGGCATCCGAGCGTTCCAGTCATAAACTGGACAAAACGGATGTGCACAAGGAAACCGATGTTCACCTGAAAGAGCACCCCCTACACCTAAGGCTGATGGCGTAGTTGTAAGGGTTGTATCCAAAATGGCTGCTGTTGTCTTGGCGGGAACGGCCGCCATTTTGTCGGCACCTGAGGAGATATGCGACACATGTGGAAGTGATGCAGGGGTCCCCACAAGTGGGTCAGGGGTCTTAATTTTAGCCTTAATACAAGGAACATCGGCCGGGCCTCCACTGCGTGGCCTGTGATGTTTTTGTGACATGCTAATAGCCAAACTAGCCTTCGTAGGAAGGAACTCGGCACTGCCGGTAAAGGAGGAATTACGGTTTGAAACCTCACTCCTTGCCCCCTTAACAGTTCTGGGGTCACCGCAAGAGTGGGAACGATGAGGAACACCTTTCACCGCCAAGGCCTTAACAGGCCTCTCAGGACTGTTGGTCGCCTTAGCCTTCAAACGCGAGGCCTCGGACCCGAGTCCGGTAGCAGCCTCTTCACGCCGGGCCCAGAACATCAGTTCGGTATCGATTACTTTAACCTCTCTCTGAGTCTTTGCCCTCAACCCCATCAGAAGCAATGCAAATAGGGATCCCCCAGGGTCCTCTGTTGAAAGCACTGTAAGAGGACAAATGGTTTATGCATGTACTGTGCATCGTCATACCATCTATTGAGGAACTGTCCTCTGGCGCCTCCAAGGAAACCGGGAAACACGACCTCTCAACCTTAGGAGGGACAAAGGTCCAAGATAAGGAAAACAGCCCCTTCCCTCAAGTACCAGTTTCTATCAAAGAAACTCAAGCTCAAGCTCAGGCACATGATAATCAACTCATAGTCATGAACGTTCTCTTCAGGTCTCAAGCCTCCTCGACAATGGAAGTCCTGGCCTTAGTAGACTCTGGAGCGGCAGGTATCTTCATGGACCACTCATGGGCAAACCGCATGGGGACTGTCTGAGTTTCTAAACCTGTGGCATTACCAGTCAAAGGTGTTGATGACCAACCTTGGAAGGCAGACCCATTGATGAAAATACAACAGAAATTCAGATGCAGATTGCACAAGACTTTGAAACCATAGCCTTTGACCTCATCCAAGCAACTCACTATCCCTATAATGCTAGGAATACCTTTGTTGTTTAAGAATAACCCTTATATCAATTGGACAGCCCATACTCTTTTTCTAGGCACCGTAATCTGTACTAATTATTGTCTGATGGTGTCATTTTCTCCTCTGATCACTGAAAGTAATGAAAAACAAAAAGGCATACCGCTACTGTGTGCCATTCCAAAAATCTATTTATTTATTCGATCTTTTTATGGCACCTATACAGAGGTGTTTTCAGGTGCCACAAGACAAAATGGGGGGAGGTGGCATGGAAATCAAAAAAGTAGGGAACAAATGGTTATATTGGCCATGTGACAATCCTACCGTGCAAGTGCATGACAAGGTCGTAAGTGCAAGGGGGAGGGGTGGAGGGAGAAGTGTAGGAATGCTAGGCAGGCCAAGGTTACAAATGCCAGGGGAAGAGGGAGAAAGGGAGGATAAGTATGCTAAATACCATCGGACATTTCAAAAAGAAGATGTTAACATTCTTCCTCCACATTGTCGAGATGACTTTGCTGTCAACCTGCTCTCAAATACCATGGTCCCTTTCAGCAGGATGTTCATTCTATCTGAGCATGAGAAAAAAGCTTTAAAGTGGATTTTTGCAAGATAATCTAAAGAACGCGCTGATCAGAAAGTACACTTAGTCTGGTGGCGCCTCTTTGTTCTTTATACCAAAAAAGGACACTACTGAACTGAGGCCTTGCATAGACTACAGAGGACTAAATCGCATCTCTGTGAATGATAAATACCCCCTTCCTTTAATACCTGACATCTTGGACGAAGTACAAGAAGCCCAGATCTTTAGGAAGTTGGATCTGCAAGGGGCTTAACACCTCATAAGCGTAAAGACTGCATAAGAATGGAAAACTGTGGAAAACTGTGTTCTGAACCCCTTTCGGACATTGTAATATTGCGTAATGCCCTTTGGCCTTGTCAATTCACAAGCAGTGTTGCAACATTTCATCACTCAGCTTTTTGCAGATTTATTGCAGCATTCAGTCATCGCTTACCTCAATGACATTTTAATTTATTCCAGTGATCCGAAAGAACACCAAAATCATGCCTCCGAGGCTCCTACGCTTAGACAGAAATCTGATTTGCAAGCTAAGCCTAAAAAATGCATTATTTGGGGTAAATTCTCTCCATACAAGGCAATGCCCTGGATCCCAGAAAGAAAAAGGCCATAAATCCTCCATCAAACAAGTTAAACAATTCCTGGGATTGGCCAATTTTCACCACAAATGTACACCTGTCTTTTCTAGGAAAGCCCTACCTTTAACAACACTCCTGAAGAAGGAAAACATGTTTGTGTGGGATGGAACTGCAGAAAGAGCCTTCAATGACGTAAAGGAAGCCTTTACGACAGCACCCGTTTAGGCTCAACCCAATCTCGAAAAGGCATTTATATTAGGGATGACACCTCCGAGAGCAGTGGGAGCAGTTTTAGTACATCTGCAGAACGATCAAGAAAAGCATCCCGGGGGGCGTGGCCAACATGCAAGCGCAGAGGACGTGAGCTCCGTGAGCTCCTCTTGCCGCCGACAACATCCTGAGGAAATTATCCTGTTTGGTGGGGCGATACGATTTGCAACTTCAGGATTAGCTGCATGAATGCCAGAAGAAGCGCCGTGTGCATTCTCACCCTAAGAACCCTGCTCTGGGCGAAGGAGAACGGCAGAGAAGATTCGGCGCGCAGGGCGCGAATAGCTGACTTCAAAATGGCCGCCGCGGCCCGATCCCTGTGTTAGACCGAACTCCTGAAGGGGGAGGAACCCTCGGCTGCCTAGCCCGGAGCGGTGTGCCATGCTGTGTCCCGACACCCGGTCGCTGGGAAAAGGAGAGTTGTGAGACTGTCGGAGCTGTCCCCGAGAGCGAAGGGACCCGGTGGCGCCTTGTGAGCGGGAAGGACGCTCGACTGACGGAGGTCGGGCTGTCCGCACGCACCGGCGAGGAAGACCCACGGGGCTAGATCACACGAGAAGCTAGAACAGGCACCTTCTGGCTGGTCTCCTGCACACAGGCACCCCAGCAACCGGTGCTTACGTAACTTGGAGGGCTAATCACTGCGGACAATTGGCGGCCCTGGTCCAGGATGGCCTGCGGTGCCCGGTGACGCCGTACGTAGGGGACCCCGCGTGAGGAGTGTGCCTGCATCGGAAAGCGCCCTCTGGAGCAGCAAGCAAGTAAGTGGGACTTTCCCACCCCAACCACCCCATCTATCCCGGGGAGCGCCTGGGGTCTCGCAAGCCAACAAAGGGGAAGGGACTACACCGAGTACTCTCCGCCGGACCCCCGGGGCACTGGCCCTTCCCTGCGGAGCCACGGAACAGAGCATAACTGGGGTAAGAATCACCGAGGTGAAGCACACCGCCGGCGCCCTGCCCCGCCAGGTTTTCGCCGTTGGGCCTAGTGGGAGACGCGGTCTTCGACGCACGGCACGATGGGGAAGGACAGGCAGAGAAAAGCATCTACCCAAAGCAGTATGGATCAGTTTGCGATAGCCACGGCCCCGGCTCCCGCGGCGTCAACAACACGAGCGCTCCCTCAACCAGAGGATGAACCTCTCTCACTGCGGGACATTATGGCGGCTATTGCTAGCTCGCGCTCCTCCATGGAGATTAAGATGGATAGTATAGCAGCAGATGTCTCCTTCCTGCGGCACGACCTACAAAAGTTAACTTCCAGAACGAGTGAGGCCGAGCACCGTATCTCAACAGTAGAAGATAACGTCACTGGGATCAACAGGCAGATGTCCCAGGCACTGGCCCGCCTGAAGTCCCTAGAGGCCAAGGTCGATGAGGGGGAGGGAAGGTCTCGTCGCAATAATGTTCGCATCCTCGGCCTCCCCGAGGGGGAAGAGGGGCAGTGCATGGAACTGTTTCTAGAACAATGGCTCACTGACATTTTCGAACCCTACTCTTTCTCAAAGTTTTTCTCGGTAGAGAGGGCACACAGAATGCCCTCGGGCAGACCGATACCGGGCACTCCGCCCCGAACAATAATTGCCAGGCTGCTGAACTATCGTGACAGAGATGCACTCCTGCAATTGTCCCGCTCCCAAGGGTCGATTACACATAATGGGTCGCGAATAGCCTTTTTCCCAGACTACACCCGAGAGGTGCAACGCGCAAGGCAATCCTTCGAGCCTCTCAAAAGACAGTTGGCGCAGTTGAAGGTGAAATACGGCCTTCTCTTTCCGGCCCAACTAAAGATTCACCATAAGGGGACGACAGTGCATTTTACAGACCCACAGGAAGCCTGGAAATGGGCCGAGGCACACATTGAAGGGGATTGGTCCACGAGACCACGACGACAGAGGGGCAGGGTCCGACCCGGGTCACGGCAAATCTCCCCGAGGAGAGCTCCGGAACGAGGGGAGCAGGAAGCTCCGGAGCAACAAGCAGAGCAGGACGCACACTGAAAACGCTCAAAGCCGGCAGCGAAGAGAAAGAGCGTTCAAACGCAGCATACGACTGAGCCACGGGAGACACCCCACCATACAAAACACCAACATACGGCACAAGAAGGAGAGCCCCCCTGGGTAGGTCCCTTCTTGGAGTTTCTCTTAAACTTAAAGTCAAGCCACACCCGCGTTACAGGTAGACACCTGTACCGTTAAGGTAGTTTGTTTCATGTGAGTTGTCCAGTTGACAACTTGGTTTCTCATGTTCGGGCGACAGATGCTTCTAGTTGGGAGGAGTATAGGGTGGGTAGTTATGGGTTTGTTATGTTTAGTTATGAATGGGGCCAGACAAGCAGGGGAGATACGAAAGTTCAAGATAGGGGCAGCACTAAACAAACACACGGAATCCCGGCGCCAGGCGTCGCCACCAGTGGCATATACCTTCTCGTCTACAAATAGTCATGGCCTCCAATAGCTTTGGGACCAGCAAGACCAAGTCACTTAACCTCATGACCTGGAACGTCAACGGACTCGGCAATGTAATCAAACGCCGACTGGTAGGGCAATACTTGAAAAGGCACACGCCAGATATAGTTTTTCTGGTAGAAACACACCTCGCAGGCACAGAATGCTCTTTTTTCAAACGCACTAACTACAGACTTGCACTCCATGCGGGCTTCACAATGGGTTCACGAGGTGTCCTGATCCTGATACATAAAAACCTCCCCTTCCATCTGAATACGGTGACTCAAGACACCGGAGGCAGGTACATACACACGACAGGCACGCTCTGGGGAAACTCCATCACATTGCTCGCTGCCTACGCACCACCAACTTTGCTAACACCACTACTCACCGACATTTCCCCCATGATTACGGAGGATAACTCCGACATCACGATACTTGGAGGTGACTTTAATGAAGTCATGAACCCAACCCTAGACCGCTCACACTTACGCAATAGAAACCCTGAGACACGTACCAAACTCGCCACGTTCACGAACGCCCTAGGCTTGTGTGACGTGTGGAGAGAGCTCCACCCCGACTCCAGGGAATATTCCTTCCACTCTGGGGCGCATGCCTCGCTCTCCAGACTGGATTATTTCTTCATTCCTTCAACAGACCTTCATAGAGCACAAGAAGCTTACCTATTACCCAGGGGAATCTCTGACCACTCCCCAGTGGTGCTGAAAATTATGACCTCTAGACCGACACCCCCGCCAAGTTGGCGCCTGAATAATTATTATTTGGGAAACCCAGACCTGGTAGAAAAACTCCAAGGGGCGACCGAAACGTATTTTGAGCTAAACACGGAGTCTGCAGCAGATCCAGGGTTACTGTGGGAGGCATATAAAGTAGTTCTAAGGGGGGAACTCATTTCATGGACTTCCGCACATAAGAAGAAACACCTCCTCAAAGTACACGAGGCAGAACAACAAGTTAAATTGGCAGAGGAAGCCCACATTGCCCAGGACACGCCTGAGACGAACCGAGCCCTACTCCGAGCACAGAAGCTGCTCCAGAACACAGCACTTGACAACGCCAAACAAGCACACACAGCAATGAGGGCACGTGTTTATGAAACAGGCGATAAAGCTGGCAAATTGCTAGCGTGGCTGGAGCGTAAGGAGCAGGGGAGCAGGCACGTGCATCAGTTACAGGGGGGGAGTGCAGGGCCACTATTATCGGATCAAGCCATTTCACAAGGGTTCGCTGACTACTACGCTGATCTCTACAAAGAGCCCACAACCTGCATGAACACGTCAATAATAGATGAAATTAACCTTCCCACTTTGGACGAGACCCAACAAGAACTATTGGACAGGGATATAACGGAAGAGGAAGTGGCTTGTGCGATGTCCGCCCTCCAATCTGGCAAATCCCCAGGCCCAAATGGCTTTCCGATCGAACTATGGCGGAAGGTGGGGACCAACGTAATTGCCCCACATCTCCTGAGAATGTACCAGCATGCAAAAGAACGGGGTACCCTATCCCCAGACCTGAGAGAAGCCACGATAATAGTATTGCCCAAACCGGACAAGCCCCCGGACAGCTGCAATTCGTACCGGCCAATTTCACTCATAAACAGCGAAGCGAAAATTCTAGCTAAGCTGCTAGCGGACCGTTTACAGCAGGTGATAACAGCGCTGATCCATCCGGACCAGTGTGGGTTCATGCCCCAGAGATCGACGCGCATGAACCTCCACAGACTGCATGCGGCACTGGAAAAAACTGACAGCATTCAAGGGCCGCTGGCCTTACTATCAATCGACTTTGAGAAGGCCTTCGATTCAGTGAGATGGGAGGCCATCTGGGACATAATGAGACGCATGGGGTTTGGAGAAAACTTCATGAGCTGGGTGCAGTTGCTGTACAGCGGGCCGGTGGCCAGGACTAAGGTTAACGGTTGGCAATCTGATCCGTTTAGTCTGGGCAGAGGCACAAGACAGGGCTGCCCCCTGTCAGCAATGATCTTCGCAATAGCCATAGAACCCTTGGCTATCCTCCTACGTGAAACGCTGCTCTGGGAAGGGTTCCGCTGGTCGGAGACATGGGAAGACAGAGTATCTCTCTATGCGGATGACCTGCTGATATATTTGAAAGACCCGTGCAACTCCTGCCACCGCGTCACACAGATGTTGAAGGAATACGGAGACTTCAGTGGCTTGCGGGTAAACTGGTCAAAATCCACCCTTTTTCCCATCAGCAACGTGGCAGCTGCTAGCCCCGCGGATTGCCCTTACCAGGTCGTGACAGATCAGATTAAATACCTGGGGGTAATCATCACGAAGAACCTGATGGACTACACATCGCTGAACCTACACCCGGTTGTGACAAGGTTTGCGGAGGACACTCGCCACTGGTCTTCCCTGCCACTAACGCTGATGGGCAGAGCAGCCCTATTCAAGATGATTGCACTCCCAAAGTTTCTGTACATCTTGCAAAACGCTCCACTACACATCCCACACCAGGAATTCCTGAAGATAGACCGCATCCTCAGAAAGCTGTTGTGGAGCGGGGGTCATCCGCGGATTGCCCTCTCTACCCTGCAAAGGTCCATCTGGGAAGGGGGGATTGGGCTGCCCAGACTGCAAACTTATTACTGGGCCAGCCAGATGGCGGTGGTGAACGACGTGCTCCATGGGGACAGGAATTTGCCGCACATCAAAAGGATCAACTCCCAGAGTGGAGCTGCCCCCTTGGAACTTCTGTATCGCGGCCGGGGCCGCAGACCAGCTCTAGATATGGACACTAGCATCACAAGCATCTGGTCGGAAGCGCATCGCCACATAGGATGGGACGCGAAACTGACTCTAGCCCAACCTCTGTGGCACAACAAATTTCTCCCCGAAATGTTAAAACTCCCCAAATGGCACGCATGGGCCAGTAGAGGTATCACCAAAATTGGAGACGTAATAAGGGAGGAGACACTGGTCACATTTGAAACACTATGTTCTGAATTCGCCCTCCCTCCTTCTGAGGAATACCACTATACCCAACTGAAACACGCACTGCACGTCCACCGTCACACCATCAGCGATATCCCGGAATGCACCCCGATAGAACGAAACATTGTCCAAGACCGTATACAGCGCAAAGTCACCTCAACCATGTACAACGTGATCACATCCTTTGCTACGCCTGAATTGCTCAGCCTGAAAGCCAGATGGGAGCGCGACGTGGGCTCGCTCCAACCTGAGGACTGGACAGAAGCACTGATGTATCCCCGGGAAGTGGCCATCTCATCGAGACTCCGGCTGGTGCAACTTAAAATCCTACACCGCATCTACTATCCCAGAGTGGCACTTTTCCGCTGGGGCAGAATCCCGGACGCGCGTTGCCTACGCTGTAAACGGGAAGAGGGCACCTTCTTCCACATTATATGGGAATGTGACAAAATACAGCAATTTTGGAGGAAATGCTGTGACAAGCTATCCAGAGCCATGGGCAAACCAGTGCAAAGGGGACCAAAACAACTCCTGTTAGGGATCTCCGACGAAAGTGATCTGACCCGCTACGAGAAATTGCTCTGGTCGACCGCAACAGCAGTCCTCAGAAGGAACATTGCGCAGCTATGGGGATCCGAGAGAACACCCTGTTATGACCAGTGGGTCACAGATGTGGACATTTGCGTGATAATGGAACGCAGGGTGTATGCTGCAAGGGGGTGCCCGCAGAAAGCAGACAAGATATGGCAGAGATGGGAAGAGGATGACTGAGTCCCAGACGAGATGTAACGAGTGTAACGAGTGTAACGAGACATATCGGCGGGCGACGCCAGGCTAGCGAACCTGGAACGCACAAACTGCCTCACGAGCCTCCTCACCGCAGAATTGATGACCCCGAGAATTAAAGCCCCATTCTTTGTTTTCTTTGCTTTCTTTTCCTTTTCCCTTTCCCTGGAGCTATTTAGCCCCTCTCCTCCCCCCCCCTCCCCCTTCTTTGTTATGATGGGATACTTGTAATGTTATATGCATGTTTTCAAAACCAAATAAAGTTTTTGATTAAAAAAAAAAAAAGAAAAGCATCCCATTTCTTTCTATTCCAAGACTTTAAGCAACTCCGAACGCAAAATCTCCATCCTGGAGAAAGAGCTGTTGGACAAAAAAATGGCATGTACGGAGTGGAGTCATTTGCTTTTGGGAGCTCAAGAGACCACTGAAAATTCAAACTGACTTTAGAAATGTGCAACTACTCCATTCATTTGACTGTCACAATAGTAGGCAAGGCAGTTGGGCATTGTTTCTTTGCTCAATATCTTTTTACCTTGACCTATATGCCAGGAACCAAAAATCTAGTTGGATTCCCAAATGTTTGAACCCTCTCATGAAAAGATGCCCCCTCACACTACCACCATCATGTATATCAACTCTTTTCTACACAAAAATCACTCTGAATTAAGTGTGTCTTCACCTGGAAGAGCCTTTTGTCAAAAGCGGGGACTCTTTGAGAAAGATGGCCTACTGTTTAATGATGATCGCCTATACACCCCCTCTGTGATGATGCATCAGGACCCTGTATCTATATGCCATGTATCGCGGTGACAGGTTATCACTCAGAAATTAATACAACAGAGATTGTGGTGGTCTACCCTCTTACATGAAGTAAAACAGTATGTGAAGACATGTGCCCTATGTGCACAGACTAAAACACCTAGACAAAAACCTGCAAGAGGCCTTCTCCAACCTGAATTACCAACAAGAACCTAGCAGAAGATCTCCATGGATTTTGTTGTGGACCTTCCTCCATCGGAAGGCTGTTCAGTTATCATGGTCACAGTAGACGCTTTTACCAAGATGGCTCACTTTTCAACTTTACCTAAGCTTCCATCTGCCCCTCAAATGAGTCGTGTCTTCCGACAAGATGTATTTCGGCTGCATGGATTGCCAGAATGTATTGTATCCAATTGAGGGGCACAATATACCTCTAAATTCTGGTCTGCACTCTGTAAGTCTCTTGGAACACAAAGGAACCTCTCTACAGGGTATCACTCTGAATCTAACTGTCAGACCGAAAGAGTCAATCAAACTTTGGAACAATATCTCTGCTGTTTTGTTTCAGCTACGCAAGATGATTGGGTCTCTTTTCTACCTATTGCAGAGTTTGTTTGCAACAATTCAAGCCAATCTTCCTTGGGCAACTCCCTTTTTGGTACTATGGATTTGTTAGAACTCACAACCAGGTAACAAGGGCGGTAGGAGCTTGATCGCAGAAGATTCCGGAGTCGCTGAAGAATTCTTCCTACAATTGTAACCCTTTGCTGTGTAAGATTTACAGAAGATGGATCTAATAGTCGGAAGAGGAGACACACACACCCGATTGCACCAACTAGGAGCAATAGAAAGAATATCAGAATCAGTATAGTAGTGGTCTTAGTCAAAATTTGAAAGTACCAGAATACCAACTACACCAACCTGAATGATGGCACACGGCGTTGATGTTACAGACGGGAAGTGAAGTTTCCTCAGTAGCCTGGGAGTTCCTAAGGTGTTGTGAAGTTTATCGGAAGTCCCAGTTGATGATCCAGGTCCAAGGTTCTATCCCGACGGCACGAGGACGCCTAGAAGTCCCAACAATCCAATGTCCAGGACTACCCCGACGGCAAGAGGACGTCTAAAACAAAGGAAGTCTCTAGTCCTTGACGTCCCAAGCGGTGGAGATCGAGGAGTTCCTATAGAGAGTCCAGATGGAAATATTCTTCTGTAGACAGGATGGTGCTGGGAAAGGTAGAAGGACCAACTTCGTAGGATGTACGTGCAGGCAGGATACAACTAAATCGTAAAGCAGAGGCAGTCCATTGCGCAAGGCAGGTTCGGCAACGTGCGGGCTAAGCAGAGAG
Source organism: Ambystoma mexicanum (assembly GCF_040938575.1). NCBI lineage: Eukaryota > Metazoa > Chordata > Amphibia > Caudata > Ambystomatidae > Ambystoma > Ambystoma mexicanum. The sequence goes on from NC_090936.1 coordinate 669,055,369, forward strand.
AATCACTAGGCAAAGACAGTCCAGGATGCAAAACAGGTTCATCAACGTGCAGGCTAACCAAACAAATTCACGAGGCAGAGGCAATCCAGGGAAAAGCAGGTTCGGCATTGTGCAGGCAGGGTAAGGTCAAATCGTGAGCAGAAGGCAGTCCAAAATGTAGAGCAGGTTCGGCAAAGAGCAGGCCAAGCAAAAGTTCAAAAAGCAAGACAAAAACAACAAGAGCGCAGTCCAGAAACAGGAGCAGAAGTAGCAGGAAGGCAAGATACGGGGACAAGAAGAATCAAGAAGCAGGAGGCAAAACATGAGTCCAGAAAACGAGAGTTCCAAGATATGCGGCGGGTTCCCAAAACACTTCAATCAGAAGCTTTGTGCTGTAGTCTGGGGGCTGGCTTTATTCTGTGTGAGTCACGTGCCAAGCCACGTGTCATGGCGACGGCTGCGTGCCTACACCAGAAGCGTTCTCTTCGTTGCCAGGGTAACCGGTAACGAGCGAGAAACGAAGCTTGCTGTTGCAGCCTAGGATGCCGTCGAGAGTGTAACAAACAAAGTCCCAAGGATTTCCTTTTGGGCGTCGGACGTGTCGGCACAATTCTTTCCGCAGGTATTTTGGAACCAGACATTGTAGCGCTGTGATTCGTAGCGCCGTGATTCCTAACAGGATTGAATCCTAAATGGATACCCATTAACTGTACCTCTCCCACCCCTACTCCAGCAGTGGGTGCCATGTTAGAAGAATTCCACAAGCTTCAAGAACAAGCATTGCACAACTTACAAAAAGCCCAAGAGGGTGTAAAACGCTATGCGGATCGCCAAAGAGCAGATGCACCGACCTACAACATGTGATATAAGGGGTGGTTGTCACCTCAACGCCTACTTTCTCATCTGACACCAAAAAGAATTTCCTCCAAGTTCTTCTTACCCTTCATCATAGAAAAGATCATTAATCTAGTTCCCTTTTACTTGGTCTTATCTACTACCTGGAAACGTATTCATCCAGTCTTTCACGTTTCATTGCTTAAGCCTTTCATATCTGGAAGATCACTCAGAGGAATCCTCAGACATCCCCTCCAATCATCCGACAACAGCAGCAGATGTGTGACTCTCATTGTTTTCGTGGTCATCTCGGATATCTTGTAGATTGGAGAGGATATTCAACTTGCAAAAGAAACTGGGAAAATGCCACACAAGTACATGCACCTCTACTGGTCCAACGATTTCATATTCGTAATACCTGGAAGCTTGGTTTTTCCAGGTCTGGCCAGGGGCATGTCGTCAGGCTTCACCCTGGCTTGTCCGTCTTGGCCCGCTGGAAGCAGGCTGGCACATTCCAAGATGGCTGCTTCCAGAGGGCGTCAACCTTCCAAAGATGGCGGACATGTCACAATGCACTTGTGCATGCAATGATGGCTGCTGGAGTCCACCGTGCTGCAGGAATCATGGCTACAAGATCAGATGTCGCTGGTAAACTGGTGCATCGCAACGTCTTTCCCTAGTTGTCACAATGCTTCACAGCATAACCTCTCCTGTCTTGTTCCTGCTCTCCTTGTCATTACATGGTTCCTTCTTTCTTCTTTGTTTCCTCAGCATACCTCTTGCTTGTTCCCCCTCGTCCCACTACTCCTTGGTTCCTCTGCTACTGTTTACTTCTTCTCCTTGCCTACTGCTTCGCTGCTTCACTGCCTCTTCACACAGATTCAGAGCTGGACTATTTTTTCTCATCAGAGCCCTTACTCATCTCCAGGGTTCTTCTCCATTATGAAGGTTTCCCTACGTGGGTCTTGCCCTTTGGGCAAGTCTCTCTCTCTCGCTCTCTCGCTCTCTCGCTCTCTCTCGCTCTCTCTCTCTCTCTCTCTCTCTCTCTCTCTCTCTCGATATCCAGCGATTGAGGTGGCTGCCCAGAAGAAAGGCCCAATATCTCTTCCTGCAGAGACCGCACAAGTGCACAAGACACACAGGTAAGGCGTAACCTTGAGAGTAGATCGTCATCTTTCTATTCAAGCATCAAGAACTTCAGAGGGTAAAAATGTAAGAGCTTTGAAGTTCGTGGCATTAACGAGGTTAGGAGAAATGGAAAGTTAACATCTAAAATAGGTCAAGATGTTATCACTCAGAATTTTTAATCCAAGTTTCATCAATCTAGAAATGACTAAGGAACAGCCCTATTTAATTGTAGAAGGTATCTATAGAGGTAAATGGTACAAGTCCTAGTGCTCATCTCTGTAGTTTGGCCGCTAGGTTTTTTAACCACGTTGTTTTCGCCCATATTTCTCCTCTATTGAGGTTATCTTGATATTGTATGCTTGAGCGAGTAGCAACAAAAAATAACCTCCTTATTTCAAAGGAGAATAACAGATTCATGTATTGAGAAGCTTTAGGGAAAACCAATTTGCAGTTTTAGCCTACCTCAATAAATCACCTACTACCAATCCTAAATATTTAATGTGTGCTACAACTTCATGTTTTTAATTTTGCATGTGCCAGTTCACATTTGGCCTTATTTTATTTATTTGTGATGATTATCACTTTGTTTTTGTATATTTATATCAAGATTGTTATTTGTTATGTATGTCTCCAAGGAGGGAAGTGAATTTTTGAAGACCCATTTGTGTAGCATGAAGCAAAATAATATTATCAGCAAAAGCTAACTATGGAAGATGTTTACAAATCTTCAGAGGAAACATGCGTTACTCAATTATGTAGTCAGGTTGTGTGAGGTATATATTTATACACACATATAGTTAAATAGAGTTAGAGCTATCACACATCCCTGCCTAAGGCCATGATTTGGTTCAGTTAAAATTATAGGTTGAGTTCAATTGAGCCAGTACCATATTTTGTTTGCAACAATCTATTATAGGTTTTAACAAAGCAGGCTCAACACCCTATTTCATTACCTTTATATCCACAGCTGGTGCCGATTTACACATGAAAAGCTGTGCTCAAGTCTACAAAAGCAGCATATACTTAATGTGTATTATGCTTAAAGCATATTAGCTGCAAGTCTTAAGAGGCAGAAGGATTTCCTTGGTTGAGATTCCAGCCTTAAAAAAATGTGTCAAGCCGGATACATTTCTTGCTTTCTCGGCCCATTCATTTAATGCTTGCAGCATTATTTTAGAGTACACTTGCCCAGTAGTGTCGAGCATGGCTATAAGACTAATTTCCAGGGTTTTCAGGTCCCTTTCTTAAAATGCGAATCAGAATACTCTTTCTCCATGATGAACGGATAGTACCGGTGCCGTCAATGGGTAATAATATCAGAGAAAAACAATTGAACTGCTCTCAACGAAGTGAATTGCGAGATCCAGAAAGTAAGACTACAATATTGGTGCTATGCTAGGATCCAGCGGTCATCCGGAGAATATACATTGTTTGATTTTAAAATCAAATATATATGACTTATTCTGGTTAATGTCGGTTACCCTGATGCTTTTCTGACATACAATGGAGTCATGTGAAATGGCATAACGGACTTAAGAATGGTGCCCACCTAATTAAGTGTTGTTTAAACAGCAAACGGACCGTGATTTAAAGTACACCTACTTTCACAGGATAGGTTACAATGTAGACAACTGCTCCCTTGTGTACTCTCGGCTGTAGAAGCAGCAGAAGCCATGTACAGAGTACAGCTTGTAGTTAGAGAAGTGCATGATTTTCATATGAACCTAGAGGCGTTATAATAATACTGATGTGTTATTTATATAGCGCCTTAATCCAAAGCGCTTTACAGTGCACATATTTACATACAATATCACCCAACCGAAATTGGTACTCATTTATCGACCTCGGAAGGATAAATACGCGGAGCTATTTTACCAGGTTATAAGTATCAGAAGGATCACAGAATGGAAGCCGATCACATTTGCAAACTTTAAGTCCACATACATGAATTAGGAAAAACATGCAAAATTGATATGTGTGAGTAACACAGTATGCAAAACCCGAAGTGGGATTCATCTGGTTAAAAAAGCTTCAACAAACTTCCTTTTTCAAAAAATGAGGAGCTTGATACACAAAGATTTCCATAACTCCTGGAAAAAGTTCTTACACAAACATGCATTAGTTATATCCTTTTTACAAAGCTAGTTACAGCTCAATCACAAAACTAGTTATAAGTGTAAAACATGTATGTATGGATTTATGAGAACATTATATAAACATCCAAAACGTATGCTAGCGTAACTTGGAAAGGCAAAATAGGGTATTCCAAGCAATGTGTCAGGGAGTGAGAAAGGTAGGCAATGTTTAAGTTGGTGAACACCCACCAGGACAAACCTACTATGTACTGGCACACAACCTTTGCAAAGAAGACCACTTCTTCAGGAGAGAACTTGCTGCTCCCCATTTCAAAAAGGCTCAGACGCGGCAGTGCACAGTCAAGACACACTAGTGAGCTATACACCCTGAAACAATATAATCACACTCAAATCCTGACCTTCTCTTGACATTATCAATGTGGTTATGAAATGACAAAAAATTGAATTACGTAGAGGGAAAGTACTGCTTAGTGTTTGAAAACAACCAAATTAAATGCTTTCACTAATGTGTGACCATTCGATACCCAGGTTACGAGCTACCACTGAAGTACCACTGAAGAACTTGTGTCTTGTAGCTTCTTTTTCAAGCAGCAAAGATATGGACCAAGTGCTTGAGCACCATAAGCCAGTATAGTATTTACCAGTCCAAAGTAGGACTAAAGAAGTTGCATAATAGTCCAAACCCACACACGTTTTAATGCTATTAATTCTAGACCACCAATAAAAAAGAAGGCATTCAAATTGGCCATCAAATGGTAAAGGAACAACTGGTCCAAACATATAGCCAGAATACTAAGCAAGGCTTCTTAACTGTGCTTAAATAAGCTCATTTTGAAACCACGTTCGGTGGGAGGTAATACATGTTATACATATATTAAAAGGTGGTTTCATTTATCATTTGGACGTGCTGAGGAGGACTTGAGAGAAATTGAGAGTGATGATAGAGATGAAGCCAGACTAAGAACAACTCCGAATCATTGCAAAGTCCTCATTTATACCGAGAAATTGATTTATAATTAATGGATACGGACATCTCTAAATGTAGAAGCAGCTATACAAGACCTATATAACGCACAGAAACAAGCTCTGGAAAACCTTCAAAAAGCACTAAAAGGTACGCTGACTGTAAACACTCTGAAGTCCCCAAATTTGTACAAGGTGACTAGGTCTGGTTGTCTTCTCGCCACTTACCATCACGACTTTCCACAACAAAGTTTTTACCTTCAGACCCATCAAATACGCACTGCAGCTAACAGCCAGCTGGTTACGGATACATTCAGTCTTCTATGTGTACCCTACTAAAATCGTACATTGCAACTCCTCAAATACACAAGACAATGAGACCGCCACCTACGGTACTCTACAGTGCTTCACACGAATACGAGATCAACCACATCTGCAACTACAGGTTCTATCAAGGGTGTTTTGCAATATCTTAAAGACTGGAAAGGCTACCACCCCAAGTGAAACATCATGAGAACCAGTGGCCCACACACATGCACCTTTGATGCCCTGGAAATTCCATCAAGCTTACCCCTTGAAACCCTGCAGCATGCTGTTCGGAGGGGGGCACGATGTCAGGAATCACTGCTGCGTACCTGTGTCCTTGATGCCATGGTGGGCTGCAGCAATCGAACACAACATGGGGACTCTGCAAGTGCCGATGCTGCCTGCAGGTACTAGGTCAACGCTGATGTGCCAATGTCACCCGAAGGTAACGCTAACCCGTCGGATGTAAGTTGCATATAACCAAGATGTCCCTGTAAATCAGTATGCTGGAACTGCTTTGCTGTCCTGATACTAGTCCTTCGTTTCTGGGAACTCTTCCTTGCCTTTCTTCTTTGCTGGGACTCATGTCCCCTGTCCCTCCTCATCCTTGGGCTACCTTGTTTCCCCCTCTTTCCTTTCCTGTCCCAGACGGCTCCCAGCCTCGCTCACTCCTATAACCTTGCCATTTCTCTGCTCGCCTAATCATCTCATCGGTTCAGCCTTCCTCAGGTTTTGAGAAGACCTCATGAGCATCGCGCAGGTTTTTCCCCAAAATATGGGTTTGTTCCTGCCTTGGGTAAGTCAAAGTCAAACAATACATACAATAGATCCAGAACTAACCAAACTATTCTCCTAGAAGAGACAGTTACCCTTCTAGAGAATAACAGAGATATGACCAAAAAAGACAGCGTAGTCTGGAAAGTGGAGCAAGACTCTCACAACTGGAGTGACAGGTAAAGCAACTGACAGAGAGCATTGGTCAATTCATGAGATCCCCACAGGGAAATCCTAATTCATTCTCATAGAAACCTGGCCCGAATGAATCCACAGGTCAAAGTGGACAACGACAAGAGGAAATTGTTCAGGTTCAAAATACAGAAGGCGAAGAGGAAATAGGGTAAACGACAGAAAATATATGCCTCACATGAAAATACCCCTGAGTTTGCTGATAAATTGTCAGAGGTGAGATGAACCATCTTAATTGCGTGAAATAAAACCAGAGAAACCTAAAAAAGTGAAATTCAGTGAGGAGAAAAATGTAACCATTTCCTTTGTAAAACAAAAGAACTCTATGGAGAGGATACCCTTTGTTGCTTCTTTCCCAGATTTAATGTTTCCTCCCAAAGAATGGAGAATCCGAGTGAAAAGAAGTCAAATAAAGAACCTGGATGAAAAGAAAGAGTAACAAAGAAACCTCTAAACACAAGATGAACAAAATTGATAAATTTTGACAGAAACTCCAACACAAAATGGTATTCTCCCTCTTTGGATGTTTCTAGCCCTTACAATCCAGGCAGGAGCAATGGCTTGTAACCTACAGAAAAGGTACACGTCTCCAGCCGTTTCAATAATCTCAAAATGTTACTTCATTCCTACAGAGTCCTTGACAACCCACATGAACATGACCTTGAGGAGAATGCCCCTGGCAGACTACCCAAAGTCGAGCTTATGGAATACCAAACAAAGATGGAATGCGATCTTCATTATCCACTACCTCACACTTTCTCTGCAAGTTTGACATGACAGATTAAAGGTGTTTTGCACCTGTCCACATCTAGGGACATTATGACTTACAGGCTGGCATAGATACAGGATCCCAAGTGACCTTTATATCTAGAGAACTACTTTAGACTTTCAACCGTGAAAGAGGGAGAAGTCACTGTATTGCCATAATTTTGATGGGAAGCAGATCCCAGTAGAAGGGGTTTCTGAAATAAAAATCAAAATAGGGTGACATCTAATCGCCCATGTCATGATGGTTGTGACTCCCCACAGCACACCCTTTTTACCAGGAAACAATTTACATCTGAGGTTTTCACCCCAGATAGATTGCGTGAACCAGGTCCTCTAGACCCAAACTCGCCACCTGATAAAACTAAACTGAAGTGCCAACAATATCAGTTTGAATGGCAGTTGTCATTTGATTAAATAAAATCCTGACCTAGTAGCGATTAATTTCGAAAATACTCAGTCTTAGATATCCCTGTCATATCTGTAAAAGAACGATATGAAACTGAAGTGACTTTCCATAAAACCTTTAAGAATGAATCTTCCTTGAAACGATGAGTGTTTCTCCAGTCTGGGGGGAAATACACCAAAAGGTTTTCCCACGCAGATAACTGAGGACTAAGGTCAACCAGAGAATAGCTCAGAAATCAGAATCAGTAGTTTATCTCTACTGCAAAGGAAAGAGGAACTTCTATTCTTCTCTATTCAGCTAAATGAAGGTAAGGAAACCATTCTCTCGAAAGTTTGCTTAACTCATGAAAAAGGTTTTATCAGCAAAATATTACTTGAAAATTACAAAAGGATCAGATGAGTCCCACATTTAATCTGAATGATAAATGGGAGTCTCGACTTAAAGCAATAGATTCAAAACGCATGTTACCAGCATGTGCATGCTGGAGAGCCTCATTGGAATTAAAAAGGTAAATAATAATTGATGAGTCGTGGGTATTGTCATTTCTGATTTTTACATCAGCAATGACATACTGCAATGATTCGCAATTAATTTGTCTCTTATCAATAAAAAAGCCTGGTCCCGAATCAGGCGGACAACTGGTGTATTTAAATGATTTAGAAAGGGTATTTCTTTCAGCCCAATTGCTGCCTTATGCTGCTGAAGTTCAAATCAAAGAGGAAATGACTATTCTAGAAAATACACGATAATATACGTTGGCAGTAAATATTTGAAAAGTACAAACCTTATTCAACGAAGCTTTAATTAAATAATATAGCGCAACAAGGCCTGTCTCTACATGCAACCGCATTAGTGGTTCTTAAAGATGATACAATCCAAATATTGGTTGGTTGATGATTCCAAAGTGTCATTTTATGCCCACATACCATGGATGTAGCCAATCCTAAAACTGGTCCCAAACTAGAAGATTGTTATGACAATAATGATGGTAACTGGCCAGAAAATATTCCTACTCGAAAAAGGGGGGATTTTTATGGTGTACTCACTGGCTGTGCTCTTTTGAATTGGAGGATGTTACCTCCTGTGAGATGCTAGAAGAATAGATGGTGTTTAAAGTCACAAGTAAGTAACTTGACACTAAGGAATCAACCCCCCATATAAACACTGTACAGGAAGGCCTCTCCACTCAGTTAGAAGATACTTCAGACATAACCATCCTAGAAATATTTCCAAGCTCCTGCCCGGAGGTTGGAGAATCAATCAGTATGGTTGATGCATGGGAGACACAAGAACAGAAACAACAGAACAGAAACAAAAGTTGATACAAATATTTATGGATTTTTAGAAAGTTTTCTCTCTGTAGATTCCTGTGGGTGTGGACATTCACAACTATACCTACAGGGTCTATACCTAGAGACCCTAATATGGCACCAGTATTTGTAACACAAGATGGCGTTAAGCCCCAGTTCCAAGGGCTGGAACGGGGGTTAATGGGCCGGCTTCCCAAGTTATTGGCCCAAGCAAAGCGAGGGCAGATAACGAGGGCTCTTGGCCGATAACCCCTGTTCCAGCCCTTGAAACGGGGGCTTAAGGCTATTAGCACCCCAGGTGGCCAAAAATGGATTTTACTTTGTACAACAGGAAGTGTGCCGTATCCCGTTGTAAGAAGGAAACTCCTTTGCAAAGATGCCCGCCATGGAAATTGAATGGGGGCTCCATACAGAGCCCCTCTTTCCTGTCCATGGCAGCAGTTGTGAGCAGAGCAGAATGTGCAGCTGTGAAGGCGAGTGACAATTCCAATATGCCTTGGGGTTTCCTTTCCCCATGTTCAACACAGTCAGTTGTCCAAAGTGTTCCAAATCAACTTTGCAATCTTTTAGGCTTTTTAACAGTTCACTCAGCTTGTTCTCTTCAATATTTCATGGACACAACAGCTTCAGAAACTTAATTTTCCTTGGGTCACTCCGAGTAGTGGTTACTCGGTCTAGGCGCAGTTGCCGAACGACACGGTCCACCCATTACAGGACACACAACTGATAACCCTTGGCACTTTGTTATGTTCACTTGTTTTCCTCGGACTTCCTTGCCAACACAGTCACCCTCTTGAACCTGTGCAATTGTCCACTTTGCAGTTCTCTTTATCCTTCGCAGCTTTTTGACTCGACACTATTCACTTTGTGGGGTGCTTTCCTTGTCACCATCACGCTTTCACACTTCACAACACTGCTTATCATTTGCTTTCATTTGTTTCCAAAGCCCTTGTCACTGGCTTTCCTTCGGTTCACACTTTCACATTGTCCATCATTGCTTTTATATTTGCTTTCACTGATTTCGAAAATGGACCTTCCTTTCATTTCACTTGTGCAGTGCTTTCATATACATTGCATGTACTTTGCATAACTTTTCTTTAGTTTGGTATTCAATAATGCAGTTCGATATTCATTAATGCATGAAATACTTTGTAGCTTGTTCGGCCTTCATAATCTTTCCGAGTCTCCCAACCCTCTTATCATGTGTTTTCATCTGACTGGCATCTCCTTGTGCCCAGGCCCAGCCCCTGGAGCACCCCGGTGTGACTATTCCCTTTCTGTCACTTACTCGCTCCTTCTGGTGCTTACAGCTTTCTCCTCTGCGGCTTCTCGCTCTCCTTGCCAGCGCCAGGAGCTTTGACGAGCAGCGCTCATCACTTCTGAACCTTCCTGCTGCTTCTGGAGGCTCCCTGAAGTCTTCAGTGTTCCCAAACTCCAGCGGGGGATACTCAGCACTGGATTCTGCAGGACTTCTGTCCTTCTCCCAGCCTGCTTGGGATGCAGCGTCCTTCTTGCTCTCTTGCAGTGCTCAGCAACTTCTCTAGCGACGCCTCTCTAGCTTGCTCCGTACCAGGTTTCAGCGTTTCCTCCTGGTGGGTCTCTCGCCCCAGGCAGATGTATCTTTGCCATTTGCTGGTTTCTCTTTATGTAAACCTGTAGCCTTTCAACTGGCTGCAGGTGTAAGTTCTTTGCCTGACCCCAATTAGCAGGACATTCCTGACCAGGGTAGTAGTGTTTTACAGTCCTCTTCTTTGGCTCAGTACCAAAGTATTGCACAGCAATAGAAGAACAAACTACTTACCTCTAGTAACGTTCTTTCGACTGGATGCTCCTCCCATGCATTCCTCATCTTTAATATACTCTGATATCCTGCTTGCAGCTCAGAAACTTTTCTCAGCAGAGGGTTCCATGCGTCGTAGACCTTGTGTCCTTTGAGGGCCACCGTCCTCCTCGAGTATGATGTTGACGCAGGTATAAAAGACAGCACTGCGTCCCTTGCCTCAGTTCGTGTTTTCCTCTCGCCAGCACAGCCGTCTTGAAGATGAGAAATACTTGAGCGTTAACAGAGAGGAAGGTGTAAATCACGCAAACTCCTTGACAGTGGGTATGCTGGGAGGGGCGATGAGGAATACGTAGGAGGAGCACCCATTCGAAATAACATTAGCAGGGGTAAGTAATTTGGTCTTCGAAAGGATTGTGTCCTCCCACGAATTCCTCATCTTTGATATTCTCCCATAGCAGTGTTTTGCAGATGGTGGGAAAGAAGAGTTAAATTTTGATTTACGCTGTGTAAAACGTCCTTTCCAAATCTAGATTCTTGGTCCGAAAGGGAATCTAAACAGTAGTGTTTAGCAAATGTATGCACAGAAGACCAGGTGGCAGCATTGCAGATGTCCTTCAGCGATACCCCTCTCTAGAGGGCTGAAGAAGTGGCTACACCTCTGGTTGAGTGGGCCCTTCGACCTTCGGGAACCTCCTTCCCAGCCATGCTATAACATTCAGATATACACAGTATAATCCACTGAGACAGCGTTTGTTTCTGTGGCCAGTGTAGCTAACAAAAAATTAGGTTAACCAGTTTTATTTTAGAAACCCTGTTAATATAAAAGCTCATGCCCTTCTAGGGTCAAGTCTGTGTAACCTCTCCTCCTCTTTAGATGGATGAGGAGGAGAGTAGGTAAGACATTTTTTTGTGGCAAATGAAATTCTGACACCATTTTTGGCAGAATAGAGGGGCCAACCCTCAAAACTACCTTGTCTTTATGAAAGACCGTGCATGGCAGTTTAGAGGATAAGGCCTGAAGCTCGCTCACTCTGCGCACAGAGGTAATGGCCGTCAAGAATGCTGTTTTCAAAGACAACATCCTAAGTGGACAAGAATGTAATAGTTCGAATGGGGAACCCATCAGGAAATTTAAAACCAGGTTGAGGTCCCAGACCGGAAACAATGAATGGAACCGGCAGGAATATGTTGGTCAATACTTTTAAAAACTGGATGACAATAGGAACCTCGTGGTAGGAACCTTGTTCAGGGGACAGCTTGGAAATAGATAGCACAGCCAGATAGCCATTGGCCGTAGCAACCTCTAGCCCCTGATTGGTTAGATGTAGGAGAAAAGGCAAAACCAGTGGTGTCAATTCCTTTATCTCTACACCAGCTGCAACATTTGTTCCAGCGGCAGCGGTACAGAGATTTAGTTGCTGGCCGTCTGGCCGAAAGCAACACATCTATGACATCTTCCGGGGAGGTCCCAATCCGTGTACCTCAACCTCTCAGAAACCATGCGTAGAGGCTGAGGGTTGTGATCTCTGGATGAAGAATGCAAACACCCTCTTGCGAGAGGAGATCCTCCCTTTGTGGAAGATGAATTGGAAGGCAGATGGGCATTTCCTGAAGTTCCGGATACCACATTCTCCTGGCCCAGTCTACGGCAATCCGGATCATGGATTTTTGAAACATCCTCAGCCTCCTGAGAACATGAGGAATGACGTGGACTGCCGGAAACGCATACAGAAATGGAAATTCCCAGCCCACTAAGAGCTTCTCTCTGAGGAAATTTCCTTGAACAGAACGGGTCACACTTCCTGTTGACACTGGACACGAACAGATCTACTTGAGGGGTTCCCCAAAGGGTGAAGACCTCTTGAAGGACTTTGCAAGCTATCTCCTACTCGTGGGAGACAGTGCTCTGCCTTCTGAAAGGATTTGCCGGTGTGTTTTCCTCTTCAGCCAGATGAACTGCCGACAGAGAGATTCCTTCTTGTAGTACCCAAAACCAGAGCTGTATCGCTTCTCTGCACAGTGGTAGTGACCCTACACCCAGTCTCTTGTTGAGGTAATGCATGGCCACTGTGCTGTCCATCATTATCAGGACATTCCGTCCCTGTAGAGAGGGCAGAAAGACCATCAGCGCTAGTCTGATTACCCTCAGCTCTAAAAGGTAGATATCCAGTTTGGACTCTGACAGAGACCAGCGTCTGCTGATTGTCAAACCGTTGGAGTGACCCCCTCCAACCTGAGTCAGAGGCATCTGTAACCACTGTTATCTGTGGCCCTGGCCGCCAAAAGGGTTCCCCCGTTAACACATTCTCCTTGACGGCCCACCACAGGAGATTCTGCGTGACCCCGCTGGAATCCGTACAAGATCTGTCATCCTGACGGAGAACTGTGACCACTGAGTCCTGAGAGCCCACTGAAGGGACCTCATCCTCTAGCAGACCTCTGGCACTAGCAAAATGCAGGATGCCATGAGACCGAGCAACCTCAGAAAATCGAAGGCCGGAAGATTTGGGGCACTCTGAAATATGCTTACCATCTGCAAAATGTGGGTAGCCCTTACCTCGGGTGGCAAAGCTTTCCCCAAGGAAGAGTTCAGGACTGCTCCAATGAATTGCAGCTTTTGGGAAGGTGTCATGTGGGACTTCTTGAAGTTGAGAGAGAAGCCCAGCCTGTGGAGAGAGCGACAGGTGCTGTCCAGATGTTCCAGAGCCTGCTCGGGTGAATGGGCTCTGATCAGCCAATCATCCGGTTAAGGGTAGATGTGAATTCCCCCCTCCATAGATTCACTGCCACCACCACCATCAGCTTGGTGAATAACCTCAGGTTGAGGTCAGCCCGAAAAGCAGTACTTAAAACTGATAGTGAGAACTGCCAACAGCGAATCTCAAGTATTTTCTGCGCTTGAGATAAATCGGCACATGAAAGTAAGCATCCTGAAGATCCAATGACACCATCCAATCCTGGAGCTAAAGGGCCTGGAAGATCTGCGATATTGTGACCATCTTGAACTTCTTCTTGAGAAACTTGTTCAAGCATCTCAAGTACAGGATGGGTTGCAACCCTCCGTCCTTTTTCGGGATCACAAAATAAGGAGAGTACCATCCTTGATTTCTTTCTGCTACAGGTACCTGTTCGATTGCACCCTTCTCCAACAGTGTCTGAACTTCCTGTAGGAGGAGCGGATCTGGTACTTTCAAGCATTGGCCCCTTGGGGGGCAGTTCAGAGGCCTTTTCAGTAAGGAGAGGCAGTAGCCATGGGCAAAAGTTTGCAGAGCCCAAGCATTTGTTGTAATGCTTTGCCATTCTTTCAGATGCCGGGCTAATCTGCCTCCCACTGCAGACAAATAAATGCTTTATGTTTTCAAAGCGGTTTTGGGGTATTGGCCAGTGCGTAAGGCAAGGACGAAGTAGCTGTAGCAGCTCCCGTGCCCGCCTGACCTCGGCAGCCCCGTGGTTGCCTTCTCTGCCCCCTTTGTGTGAACTGACCCCCAACAGAGGAGAAGGATCAAAACCAGCTATTTCTCCATCCCACATTAGAAAACTGAGTTGGTCGACTCTGTTGGGGCTGTCTAATGGCCAGACTCAGAGATTTTGCTGCTGCCTTAGACGACTGCAATTTCTCAAGGCTTTCATCTGCTTTTGTTCCAAACAGACAAGACCCTTCAAACGGCACAACCAACAGTCTGGATTGCACGTCAGAAGCAAACCCTGATTTCCCTAGCCAGGCAAAACATCTTAGCACTGTACTAGCAGCCATAGAACAGCTAATACTCTGCAGTGTCTAGCCCTGACTGCAAAGACTGACACACATCATCTTTTCCATCCTGAATGATGCTCATAAAACCATCCCTTTCTTCACCCTCTGGGATGTGCTCTGATGCCACGCCAATTACCTCCCACAAAGTGTAGGTAAACCTTGCCAGTGCACAAGTTGCTTTGGCTGCCTCCAGTGCCATACGCCCTAAAGAAAAAGCTTTCTTCCCAATAGCATCAAGCCTTTTATCCTCTGTGTCTGGAGGAATTGTGGGATAGGCTGCTCCCTTAGAAGCGGCAGTCGGCAGTCTTTCAGGACTTGGATGTTTCAAAAGAAACTCCAGATCCACTGATGAGGGTCTGTATTTCTTAGTAAAGTCCTTGTGGACTGCAGGAATGGTACCTAGACTCTTCCAGTTCGCCAAGACCCTACTATGAACTGCAGCATGAAAGGGAAGGACTTGGTCCTAAGGTGGCCCCTTGTCCAAGATATCAGTCACAACATCTTGTTCATATTCAACAGATGATCCACCCCAGCCCAGGCATTCTATAACCTTTGCCATTAGTGCTCTATATGAGGCATCAGCATGGCTTGAGACTTCAGGGGTGCCAAAATCAACTTCTGGGGAAGTATCCAGACCACTGGCATCCTTCAGGGTGTCCACAAGGTCCCTCATTCTTGATTCCTGGGATATCAGTTCCTCTGGAACACCAGGAGTGCCGTACTGCTGTCCAAAACCATAAATAGGGCTTTGCTCCTCCACCACCTCCTCCTCATAAATAGAGGCAATAAAGTTAAAAAAAAGTCTCATTTCTCTTGTGGTTTGTAAACCTTCGGCAGTTCGGAAAAGGATGCCAAGGGCCTCTGGAACACCAGGAGTGCTGTACTGCTGTCCAAAACCACAAATAGGGCTTTGCTCCTCCACCACCTCCTCCTCATAAATAGAGGCAATAAAGTTAAAAAAAGTCTCTTTTCTCTTGTGGTTTGTAAACCTTCGGCAGTTCGGAAAAGGATGCCAAGGGCATCGACTCTGATGAATTCGACAGTGTCCACTGGGTCTGAGGAGGGGTATCTCTTAGAGGCGTTGAGGCCATTAAAGGCACACAAGATGCGTTTGAGATCTTCGACACTTTCAATAGCCTGCTTTCGAGCTCTTGGGCACGCGGTCAGCAGTTTTCATCGACACCCTGTGGGCCTTCCACGTGATTGGGTCAGGAGTCTCAAACAACTTTTTCGAAGGGGCTGACATTGCAACCTTCTTAAATACTTCCAACATCTACAGGCAAATAGATTTTAAACATTATTTTGCCTTCCTCGTGTGGCCCTCAGGATTCCTACAAGACCATACTTGCTGTTAAAATACATACTTTGTGCTGTTGTCATTCATTTGGAGTGGACAAGGAAAAAGGTTGGCTACTATGATCCGCAATGGGATGTGGATAAGGAGAAATTGGTGTTGGATGCAAAACACTGGACCAAGACAGATGAGGACTTTATAGACATGCTGATGCACTAGAGTGATTTTAGACAAGAAGGTACCTCTTTAGAAAACCACAGGTGAAGCATCTGGTGAAAGTTCATGCTGGAGTGGTTGGCGGTGCAGCCTCATCCTTGAAAACGCAGAAAACAGAAAAGGCTACTGTTTCCCGCGAGGATCTCTGCTCCTCCTCCTGCACACCTTATTGCTCTGTCGCCCTGTGATTGCTCCGCCCACCAAGCAACAAGAACCAGCATGTTGTCTGGAGTGAGCGGTGCAAGTGCGGCTAAGTGCAGTCGGCAGCTGAGGCGTCACTGCTACTGTTTTCTGCTGAGGATCTTTGCTGCTTCCTGCTCACCTTATCGTTCTGTTGCTCTGTGATTGCTCTGCCCACCAAGCAACAATAACCAGCATGTCGCGCAGTGCAAGTGTGGTTAAGTGCAATGGGCCATGGTGGCCACACAGCTACTGTTTCCCACTGGGGGAAACTGCTCCTTCCTGCTTGCCATATTGTTCTGCCACCGTGTGATTTCTGCGCCCACTTAGCAACAAGAACCAGCACGTTGCACGGAGCATGCGAGTGGGACAAGTGCAGTCAGCAGTCAGCTGGCAACTGCCGACTGCCTGCTCCTCCACCTTTTATAACCAGTTTCTAGACCAGCTGTTGGATAACAAGGAGTTGAGGTGAAGTGCTATTTAAGTTATGATATGATATATTTTATTTATATCGCGCTCGTACATAAATGTTTGTATACACACCTACAACTTAATATATTGCCTGTTCTGCAGCACGCACATTAAAGGCTAAATCTGTGCATACTTACTTTGAAATATAAACATTGAATTGCAGGCAGAGGAATGGTGCGTCAGTCCAGCTTAAGCAGTCCTGGCACGCTAATTGAGGCATTGAACTTGAACCGGCCCATAAATTGTGAAGCTAATGCTTTACTGCAGGCTCATTCTCGGGGGAAAATTACTGCATTTTTCCCACTGTGTTCACGTAAAGAACCCTTGTTGCCGCAAATGGTAAAAGAGACACTTAATAACTCAAATATTGGCACAAATGAGGTAGAAGAATCTAATGAAGAGGTACAGCAGGATGTGTTGCAGCAAGATGAAGTAACCATGATTGACAACACTTTGCTGCTTAATATATGTTAAGAATTTCAAACAGAAAAACAAGTAACTTACCAACTGGTAACCTTCTTTCGACTGGATGTTCCTCCAACGTATTCCTCATCTTTGACATGTAATGTCCAGCTTCGGCTGCTTCAGAAAACGTTTTCAGCAGAGGGTGCCCTGAGTTGATGGCATCGAGTCAATGTCTCTCGAAGGCCTCCATCGAGGGTGACGTCATCGGATGTTATAAGTAGCACAAATGGCGCCCATGGGCCTCAGTTCTGTTTTTCCCCTCCTCGTGTTAGCAAAATTGCCCGTTAGTACAGGCAGGCAGTAGTCAGCCTTGTTAGAATGAAAGCTGTAATAGCATGGGAAATTCTACAGAGGGGTAGGGTGGGAAGGAAATGAGGAATACATGGGAGGAACATCCAGTCGAAAGAATGTTACCAGTTGGTAAGTAAACTGTTCTTCGCATGGATTGTGTCCTCCAACATATTCCTCATCTTTGACAGACTCCCAAAGCAGTCTCCAAGACTGGAGGAGGGTGGAGAATTTAAATTTGCCAATTGTCATAAGGCTGAATAAAGTACAGCCTTACCAAAAGCGATGTCCTGAGCGTGGGAAGTATCCAAGTAATAATGCTTGGTGAACATGTGCAACAATGTCCACATTGAAGCATCACAGATGTTTCGATTGGGCACGCCCCTTTGCAGGGCTGTGGAAGACGCCATAGCCCTGGTGGAGTGTGCCCTCAAACCTGCTGGTGGGTCCTTGCCTGCCAGTCTGTAACATTCTGAAATCGTAAGGATGATCCACCTGGACAAAGTCTGTTTTGAAACAGCTTGCCCTAATTTGCGTCCAGTATATCCTATAAAGAGCTGCTCGTCCACTCTCAACTTGCACATCCTAGACACATAAAAGCTTAAAGCTCTTCTAGGGTCCAATCTGGGGAGCCTTTCTTCCTCTTTACTGGGATGTGGTGGAGGATAAAATGCTGGCAGAACTATTTTCTGATTTAGATGGAAGTCTGATACTATTTTAGGTAGGAAGGAGGGTTTAACCCTAAACACAACCCTGTCCTTGTGGAATACGGTAAAGGGTGGCTTTAAACAGAGTGCATGCAACCTTCTCACTCTACGTGCAGATGTTAGAGCCACCAATAGTATAGTCTTGAAGGTTAACAACCTCAATGGACATGTGTGCAAAGGTTCCAATGGTGCACACATTAAAAATGTTAGAACCAGGTTAAGATCCCAAACTGGAATCTGAAAAGCAGAAAGTGGGAACACATTTGTGAGCCCTTTCAGAAATTGAGTCACCAATGGAATTGTGAAGTAAGAACATTCCTCCGATGAGCGCTTGAATATGGAGAGCGCTGCGAGATGACCCTTAATGGTTCCAATGTGAAGACCTTTGTGTGCTAATGAAAGATAGCACATCCGGAGTCGAACATAGAAAAGGATCAACATTCTTTTCCCTGCACCAGTCGCAAAACCTATTCCAACAGCAACGGTACAGAGATTTTGTTGCTGGCCTCATTGCCGAAAGCAACACCTCCATCACGTCATCTGGGAGGTTCCAAGCTGATCACTGCATGTAGGCCGTTCATCTCCTCACCCAATTGCATTACTCTTGCTAGAGCATTAGTCCTATCCAAGATAGACTATTCTAATGCCCTTTACTTAAGCACTAGCTACAAAAATATCAACAAACTGCAAGTAATTCAAAATAATGCCATCAGAGCTGCCCTCAACATCCCCAAAAAGATGCACATCTCGGAGACCAGACGCAAACTACTTTGGCTTCCAGTCAAGCACAGAATATCCCTTAAAACTCTGGCCCTTACACATAAAGCCAGGCCAACCTTGCACCAGCCTACCTCACCAACCAACTTACACCTCACACTTCTTCAAGACCTCTTAGAGCAGCACAAGCTAACACTATGTCCATACCGAGATTTAAACTTCATAACTCGGGTGGTGCTAGCTTCCCTGTACAAGCCTCCAAATTATGGAACACAATACCTGCGCTTTTGCGAGCAGAACCTTCATTTAACCTATTTAAACATAACACAAAGTGTTGGCTTCACAACATGGACTCTATGACAGCCTAACCGCCTGATCCCAGCATGATCGACTGGCACACTTTTGTAATTAATGTACTTATACTAGACTATGTATATATGCATTTGCATGACTAAGTTTGTACCCACCTGTAACTGCAATGTAACGTAACCCTTATTGACTGCTTTCAATTGCAACTGTAACCAGATCTAACTTATGCGCCCGTATGCCCCTGGGCCTGGCTGCACTTTATAAATAAAATAAATGCAAATACAAATACAATCGTTGTATCTCAACTTTTCAGAAACCATGCGTGAAGGTTGAGAGTGTTGACCTCTGGATGGAGAACCTGACCCTTCCTTTGCGAGTGAAGGTCCTCTCTTTGTGGAAGATGTATCGGAGGACAGATGGGCATGTCCAGAAGGTCCGGGGACGATGTCCTCCTGGCCCAATCTGGGGCAATTAGGATCATGTGGCTCCCGAACCATCTAAACCTCCTGATTACTTGAGGAATGACGGGGACCGGCGGAAACATGTATAGCAGTGGAAAATCCCAAACCACCACAAATGCATCTCCTAGAGCTCCTCTCGGAGGAAATTCTCTTGAGCAGTACCTTTCGCACTTCCGGTTGGTCCCGGTTGCAAACAGATCTATGTGAGGAGTTACTTAAAGGGCGAAGTTCTCTTGAAGGACTTCCTGAGCTAGTTCCTACTCATGGGAGACTGTGCTCTGCCTGCTCAGAGCATCTGCCGCTGTGGTCTCCTGCCCGGCCAAGTGAACTGCTGATAGGGAGATTCCTTCTTGAATTACCCAGCACCAGAGCTGCATTGACTCTCTGCACAATGGTAGTGACCCTACACCTCCTCTCTTGTAGAGGTAATGCATGGTCCGTCATTATCAGGGCATTCTTTCCCCTGACAGAGGGCAGGAAGCCCTTCAGCGCTAGTCTGATTGCCCTCAGCTCCAAAAGATTGATATGTAGTTTGGACTCTGATGGAGACCAATGACCACTGGCTGTCAGATCGTTGGTGTGGGCTCCCCACCCCCCTGAGTGAGGCATCCGTTACTACAGTCGTCTGTGGCCATGGTTGCAAAAAAGGTTCCCCCTTCAGGATATTTTCCTCGCAGGCCCACCATAGAAGATCTTGCGTAACTTTGATCGGAAACCTGCAGTTGATCTGACATCCGTCCCGAGAACTGGGACCATTGTGTTTGGAGAGCCCATTCTAGGGGTCTCATTTGTAGACAGGCCTCTGGCACCAGGTAAATGCAGGATGCCATGAGACAGAGCAACCTTAGGAATTCAAAGGCCGGGAGACAGTGGGCATTCTGAAACTTTGGTAGCATCTGGAGAGTGTCTTGAGCCCTCACCTTGGGTGGCGAGCACTTTCCCAAGGACGTGTCTACAACAGCCCCGATATACTGGAGCTGTTGGGAAGATGTCATGTGTGACTTCTTGAAATTGAGGGAGAAGCCCAGTCTGTGTAGGGAGTGGCAGGTAACGCTGAGGTGATCCAAGGCTTGTTCGGGAGAACGCCAATCGTCCAGGTAGAGGTAGACGTGAATCCCCCCCTCTCCTGAGATGCGCTGCCACCATCATTAGTTTGGTAAAGACCCTTGGGCAGAGGTCAACCTGAAAGGCAGGACTCGAAACTGATAGTGCGAGACGCCAAACGGCAAACCTCAGGTATTTCCTGTGTTTGAGATGGTTTGGCACATGAAAATAAGCATCCTGAAGGTCCAATGACACCGACCAATCCTGTAATTGGAGGGCCTGAAGGATCTGAGAAAGTGTGACCATCTTGAATTTGTTCTTCCTGGGGAACTTGTTCAAGTATCTCAAGTCCAAGATGGGTCTCAGTCCTTCGTCTTTCTTGGGGATCAAAAAAATATGGGGAATACCAACCCTTGTTCCTCTCTGCACAGGCACTGGTTCCATAGCACCTTTCCCTAGCACAGTGAATATTTCCTGCACAAGGAGCGAATCTGGAATCCACAAAGAGTGTTTCCCCGGTGGATTGGTGTGAGGCTGCGTTATGAATGGTAGGTAGTAACCATGGGCTATTGTCTCCAGAGCCCACGCACCTGAAGTAACGGCTCGCCATTCTTCAAGATGGTGAGACAGTCTGCCCCCCCCCACCAGTGACATGTGGCACAATCTTTCAAAGTGGTTTTGAAGCGGTTGCTGCAGCCACCGATGGCAAGGTAGGTGCAGCTGGAGTTGGCTTGGCACTTCTACCTCGTCCACCACGAGGGAACTTCTGTTGGCCTCTTTGACTGGCCATTCCACTCACCTTTCCAAATGAGGAGTAGTAGCGAAAAGATCGCGCCCTCCATGGCTGTCCCACCGGACGAAAAGGATGAGGTTGCCTAACAGCGGCCCCTAAAGATTTGGCAGCCACCTTCAAGGTCTGCAACCTCTCAAGGCTCTCGTCAGCCTTGCTGCCAAAAAGGTGAGACCCTTCAAATGGCATGTTGAGAAGACAAGCCTGCACATTCGGTGCAAAACCTGACTTCCGCAACCACGCAAATCTATGCATCACAGTGCTTGTGGCCATGGACCTGCTGATGCTATCCGCAGTGTTCAATCCAAACGGAAGGGACTCGCACATGGCTTCCTTGCCATGAATATGCACTCCCACAGAGTGTATGAAAATCTTGCTACGCACATGTGGAGTTGGCCGACTTCAGGGCCATATTCCCAACTGAAAATACCTTTCGTGCCCATCCATCTACACGCTTGTCGTCCCTATCAGGAGGGATGTTAGGGTACGCTGTCTTGTTCGAGGTAGCTGTGGCTGCCTGGATCACCAGACTCTCTGGAGTGTGGTGTTTGGACAGGTAGCCAGGGTCGCTACTGGAAGAGCAGTATTTCTTTGAAAGGGACTTGTCCACCGTGGGATTGGTGTCAGGGGTCTCCCAATTTCTGGCCACCCTTTTTTGCAGAGCCACATGGAAGGGTAATATAGGATCTGTAGGTGGACCTTGGTGTAGAATATCGGTCCAATCATCCTGATCAAACTGTACTCGGGGTCTAGCCCAGCCTAGGTGCTCCACTACTCTGGACATCAGTTGCTGATACGAGGAGTGAGCATGCTCCCCTGGTTCCGGCCTGCCAAACTCCAACTCAGGAGAGGTATCAATGCCGCTGGCATCATACAAGGTGTCATAAAGATCTTCCATCTTGCTCTCTTCTGATATGAGGCATTCCGGCACAATGAGGTTTCCATACTGAAGCCCACAAGGGGCATCCTCCCCATCTGATCTCTCTTCCTCCTCAACAATGGAAGAGAGGGATTTGAAAAAATGTCCTTTGGCAGAGGAGTGAAGATTTTTTTAGGAGTACTCACTGGCTTCAAAGGTGTCGGTGTAGATTTGGTTTTAGCCTTCTTATGAGTTTCCTCAGGCCCTGGGGGCTGAACTGACACAATCGGTACCTTTGGCGTCAATGGCTTTGGCGTCGACAATAGCGTCGACAATGGCGTCAATGGCACCCAAGGCCTAGATGAAGTCAATGAATCGACGGGCTCCTTCGACGGTTTTGGCACCATGGTCTTGGAGGGTTCTACAGGCTTTGAAGGCATTGATGATCTTGAACGCTTGCCATGTCTCGAGGGATCCTTGTCCATTCCAGGCCTTGAGGGCTCTCAATACGAATCACTCCATCCACCCGGGCTCAAGGGCGCGTGAGTTTCGGTTGAGACCGCTCCTTCCCGGCTTCTACAGAAGGCGCAGATGGAGCCTTACCCTGCTTCTCAAAAATGTTTAACATCTCTACACGGAATGCTTCTAACTCCGCGGGCATCGACTTTTTGGAGGGGCATCTTACCCTCTCTCTTACCCTCTCGGGGGTGCCGCCTGGCGAGGACAAAGAGGAAGGTGACGAATGGTGCCTCCTCCTCAATCACTTCATCGAGGATGAAGAATGGCAGAAGAAACTTCGGGATTTTGAATGTTTTTTATCCTTCTAATGCCGAGGAGAGCAATCTCTCGACTCGGTGGTCGATGAACAATCAGGTTGGGATTTACGGGGCTTGGATATCTTGCCTACCTACAGCTTCCCCTTTCGTTCTGGCAAGGCCTTTCCTGTCATAGCTTGACACTTGGTCCAGGAATCAGTGGTGTGGCCTTCACCCAGGCACCACAGACAGACGATGCAGATCCGTGATGGACATCTTGGAGCTGCACTCTTGGATTATTTGTATCCAGAATGAGGGGTCGTCAGAGTTGAAGACAAAGACATTTATAGAAGGTAACTGTGCAATTGAGGTAACTATGCAATCAAATTGAATGAGGCGTGCAAGTTTTGAAGCAAACAAGTTTGTGGAAAAACAGAACTTAGGCCAGCGGGCACTGTGCGTGCTACTTATTACATCCAATGATGTCATCCTTGACAGACACCTTCGAGTGACATCGACTTGATGCCATCGACACAGCGCGCCCTCTGCCAAAAAAGTTTTCCGAAGCAGCCGGAACTGGGCATTACTTGTCAAAGATGAGGAAAACGTTGGAGGACACAATCCATTCAAAGTGACGGTTACCAGAAACACTGCATTAGTGAAGGGCATTGCGATTGAGGAATCAAATACTCTAACAACCAATCTCTCAGCACTGTTTTTACATCGTACAGTGACAAATGTACTTCTTCCTTGATCTCCAACATCCCAAACACAAATAATATATAAATGTGTGTGAAATCCTTATTGGCTGGTTGCATGTTGGCACATAGCACTTGATGCTTCTTTTGAGTTTTATCAGAACTGATACTTGTAAAAGTTGATATGTCTATGGATCTGGATTGCTCCTATTCAGCTAGACTGCAGTCCAGTGTTTTGGAAGTTCCTGTGCATAGATCTTCTTCCGAAAGATATATTTTTGACCTTTTGAGCATTTGAGAGCAACATTTAGAGGTCAGAGAGGCTACTGAAAGCTCGGATCACCAAAGAGTGGCTGATGGTGAGAACTATCTGAATCACTCTACCATTGTGATAGTCTGCTCTTCTCTACCACACAAGTGCGGAAGGAAGCCTCGAGGGAGAAAGATGCAGAAAAAGAATAGGAAAATGGCGATGGTAACTATAAAAACTCCCATGGCTCGTAAGATTAGAGACCCTTCTGACAGTGTTGCAACTGGTACTGAAGACACAATAGTTGACCTGGAAGAGAAGTTTGAGCTGCAACATAATAAGTTATCCAAAAAGAAAAAGAAAGAAAGACACAAGGAAAACAACAACAAAAAATGTTACAACGTTGGATAAATGGATCACAGATGCCAAAGTATGCAACACCTCTAAGAGGTCTGCAGTAGACAGTGCTACAATGCTACTCAAGTAACTACCACTCTCCATCTAATTATACATCAATGGTGGGCCTCAATAATGGAAATCATCAAACTAATGTTCTGGACACATCTATGGAAGCCTATGATACAAGTGAGTGTCTCAATGCATTTAATTCTAAAACTGGCTCTAAACTAGCTGGACCAATGAGCAGAGAGGTCCATATGGCCAACGCTGATTCTGGTGATCCTAAGGCACTTATACTTGCAGCTATATTTCCCTGTAATAGCAGTTGTTTCTTAAATATATCTTTTATTTTTAAATTCCTGCACACAATCCCATAGCTGTGTATTTTGGGTTGGTCACATTGCCAGCTAAGAGGGGGTGCTGTAGAGAACTAGTCCCATATTCCTTTTGCATCAATTAATTCAATAGACTTCATTCTGAATTACTGTGCCTCATTACGGGTCTGACAGGCCTGCCGGTGATACCAGCAGATTGCTGCAAGACCTGAAAAGAATTATTGGCACCTGACTTCCCGGTAACACCGGGGTATTACGACCCCCGGCGGCCGGAAAGTCAGGCGCCGGCAATTGTGTAAGTCCCCATTCTCATGGAGTCCCATCGGACTCCATGGGAATGGGGACCACGGAAGCGCTGGCACCATTAATAACTGTGCCAGTGCTTCCGTGAAACTCTGCGGGCGGGCGCCATTCCTCCCGCCAGGTTTGACCCTGGCGGGCGGGACTGCACCCACCCGTACAATCGGAGTGTGCAGGTACTGGAAAAACAGTGCCGGTAGGCTTACCGGCACTATTGTTTCCGGACTGGCACACTCATAATGAGGCCCACTGTATGTATTTTATGAAGATGGTTTATATGTTTGAAAAGGCCACATAACTTGATGTTCCACATGAAAATTAATTATATGATAACATAAAAGCGCTTTTCACAAACAAGTGCGGGGTGCAGCCCGAGGTGCAGGGACAATGATGTTGGTTACATTCACATAGCTTGATGAGTACTGGAAAGATGTATGTGCTATACCTGCGATATGACTGGTAGGAGACTGGAGGCTACTCCCATGCAAGGCCTTTTTCATGTATTCAATGAACTAGTGGGACATATGTGTAAACTGGTAAGTCTATGTTTGTTACTGGCAGCGCGCTGCATACTGCTACACTGGATACAACCCACTACAACGTCGACTGATCAGTGGATGCGTTGTGTCGCTTGGGCCAGTGATATGGAAGACCAATGGGTTTCTATGCAGTCGGTTGGGAACTGCCCGATAGATATATGGCAGCCCTTCACATCCTATTTATTACGCACATAGGAGGACCCCTTGATCGACTAATATGTGATTCTTAATTGTTTCTCTATTACATTGACTTTATTCCTTGTTTAAATCCACCTGTTTTCGCCACCGTCTCTTGCGCATATCAATGGCTCCTTGTTTGCATTGTCTGGTGTCAATTACAGCTTTGATTTTATACACAGTTTCTATGATATTTGAATTTGGTTTGTATAATATGCAATACCAAAATCTTTAATAAAGACTGTTTCTTTTTTTAAAGTGGTGTGTGATGCCATAATAATACATATTATGAGTCAGATAATCAAGTTAGAATTGAGCATCCTTACCAAATACCATCATGGGACTGGCTGTTAGAAGCATTTCAGGTTACTAAACAAAAATATCCCTAACAAACATTCTACTGTGTTTACGATACTTTAATGGAACACAAGGGGGGGGTGATGATTTTACAGAAGGTAGTGAGGGTTCTTCATGCTTAACACAATACAATCTACTTATGCTGCAAGAAACTTGGTTGTCCGAGAGTATTGTACTTTATGGCTATATTTAATCAATAGAAGAGCTCAAAATGGGTCATTGGACCACCTTAAAGGTGGCCGGATTATAGGAACTAAAGTGCACCTCCTTCTGAAGGAATATACTGTCAACCACAAGCGTCAAAATGTATTGTGCAGAGAAATAAGCATGAACACTAGCATAGGGCCAGGGTCCAATACTTTAAGTAAATATTTGGCCATTACTGCGTATGACTCCCCTGATGGTCTTTCCACCACTTATATTTTGCTCAATATCACCAATGTTAATAATGAATGACTCCGGAATAATCCTGCAGGTGACATAAATGTTTACTGTGATAATGCTCTGGAATCAAAACATTTGCAAAGGGACTCTAGAGCTGCGAGCAAACACTATAAATACAAGATTGAACAAGCCTTTAAATAGTTAAAATTGGTAAAAAATGTTGATCTTTTAATGTTAGATGACATGCACCTGGAAGGTACAACTCAAATCTATTCATTGAATAATAGTAACAGCCATAGCGATATCGATTTTACATTCATGTCGAGAAATATCGTGAGCACAGTTACCAATTTGAAACTAATTCCCAACTCTAGAAGAGATCACTCTATTATTGCGTTAAGTTCCTCATAAAATAGAACTTGCTAAACTTGAGGGTCATTTTCAGATCAACTCTGAGGCAAATAGAATAAGGTGGTTATAAGAATATGACAAAGATTAATGAGTTGATCACCCCTGGCCCTGTGCTGCTAAGTAATTACAGTCATAGGAATTGAAATTTGATGGTGAATAGAATAGCCAAATTGGCTTAGTTAACTGGGAAAAAAGCCGTAGGTGTAAGTGCTGGTCCTCCAAATGCTGTGATGAATCTGGACAATGTGTCCCTTCTCCCCAGAGGGGAGTCACCCTCTTTGAGGCTAGGGAGGTGAGCTCGCTACGCAAGGCCCTCCGTAGGGGCCTGGGCAAGTGGAACCTCAATAGGAATGGCTCACCTCTTGGGTAAAAGGACTCCCATTCCAGCATGGAATGTGATGTAATTGTAAATAGTCTTCACTGTACATAGTTCAAGTTACCTGTGCTTCTGTGACCTCATACAATTCTGCATAGAACACCTCCCTTGTTAACAATTAGAATGTAGAGACATACGAATGTTATTGTAGGAACTGAATGAGTTGAAATGCTGGACAAAGGGAGAGAGCTGCAGCCTTACCCGAGTTCCTGAATAAAGCTTCATCAACCCATCCAGTTGTGTGGACATTTACTTGGAAAATTATACTGGCGACAATGACAATACACTGCAGCGTATGCTTCCAGGATTCTAAAAGAGATGTAATGTCGATATTCAGTTATTGAACAAGAGGCATTGGTTATTTTGTGGGCTATTTTCAAATTCAAGATGCATTTATTTGGAAGGAAGTTTGCACCGATCATAAGCCACTTATAGCCATTTTTTAACAAGAAGGGT
The DNA here is from genome assembly GCF_040938575.1 of Ambystoma mexicanum. Lineage (NCBI taxonomy): Eukaryota > Metazoa > Chordata > Amphibia > Caudata > Ambystomatidae > Ambystoma > Ambystoma mexicanum. The sequence goes on from NC_090936.1 coordinate 669,082,900, forward strand.
TTCAATGGTGTCTCTAGACGAATTTCAAAATGGGTTACAAGGTTTGGAGTGGGACATGTGAGTGGTAAAAACAATACAGTCATGGATGTTTTATCCAGGAAGCCAGTGGTTTCGAATGATAATTTTGAAACACTACGTGAGGAAAAGATTAGTGACATATTTGTTGTGGAGGAATGTCTTCAGGAGGAGGAGTGGTTAGCAGGATGTGTGGAGGTTGCTGAAAGACACTGCTCAAGTAGAAGTGTATCATTGAAGAAGATTTAAAAGGGAAATTAAGAGAATATAGGAGAATCAAAGATGAGTTATGTGTCATAGACAACATGTTGTGTAGAGGACAGTGACTGGTTGTACCAGAAGGCATTCATGAGAAAGGTGTAGATCTTGATCATAGGTCCCACGTGGGAATCAGTAGGACAAAAGCACTGATCAGAATGGATTTCTGGTGGACACAGATGGACACATTTATTGACAAGGATAAAAGAGTGCTAGCAATGCAGAGATAGTGACAAGGTGTTGACAATAAGAACAGCCCCCATGGTGATACAAGATAGTCCCAAAATGGTGTTGGATACCATTGCGATTGATTTGTTATGACCATTATATTTTCATGGTACGCAGGAAGTATATGTTATTGTTATGATTGATTTGCTCGCAAAGTGGCTGGAGGTTGGGGTAGTCAAGACATCACGTCCAAGAATATAATTACATTTTTGGAAACAATATTCTGGAGGCAAGGTTGGCCTGTGGTTATTGTGTCAGATAATGGTCCTCAATTTGTTTCGGGTGAATTTCGAAGTTGGTTGGTCAGAAATGAGATCAAACACAAGAGGACAGCGCTTCATCATACCCAAAGTAATGGGTGTGTAGAAAGATTTAATGTACATTAATGGATGGAATACACATGTCGGTGCAATTTGGTGAGGATTGGAAGAAGGAAATGAGTTGGAGATTATTTCAGCATAGGAACACACTCCATCTTGTTAGTACAAAATATGAGGCTACTGGAAAGAAATGGAGACACGCCAGTCACGAGGAACAAAATATATAAACAACAGTTTATTTCCGCTCGAGCGGTCTCGGGTTTCACAACGCATGTATACAAGGATAGAAAAAGTGAGCTAAAACATGGGGGAGTCGATATAATTTATACAGATTTGGAATACCATGATGAATTTGGGCTGGCTCTTCACGTGACGATGGCTCATGACCTATAGACCTACAGACGTGGGCATTTTACCATAGGAACATGGGCAAAAACACTCAGAGGCCGATTCATGGAATTAATGTGCGCTGAAATTTTCGGCGAAAGCGTGCGAATCGCAGTGCCAGTGCGAAAATTGAAGGAAAACCTTTGCACAGCGATTCATGGAAGTCCGCGCGCGTGTAAATCCCAGGATGTGTGCCAAAATTCTGCGTGGCGCACGCTGGCGCACACGTCTCCAACAGCGTGCGCTACGCGCACAGCGAAATCACAAATAGCATGGCGCACACAACAAAAGTAGGAGGAACAGGGGGCGTGACACACGGAATGGGGAACAACGCGTGAAAATGTGGGCATCACAGGGGAAGTACAGGAGGCAAATGCGCGGAACGCCTACACGCACGTTCAAAACACGTATTCATGGAATCGAACGGGGCTAATGCGTGCGCCAAAAAAGACACGCTAATCCGGAAACACGTACGCCAGCAGGAAGCAGGCATACGTGGACCCGCGCAGCATAAAAGTGCACGCAAACAACAAACAAGCTCAGAAGCCAGGATGAATATACCGTTCCTAGCAGCAGTGGTCGTGGGATACCGCAGGAGGAGGAGGAGGATAATCAGGCCCAGAATTTTCACAACCAGAACCAGCCTTTTTGGGATGCCTGATGACCTTCCTCTTTGCCTCCGCTTTCCCTCCCTCTCTCCCCTGCTAAAAACACTGAACCTGGACTGAATCTGCTACCGGGCCACTCTCCGATCTCTGTCCTTGGCCCAGCCACTCTTCCCTCAACTGCCTACCTGCACTACGGGACTGTCTCTGTATCCTACAGCCCCTTCTCCCGGCACTTACCTTGCACTTGCCACCAGCTGGCCCTATTATTTATCTTGTATTCTACTAACCATGTCCTGCACTTTTCCTTGCACTTGCCACCAGCTGGCCCTATTATTTATCTTGTATTCTACTAACCATGTACAGCACTTTCCCCCTCTCCCTTCCCCTTGCACTTTTTCCCAGTCCCCTCTACCCTTGCACTTGCGCGATCTGAATAACACCTGGCCTAGTAGGATCGTTGTCTGTCTCCCCTTGTTCCCCCCCCGCCTTGTCGCGCCTTGAAACACTTGTGTATAGGCGCGTTACAAATGCCATATCATATCATATCACATAATACTCGACCTGGTGAGTGAGTGGGAGGATGACCTCACATCACCCACCCTGTGCTCCCAAGCACTCAGCCCCCTGGACAAGGTCCTCAATGTACTGCACTTCTTGGCCACTGGATCATTTCAGCAGACAAGTGCTATAGTGGGGCGGGGGGTGTGTCACAGGCCATGCAGTCACGCTGCCTACACCAGATCTTGGCCATCATGACTGCACGCCCATCAGTCCGCAGGCACACATACCTGCCCAGAACACCTGCAGAAAGGCAGGCTGCCGTCCAGGATTTCTACGGGGTGGCACAATTCCCCAAAGTCCTAGGTGCCATTGATTGCACCCATGTGGCTCTACGTCCCCCCAGGGCATCAGAGCACATCTATAGAAACTGCAAGCACTGTCATTCCATCAACGTGCAGGTAGTATGTGATGCCAAGGGAATCATCACCGCAGTATATGCCAACTATCCAGGGTCCACCCACGACAGTTTTATTTACAGAATGTTAACCCTAAACCGGCACCTAGAAGCTGGGCGGCATGGCGATACATGGCTGCTCGGTGAGTATAAATGCCACAGCACATGCATGCATGTCAGATACTGAGTAATGTCACAACCCCACTAATGATACCCATCACCACCTCCCCAGGGGACAGTGCCTACCCTCTGAGCACCCACATGATGACGCCAATTCAGAACCCCACCACTCCACTCGAGGTAAGATACAACACAGCCCACATTGCAACCCAGGGCATAGTGGAGCGCACATTCGGAGTGCTCAAGTCACGCTTTTGCTCCCTTGACCGTTCTGGCAGGCAGCTGTTATACGCTCCCCCAGTAGTGTGCAGGATCATAGTGGCAGCATGTGTCCTGCACAACGTTGCAACACGCCGGGGCCTGGCGGTGGACATGGTGGTGCCCCCACATCCCCAACCATATGCACGGCCGCTGCGCATGGGAGGGGAAAGGGCACGGGGTGAGGCAGCCCGTATGCAGCTGGTGGCTAATTACTTCACCTAAAATCACACCCCTGTGGAGTGCACACAGCCCTGGCACATACCATCTGACAATCAATGATGATGACATAAAGGACAGTCAACTGTCACAACCATACCAGCCTGAGATTGATCACCTGGAAGTGTTACATTGTGTGCATCCCTACCTACACAAACACCACCAATGCTGTGTCATCAAAAGACACACTTCTATGCTGCTAAATTCATTACACCCTTGCAAAATACAACATGACAACAGTGCCATGTCACCCAACCCCTCCCCAGCACCGCCACCCAACACACCATGGCATGTCATGCTATGTGAGAGCAAACAAAGCAATCCCCAAAACCTGACACAAGTGTCACAAAGTACAGTGTCCCTAATGGAAACTGGCCACACACAATATGCTCCCAGTAATGTACAACTAACAACACACATGACCAAATACTTACCAACAATACAATGCAGCTACACAACCTCAAACATAGCAAAAACATGACAGTACTAAGTTAAAGTAGTGGTAGTCTTACAACCAGATTATGCCAGCACATCGACCCCTTCCAAGTGTACAATGTTGCTGCCACACAAATGTGTAAGTGCACTGCTTACAACATGAAATCCATCTCCAAAGTAGACGGCCTTGTGAAGACATGAGGAATTAACCTGCAAATTAGGAGGAAGACATGGATGCACAAGCACATATCAATACACCATGCAGTGTACAATACAACAACAATATCCACTAGGAATGTATACACAGTATTGACTACAGACTGCCCACACAGCTCATGGGAGTCCAACGTCACTGTGTAATTCACTGTCACTTGGGCACACCCTTTACAAGCCAATGGAAACGGGAAGCAGGAGGGGTGTGTGTCTCACAAACCCAAGCATCTAACCCAAACTCAGGACAAGCCTGCATGTGCCCAGCCGGAATACAGTGGATGCCCACGGGAGCCACACAAGGCAACACACTGTAAAAAAAAATCAAAAATCAAAAATGGCCATGTGGGGAACGGGGGGGGTCACCCAGGAGGTCTGAGGACAGGGTGTGCACCAACAGCCACCTGTGTGGATGTTGGGGAAAAAAAACACCTCCATGGGCTCATGGCCTGCACGGCTATGCCAATGTGGGAGAACTGCTGCTGTCGCTCTCATCACCCTCTGCTGCTGCATCAGGAGGTGGTGGTGCTATGGGAGGCAGCCCACGCAAAGCCCTGGTATGGTCCTCCATAGCAGCAAGCATGCGGGTGTGGAAGGTCTCGTTCTGGAGGATTATACTGCGGAGATCTCCATGCAGCACCTGACATGATGCCCGGATCTCCTCCCGAGTTGCCTGCATCTCAGCTGAGAGCGAACGTGTGAGCCACTCCAGCTGCTGTTCTGTCCTCAAGTTAGTGGAAGCCTCAAGGTGATGGAGTTCTACCCTCAAGGCTTCCATGTGGCCCTGGGACTCTATAGCTATTGATTGGCGTAGAGTCTCCAGTGCTTCCCGTCGGTCCCTGTTGGACGCCAACATGTCCTCCCTGTGTGATTGGCAAATGGAGTCTGTTTCCTGCTGTAGTTGCTCCATCTGCTTTTCAGGGGGACAATGGAAGTGGCCACCCTGTTCATTGCTTGAGCCACCATCTCAACTGATGCTGCCTGTGGGTTGCCATACCGTACATGGATTGTTCCCATTCGGTATTGCCTGGTGGCGTACGGCCACCGCGTCGTTGGGCACCACACCTGTTTGGGGCAAGGCGATCTGCGCCTTGCTGTGCCGGCACTGCCTGAGGTTGCAGGACTGCATTCCCCCTCTGATCTGCTGGCCCAGGAACAGGATCAGATGTTGTGGAGTGTGACCCTGCATCCGTAACCGCCAAAGGCGGACTTACCAACACTGACATCCCCATAGAAGGTTCTACCCCTGGTGCAGGTGGGTTGGACAGAACAGAATCCCTGCCAGAAACACTTACCTGCAACGGCACATAGGTCTCATTATCCGAATCAGCACCTGAATAGAGGTCTGGGGAGGTGCACCCAGAGACACTCCTGGACAGAATGGTCTGCAGCAAGATTGGGTTCTCACCCACCACCACACCACGTCCACCACTGGTGCCCGGTCGTGCCTGAGATTCCTCCTGGGTCTGCACCATCTCCTCAACCTCAACAGCATCAAGTGCGTCATCCCCTGCAAAAACATGAAAGACAAAACATTGAAACAAGCATTAGCACCATAGCACACAAATAGGCCTGACAAACTACAGAACCAGTACATGATTTACACATGTCCCACATGACTATAACCCTCCCATGCATGCACTGTCACTGAGTTGGAAAGGGAGGCAAAAGGCAGACAATGATGACACCAAGATGGAAGAGCAACACATTTGCTGCATGCTGGGCGGCACTGCCATCACACATTGGCCTGTGAGTGGCATGTCCAATACACATACATGACACATGCCATCAGACAGATGGCATGTACCATAGCCATGGTACATTCCACAAGTACATCCATATGTCAGTGAATGAGTACTGTCAGCTATCCATGTGAGATGGACATGATGAGATGAAAAATGCTACATAGTGTGACAAAATACGCATGTGCCACACACTGCAACACATCCAGTGTACAAAAATACAGTGATTGCAGGCTGATGTACACATCAATGGTTGTGCACTTCAACATGACAGGAAACAACTATCATGTTCCACATTCAAACAGGCCCCAAAAATGTATGTGATCAGGCCAATACTCAATCAGCCTGAATGGTCAAATCATTCACCTAACAAGGTAACACATGTGGGCCAATGTGGGGTTCATCAATGACAGAAGCATGTCACAAATGTGACAATCGGGCTGAGGAATGCGTAGCAAAAGTGGGAGAATTGAAACAATCAGCCTGAACGAACACTGAAAAATACAAACAATGTTGTTGCAAGATGCCACTTCAAGGGCAACTGCCGTAATGTTGCGCTAAACTACTACTGTCGCACCCAAATCCAAGGCCGCTGAATGTTTTGGATGAAGCACACGGGTGACCCATACCACCCAGGCACACACACCCTCACCTGGCACTCAATCAGAACCCGTCACCCAAACAACATAGACATGCATTACACACACATGCATGGGCACTCACCGGACAATGCATCATAATCAGGTAGTTCTCCCACACCTTGGATCTGTTCCTCTGTGACGAAGGCCCCAGCAACTGACTCATGTTCAGTGAGCTTGTTGTCCTTTTGTGGAGACCCACCGCCAGTCACCAGAGTAGCGACATGATTTGAGGCCAGCTTGTTCTTTGCTCTGCATTTCAGATCATTCCACCGCTTGTAGCAATCATCAGCTGTGCGCCTCACAAATCCAAGGGACTTATGCGGTCCGCGATGGTCTGCCAGTGTGCCCTACATTGACCAGGTGTGGTCTTGCACCCTGCAGTCACCAACATTTCGCGGCTAAGTTCCGTGTCATTAAAGCAAGGCTTCCTTGATGTGCCGGAGTGTGCCGGAGTGTGTAGCCGTGTCTGGGGTCTCAGCCTGTCGTGCCAGAGCACCCTTCTTCCTCTTCTTTAAAGGTGGAGCGAAGCTAGAGTGGCTTACGCCGCTCTGGTCAGTAGGGGCAGAATCACCGGTGGACTGGGTAGTAGGAGTGTGAGAATGCACAATGACCATAGGTCTTGATGCAGGCATTGGTTGCAGGGTAATGTTGGCAGGGGGAACATCAGTTTGATGGACCTGGACTGACACTGTCCTGGCTGGGAGAGTCAGAGCTGGGGCGGATGGAGCTGCAGCTGCACCTGCAGCCTCCCCACCCTGTATACTTGGGCCAGCAGATGACATAGCTGCCCCAGATCCACGTGGCTTGGTGACAACAACTTGCACTGCCACACGTGGCCTAGACTTGCTGACCTGGAAGTCCGCCTGGCAGTCATCCTGTGCCAGGTCAGGTGTCACAATGGGCTGGTCCAACAGGGGCTGAGCTGGGATGGTGTCAGCCAAGTTTCCCTCAACCATCGGGGTGGGCATGGGTGTCCCTGATTGTTCCTCCACACATGGGGGTATAGGGGCACCCTGCAAATTCCGGCCACGTCCCCTACCGTGCCCACCACGCCCACCTTTTGAAGGTCGGCCACCTTTGCTTGGTCGCCTCCCAACCATGGCACTGATGTTGTTGTGCGTATGGGAGTTGCAGTAAACTATTGTCCTGGGCAATTGGGGGTCAAAGGGATTGGATATTAGATGGAATTCGTACCCTAGTGCTCTAACAAGGCAGTATGTGACCCCTGGGGGAAGATGACGGGTCACGCAATGCACAGGCAGTCCAAAATCAAAAATTAACGTGCACGCAACCCCTCGTAGACCACGTAGACCACGTGCGTGAAAAAATGAACCCGCACTACGCTGTGGCACCCAGAAACATAAAAATAAGCGTACGCGTAATACACGCAGCCTACAATGACCTCTGAAGGGGAACGCGACGCACGGGGCAAGCACAGTTGCTAAGTACGTGCGGAACTCACCGTCTGCCTGGAAAAAGAACGTGAAAAATACGCGCTGAGGAGACAGGACAAAAGGAGAAGTGAACTCTGTTTGAGGAAACAGGCCCAACAAAAAATCTGAAAAGAGCTGTCAGAGGTAACAGGGAGTACGAACTAGAAACGCTGTGAAGTAATCGCGTGTGAACTGACAAGAAGTACAGATTTCACCCCCTCGCTCTCCACGAAAAGCACATACAAGGAAATCGCGTCCTACACGTAGCTTTTAAACCGGCCCACACGTACACGTCAGATACGCGTGTACGCGGGCCCTTTCCTCCAATTACACGCGATGACACTCTGACCTGCAGTTTTTCCACGTGTGCTCTGTCATCATGTGCTATGAGGGAAACGCCCGCGCACGTAATGTAACTTACGCGCTAAGGCCCTTTCCTCGAATTACACGCTGACGTGCAATTTTTCATGTGCCAAATCACTCCGTATCAAGCTGGTCACGCGAAAACACACGGAAGACCACGCTCTTGCCCAGAAGGCCGAATTACTGCCCCCCAGAGCCCCGAGCACGCTCCCACCTGCCATCTGCTGCTGCCTGACTGCCTGCTGCCCACGTGCCCTGCCATTTGCTGCCTGCACGTCAGCCAGGGGTGTAGTTGCTGTGACCACCCCTGCTGGAACCGAAGACTCCCGACTGGGATTCCATCGCTCCAAAGCCTAGCCCCAGGACCCAGTTGCCCACCCACTCCTGCCTCTGGGGTTGCCATGCCCAGCACAACACCATCTGGCAGCACTGGCAACCCCCAGCCAGAGGGGCAGAGGGCCACCAGCTTCACTGCCACCGAAGTTGGTGTCCTGGTGAAGCAAGTCCTGGGGCAGTATGATGCCCTCTTTGGAAGTTTGCGTGCCGACAAGGAAGGACGGACCAGGATCTGGATGGACATCGTGACTGCCATCAACGCGGAAGGGGTGGCAGTCCGCGACTTACATCATGTCAAGAAGCGCTGGGAGGACTTCAGGTCCAGGACCCTCAACAAGGCCCGGCGCCTTGCTAAGGCAGCGGATGCCAAGGGGGACCGGGGCCAGCTGTCGAACCATCAAATGAGGGTCCTGGAACGCATATGCCCAGCGCTCTACGTCCAGATCCTTGAGAGGCAGACCTGTCTGGAGTCGAGCGGTAAGTGTACATGCATGTTGATAGTACGCTGTGCGTGTCGTGGTGTGTCAGTAGTGTGCAGGTTGCACATGTGTTTATGTAGGGCCATGTAGGGATGTGTATGAACATGGGCGTGAGGCTGCCACAAGTGAGTCCTCTCAGTTGTGAGACACATTGATGGTGTATGTGTTGGTAAGCATGCTGGGCAAATGCAGGTGTGGGAGCACACATGTTTGAATTTCTGTGTATGTACATTGGTATGGTTGTGGCATGGATGGTGGTTCATAATGCATGTTTCTGCACTGTGTACATGTGCATGTATGTGTATCTGACAAGTGTGCAACTGTGATGCAACATGGATGCACGTGACACTGATATGTAGAAGGATGAATGGCAGATGTGACATGTATGTCGATCTCATTACTGCAACAGTTGGAGGAGATGTAAACATGCATGTAAGTGTGGTGGCGTGTGTGCATGTCTAGTGCACTCCTTGTGTTTCATGTGATGTCAGGCTCACCTTTGGCTGTTCTTGCTGTTGTATGTGTATGGATGGTGCTGCCTGGTGCAATATTGCGTTTGAAATGTTCGTGTGTGTGAGTTAAAATGACATGTGTGTCGTGGAGTGTGATGCCGTGTCTGTAGTTAAACAATGCCACTCATGTGCAACTGTCATATGTGTATCAGTCCATTGTACAGTGCCCTGATGCCTGTGTTTTATCTCTCCCTGTCTGCAGCATCAACTGAAGAAGAGGGCGGAGAGGGTGCTGTGGAGCACAGCGGCAGGGATCATCCCACCAGCCGGAGACACAAGGCCCGGCTCCCCTCCCAGGTTGTCATCTTGTCGGGGAGTGAGGAGTCTGGTGCCGCGTCCCAGGCCGCAGCTGCCGAGGGAAGGTCCAAGAGGCAGAGGTCAGAGTTGGACTCCTCAGCAGCAGAAGGGGCAGCTGAGACCCAACAGGGTCTGACAGAGGAAGATGGCACGGAGTCATCCAGGTTGGTGGGGGTTTGGTGGAGGAGGAGGCCGTGCAAGGGACAGACACGGGGTCTGGAGGTGGGGATTCCACTGGTGCTAGTGGTGCAGTGCAGGGGCAGGGACAGGAGGCAGCACAGGCCACCGCGGAGGTGCCTGTGTGTAATCCTGTCCCCGATCCTGTGACTGCATCATCCCGCACCAGCAGGGATGCCTACGTCCAGACTCGTTTTCAGGGAGGGGATCCGCTTACAACTGGCCTTCCTCTCCCTGCGGACGTGGCTATCCGGGACTGGGTTGAGCCTGTCCTGGGTGGGGTGGCGTTGCGTCAACGGGCCATGCAAGGTGACCTGCAGTCTTGACCGCGTTGACCTACTGGGACAGCTCACCAGGGCTGGATTCCTCTGCTTGCTGGACCTTGTTCCGACCCCGTCCTCAACTGAACCCCCTATGTGCCAGTCGTACTCCATGCCATCTTCCCACCCATGTATCACATGGGCACCCTGTGGAGCTGCCTCTGACCCTGCGGCCAGGCTGGTGGAGGACACACCCCTGCCACAGTTGGGAGTCGGACGTCCAGCAGGGGTGGCCACATCAACAACTGCACCCCAGCCGGAGGAGGATGTGCAGGCAGCAAGAGCCAGGGCACAGGCAGAGGCACAGGAGCAGCAGCAACAACAAGGTGGAAGCCATGATGGCTCGGGGCCTTCGTCATTGGAGGGGCAGGCATCGGCCAGAGGGCAGGAGGACCCAGGACTGGAAGTGTATTCCGTGTGGCAGCGGTTGGGCCATGCTATAGATGTGGAGCGGCAGTGGGCAGAAGAGGCACGGCTCACGATGGTCAGGGCGGAGAACTCCATGCAGAGGGCCCTGAGGCGGGCCGAGTGCCTCGAGGCAATTCGCAGGGAGTTGGAGGAGAACATGCCGTCGTCCCTGCGAACCCTCGGGGCCATGGAAGAGGACCGCCTCCAGGACATTGAGCAGGAGTTCGATGATGGCCTGGTCCGGGACATCCAAAAGTGAGCCACCGGGCTAGCCCACTGCCATTGTAAATAGTTTTTAGAGTTAGGTTTCCTTTTCGTTTTCCTTTTATTTGTGGTCAATGGACAATGCCACACACATTTGTATATAGTTATATTTTTAGGTAGTTTCTTAGGTAGGTTTCATTTGTTTAGTTGGGCTCATGGACCCTTTACATCGTTGGACAATGGATTGATTTATTTTTGGGATTTTTGCACATGGATTAATGGATTTTTATTTTGGACAATGGATTGTATATAGTTACATCATGGATTGATTTGGATTTTTTTTTTCATTATGGACATGGAGTAATGTTTTTTTTTTCCAGGACAATGTATTGTAAATTGTTGGACTATGGATTGATTTTGCATTTTTCTTTATCATTATGAACATGAAACAATGGATATCTTTTTATACCTTTTTTTGGATTTGCGTTGGTGGAGGGAGAGTTTGGACTGTTTTTCTTTCAAATTATTTTTGCATTGCTTATCATTTTCATTCGCTCATCTTTTTCACATGCTTTTCATTTCATGTTTGATATTTTGGTATGCTTTCATTTCATTTATTTATTTATGTACATAATACATTTTCATATTTTAGTTCCATGTGTGGGATTTGCTCATTGGGTTGATGCATGTGAAATTGTGGGTTTACACAAGCAATGCCAACCAGTGTATGTGTGTGATGGACATGTGTTAATGTACATAGTTGAGTTTTGGTTTGTGTCTTGAGATAGGCATGTCAGTGTGGGGTGGATTGGGAAATCGTTGCGTCTCAAGAATGGGGTGGCGTGATGTGGTATTTTTGGTGTAGAAGTGGGCCATGACTGTGCATCTTTATTTCGTGTAGGGGGGGGCATGAGTGGGACATGAGTGGGACATGCGTGGGGGCCTGCTGGCAGGGGCCCCTGACTGCTGGGGGGTGGGGGTGCAAAGGGACATGAGTGGGACATGAGTGGGGGCCTGATGGCAGGTGCCCTTGACTCTGGGGGTGCAAAGGGACATGAGTGGGACATGATTGGGGGCCTGCTGCCAGATGCCCCTGACTGCTGGGGGTGGGGGTAGAGGGGGACATGAGTGGGGGCCTGCTGGCAGGTGCCCCTGACTGCTGGGGGCTGGGGGGTGCAAAGGGACATGAGTGGGTGATCAGTAGTGCAAGCTGACATGTGGCTTGGCTGGGGTGCATGCCCATTGTAGATGGGCTGCCTGCGGGACATGACCAGGGGTGCAGGGTTGTCACCTGTGGTATGGGCTGCCTGCAGAGGGAACACCTGGGAGAACCCAAACTGCCAATTCACATGTAGGACTCCCTGCGCACCCCCGAAATTCAGTACACCACTCTGACAGCAGAATCGCGTGTGAAACTTCCCGCGCACCCCCGAAATACACGTACCCTGCTCAAATCGCGTGTGAAACTTCCCGCGCACCCCCGAAATACACGTACCCTGCTCAAATCGCGTGTGAAACTTCCCGCGCACCCCCGAATTACACGTACCCTGCTCAAATAGCGTGTGAGACTTTCCACGCACCCCAGTTATCTACGTACCCCACTCGCACAGGGCCAATCGCGTGTGAAACTTCCTGCGCACCCCCGAAATACATCTACCCTGCTGAAATCGCGTGTGAAACTTCCCGTGAACCCCAGTAATAAACGTACCCTGCTCGAACAGGGCCTATCGCGTGTGAAACTTCCTGCGAACCGCAGTAATACACATACCCCACTCGCACAGGCCCTATCACTTGTGAAACTTCACGCGAACCCTGTAATACACGTACCGTGCTCCAATCACATGTGAAACTTCCCGCGAACCCCAGTTATACACGTACCCCACTCGCACAGGCCCTTTCGTGTGTGAAACTTCCCGCGCACCCCCGAAATACACGTATCCGGATCCAATCGCGTGTGAGACTTAAAGCGAACCCCAGTTATACACGTACCCCGCTCGCACAGGGCCTATCGCATGAGAAACTTCATGCGCACCCCAGTAATACACGTTCCCCGCTTGCCGTTTGGCAGCCCTGTAAACTGGTCCAGGGTTAGCGCAGCCCTTTGCGCTGGATTGGGGATTTTGATGGCTTTTCCTTGTGCGAGGGCGTTCTTGGGGGTGTAACTGGCGCTGCTGCAGGGTTGCTGCGCCACTCTGCGCCACGGCTGGTTTTGGAGGCTAAAATCCATCAATACGCTGTGCGCGGAAATCGATTTTAGCGCACGCGGCTGGCGCAGACATTCGCACGCGCACACTGTGCGCCAGCCACATGCGCCACTTGTGCGCGAAATTCTATGAATTACCCACATAATGTCATTTCTCAAACAATTTACTGTCTGTCTGTCTTTACTGTCTGGGTAGCAGAGCGGAGAAGGGTGTAGGAGTATATTGTGTTCCTAACACAAGGTAACATTCCTCACGCTACGTTATCAATGTTATTTCTAGTCTAAAAGGTCAGTCTGTATTTCTACTCAGTGGCTCGATCCTTCAGAATAACATATGCTGTGAATTGTGCTTCAGTTTAATTGTCTGGATGCACATTCACAATTAGCTGCGGAAAGGCCGAAAGAATCAAGGAAGACAAATGGCATCTAATTTATAGATTAGCTACGTTTGTGCCAGTGCTTCAAGGTTCTAAGTTAAAAGACAAACAATGTGATCAGCAGTTTCAACATTCCTGTGCAGGGGTATATGGGAGGAGCTTTCGAAGTGGTAACTTTGTGAGTTCTCACCGCGTTCAGAATGAAAACTCGCAAATGAGAGCAAAACAGCTAAAATGGCGTTTGGATGCCACAAAAGTGTGGTTCAAAGTGTACGTGCTTAGACCAACATTTATAATACAAAAATGCATATGTTTTTACAATCCTGTGAATGGTGTCACTCCCTCTGAGCTGATGCGGGGTGGGAAGCCAAACACCCCATTGACACGTGGATGGATGGGACGTGCAAAAATTGTGAAGGTTGATAGTCAGTGAAAGAGAAGGTGAGACAAAGGGAAGAGCAGAATAAAAGGGGGTATGATGTGAGACATGATTGCAGTTTGAATAATGGGAATAAGGAACGTGTTGTGAAAATGTAATTTCTGTAGATATCCTTAACTTGATTCCTCTTTCGTGTTCAAAGGTAAGGAGGTGTGATGTAATTGTAAATAGTCTTCACTGTACATAGTTCAAGTTACCAGTGCTTCTGTGACCTCATACCATTCTGCATAGAACACCTCCCTTGGTAACAATTAGAATGTAGAGACATTAGAATGTTATTATAGGAACTGAATGAGTTGACCTGCTAGCCAAAGGGAGAGAGCTGCAGCCTTACCAGAGTTCCTGAATAACCAGTTGTGTGGGCATTTACATGGAATATAACAGAATCCTCAGTGAGTCAAAACTACCCTTTCTGCATATATGGATGTCAGGAGAATTTTTGTAGTCCCTGTTACAACTATGAATCAGAAAGATCCTTTTGTGACCCTATTGGCTTCAGCTAATGGAGAACCTCGCCTGAGTACCCTAATCCTGGAAGACGGACATCATTTAATTAATTCTAATGACGTGTATAAGACGCAAGCATTTTGTGAATGGAGAGGGAACTCCCACGGTGGGAGGAGAGCAAGTGCTACGCATAGGCGAGCCCCTGGAGCATCTATGTCCTGGAGTGGCTTAACTATGTCGAGCCACAGAGCCAGACGTGATAAGCAGAGCGAGGAACCAGCTAAAAATGAGGCTGGACGGCGAATGCCTTAACCAAGCAAGAGGTTCCAGTCAAGGCGAGACAGAGGACGGAAAGACAACCGTGTTCCCAGTTGGCATGAACAGTGAAGAGCATTGGTGGACCTGGCACATCGCAACCAACCCTGAGACCCAAGAGGAAAGAGGAGCCCAAGAGCCCAAACTCCTGCCACCGACCGTCTTTGCTGCCACGAGATGCACCGATGGAGAAATAGATGCTACAGACCTGTGGCGGCGAGCAAGACACATGACTGAGGATTTCCAGGAGCACAGAAATCGACACAGGTACAAAACTTTGAGTAAATGTAGCAGGCACACGGCCCAATTGGACCAGAAACCAAACAATACAAAAATGTTACTGAAAGGCTGGAATAGCTGCCAATATTACAAACAGTCATGAGAACGAGAAGGCACCCAGCCCCTCTAATCCATAGAGAAAAGGGATACGAACAATGTAATATGAGGCTGGAATAGCTGACAAAATATGCCAAGTTAAGAGAGTGCGACGGGTACCTGGCTCTCACTACATAAGAGTGGGAAAAGATACAGCAACTGTATATCAAAGTTTAAGTGCCAAGAGTATCAAGGCAGCACAGACAGAGGTCTCATCTTGATCCAGAGTGAAGTGAAGCATAATTCTTTAGAACACAGACAGCGTAGTGCATAAATCATGGGAGCAGTGTAATCCGAATGGGCAAGAACCCTAAGCTGAATTGTATACTGAGAGATGAGACGTTTTACCACAGAGCGATGAAGGTGGAAAACAAAGAAGTGTATTTTCAAGTCGTCCTGGAGGGACTGAAACATTTAAAAATAAGAAACGGTTTCCTTATCAGATGGAGAGGGAAACCCTTAAAGAAGATGGGTGCTGATTTTCCAAAACGATTTGGTACAAAAATTGTGAAAACAATCTACAAGAACTTTAAAAAAAAAAACTTTATTTAATACAGTGGAGAGTTACACAGTTACACACTCGGAGCACATGTATAGACAAATTTGTTACATTACAGTTTGGGAACAATGATATTCAATCAAACAATCAATGTAGAGACAGTATAGAAATAATAGACATATCAACACATGATACAGTTATTGAGCAGGTCTCACCCTCTTTCAGTACTCCCAGAATGGTTCCTATATGTCCTTAGGTCTACAACTTAGTGGAACCAGTGAAATGTAAACCTCTTCCCTTTCATTAGCAATTGTCAATTCTTTAAGCCATACAGTGATATCTGGGGCATCTTTCGATTTCCAGTTCAGTATATATTATTGGCAATCGGACACCCCAGATTAAAGAGGCGATGTATCTTAGCAGGTACCTTTCCGATGTCTCCAAGCAAGTATTTGGGGGGCGAGAGTGCGGGGGAATATTTGAAATCTCATACAAGCTGTCCGCAACTGATCGCCAGAACTGGGTAATCCTTAGGCAGCTCCAGTACATGGGAATAAAGCCTGCAACCTCTGTCCCACATTTGGCACATTAGCTATTGGACGTGGGTGCAAACCTAGCCACTCGTGCAGGTGTGTAATGTAACTGG
This sequence comes from Ambystoma mexicanum, assembly GCF_040938575.1. Taxonomy (NCBI): domain Eukaryota; kingdom Metazoa; phylum Chordata; class Amphibia; order Caudata; family Ambystomatidae; genus Ambystoma; species Ambystoma mexicanum. The sequence continues at coordinate 669,099,126 of NC_090936.1, forward strand.
TTTGGTACCTTAAATTGTATCAGTCTGTATTTAGCATTTAGGGACACTTCTCTAGTCAGACGGCACCAGTGAACCCATGTTTCATCATCAACCACACCTTTAAAATCTATTATCCACTTCCCTTTAGCGCTATGAGAGAACGTTTGAGTGGCCTGGCTCATCTTATACAGTCTTGCAACTAGTCTTCTGAGGTCACTACTAGACACCACCACCCCCAGTAGTTCACAGTCGCTAGGCTCCACAGGGAACGAGGGCCATATCCTCCGGGCCCCCCGCTCTCCTTCTGAAGTACTGCAATTACTTTATTGGGCTGTTACCCAGTTTTTCAGAAAAAAAGGCATGGGTGACAAAAGTCCTGTCTGGGAAAAGGTTGTGTAACGTCAGGGTTCCCCCTGTGTCGCAAGCTCTTTTAATGTCTTTGTCGAATGTTGGGGGGAGGCCAGGGCAGTTCCACAATGGTAGCACTCCACAGTACAGAGCCGTCACTTTGAGTTTTTTAAACAATTTAGCCCACGTGTTCACAGTCGTGCAGACTGGATCAAATGCGCAAGTATCAGCATGTTGGTTTTTCAGGATCGTAGGAGAGGCACTATATCTCTCCAAGGCCGTATGAATCAGACATTCCAGGGAGGGAAACCAGTAGTCTGCAAACTGTGCCTGTGATGCAATATAATATAACTCAAAGTAAGGAGCTTGCAGGCCCCACCTGGTTCGAACAACCAGGTCTAAGCCTCCCATTTCATCCTCGGGGCTCCAGAACCCCACACAAAACCGATTGCCAAGGACCGCAACTTATCAAAAAACGCCTGTCCTGGCCACATGGAATGTTGGTAAAATAGCACAATAATTTAGGGACCACAATCATCTTCAGTATAGAGAGTCTACCATGTAACGAGATAGGGAACTTGGCCCAGATACCCAGTCTATCTGCCACTGTTAATGGGTATACATCATGGTTGTCTGCCAGCAAAGAATGATGTCTACGAGAAACCACTATGCCCAAATATTTAAACTTCTGCCTTTCAGATCAGTCAGGATGCAAGTGGCATCGGTCAGGAAGAACAGTTCTGATTTGGATTCATTGATACAATACCTGAAATTTGTAGATAATTTATGGATCTCCTCCATCAGCGAGGCCTGATTACAAATGTACAGGAGCGTATCGTCGGCATACAGAGATATTTTATGTAAGGATCTATGGGTATGTTTGGCCGCATTATGCACATGTGGGGTTCAATTTTCAGCACGAAAAGTAAAGGGGATGAAGGGCAGCCCTGTCGCGTACCGCGACCCATCACAAAGATCAGTGAGAGCATGCCCCCAGTGCGGACTCTGGCGGCCCCGTGAGCATATAACAGACAGATAAACTGCACAAAAGGGTCACCCAATCTTGTCCGCTGGAGTATCGCAAATAGGAACTGCCAGGAGATTGAATCGAAAGCCTTCTCAGCGTCAAGTGAGGCAGCAATGGCCTGTGCTTGTGGATTGATTTGGGAAATAATGCCGAATAATCTGCACAAGTTGAATGCTGTTGAGCGGCCGGTAATGAACCCAGATTGGTCCAGATGGACCAGAGACGGCATGCATGGTAGTAGATGTGGGGACAGTAATTTAGCGAAAATCTTAGTATCCGAATTGATGAGGGCTAGGGGCCTATATGAGGTCATCTTAGTGGCCGGTCTGTTGGGCTTTAATAAAATTGTAATTACAGCCTCTGAAAGTGAGGGGGGTAGCCGGCCGATCTATCTGGTGAGACTCCTCCCACACCTTCAGCAACCCAGGATCAAGGATGTCCCGTAATTCTTTGTAGAATTCAATGCCTAAACCGTCAGGGGCAGGGGCCTTTCCGGGCGGGAGTGCCACGATCGAATCCATGATTTCCTCCAGTATCAAAGGCTGACTCAATGCCAGCTGCGCTTCACGTGTCACTGTAGGTAATGGAATCTCAGCCAAATAAGACTCCAGCTCCGCAATAGTGCACCCATCAGAGTTTGCATATAGATTCTTATAGTACTGTTGGAATTCGCCATTAATTGCCCCGGGAGCGGTGAAGAGAAGTCCAGATGGCCCCCTAATCCCCGTGATATGCTGAACTCCCTTCTCAGATCTAAAAGCATGTGCAATAAATTGACCCGGTCTATCTGCCCCCCCATACCGCCTAGCTTGAATGGGGTAATACATCAGACGGACCTCCCTGTCAGTCAGCTCCCTGCATTTCAGTATGTTTCCTTTAATGAGACCCAGTAATGCTCTATTGTATGTGGTGCCATACTCATTCTCAAGTCGCCTCTGATCAAACTCAACTCTACCCAGCTCCCATCTCGTTTCCCTCAAGGTACCCGAGGATATGGAGATAACCTCCCCTCTGACCCATACCCTAAAGGCCTCCCAAACAGTAGAGTGGTGCTGCACAGATCCCTCATTCCTATGAAAAAAATCTACAAACCCTTTATGGAGTGCTTCCAAAAAAACAGGGTCTAGTTGGCATGTGGAAGCATGCCCCAAGAAGGAGGGGGTGGGGCTAGTCCGTCCCATAGTACTGCCAGAGTAACAGGAGAATGATCCAAAATTGTACAGGGGTGAAACTTACAATCTAGCACTTTCGGCATAAGCGTGGCTGGAACCAACCAATAGCCAATCCTGGACTGAGCAACGTATACTGTTGAAAAAAATGTGTATTCACACATAGATGGGTTGTGAACACGCCCTGCGTTAACCAGGCCAAGTTGTTGCATAATATGTACAATTGTGCAGTCAAAATTGGTCAAATCTCGCTGAGTAGCCCTAGAGCGGTTGAGCGCACAGTCCAGGATTGAGTTGAAGTCGCCACCCAAGATGATACGTGAACGGGCTCCCACCAGCAGAATGCCCAGCACTTGGCCATAAAACCTCGGGTCATCTAGATTGGGACTGATGTGTTGAACAATATTGTGTCTATTCCAGACAGTGCGCCCCACAATATCACGTACCTCCCCTGTGGATCTACACAGGGGAGGATTTATTCTTGTGTGATGTTGCCATGAGGCCAGGCGAGCAGGAACGTGAGGGGGCAGGACAGCACTGCACCACACTCACCGTAACTTTCCTAATCCGCTGGCAGCCCGATCGCCGGTAACATGATAAAATTTGTAAAAAAATTTAAAAGGGGAGATAGGGTAGACGTCGGGATGGTGTGCAACCCACTCAAGTCAACAGCCGAGGGGCCTCCATCAGTGCTACAACAAGGTCTGCGCACAACCGCATTTTTAAGGTCTACGAGGCTAGTTCTTTGTCAGCGCCGACTGCCCCAGCCACCCGCCTACGCAGCAGGCCATGAGGAGTGTAAGATAGATAGTTGTGAACAGCAGGGTGGTCGGCTCCAGCAATAGGCCCGCGCGGCCAACGGCATGGGTCCGCCAAAGCTTATTCCATGGTCGGCAGCTGCACCACCGGGGTGAAGTAGTGTCCCTGCTCACTCCCTGATCAGCGAAGCAGGTCCAGAACAGTGTGGCCTCTGCAAGAGCACGTACATGAGTCAAGTAGCAGCTGTAGGAGCTTCCAGGATATCCAGAAGGATTAGTGCGGCACAGGTCCTGGCAGAGCTGGGAGCACCGGCACTCCCCAGGGAATAGCGGAACACCAAACGTCTCAACCGGGCGTCCCTCAGGAGCAGAACTGCAGGTTTCGGTAATGTTCACAGGATCAGCAGCAGTGTCAAGGGCACAGTCAGGTGTTGCAGGTTGCAGAGCCCACAGCCCCAAGGGGGGGGTCAGGGTCGTCCATCTAATGCCGGTCGAAGCTCACCCGCTAGACCGATATCATGGCAGATTATTAGCAGGATCCCTGGGCAGGTCACAGCCACGACCGTCGTCTCCAGTGCAGGCCACATAAATCAGGCAGACGGCCTGAAAGGATTCTCCCTCCAGGCCATGCCACTTATCCAGCCGGTGCAGCCTGTGTTTGCTCGCCACATCATCAGCTAGCAACAGTTCGGCATGTGCTCTGGGCTGCAGGTGCTGAGTCCCCTCCGATGTACGCAGAGTCCTTTAGTGCGCAGCAAACTGGATAATAACAGGATTTATTCAGATTGAGGATTCAGTGGGGCCGGAGATCACAGATTAGTTGGCCATTTTCTTGGATGCTCGACAGCCCCCCATCTACAAGAACTTTAAGAATGAGTCAACTACAATTGAGCCAGGCAGAAGTGCATACCAAGGCTACTGAATAAGCCTACCTTTTATTTTGAGTTACGTATTTTCCTAAAGTGGTATGGCCAGTTAGTTACTTCAGATTCTGAGAGAAGACTTTTTGTTTAGAATTGACAAGCGCCCTTAGTTTTACTTTTGTTAGGTAGAGAACTTCCCTCATAGCGATAGGGTTAGTCAGATGTTTTGGTTTTTATTTAAATGAAACTCGTGAATCATGACATGTAGTCCGAGTCCTTCTTCTGGCTCACCACAAGGCCAATTACAAAATGTATGATCATCACATTGCAATAAGCAAAAGGAAATTCAGAGACATATTTGTGAAGTACAGGAAGAGATTAATATACCCAATAAGGATAAAATGGGCCTCATTATAAATGTGACGGTCCGGAAACAAAGGTGCCGGTAACCTTACCAGCACCGTTGTTCCTGGACCGGCACACTACAACTCTGCGAGCGGGTGCCATCTCGCCCTGCCAGGGTCAGAACAGCCGGGCGGGATGGCACCCGCTTTCACAATTTTCACGGGAGCACCGGCACTGCTAGAAACGGTGCTGGTGCTCCCATGTCCTAATTCCCATGGAGTCCGATGGACTCCATGGGAATGGAGACTAACTAAATTCCCGGCGCCTGACTTCCCGGCCGCCGGACTTGGAATAGCCTGGTGGCACTGGGAAGTCAGGTGGCGGTAACTTTTTACGGGTCCAGTGGCAAACCGCCAGTAGCACCGGCAGGGTTACCGCCAGACCCATAATGAGGCCCATTGAGTATTATAACTCATTTAAAAAACAAAATACAAAAGTTGGTTATGTTGCAATAAAATCTCACTATTTAACAGCAACTTATGTCTAGGACTTTGAAAAGCAATGATAATGTAACATTCTGGAGCTTAAGTAATAATTATCAGAAACAGTATGGAGGTGAATCTCTGAATCCCATAAGTGAATATGAATGGCGGAATCATATATATAATACGCATTGCATCGAAATCAGCCTTGAGGTACGATATGATATGGAGAGTTATGTGTCAACCATCTACCCCTTTGATGTGGGGGACATAATACAAAGTATCTAGGCTTTACATCCAACGGGTGCCCCCGGCCCGGACGGACTATCAAATAGTGTCGAAGAGTAATCTGGAGACCTAGGAAAATCTCTTGAATGTTTTGTTGTATGTGAATCCGTTATTATTCCAGATGCCTAGAAATTATCTTACATTGTCCCAATACAGAAAAAGGATCTAGAACTGATTTAAGTACTTAGAGATTGCTTGCTATGTGATAAGCTATTGGAAAAATGCTTAGTAACCACATCTATTGTGAGATTCTAGTGTGAGTGGAAGAGAACCAAATACTCCCGCCATATCAGTCTAGCTTCAGGGCTGGTAATAGAATTCTTCACAAGCTCTGGTTGTTCAATTTGTAATAGGCAATGTAGAGCGGAATCCTGGAGATTGGCTATATTTGCCATTGTGGACTATAAGGTGGCTTTTAATACAGTAAACAGAAGTCGTCTACGGAGGAAACTTGAGTTATGGGGCATGGCAAACCATTTGCTCTCTTTTGTTAGACAATTATATGAGGACACTAATGTCAAGAATTGTTTTAATGATGACAGAGAATTGTCAGAAGGTATACAAACCAATACTGGCTTGTTGGCATCCCTGTTATTCAATCTATACATTTCCAATTTACAAAGCCAGGTTAAAGGCAACCTTAACTATCTGCCAAAAGTAAACCACAATTTGATATGGCTCGGTTATGCTGCCAACCTTGTTTTATAAGATAATACCCTTAGAGGCCTCCAACAAACACTGGACTCCTTCGTTATTCCAAAACAAATAGTCTTGTAAGAAATATGATGAAGTTCCAATTATGTGTGTCAAAGACAAAAGATTATAGCCTAACTACTTAGTTTGGAAAATTGATGGTCATACTTTACAACAAGTATCATGTTTTATTTATCTATAGGCACTGTTATCATCACAAAGTCACATTAAAACTCTGAATACATCAGAAGAACAAGTTACTTACCAACTGTAACGTTCTTTCGATTGGATGTTCCTCCCTCATGTTCCTCATCTTAGATATATCCTTACCTTCAGCTTTGCTGCTTCGGAAAAAATGTTCTCTCAACCAGAGTGTGCTCCAACCAAGGCTGCAGCGTTGATGTTCCTCGGCGGCATCCGTTGAGCGCAGACGTCATCTGCTGTATAAATGCCTCGAGCACGCCCGTTGGCCTCAGTTCTGTTGTTTTGTATATTGTAGCCAATGGATTGTAGTTAATGGCATGCCTCTTTTGACCCAAGCCTCAAAGTAATTTTGAGTGTAAACCACTTAAACTGTACTGTGGGGTAGGCTGGGAGGGTCGCTGAGGAATACGTGGGAGGAACATCCAGTCGAAAGAACGTTACCGTTGGTAACTTGTTCTTCGAATGGATTATGTCCTTCTACGTATTCCTCATCTTAGATAGACTCACAAAGCAGTTTTGTATTGGAGGCGGGAGTACAGAGATATTAGTCATGTATAGAATGAAGTACTGATTTAGCAAAGAGATCTCCCTGTGAAGAAGCCGAATCTAGGGCATAGTGTTTTTATAAATGTGTGCATGGATGACCAGGTGGCTGCTGCGCAACTATCTTGCACTGGGACATCCCTTTGAAGTGCTGCTGAAGTTGCCATGCCCCTGGTTGAATGAGCCCTCAGCCCATCTGGAGGATCTTTCCCAGCCAATCTATGACATTCAGTTATAGCCAAAATTATCCATCTAGATATGTTTGCTTAGTCAATGCCAGCCCCAATTTATGGCCAGTGTATCCCACAAAGAGTTGGTCACACCGACGTAATCTTGCCAATCTTGAAATATAGAAACTAAGAGCCCTCCTAGGGTCTAATCTATGTAGCCTTTCCTCCTCCTTACTTGCGTGAGGGGGAGGGTAAAAGCAGGCAGTGTTATTTTTTGTGACAGGTGAACATGTGAGACAATTATTGGCAAAAAATAGGGTTTGACCCTAAGAACAACCGTATCTTTATAAAAGATGGTGTGGAGGGGCCCGCTAGAAAATGCCTGCAACTCACTTACCCTGCGGGCTGATGTAATTGCCATTAGAAATATGTTTTTTAAAGTAAGGAGCCTTAACAGACAAGAATGTAAAGGCTCAAATGGAATGCATGTGAGGAACTTTAGTACTAAGTTTAAGTCCCACACAGGTACTTGAAAAGGTATTGGAGGAAACACATTATTAAGACCTTTTAAGAATTGTGTAATGAAAGGTATTTTGAAGTAAGATTCTTTCTCTGAGGAGCGCTTAAAAATAGATAGTGCTGCTAAATAACCCTTTATCATGCCAACCTGGATCCCCAGATTAGCCAAGTATACCAGAAAAGACAATATTGTGGGAATATTACACTGAGAAGGGTCCACATTCCTATCTTTGCACCAGTTACTGAACTTGTTCCAACAACAACGGTACAGAGATTTCGTTGCTGGCCTTCTGGCTGAAAGCAAAATATCCATGACGTCATCCAGAAGGTCCCAATCCTTGTATCTCAGCTTCTCAGAAGCCATGCGTGAAGGTTGAGTGTCTTGACCTCTGGATGGAGAATGTAACCTTCCTCTTGCGAGAGAAGATCCTCTCTTTGTGGAAGGCGTATTGGAGGGCAGATGGACATGTCCAGAAGGTCTGGGTACCACATTCTCCAGGCCCAATCTGGGGCAATTAGGATCATGGTTTTCCTGAACCTTCCCAACCTCCTGATTACTTGAGGGATCACAGGGAATGGAAGAAAAGCATACAGGAGTGGAAATTCCCAGTCCACCACAAACGCGTCACCTAGTGCTCCTCTCGGAGGAAATTCCCTTGAGCAGTAGTTTGCACTTCCTGTTGACAGTAGTCGCGAACAAATCCACTTGAGGGGTTCCCCAAAGGACGAAGATCTCTTGAAGGACTTCCTGAGCTAGTTCCCACTCGTGGGAGACTGTGCTCTGCCTGCTCAAAGCGTCCGCCGCTGTGTTTTGCTCTCCGCCTAGATGAACTGCCGATAGAGAGAACCCTTCCTGTATCGCCCAGAACCAGAGCTGCATTGCTTTTGTGCACAGTGGTAGTGACCCTACTCCTCCTCTTTTGTTGAGGTAGTACATGGCCACTGTGTTGTCTGTCATTATCAGGATATTCTTTCCCCGTACAGAGGGCAGGAAGGCCTTCAGAGCTAGTCTGATTACCCTCAGCTCTAATAGGTTGATGTGTAGTTTGGTCTCCGATGAAGACCAACGATCGCTGATTGTCAACTCGTTGGTGTGAGCTCCCCACCCTGTGAGTGAGGCATCCGTCACTACCGTTACCTCCAGCCATGGTTGCCAAAAAGATTCTCCCCTGAGGATATGTTCTTTGCAAGCCCATCATCGAAGATCCTGTGCTACTCTGACTGGAACTTGCAAAAGATCTGACATTTCCCCTGAAAATTGGGACCATTGAGACCTGAGGGCCCATTGAAAGGATCTCATCCTCAATCTGGCTACTGGCACCAGAAATATGCAGGATGCCACAAGACCGAGCAACCTGAGAAAATCGAAGGCCGGTAGATGCTGGGCATTCAGGACTTTTGTTACCATCTGCAGAATGTGGTGAGCTCTCTCTTCGGGAGGCAAGGCTTTGCCCGAAAAAGTATCCTTGACCCTGACCCTGCAGAGATCCTGCTCCGATAAAATGGAGTTTCTGTGATGGTATCATGTTTGACTTTTTTAAGTTCAGAGAAAAGCCTAGTCAGTGAATGAAGTGGCAGGTCTTGGATAGATGCTCCTGGGCTTGTTCGGGAGAAAGTGCCCTGATCATCCAATCATCCAGGTAGGGGTAGATGTGAAACCCCCCTCTACTGAGACTCGCTGCCACCACCACCATGAACTTGGTGAAAACTCTCGGGCGGAGGTCAACCCGAAAGGCAGAACTCAAAACTAATAGTGAGAATTGCCAATCGCGAACCTCAGGTACTTCCTGTGTTTGAGATGTATTGGCACATGAAAGTAAGCATCCTGAAGGTCCAATGATACCAACCAGTCTTGGAGTTGGAGAGCCTGAAGGATCTGAGAAAGTGTAACCATCTTGAACTTGTACTTCCTGAGGAACTTGTTAATTTTTCTCAAGTCCAAGATGGGTCTCAATCCTCCGTCCTTTTTTGGTATATGGAAATATGGGAAATACCAACCCTTGTTCCTCTCCGCTACAGGTACATGTTCTATTGCACCTTTCTGTAGCAAAGTTAAGACTTCCTGCAACAGGAGCTGGTCTGGATGTTTGGCAGAGTTGTATCCTGGCAGGTGATTCTGAGGTTTATTTTGAAAAGGAAGGCAGTAACCTTAGGATACTGTTTCCAGTGCCCAAGCATCTGAAGTAATGCCCAGCCATTCTTCCAGATGCTGTGAGATCCTGCCTCCCACCGGGGTCTTGTGGGTCAAAATCTCAGAGTGGCTTTGGGGCAGCTGCAGCAGCGGCTGAAGGGACAGTTGCCGTTGCTGGGGCAGATCTAGTACCTTTTCCTCGCCCCCAAGGAAATTTCCTTTGTCCTCTTTGACTGGCCTGTCCCCTTCCTTTTCCAAAAAAGGGATAAAATCGAAAGGGATGACCCCTCTAGGAAGATGAGCCTGTGTAGGGGCGTTGTTGAGGTTGTCGTATAGAGGCACTAAGTGATTTACTGCCGCTTTGGAGGTCTGCAGCTTCTCCAAACTTTCATCCGCCTTGCTGCCAAACAACCTCGAGCCATCAAATGGCATATTGAGAAGCCTTGATTGCACATACGGTGTAAAACCCGACTTCCTCAGGCACGCAAATCTGCGTAGTACCGTACTAGACGCCATGGACCTACTGATACTGTCAGCGGTGTCCAAACCTGATTGAAGGCATTCCCCCGAAAACCTCCTTTCCATCCCTTACTATGGACAGGAACCCTTCACGTTCCTCACCTTCAGGGATGTGTTCAGCTGCCGCTGTCATACAGTCCCACAGGGTGTATGTAAATCTTGCACGGGTGCAAGTTACATTTGTAGATTTTTAAGCCATGCTCCCTGACGTAAACATCTTTCAGGACCATGCATCAATCTTCGTTTCATCCCTATCTGGAGGAATTGTAGGATATGCAGCATTTTACTCAAATACACAAGACAGAATAATGGACTGAAGTTATTGCCAGCGTTTCTTGGAAAAAGCAATACTTATATTGTGTTACCTATTCTGACCCTGTCTGGAAGGACACCCTGACCCTGCAGAGATCCTGTCCCTAGTGTGCGTGTGGTGAACATAACACGCGCAGCACCGTTGTCTTCAGTTCTGTTTGCACGCCACCCATATGCAGAATTACCGCCAATGATAAGTGCCTTTAATTTATCAGACCTTAAAAGAGAGTAAAGTCCAAAGCTCGGAAATTCTACAGTGGGGTAGGTTGGGAGGGTGATGAGGAATACATGGGAGGAACATCCAGTCGAAAGAAAGTTACCAGGGGTAAGTAACTTATTCTTCAAATGCATTGTGTCCTCCCACGTATTCCTCATCTTATGATAGACTCACAAAGCAGTATTCAGTTCTTTTGGAGGGAATAAAAAATTGAGTTAATGTGTGTGAAGATTGGAGCATAGAACTGCCTGTCCACATCTTCCCTCATTATTAGAGGTGTCTAAACAATAATGTTTTGTGAACGTGTGGATGGTGGACCAGGTAGCTGCCACGCAGATGTCCATTATTGGAAATCCCCTCTGAAGGGCAGAGAAAGTTGCCATGCCCCTAGTGGAATGAGCCCTTAAGCCTTCTGGGGGATCTTTCCCAGATAGCCTGTAGCACTCTGAAATAGCTAGTATGATCCATCTGGATATAGTTTGTTTGCTAACTGACTGACCTAGTTTGTGTCCTGTATAGCTAATGAAATGTTGGTCATATTGTCTCAACTTTGCCATTCTTAAAACATAAAAGTGTAGAGCTCTCCTTGGCTCTAGTCTATGAAATCTCTCCTCTTCCTTGCCAGCATGAGGTGGAGGATAGAAGGCCTGAAGCACAATTGTCTGTGCTAAATGGTAATCGGATACGATCTTAGGTAGAAAAGAGGGTTTGCCCTTAAGGACAACCTTATTCTTGTAAAATGTAGTAAACAGGGGAATACAGGATAATGCCTGCAACTCACTCACCCTGTGGGCTGATGTTATCGCTACTAAAAAAATAGTTTTGCAAGTTAGCAACCTTAAAGGGCAGGAATGGAGTGGCTCGAAAGGAGCACATATCAAAAACTTTAAAACTAAAGGAAGGTCCCAAGTTGGGATTTGGAAAGGTGTAGGAGTAAACACATGTGTGAGTCCTTTAAGAAATTGAGTTATTAAGGGTATTTTGAAGTAGGATGCCTCTTCCAAGGTGCGCTTGAATATGGAAAGCGCTGCTAGATAACCCTTGATTGTTCCCATCTAGATCCCCAGATTTCCCAAATACAGTAAAAAAGATAGCATTGCAGGTGTATCGCAATAAAAAGGGTCCACCTCTTTCTCCCAAAACAAACAGCAACGGTATAAGGACTTTATTGCTGGCAAACACTCCATGACATCATCAGGGAGGTCCCAATCCTTGTATCTCAGCCTCTCAGAAACCATGCGTGGAGGCTCAGTGTCTTGACCTCTGGATGGAGAATCCAACCCTCCTCTCTATTTGTGGAAGACGAGTTAGAGGGCAGATGGACATGTCCAGAAGGTCCGGGTACCATGTCCTCCTGGCCCAATCCGGGGCAATCAGGATCATGGATTTCCCGAACATTCTCAACCTCCTGATCACGTGATGAATAACAGGGACTGGAGGAAACGCATACAGGAGTGGAAACTCCCAGTCCACTATGAATGCGTCCCCTAGAGTTCCACTTGGAGGAAATTCCCTGGAGCAAAAGAGTTTGCACTTTCGGTTGACACTGGTTGCAAACAGATCCTCTTGAGGGGTTCCCCAAAGGGTGAATATCTCTTGAAGGACTGCCTGTGATAGTTCCCACTCGTGGGAGACTGTGCTCTGCCTACTCAGAGCGTCCGCCACTGTGTTCTCCTCTCCGGCTAGGTGAACTGCTGATAGGGAGATTCCTTTGTGAATGACCCAGAACCAGAACTGCATTGCCTCTGTGCACAGTGGTAGTGACCCAACACCTCCTCTCTTGTTGAAATAGTACATGGCCACTGTGTAGTCCGTCATTATCTGGACATTCTTTCCCCGTACAGAGGGCAGAAAAGCCTTCAGCGCCAGTCTGATTGCCTTCATCTCCAAAAGATTGATATGTAGTTTGGGACTGTTGGCATGGGCTCCCCACCCCATGAGTGAGGCGTCCGTCACTACTGTTTTCTCCGGCCATGGTTGCCAAAAGGGTTCTCCCTTCATAATGTTGTCTTTGCAGGCTTACCACAGAAGGTCCTGTGTGACTCTCCCTGGAACCTGAAGGAGGTCTGATATCCTGCCTCAGAATTGGGACCATTGAGTCCTGTGCGCCCATTGGAGGGATCTCGTTTTCAGGTGAGCCTCTGACACCAGAAAAATGCAGGATGCCATGAGGCCGAGCAACCTCAGAAAGTCAAAGGGTGGAAGACACTTTGTACTCTGAAACTTGGTGACCCTATGCAAAATGTGTTGAGCCCTGACCTCGGGTGGCAAGGCTTTTCCCAAGGATGTATCCAGGACCACTGCAATGAACTGGAGTTTCTGAGATGGTATTATGTGAGACTTCTTGTATTTGAGGCAGAAGCCCAGTCTGTGGAGGGAGTGGCAAGTAACACTGAGCTATTCCTGGGCACTGAAACTTGGTGACCCTATGCAAAATGTGTTGAGCCCTGACCTCGGGTGGCAAGGCTTTTCCCAAGGATGTATCCAGGACCACTGCAATGAACTGGAGTTTCTGAGATGGTATTATGTGAGACTTCTTGTATTTGAGGCAGAAGCCCAGTCTGTGGAGGGAGTGGCAAGTAACACTGAGCTATTCCTGGGCACTGAAACTTGGTGACCCTATGCAAAATGTGTTGAGCCCTGACCTCGGGTGGCAAGGCTTTTCCCAAGGATGTATCCAGGACCACTGCAATGAACTGGAGTTTCTGAGATGGTATTATGTGAGACTTCTTGTATTTGAGGCAGAAGCCCAGTCTGTGGAGGGAGTGGCAAGTAATACTGAGCTATTCCTGAGCCTGTTCGGGTGAACGTGCCCTGAGCAGCCAATCATCTATGTAAGATGTTTCTCCCCTTTAGTCTTAGGGATAATTGAGCAGCAACTTATAGGAGACCTGAGCATATGGGTCTAACACCTTACTGCACAAATGTGCAGATGGGGAGCAGGTGCAAGTGGATCTTGGTCACATGGCCTAAGCCCCACCCACCTGGTACCTTCCTGGTTGCTGCTCTTTTTCCACACTTAGCATGCCCCACACACTGGGTGCCTTCCCGGTTGCCGCTCTTTTTCCCCTACTTAAGGAGCCCTCCAGCCTCTTTTCCTTTGCAGATGGGGAGCAGGTGCAAATGGATCTTGGTCACCTGGCCTAAGCCCCGCCCACCTTGTGCCTTCCTGGTTGCTGCTCTTTTTCCCCACTTAGCTAGCCCCACCCACCTGGTGCCTTCCAGGTTCACACTCTTTTTCCCTACTTAAGGAGCCCTCCAGCCTCTTTTCCTTTGCAGATGGGGAGCAGGTGCAAGTGGATCTTGGTCACCTGGCCTAAGTCCCGCCCACCTGGTGCCTTCCTGGTTGCTGCTCTTTTTCCCCACTTAGCAAGCCCCACCCACCTGGTGCCTTCCTGGTTGCCGCTCTTTTTCCCTGCTTAAGGAGCCTTCCAGCCTCTTTCCTTTGCAGATGGGGAGCAGGTGCAAGTGGATCTTGGTCACCTGGCCTAAGCCCTGACCACCTGGTGCCTTCCTGGGTGCCGCTCTTTTTCCCTACTTAAGGAGCCCTCCAGCCTCTTTTCCTTTGCAAATGGGGAGCAGGTGCAAGTGGATCTTGGTCACCTGGCCTACGCCCTGCCCACCTGGTGCCTTCCTGGTTGATGCTCTTTTTCCCTGCTTAAGGAGCCCTCCAGCCTCTTTTCCTTCACAGATGGGGAGCAGGTGCAAGTGGATCTTGGTCACATTGCCTAAGCCCCGCCTTCCTGGTTGCCGCTCTTTTTCCCTACTTAAGGAGCCTCCATCCTCTTTTCCTTTGCAGATGGGGAGATGGGGAGGAGGTGCAAGTGGATCTTGGTCACCTGGCCTAAGCACCACCCACCTTCTTAGTCCTGCCTCTTCCTTCCTGCTCTTAACTCTTAGATCAAGGGCGTCTCTCGTCCGGGCATCCAAAGCGAAGGGCAGACAAGGAAAAGGGCAATTCCTGTTTTGGACCTGTCCGGACCAGGAGGATCCAGGGCCCGAACCCCTGCTCAGACAGCAGGTGAGCATGCACCAATATGTGTTTACTCGCTCTGTCCCCACAGGCCATCCCCACCCCTCTGTTCCCCCTGTGATGTTCCCGTGTGCCCCCTTCTCTCACATAGGTGTTGCCTGTTTGCTTGATTCTGCTACCCTGCCCTCCCCCCACCCTCCAGCCTACTTCTGCAGGAGTCTGTCCTGATACATTCTGGTTTCACCATCACTGTCTTGTGGCCAGTGCTGCATTTGACTTTTATGGACTTCATTTATTCACGGTGCATCACCTTTTCTCATGGTGGCCCTGAATCATGCTGTTCCCATCTTCATCTTGTATCCAGGCTTGCAACATTATTTGTTACTACTGACTTCTGCAATTGTATTCAATCTCCCCTCTTGCTTCCTCACCTGTTTTGACTACTTACTCTCTGTTCTCTCCTCCTCTCCCTTTGTCCCTTTTCCTATCTCCTCCCCGACTTCCCCTTACTTTCTTTTATGCACTTACTCTATCAGAATTGTCACTGGACCTAGTATGATAGCAACCTCGTCTGTCTATCTCCTCCCCCCTCCCCTTAGTTGCCCGCCCCAGCACTATCTGAAATGTCGTCAGGCCTAGTACGATAGTCGCTTGCTTTGTTCCTCCCCTTCCTTTCTGAACCCCTCTCCCTCACCTTTTCTTTTCTCCGGTTCTACCAGAAATGTCGTCAGGCTTAGTACGGTAGTCATCTGTCTGTTTCCATTTCCCTCCCACTCTCCCCCTCCCTTCCTTATCTATGTCTTAGCTCTTGCACTATCTGAAATGTCGTCAGGCCGAGTACGATAGTTAATTTCACATCCTTACTGTTCATGGCCTGTAAGAATGTCATTGTATTTTCCCTTGTTCCCCTCCTTTGCCTTGAAGGGCTTTGAAACACATTGTGTATAGGCATTATATAAATAAACTATCATATTACATCATATCATAAGAAAATGAAAAGCCATGGGGACGAATGATGGACCCTCATAAGGGCCTAGATTCGGCCAGCCCAGATGACTGACAGCTATACTAGTGCCCCTGATTAAATAAACAGACACAGCCTTATTTCTTATAACAAGCGTGAACCCCTTTTGTTTATGTAATTGAAATCAGTCAAACCAATCCTCAATACACTTGAGTAATATTACATCACTGTGCTCCTAACGGAGGCGCTCTCTGCTAGTACTTGCAAGAAACAAATCTTAAAAGGTCTCCTTCCTTCACCTTCGGTACGAATATTTACACTTTAGTTACCATAATATTGAAGCAGGCCCTGTGGGAACACCTGAAAACCAGTACATTCACCTTTGGTAAATATATAATTAAATAGACCAGTGGGGTCACATTTAGATCCAGTGTCTTCACATTGGGTAAATACATAATGAAATAGCTCAGTGGGGTCACCTGAGAACAAGTGCATTCACAGTTGGTAAATAAATAATCAAATAGATAAGTGGGATGACCTGAGAACAAATGCATTCACAGTTGGTAAATAAATAATTAAATAGATCAGTGGGATCACATGAGAACAAGTGTATTCACAGTTGGTAAATAATGAAATAGATCAGTGGGGTCACCTAAGAACAAATGCATTCACAGTTGGTAAATAAATAATGAAATAGATCAGTGGGATCACCTGAGAACAAATGCATTCACAGTTGGTAAATAAATAACTAAATAGATCAGTGGGATCCACTGAGAACAAGTGTATTTACAGTTGGTAAATAAATAACACAATAGATCAGTGGGGTCACCAGAGGTCGAAAGCATTCACAGTTGGTAAATAAATTATGATCTTGGTCAGACCAGTGTCCCCTCACTACGGTTGGCGGCAGGATGCCACTGGGACATAAAACACTTAACACCAAAATCCACCAATCACCAAGCCAGGACACACCAGGCTGCAATCCACCCCTACCCTGCGCCAGGTGAGCCCCTTCGGATATGTCCTAGCGGGAATCTTAAGATTCCCCACCAAGCTGGCTAAGAGCCCAGCTCAGGACTGTGTAAATCACTGCCCCCAGTGCGGATATTACCTAGGGGCGTGGAACAGTACCAAACATACCACACAGACCAAGACGGGCCTTTGGAAGATAAGTGGTACTATTCCCCTACTCAGGTGAACAAACCCTCTAAGGGCACCACTGGGCCTTAAACATCATGACCCCTGAGTCGGCCAAATCCACCTCTTTGTTAAGCACGTTACCTCATCCCCACACCCGGCGGGGAGACTGAGCGTTAACAGGCTCTCATTGTCACCGGAACCGGTGTGGAGAATATTCCTTTCGGGCTGATCATACACCACACTCATGTTCGCCGAGTGCCTGCACATTCAGGGCACGGTGTCCCTTTCTCACTCTGTCCCTTTCCTACCTGGCTGCTACAATGCAGCGCGAGTCCCTACCCCGCTCTCTCTCTCTTGTGCGGTGGCGGGCAGGGTGTAGCACTCGCCGAGAGCTCCTTCAGATAATGTACTCCAGCATGCTCTCTCGACCCTGGGTGGGGAAGAGAGAAATGCTGGCCCAGCAGGCAGACAGCCTACGGGTGGAGGGATGTCCCTGACACAACCGAGGGCCTGGGTGGCGCCCGCAATGGTGTGGATCTCCCTTCTCTCATGTCTCTGCCGGCGCTCTCCTCTCTCAAGCCCCTCCGGGCTCTTAAGCTCTACCGAGACTTTCAACTTGTTTCTGCCAGTAGGGGGGCTTGCGCCGGTCCTGAGGTGAAATCACCTCACAGACAGCCCTGCTTCCCCTGGCAGTGGAACCTACCATGTCTCTATGACAAACTCTGCATGCCAGAACCATGCAGCAAGTGAAACTGACAACAGGAAGGAAAGAAAGACAAACAATCCCGTCAAACAAAGAGTGACACATAGCCCATGCACACATGGAAACCCACAGGGAATGCGGGTTTACATCTAGATGGGGTAGACATGGATCCCGCCTCTCCTGAGACTCGCTGCCGCCACCACTACCATCAGCTTGGTGACAACCATCGGGCGCAGGTCAGCCCAAATGGCACAACTCGAAACTGATAATGAGAACCGCCAATGGCAAACCTCGGGTACTTCCTGGGCTTGTGATGAAGTAAGCATCCAATCGTGGAGCTGGAGGGCCTGAAGGATCTGAGAATGTGACCATCTTTAATGTGTCCTTCCTGAGGAACTTATTTAAGTATCTCAAGTCCAAGATGGGTCTCAGTCCCCCGTCCTTTTTTGGGATTAGGAAATAGGAAGAATAGCATCCTTTGTTCCTCTCCATCACAGGTACTGGTTCTATAGCACCTTTCTCTAGCAGGGTTAACATTTCCTGCAACAGGAATGGATCTGAAACATTTAGCGAGTGGCTTCCCGGTGGATGATCCTAAGGTCTCTGTATGAAGGGGAGGCAGTAACCTTGGTCTACTGTTTCCAGTGCCCATGCATCCGAAGTTATACCTTGCCATTCTTCCAGATGCTGTGGCAGTCTTACTCCCACCAGGGTGTCAGTGAGTCAAGACCTCTGAGAGGTTTTGAGGTGGCTGATGGTAAAGACACCGTTCTTGGGCGGGCTTTGCACATCTCTCTCATCCACCACGAGGGAATCTTCTTTGTCTTCTTTGACTAGCCGATCCTCTCTCTCTCTTCCATCTCAGAAGTAGTATCAAAAAGAACTATCCCTCCAAGATGACCACTGGGATTAAAATGCTGAGGGTGCCTATGTACTTGGCTGCTCCCTTTGAGGTGTGCAGCTTCTCAAGGCTTTCGTCAGCCTTATTACCAAATAAATGCGAGCTGTCAAAGGGCATGTTGAGGAGTCTAGATTGTACATCAGGTGCAAACCCTGACTTCATCAACCATGCAAATCTGAGTATGACAGTGCTTGCCGACATGGCCCTGCTGATGCTGTCAGTAGTGTGCAGACCTGATTGCAGAGACTGACACATGGCCTCCTTGCCATCCCTTATCATATGCAGTCCCACAGGGTGAATGTGAATTTTGCAAGAGCACATGTAACATTTGCAAACTTTAAATCTATACTGCTAGCAGAAAAGACTTTCTTTGCCCATGAGTCAACCCATTTGTCATCCCTATGAGGGGGTATAGTTGGATACGCAGCTTGCTTAGAGGTGGATGTAGCTGCTTGCACTACTACACTTTCCAGAGTTGGATGTATTCACGGGTAGCTAGGGTCGCTACTGGATGATCTGTATTTTTTGGGAAATTTCTATTTACTGCAGGGCTGGACACTGGAGCCTTCCAGTTTGCTGCAACCCTTTTTTGGAGTGCCAAATGGAATGGTAGTATAGGGTCATATTGAGGACCTTTGTCTAATATATCTGTAAGGTCATCGGGCTCAAATGAAGGAGCTGGCCTACTTAATCCTAGGACCTCTACAACTCTGGACATTGGCTTCTGTATGATGCATCCACATGATCAGCCGGGTCCGGTTTCCAAACATCTAGCTCTGCGGAGGTGTCTACCCCACTAGCTGACTGTAGGGTGTGATATAGCTCCCTAACCCTAGTCCTTTCTGAAATGAAGCATTCTGGGACATTAGTATCTTTATGAACACCAGGGGTATCCAATTGAATTCCACTTGGGGGGGGGGGCGTTCATCAGAGGTTTCATAGCCCTCATATTTTCAGTAGGGGTTTATAAACATTTTCCTGACTTTTTTGAGGCAAAGGCATCGATGAATGCACAGTCTACATCAATGTTTTTTCATCCGCGTTGATGGTGTTGACATCTGTGGCGTCGATGGTCCTTGGACTTGTGCTTCGAGGGACTCGACCCTTGACTCAACAGTTTCCTTGACGATTTGTTATCTTGTCGAGTACTCTAAGACTCTCGAGGAGTCTTAGGCTTATGACTCGGGTTCAAGGGCGTGCAGGGTTTTGCCTTGGCTTCATGCTTGTCATCGACAGCAGGATAGCCACTTTTCTTATGCTTCGAGGAGGACGAGGCCTGTTCCGTGAAGATTTTACACATTTTCTTTCTAAAGAGTTCCCACTCATCTCTGGAGGAGGATTTAGTCAGGCAGACTACACTCCTTTCCTCTGTGGAAGATAAAGAAGAAGGAGGAGAGGGTAATCTATGACTCGATTTTTTTGATGAGGAAGAGGAGCATGTGCTCCTCAAGTGGGATCGTTTTTTTGACCTTTTTTAATGAGATGAATCTCTCGACTCGTGGGATGACTCACATTTCAAAGAAGTGGACAGGGATTTAGGGGAAATCCTACACACTGACAATTTAGCTTGCAGTCCTTACCTGTCATCGACTAACAGAATCGACAATCTAGCCACTTTTTGAATCCCATCTTTGGAGTAGTAGGAGTCGAAGACGAGGCCATCTCAAACCCTTTTCGTGGAAAACTGAAGTGCCCTGTAATTCATGAAGCAATCCCATTCACGGAAAAACAGAACTGAAGTCAATGGGCGCCGCACGTGGTATATGTACTCGACGATGAATTCAGCCCAGATGGAGGCCCTCGAGGGGCATCGGGTCGACCGTCTCGACGCAAAGCAACCTGTAGGGAAGGCATGGTATCACAAGTATGACAATGACACAAGGGATACAATTTGTAAAACCTTTACTGAAAATGTTGGGGTCGGAGAAACTCCTATTCTGCACTATAACTAAGATGTGAGTAGTCTTGACCATCAAACATTAAACAAAACCGTCCTAGTGGTGTACATCAAATCAAAATGGCATATGCCAACAAAACCTAATGCATGCTCTTTCTCTTGTACAAATAGTGTAAAAAGGAGAAATGTATGCAAAGGAAAAATCAGTGTTCAAAAGAATAAAGGTAGTTGAACCAGCTCTCCTCCTCACATTAAACCTCACAGAGTAAGGATGTCCTTGTAGGGAGGATGACACATTCTGGCTCAGTTTCTAACACTCTAAGCAGACCAAACCGTGGATCGAGGCCCACCTGGCCTTCCACGTTAAAGTCTCTTTCTTGTCTTTCAAAATTGTATTCCAATGTAAAGTTCACAAAGGTCCCTCTCTTTCCGGCTCAGACCTCACGTCACAGTTCAAAACAAACTTGCTGGGGCTCCCTTCCCCAAGTTATCGTACTTCGGGACCCCTTTCGAATGCCTAAGACTTTCATATGTGGGGGCTCTTACAGACCACCGCAGGACCACTTCGATTCAAAGTTCACGTTTACTGTTGCATAATTCACTTTTGCTTTATAGCTTCAAACAATGTACCTTTCACAGAGAGTTTTGAATGGGCTACTTCCTTTCGCTGGTCCACGCCGTTACTTCGTATTGCTGATCTCACAGCTGCCTTTTACCTGAAAGTTCATTCACAGTTTTGCCTTTCTTCGCGTCTCATCCACACGCGTGCAGCCATCACATGTGATATAATTTAGCTACTTCATTTGCTTTGACACACACCGGTTTCTCAGATCACTTGCCATTCACTGGCTGTGTGCGCTTCTTTCTTGTTTTGCTATTTTCAATTCACGAGTCAAGGTTAGTACCGCAGGCTTGGCTTCGCCTCCTCAACTCTGACGTTCATCCGGTGCAATCTTCACTAGTGGGATCTGGCTTTCTCCACATGTCTTTTGTGTTCTGGAGGCAACAATCTCCAGTAGGAATCCCTTGGAGTTTTCGGCCCGCTGCTCTTGTCCCTTAGTCCATTGCTCTGTTCCAGTAGGTGTGCCTTCATCCCAGAAGTTCTGCTTGTACTCGTGTTTCCGACTTGCTCAGAGCGTGTCCTGACTTGTTGCCTTTTATTCGTGTGAGGAGAGCTTACAGGTATCAGGTGTATGCACTTGGTGTAAAGTTCCTGTCTTTGCCTGACCCGATTAACAGGACATGTCCAGTACGACGTGAGGGAGTTAATCTGGTTACTCTGAGTCACCCTCTTCCTTGGCCCAGAGTTTGTGTAAAAAGGTGGAGGAGTTGGGACTCCAGAAAATCCTACAAAATAGGATGGGGTAGATGAACAAAAAAGGGGGGGAATACTGCATCACACCATCCGCTATCTCACCCCCACTCCCTGAAGACCTTCACCCAGGTGATCCTCCTGCACTGGTCCACCCCAAGAGTCTGGATTCAAAGGTGATGGCCATGCCCTGACCACCTGAGAGAGAGATTCCCAGGGACTAGTGGGTGAGACACTCTCTGGTTTCCATTACCCCTCATAGGGAAACCGGGAAAGGAAACTGACGGTCGCCCGTTCTTTACCTTTTCTGTGTTCCACAGTGAAACAGTAGGGTTGCAGGTCTAAGAGCCATCACATGACTCGAGGGTTAGGGTCCTTCTGTTGACTTATCCATACTAAAGGTGAGTGGTCAGTGACAAGTGTGAACTTTCTCCCTAGAAGGTAGTATCTTAGATGTACAATTGCCCATTTGATAGCAAGGGCCTCTAATTCCAGTACAGAGTAGTTCTTCTCACGTGGGAAGAGTTTGTGACTAGTGTATAGGATGCGGTTTTCTGCTCCATCGCATATTTGGGATAAAACTGCTCCTAGCCTTGTGAGAGGCATCAGGTTGTAACACAAATTCTTTTGAAAGGTCTACTACTTTTAGGATGGGGTTCTGACACAAGGTTTGTTTTAAGTTGAAGCATTCATCATCTTCATCAGTCCAATGAATCTTCTGGGATTCGGCATTCCTGACTTTGTCTGTTAATCTGGCTGTTATATCTGAATAATTTGGGATAAACCTACATTAATAACCAATCAGTCATAGGAATGCCCTCAGGTCTCTCTTGGTCTTGGATGTGGGGGCATCTAGGATGGTTTTCACTTTTTCTTGTTAGTTGTGGACACTGCCATTTCTTACAAAGAAACCTAGGTATTTCACGGCCGATTGAGCCAGCTTACATTTAGATGGATTTGCAATTAAGCTGGCCTCGCTCAGGGTTCTCAGAATAGTAGAAAGATGGAAAAGATGTCTTCCCAAGTTTTACTATACATGACTACGTCGTCAATATAAGCTATACAGAAATCGGAGTAGGGCTGCAATATCCTATCCATGAGTCATTGAAAAGTGGATGGGACTCCATGCAAGGCAAAAGGGAGGACTTTGAACTGGAATAGTCCCAGGGCTGTCAAGAATGCTGTATTTTCCTTATGAGGTCTGTGTACTGGGCCCTGCCAATATCCCTTAGTTAAATCTAGGGTTGATAGGAATGTGGAGGTTCCAAGTTTATCTATTAACTCATCAATGCGTGGCATAGGATAGGCATCAAAGGCAGAGATGGCGTTAACTTGCCTGAAGTCTATGCAAAACCTCCACGAATTATCGGGTTTAGTAACCAACACAATAATGGAGGACCATGGACTAGAAGAGGGCTCCATAATGTTCGCCTTCAGCATTTATTTCACTTCCTCAACCACTATTTGTTTTCGTGCTTCTGAGAGTCTATATGGTTTCAAATGGACCACCTTTCCCTTTAGGGTTCTGAAATAAAGATAAATACCATGTACTCTCCCTGCTTTCTCGCAGAATACATCGGGGAATGCAATAATAAGGTTGTTCAAATCTTCTTGTTATTGTTTAGATATTTCTTGGGGAATAAGTTCAGAGATATCTATGCCCTCCGGTACCAAACAAGACAATATCGAGGAGGCGGTGGCAGAAGGATTTTCTTTCCACTCCTTTAGGAGATTTACGTTGTAAAGGTTGGGTTTTTAGTTTTCTATCAGGTTGGGCTATTTTATAGGTACAGGTTCCTATTTGCTCTAGCACCTCATATGGCCCATGCCACTTTGAGACAAGTTAATTTTCAGAGATATGTAAGAGGACTAATACCCTTTGACCTACTGAAAACTATCTCAAATTCACCTTCTTGTCATAGGTGGACTTCTGTTGGGCTTGAGCTTTCTCCATGTGAGTGCGGACTAGACTCCGGACGAGTTTCATGCATTCTTGCAATCGGGTAGCTGTCTTTGAGAGGGAAATAGGTGCCCCTTCTCTCTCTCTTCCCAGGTCTCCCGCAGCATGTCTAAGACATCTCTTGGTTCTCTACAGTAAATTAATTCAAAAGGAGAGAATCCAGTGGATGCCTGAGGGGTCTTTCTTACTGCAAATAGGCCCTTCCCCCATTCCCTGGCAGCCATTTATTTTGTTTACTTTTTAGTTCGTTTTTCAATGGTCAGCATGGAAAGGGAGAAAGGACTATGTATAGACCCTTCTCCTCATTGTGTGGTGGCCATTTTTTAATTATTTCTCTTTTGCAAACTGCTGACAGCGTCTCGCAACTGCAGAAAACACTATAAGTACCCGGCGATGGCACAATCAGAATGAAAGAGCCATTCTAATTGGCCCACGCTGAGGCATTACCCGGCCGAGAATCCTTCTATTCTCGGCCAGGATTCCAGCCGCCTTGTCCTCTCCGTGGGGCGTGGCATCCCCTCAGCCAATGAGGAGGCTCAAAGCGGGTCCATCCCCGCTCCGAGCCTCCACACGGCTGGATGCTTCCATCGTCCCCCGCCAGAGACCGGAGTACTTTTTTTTTCCCTTCCCCTCCATTCCGCCCTCCCAACCGCACTTACCTTCTTTTTTTTTCATGAGCGGACACGTTGGGAACGCTTCTGTTCCCAGCGTGTCCACTCCCGATGGCCGCGGTGGAAAGGGAAAACGGACGCCGTTTTCCCTTTCCCGGTGGCCATTTTCTTTGTCTTTAAAAAAAAAAAAAAATTCTCCCGAAACACCACAGCGTTTCGGGACACGAAAAAGCTTTTAGTGCCCGGTCACGCAGTTCTTGCGGGCCGGGGTACTAATAGCTATATGCCCCTCATGGCAGGGGCATTACCAACTCAGGTAATGCCCCGAGGCTCGGGCCTATAACTATGGGCCACGGGGCATTACCTGAGTCGGTAATGCCCCCACCGCTCTGGGCATATTGCTTTATTAGTACCCCGGTCTTACTGGCCAGAGTACTAATAGTAATAAGCCCCAAGGAGAGGGGCATTAACGCATTACCACTTACTATAGGTCCTGGGGCATTACCTGAAGCGGTAATGCGCCCCCTGCTCAGGGCTTATAGTTTAATTCTAAGCCTTCCAGCAATCACCTCTTTTGTTTTGCTATAATATACTTCAAGCCAGACTCCTTCAGCTTCTGAACTCTGAGATAAACAGCTGTAATTATTACCCCCTTGTTTTAAATGGTACTTGATTCATCAACTTCAGAAGGATGAAAGTCAAAGTCATTCCTGCACTGGTATTCAAGCTTGCAAAGTTTATGCTGCTCTCATGTCAGAGACCAATGCTTAATTCGTGCAGCTATCCACTTTAGGAAGAATGAAAAACCCGAAGAACTTATATATTCCACTATTGAACAAAATATAAGGCCATACAATGAATGGAACATTTATTTCATTGATTTGTTTATTTTTGGAGAAAAAAAACTTTACACATTTTTGTTGAAAATACATAAAATTACAAAATTACAAATGGTTGCATAAATACTAGAAATTACAAATTACATATAATTACATAAAATTGTACACAGTAAATAAAATGTCCATTCTAGAATCCTTGTCACTGAGCTCACATTTCATTCTTATGCAGAATTGCTAAAACATCATCATTGGTTGTGTCAATTGCAGTGCTCTAGAATTAAAATGTTATAGTCTTTACATTTTTAAAAGAAGCCGTTGTACTTAGCTCTTAGCTTAACTAATCAATGTTCTTAGTCATCGAATTATTGTCCAACTTAACATTTCCAAGCTTATTTTTGATAAATTGCCACAGTTGATACTAGCTAATATGGACTGTCTGCAGATCAGTATTCAAACAGTATATCCAAAAGGCATCACTTTTAATGTAATGGTAGTTGTGTACTAAGTGACCTAAATTTGTCATATATTCGATACTCAATTCAGTACACTGTAGTAGAACACGTTGAGGAGATTACAAGATGTTAGATTTTTTACATATTCACATGTTCTTTCCTCGCGCAGGATTTTTTGTTGTGCCCCCATCATTGTTAATAGAGGAAGTTGGTTGGTTCTCATCCTTAGTCGGAAGTATCTGACTGCTGGGTTTGAACATCTTTTTAGATAAGTTGCTGCTTGTAAATATCTATGTACAACCCCGAAACGAAAGTATAATTATTTAATTGTTCTAAATATTCATAATTTTTAGTTCAGTCCCAAGATTTAATCTTATTGGTATATATCTTTTTCAATATTGCGTATGCAGTCTTTTTATAATACAACGGGTGCCATTGAATTATGTTAAAAATGGTATCACATATATTTTCAAATACATCATTCCTTCTGGTTCTAGCATCTAATAAATCTAGTAGTTTACATTGCGGGGATGAATGTATTTTTAGATGTAATGCTCCAGTCTTTATCCATATCATACTTTTTAAAGATGTTAGACCTAGTTCGACGCGGATGTATTGCATTGGTGTGCTTGGGCTCAGTTTGAGAAGTCTTCTCCAAAACCGACCTTCTAGTATGTCCAACCAGTCAAGTTTTTCCATTGCCAAAGCCTGTAGCCTGTATAAAATCATCGGGCTGAAGTATTGCTTATATAGGATTATGATTCCTTCTATCGAGAACCCAGCCGTTTCTCTTGCAAATTTTGCTATTAGCTCTGTTCGTTTTTTGCTTTTATTTGTTTATTTTCGATTATGTTTTTGTAATCTCTATCATTACTCATGTCTAGTCCAAGATACGGATACGAGTTCACGTATTCATTTGTTCCTATTTTAGTTACCATATCTGGGTGGCAGACTTTTTTTGTGGAGAAAGCCATGATTTTAGTTTTTCCCATGTTTATCTTTAGTTTGTTTTCTTTTGCGTATTTTATGAGTGATGTAAACATTTCTTTGATCACGAGGTATGTATAATTCATTAATATCAACTCATCGGCATAGATTAGACATGGTATAGCTTTTCCTCCTTGGTTCGGGCACCAGCCAAGCACAGGAACTAACCAGTCTGGAAGATCTGCCATGTACATGTTGTAGAGTAACGAAGCCATCAGGCATCCTTGTCGCACACTGCATGATATATCGATCGGGGCAGTAGTACTGCCATCTATAGCTAATCATACTCGCGCTTATGCACCTTGATGTAATTGTTCTACTATCGTGACCGACCAGTTAGGGCATCCACATTTCCGTATTTTATTCCATAGTCTTTTGCGGTCTATGCTGTCAAACGCAGCAGCAAAGTACACGAAAGTCACGTATAGTGTGGTACCTTTCTGTTGACGTATGTCACCAATACATGAGTCTGAGACCCTTAGATTATGTGTAATTCCTGCTCCCGGTCTGAAGCCTGTTTCTGTAAAATGTAATATCTCTTTACTATTGGCCCACTCTTGAAGTTTATGAGAAACGAAAGTAGAGAACAATTTTCCAGAGGCATCTTGCATCGATAACAAACGGTAGTTTTTGGGTAACCCCTGTGCCCCTTTCTTTTACACCGGAAGTATTATTGCCTGTAACCATCTTTTTGGTATTTGTTGAGTCTTACAGACTTTGTTAAATAATTCACACAGTATCACTGCCCATTCATGAGAGTTTGTTTGAAAATGGTATTAGCAAGTCCGTTAGGGCCTGGTGCTCTGGAGTCATTTAGTTTTATGATCGTGGATTTCAACATCTCGACAGTGAACTGCATTGGCCATTTTTCATTGCTGCTTATAATTTGGTCTTCCAAACTGTTATTTTCTTTTTGTTATAAGAAGGTCACCCAGGGGGCGTGGCTACGAGGGCCATGTAGGAGGACGCGTTCTGGAGGAGCTCCTGAGATCCTGCGATGATCCGGGCAAAAAACTGCGTGAAGACGGGCCGTCGACCGCTGAAAATACAAATGCCGGTGTGTGAATGATTGGGCTACGTGTGGTGAACTTCTGGATGGTGCAGGAGTGACGGCGGCAGAGATCGGTGCGGAAGAGATAAGGAGACGAAAGACGACACAAAATGGCCGACCAGGGTCCGGAAACAAAGGAAGAAGCAGGCCGCACGGTGACCCAGCGAAAGCGGCGCACTGAGTGCACATTTGTCACTTGAGCAAACTATAGGTCCCCTGGGTCATGTCGAATAGAACGGTGAGGCCGAAGGCGAAACGGCCCACCGTAGATGACTTCACTAAGACGTCCCCGGGTCAAGACATTACCAAGAGCAGGGACAAGCTGGCTGCGAGCGGCATGACGACTTCGGGCGCTAACCAAGAAATCCTGGCTGCGATTGCGGACCTAAGGGCGGCCTGGGAATCTAAGCTCGATCTAGCCGTCACTGAACTAAAAACGCCACTGGACCTCAAGGTCGGAGAGGTGCAGGAGGACGTTAACCTACTCCGACAGGATGTCAGGGCCTTGGCGGAGCGCACGGAGTCCCTTGAGAAGGAAGTCAGCCCGAATACTGTGGATTGCGCCGCCCATAAAGCCGAACTGCACGCCCTGATACAAAGAGTGGGCAACCTGGAGAGCAGAGCGGAGGAGGCAGAAGGACGAGCCTGACGGAACAACATCCGCATCGTGGGCCTGCCGGAGGGATTGGAGGGCCACGATCCCACAGAATTCATTGAATCCATGTTATTGCAAGAGATACCCGGAGGAGCCCTATCCCAAGGATTTGCAGTGGAAAGGGCACACAGAGCCCTAACAAGGAGGCCGCCACCGGGGAACCCGCCTAGGCCTGTGATCGCCAAAATTCTTAATTACCGTGACCGGGAGAGGATACTGGAACACTTTCGTAAGGGAGGAACGATCACACGAGGAGCGGCAAACATCACGGCTTACCCGGATTACACCCTGTCTGTGCAGCGTAGCCGCATGAACTTTGGGACAGTAAAACGGAGATTGAGAGAGGCGGGCCTCATATATGTTACTTTTCCGGCAAAATTGAAAGTCATTCATAAACATAAAACTTTGTTTTTTGAAACCCCGGAGGATGCCATGGGATGGCTCGATGCGCAAGGATGTCCCCAGGAGTCAGAAGTTCGTACGGAGAAAGAGCTCTGAAAAGATAAGTGATGCATGAAGAAGGTGCCGCAAGATGGCGTGGCACGTGGGACTTGAATATAGTCGCTTGCGCAGCTTTCAGTAGAGAAGGTCAGACTATTGCACTATTTGTCATAAGCACTGTGGTTAATGTTGACTTAACGGGAGCCTTACGGAGCGATTCTCTCTACCCCACAACATTTCTAGTTAAGTGGCCATTAGGGCGACTTCACCCTACTGAGCTCTGTGCATCGTTCGGTGCCAGCAGGGCTAGATGTGGGGGTGCCTGAGCTCCGAGGATGGAGCTGGGCAGCAGTTGGGGTGTGTGATGTTGGGGACGGGTGGGGGGAGGGGAGGGAAGTTTGGGTTTTGTTGTGTACATAGTTATGGGGAGTTTGAGCTGGTATGAGAAGCTACGAGTAAACAAGGAGGGCTGTATCTGTATCACGTGGGCAAAGGGGAGTCGCTACATGGGAGGCAGGAAGACACTCATGAGCCATGGGAGACCTTAAGATCGTAACATGGAATGTCAGGGGACTTAACAGCTACTTAAAAAGGAACAAAGTCATGATGTACCTAAAAAGACAGAGGATTGATATTGTGCTGTTGCAGGAAACACATCTGACCCAGCAAAAATTGGAACTGGTGGGGAAGAAGTGGAGAGGCACTGTAGTGGGCTCTCCGTACTCTGCCTACGCTAGGGGAGTGCTGGTCTGGGTGGCACCGCACGTTCCGCTCCAACTCACACAAGAGGTGGTGGACACGGAGGGCAGGTTGGTCATATTGAAGGCCTTGGTGGAGAATAGAGAGGTGTGCATTATAAATACCTATGCTCCCAACCAAAACACTGCTACGTATTTTAGAACCCTATGTACTCATCTGGGTGCGTGTGTGGGGGGAGCGGTTATTTGGGGAGGGGACTTTAACTGTGTGCTCAACCCAAAAGCAGACAGAGCTGATGGGAAGATTGATCGGCCCACCCCGGCGGCCAGGGTATTACAGACATTGCTAGAGGACTTTGGGCTGGCGGATGTTTGGAGACTGAAACACAGTACTCTCACTACTCAGCTCTGCAGCACCTGCACACGAGGCTGGATTATTTTTTTGCCACGCCAGATGTGATGATAGAGACCACCCAAATAGAATATATACCGAGGGTCCTGTCGGACCACTCGCCCCTGGTGCTGACCTGGCAGCACTGTCGCCCCAGGGCGCGGATACCGACGTGGCGCCTCCGGGCGGAGGCGCTCAGAGACCCAGTCTTCAGGGAAGACATCAGGGATGAGATCTCACAGTACTTTGAGGTGAACACAGGCAGCGTAGATTCAGCGTGTACACTCTGGGAGGCCTTTAAGGTTGTGTTGCAGGGTGCTGCCATTGCCAAGTCAAAAGGCCTGCAGGGTGGGGTCCTAACAGAACTAGAGGAAGCGGAAAAGAAACTGGAGTGCGAATGCGACAGGGCAGGAGGGGTCGCAGAACTGGTACTCGAGTTGCAGCAGAGGTGCGCGGAGCTTTGGGAAAGGCTCTGCAACCTTAACTACAAAAAGTATGTCGAGAGGCAACATGCAGGTGGGGATAAAACTGGCCGCTTGTTGGCGTGGTTATATAAGAGCGAAACCACCAGGCCCACGATTAGGACAATAACTAGAGAGGACGGGGAGGTGGTTGACACCCAGGAAGGAGTCAACGAGGCATTCTTGGACTATTATAGAACATTATATGAGGACAGAGGAGGGGACAATCAGGAGGAGATTAGAGAAACACTAAAAGACATGGAATTACCTAAGATTAGTGATGAAGAAAGGGAGGAACTAGACGCACCAATTACCCTGGAGGAATTAGAGGAGGTGGTAAAACAGCTGCCCACCCGCAAGACCCCGGGTACGGACGGATTCCCGGGTGAATTTTACAAAACATATAAAGCAGAAGTACCCCCCTATGCTAGAGATGTTTAATGAGTCTCTTGAGAAAGGGCGGCTACCGGATACGCTCAGAGAAGCACTAATCGTGCCGCTCCGCAAGCCCAACAAGCCAGGGCATTGTTGCGGCTCCTATAGGCCATTGTCAATGTTGAACCAGGACAGTAAGATCTTGACGGTGGTCCTGGCTAATAGGCTACGGAGGGTCATCAGTAAACTGATACACCCGGATCAGACAGGCTATGTCCCCAATAGAAACATAACCCACAACCACAGGCGACTCCACCGGGTGATTGAAGAGGGGAACAGAAGCGATGGGGAAATGGCGGTGGTGTCCCTAGATGCAGTCAAGGCTTTTGATTCAGTGAGGTGGCCATGGTTGCTGGCGGCCCTGGAGGAATACGGGATGGGGCCGGGTTATGTTAGGTGGGCAAAATTGTTGTACAGTGAACCACTGGCCAGAGTACGCACAGGATCGGTGATATCTGAGAGGTGGCAACTCAGTAGAGGCACCAGACAAGGGTGCCCTTGTCCCCGATGTTATATATTCTGGCCCTTGAGCCCCTGGCAATAAACCTCAGACAACAATATGACATGGTCGGTATTGAAGCGGGGGAGAGAAACACCTAATATCCCTATATGCTGACGATTTGTTACTGTATTTGCAATACCCGGAGGAAAATCTTCAGTATATTCTAGAGGTCATGGAAAAGTATGCAGAACTGTCCGGCATAGCGGTGAACCCCCAAAAATCGAGCATGTTCCCATTGGGGAGCTACATAGGAGCCCCTCTGGAACGATTGCCAGTGTTGTCCGTGCCTTGGGCAGCTGATTCTTTCCGCTACCTCGGAATAGATGTGTATCATACTCTGGAGGGGGAACACTTGCATAACACCGAGGTGGCGGTGAAGAAAATCCGCACAAATATGAAGTTTTGGGAGAAGCTGCCGCTGGCGATGATGGGGCAGGGGCGATGCTCAAAATGGTGGTCCTGCCCAGGCTGTTACATTTCTTCAGTAATATACCATACCTAATACCCAGGAAGTTTTTTGTCAAACTGAACAGCATGTGTAGAGACTTCCTGTGGCACGGTACCCGCAATAGAGTGGCGCTAAGGAAGCTACAGAACTTCCATGATAGAGGGGGCATTAAGCTGCCGAACTTTGATGCCTATTATGTAGCCAGTCAGTTGCCATATGTAGCCAAATGGCTCTCTGATGAAGAAACTCCTGAATCTAGGCTGTTTGGGCAAGACTGCACCCCGTTTTACCTAAAAGAGATCATCTGGGTTCCTAGACTTGAAATGAACGAACGCCTGGGTATGTTGATGCTTGGGTGGAAGATGTGGCACAGAGTATGCCAACTGATGGCGAACCCGTGCCCGTGTTCCCCACAGATGCCGCTGGTTGCCTTGGCTAGGGGAGACAACCAGCTCAGGATGATAATCAGGACCTATTGGGAATCGGTTGGGCTGGCCACATTGGGAGACATATGGCAAGAAGGGGCTATTAAAGAATTTGAAGACCTGGGAGAAGAGACAGGCTTGCATGGAGGCCAATATGTCACGTATCTTAGGCTAGTGCAGACTATTCGCAAAACCTGGCCGGAGACTGTACTGGCGGAAGAACCAGACGCTTTAATGGGAACAATATATGACACATCGGAGGGAGGGCACGAGATCTCTAGACTATATGAGATGGTGATGACCCGGGTTGGGAAGGATTTGACTGATCTGAGGTTGGACTGGAAGCAGAGGTGGGGGCACAGTTGACCGATGCAATGTGGGAACGGGCCATAGGATACCACAAGAAAGTGTCCAGAAATGCTAGATTGCAGCAGATACAGTTATACATAACGCATAGAGCCTATATGACCCCGAAGAGAATATCTAAGTTTGCAAACGCAGGAAGACAAGCATGCCCGAAATGTGATGAGGAAGACGCTGATATGACACACATGTTCTGGTCTTGCCCAGTGATCGAAGCTTTTTGGGGGGAAGTGGCACCGAAACTAGCGGATAAAGGGGTCCCGCTCAACATAGATACGGCCTGGGCCTGCCTGTTGGGAGGGTTTCCCAGACCACGGAACACTAAACACCTTGGGAAACTGAGGGACCTGGCATATGTGCTTGCTAAAAGAAGAATAGCCATGGGCTGGAAGCAATGCCACAAGCCACGGGTAGAGGTATGGTGGCGGGACTTGCAAAGATGGGCAGAGGCTGAAACGGTGGTGTGGTAGGAGGCATGTAGAAATTGCAGGTAGGAAGATGTAGGCAACCTTATGGCTTGGAGAATGTTAATAACAGGACTGTTTGGCACAGTAGTGGATCCTGCAGCTTCGGAAGGAAGCGATACCCAGCCACACGCAGCGGATACAGAACCGGAAATGCAAATAAGCTCTTGAGAGGGGGGGGGGGGATTTGGGGAGCAGTAATAAGTGTTAATTGATATTCACGAGTTTATTGTAAATAATGCTGCAAGTTTGGTTTGTATTGTTTACTTTTCAAATAAAAAATTTTAAAAAAAAAAAAAAGGTCACCCAGGTGTTTCCTTGGATAGGATTCACTATTTGTTCGCACGTGTCTCTTTTGGCTTTAGCTAATTTCGCCCATATATTCTTTGTATTTTTACTGGCTAATGTTTTGATCATTAATTGCCAGTTTTGATTTAGTATGGAGTATTTATGATTTCTCAACCATCGTTGATAGTAGCCTCTTGTTAGCTTTGTTTGTTCTATGAACTGGTTGCATTTTAACCATGAGGTTTTTAGCTTTCGTAGTCTTTTCCTCATTCCTGCATCACGGACAGCCACATCATATGTATAAGATTTTCCTAGCATAGCATCTGATGTTTCATTTTGTTTTCACCTGTTTTCTTAGTTAGTTCATAGAACTTATTTTCTATTTCATCTACTGATGGATGTTTTATTTCAAACAGTATCTTTTTGCAAAATATTTCAGACTCTTTTTTAATTTTTTCCACGTTGACTCCTGTCCAACGAATGGTTGTTCCTGCATGGTTGACAACAATGTTTTACATCCACAGAGGCACTTTTCATGTCGATGTTCATTAATCTCTAAGATTATCATCTTGTGATCACTATTAATCATTGAAGTTATGATCAAACTTTGAGCTCTTTCTAGGCTTTCGTTATTCCCGAAGATGTAGTCAAGAGTTGATTCACTGTTGTTTCCCTTCCAGGTATAAGCTCCGGGTATATCCCGCCCGAGTCCTGCCATTCATCATCGAGAGCCCTATTGTCGCAGAGTCGATATCCATCCGTGGCCTTTATTATTCCCAATTCTTTGAGTCATGATGCTCTTTTTCTTTGCGTTTTCAAATTCAGCGCATTCTCTATTGTCATAGCATCTTGCATTCAAGTCTCCTCCTACTATGACCATTTGGTTCTTTATTTTAGCATTAGTTGTATTAATGCGCTTTCAATTCCATCCTTGAATTCTTCTAAATCGTTGAAATTTGGTGGAGCATACACGTTTACCACTACGAGTTTCCAAGGTGTTCCCATTGCTTGTTCAATCTCTACAGCCAGTATATTTTTATTTTGAGGATCAATTGTCATCTGTTTAGACCCAAATTTCTGGCTCACTCCAATTATTAAGCCTACATAGGGTCTTCCCTTCGTGCCTTTATTAGCTAGTACCGGGTGTATGTGATATCCCTCCATATACAATGGGCAATCTAGCCAGAGCTCTTGTAACATAAATATGTCCCATGTACATCATTTTTCAAATGACTGGGTATCTTTTATTATGCGTTTGAAAACACGGGTATTCCACCTGGCAATCCGCAATGGTCACTTTGAGATCATCTGATTATTACTTTCTAGTATTTACTTGTTTGTTGGATTGCAGGTAATAGCTTGGTAACCAGGAATTATCGTAACGATTTTTGTATTTTGTCTGTGGTTAGGCATTTTGTCATCATTGGTCATTTTTCAAACTGTAAGTTGTAGTCCTTGTCTATACAATTCAAATGCATTTGCCCAGAGCATTGTTACTGTAGTATGTGAAGTGAAGCAAATTATTGCCCAATTTGTGGCACTATCATGGTCGGGTAACTGAATCTGTGCCATGTCTCTGATTTGTATCATCCGTAGCCCTGGGATAGATGACCAAAAATGCACTAAAGCTGAACGATTTAACATACAATGGAACATTATAATGTCTGAAGCAGTTTCATCACAAGAGTGAGTGTATCTTATATGCACACACAATTGTTTCCTGTTCTCTCCAAATGTTATCCAAGAACGGAATCGCAAGCCTTGTGTTTAGATTAGTAAGTAGCTTGTACCTTTCTCAAACTCTTCTTCTCTTTCTTTAAACTCAATGCCAAGGAGTTGCATTTGTTGCCAATGGGTGTCTTACAATTCACTGATGCATAAGCAAATTTAGCACTCTTTATAGAATGCTCTAGTCGATGCAGCCAGTCAGAAGCGAGAAGTTCCTAGCACTAATCTGTTAGGATTCCTGCAATTTCTCGCTCCCAAATGGCAGGACTCTCATGAACGCCTTCCATGATTCCCAGCTGTCAGCTTCACCTCTCTCCGATACCTTCCTTCAATCTGCCTTTTCCTCTGTGGCCTCGGCTGCCACCCGAAGCTGCCCAGGCTCTTTCCTTCACTCTTTTTTAACTATATTTTTAATACTATTTTTAAATTTTCACAGAAACAAAAACCAACACATTGCCTTCATACCCCCTTCAAATAAACCAAAATCAACAGACTACCAGTTTTATTTAGGGGATTCATTTATGGATCTCATGGAGCATAGGGAGATTTCCATCCCAAAATTCCTTTCAGCGAGCCTCTCCCCCTGACTACTTATCCTTAAACCTCGGCATTGTTCCATCATTCGCCTCTTCTCCTCTGTTCCCCTATTATTTTCACCACTTTTTCTATCATTCTTCATTGATTTCATGCCTTACTGGATCACATTTCTACAACCCCAGAAGGTCACGAAGTTCCTCATTTCTTAGTGAAGAAGCCCCATTCTTCCTTGAAGGATCCATTTTCATTGTGTATGAAGTATGTCAATTTCTCTATATAGTAAATTTCCCAAACATTATATAGCCATTCCTTTTTATCAGGTAACACCTGGTTTTTGAAGTTTTGGGCCACTGCCAGTCTGCCTGCCGAAACATGGCTTCACACATTCTTGGGAACTGATACACTTCACCATCACTCTGGGGCTACCCAAGAGAACCAACATAGGGCTCAATTCTAGTTGAACTCCTGTCACCTCTTTCATCCAACTTAACACTTCAGCCTAGTAAATTTGTATGCAAAGACATGACCACCAGATATGACTCAGGGATCTCACCTGCCCACAATCCTGGCACATATTGGGGAGGCTCTGGGGTACATTTGCGATATCTTCAGCGGGTCTCTATGCCATCACTACAACATTTTGAAGTTTGTGTTGCATTGCATGAGTGGAGAGATTGCCATGGAATGTGGTTTTATATTTTTATCCCCAGGTAACCGCCACGATTTTCTCCCCGGCCAAAGTATACTGTATCATTTAAAATGTTGCCTACCCTTCAAATCACTGGTGATAAGAACCATATATATATTTGAGGTTATCCCTTTCCTTGAGGTCGATTCGTTTACGACCTTCTCAAATGCTGAAAGATCCCTCTCAAAGTTGGTGGTCCATCTTGGATTCGTCAGATGTCCCTTCAAAAGTAGGTACTCAAAACCACTATATGGTCTCCTACCAGCATGTTGCATACCTTCTTGGATCCTTTAAACTTCCTATTCAGGAACAGCTGAACAACTGTCTAAACCCCTGTCCGACCACATCCTGTGATTTACAGAAACCCAAACGAATCAGATCGATAGGTGCCCCTCATATGGAGCTCACTGGCAAGGGCCACATGGATACATCCTCTGTCTGAGCTAGATTCATTCTTCCAGACTGTCCAGAAGACTTCCAGAGTTGGATAGGAATGTACTTTATTGGGAACCATCTTCATTGGCAAGACTCGCACCTTTTAGGGGTGGGCCACCCAATCCTTGAAAAAAAAGACCAATATGTACCGAGGTCATCTCTCATATGTTCCAGAAGGATTCTAAGTTGGGCCGTCCTATATGAATTAAAGAAATCAGGGAATACAGGCAATCAAAGACCTCCCTGGTCCTTCTGGAGAATCCATAAAGGTCAAAATCTCTATTATTTTACTAATCAATAGTTGAAAATTTAACAAACATAATTAGTGTGTAACATACAAAATATTCTTAGAATACCAAGTAAATCAAAATCATTTAATTGGCAAAAACAATTGTTGCCTAGTAAATAACAGGGTACCATTTGATATGACAGAGTTACAAGCTCAATGCGTTTTGGGGTGACAACCCCTTCTTCAGGAGCAAAATCTGTAAAAGCATATCTAAAGAAAACCTATCAATATTCTATTCATTACATCGGTGACATAGCATGACAGTTACATTCAATCAAGACATATAAATCCAATGCCTCATAAGTGTAATCTCTAAGCAATAGATAGAAAGCCAAACCAAAGACATCATTGAATAGCAAATCCAAATGTATACTCAAACTAAGTTCATAAATGGCATATATTGGGTGACTACTTTACCAAGCTAGCTTAAATCAAGAGGTTAAAGAGATGCCTATCCCTCTATGGCCCCACACTGTTGATAAACCTGACATGTCTACCTATAGATAAATGTAAACTCATTCTTGTGATTAGACTCAAAGGAGAGTGATTAGTATTCATCTGAACATTAAATGTCGCAAATAGATACATTAACTTGAAGGAGATTCCCTCGAGTAAAAGGTAAAGGAATTCATAGAGTGAAAACACATCCTGGGGTCCTTCTTGTGGGTGTTCCAGGGACTTGCAGAAGGTTCATGTATACCATGTAGTTCCTTTGGATGAATGTCAAAGGATAGGGCCATGAATCCATAAACCAAGGTCCAGTACAGAGTCAAAAATGAATATACAGATGAGGCCTACCTAACGGACTGCAGGTAAGATGGAAAATGAACAGACTAATGAGGTGGAGTCCGTATTGAAGTGTGTAGAATGGTTCCAGTTGATAGCGTACATCAATATGATCTAAAAAATACAAACCGATAAAAATGTAGAATTATGCCCAGGAACCAAGGATCGAGGACATAACAGTAGTGGCTGCAGGAAAACAATTGCTTTCTAATGAAGGCAAGAATGTTCATGATAGCGTGATCTAAAATGGAGAATCAAATAAAGACCATAGGGTCAGTAAGTTAGCGGGTGTTATTAAGTTGAGGGCAAATGCATCGAATATGCTTACCTAACAGTCTGTGAACAAAGCTCGTTAGGAACACAATGATCGGGTACAATGCACGGTATAAAAAATAAGTATTGTGGATTAACCGTCCACAGGAAGAGTGGTACCAATGGACAACGTCCGTCAAGGTATACTGTAAAGTTGAAAAAAACGACAAGGTTAGCAAAACCTGGGGTGTGGCCATCCAAAGGTAACTGCCAAATTCAACAACAGTCTCTATTCATGGTGACTGAGGAAAACTAAGTGCAACGAAAAACCGTCTAGATAATTCTCAAAAGTAACGGAGTGAATATAAAAACCTTATCTTTAAAGAAATCCTTTACCTGTGGTGGACTGCAAAGTCCCTGTACAGTATAGCCATTCAAAACAGCACTGGTAAAACAAACAAAAAACGTAAAGCATATAATCTAGTTAAGTCGGTAGGAGCTTGTACACCTAAATATCTAATCAACTCATTTCGACCTTCATTCTGTAAACCTCCCCTTTTTTCGCTACACTTGACCAATTTAGTCATATTGGTAAGCTGCTGGAGATAGTCATGTTAATCCTCTGGCCTGCAAATTCCCAATACTTCCATAATAACTATAATTTCCCAAAGTGACTCTCCCATGTCATCCAGGTATCCCAGAATGTCATCTGCGAATAATAACAATTTAAATTCGACTTCATCACATTTGATACCTTTTGTATTGGGATTACATCTTACTATAGATAGAGGTTCAATGGATAGGGCATAAAGAAGCAGGGATAGTTGGCAACCTTGTCTCGTACCACTTGGTAGCTCAAAAGGATCTGTTAATATACTGTTTACCTGAACCCCTGGCCATAGAAGTACTGTAAAATGTAGCCACCCACCCTCAGAGGTTTTGACCCAGGCCAGATCTTTCAACGACCACCCCATGTATTGTCATTCAACTCAGTCAAAGACTTTCTCTGTGTCCAAGAAGATTAAGCCTGCATCAACCCTTTGTCCCTGGGCCAGATGGATGCGATCTACCACCTTTCTGATGTCATCAGAGCCTTGCCCTCCTCTTATGAATCCCACCTGGTCACCATGGCAAAGGAAGGGGGGAATCCCATCTGATCTATTCCCTAGGAACTTGGCAAATATGTTTATATCTGTGTTTAGAGAGATGGGTCTATAGGAGAGGCATAGATTAGAGTCTTTTCCTTCTATGTGGGTGACTACAATTATTTTCCCAAACGTAGAATCCGCAACGCAGCCCCCTTCTAGTATAGCATTGAAGAATCTAGCCAGGGTCGGGCAGGGACGAGTAATATGTCTTTAAAAAACAAACCGTAAAACCGTTGTCGCCTGGGGTTTTGCCAACTTTCACATTTTTGATTGTGGACATTACTTCCTGCATGTGATTGAGGAATTCAGGATTTTGGAAGTTTCTAGGGGGATTCTAGGCAGGGTCAATATATCTAAGAATTTAGCTATGTGGGTCCTGTCACTGTTATAAACTGTGGTATGTAAATTCTGATACCACTTTCTAAATCGCACCCCAATGTTATGATTGTCATATACTATCCCAGAGTCTCGGGATTGTACTGAAGTGACCATCTTCTTTTTCCTCAATTTTCTCATTTTCCAGGCTAGGATCCTATCGGCCATTTCCCCTTTTTGTAATAATTTTGTTTGATATTTTATAGCTTCCTTTCAGTTTTATGAATCAATAACGCCTTTCACTGTGCTTTATAAATCTTAAGCTTATTTGAAATCAACAGGTTGTTTTAATTTTGGCCCAGACCCCCTGGCTGGAGTGCTGCAGTTTTACCCCTCAAAGCTTCTTCCGTCATTTGTCTCTCCCATTTCTTTTATACAAGCCAATCCTAATACATTCTCCCCTAGTAGTGGCTTTAAACCCTTCCCGAAGAGTGGAGGTGGGAACCTCTCCATTGTCAATAAACTGAAAATACTCATTGAGGCTTGCCAATAATTCCTGAATTAGCTCCCTGTCACTGAGAAGGAAATCATTCAACATCCAATGCCCCCTCCCTCTATCTCTTAAGCAGTCCCCCATCTTTACCAACACAGAATCGTGATCTGACTGCAGGACCAGCGTAAGGCTTACTTCCTACACTTTCCTACTTTCCCTTTCACCAAAGAATCACGTAAAAAACGAAATCTATCTTAGCGTAGAGCAGAATAGTGAGAATATTAAGGATCTCCCTCCCCTTCCGGGTCCCATGTGTCCTAAACTCCTAAATCACAATTTATTTCCCTAATCCTTTGGGACTCCCCTATCTGGCCTTGGGGTATCTGTCTTCCTCATCCATTTTCAGTCACTCACCGGATCCAGAACTATATTAAAACCCCTCCTAGGAATAGTTTTCCTTCCACTAATAGTTTGATACAAATAGTTAGATTTTATGGGACAGTTCCACCCTAAAAGAGATCTGAGCATAGTTAGGGCAATATAACGAACCTTTAGTTTGACCCCTGACAACGTCCCTCAAAAATAATGTTAATTTGCTTTTTCTCCTACAACCAAGGTGAAAACCTTTTCTCTAACTGGAGCGAAGGCATAATACAACTTCCCG
The DNA here is from genome assembly GCF_040938575.1 of Ambystoma mexicanum. NCBI lineage: Eukaryota > Metazoa > Chordata > Amphibia > Caudata > Ambystomatidae > Ambystoma > Ambystoma mexicanum. Next base: position 669,139,389 of record NC_090936.1, read on the forward strand.
ATTCCATTCCCTCGCTACAAGGGTTCCCTCGTTTGGATCCAATGAGTTTCCTGTATGCAGAGGACATCCAGATGCAACCTTTGAAATTCTGGGTTACCATGGAACTTTTGGTAGGGGAATTCATCCCTCTGACATTGAGTTGCCATAGTGAAGGCAACATTAAGATAATATGTGAGCTATCAATTTTGGTGATTCCGTAATCCCCCATGAATGTATCTCTTCAAAGGCTTCGTAGATCAATTTCAACCCTCTCCCAATTGTCATACCCGCTCCTGCTTTTCCCCACCACAACACAACTAAAAACCATAAAACACCCACTAAATCCTCCCTTTTCCTTCACTCATTTGGTAGTGAAGAAGCACCCACCAATGCTGCACTCACCATACCTTTGCACCTTCACCTGAATCTGCTGGCCTTATGTTTCACTGCTCCACCGACTACGCTTCCATGCTAAAATGGCAGCTGTAAAAGCATGTTTTCTCACATCATTTTAGGCAACCTCCCTAGCTCCTTAGGTTTGACACTGTAAGGAATTCATGGTGGCAACAATAAAGACAGACACAAGTGATCACAGTTCAAGGGTGTTTATTAAACTGCAAAGGTAGTTTGGAAAAACGCCTAATCTAAACCTAAATCTAACATGGGAGCAAGCTTCGACCATCAGAAGAAAATTGAGGCAGTCCTAGTGGCGTTGTGTCAAAAGAAAAAGGCCTGTACTAAAGAAAAAACCTATTGCCAATCCTTACTTTAAATACAAAAAGAAGTGTGGGATACTGTTCTCAAGAAAGAAGGAAGTGTTCACAAATGATAAATCAGGATGTGGTACTTGAGGACTTCCTTCCTCACGTTTTCAGCATGGGACAAGGTGGGACCTTGGAGCACAGCACACGCTCAAGCTTTCATGAGCCAACTGTTCCGTACCAGCTATCAGATTCTTCCGATTGTTATGTCTCTTTTAACAAAAGTCTCTTTCCTTCGAGGGTCTGATGCGTTAAACAAACAAACACAAAGTTCTGTTCCACGTATACTTTGGGTGATGGCTTCACCCCTGGGTACCCATCTTCTGGGCGCAGCCTACCTGGATCTCCCTGTTTCAGTCTCTGACTCCTTTTAAACGTCAACCTCCCTCCTTCGGGTTCACTAAGGCTTTTTGTGCATTCACAAATCAAAATGTCTTTTTAAACAATTCTTCAGGCTTTCATAGCTTCGGGGTGATGAATTTCCATCCCTGGATCCCCCTCGTTCTGGCTCGGACCCCTTTCTGACGTCAGCCTCCCTCCGCTGAGTTCACTCTTGCCAACATTCGTAACAAACTGTTTGTTCGCCAATTTCGGCAAACAGAATTAATTTCCCTTTGCTTCACAATCATCTGTTGGTCAAAGACTTTCCACTATAAAGAGGATTTTACAAGACCCCTGTATGACCACTTTGATCCCCTCTTCGCCTTCTTTCAAGGCCTTCTGGTTATCGTATTTTGAATATTCGGGTAATCGCCAGTTTCCCGAGTGAGCACCCATGTTGTGCCGGACTCCTCTGATTCTGGTTTCCCCCTCTAGATTCTATATTTCTTTATGCTTTCACCGTTCAATTAGCCGCTTGCTGCTTTTCGTTCAACAAAGTTCAGTTTCTTATCAACTCTCCCCTCGACTCACCGGCTGTGATGAACCGCTGGGCCTTCTTTCTCTTTGAAGTCAAGGTCGGTACTCCAGAGACCAGCATCTCTACCCGGCTTGGTTATCAGCAGAGGAGGGTCTTGTGTACCGTTGACATCTGCTGCAACACATGCTGGCTACTGTTCGCGGTCTGACGATTCCTTCTGTGGAGGTTTCACTGGCCTTTGTCAGAAAGGGCAAGGTCGCTTCGCTCCTTGTCATCCTTTCGGTATGCAGCGTCTTTCTCCTCTTCTTGAACTGCCGAACTGAGTTAGCTCTCACGTTGTGTGATCTGCATTGCTCATACTGTGCACTTGCGCTCTACCTTTTATCCCAGTGGGGACGGGGAAGGGCTGTCAGGTGTGTATGGTTCTGGTCAATTGCCTGACTTTGCCTGACCCTTGTATTGGAACATGTCAGGTAAACGGCTCTGGTGTTAGTCCATCATCTTTCGTGCTGTACGAAAGAGTTTGTGTTGGAAAAGGGGGAGCAGCGTTTTGGAATATCCTACTTGGTAGGATGGCGAAAAGGTATTCAAGGAAGGGGGATATTGCGTCTCATATGTCGGTGTCCATATCCCCAAGAACCCCACATCCAGGTGATCCTTCCTCACTGGTCCACCCCCAGTACTTGGATCCAATAGTGATGGCAGTGCCCTGGCCACCTGGATGACAGATCCCAGGGGACTAGTTAGGGAGACACCTTCAGGTTTCTCACAGCACCCAGGGCAGGGGAAATGCCATTAATTAGGTCACCTAAGCCTTCCTAAGCAGCCCTTGTTTAGTTTAGGATTGTTAAATTGGGCATCCCAACTTGGGCAGAGGGGCAATTTCAAACAAGGGTAAAGGCATGTTAGGCATTTAGGACCCTGCAGCCCGCGTGATGTAGGGGGCCCTGCCCAGTCCTCACCTATCAGATTGAAGGCTGGGCCGGGGCTTGCAGCGCAAGAAGGCGGTGCTCCTTAGGGGCTGGAGCAGACCATGACCCGTGGCACGTCACATGCAAAGTTCAGCTCCAAACCCTTCTCCTGTGGCTTCCTTGCAGCTTGCATACAGGAACCAGATGGCTCTGCTAGGTTCCTGTTTCATGTTTGTGAGCAGCATGTAGGAGCCGAAGATGGTCTGGATTGACAGCCCAAGATGGAAAAAGAAGGTAAGAAGACTTTTAAAAAACAAATGTGATGTGTGTTTTAAATGTGTGAAGTGTGTGTCAGATTTATGTATGTTCTATGGGTCAGTGAGTGGTGGATGAATGAGAAGAAACGTGATAGTGTGTGTTTCAATGTTCTGGGTGGGTGTGTTGTTAGGAAAGATTTCTCTTTACAGCATCTTTCCTTTCATTTCTATGGACCCCCAAACGGTTTGTTCTTATGTTTGTATCTGACCTGCTCTTTTTGCAGCAACACTCATTTTTGCTCATTTGTCATGGGAAACTGACATGTCCTTTGGGCTGTCAGTACAGGGAAACACGGTTTGCCTTAGTCTTGTTACTTTGTTACTACTTTTTGTAACTTTTTGTCATTGTACAATCATTTTACAATGCAGTACAATGGGGTGCACTTTTTGTTTTGTCCCAGACTAATGCAGTTAATTATTCCTGTTTCTTTGGTGCAATTTACTTTATCCTTACTGCGTTTACCGCGTTTGGCTACTAACTGTGGCTAGTGGTCAAACATGGCCATGCTACAAGGTTTTTCGCTTGTCCTTTGGCCATCTTGTCTTTTACCCTTCTTCCTGGCCTGTGAGGCCTGAAAAATCCTTATATGGACCTTCGAGTTCCCAGGAGAGAAGAAGATTTTGGCGGGCTGCTGGAGGGCAACGGGTGTTTGCTGCCAGGAAGTGGGTGGGCAGGGTCTAGCCCCAATCCAGAAACTGGTTTTGGTATGTCTGAATGGTATTTAAGTGCTGTGCCACCAGTGGTCCTGATTGGACCACTGCCGGGGTGCGTGTGTGGGCCAGATCTGTCATTGGCTAGTGGGAGTTTAAGCTCTTATCTTGCTTTTGGGATAAGAAGAGCACCCCTGCACTCACTGTAGAGAGATCCTGGGAGAAACCGAAGGAGCCAAGAATCCTGTCCAGCTGCAAAACCTGCAAGGAGACCGGAGGCCCATTGGAGGAAGACCTGGTGCCCAACTTCTGCTGCTGTCCTGGTAGAGCCCTGTCTTGTGGAACCTTGGACTAGAGGCAACATGCATTCTCAACGTCAGCTCTAAGTCCTATGAAGAAGAGCCTTTCGGGAGTGCCCCTGGACCAACCAGTGGCTGACCAGCTCAGAGTTTGAGCTATCATGCTGCAGACATCACTGTTCCGAATTGAGGCCCGGAACCTAGGGCATCCTTGGCTTGTGCAATAAGACTAACCTCTGTGATATTTCGTGGTCCTAGCATCAAGGGGACCAGAGATGGGAGGCAAATTCTGACCACGGCAAATGAATCCCATTGCATCACTGTGCATCGATGGCGGTTGCCCAAAACTGCTTACCTGTGTCCATTCCTCTTCTGAGAGGGGCTCTTCATCGAGTTCTTAAGCATTTTTCAACAGGAAGACTGCACCTGTATTAGTCGCCGATCAGAGAAGGGCTTGAACCTGCAACCCCTGGGGATCAAGGGCTGAGGCTGATGGCAGGAGGCAGTAAAAGTGTACTTGGACGCTCTCCAGCAGACCTGCCAAGTCCTACGAAGAATCAGTGAATGGGGGATGAGTTGTAGTGATACTTACATGAGCCCCTAACTCCCTCTTAAATGTTTTGATCACTTTTATACACTTTTGTGATAGTTTGGCTTTGCCACTGCTTGTTCGCACAAGCACTCCAGAAGTTGGGGACATATTTGTTAGTTAGAATAACTGGTCCCCTAACACGTGGAACTGTTCATTGGACCCCAGAGACCCTACGTTCAATTTTTCCAACTTCACAAAACTATATGGAACTTGGATGAACTTTTTTGCCCAAGGCCCCATACATCCATGGGATGAACTTCTGTCTGAAGCTAAGATTGTAACTCTGTGGGCCTGCAGTGCTTATCCTAATCTGCACCTCCCTTTCCAGGGGTTTGATCTGTATTTTGCCCTACACCAGCGATTGTATATATGAATCTCTGATTAGTGTTGTGTTTCATTGTGTAATATGGCCAAAAGTAATGAAGAAAGTGTGTTACTTGACTTTTTCACTGTGTGTTCTCATTGGGGACCACTTACAAGCTCACCACTTCTTGATACTTAGCCTAGACCACTCGCCTTGACCTTGAACTGATTTGGCTACAGCTCTCAGAGATGTCCCTGTCACAATACTAGGTTGGGCTTCTATGCATCTGTCCACCAGGCCAGAGTATAGGAAATCAGTCCTGACATTTGTGCTTGTGTGGAGAACATAGTGAGAGTGCATGTAAGAGACGGTCTATTGTAAGAGAAGGTGTATGAGTGGGTGAATGAGTAGGAATGTGATAGTGTTTGTTTTATGTTCTGTGTGGGTGCTTGCTTGTGTAGAGAATGCAGTCAGGGCGGATATAAGAGAATGTGTATGAGTGAGTGGCTGGTAGGTGAATCAGTATGAATGTGATAGTGTGTGTTTGAATGTTCTGTGTGGTTGGGTGGATATCTATGTGGAGAATGTAGTTTGAGTGGACATGAGAGAATGTGTGTGAGTGTGGCTGGATGCGTTTCTGTGTGGAGAATGCAGTGCAAGTGGATGTTTATGGGTGAGTGAATGGTGGATGAGTGAGTAGGAAAGTGAGTGTGTGTCCGTCTGTGTGTGCCTGTGTGTGTGTGTGTGTGTGTGTGTCAATGTTCTGGGTGGGTGGGTGTGAGTGTATGTGAGAGAAGGTATACAGGTGAGTGACTGGTGGGTGAATGCGTATGAATGTGATTGTGTGTGTGAATGTTCTGGGTGGGTGAATGAAGTGTGATTGAATGTGAGAGGAGATGTCTGGGTGGGGGAAAGGGGATGCAGGCATGTGCGTGTGTATGTAAGGTCCTGGCAGACTGGGCATCACTAAACCTTTTTTTAACACATCCTTTATTGGCTTTGCATGTTTAACTGGTATTTTTGTGCAAAAACAAGTTCATGTGTGTCATTACCTGTCTAGACTGGCATTTTGGTGGGGCAGTCTAGCCATTGCTTAGTGCGGCATGGCATTTGTTACTCAGCATCTTTCATAAAGCAAGCATGATAAGTAGTATTACCTCACTAGACTGATGCTTTGGTGTAGCGGCCTGTATATATTTTACTGTAGCATGACTTTTTATTAACTGAGCATCTATGATGAAGCAAGCATGCTAAGTGCTCTTATGGGCGTAGACTGGCTTAAATTGGAACCGGTTTGGACATGTGTTCTTATTGTGAAATTTTCACAGAAAGTGTGCTGTGTAGTGAGCCATGTTAACCCATTATCCAAAACCATTTCTCAGGGGAGGGGGAAGAATCACCCCTGAAACCCCCAAACCCATTTTCGTTAGTTTGGGCTCCCTCGCTACGCTCAGTCACAAAAGCATACTTGTGGTTAATATGTGCACCCTCCAATAAAGCAACTGATGCTTGGTATATTTCGAAACCAGGCACTGCCCCCTTCTTTCTACGCTAGGTGAAACATTTAAGCTTTGATAAAAACATTGTTCTACTTCTTTCACTTGGGGTAGTGCATACCCTACAGCAGCATAATAATCATGGATATTATGCACAGTGCAGTCCAATACTGCCAGTGTGGGTCACCTTTTAATATTGGTCAAATTGGGCAATTTCTTTTCCCCCAAAGTGAGCCAGTTTGACGAATTACTTCAATGTGCAGCTAGTAGCTTTGCCCAAGTGACACTAAACGAATATGGGCGGATTTTTTTTAAAGTAGCACAAATTAACAGAGCGCAGAGTGCACTAGTTTTATTTTAACTACTTTTTAAGATGTGTGGGTCACTTTATCCTCAAATATACCCTGCCCATTTTGGGAGGGGCTCAACAGTAGTGCAGCGATGTGCTGTCTAGCACCCTTGCAAATATAAGTGCCAGGAGTGGACTCCCGAAACGGATGCATAACTGGCTCCCAGCAACTACGCAAATTGCCATTTGTGACTGTGGGCACTTTTTTATTGGTGCCAAGGCAATGTTATGCCACAATCCAACCATGCTTCTGTGTACCGGCACGCTAATGCTTAAAAAATCTACAATGGGTAACTTTAAAAAAAATAGCATTCTAGAAGCTTTACAAAGGAAAGCAGCATAGCAAATAGATCAGAAGGAAACAGTAATATTGAACTAGGACTGCCTTAGGATAGAGAATGCTTCATTTGGTGACACGTGGGGCATTGGGCCAACTGAAACAAACGTCACTGATAGTGGTGACTGTCTATTTCAGTCCTCCTATCAAATATTCTTAGTCCTGGACTCATGGGGAAGCCCGCGCTATACACCAACAGCCAAAATCACACAATGTTATTAGTAGATCATACTAAGAAGAGTGCCTGTTTTCGAAGCAACAACAAAGCAAGTGTATTGAAAGAGGATTCTTACACTGTGATTTCACCCAGACATTAAAAGAACAGTAGAAAACCAATTTTGAGTACTGCGGACATCAATGTGACCCTGGCTGTGGACGCAGAGGGCCTCTCCCATTACCATGAGCCAAGCTTTCTGTCCAGAAAACCCTGCAATGATGGGGAGACTAACTGTACCATACAAAATAATTACAGTGCACTTGTTGCTACCAGGATATGACTGCTAGAATAAATAAAATTAGGTTAACATTTAGTTCTTTTTTTAATGGCAGACATGAAAGATGTTAATACTGTGTAAGTTACAAGCTGTCCTCCAGCTTTACAAAGTGTACATTTAAATACGGCATGCATGATCCTAAAAGGCGTGTACTATAGCATCTCCATATGTCAGGACTTGGTACAATAAAGACATATCCCGAGAAGAATATAGATTCTTAACTTAGGTCATCCATTTCACGAAGCTTCCATCAACAACGAGTTGGAAAAACATTCAGTCCCGTGCTGGGACAGATTCTTAAATTTTTCCTTCACGAGACAGAACATTGATTTAACCGGCACTTTTAAGGAGGACTATGTCGACCAGCAGTCACAGAAGGAAATCGGGAGACACTTTATGTGACACTGAGGAAGAAGATGCAAATAAAGACAAGCAATGTCCTTCCTTGCTGTCAAAGGGAGACTGGTGTACATTTCTCAAGAATGTATAACTTTCTGGCCAATGCTTGTAAATACTAACCTTATTATTCTTCACTAAAATCTAGCAGAGCAGAGTTTGGGCCCCCTAAATCTTTTAAAGGCTCCTAAAGGGATAAAAAAGCACATCTGGACATTTAGTGTCCCAAATGTACTAATGGGACTAAACATTTGGTCCATACGTTTGAATAATAGAACTACCCGAAAAAAGCAAAGTATCAAGCCAACATGCATCCCTACTACAATTGCGAGACTACCAAGTCAACTATCAAATGGGCTTTTAGAAGTTGAATGGATGATAGGCAGCCTCTTCTAAGTCTGTCAAAATCTCTGGAAAATGGAGCTGAAACTTTAATCACCCCCAACCTTTAGGTGGTAGTTCAGGAACTCTTATGGAGACTTAGAAGCCCAATGGATTGTTCACCAGAGCAGATCAAAGGCTTGGCGCTGAGGGGATCCTCCCCTAACATCAGGCCCCTCTGATAGATCATTACTTGACACCTTGGAGCATTCCACAGATCGCTTGTAGACGGGGAATTGCTTACAACCACTTGCTGGTGTCCCCCTGGGAGGTATAACGATAGATCCACTGGATGATACCCCCATAGAGGGGAGGAGCAGCATAAGCAATGCAAGAGAGTTGTCACAGATGATGGCAGATGCACCTCTGGCACAGGGGGTGACTGTGAGAAGCCCTTCTAATAATGTAGAATGTGGCCAAGAGGGCATTTCCATGCAACAGCAACCATTCGCTGCAAATGATATACTGTACCAAGTCCTGCAATCAGCAGGATAATTACTGATCCTATTGTTGGTCTTAGATGTGAGGCTCCTACAGACCAGAGTAAGCTAATGGAAAAGAAATATGGCGGGACCAACAGACCAAGCACCCCGCTTCCCCCCCCACGCCCCGTCCTGTATTCTCACCAGAGTCTTTGCCCTCAGCTAAGGATGAGGCACAATTTATCGAAGAGGCCACTCTAGAGATGATACAGATTATTTCCAGCAGCATTCTGAGTCATGCAGAATGCAAAGCAGTAGCCCAGACCTGTTGCAATCTAAAACAGGTGAAAGGCTATTGATGAAGTGATTGGACCATATGGACTCAGGCTTGCCAGATCTTAAGGGTGAGATTCCCTCATTACAGGCATTAAGAGCCAAAGCGCTCTGCCTTTCGACAAATGTCTGTTTATTGCTGTCAAACTAGTGGAAGGAAATTGTCACAGAGTATCATCTAATGGGCAAGCAACTCTGGTATGGGTTGAAGTTGCATGTCAGACAGAGTACATTTGGGCATCTGGACATGCGGGTCAGGCCATAAGCTTGCCCTAAACTCGGCAAGCTTAAGCATGAAAAGAGAAGTATCTCCTTTGGTTGCAGAACTACATGATATGATATGATATGATATGGCATTTATAACGTGCCTATACACAAGTGTTTCAAAGCGCGACATGGTGTAAGACCCACATGGTGTAAGAATCAGCATTAAACCAGCTGCAAAGACAGACCCAATGCAAAGACAGACCCGCCACGAGCTGTTGCAGAGAGTAATGCTTCAAGCTGCTAAAAACGACATTGCTAAACTGAAGGAGTCAAGATACCCCAGATTATAGCTGTTATGAGAGGCAGCTTCAGCGTGCTAAAACCATCGGCTGCATCCAGTGCCTCCAATAATCAAACTACTGGAGTATCAATCCCGATGAAGCTTCCACAGATAATGCTGTTTAGGAAAGCCAAAGAAGATAATGCTGTAGAACCCATGTACCATACATATTAGAGGGATGGAGGAATCGTATTATTTGTTGTTTTAAGGGCCTTACTCATAGAAATACGAATTCTTATAAAACAACACTGATAAAGTCCCTTTTGGAAATGTTAAGAGTTTTGGACATATCCTTCAAGATTTTAACAGTTTCTCGGATTTGCATGTTTTGCTGGGGATGTGCACCCTGATCAGCACCACCCATGTCCACCACCTCACCCACTCCTCCCACAAACCCCGCCCTAACCGTTACAGAACCCCTCCTCAAATGCGCCATGATCAACGCCAGATCCATCAATGCCCACGCTCTGGACATCCATGACCTAGACTTGCTCATGATATCAGAAACCTGGCTACATGAAGCCTCTGGCCCTGAGCTTTCCCTTGCACTGCCCCCTGGCTACTCATCACCAGACAAGAGCGCCCCTCTAAAGGTGGAGGTGTAGCAATCATCGCCAAAGACTGCCTCACCATCAGAAAGGTAGAAAAATCCCTACACAACGACAACTACCTCCAAGTCAAAATCAACCTCTCCCCCCACTGTACCATTGCTGTTCATATAGTCTACCGCCCTCCAGGCCCAACAGGAGACTTCCAAGCCTCCCTCATCCACCTCCTATCTGATAACCTCAAAAAACACTCAAAAGCCATTCTCCTCGGAGACGTCAACCTAGGCCTCCTGGACAGAAAAGACCCAGCAGCGAAATCCCTTGACTCAGCCCTAAAAACACTAGGCTACAAGAACACCATCTTTAGCCCAACTCACACCCAGGGCAGAACACTCGACTGGATCGCTCATCACAACTGCCCACTCATCATCACTGGAAACACTCCCACCCCATGGTCTGACCACCATATCATCACCTTCAGCATCCTCACCACCGGCTCTTCATCTCCGCCACCCCTACCCCTACCACCCTGCCTCACAAGAAGCTCCCGTCAGCTCACTAAGGAAAGGCTACTGCCCTTCCTCCAAGGCCAGCCTTCAGACCGCCTTTCTCCACAGACCCAGAAACGCTTGCATCAACCTATGATGTTGCCATCAAAGCAGCTATCAATTCCATTGCCCCACTTAAACCTCGTAAATCCAAACCCACCACCCACTCTAACTCTTGGTTCACACCAGATCTGCTCACACTCCGCAATGAAAAAAAGGCAGCTCTTACACAGTGGCAAATGTCACACACGGACATAAGCTGATCTTTAAAGCCCGCTCTACGGTTTACAAAAAAGCAGTCACTCAAGCAAAAGCTAAATATTTTGAATCCAGATTCTTGGAAGCCCAATCTAGCACAAAAGAAATCTTCGCTATTTTCAGGGAGCTAGAGACTCCCCTGCCCACCCCCCAGAACTTCACCAAAGACAAAGCCTGGTGTGACGAAATTCAAATGGCCATGCTAACCAAACTGAGCCCTCTCCAAAACAAAATACTAGCTACTAAACAAGCCCTGCCTAATACGCATATCCCTGTCCCACCACCAACCTCGGACCCCAACCCTTCTCTTTCAAATAGATACAGGAAAAAGACATCATTAATATAATGAGGAATATCAAACCCTCTAACTGTAAGGTGATGCCTGCCCAGCCACTCTCATCAAGGACTGCACTGAAGCGCTTGCTCCCTTCCTGACGGCTTTTGTCAATGCCTCCTTTGCAACAGGGAAAGTCCCCGCCTCCCTCAAGGAAGCATGGGTCCGCCCCCTTTTAAAAAAAACAACTCTCGATCCCACCTCCCCCAACAACTATAGACCCATCACCACTGTCCCTTTCCTCCTCAAAATACTCGACAAAGCAGCCTACCTGCAGGTTCAGCACTTCATCGAAGAGAACAAACTCCTGGGACTCCGCCAATCTGGCTTCCGCCCCAGACATGGGACGGAAACCGCCCTACTTGATCTGAAAAATCAGATGGACGATGCTAGAGACATGGGCAAACCAGCACTCCTCTTACTTCTTGACCTATCTGCGGCGTTCGATCTCGTAGATCATGACGTCCTATGCCACCACCTCTCCTCCACTGCCAAGTTCTTCCCTGACCCCACAGCATGGATCACCTCCTTCCTACAAGGCAGGACCATGCAAGTATTCTCTGACCTGGCTTCTGCCTCACCCACCATCATACTTTGTGGTGTGCCCCAAGGCTCTTGCCTCTCCCCCACCCTCTACATGACCCCTCTACCTGATCCTTGATGCTATGGGTATCTCTTACACCAACTACGCGGACGATACCCAGATCCTCCTCACCCTCACCAGCAACTATGACACTGACTCTATGATCCTTAACAACCTCTACAATACCATCCAAGACTGGATGGCAGACAATGGACTATGCCTCAACTCGGACAAGACCGAACTCCAACTGATAGGTTCCCCCGACACGCTAAAAAATCTTGACTCCCAATTTAGTCACTTCACCATCGACAACATCAAAATACCTGTCTCAGACTCTGTCAAAACTCTTGGAGTCTATTTGTACTCCAACCTATCCATGGACAGACAAGTCAACGCAATTTCCTCCTCAGCTGCATATCATGCTAAACTCATCAATGCAGTCAGGCCTTTTCTCTCCAAAGAGAACTGCACAAACATAGCCAAAGCCATCACCGGCTCCAGGCTAGACTATTGCAATGTACTCTTTCTAGGAACATCCAAAAAAAACCTGAAGAGGCTACAAGTCATCCAGAATAGTGCTCTCCAGGCAGCTCAAGGAATTGCTAAAAGGGACCACATCTCTGAGGCCAGAAAACTAGCCCACTGGCTCCCAATAAAGGAGAGAATCGTGTTCAAAGCTCTGACACTGAAACACAAGTGCATCCATCTCACTGCTCCCGACTACCTCTCACAAAGAATCCACCCTGTCGCCTCTACAAGACCAACCAGATCACCCTATACCAACATGCTCTATGTGCTACTAGTAAAGAGAGCTAGAGCGGGCGGATCCAGCTTGCCATATCTCGCAGCTACTCACTGGAATGCCTTACCTCCCAATATCCGAAGTGAGGCCTCCCTCCTCGCTTTCCATAAAGCAATGAAAACTATCCTCTTCTCATAAGGTCCCTTGTAGCGGCATGAATACTAACCATAGAACCCACTGCTTAAACTGTAATGACCAATCAATTAAGCTGTAATGATATCTATGTTTGTGTTTTTCTTATATAATGTGCCATTTACTGCTACCACGCCTGTACCTCTGTAACTAAGCTCATGCAAGTAACATCGCCTCAATGCCCTTGGGCTGCTTGCGCGCTATATAAATAAATAAATAAATAAATAAATATGAGGTTTCAGAGGTCTAACCTATACCTCCGCTCATGTATAATGAATTGTAGTAAAGCGTTGCCATGTAAGGGTACAGGAGGTGTATCAGGACTCAAAACATAACATCTGCTTTGCAAGGCATATTGCACACGCACATACAGGGGCTTCTTGCCTTAGACTCTGTTAATAATAGATTTGCCCAAAAAGACATTTCTCAGATTCATGCTAATCAAAGTCCACTCATTATGGGCGTATCTAATGCTGAACTAGAATGCACCTTCAGAAGACTGGCTACACTAAGGCAAGGGGGTCTGTCAAGTCAGGTGGTCCAAGCGGTGTATAGTTACATAACCCACATTCCCCCCCATGTGTACTTTAACAAGGATATATAACCACATACTTCCTAGCAAGGGGCTAGAGCTCAAAAATAGTTTGGTGTTAATTTGTTCGACCATGACATGTGTGAAAAAAGAGGTTTTTCATCCGGAATGGATAGCATGAAAAAAAAAAAAGGTACAATGTGATGTGTATACAGGAAACGTTGGTGATAGAAGACAGCTGCATACTCCAATTTGGAATGCATTTTCTGTATTTTCACTAAGGGCAAATCAATCTGAGTCACGGGGGCCAAGATTAGGGATCCCTACAATGATCTGTAAGACTCTCCCATGTTGTGTAAAGAGACTGGCTTGCGATAACAAACACTATATTGTGACTATACTTGAAGAAAAGCAATGTTAAGGAGATACATTGTTAAATATTCATATGTATATCCACCCAAAAGAGAAGTCTGTTGAAATGTTCAAGTGAGAAAGTACCCTTTGATACTTTCAGTCTTGAGATGTGGATGATAGATGAATGATTGTGGGGGATCTGATGAATCCAATGGAGTCATCATTGATTCCCCGGTGGTGACCTCCTCCCATGTGGCCAGGGGATGGCAGCCGCTCCACGATCCTGACCCTGGGGGCAGCTATATGAGGGAGGATCACATGGGAGAAGACGACCTCCGGGGAGATGTTATGGCTTCATTGGATGAGGCATGGTATCCCCCATTTGCCCTTAAGGATAATTTTCCCATTGAAGACACTTATGGCTTACTGTCATTCATCCACGCCCCCACCCCTTTGAAGCATAGGGAAAATCTTTACCCGCATCAAATGAGCCAAACCTCCAACCTTGATCTATCCAGTGGAAATTGCAAGACCACCTTCTCCCGGTCCAATTTTCAATCATCCAACATATCATTTAAAACTCTTCCAAATGATTATTCAAGCTTTAGAAATCAGCTATCAACAATCAACTTCTTGTCGCATAATTCCTCAAGTACTGGGATGAAGGAGAGGGAAAGGGTAACGCAGAACAGGAGAAACCAGAAACCCAGGGAGAATTCTAGTCTTTCCCCAAACATTCCTATGCCCAGGAAATTTAAAGGACAGAACCGAGATGCAAGAGGCAACTGTTGGCGAGAAGTTGTTTCACCTGTCTGCCAGGCTCGAGTAAAAGGAGAAGCGGAAGCAAGCGTAGTGGAGCCCACCAGCAGAAAGGATGGGAGACGCTGACAGAGCGGGTCGTGCTGCCGAGATGCCAGGAGCAAGAGGAAGACTCTTGGGCATACGCTGAGCGCCGCAAGCAAACCCTTGCTTACCAGCGCCAGACGGAAAGTGGACGTGTGGGAGAGACGCCATGGGAAACGAGAAGCCAAACAGGAAACAGCCATGAAGGGAAACCAAGCGGCGTACCTTCACCAAATGATGGCAAATGAGTCAGAGAACTGCAGCAAGAGCTGGCAAGTCAGCTCAAAGGCAGTGAGGAACCTGGGGCATATCGGCAACTGCACCAGATACCAATAACAGTTATAAGAACTCCAGAAAGAGAGCAAATGAAGGAATTAACTATAAAAAGGGAAAGAGAAGAAAAAATGTTTTCACAGTGCAAATGTACGGAATGTAAATAATTAAATGGGAGCACCAAAATGAAACATATATCGAGGATGTGACATCCAAGTAAGTAAATGTAGAGTTGTGGATATGGTTAGAAACCACCCTATGTGAGAACAAGCAGCCCAGGCTAGAGAGAAAATGGGAAATTACAAGTTTGTGAATACCAGAAGCCCTAGCATGAAAGTATACCAGGCAATTGCTAGTGTGCAAGCATAAGAAGACCTGGTAGGAGAGTATACCAGGCAATAACAAGAGTGTGTAAATCGAGATGTCCTGGCAGGAGAGTATACCAGGCAAGTCACAACTGTACAACAGCAGAAGCCGTGGCAGGAGAGTATACCAGGCAACGACAAGTGTGTCAAGAACATTTAAGTACAGAAATATCAGAACTGTGTTGAACATATAAAGAAAGGCCTAGTCCTGACAATACGAATGACAAAGATAGGAAGCTGTGTCTGTGACAGTGCTATTGTGGGTCAAATAACACACAAGGAATTGTTGCATTCAAGGAAGAGAAATCCAGGGGAAGGGAGCCCCATTGTGAAGCACGAGCTCTTCCAATCTAAAGAACATTTTGTGGTGAAACTTCAAGGAAGAGAAACCCAGGTGAAGGGAACCCCTGTATGGAGCAATGACTCCTCCGATATTGAGATTTTTTTGTGTTGGAACTACTTATTCTTCTTTTATTAACACGTTTGCAAGAACTTCAAAGGTCAAAGACATTTTCATTTTCATCCTTTAAAATGTTGTTTTAATGTGACGGACAGAATAGAACGTTTGGACACAAGGACAGTTTAATTTTGACATCTTGACACAGACTGATCCTTAGTTTTGATTTAGGTAGGGAGAATTCTCTTAGAGCAGGGTCAGAGAAGTCTTTTTCCAACCCTTTTATTTTCAATAAAAGTGTGTAACCCAAAACATGGCTGACTTGTGTCTGAGTTTCATTCCAAACTCCTCACAGGGATTTCAGTGCAAAACTGGGAGCAAAGTAGGATTTAGGGACAGATTTGAGACTTCTGGTGGAAGCTTGTGGTATCCCAGAATGAAATATACTCCTTCCAAAATAGGATGTCAAGGTGTTGTATAATCAATCGTTTCATGAAACAAGTCTGGCTGGTAGAGCTAAATGGGAAATGTGTCAGAGATACTTCTCTAAAACCTACATTTAGCTCCGAAGATTAGACCTCTGTGATAGATTACTGTATGGCGGACTGTTTTTCGTATAAGAATAAAACAGACTTTACAGTCATTAATTGCCCAGAAAGTGATCATCATCCCCCCATCAATCAAATGGAAATTACTCACAGAATGTCTACCAGAAGCAAAAGAGTAGGCTAGGGTATTGAGGCATATCGAGCCCAAAGACAGAATTTGTTGCACGCGCACTAAACAATTAAGACATTGGACTTCTAAACGCAGCTGTTATCTGCACTTGTCCATCAACTACGAAAACGTTGCTGCATTTGTGCAGGCATTCATGAGACTCGTGGGGAAACTCACCCTGGATCAAAATAAGACAAACAGGATGACACCAAAAAGAAAGGATTATGTGTCTTGGATTGGCTTTGAGTGTATTATTGCAAAACGGAAGCTGCATGCAGAATCTAGACATGGGACTCTGCATGCAGATGAATTATATGACTTAAAACAAGATTATGAAAATGTGGTGAAAAAGAAGAAAGCTGCCTTTGTTGAAGAACAATGGGATCTATTGGATAAATCAATCCAAGCATAATAATATCAAGGAGTACTGAAAAAGGTCAGAAAAAGGTTTTAAAGATACTGGAATGGGGGATACCAGCACAATATTACCTGAGGTTTTGGAATCCCATTTTAAGGGTATGTTGTTTAAAGAAGTCCCAGAGAACTCCATTAAGCCAGATAAGGACAATCATGGCCTTGTCAGCTTACCCTTTACAACAGATGAGATCGCTGTTTCCCTGCTAGTATCTAAGGAGGGAAAAGCAGCAGGACCTGATGGTATTAGACCTGCGGTTCTCAACTGGTTCCCAGAGTGGTGGTATCTTAACTTGGTAAGGGGTTTTAATGCATTAGCAAGTGCACAGATGCTCCCTTCTCCATGGACTGGGAGCTTGATCAACCTGCTTTTGAAAAAAGGACAAAAGAGCAATCCTCAATTTTCTCAACCAATCTCTCTTCTCAATACCTCTTGCAAAATTGTTTTTATTTAATGTTAGTGCAGTGGGCAGAGTTAATAGTATCCTTCCGGGCATGCAGGCAGGTTTCGAAAAAAAAGGGTGAAGCATGATCGATCAATGTTTTGTGCTCAATACAATAATTGAAAAATATGTTAAGATCATAGGTGGGCTGATGGTTGCTGCATTCTGGATCTTACCAGAGCAATCGCCTCATTATCGGTCATTCCTATGGCAGATTATATAGGCTCTGGGTTCTGTGAGGGGTCAGAAAGGTGAGGGGGACAACTTTGTGAAGAGTTTTTAACTTCTGCCATTTTATTAAATAAAACAGGTTAAATACATGCTTCACTTTCCCTATCCTAATGTGGATTTCCCTGTCTATATTAAACTAAAAGGGAACACTCTAACCAAGGGATCTCTACCCCTCACACTAATACAACAATCAACACAAAAAGGTATATGTCAACTCAGTTCCACAAATGTAGACAACATATATACTTGTTCACAGTGTAATTCATGTCTCTGTTGACCAGATCCAAACAAGAGTGTTCTTCACAGTTCAAAGGAAAACCAAGGAAATCCAGTTTAACACAAAGTTCCATTGTTTCAATGAGGAAACTTGCGAAAGCCAAAAGCTCTCACTGCTCCTGGAATAAGAACTCCCCCAAAGTATCTTGAAAAGAAAAGTCACACGCTCTCACACCTGCTGGAATGAGAACTCCTTCACATCTTGGGCAACAACACATGGAGTGGTCAGAGTAGTCTGCTTCAAGTTTGACAACAACAAACAGTTTGGTCAGGATGACTTGCTTCAAGTTTGACAACAGCAAAACAGTTTGATCAGGATGGCTTGCATCAAGAATATATGTTGCTTTTCCAATAGTACCACTCTTTAGCACTTGCTCCTTCTGTGATCTGGCCTAACCTTTCATCAGGTCTCTTCAGGGCAATCACCTCTTGCCCTACGGGTCTACTCACCTGCTGTCTACCAAAAAAGATGAGTGCTTCAAGGCTAACTTTTTTAGAAGAATAATAACTTCAATAACCTTCTTTAACATAAGCAGGTTAACAAATTCCAAGGGATAGAACATTCACATCCCTTCTGCATTAATACCGAAAATAATGTTCAGGACCAAGTCTTCTCCTGCTTCTACCTTGGCTGTAGCAATGTGAATCTGCATCAACCATAATGATAGGTATGCCCGAACCTGAATGGCAACCTTCACAACTGTTGGGCTTTTCACTATTCCCCTCTTGTGTTTGGCAACCTTTATTGGACTGATATTTCCAGGTACTCAAGGTCTCTTGGCTTGGGTATTGGTGGTGTACTTGGCCTTCTAAGCAGGGTGTGGTTAGTTGCCCAAACTCACACTCCCACTCCTGGCACTTGTTCGGTTTAAGGTCAGCCCTTTTTGCAAGTCTGCAACAGTTTGGTATTTGTAAGATTTACTAATTTGCCTTCTGAAAGGTGCAATGGTTCGGTATTCGCAAGCATTATTAGCTTGCCTCTATATATTTGTAACTGTTCCGTATTTGAAATGCTTATTAGCTTCTCTTTGTACTATAACCACAGTTCGGTATTGGTAGCGTTGCTCAGTCAGCCTGCTCAGAACCCGCGGCCTGCACCGGAGCGCCCCGGCGTCACTCGTCTGTCTTAGACTTAATGGGTTAATCTCTTCCTGGTACTCCTCTCTGCGTTCACAGGACTGCTGCACTTGTGACTCCCTCCGACCAGGTGCATCTTCTCCCTTCGGTCACTGCCACCTCAACCATGTTGGTTTAGAGTCATCCTGCCACCTGAGAACTCTCAACTGCTCACACTACACCTGCCTTACATGGGAACGGCTCTGCACAACGCAGTCTTCTTGGGTAAGCATTTCTTCCACACACTTCCCATCGCACAACCTCTGCAGTTTAGGATGATACAGGCACAGACACTCTCAGAAATCACAGTGGTCTTGGCGTCTTCCAGCTTCTCTACTCATCTCTCCTGCAACATACTCGGCCCGCGCTTCTTCTGCATCTCAAACTGCTTCTGCGTTTGCTTCTTCTCTTTCTCTTTCTCTGTCTCCACTACCTGCACTTGAGGGGGGCTTTTATGCCTCCCAGTCTCCAACAGGTGTAGGTCATTCATGTCAATCAGCTGACCACTTCTACATCTTTGTTCCTCTATATCCCTCTTCCCCGTCTCAGTACAAAGGGAATAATGGGACTTGAAGTCCCGAACAAAAGTGTTTATTTTGCTTAGTTTTTCTACATTGTGAATTTGATTTCCACTTTCTACAATTTAACAAAGGGTTATTACCAGAGCCGATCATTAGGCAGGTTTGAGAAGAGGAACATAGTTTTTTTTACTTTTAAGGCTTCCCTTTTTATGCAACTTCCTCATATTATGGTTTTGGAAATTAGGGGGTGGGGACAATAGACTTTTGATGGCAACAAGCCATTACATACTGTGGTAGTGGTTGGATGTCCTCTCGAAAAGAGGTTAAAAACTCATCCCATAGGTATCCCTCACTCTCCTGACCCTTTCCTCCTCCCGGGTTTTAAGGAAATAAGGGTGTGCTGTTGGACATGTGGAACTACGTTACCCGGCAGCTTTGGAAATAGCTGTTGCGGTATGGAATGGGAAAAGACTACATTTCCCATGATTCCATTGACCGTTGGAACAGGTGTGTCGGATCACGTTCATTTGCCTACTTAAGTTCCTCCCCGGCCCATGCTGCCAGTTGGTGATTGTTGGCATGGCAGGCACGGGCCGAGGAGAGCAGGAGCACGCAGGGTCGGTCTCGGCATGAAATTGTGTCGGGCACCAATGATAAAGTGGCCCACTGTTGCAAACGGCTATTCATTCCTTGAATAGTACCCAAGGAGGTGATTTTTTTCTAAAATGTGATGCAAATTATGCATTTTAAAGAATAAGTATCCAGCAACACTGGTCAAAACTATTAGCCGCATGGTGAAGAAGCTCAACAAACTGGCCCACATTGGCCAAAACTGTGGCCCACCTTGACCCAAAAAACGGGCTCACACCAGCATTTTTCGTTTTTGGCTCTGCCATGTGCCCTTTAGGCCAGTCTGAGCATGCTGGCCTATAAGGAACTCTGAAGATTTCCCGGTAGGCCTCTACACCCTGGGCCTCTTTTGTGTGGTAACCTACCTTATTTTCAAATGTTGTCAGGAAACGGTTTGGGCTTGCTGGAAATGTGTAATATGGGCCCATATTGAAAAATATTTCCAGGGACTCTTTTGCTCCCAGTCCACCTCTGGGAGCACGGATGTAGGAGGTGGTGAGCAGGATTCGGGCCGGATGGTGTAACGAGGCATTCCTATGTCTCGTGGCCTTCAGGAGCCTTGGCCCAGCAGTGAAACGAGACGTTCCTAAGTCTCGTGCTTATCAGGAGCAGTATGAGGCTATGACGGTGCCTCGTCCAACGCAGGATCATCTTATGACTGGGGTAGGGCGGTCGAGCCCCCCAGGCCTCAGTTAAGTGTTTTGGAGAAATGTGTGCACATATAATTCTGATTCGTGTCTGCGCATTGCTCACCAAGCACAGAGATATGCAGTAGAAAAGCTGTGAAGCTTGCAAGGGGATGTTGAGTTCTTATGGATATTTGTGGCACACCGTTTTCAGTGCGCAGACTTTTCCGTTCAGGGAAAGCCTGGTGAACTGGTTACACATTTCTTTTCAAGCACACTTGGAATACTTACCGCCAAGCTTTGGGCAATGACAAGGAAGGAAAACGCAATGTTGTATGTGCTGCTTGCTCTTATCATATTTATGTTGTGAATCTGCCACATTGTTTCTCATGAACTATGCAACAAGAGGGTAGCTAAAGAGAGACTTTAGCATCCCTGTCTCTAGGGTTATGCACAGATATGTTGCCTAAATGTTGTGCATTGCGTCTTATGTTTGTATGCAGTAGCAGCAGTTGTTCATGGCCATTTTTAACTACATGTGCTTATGTTTGTTGCTATATTAATAGGGAGCTACGTGTGGTCAATTATCAAGTATTACTCTCTAATCAAGAAGGGAGTAGCTCTGGGTCACATTACCAAGAGGTTCTATCAATTATTGTATGCAAATATCTTGTATGTTACTTTCACTATGTTCCCTGTTCCCTATCCAATTTCCTTTTACCGGTTTCCCTAGCCACCCCCTACCTCTCCACAACCTCTCCTTAACCCTCTGCCCCCCTTCGGCTGCCTCAATGTACCTGTTATATCTAAGTCAGGGGCTTGTGCCAACCAAGGGTGGAGGGGTCACTTACATTTGGCTTCTGTGGCTAGGAAGGAGTTGTGTGATACTCCAGGGGTGTGACACGGGTGATCACAACTAGACAGCATCTCATTTAGTATGGTTACAAATCACTAATGAAAATTCTGCGGTTAAGTGATGTCTGGGTGGTTGGTGTTGGGGAAAGGCCTGCGCTAGACGAGAGAGAGAGAGAGAGAGAGAGAGAGAGAGATAATAAGAGAGGGACAGCCCTTAGCATGCCCCTTTACTAACCAGAAAAGAAAAACTGTTAAACTGTCTTTGAGAGTGGGTGTGTTCCTGTGACACCAGGAACTCACACCATTTGCCAGACACTGCCAGCATACACCCAGGAATGTCCCAATTACTTACCAGTAATCTTCATTACTTCGGGTCCTAGATTCCCTTCTCTCTGTCCCTACTTACATGAGCTGAAGTCTGCAAGAGAGAGCCCCTACAGACTGCCTTTTGCAACTAATATAGAACTGCCTTAGTCCTTCTATGGGTGTTTTTTTGTTTGGTCACTACCCTGTACACTATAACAAATGCCCACACTGTCACTGCTTCCTGTTTGATACGAAGCTTTCACATTAAAAGGTGGGGTGAAGGGAAGCTAGGACTGTGACAAAGAAGACTTGGACTATGACTAAGGAAGATCACCAATAAGTAATTGGGACGGACATTAGCCCCTTGTCCATTGTCATGTCACAGTCCTATGTGAGGACCTAACACGCAGTATCAGCCTATACAGAAGGCATGCACACAAAGTCCTTGTAGCATAGCACACAACTCACTGCCAGCTCAACCAGCCAAGCACCGAAGAGACGATTCAGAGGATAAGGGTCTCCCACTAGCAAATAGTAATTGAGATCAATTGTGAGAACGGCACAGGCTACAACCAGACTGGCAGGATGCCCCTGGATTCTGACAGGTAGTCACTATCCATCCTGGGGTTGATGACGGGTGCAATCGAAATAGAAAATTGTTATTTCTGCATGTCATAAAATGGCACACATTGTCAAGATTAATAGATATAATATTTATAGAATACCATTTGTAGTCTTACAGTAAAATGTATATTGGTATTGTATGTGTATACGAATGCATGTTGTAAGTGTAGATAGAGATGCTGATAGAGATGCTGTGTAATAGCTCTCATGGTGTCACAATACTGTGTGGGCATACTAGCACATGACATACGTGTGGTAGGGGTGCATTGTGAGGGCCCTAGGGGTTCCTAAGTACCTAAGTACGGGTTATGTGACAAATCGTGGGAATTCATCCCCCCATGTGAGGCGAGGCAGGTGAACCAGCTTCGTAACACCCTCCCTAGGGGTTGTGGCAAGGGGGACCTCACCGGGAGCGACTCCCCTTTTGGGGACACAGACTCCTGTTCCTGTAAGGAACGCCCTTATTAACCTTCCCACCGTACCTCTTCAAACACATACAGTAATATATGAGAGGGGAGGAGGCTGGTGAAAGGGAGAGGAAGCCAGTGATTTCCAAATTGGCTCACTCACTTACACCGAAAAGACGCTGGACGTGCTGCGTCCTCTGCCCGCGAGGAAGCAAACTGCAAAAGAAGACACACAGCATCGGGATACCAGAGAGAGGCAAGAAGCCAAGCCGGACGCATGGCATCCCAACCCAGAGAGAGAGCCAAATGTTGGCATGACCACAACAGATTCATGGTGGACCAGAGGTCCCATGAACAACGCTGATACCACTACACCAGAACTAACAGGAACTTGCTGTTAGACAGAGTACCAAGGAGGCTGCTTAGGCAACAGTATTAAGAAAAAGTAGCAGAAGAATAACGAGAGGTCAACCTGGTAAACTGGAGAGAAGATCTCCCCCAAACAATAAACCCAATGACGTTATCCCTAACAACTGCAGTTACAGGTAAAACTGGAGACCTGAGAGGGGGACAGAGAATCCTTATTGGAATGCTCATACTCGTCCCAGTCAAGATAAAGTATAGAAATTTGAAGAAGTGAATGAGATTCATTATTAGGATGCTGAGACTCGTCCCAGTCAAGACAAAGGGCCTCATCACGACTTTGGCGGTAACCCTTAAAATCGGCGGTAACGCTATTAGTGCCGATTATAAGGGTCCGTCGGATCACGAGTCCAAATACCGCCGGCTCCATTACAGCCGGCGCAAGTACAGCCGGCTGTACAAGCGCCGGCCATAACAGCGCCAGGAACCATTCGCGCTAAAACATCAGCAATCATGAGTCCGGCGTTGGCGCTATTAGTGCCATAAAAGCGGCGGACAATCCGCCGAAAATACCTCCAGCAAAAAGCTGGAGATAACAGAGCACAGCCCACAGCAATAAGGACCCAGGTGGAACCACTGCAAATCAGAGGCCTACAAAGGACCCACCCATGCACAACACACCCTCCCCAACACCATTACACCAGCAGGAACAGGGAGGAGACAGCAATAAGGAGCCAGGTGGTACCACTGCAAATCAGAGGCCTACACAGGACCCACCCATGCACAACACACCCTCCCCAACACCATTACACCAGCAGGAGCAGGGAGGAGACAGCAATAAGGACCCAGGTGGAACCACTGCAAATCAGAGGCCTACAAAGGACCCACCCATGCACAACACACCCTCCCCAACAACATTACACCAGCAGGAGCAGGGAGGAGACAGCAATAAGGACCCAGGTGGAACCACTGCAAATCAGAGGCCTACAAAGGATCCACCCATGCACAACACACCCTCCCCAACACCATGCTGCCATTTGGAGCTGGGAGCCTTGATGTTGACTTGTAGCTGCTGCGTCTGGAGCTACAGAGGCCAGCCAACCAGGCCAGGGCCCTGGGAGTGCAGGGGTCAGTGGGTATGAGGAAAAGGAGTTGGAGAGCAGCACCAGCAAGGCAGCCAGCCATCCCCAGGGCCAGGCCAACACCCTGGGCACTGACTGATGGTCAGTTGGTGACAGATTATTGGCTGGACAGGGTGACCATCAGCCAGTAGCTGGACACAATCCAGGGTGACATTGGCAGCCGCATAGCCACCATCACGGCAGTACCTCCCCTAGTGAAGCTTGTGTCTGTGCTTCAATTTCTTGGGACTGGCAGCTACCAACATACCGTTGCCATGATGCATGGAATGTGCCAGTCCACATTCAGTGCCATGCTGGGACAGGTGCTTGATGCACTGTTGAATCATGTGAACGAACACATTGCATTGCCAGCCACACAGGCACAGCTGCACCAGCTGAAGTGTCAATACTATGCCATTGCCCAAGTCACAAATGTAATAGCAGCCCTGGACTGCACACATGTGGCACTCGTACCACCTCAGGCACATGAGGCTGCCTACAGAAACCGGAAACAGTACCATTCCCTCAAATGCAAATGAAATGTGGTCCCGACCACACCTTCATCCACTTCTCTGCCCGCTACCCAGGATCCACCCACGACTCCATGGTCCTGCGCAACAGTACCCTGCCGGCGTACATGAAAAGGCATTGAGGGCAAAACACATGGCTACTGGGTGGGTACAAATGTATACCATAAAGCATGTCAATCCACACCAGATGGTGCCTGTCACATAATCCATCATTCACAATAGGCAGCAGCATTACTGCAGCATACACATTCAAGCACCTTGCACGATAAACCTTGCACATGTGCAACACAGCAGAACACACCCATGCAGGATGTACGACATGTGGCGGCACAGTCACATATGGAAGCCCCACCACAATAAAGCCTCCTGTGTGCGTAGCACCGTGGCTCCCAACACTGCCACAGTACAGAATTCCCACCCTGACCACCCGACAATTAATTTTCAAACCATAAACTGGCACAACCACAAACGCACCACAAATAAGTAGGCCGAGTAATGCCAATTGTTCATCCCACGAACACTGTCCCCAAAATGGCCAGGGAAATGCATGGAGAACAGTACAGAGCAGTGACAACCAGCAAATGCAACTGCAGCCAAATGGATTTGCAATGACACATGAGGCAGCCACTTCTGTCATGCAGAAGTAGATGGAAGTGCCCCCTTATCCTGCGACAACTGAATAAGTACTGTTACATACAGATACATAGGCGTACCAAGTGGAGAGTACCCCATTGATTCAATCATGCCCGTAGGACAGCACACTCCACAATGTTTAGGCCAAATGATATAAAAGGCAAAATGACACTAATGACAGAGCCCTGTACACCCACTGGACTTACCTTGTCCCCATACCATCTTCCTCTCCCCTGCAGGTGAATCTGCATATCCCCAAGACACGTGGCACATGACCCCTGTGTGTCACCCACACACGGCGGTGGAGCAGGCATACAACCTTGCCCATGCCCGTACACGGATCTGTGTGGAGAGGGCATTTGGACTGGCGAAGGCACGCTTCCGGTGCCTCGACAGCACGGGAGGGGCAATGATGTATGCACCAGAATAAGTAGGCTAAATTGTACTGACATGTGCCATGCTGCACAACATCTGCTGTCGCAGAAATGTGCCACTGCCCCCTGATGCTCATGTGCATCCACCTGAAGATGGTAGTGAGGGCGATGAAGTGCCAGAATGTGCTGCACATGCACAAAGGATTGGGCTGAGGGAGGGGAGGTTGGCCAGACAGGGATTGATGGATGGATTATTTTAGAAATGGGTAATGGGTAGATCGGAAATATGTCACTTCAACATTGAATTGCATCAGTGACAATCACTACTGTCCATGCATTGTAAATTTTTTAACGTAATTTATTTAACATCCAACAATCCCCCCTCCCCGAGTAAACACCCAGCACACTATCCCCCCCTTCCCCCAGTAAACACCCAGCACACTATCCCCCCTTCCCCCAGTAGACTACCCCCAACTGTGCAGATAGGCACATGTGTCTCATCAGGGCAACAACAACGATGCCATGCACCACTAGGATGGTCGCGAGCGCTTCCCTTTTCCGGGCCCTTCTGGTGTGCATGCCCTTAGGTGGCGCATGGACCGGCGCCTAGGAGATGGCTCTAGGGAACCCTCAATGGGTGTGGTCGATGTCGAGGGGACTGAAGCAGTGGCCATCACGTGCTGTCGCATGAGGTTGTTTGCCTCCCGTGTCTGATCAGCAAGTGCTGAGACTACCTCTGTCAATTCCCTCACTCGTTGGCCAAAGGCTGTCAGGGCAGCGGTACATTGTTCAACAACTCGGTGTGTACGCGCATTGTCCCGCGCTATGTACTTGCACCCATGCCTTATTGATTGACTGACTGCCTTGATGTGCCTGCTCTGCACCTTCGCCATCAATTCCACCCTGGCCTGTTTGGCCTCAATGATGTCGAGTCGGCCCATCACTGCTGCCCCAGTGACGAAGGGCTAACCTGGTGCGTCACGTGGTGGCCTACGACTAGTGTGCTGTCGGGGGGGGGGCTGCATGGCGACATGGCGCCAGCCTGGACTGGGCTGCCTGGCTCAGAGTGCCGGTCTTCTGGGCTCCCATAAGATGGCGTGTCCACGTTGGGCTGCAGTGTGCGGACACGACGCACATGCACATGTCGACTCCCTGCATGCTGTGTGCCTAGGCGTGGGCTTCCCTGGGGTGTGATCATCCCTTCAGCCTCACTACTTCTGGGAGAGTGTTGTCCTACGGCATGATGGCCACGTTGAGGTGTTGCTCCCACGTCGGGCTCCGATGCAGACCGCTCTCCCTCAGCATCAGGGCTGTGAATCGTGGCTTAGGGTGAGCTGGCGGTCGACTCCCTGCGGCCATGTGGCTGCCGCTGCTGTCTGGCAGGGCTGCGTTGGGGTGAGGTGGGTTTTCCCTGGGTCATCTCCCTTCGGTGCGGCCTCTTTGTGGGGTGCTGGTGGAGGCGCAGTCCTGTGGGCGCTGTGTTGGTGTGGCCTCCTCCCCATCATCTTCGTCCCATTGGGATCGACGTGTGCCTGTGGGGTACATAGGGTGTGGTTTGAGTTCAATGCTACATATATTTGTGTGATGCAGGTCATCCCAACAAGTGTGATTGAAGACAGTAACAATGACGCATTCAACTTGCATTCTGTTCAGTCGCCATGTGGTGCTTGTTGTGAATGTGTATGGAGGTACACTGCATGGAAATGTGTGGTTGGGGTGCACTGCGCTATGGGTTTTGGGGGGGTGTTCATGCACACTCCAACTCTACGTAGCTGTCCTATGGCTATGGAAGTCTATCCCCTGCCCCTGTCATTCATGCACTGCACGTACGGGTCGTCTAGGCAGCACTACCATTCTAGGGATGTAGGCCTCACTTATGGGTGTATGCAGTACCTCAGAAACATGTCTTCGCTTTCATTCACTAAGGGTCTGCATGTGTGGTATTTTCAGCTGCATGTATTTGGGGATGGGACTCACCTGCCGTCGGGTCGATGCCAGTCCCTGCCTCCGCTCCACCAATGCCCTCGATGGTTCCAACGTCTATCAGGGCTGTCATTTTCTCCTCCCAAGGTGTGAGTTCGTGTGGGGTTGGGTGTGGGCCTCCTCCAGTGGCCCTGCTTGCACTCCTGTGCTGTGACAGGATGCCACAGACTCGCACGCGCAGGTCATTCAGGCGCTTGCGGCAATCCTCCCCATCCCGGGGCACGTGCCCCACAGCACTGACCCTTTGGCTGATGGTTCGTCATATTTGAGCTCTGCGCTGGCCACTAGTTTTACACTGCTACAGCTCCTCATGGTGTATCTGTGCCTCCTCGACCAGTACTGCTAGCTCCTGGTCACTGAATTTGGGCTTCCTCACCCTGTCCAGGGCGGACTTGCCCCTAGTGCGCTCCTGAGACATGTTTTGGCCTTTGATTGCGTGGATGGCTTCTAGAAGCTGTGATATCCGACGGATTGTGATTTCCAAGATGGCCGCCGCTTTATTTCCCGTTCCTGCGGTGACGCGTTTCCAGCGCGCTCATAGCGCGCGCTATGAGCGCGACATGACGGTAGCGCACGGTGCGCCGGATTTAAAGGTTCGCGCTATTCGCGTTAACATCATGGACCAGGGTGCGTGCATGATAACTCATGATATGGCGGATTATCCGCCGGGGGCCTTGGCGTTAGCACTAATTAGGTCCGGCGGATAATCCGCCACATTTACCGCCAAAGTCGTGATGAGGCCCACAGTATTGACTTACAGAGAAGGGAATGTTATGTTAGGTACATTTGTTAAGTGCTCCTTCGCCCCAAGGCATCATGGCGCTGGGAGAGGAGAGATCAATATACCCGACAACCATATTCCTAAAACAGGTAAGTTTTCAATGCATTTATAAAGGCAATCATTATTGATTGATTGATATTTTATTTCTATCGCGCTCGTACACAAGTGTCAAGGGAGGGGATCAGGGGAGAACAAAACAGCGATCTTACTAGGCCCAGTGGCATTGAGAACGCGCAAGTGCATGGGAGAGGGGGGAGGGGAAAAGTGCATGGAAGGGGGGAGAGGTGGAAAGTGCGAAGCAGAGGAGAAACAGATAAATAACAATAAATAAATTATAAAGGCAACAAACAGTGGTAATGCAGCCAGCAATTTGCAAGTGCTAGGCTTAAGGCAGCAGACAGGTTAGGTCTGATAAGTGCAGGAAGAAAAAGGGGGGGCTGTATGGGTACAGATACAGACCCCAGTGCAAGGGGTGGCCGGAGGCAGTGCGGGAGGGTGGCAGGATGAGCAGGTACCTGGGCCCAAAAGACAGAGGATGGCCAAGTGCACGGTGCCAAGAGAGAACAGATCAGCAGGGGAGAGGGGGAGTGAAGGCAGAAGAAAAGAGGAAGGTCTTGAGGTGCTTCCGGAACCGTAGATGGTTCTCCTCAAGTTTTAGAGTGGCAGGGAGGCTGTTCCAGAGGGAGGCCCCAGCCTAAGACTGAGATCTACCCCCAGCTCGTTTCTTAGAAAAACGACTGACCCTGAGTGAGTTGGAGGTAGAGGAGCGAAGAGCTCGAGAGGGGAGGTATTTGCGGAGAGATAGCTGAAGGTATTTTGGACCCAGGCCCCCAGAAGGCCTTGTGGACAATGCAGAGGGTTTTGAATTTAATCCTTGCATCCACTGGGAGCCAGTGGAGCGATTTCAGAGCTGGAGAGATACGATCCCAGGGCTTGAGGCCAAGGATAAGTCTTGCAGTCCTGTTCTGGATTAGTTGCAGAGGGCGGAGAGTAGTGGCAGGTAGATTTAGAAAGAGGCTGTTACAATAGTCCAAGGTAGAGAGAACCAGAGCTTGAGATACCATGAGCTTCTGGGGGAAGGAGAAGAAAGGCAGAGTACCTCTGAGGATGTGCAGTCGGAAATTTGACTTTTTAGAGACCTCAGAGATGTGGGCGGAGAAGGAAAGGGTGGAGTCAAAGATGACCCCGAGGTTCTTAGCCTCGCAGGTGGGGGTAGGAGGACGGCCAAGGGAGGAGGGCCAAGGGAGGCCGGCCAGAGAGTTAGGGGAAAGGATGGTGAAGGTGTGCCGATGAGGAGGATCTCCGTCTTGCTGGCATTCAGACAAAGATCATTGGCGGCACACCAATCTTGAATGGCAGTTAGGCAATCAGAGATGAGAGAGGGAGAGGAGGTGGCAGAGGGCAGCCTGCAAATGAGTTGAGTGTCGTCAGCGTAGCACTGGAAATTGGAGTATACATACTCGTCCCAGTCAAGGAGAAACCTTAAAAGTAAGAGAGGGAACAATCCTCAAGACTGGAATGTTCACATTGGTGTTAGACCAGACAAAGAAGGTCTAATTAGAGAAGAGAAACATAATAGCAAAGAAAAGCCTGAAGATGAGGCTGAACCAGAGAATGAAAATAAAGTCCAAAGAGAAATCAAAGACTGAACTATATACCAAAGACTAGCGAATTCGAGAGGAAAGCCCCAAACAGCCCTCCAGATAAAGTGCGTATCAGGCCTTTTTACGCACACAAATCTTGTAAATACGATGCTTTTAATGCTTCCTTGCATACCACTTACTGAGCTATTTATGGCAGCACTCCCATAAATCATGGAATTCACTGGTGACACCCTGGCCAGCAGAAGCTTGCAAATCCAATCTTTATTTTAGCAATCCACACAATTCCTTGAAAGAGACAACTGGGATGAGTCCAGCCCTGTTTATTTTTTCAACTCTCCCATCTGTTAATGATTCTATCAAGATAACACTTTCCGAGTAATGTAGAGGGGAATTTGTGTGTTGTTTACTTTGTTTAACTGCTTGCATTTTGTAGGTTACAGTATTATTAAAGCATTTTGAATGGTGAACATGCTTTTCACGTTGCTCTAGGACACATTTATTATTGTGTAAAATTTAAATTGTCGAACAAGGAATGCATTTCTGCTTCATTTGCCTCCATTTAAATCCCCTTTAATGGAGGCAGTGCAGTTGCAGCAGCATGGTTATTTCATACTTTGTTTTATTTTCATCACAGAAGCACATCAATTGCATCTAATGGCTTGTGGTTCTTGATGTCTTGAATTTTAGGAGAGCCTCCCAGCAAGCAGTTGTTTGGCATTTGTAAAAAGAAAAAGCTTTTGGTGTTCTAAATGAAGATGTGTTTTTTTGTTTAGTATTAAGATTGCGTGTATTAGCGTGCATGAAAGGGCACTATACATAGTTTGTTGTCTTAGAGAGCAAGGAGTAGCTGGGCATGTGGTCTGAACTTTACTTTAACTCCCTTCCTGGCCATCAACTGCAAGCAGATATAATGGATATAGGTAGAAGCAGTACTGTATATATTTTCAGTGGAACAGATTGTACCTGTTCTCTCAACAGGGATGCTCTATACTCAATCAAAGAAGCCTAATTTATCAGCAGAGCTATTATACGCATGTTATGGTACAATGCCAACAATTCAAAGCAGGGCTGATTGCACCATGCATTTCTTAGCAGGACTGCTTTATTTTGGGACAGTACCTGAATTTCTTAACAGGGCTATTTTAATGACAGAGCACCAACAAGTGTTGGCATTTTCTACATATAAGTAGAGTACTGAGCAAGAACAGTTTCTGAGCTCTTCCCACCATCCTCCTGAGTTGGTGTGATGTACACTGGAGGCAGTGTGAGAAGATGACATTGCTGTTATTTACTTCAATCCCTCCTACTCGGGCTTCTTCTTTTCCAAACTTCTGCTTCTCCCGTGTCTTATTACTGAGTCCCACTGCCACAATTCTAGCACATTTCAAAACCTCATTATGAATCTCCTGACTCATGTAGGATAGTGTACACAGGCTAAGAGCCTTTGATAAGCCAGTTATGTCAGACAAGCCTCACATGGAACTGCCCGTGTCCTAACCCTGTGTGCCTTTCAGAGTCAACAGCCTGTTGGCAAAGGTAGCTCAGTGGGTCAATAACCTTGCTGCAGAGATCATTGTGCAACCAGTTAGTTCAAATCCTGTTGATCTGTGAGTTAATGTGTCTGCATCAGAGGTATGTGTTTAAGATGCAGGTAACATTCATTTGTAAACAGGGCTGACTTAGCTTTCGACTTAATTAAATTACTACAAAATGTTCAGTGATTCAGAACACACACATTTAATCAAAAATGCTATACTTGTAATGGCTCAGAATACACACCTCATCCGTGTTGATATGCCTGTAATGTCTCAGAAGTAGAACTTGCACTTTCCATGAGAGCTGCTATACTTGTAATACTCAGAACACACACATCTCATCTGGGCTGCTATACCTGTAATGGCATTCAGTGTTGTTTAAGCATCTGCATTCAAGCAAGTTCAGCATCTGGTGGAACAAGCATCTAACCCTATAATTCCCAGCCTAATGGCCAAAAGAAGGTTTACACACACCTAAAAGGAGCACCCAATATTAAATGTGTGCTAGATTTGTAAATAGAAAAGGCATTTTCAGCTTTTTTAATATTTATTGGTGCTATGTCAAAATAGAAACAGAAAAACAAGAGAGGAAGAGCAACTCTGAACCCAAGCAAACAGGAGAACAAAGTGGGCCAAGGGGCGAGAGAACAGAGAATGTACTAGAAATCCAAAACAGGAATTTGAGCAACAGGAAGAGAGAGACCAATAAGCT
Organism: Ambystoma mexicanum; assembly: GCF_040938575.1. Taxonomy (NCBI): domain Eukaryota; kingdom Metazoa; phylum Chordata; class Amphibia; order Caudata; family Ambystomatidae; genus Ambystoma; species Ambystoma mexicanum. Next base: position 669,171,588 of record NC_090936.1, read on the forward strand.
ACATGAGAGCAACAAACACAGTGAGATCGGAAACAGGGGTAAATAATAGGATACACACACAATAAGAGCGAGGGATAGAAGCAGAGCAAAAGAGACATGTACAGACAGCAAAATAAGAAAACACAGAGCAACAGCAGGCAGGGATAGATGGAATTATAAAAACAAGACTAGACTAGGTCGATAACATAAGCAGCAGTACCAGAAAGATAATCTAATCTAAAGGAGCCGCAACCACAACAAATAAAATGAAAAACAGATCTAGCCAGAGTAATGACATAAGAGAGGAAGAGCGGTTATATCATTCAATATAGCAAGATATGGGAGGGACACAGCAACTATAGAATGCAGAGATAGGACAGGCAGAGTGACAGAGCAACAGACTGCTAAATGTGGCATAGCAACACTTAAGAGTGAGAGGCACAGCATCAGAAAGTCAGAGAAAAGGAGTAGCAAAGGGAAGTATATATGGAGCAAAACATGGAGTGGTTGTCAAGCAGGTAGTGCGATGCACCAACAGTTAGGCCCAAGAGGAGGAGAAGTGATGCTGGTAGAGTGACAGACTTGATTTATGATGTAACTAGCTGGCATCTTTAGTAGCTCTAAACAAAGTTTTAGTGTCCAAGAATCATGAAGATGAAGCTGGGTAGTATGCAACTACAAGCTCTTTGTCACTAATGTTTTTGAACACTATTTTAATTTGACGCACAATTGGATAGTGTCAGACACTTTTTACTCTCTTGTGAAGGTGGAAACTCATTTTTACTCTCTTGAAATTGGATTTACTCTCCAATTCGAAAAATTGGGAGTAAAATACTCTCACACCAAAATCCTATCTGGAGCACTGGCCCCAAATATTCGATAACAGTACCTTGGGAAAAGAGAAGGATAACTATAAATAAAACAAGTCAAGAGAAGAACAGGAAAGAAACAGAATAGAGAGCAAAGAAAGAAGACCCAGAAATTTAAAAAACTCTGTAACAGAATTGTACAAGTTGATGAAAACAAACTACTTGAGGCTAGTGTACAGTACTGAACTTGTTGAAAAATGTACCTTCATTAGAAAGGAGTCATTCCCCTGTCCTCAGTTATTATAATAGTGGTAGGGTCAGAACGGGTTAGTTTGGATGGTAGACAGATTCTGTTCAGACTCTCACTGTTTTAGCTAGTTTTGTTAGGTAGGGAAACCCCATAGTATAGGAAAAGATAGGCATTTATTTTTTTTGTTTAATAAAACCTTCAGTGAGATGGATAATCAGAGTGTGATTCTGACCCGCCACTGTATATTATTACATGCTGCAAGTGTGGATAATGATGCACTGTAAGAGATCTGAGGGTGACCCAGTTCTTTGTTTACAATGTCTTTATGCCCACTGATGCTATACCCTAAGGGGCATTGCATAGGCGCTTTTAGGCCCTTTTGGTGGTCACTGATACAGTAAGAAAAGTAAAATATCTGTATAAATATATATATCAGTAAAAAAAACGTTGTTAAAGGGACGTTATGGTTAAGTTGACCTACTAAAAACCTATGAAATTCACACAAAAAAATGTTGTTAACGGGACGGTATGGTCCCAAGTAAAACAGAAAACCCTTGAAATTCGCCAGTTATGGTAAGCTAATCAACCATAACTCGCGCCACCACGGTCCACTGCTAAGGCTAACACCCAGGACATCAAAGATGACATCACAGATGAATTTGATAGGCCTAACAATAACATCCCTTTAACGAACTTTTTTTACTGAATTTCATAGGTTTCTAGTAGTGGCGCGTAACCATAATGTAAACAAACATCTGACTTCATTGCACACCTTCCAGAGAATGGCACATATATGTATGCTGGCGCACAGCATGGTGACGTGTCTGAGAACCCGTATACACTTAACAATAAGATGTGTGCCTCGTGGACAGTGTTGAACTACATTTTCTACTGATGTAGGAACTTGCAACATTTCCCTTGCACAGCTCCAACACCTATTCGTACTCAGCCATTAACAATCTAGTACACAGTACATACTTTTAGCAAAACTGCTATTTATTTGAAAACGACATCAGCTAAGGCCATCCCTCCTCCCCAAGAAACAGCACCACTCCAGTAATGAAGGAGCATGAGAAACACTGCCCCTAGCTTACAAATAACACACGCACAACATTTTCCCCCGTGTACCTACCCCTCCATATTACTGTTTGGTACCTCTTTGCTCATTTCCGTCCGCAACGTTCGTTCTTAGCTGTCCTCCCAAAAAAAAAGCCAGCCATAAACAAAATAAATGTTCCTTTACGAACCACCTTTCACAATAAAAAAATATAACAACAGAAAAATCCTGCATAGACTCCATCTACTTTATATTTCTCAGTAAAGTAAATAGACACAATAAGATTTTCCAACATTTCCATTTGCAGTTTATGTTATGCTAATGGAAATATTGTAGCATTCCTCCTCCATTCCAGGGACTGGAATGATGAATAAAGGGCCAGCAGGCCAAGTTATCAGCCCAATCGAAGCAAGAGTGCATAACAAGATCTCTGGATCATTAACCCCCCTTTGACCCCTAAAATGGGGCATGAATGCCATTAACAATCTACATTTCCAAAGCAGTAACCCGTGCTACTAAAAAAGAGGATTTTTCCTTTTCCAAGATGGCCACCATAGAAAGGGAAGGCGGGTGTTCCATACAGGGCCCCTCTTCGCTTTACATCGCTGCCTGCAAAAAGCAAAAAGGAAACCCTGTCACCATAAATCATATGGGCTGCCCCTGACCCTCACATAACCAACCCTAGTGATATTCAACAACTTTCTGGGTGACGTTCCGCTGCAGCGTAGCCAAATGCGCCCATAAGCACCTAGGTGCCATGACGCAGCACCTGAAAATGAACACACATCGACTTACAACGTAGCACGTCACATTTTGAAATAATAAACTGATTTTTAAAACAAAACATGAACACTTTACGTTTTGTAAAGTACTTTTATTTCACAATAAACTGTCAGAGACCATCAGACTATTCCCATGTTCAATCAAATTGTAAATTTGTTCCTTCGGTCGTCATCGAAAATGTCAATCGTAGAGGCACACATTCTTCTTTTCCCATACACAAAGTATTTGTCTTTGATAAAGCAACTGCTTCCATCGCACAGTGAATTCCAGGACGTCGGCATGACCTTGGGCCTAGAACACCATAAAAGATGCTATGTTACTCCTAATCGCCAGTGCAGCGTACGGACAAATGGGGCCTGCCCGATCGTCCCACAAAACAGTCACGGTTATGCAGCCGTGCACGAGTACATGCATCTGGCCTGCGAAAAATCCATCACTTGGCATCTGGAATGCATGGCAATCGCAGTAAGGCAGGATGTAGCTATTTGGAAAACATAACAGAAAATATGTATCAATAACCAACCTTTATTACAATACATGTATTGATTTCTTAATTCGGCATACAGTTTAAACTAACGATTACTACACACAGCAAACAATTTTAAAAAAAAGACTAAAAAAACGTGGAAACTGATACACAAATCGAAGTGGTCATACATGACATTTTAAAGAAATGTTAGCATTGAACATGGGTGAATCTAGTGATAGTCTACAAACGCTGAGAATCTGCACTCTCACAAAAAAATGACAACTACACAGAAAGATAGTACTTCACTTACATTGCCAAAATTAATGTTCAGGTAATAAAAAATTAAATCTCGTTCCGGTGTAGAGTCGTCAAAAGCAAACTTACACGATATTGACCGTCTCCATTCTCTTCGTGAAAGTCAGACAGCAATGTGCTTGCACCAAAGAATCTTCATGAACTGATATTACATGTGCCTTACAAACGTTGTCAATGCATAACCTTATCAAATGGTCCTTCTTGTAAACTTTCACTCCCTGCATTCTTACTGAGTTTTGCCTTGCGCTCAAGGTCAAAAAACAATTGACCCTTATGGGTTCAGTCGGATGCGTGGGCCTGCTGAGCTCGCAACCAAAAAAGCAAAGCTACTGACCTTCACTCAGAATCCAAATACATTCTCACTTTGCAACAACATGTCTCAACGCATTCATGAGAACTGGTACTCCCATACGCTTGCAGAGCCTCTGTTTCCATCAAACACTGCAGGTGGCTGCCTCAGATTTCAAACTCTAGGGCACCAGTCTGACTGCAATATTATTTTAAATACATTGTAACACAAACACAGTAATTCTTCGCCTGTACTTTACTGAAATTATATTGAGAAAGAACTTCAAATTTACCATATAACTTTGGTTACAAAAAAACACCACTTTTTTACTTCCTGCTGCCACATCCCATCCCAGCCTCATCAACCCTCACCTTCCGAGACAGTATTTGAAAGTTTAACAAGTGCAATGTTGTGTTGTTTTATGTGTTTTAGCGGTGATGTCCGCGTACACCAAAACACGAATGAAAGAAGGCGGGTGCATCAAAACAATCTGGTGCACTTCACGCTCTTCAACATCCAATCAGTGAACGTGTCACATGTCCGCGGACATGACGCTGCCGATTAGCCAATCGTTATCTTGTCCGCGGAGCGAACAGGGAAGTGTGACCACGGAGCGGAAATAGATATCACTAATTTTTTGAGACATACTTTTTCGTCATTTTAAAGAAAACTACCGGATGGATTGTCACCAAGTTTACAACAGCATGCTTTCGGGACCATGCTCCTGCCACAAATTTGGTGAAAATCCGTCCAGCGGTTTGGGCTGTAGGTGTGCACAAAGTTTTTCCCCCATTTAGTCTATGGGAAAAGAAGACGTTTTGGGACCTTCAGAATCTGATAGGGTGCTGCACCGGGGTGACACATGCCCTGCTTTGGAGTGCCTCACTGTAGGCTACTCCCCCCCCCCTTTCCCCACTGTGGGATTGGGTGTGAGCTTGTTCCTTGCAAACCTGATGACTACAGCTACCAAAGGTCCTTGCAGCAGAATCATCATTGATTCTCAACACCTGCACTTGCTGTGAGCTGCAAGTTAAGACTGTCTCCCTGACGATGTGAAGAGCACAGAAACCGGTAGGAGGAGAACGCCTGTGGCTGAGAAGGTTTACTGTGCAGGGAACTGGAGTGCACCCCTCTCCGCTTTCTTTTTTGTCAAATACTATATATATATTCACTAACAAAAAACTTTGTTAAAGGGACATTATGGTTAAGTTGCTGCTAAAAACCTATCACCTTCACTGACAACACTATGCTAAAGCAACGTTCTGGTAACAGTGCCTGATTAAAAACCTATGAAATTATGAAATTCACTAACAAAAGACATTGTTAAAGGGACGTCATGGTTAAGTTGCTAATAAAAACCTATCACCTTTACTGAAAAAACGATGCTAAAGGAACATTCTGGTTACAGTGCCCTACTAAAAACCAATGAAATTCACTGACAAAAAACGTTGTTAAGGGGACGTTACGTTTCAGTTGCTACTAAAAACCTATCACCTTCACTGAAAACACTATGCTAAAGCAACATTCTGGTAACAGTGCCCTATCAAAAACCTATGAAATTCACTAACAAAAACACTGTTAAAGGGACGTTATAGTTAAGTTGCTAATAAAAACCTATCACCTTTACTGAAAAAACAATGCTAAAGGAGCATTCTGGTTACAGTGCCCTACTAAAAACCTATGAAATTCACTGACAAAAAACGTTGTCAAAGGGACGTTATGGTTCAGTTGTCCGAAGAAATAGCTATCAAATTCAGTGCAACAAGTACATGAAAGGAACATTATACTTACTTTGCACTAATAACAACCTATCCATATTATGGTTAGAAGTAAAACCGAAAACCCCCAGAAATTCGCCAGTTATGGTAAGCTATGGAATTCAGTGAAAAAAACATTAGTACAGAGACGTTATGGTTAAGTTGCGCTACTAAAACTCTATCACCTTTACTGAAAAAACTATGATAAAGGATCGTTATGGTTAAAGTGCCCTACTAATAACCTATGAAATTCACTAACATAAAACTTTGTTTAATGGACGTTATGGTTAAGCCCCTTTCCTTTCCAAATAGTGGCTATGAATGTGTGCTAATAAAGGTTGATATGTAAATTGTTACTGAATTTATGTGCCTTTTCCTTTGTTTTAAGAAGCCCATGTAACTGTGAAGGGCACAGCACTGGTGGGGATGATCGCAAGTGAGGGAAATGGAGGAGTCGTGCAACCGCTGCACCTGGCTGCCCTATGCGCAATCACAATGGAAGCATCCGTAGGACGCCTGTAAGTAGTTGTAGGACCGTACGTTTGTTGGTCGCACAACTTCACACATGCGTATCTCTTCCTGTGATGCCTGGTAACACTGCCCCATGCCAAGGAATGCAAAGAAACGTGTGATGTAGTTTTAGTAGGTGGAAGCGCTCACCCACGTCCTGCGAGTACCTTTGCACATGAAAATTCCACCTACTGTACCGTGCACACACCAAGCTTATTTAGAAATGTTCAGTGCACGTGTGCCGTACATTTAAGTAGTCCGGGGATGCCAAGGGTATCCGTAGGAGACCTATGCACGTGGCCAAAAAGTGTTCCGACCAGAATGCGTCCCGCGGACAGCCGTCCAAATGGAGAACAATGGCGACGTCATCATGGGAATGGAACCATGCTGCACGTGGGCCATTATTTGGCAAACACGATGCAGACCTGTGCACATGAAAAAATGACTATTTTCTGCAATGTGTGGAGTGTTACAGTGAGAGTGCACCCTTACAGAGGTCCTACACTCTCCCTTCTGCATGTAGTTATTGCAGGGAAAGATTTAGGGCCACTTTCCGGTTCCACATGCTCTACAACAGTCCTAAAAAAGGGCACACCCCACAACTGCGCTGCAATCCATGTTTGGCTTTCCAGAGAAGAGCAGCGGGGTGCACATTGGTTCGTGGGGAAATTGCTTTCTGACAAATTCTCTGCCTGGAAAGTACCTCTCCAAGTAATGGTCACCGGGGCTTCTACTACTACCTCTGACTCAGGAGCACCCACACCCTCACCACCACTATCTCCTTCTGAAGGGCCTGAGCAAGGGAACAGGCGTGGTAATGTGGATGGACATCAAAAAGGAAATGAGGATAAAATAGAGGGAATCCCCACTGCCTGCAACCAGCGTGAGTCGTGGGTGTGGACACTATTTGCGACCGTTTGAGATGTGCCCAAATCTCCTGCAAACCAGGTAAAATGCACTACTCAGTCACAGAAAACCTGGCTTGTACATCTACGGCACCACCTCCATGCGGTGGGAAAGGAAAACGAACCACAGGGCAGCCGTTTGGACGGTTGCCCACTTCCAAGAAGGCAGTAGGTTCCTTTCCTCTGCAGCATCCTCTGCATCTGCTCCTGCTACCACTAGGGACACTCCAGTTGGCTCGTGCATCCACGCAACCAGTCTTGCAGGCCATAGGCACCGCAACAGACCTGTACCTTTCAAAGGTCACTCTCTTGTGCATGTACTGCAACGCGGTACTGTGCACGGGGGAACAATTTCGAAGTGCTTTTGAGGCTTCGGTCAAGGAGCATGACAAAGAGTGCCCCCTACCCAAGTAAGGTCCACCCAACATTTTCTGCTCTCCATGTGCAATTTCTTATCCCTGTGGTTGGTACCCTTTGCCAAACCTCCCTTCCATTCCTGTCCTTCTGTGGCGTGTCTTATAACAAGAGGAAAAATGCAACACAACCAGAAGGCGGGGGGGGGGGGACAAAAAGGCTCTTTTTAGAGCCACCTTGCACTTTTCAAAAATAGAATTCGAATGAAAGCATGCAGGCAGGGGCGCAGCCTATGAGCGCCGCGTACGGAGTTGTCAACAATGGGTGGGGGTACTCTGTCAAAAACATTGTACGCATTCGCAAAACAAAGTGGTGGCTCTGAAAAGAGCCTTTTTGTGCTGTTTGTGTTTGCAACATTTGACGTGGTGAACACCCACAGGGAAAATGCTTGCTAAGCTTGCAGGAAGCACTGCACTGCATCAGATGAACTCCATCCGAACAAAAAATGTTGCCACTACAAAACGTAATGCTTTCATTGTGGAAGGAGAACATGCCAACGTCTTGCGAAAAAGCGCAAACAGCTTGTACACATTGCGCCACGCTTTCTCTGTTTGTGGCCCACACGAGGAAGAACGCAGCCACATCTGTCTCTGGGCAATGCAAGAAAAAATGATAAGTGATTTTAGAAACATTTCCATGAGTTGCCAAATGTCTCCATCGCAAACTGCAGTGAAATGCAGCTAACATGTCCTAAACTGTTCCCTCCACAATGAACAATAATCATGTCTGGATGAGCGAGCGTCACCAAACTGGCACAAAGAGGACCCACATGGAGCCACTTCATCCCACGTATTCTGTTCCAGTGCACATTGACATTATGGAACCCAAGGTGTGTTGCCAGTGCACAGCGTTCTGCGTAAACCTGTACCCAATGTATCCAGGAGTCGCCCAAAAGCCATATAGTCCACCTACTGAATGGCACAACCATACCCGTAGCCATCTGCACTCCAATTTGCAAACACACGTTCTGGCACAATCTGTTGCGACACACCACACCCAGGAAATCGTATTGACCAATTCCAACTCCTGCACAGTCCCATTTCCATTACAGCCACCCTGAAAAGACCTGGATGTAGCGCATGCGCACCTCCAAATGCTGCGGCTCTTGCAAACATATTGTCCTGTATGGGGGGCTGTGCAAAAACACATTTGAAACATGATAGAGAATGGCCGCTTTGTGGGTAGTTGTTAAAGGTGTTTTATTTTTTATTTTTGTAAAGCGACATGTAAAGAAACACGTTTTTGTGTGGTAGTTGTTGGGGATTGCTCTCTGCTTTTCCTCCTTACATTATTACACAAGTTTCTGCAACCTACATTTTACATTGTGGAACGGAAGACTAATTTCAATAGGGGGGAAAAAATATCAGCTCCACTGACAAACGTCACACTAGAAGCACTAAGGTTCACGTGGGCACAGAAGAACATCCTAGTATGGAACAGAAAATCAGACATACACCTGATTCGATAATCCGTAGTCCCATTTCCATGGCAAGCATATTAAGCAGGACAGCATGTAGCATGTGCGCTTTCCCCAACTACCGCAAGGGCCGTGCCCAAGTAAAGCAGGGCCAGTCCGTCTTCCCTTCCCAGTAGTCTTTTCCCAGCACTCCCTCATTGGCTACTGTTAAATGGTCACATACGCATCCACCAATTACATCCAAGAATTCTGCATCTAACACTATCAGCTCTGTTGAACAATCCATACCAACCGTTAAAACACGCAGAGTTCAAGTGTCCTGTAAAACGATCTATGAGTTCTGCATCCACATATATCGGCATCGCTACCCATCACCACGATTCGTACTTTTTGTACAGTACATTTGCAACTGTGTTATAGGTTTGTTGCAACAGGGTACCTGCCACGGATTCTCCATAACGTACTCAAAATTCATACTGTTATTTCTCCCATCACCTACCATGAAATGGCTCGTACATTGGTAGCTGCTGGTAAAGTTGCCATTTGCCCATAGCAGCCATTGTTATATGCAAACTGTTAATCTGTTCTTTTGTTCCGTCAATTTTACAATGTTTTCCCCCATTAACGCACCTCCTATCAAATTTCTAAAAATTGCACACAAAAAGATCAGTCATCGTATCCACCAAACTAAAGCAAGTGCATATATTGCATGCATCACTTTCCTGCCACTTACTTTTCACACTTCATAGATTACAACATTAGTTAAAAAATAAAAAAATGTATGTGTGCATTGACAACAGTAACATTCATAAATGCGCATAAGGAAATTAAAGACCGGAAACAATGGCACCACTCATGTAGCAAGCATACATATGCAGAGAGGTACATGCAAATGCACACACAAAAACATACTGCTTTGCACTCTGTGCATCTTTCCGCACCTTTTTGTCATCCTTCCCCAATGCGAAGTACTCAATTTTGAAAGTAAATAGTCCTGCACTAATACACACACACATGTTCAATAAGACGCCATACAATACATTCCCAAATAACCCACCTACCCCTTAACAAACATGCCTATGCTCCCAAGTGCCCTTTGATATCATCACCCATCCATTTATACACACACATACACTTTCTCTTCCTGCCAAGACATCCCCCTATAGTTTTAAAGAATGTATTGTACAAATGTAAGCACTATGTCGTTAGCCAACATACTTTCATACCATCTTCTTATACAAGTGCAGTACCCACCGCTCGCCAGAAAGCCACTGGCGTGTGCACTTCACAATACAACCTGCAATAAACCTACTCTCACCAAGCAACAATGTACAATACCATCATAGTGTTGTACGTTTTACTAGAAGAGTGCACTAATGTTGTATTGTAGCATATAGATTTGCAGCAATCCACCAGTATGTACCTCATTGTTCCTCATGGCACCTCTACAGGTGTTCAGTGTTTGTTATGTCACCACCATTAGACTAATCCCCACATAGTGAGACAGTGGGCCTCATTACGACTTCGGCGGTAGCTGCCGCCAAAATTGGGTCCGGGTTTCCAGAATGGGGAATTACCAGGCCATTCTGAGTTTGGTGGGCCCGGTAATTCCTCCCTCCAGGAACCCGGGCCCGGACCTTCCCCATTCCCATTTGAGCCCCCATAGGGCTCAATGGGAATGGGAGAGGGAGCAAATAACGGGCCGATTACGAGCGGCCCGTTGTTTGCTCCCTCTTCCCCTCGCGGGACCCGGTAAGGACGCCTGGTTTGACCAGGCGTTACTTACCAGGTCCCGCGAGAGGAGCTTGTAATGAGGCGGAACGGGTTTAACGGGTCCGCCTCCTTTAGCGGAGCCTGTTAACCCGTTCTGCCTTACTCGTAAATGAGGCCCAGTGTCCCTAACCAAAAGTTACAGGCCATTACAGAGTGACACACTTCCATTTATATGCCTACCCTCCTATTGACCCACTCATGCACATTCCACACATATACATTTGAAATTTTGCACACCCACACTTCCATTTCTTCGCCAACAGCTACTACACAATGCCTAGTAAACTGCAACTCTGCAGAAAGCTACGCAAAAATAGAGCCACGCAACCTTAAAACATAGAAAGTAGCCATCCACTGCAAGCAGAACTTCTACAGAAAGATGAAAGAGAAGAGCTAGTCCAGTCATCAAGGATAACAGATGCATCGACCAGTAAAGACAGTTTAGTTCATCTGTCAAAATGTGAGAATGATAAGAAAAGCACTAAAACCAGGGCAACGCGCACTACTGCTAACAGAGCATGTACAAATGTTACTGTAACCACAAGCAAGCATTCCAAAAAATTTATTTTACAAAAAAATGTTCCACCACAATGTCCTTCAGAACCTTATAACTACGCTAAACCATCAAAACCTACCGTAGAAAAGTCATCCTGGAAGCTCTTGTAGGCAGTGCAATGATCGTGACACAGAAATTGTTAATAGTAATTTTGAACAGAATGAAACCACTATCAACATTAATTGGTAAATTGCAAGCACTGCTTCGAAACAAATGCAATATCAGCATAGCTATTTTTGGCTACATCTATACAGGTGATTGGAGTCACACCACCAACACAGAGCCATACTTAAATGAAGAATCATACAAACAAGAACAAACAAAACAAATTCCCGTACATCAGAGTGAACAAGGCTATGAAAAGATGCACAATGCAATAATGGAAGAAGAAACACTGCTTTCAGAAATATCCCCATCAAACTTAGATGTCATTCTCCATTCCACCAAACCAACACGCCTCACCTACAAATGGCCATGCACATCAATGTGTAACGATCACCAATGCTTAATCAAATCTTTGCAGCAATTCCTCAATCAGTATGTCAAAGACAACGAGAAAATAGAAATAAAAATACTACAGACTATGGGCTCCTGTCTAGTGCGCAACTACACAGGAATACAAGGACATTCCTTAGCATGTCATTCTGGACCCGCTTGCAAAAGCCCCTTCCAGCGTATCAAAATGTTAGCAACCCACCATTCAACAGTCAGAAATCTAGTTTACAAACTGTACTATGCAAAACGTCCAGCTTTAGTGATATTCTCCTACACGGTGCAGTCAAACAAGTGCTCAAAGAAATAAAGCACATCCAAAGGAAATATTGTGGAACCGAAGAGCACTTACAAACTCCAGCATTTTCAGACAACAGTACTGACAACATTGCAGCTATCAAATTTTTATATCACACATACAGTAAAGAAATACAAAAGTTCAAAATCACATCTGCTGAAATGCCAAACCACGTATTTGGGTGTTGTCGTAGAACTTTCTATAGAAAGAGCACCAAAACTATAGATATAATGCAGAAAATAGAAGGCAATGAGGAATCCCCATGGTTTCAATTAGCTCTGTACCTTATAGCTGAAAAGAAATATGAACTTACGAACACTTCCATACTGTGCACATACTGCACGGCAAAACTTGACAATAACCAAAGACCTTCACAGGTAATCAGTAATAATTTGGAAGTATTTCCACTGCCAAACGCACTGCAGCAGCTTAATTTGTATGAGAGCATTATAATCCAAACAGTGCACCCATTTCAAGCAATAATACGATTTAACTGAAAACTGCAAAATGGCCTGCCACCGAATTACTGAGAGGCACTCGTAGGAAAGTAGTTTATTTACCATTAGATCTCAAAGAAAACGTAGACACTCTACGAGTGGAAAGGACAATAGAAGAATCTTTGATTATCCTGGTAAATGGTGTACCTACAAAAGACAAAAGAATTTGGCAGCAACTAGTGGATTTACGCAAAGTTAGGGAAGCCTTGCAATACCTTCAACAAAACAATGAATACTAAAAGGAAATAAACATTGAAGAAAAACCTGAGAGAAACAACCAAAATAATTCAAGACTCCTCTACAACTTGCCATTTTGAATGTCCAGATCCTAGTGCAGCATCCAATATTTTAGATCACGATACAATTCACCCACTGCACTCCAAAGACACCATAGACGATGCACTAGAAACATATCAAATGCGGCAAGCCAAAGGAGCGACAATCAGTATATGGGAAAAAAGTCTAGAAGCATGAGCCTTTCCTCTACTCTTCCCGACTGGAAAAGGTGGAATATATGATGAAAGATGCACACACATAACAGCATCAGAATATTGCTGTTTACGAATGTATTCTGAAGACCCTAGATTTAGACAGAACGTGGAGTACATATTCCACCTCCTCTTTGAAAGTGAACTGGCAACGCTATGTTATGGAGTTGCCCATACATTGAAAACAGATTCCCATTTTCAAACCATGTCTGCTACACAGCTACTTCAAAAGATGCAACAGAAAGACGACTTTTTACGGTCAAGTATTACAAATCTCTTGGCAAACATGCGTGGTAGGAAAGAGTACTAGTTCCGACGGCACGCAGATGTACGGTGTATGCTACGCAACCTTGGCCCACCCACATGGTTTGTCACTTTAAGTTGTGCAGAGTATGCATGGGAAGACTTGCACACTTTCCTACGCATAGCAAACTATAACAAATCAGGTGTAAACATGAAAACACCAGGAGAAGGTTGCTCTCTTGGTCCAGTAAATGTTTCACGGTACTTCCATCATCGCTTCCTTGCCATGCTGCACTTCATTTGCAATAAAGCCCTTTCTACCCTCAGAGAAGTGGAACAATTCTTTTGGAGAAAAGAATATGAAGCCAAAGGAGCACCACACATCCACATGCTTTTGTGGATTAAAAATGTACCTAAATTTGGTGAGGAAAGTGATGAAACTATTTTTCAGTTCATTTACAAATATGTCACTTGCGAAATCCCTTCAGAAAGTACACATAGTGCCCTACATGTGTCACGACCCTCGCCCAAAACCCCCTCTGGCAAAGTCATTGGCCAGGTGGAGTCACGACTCGGGCCTCTAGAGCCTGGCATCCTCTTCAAAAGCCCTCATGAGGCCAGTCCTAGCGCCTATGGCCCCAGGCTTATACGCCATGAAAAACAATGTGCTTGGGAACTACTTTATTGTATTGTCAGCCAACATGGAGGCATCCACATAGCTTGGTTACTAAGAACCAAGCTATGTGGTCTAGTGTTTTGAGTGTGGTAGCCTAGGGACTACTTTACCTGGACTATTTTGTTGGGGCTATTTAAACCACACCCGAGCAAGACAACATGCTTTGCGTTACTTTGCAGCTTGCAACGTGACGCTCACCGTGTCCAGCTATTCCCTCGAACCTCTGAGAAGCAGAACCTGCAAGGAGACAAAAGGAACATCATTAGCAGCAGCATCTTACCTGCAGTCTTCATCTTTAAACACTCGCAGCTACTGAGAACAGAGCAGATAGAGGCAACATTAAAGAAAGCAGTAGAGACATTTACAAATTACGAACTGCTCAAAAGGCTTACCTGGCTGGTCGCCTCTCGGCTGGCGCCACTCCGGACATTCCACTGCGCTGAAGAACACCGCGACCTACAAGGAAGTAAAACACAGGTTAGCAAAGGCAAGACTTCGCAGCGCTGCGCATAGCGCTTACTTACTGCGTCATAGCGCTCTTAATGCGCCATCATTTATCAGCGGGGCTCAACCAAGCCAGTTCACCGCACTGAAGCTCTGCATAACTAAGGGAGAAAAAAGAGACATTTTAAACAAAGAAAGGCATGCAGGGTAGCAACAAAACTAAAGAACAGCAATAAGACATACCTGAACACTATCAAACTGGCCAGCGTCAGTGAAGTAACTGGACCGCACTCGCCCATGAAAGACAGCGCGCCCCTGCAAAGAAGGCAGGACGGAGAGCATGCATAATTCTACCACAAGGTGAGGAGAGGGCGCCAGCGGGACTGAAATCATACGGGGGTGGAGGGAGGATACTTACCCCAGTCGGTCAGTCTTGAACACAGTCCTCTTGTATTTTCAGGCAGAACCTTCCCCGCAGACCACATCAGGGTAAAGCTGAGAAGCATACCAGCGATTAACCCGGCTGGGTGGCGTCCCTGTGGATACCAGGTGAGCGTAACAACATGCACACATTTTGCAGTTCCAAAGACACAAGTGTGGCAAGTATTGTCGGTGCAAATATAAAAACATAGTCAAATACTACACCAAATACTGCTTTGCTTTCCCTAGACCAGTTTCAACAACAGGGCAAGTAAACAGTTCCATGTCTTCAGTTCAACACAGTGTGAGAAGGAAATCTCATAAGAACACATACTGCATAAAAAGGAGCGAAGCATCAAAGTGCATCAATCATTGCAATGCAATAAATGCCCTCCTATGGAATGCTAATGTTGATGTACAGTACATTGCAGACAATTCCACTACAGTTGACCAATAAGTCACAGCCTACTTAACCAAAGCAGAGAAAACAGAGCTCAAAGACCTCTCGGATGACATATTATCTGACAAAACACTGGCACAAAAATTGTACAGCTTTGGCATAAAAATGCTGTCCCAAAGAGAATGTGGCTCCTACGAAGCCCCAGACCATTTAACCGGCACTGTTTTATATGGGAAAATCTGAAAACATAATGTGGCTAAGCCTTGGTCCTACTGCATCCAGAAAGAGAGTACTGAAATCGTAAGGAGACATACAAACAATAGCCAAAAATGATCCCAACAGCCAGGACTTTTTGAAGAACAACTTATTGGACACATACTAACCGAACAGGAGTATTACTGTGGCAATAAGCCCTGATACGGCGGGCCAATACCGCCCCAGGTAATGCCCCCAGGGCCCATGGTTACACGAGGCCCCAGGGGCATTACCACAGACGGTATCTGCTCGCCGTTGAGGGGCTTATTGCCATTAGTACCCTGGCCCGTTAGACTGGGGTACTAATAGCATTTTTTTCTGTTCAGAATGGCCCCCGGGAAAGGGAAAACAGTGTCCGTTTTCCCTTTCCATGGCAGCCATCGGGAGCAGACGCACTGGGTACAGAATACAGAAGTATTCCCAGCACGTTCGCTCCGAGAAAAGAAGAAAAAAAAAGTTAAGTGGGGTTGGGTGAGTGGGGAGGGGATAGTTTGCAGGGGATGGGGGTGGAGGAAAGAAAAAACATACCCGAGTCCGCAGTAGGGGACGAAGGCAGCCTCCAGCCGTGGGGAGGCTCGGAGCGGGGATTGCCCGTTTCGAGCCTCCTCAATGGCTAAGGGGCTGCCATGCCTCCACCAGGAACAAACGCAGGCACATGCGTGCGTACACGGGATTACACTGCGGTATGGCTCGGAAACCTCTCTGATATCTTTTTCTCTACATGTGGTGTCCCCACAGGGATCTAACCTCTCTCCCTGGCTGTTCAACCAATACCTGGCACTCCTAGCCCACAGCATCGCCACTCTCTGCCCCCATTTTCAGTGCTATGCGGATGATACCAAGCTCATTTTCAGGCTACCCTCGGCCTCCTCCTCTCCTTCCCTCATTTCTGTGACTGTCTGTTATCCAGGAGTGGTGTGCCGCCAATGACCTCTGCCTTAATGCCAGTAAGACTGAGATTGTATTCATTGGCACACCCACTCCCTCCTTCCCTGCAGCTCTCTGGCCGGCCTCTCTTGGCCCTCTTCCTGTTCCCACCTGCAAGGCTAAAAATCTTGGGGTCATCTTCGACTCCATACTCTCCTTCTCTCCTCACATCTCTGATGTTTCTAAGAAGTCACACTACCAGCTACACCTCCTCAGAGCTATTCTTCCTTTCCTCTCCTTCCCCCAGAAGCTCACCGTTTCCAGAGCCCTGGTTCTCTCTAGACTGGACTATGGTAACAGTCTCTATCTAAATCTGTCTGCCTCTACTCTCTGCCCTCTGCAACTTATCCAGAACAGGACTGCAAGACTTGTCCTTGGCCTCAAGCCGAGGGATCGTCTCTCTCCAGGACTGACATCTCTGCACTGGCTCACAGAGGCTGCGAGGATTAAGTTGAAAACCATCTGCATTGTCCACAAGGCCTTCTGGGGCCTGGGGCCGCAATACCTTCAACTCTCTCTTACTAAATATCTTCCTTCTCAAGCTCTTCGCTGATCCGCCTCCAAATCCCTCAGGTTTAGTCGCTTCTCCAAGCAACGAGTTGGTGGTAGATCTCTCTCTTTGGCAGGGATCTCCCTCTGGAACAGCCTTCCTGCCTCCCTGAAACTTGGGGAGAACCATCTCCAGTTCCGGAAGTACCTCAAAACCTTCCTCTTTGCTTCTGCTTTCTCTCCCCTGCTGAATTCCTGGTTGAAACTGCACTGGTTACCTGGCCACCCTTTCTGATCCCGGGCCCAGGCCCGCCAATTGCACACCTGCACTGCCTCCTGGCAACCCCCGCACCTAGGGACTGTTGTTCTGTATCCCTACAGTCCCCCTACCAGCATTTATGTCTGCTCTTACCTTGCACTTGCCACCTTCTGGCTGTTCTATTATCTTATTTATTATACTATCCCATGTACTGCACTTTTCCCCCTCCCTCCCCCACGCACTTTTCCCTTTCCCCCTTCCCATGCACTTGCACGATCTGAATGACACCTGGCTTAGTAAGATCATTGTCTGTCTTCCCTCTGTTCCCCCTCCCTTGCCTTGTCGCGCCACGAAATACTTGTGTATAGGCGCATTATAAATGCCATATCATATCATATCAGAGCATATCATACGCCGGGTACTAATTTAGAAGCCTTGTGCCTGTACCAGATAACCCAAAACTTTGCAGACAAAAATAACATTAAACCAGTTGAGTAAAAAGGTAGATACTTAGTGGAAAGTTGTGAAGGCAGCCTGGTGAAACTTACCAAACGCAGCCTAATTAATCATATGAAATTGTCATTAAAAACTCCTCAACAGAAAGAACTGTACTACATGGCTCTACTGCAACTTTTCAAACCATGGAGAAAAGAAGAAGTTTATTAGCCACTCACGCCTCCTATGAAGATGCTTTCAATGCAAATGAAAGTACAATTACAGATGAAAACTTTACACGCACACAACCATATTTGAAAAGGAACACCAACAAGAAGAAGAACTTCAAGCACAACTAAATGTAGACACTTATGAGAGCAGTGCACCTTCTGTAACAGGCAGCCAAGAACCATTTGGATAGCCACTCATAGCAAATGAGGCACAATTAGCCATGACGGAAGTAACCACCACCATGTTTCAGTATGAACAGTCTGCAGAAGAGTTGGCTGTACTGAAATCCCAAATAAACAATGAGCCAAGTACCATTTTTCTAGAAGTAAGTGAAAAAATTGAATATGGTATACAGCACAAAAGTAGAACTTGCACCTGTGACAACTACGAACCTGTACTGCTGTATGTAAGTGGTGAAGCTGGGCCAGGGAAAACATTCTTAATAAAAATGATCAGTAAATACCTCCAACAATTAACAAACAACAACATTTCAGCTGTTGTAACCGCCACTACAGTTTTGGCTGCCTACAACGTAGGTGGAGTCACTCTACACCGATTGCTACGCCTTCCAGTAGAACACTAAAACAAATTAAAGTACTATAAACTTTCAGCCGAATCTGCTATGGAGCTATACAGAGTTTTTAAACAAATTAAAATGCTCCTAATAGATGAGGTGAGCTTGGTCTCCAACCTAATGTTGGCTTTGATTCACCTCAGATTGAAAGAGGTCCTCAAAACAGACTACGAAGAACTCTTTGGAGAAAAACATGTAATTGTTTTCTGAGATCTCCTTCATTTAACACCAGTGAAAGGTGAACCTATCTTCAAATCCTTGAGACACAAAGTGTGCCGTAAAAGTCTTGGAAGCATCAGGAATATAAATCTCTGGCAACATTTCCAATTCAGAGAACTAACTCAAAACGTGTCAGTCTGCAGACCTCATCTACGCCAAAATTTTAAAAAACATACTGATTGGTGTACTATCAAAGGAGGCGCAGTCTACCCTCAATACTAGACACACCCATGAGCTGTACGGGCGTAACACATGTGCTGCTGATGTCATGGTGCAATTAGCACACAGAAATGTCTTCTGTATATCCTTAATGCCAACTCTAGCAAGCTGTGCACAATTCAATGCAACAATGCTAAAAAAGAAAAACAACCACTAGTGGAAATTCATACCACAGACAAACTGGACGTACACGGTATGACATTACCTATGTGTCAACAAGCCATAGCATGACTAAATACCTTAGAAAACTATCTCCAACAGAGCTGCTTTGGATAAAATGTTAACATTATGTGTGAACTGTAGAGTAATGCTGAAGGGTAACCTTGACGTAGAGCAAGGTTTAGTTAATGCAGCGCTTGGTACAGTTGTTGGCTTCCAGACATACTCACGGGTCAAAAGCATTCAGTTTGTGAACATCCAGTTTGACAAACTTTCAGAAGTTAAAAAGATAGGACGCACAACAGCTCGATTCCTCCTTTTCAAAGACATGTATGTATGCAGAGAACAGTTTTCTATGGCGCTAGCTTATGCAGTAACTATTCATAAATCACAAGGTCTAACCTTAGATCAAGCATTAATTGATATTGCCAGCGCAGTCTTTAAAGAAGGCATGAGTTACATAGCACTGTCACGGCTATGTACACTGGAAGGACAGACTATGTGCACTGTACACAACCCCATCTGAAAATGTACCCTGTTCTGCACAAACCCACAGGTTTGAAAAGAAGGCTCCAACTCCACACACAAAAAAGTGCCTCTTCAAAGAGAGCACGTACCCTTCCATCAAAGTACTCAGACACAGAAGTACTGGTCCATT
This sequence comes from Ambystoma mexicanum, assembly GCF_040938575.1. Lineage (NCBI taxonomy): Eukaryota > Metazoa > Chordata > Amphibia > Caudata > Ambystomatidae > Ambystoma > Ambystoma mexicanum. The sequence continues at coordinate 669,191,254 of NC_090936.1, forward strand.
CAAATTTTCCAATACAACAGGTGTTAATTGCTATGCAAATGTAACAATGAATGTTCTATTCCAAATGCCAGCAATTGTTTGAAAACATTTATTTAAATGGCACAGACTAGTTGTGTTTGCAAATGCTCGTCCGTCACAGAAATGCAGTAAGTAATCCTGACAACATTTACAGTGTCTCAGGAATAAGGCAAGAATTGGACTAATGTGCTGGAATGGTGAAATTCTCTTTAAACCGACCAGATGATCCACAGGAATTTCTAATGTACTTACTACAAATACTGGAAAGGAAAAACATACCCATAAAAGAAATCTTTCACATTTCCTACATGTGGAAACATACATGAAGTCTCTGCCACCATGTCATTCAGGAACAAGTCCATAACAAATGCTTTGTGTATGTAACAATACCTAACTGTGATCCATTCCATTTCAGCAACTGGTGCAAAATGCAAACCATAGCATATTGTGTACATCGTGCAATTCTGATAATCGTTCGCCGCTACATAAACACTCACATAGTCAATATGTAATATTAATGCTCTTAAGATACAATGCCGATGGAACCAAAATCAACTGCAAACTTACTGCCTTCACACACGGACAGGTATCACTTGGGAAGAAAACCTTCACAACAGGAGCCATAATCTAACACACAGACGACACAACCAGTGGAGGCTGCTATACTGCATACATTAGAAAGCAATGGTCATGGTGGGAATGCAATGATACTTCCATCATTCCAAAACATAGATTACCTGCAAATCTTGCAAATGACTACTTAATATTCTTGAAGCCAAAATGTCATCATTGATGTACAAACCATACCTTACGCCCTAGCACCAACCAGTACCTTCGTAATTGCACACAAAAAAAAATCCTTCCACACTGTCGACCTAAAGCAACTTAGCATACAGCAAGCTTTGAAGAAATGCATTAAAGTGTGTGTTGGACAATTTTATCCCGAATGAACCCAATGAGTACACTCACACAAACAATACGTGTATACAAATTACAGTAGCAGTATTTTCCACAGGATACGTAAAAGGGAAAGTACTAAGTATGAGGGTTAAAAACTATCCTCAGTAACCTCTGAAACCACCACGTATGCAAATGAGTCACCAGCTCTCTAAGAATACTCATACAAAAAGCAAGACATTTGGAACTATCACTACGTAGACCCATAATGGTAGACTACCACTTCAGAATGTACCCAGATGTGAAAGTAGCAACAGGAATGCACCAGCTTGTAAAAGTACCCTTTAGGAATGGGACCCCCTAAACAGCTAGAATACGCCACCTGTTATCTAACTGCAACCAGAATACTACAATGTTATTTGCAGCATTAAAACAACGCAACTGAACCTTCAATGACTGTGCTACAAACATATCCTCAAACACTTCCAAGGTATGAGCAGTTACAGTACGCCAACAGGTACAATCACAATTCTGCAGTAGCACAGTACAATGCCACAATACTTGCAAACCACCAGCAGCAACCAAACGCATAAAGAAACAGTGCTACAAAAAGGAACAGGTAAACATTTACAAAACACCAACTGCTATACAACGCCACCCATTCTACCAACATGTATAGGTCAGAAATCATAAGCCATTACATTTCCTCCTACTTCAAGAGTACACCTTAAAAAGTGCTGTAACCACTCCAAACGTTACTGTAATTAATTGTGCACCATAGCAGCAAAGAAATTTGGATGTTTGTTTTTAAATCCAGCATGGATTTTCTTTCCCCACAGACCCAATGGTTATGCAAAGAAACACAGGAACTGCGCTCTTTGCACAGTACACTGGTTCACAGCATAGTACTTGTGAAGTACTAGTTATGAGGGTCCACAAAGTAAATAAATATATGCAATGTAGTGGACTGCAAAGTAACGAAATACCTGCTCTAACATGTTCGGTTCTCTTTTCCCACAGGTATTGCAGAAACGATTACTACAACATTTCACATTCCATATACAAAAAACAGCACAGGCTCTCCCCAACCCAAACAGTAAGCATGCAATTATTGGTATCATACATCTGTACAATGTCCACAATGCAATGTGTGCACTTATTTCTGCAATGCACATAGCAATGCCACAATTTGCAATGCACACATATATTACACTGTGCAGAGTGTGCCTACTCCCTACATGCTTCACTACACCCAGTACAGTGTAGGGGCTCCAGCCATGCACTCAGTATTGTAGACCCTGCCCACAACTGCCGCTTCACTGTACAACTATGCATACAAACATCTATCCACGTACCAGAAACCCCACACATAACACAGCCACCTACCCCTTAGCCACTGCAGTTGACATCACCTGCCATTTCTTCCACACAATGGATAACCTGTTTCCTACGTACACTGTTCACCTAAGCCTATAATAAGTGGACACAGTGAATGCACTACACTACAATAACCTAACCGATAATCTGGATAATGACAACAATGCAAATTGATCAATGCATCCATATATCTTATTTAACTGTCCTAACTGCTGCAACATTTGGCTCCTCGCATTCCACTGGCACCGTTTAGGCCATTAGGTCATCTTCATTGTTATGTTCACCATTTCAAAAAAAGGTATCCAACACATATTTCACTGCAGCTCATGGTACACAGCTCGCAGTCATATTTCAAACACTGTGTTACTCCTTAAATTTTTAAACTTCTGTTTCCCTTTCTTATTGTATAATGGGAACAGCATTTGAACACCATGACCCCCTTACAATGTTTGAAGGATGTACGCAGTAATTCCTTTTCTTTGATCAACGACAGCCCCAAACATGTTCATGCTGCAAGATACCAAACTGCGTACGAAGGCCCAGCCACCCACATATGTTGAGGCAGCGAACACACAGTCTCCCATCGTCCACCGTTGCCTCGGAACACACTGTACATATAGATGTTCCTTAGGGACTGTAAAAGCACATTTTATGTGTGTTGCCACCTTGCATTCAGGGCAGCATGTGTGCGGCACCATCTTCTCGTACTACCTTCACTGTAATTACACTACCAACATTCGAAAATGCATGCTACAATCGAAACATGTTGCCGGCTGAATCCTTTCTTTTCCAGCATCATCTCCGGAAAGCAAAACCTAACATACCTCTCCTTCAACAGTACAAATGCTCATTGTAAAATAGCCTTGAGTGGGAGGCATGATTAGCTCCAAGATCAGGCACTGTATGGACTTGTAAAAAAAAAGGATACATAACTTACAGTACAGTTGCTCTGCCCATGTGCCCCAAAGGTAGTTTGCAACGATTCCATACACCATACACTGCAATTTGTCGCCCACCCAATACAAGCATGGAATTTGCCAAAGTTATACAAGTACAACAGTACATCACATGTGTACTACGCTTAACATTTATTAAGCTTCAGGTCTGAATGCATAATTATAAATTTACTTTACTGCACATGTTCTCGTTGTGCATTGTATGGAGGTTTGTGACGGCAGTAATCACATGCCGTTACAGTGACATGTCTCTACCATTCCTCGTAAATTGCAACTGTTATTGTACTTCGTTTTGTTGCCATTCTTGCTGTGCCCTTGCTAATCCAGACCTAAAGGACAAGACGAAAAAGCAACGCAATTCGTGCACTGAAACAGCACACCTTATGTTCTCTCGTGCAGTGCTACATTCCCTGTTTTGCCCTTAATATGCCCTTTCAAACAATTACGAGTTCTACTCACCCTCATTGTATTTAAAATAACGGCCACAGGTGAGCGCAGCAGTCAACCGGCACACAAACATCGACAGCTCACATTTCAATGTAGCATTTTTTAGCAAACCAGCTCCTGCATTCTCCTGAAATCCGAGGGGACTCCCATGATTTATTTTTTTCTTTGGACACACACACAGACATTGTGCTGTGGCTCTAACAACACTCGCTAGCACTGTCATTTTCTAAAAAGTAAACACATGAAAGGAGCGTCTGGTGGCAACGTTTCAAAGACATTTTGCTTGTGTGGAGCTGTACAATGACAGTATCAACTACAAAACAGAGAGCAAGGCAGTGGGTTAACATACGATGCTACTCAATAACGCACAGTACATGGTCCATGAGGCAGCCACCGATTACAACATCCTTCCCCCAAACTCTTGTCCTGTTAGCTGCCACTTATAACGGCTACTTACATCTATTCTTATTCCTCATTCTTTTCAGATACCTTGCAGCTTACTTTGCGTGCCACACCTTCCACATTCCAGCAGATGGGAGGTGGACCAGGCATTGCAAGATTACCATAAGCGATATGTTTTCCGTCTTTGTTATCTGGGCCGACCCATATGGGCCTGTATGTCCATTTGCGGTTCCGGCAATACAAACCAACCTGCAAACGTTTTTGCTGTAATGCATCCCAGAGGCAACAGCTGCTACCTTGTAAAGAAAATGTGTTCTTCCACACAGCCGACCAAGGACCACAACCTAATCCTTTTCCTACTTTGCTAGATGACAAATGAAGTACAGAAATGCACAGACGGCATTGCACACTGGATTTTGTTTGCGAAATAAAAGAGCAGTGATCGCAGCCACCTTACACGTTCTCGTGAATATTCTATAGCAAAATAAAGCACTTGCAACAATTTACAGTGTTGTTTGTAAAGTATGGGAATGTTATGGAACTGTACGCTCTGTGTGCGCATGTCTGCTTTTGCTTTTGTTTATGTTGTTCCTTTCCAGAGCTAGGTGCTCACATGACAGAATGAGCTACACTTGTCACGCACGTAACAAGAATACCTGGAGTGCATGCCATGAGCAACGACTCTCCACAACTAACATCAGCTATGCAGTGACTGTTACAATGGTGTATGCCGCCCACACGTATAGCCAATGGAAGCGATGCACACATTACAATTTCACACAATAGGAACGCCAACCGCGTTCGTTGGCCATCTCAACAAGTACGCAAAAGAAAGCTATCAGTCAGATGGCCTGCTGTCCTGTTTATGGCGGGACTTAACGGCGTTGATGATTTTGTCCAGTGCAAATGTATGTGGGTCGGTCTGTACACTATCCATACTTTAAATGTGTAATGCTTAGTAACTTGTGTCATGTCGCAATATCTTCCTTCACTCTCAAAGCACAGGGTATTATCAGGGGCACACCATACCAAACACAAATGGTGGCATGTCAGTCCGTGAACGGCAACAAGTCCAATGACGTACTCCATATGCAAGTGCAGGCACTTCACGCCAACTCTGGTTGTGTACCAACTGCAAAATGTCCTCCACAACCATTCTGTAATGGTGAGCACCCACAGGAGACATGCATATTTCCAAGAGTGTACGCTGGAGTTACATATCAGTATAGGAACGGACCCAAAGAAGGCAACATTCTGAAACCTAATTCCAACCAGTGTCCAGACTGTTAGTTCAAAGAGCCCTAGCCATGCACAGAAGGCAGGAGGGGCTTCCCAGTCCCAACACAACATAGTACACCGAATAGAAATATACCAATATCATTTGCAATACTCTCCCCATCCCCAATGGCCTCTGAAGGTAGTCACCTGTGCAGCTACCAGACAATGAATTATATGTCAGTAGCCACGTACATGGTCCATGTCGCAAATGTTTGACAGTAAAAAATCCTTTCATGTACCAATGTCTTAATACACTCCCTGGAGCAAGGCTCTGTTCATGACCACACCATTCCAAACACAAATGGTGGCATATCTCACCAATGCTGTTGCTGCAAGTGTAACATGTTCTGCACACTGATTCTACAAAGGCGAGTACCTTAGGACATTCACATATTTAAAAGTGTGTGGGATGGAACAAGGTATGGTTATAATAATTTACCAAAGTTACCGAAGGCAAATGAAATGCACTCTGTATACATATGTGTGCAATCGAGATACCGTTACCATAGTGCTCCCATGCATGTACCAATGTCTTACTGCACTCCCTGAAGCAAGGCTCTGTTCACGGCCACACCATTCCAAAGGTAAATGGTGGAATGTCTCACCACTGTTCCTGTAAGAAGTCTAACATGTCCTCCACAATGACACTTCCATATTTAAAGGTATGTGGGATGTCAGAAGGCATCGGTATAATAACTTATCCAAATGAGCTAAGGCAAAGGGAATGAACTCTTTATACGTATGTGTGCAATCCACATACCAATATCACAGTAGTCCCATACATGACTGCATTGCGTTGCGGGGGTTGTGCCCAATGCCTAGGCTCTTGGGTACATGCAGAGGCCCATGGCCTCCGCCCAAGCACCTAAGAGCCTAGTCATTGGACACACCCACTAGAAGGCAATGAAGCCATGCATGACAACATGTGGCCACATAGCTTTCCTGACTACCGGTAGGGTCTTTGCAGGCACAACACAACATAGTACACCGACTCGAAATATCCTCCTAATATCTCCAATGCACTCCCCATCCCCAATGGAGTGTGCCTGCACTCACCAAAGAATGATGGTCGCCTGTGCAGCTACCTGCCAATGAAGTGTATGTGATTAGCTGCATGAATAGTTCATATCGCAAAACTGTGGTGGTAAAAAATCCTTCCATGTGGCAATGTCTTACTGCCCTCCCTGAAGCAAGGCTGTGGCCAAGCTCTAGCCTCTTGCGGGGCTAGATGCGGGGGCCTACGGCCTCTGCCCATGAACCCAAATGCCTAGGCCTTGCCCACAACCACTACAAGGCAATGAAGGCATGCATGGGAAGATGGCCCCACATACCATACTTGACAAACGTACCACAGCAACCGACACCCCTATCCACCACCACAACACAATTGGAACCCACAATGTCCTATGGCCACCGCCCATACACCCAAGAGGCTAGTCCTTGGACACAACCACTGGAAGGCAATAGAACCATGCATGGAAACATGTGGCCACATAGCTTTTCTGACTACAGGTACGTATGGGTATAGTAACAGACCCAAACAAGGCAACATTCTCAAACCTACTTCCTGTTAAGGTGAGAATCACGGGAATGTTGCGTACCTGAATTCCTGGTCGATCTCGACGGGGCAGCCAGGCTGACAAGAAGATTGGGTGACGCAAGCAACCAGCCCCTCCTCCACCCTGAATGGATACTGGGTAGAAGATGGACCGATTCCCAACGCCACAAGCTGGATTCAGTGACGACGGAACTGTGCAAGCACAGGCAGGTGAAGTAGAAGGAGATAATCCTTGAAGAGGCGAAGCTCCGGAGTTCAAAGATGAGAGAGTTGTTCTCCAGAAACTAGCACGGGATGTCTTGAGAAGTTGAGAGTCCCAAGTAGTGGGAGCGTACTCCCATAGCTGGCAATGGGTGTTGTGGTGACGAGAGTCCAAAGGTGTGGGAGCCTACTCCCGTAACAGTCACTGGAGGCTGAGGTAATGAGAGTCCAAAGGTGTGGAAGCTGTACTCCCGTAGCTGGTACTGGAGGCTGTGAAGATGAGAGACCAAAGGTGTGGATTCCGTACTTCCGTAGCTGGTACTGGGGACTGAGATGATGAGAGTCCAAAAAATGGGGAAAGTCCCAAGAGAAGCACTGGAGGGAACCACAGAGAAATGGCCTGGCCAGGAGGATAGGAGGGAGTAGGCAGGCAGGAAAACCAGGGCTGGCAAGGGAGAGGAACCAGGAAGAAAAGGGAAGCAGACTGGAACCAGGGGGGAGAGACCTGGGAACAACTTGCCCAAGGGGAGACCAAAAGGCAACAGGCAAAAGGAGAAGGGGAGCAGGTCAGGAAACTGGGGAAAAGGCTAAGCTGAGCTAAGCAAGGGTGAGCGAGGACACGATCCGGAACAGAACGCGTTGAGACGCGATCTGCTCCCGACCGCGTCTCTCCCTTTATGGGCCGCCGGCGCCTGCGAGGCCCGGAGCGCAAGCCTGATGGTTGCCAGGCGCCGGCGGACCCAGAATGAGGCTTGAGCAGCAAGCTGCTCCAATCCTGGGTGACCGCCCCACGGCGCATGCGCAGGACCGTGACCGTGGCCCTGACGCACGCGCCGAGGAGCCGCAGCCCATGTCCCCGGAGCTCTCCCCCCGGCGCCTCCCCAAGCGCGAAAGCGCGAATAGAAGCGCCAGGGAGGAAGAGCGCGAGCAATGAACCCCGGTCTCCCGGTAAGCGTGACACTTCCAACCAGTGGCCAGACTGTTAGCTCCAAAGGCCCTAGCCATGCACACAAGGCAGTAGGGGCTTTGCAGGCACAACACAGCATAGTACATCGACTGGAAATATCCTCACATTGTGTCCAATGCACTCCCCATCCCCAATGGAGTCTGCCTGCACTCACCAAAGAATGATAGTTGCATGTGCAGCTACCCGCCAATGAAGTATATGTGAGTAGCTGCGTGAATGGTCCATATTGCAAAACTGTGATGGTAAAAAATCCTTCCTTGTGGCAATGTATTACTGTCCTCCCTGAAGCAAGGCTGTGCCCAAGCCCTAGCCTCTTGGGTACATGCGCAGGCCTACGGCCTCCGCCCATGCACCCAAGAGCCTAGCCCTTGGCCACAACCACTACAGGGCAATTGAGGCATACATGGGAACATTTGGCCACGTACCGTACTTGCCAAACATACCACTGCCACTGACACCCCTACCCTCTGCCACTGCCACAATGGAAACCCACAAAGACAACATAAGCACTGACACCAATAGCCAACAGTATAACACATTCTCAATTTCTTCACATGCTCTGCAATGCAGTCCCCGTTCCCAATGGCGTGTCCATGCAGTCACCACAGAAGGTTGTCGCCTGAGGAGCTACCTGTTTCATAGGTTCCACTTTTCCCTCTGCCAAAAAGTTCACCCCCTCCTTCAGCCACCCGATCCTGCAAACCATGTTTTGCTACCCCTTCCGGTGTGGCCAAATTGGCGCATTGATCGCATACACCCCTCGCACACCACCGTTTTCTTTAACCTAAACAAATATATCATAATTTCCGCTTTTCACTCCCCCAACCTTTTCATCCCTTCTTTCTCCCACTCCATCCTGCACACCTTACGGCGTTGCACTATCCTCGGATACACCATGGCAGCGTTTCCCAAAAACATTGACGCACATCACGCTTCCCTCCAGCCAACCACTAGCTGCGTCCAATGTTCGCCGACATCACGGTGTACTGCAAGCCAATGAGCCTTCTGTCTGTGGAGCAAAAAGTGAAATGGGTCCACGGAGCCGAGCCAGATATCACTTAATTTTTGAGAGGTTCATTTCAGTTCTTTGCCACAAACGTACTGGTCGGATTTCCACCAAATGCAAAAGCACGCTTTCTGAACCAAGCCCCCGCTCCTGCCGCAAATTTGGTTAAAATCCATCCAGCTGTTCAGCCTGTAGCCGTGCACAAAGTTTTTCCCCATTCAGTCTATGGAAAAAAAAATAATAATAATTTGTATCCCCCCTATAACTTTGCGCCCCCTCCACGAAACCTCACCCAACTTTCCAAAACAATTCAGCGGGCCCCATATACGTTTTTGGCAGATTTTGGATTCTTCTACAGAGAACAAAGTTATAAGCTGCCGAAAAAGTGGTCTTCCTATGGGTTTAGCAACTTAACCATAACTACACGCCCGACGTGCAATATATATATATAGCACACAGGAAAGATGAGATAGAGAATGCAGCTTGGTCTGACCTGGTGATTGCCTCTGAAAATAACAACACAAAGACATTTTGGGTGGACCTTGGCTGCTCAGGCCCTACCCTGTCTACAACTCTGAATGGGGGCAGACATGGGTACTGCACTTTTCTTCATTTGCTGAATAGTCCTTTGATTCTTTCTGAAGTCTAGAATGTTAGTAGACTCTGTAAGGTCATGACAGAGTTCATTCCAAGGTTTGATAGTATCCATTTTCCTCCTCCAAATAACATGCAGCTCTCCCAGTAATATCACAGGAATAACTTGCATCAAGCAAAATGAAAATAGCGTCTTTTCATTTCTGAAAAGTCTTTCAGCCTCTGTGCTGCAAAAAAAGCCAAGGCCGAGATATAGATATATATATATATATATATATATATATATGATACATTACTCACCGTAATCGTATTTCTGATGCTTGTATCTGCTTAGATTCACATGCTGTGCATAGGCAGACATCTAGTGGAAGCTGCGGAGTATTACAGTTTGTTTTTCGAAACTCGAAAATGGGCGTCGACACAGGCGTGCCAGTAATACTATCCCTAGTGTGACGTCCACTGTACCCAAGATCCCTCACGCGTCTAGGATCCTCAGATTGTATTTTTTCTGACATGAGGAAGCATGAGGAGTAGCGTGAGTACAGATAATCCAAGCAGATAGACAGAAAGGTAAGACTACAAGCAATCATGCGCCTTCTCTCGGAGGGGAGGAAGGGTGGGTCGCATGTGAATCTAAGCAGATACAAGCATCAGAAATACGATTACGGTGAGTAATGTATCCCTTCTGAGGCTTGTGGAATCTGCTTAGATCACATGCTGTGCATAGATTAGCGAGCAGTACCAGAAGAAGGAGGTGGGAGGTGAGAAGGGTCATGAGCAAACAGGTGTCTTAGAACCGCTTGTCCCACTTGTGTATCTGTCTTGGAATGAGTGTCAATGCAGTAATGCTGAGTAAAAGTGTGAATAGAGCTCCAAGTAGCTGCTTTGCAAATGGTGTCGAGGGGAACATTTGCAATGAAAGCCAGAGTGGCCCCAATGCCTCTAGTAGAGTGGGCCCTTGGCGTAAAAGGCAGAGTTCTTTCAGAAAGAGAGTAACACAGCTGTATACAGTTGATAACCCACTTCGAGATAGCGCCTTTAGAGACGCGATCTCCCTCTCTGCCTGTAGCTACGGAGACAAACAGTTGATCTGTTTTCCTTAGCGGTCTGGTTTTATTTATATAGTAGAGGACCGCCCTACGCACATCTAGGGTGTGTAGTTTCACCTCAGCCGAGCTTTGCGGGTTCTGGAAGAAAGCCGGAAGCTCGATGGACTGGTTTACATGGAACTTTGATATAAATTTAGGTGAGAACCTAGGGTGTGTGCGTAAAACCAGTTTGTCTTTGTGGATAATAAAGAACGGATCCTGCACTGACAGAGCCTGAATTTCACTGACCCTTCTTATAGAGGTAATGGCTACTAAGAAGGCCGTTTTATAAGTCAGGTGTTTGAGACTACTTTTATGCATGGGTTCGAAAGGGGGGCCCATGAGCTTAGCTAGCACCACATTAAGGTCCCATCCTGGCGGTGGGTTTGAAATAGGAGGGTGAAGTCTCTTTACTCCTTCCATTAAGGCTTTAACTACTGGTACGTTCCACCACGACACCTTGTTATGGGATGTGGTGTAAGCCGAGAGGGCTGCCAGGTGTACTTTCAGAGAGTTAAAAACCAATCCTGCATCGAGCAGGTGGAGCATGTATGTCACGACGTTGGAAGGAGTGCAGTCAACAGGGTTGATTTGTTTATTCTGGCACCAAATAACAAATCTCTTCCACTTGTCAAAGTAACAGTACCTTGTGTTTGGTTTCCTGGATTCTTTTAGGATGTCCATACACCTCTGTGGTAAATTGAGATGTCCAAACTCTATGACCTCAGGAGCCATGCTGCCAGGTTCATCGAGTTGGGTTGCTGGTGCACTGTTTGACCTTGTTGCTGGGTCAGTAGGTTGTACCAGGCTGGAAGTTTGATGGGCTCGCACACCGCCATCCTGCGTAGGTGTGGAAACCATGGTTGTCTCGCCCACATGGGAGCAACTAGGATGAGCGTCATCGATTCCTCGTTCATCTTGTACACCACCTTCCTGATGAGGAGTTGGTGGAAAAGCGTACGCAAACATCCCTGACCAGTTCATCCACAGGGCGTTCCCTTGGGAGTCTGGCTGGGGGAACCTGGATGCAAATCCTGGGCATTGTTTGTTTTCGCTTGTGGCGAATAAGTCTATAGTGGGGAAACCCCACCGAGAGAAGAGATCTTCTACGATCTCTCTGTGAAGTACCCATTCGTGTTCTTCTGGGAGGGAGTCTCTGCTTAGAGCATCCGCTAGGGAATTGAGCTCCCCTGGAACATGTTGCGATGACAGGAAGATGTTCCGTCTGAGTGCCCATATCCAGATTTTCTGGACAAGCTTGGACAGATTTGGCGAACGAGTCCCTCCTTGCTTGTTCAGATAGAACATGGCTGACGTACTGTCCGTCCGGATCTGCACCGACAGGTTTAGTAGATGGGGTTCGAACGCCCGAAGCGCTCGGAATACTGCCAGAAGCTCTAGGAGGTTGATGTGGTTCTTGGCTACTGAGTGAGACCAGAGACCCTGAGCTGTGTGGTGGAGATGGTGAGCTCCCCACCCAGTCAGGCATGCATCTGTAGTCACCACTGCCTGTATTTCGGGATCGTAAAAGGGTTTTCCCCTTGCGAGATTCTCTCTTGTCCACCAGTGTAGGCTCTGTACAAGTGTTGGCGAAACGACCACTAGATCGTCTCACTGACCACTTGCCTGAGACCACTGTTTCACCAACCATTCCTACATGGGACGCATGCACAGGCCCGCGTGGGGAACCAGGTAAATACATGACGCCATCATGCCCAGTAAACGCATTGCTTTGCGTACTGTTATTTGTTGACCGGACTGATAATGTGGAATTTGCAGTAGTATATTCCGAATTCTCTCTTCCGAAGGGAAGGTCAACCCTTCCTGAGTATCTAGGATTGCTCCTAGGAACTGTTTTGAGGTGCTTGGCACCAGGCTTGACTTCTTCTCGTTGATTGAGAAGCCTAATTCGTGGAGGAGGTCGATAGTCCTTTGAATGTTTATCCTGCAAATTCCTGGGGTTTCCCCCGTTATGAGCCAGTCGTCCAGATAAGGGTACACTGGGATTGCCTCCCTGCGTAGGTGTGCCGCTGCCACCGCCAGTACCTTGGTAAATACCCTTGGTGCTGCCGCTATCCCGAAGGGCAGTACCTTGAATTGGTAGTGGCGACTGTCCACCTTGAAGCGCAGGTACTTTCTGTGCGCCGGGAGCATGGAAATATGAAAATAAGCATCTTTCATATCCAAGGTTGCCATGTAATCCCCCTTTTATAGGAGGGGGATTACCTCTTGTAGCGTGGTCATACGGAATTTTTGGGGCTTGACATACTTGTTGGCAGGCCGTAGGTCCAATACTGGGCGCATTGTCAAATCTTTCTTTGGCACAAGGAAGTAAGTTGAATAGATACTCTTGTTTACCTGGTGTCCTGGGACGAGTTCTATCGCGTCCTTCTCTAGCAGAATGGCGATCTCCTCGAGAAGGATTTTCTGATGTTCTAGGGAGTGTACTTTTTGTCGTGGAGGATGGTTCCGGGGACGCTGCAGTAATTCTATACAATATCCTGTGGACACTGTTGACAGCACCCATCTGTCTGAGGTGATCCCTTCCCAAGCCTGGGTGAAGTTGGAAATGCGTCCCCCTACTGGGGTTGCGTGAGAAGGGACCCTGAACTGAGCGTCACTGCTTTGGTGGAGGCGTGCCACCTCCCTTGTTGGGGCTGCCTCTGCCTCTCCCACGACCTCTTTTGTTACCCCTGCCATAACTTTGGGTAGACTGCTGGCTGTTGTTCCACTGTGTACCCTGTCCCTGGGCATAGTTGCCTCTTTGTGAATTTTGGCCGCGTGGGCGACGAAAATTACTGTTCCCCCTCTGGTTAGGGGGTTTGTTGCTTAGTTGGCCAAGGGATTTAAGTGTTTCGTATTCGTCCTTGGCGTTTTTCAGTGCGTCTTCGACCGCTTTCCCAAACAATAGATCGGGTTCCACCGGCTTGTCTATTAATGAAGCCTGAGTTTCTGTTTTGAACCCCGACTGCCGTAACCACGCATGTCTCTTGATAACAGTACCTTCTGCTATCAATCTCCCTGCGTTGTCCGCGGCGTCGAAAGTTGCTTTCAATATGCAACCAGACACGGCTCTCCCTTCTGCCGAGATCCGAGCCAATTGGCCCTTTAACGGTTCAGGAGCAGAGGCTATGAGTGCCGCGACCTCTTCCCATTGATGGCAGTTGTAGCTGGCCAGCAGGGTGGTGGAGTTAGCAATCCTTGCTTGGTAGGCGGACGTTGAGGCTACCTTCCTGCCAAACCCGTAAAGTTTCTTGCTCTCCTTGTCGGGAGGAGCTTCTGACGAAGATAAGGGTGTTCCAGCCCTCTTCCGAGTGTTGGTAACAACTAGGGAGTCTGGTTTAAGATGTCCTCTTATATAGAGAGGGTCAGACTGGGCTGCCCGGAAAAGTTTTTCGACCCTGGGGTTGACTGCTCTGGTGAGGTTTGGGTTCACCAGGGACGGATCTATTCTTCGTTGGATAGATTTAAGGATAGGGATGGTCTGCGCGACCGGCCTCCTCTCTCCCACCAACTCTTCTGCAAAGTCCCTTTCCTCCTGTACACCGTGGGTGTCGATGTGAAAATGTTCTGCCGCGCGAGCGAGAACCTCATTAAGGAGGGGCTGGTTATCGACTGGCGAGTCGGTAACTGGGGCTTTGTTCTCTACCGGGGAATCTACTCTGTAAATGTCCTGCTCATCTTCTCCCTCCCCCTGGTCCTCATCATCCGCATAGTATTCCGTCCCGGTTTGTTCCTCCATAATTCCAAACTCCTGGTCCCCCTCAGGGAAAGGCTCTCCTTGGTACCTGGGGTGTGGAGTAGAGTATGGAGTAGAGTAAGGCTGTACCTCGAAGGGTTCAGGTCCTTCGAACCGGGCCCTTTTACTTAGGGGGATGGGATCAGTGGAACCTGAGGGTGTGGCCCCCTGAGGGTCATACCAGAGGAAATGCTCTGGATTCTTGTCGTAAAAATCAGCCAAGGAAGACAGCCTTGACATGACCCTGTATGTCTTCGCTGGACCATTCTTTGGAGCAGGGGATGACTTTAGTAGGCAATTTAGGGGACTTATCAAGGGTACCCTTGCTGGAAGTTGATCTCTCAGTAGACTTGTATTTGTTTGTCTGCTTAGGGGGGAAGGATGGTCTTACAGGAGTGGAAGAATGTGCTTTCCGCTGTTTCCCCCCCTCCCCGTGCGTGGAAAAATGTTTTCCCTGTCCCTTGGAGGCCCCGGGGACTTTCGACGCCTGGCGTCGAGGATCGGGAGAGGTATCAGTGTCTTTCGAGCGTGGGGCCTCGCTGGTGTTAACTGCGGGCTCCGTCTCTTGGAGCGCGGCCTGGGGGTGGAAGTCGTCTTCGTCCTCCGACGATCGAACTTCCATTAGTCTAGGGAGCGAGGCACTCTTGGCAAGAGTGGATGATTGCCTTGCGTCATGAGGCGATCTCGATCGAGAGCGCCCAGAGGACACCGAGTCGGACCGTTCTATCTGTGCCTCTTTCCGAGAAGTCGACGTCGTCGAGGTTCGGTTGGACTTAGTGTGCTTAGTGTGTGTAGGGTGTGTAGCGCTTGCGTCGCCAGGGGTCTTCCCCATAGCCGCCCTGCCGGACGACCTTCCGAGGTCGGGGACCTGCGCTCGGCTGTCTTTCGACGCCGTAATGCCCTCGCCGTCCGAAAGTACGGCGTCGCTGCCATCGCTGAAGGCGCCCTCCGCTGCCATGGCTGCCTGCCTGGCGTGGTGGGTCCAACGCTTTGTCGAACGGTCCTTAAGTGTCTTAGGTTTAAACCTACCACACGCTCTGCAGTTCGCTTCGGGGTGGTCCCTCGGCAAGCAGAGGTTGCACGTGGCGTGCCTGTCGACCCAAGGGTATTTGCGGTTGCACTTGGGGCAGAATTGGAAAAGGGTACCCTCCATACGCACCTTGAGGCAGCGGGCTGATAAGTGTAGGAAATATATAAGTGTATGTATATACCAAGAGTGAAGAGTATGTACCACCCCCCACTCTCCCTACTTGCAGGGCCGAGGCCAGCGGCCTACTAGGCCCGGGCCGAGGCCAGCGGCCTTCCGAGGCCCAGATCCGTCGTGCAGCAGCCGACGGTCGATGTCTTCTCCAGCCGTCGTGGAGTGTCGAGGGTCGACGTTGGTCTAGGGAAGGATGTCAATAAAGAATAATAAATTTCAATTATTTGCAAAAGTATAGCTAAGGCCAGTGGACTCCGCAAGATGCTTCCGACCAGTATGGCGGAAAAAAACAATCTGAGGATCCTAGACGCGTGAGGGATCTTGGGTACAGTGGACGTCACACTAGGGATAGTATTACTGGCACGCCTGTGTCGACGCCCATTTTCGAGTTTCGAAAAACAAACTGTAATACTCCGCAGCTTCCACTAGATGTCGGCCTATGCACAGCATGTGATCTAAGCAGATTCCACAAGCCTCAGAAATATATATATATATATATATATATATATATATATATATATATATATATATATGGAACAGTGGGGCAACCCCATGACTCCGTTGAATATTTTTTTTAAAGCACTGGATATATTTACCCCAAACCAGTCAAGGAAATTTAGTCAATGCTTTGTACCCCATTTCTCTATAGGACTATGAACGGGAGTAGGCAGAAAACTATGTTTTTCGGTGTTCTAAATAACATTTTCATTTTGTAACAAATAGGTCCCAACATTTCCCGTTTGATGGGGCTCTTGACAAACATTTTGTTTGGAAAACGTCATCCAAATCCATCCAGCAAGTCAAACCTTATTAGCTTCGCTCAGCCGCTCTGCTGTAAAAAGCTGATTTAAAGGTTTTCTTTTGTCATTCACTTTTTATTGAAAATCAAAGCAAAAGAAAATGTACAGATCTGCTCAGAAACAATAAAGAGTAGTGGGTCCAAAAATAAAACGGGTGCAAAGCCACTGCCCAAAGCTCTCTGCCTGGGCAGTGGTATTTGGCTGACCACTGCAACGAAGGAGATGACTCCCGATGCACTCTGCTTGGGCAGTGGTGTTGGATGGACCACCGAAACTAGGAAGATTACATTTGTTGCACTCTTGTTTGCTACGTCTTATCGCAGTGGTCAGGCCAATACCGCTGTCCAAGTAGACTTTGTACAGAGTCAATTCCTTCATCACAGTGATCCACCCAATACCACTGTTCAAACAGAGGCCATCGAGGGCCATCTACCATGGCAGAGTAGCCCCAAAAACACCACTGGAAAACGCAAGTGCTTTGGGAAACACAATCCTCATCACGATAAAGAAACCAATAGAGAGACGTACAAGGAAGGCACAGAAAACTCTGGGAAAGATGTCCCTCGTACGAATGTTAAATGGAAGCCAAATAAGACTGAGCTTCTATCCCATAATTGGGGGTTTGGGGGTGGGCTGGAGAAACATTTACCGGTACAACATTTTCGGTTTATCAGGGGAAGACGGCGTGAATCTCATGAGATTACAGAAGCAACGCTGCAAGACGTGCTCAGAAAAGAATGTGGCTCACACGAAGCATTGAGTGATAGGGGGTAATGAAAGAGGGTTAGGGAGGTAAAAAGCAATTGAGGGAAGTGAGGGGACCTGGAAAAGAGAAAGGGGACACATGTTGAGTGGCTGTGAGGAGGTGGAAGATATTTAATTTCTGAGCAATGTTTCCCATTATCGCGGGAATCCTCAAATCAGCAAACGGCCACTCTATCGCAGGAATCTCTGTTATTGGAAATAACTGTTTAATTATCGTGAGTTAGAAATAAAAAGTTTAATGTCTGCAGTGCCTACATCTACTGGGCAGGGGGCAATGGGTGTTTGGCAGCTAGTGGGACATCACAAAATTATGCAACATGTTGAGCCGTGGCCACTGGCCATGGCTTAAGGCCATGGATCGTGGTCCCAAAAGAAAGCTATCGGTACAACATGTGCAGTGGCCATGGCAGAAGGCCATGGCTAGTGAGCCCCGAGGAAACAAAGGTATAGCAAAAGCCCTGAAATTAAGTGAAAAACCATTTATTAAGAGAGAGTGAAGGTGATCAGATTTAACGCAACTAAACCCCTGAAATTCTGCATTCGTATTTCAATCAAGTCCACCTCGGAGAAGAAAATGCATCACACAAACCAAACAGTGATGGGGGTAATGGGCAGGCGAGGGGAAGGGAGGATAAAAGCTATTGAGGGTAGTGGGGCGGCATGGAAAGAGAAGGGGGGCACTTGGTAAGTGCCTGTGAGGACAGGGAAGAGTTTGGGATTTTCGAGCATTATCAGGGGAATACCGGGGGAATCCCACGGTCATGGGTATTTCAAAGCCGCTGTATGTGTAGTTCATTGACAATATTGGGGGGAATATTGGGGAAATCCTGTGGGAATAGGGAGAGGAAAAAAAGTAATTTTACACCTGCAGTGAACACATCTCCTAGGCAGGGAGTAATGGATCTCTATGCCAAAGGCCATGGCTAGTGGGCCCCAAAGAAACTATAGTATGACCAAACCATTGAAATTCTGAGAAAAAAAACTTTGGTTAAGAGAGAGTTAAGGTGATCAGATTTAACGCAACAAAACCCCTGAAATACAGCAATTGCATTTTGAGAAAGTTCACCTTAACTATGCACCACCTGTTGCACAGTGTATGATCACAATGATTACATCACTAATTACATCAGTCATGACATCACAGATGAGATCAATAATTACATCAAATGTGACATTACCGATTAAATAAGTTAGAAAACCTTTGTTGACCTCTTTTGATACATATTTTATTTTATTACACTTAACAATAAATAACAACATGACATGGAACAATAAATTGATACAGGAGTATGATATGATTACGTGTGGCGCTTTCATTTGTAGTACTCATTAACTTATAAACGTTAAAATAAAAATATGTAATGTTATAAAATTGGTTATAATTTCATGTATTATTAAACAATTACAATACTTCATTGCATGGAATGTACCTGATTCTGCTCAATCTATTTCAGGTATTTCAAACATAATATAACAATGATGTAGTAAAGAAATAAGAATAGATAGAAGTAGAAACGTTGAATAGTAAGTGTTATGGAAATAGCCCATGTTCAGATTTAAATTTACAATTCTCCCTACTGTAATAACATTAGATTAACAGATTCTTTTCTAAATGACTGGTTTTATCAAAAATAATCACATACAAAAGAAAGTACCTGCCTGTGTGCACTGTCATATAGATAATCTAAGAATTCGAAGTGTGGTTAATATGCAAACAAAAAATCAGTTACTTTTTTTGTTGAAGTGTTTTGGTTCAGTTACTTAAACCTTTGTACTTAAATATATACACTCATTTAAATACAATACATACCTTAAAGACTGATAATAGCTTAACAAATATACATTACTTTTTCAAATAACATATATAAAATCCTCATATTGTAATAAAAAGAGAAAAACATCATACAAATCTAGTGCTTGGAAGGTGGAGTGACTGGATAATGCGCTCGGCCTGTAATTATTTATTAAATCAAAATTGTCAAAAACCAAAGAGTGCAAAGTAACTAATTCTTTAATGGGTTGGAGGTTCAGCCGACACGTGTTTCGACATAAATCTTGTTCACGGCAATACGCACACAGGATGTGTGTTTAAACCCAGATGAGTCCTCAGATGCTGACAATAACTCCAAGTCTGTGCTGTAATTGGTAGCACATGGTTTTGACATCAATATGTAGTCAAATGTAATCAAAGCCTCTGTGAGGTCATGTAGCTGATAAACGTATTCTAACTGTCCCGTTGGACTTGGAAGACAACGATTCCATTTGCGTTCTACACTTAACAGGACCTGATTAATTTGGTTAGGCCCCTTTGCCAACATAGGCCAATTAAGGAAATTGAATATGCTATATGCAGCATTAAAATTAAATGCATACCAATGATTTCTACATATTGATGTGAAAACCACGTGCTACGACCTGCTAAGAATCACCATCGAATGATCACCCGATGACCAGACATGAATCTGGACGTAAATGGGCAGCAACCCACAAGGAGCCAGGTACGTCTTAATGACTCTCATGTAAAAGTTCATTCCATAGTCACATCGCAGAGTACCCCTTATGAAAGAGTACCGCCGTCATTGACGTTACCATACACTGACAATAGCAGTGATCGAACTGTAGATGGCATTAGTTAACAAAACACCAGCCTGGTACAAGCAGGCTGCGTGTATACAAATTCAACAAGGTTCTCTCTCCCCCCCGCTACTCCTACCTGCAGTCCGCCTTTGATCTCGGATGCTGAGAGAACAAGCGATGGAGCGGCCTCAGTGGCTGAGCTCGCTGAAGACAATGGGGTGTGCCGTCCTTCTGATGAGAGCGAGGAGCTAGTCGGAGAGCTGACAGAGATAAACGATAAAGAAATGGGACAAAATCCTGATGTTATTTCAGCCGGCGCCAGACACAAGCCGCAAAGCGGTGCATGATTAGGAGGCAAAACCCAGAAGAGGTTAGCCACAAAGAATAGCTATTCCAGTTCCGATACAGGAACCTTGAAATGGCCCTTCAAAGTAAATGCATCCCCAAATGCTGTTGCACCACATTTGAGGAGGCAATCAAATGGCGTGCTCTCGAACATTCTGAGAGAAAGCCAAAATGAAACTTCGCACGAAGTAACGGAAGAAGATCTCTTGTCTAGAATACTATCAACATGCAGAGAAAGAGAATGGGCAAAGATCATGGACCAATGCCATTCTGAGAGAAATCTAACACTGAAGCAAAATACCATCAATAGTGCAAATAAAAACTCTGGGATTAAATCAAAAAACATACTTGAAACAGAAGCAGAAAGCACACATGAATGACTCAGTGATGAAGACTGCACAATAAAAGATTCATCAGAGAACACCTTGATTGGGGAAATGAATAAAGAGAAAAAGCTTGTAGAGAGTTCAAACAATGCTTGCCCAGGAAGGTCACTTTTCCAGCAGGAAGCTGGACCCCAAAGAGACCAAGACTACAGAGCACCTGCATAAAGCCCATTGGAGCTGTTTGTCAAACATGTGACTGATTATTATGAGTAAAATGTGAGTCACGGAATCAATAACAACCTTGGAAACAGTGAAAACACCGGGCAGCTTTAAGCAGCGACTACACAGGATGCAGAGATAGCAGCAATGATTAAGTCAAACATCACCACACTTATAAAAATGAACGGGCAAAATAAGGAACATTCAACTGGCAAACTAGCCACTCAACCTATTAGAGCAGTCTCAAATAGGAAAGAAGCTGATGAAATCAAAAATAACATGGGCACGGCCCTACCATCAACCTCAAGAAAATCTACGAACTTGGAGGATTCGTCAGAGACAGACGAGAGTGAGCGCACAAGATGGGAACAGACCAAAAGACGAAACTCCAGAAGGTTGTCTATCTATAGATGTAACAATAGGGCAAGAAATCTGGTCATAGATCTGACCGAACCATCGAGGGCAAAAGAAATGCAAGAAGCTATCACTTCTGCAGTGACAACAACTTTGGCACCTTTTCTCAAATTGTATGAAAATTTGAGTGACAATTACAGAGACCAGACCACCTTAATAGCGCTGATGAACACCAAGATGGCATACATGGAATCAGTTATGGAGGCACTTAGAGAAAAAAGTGGAAGAGAGAAAGAAATGGAAGGAATAATCCTCAGATCTATGACTGACTTACTGCAAGACACCAAATCTGACAAGCGCATATTTCTAGAGGCGGTAAGATTGATTGTCTCACGAATCAACATCACTCCAAATGAGATCACCCCAGTACTCTCATAATTACCTGAAAACAGAGCAGGCACAACGGAAAGCACCTGCCTAAAATGCCAAATGACGACCCAGGAAAGAGAAAATCCAACACGAATTTTCAAAAACCTGGCACAAGAAGAACTTGATTTGGGAATTGCTCCCTCTACCAGCTACGCCGGAACAATCTTGGCTCAAGCTCAAACTTTTGGCAGTGTATTGAATCACGAAGAAATAGGCCTTCCGGCTACTTTTGAAGCCACTCATTCGAATCAGCAGAAAGCAACATCAGAAAAAGAAATGAGTCTGAACAACCCATTTTCTATTTTTGAACAAATGAAGCCAGAAGTGACAAGCAATAAAACCTGCAGAGGTAAACATATGTTTAAGACAAAAAACATGAGAAAACAAGAAACAAAGAGGTTGTGTGGATCCAGAAGCTTTCTCAGAAAAATCATTTTACTATCAGCAATCAAGGACCTTAGTTCTGTCCAAGTTGCAAAGAAAGTAATGAATAACACAATTAAAAAGGTATTAACACAAAGCCCTTTAAATAATTTGAATGCATCTGAAGATGAACCTATTGAAATTGATGAAAGCATCAGTGAATTACTGAACTTATCAGTATACGAAGAGGAAGAACACACTGAAAGCCCTGAGCCTAAGAGGAGAATACATGGTTTTCAACAAGGAAGAATTCAGAGAAGTATGCTTGCCTTCTCAATTGCAAAATGAGGCAAAAATGAACTTCCTGACCTTGAGTGCATATCTAATACTATCACTGACATCCTTCCACAGGAATCCATAATGAAATCTCTCCTCATGAAATCAAAGCCAGATGTCGGACAAAAAAGAAAAAACCACCAAGATCATGCACAAACGGCTTCAGGTCGAAATTCCTGATGGAATACAAAAAATCAAGATAGTGATAACAAAATGATCCGTGAGAAATCCGATAACATTATAACCCTTGAGAGAATCTTGAGAGCAACAGATGGATTCATATTAAAGAGGTCAACTATCATGAAGCTGTTGCAATACATTCTACGACTGAGTGTGATACGGTCTGAAGGTATAAAGACTGAGTTTCCCGGACAAAGATAGAAATTATTTGGTGGAAATAACTTAAACCCCTCTGGTCACCATAATGATCGATGCAGGCGAAGACTTCCGATCCTTGGGATTTAATATAAAAAAAGTGAAGCCCAACATAGAAATAAGGCCTTAAAGGCGAAGGCAAATAACAAACTGCTAAAATCTCTGAATGGTCTCCCCAGTCAGCTAAGACATCTCAGTGCCGTGATTGAATAGAGTATCAACATCACATTCAGATCCCAGATCCAGCACTAACAACGAAAACAACCATTATCAAACATTGTTCAAAGAAAAAGATTTCTTAAATAAAATCCAGATCACTATCAAGGGCATATCACACTCCGAATTACAAACTGGATCAAATTCAAAAACTTCCGAAGACTCAGCATCATGGAGATGGGTTGCCGGAACTTTAACTATGAAAACTCGAAACTAGGATGCGAAGCCCTCGACTATTACACGCTAGAAAATAGGGAGTTGGAACAGTAAGGGTTTTCGGCACCTCTTTAATGAAAAACAACAGCCGATAAGTAACCTGGAAATTATATGCATCCAAGAATCTTGGTTGAAAGAGCCCCCACTGTTAGATGGGTATACGCTATTATTTAACCCGGCAAAGGGGGGACAATGTGGCAGACCGTCCTCTGGATTGTTAACAATGGTTACAAATGGGACGGCCATGACAGTCATTGAAGCCATAAATCTGAAACCATATATCCAGACAACCATAGTAAAATTGACAACTCGGACCCCAAAAAGCTGTGACCTTTTACTTTACTGGAACCCTGCAAATGCGGAGGGTGACATCTTTCCAGATTTGGTAACCAATTGGATAGATCAGACAGAGAAACACCACAATATCGAAATAATAGTTTGCGGAGATCTCAATACAAATTGTTTTGAAAAAGATTGGAAAAATATAAAGTCAACCATAATGGCAGAAAAAGTCTTCGGGGGAAAATCTGGATGGAAGAAATGGAGCACAGGGGTATACACAGACTCCATGGCAACATCAATGGTGATAGGACACCGACTCCAACTTGATCTAATGGCCACCGAAAAGCGACATTGGACTATAGCTTCACATCAGAAAACTTGTTGCCAAGAATTCTACAATTAAATGTGAAAACTGACCCCCATAGTGACCATGACCCGGTCATATCCAAGATATTAGAAAGAGAAAAAGATCTAAAAACCCGTTGGACTGAGAGGCTAGAATTAGAGAATGTACGAAATCGATTATGGATAAAGCCAAAAGATATCCCAGTCTTTATAAAGGGCTTGAAAATGTGGCAACTCCAAAAACCAAACTCAGTGGAATACAATCAGACGCTAATGGGCTTCAAAGAAAATGATGTACAGTCTTCGAAGCCACAATTCAAAGCAACTCATGTCTACGATATAAATGTAGCTAAACAAAAGAAGCACCTCAGGAAAGACCTGTGCTCCTTGAAAACATCAAAACATTTGAATAAAAAAGAGCTGGTACGTAAAAGAAAACAGCAATATAAGAATTGACAAAAGTCACATAAAATACTACTACTCCAAAGAGATGCTGAACACATTCTCAGAGCTTTGAGCAATTCAACCAGTAGAAATCTATGGCAACTTATAAATGAAAGAAAAGGCAACAAAGATCTGTGCCTCCTAAACCCAATTGCAGGAAGTATCTGGATAAATCATTTCGAGAACTTATTTGATGATGGAAAAATCATTCAAGAGCAAACTGACGAAGACCATAATGCACTTGAGCCTTGAAACCTAGAACTTAACCAAGAGGACATCAAGAGCCTCATTAACAAAGCAAGTGCATCACGAGCACCAGGGCCCGACGGACTCTCTAGCGCAGTATTAAAAGCAAATCCAGAACTGTGGTCAGAATACTGCAAAATGCTATTCAAAAGAATAGTGATACACGGCAGAATAACCGAATCATGGAAAGCAGTGATCATAGTCCCATTTTTAATAAAGGGGACAGGTTGTAAGCAACAAATTATCGACCTATCATGCTGCTTGACTGAGTTGAACATTTTTTTGCCACACTCTTGTTAAATCACCTGAAGAGATGGATTAAGGAAACCAAATCCTATGACATCCGACTGTCAGGATTTGTAGAACAAGTAGGCTGCAGTCTTAATCTATTCTTACTAGGCCTACTGAAAAATAGCTCTACACAACAAGCAAAGAATATACATGGCTAGCATTGACCTCCAGCAAGCTTTCAACAGCATAGACCGACGGCTGCTATGGGAAAAGCTGTAAACTAAAGGATGCCCGACCGATTTATTAAAAGCCATAAAAGAGTTTTATTCTGGTAAGTCTATGCAAGTGAAACTGGACCAACGCGGCAACCTTTCAAGTAAAATCGAGATAAAAAAGGGCTAAAACAGGGATGCCCATTAGCTGCCACTTTGTTCTACTTCTATATAGAAGATATGAAGATAATAGCGGAAAACAAGCTCTCTTTTCCACCGAAAATAAACAGCACTGAAGTAGGCAGACTTCTGTACGCCGATGATGTGATCCTTCTAGACCAGACAAAGATCGGCTTGCAGAGGTCCTTAAATAAGTTGGTAAAATATGTGCTCAATAAACAATTCCTGATTTTGGGAATTTTCTAGAAGGCTACTTTTGGAAACACATCCTACATCTACCAAAATCTATTCCAATGTCAGTAATCTGACAACAATTGGGCCTGATATCCTTCTGTGCACAGATAGAATGGAATAAACTAATGCTCTATAGAAAGGTAACGCTTAGCGATTGCCCTCTGCAATTTGAGGTCCTTGGGATGCAAAAATCTGGAAATAAAGAGTTGGTCTTCGACAAATGGAAAACAGAATGTAATTCAATCATGACCAACCTTGGAATCACTATAAACACTTTAGCCAGTAACCGAATGTTGGCAAAGAGGATTCTCTGGGCAGATGACTGGCGGAAATCGGAACAAACGAGATCGAAATCTCAGACACATACTCTTTTGAAAACCAACTGGGGATTGATGAATGTAATTCCAGAGTATTGAGACGATTCCCACATCACAAACGAGACCTGTTGCTACAATTTAGACTAAATATACTGCATAACAAAACCACTCTCCAAGGGTAAGGAAGACATCAGCAATGTATAAACTGCCGCCTCTGCAAACTGGAAAGTGAAACTTTAAGACACTTGATCCTATTTTGTCTGAAACTGAAAGAACGGAGGATCATCTACCTGCACAATCAAATCGTAGACTTGGGTGGCATCGAAGCCAAGAAATGGTGGGAACTTATATACAAATGCCGAAATAAAAGGATACATTTTGCAACTGTAACATTTCTAGAGGCAGCGTTGAAAACATTGGGAGAGGTAGGAAAAACGATTTAAGTTAAGTTGGTTAAGATGGACAACGGTAAAGAGAATGACAAGTGAAGATATGAGAAAAGTTGATTGGTATTTTCAAAATGTGGAACAAAAATAGTGAAAAGGTTGTGATAAACTAATTTACACTAATAAAACATATATTTTTTTAAATGTATCAGAGATATCAATGGTCCATCCTATTTTTTCATTAAAATGATTGCCGGACGTAATGAGTGCTTTTTTTCATGCCAGGAAAATTGGGTTTCACCTCCGTCTTTCATGATCTTAGTCAAGAGAACACTTCTCTTATTCCTTGCGGTCGAAATTAGCAAGACCTCACCCAGTTCCATCCTGATTGCTTCAACTGAAAGTAACAGTGGTAATCCGAAAAAATGTGCCTCTATAATCTTCCCACAATAGTTTACACCCACCTCAGCTCACCCTCGGGGTACTTTTCTAGCCCATGTATGATTCCAGGGACACACTAGTTTTATGAACCTCGATCATACCCTAAACAGAAATTAATCCACTCAAGTGTACAAACCTTCTCAGCAGGCCAAATGTACTCATGGCTTTGGGGGTTAAATATTATTTTATTAAGACTGAGAAAGGAGCTGCACTAAGTGGTATCAGGTAATATTATCCCAATAAATAATGCTGCCTTCCATTTAGTCGTTGGGAAACGGCATAGGTGACATTATTTATGGGAGCAATATATGGGGTAAATTGGAGCAGGGGTTGCCGGGGTGGCCCCCGTTTTCTTTAAAAAAATATAGGGGCTGCAGGGGTGTCCCCTGCAGGTTCCATATGGTAATATCGCCACAACAAAACAGCCCCATTCTTTTATGGTGACATTTTTGCAGGGATATTATCACATGGAACACACTAAGCAAGGTTCTCAGGTAAATATATGAGGACACCACCTCAATCACTTCCCCAATGCGTATCCACTAATAATCTCTGTGCCTATGTCTACTTTATACAATCATCATTTTAGTTTTTGATCTGTTAATTTCTTAACCATTTCTTTTGGAGTACTCGTATAATACAATAAGAATCGCTGAAGGATTGAATTGGTGTCCTGTCCATCAAGACTGTATCGTCATATGACATCCATGATAAAGACATCCACGATAAAGTCATAGGTCCAGTCTCTGCAGGAAAATTATTACATTGATTTAATTCCTAAACCATATCTGTAAAACAACGGTTAAATAATAAAGGGGCAAGTACACACCCTTGATTGTGGCCATTTATCGTCCTAATACATTTTTAAGTTTGTCCATCTTGATCGAATCTAATTGATACTAAAGTTTTGGAATAAAATTACATGATAAAGTGAAGCAGTCCTGTGTCAATACCCCATTTATTCATTTTTGCCCAATGTAAATTGTAATTAACACAATTGAAGGCTTCAGTGAAACCCACAATGTTATATATAATTACTTTTCTTGGCAATTGTGCTCTGTATAAGATATTGGAGGGCTCATATATTGTGGAGCGTGCCCATATTTTTGCGAACCCCCCATCTGTTGGAGGGAGGGAAGTTGTTTTCCTTAACCCATTTATTTAACGTAGTGAAAAGTATATCACAACAGATCTTTCCTGGGGCATCTGTCATAGTTAATAATCTGCAATTCGCAGGATTATTTATAATCCCCTTTTTGAATATCGAGATTATAATGGATTTGCGCCAAGAGTCTGAAATATATCCACCCACAAAGAAATAGATCACCTAGGATCTATGCCCAAAGCCAAGGAACCTTCTTTTAGTACAAGATTGGATAGACCATCTGGCCCCATGGCACAAGATGACTTTACCCTTACAATAATCTCAAATATTTTGCACTGCAAACCCTTCATCGCTTATAGCTGAGCTAAGGGTGTCTGGGTTACAAGTCGATACTCCGGTTTTCAATATAGCACATGAACATGCTTTGCCCAAATATGTTTTTCAATTGGATTAATGTATTATTTTAACTTCAACCTTAGTAAATTATTTTGTAAATGTGTATGAACGTTTTCAATCATTTGTCTTCAGCAATTAAATATCAATTAGCAATTAGCAGTTTATCATTTTTTGTAATTTCTCATGGAATTCTTGTATTTTGTACAAAGGTAAGTCAATTTTTCGTTGTTTTCTAATATTGAAAGTGTACCTTTTTTTACTTGATTTTTTATGGACCTACACTTACAAGAACAAACTTGCCTTTTATCAGCTATCGCAGTATCATATATTTTCCCCTTGGTATTTCCCAAATCCTTGGCATTCTTATTCCTATTTCAGAAACAGCTGCACGTTCTAATGTCACTCGATCCAAAACTAGATTCTGACTCAGCACATACACATTATTTTCTGTCCACATAATTCTATTACGTTGAGTATTTGTATCACAGTACCCCTTTAATCGGAGATGCTTTGGGTAATTAGATATTAATATTTCTATTTTTAAGATTTTATGATCACTGATTAAATTTGAGAGCATTAGTAAAACCTGTGTCTGAAGAGATGTATCACGTGCCACAAAAATGTAATCAATATGGCTAGTAGAATGTCTGCTAGCCCAGGTATAATTACTCACCTCATCAACCTCATTACATTAGAAAGTGAAGGCCATATTCTTCCAAGTAGCTATTGCATTTCACTGCTTGCCTATACTGCATCACATATCCCTTATTACTGTTAACTCCCAGGAAACCTTTGCCTATTACACGCCTTTTAAGTTTGCTCCAAGACCCCAAGTACAAACACCGCCTCCCCTCAAGGGTAGGTCACAAGCTATTGCGTTAGTATCCCAGTTGAATAGGACATGATGGGGGCGTGGCTATATGACCACCGAGTAAGACGTGATGTCTGTGAGCTCCTGCCGATCCAACTGTGATCCTGTTGAAAATGTGCAACCTGAGCCTGCTGAGAGACATGCATTTGGAGGGGCAGCATCATGAATATGCAGGGTATGCAGCGGTGGAGTACTTGGTGTTAATAGCAATGGAAGCTTTGTAATACGGGTCGGCTAAAGTGGCGAGATCAAGCCGACAAGGGAAGCAAGATGGCACCCTACTAACAACAAAGAGGAGCAGAGCTTGATCGCACCGTGAGAGTGCAGGGTAGCGCCGATATTCAGCAAAGCAGACCCACGTGACGGAAGGAGGGTCGGTAAATAAGCACCAACAGCAGCGGCAGAGGCTACAGTTGGTGCCTGTGTGGAATCTGACAGGAGTGCAGAATGCAGCTGTTCCAGTGATACATTGTGGCATTGGCTTGTGAACAAATTGATGACAGAGGCGCAAGTGCGTAATATGAACTGAAGCGCATGGACAGTGTGGCTGCAAGAAATAGATGCGCTCGGAGTCGCCAGCAACGCGAGCGAGAGCGAAAGCAGTAGACTGCAATACAAGGTGGGCAGCCTTGTATCGTAATTGAGGAGGACTGAACACTCGGAGAGCCTTGCAGAGCGTCGGTGAAGACAAAACTGCAAGACCGGAGCGTGGGATGCAATTATAAACACAGAACAGCACGAAGCGAGGCAGATTTCGCTCCACACTGAGACTGACATAAGAATGGGAAGTGAACAGCTCATACTTTACGTCCGCTGATATCCTGGAAAACTGGCTATGAACACGAATTGCAGCACCGTTTAAAAACCCATGGGAAAGAGAATGAATACATGAGGAACAGAACGTGCGCAATATGGACTTGTAATCATGCCTGATCCATGAGATGTGAACCAGAGAAATATCCAGGCGTCTGACGGAAGAGGAGGCAAAATGGCGGATGTTCCAGACAAAGGATGTCCCTGGTGAGCTAGCACCAACAAGCGAACCAACTAGTTTGGAAGTGCACGGAGGCTGGAAAAGACCTTGCTGGACGCGATAAAAGAGAGCGAGCCCCTGTGTGGAGTGAATCCGCATCACGTAACAGAAGAGAAAAATAAAGGGAAAAAAGAAAAACAATAATATTAAATACTAAATGAAAGTGTGAGTTCCCAGACTGGGGCTGCAGCACGGACTAACACACCAGAGCTGTAGTATGTGTGCGCTCTGCGATTATTCAAACGAGATAGGAAAACATTGTGCGGCTAGGGAAGAGAAAGTGCATCCTGCATAAAACACAGCGTAGGCATAACCGT
This sequence comes from Ambystoma mexicanum, assembly GCF_040938575.1. Taxonomy (NCBI): domain Eukaryota; kingdom Metazoa; phylum Chordata; class Amphibia; order Caudata; family Ambystomatidae; genus Ambystoma; species Ambystoma mexicanum. The sequence continues at coordinate 669,221,344 of NC_090936.1, forward strand.
AGCACTAATGAGAGAACATATTGAAGCTACGGAAATCCTCTTGGACTAAGGGCGTGCACCGCGGGCACCCCAGCATTGCGAGGGGGCAGAGGATATATTGTTGCAGCACACAGACGGTGCGCTGCATGACAAAGGGAGCAGCAAGAAGGAGCCCGCTCTCCACTATTTGCTGAAACAGACACGTCATCAGCATGCTGTGAGGGATACTGCGCAGCAGGGAGGAGGAGCAACAGAAACAAACATAGCTGTGTTGTTGGAAAGACAAAGGGCTGTCACAGCAAACGGGCCACAGACTCCGATACTCACGAGGAAATTGAATAAGGGCAGCATTGGGGGATTGTTGTACAGTAAAATACAGCACACATAGCAGACTGCAGACTGCCTGGGGCAGACTGAGCAGCCAGAGAGAAGATTTGAGGCACAGAGTGAGACTCTCCCCCGGGCACGCTGAGAGGGGAGGAGGAGGCTGGCACATTGTATTAGCCTCCCCCTCATAACAAATACGACAGTACCTATAGGCGGGGATTTGACACAGGACGGAGCCCTTACACCCATAGGCCAATAAATGGAGCTGACTGCACAGGCACAAATAGACTGTCATACCCTCCGGGAAGGTGAGGCAGAAAGTGGCCATATCATGCTGGAAAAGAATGCATGAGCCACTATCAACTGGGAAGTAAGAGAGCAGATAACCTGTATACGGGGGCGCACTGCCAAACACGCCCTGTAGCAAAGGTGGCGCAGAGGGGGACGCCTCGCCCACGGCGAAGCAGCCTGATGCCCCAGGCAGAACCCAGATCCACAGGGCCACTGCAGGCATACGAGATGGATGTTGATAGTGCCGGTGCCTGGAGTGAAGGTACGAGAAACTACTAGAAGTGCTGGCAGCATCATAAGGAGCACAATCACTGACTAAACCTGCACTGCGGCACGACCAGGGGCACGCGGCCTTCAGCCCAAGGCGAACTGAGTTGAGAACACGAGAGTCATGGCGGCAAAGGGAGGCAAAGGAAAGGGGAAGCAGCCTAAGATGGACATTTTTTCCACGACACATCAGACTCCGCAGATGCCCACCAAGACAACGACCACCATACCGGATAGAGGATTAGGGATGACAAATGAACAACAGATCCTGGCAGCAATAACTGAACTGAAATCCTCATGGGGAGCTGCAATGGCAGACCTAAAGGCAGCCCTTGAGACGAAGATAGATGCAGTGGGGATAGAGGTCAGCTTGCTCAGACAAGATGTGAGAGCTCTGGCGGAAAGAACTAGTGGCCTCGAGAGCGCAGTGAAGGTCAAAACGGAGACCAGCACCACCAACGCTAAGGAGGTCCATACACTGAAGCTGCAAGTTTCAAACCTAGAGAACCGAGTGAAGGAGGCTGAAGGTAGAGCACAACGTAACATACGCCTGGTAGGCCTGCCGGAAGGAGAAGGCGGCCCTGACCCCACAGACTCCATGGAGAATATACTCATCCAGGAGATTGGGGCCGGCAATCTCTCCCACGGATTCGCAATAGAACGATGAGGAGACGCCGTCCCGGGCAATCATAGCGAAAATACTGAATTATAGAGACAGGGAAAAGATCAGAACATCGGTGACGATCACTGCATACCCAGACTATACTACGGCGGTACCGAGACAACGGTATAACTATGTGGCGGTGAAAAGAAGATTGCGGACAACAGGCTTGAAGTATATGCTCTTGTATCCAGCCAAACTCAAGGTACTGCACAAAGGCAAGGCATACTTCTTCGACACCCCGGAGGAGGTGACAGACTGGCTGCATGCTAATGGATTCCAGGAAGGCGGAGGTCAGAGTGGCGAGGAACGGGAGAAGTGACCCAACACGGGACCGGAAACTAATGGGGGGAGGGTAGAACTGCAACGCAGAACACTGAAACAATGATGGAGGCATGGGTAAAGTATTGATTTAACCAATTGATAAGCCTAACGATATGAACATGCTGCACTGGAATTTATAATTGTATAATGAAACTCTGGCTGAGAATGCGCACTGGTTGATGCCAATGCAGGAGACGTGCGGGTGGAGAGCCTAACCCCAGTAGGTAGATCAGCGGTAGCGCCAATAGGACGACGCTTACCTGCTGTGCCCAGGTAAAGACGGAAGCCACGGAAAGGGCTAGATGCGGGTGTGCCAGAGATCCAGGGCTGGAGCTGCGCTACAGTTGGGAGTGGGGGAACGGTGGGAGTTGGGGGGTGTGTTGGAGTTGGGGCGGGAGGGGGTCGGGAGGGAGGCTGGGAGAGTTGAAGGGGTTATAGTTAGGGGAAGTTTAAGTTGGGGAACGGGCCTACACGCGGTAAAGAAAATTCTGAATAGAGACTGTGCTTGCAGAAGGGGGAGAGCGATACTACTAGATATTGGGGGACCTTAAAGTTATTACGTGGAATGTCAGAGGGCTCAATAGCTACCTGAAGAGGAATAAGGTTATGATGTATTTGCGCAGACAAAAAATAGACATAGCCTTGATACAATAGACTCACCTTACGCAAGAAAGGTTAGAGGTGATCCGTAAGAAATAGAAAAGGACTGTTGTAGGTGCTACATATTCAGCTTACGCTAGGGGAGTGATTACCTGGGCTGCACCGCATGTCCCGTTCCAGCTACTACAATCCATAGTGGAAGCAGATGGGAGGATGGTTATGATAAGAGGGCTGGTGGAAAACAAAGTAGTAAGCATTATTAACACATACGCCCCGAACCAAGACTCTGCGGCATACTTTAGGACCCTGTATGGTAAACTGGGCAGGTGCTTGGGGGGGCGGTTATATGGGGAGGAGACATCAACTGTGTGCTAAATCTGAAAATTGTCAAATCAGATAGCAAAATAGACAGACCCACCCCAGCGGCTAGAACGTTGCAGACACTACTGACGGACTTCGGGTTCGAGGATGCATGGAGGGAGCACCACCTGCAGGAGAGACAATACTCACATTACTCGGCCCCATAAAATCTGCATACTAGGCTGGATTATATATTTGTCACACAAGGGCTGATGGTGGAGATAGCAAACACAGAATACAAAGCGAGGGTCCTATCGGACCACTCTCCGCTGGTTCTGGAATGGCAATACCGACCTCCAAGAACATAGATACCAACCTGGCGCCTAAGTGCTGAGGCGTTGAAGGATACAATTTTCAGGGAGGATTTGAGAGACGAAATAATAAGCTACTTCGAAATTAACACTGGAAGTATTGAGACAGCTGGTACGCTATGGGAAGCATTTAAAGTGGTGGTACAGGGATAGCCATAGCTAAATCCAAGGGACTGCAAGGAGGGATATTAAGTAAATTACAGGAAACAGAAAAAGAATTAGGATCAGCGTTGAGAAGGGGATGTACCACCAAGGAAGAGAATGAAGCGATACTCAGGTTGCAACAAAAATGTGTAGGATGCTGGGAGAGATTGTGTAATTTAAATTATAAAAAGTATATAGAGAGACAGCATGCTGGAGGTGATAAGCCAGGAAGAACCTTGGCATGGCTTATTAAGAGCAAGACCCCCAGACTTACAATCAGAACAATAACGAAAGAAGACAGGGGCCTAGTGGACACCAAGAAGGCGTTAATCGTGAGTTTGTAGATTATTACCAAATCCTGTATGGAGATAAAGAGGGAAGTGATTGTAGGAAGATAAATGAAACACTGGAAGACATAGGTTTGCCGCAAATTAGTGCGGAAGAGCGAGAGGCGCTAGATGCCCCGATTACCCTAGAAGAACTAGAGTGGGTGATAGTGCAACACCCCACCTACAAGACCACGGGGGCCGACGGCCTCCCGAGTTAATTTTACAAAATGTATAGAAACGAGTTGCGCCCCCCGCTTTTAGCGTTGCTAAATGAGGCTTACAAAGTAGGAAGGCTACCAGAGACCCTAAGAGAGGCGATAATTATACCGCTCCCGAAACCTAATAAGCCTGGCAAGGATTGCGGGTCATTTAGACCACTGTCAATGTTAAATCAGGACAGCAAAATACTCACAGCGGTCTTAGCAAACAGGATGAGGAAAGTCATCACCAAATTGATACATCCCGACCAGACTGGGTATATCCCGAACAGGAACATAACCAACAATCATAGACGGCTCCATCGAGTTATTGAATATGCGAATGGGGAGGCTGGCGAAATGGCAATTGTATCATTAGACGCAATAAAGGCCTTTGACTCAGTCAAATGGCCTTGGTTGATTGCAGCCCTGACCAATAACGGGATAGGGCCTGGGTATCTTAGATGGGTCCAATTATTATATAGCGCACCCCTGGCTAGGGTTAAAACGGGAGCAGTAATATCAGAGAGATGGCAACTTAGTAGGGATGCCCGTGGTCCCCTGTGCTGTATATTTTAGCCCTGGAGCCCCTGGCGATATACCTAAGACAGCAGTACAACGTAATAGGAATCACCATAAAAGGGGAACCGCACTTGATTTCCCTGTATGCCGACAATATGCTGTTGTATTTACGTTACCCTGAGGAAAACCTCCAATATGTGCTAGAGATAATGGAGCAATTTGCGTCACTGTCCGGTATAGCAGTCAATCCTAAAAAATCATGCATATTCCCACTGGGCAGATACAAGGGGATCCCGCTAAAACAACTACCTGTTTTACAAATACCATGGGAGGTCAACACGTTTAGATATCCTGGGATAAATATTTACCATACAGTGGAGGCAGAGCACCTGCATAATACTGAGAAAGCGATAAAAAGCATTGAAAATAGCATGAAGTTCTGGGTAAAGCTTCCCTTGGCGATGATGGGGAGAGGGGCACTGCTGAAAATGGTGGTCCTGCCGAGGCTGGAGCACTATATTTGCAACATACCATACTTGATACCAAAGCGATTCTTTGCTCGATTGCATAGCATATGTAGGGAATTCCTATGGTATGGGACGAGGAATAGAATTGCCCTCTGGAAGCTGCAAAATTCACATGATAAAAGGTCAGCTAGTCACAATATGTGGCAAAATGGCTATCAGAAGACCCAACCTCAGAATCTAGGCTGTTTAGGCTGGAATGTGCCCCTTTCTTTCTACAAGAAATGATGTGGCTGCCCAAAATAGATATGAGAGAGCACCCAAAGATGATGATATTGGGATGAGAAATATGGCATAGGGCCTGTCAGGTAATGGAGAACCCATCCCTGCCCCTGCAAGTGCCACTAGTTGTGCTGGCGGGAAAAGAAAGCCAGCTAATGATGATGATCAGGAAGTATTGGGAACCAGTAGGGATAGCAACCACGGGAGACATATGGCAAGAGGGGAGGATCAAATAATTTGAGAGGCTAGTGGAGGAAACGGGATTATAAACGGGACAATATATCACGTACCAGGGAGTGGTGCGGCGGAATAAAAAGACATGGTCCGAAATAGTGCTAGAAGATCAACCAGACACCACATTAGACATAATATATGACATAGCAGAAGGAGGGCACAAGATATCTAGAATATATGAGATGGTGATGTCCAAAGTGGGGAAAGAACTGGTACAATTGACGCAGGGCTGGGAGGAGGAAGTAGGTGCCCCTATGACTGACGGGATGTGGGAAAGGGCCCAAGGGTACCATAAGAAAGTGTCAAGGAATGCAAGGCTGCAACAGATACAATTATATGTTACCCATATAGCTTATATGACACCCCGGAGGATAGCCAAATTTAGAAATGCAGGAAGACAAGTATGCCCCAAATGTGATGAGGAGAACGCCGGAATGGTGCACATGTTTTGGGCGTGCCCAGTAATTGAGAGATTCTGGGGAGTAGCAGCACATAGGCTGGAAGAAAAGGGGATTAAGATAATGGCAGACACAGCGTGGGCATGCCTGATTGGAGGGTTCCCCAGACCATGTAAACGTAAGCATGTTAGCAAGTTAAAAGATTTGGCATATATACTTGCGAAGCGCAGAGTCGCTATGGGATGGAAAGCATGTCGCAGTCCCAGAATAGAAGTGTGGTTGAAAGACTTACAGAAATGGGAAGAAGCTGAAACTACAGTATGGCAGGAAACTAGCAATTCTGGTGGGGAGGAGGAAGCTGAAACTTTGATGGCTTGGAAACATCTATTAGCTGAGATATTTGGGTCCATGCAAGACTGGCCTAGCGATCGGGATCCAGCACAGAACACGGGAGGAGGACTCCAAGTGCAAGATGAAGAAACAGAATGCGTAGGAGAGTGGGCTCGAGGGGGTTGGGGAGCCCCGGGGAAGCAGTAGATATGGTTTGTGTGACATAAATCAAAAATTATATAATATGTACTGCAAGTTTGGTTGCTGGTGTTTGTTGGAAATTAATAAAAATTGTTTTAAAATAAATAGGACATGATGGAATTGGTGCGTTTCCCACCTGTGGGATCATATATATTAATTATGAGCACATGTGTGTTATTGTTAATACCAAAATTCAATAGATGGACCGCAAACACATTCCAATTAGACTATTCCAGATGGTACTCAGCTACACTGTAGTTATTTTTAACTCCTATCATCAATCCCCCAATGGGCCTACCCTTGGTTCCTTTCACTGCCTCTCTTGATAGGCATACTGTGATGAATCCTGTGGAGTCTTCACAGAATCCCTGACTAAAGTGTACTCGGAGGTGTCCAGGGGAAGGCAGCCGCTACCTGATCCTAAACCTGGGGGTGGTAGTAGCCGGGTGTTTCACCTAGGATGAGACGGCCCCTAAGGGAATAGGAGGGTTCCAGTAGGAGACGCAGTACTCTTCTTTGGAAGGTGAGATATCCATGAATCCAGAATACCTAATGGCTTGGTGCCAGAGTAAGGCTCCCTTTCCCAAAGGTACCTACAATGTTAGTGATGAAAACCCTTATGGTCAGCATAAGAAAAGAACATGTAAGGATCAGAACATCAATTCCATTACTTCTGAGAAATTTGATTTTCCCTTTGAGTTGAATTGTGAAATTAAGAACCAACCATTAATGACTTTAAAACCAATATCTAGAGGTATGTTCTTTAAACAGCGTGAGTTAGGAAAGGTTAAAACCGAAATATGTGATTAAAAGAATAAGACCGTTAGGGACTTCAATTCCCATAATACAATAGGTACTGGGACGAGGAAGAGGAGCTCAGAGGCACAGAACTGCAGTATACAGTCTAGTGTTCCTGACAGCCTACATCTGAGTGGGAACATTGACTATTTATATCCGCCTCAGGTGCAGATCGAGAGAAGTGGCAGCAGTAGTAGTAGGAGAAGTATGAGATACTGTGTATGCAGCACGGGCAGAGCCGAGGAGGCCGGGACCACCACTGTGTCTGTATCAGGTGATGGTGCTCAGAGAGTCATGAGAAGGAGAAGCACAAGTCACAGAGGTCGTGCCGTGGGAAGCGCTGGTGTTGCAGGTTACCCCGTGGGAGAGAAGCATTCTCCGTGCCTTGTGCCTGTCTCCTGTGGCTAGCGAGCACTGGGAATCGAGAGGAGCAATGTGGGGTTCTGTTCGGGAAGGGACGAGACACAGGACTGCAACCCGAACTGTCAGAAGCTTCTAGACCAAAGAACAGAGAAAAAGTGCCAGCGGGATACGCTGGCACGAGGGAGAGACCTGTGAGTTGGCCTTTGACAGGTGTCCCCACGGTGCTGCATTGTAAACCGCTGACCGCTTTTGTAAATCTTTTTAATACCGAACTAATGAAAGAAAGGACTTTGGCCCAAAACATATGTGAAGAGGAAACGAGAGAAGAACGTTTATAAATATCAATGCCCAAATAAAGGTAGAATGATATGTAAGAAAGGATGTGACTAGCATTGCCCAAGGAAAGAGGGTTCAGTATTAAACCCAAAGTATAACTACCATTGGCAAAGTAAAGAAGGGGCAATATTAAACCAAAACTATAACCAGCATTACCAAAGTAAAGAGAGCAATATTTGAGACAGATAACCACCAGCATTGCTTAAGCGAAAGAAGGGTAATTGGAAGTAAAAGGGAAAACAGCTAGTTTTCTTGGAGAGAAAAACGAATAAAGACATTACCAACAATTACCTGGTGTGATAGTGAAAACCCAAAGGTGGCAGGGAAGTGGCCCTCCTTGTGGAGAGTGGCAAGGGAGAGAGGAATGTAACCTGTACTGTATGTGGCCAATCAATCAGTGGAACAAACAGCATAAATGGATGTTGTATCCTTATGGAAGAAGTTGTGAATTTTACTGTTGTAGAGGAGCAGCTGCATGCCGCTGAAGGAAACCCCGCCCCCCTACCTCCCATTTGCTGGAATCCTGAGATCGTGCTGTGTTTGACACCAGCAGTTGTGCCAATACTGCAACGTATGTCGGAAAGAAGATACCCATTGAGACAACCCTATCGGATGTATCCCCGAATTTGAGGGAGGAACTCCCTGAAGGAATATGAGAATGAGCAAAGAAAAGAAGCCTGTGATGTCATAAATAAGTATGAACGACGTGTCAGGATACTGGCTGAAAAGGATTTATAGATCCAGAAGAGACTAACAATAAAGTAAAGAATCAAGTGAACTTTTAAATACAAAAAAGATTACACGTGCACAAAGCGCTGCAGAAATGCAAGTAGACTAAGTCATCATAGAGGCTATATGTGGTAAATAGAATGCAGGCAAAGCCGCCATTGTAAAGAAACGTGATATCGGTATCATGAATTGTAGTTAACCAGGACCCATGAAAGACAAAGAGAAAACTATGTTGCAGCAAGAATAAGCTGAATCGTGGAGCTGCATAGCGAGGCTGTCTCATCTAAAGTAAAGATTGAAGAATCCAAGGTCAGCTATCTATTCTGGAAAGGAATGAGCGTACAAAGGATGAATCATCTCTTGTCAAGGTGCGAAGAAAGAACACCAAGAGTGCCAAGTTTAACTCATTTAAGAAATTTAAAGGCTGCAAAATGGACCAAATCGTGATCTCCTGTCATGTGAGCCAAGGATGAAAATAGAGTTTGAACTTGGAGTCTTGGAACACGATAGCAAGTGTCTTCACTCCTGTGAATTCTCAGAGACAAGGATACTCTGCAAGGCCAAGTTCAAAAACAATCTTCATGGGAAAGGCATGAGCAATGAGAGATACTGGGCTAATTGGGTGGGTAGTTAGAGTCAGGCCCCATCTCCTTGTACCTGGGTCTGGGATTATGTGCTGGTAAGTGAACAGAATGTTCCAGACATGGCACAAGCGTGTCAACCAATTGTAGTGGTCCATATATAATGAAGGACCTTATAGTTTGAGAACCAACGATAAACTGTGTATCTAATGTTTCTGAAGATTAAATGTTTTAGAGGTAGGCATATGTAGTCCAGCTCACAGTGGGCAGCCAATTACAATCCTAGTGCCTATAGATGATATACTTAGATGTTCCCCTTAAGCCTATCCCGATCCCCAGTAGGTTTTTCATTATTTGCCACATAGTATGAGGTCACCTCTGATGTATTTTGGATATTTAACCTTTGTTTTGTAAAAAGATCGCTGAGAGAAATCGAGCGTACGTCCATTGACGTTCGTTGTTACACCCTGTTTAAGATCATGGTTAATAAAACAGTACTTTGCCATCTTCCTGAGTTGGTTTGGTTATTTGGACTCAGAGTTTGTCTGTGTGATCCCATCCATTACATGCACGTCTTAAAGGGCCATAAACTCATGTGGTAGCGGTGCACATGGCTCAAAAGATCCAAACCAGTTCAGCTCCAGATTTTCATACGATCAGGCATCCTCTGCCATTAGCTGGAAGATCGCAGTGTTTCCTGTGGAGAGCATCCACATAGAAATAAACTTGCAATAAGAAACGAGACAGTGGGCAGGTCCCCCTTTGAAGAAATTCCTGCCCGGTTTCCACGGGAGTTTTGTGGCTAGAAGGCAAAGTGGTCATATTGGAGGAGGAGGAGTCGATATCAAAAGCCTCAAGTCGATTAAATAAATGGTGAGTAGACTAAGGGGAATGGCAAATAAGGGGACGGGATTGTAATAATTTAGAAAAACAGGAAATAATTGTAGAAATAAGCAGTACCGACCTAGAATTCAAATTCAAGGGAGTTAGGAGACATTTCAAACTCCAGTAGGAGTAGGGTGAAATATAAAACACGTCAGTCAGGACTACGTAAGGTAATGTCTCAAACCTTGTACAGGGTAAAAAAGTAAAGGCGAGGGAAGAAGTGATCGCAGTGTTTTATAATGTGTAAATGTGTGACTAGTCTAAATGTAGTCTGTTAAGTAAAATATTGAAGCGCGATAGAGATTGTGAAGAATTGAGAAGGTAACAGTGGTTAAAAGATAGTGTGCCAATCAAAATAATACATAGGCCATTGAAACAAGAGGGTTGGGCAGTGACTGATGATGCATGCCCATATTTGTTGTTTTAAAAACATTGAAAAGTGGTGATTTAAGTCAAGATAAAAGGTTTATTTAACGATCTGGTAAGTATTGACAGTCAAGAGAGACGTGTCATTATGGGGGGAAACCCCTCTTATGCACCTATGCAAGACCCTGCCAAAACATATGCCCAAGCTCAAACAGTACAGTGCAGAATGGGTACAGGGCACTACAGATAAAATGTTCATGTCGTGCTCACAAGGGGGATCATTGTCTAGAGCGGTATTGCAACACATGACCACATACTTGCACACTGCGTAAAAAGGGAAGAAATTAGAAAAAATGTTATCAATTTTTGAACTATGGAAGATGTATCAAGAGGAAAGAGAGGACCCGCCACCTGAGGAGTGGATGCTGAAGCAGCAAAAAGAGGAAGCTGATGAGCCCTCAGCTCCCCTTACCTTGCCTGAAGTGACAAGTGTTGTTACGGAAGAGATAGGAGTGTATCTTTTAAAGGAACTAAGAGCAGCAACGGGGTACAGTAATCCGATATATGAACCCCCTGCTTACAGTAGCAACGATAGTCTGGTAGAGAATAAAAGAAAGGAAGATATTTTTAAAGACAAAGAAGAAAGAAGTCAACAGAAATAGACAGGGAAATCAAGAGATGGAAAGGAGAAAAATATAAAACCGACGAGGTAGTGCTCATACAAAACGAATGGATGGGAGGACAGATATTACTGTAGATGGGAAAAGTATTGAGGAAGTTAGGCAAAGAGAAGACAAGGATTAAAAAGAAAGAAAGGATAAGGAACAAGAGAAGAGATTAAAAGAGGATGAGCAGAAAAGGAAAAGCAGGGAGCGACGAGAACAGATATATCAGGAAGAACAAGAGAAAATTGAAGAATGGGTAGAACAGAGAAAGTACGACAATAGACAAATAGCAATAGAAGAAAGGGACAGAAAGGAAAGAAAGAGGTGAGGAAGAAGCACAAAGACTAAAGGACAAAAGATTACATAGATGAAAATAAGAAGAGGAAAGAAGGGAAGGAGTAAGGAGAGGAGAACAACGAAGGCAAGAGGAAGAAAGAATTAGACGGGACGCACGAAAGCGAAGGGAAGTAGATGAAGAAATCGAATGAAAGAGGAGACATCGAGGGTTTGATGCCAATCTCATTCGTAAAGAACAAATGAGGCTGAGTCCAGAAATACAATGGGACAGCGTGGAAGAGATTCTTCCAATTAAGGAAGTAATGCCAGCAGTATCTAGAGTAGCGCTAGAAGAAAAAAGATTCAACATGAAAAGCATTGGAGAAAGGATCAATAAGGCCTACCAACAGTTAAGACGAGGTAGCGAGTTTGGACCTCGAGGGAATGGTGATCGATCCCCAGTACCACTATTACAAAGTGAGGAAGGAAACTTGTTTAGTGATGGATGCAGGACATTGTCTTTGATCCGACTGATTTTAGACAAGGGTGAGGGGGATGATAGTCACACTAGTTGGGGCCCAGATATGTCAGATGAGGAAAGGGAGTCCAGTCTTGGGGCAGAAGGTGGGAGAGTGTGCGCCCCTGAAGGAAGTCTGCAAATGGATAAGGAAGTGAGATGGTCTGATCTGGAACAACCTAAAGCTAGAACGCCAGATCCCATAGCATATCCTGAGCGTCCCCAAGGATGATCACATAGTGGGAAGAGAGAGTCTCCACCATATGTAAGCATGTTAAGGTCATTACCGACAAGGAGAGAGACAGGGGCGATTATTCCTGCCATGGATAGACTAATAGTGGGATCCAATTATGGGATGGGATTTACATAGTTTCCTTTGTTAGAAAAAGGGGGAGCAAGACCGCAACACATATGGACAAGGATAACTTGTAAGCTCCCTAGTTTGACTTCAGGGGCTGGGAAAGGGATATATGAATTAGAGAAAATGACAGGAGGAAATACACTGGCCATAGGAGACATAAAAGGTCTCCTGGCAGCCATTCTTGGAAAGAGGGCTGATAACGTATGGGGAAGAGCAGGATATTCAAGTGTACTGCACAAAACACTAAGCATGATGGAGCGCTGTTTAATAATTGTAGAGCAGATGTTTGGAGGGCTCTCAGGGTACAGTATCCTGACACATCATATATGGGTACAATTATGAGACACAAAATAAAGGAAGATGAATATCATATTGCTTACATTCAGGATATTCAGGAGAAATGGCAGCTTGAAACTCGCATGCCGTGGGAAAAGACAGTGGCATTATTTTACCATATTCTATGTCAGGGGATGCCTGAGCCAGTACAGAGGCAGATGAAAAAACAAGAAGGGATGGAAGCGAAGCCATGGGCTGAGATACAGCTGATCATAGTGCACCACTGTCGATTATTACAAGAGAAAAACAAAAAGAAAGATGAGAATAGGAAGATCGAGGAAGAAAGTTTGTTCAGAAAAAGTTTTACAAATTTGCCATAGAAGGAGTGGTACTAATAAGCTGAGAAGGATTGGGAATGCAGGAGACAATAGGTACATTGCAGGCAAATCATTTGCGCCCGATGGACCAAGGTGGTCATGATTTTACACCACGAAGCAGAGGTATGGGTTATAGAGCAAGAGGAGGAGGATTTCAGAATAACCAAGGTGGTTTCAAAATACAGCGAAAGAGAATCAGAGTGCTGAGGGAGGATATAACCAAGGAGGGATAAATAGGAGTGTTCCTCCAGTTTGTTGGAATTATGGAATGGCGGCATATTGCGTGCAGATGTGGGAGTCAAAGGACTGTACAAAATGGCAATTTTCCATAGGTGGGACACCTTAGCCTCCACCATACAGCACACAGACCAGAGAGGGCTTTCCGCAAGATCACACATCTTATCAAACATCAATTGCTGCAATTACAACAGGTGCAACAGCAGGGACAAGTACAAATGAATCTGCCACAAGGGCAGTCGCAACAAGTCCCTATGCAGACACAGCTGTATGCAAATACAGGACAAGTATTGACACCTAGAATAGGAGGTGTCACTGTGGTAAAAGGAAATCCTTTCACAGGGATGGAGATGAGCGTGTATCCACAGTAGGACAGCTCATAGGTGACTTGATGTGTTCAGTACTATCAGTGACACCAGACACCCAACGGTCGATGTAACGATAGGAGGCAAATCCTTTTCTTTTCTTGTAGACACTGGAGCAACTTGTTTGTTTATACGAAAGGGAAAATATCCAATGTCAGGTATTGCCATGAATGCTCAAGGCTTCTCTGGAGCTACGAGTCGAGTTCCTTTTACTGATAAATTACCAGTTTCCATAGGAGAATGCCATGTTATATTCACAATAGACACCGGGAAAGATTGTGAGAATACCTGATGAGTTTTTATTTAGACCACAAATACCTATGGATGAGGAGAGTGGACAAACTATTCCTATAGAGTTGGAAGAAGCTATAGTATGAAAAGAAATGGCAATGCTCGGGGGAGTAGACGATGAGGGTAGACCATGGGGAACAGTGAGGAAGGGGACAAATTGACTGACATAACTGATGACGATATGTTCGGAGAGCACCAAAGCGATGACAAAGTGGTGTTCTTCATGAGCATTACATACTGGATAAGGATAGAGAAAAGGGAAGTCCCACAGTGAATGACAATAATGTGGCAGCGACCAGCATTCTTTCAGGAGGATCTTGAAAAACTGGCAAGTGCCCTATGGACCACAAGCCCTTATGATGTAGGTTTACTGAAAGGGATAGGGGAGGTTAAAATAAAGCTTAAGCCAGAAGCAATTTTACCCCGGGCAAAACAGTACCCCATGTTTCGAGAAGCTGATGAAGGTATATTTCAGACTATTTCAGTACTGATGAATCAGGGGATTCTGGTGCCGTCCGAGTCATCATGTAATACTGCGGTGAATCCAATTAAGAAATCTAAAGGAGGGTTGTGGAGATTTATCCAGGATTTGGTACCTCTTAACAGGATTGTAGATGCTGAGTTTCCTTTAGTTCCTAATCTGGCGACAATATTATGTAGTATCCCAGTTGAAGCTCAACACTTTTTTTTAAAAACAATTTTTATTTGTTTTATACATATAAACATACCACCTTACAACTGTGGCCGAATTCAAACAATATGAATTCAATTATATGGTGGTCCTTTCACCCCCAAATTCCCCCCAACCATCCCGGCCTACGTCGCACCCCTCCTTCCATACTATTTTCTTTCAATCACCACTCTCCACACTACCGTGTCATTTATGTAGAGGTCTCTTCTAGGTCCGCAGCACCTTGTTCGGAGCCGGCTAAATCAGCTACTAGTTACCTCTAAGCCTCCAATCCTCCCTCCTCCTGTTCTGGATTTCTACCTCTCGCTTCCTGCCACACGACTGATTTTGCATCGGGCCATTTTAACAGATCACTCCACCATACTTCCACTGCCGGTCTTGTTCGTGCTTTCCATCCCATCGCTATTCTGCACTTCGCTAGTATGTATGCTAAGTTCTTAAGTTTGCTCACCTGTTTAGCTCTTTTAGGTCTTGGGAAACCTCCTAATAGGAAGCCTACAAACAAGGTAATCTCTGCCTTTGCTAGTGCTTGGGCTACTTCTCCCCAAAATCTGTCAATCTCTGTGCATGCCCAGAACATATGTACCAGATCTGCATTCAGCTGGATATGTTGTAATCTCACATTTCTCAACACTTGTTTGTGGTACCCCATCACTCTATTCCACATCTCATCCGTCATTGGCACCCTTAGGTCTGCCTCCCACTTCTGTCTCATCTGTCCTACTTCTTCCCCAACCATAGACATCACCAGCTCGTATATACGTGAGACTTCGTGCCCCCCTTCTGAAACATCATTATATGTTTCTATTACCTCATCTGGCTGTAGGGATGATTTGATCTCTGGCCACCTGCGCCTGAGGTACTTTCTGGAGTCGGTAATATGTGATATGTTAACCTCTGTGCACTCCTGTGTCACCCATCAGCTCCTCAAACTCCTTGGGCCTACCTTCTTTTAGTATGTCTGTCACTGTTGCTACCCCGATGGGTACCCACCATCTCCTCACACACAGTCTGACGTGTTCATCTACCCCTGGGATGCACAACATATGGCCGCGGGCCATATGCGGCCCGCCCTATTGTGCTTTGCGGCCCCCCAGTGGGTAGAACTTTCATAATGAAGTGCGGCCCACTTCAAGCCATGTAAAAAACAAAGCGGGCCGCACTTCATTATGGAAGTCTTTCTCGCCTGAGACACTGCTGAGAAAAGTGTCCCTAGAGAGCTCTAATTGCCCCCCTAATTGATGGCCTGCCCCTTCCCCCCAGCCCCCTCTAATCCCTCTCTCTGCCAAAGAACTCTTTCCAGGAGCATTAAAGGTGCTCCTTTGTCCAGCTGTCTTTCGCGCGCATTAGCAGGGTGATTTGCACAGCCTGTGTTTTTTCTTCTGGCCAGAAAGGGATAACGGTGGAAGCAATGGGCCATGAATATCACTGGAGTAGAGGCCATCACTGATAAAAGCAGGCTACCTCCATAGTGGACACGCTATTGTTTTCCAACTGTGCAGCTTACACTTGTTTAGAACAAAAACACATTTTTCAAACTTAAACATGCTTCCTGAACTTTCATTAGTTTTCTTTGAAATCAGTTTATTTTTTTGTCGACTGCCACAGAAATACCCTGGGATTTTTTTTTTATTAAAGTTCTATTTCTAAAACTGTCATATGCATGTAAAACTGTTTAATCACAAATAAATGCTTCTATTGCGAATACATCGGTGCCAACTTTTGATTTTCACTATGTGAGCAAAATTCCCCCACCCTCGCCCTGAATATAAGCAAGCTGCCAGCCCAACACATCCCGTTGTCAAACACATTTTATAGCACTTGGTGGTTTTATAAGGAATTAAGTCTAAGATTTGCAGTAGCCAGGGAGGGACGGGGAGGGGGTTGGGTTAATATCTGGTGTGTATGTGTGTGGGTAATATCTGGGGGGGTGTGTGTGTGTGTGTATATATATATATATATGCAGGGGTAGGGGGATGTGTCGGGTCTACCTGTTTTTTTTTTTATGTGCATGTTGTGATGCGGAGTGGGAGGATGTGTCGGGTCTGTGTATGTTTGTTGTTGTGTGTATGGCTAGTGTATGCTGAGATGGGGGGGATGTTCAGGTCTCAATGGGTGCATGGTGTATGCTTGTTAGTTTGTACATCTGTGTTGGGGGTGGGGATCAGGTCTGTATGTATGCATGGTCTATGCTTTTTAGTCTGTATGCTGGGGTGGGGGTGGGAGGGTTCAGGTCTGTAGGGGTATGTATGCATGGTGCATGCTTGTTAGTCTGTATGGTGGGTGTATGGGTCTGTACGCATGGTGCATTATTGATAGTCTTTATGCTGAGTTGGGGCATGGGGGTTTGGGTCTGTATGTATGCATGGTGTATGCTTGTTAGTCTGTATACTGGGGTGGGGGGTTCAGGTCTGTAGGGGCCAGAGGGCGAGATTGTGCATTCGGGATCCAGAGGGGACGGGGTCTAGGTGTGTGCCGCCCAATGGAGTACAAAAGTCAGACCTGCTGGTGAGGTACCGAGAGGCAGCACAGACTGTGATCGTGGACTCAATCCCACATTACTGGCTTCCTGGTTAGTCAGTGCCTCTCTCCCCTGGGTATCAATACATCACTTACCCACTGCAGCAATTACTTAATCTGGTGCAAAACCTAGTGATGTCATGTTTTAACAATCCTGTTTCTCAATAAAACTAACACCTCTATAAATGGCCCACGCATCCTACCTGAGAAACCTTTCTCATCTCAGACAAACCAGCAGACAGAGGAGTCCTGATGGCCGCTTCCAGCTCCACGGCATGCAGCCATGGGAAAATGCCTCTCGAGATAGAGGCACACACATTTCCTTTTCATTTCTTTCTTCACGCCGTACCACCAGTGCAAAACCTATTGAATGCCTTGTGTCTATTTGACACTGCATGGCCTTTCTTTCCTTAATGTTCTGCTCAATGAAAATGAATGTTCAGCTCAATGAAAAACAGTATCTATTGCCCATGATTCACTGTGCCCTGACCAGGCTCTCCCAATCACCAAACAGAAAACATCTATTGCTGGCACAGTGTTTAGTTGGGGTGTGGGGGCCATGGGGCATAGTGTTTGGTTGGGGAGTGGGGGGCATGAGGCATATGATATGATATGGCATTTATAACGCGCCTATACACAAGTGTTTCAAGGTGCGGCGTGGCAAGGGACGGAAACACAGAGGGAAGACAGAGACAACGATCCTACGAGGCCAGGTGACATTGAGATCGCGCAAGTGCAGGGGAGGGGGAAGGGGAAAAGTGCAGGGGAGGGGGAAGGGGAAAAGTGCGGGGGAGTCAGGGAGGGGGCAATGCGGTACATAGGGTAACAGTAAAATAAATAAGGCACTCAATAATAAATAAAGTGCGGCCAGCTGGTGGCAAGTGCAAGGGTAGTGCAGACATCAGGTGTCAAGTGCTAGTAGGGGCTGTAGGGATGCAGAAACAGTCCCCGAGTGCAAGGGTTGCCAGGGGGGCATTGCAGGTATGCAACTGGTGGGGGGACCTGGGCCCGAGATAGAGGTTAACCAGGTAACCAATGCAGTTTCAGATTCAGCCAGGAGATCAGCAGGGGACAGGAGGAGAGAAAGCAGAAGCAAAGAGGAAGGTCTTGAGGTGCTTCCGGAACCGGAGATGGTTCTCCTCAGGTTTCAGGGAGGCAAGGAGGCTGTTCCAGAGGGAGGCCCCACCAGAAGAAAGAGATCTACCACCAACTCGCTGCTTGGAGAAGCACCTGACCCTGAGGGAGTTGGAGGCGGATGAGCGAATAGCTCAAGAAAGAAGATATTTAGGAAGAGAGAGTTGAAGGTATTGAGGTCACAGGCCCCAGAAGGCATTGTAGACAATGCAGAGGGTTTTGAACTTAATCCTCGCCGCCACTAGGAGCCAGTGCAGAGATGTCAGTCCTGGAGAGGTACGATCCCTGGGCTTGAGGCCAAGGACAAGTCTCACAGTCCTGTTTTGGATGAGTTGCAGAGGGCGGAGAGTGGAGGCAGGCAGATTTAGAAAGAGGCTGTTGCAGTAGTCCAGCCTAGAGAGAACCAGAGCTCTGGAGACAGTGAGCTTGTGGGGGAAGAAGAGGAAAGGAAGAATACCTCTGAGCAGATGCAGCTGGTAGTGTGACTTCTTAGAGACGTCAGAGATGTGAGGAGAGAAGGAAAGTGTGGAGTCGAAGATAACCCAGAGGTTTTTAGCCTCACAGGTGGAAGCAGGAAGAGGGCCATAGTGTTTGGTTGGGGACCATGGGGCATAGAGTTTGGTTGAGGGGTGGGGGCCATGGGGCATAGTGTTTGGTTGGGGAGTGGGTGCCATGGGGCATAGTGTTTGGTTGAGGGTAGGGGCCATGAGGCATAGTGTTTGGTTGGGTGGTTGGGGGCCATGGGGCATAGTGTTTGGTTGGGGTGTGATGGCCATGGATCATAGTGTTTGGTTGAGGGTGGGGGCCATGAGGCATAGTGTTTGGTTGGGGGTTTGGGGCCATGGGGTATAGTGTTTGGTTGGGGGTGGGGGCCACGGGCATCGTGTTTGGTTGGGGGCCATGGGGCATAGTGTTTGGTTGGGTGTGGGGGCCATGGGGCATAGTGTTTGGTTGAGGGCTGGGGGCCATAGTGTTTGGTTGGGTGTGGGGGCCATGAGGCATAGTATTTGGTTGTGGGGTGGGGTCCATGGGGCATAGTGTTTGGTTGGGGATGGGGACCATGGGGCATAGTGTTTGGTTGAGGGCTGGGGGCCATGGGGCATATTGTTTGGTTGGGGGGTGGGGGCCATGAGGCATAGTGTTTGGTTGGGGGGTGGGGGCCATGAGGCATAGTGTTTGGTTGTGGGGCGGGGTCCTTGGGGCATAGTGTTTGGTTTGTGATGGGGAACATGGGGCATAGTGTTTGGTTGAGGGCTCGGGGCCATGGGGCATAGTGTTTGGTTGGAGGGTAGTGGGGGCCATGAGGCGTAGTGTTTGGTTGAGGGTGGGGGCCATGAGGCATAGTATTTGGTTGGGGGGTTGGGGCCATGGGGCATAGTGTTTGGTTGGGGGAGGGGGCCATGGGGCATAGTGTTTGGTTGGGGGTGGGGGCCATGGGGCATCGTGTTTGGTTGGGGTCCATGAGGCATAGTGTTTGGTTGGCGGTGGGGGCCATGGGGCATAGTGTTTGGTTGAGGGCTGGGGGCCATGGGGCATAGTGTTTGGTTGGGGGGTGGGTGCCATGAGGCATAGTGTTTGGTTGTGGGGTGGGGTCCAAGGGGCATAGTGTTTGGTGGGTGGTGGGGGCCAGGAGGCATAGTGTTTGGTTGAGGGCTGGGGGCCACGGGACATAGTGTTTGGTTGGGGGGTGGGGGCCATGGGGCATAGTGTCGCACTCCAAGAGTGAACCCAATAATAAAGCTAAAACAGGCACCATTAGGAGATGTACCTCCTTTGTTTTTTGTGGAATCCTGACTCAACGAAGGCCATAATCCTCTTGGCCAACCCAAACAGCAAAGTATAGCAGTTCAAAATTACGGTATGTCCAATCGGTGGTCAATAAAATGTATATACTTTAATTAAACAGACGATATGCAATAACTAAATAGAAATAAATGATAACAATGGAAAATGTGTAGTACAAAATGTAAGTTTGAAATACAAATAAACACTGTTACACCTCAAAAACATATTCTTTTTCCATGTGTTTAATGAAAAGGGGGGGTTGAAAAGGCCTCCTGCCACGCCATGCCCCGCCGCACCTATTACCCCACCCACATTTACTTTTCGGCCCACTATAGGCATCATGTAAGGTACTTTCGTCCCTCTGTCAAAATAAGTTGTGCACCCCTGATCTACCCCTTCCAGCGCTACTAGTGGTATCTGTGGGTAATACAGTGTTGCAGTCCCCATCACTCAATGCCCTGTGCCACATGATATGATATGATATGGTATTTGTAACGCGCCTATACACATGTGTTTCAAGACGCGACGAGGCAGGGAGGGGGGGACAAGGGGAGACAGACAACGATCTTACTAGGCCAGGTGTCATTCAGATCGCGCAAGTGCAGGGGTGGGGGAGGGGGAAAAGTGCAAGGGGAAGGAGAGGGGGGGAAGTGCAGTACAAGGTAAGTGGCGTAACGTAATAAATAAATAAATAGGGCCAGCTGGTGGCAAATGTGAGGTAAGTGCAGAACAAGTGCTGGGGGGGGGGCTGTAGGGATACAGAGACAGTCCCGCAGTGCAAAGGGGTTCCTCAGGTGCAACAGTAAATTCTCGCTGGTCGGGCGCGAATCGGGTAATCATATCACTTCATTCAAAAAGAACGAGGTGCATTCCGTACGTAGCAACCTTGACTCCGGTGTCTGTCCGTCTGATAGCCATTTGGCCACAAATTGCAGCTAACTAGCTATAAAATACACCTCAAAATTGGGCAACTTTATACCTCCTTTCTTGTATGGGTTATGAAGTTTCCACAGTGCCACTCTATATCTTGAATTGTGTCATATGAAGCTCCCACATATAACATGCAGCTTCATAAAAAACGACCCGAGTATCGCAAATGGGACATTTGCGAAATAATGTAGGAGTCTCTGCAGCACCATCTTCAGTAAGGCGTCCGCCCCATCATTGACAATGGTAGTCTAGACCAAAATGCCATACACTTCTCTATCTTGTCCACCTCCCTCACCATGTTATTTATATGTTCTAACTTGGGGTCATGGTATATATCTATCCCTAGGTATCTAAACGTCGTTCCTTCCCATTTAATCAGTAGCTATGGCAGATTGTGCATCGGCTGCCCTGCATACCCTCCCAGGGGGTATAGACTTGATTTCTGGGGGTTTATGGTTATACCCGACAGTGCTGCATATCGTTCCATCACGTCCAGGACATATTGTAAATTCTCTTCTGGGTACTATAGGTATAAAAGCATATCATCTGCATACAGCGAGATCAGGTGCCTCCCCCCTGAAGTACTTATACCCACCTCTCCATATTCCTGCCGCAAGTATACTGCTAGTGGTTCCAGTGCTAAAATTAAGAGCATCAGCAGCCATGGGCAGCCCTGTCTCGTGCCCTTACTTAACTGTCACTGCTCGGATACCGTAGTTCCTGTTTTGACTCTTGCTATTGGCTCATTGTATGTCACCCTCACCCATTCAATGTATATTGGCCAATACCAAATACTTTCAGGACCGACAGCAGCCACGGCCATCTGACCGAGTCAAATGCCTTCACTGCATCCAGTGACTCCACTGCCACCTCCTGTGCATCCCTCTGGGTTACATCTATTATATGGTGTTATCTCTGTAAGTTATTAGTAATATTCCTATGTGGGACGTATCCTGTATGATCTGGGTGCATGAGTTTACCTATGACTGGTCTAAGTCTTTTGGCCATGACTTCTGTAAGAATCTTTCCGTCCTGGTTCAATAACGATAGGGGCCTGTATGAGCCACACTCTGTATCTGGTTTCTTTGGTTTGAGAAGTGGGATGATTATCGTCTCTCACGGAGATTCTGGCAATTTAACTGTTTCTAATGCTTCATTTAGCATTGCTAATAATGGTGGAAGTATAACAGCCATATATTCTTTATAAAATTCTCTGGGGAGCCCGTCCGCCCCTGGGACTTTACTAGTTGGTAGGTCTTTTATCACAATCTCTGGTTCTTCTAATGTGATCGGGACTTCTAGCCAGTCACTTTCCTCTTTATTTAGGCTGAGATGGTTGATCTCTGTCAATGCTTCTTTTATATTCACCCTACTTCCACAGATTCACTCTAGCGGTGCCTATAATAGTCCTAAAAACATTTATTTACTTCTTGAGTCTGCTACGTGACCACCACCGGGGCATGATTAGACAGGATCCTAGCTTTATATTCAGCCCGTGTAAACTCTCCCATCATTTCCTCCCCCGCAAACACATAATCCAACCTCGTATATAGGTTTTTCGGGGTGGTATAGTGTGAGCATACTCAGTCTTGTGGATACATTGATCTCCATATATATGCTAGCTTAAATGTACATAACAGCTTGTTCAAAGCTTTTGCTGAAGGGTTTGAATTAACGAACTTGCTATCTGATTTATCTACCATCGGGTCCAAAGTACAATTAAAATCACCACCCCATATCACTGCCCCATCCCTATTTGGGCTAATTTTAGGATATAAAGATCTAAAGTAAGCTGCAGAATCTTGGTTCGGGGCATACATATCAATGACAAATATGTATCTACTTTCTACCTATCACCTCATGATTATCATCCTACCATCTGTATCTCGATAGGCCGGGAGGATCTGGAATGGAACCGTCAGTGCTACCCAGATTAGAACCCCTCTAGCATAAGTCAACTATGTTGATCCCAGAGTCACCCCGCTCCATTTCCGTGCTATCATGTCTTGTTTCTCCTTGGTTAAGAGGGTCTCTTGCAGAAGCGCTATATCTATTTTCTGTCTTTGCAAATATGTCATAACCTGGTTCCTTTTAATATAGCTATTCAGGCCTCTTACATTCCAGGTTGCTATTTTAAGTTCCCCCATATTCATTGGTCTCTCCCTTTCCCATCATTATCTTGACACTTGCACCCCTGTTTCCTTGTGCGTCTCCGTAGGCCAACTTCCCTCTAACTAGCCCAACTCCCCTCCCTCCCACCTCCCCATCTGTTACCAACATTTTCCCAGCTCCAATACTGAATCTCAGACTGCCCCGCATCTCGCTTCTTTCTCGGCTCTTGCCGGTACTCGGAGTGCAGCAGGAGGATACTGAACTACTAGTATCCTAACTAAACTTCCGAATGTGGGTTAATAGTGTGATTCCTAGCGCCGCCTATACCTAGGCAACACCTGTGCGACCTGCACTTAGCGACAGTAAGAAACGCATACATTCTTAAGACGAAGTGTCTCTAGCGACTCATAATGCACTGGCCCTCATGTCCCATTAAAGTATATTTATCACAATTTGAAGCTTCACTTATCACTTCCTTCCCCCATCTAGTCTTCTTTCTCTGTCGGCATGTTCTGCAAATCCATCCACTTGCTCATATATTCTGGGGTATCAAAGAAAACAACACGATCTGTATGCAGGACTTTCATCTTCGCCGGGTAGAGCAACATATATTTAAGATTGGCTGCGCGTAACCTTCTTTAAACAGCCCTGTAGCTCATCCTCTGTTTTTGCACCAAAAAGGTATAATCCGGGTATGCTGTGATAGATACCGACGCTCGTTTAATCATTTCACCTTTCTGGAAGTGCTCTAGGATTGTCTCTCTGTCTTTGTAATTCAATATCTCTAGGCGATTATCGGCTGGGGCGGGGCTCCCGGCAGCGGTCTCTTTGTTAGGGCTCTGTGCGCTCTTTCTACAGTAAACCCTTGGGTGAGTGCTCTGACTTATTTCTTGCAGAAGCATGTCTTCAAAGTAGTTGGTCACAGTCTGACTTTCTTCGCCTTCCGGTAGTCCAAGTATCCGCACATTATTTCTTTGTCCCCGACCTTCCGCTTCTTCCATCCTGTTTTCCAGATTTCGCACCTGTTGCTGCAGCACAGAGACTTCCTGAGAGTTTTCTTTACAACAGGTTGTATTGGTTTTCACCTCTTTTTCCAACACCCCAGTGCATTACGTCAGCGCCCTAACGTCCTGTCTCAAGAGGTTCAAATCTATACTCATTGTGTCGATTTTAAATTCCAGCATCGACTTCAACTCTGCTATTGCTGCTAGGATTGGCTGGTCCATACGCCCCGGTGGTTCACTTTCACTTAAGTCTTGTGTTGTTTTCCCGCCGTCTGTCAGTTGAGTGGGTTTGGCAAATGCATCCATCGACAACTGCTTCCCTTTATTCTTATTTGCTTTTGATGTCATTATATCGGCTACTCGATCCAGAGCACACGCTACTGCTCCAGTTCACTCGGTGCTGTGTTGGGGAAGTATTTCTGCTGTAGGAATAGTGGCCCTGTCAATATCATCTCTTTTTGGGGTACTGCCTTTTGTTATCTCACCAAACTCACCATTCCATGTCTTCCTCTGCTATGCCATGTGATGGAGAACTTTAGTGTTGCTTCATGCTTTTCGTAGTTCCCACCTCTTTCCCTGTTTGTGTGCAATACCAGCGTGTCCTTCTAGGTCCAATGGTGGGTTCACAATACTACTTGTCTTCTCCAGATCATTTGCTTTTGCTCCATCTCTAAACTCCCATCCATACGGACTCTGCGCATACTGTGTGGTCTGGACTGACTAAGCCGCTTCTTCCAACCGCAATTGGCTTACACCCAATCTGTGCCCGCCTGCTTCAGGGAGGGTTTGTGTTAAGCACACTGAGGTAGGTGCCTCCATTGTATCTTGAATCCGCACTCCTCTATCCTGGTATCTTGTGATAACCAGCTCGCCAGGGTATTGTCCACCCTGGGTGTAGTTGCACGCATGCTCCAATAGGTGCAGTTTATTCCTGCCTCAGCTGGGGGTTGCATGGGTATTGTGTTCGCTCTCATTGCTGCGTGTCTGCCGGGACACATACTTTTGTGTCTGTCTGTTGTTAGTTACAACGCTGGTGGACTGCTTCCAGCCTTCAAGTTGCCATAGTGCTACAGTGCTCCTTTTAATAGCTGATCCGCAGCAATGCTGGTAGCCCGTGTCAGCCTCAGGCGGTCATCTTCCTTTGGGCCCGTTTCGCTGCTTAATCTCTGTTGAGGCGATTCTGGACAGTGTGCTCCGCACATCGGATCACCCTTCTTCATATTTGATGTCCTTCACACGTGGGTTGGGCCGGTCTATTGGATTATTGTTCCTTCTCTTATGTCCCTATTCAGATATTGGGCTGTGCTGCACACTCCATGCAGTTCCTGTGCCTTTCTGCAAATGTGCAGTGCCTACGTGCCCCGTTCGGAATCACACTGTTGTGGCTTGCCTGCCAGTGTCGTGAATCTTGTTTCATCTTTGATCTGAACTCATCAAACTTCCCCAGCTCATAATTTATTTCTCTTTCTGCAGATTCCTTTGGATTTTTGACCGCTGCATGCCTTGTATGTTCATGCTTCTGTGGGTAATAATTGACACTTTACTTTCAGGATCCATACACCTTTCTTCTTCAGGATCATCAGCGGATCTGCATGCGCACCCAGGAATCACGACCTACTTTGTTGGCATGTAGCCAAGCCCCCCTAGACGCTCAATACTTCATGGTGATCGATTTTAAAAATGCATTTTCTCGATCCCATTGCATAATGACCCCTGAATACTTGGCTTCATTTACGTTTCACCAAAAAAGACTAAAACATACTATGCTGCCTTAAGGGTACTGTGAGTCCCCATCGATCTTTACCAGAGTTCTGCAGATAGATCTAGGCAATATCGATCTCGAAAGCAATGTGATACAATGCATAGATGATCTATTGATTTGCAGTAAAACAGAGGGTGAGTGCAGACAGGACTCTATCCAACTAATTACTATTTTAGCAGAGAAAGTATTGAAGGTGGATAAGGAGAAGGTACAGTATTGTCAAGAAGAAGGGTTACACATAGGGCAGTTGACTTTGCATGAAGGAAAGAAAGTGACACCTGAGAGAGCTGACGCAATCATAAAAACATCAAAACCAAACACAGTGAGACAGATGCAACAGTTTCTGGGTTTGTGAAATTATGGTAGCGCCTGGGTGTTTGATTATAGCATGTATATGAGGCCATTTCTGCAAGCTTTAAAGAAAGCACAAGTTGGTCAAATAAAACTAGAATGGACTGAAGAAATGGAGGAAGGATTTGAAGAATTGAAAAAGCTATTTGTACAGCCTCACTTTTAGGGATTCCCAGCTATGCTGAGGAATGTTATTTATTTTCACACACAAATGGGTCAGTAATGACAGCAGTGCTTACAGAAAGAACCACATTGGGGCACAAACCTTTGACATATTACAGTGCGATTTTAGACCCAGTTATGAGAGGGCACTTCCCTTGTGAACAATCTTTGGCAGCCGCTGCATTTGCAATTGAGAAGTCCATGTGTAGTGTCATGGGCTTCTCTATGACCCTTTATATGGAGCATGCTCTATTTGCTATTCTAGAGAAACCCAACAGTACATTGACATCTCAAAGAGCTTCAGTTTATGAGGTAATGATTTCTAACCCAGCGATTAAAATCGTAAGATGTTAAACAGTGAACCCAGTCACATTTATAGCTGAACCCATAGTAGAAGGTGATCATGTGCCTGACTGTGCCAATTATGTTGAACTTTATGATGATATACCCTGTGTCAAAGAGAATGCTTTAGCGGGAGGGGAGATTCTTTTTATTGATGGTTCTTCGAAAATTGATTTGACTAGTGGGGAAAGGCATTCTGGTGCCGCAGTAATGAGACACAGATAAAATGGAGAATTTGAAGTAGTAGCAAGTGCAAAACTACCGTCTCACTTTTCAGCACCATCAGCAGAATTAATAGCGCTTATTGTCGCACTCGAGAAACATAAAGGACATGAAGTAACATGTACAGTGACTCCGCCTACTTGACGTCAACTATACCTGTAGGGTTAGCATGTTGGAAAAGGAGGGCTAGCTCCGCGCAGACAGCACTCCAGTGCAGCATGAGTCCTTATTGGAGAGCCTCATTAAGGCACTACAACTCCCAGTAGCCATAGCGGTCATTAAATGAGCAGCACATACTAAGCAAACAGATTTGATCTCTTGCGGGAACGAAGCCGCAGATGCAGAAGCCAAAATTGAGTTTTGATACTGAAGATATTAAAGTAAATTCTGTTACAACCATGTTTGGTACAGGAAGGGTTTAACCCAATTAATAGAGATTCAGGGACGCGCACCACAGGAAGAGCAAGAACTGTGGAAACAAAGGGGGTGTTCTTTATCCCCCACGGAAGCTTCATGGCAACAGGACAGCACTGGAAAGCCAGTCATGCCAGTAACTTTATTCAAAGTTGCGCTTGACCAGCTACACTACCCGTGCATTTAACTAGAGAAAGTCTTGCTGCTAGTATTGCAGAAGACTGGTTCATTCCTAATTTACTGGAACACGTTGCACTTTTTATGGTGAATTGCATCATGTGTCAAAGGTTTACTGCTGGGCATACACTGAGAACGATTAGAGGAGTAATACCTCGACCAAACGGTCTATTTCAGCATTTACATATCAACTAAGTTCATATGCTGCAGACATATAATGGATATAAGTATCTATTAGTGGTGGTGTGTTCATTCTCTAGGTGGATTGAGGCAGGTCCGTGTAGCCACCCTGATGCCACTTGCGCAGTGCTAGAAGTATTTCCAAGGTGGGGTGTGTGTGAGGTACTAAGATCCAATAAAGGGCCGCATTTTGTTAATGAGCTATTTGAACAAATAGGACTTTTAATAAGTATAAAATACAAGTTCTCTTCTGATTATCACCCGCAAGCAAACAGCATATGTGAGAGACTCAACAGCCTCCTCAAAGAAAGGATCCCCAAGATTAAATTGACTTTGAAAAAGGGATGGTGGTATTGCCTACCCTTGGCCTTATCTGCTCTTCGGAATCAGCCAGGATCAGAACACCACCTCACCCTGCACGAGATAGTGACAGGGCGTTGAATGAGAACGCCCCTTACACCTCTGTGTAGGAGTAAGAGGGATATCCAGAGCATAGCAAAAACCTTAGGTGATGAGATCATTTCAGATCAAGTCAAGCATCAGGGGGGTCGGTCTAAGAACACGGAAGAAGATAATTTGGCAACCAATCCAAGTGAACTATTATCATCACTTAAATATATGCAGGGACCTAGTGTTAATTAAAATGTTTGCCAGGAAGTGGCATGAGCCATGGTTTCATGGCCCTTTCATTGTCAAGGAAGTGTCCCCTTCTGCAGCTAAAGTACAAGGAAGAAGAGCTTAGTTGCACTTGAACGACGTGTAGATTTATAAAGGCAAGACCTTCCCTCCCACTGTTGTTGATCCAGAAGCAAGAGAAGAAGAATTTTGGCGTGTGCAGACCCGATCGATAACCAAGAAGAAGGACGATAAAACAACAAATGATTAACACGTACTTTATTTGGACTGGAATTCAATAGACACTCCTTATATTTATTGGAGCAGGGGGTGGGAGGACTTGCAGAGAATTCCAGGATTTTTAAATGTACTTTTAGAAATATATTGAAGTAGAGAATAATGCATCAGAGTTATGCCTAAACATCAGTTCTTGATCACAAATTGGAAACAAGACCAGTATCCAGATTTAATTGTGTGGAAAATATTTGTTTTAGGTGATCAAAACATATGGTATCTGCCGACAGTGACATTCATCGGCTTGCGGTTGCTGTCTTTGGGCCTCATTACGACCCAGGCGGTAAGGGGTTTACGGCAGCGTTAACAGCGCCGACCCTTACCGCCTGATTACGAGGTCCCCTAGCGCCATGGTGCTTTTAACACCTGCTTTTAGCAGGTGTTAAAATCCATGGCGCTAAGGGACCATGGAGTTAATTACGCCACCGTAATTTACGGTGGCGTAATTAACGCCTTCCCCACTCCCATTATGCCCTATGGGGCAAAAATGGGAATGGGGAAGGATAAATGGGGATTGGGGACTTACCGCCCCGCCAAGGTCGGAATGGGGCGGTAAGTCCGCCAACCACCATGGCGTAAACGTAGTTTACGCCATGGTGGTAAAGTCACGGCCCAGGCGGTAACTTACCGCCTGGGTCGTAATGAGGCCCTTTGTGTTCATACTTCAATCTTACCCTGCTCTTGTTCGGAGAGATATTAATATTCACAATTTTTTTTTTACAGGATCATAAAAACAGTCAAGTGATAAGACACCCTATTGCTATAATTGAACACATTTTACAGTTGGAAATATAAAGGAATTTGATGATTGTATTAAAAATGATTAATGAAGAAGATGGCATGATCATAGAAGGTGAACACGTTCAGCAAGCAATAGGATGGCTCTAGAAATGGATGCCCAGATTTCTACGCATGATATATATTTGCATGATTGTTACCGTTGTCTTTCTATTCCTTATTTTTCACAGTCTCTATCATCTTAGTACTTCTGCTGAAGAAAGAGTTCCTATGGTTCTTCCGACAGTGAAAACAAATAAAGACAGGCTCTTTGATTTCTATAAATATATTGTGAGACTCAAAGGAGATGCAGAGGAAGATAGTGAAGGGATAAATACCTATCTAAATAATACAGCTCACCTGGGGAATAACATGTGGTAACAACACATAAAAAAAGTGGGGGGGAAGCATCTGATGAGGGTTGCTATGTCTGCTCTCTCATCCCCTAAGCCATGAATACAGTGAGAACTTTCATTGCAAAGGAGGTTCCATTACACGATGCAAAGTGCCTCAGCCATTTTGCAACATATACTACTCGAGGACTGTTCCAAGGAAGTTGGGCGACCTTGCGATGGAGATCAAAATGGTTATTTCCATACCAGGATGACTACGTCACATCTCTGCCAATGGAAAAAGAAGCTGGATGGAAAAGCAAGATGCTTGTGTATCCTGCCACAGGACAGGATGAGTTGATCACTGAAGAAATGAAGAGGATGAATTGCCCTGATGTGATGGAAGTAGCTGGATCACCTGGATGTTGGGAACAAACTCAATTATTTATCTATGGATGAGTGAATTCCAAGAAGGGAAGGGAAGGAATGATGTACTGTGTAGCTCATCTGCTGAAAACAGATTGCGTACAAGAGATGCAGGCGGTGAATGATGGATGCGTAAAGTCATGGGCCAAGCACTCCAAATTGTTGACATGGGTAGAAGACGAATCAGGCCCAATAGTTGTAATCTCATTGGTTAGTGTGACATTATGCTTCCAAAGACACAGAAAGAACCTTGTGGGATATAACAAAGAATGCAAAACCACAATTGACCTTCCCAGGATGGGAGAAGGGACAGCCGTTCTTATGGACTTATATTGGGCTTGTGGATCGAGAGCCTATATGGAGTTGCCCAAGTATTGTGGCGGAGTATGTTCTTTGGTGCTCAATCATGTTCCAGCATTAGTGATTCCTCAAAGCGACCGAATATTGATGAATTTCCAAAAGCGGTTGCCCACTTGAGAAAAAGATCGCTTGAACTTCTCCGACGGACAAAAAGAGAACATTATTTCTCAGCAAAATCGGTAACAGCAAATGATACCATTCCTGTGGAGCACAGGTTGTTCAGCTAGACAGCTATGATACTGATGACTATATTCATGCCTGGAATCCAAACAGTAGCTAATGACAAGTGGTTACAAATTACCAGACGGGAGCTTCTGCAGATGATCAATGCTACCATAAAGGGATTCAACACCATTAAAGAAAACATGAGGGCCATACGACTGATGACCCTCCAGAATAGGAATGTCCTTGCTATGATCACAGCAATGGAAGGAAGAGTTTGCATCACGATCGGGCCATCATGTTGCATATTTATAACTTCTCACGATGAACAAAATGGAAACTTGACAGAGATCATAACATTGTTGACAGACCTGCATAACAAGATGGAAGATGAGATGGATGATACAGAAGATGACAGTTGGTTTGCTTCCTTGTTTTCATGGATCCCTCAGTGGTTGGCGAACATATTTGAGGTTCTTGGATTAATATTGGTGATGGTGAGGTTTGGATTCTGCATAGTCAGGATGTTGATTGCCCAATTCAAGAAAACAGCTAAAATGATTGTAGGGATGAAGATCATGATTGATGTCAAGCCTGAACCAAACACCAAGGATCTGACTGAAGACGCTGTCCGGAAATACAAAGAGGCCAGCATCATAGCACCTGAAGGAACTAAGTTCCTGTATCCAAATAATCATAAGTACGTGGGACATGTAGATGAACCTGTCAAATCAGCAGGCTCCCTGAGGGGGGTGATGAAGATATTGACACCAAAGAAACACTTCTTCAAGAGTAAATACCTGGATGTGGAAACAATTGAGGAGGTGGTCGAGGACGCAACCAGAGGGCAGAATCTAGAGGAGCAGCTGCATGCCTCTGTAGGAAACCCTGCCTCCCTACCTCCCATATGTTGAAGCCTGAGATTGTGCCATGATTGACACCAGTAGTTGTGCCAATACCGCAATGTAGGTTAGAAAGAAGATACCCATTGAGACAACCCTACTGAAAGTATTCCTGAAGGGACGACAATTTGAGAGAGGAACTCCCTGAAGGAATATGAGAAAGAGCAAAGAAAAGAAGCCTCTGATGTCATAAAAAAGTATGAACAGCGTCTCGGGATACCGGGTGAAAGGGATGTATAGATGCTGAAGAGACTCATGAAGAAGTAAAGAATCAAGTGAACTTTTAAATATGAAAAAGAAGATTACACATGCACAAAGTACTGCAGAGAATCAACTGTTCAATAATTGTACAGACACTGAAACGCAAGTAGACTAAGTCATCATAGAAGCTGGCTTTATGTAGTGAATAGAATGCAGGTGAAGCCGCCATTGTATAGAAACTGGCCATCTGTATCATGAATTTTAGTAAGCCAGGACCTATGAAGGAAAAAGAGAAAACAAAGTTGCAGCAAGAATAAACTGAATCGTGGAGCTGCAAGCGAGGCTGTCTGGCCTGACGTCAAGTTTAAGCAGCCAAAGTCAGCCATCTATTCTGGAAAGGAATGAACGTACAAAGGATTAATCATATCTTGTTAAGGTGCAAAGAAAGAACACCAAGAGTGCCACAATTAATTCATTTAAGATATTTAAAAGCCGCAAAATGGACTAAATCATGGTCTCCTGTCACATGAACCTAGGATGAAAATAGAGTTCGAACTTGGAGGCCTAGAACACGATAGCAAGTGCCTTCACTCCTGTGTATTCTCAGAGACAAGGATACTCGCAAGGCCAAGTTCAAAGACAATCTTCATGGCAGATGGCATTTGTGATGAGATATGTTGGGCTAAGTGGCTGGTGAGGTAGAGTCAGGCCCCATCTCCTTGCACCTGGGTCTGTGCTTACGTGCTGCTAAGTGAACCGAATGTTCCAGACATGGCACAAGCATGCCAACCAATTGTAGTGGTCCATATAATGAAGGACCTTATAGTTTGAGAGCGAATGAGAAACTGTGTATCTAATGTTTCTGAAGATTACATGTTTTAGAGGTAGGCAAATGTAGTTTACCTGACAGTGGGCAGCCAATTACAATCCTAGTTCCTATAAATGATATACTTAGATGTTCCCCCTGAGCCTATTCCAATCCCCAATAGGTTTTTCATTATTTGCCACGTAGTATGATGTCACCTCTGATGTATTTTGAATATATAACTTTCGTTTTGTGAAAAGATCGCTGTGAGGAATCAAGTGTACGTTGTTGATGTTCGTTGTAACTCCCTAATTGTTAATGAAACAGTACTTTGCCATCTTCCTGAGTTGGTTTGATTATTTGGACTTATAGTTTGTCTGTGTGATCCCATCCAATTACATGCATGGTCCTAAAGGGACCTAAATTCACTGTCATTGAAAGTCAAAGACTTTAGTGATGTTTTGAAGTAAACCACACCACAGATTTCTTGTCGTAGTGTTAGGAGAATCATCCTGGCAGGCAAATACACCAGGAAAGGGATTGTTACTGGATGTCCTGGCAGGTTAGTGAACCTAGAAGAAGACAGTGAAGTACTGCATTGTGGTGAAAGGTTGTGGTGGAAAGAAAGTGGCAAGGCCACTAAAATGTTTGACGAACTGTGGTAAAACCATCCTGACGAAAACCTTGTTGTATATAAATAAGAGGTTTGTAATAGTTGTCTTTCTCAAGAGAAGAGAAATCATATTGAAATATTCATTGGAAGAGTGAAGACAAAGAGCCTCATAACGAGTTGGGCGGTAGCCCTTAAATGCGGCATTAACAATATTACTGCAACATTTAAGGGCTGGCACTATTATGGGTTGGATGGTTAGCTGGAATTTTATGTTCAGCAAAAAACTACTGGGAGGTAAACATGTCTACTTACTGCCTGTTTTCAGTGCTATTTCCGCCATCGGGAAGAGTGCCCCCCTCAACCCTATTGGGTCCTGTGGACCCAATGGGGAATGGGCAATAACCACCCAACTGCTACTTGTGATCCGGCGCTAATAGCGCCACCCCGAGTAGCAGTAATGCTATTTGCGCTGGCAGTATCCCAGCTATATTCCCACCAGACTAGTGATGAGGGCCAAAGGCATTGCTCACACTGTGTGCATATGTTAATCCCTGCCAGCCCCTATGTACCCTTCGAAGGACAGACCTTAACATTTGGATGAATAAAGCATGGATGTGTGTGCCCTGATCCCATCATTTAGCTGAGGCACACGTAAGGCAACCCTCCTGAGACCCAGAGCTAGCAATGTGCCAGCAAAACAGTTTGCAAACTCAAAATTGCAATCCCATTAAAAAAGCCATCATATCCCCCACCTCCAAAACCTCTGTCACTGCCAACTGTGAGAAACCTGAGGCATTTCTCCCAGCTTATTCCCGGGGATCCTTTGTTCAGGTGGCCAGGGGAGGACTATCGCTCTTGGATCACAACCCTGGGGGCGGACAAGCGGGGGAGGATCACCAGGGCAGGGGGTCCTTGGAGACTGCAAGAGGAGTGCTCTTGAGTGAGACGCAGTATCCCATTTTTTCCAATGCACTCCTACCCTATGTCCCAGCAGCCTTTATAGGATGTTGTCACCAAAATCCCACCCCCCCCAGCACTTTACCTTATGGAAAATAAAGAGAAAATAACAGAGAAACTCCGAATTACCTCTAAAACCCAATCCGAATTTTACCTCTCCACAACACTACAACTTCCATAAACCCATTCCCCAATTGAAATCCCCAAGGACTGGGATGAGGAAGAGGCAGACCAGAGCCATGAGGATTACCCATAGGAATCAATGGGCGGTCTCCATTTTGTTCCAATAACGAAGTTAGGCAGGGAGGAACAACTATTCACACCTGACTCCAATTGCCTCTAGCCGGAAGTATAAAAGCAGCAGCCAGGAACAGCATTGTGAGCGAGTCAGGGATGCTTGAAGGTACCGGAGAGCAGGAGAGAGCCCAAGTGAGCTGGTGAGACCCTGGGAGGCCTGGAGGAGGAGCAGACACCACCTAAACACTGGCCCTGCTTCCAGAGAGGAGATTGCAGTGTTGAGGAGGGGACTGTCCTTCCAGAGGGCATGTCCAGGGGCTGCAGGGGTTGCCTGGCGGTACCGACAGTTAAACTCCTCCCCTGGACCAGGTAAGTGAACGTAGGTCTCTGAGGGGCAGAGGGAGAGACCCTGACCTCCTACAGATATTCCCCTTTGGGTCCTGCTGGCTCCCAGAGACAGAAGGTGCCATTTTGGGGAGCAACGTAGTAGGAGCAAAATCGACCCAAATGCTTTCTGGGGCTAGAAGTCCCAAAACCTTGTTTGTGTTAATAATTGAGACTTTTTGAAGAAGGGTCCGATGCCCGGCAGAGGGAGAACCTTGAAGAACTAGAAGAAGGTTCCGAGCCCGGCAGAGGGAGGCCCAGTGGTGAAGCTACAAGGCGCAAGCAAAACATTCAAGACCAGCTGCAGAGTGCTCAGGCGCCACGTGGGTGTCTGTATGAAATACTTTGCCTGATCCTCCTTTGTTTTGCATAGATGCTACAGATACCATAAGGCTATAGGATAGCCGCCCGGACAGGTCAACGTGGTCATACAGGGGCTCAAACAAAGTCCCCATACAGTCAAAAGCCTTTGACCTAAGGACACTGAAGAAAGCAAAGGAAGTGAATCCCGCCTCATGAGAAAGCAAGGGAAGTGAATGCTGTAAACATTGAGAGTAAAAGTGAAGGTGAAGTTGGCAAGAGTGAACCCAGAAGAGGGATGCCGACGAGAAGGGGGCAAAGTCTAAAGTCCCAAGAAACAGTGTGTTGACAAGGGTGAACCCGGCTGAGGGATGTCTAATGGAACTGTTTAAAAAGACATTATGATTTGTGAACGAAGGAAAAGCCATAGTGAACCCGGTGGAGGGAGGCTGAAAGTATGAGACGGGTTGGTGCCCAAAAGAGGGGACCCAAGGGTGAATCCATGCCCGGAGAAAAACCACAGTGAACCCGGTGGACGGAGGCTGAAAATTAAGAGGGGTCTGAGATTTGAAGAGGGGGACCCAGGGATGAAGCCATCCCTGGAGAAAAGCCACAGTGAACCCAGTAGACGGAGGCTGAAAATTAAGAGGTGTCTGAGCCCGGAAGAGGGGGCCCCAGGGGTGAAGCCATCACCCGAGAAAAATAAGTAAAACAGAACTTTATGTTTGTTTTTTTGTTTTGTTCTTGGTAAAATCCATCAGGCCCTCTGGACCAGGAAACCACAACCACTGAAGACCTTGATATCGATAAGAACTGTTTTAGGATCCAAGCCCAGAAGAGGGAGATCCCGGGGGTGAAAAGCTATCAACCAACTCCATGAGAAACAGGGGTCAGCGTCCGGAAGAGGAGGACCCAGGGGTGAAGAATCCTCACGCTAAGTAAAACCAGGAAACAAACTTTCCTTTTATTGAAGGAACTTTTGTTTTTTTTATTTGAATACGTCAGGCCACAAAGGCAAGAGACTTTCAGGAGAAACGAAACTTGGCCATCCACGGTCCGATAGCTGAAAGTGGAACTGTCGCCTTGTGCTGGGGAAGCTTGAGACTGTTATGTGCTCCAAGATCCCACCTTACCCCGTGCTTAAAACATGGGGAAGGGAGACCCAAGCTACCCTATCCTGACACATTATTTGTCAACACTTCTTTCTTTTCTTGAGAACTATCCCACACCCTTTTTATACTAGTTGTAAGGTTTGGCAATAGGTTTCTTATAAAAGGCCCTTTTTATTTGACACAAAGCCACTAGGACTGCCTTAGTTTCAGTTTAGGGGCGACACTTGCTCCCATCTTAGATTTAGGTTTAGATTAGGCGTTTTTCCAAACTGCATACAGTTTAATGAACAGCCTTGAACAGTGATCGATTGTGTCTGTTGTCTTACTGTTGCCACCATGAGTTCCTTACACAACACACAGCACTTCACTAGCCTGCAGCGTTGCACACCCTGGTCTCCTTTTTTTAGGCCAAAGTGTATTGTTTGAAGAATCCACACTCCACCTTCCATCTTTTCAGCTTCTTGTTTCATTGTGGAGAATCCCCTGTACGGTTTGTGATGGGGACAAGGGAGAACATCTCAGGAGAATGCGTTATGTGCACCCTCCACCCATACCCTATACAGTCCCTGAGTCATTTGATCCCTCTGTCCACACACACTTCCATGGACAGGCTAGGGATATGTACTTCTGTAATTTCTGTAAAGTTGGAGGTTCTGGGAAGAAGAAGATCCTTAAAAGCCCTAGGGATTTGCCTGACCCTAGTACCGTGATGAGATGGCCCCTAGTTGGAGTAAGGATTGACTTGGCAGCTCTCACTGCGGACGCAGCGCCAGGGTGGAGTTTTCAAAATAAAAAGGAAACTGTAAAAGGACTTGTTGTCTTCTCCTTCGGCCTTTGATGAACCTGGGAGTTTCAAATTGCGTGCAAGAAAGAAGTACCAGGTGTAGTGCTAGACCGATGCAAGCAACCGTGGAGTTGTCAATGAGGTCTTGGTTGTCTTGAGGAATCATGTGTTGGTGCAGTCACAGAAAGCTGGAAGCGGAGAAGAGAACCACTGACCCGAGCAGGCAATGAATAGGAACGCTGGTGCTACCGGGAGGATGCCTGATCCCAGGAAGGACCGGAGAGCTACCCAAACCCAGGAAAAGGTACAGGGGTGATCAAGGGGCCCGGTAGGATTGAGAAAGAGGCTGTTGCAGTAGTCCAGCCTAGAGAGGACCAGAGCTCTGGAGACATTGAGTTTTTGGGGGAAGGTGAGGAAAGGGAGAATGCCATCTGTATGCCAGGAGTGTGCTGCTGGAAGAAGCCTTCTGTCTGCTGGTTCAGATTCAGGGAAGAGGGCCTGGACCTTGTTAGATTCAGGCAGTAGTAGCAACACCATATGCCTGGAACTGCTATCCCACACAGTTCCCAGGCAAAAAACAACATGTCTCCTTGTTGCATTCACACAGACTTGATGTCTTGCAGCCGGGTGAGGGTCCCCATCCAGGTCTGAGGGGCCCCATCCAGGTGGGAGACACAATCTAGAACACCAAAGACCTCATGATCCTGCATCTCACAGAAGATCTGGTGTTGGGAAATCCTTTTCCTGGATTCAAGGAATAGATGGAGTCTTTATTCCACCTAGAAGAAATGTGTAGGAAACAAGCCATACCCCATTGAGTGAACCATGTCACCATGTGCTTGTTGTGCCAGGGAGCATATCTCCCATCATTGTCTCAAAAAATCTCCATGTCAAATTCCAAGGTTAGCTGGGAGAAGAGAAGTCTGAGAGGAGAGAAAGTCCTGAAAAACATCTGGGCAAAGTTAGATAGCTGGCGGAAAGATGAGGGGCGCTTTGGAGAAGGGTTGGGTGTATGTGACACGGTAAGAGTCACAACCCTGTCAGGAGGGAACAGGCACCGCTTCCCGAACTGGGGCACATGAAGAAGATGTGATTCAAATGGGTTTAGATATATAAATCTTTTTTCGAAATATTCTACTTATAAATTGGCCACCCTAGGAGCCATAGTTGCTCCCATCTCTGTTCCCTCTATTTGTTTATAAAACTAGCCTTGAAATTCAAAAAAGTGGGAGCAACTATGGCTCCTACTGTGGCCAATGTATATGTAGAATTTGAATCACATCTTCTTTCATGGGCCATGTACATAGATGATATTATAGACATCCGGCAAGGAACCGAAGAGGAGGCAAATATCTTTCTTAAATGGCTGAATCAATGCAACCCACATCTGCAATTTAAATGACTATGCATAGAGAAGAAATTAACTTTTTAGATCTCACTATTTACCGTCAAGAGGGTGTCCCGTTAGTAAAACCGTATCATAAAAAACGGACAAAATCTCCCTTTACGTTATCACAGCCACCATGTGAAGCATCTAAAAGATGACCTGCCCTATGGGCAATTTTTAGGTCTAAAAAAAATAGTAGCACAAAGGAATCGTATGAAGAGGAAGCAAATACTCTCTCCAAAAAACTATGAGAAAGACAGTACCCCACCCATAAAGCTTGTGAGAAAAGCTGCGAAAAGAGCCTATAACAATAACCGGGAATCACTAATGGAAGACAAGGTTAAAAAACAAGTTGAAGACAGAATAGTGATGTTAATACATTTACGAACCTGAGTCTGTCTATTACCAATATAGTCGGAAAACAATGGAAGATCTTTGATAAGTCTACAACAAAATTATCTTGTCCCCTTTTTGCCTATAGAAAATCCACAACTCTAGGTAACAAAGTGAGCAGAAGTAAATTGAAAGTTAAACATCCTAAATCAGAAAGTATTACAAAAGGCTGGGGATTTAATCCCATCACAGGCCATCATCCCTGTGGACACTGTTCAGTGTGTCAATTTGCTAAAAAATCCAAAGAAATTGACTTAGGTCTCCATACACCATGGCAACAGTCACCCTTTACCAACTGCAATACAGAATTTGCCATATATATGATAACCTGTCCCTGTCAACTAAAGTATATAGGCAAAACTACACGTAAAAGTTAAAACACGTATCATAGAACACAGGGGCTGTATCAAAAATAAAACTCTAATGGCCCCTATGGTAAAACACTTCGTAGAAAAGAACTATACAAGTGACAACCTTAGATGGACGGTCCTTATGACAATTCAGGGGAAAGATCTGAACCAGAAGAAAAAACTGCTTATAGAAAAAGAAAGGAGACTTATTTTTAAGTGAACAAGTAGGGTTAAACGAGGCCATAGAATGGTACAAAGTCTGATAACTACTAATGACCGACTTCTAATACCAGTCTGCATCATAAAAGAGAAGGCGTTTATGTAACATTTAAAAATACTCCCCCCTTTTCTCTTTCTGCTTCCCATCGAGATAAATCATTTCCAAGCGGTACAGAGATTGACATCATAATTATCATGATGTATAATCATTGTTGTATGATCTAAACATCCCTAAAGACCATATGATCTACTGACCAGAGGAACTCTAATTATTGGTGAAGGAACTCCAATTCCCAGTTACACCTGGAAACACTTGGATGACATAAGAGACATCTTCAGGGCCCTTTTGGAAGTCACTTTTTATTATGACGGAATATACGAGATCCGTTTTGTCCCTTTGTTTTGAGACTCCAACTTGGCCAAAT
The DNA here is from genome assembly GCF_040938575.1 of Ambystoma mexicanum. Classification (NCBI taxonomy): domain Eukaryota; kingdom Metazoa; phylum Chordata; class Amphibia; order Caudata; family Ambystomatidae; genus Ambystoma; species Ambystoma mexicanum. The sequence continues at coordinate 669,260,809 of NC_090936.1, forward strand.
GGACAGGCGTCTCACTGTATGATGCGGCTCAATTGAGCCGAGCGTGCATAAAATGAGCCGTCTTGTAAAACTCCTGAGTTGTTTTCCGAAAATTGAATAAACACAAAGAAAGGACTTCGGCCCTTTTATATTCAGTCACTCAAGATGGCGCTCAGGACTCCTGTAATTACAGAAGAGACCAGGCGGCGTGTAAGAGCTAATCAACTCCAGCAAGATTAGTGCTCTCAACTCGATATCTGCACAAGTTGAAGTTATCTTCCAAAAGGTTAGAACCTAGCTATATTTAAATATGGCTAAAGGTAAATCCTTCTAGCCGATTATATAATAGCTAAGTGACCATGATAAAAAGTAACGGTTCTTTTCACAAACAAACAAGCGTTTTCAAGACGCCATTAATAATAGCAACGTGCACTTACTACTGCTACACATTGCTTTACAGAACCGCGAAAGTTACCCATTTAAACCTCACTAACAGAGAAAAAGTGTTGAAATTCCATCTCCAAACGGAGTAATACTCCACCACGATGACAACCAGTGTCGAGTAAAGACAGTCCAAAGTGACGAAGGTAAGGCCATTAATATATAAATGACAGGTTCTCGAAATAAGAACAAAATATCTTGTACATAACAGGATAGAGAAGATAAAGTGAATACTATTTCCTTTCTACTTCTCTTGTCTAGCTGTACCTATTGAACCTAGCGCTCATCAATATAGAAGAGTGTTTTCTATCGATAATATCCGAAAAAAGACCTTACCCAGAACAGTCGATACGTCGTACTGTGTTCTCTTCCACAGTCCTACTAAATTAGGTAAGCAAGTAACCATTACTACATGTGGGATTTCAACGATGCACTTAGAAGAATGCCCCAACATACAAACAGCAGTATAAAATGTGCAAATTATATTTGCAGGTTGCAAACTGATTTACAACGAAGTCATTAGCACAATTAGAGGACTCCGAACCTGCTTTATTCAGGACCCTACCTCTACAAGTCCACTGAAAGCTACTGAACTAGGTAATTATTTTTCCTAGCCCAGTACAAATTGAAATAAGATCATTTAGAGTAAATAAGCAATTAGAGCTCACTCTTTTTTTGTTCTAATATCAACAGTTACAGCTCAAACATGAAAATTCGATGTTGAACACTGCTATCAAGAAGCACGATAGAGATTTATTAGTGTTTTCTATACAATTGTTCTTGAATTTTAACTGCAGAGACATACCTCCTGATGAAAGTTCCGTAATAACCCTAAGAGAACAGAAACATGTTGAGTTTTTTCTAGATAGATGAATTTAGCAATCAATTAAGATGAATTTTGTTTGCTGTAAAATGGTAAAAACTGTTACAACAAGCCCAAGATTAACATAATGTTAAGGAGAGATACGTTACCTAACTTGATATAGGCTCTTATGTCACGACTATTTTGTCTGTTTTTTTAGAACAGTGTTTTAGACTACAAGCCTCAGTGTCTATGCTTTCATTTTCTTAGATGTATATTTCTAATTATTTCTAATTGAATGTATTAATAAACTATAGATTATGTATTTATCACAGTAAAGATTTAATGTGTGTTTTACTGTAAGCTGTTGATATAGGCTAACTACCTCTGATGTTTCACATAGCTCTTGTAAAAACAGAGGCGCTCCCAACTTGTGTCCAAAACCAGGGAAAAAGAAATCCACAGAAACTCAAAAAAGGGTACACCACATGCAGTAAAGACAGAAATGTATTTGTATATCATGGACAGGAAGAGAAACAAAATACACTCACTTCAACACTCCTCTTGCAGGCCTAACATTTTATATCTATCATCAGAACATTAACATATTTATAATAAAAATGTAAACAAATAATCAACATAACATTGGGATTGGCTGGGGGTCCCCAGCCACCTAAACAGTTCTATACATTACAATGATACTATTGGCCATTGCCATTTTGTTACACAAAGAACACCACCCACCCAACATGGTCACAACCCCCTTGATCCACTTGAAGAGTGCACAAATCCCGGCTCATGAGAATAGTTCGATAAAGGGATTAATTTTAATCGGGCCATGCTACCTCAGGCAATTGGGGCGGTAACGTTCCACTGAAGTAGGCCAATGAGTGATGGATAAACATTGCCCAACCGCCCTTAATTCATTTCTCATTCCCTCGAGCCATGCCTGCTCACTGTGTCTTGTTAGATGTTGCTGGTTCGGGTACTGCAGAGAACTGCTACTGGACCCTCATTTCTGTTCATATCTCCATATAATTCAGGTAATTTCATATTGTGGCTCCCTGAGAACCCTCACAGTGGCCTTTACAAACATTATGCACTCTTTCTGAACCTGATGAGACAACGCTTGTTGTTTGGGACCAAGCACCCGTCCCTTGAGAAACACTTCCCTTGCAATAAAGAGCTGTTAACTATCTCACAACCCTCCCCCACCTACCTTTGTTCTCTCTGCTTGTGTACAGGTCAGAACAAGATTTAAGCAAGTGCGACTACATCCCCCTGAGGCCTAGAAAATGGTGAAGCTCTTGCTCAAAAAAGCCATGTACCTTCATGCAGGGTAAGTGTAGCAAATGTGGTGTCATGCAGTGTGCTGCAGGACAATCACAGATGTGAGATTGTGTGTTCTCTGAATGGGGCTAGTGTGTGACAATAAAATAGTGTTAGGTTATAATGCTGGCCAGAACTCAGAGCTGCAATCCAAAGATCAAAATCTACAATTCACTACTCATCTATCTTATAAAAAGAAAATTCGCTACTGTATGCTAGTGGTGCTATCTTGTGCCATCTTTGAGCTGCCCACTTACAGCTGTTAATGCTGCTACTGTTCTTGTGGCACATGCCCCTTACATCACTGTCAGGGTCCTGATGATTTTGTTACAGGACCCTCCTCAATCCGTACTTCTGCTCATGTGATGGGCAGTGCAACTGCATCTGGGGCCCCCTCAACACTACCCCCTTTTGTAACATCAGTAACAAACTCCTCATCTCCAGCAATATTTTCCGCATCCTTCTTTTTCACCCACATCATCTTCAAACCCTCCAAACTGTATCCCTCCTCCACATACGTCTCCAGAGACCTGGGGAGGATCACACAATCCCCCTCACAATGCCATACTGGTTGGGGTCTGGTGGTTCAGTAAATACCACATCTGCAGTGTCAACCATTTTGCTCACCGTTACCAGGCCATCATCCTTTTTCCCATGCCTTCTCATTTCCTTATTTACCCCCATGTTATACATCCTACACTTCTTTTTCCCCAACCCACTACCCTCCCCATCTTCCTCCCCTCTCGCTCCCAACATCCTAATAATATTTGGATTGCGCAAAGAACGATGAGCACAACTATGGGGACAGGGACCAATACCTTCGGGACCCGAGCCAACCACGTGTGCAGCCATAAACATATGGCATCATAACACTGTTCCTTGATGACCCTACTAGATTCTGCTTCCATCTTTGTGTACAACTGGTGTAGAGCATCTATCGCTGCTGTTAAACTCTTAACGCAAACTCCATGTAACGCTCACCTGATTCCCGTAGAGGCGCCGGTCTTGACTGGGCGTATACCGTATCTTCAAAGGTGATGTGTAACACACGGCTGGCTCTTTGGGCTGGACCTCTGTGCACTGTATGTCTGACTCGAAGGGTAAGATGTCTGCAGATAGAAAATATGGGATTAAGGAACTGGGTTATTGAATGTCTCTCTCTTCTTCCCTTTCTCTTCTCCTGTAGAACCCCAAAGGTTAACGCTCTCACCTTAGGTAAGTGAACGCCATGCTCTCCATCTGCCTCGGGGCAGGGTGCTGTAACCAGTTTCTTCACTGGATAAGGGGAGCAGGCCTCTTGACTTCAGAGGACTCCTGTCCGTCGTTAACTGCACGAACGGTAAGTTTCGAGTAATTCTAGTGTCTTTAAAGTCTTTAGTAATGATGTTTCTTGTTTTGCAGGTTTCCGGCGATGGCGGATGACGGGCTGAAGTGAGTTGAAGATGGAGCCCGTGTGATGAATAGAAGCGCCCGGAAGCACGTAAGTAAGCGCTTGTTGCCTGCTTCACGATGCGCTCTAACTGTCTTTTTATTTTGCAGGTACAAGTTCGGAGCGGCTGCAGGGTGCCGGAATACCCACTGGGTTAGATGTGGAAAGGAGTAATGGCACGTGAGTATTAAAGTTCCCCAATGTCTTTAAACGCACCTTGTTTTGTCTTTCAGATGTGGGATGCAGCGCCGAAGGCCTCCGGAGCGTGCAAAGAGTTGGTAAGCTTTTGTCTTTCAGATGCCGGAATGCAGTGTGAAGACCTCCAGAGCGCACGAAGAGTAGGTAAGCCTTTGTCTTTCAGATGCCGGAATGCAGCGTGAGGCGTTGGTGACAGCCGATGGACCAGGTAAGTGAAGAGCTGTCACTGAAGACCGTAATGCTAGCCTGTTCTTTCTTGTCTTTATAGGTGTTGCTGAAGACTGGATTCAGGATGGTAAGCCTTTTTCCTTAGGCCCAGGATCAGATGCAGAAGACACGATGAGCGTTCTGCTGCAGAGGATGCAGAATAACGCAAAGCAAGATTCATCCATCGGGTGTGGTTTAAATAGCCTCCTGTAGTGCTTAGGTGTCTCCTTCCACAGCCACGCCTAGGTAAGAAAAGAGTTCCTGCTTTCCAGAAGAGTTCCAGTGTTCTGAATCTAGGGAGTGGCTCCTGCCCCACCCAACAGGAAAAGTAGTTCCAAACAGAAGAGGATCAGAGGCTCAACTGGCAGGCAAGTAAGCAGCATGGTCTGCTGCAGGTAAATCCACCCAAGCATTATGAGCCCGGCGCTTCCAGCGCTGGGACTGGGCATATTTATGAGCCTGGTGCCACTGGCGCCAGGACTGGGTCCAAAAGGTCCCAATTGGGACTGGTTGGCACTCGGAACCTGGGTTATGGATCTGCTTCCAAGGGAGTTGGGAAAACCCTGACCTTTTGGAAGCAGAGATCATGACACTCCACTATGCAAAGCCATCAACAGGTCTAAAACATACCTGTTTTGCAGTGTCATCATCTTCACTGCCCTAAGCTCCTCTCGTATAGTGTTAAGACCCCTGTCTGTTGCATTTGCCAAGTGTAAAAGCTCCCCTCTAGTGATTTGGAGCCACTTTGCATTGGCGGCTGCCTGAATGCTTGGTGCTAAGAAAGATGTGACAAAGGCAGCAGTTGAAGAAATTAATAGAAATTCCGGTGATATTTGATACAACCTATCTGAAGATTTATGAGATGTATGATTATTCTCCCTCTTACTCCTTCTTCTGCTCCTGTTGCAAGATATGTCATTTGTCCTCTACCATGCTATCACCAACAGCACTGTTATTCCAAACTTTATTGGCAATTTTCTTAGGACGCAAATGTTTGTACCTATCTTTTGATAGTCCTTCAGTGGTTTGCCTAGGTCGCAAATGTCTGATATTCTTCAGGGACTATTAGAACCCAACTGTTTGTGGAGCAAGTGTTTGTTAATAGAGGGTACATTTGCAGAAATGTCTGCAACAGTATGAACAGTATGATCATTGAGAGGGGTCACATCTGAATGTGGCACCACCAAAGCTAGGGTATGCAATGCCACGAGGGAGCAGAGGCCAGCCCATTGTGGTGGTAGCTGGAGGTAGGCCCACATGCCCTCCACGTGCCCATTATTGTTGACGCCCCTTCCTGCATCCCAGGTAGTGCCATCATTCTGGCGCAATTCACATTTTCTTCCCAAATTGATAGTTCTTCATGTTCTGAAAAATAAAGGAGGACGCGCAAGTGGTTCTATTGTGACAGGTGTCTTGGCGTTCGTTATCCAAGTAAGGGCATGCACATTCCCCTGCCATATTTTCAAACAAGACGAATTAATGGCTGTTGCAACCTCAGGCTCAAACCCTGCCAGCCCCTTCACCCTGCACCTCATCATCCCTTTTACCCATTCACCTTTGAAGAAAACCGCCCCTTCAATATGCATCAATGGACGGGTCGTGCACCACGGTATTGCCTGCCCTAACTCATGTTGTGAACATTACCTCCCCCTTCTGTGTGCCCTCCCTCTCAAAGTGCAGTACCGCGTCCCTTGTGTCCGGGTTTTCCATCATATTCCTCATTTTCGTATAGTTGACATCATGCACTATCTTCCCTTCCTCTACCCATTGTACAGTGATCGCCCCCCCTGGAAAAGGCTTGTAACCTTGTACAGTGCCATGTGAAGTAAACGCTGCACTGTTTGCGCTTGCACCTCCTTTAGGATGAATGTTCAGGGTGCTCATGTCGCCTTAGGGATCAGGGAGCACACAACATGATCCGTTAACCCTTTCTTTCACTGGGGTTGCCATGTAATCATACCACATATTTCCAGAGTCGATATGAGATTGCGCCCTGGTTCAGGTCAAAAACAGATTGGAGGGTGACACCCCTCTTCTAACTTGTGTCATAATGTGGACAATGGCCGGGGCATAATGGCCTTTGTCTCCTCATCATTAATTGTTGCGTTATAAAACAAACCCCTGCCACAAACTTAAGATAAGGAAACGTGAGAAACAAAAGATGAGTGACAAAAGAACAAGAAAAACAAGGCAATACAATATAGCTGTCATCCTCCCTCTCCTCTGCAGCTGTCCTTCTTGCAAAAACCAGTTCCATGTCCTGAACCTGCAAAATGAAGACCATAAAGAAATAATTGGCAAGGACGTCCCTTGTCTCTCCCTCCCCTTCTTCTCCTATGTGGGGGTGCTGCTTTTGTCTCAGTGAACATTGGAGAGATCAATACATCCCCTGCACCTTCACTGGGGCAGGAGTGGCGAAGGTGATGATCTGCGGCCTCAGGATCCACCCTTTGCTCCACTTTTTCATAGCAAAGTTTCTTATTAAAATCCAATCTCTGGGATTCAGCTGTAGTGGGGTTGGAGTCCCTCATTCCGCTTGCCCTAGTGAGGCCTCAGATGATGGTACCGGCCGGTGTTGTTTTGGTCCAACCTTTAGGCAGATAAACCTGATAAATTAGTAAGCTCCCCATTTCAGATTCAAATAGCAGTTGCCATGTGGTTTCAACTGTCACTCTGCCAATCTCGTGGCCAACAAGGTTCTGTGATTTGTTTATTTTTATGTACGTGTGTTCAAGACGACTGTATACGAAATTGCTTGCTACATGTATACAAATCTAAGTCTTATCATACATAGACACAAAAATAACACTAAATGTAACCTTTAACGACCCTCAATTAACCATTGTAGATACATGCAAAACTGCAATATTCTAACAATATTGCATCCATTCTTAATGTTAATATGGTGCACATTTTCTACATTTTTCTCTTTTAGTTCGATACAATTGATCTACCCCAACATTCCCCCCTTTAGTTCATTCATTAACTGATACATTTTCTAGACCCAAATCTGAACCCCCAATTAATTCCCAATTTACAGTGTTAGTACCCACATGACATGAAATGGCGGTGGCCCTAGCCTTGGCCGGGGTAGCAGAATTTATGCAAGCAGTTTCTGCCATGTTAAATGAACAGCATCTAGAAAACACTTGACAAAGGCAAACAATACACAGTCCAAAAATGATGCTTGGCATCAGGATCTTCATTGCAAGGTTCATCCATGACGGAATTCATGCGAACCAAGAGTCAATCCATGCATCTGATTTGATTCCAGCCTCACCTTCCATGGCCTGTTTCAGTTTATGCAATGCAGTAATAGTCTGTTCAAGTGTCTCATTCTCCCCATTGTACGCGAGTACGAAGGTGCAACACGATCTACCAATTTTGCTACAAACCCTGCCCTCCATAGCAGTGAGGAGGTTGAGGGCATTGTGATTCTGTAATGGCATGGTTTTCTTTCTTGATGGCACTAAATGTTAACTCTGAAGAGTTTACCTGTAAAAGCAGTTTGGATCAGCTAATTTGAAGCCATTCTGCATTTCCTATGGCTTGAACACCTGGGGGCAGGAATGAGGCAAGCACCATCTCAACTGTGCTAAAAAGTCTATATTTCCCAGGAATCCTGTTAAGTGCTTTTGTAAATGCAGCTGAAACATAATTTAAACATTTGATCCTACTAAGATGTTCCATCTTAATGGGCTCAGAAAACGTATATGTACTGTTCTCATCTGGAAACTCAAAGCATGCAAGAGGCACAGGGGAAAGGTAGGAACAGATACAGCTTTTAATATTGCACCTCCAAACGCCAAGTGTTTCTATGGAACCACATAGATGGGCACATGCAGTGTAGTTAAACTGCACACAGCCCCCCAGGCTGGAGGCAATGGTCGATAGGAGTTTGTTCCACAAGTCCATGAAGTGTCTAGGTTCCTCCAGCTAGGTGTAACAACCCGCCAACGCTTACCTGCAGGTCCCGGGGGGGCGCTTGCCACCACCGCTCGCCCATGGTCTCCTGGCGGCTCTACCTGCAGTGGTGTAGGCGGGCATATAAACATTATCGGCAGACTGCAGGGGGCTCCACAATTGCTACAGAGCTTCCGGGTTCTTCAGGGTTGTGCACCTACATCATGGCACTGCCTCACGGTATGGGCTCCTGTGATTGGCCACAACGGCATTTGGTTGCCAGCACAACAATCAATACCGGGACAGTTTTTCCTCTATAAAAGGACAGCAGAACTGCCCTTCATTGCATCTTAACGCTCCAAGTAACCTTGGTCACTGGTTTCTCGCTCCTCGTTACTTGTTGCTCCTTCTGTCTGATTCCTGGCTTTCGTTGCCCTCCTCTGCTTCTTTTCTCCCTGCTCAGTTTCTGAACCTTCTCTGGCTTGCCTCTCCTTGGCTTCACTACCTTCTGAACTACTCTAGGGGTGACTCCCTATGAGTAGTGTTTTGCTACAGAACAACTACCTCCCGGTTCAGTGGATCCCACTGCCTCCTCATGTTAATACTGGGAGGTGAGCCTGTGATGTGGGGGAGCTGGTCCCCAATGGTGCCTAAGTACCCACTGCTTGGGAAAGAAGGGGGCTGGATTCCCTGTCCAGACTAACTGCATGAAGACACACTGGACATCTCGTGAACTGGTGCCCCCCAAGAAGAGCAACCAGACAGCACGTGAGAGCAACCAGACAGCCATTGAGCCACGTCCCAGTGATCAGGCTCTTAACACCAGGTCAGCAAGGCGTATAATGCAACTTTCATTTTTGTGTGCCTAGTTTGCCGCTCCCTGCAACCCCTCTCCCCTCTCCCCTCTCCTCTCCTACCACATGCACGTACAATTGTCTCATTGCTCTGTTAGACTTACCCTCCCCTCCCCACCTGTTTATGTATAGCTCTTGCATTATTGAAACGACTGTCAGGCATGTACAATAATTAAGTCATATGTTGTAAATAGTTTGTAGTTCCTCCTTGTCTATGTTGTACCTCCAAATGCATAGCACATGCCCATTCAGAATGTTCCAATGCCAATTAAGAATGTACAGTGTTGCTTAACTACTCACGCACCCTGCGTTGGAGCACTTGGAAATGCTTGGTAAGTGTATATAGGTGCTACATAAGTGACCAATAAGTAAAATAAATAAATGTCCATACCAGATGTTTTTTGCCACAAAACCATGTGTGTTTCCAATTGTATTAAAATGTAGTTATCGTACAATTTGGTTTCCAGGTCTCTTGGCTATAACAATACACCATTAGACTTTTTACTGCTTGACAACTCGAAAATATTTACATTTCTTCTTCCTCATTTTTTAGAACTGAAAACTAAAGGAAGAAGAAAACCTACACAACAAAACATCCTACTTTTCATTCTACTTTTTTGATATCTGTCTAATATACTTCAAATTGCCCTGGTTGACTGAAGAGAAAGGAAATTTCCTAGGTCATAGTTAACTTAAATCTTATCCTTTTCCTGTGTCGGTGAGGGGATTCTGGTGCCAAAAAACTGCCTTGCAGGGGCCGTGAAATCTCCTCTCACTCCACTGCCGCACAAAGTATGAAATGAAAAAATGCAATCCCTGGGGAACATTGGCTGATGATTCAACTCTTCAGATCCGTTGGTACAGTTCTTCGTTGCAGTTGACTGTTGATGAACATACTCAGCCTGTGAAGATATAATTCTGGCAAATTTGGTTAAGGCCCTAAGGTCCTCCCTACACTCACTGCCCAGAATTTCTGCATATCTTTGGGCATCTGCAGCCGTACATACAGGGTTAAGTGGTGTACTCCTCCTATGCCCTGTGACTATCAATATACAGAACTCTGCACCATTATTTGCCTTCCTCACTGAAGCCTGAAAGAACGACCATGCCCATTTTTGTTTTCCTTTTGCTAGTCACTGGCTCTAACATTATAGTAACAATGGTGCCTGATGTTATCTCTTGTGAATTTACAGGCTGAAACAAAACCTTCAAGTGGTATTTGCCAAGTCCTGTCTTGAAACCCAGGGACATATCCTACCACAACCATGAACCCTGTAAAAGAACAAAACTGTATGCACAGGCACATCCCTTAACACGCTATCACTGTAACATGCATGCAGAAGCGCTGTTGTTTTACTGGGTCCAACCCGGGTGTTGAACATACAATACCTTTCTTTATGAATGCAATGGTCATATTTAGTTTGCTGAGAATGTTTCTATCCAACACATTCACTTGTATATCCATAACATATATCAAGGGAGCCAATACTTTTTGATTACCCACCGTGATACGCACATCTTCTGTGTATGGAACCAACTGGCATGCCCCAGAAAATCCCTGAATGGACATCGTTTTACCTAATAAGGAAAACTCACCTTTCTTGATCCAAAAGGCTGTAACACCTGTGTTTATAATAAATGAAAAAGTTTAATTTCATATTATTGCACCTTACCTGGTGTTCTTTTTCTGTACCAGCAATAACAGACAGGACTGGACACGCTGGAGATTTCAGTGGGCGTTCCTAATCTGGATACTCATTGGCACCCAGGAGCGAGAAAGGATTCTCTCCCAATACATTAATTCCAGAGTAATGCCCCATTGTTCCTTGAAGTAAATGATTATTATCCCATGTCTGCACTGATGCCTGTGCTCGCATTAGAAACTGAGGTATACAGTTCTGTTCAACTTCAGTCACCAGGTTCTGAGCCACCCAAACCTGCTGTGGCTGCACAGATTCTGGGCAAACTGCAGGGTTGGGCCTGCATCTGTTGTGAAGGACTGCATGGAAACTTACCTGCATGCACCTCTGGACTGGCATATGGGTTGTAAAAATATGGCGGTCCACTGTGACAATCTCTTGACAGGGTTCGAAATTGAGATTCAATGAGGAGGATCTAAAACCATCTCCTGGGTGTCGGGCATCTCCCAGTAGGCAGGAACTACCGCAAGGGAACCAGGAGCTACCAAAGATGCTCCTTTAACTTTGTGTCCATTTGGTAGGAACCATTGTATTTAAATGTATATTAGATGTATTCTAATTCTTCTTTATGAGCATTCTCAAATACTCAAAATGAATGTCATATTTACATATTTGTATGTCACCAGTTGGCCCTAAGAGTCAAAAGTAGTTCCTGGTAGCTGTTGGTTTCAAGCTAACCAGGCTCTAGTATGATAGAAGTAGGAGCTAAATAGCTCCCAGTTCCCCACAATTTCGAAACCTGCTTGACATATATCCCATTTTTCAGCAAGTCCAGCATAGCGCTCCATACAACCTTCCATACTGACCTCCCATTGGCCAGAATCAACCAGGGTACCATCCCACCGAATCCGCTAAATGCACCACGTCCTCTAGGCAATGCTCCTCTTCTCCTCATGAATCCTCCCATCTACCTTTAATCAGGAGCATACCCAGCTGTCCATCCCGATTGTAACTGTCCCAGGTGTTGCAATCATCCTTGCTGTGCCACCGCAGAGCTGGTAGTGACTGCTCCTTCCAGATTAATTTTAGCTAAATTCTTCTGGATAAACTTAGCCTCTGCTTTTGTGTCTACACAACATTATATTTTTCTTTTTCCAATCTTCTTTTACAAACATGAATAAAATTCACCTGTATCTCTGGCAACCCTTGGCCTCTATTCCTACAACTTTTTCCAAATCATGCTAGAACTCTTTAGGAAACCCCTTTTTCACCATATGATAACAAGTTGCTATGTTTTTATACCATGCTTCTCCTGTTTCTGTTCTCCACATTTCCTGAATTGTCTGAATATGCATGGTAGGATCATCTTCTGATTTCATGGTTTTAGCTAAAATTGAAATAATATCGTGCATATCAGCGTACATAAACCGTAGTGCCTTCGACACATCTGCCCTACAATTATTAAAAGGTGATCCATCATATTCATTTGATTCTGATCTAACTTTGGGGTACCCTGCTTTCCTCCACAGGTCTTCAAATTGTTCCCCAATTAAAGCTTAAAATAAACTTTTCATGTCCCCAATGGCTAACCTGACCCCAGCAGTATATATATATTTTTTTCAAAGGCATAAATTCACTTTCCTGCTCCTGCAGTGAGCAAGGGCCGTGTGTTCAGTAAATTATTCGGGTTCATGTGCGACCAGTGAACATAAGCTTTTCCTTATCCTTTCTTACACAATGGAAATTGAGTTGCTCTTATTTTTCCAGTTCTTCAATGTTTAACGCTGTAAATACCTCCCCTCTCGAGCCCTTCATTCCTCAACCTCTAACTCCCTCAGGGTCAGTCGTTTTTCAAAGAAACAAGCTTGGGTAGATCTCTGTCTTTGGCTGGGGCCTCACTTTGGAACATCCTCCCGGCCACCTTGAAACTTGAGGAAAACCATCTACGGTTCCGGAAGCACCTCAAGACCTTCCCCTTCACTTCTGCTCTTACCCCTCTTCTCCCCTGCTGAACTGTTTTCTCTCTTGCACCGTGCACCTGGCCACCCTCTGACATTCAGGCCCAGGTACCTACTCACCCTGCCACACTCCTGCACTGCCTCCGGGCACCCCATGCACTGGGGTCCGATTGTGTACCCACACAGTCCCCCTCCCACTTTTCTTCTGCACTTATCAGATATACCCTATCTGACTAATCTAGCACCTGCCATTCGCTGGCTGCAATACCACTGTTTATCACCTTTATTTATTTATTTTACTTATTATTTATTCTGTTCTCCCCTCTGTTCTGCACTTTCCACTTCTCCCCCCTTCCATGCACTTTCCCCCTTTGCCCTTTTCCATGCACTTGATGCTCTTAATTTCACTGGGGCTAGTAAGATCATGGTTTTTGTTCTCCCTTGTTTTCCTCCCTTTGCCTGGTAGCACTCTGAAAAACTTGGGTATGAGCGCAATATAAATAAAATATATCATACCTACAACCGCCATGCGGCAATCACGGCGTGTCCTAAGACTCCATGGTGTAGAGTCTGTGACAGCTGCAATGGGGAATCCCAGGGCTGCTGTGCCCTGAGCTCCCTCTGCAGTCACATCTTCCCAATCCTCATGTTCCTCCTCTATTACTGCATCCATCTCTCTTCTTGTTCAAATCCTATACCAAAAGCAGTACTATTCTCCTCAAGATCTACCTGAACATCCTTGGTGGAAGATTGATTAAGTCTTAAAAGTACTTGCCCGTACCTCAATTTCCCCAATCCAACCTCTCCTTTATGTCTATTCCCTTCTTCCCTGGCTTGCTGTTGTCCCAGTATCACCTCCTCTATTCGGGCTTTGTTTCATCCCAATCTCTTTGCCTCTGATTTTCAAGTTCCCTCCTCAACCTATCTTCTATTCTGGCTGTTGAAGGCCCTTCCAGACTTCTTCCATTAGTCCTACCCATTGAGAATGTTGACCTTCTCTTCTGTTACTAATTTTTCGACTTACCTTTCAGTCAGTGACATATCCCCTCGATATTCTCTCCAGTCGGGCTTAACCGGAAGCTTCTCAATTTGGGGAGTAACCCTCTCCTTTTTTTCTAATTGCACCCTCTGTGTTAACTGGGCTGATGAAGGTGAAATTTTTCCTCTACCCCCATTCTCAATCTCCCATAGCCCTTCTCTGAAGATGTTGGTTCTTGCCTTTGTCTATCCACAGTCACTGGAGTAGTTGCTGGTGGCTTATACTATGGACTGGAGCATCCTTCGCCGGGCGCAAGAGATAGCTCCCACATAGTGGTGGCGCAGAGGAACCCTCTGTGCCTATCAGAGATTACCTCCTTTCCACATCCCTGTGGTTCCCCTTTTTCTCATCATATACATACTACAACTCTAAAATATTACATTGTTTTTCTAATTTAGAACCCTTATACTGCATAACTAAAAAGGTATGCACATTTTCCCACATCCTTTCATCAAATGTCCCTTACTCTGGCCATGATTTAAACGTTTTCCCCTTAGTTACTTGTACTCATTCCCTGCCATACTTTAGAAAATGTACTGTATGACCTGGAAACACCTAGTAAAAGTGATCAAGCATAGTCTCCATTCTTCAATTTATCCAGATACAATAACGTATTTCTACCAAAACTTAAAGGCATGGTCTAGTAAAAATTTTTATTTCAAAAATAGATAGCCCACATTAAAAAAAAAAATACTAGCATCCTCCGTTTTAAAACTTCCTATGTAAAATTTTGAGATATTTAAGCTCAAAAGCAAGCACAAGGGCGCCGCCATTTTGTGAAATGGAGGCCCTCCTGTGCTGGCTTTTGCGGCACTAATGAAGGAAAAGCCAGCCAGCTGTAGTAAACAAAGTCTACCGCTGGGTGGCTTTCCCGTAATTAGTGCCGGGACTCGGAGGACGCGGACCGGAGACCAGAGCAGGAAAGCTGCAGCTGAATCTCAGTAAGTGCTATTTATTTTTTTTCCAAAAAATAAGCACTAGCTGCGGTTTTTTTTCTAAGTTTTCCGGGCTGGAGGAGCCCGGAAAACTTAGAAATAAAACCGCAGCTTTAAAGACGTATTTATGTTTGCGGTCGCTTTTAAAACTGCAGCGTTTTCCAACACAAAACAACACAAGCCCGAAAAGCAGATTCAGGCAGACAACGCGGCATTACAGAAAACAACCGCGTTGTGTCTGCCTGAATCTGCTTTTCCATTTGGGGCTCTCGGGCTGCCCACGGGGAGCCAGAGAGCCCCAAATGGAAACGAAGATTCAGGAAGACAACGTAGTATTTCCCATTTGGGGCTCTCGGGCTCCCCATGGGGAGCCCGAGAGCCCCAAATGGGAAAGCAGAGTCAGGCAGACACAACGCGGCATTGCAGAAAACAACCGCGTTGTGTCTGCCTGAATCTGCTTTTCCATTTGGGGCTCTCGGGCTGCCCACGGGGAGCCCGAGAGCCCCAAATGGAAAATAAGATTCAGGCAGACAACGTAGCATTTCCCATTTGGGGCTCTCGGGCTCCCGAGAGCCCCAAATGGGAAATCAGCTGCAGGTAGAAACACTACGCGGCATGTAAACATAACCGCGTGTGTTTCTGCCTGCTGTGGCTTTCACTTTGGGTCTCCGGTGCGCCTGGGAGCACCGGAGACCCAAAGTGATAGCCACAGCAGGCAGAAACACACGCGGTTGTGTTGGAAAACGCTGCGGTTTTTCGTTCCAAGTTTCTCAGGCTCCTAACTTGGAACGAAAAACCGCAGCGTTTTCCAACACAACGTTGTATTTATGTTTGCGGTCGCTTCAAAAGCGACCGCAAACATAAATACAATGTTTTTAAAGCTGCGGTTTTATTTCTAAGTTTTCCGGGCTCCTCCAGCCCGGAAAACTTAGAAAAAAAACTGCAGCTAGTGCTTATTTTTTTAAAAAAAAATAAATAGCACTTACCGAGATTCAGCTGCAGCTTCCCTGCTCTGGTCTCCGGTCCGCGTCCTCCGAGTCCCGGCACTAATGAAGGGAAAGCCACCCTGCGGTAGACTTTGTTTACTACAGCTGGCTGGCTTTTCCTTCATTAGTGCCGCAAAAGCAAAAGCCAGCACAGGAGGGCCTCCATTTCACAAAATGGCGGCGCCCCTGTGCTTGCTTTTTCGAATTTTGAGCTTGAATAGCTCAAAATTTTACATAGGAAGAAGTTTTAAAACGGAGGATGCTAGTATTTTTTTTTAATGTGGCCTATCTATTTTTGAAATAAAAATTTTTACTAGACCATCCCTTTAACAGCTGAAACTGCAGCACAAAAAACTATTCGGGAATGCCAGCACAAAGCCAATTTTTCCCTCCCAATTTCTTCATTTTTCCCCCAATACACTCCCAAGACACCACAATTGCCTCACTGACTTTCTTTGCTTCCCTATTCCTTCTCAAGAGACTCATACACAAAAGACAGCATGCCATGGGCCAAAAATCCTTGTATCCCTTCATCTCATTTACAGTGCTATCGACTACAACACTGTCTTTTTCGGACTACAGAAATATTCCCATCACTACTTTTAACTAACCAAGAAACATAAAAGAATACACTTACAGTGCTCTCGACTACAACACTATCTTTTTCTGAATACAGAAAGACTGCCATCACTACTTTTGACTAACCAAAGTAAAAAAAGAAAAAAATGGAAGGCCTGCAACATAACAATTCATTCCCTTCCCCGCCAAACTCTCATCTCCCACAACCACCCTATCTGACTCCATACATACACATTCCTAATTATTATTCCCCAAAAGGATGCAATACATAACCCTATCAAAACTCCACTTGGTTTCTTGCCAAAATGCACTCACATAAACTAGATTTTCGTAGAGGTTCCCCAAAAGCGGTGCTCCTCTTAATTGTCCTGCACAGCTAGGCCGTGACACTACGCCTTAGGGAGGAGACAAGCTTTTAACCAATATGGTGCTTGCAAACTACTCCTTTTCTATATATACAATAACTGGTCCTCTCAGAAAAACACTGCAGCCAATAGGTGCAGACAGGAAGCTCCCAACTTCTTAGGGAGCCTGGAGATCACAATCAAAGGTTGAACACATATCTTTGGACTCTAAAATAACCACCACTTAAAAAGAAGTGAATGCAAGCCGTCATTAAACCAAGTTTATTTCACAACGGCCACTGGGAGAGAGGATAGACAACTCCTTGGAGATTGAACTAACCTATATGTATACATTTCCAGAACACTTAACACACTCCCACATTTCCCTCATGTTCCCTTACAAGTCATTACTCAAAATACAAAAGGGTTGGCCTTATACAAGGAAATCTAATCCCCACAATCTCATTGAGTGCTTTTCACTGTGGCACCACCCCCTTGAATATACAATTTTCATGACATTGCAAATATAAGTCCAACCATCTTCTTTAATTTCTCCCTGCAAAACAGCCACCCCTTAGAACAGATTCCACTTGGTCACGGACCTGCAATGCTAAATCTGACACGCATGGTTTATGTATGGACACTTTGAGCCTAGAGGATTAACAAAAGGCTCCTTTTATCAGGCACAAACTAATTTCACTGCGCACTCTGAAAATCTGCATATCTATTCTTGGCGTTCTCTCGTCTTTCCATCGTGCGCTACAACCAGGTTAATTCACCTGGCCTCAGTTCCCATTATAATATTTTTCCTCCTAATTAATTTAATTATGTAATAGGCCTGCAGTCATTCTCTGCTCCTTGTCACCCTGTTACAAATTTAGCTACCACCGCTAGATTGACAGTGCCAGGTGCTTCTCCAGCTCCCTGCTTAATAATTTCCAAGCCGAAAACCATGGGCCCATGTCCTTACTCCTATTTCAGATTCAAATAGCTGTTGCCATGTGGTTTCAGCTGTCACCCTGCCAATCCTGTGGCAAACAAGCTTCTGTGCTTTGTCTATTTTTATGTGTGTGTGTGTGCTCAAGACAACCGCATATGAATTTGCTACATGTATACAAATCTAAAATCTTTCACACTAGACATAAAAATAACATTAAAAGTAACCTTTAACAACCCCAATTAACTATCCTAGATACATGCAAAACTGCAACATTTTAACAATATTGCATCCATTCTTAATGTCAATATGGTGTGTGTATTGTACATTTCTCTCTTCTCTTCGGATACAATCGATCTACCCCAAAAAGATCCACCTGCTGAGTACCAACCCCAGGGGAACTATCGGGTAGCAGCCTCACCTTACTAGCCTCATGGGAAGGGGCTTACCCCTAGGGGAGAAGGGACAAAATCCAAGGATTTGTCACAATACATATTAGCCCTACCTATATGCTGCCTTCAGTCACCATGACAAGCAGTCAGGCGACCTGTGCACTGTTGATTTTGCAGAGAACCTTCCTTTTGGGGCCCAACCATACTATTAAGACCAAGGTGTTGGTAGACTACAGAGTTGCAATGCTCTTTATGGACATTGAATGGCCCATTGCTATTTGCACACACTGGGTCGAACAAACCATCACTCACCCAGTAAAAGGCTTTGATGAGTATCCTCTATTCTCTGGATGTAGACCCGTCACAGAGTGTAGGTGTAGTTCATCACCATGCACATTCAAAACACCAAGAAAACCTCAGTTTCAATGTAATAAAAAAAACAAACCTTCTGGTTTTTCTTCCGGTGCAAAACACCAAGAAAACCTCAGTTTCAATGTAATAAAAAAAGCTAATTTTCCGGTATATCGTGGTTGCATACAGACAATCCCTATAAAAACGGGACCGCCAAGATACTGTTTCTGGGATCCCTTCATTGTGTGAAAGATTGTTGTTCCAAGATACTGAAATATGATGGGGAAATGTACAAAAACATAGTGGTTCAACAACATATTCCCACTGCAGGGAGCATATTCTGCATCCTATCTGAATACCACTGTCAAGAGACAGATGAATATGTCATTCATGGCAACTGCCCCCCCCCCAGCTCAATATCGTAAAGGTCCGAAACGCTATTCACTAAGACAGCCATATCACCCATACCCCATAGAGGTGCAGCAAATGACGAAAAGGATTTGAGTTAAAGATGGCGAAAATGACCAGACGTACGATAGAAACGTTCATGCATCCAATAGCAATGAAGCACATATGCGCATAACACGAAGAAGACGCACTAGGTCAATCAAGCATTTATACATGAAGAATATTGCTTGCAACCATAGAGACACGAAAAACATAACATAAGCAATGTATACGCTGAAATGCAACACGAACAAGATAAGTATATAGGTCACTAAAATAGAAACGCAACAGTAATGGGCAGACATCTTTTTCAAAATGGAAGCAGCAGCCTGCATTAAAATGAATGAAAGGATTTAAAGCTTCATGAAACTCAAACTGCTGAATTCACTGCAATATAGATTTGTGCAGGTTGTAGACATTAGCTGTGCGGCCCCTTCCAAGGTTACTGAAAGATTAGAGTGCAGGGACAATTCAAAGAAGAACATAAGATAATTCCCATGGCAAGACATATTTCTCTTATATTAATTACAAGAACCACCAGCCTTTGAAAGCCAGGTGCAAGATAATTATGAGCTCAAATCATCAGAAGGAATTGATTGACTAAGTCAGTAGTCGGAAAGGTAATAACAGCACTCAAATTAGTAAAAATCTCAATAAATGCCAGGTGAAATAATTCAGAACACGGTCCTCTCACAAGTGATCCATAATTCAAGAACATAACCAGATATACACCTGCATTGACTCCCCACATATTCCCAGATGCACAGCGCTGTGCAAGGCCGTCTACAAGGCGGTTACTCTGGCTCATGGCCTAGGAATAAGGGATGGTATATTTTTTTTATTGAATAAAAGCAGTTCACTGACCTTTCTCCCCCTAATCCCATTTTGGCTCATGTGTTGATGACCTGTCAGTTGTTCAAGGTTGGTCAGTTAGATTCCAACCAATGAAAATACTCAATATTATGCCACCCAGTATATGTTGCATTAACCAATTAATAACTTTAAAGATTGCAGGTATTCTCTCATTAATTTAGAGGTGGTCCCAGGTGGAGTCATCAGATACACAATAACCAATTAAAAGACTAACACATATAAAGTATATACATAGGGGCTCATTCCGAGCCTGCCGGTCCAGAAACAACAGTGCTGGTAAGCTTACCAGCACTGTTGTTTCCAGACCGGAATACTAGAGGTATGCTTGCCGGAGCCGCCGGCCTTTCTGTGGCTGAGAAAGGCTGAGAGCTTCAAGATTGTAGTGCTCGTATGCTGTCCCACCATTATGTGGATTGATAATAAAGAGGGATTTGCCATTTACCTTGACTATTCCGTTATTGAGTTTTTACGATTTCCCGGCCTATAATTTCTGCTTAAACAGGGGTTTCTCAAACAATCTTTACACATGGTAGTGGGTCGGATGGTTTACCAAGACACTCGGACCATCGAAGTTCCCTGCTGTGGCCTGAGGACTGCGAGGTGACCTGTGGAGATCAGTATCACATGTGAACTGAGAAAGGTTGACAGGAGCCCCAGTGGAGAAATCCCTGTGCGATCCCCGTTAGGAGCCCTGCAGGGTGAAGGCCGCTGGCTGATTGCGAGAACTTTGATACTGAACGTCTTCGGCCGATCGACGGATGTTTTATAAATCAGTAACGTGGCAAAACAGGGGATGGAATTGTTTGTATATGGGTTACTGTGAAATGATAAAGGATTGATTATAGTGGAATACCTGTGACAAGGTTGTAGAAGCCAACACACTCAACTGGTACGAGGTATTAATTGTGGGTATACGTCGGGACAAGGTCACAGAAAAGTGCATTGTAAACCCGCTTTCAGTGTATGATAAGAAAACATACCTCACTAGGTAATAGAAGACGGACGTATGATACTGTGGTATATTTATGTGTTTAGTGATTGCTGGTGCCATTGGTAGGGTGCAAAGTGGTTTAGCTTTGTGAAAAGTGAAGCTGTGTGTATATTGGTACATATTGTGGAGGATGTCAAGTTGCGGTTTGGACCAAAAGGGCATGGTCTGGAGCGTGGGGCGAGTTTGAAGTGCCTGCCCAGGTAGTTATTGTAATAAAGGTGGTGTTGGAAGGTGACATAGGAGTGCTGGAAAGAGAAGGGACATTGTTTTTCGAGGGAGAGTGTGAAGGAGGGGTGAATAGGGAGTATGCAGAACTAGAATAGACGTTTGGTAAGTATTGACACACCAAACTGTGATGTGTAATCTTGGGAGACACTCCCCTTTTGCATTTATGTAAAGCATTACCCGATTTAAGGACAACATTTGGAAGTACAGCGCACAGTTGGTGAGAGGCACAGCGGGCAAGATGTTTGTGTCTTGGCCATAGAAAAGTACTCTTTTCGAGATCAGTACTGCAACACATGACAACATATTTGCATGCCACATGCAAAGGGAAGAAATTAGAAAAAAACAATTAGCCATTCTAGAACTATGGAAAATGTATGGGGAGAGATGGAAGAGCCACCCGCGAAGGAGGGGATGCTTAATCAGCATGAAGGGGAGGACATACCGCCCTCGGCTCCTCCTCCTCCCCAGAGCATTGAGCCATCTCCATAATCACAGGGACATACCCATTGAATGAGTCCAAAGCAGCGGCAAGATACACTAGCCCCATACATTTGCTCCTGCTTACAGCAGAGAAGATGTTTTAAACGGAGTAAAAATAAATAAACAAAATTCAGTGTTCACATACAATCAATACAGTGAACGCTTTGAGTTGCGAGCAAAGCTGACACCAGCTGAGGAGACGATTTGGTGACAACAGAGGCAAGCAGGGAAATAGGGAAGTAATGGTGATTGCCCTGAATGAGTGGGTAGGAGGACAAATAGTGCTTAAATTAGACAGCAGAAATGTGGATGACTCTAATGAAAGAGAAAGTAGAACAAGAAAAAAGGAACAAGAAAGAAAAAAGAATGGGAAAGAAGGTATGAGGAGAAGGAAAATAAGTGAGAGGTAGGCAGAGAAAAGAAGAGAAAACGAAAAGGGGAAAAGGGAAGGGAACAAAAGGAGAAGGACATTGAGAGATGAAATGAAGAAGAAAGGGATGGAAAGGGAATGAGAACAATGGGAAAGGGAAAAGAGATGGTAAAAGGAAAAGGAGAACTAGGAATTCTTCCTAATTCGTGGTTCATTCATGGTATGCTTTTTGCAGAGAGATCCGCGGCAACCTGATCGCCACCCCGGTACATGCGCCACGACGTCAGGTCAGTGTCACGTTCCCTTTTTGATTTGTGAATCTAGGATTAAGAGTACCTTTTTGACCTTAGATTTTTCTACCAATAAACTTTAAGGTACAGGATCTCATTTAGATGGTGACTGCACCGCCATGAAGTGCTAGTTAAAATGGTTTCTATACAGCTCCTCGCAGTAGAGATGCAACACTACACAAGTTCTCTAACTGATCTTCATTTTACCCCACACAGATAACGTTATTTTGAAGCTACCAGATGAACAGATTGTATACATGTCCTTGTATTTTCCTAGTGATACTCGCCAGGTGATTATATTGTTTATATACATACAGATTGCCCCTGATTTTGTCTTGGTCCGACTTGGGGATTTAACAATTCCATCAGTATGTACTTATACTAATTTCTCATCTATTTTCTTGTACTTAAATGTGTGGGAACCTTGGTTTGTATGTATTATATATCACGGGTGTATTGGGACCTTTTGTTGATGTTATATTAAACTTCACTTAAGATATTTGGCATTTAGCCCTGATGACGGAATCCATTCCAAAATGCATTTGCTCATAGTGCCATATCAACAATCTGGATATGCACACTGCTTCTTGAAGAGATTAAAGATTTGGAACTGTTTTTACAAAAATGATGTAAGAGTAGCCTTTGTTATTATTCAACTAAGCAATACAAACAACAATTGATGTAATCAGCTTTTTTTTGTTGTTGCAAAAAGCATACCATGAGCGAACCACGAATTAGGAAGACTTCCTAGTTCTCTTTTTGGAATTTCGTATACCTAGGTGCCTAGGCCTTGGTGGTTCTTTGCTTGGATACAATTCTTTGTAATCTTTACAAGATCAATACTAACTAAGATTAAGCAAGTGGTGCCCACCCTCTTACCTCGAAAGGAAAAGGAGAGACAAAAAGATGTAGAAAAAGAGAGAGGAAAAAAAATGAAGAAAGATCGAAAGATACAATGAGAAATTGAAAAGAGTAGAGAAAGGCAACAGAAAGAAATAGATGAGATTCTTAAGGGTCGTATGCTCCAAAAGAAAGGGAGACAAGGAGCAGGAGCAGAAAGAAAGGGAAAGTAGTTCAGAAAGACTTTGTAAGGAAATGGATGAAATACCCAAATGGTCTACCCTGTCAGATGAAGATGAAGGAGAAGTCATGCGAAGGGAGAATGGTAATTTGTATTGAAGCGCATGGGACAGAGGTGTCGTACAGTAAAACAGAGTATAGGAGGATCACCACAGAGGGGGGAAGGGAGCGCATTTCAAGAGGTGATGAGTGGATTATAGAGGACCATTCCCCTAAAGAGACTAGACTTTGAGGATAGAGAAGATGAGGGAAGTGATGAAAGTGGCGATACAATGTTATTGATGAGGGAAGAGAGGAAGATGGAGAAGAGGAGTAGGAAGACACTGCACAACCCCCTTCTACAGGTTTAAGAACAGGGTAAGAGAGAAAGTGGCTAGGTTTGGAAGGATCAGAGAATGCTGGAGCCTGTTCAAACCTCCAGGCTCCCGAAAATATGATCAAGAAGCCTAGAAAACCGAACACTTTATGTGAATAGGTTGAGAAATTTGCCGGGACGGAAGAACAATAATTTGACATATGTCGCACCCAAGACACGGGGGGCAACTGTGGGTGGACAGAACACTGAATTTATGCAATTCCCATTGCTAGAAAAGTGGGAAGGACAGGAGCAATATATTCCATGGCCAGAGATGGACAAAAAGATACCAATGTTGACATGAGGAGTGGGTAAATGGATTTATGAATTAGAAAGTGTGACAGCGGGAATTCCGTTAAAGGTGGGTGACATAAAGTGCTTGCTTGCCGCCATTATAGGAGAGAGGGCAGGCTACATTTGAAAACGAGACGGTTTTTCTGGAGTGACGGCTGAAAACACCACCCATGAAAGAGCACCTTTTAACAATTCTAGGGCGAATGTATGGAGAGCACTTAGGGTAGAATATCCCGATTCGTCAGACATGAGTGCGATTATGACATGCAAAATGCATGATGACAAAGACCCAGTTGCTTATATTCAGGAGATTCAAGAAAATGACAACTCAAAATGAGAGCGCCGTGGGATAAAACCATATCTAGTTTTTAGCACTTATTGTGGCGGAGGCTGCCTGGGGCACTGCAGAGACAATTGAAAAAGATCGTGGGAATGTAAGCAAAGCCATGGCTAGAGATTCAGTTAACTATAGTTCAACACTGTCGGTTGAAACAAGAGGAAGCTAGAAAGAAACCTGAGGAAAGAAAGCTGAAGGAAGCAAAACTAGTTCAAAAACAATTGTCAAAATTTTCAGTGAGAGGAGCAGTGTTAACCAGTGGAGAGGGGGTGATTACACAGGAGGCACAACATGTACAGTCAGCGGCTGGTGGAAACCTTGCAGGAAGGGAGGAACATAATTATTTTCTGCGTGGAAGAGGAGGTGCACCCAAAGGCAGATGGTTCAGATTTCAGGAACCACAGGGAGGAGGATTTAGTGGAGGACAACCTAGGTTTGGAGGACAGGCGCAGCAGTGCTGGACATGTGGAAAAATGGGGCACATTTCCCGAGCATGTAGAAGCAGGAGAGGTATACAGCAGAATTGGCAAGATCAAAAAGGGGGATGGCATCACCACTGTTTAGCGCAGAACCACCTGAATATTAAGTTTACGATCACACACAGTATTAAACACAAGCACCACAAATGCAACCTACACAACAGGGAAGGCCAATGTAAATGCAGCACACACAGCAAGCCCCCATGCAGACACAGCAAATACTGATGCAACCACAAGTACCCATACAACAAAATACAATGACATCATGGAACGCAAATGTAGTGCCTTAGATGCCTACACCCAGAATAGGGAGTGTGACCATGGTGGGAGGGAACCCTTACACCGGCACAGGGATTAACTTATATCCACAATAGGACAAACCACAGAAAGACTTGATGTGTTACATCCTTTCAGTTACACCAGACCCACAAGAGGAAAGGAGCATCGGGGTAACCGTAGGTGACAAAACATTTTCCTTCCCTGTTTTGACAAGGGTGACCAGGTCCTGTGTTAGAGAGGGAAAGTACCCAATGTCAGGCATTGCCACGAATGCACAAGGTTTTTCAGGGACAACAGGTATGGTTACTTTCACGGACGACTTGCCTATTTCTAGGAGAACATGATCATTCCATGCCATTATTGTACTCTTACAAGGCACCAGTCAACATACTGGGGAGAGATTTGATGAGCAAATTAAATCTGAGAATATCATTCACTGACCAGGAAACAATATGGTCTACTGCAGGGATTCATTACGTAAATGCACAAGAATTTATATTGGCTATCTATGGCCAGAAAGCAGCGTGCTATTAGACCCAGAAGTCTTCCTTTACGGAGTACACATATTGTTAGCATGGCTTCCAAGAATAAGAGGCACACTGTTGAGAATATTCACAGAGTTTTTGTTCAGACCAGAAGTACCGATGGACAAGGAAGTAGGGCAAGTGATTAAAATAGAGCTACAAGCAGCAATAGTGAGAGAAGACAGGTTGATTCTACATGATATTGATGGTGAGGGAATACATTGGAGGACTGTGAAAGCTCTTGATGAGGGAGACAGATTGACTGATTTGACGGATGAAGACTTGGTCACAGATGATGACTCAGATAACGAGATAGTGTTCAACGTTAGCCTTACTTATCAGCTAAAGAATAAGAACAGAGAAGTGCTGCAGAGAATGTAATTGGTAATAAAAAAGACACTAGGCCCCATTATGAGGTTGGCGGTAACCTGCCGTTGTTGCCGGCACGTTGCCGCCAACCTCATAGCACTGAATCCGGCACCTGACTTCCCAGTGTGGAGCAGGAAGTCAGGCGGCGGATTTTGTAATTCCCATGAAGTCCGATAGGACTCCATGGGGATGAGGACTCGGAAGCACTGGCACCGCTGCTGACGGTGCCGGTGCTTCTGTGATGAGTCTGCCTACCGGGCCGCTGTGCCTGGCAGGGTCAGACTTGTCGGGCGCAGTGGCCCCGGCAGACAGACTCGTAGTGTGGCGGTCCGGAAACAAGGGTGCCAGTGAGTTTACGGGCATCCTTGTTTCCGGAACGCCACACTTGTAATGAAGCCCACTGGGCCTCATTACAATACTGGCGGTAGCTGTGCCGGCATACCAGGCATGGCTTTTGCCTGTATAATTTTTCTTCCTGTGCCCAGGAATGGGCAATTAATCAGGTCATTACAGCCCCACCGGATCCAGTAATTGCCCATTCCTGGGCGCCGGAAAAAAATGCTCTGCATTCCCATTTGAGCCCCATAGGGCTCAATGGGAATGGGGAGGATTGAGGCACCGGCACCATTCAGAATGGTGCCGGTGCATCCGACATGGTCTGCTCGCGGGTTCCAGTCCGCCTGCTAGGTCAGACCAGGTGGGCGAAAAGGCACCCGCAAGCAGAACTCGTAGTTTGCCGGTGCAGTAACAACGGTACCGGCAAGCTTACCAGTGCTGTTCTTACTGTACCGGCAAACTTGGAATGAGGCCCACTGTCTTATCTCCAGGAAGATTTGGCACAGCTGCTAAGCATATTGTGGACCAGTAGGCCACATGATTGGCCTATTAAAAGGAGTTGGGGCACTCAAAATTAAACTGAAACCAGGAGCTTTTTTTGCCACGCACGAGACAGTACCCAATGTTAAGAGACGCAGATGAAGGTATTTATGATACCATTTCTGCTATATTGCAGGACAGAATATTAGTGCCATCAGAATGCCATGCAACACAGTGGTTTACCCAGTAAAAAAGGTAACGGGGTTGTGGATATTTATTCACGATTTACGTCCCCTACACAATATTGTTGAAGCAGAGTTCCCATTGGTTCCAAACCCAGCCACTATATTGTGTAATATTCTGCCCAGAGCCAAATAATGTACTGTGATCGATTTAAAGAATGCATTATTTTCTATGCCCTTCCATGAAGTGTCTAAATACTTGACTTTGTTTTCCTATCACAGGACCACGTTGAAACATACAAGTATACCTCAGGGGTACTGAGAGTCCCCCTCAATCTTCAACCGAGTATTCCAGATGGACCTAGGAAACATACACCTTGGCAGCATAGTGGTACACTATGTGGATGACATTTTGGTGTGCAGCGAGAGAGGAGCAATGATGGGACCACTCAATACAGTTGATGAGAGTCTCAACAGAAAAGTGGTACAAAGTAAAAATAACAATATTGTCTGAAAAAAGTCCTGTATATAGGTTGGTTAATAACTCAAGAAGGAAGAAAAGTGACCCCTGAGGGAGCAAAAGCGATTATGAAAACAGCTAGACAAAAACAGTGAGAGGGATGCAGCAAAGTTTGGGCCTTTGCACTTACACAAAGTAAGTGTTATGCTCACCTGGTATCCACGGGGACGCCCTTATGCACTGGTTGCCGGATTCACCCTGGAACCTTCCTGATTCCGGACGATGCCTTCTTTGGCGGTCGGGCCTCAAAACACAGGAGGACTGGACTTAGGAACAGATTTCGTTTCCTCCCACCAGCCCCCTGGACTCGACCTGATGGCCCACTCCTCACCTTGTTGTGATGTCTGGCGTGCTCTCCGTCCTGCCTTCTGTGCAGGGGCGCGTAGTTTTCTGCGGGTTGGAGCGACCGAGTTAACTTCACTGGTGCTAACCCATTCAAATGTCTTTAAGGAGGTAAGTCTGGTTATAGTAGTCTTAAAATGTCCTTGTTTTCCTTTCTTGCTATTTATTACACCTTTGCTAGATGGGAAGCATCGGGGAGGCCTTTGAAAGGGTGCCATTTTTGAAAATAAGTCTACTACTACTAAAATGGTATTGAACCCTTGGCTGGGAGGTAAATCAGTAATAAAGTCGAAAGAAAGTGTGTGTCATGGTGCCAGAGGTATTTATAATGGTTGCAGGAGGCCAGCTGGTTTTTGCTTCAATTACTTGTTTTGTGCACACACCCCACATGACTGAACTTATTGGAAGACGTCTCGACGCCAAGTGGGCCATCAATAATTGCATTTCACTTTGGCTAGGGTTTTGGCAATTCCGGGATGACCTTCCATCAAAGAATCGTGATAGTCCGAAATGATTTGTTGTTGTAGCTCGGTTTTAGGCACATACAGGCGTTCATCAAAATATGGCAGTTCATTTTTAACGGTGTATTGTTTTCCTTTGGTATGCCATTCCAGTAATTTGCTCGGGGTTATTTCACGTTGGATCACGTTTCTAAGCTCAGTTTGTGTTAAAGCTGTTGTGAGGCCTAAAAGCTTGTCCTCAAGTATAATGGCCACTGGATCTGGGATTGAATATACTTTTTCATTGATGCCCATGCGAGATACGGCATCAGCTTTCCCGTTTCTTATGCCTGGTCGATAAGTGATTACGTAGTCACACTTGGCGAAGAAAAGGGCCCATCGTAATTGGCGTGAGGATTGTGCTTTTGCTGTTTTTAAATATTGTAAGATCCGATGATCTGTGATTACAGTGACTGTATGCCTAGCCCCCAAGAGGTAATGTCGGTATGCCTTGAAGGCAGATTTTATAGCAAGCAGTCCCTTAGCGGTGATGGCATAATTGAGTTCAGGGGGTGTGCATTTTCACGACCAGAAGGCCACGGGGTGCAATTGACCAGTTTCAGGGTCTTTCTGAGAAAGAATCACCCCCATAGCCATGCTGGAAGCATCCGTTTCCACAGTGTAAGGAAGATCCGGACGAGGATGTCGTAAAATCGGGGCTTAGGTGAACCTTTCCTTAAGTTCTTGGAAGGCCTTTTCGGCGTCTTCTGTCCACATTAATTTTTTATTGTTTTTTCGTAGAAGTAACGTGATCGGATGCACAATCTGAGAGAAGTCTGGAATGAACCAACGGTAGAAGTTTGCAAAGCCCAGCATGATCTGGACTCCTTTTAACTAGGTCGGGGACGGCTATTTAAGAATGGCATCCACCTTGTGTACATCCATTCGAATGCCTTTCGGAGTAAGAACAAAAGCAAGAAATTCTACTTCGGTTACGTCAAAAAAGCATTTTTCAGGTTTTGCGTATAGTCTATGTTGGCGCAGTTTGGCAAGGACAGTAGGGCATGCTTGACATGGTCTTGTTTTAAGGTTGAATACACTAGGATGTCATCTATATAGGACAGGGCGCAAACATCGAACAATTCCCTTAGGACGTCATTCATAAAGTATTGGAACGCCGCTGGGGCATTGCAAAGCCCGAAAGGCATTACCTGGTACTCAAACAACCCATATTTGGTACGGAAGGCCGTTTTGCATTAATCTCCTTTTTTAACTTGGACCAGGTGGTACGCTCCTCTGAGGTCTAACTTAGTATAAATCTGGGCATCTTTGACTTGATCCAGCATCTCGGGAATAAGTGGCAGGGGGTACTGGTTTTTCACGGTGATCTGGTTCAAAGCGCGATAGTCAATACAGGTTCTCAAATCCCCTTCCTTCTTTGGTACGAAGAATAGGGGACTGGCTGGCGGTGATTTGGATGGGCGAATAAACCCATTTGCCAAGTACTGGTCCAGATAGGATTTTAGATGCTGGTTTTCTGGTTCTGCGAGCACATAGATTCTGCCACAAGGGAGCTGTGCACCAGGTATGAGGTAAATCTGACAGCCTAGGACCTATGCAGCGGTAGTGTA
The DNA here is from genome assembly GCF_040938575.1 of Ambystoma mexicanum. Lineage (NCBI taxonomy): Eukaryota > Metazoa > Chordata > Amphibia > Caudata > Ambystomatidae > Ambystoma > Ambystoma mexicanum. The sequence goes on from NC_090936.1 coordinate 669,290,439, forward strand.
TTAGCTTTGATATTCTTCAGGAGAGTACTAGTTGCCCCATGTTTAGATATGCCGATTCTAGGTCTCGTAGAAACCTTGAAACTGGATTTGTTTTCTTGGAAATAACAGGTGGAAATGGAATCACAAGGAAGTCAATTTTCTTGCACGCCAATCTATCCGAGGGTTATGAGCAACTAACCATGGCATCCCTAATATTAGCTGAAACTGAGGTGCCTTGATGAGATCAAAGGAAATTGATTCCCGGTGTCCATCCTGGCACAGCAGGGTTGTTCCTGCTGTACATTGGGTTAATGGTCCGGAAGCAATTTCAATCCCATCCACCGTGGTTCCCTTTTCTGTGTTCGGCTTAAAACTTAAGGGAAGCCCCATCTGTGCGGCCAGATCTCGATCAATATAATTCCCAACTGCTCTGCTGTCTATGTAAGCTTCAACGGAGTGCATCCTTGAAGGTTGTTGGTGATTGATTAGGATCACTGGTATTGCAAAATGTGAGGCTGGTGGCTCATTCTTCTCACTCAACAAACTGACCTCTACTTTTGTCGAGCTAGGCAGTTTTCCGACTCCTTACTCTCATCCTTTTCTGTAGCTCCCACAATTTCACTTGGGGGGTTTTATCGGACAGTCTTTTGGGAAGTGCCCTGATTGTCCACAGTACAAACATAACTGCTGTTGCCTTCTCTTGTCTCTTTCAGCTTTTGTTAATGGTGGTCGTATGCCTCTGATTTGCATTGGCTCTGTGGTATTCTCTGACGTGCGCGGATTAGCATCCTTGGTTCATAGATACATGGCCCGTGTATCTGATCTGGACCGATCTGCTTTCCGATCTTGTAGTCAATGATCTAGTTGCACCACCAGGTTGATAAATTCACTACAGTCTCTAGGTGGGTCAACCACCTGAGCCAAGACGTCCTTTAATTCCCCTCGAAGGCCTCGGTGAAACAATGTGGTTCTCTTGTCTTCAGGCCACCTGGTTTCGGCCACTAACCTACTGAAGGTTGCTATGTATGTTAGTAAGTCCTGATAACCCTGCCGGAGTGATAAGAGCTTGTTCATGGGTGTGTCGAGCAAAGAGCTTTTCCATTTCCCTTTGGAAGCCCCCAAAGTCACGTAGTAACGGATCATCATAGCTCACAAGCGGCACTGACCATTCTGCTGCACTACCACTCAGATATGACAAAATAAATGCTACTCGTGCCTGATCTTTAGGGAATGCGCCCGGTCTGCAGAGGAAGTGAAGACATTGATTCATAAATGCAGCATACTTCCTTGGGTCACCTGAAAACCTTTCTGGCAGTGCTAACGGTATTGCTCCGGGTAAGGTGATTTGTATTGGAGTGGCAGATGACGTGGTTGCCTGTGCCGGTGGATTAGTCCCGGGTAATGGAGCTTGTCTGGCCTGTGATTGCAGTAATTGCCTGCTGATTTCTTCGGTGCGATCCTTGGTGACGACAAGATCCCGTCGCAGGGTATTAGTCTCTTGCCTAGCCGAATGCACTTCGGCGTGTATATGTCCTAATAACTGAGCCAGTTGGTCCATTTCTGAAGTCTCCATGGCGCCCGGGTGGATAATGTTATGACCCTTCCAGATTCCGGACGATCCCTTCTATGGCGGTGGGGCATGAAAACACAGGAGGACTGGACTTAGGAACAGATTTCGTTTCCTCCCACCAGCCCCGTGGACTCGACCTGATAACCCACTCCTCACCTTGTTGTAATGTCTGGCGTGCTCTCCGTCCTGCCTTCTGTGCAGGGATGCGTAGTTTTCTGTGGGTTGGAGCGACCGGGTTAACTTCACTGGTGCTAACCCATTCAAGGGTCTTTAAGGAGGTAAGTCTGGTTATAGTAGGCTTAAAATGTCCTTGCTTTCCTTTCTTGCTATTAATGTATTTTCTTTATTTATTCCCCCTTAGGTGCACAGAGGTTCAGTGGGTGTGCTACTTGGATCAGGCTCCTGCCAGGATGAGGGACGCAGGGGCGTATGATGGATGGTAGGTTAAGCGCGAAAATGCGGTGCGATAATGTCTTTTCTTGCTAACCTTTATTCTTTATTCCTTTTGAGGTCGCGATGGTCTTTCTGGGCGTGTGTAGATTTCCGAGCGGAACCGGCCAAGAAATGCCTAGCCAGGTGAGGATTTCGTGATTACTGCCGTGAATGCTGTGAGTAACCTGTTTTAACATTGTCCTTCTTTCTCTCTCCCTCCAGGTGCTTTGTTCCGGTGCGTGCGTGGTGTTCTGATTATGCTGCCGACTGGAGGGAAGACCGCGAGCAGCAGGAATCGACAGATGGAAAGTTGCAGGTAAGCAGATACTGCAAATTATGTTCTTGTGTCTCCTCTGCAGATCCGCTGTTCAAGGATCGCCGGGTGCTGATCTCTGAACACGATGAGCATCACGCTGCTGTCTGCAGAATACCGCGAAGCACGTTCTGTAGCTTGGGTGTGGTTTATATAGCCCTCTGTGAAGTAGTCCAGGTAAAGTAGTCTGGGCTACCACACCCTAAAACACTGCACCGCACAGTGTGGGTGCCTCCATGTTGGCTGCAGGCCTTCACAGAAAAAGTAGTCCCTTCAAGACAATGTCCCAATCTGAACATGAGCCTGGTGCCAAAGGCACCAGGACTGACTCCAGGAGAGTCCATGATGATAATGTAAGGCCCTTGGGGCCTCAAGTGAAACCGGAGTCCTAACCCTACCTGGCATGTGACCATGCCAGTGTGATTTTGGGTCACGGGTCGTGACAGCAAGTTGGTCTTTAACTATAGTACATACGTCAGACCACTCTTAAAAGGGCTTAAGGAAGCACAGAAGGATAACAGTGACATAACCTGGACAGGTGAAATGATAGATGCCTTTGGCGAGTTAAAAATGGCAATAAGCACAGCACCCATGTTGGGGATCCCTGATTACAGTGCAGAGTTTTCCCATTCAAATGTAGTGGTAATGGCAGCATTTCTCTTACTAAAAGCTACCCTGGGACACAAACCACAAGCAATTTACAGTGGGATTCTAGATCCAGTATTGGGATATCTTTATCCATGTGAACAAGCATTGGAGGCAGCATCCTTTGCAATTGATAAGTCTGCCTTTATTACAATGGGCTGTACAGTAACATTATATGTAGAGCATGCCTTCTTTCCAATCCTTGAGAAGCCTAAAAACACATTAACCACACAGAGAGAGCCTCTGGTTATGAGGTCATTATATCAAATCCAGCAATCAAAATTGTCAGATGCAGAGCAGTGAATCTACCAAGATTCATAGAAGAGGAAGGGGGGACAGTCCTCGACATTGGTGGGTCATTGTCAATTGTTCAAAGCACAGGTGAAAGGCAAACAGGTGCGCAGTGGTAAAAGTAAGACTTAATTGGAAATTTAGAGACAGTGGTAAGTACGAGATTGCCCCTGTATTTCTCTGCACAAGCAGAAGAATTGGTAGCGCTCATTTTGGCACTTGAAACGCACGAAGAGGAGGCGGTAATAGTGTATTCTGACTCCGCCTACTTGACATCAAAAGTACAGGCAGAACTGTCACGTTGGAAGAGGCGTGGCATCTTATGCACAGATGGTATGCCAGTGCAACATGCACCATTATTGGACAGAGTCAAACGCACTACAACTCCCATCGGCCATCACCATGGTGAAGTGCGCAGCCCACACTACAGGTACAGATTTAGTCTCTCACGGCACTGAGGCCGCTGACTTATAAGCGAAAAAAGCTGCATATTTTCCAGAAATATCCAAATTTGAAATTGTACCAAATTAATACACACGAGCACGAAACATGGTAACGAAAGAAGGCTTTCATACACTACCAATAGCGCAAATTACTGAGTCACAGGGGCGAGCACCACCAGAGGAGCAAGAATTGTGGGGGAGAAGGTGGTGCTCATTGTCTCCACAGATGCAATGTGGCGGCAGGACAGCATTGGGAAACCAGTTATGCTCCTGGTATTACTTAAAGTAGTACTAGATCAAATACATCACCCAGTGCATATAACACAAGAGTGTCTTGCAGTTTTGATCCCAGAAGACTGGTTTGTGCCCAACCTGGCAGAGCATGTTGCCGATTTTATTGTAAATTGTTTAACTTGCCAGCAGTATTCTGCTAGGTACACGCTGCTTACTGTGAGAAGAACAATACCCTGTCCTAGTGGACCCTTTCAGCACTTGCATATTGACTATGTAGACATGCTCCAGATATATGCTAGTAGTCGTGTGTCCATTTTCTCAATGGATCGAAGCCGGACCATGCACACATCCTGATGCTACATGTGTGCAAAGTTCCTCATACATGAGGTCTTGCGGAGGTTGAGAGTGCGCAAAGTGCTCCGGTCTGACAATGGACTACATTTTGTAAATGAAGTCTTTGAGCACATCACAATCTTGTTGGGTATTAAGCACACATTCTCTTCCACTTAGCACCCACAAGCAAACAGTATATGTGAGCGTCTCAATGGCCTCCTCAAAGAATGCATTGCCAAGCTAAAAGTGTCCCTGAAAAAATGATGGCTCCACTGCCTACTCTTAGCCCTATTTGCATTACATAATCAGCCTGGCTCAGACATCACGCCATATGCGTGTACTTCTTACTCCTCCCACTGAAGTGCAAACTGATGCCCATAATGTTGCCAATGTACTTGGAACTGAAATGCATGATTATTTAGCTGCTATGATAGCGAGTGCTTCTTTTGTGCCTCAACTGGTTTGTGAACGTCAAGGGAGATCAAAGAAGACTGATGAAGAAAGCAAATAAATTGATATCATAACAGTTTTATAACAGCCTGCTTTGTATCACCAGGTACTGGCACAAGCCACACTTTGAAGGATCATACATCATGGAGGATGTAACGCTATGAGCAATGAAGCTACAAGGAAGGCATCCCTGGCTGTTTCTCGGTGACATCGAACCCTACAAAGGAGAGACTCCCCTGCCGCAACTCCCTGAATCCGAAGATGAAGAGACAAAATGGGTCCAAACGAGATCTACCACGAGAACCTGGCAAAAGTCAGAAGAATAAGAAAGACAGTGTTTGTGTGTTCATAAACAGAAAATAGAAGAGACTTAGTGGACATTTGTTCTAATTATACCTGCAGAAGACAAAAAGTAGCACTTTTATGAGACGAAAAGTATATCCACTAAATGCTCCCACTACAAATCATACTTTTTATGGCATTGTCTTATTTAGTGAACACGTATCCTGCTTTAGGAGGGAGAAATATAACCCTTGCTGCTATTCTAGTGAATCCCAAAACAGGTTTTATATTTTAAAGAACTTTTCTTGCTGTATTAACACAATTTTTCCTGTAAACACTGACATTTTTGAAAGATGAAAATGGGACTTTTCAATTCTGTTAGATACTCACTTTTATCTTTTAGAAGAAATAATACTACTAGATATTTGTAATGGGTGGACACATTGGCTATCATGGTAATTGCAAATGTCTTACATTGTGTGGTGTTTATTTTACTATTTTTCTAGTTATGAGATAATTGATACATCATAATGTCATTAAAACAGTATATCAAAATGCAACTATAGTCAAAATGAAAAGTAACGCAGTGACAGAAAGCATTCCTATAATGAATACTCAGATAAAAAGAGTGAAACTAAATATATATTGGATGACTCCATAGATGTAAATAATGATATGCCCTATGCTGTTCACATCACTAATAATGCATGGTACAAACACATGAGCATAGTGAGTAGAGGAACATCTGACGAGCGCTGCTATGTGGGCTCCCTCAACCCCTACTCAATGAGCACTTCCAGATCATGTGTTTGTACCATGATCTGGATGTACCCACACACACATATCACATTGCCTAACACACCTTGCAACATGTTTGACAAGAGGACAGTGTCTGGGCAGAGAGATCTCAATGCTCTGGGTAACAAAATAAGATTCTCCACAGTGGATAATTTCCTAAAAGCATTATCCACAATGAGCAATGTTAACGAATAACATGAGGTAATACAGTATATATTAGCAGGCCCAAGAAGAGGAAAAATAAATGAGGATCAATCCTTTTTTAACTTCCCAAGCATACATTTATTTTCAAAAAATTATTAGCAGACTTTGCTAATTAGAATTGCCTTAATTAGAAAACAAATCCACTTGATTAGCAATGTTGTATTAATAGTTTTAATGTCATTAGAAGTTATTTGTACCAAAGACAAGCAGTTGTGTGTTCTGCTAAAGTAAGAGATTAGTCGTGCCTGGGAAATTCTTTTAAAATTCCACTAGGCCTGCAAGTCTAGTAACTTAGTTTACCTACTCAACCTAAGAGAAATGCACTCGACCAATGGCTAAGGATGACAAAAAGTGTAAATAAGATTTCTGTAAAATGCACGTTAGCACAAACCCACTTTGTTTGGCACACTGCTGCCACCCAGAAGTCAGCCATGCACAGTGAAACTTTTATTTGACATTTACTGCAAACAAAGCAAATGTTTCATACAAGTTTCAAACATCCCCTGCAGATGGTACTCGACCTTCCTAAAATGTAACATTATGCGAGTGGCTGAAAGGACTTTGCGAGCCCTGGATAACTCTCTGTAAAAGGTTAGCTGAATGAATAGACATACATAAATAAATAGATATGATAAAAAGGCTCTAAAAACAGTTTGGCCAGTTTTCCCCCATAAGTGCTAATATATAATGCAATCATAATCATAAAGCAAAGTGAGCTGCGGAGGCTATCTACATTGCATGGTATTGCGGTAGATCTGTAGATGTACAGACTGGATGGAACTATTGATCATTATTTTGCGTTAACATCTAGTTAGCTTTGTGTATTCATTATGTAAGAGGAAAGAAAGTAAGAGACTAAGCAGAGTGGATGGCGTTGCAAAACTGGGCAAACTAGGTAGAATATTGTAGTTTGCACCCATCTCACTTTCAGGTTAGCTAGTACGAAGCAACAGTTTGATAAGATGGAATGTCAAGGGGAATGGGATCAGCCCATGGTTTGAGCACCAGTTGTACACATGTATGCAACCCGCAGGTTATAGAACAAGGCTTGCCATCGAAGGAATGTGGTCATGTACATTTACAAGTGTTCACTCATCATCTTCCCCAACAAAATGAAATATAGTTGACACTATGAGATTTAGATACACAACCCTAAACTTTACTAGAACGCACAGGAACAATTCAGTGTTTTACATTAGCAATATTGTAATTATGCATTATGTAACAACTTACATGTTAAGGAGTGGAATTGCATGGCTGTCTTTAAAAAAAAAAAATAACACATACTTGTCTTTGCCAGACAGGATTTAGTCAGTTTAATAAAAGTATCCTCCCAATTACTTCTGGTTTGCAATTATTTGAAGAAAAAAAAGAAAATCTTGCCTAGCACTCCCACACAAGCTTTTGTAACTTAAGAGTGGAGGAGAGGATTACTGCTGCACACTTTCTCCCTTAGCCTCTTTCACCTTGCAGCGAACAAAGAAAAGAGAGCAGAGAGATCCCCAAAGGCAAAAACAGAATGCAGGGTGAGCTATGCTTTCATTGAACAGGGTACATTAAATAGCTAGCTTTTCTACACAAGTGCCAATTTAATTAGCAAATGTACAGAATTGCACAGCAAGTTGCTATGCAACACTGCTTATTTTATGCCTTAACTGCAATGACAAAAAGGGAAAAGAAATTCCTGGGTGTTAGGAAAGAGGTCAGTTACAAAAAAAGGGCATTTTTTTTTTTAACTTTGGTTTTATTAACATTTTCATGGTATAACAAACAGGGACAAAGCATGACCCAAGAATAGACAATCAGTACGCCCTGCAACCCCAGCCCCCCCCCCATAATGAAAAAGAAAAAGAAACAAAGAGGGAAAAAACAAAAGCACATTTCAACTAGTGCAAAATAACTGGGAGACACTTTGAGAGCACATATGTAACCAGAGCTTGGAAGTGACTGTGGACGCTGAAGTATTCCATGACTGTTGTTCGATCACCGTTCCCTGTGCCGTGGGCATCCGCTCTCCTCCGAGCTCCTGGCTGTTCCACTCACCCCCCAGCCCCCCACCGGGCTTCAATGAACATCCCATCCCCAGAACTCCTGCACCCCATACCAGTTCGCTTGGAATGAGCCAGAGTCATTGTTTACCATTGCTGTCAATTTGTCCATCAAGAACATCTGCTTCACCTTCTTTAGCCAGTCCTCCTTTGAGGGGGTCTCCGGACTCTTCCATTTCTGGGCCAAGGCCACCCTCTCCGCCCTTAGCATTGTTTCCCACATTCTGGGGTATCTATATGTGTCCGTGTCTTCTGGGGGGAGACCCAGCAGCAGCGTCAGGGGGTTCTGGGGGAGCAGTTCCTGTGAGACTTCCGCAATCCAACCCCTTACCCTCTCCCAGTACGCCTGTACCTTCGGGCAATGCCATCACATATGGCCCCTCGATCCGACCTGACCGCAATCCCTTGGGCATTCGGGGGACACTCCTGAAAACATTTTTGATAGCCTCACCGGGTCTCTGTGCCACCCCTGTAAAATTTTGAAGTTATGTTCCATATCTGCCATGAACAAGTTCCCGTGAAATGCAATTTTAAATATCCTCGACCAGGCGTCCTCTGAGATCACCTCCCCAGCCAGATCGTTCCAGAATGTATGGAACCCCCACCTCTCTGCCAAATTAATGGTGTTAAGAATCTTGTATATCCCAGACACCGCCCCCTTCCTTGAGGTCGCTGAATCAAGAAGTTTCTCAAAAGGGGTCAGCTGCCTTTTTAAGTTTTGACCCCATGACTGATCACAGAGGATACCTTTCAGGCGGAGATATTCAAATATGGAGAGAGACCCCTGCCCAAGAGCGTCTCTTAACTCCTCATATGATAGGAATTCCCCTTCCTTGAATAGTTGGCCCGCCCATTCCATTCCCAAGTCGGACAAAGGCTGAGCTTTTTAGAACCCCCTGCTCCCCAGTTTGAGGGGGTGGCCCCAGAGTGAGGACATCGGGGACGGCCATGATGTCAGATGTGCTGTCTGGGGGCCTTCTTTCCAGATTGCCCAGAGGACCGCCAGTGTAGGGTGGGATTTAAGTCTACTCGGGATCGACCTATGTGGGGGCCCCAAGGAGGTCTCGAACTTTCATGTGGTGAGCATCCATGTCCTCCAGGTAAGACCAGTAAGTTCCCATCCCCTCCTTCATGTACTCCAGGAGGACGCGCAATTGGGCTGCACGAAAGTACAATTGGAAGTCTGGAAACCCGAACCCTCCCTCCTCTCTCGGTAAGGTCAGGACCGCCTTCGCGGTCCTCGGGGTCTTGCCCTGCCATACAAACTCTCTCACTGCATTCTGTAACATCCTACAGGTGTGGTCTGGGACGGTAGTAGGGAGAGCAGTAAAGAGATAAAGTAAGCGCGGTAGTACGTTCATTTTTACCGCTGTCATGCGGCCATACCAGGACAGAACCATCGAGCCCCATCTCCTGAGGTTAGCGGAGATTCCCGCCAGAACAGGATCATAATTGGCGGGGGCGAGGTTGGAGAGGTCCCTGGTAAGGAGGACGCCCAGGTATCGGATAGAGGCCTTCCCCACTGTTATTCCATTGAGTCTGTCCAAGGGGTCCAAACCCGGGTCACATACCCTCATGGGGAGTAGAACTGATTTGGAAGTATTGATCTTTAATCCTGAGAAGCGCCCGAAAGCGGACATCAGAGACAGGAGAGGGGGGAGCGAAGAGCTTGGGTCCACCAGGTAGGCCAGAAAATCGTCCGCAAACAGGGACAGTTTGAATTCTACTTCTCCTCTCTTAATCCCCGGATGTCCGGGTGTGTTCTTACTGCTATGGCCAGGGGAGCCACTGTTAGGACGTATATCAGGGGAGAAAGCGGGCATCCCTGCCTCGGGAGAGGGAGAATGATTCCGACAGCCTGCCATTCACTTGGACTGTTGCCCGCGGGGCTCTGTACAATGCTGCCACCCATTCCCTGATGTGTACCCCAAAGCCCATTTTCTGGAGGAGGAGTTGCATATATCTCCACTCGAACCCTGTCAAATGCCTTTTCCGAGTCCAGAGAGAGGACACTCGCGTCGGGATCCGATCCCTGGGCATAGTGGAATAGATCTATGGTTTTGCGGATATTATCCGAGCCCTGCCTGCCTCTTATGAATCCAACCTGGTCTCCATGGACCAGTTTCGGTAGTATCTCCTCCATCCGCCTCCCAATTACCTTGGTTAGGATCTTGACATCGATGTTTAGAAGGGATATTGGGCGGTAGGAGTAGCACTCCATGGGGTCCTTGCCTTCCTTGGGTAATACTATGATTATGGCTTCCATCATAGATTCCGGAAGGGTTTCCCCCTCCAGGACTGCATTGAAAACCTTTACTAAATGTGGGGCCAGGGTCGAGCAAAACCTTTTGTAGAAGTATACTGAGAAGCCGTCCTCACCCGGGGAAGTGCCCGCCCTCATCCCACTTATCACCTGTTCGACCTCGTCTTCCTGCACTGGACCCACCAACTGGTCGGCCATTTCCCTGGTCAGGGCCGGGACTTGTATGGAATTCAAAATCCTTTCTATCTCAGTCTCGACCCCAGTATATTCTGATGAGTATAATTGTTCATAGTATCGGCGGAAGGCCTCTCCTATATGGGACGCTTCATGTTCTATTGACCCCACATCGTTCTTCACGGCTTTCACCATTCTACTTCTTTGCACCTCCCTCAATTTCCAGGCTAGGATCCTATCTGCCCTGTCCCCCTTTTCATAGTATTTCTGCTTAGCCAGCTGGAGACTCCTTTCTGTTTTGTGGAGGAGGAGGTCCTTCAACTGGAGCCTGTAGTCGTCCAGGGCGATTACCTGTTCACGGTCTAAGGGCACCGTTGGGGAGCCCTCCGGCTGGAGATAGGCTATTTTTTCCCTCAGGGACCTTTCTTGGGCATCCCTCACTCTTTTATTCTGGGCTCCCTTCATAATGAGAACGCCCCTTAGGGTTGCCTTGAAAGCATCCCATAGGGTGTGCGGGCCAACCTCCCCATTGTCATTGATCTCGAAGAAGTCCGTTATGGCGTCTAACACCTCCTGCGCGTGGACCTCGTCCTTCCAAGGAGTCCTTGCATTTCCATCTATCCCTGCGGTCGTTGGCCCATCCCCTTGCTACGGTGACTCGTACAAGATCGTGGTCCGACCAGGGGACAGGGTCCACCCTATGGCCCGTGACAAATGGATGTAGGGTCTCATCCACTAGGATGTAGTCTATTCTGGAAAAGGAAGTATGGATGGCTGAGTAGTACGTGAAGAAGGGGGCGCCCGACCCGGGGGGGATCGTGTCCACCAGGCCTAGTTCTGAGTTGACTCTCTGGAAGTTTCTTGCCATGGTCTCGTCTGCCACCCTGGGAATCTGGGGGCCCACACGTTTCCTATCTCTGGACGGGTCTAGAACCATATTGAAATCCCCCCCTACCACCATCGGGCCCTGGACAAAGAGCTTAAGTTTATCCCTCACCTCTTCCCAGAATTGAGTTTGACCTTCATTTGGCCCGTATACTACGGCTAAGGTTAGAGGGGCACCCTGCAGGGACCCCTGGACCAACAAGTAACATCCTTCTGGATCTTTCAATATGGCCTCTTTCTCGAAACCCACATTCCTTGATATTAATATGGCCACTCCTCTTTTCTTGCCCTTATGAGATGCACAGAAGACCTCCCCGATTCCTCCACCCCACATTTTGGGCTCCTTCCCCCGGGCCCAGTGAGTCTCTTGCACGAAAAGAAGGTCAAGGTTAGCCCTTCTAAATTCCCTGCAAACCAGGGACCTCTTAGTAGGAGTGTTCAGACCCCGGACGTTTAGGGAGCCCACTCCCAGGGACAGTAGACTGTCAGCCATTATCTAAGTATTCTTTTTTCGCCGACCACCTCGTCACCTCACCGCTCCTCGCGCGCTCCCTTAGTGTCATATTATGCTCTCCCTTTCCCCCCACACCCTCCCCCTCCCCCTCCCCTCCCCACCTGGAGGGCCTAAAACATTTCTCCAACTGCCCCCCAGTCCCAACCCCTAACTGAACAACCCCAACTGTCTCGTGTCCCCCCTCCCCACACCCCAGCGTCCAGCCAAGTAGTTCTGCCATCGCTGGCTTTTGGCCGAACCACCAGCCTGCCCGCTTCGACCAGGCGCTCCATGTAATGCTCGTCCTTATGAGCCCCCACTCCCTCCCTGCAGCGTCATCCCCCACATGACTCCCCCATACTTGCTGTTCGTAGGGACGCTGATAATGGCAAATCCACTGACTTTTCGCTGCACATTGCGAGATTCGGTGGGTTTCCCCAGTCCTCAGTCCTCAGAGTCGTGCCGCTCTCCCTCCTTAACTGGCGACAGAGTATTAATTTTCCTATATTTCCTCGCGCCCGCTTTCCTTCTCCTATCTTTCGACGGGCCTGGGCCCCCCGGAGTATCCCTCTCCGGCCCCGACGGGCCCCTCAGGGGATTCGAGACCACTACATAGTCTTGGATGGCTCCTCGTATGTCGTCTTCCGTGATCAGAGTTGACCGCTGGCCCATATACTCGAAAGTCAGGGAGAATAGGTAGCCCCACCGGTAGCGGATCCCCTTTTCCTTAAGCAGCAGTGTTAGGGGGCGACACATCCTGCGTTTGGCCAGAGTGTAGGCGGGGAGATCTTGGTAGATTGCGATCTGGGCATTGTTGTAAGTGATCTCCCGAGCCTTCCTGGCTTCCTCCAACACCTTTGTTTTTTCCGAATGGTAGTGAAACCGGACCAGAATAGATCGGGGGCCCCCGCCCTACCCCCGGCCCTATGCACCCTATCAAATGTAGGTTCCGTAGTCATTCCTTCAGCAAATAGGAGGGTGATGATGTCTCACCGTTCGGATGTCTCTCTCCGTTTCCCCTTCCACTTCGGGTACCCCAAAAATCCTGAGGTTATTCCTCCTTTCCCTGTTTTCGAAGTTGTCCATCTGCCTGGACTTTTCCTCATCCCTTTTCTCCAGGGCCGCTAGCCTCAGCCCTGCATCCAACTCTAGGGACGCTGATGATGTTTGATTGGTCTCCACCTGCAACAGTCTATCCTCGACCTTGTCCACCCTTTGATCAATTTTCTCAAATTTCTGGGCAATGTCAGACCGCATGTCCCTGATTTCCTGTAATATTGAGGCAAAACCTCTTTCCATAGCTGTCGTGGAGGGCACCGGGGCCTCCGACTGGGCCATTCCTTTAGCGGGGCTTGGGCTTATCTTGCTGCCCGGCGTCTCCTGAAAGTGAAATTCATGTAAGGTTTTCCGCCAGTTCATCTGGCCGCCCCCTTCTGGATCAGCCAGTGGTTTCCTTCCTGGGGCTCTCAGTAGGGGGCTGTGGGGGAAAACAAAAAGAATTCTGGGGGGGGCCCGGGACCGGGCACACCCTCACCTAGCTGAGATACACCGTTGCAGGGGGGTCTTTATTGGGCAGGCACACGCCCCACCGTCTCCAAGTGGGGGCCTCTCACCCGGACCAGAGTCGCCGCAGCCGGCCTAAATTGTCACTGGTCTGTCCAGTTCTATCTATGTGGGCAACTGGGTCCGTGGTCCCTGCCCCCCAATCCTCTGCTCTCTGATCTCCAAGGCCGTCCCCGGGTGGGCACACGCCCCACCAACACCCGGCGGTGGCCTCGCACCAGGGGTCCGCACAGGATTGCTGTTGCTTTCCTCGTGGGGGGGGGTGGCACGGGCCCAACTCGTTTTCCCCACCCGGAACCCTTCACCTCCGTGACGGACAAAGTCTGGCTCCTTGCCTGGCCTGGGCCCCCCTCGCCGTGATGCGGGTCCTACTGCCTTGTTGGGGGCCTCCTGCCTGGCGATCCTCAAAGTGTCTCGGGACTAGCTCCGAGGTGCGCTGGGTTTCGGCTCCTCCAAGTACGTTCTCCGGGGCCCGCTGCTCTGCGGAGGCTGGGGGGAGGGGTGAGGATCCGCTCCACAACCCGGGGGGAGGACCCCCCTCGTCCCGCCGTGGCCCCCGCTCTCGGGGCCGACCATGCAGCAGGATCGGGGATCAATCGGGTGAGGCGGTGGGGAGGGAGACTCCACACCGTGTCTGCGCGGCATCCGCAGGGCTCCTCTCCACTCTCCCGCGCTGCCGCTGCTGAGGCCCTGCGCGGGTCCGTCCAGGGCAGACGTCAAAGGTCCCGTTCTCGTGCTTCCCGGGGACCCCGAGCGTCGCTTTTTCGCTCACTAGGTGCCCGGGGGTGTCACCACACAACGCCATCATGCTGGGTTCGCCTGGGGAGGTTCGGGGGGGGGGGCTCAATCCCCTTGTTCAGCCCGGCTTTGGCGGGAGCAGTACGATCAGGCAGCCATTGCCTGCGTGCCCCCTGGTGGCCTCTCGAAGGGCACATTTTTACCCGAGAAGTATAGATCTGCGCACTGACTGGCTGTATGACAGAAGTATTTATAGAGCAACCACAAGTGGTTATCCACATAGTAAATGAGTGTCATAAGGACTTTGGTAAATACATTAAAATGCTAAAGTGATTAGAGTATGAAGCAGGCCCATTTCACATACTGACAGGTAAAAACACTTCCTTGTGTATCAAAAATATGGGAACAGTAAAGGTAGGAGAAAACAAAGGGTGTAAGAAAATGTATGACTTGCGCGGAATGAAAGTAGGAACAGCTGAATTAATGGACCATTATTAGGCTTGTGGTTCGAAAGCTTACATGGAACTTCCTCCAAATTGGGGAGGTATATGTTACTTAGTCACAATTAGTTAACCAGCCCTTGTAGTTCCCCAGAGCAATATACAAATTGCTGACTTTGCTAGGATGGATACACATTTAAGGAAAAGGAGGTCTCTCACTCTTACATGCAATAAAAGGGAACATTATTCCAGAACGGGCAATCATCGACATTCCAGATGAGATGAACACAGATTGTTCAGCACAACAGTAGTGATTCTCTCTGATATTTTTTTCCTGGATTGCAGACTACTGTAAACACAAAGAGGCTGCAAATCACAAGATGGGAGTTGCTGCACAAAATCAACACAACAGTAAAAGGCTACAATGCCATAAAAGATGAGCCAAGGGCAATAAGACTTATTACCCTCCAGAACAGGTGTGCCCTTGATCTGACAATGGCCATTGAGGGTGGCGTGTGTGCAAGAATTGGACCGTCCTGCTGCACATACACGCCCTCCCACGATGAGGAAAATGGGACCCACACAGGGGCCAGGACTTTTAACTGAATTGCACACACCCCAAAGTCACATCATGGGAAGTAATGGCACATGACCATCATATGTGTCTTATTCTTGTGTTTCTACGTGCTCTGATTTCAGCCAGATATAACAATCGAGGTACAGAGGGAGGAGAGGTTTGTCCATGATCACATATTTGGGGAATGCTATATTCCAGTTTCGATGTGGAGCCTATATGTAAAACATTCATAATGCAGTGCTTGTAACAGGGTAACCGAAATCTCAAACGGAGGCTGCAGCTAGTGTATGAAACATCTATACATCAATGGACAAAGGAGCAAATCGATGCACGAGCAAGGCCTAAAAATTAAATCATTGACCAGAATTTAGTATCAACAGAATTCCCTGGTTATAAATGTATCTATGAGTCAGCTACCACCAAGATAGAAGAA
The DNA here is from genome assembly GCF_040938575.1 of Ambystoma mexicanum. Classification (NCBI taxonomy): domain Eukaryota; kingdom Metazoa; phylum Chordata; class Amphibia; order Caudata; family Ambystomatidae; genus Ambystoma; species Ambystoma mexicanum. The sequence continues at coordinate 669,306,027 of NC_090936.1, forward strand.
ACCTATTGTGCGGGTGTCAGCTGACGCCATCTATCTCTGTGTGCATTTAACTTAAAGTTACGTGACAAGGCATACCACATGTTGTCCCCCACAACCCAGAACCGAGCATAACACCTTAATTTCTGGGGCTTTAATACATGACTTGTCTGCAATCTGTTTTAATGGGGTGAGGTGTGGGGAGGGGGAGTTACACTTGAGTGGAGCTCAATGCAGCTATGATTTTCAGAGCTCTATGTGCAAGGTATGTTATTCAATGACCCCCTCCCCCACAGGGCTGGCCCGTGCATAAGCTTCCATAAAGCCCTTTCCAAGAATGTGTTTGACTGGGGAGGTCTGGGTAATTCCATGGCTCTCTCATTTCTGAGACTCTGTGTCCAATGCTTATTTTCTTAAACAGTGTTGCACCAAAGCAGGGTCCTGGTCGAGTTTGTGGCCCCTCTCAACCATTGACATCACACTTGAATGCGCTCTAGGTGAGCCGTGGCCAATTAGTGGAACAGCACACAATTTGGGGGCCCCCCTTGCGATCCATGATGCCTCCCCCACCACCAAGCTCCTTAAAGCACATGGCACACCACACCCAGGCTGGCACAGACCACCACGTATGCGCAATGTCCATGATGGCCCAGACAATCATGTGTGCGCAATGTCCATGATGATTATGCCGCTGCAGGGGTATGCACTACTCCAAGTGGAATAATTAAATATGATTTTTGATCAAAGCTTAAATGTTTCACCTAGCGAAGAAAGAAAGGGTTGGTGCCTGGTCCCAAAATATATCAGCCACCATTGGTGGCTGGTGAGTTGTTTTATTGGAGGGTGTAAATATGTGCCACAAATATGCAATTGCGACCAAGCATAGCGAGGGGGCCCGAACGAACAAAAACAAGTTTTGTGGGGGCATCAGGAGGGTTCTTCTGCCTCCCATGAGAACATGTTTTGAATAATGGGTATTACAAAGCACACTTAATGTGAACATTTGGGTAGAAGGTCCGACAGTTTGCAATCGGTTTTGTAGGGTGTAGGTTAAATCATGGAAAAAAAGGTACAATAGATGCAAGTGACCAAAAGTGCACAAGTGCAATTCCCAATGCCTTGCCATGCCGATCCCTTCAATATATACCAGTATAAAACACATTTCCATGCTGGCTCCACCAACATATGCTAGTATTCCCATTTAAGAACATACTCATGTTCACTTTGAGATGTTTTTTTATAGTATCACTAGCAGAAGTACCTGTTCTTCGAACGGGTTCTGTAAACAGACATGATGAGCCGATCCTGTAGGTTACTGTTCCAATTTGCTTTCGCTTATCAATGCAGCCATGTATGCGACTACTGTGATATTGCTATGTGGATTGCACACATCTGTATAAAGAGTGCATTCTCTTTGCCTTAGCTCATTTGGATAAGTTATTATAATCATACCTTCTGACATCCCACAGACTTTTAAATATGTAAGTGTCCTAACGTACTCCTGTTTGTATAACCATTGCGGAGGACATGTTAGAGGTCTTACAGCAGCAGTGGTGAGACATGCCACCATTTGCCTTTGGAATGGTGTGGCTGTGAACAGAGCCTTGCTTCAGGGAGTGGAGGAAGACATTGCAACATGCATGGGAGCACTGTCATAAGGGTATCTCGAGGGCACACATATGTAAACAGAGTGCATGTCATTTGCCTTTGGTAACTTCTGAAAGTTACTATAACCATACTTTGTTCCATCCCACACACTTTGCAATATGTGAATGTCCTAAGGTACACGCCTTTGTAGAAACATGTGGAGGACATGTTAGACTTGCTACAGCAGCATAGATGAGATAGGCCACCATTTGCACAGCTACTCACATATCCTTCATTGGTGGATAACTGCACAGGAGACTACCTTCCAAGCTCATTGGGGATGGGGAGAGTATTGCAGATGATATTGGGAAATTTCCATTCATTGTATTATGTTGTGTTGGGAGTAGCAAGGCCCAACTGCCTTCTGTGCATGGCTACGGCCCTTTGAACTAACAGTCTGGGCACTGGTTGTAAGTAGATTTCCGAATGTTGCCTTCTTTGGGTCCGTTCCTATACTGATATGTAACTCTAGCGCACACTCTTCCAAATATGCATCTCTCCTGTGGGTGCACACCATTACAGAATGGTTGTGGGGGACATTTTTCAGTTGGTATACCACCAGAGGTGGCGTGAAGTGCCTGCACTTGCATATGGCGTACGTCTTTGGATTTGTTGCCTTTCATGGACTGACATGCCACCATTTGGGTTTGCTATGGTGTGCCCCTGAAAATACCCTGTTCTTTGAGAGTGAAGGAAGATATTGCAACATGACACGAGTTACTAAGCAGTACACATTTAAAGTATGGATAATGTACAGACCGAGCCACATACATTTGCACAGGAGTAAACCATCAACGCTGTTACGTCCCGCAATATACAGGACGGCAGGCCATCTGTTAGCTTTCTTTTGCGTACTTGTTGAGATGGCCAACGAACGCGGTTGGCGTTCCTATTGTGTGCAATTGTAATGTGTGCATCGCTTCCTTTACCTGTACGTGTGGGCGGCGTACACCATCGCAACAGTCACTGGCATAGCTGGCTTTAGTTGTGGAGAGTCGTTGCTCACAGAGTGCACTCCAGGCCTTTTTGTTAAGTGCATGCCAAGCATAGCACACTGTCATGTGACCACCTAGCTCCAGAAAGGAACAACATAAACAAAAGCAAAAGCAGACATGTGCACACAGAGCGTACGGTTCTAGAGAATTCCCATACTTTCTGAACAAAACTGTGAATTGTTACAAGTGCTTTATTTTGCCACAAAATGTTCATGCGACCATGTAAGGTGGCTACCATCACCGCTATTTTACTTCGCAAACAAAATCCAGTGTACAATGCCCTATGTGCACTTATTTTGTCATCTAGCAAAGTGGAAAAAAGATAACTTTGTGGTCCTTGGTGGGAGAACACATTTTCTTTGCAAGGTAGACATGGTAGCAGCTGTTGCCTCTGGGATGGTTTACAGAATAAATGTTTGCAGGTTGGTTCGTATTGCCAGAATCTGCAAATGGACACACTGGCCCATATCGGTCGGCCCAGATCATAACGACGGAAAATACATTGCTTATGATAATCTTGCAATGCTTGGTCCACCACTCGTCTGTTGGAATGTGGAAGCTGTGGCACGCACAGAAAGGTGCCAGGTATCTGAGAAGAAAGAGGAATAATAATAGATGTAACTAGCCGTTATTAGTGGCAGCGTACAAGACAAGAGTTTGCGGGCAGGATGTCATAGTAGGTGGCTGCCTCATGGACTATGTAGTGTGTGTTTGAGTAGCATCATATGTTAACTCACTGCTTTGCTCTCTGTGTTGTAGGTGGATACTGTCCTTGTACGGCTCCCTACAAGAAAAATATTTTTGAAACGTTGCCACCAGACCCTCCTTTCATGTGTTTTCTTTTTACAAAAAATGAAAGTGCTAGCCAGTGTTGTTAGACCCACGGAATAATGTCTGTGTGTGTCCAAAAGAAAAAATAAAAAAACAACCATCATGGGGTTCCCCTCGGATTGCAGGAGAATGCAGGAGCTGGTTTGCTTAAAAATGCAACATTAAAATGTAAGCTGTCGATGTTTGTGTGCCGGTTGACCGTTGCGTGAACCTGTGGCCGTTATTACTTTCAATACGAGTGTGCGTAGAACTGGTAATTGTTTGAAAGGGCATAGTAAGGGCAAAACAGGTAATGTAGCACTGCACGAGAGAGCATAAGGTGTGCTGGTTTACTGCACGATTTGCCTTCCCTTTTCGTCTTGTAATTTATGTCTTGATTTTCAGGGGATGGGGAAGAATGGCAACCAAAGGCACTTGCTAGGCAGGTCCTTAAAATCGACTGCAAATATGGCCTATTCTCTATTAGATCTGCCCTCCTCTTCCTCGAGGGTAAAATAGCCCCGAAACTGATATATGGTTTGGAGCTATGTACGGGGTTAACCATCTGCAAAGTCGATGTGAATGAAGGCGACATCTGGAGATGGGTCTTACTTCTCCCGAATGATGTCCCTCTGGCTGTGATTCGATATGAGCTAGGTTACATCTCTTTAAAATCTCGAGTTGACTGGAGGATGCTTATGCTCTATGCCAAACTCAAGGCACCTACATCCAAAAGTCTATATGAACTTGTTGGGAACAACATTAATCGATCTGGTTTCCTATCTAATTTCGCTAAGCTGTGCGAAACTATTCTGTATAACATCAGCTCGGATTTAGAACAGCTAACTACTAATCCTACAAAACTAAAAAGAAGCTGTGGGACTATGATTGGTGCCGGTCTATGGATGCTTTCCACTCATATAGCTCCATGTCTCATCTGGCACATTCCCCAATACTTATGATTTTTCCCAATCGAGACCATTGACAAGCCTTACTCAGATTGCGCTGGAACATTCTCCCAACCCTGGACACTAAATTGAGGTGGAAACAAATATCAGCGGCAGACAACCTCTGCAGATTCTGACATTTAGTTCCTGAAACGGCTAAACATCTTATTTTGTTTTGCACACAACTCAAAACCCTTAGAGATTCCTGTCTGAACGTATTAAAATCTCTGTATTTGGGTGTACCAACTGAACTGGTATGGCAACGCTGTATGTGTATCCGAACTACGCGAGAGAGCTTGGCTCCGTCTAGCTTCATTCGTAACCTTCATTTGGATTATATGTGATTGATTGGATTTTATTGTTTAAAACATATAGGCTTTTCTTTAGATGTTATTTTATTATCCAAAGGGAGTAAACTATTTATTTTAATTCTCAACACATTATCTGTATATGAATCTGTGTTTCTTCTTTTTATGTTTTGTTGAAATTTTTCTCGTTTTTTGTAAAGGTTTAATAAAACCATACACAACAAAAATAAAAAAATGGCAACCAAACAAAGTACAATCACAGTTGCAATTCACGGGGAATGGTGGAGAAATGCCGCTGTAATGGCGCACGATTACTGCCATCACTAACATCTGTACAATGCACACAGAAAATGTGTGCAGTTCAATAAATGTATAATTATGCATACAGAACTGCAGCTTAATACATTTTAGGTTTAACACACGTGAGATGTAAAGTTGTACTTACATAACTTCGGCAAATTCCATGCTTGTATTGGGTGATGGGACAAACTGCAGTGTACACCGTATGGAATCGTTGAAGACTACCTTTGGGGCACATGGGCAGAGCAACTGCAGTGTAAGTTATGAATCCTTGTTTCCAGAATTCCATATAATGTGTGGCCTTGGAGCTAATTATGCTTTCCTCTCAAGGCTGCTTTACAATGCGCATTTGTCCTATTGAAGGAGAGATATGTTAGATTTCGCTTTCCGGGGATGCTGGGGGAAAAAAGATTCAGCCAGCAATGCTTTCGATTGTGCCATGCAATTCCGAATGTTGGTGGTGTCATTACGGTGAAGTTAGTACGATGTATAAGTAGAGATGATGCTGCCGTACACATGATGGTCTGAATGCACAGATGGAAACATACATAAAATGTGCTTTTACAGTCCCTATGGAACATTTATGTGTGCAGTGTGTTAGGAGCCAATGGTGGAGGATGGCACACTGTGTGTGCGCTGCCTCAGCATACATGGGTGGCTGGACAATCGTACGCAGTTTACTGTGTTGCAGCGTGAACATATTTGGGGCTGTCGATGAAAGAAAAGGAATTACTGCTTACATTCTAAGGGGGTTATGGTGTGCAAAAAGTGTTTACATTATACAATAAGAAAGGGAAACAGAAGTTTAAACATTTAAGGAGTAACGCAGTGTTTGAAATATGCCTGCGGAGCTATGTACCATGTGCTGCCATGAAATCTGTGGTGTATATCTTCTTTTGAAATGGTGTACATAACAATGAAGACGACCTAATGGCCTAAACTGTGCCAGTGGAATGCAAGGCACCAAGTGTTGCAGCAGGTAGGACGGTTACATAAGATGTATGGATGCATTGATCAATTTGCATTGTTATGATTGTGCAGGTGTTTGTATGCATAGTTGTACAGTGCAGGGGCATCTGTGGGCAAGGTCTGCAATATTGAATGCATGGCTGGAGCACCTACACTGTACTGGGTGTAGTGAAATGTGTAGGGCATAGGCACAGGCTGTATAGTGTAATGTAGGTGTGCATTGCAAATTGTGGCATTGCTATGTGCATGGTAGAAATAAGTGCACGCATTGCACTGTGGATATCATAGAGTAGTATAGTTCCAATAATTGCATGCTTACTGTTTGGATTGGGGAGGGACTGTGCTGTTTTTTCTGTATTAAATGTGACATGTTGTAGTAATTGTTGCACCAATATCTGTGGGAAAAGAGAACAGAACATGTCAGAGCAGGTATTTCGTTACTTTGTAGTCCAATATATTGCATATCATTATTTACTTTGTGGACCCTCATAACTAGTACTTTATAAGTACTATTCTTTGAACCAGTGTACTGTGCAATGTGCGCAGTTCCTGTGTTTCTTTGCATAATCATTGGGTCTGTGGGAAAAAATAAATCCATGCTGTATTTAAAAAAACCTTCCAAATTTCTGTTCTGCTATGGTGCACAATGAAATACAGTAACATTTGGAGTGGTTATAGCACTTTTTAAGGTGTACTTTTGAAGTAGGAGGAAATGTAATGGTTTACGCTTTCTGCCCTATACATGTTGGTAGGGCGGGTGGGGTTGTACAGCAGTTGGTGTTTTGTAAATGTTTACTTTGTTCCTTTTTGGTAGCACTGTTTCTTTATGCATTTAATTGCTGCTGGTGTTTTGCTCATATTGTGCCATTGTACTGTGCTACTGCAGATTTGTGATGGTAGGTACACACCCGTTGGCGTACTGTAACTGCTCATACTTTGGAAGTGTTTAAGATATGTTTGTAGCACAGTCGTTGTTCAAGGCTGAGTTGGGTTGTTTGGATGCGCCGAAGAATATTGTAGTATTCTGGTTGCAGTTAGATATCAGGTGGGGCATTCTAACTGTTTACAGTGTCCCTTTCCTAAAGGGTATGTTTACAAGCTTGTCGATTCCTATTGCTACTTTCACATCTGTGTACATTCTGAAGTGGTAGTCTCCCATTATGGGTTTATGTAGTGATAGTTGCATAGGTCTTGCAGTTGTGTGAGTATTCTTAGAGAGCAGGTGACACATTTGCGTAGTTGGTGGTTTCAGAGGTTACTGAGCATAGTTTTCAGCCCTCACACTTAGTACTTTCCCTTTTACGTATCCTGTGGAAAATACTGCAACTGTGATTTGTTTACATGTACTGTTTGTGTGACTGTACTCATTGGGTTCATTGGGGATAACATTGTCCAACACACACTGCAATGCATTTCTTCAATGCTTGCTGTATGCTAAATTGCTTTCGGTCGACGGTGTGGAAGAGAATTTTCTTAGTACACTTACAGAGGTACTGGTTGGTGCTGAGGAGAAAGGTATCGTAGGTTTGTACATCAATGACTACATTTTGGCTTCAAGAATATTACGTAGGCATTTGCAAGATTTGCAGGTAATCTCTGCTTTGGAATGATGGAAGTATCATTGCATTCCCACCATGACCATTGCTTTCTAATGTATGCAGTATAGTGGCCGCCACTGGTTGTGTCGCCTGTGTGGTAGATTATGGCTGTTATGAAGGTTTTCTTGCAAGTGAGACCTGTCCGTGTGTGAAGGCAGTAAGTTTGCAGTTGTTTTTGGTTCCATCGGCATTGTATCTTAATAGCATTAATATTACATATTGACTATGTGAGTGTATATGCAGCGTCAAACGATTATCAGAATTGCACGACGTACACAATATGCTAAGGTCTGCATTTTGCACCAGTTGCTGAAATAGAATGGAGTCACAGTTAGGTATTGCTACATGCATAAATAATTTGTTAGGGACTTGCTCCTGAATTACATGGTTGAAGAGACTGCATGTATGTTTCCACATATAGGAAATGTGAAAGATCTCATTGATGAGTTTGTTTTTCCTTTCCGGTATTTGTTATAAGTACATTAGAAATTCCTGTGAATCCTCTTATCGTTTAAAGTGAATTTCACCATTCCAGCAGAGTAGTCCAATTCTTGCCTTATTGCTGAGACACTGTAAATGTTGGCAGGATTACTTACTTCCTTTCTGTGAAGGACAAGCATTTGCAAACACAACAGGTCTGTGCCATTTAAATAAATGTGTTCAACAATTGCTGGCATTTGGAATCAAACATTCACTGTTACATTTGCATAGCAATTAACATCTGTTGTATTGGAACATTTGAATGGACCAGGTACTTCTGTGTCTGAGTACTTTGATGGAAGGGTACATGGTTTCTTTGAGGAGGCACTTTTCTTTGTGTGTGGAGTTGGGTATGTCTTGTCTTGTGTACTTCATTTATCTGTGCTTTTGGTAGTTGATGTAGTATGAGTTGATTTCAATTTCTTTGGTGGTACTATTGCCAAATCATTTACAACATCTGATTGAATGAGCCTTCTTTTCAAACCTTTGGGTTTCTGAGGAACAGAGTACATGTTCAGATGGGGTGTGTTCAGTGCACATAGTCTATTGTACTCTATGATGCAAGGAATGTCTGTGCTGACTGCACTTGGATCGAAATTCACTAGATACAGTCCTTCCAGTGTACGTAGCCGTGACAGTGCTACATAACTCATGCCTGCTTTGAAGACTGTGCTGCCAATATCAATCAATGCTTAATCTAAGGTTAGACCTTGCGATTTATGAATAGTTACTGCATAAACTAGCGACAGAGCAAATTGTTCTCCGTGTACATACATGTCTTTGAAAAGAAGGAATCGTGCTGTGTCCTATCTTTTTAATTTCTGAAACTTTGTCAAACTGGATGTTCACAAACTGAATGCTGTTGTCCCGTGGGTATGTCTGGAAGCCAACAACTGTACCAAGCGCTCCATTAACTAACGCTTGCTCTACGTCAAGGTTATGCTTCAGCATTACTCTACAGTTGACACATAATGTTAACATTTCCTCCAAACCTGCTGTGTTGGAGATAGAGTTTTCTAAGGTATGTAGTCGTGTTATGCCTTGTTGACAGATAGGTAATACCGTGTACGTCCAGTTTGTCTGTGGAATGAATTTCCACTAGTGGTTGTTCTTTTTTCAGCATTGTTGCATTGAATTGCGCACAGTTTGCTAGAGCTGGTATTAAGGACATACAGGTGCCATTTTTGTGAGCTAATTGTTCCATGACATCAGTAGCACATGTGTTATGCCCGTACAGCTCATGGATGGGTATAGTATTGAGGGTAGACTGCGCCTCCTTTGTTAGCACACCAATCCATTTTTTTTCAAATGTTGGCGTAGGTGAGGTCTGCAGACTGACGGATGTTTTGAGTTAGTTCTCTGTATTGGAAATGTTGCCAGAGATTTACATTCCCAATGCTTCCAAGACTTTTACGGCTTACTTTGTGTCCTAAGGTTTTGAAGATAGGTTCATCTTTCATTGGTGTTAATTGAAGAAGATCTCTGAAAACAATGACATGTTTTCCTCCAAAGAGTTCTTCGCAGTCTGTTTTGAGCACTTCTTGCAATCTGAGGTGAATCAAAGCCAACATTAGATATTGATATCAGAAAAGAATGTAAACCAGAAAATTCAATTCTGTCCAACAGGATGAGGATTTATAAAATACATAGTCAATGTTCATTCACAAAAACACAAGAAAACACTATCAAGTAGAGAGGCAAACAAAATTGGCATCAACAGGTCACACTACATTTGAAAAGGTGGTAGAATCCAATTCAAGTGGCGACGCGTTTCGAGGATATTTTCCTCTTCTTCAAAAGGCCAAAATCAAATTCTTAAAGCAAAAAGAGAGAAAGGAACATTTGTATATAATTGTGAAAGATATCTTAACATTCTTAAGGTATGCTTTTGTTATCTGTTTGTACCTGCAGACCAGTTTACGTATATCAAACTATTAATTGGAAGCACCGCTGCCTCACATATGCCTGTATCGGAGATTGTCCGTCTCTAACTACTCCCGTTACTAGGGATCTATCCTCGGCCTTCATTTACTTTTCAGGTATATTCTTTGGACATGCTCTAGTTGCCTTTCTACTGCTCTTTACTCTTTTACTACTTTTACACCATCTTTTGTCTTTATGTTTCCTGTTACAGTAATCTATTGCTCTCCAAGTTGAAGTATTTTACCCGTGGAAGCGCATTACATTCCTGAAATCGCTGTGTCCATTATTTTTCACTTTGAATTTTCGGAAGACACAGTTTCTATTGGTAAACAGAACCTATTTATTCTTATCTATTACTATCCCTACTGTGGGCGATACGGGTCTTTAGAACTAACACTAATACCTTAATCGTCTCCAGTCACGGGGTGGCCTTGTCATTTGACTGTCAAATCGCGATTTAGAGTGAATCCCCTTTGCAGATATAAATAATTTAACGGTACACAATTCAACCAGAACCACTTTAGCATGAACAATGATTGAATATGCCCATTCGGCATAGGACACACTCAATGGATGTTCTTTTCTCTTTATACTATGTGACACACTAAAAAATGACAAAGATTGTTTAACTGATCACACTGAAATATACAGCTCATGTACTACATCATATGTTAAGATATCTTTCACAATTATATACAAATGTTCCTTCCTCTCTTTTTGCTTTAAGAATTTGATTTTGGCCTTTTGAAGAAGAGGAAAATATCCTCGAAACGCGTCGCCACTTGAATTGGATTCTACCACATTTTCAAATTTACTGTGACCTGTTGATGCAAATTTTGTTTGCCTCTCTACTTGATAGTGTTTTCTTGTGTTTTTGTGAATGAACATTGACTATGTATTTTATACTTCCTCATCCTGTTGGACAGAATTGAATTTTCTGGTTTACATTCTTTTCTGATATCAATATCTAAATTGAGTAGTGGACTTAGTCCACACATTTGAAAGTGTGCAGGGGATGGGAGGGTTCCTAGACTTAGCCACACTATGTTGTCAGATTTCCCATATAAGGTGGTGCCAGTTAAACGGTCTGCGGCTTCGTAGCAGCCACATTCTCTGTGGGACAGCCTTTTTATGCCAAAGCTATACGATTTTCATGCCAGTGTTTTGTCAGATGATATGTCAGCCCAGAGGTCTTTGAGCTCTCCGTTTTCTCTGCTTTGGTTAAGTAGGCTGTGAAATATCGTGCATATTTGTTATATCAGGAAACCCTCACCAATTTTACCAATGGAATGTATCCCAAAGTAAATAACCCTTGGAGGGAGTCCAAGAAGAAAACCTACATACACACAAGAGGTTATAAATGTATGTGAATTGTATTGAAACAGAGACTTAAATACAAAAATAAATTATTGTCAAGGGTGGGTGGGCTGGTTTCTCAAAGTATTGAGTCCTGGTGCCCTAATCCCAAAAATCACCTTTACCGAAATGACAAGCTATGTTTGTCTAAATTCATAAAATGTTGTTGAAACTGGTCTAGGGAAACCAAAGCGGCATTTGGTGTAGTATTTGCCTCTGTCCTTATATTTGCGTCAACAATACTTGCTACACGTGTCTTTGGAATTGCAAAATGTGTGAGTGTTGGTCACTATGTGTACTTTCCGAAGGGATTTCGCAAGTGACATATTTGGGAATCAACTGCACAACAGTTTCATCACTCTCCTCACCAAATGTAGGAGCATTTTTAAACCACAAAAGCATGTGGATGTGTGGTGCTCCTCTGGATTGATATTCTCTTCTCCAAAAGAAGTGTTCCACTTCTCCAAGGGGAGGAAGTGCTTTATTGCAAATGAAGTGCAGCATGGCAAGGAAGCGAAGATGGAAGTACTTTGAAACATTTACTGGATCAAGAGAGCAAAGTTCTCCTGGTGTTTTCATGTCTACGCCTGTTTTTTGTTTGCTATGCCTAGGAAAGAATGAAAATCTTCCCATGCATACTCTGCACAACTTAAAGTGACAAACCATGTGGGTGGCCCAAGGTTGCGTAGCATGCACCGTACATCTGCGTGCCATCAGAACCAGTATTCTTTTGTACCACGCATGTTTGCCAAGAGATTTGTAATACTTGACTGTAAAACTGTGTGTAGCAGACATGTTTTGGAAATGGGAACCTGTCTTCAATGTGTGGGCAACTCCAGAGCATAGCGTTGCCAGTTCACTTTCAAAGAGAAGGTGGAATATGTACTCCACATTCTGTCTAAATCTCGAGTCTTCAGAATACATTCGTAAACAGCAGTATTCTGATGCTGTTATTTGAGTGCATCTTTTCCCCCTTTCCCTGTCGGGAAGAGTAGAGTAAAGGCTTGTTCTTCAACACTTTTTTCCCATATACTGATTGGCGCTCCTTTGGCTTGCCACATTTGATATGTTTCTAGTGCATCGTCTATGGTGTCTTTGAAGTGCAGCGGGTGAATTGTGTAGTGATCTAAAATATTGGAGGCAGCACTAGGATCTAGATGTTGAAATTGGCCAGTTGTTGAGGAGTCCTGAATTATTAAGGTTGTTTCTCTCAGGTTTTCTTCATCGTTTATTTCCTTGTAGTATTCATTGTTTTCTTTGGGGTATTGCAAGGTTTCCTAACTTTGCTTAAGTCCACTTGTTGCTGCCAATTATTTTTGTCTTTTGTAGGTACACCATTTACCAGGATAATCAAAGATTTTTGTATTGGCCTTTGCACTCGTAGAGTGTCTAAATTTTCTTTGAGATATAATTGTAAATAAACTACTTTCCCACAAATGCCTCTCAGTAATTCGGTGGGAGGCAATTTTGCAGTTTTTGGGTGAAGTCGTATTATTGCTTGTTTGGATTATAATGCTCTCATACAAATTAAGCTGCTGCAGTGCGTTTGGCAGTGGAAATAACTCAAAATTATTGCTGATTGCCCGTGAAGGCCTTTGGTTATTGTCAAGTTTTGCAGTGTAGTATGTGCACAGTATGGAGGTGGTCGTAATTTCGTATTTGTTTTCAACTATAAGGTACAGAGCTAATTGAAACCATTGAGATTCCTCATTGCCTTTTACTTTCTGCTTTATATCGACAGTTTTGGTGCTTTTTCTATAGAAAGTTCTACAACACCACACACATACTTGGTTTGGCATTTCAGCAGATGCGCTTTTGAACTTTTGTATTTCTTTTCTGTATGTGTGATATAAAAAGTTGATAGCTGTACTGTTGTCAGTATTGTTGTCTGAACATGCTGGAGTTTGTAAGTGCTCTATTGTTCCACAATATTTCCTTTGGAAGTGCTCCATTTCTTCGAGCACTTGTTTGGCTGTACCATGTAGGAGAATATCATATAAATGTTGCATTGCTAAAGCTGGACTTTTTGCATAGTACAGTTTGTAAACTAGATTTCTGACTGTTGTAGGGTGTGTTGCTAACATTTTGATACAATGGAAGGATTTTTTTTGCAAGCAGGTCCAGAAATACAGGCTAAGGAATGTCCTCATATTCCTGTGTAGTTGCGCACTGGACAGGAGCCCATAGTTTGTAGTATTTTTCTTTTTCTTTTCTTGTTGCCTTTCACATACAGATTGAGGAATTACTGCAAAGATTAGATTAGGCATTGGCGAATGTTACACATTGATGTGCAAGGCCATTTGTAGGTGAGGCGTGTTGGTTTGGTGAAATGGAGAGTGACATCTAAGTTTGATGGGGATATTTCTGAAAGCAGTGTTTATTCTTCCATTATGGTTCATACCCTCATCCACTTCGATGTAAGGCAATTTGGTTTGTTTGTTCTTGTTTGTATGATTCTTCATTGAAGTATGGCTCTGTGTTGGTGGTATGACTCCACTCACCTGTACAGAGGTGGCCAAAGTTGTTTATGCTGATATTGCGTTTGTTGCAAAGTAGTGCTTGCAATTTATCAATTAATCTTGTTAGTGGTTTAATTCTGTTCAAAATAACTATAAACAATTTCCATTTCACAATCATTGCAATGTCTACAAGAGCTTCAAGGATGACTTTTCTGCTGTAGGTTTTGAGGGTTGAACATGATTTCTGCCCTCTATGTATAAGGTTCTGAAGGACTCTGTGGTGGACATTTTTTTGTAAAAGTAATTTTTTGGAATGCTTGCTTGTGGTTGCATTACCATTTGTACGTGCTCTGTTAGCAGTAGTGCGTGTTGCACTGGTTTTAGTGCTTTTCTTTTCATTCTCACATTTTGACAGATGAACTACACTGTCTTTACTGGTTGATGCATACGTTATCCTTAATGACTGAACTAGCTCTTCTCTTTCTACTTTCTGTAGAGGTTCTGCTTGCAGTGGATGGCTACTTTCTATGTTTTTAGGTTGCGTGGCTCTATTTCTACATAGCTTTCTACGGAGCTGCAGTTTGGTCGGCAGTAGCTGTTGGCGAAGAAAGGGAAGTGTGGGTGTGGAGATTTTCAAATGTATATGTGTGCAATGTGCATGAGTGGGTCAATAGTAGGGTAGGCATAAAAATGGAAGTGCGTAACTCTGTAATTGCCTATAACTTTTGGTTGGGCATACTGTCTTACTATGTGGGGATTAGTCTAATGGTGGCAACATAAACACTGAGCACCTGTAGAGGTGCCATCAGTACATACTGATGGATTTTCCGCAAACCTATATGCTACAATAGAACAATAGTGCCCTCTTCTATTAAGAGGTACAACAGTATGTTGGTATTGTACTTACTTTGCTACTTGGTGAAAGTAGGTTTGTTGCAGGTTGTATTTTGAAGTGCCCACGCCAGTGGCTTTCTGGCAACAGGTGGGTACTGCATCTGTATAAGATGATGGTAAGAAAATATGTTGGCTAATGGCATAGTGCTTACATTTGTACAATACATTCTTTAAAACTCTAGGGGGATGGCTTGGCAGGAAGAGCAAGTGTGTGTGTATAAATGGCTTACGATATGACTGGGGACTTACAGCATAAGCATGTTTGTGAAGGCGGTAGGTGGGTTATTTGGGAGTGTATTGTATGACATCTTATTGAACACGTGTGTGTATTAGTGATGGAGTATTTGCTTTCAAAATGGAGTACTGCGCATTGTGGCAGAATGACAAAAAGGTGCGGAAAGATGTACAGAGTGCAAAGCAAAATGTTTCTGTGTGTGCATTTGCATGTACTTCTCTGCATACATATGCTTGCTACATGAGTGGAGCCATTGTGTCCGGTCTTTAATTTCCTTATGCGCATTTAAGAATTTTACCGCTGTCAAGGCACACATACATTTTTTTCTTTTTTAAGTAATGTTGTAATCTATGAAGTGTGAAAGGTAAGTGGCAGGAAACTTGTTATGCATGCAATGTATGCACTTGGCTTACTTTGGTGGGATACGTTGCTGATACTTTTGTGTGCGATTTTTACATATTTGATAGGAGGTGCGTTAATGGGGGAAAGCATCCTAAAAATGTCGGACCAAAAGAAGAGAGTAGCCGTTTGCATATAACAATGGCTGCTATGGGCAAATGCCAACTTTGCAACCACCTACCACTGTAGGAGCCATTTAATGATAGGTGATGGGAGAAATAACAGTATGAATGTCGAGTACGTCATGGAGATTTAGAGCCAGGTACCCTGTTGCTACAAACGTATAACACAGTTGCAAATGTACTGTACAAAACGTAGTAATACCTACAAGGTGTGGTGACGGGTAGGGATGCCGATGTTTGTGGATGCAGAACTCGTAGATCATTTTACAGTATTTTCCTGTGCAGGTGCTTTTGATTTACAGGACACTTGACCTCTGCTTGTGTAACGGTTGGTATGGACTGTTCAGCAAAGGTGATAGCGTTAGATGCAGAATTCTTGGATGTAATTGGTGGATGCGTATGTGACCATTTAACAGTAGCCAATGAGGGAGTGCTGGAAAAGACTACTGGAAAGGGAAGAAGGACTGGCGCTGCTGTAATGGGGTGCGGCTCTCCAGGTAGTTGGGGAAAGCACACGTGCTACATGCTGTCCTTAATATGCTTGCCATGAAAATGGGACTACGGATGATCAAATCAGGTGTATGTGTGCATTGCTATTGCATGCTAGGATGTTCTTCTGTGTCCATGAGAACCTTAGTGCTTCCAGTGTGGCGTTTGCCAGTGGAGTTGATATTTATTTTCCGCCTATAAAAATGTGTCTTCTGTTCTACGTTTAATTTACGTTGCAGACACTCGTGCAATAATTTAAGGAGGAAAAACAGACAGCAATCCCGAACAACTACCACACAAAAAGGTGTTTTTTTACACGTCGCCTTACAAAAATAAAAAAATTAACACTTCACAACTACCAACAAAGCGCCCATTCTCTATCATGTTTCAAAATCATGCTTCAAATGTGTTTGCACAGCCCGCCTTAACACAGGACAATATGTTTGCAAAAGCCGCAGCATTTGAAAGTGTGCACATGCTACATCTGGGTCTTTTCAGGGCGGCTTCAATGGAAATGGGACTGTGCAGGAGTTGGGATTGGTCAATATGATTTCGTGGGTGTGGTGTGTAGCAACACATTGTGCCAGAACGTGTGTTTGCAAATTGGAGTGCAGGTAGCTACGGGTATGGTTGTGCAGTTCTGTAGGCGGACTATATGGCTTTTGGGCGACTCCTGGATACATCAGGTACAAGTTTGCGCAGAATGCTGTGCACTGGCAGAACACCTGGGTTCCATAATGTCGATGCACACGGTCACGGAATACATGGGATGAAGTGGCTCCATGTGGGTCCTCTTTGTGCCGGTTTGGTGACACTCGCTCATCCAGACATTATTGTTCATTGTGGAGGGAACAGTTTAGGACATGTTAGCGGCATCTCACAGCAGTTTGTGATGAAGGAGACATTACGGCAACTCATGGACATGTTTCCAACGTTGCACATCACTTTTTCTTCACATTGCCCAGAGACAGATGTGGCTGCGTTCTTCCTCGTGTGGGCCACAAATGGAGAAAGTGCGGCACAATGTGAAAAAGTCTGTTTGCGCTTTTTTGCAAGACATTGGCATGTCCTCCTTCCACAATGAAAACCCTATGTTTCGTAGTAGCAACATTTTTCGTTCAGATGGAGTTCATCTGACTGATGCTGGCAATGAGCTGTTTCTGCGGAATATCCAAAATGCAGTGCATTGCTTCCTACAACTTTAGCAAGCATTTTCCCTGTGGCTGTTGATCACTTCGAACATTGCAAACACAAACGGCACAAAAATGCTCTTTTCAGAGCCACCACTTCGTTTTGAGAATGCGTACAATGTTTTTGAAGTCGTCCCGCCATCCAGTGTTGCCAACCGTGTACACGGCGCTTATATAGGCTGTGCCACCGCATGCATGCTTGCATTCAAATTCTATTTTTGAACAGTGCAAGGTAGCTCTGTAAAGAGCCTGTTTGCCCCCCCCCCCTTCTGGTTGTGTTGCATTTTTCCTGTTGTTGTACGACATGCCACAGAAGGACAGGAATAGGAGGGAGGTATGGCAAAGGGAACCAAGCACAGGGATATGAAATTGCACGTGGAGAGCACAAGATGTTGCATTGACCTCACTCTTTGTCATGCTGCCGGACCGAAGCCTCAAAAGCACTTTGAAATTGTTCCCCCGTGCACAGTACCCCATTGCAGTACATGCACAAGACAGTGACCTTTGAAAGGTACAGGTCTGTAGCGGTGCGTATGGCCTGCAAGACTGGTTGCGGGATGTGCTGGCCCACTGGAGTGTCCCTAGTGGTGGCAAGAGCTGATGCAGAGGATACTGTAGAGGAAAATAACCTACTGCCTTCTTGGAAGGGGGCAACCCTCCGAACAGATGCTATGTGGTTCGATTTCAGGTACCGCCGCATGTAGGTGGTGCCGTAGCTGTACAAGCCAGGTTTTCCGCAACTGAGTAATATGCCGCATTCACTGCATTTTACCTGGTTTTCACGAGATTTGGGCACATCTCCAACGGTCGTAAATACGTTCCATACCCACGACTTCACGCTGGCTGCAGGCAATGGAGATTCCCTCTACTTTATCCTCATTTCCTTTTTCATGTCCATCCACATTATCACGCCTGTTCCCTTGGTCAGGAGGTGGTGGTGGTGGTAAGGGTGTGGGTGCTCCTGAGGTTGAGGTAGTAGCAGAGGCCCAGGTGGCCATTATTTGGAGAGGTACTTGTTGATCAGAAAGTAATATCTGCATGAACCAGTGTGCACCGCTGGTATTCTATGGAAAGCCAAACACGGATTGCAGTGCAGTTGTGGGGAGTGCCCTTTTATAGGATGGTTGTGGAGCATGTGAAGCCAGAAAATGGGCCTACATGTTTGCCTAAAATAATACATGCAGAGGGGAGAGTGTAGGACCTCTAATTACCTCTGTAAGGGTACACTCTCACTGTAACTGTAACACTGCAGCTTGGTGTGTGCACGGTACAGCTGGTGCAATGTTCACGTGCAAAGGTACTCGCACAACGTGGCTGAGCACTTCCACCTACTAAAACTACATCACACGTTTCTTCGTATATCTTGGCAAGGCGCAGTAAAGGGTCACCGGAAGAGATACGCATGTGCAAAGTTGTGCGACCGACAAACGTATGGTCCTACAACTAGTAACAGGCAGTTCTGTGCATTCAAACATGTGGTCCGTAGTGGCATCCTATGGATACTTCCATTGTGATTGTGCATGGGGCATCCAGGTGTGGCAGTCGTACGACTCCTCCATTTCCCTTACGTGCGATCAAACCCACCAGTGCTGTGCCCTTCACAGTTACAATGGGCTTCTTAAAAAAAAAAGGAAAAGGCACATACAGAATCAGTAACAATTTACATATCAACCTTTATTAGCACACATTTATAGCCACTATTCGGAAAGGGAAGGGGGACCAGAAATAGATACATATACCAGGGATTTCGGCATTTCTACAAGTTGGTGGTGAGGGGAAGAAGGGATTGAGGTCTCATCGAAGCGTCTCTCATGACACGCAATCTGCAGGGATGGGGTCTGGGGAAGGGGGCATGTGCAGGTGGAGCAGTGGTATCTTATTTTCTCCATAATATGTTCTTTTACAAAGGTATTCAAGACGGCAAAGTTGTTAATCAATTCATCAATTTTGGCGACCAGGCGGTCTAGTTTCATATTTACAGCGTTTCCTTCAGTTTCTTTGGCCGTATGTTGCTGTGGTAAAGGTGCTGCTTCTGGTGTACTCCTTTTTATTCCCGTATGTTCTGTTAAAGAAAAACAAATGTGTTTAGTATACATGAAGCAATATATTGTAATTGTGGTACTTTTCACAGTGCATTTCCCTACCTATGGGGTTACTATGGTCACTCATTTCGTCATGCAGAAAATTCTCCTCCAGACATTCTAGCGTGCTTTCCCTTGCAGTACCTCTTTTCCTTTTGACACTGTGGCGGGTAGCAATGGGGTCATTGTCCTCACTCATTTCTTCATGCGGAAAGGTCTCCTCCAGCCACTCTAGGGTACTTGGCATTGCTGCGCACAAACAGAAAACCGCTTTCCTACTATTGTACACTACAGAACCTGTGCAATTATAACATACTTTAGTGTACTTACCACGTTGCAGTGAGGTTCTGCTCTCAGTAGTTGGCATCCCTAACTCTGCATCTTCGTCCTTTGTTGCAATGTGAAGCAGGTGTGCAGTAAGATTGTTGAACGCAAACATTACTTCTCTTGTTTGTGCATTCCATTTTGCTGCATGACCTATGCCTTTGCACTGTTGGTTTCGCCAGCACAGACTTTGTGCAGCTACTGCATTTTCCCTTCCCATTCCTGCACTTGTTACTGTTTGTGTATGTTTCTTGTCTTTTCTGCAGGTTATCACTTTGTACGACCACCCCTCCCTTTCTCGCCAGCTTGGACTCTACCCGATGTCCACGAACAGATGCACTGTTTGTAACTACTGTGGCTATTAGTATAGCACCACCGGCTTCAGCATCCTGTAAAGTACATCTATACAAACTATATAGTTTAACTGTTGCTAACCTATGGAATTCAGTGAAAAAATCATGATTAAAGAGACGTTATGGTTAAGTTGCTCTACTAAAACCTTATGACCTTTACTGAAAATACTGATTATGGGACATTATGGTTACAATGCCCTACTAAAAACCTATGAAATTTAGTAACATAAAACTTTTTTAAAGGGATATTATGGTTAAGTTGCGCCACTAAAAACCTATACTCTTTACTGAAAAAACAATGCTAAAGGAACTTTATGGTTAAAGTGCCCTATTAAAAACCTATGCAATTCACTGACAAATAACGCTGTTAAAGGGACGTTATGGTTACAGGTAAAACCGAGATTTGCAAGTTATGGTAAGCTAAGCAACCATAACTCGTGCAACCACTGTGTACTGCAAGGACTAACACCCATGACATCAAAGATGACATCACAAATGTCATTGATGATATGACGGATGACATTACTTGTGTATATAGTTTTCATAAACAGCCTCCACAAGGGACTGTCATTGTAATGTTGGCAGAAAACAATCAGATATCATTGGAAGAACTATCATGAGATAAATAGTTAATTAACAAATTCATTCTATAAACACCATTGCATTGCACAATAGCCACAAAAGGAAGGCTCCAGAGACTGATCACATACTTAGACCCAGACGAAAGCCCTCAAGTGACTCACCGACTCGTACGTACCGGAGGGACCATATCCAGACCGGAAGACACATCAAGATAGAATTGTGAATATTAGCATGGCCACACTTAGATGGAATCGTGGATACTGGCCTGCGTCGCATCTAGACGGGACTTTGAATGTTAGCATGCCCGCACTTACATAGAATTGTGAATATTAGCATGTCCACACTTAGATAGATTTGTGAATATTAGCCTGCGTCGCATCTAGATAGGACTCTGAATGTTAGCATGCCCGCACCTATGCGAAACCTGAAGACTAGCATAGGCCACACTTAAAATTGTGGACATTGGCCTGCGTCGCATCTAGATAGGATTGATTGAAGGATAGCACGCCCCCGCCTAGATGAAACTTGAATGTTAGCATGAGCCACACTTAGAATTGTGAACACCAGCCTACGTAGCATTCGGATAAAGTTGTGAATGTTGGCATGCCCTAACCTAGACAGATTTCTGGGCACTAGCCTGCGCCGCATCTAGATGGGACTGAGTGTTGGCATGCCCACACCTGGATGAGGTTCTGAGCATTGGCCTGCACTGCATCTAGATGGGATTGTGAGGACCAACGGGTGCCACACTTGGACAAAACTGTGAATGTTAGCATGCTAAAGGTCAGGTAACCCACTAACCAATATAAGCTTAAACTCTGCATACTTATCTCACTCAAAAACTCACAACTACCTCTTGCACAACAAGCCGCATGCACTTCACAACACTGCAACAACACATAAGCCAGAGCAACAGCACACGCGGACTGACACCGATCGAATACCCGCACCAAAGCTCAGCACCCGGTGTATACCGAGTTGAAGCTGCCAACAGAACACCACTCCTCTCACTATCCTACTCCCTCTTCACCTTACTAACCCATCCCACCTTATCGTTTACAGATCCGCCAGAGCGCCTGGGGACCAATTCCGTTGGTGACGGTGCGCGGTACAAATACCTTTAACATTTAACATTACAAAGTTCTTTCCAGTACATGACCCCACTCATGTAGAAACTTAGCCATTGTCTACAGCATGCATCATACAGGTGTAATAATAAAAATCTTTGCATGCTGGTTAGTAAAATGATGAATGCTTTTGTTTCAGAGTTTTTTGTACTGTGAAACCTGTAATAAGTAGCTAGAAATGCCTCTCTTACTACATAATTGTACTACTATACACAAAACAAAAAGAGACCACAACGTATTCAAATATGAGCATACACAGGGAAAGTAAAGTAAGCAAAAAAGTACCAGTACTACCAGAAAGTGTTCATACCCTAACTGCTTATCTTCATGCACAGAAACAATTGCTGTGTTTCAGGCTTGCTTTTCTTCCCCTATGTATATGTATCATATGATGTGACTCAACCCTAAGGAAAGTAGTGTAAGAACATATGAGAAGGGTAAGGTCTACAAATATAGTACCTTTGAATTTTTTGTTCCTAATAGTTAGTGAAGTAAAGCACCTGCTGTACATATGTCACTGAACAAAAGAGGGAGCCAGACATGTGATGTCATCACTCATGTCATCAATGACATTTGTGATATCATCTTTGATGTCATGGGTGTAAGTCCTTGAAGTGCTAAGTGGTTGTGCAAGTTATGGTCGCTCAGCTTACCACAACGTGTGAATTTCTCTGGTTTATCCGTTTTACCTGTAACCAGAACGTCCCTGTAACAAAGTTTTTCCATTGAATTGCATGGGTTTTTAGTAGCACAACTTATATATACACACATATAGATGAACAAGTTCCTTGCCTGTGGTAATGTTCTTTCGATTGGATGTTCCTCCCACATATTCATCATCTTTTGATACTTCCCTTCCAGCTTCGGCTGCTTTGAAAAATACAATTCTTGACATAGGGCGCTTAGAGATTCTTGAGATGTAGAAACTGAGAGCCCTTCTTAGGTCCAGGCTATGCAACCTCTCCTCTTCCTATCCAGGATGAGGAGGCAGCTAAAAAGTTGGCAAAATTATTTTCTGTGACAAATGGAAGTCGGAGACTATTTTTGGCAGAAAAGAAGGTTTCACCTTAAGAACAACTATGTCCTTAAATGAAATAGTGTATGGAGGTTTGCAGGAAAGTGCCTGCAATTCGCTTACCTTGCGGGTTGATGTTATTGTTACTAGCAAAATTGTTGCTAATGTTAATAGTCTTAATGGATATGAATGCATCGGTTCAAAAGGAATGCATGTTGGAAAGTTTAGCACAAGATTTAAATCCCATACAGGGACTTGAGAAGGAATAGGTGGAAACACATTAGTGAGTACTTTTAGAAATTGAAAAACTAAAGGAATTTTAAAGTATGAGAACTCTTCCGAATAGCGCTTGAACATAGATTAGCTAAATGTAGTAAAAAAGATAACACCATAGGTGTATCGCATAGAAAGGAATCCACATTCTTATCCCTGCACCAGCTGCTAAATCTGTTCCAACGGGAGCGGAACAAAGATTTTGTTTCTGGCATTCTGGTTGAAAGCAAAATCTCCATTACGTCATCCGGGAGGTCCCAATCCTTATATCTCAACCTCTCAGAAACCATACATGAAGGTCTGAGAATCTTGACCTCTGGATGGAGAACCCAACCCTCCTCTCGCAAGAGAAGGCCCTCTCTTTGTCGAAGACGTAATGGAGGGCAGATGGACATATCCAGAACGTCTGGGTACCACGTACTCCCGGCCCAATCCGGAGCAATTAGGATCACGGATTTCCCAAACTTTCTCAACCTCCTGATCACGTGAGGAATGATGGGGACTGGAGGAAACGCGTATAGGAGTGGAAACTCCCAGTCCACTACGAACGTGTCCCCAGAGCTCCTCTCGGGGGCGGGGGGGAATTCCCTAGAGCAGAACAACCAAAGAGTGAAGATCTCTTGAAGGACTTCCTGAGCTAGGCCCACTCATGGGAGACTGTGCTCTGCCTGCTCAGAGCGTCCACTGCCATGTTCTCTTCTCCGGATAGGTGAACTGCCAATAGAGAGACTCCTTCTTGAATTGCCCACAACCAGAGCTGCATTGCCTCTCTGCACAGTGGTAGTGACCCTACGCCTCCTCTCTTGTTGAGGTAGCATATAGCCACTGTGTTGTCCGTCATTATCAGGACTTTCTTTCCCTGTACAGAGGGCAGAAAAGTCTTCAACGCTAGTCTGATTGCTCTTAGCTCCAATAGGTTGATGTGTAGTTTGGACTCCGATAGAGACCAACGACCGCTGATTGCCAGATCATTGGCGTGGGCTCCCCACCCTGTGAGTGAGGGGTCCATCAATACGGTTATCTCTAGCCATGGATGCCAAAAATGTTCTCCCTTCAGAATATTCTCCTTGCATGCCCACCACAGGAGATCCTGTGTGACTCTGCTTGCAACCTGAAGTAGGTCTGACATCCTGCCTGTGAATTGAGACCACTGTGCCCTGAGAACCCATTGAAGGGAGCTCATTCTCAGGTGAGCCTCTGGCACCAGAAAAATGCTGGATGCCATGAAGCTGAGCAACCTCAAAAAGTTGAATGCTGGGAGACTATTAGGATATGGTTTTTCACTAACCTGAGGTTGCAGTCTGATAACAGTGGAGACAATAGGAGAATCCCCTTTCCTGTCCAACCTATGGATACAAACAGTAGGTTGTGCAGAAATGGGGAAAATCCCTATACAGCGGGAAAAAACCCTGATGGTAGAACAGATCCGAGGTGTAGCCTGCATGGATCCACGTGTGGATGGAAGAAGCGTGGTTCCCAAAGGTGGATGGACTGAACGTTTCATTAGTAGGCAGAATGATAGGGTGACAAGGGTATAGTCAAGGTAGGGAAGGTACCAGAAATACAGGATATCAGGAGTCAATAGTGCAGCAGTTGAAAGGCAATTCAGATGCGAGCAGATAGAAATGTACGGGCACAGAATGGACTGAATGCTCGGGCATGGAATTACGCCAGCAGGGTTCTGCAGAAATGCGAAATGAAAGGCTAGAAGTAATGCGGAAGCCGAAAGAGCAGCTGGAAAGCGGGGACGGGCAGAAAATGAAATGTGTGCGGTGCGTGAGAAAAGGCAGTCAGAAAGATTCTGGCTTGAGACAGAGGAGAAGCAGAAGTAAATACCAGGTTCAGGGGAAGTCAGGTCTCAAGTTCTGCAGCAGCGTGGCTCTGGTGTGGAGAACCTAGCGGGATGCTAGTAGTCGAGCGATCCAGGTGTCCAGGAAGCAAGCTATGAAATTAGCAACACAGCAAGCAGCGTTTAAGTAGCTGAGAGTCCCTCTGGTGGTAAAAGAGGGAAACTAGACCAAAAACTGCCTATTATGGTCTTGATCCTGGGAGGCAGCCATCTTGGGTGAAGGAATGAGCATTAGGACTGTATTGAAATTCCATGAGTGCCAGAGTTTCCAGGAAGGCCGATTCCTGACAGTATGCCCCCTCTGGGTCCGGCTAGGGCTGGGTTTCCATGGATGTAACATATGATATCTCTTGAGCAGTAAAGGGGTGTGCACTGAAGATGCCGGTTCCCAACTTCGGTCAGCAGGTCCAATCTAGGAGATACTGCAATTGTCCCCTATAGTATTGAAAATCACATATGCCTGACACCTCATATTCCAGGCCATTGTAACGCTCACCTGGTTCCCACGGAGGCGCGGCGTCGAAGGCGCAGAACTTTGAAGATGGACAGGAAGGGCCCCTCTATTCTGGCTTCCCTGGCTCGTTGGATACCCTCCTTAGGGTTTGGAAGGATGAGCTCTCCATCCTGCTTCTGATGCAGGGGCGCGTTGAAACCCAGTTACTTCACTGGATTGAGGATTGATGGGAGTTCAGGTAAGCTTGACTGTTCAGGTAAGGCGCTGTAAAAATTCTGTTCAAAAGTTCAAGCTTAATAATAATGTTTGTTGTCTAATTGCAGCAAGCGCTAATGCTTATGTCTTTTTCCCCTTAGGGGCCGGGGTTCGGAGTGCCGGAGATATGGCGCCGACCCGAAGTGAAACAGTTCTGGATGAGCGCTCAGGTAATGTCTTTGCATTCGCTCATTCAATGTCTTTGTCTTTTTTCCCCCATAGGGGCCGGGGTCCCGAGATGCCAGGAAGCGGCAGGACCCGAAATGCAGTGGGAATAATCCAACAGGTAAGACTTAAAAGGAAACTGAGCTTTCCTTATTCCTTTTCTCCCTCTCACCTTTGTTCTTGTCTTTTTTCCTCTAGGCGCCGGGGCGTAGCTGAATCCGGAAGATCGGTGCTGAAGATGGAAGCGCCTTGCAAAGGTGAGTAAAATGCAGCGCTGCAGCGATCGAAACGAAATGCCTTTAAAATGATGTCTTCCTTTTCAGGGCCGTTGGAGAAATGATTACGGGATGCAGATTTAGCAGGTAAGGGCTTTTCTTCTCCTATTCTCTTCCTTTCTCCCCTTGCAGGTGTTCCAGGGTGCTGGCAGGCGTGGCTGAAGTCAGGATGCAGGAGCTGACACGGTGAGCGTCCAGCTGCTAGGTGCAGAACAACACGAAGCATGTGTGGCTGTTCGGGTGGGGTTTAAATAGCATTGGAAGAAGTTCCTGGTATGTATCCTTCCACCAATCAGGTATGTATCCTTCCCCGACCACACCCAGGTGGTGAAGTAGTCCTACAGGTTAAGTAGTCCCATTCAGGCCTCAAGAGGGCCTGGATGAAGCAGCAAGGTCTGCATCAGGTAAATGTGCACCCAAGCACTTAAACACATATCCTCTTCTATGAGCCTGGCGCCTAAGGCGCCAGGACTGGGGTCCGCTATGAGCCTGGCGCCTCAGGCGCCAGGACTGAGTCCAAAGGGCCCCGACTTGGGCCCGCTGAGACTTCCCTGGGGAAATGATGTCTGCCTCTGGGGTTGCTGGGCCCGGCCTGGCTCCTTAGAGGTAGGCATCATGACAGTACCCCCCCTCAAGGCCCCTCCCAAGGTCTTTTCCTCCGGGGGTTTTGGTTTGTGCGGGAATCTTCGATGGAATCTTTGAATTAATCGTGGTGCGTGAACATAGTTACTGGGTTCCCAAGATCTTTCCTGAGGTCCATATCCTTTCCAATCAACAAGATAGAAGAGTTTCGACTTAACTATCTTGGAATCTAAAATGTCTTTCACTTCAAATTCTAATTCTCCATCAATTTGGACAGGGCCTGGGGGCTCAGACAGTCTGGTTCCAGGTTGTACTGGTTTTAGAAGAGATGCGTGAAAAACGGGATGAATCCGCATGTTGGATGGTAAATCGAGTTTAAAGGCCACTGGGTTGATAATAGCTTTGATGGGGTAAGGCCCAATGAATCTGGGATTAAAAGTTCGCTGACCCTTGAGGGGTAGATGTTTAGTTGCTAGCCATACCTGATCTCCTACTTGGTAAGGAGGAGTTTTACTTCGGTGCAAATGAGCGTTTTCTTTATACTTTTTCTTGGCTTGCTGTAAGTGGGTTGTAGCTTCTTTGAAGGCTTGGGTTATTGTGGAATGTAGGTGATTTACTGCAGGCATCTCCAGGGTCAGAGGTGGATCTAGGTCAGAGGTCCGAGGATGGTGACCATACAGGGTATAAAAAGGAGTCTGTCCGGTTCCAGAATGCACTGAATTGTTGTATGCATATTCTGCAATCCAAAGGATGTCCTTCCAATTCAACTCGGATTGGTGTAACATGCACCGCAGATATTGCTCGAGAGTCTGATTGGTTCTCTCGGTTTGTCCGTCGGTCTGGGGGTGGTGGCTGGTGGATAACCGCACGTCTATTTGTGCTAGTTGGCAACATTTCTTCCAAAGGTGGGAGATAAATTGACTTCCACGGTCTGAGACTAATATGGAAGGGAAACCATGTAACCGCACTATATTTTCCATAAATTCCTTGGCCAAGGTGGAAGCTGACGGCAATCCTTTTAAAGGGATAAAATGGGCCATTTTGGAGAATAGATCCACTATTACGAGAATCGTGTTGTAACCACCACAAGGAGGCAGGTCAGGTATAAAGTCCATTGACAAGGTGTGCCAAGGTGCTGGTGGAATGTCCAAAGGTTGAAGTAGGCCGGCTGGCCTTTTCTTTTGACTCTTATTTTGGGCACAGATTCCGCAAGACAACACAAATGACTTTATGTCTTTTCTCCAAGAAGGCCACCAGAAGTGCGTTTGATCTTTTCTTCTGTTTTCGCGATACCGGGGTGTCCTTCCATTAATGATTCATGATGACGGGTAATGACAAGTTCCTGCAATTCTTTACTTGGCAGAAATAACCGCTCTTGGAAGTAGGGTAAATCATCCTTAATGGTGTAGTGAGGACCCTTTTGACTTCATTCCAGTAAGGCAGAAGAGTCAAAAAGCTGTTTTACTTGAGCTTGGATGTCCTCAATGGTTTGCAATGAAGTCAAGCCCTGAATTCTTTGTTCCGGTATGATTGGAACAGGTTCTAAACTCGAATTGGGTTCTTCCATGCCTATCCGGGATAAGGCATCTGCCTTACCATTCTTGCAGCCAGGGCGATAGGTAATTACAAAATCAAATTCCGCAAAGAATAAAGCCCATCGGAGTTGTCGCGAAGATTGAGCTTTGGCCGTCTTTAAATACTGCAAATTTCTGTGGTCCGTAATTACGGTGATGGTGTGTCTTGCACCGAGAAGATAGTGACGCCAAGCCTTGAAAGCTGATTTAATAGCCAGTAGTTCTTTGTCGGTAATTGCGTAATTGAGTTCAGGTGGAGAGAATTTTCTGGACCAAAAGGCTACAGGGTGTAGTTGGTTAGTTTCTGGGTCTCTTTGCGACAGGACAGCTCCCATGGCCGAACTGGATGCATCGGTTTCCACGATGTAAGGAAGATCTGGGCGCGGGTGCTTCAATACAGGTGCAGAGGTGAATTTGGTTTTCAGGTCCTGAAAGGCTTGTTCAGCCTCAAGAGTCCATTCAAAGCGTTTGTTTTTCTTTAGGAGAGCTGTGATGGGTTGAACAGTTCGAGAAAATTCCGGGATGAACCTTCGATAGAAATTGGCAAAGCCAAGCATGCTTTGCACTCCCTTCACAGAGCTAGGAGATGGCCATTTGAGAATGGCGTCCACTTTCCGCGAGTCCATTCGGATTCCTTGAGGTGTCAGGATGAATCCGAGAAACTCCACTTCTGTGGTATGAAAAACGCATTTTTCGAGCTTGGCAAATAATTTGTGCTGGCGCAATTTCTCAAGAACTGCCCTAACATGGTTTCTGTGATCAGATTCTGAGGAGGAATACACCAGGATGTCGTCAATATAAACGATGACACAAACATCGATAAGTTCCCGAAGAACATCATTCATGAAGTACTGAAAGGCGGCAGGTGCGTTGCACAAACCGAAGGGCATTACTTGATATTCGAAGAGCCCAAATTTGGTGCGGAATGCAGTCTTCCACTCGTCGCCCGCTTTTATACGTACCAGGTGGTAAGCTCCTCAGAGATCTAGCTTGGTGTACACACGAGCATCTTTTACTTGGTCAATAAGCTCAGGTATCAGGGGCAAAGGGTAACGATTCTTAACCGTTATCTGATTTAGGGCGCGGTAGTCAATACAGGCCCTAAGGTCTCCTTCCTTTTTAGGTACGAAGAACAAAGCGGAAGAGACTGGTGACTTTGATGGGCGAATGAAACCATTGGCCAGGTATTGATCCAAATACTGGCGCAAATGCAGGTTCTCAGGTTCAGTAAGAGCATAAATCCTACTACAAGGTAGTTGTGCATTGGGTACCAAGTCGATTTGGCAATCGTAAGATCGATGGGGAGGTAAGGTGTTAGCCTGCTCTTTCTGAAAAACGTCTTGGAATTCTTGGTATTCAGATGGTAGCTGTACAGGGGTGGAAGTTACAGAGGCTAGACCCATAGCTGGATTCCTTGGGTAACAGGTTGGTTCACAATCAGGAAAAGTTATCTTCTTTGCTCGCCAGTCTATTCTCGGATTATGTGTTTCTAACCAAGGGATTCCAAGAAGTACTTGAAATTGTGGGGCCTTGATCACATCAAACACGATTGCTTCCCGATGTCCGTCCTGACCCACCAGAGTGATTTCAACTGTGGAATGCGTTACAGGCCCTGAGGCTATTTCGGTTCCATCAACTGTAGTAATTACATCTTGGGTTACTTTCGGGCGGAGAGGAAGCTTAATCCTGGAAGCCAATTCACGGTCTATGTAATTTCCAATAGCTCCACTGTCTATGTATGCTTTTATATCATGCAACTGCTGAGGCTGTTTTGGGTTCACAAGCACCATTGGCATGACAAAATGCGAGGTCAAAGAGTTTGTTTTCAAGCTCGGCAAGCGGACCCCTATGCTTGTCGGGCTAGGTCGTTTCCCGAACCAGGTGTCAATAACTCGTTATCAGTGGCTCCAACCACCTTCTTGGGTGGTTTAACTGGACAACTTTGAAGAAAGTGACCGGAAGTTCCGCAATACAGACAAAGTTGCATTTGTCGCCTTCTCTCTCGTTCCTTCTGCGTTAATGGTCCTTTAACACTGCCAATTTGCATAGGTTCGGAAACGTCAGTACTCTTGGAGTTAACGTGGGTCTTGATAGGTACTCTGGTTTCATACTTGAGCCGATCTGCTTTTCTATTTTGAAGTCTGTGATCAAGTTGAACCACTAAGTCTATGTAGTCTGCGCAGGCCTGGGGTGGATCTACTATCTGAGCTATAACATCTTTAAGCTCTCCGCGCAGGCCTCGATGAAACAATGTGATCCTTTTATTTTCAGGCCATCCGGTTTCCACAACTAGTCTATTAAAGGTGGCGATATAGGACAAAAGATCCTGATTACCTTGTCGTAAGGATAGCAGTTCGTTGTCAAGGGCCTGTCCCTGCGAGTGTGTAACGCTTACCTGACGCTGCGGGGACACCACTCTTAGAATGTAACTTTCTTCTCTGAGTGCGTTGTTCTAACCCTTAGTTTTATTTCTCAAAACCTTAAGCTCCAATAGACTAGAAATCTATGAGGAAATACAAGAACATAGATAAATGTAACCTTTCCAAGGGTAACTTGCACTAACTAATCTCCCAATCTATCTTTCTTTTCAATCTCTTCCTTTTCAATCTCTCTACTCTTACCTTTGATTAGTATATTGTGGGCTATCCATCCTGCTTCTGCGCAGGGGCGCTTGTCCTGAAGATGGAAGGGGTGACTATTAGGATGGTACTGCAGAAGGGTGATTGGAGGGAAGGCAAAAGGGCACGGGAAGGAACCACATAGCCACAGTATTATACCACCTATCACACTGGAGTGACTTCCTAACCCTTGGACTGATAGAAACAGGACCCTGAGGTAAATGAGCGCTAATCACAATAAAACCTGAGGAGCACTGTAACAGGGTTTCAATGTGGAATGCCACAGAATATCCTAAATGACGTTGTCCAAATATAAACAATGACTAAATGAACAGAGAGAATTATTTTACTATTGCGAGTTCAATGAAGAGGCAAGTTAAGGTACTTCACAGAGAAAACATAGCAACAGGAAAACCTGAGGCAAGCGTTTGCGTGTCACTAGTGACAGACTCCTCACACACTTTTCGAGTGCCGGAGCCCCGACACTCGACACCTGACTGGAACTGTTCAAGCACAATGCGCACTATCCACCACAACAAACATACCAGAAAAGATACTGGTGGAAGGCGCGAGCACAGCTGAGCGTTGCCGCTAACTTACTTCAATTAGAAAGATTAGCCCCCAAACGTGTAACGAACACCAAAGCCAAGGAGCGTAAGGGACAAAGGAAGAATGCTAGGAATATCGGAAGCAGGGAACAGGAACTATGAAAGAACGGGGTTCTGAGGAGAATCTTGACAGGATCCGCGGTAAGCGTCCTCTGTAAACAAACAGACGCGAAGCGCGGAACGCTAAGGGGGAGGGGCTTAAATACTG
Source organism: Ambystoma mexicanum (assembly GCF_040938575.1). Lineage (NCBI taxonomy): Eukaryota > Metazoa > Chordata > Amphibia > Caudata > Ambystomatidae > Ambystoma > Ambystoma mexicanum. The sequence goes on from NC_090936.1 coordinate 669,337,467, forward strand.
AAGGCGTGACAACAACTAGACTGCACAGCCCCCATACCAGGAATTTCACCGGGGGCCATGTTTGCAGGAGAAGGAAGTGTCAAAACTACATAGCCAAGGTTCTACCTTCCCAGAGCCCAGGATCTATATGCAGTTCGCCAAGACATTTTAGTAGGTTTTGTGAGGGGAAACCCGTTGGGCATGACAGTACTCCCCCCCAAAGCCCCTCCAAGAGTGGAACTCCCCCTCCCAGGTTTGCATGGGTTATTTACGTGAAAGGCCTTTAGCAATCTAGGGGCGTGAAGGTTTTCAACAGGTTCCCATGTTCTGTCCTGAGGACCATAGCCTTTCCCATCCACCAAGTAGTACAGTTTATTACGCACAATCTTAGAGTCCAGGATGGCCTTGACCTCATACTCCAACTCATCATTCTCCACTTCCACGGGAGCTGGCGCCTCTTGGATTCGGGTGTTTGGGTAGACTGGTTTCAAAAGGGACACGTGAAACACTGAGTGGATCTTCATGGTTTTTGGAAGGGCGAGCTTCATGGCTACAGGATTGATTATCTTCTCAATGGCGAAAGGTCCCAGGAATCGCGGAAGGAATTTTCGTGATCCTTTTAAGGCCAAATTTCGAGTGGATAACCACACCAAATACCCCACTTTATACTCTGGAGCATCGCATCTTTTGCTGTCCGCAAATTTCTTCTGGGACTCTTTAGCCAAAGATAAGTGTTCCCTTGCTTGAGCAATGGATGTTGTGATTTTTTCATGCAGACATTTAACCGCTGGCATTTCCAAAGGTTCTGGTGGGTCGTAGGCTGATGTACGAGGATGCCGCCGTGTAGGGTATAAAAAGGACTCAATCCAGTGGAGGCATGCACTGAGTTATTATATGCATATTCCGCAACCCATAAAACATTTAACCAGGTGTCTTCGAGTTGATGTAGCATGCATCTGATATACTGTTCCAAGGTTTGGTTGGTTCGCTCAGTTTGGCCATCAGTTTGGGGATGATGGCTCGTGGACAGACGTACATCAATCTTTGCCAATTCACAACACTTTTTCCAAAATTTAGAAACAAATTGACTTCCCCGATCAGAAACCACTATTGTGGGGAAACCATGCAATTTCACAATATTCTCCAGAAAGGTTCTTGCCAGAACAGCCGCTGTGGGAAGACCCTTCAATGCGATGAAATGCGCCATTTTTTAGAATAAGTCCACTACCACTAAAATGGTATCACAACCTCCACAATTTGGTAAATCTGTGATGAAGTCCATTGAAATTGTGTGCCAGGGAACGGGGGGAACACTCAGAGGTTGGAGAAGACCAGCTGGTTTTCTTTTTTGAGTCTTATTTTGAGCACAGTTTCCACATGTTCTCAAATACTGAATGACATCTTTTCTCCAAGTTGGCCACCAATACGATCTCTTCACTTTTTCCAAAGTTTTCGTGATTCCGGGATGACCTTCCAACAGGGCTTCATGATAATTAGCCATTACTTGTTCTTGCAGTTTTGGTGTGGGTAAGTACAGACGATCCTGATAGAAAGGTAAGTCATCCAAAATCGTGAAACATTCCCCCTTCGATTCCCATCTCGCCAACTCATCTCTAGTCATGCTGGTTTTAATCTCATTTCGTAGTTCTTCAAATGTCGAATCGGCAGTGTCCATTACTCCAAGTACCTTCTCTCCCGAAACGATTTCCACTGGGTTCACAGGCACATAAGCTCCATCACCTTTTCCGATACGGGATAAGGCATCCGCCTTACCATTTCGCACTCCTGGTCTGAAGGTAATGATGAAATCATATTCGGCAAAAAAGAGGGCCCATCGCAACTGCCTCGAGGATTGTGCCTTTGCAGAGCGCAAATATTGCAAGTTGCGATGGTCAGTGAAAATGGTCAGTGTGTCTTGCTCCGAGCAGATGGTGCCTCCATTCTTTGAGTGCGCACATTATAGCCAAAAGCTCTTTATCTGTGATGGTATAGTTCAGTTCAGCAGCAGAGAATTTCTTAGACCAAAAGGCCACTGGGTGAAGTTCTTGGGTGTTAGGATTACGTTGAGACAAAACTGCTCCATGGCAACATTTGAGGCGTCCGTTTCAACCACAAATGGAAGGTCAGGTCTTGGATGTTGGAGAACTGGTGCGGTGGTGAATCTCTCCTTCAATTTTTTAAACGCTTCATCAGCTTCCTGAGTCCAATCAAATTTTCTATTTTTCCTGAGTAACAAGGTAATGGGATGAACTAGGCGAGAAAAATCAGAAACAAAACGCCTATAAAAATTGGCAAATCCAAGAAAGCTCTGAATTCCTTTGACTGAAGTAGGGGCGGGCCAAGACGTAATGGCATCAACCTTCCTGTTATCCATCTGAATGCCTCGTGCCGACAGGATAAAACCCAAAAACTCCACTTCCGGGACATGGAACTGACATTTCTCTAATTTAACGTACAAATAGTTATCCTTCAGAATTTGCAGCACTGATGTTACATCTTTCACATGATCCGAATGGTTTGCGGAGAAGATGAGAATGTCATCCACATAAACCACCGCACAAATGTCCAAATATTCTCTAAGGATATCATTCATAAATGACTGAAAGGCTGCTGGAGCATTACAAAGCCCAAAAGGCATAACCTGATATTCAAAAAGCCCAAACCGCGTTCGAAAGGCAGTTTTCCACTCCTCCCCCTCTTTGATACGGATAAGATGATAGGCGCCTCTCAAATCAAGCTTGGTGAATACTCGTGCCTGTTTCACCTGTTCCAGTAAAGTTGAAATAAGGGGAAGAGGATATCGATTCTTCACAGTAATTTGGTTTAGGGCTCTGTAATCTATACATGTTCTTAAATCACCTTCTTTCTTGGGCACAAAAAAAGAGGGGATGCCACTGGTGACTTGAATGGCCTGATAAAACCGTTAGCTAAATACTGGTCCAAATAAGACTTCAAGTGCGCATTCTCTTTTTCTGTGAGAGCATAAATTCTACTGCACGGAATCTGAGCTCCTTGGATGAGGTCAATATGGCAGTCATAAGGTCTATGTGGAGGTAATACTTCAGCCTGTTTTTCTTCTTGAAATATTTCCTGGAATCTTTGATATTCTCCTGGCAATGAACCCATTAGACCCAAGGTAGATTGAGTAGCTGCATCAGGCTGTTTAGTAATTTTGGAATCTTCAGTTGAGAAACACACGCTCAGACACTTGGTGGGGAAGGTCAGGGTCCGGGCGCACCAATCGATGATCGGGTTATGCTTCTCCAGCCAGGGTATTCCCAAGAGGATTCGGAATTGTGGAGCTCGAATTAGGTCAAAAGAGATCCTCTCCTTGTGTCCTTCCTGGCACAGCATTGTGAGTGGGTTGGTGCACTGTGTAACAGGTCCCGACACCAATGGTGTGCCATTGACTCCGGAAACATTCTCGGCTTCCAACTTGTTCCTCAAAGAGAATCCCAATTTGCTTGCCAGATGCTGATCCATATAATTGCCTACTGCCCCACAGTCAATGTATGCCATTAAGGCATGTCTTTCGGTGGGAGTTTCAGGATTAAAAAGGACTATAGGAAACACGAAGTGTGAGGTCGCTGCAACCCTTTCCATGCTCGACAAGCGGACGTCTAGACTTGTCGGGCACTGGAGTTTTCCGCCATCTGTTCTTTTTTGTCCTGGTTAACTCCTCCTAGGGGTTTTCGAGCAGGTTTCACAGGGCACTCTTTCAAAAAATGACCAGCCTTGCCACAATAAAGACACAACTGCAATTGTCGTCTCTTTTCTCTCTCAGCTTGAGATATTGGGCCTCGGATTCCACCCAACTGCATTGGTTCTGAAATAGCATCCACTCCAGGCTTAACCACTGGTTCTCTGGGACGGATCAGAAGGGGCCGATTGTCTTGACAAGCACGATCTGTTCTCCTGTCCTGAAGACGATGATCCAATTGGATTGTTAAATCTATGAAATCTGTAATACCTTCTGGTGGGTTTACGACTTGAGCCAAAACATCTTTCAGTTCACTGCGTAGACCACGATAAAACAGTGTTGTTCTCTTTTCTGCAGGCCAATTGGTTTCTGCCACCAGTCTATTAAACGTAGCAACGTATGCAAGGAGCTCCTGGTTACCTTGCCTTAAGGACAGCAACTCATTGTCCAGAGCTTGTCCCTGCGTGTGACGAGCAAATAGTTTCTCTAATTCTCGCTGAAATTCTGTGAAGTTTTGTAATACTGGATCATCCCTATTTACCAAGGGAATGGACCAATCCGCAGCAACACCTCCCAGATAGGACAACACAAAGGCTACCTTAGATTGGTCATTAGGAAAAACTCCCGGCCTACATAGAAAGTGTAACCTGCACTGATTTAGGAACACTGCGAACCTTTTTGGGTCCCCTGTAAAGCGCTCCGGAGGAGCCAAAGGTATATTCCCTGGAATGACCACTTGAACAGGAACTGGGGGCGACACAGGGGAAGAAGCCTGACCACTTCCATGGGGTAAAGGCACCTGCCCTGCTTGCTTCTGCAGCAGTTGACGAGCCAGTTCTTCAGTTCTTTCTCTATTTATTCCTAGTTCTCTTCTAAGAGCACTAGTTTCTGACCTGGCTGCAAGGACTTCAGTTCTTAATTCACCCAATAATTGAGTGAGCTGATCTATCTCAGAAGATCCCATGATGTCCAGGCAGAGTACTTTTCAGTATTGCGGCTTCGCGTTCTGTAACGCTTACCTGACTCTGCGGGGACACCACTCTTAGAATGTAACTTTCTTCTCTGAGTGCGTTGTTCTAACCCTTAGTTTTATTTCTCAAAACCTTAAGCTCCAATAGACTAGAAATCTATGAGGAAATACAAGAACATAGATAAATGTAACCTTTCCAAGGGTAACTTGCACTAACTAATCTCCCAATCTATCTTTCTTTTCAATCTCTTCCTTTTCAATCTCTCTACTCTTACCTTTGATTAGTATATTTTGGGCTATCCATCCTGCTTCTGCGCAGGGGCGCTTGTCCTGAAGATGGAAGGGGTGACTATTAGGATGGCAGAAGGGTGATTGGAGGGAAGGCAAAAGGGCACGGGAAGGAACCACATAGCCACAGTATTATACCACCTATCACACTGGAGTGACTTCCTAACCCTTGGACTGATAGAAACAGGACCCTGAGGTAAATGAGCGCTAATGACAATAAAACCTGAGGAGCACTGTAACAGGGTTTCAATGTGGAATGCCACAGAATATCCTAAATGACGTTGTCCAAATATAAACAATGACTAAATGAACAGAGAGAATTATTTTACTATTGCGAGTTCAATGAAGAGGCAAGTTAAGGTACTTCACAGAGAAAACATAGCAACAGGAAAACCTGAGGCAAGCGTTTTCGTGTCACTAGTGACAGACTCCTCACACACTTTGAGTGCCGGAGCCCCGACACTCGACACCTGACTGGAACTGTTCAAGCGCAATGCGCACTATCCACCACAATAAACATACCAGAAAAGATACTGGTGGAAGGCGCGAGCACAGCTGAGCGTTGCCGCTAACTTACTTCAATTAGAAAGATTAGCCCCCAAACGTGTAACGAACACCAAAGCCAAGGAGCGTAAGGGACAAAGGAAGAATGCTAGGAATATCGGAAGCAGGGAACAGGAACTATGAAAGAACGGGGTTCTGAGGAGAATCTTGACAGGATCCGCGGTAAGCGTCCTCTGTAAACAAACAGACGCGAAGCGCGGAACGCTAAGGGGGAGGGGCTTAAATACTGAAGGCGTGACAACAACTAGACTGCACAGCCCCCATACCAGGAATTTCACCGGGGGCCATGTTTGCAGGATAAGGAAGTGTCAAAACTACATAGCCAAGGTTCTACCTTCCCAGAGCCCAGGATCTATATGTAGTTCACCAAGACATTTTAGTAGGTTTTGTGAGGGGAAACCCGGTGGTCATGACAGAGTGTCGAGCGAACAATCTTTCCATGCTGGCCTGGAAGCCCTGGAAATCCCGGAGAATGGGATCGTCCTGATTTACCAATGGAATAGACCAATCGGCAGCACAGCCACTGAGGTAAGATAGTACAAAGGCAACTTTGGTCTGGTCGTTGGGGAAGGCCCCGGGCCTGCATAAAAAGTGTAAACGGCATTGGTTCATAAAAACGGCATATTTCTTGGGATCCCCCGCAAAACGTTCCGGCGGGGCCAAAGGCATGTGTCCAGGTAGATTGATTTGTACCGGGTTATTCGAACCCATTGTTGTAGAAATATCTCCGGAAACAGGTAAAGGAGTGTGCTCTGCCTGGCCCTGCAATAACCTTTTGGCCAGATCATCAGTTCTTTCCTTGGATAGGATTAGTTCCCTTCTGAGAGCATTAGTCTCCTGGCGGGCTGAGTGCACTTCTGCCCGTAATTCCCCTAAAAGATGGGCCAGCTGATCTGTCTCGGAAGTCTCCATAGCGCCCAGGTGGGAAATTGTGGTAAGGCTTTGCGTTCTGTAACGCTCACATGGTTCCCACGGAGGCGCGGCGTCGAAGGCGCAGAACTCTGAAGATGGACAGGAAGGGCCCCTCTATTCTGGCTTCCCTGGCTCGTTGGATACCCTCCTTAGGGTTTGGAAGAATGAGCTCTCCATCCTGCTTCTGATGCAGGGGCGCGTTGAAACCCAGTTACTTCACTGGATTGAGGATTGATGGGAGTTCAGGTAAGCTTGACTGTTCAGGTAAGGCGCTGTAAAAGTTCTGTTCAAAAGTTCAAGCTTAATAATAATGTTCGTTGTCTAATTGCAGCAAGCGCTAATGCTTATGTCTTTTTCCCCTTAGGGGCCGGGGTTCGGAGTGCCGGAGATATGGCGCCGACCCGAAGTGAAACAGTTCTGGATGAGCGCTCAGGTAATGTCTTTGCATTCGCTCATTCAATGTCTTTGTCTTTTTTCCCCATAGGGGCCGGGGTCCGGAGATGCCAGGAAGCGGCAGGACCCGAAATGCAGTGGGAATAATCCAACAGGTAAGACTTAAAAGGAAACTGAGCTTTCCTTATTCCTTTTCTCCCTCTCACCTTTGTTCTTGTCTTTTTTCCTCTAGGCGCCGGGGCGTAGCTGAATCCGGAAGATCGGTGCTGAAGATGGAAGCGCCTTGCAAAGGTGAGTAAAATGCAGCGCTGCAGCGATCGAAACGAAATGCCTTTAAAATGATGTCTTCCTTTTCAGGGCCGTTGGAGAAATGATTACGGGATGCAGATTTAGCAGGTAAGGGCTTTTCTTCTCCTATTCTCTTCCTTTATCCCCTTGCAGGTGTTCCAGGGTGCTGGCAGGCGTGGCTGAAGTCAGGATGCAGGAGCTGACACGGTGAGCGTCCAGCTGCTAGGTGCAGAACAACGCGAAGCATGTGTGGCTGTTCGGGTGGGGTTTAAATAGCCTTGGAAGAAGTTCCTGGTATGTATCCTTCCACCAATCAGGTATGTATCCTTCCCTGACCACACCCGGGTGGTGAAGTAGTCCTACAGGTTAAGTAGTCCCATTCAGGCCTCAAGAGGGCCTGGATGAAGCAGCAAGGTCTGCATCAGGCAAGTGTGCACCCAAGCACTTAAACACATATCCTCTATGAGCCTGGCGCCTAAGGCGCCAGGACTGGGGTCCGCTATGAACCTGGCGCCTAAGGCGCCAGGACTGAGTCCAAAGGGCCCCGACTTGGGCCCGCTGAGACTTCCCAGGGGAAAATGATGTCTGCCTCTGGGGTTGCTGGGCCCGGCCTGGCTCCTTAGAGGTAGGCATCATGACAGCCATCTTCTGTGTCAATTGGAGGTGGCTTGTTTTTACACTGAAGGAGGAATCGATCTTGACGATGAGGTTTTAGCTGAGAAACGTGGAACACGGGATGTATCCGGGACCGGGAGGCTGGTAGAGATAGACGGTAGGCTACAGAACCCACTTTGGCCAGGTTGGAGAAAGGTCCAAAGTACCTATGAGAGAGTTTGGACGGTACAAGCCTTTTGGGAAGAAACTTGCTAGCCATACTTTGTCTCCTGTGTTGTAAGGTTTTTCTCGTCTTCTCTGGAGGTCCGCCCTTGTTTTGTCTCTGGCTCGCGATGTCTCCAGAGCTGCCGATGCTTGTTTATGTCCTGATCCAATGTCTTGACATAAGGCCGTCATTGAAGGAAATGTACCAGAAGATTTGATCAGAGAGGGTATGCTAGATGGATGAAATCCATATGTACATCTGAACGGGCTCATTCCGACGGAGGTGTGAAGAGAATTGCTGTAGGCATACTCAGCCAATGGTAGCAGTAAGGTCCAGTTGTCTTGGGTGGATGAGACAAAACATCTGAGGTATTGCTCCAGTGTTTGATTCAAGCATTCTGTTTGGCCATTGGTCTGAGGATGATATCCTGACGATAGGGCCCTATGAATTCCTAGTATCAGACATAATTCTTTCCAGATACTTGACATGTATTGGGAGACCCTATCCGAAACAATGGAATCTGCTAGTCCATGTAAACGAAAGATATGCTCCAGGAAGTGGTGGGCCATCTGGATGGCAGATGGTACTTGAGGTAGTGGCAAGAAATTGGGCATTTTGGTTATGGTATCTACAGTTACCATGATAGCAGTGTTACCTGTAGAGATTGGAAGTTCGATAATAAAGTCTATAAAGATTTTTAGCCATGATCTCATGGGAAGTACGGGTTGTGTCAAGAGTCCTGCTGGTTTTAGACGAGGTGTTTTGGTTTGTAGACATATAGTGCAAGCTGCCACGTAGTCTTGTATGTCCAAAGCCATAGATGGCCACCAAACATATCTGCACCCTTGATCCAAGGTGACGCGTACTCCTCTATGTCTTGCAACAACTGAATCATGGAGCATCCTTAAGACTTCCTTATGCAGGAGGGGGGAGGGTATATATACTTATTGACCGTATAAGAGAAGACCGTCTTTGTGTACTAATCCTAATCTCCGGAGAAGCTCTTGCATATCTGGTGTGATGTTTTTTTGTCTCCTGTACAAGGGTTTGTACAAATTCGGTAATATTATAGACAAAGACAGCTTTGGAAAGTAATGGTTCTGGTTGGAATGATCCAGTCTTTTCTTCGTGGGGGCATGAAAGGGCATCTGCCAACATATTATCTTTCCCTGGTACAAAAGTAAAGAGTAATCTGTAGGAAGAAAATAAATAAGCCCAGCGAGCATGTCTGCTGTTTTGGGTTTCAGCTAACTGAAGAACCTATGAGTTGTGGTGATCTGTGCGTACCGTGATAGGGAAATGTGTACCAAGTAGTAGGTGTCGCCATTCCTTGCAGGCTCTCTTAATAGCGAGCAATTCTTTCACCAAGACAGTGTAGTTCAATTCAGAGGTAGATAAGGTCTTCGATAAGTATGAAATAGGGTATTCTTCACATGTACTGTCGGTTTGCTTAAGCACTGTCCCTATAGCAGCATAAGAGGCATCTGTTTCCAGTATAAATGATCTATTTTGATCCACAAGTATTAGAATGAGGGCTTTGGTAAAGGCCTCTTAGTTCATGAAAGCAGAGTTGTGCCTTGTCATCTCACAGGCATCTGTTGCCTTTCTTTAATAAGGCTTCGATGGGCAGAATGCGAAAAGAAAAGTTGGATATAAGCTTTTGAAAACATTTAGTGAAACCCAAGAATCGTCGTGTTCCTCTAATGGTACGCGGGGTTGGCCAATCCAGAACAGCCTGTATTTTAGTTGGATCCATCATGGTTCCTTGAGAAGAAAGTATGTATCCCAGAAAGGGGATTTGGGTCTTGTGGGATGCGCATTTACTCAATTTGGCGAATAGGTGGTTGTTCCATAAACAAAGAACTTCTTGGACGTGCAGCATGTGATCTGGCAAGGTTTTGGAAAAGATTAATATATCGTCAAGATATACTATTACTGTGTGTAGCATTAAGTCTGAAAATACATGATCCATAAAATGTTGGAAGACCGCTGGGGCATTAGAAAGTCCAAATGGCATCACCCTGTATTCATAATGGCCAAAGGGGGTACGGAAAGCGGTCTTCCACTCATCTCTTTTCTGTATTTTAATGAAATGATGAGCCCCTCAAAGGTCTAGTTTGGTGAAGTAAACAGCTCCCTTAACCGCTTCCAAGCTGGCTGTAATGAGGGCATGGGGTATTTATCAGGGATAGTCATTTGGTTTAATCCCCTATAGTCGATGCACGGCCAGAGTTCTTTGGTTTCTTTCTTGGGTTAAAGAAAAGGGAAGCTCCTGCTGGTGACTTGGACTCTGCAATCAGACCGTGTGGAGATTGGTCTCGGGGTAATCGCATAGGGCTTCTTTCTCAGGAATGGACAAGGTATACATTCTCCTGAATGGTAGAGGTTTGTTGGTTTGTAAGTCAATACAACAATCATCACTCCTGTGTGGTGGTAGCTCCTAATATTCTGTTTCTTTAAAAAAAATCTTCAAACGTGGCGTATTGTTCGGGTAGCAGTAGATTTATGGCTAGCGCCTTTGGAGAATTACACTTATTAGAGGAAGACGCATATGTAACCCCTCTGATTCATGAGTAAGACAGCTAGTAATGCAGTGGTCAGATCCTAGAAACAGGGACCCTGCTGTCCAGTTGACAAAAGGGTTATGTAATCGCAACCATGGTAATCCCAGCATGATGGGGTGATGAGCAGCACATATGAGATTGAATGGGAATAGTTCTGGTGTGAGGTAATCCCCATTAACAGCTTCTCAGTATGTTCTTCGATGGGTCCTGAGATCAATGGAGAATCATCTTCTGAGAAACTGGAAATGTTGCACTTTGATACTATGTAAACAATAATAGAATGGCAAAATCACAAAGACACAGGAAATCGGTTCATTTCAAACAACAAAATATCTTTATTTATGCCTTTCTTGCATTGCATGGCATAATGTCACTAATCACTACATAAGCAAGCAAATCAGCACTCTCTAAGCATGAGTGCAACTACCCCAGCCCTTCCAGTTTCTCCTAGCAATGCTCTACTAAACACCACCATAGCATCTCAGAGATCCCTCCCAGCATCCTAATACTTCTCAAAGCATGAGACAGCATACCCTTGCACACCCACCTAGCCTAACCTACCCCACTCTCCCTGGCCTGTGTTTTAAAGAGCAATGATGCATTTCATTGTGAAATTGTGTGCGTAGAAAACATTCTATTCAAACTACGTGCACTTCTATACTTCGTGTGTTCATACATTGTTTTGGCATGAACTGTACCAGTCACGGTGACATGTCTCTCCATTCTAAGGACAAGCTATCACTAACATTCTCGCATTGAGACAGCAGTCTTATTTGCAGAAACCCAAACAAGCATTCTCCTCACTCAGCAAGGTCGTTTCTCTGTGCCAAGGTGTATCCGCCTGCCAAAGCTGTTGTTTATCAAAGCATATCTCTCACTGTGTCTTGCGAAAACAATTCCCTCTCCTCGCTCAACAAGAAGCCAATTTCATAGATGGACAGACAATAGACCTCTAGCGCCTAAAAGCACATTATACTGCTATAAATGACAAGTGTACATAATAACATGGCTCTCAGCATATATTGAACCGTATTGGCTTAGACCAAAACTCTAGTGCTCAAACATAGCCTATTCTAGATAAATTCAAAATGAATGCATGGATGAACAAATTAAATGGATTAATCACATGATAACTTATAGATACAATGCAGTTTCACACTGGTGTGAGGCAATCCCCATTAACAGCTTCTCGGTACGTTCTTTGATGGGTCCTGAGGTCAATGGAGAATCGTCTACAACTTCCACTGGTATACAGATGGGTTTGGGTTCTCTGGGTATCCAGTAAGTTTGAGCCCATTGGTCATCCATGAAATTGCTCTGCAGTCAATTAAGGCAGGAACGCTTTCCAATAGTAGGTTATGAAATTGAAGGATGACTTAAATAATCACCATCGAGATGTTGTTTGTTGGCTAGTACCTATTTGGGAACCCGTGTGTTCCTCCTGAGTAATGGTTCCGTCTATGACTGGGACACTGCATTTCCCTGGCGTATTGGAGGAGCCAAACGGCAATGCCGCAGAGTATGTTCTTTGGACCCACAATACATACCGAGCCCCAGGGTGTGGCATTGATTGCGTTCTGTAGATGTAAGAGGACCTCGAGCTGCCCCCATCTGCATGGGTTCCTCCGTGACTACGGGCTTGGGAGCTGGTCTAGCTGGTTCTGTGTAGTTCCGGGTGTTTCTATTCCTCCTTTCTGCTTGCCTCTCTTGTAGGCGATAGTCTACTTAAGGTGATCATGTCAGCTAAGTTAACTGGCCTTACCACTCTGGCAACTCCATCTATAAGGTCTTCATGAAGGTCTCTTCAGAAAAGGGTCAGTAAGGCTTTGTCCGGCCATGCTGTGCCAGCTGCCATTTGTTTGAACTGTGTGATATACACAAGCAGGTCTTGGGTTCCTTGTCAGAAATCAAGCAATTGTTCTTAGGCTGACACAAGAATCTCTTGTCATCCAAACATAGCTTGGATGCTACCAAGAAAGCCAGGATAAGAATCCATTAATGGTGTGGCCTAGGCTAGGGCACTTCTCGCCAAGATGGAAATCATAAACCCAACTTTGGCTCGATCGTTAGGAAAATAGTTCTTCTTGAACATAAACTGAACAGTGCAGGCATTGTCTCCACCTTGAAGGCACTGTGCAGGCGTCCAGGAACTCTGAGTTTTTTGTAATTGCCATCGTATTTACCACCAGGAAGAGATCCTGGCAGTGTTTGGGGTAACTTTATAAGTTGTCCTAATGCTAAATTCTCTCCTTTCATGGTCTGAACCTCTGTGGTTAATGTTTGTATGGCATTAGCAAAATGCTGTAACTGCTCCATGGTTGGGAGCGTTGCTATCTATTAGGATATGGTTTTTCTCTAACCTGAGGCTGCAATCGGATAACAGTGGAGAGAGTAGGAGACTCCCCTTTCCTGTCCGACCTATAGATACAAACAGTAGGTTGTGCAGAAATGGGTAAAGTCCCTGTGGTGGTGAAAGAGGGAACCTAGACCGAAAACTCCCTATAATGGTTTTGATCCTTGGCAGCAGCCATCTTGGGTAAGGGAATGAGCATTAGGACTCTATTGAATTTCCATGAGTGCCAGAATTTCCTGGAAGCACGATTCCTGGTAGAGACGCTGGGCGCTTTGGAATTTGGTGACCATCTGCAAAATGTGTTGAGCCCTCACCTCGGGTGGTGAGGTTTTCTCGGAGGTTGCATCCAGGACTGCTCCAATAAATTGGAGTCTTTGTGATGGTATCATGTGGGAATACTTTAATTTGAGGGAAAAGCCCAGTCCGTGGAGAGAGTGGCTGGTGATGCGGAGATGTTCCAGGGCTTGTTCTGGAGAAAGGGCCCTGATCAGCCTTTCATCCAGGTAGGGGTAGACGTGAATCCCCCCTCTCCTTAGACTCACTGCCACAACCATTATTAACTTGGTGAAAACCGTTGGGCGGAGGTCAGACCGAATGGCATAACTCAAAATTGATAATGAGAACCGCGAACCTCGGGTACCTTATGTGCTTGTGATGGATAGGCATATGAAAGTAGGCACCCTGAAGGTCCAATGACACCATTTAGTCTTAGAGCTGGAGTGCCTGAAAGAGTAACCATCTTGAACTTTAACTTATTCTTCCTGAAGAATTTGTTCAAGTTTCTTAAGTCTAAGATGGGTCTCAATCTTCTGTCCTTTTTGGGGATTAGAAAGTACGGGGAGTACCAACCCTTGTTCCTGACTGCTACAGTTACCGGTTATATAGCACCTTCCTCTAGCAGGGTAATCATTTCCTGCACAACGAGCAGATCTGGAATTTTGAAAGAGCTTTTCCCTGGTGGATTAGCCTGAGGTCTTTTGAGAAAAGAAGGCAGTTCACCTTGGGCTACCATTTCCAGTGCCCAAGCATCTAAAGTAATGCCCCGCCATTCTTGCAGATGCTGTGAGAGTCTGCCTCCCACTGGGGTCTTGTGGGTTAAGGCCACAGAGAAGTTTTGAGGTGCTGAAGCAGTGGCTGAGGCCAAAGTGGCCATTGCTTGGGCGGACTTAGTACCTCTCCCGCAACCACCACAGGGGAATCTTCTCTGGGCTCTATTACTAGCATGTCCGCTCGCTCTTCCAATTGAGAAATAGAAATGAGAAGACTTACCCCTCCAAGATGACCTACTAGAGTAAGAATGTTGAGGCTGTCTGATTGCGGCACAGAGAGATTTTACCGCTGCTTTAGAGGTCTGCGGGTTTTACAGACTTTTGTCTGCCTTGCAGCCAAACAGCCTAGAGCCATCAAAAGGCATATTGGGAAGCCTAAATTGCACATCCAGTGCAAATCCAGACTTTCTCAGCCACGCAAACCTGCGTAGCACGGTACTAGATGCCATGATATCCAAAACCAGCTGAAGGCACTTACACATTGCCTCGTTACCATCCTTGATGATAGCCAGGAAACCATCTCTTTCTTCCCCTTCAGGAATGTGGTCAGCAGCCATTGCTACACAATCCCACACAGCAACAAACTTTGACAAGGCACTGGTAGCATTTACCGATTTCAAAGCCATACTTCCAGCAGTAAAGAACTTCCGTGCCCAAGCATCCACCCGTTTGTCACCCCTGTCTGGAGGAATAGTATAGTATGCAGATTATTTGGTGGACATTGCCGTCTGGACCACTACATTTTCTGATGTTGGATGTTTAGTTAAATACTCTGGGTCACTGCTGGATGCCCTAAACTTTCTAGAGACATTTTTGTTAACTGTAGGTACAGTTTCTGGAGATTCCCAATTTGTTGTAACTTTTTTTGGAGAGAAACATGAAAAGGTAAAATTGGATCTGAGGACCCTGGTCCAGTATATCAGTCAAATCAACCTGTTCAAATGGAGGAGCAGCTCTACTCCACCCTACACATTCCACTTCTTTGCTCATCAGTTGCCTATATGAGGCATCAGTATGGTCAGAGGGGTCTGGCTTCCCAAATTCTAACTCTGTTTGTAGATTTTCATATAAATCTTTCATTCTAGACACCTCTGAAACTAATGCATCTGGTACATTTGGATTGCCGAAACCCAAGCCAAAAGGTGGAATATTATCATACTTTTTTGGCAAAGGCTTATAAGTCTTTTTCTGTGTTGTTGGAGGCTTCGACGGCTCCGACAAAGTTGTTGAAAGTGACTTCGAAGTTAACATGGTCATTTATTTCATTGTCGTAGACTTCGACACAGGCATCGATGGCTCTGATTCCATCAATGGAGTAGACCCAGTTTTCATTGAAGTTGTTCACTTCTTCTTCTTTGAAGAGATCTTTGAAGGACTGGATTCTCGGCTTGTTGAAGTCATTGACGATTTCTCGTCAGATCGAAGGCCTTGATGGCTCTCAATGGGAATCAGGCTTACGTCCCAACTAAAAGGTTCACAGGGTTTAGCCTTCGACTTCCCTTTGTTATGCCGAGCGGCAGGAGCATGGTCTATCTCCTTCTCTTTCGAGAGGGTTGGGCCGCCTGGTCGAACATTTTCATAATTTTTCTCCAAAATGCATCCTACTTAACAGGGGAGTCGGATTTGGTTGGGCATACAATTCTCTCAGGTGAAGAATCGCTTTAGGTCAAAGGAGATCTGTAACATCTTTTCTTTGCCTTCTTAGACGAAGACGAAGAGTGACTCGAATGCTCGATCAAGATCTTTTCTTGGATCTCTTCCGTTGAGGAGATTCTTTCAACTCAGCCGATTTCTTATCTTTGAAATATTCTAAGGGGACTTTGAAGGGGTCATACCCACCACCAATTTACCTTTACACTCCCTTAGAGCTTTGTTGGTCATTCCCTGACAGGAATTACACTCCGACACACAATGTCCTGTGGTTAGACACCACAGACATCCGCTGTGGGGGTCGGTGATCAACATTTTAACCACACAATCCTGACATTTTTTTTAAACCTGTCTTAGACATCGATGAAGCCAACGATGAAGACATTTCGAATTTAAATCTGCTTGAATCGAAGTTTCAATGAAGAACCGAAGCACGCCGTAATTCTTCGAAGCGAAAGCTGCATCATAAAAACTGAACTGAAGCCAGTGGGCACTGTGCACGCTTCATATACTGGTGATGACTTCGAATGGAGACCCTTGAGGGACATTGAGTCAACGTGACCAGTACACAGCGCCTCTGTCGATAACATTTTTCCAAAGCAGCTGGAAGGAAAGTATCAAAAGATGATGAATACGTGGGAGGACACAATCCGTTAGAAAGATAGTTTATTGGCACTAGGCAAAGCTGGCTCTGACAATATATGCCAGTACTCCTATCTAAGAAAAAACTCCCGCTGGTTTGGCCATTAAAAGTGACATGTCACAATAAGAAAACATGTAAAAACTGATTTCAATGTAAGCTAATCTAGACCCATAAGAACACTGATCATCCTTGCTTCATCATAGATGCTCAGTTAATAAAAGGTCATGCTACAGTAAGAAATATACAGGGCGCTACACCAAAACGTCAGTCTATCGAGGCGATTCAACTTATCATGCTTGCTTTATCAAAGATGCAGAGTAATAAATGTCATGCCACAGTAAGCAATGGCTAGACTGGTTTACCAAAATGCCAGTCTAACCAGTTAATGACACACATGAACTTGGCTTTGCTCGAAAATACCAGTAAAACATGCAAAGTCAATAAAGGATGTGTCAAAAAGGCTCTAGTGATCCCCAGTCTCCCAGGGTCTTACACACACACATACACAAGAAGGCATCTCCTTTCACCCACCCAAACATCTCCTCTCACATACATTCACTCTGTATTCACCACACAGGCATGCACCCACCCACCCAGAACATTTGCACACACAATCACATTCATACCCATTCACCCACCAGTCACTCACCCATATACCTTCTCTCACATACACTTACACAGACACACACCCACATTCCTACTCACTCACACACCATTCACTCACCCATAAACCTCTCACGTACACTTGCACTGCATTCTCCACACAGGAACGCACCCACCCAAAACATTGAAACACATTATCACATTCATACTCATTCACCCACCAGTCACTCCTACTCCTTCTCTTACATCCACTCTCACTGCATTTTACACAGGCACACACACACTTACCCACCCACCAAGAGCATTCAAACACACAAACTATCACATTTCATCTCATTCACCAACCACTCACTACCCCATAGCACATTCATACATATGACATGAACTTCACACATGCAAAATAAACATCACACTAAAAAAAACCTTCTTAACTGTTTTACCAGCTTTGGTCTGTCACTCCAGACCATCCTGGGCTCCTCTGTGCTACTCACAAACAGGAACCAGGAACATAGGAGAGCTTCCTGGTTCCTGTATACGAACCGCGAGGAAGCCAGAGGAGAAGGGATTTATTTATTTATTTATTTATAATGCGCCAAAGCCTGCAGGCACCAGGGCTCAACATTTAGACAGCAAAGCGTTAACAGTACGAAGAGGAACACAGAGAGTAGAACTCCTGCTCGAGACCACCTGATTATTTAAAAATAGTGGTCTTCAGGCCCTTACGGAAGGCACTGCTGTTACCTTCTAGTCTAATAACTACGGGAAGGTTGTTCCAGACTTTGGCAGCCATTACAGGGAAAGATCTGCCCAGCCCATTCGAGCATCTGAAACTTGTGCTAGTGATCTGGGCCAAAGGTTCCGAGCGCAGGGTTCTTCCGGTACATAGTGGGAGATAAGAACTTTCAAGTATGAAGAGGCAGTCCATGAAGGCAGTGGTGGATAATGGACATGGATTTGAAAGTAATGAGTTATTTCACTGCCAGCCAATGTAAGCCTCTTCTGTCGGACTAAATGTGTTCACGCCTTGGTTTCTTCCTGATGATTCTTACCGTGCTGTTCTGTATTGTTTGGCATCTTGCCAGGCAAGAGCTGTTGGCCCCGATAAGTAAAGTGTTGCTGTAGACCAGCCTTGAAAGGATAGTTTATGCATATCTTCCAGTCTTTGCGTTGTGCTTTACATGTCATGGGTTAAATCCCTCCTATAAATTACTTCGACCCTCGTGCGTCCCGTGTCCGTTCATAATAGGGGGATGCGGGAAGCTTTGTAGGAGGGATTTAACCCATGACATGTAAAGCACAACACAAAGACGGGAAGATATTCATGACAAAACGATCAATGACGTGTTAAATCGATCCTTGGGACATATGTTATCATTATGTATTGTATATATCATTTTGAATCAGCAAAGCTACTGCCCTGATTTGAGAAAGGCAGAGTTACTGCCGAAACATGTGTTATCACAGAGGGCTTATTATCGTATTAAACTTCAAGCAGGTTTCAAATATTTCTCAGTTTCAGATAGCTTTCTTGTGGCGCATGTATACATGTGAAGAAAACCCATGCCTAACCTGTTAGAGGGAGTAGAGGAACTCATGTCTCCGTTCATCTCTTCACATTCATGCAATACCTTCAATGGATTCACAGAATAATTAGGGCGCGGAGGTCAAGAAGTTGATATCTCCAAACAAATTCCTCACAAACTTCAATTTGAAAGAATAGTTGCTCTAGTAATAGTAGCACAGTTCTGGCTGAGCAGTTGGAGATGGTATCAGCAGCTCCTATTTATTTGGTTAACATGGGATTCTGCGGTTAAATAATCCTCCAGTGAGATGCCTAGTGTTTTTACCTTATCTTGAAACAGGATGTCACATTTTTTGACGTGGAAGTTTGTATAGTCCTGGCTAAGTTTAGTGCGAGGCTGCCAAGAGCCAAAGATAAGTATTACGGTTTTACTGCCAGTTCGGCACATCCAGTTCTTGCTCATCCAGGACTCCACAATTTTGTAGAGTGTACAGAGATTGCTGGCGTCCTGCTCATATTCACCACACAGATCCAGTACCAACTGAGTGTCAACAGCGTAATTAGTAAAGAAAACACTGGTGCCCTCAAAGACGGAGCAGATTGGTCTGAGGTATAGGTTAAACAACACTGGGGAAAGACTGGCCCCCTGTGACATGCCAAAGTTGATCGGACGCCAAAGGTCAAAAGGCATTGCCCCAATGTATTTTGGACCTTCGATTAGTTAAAACCATTTTACTGCACCTCTTGTGCAATTACCAACATGTTCCAAAGACCACAGAAGCTGGTCATGGTCAAGCAGATCAAAGGCAGCAGATATATCGAGTAAGACGAGCATACCCGGTTTAGCCCTGTCCATGATGCATAGCATGTGGGTCTGTAGGTCGCTAATTGCTGTCTCGGTACTATGAGCAGGCCTGAAACCTGATTGCTACTTATGCAGGATGTTGTTAGATTCCACAAAACCTTGCAGCTGTACCATGGCACACTTATCCAAGATTTTCAATAGAAAATTGCAATTGGTGATTGGCTTTAAATTGCTTGGGTCTTTTGGGTCTAGTCCAGGTTTCTTAACTAGAGGGGCTACTATGACTGTCTTAATGGATTCTGGAACATGGTTGTCTCTGAATGAGGAGTGTACCATACGCGTATGGTATGGAGTGAAGAGGTCCTGATCTTCCAGGATTATTTTTGGGGGCAGAATGTTCTATGCACAGGAGGTTGATCTCATGGTAGACAACAGATTCTTCATGTCTTTGGTCGTAATAGGTGAGAAAATGAAGCGGTTGTCTTCATGTCTTATGCTGGACACCCATAGGAGGTGGTGTCAGAGGGACTTGAGCTTGAGTGACTAATAGTTTCCCTGGCCTTGAGAATCCTTGCCTCAAAAGTCTCTTGCACCTTTATGCAGTCGACCTGGGTTGGGTCGCAAACAACGCCCTGGGCATTTCAAGAGATCTTGAGATCTGAAAGAGCTTGCCGGCAGAGTTGGATGTCTTGTTAATTTGGTCATTGAAAAAGTTGTTTTGGTTTTCCACTATATTCAATCTATGTCATGTTTCTACGTCCTTCCATTTGCTCTTATTTTCTGGTGTCGGCTGCTTTAACCACTGAAGTTCTAGTTTCCTTTTTTCTCTCTTTCGGATTTTAAGAGCAGGGAGAACCATACTTGGTGCTGGGGATTTGGCCCTAACCGATTTCCATCTAACCAGAGCTATTCGGTCTACCATTTCTTGAAAAGTGAAGTGAAGTTAGTAACCAGGATTTCACAAGAATCACTTTCAGTTGTCTGGGCCATAAGGGAGTTTACGCAGCCAGCTATATCTGGTAGCAGGATTTTACTGAAGTTCCTACTTAGGACCCTTTGGGTGCAATTCTGGCCTTTAGGTACTTGGGCCTGACGTACGATCCGAAAATAAACCCGCTAATGGTCCGACCAGATGCATGCGATGGTTCCTTCAATTTTAGTTTCAAGACTACGAGACACCACTCAGTCTAGTAGGTTGTTATTCGACGTGGTTCGCTCATTATTGTAAACCTTGTACTCAAGATCTTTTAGTGCCTTTTCCAGCTCAATGTCCTCTTCATCGGATGGGTTACCCTTCCATCGATTTAAATCCCCTAGGAAAAGGGTAGCAGTGTTGGGGCTACAGAGGCCCCCAACACCCGGTTGGAGCTGAACGTCATGGCCAGCTCTAGCCCCTACTGAGCTCCACCTTCTTCTGCTGCAAGCCCCGGACCAGCCTTAACCCTGATGGTTGAGGACTGGGCAGGGCCCCCCACACCTGGTATGGCGGGGCCCCCGAGCACCATGGAGGCTGCAGTAGCCCCTACTATGCCAGTGGCCCCATACCCTAGTTCAAACCTGCCCAACTGCCCAAGTTCGATGCCTAACTTAACGATCCAAAGCTAAACAGGGGTTTTTTACGAAGTCTAAGGTGACCAAGTTAATGGCATGTTCCCTTCTCTGGGTGCCAAAGGGTAGGTTGCTCAAAAATATGTGAGAAAATACACTTTTGACAGGGGGCCATGTTAGCATGGAAGCATAGTGCTGGAGCAGTGAAACATAATGCCAGCAGCTTCAGGTGAAGGCGCAGAGGTATGGTGAGTGCAGTACTGGTGGGTGCCTCTTCACTTCCAAACAGTGAAGGAAAGGGGGAGGGAATTAGGGGGTGTTTAATGGGGTTTAGTTCTGTTTTGGTTGGGAAAAGCAGGAGTGGCGATGACAATTTGGGGAGGGTTGCGGTTTATCTGTAGCCTTTGAAAAGACACAGTCAAGGGGGATTACAAAATCACCAAAATAGATTTGCTCAAGAATGATCTTAATATTGCCTTCACTATGTCGACTCTGAATATCATAGGGATGAATTCCCCTACCGAAAGGTCCATGTTAACCCGAGATTTTCAGTGGTTGCATCTGGATGTCCTCTGCATACAGGAAACTCATTGAATCCAAGGGAGGGAACCCTTATTGCAAGGAATGCAATCAGGAAGGTATATTATTCCTTGGCTCTAGTTAAATAAAAGGTTTCCACCATGCTCGAAGGAGAAAAAGCAGATTGACAGTAGAGAAGGCACTAAGGGACCCTGAGGGAAGATACCCATTTTTGAGGGGGAATGGTCAGGGGTCAAAGCTAATGGTCAGTTCGGTGTACTGCCTTAACTCTGCACAGATCCCTTCTTGGTTGGAAATGTTTCAGAAAATCAAACTATTTGTATCAAACTATTTGTGGAAGGAACCATATTCATAGGAGCAGATTTTAATATGGTTCTGGATCCGGGGAGTGACAGAAAACAGATGAGGAAGACACAGATACCCCAAGGCCTAATAGGGAAGCCCCAATGGATTGGGAAAATAAATTGTGATTTAGGGGTGGAGGACACGTGGGAACCAAAAGAGGAGGGAGACCCATAATATACTCACTATTCTACGGTACACAACCCCTATTCTAGGATAGATTTTGTTTTTAAATGATTCTTTGGTGAAAGGGAAAGTGCAGGAGGTAAGTGTCACACCGGTCCTGTGGTCAGATCACAATCTTGTCTTGGTAAAGATGTGGGATTGGTTAAGGGGGAGAGAAGGAAGGGGGTTGGATGTGCAACATTTTCCTTCTCAGGGATAGGGAGGTAATTCAGGAACTATTGGCAAGCATCAAGGAGTATTTTCAGTTTAAGGACCATGGAGAGGTTCCCACCACCCCTCTTTAGGAAGGGTTTAAAGCCACTATTAGGGAGAGCTTGTTAGGATTGGTTTATATAAAAAAAAATCTGGAGAGACAAATGGAGGAAGAAGGTTAGAGGGGTAAAACTGCAACACTCCAGCCAATGGCTATGGGCAAAAATGAAATCAACCTGGCGATTTCAAAGAAGCTTAAGATT
Source organism: Ambystoma mexicanum (assembly GCF_040938575.1). Taxonomy (NCBI): domain Eukaryota; kingdom Metazoa; phylum Chordata; class Amphibia; order Caudata; family Ambystomatidae; genus Ambystoma; species Ambystoma mexicanum. The sequence continues at coordinate 669,359,641 of NC_090936.1, forward strand.
TATTGAGCACAGTAAAAGGCGTTATTGATTGATGAAACAGAGGGGAAGCTACAATATCTCAAACAAAATTATTACAAAAAAGGGGAAACAGCAGATAGGATCCTGGCCTGGAAAATGAGGTTGAGGAAATCGAAGATGCTCACCTCATCACAATCCCAAGACTCCAGGATAGTATTTGACAATCATAACATTGGGGTGAAATTTAGAAAGTGCTACAAGAACTTATATGCCACGGAGTATAGTGAAGATGGGCACCACATATCTAATTTCCTAAATACATTGACCCTGCCTAGGATCTCCCTAGAAACCTCTGAAATCCTGGATTTCCCGAACACGTTATTGTTACGCTCACCTGGCTCCCACAGGGGCGTCGGTCGGACCCGGACTGCTGCGGCCTCCACCCACGTGATCCGTAGTGCAGCGATGACTGACTGGATCTGCCCTCCAATTCTTGTCTGCTTCACCCATAGAAATATTCTCTTACAAGTGGAGAGGTGGATTTAGCCACTTGTGGATTCAAGTGATGGCACCCCCACTGTCCTCCCCTCTAATGACCTCTGAAGTGCCCTCTCAGCAATCTCACCTTATATTCTTGAAGGATGAGCCCTTCATCCTGCGAAGTACGCAGGGGCGAATTGATGACCAGTTACTTCACTGGCCTGAAGATATTGGAAGAGTTGTAGACGTATCCTGACTCCAAAAGGTCCTGGCGAAGAGCCGTAAGTATAGAGTTCGTAAGAGTTCAAAATGTCTGGAATTCACTCCTGTCCAATTCCTCTTTTATCTTGAAGCTTTGACCCAATAAGAAGATTGACAGCTAAAAGTGCTCCGGTAAAAGTCTGTGTTACCCAACACTGTCCGGTAAATAATGCCAAGGGTTAAACTTGCTGCTTTCTCCTTTTCTCACAGGCATAAGAAGATGTGGCGTGCTGATGGTAAAATCAGGTAGGCATATGGCGGTTAAAGAGATTGTCTCCGTCTGTTCTCTCTGCTCACGTTGTTGTTTCTTGTCCCCCTTAGGTGCCGGAATTCGGCGATGTAAAGATGGAGACAGCGCTGGATCGAAGAGATGCTGTGTGGAACGGTGAGTATGGCGCGGCGCTGCTGCTGGCGATGCGACGCTTTTAAAACAAAGTCTTTCCTCAGGTTTGAAGATGCGATGAATCCGGGATCAGGTAAGAAAGCAGGTAATACTCTTGTTCTAACCTTTGCTTCTTTCCTTCTTTCTAGGTGCTCCAGGTTCGAGGCGGGCGTAGCAGAAGGCTGGATGCTGCTGCTGGCACGGTGAACGTTACGCTGCTGGATGCAGAATAACGCGAAGCGTGTGCTGCTCTTCGGGCGTGGTTTAAATAGCCTCCAAAGTAGTCCCAGGTAGGTATTCCTCCCCGACCACACCCGAGTAACAAAATAGTCCCTAAGGTAAAGTAGTCCCTTCCAGGCCTCACATGGGCTTGGCTCTTCTTGCAGCATGGTCTGCATCAGGTAAGTGTGCACTTATGAGCCAGGTGCCTATGGCGCCAGGACTGATGTCCCATATGAGCCTGGCGCCATTGGCGCCAGGACTGAACCCAGACAGCCCCTAGCACGGGTGGCTGGGTTTTCTCAAGGCAACATGATGCCTGCTCCCGGGGCTGATGGACGTGGTCTGGATGCCCAGGGGTATGCATCCTGACAGCTATGAAGTGATGTCCACAATAAAAAATGTGAAAGTTGGCAAAACCCCAGGTGACAACAGTTTTACGGTTCATTAATTAAAAATGTATTGCTCGTCCCTGGTCCCGATCCTGGCAAGATTGTTCAATGCTATACTAGAAGAGGGCTCCCTTCTGGATTCTATGCTTAGGCTAATAATTGTAGTAATCCACATAGAAGGAAACGACACTAATCTATGCCCCTCTTATAGCCCCATCTCTCTCCTAAACACAGATGTAAATATATTGGCCAAGTTCCTGGGGAATAGATCAGATGGGATTCTCCCCTCCCTTCTCCATGGTTATCAGGTTGGATTCATAAGAGGAGGGCAGGGCTCTGACAAGATCAGAAAGATGTTCGATCTCATCCGCCTGGCCCAGGAATGAGGGGAAGATGCAGGCTTAATCTCCTTGGACTCAGAGAAAGCAGTTGACCTAGTTAAATGGCAATAGATGGTGGTGGTCCTTGAAAGATGTGGCCGGGGTCAAAACCTCCGAAGGTGGGTAGCTTCATTTTACAGTTCTTCTAGAGAGAGTTTTCAGATAAATGGTACATTAACGGATCCCTTCGAGCTATCACGTGGTACGAGACAAGGTTGACAAATATCCCTGCTTCTTTATTCCATTGAAGCTCTAGCGATAGCTATAAGAGGTAATCCCAATATAAAAGGTATCAAATTGGATGAAGTCGAATTTAAATTGTCATTATTTGCAGATGACATTCTGGGATATATGGATGACACGGCAGAGTCACTTTGGGAAATGATAGGAATTATGAAAGTATATAGGAATTTGAAGGCATGAGCATTAACTTGACTAAGTCCAGCGTCCAACCAATATGACTAACTTGGTCAAGTCTAGCAAATAAAGAGAAGGTTTACGGAATGAAGGTTGAAAATGAGTTGATTAGATATTTAGGTGTACAAGCTCCTACCTACTTAACTAGATTACATACTTTAAATTGAGACCCTCTTCTCAAGGCCTTGAGAAAAGATCTTAAGAGATGGTTGACACTAACCCTCTTGGTTTGGTAGGATGACCGCAGTAAAGATGAATGTTCTCCCTCAACTGTATAGATTTATATGGCAGGGAATCAAACATCGGGTCAAAGGGACAACGTTAACTCTCCAGAAAGAACAGCAAGATTTTAAATTCCCTGATTTCTTTAATTACTATAGGGTGGCCCAACTTAGAATCCTCCTGGGACATATGAGGGATGACCTCAGTACATATTAGTCTTTTTTGGAAGATCGGGTGGCCCACCGCAAAAAGGTGCAAGACTTACTATGATAGCCGGTGAAGACAGTTCCCAATAAAGTACATTCCCATCCCACTCTGGAAGTCTTCTGGACAGTCTAGAAGAAAGAAACTAGCCCTGACAGAGAATGTATCCATTTGGTCCTTCTATTGACTTCTCGATGAGGGCCTACTATTGATCTGACTCATATGGGTTTCTGGAAATCACAGGAGTGGTCGGACAGGGGCTTAGAAAGAGTGGGTCACCTGTTCCTCAATTGGAAGTTTAAAGGATACAAGGAGGTATGCAACATGCTGGGACAAGACAATATAGCTGGTTTGATTAACTACTTTTGAAGGGACATCTGACGAATCCAAGATGGGCCACCAACTTTGAGAGGGATGTTCAAGGTTCTTATCACCAGTGATTTGGAGGCTAGGCAGCATTTTAAAAGATACAAAAATACAATCCTGGTGATTACCTAGGAAAAGGCTTATAAGACCACGTTCAATGGCAATGAACTCTCCACTTATGCAATGGAACACAAAATGTTGCACTTCTGGCATAGAGACCCGCTGAAGACATAAAAAATGTCTGGGTGAGGCTCACGGCCTCACCAATGTGTGCCCGGTGTTGTGGCCAGGTGGGATCCCTGAGTCATGTCTAGTGGTCACGTCCTCTCATACAAATTTACTGGGCTGAAGTGTTAAGTTGGATGAAAGAGGTGACAGGAGTTCAACTAGAATTGAGCCTTATGTTGGCTCTCTTGTGTATTCCCCCAGTGATAGTGAAGTGTATCAGTTCCCAAGGCTGTGTGAAGCCATGTTGCAGGCAGGCAGATTGGCAGTGGCCCAAAACTGCAAAAAAACAAGTGTTACCTGATAAACAGGAATGGGTACATAATGTTTGGGAAATGTACTCTATGGAAAAATTGAAGTACTTGCTACACGATGACAAGGGATCCTTTGAGGAAGAATGGGGCTTGTTCCCTAAGAAATGGGGAACTCAGTGACCTTCTGGGGGAGAAGAACTGTGATCCAGTAAGGCATGAAGAAACCAGTGAAGACTGATAAAAAGGGGGAAATAATAGGGGAACAGAGAAGAGGCAAATGGTGTAACGATGCTCAGAGTTTAGGAATAAGTAGTGGAGGGGAGAGGCTCACTGAAAGGAATTTTGGGACAATAATCTCCCTATGCTCCATGAGATCCATAAATGGATCCCCTAAATAGAACTGGTAGTCTGTTGAAAATCGATACTTTGGTTGTTGTTTAATTATTCTGTCTGTATAATTTTGGAACTTTATAACCCGATGAACTTCATAAGTACCTCATGCTGTTTGATTGTTTTAGTTTTTGGTTTATTTGAAGGGGTAGGGAGGGAATGTGTTGGTTTTTGTTTCTGTGAAAATGTAAAAATAATAACAATGTGGTTTAAAAAAAGAGAGCAACGGAAAGAGGAAAAGGCAGACTGAAGGAAGGCATGTGGGAGAGGTGGAGAGACAGCTGGCAAGCATAGAAGGCTTTTATGACAGTCCTGCCATTTGGGAGCGAGACATTCCAGGCATCCTAACAGTGATTAGGTGCCAGGAACTTTGGCTGCATCAACTCGAGCATTCCATAAAGAGTGCTACGTTTACTTATGCATCAGTGAATTGTAAGACAACAGTTGGCAACAAATGCAACTCTGTGGCATTGCATTTAAAGAAAGAGAAGAGGAGGTTGAGAAAGGGTTATTTACTCATCTAAACATAAGGCTTGCGATTCAGTTCCTGGATAACATTTGGAGAAACCGGGAAATTTTGTTGTGTACATAAAAGATACATTGTGATGGAACTGCTGTAGACATTGCAATGTTCGATTCATTGGACTTGGATTTTGAGCATATGTGCAATGTATATGTTCTTCATGTTTTTGCTTCTTCCTAAAGTGGATATCTGCACGAGTTAAGCATTGCTCTCTGGCATGAGAGCAGCATAAACCTTTCAAGCTCGAATACCAGTGCAGGAATGACTGACTTTCATCCTTCTGAAGTCGATAAATCAAGTACCATTACAAGAAGGGGGTAATAATTACAGCCGCTTATCTCAGAGTTCAAAGGCTGAAGGAGTCATGAACTATATTATAGCAAAGCAAAAGAAAGTAATGAGCACCGAGCAGGGGGGCATTACCACTTCAGGAAATGCCCCAGGATTTATAGTTACAAGCCAGAGCGAAGTGAGGGCCTTAACTCAGGCCCTGGGGCTTTACCAGAGGCGGTAATGCCCACCCTCCACCGCCCCCCCGCTCGTTGCTTATTGCTTTTAGTACTACGGCCTATAAAACCGGGGTACTAATAGTCTTTTTTGGAGTTACGAGACGCCATCAGCGTTTCACAACTGAAAAAATGCCTGCCACGGAACAGTGAGATGGGACTATTTATGGTCCCTTCTCCCTTTCCATGGCGACCATTGATATGATATGAAATGATATGGCATTTATAACGTGCCTATACACAAGTGTTTCAAGGTGCGATGAGGCAAGGGAGGGGGAACAGATCGAAGACAGAGACAACGATCTTACTAGGCCAGGTGACATTGAGAGTGCGGAAGTGCAGGGGACGGGGAAGGGGAAAAGTTCTGGGGGAGGGGGCAGTGCACTGCATAGGATAAACAATACAAAAATAAAAACAATAAATAAAAAGTGTGCTCAGCTGGTGGCAAGTGCAAGGGTAAGTGCAGACATCAGGTGTCAAGTGCAGGTGGGGGGCTGTCGGGATACAGAAACAGTCCCTGAGTGCAAGGGTTAGCAGGGGGACAGTGCAGGTGTGCAACTGGCGGGGAGGGGACCTGGGCCCAAGAACAGAGGGTAGCAGCCAGGTAACCAGTGCAGTATCAATTTCAGCCAGGAGATCAGCAGTGGAGAGGAGGACAGAAAGCAGAAGCAAAGAGGAAGGTATTTAGGTGCTTCCGGAACCAGGGATGGTTCTCCTCAAGTTTCAGAGAGGCAGGGAGGCTGTTCCAGATGGAGGCCCCAGCAGAAGAAAGATCTACCATCAACTCGTTGTTTGGAGAAGCTACTGACCCTGAGGGAGTTGGAGGCGGATGAGCGAAGAGCTCGAGAAGGAAGATATTTAGGAACAGAGAGTTGAAGGTATTGAGGCCCCAGAAGGCCGTGTGGACAATGCAGAGGGTTTTGCCAATGCAAACTAAAAACTAAAAATAAATAGCCGACAGGGAATGAAAGGAGGAACTACATGTAGTCCCTTCTCCCTTTCATTGGAGGCCAGTCGCAGAAGGAACCCCAGAGACGCGGCAGTGAGCAGAGCCTCGTCAGGCAGGTAAGGACCCAGCGAGGGCCAATCAGATGGACTGAAGCAATCTAATTAGTACCCGGGGAGGGACAATCCATCTTAATCTCTGGCATTGCTCTGGGCAACCCTCCAGACCATCGTTCTTCGCCTGCCAAGCCATTACAAAAGGGGAAAGACCATTTGCAAATCAGGCATGGTCCCACACGATAAGGGGCAGTCCTTCTCGAACTGCTAGGTCACATCCCTTCTGCACAAGACCACAAGCATCTCTAGACATGTTTTGGCCTCATTAGGTGTCTTCGCTGAGGAGTAGCTTTGGTATCTAGGCCCAGCAAGCACAGGGCCCATGTTTGGGCATACCCATCCCACTTTGAATGAATAAATCAAAATAAAAGTTTAGAATTAATCTTAACCTCTGGCATTGTTTGGGCAACCCTCCAGACCATTGCGCTTCACCTTCCAAGCTATTAAAAAAAAGGGGACAGAGCACCCACAGACATATTTTGTCCTCATTGGGTGTCATCAGTGAGGAGTAGCTTGGGTCTCTAGGCACAGCAGGCATGTGACCCACGTCTGGGCATGAAGTGTATTATAACAGACAATATTATTATATTTTATCTTGGTCTACAATACCCACATAACAATCCTTTAAATGATTGTCTTATTACCGCTAGTTGTGACATGAATTCTGAACTGTAATAAGGAAATGACATCACTACTATAACTGCAATCAGCTATTCAGGTTTGTTGTGACATCAATTCTGCTTCTTCAGTCAGAGCAGAATTCGAGCTATCACTGCAGCACTTGCTTGTACAATATCTATGACACTTTAGAGCCATTCATTAATAATGATCTGTTTTATGGTAATATGTTGATGTTGTGCATCAGGGAGCAAGATTATTCTACCTGCATATTATCCTTCATTTTGAACCACAAAACTGTTTTATTTGAATTTGATCAAAACTGTTTAAACTATGTTTCTGCAACACAATAGAAGCTGTGTATTCTAAACAAATTCTACAGAGCTTATATGTATCAACTGGAAGCTCTCATACAGTAGATTAACCAAGAGGCCAGTTATTAAAGGGGAAGCAAGTGTGTGGTTGTGTGTTATAAGGGATAAAATGCCCCCTTCCGAACATGAAATGGACATTTAAAGTTGCCTTCCTCATTTCTTTATTTGGTCACAGAAATCCTTGGAGCCTTGCAATATCCTCATAAGTTTTGGTAGGGGGTACTGTATCCCATTATATTATATTTTGCCTAATCAGTGTCCTTGATGTAAAATTATGCAGAAGCTGTCTAACATGTTAACAACGTACAAGGAAAGTTTATGTTAAGTGCCTAGAGACCATTTGTGTGAGTGTGTTATATACCTATCTCAATCAATTAGTCCCTCAACTCAGTCAAAATAAGGTTCACTCCCACATGTTCCTTGAAGAACAGTATGTGATTCAATTCAATATAAATGTACCTTTGAAAGCCACATTTCCACTTTTTGTTTACTTTCCTGGTGATTTTAGAATGGATGGCATTGTTAAAATGTATCCAAATACAAAAAGGTGGGGACCCCTACATGGGCATCTGGGGTAAAATCAGTATGTGCTAAAAAAAAAAAAACAGGGCTGCCCTATGTGCTGAAAAACTCAATAAATGTATTTCAGAAAATGCATGTTGATGACCAGAGATTGTATTCATATTAAAAATATATCATTTCATTCTATTGCCATATCATAAGAAATATATAAATACATCATTTCTGAACATACCAAAACATTTCATTTCCAATAGACATATATTTAGAAAAAAGATTTTTTGTGCAAAGAGCGCATTTATGTGTAAACATCTCTCAAATACATATATCATTAACACACAATACAACCATTTGTTTTTCTCAACCAAAACCAATTAAGTAAAGAAATTCTAAATCGCATTTACAGTAGTAATGTTCCTACTTTGAAAGTCCACCATTATATATCAACTACAAGTATCCAAGATTATTCTAACAATATTTCTCTCATCATTGGATTTCCTTTTCTATAGTTTCGACTTGACATCAATTGGCCTGTTTTTTCATAACCATTGGTCAACGTCTTCTTGAGGATTAATAGACTTATTTAAAGGCTTTATCAATGCTACAATACATAAAATAACAACATCATGTTTAAAACACTTTAAAATCTTTAAAAACATAGCAAAAAACATTGTTAAAAAACACACTCTACTTCCATAACATGCAGCAAATTATTTCATAAATGGAGAGCAAACTCAATTTTGTATAGACTCAAACCCTATAAACTAGGGGTCCACTAACTTCCCTATGTGGACAAGTAAACAAGTTACTGCTTTAAAGATGGGCCAATTAGTCCCCAACTGTCTTCAATCAGAACCAGGAAACATCCTCGAGTGTAAACTCCTAACATTACTCAAATGACCCCCGTGAGTAAAGAGAATGTTTGCCCCAATTCTTACCTGGGTAGTCATCTCCTGGTCAGTATAATTGCTGGAACATTACGGCGCTCGGCGAGGAACATAGCAACCTGCCAGGAGAGAAAAGACACAGGTTAGCAATATAAAAGGCGAAACAGCGCCGCGCATCGCGCATTACTCACCGGACAGAATCGCGCACACAGCGCTTTCGCCTACCGGCCCATGCTCATCTTCAAACTGCATGACAACACCAAAATACCTTTCGATACCTAAAAACAAAGAAGCAAGACATTATTATTCGAACTAAGAGGAACATAAGAACTGCATATAAAGACTGTAAAGCAGCAAACCTACGGAGTCGCAGCAGGCCTGGATTCCCACCGGGGGGCTTGCACCAGTGAAGTAACTTGGTCACTGCTCGCCCCCCACATCTACGTGCCCCTGACACGAGGAGCAGGATGGAGAATCCACCTTTTACAATATTAAGGTGAGGAGAGGGCCCAAGGGGGAGGAAGGAGTTGAGGCCAAGGGAGGTGGGAAAACAAAGACAAGCTGGTATTGAATCCAGCTCTCCTATATTGCAGACCCATCTTAAACCAGAGGCCTTACCAAGGGACCGGGAGAGGGTTCGAGAGTGCAAATCATCCAACCAGGGCTGGGTGGCGTCCCCGTGGATACCAGGTGAGCGTAACAGAACGCAAAGCCTCAATAATATTATCCACCTAGGCGTCATGGAGACTTCAGAGACTGACCAGTTAGTTCAGCTGTTGGGACAATTACGCGCTGAAGTACATTCAGCCAGGCAAGAAACCAACGCTCTTAGGAGGGATTTGATTGTTACTAAGGATCGTACCGACGAAATAAGTAGACAATTGCTCCAATCACAGGCAGGACAGACCCCATTGCCTGGTAACATTCCGCCAGCACCTGTACCAACTTCAACCAATCCAGTACAAATAACCCTTCCTGTGGCAGTTCCTTTAGCTCCACCTGAATGATTTACAGGGGACCCCAAGAAGTATGCAACGTTCATGAACCAGTGTCGTCTTCATTTCCTTTGCAGACCTGGGTCTTTTCCTAACGACCAAGCGCGGGTTGCTTTTGTCTTGTCATATCTGAGTGGCAGTGCTGCGGATTGGTCGGTACCATTGGTAAGTCAGGATAACCCGTTGTTACATGAGTTAGGGGGTTTCCAGATGGAAATGGAAAAACTCTTTGCTCGTCATACCCAAGGCCAAGCATTACACAACAAACTTTTGTCACTCCATAAAGGAAGTCAAGACTTGCTTACATATATAGCAACATTTAACAGACTAATCGTTGAAGCTGGGTGGCCTGAGGAAAAAAGGACCACACTATTTCATCTGGGTCTACGAGGGGAACTAAAGGATGTTCTTGCTCAAGTGGTTAACCCACCTACAGACTGTGGAGAATTCATCAACCTTGTGGTGCAATTAGATCACAGATTACAAGACTGAAAAACAGATCGGATAAGGTTAGACACCCGAGCTGTGTATGTCCGGTCAAAGGATAATGTTCCACGTACATTGGAAAACATGGTAGAACCCATGCAAATCGGAGGTGTACGGCCCCCTTTAACTAGAACTGAAAGAGACAAGAGAAGGCAACAGCAATTATGCTTATATTGCGGAAAATCAGGCCACTTCCTCAAAGAATGTCCAGTGAAACCACCAAGGAGAACTGTTGGAGCCACAGAGAAGGAAGATAATAACAAGGAGTAGGAAAACTACCAACGGCAAGCACAGAGGTCTGCTTGTCGAGCGAGAAGGATGAGCCACAGACCTCACACTTTGCATAACCAATAATTTTGATCAATCACCAACAACCGTCTCGGATGCATGCGGTCGAAGCATACATAGACAGCGGAGCAGTTGGGAATTATGTAGACCAAGATCTGGCAGTAGAGATGGGGCTTCCCTTATGCTCAAAGTCGACTACTGAAAAAGTTACTACTGTTGATGGGACAGAAATAGCTTCCGGGCCAGTAACCCAATGCACAGCACCACTAACCCTACTGTGCCAGGATGGACACTGAGAATCTATTGCATTCGATCTCATCAAAGCTCCTCAGTTTCGACTAATCTTAGGGATGCCATGGTTGGTAGCTTACAATCCTCTAATAGATTGGCGTGCCAAGAAGTTGGCCTTTTCCAATGATTGTGCTTGCACCTGTTATTACCAAGAAAAGGGGAAAACAGACTTATGTACATCTGCTACTCCCAGTACGGCGGCAATTGTACTAGGTGTGACTAGTACTCTACCAAATGAATACCAAGATTTTCAAGATATGTTCCAGAAAGAACAAGCCAATACTCTACCACCGCACAGGCCCTACGATTGTCAGATTGACCTCATACCTGGTGTGCAAATTCCTTGTGGTAGAATCTATGCACTTACTGAACCAGAAAACCTCCATTTGAAATCTTACCTTGATCAGTACCTGGCAAATGGATTTATCCACCCATCTAAATCACCGGCAGCCAGTCCCTTATTCTTCGTACCAAAGAAGGAAGGAGATTTGAGGACTTGCATCGAATATCGCACATTGAACCAGATCACAGTAAAAAAACATTATCCACTTCCCCTTATTCCTGAATTATTGGATCAAGTCAAAGACGCCCACATCTATTCCAAACTGGACTTTAGGGAGCTTACCATCTTGTTCGAGTGAAGAAAGGAGACGAATGGAAAACCGCCTTTCGTACCAAATACAGCTTGTATGAATACCAGATAATGCCTTTTGGGCTTTGCAACGCTCCTGCTGCATTCCAGTACTTTATGAATGATGTTTAGCAGGAGTTAATCGACGTTTGAGCCCTGGTTTACATTGATGATATCTTAGTGTATTCTGCTACAAAAGAAGACCATGTCAGGCATGTCTGCTCCGTCCTTACTAAACTCTGCCAGTATAAACTGTATGCAAAACTTGAAAAATGCTCTTTTCATGTCACCGAAGTGGAGTTCCTTGGTTTTATCCGAGCACACTAAAAGGTATCAGAATAGATAGGCACAAGGTAGATGCCATTCCTAACTGGCCGTCACCAACTTCATTTTAAGGAATCCAGAGTATGTTGGGCTTTGCAAACTTTTACTGCTGATTCATCCCAGATTTTTCCCAAATAGTGCATCACTATTGAGAAAAAAACAAAAAAAAGTTCCATTGGACCGAAGAAGCAGAGAAGGCCTTTCAAGAACTTAAGAACAAATTAACTTCTGCTGCAGTTCTACGGCATCCTCGCCCAGACCTCCCTTATATAGTTGAAACAGATGCCTCTAGCATGGCTATGGGAGCTGTTCTCTCACAAAGGGACCCAGGAACTGGCCAGTTACACCCTACGGCCTTCTGGTCACGAAAATTCTCACCTCCTGAACTTAAGTATGCAATCACAGACAAAGAACTCTTGGCTATAAAATCAGCTTTCAAGGCATGGCAACACTATCTCCTCGGTGCAACACATACTGTCACGGTCATAATTGATCATCAAAACCTGCAATACCTAAAAACAGAAAAGGCTCAATCATCCCATCAACTGGGGTGGGCTCTTTTCTTCGCTGAATATGACTATGTGATCACCTACCAGCCAGGAGTCCAAAACGGAAAGGCTGACGCCTTGTCCCCGCATGAGTGTTGATGAAGAGGTATACATAACTCCAGATCCAGTAGCCATCATTCCAGAAGACAAACTCCTGGGTCTTACGACAACATTGACACAGGGTGAACTCCAAAACAAGATGCAAATCTTAATGGATCCCACTTTCTCACAAAAGTGGCGTACTCAAGGAGAACATTACACCATTAAAGACCAGTTACCATATTTTAGGAACCGTCAACACTTGCCAAGTAAAGATTTACAAGAGCAGGTTATTTTGGGTTATCACGACTCCCTGATTGAAGGTCATCCTGGAATTACCAAAACTCTAGCCAAAGCAAAACGAAACTATTGGTGGCCCACATGGCGTAAAGGCATCATACATGCACAAAACAAGTCCCAAAAGCAGAAACCAGCTGGTCTTCTCCAACCATTGGAAATTCCTCCCTCACCATGGCACACACTGTCCCTTGATTTCATTACAGATCTACCACCCAGTCCAGGATTCAACACCATCTTAGTAGTTGTAGACTTGTTCTCTAAAATGGCACACTTTATTCCTTTTAAGGGTCTTCCAAATGCATCCAATTTAGCAAAAGCATTCCTGGAGGAAATCGTACGTCTACTTGGCTTTCCATCGGTCTTGATCTCAGATCGAGGTAGTCAGTTCATATCAAACTTCTGGAGGAAATGCTGTTCAATGGCCCAAATTGACATTCGACTATCCACAAGTCACCATCCTCAAACAGATGGCCAAACAGAAAGAACAAACCAAACCCTCGAGCAATACTTAAGTTGCATGTTACATCAAGTGGAAAGAAATTGGAAGGACTTGTTATGGATAGCTGAATATGCCTATAATAATTCATTACACACCAGCACTGGACAAACCCCTTTCTACACTATATATGGTAGACATTCACATACTTCAGAATTGGACCTCCCAACCCCTTTGGAAATGCCAGCCATTAAAACCCTACATACGACTAGGCCTTCAAAGAAGCAGCAGAACATTTACTCCAAGCCAAGAACAGACAAAAGAAATTCGCTGACCAACATCGTAGTAAAGCCCCCTATCAAATTGGAGTCAAGGTCTGGTTAGCATCAAAATGTGTGCCCATAAGAGGGACTCGGACCTTTCGTCCCCAGTATCTGGGACCTTATTCTATTGAATCCATAATAAATCCAGTGGCAGTTAAATTAGCCCTACCACCCACTATGCAGATTCATCCTGTGTTTCACATTTCCCTCGTGGAACCGGTACAACCCGGTACTCGGGTTACACCACCACCAAAACCAGTATTAGTTGACGGAGAACCAGAGTTTGAAGTAAAGGATATCCTAGACTCAAAATACACCAGATCCAAACTATATAACTTAGTTGATTGGAAGGGATACGGCCCTCAAGACAGATCATGGTAACCTAGTGAATACATCCATGCACCTCGCTTAATTAAAAAGTTTAATTACCAGAATTACCCAGCCAAACCAGGACCAGGCAGAAGTGCCACTGTGAGAGGGGCTTTGGGGGGAGTGCGGGGGGGGGGAGTGCTGTCATGACCCTTGCCCCTGGCCCTCACTGGCAAATCAGCTTTCCAGTTAGGGCCAGGTCAAAGGCCTTAAAACCTCATCCAAGACTCTCTTGGAGTCAGTCCTGGCGCCTTTGGCGCCAGGCTCATAACCATCATAACCATCATGAAGACCAACATTAGAATGTGACTATTTCCTTGTGACTATTTAACTTGGGGGGGGTTTAGCCAACATGGAGGCACACACACAGCTCAGTTACAAGGAACTAAGCTATGCGGTCTAGTCTTTTGGGTGTGGCAGGCCTGGGACTACTTTACCTGGATTACTTTGGGTGTGGCAGACCTGGGACTATTTTACCTGGACTACTTTATCTGAAACTATTTAAACCGCACCCAAACAGCAGAACATGCTTTGAGTTCTGCTGTGGACAGCGTAATGTTCATCATGTCCAGTTCTTTGATGCCAGTTTACCTAAAACCAAGGACAATGCAGAGAGAGAAAGAACACTATGAAACTTACCTGGAAGAGTATGCTGTCTTCAATCCATCGCCGACTTCAGTTCCACTGACCTGAAGGTACGAACTCCATCATCCGGGACCGCATGTATCCTGGAATACCATAACCTGGAAAGAGGAGAAAGAAAGCATTAGTAAGCGTTTACTCACGTTTCCGCCCGAATGAAGAAAGCCACACAATTCTTACCTGGGTAGTCATCTCCTGGCCAGTATCATTGCTGGAACATTACGGCACTCGGCGAGGAATATCGCAACCTGCAAGGAGAGAAAAGACACAGGTTAGCAATATAAAAGGTGAAACAGCGCCGCGCATTGCGCATTACTCACCGGACAGAATCGCACACACTGCGCTTTCGCCTACCGGCCCATGCTCATCTTCAAACTGCATGACAACACCAAAATACCTTTCCATACCTAAAAGGAAAGAAGCAAGACATTATTATTCGAACTAAGAGAAACATAAGAACTGCATATAAAGACTGTAAAGCAGCAAACCTACGGAGTCGCAGCAGGCCTGGATTTCCACCGGGGGGCTTGCACCAGTGAAGTAACTTGGTCACTGCTCGCCCCCCGCATCTACGCGCTCCTGCCACGAGGAGCAGGATGGAGAATCCACCTTTTACAATATTAAGGTGAGGAGAGGGCCCAAGGGGGAGGAAGGAGTTGTGGCCAATGGAGGTGGGAAAACAAAGACAATCTGGTATTGAATCCAGCTCTCCTATATTGCAGACCCATCTTTAACCAGAGGACTTACCAAGGGACCGGGAGAGGGTTCGAGAGTGCAAATCATCCAACCAGGGCTGGGTGGCATCCCCGTGGATACCAGGTGAGCATAACACTGTGCTAATAAAAAAGGCTGATAAGGGAGGAGGGATAGTCGTTTGGGATGCCCGCAAATATGAAAAAGAAATGATGAGACAATTAAACAATGCAGATATATCTGTCAAATTACAAGGTGACCCCACTGAGTCTATCTTGAAGGATATTAGAGAACTATGCAACACAGCGTTAGAAAAGGGTATTCTGAATAAAAAAGAATCTTTGTTTTAACTCCAATTAAGACCAGGACATCTTTGATATATATCTTGCATAAAATACATAAGAGTGCCACCAATCCCCCGGAAAGGCCTATCATATCCCTTTGTGGGTCTATTTTAGAATCTATTGGCCAATATTTGGATTTCTTTATAAAACTGTTGGCCAAACTGATACCTACTTATTTAGCAGACTCTACTGATGCGATTAGAGCTGTGCAACTGCAATCTTTTGACTCTGACAGTGACCTGTTGATTACTCTTGATGTTGAATCTTTGTATTCTAATATTCCACAACTAGACTCATTAAGAATTATCAAGAATTGCCTAGACAAAAGGGTAGACGCAGCACCCAGCAACTTCTTAGTTGAATTACTCAAGATTGCGTTGACAAAAAACGTCTTTTGCTTTAAGAACTCGCACTTTATGCAGATCAAAGGTACTGCAATGGGGGCAGCTTTTGCCCCAATTATGCAACATTATATATGTGGGCCTTTGAAGAGTGCAATATTTTGGCAGAACATAACCCTTTGAAAAAAGCGTTGAAATTCTACAAAAGATACATTGACGACATTTTAATAATATGGGACCGAAAAGAAGGCGATCATCTTGCTTTCTTTGACGGGATAAATGAGTTGAATCCTAATCTGAAATTTACTATACAGTCAAACAACAAGGAAATCCCATTATTGGACTTATTGATTAAAGAAGTCAATGGTATATTATTAGTGGACTTATATAGGAAAGAGTCAGATAAGAACACCATTCTCCACCATGAAAGTTTCCACTCACAGGGGCTTAAATCAAATATCCCACATGGTCAGGTCCTCAGAGCCCGTCAAAATTGTTCTCAATTAGTTAATTTTGCTAAACAATCCAATATCATTGAAAATAGACTAAAAGATAGAGGATATCCATCCAAACTTCTTAGAAACTCTAAAAAAAAGAGCTATGCATCAACATCAGCAGATACTATTGATAAAAAAGATGGTGATTACAGACCATCAAATGATCAACTTGTATGTGCATCAACATTTAATACACATCAAAACAAGATAAAGAAGAGCATAGCCAAACATTGGCACTTGCTCCAATTAAATCTACCTACACTGGCTAAACCAATGTTTGCCTTGAAAAAAGGAAAAAATATAAAAATAAATGGATTTGCAAAGCAGATAGGAATAGTATACAAGATAAACAACCATCTAATACTACTCTTTGGGGTATGGCAGCAGTTCTAGGCCATTATCCCTGTGGAGGGTGCTGCAATTGCAACCTCACTACAGCCTGTCAGAATGTTACTATCAACAAGAGGAAAAAGGCCCTGATGCACCACACCACATGCAAAAGTAGTAATGTTATCTATGCTATTGTATGCCCCTGCAAAAAAACATATAGGAAAAACATTGCACCCAGTGAAATTAAGAGTCTCTGAACATAGATCAAAAATTATGAATAAACATCCTAATGCACCACTTGTGGCTCACTTTTTAGAATTTAACCATAATCTAGACAATTTAAAGTGGTGGGCCATAGAGAAAGTAAATGGCACAGATTTAGCAAATACTGCCAAAAGGCTCTCACAAAGGCCACAATACTAAGAGCTATACCGATGACCTTAATTCACAGGAGGAATGGAACTAATATCCACCATGGCCAATGTCCCTTACATTAACATATATGATACAAATTGTTAAGAAATACAACGATTTTTCAAATAAAACAGATAATCGGTATACCTTTTCAATTGCCTAGCTACTGTTTTCGCTATGTAACTATCAAGTCTACATATGTAAGAAAGAGCTCCTCTTTCTGAAGATATTATCCAGCTCTTTAACATCAGTATGGGATCCCACTTTTTGGACCCCATCTGAGCCGATCAGTCTTTCAGTCCTATTTTCTTTTTTAGGACTGTTATCCCTTTTTCATACCTAGGGTTCGACTGGGCTGAGCTATCTCTCCATTCTATTTTTCTATCTCTTCTATGTACGAAAGAGATGTCACAAGATTCGCTCATTTGAGAGCGTTTACAGCCATGAAGAAATAGTCCGTCTTTTATCTTCATGACTCTACTCTGGACTTGAGAAATGCTGAGGGATTCTTTTAGTCCCCTTTCTATCTCTTATGTTTGAAGGAGTTGCCACGGGATTTTCTGATGCGATTGTGGCTATACTTATTAAGGAAGAAGGAAGTAAGCCCAGCGTCTAGTTCGCTGCAGTTTACTCTACTATTCAGTGACCGCCGTGTGTTCATAGGCCGCAACGCGTGGGGTTTGCTCTTTCTGAGCGGTGCGACACCGCGGGGCACATGAAGAGATAATCTTGAAACTATTTTCTAGTTAAGTGAGCTGAGGATTGCAACCATTCGGGTCTATATCCTTAAAAGTCTGAATGACTACTGTTGCGTGGCCCGCTTCTCATTTCTTGCCTGATGGACACATTTTTATGAGTTTCACAGCTCGAAATAATTTATTTTTAGCCCACTAGGTGACTGAAGGCAATAGTAACCCAACATTCCTTATAGTCACTGGCATCTTAAATATTATAACATAAGGATTCATTATCACTATTTATATGTGCGAAAGAGATGCCATAAGATTTGCTCACTCAAGAGCGTTTACAACCATGAAGAAACAGTCCGTTTTTCACCTTTATGACTCTAGCCCATATCGGGGAAATGCTGAGGGATTCTTTAGTCCCCTTTCTATCTCCTTCATGTTTGAAGGAGATGCCGCGGATTCACAGATTTGAATGCGGCTACACTTACTAAGAAAGAAGGAAGTAAGCCTAGCGTTCGGTACGCTACAGCTTGTTCTACTATGCAGTGACCCCTCTGTGTGTCCACAGGTCGGAATGCATGGGTGTTGCTCTCCCTGATGTGACGCCTTTGGGTAGATGAAGAGATAAGCCTGAAGCAAATTACCAAGGTAAGTGAATTTAGGATTGAAACCGGTGAGGTCTATACCCCATAGACTAAATCCGGCGGTAGTGCTGTTACTGCCAGATTTAAGGGTCCGCCAAATCATGGCCTTGGCGGATTTCGCCCCAGCTCTGAGCTGGGGGGAAATCTGCCGAAAATTTGCGCTCATACCGCCGGCAGGAAATCCGCTGGCGGTATGAGTGTGAAATTTCCCCATTCCCGAATGGGGCATTCCCGAATGGGCTCAATGGGGAATGGGTATTTCCAAATCCGCCAAACCCGTGATCTGGCACTAATAGCGCCGGTGGGTTTCACGGTAGGGCAGATAGCACCAGCGCTATTAGCGTCGGCATTACCGCCCAACTCGTGATGAGGCCCTAAGTAAAACTCTAAATGACCATTTTTTCTTGGCTTCTCTTTAGTTCATGACTGATGGATTAATCTCCATGATCTTCAAAGCGGGAAAAACGTGTGTTAAGCCCGTTAGGCGACTGAAGGTAAAAACAGTTTTTGTATAAATATCTAGTATTTCTTATAGCCACTGGCTTCTTTAACATCATAACATAAGGACAAAATACTGCTATTTTTTACGGGAAACTACCCAGTCTTTAACTTTATTCACCATTCCATTTGATGCCCATAGGATTTGAAATTACCTGAAGTGGAAATAGAAAATCTCAAATTGCTTATTGAAGCTAGCGAGAAGATGCAGTGGGAAACCACCAGAATTGAAAGAATCGGTCTGCTAAAAAGCAAAAGAGAATTTAAAAATGACTTGTAAAGGTGCATATGAGATTGTCTTTCTCTTTATAAATATAAATTAAAAAAATGTTCTACTGTTTACCCAATTGGGGCAAACATTCTCTTTACTCACAGGGGTCATTTGAGTGATGTTAGGAGTTTACACTCTAGGATGTTTCCCTGTTCTGATTGAAGACAGTTGGGGACTAATTGGCCCATCTTTAAAGCGGTTATTTGTTTACTTGTCCACATAGGGAAGTCAGTGGACCCCTAGTTTATTGGGTTTGAGTCTATACAAAATTGGGTTTGCTCCCCATTTATGAAATAATTTGCTGCATGTTGAGGAAGTAAGAGATTGTGTTTTTTAACGATGTTGTCTGTTTTTAAGCATTTCTAAGTATTTTAAACATAATGTTATTTTATGTATTGTAGCATTGATAAAGCCTTTGAAAAAGTCTACTAATCCTGAAGAAGACTTTGACCAATCGTTATGAAAAAACGGGCCAATTGATGTCAATTCGAAACTATACAAAAGGAAATCCAATGATGAGAGAAATATTGTTAGAATAATCTTGGATACTTGTAGTTGATATATAATGGTGGACTTTCAAAGTAGGAACATTACTACTGTAAATGCTATTTAGAATTTCTTTACTTAATTGGTTTTGGTTGAGAAAAACAAATGGTTGTATTGTGTGTTAGTGATATATGTATTTGAGAGATGTTTACACAAAAATGCGCTCTTTGCACAAAAAATCTTTTTTATAAATATATATATCTATTGGAAATTAAATGTTTTGGTATGTTCAGAAATGATGTATTTACATATTTTTTATGATATGGCAATAGAATAAAATGATATATTTTTACTAAAAATACAATCTCTGGTCATCAGCATGCATTTTCTGAAACACATTTATTGAGTTTTTCAGCACATAGGGCATCCCTGTTTGTTTAGCATTGTTAAAATGTATCTCACGCTTCTGATGAATCTACCATGTCCTTTTACTTTTTTAAATATACTACTATAGCCCATATCTTTTTGGTTCTGTGCAACTAGTGTTAAAATGCAAATGTAAAGCCCTAAACGTAAAAGGAAATACGGGCTGCGAGAATATTAAAAAAAACATGCTGGTTTCTACCATTTTAATGTAAGTATTGTTGCCATGTTGTTTTAGTGTCTCTGCCATTTTGGATTATGCCTCATTTCTGCTGCATCCAAGAGAACGTTTCAAGTTGCCCAGTACGTAGCTGGATAGCAAGGCAGTGCAAATATTAATCATATTAGTTGTTGTTTCAGGGATGAGGTTCCTGTTATCCTTTCACATGAAGCATTTCCTAGGGAATTTGAGCACATGGACTAATAAAGATTGACGTATTTAGCATTAATCAGACAAAAATAGAATAGTTACATTAAGTGTTCTGGTGTGAACTAGACCTCAAGTTCAGACACTGCCAAAATACTGAATCAGGCTTTGAATCTACTGCCCTAAAGAAGAATTAGGACTACTGAGTTTGTGGGGTGGCTTGTTAGCACAAATAATACAAGAAATTACTTCTCAAGAATGGGGCCTCTGTTCCATTATTTCAAGCGAGATGAACGTCATGCAAACTAACAGGTTCAGGTCTTGGCCTAGCTAGAAGGATGAGTAATGGAGACAGCAACATGTGTAAATGTGGTATTTGCAAGAATATGCTTCACAGTGAGGAAGCTACAAGGTCTGGGAAAGGTCTAGGGTGCCAAGATGTCTGGTGTCATGAGAAAAGATGTTAGTATCTACTAATGTTGCCACGAGGTGCTGATTTCACTTTCAAGACATATTTCTCTTAGATTAATTAGAAGAACAACCAGCCTTTGAAAGCCAGGTGCAAGTTAATTACGAGCTCAAATCTTCATAACAGATTGACTAGGTCTCCAGTGGTCACAAAGGTAATAACGCTCACACTCAAATTAGCTAAAATTGCAAATGCAAGGTGAAACAATTCAGAACACGTCCTCTCACACGCGATCCGTAATTCATGAACAGTGTCTATTCATTAGTCCCAGACACAGATAATTCCCAGATTTATGGCGTTGTGCAAGGCCGTCTACAAAGAAGTTACTCTGGCTCAAGGCCAAGGAATAAGGGATGGTATTTTTTTTTAAATAGAACAAAAGCAGTTCGCTGACCCTTCTCCTCTACCCCCATTTTGGCTCAGGTGTGGATGACCTGTCAGTTGTTCAAGGTTGGTCAGTCAGATGCCAACCAATGAAATTCCTCAATGTTATGCTACCTAGTATCCGTTGCATTAACCAATGAACTACTTTAAAGATGAGATGTATTCTCTATTATCAATTTAGAGGTGGTCCCACCAGATACAAAATAACCAATTAAAAGACTAACCCATATACAATGTATACATAGGGCCTCATTGCG
This sequence comes from Ambystoma mexicanum, assembly GCF_040938575.1. Lineage (NCBI taxonomy): Eukaryota > Metazoa > Chordata > Amphibia > Caudata > Ambystomatidae > Ambystoma > Ambystoma mexicanum. Next base: position 669,381,056 of record NC_090936.1, read on the forward strand.
GGTCTGGCGGTAAGCCTGCCGGTGATACCGACAGCTTGCTGCCAGACCCAAAAAAGATTACCGCGCCTGAATTTCCGGTAACATCGGGGTATTCCGATCCCAGTGGCTGGGAAGTCCGGCTACGGTAATTTTGTAAATCCCCATTCCCATGGAGTCCCAGAGGACTCCATGGGAATGGAGACCACGTAAGCACAGGCACCGTTAATAACGGTGCCGGTGCTTCTGTGAAACTCTGCGGGCAGGTGCCCTCCTGCCCGCCAGGTATGACCCTGGCGGGCAGGACGGCACCCGCCCACAGAGTCGTAGTGTGCCGTTCCAGAAACAACTGTGCCGGTAGGCTTCCCGGCACCGTTGTTTCCCGACCGGCACCGGCACACTCATAATGAGTCCCACAGTCTATTCCCTTAACCAACCCCTCAACCCTGTAGGTTTTTTTGTAAACAAGATTGCAATATGACATCAGTTAGAGCGTATTTGTAACTTATAACCCATTGTTGTGCCTGAGAAAGGCTGAGAGCTTCACTATTGTAGTGCTCGTTATGCTGTGCCTGCATTATGTGGATTGTTAATAAAGCAGATTTTTGCCATTTACCTTAACTATTTCCGTTATTGAGTTTGGGATTTCCCGGCCTATCATTTCCGCTGAAACAGGGGTTTCCCAACCATCTTTACACCACTAATTTCAGCCCATCTTCTCTGATTATGGTGTCAGGACACTACGCCTACATCATTCAGAAGACCGTGCGATTGATATACTTCATGAAGGTCTAGTCCCCTTTGTAAATATTTGCATGTTACCTCTTCCAGAAAAAGAAGCCCACCGCGAATATCTGTCAGGTCAGAGAACCTCAGGAACCGACTTATTACAGAGTCCAAATTCCCAAAAGTGGCTCCCTTTTTCTTTGTGCCTAAACATGATACCTCCGAGCTCCTTCCTTGTCTTGACTTCTGTGAACTCAATCAAGTTACCAGGAAAGATAAATATTCACTTCCCCTGATACAGTACATATTGGAGGCCATCCAGGGATATAATATGTTAACTAAACTAGACCCAAGACAAGTGTATTATCTGATAAGGATTAAGGCTGGTGACAAGCCATTTGTACTTACCAATTCTCCAGCTGTTTTCCAATGATTTATAGATGTACCATACAGTTGTGGTCGGTTTGGATGACGACATTGTTTGCACCAAAAATCCAGAAGAACATACAGACCACATACGTGCAGTCTTACTGAGATTACAAGAAAATGAGCCACTGGTCAATCCAGAGAAGTGTCTCCAGAGTCCCCTATCTTGGGTACATTCTCTCATCTGATGGAGTTTTCATGGACCCATGCAACGTGGATGCAGTTTTGAATTGGTCCACACCCAAGTGTGTAAAGGAAATTCAACGTTTTCTTGGCCTTGGAAATTTGTATCACAAATTCATACCTTCTTATTCCTCCAAGCTATACCTGATTACCCTTCTCCACAAGGGCAAACATTTCCAATGGGCTCCTACGCTGGAGAACGTCTTCCAATCGCTAAAATTATCATTTACCACAGCACCTGTGTTAGTCCAATCCAACACTTCTCAACCCTTTAATCTTCATGGCCTCTCAACCATCATAAAATCTGACAGACGCACACACCGGTTCTGGTCGACAAAACACTGCGAATTGAATGCACTCTGGCTTCTGGTTATCACCCACAATCCAATGGCCAGACAGAACGCCTGAACCAAATTATGGAACAATATGTTGTTTTCACTTGAATTCTCCAGACCTGCCAACCACAGAATTTGCTTATAATAACTTGTTGCACTCTTCTCTCAAAACTACCCTATTGCACTTATGATTTCAACCCTGTGCTTTTCCAATAGAAATGGTGCCGGTCATGCCTACTTCCTCAGTCAATGCTCACATCAATAGCAATCAACAAAGGGCAGAAACAGGTTATGGAAAATATTACCATCGCCCAGGCCAGAAACAAGCGAAATGCGGATAACCATCATTCCGAGAACCCAGACTACCAATCAGAGATTGAGTCTGGTAGCCCGTCAAACATCTCCCCAGAGATCTGGTTCCATCAAAGCTGGCACCTCGTAATCTGGTTCCTTTCAGGATCACTAGACAGATAAATCCTGTGACATATCATTTTTACTACTTGGTGCCTGGTGTAGGATTCATCCGATATTCTATGTTTCTCTACTGAAGAAGTATCTTCCAAATACTTTACCTGATTGGTGGAATAGACGTAGGTCACCTGTTCTACAAGAGGGCATCCCTGAGTATGATATCAATCATCTCTTTGATTCCCAGTATCGCTGGGGGTGCACTACAAAACCTGGTCCACTGGAAAGGTTACAACGTCTGTGAAGGTATCTGGGAGCCTGTGTCCCAGATCCACACATCTGCAACTCTGCCAATTTCACCATCTATATCCTTGAAAGCCTGGTCCCTGAAAGTGGGCAAAATGTCAGGGATGTGTCCCTGTGGTGCTGCTGGTGTCTATCATTGCAGGTGAGGGCCGCATGCCATGGAGTCTGCCAGTGCCGCCGAAGGTACACCATACACTAGACAGCAGAAGGTGTGGTCTAGTTGTTCTGCCTCCTATGCACCAGGCTGTATTTACTTCCTCTTTCGGGAGAGAGCTAGCATGTTTCAACACTGTGTAGTCTACCACCTTGGAATATGATCCTCCCAGTGAGTTCTATGAATTTCCTTGTTCCATTCGTCTCTGTTTTTGCTCCTAGTCACCCCTTCCTCCTTCTCCTGTTCTGCTTCCATCTGGATCACTTCTTCCTATTTCTTTCCCTTGTTTTTCTCCTGTATCTGGTATATAAGAGGGACCGGAGCACTTTTGTCAAAAAGCATAAAAAATTAAAATGTTTGTCCTTCTCTTTTTATGCGGGGTACCACACGCAGCCGTCAACCCGCCCTCCTGAGCTCTGACCCACGCATCACCCTTCACTCCTCACAGGTAACACGGGTGGATGGAAACTCCTTACGGAAAAAGGTTTTTAAGAACAGCCTGGCAGAATTGAGCATCTGCTCTGGAGCTCAGGTCCAAGCAGTAATGCTTACAAAAAGCTGACAGAGAAGCCCATGTAGCCGCTTTGGCAATGGTTTCCCAGGGAACATATTTTTGGAAGGCAACAGCAGCCGCTTTGCCACTTACAAGATGGGCATGAATGCCCTTCAGATGTTGAAGGCCCTGAATGGTATACGACTCTGAGATACAGGAGGTAATCCATCAGGAGATAGTAGCTTTTGAAGCGGGTTTCCCTTTCGGGTCTCCGAATGTAACAAAGAGTTGGGATGAGCTCCTGAGTTCAGCCCAGACAGAACTTCAGAGCTCGTCTGACATCTAAATTGTATAGTATTCACTCGGCATCTGAGGCCAGGTTCGGAAAAAAGACAGGTAATGATATAGATTGATTCAAATGAAAGTCAGTCACTACTTTAGAAAGGAAAGAAGGATGAGTGCGGAGCACAACCTTGTCCTTATGAAAGGTGAGGAAAGGATGTTCCAGCGACAAAGCTTGAAGCTCGCTTACTCGCTTTGCCGAAGTCACTGCAATCAGACATGCAACCTTCCATGAAAGGTACTTTAGACCTGCCGTAGCCATGGGTTCAAATGGTTTATGGCATAAGGCGTTGAGTACCACATTTACATCCCATTTTGGATGAGGATTGCGTACAGGGGGAAAAAGATGTAATAGATTGGCCAAATGCCTTTTAATGACTGGGTTCGTCAAAGAAAAGGAATGGTCATCAGTGGACAGGTAGGCAGCAATAGCCGACAAGTAGGTCCTACAAGACAAGACATGAATGCCCAAAGCTGCCAGATGAGATATGAACGAGAGAACAGTGTCAATTGTAGCATGTCTGGGGTCCAGCTGCTTAGCAAAACACTAGTGGCAAAAACAGAGCCGCTTGCTCCTATACTGGGACCTCGTAGAGCGTTTCCTGGCTGCTTGGATAATGCGCATATTGTCCTTGGACAAGTTAAACCGTGCTAAGGTTTTGAATTCAGGCACCAGGCCGCCAAGCGGAATGATTGTGGGGAGAGGTGCCACATCTGCTGATCGCAATGGTGAAGCAGGTTGGGAATCAATGGCAGTCTGATCGGAGGACAAATCGACAGATGCTGAAGTTCCGAGAACCAGAATCTGTCTGGCCACCAAGGAGCTATGAACAGGAGAGTGCAATTCGATGTATTCCTGCGCTTGCAAAGTGACAGATAAATCAGAGGAAGAGGCGGAAAGGCATAGGCCTTCATGTTGTGCCGTGGAATTTCGTGAGCGTCCCTTAGGGAGAAGGCCCTAAGACCGTTCCTGGATGCATAAAGAGGAAGTTTCCTGTTTGTAGAATTCGTAAAAAGGTCCACTTCCGGAGTGCTCCACTGTCGAAAGATGGTGGAAAGGACATCAGTTCCCACTCATAGCTGGCCGCCGTCTGTCAGCTGAGTGAGTCCACCGTCACATTGAATGACCCAGAATGTGTACCGCCAGTAGCCAAATGCTGTGCTGCATGGCCCATTCCCAAATCGGAATGGCAAGGTCCACAAGAGGTGGTGATTTGGTGCCACCCTGGTTGTGGATATAAAACATCAACACCAAGTTGTCCGTGCGGATGAGGACCACCCTGTCTGTGATGGAAGGTTGGAAAGCTTTCAGCGCCAGAAAAACAGCCAGGAATTCCAAATAATTTATATGAAACTGCCTGTCCTGCAGTGTCCATAGACCAAAAACCTGGAGATGATCTAGCGTTGCGACCCCACCCCAGAAGGGAGGACTCTGTGGTAATAGTCACTTGTGGGCAGGGCTCCTGAAAGGAGGCCCCCACTGTAAGATTGTTGGTCGAAGTGAGCTGCAGGTGCGTCCCCTACAACCCCTGCTCACTATACTGTATAGTATGGTGAGCAAGGTCATGCGGGGGACACCCCCGCACCCCCAGCAGTCTTTTTTTTTAACCTACCTAAAATGCATACCATAAGGTTCGGACTTTTGATGTTTGAACTTTTGGTGGTATGCATTTTAGGACTTTTTGTAAGGTCGGAGTTTAGGTACGGTCATTTTGGCCGAAACCGAACCACCAATCCTGTCCGCCGTCAAATATACACTGGAGTCGATCGTGTTCCAACGGAAACCCAGGAAAATCACATCTTGGGAGAGCGTCAGGGAAGATTTACTCCCGTTCACTGACAGCCCAAGATGGAAAAGGAGCTGGAGGAGGGACTGGAGATTGCTTGAAGCCGTCAGTGGACAAGGGCTGCGTAGGAGGTAGTCGTCCAAATACGAATATACAAGAACACCCTGTAGCCGAAGGAAAGCTGCGATGACCGACATCTTCGTAAAGACACGCAGCACCGAGCTGAGACCAAAAGGGAGCACACAGACCAGGAAATGCTCCCCTCCCAGAGAGAACCGCAGATATTTTCAATGCGGCCTCCATGTCAGGATGTGCATATACGCGTCCTGAAGGCCCACTAGACTGAGTCAGTCGCCCTTCCAAAGAGAGGACTTTATTTAGCAGGGTGTGATCATCATGAATTTCTCTTGGGGAAGAGAAAGGTTGAACTGGGAAAGGTTGAGGATGGTGCGCAGGCCAGCCAGGATAGGTTTGGGCACCGTGAACAGATGAGAGTAGAAGCCCTCCCCTTGTTCCCCAAGGTGAACAGGTTCCACCGCCCTGAGGTCTAGAAGCTTCTGAACCTCGGCTCGGAGGGCGGGTGCCCGATCTGTTGGAAGGGAGGGTTGAAAGGTGGGGTAGGGGGAAGGGGCAAATGAAGGCCCGCCCAAGCAATGGACAAAACCCACCTATCTTCGGTGATGGTCTGCCATCCTCCCACCAGAGTATCGGGCGACCGACAGAAAATATAATTTTGCAGATTTGTCGACAGGGAGACTACCTGCCCCTGGAGTGGAGGCTGATGGCCGAGAGAAAAACAAACCACGTTGTTCTTTTTGACACCTGCCTTCCAGAGGTTCAGTTCTGTGTTCCAGGGGGTCCTGAAACCCCCTGAAGCCAGAAAAGGATTGAGACAGAGACCCGGGTCTCTGTGTATAAGCGGCCTTAGCTGGGACCTTCCCCAGGACCAACAAAGATTTGGCGGTTTGGGTGCTTGCCTTGGTCTTATCAAGTTCCTCATCCGTAGAAGAATGAAACAATTCCTTGACATCGAAGGGAAGGTCCAGAACTTTATCTTGCACCTCCTTCGAAAACGTAGTCGCATGGAGCCATGCCTGGTGGGAGGTGTCAATTCCCACCATAAGGCCTTGAGCTGAGGTATCTACATGGTGTGCCTCAGCTCCTAGCAGATCTTCTGCCAACACCCTGGCGTCCGACAAACTGGCTTTGAAGTCGTCTAGCCTATCCGCAGGAATACACTCCTGGAAATCAGCCAACTCCTTCCACAGCCTCATATTAGCTGCAGCCAGGATGAGCTTGGTTTTTGCTTGACTAAGTTTGAGTGCTGAGTTGGCAAAGACTTTCTTGGCCAAGGAGTCCAGAATCTTGTCCTCTTTGTACAGAATCTGAGCCGCAGCAGACAAAGTTGCAGAGTCCGGCTTGGATTGAAGCGTGGCTGCAGCTGCCACCGTCGAGGAAGGGAGCGGACAAGACGCCAAGGCTATCTCCTCAGAGGTGTGGAGCATAACGGGGGTCATTTCTCTTATAGATATGTAGCTCGGTGTGGGGCTTATCCGAGATCTTACGGGCCTCAGCCAAAATGTCCTTCTGGAGGTGGTGACGAGGTGACCACTCCTGAAAGCACCACCTCCTGCAGAGTGGGGGCCTCAGATACTGGAATGTCGAGGAGGGCCATCATATCCAGGACGCGGTCATGGAATGCTCTGACAGAGCGGGGCTGCTCATCGATCTCCTGATCTGCTTGAGGGTCATCCAGCAAATCGGGAGCAGACGGCTGGGGTGTCACAGGGTTTAAAGTGCTATCCCGTTCTACCGGTGTCTTCTCTATGGGGGACAGCGGGGTAGGGGAGGAAGAGGTGGAGGCACGCCAAGAGGAAGAGGTGGTACCACCGCAGGAGCTGCTGGAACTGGCGGGGTGGAAGGTGGAGCCGGAGGTTCAGGGTAGATCTCCCTAAAAAGACCCTTAAAATACTCCTTCAAGGAATCAGAGTGCATGAGAGTTCTTAAATTTGCTGATAAGTAAGTCCTCTGATGAAGGTTTAGGCGCTGATGCAGGCAGAGGCCTCTCATATGGGGCATACCCCCACAAACGCAATGAGGATGGTTGCCAGGAAGACCCACCACCAATCGGGTCCGCATAGACCAGTGGAGACCCCACCTTCAGTTAACACTGAGGTGAAAGAACTTCTTGAAAACCCACCTAGAGTGGAAGAGGTATTCCTGTCCAATATATAACACTGTAAAAACTGTATTGAAGTCACTGATGTGCCTCTGCCTTTAGGTGAGCCTGAGGTAGAAAGTCCCTTGGAAAACTCACAGAGAGTGGAGTCTCGACCCACTGCTGTGGAAGCAATTCCTAGGGCTGACCAGAACCTTAGTGTTTATGTTACACACCCTGTGTAGTGTATGTCCTTTGGAATAAAGCCCCCTTCAGTTAAACCTGTAGTGGCTGAACCATTTGAAAAACCACTTACAGTGGAAGTGGTTCTTAAAACTCTAACCATGGATACACCTGAAAACCCACTTACAGTATAGGTGATCCAGATGGCCGTAAAAAGCGTAGGTGTTTTTAACAAACCTAAGAGGACAAGGAGTTTCCTTGACCCCCAGGTAGGAATTAAGTTTTCTCCTTTAGTACCGAGTGCCCAGAAGGAAACTTCCAGGCCTGAAAAACTGAAAACCAAAAAGAGTAATAGGAAATCTAAGACTAGCTTTCTTACTAGGCCTTCTAATAAAAGCCTGTGACTCCAACTACTCCTATAGGAGAGATGGATAGGTGTTCTGACAAGGCTAGGGTCTCTGTTTCAAGAGACCACTCTAAACCTGTGGGATACTCTACAGAGAATCCTACTGTAAGTCCTAATGTTAGCAGGGCAACCGCTAACAAAGGCAAATAAAACTCTAGGATGGTAGGGAAATGGGTGCCCAAACCATGATCCACCATTTCAGTTCCAATTCGAAAGTTATTGACCCACACTGCTTCTGGGGAAGGGGTGGATAGACAAGTTGGAAACCTAACTAGGCCTTTGAGGAATGGTAAACCTCAAAACTGGTGGAAATCCAGAAAATATATGTCAAAGGCTAAACCCCTTGACGTTGAGGGATCTTCTGCTGAAGACCCCCTGGTAAATCCTAGTGTTAGAAGAGAAACCCCTAACCAAGGTAAAAACAGATCTATGAGGAAGTGGAAGGATGTTCAGTGCTTTGCCACAATCCCTCCAGCTAGGATACCTGAGACCCAACCTGTACTGTGAGAGAGGTGGTGAGGCATCATGGAGACCCCCCCTAGGACTAAGGGATTTCTTTAAAAGAACTCTTTTAAAAAGCCTATTATAGGTTCAGAAGTTGTCACAAGTTCTGAGGGACTGTTAAATCAGATCCCCTATACCTTAGACAAGAGCAACTTGCCCAACACTACTTGTAAGTCATATAGTTTGCAAATGATAACTAATATTTAAAAAAGTATCACAGCAAGGGTTACAAAAAGATTACTAGTTGACTCAGCAAACAGTTAAACCAACTTGAAACACGAGATCCATTCTGTTGAGGATTAGATCCTCCTGTTCCTTAGTCTGTTAGGTAAGATTTTCACAGAACGGGTAAAACTTCCTGACTTGGGTCAATCACAGAACTTTTTGCTTTACTAGTGGGATAGTTTTCCTTAATACCTCTGTGAGTGGGAACCTTTTTCCACACTCACAGAATCTTTTACTCTTTTTATGGGGGTAATTCTTTTGACTCTCCATAGTATCTTTTGAAAGTTATCCTCGTTAACAAGTTATTGGCAATAAGTGCCTGTTGTTGCTGGGTTGCCCTAGGGGCTCCCCTTTAACTTTCTTTTGCTAACCTTGACAGAACTACAGCCCCCAAAGGTAGAAAGGATCTTTGGATCCCTTTTACCTTTTAAATTGTGAAACCAGCACACCCCACCTTATGTGGAGTGCTGGGGAGATACAATGTATCCCCTTTCACACTAAAACTGCAACAATTCTGTTACAGGGACAAGCTTACCTTCTATGGCTGGTGGCCGTGATACCTTGTATTAATTTTGTGCACCTTTACCGCGGGCTGTGTTCATAGCTGCAGTAAAAGCAAAATGGCCCACATCATCTTTTTTTGGCCATATTAGTGTTTCTTGTCCTTTCTTGTTCCTTCCCATGACATCCAGGGTGGGAAATTCCTTTTTGTGATTTTTATCTTCGGCGGGAGTGCCCTGGACTCCCCGTCCAGGCTCCAGTATGTCTATGAGGGCAGGAAGCGAGGGAGGAGTCCACAACTCCACAGCCTTGGTCTTCTTCTTTGCCTGAATGGGGGACAAATCCCAGTGGGGGGCTGGCTGTCCTGATTGGACAACCAGACCACCCCTTCTTGTAAAATGCAGTGAGAGAATGCAGAGGTTGTGTTGTAATTCCTGATAAATACTGCGAACCTGGAAGCTGAAGAGAAGCCGACCGCTGGAACTGAAACCGAAGAGGAGGATGAAGGGAAAGCGGCAGAGACGATTTCCAGCACCGGACAGCCTGCTGTGTAACCTGAGCCTGCTGTAGACCTTCCTCCCAATCGACCTGGGAACTCCAGAAAAGACGACCCTGACCCAGAGCCTGGTGAGACCCACTAGACTCAGGAAGATCTGCATTTTGAGCCATCCCACACATTGCTGCAACCTTGCTTTGCTGCAATACCCCAATACCCTGGGTCCTTGAGCCACTGTACGTTGCACGGTCTTCCGAATTCTGAATCTCACTGAAACTTCGTGGGCATCCTGGTGGATCTCCAGAGACACGAATCAAGTCCAAAAAGTCCCAACAGAGTGCTGCACCGTTGTAACGATGAGAATTCAACCGTGATTTGCATTCAGCCGCAAGGAAAACCTTGTTTAGAGCCTTCTCCATGGATCCCTGCTGCAAAGTCTCCTCCAAGGTCTTGTTTTCAGTCACAATGACAAGGAATCCACTGACCGGGTTTTTGGCTGCAGATCCTGAAGCAGTCCTGCTGCAAAATCTTCAGTGCTGAGGTACTGTGTTGGCTTAGGTATGTTCTTACCTTAAGCCTGTTAGGATTTCTGTGTAGCTGTGGGTTTTCTGTGATGCGGAGGTCTCTCATCCAGTGCACCCAGTCCCACTGCTAGAATACTGCTAGGGTGTCATCTGCGAAGCCCCTGGACCGTCTTCTAACCCTAGAAGTAAAATACTCACTTGTTTGCCCAGTCTTCCTAAGGAACACTGACTTTTGCTACTTAAGAACCTATCCTGACACTGCCTATTGGACACAAGATCCTAGTGACCCCACTTCTGCCACTGAGAACACTCATGCTCCAAGAATAAGGGAAATACTTTTAAGGGATTGGGACTTTTGCCCAGAAAAGAAAATAAGTGTTTAAAGGTTACTTACTTGTAAGGAGTTGGTTGGTAACTAACTCTAAGAGTGAATAGTTAGAAAATTTCTTACTTACCTTGGCTATGTGTTGCACTATTCTTAAAAGTATGGTTAACATCTTTTATTCCTTATAAACTGTTTTGCCATTCTAATAGAAACTCGATGTGAAGTTATATTACACCCCTGTGATTAGTTTGTACCTCTTCCCAAAAGTAATGTGTTGGTTTCACCAGATTAAGCCTGCAGGATCATTGTATGAGTGTCCTCCAACTGTCAGTACCACCAGATTAGTCCTGATAGGATAACTGTATAAGTGTCCCCCAACTGGGTCTTGCTACCCCTGACTTGCTGTTAGCCTGTCCAGAATACATCTGTATTAGATTGTTGCCTACCTAGAATAACTTTGAGTCATTCAGTAAAGTGTAACACTGGGTTTTACTTTCCCTGTACTGTCTAACCCAGAGTCTGTGGTTGTGAGATTGAAAAAGTATATGGGTTTTACTTACCTTGAGTTAGCTGTGTGCCATCCAAAAATAAATTACCAGAGTTACTGATCATCTCAATCTGTGTCTCACTGATCTCAAAAGCACCAGCAATTGAATATTATATCCTTAGGTTTTACTTACTTAGTATAACTGTGTTATCACAAAAGTAGTTATAGGTTTTTACTGTACCTAGAATAAGTGTTCCACTATTCACCGAAGGCATATCATCCAGTTGACTGATTATGTGATTTGTACTGAGAGTCACTGTACAACTGGTAGGGTCTACTGCTCTTGCATTACTGAATGTAATTGTGAAAGTAACCATTGGTTTTTAGTCCCCAAGCAAAGGTGTGACCTATACTGAATGTGTATGAAAAGGTTTCGACTTCCCTAGAACTACTGTTCGGTGTTCCAAATAAGGTTTATACTTTGGTCTGTGTAGCAGTATAGTGTTGTGTTTTTCTAATTGTGATTTCATATAGTGTTTTAGTACTTATGTACCCCAAGATTTATCTGGGCCTACCTATATTTAACTAAATCCTTTATTTTTACATACATCCGGCCTCATTACAATCTTGGCGGTAGCCATGCCGCTATTGGCGGCATGGCTGCTGCCAAAATCGGGTCCGGGTTCCCAGAATGGGGAATTACCGGGCCATTCCGAGTTCGGAGGGCCCGGTAATTCCTCCCTCCAGGAACCCGGGCCTGGACCTTCCCCATTCCCATTTCAGCCCCCATAGGGCTGAATGGGAATGGGGGAGGGAGGAAACAACGGGCCGATTAAGAGCAGCCCGTTGTTTGCTCCCTCTTCCCCTCACGGGAACCGGTAAGCACGCCTGGTTTGACCAGGCGTTACTTACAGGGTCCCGCGAGGGGAGCTTGTAATGAGGCGGAACGGGTTTAACGGGTCTGCCTCCTTTAGCGGGTCTCATTAACCCGTTCTGCCTCAGTTGTAATGAGGCCCATAGTGTTTCAGTGTTTCTTTGGACCATTTGTATTACAATTTCATTTGTACTGCTTCTACAACCACCTCTCCCTCTTAAGATAAACCTGGCTGCTCTGTCTACGCTACCATTTACTCAGGTGGTACAGCCTTATTAAGAGTGGAGTCTTGTACTGCCTCAGTTGAATGGTGTTGATGAAGTTGGTAGCACTTCAGAAAAACTGTCCTAACAGCAGTCCTCCGCAAGGTGGAACAAGACACTCCCAAGTTACATAAAAAGACCCATTTCATTTTAGGTATTGTAGGGGAGGAGTGGTCCAAAAGACCCCCCCCTTGCCTACATCTCCACCCCGGGTGAGGGCCATGGCTCATCGGGCGTTCCCTCCTACCACCAGGGCCCAGGTGGCGGATGGCTCACCTGCTGAAGACATTGCCCGCACGTATTAAATTTAGCTAGGCCTCAGAAACCATTTTCGGCCTGCTAAAGATGGTGTGAGCTCAGCGCGCTGCAGCGCAGCCCCCACCTTCAGATAGTTTGTCCTCCCTGTGTCCGCAGCACCATGGTAGATCCGCTGCAAGCCCGTTCCCACGAACAAGACGGGCATGATCTAGCGTAATACATTAACATTGTAACAGTTCACCTTCCGCAGTGTATCACTGCTTCTACAATGACCCAGTCAGCAAGGCCTGGGCGATGGGAAAACCTGTAGAATGATCATCTGCTGAAAGCAGACAGGTACCCAGATATGAATGTAAGAAACCACCTTTAACACATGTATCCTCTCCATACAACCACTCTTACTAAAGAAATCTGTGAAATTGTGTAATTATCGTACATGACACCAGCCGTGAAGGACCCACCCCCCTGCAGGGGTGTACAAATGTTAAAAGCATTTCCGGGGGATTATTCTTCATAAGTACCACTGAAAGCCCCATGCCACGCGGCCCCGCACCACAACTGAACTGATGCTGCTAGAGTACACAAGAAAACGAATGTAACCATACCCATGACACATGTGAAGAGTGTGCGAGAATGCTCTCGTCACACGTGTATGTCTAGGCCCCTCATGTGCCATCTCCGCCACGTACAGTGGCGGGTTACTTTCTATGTACTCCACCAACCCTAAAACTACCTCACTCACTGCAAATGTATATGCATATAACTAAATACTGTAGTTGGTAAAACAGTGTATGAATAAGGTGCTCAGACTGGGTATAATCTAAACACATCCAGCAAAGTTTAAATGCATGTTTCAAAATGATTTGAATAAGTATTATTGAGTATTCAAATGTTGATGTTTTTACCTAAAATCGGCAACACACGAGGGAGATACCTTTGTGAAATGCATGAAAGGCTGTTCCCCCTCCCACCCTGCGAAGGCTGCCAAGACATGAGAGCAGAGGCCCGCGCTGCGCTACTCCGCCTCCCCCAACCAGACTGGAGCCGCTTCAAAGATTTGTAGCCCCCTCTGCAGCACCCAAGGCCACGGCCCGCCACCTGCACTATTTACAGCACAGCAGTAAACCTCTGCCTGAACACACACTTCTAAAGGCGCCCCCTCGTAAACCCCATAGCCCACCGGACCATCTTAGACTTATGGCCCTGTGCAATCAGGTTGACAACACACAGCGGAACATCCATAACAACTTCTAACAAGGCAGAAAGACCTGTACCGCCCGTCCCAGGCCCTGAAGCTTAGCCCCTCGACCTATAGCCCCGGTCAACAGGACACTGGTAACCATGTCCTGACGTATTACCTCCAGACCCCTCACAAGGTACATTCCTCCTGTGTTGCATTAACCTGTAGAATAACCTATTGGAAGATTTACTAAAGAAGATAATATTGCAATGACTGAATGACTGCGGTGTGCATGGCCCAGGGCAAATAAGTCAGGAAAGGACATTCATCTCTGACACTGGCCACGATGGCACAACAACACCGCCCGGATGAACCCAGCCCACCTGCCAGGCCCAGCCCAACCCGCGAGGCTGACCAGTGACGTCTTCCAGCCAAAGCCAACCACATCGCAGCAGCACCTATAGTTAGTCGTCGCCACCCAATCCCATTGAACTTGTGCCCCCTATAGTGTGTAGGTTCTTATGACGTTTTTTTGTAAATATATACGCCTGTCCTTGCTATTGTCAGACAGAGCGCTCTCGGAGTTTTGCAGAGTTCTTTGCATGCCCTATTCTAATCGATAAACTCCCATTTAAGCTCACCCGCACTCTGTCTTGGCTTTATTCCCAATTTGGGAGAGTCCTTTATTGTCTCTCATTGCGGGGAGGATCGTGCTGGTTGGGGACGCATGCCTTCAGTATTTTCGCAGCAATAAGAATCAATTTAGTTTTATGCTATTTTTTCATGTAATTTCCCAGCGGTTTTAAAGAGACTAATTGGATTTCCGTGGGACTTTGGGGACTGAAAGGGCCAGTTAAGACTAGTTTCTGGCTGATCTGAACAGGTGACAAATATGACAGTTGATGAAAAGATGGAAGATGAAATTAGGAACATGCTGGATCATTTGCAGAGTCATAACTGTTATACATTTTAGGAAAATGACAAAAATGCGCCAAAGGGTCAATCTACCTTGTACGGAGTTGGCGATCGGCTTACCTAATTCCCTATGAGCAACTGAGAGACAGCATATCTATTTCATACGCCCGGGACATAACTGGTTTTTGCCAAAAAGTGGTCATGAGAACACACAATTGTAATAAATGCGAAATGACAGATGGTGCCTATTTCCTTGAACCAATCAGGACTGGGGGCGGAGAGACAGAGAAAAACTGTCCAATCCTGGCGGCAGGGATAATGACAGGGGACCCCCACTAGATTGTAAAGTTAGTGATGTAATTTGTGCTATATAAGGGGGGCTATACTAGGTCAGGAGGGAGAGAGACCAAAATCCGGGGAGGCAGGAGAAGGAGGACAGAGAGAATGCGGCGGACCCTTACCATCTTTGAGAGTGCAGTGACCAGATCCCTTGCCCTAAGCTGTCCAGTGTCTTCTGAGATCCAGCTGGCTGTCCTGAATCCTAAACCAAGGCATGCATTGTAAGTAGGAGATGTACCCAGTCCTAAATTGCATAAACCCTTCATTTTTGTAGCATTGCTGTTGTGACTTGAGTGTCGTGTAGGCAGAAGAGGCCGCCGTCCCCAAATGCCGCACAGAGAGAACCTAAAGCCACTCTCTGTGCAGTCGTTGAGGCCACAGGCGAAGATGTTCAAGTCCGGGACCGCGAACCTCATGGACCCCACGCTGCTGCAAGAAAATGCGGATTAAGTACCAAGCAATATACAGTAACCACAGTGTTTAGGAAAAATGGAAAGGTCTTACCAATAAGGGTCAAGGAAGAGGTGGTGAACCTAGTGGAGAGGTCCGGGACCCCAAGAGGAGTAGTCCTCAGTTGTTCGCCTGTTAGCAGGAACTGTGGAGCTATAAGACAAGAAGTCCAAAGAGCCAAGGTGCAAGAAGGAGATCCGGGAGGCAATCCAATAACAGTCCGTGGTCGAGAGCCGAGTATCACTATGCAAACAAATCCAAAGGGTAGATCCAAGAAGAGTCCAGTAGAGCAGGCCAGGTCGATTCCGTGAGCAGTCAGTGATCCAAAGGTACGTAACGCCAAACAGGATGCAGAGCACAGCTGTGAAGCAACGAGTACCTGGGTTTCCGTGTTTAAGTACTCGCGCTTCTGATCATGTGATGCGCGGCTGTGTCACTTGATCGGGCAAGAGCATCACGTGACCTTACAGTTCCGCGACGCGGAAGCTCAATGCTAGTCCTTCGCGATCCTAGGCGCCAAGGTAACTGCCAGTGAAGAAACGGCCGTAGCCTGGCAGCAGTCCTGTTACGGAGAAGGTGCGGGCGCGCGCGCAAGGCGTGTGAGTATCCATGTGAGTCCCAGAGAGGGGAGGGAGAAAGGGATGAGTGAGACAGGGAGCGGAGGAGTGCCTTGGGGACCACATGATGTATAGGTGTGTGCGTGAAAGGGATCGTGACAATTGCATCCAATATTTCTCCCATTGAAACCCTCATTGAAAACCCCAAAAATGTCCAGTGTAATTCAGTCACCTTCCCATAGAAGAATCTATTATTAGCCTGTGTATGTTACCAGATCTCCTTTAAAAAATACTCAGTTGCCTGTGTAAATCCTTAGTATTTTTCTTAAGAAAATCAGTAATTCCCCCATTGAAATTCACGGTACAAGATTGTTGAAATTCAAAATTAACCATCTTGTCCCTGGTGTTGCATTTAATTATAATAGTCATTACAGTGTTCAATGTGCCTCATAACAATTAGTCTCTTTGTAACTGAAAACCGAATTTGTCCATGTATTGTGTGCATTACCCAACAAATTCCTAGTTGCCTCTGTCCTTGTCATTGAAAACCGATGTTTCTATTGTAAGCTAAACCCTTCCCTGAGCTGCCTGTCATTGTAAACCTCAGTATAAACGAATGTCCATATGCCACTGTGTTTTCCCTTTTGCATTGGCTTTCTCCCAAAACCGATTTTTCCATTTCATTTCTATTTTGCCCTGGTGTGCTGATTAGTATTTTCTAAACTTTCCCTATCTTCTAAGTATAAGCAATCCGAATTTCCTTCTATTCTGTCCCCTAGCAGTTGTGAGTAAGCCGAGTCTTTGGGAGTGACTGGAGCACCTTTCTTTTCATTTGCTGCCATGTGAAATTGCCTGTGTGTCAAGACTCTACACACCCTTCATTCCAGAAGGAGGAGCCACTGTGTTAAATTGTCGGCTACTTCGCGGAGCGAAGCAGAGTCAAGCCGAGTCTTTGCGAGTCAAGACGAGTCTTTGGGAGTCAAGCCGAGTCTTTGGGAGTCTTCGGGAGCAGAGGAAGCCCAGTCATCCCATTGACGCTCCCACATTCTATGTTGGCCTCTTCATTAAGAAAATGCAGTAAGAAGGTTGGATAAACTGTCTTTTAAACAGGCTTTCATCTAGTGCCGCGGCTGCCGCTCATTGCTCATGTAATTACTGACTACGACCCGCGGAAGCACCAGTGCTCTGCCCCGAATACGCGGTCGGCTGACTTTCAAATAGAGACTGCACATTGCATAGTTCCCGGAACTCTTACATACAAGTAAACACAACGGTGAGCCTTGTACAAGTACCGTACGGGGGGCGAGCCCCTTGATAGCCGCATATCGCTAATTGCCTTGCCTTGCCTTGTGTGTGCAGACTGCAGGCTTTGCCTTTGACCCGCACGGCAGGGCTCTCTCCCAGTGATCCTTATTATCTTTTAGAGGGCCAGCAGCGGGTGTGGAATCTATGGGGCTAAACAAGTTATTTGTTCTCAAGAGTGGGGTGAACACAGTATGCTCCGTAGTACCTGCTGATTGCGCCGTTCTCCTAATTTCCAAGCTCTGTTACGTGGATGTTTGCCCAATCTTATTGGGTGTATATTAAGAGTGAAGGCACTTACAACAATTTGGCAATGCAGCAAGGTACCTTGTTAACTTTAAGATACTGTAGAAGGAGGAGGGTTCTTGGAGCAGTCTCTCCTTTCATGCGCCCATCATCTGTTGCGGTTCAACGGAAAGTGAGTGACCCTCTAAATCTGACAAAGAATTCCATATGGCCAAAGTCTATAATCCGAGAAGATCAGTTGTGGACGACCTTCCGATTACTAAGCTGAACCCGCTGAACACATCTAAGGACCCCGTGCTTGCCACAGAGGGAGTCCTATATTTTTAGAACTTATTCAAGAGGCGGGGCGGGGCTTTTTTCCAACTAAGAATGCTTTTGTAAATGACCTCCAGCTTCCAACAGCCTCTGGCCTAACTATGACTGGTGGAAGTCTACCAACAAATGTTAATGCCTCCACTGCAGTAAATTCCATCGTGAAAGATCTTCTGTCTTCTGAGCGAAACTATACCTTGACAGCCACTACCATGAAGACCGCAATTGAAAACGTCTTCCCTGGTGTAATTAACCCTCCTACTATCTCTCCTCTGGTGTGCTTGCTTAATGAAATACCTCAGACATTGAACCCCTCAGTGGGCGAAATAGACCAAGAGAAAGACCTAGTAACTGGAATGGAGTAATCAGACGAATTGAATAAACCATCAGCCTTATGGGAAGAAATTCAAGGTGCCAAAACACGGTTGCTTGAAACTTTAGGCTCCCAAGAAGAGGCTCATAACAAACATCTTTCACCAGTGATGGCAAATGATCAGGGGATGGGCTCAAATTTCATAGTAGCGCTGAATTTTGTATTGAGCTCCCTTGTGAAAGTCTTTGAAACTATTAAATCAGAGGTCCAGCAACACTCTGGAATCTTGTTGGAAGTAACAAAAGAACTGGAAGTAAGCTAATCAACAATGATCGCCCTAAAAACAGCGGTCAATGATTATAGGTTTGACACAACCTTGCTACTGTCCTCACAATTGCAGACACAATCTGAAAAAATGTATTTATTGTCTAGTCAGCTGTCTGCCCTTCAAAGGGATTTGGAGATTCGAAATAAGGCTTTGGAGGAAGCAATTAAGTTGAAGGCTTGTTCCGGGTGTGCCACTGGCATCCCAGCTTTGACTCCAAATGCTCCAATGGCCAATGTGGATGATGCGCTGCTTGCTTCAATGAAGGAAGAATTCATCCGGCTAGCTCAGCTAACGGAGGGTCACGTATCCATTGACCAAGAGGACGCAAGTGTAATATGGGTAGAATCTCCTAATAGGTGCAAAACCTTGAAGAAAAAGTCCAAGAAATCAAATGGAAAAACTAAGAAACTAAGGAAAAGACAACAGAATGCAGCAAGGGAGCTTAAGAGACAAACACCTGATAACAGCAAACAAAAAACTTCAGGTGAAAAAGTGACTGAATCTACTAAGGGTGCGACAGCAAATCCTTTGCTGCCTTGTACAAAGGAATCTACTGGAGGTTCGAAAAAACTAAAGAAATTGACTGCCCTGGAAGCCTGTGGACCAGAGTCTAGGGGGAAACCACCTTTAAAAAAAAGAACCGCAATAGGAAACCAAACAGATACTTTGAAGTCTCAGAGGAAAATTGCTCCGATTTTCCTCAAAATGAAAAAGCAAGAAAAGTTAAGTGCAGCAAAAGTGAAACGTGCACCAATCTTTCTTAAAGCGTTGTTGACTACTAAAGTGGTGAATTCACCATCTGGGTCCACGGTAGCTGCGCAATCCGTGGATTCAGAGGTGAATTTGCTACCTCAGTCGATCCCTCCCATGACTTGGCATTAAAGGCCCAAATGAATGGTGGGGAAGCCTACTTGGGCGGTGTAAATGTGATTGTAATGCCTCAAACCATCTTGCCTGCAAATATGACCGATTCCCAGTTGGCGAATAAGGGAGTAGTTTCTTACTTGTAACTCCATTTCTCCAGCGTTGGTATCTTTCATGGATTCACATGCTTAGAATATTCCCCGTCGTCAGGCTGGGAACCCTCGGTATATTTATTGAGACGTATTCCATTGGAAAAATGTGACGCTGTGTCCCATCTACGTCGTTTTGGGCCACTTCCGCATGACCCAATAGGACGTACGGTATAAATAGCCCCGCCCCCGTGGCTCCCTTCAGATTTTAACCCCCAAAGTAGTAGGGGCATATCAAGTTTGCATTCAGGCGAGGCCGGCGGGCGCATGTGAATCCATGAAAGATACCACCGCTGGAGAAATGGAGTTACAGGTAAGAAACTACTCCCTTCTCCAGCATTGGATCTTTCATGGAATCACATGCTTAGAATAGATTATATAGCGGTACTCCTAATCTGGAGGTGTGCAATGCAAACCAATATTACAAGAGTCGCATATGCAGTTAGCAATACAAAAACCCCAATCATGGTACATTGACAGTAACCCCAATCATGGTACATTGACAGGAGGATACACCCTTCTGTGGGGCTTACCTTACTGAAACAGGTGTCGCAGGACTGCTCACCCCATCTGCACATCCACTGCATGCTGTTGCTCTAGGCAATAATGCTGAGTAAATGTATGCGGCACCGGCCAGGATGCTGCTTGACAGATGTCCACCAGCGGTATTCTGGACCACAATGCCGTAGATGACGAGGTGGATCTTGTTGAGTGAGCCTCTGGACACCTTTCCAGAGGCTTCCCTGCTTTAGAGTGGCAGAAGGCAATAGTCGACAACAACCAGCGGGCTAGTCCTTGTTTGGAGATTGGTTTTTCCTTTACCGAAGAACCATAAGCCACAAACAGCTGTCGCGTACGCCTAAAATCTTGAGTACGACTGAGATAAAACTTCAAAGCTCTTTTGACATCCAACGTATGGAGAGCTTTTTCTGCGAAAGAAGAGGCTGCCGCGAAGAATGTTGGCAGCACAAATGAAGAATGCTTGTGGAATGTAGTTGGAACTTTTGGTATGAAATGAGGGTTGGTTGCCAATACTACCTTGTCCTTGAAAAAAGCGTAAGAATGGGGCTCAATCACCAATGCTTGCAGCTCCGACAGTGTTCTTGCTGAAGTAGTAGCTACTAAAAAGGCGATTTTCCACAACAAAAATTTTAGGGATGACGACATAGGCTCAAAAGGAGCCTTCATTAGTCCTGACAGCACCAAATTGAGAATCCAATTAGGAGGGAACTTTTTGGCTGGAGGAAAAGTCCGAAAAAAATCTCTCCGGATATGCTTAACCAGTCGATAGCTGAACAATGGAGTTGAATGCCTTTTACGAGTAAATCTTGAAATGGCTGCCAAATGAACCTTTATGGAGGAGAAAGAACCCTCATTCCGCTAAGTGTAGCAAATATGGAAGAACTTGCTGTGACGTGATGTTTAGTGGGTCCACCCCCGGTTGATCCCTGCACCACACGCAGAATCTTTGCCACTTACATGCATATGAAGTATTCATGGAAGGAGCTCGCGCTGCCTCTAAATTTCGGCGGCAATCCGAGGAAATGTTTAGGGCCCCAAACTCAGAGAAGTCAGGGCCAAGCTGTCAGGCTGAGGGCGCCCGGGTCGTGATGCCAAACTGCTCCCTTGTCTTGGAATAGAAGGTCCAGAATCTTCTGGAATCTCACTGGCTCTGCTATCGACAGCTGGAGCAGGTCCAAAAACCACGACTGTCTCGCCCAGTAAAGAGCAACTAGAATCACACGACATGGGTATTTTGTGAACCCACTGGAGGGTCCATCGAATGAGCGGAAACAGAGGGAACACATACACGAACCTGCCCGTCCACGGGAAGGAGAATGCCTCCCCCAGCTAGCCGGGTTGTGGCCATCTACTCGCGTAATGTTTGCACTTCTTGTTCTCTCGTGTTGCGAAAAGATCCAGAGAAGGATGACCCCACTTCTTGAAGATGTTCGCCAGTTGTTGATCGTTCAACTCCCTCACATGCAGTTGATTCTTCTCTCTGCTGAGAGAATCTGCTTGTACATTGTTCACCCCTGACAGATGCTAAGCCATTATGCTTATTTCCTGTTCAAAGGCCCAACGCCATATCTCCTGAGCTTCGCTCGAGAGCGTTCTGGAATGAGTGCCCCCTTGCTTCCTGAGGTAGAACATTGTTGTTGTATTGTCCGTTAATATTCTTACGACTGATCCCCGTATGCGTGGTAAAAATGATTTCAGAGCCCAACGTACCGCTTTTAACTCCAGCACGTTGATGTGAAGGGTCGACTCTCCTGGAGACCATTGGCCTTGAACTTGCAGGGATCCTAGATGGGCTTCCCACCCTGTCTGCGATGCATCCGTTACCACCGTCAACTGAAAATCCGGTTCCTGCAGGGGCATGCCTCTCAGATTGTCTGATAGCTGCCACCACTGAAGCCCTTGTAGAAGCTCGCTGATGATGCTCAACGTGTCAGACCACAAACCGAGACCTTGAGACCATCGGTCTGCCAGAAATTCCTGTATTGGTCTCATGAAGAGACGACTGTTGTTCACTAATGGTATACACAACGCCATGGCCCCTAGCAGTGACATGTATTTCCTGACTGACACTCTGGTGCCAGCTTTCCACTCCTTTGCTTTTTGTTCGAGTTTTTGAACTCTCTCCAAGGACGGCTTCACTAGTCCTGAATGAGTTTGGAATTCCGCGCCCAAAAATACCAAGCTCCTTGAGGGAGCTAAGCAGGATTTCTCAAAGTTGAATGTCAAAGCCTAACTGCTGCAGGAGTTGCATGGTGGGCCTCTAGACGTGCTTACCTCACTCTCGGGGACGAGCCCCTTACCAGCCAATAGTCCAGGTAAGGGTAAACATGATGACCTTTTCTTCGCAGCCATGCTGCCACTGGAGCCAAGCATTTTGTGAACGTCCTTGGAGACGATTTTAGTCCGAATGGAAGCACTTTGAATTGGTAATGACTCTGACCGACTACGAACCTTAGAAACTTTCAGTGTCATCGACACATGGGTATGTGGAAATATGCGTTTTGCAGGTCTAACAACGCCAGAAAATCCACCGGCTGTATAGACCGGATAACCTCCTGAAGTGTAAGCATTTTGAACTTCAGGCGTTGTAGAGCCTTGTTGAGAGCTCGAAGGTCCAGAATGGGTCGCCACTTGCCGTTGGGTTTTTTGACCACAAAGTAACGGCAGTAAACTCCCAGACCTCTCTCGGTCACCGGAACAAATTCTATAGCCCCTTTTTGCAGCATAAGCACAACTTCTTGTTGTAATATGTGAAGAAGGGGTTGCGCCGAATACACAGGTGGAATGTGAGATGGTACCTTCTTGAACTGCAAAGAGTGGCATAGTTTTACCGCGTCCAACACCCAACGGTCTGATGTTATCCTTTCTCACTCGTCGACGCGACGGGACACTCTGCCTGCCAGGACGTCCTGAAACTCATCATTGTTGGGACTTTGACTGCTTGCCTTTGGTGGACGAAGACTGTCCTCCTCTTCTCTTAGAGGCCTGGAAGTCTCGGCTTCTTGGTGTTGCTTGAACAGCTCGCCTGTAACCCTGAGAGGAGTATGATGACTTGTTGAAACTCCAATCCCTGGATGCCCCAAATCAGGAATTCCCCGACGCTCCGCGGAAGGAATGAAAGGACCAAAATGCTCTACCACTTTGTAAGGCTCTGAGCGACCTTGCCGGGTCTGAATCTTCCTTCAAGCCTTTAAGGGCCTCGTCCACTTTCTCCGCGAACAACTGCTCACCCTCACAAGGCATAGGACCTCCGTCTAAAGCTCGTACATTTCAGCCAGGCTTGTCTTCTCAATACCACTCGGTTATTTATTTGCTTGAAACCGGATTCGGCCAAGTCCACGGCAATGTTGATAGAGTGGTTTGATGCCTCTTCCCCCTCACGGACCAGTAACATGGCTGTTTTTCTGTGCTCCTCAGGCAGGTGTTCCAGGATGGGGGCCAAACGATGCCACATCTCACGGTCGTATCTTGCCATGATAGCCAGCGAGTTAGCCGCCTTGACCGTCGTTGCTCCCACCGACGAGACCTTCTTACCAAAAGCATCCTGCCTTCTAGCCTCACTGTCCAGAGGTGTTGTACACTTATGCTACGATCTGGCTTTTCTGGCAGCCGCTGCTGACACTACCGATTTCGGGGAGGGCTGTGCGGTCAAACATTTAGGAGTAGAATCCGGGGCTTTGAACTTCTTTTCCAACCTGCCCTTAATTGCAGGTTCCGAAAATGGATGGCGCATGGTTCGTAAGCCTTCCTGCCAGACGTGGTCCAGAATGGGAACCAAGAAGACGGACTTCCTCCTCTTCCCCATTTGGTCAAATAAGAAGCATTCCTTCTTTTCTTCCTCTGGGGTCAGACCAAATTCAATACAGGCTTTCCCCCATCATCGCGTGAAAGGAGCCGATGTCATCTGGCGGTGATGGTTTCTAGGAGCTTCCATTTCTACCTCCAATTCCCATGTAGGATCTCTCGAAGGGGACGACAAAATGTCTTAGAAAGTGTCTCTAGGCCCTTGGTCTGACTCCGAAACCTGCAATTCCCCTTCTTCCGTGTGTGAGCGGGGAGGGTCCTCACTAACTGGACGGGAGGTCGGCAACCCGGTCGTTGACGTTGACCGTGGAGCGAGACCTGGTTCGTTGTCGGCAGGTATCACCGGTATCACTGGAGGTGTACCCATGGGGGGTAAACTTGCGTCCAATTGGCTCAATAGAGACTGCAGTGTGGTCAACACCTGTAAGGATAACACTGAATGAGGATTTAACAAAGACGATGTAACAGGGACACTTGGCATTCCCGAGACAGTCGACGAGCCAACACCTTGCAAGCCAAGGTCAGTTGAGCAAGCAATTTGTTCGCAGACTTCCTCCATCGACGATATTGAGAACGCTGATTCCTGCTGCAACAGGTTATCTGGCAAAACTGCATCGTACACTGCCGGTTGCCAAACCTCCGGTGGGTCCACCGTCGACGATGATCTCGGAGCCCCTTCAATCATCGCTGCCGGGGTCGATGAAGCCACTGCAGTTATTGCCTGCGCCGGTGGTAATGAACCCGTGGATGACGGAACTCCCGTTGACGACAGTGGTGGCTGTGATGCAGGCACTTTAGGCGACCCCACCTTTTTTTAGCTAGACCTATCCTTCGTTGAGTCTCTACTCGAGGAAGACCTGTGATGGTCTACGACCATGTTTCAATGACGAAGAGGATTCTTTCGCCGGATGTTTTTCTAGCGAGCAACGTTTCTCTATAGAACGTGGCTTCTTTGCCGGAGGCTCTGCAGATACAGAGCGGCGATGAACCATTGGAGATTTAGGCCTCCATGCCAGACTGTGCGCAGATCCTACCTCTGATGAAGGGTAGACCCCTTCATTCAGCCACGTCACCAGACGCCTATTACGGTCTCTCAGGGTCTTCTGTGAGAATCCCTTACAAATCTGACAGCTGTACGCAGAATGATGCAGGTGAAGACAATAAAGGCAATCCATGTGCCCATCTCCTTCGTAGACTTTCTTCAGTCCGCACGTGGCACATGGGTGGAACAACGCCTTCCCAGACAGTGGGAAAGAAAGACAAAGTTCAACCTTGTGAAGAGTAGAAAACACGAGGTGCTCCCGCTACTTTGGAGATGGTTGAAATCTGAAGAGAGTCGCGGGGCGGGGCTATTTATACCGTATGTCCTATTGGGTCATGCGTAAGAGGCCCAAAACGACGTAGATGGGACACAGAAGTGTCACATTTTTTTCCAATGGAAAACATCTTAATAAATATACCGATGGTTCCCAGCCTGACGACGGGGAATATTCTAAGCATGTGAATTCATGAAAGATCCAATGCTGGAGAAAGGGCCGTTGCGTGACTATCCAGGGCTTACAATCTATATCTCAAATGTATTGAAGTATTGGAAAGACTCAACCGGTAAATCGGTCAAGAGTATTGAAGGAAACAAGCTCTATACCAGCCCTGAAATTCATATCAACTGCAGATATTAAACAATTGAGCTTCCCCTGCTATCCTGATGTGAATACTGCAAAATTGGAAATGAACTCTAAGTTAGCCCTTGAGATAATGTTGGGGGCGGAAGCCGACTGGTCTTCAAGAGATTTCCGTGTCTCAAAGATGGAGCCAGAGAAGGAGTGGTCAAGGTGCCCTCAGGGTCCGGCATTTCAGCTGTCTAACTCTCAAACCCCCCATTGATAACCAACCCTGGGCAGGTCAGAAGATCTGGGAATGTGTTCTGGAAATCATTTCCCAGATCTTTCTTAAACTGGGATTGCCCCAACAGAAACTCTAACTATGGTTGACGTGAGATGTTTGTCATGGAATACGAGAGGCACTGGTTTCCCGCTGGATGTTGTTAAAAAGAAATCGTATATTTTCCGGAATTTTCATATAATTGCTCTGCAGGAGACCCTATGCTCTGATACTATGAATGTAGAGGGATTCTCGGCATATCACCAAAAGGCACATAAAGGGTTGAAAGTTCGTCCTACAGGGGATTGGATGTCTTCTGTAATAATGAGATTTTCTATGCATCTACTCTTCTCTTGACTGAAGAAAATGGTATCCTGGTTGTACGAATGAAAAAAAGAGATGGGGAGTCTATTTCCAATTGGATTTTGTTTAATCTTTATTGGAACCTGACTGCCACCCAGCTAGTTGACTTTTTGAAAATTTTATCAGATCGCCTGGTGGACTTTACCTCCAAATTTCCTGAAGATTATATTACCGTAATGGGGGATCTCAATTCTCAATGTGTTGACACGCAAACTTACAACTTATTTGTTAAAAAAAGAGCTTCAATGGTTATGCGTGGTGCAACTTTATGTCAACTTGGGATCCCGTCATGTTAAATGGTAATATTAGGGGGGATATTCCCAGTAGACATACCTGGCAACGGGACTCCAAACTCTCTACCATTGATTATATGTTCTTCTGTAAACCTCTGCTTGATAGCTGCTCGGAATTCCGGATTACAGAGGGAAACATAGATGACCATAGTATCTAAGAAGCAACTATCAACCTCTCTCAAAAAAAGCCAGTGCAAGCTTTTCCCGAAGTCTTGTCTGTAAACAATGCTGGAAATCGGATTATGTTTGAGAGAGGTGGTCTTGTTTTGACACATCGTTTGAAGACAATCCTTACAGATCCCCCCCTCTTAAACAATTGGTAAGAATCAAAATCAATTCTGCCATTTTGCTCCAAAAATGGGTTTTTACTTTCTTTGCTGGCTTCCCATCTGGGAGTGGTGGGCTTTACCCCAAATCCGATTTTCTCTCTATTCCTACTCCTTGCTACTGCCTTCCATTCAAAGGAATCAAGTTTCATTTCTATTTTGCCCTGGTGTGCTGATCAGTATTCTCTAAACTTTCCCTATCTCCTAAGTGTAAGCAATCCGAATTTCCTTCTATTATGTCTCCTAGCATTGTGAGTAAGAATCAAAATCCATTCTGCCATTTTGCTCCAAAAAAAGGTTTTTCACTTTCTTTGCTGGCTTCCCATCTGGGGGTGGTGGGCTTTACCCCAAATCCGATTTTCTCTCTATTGCTACTCCTTGCCACTGCCTTCCATTCAAAGGAATCAAGTTTAATTGATGTTTGGGGAGGGGGTGGGGGGGGGGGGAGTGCTAAAACTGTGGCGCTATCACTTTCAACTTGATGGTATCTTCCTGTTTTGTCACTAAAACAAAAGCAAGTGTAAAACTCCTTTTGAACCGGATTGTATTTTCCTGTTTGTCATTATAACAAAGTGAGTATAACAGCCCATTTCCACTTGGTCGCTCTAGATAGGATACTGCATTTGTGTTGCCACAATTGTGGTGGCTGCTGTTTGTTGACTATTTTCCTTTTTCACTAAATAATACATTAATAAAAATCTTATTGATACACACCGGCCTGGTTCCTAGTCCATTGTGATACAGGGTGTTTGTGGAGGTTGGGTGCAAAATGGGTTGGAGGCCTACCCAAAAAAAGAATCTGTGGTTTATTAAAAATAAAAAGCACTTTATTGTGCGCCACATTCATTGTCGGGGAAGGAGTCCCTGGCTGGAGTGAGCAGTGTAATAAAACCGTGACAAAGTGGGGGCTCGTGCCGTGATTGAGAAACATGTTTTTCACCCGTGACACATAGTACAGCAGACTAGTCCATTGAAGTAGTGCTACATTTAGTGGATGGTAAACTGTTACATTGTAAAGGCACCATCCAAAAACTTGTACCCTAGGTGTTGGAGTGGTGGGGGCTGGCCAGGGCCCCCACCCGCATTCACACACAGCCACACACTTGAGCCGAAGGAACCACGCCGGAGACGTGTAGTACGCTCGGGTCCCCGGCGCCAACTGCCGGAGGACCGTCTTTATTAACATGGCGCATGTGCGAGCCTCGGTCCCGCTCGTGCATGCGTACAACTGCGTAGTCATTACGCAACATCCCTCCTTTTTCCCCAAACAAGAAACCTTAACAACCAGTACAATCAACAATAACAATTTCAAACTTTAACTGACAGTCTGTCACTGGTTACGAGGCAGAGTCCATAATAAAGTCTTGGAACCTCTGCGGTGGCTTGCGCCCCGCCCCGGCTCGGGTACCTGCGTGCCTCAGCTGTGGGCACCTCTGGTGTCCCAGGAGTCTCTGGCGGTCCATCGTTTCTCAGCGACGATCCTGTGTCACGTTCTGGGCCCTGCATGGCGCTTTCTTCCGGGTTTGGCGCCGCCTCCATGCTCTTGAAGAATGATGCATTCCTGGTGACTGTCCCTCGGGCATTGGCTGCTGTGACCATGAATCCCTTGACGTGGGTCACCCCCAGCGGCTGTGTTATGTACGGCAACGACAACTTCCCTTCCGGCCTCCGATTCCGCACCAGCACGGTGTCCCCCACTGCAATCACTTTATCTGGTAGTCCCCTCCACGCCGTCTCTCTCTCATTCTGGGCGGCCCTCTCTGCTCGCACCCGGTTATTGTCAATCTCTCCCGGACATCGACCTTCAACTTCAGGCAACAGTCCGCGTGGGGCCCGTTTGAAGAGGGCCTCTGCTGGCGCGACCCCAGTGGATCGATGTGGGGTCGTGCGGTATTAATGTAGGAAGACAAACAGGTTGCGCCAGAGATCCTCCCCTCCATTCAGCGATATGCGGAACACTTTATTGAGCGTCCGCATGAAGCGTTCTACCTCCCCATTCCCTCTGGGCCAGAGTGGGGTGACTTTCCGATGTTTTATCCCCCTTTCCTCACAATAGCGAGCGAACTGCTGCCCCTGGAATGGTGCTCCGTTGTCCGAACATATCTCAAAGGGGAAACCATGGGTGGCAAACATCTTTTCCATGGCCAGGACGGTGTGGTCGCTGGCCGTGGATTCAACCAGCTCCACCTCTGGATAGCGCAACCACTGTGCCCGTGGACCCGAAGTCTGCATCCGCTGTCCCCCAAGGGGGGTCACTTCTCTCCATGGCCTGAATGGGTGGCCCCCTCTCTACCGGACTCACTGCCTGGCAGGGGATACAAGTCTTCACAAATTCGTCAACCCTGCTCTCCAGGTCCGAGAAACACACCTTCAACCTGAGGCGTGCCTTCGTCTTTGCCATCCCCTGGTGCCCTTTGTGGGCGAGCTGCAGCACTTTGCCCACCAGTGCCCTCAGAATCAAGATTTGGTGGCCCCTCAGCAGGAGACCGTCCTCTGCCACCGACAGCTTGTGGCGTGCCCTCCAGAGTGCTTGCAGGTCTTTTTGCGCGCCGTCATCCCTTCGGGAATTGTTCATGAGGACCTCGCGCCATTCCCCGCTGGCCACAGCTTCTTTTATTCTCAGGAATGCTTCATCCGCGTTGGATTCGTCCGCAATCTCTTGGCGCGCTAGAGCGACGGGTAGCGCCGATTCGACCACCAGGTGTATGGCTTCCACGCAGTCCGCTACCTCCAGCGAGTCCCTGGGTTGCCCAGCTCCTGGATGATGGGACAGATAATCCGCTGGGTTATGTGTGCCCGGACGATACAGCAACTTGACGCCGTACTCCATGAGCGAAAGCATCCATCTCTCTATGCGGGGTGGTGGCTTGGACGATGCTCCTGACATGATTGGGATCAGGGGCTTGTGATCCGTCACAACAACTACTGGGTTCCCTAGAATGTAAATCCGAAAATGCTTGCAGCCCCATAATATGGCCAAGGCCTCAAACTCAATTTGTGATTAGCGCCTCTCAGTCTCGGTGAGAGCCTTGCTGGCGTAGGCAATGGGTCGCATGGTCCCCTGAGGGTCTGCTTGCATGAGGACTGCTCCCAGTCCTACCGGGCTGGCGTCGACCACGATCTCTGACTCCCGGTCCGGGTTGAAATAGGCCATGGTCTTTTGCCCTGACAGGGCGTTCTTGATGGCGGTGAACGCCCTCTGTTCCTTCCCAGTCCAGGTCCAGGCCACGTAATTTCTAGTGAGTGCCCGCAGGGGTTCTGACAAGGAGGCCAAGTCGCGAATAAATCGTCCACAGTAATTGACCATCCCCAGGAAGCTCCTTATTTCCGCGGGGGACCCCGGCGGGGCTATCTCTTGAATGTCCTTCACCTCCTCCGGATCCGGGGAGATGCCCCCAGTGTGAAACACAAACCCAAAGAATTCCAGCCTGTCCTTCAAGAATTCACACTTTTGTTTGTGTAGGGTCAGTCCTAGGCTGCGCAATCTCTCGAGGGTGTTCTCTAGGCGCTTCAAGGTGCTCTGCTTTTGACCTAGCAAACACCAGGATGTCGTCTGACATGTTGATTACCCCCTTGAGTCCCGACAGGGCCCCCCTGATGGCATTTTCGAAGACTTCCACTGCGGCCGAGACCCCAAAACTGAGCCTCTTATACTGGCATAGCCCCTCGTGAGTCGTAAAGGTGGTAATGTATCTCGACTCTGGGTGGAGCTCTAGCTGGTGGTAGCCAGATCTCAGGTCCAGCTTCGAGAAGACTCTCGCCCCTTGGAGCTTGCCAAGAATGTCATCTAGGGTAGGCGTGAGGTGACGTTCCCTTTTGATTGCTATATTAGGCAACCTCATGTCCACGCAGATGCAGACTGCACCCAGCTGTTCGGACTTTGGGGCCACCACGATCGGAGAGACCCAAGGGGTAGGGCCTTCCACCCTCTTGATGATGTTGAGGTCGACCAGTGTCTGCAACTCCTTTTCCACCTATGCCCGTAGGTGGAACGGGATGCGGCGATGCTTGAGCGCTGTTGGTCTCACCGACCCATCAATGTGCAGTCGTATGGGGTCGGCCTTTAACTTCCCTATGCCTTGGAACGTCATGTCAAAACGTTGTAGCAGGCGCTCCAGGTCTGCATGATTCACCCCAAAAGTGAAGTGCACAAGGTTCAGCGCTTCAGAAGCAGCACAGCTCAAGAGGGAGTGCGGGCTCACGCTTGTGATGAAGAACCTCGCTTTTATCTTGCTCTGTCCGTGGGACACCGGCACCACAAACACTCCTTGGATGGGAAGTGACAAGGCTCCCCCAAATGCGTATATCCGCGCTGTGGATCCTGTCAATTCTGGCGGGCCTGGGAGTGCTTCATAATGTTCGGTCGCTAGCACACAGACCGACGCCCCCGTATCTATGAGGACCGGGGTGGGGACTTCTCCGATGTTTACCGTGCACGTCGGTTGTCGGCTACCACCGGGGCCCTTGGCGATGCTTGAAATGAAGATTTCTTCCTCTTCCTCCTCTGCGATGTTCAGGTCCTGCATGCTTTCCTCGACAGCCGACACGCCCCTCACCCTCCGGGTGTTGCTCCCGCCAACTCTCGCTGGTCCTCTCGAGGCTGCTGCTGGCGCGGTTGCCCTGCACATCCTTGCATAGTGTCCTGGTGTGCCACACCTGCCACAGACCCTCGATTTGGCTGGGCATTCCCCCACGTGCGGCAGCTCATACCCGCAGTAGGGGCACGACGGAGCACTGCCCGATGTTGGAGGGCCATCTTCTCTCTTTGGTGTCCATCTCACCCTCCCTGGGGCAGAGCGTCCGATCGCGAACACCTCTTCCCCCTTTCCAGAGTGCGTGGCTGAATCCATCTTCGCCCCCCTGGCCTCTACCAGTTCATAGGCTCTCCCAGTGTCCAAAATCTGCTGCAGGGTCAACCCAGGCTCTCTCAAAACTTGCCTCCTCAGCTTCCCCGAACTGCACCCCTGTAGTAGCTGGTTGCGAACCATCTCCTCTTCGTTCACCCACCTGCAGAAGCTTGCTACGTGCCTCAGCCGCGTGCAGAACTGGTCCAGCGATTCTTCTTCCAGCTGTTTCTCGGCGCACATGACAAATCTGTCAAAGTCCACGTTTGCCATGGGAAGAAAATGGTCTCGAAGAGCTTGCTTCACGGCGTTGTATGTGACCACCGGGATGTTGAGAGAGTCGTATATTCTGTGGACCTCTGTCCCTGCAGAGTACACCATGATGGCGATCTTCGCTTCGTCATCCGTTTCCCCAGAGGCTCTGAAAAACATTTCTAGTTTTAACCATAGGAGCCATTTCGGCCCCAATTTGGATGGCGGGCCCGTGGTGTCAAATTCGGGCATGGGGGCCAGAGTACTGTGCATCCTGCATGGGATTGGGGCGAGGGCACCCTCCTCCTCTCCTTCACCCATGGCAGTGTCAAGTACTCACAGGATGTTGTTGTCCTCTGCGGGTGACGGGGGTGATCTGGCACCCAGGCGAAAAATTGTGGAATCTGGTCTGATGGGTCCACGTGTGAATCAGTGTCCAGCACCCTCACCAGTGCTTTCTTCATTTTTTTTTCGTGCCACAGCCCTGCAACAGGCTAGGGCTGTGGAAGGTCCCAAAAATGTGCCAAAAGGCTCAGGGGATTGCAGCCGGCGCACAAGCACCCTCCCGGGCCACAACCACTGCAATCCACGTACGAATAAAGATGGCCGCCGGCCGTGCGTGTAAGTCCATGCCGACACGGAGCAACGTTCTCTTCCTCCCACCCCGTCGGAGCGGGAACTGCTCCAGAGTCGTCCTCGTCCCCAATGTTGGAGTGGTGGGGGCTGGCCAGGGCCTCCACCCGCATTCACACACAGCCACACACTCGCGCCGAAGGAACCACGCCGGAGATGTGTAGTACGCTTGGGTCCCCGGCGCCAACTGCTGGAAGACCGTCTTTATTAACATGGCGCATGCGCGAGCCTCGGTCCCGCTCGCGCATGAGTACAATGACGTAGTCACTACGCAACACTAGGTATCAGAGCGGTGTGGCCAAACAAAATATTTTAAGCATAAACTAGGCAGGAGCAGGGTGGAGATAACCCACTAGCAGTAGAACACATTTCACAATGAGCACCGTGGAAATTAACATGGCTAGACATCACCTCCTATCCAAATTGTTCATCAGACGGGAATGGGCAGAACAAAAACATGAAGCCTGGCTATCTAGTATGATGCAACAGATGACCTCTATAAATATGGATGTGTGGCAGCACAGTGGCCTGTTACATCAAGCCCTGGCTGAGTTCTATATAACGGAGGACCTCAAAGATGAGCAAATTAGTCCAACTCACTGCATACATGTACTTCCTCATGATAATCATGGAAGAAAGGTACCAGGAGAGTGTAACTTCTAGGCAGAATCAAGCAGAGTTATTGGAGCAAGTAAAAGGGGAGTTAAGGCAGGTAGAGGAGAAAGTGCGAGAGAGAAAACTCTGAGTTAGAATTAGGAAATACCATTCAGAAGCTAAAGGATGAGTTGGCAGTACAGCAACAAACCAATTCAGAGCGAGAATCCCAGTTATCTGTACTAAAAGAGGAGTGCCAAGAAAGGGTTGATTCCCTGAAAGAGAGTCAACTCAAATTGAACCAACAAGTAACATACAATAGAGTGTGCTTATAGGACATGGTTGGCTCTTTAAAATCAGATTAAGCAGTTGGAAGAGGAAATAAACTGGTTGATTGTTAAAGAGGTCCATGACCAAGAGGAATTTGACCAGGAGCGCCGAAAGTTAAGCGCTATGAAGCAGCAGAGATATAACTTGACTGAACTGAATGCCACACTGTATCAGGAAAAAGATGCCCTAGGCCAGGAAGTGTGCAAATTAAAAACAGACCTGGAGAAAAGTGAGTCATGTTTTCAGGAACTGACTAACAAAATTAGAGAATGAAAAATTAAAGGGCATATAAAACAGCTGGAATGTGATGTAGAGCAAACAATAGACCACAAATGCGCAGTTTGAGGAGATTGGTCTCCTGCAACAGAAATGGTCTGAGTACTCCCAGGCAATACAGGAAGCACAAAAAGAAAATGAGGCCCTTAGGAATAAGAACAGGGGACTCCATGGCCAATTAGTATCACAGGGTAAGTTCATAGAAGCAAGTCAAGCCCTAATAGCAGAGCACAAAGTTCAGGCTTTTGCCTACTATCAACAAATAGGGGCTGAAAAAGAGAAATCAGAGAGATTAGAGAAGGTGTGCTGTGCTTAATAAGGACTTGAGGAACCCAGAACTGGTAGGGAATGGGAGGGCAACCCCTAATCATGGTGTAGGTCCCTTTGTACCAGGGGCCTCAAGCCAAATTACCACCCTATATGCGCAAGCACTGCTAGCTTCATGTCTACCAGTTCACAAGAACCGGGAACCATGAGGCAGCCAAACTCAATTAGGCCTTGCATGATTGAGCTGGAATGCCACCATCCATCAGAGATTGATGGGCGTGCATCACTGCTTATGTTCAAAAATTGTTTGGCAAATGTATCTGACCAGGAAGACTCCTATGAAGAGAAAATCAAGGAGTTAGACTGGCAAAAACATCAGCCACAAAGGGACCACCTAGTCCACTTGGTAGATAAAAAGGAGTCTGAATTAAGGCCCCAAAAGAGTATGCTGAAAACCTCAAAAAAAGATTCCGAAATAAGTGCACTCCTAATGTGGTGAACCTTTGGAGATAGTGAATAAAATTCTCAATTGAATTTGAGGTGAGGGGGAGGAACTGAGATCCTGGCACAAGACCTCCACAAATAAACAAAAGGAGAAGATTCAAACTTTGAACCCTCCCGTCCCCTGCACACTTATGTGTTGGATAAATCAACTACTATGACCTAAAGAGAGTAATTCTTAAGAAAAATGTGAATAATGATTATCGATCGCAGCAAATTTTGTAAAACACATAAGTGTATATATTTTGTTTAGAATACAAATTGAATACAAAGGCAAACACAATCACAATATTTTAAATGAAAAGGAACAAGTTGAAGAAATGTTGACAGTAGTCTGCTTTCAATTGGCGACGCGTTTGAGGATGGACACCTCTTCTTCATAGGCCTAGACAGACTATAAACAGATATATATATTACAAAAGAGAAATTTGTCAAACTTGGTTGTACATTTATACAATAAATGCTCAAGGGTCTGTATACTAAATAGTCAATTAAGACACGGTTTCTGAAGTTTTAGACACAAACAATGTTAATATATTCTCATCAACATCAGTTTTCGTTGCACAAAGCTTGAATACCCATAAGTTATCTGAAAAAACAATAAAGTTGATTCTTAATACAGAAATGGCTAAATCGATTGATACCCCATAGAAAGGGGCATCAAGCTTGAGTGGGAAGGAGTCCTGCACATCCACAGGTCTCCCAACCAGAAAACCAAATTTACGGTTTAACAGAATAGGTGGTCAAGATTACCTGTTTGTGTAAGATTAAAGATGTAAACACGATAACTACCACCCCAGAACAAGAGGGGGTAGTGCATATGTCAGATGCAGAGGGCTGCTTCAAAAGATCGGTGCTGGAGATCAGCCAAGTAGTGCCCAGTATGGATTAAATTACAGGAGCTAGCTCAATATGTAAAACAGAGATAAATACGACACTTGTATGAGGAACATACTGGTAAAGAGCATAGTAATAGCTTAAAAAATATGCCATGAGGCATCCAATAATAACTATTAGATAGTGAGGACAAGTATAGCAAAATAGCCCCTATCAAGAGGGAATGGTGTCCATAGAAAGGTACAGAGCAATTATTATGAGATAGATGAACCGACAAAGTTAACGTGATTTACAGTGTTCTCATACTATGTAAGAGCTCTAATGGCGGAGTCTCATGCTATCCACAAGTGGCAGTGGGTGACAGTCTGAGTAGCCCATAGATCGAATCCAACATCAAGGATTGACAGAAATCTGTGAGTAGAAACAGTGTAAGAAATGTAGATTATTGGCGCTGACCCCCCGACAAGAGGCGGATAGCCTGAGGCAGATTGTTATTATGTGGGAGGACACAATCCATTGCGGCAATAGAAGGCTGGCGGAGCCTTCGGGATTCTGAGGACCCCATGCTTGGGTAAGGCCTAGGGCACTGGAACGGAGGGCGCGCCCTTCTCCCCCTAACTGTGGAGCATAAGGGGTGGGCTGACCCACAACGTGTGGCTGCTAAGTCATGTCTACTAAGCCTCCAAGGCAAAAATTGAAGCAGCCCACGCTGGATGAATTCACCAGAACACCGCCCGGCCCGGAAGGTGCCAGAAGCAGGGACAGGCCCCCTGCAGGTAGCATGGCCGCTGCGGGCACTAATCAAGAGGCCCTGGCTGCGATTGCGGACTTGAAAGCAGACTTGAAAGCGGACTGGGAGGCCAAACTCGAAATAGTTGTGGTCGAATTAAAATCAGCGTTGGACCTTAAAGTTGGTGAAGTGCAGGAGGAGGTGAACCTACTCCGACAGGATGTAAGGGCCCTGGCGGAGCGCACAGAGAGCCTGGAGAAGGAAGGGAGTCTGAACACGGCGGACTGTGCCTCACACAAGTCGGCACTGCATGCCCTGGTGCAGAGAGTGGGCAACTTGGAGAGGAGGGCGGAGGAAGCGGAAGGACGCGGCCGAAGGAATAACATCCGTATTGTGGGTATACCGGAGGGAATAGAGGGCCATAACCCCACAGAGTTTGTCGAAGGCATGCTGCTACAGGAGATAACCGGAGGAGTTCTGTCTCAGGGATTTGCTGTGGAGCGGGCACATAGGGCCCTGATGAGGAGGCCGCCGCCGGGCAATCCGCCTAGGCCAGTTATCGCCAAGATCCTCAACTATCGAGACCGGGAAAGGATTTTGGAACACTTCCGCAAAGGTGGAACAATTAAGCGGGGGGAGGCAAACATAATAGCCTACCCGGACTACACCCTGATGGTGCAGCGGAGCTGAATGAACTTCGGGGCTGTTAAAAGGAGACTGAGGGAAGCGGGCCAGAAATACATGCTACTTTATCCGGCTAAATTGAAGGTCTTTCATAAAAACAGAACTTTGTTTTTTGACACCCCGGAGGATGCCATGGGATGGCTTGATACGCAGGGATGCCCCCAGGAGCCCGACATCCAGGCGGAGGAAGGAGGCGGACGAGATAAGTAAAGTGTAACTGGAGCGCTGGCAGTTGGTGCGGCTCTGGACTATGGGACTTGATTATAGTCATTGATGTGGCCCGTTAGTAGACGGGATTGGAGTAGAATAGATATTGTATGGTGTGCACTGTGACTGTAGCTTTAATAAGGGGCCTGGCAGGGCTAGTCCTTACACCCCCATTCAGTATTAATAGTTAAGTGGCCATTAGGGCGCTTCACCCCACTGAGCTCTGTGTGTACCAGACAGGGCTAGATGTGGGGGTGCCTGAGATCCAGGGATGGAGCTGGGCAACAGTTGGGGAGGGAGTTGTTGGGGAAGGAATGGGCGGGGGGAGGGGAGGGAGGTGGGAAGTTTGACGTGTATATAGTTTTGGGAGGAGAGGGAAGGTGGAGCGGGGAGTTGGGTGTTTTTTGGGTTAAAGGGAGTTGGTATTTGGGAAAGAGCCTAAGTAGACGAGTAGAGACCTCGGAGTCGTACTGCGCCTGTGAGAGGCGGAAGGCACTTGGAGAAAGTTATGGGGGACCTTAGAATAATATCATGGAATGTGAGGGGACTAAACAGTTATTTGAAAAGGAATAAGGTTATGCTTTACCTGCGCAGGCATAAAATAGACATTGCATTGCTACAAGAGACTCACCTGACATGCGAGAAAGCGGATATGATCGCTAGGAAGTGGAAGGGAGTGATGGTGGGCTCATCTTATTCTGCCTATGCTAGGGGCGTGCTCATTTGGGTGGCTCCGCATGTCCCCTTCCAGCGGTTATAAGAGGTGGCAGAGGCGGACGGGAGGATGGTCATTCTGAGAGGGCTAGTGGAAAATAGGGAAATCAGCATAATAAATACATATGCCCCGAACCAGAACACAGCAGCGTACATTAGGACGTTGTGTACTAACGTGAGCAAGTGCGTGGGGAGTGCTGTGATTTGGGGGGGTGATTTCAACTGCGTATTGGACCCAAGGGTAGATAGGTCAGACGAGAAGATGGATAGACCAGCTCCTGCGGCAAAAGCGCTGCAGGCATTGTTGAATGATCTTGGGCTAGTGGATGCATGGAGAGCGTGTCACCCCCTAGAGAGGCAGTACTCTCATTATTCTGCCCCGCAGCAGCTGCACACTAGGCTAGATTATTTCTTTACTACGTCTGAAGTGACAGCAGAGTTGGTACAAATAGAATATAAAGCAAGGGTCCTTTCGGACCACTCGCCCCTGATTCTCGCCTGGCGATTTAGCCCCTTGAGTGCGAGGATTCCGACGTGGCACCTGCGAGCTGAGGCATTGAAAGACCCCCTCTTTAGAGAAGACATGAGGGAGGAGATTGTGAATTATTTTGAGGAGAATACAGGTAGCGTAGACTCGGCGGGAACACTGTGGGAGGCCTTTAAAGTTGTGATGAGAGGGGCAGCTATCGCTAAATCTAAAGGGTTGCATTTTGGCTGACCTACCGGAGACAGAAGAGAGACTAGAGGAGGCTTTGAGGGGTGAAGGGGACACTAAAGCGAAATTAGAGTTAGTACTTATGCTGCAGCAGAAATGTGCGGAGCACTGGGACAGACTGAGTAACCTGAATTATCGGAAATATGTAGAGAGGCAGCACGCAGGGGGGGGATAAACCAGGTCGACTTTTAGCATGGTTATATAAGAGTGAGAACCCTAGAGTTACGATTAGAACTATTACAAGGGAGGACGGTAGTGTAGCAGATACTCAAGAGGAAGTCAACCAAGAATTTGTGGACTATTATAAGATATTATATGCAGACCAAGGGGAAAACTGGCGAGATACGATAGTGGAGGATATCGGGTTGCCCAAGATAAGTGAGGAGAGAGAAGAGTTGGACGCACCAGTCACCCTGGAGGAACTGGGGAGGTAGTGAGGCAGTTACCCA
Source organism: Ambystoma mexicanum (assembly GCF_040938575.1). Classification (NCBI taxonomy): domain Eukaryota; kingdom Metazoa; phylum Chordata; class Amphibia; order Caudata; family Ambystomatidae; genus Ambystoma; species Ambystoma mexicanum. The sequence continues at coordinate 669,419,573 of NC_090936.1, forward strand.
CCAGCAAGACGCCGGGGACAGATGGACTCCCGACTGAATTTTATAAAATATATGCGGAAGAGATTCTCCCTCCGCTGCTGGAAATGTTGAATGAGGCATTTGAGACAGGATATCTACCGGAGTCATTGAGGGAAGCAGTCATAATACCGCTGCCCAAGCCCAATAAGCCTGGGCACAGCTGTAGCTCATACCGCCCCTTGACAATGCTTAATCAAGACGGTAAAATATTGACGGCTGTATTGGCAAATAGGTTGAAGAGGGTGATTGGTAGATTAATACACCCATATCAGACGGGATATGTCCCACACAGGAATATTTCGAATAATCACAGGTGACTCCAGCGTATCATTGAAAGCAGCAGCGAACACACCGGGGAAATGGCGATAGTGTCCCTGGACGCAATAAAGGCCTTTGATTCTTTTAAGTGGCCATGGTTGTTGGCGACCCTAGAAGGGTATGGGCTGGGGCCAGGATATGTACGGTGGGCGCAGATTTTGTATAAGGAGCCGCTGGCCAGGGTCAAGACAGGATCGGTGATATCGGAAAGATGGCAGCTAGGTCGGGGCTCCAGACAGGGTTGTCCGTGGTCCCCAATTCTCTATATACTCGCCCTGGAACCTCTAGCGATATACCTGAGACAACAGTACGATACAATAGGCATTGAGGTAAAAGAGGAAAAACAGTTGATCTCTCTATATGCAGATGACATGTTGCTGTACCTGAGGTACCCGGAAGAGAATTTTCAACACATCCTGGAGGTAATGGATAGATATGCAAGTCTTTCCGGTATAGCAGTGAACCCCCAGAAGTCAAGCATGTTCCCGCTGGGAAGGTATTAGGGGATCCCGGCGGAGAGGTTACCTGTATTGCCGGTGCCATGGGCAGTTGATACGTTCCGATACTTAGGGTTAGATATCTATCACACTGTGGAAGAAGAGCATAGGCACAACACTGAGATGGTGTTGGGGAAAATTGAGAACTGCATGCGGTTTTGGGTGAGGTTGCCCTTAGCTATGATGGGGAGGGCAGCGATGCTCAAGATGGTGGTCCTGCCTAGACTCCTGCATTATTTTGAGAACATTCCATACCTGATACCTAAGAAGTTATTCACCAGACTGAACAGTACGAGTAGGGATTTTTGTGGCATGGCACACGGAACAGAGTGGCATTGTGGAAGCTGCAGAACTTCCACGAAAGAGGAGGGATAAAATTACCCAACTATGAGGTGTATTATGTGGCAAGCCAACTGCAGTACGTCGCTAAATGGCTTTCTGATGAAGAAACCTCTGAACACAGGTTGTTTGGGCGGGATTGCACACCTTTTTACTTGAAAGAAATGATGTGGGTACCCAGAGCTGAACTGAAAGGGCGTCCAGCGATGATGTTGCTGGGGTGGCAAGTGTGGCGTAGAGCGTGTAAGATGTTAGAAAGTGCAACTCCATGCTCCCTGCAGATACCACTGGTTACATTGACGGCGGCGGATGTACAGCTAAGGATGATAATCAGGAACCACTGGGAGCCGGTGGGGCTCGCAACCATGGGAGACATTTGGCAGGAGGGCTCAATTGTTGCCTTTGAGGAGTTGCGGGATGGGTATGGGTTGCATGCGGGTCAGTATATTACATACTATAGACTGGTGCAGAGAGTTAAGGAAATGTGGCCTGAAACCGTGCTAGAGGGAGAGCCAGATGCCACAGTGGATATGATCTACGACATAGCGGAAGGGGGGCATGAGACATCTAGATTATACGAGATGTTGATGCTCAAAGTGGGGAAAGAGATCACCCAACTGAGATTGGATTGGGAAACTGAAGTGGGGACCCCGATGGAGGACAGGATGTGGGAACGGGTGCAGGGGTATCATAAGAAGGTGTCTAGAAATGCTAGGTTAAAACAGATACAACTGTATATCATGCATAGGGCCTATATGACACCCCGGAAGATATCGAGGTTTGCAAATGCAGGACGGCAGGTATGCCCCAAGTGTGATGAGGAGAACGCGGGCATGGTACACATGTTCTGGTCGTGCCCGGTCATTGCACGATTTTGGCGCGAAGTGGAAAGTAAACTGGCAGTGAAGGGGGTCAAGATGGTAGTGGACACGGTGTGGGCTTGTTTGTTAGGGGTGTTCCAGAGGTCTGATAAACTAAAACATGTGAGCAAACTGAAGGATTTAGCATGTGTGCTGGCAAAAAGAAGAATAGCCATGGGATGGAAGACATGTCATAGACCACAGGTGGAGGTGTGGTGGAGGGACTTGCAGAAATGGGCGGAGGCAGAAACTATGGCATGGCAGGAGGCTAGCAATGTCGGGGGATTGGAGGGTATGGAGTCCCCGATGGCCTGGAAGTTACTAATAGTGGAACCGTTCGGGTCATTTCCGGACCCAGATGACTCCACGGGGAAAGAGCATCTGCCACACGATGCAGAAATGGAAAATGAAGATGGTTAGGCTTGGACCGGGGGGAAGGGCGGGGGAAGCAGTACATTGATGTCAAGTGTATGATGTTTTTGATGACTCATGTTTTGTTTGTTTGGTTTGTATTGTTCAGTTGGATTTAATAAAAATTATTCCAAAAAAAAAACAAACAAAAAAAGAAATGTAGATTATGTGTAGTAAAGGGTGAATTAAACAAGAATAGATCGTAGAGAAAAAGGTAACTAGAAACATACCTAGGAAATTAAAAGCCAAAGAATAGGTTCTAACGTGTTCAGCGATTGTCCGGGAATAAAGCCGGGAACAAAGTGTTAGAGTTCGTGCCGAGGATTCTACTTCAAAGGGCACAATCGCAGATCGATTCATTAACGCCAAAGCTAAAGGAAGGCAAAAGCAATGTTGTATTAGAAAAGTTTCCAATAGTATACTACTTTGTGGAGAGTCCCAAACGTCCTGTTCGTTCTGTTCTGAATGCGTTCATTCTTACCTCGGGCCGCGGGATCAAGTGTGCAGTCCTAGTACTCGCACAGAGGCATCGGCGACCATTACCATGGTGACGATGTATGCCGTTTTAAAGAGGTTAATGCGGTACACGTGTGTCGTGGTATCCAATACGGATACTCAGGCTAATGAAACTAAACAAGGGACAAATGATGTCCATGGAGGATTAACTTGGCGGCCATGTTCTGGTGTGTCGCAAGTGCAACAAGCTAGTAAATGCTTCGAAATGGATAAATAAGAAAAAGCTAAAATAGAGGATATTCAGATAAATCAAAAAAAACTAACTACAAGGTGACCAAGCAATAAAGTAGAATAATTAGAATTCCTTTCATATGAAGAAAAATTCAGAATACGCAAATAGTATCGAGTGGATCGTAGGAATCTAGAAAATGATCTAGTAATTCGGGAGAGGAGGGATAAATAGTAAGAGAAAAAGCGTAAGGAAATTAGTCAAGAAGGTAGTATTAAGAAACAAACATAACGGTCTATATTCAAGTAGGATGGCCAATGGTGTGACAAGGTCCAACTCCACCCAAGCTACATAACAATTGTCTATTGAACATGATGGATCAGAGGCAGAAGAGCCCCCCCTCAATGTACATAATTGTCAAAAGAGAATTTACTATTCATCTATTGAGTATTGTCTAGTAAATGACAGAGATGGTTTATTTTAACAGTATTTTTTGGTGGGTCAAAATATTAAAAAGTGCCATTCAGTTCACATGGTCTGATTTGGTATACATGGAGATGTACAATTCACAAAATCTGTAATATTACATAGAGAGAGACTGGCGAGGTTCATTCACTCTACATCCATGGCTAAGAACATAGGAGTACCCAGAATGAGAAATCACAGTAAAAATTTAAAATAGATCAAACATTGCATATTCAAAACCTTTGTGTCCAATCATAACAGATTGGATACATTATCAATTAAGTGAATGTTCCTCGTTGAGCCCTTGGGGATGCACAGTGTCTAAATAATTGATCCAGAATAGTTCTCTCCTAAGGAGCATAGAGTGGTAGTCACCACCTCTTTGGTTTTTTTTTACGACCTCAAGAATCTGAAATCGCATCTGGGCAATTGTATAGTGTTCAGAATTAAAATGTCTTGCCACTGGTGATCGTTGGCTATTACATCGTATGTTCGATTTATGTTCTGACCAACGTTCCTTGGCTGGTCTCGTAGTTTGACCTATGTAAAGTTTTCCACAGGGGCATTTGATCGTGTAAATGACCTCCGGTGTCAAACAGGTGGAGTAATCATGAAATTTTATTTTCTTGCCTGTTTGGGGATGAGAAAGCATATTCCCCCTGATCATGTTATTACAGTATGTGCAACTAAGGCATGGTAGTCAGAAACTGCTGGTTTTCTTTAGATGGCCTTTCTGCCTTAATTAACGTGTCCCTAAGATTTTTACCTCTCTTAAAACACATCATAGGTGCCTTCGGAAACAATCTCAAGAGTGATGAATCTTTATGTAGTATTGCCCAATGTTTCTTGATGCTCTTACCGATTTCAAAACTCTGACGAGAAAATTTGGATATGAATAGTATGTAGTTTGTAGTATGTAGTATGAGTATGCTGAAAACCTCCACCCAATCAGGAAGGCAGGGGGAGTTCTCCACCAATCCCGGAAGAAGGGAGTCAGATTAGAAATCCCCTGTGCGAAAGAGGGAGTCCAAGGGAAGTGACCCAGAGAGCCCACAATTCAACAGGGGTGAAGAGACTCAGCCCTGTCATTCTGGGAGAGACTCTCAGTCTCCAAGAACCAAGGAGCGCCTACAGGATAGGGATGGGACCTCAAATAGCAGCAGCTCTGAGGCTGAGGACGAATGGAAGAAGAATGCAGCCGAACAAAAGAGAACTCTGGTAAAAGACCCCAATTGACAAATAAAAGCCATTAGAAACTTTATGACCCTTTACCATAAAAATGCCAAGTACTCAGTCTGGGAGCATCTGGAGCTGGATGGCCAGATGATGACATCTGGCATCAAAAATGATCAGAATTCTATGGAGTTTGCCAAATGGACATTCTCCCCAGAATACTCCAGCTTCTTTGCTGGGCTGGAGGATCAGAACGATTGAAGGTGGTCTATCTACAAGGCGGCCAAGTTGAAGCACTTCTCTGTGTACTGGAAACCCCAGGAGGCTTGCAAGACAGCCTACAACCTGCAGTGTGGAGAGGATCAGGCTCCAAGAGAATTTGTCCAAGAATTAAAGCGAGCATTTGCACACACCACTAGGCGGGTGCGCAGGAACAGTAGGGAGTTCATCAATACCTATTTTCATGCACTCCCTAAGTACATTATGACATAGCTGGTTAGGAACTTCTACGATGAAGACTCTGGACTGGGTAATAGAACAAGCTGGGCAAGACACATACAGGTGTGGAAAAACAATTAGATTTGTGGGTAATCCTCCAGAGAACAAACTACCTGGATCTATGAGGTCCAAAAGCCAGTAGAAAATAAGAATTTCCCACAAAAATCCCAAACCAACCAACACCCCCGCTGCTGCCAAGGTGGCAGAGGTGAAGGCTATCCCAAGTTTGCACCTAGAAATGGGGGGGCCTAAAAATACACCTCCCACTAACCAACCAAACCAGAGGCAGAGAAGACCCCCTGACCAGTCCCAAGCAGGTGGTAGCCAGGCAGGGTACCCCACAAATGTGTCATTTTACATTGCCACCTAGATCAGCCCAAGGTACAAGGGGAACAGACCCATCTTGGGGTACGTATGGACTCCCCCGGCTCAGGGGGGGGGTCCAATCAGATGAGTACGGCCCCAGGAAACTTCCCTCCCAACTTCCATCCAAAATTCCCTCAGGAGGGCAGTAATCTTCCACCCTCTAGTTAAGTTTCTTCTCCAGGTACCTTCAAAACCACAACATTCAGATAAACCATCCTTACTCTCCCCGCTTTCAAGAGTATAGACCACCAAATCAGGGAGAGGGAAGGCCAAGGATGGAGGACTACCAGGGAAACCCTGGATACCCAAGTTACTCTGGGAGAAGAGACAGGTACCCTTCCCGAGAGCAACAAAGATTTGACCCAAGACCCCCGTATCAGCCCAAGAGGGTGTCACAATTGGACTGTCAGGTCCAGAGCTTGAGCCAAGAACTGAATCACATGTTGAGGGCTCAGCAGAACCCTCAGATGAATGTAGCGGCCCAGAAAAGCTCAAACCCAAGGTCTGGCACCCTGGAACAATGACTGGGAGAGAACCCCGACAACCAGCAGGTTCCAGAGTAGAAGGCTCGGGAGGAAGGGGGATACAAAGCCCTAGAGGAAGCTTCCTTCTCACCCGTGAAAAGCCCCTAGAAACCTCTGAACCTGAACCCAAATCTTCTACCCCCGAAAAACTACAACCTAGGAAATAGAGGGTAAGGAGGAGAAGCCAAGTGACAAAGAAGATTCATTTTGTGGAGGAAGGCAGCATCCTCCAGTTTGAAGGGGAAGAATCTCTGGAGGAATCTGGGAAGAAAGTTTTGTCTTTCAAGGATGGGGGGATTCCTCCCAAAGAAGAATGGGTCCCAAAAGACCATAACTTTGACTGGGTAGGTATGGGGACTGACCTAGAACGGCCTATCCCTGGACCCCAGAAATGTCATCCTGAGAACTCGGAAGTGAATGAGGGATCCTCCCCCCAAACTGGTTCAAGCGACTGTCTCTGGGAAAAGGGGGACAGCACAGAATTAGGGGAAAAAGGGGATTCCCAAATCCCCCAAACCAGTTCAAGTGACTATTTCCAGGAAAAGGGGGACAGCACAGAATCAGGGGGAAAAAGGGGATTCCAAAGCTCCCCAAGTGCCAGATTTTATTTACAGATTCCCGAACTCCGAAATCCACAAGATCCCATGGTGTCGGAGACCAAAATAAAGACATTAACTGCCCAGCTGGCCCAAAATGCACATTTCCTTTTCCCCCTGGAGGAGAAAAAAAGGTAGGTTTTATGTCCCGTCCGGGTGCAAGGGCAGAGTACAATTTTAGCACTGATGGATACCGGATCCTAAGCCACACTCCTGTCCAAAAAGACCTTTGAACAACTTATTTCAGGAAGAGGGAGAGTCACCAAATCCACTGACACCTCTTCCTGGACAACTCCAGAACTTTGACGGGAATGACATTCCCGTTGAGGGTACTGCAGATCTGGAAATCAAAATTGGGCGACACAAGGTGAAGCACCCGGTCATAGTCTTCACTCCAGAGGGAACACCCTGTCTCTTAGGGAATTACCTCCTTCGGAGGTTGTCACCCCTCATAGACTGTGTGAACAAGGTTCTCTGGACCCAGACTAACCGGCCAATAAAATTAAAACAGAGCACCAACTATCGAAGTCTAAATGGCACATGCCACATGGTGGGGCAGCAGTCTGACAAAATAGAGTTCCATTTTCAGAACAATCAATTACCAGACATAACTAATTGCTGTAGGAGAACAAACTGGTGATGGGAACCCTTCTCCATTCTTGAAAATCAACCTTCCTCACAGTTTTAAGTGGCATTCCACACTGGAAAGAAATACCCTGGAAATGTATACTGATCCACAATTTGAAGAGAACCCAAACCCCAGGATAAAGTGATGAAAAGCCAGCTCAAAGCTTGGCTGATATTCAGAAAAAATGTGAACAGCTGTTTCTCCCCATTCATGTAAATGATGGGGGGAGCCTGTTCTCGCCAGAGTATGCCTGAATAATGGAAGAAGCTTAATCAGCTAAGCGTTATTCAGGAAACTCCCAAAAGATCAGACCATTCCCACATTTAAATTGATTGATAAGTGGGAAATGGGCCTGGAACCTCCCAATTCCAAACATCTCCTAAGTAGCAGGTGCATGCTGAAAATGTCCATTGGTGATAAAAGCATAGAGCATAATTGTTGGGTTGTGCAAGATGTCCCCTCTGCCTTCTACTTGGGCAGTGACATTCTCAATAGATTCGCAATTAATTTAGACCTCATTAATTACAAAGTCTGGTCCCTTCTGGGGGGTAACCCCATGGGCTTTAACAATCCTGAAAAAGCATTTTGGTCAGCTCAATTGCTATTGTATGCAGTTGAAATTCAAACTTGAGAAGTGCTCACCATCCCAGGACTGACCCGACAATTCCTAATCCCCTTAAAAATTAAGAGAGGACAGTAACTCCAAAACCCAGACGCTTACGTACATTTAAATCATCATCTCCAACAGCAGGGGTTGGGTTTGAACCCCACCCCATTAGTGGACTTAGAACACAACACCATTCCAATGTTGGTGGATAACAGCGACCCTAGGAGTATCACAATGGGCGCAGACACCTTTCTTGGAGTGGCGGTTGATGCCCAACATCTCTCCATTGACTTAGGGAATGAAATCATGGGACAGATCCCCAATGACTGCTACGACTGTGACGGTGATTTACCGCCAGAAAAAATCTTCACTCGGCAAGGGGGTAATTTCTTGGTGTACTCTTCCTACCCTTACGGGAGGGAAGAGGTGACCTGTGACATCAGGAAGGATGAGGTGATATTCCAGGTTCACAGTGACTGCCTCTCCTACCTGAAACCTCATGTCCTTGCCAACACCATAACCAGAGATCTCTCCACACAGCTGAAGGATACCGCGGAGATTGCAAAACCTGAGGTCTTTCCAGGCTTCAGGAAGATGGTTGAGGAGTGGGTCAACCTCACTTATGCCAGTGAGACCGAGGAGCAAAAGCTGAAGCAGGTGTTTTTAGATTTTCAAGAAATCTTTGCTGTGGACTCGTACGACTGGTCGCAGCGAGACACATTCTACATCCATACCCACAGACCCTGCGATGACTCCCGTATTTGTGAAGCAATATCGGTTGCCTCGCGTGTCTATGGAGTCACTCACGGAAATCATAAAGAACCTAGAGTCCTGTGGGATAATTTGTCTAGTCCAAAGTACCTTTAATAATCCGGTACAGGGGATTCCAAAACCTAATGGCCAATGGAGACTATGCGCAGACCTTAGGGAGTTTAACAGGTCCACATGTCCCGATGACCTATTCCCTACATTGACCAGGGACTGGTCCAGGTGAAAGGTGTATACCGCCATTGACCTGACAAATGGATACTGGGCAGTACCCGTGAGTAGGGAAGACCAGTACAAGCTGGCCTTTGCCTTTGGGGGGCAGCAGTACACATGGACCCAAACTCCCTTTGGATATATAAACTCTGGCAATTAATTTAACATCTTTCTGCATAAGGCCATGACCGACCTGGACAATGTCCTAATTAAAAGCTCAACTGCGGAGGAATATATAGCGGAAATCCGCTATGTTCTGATCCTGTTGAAGGAAGCCGGAGCAAAACTGTCCTTCCAGAAGGCGCAGTGGTGTAGGAGCTGCGTGAATTTCTTAGGGCATGAAATCACCCCTGAGGGTCTCTGTCCCAAGGTGAAAAAGGTGGAAGCATTACTAAAATTGAAAGACCCCACAACTCTGCGTGAACTAAGGAGCCTTCTTGGACTGACTAATTACAGTACAAAGTTCATAGAGGACTACGCAGAGGTCACGAGACCCCTGGTCCTTTTATTAAAGGCCGGAATCGAGTGGGGTCCAGAGCAAGCCGAGGTAGTGAAACAACTGAAGAGAAGCCTCTCACAAGCGCCTTGTCGAGCTTACCCCATCAAAAGCAAGGAGTTCTTCTTGGAGCCAGGGTTCTCAAATACGTGCTTAACAGCATTATTATACCAGAAGCATGACAAGGTCAATAAAGTCATCTCCTATGCGGGTAAGACTTTATCCTCTGTGGAGGAAAAATTCAACGATTGTGAGAAGGCACTCCTGGAAACTGTGTGGGCATTGAAAAATTACCGCCCGTTCATCCAGGGACAGCACATCATCGTCGAGACTCCTCACCAGCCTTTGCAATACCTTCAAAGTGACAGAATCTGGGCAGGGAATGTGAGTAATTCCAGAATTACTTCCTGGATTCTGTCTATGCAAGGTTTTCCTGTGGAGGTCAGAAATGGCCAAAACAAGAAGAGTCCCCTCACGCAAGGTTTGGCTGTCTTGCATGATTGTGCTTGAGGAAACTGTCTCAAGGACAAAAGTCTCAAAACACAAGACAACATGGAGGCGTATGTGAATTCCCCACACAAAGTCTTTGAAGAAGACTAGGGGATGCCCACAGTTTATGTGGACGGGTGCTCCTACCATGTTGATAACAGCGGGGAAAAGGAAATGGTGGCTGGCATTGGGAATGCCTGGGTGAATGATGTCCCGGAGTCCTCCTCCTGGTACAAGATCGGTCCCCAAAGTAGTCAGGTGGCGGAGTTGATGACGGTTCACCAGGCCATCCTCACTGCCATGGAACACCGGCTCAACAAAGTGGTCATAATCACTGATTCAGATTATGTCCGGAATGTGTTTGTGGAGCACCAGATAAATTGGAAAGCCAGAGGCATACTGTGTGCAAAAAATAAACCACTCAAGCATGGCAAACTAATACAATCCATTGATGATCTGGTCACTTCTAATGAAATGACCATCTACTGGAAGAAGATTAAGGGTCATTCCAGAATAGAGGGACCAGACAAAACCAGAAATTACCTGGATGACCAGTTGCCAAAACCGGTGCCATCCATGGGGACTTCAGATGGAGTCCCTGTTCGGGGAAATCCAGGTCGCTGCTGTCACTAGGTCCCAAACACTTGCCCAAAATGAACTCTCAACTGCTCAGTGGAGTAAGGAGACCCCAGATGCTGATCCGATTACGGGACAAAAAGGGGATCTGATTATTAGGACATTTTTTCAACACATTGAAGACCCTGTGAATTTTCCTCTGACCAAAACCGATTACATCGGGAAAGAGGATATCCAGGTGATGATGAAGTTTCCCAAAATGTTACAAACTCAATACGGTTTGTTGGTACGGAGATCCAGCTCTGGATGTGACCAGTGGGTGGTACCTACCATCAGACTTCGGAATGAGGTAAGTGATGCCAATGACTCGGCCAGAGCCGGTCATCGGGGGTTTCATAGTACTTTGTAAATCTTGCGAGAGGTCGCATACTGGCCACACATGGGTCAGGACAGCAACCAATATTTGAAGGGGTCTCTTGTGTGTGTGCAATTTCAGCCAAGTTCACTCGAACAGTGAGCTCCTCTCCAGAAAAGGGGGATGACACTGCCTTGATCAGATTTACAAGTAGATTTTATTGGGCCTGTGATTCGCTTCTCTAGAGGAAACAAGTACATGCTAACAGTAACATGCTTGTTAACCAAATGGATGAAATGTCACCTGGCCCCAAATTGCAAGGCAGAAACAGCAGCTGCCCTGATGATCAACCACATCTTCTCGTGTTTCGGCCTTCCCCAATGGATTCAGTCGGACCGAGGAAGTCACTTGACCAGCGAGCTGATGACAAAGATGTGTGAGATACTTGGGGTAAAGAGAAAACTCCATATTGCCTACCACGCAGCCTCTAGTGGGGGAGTTAAGAGGTACAAAAAAATGATTATGAGCATTCTTAAGAAGTTTGTGGCAGACTCTGGGCCTAGTTGGGACATCCGACTACCGCTTGTCCTGATGGACATCAGGTCTACACCATTTTCTGAGACCAAAATGTCTCAATTCGAGCTAATGACTGGACAAAAAAAATGGTGCTACCACAGCATCTGCTCTACAGAACACAAGAGCAGACACTGATTAACGTGTCCATGACACATGTATATTGAGAATTTGAGAAAACACCTTCAGCATGCTTTTGCGTAAGCTCAGCAGAATCTGGAAAAATCGGCAGAGGGGATGAAAACCCACTACGATTTAAAGACTACTATAAAAGAAAAAGAAATAAGAGGGAGACAGGGTCTACTTGTACAATTTTCAGAGGAACCAGACCAAGTAGCAGAAGTTCCTCCCCTCCTGGTGCTGCGCCTTTGAAATTGTAGATTAAATCTCAACAGTTGCCTATAAGATCTGCATCCCTAAAGGAGAACTGTCAGAAGAAAAATGGGTCCACATCAATCAGTTGAAAAGCTTTGCGACTGATTGTTGAGCCAGAGAACCATCTGAAGAATGAAAAAGGAAGAGGGAAAAAGCAGATGGAAATATTGAGATGCATGTGTATATCTATATGACAGGGAGTCATTTACCTGGTGTTATTGTATAAATGAAAAAAGAAAAAAAAGAAAAGTTGTATATGAAAAATAAAATGTCATGAAAATTGCAAGTTGTTGTCGTAAATTCTTTATAAATCTTCTGGGAAAAATGTTTGGAAAAATTACAGAAACTTTTTTTTTAATCTTCTACTATAGTACTAACATCCTTAAATTCCGCCTGGAGAGAAAAACCCCAGGGACCTGGAAGAGAAGGAAGAAAGGGGATGCTGTGCCACACTCTCCAACCCTAAAACGGAAGGGGATACTGGCGTGCCCGCTCCCAAAAGAAGGAAGAAAAGGGGGTGCCATGCCATACTCCCCAGCCAGAGATGGAAGGGGATACTGGAGTGCACACTCCTTGATGAAGGAAATGTATGCCGAAGGAAACTCCACTCTGCCCTACTCTTACCCAACAAAAAAGTCATGAAGAGCAGGGGGGATCTGTGAGGTGCATTTAAAGGCCCTTGACAGAAGCCTCTCACCTCAACAGCAGCTTTTAAATGCTGCCACCAAAAAACGGCCTTGTTTTGCTTTTATGTCATCTGAATGACATGAATTTCTACATTGCAACTGAAAACGGCCCTGCTTTACTGTTATTTCACATGACGGGCAAGAATATCCACACTACAAAGAAAAACGGCTTTTGTTTTCCCTTTCACATGAACAGCAGCCCTTTAAACACTGCAAAAGAAAAACTGCTTGGCTTTTTCTTTGTGTTCATGTCAAATTAAAGAGCTATGGGAAAAAAGGGGCCTACCCATCATTATCGATGGACTAACAGCAAATGTGACTTCACCCAAAAAGGAGAGAAATCAAAGAATCCTGTGACCAGCAAGACAGGGTTTTAAACATCAAAAGCAAAAAGCCTGCACATGTGTGACAAGAAAATGGCTTTAAAAGCCACAGTGGAAAGATAGCATTGATCACGCAGAAAATGTCAGGGAAATATAATGTTATGGTTGACCAAAGCGAATGCAGATTATGTTCCAACCCACAAAACTCCAGTCACATTTGAATAGACCCTTACTGCCACAAAAAACAGTTTGAGCTGAGTTTCAAATGACTAAGCGCCACTTCCCGCTGAATATCACATGTATCCTATAATCATTCCCTGCTCTACAGAAATGAAGTCAGGAGTCAATGATTTCAAAGAAGGCAAAGTGTGGCTAGAGCTCGACCAGGTGGTGTGTGTTCCTTGTTGCACCCCCTTCGAACAAACCCACACCACTTCAAAAAGACTTATAAAAAAACTCTGGTTACAGGCTGAGCCCAGGGATACAGATGGCTGTGGGGGGATAAAGCAGCCCTCCCCCAGGTGGAACAAGACACTCCCAAGTTACATTAAAAGACTGATTTGATATTAAGCATTTTCACAGCAATCAGAATAAGAATCAATTTCACATTTTGATATTTTTTCATGTAATTTCCAGGCAGTTTTAAAGGGACTAATTGCATTTCCCTATGACTTTGGGGACTGAAATGGCCAGTTAAGACTAGGTTGTGGCTGATCTGGACAGGTGACGAATATGACAGTTGATGAATATGACAGTTGATGAAAAGATGGAAGATGAAATCAGGAACATGCTGGATCATTTACAGAGTCATAACTGTTATACATTTTATGAAAATGACAAAAATGTGCCAAAGGGCCATGCTACCTCATACAGAGTTGCCGATTGGCTTATCTAATTCCCTATGAGCAACTAAGACCGCATATCTATTTCATATGGCTGGGGCTAGTATAAGTATGTAGTTATGAGACATAACTGTTTTTTGCCAAAAAGTGGTCATGAGAACAAAGAATTGTAATAAATGCAAAAAGACAGATGGTGCTCTCTTCCCTTGAACCAATCATGACTGGGGGCCTCGAGACAGAGGAAAACTGTCCAATCTTGGTGGCAGGGATAATTACAGGGGACTCGCCATATATTGTAAAGTTAGTGATGTAATTTGTGCTATAGAAGGGGGGCTGTACTAGGTCAGGAGAGAGAGAGACCAAATTCCGGGGAGACAGGAGAAGGAGGACAGAGAGAAGGCGGCTGACCCTTACCATCTTTCAGAGTGCAGTGACCAGACCCCTTGCCCTAGCTGTCCGGAGATCCAGCTGGCTGTCTTGAATTCTAAACCAAGGCTTGCTTTGTAAGTAGTAGATAACTCCAGTCCTAAATTGCATAAGCCCTTCATTTTTGTAGCATTGCATCCAAAATTTCTCCCATTGAAACCCCTATTGAAAACCCCCAAAATTACCAGTGTAATTCAGTCACCTTCCCATAGAAGCATCTATTACCCTGCGTGTGTTAGCAGATCTGCTTTAAAAAAAAACTCTGTTGTATGTGTAAATCCTTAGTGTTTTTCTTAAGTAAACCAATTAATTCCCCCATTGAAATTCATGGTACAAGATAGTTAAAATTCGAAATTAACCCTCGTGTCCCTGGTGTATTTAATTATTTTAGTCATTAAAGTGCTGCCTCATAAGAATTAATCTCCTTGTAACTGAAGACCGAATTTGTCCCTGTATTGTTTGCATTACCCAACAAATTACTAGTTGCATCGGTCCTATTAAAACCCAAACCGTTGTTCCATTGTGAACAATCCCTTTTGCCTAGAAGTCTACCTGTATGTGCCTCTGTCCTTGTCATTGAAAACCGATTTTTTTTATTGTAAGCTTAACCCTTCCCTGAGCTGCCTGTCATTGTAAACCTCAGTATAAACGAATGTCCATTTGCCACTATGTTTTCCGTTTTGCATTTGCTTTCAACCAAAATCGATTTCACCCATTTCATTTCTATTTTGCCCTGGTGTGCTGATTAGTATTCTCTAAACTTTCCCAATCTCCAAAGTGTAAGCAATCCGAATTTCCTTCTATTTTGTCCCCTAGCAGTTGTGAGTAAGAATCAAAATCCATTCTGCCATTTTGCTCCAAAAACGTTTTTTCACTTTCTTTGCTGGCTTCCCAACTGGGGGTGGTGGGCTTTACCCCAAATCCGATTTTCTCTCTATTCCTACTCCTTGCCACTGCCTTCCATTC
Source organism: Ambystoma mexicanum (assembly GCF_040938575.1). Lineage (NCBI taxonomy): Eukaryota > Metazoa > Chordata > Amphibia > Caudata > Ambystomatidae > Ambystoma > Ambystoma mexicanum. The sequence continues at coordinate 669,434,646 of NC_090936.1, forward strand.
AAAGGAATCAAGTTTAATTGATGTTTGGGGTGAGTGTTGCAGGGGGGAGTGCTAAAACTGTGGCGCTATCACTTTCAAGCTGATGGTATTTTCCTGTTTTGTCATTAAAACAAAAGTGAGTGTAACAGCCCATTTCCACTTGGTCGCTCTAGATAGGATATTACATTTGTGTTGCCACAATTGTGGTGGCTGCTGCTTGTTGACTATTTTCCTTTTTCACTAAATATTAAATGAATAAATATCTTATCGATACACACCGGCTTGGTTCCCAGTCCATTGCGACACGGGGTGTTTGTGTAGGTTGGGTGCAAGACGGATTGGAGGCCTACTCAAAAAAATTATCTGTGCTTTATTAAAAATAAAAAGCGCTTCATTGTGCACCACATTCATTGTCGGGGAAGGCGTCCCTAGCTGGAGTGTGCCATTTAATAAAACCGTGACAAGAGTATTATCACTCTACTGAAACCATTTTACACTTGCTACAGGAAGGTTAAGCCCGCCAGTGTTCAATCATATGGGACATCTGAAAAATGTTGAATACAAATTTTAGCCCATTATACAAGATGTCTAAAACCACACATATGGTCAATATGATAAGACATTCAATTTCTATTAGTCTAGGCAATCGGAAGGTCAGGGACTAGATTATTCAGTTCAGTGGTGCTCTTGTCAATTACTAGCCTACAATGTGCATCGCCATCCAAATCTCCAATAGATGAAAACACGACATGGAGCCTCACTTATTTCAGGTGTGAATAAACAGCATATATCACTCGTTCATATCCCAAACATTCTGCTTGTTTTTTATCCTCCTTCAACCAAAAATACAAGGGTATGTACATATTGAAAATGCCATTGCACTTAATTTTTTGTGGTGCGTTTGCCAGTGGCACGCTAAGGTATAGGCACCACAAAGGGTATTTGCAAAGCACATGTCTAGCTCCAGGAATCACCAGAGCACTGCATAAGGTGGAAGAAGTATGAAGTATTCACACTATAGTACCATACTGTTGTTTTTCAGAGAATCATTTACAAGCGCACAGGAGAATTGGGGCTTAGGAAGAGAGAAGAACAGAAAATGTTTTAGTTTGGGACATGTAGTTGATTGTCCCCATCTTGGGTGTAGTGCCTTGTTTATTAAGGCCACACATTCAAGGCATTGTTAAAGCTGCTCTTTGAGGAGATTGATCATATTTTCCTTTCTAAATGGCTAAAGGAGTGGCAAGTCTGATGCTGTAGGGATTTAGTTAAATAGTTTTGGGGCATAGTGCTTTTCTTCCATGTGGTCCTTTTTTGCAGTTTTGATGGAGGGCAGGGGTGTCTTCTGGTTGTGCATAGTGCATGAGAGACGGTAAAATTGACAGCTCAGCATGTCTGCCATGCATTCTTGTAGACCATGCAGCACTATACAAAGATGATCTGGGCATGCACTAGAAGTCAACTAAATTTCAAAAGAAGTCAATGGAGTTGGGATACTGGAATGTATGTTTGTCTTTTAATAAAACATGTAGCAGCATGATGGGCACATTTCAGGAACATGGGCTAAAATTCTTTGAGGGGGGCTCCCCCATGTGTTGGTGCAGTTCTGGGCTAAGGATGTGTGTAGGACATGATACGTTTTTGTGTCATGCAGACAAGCTATCTAACTTCCAATTGCCGGCATTTTCAAAAAGGTTCTTGTTGATCTATAACAGTAATTAAGTTTATTAGTTTAAAAATTCTATTCAAGCCGGCAGCCACTGTAAAATACGGGTTCTTAAAGGAATAAAACCCTAACTGCAACACCTTTCTTCTAAAGTTTCTAATGAAGCAAGATGTATGTTGTCCACATTTCACTGATAGTCATTATCGCAATGATTTTGACAAGGTGTGAATTAAGTATGTTTGTCGAACAAGACATTTTGTTCTCGCACTTCCTAGGCAATGCTTTTCTGGCTTTGTTGATGAGTGCTGACTTTTTATTCTTGTAGTTCTTTTGTCCTCATTGCATATATCTCATTTTGCAATAACCCCTATGTGAAGGCACACAATGTGCTGACTCTAAGGTGAAGCAGCTTCCTGTTCTGACAAGGTGTACACTGTGCAATAAGAACATGCGATTATTTTAAAACGTGGTCCTTTGAACACAGTAAATGGAGAAACAGTAAATGAATAGCTGTAACACAAGCGTTGTCCTGCTAGTACCGAGTGGTGAAGGTTGAGTAAATGGGCACATGTCCGTGAATTGTGAGCTGCTGCCCTTCCACAAAGCCCTAAGAAGGGGCAGAAAAGAAGGGGTAAAAAGGACAATACATAGGGCCTCACGAAGAGTTGGAAGCAACAGAAAAAATTGAGGTCACAGAATTGCCTCAATTTTTAAGTCCTGCTTATGAGTTAGAATACCCAAAAGGAGCTAATGTCTCCAACATATACGTGGAGACATGGCTCCAAGAAATAGAGGAATTAATTCCTCCATTTCCCAGTTAAGTTCTATGGAAATTTAGAATGGGGTCTGACCACAACTCATAATCGGTGAAAACTCCTTTGTCACCACTGGTGGTGACGCTATTTTGAGGAATTAGCATGGGTAATGCCTCCAAACTAACAATGATGCCCAATTGAACAATACAAAAAAATATGATTGTGAGGAACGATAGCTGTAAGGCATTCTTTCAAGTTTTCACTCTATCTCCCAGGCAGCAAGAGAAACACAAGTTAGAATGGAGCCGTATCCACCCATCCCCACCACTACATATCCCTGCCCAGGTTCCCAACTCTTTATCTGTCAGGGGAAAGAAAAGCAAGCCAGATACGTATGAAGTGTTATAAAAAAAGAAGCACTGCATAGTTAAGTTTATGTGGTCTAAGATGTGAGACACCAAGCCAATTACTTTATTGGGCTTCGTGTAGAAGTCAGCTAGAGACTTTTCAGGCGATAGTTTCATTAAAGAATGGCTGCCCACGAGTCATGCTGTTTTCTTCAGACCTATGCATTTTTGTTAGTGTTAAATTGCCAATGAGTAATGTATGAAGTAGGAATACGAGATTGGCACACTTTACTAACCCCTTTGCCAAGATTCTGATCTGCATAAAAGGTATAAGCAGATGAGATTTGTTTTTATTATGACTTTTGTTTTCTAATTATGTGTCTGTTGTCAGCAATATTATATTGTATATTAGAGTTGGGGAGCTCCTTCTAAAGGCAAGAGAGGAATAGGAATCGAAACAAAGCCAGATGGGCCCCTTTAGGTGCTTTGTTAAGGCTAGTTTAATACCGATAGAAGGGAGGCACTAGTCCGGGCCCAACCTTTGTGAGGTGTAGTGGAAGAGAGATGTCCATAGACCAGAGAACCCCTTCCTGCAGTCACAGGAAAAGACAAAAAGCAAGTCAGCGTACGCCTGAAACAAACAGTGTGAGGATGATACAGTAAGCAGAGGAGGGTGGAGGGTGGTTTGAATGTGTCCAATATGGGAGCACTAGGGAAGGAAAAGCCAAGGCTCACATTTCCATGAAATGGACTTGGAGAACTTGGGAGATTCCAAACAGAATGCAAGTCCTGTACTCTGCTCAGAGTTGAAGATCCAAAATGTTCATCAAAAGGGCAAAACGTAAACCATTAAGAAAAGCACAGCCCAATTCGAAATGGCGGAAAAGCTACTGGAATCCAAGAATGTCACAAAAAGAGAAATTTCCAAAGCAGACCCAGTAGTCCAAAATACTTCCAATATGTTAGCCAAGGTCAAAACAGAGGAGAAACATCTGAAAATCGTAGATATGCTTCTGAGAAACGGTTTGCATGATTGAGAAGCACACTGGCTTCTGAACGCCACTACTTAGATCAACGTTCAGAGTTGCATATGGGAGTCAGTTGCAGCAATAACCGGTACATGTCATGATGTAACTGATGCTCTGCATGTTATGGGTTTCAGTTTCTCAGGGTTGGGCCGATCCCCGAAATGCCAAGGTAGGCAGCAAGACTGTGTCAACAGTGCCCGGAATCGCCCATGAACAATTGAGAATGCACCGATAAAACAAACAAGAAATATTTCAGTGGAACTTTTCAAACCTTATCCTCACAATAACATGAGACAAGCAAGGCCAGTTTAGGTAAATAGCTGTGTGTAAGGCAAGTGTCAATAAAGAAATCCATAAATAACCCAAATTAACTTGATGCAGTGGGGACCTCGCACAGAGTGTCTGAACCAATAAACAAAAACGGCAAGTTCACTCTCTTGGTATTATATATTCAAAAAAGTAAAAATGCAACAGAGATTCTCTAACAAAGTTTGAGGGGTTATCCTTGATCTGGTCTTGTTCGGATGTCCGGAAGATGAACTGGGTCTCTGTATTCGGGCTGCAGATTTCCCAAAGCCATGTTGGTAGAGTAGGTTGATCTTGGTCTGCCTGACCAACACAACTCGAGGAGGAGAGGAGGACTTTAAGAACTCCCCACAGACGTGAACGTGGTAGTACCTCTGTCGATCAGGCTCACCTGTTTGGGGTCTCTGAGGCAGGCTCAATGTGTGGTCTCTAAACACTGGCCAGATCATGGCTGCAGGGCTTGGATCCCTGGGCATCCTTTCACTGAACCCACCTAGATTACTCACCCGGAAATCCCTGGTGAGATTGCACCATCTCGTCCCTCTGCCCACTGGTTGTCATACCCTGGATTAACCTAATTTACCAGAACCTGCTTAGTCTTTCTTTCAGGGGTACCTGTTCTTCTCCCACCTGTGGTCTCCCCCTCTAGTTCTCTCTCGGCCACTGATATTAAGGACTATTAGCTCCTCCGCCTTGCTGCTCTGTGATTTCTTGCGAGGTTCTCCCACAACATCCCCAGTCTATTTTGTTAACTTTTATGGCATTCCTCGCCACTCCTGGCAGTCCTTTCCTGAGTGTGAGCACCATCTTCGGCTCTTATATGTCTGTTTGTGTCGGTCACAGTTTTTACATTTGGCGCCCTTACGCCCACGGGTACCTGGTGCGAGGTAGAAATATCAAGTAAAATAAAGACCTCTTCAACCTCCTCCCACCTGATGGCAACTCCCCTTCTTCAGATGTAAACATCTCCAACCAACCTTCTTGATCCAATTGTCTTATGCAACCTCCAGCCCCATATCTCCTCTTTCTGACGAAACATTTCTGCTTCTCCAACCTCTTCCACTCCCAAACTCTCACCCTCCTGAGGACATCGCTCTCCTTTTCAAACATCCTTCAGTCTCACCCCTTACCTCAGCCCTCTCCTCCTGCAATGTCTTTAGTACTTCTCTCTTGCCACTCTCCAGAAAACTCTTTCCTTCGATTCGTACTCAATTTCCCTACAATGCAAGACTAAGCTGTCTGCATTTTATAGGAGCCGCTCTGTTCACCTGGCTGGTGTTTACTAATATCAAGGACACCTTTGCACGGTTGCCTGTGCTGTTTTCCGATAGGTCCCTAGGATATTTGCCATGTGATTTGGGAGGGGGCGGCCTGTGGTTACATGAGAGCCTGCCGCCATCTTGGATTGCAGAAGGCTCATGGATAAGTGTGGAGTCTCCCTCCCCACCCCTAGAAGCCTGGTGTCATTGAATGCAAGTTTCTGTGTCGCTCTTCTCTTCTAGCATGTGAATCCACAATCAGAAAATCTCTTGGAGGCTATTCATTACATTCAATCTTACTTCATCCCATGGAATTTGCAAGTTTGTAAACCCAGAGAGACAGAATAGGGGATGCCTATTTCTCTGTGCATAGCAAGGGAATCAGTCTGTGTGTTAAAATGCTACTTTGTAACAGCTGGGCATACGTGGGTTATGTAGTTAGGAGTCATAATGTAAACAGATTCCTGTGGAACTTGCACTGTCGAGAAAAATATATTTTCTCACTTGTCCAGGATAATGAAGTGTTGTAGCATGGTTTCTTGAGGCTTCCCTTTATATGCTTGGGTTTTGGGTCTGGCTTGAAAGATTGACTTGGTCTCTGAAAGCAGGGCTGTCACAGCATTTTGTGAGGCCCAGGGCAAAACATTTGGTGAGGTGACCTTGCTATTTTTTGCACTGGGCCAGCATCCAAGCCAGCAGATGACTTCAAAGACTCCCCGTTTCATTTTATGTTTGCAAGACCCTTAATTAGATGTATTACGAGAGTTTTATTTGTAAGTTGTATATTATAACAAAAAACCCTGTTAAAGGGACGTTATGGTTAAGTTGCACTAGCAAAAACCTATGAAATTCAATGGAAAAACGTTGTTACAGGGACGTTATGGTTACAGGTCAAACCGAAAACCCGCCGAAATTCGAGAGTTATAGTTAGCTAAGCAACCATAACTCGTGCCACCAGTCTGCACTGCAAGGACTAACACCCATGACATCAAAGATGCCATCACAAATCTCATTCATGACATCACTGATGACATCACATGTGCATTTACTTTTAATAGGAAGCTTGCACAAGGGATCGTTATTGTAATGGTGGTAGAAACCTATCAAAGATTATTGGAAGAACTATCATGAGATAAGTAGGTAATGGAGTAATGCATTGCTATACACACCATTGTATTACATACTTCTTCACTGTACATGAAGGAACTCATGTGCAAACGTCGCTATTGTCTGCACCATGCCTCATGGAAGTGTAACCTTCAAAATCTTGGAAAAGGGATACAGACACTAGGCTATCCCTCCCTTAGGCATGTGGGGGGGGGACCTATTCGAAAAAACTAGTAATTGCTTAAACTAGCTGTAGGAGATCACACTTGAAGTAATACATATAAAACAAAGTTTAATTGAGGATGCAACATGTTAAAAACATACATAAAAAGGGTTACAGGTTGTTAACCAAAAAGACGACAAGAATACATGTGTCTTGACATTGATATTGAGTCAAGCAAGAAGTTCAATTTAAGGAAATTAATTAATGTGTAGAACAGATATCCAACACATTTTAACTGTTGTGTCTTTTTCCCCCTTTTCTTGATGCTTACCTTGCCTTCTAGCACCAGGCCCCCCTGTGACAAAAAAAGAAGGCTACCACCCATGACTCTTTTCTACCTTCAAAATCTTTCCATGTTCCATAGTGAAATCATGAATGCATTTGTTTTAGAGTGTCGGGTACTGTGAAACATGTAAGTAGCAGCTATCATTGTCTTTATAACTACATAATTGCACTACTGCACAGAAACCACACAAACCTGACGGTATACAAGGGAATTAATGTAAGCTAAAAAAGGAGCAATATTATCAGAAACTGTTCATAACATAACTCATCTTTATGCACAGAAACCAGTGCTGTGTATTACGCTTTCCTCTTCCCCTATATGTATCACATGATGTGAGTGAACCATAAGGAAAGTAGTATAAGAACATATGAGAAGGGTTCCGTACACAAATATAGAACCTTTTGAATTGTTTGTTCCTGGCTGTTAGTGAAGAAAAGCACCTGCCCCACTTATGGTAGTGAACAAAACAGAGGGAGCCACAAATGTGATGTCATCAGTGATGTCATGAATGAGATTTGTGATGGCATCTTTGATGTCATGGGTGTTAGTCCTTGCAGTGTACACTGGTGGCACGAGTTATAACTGTGGAATTTGTTTCGGTTTTACCTGTAACCATAACGTCCCTGTAACAACGTTTTTCCATTGAATTTCATAGGTTTTTGCTAGTGCAACTTAACCATAACGTCCCTTTAACAAGGTTTTGTGTTAGTGAATTTCATAGGTATTTAGTAGGGCACTTAAAGCATAACATTGCTTTACGGTAGCTTGTTCAGTAAATAGAAACATTTTTTAGTAACATATATAGACTTAAACTGGTTGGTGTATGTGCATTACACGGCAAGTATCCATAGGACGCCATTAGTGTTCACATGTCTGCATCTTGAAATGCGCTTTTAAGTAGTTGTGGAAGCACACGTGTTTACGTTCCACACCTAGACCCATGCATAGGTAATTTATTTGTTAGCATTCATATAGCGCACAGCAGCCTGGAGGCATTGTGGCGCTGTTACCATGTACATGTCTGGTTACAGAGATCATAACAGTCAAACAGAAACAAGCAGTGAGCACTTAATTACAGATGGTCCATTTGGTTTTTGCATACTTAGTTACAGTCAACACATGTGGGAGCGTAGGAGTAGGGGGGTGTCAGTTGAAGAGTGAGGTTTTGAGACATTTGCAGACGGTGGAAAGGGAGGTTTCAGCTCAAAGGGCGTTGGGTAAGGCGTTCCATAGGTTTGGGGCTAGAAGGGGGAAGCCTATACCCCCTGCTTTGGCTCTTTTGATGGGTGGAATGCGTAATTGGTGTGCTCTTTTGGGGCGCGCAGAGGTGCCTCCGTTGATGGTTTCGGCCAGGTAGGAGGGGGCAGAGAGGCTAAGGCATTTGTGTGTTAAGGTAAGAGTCTTGAATGTGTTTATTTCCTTAACTGGGAGCCAGTGGGCATCCAGTCTGGCTTGGGTGATGTGTTTCTTTTGAGGATGCTGAGTGCTGCGCGAGGGCATTGTTCTGGACTATTTGGAGCAGATTTAAATTTTTAGCTGAGGTACCTCCAAGGAGCACATTGCAGTAGTCTAACTTGGCACAGATTGTGACTTGGGCGATAGAGAGGCAGTTTTGATCGGAGAGGAGTGGTTTGATGTGGTTTATAAGTTTAGTGGTGTGTGCAGAGGCGGCAGCTATGGCGCTGACCTGTTTGCTCATGGATAGTGTAGAGTAAGGGTGGATCCCTAGGGTCTTAACTGACATGGAGACAGGGATGGTGGTGTTATCAATGATGAAGTTGCTGTAATTCTTGTTCAATTTGTTAAGTATTTCTTTGGCACCTAGGATCAAGATCTCTGTTTTTTATCACCATTGAGACAGTCCATTAGCTTCCATCCAGGCTTGGACTGTCTCAATGGTGATAAAAAAGTATATTTGGAGAAGGGCTGTATAGTCATGGTTTTAGGAGCAGGTGAGGGGAAGGAGGACTTGGGTATAGTTGGTATAGTTGGTGTAAGCTATGCAGAGAGAGTCCAACTTATCGAAAAGGGGCTTGGTGAACAGGTTATATTGAGTGGGTGCAGTGCAGGAGCCCTGGGGGACACCACAGTGAATGGAGGAGGGAGCAATAGCTCTGCCTTCTAAAAGGAGGTTATCCATGATGAGGCTTGTACAGAGAATGGCTGCATTGGTGAGGTGAGAAGTAAATATTTTATGGTCCACAAGGTCAAATACGGCTGATAAATCCAGCAGCAATAGGAGGGCTGGCTTGCCTTTGTCCATTATGGTAGTAATTTGTTTTAAGTCCAGGAGGGCAGTTTCAGTGCCGTGGCCTTTGCAGAATCCAGACCGTCTTTTACCTAGGATGGAGTTGGATTCAAGGTAGTGCTGGATCTGATTGTGGGTGACTTTGTCTAGGATCTTGAGTAGGAATGGGACAGTGGTAATGGGGCGGTATTTGTTAGGGGAGGATGTTAGGGGAGGATGGGTCAAGGGGTGGTTTCTTGAGAAGGAGGCGGACCCATGCTTCTTTAAGGCTGGACGGGACGATGCCTGACGTGAATGTTTGTTTTATTATTTGTATTGCGCAACAGATTCGTGGGTATCAGGGCGCATAGCATAAGATAACTTACAGCTTACTTACACATCAGGGTAATATAATACATATGAATTATACAAAACAGAAACAATGTACAAGCAGAGAGATCAAGTGGAAGCATAGGCATGACATAGTCAGAGATAGGGACATATACAATGGACAGTCAAGAATGTAACTAATGAAGTTTGAGATCTAGGCAGGTAGACACTCTAAGTTATTTACATGGAAGCAGAGAAGGTAAGATCTAGGTGTCCAGGAGCAGGCCTTACTTGTCTGAGTCTTTGAACCATTTTATAAGGTTCTGACAGAAGTTTTGGTAAGATTGATCTCTCAGTGGAGGGGTAAAGAGCTCCAAAATTGGGCTGCCTTGACCGGGAAGATACTACCCCCAACTCTAGACAGCTAGAATCTTGGCACTAGGAGGCAGTTAGTTTAGGATGATCTGGTAGTTCTTGTAAAAGATTTCCTTTAGAGTCTTTCTGTCAAATAGCATGGTGCACGTTATTCAGGCATTTATATATAAGTGAAGCGACTTTTAGCTTGATTGTGTCAAGTGTTGAGAGACAGTTATTTGATCTTCTAATCTCGGAGATATGTTCTCTCCTGGCAATTCCAAGTGCTGCTCTAAGGACAGGAATTGGATTTTCTTAATAGTTTGTTTATTAGCACCTATGTACAGAGCATTACAATAGTCTAACTTTGACAAAACAAATGCTCTTGCCAGGGTAATACAACTGTTGTTAGACAAGAAGGGTTTACCTGCTCTAATCAATTTACAGGAGTCCAGATAGAAACCCAAGGTTTTCACCTCCTTAGCTACGGTGATAATGTTGTTATCAATATTGAAGGCAGAGTAATTGGGGCTCAATATTTTGAGGGTTGAAGTCGTGCCCAGGATAATGATTCTCAGTCTTATCATTCAGGCATCGTACATTGGTGGCATCCATGCCTGGATGATGAGATATACCCTATCCACCAAGGCCAAATCCTTGTAAAAATCCCCAGTAAATTGTAGGATGATCTGAGTATCATCTGCATGGTTAGTGTAGGTGAAACCAAGATGATCCAGATCATCGAAAAGGGGCTTCGTGAAGATGTTATATAGAGTAGGTGAGACGCAGGATCCCTGAGGCACTCCGCAAGTGATGGGGATGGGGTCTGCAGCAGCAATGGGAGAAGAGACTCCCATAGTCCGATGACTTAGAAAGGATTGTATCCATGCTATGGCTTCTGCTGAAAAGTGAGCTGCAGAATCCAGATGGCTACATAAAACCCTGTGGTCCACAAGGTCGAATGCAGCCGATAGGTCCAGGAGGAGAAGGGCTGATTTTCCTTTATCCCCGAGTTTGTCAACTTGGGCCTTCAGATCTATTAGAGCTGTTTCGGTCCCATGCTGAGGCCGAAAAACAGACTGGAGTGATCCTAGTAAAAGGTTGGATTCCAGGTGTTTTTGTGTTTGTGAATATGCAATCGTTTCTATAATTTTCAGAAGAAAAGCCACTGTTGTAATCGGTCAGTAATGGGTGGGTATAGATGGGTCTAGGGTCTGTTTTTTAAGTAATGGGAGCACCCAAGATTCTTTGAGGTTAGATGGGATAATGCCTGAAGAGAGTGAGGCATTCATGTGTTTTGTGATGAAAAGGGCCAGGTCTCTGGCTTCATCCTTAATGAGTTGGGCAGGGCATTGATCACCCTGACAGTTAGAGGGTTTAAGCGATAAAATCATTTTTTCAGTTTCAATTATGGTGACTTTAGAGAACTTAAAGCGGAGGGGATCAGCAGTGTTGTTGGGTGGTGCAGGGGTGATTATGAGGGGAGTGGTACAGGTTAGTGAAGCTTTTTTCTTGCCAATTTTTATTTGTAGGGTTGTAACGTTATTGGCTAGTGCTTGCTGTATGTTGGAACAGCAAGATGTATCTTTTATGCAGTTGTCTGGCACTGGGATAGGGGCTTCTAGCTCTTTCAGGATAACAAATAGTTAATTCATACTTGATTTGGCTAGTGATATTCTAGAATTATAGGTTTCACGTTTAGCTAAAAGTATTTCACTTTTATAGAGAGCGGTTATAGTGCTGAGGTTAGTCTTGTTTTCCTCAGATGGTAGTGATCTACAAGAGGCCTCACATTGCCTTTTTTATTCGTAGTGTTTTCAGTTATGGTGTGTACCATGAGTTGAGCTTTAGGTTTGCTTGGTCTCATTTTAAGTGGCGCTATTGAGTCAAGTGATGTGGCCATAACTTGATTATATTCCTTGACCAATTCATCATGATGCAGTGATGAGGGGGGCAAGGGCATGAACGCAGTCCTTAATGATGTTAGGTGGACAGATGTCACCTTTGCATGTGGATTGTTTGAGGTGTTGGAGGAGGGCTGTGACTTCAGTAACAGAGACTTCTCTGAAAGAAAAGAGCGGAAGCGGGGACTTCTGGGCAGAAGTGAGGGGTGTGGCGAGGTGAGCGGACTTCGGTAATGCATTGCGTTGGGCTTGTATTTTGTCTTGGAGAAGGGACATTTTATTTAGAAGTGCTGGCTGGATACTAAAGCATCAGGCTTGGTCTTTGATGATTGGTGCGGGGGGCGGAGGGAGTGGTGAGATCTTTGAAGATGGAGAACAGCTCTTTAGACTTGGAGTTGGCTTTAGAAATACGGAGGTCGATGTCATTGGATTTGGCATGAAAGATAGCTTTTTTATATTGCTTATAGATGCTTTTAAATTCTTCATTGGTGGAGTCACAGGGGTTGGACTGCCAGTTAGTTAGGGCCGTGTGTTTGGTTGAATGAAGGACTAGTAAGTCGGCTGTGAACCATGAGTTGGTCTTCATAGATTTCTTTTCTTTTTTTGCTTCAATGGGAGCTATGATGTTAATGGCATTGGTGAGGGTCTGAAAGTATGTGTCAGCAAGGGAGTTAGGGTCAGTGGCGAAGGTTTTTTTTAGTTCTTTGATATCTAGGAATGGGCGGAGGTTGTCTGCAGTGAGTTTTTTGGAGCTTCTGCCCATAGTTGGGGGTGCGTATGATAGTGGTTTGGAAGTGGGCTTGGCAGGGATGGTGCATTGGATGCAGTTGTGATCCGTCCATGGATATGCAAGGTTGGAGGTTATGGTGCAGGAGCAGTTGTGGTCTGCGGCCCAGTCAAGGATGCAGCCTTTGGAGTGGGTGGTGTGGGTGATTTTTTTGTGTGAAGCCAAGGTCTTTAAGGTCTCTGGCAAGTGCAGCTGCTGCTTTGTCTTTGGGATCAGAGAGACCCAGGTTAAGGTCAGCTAGTAAAATTGATTTGATGGAGTTTTTTAGATTATCGCTTAGGACGCAGAGGAGGTGCCCTTGGAAGTCGAGGGCTGAGCCAGGCGGCCTGTAGATGACTGTAGGTTTGTAGAGCAGTTAGCAGATAGTGATAGTTTAGCTGAGAGGAGGTCAGAATTGCCTTCCCTCACGCGTGGTGACAGTCTGGCGAGGAGCTCATCTTTGGAAATGAGGGCAACAGAGAGCTTTCTGTCCTGGCAGAGGATCGAAAAACCCTGTGGGAGAGCGAGCGAGATGCCGGGGCCGAAGGCCTCATTGAGCCAGGTTTCTGTGATGGCAAGTAGGTCTAGGTCATGGGTGGAGATGAGGTCGTTGATCTCAAGTGCGTGAACTTGGAGAGATCTCACATTTATGAGTGTGCATTTAAGGGCGTTGGCTGTGTCTGGTTTTACTAGAACGGGAAGAGTGGGGGGGTGGAGGTGGAGTGGCTGATGATATGGTGGAGAGAGTAGGATTGGTAGGGGTATGCCCTGTGCGATGGTAGGTTGAGTCCGGATGAGCTGTGGCATGCTTGCGCTAGTTGGCATGGTTTATGTATGGTCGCGTACTGTGGCTGTATATAAGTGGGTTTGGTGCGAGAGCCAATTTTGTGATTTCTCCTTGACGGTGGGTTAGGGAGGCGGGGGTGCTGCAGGGGCTCTGCTCTGTGTGTGCTCTAAGCCTTGAGTTCCTGGTTTTGACATGTGTTGTGGAGACTGAGGGGTGGCAAGGGTGTTCATGGTGAAGGTGCTCAGTGTGGAGATGTCGGTAGGCCAGGTGGGCTTGTGATGGGAAATGGAGGAAGGTTGTGTGTAGGAAGTGTTTGGTATATTGGGGTCAGAGTGAAAGAGAGAAACTAGTGTGAAGGCTAACGTGATGAATGGGAAAGGTTACGGTGATGTGGAGGACGTGCTTTGAGAAGTGTGCGTAGACCGGTGAGGAGAAGATAGATACATTGGTCTAAATGTATACTCTGCCGTGTGGGCACAGAGGAGGGAAGCGGGAATCAGGGTAAGGTAGGCTTGATGCTGCATACAATATTCAGGGCACAAGTAGGTTGGAGGCACTAAACAGATTTCAGGCAAAAAGGGCTAGATGAAGCATTCAATGGAGGGGGCGCAATGTGCTGAGGTATAGTGAACCACACTTTACTAACACAATGGCCAACAGCAGACAATATTTTAGGCATAAGTGGCTAAATGTAACATCCAATGACAACATGCAGCAATCAATATTTTAGGCATAAGTGGCTAGGTGCAGCTTTCAGTGGGGGGTGCAATGGGCTAAGCTATATGGAGCCACATTTACCAACAAAAATGGGCAACATACAGCGATAAGTATTTTCAAGCAAAAATGGCTAGTTGCAGCACATAGTGGTGGGGGCGCAGTGGATTAAAGGTTCAGTGGTCCACGTTTCCCTGGCACTGTGGGTGGGGTGCAACAGACAGATTTCAGGCCCAGAAGGAGAGAGTGCCGTACTCTGTTTACAGGTAGAGTGTGCTAGATGCAGTAGGAACTACTGAGGGCCCAGTGGGTTGAAGCCGTGATCCTGGGAGCTGGATGCTGCAAACAATAGTTAGCGCACGGTGGGTCATACAGTATATGCTAATAACACCGCCCCTGTCACCAGCCCTACGTATTCATGCAGTAGGCTACCGCATGTAAAGTATTGCTGTCCACTTCGTGGGAGGCTCTGCAAACTTAGCAATGTGTAACTAAGTACTCCTAACTGTATAACAGCCACTGTTAAAGAACAGCAACTTGCACTGTGATGTGGGCGTGCTAAATGTGGCATTACTTAGATTTATCTGCCGTTTCCCTTTCCATGACCCGTGAAACTGATACATTGTGTGTGCACTGAGCAGTGAGACGGAAAGTACAAACAGGTCACCTGCCGGTTAGACAGTTGAAGCAAAGATGTAACTGCAAGTGGGACAGTTTGTAATAAGGCTGCAAAATTGCAAAGCTGGTGCACCTCCCGCACACACATACTAGTACATGTAAAGGCAAGTAAGGAAACCGAAAAATATGCAGAACTCCAACAAGCTTGCTGGTGTTTGGAAAAGCGCTTTATGTGCATGGGTTGCCCAGAATAAATGGCTGTGTGGCATAGGTAAAGAAGCTGTGGTTGGCGTTGTTGTAAAGATTCTTGTATTCCACAATGTATGTATATCCGTGAATGGTACCGCTAACAGTAATGATGTAGCAAAAGGTGTGTGTACTGCATGTGAAGACAACTCAAATTGAAGGACAAAGAAGCAGTGGGCCGGCTACCGCCTTTCAAAGAATAACGTTGGGTACTTTCATGTACAGCATTTGCCACATCTGCTGTGGGCAACAAAAGGGGCACTCCTGCAGGGCAGCAGAGCTGTAAAACAGCCTTTCCAAAGCAAATGCTGCGCTACAGACCCTTACCTGGCAAAGGGCATTGTATTGTACATGTAGTGCAATGCGCTACTGTGCATAGGGAAGGTATTTGGAAGTGGATTGCAACGGTCGTTACAGGAGCATTACAATGAGTACCACCTATGTAGGTGATGGCCACCCAATCATTCCGTCTCCCGGCACGCCCCCTATAATATCTAGGCAGGTGCTGCACCTTCTGTACCAGACTTTTCCTGGTTTCCTTCTGTGTCGTGTATGGAAACACGATAATAAATAAAGATGCACTGGGGAACGAACAAAAGCTAAGCAAAGAAAACACCTTTCACAGATGAACAACGGAATTGCTAATGCACGCGTGCAGGGCAGGAGGCGTGGCATTGTGGAGAACACTGTAGTGCAGTCAGTTAGAAAGGAGTGCGCTGTACAAAGAGGTTTCTTTACGTGTTGCAGAGTGTTTTGAAGACAGTCGCAGCGCAACCCTTACTGCAAGAAAAGAGCACTACTTGCATGAAAGGCACCAAGCCAATTTAAATGGGGTGTGCAGAAATCGAGATAGCTGGCACAGTAAATTGAATGTTGTAGGTAGGGAAAAGTACTTGTGCTGTCAAACGTCATAATGGCATGGGTGAAGTGTACCATTGGCACATGACAAAGAAATGCACACATACACTTCTTTGCAATGTACCTTGCTGTTTTCATTGAGGGACCAAATAGAAAATTGCTCTGCCACATCGGTAGCTGCATACTGCAATAGAAAAGTTATGTAAGAAATCGGAAAGAAACGCATGAACTGGGCAAATGCCTCCTTCATCGCCAACGGCACTGGAACTCCTGTAACATGTTGTGCAATGTTCCCTGCACTATGAACAACAATAATGTTGGCATGTTTGCGTATCACACACACAAACCAAAATCAGACACTTCATTGTACCTAGTCCATAGCAGTACACATGTACATCATAGATTGGTAAATGAGTACCAAGTGCACAGTGTTTTGGAATTCACTTTCAATGTATGTCGGCATACCCTGAAATCTGCACGCTGTGCCTCATAAAACACACACCCATAACGCTACCCTCTGCATTTCTGTGAACAAAAGTAGCTCTGTCGGGCCGTACACAACACACCCACAAACTTTATTGCCCAATCCCGTAACCTCTGAAGGCCCATTTCTATGGGCGTCATCTGCAAAAGGGGCATATGTACCACGTGCCACCCTGCAACTATCGCAATATTTGCGGGCTTTTCATGCTGCACAGCGCTGAAGTGGGGGAATAATTTTGTACCAGGGGAGCTCACGTCGCTGGGTGTGGTGGCTCTTAAAAGAACCTTTGTTTTTGTGTGTTTTTTTTCAATTCTTTTATTTTTTAAAAGGTGCTTCCCTAGAAACACTTTCTTTGCTGTTTTCATATGTGAATGTGTGTTTTGAACTGCAGCTCACAATCTTACAGTAGGGTCTTCAGTGCAGTCTGTAGATTGTGCACAAACTTTTCATTGCCACTGGCCGACAAAGAAATGCCATTTCCCTTTAAAAGGTGTATATATCGGGAAGCAATGTTTTCATTCTCAAAGGAGAACATCCCAGCAGCACTCAAGAAGTCACACATACTTCTGTTGATGAGACCCCTTCCGACCTCTGACAGCGGACAAGAAGCAGTGGAATAATGCCAGGCGATTCTCAGCAGTATACATGAGAAAAGCACCTTGGCAGTAGGAAAAATGCACTGCACTGCTTTCAACAAAATCTTCAGTTGACTGAACACACGAGAACAAGGCATGGAACCCTAAAAGAAGCCTCCAAAATGCACAATCACAATTTGTACAGTTGCTGAAGAAGCCACGCATCGACATTCTAGAAGCAGTCCGCCAACACAGCAAGATTCCATACCACTCCACAAAACGTCCACTCCCTCCAAACCTAAATTGCTAGACAAGTCTTCTTGGAGGGCATACACGCACAGATCTTCCACAAAGTAATCACCCACAATGAAAAACTGTGCACCTTGCCATGTTTCCCAGCCGCAGTACACAAAGTCTGGAAAAGTGAATGCCTTCCTTTCCTGTGATGCACACCCAGAGCACCTGATTGGCCAAAGGCCATAGTCCCATTTCCATTGGCCAACATGGTTGTGAAGGGCAAAATGTGGCACGTGCCTTTCCCCAATCACTGTGAGGGAGGTGCCCCGGTGAAGCAGGAGGACTTCTTCGCCCTATTGGTGCTCTTGTCTGTAACGTACACCCTGAGCACCACATTGGCCAAAGGGCATAGTCCCATTTCTATTGGCCAGCATGCTCACAAACACAGAATGTGGCACATGCCTTTCTCCAAGTCCCGCCAGGGCCGCGCCCCAGTAAAGCCAGAGGAGTCCTTCTTCCTATTGTTGCGCGTTCCTCTGACGCACACCATGAGCAGCACATGATAGGGAAATCGCTACAGTCCCATTTCCATAGTCCAACATGGTGAGGAGCGTTGAATGTGGCACCTGCGAGTCCCAAAGTACGTCGAGAGCCGGTCCACGCTACTCATTGGACAATCCCTACAGTTCCATTTTCATGGCCGCCACTCGCAAAATCCCTGCATGCGACTTTCGTGCTGCGTGCGGCTGTGGGGGAATAACTTGCATACAGGGCAGGGGGAGTTAGTAGTAAGGGGCGACTCTTAAAAAGACTTTTTTTTTTTTAGATCCTTTTACAAAATCACCTTTTTTGCCTGTTTTCAGTAGCTTTTGTGTTTTCTTCCACGCTCATTAGGTCAGCAAACTCTTCACTGCATCCTATAGACGAGCAAACTAAACTGCTTTGGCAATGGAGGACAACAAAATGCCATTTTCTTGGAAACTCTGCATGTCCACAAGTAATAAGGTCACTGTTGCAGAAGAACATTAAACGCGCGGGCAAAAAAGTGTACATGCTTCTGTTGATGTGACACCTTCCTTTGTCTGACTCGGCACAACATCCATGACCCAACAAGGGCAGAACGCTTGACTGGATTACAGATCTTAACTGCAACACCTCGTTAACTTCTAATACTGCCTGTGCTCGGTCCGACCATCACATTATCATCTTCCATTTACCAGCCACCAACCCGCACCCCAAACCCAATATAGCCCCCGCAATTCCCACCAGGAACAAAAAAGATATTACCAGGGACAAACTACTCCCCCTCATCCTTCCTATCTTGAACAATTGCACCTCTCAGCACAATGATCCCACATTCAACCAAACACTGCTCAAAGCTATTGACACCATAGCACCACTCAAATTACGGCAAGCCAAACAACGAGCCCATCTGAACTCTTGGTTTACTCCGCAGCTCAGAGTACTGCGCAAAGAAAAGCGCAAAGCCGAAGCACTCTGGAAAAGTCGGCCTTGCGAAGCCAACAAAGATCTCCTCCTCATCACCTCTTTGAATTACAACGAATCGATTTTACAAGCCAAAAAACAGACCTACAAACAGCGCATATCACAAGCCGAATCCAACACGAAGGAGCCATTTAAAATCCTCAAAGAATTAGAATCCCCCTCACCCGTACCAGATACTTGTAGTAAAGACAGTACGTGGTGCAACATCATACAAAATGCACTCCTCACTAAAATAGCCACCCTGCAATCTCAAATTAATGCCAAACAAAACACCCTTCTCACATCCCATACTATTATACCCATGACGCCCAATTCAGCCCCCTTCTCCCACACCTCATTCAGTTTTGTGCCACTCACCAACCTGGAAGTGGAAAAAATCATTTGTAACCTAAAACCCTCCAACTGCCAAGGTGATTCTTGGCCTGCACCTATCATCAAGGATTCAGCACATGACCTTGCTCCTTTCATAGCCACCTTTATTAACTCCTCATTCCAATCTGGAATAGTCCCTAACAACCTGAAGGACGCATGGGTTATCCCTCTTCTAAAAAAACAACCTTAGATCTTGAGTTACCAACCAACTACAGACCTATCACCACTGTCCCATTCCTCTTCAAAATATTAGACAGAGAAGCTTATTTAAAAATACAGAACTATTTGGAAATAAACAATCTCCTTGGTACAAGACAATCTGGCTTTAGACCTAAGCATGGGACAGAAACAGCCCTTCTAGACCTCAAAACCCAAATTGAGGACCTAAAAGACAACAGCAAATTAGCCCTTCTACTCCTACTCGACCTATCGCCGGCGTTTGATTTGGTCAACCACCAAATCCTCTGCCAGCATCTGAAATCTGCGGCCCACTTCTTTGACAATGCCACCAATTGGATTAGATATTTTTTAGACAATAGGCACATGAGGGTATTCTCTCCTACCTCCTCAGCAGATCCTACCTCAGTCCTCTGCGGAGTCCCTCAAGGGTCCTGTGTATCCCCTACACTCTACAATGTATTTACCAAACGCTTATTTGATGTGCTTGACTATCTGGGCGTCACCTATACTAATTATGCTGATGACACCCAGATACTCATGCTCATCACTGGTGACTACATTGTAGACTCCAAAGCTCTGAATGACATATACCAAGTCATCCAAGCTTGGATGTCCCAACATGAGCTGTGTCTCAATGACGATAAGACAGAGCTCCTCATCTTGGGTACACAACAGAGACTCAACAAGCTGAACCCTGCGTTCCGCTCCTTCAACATCGATGGTAATTCCATCAATGTATCCAAAGATACCAAAACTCTAGGAATCTACCTAGACTCCACTCTCTCCCTATCCAGACAAACTAACGCAGTCGCTGCTGCCTCGGCGTATACTTGTAAGATGATCACAGCCTGCCGTCCATTCCTTTCTACTGAGAATTGCATCACCCTCACCAGGGCGCTGGTCATGCCCGAACTGGACTATTGTAACGCTCTGTAACAAGGAACCAACGAGCATAACCTTAACAAACTCCAGATCACCCAAAACAATGCTATCAGAGCGGCCCTCAACATCCCAAGATCAGCTCACATCACTGAAACTAGGAACAACCTTCACTGGCTCTCAGTCGCCCAAAAGGTATCCCTGAAAGCGCTTGCCCTGACTTACAAATGCATAAACAACCAGGCCCCAATTAGCTAGCCTCCCGTTTCACCCAATACATTCCATCGTGGACACTCAGATCTGCCCAAACTCACGGCCTCACAATCCCCAGATACAAGCTTCATACAGCGGGAGGTTCTAGCTTCCCAGTCCTGGCTGCTAAACTATGGAACACTTTGTCACTTACCATTATAAATCTACCGTCACTCAACTTATTCAAACATAAAGTCAAGCTATGGCTAACCACCACACATGACTAACTGTTCAGCTAAACTTTGAAATACTTTTATCCTTTGTATGCCTGATGTTTGCACTGTTCTTGCACTCTACTGTTTTGATGAGATGTAGGTAGGATTGTTACCTGCACTGTAACTCCATTACTCCTGTAAATACTCTTTTGTATATTTGCCAATCATGTACGTTTTCCGTCTTGAAGATATGCGTCCGGTTGCCCTCGGGCCTGGCTTTGCGCTATACAAATACAAATACAAATACATGAGCAGTAGGCCATGCTCTTCGTGGTATTGTAGATGAGACAAGCACCTTGGCGGTGGGAAAAAGCATCCTCACGACATCCAGCATCCTCCTCAGTCTACGGGACAAATATAAGGAAGGTAACCCATATGCATGCTGCCGGAAGAAATTACAGTAAGATCTACTACTGGAAACGTGGCAAGGTCTTTGCAAAGTGCATGCATATCGACGAAATGGCACTCATACACACTGTTCCACAATAGGTCCACTCCTTCCAAACCAAAATTGATGTCAAGTTTCTTTGCAGAGCACTGTTGTGCACATCTATTACAACAGAAGCACCTACAGGAAACACAATACATTGCTCCGTGTCAGCCACCCTCAGTACGCAGAGTATAATGTGCAACCGTTTCACCTACCCTTCCTGTTAACCACACCTACTCTACTTGATTGGTTAATCCCCACACTGCCATGGCAATTGGGCATGGTGGTGTAAAGGGCAGATTTTGCCACGTGCACCTCCCAAAGTAGTGCGTGGGCCGCACCCCTGTAAAACTGGTATACTCCTCCTTCCATTTGCACCATCTTCTCTGCAGCTCTACCTCATTAGGTTACTGGTAAATAGGCACACACGCATCCACCAATCGCATTAAAGGTGCCATCATCGTACACTGTCACTGCTGTGCAACACTTGAAATGTACCGTTACACATTCACAGTACAATTGTCGTGCCATTCAAAAGAAGGTCCACTGCAAAGTTCAATGAAAGTATGTACAATTTCTCCATCCGCATACATCCACATGGTCACCCAGGATGTGACACGTGCCATCCTGAAAGTACCGCATAATCCACTACCTTTTCGTGATATTGAAGATTGGGGGCTTGGGGGGGGGCGGGGGGGGTAAACAATATGAAACTAGGCAGGAGATTCAGTCTTCCAGTGTATATGTGTGAAAGTTTTTATTTTTACGTGCATGCAAGCTCATTTTTTCAGTATTTTCTCTTTGTATGCATTTCTGTTTGCCTGTCCTCACATTTTTACAACATTCTGGTCAATGCTTCTTGCACAGTGCGAAAGAAAACAGCATTGCCAATGGCGATCAAATAAATGTCATTTCTACAGAACCACTGCACATTTTTTACGACCTCATGATCTCATAGTGGGTGGAGGACATGCCAGCAGTCTGCATAAACCGACGCATAAATCTGTTTATAACACACTTTCCGACCACTGGCTGGGGACCAATTACACCGTCATGGACACACACTTGGTGTGATGCATGAGAAAACCACCTTGGCAATAGGAAAAATATGCATCACTGCGGTCAGCAACCTCATCAGTAGACGGATTAATCATCTGCACGGCATGTAACCCAAATGTGCACTTCCATAGTGCACCACGACACAGTCCACGTTCATGACGGACGCCACATATCTGCAAAGGCAAACCATCCCACCGAAACTGCGATCTCCCTGACAGACCCAGAAAGCGTCCACTCCTTCCAACACGAAATTACCAGCAACGCCTATTTGCACGCAACACCTGTGCAGATGGCGCACAAAGATATCACTGACGATAAGCATGGTCCGTCTCTCAATGTTGACCACCCTCACGACACAGTATTGTGACGAAATGGTAACACCCCTTCCTATGAACCACGCCCTAAACTCTTAATGGTCTATTTCCCACAATTTCATTACCATTTCCGCCCTGCTCATCAATGTTCCCTCTAAGCTGTGCGCATGTGTGCTTGCCCAGCTTCCTTCTGTGTGCCGCTCAGAAGAATTTCAGCAGCGCACACAGACAATTCGCATCTATTCATAAAGATGTAATAAGGGACAATCCACAGCAGCTACCCATTATTTGTTTCTCTCAAAATGAAGATAAATTATACTAACTATTCCTGATATTCTGGTGTAACCTTTTTACATTGCTCTACTATACAAGCTTGACCTTAAAAACCTAAAAACCCTAAAAACAGAATACACTGACAAAAGGTTAAAAACGAATATGAAAAAGTGGTTCCATGAACAGAACATATAACTAAGATATACACACATTAACCAAATTATCGTCCCTCCCCATTGATGAATCCTATACTTGATTCTACCACATGACTCGAACTCCGCCGATAGCCGCATTCAGATATTACCAGACAACCATGACTCTGCCTACCTTAGCTCTGCAAAAGGTTGTCAGACTTCGATACTAGTCTTGTTTTAAGTTTGTTATAATATGAATTACGTTAGAGCACAAGAATTTCTGTTACTCATGGTGCCTAAGCAAAAGCATTACCCATACTATGTAACCAAGGTTTCTGCTAAAATATTGAATACTGACTGTAAAAGCAAGCTTCTAGGATGTGTAACCTCATCCCATGCTTCCTATTCGTTGCACATATGTGACATACACACTTTGAAAAGCCCCCCTTGCAAGTTAACGCATTATAAAACCCAAATATTAACTTGCCCTGTAAGGATTTTGAATAGGCAAATGTCATACTCGGAGTCTCCCACTTTAGCATTGCTAACATTACCCTATAAGTGGAGAGCAGCATTTCAATATCATTTACTTAGCCTGCAAGGGATAATTGGTATGGACTCTGCCTGGCATTATTCGTATATAAAATTAGTGCAACAATATTCAGATAAATAGAATGTTTTTCACACAATCTGCAACCTTTCAAAATGTTCAGAGTTCCATGGAACATAGATCTTAACAAATTATATGTTAACTCCCTGCTATACAAGAATGGTTTCTTCAAGCACTTTTATAATCCTACCCAACAATTGAAAGGTAGGGTATGTTGCAAACAATCTTGTATGTACTTCATAGTAATTGTGCACATGCAGACTTGTGACATTTTCTTAAACTCCACATACTATTATTGTGAGGCTTTAAATTGGATTTGCTTGCGTTGTATTGTAGGTATGCAAATATCCCAGTTATTGTTTTACTACTACAATCCCTCACTTTTTACAGAGTACTGTCAACTAATATTGGAGGCTAGTACAGGAGCTGGGGAGGGGAAAGGGTGGAAGGGAACAGGAGAACACCACCTTGGGGTGAAGAACAAATCAGCAAATTTCAACAACCAAATCAGATGTTTGGCAGTACGGTACATTGAAGGAAATGTGTGTTTGCTAAAGAATAGGAAACTATAATAGTTTAGGAAACTGCACCTTCTCTTTCTGTCTATGCTCAGCTGCTGAGGGATTGTCAATATAATCATGGGTTTGCATTTATTTTATTGCCTCTAGCATCCCCATACATCTTGTTCAACTGATAACCGTGCATTTCAGAGGAGTCCCCTCTAGTTAAAGAAGAAGGTACTCAATATGTTGTACCTGTGAGCATTGCTATTGTTGAATTAAAGTGTAAATACATGTAAATGTTCTTCAACGGGACACCAGAAGAAACTTCAGTAAGGCTCTTGTTGATTTTTGTCTAGGCTCTGGTGAGCAAGGGTGGGCAAGACTATAAACTGTATTATGTGCCCTGTAATTGCACTTCCTATATCAGGGTTACAAGCAGGGTCCGTATGCAATTTTACTCCATACTTGGAATCAAAAGATTTTTCAGGGAGTAAAACAGTAGGTGGCTTTTCCAGTAGGGATATTTCATGCTTATTAAAATATGTTCTTTCCCATTAAAATTCCTCTTGAGATTGGGCAGTAATATTATTCGAGTTTCTACCAATGCCACTGCTTTACTGGTCATTGATTCAAAAATAGGTCAGTGGAACTTTGTGCGTAGAATCCTACATGTTCAGGGCTTCCAGTTTTTGTTGGGCATATTGCCCTGATTTTAGGGAGTAAAATAGATGGAGTATATGCCTTCTAGCTGTAAGGCAGGTTTTGAGTAAATGTTGTCACAACTCACAGACCAACATAATGTGGATTGTGAGCAGAGGTCCAGGTATTCTGATCATCATATTCCGTGGTGCAGTTATTCTGATGCAATTATGAGAGGCATTTTCTCCTGGCCCTTGAATTACTCCATTGAAGTGGCACATGAACTCTTATTGGCATGTTTTCTGACACATTCCTTTCAGTTACAATTCAATTTGCAAAAATTGCATAATGTCTGATTTTTTTGACAGATCAGTGAATAGCGATACTTGTTTTTGTCATGAACATGAGTTGTTTCTCAATAGCATTAAGTACTTTCTGTATTGTCTCTTAGGATTGTTGACAATTGAATAGCCACAACTATTGTACGCGTTTTTCTCTCTGCGTTTTTCTCTCTGCGCAGGAGTACGTTTGTTAGCTACTATGGCATATCTTGAAGTTTTGGACTGGTTGATAAGCTCTCCTTATAATCACATATAAAATAATTTTTATTTAGCCTATATTTTCAGAAAAAGAGTTGTAAGATGCTCCTTTTACACTGATTTGTAAAGAATTGTGGTGGTTGGGAAGGGGAAATTGGCTTCCCAATTCTTCAGAGATGGTATCTCACTAACTACGCATGCTCAAAAAGTGGCTAACATCGTTATTAAGTTGCGCACAGGGAAAATAATGTGCGCTCAAAGAAAAATCATTTCCACACTTAGAGAAAATTAATTAGAGGGAACATTGCTGCTCATAATGGGAAGATGTGCACATGCGCTTTCCCATCTACAATGAGGGCCATGGCCCAAGAAAGCTGTGCCAATACATCTTCCCTTTGCACAGTCACTTTTTGCAGCACTCCCCAAATTGGGTGCTGTCACATTTCAAAACACACATGCACCAATCGCATACAAAACCTCTGCATTGCATACTGTCATTTCTGTACACCTCTTTTTTTACCGTTGAATACTCTCAGTACACGTTCCGTTTGTTTTAAAGCCCCTCCACCAGAAATGTCTGCTAAAGAAGGCAGTATTGCAGCATCCACAAACATCTTAACACGCCTCCAGCACACCTTTAGGTATGCAGACAACATTGCAACCCTTTAAACACCCAGCGCACCACTACACATCCAATCAAGTGACCATGTGGGCACCCAACATTATGCACAAACATTAAATACGTAGCGCCAGTTCTACCCATCTCCCTCAAGCCATAAAACACCCATGCACAAAAACTTGTCACACTTAGCAGAAGCCACAACCATAGTGCAGCCTGCACCACCCCAACGCACTACCGATCACACGCTATTGTGTCACTGCCAACCTATTCACACCACCTTCACAACATTGGGCCTACTTCAATAAAATTGCACACAGCAGAGTAACCAACCACATATAAGCTGCCCTTCAACCATACCCACTTCCATAGTCACATTACGTACGCACTGCATCCTGTGGCGACACTACCCAACTTCTCACTGCTCCATCTCCTGCCGCACACCAAAAACTGTGGCATGTTCCAACTATCACCACAACCATAGAATGTACAATTCACGCTTTGCAACTCACTTGGTCTGCTGTAGCATGTCGACAATGTGCTTCACACGCATTTCCCAAACACCACCACCCTGTGCCGCATACACTGCCAAACCTGCATTGCTCCAGTGGATCTGCTCCATGCACACATTCCCCCAACCGTAATCGTACACTACATGTCAGCATATCGCCAACTACCACTATGCACATATGCACCACTGGCATAAGCATTGCACCCAGTGCCCACACAGCATGACTTTTCTCTGCAGCAACTCCAACCACAGAGCACCGCCATGGAGGTATGCAGTAACAAATTGCAAAAGTTACCATAATGTACAAACAAGACACTCCCTCCTGCATCCCTGTACACTTTCAATCACATACTATGGGCGTACCCACTACCATTCACAAACTATTGTGCCACTGCCAACCTACCCACAATCTATTTTCAACAGGGGCCTATAATGGCTGAAATGGGCACCACACCCATTCCTTACATGCCACCACCCTCTTACTCATGCACATTGAAAAATGCATTACTGGCGTAATGTCCTCAAGGCCTAGGCTCTTGAATGCAAGGCCGACGGCCTTCGGCCATGCATCCAGTGGTCTCGGCCTTGGACACACTCACAGCAACCTAATGCCACTATGCATGTCTCCATGTCAGCTTCTGCGACAATGGACATAGACACCACTGCCACCAACACTCCTACCCAACCTGTACACCGCCATGGCACTACGCAGCAGCAAATATCAACAGTTAACATGATGGCCATGTGAGAAGCTACCATTTTGCACAAACGTGCCACACGTAGGTAGCAGCACTTCACCCCAACTCCCCACACCATAAAACACACAATAACGAACATAGGTCGCATTTACCAGAATGCACAAACATACCATATCCTCCACCACCTCTACCCACAGCCATACACAAAGTACTGTGTCACTGCAACCTACCCACAATCAGTTTGCAGCACTAACGCTACTCCAACCAATCGGCACACACGGCACTTTGCAAGCACCACCCTGTACCAGATGCAGACTGAAACATGCCTTCCTGCTGTTTGTATGATGCTGCCCTACGTTCTTCAGTGCATGCCCTACAGCCTTCGACCATGCACCCAATAGTGTAATCCTTCCACAGACCCACTGCACCTTCATTCACCCATGCATGCCTCCATGTGCCCAACTACCGTTTTCCATCCACAGCGCACCGCCACCCGCGCTCCCACCCAACCTAGCTCATGTGCAATTCACTCATCTGCAAATGAGCTGCCACCACTCACCACGAAAGCAGTTCCCTGCAAACAGGTCACGGCAGAAACTAAGGGACCGTTACTACAGCTGCCTCCAATCACCACAGAAAATAGTAGCCTACGTATCTCACATGAACCACTTCTCCTATGAGTTTAGCAACTTAATCATAACTACATGCCCGCGACTGCGGGCCGTGTAATAAACACACACAATTTTAATTTTAAAATGGGCTCATCTAAATATCTTTACATTAAAAAACAAAACACCATGTACATGACAAATGTTTGAAATATTAAAGCAATGATTGGGCATCTGAGCAGGGGTTTTACTCCAGTCATTCCCTAATTTTGTGCACTGTTTTCAGGTTTCACTTAGCACAGAAATCATTTTAATGAGAAGGGTGCGGGAAAGTACTTCTACCCCCCTCGGGTTACCTGTTTCCTTCGGGGGTCCTTTAACAGCACACGCCAATCCTACAGGTAAACATAGAAACATGGAAATATTCTTTATGCAGACAGCAACATTCTACAAAATACCCTGTTTGCAAAGGGACATTTTAAGGATTTTTGGAGCAGATGCATTTGGGGCCCTTCTCTAACCAAAAACATGAAGGCATACAATAACCTATGTTCCCTTCCGGCCCCCCCTTCTCTCAATCACAATCCTAGCTTAATAGCCTCCAAGCAGTGCTCAAAGTAAGCTTAGCAAGTCCCCCAACTCCCTTTATCTTTGCTAGAATAATAAACAAGTGCCATTTCAAGGGCAACCAGAAGTTGTTTTCTAGCGCAGGTAGAATACGAATTTCAACAATAGCAGCCACAAGGAGGGTGTGTAGGCTGTAGTGTACATGCAGGACAGGTCAGAAGCCATATGAGAAAAGGTCACACACCCCAGCATAGATGCAGAACACAGATCAGCACACCCTTACAGAATGTAAAAGTGCTCATGCATGGGTGCAGGAAGTAGATTGGAAGGTACCCACGCCATTGGCAGTGGATGTTGCTAAAAGTTAGCAGGAAAAGGCATGTATCGGACTATAGATCGGCATTTGAAAAGGCCATGGTTTCCAAGTGCTGTTGCCATGAGTGAAGCAAGAAGCATATGAATTTGGGGTGAGCAACAAATGAATGGTCATTAAAGTAACTCACTAAGCAACACTACAGCCACTTAACTTAAGAGCTAGGCGTGTTTGAAGAGCTTATTTAAGGACTGGAATTCATGAAAGGTTAGGCACGAAGCCTAAACATCATGGCCAGGATCACACACTTGTATTAATTGGTGAAGCTGGGATTTGAGTCCAGTCAATGTGGGCCCTTGATTTCTTGTCATAAAGCAAGATTCAATTATTTGTGAATGTTTGACATCCATAAACTAAAATAATACATGTTTTATAGATATGTCATGGAAAGTACAAAAAGCACATACCAAACCAACATGACAATGTTTGTATCAATCATTTTAGAAGTGTGTTATGCAAAACAAAGCATAAGTGCAGGTTTATTTTTCCAACATACGTGGCAGTCCACATGGGTAATTCCTAATTATTTCAACTTTGAGGATTTGAATGCACCCACCAGAAAAGCTGTATGAATGGGCACATGTACATAGACATAGTTTGACACAGAAATACAGATTGCTTGCCATTCATGACATCAAGATTTGAGAGGACTTTTACATTTCGCTGGCTTGGTCATCTCTAGGACCCCTTCTACTCAAATGGTCTAGATTTAAACATCAGCAAAGGGCTAAAAATGCGAACAGAATGTGAAGAGGCAAACCTGTTTACCAGACATAGGGCCTCATCACGACTTTGGCGGTAACCCTTAAAATCGAAGGTAACGCTATTAGCGCTGATTTTAAGGGTCCGTCGGATCACAAGTCCAAATACCGCTGGCGCCATAACAGCTGGCGCAAGTACAGCCGGCTGTACAAGCGCCGGCCATAACAGCGCCAGGAACCATTCGCACTAAAACATCAGCAATCACGAGTCCGGCGTTGGCGCTATAAGTGCCATAAAAGTGGCGGACAATCCGCTGAAAATACCTCCAGCAAAAAGCTGGAGGTAACAGAACACAGGCCACAGCAATAAGGACCCAGGTGGAACCACTGCAAATCAGAGGCCTACAAAGGACCCACCCATGCACAACACACCCTCCCCAACACCATTACACCAGCAGGAGCAGGGAGGGGACAGCAATAAGGACCCAGGTGGAACCACTGCAAATCAAAGGCCTACAAAGGACCCACCCATGCACAACACACCCTCCCCAACACCATGCTGCCATTTGGAGCTGGGAGCCTTGATGTTGACTTCTAGCTGCTACGTCTGGAGCTACAGAGGCCAGCCAACTAGGCAAGGGCCCTGGGAGTGCAGGGGTCAGTGGGGATGAGGAAAAGGAGTTGGAGAGCAGCACCAGCAAGGCAGACAGCCATCCCCAGGGTCAGGCCAACACCCTGGGCCCTGACTGATGGTCAGTTGGTGACAGATTATCGGCTGGACAGGGCAACCATCAGCCAGGAGCTGGACACAATCCAGGGTGACATTCGCAGCCGCATAGCCACCAGCACGGCAGTACCTCCCCTAGTGAAGCTCCTGTCTGTGCTTCAATTTCTTGGGACTGGCAGCTACCAACATACCGTTGCCATGATGCATGGAATGTGCTAGTCCACATTCAGTGCCATGCTGGGACAGGTGCTTGATGCACTGTTGAATCATGTGAACGAACACATTGCATTGCCAGACACACAGGCACAGCTGCACCACCTGAAGTGTCAATACTATGCCATTGCCCAAGTCACAAATGTAATAGCAGCCCTGGACTGCACACATGTGGCACTCGTACCACCCCAGACACATCAGGCTGACTACAGAAACCGGAAACAGTACCATTCCCTCAATGTGCAGATGAAATGTGGTCCCGACCACACCTTCATCCACTTCTCTGCCCGCTACCCAGGATCCACCCACGACTCCATGGTCCTGCGCAACAGCACCCTGCCGGTGTACATGAAAAGGCATCGAGGGCAAAACACATGGCTACTGGGTGAGTACAAATGTATACCATAAAGCATGTCAATCCACAACAGATGGTGCCTGTCACAGAATCCATCATTCACAATAGGCAGCAGCATTACTGCAGCATACACATTCAAGCACCTTGCACGATAAACCTTGCACATGTGCAACACAGCAGAACACACCCATGCAGGATGTACGACATGTGGCGGCACAGTGACATATGGAAGCCCCACCACAATAAAGCCTCCTGTGTGCGTAGCACCATGGCTCCCAACACTGACACAGTACAGAATTCCCACCCTGACCACCCGACAATAATTAATTTTCAAGCCATAAGCTGGCACAACCACAAACGCACCCCACATAAGTAGGCCGAGTAATGACAATGTTCATCCCACGAACACTGTCCCCAAAATGGCCAGCGAAATGCATGGAGAACAGTACAGAGCAGTGACAACCAGCAAATGAAACTGTAGCCAAATGGATTTGCAATGACACATGAGGCAGCCACTTCTGTCATGCAGAAGTAGATGGAAGTGCCTCCTTATCCTGCGACAACTGAATGAGTACTGTTACATACAGATACATAGGCGTACCAAGTGGAGAGTACCCCCATTGATTCAATCATGCCCGTAGGACAGCACACTCCGCAATATTATAGGCCAAATGATATAAAAGGCAAAATGACACTGATGACAGAGCCCTGTACACCCACTGGACTTACCTTGTTCCCATACCGTCTTCCTCTCGCCTGCAGGTGAATCTGCATATCCCGAAGACACGTGGCACATGACCCCTGTGCGTCGCCCACACACACAGCGGTGGAGCGGGCATACAACCTTGCCCATGCCCGTACACGGATCTGCGTGGAGAGGGCATTTGGACTGGCGAAGGCACGCTTCAGGTGCCTCGACCGCACAGGAGGGGCAATGATGTATGCACCAGATTAAGTAGGCTAAATTGTACTGACATGTGCCATGCTGCACAACATTTGCTGTCGCAGAAATGTGCCACTGCCCCCTGATGCTCATGTGCATCCACCCGAGGATGGTAGTGAGGGCGATGAAGTGCCAGGATGTGTTGCACATGCACAAAGGATTGGGCTGAGGGAGGAGAGGCTGGCCAGACACGGATTGATGGATGGATCGGAAATATGTCACTTCAACATTGAAATGCATCAGTGACAATCACTACTGTCCATGCATTGTGAATTTTCTGACGTGATTTATTTAACACTCAGCACACTATCCTCTCTCCCAACAGTGAACACCCAGCACACTATACCCCCTCCCCCCAGTAAACACCCAGCACACTATACCCCCTCCCCCCAGTAAACACCCAGCACACTAGCCCCCCAGTAAACACCCAGCACACTATCCCCCCTCGCCCCAGTAAACATCCAGCACACTATCCCCCTCCCCGCAGGAAACACCCAGCGCACTATCCCCCCGCCCCCCAGTAAACACCCAGCATACTATCCCCCTTCCCCCCAGTAAACACCCAGCACACTATCCCCCCTCCCCCCAGTAAACACCCAGCACACTATCCCCCCTCCCCCCAGTAGACTACCCCCAACTGTGCAGATAGGCACATGTGTCTCATCAGGGCAACAACAACGATGCCATGCACCACTAGGATGGTCACGGGCGCTTCCCTTTTCCGGGCCCCTTCGGTGTGCGTGCCCTTAGGTGGCGCATGGACCGGCGCCTAGGAGATGGCTCTAGGGAACCCTCCGTGGGTGTGGTCGATGTCGAGGGGACTGAAGCAGTGGCCATCATGTGCTGTCGCATGAGGTTGTTTGCCTCCCGTGTCTGTTCAGCAAGTGCTGAGACTGCCTCCGTCAACTCCCTCACTCGTTGGCCAAAGCCTGTCAGGGCAGCGGTACATTGTTCAACAACTCGGCATGTACGCGCATTGTCCCGCGCTATGTACTTGCACCCATGCCTTATTGATTGACTGACTGCCTGGATGTGCCTGCTCTGCACCTTCGCCATCGATCCTGTTTGGCCTCAATGATGTTGAGTCGGCCCATCACTGCTGCCCCAGTGACAAAGGGCTCCCCTGGTGCGTCACGTGGTGGCCTACGACTTGTTTGCTGTCGGGGGGGGGGGCTGCAAGGTGACACATGGTGCCAGCCTGGACTGGGCTGCCTGGCTCAGAGTGCCGGTCTTCTGGGCTCCCATAAGATGGCGTGTCCACGTCAGGCTGCGGTGTGCGGACACGACGCACAGGCACATGTCGACTCCCTGCATGCTGTGTGCCTGGGCTTGGGCTTCCCTGGGGTGTGATCATCCCTTCAGCCTCACTACTTCCGGGAGAGTGTTGTCCTACGGCATGATGGCCATGTGGAGGTGTTGCTCCCACGTCGGACTCCGATGCAGACCTCTCTCCCTCAGCATCGGGGCTGTGAATGGTGGCTTGGGGTGACCTGGCGGTCGCCTCCCTGCGGCCATGTGGCTGCCGCTGCTGTCTGGCGGGGCTGCGTTGGGTTGAGGTGGGTGTTGGCCTGGGTCGTCTCCCTTCGGTGCGGCCACTTTGGGGGGGGCTGGTGTTGGTGGAGACGCAATGCTGTGGGTGCTGTGTTCGCGTGGCCCCCTCCCCATCATCTTCGTCCCGTTGGGATCGACGTGTGCCTGTGGGGTACATAGGGTGTGGTTTGAGTTCAATGCTACAAATATTTGTGTGATGCAGGTCATGCCAACAAGTGTGATTGAAGACAGTAACAATGACGAATTCCACTTGCATTCTGTTCAGTCGCCATGTGGTGCTTGTTGTGAATGTGTATTGAGGTACACTGCATGGGAATGCGTGGTTGGGGTGCACTGCGCTCTGGGTTTTGGGGGTGTGTTCATGCACACTCCAACTCTACGTAGCTGTCCTGATGGCTATGGAAGTCTATCCCCTGCCATTCATGCTCTGCACGTTCGGGGTCGTCTAGGCAGCACTCCCGTTCTAGGGATGTAGGCCTCACTTATGGGTGTATGCAGTACCTCAGACACGTCTTTGCTTTCATTCACTAAGGGTCTGCATGTGTGGTACTTTCAGCTGCATGTATTTGGGGATGGGACTCACCTGCCGTTGGGTCGATGCCAGTCCCTGCCTCCGCTCCACCAATGCCCTCGATGGTTCCAACATCTATCAGGGCTGTCATTTTCTCCTCCCAAGGTGTGAGTTCGGGTGGGGGTGGGCCTCCTCCAGTGGCCCTGCTTGCACTCCTGTGCTGTGACAGGATGCCACGGACTCGCACGCGCAGGTCATTCAGGCGCTTGCGGCAATCCTCCCCATCCCGGGGTACGCGCCCCACAGCACTGACCCTTTGGCTGATGGTTCTCCATATTTGGGCTCTGCGCTGGCCACTAGTTTTTCGCTGCTGCAGCTCCTAGTGGTGTATCTGTGCCTCCTCGACCAGTACTGCTAGCTCCTGGTCACTGAATTTGGGCTTCCTCTCCCTGTCCAGGGCGGACTTGCCCCTAGTGCGCTCCTGAGACATGTTTTGGCCTTGGATCGCGTGGATGGCTTCCAGAAGCTGTGATATCTGACGGATTGTGATTTCCAAGATGGCCGCCGCTTTATTTCCCGTTCCTGCGGTGACGCGTTTCCCGCGCGCCATGAGCGCGACATGACGGTAGCACACGGTGCGCCGGATTTAAAGGTTTGCGCTATTCGCACTAACACCATGGACCGGGGCACGTGCACGATAACTCGTGATCTGGCGGATTATCCGCCGGGGGCCTTGGCGTTAGCGCTAATTAGGTCCGGCGGATAATCCGCCACATTTACCGCCAAAGTCGTGATGAGGCCGATAGACTAGTACTACAGAATCAATCAAGAAGATCTGCCCAGAATCACTGTACTCACCGGTGGTGAAGCCGGATACTATACTGCACTTTGGTTTCACTCTCTCTAATTTGACCACCTATCTTTTCTGACTCATGCATCATGCTCCTTATTGGGTAGAGTAAAAAAGTCTGCGCCAGGCGAATACTATTTTAGCCTTTAAAACAAGTGTTTTTTTGTTGCAGGTACTTGTTTTTTGTAGCCAAGTAAGTGTTACTATCAGCTACATGTATTTGCACATAGCCCCTCCGAGAGAGGAAAGACTAAGCTAGCCTTGCTAGAATTGGGTACTGTGGCACGGCATAAATTAGCACAGTTCTCTGCAACAAGTGCCTAACTCACTGAGCTACCTTCTTAACCATGGTGGCACTCAAACCTATCAAAATGCATTTCAAATTTGGTTAATGTATGTGATCATTGTTATTACTATAATACAGTGAACACGGGATGCATTACCGGTTAAATGGAATTGGTTAGATAAAAACTTAGTTGCCTTTCCTTCATCAGCGAACATTATCAGGACTTGTTCAAATTTCGTCAACAAAAAAAAAAAAGTTAATTGACTTCTTTGCATGTGCCGCAGACATCAAGTACTTCAAACAGCAGAGGGCCTGAATTATAAAATGTTTTTTTCAATGGAAAGAACCTACTGAAAAACTCTTTGTAAATCAGTTGGAGTCTCCCAGTGGTAGAGCTGTGATTTCAGCATACAGAGTGCAGCGGAGAGCCTCTCGATGGGCGCTGCTTCCTGGAATTACCCTCCTTTTGTGGTCAGTCAAATCCCTAACGCTGGAGGTTTACGATGTGCTAATGGACGAAGACCTTCACCCTCAAACTCATTTTCACTTGTGTGCTGCAAAACCATATACACAGAAAAGGATCTATGTGATTATTGCGACAGCCGAAAATGGTGATTTTTTTTTTTAAACTCTTTTACACCACATAAATGTGGGGGAGAGCCCCCCGCACCCTGACACATTAATATTATATTCTATACCCACCCACATATATATGTGTTGTAAGGGAGGGGTCCCAAAATAAAAAGTTGCCATTTTCGGCCGTTGTAATTGTGAGGGCGACATTTTGGTACGATTGCCACAGAAAATATTTTGTTTTTTTGGTATTTGACATGCAGAGGCACGAAGACAGTGCCCTTGCCACACCCCGCAAGGCCCCCATCCCCTGCGAGGCAGTTTGCAGTTGGCCCCTCTGGCACTTCCCTTGTGACGGCCCTGTCTTAAGTTATCTACTTTCTGGGAAGGAGTTGCTTTTAGATGTATGGGCAAGCACTTTCCCATATTCTGGTCAGTTATAGGAGGTTGGGGCGGTGTCGGGGTGAATCACTTGGTGACAGCTCCTGAAGGATCCCACCTATAATTGGGGCGGGAAATGTGTGAATGCCCCTATGAATGTCCCATGCCTCAGTGTGGGGATTTAGGTGGGTTTGTTCGGGGATCCCCTGTTTACCACTCTCCACCCCCCCCCCAGGGTCATGCATTCACTCGCTTTGGGTGGTCCTTAGCCCATTTAACAACCCCACCATCTAGCCCACAGGTCAGATGGAGGTGTCACCCCATGAGCTTTTCTAAACTCTGCCAATTCTGAATGGGGGACACTGACCTACCAATGTGTTTTGGGTTTTTACTCGAGTTTTGGTTCACGGGTAGGAACCTCAAATAAGGCTGGCAAAGGTGACTATGAAGGAGAGGAGGCAATAAGAAATACGGTTAGCGATACACTGAAGATCCACCATGTAATTCCTCCCGGACCTACTTCATGGACAGGTGGTAGTTCCACGGCCACGTGGCTCCTCCACAGGCCCCACTTATGGGCCATTCTTCCCCATCCTGCCCGTTCCCCTTCTTTCTAAGCCTTTCCTTTCCTTGGCATAGCACATTTCGAGCCACCCCCTGCGAACCTTGCAGAGGGGGAACCTTCACCACCCCAGCCACAAATCATGAGTCGCACCACACTCTGGGCTGGCATAGACTACAACCTCAACTGCCAAAATCAGCACCTCGGCCCAGAGTGATCTCCATGTTCCTCATAGGTAAGTACTTGCAGGAGGAAGAGTGGTATTAGAGCCACATCCCCCTACCTCATCCCAGTAGTTGTGTATGAGGCAATGTGTCTCATACACAAGAACTGGGATGAGGAAGAGTAGGGCTAAGAGTAATGAAGATTACCAATAAGTAACCCAGGCATTAAAGACAAGCGCACACCATTACCGCCACATCCCTCTTCCTCATCCCAGTATTTATCTATGAGGCACCTTGTCTCATTTGCAAGTACTGGGATGAGGAAGTGTGGGATTAGGAGTAATGAAGATTCCAGGAAACTAAGCCAAGCATTACATCCAGGTCCCTCTACCTCGTCCCAGTACTTGTATATGAGAAAATGTGTCTCATACAAAAGCACTGTCCCAAGTAAGAGTAGGACTAGGAGTAATGAAGATTAGCAGGAAGTAATCAGAGCATTCATCATATACTCACACACACACACACACACATTTACATGTGTATCCTTTCACTATACACACACATCGAGGAAGCTACCAATACATCATGCACACACACATTACATTATATACACATTTACATCCACGCACACACATTTACACGAAATGCATGTTCTTACCGTTCAATCTGTTGATCCAGGCAGGGATTCGGAACGAGATCTCCAGCTCAATGCAGCAGGAATGCTTGTTCACATCATGAAGCTGGAGGTCTCCATGTCAAGGTCTGCGGGGAGCCATGTGACTTCAAAAAGAAACAGTTTCTTTATGAAGTCATGCCTTCATAAAGAATTAATTACCATTACCATAACGGATATAATTTCTTTATGAAGTCAGAAGGAGTACAAAAAGAAACTATTTTTAAAGTCTCCATGTCATGGAGTACGGGATGGCACCTATAACTTCAGATGGTTTCTTTATGAAGTCCTTCTGTCTTCATAAAGAAATTATTTCCGTTACATTAACAGAAATAATGTCTTTAGGAAGTCAGAGTGACGTCAAAAAGAACGTATTTACTTTTGAAGTGTGGGTGGTTCCCCCCTGGCACCTCCCCCCTAAGCCCACTTCAGGACATATGGCAGCGACAATTTGCACCCCCCCCAATTGTTTTAACCACCCCCCTCTGGCACATGAGCGGGGAGTTAATCACTGAAATATGTCCAAAAGGCACTTTTAGATAAAATCTCTATGCTTCAAACTAAAATTAACACCAAAAGAAGCAACCTCTCAGACTCGGCACTCTACTCTCCGTCTTATAACCACCCCACTCCTAAAAATGCCTTTAAACCTTTCAGCTTCTCACCTCGCTCTATTTGGGA
This sequence comes from Ambystoma mexicanum, assembly GCF_040938575.1. Lineage (NCBI taxonomy): Eukaryota > Metazoa > Chordata > Amphibia > Caudata > Ambystomatidae > Ambystoma > Ambystoma mexicanum. The sequence continues at coordinate 669,472,154 of NC_090936.1, forward strand.
AGTTGAAAATATAATTAAGAAACTCAAACCCTCCAACTGCCAAGGGGACTCATGCCCGTCTCCCATCATCAAGGAGGCTGCCTATGACTTGCGCCTTTTATCACAACCTTCATAAATGCCTCTGCATGGGACATCCCTCTAATCAAAAAGCCTACCTTGGACCCAAGCAACCCATTCAACTATAGACCTATTACCACTGTGCCTTACTTACTGAAAATTCTAGATCGTGCCGCTGACCTCCAGATTCAGGACTACCTCGAAACTAAAACTATTGGTTTTCCAGCAATCAGGTTTCCGTCCCAAACACGGAACTGAAACTGCCTTGATTGACTTAAAAACACAAATCAAATTGAGGACCTGAAAGACAAGGGCAAGTTGGCACTTCTACTTCTTCTTGATCTTTCATCAGCTTTCGATCTGGTAGATCATCAAATTCTATGTCAGCACCTCAAAATAGCTGCTAATTTCTCAGACACTGCCAACTCTTGGATCAGCTCCTTCCTGGCTAACAGAACCATGAGGGTCTTCTCACAATCTGCATCTGCTGACACAGTACATGTCCCTTGTGGAGTCCCACAAGGATCTTGTATCTCTCCCACACTGTACAATGTGTTTACAAAGCCGCTCGTTGACATACTTGACTATCTGGGTGTTTCGTACACCAACTACGCAGACGACACCCAGATACTCATCCCCATCATTGGAGACTTTGCAATCGACTCTAAAGCATCCAATTAAGTATACAGTCATCCAGGCCTGGATGGCACATCGTGTGCTCTGCCTTAATGATGAAAAAACAGTTACTCATCCTAGGCTCACATATCAAACTTTCCAAACTGGACCCTGCTTATAAATCTTTCTCTATTGATGGGAACACTATCAAAGTGTCCAACGACACAAAAACTCTTGGTATTTACCTGGATTCAACACTATCCCTCACCAGACAAACGAATGCTGTTGCATCTGCTTCATCTTACACTTGCAAACTTATCACCGCCTGCAGAACCTTCTTGACAACTGCATTATCCTTGCTTGAACTCTCATCATGGCAAAAATGGATTATTGTAACGCCCTTTACTTAGGGACCAGCCAAAGAAACATTGATAAGTTACAAGTTACTATGAATAATGCCATTAGGGCAGCCCTCAACCTCCCAAGGAGATTACACATCTCTGAGACAAGACGTAATTTACATTGGCTTCCCGTTGCTCACCGAATTTCTCTTAAAACCCTTGATCTAACATATTAGGCCCAGAACAATTTGGCACCCACATACCTGGCCAATCGCTTCAGGCGGCATACTGCCAACATGCCCTTGAGGTCAGCCCATTTGAACTCACTTACTGTACCTAGATTCAAGCTTCAGACTGCCGGGGGATCAAGCTTCCCAGTCATTGCGGCCAAACTCTGGAACACACTACCTACTTCACTTAAGAGCAGAACCTTCCTTTCTCTCCTTTAAGAACAAAACTAAACTCTGGCTCCATGAGCTTGACGCTGCTGCCTCATCCTATCTACCATGGCCAGTTATGGCTACGCGCCAATGTCGGACTCCTAAGCCATCCTCTGCACTTGCAACATTCTTATATTTGTGTACTCTATTATACCTTGTAATATGCAGTCACACTATGTGAAATGTGTCATTAGTACAGTTTGTAACAATGTAATTTGTCTGTAAGACTTGTTTCCATAAGAATTGCATATTCATTTAAGGTCTTGCTTTTGTCCCTTCTGTGAAACTTGTTTTACATATATGTAACCATTATTTTCTCAAATGATGCACCCAGATGCCCCAGGGCAAGGTGCGCAATACAAATAAAATAAATACAAATATGGCACTCATGCTAATGCAGGAGTGCCCTATTCTAATGAAAACTGCCTCACTCCCGCATCAGAGAGGGTAGGTAATCATCTCAATAGGGTGTTGAAGCAAAGCTTCCTATTGTTCTAAAATGCACCCTGGGCTCTTGAAAGACTATCCCGAGCTGGTGTGGCGGTGGTCTAATGGCGCGCTGGGGGGCTAAGGCGCCCCGGGCGGTCATCCGACCCGCCCTGCCGTAAGTTCAGCCTTGCCTCCACTATTTAGTTCACATCTGTCACTTCCACTTTTGACTCTCTCTCCTTCACCTCTGTTTTTGACTCCTAAAACTCTGATTTCTCCATTCCTTCACACTGCATCACCACACACTACTCTCCTCTCTCGGTACTCCTGACTCCCACACTGCAAGGCATACATTGGTTTTCAAAAATTGATTAGCAGAGATTTGCTAATTAAAATATGTTTGATTAGCAAACAAATCTGTTTGATTAGCAATGGTATACTCCTATTCTTAATGTCACTAGAAGCTGTTTGTACCCAAGACATAATTCGAGCAACAATATAGCATTTTTGTGTACGTACTGTTGAAGTAAGACATTAATGAACAAGAGTCTGGCATTGCAAATTCTTCAAAATTATAACTTAGTTTACCTACTTGACCTAAGAGAAATGCACTTTAACCTTGGCAACAAATGACAAAAAATGTAAATGCGCGTTCTGTAAAATGGTCCAATTGACCAAAAACCCACTTTGTTTGGCACGCTGCTGCCACCCAGAGGTCAGCCATTCAGAGTGAAACTTTGATTTGACATTTACTGCAAACAATGTAAATATTAAATAAAGTTTCAAACATCCCCTGCAAATGGTACTCTCCATTCATAAAACCTATTTGACTATGCAAGTGGGCAAGTAGACTTTGCGTGCTGTGGATGAGTGTCTGTAAAAGGTTAGCTCCATGAATGTACACACATACGATAAAATGGCTCTGAAAACAGTTTGGCCACCTCTTGGCCACCTCTCTCATGTGTGTGGTATTATACAAGTCAATCATAATCAGAGCAAACTGAGCTCTGGAGGCTAATTACGGTGGATGGTATTGCACCACATCTGTCCGCCTTAAGCCCAAAGCCAAGTGCAACACTTTGTTTGACTCTGACCTGTCTTCACTTAAAAGTAAGTGTAGGGCGGCTGAGAGGAAATGGAGGGCCTCTTGCTCATCCTCTGACAAACTGGCCTGTTGCCTGCTCCAAAAGCAATATCGCCTCTCTGTACGGACCAAGAAGCGAGCTCATATTCAATCTCGTGTTTCTGCAGCATCAAACAACTCAGCCGAACTCTTTAAACTCTGCAAGGAGCAGGCCAACCCTGCTGCAGTATCCACCTCTCAGGCCCTTTGCAATGACCTTGCCTCACACTTTATCTGTAAAACTAAGGACATCCTATCCACACTCTCCTCCCCTCCTTGTCCCGTCACCTTCCCTCCTCTGCCTGTTGATCCTCCCTCAGTTTCCCCTCCTCCTTCTTTCTCCGCCTTTCCTCTTTTCTTCCCTGATGAGGTTGCCAGACAAGTCCGATCTATGAAAGCCTCATCAAAACAGGTTCATCCCTCTTCCTCTAAAACCATTAAGGACCGCATTGACACCCTTGCACCTGCCCTTGCAGACTTCTGCAACCTCTCCTTTGCCTCTGGTTCTTTCCCCTCCCCCCCTGAAACACTCCCTTGTGCATCCTCTCCTCAAGAAACCCTCTGCTGATCCCTCCTGTCCAGCTAACTATCGCCCCATTTCCATCACCCCCTTTCTGGTAAGCTCCTTGAAAAGCTTGCAATCTCATCTTAACCTTCATTCTGACTCTGTCGGCTCACTCCATGACCACCAATCTGGCTTCAGAGCTGGCAGAAGTACAGAAACTGCTCTCCTGAACATACGTGAAGACCTGCTCTCCAACCTTGACTCTAACATTCCCTCTGTCCTTATCCTACTTGATCTCTCCTCCACCTTCGATACGGTCAACCACACCATCCTGATCAATCATCTCCGTGACAACCTTGGCATCACTGATCAGGCTCTGGCTTGGCTTACCTGCTTTCTCTCTGATCGACCTTCCCAGGTACAACTTGGGCCCTTCCTCTCCTCTATCTCCCTCTACCTGTGGTGTTCCTCAGGGGTCTAACCTCTCGCCCTGGCTTTTCAACGAATACTTGGCAACCCTTGCCTACTGCATTTCCATCTTCTGCTCTAACTTCCAATGCTACGCTGATGACACCCAACTCATTTTCAGGCTTCCCTCTGCCACCTTCTCTCCCTCCCTCATCTCTGACTGTCTAACCGCCATTCAAAATTGGTGTGCCGCCAACGATCTCTGTTTAATTGCTAATAAAACTGATATCCTCCTCATCGGCACACCCTCTCCATCCTTTCCCCTTACTCTGGCCTGCCTCCCTTGGCCCTCCTCCTGCCGCTACCTGCGAAGCAAAGAACCTCTGGGTCATCTTTGATTCCACACTATCCTTCTCTTTGCACATCTCTGAAGTCTCAAAAAAATCTAACTTCTTACTACACCTGCTCAGAGGTACCTTTCCCTTCCTCTCCTTCCCACAGAAGCTCACTGTCTCTCAAGCTCTGATTCTTTCTAGGCTGGACTACTGCAACAGCCTCTTTCTAAAAGCAACCTGCCTCCTCTCTCTGCCCCCTACCGCTAATCCTGAACAGGACTGCGAGACTTGTCCTTGGCCTCAAGCCCTGGGATTGTATCTCTCCAGCACTGAAATCCCTCCCTTGGCTCTAGGTGGATGGAAGGATTACATTTAAAACCCTTTGCATTGTCCACAAGGCTTTCTGGGGCCAGGGTCAAAAATACCTTCAACTATCCCTCCGTAAATACCTCCCTTCTCGAGCCCTTCGCTCCTCTACTTCAAACTCCCTCAGGGTCAGCCGTTTTTCTAAGAAACGTGCAGGGGGCAGATCTCTGTCTTCGGCCGGAGCCTTCCTTTCCTCACCTGCCAACGGGGCCCTTTGGGCTCAGTTACCTGCCCACCCGGACATCCTCCGGCACTGCCACCCGGCCATCCCTGCACTGGGGCCTGTTATCTGTACCCTTACAGGTCTTCTGCACTTATCAGATGTTTACCCTATCTGACTTGCCCTGCACTTACCCTTCACTGGCTGCACTACCACTGCTCTTATCACCTTATTTATTCACTTATTTATCCACTAACTCATTATTTATCTTGTTTCTCCTATGCCTTGCACTTCTCTTCCCCCCTCCCTTTTTCCCTTGAACTTTCCCCCTTTCCCTTTCCCATGCACTTGCGCGTTCTCAATGTCACTGAGCCTAGTAAGATCGTTTGTTTTTTTTTTGACCCCCGCTACTCCTCCCTTTGCCTGGTTGCGCTCTGAAACACCTGTGTATGGGCACGATATAAATAAAATATATCATGGAACTATTGATCACTACTTTGCGTACATATCTAGTTAGTTTTGTGTATTCATTAAGTAAGAGGAAGGAAGTAAGCGACTAAGCAGAGTGGATAGCGTAGCAGGCAGATAACTGGACAAACTAGGTGGAAAATTGTCATTTGTGGTCATCTCACTTTCACGGTAGCTGGTATAAAGCAACAGGGTGATAAGATGGAATGTGCAGGATTATGGGTTCACCTCATGGGTTGAGCACCAGTTGCAGATGTATGCAACCAGCAGGTCACAGAACTAGGTTTGCCATCAAAAGTATTTGGCTGTGTAATCAGGGACATTTTCAAAAACGTTCACTCGTCTAAATGATGCATCATCTCCAATAATATGAACTCTAGTTGACGCTGCAATTTACATTTACTAACCTAAACTTTAAAGCATAGAGACACTGCAGTATTTTACAGTTTTCAATTGTGTAATTATGCATTATGTAAGGAATGGAATTGCATGACTGTCTTCAAAATAGATATAAAGTTAACACATACTAGTCTTTGCAAGATAAGATAAAGTTGGCTAAATAAAAGTCATCCCAATGACTTCTGGCTTACAATTATTTGAAGAAATTAAATTGAGTAGCACTCCCACACAGGCATTTGGCACTTAACAGCTGAAGAAAGAGTGGAGAAAGGCCGGAGGGCAAGAGAGGAATGCAGGGGGAGCTGTGCCCTCTTTAAACACGGTAACTTAAATAGCTCTCTCTGATACACAAGTGTCAATTTAATTCGCAAACCTACAGAATTGCATAGCAAATTTCTATCCGACACTGCTTATTGTATGCCTTGCGCTGCTACCCGTCTCATGTTTTTCCACTTCTGAATGAACCACGAGATACATGATTGCTCAATTAATTCCTGGTGTGCACATTATTATTTGGAGAAGGGCTAAGCGACTGCTGATTCAGAATCTGTCAATTGGCTGGTGGCCTGCCTCCCGGTGCTGCTAGCTGGGGCTATTTTACCTTTGTCGCCATTTCGGATTTTCACCATGGACTGTGGAAATAGTTGCTGCTTATCAGTATCAGTGCCTCATTCCTCTTATAAAAGACGTTGGGCCTAATTCACAGTGTTTTCCAATGGGGTTTTGCCATTATAAAACGCTTCTGTGAATTAGGCCCTTTGTGTTTCCGATACTTGCAGGAACCCAGAAATTTAAGCGAATGGGCCGATGATTCGGTGAGAGAACACTTGCAGGCCTGCGTCTTTCAATAAACCAGCTTTCTTCATGTTATTACTGGTTTGGCAAACACCAATAATTACGAATCCTGAGGCCTCCTGCAGTTGGTCTCATTTTCTCAAGGGATGCCTGTTTTTTTGGCATATCTGTAGACATATCCTTTAAGTACCAAGTGTGAGGAGGGTCCCTATGATGGGGCAAACACAAGCTTCGGATGATCAGGCGAGTCTGGGAAAAGCTCTGTATACTCTTATCTCTCTGGGGCCTCATCAACCAGCTGGTGGGAGTCTCTAAACACCAGTGTCTCCCCAGTGCCATCTGCTTGCCTCCAACATGGGACCTTCGCCACAGTACTTACAAGTGGAAGTGTTATTGTGTGAATGCTTTTATTTGAGCTGACATGTTCAAACACACATTCGCCTTCTAGAACATGGGTCAGCTCAACAACTTTTCAGGAGGCAAATTTGGTGTTTTTGACCTATGTCTTAACTTAGGTGAGATGCTTTTTTTCTGCTTAGTCTGACAGATGGTTTTCCTATGCGATTCTTTGTGAAGCAAAAGGCCACCTTGAAGCAGCCTTTAGGGAGACAAATGATGGTTGTTCAGATCAGGAATTGTTCATAAGCACACACCTATACGACAGCAGATGTGTGTTGTTGTCTTCTATTGGCGCAGACAGACCTTCATTGATTATTGTGTTAACGGTCAAACCAGGGGTTGGCCACAGAGCCCTTGCACTTGCCATGATGACAGAACAATGAGGAGGCTGGTCTAAGAAGTCTGACGAAAGGAGTAACGGTTTATGTCGTGCCAAACCAAGTGTCACTAAGCAAAGGAGTAACTGATGAAACGTTAGGGTCATGACATCTAAATGAAAGGGGCCCCATCAAATGAGTGGGACAAAATGGATTGACACAAAAGTTATGGGGGGGATGACAAACACTCTTGGCCCCACTAAAATTATGCCCATGCCACTAAGGAAACACCAACCTTACAATAAGGTCAGATTTTACGTTTTTAGGGAGAAATGCTTGTCTAGGGCGCCCAGGGACGCCACTTATCTCATTGTAGCACTGGTCCTGCATCTGACTAGATTAGCATGATGGAGCAATGTACATCAGTGGGGTTTAAGAGAAATGGGGAGGTTATGTTTTTAGTTGGCCAGGGGTCAGTTACATAGATTGTTCGGGTTTCATAGCTGCAGTTGGTTTAATAGTTACAGCCCCAAGAAGCAACTTTGGAAAGATTTGAGGTATACTCACTGCTTTTACGCTGTGACTCATTACCAGATGTAATAAAGTGAGACCTAGTATTTAATTAATTACATTGAAAGAATTTATGAAAAACATGCTAAAAATGGATCAAATCCAAGAGCATTGCAATATTAAAAAATGCAATTAAAATCGCCAAGTTAATAATGAACTGACACTCCACCTAGAAAAGTAAATATCATTTAGGAAGTTTGGGGAAACACCATTTTTCGTTTTATTAAATTAATTAACAGATGCATGCTGCACTTTCAGAACAAATACAGTGCGCTGTAAGTAATGGGATGGTGACAGACTGCAATCAAATTTGACTTCTGTATTGAAATGACCAAAAATATACGACCTGGAATCTTTGCTTCATGTATATTTTAACTTCTTACAACATCTACCATTGTGTATGCAAATGTTTTTCAAAGTCCTACAACTGAAAACAGTGCCACGTTTAAGGTGTGCAAAGTACACGTGTATTAATTGACAATTGTAGGTTTCGTGTTTTCTTAATGTTTTAAATGTGGTTTACATGTTACCAATAAACTATGTGATCCACCAGATTACAGCTACCGAAGAATATCTGTTAAAATCTCTCGATGGCTTAACAGTTTACAGGTGTATCTAGTGAAGGGTCGCTATGAGAAAGAGGAAAAGAGTCCCTCAAATGTATTGTCCTCTCACACTTTCCCAATTTAGCACCTCTGCTGTAGACTTCAGTGCCTTGCAATGTTTTTACAGGACGGCCTCTGTATGTGGAAGCACGCAATTTTTTTTGTTTTACTTAATTGGTGCTTGGATTAGCATTCCGTGTTTCGTGCCTCTCCTAGTGGAAGTAATATATGATTAATGATTATTGTGGGCGCGTTGAAACGCAATTTACTTACTGTATAAGCGCCTAAAAAATGCTCAATAAATAAATTAATGCTACTTGCAATGTGCTCGAAATTACAAAGGACCAAAGTCGAACAGTGGTTTATTTAACTGGTGGTGGGAAGTTTGTAGTTGTGCACTTGAAAATATTCACAGTATTGCTTGTTTGTTTGTTTTATTATTTATATTGCGCACCAGACCCAAGGGTATTCGGGCACGAAGGCATAAGAGGGTTGTTAAGCTTAGGTTACAAATGTACAGAGATAGTTACAGCTGTGGTTACAGTGCTGTAAAGATGACACAATGACAAGGCAAGTAGAAAGTGTACAGGAAAAGGCATAAATCTGTGCGACATACATAAATATATTACGAGGCATTTACAAGTGGGTACAGCTATGGTTACAGTGCTGTAAGGATGTCGCAATAGGCAGGCAGAAAGAATAGAGAGAGTGGTATAGATCTGTAGGACATACATAAATATGGTACGGCCGTGTAGTCTCATAAGTACAGTATGTATCAGAAGAACAAGTTACTTACCAACTGGTAACGTTCTTTCGATTGGATGTTCCTCCAACGTATTCCTCATCTTAGATGTATTCCATCCAGCTTTGCTGCTCTTCGGAATTTTTTCGGCAGAGGGTGCCGTGCGTCGATGTCGTTGAGTCGATGGTCCCTCGAAGGCCTCCGTCGAGGGTGATGTCATTGGGTGTATAAGTAGCACGCGCAGCGAAAGTTGGCCTCAGTTCTGTTTTTCCCCTTTTTATCTTTGATCTTGTACTGTGTACATTGTGCTGACAGACAGGTATGAGCCTTGCGAGATTCGAGATGGCAATAGCCCGGAAAAATCTACAGAGGGGTAGGCTGGGAGGACGATGAGGAATATGTTGGAGGAACATCCAATCGAAAGAACGTTACCAGTTGGTAAGTAACATGTTCTTCGAGTGGATTGTGTCCTCCGACGTATTCCTCATCTTAGATAGACTCCCAAAGCAATATGGACAATTCCTCTGGAGGAGGGGGTAGATTTTTCGATACTCTTAGATTGCAGAGTATAGTACTGCTTTTCCAAAAGTTAGCTCCCTAGACTGGGAAGCATCCAGGTTATAGATTTTTGAGAAGGTGTGTAGCGAAGACCAAGTTGCTGCTTCGCAAATGGATCTTATTGGAACACCTCTTTGAAGGGCCGTGGAGGAGGCAATGCCTCTGGTGGAATGAGCCCTTAACCCTTCCGGAGGGTCCTTTTGAGCTAGGTTGTAGCATTCTGAAATGCAGAGCACAATCCAGCATGAAATTGTCTGTTTTGTCACCGATTGACCCAGTTTCCTTCCTGTGTAACCTATAAACAGCCGGTTGTCCACCCTAAGTCTGGAAAGTCTAGAGATGTAAAAGCTTAAAGTTCTTTTCGGATCCAACCTGTGTAATCTTTCCTCCTCCTTCGAAGGATGGGGTGGAGGATAGAATGCGGTTAAGACAATTTTCTGACTTAAATGAAAATCAGATATTACTTTCGGTAAAAATGATGGTTTTACCCTCAACACAACTCTGTTCTTATGGATGGTCCAGAAGACAGTGCCTGCAATTAGCTCACTCTTCTTGCTGATGTTAGAGCAACCAAGAAGGCTGTTTTCCACGTTAGTAATCTTAATGGACACGTGTGCATAGGCTCAAAAGTAGCACACTAAGAATTTTAGGACTAAATTTAGATCCCAGATCAGTACTTGAAAAGGGTGAGGAGGAAACACATTAGTGAGTCCTTTTAAGAATTGTATTATCAAAGGAATTTTGAAGTAGGAGCATTCTTCCGATGAGCGCTTGAAAATGGAAAGCGCCGCAAGGTAACCTTTTATCGTTCAGATATTCAGACCTCTATGTGCTAGGGTCAGAAGGAAAGATAATACTTCCGGAATAGAACATAGAAAAGGATCGACATTCTTTTCTCTGCACCAGTTGCAAAACTTTTTCCAACGGCAATGGTATAGAGACTTTGTTGCTGGCCTTCTTGCCAAAAGCAACACCTCCATAACGTCATCTGGAAGGTTCCAATCCCTGTATCTCAGCCTTTCAGATAGCAAGCATGTAGGTTGAGCATTTTGACCTCTGGATGGAGAACCTGACCCTCCATTTGAGAGAGCAGGTTCTCTCTCTGAGGAAGACGTACTGGAGGATAGATGGACATGTCTAGAAGGTCCGTGTACCACGTTCTCCTGGCCCAATCCAGGGCAATTAGGATAATGCGGCTCCAAAACCTTCTCAGCCTGCTGATGACCTGAGGAATGACGGGAATCGGAGGGAACGCGTACAATAGTGGGAAATTCTACTCCACCACGAACGCGTCCCCCAGGGCTCCTCTCAAGGGAAATTCCCTTGAGCAATACCCTTCGCATTTTCGGTTGATTCCGGTTGCAAACAGGTCTACTTGAGGGGTTCCCCAAAGGGCGAAGATCTCTTGAATGACTTCCTGAGCCAGTTCCCATTCGTGGGATACCGTGCTCTGCCTGCTCAGAGCATCTGCCATCATATTCTCTTCCCCGGCTAGATGAATTGCTGTTAAAGAGATTCCCTCCTGAAACGCCCAATACCAGAGCTGCATTGCCTCTCTGCACAGGGGTAGTGACTCCACACCTCCTCTTTTGTTTAGGTAGCGCATGGCCACTGTCGTCCGTCATTATCAGGACATTCTTTCCCCTGACAGATGGCAGGAAGGCCTTCAGCGCTAATCCGATTGCCGGTTGATATGTAGTTTGGACTCCGATGGAGACCAATGACCATTGATTGTCAAATCGTTGGCATGAGCTCCCCATCCCAGGAGTAGGGCGTCCGTCACTACTGTGATCTCCGGCCATGGTTGCCAAAAAGGTTCTCCTTTTAGGATGTTCTCTGTACAGGTCCACCATAGAAGGTCTTGTCTGACCTTGTTCGGAATCTGAAGAAGATCCGTCATTTGACCCGAAAACTGGGACCACTGAGTCTTTAGGACCCATTGAAGGGATCTCATCCTCAAGCGTTCCTCTGGCACCAAAAAGATGCAGGATGCCATGAGGCCGAGCAACCTTAAAAAGTCGTAAGCCTGAAGATTTTGGGCATTTAGGAATTTGGAAACCAGCTGAAGAATGTCTTGAGCCCTCGACTTGGGAGGCAAGCTCTTTCCCAAGGATGTATCTAATACAGCTCTTATGTACTGAAGCTGTTGGTAAGGTGTCATCTGTGACTTCTTGAAATTGAGAGAGAAGCCCAGTTTGTGGAGGAAGTGGCAGGTGACTTTCAGATGATCCAGTGCTTGCTCGGCAGAACGCACCCTGATCAACCAATCGTCCAGGTAGGGGAAGACATGAATCCCCCCTCTCCTGAGGTGCGCTGCCACCACTACCATTAACTTGGTGAAGACCCTCGGGGCGGAGGTCAACCCGAATGGCAGGACTCGAAACTGATAATGTGAGTCGCCAACTATGAACCTCAGGTATTTTCTGTGTTTGAGATGAATCGGCACATGAAAATAAGCATCCTGGAGGTCCAATGACACTAACCAGTCCTGATGTTGAAGGGCCTGAAGGATCTGAGAAAGGGTAACCATCTTGAACTTGTCCTTTCTGAGGAACTTGTTCAAGTTTCTTAAGTCCAAGTTGTGTCTCAGTCCTCCGTCCTTTTTGGGGATAAAAAAATATGGGGAGTACCATCCATTGTTCCTCTCCGCTGCAGGTACTGGTTCTATAGCACCTTTCTCCAGCAGGGTTAAAACTTCCTGCTGTAGGAGCGGGTTTGAAGACTTCAACGGGTGTCTCCCTGGTGGATTGCTTTGAGGTTGCTTTAGAAAAGGAAGGCAGTAACCTTGGGCTATTATTTCTAGAGCCCAAACATCTGAAGTAATGGCTTGCCATTCTTGCAGATGCTGTGACAGCCTGCCCCCTACAGGTGTTTTGTGATGCAAGTCCTCAAAGCGGTTTTGTGGCGGATGTTGCAGCCGCTGATGGCAAAGAAGCTGCAGCTGGTTTAGCACGTTTTCCTCGTCCACCACGAGTGGCCTTTTTCTGGCCCCTTTGACTGGCCATTCCTCTCGCCTTTCCATATGAGGTGTAGTAACGATGGGATCGTCCCCTCCATGACAGTCCTTGCGCACGAAAAGGCTGAGGTTGCCTAATAGCAGCTCCTAAAGATTTGGCAGCTGCTTTTGAGGTCTGCAAGCTCTCAAGGCTCTCGTCAGCTTTGTTGCTAAAAAGGTGAGACCCCTCAAAAGGCATGTTCAGAAGGCGGTTCTGTACGTCCGGTGCGAAACCCGACTTCCGTAACCACGCAAATCTGTGCATTACCGTGCTAGTGCCCATGGACCTGCTTACACTATCCGCAGCTTCCAATCCAGATTGAAGGGATTCCTGCATGGCTTCCTTTCCATCTCTAACGATGGCTAGGAACCCTTCCCTTTCTTCCTCTTCTGGTATGTTCTCCGCCGCCATTGCAATGCACTCCCAAAGAATGTATGAAAATGTTGCCAAGGCACATGTGGAGTTGGCAGATTTTAATGCCATGCTCCCGGCTGAAAATACCTTCTGTCCCCAACCATCCACACGCTTATCGTCCCTGTCTGGAGGGATAGACGGGTATGCAAGTTTGTTAGAAGCTGTGGCTGCCTGTATGACCAGACTCTCGGGAGTTGGGTGTTTGGACAGATAGCCGGGGGTCGCTACTGGCCGGGCGATATTTTGAGGTGAGGGATTCATTTACCGCAGGAATAGAATCCGGAGTTTCCCAATTCTTGGCCACCCTATTTTGCAGGGCTACATGAAAGGGTAGTACGGGGTCTTCGGTCGGACCATGGTCCAATATATCTGTTAAATCATCCTGGATGAATTGGGCTGATGGTCTAGCCCATCCTAAGTAATCCACTACCTTTGTCATTAATTGACGGTATGATGGACTGGCATGCTCTCCTGGTTCTGGTCTGCCAAAGTTGTTTTCAGGAGATGGGTCAATGCCACTTGCATTGTGTAATGATTCCACCAAATCCCTCATTCTGCTTTCTTCTGAAATCAAGCATTCTGGGACATTTGGGGTGCCATATTCCAGCCCAAAAGGTACATTCTCCTCATCAGATCTCTCCTGTTCCTCAAAAAATTAGGTCAGGGATCTGAAAAACTCCTTTCTGGGGAGAGGCTTGAAAACCTTCTCTGGGAGAGGAGGAGGAAGAGGTCTAGTACCTGGCTCTGAGGACAATACAGGTTTTGTAACCTTATCCTTCTCTTTTTCTGGCTTCCCTGGCTTGGCTGGAGCCTTTGGCACCGAGGGTTTCGGCGTAGACAACGGCGTCAACGACACCGTGGTCGTCGACAGGGTCTGCTTCGAGGGCGTCGAGGCGACCTTCAAAGATTTCCCCTTCAAGGTATGATGGGTCTCGGACGGCGTCGATGACCTCGAGCAGTCGACTCTACATGAGCGTTTTTCACTCGGCGTCCTGGAAGGTTCCCTATCCTTCCTTTTTCGATCACCCGGGCTCGAGGGTGCACGAGTGTCGGAGCGATGACGCTCCCGGCCGGCTTCCGAAGAAGGCGCGGACCGAGGCTTTGCTTTCTCAAACACCTCCATCATTTTGACCCTGAATGCTTCCCACTCTTCGGCAGACGAATGTTTCGTGGGGCATTTCATCTTTTTTGGAGACTTGTCGGACGACAAGGTGGAGGGAGACCTGTGGCATTGTTTCTTCGATCTTTTTGACGAAGACGACGAGCGATGGGAATCGCTACGGGACCTCGATCGATGCCTTTCGCGTCGAGGAGAATTCTCCTCACGGGATCTCGACTCGACGCTAGAGGTTTTTCGATCGGTTTTTCGAACTATCTGTAGATTTCCTCTCCTCTCTTGCAAGGCCTTCCCTGTCATTGCCTGATACTTCGTACAGGCCTCCATGTCGTGGCCTTCTCCGAGGCACCACAAACACTCTCGATGCGGGTCCGTGATCGACATTTTTGACCCGCACGATTTGCACTTCTTGAATCCCGATTTCGAGGTTGTGGTCGGCATCAATGACGAGGGCATATTTAGTTATTATATATTCTCATAGAACTCGAGGCGCGGCGAATGTCCGAAGCAACGTATACTGCGGAAAAACGGAACTGAGGCCAACGGGTGCCGCGCATGCTACTTATACACCCAATGACATCACCCTCGACGGAGGCCTTCAAGGGACCATCGACTCCACAACAGCGACGCACAGCGCCCTCTGCCGGAAAGATATTTATGGAAGGGTCAGAAGGATACTTATGGAGTCTGGTCATATGTCCTGTTCTCTGAGCCAGTGGATCAGGCTAGCTCGGAATTAAAGGTATGGTAGGTCTTCCCTTAGTGCAGGGGGGAGGGAGTTCCAGTATTGAGCTGCTTTGACAGGGAAGCTACTCCCACCAGACTTGGTAAGCCTAAAATCTAGGTACTTGTAGGAGGTTGGAGTTGACCTTTCTTAGTGGGCGAGAGGCTGTTTGTCTGTTGAATCTGTCTGAGTGGTATTGGGAGGCAGTGTGGTTAAGGCACTTGTGAGTCAGGGATGCAGTTTTAAGGAGGATTTTGTCTATAGTGGATAGCCAGTTGACTGATCTCCTAAGGTCAGATATATAGGCCTTTTTGGGGAGATTTAGGGCGGCTCTCAAAGCATTGTTTTGCAGAGTCTGAATTTTAGAGATGATATGTTTATTGCTGCCAATATATAGTGCGTTACAGTAATCCAATTTAGATAGAATTAGTGCACGCGCTAGGATGATAGTTAGGTGAGAGGAAGGGCATGGCTGCTCTAAGTAGCTTACAAGTGTAGGCAGTGGCTGAAGCCAAGGTGTGAACTTGTTTGCCAAAGGCGAGCGTAGAATCTAGATGGAAGCCAAGTGTTTTGACTACCCTGGCCACATTGTCGATTGCGAATGAAGTGTAGTTGGGGCCTAGTTTTTATTATATTAGACGGTGTCCCTAGGATAAGGAGTTCCGTTTTGTCATCGTTCAGGCATAGACGGTGCGAGGCCATCCATGCCTGGATGATGAGGTAAACTCGGTTTACAAAGGCCAAATCCTTGTCATAATCTCCCGTCAACGGGATGAGGATCTGTGTATCATCAGCATAGTTAGTGTAGGTAATACCTAGACCATCTAGATCATCGAAAAGGAGCTTTGTGAAGATGTTATACAGAGTGGGGGAAAAACAGGAGCCTTGGGGTACGCCGCATGAGATGGGTATAGGATCCGCTGCTGCTGTGGGCGAGAAGACTTGCATTGTCCTGTTGTCTAGGAATGACTGGATCCATGCGACTGCTTCCTGGGAGAAGCAGGCTGCGGAGACTAGATGGTTACATAGTATTGAGTGGTCTACCAGGTCGAATGCGGCTGATAGGTCAAGGAGTAGTAGAAGTGCTGTACTGTCTTTGTCTCTTAGATTATCTATATGTGCCTTAAGATCTAAGAGCAGTCTCATTGCCGTGTTGGGGTCTAAATCCCGACTGGCGAACACCTAGGAGGTGATTTTGTTCCAGGTGGTGCTGAATTTGTAGGTAAGCTACTTTATCCAGAATTTTGAGTAAGAATGGCACTGTGGTTATAGGACGGTATTTGGTAGGGATGTTAGGGTCAAGAGTTTGTTTTTTAAGGAGGGGGAGGTCCCAGGAGCGTTTCAAACTGCAGGGTATGATGCCTGAAGTGAATGAGGCGTTTATAAGCTTGGTAATGAATGGGGAGAGGTCACGGGCAGCATCTTTTATAAATTGGGCTGGGCATGAGTCGCCGTGACAGTTGGACGGTTTGATGGAGAGAATGACTCTCTCCACTTCTTTGGTAGACACTTTGCGAAAGTGAAAGCTGGAGGTGGGTGGAGAGGGAGGGGTGGGGATAGGTTGCAGTGGGGGTGAGAAGTTGGTGTCAGTCTTAGTGGTCTTCTCAGAGTTGTCTGTCTTGGTGGTGGTAATGGTATCTTTTTTTGTTGTTTATTTTCACCTGGAGCATTGTAATCTTATTAGCCAGAGCGTTTTGAATATTCGTGCACCAATTTTTATCCTTCAGAAAAGAGTCAGGAACTTAAATGGGAGATTCTACTTCTTTTAGGATGGCGAATAATTCTTTAGTATTGGATTTGGCTTGGGAGATTCAGGAGTTGTAGGAGGTTTGTTTGTCTAGGATAATGTCCTTCTTATAGAGGGTGCAGAGTTTGGTAAGGTTATTTGTATTAAGGTCTGATGGGTCTGATCGCCAGATTTTTTCGCGTAGGCGTTTTTCTTGTCTAATGGCTTTCAGGTGGGGCGTGAACCACGAGTTAAGGTGTAGTCGGGGTTTGCTCTTTCTGACCTTCAGAGGTGCAATGCTGTCTAGTGATATGAGCATCACTTTGTTGTACACTTGTACCATGGTGGCTGGGTCAGTCTGGTCTGGGATTGAATTTAAAGAGGGGAGGATGAGGGGAATGAGATTTCTGTGGTGATGTTTCTTTTATTTCTGGTAGGAGCTGCGGGAGCAGTCTTACCAATAAATGTGGGGAGTCTAGCTTCGATGGTGAAGGAGATGAGATAGTGGTCTGACCAAGGCAAAGGCCTTATGGAAGTGATAGATGTATGGCAGTTATGCTCAGCCATCCAGTCTAGGGTACATCCTTTAGTGTGCGTAGGTTCTGTGATCTTGGTAAGCAGGGTAATGGTTTTAGCAGGGTCTTGCATTGTCCTCAGGTCTAAAAGAAAGCATCTACCTATGTCAGTGGTGGGCAAGCTGTGGCCCACCTGACCATTCGGCTAAAAAATCCCATCAGCACGTTCTCACAGTACATGGAAGAAATCCAAATCGTTTCTGACTTTAGGAGGTTTGAGCTAGCACTTGCGGATATTGTAAAACGGATTTAGCGTCTGCTCGCATTCAATTGGTTAGGTTTTGCCAAAATGTATTGGAATTCATGCGATATATAGAAGTAGTCTGTCTCTCAGTTGGTTCTCTCTCCGTTTGTTTGGAATGTATTAGCACAAAAGGGAAGTGGTCAAGTTTCAAGCTTTGTGGATCTTTTTGGAGGCTGCAATTTGATAAAAGGCGGAAAAGAGCATAGAATAATACACATTTTGGAGGAAGCAATCAGAAACAGGTACGACATTCCAAAGGTGAATCCATGAACTGTTCTGCTATTCCAAAAGCTGCATTCTTCTTATGCCTGATGCAAATAAATGACTTGGTTAGCCTAACTAAGGTATCATCTTTTTAACTTTTATTGGAGCAATGCTTTCTATATTACCATTGGCTAACACAGTACAAGAAAACTGAACTATATATTAAATACTTAAAAGCAATAATAAATTAAAATTTTAAGAAAACGCTAACAAAAGGTCAAGTCTATGAAGAGTGGGAATACCAACATTAAGGCACAAACATTCACTGTATACAAATGCAATTCAACCATGAAACGAACTATAAACGCTCACTCTACACTACTACAAATCCAACCTTTACAAGCACTTCAACCATGGGATGGATGAAACCTACCTAAAACTTGAAATGAGTGATTTACATTTTTTGTGATTGATTTCTCTGAGGGATTTTTCAAATGTTTTATATCCAATGACAAGTTTTTGGGGGGAGTATGGGGTATAGTGTATGAGTGTGTGTCACATAAGTGTATTTAGTGTAGTGTATGTAGCATGGTTGCGGTATAGGTGTATCATCAAATGAGCTTAAGCCGTACGTTTACATTTCATAGATTGACACAATTAACTATTTGTATAAGTCTTATAACTGTAATAAGTGTGTCTCTACGTGCGTGTGTCGTAAGGTGTATGAGTGGTGTGTAAGTTCTTGCATGTGTGCATAATTTATAAGTAGAATATTGTTTGGTGTTACATCATATGAAAATCATATGTCCTATACGGCTCGTATATATATGAAAACTCAAATCAAAGTGAGATTTGATGTTCGTGTTTTAATGTTTAGGAGGCATACAAAGGTGTTCCAGTTCTTTCATGTACACAATTTAACTCTCTTTCACTCCTGACTTTCAAATGAGTTTTCACTTGTATATTAGCGTACATGTATGAAATGTACATCTACACTTCGTTTACAAAATGTACATTGATTCAGTGCTGTGCTGTCATAGCGTTGGTTTTAAGAGAATGTGTTGTAAGTGTGTGTGTGTGTGATTTAAGAGCATGTCACATAAGAGAATGCGCCATAAGTATGTGCACCATATGTGCAAGTGTTGTAAGAGCATGTTTGGTAGAAGTGTCTTTCATAAGATCATGTGTCATAAGACGGTGTGTCGTAAGAGCGTGTGTCGCAAAGCGTGTGTCGAAAGTGCATGTATTACAAGATCGTATGTCCCAAGTAATAACCAGGTTACTCACCACCTTACTCCTACTCCATAGTCCCCTTTCCTTCTGTGGGACTAGACCGGAGCACTTTGTAAAAGCATCAAAATGTTGCTAGTATTTTAGTCCTTTCTCTCTTTTACGCGGGGTACTGCACGCGGCCGTAACCCCGCCCTGCACGTCGCCCATCAGTCCTTTTCTATCGCCAGGTCAGAGACCTTTAAGCAATAACAGAGGAACCTTATTAGAGGGGACGGAGGGCGGGTGTATGGATGAAAGGGGACTATGGACTAGGAGTAAGGTGGTCACTACGGTGAGTAACCTGCTTATGCTCCTAAATCCTGTTCCCTTTCCTCCATATTTATGGGAGATTCCCAAGCACTCCTCACAGGAACTATGGGTGGATGGAAAACCCCTTATTGAAAAAGGTTCTTCAGCACAGCCTGGCCAAACTGAGCATCAGATCTGGAGCTCAGGTCTAGACAATGTTTAAAAAAAGCCGATGGGGAGTCCCAAGTAGCCGCTTTTGCGATGGTCTACCAGGGGACATATTTCTGAAAGGCAACTGCGGCTGCCTTGCCCCGCATCAGGTGTGCATGAATACCTTTAGGAGGCTGCAGTCCTTGGACAGTGTAAGACTCCGTAATACAGGCAGCGATCCATCTGGAGATTGTCGCGTTATAGGACTATTTACCTCGTGGTTTACCAAAGGTCACTAACAGTTGAGAAGAGCTCCTAAATTCAGATGTCCTGTCCAGATAGAACTTGAGAGGGGGGGGGGGGCGTGGCTAGGCAGCCATGACATAGGACGTGTCTTTCCGAGGCTCCTGTCGATCCTTAATGATCCTGCCGTGCACATGCATCATTGCCTGTGCATTAGTGCTGAAAATACAAATACCAACGTGGGAACAGTAGAGGAACATAGAGAGCTAAGCCTCATGAAAAACCAAGGTCAGGAACCGCAGTTCTGAAGAGAAGAGTAACTGGTGATACCAGATAGGGACGCCTGGAAAATGGCGTCCGTCTGATAACAAAGGACTTGGCAGAGCAGAGGTGCAGCAAGTTTGGAACAAGAGGTCTACGGACGCAATGCCTGACAGGAGAGGCTGTGCTGGTCTGGAGCGCGACAGAAATGTAAGCCCTGATGGACCTGCTGCCTGCTGAGAGCTACCAGAGCTGCTGGCGACCTGTAGCGGATAATAAGCCCGGTGACGGGGAACACGGAAAGCAAAGCGGCCATTATTTTCATGGGCAAGGCATGCAGCGGAGATCTGGCCGGAACGCACAAAACAGATGGGGAGCCAAGCAGCACTGGAATACAGAGCAACGTGAGATGCAACTGCGGAGCACACAACGCGCGGCATACCACAGCCGATGTGATACATCAGAGCCGCCCACGACTGTAAGGCTACGCCGTATGATGCGATGAAGACACTGCGGCTACGAGCACGACTCAGCTGGTGATCCGTGGGGCACACGTGTTATGAAACCAGAGAGTGAGCCGGCAGCCCTGAACGAGCATAGGAAGTAAGTGGACGCACACGGCCAGCAGAGAAGTGCGATCTGCAACACATGACATTGTTGCACTTGGTCGGGAGAGCAGCGAGAACTGAGTAACTGTATTTACCAATTGTTATGCACCTGAGGTTTCAGTGTTATTAAGGAATACTGTTACTAAAACGATTAAGATCAAACATATGGTGCTTGAATGCACGGAGCTAACGAAGCTGGTGCCTGGGCCACTTAATTGAATACAGCTGCTGGTGGAAAGCACAACGTGAGGCAGCGTGCACCCTCAATATATTAACTGGGGCCAACAAAGGCTTGGGGAAGGTGAAACCCCACAGCTAGACTCTGGCAGTATACTCAATAACTGCATCACCCGAGGGTCGTATCTCCTTGTGCACGCCCCGAAACACAGAAGACAATGCCAGCAACCTATTAAAGGAGAGGGGGAGCCAAGAGAGTGGTGAGGGGAAGCTCGAATGTCCTAATAAGAAGACACGAGCAGGAAATCTGGTGAGAGGCACAATTAGCGGAAGCTCACAGAGGACCCCAATTGTCGTGACAACACGCATAGCATACCTCAAGGATATATCCGAAATCACGTGTGCACTGAACAAATACAAAGGTGCTGCCCAGCACATGTGTCCCGGTACAGCCCAGACGACAGGGCAAGAGGGGGTGAATGGACTTGCTGATCGCCGCTGATTTGCTGGGCATGCCACGGAGCAGGCTGGCAGAGCTTTTGAGGCCCCCATGCTTGGGTAAGGCCTTGGACGTTGGAACGGGGTGTGCGCCCCCCTCCCCCTACGTGTGGAGCATAAGAGGTGGTCAGACCCACTACATACGGCTGCTGCGACATAGCTAACAAGCCTCCAAGACAAAAAGTGAAGCAACCTACGCTAGACGAATTTGCCAGAACACCGCCGGGCCCGGACAGTGCCAGGGGCAAAGACAAGCCCCCTGCAGGTGGCATGGCCGCCGCGGGTACAAATCAAGAGGTTCTGGCTGCAATTGCGGACTTGAAGGCAGATTTGAAAGCGGCCTGGGAAGCTAAGCTCGAAATTGTTGTGGCTGAATTGAAAACAGTGTTGGACCTTAAGGTCAGTGAAGTGCAGGAGGAGGTGAATCTACTCCGAGAGGATGTAAGGTCTCTGTCGGAGCGCACAGAGAGCCTGGAGAAAGAAGGGAGTTCGAACACAGCGGACTGTGCCTCACACAAGTCAGAACTGCATGCCCTAGTGCAGAGAGTGGGCAACCTGGAGAGTAGAGTGGAGGAAGTGGAAGGACGCGCCCGAAGGAACAACATCCGCATTGTGGGTATACCGGAGGGAACAGAGGGCCACAACCCCACGGAGTTTGTTGAAAACATGTTGCTACAGGAGATAACTGGAGGTGTTCTGTCTCAAGGGTTTGCTGTGGAACGAGCACACAGGGCTCTGAGGAGGAGGCAGACGCCTGGCAATCCGCCTGGGCCAGTTATCGCCACGATCCTTAACTATCGGGATCGGGAAAGGATTCTGGAACACTTTCGCAAAGGTGGAACAATCAAGCGTGGGGAGGCAAACATAACAGCCTACCCGGACTATACCCTGATGGTGCAGCGGAGCCGAATGAACTTTGGGGCTGTTAAGAGGAGACGGAGGGAGGCGGGCCAGAAATACATGCTACTTTACCTGGCGAAATTGAAGGTTTTTCATAAAAACAGAACTTTATTTTTCGACACTCTGGAGGACGCCATGGGTTGGCTTGATACGCAGGGTTGCCCCCAGGAGCCTGACATCCAGACGGAAGGAGGCGGACGAGATAAGTAAAGAGTATTGTGAGCACATGGAGATGGTGCGACTTAAGACTACCGGACTTGATTATAGTCATTGATGTGGTCTGTTTGTAGACGGGACCAGAGTAGGATAGATAAAGTATTGGGTGCACTGTGACTGTTGCCGTACTAAGGAGCCTTGTAGGGCTAGTCCTCACACCCCCATTTAGGATTAATAGTTAAGTGGCCATTAGGGCGACTTCACCCTACTGAGCTCTGAGCGTACCAGACAGGGCTAGATGTGGGGGTGCCTGAGATCCAGGGATGGAGCTGGGCAACAGTTGGGGAGGGGGTTGTTGGGGAAGGGATGGATGGGGGAGGGGAGGGAGGCGGGGAGTATGTTGTGTATATAGTTTCGGGGAGTTTGAGTTTAAACACGAGCCCACGGGGAATAGCCTTGGAATTGTATCTGTATGGCGCAGGCGGATGGGGTTGGCTGAGAGGGAGGGAGATGGGTACTGACGAGCCATGGGGGATCTTAGAATAGTGACGTGGAATGTCAGGGGACTCATAGTTATTTAAAAAGGAATAAGGTCATGCTGTATTTGAAGAGACAAAAGATAGATATTGCATTGTTACAAGAGACGCATTTGACACCGGAAAAATTGGAACTGGTGGGGAGAAAATGGAAAGGTACTGTAGTGGGGACTTCGTACTCGGCCTATGCTAGGGGCGTGCTGGTCTGGGTGGCACTGCACGTCCCATTCCAACTAATACAGGAAACGGTTGAAACTGAGGGGCGTTTGGTCATAGTGAGAGGGTTGGTAGAAAATAAAGAGGTGTGCATTGTAAACACGTACGCCCCTAATCAAAACACAGCCGAGTACTTCCGGACTATGTGCACCAACCTGAGCTTGTGCGTGGGTAGCGCGATGATCTGGGGCGGCAATTTCAATTGTGTGTTAAACCCTGAAGTAGACAGGTCGGATGACAAGGTGGTCAGGCCTGCCCCAGCAGCTAGGGCATTGCAGTCGTTGCTAGACGACTTCGGATTGGTAGATGTGTGGAGAATAAAGCATCCTGATGAGGCAATATTCACATTACTCGGCCCCACAACAGCTGCACACTAGACTCGACTATGTCTTTGCCACACCATATGTACTGGTAGAGATCGTTCACATAGAATATAAAGCGAGGGTCCTGTCGGATCACTCGCCCCTGGCTCTGGGGTGGCAATACTGCCGCCCTAGGGCACGGATTCCGACGTGGCACCTCTGTGCGGAGGCGCTTAAAGATCCGGTCTTTCGGGAGGATATGAGAGATGAGATCATTAACTATTTTGAGGTTAACACAGGCAGTGTTGACTTGGCGGGGACACTGTGGGAGGCCTTCAAGGTTGTGATGCGGGGTGTGGCCATCGCTAAATCGAAAGGCCTGCAAGATGGGGTTCTGGCTGATTTACAGAGGGTAGAAGAGGAATTAGAAAGAGAACTAAAAAGTGGAAGCATAGACACCGAGCTAGTACTTAAACTACAACAACAGTGCACGGAATACTGGGAAAGGCTCTGCAACCTTAATTACAAAATGTACGTTGAGAGACAACATGCGGGTGGAGATAAAACGGGCCGTCTCTTGGCGTGGCTATACAAGAGCGACACCCCTAGGCCTCCAATTAGGACAATAACCAGAGTAGATGGAGAGGTGGTAGACACCCAAGAGGGAGTCAATAGGGAATTTGCGGATTATTATAGAGAACTATATGTGGACAGAGGAGGAGGCAGCCAGGGTGAGATGCTGGAAACTCTGCAAGATATGGGATTGCCCAAGATAAGAAGAAAGAGAAGAATTAGATGCACCAATTACTTTGGAGGAGTTGGAGGAGGTTGTTAGGCAGTTACCTACTATTAAGACTCCGGGAGCAGATGGCTTACCTAGTGAATTTTATAAAGCATATGGGGCGGAAGTGCTCCCCCGATGTTGGAAATGCTCAATGAGGCGTTTGAAGTGGGACGGCTACCGGAGTCGCTCAGAGAAGCGATCATAATACCGCTCCTTAAACCTAATAAACCTGGGCATTGCTGCGGATCGTATAGGCCGTTGTCGATGCTGAACCAGGACAGCAAGATATTAACGGCTGTCCTGGCGAATAGACTGCGGAAAGTAATTAGCAATTTGGTACACCCGGACAAAACGGGCTATGTCCCGGACAGGAATATTACTCACAACCACAGGCGACTCCATCGGGTGATCGAATGGGGCTGTGACAATGAAGGAGAAATGGCAATCGTGTCTTTGGACGCAGTAAAAGCGTTCGACTCGGTTAGATGGTCGTGGCTGATGGTGGCTTTGGAGGAGTATGGAATGGGGCCGGGGTACATCAGGTGGGCGGAGATGCTGTATAGTGCGCCGCTAGCCAGGGTGCGAACAGGAACAGTGATATCTGAGAGACGGCAACTTAGCAGAGGCACTAGAAAAGGGTGCCCCTGGTCCCCGATGTTGTACATTCTGGCTCTGGAGCCCCTGGCACTATATCTGCGGCAGCAATAGGATGAGATAGGCATTGAGGTTGGGGGGGGAACAGCACTCGATATCCCTATATGCGGACAATTTGTTATTATACTTGAGATACCCGGAAGAAAAACCTTCAGTATATTCTGGAGGTGATGGAAAGGTATGCGAGGTTGTCCGGTATAGTGGTGAATCCCCAAAAACCTAGCATTTTCCCACTGGGCAGTTACAAGGGAATCCCTGTAGAAAGGTTGCCGGTGTTACAGGTGCCGTGGACTGTGGACTCCTTCCGCTACCTTGGAATAGATGTGTACCATACAGCGGAGGAGGAATACAGGCGCAATACCGAGATGGCCGTTGGGAAAATCCGCAAATGTATGAGGTTTTGGGAGAAATTGCCCTTAGCGATGATGGGGCGGGGAGCGATGCTTAAGATGATGGTACTACCTAGGCTCCTACATTATTTTAGCAATATCCCACATATGATTCCCATGTGTTTTTTTTTCCAACTAAACGGTATGTGTAGAGATTTTCTGTGGCATGGTACCCGGAATAGAGTAGCGCTCTGGAAGTTGCAGAACTTTCACGAAAAAGGGGGTGTCAAGCTACCTAATTTTGAGGCCTATTATATAGCGAGTACAGTTTGTGGCCAAATGGCTCTCTGACGAAGCAACCCCTGAATTTAGATTGTTTGGGCAGGACTGTGCCCCGTTTTACCTGAAAGAAATTATCTGGTTGCCTGAGTCAGAAATAAAGGAGTGCCCGGGGATGATGAGGCTTGGGTGGAAAATGTGGCGACGAGCATGTATAATGATGGGGGACCCGCTCCCGTGCTCCCGGCAGGTACCTCTGGTCGCTTTGGTGGGAGGAGATAAGCAACTGAGGGTGATCATCAGAACCTATTGGGAGTCGGTTGGGCTAGTAACGTTGGGAGACATATGGCAGGAGGGGACTATCAGGGAGTTTGAAGGACTTGGAGAGGAGGCAGGACTACATGGGGGCCAGTATGTTACGTATCACAGATTGGTGCGGAAGATTAGAATAACGTGGCCTGAGACAGTGTTGGCGGAAGAACCGGACGCCATTATGGGAATGATATATGACACAGCTGAAGGGGGGCATGAGATCTCTCTAGATTGTATGAGATGGTAATGGCTAAAGTTGGAAAGGAATTGACACATTTGAGATTGGACTGGGAAACAGAGGTGGGAGCCCAAATGGAGGATGGGATGTGGGAGCGGGCCCTAGGATACCATAAGAAGGTATCTAGGAATGCCAGATTGCAGCTAATTCAGCTGTACGTGACGCATAGAGCGTATATGACCCCGCTGAGGATATCTAAATTTAGGAATGCTGGGAGACAGGCGTGCCCCAAGTGCGATGAGGAGAACGCTGATATGACACACATGTTTTGGTCATGCCCAGTGATCGAGTGTTTCTGGAGAGAAGTCGCACAAAAGCCAGCAGAGAAAGGGGTCACGCTTGTCGTAGACACGGCCTGGGCCTGCCTGTTGGGAGGGTTTCCTAGGCCACGAAAACTGAAGCATGTTGGGAAACTGAGAGACTTGGCGTATGTGCGTGCAAAGCGAAGGATAGCTATGGATTGGAAAAAGTGTCATAAGCCACGTGTGGAGGCGTGGTGGAAAGAATTACAGAAATGGTCAGAGGCTGAAACGGTGGTATGGCAGGAGGCAAGTAGCATGTCTTGGGAAGAAGTGGGTACCCTGATGGCATGGAAGGTATTGATATCTGGACTATTTGGAACAATGTTAGATCCAGAGGACTCTGATGGAAATGACGCCCTGCCGTGCGTAACAGATACTGAGTGTGAAGGACAAACAGGCTCGTGAAGGCGGGTTGGAACAGGGGGGCAGTGAATAAAGACCAATTGATGTTAATGTAATGATTGTGGATTGCACTGCGTGTTTGGTTTGTATTGTTGGTGGTATTGAAAAACTAATAAAACTCTTAAAAAAAAGAATAGAACTTAAGAGACCTTCTAACATCCAAACAATGTAGAACCCTTTCCGCTTCTGAAGCTGGGTTTGGAAAGAAGACCGACAGGGAGATTGACTGATTCGGATGGAAATCAGAGACCACCTTTGGCAGGAAAGAAGGATTTGTCCGTAGGACCACCTTATCCTTGTGAAAAACCAAAAAGGGATGCTCCACTGACAGAGCTTGGAGCTGACTCACCCACCTTGTTGAAGTAATGGCAACCAAAAAAGACACTTTCCACGAAAGGTACTTAAGGTCCACCGTGGCCATTGGTTCCAACGGCTTATGGCACAATGCCGTAAGGACCACATTCAGATCCCACGTCGGGTGCGGCATGCGAACCGGAGGATAAAGATGCATCAAACCTACAAAGTGCCTCTTAACGACTGCATTTGACAGTGAATAAGAGCACTGACCCGTGGACAGGTAGGCGGCTACCGCTGAAAGATAAGTTCTGCATGACAGAACATGAATGCCCGATTCTGCTAGGTGAGACACGAAGGACAGCACCGTGTCAATCGTAGCCACCCTAGGGTCTGTTTGGCTAAGCACCAGTGACAGAACCGAAGTCACTTACTCTTATACTGAGACCTCGACGTAGGCTTCCTGGCTGCCTGAATTATTCGCCTGTTAGCAGACAGGTTGAGATGCTCTAAAGATCTGAACTAAGGCACCATGCCGCCAAGTTGAACAATTGTGGGGAGGGGTGCCACAGCTGTCGATCCCTCTGGTGAAGCAGATCGGGACTCACCGGTAGCCTGATCGGTGCACACACCGACAGGTTTTGAAGTTCTGAGAACGAGAACCTGGCCGGCCACCACAGGGCTATGAACAGTTCACTGTGTTCCTCAGCTTGCAAATCGTCCGATTGAATCAGAGGCAGAGGCGGGAAAGCATAGGCCTTCATGTTGTGCCAAGGAATCTCGAGAGCATCCCCCAGAGAGGAGGCTCCCAGACCATTTCTGGAGGCATACAGAGAAAGTTTCTTGTCTACCGATGTCACGAAGAGGTCCACCTTCGGAGTGCCCTAGCACAGGAATAACCGTGAGAGGATCTCCACTTTCAATTCCCATTCGTAGCTGACCATTGTCCACCAACTGAGGGCATCCGCCGTGACGTTCAGCTGGCCCAGGATGTGCACTGCTACCAGCCAGACGCCATGCTGAATCGCCCATTTCCAAATCTGGATGGTCAGACCCACAAGAGGGGGAGACTTGGTGTTCCCCTGCTTGTTGATGTAGTACATTGACACCACATTGTTCGTGCGGATACGGACCACTTTGTTGACAATGACCGGCCTGAACGCCTTGAGTGCTAGGAAAATCACCAGAAGCTCCAGATGATTTATGTGAAGGAGCTTGTCCTGAGGTGACCAAAGGTCAGAGACCTGAAGAAGATCCAATGTCGCACCCCACCCCAGAAGGGAGGAGGCCATCGTGACCGTTACCATCGGGCTGGGTCTTGAAACCCTGCACCCACCGACAGGTTGCTGAGAGACAACCACCACACCAGGTCCGCTCTCAGGGAAGCCGGAATCAATATCAACTTGGAGTTCGGATCCACAGCCTGACGCCAAGAACTGCGAAGAGCCATTTGAGTCTGCCTCATCTTGAAACGAGCGAGAGGTAGAGCCAATACGCATGAGGCCATGAGGCCCAGAAGCCTCTGGAACCACCTGGCTGACATACTCTCCGACTGCGCAAACATCTGACACGTGGCCAACAAATCCGCCATTCTGTCCCCGGTCAGGTAAACTCTTCAGTTGATCGTGTTACAGCCAAAACCCAGAAAAATCAAGTCCTGAGAGACCGTCATGAAAGATTTCCCCCAGTTCACCAACAGCCTCAGGTGGAAAAGGAGCTGGAGGAGAGACTGAAGATTGCACGTGGCTTTCAAAGGGCAAGAGCTGTGTATCAGCCAATCATCCAAATACGGATACACATGGATCACGGATACCCTGCAGACGAAGATAAGCTGCAATCACCAACATCATCTTCATAAAGACTTGCGGTGCCGAGTTGAGGCCAAAAGGAAGCCCTCGGAACTGGAAATGCTCCTCTCCCACAGAGAGACAGAGGTATCTCCTGTGTGGATTCCAGATCAGAATATGCATATACGCATCCTGAAGGTCCACCACGCTGAGCCAATCACCCATCTGTAAAGAGGACTATCTGACCAGGCGTGATCATCTTGAATTTCTCTTGGGGTAGGAAAAGATTGAACTGGGAAAGGTCTAGAATGGTGCGCAGGCCAGCCTTGTTGGAAGTGGGCACCGTAAACAGTTGGGAGTAGAAGCCCTCTCCTCGTTCCCCTAGGGGAACGGGTTCCACCGCTCTGAGATCCAGTAACTTCTGAATCTCGGCTCTCAGGGAGGGCGACCCCGACTGCTGGAAAGGAGGGTTCATGGGTGGGGTAGGAGGAAGCGGAAGCCCGCCCGGGCGACTGACAAGACCCACCAGACCTCGGTGATGGTCTGTCACGCCTCCCAATGATACGCAATGCGTCCTCCCACCGGGGTCTCGTGCGAGCACGGAGAACCCTCATTTGGCAGGTTTTTCGGTGGCACCACCACCTGAACCTGAGGAGGAGGCTGAGAAGCAGGAGAAAAATCGACTATGTTGCTGCCTCCGGTGGGAGTTCCCCAAAGGGGTATCGACTCTGCAGGATTTTTGATGGAGAAAACTCCTGAAACCAGAGGAGGGCCGGGATTGTGATAACGGACAGACAAGGATTTGGCCGTCTAGGTGCTATCCATCATTTTGGTCAGCTCCACATCAGTTGAGGAATGAAAAAGCTCCTTGCCATCAAACGGCAGGTCCACAACCTTGTCCTGCACCTCCTTGGAAAACTTGGTGGCGTGCAGCCAAGCCTGCCGAGAGGTATCCACTCCACGCATAAGGCCCCGGGGCGAAGTGTCAACATGATGAGCCTGCGGCCTCCAGCAGATCTTGAGCCAGAACTCTCGCATCTGACATTCCTGCCTTAAAGTCCTCAAGGTTTTCAACAGGGATTAACTCAAACTCCGACAGACCTTTCCACATTTTCATATTCGCCCCTGCTAACACCATTTCTGCATTAGCCTGCCATAGTTGCAGGGCGAGTTAGCGAAAATCTTCGTCCCAAGTGAGTCAAGAAGCTTATCCTCTTTCCCCAGGACCTGAGTAGCCATCGTAGAAGAGGATGCTGCAGGCCTGGACTGCAAAGTGGCCGCAGCCACCACCGTGGAGGAGGGAGGCGGACATGATGCTAAGGCCACCTCTTCCGAAGAATGCAGCCTGTAGCGTGCGTCAATTTTCTTATTGACGAACATTCCATAGTGTGGCCTCTTCCAGACTCTACGGACCTCGGCCAAAACGTCCTTCTGCAAGAACAGACGTTTTGGCCGAAAGGCCAAACTCCAAAGGAGACAAGGTGAACACCCCCGAAAGCACACCCTCCTGCGGAGCGGGTGCCTCGGCACTGGAACAGCCAACGAACATCCAACAAACACATCATGTCCAGCAGCTGGTCATGAAAGGCTCTGATAGAGCGGGCTGGTCTTCGCTGTCCTGATCGCCCTGCATGTCATCCGACAGGTCAGGGTCCAGCTGAACCACATCAGGCACCACAACCACCTTGTCCACTGGGGACAACAGAGGCAAGGGTGGAAGAGTAGGGGGAGGCCCCACAGGCAAGGGTGGCGCCGGTGTAACCACTGGAGGCGCAGGTGGGACCAACGGAGCCAGCGGGCATATCTCCCTAAACAGACCCTTAAAATACTCCTTCATGGGTCCGAACGCATATGTTTTTGAAACTCGCTGCCAGAGGAGGCCTTTCATGAGGCGGGTCATTCCAGGGACGCAGGGGAGAGGGTTCCCAAGAAGGTCCATCCCCAGAGGTGTCCACATAAATCAAGGGTACCGACACCGCAGGCAGCAAGACATTGGGCAGAAGGGGCATCCAGGCGTTCCAGTCAAAAACTGGACGAAACAGATGAGCACAAAGAAACCGATGTTCACCGACAGAGCAAATCCCTACACCTGAGGTCGATGGCGTAGTTGTAAGGGATGCATCCAAAATGGCCACCGTGGTCTTGGCAGGAACGGCCACCATTTTGTCGGCACCTGAGGAGAACTGCGACACGTGTGGAAGTGAGGCAGGGGTCCCCACAGGTGGGTCAGGGGTCTTCATTTTAGCCTTTACACAAGGAACCTCGGCCAAGGCGGCACTGTGGCGCCTAGGATTTATTTGTGGCATGCTAATAGACAAACTATCCTTCTCAGGATGGACCTCGGCACTGCCAGTAAAGGAGGAATTATGGTTCGAAACCTCACTCCTTACCCCCTCAACAGCTCTGGAGTCACCGCAAGAGCAGGAACAATGAGGATCACCTTTCACCGACAAGGCCTTAACAGGCCTCTCAGAACTGTTGGGACACCTTAGCCTCTACACGGGGGACCTTGGACCCTGGTCCGGTAGAAGCCTCTTCACGCTGAGCCTCGAACTTCCTTTCGGTATGAACAGGCCCAGCCGGGGCCTCAGGGCGCACCCCGGTACTTTTGAGGGAAGCTCCAATCAAGGAGGCCTCGGAGCGAGCTCCGGTACCCCACGACTCAGTAGAACTCGTTCTACAAACAGCCCCCACAGGAGGGGCCTCAGACTGTAATCCGGTGTCTATAGGCCCCTTACGGAAACCCTCGGAGAAAACTCTGGTACACTTTTTAGGCCCAGAGGGCACCTCAGGGAAAGCCCCGGTAATAGGGCCTTTAACACTCCTTCCGGTCCGGGAACACCCCGGGAAGGAGTCCCCCAGCCGGGGTGCCCTAAAAATTAAAGAATTTACCAGGCGTTTCTTCTTTTCGTTGATGAAGGATTGAAAATGCGTAGGAGGAGTGAGCTGAAACACCTCCTCCCACTGTTCTAACCGACGTTGAAATGCCCAGACTAAAAGGGAATCGCAATAAAAACAGGAGTCCCACCGGTGGTCAGGACCCAAACACTCTAAACAAAGAGGATGGGGATCCACCCTAGAGAAGCGTCGCTGACAGGAAGAACAATTCGGTAAGTCTAGCTGAAACGGCATAGATGGACTATCACGCGATCGCTAGCGAGAGCCAGAGAGGAGGAAATTGGAAGGAAAAAAAACCTTCCGCAGATGCAAGTGCGTCCAGTCTCGAAAGAGCGGAGAAAAGGACTGATGGGCGATGCACGGGGCGGAGCTAAGATGGGCGGGGTTACGGCTGCGTGCAGTACCCCGTGTAAAAGAGAGGAAGGACTAACATTTTTGCAAAATTTGAATGCTTTTACAAAGTGCTCCAGTCCCGTCCCACAGGACGGAGGAATGTCCCATAAGTATGGAGGAAAGGGGACAGGACTTAGGAGTATGTGTCATAAGAGTGTAAATTCATCTCTGTCTCATCAATTACGTGTAAGCTGTGATACATTGGGCCTCATTACGGCCATGGTGCTCCCGTAATGAAGGGTGCCGGGACGGGACCGGCACTGTTCATTACGGGATGCATTATTACGACGTCCCCTAGCGGGACCCGGACAGAACGATGGGGATTGGTTACGTGAATGAGGAATTACTGTGTCCTTCAAGGTTGGAATGACCTGGTAATTCCTCATTCACATAACCCAGTACTGGAACCCGGTATGGAGGCAGCCATGCCCTTATTAACGGCAGGGCTACCTCCATTCTCGTAATGAGGCCCATTGTCTCAAAAGGCTGTCTGTGACCACATGAAGTACTTTATTAAGTTCTGTCGGTTTCCGAAATTATCAGTGGTGTAGTTGGTTGTTGCTCGCATAAAATTCAGTGTCCATGAAAGCACATTTTACTACATCATTCATGAGATTTAGTTGAATCTTGGGGTTGTCATCATTCAATTTTTCACAATAATGAGCATGTTCTTGTATTCCATTCCAAACTAACATTATATAATCAAAATAGTCACAACACAGGGCAAAGTTTGTATTGGAAACAGGAATTTAAGGAGGACAATGCACACATTTTCCAGTGGGGTTAATGTGTTTTTGTTATATTGTTAAGATCCACCCGGGAAAAAAATATGAGTGGCAACCTCTGCCTAAAATATGCTATAATCATTTGTCAAACCGAGCAGAACAGACAGCCTTTTCTCTTGCCAAAGCCAGCAGATGGGACTTTGTCCTCTGCACATTTTTTATTCAGCAGTCTTCATGTGCTTATGTGAAGAGCTAGCACTGGGAAACATGCAACACATGCTGGCACCAAATAACAGCCTGCTAGCTTTCACCTTGTCAGAGAGTCAGAAACAAAAGAAAAGGGAGTGAACAAAATGCCAAACAAGAGGGGGCATACGACCAAAATACAGCAATAGGTTTAATAAAAGTCCTCATGTGTCTAACATTTGAAACAGGATAGTTGACATAAAAAGCAAGCACCCTGACAAAGAAAACATCCCACACATTTTGCAAACCGTTCTGTATTCAAGACAGCACCTTATTGGATGATCAAACAAAGAGCACAGGTGCTGAATAAATTATAAATTACTCACCGTAGTGACTAGCGTACTCTTAGTCCATAATCCCCTTTCCTCCATACTGTATGGGCGTCCCTCACCATTGCCTAATGACACCAGATTATTAGGGGTGAGGATGGTGGGACGTATGGAGGAAAGGGGACTATGCACTAAGAGTACGTTAATCACTACGGTGAGTAACTTATAATTATTCTTACGTCCCGTCCCCTTTCCTCCATACTGCATGGGCGATTACAACTGAATGTAGCCCCAGGGTGGAGAGGAGACTCTCCTTAAGCAAACAGGTTCCGGAGAACCACCTGTCCTAAAGCCGCATCCGACCTGGAGCTGGCATCCAAACAGTAATGCTTGCAGAAAGCCGATGGAGTGGCCCATGTGGCCGCCCTGCTTATGACCTGCCAGGGGACATGGCGCTGAAAAGAGATGGCCATTGCCTTGGCCTTGATTGCGTGGGCATGCATGTTTTCCGGAAGGGGTCTATGCAGGCCCTCGTACGCTTCCTTGATGGCGGAGACCGTTGAGCGGGAAATTGAGGCTTTTGAAGCCTGATAGCCTGGCGCCTCCAAAAGTGATGAATAGGGCATCTGACTTGCGGAAGCCCTTGGTCCAGTCCAGGTAGAATTTCAGGGCACACCTGGCATCTAGGCAGTGCAGAACTCTCTGAGGCTCGTTCTTTGGGTCAGCAACGAATGTGGGAAGGACAAGCTCCTTGTTTAGGTGAAAGGCTGATAGCACTTTAGGTAGAAATGCTGGATGGATCCGCAGGACCACCTTATCCTTGTGGAAGGTAGTGTGCGGCTCTGAGGCAACTAAGGCCTGGATCTCGATGACCCTGCGCGCTGAAGTAAGGCCAACGAATAGGGCCGTCTTGATGGCGACTAGGCTCATGTCCATGGACGCCATAGGCCCAAACGGCTTGTGCGCGAGGGCGCCCAAGACTAGGTTCAAATCCCACACAGGGTGTGGCTTCCTGATGGGCAGGTAGAGTCTAGCGAGTCCGGCCGGGTGTCTCCTGACAATCGGGTTGGAGGAGGAGAAGACCATTTCCTCCGAATTCCCGTAGGCTCCAATGGCTGAGAGTTATGTGCGGCAGGTGTCCACCTGCACGCCAGAGTTGGCGAGGTGCGCTGAGAATTATAGTACATTGTCCAGCGAACAAGCCAGCGGGTCGATATCCTTGGAGTGGGCCCAGTGGCAGAACCTGGTCCATTTACTTTTATACTGTGCTCTGGTAGCCCTGCTCCTAGCCCCCTGTATGATTTCCAGATTGGCCTGGGATAGGTTGAGGTGGCTGAGTGTCACCTGCTCAGGAACCACGCTGTGAGGGCTAGCTTCTGAGGGGCAGGGTGGACGACCCTGTCCCCCTGTTGTGTCAGAAAATGTGCTGGGCTCGTCGGGAGGGGATTGGAGGGACCTCTGAGGGTCTGAGCAGCTCCAAGAACCATGGCCTGGCTGGCCACCACAGAGCTATCAGAATTATGTTGAGCTGGTGAGACTCCTTGAACTTGCAAAGCACTCTGTGAATCAGTGGAGTGGGTGGGAAGGCGTAGGCTGACATGCCGTTTCACTGGATCCATAAGGCGTCATCCAGGTAGCCCAGGACCTGCCCCTGCCAGGAGGCAAACTGGGGGCACTTCTTGTTGTGCCTGGTGGCAAAGAGATCCACCTGGGGGAGACCCCATCTGTGGAAGGTCTCCTGTGCAACAAGGTCGTTCAGCTGCCACTCGTAGTTGTCTGCTCCCAACCTGCTGACCCTGTCCGCTTCCAGGTTGGCTTTCTCGGGAAGGTGGACTGCTGTGAGGAAGATCTCGTTCTCCAAGGCCCATTCCCACATGTTGATTGCCAGTCTGCACAGGGTAGGGGACCTGGTCCCCCCCTTGCTTGTTGATGTAGTACATACTGGTTGAGTTGCCCGTCTGGATGAGGACAACCCTTCCTTTGAGACGTGGGAAGAAGGCTCTACAGCCTGGCTCAGGTCGAGCGACCGAATCTCCGCCAAAAGAGTTGCTGTCCCAGCTTGCGGAAGCGGGTGAGAGGAGGGAGGAGAGGCAGGAATAGGTAGACGGTACCCAGAGGATACTACTGACAGGATCCAGGGGTCTGCGAAGTTCTGTCGCCAGAAGTGTGCGTGAAGAGCAAGCCTGCCCCCCACTGGCGACACATGGACCCGAGTGGGTCTGTCATGACTTTCTACCCTCAGAGGCAGAGGTGGGGTAGGGGGACTGGAAAAAGCCCTCGCCACCCCTTGGTTCCGGCTGCCTAGACCTCCTTTCCTGGACGCTGCGGAAGCCTCCAGATGAGCGACCCTTATCTGAGTGTTGCTGAGACTGGGGGTACGCATTGGGCGTGGCCTTTGTCAGAATGGATAAAGACTTAGCCATCTGAGAGCTATTCTTCTTCTTGTCCAGCTCTTTGTCTGTGCTGGAATGGAATAGGTCACTGCCCTCGAAGGGCAGATCTAGAATACGTTCCTGGACATCCGGGTTGAACTTGGATGCCCAGAGCCAGGCCATCCTTCTCATGTCTGTGGCAATACACATGGCACATCCAGAGGCATCTATGTGTGCTAGCGTGGACTCCATGATATCCTGCACCACAAGCTTGACCTCGGCTAGCCCTGCCTTGAAATGTGATTGGCTGTGGGAGGGGAGTTCCAGGAGGAAGTCTGCAATTTCCCACCATAATCTCTGGTTAGCGGCTGCCAGCATGGCGTCTCCGTTGGCCTGTCGCAGGTGCAAGGAAGCGTTGGAATACAGCTTCTTACCGTATCTCCTCCTTGCCTAACAGTGCTGTCGATGAAGAAGACAAGGATGACTGAGGTTTGGAGTACAGTGATGCTGACGCGATCACCAGGGGCGTTGCTAGGGGGGGGCTAAAGGGGCTATAGCCCCTGATCTTTTGCTTGTAGCCCCGGATAGAATCTCAGGAGCTACAGCCAAAAGACTAGCTAGCCCCCAGTCCCAACAGTACTGACATCAGCTTAGCCCCGGGTCTTTTCCAGACCTAGCAACTCCCCTGGCGATCACCGAGAAGTATGGCTGAGGATGGGAGGAGAGCAAGAGTGTATCCCCCTCCATTTGCCTGTACTTGGCGTCCAGGCGGCGGTTGACTGGCTAGACGGAGTGTGGTTTGAGCCAACCCTTCTTGGCGAGGGAGACTACATCGGTTTGCAGTGGAATTCCCGTTCTGGCCGAAGGGCGCCTCATGAGGACCTCAGCCGGCTGTTCAACCTGGGGCTGTGGGAGGCCCAGGTATTCCGCCAGGCACGCGATACGTTCTTGGAAGGCCCTGGCCGATGATGGTGTGTCAGGATCCTCCTCCTCATCAGTATCCTGAGGGTCTGGGGGATCCTGTGGAGGAGGAGGAGGAGCCAGAGCAGGGGCACGGGGACCACCGCCGGAGGCTGAGGAAGAGGCAAGGCTGGTATGGAACCGCCTGTGGAGTAGGCTGAGGAGCCGGCAGCGCCTAGCAAGGAGGGAAGGACTTCCCTGACTGCGTCCTTGATGATAGCCCCCATATCTGGAGACTTCATGAGGCCAAGGAACTTCCCAAATATGCGGTGCTCTCTGGCCGAAGAGGAGGAGGAGGGCACTGAAGGGGTTACTAGAGGCAACTGAGGCCGCTGCCATCCCTGTACATATGGACACAAGGGAAAAGAGCCTTGCGCATAAGAAGGTCAGGCTGTAGGCCATGTACCTGGTTGATGCAAGTCCCACCTCGATACTCGTTCTTTGCAAAGTCTTGCAGAGGCGTCGAACGGGTATCCTTTTCTGGCCCGTCGGCCATTTTGTAGAGCTGCCTACCACGTGGCTGTGTAATGTTGCTTGGCTCGTTGTTGCAAGCCTCTGCCAAGCCTCTTATGTGTGAGGTGCGCGACTTACTGCGTACAGGTGCCCCCTCAGAGTCACTGCCGGTAACAGGGTGTAGCCCTTTGGCCATGATGCCGGTACAAGGGTGGAGCCCCTCGGGCACAAGCCTGGTAATAGAGCATAGAAGCCCCTCAACCCTGGCACCGGGGGAATCTGAGGACCCCTCAGCCCGAAGGCCGGTAGCTGCGACAGCCTCGGTGCATGAGTTGGTAAAAGGACCTGACCGGTCCCTCCCGCGTAGGAGAGTCCCTGGGAAGGAGTCTCCCTTGCGAGGTGCAGATGAAAATATAGGCCCTACCTCTGACCTGGAACGTCTCACAAAACTCTTGAGGTCCTCAGAAGGAGACCACCTCCACCTGGTTAGTCTGTTCTTCAGCACTTTCATGGACAGTCTGTTCTTCAGCACTTTCATGGACAGCGAGCCGCACGCCGAACAAGCTTGCCAACCGTGGTCTGGGCCACGGCAAAGTAGGCAGAGGGCATGGGGGTCTGAAGTTGGAAAAGGCCCGTTGCAAGATGGGCACCTGCTGAACCCTGTCGAAGTCGAAATGCGCCAGGGAGAAGCTATGGCGTCTGAGGACCAAGTACCTATTGAACAAAAAGACAAAAGAAGATATAGAGGAAGAATCCACACGTGGAATTACATGGCCGAAGCCAAAACCAGGAGCACTGGTGAAGCCTTTCCCGTCGGTGCGGAAAAGGAGACTGAGCTGTGGCACCGGACAGTGGAGTCAGGGCAGCGCATGCTCCCAGGGCCGCACCTCCACGTGCCTCTAAATTTAGAGGGGAAGAAGATTTTTCTGGTGAAAAAGGTTCCGTCTCCCGTCCCTCGCGAGAGACGCCCATGCAGTGTGGAGGAAAGGGGACGGGACTTAAGAGTAAGTACATAGAAAGTCACAGGGGAAATTGTTGGTTATTGGAATCTAATGGCCCCCATAAACAAGACAGATATTGTGTCAGGCAAGAGTCATATCAAAGCCGGAACAAAAGACTCTGCCGCTGGAGAAATTCCTTCTAACATCTCTATAGGGTACAACAAAAATGTTTAAAAAATGCACAGCAAATAATCCCCATTTTGATATTCATACTCTAAGCACTCTGTAAAGATTGGGTTCTGCTAAAGATGACTCTGACATCTTGGGATGTACTAGTTACTTCTTTAAGTTCTTGTACATTATATCAAGTACATCAAGTCAGGTGCACTTAAGCTTAGGGCAACATGCACTAGCATCCTCTCACTCAGGGGTCTACATCTCCAACTGACTCTCACAGAACACATTCATACATCAACATTCTCTCAGGCTGCATTATCTGTCACTCACTCCAACATTCCAAGCATTCAGATCCGGGGAAGCTTAATCACTACACACTCCTATTGCCGGGGTTTCGCGCTATCAACCTTTCAACTAACAAACATTCAGATAACAAGAATCCAGCCAAAAAATGAAGTGATGAATAGACATCAAAACAATGTAAATAAGAAGGAGCGTAAAGAATGCAGCTGATTTCTGGTGCTTATGCGGAAACCATGTACTAACCTTTTAGGGCATGTGCTCTTGTCTGCATATAATTTGATTATATGCAGACAAGAGCACATGCCCTAAAAGGTTAGTACATGGTTTCTTTGATGCCCTTTTGGCACTTTATTTTTCAAGCAATTGAAGGGAGGATGTAAAGCATTCCTTCACTTATTGTTCATGCACCTATTTGGGGCAGGGTGAGGGGGGTAAAAATATGGGGTATTTGTGATATTTTGCCTCATGACCATGCAAAATTATAAAAACGTAGTATGCAGTATCTACAAAATAACCACAGGGCAAAACCTGCAATGAAGTGGATGGCAAAAAACATGCAGTATTTAAAAGTTTCCCTCTAGTATTTTCTCCAATATCTTCCGCCCACTTACCCAGTATTTCTGCCACCTGGATCTGCTGTTTGGTACAACATGAACATATTTATTTTAGTTATATGACTTCACTACTTATTCAAAAGACTACCTTTAGTTTGAGATGACTGTCATGTTTAGTTCCATATGTAAATATTAGTTTTGGTAACAGTAGAGCTAAAGGAAAGTCACAGTTTATAGTTTTTACAGCTGAGCGTTATGAAGGTCTCTATCAAGACTATAAAACCTTTTGCCTGTAATTGTCTATGCGACGCGAAGCTTCACGCAAATGAGGAAAGTGGCTTTGTAATGGTTACGCGAAGCTGTCTAACTTCCTGAAAATGACATGTGTGAATGTTAATGATTAGTTGAAGTGGCAACCGCTCGCCGCTAGGTGCAGAAAAAAGCTAACACGGCACAGGAAGAAAGTAGGAGCCAAAGATGTAATTTAAATAACAAGAAATCAGAAAGCGTGCCTGATCTTGGAAGGGAAGCCGGTTACAAAGAAGTTAACAATGATTTACATTTTGATGGCGCTGGTGTTTTCCGGAGCTCGTTGAGAAGTTCCGACAGCCATTTTCTTTGGCATTAGGGTAGTTGTAGTTTTTAGGATGCACATCTAGAGTAGTTCAAGAAATGTGAACATTTTAATTCAGTAAACATTTTAATGATTAATTGTAACAGATCAATTCTAGTGAAAAAGGACTTTAAAAATAAAAGAAAGATTTTAAGTCCTGCAAGGAATTTGAAGATACAATTTTGAATTCACAGTCTGCACAGAGGAAAAGACTACAGCCAAAAATGTTGAAAGAGGTTATGTTTCATTAAAGGCAGTCAGTAAAATTCAAGAATTGACCAGGAAAAGAAAGTTGTGAAAGTAAGAAACTAAGTTACATGTTCTGAACTGGACTTCAATGCATATTATGAGCACCTTACATTTGTACAACAGATATATAATCATCTAATCTTCAGCAGAGGATATGCAGGTAACTATGGAAGCCAAGCAAGGCTGGTATAAGTATGTATTAATACTACTTATTTCATTCTTGAACAGGGAGCCCAGCAGTGAACCCAGAAAAGCACCATTGTCTTTTATTATTTTCTCCAATTCCCCTTTCCCTCCAGGCTGACCTGAATCTTGCTGGAAATTAAAATGAGAAGGGCACAGAGCGAGACTGTGGGGTTCGGCAGCTTCTACGGAGGATGTAATACAGTGTAAACGGATATCCCCTTACTATCCATAATCCAGACCTATTCATAATATGCGTCTTCGGCACTATATAATATCAGTGTTCAATCTAAAGAGGGACAGAAGGACAAAAAAAAAGAGAGCAGACAGATGAGCTAAGATTGACAACAAAGAGAGCTGACAAAAAGGAAGGCTAACATCCAGGAGAGCAGATAGACAGGAGACCCTGGGACACATGTTGGGTACTTCTGCCTGGAAGCTGGGAGCACTATATGAGAGAGACCTGTGGCTGGAGGCACATTGCTGTGAATAGAGACCAGCGGTGTGAGCTGTCTACCTATTCCCAAAAGAGGGTCTGAAACCTGGCGACCTCCTGAGCTGAGAATAGAGACCTCCTATTTAAGTAGATATATCCCCAAAGCTATCCATTGTGTTGGGAACTGCCTGCCTTAATCCTTTCCATTTAATTGTGGGTGAGGGGGGTGAAAATGTGCAGACCCTTAGCACATTTAATTAAAGTTAATTCAATTAATTCCCATTTAGAAAAGATTACAGGATTATTTTGTTAATTTCGAAACTAACAAATTTCATGCCCAATGTGTTAGAGCCATTATAGTCAATAAAGTAATTGGTTGACCCTATTCTCATGTAGCCCCTGACTTCCTTACAGAAGAGGGGTGTCCTTAATCCCAAAATAAGAATCCCTAAAACTCTGTCTTTCAAGTGAATGTATTGCGTGCAAAACAAATGTTCCCTTTCATTCCGAACAAGAATCACAAAGCCCTGCATTTCATTTGTATGTAGGTTGTAAAATGAATATTCCCATTTATTTCCATTTATTCCCAAATCAGAATCCCAAAGCTGTGCATTTCATTTGAATGTGCATTCAACAAACGATTTTCCCATTGAGTTAATTTTCCAAACCTTGCCTTGCAAATAAAAAGCCTGATGAAATTCCCATTATATTCCCACTCCCTGTACCTTGCCTTCAAACCAAAGGGGTCATATGTAACTGATGCCTGGGGGGTGAGGAGGGAGGGTTGCAAGAACATTGTGATTAATCAAGCAATCACTGTGTGTTTTTAAAGTTTCCTATCTGTTAATGTGCAAAGAATTCCTACGTGTGTTTTGACTTAAAATTCAACCTGTGTTTGTTGTGGTAACTAAACGTCTATTAAGAAATACATTTCAGTCAATTCATGCAAGTAATTTGCATTTGTGATTATTGTTATGTTCCATAGAGTTTGTGGCTGGTGTTATTGTGATTTGTTTATCATTCATTGTAAAAATTGAAATAAATATACACCATTATTTCCATACACCGGCCTGGTTTCTAGCTTATTGGTTTTATAGAGGGTATCTGCTGAATGGTATTATACAGGTTGGTGGCATAGCCAAAGTTGAATCTGCTTAGCCCTTTGTTGTGCGAAACCTTGATGGAGGAGGGACCACCTGAGTTGAGCGTGACCATCCAATAAACTGTGACAGTGTCCTCCTGAGAGCATGTACTCGAAATGCGGCTTAGATTACATAGGAATTCATTTATGCCATTTTGCACTAACTCAATTAATAGATCAAAGATTATCAGACCACAGATTGGATTCATCTGAGCAAGGATGCAGACTATGTAAAAGAAAATACTTGTTTGAAACTTTAAAACAACTTAGAATTGAAGGCAAAGAAAATGTGTATCTTAGAATATTCGTTTTGAGCAGTTTCGCAAATAACGTTTATATAATTAATACAGATGAATTTTGGTCAAAGTTATTGTTAGGTAAGCAGGTTCAATTAAGACTGGCATTTCCAGAACATATTCAAAAGCTGGAAATGGTTGGATTGTTTTAGGAGTATAAATTATAGTATATATATATATATCTATATATATATAATTTATTGTGTTTTTGATAAACATAATACCTTACACAAACATATTACATAAATCAATGACATCAAAATCACTGTCAAAAACAAAATTTAATGTATGGTTCACAAATTTAAAACAAAGAATTGCCATATTGTTATAAAACCGCTGTTAAGAGTTTGACCTAGAGCATTAACATTTATCAATTCTTCAAAGATCTGTTCTAAAAAAAATTATCAACGGTAAAAGAAGGGACATTTGTGAGCCATTCATTAATCTCTGCCAAAGGTGGCTCACAACGAAGTGCGATACTCTATTCTTAATAAGTGCTGTACAATCGATCACCAGATGATACAGTGTTTCTGTGCACAGTTCAGAGCAGAGTCTACACATTCTCAGTTCATGGGGTATCTGCAATTTAGGACCTATGAAATGTAATGTTGGAAGACAGTTCAAACGAAATTTGAGATACCATCTCCGAGCTAAAGATGAAGGAAACTTCTGCAGATATGTTCTTCGATTTTCAGTAGAAACATACATCAAACTTTGTGTTTAATAACGTTTCAATCTCTGTAAGTCTACCATATTCCAAATTCTATCCCAATTGTTCACAGTCTTTTTCAGAGAAGACAACGAGACTGTCATATTTATATCCTTTAAGGAAATAAATGTTATGCATCTCTTTCTGAAACTCTTAATAAAAGTATTAGAATTGGCATTCATCATTTGCTTTAGGTGGTAATTCCCGAATCATCACTCTCACATATTTTCCGAAATAAAGAGATAGACTTGTAGATCAATAAAGACCACCAATATTGTAGTCCGAACTCCAACCTTATGACGCTAACGTGAACACATTTGGAAATATGTAAGGCTTTCTTCAATAAGCGTCCTAGTAAGTCAAAATAAGATCTGATGGGAAACAAAATAAATTCAATTCACTCAAGGTTACTTAAAATTCTAAAAACCAAATAAGTGAATGTGCACACAACCTCCTATGGATTGTCTTCATTAAAGATGTCTTTGCCATCAGCCTCTTTTTTTGTAATTGAAGAGTCTTCTTATTGGAAAATTAAAAACCAAGACAACA
The DNA here is from genome assembly GCF_040938575.1 of Ambystoma mexicanum. NCBI lineage: Eukaryota > Metazoa > Chordata > Amphibia > Caudata > Ambystomatidae > Ambystoma > Ambystoma mexicanum. The sequence goes on from NC_090936.1 coordinate 669,515,202, forward strand.
AATCTCAATAGTCTCATGAACACTTGTGTTGTTAACTGACCATTTATACTTTCTCCTACCCTCAGATTTTAAATCACCATCATTTTAGACTTTAAAGGATTCAGTCTTAACTTGCCCTTCTCCAGATATCTCGAAGACCACTGAAGGCCAGCAGGCGGGAAATTTTACAACAAAACATCAGCATATGCCATGCAATTAATCTTCAATGAAGATAATTTGGGAAAGTACATATTCTACTACAAATTGCTTGGCCACAAATTAGACCTGTATAAATTAAAAAAGTGTAAGGGCCAAAACACATCCCTGATGAGCACCCTTGTTGACGGAATTTCACAAGATAGATCCCCTTCAGAATTTCATCTTATTTTTACAGCATTTTTAGAGTGTAGCTGCTGTCTAACTCTAAGCAAACCTTGATTTAGGCCCAATCCGGTCAGTCTTCCCCACAAAAGTTGTTGCACCGCATTATCGAATGCCGCAGACAGATCTAAAATCTCAACATATACCGTTGTTCCTGTAGCTTTCCCAGCCTGCACCCGACGAGATAATAATGTGAAACCACTAAGAATGGTTTCTAAATGCCTTTTCCATATCCCATTTGTAGTGGGCTTAATATTTCCTTTGTATTTATCCATTTAGTCACTTCTCGTAATATCATGTTGGCTAAGATCTTTAACAACACATCTATTAAAGAAACAGGTCTATAACTTGATGGATCATCTCTGGCACCACGTTTAAAGATAGGTATAATAATGGCAGTGTGCCATGTAGATGGAAGATGGTTTGGCTTAATTATGTTAGAAAAAAGTCGACAAAGGATTTCTGACCACAATACAGGATTCATTTTATAAAAGTATATTCGTTAATCCGTCCGGGTCACATGCTCTAGAATATGTAACTTTTCAATTATTTTTACTATCAGCTCTATATCAAGGTCGTAGTCCCAGATGAATCATTAATTTGCCTCACTACCTTGAGAGCCACTTATGATTGTGTCCTCCTGCCAGAATTTAGCACTGAAATATTGTACCTAGACATTTTCCGATATTGCTGAAGATTGTTTTTTAGTCTGCACTTCTTGTCTAAAATGTAATTTCCCCCATATAGCTCTCAAATTATGTTTAACAATTTCTACCAGTAGTTCTTGGTTGGAAATAATGTAGCATCCCAATTTATGATTTCTTGTCCATGATTTATAATTGTTCTTCAATGAACGAATCTCTGCAATTTTCGATGCCATTCACCACTTGCTTTTTCACTCGATTTCACTTTAGTTCCAAATTACTGTTTCTTAGCAACAATCTCTCTATCAAACACAAAGAAAGATCTGCTGTCAACAAAGTTGCATTTCAGCCAATATATAACATTTGGCGTACTCTGTTTTAACTTAGACAATGCATTTATGAAATTCCGAGTTGTGCATGACCAATCTTTCTCAAATCCATAGAATGAGTCCTACCAACCGCTAATGTTATTAACATGTTAGTGATTTTTAGTGAACTGTGCAAATCTATTTTCTTCCATATTAACAATTAAGTCTACACACTTGGACTTCACGTTGACAGCCACTTAATTTAGGGTTGTAACTCCCCCTCTTAATATTGCATGATTGCTGCTTTTTGCCTTAGGTACTGAAAAAGATTTTGCTAAATTCATGCCCAGGTTCACTATATAAATGCAATCTATGAGTCACACGCCTTTCAGAACCAAGTCAGCAAAGGCCTTTCAGTTTGCTTAAAGAAAGTGTTTAATTGTACAAAACCCTATCTTGCTAAAAATAAGGCCCAGATCTTTCTGTAGTTGCCTTTTCAGGTCTGGGAGTTCAAAAGTCCCCCCAAGACATGTCTATCAAGTCATCGAACTTGGTTTCTTCTGGATAGATGATCGGGCACTCACTATTAAAATACCCGCTATGATAATGAAACAGTTTTCCCATACACCTGAAAATTCCGTCAACATATTGGGCCTCATTACGACCCAGGCGGTAAGTTACCGCCTGGGTCGTACCTTTACCACCATGGCGTAAACTACGTTTACGCCATGGTGGTTGGCGGACTTACCGCCCCATTCCGAGGTTGGCGGGGCGGTAAGTCCCCAATCCCCATTTACCCTTCCCCATTCCCATTTTTGCCCCATAGGGCATAATGGGAGTGGGGAAGGCGTTAATTACGCCACCATAAATTACGGTGGCGTAATTAACAACAAGCTCCCTTAGCGCCATGGATTTTAACACCTGCTAAAAGCAGGTGTTAAATCCTCCATGGCGCTAAGGGACCTTGGAATCAGGCGTTAAGGGTCGGCGCTGTTTACGCCGCCGTAAACCCCTTACCGCCTGGGTCCTAATGAGGCCCATTGTCTGTCATTTAGCAGTAGATCTAACTCTATTTTCACTGGATTGAAAAAGACATTGGCGGTCATTACGACCCAGGCGGTAAGTATCTGATATTACCGCCATGGCGTAATGAACGTTTACGCCGTGGATCGATGGCGGAAAGAGCGTCACATTCCGACCCATCGCGCACGAGCATTACGCCATGGCGGTAATGTAAATTACGCCATGGCGGAAACGGCCCCTACCGGCATCGGACGCCGCGCAAGCTGCACTACCGCCACCCATCTTAGCGGCGACCGTAGTGAGCGGACACCGTAGTTAGCGGTCACCGTAAATAAGTGGAACCGGAAGTAGCGTCATCGCGGCGGAACGGGAAACAGCACGGCGACCATCTTGAAAAACACAATCCATTGCCATCCTCCCCAACCATACCAGATCCAACCCTGAGACCTGTCCCAACCCATCACTCACCCAATTACCTACATAAAAATGCCCAAAGTTGTGAAGAAGGCATGCGATAGGCAGCGCCAGGACCGATTTTCTCGGGAGGAACTGACCATGCTCGCTGAGACTCTTCAGGACAATGCTGCCGTAGTATTTTCTACGCAAATGACCAGGCCGGCAATAGCCAAAAAGAAGGCCATATGGTCCCTGGTGGCAGAGCATGTCAGTGCGGTGGGGACCGTACCCCGCAACCCACAGCAGTGCAGGAAGCGGTGGGATGACCTGAGGCTCTGCGTCAGAAGCATCATCTCCGCTAATCGCAACCTGGGCCTGGCTACTGGGGGAGGATCTGACTCCCCAATCAAACTCCAACCATGGGAGGAAATATGTGCCAGCACAATAGGCATGGAAGGCATCGAAGGTGTCGGAGGGATGGAAAGAGGAGCGCCGACATCAGGCGATGAAGGTAGGTGCCTCAAATCAAGACATGCTATAGTCACTGAAGTCCATTCATGTGTAGCACAATGTTGCCCTAGAGTGTAAATGCAACACATCAGCTGGACACTGCCCACAGCCACATGTGCCCTCCACCCTGTATACATGTAACATGCACACCCTAACTGCAGGCACCCACATACCTCCATCCTTATTCCACACAAAAAGGAGACAACCTGCATGCCCCTGCCTCAAATGTGCCTCATCTAGTGACCAAAATCATGTCAATCATTGCCATTCCAATGTCCGCAGACCCATCAATAATGCTCTCCCTCCTTTGCTCCACCACAGGCTCAGAATCCAACCCCGAGGATGAGGACACCCCTGCCACAAAAAAAGCCAAGAGGGCCAAGACCACCGTGCACAGACCCTCCACCTCAGCTGCAGTGAGCCAAACCCCGCAGCAGGCACAATCCTCTGCCAGCACACAGGACGGGCCACCGACAGGCACCCCAGCAGGCAGCAGGCCAGCAGCAGCAGCACCACACTTCCCCACATTGTCCACCACCGAAGGCACCGCTTCTGCAGGCAGCAGCACCATAGGGGAAACAGCTGCCATTGCAGCATGCTCTGACTCCGATACAGAGGAGCCCGATGTTGGACGCCCCACTGACCTGCCTCATTCCCCCTGTTTGTCCCATACCAGCCCCCATGAGGATCCCACACAGGGGCACCCAGAGGAAGAGGACTGGCCATCCACCCCATGCCCCGCTGAAAGTCCACAGGAGGGGAGCAGCCCCTCCGTGACACCACCTGGAATGGGCATGGCCCAGCAGAGGCAACAGTCCCTTGAGGATGTTATTGCACGTCAGCAACAGCTGTCCACGCTCCTCAATGAGCATGCTGCGGAATGTGGGGGGGGGCTAGGGCAGCCATAGAACAATCTACGGAGACCCTAAGGTCCGAAATTGAGCGGAGCACGGGGACCCTGAGGGCTGCAATGCAGTCCACCTCAAGGGACATTTGTGGGGAACTTGCCGTCGTGCGCTCTCGGAGCTGTCCCACACCCTTCAGGGCATGTATGCGCGTGAGCAGCCAGGGACATCCTCCGCTGCCAGTTCTGCCCAAAGCAGCCCCATCCGACGATCAGGACGGAACCTCCGCTACACAGGCAGGGGTGCCCCGGGGGCCGGGAGAGGGGGCTTGCAATAGCGTGTGCCCACTGTTACAGGCATCTTTAGCCACTCACAGGGTGTGTGTTGGGTTGTTCAGGGGCGAGGGGGTGTGTTGGGGTGTTCAGGGGGGAGGGGGGAAGGGGTGTGTTGCATGGCATATCAACCATTATTCTCACGTACGCTGGACCAAGTGCTTGATGCGCTCCTGAAGCACACAGGCGACCACATTTCCTTACCACGGTCTGCCCAGGAGATCTCAAACACCAAATTTGGTTTCCATTCAATGGCTGGCATCCCTGGTTGCATTGGTGCCATCGACTGCACCCATGTGGAATTGGTGGTCCCACATGCCATGGAGGCAGCGTATTGCAACCGAAAGCTATACCACTCAATCAACGTGCAAATGGTATGTGACTCAAACAAGATCATCACACATTGTTGTGCCGTTACCCCGGATCAACCCATGATTCAATGGTCCTGCGGAACTCCACAATACCACGCTACATAGAGCGACATGCAGGGCAGAGATTCTGGCTTCTCAGTGAGTCGCACGTTAGGCTCATGGAAATGTGATGTGGGTAGGTGATTGGGGGAGAGATGCATACTTCCCCTGGCTGAGATGGGGGGGGTGGGGGATGCATACTTCACCTGGCTGAGATGGGGGGGAGAGATGCATACTTCACCTGGCTGCGAGTGCCTGAGAGAATGGACCATGGTCATACCCCAAAGCAGGCCGAACCGGACCTGACACCTGACCACATAATGCAAGATGAAAGCTGCCCTACCATGTAAATGATGCAGTGTCACAACCATTCCATAGCCATCTACTTGTGCACTGTACTTAATCAGACCGTATCCCCCTCAACACAATGCAGCTACAAGCAATTACTATGGCCAATACACAGCACCAAATACCATCAACTGAAAGGACAGTCCACCATTACTGCGTACAAAGGAGTCACATGAGGGCCAAATACATGAATACACCACTACACTAACACAGAGGTCCAACAAACGTGCATGTCACCATTTGTTGTGCATAGTGAGATCATCATGAGGCTGACATCAACAGTGCCAGGATGAAAGCATGCAAATGACTGGACATCAGCCAGATAATGGAAACAACCGGCGTGGACTAACAGTGCATGAGCACTCACAAGGAACTGGACCCCCCCCCCCCCGCGCGCGCGCCCACTAGTTGATGGCACGCACACCAGTCCATAAGAGGAATACACACTGTCATGATGCCTACCCCCGGAGCACCAGGCCAGGCCCAGCACCCCCGGGAGCAGGCATCATGCCCCCGGGTAAAAGCCCAGCGGCCCCTTATAGGGGCTCTTTGGACTCTGTCCTGGCGCCGTTGGCGCCAGGCTCATGTTGGACATCAGTCCTGGCGCCATAGGCACCAGGCTCATAAAGGAAGGTGTTTTGTGCACTTACCTGATGCAGACCATGCTGCAAGATTCAGGCCTCCCTGAGACCTGAAAGGGACTATTTTTTCATTGGGACTATTTTGCCACTTGGGCGTGGCCAGGGAAGGATACTTACCTGGAACTACTTTGGTGGCTATTTAAGCCACGCCCAGACAGTAGCTCACGCTTCGCGTGGTTCTGCATCCAAGCAGCTGAACGCTCACCGTGCCTGCTCCTGCATCTGGTCTCCAGCCACGCCCGCCTCGATCCTGGAACACCTGTAAGGAAAGAAGAGAAGAGAAAGGTGAAAACCAAGGATTTTATCAACATTCTTACCTGCATCCGGTACCTTCACGCCAGCGTTCCTGAGAAAAGACTCATTTAAAAGCACCGCGTTGCTCGCTGCAGCGCCGTGCTTCACTCACCTGTCCTCGGGAGTTCTTCTGGCTCCACCGCGACTGTCTGCACCGGTCACCACATCTCTGAGCAGAAGGAACATATGAGGAAAGCCTAATTTTCCGCCATTAGACTTACCGGTCTTCTGTTGGTGGACCATTCCTCATTTCGGGTCGGCGCTGCTTCGTTGGCAGGTACCGTATCCCGGCCCCTATGGGGAAAGGACAAAAGACATTACTGGAGGAATATAAAGACATTAAGAGGGATCGCCCCCATCGCTAACTCACCTGAGTTTACCATCGGCAATTCAATTCCTAAACGAATCGCCTTCATTCTGCACCTGAAATAAAGGACAGATCACAGGTTAGGAAGGCAACAGAAAAGGAGGCTCTACACTTGAACTTTTGTAATCTTCATACTTACGGCATTCCGCTCGGAAAAGTCAAGTGGATTTTGCCAGCGCCATTCTGAAAACCAGTGAAGTAACTGGACAAACACGCGCCCCTGCACCAGAAGCAGGATGGAGAGTTCATCCTTTCAAACCATAAGGTGAGCTTCAACCAGGGATTTCGGAGGAAGTTAGAGAAGAACAAATGGGAAGGGGGGAGCAAGCACACTATTCTGCAGACTGTTAATCCCCTTTCTCATCTGCAGAAGGATATTCCTACGGGCCAGACAAGCAAGATTTGAGGGTCCTGTTCCGTCGGTGTTCGAGTTCTGCGCATCACGCTCGAAGAGGCCACAGCAACCCAGACTAGGCCAGCACCTCCGTGGGAGTCAGGTGAGTGTTACACACATATAGCAGTCACATCGTGTGTCTCCATTCATGCATGGGAATGTGGTTGCCATCAGGAAATCAATGCATACTATGGTGTCATTGACACAGGTCCCATATGATTGATGACTTACACATATACATTGTTGCCCACATGCAGGTTATGCAGGCTATCCCTTGAAGAGGTGGCTCCTTACCCCAGTCCGGAACTCGCAGAATAGGCACGAGGAGGACTACAATCGTGCACATGCACGTACCCGTGTGGTGATTGAGCAGACATTTGGCCTCTTGAAGGCATGGTTTCGCTGCCTCAGCAGGTCTGGTGGGGCGCTCCTGTACTGCCATGAGAAGGTGGCCAAGATCGTCATGGCATGTGTCATGCTACACAATATGTGCATCAGATGGAATGTGCCCCTGACGCTGAACTGCAACCACCTGACGATGATGAGGGTGGGGATGGGGCAGCACCTCAGGGAGGCAGCGATGCACAGGAGGGACGTGCCATGCGTCAGACTCTAATCAACCAATTTTTCTAGCACACATGGACGGAGAGTGTGACATGGAGGTGGCACTCAGGGCACTGGATGTGTCAGGGACATGGACACTGTAGACTGTTCACTAATAAAGCACACGTACGCAATAAGCAATGTCCACACATGTGAATCATGAGTTACCAAAATGTGTATTAAAGAAATATAACAAAGTGAACAAGCCCTCCACCCCACACACCCTCTCCACCCTGCCCCCTCAACTCCCCCACACACCCTCTCCCCCCTCAACTCCCCCACACACCCTCTTCCCTCTCCATCTCCCTCCTCCCCCCTTGACTTCCCCAAACATGGTGTGCACTGGCATGCACCATTAGTCCACATGGGACCAGTATGGCTGGCTGTACCTACAGCCCTCCCCCTCTACCAGCACCAGGTGCGCCCCTGTCCGATCTGCGCAGGTTCCTGCCAGACCTACGCACGGGGCTGGTCCTAGTTGAGCTGGCATTAGATGATGTTCCAGATTGTTCTGGCAACTGTGGTGGATGCATGGCCCGCATTGCTGCCACCATTTCCGAGAGGACATGCCGCACTGCTGCCAATTCGGCGCAAATGTCCTTCGAGGTGGACTCGATGGCTGTTTTCAGGGATGCAGCACAATCCCGAATGTCATCCCACATTCCGTTATATGCTGCGTCAGCAGCCCTGTGAGCTCCTCCTGGCGCCTCTGAATAGCCCGGATCCCCTTTTGGCTGGTTGTAACTGGGGTAGATGTGTGAGGGGTTTCCACCATGCTCTGTTCATCAGGCACAGTTGGCATGGGGCTGAAACTTGCCGGCCATGAATCAACAGGTGACAGCCCGTGCATGCTGCCATCCTGCACACTGCATGGGGATAGTTGTGGTGAGTGCAGGGGGCCTGTGGCGGGTGTTGCGCCATGCAGCTGTACGTCTGCCTCATCATCTGATATGGCTGCTGTGGCAGCTGTCTCACTGACTGTGCTGCTGGCAGCCGATGATGTGTCCTCTGCCAATGCCTCCTGGTTGATAGTGGCTGTTGTGGGTGCCGTGGTGCACATTGGTGCTGCGGCCTCTGTGGTTTTCTTGGCCTTCCCCAGTGGTGCTGGTTGGCCTCTGCCCCTTGAGGTTGAGGGGCGGTGTTCGCCCTGGCCGCCTTCTGTGGTGACAGTGTTTTGTGCCGGCTTTCCTCCAAATTGCAGAATTGTCTCTGTCACCTTTTCGTTTTATGATTGAATCACTGAAATGCTATTAGATGTATATATACATCCTCCATATCGATATATGTATTTATGTGTTTTTTTTACTTTGTTAACGTAGGACTAATGGCCTACGCAATAAATTATAACTAGTTTGTATAAAATGACAAACACTGTGTATTATATGTAACATTCTGTGTGGTGATTCAAACAGCATGTGGAATGGGACCTGGTATGAGCTAAAACTGGGCCATTAAATCAGTTGCTGAATGGTTCATTTGGGGAACCCCCCCTACGTGTGTTCATCTCGTTACTCATGTGTCCCCTGTATGCCCTTTGAGTATTCTTCCCTTGTGTGGCAAGATTCAGACAGTTTGTTGCTGTTTGTAGGGTTTCTAAGTTGTTGGATCACGTTTTCTTTCCCCTTTTTTGAGGTTTCACATTTGGTGGAGTTGGTTGGTGTGTGCCCACTGGTAGTCGTCATTCTGATTCCAGGGTGAGGCTGTGTCTGAGGTGCCCGGTGCGGGCTTTGTGCCCCTTTCTTCACGGCCCGAGGGCCTTTTTTTGTGGTGCCTTACAGTGTATTCATTAGTTTTTCTTACTTTGCATTATTCGCTAATTTACACTGGGACCAGATGGCGGATATTGCTACGTTACGTTTTACGGAGGATCAGATTACTGACATACTTAAGGGTCCTTCCTTTTTTGATCTCGGCAGTCCTGATGCCAACGTCCCTCAGATATCATTGGGTGAGGACTTGCTCAAGCTGAAGAAAGTCTTTTCGCACTGAATTGCACAGGCATTTCCTCCGGGAATATTTGAAGGCCAACATCATCCCGACTGGTTTAGTGGTTAGGAATGAACCATGCTTATTCCTTGAAGACGTAACTTACAAGACTAACTTCAGCTTTATTGCTACTAAATGTAGCCGAGATCTCATGTATCTTACTATATCCACGGCGCAAGGCCTCGCTAGCCATATACAAATTGAGTTGGATGAGGCGGAAGCAAAATTTCGCAGCAGCACAGCCATTTCTAATGCACAAGAAAAGTTCAAGGAGGTTCAAAAATCATTTGAGGAGTTCAAAAATATTACCCTGACCAAAAAAACTAAAAAACTGGCCAAAGATGTACAGGAGTTTAAGTTGGAGACTATTTATCCATATTTGGCAGCCGACTTCCTCCAGATTCGAAGTAGTAAGAACCAAACAGGAGGCCAGTCAAGGAGACAGGGACCTAGAGTAAGTTTTTCAAGTTCGGGCAGCAATTCGTCCCAGGGCTCCAACCAGGGATATAACCCGGGGCCTTACATGCAGGCAATACCGCAGTACCCTCCCGGTGCTCAACCATCAAGCTATAGACCTTTTTTAGGCAGAGGCCCTATGCAAGACCAGTTTTGGGACCCCCAATATCCGCCCCCGATGTGGTTTCCCCCGGCACGCAGATCGCGGCAACGGAGGAGGTAACACAGACGGATCTACAGCTTACCTTGCCTATATTCAATCTGTCAGGGAAAATTCTAACTCAGGCACAGAAATATGTCTTAACTAAGGGGCTTTCATTTGTCCCAATGACCAGCACTGATTGGTTTGTAGTTGAAACTGACATTAGAAAATTCCTGAGGAAAGTCAGATTGAAATCTTTTTTCAAAAATGTGGAACCGTTGTAAAGATGCTCCGATACAGGACTTAAAGGCCCTTCTTCCTTCACACCTACCGATAATCAGGTGACAAAAGAAATTCTTACCTTTGAGAAATATGTTCTTAAGGGGATTCGGGACTTAGAGCATAACAAACAGCAACTCAGAGATAATCTGACCAACTCGGAAAGACAAGCCATTAAAATCCTATCTGAGGATTCCGAAATGGTTATAAAACCTGCCGATAAGGGGGGTGGTATAGTGATCTTTAACCAACAACAATATCATATGACGGTTTCTAATTTATTAGAGGATACGGTCAGCTATAAGAAAATCAAAAAGGACCCCCGCGCAGATCTCAGTCAGGCCATACAGTCAGCTACAATGCTGGCTCTTGAACGGGGATGGGTATCCAAAGATGAGTTTGATTTTCTGAACCTTTCGGAAGGGCGCGCCCCTACATTCTATGCTATTCCAAAAATACATAAGAATGCTGACAATCTTCCGGGGCGCCCCATTGTTGCTGGTTGCGGCTCGGTCCTTGAGCCTATATGTAAATACATTGACAAATTTCTGCAGCCTCTTAGCCAGGAAACTAACACTTATTTACGTGACAGTTCTTCAGTGATTAAATTGGTGGAAGGAAGACCATTTAACACTGAGGAGGAGATTCTTGTCACTCTGGACATATGTGCACTCTACACGAGCATTCCTCAACAGGAGGCAGTTCAATGTGTACGTGAAATTCTTACCATTGAAGGATCAACTCGGAATACCCCTGCAGAATTTATCTTGGAGCTGCTTACGATGGCCCTTGAAAAGAACTATTTCCAATATAAAGATCAGTTCTTTCTACAGACCCATGGGACAGCTATGGGTGCGGCTTTTGCCCCCAGCCCAGCCATATTATATATGGCAATGTGGGAACATCATTTTGTCCTCTCTGAAACTAATCCGTTTGTGGGCCACATTAAATTATGGCGGCGCTACATTGATGATATTCTTTTGATTTGGCATGGTTCAGCCTTGGTTCTCCAGGAATTTTTTCCCTGTGGATCAATAGGCAACATACAGAGATCAAATTTACAATCAGTTCCAGCATAAAAGAGATCCAGTTTTTGGACCTCAGAATATACGTGAGGAATGGCAACTTAAAGTGCTCATTATTCAGAAATTCTACGGATAGAAACACATTACTTCATTTCTCGAGTTTCCATCCGAGGGGAGTAAAAGAGAATCTTCCGTACGGTCAATTTCTGCGATTGCGCAGAAATTGCACATCTATTGCTGAATATACCACCCACGCATATAACCTCAAAACGCGTTTGGTGGCAAGGAGTTACCCAAGTAAATTGGTCTCTAAGGCGGCTAAAAGAGCGAGATTCACCCCTAGGGAATGTCTCCTCACTCCAAAAGTACACACCACTGAAGAAAAACTTGTCTGTGTGCTGCCTTATTCCACGCATACGTATGCAGTCAAGAAATTGATCAAGAAATTCTGGCCTTTGGTCAAATTGGAACTGAGTGACGAACCAATGCCATTATTTGCAATGACCAGACAGAAAAATCTGAGGGACCTGTTCGTGCATTCGAAACCACAGGTTTCCCGAAACAGAACCACGGGTTGGGATCTCCGCCCGTTGGTGGGACACTTCCCCTGCGGAGGCTGCTCAGTCTGTAAATATACCAAGAAAATCAAAGAGTTTCAGGTGAGAGACAGAAAATGGGATATCCGTGCCATGACGAACTGTAAAACCCACAATGCTTTATATTGTATCCAGTGTCCATGTGGCCTGAAGTATGTTGGCCAGACTTCGAGACCTACCCACACACGTATAGTAGAACATAGATCTCACATCAGGTGTAAGAACATTAATGCACCACTAGTATCTCACTATATGGAATATGGTCACTCACCCGAAGACCTATATTGGTGGATTTTGGAAGCTCTCCCTAGACAAAACATCTTGCCACGCAGCCTGAATTTGGCTGAGGCTAGGTGGATACATCGGTTAGATACAATTGAACAGGGTTTAAATGAGAGCAACCCTCTACGATGGTGACTGTTGCTTTTTTCCACCGCTGTCCATTCTGGTCATGTCTTTTGGGCCCCCGTCCATGATTTAAGGAGGTTCCGCCTTTGCACATAATGTTTGGGCCATTCGGCGCAACTTTTTGCTGTCTTTTCATCTACATTTATGTTTATTTTTTATTTTTTACCTTTTAGCTTTAGGTCCTTATTTGGTTTCTCTGGCCTCTTTCTCACCCACTCAGTGGTATGAGACTTCGGGCTATATTTATAGCCTGATTTATGCCTCTATATAACTATAAATCTCGCGGCGCATGGTGTGGCCCGTTGTTGGGTATAACTAGCTCCTCTATGTGGGGCTTAGTAAAAGTTCCATTGAGACTTCCATAACTTCAGTACATCAGCCTTAGCCCCGGCCGCTGGTTTCAGCTTCTAGTCCCATTTCTTTGCCCATGAATGGGCTATGTATATAGATACCAGTTCTTGAGGCAACTGGGTGTCCTTTCATTGTTTTCATGGACCTCCTGACGGCGCGCGTACATCGCATTTCCTGTTTCGGGTAGTGTGGACGACGAAACACTGTGGGAGCGGGCTGCTATTCGGAAGGCTCTCCTCTGGTTACGTTTGGCGCCGCACACGCGGAGTTGAGGAGTGAAACGCAGGTAGGTGCCGCATCCATAGGCCGTGAGGCACTATTTATGTATGTTTGACATATGGGGCATGTTGTTATGGGTTTGTACCACGCGTTCCGTGTGGACACCCATGCATGCGGTTCAACATGCATTTTTAAGCCGTGAAGTGTCCTTTAATTTTGAGCGATTTGAACGCGTTGATCCTTCTTTTATGTATGTATGGCCTAGCCGACCTGGCTTTCTTTGTTTCCCTTTCTTCAGTCTGGGAATGGCTACGTGAGGACGCTCGACTGCATGGTTGCCCTGTACCTCTGTATTTGGCGATACAGACGTTTGATCCATGCGACAGTCATTAGAGGCATACTTATTGATGACATACCCAGCCTTCCCATCAAGGTGAGCAATGGTGTGGCTCCCTATAGGTTTTAAGGGGGAGATTTGCAGTCCATTGTGGGTTGCTATCCCCTCTTTTGATTAGGGTGTCATTGTTTATGGTCCTTTTGTCTCTATTTTTGCAGACCTGGAGGTTCTTTCCTCTTTGCGCCGCTTTTGTGGCAGCAAATATCCTTCTGGAGGATTGTTTCTTTTCTTAAAGTAAGTTGAGGGCCTGTGCAGCCCTTTATATACACTTTTGGGGTATTGCAGATTTTTCAGCCTTGGGTTTGGTCTTTTGGGGCACTTGGCACCCCGGTTCTTGGGCACAGCACCACCACACACAACCTTGTTGGGGGTTTTATCTTAATGGCTGTTTTAATTTCCCTCTTGCCCTTCATCGTCCTCAGGTGGAGGTTGCTCTCTATGTTGATATCACCACACTGGCTAGGTGTGGGGTTTTTGTCTACACACAGTAGTTTGGTGTTTTGTTGGTGGAGGTTTTTCCTTTTAGCCTCACGTCTCGACATATTATTTTACCAGCAGCAGTTCTTTAGGTGCTGCCCCTGTAATATGTTTTTATATGACAGTAATGTTAATTATCTATCATATCTACAGAGCTCCATTTCCCTTGGGGTCCTGACGAAGGCAGTATAACTTATGTCCTGCCGAAACGTCCCTTACATCACTCTGTACCCTAGAGTTATGCTACGTGGTCCAACATCGCCACCATGGACGTAGACCTGGGATGTGTATTTTCGGTCATGTACAATTCATCTTGTCATGCATAATCAATTTTAGAATGTGTATTAGGAGAGACTATTTTTTGGAGGATTTCTGTGACTCATTAGCCAGATAGGGCCAGGAAGACAGTGTTTTGTGCCCGCTTTCCTCCAAATTGCAGAATTGTCTCTGTGTCACCTTTCGTTTTATGATTGAATCACTGAAATGCTATTAGATGTATATATATACATCCTCCATATCGCTATATGTAATTATGTGCTTTTTTTTACTTTGTTAACGTAGGACCAATGGCCTACGCAATAAATTATAACTATTTTGTAGAAAATGACAAATACTGTGTATTATATGTAACATTCTGTGTGGTGATTCAAACAGCATATGGAATGGGACCTGGTATGAGCTAAAACTGGGCCATTAAATCAGTTGCTGAATGGCTCATTTGGGGGACCCCGTGTGTTTATCGCCTTCTGTGGTGTGGCATCTTTCTCCCTGGTGTCCTCGTCACCGCTGTCGGAATGTGTGCCTGTGGGACACTAACAGAGGGAGAGGGTTAGTGATGGGTCTACAGGCATAGGGCATGCATTGGGGTGGCTGCATTAATATGGAATGGTAGATGGTTAACATTGGGGGAGTGACATACCGGTTGCTTTACTTTTGGGTGGGTGATGCATGGTGGCGTCTGGGTTGGATCACATATGGGGTGCATTATGCATGTGGACAAGATGATGCTGTGCACTGCGTGTTGGCAGTCTTGTACATATGTGTCTGGTGGACCCTGCTCTACATCATTTCAGGTGGACATCATCGTGGTGGTATTAGCATAGTTTCATTTGGGACACCTACCTGCATCGACTGATGACGGGGCTCCTTGCTCCATGTCCCCCACTCCCTCAATTGCCTCTGCCCCTATGGTGCTGGTGCATATCTCCTCCCATGGTTGCAACTTGATGGGGGAGTCCGCACCTCCGTCTGTCACCATCCCCAGGTTGCGGTTGGCAGAGAGGATGCTCCACACACGCAAACGCAGATCGTCCCAGCGCTTACGGCAATCTTTGGGAGTGCGGGGTGTGGTGCCAACGGCACTTACTTTCTGGGCGACCTCTGCCCATATTTGTTTCTTGTGCTGCACTGGAGGGTGGGACATGTCGGTCGAGAACACGACATCAGTGTGTTCCTGCAGCGTCTCTGCCAGCATGGTCAATTCCTCTCAGGAAAAGCGCTCCTTGCGCAGGCGATCGGTGGATTTTTTAACAACTTTTGGCATGGTGAGATGCAGCAGGTGGTGTTGGAGGTGTGAGAGAGTTCTGGGGGTCAGATGGCTCCTGGTTGTGGTGGATGGCAATGGATTGTGTTTTTAAAGATGGCCGCCGTGCTTTCCCGTTCCTGTGCGATGACGCTACTTCCGGTTCCGCTTATTAGCGGTTACCGCTATTAGAGGTGACCGCTATTGGCGATGGCTTGGATGCCAGAGGAGCCATTTACACTATGTATGGTGTCGGAAAGGTTTTTTTTCGCACTTTTGCGGCATGGCGGTGGGGTCATTACCAGCATGGCGCAAAGCTTGTGCCTGCGTTCTCGTAATAGGCCGCTTTTGGCGGTCTATTGCCAGCACGGACACGGTACTTGCGCCATGCCGGTAATGACCGGTACTTACCGCCCGGGTCGTAATGAGGCCCTCTGTCTTGTTTGCTTATTTCAAGTACAAATAATTAGTTTATTAAATACATCTCATTAGATTATGTGTTCCTTTTGCTTGCCTTTTTTTCACTTGGCTAACAAAGGGAATATGCAACATCATTTATATATTTATTTTGATTGGTTTGCTGTGAGCTTCCCTGCTTTGTAAAACAATTTTGGCTACCTCTTCACCTACACGAAAAGAGGTCCACATCCAATTATTGAAACACTTACAGACAAAAAGACAGATCCCTCAAAAAGGGCCGGGCTCCAAATCATTAAGATGGCCATGATTTATATGCTTATTGCTCAACTTACAACCACTTTGTCGAAAGTTCTCTGTAAAACAGGGAATCCTGGTCTCTAGCTCCCCTGCCTGCATGGAGTCATATGTATGCTGGTATTTCTTTCTCTGACCCGATGCCTATCAACCTCTGTCCTGGCAAGGTCTCTCTCTTCTCTTTCTGTTGGTTCTTGTGAGACTATGATTTCCACAATGCACCTTTCTGTATGAATGACTCGAAATAAATGAAAACTGGGATGGGGCTAAGGGCGTCTATCAAGACTCCCTGGGGAAATTGGAATTAGCTCAAATGGAGATTGGCCCAAGAAAGCAGGTGAGGTGGGTGTCCAATGGCAGCATAGAGAACCTTCTAGGAAGGAAGGGGAGGGCAATAAGAAACCAGCATAATAAGGCTGCAATGAGAGGTGTTTGGGTGAGGTTGGAGGAAGACCAAAAGATCAGAGCAGAGTGTGCAGCAATTGGAGAAGGACTTGGGGGGACACATTTGACTTGTTTGGACAGAGTGAATGTAAAGTGTTGGGAAAGAGAGATTGGTATGTATATTTGTTATATGCTTGGAGGTGACAGTGTGTGATTATACATACTTTTAGGAAGGAGATTAGGAGAGAAAAGAGGGAGCTGAGAGTGGATGTGAGAGAGAGAGAAGTTTAGCCGGATAATAGGTAAACCATAAGTGGGAGGAGAATAGAGAGATGGGGAAAGAAGGAGATAGAGATAGGAGGGCGGAGAAGAGCTGAGATAGGAGTAGTGTGGGGGAGTAATAGCAAGAAGGAACTGAAGTAGGTCTGACATGTTACCAGAGAACTGAGACCATTGTGTCCTAAGAGCCCATTGAAGGGATCTCATTCTCAGACGAGCCTCTGGCATCAGGAAAATGCAGGATGCCATGAGGCCGAGGAACCTCAAGAAGTCGAAGGCCGGGAGAAGCTGTGCATTCTGAAATGTCGTGACCATCTGCAGAATGTCTTGAGCTCTCACCTCGGGTGGCCAGGTCTTTCCCAAGGATGTATCCAGTACAGCTCCGATGAACCTTTGAGTTGGTATCATGTGGGACTTCTTGTAATCAAGGAATAAGCCCAGTCTGTGGCGTGTGTGGCAGGTCGCACTGAGATGATCCAGGACTTGTTCGGGAGAAGGTGCCCTGATCAGCCAATCATCCAGGTAGGGCTAGGCGTGAATCCCCCCTCTTCTGAGACTCCCTGCTACCACTGCCATCAGTTTGGTGAAATCCCTCGGGCAGAGGTCAGCCCGAACGGCAGAACTCGAAACTGATAATGAGAACCGCCAACAGCGAACCTCGGGTAAGTGTCTCATGTGCTAATCCCTGGGGATTTGTCATCTAGGTGGCCAGGACACAGCCATCGCTGTTGGTTCCAGCTCCTGGGGGTGGACCAGTGCAGGAGGATCACCTCGCTGAGGGATCCTCAGGGAGAAGGCAGGGGCACCCAATGGCAGGACGCAGTATCCACTTTCCTTTAGGACCTCTCCTCCCATCCTACTATACAGGATTTACTGACTTCCCAAATCCCACCGCCCTTTCCCTAAAAAACTGAGACGAGGATAGGGATTGGAAGGATGAAGATTACTGATGAGAAACATGCTCAGAGACAGAACATAGACTCTTTCCTATTGACAGCAGAATGTCCCAGTAATGAGGCCAGGAAAAGTCAGGCCTCCCTTTACAACTATGCACACCTGAACCTTATTGCCTCTCTGAGGAAGTATAAAAGGTGGAAACCAAAGGCACTTTTTCAGCGAGTTGGGGATGCTGCAAGGTTCCAGGAAGCAGGAGAAAGACCGAATGACCTGCAGAGACCCTGGGAGACCTAGAGGAGTAAACCACCCAAACACTGGCCCTGTTACCTGAGAGGAGACTTCAATGTGCAGGAGGGAACTGTACCTCCAGAAGGCAAGACCAGGGGTAGCTGGGTTTGCCTGGTGGTACCCACAGCATAACTCCTCCCCTGGGCCAGGTGGGTGAATCCAGGTCCCTGGGGGGTAGGTGGAGAGACCCTGGCCTCCGATTAACATCCCGTTTTAGCGCCTGCAGCTCCCAATGCCAGAAAATGCCATTTCGTGGAACTGCGAAATGGGAGCGAAATCAGCCCAGTGCATTCTGGGACTAGAAGTCCCAAGACCTTTTTTTGTGAATTGTGATCTTGGAAAGGAGGCTCGAGCCCGGCTGAGGGAAGCCTTCTTAATGAACTGTAAATCGTGAAGGGAGGCTCGAACCAGACTGAGGGAAGACTTTGGTGTGAACTGTGCTAAGGGAGAGAAGGCTCAAGCCTGGCCGAGGGAAGCATTCCTTGTAAACCTTGAGAGCTTGAAAGGAAGTGAACCATGCCTGACCGGAAACCTTGGCTCCTACAAAAGGCGGCATTGCGAAAGACAGCACAGCCGGTGAGTCGGAGGGACTGATACTCAGCCAGCTTGTGTTTTGAAAAAGGTTGCAAGCAGCAACTTTGAATAAAGAGAACAGTGTATGAGACATTGGTAATGAGCAACACTAGTATAATTCAAACAAAAGAAGTAATTGAACTTTGTGATTGAACTTTAGGAGGCAACCCAAGATACCATACACAGAGTGGTGCAGCACCACGATCGCACTCATTCGAAGGTCTCTGTTAGGTATCCAACTGATGCTGAGCGTGAGAAAAAGGAATACTGAGATCGAAGTGGTCATGCAATGGGTCCTGCTAAATTCCATGCACATTCGAAAGTCTTCGATAGTTTCAAGTACACAATCTCTTCCCTTATCATGATTGGTTGTGAATTTACAACATAATTGAACCTAGCCACTTTCTTCTTAGTTGTAAACGCTATAATATGAGATTTGGCTGAATTAATTGTCATATTATTTAAAACACAATAATCATGAAAAATGTTTAATTTATTTTGGAGCCCAAAGGGTACCTTATCAAATAATATTACATCATTGGCGAATGCCAACCAGTGAAGACACAGCTTGCCCAAGGTTACCGGGAAGGGGCTGGTTCCCTGCCATATATTCTCAATGTCGGCCAGGTATAGATTAAATAATACCGCGGCCAAGTTGCAGCCCTACTTCACACCAATTCTCGTCGGGATGTTGTCAGATAACAGACCCTCTGAATTAATACGGACCCTATAAGAAGTGCTCTGGTGAAGAGCCGCTATTATCGCCACTAGCTCAGCAGGAATACCATAGGACAGCATCTTCTGCCAGAGACGATTGCACAAAACACTGTCAAAGGCAGCTGATAGATCTAGAGAAGCAAAACAGATCGTACGATTTGACTTTGAGCGCGATGCTGACAGTAAGTGGGCAAGAATCGACGCATTTAACTGCATGCCCTTTGCCCGACAGAAACCGACCTGCGCTTTTGAGAGAATACTAGAGGCAGTGACATAAGCTTCCAATTCATACAAAACAAGCCGTGCGAGCATTTTAGCTGCTGTATCTATTAAGGCAATTGGCCTGAAATGTACAGGGTCATTTAAAGCGCCCTTTTTGTGAATTGGAATTACAATTGCCATCAGCCATGACTCAGGAATTTTGCCAGATTGGTATATTAGCTGGTAGCGGGGGAGCAGGTACCTGGCCCAAAAATTGGGGTCGTCCCTGAATACACAGGGTGGCAGCCAATCGGGCCCTGCCGCTTTTGAAAATTTCAGCTGTGAAATTGCCCATATTATGTCCTTTATTTCCCAAGGGCAAACAGGGGGAAACTTCAACTGCAAATTACCGACTCACCATAGAAAGCTGGAATTAGTTAGATCATATTTTTGAATGAAAAAGTTGTTCTATTCAAAACCAGATATGGTTGCCACCATACATTTATCTACCTTACCTGTAGGATTTCTTAAAATAGACCATAGATCCCTGGTGTTATTTTTGCAGAGCAACTCAATCATGTGTTGATTGGCAAGAATGTGGGCGGCCTGACCGAGTGTCTTCGACTGCTGCTTAAAACGAGCAACAATAAGGTTTTTTTTCTCTCACATAGTGTGGCAAACTAGTACGCATGCGTCTTATCTTATGTAGCTCACTATTCTTTTGAGTTTTAAGTTTTGCAACCTGTGCCAGATATGGGTGAGCAACCTTTGGTGAGTTCGTATCTAGGGAATCCTTAGATAAGCTCACCAAATGCGTACAAATCATCGTCAGATTTATTTCATTGATTTGTTCCACATTGCCCACAGATAGGTGATCATTGTGAATCACTAGCAGATCCCTATTAACCAGGAACGCCAATTTCCGGCAGAAAAGGGTGCCATTTGACAGACAGAGTATGCCTGTCGCATTCCACCATAGCAGCGGAAACAGAAGATTCATATGCATCAATCCCCAAATGTAGGCAAGTGAGCAGCATATTATGATCGCTTACGCCCATATTAAAAACTGAGACAGGGTCGAGTAAACCAGAACATGCCCTTGGTGCAAACAAGTAATCAATGAGAGACGCTGCAGTCCCACGCTGCCAAGAGATTTTAATAGAGTGTTTCGCAATGTCATGATGCCTACCTCCAAGGAGCCAGACAGGGCCCGGCACCCTCAGAGGCAGGCAACATGTATACTAGGGAAGTCCCAGCCACCCCAGATAGGGGCTGTTTTGGGCTCAGTCCTGGCACCATCGGCGCCAGGCTCATACAAGATATGGAAGGAATAGTGTTTGGTGCAAACTTACCTGGCAGACCATGCTGCAATTTCCTTACCTGGCAGATCATTCTACAACTTCCAGATGAAAAAGGAAGTACTTAATCACACGGGTGTGGCTGGTGGCAGGATACATACCTTCAGTGGAAGGATACATACCTGGGACTACTTGAAAGGCTATTTAAGCCACGCCCAGAGAGCAAACCACACTTCGCGTTGTTCTGCTCATAGCAGCTGGACGCTCACCGTGCCTGCTCCTGCTCCAGCCCTCGACCACGCCTGCCAGCATCCTGGAAACACCTAAGGATAGAAAAGGGAAGAAGAAGAAACAGGTGAAAACAAACCTTACCTGTTAAAGCTGCATCCCGGATTCAGCGCACCAACGTTCCTGCAAAAAAACATCATTTTAAATACTCACCGCGTCGCATACATCTCGGCGCACTTCTTACCGGCACGTGGCGCCTTCGGCTCTGCGACGCCCATCCGGATCCCCTGCAGCATTCCAGCACCTACGGGGAGACGAAGAGAAGAAAGCAAGGTGAGAAGGGAAAATAACCAAGAAGCTCTTACCTGCCAAGCTAATTCTTCTTACCTTCGGGTCGATGCCATTCCTTGGGCATTTCAGCACCCCGGCCCCTATGGGGGAAAAAGCAAACATCACATTAGTGAATGCAAGAACCGTAGCAAATGAACTATTTAAAACTTACCTGCTTACAGGTCGGACTCAGCTTCTGCTTTGTGCCAGCTCCATTTCTTCGGCATTCTCGAACTCCGGCCCCTAAGGAAAAAGAGACAGGAAAAGACAGTAGTGGGCCTACACCAAAACTCACCTGAAATCAGGTTTTCGACGGAAACCGCCCTCAGCCCGGAGTCTTCCATTACCTGCAAAAGAGAAGAGGAACAGTTTAGACTCAAGCTTGCCATAAACATTTACGGTACTTACCGGAACAGACAAGCGAACTCGAACTTACTATCCAGTGACGTAACTGGACCCCAACGCGCCCCTGCATCAGAAGCAGGATGGAGAGCTCGCCTTTTCAATCCCTAAGGTGAGTCTCCACAGGGAATTTCAGAAGGGTTGCAAGGAGGGTGAGAAGGGAAACGGGAGATCTACACAAAACCCGCAGAGTATTAACCCTTCCTTTTCACTCACAGAAGGATATTCATCCAAGCCAGACAAGCGAGATTTGGGAACCCTGCCCACTCCATCTTCAGGGTGCTGAACATCTCCTTCGAAGAGGCCACTGCCGTCCAGACCACGCCCGCGCCTCTGTGGGAACCAGAGAACTACCCACAATTACCCACCAAGGCGCCATGGAGACTTCAGAAACAGACCAACTATTGGGGGAATTACGGCCAGAAGTTCACGCCGCCCGCCAAGAAACCAACGTTCTTCGAAGAGAACTGATCTTGTCCAAAGAATGAACCGATGACCTGGCTAAACTGGGTGGCCTGAGAATAAAAGAATCACCTTGTTTCATCGAGGACTTCGTGGAGAGCTAAAAGACGTTCTGGCTCAAATTGTGAATCCACCCCAACTCTGTGAGGAATACATTGATTTAGTGATCCAACTTAATCATAGACTCCAGAATAGAAAGACTGATCGGACTAGATTTGAAACTCGGGCTTTGGTAAAAACCCACGCAAACCCCAAGAGTACCGACACTTCGGAGCCAATGCAAATTGGGGGAGTAAAAGGACCCCTAACGCAGAAAGAACGAGAAAGAAGACGGCAAAACCAGTTATGTCTCTATTGTGGGGAGTCTGGACACTTTCTACGAAATTGCCCGGTAAAACCACCCAAGAAGGTGGTTGGAGCCACAGACCAAAATCTGATTCGGGAAACGATCAAGCCCGACAAGCATAGAGGTCCGCTTGCCGAGCGTGAAGACAAGGAACAAGTTACTTACCTGTAACTGTTGTTCTCCAGCATGGGTCTGGCATGGATTCACATGCTCATGAATATTCCCCGTCGGCAGGCTGGGAATCCTCGGTAAAGAAAAAACCAGTATCAGTTTCGTTTCTGATCTGTCTTTCGTAGTAATAACCAATCACTGGTCTCTGCGTCATACTGACCACAGCCAATGACTGCCCTCTACCTAAGCACCGCCTCTGGCAGCCATCTTCAGATTTGGAAGCACATGAAGTGGCAGTATGACCAAGTGAAGAGCCGCAGAGGGGTAGGCGGGAGGGTTCGCATGTGAATCCATGCCAGACCCATGCTGGAGAACAACAGTTACAGGTAAGTAACTTGTTCCTTCTCCAGCATGGGGTCTGGCATGGATTCACATGCTCATGAATAAAGAATACATAGCAGTACACACCTGCACAACCACGGGAGGTGGCAAAGGCTCAACATTAAGCATTGCATCAAACTCAACATTAAGCATCTTACCTCCTCACCAGGCTCACCTCAGGCGAACAGGTTGCGCAGCACTGCTTGGCCGACCCTGGACTCCTCCCTGGAATCCCGATCGACGCAGTAGAACTTCGTGAAGGTGTGCGTCGACCTCCACGTAGCAGCCCTGCATATGTCCAGCAGGGGCACACCAGAAAGGAACGCCGTGGTAGCTGCGATCGCTCTGGTGGAATGGGCTCTCGGACGGCCAGGCAGCGGTCGGTTTGCCAACCGATGACAGTACATGATACAGCCGGAGAGCCATCTGGAAATGGAAGGCTTCGAGAGAGCCTTCCCCTGATTGACAGGTCCAAAGTTCACAAAGAGTTGTGACGTCTTCCGAAAACACTTTGTGCGGTCCACGTAGAACTTCAGCGCTCTAGCCACATCCAGCGAGTGCAAAGTCCTCTCAGCCGGCGACGAAGGCGACGGGAAGAATACAGGCAACACCAAGGGTTCGTTGAGGTGGAAGTCCGATGGTACCTTGGGCATGAAGGAGGGGTGCGTCCTGAGCACTACCCTCGTGTCGTGAAAAGTCAAGTACGGGGCCTTGCAGGAAAGGGCCTGGATCTCTCCCACCCGTCGTGCGGAGGTGATGGCCACAAGAAACGCTGTTTTCCACGACAGAAACTTCAACGGGGCCGAGTGCAGAGGCTCGAACGGAGGTCCCATGAGCTTGGTCAGCACCACGTTGAGCTCCCATGCCGGGGCCGGCGCCTTCACCGGCGGGAACGATCTGAACAGTCCCTTCTTGAACTCTTTCACCAGACGATGAGACCACAGGGACGACCGGCCCGTGGTTCTGGTGTATTGGGAGATCGCAGCAAGATGAATCTTGATGGACGCGTGTGCCAGTCCAGCTTTGGCCAGCGTCAGCAGGTACGGCAGTACTTGGGGAGCCGTAATCCGTAGAGGGTTAATCTTCTGTGCGTGGCACCAGACAGAAAACCTCTTCCATTTGTGTCCGTAGCATTTAAGAGTCGAGGACGCCCTGGCCTTTGCAAGAACCTCTCTGCAGTCGGCCGGTATGTCGTATCCTCCAAACTCTAGCGCTGCAGGAGCCAGGCCTGCAAGTTCAGCGATTTCGGGTCGTGGTGGAGGATGGCGCCTCCTTCCCTGGAGAGCAGATCCGCGTCCACCGGCAGCTTGATTGGCGGGGACGCTGACAAGTCCAGAAGGTCCGGGAACCATATCTGCCTCAGCCACGCAGGTGCGACGAGGATCATCCTGCACCGTGACCTCTTGAGCTGGTTGACGAGCCGGATTAGCAGTTGCAAAGGAGGGAACGCGTAGAGGAACAGGCCCTCCCAGGGGAACGAGAAAGCATCGCCCATGCTCCTCGCCTGGGGAAAACTGCTGGTGAACCTCCGGCACTTGGAGTTCGTCGCCGTCGCGAACAGGTCGATCTGGGGTGTGCCCCACCGTCGGAAGAGGCGATCCACTAGATCCTGCCGTAGTTCCCACTCGTGGCACGAGCGCAGCTCCCTGCTGAGTGAGTCGGCGATGGTGTTTTTTATCCCTGCCAGATGAATCGGCACCAGAAACATCCCTTGGGCGACTGCCCAATGCCACAGGTCCTGCGCCTCCTTGGACAGTGCTGGGGACCTGGTTCCGCCCTGTTTCCTGATGTAAAACATGGTGGTGGTGTTGTCGGTGAAGATCCTCACCACCTTGCCCTTGAGGGACGGAAGGAAGGACCTGAGGGCCCAAAACACTGCACCGAGCTCCAGGACGTTGATATGTAAGGATTTCTCCGTCGGGAGCCAAAGGCCTCTTGCGTGCAGAT
Source organism: Ambystoma mexicanum (assembly GCF_040938575.1). Classification (NCBI taxonomy): domain Eukaryota; kingdom Metazoa; phylum Chordata; class Amphibia; order Caudata; family Ambystomatidae; genus Ambystoma; species Ambystoma mexicanum. Next base: position 669,540,093 of record NC_090936.1, read on the forward strand.
TTTCGGTGTGCGCTCCCCACCCTTCCAGGGAGGCATCCGTGGTCACTGTCTCCTGGTGGGCTGGGGTCTGGAAGTCCATGCCCGCTGTCAGATGCGCGCGGGTGCCCCACCACCGGATCGCTCGTCAGAAACTCTCGTCGAGTGTGATCCTCTCCTCGAAGCTGCCCGTCGTTTGGATCCAGCGCGCGTCCAGGAACTCCTGCAACGGGCGCATCCGGAGCCTGCACATGGGAATGAGGTAGATGCAGGAAGACATCATTCCGAGGAGGGACTTGATGGACCTCACCTTGGCCGCGTCGGCCACCAACATCCGCTGCACCTTGCCCAGGATGGTCCTGGTCCTCTCCTCCGACGGGGAGGCCAGAAGGGACACTGTGTTGAGCCTCGCTCCCAGAAACAGAGCGTCGTGCGTGGGTACCAGGTGGGATTTGGCGTAGTTCACAGAGAATCCGAGGTCCGTGAGAAGTTGGACGGTCCTTGCCGTGTGAACTACGGCGAGCTCCCTTGTCTTGGCTCGGATGAGCCAGTCGTCCAGGTAGGGGTAGACGTGGATCCCTTCGCGGCGCACCTGCGCCGCCACCGGTGCGAGGCACTTGGTGAACACCCTGGGTACCGACCGTAGTCCGAAGGGGAGGGCTTTGAACTGGTAATGACGCCCTTGGACCACAAACCTGAGGAATTTTCGGTGCCCCTTCAGGATGGGAATATGGAAGTAGGCATCCTCCAAATCCAATGACGACAGGAAGTCTCCTTCCTCCAGCTGACCCAGGACGTGCTGGAGGGTGACCATCCGGAACTTTTGCGCCTTGATGAACTTGTTCAGACGTCGCAGGTCCAGGATGGGGCGCCATCCCCCAGTCTTCTTCACGAGGAAGTATCTCGAGTAAACTCCGGAGTCCCGAAGCCTCTTTGGGACGAGTTCGATGGTGCCCTTTCTGAGCATCGCCTTTACCTCCAGGAGAAGTTGAGGGACGTGAAGTTCTTTCCTGGCCACGGGGGGGACGCGCGGACACTTTCTTTGAAACTCGAGCGCGTGGCCCTGGGCCAAGGCGTCCAGCACCCAACGGTCGGTGGAGATGGACTCCCACACGCTGACGAAGCTCGCCAGCCGGCCTCCCACCGGGGTGCTTCGGTGGGGGCCCGACCCCACGGCCGGTTCAATCCTGCTTCGACGAGGCTTTGCCGCCTTGTCCTTGGCGACGACGGCGGGGTCCGCCAGACTTGCCTCGTCCTCTGTAGGCCTCCTGAGACGACGAGCGGGCCGCTTGACGGTAGGAGGAGAAACCGCCGCCGGAACCTTTGGAGGCGCCCTTGCCTCCGCTGCTCCGAAAGGGCGTCCGTCGTTGTTGCAGAACTCCAAGGGCCCGGGCCGTCTCGGTGTCCGCTTTAATGGCCTGAAGGGAATCGTCCACTGTTTTCCGAAACAGGTTGTTCCCATCGAAGGGCATGTCCAGGACTCTGGTCTGAACGTCTTGACGGAAGTCCGTAGCCTTGAGCCATCCACGCCGCCCAAGGCAAACGCTGTTGCCCAACTGGCGGAACCCAGTGTCGGCGATGTCCGTCGCCACGGTAATGGCGTGGTCCGAAGCCACCTCACCTTCCTGCAGGATCTCCAGGGCCTCTGCCCTCTTGTCGTCCGGCAAGAAGTCCAGCAGGGGAGCCAGTTTGTACCAGAGCTCCCTGTCGTATCGGGCCACGATAGCCAAGGCGTTGGCAGCTTTAATCGTCGTCGCTGCAGACGAGATGACTCTTTCCCTCGCCGTCCGGTGGGGAAGTCGATGTGGAGGCCGCACCCCCCCCCCGCTTTTTTCCTGGCCGCCGCGGAGACGACGGAGTCCGGGGTAGGCTGCGCCCGGAGGCACAGGGGGGCCGTGTCCGGGACCCGGTACTTTTTCTCGTACCGGTCTCTTCTAGCTGGCGTCGTGGAAGGGTTCTTGAGGAGGGTGAGGCCCTCATCCCAAATGTCGTCCAATAGAGGCACTGCGAGGACCGTCTTCCTCTTGGCCTCGCGCCGCTGATAAAGGAAACCTTCCTTCTTCTTCTCCTCAGGGCAGAGTTGGAAAAGCTCGGATGCCCTGGCGATCATGGAGTGGAACGATCCAATCTCGTCGGGCGGAGAAGCCCTGGTGGGGGGCGACGACGGTACCTCCTCGTCGTATACCTCGTCGTCCGTACCCGTCGCTGCCGTGTCAGTCCCCGTATCATCCCCTCGGGTGGACGGGGAGGAGGGCTGGAAGGGGCGCGGCGGCTGAAAAGGAGGAGGAGGGTGGATCCTTCTTTTCTTGGTAGGGGGAACCCCAGAAGGTCCCGGTTCCGGGTCTCCCGACGGGAGAGGTTCCGTCGGCAACGGTAGTCTCGTCCTTATCTCTGAGCATAAGGACTGTATAGCCAACAAAATGGCCGCCAAGCTGTCTCGCGGCGCTGGCAGAGGGGAATCCGACGGGCGATCAGGGGCCCCGTCGGTACCCTCGACGATGTCGTCGCCACCTGCGTCGGGATCCATCCCGACGGGCCGGTCTTCTTCCACGCCGAGGCCGTGGCTAAAGACTTCGACCAGCTCCTCCTCCGAGGTTGAGGCCGAATCTACGACGACGCCCTGCCCCCCCTTTTTCTTCCCCACGGGGGATTTCACGGGGGTCCTATCGATGGGCACAAAAGAAGACTCCCTCCGAGGTGGCAGGGAGACTCTGAGCCCCGAGGTCGCCACCACTGGCGTAGCCTCCACAGGCTGAGCCAGGGCCGCCGCGACAGACTCGATAGAGGGCTTGGCCGGATGGATTAAGGCCTTCACCACCTTAGGTGCGCTCACCGCCTTATCCTTGAGGGGGGGGACAGTGCCTCGCTCCCCCTCCGCCTTCGAGCTCGACCGGGGCCTCTCTATGAGCCTCGCCGGGTGCTCGGCCTTCCTCTTACCCGACCCGGAGCGTTGGCTCGCGGTTGATGGTGCCGGGGAGGGTGCGCCCAGCCTGGCGCCCGTAGAGCCCGACCGTTCGGCGCTCCCGGTGCCAGCGGACTCGCGGTGCTTGGCCTTATGTTGGACCCCCGTCGCCGGGGCGTCCTCAAAGGTCTTAGAAGACCGCTTGGATTTCTTCCTCTTCTTCTCGCCGGACGGGCTCTTCCCTTCCAGCCAGTTGGCAAGACGTTGATGGCGGTCCTTCATGGTCCGCTCCGACATGTTGCCGCAAAACGCACAGTCCTTCTCCACGTGCGTCTTGTCCTCATGTAGGCAGTAAAGACAAAAAGAATGTTCGTCCTCCTTGAAGACGTTTTGCAGCTGGCATCCAGGGCAGACCCTGAACAGCTTTCCGGGCGTCGAGCTTCCCTTCTCCTGGGCCATGACCGGGCCTGAGAAACTTCTGGAGTCCTCCAAAAGCGTAGCTCGACGAATCTTCACCCTTGAGGGGCGTAGACGAATCCGACACGGGTCCCCGTTGATCGGATGGAGAGTCGGTGGAGCTTGAGGCTCTTTTGACCGAAAAAAACGAAGTTTTTTGAGAAAAAACGTGAAAAAAATAGCACTAACGCTCGAGAGCAATAGCACGAGGATCCCAACACATGAACGTGCGGTAAAAATCTGAAGATGGCTGCCAGAGGCGGTGCTTAGGTAGAGGGCAGTCATTGGCTGTGGTCAGTATGACGCAGAGACCAGTGATTGGTTATTACTACGAAAGACAGATCAGAAACGAAACTGATACTGGTTTTTTCTTTACCGAGGATTCCCAGCCTGACGACGGGGAATATTCATGAGCATGTGAATCCATGCCAGACCCCATGCTGGAGAAACTCTTTGACCTCGCATTTCATCATGCCAATGACCCTTGTGGATCCAAAGCAGCCTCAACGATTACATGGCATAAAGGCCTATCTCGACAGTGGGGCTATTGGGAACTATGTTGATCTTGAATTGGCTTCCAGGATTGGTCTCCCTCTCCGACCAAAAATCACCAAAGATGTCATTACCATGGTTGATGGGACCGAAATTGCCTCTGGGCCAGTAACACATTCTACCACAGAAATGACACTGGTTGGCCACGATGGTCATAGGGAAACCATAGTGTTCGACGTAATCAGGGCTCCACAATTTCAGGTAATCTTGGGGATCCCTTGGTTAGAAGCACATAATCCTCGAATTGACTGGCGAGCAAAGAGGATCACCTTTCCTAACTGCAGACAAACTTGTTATTCCGGAAATCCACAAGTGGGTCTAGCCTCAGTAACCTCTGTGTCAGCACAACTACCACTTGAGTATCAGGACTTTCAGGACGTTTTTCAAAAAGAACAGGCCAACACCTTACCACCTCACCGGCCATACAATTGTCAAATTGATCTGGTACCCAATGCTCAACCGCCTTGTAGTAGGATTTATGCCCTTACCGAACCAGAGAATCTTCATTTACGCCAGTATTTGGATCAGTATCTTGCCAATGGGTTCATTCGCCCGTCAAAGTCACCGGCTTCTTCAGCTTTGTTCTTCGTGCCAAAAAAGGAAGGCGACCTTAGAACATGTATTGACTATCGCGCCTTAAATCAGATAACGGTTAAGAATCGTTACCCCCTGCCTCTGATCCCTGAACTCCTCAACCAGGTGAAAGATGCCTGCATCTTTACCAAGCTGGATTTAAGAGGGGCTTACCATCTGGTGCGCGTCAGAGAGGGCGATGAATGGAAAACAGCCTTCCGCACCAAATACGGACTCTTTGAATACCAAGTGATGCCCTTCGGGTTGTGCAACGCACCTGCTGCCTTCCAGTATTTTATGAATGACATCTTTCGAGAACTCATAGATGTTTGTGTCATCATATATATTGACGACATCCTAATGTACTCTTCCTCGGAATCTGATCACCGAAAACATGTTAAGGCCGTCCTGGAGAAACTACGCCAGCACAAACTATTTGCAAAGCTCGAAAAGTACATTTTTCACGTCACAGAGGTTGAGTTTCTTGGTTTCGTCCTAACGCCAAAGGGAGTTCGAATGGACTCACGGAAAGTGGACGCGATCCTCAAATGACCATCCCCTAATTCTGTGAAAGGGGTTCAGAGCATGCTTGGTTTTGCCAATTTCTATCGAAGGTTTATCCCGGAGTTTTCTCGAGTGGTTCAACCCATCACAGCCCTCTTACGGAAAAACAAACGCTTCGAATGGACTACGGAAGCAGAACAAGCATTTCAGGAACTAAAAACTAAATTCACCTCCGCACCTGTGTTAAAACATCCCCGTCCAGATCTCCCTTACGTTGTGGAAACTGACGCATCTAGTTTAGCCATGGGAGCGGTTCTATCACAGAGGAACCCAGTCTCAAACCAACTGCATCCTGTAGCCTTTTGGTCCAGAAAATTCTCAGCTCCAGAAGTTAACTACGCAATCACAGATAAAGAAGTATTAGCTATCAAGTCAGCTTTCAAGGTTTGGCGTCATTACCTTCTCGGCGCAAGACATACTGTTACCGTAATTACAGACCACAGGAATTTGCAATACTTAAAAATGGCCAAAGCTCAATCCTCACGTCAACTCCGTTGGGCCCTGTTCTTTGCAGAATTTGACTTTGTGATCACCTATCGCCCCGGCTGCAAGAATGGCAAGGCGGACGCACTATCTCGAATAGGAATGGGCGATTCTACCCCAACTCTAGATCCAGTTCCGATAATTCCCGAACATAGAATTTTGGGGTGATCTCCACACAAACTCTAGAGGATATTCAAACTAGAGTTAAATTGCTTTTCGACGCTGCAGCCTTGCAAGAATGGAGCCTGAAAGATCCCAGATTTTCAATTAATAACGATTTACCTTATTTCCTGGGGCGACTGTTCTTGCCTCAAAAGGATTTGCAAGATCTCGTTATTGCCCATCATCATGAGACACTAATGGAAGGACACCCGGGCATCGCTAAGACTGAAGAAAAAATTAAAAGGCATTTCTGGTGGCCCTCCTGGCGAAAGGATATAAAATCTTTCGTGATGACATGCGCAGTGTGCGCCCAAAATAAAAGTCAAAAGCAAAAACCAGCCGGTCCGTTACGACCTCTGGACATCCCACCGGCACCCTGGCACACTTTATCGCTGGATTTTATAACTGACCTACCTCCTTGTCATGGATTTAATACTATACTGGTAATTGTAGACCTCTTCTCCACGATGGCCCATTTTATTCCCTTGAAAGGGCTGCCTTCAGCCGCCACCCTAGCCAAGGAATTTCTTGAGAACGTTGTTCGTCTACATGGTTTTCCATCCATATTAATCTCCGATCGGGGAAGCCAGTTTATTTCTCGGTTCTGGAAGAGATGTTGCCAAATGGCACAAGTTGATGTGCGTTTATCTACCAGCCACCATCCTCAGACCGACTGCCAAACCGAGAGAACAAACCAGACATTGGAACAGTACTTACGGTGCATGTTGCATCAATCAGAACATAATTGGAAAGACATTTTATGGATTGCTGAATATGCATACAACAATTCTGTGCATTCAGGAATTGGCCAGACTCCTTTTTATACCTTATTTGGCCACCATCCCAGAACTTCGGATCTTGAACCACCTCAAGGTCTTGAAATGCCCGCCGTGGATAACTTACATGCAACCATAACCCGAGCCTTCAAAGAAGCCAAGACTCATTTACAGCAGGCCAAGGACACATATAAGGAAAATGCTGACTTACATCGGTGCAAAGTACCTCCTTCCCAAGTTGGAGATCAAGTGTGGCTGGCGACTAGACATCTACCACTTAAAGGCCCACGAACTTTTAACCCAAGATATATAGGGCCTTATCCAATCAAGGCTGTAATCAACCCGGTAGCCTTCAAACTCGATCTGCCCCCCAACATGCGAATCCATCCGGTTTTCCACGTATCACTGTTGAAACCTGTACAACCCGGAACCAGGCTACTCAAGCCACCAGAACCAATCCCAGTAGATGGGGAACTGGAATACGAAGTTAAAGACATATTAGATTCTAAGATGTCCAAGTCAAAGGTTTTTTACCTAATTGATTGGAAAGGATATGGACCTCAGGAGAACCAAGCGATCATATACATGCACCTCGTCTAATACAAAAATTTCATCGTAAGTTGCCACACAAACCAAAGCCTCCGGACAGTACATCCTTGGGAGGGGCTTTGGGGGGGAGGTAGTGTCATGATGCCTACCTCCAAGGAGCAAGACAGGGCCCGGCACCCTCAGAGGCAGGCAACATGTATACTAGGGAAGTCCCAGCCACCCCAGATAGGGGCTCTTTGGACTCGGTCCTGGCGCCGTTGGCGTCAGGCTCATACAAGATATGGAAGGAATAGTGTTTGGTACAAACTTACCTGGCAGATCATTCTACAACTTCCAGATGAAAAAGGAACTACTTAACCACACGGGTGTGGCTGGTGGCAGGATACATACCTTCAGTGGAAGGATACATACCTGGGACTACTTGAAAGGCTATTTAAGCCACACCCAGACAGCAAACCACGCTTCGCGTTGTTCTGCTCATAGCAGCTGGACGCTCACCGTGCCTGCTCCTGCTCCAGCCCTCGACCACGCCGGCCAGCATCCTGGAAACACCTAAGGATAGAAAAGGGAAGAAGAAACAGGTGAAAACAAACCTTACCTGTTAAAGCTGCATTCCGGATTCAGCGCGCCAACGTTCCTGCAAAAAGACATCATTTTAAATACTCACCGCGTCGCATACATCTCGGCGCACCTCTTACCTTCACGTGGCGCCTTCGGCTCTGCGACGCCCATCCGGATGCCCTGCAGCATTCCAGCACCTACAGGGAGACGAAGAGAAGAAAGCAAGGTGAGAGGGGAAAATAACCAAGAAGCTCTTACCTGCCAAGCTAATTCTTCTTACCTTCGAGTCGATGCCATTCCTTGGGCATTTCGGCACCCCGGCCCCTATGGGGAAAAAGCAAACATCACATTAGTGAATGCAAGAACCGTAGCAAACGAACTATTTAAAACTTACCTGCTTACAGGTCGGACTCAGCTTCTGCTTCGTGCCGGCTCCATTTCTTCGGCATTCTCGAACTCCGGCCCCTAAGGAAAAAGAGACAGGAAAAGACAGTAGTGGGCCTACACCAAAACTCACCTGAAATCAGGTTTTCGACGGAAACCGCCCTCAGCCCGGAGTCTTCCATTACCTGCAAAAGAGAAGAGGAACAGTTTAGACTCAAGCTTGCCATAAACATTTACGGTATTACTGGAACAGACAAGCAAACTCGAACTTACTATCCAGTGACGTAACTGGACCCCAACACGCCCCTGCATCAGAAGCAGGATGGAGAGCTCGCCTTTTCAATCCCTAAGGTGAGTCTCCACAGGGAATTACAGAAGGGTTGCAAGGAGGGTGAGAAGGGAAACGGGAGATCTACACAAAACCCGCAGAGTATTAACTACCAGATGGACGTCCAGATTGAACACGTCGTGCTGGAACACTAAATCCTGTGTATCCGTCTAACGTGATCTCATCTAACGCCATCGTTTCCTGCAAGAATAAGATGTTGGGTTTGTGATGAGTCCCTACCCGTGCATTCCATACCTTGAGATTCCTCACACCACAGCAATTCCAGGAGGCGATAGCAATCCCGGACAGTTATGATGCCAAAGATGCCGTCTTCATGGATACAGCCACTTTAAACAAGGGCTCCAACCAAAATAGGCCACTTAAGGCTTGCGTGAGCAAGACCAATTGTAAAGATGACTGGTTGGCATGGGACTCAAAAGGGGCAAATACTGGACCTTACACACGTTCTATTGGGGGTGTAGGTACAAAGTCCAGAAATGCCCAAGCGCTCTCCATGTCCGCAAACAGGCATGGAGCGAGGCCCAGAGAATCAAAATCATCTGTAAAGTCCAGTATCATTTTGATTATTATCTGAGATTGGACTCTACACAGCACTCTATGGTTGCTATGTGTGGTTAGTTTGACCCAATCTAAGTCCTTTGAAGATAGATTTCCTAATAAAGGAATCTGGAAAAATGAGCTCATCAAAAAGGGCCAGTTGATCCGTGCTGTGCCTTTGATGTCCGGGTTACTGACCCAACCGAGTATTAGTTTCATGTCCTTAAGAGTTTCTGAATAAAGCAACTTTTCAGCAGGAAACTCTGGAAAGTTGGTCTTTCGAGCAGAGTCATCCTCGAGAGGGACATTCCGCGGCGGGGCCGATGGTGCTCGAACATCCGCTGGACTAGAATCGATCACCTCCTGTTCTTCGCTTCCCAGTAAGAAGGTTGCCTGTGCTACTGACTCGACGGCCTGGGCCACAGGGTTCAGTGCCGAGGGCAGAAGCACGCTCGCCTGTTTTAGAGAGATTACCCCTTTCGTTTCCACAATGGCCCGAGTCACCACTTTTTTTAGTTTCAATATTTGGAAAAAAGCAGTGATGTTGGGGTTGTGACTTGGCAGATATTAATCTAGGAGGAGTGTGGGTAGAAACCTGCACGTTGCCACTTTTCAGAGCTTTGATCTGGAGATGTTTTTTACTTTCCTCATTAAGCTCACAAAGATCCAATGCCAGCTCATCCTGATTTGAACCTATTTTGGTACTTAATGTTGAACTGGATTCTATTAGCGCCTGGGGACAAGAGTCTGCGGTAGCTTTTTTGGCCACTTTCTTCTGCATGGCCTTGGTGAGGGCCAAACGTTTTTGTGCTCGAAGGAAGGACTTCTTCACCTTACGAGAGATAAAGTGCCTTCACTCTTGCAATGCGTGGCCCTACTCTAGCTCACATGGCAAAGGAGGAGCCTCGGATTGAAGAGTGGTCTGACCATCAATGTTATCTGTCAATGGTGTGGGACTTTCTGGTGTGTGGTCAATCCTATTGACATGCTCTGATCCTCCAGATGGAAAAACTGAGGGATCCAAAGGTTGGTACTTCGCAGCCATCTTAAAAAGTAGTTGTTCCACCTGTAGAAGACTATCATGGTGGAGTTTGGCTACTTCCAGCAGATCGATAGCCTCGGAGTCGCCAAGCTCCAAACTAACCCTAATATCCCCTTGCAATACTTGCAAGTATGATCTTTGTGGCACATAGGCGTTCAAATTCCCGTTTTCCGTTTGAGAACCTTGCGATCGTGAGGAACGGCTGGGCGGAGCAGGGGTCATGGTAGAAGCAACACTTGCCAGCATTTTTTCAAATTGGGCAAAGTAGTAGGCTTTTGATTGTTCTTCCACCAAAATAAAGCCTTCCAATCTGGCCATCTTTTCTTTCATGAAGGCAAGAGAGCCCTGCATTTCCCTTAATGAACAATGGGTTAGCATGTGGCCCTTGTCCAAAAGGTTAAGTATACGCGAAATCACTGGGAAGTTCAAAGGATCATTTGGAGGCGTGCCAGAGAACAGATCTTCCGGAGTTGAAGATAAACGCACCGCTCCTTTAAGGGCGGTGTGATAAACGTCATCATTCCCCAGGGAAAAGGCGTCCAATCCACGTGGAAGAAAGGTACCAGACGGATGTGGCTCGTCAACATGAAAGTTATTATAGCTAGCTGACAGTCCCCCTCCCACGCTCCTCACTGGGGCGGCTGGGAGGTCTCTTCCATGGTCGCCGAGCTTTTTGCAGCTTTTTTCATCAGGAAGATGGCAATTAACTTGTTCCCGGAAGGGAAATGACCTAGAGGCAGATGAAGAGGGGCCCAATGAGAGCCGCACTCGTTTACCCAATTCGCTCATAATTGTAGGCACCAGCATCGATGTGTCTGAAACATGAGGAAAGCCTTCGTAATTCATGCATTGGGGTGCAGTTGATGTCATGGACATGGGGTACCTCACAAACCACCTCCCCATCATTTTCAATGGCTTCTTGAACAGAAAAGTTTGGAAGGTTTAAGTCCAGTGGTGCGGCAGTTGTGGGGTCCTCCTTGTGAGGGGCTAACTCTTCCACTTTATGACCTTCAGATACGCCTCCTTGCTCTGGCGCAACAGCCAGCACATCAGATGATAGAGACTTTGTTAGATGGTAACAAGGGTAGAGTGCTGTTGTGTGATTTGTTCTCTACAAGCTTCGCTGGGGCCTTAGGTGGGATACCTGACTTAATGCCGCTTCTCAAGGCACGGCTCATAATCAGCACTTGGGGCAGCCTCTAGTAGGTAGAGGCTAGTGCGGATGTGCACTTGATAAAAAGAAAGCGGAGGGACTCAGCCTTCCACCACTAGCAAGTAGTACCACTTAAACAAAGAAACCACCTCCCCACACTCTCAACCTTAGGAACAGGGTCCTATGTGTGATTGTAAAAGGTAAAGGAAGGGTAAGCAAAACAAAACAGGGAACCAAAAACTCAGTAATGAGAATAGATAGATATTTACATCACACAAGGCAGGAGTGTCAAATGAACTGCACAGTGTTAACAAATGATCATACCACACAACCTACAGATAATTCGAAAGGATTGTTTCACCGTGTTAACTAGCGCAAGCAAACAATTCTTAACGCCTCAGGGCGCCAGCTGTTAAAAACTGACACTAACACTACACCGTTAGTTTTAAATACCAGAACCCAAAGGATCAAAGGCATAAAGCCTGCAGTCTCCTAAGGGGAGCAAAAGGTTCAGAATGAACCCTCCAGCGTCAATGTTTTGCAGCGGCCCATACCGTGCTAGCCCGCTTTACCAGATGTCTAAAAAAAAAAAAAGTTAGCAATAATTATACATTCGTTCCTTCTTTAGGAACACAGACACTCAATACAATGAAAAGCACCGGAAATCAAAGAGGCAGAAATCACAACCTCTCACAGGTGCCGGTACCCTGTTACAGACCACCGTGGGTGGGAATCATCCCTAATAGCACAGGCGTGCCCGAAGCTTACTACCCACGGAAACTGTTCAGCCCAACAGACTATTGGCAAAAGACCCGGCGGCCTGCCCCACAAACAGCAAACAGTACTTAGCTTGTACTTGGTGCGCGGCGCGGGTGCGCCGGGAAGTGGTTATTTAACGAGGTAGGCTGGGCGTCGCAGAGGCAGGCGGAGCCTCCCTCCCAGCAAGACCTTGAATGAAAAAGAAAAAAAAAAGGGGAATTATAAACACACCGCTAGGTAGTGATCAGGGAGGGGGGGCACACAGGGCCAAGAGGCCCAAGGTAAGCAGCATTGAAAAGCACACAGTCACCTCCTTGAACTCCAATGCAGGTCAGGCAAATAGAGTGTCACGAAAGAAAGACGTCCTCCTCAAGCAAAACGCTTCCTAAGACACAGCAGTCCAGAGAGCCAGAGTACCACGGGCGAGTGGCAACAGCAAACAGTACTTAGTGCACGGCGCAGGTGCGCTGGGAAGTCGTAATTTAACGAGGTAGGCTGGGCGTCGCAGAGGCAGGGGGGTGGAGCCGCCCTCCCAGCAAGATCTCCTTGAACTCGAATGCAGGTCAGGCAAATAGAGTGTCACGAAGAAAGACGTCCTCCTCAAGCAAAACACTTCGTAAGACACAGCAGCCCGTCAGAGAGCCAGAGTTCCACAGGCGGGCGGCAACAGCAAACAGTACTTAGCTTGTACTTGGTGCGCGGTACACAATCAATTGGTCGGAGCCCAGCAGAGGGATAATAATTGACCAAAAGAAAGTGAGCTGAGCCCGGCTGAGGGGGACCAAGGGTGGACACCCTACTTGAAATACAGATGGAGAGAAAGGATTGTTTCCTTATTATTTTTTATACAACAGGCCCTCTGAGTCAAGAGGCTTACCAGGAATAAAGAGGCTTGGACACAGAAGGTCCTGAACTGTAAAATTGAACTGTATCCTCATGCTGCAGTGCCAAAGTGTGTGCTTTGCTCGAGTGACCGCCTTGCCCCGTTCTGAAAATATGTGGAAGGGACGCCAACGGCCAATCATCCTGACTTATCATTTTGTGAACACTTCTTTCTTTTTCATGAAGTTCACACCACACTATTTGTAAATTAGTAGTAAGGATTGGCAATAGTTTTGAGCATAGGCCCTTTTATGTTGATACAACTCCACTAGAACTGCCTTCTTTATTATTTGATGGTCGTAGCTTGCTCCCATCTTAGATTTAGGTTTAGATAGGTGTTTATCATTCCCTTGAAAAAGTTCAATAAACACCCTTGAACTGTGGTCACTTGTGTGTCTTACTATTGCCACCATGCGTTCCTTACAGTACTTTCTGTGCTTGAGATGGATTGGTACATGAAAATAAGCATCCTGAAGGTCCAATGACACCATCCAATCCTGGAGTTGGAGGGCCTGAAGGATCTGAGAAAGTGTAACCCTCTTGAACGTGTCCTTCCTGAGGAACTTGTTCAAGTATCTCAAGTCCAAGATGGGTCCCAGTCCTCCGTCCTTCTTGGGAATTAGGAATTGTGGAGAATACCATCCTTTGTTCCTCTTCGTTACAGGCACTGGGTCTATAGCACCTTTCTCTAGCTGGGTCAAAATTTCCTGCAGATTCTTTACTTCGCCATCAAATTATATATCATCTAAGCATTCTCTTCTTTGGTCATCCTTCTCAGTGCGTCACACTCATTTCTCGTGACATCACCAGCTTCTTCTTTTCACGTCTTCACACTTCTTCTGGCGCTTCTCTCAGAAGACTACCAGTCTTTCGGGGATACTTCAAGTAGGGTCTTCGCAACGGATACCTTCTCTCAAGGACTCTTCGTGGTATAGGTATCATTACTGGGGTTGCACATGTCACAATTTCTGGTTTCCAACATATAAGCAAAATAGGGGCGGACTTCCTGTAGAGGTATTCGGCTGCTCCTCTACATTTCCCCCTCTGGTCGATTCATTGTCCACTCCATCAGTTTCCACATCTCGATGTTCTTTCTTGAAAAAGTGCTTCTTTGGAGCCCAAATTTTCATTACTCCTTTCAAAGATCCTGCTGATTTTACATGTTCATCGATAATCATCATCTGGCTGTATCGGCCATTCGGATTACAGAAAATCCATCGTCCCACGTACTTCTTGCATTTCCTTGACTGCAGGAACTTTGTTCCCTCTGGTGCTAAGATGCTAGTTTTTATGCACTCGCTGATTTCTTCATTCGTCAACTCCTTGGGCCCAAACTGATTCGGCATTGATCATAATCTTCATTCCTACAGCCTTCTTTGCTGTCTTTTTACAATGTGTAATCATTATCCTGATCACACAGAATCCAACCATCACCAATATTGCTCCCAAGAGCTTGAAGAAATTCGTCATCCAATGTGGAACCCATAAGAAGATTGATGTGAACCAGCTATCATATGTAATATCTTCTGTCTCATCTTCCATCTTGTTTTGCAGGTTTGTCAACAACGTTATGGCCTCTGTCAAGGTCCCATGCTAGTCATCATGAGAAGGTATGAACAATAAATATGATGGCCTGATTTTGGCGCAAACACCTCCATCCATTGCTGTGATCATATCAAGAACAGATCTGTTCTGGAGGGTCATCACCCTTACGGCCCTCAATTCTTCCTTGACAGCTTTGAATCCCTTTATGGTAGTATTGATTGTCTGCAGGAGATCCAATCTGGTAATCTGTAGCCATTTGGCATTGGCCATCGTCTGGTTCCCAGGCATAAAGATAGTTGTGAATATCGCTGAAGTATGGCTGAACAACCTGTGCTCATATGGAATGGCATCAAAGGCTTCTATTGATTTTGCTGAAAAGTAATTCTCCCTCCTTGCCCGATTGAGGAATTCTAGCGATCTTCTCTTCCTCAAATGGGAATCTGCTTTTTACAACTCTCCAATGTTCAAGTCACTTTTAGGAATCACTAATGCAGGAACATGTATAAGTACCAAGGAACACGACCCTCCCTAATCCCTGGGCAGCTTCATGTAAGCTCTGGATCCACAAACCCAATATCGGTCCATCAGGATGGCTTTCCCTGCTCCCATTCTAATGACGTTGATTGTAGTCTTGCAGCCTTTATTTCTTCCCACATAATTCTTCCCCTTTCTTTGGAAGCACAATGTAGCATTTATCAGTGAAACCACCATCATCGGGCCTTATTCATCTTCTACCCATGTCAACAGTCTGGTGTGGTTGGCCTAGGACTTTAAACAAGCATCATTCACTCTCTGTACTTCTGGCAAATATTCTGACTTCAATAGATGAGCTGTGCAGGAGATTAGGACTCCTTCCCGTCCTTTTGTGGATTTCACTTGTCCATAAACTTGAATTTGTGTTTGTTCCCACCATCCAGGCCATCCTGCTACTTCTGCTTTATCAGGGCAATCCAGTCTCTTCATCTCTGCAACTACCACCTTTTCATGTTCTTTCTCAGCATATGTAAGCATCTTGCTTTTCCACGCAGGTTCCTCTTCCATCTGTGTAGTCCTGATATGATCATCCTGGAACGGAAATTACCATTTCGATCTCCATCGCAAGGTGGCCCAGCTTCCTTGAAATTGGCCTCTTGTCATGCATGCTGCAAGATGAACGATCCAAGTGGAGAGCAATTGGTTTAGTCCATCCAGACCGAGGGAAGCAGCTTAACCCGGCCATAGACGTGATCCATGTTGGACACGCGGTTGTGAAAGTTGTGCGCTGCAAACAGATATGCCAATAGCTTTGATTTATGACATGTATTGGTCATTCACGCCATCCATATGATTGGGATATCCGTTAAAACAAACCCCCTTCTGAATAGGCGCTTTATCAGTACTGTGTTGCAGACGCAATACTAGAAGCTTTGTGGAATTCTTCCCTGGAGCACTGTGGATTAGGTCCCTAGTTTGCGCCACCCCCATTAACCAGTATTTCAGAGTGACTATTGGACGACATCTTCCACCAGATTGTGCTATGACTGGAAGGAAAACTGATACCTCACTTTTGTCCTGAAGAAGGTCAGAACTACGGCAGGCTGCAATTGGAAGCCTCCTTTTGCCGACTGAAACATATGTAGACGTTGTCAATAAGCCTGTGTTTCTATTGTACAGATATAAACACCACCAGGAGATACGGGTGTAACAAAAATAAAAAACTGTGTGTACAAATACAAAAAGGGTTCCATGCAAGGGCTGACCTTTAGTTGTGTTTAATGTTGACATTGGCTGTGTGAGTGAGAGTATGGGTATGAAAGGTAGAATGAATTAGATGCCAAAATTGTTTGTCTTTACAAATTGTATGTTTTTTTTTGTTAACACTGCTATATTTTCAAATAAATTCATTTTTTGTATAAAAATCAATTGGTAACTGTATCTGTCCAACCTCATTACCGAGGTCCATTGTTGTATATTGCAAGATGAACGAGACATGTGGCATTGTATTCCGGAATTTCTCTATAAATGAAAGTTTGTGTTGCATCCATGGCATAGGGTATGAGTGCGCAGACATAGCAACTCATTAGATGTCTTCTCCCCACCTTTTTCATGTGCTGATACCACGTTATTACCTAAGTGTGCTGTACTGTCTAGATATGTGTTAATCCCCATCATTATCATCCTTTGCATCTCTTTTCACTATCAAATCAGTGCTTAAATAATCATGTAGTATATCATAAAGAGCTCTCTCTCTGAGGAGAAGTGAATACATCAAGAGTAGTACTTGTAGTTGGAGGAATCGCAGTAGTCCCTGTCTCAACATGAGCACAAATAAAATAGGGAATGCTAAACAGAAGAACCAGAAAGACACCGAGTATGGTGGCATAAACATATATCATAAACCAACATATCAATGTCCACCATTCGCGACATTCTCAATTTAGCTGGGCTTGCTCATTCCCTGAAATTGTACTAATTTCGAAATTACTCATTTTTCCTTATACTTAAGGAAAACCCTTTTTATTCAGGCAATGCTGGTAAATCAGGTAACTGCAGGATTTCTTCAATTATAGCCATAAGCAGCCTTCTTATTACAGGGCCATTTTTCTGATTGTGCACAAAAGTAAGTATGTCAAAATTACTCCCACAAGAGCAGGGTAAGCTCGAAGAATGAATATGAATACAGCAAGTAAGAGCCTACGGACATCGTTATTTGTCAGAACCATAGACTCAATCAAACAAATACTCAGATTGGAATGAATCGGGATACTGCACCCTTTTCAAGTTGTCAAAATCAAATTCAAAATCTAGCTCAGGCATTTTTATGATGCATTGACAATTTTCTAAAGTTTATTTTCAAAGAACTCTGTGGCTCAAGAAATAGATTTGCACGCCTGCTACATTATCTATAAGGAGTGTTCAAGGAAGCCACAGTCCAAGTGCAAAGCTGCACTTATTAATCAGTTGGTTTATCACCCTTCTTCCTAGTCATCGATTGAGTCTGTACGTGCTCAAATTCTTCTTGTTATCTTGCTTCTGAATTGATCATTAGGGGTGCGCCGGCCTCTTCAATTTAGATTTTAACATTAAGATGGATCCAGGCTCTCTCTCCTGACTTGAACTTTTGCTGCAGAGGGAGTAACGTCCTCCACGATGTATGGTACAACAAATCTAGGTTCATGCCACTTTCTAGTAAAATTGCGAATCAGCACTGTATCTCAAACAAACCATCCAGGTGCTGATAAGAAATTTGAAACCCCAGCTGCTGAATGGTCTTCATTTGCATTCTGAGAATGACCCCCCCTGGCGCTCGAGTTGATCTGAAATGACAGAGATACCAGCAGTCATACATGTCAAGTATTTATTTAACTCATTTCCTAACAGTTTTGCAGTACTCTGGGCATCACTTCTACTCCTCTATGGAGGAGTCAAAGGCATTCTAATCCGTCTTTCTGTCACTAACTCGTGGGGTGTGAGGTGATCTTCCGAACCAGGCTGATTCCTTAGGGCATATAATGCCAAGGGAAGGCAATATAGCCATCCCTCTTTCAGTGTCAATTTGAGCTTTGCAACTCTCTCCTTTAGAAGGCAATTGAGTCTCTCACATATCCCGTTCGTTTGCGGGTTATAAGAAGAAAACCTGTGTTTAATATTGAGTAATAACCCTAGTTGTTAAATACTACATTAACAAAACGTGGCCCATTATTGGAGCTCTGCACTTCACACACACGCCCCATCTTGGAAAGACTTCATGTACTATAAACTTTGCTGCGCAAGTGGCATCTGGGAGTGTATAAGGACCTGCTTTGATCCACCTGGAGAAGAGACACACCACTTTTATCAGATACCTATATCCATTACATACTTGCAGCATGTCCACATAATCAATATGTAAATGCTGAAATGGACCATTCGGTTGAGGAATTACTCCTCTGATTGTTCGCAGTGTATGCCCAGCGGTAAACCTTTGACATACTCAGCAATTAACTACATAAATGCAACGTGTTCTAACAGATTTGGTACAAACGAGACTTCTGCAATAGCTGCAGCAAACCTCTCCCTAGTTACAAGCTCTGGGTAGTGTAGCTGTGCAAGCGCTACATTTAATAATGCTACTGGCATCACTGGCTTTCCGGTATGTCCTGCCGCGCTACCTTTAATAATGCTACTGGCATCACTGGCTTTCCGGTACTGTCCTGCCACCACAATGCTTCTGTGGGGGGACAAAGAACACCCCCTTCGTTTCCATAATTCGTGCCCTTCCTGTGGTGCACTGCCTTGGATTTCCATTAACTGAGCTTTTGATAAATGGTTAAACCCTTCATTTACCACCATAATCTTAATCACTTTTTCCTTAACTTCTGGAACATCAAAACTTGAAATAGCTGGTGAATATGCAACCCTTTTGGTTTGTGCATCTGCGGCTTCGTTCCCGCAAGAAATAAAGTCTGTTTGCTTAGTATGCCCTGCGCATTTAATTATCGCTATGGGTACTGGGATTTTTAGTGCCTTAATAAGCCTATCCAATAGTGATGCGTGCTGCACCGGAAGGCCAGCCGCTCTGAGGTAACCCCTCCTTTTCCAGCATGCTAGCTCTACGTGCACAGTCGACGTCACATAGGTGGAGCCACTGTATAGCGTCACTACCTGTCCTTTGTGTTTTTCAAGCGCAACAATGAGCACTAACAATTCTGCTGCTTGCGCTGAAAAGTGAGAGCGTAGTCTTGTACTTGCTACAACCTCAAATTCACCGTTTGCTCTATGCCTCACTACAGCTGCGCCAGAATGTCTTTCCCCACTTGTCTGATCAATTTTCAAAGAACCATCAATAAAGAGAATCTCCCCTCCTGACAGCGCATTTTCTTTAACTTGTGGTATGTGGTCATAAAACTCCTCATACTTGGTCCTCTGCTAATAGCTCAGCTACAAACATCTGCCCCCCCACCCCTCTTCGTCCATAGGTACCTGTGGTCTAAACAGAAATTCATCAAGTATCCTCATAGTCCTTCCCACTAGGCCAGGTAACCATGTTAAAACAACGCTCACGCCATACGAGAAAACGTCTGGCTCCATTGGCACACCTCGCAGAGCCATTTTCCCTGTAACTGCCAATATAAATTCACCCACATTCATATAGTTTACCCCAGGCATGGAGCACACTATACCTTCATCAGTAAAGGAAATCGTCATGTTATATTTTGTCATTAAGTGTCTTCCCAAAATATTAACGGGTGTCTGCCATGAATACAGCAATGGAAAAGACATGTCACATTCTCCTATAGAGACTGGTAATTCAGCAGTAAACAGAACTCAACTTGTAGCTCCAGAAAACCTTGAACATTGGGTTTTTCCCTCTTGTATACATGAACAAACTGCCCCAATGTCAACTAAAAATGAAAAAGATTTGCCTCGTATCGTCAGATCAACCCTGGGTTCCTCTTGGGGGTCTAGTGTCACGGATAGTACTGAACACATCAAGTCTCCCTGTGAGCTGTCCTATTGTGGATACATACTTACCCCTGTACCTGTGAAAGGATTCCCTCCTACCACTTTGACACCCCCTACTCTAGGGTGTCAGTAACTGTCCTGTGTTTGCATTCTGCGTTATCTGCATGGGGGCGTGCTGTGACCGTCCTTGCGGTAAATTCAATGGCGGTTGCTGTACCTGTTGAACTTGTGGTGCTTGGGATTGATATACTGTATGATCCTGGGCCAGTCCTTCCCTAGTTTGTGAACTGTCTGCTAGAGGATAACCTGTCCCCCCCCTCTTAAATATTGACCATTTTGTATATACCCTTGGCTCCTACATATGCGCGCAATGTGCCGTGTCATTCCACATGTCCAACATATAAGAGGGTTTCGTCTGATTAGCCTGCCTTGGTTAAATCCTTCTTGCACATTCGGATTTCCATTCTGCCCATTCTGGAACCCATTTTAAATATTTTGAAATCCAGTCTCGGGAGGATAGCTCAGCGGCAGCTCACTCGCCATGGAACCAAGACGACACGGAGCAACAGGTTCGATCCCCGGTCCGCGCTTAGAAACCTAAGGGTATTAAGCGTGTTATAAATCACCTATCATATCACCCTTTCCTCTGTAACTCATCCCTCGTCCCCGTGGTATAAACCCTTATGCTCCTTGAATCATCGGGCACTGATTATTCGCATGCAATGTATTGATGGCTTGCTGTACTCCTAGCCCTTCTCCGCTTGTTAATACCACCCCTTCTATGGCATACTTTGACAGTTTTTTCTGAACTAACTTGGCTTCATCAATTTTGCTAACATTGTCTTTTTATTCTTCTATAACAGTCGACAGTGATGCACTATAGTCAATTGTATTTCAGGCCACGGTTTTGCTTCCATCCTCACTAACTTAAGTTGTCTTTGTACCGGCTCAGGCAGTCCCTGACACAAAATGTGGTGAAATACCACCACTGGTTTTCCCCACGGCTCGTGCGTTTCAAGAAACCAGCGGTCTTGGAAGTCTTGAATATAAGCAAGCGGATCCTCATCTTCTTTCGTGTCATAATCGCACCCATATCTGACATGTCAGGATATTTTACTCTAAGGGCTCTCCAGACGTCTGCCCAACAGTTATTAAATGGCACTCTATCCTGCGCGGTGTTTTGTGCCGTGACACTCGAATAACCTGCTCTCATCCAAATGTCATCTGCTCTTTCCCCAAGAATAGCTGCTAGGAGACCCTTAGTATCCCCTATCGCTACGGTATTCCCTCTGGTCATTTTTCTAACTCATAAATCCATTTTCCTGCACCTGCCGTTAAGCTAGGCAGTTTGCACCTCAAATTATCCTTGTCCGTCTGTGGCCATGGAATATATTATGGTCTTGTCCCTCCCTGTTCCAATAAGGGAAACTGTAAAATCCTATTCCGAATCTGCTCCGATCTTTTGCCTATCCATAGTAGGAACAATAGTTTCTTCTTCCTGGGAGGGACCTCAACCGGTTTACATAAGGCAGTGTCTCCCCCCTCTCGCTATACAATCGTCTCTTAGGGTGCTCTGGGCATGTTATAGGATCTGGCGTCCTATCCTTGGGTTGTTCTAGATCAGACCATCTGACTCCCTTTTCTGCCTGTAAGCCTACCTCGGGAGCACAAATGCTCCTTCCCTCCTCACTGAAAGATTCTCTCGCTGATATGTCTAGTTCCAAACTAGTATGGGTCTATCTTTCACCTTTGTCTAAGGTTAGACTACTTTTAAAAACAAGGCTCTGTGCTCAGGACCAAGTGAGCTTCCCTCTTCACCTTGTGATTGGGAGGTTATAAATCGATCTCCTTTTCCTCAGCTTCCCGATTTACCTTTCACTTAAATCCTGATGGGCTTTATTATCGATCCTATCTCCGATGCTCCCTATATCAAAATCCTCATCTAATATAACCTTAGATGGCCCTGACATTGCTCCCTGTACCAGGAGGAACTCTTCTATGTCACCCCATCGTAACACTAGATTTGGCTCCATCAATTCATTCAGAATGTGAGCAATCTCGCATTCCCGCTGTCTCCATTTTCTTTCTAATTCTTCATCTACTTCTCTCTGCTTTCTTGCCTCCCATCTAACTCTTTCCTCTTCCTTTCTCATTTATCTCTCCTTTCACCCACTCTTTCTTCCTCTTCTGTCTATGTATCCTCTTATCTTTTAATTTCTGCGCTTCCTCTTCTTCTCTCTGTCCTGTCTGTCCCATTCTTCCATTGCCCTCTGTCTGTTTTCATACCTTCTTTGTTCATCTGCCCTTTCTTCTTTACTTTGTTCCTCCTCCTCATACAGCTGTTCTTGGCGCTGTCGGCTCTTTCTTTTTTCTCATTTTCTTTTAATCTCTTTTCCTGTCTTTCCTATCTTGCTCATCTCGATCTTCCTTTTGCCTAACTTCCTCAATGCTTTCCCCATCTCGCTTGAGTAATATCTGTCCTCCCATCCATTTGTTCTGTACGTTACTTCATCAGCTTTATTCTTTTCTTCTTTCCATCTCTTAATTTCCCGTTCTATCACTGTTGATATATTCGATCGCTCACTTTTCTCTTCCCTATTTTGTAAGACCTTAAAGGTCTCCTCTTTTCTCTTAGTCTCTTCTGGACTAGCATCACTTTTATAAGCAGGCGGTTTGTATATTGGATTACTATACCCCATCGTCGCTTTCAGTTCCTTCAATGGATACAATCCTCGCTTTCTGTACTAATGCTTTTTACCTCAAGCGATGCAAGGCGAGCAGAAGGCTCAACATCTTTTTCACACTGGTTACGCATGCAATCCTTAGGTGGCAGATCCTCTCTTTTCCTGGTACATTTTACAAAGCTCTAAAATAGCTAACCTTTTCTCCAATTTCTTTTCTGTGTACGCAGCGTGCAAGAATGTAGTCACATGCTGCAATACTGCTTTTGACAAAGAACACCCATTCCACACTATACTTTTTAAGCTTGTGCGTGTGTTTTTGTGAGGTTTTACACAAATGCAAACGAGTAACATCTTCCATTGTGACAAGCCTCAATTGACTGTCAATACTTCCCGGTGCTTTACAAAAATATTTTTATGAAAACAACAAGTATGAGTGCGCTCCAACGGTCGCCGCTCAAAACCTATTTTCCAACAATCTTAATCTAGTTTTAGGTCAGTACCGACAACTTTTCTATCTAGATACTATGTCTTCTCAACTTTCTCTTAATTTTCTGTACTTTCTTGTTGCTCTTCAACACCTGAATATCTCACAAATACACAGACCAATTAGTCGACTCTTCGCATTAATCCTCAGCGCTTTATTCCTCCTCTCTGCCTCTAAATATACCCTGATTAACAGGATTTAAGTCATGATGCTACAGGGACCTGTCCTCTGCGTCACCTAAGTTATTTCGACTGAAGTGTATAATGACTTTTTCTGAACTCCCTTGGACCAGGACTTCTCCGGGCTTTTTATCTCCTTATCTCATTTATATACACAAAAAACACCACTAATCATTTCTACACTATTTACTACGTCCCCAGTTACTTTTTAAACTACCACAATCCCTTCCCCTCAATTTGCCATTCCCCCAAGTGTACTCACCATTCGCTCTTTCAGCTCGAGGCCTTCGGTATAGACACCCCCCTCCAACCGACAACTTTCGCCTTCTGTCAGAAAAGTGCCTGTTGAAACCAGGAGGGATTTCGTCAAAGAGCGACCAATCCCACCGGTCTCGATTATCTTGCAAGAATTCTATAGCGCCACAGGAAAGCTTGCAATCTTCTGGCTGGATGGTGGAGGGCACTCGATCGCCCGAAGCACTAGAGTCTACTGGGTCTTTTGTCAACCATCCGACATGCTACCGCATGAACCCTAGAGGTCTTTTTAATCAAGGTAACACATCATACTATGGATGGGACAGAAAATAAAGTCTCAAACTAAGCAATAAGACCGACTCAGGAAGTTGGGGAATAACTCTGTTTTATTTGCAATTGTCTAAAACAGGGAGTACAACAGACATCATCGGACGTCACACAGCATAATCTCAATCCAATTCATAAAAACAGCACTTTTATAGCAAAACAATCATCATACCTGATGTCCTACATCTCTCATCACTCATGCCATGTGTCATGTGTCATTCACATTGTCTTTGAACTCGGCCTTGTAGTAGCTTCTCATCTCTGGAAATATAAGGGAGTGTGAGCACTCGCTATCTTCAATCTGGTGTACCATGCCCTTCATCTATTTTCACACTCAGCTCACGTGATCAGAGACTGTAAATTAGTCTGTATTGTCGCCTTTAATTGTTTTTAATAAAGAAACTTAGCACTCATGGTGTTCTCTTTGCAACTTATCAAAGGGTGCCTCTGCATCTCATGTATGCTGTTCTTCGCAGGCTGATAACCAGTTCTTGGCTGCTTCCAGCCTTTGACATCAAGCCAGACACCCTCTTAAAATTGTATCATCGAATGTCAAGAATTCTATATACATATATATATATGTTGGCAGCACCGCCTGCAGTCTATATACTACATATAGCCAGCCTTATGAATACTTATTCTACTTGCGTTGCAGAGTCTGTACAATTGAAAAACAGCTTGTTTTCTGCAGTGCTCTTCACATGTGCAATCTTCATTCCGCATATAAAAGCCTTCTCAATTCTTTATTTCGCCATCAAATTCTATATCATCTATGCATTCTCTTCTTTGGTCATCCTTCTCAGTGCGTCACTCATTTCTCGTGACGTCACCAGCTTCTTCTTTTCACGTCTTCACACTTCTTCGGGCACTTCTCTCAGAAGACTACCATTCTTCGAGGATACTTCATGTAGGGTCTTCTCAACGGATACCTTGTCTCAAGGACTCTTCGTGGTATAGGTATCATTGCTGGGGTTTCACATGTCACAATTTCCAGTTTTCAACATGTAGGAAAAATAGGGGCTGGACTGCCTCCAGAGGCATTCGGCTGCTCCTCTACACCTTTTTTCTTCACCTTCCTCCTCCTGTCTCCACTGGCCCTTGCATCCTCGAACACCGTCATTTTCCTTTGCCATTCTCAATTTTTTCACATCCTCCCATCTTCAAGCACCTCCATGCAGCAAGCCTGTCACATTCTCTGATAGTCCCTCCCCCCTTCTTTTAAGTCTTGGCTCTGACGGAGAGTGGGTCAGTGAGGGTGTCAGTAGGCACCACTGTGTTGGATTACTGGCTTTAGCTCAAAATTGGATGGTGGTTCCAGGCTCTTCCTCCAACCCACGAGTGGCTACTGATGTCTAAATTATAATTCAGGCACCATATTGGAATCAGGCAGACCAATCAGTGAGCCATGCTAGTGTGAATGATTTCCTCACAATCCGCTCCATGCTTGTGAGTGGGACTCGCACAGCGATTTTGGGAGTCAATCATCCATTGTCTGTATTCCTTTTTAGCAAGGTTGTCATGAATTCAGGAGGATCCCCATACACCCCCATGGGTTAGCATTGCAGTGTGTCTAGTTTCCCCATGATCTGTGTCACCCCATTTCCCGGCCTCAGGAGTGGGACTTTTAATAATAATAATACTTTAATGTGATATAGATTGAAAAATTCAAACTTTACACATATTACTTTTACATAGTCAAAATCAATATACAAGATACATAATAAAACATTTAAAACATTTCACTCATTTTTAAATCCGGATGCCCATCACTTTTTCAATCTGGAGCCATACTTTGTATAATGCTATAAAGAGATGCATATTTGCTGTCTTAGTACAGTATAGCCAGAATTGATTTTCCGGTATGGATTCCAGATTATGGGCAAATTCTCCTAAGTATTTCACAATTGTGGGTCTCATTATGGTGCATTCAGTTAGTAAATGCTTGGCTGTCTCCAGTCTTTCAGGTAGATTACATATACGACATATTCGTTCATCAGTTGAGATCATAGGAGTGGGACTTTGTCACAACACCTATTAATATGTATTTGTGTCCTATGGCAGAAAGCACACAGTACAATTTTGTCCAGAGTGTTATTTTTACAAATCATGAGTATTGACCTACTACAGTGAAGCATAACTCATGCTTTTGGCAGCAAGGCAGGTAGCAAAGGACACATTTAATGGGGTTACTGCCACTGAGTACACTTCTTTTCATCAGGACACACTTAAGTCCCCAGATTTGTCATTCTTTTTGACAAAGGCCCCTTGGGGCCACCACATAATGAAGGCCATGATAAAGGTAGCAATAATAATTGTGCTGCGTCGAGTGGCTCATACTCCTAGCACAAAATCAGTACTCCTGTGAAAAATATGCAGGTAGCATTATTGTTGGTTTATCTGTGGGTTTGGATAAAGGCCCAACATCACAAATGGAAGAGTGATTGTAATGTAAACGTTCAGTGGGAGTAACAGTGTGATGAAATGACTACAGAGCTAACCCTAGTGATAGAACACTGGTGAAGTGAAGGGTGATTATCTCCCGTCATGAACCAACCAAAGTGGGAACAGCAGAAGGCATGTAAAAAACTTTAAACAATGTGTATTGGAGGAAATTGTAAAGCTTTAACAACAACGTTATGGATTCTCTTTAGGTTTGACACCTTTGAATCTCAGTCTTTGAACTTACATTGAGGGTTCCCCCCTAGCAGAAATGTGTTTGTAAAGTCACTCACAGTACCGTGGTTTTGTAGTAGTCCCAACACTTTTCGTTGTTCAGCAATCTGCAGTTTTGGGTCCTCAGCTTCTCTTACTCAGTTATGAAGTGAACTCTCTTTAGCAAGGTCCCAGGGGCCCATGTGTGCTGTGACAAATCTGGAGAATGTGTCCTTCTCCCCAGAAAGGAGCCACCCCCTTTGAGGCTAGGGAGGTGAGCCTGCTATGCAAGACCCTCCCCAGGCGTCTGGGCAATTGGGACCTCGCTGCAATGGACTCCCCTCTTGGGGACAAGGACTCCCATTCCAGACCAGAACTCCCAGTCCAAACCACGTTGTCTGCATATATGGGTATGGAAATGACTAATATCACATGCAATGACTATTTTTTACAAAGATCCTTCTTTACATGCATTGGCTACAGGCAATGCTGAAAGCCATGGTCAGCAAAGGAGGGCACAGTTCTGTTTATTCCTGTGCCAGATATAGGAGGAAATTCCTACAAAGTGAAAGGAACCGCTATGCAGAGATGAGCCTCTGCATCATTGAAGTCCTGGAGGGACGGAGTCAGTGGCAGCGAGGAGGGTGAGCAAACCTGGAGCCGAACACCTGAGGGTTAGGGTCCTATCAGACCGAGAAACCGAGATTAAATAGGGAACACTGCTGGTGAGACCACAAACTAACTGTGGTGAGCCGGTAAAGGACAGTGAGACCAGATCGTTAGAAGGTGCCCGAGTCCCGAAGCTCTGCACAGATACAAGTAGCCACACGAAAAAACTGATGCGGTTACAGGAGCCTGAGAAACCAGTGTGCGCAAATACACTATGAAAGGGGGAATCAATAAAAATACGAACATTGTGAGTAAGAGCTGGGAAAGCTATCAAGGTTACGGGAGTGTAATCAGGGGTACACCAATTAGAGCATGATTTAAAAAAAAAACTCAAAAAGTGGAGCAAACACCGGGCAAGAAGCCACAGTGTTTATTACAGCTGGAAGAGCACAAATGAAACAGAACAGTGGAAAGGCTCTAATCGAAAGTCTGACATTTAAATTTAAATGTAATACAAACAGTCTTATACCAAGAAATACAATGGTCGTAAATCCATCGAAACACTTGCAAGTGGGAGAGTTCACTTTTTCGACGTTCTCCAGGGATCTGATTGGTTCGTAGACATCACCACCTAATCGTTTTGGTGGATTAGTGAACCACAATTGAAACAAACAGTTTTACAGTTTCCCATTACAGTACATCCCCATGTGGTACCCCATTTATTC
This sequence comes from Ambystoma mexicanum, assembly GCF_040938575.1. Classification (NCBI taxonomy): domain Eukaryota; kingdom Metazoa; phylum Chordata; class Amphibia; order Caudata; family Ambystomatidae; genus Ambystoma; species Ambystoma mexicanum. The sequence continues at coordinate 669,567,637 of NC_090936.1, forward strand.
ACATCCCACCCCAAAACAACTTGTTATTAATGAAGTAACATTTGTTCTGACCACCAGAACTTTAATATACTGCCATTGGCCAGCATCATTGAGAATAGAACACGAGACATCTGGCAGCTGGTGGGAAAGGGGACATTCACACGATACCTGTTGGATGATGACCTTCGTAAACTCTGTAGTAAATATTTCAGTTGCTGGCCACCTCTCCAGAGCGCAGGAACGTGCCATCTGATTGGTTCTCCCAGGAACGCCACTCCATCGAGTGTTCCTTTCCCATAGCCAACTGCTGACAGGCATTGGTGGTCATGTGACAGGCACACTGGAACAGAGCCATTTTCCCCTACTATCATGCTGAGAGCCTGGTTTGGCTGAACGCCCTGTAATTACATCACCTATTTCTAGTTATGTTGTTTTTCTCATGAGGAGTAGCTTAAGCCCCAACCCCTTTGTGTATCCCAGTCGTACTGGTCACATTTTTCAGGTCAAGGTTTTCCCAGGTCCAGCCCGTCCGAGTGGTTTCCCACTACGTGTGTTTATGATGGTGCTATTTTTGTCCTTCCCCTTCGTTAACTAATCATAGGATGGTATCTTGGACTGTGTGTACACCCAAATGCATCATTACTACCTACTGTACGAGTGAAGCCCTTTGTAGGGGGCATCTGTGGAATAAAATATAACAAAGTTACTCACTGTAGTGACTACCTTACCCCTAGTCCATAGTCCCCTTTCCTCCATACTTTTGGGAGATTACCAATCACTCCTCACAGGAAAATGGGTGGTCTCATCTTGAGACGCGCAAGGGGAAGAGCAAGCACACACGAAGCCATGAGGCATAGAAGCCTCTGGAGCCACCAGGCCGACATGCTCTCTGACTGAATGAAAACCTGACAAGTGGCCAACAGATCGGATACTGTCCACAGTCAGGTACACCCTGCAGTCGATCGTGTTCCAATAGAAATCCAGGAATATCAGGTCCTCAGAGATCGTCATGGATGATTTTCGCCAGTTCACAGACAGCCCAAGGCAGAACAGGAGCTGGCGGAGAGACTGAAGGTTTCTTGAGGCTTTCACTGGACAATGACTGCGCAGAAGCCAGTCGTCCAAGTATTGATACACACGAATACCCTGTAGCCGAAGAAAAGCCACCATGACTAACATCTTCGTGAAGACACGCAGTGCTGAGCTGAGACCAAAAGAGAGCACTCGGAATTGGAAATGCTCCTCTCCCAGGGAGAACCGCAGATATTTCCGATTCAGGCTCCAAATCAGGGTATGCATATATGCATCCTGAAGGTCCACAACGCTGAGCAAGTCGCCCTTCCAAAGAGAGGACTTTATTTGGCATGGCTTGATGATCTTGAAATTCTCTTGGGGAAGAGAAAGGTTGAACTGGGAAAGGTCAAGGATGATGTGCAGGCCAGCCTGGTTGAGTTTGGGCACCGTGAACAGACGAGAAAACCTCCCCTCTTCCCCTCGTTCTACTAGTGGAACCGGTTCCACGGCCCTGAGGTCTAGAGGTTTCTGGCCCTCGGCTCTGAGGGAGGGCATCCCAACTGCTGAAAGAGAGGATTGAAGAGTGGGGTAGGGGAAGGGGCAAGCCGAAGCATGCCCGAGCGATGGACAAAACCCACCGGTCTTCGGTGACGGTTTGCCACACCTCCAGATGAGACGAGATTCGTCCTCCCACCAGAGTCTCGTGCGAGCGCCAAAATAATATCATTTTGTAAACTTTTTGGCAGAGATACTACCTGTTCCTGAAGAGGAGGCTGAAGACCAAGAAAAAATAAATAAATAAATATCGACCCTGTTGCTGCTTCCGACGGAAGCCACCTGATAGAGGATTAGCTCTGCGTGACCTGCGGTCCTGGAAACCTCTGAAGCCTGAGGAGGACCGAAACTGGGATCCAGATCTCTGAGCTTTGACTGGGGGCTTCACTAGCACTGACAGACTTGGCAGTTTGCGTTCCCGCCTTAGTCTTTGTAAGCTCGTCATCCGTTGAGGAATGAAACAACTCTTTGCCGTCAAAAGGCAGGTCCAGAACTTTATCTTGGACCCCTTTCGAAAACTTCATTGCATGAAGCCAAGCTTGACGAGAGGTGTCTCCCCCCCCAACATGAGGCCTCGAGCTGAGGTATCAACATGGTGCACAGCAGGCTCCAGCATATCCTGCGCCAATACCCTGGCGTCTGACAAACCGCCTTTAAAGTCTTCCAGCCTGTCCCCAGGAATGAACTCCTGGAAATCCGCCAAATCCCTCCACAGTTTAATATTCGGCGTGAAGACTGTAACGGGTGTCAATTTTCTTACTGATATGCAGCCCAGTGTGGGGTTTATCCAAGACCTTGCCGGCCTCAGCCAGAAGGTCCCTCTGAAGGAACCGGCCGGTGTGCTCCTGCAGAGACAAGGTGAGTGCCCCCAAAAGCACCCCTTCCTGCGGAGCAGGTGCCTCAGGTACTGGAATGTCAAGGAGAGACATGTCCAGGACCCGGTCATGGAATGCTCTGACAGAGCGGGGCTGTTCCTCACTATCCTGATCTGCCTGAGGGTCGTCCAGTGCATCAGGATCAGCCGGTTGCAATGCGACCAGCATCAAATTGGCATCTCGGTCTGCTGGAGTCTTGTCAACCGGAGGCAGAGGCAGAAGAGTTGGAGGAGGGCCGGGAGGTAGAGGCGGTACCGCTGCTGGGGTGACAGGTGCCATAGCTGGAACTGTCAGGGCAGGATGCAGCACCTGAGGGCAGATCTCCCTAAAAAGACCTTTAAAGTACTCCCTCATGGGGCAGAGTTCATAAGACCCTGAAACTGCTCAAAAAAGGCATCCGCTGCCAAGGTTTTATGCACTGGAGTGGGCAGAGGCTGCTCATGAGGGGCATACCCCCACAAATGTAATGAGGAAGGCTGCCAGGAGGGCCCGTCACCAACCGGGTCTACATAGATCAATGGGACAGAAGCAGGAGGAAGCAAGACTGTATGCGGTAGTGGCATCCGAGCTCCCCAGTCATAAGAGGGGCGGAACTGATTCACACTGGGGAGATGTAGTGAAGCACATTGGTCATCTCAATTAAATAGTCTTTCATTTCATTGCCAAATTACCTCTGAGCTAAGGTTAGCATCCAAATTTCGTGCGAGTCAAGCAATGATCCGCAGAAGGTGAATTTCGAAGAGCAAGAGGGAGGCAAAAAAAAAGCCAATTTAAGCACATAGTAAATGTTAGCTTAGCCAAGCGCTCTTTTAATAATCCATTAATTCTCTCCACAATTCTGTTCGCCTGCAGCTGGTAAACCTTGTGTTTGATCAACCAAGAGGAGTGTTATGAACTCAAAGAAATTGTTGGTAAAGTGTTGGCCATTATCTAACCCTATTTCCTCACATACACCCCCTCTTGGGAATACTTCGCTCACCATGTGCACCGAATTTTGAATTGTTCTTTGCACAGGGCACCGCCTCAAGCCAACAGTGAAAATGGACAGACCACTATGATTAGGTACCTGTAAGAGGCACATCTTGCTTGCATGCCAACATAATGGATATGCAAGTGCCGGATGTTAGGGAGAATTCTCCAGAATGGGTTATTTCCCTTGCCTACTGAATCCCTCAGAAGCCTTGGCTGGATTTCTAGGATTTATTGTTTTCACCTGGTAGAGTGTGAGCCTTTTGTTCCCACTCTTACATGTGTTTTGCTGTGTGTTTAAAAATGTTTGTGTTCATAGACTGTGGAGCTTCACCTACTCCATAGGCATCATCTTTTTACTGTGTGACACACAGCACCTTTAGTGCACGGACACAGGGATCTCTTTTTCAGACTTCCCACTTTAAACTCCATTTTCTGGGACTGACTGACTCTCCCAGAACATGTAAAGTTGCCATTGACTTTTAGTCTTTTTAAATCCACAGACCCAGTACAACCGATCTATCTTATATAGAGTACTGGAAAGGATTAATAGTTATCCCTTTTTGTCCGTCTCTCATGGAACATTATTTAGTTCCACTTTCTTTAAGATTTGGCTGGTGGCAGTGGTATCTACCATATGTTTTCTACCACGGTCTATGTAAATAGCCTTGGTACTGTTTTAGGCTAAGTTAGTAGCCTCGAACTTAAAAGTAAATGGGGTCCAGCGGATTTATTTGGTTCTGGCTGGGTTTATTTGCCATTTCTTTTTAGAAAGGTCTTTCTCGTGTTTTACTCTGCGCGCCAAACCATGTTTGGTTCCTTTGTTTGCTGTCCTTTGGCGGGCTTCTGCACAGAAGCCCTCCTTAGGCACCTGAGAGTCTGGGTAGACAGGATGTGAGGGAGGGGGTTTAGGACCCCTGCACAGGGTTCCCTTAGAAACCCAAGTTGCACTCTGGTTTGAATGGCTAGGTGACTGTCCTGCTAGGACAGCCACCCTGCTGTGTGATTGACAGCCAGGCTGTGTGAATGGGGGAAAACTGCATAAAAAGCAGGTCTCTGGGACTTGCAAGGCACAGTCGCCACTAGATCGAGAGAACCGAAGAGAAGCTGAAAGAAGAGGATTACTACCACAACTGAACCTCCCGGTGAAGCCCTGCTGTGGGTCCGAATCTCCAAACTTCGAAGACAGAAGATCTGCAAGGAATCTTCTTCCCTTGAGCTGGTGAGACCAACCAGTTCGCCTAACACCAAGCAAGGCCTCCCTCCCCTGGTCAAATTGCTGTGCACAGCTGCAGTGAACCGGATAGCCAGGAGGACCAGACCTTGTTTGGGTTTTAAGGAGCACACCTTTTATTTGTTGCTTTGCTCTGCTGCTGGTTTCTTCCCTGGGCAGTGCAGGACCCTCCAGTCTTCCTCCATGTCAGTCCGACAGTCACTTCAGGAACCGTGAGCCTGCAGGATCTGACAGGAACTTCTGCCTCAGCTACAGCATTCTTCTAAGGTACTGTTCAAACCCAGTTGTTCGTTCCGTTCCACCGCAGTGAAAGTGTTTTAAATCTTTCGCCAATCTGAGGGCTTGTCCTTCTCTACTCTTAAGTAACTTTTCTTCCGACCAACTTCGTTTCGAACTCTTGGCAAAGACTTAACCGTAAACTACTCTGAACTCTGTGACCCTCTGCAAAGACTCTGAACCATTAAAATTGGCCCAGGCTTATTCTATTAATTTGAATCCTCATTGTAGCAAGCCTTTTCTAGATTGCCCTGCCTACTTACTTGTTGGTGCTGCTTACTTTTGTATAACCTTGTCTTTCCCTCCCTTTTAAATTGCTGGGGTGCCATTTTGCTCCCACTTCATTTTGAGCCTAACTTGTCCAGAATTGATTGGGTGTTGTGTAGTATATTAAGAGTGTGATTTTTCTGCTGCTTTACTTAGTGAACTGTTTTACAAATGAATGTGTAAATGTATATTCTTTTACTCAGAAACCTTGAGTCAATGTTTGTTTGAACCATAGCAATTGCTGTCCTTTGTGTAACTTCTGATACTGCTCACTTTACTCTTGAGATACATCTGGCTGCTCAGCCATCGCCAACACTTTACTGTGTAGTACAGGCCTGTACCAAAGGTGAATTTGTACTTACACTTGTAGTCTTAATTGTGTGTGGTGTTCCCAAAGGGTACTGATTCTGCCAAACACCGGAAGGGCCCTTACGGCCATGGTATTGTTCCCGCAATGTGTGGCCAGACAGAAATTGTTTGCAAACCATACAGTTTCTCATGAACTCATTCACCGGCTCATGCATGTTTGGAACGTACCATCCCTCACTCAGCTCTGCAGCTATGCTTTCTTTGGACGCATGGTGGAAAAATGCAGCTGTTCTAGAGCTACATTTAACAATTTCCAGGGCAAAACAGGCTTCCCTGTGCTATTCCGACACCAAATCAGGTCTGTTGGTGACAGTGAACATCCTCTTTTTATTCACAGATCTTTTTTTCTTTTGGTACCTCTACTTGTAATTCTAGTATCTGTACTATAGGGATTGTGTTAAAGATGTCCCACTTTTCTTCCTCAACACTATTCTTCCTATGTGCTGCAATGAGTGGCACCTTTTCCCCTTCTCTGGGATATCTCTGAACTCTCCCTCCCTCCGGTAAATATGCTTTGCTTTTGCCACTCTGTCAGCCATTTAGTTCCCCAATGAAATCCGGTCTTGTTTTCCTGTGTGTGCAACATATTTTATCGCCACCTCTACTGGAACTTTTAGGGCCTCAATTAATTATTGTAGTAGTTCTGCATGTTGTATGGTGTATGGTGGAACGTCACTTCTTTTGAATCCCCTCCTTTCCCACTGTGTCAGTTCTGAATGGATAGTTGGTGTGACAGAGTTGGAAAAGATGTTTGCTGTATGCCCATCTATCATTTTTAGTGCTCTTATTGCCACTAATTCTGCTGCTTGTGCTGAGTTGCTATTACATATTCCCCGTTTATGCAGCACACTACTGCTGCACCAGCCCGTCTCCTTCCTGTCAATATTTGATGACCTGTGAATATAGACCATGTCTGCTCCTGCTATATCTTCCTCCTTTACCCGTACATTCCATTCTCTCCTGTCCATGTGTGCTGTACAATCATGCATGTAATCCCCTTCCTGTATTGTTTCTGCTAGGTAAATTGCTGGGTTTACACTTTGGTACCTTACCACCTCTATGGCTGGGTTGGTTAATATGACCTCATACACAATGCTCTTTGGGTTGTTAGTATACATTTTGATATCTCAAGAATAGCAAACAATGATTGTTTCAAGTACAACACTACAGGACACCCCACAGTAATCATTGACGCCTTTTGTCAGAAACCTGAAGGTGTCTCACTTGCTAGTGGCCGGGGATCTGTCATCCAGATGGCCAGGACACGGCCATCGCTATTGGATCCAGTTCCTGGAAGTGGACCAGTGAGGGAGGATCACCTGGATGGGGGAGTCCTCCGCGGAGTGAAAGTGGGACGCCGACGGGTGAGACGCAGTATCCCCCTTCTTATAACACCTTTTCCCCCATCCTACCACGTAGGATACTCGAACACTGTATCCCCCCCTTTTCCAACAGAAACACTTTCAGACATCACAAAAGATGATGGACAAACATCAATGCCGTTTACCTGACAAGTCTTAACGCAAGGGTCAGGCAAAGTCAGGCAATTGTCCAGCTTCACACACACACACCCGACGACCCTTTGCCTTCCCCACAGGGATAAAAGGTAGAGCACGAGAACACAATACAAGCAAGTCAGACCGCACGACAAGAGCTAACTCAGCACGGCAGTTCAAGAGGACCAGAAAGGCGGCACAAACCGAGAGGGTGACAAGGAGAGAAGCGACCTTGCCTTTTCTGATCCAGGCCCATGAAACCTGAGCAGAAGGAATCGTAAGACCGTGAACAATAGCCAGCGTGTGTTGCTGCAGATGTCAACGGTACACAGAGCCCTCCACTGTTGATAACCAAGGTGAGCGGAGACACTTGCCACCGTGGTACCGGCCTTGACTCCAGAGACAAGAAAAGCCAAGCAGTTCATCACAGCTGGTGAGTCGAGGGGAGAGTCGATAAGAAACCAAACTGTGTTGAACAAAAAATAGCAAACGGCTAATTGAAGAAAGTACAAAGAACTGTTAAATACGAGAGGTGAAAAAACAGCTAACGAGACAGGGACCACGTGGGTGTTCACTTGAGAATCTCTTGGTGATTACCCTATGGTTTAAACTACCGTTAACAGAAGACTTTGGAAACGGCACGAGAAAGGGGTCAAGGTGGCCCTACAAGGGTCTAGTAAAATCCTCCTCTGTGCAGTCAAAGTCTTTGACCGGCAGATGCTCACGGAGCTAAGGGAAGTGAATCCTGCATCATAAGAACTGTTCAAGGAATTGTTTGAGTGACAAAGTTGGCAATAGTGAACCCGGCAGAAAGATGCTGATAAAGACGGGGCAAAGCCAAAAGTCCCGATAGTGTGTTGACAAGAGTGAACCCGGCTGAGGGATGTCCACAGTGAACGGTTTAAAAAGATATTAAGATTTGTGAATCTCACAGATGAGATTGTTTTGAGAGGCCGTAGTGAACCTGACGGAGGAAGACTGATGTGTGAGAAGGGTCTGAGCCCAGAAGGAGGCCCCAGGGGTGAAGGATCATCACTCTACAGACAAGCAGAAAATAACTTGTTGGTGATTTTGAATATATAAGGCCCTCGGAAGCAAGAGATTGAAAAACTGAAGGTTCCTATATCGCTAGGAACTATCTAGGAATCTGAGCCCGGAAGAGGGAGATCCAGGGGTGAGAAGTCATCACCCAGCAAGCATAGAGAAAGGAACTTTTTTGTTATTTTTGAACAAATCAGATGCTCAGAGGCAAGAGATTTTTTTGTAGAAAAGAGACTTAACGATCGAAGGCCCTGATAACTGAGAGCGGAACCGTTAGCTTGTGCTGGGAAAGCTAAAGCGTGTGCTGTGCTCTGGAGTCCTGCCTTATCCTGTGCTCAAAATGTGGGGAAGGCAGACCCCGACTACCCCAACCTGACGTATTATTTGTGAAGACTTCTTTCTTTTCTGTGAATCCCATCCCACACTCTTGTATTTAGCATAAGAATTGGCAATAGGTTTTTCTTAGTGTAGGCCCTTTTATTGGCAAAGACACCTCTATGACTGCCTTATTATTATTTGATGGTCGTAGCTTACTCCCATCTTAGATTTAGGTTAGGTGTTTTTTCAACCTGCATATACAGTTTAATAAACACCCTTGAAATGTGATCACTTGTGTCTGTCTTTACTGTTGCGACCATGAGTTCCTTACACTTCTCAATTGCAAACGCTGCAACCGCAAGCGATTGTTAGCAAGGAAAGTGTCCTTGCCTTACTGGGTCTAGACTTCCATTGTAATAAGCTAGCGGTTGGTGTCCCTGCAGCTTCTTTTGTGTGAGGACAGCTGTCATCACTGAGCTATCTTAATGTGTGAACTAATAGAATTTTTCACTGTAATTCGGGGTAGCTAACATTGGTGCAAGTGCGTCTTTTAGTTCTGTAAAACTTTCATTCATCTCAGATGTCCATTGTATGTCCCTCTTCTCTTTTAGTGCTTCCTTAAGACCTTGCAGTAGGAGTTTAGTAAATGTGGTATAATCAAATACCCATGCTCTGCAGTAATTGCATAGACCTAAAAGCTTCTGCATCTTGTTCACCATCCGTTGGCAGAAAGTGGAATGAATGGCCTGTGTTCTTTTGGGTGTTATTCTATGCCCTTCAATGGATATTATTTGTCCCAGGTACACAACCTCTTCTAGGCAATACTGTAATGTTGCCTTATCCACAGTATAGCCTTTCTATTTTCTATAGCCTTTCTCTGCAAAAGTGACAAAACATGTACAGAGTCCGTTTTACACTCTTCTGTCTCACTGCATATTTGCAGATCATCAATGTGTTGAATAACAGCACTTGATGTTTGCACATTGCATAAATCCATCTGTATTATACTATTGAAAATGCTGAACGATTCACAATACCCTTGGGACAAACACATGTGTTTGAATCTAGTTCTACGATACGTGAAGGCGGTACGTGAAGCCCTTATGGGCTCACCGTTCCCTATGTTAGCACAAGAGTGTGCAGTGTCTAACCATGCATCACCAGCACACTCCTGCGGTCACAAGATACCTCTTGGTGCTGACTCATCCACCACGAGCCTTCACCACTGAATGACTAACTACCACATGCGTGGCCCTCACTATGCTAAAAAAAAAACAACTCGTACCCTAAATAACGCAACTAAATAATTGCCTACACTACGCGCCACTCCTGTCTAATGGAGTACACCAACACACCTCTCCTTCTCTACCGTGGACTTGTCCACACCAGTGCCCACTCCCTATCGGGTCGTACATATCTACACTACTGTGGCCGATTGTCCTCCCTTCTGCACCATTAAAAGGATCTCCTCCCTCCCCCTCCGTAAGCATGCACTATTGTGCAGTGTCTTCTTGCATGGTTATACTCACATCCTTGATACTCTCGAGTCCCCTCGGTACTGAGCCTCCACCGCATGCTCACCGTTCCACTGAGCACTGGACAGTGCTCGGGATCTGGCAGACCTTTACGAACTCAGTGTCTGCAGGGCCTCCTCAGTGATACACAGTAAACTGGTCTCTGGACACCAGACCCACGCCCCCAGGGAGGCCGGCCTGGATACCTTCAATGGTTGGGATGGACCGTGAGATCTTGAGAGGGCCTCCAAAAAGCAAAAAGCAACACTGTTTATTACAGGTGGGGGAGCACAAATCAGACAGAACAGTTGAAATGCTCTGATCAAAAGGCTGACATCCTAACGGAATACGAGCAGTAGTTTTATACCAAGAAATACAATGGTCAGAAATCCATTGAAACACTTGCGGGTTGGAGAGTTCACTTTTTGGATGTTCCCTACGGATCTGATTGGTTCGTAAAAATCACCTCCTCGAAGTTTAGGCTCACTAGTGAAGCGCAATGAAAGCAAACAGTTTAACAGTTTCCCATTACACTACATCCATATGTGGTACCACATTTATTCACATCCCACCCAAGAACAACTTGTTACTAATGAAGTAACATTTGTGCTGACCACCAAAACTTTCCATTGAGAAAGGAACACAAGACACCCTGCAGCTGGTGGGAAAGAGGACTTTCACACAATACCTGTTGGATGATGACCTTTGCGAACTCTTTAGTAGATACTTCAGAGGCTGGCCAACTCCCCAGAGCTCAGGAACTTACCGTCTGATTGGTTCTCACAGGAACGGCAATCCGTCGAGTGCTCCCTTCCCACAGCGCCTGCTGATGGGCATCGACGGTCATGTGACCGGCACACTGGAACAGAGCCATTTTCCCCTACTATCGTGCTGGGCAGCTGGTTTGGCTGACCGCCCAATCATTACATCACCTATTATAGTTGTGTGGGTTTTCTCATGATGAGCAGCTTAAGCCCCACCTCCCTTTGCAGATCCCTGTCGCACTGGTCACATGCTTCAGGTCGAGGTTTCCCAGGTCCAGCCCACTGCGAGGGGTTTCCCCACTATGTGTGCTTATGATGGCACAATTTGTGTCCTACCCCTTCTTAGCTAATCATAGGACAGTATCTTGGACTGTGTGTACACCCAATGCATGATTACCCCCTACCGTTCCCAGTGAAGCCCTTTGTACGGGGTGTCTGCGGCTTAGAGTATTTGCGTCCTTCCCTGTGTAGCTGTCCACACCGTCCACCTTCTTTACTCCCACTGTTGGTAGGTGTGAATTAGCACCTTTAATACATGATCGTGAGAAACCGGACTGTGCAAATACCCTATGAAAGGGCGGGGGGTCAATAAAAATACAAACATTGTGAATTATTAATGTTACAGGAGCCTGAGAAACCAGAGAGTGCAACTACTCTATGAAAGGGGGATTGAGGAAGGGATATGAACACTTTGAATTAAGGCTGAAACAGCAACAGAAGGTACATCACTCTGATAGGGCAGGGCGGACAGCTGCCCCATCTGAAACAACTTGGCTAAAAGAAAATAACCTGTATGAGCATCACAGGACTTTGGGAAAAACCCAACGCCTGTGTTTTTTTGTTTCTTTACAACTAACCCAGGAGGAATGAAAATGTTCACAAGAGACAGTTTTGTTTGTTAACAGGAGAACGTGAACCCCTAATTCAATACAAAAACTTGGAAGAATATCCTGTGGTGGATAAAGGAACTTTGAAACCCAAGAACAAACCAAATATAAATTGGCCAAGATAGACATCCTGATGAGGCTTTTGTACAAAGTCATCCATGTCCCGTTTAGTTAAACGTTTTTCTAAAATGGTAGGGCCAGTTAGTTGGATAGGATTCAGATCAAAGAACTTTATGTTGGGCTTTAAAGAACACCCTTAGCTTTTGTTTTGTTAGGTAGGGAACTGCCCTCATAGTGATAGGGCTAGTTAGGCATTTTTATTTTTTTTAAACTTCATGAGAATTACCTCTTATCATCCGAGTCCTCCTTCTGGTTCACCACAGTGTCTAAACATCCCTTCCAGCAGGGCTGTCTTGGGTTAGGGAAAAGGTCTGCAGTCCCTAAAGCCTCCATCAGGTAATGAGATGCTTCCCTCTAGGCGATTCCTTAATTTTGTTTAACTGGCCATCTCCTTGTCCCAGGTTTCCGGCTCTGTTTCCCAAACTCCCATCTTTATCTACCTCTGCAATGAGTTGCAACAACCTCATGCCAATGGGAATCTCTTTCTCCTCTCTTCACTGCTCCTGCGATTTTCTCCACCACCTCAATGCTTTTCCATGTACTTGTACTTCCAGCCATCCCTGTTTCACCCCCATAGGCATAGGGTTTGCCAGCTCCTGTTTATCACCTCCTGCGTCCTCTCCTTACTTCCAGGTATTATCCAGCTGCTCCTTGTAATTTCTTTCAACCTCCTTAATGCCTTCTCACTCCTCCCTTTGATGCTCTCTCCACATGTCCTTTCTCCTTGATGTTCTTTCCTACCTCCCCCTTAGGTGCTCCTCACCCTGACTCCTTAATGTTCCTTCCCATGTCCTCATGATCTGCTCTCTCTTCATCTACTACTCCCCAGATGCTCTTGATTTCCTCGCTCATTTATGTACATATACAATCAGCCAATCAAAGTCGGTACTCAGTAATCAACCTAGGAAGGATGAACCCGGGACCTGCAAATTACAGCAGCAAGATCTCAACCCACTGAGTTTTCTTACCGGCTAAGTGGCTGGAGAAGTGAAGTGACCCATTTCAGCATGATCATTAGCAGAGAGGATTTGTCATTCTAGGTCCATGGGAGCAGTCTTTAAAAAGGTCTGTTGCTATGCTACACCTTCATTCAGTTAAGTTTGTGTTTGCTGCCAGTTAATAAGCTGCTGCTGCAAATGCTGCTTTCTGTCCCTACATATTGCTGAAGTGCTCCTCTCCCTCTCTAAGGTTTAAATTGGCTCCAGTAGGTCACTGTGCGTCTTCTGGGGACTCCGTTTGGGGTGGTCAGTCCAGATATTTGTTTGCATTGTGCCTGCAGTTGTTTTATTATTCCACTCTTGGATATCAATGGAGGTGGTGGGCTGCAGGAGACTCGACACCTGGCCGGCTGTGTCTGCAGCTTTGAAGAGAAGTGCCGTTTCCTTTCCTCCGGTTTCCCTTAAGCAATGAATAGAAGCAGAGACTCATTTGTGAATCTGATTTTCACAAAGGGAGGGTCTGTGCTTACCCCTGTCCCACTGGGCAATAAACGGGAGAGGGGTGTGGGTTTCCCATACCTTTCAGGGGTGTAGGCTGTGCATCTGGAAGGCAATCAAGGTTTTACCATAATATTCCTTCCCTGAAATTCATAGTGGCACTTTCTGGATCGCTTCGCGGTTTTCCTCTGACAGAAAGGCATTCTGGGAGATGAAGTCATTCACTTTCTGTTTTTTTGGTTCTATGTGATATTAGTGCATGTTAAAAACCGAACACAAAAAAGGCTGATTTGTTTCGTCCGTTTTTGTATCAGCTTTTAAATGCGGCAATATCACATTCTGCTCACCGGCCATGATCAAGTGAACCCGCTTCCACCCCCATCCTCGACCGCAGGGAAAGACTGCACAGTGTGAACAGTCACCTAGCGGTCTTTCCTAATAGATCATTTTTCTATTCGACCCTTTTAAAAATGTCAATTCACTTGACCGGTTTTTCAGAATGGCCTTGATGACTGCTCCTTAAATGTTATGTTTGTCATGGTTTTTCATGGCTTCTGGCACCTGTTTAGGGATTTATTTAATTAGTTTATTTATTTATTTTTTTTATAACGCGCGTACTCGAGTTTGATTTCTAAGCGCGGATCCAGGATTCGAACCACTGTTGCTCTGCTGATCTTACTTCCAAGGCAACGCATTGCCCATGTGCTATCCTCTGCTATTCTCCACAGTCTTCCCCCAGCCAAATATACATTTTACTCTCCTGGGTTTTCTATCTGAAAAACAGGGGAAATGTGTATTGAATTTTGGGCTTGGTGAGTTTACATGGGAATATCGTTTTAAGTATTACAGCTTCCTTCAAGGACCTCAGGATGTTCTTTCCAGTCCAAGTGATAATGAGGCCACTTCATCACACCAGTCGAGTAAGGCAAGTCTCAAGGAGATTGGTACCCCTATTCAGAAAGTCACCACGAAATATGATCAAGTGATTACCTACCATGAGGTGCAAGAACTGAATACATTATTATGCAACAATAGAATCAAAACTTCCTTTTAAGCGGGTTACCACCACAGAGTCTCAGTATTAAGATATTGCTTACAAATATTTTCCTGAAAAAACAGCTGGAATTAAGGTGCTCCCTCTTTTCTTTCTACCTGTTTCTGCTGTCAAAACTATTTACAGCATTCATCAAGGAGAGGTCACAATTATTGAGATAGTGACCACTCATAAAGCCAGAACAAATATTGTTGCTGGGCTTGATGCTCATACAGAGGACATGAATGCTGAGAGCGCCACTCATGCAACAAATAGACAAAGACGACAACATAGAAATACATATTTCTATGTTTACAAAAGATGGCTTGCAAAGTACACAAACCATAGTAAGGTACGCACACAGATATATAACATACATATATATGTGTGTGCATACCTTACGATTTGCCTACTTTTCAGGACATTTTTTTTTAAACATTTCGGTTTTATAAAAGATGGCTTTGAAAGTACACAATTCAAGCCATCTTTTATAAAGCTTGGACTACGGACAAAATTGTCCGTCGGCAAAGCTTTATAAAAGATGGCTTGAATTGTGTACTTTTCAAGCCATCTTTCATAAACCTCGAAAAATGTCAAGGAATCCCCAGGTTCGCTGAGGGTTAAAGACACCTTGCGCGAGAGGTCACCAGAGGCAGTTACTATGACTTACAGAAGTGGCAGCCAGGCACAGCATCGCTGTGGTTGGCTGCCACTTCTGTCAGATCGCCTGACTTCATGGCAGGCGCATCTCCCGTCCCAATGTTGCGTGTGGTGGGACGGGGCCCCGGCTCAGTCCCACTTGGGCCCCGGCAGGCCCCAGCCCACTTAAAGCCCTGGGTCTCCTTTTCTGAATTGCTGCAAGAACTGGACAAGTCAACATATCAGAAATTGAAAATATGGCCCCACTCGAGCTTTATTTACTCAACTACACTACTTATTAAAACCCTGCAATTTGGTACTAACTACTTTGCCCGTCGGTGCTGTGTTACAGGGCCACACATTAAAATTCATGAGAATATTCCCATTGCTTTGGGCGCTATTTCTAGAGAGTAATTGTCTGCAGCGTATCCCCGTTTCGAAGTGCCCCTGACTCAGCTCGCAGCCATTGCTGTGCTTGGAGCTAGCGAGGTGCTGCCGTTTTGCTCAGCTTTGCTGAGAAGCCACAGACTGGTGCTGCCTTAGAGAATATCAGATTTCCAGACGCGAACCAGGGCATAATGGGAGGTGGGGTACCCCCGACCACCCATAATGGATGGATGCCTCTGGTCCAGGGTGAGAATGCAACTTTTCA
Source organism: Ambystoma mexicanum (assembly GCF_040938575.1). Lineage (NCBI taxonomy): Eukaryota > Metazoa > Chordata > Amphibia > Caudata > Ambystomatidae > Ambystoma > Ambystoma mexicanum. Next base: position 669,583,075 of record NC_090936.1, read on the forward strand.
ACCCTGCATGAACTCATGTTCCTTTCACTTCAGATGACAATCAGGACATTCACATTTTGCTGATTTTTGTTCAAGCCATAACCCAATAGTACCGGTGTACACATGATTTGACTTGAGTGTTTGATCAGAGGACAAACTGAGTAAAACTCAAAAATAAAGAATGCGCATGTCAGATACACAGGACGTTCGACATATAAAAGCAAGAAGAGAGCTAAATTGCACGGAAACTTAATCAATTTGATTGAGAGAAACATCCACTTCAGCTTGAAAAATGACACGTCTTTAGAATCCCCAATTAAGAAAAGTTTTTCACAGGGTTATGCCAAATCATTTTCATTGATTATAGCCTCACGACCGAGGATGGGCCTATTATCATAGGATAATGACCCTGCCACCAAGTTATGGCCTGAGGCAAAGCGGAGGTCCATAAATTGGGGAAGGGTCATTATACCAAGCGATAACCACCCCCCTACCCCCCTCCCCCCGCTCCCACCAGGTCTATATGGCAATAAACCCATAGGAGTAGTAGCAATATGTGTTTTGGTGGGGAAATAGTAAAACGTTACTTTAATAGTGAGTAAAGTAAACAGACAAAATGAGCAAGTAAATTAAATGGAGAAGTATTTAGAAGTATTTAAATAACAAGGTGGTCTTCTTAAATTACGCATTTTAATTGAAAACTTTGGTAAAAGGCAACGGTTTTAACATGCACATGCATTAGGTGTCATGTAAAAGTAAACGATTTCTCTGTAAGAAAATGAAAGTGTTTTACCAAATTTAAACATTCTCTTTCGTGTGTGAAGCTGCAGCCAAAAACAAGGCCCTACCACAGAGGAAGTGCCTTGTCGAACGAAATCTCCCCTTGAAATTGTGTTGTTTCCTTCCCCGTCTGTTTTTGAAGACAGAATGTTCAGAATACAGACAATACTAGTTATTAACCGCACTCTGAGAGGAGGTCAAATTGTGAGTAAAAACATCTATTATAAGGGACCATCTAGGTGCATTTTAACCCAAGTTATTTTTATACAAGCACTCCAGTAACATACACGGATATGTTTTCATTGCATACATGTTTTTAACTTAGGTCAGAGAAAACGCAGTTTTTAATATACCTGATGTTGTTCATGTTTTAAGGGAAATGTTTTCTAAGAATTGCATCGTGGCATCTAGGAATGCAAGTGCACCATTAGAAGTACCACCTGCGAGCGATGCCGATGGCACAGACTCAATTATAGGAAGTCTAGTTTCCAGGATTTTAGAAAGGTAAACAGTCGACATGAGGACAGAACATTTTGTCAGTACTTCAGTTATTGAAGTTACGTAGGTTGAAAGGTCGGTTCTCAAATCATACACAGCTCTCAAACTCCTGTGGGAAGTTACAGTGGCAACTGCAATAAGCTATACTCTCATTTCTGTTTGGCACGTTGCATCGTGCATAAGCGCTGCCATTTTGCAGGCTGTGAACAAATATCGCTTTCTGCAGCTTTGTTAGTAGCGTTCCCAAGGTTTTATTAAAGCATGGTCATTAGAGCCATCTGTGGTCTCAAGGATGGATCAAATCACTTAGTTACACCATCGTTGGCTGTATAATAAACAGTTGATGAAGTGATCCTGTGAACTTTATACCACACAAAGCCTCCCACAGCCTTTTGCCAAGACATAGCTTCTAGGAAAATAGCTAGAGACAGATTAAGAGATGAACAAAAAAAACATTGCAGCAGATGGAATACATTTTATGTAGCAAGCTGTCTGTGCATGTTAACATAACGATGGAAAACAGACATCCAATGCAAGTAGTTTCCCCCCCCTTTTTTATACATATTACGACTTTAAGGGGGCAAAAACGACTTGCGGTCTTGGGCACCCTCTACCCCCCAACTAACATGCACCAGTCGCAGTTTCTCCTGTATGGCTTCAGGAGACTTGTGCTAGTTGAGAATTAGAGGGCCCAAGAGAGATTTAGAAGCTGGAAAGGAATGCATGCTGGGAAATAAGAAATCATCCTATCCTCTTTTAGTGATGGATAGCTGAAGCGTCCAACCAGAAAGCTGATGCTGTCCAAATGAGTATACATGGTTCATGATTAAAGACATTTTATTGTGAGGGTCAGTGTTGTGACACATGTAATGACCACCACGCTCAGTGAGCAATACGTGTTCAGAAGTGTTACATGGGTGGCTCACTATATTTGTCGAATATAAAAATCTGTGGTCTCAAAATGGTCTTTGATTTCTTTGGTTATTGATATTTTTACCGCTCTCTTTTCTCATAAGTGATTTATTCAAGAATGAGGGTGATTTAGCCTCTGATCGAATGGGTTTATGTATTGAATGAAAGGTGATTTATATACAGATAGCCATTTATTTACAAATTGAGCCAAAGCGAGAAATTCATTTACAATATGCAGACTGGATACGCACATGGCCGCCTGAGGCCATGCGTAGTGACCGAAATACATGTTTGCAGGGTCTCGTAACATATCCGGCTCAACTCTGATGGTGTGTTTATAATCGATCGAAAGGGCGAAATCTCTGCAGCATTAACTGACCTTATGCCAATGCACCTAACTGCCGACCTTACCAAAGATCTTCAGTCTTATTTACAACGCTTCACACACATTTGTTGTGCATCAGCCCGATTGGGTTAACTACTTTGTGCACTGTATCGGAAACAATCCAGAGGAGAGTTCGTCTGATAGAGAGCCCATCAACTATCTGAGGCACATCGGAAGGCCAAGGAGGATGAGGTAAATAGGATTCTGGATCTGGAGGTGTGATTCCTCACAAAGTCACTGGTCGTCCCCAATGGATCTGGTGCCTATGCCAGAAAAAAGACAGATGTTGCATAGAGGTCAGGAAAGTGGAAGAAAACACTCGCTTTGATGCCTACCCAATGACAAGAATATTTGAAAAGAGGCACAGGATTGGTCCACCAAATTACAGCCCCTTCCCCTAAAATGTTGCTGGCAGATCCCCTGAAACAAGAGGATAAGAGAATAAGGAGACGACGACTTGGCTTTTCCAGTTCATTATTCTAGCCTTCGAGCTGCCTAGGGGTCACAACCATTTTATTGGATTCCGTTCTTCCCCTTCACCAAGGACATTTTCCAACAAACTTCTCAGTCATTGTGGGGCCCCTAACTAATCAGCTAAAATGATCCAATTATAATCTTAATCAATGGATCGAATGTATGGCAAAGGCCTTTAGAATTTCGAGACTCCCTGTGCCATCTCGCCTCTCAATAAAGGCCAAATCTAATGCTCTATTCGTTTTGAAAATGATACTTCCCTAGTAGAATCATAAGTGCTTTCTAAAGTCAGAAACAGGGTAGAACACCCCAATCTCTACATAGTCAAAATCTCCACCTCGTGAGAACTAGACAACTATAGACCTTGAGTGCCTTGCTATCAGGGAAAATGTCACTGTAGCCAACGATCAAGAACCACTCATTTGGACTTAGAATATTAGGAAAGCTTACCATGTGTCCTGCTGCATATGTGGTTCCGCTCTCATTCACAGATGCCTGCATGCATGAGAAGATTCACTGAAACAAAATCCAGTAAGGCTGAATGGCTTTTTAAAGCCTATGTCCAGTGGCCACTTGAAACAGGTGATCAGACATACATATATGCAGCAGGTAGGCGATTTGAAAGCACCCAATCACCTTGCAGCATCAATGAGTTGTGAATTGGGGACTTAGGAAGCAAGGGGGAAAAGGGTGGCAAGAGGAAAACATCAGGGAGTGGCCAGAGAGACATATCAAAGAGTGGCAGACGGGAGATACCAAAAGATGGTTGAAAGGGGACAAGAGGTGGTGTGGTGAAAACAACAGTAAACAGCTGGAGGGAGATAACAGGACGAACTTGGAGAGAGATCTCTGGTGCACGGAGGAGGGAGATGACAGATAAAGAACCACCAAAAAGAGGTTGAAAAGCAAGAAGAAAGAGTAAGCAGCAGCGAGGCTAGCAGTAGCAAGAAGGAATACGTGTGACGAATCAACTTCCAGGCCAGTGGTCCAGGAATGAATATCGGTTTCTAAACCATCAATCAACCCCATGACTCTAGTACACCAGAAGGGAGCGGAACAGATTGGAATACTAGTGAATTATAAGACCTCCTTATCCAATTTTTGGTAACTTGGATGGGCACGCTGTGTGCTGGCTGGGCAGCGGTTCTGGAGCTTCTGGACGGGTCCTCCGAGTCCGGTATTTCCCTCTGTTCCCTGCGAGAGGTTTAGGGGAGGGATCTTGCTTTCCTCTTGGAACTCCTGCCCTTCCTTCACTGGCAGAAGATGTAAGGTAGACTGTACCTTCAGCTTGGGTCGGAATGAGTCCTTCTTGCTCCTTTCAAAATCTTCAGATCTGCTAAGTGAGGGGTTCAGCCCTCTTTTAAAGTCAAATGGGCCCCAGTGATTGGTGCAGGCTAAGCCCACCTCAATGAACACCAATCCTGGGTCCCCACCAACAATCTTGTTATGCATGAGGTCAGGACCAGAGTGCTCTGCAACAGGACAGACAAGGGGGTGACGAGATATATACTGAAGTCCCACGCATCTTCCTGTCTGTTGTAGATCAAAGTGTCTCCCTGATTAACTGAGCCTTCTAGGACTTCTTTGATTAAAGTACAGGCTTCCCTTGTGCTGGGAGCAGGCTTCCTGTCTCTCCCAAATCGCATCCTTCGTCCCTCTGAATGGGGTCTGCTCTGCAGGGACACTTGTGGTAACTGCTGGACCCAGATTGGCCATTCACTGCCTTTCATACAGAGAGGTGGGAAGTTGCTTAAAGTTGACACATGCATACCAAATGGGCGTTAGTCCCACCTTTTCTGATGTCTAACCGGCAACCAGGCCCCTTCAGGCTTGCTTCATTTATCTCTCATTAGTACGCACTGCCACCAGCTGGAGGAAGGTATGCCTACCCCCTTCTGGAGATGTTTTGATGTCCGGGGCTGCTACATTCCAGCTGAATATGACAGGGGAAGATGGCGCCTGTAGGCTGTGTCTTGCCGGAGTACATGTGACTATTCGTTTTATGCGGGAAGCAGATGGACTGTGTGCGGAATGGCCTCACACAGTCCTTGGAGGTTGATCTCCCATCATTCATTTTCATTTATCAAAAAATCCATGCGAGCGCACTCTCCCCGCACTGATGGTCGAATTCCTCACAATAAGAGAGCGTGCATTGCCCAAGGCAGAAGGTACAGAAGAGGCCCTAATCTGAAGGGGATGAACCCATAGTGGGAGGAGAAACAAGCTGTGGGATGGCATCAAGGAGGGTCATGACCAGGAAAGGAGTAGAGGGAAAGTAAAGAGGAAGTTGGGATCCTAGAGATGGGACGTGGCATGGTCCTCTTAAGCTCCTTTATGGTAACTGGGGCCAGAAAACTTGATTGGCCAATCTATCAGTGGAGAAGACACTCCAGATGTTTCTGCTACATCTGGGAGAAACACAGCAGCTTCTACAGGAAGTATCAGAGGTGGTCATATACCACCACCAACAACCAGAAATCAACCTGCTGATTTATGAAGAGTGAAGCATATACTCAACAAGTGCAGGGGTTGCTGGGGTGGGATCCTGAAACAGTCTGTACCTTTTTCCAAAAGAGACCATGGAACTGGTGGGGGAGTCCTTTCCTGACAACTTGCGTTTGACCTGGAGAGGAGCACTTTTTTGTGAAATAAAAATCAGTTTGATTTTAAAATTAAGGTTCAAACTCGTTCACTAACCCCACTCGGCTATGTGGCAGCCCAAGTTTATGGTTGAGGTAAGAGCAGAAAAATGGGAGTGATGCTTTAGTGTAAGAGTTAGGGATGGGATTCATGGAATAGGAGAAGGGAATGAGAGAATGAGAGAACCCCACATAAAAAAACAAAGTTTACAAACAATGTAAACATTATAACCACACATGTATTCAGAATCAGAAAGATTTCTTCGGAAAAAGAAAAATGCCCTTACAACTTTGATAAAATATGCACTTGTAATAAATGACACTACAAAAAAACCACAAACATATTGTAGAAATGTCTCATTTTGTTTAAGAAACAAATACAAACTAATTAAAATGGCAAATCAGGCTCTGTTAATAATAATGAAAGAAGTGAACTCACGCTAGGCTACAATCCAAATTGGGTCGAACATTTCGTGAATGTCTCAAGAGGGACAAAAAGTGTAAAGGTGCATGACATATAAACAATAATTAAATGACGTTTCTCATCAAAGTATCTGTTGTGGGATGCCTCCGTTCTCCGGGGCAGCCCACAGATCAGCCGGCGAACTTGGAGTAGGGGAGCACCCTACGGCGCCCGGTGTCACCGGGCGCAAGCCTCACAGTGTGGGGGTGTCACCCCCAGTCTCCCACAGCCGCGGCTCCGAGGGCACTCGGGCCGTGCTGCACAAGAGGCCACGACCACGTGGCAGGCCCACAACCCACAAATGCACAGACACGAGTTTCCACTTCCTAGGGCTCTGCTGCTCTGCCCTTGTGGTGCCAGCAGAGCCCCTTTTATTATTACAGCGTCATGACGCAGTCATGACACACACACACAGCGGGGACCACTAGACCAACACACACACACACAACATCCCTCCTTTATTATAAACAAAATAAACAAAACCCCACTGCAAACTGGAACTCTCTACTGGATCACACGCGGTGCATTCTAGTCCGGGCACCCACCGTGCCCCTGCATCATCACAGCAAACATTGGGTGCATTCTAGTCCGAGCACCTCTTAACAGTTATTAACTCTTAACCGTTTACCACTGCAAACCAACAGGTGTGTGCTAGTCCGCACACCACGGGGCCCGACAACAGGCTGTGGGAGCTCAGAAGATTTCTGGATCAAACTGGCCACCGGTGCCGCTGCAGGACAAGAAGAATATATTCTCTTCGTACTACTCCTCGCCCACATCATACAGTGCTTCTCGGGGACCGCCGCCACCTTGGGGGTCTTTCTCCCCTTCGCCTCATTCCCCCCTAATGCCCCCACCATGCCAGCTGGAGCGAGACACACTCGTGCAAAGTGATCTCCTTTCATGCACCTTCCACAGATTTGTCCCATCGCCGGGCAGTCCTGCGGGTGTGGAAGATCCCCCACACTGATGACATATTGTGGCATTGGGGTCTCTCCTCGGCCAGTCTCCCCTCCTCATCACTCTTCCTCCTGGCCACCTGCCGACAGCCGCCACCTCCTCAAACTTCACTCGCTGCATGGGGACCTCCATCTTTAGGTGGTGTCTAGAGGAGTCCATGACCGAGGCCCGCACCTCCGCCAGTTCCTGGGCCCGGCCAAGCTCCAATATTCGATCGAGGGTCAGCACTGGGTCCCTCAGAACCTGCTTGCGCAGTTTGGTGGAGCTGCAGCCGTAGATGATCTGCGCCCGGATCTCGTCCTCCTCGAAATTCCCCATGGCACAGGACAGTGCAATTCCGCGCAGCTTCCCATGGAATGCCTCGAGGCTTTCCCCTTCCTCCTGCCTCGCACACCTCATCCTGAACCGTTCATAGTCCCTGTTGACCATGGTCTGAAATACTCGTTCAGGGCTGCGATGGCTGCGTCGTATGACTGATCTCGGGGCCTTAAAACAGCCTCTGAACGGCCAGTCCGGCAGAGTATAGGAGTGTTGGACGTTTGGCTGCATCTTTGATCTCCATTGCCGTGAAGTACAGCTCCAGGTTCTCCACCCAGGCCACCCACCGGGCCCCCAGACTTGCCGGCGCACCCAGGACATCGAAATAGGGTATTGGTGCCAGCTCACCCCGACATACTCCCTCGTCGTCCGACATGCTGAATGCAGGTGAGGATGCCGGGTGCAATCACCGGTGTTGATGGGTGCCTGCTGTGGCTGGTGACAAACAGGGTGTCCCCACCACAATGTTCACCCCTTTGAATGCCCACGTTCTTCCTGCCCAGGGGCGCACTAGCACTCCAGGTGGAGCCGCAACCCCCAGGGCTTGGCACAAATGCGGCCTGTGGAGGGGCAATGTCCGTTTCCTGGGCCCTTCCAAGTTCTCTCCCTCCCTGGGGCAGCCCAGCCAGTCACGAGGCCCACACTTGCTTGAAAAACGTTTTTTTTTTCTTGTAGGGACCTGGCCCAGCCCCCTTTCCTTTGTTTACGGGGCTCGCAGGTAGCCCACGTCCCTTCTCGCTCTTCCCCGTTGGTGCCTGGGGGAACAAAGCAGGCCTTCTGATGAGGCTCCAGGCCACGCCCCTTTCCTTTGTTCGCGGCCCAGGCCCCCTCCAGATCCCACCACGGGCCGAACACCACCCACTTATTTTGCTCCACCGGGCGGGACGGTCGCCCTGTGCTCGACCAGCCGCGTGACTCCGCCTTCCGCAGCACCGCCCTGGGCAGCAGGTGACCAGCGCAGGAGGACTGCAGCAGGTCCCGGGGCCACCCGCAACCCTGCGGCCACCACGTGCCTCTCGTACACGGCCGCCGATTTGCGGCCGTATGCGTGGGTCCGTTCTTCCGCCCACCACACTCACCAGCTGGCGGGCGCGACTTCATTGCCAGTGTTGTGGGCTGTCTCCGGGGCAGCCCACAGATATTGTCGAGATCACCCGACAAGATAGGCGTGCCGGGGAACAGCCGGCGAACCTGGAGTAGGGGAGCACCCTACGGCGCCCGGTGTCACCGGGCGCAAGCCTCACAGTGTGGGGGTGTCACCCCCAGTCTCCCACAGCCACGGCTCCGAGGGCACTCGGGCCGCGCTGCACAAGAGGCCACGATCAGGCCCACAACCCACAAATGCACAGACACGAGTTTCCACTTCCTGGGGCTCTGCTGCTCCGCCCTTGCGGTGCCAGCAGCGCCCCTTTTATTATTACAGCGTCATGACACAGTCATGACACGCACGCAGCGGGGACCAGTAGACCAACACACACACAACAGTATCCTTAAAGAGATTTTTTTTACATTCTGTCCCTTTTGCCAATATTTAAATGCGGATGGAATCTTTTGCGTATAATGGCAAAGCTCTGTAATATAAGTATGTGGACATGTCTTGGCACAGTCCTGAAAATTGGCACGGGGTGTCATGTCGGACTGAGAGCAATATTTAAGGTAAGAGGGTGGGGGGAGACAGCGTGTGGAACACCATCCCCATCGTTCCCCAAAATTTGAGGCAATTGTTATTGAAATTAATGAAGCAGTGAGGAAACGGGCAAAGTAGAGGGAGAGACATCGTGGGGGGCGGGGAGGGATTGGTAGAGTAGCATGGTGCAGTATAGAGCTCGGGAGCGGGCTGGGTAAAAGGACAGTGAACAGGGGGTGGGCTCGAGTAAAAGGTGTGTGAGGAGCAGGAGGGACAGCGACTATTCGGGAAGTAGGGGAATCATACATTCCACAAAGGAAGCAAATGAAAAAAAGGCGACTAACAACATTCACTTTTAAGTTATACCCACTCTTCCAAGCTCAGCAGTCACGTACATTATTCAAGATGTAAACAATGAACTGATATGGCAATATGTTCTTAAAAGTGAAAATTAAATGAAAAAAAATCAATCGTAGTGTAAATGCACAGGATTCAAAGCAACTACTGTCCATTTTGAAATTGAGGATGATATGACGTGCACGTGTTCCACTATGGATAAATAGTATACAGTGCCAATATTGAAAGAGTAAAAGTATGATTAGAGTGCTTCTCCAAGACCCTAAAGCTCCTTGATTCGAACCTCAGAGCAGTTGATCCAAAATGCTTGAATGCGTAGGCGATAGAAGGGTAATTTAGTAATCAAATGTATAGAAATGCCAAGAAACATTAGTTACAAAATCTTGGCACACCACCTATGGTAAAGGATGAATAATAAAAATGCATACAGGTGTCAGTTTTGATTCATCCAGAAGTGCATCAGCAATACTGATTCAAAGCCCCGGCGCAACTAGAAGTAGCCAGAGGCACTAGCGTAACCGGGGCGCACCCCCGCGGTGCTGGGGGCCCCGTCCATGTCCTGGGAAAGGCCCCTCACCTTAAAAAAAAAAAAAGTTTTAACAATTTATTTTTCTTTAAAAAGAAAAAAATATCTTTTTGGAGTACTCTGCCTTCATAAAGATTTTGTTTACAGAAATAATTTCTTTATGAAGGCAGAGTGACAAAAAAAATATTCTATTTCTTTATGAAGTCCGAGGGCTCCCCCACCTCATTTTGTGAAGCCTACAGGCTAGTGGCCTCCAATGCATGAGGCGGGGAGCCCTATGACCTCAAAAAGAAAAAGGGTCTTCTTATGAGGTTGGTAACCCACTGGTGTGACCGGCAGGGTTGCCACCGACCTGGTAACACCATTTCTGACACCTAGCTTCCCGGTGCTACCGGGACATTCCAAGTCCCGACAGACCGGGAAGCTAGGTGTTGGAAAATATTAGTCCCCATGGGTTTACGGAAGCACCGGCACTGTCACTAACGGTGGCAGTGCTTCCGTGATGAGTCTGCCTACTGGGGCCGCTGCGCCTGCCAGTGTCAGACCTGTCAGGCGCAGCAGCCCCGGCAGGCAGACTGAGTGTGGCTGTTCGGAAACAAAGGTGCCGGTAAGCTTACCGGCACCCTTGTTTCCGGACCGCCACACTCATAATGAGGCCCATAGTTTCAGTTTGAAGTCACTCTGCCTTCAAATTCTTTTCATTTCTGTTCCGGTGTGGTTTTAACGGAAATCATTTCTTTATGAAGTCAGAGTGACTTCAAAAAGAAACCATTTCATTTTGAAGTAATGGGACTTCCCTCCACCCCATGACACTGGCCCTCATGATCCTCTGCAGATGACGGGACAAGCATTCCTGGCTACTGCAGGGAGCGGATGTTCTCGGTCCCTGGACCAATGGATTAAAGGTGTGTGTGCGTGCATGTAAGTATGTGTATATGTATCTATATAATGTAATGTGCATTAATGAGTGAGTGTAAGATGCAGCCTGGGTATGCCTGTGTGAGTTTATGGTTAAAGTGAGCACATTCAAATGTATGGGTGGCTGGGTGTGTGAGTGTATGGTGAAAGGGTACACACTTAAATGTACGGGTGGGTGTGTGTGCTTGTGTTCAGGGGCTCAACAAAACCTACATTTTGGGAAACTGCTAACCCTCCAAATGTTGGGGGAGGAGCTAACTTCACTAGCGATGGGTAGGGGCAAACTTATTTGTGTGGGGGCATCTAACTTCTTTATGCAGTCTAATGAGACTATTCTATTGCAGCTTCAATGTTACAAGAAGTTAACTCTCTCCTTTAAGCCTGAAAGCACCCACTTATGGACTGCTGTAGAATAAGCCGTCTCCTGTTCCCTCTCTACCCTTCCAATCACTCCCCTGGCATGCAAGTACTAAACCCACATCACAATTTCAACTTCCTAAAAACGAACACTGAAATGCTTTACATTAGTATTTGCTGGGCCTCAACAACGAAACACAGGTGCCATTTAACATATGTGTCCTGTTCTGTCTGGCAACGGAATTGTAGGTCAGCCAGGTCGAGTCAACATAGCCCAAAATTTCAGGGGCTCAGGGAGAGGACTGAAGCCCAGTCAGATCAATTGTGTTGGTTGTGCCACTGCTTGTGTTTAATGCCATGATTAATTTTGATTATTATTATTAATCAGCAGCAAGCCGAGTGGGCCTGCCTAAACTGCTGACAGGTTACGTGTGAGGGAACATCCTCCTTCGCACTCGATCTCCTCACCGCTCTGGTCCACCAAAAATGCACGCTTTTTTCCTTCCCCTCCGACCTACCAACTTAATTTGACCACGGGGGAACTTATGCACATAAAAATTAAACTCGCCACACGTACACACCTACTCACCTCGAAACCAACACCCTCCATTTTACAACTTCATGAAATAGGAGTCCATAATTAAACAAAATGGACTGGCGGGGCATTTTATTTATAAAACAAATTGAAATCTCCCTTCACTGTGAGAAACCACATACATCAGACTACTACAAAGAGGGCCTAATAAAACCGATTGACAAAACAAACCGCACATCATAATACGAGGCATGGTTACAATGCAACATTGCATATACATGTCATACGTATTGTCAGTTAAATGGCATTTTCATAATGAGCAGTAGAACACTACAAAATCCAACAAAAAAAGCAGGTGCACCAAGATCTAAATAGAGACCTGGAATTTCATTGCTGGTTATCAGGGATTCACAATGGCATACAAAATGGCATTATGGGGGACATCAATGGAAGCGTGCGAGTTAAGCTGGTCATAACTTCCTACATCTGCTGAATTTCAAGGGTTTTGTTATGTAAAAAATGCACAACCTAACTGCACCTTAAATAAGGATATATATATATATATATATATATATATTCAAGGAAAAAACATTAGTTACAAGGATTGAAGATAAACCCCTGAAATTCAGTTAAAGCCACCTTAAGTTCACGCCTCCTGGTGTGCAGCCTATGAACAAAATGACGACATCACAGATGACATCACTGGTGACATCTACGACATACACAAAAGTGAATTAAAAAATGGTATACTAATTAAAGATTACTTTTACTTTGTACGCTTACAAAAGACCCACAGAAAGATATATATACATCTATGTACATGTTTTCAAGGAAATATTGAATTTTAAAACTTCATTTATATATATATATATATAAATTCAGAGTAATTATAGCTTTTCTTTTTAAATACCCATGTATGGAAATCTTAAAATATATTCTAATATATAGTTGTTCCTGGTTTTAAAGCAACTCTCATGTCACTTAGAAAATGATACGGTACATATTTTTCGCACAATTAAATGATTGAGTATTTACATATGTTGGTTTAAAACATAATAAATAATTAGGGTTCAACATGTGTAGCTTTCTATTTATTGAGACAATTATTTTGTAAATGTATATCCCGATTATATTATAGTGAACATGTCTTAGATATATTAACGCTAAAATCAATGCAAAAATAACCTGTTCGCCAGGTTTATCCTTGTCGCACCTGAGCAAGTAGCTGCTACTATCAGAATTCCTAAACCATCTAACTGTAAAGGAGACTCTTGTCCAGCCCACATTGCAAAGCTCTGTGCACCTACGCTCACGCCCATCATCACAGACTTTGCTAATGCATCATTTGCATCAAGAACAGTTCCTTCTATGATCAAATCTGCTGAGTCACCCTTTACTTTAAAAAAAAAAAAGACACTTCTATTCCCAACAACTACTGACTGTCCCATCACCACGGCCCCTTCCCTACTAAAAATCCTAGACCGACTGGCCTATGCTCAAGTTCAGCAATTCTGAATCCGCCCTTCTGGGCTTAGAAAAACAACAAATGGATTCAATTCGGGACTCAGGCATTATAGCAATTCTGCTCCTACTTGACCTCTCTGCAGCATTTGATTCGGTTGATCATAATATCCTGTGCCAACACCTTAACCAACATTTCCACTTCTCACCGGAAGCCACCATGTGGGGCAACTCTTTCCTCAGTGATTGGACCACGCAAGTGTTTGTAGGGGATGGAGACGCAGATGCCATCCCAGCCCCTCAAGAGTACCACAAGGATCCTGTCTATCATCTACCCTCTACAATAACTATACAAAACACCTATTTGACCTCCTCGACTCTAGTGGTATCATCTACTGATACTCAGATTCTCGTTCCACTTTCTGGTAATTATTAACACTGTCTAGAGCACTATCCAAAACTGGATGGCTACCCACAACCTATGCCTGAAGGATGCCTGAAGGATGAAAAAAAAAGCTCCTCGTTATGGGCTCCCCTCTTCTGATCAAACACCCAGACTCCACCTACTCATCCTTCAACATAGACAGCACTTCCATTCCCGGTCTCTAAGCATATAAAACCCCTAGGGGTCTACCTCGAAGCGGACCTTAATATGACCAGACAGACCTCCACAGCTTATATTGTCAGACCCATCTCTCTAAGCAAGCCGCTCCTGTCACAGAGTAACTGCATCACATTGGCCCAAGCACTCATGATTTCCAAACTGGACTACTGTAAAGCTCCCCTCATGGGCACCTCCAAGACCAATCTGTCTAAATTACAACTACTCCAAAACAAGGCACTGTGTTCTGTCCTCGGCTTGAAACGATCCAACCATATCTCCATGACCAGAAAGAACTCACACTGGCTCCCTGTCAAAGCCCGGATTGAATTTAAGCACTTTCCATCACACACCACTGTGTGCACAAGGCTGCCCCCGTACCTTCTGAACTCCATCACCCAAATCTCCCCTGCAGGCAAGCTCCGATCTAACGCTAGCATCTCACTGGTCACACCTCGAGTGAAGAGGAAAAGGGCTGGTGGAATCTGCTTCTGTGTAATGGCTCCCATTCTCTGGAACGCTCTACCTGCCCACATTCACAATGAGCAATCATTCCCTGCTTTTAAAAAATGTTGGGAGAATAAAAAGCCTAGATTAAAATTATGGAAATTACAACTCCAAAATGAAAGAGGAGGATTGAATATTCCAAATTACGCAATATATCAGGCTTTCATGGCGAGACACTTCCTACCATTCGTAACAGAGCATTTGGATCATTGGGGCATTGCTGAGGCAAGTATGGTAGGTCCATTAAAACCTTTGGCAGTCCTGTCAACTACAAGCAAAGATTGGAGTGAGAGGTCTGCATTGATAGAGTTTCTGAGGTAGACTTGGAGTGCCATAGCCATGACCCTAGATATGATCCTGGGCCTGATGGGTACTTCTTCAATATGGTTGAATACTGCAGTTAAAATCGAGAATAAAACCACATTCTGGTCGGATTGGTTTCTGGCGACGTAAGGAAGATTGATGATCTATTTGAAGGAGTGTGGCCATCATTTCGAGATCCGAGAGCAAAATGTGGTCTGGCTGATTGCACTTATGGAGATTATCTGAGTCTTAGAAAAGCAGTTAATTTGATGGCACTTGAGTCCTCAGATCTGACGATTTCTCTAAAGATCATGGGGGGGCAGGATCATATGGCTTCAAAGATATATAATCTCCTGAGTAAAAAATCAAGTACGAATGACAAGCTCTTGAATTCCTGTTTGCATTTCCTACAAGATGAGATGACACAGCTGCGTTGGGTAGCACTGTGTAAAACATTCCACGAATGTCCATGAACATTGGTGAAAGAGCATGACAAGTGAAATGACTAAATAGAATATTTTGGACGCCAGAGCATATGCACAATCAAGGTTTGCATTCAACAGATGCATCCTGGGGATGCGTTGACTCAAGAGGCTCACTTGAACATATGCTTTGGGACTGCTACAGAGTGAGAGCATTTTGGAAGGGTATTACCAGTGTGATGAATAATGTACTGGGTGAAGAGAAGCAGTTCAACATTGAAACTTCTATTCTGGTTGAAGATACTGATCTGTATGATCTGTTGTATCACAAAGTGACCTGGATTTTGAAGGGTTCTTTGGCTGCAAAAAGGATAATTCTATGCAATTGAAAATCAGCTGTACTCCCCACAACAGAATCTTGGTTGGCGGAAATGTATTCACTTTGTAATATTGAAAGAGTTGTTATGATCCTGCAGAAGAAGGAACAACTATTTGATAAAGTATAGGGTAGTTTTCTAAGTTTGGAATCAGATTGAACTGGTAGAGATAAAGAAGATGTGGCAATATGGCGGAATCTGCATGTTAAGATAAGTCTACTTCAATGATTTCATAAATTTGCTTCACTGCTCATGGATTGAAATGTCTGTTTGCATCTTGACAGTATACGTGGGTTGGTTTTCTTTTTCCCCCTTTCTTTTTGTTTCATTCTCATTTCTTCTTCATTCTATATTTTCTGTTTCAGTTTACATTTAAATTGAATTTATATTTAGTGGGGGAGAAATGTAGTTATTCATTGTTCAGAATTTGTTAAGGATTCATTCTCTGGGTTGTATTCAGATATGTGTTTGTATTGATGTAAACTGAATAAACTAGTATTAAAAAGAATAAACAGACCAAAACCTGGCTGTTCGACGAATATGAGTGACACCTTTGTCCTGTGTACTTGTTTCTGTCTTGACCTCCCTGTAACTTCTTTCTCAATTTGATTCTGTACTAACTCTGGGATACCCACAGGTCTGGCCATTGCCATAAATGTAAGAATAAATAAATATTTGCCACAAACAGGAACATTCTAAGCAGTGTACCATTTATAATTCAGATATCGTCTTTTACCAAATGTAAGGAAGGCATGGTATTAACAGTAAGACAGACACAAGAGACCACAGTACAAGGGTGTTCATTGAACTTTTGCAGGGTTGTGATAAACACATATCTAAACCTGCATCCAAAGATGGGAGCAAACTATGACCATCAAATAATAATAATAATAATGCAGTCCTAGTGGAGTCTCGTAAAAAAGGGCCTATACTAAAAAGAACTATTGGCAATCTAAATGCTGCTTAATATAAATAGTGTTGGGTGAAGTTCATGAAAAAGAAAGAAGTGTTCATAAAATGGTAAGTCAGGATAATTGGGCCGTTGACCTCCGTTCCCCACGTTTCAGCACGGGGTAAGGTGATTCACTTTAGCAAAGTGCGCACTCTGGCTTCTGCGGCATGAGGAAACAGAGCAATCTTCAGAGTTCAGGACCTTCTGGGTCGAAGCCTCTTTACTACTTGCAAGTCTCAAAAGGGCCTGCTGTGCAAAAACAATACGTAAACAATCTTTTCCTTTCAAATGTATTAAAAGTTGGGTGTTCACCATGGATCCCCTCAGCTGGGCTCAGATCCCTTTTCATATGTTCCTAGTAGGATCCCCTCTTCCCGGCTCAGATCCCTTTTAAACCATTGCTCAGAGAATAATTTCTCGGGTGACTCACGGTTCACCCCCGTATTCCCCTCTGCTGGGCTCAAATCCCTTTCTTTCGGTCAATTAGTCTCCCTCAGCCGGGCTCGGATCAATTGTGATTTACCTTAAACTATTGAAGATTTTTGAATGTGTACAGGGTTTAGCTTGACGCATTGCATGACCACTTCGATGCTGTTCACACCCCGCATCAGTTGGATACCTGACAGAGACTTTTGAATGAGCGCCCACGTGGCGCCGAACCACTGTGTATGGTATCTTTTGCTGGCTTCCCAAAGTTCAAAATATAAAGTTCAATTACTCCTTTGGTTCCAATTATATTTGCGTTGCTCTTTGCAAATTTCTCACATACTGTTCTCTGTACAATGTTGCCACGTGCAGCCTTGGCTCAAAACACAAGCTGGTTTGATATCATTATCTCTGACACCTACAACAAAGCAGCATCAGCAAGGACAGCACAGCTGGTGAGTCTAAGACAGTACCACAGCGGCAATCGCTCCGCCCCGTCTTGGTTATCAATGCGGGAGAAACCCAGGTACCTCCGACACACTGTGCAGGTTTGATCAGCCTTAGTTCCTGGTCTTTGGTTTCTTACTTTCCAAGGCTCATGAAAGTAACAATCTTTAGAGGTCACGGGTACTTCTCTCCTTGCAATTCTCTCTGGTCTTGCCGTCTTTCTCCTTGTATCAAACTGCCATTCTGGAACTGCTGTTGCCTCGTGTGGTTTGCCTCGCTCAGAGTGTGCTTTCGTGCTCCGCCTTATATCAGTGTGGGGAAGCGTGATGAAAGCCAGGTGTGTGTAACACGTAATTGCCTGACCTTGCCTGTCCATTGTGTTGCGACATGTCATTTATACGGCTCTGGTGTTAGTCCATTGTCGCTCACAGTGAACAGTCCGTGAGAAAGTGTTTGTGTCGGAAAGGAGTTTCGGGTGTTGAATTTGTAGGTATCCTACCTTTTAGGTTGAGGAAAAGGTGTTATTGGGAAGGAAATACCGTGTCTCACCCTCCAGTGTCCCACTTCCACTCCCCGAGAAACTCTCATCCAGGTGATCCTCCGCACTGGTCCACTCCCAGGAACTGGATCCAAAACCGATGGCTGTGTCCTGGCCACATGGTTGACAGATCCCAGGGACTAGCGGGTGAAACACCTTCAGGTTTCTCACACAAAGTACTACAAAGGAAAGCTTCATAAATATTTCTATGATGCTTGTAAAGCCGTTTACTGTTTTAAACAATGTACTCATTGTTATAAACTATTCGTAAATGCTAATATCACATGTGTAGAAATGCAAGCGTGGTCTAAATATGGGCAAATACCTAGAGTGATCTTATGTCTGATGCCATTAGTTAAATAAGTAATCATTTATGTCATAGATGATGTCCTTAGTGATGTCACCAGTGATGTCATATGTGATGTCATCATGGTGGTCATAGGATGTGCAACAGGGGGCATGGAGTTAAGGTGACTTTAGCTGAATTTCAGGGGTTTTGTTGTGTTAAGTTCTGAACCTACCGTCCCTGCAACTAAAGATTTTTCCTTGAATTTCAAGGGTTTTATTATTCCAGATATGTTCTCCACACATGGCCAGTGGCCGTGCCTACTGTTTATTTTAAAGCACATCCAGACCACTACCCATGGCCGTCAGCCATGAAAACCGTACATTCTAGAACACTACACCGGGTGGGCAGGCCCACTCTATATTTAAAATCACTTGCAAAGAAGGATAGCTCAGGGGCAACGCATTTGTCTTGGAAGCAAGACAATACAGCGCAACAGAGGTTTGAATCCAAATCCTGCACTTAGAAACCACTCGCTGGTATTAAGCACGTTATAAAAGAAAATTATAATTATAACCCATTGCTCAAAGACGTTCATCAATCACAAACTGATTTTGACCGGTTTTGACAGTAGGATTAAGTATAAGAGATTGCAGGCTTTAAGAACTCACGCTTTTAGGCAATGCGCAGTGACATTACATTATTTGCCAAGAATCACACAATTTGGTTAAGCAGCGTGGACGGTCTCTTGGTGACTGTTGTGATACATTGCACGATTTGACTTCAACATTTCGGCCAAATCCATTGCACAAGTCAAAAGTTATTAACAATTCATTTTATCAAAAGTCCTATGGGGGTCAGACTCACCTTAACCATAGGGCGGTGACCACTGCTCTATAACACCTAAACAGGGATTGTGTCCTTTGTACCCATAGCCATTCCGCCAGACTGTTGAGATTTTTACAGGACTAAAAATCAGGCAGAAAAAGTGCATCATTATCATACAGTTATCTTTTTATCCCCATTGACCCCTCCCTGCTATCACACAATCTAAATATGTTACCACAATGAATGTGTAATATCTGTAAGTGTGCATAAAAAGTGAGCTAAAATGTCTGGGATTGGAAGAGAACGGCTAACAAAGGATGATGTTTAGTGCAGCACAGCCAGGATTATTGCACATATCACTCCCCTGACTTCCTGGTGGACAAAATTAGGTTAGTACAGCAGAAGCAGCATGAGTGCAAAGGTAGTAGAAGTGTTATGTTATCTTGTATTTGTATAACACCTCCTACCATAGTTTATTGTTTCGAAGCGCTTTGTCTGTCAGAGAGGCAAAGGAGGAGTATGATAGAACATTCAGTAGTGGTAGAGCAAAGCAAAGTCTGGTGGATAGTTGGGAGGAGGGTGAAGAATAGATAAGATGCACAGAAAGCATAAGAAGGAAAAGGTAGGAGCTATGTGTACTATTGGACCACATTTATCGTGGGGCTCAACGGTATTCTATGGGGCGCAGCACCAAGAGGAGATAGCTGGAGAGTAGGTGTTCTCTGTGCAAAGGGCGTATATCTTGAAATAACTCACTACATGATTAGCCCGGGCAGGTTGAAGCCATGCCCAAGACAAGGCAGCATGTGAACCCTCTCTACTTACTTCCCTTGGCCCAAAATGGCCACAAACTGGCAGATCCTATATATGGGAAAGCTGGAAGGAAAATATAGTCACATTTAACTGAGGGTGGGATTCCAACAATGGCATCCTTGCAAGCAGAAACCCAGTCCGGCCTTCCTGGATGGTTCCCAAGTCCCGATAAGGCTTTTACGGTAATCTTGGTGTGTGAGGCACTAATCCACTTAGGCTGAGGTAGGAATCTGTTTAGGCTGATGATAGGCACTCATGGGAGTTCATTTACATAATCCAGCCTTTGACTAGCCGTCAAAGGCGAGGAAGGTCAATTTAGTGCATGAGCGTTAACCTTGCTTTTTCCTTAAACAAAGCATTGCAGTGGCTTAGATTTTTGGAATCTTCAAGATGGTTTTAAGGCCAACCATTGAGAAGGTCTCCTCTCTTCTTGGTCACCATCGTGAGGGGGCACCGGGCACAATGGCGAGTGCTATGGATGTTTTTAAATTGGTTTAAATTGTGCCTGTTTATACTATGACTTGATTCTAGGTATGTGTTTTATGCCCTAGGGCAGTTTGTGTGTGATTTGTGTGTGATTTATGTGTCTTTTATATTGCACTTAATGAGTGCCCATGATTGAATTCATTAGGGTTTTTTTTATTCTTTCCATGACAAGGCATCACCCTTGAGGCTCCCCCATGAACTTAACTTGTTGTCTACGCCCCGAAGCAGCCTGGGCCACGTGTTTTGAAATAATGGCAGTTTTTGCAGTCAAAACTCTAGTTGCTG
Source organism: Ambystoma mexicanum (assembly GCF_040938575.1). Classification (NCBI taxonomy): domain Eukaryota; kingdom Metazoa; phylum Chordata; class Amphibia; order Caudata; family Ambystomatidae; genus Ambystoma; species Ambystoma mexicanum. The sequence goes on from NC_090936.1 coordinate 669,603,535, forward strand.
CCTTTCTCTTTATAACTTATTATTCGACTCTATCAGCTTCGCAAACTATAAATGTCTCTCAAACAGTTGGAGCATTAAATGGTCTGGTGACAGTGAATGTACTGAATTATTGCATACGTAATATCTTGTTTGGTTCATGAGCTGACACTGAAGCGCAGCTCAAGCTGGTATATTCATGCAGCATACATCTCTAATTATGCTTGTTTTGAAAATATTTAGTTGTTTCAGGAGTTCTGATTCTTTTTCTCCATCACTGTATGTTACTGTATGGTACGCGTGCACAGGTGGTGTTGCTTGGTTTGTCTTGGGGTTATACATGCCTCCCTCTCTGTGCATGCCTTACTTTGATGTGGTATGGTTGAGTGTTCGTTAGACCCGGAAATTATTCGGTTTCATTGAAGAAGTTTAGAAAATGTAATTGTTTTGTATGTTTATTTTCATGTGATCAGTGATCGGACTGCCCTAATGTGTTTTTTAGGCTTTCTACATTTATTAAAGTAACAAATAATGCATATTCTAAACTATTGTGTTGAAAGGTTTCCTTGCTCAATATACTTGGGCTTCTAAATGGTTCCTTAACAAATGCAATCCAAGAGAGTATTGGTTTCTTATGCTCAGTAGCATGTGTTTGATCACGCTTACGGTCTCTCTAACTAACTAGTTATTTGGGTCCATGAGCCCAGTTTGCACTGTGAATTAATCAAAATGACCTTCACTGTATTGGTTCCCAAGAATAGGAATTTAAAAGCCGGAGTAGTTGGTCACACCTTTTAAAAGCAAGGATGTGTCGCTGCATAATTTCTGACAAATTAACCTCTTGCCTCTGACACCTTTGTGCAACCTGCAGTTACACAACTGAATTCTGACAGGGCAGACTGGTCTCTTCATCCATCAGAGGTTGGTTAATTGAGTACTTTCAGTATCCATCTATTTCCTAACTAATTTATGAACTCAATGGCCAAGTTACTTTTTACAGAAGATCATAGTGTCTTTAGAACATCTCATAAAATCTGGCTGTTCACTAGAAGGAAAAATCCAAACTATTATGTCACCTGCTAAAGGTCAGACCAACCTGAGTCTGGAACCTCTAGCCACCCAGGATGGGGTCTACAACCCACTAGAACCACTCAAACAAGCCAGTCTCGTCATGTAATGTCCAGGGAATGGATCACTTAGGTTTTAACATCATTTCCATCACATACCTTGACCCAAAGATTTATCTGTTCAACAATCACACAAACAAAAACAAAATCGAAATGACAACCATTTGGGTCACCCTTACCAACACGTGCAATCTTCCTGTGCCCAATGCTTAAATCAAGAATACCTTGGAAAGAGGACCCAGTCAGGTCAGTCTTCATAACTTTTTCAAAGAACTAGACATAGAACCTTAACACCACCTGTGAAACACCTAAGGGTCTTTCCCAACGGGATCTTCTACGCAGGTGGCCAGGGGCGGGCCATTGCTTTTGGATCCCAACTCTGGGGGTGGACAAGTGAGGGAAGATCACCTGGGTAGAGGGTCCTCAGGGATTGGGGAGGAAAGACCCAGGGGTGAGCCATGGTATCCCCACTTTCTTGATAAGGACCTACCCAGCCCCTCCTCAGCCTCCATAGGAAGTACTCAGGCACATTGTGCTCTTTCCCACAAAACATCACTTAAGTGCTGAAGATGAAAAGGAGTAGAGATTTCCTATGAGAAAAACATTATAGTACTGAGAAGAAGATGCAGATGAAGGCACATCAACCTCTCCATTTTCTATGTCCCATTAAGAAGGCCAGACAGATTCAGGTAATTGAGTTTCATCATGCACACTTGCAGCCTGTAAGCTTTTCAAGACAGTATAAAGAGCACCAAACGCACTCAATGGTTGAAACGAGTAGGAGGGCGGATGGAAGTCGCAGTTGAGCCGGAATATACCAGGACCAGAATGCAGAGAGCGGTATGCCCAGACACTTACCCCTGCAGAGCAAGGCAGGGAGGTGGAAGCGTGGTGAGGGAGCTGTCTCTCCAAGGAGCCAAATTCCCAGAGTGGGTGGTGACGCGATTCCTACAAGACCCAGGAAATTGCTCATTCGCCTGGGCAGTGAGAAGGAGCACAGGAGTGTGAGGGGCATGGGGTGAGGGGGAGACCCTGACCTCAGCGGTTGAAGCCAAAGCCAGCCGAAGCAGCCGCATTACTGGTGAGTTTCTGAATGAAGAAAAAAAACTAGTACGCCCGTTAGTGCTGCTATCACTACAGTGTGTCAAGCGGACGCGTGCAGGAGGCACGCTAATGAAAGCTCTTAATGGAAGCGAAGCAAATGTATGCAGAAATGAACGGTTGAAACAAGAAACACAGTAACAGAGTGGTCATGTACAAGCGTGTATGTTATCGAAAGACTCTGCAATTGAATGAGGAGCTCCTGTGAGACAAGGGGGAGCTGTGTGAAAACTAAAGCGGGAGCAAAATCCCAAAGTAAAAGGAAAAAGACTTTCCATATAAACCAAGAGTGCAAAGAAGCAATGGGATGGCCTCCAGGCAGGAGGTTGATCCAGGAGGGCTGTAGAGACCCCACAAGGAAAACAGTACCAGGCCATATGCTAGATGAAGTATAGTGTACTGAACTGTGAAAGCGGCAACAGTGAGCCAGTTAAATATTGTTGGGAGTGTAAACCAATCAAGAGGGTCCGGCACAGGGCGAGGGAAGCCAGAGGGACCCGTTTCAGAAGAATGTTCTGACAATAGAAGGTATTGTGAACTTTTGTCAAGCCAATCTGAATTGCCAAGAGAATCCTAAGACTGTGGAACTTTCGAAATCTGAGTGTTTTGAACTTGGGGAAGGGAGCTGCAGAAGAGCTCCATTGTTACACTAACTTTATTCTTGAACATTACCCGAGTGCTTTGAACTTGGGGAATTGTAATTGTAATTAGTTATTTATAACGCACATGATACCCGGAGGTTTCTAAGCGTGGACCCGGGGATCGAACCGGTGTTGCTCCGCATGGTCTTCCTTTGAAGGCAAGCGCGTTGCCCCTGAGCTATCCTACTGGGAAGGGAGCCACAGATGAGTTCCATTGTCTCCCTAATTTTACTTTAAACACCATTGAGTTGGCCGAATCCCATTTACCCTGTTATTTTGTGAAAGTGCAAGCATAGGTTTTGACATAGATAGATTTTTGCTTTCGACTAACAGACTTAGACTCCCGTTACTTTTCTTTTCGTTAGGGCACATTCCCACTTCAGAGTTGGGGCAGGTTAGGTATTTTCCCATCCTGATCACGGAAATAAAGGTTTTTGAAAATCAAATTTACTGTCTGTCATCTTATGATACCATGCCTGTCTCACGTATGGTGTCAGTAATGGGATGCAGCACAGCTAAAACAGTTTGGGGGACCCTAAAGTATGGGAAGTTGAGTAACAGAGCCTCAAACCCGATTGTGGCCACAAAAGGCTCCATCGGTTTTGACATTTGTAGTAGTCGAGAAGAAACAGTACCTGCAGGGGAAAGAAGGCTAATTCCTACTGATCTAATCCTAATACCGCCCCCTGGGTATTATAGCAGTTTGGTTTGGTCAGGACTCGTCTAGAAATTCGGACTAGATGTCCTGGCTGGGGTTATTGATCCAGACTTTAGAACAGACATAAAAGGTTCTGTTACAGAACCACAGGGAAAAGGCATTTAAAATCCAACCTGGGGATCAAATAGTACAAGGGATACCTGAGAGAGCCATGATTCCCGTACCCAAAGAAGAATCTGAGAAAAGGAGGCTGAACATGGCAACCTGGGTTTTGGGGAAGCAGATGAAAGGTCCAATCCACCTATCGCTCCTAGACCTACCAAAAGAAGAATCCAACACCCTTACAAATTTGGCCTTTGCCCAGAGGAACAACCCTTTTTTTAGCTGAGGCCTTTCTACAGGTATTACCAGAACATGAAGGGAATGAAAAGGCCGCCCTTCCTTTTTTTTTTTTAACAGGGTCTCTTGTATAGAGGAGAAACAGGGGAAGGCATAATAAAAACCCAACTGGTAGTACCCCAAAGCCATAAACAAGTAGTGTTTTGAAATAGCCCACTCACACTTTTGTGTCAAACAGAAACACAAGCCCACATAATTAACATGCTCTGGCCAGAGATACAAGCAGACATCACAACCTTCGTACAAGCATGTGACATTTGTCAACAGACTAGCACACATATTCCCCCACAGTACCTTTGAACGCCTTGTCCATTATTGAGATCCTTTTTCTAGTATTGGAATGGATATTATTGGTCCTCTTGAAACCTCCAAATTGGGCAACCAATATGTATTGGTGATAGTAGATTATGTCACGAGATACCCAGAGGCCTTCCCTTTAAGAACCAACACCACGCAACAAATATTAAAACATTTGCTCCCTTTCTTTTCTCAGGTAGGATTACCATTGGAAATATTGACCGATCAGCGTACCAATTTCATGAGTAAACTTGTAGGGGAGGTAAAAGAGTTACTACATATTAACACCCTCCGGACCTCTGTGTATCACCCTCAAACGGACAGTCTGGTGGAACAATTTAATAAAACTCTCAAGACTATCCTGAGAAAACTGGTAGACGAAGACAGGGAGAATTGGGACCAGATGATTCGCTGGGCTCTCTTCGCTATTCGAAAAACACCACAAGCCTCTACTGGATGGATTTTCCCCTTTTGAATTGTTAAGGGCGAGAGTCCTGTGATGTCTTAGACATGCTTACGGAAACCTGGGAATAGACAGGAGAGAGGGTAGAGGCCCCAATACCACTCTCACAGCAACAGCAGAAAGGTGGATTTAAGATCAGTTTCTGTTGGCCAAAAAGTATTGGTACTATTGTCTACATCAGACAAACTTGTTTTAAAATGGCCATATGAAGTGGTGGCGTAGAAGGGTCCCTGTAAATATCGAATATCTCAACCTGATCACTGCCAAAATACACACATTTATCATATAAATCTCCTGAAAGAATGGAAGGAGAATCCGGCAGAGTCCAATGCCACTATATTATCTTGTTTGGTACCAGAAGAAAAGGAAACACCCTTGATGCCCCCAAAACTCACGTATAACCAAAGCCAAGATCTCATGGATCTTATAAACCAATTCCCTGATCTGTTCTGTGAAAAATCTGGATGAGCAAAAGGCACCTACCATCACATCCATACCGCAGCAGGCAAGGTAGTGAATTTAAGACCCTACAGACTGCCTGAAGTGTGTAAGGAACTGGTAGTCAAAGAAGTAGAACAAATGCTCCAAGCTAACCTCATTGAGCCTTCCACCAGCCCATGATGCTCTCCCATCATATTGGTGGCTACAACTGGCCAGAGGAGGTCATTTTGTATAGATTTTAGGAAGGCAAACTCCATCTCTGTCTTTGATGCTTACCCTTTGCCACATATTGATGATCTTGTAGATCGGCTGGGTAATGCTGTCGATTTGTCAATCCTAGATCTTAAAAAGGGATACTGGCAGGTTCCATTACATGGACCTGATAAGTAGAAGACCGCTTTTGCCGCTCCCATAGGGCTGTTCCATTTCAAAGTGTTACCCTTTGGTTTACATGGTGCTCCCACCGCGTTCCAAAGATGAATGGATCGAGTTTTTGCAGAGCATATATTGTTGACATCATAATACATAGCAAAACCTGTGAAGACCACCTATACCATCTGTATATCATCTTGAGGCCTTTACGAAAAGAAGGATTAACTGACAACCCCAAAAAGTGTAAACTGGTCGAGTCGGCCATTAAGTGCTTGGGGTTCTTTGTGGGAAACGGGGGTGTCCAACCTCAATAGGAAAAAGTACAAGCGGTCCTTGAAACAACTACTCCCAAAACCAAAAAGGATTTATGGGCCGTTTTGGGGTTGATCGGTTACTACTGCCGCTTTATTCCCAACTTGTCAGGTAAAACATCTAGGTTAACCGATAAACTAAGAAATGTTGAGCCCCAAAAACCAAAATGGGATAGTGACGACATTTGTTATAACATCTTGAAACAGACGTTGTGTTAAAGTCCCATTTTGAAGGTGGCAGACTTCTCTAAGGAGTGTATCCTCCAAACCGACGCCTCCCCGACAGGCTTGCGTGATTTCCTGTCTCAAAACCATGATAGGTATGAACACCCAATATTGTTCATTAGCAGGAAACTGTTGCCTAGGGAAAATAACTTTGGTTTTGGAATTAGAGGCATTAGCCATCAAGTGGGCCATCCTTCAACTTAAGTACTATCTATTGGGCAGATGGTTCATATTAGTCAAAGAACACTCTTGATTATTCTGGATGAGCCAAGGAAAAGGATGAAACCCCAGAGTCATGCAATGGTTTTTGGGTTTACAACCGTACTGCTTCTCAGTCGAACATCGAAAGGGCCGAGAACAAGGCAACATCAATTTCCTTTTGAGGTTCCCTTGCAAAGCAGACCCGGCCACATCGCATAGGGGAAGGGTAGGTGAAAAACCTAAGGGTCTTTCCCAAACTACTCCCCGGGGATCTTCTACACAGGTGGCCGGGGGCAGTCCATTGCTTTTGGATCCAGCACCCTAGAGGGTGGACAAGCAAGGGATGATCACCTGAGTAGAGGGTTCACAGGGATTGGGGAGGGAAAAGCTGAGGGTGAGACAGGGTATCAACCCTTTCTTGAGAAGGACATATCCAACCCCCCTCAGCCTTCATAGGATGCATTCAGGCACATTCTGCTCTTTCCCCCAAACATCACTTAAGCACTGGGATGAAGAAGAGATCAAGAGGAGTACAGATTTCCTATGAGGAACTCCATTATAGTACTGAGAAGATGCACATCAAGACCCATCAACCTCTCAATGTTCTATGTCCTATTAACAAGGCTAGGCAGAGTCAGGCAATTGACTCATCATGAACACCTGCCTGTAAGCTTTTCAAGAAATGTATCATGTTGTGTTGTTCTCCACAGTTTGTCATTACATTACCTGCATTCTAACCTCTGTTTTGCTTTTGGTTCTGTAGTGCATCTGCATTCTTTAGTTCTAGGATCCCTGCTGTGCTCTGTGCTTTGGGTTCTGTAGTGCATCTGCATTATTTACTTCTAGGTTCCCAGTTGTGCTCTGTGCATTGCTGTTGGTTCTGTATTGTATCTGATTTGTAGGTCCGTTCTTGTTCTGTGTTGTGCTCCACACCCTCTCCTGTCTAACCCCTCTCCCTTCCTCTTTTTTCTCCCCACACCATGTATGGTGCTCTCTGTCTCACCTATCTTCTCTAACTGCTTTTCTATCGACTATCCTATCCCTTTCACTAAGTCTGGCAGGAAGAAACTCAAAAGGGACATCCTGGTCTCCAACCCAGGCCTCCCTATTGCTGATACCAACACCAGTGCTTCCTCCAGACAGACCCTGACCAACATACTCGTTCCCACTCCAGGCTTATGGACCCCCTATATGGTCTCTGTACTCTCTCCTTTTTCCTCTTCTCCCATTAATGAGGCACCCGGTGAGAGGCCCTCCTGTCCCCCTTCCACTCCTCTAAGACCATCATTAATGTCTACTTAAATGGCACCATCTTGGTCCAGGGTCCTCGGGCCAATCTCCTTTTTTATATAAACGCTTCTCACACCTTATCAACTTCCTTTCCTCTCCTGTTATCCCTTCTTACCCCGCCTCCTCGGTCGTCTCCTTCCTCAGTCACCGCTTTGGCACCCCTGACGGGGGTGGGTGTGGGTCCCTCCCCCTCTCCCCCTCTCCCCCTCCATTATGCACGTGTCAGTTGAAGATTTTGCAGCTACTTTCGTGCTTCCTCCTGCACCTTTGGCTGACACAGCCCCCTCTCTAACCTTCATCTCTAACACTCTGAATGTCCTTGCCCCTGTCATGAGGATCCACTTGAAGCCCAAATCCAAGGGCAACTCTTGGTACAATTGCAACCTCACCATCCTTAAACGCCAGCGGTGGGTGGTGGAGAGGAAGTGCAGGGCATCAGGCGCACCCCCTGACAAACTGGCATGCTGCCTGCTCAAAAGGCAGTATAAACTCTCTGTCCGCTCTTAAAAGAGCCTACATTCAAGCCTGTGTCTCTGTGGCATCTAACAACTTGGCCAAACTTTTCAAAGTCTGCAAAGTCCTGGCCATTCCTGCTGCAGTTTCTACCTTTCCTGTTTCCTCCCAAGCTCTCTGCATGGCCTTGGCTTCTCATTTCACCACTCAAATTCATGACTTCTTCTCCACCCTTTCTTCCTCTATCACTCCTGGCCCGTTTAAGGCCATCTCTCTTCCTCCTTTCTCCTACTTTCCCCTGTTCATCCCTGATGATTTTTCTAGACAAGTCCTATCTATGAAATTCTAAGAGGTGCACCCCTGCTCATCCAGAACCACCAAGGACCACATCGACACCCTCACTCCAGCCTTGGCCGATTTCTGCAATCTCTCCTTTGCCACTAGAACTCCCCCCCCCCACTTAAGCACTCCCTTGTGCACCCTCTCCTAAAGAAGCCCTCGGCAGAGCCTTCCTCTCTGGCTAACTATCGCCCGATCTCCAGGACTCCTTTCCTCGAAAAGCTGTCCATCGCCGAGCTTAATCTGCATGCTCAATGTGTTGGTTGTCTCCACGAACACCAGCCTGGCCTCAGAGCTGCCAGAAGCACGGAAACTGCTCTCCTGAACAACTGTGAAGACCTGCTCACCAATATTGACTCTAATCTCCCTTCTGTCCTGATTCTCCTCGATCTATCCTCTGCTTTTGATATGGTCAACCATGCCATCCTGCTCAATCGCCTCTATGACAATCTGGATATCACTGATCAGACCCTGGCCTGGTTGAGCTCCTTTCTCACCGATCAACCCTCTCAGGTTCAACTGGGTCTTTCCTCTCTTCCATCTCTCTCTCTACGTGTGGTGTTCTCCAGGGATCCCACCTCTCTCCCTGGCTTTTCAACCACAACCTGGCACCTCTTGCCCACTGCATCGCTACTTTCTGCTCCAATTTTCAGTGTTATGCGGATGACACCCAGCTCTCTTTCAGACTCCCCTCAGCCACCTCTGCTTCTTCTCTCATACCAGAATGTCTGGCCGCAATTCAGGAATGGTGTGCCACCAACGATTTCTGCCTTAATGCGAGTAAAACTGAGATCCTCCTCATTGGGACACCTGCTCCATCCTTTCCTCTCCCTCTCTCTGCCCACTCTGGGTGCTCTTCCTGCTCCTTCCTGAGGCTAAGAACCTTGGTGTCATCTTTGAGTCCACCCTCTCCTTCTCTGCTCACATCTCTGACATCTCTAAGAAGTCAAACCGTCAGCTGTACCTCCTCAGCGGTATTCTTCCTTTTCTCACTTTCCCCCAGAAGCTCACAGCCTCCAGAGGTCTGGTCCTCTCTAGGCTTCACTACTTCAACAGCCTCTTTCTAAATCTGCCTGCCTCTACTATTTGACCTTTACAACTTATCCAGAACAGGACTTTGAGACTTGTCCTTGACCTCAAGCCCAGGGATCATATCTCTCCAGCTCTGAAATCTCTTCACTGGCTCCCCGTGGCTGCAAGGATAAAGTTCAAGACCCTCTGCATCGTCCACAAAGCTTTCTGGGGCCTGGGACTGCTCTACCTCAAACTTTCTCTTCCAAAACACCTTACTTCTCGGGCTCTCTGCTCATCCTACTCCAACTCTCTGAAGGTCAGGCTCTTTTCCAAGCAGGGATTTTTGGGCAGATCTCTCTCCTCGGCTGGGGCCTCTCTCTGGAAGAGCATCCCTGCATCTCTCAAACTTGAGCAGAAACACCTCCGGTTCGGCAGCAAAGTCCTTCCTTTTCACTTCCGCTTTCTCTCTTCCTCTCCCCTGCTGATGTATCAGACTGCTCCACGCAATGGTCACCTGGATACCCGCTGAACTCAGGCCCAAGCTCCTATATGTCCAGTTGCCCTTGCACTGCCTCTGGGCTCCCCAGCACTTAAGGGTCTGTACCTGCAACCCAAACAGTCCCTTCGCTCTATACTTATAAAACCCCACTTACTGCACTTATTGAGTTACCTGTACTTCTTTCTCCCTTGCCCTCCCCCCCTGGCACTTCTATCCTTCCCTCGTCCCGCACTAGCACAATATGATTGACACAAGGTCTAGTAAGATCGTTATTTTGTCCTTCCTTTGTTTCTCCCGCCGTGTCTTGTTGCGCCTAGAAACACTTGTGTACAGGCGCGTTACAAATGCCATATCATATCAAACAGCATGCAAGCACTCAATCGTTGAAACAAGTAGGAGGGAGGATGGAAGTCGCAGCTGAGCCAGAGCATCGCAGGACAAGAAGGCAGAGAGCGGAATGCCGAGACGCTTGCCCCTACACAGCAACACAGCAAGGCAGGGAGGCGGAAGCGTGGTGAGGAAGCTATGTCTCCAAGAAGCCAAAGTCTGAGGCTGGGAGGCAACGCGATTCTTACAAGACCCAGGAAAGGAGCCCAGGCGTGTCTGTCTGAGTGGCAGGGGCAAGACCCTGACCTCAACTGTTGAAGCCAGAGCCAGTCGAACCAGCCACGTGACAGGTGAGTTTCTCTGAACGAAAAAACCTAGTGCGCGAGTCACTGCTGCTATCGCTACAGTGTGACAAAGTGTACACGTGCAAGCGGCACGCTAGTGAAAACTCTTAATGGAAGCAAAGCAAATGTATGCAGAAACAAACTGTTGAAACAGAAAACAAAGTAACAGAGTGGTGGCATACAAGACTATATGTTATTGAAAGACTCTGCAGTTAAATGATGAGCTCCTGGGAGGAAAAGGGGAGCTGTATGAAAACCAAAGTGGGAGCAAAATCCCAAAGTAAAGGGAAAGAGACTTTGCACATAAACCAAGATTGTGAAGAAGCATTGGAGTGGCCCCCAATCCATGCAGGAGGTTGATCCAGGAGGGCCATAGAGATCCCATGTGGAAAACAGAAGAAACATTGAACAAGTAAGGCACCTGGTTGTGCGACCTTTAGTGGGTGGTCCGTGGGGACTGACAACTGCGCCACGACCAGTATAGCCCTAAGCTGCATGAAGTATAGTGAACTGAACATTGATATTGTATACGAGGCAACAATGAGCCAGTTAAATATTTTTTGGAGTATAAACCAATAAAGAGGCTCCGGCACAGGTTGAGGGAAGCCCGAGGGACCAGTTTCAGAAGAATATCCTGACAATAGAAGGTATTGTGAACTTTTGCCAAGCCAATCTGAATTTCCAAGAGAATCCTAAAATTCAGTGGAACTTTCTAAATCTGAGTGCCTTGAACTTGGGTAACGGAGCCACGGAACAGTTCCATTGTCTCTAATTTTACTTTCAACACTATTGAGTTGGCCAAATACCATTCACCCTGTAATTCAGTAGAAGTCAGGGCAAGCATAGGTTTTGACGCAGACAGATTTTTACTTTCAACGGACAGACTTAGACTTCACTTCATTTTCTTTTCGTTAGGGAACATTCCCACTTGAGTGTTAGGGCAAGTTAGGTATTTTCCCATCCTGACCACTGAAATAAAGGTTTTCGAAAATCTACTTTACTGTTTGCGTCATCTTTTGATACCATGCCTGTCTCACACACTACACAATCACAATAAAATGGAACCCATAACAATAACGACGCCTACCTCTATTACTCCTTTCTCCATCTTGCTTCCACCATGTGACCAATATTTATCCTCTTCAGCATGTAATATTGGTGTACTCTTTGATAAATATTGGAGAAATCAGTGGGAAAAGAAAGAATAATCACTCTAGTTGCTAACAACTTTATAATATAAATAACTCTCACCCCCTTCTTACTTTTTGTGCTACCAAACTCCTCATTCCTACACTAGTCTTCAGTCATCTGCACTTCTCATTGGTTTGCCTGCCTGTAAACGTGGCCCTCTTTGTCCTATCTTTAACGCTTCCGTTCGCACTGTGCAGTCTGTCTTGCCATACCTCTATCTTTCCATCACTACACTCCCTCTCCTGGCTTTCATCTCAATCTATGTATTCTCACAAAATGCGCCCAGATGCCTTTGGGCCAGGCGCGCAATATATAAAATAAATACAAATACAAATCCTGCTTACTCTTTTGTTTTCTTTGTATCGCCCTTTAAGTGCTTACACAGGCTGTGTCCCCCTTACCGGTCTACATGTATTAGACTTTATGTCCCTTCTCGTTCTCTTCGTACTGGAGCTCAGTTCTTACTTGTAGTCCCTAAACCTCAATCTCGCCAATCCTTCTGATCTTTCTCCCTGTTCGCCCCAAAACATGGGACTCTACCCCTCCATATTAGACCCTCTCCCACACATACTAAAAACATAGTTCCTTTTCTGCCTTAATATGGTAATGCACATATCTGTTTGTTTCATATTTTCTGTACCGCTGATTACAGTAAATGGATTTGGCTAAAGCGCTTAAATCGGTAAAATAAAAATACAAATGCAAAGCCAAGTTCCACAGGGGGCATGTCGAATCCTGCAGCCAAGGTCTAGTATAGATGTGTTGTGAATCCTGAAACTCAAAACCCTGAAGGGGCTGGTCGTAAAACCTGAAACCCAATCCAGAAGAGGAACCAGTTGTGAAGAGTGAAGGTCCAAGAGAGGCCTGTTGTAAACCCAAAGAGAACCAAGGGAAAACTCAGTTTGTTGCATTAAAAAACGGATGGACTTCGAATAGTAATTTGTGAACGGTTTGCTTTGGCCAAACCTTGGAACGGGGGAAGGAACACCCACGCATGGGGGAAGGAGCACCAACATAAAAGGGACATAGGGATGGTGTGACAGTGCAAGAGGTGAGGCGGGACAGCGCAAGTTAGGGAAAATGGACAGCGCAAGTGGGGGAGGAGGGACAGCCCAAGTGGGGGAGGAGGGACAGCCCAAGTGGGGGAGGAGGGACAGCCCAAGTGGGGGAGGAGGGACAGCCCAAGTGGGGGAGGAGGGACAGCCCAAGTGGGGGAGGAGGGACAGCCCAAGTGGGGGAGGAGGGACAGCCCAAGTGGGGGAGGAGGGACAGCCCAAGTGGGGGAGGAGGGACAGCCCAAGTGGGGGAGGAGGGACAGCCCAAGTGGGGGAGGAGGGACAGCCCAAGTGGGGGAGGAGGGACAGCCCAAGTGGGGGAGGAGGGACAGCCCAAGTGGGGGAGGAGGGACAGCCCAAGTGGGGGAGGAGGGACAGCCCAAGTGGGGGAGGAGGGACAGCCCAAGTGGGGGAGGAGGGACAGCCCAAGTGGGGGAGGAGGGACAGCCCAAGTGGGGGAGGAGGGACAGCCCAAGTGGGGGAGGAGGGACAGCCCAAGTGGGGGAGGAGGGACAGCCCAAGTGGGGGAGGAGGGACAGCCCAAGTGGGGGAGGAGGGACAGCCCAAGTGGGGGAGGAGGGACAGCCCAAGTGGGGGAGGAGGGACAGCCCAAGTGGGGGAGGAGGGACAGCCCAAGTGGGGGAGGAGGGACAGCCCAAGTGGGGGAGGAGGGACAGCCCAAGTGGGGGAGGAGGGACAGCCCAAGTGGGGGAGGCGGGACAGAGCAAGGGAGGGAGGCGGGACAGAGCAAGGGAGGGAGGCGGGACAGAGCAAGGGAGGGAGGCGGGACAGAGCAAGGGAGGGAGGCGGGACAGAGCAAGGGAGGGAGGCGGGACAGAGCAAGGGAGGGAGGCGGGACAGAGCAAGGGAGGGAGGCGGGACAGAGCAAGGGAGGGAGGCGGGACAGAGCAAGGGAGGGAGGCGGGACAGAGCAAGTGAGGGAGGCGGGACAGAGCAAGTGAGGGAGGCGGGACAGAGCAAGTGAGGGAGGCGGGACAGAGCAAGTGAGGGAGGCGGGACAGAGCAAGTGAGGGAGGCGGGACAGAGCAAGTGAGGGAGGCGGGACAGAGCAAGTGAGGACGGCGGGACAGAGCAAGTGAGGACGGCGGGACAGAGCAAGTGAGGACGCGGGACAGAGCAAGTGAGGACCCGGGACAGAGCAAGTGGGGGAGGAGGGACAGCGCAAAGGGGAGGAGAGGGGGAGGAGGGACAGCGCAAGTGAGGGAGGCGGGACAGCGCAAGTGAGGGAGGCGGGACAGAGCAAGTGAGGACGGCGGGACAGAGCAAGTGAGGACGCGGGACAGAGCAAGTGAGGACCCGGGACAGAGCAAGTGGGGGAGGAGGGACAGCGCAAAGGGGAGGAGAGGGGGAGGAGGGACAGCGCAAGTGAGGGAGGCGGGACAGCGCAAGTGAGGGAGGCGGGACAGAGCAAGTGAGGGAGGCGGGACAGAGCAAGTGAGGGAGGCGGGACAGAGCAAGTGAGGGAGGCGGGACAGAGCAAGTGAGGGAGGCGGGACAGAGCAAGTGAGGGAGGCGGGACAGCGCAAAGGGGGAGGAGAGACAGCGCAAAGGGGGAGGAGAGACAGCGCAAAGGGGGAGGAGAGACAGCGCAAAGGGGGAGGAGAGACAGCGCAAAGGGGGAGGAGAGACAGCGCAAAGGGGGAGGAGAGACAGCGCAAAGGGGGAGGAGAGACAGCGCAAAGGGGGAGGAGAGACAGCGCAAAGGGGGAGGAGAGACAGCGCAAAGGGGGAGGAGAGACAGCGCAAAGGGGGAGGAGAGACAGCGCAAAGGGGGAGGAGAGACAGCGCAAAGGGGGAGGAGAGACAGCGCAAAGGGGGAGGAGAGACAGCGCAAAGGGGGAGGAGAGACAGCGCAAAGGGGGAGGAGAGACAGCGCAAAGGGGGAGGAGAGACAGCGCAAAGGGGGAGGAGAGACAGCGCAAAGGGGGAGGAGAGACAGCGCAAAGGGGGAGGAGAGACAGCCCAAGTGGAACAAGCATTGGGAATGCCAATAGTTTGGGCTTTTAAACCAGTGCAGGCAACAAATTGATCATCAGTTTATTCTCCTGCTAGAAGTGACATTGGTGCAGCAAGACAGGCTTCCAAGTGGTGCAAGCAGGTGGACGGTGGTACGCTGTAAACAGGAGAACGATTGCAGTTGTCAGGTGATGGGGGATAAGATCCAGAGAGGAAATGACTGAAATCTGGTGGCATGAGTGTAGACTTTGAGAATGTACACATAGATGGCTTTTTCTGGGTGAACGGGGCTCGAACTCCCGCTTACTCAGCGCCCCCGTCTGGTGGACCATTCACTACATACCTCACCATTTCTTTATAGAATGCATAGTGGCCCCTGCCTGATTCTCGCAAGAGCCTAAGCTACATAAATCATAACACAAAGTAGGTCCTACTCCCGTATTACAAAGAAATGGATTGGTGGCTTCATTGCAGGATGCAGGTGGTATACACTGACTCAATTTTGCTACCGACATTAAAGTAAGGCTGAGGACAACAGGATGCTTTAGTAAGAAAGTCAAATCTGGTTGAAGGGTAGGGACCTAGTGGGGACCTAGTGGTGAAAATAGCCTTTGGAGCACAGACAAAATGTAACTTTTCTCATACTCTACATCCAGACATGTAACTTACCTTACATAGTTGTGCTAAAATGGAAAACTTGCAAGATATACCCAAAAGACCATTTTAAGACCATTTCATAATGTTTGTCCTGGGAATCCTGGGTGCTAGTTAATAATCAGCTAATAAACCTTCCTGACAATATATGCTATATGATATAAGTAATTTATAACGTGCCTGTACACAAGTGTTTCTAGGTGCGACAAACCAAAGAAGGGAGGACAAGCAACGATCTTACCAGGCCTTGTGTAATACAGATCGCGCAAGTGCGGACATGGTAACCTATGCAGACAGTTTTGACTAACCTGGCAATAAACCAAACAAGCATTGGCAAAAAACAGTGCTGGCTTTTGTGTATGAAAGTGATAGGAACATTGCCATATTGATACTAACTGACCATAAAATGGCAACAGTTAGTGAGTACCTAGACATATAATGTAAGTGCTGGAAAATGCCCATCTCATATCTATTCACAAGCCAAAAGTGTTCGCTCTGCTAATGCTAGTTTTTAACAGGAATTCAGCGCAAAGTCAGATGCGAGTACATATATATTAATTGTCAATGAAGTGGCTGAAGGCACTCTTTGCTAAGCAATCTTATTACCGCCAAAGCTCATTTGCAGCTGTAAGTGAGCCATTAACTCACAGAAGAGTGCTTCGAAATGACATTGGCAGGCGCTATAAAGCAGTTTGTTATTGCTGTGTGAGAAATGGCTAAAAAAGTATCCAAGCAAAGTGTTTTGTGGTGGAATTGGGCAGGTAGTGGACGAAAGATGTAGGGATTAGCATGGTCATGGGCAGTTAGTAGGTGGGTAAAAACACAAACACACAGAAGTTGTGCATCCCTTCTCATATCCCACCTCCAATTCGATACGTATGTCAAGTACATTTATGAGTTTATGGGTGCCACTAAGATGCCACCTAATAATCAAATCTAATAATGGAATACTCACTTATGAATAAGAATGTGTATAATAAAGACATGCTGTTTCAGCGTTCTGCATAAACATATGAAACACTCGCCGGTGCACAGCAAGAAGCTATCACACGCCTTTAGCCAATCCTTGTCAGATACTTTGAATACAAGATGGACATAGTAGGCGGCTTGAGCCACGTGAATCCACCACACTCCTCTGACTTAAAAGGACTTCATTGTTATTGTGCAGTAGGACATTTGTATGAGGAATCGTTAACTCTAAACAGGTAGCGCATAAACATTGACGAGGAGGATATATATCTCCTAATTGACAGCTTGACATAGGAAGTGGCGACAGCTACGATAAGCCTAAGCAAGCGTACCTCAGTAAGCAGATATTTTGGTGAAGACAAACGTATAACACTTTCATTTGTCAGTGGGACTGCAGCTTAACAAGAATATTGTTTTTGCACTGAAGAGCTAACAGGTCGAAACACATGTTGGCACAAGCATTAGTGATCACAGAATGAAAAGACAGTCTTATATATTTGGATTCTTTGTAATGTGCGATTTGACAGCGCATGTCATTGGAACTACACGTTCTTCTTCGGTAATGGACAAGCAGTACTATTTTTAAGACTGTATTAACGTCAGTAGGCTTAGTATGTATTAATAGTGCCGAGTGCGGAGGCCATTTCTGCAGAAGCATCTGTGACCTTTGTTGCTACAAACACGTTGAACAACAATCAAAGAAAAGGTTCCTGAAATCATCACAAATAGGCAAAAAATCTGCTAAGAAATTACACTCATTTGGCAAATATATAAGCAACACAGAGGTAGGTGTGGCGATACTGGCTAATTCTCTGCAGTTTTGCTTAAACACATCAAACCTAGAGAGAATTTGAAGGAATGCTAAACAAAACTGAGTCCTTTAACGATTATATAATACACATTGCAACTCTGCTTTGCGCCAAAGCATATTTCCTTAAAATTAAGCAAAATGTATATTTTTCTAAATGTAGAATACATTGTGCTAGCATAAAGTTCACTTTTTGCACACATTCTTCTGTACCTAGGGACTGAATTGGAACTAATGCACTTTTTATCATTGGCAGAGGTTTCTGGGGCGGATGAATCTATTGAAGTATATGGCAGTAGATAAGTGTTGTGCAGGTGAAAATGACATCCCTCAAACTTGGGCGAGGTGAGTGGTTTGCCTGTATTTGTGGAGGGCATTTTCGTAAAAATAATTATTTCCCGGGCAATTGAAACGAAATACCACTTGCAAAACCAGCTTCTGGCTAAAGAAGCTTGTGTTCTTCTTCTACTTCTTCTTCTACTATTGGTTCAGAGTTTGGTATTTACTGCTTTTATCCTGTGTGATATTACTTTCCAGAGTTATTTAGGTATTACTGATACAACTCCCATGCCGGAAACACAACATCTAGTGGCGTAAGGTGAACGAGTGACCCGCATGACAGAGCTGTGATGGCAAAAGTGGCAATGATTAACTCTAAAGTCATCACAGTAAAAGGGCATTGTTTAAAAAAAACACAAACACTTGGAACGGAGAAGCAAGCTTGGAATCAGACAATAACCTGTTTTCTTGGGTGCCATGCTCCATCAGCGCATCATCTGCTTTCAAAAATGTTTCTCTCCGTTTCTGTGAGATAATGAGGGAACATACCAAACGTAGCATGCCAATCACTTTAATGCAAGCAATTTCCCCTTGCATTTCAAGGCAAAGGAAGCAGTAGGAGAAACTGGCAGCTATCACGAAAGCTAATGAGATTTAACCCTGAGAGGCCTGCAGCAGAGCTTGGATCCCCCAGCTGGCACAGCAAAACCATGGATGCAATCCGCTTATTCCTTTTAAAGAACCCCGCTGCAGACAGCGCAGAGGTCAGTCTTATTACTTATTTCCTTTGAATGAAATCCTATTTGCGAAATGCTACCCGGGGTACTTATACGTAATGATATTATGTGAATTCCTTTTGTGTCAAATGATTAAATTGCAAAGCACACTTTTCGTTTTAATTCTTTCCTTCTGAAAGCAGTTTGTTTCTACATTATCCAATCATCAAGTTCCCGAACATTATCCACAATTACCTAAATTGCTATTTAATAGGACATTTTGGGGGCAACATGATTAAAGGCTATGTGAGCCACTTGCCAGAAGAGCATATCGCTAAAGCAGCAAAATCACTTCTCCCTGGGCTAATACAAAGAATGGAACCCATTGAGATGAACGAGCAGCGCAAGCAAACACTGTCAGCAGAAGAAACTTCTCTAAAAATGTAATGACGGATATGACAAATCTTCGACTACCTCTGCAGGAACTGCTGATTTGTTGACATAAGTAATGACTGCTGCATTCTCTGTTAAGCCGCTCGTCACCATAGAAAAGCAAGCTCAAAGAGTTCCATTGCAGGCAGAGAAACAGCTTGCCTCCCGTTTTGAATCAGGGTGGAATCAGGGTGGAGCCATGTAAAAAATAAAGAAATGCAAGAAATATTTGGGCATTGGGCATTTTAAGTTAAAAAGAGTGTTATTTCTTTTTTATATTAATTAGTCTTCTTGTGAAATTGTAGCTTACATATGTTTGAAATTTGCTCTACCTATAAATGGAAACTATAAATGTAAAAAATGCAGTAATTGACTGAAAATTTATAATTTTATTTGGAAGCTGCATGGTAACTTTCCCATTCAAAGATGGCCGGCTTGTTTCCAGAGAGCTTCCTTAGAGACAGTCATGCAAGATGGCTGCCTCCATTGAAGTGATCACACAAAATCAAAGAGTTCTGAGATGGGCAGGAATGGGTGGGATTAGCCATAGGGATTACATTGGCTAGGGTCAAGGAACGGTAGGGAGTAACACCACAAGTGGGGAGTACATCTTTTAGTTGCATGCATAATTGCAGCCTGGTCAGGGTTGTCCTATATTGTAACTTTTCTCTCAGCAGGGCTCCTTTTCAGTCCGTGCAGATGTCCTCAAAAGAAATCCGACCTTTCTTCATAGTCATAGATGAACACTGTCCAATACCCTTTTTCCATGATGTATACAAAGCAGTAGGACAAATGGCATTTCTACCCATTTCAAAGTGCATCCCAAATTCAGAAAAGGGATTTTCCTATAAATATGCATGAATCATGCTTCATCACAAACACGGGAGTGCACAATGTATATCCAGGCCATTCTTGACCTGGGATGCTATTTTTTATTCCAATTCCTCCAACATAGATAGAAATGCTTGAATGACATACAAAACACACTCAGAGCACAAACGTTTTTCCAACAATTAAAATGTAAGGTAGATATGAAAACCCTGAGATCTCAGTCCCGAGGCCTATAGGCATGTGGCGTAGTAGAAGTAGTGCATAAAAATAAGAATAACACTGCATTACAAGCATTTTTCGGATATGTGCAGTACCACTGGCAACATACAGAGGTCCTCTCAGATTTCCTACAAGGACCTCTGTACCTCTACAAAAAATAATGCTTGTATTGTTAACAGTACCCTGAAAGGGAACCTTACCTGTAGCACAAGGAGCCAGAAAGTAGCGCAAATATAGCCTAACTCCGAAAATAAATATCACTATGTGGCCCAAGCTTTGAAACGGACAGAAACACGCAACATGTTATAGTACTCCTGATTGGGAGACAATACATTGAACAAGCCATTATCGGATTACACTGGCGTGAGGAAACAAGAAATAACATTTAGTTAATTGGCAGATTATGCCACAGAATGTCCAGTTGTCATGCCAACCACATAGTCAGCTTTCTGGTCCCCCCTTTTACTCTATCTCCCTTCTCTGTTGCAATAGTATTAGTGATAAAAATGAGCCAAAACCAAAACGTAATCAGAGCAACTTCTGTGTGAGCAGCAGCATCTACTCTGCTGAATGGGAACACATTTAGAGAGTGCAGGAGGGGGGCTACATTTTTCAGGTGAGAGGTTTGAGGAAAAGGATAGATGCATTATGTAGTGTGAGGTGCAGGCAGGTAGGCCTTTTAATAACTCCCATTTTAATTTGAGGACTTTAAAAAGAACCCCATTTAAGAAAAAGAAAAATGGAGTAGCTATTTGTGTTTTTCAGCTGAGCTGTTCAGGATTAGGATTATTGCCATACATTTTTTAGAATGAAATGGTACTGTCATTTACTCAAATGACAACTTTTTTCTGCTGAGTTTAACTATAAATGCCCATGCGTGGGTTTATTTTGGTGGAGGAGGGGATTGTGAAAATTATAACTTTTAAATTGTTTAATACTGAGGAATTATTCCAATCCAAGCCAATGAGGCAGGTTTTTCGACTGGTGGCCTCTTTGCCTCTTTAAAATGAAAAAATGTCCAAGCATTTCCCAAAGTTTGGGAAATTGCAGACTGGGGGTCCGGGTGGCTTGGGTGATTCCGAGGGTATCACGGCTGGATTGTATGGCATGTATTATTTTTTGGAGTTTTTCAACTTTGAGACTTTTTGATTTCGAAGGGTTTCAATAATGTTTTTTTCTTACTTTCACTTAGATACCTTTCATTCATTCTTTTTAGCTGTTTATGTTTTTTGAGTAATAGTTTGTTTTATTACTTTTATGATTTTTCATTTACCTTTTTTTCATTTTTGTTCTCAAATCAAATGTGCCTTAAAAATCAAATATTGGAAGCAGTGAGCAGGAAAGGAGCTAAATCTGGGAGATAGAGGTGTTGTCAGCATCAATACAGGAGACAAGCATTTAAAAATATATTTTCTAATTTTTGGGACCTTTGAAAAGTACATACTTTGGGAGAAAAAATTTTAGGGATTTCCTTCCGAGAGAAAATAAATTGTTGAGATATCTACTTAACTTAATTTGTTAGGAGAAAAAGCTAAATGTTGTACCCCAATTCATTAATTGTAATAGCGTAGAAAAGAGCAACATCGCCTTCAGGCAGACAGGCCGGTTGGAGCCATGGTAGCCTTAGACAACACAATGCGAGGGAAGTACTGATTGCGCCGAGTTTCGTAATTGCGCCGGCACTGCTATCAACGGTGCCGGCGCATCCATGCTCCCCACCAGAATGGTGATTGGGAGCCCAGCAATACTGCCACCCGTGGATGGGCAATTACTGGCCCATTCATCTCGTAATGGGCCGGTTATTGCCCAATCGCGGGAGGCGGTGCCGGTAGCGAGCATGGCGGTAGCCGTGGCTGCCATACAGGCATGGCTACCGCCATGCTCGTAATGAGGCCCAGTAACTTAACTTACTTTAGTGAAGAAAATAAACAACAGCATTGACCAGCCGACCAGGCGGGATCACGTGAGCCAGTGCCAACCCACTCAAACTGACATGCCCATTTACACATGTGAAAGAAAAGCATTAACAACTTTCCCAGTTTAGAGCCTCTCAAAGGTGACCCTTCCAGTAACCATTTTTCAGCAGATTCAAGTAACTGAAAGGCAAATTACCACTTTTTTAAATTAATCAAAATGTTACTGTAAAAAATTGTTTCATTTACAAATCAATTTACGGAAAAAATATAATCTGTTATTAAAGGCGGATCTGATTGTAATTAGTGCACGATTGGATTTGGGAAAACGGGGATGGAAGTGAACAGGTAGAGTAAAATTCACTACTAGGTATCCGAGCAGGCCTGTAAATTAAGGAGATGTAACTCCTTTTCAAAAACTTTCAATCTGGTTCCTTTTTTTGCACCCGTGCCTCAGATTTGCATTAGCCTGGACCCCATGCCCACCCTGGCCCCCAGCCACATGCCACTTATACTAAGGTACAACCGTAATCCCCTATTTACAGCCTACCTGATATATTGCAATCAGTGAAGGATCCTCAGCACGGTTTCTGAGGTGGACTAGAGGCCTTCAAACAATAATAAAGATTACCCCTGCTTTCTGCACTGTTAGGGAGAATTCTCTCTTTAGGCTGAATTTCCTAACCTAGTGAGTCCCCCAGCAGCTTTGCTGGATTTCTGGAGTTTGTTTTTTTTCTCCTGCCAAGAGTGAGACTCTTTTTCTCCCACTCTTGGACATGATTAATGATGTTCCTTTGACTGTTAATGTGTTTTATGGGCTATGGAGTCCTTTACTCCATAGGCTCTCATGTGTTTTTACTGTGTGTGTTACACAGCACCCTCCGTGCAGTGACACATGGGTGTCATAGAGACACCCCACCATAGACTCCATACCCTGGGACTGACTACTGTTTCCCAGGGCATGCAAAGTCACCATTGGCTTTACTAGTCCCAAATTATTAACAGAAACCGGTACAAACCATCATATTGTGGACGTACTGGCCGGGGTCTGTTAGTCGAGGGGGCACGTCTCCGTCCCCCCTGATCGAGTTTTGGCTGGTGGCAGTGGATACTACTTTTTATATTCGACCGTGAATATATCCCTATGGGATTTTCCCATTGTTCGTAGCTATCAACTTTAATTATTTAATTCTCATAGCCTCGAACATACCGCTGGTTTATTTATTTAATATTAATTCGCCGGTTGGTATTTTTTGCCAGGACTCGATTCTAAAATGGCGTTTGTGTTCTCTTCTGTGACTCCAACCCAAGACGAGCCCTTTGTTCCACTTTTTGGCGGGCTTCTCCACAGAAGCCTCCAAAAGTGGTGCCACTCTGTCTGGGTACCACAGGGGGTGTGGGAGGGGGTTTAGGCACCCTGGACTGAGTTACCTTGGTAACTCAAGTCGCACTCTTGTGTGATTGGCCCAAGTGGTGAGCCGGCCGGCTCACCACTTAGCATGCTTGATTGACAGCTAGGCTGAGTGAATGGGGGTGTGCTGCATAAATGCAGGGCTTTGGGGACTGGAACTTCAGAAGTCGCCACAGGACCTGAGAATCCGACGAGGGAGAAGCTGAGCCGACCTGCCACGATGACACCATCGGTGGAGCCCTGCGGAACCGACTCCCCACTTCCCGACGACAGAAGATCTCCCGGCTGGAGAGGCTTCTTCCCCTGACTAGTGGGCACAACCAGTTTACCTTCTTTTCCTCGCATCCCAGGACGTCTTGTGGTCGAATTGCCCGTGCCAAGCACCCCGGCGACCGGATAGCCACTTACCACTGGACCGCGAATAAAAGGGCCGCTCCTTTTACCTGAGAACTCCGCGGCTGGTTTCTTCCCTGGCAGTGCAACGGACTCCTATCTTCCTCCCCGACGAGATCCTATCTTCCTCCCCGACGAGATCCTCTCTTCCCCCGGACGAAGCACTGACTTGCATCCGCTGCCAGGAACAACTGCCCCGCTGAAGTATTCTCACCACTTTAAGGTACCGTGTCCGCCAGGCCTCCCTTTCTAAAGATTGCTACAAGGTAATAATAATCCCTTAACCTTCTGGACTGGGCTGGCCGCCTTGACCCTCTAACTGGTCCCTTTCTTTTGGTCCAACTCTTTCTGAACCTTTTCAAGACTTTTGTGCACTGCAACCGTGTGACCTTGGACACATTTCGTTCTGATCCTCTTAAAGTGGATCCGGCCTTCTGAACTCTAACTTCACGGTTTTACTTTGCCTTCCTCTCTTGTTGTGTTCTTGTGAAAGTGTTGGGATCTGTTTCAAATTATACTCTGCTTTTCTCTCCCTTTTTAAAACGAATTATTAGAGTGCCATCTGCGTTAAGCGCTCACCGCTGTCTGAAAATAAGTGGGGCTTTACTTAACAATTGTCTAATATTCTTTTAAGGGAGTTTATATCCTTTAGTGACCACGTTTTTGAACTGCTTAACATTAGTGCCTGTGCTTTTTACTAGATGTGGTTTTAAATAAATAATTATCTCTCTTTTACACCAAGCCCTGGTCAGTGTTTACTTGTTCTACTATGTTCTTTTGACCTATTGTGAATACTCTGTATATACTGCCTAACTCTTCTTGACTGCTCAGCCACAGCTACCAAGTGAATCTGTGTGGTACAGACTGCTACCAAGTGGTTTTACTGCCAAACACCTGTAGTCTTAAATCTTTTGCAGTGGTCCAAGAGGGAACTGCACAGGTTTCTGCCTAACATGCGCAGGGAGTATTAATTCTATGAAAGACTAGGAGGCGAGCATTATGCTTCAACTTTTTATTACTACTCCTCAGCAGTTTCAACAAACCAACAACAAATACTGTAAAAAAACATCCAAAAGTGATTTTTCCTTTTCTGAACTACAATCCCCATCCTTGCTCAGCTATGACCACATCCTGTCCCTGAGCTCCTCGACTCTTAAATGCTCTGTCACTTAAACTCCACACTATGTCCTGCCAACAAAGCGAAGACTTTAACCACTTCAAACTGGAGCGTCGATCCTCCTCGACTTCAACTGACTACCGTTGTTAGCCTGTCCTTTCAATTCTATGGCAAGACTGGAGGCGAGCATTATGCTTGTTCAAAGCTTCCCACTACAGCGGCTGCTAGATTTTCCAATTGCTTAAAGTAAAACTCCTTAAAAGTGCGATCATTAGCCCAGTCTGCCGCTAGCATAATGTCCCTCAAGAACACTCCTGCCTTGAATGCTTTTGATGCAATAGCTCCCCGCACTGAGTGAGCTCCATACTTCCTCACATCTATGTTAGCTGCTTGCATAATTTCCTTTGCCCATCTAGCGATGGTTGCTGTCACTACCCCCCGAAAAGGCTTCCTACGCGCTATGAGAAATTGCTTGGTACCTGCTGCTATATACTCTGCTGTCCTGTTTTCATATTCTCCGATACAGTTCGCTACACACAGCATAGTTCTATTTGGAAAATACGTATAATGTACCGAGGAGGTCCCTGTCTTAGTTCTTTTTACTACCGAGAAGGTGACTCCTTCCGGCCCGAAGGACCTTCTATTTATCCCTAGTTCACGTACATCTGATACTCGTTTACAAGAGACTAGACATAGGAGCTTTGCTAGCTTCCCTGACAGTTGCTTAAGAGACAGATACCTGTTTGCCGGCCAACTCTCTAGGAGCTGAAGGACCACTGATACGTCCCACATCGTATGATAACGAGGCTCTGGGGGTGTCTTAAATTAGGCCCCTCGTATCAATCTCACTACTGCTGGGTGTTCACCCGCCGGCACACCTTCAATTGGCAGGTGTCCTGCTGATATTGGTGATCTGTATTCTCCTATTGTGCGGAAGGCTTTTCCGTCTTGCAGTATCTTTGCTAGATAGTTCAGGATCATCACTATAGGTGCTGAAACGGGATGAACACCTCCCTTTTGCACCAGCTAACCCATTTGGCTCAAGCCGCGTCGTAGCTCCTCTGGTGGATGGAGCCCAGGATTCAGCGATAAGCTCTGCAGCCTGCGCCAAAATACCTGGCAACGCCCAACGTCTCCCGATATCCTGCATGCGATGAGCCGGAGTGTCCCTCTCACTCTCAGAGGATGAAATGACCCAACTGGGTCCGTGAGCAATTGCTCTCCTTCCGGCAGCACTCTCGGCAGGTCTACCGCTAATTCCATTAGCGTCGGAAACCATTGTCAGTGGCGCTACTAACAGCAGTTCTGCTCTCTCCCTCCGACATTTTGCTAGAGCTCTGCTCAGCATCATGAATGGGGGAAAGGCGTAGTGCGGGCCTCTGCTCCATTCTTGTAGAAATGCATCCGTTCCTCAAGCACCTGGGTCCAGTCTCCAGCTGAAGTAATCGGCTGTCTGTGCGTTCATCCGGGATGCGAAGAGGTCTAATGTGAAGCGGACCCCATCTCCGATTCATCCTCTGAAATACTGTTGGATCCAGCTTCCTATCACTGGAGTCCGTGAGGTATCGTGAATTCCAGTCCGCCACTACGTTCAGCGCTCCAGGCAGGTATTCTGCAGTCACTGACGTCTCTGACTGAAGGCAAAAGTCCCAAAAATCTTTCGCTAGCTCTGCTAACATCCTGGACCTGGTGCCGCCCAGGTGGTTTATGTATAGGACTGCTGAAATGTTGTCCATCTTCAGCAGTATGCAAGATTTCATCTTCCCCTTCGTGAAGGCCTTGATCGCGAAGGATCCTGCTAATACCTCCAGGCAGTTTATGTGAAGATGAAGCTCCTCTTCGCTCCATTTCCCTCCTGTCTGCAGGTCCCCGCATTGGGAACCCCAGCCCAGTCGGCTTGCGTCGGATTCTATGATCAGGTCTGGTCGGTATTCAAAAATGGCTCGCCTATTCCAGGCGTCCATATTCTTCAACCACCAGTCCAGTTCCGTTACCGACTCTTGATCCAAAGGTACTAATTGATGATACCTCAAGCCCTGCTGCAAGTGTCTTATCTTTAGCCTCTGCAGCGCTCGATAGTGTAAGAGCCCAGGAAATATGGCTTGAATGGAGGCTGCTAGTAGTCCAACTATTCTTGCTAACGTCCAGAGCGACACCACTTGTTTCTGGAGACATCCCCTTAACTCTCTTTTGATGTCTCGCATCGTCCGAGCTGGAAGCTCTAGCGTGGCTCTCCTGGTGTCTAGTATAAATCCCAGCAAGTTTAGTCTCTGCGCCTGTGTGGTATCCGACTTCTCCACATTGACTAGAAATCCTAAGGATAGTAGCAGGCTCTGTACCCATTTTGTCTGGTATACCAGTGCCTCTCGGTCCTCGGCCAGCAGCAGGAGATCGTCTAGGTATACGATCAATCTGATGCCCTTCTCTAATATCGCTGTGGCCACTGGCTTCATCAAATTGGTAAAAGCCCATGGAACTGATGCAAGCCCGAAGGGCATAGTCTTAAATTACCAGAACCGTCCTCTTCAGCGAAAATCTAGTAAGGTCCTGAATTCCTCTAGCACTAGGACCATCAGGTAGGCATCCTTCAGGTCCAGTCTCGTCAGCCAATCTCCCTCTCAGAGTGTTTCGGAGTTGGTGGATGCCCTCCATCTTGAAATGCTGGTAAACTACCCAGCCGTTCAGTTCCTTCAGATTTCTTACTGGCCTCACTTTCTCTTTCCTGTGTACTAGGAACATATTGCTCACGTAACTGGGCGTCCTCGAGCATCTCTCTATGGCGTTTTTCTGGGTGAGCTGCAATAGCTCGTGATCTAGAAGGCTCTGCTTCTTGCGAGTAATTTCTGGTGCTGTGGCTTGTGCTCTTGAATGGGCGGCTTTATAAATTCTAGATGCAGACCCAATACGGTTTGCAATACCCAAGCATCGCTGGATAGCGCGTGCCATTTTCTCCAGAAAAGAGCTGTTCTCCCCCCCCCCCACTGGAGGGTAGTGTGCCACTCTCATCTTGTGTAAATCCTTGTCCACGGCTGGTTCCTCTCCCTCTGCATCCCCTCCGGAAGCGTCCTCGAGCTGGGAAGAAGGAATCCTGCTGCCTGTTCTCCCAGTATTGGTCTCTGGGATTCGGGGGTCATCTTCCTCTTTGGTTAAACCAGCCGCAAGACCCCTGTAGCGGCCGGTCCCGGTAAAAACTTGGTTAGGGAAAATTTTCCGAATCGAAGCTTGAGCCTTCTCTAGTGAGGTATATGTACCGACGAAGCAGCTCATCTCTTTTCCAAATGTTTCTCCGAGTAGGAGCCCTTGTGCTGCTTCTCCCGCTTCGTATGACGCAAGGTCACTGAGCTTGGGATACATTTTTAGCAATAAGCCTCTCCTCAGTTCCGAGGCGATAGCACAGTTGGCATTGCCTAGTAGGCAGACTGCTTTCTGTGCCCAGCCTGCTAGGGCGGCGGGGTCTACCTCTTCTCCTGTGTCTCTGGCTCTCTCGGCCAGGTCCATGATCTTTGCCAGTGGGCCTGCAAGGTCCAGTACCTTTTCTTGGCAACTCTTCCAATATCTGTCGATGCCCTTGCGAGGGTCCTTGCTGGTCTTAGATACAAAAGTAAGCACATTGGGATCCAGCTCTGGCATTTCGGCTACTTTACCTGGGAGGTCTGGTCTTGGGCATTCTGCATGCAGGCACTGTCGAACCTCTTTGTCGAGCGTTTTCATGAGTCACATGGTCATGTATTGTGCAACTCATGGTGATGGTTGCCAGTCTAATGACCTTGGGTTCCAGATACTGTCCAGGTGGAACATATCCTCTTCCACCTCCTCGAGGTGTTTCTCTTTGTGGACTCTTTTGCCTCCGCCAGGCTTGACCTCTTCCTCCTCTACCATCTCCTCCTCATCCTGGGAGGGTAGGTCACCTTCCGCTGGCTCCTCTTCCGAGCCTGGGTCATCCTCCCTTGTCAACTTCTTCCCCAGGAGTGGGGGTTGTGAGGTCTGGCACTGTCTGTCGCCGTAAATATGCTTCTCTGAGCTTTGCAAAGGCGTCGACCACCTCCGGGGCCTTTTGTTTTGCCCCATCCGAAGGGCCCTGGGGGTCACAAGAGGCTTTCATCTTATGCGCCTGGGTACACCCCTTAGTCCCTGCTGTAGAGGGCTATGTGGGCGTGCGATCTGCTATGCCGGTGCTATCCTTTGGCTGGTGTAGCATTGCTTCCAAGATTTCCAGCCTTTGCTGTAGGGGTTTTACCCCTTGTACCACGGCCTCCCCTAGTGAATTACCCAGCACCTCCTTGAAGCTGGCAGCTAAGTCCAAAGACTGCTCCTCTTCACTCCATTCGAATTCTGACATCCTGAGAGGCTGCTGTGTGCCTGAGGTACCTGAGAGAGGTGTCTGAGCACGTCTACCTCACTAGCTGGCCTGTATATATTTCTTCACCTTACTTATCTTTATGTCTTTATTTTTTTTTTTACTTTACTTCTTTGTGGCTTTACCGGATGTATTATGTTCTGAACGCCAGAGGTGGCGATTTTACTTCAATAGGCCCTTGAGACTCAGATTCTACGAGCTTCTGCGCTCGTGAGTTTCACTGGAGCTTGCCTGCTCCGAGCGTGTGGCTGTGGAGCTTCTCCGCTCTCCTCGTGCTCTGCTGCTGTGGGTGCTGGCGAGCCTGTGATTCTAATTATATTTATCCGACTATGGTCGGAACGTGTTGTGGCACCGTTAGCAGACCTGGACATGTCGGTGATGTTCTTTCTTTGCTCTGCGTCGCAATGATAATGCGACGCGGGTGCTCTGGAGCCCTGGCCCCGCCTCCCCAAAGGAGGGGGCCGGAGCGGCTTGGCGGACTCCTGCTCCTAATGGGGCTCTGTGGGCCTGCAGACACGCAAGCTCAAGCCCAATGTGCCAGTGATGCGGCACGGGCCGAGAGCATCGCGGGGTCCCACATTTAACTGAAACAATAAATACTGCTCGGTAATCCGTTAGGTCGCGCAGGCAAATTCTCATGCGCAGTCTATCATTATACGAGATATTACTCAACACGTTACTGTGCGCTTCACGTATATTGCCTTAATATTGCTAAAAACTGTGCACATAATGCCTATATTCCCCTTATCTACAACCCCCATACATGCTGTAAAGGAAGATGAGTAGAAAAGGTACTTATCTGCATGAAGAGCAGTAAAACAAGAGGAACAGCTCAGGGACAGGGTGTTGTCATAACTGAGCAAGGATGGAGATGGACTACAGAACTATGGGGATTGTAGTTCAGAAAAGGAAAAGTCATTTGGACGTTTTTTACAGTATTTGTTGTTGGTTTGTTCAAACTGCTGAGAAGTAGTAATAAGAGAAGTTGAAGCATAATGCTCGCTTTCAGCTTTGCCAAAGAATTGTATCATCCGTGTTCAAAATGGAAATCAACCCTGAAGATCTAGGTTTTACCTTCCCCCAGGATTAAGGAAGGGCACTATTATTAACCCCTGCCAACTTTGCAGAATCATGCTGGGCTTTTTCTGGAGACATTCTTGATGAAGAGCTAGACTTTCAAGCCAAGGTCGAGACATACCAAAATAACAAACATTCCCGATTTTTCCTGGCATTTTCAAATGTTGCAAGTTCTTTGCGAAGAATTTCACAATCAGGAGATCCATTTTGACAACTCACATTGCCATGTAGTAATATGATATTTGTGCATGGATTCCTCATTATGCTCATCCAGGCCATTAAATAGTTAGCATGACTTAAAGCACACTTGAGGCGCAAACCGATAAGGCAGCAGTGCTGCCAAAAGCATCAGCACAGGCCCTTTTCAAAGGGGTCCACTGGTCATGTATGAGGGCAGTACTGAATATGTTTGTCAAACGGAAGATCAGCACACTTACCACAATTAAATGGCTATTTCCACGGCACCACCACAGGTGCAATGTGTGTGCAATACTTAGCATTAGCTCAGTGCAAGAAGTGGGTCATAAGAACATCAGTTCATTTCTAATGACTTAATAAACATAATAAGGTTAATGGCTGCACACAAGGTCTTGCCAACGAAACATGCTGTTCCTTTTTCATTCTCTTTAATGGGTATAGATACGAGTCCTTGGAAGAATATAGAATGCAATATTAAAACCATATCCTGCCAAGGGCTTAGCATTTAATCTTCCACCTATGCAATCCCATCATTTAAAATGATGCTTTCGTCCTCTTCTAACAAAATCCAAAGACCGAGAATTGTCCGAAGTAAGGAATTCTCTCTAGAGTAGAATTTCTTTACTACAAGAGATCAAATGAACACGATATAAATAAAGTTTCTTCATAGCGCTCCATGCAGATTCCTCTAATTTCTATGTGCTATAATAACAAGTATTAATATGCACTTTAATGGTACTCAGTTTAGTGTGTTATGTTTGAGTCCTGGCAGGGAATGTCCTTCATACTAAGCTCTCCTCTTTAGCTCATCACACTCTCCCAACATCAGCAGCTAACTAGACACAAAGTCAGATCTTGGGTTCTTCCCCATGGGTAATATACTCAAGTTCCTCCGCCAAACACATAGAAAGCAGATCGGCACAGAGGAATCGAGTGCTTTCGGCGTGCATCCATCAACATCACAAGTTCTGCATATGCCTCTCCCAATGATGCCCGCCCATGCCACTGTTTTCTCACAGAGCCACATTCAGCGAGGCCACCAATAGTGGAAGAAGGGCGCTATACAAGACCACTTGTATTACATTCTCCCAAACTACAAGTTGGCGCAACGTCTGAAGCCACGCTCCTGGCCAATGGGTGTGTGTGAGGAAGAGGATAGGAGGGCGTGAAGCTGGCAAAGTCACTTGCATGTACCGATAATTGGGCTTGCTGATGAGCTTGTCAAGTGTGGCTCTTCTGTCAAGGGGTTGAGGAGGAATCATATAGAGCCTGAACATTTTCAGTTTAAACATAGCAAACCGAGGGGAGTGAAGCCCTTGTCAAAACAGATAGTGAATGTTCTACCATGATTATAAAAATGAGGGATGTTGCAAATGTGCTTTGAACTATAGTATCATTTTGGTTTTCGAACACATACATGTAGCTCCAGCAATAATTTACAGAAACTAGCAACTCACGGTCTTCAGAGTAGATCGCTGCAACAGTAGCCACATGTAAAGAAGCACGGAGCGGTCAAGTCAAGCAAGAATGGCGCACTGTGACGCTTTCTTGGCACCCCTCTGGATTGTTTTACTGAAAATGGTCAGTTTACAGAAACTGGGGCAGCAGACACGCCCAGAACCTACATCATATATCAAAGGGGTCCTAATGAGACTCGGGACATAGTTCCCATTGGCTAGGTGTTCTTGATGTGCACATTGAATTGTTCTTGCTTTTGAGAAACAGTGGATTTCTAATCAATTCTACGACAAGACTGGAGGTGAGCATTATGCTTCAACCTTTTATTACTACTCTTCAGCAGTTTCAACAAACTATATCAAAAATCAACAAAGAAATGTCCCACATGACTTTCACTTT
Organism: Ambystoma mexicanum; assembly: GCF_040938575.1. NCBI lineage: Eukaryota > Metazoa > Chordata > Amphibia > Caudata > Ambystomatidae > Ambystoma > Ambystoma mexicanum. The sequence goes on from NC_090936.1 coordinate 669,635,467, forward strand.
TAAAACTACAAATCCCATAGTCTCTGTAGTCCTTCACACTCCAGCTCAGCTATGACCACTTCCTGTCCCTGAGCTCCTCCTCTTATTTTACTGCTCTTCAAGCAGATAAGTGGCATTTCTTTTTCCTCCCTGCTAATGGGATTTTTCATATAGTGTTGATCAATGAATGTGACTTTTCTATAGTATTACCCTAAATGGGGAATATATAGTGGTCATAGACGGCCTTGTGCCAATTCGTTACTAGTAAGACAGTAATGAGGACTGTTTATATAAGTGCAGCGCGGCTCCGCGCAATGCACTAGGATCGAGCGCATGAATTGTATGTCGCCCCGTGACAGGGTCATCTTAGACTTTGTAGTGAAGCCGCCAGAGTTTTCCGCGAGCATTCACCAGTAGCCGAGCTCCATCGGGGTGTCCTGGGGCCCTGTGTCGCATTTCCGGCACTTCAGGGGTCCCGAGGAGCCGCGGAGCTCCCCTGCGTAATACAGAGCGAGAGCGCCTCAGCGTGAGCCCCCACCCTTGCGGGGGAGGAGACAGGCGCCAGCGCGCACAGCGTGGGAAGTGCTCCGGCCCCCACCCTCACGGGGGCGGAGCTAGCCGGGTGCCTGAGCCGCGCCGCACTCATTAGGCGACGCGGCTCGCAGCACCCGGAGGTTCAAAGAGTGTGAGCGATCAGGAAGAGGCTAAGAAGTGTACGGCCTCAGCCTTTCCCATCAGACGTTGGGGAGACAGCCCAGGCGGAGCGCAGATTGCCCACGTGAGGCAGGAGCTGAGAGGTCTGAGCAGCTCTCTCATGGAGGAAAGTGTGAACAAACACACGTAGGAGGCAGCAGCCCCCCAGCAAGGGGACAGAGTCCATAAGCCATCACAGGCATTCAAATCTGAGTCAGTCCGGTGCAGCCACATGAAAAAAAAAAAAACAAAAAAAAAGATACTCAAAGCTCAGGAGATGGGCCGCTTTGTAGGCACATACACATCACTGGAGAAGGTGCAAGCATCTATACGTAAGATCTTCCCACAGAGAGTTTTTGCCGGGACCGGTCGCTACAGGGGTCGCTCGGCCGATCGCCAACAAGGAGGCAGAAGACCCCCTAATCAAATTGCCCAGTACTGGGAGAACAGGCAACAAGACACGTTCTTTCCAGCCAGAGGTCGCAATACCAGAGGGCACCGAGGAAGAGGCTTCAGACGATGTCAGGGGTTTACACCAGGTAAGAGCGGTAACTTACCCTCCAGTGGGAGGGAGAACAAGTATGTTCTGGAAAAACTGGCACGTGCTTTCCAGCGATGCCTGGATTTTGCAAACCGTCAGAGGTCTACAGTTAGAGTTTATACAGACCCCAGTCCAGAACAGAATACCCCAGCACCCGCGACTAGCGAGAGCGGAGCAAGTAGCCCTGAATACCGAATTAGAACTATTAGCGAAGAAAAGAGCCATAGAAAGGTGCTCCAGTGCCCAGTGCTTCATAAGCAACATGTTTCTCATTCACAGGAAGGAGAGAGTGCGCTCAGTAATAAATTTAAAGGAGTTGAACGGATGGATAGTTTACCATCATTTCAAGATGGAAGGGATCCATCTGCTCAGAGACTCTCAGAGAGGGAGACTGGCTGACCAGATTAGATCTAAAGGATGCCTACCTTCGGTTCCAGTACAGGAGCATTTCAGGAGGTTCCTATCTTTTCACTGGAAGAGAGTTCTGGCAATTCAGGACGATGCCATTCGGGCTTGCATCAGCGCCTTGGGCTTTCACAAAAATAATGAAACCAGTAGCCGCAGCTATCCGAGAGAAAGGCATAAGGTTGATAACATATCTAGACGATCTGTTGCTTCTGGCAGAAGATCGAGGCGTGCTGGAATATCAGACGCAGTGGGTACTAGACCTGTTGCAGTCACTGGGATTCCTAGTAAACGTGGAGAAGTCAGATACCAAACCAGCGCAGAGGCTGGATTTCCTCGGATTCATTCTAGATATGAGGAAAGCCACCCTGGAACTACCAGCAAGGAAGATACTAGATATCAAGAGAGAGATCAGAGCATGCTTGAGGAAGAAAGTGATTTCTCTGAGAGTTTTAGCGAGAATAGTAGGCCTCCTAGCAGCCTCCATACAAGCCATTTTTCCAGGTCCCTTACTCTATCGAGCGTTACAAAGGTTGAAGATAAGACACCTACAACAAGGGTTGAGATATCATCAATCGATACCATTGGATCAGGAGTCTATCACAGAACTGGAATGGTGGTTGCAGAATATGGACGCCTGGAACGGGCGTGCCATATTCGGAGACTGGCCGGACCTCATAATAAGAGTCAGACGCCAGTCGTCTAGGATGGGGAGCTCGGTGCGGAGAGTTGCAGACAGGAGGCAAATGGAGAGGAGAGGAGCTGAGTTTGCACATAAACTGCCTAGAACTTCTGGCAGGCTCCTTCGCAATAAAGACATTCACGAGAGACAAAGTGAAGTTGTGCGTCCTGCTAAAGATGGACAACATTTTGGCAGTATGTTACATAAACCACTTAGGGCGGACGAAGTCCAGGATGCTAGCCGAGCTAGCGAAGGATTTTTGGCACTACTGCCTGCAGAGAAGGACGTCAGTGACAGTGGAGTATCTGCCCGGGGCACTGAATGTAGTTTCAGATTGGAACTCCCGATACCTCACAGACTCCAGCGATTGGAGGCTAGACCCAGCAGTATTTCAGATACTGGATCAGAAGTGGGGCCTGTTGCACATGGATCTGTTTGCGTCTCGCCTCAACGCACAGACACCCAGCTATTTCAGCTGGAGGCTAGATCCAGATGCAAAAGGTACAGACGCATTCCTGCAGGATTGGGCAGGCGGCCCGCATTACGCGTTTCCTCCTTTCATGATGCTGAGCAGAGTGCTAGCGAAGTGTCGTAGGGAGAGTTCGGAGCTAGTACTAGTAGCGCCTTTGTGGAAAGCTCAAGTATGGTTCCCGACGCTGATGGAACGCTTGATAGATCTGCCGAGAGTCCTTCCAAAAGGAGAGTGACTGCTCACGGACCCAGCTGGGCAGTGTCATCCTCTGAGAGTGAGAGGGACACTCCCGCTCATCGCGTGCAGGATATCAGGAGATGATGTGAACTGCCAGGCATTTCTATGCAGGCATTGCCGAATCCTGGGCTCCATCGACTAGGAGGAGCTACGACGCGGCTTGGGCCAAGTGGACTAGTTGGTGTAGAGGGAGAGGTACTCATCCCATTTCTGCACCTGTAGTAGCGATACTAACCTTCCTAGCGCAGCTTCTCCAGGATGGGAAAGCATTTCGCACTATAGGAGTGTATAGATCAGCGATCTTCAATTGGTACGTGTCCCGCAGAGGAGTGCCAGCAGGAGAACAACCGGCAGTTTGTAGGCTCATCAGAGGAGCTAAGTTTAAAGCTCCGACGGCACCTAGGTACACAGTCTTATGGGACGGGACGGCAGTGCTGAGATTATTAGAAAGCTGGCCGGTTGATAGATATTTATCTCTCAAGCAGTTGTCGGGCAAGCTAGCGATGCTGTTATGTCTCATATCCTGTAAGAGTGTGTCGGATATTAAAGCATTAAAGGTTAATAGAAGGACATTTGGACCAGAAGGAGTGACCTTTGTAGTAGTACAAAGGTCTTAATCAAGCACCTCCACAGTGCATTATCCGTATTTTCCAGATAATATCAAATGGTGTGTAGCAAGTTGCATTAAAGAATATGAAGCCAGGACAGCAGAGAATAGAGCAATAAGTATGATGCAGTTACTAATAGCGTGTAGGAAGCCTTTCCATGCGATAAAGACAAAGACAGATACCATACCAAGATGGGTCAGAGAAATAATGCTAGCAGCAGGTATTGATTTACAGAAGTATGGTGCTCATTCAGCGAGAGGGGCCATGGCGTCCAAAGCATATAGGACAGGAGTTCCATTGCAGGATATTATGTCAGCAGCAGACTGGGCGAATGATCGTACCTTCAGAGAATTTTTATTTTAAACCAGCTGAAAGTATAGCGAGTATGGCGTTGAGACAGCTTTGAACAAGCATAATGCTCGCCTCCAGTCTTGTCATAGAATAAAGATTACCCATGCTAACTGCGCAGGGAGTATTAATTCTATTAAAGACTAGGAGGGAGCATTATGCTTCAACTTTTTATTACTACTCTTCAGCAGTTTCAACAAACTATATCCAAATTCAACAACAAAGAAATGTCCCACATGACTCACTTTTAAAACTAGATTTAGGGAGGCAAGATACAACCATCAAATAATAATAAGGCAGCCCTAGTGACATGTCAAATAAAAAGTGCCTTAAACTAAAATAAAAAGGATTGCCAATTCTTAACACTAAGTTATAAAGTTATTTTAAAAAAAAAAAATAATAAGTGTGGGGGGCGTGGCCTGGAGCGCCAGCGATGTGGACGCTCCTTTAATGGCCTCCGCTTGAGTCCTGCGGTATCCAGCGAAATGCAGCCCTTGCAGCGAGCATCCAACAATAATCTGCTATTCCGGGGAAGCATGAGAATCTGAGGCACCCCTTGGAACCTTCGGTGACGGCTGGCGGACACAGAGCTGCTAAAATAGCTCCTTTAAAGATCCCCCCCTGGGCCCAGGATCTCGCCTCCAAGATGGCCGCCGAGTGCGACAACCCTAGTCCAGGGAAGTAAGTGTCGGGCGGAGCGACTGAGGCGGCCTAATCGAGGCATAAACGAATAATTGACCAGATGAGGTCGGAGCAGAGTTGAGGGATCAACGAAGAGCCCCAAGCAACAGTCAATACAACTGCGGCATCCCGGAGGAGGGCGGCAGTGAGGGTGGGGCGGACCCGCAGATTCCGGGCAATCGGCCTCGGCTCGGCCTGCGCGGGGCCGCCGCACCATCTGCAGAGGGCCCCGGAGCCTTGCGATCCTCCCCGAGGTGGGACGCGACCTACATCAGTAGCGGAGCTGCCGGAGCCCGAGAGCACTGGATCGCGCGGAGTGGTGGCCCGGCCTCTACACCTGCCCGAGGAACCTGGCTGAAAGCGAGCGGCGGAACTGCCGCGGTGGGGAAGCGACGAGAAGCACCGGAATCCAGGTAGGCACCCCTGCGGCGTTATACAGCCTGCACCTGTTGAGGTCCCAAAGCTCCTGATCTGCGAGTGGCGCGATCCCGGCAGGCCTTGTCCCTAGTCCCGATAAGGCCCTGCAGCCGAAACAAAATAAAAGCACACAAGCATGATCGATCCAGAGGAGGCCTCGGCCTGTCTCTCCCTGAAGGTGGCGCAGAGCATTCCCCCTAGAGACCAGAGACCAGTGCCACGGCGAGGAAGTGCCTTCCCTACCAGACAAACCCCGAACCCCGTGCGATTCCTGGGGGCGAACTGCGGACAGGCCCGACCTCTCAGCTGCGGAGGACTGATCCTGAGCTACCCCCCCTCATCGGTGTGCCCAAGCCCACCATACAGGGCCCAATCTTCCCCTCCGACCCAACCTCTTCCTGGGGCGCCCCGGCCCACCATCCTTGCCACTGGCCTGCTTGCCCATGGGGGCAACCTTGGCAAAGCTTCAGACTCCCACCTGAGCAGAGGACCTACTGATCAACCTATTGCAACATCCTATCTGGACTCCCAAGAGCGTTGAAACCACTACAATGACAAAGGCCATAAAGGGATCCAAAAACTCGGATATCTCCACGATGTTGTTAACTACAGATAAAGCCAAGAAAACAGACCCTCGGAAACTCCTCCCACAAAAGCCCTTAGAAGAACAGGGAAAGTTAGCAACGAAAGGGGATATTCAGGCCTTTATGCTGGAGATTAAGGAAGAATTTAGATCATGCATCTCCGAATTCACCACGAAACTAGAACGCACGGAACAACGGGTTACAGAAGCTGAACAGAGACTAGGTGAAGTCGAGGACCTGACTCAGAGCCACGATGCAGCTATAATAGAGATGCAACGATTGATTCGAACGCTTCAGCATAAAAGCGAGCTCCTGGAATTTAAGCAGGAAGACCTGGAAAACAGGGCTCGAAGAAATAATCTGCGCATTCGCGGAGTGCCCTCATCAATCCTAGATAAAGACCTCCCAGAATACATTGGAAACTTCTTTCAAACCCTTCTCCCACATTTGGACCAGACCCAACTGATCCTTGACCGAACCCACAGGCTACGCCCGAGACGAGGGGTACCCACAGATCCCCCCTGCAGACGTGATCACTCGAGTCCATTTCTACTCCACTAAAGAAGCTCTGGCAGCGATTAGTCGCACTAAAGATGAATTATCCTTCATGAGCACCCACTTACAGATCTACCAAGACCTCTCCCTGATGAACCTCCAAAAATGGAGAGCTCTCAAGCCCCTGACGCAATTTCTACAGAGCCAGAAGATCAGATACCGGTGGCTATTCCTGACAGCCCTCTCATGCACCTACCAAGGGGCCCAGCGCTCGATAAGTCACCTGGAGGATGCTGAATCGATCCTACACTCAGCTTCTCCACGATCTTCGCCTCCTCACAGTCCAACCTCGACTCCCGATGACCTAGACCAGCCTCCTCGAAAGCAGGCCCATCAGCCCTAGTCAAAAACGCAGAGACACCGAAAATAAGACACTTCTACGAGAACCTCAGCTCAGAGCCTCTTGCCCGCTGAGGTATGTTAGCTGATAAGTTTGCCGCGGGACCTTCGCAGTCCATACCCCCCACTCCCAAGGTGTATGCCATCTTCTCACCCTTGGAGACGAACCCAGTTAAGACTGATGGCCCTAGCCCTGTTGGCTAATAGACCACTGAAAGCCCTGTTGGCTGGGGGACTGTCCGGAAACGAAACTCCGGCCTCCCCTAAAATGATAAGTTTATCCTCCCGTTGGAGGGTTCAGAAAACACGATCACTGGAGAGCAACAACAAAATTAAGCCCACGGATGATGCCTGACCCCCACCGTCCCTCCCCCCCAACGATCTCTCAATCACTTGAAACAAAGCATAAAACCCTACAGCCACACCAGAAAGTCCGAATCCTGACGCTCAACGTCAGAGGTTTGAACTCGCCACAGAAGAGGAAATCTATTCTACAACGTATGCAGGTTGAAAAGGCCTCAGTGGTATTTCTCCAAGAAACCCACCTGATCCCAGCAGATTTCACTAGGCTTCGAAACAGACAATTCCCGCTCCAGTTTATAGCATCGAATGGCACCAAGAAAGGGGGAGCAGCAATACTCTTCGCCAAGGATCTACATCCTCAAATTCTAGACTCCTTGCTATGACCGGAAGGCTGATTTGTAGCGATCAAATGCCAGATATATGGCCAATTATACTCGCTGATCTCGGTCTATGCGCTGAATGAAAAGCAGGAGGAATTTTACTCTACCTTGGAGGAAGCCCCATCACAATTTATAGACGGCCAGACAATAAAAGGTGGGGACTTCAACGGGGTCCCAGACCCAATTAGGGATAAATCTCACCCCCCGGCTCATAGAGATTATGGCATTGCGACGGCTCTACTCAAGTGCTTCCGAATGCTGGATGTGGTGGATACTTGGAGTTCTACACCCAGACTCCTGTGACTATTCATTCTATTCCTATGTCCACAGAACCTACTCCCACATTGATCTCCTGTTGGCTTCTCCCCAGGCATTAGCATTCACAGACGACGTTATCAATGGCCCCAGAATCCTATCGGATGATGCCCCAATTATATTGACGATGAGAGCTCATGACCCAGATCCACCTCTGAAACGCAAATGGTCGCTCTTCGAGCAGATTTTGAACGACATGGCCCTGAGAGACGTGACGGCGAAAGCTATCAAAGACTTCTTCATGGAAAATAAGAACGAGGACACCTCACCGGCCACCACATGGGACGCTATGAAGGCGGTGGTAAGAGGGGTCTTGATCTCCCAAGGAGCGGCCTATCACAAAAAGAAGCGACAAATCCGCCAGGCCCTGCAGGATGAAGTGGAGAAAGTGGAAGCAATATGCAAAGCAAAGAACTGGATGCCTAGAACCCACCGAGCTCTACAGATAGCCCGAAAGAAACTGGAAGCTCACTCTGCGGAAGGCACAGCCCAGCTGCTGGCCAAAACCAAGCAAAGTTATTACGCTAAAGGAAACAAAGCCAACAAATTCCTGGTGGAGAAGCTGGCAAAAATCAAGAAGAGAAACGCAATCCTAGGCCTTTGGGACTCGCAAGGGAGAGTCCAACTTGCAGAAAGAGACAAACAGCATATTGCGGTGACCCATCTTACAGACACGATGATGGCATCTCCTAGATCGCTCAAAGACCAACAATCCTACCTCCGAGAGGCAGCGCTTCCCCAGATCTCCCAAACTACCAGAGACAAACTGGAGTCCCCGATCTCAAGCGAAGAAGTAGACAAAGCCATCAAGAGTCTTAAACCAAGAGCCCCAGGCCCCGACGGGTTCTCGACCCGCTTCTATAAAATCTTTCGCCCCCAGTTGGTGACCCCCCTGACAACTCTTTTCAACTCCTTTGCTGGCTCTGGAACAACTACCTCATCGATGCAAGAGTCGATCACAGTCTTGGCACTGAAACCCGGGAAGGACCCGAATTACATTGCGGCATACAGGCCGATCTCCCTATTGAATTTGGATGCCAATATATATTCAAAAGTGCTGGCCAACAGATTGGCGAAAGTGCTCCCGGACATTATTGACCCGGACCAAACAAGCTTTATAATGAATAGATCGGCCCCAGACAACATTCGCAGAGTCCTGAACTTGGTGGAGATCGCACAACGAGACTCACGAAAACTGGCAGTGCTGGCTCTGGATGCAACTAAGGCTTTCGACAAGGTGGACTGGTCCTTCCTCCGACTCACTCTAGAATCTTTTTACTTTGGCCCCACATTTCAGAAATTCATCCTGGCGAATTATCAATCCCCAAAAACCATGCTCCGAGTCAACGGCTTTCTATCTGATCCGATCCCCCTATCTTGTGGGACCAGACAAGGATGCCCCCTAGCTCCCTTGCTTTTCGCCCTAATTATGGAACCCTTGGCCCAGCGAATCCGTCTTAACCCCAGAATTAAAGGCCTCCAAGTAGGTCCTACTCAACATAAAATAGCGTTATACGCGGATGATGTGATGTTAACCATAACGGACACCACCCAATCGCTAAGATCCTCCCTGGCGGAACTGCACTCCTTTGGTAGAGCGTCGGGATTCGCTATAAACTTTATGAAATCTTCCGCCCTAGGGGTGAGACTGAACTCTGAGGATAAAGCTTCATTTGAAGCCCTCTGCCCGATCCGACTATCGGAAAAGGCGATTGCCTATCTGGGAGTCCAGATCACAGTCCGCTCAGAGGACATCTATCGGGCGAATTTCCAACCACTATTTAAATCCCTAGAGGAGGACCTCGATCGTCGGCGCTCACAGGAGATCTCATTGCTGGGCCGGATAGCAGCGTGCAAGATGAACCTCCTCCCACGACTCCTTTATACTTGCTCTGCGCTCCCTGTCCTGATCCCCAGGCCACCGCTTCAACGTCTCCAGAGGAAGGTGTTACATTTCATCTGGAACGGTAAAAAAATCAAGAATCCCAATGAAAACGATGTTGACCAGTCCACACCTAGGAGGCCTGGGAGTCCCTGATCTCCAGAAATATCAGATTACAGCACAATTAGCCCGCACTCAAGCCTGGATCATTAGCTCAAATCGACCAAGATGGACCGAGTTGGAACTATCCCGCTTGCCTCTCCCCCTCCGCTTCCTTTTGCATCTATCTCCCACCTCCAGAAGAACATGGCCCACCATGCTATGCTCCACCAAGCATACCCTGAAAGCCGGGGAATGGACACGCGAATATAGGGGCATCCCAAGGGACCTGAGCCCATCGGCCCCAGTCTTCCATAACCCAACATTTTCACCAGGAGCCCACCCTGCGAATTTTAATAACTGGATCGCAGGAGGTCTCGACTCCCTGGGCCAGCTCTTTGAAAGGGGCTGCCCGCTCACCTTTGACCAATGTAAGAGCACCTTTAACCCTAGGGAAACTGACAGATTCTCTTACGCACAACTACGACATTGGTGCTCCCATCCATCAATTCGCATGGCAGCTACTGGAGAATTGGACCCCATAGAGCTGACTCTAGCGGATCCCCCACAGCAAGGTCGGATCTCGACGATATACAAGCTAATGCAGACAAACTCTCTCACCACCAGAGCGACCACCAGAGTCTCAAAGGGAAGCAGACCTAGATCATTCGATAGATGACCAGACGTGGATAGACATTTGGGCTCGTGCCCATTCCTCTTCCTATTGCATCACTAATCGAGAATGTGCCCATAAACTACTCTTACGATGGTACTATCCTCCACTCCGACTACACCACATCAACCAGTCTTTGGACCCCCGCTGTTGACGCCAATGTGGCCTCTCAGGACCATTCATACATATGTGGTGGTCATGTCCAGTAGTCGCAAAGTTCTGGTCCCAATGCACGGCGGTGATAGCGTACATAACGAAGATCACGCTGCCCTTGGAGCCGGAATCAATCCTACTAGGAGCCCCGATCCCACGCATATACCCAAGATCTGGCAGAACAGCAGCCCTCCTAACCCAGCTCCTCTTAGCAGCCAAAATCACGGTAGCGCGAACATGGAAATCTCCGGAGGGCCCCCTAATGATCCTGTGGTGGCTAAAACCATGGGACATTTTCATAGCAGAGAAAATCACAGCTGCAAGCAGAGGTCGACTTCACCGCTTCACAAACATCTGGTCGCCGTTAATAGACTACGACGAGAGCTATCCGGCACTAACATTTAAGCCACTTATGGTGGCAAACGCCTTATCGGCGGAGGACACAGGTATGGAACGGCGAGCAGAAGACCAAGAATTGGGTGAGGACTGAGGGTTGGCGGGATGAGGGGGGGAAGGCTAGCGGAAAGAAAAGGGACTGAATGGGCCTGATAATTTGAAAAGCCTTTGTTTGTTATGATGTATGCTCTCTTGTGTATCGAACAAAAAATAAACACGTTTAAAAAATAAATAAAAATTTTTTTTAAAAAAGAGTGTGGGATAATGTTCACCAGTTTTAAGCACGGGAAAAGGCGCGACTTCTGAGCACAGCACACTCCTGGGCTCTCTCCAGCACGAGGTTCACTATTGCGTTCAACGATACCAGGACCTTCAGGGCCAAGTCTTTTTCGTGCAATGTCTCTTGCCTTAGAAGGTCCTGCTGGATTTAAAACAACTAAACAAAAGTTCCTTCAGTGATCTTATACCTTGGGCGATTGTTCTTTGCCCCTTGGATCCCCCTCCGCCGGGCTTGGATCCTTCTTGCAACGTGGGCCTCCCTCCGTCAGGTTCACTACGGCCTTTCACTCTTGATTTCAACACAATGTTCTCGGGTGCATCATGCTTCACCCTGATTCGCGGTTATCCCTCAAATGGGTTCACATTTGGCAATTTGACAGTTCATTTTGTTTTATCACAATAAAGGTTTTTATTGGGGGCGTGGCTTGAGCAGCCATGGAGTAGGCCGTTCTTCCTGTGGAGCTCCGGAGGATCCGACAGATGATCCGTACAAACTACCTTTAAAAGTGCGCCACTGGTTCCAGAATCGATCACACACGCATGGGAATGGATGCTTCGCTCATTGTATAAAGATCGAGAACAAATCGTAAGCAGGAGTCTGGAGGAATTGCTCGACGAACAACGGCGGCGGCTCGGTCCATTGTCACACAAGATGGCCGACAACAAAAGAAACGAAACCAGGGTACCCGAAGAGGACGAATAGAGGCGGCGGCCACGGGGGAAGAACGTCAATGGCGAGGTGAAGGCGGAATACAAAAACCCCCAGGGGCCGTAGGTTTTGAGTCGTGAAAGCTTGGGCGCTGGCCAAGACGGCAGGGGCCCGAGGGCAGCAGAGGTGTGAAAATGCAGGCCGCACCACGACCAGCACGAGAAGCGCTCGCTCGGCATTGAACTAGCAGCAGCGAGAGGAGGTGGAGGTTGCGACTGACTGGAGACCACCGCGACAGTCGGTAAAGAGCGGAAATTGCGGCTGGGGAGACACTTGGTCGCTGAATCGCGATAGGGAGACCCAAAGGTAACCAGAAAATGGCGGCGCGAGGGGCCGTGGGCAAGAATAAGACCAAACAACCCACGATGGACATTTTTGCGAAAGCACAACTGTCTCCTGCGGCCACCTCAACCAAAGGCCCGATGGCACAGGCTAAGGGCGCGACAGCGGCTGATAATCGTCAGATTCTGGAAGCCATTATGGAGCTGAAGGAATCTTGGAGGGTTGAGATGATGGACCTACGCACTTCCCTGGAGGCTAAAACTGAAGCAGTGGGCATCGAAGTATCCCTGCTGAGACAGGATGTCAGGGGACTGGCGGAACGCACAAGCAGCCTGGAGGGCACGGTGAAATCTAATACAGACACCGGTGCCAACAATACAAAAGAGATCCATGTCCTCAAGCAACAGGTGGCCAACTTGGAGTCTCGAGCAGAAGAAGCAGAAGGGAGAGCGAAGAGAAACAACATTTGTGTGGTGGGTCTGCCGGAAGGCGAGGAGGGCCAGGACCTGACTGATTATATAGAGAACTTACTCCTACAAGGAATCGGGGCCGGTACACTCTCGCAAGGATTTGTGGTCGAGCGTGCACATAGAGCCCTCATGCGGAAGCTGAGACCGGGGGCCCCTCCGTGAGCGATAATTGCCAAGATACTGAACTATAAAGACCGGGAAAAAATATTGGAGTATTTTCGGAAAGGCGGAACAATCGAGAGGGCCTCGAGCACTATCATGGCATACCCAGAATTACACTATGCTGGCCCAGAGGCAGCGGTACAGCTATGTAACCATCAAAAGGAGGCTGCGGGCGGCTGGGATAAAATATATGCTGCTGTACCCTGCGAAATTGAAGGTCGTGTATAAGGGCAAAATGCACTTTGACAATCCGGAAGAAGCGACAACGTGGTTGGATCTGCAGGGCTGCCCGGATCAAGACACGGAGGAGACACAAAATGGACGTGAAAAGTGACTCAGACACGGTATGCATTTTGCTATGGCAGCGAGCGAACATCCTAGGTGAAGGCTGAGAACAATGGGCCTGGCTGTAGGAGGCTGATATTCGATTACATATTGCAGATTGTGAGAGACTTGATGGACTTGAATATAGTGGCGGTTACATATATTTAAACTGTATAGCAATGTGTAGTTCTTTGATGAGCTATTGGAGCGGCAGGGCGGTAGCACCCTACCCCCCCGAATTGTAGTTATAGTAGGTTGGCCACTAGGGTGGCCTCACCCTGCGGAGCTTCGAATACAGGCAAAGCCGGAAAGAGCTAGATGCAGGGGAGCCTGGGATCCAGGGATGGAGCTGGGCAACAGTTGGGGGGGGAGAGTGTTGGGGAAGGGTTTGGAGGCGGGGAGAGAGGGAGTGGGAAGTTCGGTGTGTTTTTGGTTAACGGGGTTTTAGAAAGGGATGCGAGCCTATAAAGATTGGAATGGAACTCAAGGTTACACTGCACCTGGGGGGGGGGGGAATGGGATCATACCAGGCCATGGGGGACCTTAAAATACTCACATGGAATGTTCGGGGGCTTAATAGCTATTTAAAAAGGAACAAGGTTATGCTGTATCTGCACAGGCAGAAAATAGATATTGCTTTGCTACAGGAAACCCACTTTAAACGTGAGAAGATGGACATGATTGCGGGAAAGTGGAAGTGGGTGTTGGTGGGCTCTTCGTACTCGGCCTACGCAAGAAGAGTACTTATATGGGTGGCGCCACATGTCCTGTTTCAACGGTTGCAAGTGGTGGCTGAGACAGTGGGAGGATGGTTATGCTGAGGGGATTGGTAGAGAATAGGGAGATAAGTATTGTTAACACGTACGCCCCGAACCAGAACACGGCGGCGTACATTAGGACACTGAGTGCGAACCTGAGCGTGTGTGTGGGAAGCGCGGTGATCTGGGGAGGGGACTCCAACTGTGTATTGAACCCGAGGGTGGACAGATCGGACGGGAAATTGGATAGACCGGCCCCTGCAGCCAGGGCGCTACAGACACTGCTTGATGGCTTTGGGTTGGAAGATGCATGGAGGGTGTGGCACCCTGGGGAAAGGCAATATTCGCATTATTCTGCCCCACAGCAGTTATCAACAAGGCTGGACTATGTCTTCGCATCACCAAAAATGATAGCGGAGATTGCGCACATAGAGTACAGGGCCAGGGTCCTCTCGGACCACTCGCCCCTGATTCTTGCGTGGCAATATTGCCCCCCCGAGGGTGAGGATCCCAACATGGCGCCTACGAGCGGAGGCGTTGAGACCCCTTCTTTAGAGAAGATTTACGGGAGGAGATAGTAAATTATTTTGAAACCAATACTGGGAGTGTGGACTCGGCAGGGACACTATGGGAGACCTTTAAAGTTGTTATGAGGGGGGCGGCCATGGCAAAATCCAAGGGCCTACAGGGTGGGGTTTCAACAGAATTGAGGGAGACGGAAGCAAAATTGGAAGAGGCCTTAAAAGCCGGCAACGATACAGCAGAGGAACTAGATTTGATACTTAAGCTGCAGCAAAAATGTGCAGATTACTGGGAGAGGTTGTGCAACCTTAACTATAAAAGGTACATAGAGAGACAGCATGCGGGAGGTGACAAACCGGGGAGACGTTTGGCCTGGTTATATAAGAGCGAGACCCCCAGAGCCACAATCAGAACTCTAGAGAGGGAAGATGGTAGCGTAGAGGACACCCAGGAGGGGGTTAATCAAGCATTTGTGGATTATAATAAAGTGCTATACGGGGAAGACAGGGAAAGTAGCCGGGCAATGATAGAAGAAACGCTTGAGGATATGGGGCTGCCCAAGATAAGTGAGGAGGAAAGAGGAATTGGACTCCTCGATTACCCTGGAAGAACTGGGGGAGGTGGTGAGGCAGTTGCCTACTAGTAAGACCCCAGGGACAGACGGGCTCCCAAGCAAATTTTACAAGGTATAAATAGAAGAGGTTCTCCCCCCGCTGCTGGAGATGATAAATGAGGCGTTCGAGACGGGCCGCCCGCCGGTGTCACTGAGAGAGGCTGTTATAGTACCTCTCCCTAAACCAAATAAACCAGGGCGCAGCTGTGGTTCCTTCAGACCTGTGTCAATGTTGAACCAAGACGGCAAGATATTAACTGCGGTCTTGGCGAATAGACTGAAAAAGGTCATTGGTAAGTTAATACATCCGGATCAAACGGGCTATGTCCCCCATAGAAACATCACCAACAATCATAGGCGACTTCAGAGGATCATTGAGTTTGGCAGCGGAAGTCAGGAGGAAATGGCAATCGTGTCCCTGGATGCGATCAAGGCCTTCGACTCCGTCAAGTGGCCGTGGCTGCTGGCGGCCCTGAAACACTATGGGTTAGGGCCTAGCTACGTAAGGTGGGCGGAGATTTTGTATAGTGAACCGCTGGCCAGAGTGAAGACGGGATCTGTGATATCAGAGAGGTGGCAGCTTAGTAGGGGTACTAGACAAGGATGCCCCTGGTCCCCTATTCTCTACATTTTGGCCCTGGAGCCTCTCGAGATCTATTTGAGGCAGCAATAGGACACCATAGGCATCGAGGTGAACGGGGAGCGGCATTTGGTCTCCCTATATGCGGACGACATGTTGCTGTATGTGCGGTATCCGGAGGAGAACCTCCAGTACATTTTGGAAGTGCTTGGGAGATACGCTGTGCTGTCAGGCATAGCGGTGAACCCCCAGAAGTCTAGTCTGTTCCCGTTGGGGGGTATACAGGAGTTCCAGCAGAGAGGTTACCCGTCTTACAGGTACCGTGGGCGGTTAGTACTTTTCGGTACCTGGGGATAGATGTATATCACACCGTGGGGGAGGAGCATAGGTGTAATACAGAGGTGGCAATCCAAAAAATTGAGAAATGCATGCAGTTTTGGGCGAAGCTGCCTTTGGCGATGATGGGGCGGGGAGCGATGCTAAAGATGGTGGACCTGCCAAGGCTCCTACATTACTTCGGGAATATTCCGTATCTGATTCCTAAAGGGTTTTTTGCCAAACTGAATAGCATGTGTAGGGACTTTGTGGCATGGCACGCGAAACAGAGTGGCGTTATGGAAGCTCCAGAACTTCCATGACAAAGGGGGTATAAAGCTGCCCAATTACGAGGCGTACTATGTGGCGAGCCAGTTGCAATATGTTGCCAAATGGCTATCTGATGAAGAGACCTCTGAATTTAGGCTGTTTGGGTGGGATTGTGCACCCTTTTATTTGAAAGAAGTTATGTGGGCACCCAGGGAGGAGATGGTGGGGTGCCCTAAAATGATGCTGCTGGGGTGGAAGGTGTGGCGCAGGGCATGCCAATTGATGGGGAACCCGTCCCCATGCTCGCCGCAGATGCCATTGGTGGCATTGACAGGGGCAGACGCTCAGCTGCGACTGATACTCCGGACCCACTGGGAGCCGGCTGGGGTGGCAACGATGGGGGATATTTGGCAGGGGGGCTCTTGTGTTACCTTTGAGGGGCTGCGGGAGGAGGCTGGGTTGCACGAAGTCCAGTACATCACGTACCACAGATGGGACAGAGGATTAAGAGAATGTGGCCCGAAACTGTGTTGGAGGAAGAACTGGACGCCACCATAGATGTTATATATGATATGGCTGAGGGGGGCCATGAGGTCTCCAGACTACGAGATGTTGATGTCTAAACTGGGGAAGGAGGTCACGCAGCTGAGATTGGACTGGGAAACGGAGGTTGGGGCCCAAATGGGAGATGGGATGTGGGAACGGGTGCAAAGGTATCATAAAATGGTGTCTTGAAACGAGAGACTGAAACAGATACAGCTTTACATAACACACAGGGCTTATATGACGCCTGGGAGGATATCGAGGTTCGAAAATGCAGGTCGGCAAGCATGCCCCAAGTGCGACGAAGAGAACGCAGGCATGGTGCATATGTTTTGGTCTTGCCCGATCATAGAGAGGTTCTGGAGGGGTATAAAAGAGAAACTAGAAGGAAGAGGGGTCAAGATAGTAGTGGACACGGTATGGGCCTGCCTGCTGGGGGGGTTCCGCAGACCACGGAAACTCAGGCATGTAAGCAAACTAAGGGACCTGGCTTATGTGCTTGCAAAGAGAAGGATTGCCATGGGATGGAAGTCATGCCATGTGCCGAGGATAGAGGTGTGGTGGAAAGACTTGCAAAAATGGGCAGAAGCCGAAACCATAGCATGGCAAGAGACGTGCAGCAACGGGGGGGGGGGGGGGAGCAGGAGAATGAGACCCTGATGGCCTGGAAATCACTGATAGCCGGATTGTTTGGGTCATTAGATGACCCGACTGAACCCGTTGAGGAGGAAGAAACCGAACCACAGGGTGTGGAATCTGATGACTCAATGTGATAGACCTGCAAGGGGGGTGGGGTAGTGGGAGTAGTGGTTAGGGAATTTAAAAAGTGTAATGAACTGTTGAACATGCACTGTTTGTTTGGTTTTATTGTTTGTTCAAAAATTTAATAAAAACTTTTTTTAAAAAAAAGAAAACAAGGTTTTTACTCTCAATTTTTCCTTTGGCCTCCCTCCGTCGGGTTCACCTAGCCATTGTTAACACCATGTTCATGAGTTTCTGACACAGTTCATGATTTACTCCATCTCTTTAGAAAGCAGGGTTTCAATGTTCCTAGCTTTCTCTTGGCATCCCTATGTCGGGTTCACACTTGCCTTGATTCACAATTTCCTCAGAAAGCAAAGGGGGGGGTCCCTTCTCTTAGCTTTCTCTCGGCTACGTGTCCGAGACTTTCGATTGTACAAGGGATTTGACGTGAACCTTGTAGGACCACTCTGACACCTCACGCCGCCCTCTCCTAGTACTTGTATTTCTGGTACTTGTAGTTTTAATACAAACAAAGAGGCCAGTCAAAGTCCTCCGAACTCCTGCGGCACCTGACCACTCTGCAGCTGGCCTTTCTCTGGGCTTTCCAAAAGTTCAAATACGCACAACTTCCTTGTTCATAAGTTTCTTGCCATCACAAAATGTTGCCAATTGCAACCTTGGGCTCCACACAGATCAATTTGCTATCAGCTCTCTCTGACTGTGTTGAACCTGTTGGCTTGTCTTGCCTCTGGAATCAAGGACGGTACTACAGTAGCCAGCATGCCTCCCCACCTGTGTTATCAATGTGGGAGGCCCCTGTGTACCGTTGACACCTGCAACAACACACGTCAGATGTACTCCACAGCCTTGTGGTTCCCTTTTCGGAGGCTTTGCAGGTCTGAGTTGAAAAGGGCAAGGGCAATTCCCTCTTCATCGTCCTTTCAGGTTTTCGCCGCTTTCCTCCTCAGCTTGAACTGCCGGTCCAGAGTAGCTGTCTCCTCATGTGTTCGGCCTTGCTCGCCGTGTGCTTGCGTGCTCCGCCTTTTATCCCAGTGGGCAAGGTAAAGGGCCATCAGGTGTGAGAGATTGTTGTCAATTGCCTGACTCTGCCTGACCCTTGTTGTTGGGGCATGTCAGGTAAACGGCTCTGGTGTTAGTCCGTCGTTTGTCACGGCATAGGAAAGAAACCATGTTGGAAAAGGGGGGTAGAGGTTTTAAATATCCTACAGAGCTGTTATAGGGAAGGGGGTACTACGTCTCACCTATCAGTGTCCCACTTCCACTCCCCGAAGACCCTTCAGCCAGGTGATCCTCCTCCACTGGTCCATCCCCAGGAATTGGATCCAATAGCGATGGCCGCGTTCTGGCCACCTGGATGACAGATCCCTGGGGATTGGTAAGTGAAACACCTTCAGGTTTCTCACAGGGAGGAGGGGTGCTGCTCATGGTCTTTTCACATATGCAGCAGCACTTGCTGTGTGCACGAGGGATGTTGGAAATGCACATTGTAATTGAAGGTATCATCCAATTCACGTTCCACACCCATGTCACAAGCCACTCTAGACTACTTCATGCACCAGCAGAGGTGCATGCAACAGTATTGTACCACAACAATGAACACCCACAAGGTCAAGAAGGAGGTTGCACTTTCAGTTCCTCCCTCTATGAGGTACCAGGGGTTAGGGGTACACAACTTATGGACCAAACAACAGGGAAGAACACCACAGGTAGTTGGAACAGTGGGCGTTATTTAATGTACCAGGTCTCTATCTCCATTGTCCCATCCACTGATAAAACAATAATGATGAGAACTTTGACATGGACGATTATTAAGATGAAGCTTACAATCCAGTGCTGGAAAGAAGTGATTCTGGGGAGGAGAATAACACCAGATACAGAGGCTGTATGTAGTTGTAATAGAAACTCACCAGCCACCTATGTACAATCTCTTTATGAAACAGCTTTCCCATTGCAGTTCAGAAAGCATATCACATCATAACATATCATCTAGCAGACCACTATCACCACCGTCAAGCAACTTCACACAATGAAAGTCAAAAGTGTGGTATTGCTTCACGAAGAATAAACAGCATCCAAATCTAGCCACTGGTTTACTTCTACCAGAAAGCTGTGTGCTGACATAAGGCAGGGAAAGACTTGGGCACTACATCTATGTAGTCCCATATCCCATGGCACGTTGCAAAAAAATGGAAACAAATCAAATGATCTCACAGTTTCCCATCACATACCATCACACACGTACCATTCTATCATCAATCAGCACAATTTCTCTGGAAAATACGGCAACTGTACTTGAGTGGGTTACGAAATTCTCCCCCGATAGATAGTTAAATAGATAGATCGATAGATAGCAGTGATCTACCGTTGTGTCAAGCCAGTGTTATCTAAGTGTTTGAGCTTAGCCAAAAATATCACAATCCACATGGTGGACATTGCCTTCTCGATGCTAACTTGGCAATAATATCAGCAATAGACCTCTTGCCCTACTCTTTTGCGGAAAACACAGGATTTCGGGACCTTATGGGAAAGGTCAATCTTGCAGGGAAGTTTCCAGCTACTGAATTTTCAAAGCTGCACCAGAATTGTACATGGCGGTTATGGCTACAGCCTCACTGGAGCTTTTCAGAGTGGCCAAAGAGATCCCTGCACCACCACCCCCACCCACCCACCACACCCATTGATTTATCCCTCCTGCTCTCAGGAAGGCTGATGATATCAGCTCTCTTTCCGGATAAAATTGCGAGGATTAGGAGCTTGATTGTACCTGCCAGGCCTAGCGCCCAGGTTGCGACACCCTTGCTAGAAACACTATGGGCCTCATTACGAGTCGGCTGGAAAATCCGGCACAATTACCGGCATGGTGGGAAGTGCATGTCCGTGCCCTCGAGAACCCGCTACCAGCGGCCGATCAAGAGTGCGCGAGCATGCGCGTCCCCCCCCCATGCCGGTAGTGGAAAAACCAGTAACGTCCCACCAACCCCCCTATACCGGCATTGTGGCTTGCATCCACTCCGTAACCGCCTTCAATGAACCCCTAAACACCGGCACGGTAACTCCAGCACGGAATATCCGTGTTCGCAAAACCGGACCCGGAAATTACGTCATTGTGCTGGAACGGGAAATGGGCCGGCGGCCATCTTTAAAAACACAATCCATTGCAATCCTCCACAACCAACACTCCTCCTGTGTCGTAGTGTGTCAGAGGAGCATCATCATGCCCAAAGCCAGCAGGAAATCCACACAGAGGAAGAGGAAGCAGCGTTTCTCGGACGCTGAGCTCACCATGCTCGCCAACACCCTGGAAGAGCATGCGGATGTAATACGCAGCACAGACCTAAAGCATGCGGCCCAAACCCGCAAAAAAGAGGTCTGGCTTGAGGTAGCTCAGAGGGTGACAGCAGTGGGGTGCGCCCCAAGGAGTGTGCGTGACTGCCGGAAGCGGTGGGATGACCTCTGCCTCCGTGTCTGGAGGATGTCTGAGAACCGGAGAGCCGCAATGGCGACAGGCGGTGGCCCACACTCCCCAGTCCAATTGATGCCATGGGAGGAGACGGCAAGTGGCTTCATTGACCCCGAAACCATTGAGGGGATCGGAGATCAGGCGGTCGGCGCAGCAATCACCGAAGAGGAAGGTGAGTGTACCATCACAACCACGTATCACGACACATGACACATGACGTGGCCCAACTCGGGAAGTTAGAGTCGGCAAGGTGATGCATCAACATATCCATAGAATAATCATTGTCACTCCCTGCACCACATGGACGCGGAGTTACGACCCCAATCCCAACAGAGGTTCCACATGACCCAACCATGCCCATGCACCCACCACACAGAGACCAAACTAATGCTACCCCACCAGCCATGCATTGATTCCCCACATATCCCCTTAGTACACCTAAAGCAACAAACCAGAAATGAAATGATGGCTGAATGCATGAACATATCCCACCACAATTCAACATAGCTGCCATTTGACAACATCACTGATGACCTGCATCTCTTCTATCCCCCATGCACCGATGATGAAGGTGGACCACAGGACAGGGGTGCAAGCACGTCCAGTGCACACAAGGGGACCAGGGACACCCCAACACAACCGGCCAAGGAAAAGACACCTGCCAAAGCCAGTGTGCCGCGCAAGGCACCAACCCTGCAGGGGACACCTGCACCCACTGCCCAACAACAAAGAACCACAACAGTGGTAGCCCTGCCGCCAGCCAACAGGGACCTTGTGTCCACAGAGGTGGAAGAAGAATCAGACATGATGCCTGGCACACCCACCCCAAGCCACATTGCCAGCCCCCAAACTCTAGCGGAGTCCGAGTGCTTCGATGATCCGTGTCTACATGATTACGACCTCGGGGAATCAGACATTGCGCTGTTTGAGGACAGTGCCCCGGAGGATGGCTCCGCACAGGCCCCTTCCTCCACTCTGCCTTCCTCCACTCTGCCAGCAACCTGCAGACCTGCGGACGACACCTCATTTGATGCCCGCCTGACAAGGGTCGAGGCCCGGCAGGAGCACATGCTCCAGATCATGCGCCAGCAGGTGGAAGCAGGCAATGAGGCCATGAGTGCCATCGAAAGGGCAATAGCAGCCAATACTGCAGCAGTGGAGGCATCCACGCGTGCCTTCCAGGAGTGCATGGGGACACTCACGGAGGCCATCCTTGCAGGTAACGCTCCGATGCAGCGGCCACACCTTCACACAGACAGTCGATTGACAATAGACTCCTCCGCAACTACTAGCTCTACCACCTCGGCGCAATCCAGTCCGGTGCGTCACATAAGGAGGAGCGCACGACAGTCGGCCATGGCACCACCCAACACTAAAGCCCGAAAGAAGTGAATGCACGGACAATGACATTGTGGCAAAACACATTGTGGAAGGGAGCACTATCCGTTGCACACATGGGGACACTTTGCATCTGTGGGGTGGGAGAGGGAGTTAACAGGGGTGTTTTGAGGGTTTGTGGGGTGGGAGAGGGAGTTTGTTGGGGCATTTTGGGAGGGGGTAGTGGGCACAGTTTTGCACTTTCATATAATACACAAGTTTTCTGGAGAACTATCCATGGCTGGACATTGTTATTTTTGGTGTGCATCCATTTAATGTGTTACGGTGTTCAATATCCAAATTACAACATTCCCTTTGTGCATGTTCACATTGGCCCAGTGTCTGACAAAAGTCATTCATGGTCGCTGTATCTTAAAAGTATTCGTCAATTAGTGCTTGGCGTACAGCATGGCCGTCCCGTGCATCACGTACTGGCAGGGGGGCTCCTTCACCTCCGTCTCCATCCCCTTCATCCTCACCTGGGCCATGCATGTCAATGTCAGGTGGCAGTGGTGCATTCCTTCGGATGCACATGTTGTGCAGCATGACACAGGCCATGGTGATCTTTGCCACCTTCTCAGGCCTATATAGGAGTGCCCCACCAGACCTGCTTAGGCAGCGGAACCGTGCCTTCAACAGGCCAAATGTCTGCTCAATCACAACACTGGTACGAGTGTGCACACGATTGTACTCCTCTTCATAGCTGTTCTGCGGGATCCGCACAGGGGTAAGTAGTCATGGCCTCAAGGGATATCCTCCATCACCTGCAAGCAGATACAAATAGGTGTGTGTCACTCTGAACTGACACCTTCAGGGAGCACGGTCATGGCAGCAACTATTAGGTGTGAGCATGCACATGTCCCTGTATGTGTACCAAATAGTCACCAATATGGAATGTATACTGTAAAGAGGTGTGGAACACTGGATGGGGTTGAATAGATGATGCAGGGTGTAATCATGCATGCTGAGGCAGATGTGCTGTGGCAGTGCGACAATGTTTAGCCTCCAATTCATGCTGTATACTCTTGACTATGCATGGTCACACAGGCCGCACTGGCACAGTTGCCATCCTATTCAGTCATGCATTGCTTGCCATCACCATGGTGCCCCGGTTGTGCCTCTTACTTGTTGTCTTCCATTTGCATTATTTGTGATATGTGGCCCAGTGATGTGTCATTTTCCGTTTGGCTGTGTCAGGCGAGGAGTGTTTAGCTCTGCATTCATTCTCCACTCACTGGCTATTGCCACCCAGGTAAACTATCCCCCCACCCCGCTTTCCCACCCAGGTGTACTATCCCCCCCTTCTGCATCCGCACACATGAGTACCCCACAGCATGACCATGGGCCTGTTGTGCAACTCACCGAGCAGCCAGGCACGTGGTCCAGCATGTCGCTGCATGTGACGGGGTAGCGTGGAGTTGCGCAGTACCATGGCATCATGTGTGGATCCAGAAAATCGGGCGCAGCAATGGGTGATGATCTTGCTGAAGTCACATACCATTTGGACATTGATGGAGTGGTATTGCTTGCGATTGCGGTACACCGCCTCTATGGCATGGGGGACTACCAATTCCACATGGGTGCATATGGCATGGGGGACTACCAATTCCACATGGGTGCATATGGCATGGAGGACTACCAATTCCACATGGGTGCAGTCGATGGCACCGACACAATTGGGCATGCCTGCCAGTGCATGGAAGCCTACTTTGGTTTCGGCTATCTCCTGGGCAGTCCGTGGTAGGGATATGTGGGTGCTTGCGTGCTTCAGGAGGGCATCCAGCACTTGGTTCAGCATGCGTGAGAATAGTGGTTGTGAAATGCCATGCAGCTGGGCCACTCTGTGTTGGTAGGTGCCTGTGGCCAGGAAGTGTAGCACAGACACCACCTTCAGTAGTGGGGGGATGGCAGTGCGTATTTGTATGTGGCTGGCAATGTTGTTGTGTATCATGTCCACTATGGTGGTGATGGTGGTGTCACGGTCCAACCGGTACAGGGTGTGGATCTGCTCAGGGGTTAGGTTGAATGGGCTGGGTCTGGTGCGAGGGATTGGTGGCTGCCTACGAGGCGCTGGTGGCTGGGCTGGTGGTACTTGCTGGCCTGTCTCACCCTCCTTCTCCTCCTGCGTCTCCTCTGTGCTGCCTGTTCTTGCAGCTGTAGTTGTTGTTGTAGCAGTATAGGCATGTCCTCCTGCGCCATGATTGCAAATGCTAGTGGTAGCATTTTGGTGTAGGAAGGGGTGTGGTGTGTGCTCCTTTTGTACTGGGCCACTCTGCACTGCCTACACCTGTGGGGGGGGGGGGTGTGGTGTGTGGGTGTGCTCCTTTTGTACTGGCACAGCCTCCTTTGACTCCACCTGTGGGGATTGTGTGCACCTGTGGCAGCTGCCTTGTATCTTGGCTGCTGTTTGCAGGTGGTCCGCAATGCCTGTTTTTCTGGCATCATGCAGCCTGTTATTTCCATGTTCGCGATGCCGGTATTTGCATGTTTGTGTGGGTTGTGATTGCCCCCTATTACCGGCATGCCGGTATTTACTACCCGAAGAGGCGCGTGTACGCGCCTATGCCGCTATTAACGGCACCATAGATAACGGTGCCGTTAATGCCGGGTTTGCGGGTCAGGATGCTACGGGACGTTAAATGATGCCGGTATTTACATACCGTAATGAGGCCCTATGGGTTCATCTTCAGCCTTTCTTTTTCATCCCGTTACCAATGAGATTGTTGTTAAAGCCTTTCACCAACTAAAATTGGCATCGCCCTCTGACCCAATTCCTTTGCATTTGATTCAATCTCTTCCTTTGCAAAGTACTGCATTTTTTCCCTGCAGCTCTTAGTTTTCTGTTCATATATGGTGTTATTCTGACTCTTCTAAAACATGCTATTGTTTTTCCTCTCCTAAAAAAGCCCCAACTTAACCCTGCAATATCCAACAGCTACAATCCTATTTTATTGTTTCCCGTTCTCATGAAACTTATGGAAACCATTGTTACCCTGCAGTTATATAGATTTCTAGAGCTGGTATGCCATTTACACCCTTTTCAAGCAGGTCTAAGACCATTCATGGGAATGGAGTTGGTCATGATTTCAATTGTTGATGACTTGGCACTACTGCAAGATCGCAAGGAGGTCCGAGTATTGATTCTCTGTGACCGCTCTGCAACATTTAATTCCTTCCTCTCTCTTGCAGGGTCCCCCGGTGTCCTCCCTGTTGCCCCTTCTTTTCCATTTTTATTTACGTCCTCTTGTTGATCTCGTCTCCTCCTACGGCATCCACTTTTATGCCTATTCAGGCGATGCTCAGCTGGTTTTCCGCCTCGGTCCCCAGTCTTGTATCCTCCTTCTAAACTTAAGGAGTGCCTTACTGAGATTGGGCTCCGGATGTAAGGAAACTGGCTGAAATTAAATGGGGGAGAAGACGGATGTCTTGGTGGTTGGCTCTATGAATCCCCTTTCCTTGGGCCTGTGTCCGCCCCCTAGTGCTTATGTGAAAAGCCCAAGGATAAAGCGTCTCCCTAGCGGTTCACATGAGGCTCAGATTGCTTAGGTATGTAATGCTGGTTTTCTTAGGCTGAAACTGCTGAGGAAAGTCATGACATTTTTGCCACTTCAATGTCGCTCCACAGTAGTCACTGCCTCTATCATAGGCTCCCTGGTGTATTGTAACAGCATCTACCTTGGCCAGCCTGACTCATTGGTCCAGAGACTGCAGATTTTACAAAACTCAGCAGCAGGTTTTGCCCTAGGCACCCCAAGGCTTTCCTCACTCTACCAGGCTGCTGGCTGAACTTCACTGGCTACCGGTGAGAAGCCGGATTAATTCCAAGGTCCTGTGCATTGTACATCGATCTGTCCACTCTGTACGTCCTATCTTTCTTCGGTTAAAGCTTACTGTCTTATGTCCTAGCGTGTAGGCTTCAATCTGCCTCTCAAAACCTATTAGTAGTTCCACGTTTCTGCAGGTCAAGGTCTGGAGGACTCTGTTTTTATGGAATTCTCTTCCCCAAGGCGTGCGAGACATCCCAGATCATCTACACTTCCGAAAAGCTCTTAAAACTTTTCTATTCTAAGGTTGCTTATCTTGCTTCTTTCCTGGTCTACTGCTAGTTCCCATTTGCCTCTAGGTCTTGGTTTCACAATCGAGAAATGCAAATACATACAGCGGAGTAATACTATTGGAGTCTGTGGGACAAACAATTCATTTCACTGTGGGCATGTAGAACAGTGGTCAGAGCACTGGCAATTGGCCATCACATGACACTCTGAGGGCTTTCCCTTCCACTACCAGCCAAGAGGAGTCCCCAAAGAATGCAAAGAGGTAGCAGGTGTATGTAGTTCAGCACCAGGAAATGGTGTGCATGTAAGGCTTTCAGGGTAGAAAACACAGGGGATTTGACATTTCAGAGGCAGTGGAGGTATAGCAGCAATGGCCTCTTAATTTGAATTTGGATTTGGATTTTGTTGCAACAACCAATTGAAGAGAGCGTCCCGGAATGCCGCTCTTGACTTCTATAAGCGTGACAGCCCGAAGAGCCAGAGATGCAAAATAACAGTCGCTGTTTGGACAGCCCCCAGGAGGACCAGTGACAAATACATATGCGAACAGCTATTTTCCCAGACAGCCATTCAAACCTTATCATGGATACAGGTGCCCAAACACTGGTCATGGATCCAGATGTCTCGTTGGACCTGATTGACTAATGACAAATATCCTGCAGTGCTGACGTCATTACAGACACCATGACATAGCAAAGTTAGCCATGAGGCAAACTCACATCCATGCACGAAGCTAAATGGACACACACAAAGAAGATAAATTGTGAGGGGTAACCATCTGCACAGGCTGCGCTTGTTACCTGTTGTATGTTCAATAGATGTGGTGAGTTTGAGCAGGGTGGATGAGGAGTATTCACAAAAAGGCACAACTGATTTGTGGTTCAATTGATTTATGGTTCAAAAAGCCCAGTTTTTTACATTCAAGTAAGTAATAGTACATACTGATTCAAAGTTACAAAAGAAAAGTGCTACATTCTTGGTACACATAGGTACACATTTCATGTAAGGTACTTGGGTACTGAAAACAGATAAATTCCAGGCAGTGTCCAAAACAAAGTCCATGCAAACAATGCCAAGAAATACAGAAGATGCCAAACAATGCCAAGAAATACAGAAAATGCCAACAATGCCAAGAAATACAGAAAATGCCAACACGTGTTTCAACCTATGAGGTCGTCATCAGGGCATATAGATATATGTAGTACATTGGACTATAATGCTAATGCTAAACCTGAACTGTGTTCATTCTAGAAACCTGTCAGGGTAGGGGGAAGAGTGTCAAAGCAAGGAGCAATTGGAAATGGGAGAGAAAAGAAAGAAAAAAGCATGGTATTAGATTACTACGTACACACCATGACTCTAAAGGTAAGTATGTAGGCTATGAAAAATAAAGCATACCTTATTGTAATTGTTCTCAGAAGGGTCATAGTCAAACTATAGAAAAAATAAAGCAACGGATGATTCCCAAAACATGTTGCTGGTCAGTTCAGTATGCTGTGAAATATGAAGCAAATAGAGCGTATTTAGTCTATTGAAGAGTGCTTGCTAAAGTATTCATAATGTAATTTACAATTTTTGGTATCATGTAAAATATAGGAGAGGCAAATATTACCTTAACTCAGAGCAAGTCGTGATGTATTGCTTGGCCGAGGTACCATAGCTGTCGCAATAATGCAGTATAAAAGTTCGTGTTTGGTGTGATTATTCCGGATATCTAGCCGTGATCTGTAAAATGAATGTATCACCGTGTTTGTGTGAAATGGAATTAAATGCGAGCAGTGTAATTTGCCAAATGCGATAGCAAGTGCTTACCGGCTTGGGGATTTGGCGTGCTCAGTGGCGGGTAGTTTCTCAAACGCTGAAAGCAATCGCAGTTCTGAGGGGTTACTATAGTAACCTCCAAAGGGTCAGTCAGGTGACGCAGTCACCTGACCTAGTTGCTAGGACACATGAACCAAGCCGGAAGGCAGGGAAATGCTAGTCCATACGTAAAATGCTAATTCAAAGTTATGAATGAATCGTCTGATGGGACAGAGAAAATAACATGTGTTCCTGCTAGGGGAAACCCGTGATTGGTTTATAAGCAGGTGTTAATTAAAATATGGCATATTTAGAAACGGATGCCTATTCTAAGTTGACTTCAAATTGGTTTTGACAGAAAGGTGCATGTTGCACAGACTGTTGCACCCAATAAACATTCAGTACTAAAGAAAAGATTTAAAATATATTGGAAGCCAAACTTAACTTAAGCGAAATAAGTATTGGTGCCAAATTTGTGATACAAAGTTATTGCCTGCAGGCATCGATCGTTGGGGGGGTTTCCCGAGGGTGTTGGATATTCAGTTGCCAGCTGGAAAGAGATTGTAACAAGTAAATGTTAGCTGTTGCAGGTGAAAGATCAACAGATAAATCTGTAATAGCATGTACCTTGGGCTGGGATGCCAGTAAGTAAGTTATTTAAAGGGGTGCCATAACACGTATGTCTAGTATTAATTTGGTTAGGAAAAATAATTCTAGTACTGTTGTTGTGAAAAATATAAGGACATGTCATAGTTTGCAAAGTGAAAAGGTTGTGATCAAGTGTGATGCTGTTAGGAAGTACGTTTGCATTCTCAAGAACTTTAAAGTCAGAAAACAAAAGTGGTAAACCTCTGGATCTAAAAGTTCACAGCATTGAAAAAAATATACATGTAATGCAGGTCATACCAGTGATCTAAAGGAATCCACAAAGTTAGGTCACTGTACCGCCAGACCGACTAATAGTTTATATGAACACATTAAGTTCGGAGTCTTGGTTCAAACCAAGCGATAAGCAGCGTAATTTGCAGATCATTCTTGCTTCCTGCTGCCGTAGGGTCAATTCTCTGTTGCCACCTCTCTGATGTTGTTTGATGCGTTGTAATCCAATAAATTTGATATCCGGAACAATCACACCAAACACGAACTTTTATACTGCATTATTGCTACAGCTATGGTACCTCGGCCAAGCAATACATCACGACTTGCTCTGAGTTACGGTAATATTTGCCTCTCCTATATTTTACATGATACCAAAAATCGTAAATTACATTATGAATACTTTAGCAAGCACTCTTCAATAGACTAAATACGCTCCATTTGCTTCATATTTCACAGCATACTGAACTGACCAGCAACATGTTTTGGGAATCATCCGTTGCTTTATTTTTTCTATAGTTTGACTATGACCCTTCTGAGAACAATTACAATAAGGTATGCTTTATTTTTCATAGCCTACATACTTACCTTTAGAGTCATGGTGTGTACGTAGTAATCTAATACCATGCGTTTTTCTTTCTTTTCTCTCCCATTTCCAATTGCTCCTTGCTTTGACACTCTTCCCCCTACCCTGACAGGTTTCTAGAATGAACACAGTTCAGGTTTAGCATTAGATTATAGTCCAATGTACTACATATATCTATATGCCCTGATGACGACCTCATAGGTTGAAACACGTGTTGGCATTTTCTGTATTTCTTGGCATTGTTGGCATTTTCTGTATTTCTTGGCATTGTTTGGCATCTTCTGTATTTCTTGGCATTGTTTGCATGGCCTTTGTTTTGGACACTGCCTGGAATTTATCTGTTTTCAGTACCAAGTACCTTACATGAAATGTGTACCTATGTGTACCAAGAATGTACCACTTTTCTTTTGTAACTTTGAATCAGTATGTACTATTACTTACTTGAATGTAAAAAACTGGGCTTTTTGAACCATAAATCAATTGAACCACAAATCAGTTGTGCCTTTTTGTGAATACTCCTCATCCACCCTGCTCAAACTTACCACATCTAGTGAACATACAACAGGTAACAAGCGCAGCCTGTGCAGATGGTTACCCCTCACAATTTGTTTCAGTCTAGGTGATAGTGGGAGATCACCCTACCATCCACACGACAGCAGCTTAACCAATACCTGATCTAATCACATATCAAGACTTCAAGGTGTGCGCTCTCCTGATTAGGGCCCTACTCCCACAACCTTTTTGTTTCACACAAAGAAGATGCTTACACAGCTCTGTAGATAGAGGACAGATACATATAGATACAGTAAAAAGCCTTTATTTTCTCACATTAGCAAAACGCAGAAACGCATGGGAACTAGAGAGGCAGAGCAAGCTTGAAGCAGCTTATAGCAACTAACCACATGGAACTACAGGATTGCATAGGAACCTGGAAGAACCAACATACTACTTACCTATAAGAAGAATAGCTCAATATAGACATATAGCAATTATAGAATAACTATAGTAGAGTTACAGGAAGTCACAGACATCAGAATGAGAGGTGAAAAAAAGCAGAATTGGGCTGCACAAAGCACCAGGCCAGGGCTCACAAACAAGGTCAGACACGAGCAGCACATTCCTAAAATCAGACAAGGAGCCACCTGCAAAACAGCTGAATAAATCCTCACTAATTCCATACCAGAAAGCTCAATTCTGCCGTCTTAACCTCTGTGGTGCAGCTGAATCGAACAATGGCCATTTACCCATGGTGAGAAGAGAAGCTGTTTCCAGCGAAGCAGACAGGAAATGATGCATATATTGTTTTACAAAGTTGCAACCCTGCAGGCACTCGCAAAGGCAAAGTGGTAATACTGACGGCAACAATGGGAAATGCAAGACCAGTGTCCAATTCTTGAGAAACTCCCGTCCCCTGCACACCATATTAACTGAAGTAAACACTGAAACTTTTTTTGTGAAAAGTATCTAAGTTTTTTACTTGAAATTAGCTACAAATTCACATGATGAAATAGTGAAAATCATACATTACAATTTCCTTCAAATGTAATCAACATATAGAAATACACAAAACAATGTGGCAAGACAAGTTTCTGCAAAGATACATACAAAAAGACCAATCAGGACTCAAATCATTTTACAGTTATCACAATATAACAATCAACTTCAGAGGTACATGCACCACACAGCTTCATTAATCATGTCCCAAGTCAAGATATATAGTTGTGGTAAAAAAACACCTTCATTTGTTGTAAAAAAGGAGACAAAGGACAATCAAATTTGTTAGGACAAATGCCATCATTCATCGAAAAACACAGATAAAACACTGTAAGTTAGTTGACCATGGTAACCATCCTTATCCATTACGAAAATAACCTAAACAAAGATTCTATTTACTCAGAGATATACACCATGATCAAAGAGTGCTGGGGCGACCTAGCGGTTTGTACAATTCTGGATTATTTTTGAAAGTACCTGAATTCAAATTTGGCAGGCAAACAGTGAATGGCCACTATACTAGTGATTGTGTGGACTATAGGAGGAGGTCTCGTGGATGATATATTCATTGAGGGGTCTCCCTCTGGGTGTTCACTCTATTGTGTACTCAAATACCCTTCCGAAGTTTCGTAGAGCTGGGGTACTCCTATAAAGGAAAACTAGGAGTTCAAAATTCAAAGCACAAGTGTTTGACATGGGGTTGGTTCTATCGGGTGCGAAGGAAAACTCACCTATAATTTTAGGTATGCAGACAAGCTAAGCTAAGAAGTATCGATAACCCAGACGATGTCCAGACTGGAAAGTGGGTGTCCCCCCCACACTGGAAAACACGTGCGTGTGCTAGGTATCCATAGGTACCAGCTGTGGAATATAAACAAACAGTATTGTTGCTATAGAAAAATGTGAATTCCTGTTCAAATGCAAGTATCCAAGGGTATCGGATCTCATTTATAACGTTAAGATCAAAGTAAAGGCATCTCCGCTTTCTATGGTGATTAAGGTCCATAATACAAACAGGGACTGGTTTTGTGTAAGAGCCTACAGGCAAGTCACTTGCGGATCAATATACTTGAATCTGCTCCGTAGCGTCATCTTACACCTAAGGATAAGAGTCAAAATGCCTGTTACTGCTATGCCAAGAGTTCCTGCCGAAATCGTTCAAAGCGAGATGGCAAGTCACACGAGGCTGCATGTGACTTACTCTAAATACACAGTTGACCCACTACGTTCCGTCAATAACTAGAACGTTGCAGACATACTGTGGTGGAAAGGGTATTCTAAACAATGTGTGCTGCAAATGAAGCAGATGTTGGGGGAAAAAGGAAATTGTGTGTCACGTGGGAGAACATGTGACCATCTTGGTTTGTTACCAAGCGTACCGTAAACAACCAGAAAGTTGCAAATGTACTCAAATGGAGGAAGATATTCTAAACAATGCGTACTGCAAATGAAGCAGACGTTTAAGCACAAAGGATCGCATGTCACATGGAGGAACACGTGTATATCTAAATATTTAGCAAAAGCATCCACACTTTAGTGGAGTATAATGTAAACTTCTAATTCATATAGGACGAAGGAAAGCATACCGTTGTCATGGTGATAAGTCACAATGCATTTCTCATTCCAATATGTCCAGTGTCCAAATGGTCTAGGGGTAATTCAGCGTGCTAACACGCAAGCCTAGGGGGAAGACCAAGGATTTTGGGTTGATTATTAGTATGAAGTGCTCTCAAAAATGAAGGCGCAAATGGGCTTAAGTGTTACTTAGAGTTCTAGGATAAGGCAGGGGAAAGAATAACCCACACTAACGCAAGAGACTGCTACAGCGTAACCTCATTAATGATACATGGCAAAGCAAAACCAAGTAACTGAGTATAAAGAATGCATATCTCAGATGTATAAGAAAACCAAGATCGTACTCCTACATACTTGGAGGATTAGTCATATTCGTGATCTTTTGATTATGATCACAAAAATCGTGAGAGTAGCAGATGTCAAAGCAAATAAAGAAAAGGACGAAAGATGGAAATCATGCACATGTTGTCAACTAGTTTGGGGAAGAACTGTCTAAATGAAACAGTTCAATGAGAAGTCCTCATTTAAACCTTTGGGATGGACAGTGTCCAGTAAGTCAATCCAATACATCTCTCTCTGCAAGAGTCATGTATTATAGTCACCACCTCTAAGTGGTTTTCTCACAACTTCCAAGATGTAAAATTGAATTTGAGCAATGGAATGTCGTAGTGCTCCAAAATGTCTGGCAACCGGGAATTTAACATTCTTACAGCGAATATATGATTTGTGTTCGGTCCAGCGTTCGCGAGCAAACCGTGCTGTCTGACCTACATATAAAAGCCCACAAGGGCATTTTATACAATAGATAACTCCTGTTGTTCTGCAGGTAGCAAAATGTTTCAGTGGGATTTTTTGCCAGTTTGTGGATGCATAATGTGATTGCCTTTTACTATATTATTACAATGACTGCATGATAAACAGGGGAATGTCCCCTTTTTTTGGAGGTCAATAGTGATTGATTTCGTCTGGGTATCCTTTCCGCTTTCACCAATCTGTCTCAAAGGTTTGTACCGCATTTGTATACCATCATGGGTCATTTAGGGAATAACTTCGAGAGTAGGATCATGGAGGATAAAAGACATTTTATGAATGATCTTTTTGATATGGAAACTTTGTCTAGAGTACTTGGAGATATGCAAGTAATGGGAACGTTCTCATTACCTTGAGAGGACTCCTTTGTGGTTTGTCTTTTTAGTACGATTTTTCCACATTTCGTTATTCATCTATTTTCTTTTATTTTTCATAAGCATCACTCGCATGGGTGGTTACTTTTTCATACACCATCTAGGTAGTTTTTAGATACTTACTTAGCAGCATGCTGTATTTACAGTCCTCTTTTTATACCAGTTCAATACTATTGTCATTCATTCACTCCCATACTTGTTATATTAACAACTTAGATTTTGTTTGTTAGCAGACAGCTCTCATTGTGCTGGTCTACATTCTGCAACATTTTTGCATTACCGCCTCTCGGTTCTTAGGAGTAAATGCCTTTGAGTTGCCATACATTTGGTTGGGTTTACAGACATTATGTAGAGCTGCTAGCAGTTTAACAGTCTTAGATTACTTTAATCTTACTTAGAGAGTAATTTCTCTTGTTACAGCATCCATTGTTGCCCCTGTCATCGCACTCCATTCATTGAGTGACATACGCAAACTAATACGGAGGACCCCTACCAACTACATCTTAGCATCATTGCTTGCCATACTGGGTAAATATCTATTCCATTTAATTTTTATTTCAGTATTGTTTTTCTTCGAATGTTGTATGCGTCGCATTTCTGATGCAGTCCTTCACATGGTTTTCTCTGCCTTGTTACACAGATTTACCTAGGAGTGATACTCCACTTTCCACTTGATGTGACGTCCTGGCATACACTTTACTTGTCGACTTATTCCCTCAGGTAACATTACACACACTCAGGCTGAGACAACATTTAATCTTTAGGAGACTCTCAGGATACTTTGGTTTCGCCTCTCCTTTGCCCTTTACTGTCTGCTTACTACTACTTACACATTTTGATTCCCATCTAATCTCTATACTATTCACCACTTAATTGAACAGACATCTTTATTTACAAAAACTTCTGATTGTGAATAATGTACTTTAGATTTACTGCACCTGACAAAGGCAAGTGTTGATCCCGAAATGCATTGTGCCTCTCATTTTGGAAATATAAAGAAGAATTTACAGAATTGGCTCTATTGAATCTTTCATTTTTCAATATGTCATAATATATGCACTAATTTTTATATTATTTACTGGCTGTTTATAAGCACAAAGGTATGCATGGGACGGGAGTTCCTGAGTCTATTCGGACACCAATGTGTATTTCTTTGTGATTGTATCCTACTCCGTGTCAGGGTAGTGCTACCTGCCCCACACCCAAGTTGATCTCTTAATAAACCTATATATGTGCTAATCATACCTGAATTAGGTGTGCTGCTGTACATCACTTTGTTCTCCCAGTCCTGGCGAGATCAGCTCCAGCCAATCGGGAAGCACAAATACAAGGGTGGCTAGCAGAGGGCAAGGGCCAATGGAAATCCTGCGACCTTCTAACAATGTAATGGATAGTTTCTGGGGAAGGGTCAGGCAAGCCACCGGACATGCGAAGGCAGTCACAACATCTATATGGGTCAGCTATAGAGGATACCATCCCAATCACCTCAGGCGGGTTCTTAGGTTTTTGGGGAAGAGCCCTGATTTGTGATGTCAGAATGTAAGAAAAGCCCCTGACACGGGCTCAGGAGCTGATCCCCCCCCCTTTTGGAAAATGAAGGACAATTTTAACATGCCCTTGGCTTAGTCCTCCATTTGTGTGAGACTTTTTGTAGAAAAGAGACTGCACCACCAAAGGCCCTGATTGCGGGGAGTGGAACTGTTGGCTCATGCTGGGAAAGCCCAAGCGTATGCTGCGTTTTAAAATCCTACCTTGTCCCGTGCTGAAAACATGGGGCAGCGAGACCCCAACTACCGCATCATGATTTATTATTTGTGAACACTACTTTCTTTCTTATGAACATTATCCAACACTTCTTTTTGTATTTAGAGCAAGGATTGGCAATATGTTTTTTAATACAGGCCCTTTTATTTTGACAAGACACCACTCAGACTACCTTATTATTGTTTGATGGTCAAAGCTTGCTCTTACCTTAGATTTAGGTTTAGATTGAGTGTTTTTCCAACCTACCTATACAGTTTAATAAACACCCTTGAGCTGTGATCACGTGCGTCTTTACTGTTGCCGCCATGAGTTCCGTATGAATGGTGTGGGATGGGACTCAATTGAAACAAATTGGGGAACCCTACAGTTTCAAAAACTTAGTCAGAGCGCCCCTAACCCTTCCATCGCCACCAAGGACTCAATGGGGTTGGATATCTGCAGTAGTAGGGAAGCTATTATCCCTCCTGGGAAAAGAGGAATGATTCCTATGGACTTGGTCATGATACCCACTCCGGGGTGTTATATACGATTGGCCCCAAAATCTGGCCTAGCGTGGAAGTTTGGGATAGACGTTTTAGCAAGTATTTTTGATTCTGACATCTGGGGAGATTTGAACGTTGTTTTACAGAATCATGGTGAGATCCCTTTTGAGGTAAGTCGAAGAGATCAAATTGCTCAGGTAATTTTAGAAAGAGCATTATTCCCTCAGTTTAAAGAAAGTGAACCAGATAAACCAGACAGAGGCCATTTATGCTTTGGGGAAGCTGAAAAATCTCTTACTATCAAAGAGAAAAAGGGAGATGAGCCCACCATCTATCCCAATCTAGCCTTTGCCCAGCATAATGATCCAGCTCTCGCTTAAGCTTTTCTACAAGCAATCCCAGAAGGAGAAGGCTTAGAGAAGGGAAGTCCCTTTTTCTTTTCAAAACAAGGATTGCTTTATAGAAGAGAGACATCCATGGAAAGTCTAGTAAAAACGCAATTGGTAATACCCAAGAGCCAACGAAAGGTTGTACTGGACATTGTCCTAAATGCCACCCGGTAAGGTGGGAATGCACAATCTAAAACTCAGGTGCATATTAGTGGGAAGTTTTACTGGCCAGGTATTCATGCAGATATCAAAACATTCTACATCTTTCAAAAGACCAGCACACACTGCCCCTCTAAATCCATTACCAATCATAGAAATTCCCTTTTCAAGAAAGGGCATGGACATAATTGGTCCTCTAGAGACATCCCGATTAGGCAATAAATATGTCCTTGTGATTGTGGATTATGCAACTCGATATCCTGAGGCCTCCCCGATGTGAAATAATACCACACAGCAGATCCTCAAACATCTTCTACCATATTTCTCCAGAGTCGGTTTTCTGAAGGAAATACTAATAGACCAGGGTTCAAACTTTAAGGGTAAGCTTATGGCAAAAGTCAAGGAGCTACTCCACCACTTTACGAACTTTGGTTTACCATCCCCAAACCGATGGCCTAGCAGAAAGATTCAACAAAACAAACAGATTTTACAAAAATTGGTAGACAAGGACGGGAAAGACTGGGATCAAATGATCCCATGGGCACTATTTGCCGTGAGGAACCTCCCTCCCCCACCCCCCAAGCTTCCGCTGGGTCCTCTCCTGTTGAACTGCTCTGTGGTAGAGAGCCCAGAGATGTCCTGGACATGCGTCGGGAGACCTTGGAAGAATGAGGAGGCGGCTCCCATTCCCATCTTACAAACCGCCACCAGAATGTGAGAACACATGAAATTGGTCTGAGACTTGCTTTGTACACATATGGAAAAAGCTCAGAGGCAACAAAAATTCACTTAGGACACAAAAATGGGAACTTAAGATCATTCTCCATAGGACAGAAAGTACTAGTCCTCTGCCAACGTCAGAAAACAAGCTTGTCTCCAAGTGGCACAGACCTTATGAAATTGTAGAGCGAATGGGAACCTGTACTTACAAAGTAGCCCAACAGGACAGAAAACATAAAAAACCAGTTATATCACATAAATCTCTTGAAAGAGTGTTAAGAGAACCCATCAGTCACCCATGCCAAAGTACTAGCCTGTCTGGTTACCGAAGAGTTAGATAACTTTGAATTAATCCCTTCCAAGCTATCTATCCAACAACAACAAGATTTAAAAGACGTGGTAGACTCACTTCCTGATGTATTCTCAGAAAAACTAGGAAGAGTAAAAGGTGCATACCATTATATAAGAACACC
Organism: Ambystoma mexicanum; assembly: GCF_040938575.1. Classification (NCBI taxonomy): domain Eukaryota; kingdom Metazoa; phylum Chordata; class Amphibia; order Caudata; family Ambystomatidae; genus Ambystoma; species Ambystoma mexicanum. The sequence continues at coordinate 669,673,195 of NC_090936.1, forward strand.
TAAAGGTAAAGTGGTTCATTTAAAACTGTATCGAATCCCAGAAGCACGTAAGCAGATAGTGATTGAGGAAGCCAACAAAAGGTTAAAAGCCAACATTATTGAACCATCCTTTAGCCATGGTCCTCTCCTATCATTTCGGTCACTAAACCTGACCGTTCCTGGAGATTCTGCATAGACTTCCATCAAGTTAATGTCATCTCGGACTTCGATGCATATCCCATGCCCCACATCGATAACCTAATTGATAAACTCGGAGCTACCCCCTTTATATCTACCCTAGATTTAACCAAAGGGTACTGGCAAGTTCCTTTATACGGGCCAGATAAGTAAAAAAACATGTTCTCAACACCTCTATGACTGTCAATTTAAAGTCCTGCCTTTTAAATTACACAGTGCGCCAGTCACCTTCCAACGCCTCATGGATCAAATTTTACAACCCTACTCTGATTTCTGTGGAGCTTGCATTGATGATATTGTTATTTATAGTAAGACCTGGAAGGACCATCTCTTCCATCTTTATACCATCATGAAAGTCCTCAGACAAGCTGGCCGAACTGCAAACCCAGCTAAGTGCTGATTGGCCCAATAAGCCATAAAATATCTAGGCTTCTTCGTAGGGAATGGGAATATACATCCCCAACATGAGAAGGTAAAAGCTGTAACACTTTACCCCCACCCCCTTTTCCGACATGAACACTTTCTCATATCACAAAAGACAACAGACTAACAATCAAGCTATTTACCAGACATGTCCAGACACCAGGGTCCGGCAAAGTCAAGCAATTGAGCAGAACCTCACACACCTGATAGCCCTACCCCCTCCCCACAGTTCATTGGTGAAGCACAAAAGCGCAATACGAGCAAGGCAGACTGCACGACAAGAGAGCTAACTCATAACAGCAGTTCAAGAGGAGGAAAAAGATAGCAGAAACCGAAAGGGTAACAAGGAGAGAAGCAACCTTGCCCCTTCCAACCAAGGCCTGTGAAACCTCAGCAAAAGGAATCATAAGATCGCAAAGAGCCATGATCAATACGCATCAATTTCGAGGGGGCCTGGGCCACTTTCTCAAATATTTTAAGCATCGAAGCCCTAAAGGCCTCCCATTTTTCTGGGGACTTGGGCTTTGATGGATAAGTTACTCTCCTCTCAGAGGAGGACAAGGAGGAAGAAGACTTGTGACGTCGCTTTTTTGACTTTTTAGTCGAAGATGAGGAAGATTTCCCCGAGCGACTCTTTGATCTTGACCTCCTCGACGCATGACGAGATTTTCGACTGGATTCATCAGAATACTTTTGTATTTTAGAAAACTTATACTTCTCCTCCCTCACCGGCAGCTTACCTAAGAGCCTTGTTAGACATGGCCAGACAGGACCCGCACTCATCAACCCGATGGTCTGGGCTGAGGCACCAGAGGCAATTCCGATGGGGGTCTGTTATCGACATTTTCCTACCACACTTCTGAATTTATTTTTAACCCTCTCTTGGGTGTGGTGGGAGTAGATGATGAAGACATCGTCGAGGAAAAAATCGGATGCGCCGTTCGTAACACGAAGCAGTTGCGTCGTAAAAATGGAACCAAGGTACGGGCGCTGCTCGAGCCCTTTATACAGCAGATGACGTCAACGCCTGATGGTGGCTCTCGAGGGACTTCGACTCCGCGGCCTCGAACACAGCGCCTTCTGGTGAAAATTCTTTTTCCGAAGCAGCAGAGCTGGGATACGAATATCATAAGATGAGGAATACATGGGAGGACACAATCCATTCGAAACAAAATGATACACACATTGTATTACAACGCTGCAACGCTTCGGGTACTCGCAAATGCAAAGTGGTAATAATGACTGCAACAATGGGGACACAGTCGTTCTCATGACCTTGAGAAGGTGCACTGAGCGCCAAGAACCGAGCTGGGTCCCAGGTATGGGGAGATCATCTCCAGCCAATCAACAAACACAAATCCAGGGGTGGACGGCAGGTGGAAGGGCCAATGGTAACCCTGCAATAATGTAATAGATAGTTTCTGGGCACGGGTCAGCCAAGCTACCTAAAAACGTGAGGGCCAGTCATTTAACATCTATATGGGCCAGCTATCGGTGATACCATCCCAATCACCCAATCAGGGGAGCTCTTAGGTTTTTTGGGGAAGAACCCCGATTTGTGATGTCAGAATGTGACAAATTCCCCAGACACTGGCTCAGGAACTGTGATTACTGGATAGTTTTTTTTCCCTGTATGATCTGTTATGGAAAATAAAGGCTGAGTCCTCCAGTTGTATGCCGGGGGAGGGTTAGTTGGGTCCTGAACAGTGACTGCATAGTGTGAACCCCGGTCCTCTCTGGCATGCCTATACACAATGGATCAAATGTCTGATGCCTCATGAATTGACATGAACATGCATGGCCCCTGCTTTGCACATGTCCTTCACCTCATGGCTGAATGATTTATTAGCAGCTGTCTGCCTGGCAAAAAGAATTGCCACTTTGGCCCAAAAGATTAGCTCGCATTTGAGCTGTGCTGACCATGACAAATGTACAGTGCCAATTACAGGTGTGTGACAATTTGCTAAAGCTCTGACTGAAGACCTCAGTGGCCACCCACAGGAACTCTACATTGCACATGTTGAACAGGCCAAGTGAGTTGTGCAATGCCAGCACAGCAGATTACAGCAAACATCAAAGCATGGCTCTAGAACGTGCGTTTTTGTCACTGTCAGTGGCATCTACTGTCTAATGCTTACTCTGCACTATGACCTTTCGAGGAATCCATCAGTGAGGTTCTCTCTGGTTTACTGGCTTCTTGAGCTAAACCAGACCATCATGCCAAGTATCCATGCCTTTGCAGGTGACATGGATGTGGCAAAGCAAATGATGGAACTGCTTTCAACATTGCATGGCGATCCAGGGGTAGGTGGATGTAATGGTAACATTTAGTACCTGTTGGATTCGGTTATAAACCCACGTTTCCTGGTAAAAGGGGCCACTTTTCATCCAGATATATTGGGCAGCAGGACTTGCAGGAAACATTGCAAGGGGGAGGGAGGCGACTCTCTGCAAATGAGCATGGATGCTTTCCTTAAGTGCTTGTAGTATCAATTGGGGACAGATCACAGGTAGCAGGAGGAACATCATCCAGTCCAAATGTTCCCAAATACACTGTGAATGTCAAGCCCAAGTGTGATGGCAATAATGGCCAGTACATTAATGACACCTGTTGAAAACCTCTGAACAGTGCAGGGACAGGGTACGGAAGTAGATGCTATGAATCACCCGCCTCAGTGGCTCTGGCATTCGGCATACAGATAGGTTATCAACAAGAACAGAGCTACACAGATGATGCCGATCTCTCAGCTACACAGATGATGCCGATCTCCAGGAAACCACCAGAAAATGCAGCCATAGGAAAGGTTCTGACCAATTACAGAGGGTCTGACCCATTACAGAAGTGGTACACCAACAGCTCTGTCAGGACAGCAACATTTGTACAAGCTGTTGTTGAATTGTTCAGAGTTTAACGTGCAGCTGAGCCTGTTGTCTCTAACCGGCGGGGAAGCTTTGCACTGCTGTATGTTGAACAATTGACACATGTAAGAATATATTGCGGAGACTATGGAATGAGGTCTACCTATAGCACATGTACCAGCTTGGACGACAATTTACCGGGTACAAGTATGACACTGAAAAGTGAAGCAGGGTTGCTTTGTGGCACATGTGGCTGGTAAACAGATAGCCGATAGCCTATTGTAGCAGATATTTTTTGAATTCACTATTTTCTCAATCACAACCACCACTTTTAAACTGTTATCTAGAGGTCCCTAGATTGTTCTAAGGTTCTCTCAAAGGGCGCAGCAACCCCTTAAAGTTCTTGGGCTGTCTCAGCAGGTACAGCCAACCACTACAGTTTCCGGGTCTCTGACAGAATGCAACTGTGACCCAAGGTTCACGGGCTCTCTCAAAGGGGGCAATCACCCACTACAGTACTCTGGCCCTCTTGAAGAGTTCAGCCACCCCTTAAAGTTCTGACCACCCGCAGACCATTGCCAACACCACCCACTAATGTTTTCAAGCTCTCCCATGGATCGCTAACACTCTCCGGGGTGGGAAGTCTCTATTTGGGGCTATTCTTTTCCCCATGTATGACTGATTCCTTCCCCCATAAGTAGATGCAGAGCTCATGTGCCCTTCATGTTGGCTGCCACCACTGAGTGGTTCAGATCACCAAGCTTAAAGGCACCATACAATTCAAGCAATAGGTTCCAGAAAGCCTAATTTCATAATCCAGGGTGTTCTGCCCAAAGGGAAGGGCTCCCAGTGGGGCACCACACCACCCACTTGTTTGGGGTGCACCAGCATCAATGGGTTGCTGCTGGCTACAGTTTTTGGTACAACTGTCTCCAAATGGGCAGGCTGGATGGGTGCAGAGACTTTCGCATGGCATGCCCATATCTGCGATGTGCTGCACCCTAGCTTTGGGATGTACTAGGACATGCCCCTCATCACCACCATTGGTGGTAATGATTGTGGCCTATGGGTCGGTAGAGGGATCAGCAGGGGCAAGAAACATATTTGCCTAATACATTATTTTGTGCCACTGATTAATGTTTTTATTGACATTTATAATAAACATTGTAGCAATTAGCAAGATTCACCAATCACTTCTTTGCATATCAAGTGTTATTTATAAACATAACCAAACAACGTAAACCAACAAGTCTTCATACATTATATTGCTAGACTGTTATTCCTGTAGGTGCCTCAGTAGTGTTGCCAGCGTATTAGCGCTGTTGTACTGAGGGGGTAGAATGTGTTACCAACCAGCAACCGCATAGTATCGACTGCAGTGTGGGCCTCTGAGGATCCTGATTATGCACACTGGTTTTTCACGAGGGTTTATCATCTGGTGAGTGGAACACGTCCCAAATTAGTGCTTTCCAGGCTTCGTATGCTGGGCCTGCTTCACCCCCAGCTTTGTAGACCCAGTCACCCCACACTAGTCTCAGCACTCGTCCTGTTCATTGTGCCATTTTTCATATCGTGGTCCACCTGGTGATTTCCATGCCATTGCAATGGACGTCTTTGCAAGTATGCATACCATATCCATGAGTTTGATCACATGCCTATATTTACCAACCCTCGGGTAGGACCCCAAGAGACATTCCTTCGATGTACACTCAAATCTCACCACTCCGCCTTTTCTACAGGCCATTTCTATTTTGTTCCGAATGCACTGTGTTTTAGGGCATTCCCAGAACATGTATATCAGTTCCGCTCCCTCCGACTTGCACCAGGGGCACTGTGAAGTAACCTTAGTGTTAAACTTAGCAATTCTGCCTGGGGTCACGTACGTCCTATATAGGACATTTAGTTGAATCAACCTGAATCCAGCTTTCCTAGAGACTTCCCGGGGGCATGCCAGCGCCCTTGCCCATTCTCTGTTATATCTGTACCCATGTCAGTTTCCCCATTTTTTTTTTTAAGTGCTATGCTTTTGGGGTTAGGTCTGTCCATCAATTGAGCATAGATTCTGGACACGGGTCTCCGCCCATCCCCAAGATTGTGCAACACTGCTAGTACCGGATCTATCTCTGGTTCTTCAGGCCATTTCTTTCATTATTTTTTTGCAACTTTTGTAATCTTGTGATACCACAAAAATTGGCCTCTGGGCAGCCCTTCCTCCTCCACGGTGGACTCAAATTCCCTGAAGGCCCCCTCTTCTTAGATATCACCCCAGGTATAAACACCAAACTCCTCCCATAGCCTCATGTTTATTAGGTCTTCTTTAACTACACAGGCCTCAGCTGCCATTGGGCGGTCACTTTTTGTCAGCTTTAGGGTCCTATTCCAAACTTTCCTGCCCAGCGTTACTATCATCGGGATTGTGTTCAAACACCCTGGTGAGATCCAAAGTATTTCTTTCAGGTTTGCAGGGGCCACAAGCCGTTTTATCAGTCTCGTTTCCGAGGTAGCCTCATCAGCAAGGCATTTGGACACGTGACTGAGTTGCGCCGCTAGATAGTACCTATCAAGGTCTGGTAGTTGGACCCCACCTTCCTTATATGCCAACGAGAGCGTGGATAGGGACAGTCTGTGCCTGGCATTGCCCCATAAAAGTTCCCTCAACAGTTTCTCAATCGTATGGAAAAAGGCAGCTGGAATGTAGTGGTGCACATTGTGGAAAAAGTACACGAATCTGGGCAATATTATCATTTTTGTTACAGCAACTCTACCCATCACCGATAAAGGCAATTTAGACCAGAACCCAATGGATTTTCTGAGCCCCCGCAATGCCAGTTTGGTGATGTCCTCATGCATGAAGCCAGGGGTATGCCAAATGTTCACTCCCAGATACCTAAATAATTTAGTCTGCCAGTTAAGCCCCACTTCCGGAAGTTCAGTTGCTGGTTTCCCAGCTAGTCCCGCCAGTGGGAATATGCAGGATTTCTTCCTGCTGAAGGATATCCCTGAGTAGTATGCAAATGTTTCCAACACATCTAGCATCACTGGGACATTCAGGTGTGGGTCCCGTAGATATAGGAGCACATCGTCCGCATACAGGGACACCACGTGATGCACTCCCCCCCCCACTGTGATTCCTGCATCAAAAAACTGTTTTCTAATGTATATTGCTATCGGCTCCAGGCCCAATATATAGAGCATGGGCAACAGAGGGCAGCCCTGTCTGGTCCCTCTCTGTATGTCCCAGGGGGCTGAAACTATCCTTCCCATTTTAATCCTGGCCACTGGCACTGCATAGAGCAGTTCCACCCATCTAATGAAGTGCTCGTCCAGCCCAAACTCCCTCAACACCGTGATCAACCACTCCCGCAGGTTTACCGCCGTTTTGCGGTTCGGGATGAACCCATTCTGATCCTCATGAATTAAGGTTCCTATCACCTTGGAGAGGCGCTTCGCCAGTATAGTTGTCAGAATTTTAACATCGTAATTTAACATTGCTAGGGGCCTATAGGAATCATACTCGTCAGTGGGTTTACCAGGTTTAGGAATCGGGACGACCAGGGTCTCTCTCATGGTGGTCGAAGCATTTTTATCTCAAATGCTTCCTCAAATACTTCATGTAAAAACGGAGTCTGCGCCGATGAGTACGTTTTGTAAAATTCAGGGGGGCAGACCATCGCTTCCAGGGGTTTTGCTGGTAGCCAATGACTTGATCGCTTCACTTATGTCTTCAGCAGTCAATTCGCCATTAAGCATTTATTTTGTGCCTTGTCTAGTTCGGTTAGCCCTATCTCCTCCAGTGTATCCAGTGTATCCAGTGTATCCAGTGTATCCAGTGTATCCAGTGTATCCAGTGTATCCAGTGTATCCAATATTTCCTGTTGTGGCACTTGTTTCTCATGGCGGTACACGTGGGAGTAACATTTTTGGAAGGTGTCATTTATAGACAGCAGTGTCGTGTGCACCTCTCCCACCCCATTCTTAAGTATCATGGTTAGGTGTCTCGGGTTCTCCCTCTTGCACAGCCATGACAAAAGCCTGCTCGGCTTGTCCCCCTCAGAGTGTGCTCTAATGGTTTTCTCTATGTTGTCAACTTTAGACAATCTATTCCAGGCCTCTTTATTGCTTTCCCTGAGCTCCATCAGTTCCCTTTCCCCTCCCAGAGTCCTTTGGGCAGTGGTTTCCAGCTGTTTGATCCTTTCCTCAATTATCCCTAGTTCCTTCTATAATGTTCGCCTAATTCCCCCCGCCCCTGCAATGGTTTCCCCTCTCACCCCTATTTTTAGTGCTTCCCAGATGGTGCTCCATCGATCTACACTCCCCACATTTGTGTCTATGTACTCGGTCAATTTAGTGCAAAGTTCTTCTCAGAATGCATCGTCTGACAGAGCGTCAGTAGGCATCCTCCACAGCAGTATGGGGGCCTATGACCCTTCATTGCCCAGACCACTAGTAAGGGTGAGTGGTCTGATATCGATCTGCCCAAGCAGGCTGCAGATTCAATTTGGGGGTAATGTGCCCTGTCCACTAATAGGTAATCTATTCTTGTGTACAGCCCATGTGGGAACGAGCAGCGGGTGTATTCCCTCCTACCTGGGTGTAATTCCCTCCACACTTCTGACAGGTCCAGAGTCTCGATAGCCCGCTTGAGCAGCGTCTTTATATTCCCATCTCGTTATGTAGTGGTATGGACCTAGACAGGTCATAATCATGCACACAGTTGAAGTCCCCCCCGCCCCCAAAATGAAAAAGTAATCACAATGTGGGGCCAGTGCCTCACACAGCCCATTTAGGTATGCCGTGGTTCCATGGTGCGGGTGGTAGGAGTTCACTATACAGACCTTATTCTGCTCAATGGTGCCCTCAACTATGAGGTATCTCCCTTCTGCATCCGCTATTTTCGTTGTTAAGCGAAAAGGCACTGACGCATCTATCCAGGTGTATACTGTTGGGGAGAATTCTCTGTAAAGGCTAATTTCCCCAAACCTAGTGAGTCCCCCGGCAGCTTTGCTGGATTTTTGGGGTTTATTTTTTTCTCCTGCTAAGAGTGAGACTCTTTTTCTCCCACTCTTAGACATGATTTGTGGTGTTCCTTTGACTTTGTAGGTGTTCTATGGGCTATGGGGTAATTTACCCGATAGGGCTTCATGTGTTTTTGATATGTGGGTTACACAGCACCCTCCGTGCAGTAACCAAGGGGTGTCATCGTGACCCCCAAATATAGACTCCATACCCTGGGACTGACTACTGTCTCCCAGGGCATGTAAAGTCACCATTGGCTTTACTAGTCTCAAATTGTGAATAGAACCAGTACAAACCATCATATTGTGGACGTACTGGTCGGGGTCTGTTGTTCGAGGGGGCACTGTCCAGTCCCCCCCCCCGACCAAGTTTTGGCTGGTGGCAGTGGATACTACTTTTTATATTCGACCGCAAATATATTCCTATGGGATTTTCCCATTGTTCAAGGCTACCACTTTTTAAAATAGCCTCGAACAAACCGCTGGTTTATTAAATTAATATAAATTCACTGGTTGTTATTTTTTGCCGAAACCTGGTTCCAAAATGGCGTTTGTGTTCGCTTCTGTGACTCCAATCCAAGTCAAGCCCTTTGTTTCACTTTTTGGCGGGCTTCTCCACAGAAGCCTCCAAAAGTGGTGTCACTCTGTCTGGGTACCACAGGGGGTGTGGGAGGGGGTTTAGGCACCCTGGACTGAGTTGCCTCGGCAACTCAAGTCGCACTCTTGTGTGATGGGCCCAAGTGGTGAGCCGCCCGGCTCACCACTTAGCATGTTTGAGTGACAGCTCGGCTGAATGAATGGGGGTTTCTGAATAAAAGCAGGGCTTTGGGGACTGGAACTTGAGACGTCGCCACAGGACCTAAAGAATCCGAGGAGAGAGAGAAGCCGAGCTGACCTGCAACGACGACACCACCGGTGGAGCCCTGCTGAACCGTCTCACCACTTTTCCTGACGACAGAGGAGATCTCCAGTCAGGAGAGTCTTCTTCCTGTGACTGGTGGGGATAACCAGTTTGCCCGTCTTTTCGCCTTCCTGGACCATCTCGTGGCCACCTTGCCCGTGCCAAGCACCCCAGCAACCGAAATACCACAGTTTACCACCACCGCGAAGAAGAGGGTAGTGCCTTGTAACCGGGAAACTCTGCAGCTGGTTTCTTCCCTGGCAGTGCAACGACCTTCATCTTTCCTCCACGTCGAGACCTCCTCTTCCTCTGGACGAAACACCGATTTCCACCCGCTGCCAGGAACAACTGCCCCCGCTGGAGCGTTCTTCCCATTTCAGGTACTGTGTCCCGCCTGGCTTCCCTTGCGACAGATTGTTCGGGGAGACAGTAAATCCTCGACTTTCTGACCTGGGTTAGCCTGGGGCCTGTTAACTAACTTTTCCTGACTTGATCTCAATCTTTTGTGAACTATCTACAAAGACTCTTTGGGCATAACTCCACTGTATGGTCCTGGACACATTTCGCTAGCTCTCTCCAAGAGTGGGCCTGGCATTTGAACTTCCTTGCTCTCCAGTAGACTTTGCTTAACCTGCCTCACTGTGATTCTTTGAAAGGTATTGAAATTGTGTGCTTCCATAACTTTGCCTTTTCCCCCTCCCTTTATCTATAATTTATTAGAGTGCCATCTAATGTTAAGCGCTCACCTCTGTCTGAAAATAAGTGGTGTTTCTCACTAAGACTTGTCTAATAAGTAATTAGGGTTGTATATATAAATAATAGTGACTGTGTGTTGAATTTACTTACCTCTTTTTGTGCTAGTGTAATTTACAAGTGTGTCTTTAAATAAATAATTATATACTTTTACACCAAAGCTCTGGTCAGTGTTTGCTTGTGCTACTGTATCTCTGTACCTATTGTGTATACTCTATATACTGCCTAACTCATCTTGAGAGAAGTCTGACTGCTCAGCCACAGCTACCAGGTAAATCTGGGTGGTACAGACTGCTACCAATTGGGTTTACTGCCAACCACCTGTAGTCCTAAATCTTTTGCAGTGGTCCCTAAGGGAACTGCACAGGTTTCTGCCTAACATATACACCCTGTGAGTATTTAGAATATCCTGCACCAAAGCCCTGCTCCCACCCCAGTGTTTCTCCATTTTTGCATTATTGTCTACTGCGAGGTGGGACTCCTGCAGCAGTGCAATGGAGACTTTCTTTCTGAGCAAGAAAGACTTAATTCAGTTCCTGCGCATGTAGGTACCCATGCCCCGGACATTCCATGTTAAAAATTTTATTTCAGCTGTCATCCTTATCTGGTTCCATTCTCCTCAGCATTCCCCCAGTTGACCTCCACCACTCCCCCCCCCCCCCAGATTACTTTCCCGCCTATCATCCGCATACCGTTTCCTCAATTTACCTGGCATTACGGTGGCAACCAGACTTCCCGAACCAGTAGGCTTTGTGTTTTCCCTGAGCACCGTCACTCCACGCTTCAAGCACCCCCAGGCTCAATTTATCCACTGATTTGAAAACTATAGAACCTTTCAAACAACAACAATGGTAACAGAACAAAATGAATCAACTGCGCCCTGCAGCCGCTTCTTGCAGGCGGCGCTCAGGCGCCACAGCACCTTTGTGGCCCATCCCGGACTTCGTGCACGGTTCTTTAGGTGTCGGCAACAGGCCAAAACCAGTTCTTTCGCAGGGTGTGTCTATGCGCTCAGGCCAAGTGGCCCGTCCGTACTCCTGTCTTTTCCAGGTCTAAGTCTTGGTAGCGAGTAAAGCTAAATTGCTGATAAATGCTTGATCTTTAACAAAGAAAGATACGATAACGTTAACAGAGTGGTCTGGCACAGAGAGTGTGCTCAATCGGAGGTCTCTCTGAGGTATTCAGCCTAGAAGGGGCAGAAGCGAAAGTTTGAAGAGGAAATTGATGAATATAGTGAATCGAGGTGGTCCTGCGATGGTTTAAGCAAAATCCATTGCACAGTCGAAAGTCTTCGATATCTCATACCAAGAGGAATGTTTGGAAGGTGCGATTACATTTGCCAAGCCCGATCAAGGGAGGCCAATTATGAACATTGTCTTAAAGGGAGTCTGAGCCTGATGGAGGGGGACCCGTGGTGAACAGTAAATCGCCTGAGAAATTGTGAAAATCTTGAGAAGAAAGGATATTTGGTACTTGTTGGTTGAATCAGGCCCTCTGTAATAAGAGACTTTGAATGGTAGACACTTTGGCGCAGAAGGCCCTGATACCTATGTTTTGAATTGCATCATTGTGGCAGAGAAGCCAGAGTGTGTGCGTAGCTAATGTGTGCCGCCTTCTGTCGTGCTGAAAATGTGGGGAAGGGAAGCCAACTGCTCAACTATCCAGACATATCATTTCTTGAACACTTCTTTTTGCATAACATTGTTTCCCACACCCTTGAACTGTGATCACGTCTCGGTCTTCACTGTTTGATACCATGTCGTCGTCGTCCTCCTCCTCCTCCTCCTCCCTCCACAAACCAGTCCTCCTCCTGAGGGACCTCCCCTGTATTTCCAGCACCCTTGTCCTGCTAGGTAGCGACCATTTACCCTTTAACACCTCCCTCCCAGAGAGAAGCTCTCATACTTCCTCTAGGGTGCTTGCTGTGGCCAACTCCAACTCACATGAGGAACATGCCCTCCTGCTCCTCCACTGGCCCTGCCTTCATGGGGACATTCACAAGAGGGTTTTCCCCTCCTGCCTACATGGGAGCCTCTGCCACTGGTCAGGTCTCCCATGCCTCTGTGCACACAGGGCCTCCAATAGCCCCGACTATTCTCCTACTCTTTTTCTTGGGGCCTCAACAATTGTCTGAGGAGGCTCCCCTGCCAACTCAAAGGGCTGTTGATGCTAGGTAGTTCAGGACCTTTAACCAGTGTCAAGAAACCGCAAAAGCATCCACCCCTCACCTCAACTATAATAGTGGATCCTCCTCCTTTTTGTAGGGGGGAAACGTATCTCCTCCACCTCTGCTTGCACATTCGTCACCTCCCCTCATTGCAGGGACACAATGAGAAAACCAGAAATAGAGAAATGTGAGAATTAAATAAGCCCAGAGAACCCAAAACTGTGTAATCCCTCTTGAGAACCAAGAATAATGCCCAAAGAACAAGTCAACTCCAAATACAAGCTTTGAAGACAAAAACTACATGGCAAACCAACACAACCAACAGAGCAGCAAGCGCAACAAAAACAAATATGCTGGGAAAAACTGGGAAAGGGTAAACAATTCTTTCCTTTTTTGTGTGTTTTGTGGAGATCGGATTAGAGACCGGAGAGTTTTCTAGGCTTTTTTAAGTTGTATTAGGGCAAAGAAAAGGCAAAATGAAGAAGAAATGGCAACTTTTTATGGGGAAAATAACAGCACACAAGCAACAAATTGAACAAATACGAACACCTTAATTGAAAATAAAAACACACTACTGACCAACAAACCAAGGAACTAGATAAAAAACATCCAACTCCTAAAACTCTATTCTGCTGAAAGCGCTGAAATCACCCTCTAAATTCCCTACCAGTGAGAGCCTTCTCTGTGTATTCCTTCTCTCACAGTCAGTGAAACCACACAAAGAAACAGTGAACTGGGACTTTTAAAAAGGGACAAACTTCCTTCGTGAAATTAATGGGCTCTGTTTGGCTGAACACACTCAAATCTGCCAGATAAGGGCTCAGAGGGCTGCACAAACAAAACCAACAAACTCAATATTTGAATATCCTGATTGGACGACAAATCATTGCAAGAGACCTTGAAGCCGCTGTGCGGTCGAGCTGAGTTTCAACCACACCAAAAACGTATCGTACACTGTTGTTAAAGGACAACTAACGCCAAAGGTTCTGAGTTACCAGAAATGAAGTTTTTGGGAAGTTCACCCAGGCTTAGTTACTATTATGTTGATTGTCCACTAGATCTTGCTAGAAGTAATTTTCACTCGCACTGTCCAGATTTCAAGGTACTAATTACTCTGGACTTCTCAAACTAAGGGCTAGAAAAAGATCAGCACTCTCCACCTGGTTAGCCAAACCCAGTGACTCTAACATACTAACTTTCAAGACCATCTCAAAAGAATACAAAGCTGCCATCATTAAATTGAAGTGTAATTCCTTCAACACTAGGAAAGCAAACGCCAAGTCTGGCTCTAGAGAGATTTTTCCCATCTTCAGGGAGCTGGAAACACCTTCTCCCACCACCCCATCCTTCTCTAAGGCCAAGGGCTGGTGTAACAACATCCAGGATGCTATGCTGGATAAGCTGAACATCCTTCAAAACAAAATCATTGACCACCAACAAGCATTAAAACAACAACTATCTAAGCTCCACAACAAAACCTCTAGTGATGCCCCAGCCTTTTCATTTAGAGAAATAAACTAACAGAAAGTCACTGCACTCCTCAAATCTACAAACCCTCCAACTGCAAAGGAGATGCTTGTCCAGCGCAGCTCATCGAAGACTGTGCTGTCATGATCTCTGCTTCCAAAAGATCAGGACTTGCCCGACTCCCTTGGAAGCAGACCCATAACCCCGGTTCCGAGTGCCAGCCAGTCCCAATTGGGACCTTTTGGACCCTGTCCTGGCGCCAGTGGCACCAGGCTCATAAAGATGCCCAGTCCCAGCGCTGGAAGCGCCGGGCTCATAATGCTTGGGTGGACTTACCTGCAGCAGACCATGCTGCTTACTTACCTGCCAGTTGAACCCCTGATCCTCTTCTGTTTGGGACTACTTTTCCTGTTGGGTGGGGCAGGAGCCACTCCCTAGGTTCAGCACACTGGAACTCTTCTGTAAAGCAGGAACTCTTTTCTTACCTAGGCATGGCTGTGGAAGGAGACACCTAAGCACTACAGGAGGCTATTTAAACCACACCCGATGGATGAATCTTGCTTTGCATTATTCTGCATTCTCTGCAGCAGAACGCTCACCGTGTCTTCTGCTCCTGATCCTGGGCCTAAGGGAACAAAGGCTTACCATCCTGGAATCCAGTCTTCAGCAGCACCTGTACAGACAAAGAAAGAACAGGTTAGCACTACGGTCTTCAGTGGCAGCGCATCTCTTACCTGGTCCATCGGCTGTCACCAACGCCTCGCGCTGCATTCCGGCATCTGAAAGACAAAGGCTTACCTACTCTTCGCATGCTCCGGAGGTCTTCGCACTGCATTCCGGCATCTGAAAGACAAAAGCTTACCAGCTCTTGGCACGCTCCGGAGGCCTTCGGCGCTGCATCCCGCATCTGAAAGACAAAAGAAGGTGCGTTTAAAGACATTGGGCAACTTTATTACTCACGTGCCATTACTCCTTCCCACGTCGAATCCAGTGGGTATTCCAGCCCCCTTCAGCTTCTCTAAAGCTCCGAACTTGTACCTGCAAGATAAAAGGGACAGTTAGTGCGCATCGTGAAGCAGGCTACAAGCGCTTACTTACGTGCTTCCAGGCGCTTCTATTCCTCACGCGGGTTCGATCCTCAACTCTCATCAGCCCGCCATCCGCCATCGCCGCAACCCTGCAAAACAAGAGATATCATTACAAAAGACTTAAGACATTTGAAGTGCCCAGAACTTACCGTTCGTGCAGTTAACGACGGACAGCAGTCCTGAGGTCAAGAGGCCTGCACCCTTATCCAGTGAAGAAACTGGTTACGGCACCCTGTCCCGAGGCAGATGGAGAGCTCGGCGTTCACTTACCTAAGGTGAGGGCGTTAACCTTTGGGGTTCTACAGGAGAAGAGAAAGGGAAGAGGAGAGAGGCACCCAATAACCCCAGTTCATTAATCCCATATTTTCTATCTGCAGACATCTTACTCTTCGAGTCAGACATACAGTGCACAGAGGTCCAGCCCAAAGAGCCAACCGTGTGTTACACATCACCTTTGAAGATACGGCATTCACCCAGTCAAGACCGGCGCCTCTGCGGGAATCAGGTGAGCGTTACATGTGCTTTCACCCTTGCACCTTTCATTGCAGCCTTTATCAACGCCTCCTTCAAATCAGATTATGTCCCTGCCTGCCTCAAGGAAGCATGGGTACGACCACTTCTGAAAAAACCCACGCTTGACCCATCCATCCCAGGGAATTACAGGCCCATCACCACGGTCCCTTCCCTGCTGAAATTTCTCGATAAAGCAGCTTACATACAGGTCCACAAATACCTTGAGTCAAGTCATCTGCTTGGTCCCCAGCAGTCTGGCTTCCGTCCCGGGCATGGGACCGAAACTGCTTTACTGGACCTTAAAAACAAGATTGATGATCTCAGAGACGCAGGCAAATCTGCCCTGCTGCTGCTCCTTGACCTGTCTGCAGCGTTGAACCATGATACCCTATGCCACCACCTGTCTACTGCTGCAGACTTTTCTCCTAACGCTATACATCCATTGTTAAAGAAAGAGCTATGAAAGTCTTCTCGGATCAGACCTGCGCCAGCCCCAAACTGATCAAATGTGGAGTTCCTCAAGGATCCTGCATTTCCCCCACCCTTTACAACCTTCTCATGAGGTCCCTGTTCAACTTCCTGGACGCACTAGGTATCCAATACACTAATTATGCTGGTGATACGCAGGTCCTCATCCCTCTAACTAGTGACTACAAAGTCGACAGGGAGTCACTAAACTCCTTCTATGCCACAATACAAACATGGATGGCTGAAAATTGGCTTTGCCTCAACAGCGAAAAAACGGAACAACTTTTTATTGGCTCAAAAAACTTGATGTGAAGTACAGCTCATTCGTGATTGATAACACTTCCATCCCTGTGTCTCAGGCGGTAAAAACCCTGGGGATGTACTTGGGTGCAAACCTGTCAATGGTTAGACGTGTTAATGCCAGTGCGTCGGCCTACGCCTACCACACCAAATTGATCACAGGAGCAAGGCCCTTCCTAACACAACAGAACAGCCTCACCTTAGCCAGAACAATAATAGGCTCTCGGCTTGATTACTGCAATGCCCTCTTGGCAGGCACATCTGCAAAAACATCAGGAAACTTCAGACCATAAAAAACAATGCCCTCAGGGCGGCCACTGGCATTTCCAAGAGGGACAACATTTCAGCAACCAGGAATTATTATTTTCAAGTCCCTCGCCCACAAATGTCGCCACCACACTGCCTCCCTTTACCTCTCTAAGAGAATTACCATTCCCACCACAGAGACCCACACGAACCGCCTACATGAACCGCATTACCATCCCTAAAACCCTCAGGTCTCGAGTAGGAGGATCCAGTTTCCCAGTCATTGCAACCACCAACTGGAACTCTTTACCACCCCATTTGTGAAACATGGAATCGCACACGGCATTCGGGGAAAGTGGTCAAAACACTTCTATTTGTATAAACCTGTTGCCATCCACTCTGTTGCTTGCATGCTGTTTCTTCCATGACTAGGCTAATTTGATGTACATAATCACAATCACCTATGTTCATGTTGTTGCTGATCCAGATCAGGCCCTCGCTCTCTGTAACCATGAGCAAGGCCCCCCACCTGTAACTAAGACATTTTCATGAAACAGAGCCTCGATGCCTGTGGGCTGTAGTGCGCTTTACAAATTCAAAAATAAAATGAAAAAAATATTTAAGCACAATGTACCCTTCACAAACTATCCTTGTGCTCAATATAAACCACAGAGAAAAAGTGTACACCCTACTACTATGGACTACTGCGGTAAATTCTCTTAATCTGAAACCTGCGAACAATTGCTAAACTCGACACTCCATGCTTGGTCCAGTTTGGGGCCATTCTTCATAAATGCAGGTGACATGTTCAGAGGGTTATGTGCAAGTTTGGGTGCGACATGAGGGGTCTGTACATGCATTTACAGTTGCTGTGTATGAGCTTATTGAGGCAGTTTTGTGGCACATGCTTTCGGAATGGTGAGTTAAGCGTTTGAATAAGGAACAAGATGGTAAAGCAGTATCCTGCCTGTTGAACAGATATACCTCCATGATTGTTGTTACTCTCTTGGCAATTATTGACAATCTTTTGTCTTGCAATAACTAAGGCATGCATTGGCTGGCTCTGTCATTCTGTGGTTGCACGCTTTGCTCCAATGATTAAGTTAGCTGGGGGAAAAAGCAACACACTTACTTGGTGCACACAGTATTGACATTAAACCAACAGACAGGACACTAAAACAAAACTCAGAGTTTCAAATACAACAGGGTGCCACTGAGGGTGCCTTGAGATGAGGATGATGTAATTCTTACGGCCAAAAATGAACAGAAAGTGATTTTTTAAAGTTTGGGATACCTCAACGTTGATGGCGAGTTTCTTGCCAGTGTTACGATAGTAAGCATCATATTAATACAGCTCAACAGGGTGCAAAAAACACTTCACTTGGTCAAATGCATCTTAGAAACAAATATTTGGGGGAAATAAAAAAACATGAATGCAAGATAATCTAAACTACAAATCTATGGCATCTCATTGCATGACTACTTACCTCATTCTCAACTCATGGCACAAATCTCATTGCGTGAACATGTATCAAAATGCCATGTCTTCAAATACTGGGGTGTTTTTTTCAAAATATTTTAAGAAGTTGTTTCCATCTGTCCTATTGTACAATGGGGTTACACCTCGATTTGCTTTTTCACCCACAACTGACCCCACCTTCCATTTCCCCCTCACTTTTCATGCCCTTTTCACTTTAATGTTATATACTTTTTAAACCATTTTAAAAACCTATTTTAATTATTCCCCCCACCCCCCAAGCTTCTTTACCTCTCAAATCTTGGTGTTTTGTCATTGAAACAACTGAGTGCCATTTCGGTGAGTTGGCCTCGCAGTGAGTTGTGATTTCTTTGACATGGTTTTATTACGTTGCCTATGGTGAAATGAATGGATACTTAAACAACTTGGTTATTGTTGAAAATCTAGGTGTTAAAATCGCTGTTAGAACCTTATGTTTAGGTGTAATACTTAACTTTATCAAGGTTCTGCAATTATTGTTAGGGTTCCAGAGTTCAGCCCTACTATAACTGCTCACCACAAACATAATGACAAATGTTTCATGAAAACATAAAATGAAAAATTATTGAGTCTCATGCAACCATTGAAAACATTTTAAACAATTGTGCTCAAAATGTATTTGATAATATAGAAAATGTCTATAGACTGTTCTCACTGAAAGCAAGCGCACTTCATAATGTTTAGGATATACTATCACCGACTGGGGTGTTCGGTTTTAAAGAATCACAACTAATTATATTCCAGGTGAGGACAATTTTAGAGAAGATGTTCTAGTTTTCCAAAGATGAAAAGGAATACGTAAGCCAGGAATACAAAATAAAGTGATTTTGCTCATGTTGCTTTAAGATCAGTTTCAGAATAAACATGAACGTACATGCAAAACAGCCTCTGGCTGACAGCAATCAGTAAATCAACATGAAGGAAGTCACATTCCTTAAACTTCACCCAATTTCTTGAGACAGTGCCAATGTCCACTAGCTGTAGGAAAATCAAAGATAAATGATGGTTTATATTAAACTAGACTGGCCAAGCCGGTAGTCCCACATGATGAATAAATGTGTCGATGTGAATGAGTTTTGTAGTTACTGAAGAAGTCTGACAGGAGATGCATGGAGTTACTTGTTTTGTTTAATTCGCCCAGAACAAGCAAAAAAGGGTATGGCTACTCTCTCTCTCTCTCTCGTTATTTAAAGAACATATTGTACAGAACGCACACAAAATTCAGAGCTGTTCTTTATAGGTGACTCATTAACATATGCTATTTGGCAGTCCCAGCATAGGCAAAGAGAAAAGTAGAAGGAAACTGAATAACGGATAATTACCCTGGTAGACAACTTTAAGCAATGATGTAATTCCATCATTTATGATGGCAATTATGAGCGGAAATAATAACGGCTAAGCATTGGTGAATACGATTACGTGCAATGTTTAATGTAATACTCATAATATAGGCAAACAACATGGCTGCTTAAATAATTTCATTAAGATTTGCTACTTTTCCTATTGAGGGCATCAGCGTAGCTATGGGCCATTCCCCTTCCAAATGAAAGCTCGGGTTTTTGCATCACTTATAACTTTGATTGATCAAACATGAAACTTGTCTCGAATGTATTTCCAGAAACAAAGTTAGTTGTGAAAAGATTCATTGAGATGGTTCAGGGGCTGTGGCACACACTGGTAGATTTTACTCCATGTTTAATCCTTTTTGTCTTGATGAAAATCAGTTAAAAAAAGCATCTATAAAGAACGATTAAAAGAAAAATGTATAGCTATATTGACAGTTGGATCAAGAGATTTCCTGACCTAACTTTCTAAAATCAGAATCCCACCATTTAATTACTTGAGTTATAACTTAATTATTTAGTGTGGACCCAATCTTTGATATGTGCTTGGAGTGGCATATCCCCCATCCATGTCCTGCCAATAGCAGGCTACAAACTTCATATGGTTAATATAAACACAACAGATTACTGCAAACACAGAACACTTTTGACAACAAGTACAGTGTGTCCAGTACTACTCTGCATTGTGGACAGCACCTCTCTACTGATGTCCCCCAAGAGCCTCGTGGTGAATTCCTGGCTATTCGTTACAGGGCCAAGCTGACATTGCACACGGGGGAATGGTCTGAGTGATCCCTGCATTATGACAGTACAGACCTCCATTTTGGCTGCGAGTGGTTCCCGGAGGCTGTGAGCAATGGATTGAGGAATTAAGTGGTAGACAGCATGTGAGCGCAACTTCAAGTAAAGCATTGCACAATGAGTGGTATTAAAACAGTGGAAGAAATGGTCTGCTTGGGCTCACGAGAGGCAGATGCTGTAGAAGAAGCAGCTAAGGATAGTAAAAGGGATAAGGAGACAAGAGAGCATAAGAATGATATAGATGAGAAGAGGGAGGGAGTGGTGTGTTAAGTATGCATAAGATGGGGTGAAACATTCAAGGAAAAGCTGGCAAAGGAGGAGAGGTATAAAGGACACACAGTTAAGACATCAGGGAACGTAGTACACCTAATTAGAAAGCAACACAGGCAGACAGAGTACAAGACAAGGGGCATAGGCAAAAGTAGTGATGGGTAACAGGAAGTTCAGTTGAGACAGACCGGTCACTGTTGCATAAGTAAGATGCAGGTGTGGTCCAGCATGAGACAGGAGAGGATGGCATCATATATGCTCAAGTTTTTTTAATGTTTTTATTTGGTTGGATAATATAATCATCCTTTCAAATACATACATAAAAGAAAACATTTAATCAAAAGTAATTTCATAGTTGTAACATATACGAACATCGATTACATTAATTACATTAATTAATTTAAACACAGATTTAACAGAATTGAAAAACTTCACTATTGCATTTCATTACATATCATTAATTTAATTGTTGATCCTGTCATCTTTAGGAAATATTGTATCCAATAATCGAATTATTGCCACTCAATTGCCAATCTAGGGGAATTAAATAACCTTTGCCACATTTCACTTATATCTAAATCACAATGGTTGTATGATTCTTAATGTGGATTTGTCGTAAGTTAGTGAACATAGGACATGTCATTATACAATGCTCTAATGTTTCTTTTTCACCCCTATTTTGGCAAAAGCGACAGTAGTTCGATTGAATTGAAATTTGTTTCCTTCTAGCCATTAAGGCTCGAGTGGGCCATAAATTCAACCTGAATCTTAAATATTGGTTACGTATGTATGGTGATGGGTATTTGATCAGATCGTCAGCCATTTTTCAATAGCTTTTGTGCTCAAACAAATAGGGATTAAAATCCTTATATTTAAGGAATGTTGTACGGTTTTCTATCCAATCATGTTGAAATATTTTTTGTTTCGCTCGTTGAAGGTTATAGATTAGAAGTTCCAGAGTGATCGACACGCATCAGCTAGGGCATCCAATGTATACTTGCACCATAACTTAGTGAATACGTGTTCTCGGGCCAATAAATACTGGGCCATGATAGTTAGAATACCATAATCAGAATTCTTTCCCAGAAGAGAAGTAGAGCACACATTTTCCACTTGATTTGTGTTTCTAGTGATATTAAGCCTAGTTCATGTCGTATAAGTGGCAACGGTGTAGATTTCGGTTAATTGAGTAATTGCTTCTAAAATCGTGATTTAAGCTTTTGCCATCATTTATATTCTTTTGGTAGGAAGGTTTCAACACCATACGTTATTTTTGGAATAACTTTTAGTTGGTAAAATTGCATGATGTGTGATGGAAAATGTTCCAAACTTGCCTCTAAGTATCTTGGCTTGAGAGATTAATATCCGAAGTTTACAGATCATCTCTTGTTACAGTACCTGGTGAGTTATACAACTGGTAATAGTAATACCCAAATATTTGTATTGTTGGATCCTTAATAAGGGCTCCCTATGTAAATACAAGTATATGGTCTAGTTTTAGTTTTCATGTACTTCTTGCATACCATTAACTGCGTTTTTTGGATATTAATCGTCAGATTATTAGCTATCGTGTACTGAGCTAACTCATCTATTAGCATCTGGAGACCAGTCGGAGTTTGTGATAACAATATAAGAGCATCCGCTTAAAGCAAATGACATATTGTCTGTGCACCTAATTTGGGAGAATCGCATTGTAAAGCTCGCAGGTCAATGCCAAAATCAAGCATAAGCCAAGATACAGCCCTGCTGGAGTCCTCGATGGGTCTCAGAAAAGGCAGACAATTTGCCTGCTAGGGTTAGCCTGACTTGCATAGTTGTATTGGAATGAAGTAGCATTATTAAGGTCAGAATATGAGGAGATTTATACCGCAGTAGGTTGTGATACAAAATGGTACAGTCAATAGAATCGAAGGCGCCATGAAAATCAATGAATGCTACGTAAAGAGGTTGGTCTCGAGCCGCATATTTTGATCTTAGCATGTTTAAGGTGATCAGCTTAAAATTAGTTCCCAACCCTGCCAAAAAACCAGATTGAAATGGATCTCTAAGTTGCTGTTGTAAAGTCCATTTATTGAGATCCCTCAGAATTATTCTGGAATATAGCTTCCCCGGGGCGTCGAGTAATGCTACAGGCCGATAGCTTGTTGGATTTGTTCGATCACCTTTTTTTTTAAATTGGAACTATGATAGTAAGTTTCCATGTCGCAGCTAGGGTTTTTGTGACATTTATGTGATCAAATATATTAAGTTGAATTTAGAAGTGTGCCCAATAGCCTCTCTGTGAAAAGTAGAATATAGAAGTGTGCCCAATAGCCTCTCTGTGGAAAGTTGAATTTAGAAGTGTGCCCAATAGCCTCTCTGTGAAAAGTAGAATATAGAAGTGTGCCCAATAGCATCTCTGTGAAAAGTTGAATTTAGAAGTACATCTAGAAAGTTGCATTTAGAAGTGTACCCAATAGCATCTCTGTGAAAAGTTGAATTTAGAAGTGTGCCCAATAGCTGTGAAATGTTGCATTTAGAATTGTGCTCAATAGCCTCTCTATGAAAAGTTGAATTTAGAAGTACATTTAGAAAGTTGCATTTAGATGTGTACCCAATAGCTTCTCTGTGGAAAGTAGAATATAGAAGTGTGCCCAATAGCCTCTCTGTGAAAAGTAGAATATAGAAGTGTGCCCAATAGCATCTCTGTGAAAAGTTGAATTTAGAAGTGTGCCCAATAGCCTCTCTGTGAAAAGTTGAATTTAGAAGTGTGCCCAATAGCCTCTCTGTGGAAAGTTGAATTTAGAAGTGTGCCCAATAGCCTCTCTGTGAAAAGTAGAATATAGAAGTGTGCCCAATAGCCTCTCTGTGAAAAGTAGAATATAGAAGTGTGCCCAATAGCATCTCTGTGAAAAGTTGAATTTAGAAGTACATTTAGAAAGTTGCATTTAGAAGTGTACCCAATAGCATCTCTGTGAAAAGTTGAATTTAGAAGTGTGCCCAATAGCCTCTCTGTGAAAAGTTGAATTTAGAAGTGTGCCCAATAGCCTCTCTGTGGAAAGTTGAATTTAGAAGTGTGCCCAATAGCCTCTCTGTGAAAAGTAGAATATAGAAGTATGCCCAATAGCCTCTCTGTGAAAAGTAGAATATAGAAGTGTGCCCAATAGCATCTCTGTGAAAAGTTGAATTTAGAAGTACATTTAGAAAGTTGCATTTAGAAGTGTACCCAATAGCTTCTCTGTGGAAAGTTGAATTTAGAAGTATGCCCAATAGCCTATCTGTGAAAAGTGGAATTCAGAAGTGTGCCCAATAGCCTCTCTATGAAAGTAGAATATAGAAGTGTGCCCAATAGCCTCTCTGTGAAAAGTTGAATTTAGAAGTGTGCCCAATAGCCTCTCTGTGGAAAGTTGAATTTAGAAGTGTGCCCAATAGCCTCTCTGTGAAAAGTAGAATATAGAAGTATGCCCAATAGCCTCTCTGTGAAAAGTAGAATATAGAAGTGTGCCCAATAGCATCTCTGTGAAAAGTTGAATTTAGAAGTACATTTAGAAAGTTGCATTTAGAAGTGTACCCAATAGCTTCTCTGTGGAAAGTTGAATTTAGAAGTATGCCCAATAGCCTATCTGTGAAAAGTGGAATTCAGAAGTGTGCCCAATAGCCTCTCTATGAAAGTAGAATATAGAAGTGTGCCCAATAGCCTCTCTGTGGAATGTTGAATTTAGAAGTGTGCCGAATAGCCTCTCCGGGAAAAGTAGAATTTTGAAGTGTGCCCAATAGCCTCTCTGTGAAAAGTAGAATTTAGAAGTACATTCAGAAAGTTGCATTTAGAAGTGTAGCCAATAGCTTCTCTGTGAAAAGTTGAATTTAGAAGTACATTTAGAAAGTTGAATTCAGAAGTGCACCCAATAGCTGTGAAATGTTGCATTTAGAATTGTGCTCAATAGCCTCTCTGTGAAAAGTTAAATTTAGAAATGTGCCCAATAGCCTCTCCCTGAAAGTTGATTTTAGAAATGTGCCCAATAGCCTCTCTATGAAGTTGAATTTAGAAGTGTCCCCAATAGCCTCCCTGTGAATTAGAAGTCTCTGAAAGGGCATGAAACCCATCATATCTCACCAACACGCTTACTCTCTCCTTACATCACCACTCAACTAGAATACAGAGATACTATGACACCATTCGGTATAACTGTTCTCATATCAACATTCGCCGCTCTCTCCACATCATTCTAAATAATCACTGCTGGTTACACACCCCCCAGCGAGGCGTTCTCCTCAGGCCTAACGCAGCCACATCCGATCTGGATTAATCCTGCCAGAACGAACACATACTCCTGACCTCTCAACCACCACACCTACCGCTAGAAAGCAGCTATTACATTGATACTGCACGAGCTGTACACATACCTGGTGCTCACACGCACCTTTTTGACTCTCTCTACTCTCTCTACTGATATGAACTTCGGTTCCCAAGGGCGTTCAACCTACCAGCGCCTTCAGACCATACCAATGGTATATAAGGCGCTATATAAATGCAAAATAACAATAATAACAATACAGAATATTTGCCCACAAATCTGGTTGAGTTTTCAATGTTTGATTTGACAGACCGTCCGGGCCACATGCTCCTGATTTACTAATTTTCTGTATGAAGTATCATATGTCATCCACATCAAACTCTAAATTAAATTGGTTGGTTCTTTTTATTGGTTCTAAACTTACTACATTTAATGGTGAGGAATACAATTCAGTAAATTGAGTGATCCAAGTTTGCTCCGTGACATTATTAGCTTGGGCAATAGTTTGTGAGCCATGAGTGGCTTGATTCAATAAGGACCAAGTTCCTGCAATAATTTTTGCTTGTAGTGAACGCAACATGGTCTCACCATCTTTTTGGTATAATTTGGCTCTATTCGATTTTAACCAGTTCTTGTATTTGGTCTTAATATTTGCCAAAATGGTAGTTCTCATTGCTGGTGGTTCTTTCAAAACTTGACGTATATGTCATTATTGGGCTTTCTTAGCTTTTACTTCTGAGTTAAAGTCATGTGATTTAAGTTTATTTAGATTAGAACACAGTGTTTTCTTAGATGTTTAGTGATTTAGAAAATATTGCATCATGTCAGAATATGCTATACCATGTTGTGGTTTCATAGTTCTATGTTTAGTTAATTGGGTGCCCAAATATGAATTAAATTGAGTTAACAATTTCAGTGACCATCATAGTCGATTTAGACGTTTGTTGATAATTTAAGCGTTCCAATGTCCTGGTTTTGGAAGTAAACCATTGTGCTATCCGTTGATTGTGGTCACTATTATTGTCTTCTACCATACAAAAATCAGAGATGCCATTAAAGAGTTGTACATCTACATAGATGGAAACAATAGTTGAAACACAGTTACCCCCTTTCCATGTCGGGTGAGGAGGGATGTCAGATGGAAAGGCCCCATTAAGTTTAGTTAAATAGTAACAAGCGACAAAGAATCGCCAATTAGCCAACCTAGTATCGGCAGTCAAAGATTTTTCAGACAGGCAATCAAGATTGAAATCTCCAGCAATGATAGTATGTGATATTTAGGAGTCCATCATAATTTGATTTAGTAAATCACCAAGATCTTTCAGAAACCTTCCATCCGATATTCCCCAGGATTCCAATAAATATTGATCAAGGCATAAGTGATGTTATGGATCTTTGCCCTGACCAATTGTATATATTTATTGGGTGATGCCCATTCATGTGCAGAGATACCTTGTTCAATTTTTATGGCAATAAGTAAACCCGAAGAGGGTCTCCCACAGTTTAGTTTAGTTTATTATTTGTATAGCCCCGCCTGGCCCTGGGGCATCCAGGCGCTATGATTGAGAACATTACAGAGTAATACAATACAGTACAGATTTGTAAGTACCGATGAATGCAAAATATGGAAAGCATAGGTTATGACAAAAAACTTGGTTTAAAAAGGTCAGGAACATGTCGTAATAAACGGATTACTAGGTTGTGGGCAGGATGAGCAGTTAGTAGAATAGTGTCAGTAATTCAGGCTTCGTTGGTTAGTTTTACGCTGTGTCTGAATCTATGAAAAGAGGGTTCAGATCTGAGCTGCAGGGGCAGTGATTTCTAAAGTTTGGAGGCAAGCACGAGAAAGCTTGCGCCGCCTGCTTTTTTGAGTTTGTATCTGGGGGTGGTTAGACATTGTGTTTGCGCTGACCTGGTTGGGCGAGGTGGGATGTGTAATGTGAAGTTGTCGGATAGGTATCTGGGTGCTTGGTTAGATATGCACTTGTGCGTAAGCGAGAGCGTTTTGTATTCAATTCTCTGTGATATAGATAGCCAATTGCAGGATCTTCTGGTGTCAGGTATGTGTTCATGTTTGGCAATGTTAAGAGCTGCTCGTAGGGCGTTATTTTGAATAACTTGCAGCTTGTTGATATTTTTTTGGCTGGTGCCCAGATAAAGAGCTTTGCAGTAGTCGACTTTGGAGAGGACTAGCACTCTGGCTAATGTGGTACAGTTGGAGGGTGAGAGATATGGTCTGCTGGCATTGATATGTTTGCAGGTGTAAGCGGTGGCAGAAGAGATGTCGTTGATCTGTCTTGTCAAAGTGGAGAAGAGTCAAGGTAGATCCCGAGGGTTTTGACATTGTTGGATACAGAGATGATGTTCCCGTCGATAGAGAATGTCTGATACAATTTGTCCAGTTTCTTGAGTCTGGGTTGGGTGCCTAGGAGAAGGAGCTCAGTCTTATCGTCGTTGAGGCATAGGCCGTGCTTGGCCATCCATTCTTGGATAATGGAGTAGATGTTATTGAGACCTGTATTGTCAATGGAGTAGTCGCCTGTTAGATGGATAAGTATTTGCGTGTCGTCTGCGTAATTCGTGCAGATGACACCCAAACGGTCCAGTATGTCGAAGAGGGGTTTAGTGAATACATTATATAGTGTGGGGGGGACGCAGGAGCCCTGCAGGACACCACATGTGACTGGGGCTAGGTTGGCAGAGGCTGTCGGGGAAAAAACCCTCATGGTTCTATTATTCAAGAAGGACTGGATCCAAACATTGGCTTTGTCAGAGAATTTGGCTGCTGAGGTAAGGTGTTTACAGAGGATGTCATGGTGGACCAAGTCGAAGGCTGCCGATAGGTCGAGGAGGAGGAGAAATGCAGGTTTGCCATTGTCTTTGATGTTGTCCATTTGTGTCTTGAGGTCGATCAAGGCAGTCTCGGTGCCCTGTTTGGGTCGGAAACCTGATTGTCTGAGTCCTAAAAGGATGTGTTTCTCTAGGTGGTTCTGTATCTGTAGATAGGCAGCTCTGTCAAGGATTTTGAGGAGGAAGGGGACAGTCGTGATGGGTCTGTAGTTGGTTGGGACACTAGGGTCGAGGGTAGGCTTCTTTAATAGTGGTAGAACCCAGGAGTCCTTCAAATTGTTAGGCACTATGCTAGATGTAAACAATGAGTTAATCAGTGAAGTAATGAAGGGAGCAAGATGTTTGGCTGCGTCTTTGTTAATCGGCGCCGGGCAGATATCCCCTTGGCACTTGGATGGTTTAAGTGAGTTAATTATGTCTTCCACCTCTTTGATGGATATGGAGGAGAACTCAAATAGATTGTCGGCGTCCTCTGTATGTGAATGGGTGAGTGGGGCGGTGTTATCAGAGAAGGTGGGGCTTTCTTTCTTAGTTACAATTTTGGCTTGTAACATAGCAATTTTGCCTAGGAGTGCAACTTGAATGTTGGTGCACCAAGATATGTCTTTGGTGCAGGTGTCTGGAGAGGGGGTTTCGAGATCTCTAGGAATGTTGAAGAGCTCTTTGGTGTTGCATTTGGCGTTACAGATTCTTTCATTGTACATGTTTTTTTTTGTCTGGATGATGGCTGTCTTGTAGGTGGTGGTGGGCATTTGTTTCCAAAAAAGTTCAGCTTGTCTTTTAGATTTGCAGAGTATTTTTAGTTCAGGAGTAAACCAGGAGTTGAGATGCGCGCGTGGTTTGGCTTTCCGGAGTTTGAGAGGTGCTATGGTGTTTATTGCCTTGAGGATGGTTGTGTTGTAGAGATCTTCTAATTCCGTGGGGTTGGTGATGGTGGGTGAGAGGTCGATGATAGGTTGGATTAAGGGAAGGAGTTTCTCAACTGTGATGTGAGTGTCAGTGATGCATTGGGAGCCGGGCCGGGTGTTTGGGTGCCTTTATTGATGGTGAAGGTGATGAGGTGGTGGTCGGTCCAGGCACATGGTGTATTGGAGAGGATGTTGGTGGTGCAGTTGAGATCGGCTATCCAGTCAAGGATGTGGCCTTTGTTGTGGGTGGGTTGTGAGATGTGATGGGTGAAACCAAGTTCGGAGATGGTGTTGGCTATGGTGTTTGCATTGTCGTCTTTCTGGTCATTGAGACCTAAGTTGAAGTCACCTAGAATGAGAAGTCGTGAGTTGGATTTGGTGTTGCTGGAGAGTAAGAGAGCTATGTCGTCGTTGAAGGACAGTATGGGGCCTGGAGGTCTGTAGATAAGGTGGATGGTAATAGTGCTTGTATGGGCTGTGGACAGTTTGATGGTGAGTAGTTTGGCGGATGGGAAAGATTGGTTTTGATTGGTTTTGAATGTGCCTTATTTTGAGGGAGCTTTTAGCAATGATGGCTATTCCTCCACCTTTGTATGTTTGTCTGTCAGCGCGGTAGATTGTGAAGTCATTGGGTATAGTTAGCGCTAATGCAGGGCCGGCGGCTGGGTGGAGCCAAGTCTCGGTGATAGCTATGAAGTCAAGGTCGTTGCTGGAGATGATGTCGGCTATGTCTAATGCGTTGGCGACTAAGGATCTCACATTGATAAGTGCACCTTTGATTGTTTCAGCGGTGTGGACTGGTGAGGGTCTGATCTCTGGGTGGTAAGGTGTGTATGAGGAGGGAGGCTGGTTTGGGTTTGGATCTGTTTTTGCTGCCTGGTTTAGGCAGGGTCGGATGGATGTAGGTTCTAGATCTGAGGCGGTTGAGTCTTAGTGCACCAGAACTAGGGTGGGAAGTCTTGGTGGTGTCGTTCTTATGAGTGGGCAAGCTAGGGGAGGTGGTCCGAAATCCTTTTTGGGTTTTGGATAGGGTGTCTAAGCTAAGTGGCTTGGTGCGTGGCAGTTCAAATGGGTTAGTGTTGGGTAAGAAAGGGGTAGGGCAGGGGATGGGATGATGTCTTGGGCAAGCTAGTCTGCTGAGGCCATTGGGTTGGAATAGGTAGTGTGACCCAGTACATGGGATGTCATGTGGGATAACACAGAATGGAAACATCATGATGAAGATCCAGGTCAACATATCTGATGGTAGGGTAGACTATATGGGCTATGCTGGCAGTGGATCGGGGCTGGGCTTGAAGGATTATAACACTGTCAAGAGGGGTAGTGGTTAGGGTGCTGGAGATGGTTGGTTAGAACAAGTAATACATACACAGCTAAGGTTTTCGGGAGATGCTCAGCTAGAATGCTTGCACAGTTCTTTAAAGTAGTAGTGCATGCATAATTGAGGTTAACTCTGCAATTCTGGGCAATCAGGCAGTAGTCAATTAGGATACTGAGGCACAATCCGCAGAAATGCATAATACATACACAATAGTCATTTGCGGGTAGTACTCCACAAGGGTGCTAATGCACAGTTTGCTAAGAGTAGTAATGCAAATATAACTGAATTTTCCTCAGGACCTCCGATTTTTCATCAATAATCAAATACAGCTGAATACAAAGTAATGCAGGTACAACTGAATTTTCCTCAGAGCCTCCGATTTCCCAACAATAATCATCAGGAAGCAGGTGCACAGTTAGCTCGGGCGAGTAGCGCATGCACGGATGTGTGACGTCAGTGGTGTGCTATTGCGCGGCTGTTAACATAAAGTTGTTGTGTTGCTGTGATGGCTGGGAGGACGAGTCTGCAGATAGGGTGCAGATTGGCGTGTCAATGAGTTGTGGGGTGGGGGTAATGAGCATAAGATGAGTGCGGTGCTACGAGCTTGGCATTAGGCGAGCGTGAGCAGGTATTTACATGATAGCCGCGATACAGTGTATACGGGTCTGTTTGAGGGCGCTGTGAAGCTCATAGCATGATGTGAGGATGCTAGCGCCTGGTTTCTCGTCAGTGCAATTAGTGATAAAGATGTTTACACGTAGCAAGACATTGCAGCGGTAAAGCAGCTATGACTGACAGGAGCGAGCTGTCAAGTAGGTTGACAAATGCCTCGGAGAATGAATGACAATAGCAGAGGTACTTCGATGCATGGGAGGTTTCGTGGCGAAATCACCTTTGGGTAGGGGCATGGGGGTAAGGAAGGCTTTCGAGTCATGAGCGGCTTACCCGAATTTAGGCAGAGTTCTGTGCCTCGAGCCTCCCGACAGGCTCCAAGCAGGAAGCCTTGGTGTGTGTGGCCTTAGGGGGTGGGCCGGCGTTCACCTGCCGGTGAAGGGGATTGGGTGAAGAAGAGTTGGTGGGCCAATCAGACCAGGGCTACACCATCAGCAAGGTAGTGTAGATCGGAGACGAATGATGATCAGCCATCTTGGAATTGGCATTGCCTCCTCGTGGCTAATGGCGGCGGTGTCGAAAATTAAACTTTTCTCGGCAGCTAATGCAGGGATCTGCGTTATGAGCACATAAAGCAGCTTCAGGCGAATTATGCCCCACAAAGCAGATTTCGATTCTGCTCGTGGAGACAAGATGAAAAATGGGAAGCAGGGGTCTATGCAACAGGAAACTTCATCCCTAGCCTCACCTAGGCTGTCGGCAGCACTGCTCCTGCAGTAATGGGGGTCCTGTGCCTCCTGGCTTTCCCTTTTCCCAGTTGACTTTGATAGCAGGATTCAGAAAAAGATCATAATTATCCCACAAGGGAACAGAAATCATCAGTTTCTTGTAACATGAGAATGTTATGTTTTATTAGATGACTTCTGTTATTGTTTATTAAATGAGCAAAATCCCTTGTGTTTCAACTAAGGAGGGAGATAATCTGACTGCTTGATACGTCCACCTGTTAACTTGGGTGCAAAACGACCCCACACTGACATTCTCTTTGATTGCCAGTTGCTGCTTTCTGTTGGGATGGTAAGTGAGATACTTTATTTTTACTTATTTGTTGAAGATAGGAGCCACTTGATCCATTGGATTTAGCCACGTCAATGGTAAATACAAAGCCCAATGTGAATAACTGCTTTTTTGCCATCAATATCGTATTTTAAATGATCCTAAAGTTCCTCCATATTCTTACTGAGTTAAGGTTGGTTTTAGTGGGAAACTCCACTAAAGAAATATCAGAGGTATTAATATCTTCAAGTGATGGAACATCAGAGAAGATGGCCAAAATAGACCCTGATTCAAGTCATATTGATGAGACGGACTTGAGTTAGAGGCGATTCTGAGCGAGAAATGGGCAGGATGTTTATATATGCCGAGTCCCCACTAGACTTCTTTTTTCTCTTATTTGAGGATTCGAGCTTATGGAGAGGTTATCAACCAAGCTCTTAGCCTTAGTATCTATGGCTGTTTGGATCAATTGGAGAATCTCAGGATCTAATTGAGAAAAGGTGACACGTTTGTTCTCAAACATTGTCACCGTCTGTGATTTTTATTTTTGTAAGCCGGGTAATTGTGACATAACTGATCATTAGACACATAATGAGATTCATCCGTTGCCTTATGTTTGACACACACAGAAGGTTTGTGAGGAAGGTCTGATTCTGTCGATTGAAGAGCAGACTTGGATTCTGTTATCTTCAATGAAGGGGATGATATTTTGTCACAGTGTATTCGACCTTCGGCTTGAGACTAGTTAATCTCTGGTAGGACCTGAGATAGCGGCTGCCTACTCATGTAGGCATCAACCGCTTTCCTGATCTCTTGTCGATCAATTCAGGGCGTGTGTTTTCTTCCACAATGGGAATTTTTGTTGGATTTGTAGACAATGAGGTCAAGTTAAGATCATCATATTTGTCTTGAGCTAACACTGCCTTGACAAGATCATCTAGGGGAGCATAAGTTACTGTTTTATTTGCTTCCGGAATAGGAGTTCACATTTTATTTGAAGTAATTGTTTGTATTTTTGGAGACTGTATTAGCCGCCAAAATTGTATTCTTATTTGATCAATTCAATCTCTTGATGAATTGTTTTGACTTGGCAGAATTGATATTCTTTGCATTACTTTGATTTTTCGGCAGTTTAATTTGAGGATGACCACCGGAGGACATTGGCCGTTTAGAGTTTTTAGCAATGATGGTGTACGCAGCTATAGACACTGTCTGTCTGACACAGATTATGAGTCCGGCTCTTTTCGGTTATGTCCGATTCAATATTCAATCCAGTGTCAGGACATAGTAACTCAACATTTACATCAATGTCACAAATGGGTTTCTCAAAATAGGGTAGACTACAGTGAGTTGTTTTAATCAATTCTATGGGAGTCAATGACCGCTGTGTCAAATGGAATTCTTTGGAAGTTTGAGTGGCAATACTCATGAAAAGAATGGGTGAATAATTGTTTGTACAAGGAGGACACTTGTGTTGTATCAAAGGAGTAATTTGTTGCTGCCACCACGAGAATTTTTCAATTTGGGTTGACTGCTCAGTCATTTTAGCATTAAGGGTTTCAAATAGCTTGACCAATGTGGTTACTGATATTTGCATTGCATTAAACGCCATTTCAATGAGATGCACACCACCTTTCATAGAATTCAAAGGGATGGAATCAAATTTCGGTAATTGCACAGGTGGGGGTTTTGGAAAGCTTTTCAGATAGCAATTGTGGGGAAAAACATGAATTAGACAAATTAAGATATATTACCACATCTACTTCCGGTTCAATTACGGATTCTTGAAGTGAATTAATTTGGGCTGTTGATGGTACATTGTCCAATAAGCTAATATCCATAATTGCATTTGAGTCTCTTAGCTGTGTTCCGTTTGGGTCAATATGAACGCAATCAGCATTTAGGTTCGACACAGCATGTGCGACAACATTTTCCCTACTTAAAGATGTCTTTCCTTGAATAAGAGACTTTAAACACAACGGGTCGATACTTGCCGCCATTGTTGGTATTCCGTTATTTACGGAAGAAGATGGAGTTATGGATCGTGTTTCTTTACAATATTTGCGAATGTCCATCGCGATGGAATCTTTAGGTCAGGTTTTTGAAGTTTCGCTTTATGCAAAAGCTTGGGGGTTGAACAATTCTGATTTGGAAAACATTTTTTGAGTGTCCACCATTACAGCCCTTGTAACAGTTTGTCGGGCCTCAGGCAGAAGGCCCTTTGGCATGCCAGCTTTTAAAGTTAGAGACATCACGTTGTTTAGCACAGATGCAGGACCGAGAAGCCTGGGGAGTGCCGCCTTGCCGCGTCGAAGAGGCAAAGAGGGACTTCACGGGGCTTCCTCGACGCGTGCGAGTCATCGCCTTTATTGTTATGCTCCAACAAGGGGGCGTGGCTAAGGCGCGATATGTCAAAAATGCCAATTGTGAGCGTGTAAGAAAGCTCTAAAATAAAATAAAATTAAATATATATAAGTTGAATTGTTATTCAAAGCTAATATAAAAGTCTTCTGACGTATTTTATTGGAGATGAAATACCATAGGCAATCCAGATGAGTCTCAGTTCAGCATACACGGGGAGCTCCGGGCAAAGAGGTACTTCATGGGGCTTCCTCGGTGCGCGCGAGTCGTCGCCTTTATTGTTACGCTCCAACAAGGGGGCATGGCCTAGGCGCGATATGTCAAATATGCCAATTGCGAGCGTGTAAGAAAGCTCTAAAATAAAATGAAATAATATATATAAGTTGAATTGTTATTCAAAGCTAATATAAGTCTTCTGACATATTTTATTGGAGATGAAATACCATAGGCAATCCAGATGAGTCTCAGTTCAGCATACACGGGGAGCTCCGGGCAAAGAGGTACTTCATGGGGCTTCCACGGTGCTCAAGTTTTTCACATTCCTGACACTGCGGCATGCTTAGTTAGTGCTTCCCAGTACTTCAAAAATGACAAGTAATAGCAGGGACCGGAGGCTTTGACCTATCATATGTTTTGCAAACTGTTCAATTGCCTCCACCTCGACCTGTCCACTTGGTCTTTCACATTTTGGGATGGGTACAGTATACCTCTGATACCAACTCAGCCTATATGTGGCAAGAAAGAAAGGACCATCTGTTCCTGCCTCAGGCACTAAACTCTGCGTCTTGCAACCATTAATGAGCGTGAACTGGAGCATCTGCTCCCACACACATTCCAAGTATGTGTAATGCAGACATGGGTGGGACTGAATGCCTCAAAGGAGCAGCCACCACTGGTAATAAGTGAAGAATAAATTGAAGGAAGGCTACATAACAAGAGGGCAGGTGGTCCAAAAGGGTATAGCCACAATCATTAACTTGACAATGGTACCAAAGTTGGAATTTCTTTCATAAAAACTGCAGTTGAAACCAGACAAATTCACCTAGATGTTTCATTTAAAGTTGAAGGATTTCTGAAGCACTAATCTGAGAGATGTTACTGATGAGGCAAAGAATAGTTTAATATCATTAAGAGGAAGTGCTATACGACTGTTTTTGTTAGACACTTTATTAGGACTTCAGACCTAGTTGGCTAAAAGATAGTGATTATCTCCCTTTGAATATACCAAACGATGTGAGTTAACATACTGGGGCATTCTGCCCAACACATGCATGGAAGAACCAAATCTGTGGTGGTAAAATTGAAGTTCTGGGATTCCAGAAATAACAGCAAAACACAATGCCAGGACATTTTTACCTCTACTCGTAAAGTTTTATAGCAAACAAGGAGATGGCATTTGGCTGATTATGTGAAACGATTCGAAAGATGTAGAGTGACCAGCAAAAAGAGCACCGCATTCATCAAGTGTATTGAGG
Organism: Ambystoma mexicanum; assembly: GCF_040938575.1. NCBI lineage: Eukaryota > Metazoa > Chordata > Amphibia > Caudata > Ambystomatidae > Ambystoma > Ambystoma mexicanum. Next base: position 669,708,359 of record NC_090936.1, read on the forward strand.
CAATCATCTACAATATGGCGGGTGGCTCTCTTGATGTTCCACCTAGGACAAAATCAACATTGATAATGTTGTGGAGCTGGATTAAAGATATGTGAGCTTGAAGTTGTATAATGGCATCCTTTCCAATCAGTCTGCCAAAGATTGGAAGAATGGTTATGGATAAATAATTTAAGAGACCATGGACAACAAAGGAGTGACATGTGGAAAAGCTTGGAGGGTGAACTTGGTTAATTAATTCAATAAGGGGTTAATGAAAGGAAGTCAATTTGCCAGTAGAATCAGGGAGTTGCTTGATAAGAATGAAGAAGTGATAAACAGAAATAACTCAGAACTTTGTGAGGACATGATATAGGTGTGTCCTAGCGAGTCCGTTCTGGTAAAGAATGACTTATTAAATTAATTAAGGTTGGGGTAGGACAAGGCTGTTATCATTCTAAGAATGGTGTTTTGATGTTGTCAATGTTCTTGAACAAAAGTCACAAGTCCTCACTTGGATGTGATAAAGTGTACTGGAAAAAGCGGTTTCATGTGGTGTTTCAAATGTCTGAAAAGCTCTTTGGTCTTGGATAAGATTTAACACAATTTCATTTTGGGGGCGTTTGGCTAAGTAGGTGAACTATCTATTTGTGGCAGGCTTTTTTACTTCTGTGGCTACATCTATCAGTTTTGAGGTTGGAACAGTATAGAGAAGAGGCAGATTTGCTAGGTTGTCTTTGGATGTCAGAAAGTGACTATGTGAGAACATGTCTAAAGGTTTATAGTATAACCAGCAGGTAAATCGCTCCGGTAATTGGGTTGCAGCAGGCCATAAAACCTTGATTTCAAAATTTATTTGAATACAAATTCATATTAAAATATCATATCATCAACAAAAGGAAGAACACAAAACGCACATGCACCCAACCCTTTCTCAAATAATCAAACATCGAGATTGGTTTAGAAATAGCTATATTTTCATCCAATGAGCCCATAATCTGATGAACCTTTCTGAAAATATATAATCTTAGTGATAACACATCTTTAAAACAGATTCTTATGTCGCAACTTTATTTGTGAAACAGTTTATCTTACCAACTATTTCCAAAAAAGCAATTATGAAGAATTGTCTTCCAGACAGAGGTAGAAAGGGTGCATTTCTCTTTATTAACTATAACAAAGTAATACAGAAAATGTACTCAATGTTCAAGTGAAATGGAGATTTTCCAAAGAGTCTTAAGGTACACCTTAAGAACAGACTGAAGGCATAACCTTACAAGAGGTGCTTGCGAGCTTCACAAAGAACAAGCACCAAGAACTTAAGATGCAGACAAAAGTGCAGGTATATGGAGTGTCAGCAATTTCAGTCCAACAAAATCCAACAGGGATTTCTCTCTCATGCAAACAGCTCCAAACTGCTGGTGCCCTCGTGTATCTATCATAGCCCTCAGCCAAGGTTTGTAGGGATTCTGGAGTTTGTGCAAAAGGTGCTGCGCTGTTGGGCTAACTTAACACTGGCAACCTTTTTCCCCATACATTGTGGTACATCTGCACCTAGTATTGATACAGTACTTCAACCAATCATACAAAAATATCCTACCTACATCAAAGATACAACAGACTTCTTGAACAGACTTGCACACATTCAATAGACAAACATAATATCTTAGTCACAATCGGTGTCAACAGCCTATATACCTCCATTCCGCACTCATTGGGACAACAGGCAGTTGAATGGTTGCTATTACAAGAGGAGGAAGTAGGAGCATCCAAGGAATGGGTCATGATATTACTGGAATATATCACACAAAATGCATATTTCCAATATGAGCAGTGTTACTATTTACAAACCAGCGGTACAGCCATGGGGGCCACTATGGCACCAGCATATGCCAACTCATTCATGTTGAAATTTGAAGAAGATCACATCAAACACCCAGTCTGGCATTGGTACATCAAACATTGGGTGAGATATATATACAACATATTCTTAGTCTGGAGCGACACACAAGAGACACTCAACTAATTTCTGATTTATAGAAGATCCAATTTACATACAAAGTTGGACAACCGAGTGTGCATTGTCTGGATGTTCTAGTAACCCCCCCAAGGCACCATCATTTGAAACTAATGTATACCATAAACCCACAGACAGAAATCATTTACAGAGGATTCGTTTTCATCCACCTGCCACCATGAAAAGCTTACCATATAGCCAATTGCTACGCATAAAAAGAATTACCAACACTGGCTACAAATACGAACAAGAGAAGAAGATGCTAGGCAAATTTAAAGGAAGAGGATATAAGGAGGAAGAACTATGTATAGCATCTGATAAAGCATCATCCCAAGAGAGAACCAGCTTACTGACTCCATACAAGTACCACTACAATTGAAAATCCTTTAGTCTTTGTGAGTAAGTACAGCATACAGACACCAATAATCAAACAGATCATACTGAAACATTGGCCCTTGCTTACCTGTGATGACAAATTCCAGAATTTGGTCCAAGACAAACCCATGTTTGCGAACCAACAGAGTAGCAACCTAAGGGACCTGCTTGTGAAGACACAACCGAAAACAACCACAAGACCAAAACCTAAGAAATAAAGGAATTTTTCCATGTATGACATGCAGCAACTGCAACAATATCATAAAAGGAAACAGTGACACACTGGGACCGGGGAAAAAAATCAGAATTAAAGACTATGCGACCTGGGTTAATATACTGCATCAAATGCCTGCGTGGTCTATTATGCATTGTACAGACTAGTAGAAAAGCCTGGCTAAGATGGAACGAGCATACATCAAATATAAAGACCCATAACCAACACTCGCCAGTTGCAAGGCACTTCGAGCAGGCTAAACATCAAGTGGCACACATAAGATTCCAGATCTTGGAAGTGGTGCAAACCACTATTTAAGAACCAGTGTTTCAAAGAAACTTGAACAAAGGGAAGCATACTGGATCGAGAGACTTGACAAAGTATCCCCTTGTGGTCTTAACAAGGAATTGGACCTACACTGTTTTCTATAAAAAATAAAGAAACACAGGATTGCGCAGATACATGGAGTTTGCTTGAGCATAAACAGCCAGATTATCGTTGAAATTATAACTTTTCGTTCACAACCAGCTCTTCATGCCTGGGCTAAACAGATTATGTGCCGACGGTGGACCTCATCTGAACTCCTTCTTTGATGCAAATGTCTTTTAATAACTGCAACTGAGATACCAGTACCCTGGAAGAACTCACTGCATCGTCTGTATCTATGACTTGCAAGTCACCAATGATGGCACAATGAATCCTAATGTGTCTTCTCACTCTTGCATACAGAGATGCACTTCAATTTAATAATGCAGTACAATAGACACTCAGTATTCTCGTTAGCACAAATATCCATCAATAAAGACCCTCTTAAGTAGGCTACGATTATGACGTCTAAAGATTCTGTTAAGCAATCACCAGTAGCATGGAGTGTATTAGTATATCATGTTATTCTTCTGTCCAGTTTGGACCTGCTCGGTTTCATTAACTATCATATCAAGAATATCACATACCGCACCCTTGCTGGGCGCAGCATCAAACAGAAAGGAAGTATATGTTTGCATCCACTGACATGTGCCCCAGATCACACAGAACAGGAGGTCAACAGCACAGACTGCCAGTGGAACACTCGCCATGCACTAAATGGCATGGTGTGACCACACTGAACGTCCAGAGCATGCGAGAACTACACCACATTACTTAGCAAAATGCTTTGATAGGGACTCAGAACCATATCACACCTGATCTTTACGCCACATATGATACGAAGCATATTTACCAAACACATTGCTGCATGTCTCTGTAATTTGCAGCCGACTTCGATAACAGCATAACATACACAATAGGCCTGATATCTATGCTTTATGTGCAATTACGGTAAAGCCATCTCCAAGCCAACTAACACAACGTGTTGTGGCCTCCCTGAATGTGAGCACGTAACGCTGTAACTAACAACGTTTCCATGACTATGACTGCATCTAGCAGCTCAGTCTTCGATCGATGTAACGCAGACGTTTACAATAAAGTATCCATCCCGCAAGAACTGTTACAATAAGAGACTCATAGCAGAAACACAGCTCTCCATTGAATTATTATTTTCTTCACAGAGAGTTAGTAACCTAGCGCACATTTACAATCCAGCAGATCATATTCTTCATGCACACAAGAGGGAAGCAAGGCTAGATGCCACCATAACGTGCGCCACTGCAAAACCAAACAGATAATACACTGATGGGAGATATCTTCCTTCAGAAAAGAGTAGGAATCCGTGTTTCACTTATGTGACAAGGAAATGTAGTATAATAGACACACATAGTAGCAAAACATAATAGTGGACTCAAACACTGCTTTGTCACTATATGTCTTACAGAGGAGAAGTCATCCAGCACATATTTGTTAATACCAATTTTGGAGATGAACAAACTGTTTTGGCCTTATGAACGAGAAATAAGTACGGTCATAGAGAAGATGAATCTGTGGAGTGGAACGTATTCACACGTGATACGTTCTCAAATTGCAGACAAATTGCAGGTACTTGATACAGATTATGTTGTGTTCCACTGTGTACATCAACATGAGAGGCTCATGTATGGTATACGTGTGTCAGTAACATGGATTTTCTTTGAGTTAACAGACTTTGCAATCTGATCTAAATAAGTTTCCATATTGTTTTCTTTGACTTTGTAGAATTCGCCCTGAAGAAGGACCACTGAAAAGGTCCGAAATGCATTGGCTTTGTTTGGATTCTGCTTCTTCACTAAAATGCCATAAAACACCATAAGAAAAATTATAAAAAATGATTTAACCATATGGAACTTTGGTCTTTGTTCTTCAAGATAATATGAAGGAGTAAAATTCACCAGTAGTCTTTACTACACAATTGGCGAACCCAGGTCTGATGAAAATCTTTCATCAGACTCTTTTGCTCATTTTTGTATACCAATATAGTGTACACTGGGTCTCTGAGATTCGTCAACACTCTACAAGGAATTCTGTAAATTACTACAGTAAATTGAATGACATAGCAGTGCCTGTCCACATCTCCTCTTTTGTACATCTGTACCTAAGGCATCCAGATAATATAGGATGGAGTTAACATATATGCTCAACAGGAGGTGTGCGAACACGCACGCCTGCTGGCATCCTACCCAACCCCACCATAGAGGCTTTACTTAACTCACCCCCATTTCCAAAACTAACAGTGTGGAGAGATTCCAGAATCCGCAGCAATGGTCCCAGGACACTTATCTCATCAAGAGTTTTCCAAAGGACGCGCTTGTCCACTTGGTCATAAGCTGAACTCAGGTCCATAAAGCCACTTAGACAGGAGACCCCAGAAGAAAAACATAGCAAGGCCTAGGGTTACACGCTGATTAACAGTGCCCATCCCAATCTAAAAGACAGTTGAGTATCAGACAAAATGTTATGTTCCATTACCCATTCTTCCAATCTCCTCTTGAGGATGCCTGCAAAAAGCTTAGACATACTGTCCAAAAGGGTAATTAGACAAGAGGAAGAAAGATTTATTGCATTGTTTATAAATTGGTATAATAATTCCAGTTTTCAAACCCTCTGAGATCTGATTTGCATACAGAAATACATTACACACCTGGCTCAGAAAGGGAGCACACAGTTCAATACAGGAGTGAAATAAGTCAATTGGAACCCTATCTGCCCCATTGTCCTTAAATGGTCTTCCTTGAATGGTCTCTTCTGCCCAATAGCCAATTCCAACCAACTCTAACAAAGGATAGTGTTCTAATGGGATTTTGGCTAGTGCCTTGCACTTATTCGCTTAGATTTGGGCTAGGTTGATCATGCCCACTCATCTCTTCTGGTCTGCTCTTACTGTCCCTCCTTCTGAATTTCTCCTCTCCCCAATTTGATGTCCCTAAGATGTTTCATTCCTCCTACTCCCCACCTCCTGCATTTTATATAACCATACCTCCCACTCGAGTTCAGCAGTCCTCTTCTCTTACTTTCCTCCTTCACCCTACTACTCCCCTACTCAGATGATGACACTGCTCCTTGCACTACCAGGGTGGGACTGGGACAAGAAATAGGGCCAGACACCCAATGAAAAGTGTTCCACCCCTCGCCTCAAAAAAAGTGCCCCTCAAACCATCATCCGTGAATCGCGTCAATTTACGACTTTACAGAAAATGCTACTTATGGAAGGTTCATGTGTCTGTTACATTACAACACAACACCCGCACTGCGGTTTTGGGACCTGCTGCAAGTCGATGCTTATACAGGGCAGGGAAGGAGGTTTAGGGTGACGATGGTTGGATAGTAGGGGGACGGGGGTAGTAGGGAAACCAGAATGAGGTTTAGGGAGAGGTTATAGCATTGTTCCTAAGTACACTATGAAAAATATGGTTATGATTTCTCTAATGTGATTTACATTTCATACCAGAATGGATCACCATAAGTATCAATATCTGTGTGTATAGATCCATATTGGCAAATTACTGTGAATGCAAGCAGACGTCCAAGGCCAAATGATTTGTTATTGTATAGCACGCTTAAGGTCACGTGGGCAAGTTAATAAATGAAAGCGAGAGCCCGCCAAACGCAAGTTCCCGCTCCAGTCCCCGACTGCGAGGTGTCGGTGTCTTTCTTTACTGTCACCCATGCTAGATGTAGTGGCCCAGCCCCGAGTCCCACATCACACTGGCGACAAGGCGGGATCCCCCAGACCGCCCAACAATGAGGAACAGCTGGCGACCGCGCTTCCCCAGCAGCCTCCAGGCTCGCCGAGTTACTCGCGCCTGACAAAGGCCGGGGAGCGCAAGGAAAAAAAAAAATGTAAAATACACGTCCGCTGCCACAGACATGAAAGTAAGTGTGCTGCGCAGCGCCGCGCCCCTGCTCAGAGCAGACAGCACCCACGTCAGCAGCTACAGCCAGGCCTGGCCCTGAACACCCCCCCCAGCTGGACCTCCAGTGCTCACGCAGCACGAAAAAAACAAAAAACAAAGCTGTCACACACACGGCAGCATACACTGGGCCAGGACTACCTCACTGTTCTATGTGCAGAGGCCCCGACAGTATACATCCACCAACACTACCAACACTGGCTCAAGACAGCCGACTGAGGCACAACCCGCAAACCAACCACCCAACCTCCCACAAAGACCACAGCCCAGGCAGGGCTGTAACACCACAACACCACCCACAAAAAAAGTGCGCCAGAGTGAACGCTTCTTCACTCAGCATCAACCTGGGAGCCCAACAAAAGTGTCAACCCACATCTTGCAGGGGCAATCAAGAGCCAGCACGCAAACAGCGCCACACAGCCCGGAGATAGCCCGAGCCACACAAGTAACCCCTCGACAGTCCACGTACTGGCAGAGTACAACAGGCTCACCCACACACGCCCAGCGACCACGACCCAAGCCACAGCTGTCGTCAATAGCACGTACAAAACCGAAGTCAACATGACGGACGACATTACGACACCGCAGAGACAGCAGGCCCGCAACCCGGACACTAGCACGTGGCTGGATACCACGCAAGGCACGTTCATGCAACCTTTCCAACCGTTCAGGGCACGAAACAGCATTCAGTGGGAACTGTGGATCCAACAGTTTGAATTATCCCTTCACACTCGCAAGATCAATGATGAGGAAATGAAGAGAGCGTCCTCATGCTCAACCTAGGCACGATGGCTCTATGCATTTTCAATGCCGTGCCAAATCGAGGCACTGACAACGACTATCTAACATCGAAGGACGTTCTCACGAGAAAATTCAAGCCAAAAGCCAGCCCCAACTTCGAGAGGTTCAAGATGAGCCAGGCCAGACAACGCCCACAGGAAAACAGATGATTTCCACAGCCGCCTGAGGGAAATGGCGCAGTCATGCTATTTCCTGAACGAAGAATTCTCTGTGAGATAACAAGTCATACACAGACTATCCTCAGAAAAACTAAGATGCGCCATCCTCGCAGAGACAGACCTCCCACTTGACACCATCCTATCCATGGGACAACTACGGGAGAGGACAGATGAATATGCAAACAAAATGGAACAGATCATAAACCGCCTACCACTAGACACTGAGCTGTCGAAAAACAACGTCTCGACGATCAACGCCCCAAGACAGCAGAAGCCACATACAGGAACGCCAGGCACCAGGCCGAAAGACTGCATATGGTGCGGAGGACAGCACAGCAGAAACGACCCATGCCCGGCATATGGCACCACGTGCCACAAATGTGGCAAAGTGAATCACTTCGCGTCAGTGTGTCTGAGCTCCAGGCAACACAAAGACCCCACAAACAGGGAGAATACTCCGTGACACAGAGACGCCGCAAGACCCCACAAACCTCACAAAAGGCACCAAGAGAGACCGGCCCGCCAACAAAGGAGACAGCCTGGTGTAAGATGGTGCAGCAAAAGTGGGCGCGCTCGCATTATCGATGGCGAAAACAAAGACAGCTCCAGCAGCGAAGAAGATCAATCCAGCAGAGAGCCATCCCCTGACCACAACAGGCAGCTCCGCACCCACAGAAAGGAGAGAGCACACATGATCTTGGCAGTGAAACCAGGAAATAGCAACAATCACAGTGGGACCAGATCACAACGATGCACCATGTTGGTGGGGGACATACCTGTGACCATGATGATAGATACAGGAGCCACTGTGAACGTCATGCCTGTCTTCAGATTCACCAAACTCGACCCCAAGCCCGCACTGCGACGGCGCTCAGTCCTGCTTTACGCCTATGGATGCACAAAGCCTCTCCATGTAGCAGGGTACTTCAACACAACTCTCACACCGAGGCATCAGCTGCAAGACAGAAATCCATGTCATGGACACCGGGATAGAGACCTTACTCAGCTGTATGACAGCAGAATGCCTAGAAGTCATCTAATTCAACCGCGCCATCCAGTCAGAAGACATCGAGCATCTGCTAAAGAAACACAAGAAACTTTTCACCAGTATTGGCTGCCTCAAAGGCCAATCAGTAAAACTCCACATCGACCAGACCATTGAACCCAGGGCCGTAAGACACAGGAGAGTACCATTCCATATGAGGGCCGCGGTAGAAGCAGAGCTCAGCAAACTGGAGGACCTCAGGATCATCGAGAAAACACCAGGGCACACCCCGTGGGTCTCACCCATGGTGGTCACAGCCAAACCCAAACAGCCGAATGCAGTTCTCATATGTATTGACATGCGCCACCCCAATGGAGCGATAGGGCGAGAAAGACATATTAGGCCAACGATAGATGAACTGATCGTCGATCCGTCTTCAGCAAGCTTGATCTCTGATCAGGCTACCACCAAATCCGCCTTGCCAAAGAATCCCGCTACATTACCACTTTTTCCTCACACCTGGGCCTTTGATGCTACCACCGCTTCAACTTCAGCATTTCCTCAGCGCCAGAAGTTTTTCAGAACGAGATACGTAGAGTGTAACAGGATCTACCAGGAGTGACCAACGTCAGTGACGATATCCTGGTCTACTGAAAAACAGAATCTGAACACACTGAACGGCTGGCGGCAACATTCCAACGACTAGAAGACTCTGGGCTCACGCTCCATGAGGAGAAGTGTGAGTTTGCAAAGAGATCACCAAGTTTTTTTGGCTACGTGTTCAACGAGCACGGAGTCTCCCCCGACCCCAGCAACGTCATTGAAATCAAAAGTGCACAAGCCCCGTCCACAGCGACAGAAGTCAGGAGTTTCTTAGGAATGGCCACTTACTGCGGTCGCTTCATTCCAGATCTAGCCACCACCGCTGCCTCCCTGCGTGAACTCACAAAAGCAAAAGCGCCCTGGCAGTGACCCTGGCCCTTTCCAGCGACGCCACCATGGCGTTCGACATCATCCGCACAACGGAACTGCTAGTCGACGCTAGCCCCGTCGGAACTAGGAGCCGTGCTGACTCAAAGAGACAAAGAGGGATCAGTCTTCACCATCGCATTCGCAAGCAGAGCGCACACACCCACGGAGAAAAACTATGCCCATATCGAGACGGAGGCGTTAGCAATCATTTGGTGGTGTAAACACTTCCATGTGTACATCCTGGGGCACACAGCAAAGGTGTTAACTGACCATAAGCCGCTTATTCCCATCTTCTGAGGCTCAGCACCACACCCCCTAGCCGGGATCGAGCGCTGGCTGCTACAAGTACAACAGTTCAACCTAGACGTCCAATACCGGGCAGGTGCTGACAATCCAGCAGATTTTTTGTCCCGCCACCCTCGCCCAGCCACCACTACTGAACATGAAGCAGCGAAAGTAACAGAGGAACACGTTTTCCAGATAGTCGCATGCGCCAGACCCAAAATCATGACACTGGAAGAGATACAGGCCGAGACAGACAATGACCCATGCCTGCAACTTGCAAAGACATCAATCCTGTCGGGGGGGTGGAAGACATTCCTAACAGCCGTCACTCAGAGGACAGCATCAGCCCAGGAGCTAATACACGCACTCTTTGTGTTACGCCACGAGTTATCCATATCACTGGATGGACTGATCCTGAAGGGTCACAGAATCGTGCTACCGATGTCTACACGAAAGGGCCCTCCGGCTGGCGCATGAGGGGCACCAGGGAATTGTAAAAACACAGCCATTCCTTAAGTCACGCATATGACTGCCCCAGATGCAGCGAAAAGTCATGGCCCTCGTAGAAATCTGCACTGCATGCCTGTCCACACGCCGACCAGGACCGCCAGAGCTCATGGAATGCCCCCTCCCCCGGATCAGCATTGACTTTTGCACGATCGCGAACAAATTATAGCTGCTCCTAGCAATTGACGAGCACACCAGATACCCAGAGGTCAAACCCGTCGCCTCCACAGAGGCGTCTGTCACCACAGCTATAGAGAAGATGTTTGTGATACATGGCATCCCATCCACGATCCGGAGTGACAACAGACCACCCTTCACAAGCAGAGGGTTCAGACGCTTCACCGACGGTCTGGGAATACGCCACCACCACGTCACCTCATACTGGCCACAAGCCAACGGGGATGCCGAAAGATTCTTGGCATCCATTAACAAGACAGTGAGAATTGCCAAAGACAAAGGCCGCCCGTGGCTCCCGGAGCTCTAGAGATTCCTCCGTGCCTACCAGTTAACACCTCACTCCGCAACGCGCGTCAGCCCAACAGCCATGATGTTTGGTGTCCCCATCCAAGGGAGCCTACCCCTACACCATTCCTGGAAACCACCACGAGTTGACCTAGAAAGTGTGGAGGCCAGAAGGTGCAGACAACGCCAAGGAAGACCGGGTCAGAAGAGCAGCACCCAATGAACTCCAAGTAGGAGACACAGTACTGTTAAAGCCCAGGACCCAGAAGGGGAAGATGGTATCCCACCGGGAGCACGACCTTGCCTCGGCCACAAATCAGTGACTCGAAATGTCTCGCACTTTCAGAAAGTCCAGCCGATTCTGTGGGAAGAGGAGAAGGCAAACAGCAGCCCCACAAAGGACCAGCCCCCACAAGAAAGCAGCCCAGCGAGGAGCGAAAGACCCGAGGGAGAATCAACTCGGAGGCCTCCTGACCAAAACGAAAAAGAGAGACACAGCCGTACCCCAAACTCCCCACCGAGAGCGAGGTGAACACTATGCACTCTGGAAACGACCAGCGCCGTCCACAAGGCTGAAAGGCTACGTCCTCAATGGCATCTACATGCAATGGAAAATCAGCTATGCTACTCCTCCTTGACCTATCGGCAGCCTTCGACCAATCAATTTGGCGCCACTCACCTACTGAACAGAACAAAGCCAAGCTAACTAACCACTCCAAACTGTACAAAAAGAAATAATCAATACAAAAAAGAATACTTTTAACGACAAAATTTCTAAGGCCAAATCAGACACAAAGGAATTATTTTCCATTTTGCGTGAAATGGAATCACCAATATCTCAGGTTGATAATACCCCTAAAGATAAGCCTTGGTGTACTAAGATACAAAATGCACTCTCAGACAAAATCACTTCCCTCCAATCTAAAATTGACAAAAAGAAAGCCCCTCTGCTCCTTCTGGCTGAGCCCTTGCCCCAGCAGCAACCACCCCAAGAAGTGCACAATAGCACACCCTCACCTTTCAGCTTCAAAAAAATATCCATTACCGAAACAACTGCCCACCCCAAACGATAAAGGATGCAGCCAGAGACTTAGCCCCGTTTATCTCAAAGCTCATTAACTTCTCCTTTAAAATGAACCTCGTACCTAACAATCTTAAACAATCTTGGGTGCTACCACTGCTCAAAAAACAAACACAAGACCCCTCTATACCAACTAATTACAGACCTATCGCTACAGTCCCCTTCCTACTCAAAATTATTGACAGAGTAGCCTACATACAAATACAAGACTACCTAGAAGCTAACAACTTAGTAGGCTCACACCAGTCTGGCTTCCGCCCCTTCACCGCACCAAAACAGCCTTGATTGACCTTAAGTCCCAAATTGACGAGTTGAAGGACAATGGAAAATCAGCTATGCTACTCCTCCTTGACCTATCGGCAGCTTTCGACATGATGGATCATACAGTCTTATGTAACCATCTCAGGTCAGCTGCCCATTTCTCAAGTGATGGCATAACCTGGGTGCAATCCTTCCTTGCGAACCGTACAATGAGAGAGTCTTCTCCCCTCTAGCAGCTCCCAACCCTATTCAAGTCTCTTATGGTGTTCCCCAGGGATCATGTGTATCGCGCAGTTTGATTTGGATACACGGACACCCAGCATGGTAATCGAAATACTTTGAATGCTCAGTGCAACTTGACTCGAGTATTCGCGTCCGATCACACGGAGCATTTCGCATTTACTAATTCACTCGTAACCGTTACTCTTTATAGGTGACCCGATTGATCACACCACCCGGCAACAACAATATTCTCACCGCCATTACTACAACGCAGGACATGAAGCGTCCATGACGACCCATCGAATAATTTAGTATCTCAGGAAGCTGGTGCTTCTATCTCTGTCAGCAACAGCACTTAATAGTCCCTTTTTTGAAATATGCAGCTATAAGGGACGTAGCTTTTCAATCGAAGATTAAGAGAGTCTTTCCAGTCCCGTTAGGGGTGAGACTTGCTCTATTTTGAGTATTAACTTACGGTACACTATTTTAGTTCACTTTCGGGTGCCTATGTACAGGAATCATATAGAAATTATATACTGGATTCTATCCGCGTACTTCTGAATTTGGCGCCATAGAAGAATTACTAAAGTCACAAAAACATACCACCATTTTTGGTATGCGACTGGCTACGCCTTATTACCTTATATTACTGGCTCTACTGCATAGAACAGTGCGATTTACTGCACATATATGCTATTTTTATGCACTCCAGGTCAATCCATCCTAGTTGCACCTTGATTTTAGGAAGACTGGCAGAAGCCTCCTTACTGACTCCTGGTCAGTCGTTTAGTTGGAGTAACACATCAGACAGAATATAGTGCACACATTGGTGAGTGAATAGCCTTTTTGATTTAATTTACACCTATATCGTATATTAATTCCACTGTTACTGATGAGGCATCTTAGATGGTCTTCATTTAGATGCACTGATGCTACTATCTCTACACAATTAGAGACCATGTATTCTAAAAGGTTTTGTTTGGACATACAGATGGATTACTCTACCTTATTCGAGGCCACTAATCAGTGGTATCCTAAATATAGTTACATCAATCAGGTATACCTTGTGATATGCTTTTCAAATGCAAATTCACATAAATTAGTACGTGCGAATATTCCACATTTGTCGATGTGACCTGACGTTAATGTGCCCAATTAATAGCAGTCTTTCTGTGTTTTCTTTTCCCTGTTGTGGCATCTACATGTACTTCAACTGCAATGCCTTCAAATACCTAAAGCAATTCTGGCTTCTGATGAAGAGGATTCTACCTCGAAACGCATTAAGCCAGCAATATTGTACCTCCTGAACAAAGCACTTTGCCTTGATCTTTCGCATTGAATGTTATCTCTAATTAAAATTAATGCTTTTCTGTGTTTAAACTCTGTGTGAGAAATAATTCTAACATTCATATGAAAACCTTGTTCTAAATATGCTTTCAATGAACTAGCATTTGACCTACAAACTAAGGTTTTCTTTACCACATTTTTTGTGGCTTGTTGATAGTGTGCATGGGACGGGAGGGATCCATATTTGGTTCCTCTCTTCTCATCATGTGTATCCCCTACCATGCATAATATCTTTACTAAGCCCTTATTTGACAAGTTGGACAGATTGGGTGTCACCTACACTAATTACGCAGATGACACTCAGATCCTAATCCCCCTTTCGGGCAACTTCTTGGAAGACTCGGCTCTAGTAAACAAGATATACCTCCTCATTCAGACATGGATGGCATCACATGGCCTCTGTCTGAATGACGACAAAACGGAATTACTGATCCTAGGCTCTGAGACGGCCATAAAAAAACTTAACCCCAGCTACTCCACCTTCAACATTGACGACAATGTCCTTAAATTACTGCCTGCAGTCAAAACCCTTGGCTTCTACCTCGACTCTGCACTTAACCTCAAAAAACAAGTTAACTCATTAGCATCATCTACTTATACTTGTAAATTGATCCGAGCTTGCAGACCATTTCTTTCTGAAACAAGTTGCATTACCCTAGCCTATGCACTTATTCTATCCAGATTGGATTATTGTAACACTCTCTACGCTGGATCGAATAAGTGCATTATTGACAAAATGCAAAGACTCCAAAATAACACCCTTAGAGCTGCTCTAAACATTCCGAACAGAGAGCACATCTCTGCATTCAGAAGAGATGCTCACCGGCTCAAGATTAAAGACAGGATCTCCCTTAAAACACTCCCTCTCACCTCTAAGTGCCTTAACAATATAGCGCCACCCTATTTGGCAGAGCGAATTGTCAAGAGAACTTCCGACCGACCTATGAGATCTTCCAATGCCCACACCTTAGTGGTTCCTAGATACAAACGGACTACATCTGGCGGTACCAGCTTCCCGGTCATAGCAGCTCAATCTTGGAATAAACTGCCCTTAGATCTTAGAACTGACCAACCTTACCTGAGATTCAGATGAAAAATTCTCACCTGGCTATGGACTAATGATGTCTAAACACTACACCCCAGGGACTTCCTGCCCCACCCACTCCTGACTATTTACTCTAGGATTGCCAGGACTGACTATATCAACTGCATTTGTTTATTTGCTTCACTTGCCTGTATCTTGGTATATTTACTGGCTGCATGATCACTGCTATCTGGTGACAGTATTTTTTTGTTCGCTTCTTGCTTACAACTTTGCTTATCATCTTATGTATGGTATTCTACGTATATACCTACCCCCACCACTGTAACTGAGCTCTGCAAGTATTCTTGTATTGCTTGCGCCCAGCTACCCCAGGGTTTTGGTCTTGCGCTATATTAAATGAACAAACAAACAGAGACTGAACCACGAACCAGCCCCAGGGTGCAAGCTACACACTACGCCACACCTTCAAGACAAGACACTGTTCCTATTATGACTACCAAAATGATCATAAATGTTTCACATGTTAAATGTTTATCCAAAGTTGAAAAGGATGTGATGTCCATGTGACAGATCACGTGGGCAAGTTAATAAATGAAAGCGAGAGTCTGCCAAACGGCAGTTCCCGCTCCAGTCCCCAATTGTGAGGTGTCCGTGTCTTTCTTTACTGTCACCCATGCTAGATGTAGTGGCCCAGCCCGGGCCCCACATCACACTGGCTTTATCCAACAGCTTCCTCACTCATCAGGCTGTGTAGTGCTGGCTCCTCTCGGTGGGGTCGCATTACATATACTCTAGAGTATTTCAGTTTCTCAGGCGGGTGATTCTATCTTTTTGGTTCCTTGGATGTTTTGGGTCCGATTCACTAGTTATCTTGAACAGCTTCTTGTCTGAAAACGCCTGAGAAACACTTGGCAAGCATTTTGGTACAGGGGCATGGCAGGAGATAAAAGTCTGCAAAGAAATAAACTGGCAAAGAAACATACTGGCACAAGAGCGGGAAGGAATGCTGCCATCTTCCACCTCCAGGCAAGGCCTGGCCCTGGATGGCTCCCTGGCTTCCCACCCCTGGCTGAGAGGCGTTCCCGTCCCCTCATGATAAGGCCAAGTTACTGCCTTGTCTCACACAGTACTGTCAGTTGAAGCCAGTTTATCTTTCCTAAAACTGAACAGGATCTGGGAATACAGTCTTTACTTCCTTTGAACCATTTTTCAAGCTCATTTAAGCCCTCATTTGATGTTTGAGTGGATCTTTCCATCCAGGCCTTCATTTGTCCCCCAAGCCTCCTGTTTTTCTTCTCTTCCTCTTCACTTTTTCTCATTAAATCCCACTTGCCGCCTCAATGCTTCCTCCCTCCTTGTGTCTGTTCCCTGCCCTCCAGCTTTCCACCCCGTGGATGATTCACTGCTGCATGGGTCTCTTGTTTGCCTATTCACCTGGTGCCATAGCCCTACAGCAACTCCTGGTCCCGATGTCTGCTAAAATCAGGTAAAGGATGACAACCCCTTCCTACCCCAGGCTTGTGATGCCCCTAGCCAGACCCTGATGTCCCAAGTTGTAACGTTTTTCTATATGGTATCTAATATCACCTCACATCTAGATCTCTATGAGAAAGTGCACTGTATTTCATGTTCTGCTGTTGTCTCCTACCTAGGTATCCCAACAAAAGCTTTGATCTACATCATGCTCTAATATTGAGTCCTTTCTAGGTATCCCTAGAAAGGTTGATGTCATCATCTCTATATTGCGCACACAATTGTAAACCACCTGAAAGCTCTTTACAGTGGTCTATAATGTGCCCTAGCTTTTCGGTGCTGGACTGCCCTTGTGGGTGGGACAAAGACTGCTATGCAAATGGATATGTCTCCTCTGTGAAGGGTGCAGTGAGATAAAACGGGGTTGTAGACCCTCCCAATTTGAAGAAATTCCATAGAACAGGGTATTTGTCCAACGTACATTCTCAGTAAAGGGGCTCCCACACTCCTTTGTAACTTTGTATCTCAAATCTAAACATCCCCAAGATTGAACATCGAATTGTTCCATTTCGTATTATATTGTGTTTTCAAACTTGGGAATCCCTTGAGTGTGCTTTAGTAGCCCTAACAATAGGCCTGGCATTGTTTTGCATACTAGTCAGGGGTCGAAACTGAGGGGAGCTGGGAGCCATTTAGCTCCTGCTTTTAGCATAGTAGAGCCTGGTTAGCTCAAATGCAACAGCTACGAGCAGATACTTTTGGCTCCTAGGGTCAACTGGTGCCTTCCAAACATGTAAATGTAACTTTCATTTTGAGTATTTGAGAATGTTAATAAAGAATTAGACGACATCTAATGGTTCTTTCGTAGCTCCTGCCTACAGGGTGATGCTCGACACCCAGGAGCTGGTTTTAGCTCCTGCTCATCGCATTTCAATTTCGAACCCTGCTAGTTCATATCTAGTTATACATAATAAGGCATGCTGCATTCATCAATATTCTGTTCTATAGTATTCACATAAAGGCATGCCAACAGGTTGGGCTTTTGTTTAGAGACAAGAAAGGCACCATAGTGGTGTTAACTGGCCATTGATGGTAGCAGCTGCAAAATTGTGAGGGCCTGGGCATATACTATCATTGCTTGGAAAATACCCAATACCTATAAACATGCCAAAACTGTTGGCTTTGCCAATGCTTGTTTTTAACAAGACTTCAGTGAAGGACCTGTATAGTGGTTATACTTGGAGTGGCAGAAGGCAGACCTTGCTAATACATTTTTATTACACCAGTAAGGTATTTACAGCTCAAATTAAGTCATTCGCTCTCAGAGGTCTGCTTTGTAAAATCACTGGCAGCCGAGTGCAAAGTTTGATGGTGAGGGTTGATTAAAGCGAGAGGTAGATGGTTGGGCTCCTATGAGCCAAGGCACCTGTGTTTGTGCCAATGTTTCGGCTGACTAGAGGCTTTTTCTAGGCCAGACACTTATTTTCTAGTCTATAGTTTTCACAATTGATGCAGACATTTCAAATCACTCATACATAACTTGGTGATCCCACCTGTGAGAGAGCATCATGAGACAATAGACAAAGGAAATATAAAATTCAGACAATGTCAGATAGCATGCCCATATCACATGGCATATGTGGTACTGCGGTTTGTTACCCCTCTGCTCCAATTGTAAATGTGATGCCATACAGGACGTTAGTCCATGTCACCCTTGCACCATGTCCTACCAGTGTCCCTAGGTTGATCTCACTATCTTATTTCACATTGTGCATGTTATTGTGCACCACCCCTGTGGAGTTAATACCTTCTATATCTCGCGTCCTTTAGTGCCAATTAGTATGAATAATAAATATGAGGTAATAACCTCTCTGTTTCTCTGGTTTTGCTTGCTTTTGGTCAGTCACGGCTCAAGGCCGCTGTGGACCACTTTTAAAATGTCTGTGTCTGGGACAAGGCTCCCACTGTTCAATAGTGTCCCTGGTTCTATTGCGGTTCAATTACTCTATGGTTAGTCAATGTTCTGCTGTAGCATTAGACATTTATTGTCATGAAGATAATATGTATTATCATGAAGATGGTGACTATGGACTATGAGGACTAGGAGTACTCGAGTCACTACGGTGAGTAACTTCCAATTTGTATCTCCACCCTGTGCAGGCAGAACTGCAAGAGACATGATTAACCATTCTCCGATTTCAGCCATTTTTCCCCTAGCACTCAAAACCTCACACTTTAAACCCCTACTAGAGAAGCTCACCCTCGACCCTCTCATCCCTGCCAACTACCACCCAATTTCCAATACCACTTTGTAGCCAAACTCATAGACCATACAGTGTGCACCCAGCTCTCCCTCTTTAGAGAATCCAATTCCCTTTTTGACCCAGTCCAATTTGGCTTTAGACCCTGCAGCGGAAAATAATCCTCACTCCCCTATAATAGGGGTGACTGGAAAATAATGGCAGACTGATGGCTGAGCTGCAATTATCCTCCTTGATCTTTCAGCTGCCTTCGACACTATAGACCACTCCACCCTCACGGGCATCACGGATTCCAACATCAGATGGAGCTCTTCTTTCTTCTCTGACCGTTCTCAGGACACAACCCATCCCCCTTTCTCTTTCCTTCCCCACCCTGACAGCAAAGGGGTCCCACAAGGGGGCCTCCTTATTCCCCTCCTCTTAAACCTCTACCTAACCCCTCTCACCACACTCATCCACTCTCACAACCTAATCTGCTACAATTTCACAATTATTGCCCCCAGCAACTTGAAGACTGCTCGCCTTTTACCTGTCTCTGACACACCCAGCCCAGATCAACCTGGCGCAGACACTGTTCAGGGCCCGTTCATCTTGCCCAGAGCAAGGTAAAGTATAAAATCGGACCTTAGCAGAAGACTTGGCCACATGAATTCTCTCTTCTCAAAGCCCATCTCGAGACTGCCTTGAGGACCCAGCCACATGCACGGACGAGGAGGGACGATGTTTGGCACTTAAGAATGTGTTATTGGGAAGCGAGTAATGAGGGGGTGGGGGGACTTGGGGAAGTCTGGAGTGGCTAGAATGTTATCCGAGTGGTGTTGGGGCTGGCTAACACATTGCATCTGACATTTTGAGGGTTGGGGTGTACCCCACCTGTGATAAGGGGGGGTTGGGAGAATGTTGCACCTGAAGGAGTTGTGAAGACAATTCATGTGAAGGTAGAATGTAGCCCTATACCTATTCTGGTTGAATGTACTGTTGCCAATTTTGAATTTATTGTTCGCTTGAATGTAGAATCCGGGTGAATGTAGAATGAGCCCAAAGTAATAAACCCAGGGTGTAGAATGCAGCCAGGGATAATCCTGGCGATTGCAAAATGTACCCTATGTACCGATTCCAGGTGTGTAGAACTTCAACTATGTACTGAATCCAGGCAAATGTAGAATTTATCAAAACCGGGTGATTGTATAATGTAGCCAATTTAGTCAATCTAGGTTAAGATAATGTCATTGTGTATTGAATTGAGATGAACAGGAAATGTAGCCTATGGAGGGCTGAGAGGTGAACTAAGTTACAACTGGCTGCAGGCAGAAGGCAGCCACCCATCCTCATCAATCTAGATAATCTAGAATAGGGCATATGGTTCCGGAACTGAGGCATTCACTGAAGTATAACCACTGTAATAAACCTATCTCAATCCATGCTTACGGAACATCAGCCACGGCTGCATTCCTGCATGCACTTGCACCCATGCACCAGACTAAAACAGCAAGCACAACACCTCTGCCATCAGAATGCAGCTATGTCCTACGACAACTTTGGTGTAACTGGACGCATAATTGAGTCTCTTGCACTCGTGCGCTCTGCCTGACTATCAATGGCAGGTTACTGGTGCTTCGGCCATCCCACCTATTTTTTACTTCAGCCAAATGCACACATGCATTAGAATCCTCTCTGGCAAGCTTTTCGGACATCTTGGACTTCGCTCCACCAAGGACGTTCTCCCCAAGCTCCCTCACACACAAGTGCATTGAGGCCATTCTAATGAGAGTAAAGGCGCTATACATATGTGATTCTACTACAAGCAAAACAAATATTTGCTCGACTTTTGAGTATTAAGATGAATTTCTAGAATCTGGCCTGGTGGAGAGATTTTAGGAGGCCAACCTAGTGATGGTGAACAGGGGGCTCTGAGTTTATGCAAAATCCAATCAAGGTAGAAATGTAGAGCAGTCAAGGCATAGTCACAGCATTGAAGGCCAGAAACAATGGCCCACTTCCAGAGTCTCTGCCGGCGCAGCAATGAGAACCCCCGGCGGCCCGCCACACTTCAGCGGTGTGACAACACCAATTCGACAGAAAGAAGGTAAGCAGAGGGTCAGCCGCTATATCTGCACCACGTCATCCCTGCCACTGCACTTCCTCCCAAGGGTAATTACACTTACATGTGCGTGGTACATCCTGCAGCCTGCCCCCTCCTGTTTTCTCCCACCAGCAATTAACTTGCACCGAAGGCCGCTGCATCCAGACCTGCAATGCTGCATGCCTTGCAACGCCTGCGGGCCCACCAGCACAAGCGGCTGAAACCCTGGTCCAGATATGCTTGAAACAGCATGGTCAGTAAAGCCCAGGCAGCCACAAACCCAGAGGCCCACCTCTGACACCCCTCCACGAGTTGTGTTTCCCATGACTCTAAACGGGCCACCTCCCCACAGCAAGTGAACCTCCTGGAACTGGATCTCTAAAGCACACCCACAGACAGGCACCTTATCTGCATTACCCCCCCTGACCAACCCTGTTTCCAATTCTCTGCCCCTCCCTTCCACAGAGAATGGCATTGAGAAACTACAGGCTGGGACTGCACACTAAACCCCTACCATCGGCTGGCCTACGCTGCTCCTTACCAAGCTTGTCTATTGTGACTATATACCTGATCCATATGTTGACCTATTTGATGCAAATGTTGCGCTACTTGATTCATATGTCGATATAACTGATGAAAATACTGATTTACTTGATGCCAATGTTTATAGATTTGATCCAAATGCTGATATTGTAAGCAGGCCCCGACCAACAGTGAGGATCCGGGACCATTTGCTAACAATATTGCCTTTACTGCCAAAACATGTATGCTCCCCAATGCTGTTATTGGTCTAATCCATGTTAATACGGTCACCATACCTGCTCCCAATGCTGCTATTACATTCCTCCTTGCAAACCTTGTCAGCACTCAAGCAACACCCAACGGTAAGATGTCCACCAACACATCCCATATCATACCAGTCAAAATACACAAACACCACGCACACGCCTACACCAGCCAGCGTTCCCATTTCAATTTCCCTCTTCCCTCCCAGCTGCAGCAGATGCGAGCTCAGCAACCATCGAGACAAGCCCCCGGAAAACATCTTTGACCACCACATGCACCACCCAAACGTCCAGCCATGCTGACCCTCCCATCTGCAGGCACAAGACCCCCGCTTACCTCCTCCACCCAAGTCAGGCACAAAGATAAGAAGCTCTTGCACCCTCATCAACGCCATATCCTGTACGGCCCACATCCTGGTTATTAACGACCTGCTCTCATCTCACAACCTGGATGCTGTAGCTAGCTCAAAAATTTGGCTTCAAGGTAGATCTGGCCCCACCATCTCACTAACCCACCCCAAGGGCTACACAATCTGACAGAATCACCTCAATGCCAGAGCCAGAGTTGCCCTCATGGCCAAAGAGTCTCTTCTTTTCAGTCAGATCAACACCGCCCTTGAAGGTAACAGGGATATCCTGTCCCTTAAGCTCACCAACTCTCCGACATGCACCATCACATTCCACATTGTCTACCGCCTCCACCTCCTAGATGACAACTTAAATATCTCCTCCAAGATCATCCTACTGGGCAACTTGAACCTGGGCCCCAAAGATCCAGATGACTTACAGTCTGAGTCACTTGCCAAGGCACTAGATGCCCTAGGCTTTAAACACTATCACCAACCTAACGCATGCGAAAGGCTGCATGCTGGATTGGATTGCAGACTTCAACTCTGTCTGCCATCATATCCAATCCCCCTGCCTGTGGTCAGACCATCATGTCATCCACTTCTCCATCCCTCATCCCAAGAAACTCAAACCCACTTACATCCCATTACCACCTGCACTTACACACAGTGCCCACAAGCTGATGAAAGAAAACGTAATGCCCTTTCTGGGCATTGCTCAGTTTAGACCACCCTTCTCCAATGACCCCAATCTCCTCGCAGATCTCTACACCTCCACGATCAAGCAGGCAGCCGACCCCCATCAGACATGTCAACTCATGGTTCACATCAGATTTATTTGTAATCCGTAACAAATGCTTCGCCCAATCTACCTGGCTAAAAATAAACACAGACTCATCAAAATTGGAGTTTGTCTAGGTAGCCAAGAGTACAAACAAGCAAGTCTTACAGCTAAAGCCTTGTCCTTCAATACTAAGATTGGGAACATGAAATCAGACCCCAGGGAAATCTTCACCATCTTCAGAGAACTTAGACCCCAGTCGCCCC
The DNA here is from genome assembly GCF_040938575.1 of Ambystoma mexicanum. Lineage (NCBI taxonomy): Eukaryota > Metazoa > Chordata > Amphibia > Caudata > Ambystomatidae > Ambystoma > Ambystoma mexicanum. The sequence continues at coordinate 669,731,382 of NC_090936.1, forward strand.
CCACACCACCTCTTAGCCCCATACCAAAGATGTAGCCAAGTGCACAAAAATCCAAACTGTCATGCTCAACAAAATAGAACTGCTTAATAAAAAATCCACGCCAATCGGAATAGCATGAGCACACCCCACCACCCAGCCTCAGTTACCTCCTTGAATACTCCCACCCGGCCATCCCTCTGTTCTCCTTCAAGGGAGTCATAGAAGCTGAAGTTCGCTCCATCCTAAAAAACCTCAAACCATCGAAACGTAGAGGTGATGCCTGTCCTGCCACGATCATCAAGGACTGCTTAGATTCCCTTGCTCCTCTCATTACGGCATTCATCAATGCATGCTTCGCCATGGGACTTGCCCCATCTATCTTAAGGAAGCGTGGGTACAACACCCCTCCTCCTAAAGGACCTACACTAGACACCACAGCCCCCAATAACTACAGGCCCATCACAACAGTCCCTGTCCTACTGAAAATTCTTGACAAAGCTGCATATCTGCAGATCCAAAACTTCCTAGAAACAAACCACATACTAGGCTTCTGTCAATTGGCACTCCGTCTACTCTAGGCCATGGCAATGAATCAGCGCTGCTGAATTTTAAAAAATCAGATGGACGAGATCCGGAACAGCGGCAAGCTGTCCCTGCTTCTCCTTCTGGATCTGTCAGCAGCTTATGATTTAGTAGATAAAATCCTCTGCCACCACCTCGGCCAACTTCTCACAAAATGAAACACCTATAGAGAAAAGTACAATTATAACATTCTCTCCCAACTCCAACAAGTGCAAGAATATCATCTGTAAATTAAATGGCATCCAACTGGAAAAGTTTATCCTCTTATAAATATCTAGGGTTGTATGTTGAACACACCTTGAAGTGGGCGAAGCATTGGTCGGAAACTAAAATGAAATGTGATGGAGCTGTTCATGCAATCTGCCAATTCATAGGTCGACATGGCTAACTTTCTGTAATGACCATTCTGCTCCTAAACTTCTCTAAAATTCGCCAGATTCTTTGGAATCGAGATATGGGGACACAGTCTTACAATTGCATGAAAACAATTTGAAGGCTCAGTATTGCGTAGATTGTTCTGTATGCCACAAACTTTGTCAATCGAATATCTTTACCTCGATTTTGAACTTAATGGCATCATTCACGATTTTATCATGAAAACGACAATGATTTATGACAACCTACAAAAGTTGAACAATGGAACCATGATGGTCGGCTTTCTAAGCGCATTTCTCGCAATTGATAACTTTAAGTCGTTGGGGACACTACGCTCTCTGTATTCCCTCCATTCGCGGTGGGATGTGGGGTGTAGCAACATCTCATCTGAGGGTGAGATGTAAGTGGTAAAATCCCATTTGAACAAAAGACTCAACGAATAGTAAAATTGAAACTCTGAACAGTTTGTATACTAAACGTAACAGTGCCTCGTTCTGTGAACAGATCGCCACCCGTTTGTCCAAACCAACATATATGGTGGCTTATCCTAACAATTCTGTAGCCAGGCAGTATCTGCTATTGAAATTCAACATTAGTGAGCCATTGATTACTCAAGGTGCTCGTCTTGGCATCGCACGAAACTCACGTTTCTGTCACCTATGTAGCACCCCAGAAATAGAAACTATTGAACATTTACTGATTGGTTGTGAAAGTCTACAACTATTGCGGCATTGTTTTATCAAATCTTACAATAATGGTTTTAATTGTGCCGATTTGTCTGCATTATGGGTGAAGTTTATGGGTGGTTGTGATCATAATTTGATCTACAATATGGTCAAATTTTAATGTAAATGTGCTGATATTTTAAAATTATTACCCAACTGATTTAGTATTTTACTAGTATGTAATTTACCTTGTTAATATTAGATTCCCTTTTAAAGTAAATTTGCTTCATCTGTATGTGATCAGTATTTTATCAGCGATTTTTTACAAAATGGTCTTAATGATATAATTGTTCACATGTATATTTGTTATATGTATTTTTGCTTATTCAATTGTTAATGTGTTCCATTTTTTATATACAAAACCTTTATCGTTGTGAGTATATCGGAAACATCTTGGATTGCATCAATCCTGGAGGAGTCATGAGTGTGTTTGCAGAGCAAGCGAGTGTGGCTTCCTCCACAATTCTCTGCAGAGTCCCACAAGGCTCCTGCATCTCCCCCACACTAACATCTTCACTAGACCACTGTTTGATTCCATCGGCGTAGCCTACACCAACTACGCCGATGACACAAAAGTACTCATCTCCCTCAATGGCATCTACCAAGAAGACTTCAAGGCCCCTGATGCAGTGTACTCCACCATTCAAGCCTGGATGTAGGCTAACTGCCTGCCTTAACTGGGACAAGGCTGAAATCCTACTTATAGGGCCCCTGACGACTTTAAAAAAGCTCAATAACCAATACACCGCTTTCCACAGAGAAATACGATCCTTGACTCTTCCTCAGTCAAGACCCTAGGGGTCTACCTAGGCGCCACACTCTGTCACACCAAGTCTGCACAACTGCGTCCCCTGCAGCTTACTCCACCAAACTTTTAAACGTGGCCAAGCCGTTCTTGCCCTTGGAGAGCTGTCCAACCATCGCCAGAGCAGTCATAGGATCTAGGCTGGACTACTGTAATGTCCTCTTCGCTAGCACCTCATCTAAAAATCTTCACAAACTACAAGTCATTCAAAATAATGTGCTCTGGGCAGCCCTTCGCATCCCAAAAAGAGAACACATCATGCCAGCCAGAAGGGAATTCCACTGGCTGCCCATCATAGAACAGATCATAATAAAAACTTTGGTCATCGCGCACAAATGCCTTGCTAACACTGTCTCTCCCCATCTCTCCCAGAAGGTAATCGGAGCCCGCTCACCCAGATCTACCAGGACACCATATGGCCATGGACTCCAACTTCCCAAAGTCAGATGAGAGGAAGCACTAGATTCCCCGTAATTTCAGTGCAGCATTGGAAATCCCTGCCCCTACACTCAGAGCTGAACCCTCCTACGGGGCATTCCGCAAAGCCCTTAAAACCTGGCTGTTCAATCAAGACTAACTTGAAGGATCCCAATATCAACTGCAACTGTGTGTAACCTATAACATTCACTTGATCTCTGCTACACGCTTTATACATGAATAAAACAAATAATAAAATAAGTGTGAGTGGGTCGGGGACCTTCAATGAGTCCACAGCGATTTATTTAGGCCTTTAGAACAGAGATAAATGAAAATAGCAGGTAGTAATCATGGTTAGGTTCACTTGATAGACATCAAATAACTTAATCAAGCAATGCAGGAAAGTCATGTATATGCAATAAAATGATGCAGAGCACTCACAAGTACAATATCCTAACATTAGAAATCTAAACCCTAAGATTGATGGGACCTTGTGGCCAAATGCTTTTAAGTCTTGCTGCTCATACACACACCCAGATAGTTTAGCTAGACATTAGTTTTCATGGCTATTCATCAGAATACAGTAGCCGCTCAAATTGGCCCATAGGGCTGATTCTAAAAATGTATCTTCACATTTAATTCACAGAAATGGCTTTTGGCAGCACTAGCAGCATACACAATGACAACATAAGGTGGTATGACTCCTCCTCACCCCCCCTCCAAGGTCTACGAGACAACAGCTACAACCTCCCTTTCTGATGCTGTGGGAGGACAGGGTCCATTAAAAGGACCCTGCCTGGTAAGTGAGGCCACCCAGTAAAGCAATTTTAGACTGGTAAAAAGCCACCACCAGCCTAGTAAAAGAGGGGATCCTCGCCGGAAGACTAACTAAGAGGTAATTTTGGAATCCCGAGACTCCTTCAGACTTAGACAGAGCCTAACAGTTAGGCTTGAGATTGGGGCTGGCAGGGAGAAACTGTCACACACCAAGAAAAGCCAGCAAAAAGTACAGGGGGTTAGCAGTCTTAAAAAAAGAAATACATTAAAAAAAAAAATGTAAAAAAAAAAAAGAGGCGTTCTACCCAACACCCTCCTCTAAACTATCTAAATTGATATGAGGGAGTGACTGCAAACAACTATTTTCCACCTAGTCCAGAATGTAATCTGCCTTGTCACCATCCACTTAGTCCCTCGCTTCGTATTTTCTCTTCCATAACCATTTTATATCCATAGCAAATTAGCTGATTATGCAAAGAAGAGATCCACATTTACATTTATTCTGCCTAGTTACAGACCTGCTTCAAAACTCACTTTATAGGGCTTACATCATGGTAAACTTGCTTAGCTAGCTTAGGCGTCCATCAGGCCTAACCCAGCCAGAACTCAGTCTGGGTATCCACCCACAAGACTGAACACATCCAACTGATTTCCTCAGCACCACACCTATCGCTAAGAAGCAGCTACCATCCAACAACTACACCAGCTGCACACATATCCGGTGCTCCAACGCACCAGAAGACTCTCTCTCTTTCTGATGACTAGAACTACGGTTCCCTAGGGCGTTCAACCTACCAGCGCTTTGAGATCATACCAATGATACATAAGGTGCTATATAAATGCCAAGTAACAACATATATTCAAATCAATTGTTGTCAGTGGCATATAAGGGCCATTTGGTCCCTCTGATCTTGCCTTTTAGACTTCCTGCTCCAACACCATTCTCCCTATTTAGTGATATGTGAAATCGCTTGAGATATGTACTTCTCAGAGATCCGGCCTTATACGTCAAAGTGCAAAGATCTGCATAGAGCCTGGGACTGAAAACTGTTTTCAGAGTCTTGATTATATTTTTGTGGGAGTTGTTCTGCCATGGTGCTATTGTATTTGACTGTTAAAAGACACATTAGGCGTTTCTCCCATTATCCAGGCGTCCCAAACCAAGGTACCACTGTACTTCACTGCCTACAAATCTACGTGCCAATGTACTTGGGGTCTACTGCTTTACCCCAGTAAAGTCTCTCTCCCACCACCCATCTGTTCCCAATCCAGGTGCCACTGCATTCAACCATTCATTGTTAGCCCCCTTCATCCCAAAATCCAGATTCTAAAGCGCCTTACTTCTTACTGTAGCCCCTTGTTAGGCATGCCCCCCCACCCCTGTTGCTTTCGCAAAGGCACTCAACAACAAACTACTGCCCCCCCCCCCCGCTATCGTCCTCCTCATCCCCCTCCCTTCAGGACTCGCCCTGCTGCTCAGACTTTCGCTCCAGTGAGACCATGAATAATGAGACCATGCCGTTCACATTGAACAAAGAAAAAGAATGCTGCAGCCGAACTACATCCAAGCATATGGCATGTACACCTTACACCATATCTGTGGACACAGGCTGCAGGCACGGCCATGCATCCATGCACCACAGAATGCACCTATGCCTATGCCATTCCAGTCTAGCAGCGCACATAGACGTCCACACTGAAACACCTGACGTACCTCAACACCTCTGCCACTAGCATACAGCTCACTACCAACAAAAATAAAATTTGGTAAACTGGGCACACATCGAATATTCAGCAATAGCACTCTATCCTAAACCACCAACAGCGCCCACCCACGTGCCTGATCTCTGGGCTGCTTACTGGAGCTTAGCCAGCCACCTAATTCTAAGCCAGTGAAAATGCACACATTAAACTACTACACATTGACTGCAGTCACTAAGGGCATTTCAACCACAAAGTGCATTGAGGCAATACAAACGGGGTAAGAGCGCTATATGAATAACTAATGGTATCCCTTAGTTATTACCTTATATATCCAATCAAGTCTGCCCAGATTTTCTGGAAGTTCCTCTCTTGGGGGTCCCTTCAGGGTTAATTTGTATCAGATATTGGTGTAGGTCTATGGTTTTTCCTTTTTCAATCCTACAACATATAAACGTGAGGGACTAAAGTTTACCTGTGTTCTTTTTTAACTGCATACGAGGTACTCTACGCCATCCTCGGGATTCTAGGTGATTGTAAATTATCAAAGTTGCCAATTCATCCTCTATTTCAGATTACATTTTCACTCCTCCTGTATCCTGCAAACAATTCTATGCATGGTTATATATCGCTAAGTATGCTAATGGCATGAACATGAATGCTGTTTTTGATAATATGCTTGAAAATCGATTTTTGATTCACTTTGACTCACCTGCATTTAGTGTACGTGTTGCTCCAAGGGGCAGCGGCATTCCGTGTCGTTTCACTCGTTTGGTCGCCGCCGCCATTTTGAAACGTGTATTTATATTAACTCCATTACCGTCATGTTGGCGCGATGACGTCATAGTTCGGTTAAGATTTTTTTAAAAATAAATGACGTGCCTACTACATTTCCATCCTAATTGCTTCTTGTATCGTAGGCTTAAAACTCGCTTTAATCATGCCCATAAATCCCTGCGTGACAGTTCACAATTCAATACCAGACAGGTTACATTCTTATGCTTGTGCTGCTACACTCCAATTCGGTCGCGGAGCCTGTATCCCGGCCTGTATGTTCAAGTACTTAATACGCTTTTAAAAGGATCCCGCAGGGTCTCCGTGCCCCCCCCCCCCACCCCTCATCACATCACGTGCATGGTTCCTGCATATTCATAAGTTTATAGATAAATATTGAATTCTTATGCGGCTACAATCCATTTCAATTACTGTGCCTGTACGTGTTCTCCTATGGCCTATATGCTCCGTGTGCTCCAGCTGGAACAGAAAGTGAAAGTCCCTAATTGTCACATGACGCTAATGCATATGTTAGACGCATTCTGCAGCACCTCTCTTATCCTATGCATCATGTACTCGCATATATGTGCCTATGATAATTATAGTATAAACTATATATTGGTTAAGAATCATAAACCACATTCTTGTGCTGATGCTGGTAAAATAACGTTTTCTGGCCAGTTACCAGTTTAGCCCCTCCCGCTTTCGTGATTTCTGTATTTGGCATATGTGTGAGATCGTTTACCCTTTTGGGCTGTTGAGTATTTTCTGTATTGATCAACGGAATTGGTGCTCGTTGCGGGTGCCCATATCAGTCAGCGTATACTAGTCCAATATTCACCCTCATCGTTCATTTTAATTAGTAGCCCATTTCCATTATTCCCTACCCAATTCAAGTCATTTGGTCATCATTCCGCCTCCCATCAAGGTACAGTAGTTATAAAGGTTACCTACCTTTGTCGGTGTAATTTAAACAACAAACATTCAAACTAGCATCTACACTAATGCCAAGTTGGCCTTCAAAGTGACAATTATACGTTTAGGTCACTGTTGTAAGTCCTGTTGGGCGCTTTTCTCTCTGTGTGATCCGTTGGCCAACGCCCTCTTCCAGTCCCCACTGGCCATGGCAGTCTTTATAATCTGAAAACATTCATCCGCTCTAGATGCTTCTACCAGGTCTGGCAGAGTCAGCGCTATGGGTATGGCGCCCTTCACCACCTGCCGGACGGCTTCGGCACACTCTTCTTCCGCTGGCCCTTCCAGTGCATGGCCAACCCGGGGTGGCGGGACAGGTAGTCTGCCGGGTTATTCGTGCCTGGCCTGTATTGAAGCTTCACTCCATATTCCATTAGGGACAGCATTCATCTTTCGATATGTGGGGGAGGTTTGGAAGACGTCGCCGCCATGATGTGGAGCAAAGGCTTGTGGTTGGTAATGAGTCATACTCCGACACTGGTTTGCCCAATATGTACAGGCAAAAGTGTTTACAGCCCCACAGGATAGCAAGCGCCTCCCTCTCAATCTGGGAGTACATCTTTTATGTGTCAGTCAGGGCCTTGCTGGCGTACGCTATCGGCCGCATCTGTCCCTGTGTGTCCGGTTGTAACAGCACTGCTCCCAGTCCCACTGGACTCGCATCAACAACCAGTTCGGCCTCCTTCTTGGGATCGAAGTATGCCATTGTTTCTTCACCCGTCAGCACTGCTTTGAAGGTGTTGAAGGCCTTCTGCTCCCGGGTGGACCACTCCCAGGTGCCGTCTTTTCCCGTAAGAGCCCGCAGTGGTTCAGAGAGGGAGGCCAGGTCCCGGATAAACCTCCCACAGTAATTTACCATCCCCAGGAAGCTTCAAATATCTGAAGGGGGTTCCGGGGGGGGGGGGGGCGCTTCTCTAATGTCCCATACTTTCTCCGGGTCAGGGGAAATGCCTCCAGCGTAAAACACGAATCCAAAAAATTCAATCTTGTCCTTGAATAATTCACATTTCTCCTTGTGGAGTGTTATCCCTAGGTCCCAGATCCTTTCTAGGGTCTTTTTGAGTCTTTTCACATGCTCTGCCTCTGATGTCATCACTTAAATTTAGCACTCCTTTTAGGCCTGCAAGGGCCCCTCTGATCACGTTTTGAAACACTTCTGCAGCCGAAGAAATCCCAAAATGTAGTCTCTTGTATTGGTAGAGGCCCTCATGCGTGGTGAAAGTTGTACTGTAACAGGATTCAGGGTGTAGCTCGAGCTGGTGATACCCTGAGCAAAGGTCCAGTTTTGAAAACACCCTTACACCCTGAAGCTCCTTCACCACATATTCTTTTGTCGTGTCAAGTGACGCTCTCGTTTAATGGCTATGTTGGGCAGCTTCATGTCCACGCAGATACGCACTGCCCCCAGTTGTTTGGAGGCCACTACTATAGGGGACACCCATGGGGTGGAGCCTTCCACCCTCTCCATTATGTCCATGTCAATGAGATTTTGCAGTTCTTGTTCGACCTGTGCCCTCAGGTGAAACGGGATCCTGCGATGTTTTAGGGCCATTGGTCTCACAGATTCATCAATATGTAATCATATGGGCTCTCCACACAGTTTTCCTACCCCTTTAAACAAGCCGGCATACCGCTCTGTGATATTGTGGACGTCTGAGAGGTATACGACATAGCAAAATGTACAATGTTCAGGGCTTCCGATGCAGCACAGTTTAGCAGAGATGCGGGCTGGCCTCGGTGTTAGGGAGATTTCTCACACAAGTGCAAAATTCCCTCTACCTTAGAGCCCTCCCGCTCTTTTGCTATATTTTGGGGCTCTGAACTTTTTATTTTCAATGTGTTTTACTTTTGTGTTCTTTGGTTATGGAGTGTTAAAACAACTCCAGTGGCATCATCTTTTTCTGTGTGTCACACAGCACCTTCAGTGCAGTGGTACAGGGGTGTCTTTCAGACTGCCCAATGTTTAAATACCTTCTCTGGGACTGACTACTGTCTCCCAGAGTATGTAAAGATACATTGGCTTTACTAGTCTTTTTAAATTACTGACCCAGCACACACTATCTTCCTATAGAGTGCTGGAGGGTTTGCTTAGCTTCCCCTGAGTCAAAAAACTCATGTAACAGTAAAATGTTACCTTTTACTACTTTAAATGGCTGGTGGCAGTGGTTTAGATCAACTACCGTGATATTTCCCGACTGCTAACAACGGTAGCTAAAAATCGGATCAGCCATGTTTTTCAATATGGCGCCTCAAACCTATCTTTTTTCGCCATTTCTTTTAGGAAAAGTCCTTCTTGTGTTTGTCTCTGCACGCCAAACGAGGTTTGGTCCCTTTGTTTGTTGTCCTTTGGCATTCTTCAGTGCTGAAGACCTCCTCTGGCACCGGAGTGTCTGGGATGGATAGGATTTGAGGGAGGTGGCCGAAACTCCCTGTGCTTAGTCTCCTAGGAGACCTGAATGCGCTCTGGCCTGATTGACTGGCTGGCTGTCTGGGAAGGACAGCCACCCTGCTGTGTGAGTGACAGCCAGGCTGGAATGAATGGGGGAAAACTGTTTAAAAGCAGGTCTCTGGGACTTGAAAAGCAGAGTCGACCACTGGAACGAAAGAACCGAAGACGAGCTGAAGGAAGAGGACTGCTGCAACTCCTGGATGACCAGTGAAGACCTGCTCCAGGCCCGAATGACCTGAAACTCCAATCGACAGAGAAGCCCTTAGATGGTTAAATTCTTCCCTTGAATTTGGTGGGAACAACCAACTCGTAAGCCACCTGGACACCATCCCCATCTGGTTGAATTTTCATCAGAGTGCTGTTGAAAGGAAATCTAGTAGTTCAAGGGCACCTGGTCCAAATGGTTTGAGTAATCACACGTTGAAACTAAATCCTCAGATTTGGGCCAAAATATTAGCAAATATATTTCACACAGTAATAATTAAGAGAGCAATACCTAAGGCATGGAGACAAGATATAGTAATCCCCATTTTAAGAAGGGGGATCGAGCTAAACCAGCAAATTACAGACCGATTTCCCTGCTGGATGTGGCAGGAAAAAGCTTTGCATGTTTTGTTCTAAGAGATTTCAATGCATGGACTTTAAAATCTAACAAATGTGATCCTCATCAAAATGGATTCATAGCTGGCATGGGAACGGCTGTAAATTTAGCTACTATATACGCCATTAAGCAACTCCACTATGAGACAAAATGCCCATTATATCTTGCATTTATTCATTTTAATGCAGCATTTGACTCGGTGTCGAGACACATTTTAATTAACAAATTGCGAAAAGAAAATTGCCTGAATACTTGTGGATATAATACAAAATCTCCATACTGAAACATCTCTACAAGTTAGACTGAATAGACAGGGACTGCTGTCCAGAACCATTGGTACGACAAGAGGTTTAAGGCAGGGATGTATTCTCGCTGCAGCCTTATTTAACAACTTCTTGTTACATATACCAGATGCATTTAAAGATGTGATATCAGATCGGCCAACATTGGGAGGGGAGCAGATAAGTGCGTTCCTCTATGCAGATGATTTAGTTCTTATGGCCAAGACACCGAGTGGGCAAATAACTTACTATTGGCATTGTCAAGCTATCTGGACTTAAATCAATTGGTGATAAACATTAACAAATCAAAAATCATGATATGTAATGTACAACAGTCTAAAAGATCAACAATGAGATGGGTCTTGCAAAACAAAGAACTAGAGATAGTTGATACATACACATACTTAAGCATGTAATTTGACAACCAACCTTTGGATAAAATACATCTATTGTCCATGAAAACCAAATTAAGCACGGCCATTTCACAGACCAAAATCATCCTCTATAAATATGGAAAATGTTCATTAAAAGCTGCCATTGATTATTATAAAGCCAAAAAACTCCCATAATTTTGTACGGACTGGAAGCATGGCTAAGTGTGCAACACATAAATTTGGAAAAGATTGAAGGCAAATATTGGATATCTATCCTAAACCTCCCGCAATGTGTACCTATCGCACGTTTCCATTATGAATTGGGCCTTAATTCATTAAAGAGCATACTTCAATGGAGACAGTGTGCCTTGTTTAGAAAGTGTGTTATAGCTAAAAAGACAACTATGCTACTTTGGTCTCTTTTTATCCTATTTACTAACTTCACATCAAAGGGTGGTAATTGCTTGGCGTAATACTATTTTTGATATTATGTTAAAGGCTGATATTGATTTAGCCACACTGTTGGAAAATCCAGATAGGGCCAAGAAAATGTTATACTTGATGGACTGGATTTCCACAGAAGAACAATGTCGTAGGTATAAAGGTTGTGGTAATGATATACATACCGACAAAAAACAGGGAATTTGCAAGCTCCATTTTCTTTTACATTCCTCAGCGGCACTAGGATCTGCCTTTATGAGATTTAGGTTAAACCTTTGGCCAACCAAAGCGCTGTTGGCCACCAGGAAACAAATCGGGCAAGAATTAAATTTTTGTAGATTTTGTGAAAATCACTCAAACAAAGAAAACTTACGACATATTTTCATGGAGTATGTTGCTTTAACCCTTATTAGACAGAGGCATTTGTACAACGTATGTGGTTACCTTGGAACCTTGAATAATATTGATAGATGGAATATGTTTCTGAATGCTAATCGGATGCCAATATTCATTGCAGTCATGAATTATCTGTATGCAGTGTTTGACACACATATCGAATGGATATAACTAGTGGTAAACATCCGTGTTAAACAAATCTAGAAACTCGGATATGTATGTCTTCCTTATTTTGTTTTGGAAATGTTCTGATTCATGAAGACGATGTATTATAATTTTTATTATTATGCTTTAAAACTATTTGATTGTGTATGACTGATGTAACTAATTATCTCTTTTTCGTTCCATTTTATGTAAAAATTGTAAAGTTGAGTAATCAACTAAACCAATAAAAAAGTTTTTAAAAAACAATTCTTTCTTTGATCTACAGTACATGCATGGTTGATCCCTGAACATCTTAATTTAGCACTTGAGCTATGACTTGGTTTGCACAAGTGTTTCAGTTGTTATTGTTCAATTTTCGTTTAACTGGTGGGACTTTAAAAAGTTGACTGTTGCAATTGCTAGCGATGCTCTTTATACAAAAAAACATCTGCCATAGAGTGTCAGCGTCAATAATTCTAAGGTCCTCAAAGTGTCTTTTCAGGTAAAAGGTGTGATTGACCTTTTATTCTTGACATTGAACCACTAAATGTTTGATAGTTTCAGGTTGATTTACCGGTTTACAAACTCAGCAGATATTCTGATCAGCATTAATGATTTTCCATTTAGTTAAAACATCTTTGGTGGCCCATAAATTGTATCTCATACGCATTACTGGATTTATCACATTGAAGGACATTTTCCTAGATACAATTCCAACATCCGGTACCTTTTTACACTGATGGGATTATTCGCAAAGTCCTTGTGGGTCAGGGATATGTGTCGAGTTTTGATCCAATCAGCCTGAAATAATTGGTGCTTCGCGTGAGTTGGATTCTTGAGCAATAATTTTATTGGGATATTTGCATCAGCTTTGATATTCATTACAGCAGATTTCCACGGTTTTATAAACTCATGCTTGGTTGTGTGGCTATATGAAGCAAAAACATACAAGAGCTATTTTGATTCAGATGCCAACAAACACTTCCTGTAAAGTGTACACATTTTCCAGGAGTACTTGGAGTGGGGCGAAATCAGGCCCAACTCATGTCGGATTATGGTTATTGGTACACATTATAGCAAGAGTAAAAGACGCTTCCAGAATCTTCCTTCTAGTTTCAACCAAAAAGCCTCTGGAAGTAATGGTTTAGGTTTCTGCTCCATATAGAACTTGTGGTACGGTTTTCTGATTATAATATGTTAATAATTGCACGCAAGAAAATGTACCATATTTATAGTGAATTATTTTGCCTAAGAAATAGCTGTGCTCATTTTTGTCTTAATAGATGTTAAATATGGGAGATCAGAAAATTGATCATGATGTTTATGCCCAGGTACATGTACTCGTGCACTACCTTCAACGGTGCATCTTGTAAGGACCACGCAAGTGTTTTTTTAAGCACTCGAGATCCAGTAGAGCACATGAATTTTGTCTTTGATAAGTTGATCTGGAGGTGGTTTTCAACAGAATAGGAGTTTAAGGCATTCAAGAGTCTTTGCAATCCTTTTGGAGTTTTCGATAAGAGCACCAAATCATCGGCGTATAACATCCACGGTATTAACTCATGACCTAGCTTTGGTGCATCTGTTAGAATGTTATTGAATTTCTCTTTGCGGTCTGAAATGAAAAAATTAAAAAAGGGCCGAGGCCAGGATACAGCCATGTTTTAATCCTCTGTGTGTTGGTATTGAGGTCGACAGGGAGACTTCCAGGGAGAGTCGTATCTGAATTGATGTGTAATAAATTAATCAATGTTCTTATGGTTAAAGGACAATCCGCTCTGAGTAACTTCTTCATCAATAGTTCTCGAGATACCAAATCGAAAGCAGATCGAAAGTCTACAAAGGCAAGGTAGAGCGGTTGTGCTTGACAAAGCGATTTTAGGGCTGAGATGGTGATCAAGTTCACCAACGTGCCTAGACCCAGTAAAAAACCTGTCTGAAAGGGATCTCAAAGTGATGTCATTAACCATTAATTGAAGTCGCGAAGGATGAAACGGGCAAATATCTTGCCTAGGGCATCCAACAATGCAATAGGCCTGTAATTGGATGGTATTGCCTTTTTTATAAATTGGAATGATTATGGATTTTTGCCAAGATGCTGGTAGGCACTTGGTGTGTATTACATGGCAAAAAATACTATGCAAATTTGAAGACCATGCGTCCTGATGTTGTTTGAACATGGCATTGCTTAATCCATCAGGGCCCGGTGCTCTGGAGCGACCAGATTTCTGGATGCAGAATAGTATGTCTTCTTTCAATGTATATATCCAGAGGCTTGAGCAGCTTGTTGGCGTCTTCACTCAAAAGATCCATGGAGAGGGCCACCAGTGAGGAGTAAAGTTTTTTAAAGTGCTCCATCCATTCGGCCTCTGAGACACCATTGATTTGGGCGGATGTTTGGGTGAGATGACAGGCATAGTTTAGGAGTTTCCAAGTTTTGGTTGGACTTTTCGTGACAATGGCCTCAAGCATGGTTTCACCATCTCTTTGGTATGACAGAGCTTTAAGTGCCTTTAACACATTTTTATATCTCAGTTTGATTTTTTTGAGAATTGAGAGGCAGGAAGCGAACAGATCTCTTATCTCTGCGAAATTCAGTTTTTTTCTTGCATAGTTCTGGATCATACATGTGCTTCTGCTTGTGTATCTTCCAGGATGACGTAGAGGGCTGAAGATTGGAGAATTGGAGCACGGCCAGGTACTGATTTCCGTGGTGATCTATATGATCGTCAGGGAGGGAACATGTCTGTTTAATACAATTGCTTGGATGTTAAAGGGAAACAATGTTCCATCGGAATTGATTTCTTCCTTCAGAGAGAATCAGTTGCTTGGAGTATGTTATTCGTGGCTTGGCGTGACTCGAACTCCAGGCCCACCTCAAGGCTACCAGATCATGATTGCTATGAGTTTGGTTCATGATTTCTAGATTTGTTGCTTTGGAAAAAAGGATCCGATGTGCGAGAGCCCCTTCACCTGGTGCTTTGGGCTGTAAGATCACCAGGATGGGCCCTGTTAGTCTTTATTAATTGATGATTTTCCATCAGTTTTATTTTTAAAATTTTTTTATTAGTTTCCACAAACAATAAACAGTGCAACCCAACATGGCGCATAATAAACTTCAATACCCCTTTTCCCCACCCAATTCCGCTTCCAGCAACCACAGCATATTATTCCACAATTGTCTCTCCAATGTCCTTGTCCGTTGAGGTGTCTGTGTCCGGCGTTTCAGGGTCTGTGCTCATCAAAGATGCCACCAGGTGTTGCCACTCTGTTAGTGTTCCCGTTTCCTCTTCACCCCCACTGCATGCCGCCTCCATCCATACCACCGTTTCTGCCTCCGCCCACTTTAGGAGGTCCTTCCACCAAACTTCTAAGCGGGGTCTTTCCCGTGCCTTCCACCCCATGGCAATCCTGCATTTGGCCAAGATGTAAGCCAAGTCTTTAAGCTTGGACACGTGTTTAAGCTTGCGCGATCTGGGGAACCCCCCCACCATACATGCCCATAGAGTCCACCACTAGTCTGACCCCTTTGTCCGCAAGCTGGCTTGCTATCTCCTCCCAGTATTTTGCGATTTCAGGGCAGGCCCAGAACATGTGTACCATCCCCGCATTATCCGCCCCTCATTGTGGGCAGTGTTGTTCACCCGCCCCTGTGAACTAAGGAATTTTCTTAGGGATCATGTATGCCCTATGGGTGATGTAAGCTGAATCTGCTGTAGCCGAGCATTCCTCGAGACTTTCTTGTGGTATCACTGCATCTTTTCCCAGAGTTTATCGTCTATGATCTCCCCACTTTCTTCTTCCCATCCTTGCCTGATCTTAACCACCTCTTTGCTCACCTTGCACATCAATATCTCATAGATTCTGGATACTTCATGTCCCCTCTCTGATACCAGTTGGAAGGTTTCTATAGCTATTTCAGGTTGCTGGGTCAGTTCCGTTTCCTACCACATCTTCGACACCAGCTTCATCACTCTGACATATGTAATATATTGTCCACTATGTAAGCCTGTGTCTTCCATCAGCATCTCAAACTCCATCTTTTCCCCTTCCCGCCCCACATCTCCATCTGTTGCTAAACCCACTGGTTCCCAATATTCTCGAATGGCTCGCCTCACTTGTTCATCCACGCCCCTTAGTGATACTAGAGGGATATGAGGGTAGCACGTCTGCGGGCACCCCATTGCTTCGCAGGCTCTGTGCCAAATTTTCTTACCCAGGGCCAGCAGTGCCGATCTATTCCCTTCCGGGAGATCCATCACCCACACCCACTCTTTCAGGAAATAAGGTGTACTATCTGCTCTCAGCAACCTTACCTCGGGATTAATGTCATTGGACAACCATCTAGCCACATATTGAAGATGGCCCGTTAAATAATACATCTCAAAATTGGGCAGTTTAATCCATCAGGGCCCGGTGCTCTGGAGCGACCAGATTTCTGGATGTAGAATAGTATGTCTTCTTTCAATGTATATATCCAGAGGCTTGAGCAGCTTGTTGGCGTCTTCACTCAAAAGATCCATGGAGAGGGCCACCAGTGAGGAGTAAAGTTCTTTAAAGTGCTCCATCCATTCAGCCTCTGAGACTCCATTGATTTGGGCGGATGTTTGGGTGAGATGACAGGCATAGTTTAGGAAATAAGGTGTACTATCTGCTCTCAGCAACCTTACCTCGGGATTAATGTCATTGGACAACCATCTAGCCACATATTGAAGCTGGCCCGTTAAATAATACATCTCAAAATTGGGCAGTTTAATCCCTGCCTGTTCGTGTGTATTCTGTAACTTCCAGAGAGCTATCTGATTTCTGGAATTGTGCCAGATAAACCGCCTGCAGATGCTATGTAAGTTATAGAAAAATCGTTTAGGTATTAAGTATGGCACATTCGCAAAGTTGTGTAGCAGCCTTGGTAGTACTATCATCTTGAGCAAAGCCATCCTCCCCATCATGTTTAAGGGCAATTTCGTCCAGAAAGACATACTTCGCTGGATTCCCTTCACGGCCTTTACTGTGTGGTTTTCATGCTCACATTCAGGTTTGTGGTATATGTCAATGCCCAGGTATCTAAAGGTGTCTACGGCCCAGTCTATCTGCAACACAGGTTGCACGTCTCTTGGGACGCCTACATATCTACCTAAGGGGAATATGCTAGACTTCCGTGGGTTAATTGTTATGCCTGATAACTGTGCAAACCGTTCTACTACCTCTAGTATGTATTGTAGGTTTTCTTCCGGGTATTGCAAATACAGCAGCATGTCATCTGCATATAACGATAGCAAGTGTTACTCTCCGTGCGTTTCAATGCCCACCTCCCTGTAGTAGGACCGTAGGTATGCTGCTATCGGTCTATCACCAGGATAAATAACATCCGGGACGAGGGGCAACCATGTCTAGTGCCTCTGCTCAAAGTCCATCGTTCGGAGACCACTAGTCCCATCCGGACTCTGGCCATTGGTTCGTTGTACACTAGTTTAACCCATTGCAAGTACCCTGGACCTACTCCAATGTCTCTAAAACTGCCAATAGCCATGGCCATTTGACTGAGTCAAAGGCCTTGACTGCGTCTAATGTTACGATTGCTAATTCCCGGGTGCTCTCCGTAGTATGACCTATAATGTGATGCAGTTTCTGGAGATTGTTGGAGATGCTCATCTGGGGGACATACCCTGTTTGATTATGGTGTATCAGTGAGCTGATCAATGGTCTCAGCCTATTTGCCAACACCGTGGTAAGGATCTTACCATCCTGATTCAACATCGATAGTGGTCTATAGGAGCTGCAGTCCATGTTTATTTTGCCAGGGTTGAGGAGTGGGACAATAATCGCCTCTCTCAGAGACACTGGTAGCGTGCCTTTTTCAAGCGCCTCATTCAGCATGGCCAGCAGATGCGGAAGTAGGTCTGACATGTATGTTTTCACTAGGGAGACCATCCGCTCCGGGGGCCTTGCTAGTGGGTAAAGTTCGGATGACATGTTCTAGTTCCTCCAGTTCCAGTGGGGCTTCCAGTCTGTCCCTTTCTGCATCCTCCAGCCTCGGCAGAACATTCTCCTCTAGAGCCTCATTCATGTCAAGTCCCCCACCAGCCTCCGTTTTTGTGTATAGTTTATGATAATATTTTTGGAAGCACTCGTTCACCTCCTATGGGGTGTCCGCATGCGTGCCGTCTTCGCGGCACATCTCTCGTATCACTTGTCTCAGGGTTTCACTTTTACACAGCCAGGCCAGCAATCTGCTTGGTTTATCCCCTTCCGCTTGTTGCCTTTCCACATATTTTCTGTAATTTAGGTTGCATAGTCTCTCCCAGTGGGACTTACACTTTTCGGTTAAGCGTTGCACAGTCTCTGCCCTTTCCGAGGTTCCACGCCCCGCATGCATTATCTCCTCATTCTCTCTCTCTCTCTGTAGTCTGGAGGTCTGCCACTATTCACCCCTGTAAGCTGGCCACTTTGGAGATCGCCTTGCCCCTCACTACCACTTTAAATGCTTCCCACAACGTCCCGGCTGACTCCACGCTCCCCTCATTCAACTCAAAATATTCCCATATGGATTCCCTTAGGTCTTCTCTGAAGATTGCATCCGTGAGCGACTCCGCTCTGAGTTTCCATGTTGGAATCCACAGCCTGGGCGGTGAGGTCTGCCACGTCATAATCATGGCCGTGTGGTCTGATAGGACAGCTGCTTTGTACTCAGCTTCTCTAATCTCCTCTACCAAGGAATCCGCCACAAATATGTAATATAACCTGGTATGCAAATCATGTGGAGCAGAGTGGTGCAAGTACCCTCGGCGCTGTGGGTGCAGTGCCCTCTATATCTCGGTCATGCGGAAATCCTGTATAAAGGAGGCGAGGGACTTTGCCGCTGGATTCGGTCTGATCATCTTGTCGTAAGACCTGTCCAACACGGGATCCAGCGTACAATTAAAATCCCCACCAATTATTGCTGTCTCGCCCACATAAGGGCTGACCGTATTATATATACTTCTGAAGTATTGCGCAGTATCATTGTTCGGGGCATAAATGTTGATCATAGTGACCAATTTGTTGCCTACCACTCCCTTGATTAGCACTATTCTTCCATCTGCGCCTACTTCCTGCTGGAGCAGTTTAAAGGGGACGTGGGGTGCTATCCATATGAGGACTCCCCTAGCATACACCGAGTAAGTGGCTGCAATAATTGTCCCCTTCCACTTCTTCTTGTTCAACTCTAACTTCTCTTTTGTCAAATGGGTTTCCTGTAGCATTGCTACGTCTATCTTGTGTCGCCTCAGATACATCATAACTTTGTTCTGCTTGATGTAAGTGTTCAATCCCTGAACATTCCAAGTCCCCCATTTAGCCGTATCCCACACCACCCTCCATCCTCCCCTCCCTTTTCCTGTGCCGTTTAGGAGGTATTCGTGGACATGCTGGGCTGTTTCTTTTTTATCTTCAGTGCTCCCACCCTTCCTTTCTTCTCCTCCCCACACCACACACCACTCCCCACCTCCCCAAGTACCCTTGTCCCTCCCCCATTCCCATGCTTGACTGTGACCTACTTCTAACTTCCCACCTCCCGCCCTTCCCTCCCCCCAACCATTGCCCAGCTCCATCCTTGGATCTCAGGCTCGCCTGCGTCTCGGCCCCCACCTAGCTACTGCAGGTTCAAGGCCGCTGCAGGTGGATAATAAACTACAGTATCCCTACTAAACTGCCTACTGGGGGGTGAAGTCGCGATTGCAGTGTTACTCCCTGTACTCAATACTTAGAGCGCTTCTATCGTTACAGCTGGCAGAGCCCCTTATATGTTCCGTTTAAGTTAGAGTTAGAGGTGCGCAGCCCTAGCCCGCCATTTCAGCCCTGTATGGGGAGGAGCAACAGTAGGTCACTTATCTTTCGCCACGGGTTCCTTCTGGGCAATTCAGCCCAACCATCCATCCCATTGCATCTTCCGGAGTCTCGAAGAAGAGCGCTTTGCCGTTATGCTGGACCCTGAGCCTTGCGGGGTAGAGCAGAACATATTTCAGGCCGGAGTCTCTCATCCTTCTCTTGACTGCTGAAGTTCAGACGTCGTTTCTGCACCAGAAATGTATAGTCCGGGTATGCTGTGATGGTCGCTGATGCTCTAGAGATTGTTCCACCCTTCCGAAAGTACTCCAGGATTTTCTCTCTGTCCCTATAGCACAGTATCTTTGCTATAATCGGGCAGAGCTCCCGGTGGAGGTCTTCTGGTCTGGGCCCTGTGGGCACTTTCAACTGCGAACCCTTGGGATAACTTGCCTGCCCCTATTTCTTGCTGTAGCATGGCCTCGATGTATTCGGTGGGGTCAGGATTTTCTTCACCTTCCGGCACTCCCACTATGCAAATGTTGTTCCTCCTTGCCCTTCCTTCTGCCTCCTCTGCTCGGTTTTCCAGGTTTTCCACTTTCTGTTGCAAGATATGTATCTCCCTGCTATTTTCTTTTCTGGATTCTGTGGTGGCCTTCATGTCCTTTTCCAGTGTTCCTGCCCAGTCTGCTATAGCCCGCACGTCTTGCCTTAGGAGGTTCACGTCGATGCCAACCGCGTCTTCTAGGGATATCTTTAGGTCATCTAACTTGGATTCCCAGGCAGTTTTCAATGCGGCGATGGCTTCCAAGATCTGTTGATCGCCTCTGGTCGGCTCTCCTCTCTCTGGCATGGAGTGCTGTGGCGAGACGGCATCCTCTCTGGTCTGGAGGGGCTTGGTAAAAACATCCAGCGAGTACTGTTTCCCCTTCAGTTTAGCAATTTTGGATGCCATATTGGCATAACAGTGTTTGCAGTTGTAGCTTATTTGCTTGTTCTATGGGGCAACAACCTTGTTGTGTGGGTTGAAGAGAATATGTCTAGGTTGCCCGGATGGTCCTCTCTGGTGTCTTGCTGCACCCACGTGTCTTCTAGTGCGGTAATAGGAATCCTCAGCCACCTGCGTAGACAGTATCGCTTTGATTGGTCAGGAGCCACTTCTAATATGATTGAGTTTTATAGCGTAGCCTGCATGACCTATCTCTGAGCCTTTTTCATGTAGCATCCAGCGTCCTGTATGTCCTGACCTCTTGGGAAGGTGTGAGTGTGTCGTGGTTGTGCTTCCGCAGGGGCTCGGTGGTCAGCTCGCAGCTGGGAAAGGGCCTTGCACCGCCCATAAGCTACTCCCACCAGGAGCGTTGCTGTAAATTACTGTTTTGTTCTTGGCGTGCTAGGCAGTGTATATGTGTGGCTTTGGGCTGATGGACTCATCTGTTTCCTGGCCCTGTTACCTCGTCTCTGTGAGGGGGGTAGACTTTCAGTCGAGGCGTCCGTACGGCTGGTCTTGTTTGGGATACAGCACTCCACGTATGTCTCCTTAATTTCTGGGTGCCTGGAGCTGTAACGACTGTTCCGGCATTCCCACAATTTCACCTTAATTTGGGGTGCGTGGTCAGGCCAGCTGCAGTGTCTTGCATGTTCCCTCAACCAACCTCCTGCCGTTGCCAGCCTTTCTGGACTTGCCATAGGCGCGGTAGATGTCGTGGTTATCAGGCGGACATTGGGTTGCAGGGTGTCAGTGGGCTAGGCCTCATGTAAGGGTGCGCCGTGGCTCTGGGGTCATCGTCCACCCTATTTTAGCACTGCTCCTGTGGCCACACTACTTTCTCCATCCAGGAATTAGTGTGCTCAGTATGTGTTCCTACACATTCGTTGCCTCCGACTCGTGGCGCTTTCCCTCCGTGTGGCTCTCCATCTGTCTTGTGTGCTATGCAGCAAGAGTTTCACTTGTTACTGCATTGTTGCGGCGGCCAATGTGTTTGGAATAGACCGGTCGCAGTGTCAGTAGGTGCTGCTCACGCCACCCGTGGGCCGCTGTCACCTACTGCAGGGGCATAGGCAAGGCATGCGCTCAGCTATATTGGGCATATCTTGTCCATTGCCGGACAATGTTCGTCTGTAGAAGAGTGATCGCACAGCCTGGGGGAGGTGGCAATGTCTCGGCAACTTTCAGGCAGTCATGTTGCTGGTACTCAGCGAGGCAGTTCCTCAGGTCTCAGGGCAGAGTTTCTCTTTGTGGTCGCGACATTGATATTCCGGCAGCAACACTGTCACTCTCCCGTCCGAGGCGATGCCATCACAGCCTGCAGCCTTTCGTCAGCCGTCACGGGGTCTCAGGCTGGGTATGCCCCCAGGCGCAGCAGGCTCACAGCGGGCATTCCTGCACAATGTCGTGTGGAGACGCCTCCCAGGGGGGGACATTTTGTGGCGCAGAGAGGAGGTAACTTTGCAGCCACGTTCCAGTGACCGAGTTACTGGTCCCCTTCCCAATCTCTTTGTTCTCCAATGTCCGCCATCTCGGGCATTAAAGGTCCACTCCTCCGCATACCCTGCAAAGTTCCGAACTGGCGTGGCCGTCGAGTTCCCAGGGCATCTGCCTCTCGCATAACAGGCCTCATGGGTTCATATCCATGGGCCTGCCTTTTTGTCCACCACTAGTGACTAGAGTTGCACAACTGACTGGACAGTTTGGCTGAATCTTGCCCAGCACCAGAAACATGTTTTTTTGTTTGTTTTGGTATTAGTTGGATAATGCTGCATCATTCCGCCCAGTTTATATGTCATGATGTTATTGGGCATTCATGATGTATAGCCAGTAGTTAGGTTAAATTCAGACTTATAATTGGTGTGGGGCTGCATTGTTGCAATGGGCTTGTTCGTTTGTCAGGAGGACAGGTAAAGGTCAACCAACCTCTGGGTCTTGATTTGTCTCTGTTCGAGAGTTAAAGACCCGTTGCCATCACCCACAGTAGACGTTTTTTGTGTTGTGTTTGAAGCCGTATTCTGAGCGGGTGCAGAGGAGCTTGCAGAAGTATGTATCTTTGTTGATCTGCCACCGCAAGGACAAGATTTTTCAAAGGTTTATAAGCGGTGAACCTTTTCAGATTAGTACGATTGTTGTCATTCCTCAATAGACATTCAATAAGACAAAATGAACAGTGTCGAAGAAACCCAACACAAACACTCCTATATTAGATTAAACAATTTCCACAATAGTTGCTGGTTATTCAACAGTTTTACTATGTATCACAGCAGGGTGCTCAAAATTTATACATACAAAATCAACAAAAGATACAGTTAGTGCTAATCCGAAGTCATTGTCTCGGATCTTTAGTCAATGACTAGTACAAACCCTGGGAACCTTGAAGGATGACATGAGTAACAAACTGTAGACAAACCGTACATATTGCTTAAATGCAAGAAATAAAACCAGTGTGAAGTAGACACTGAGACTCAAAGTCATATAGTCAACATCGCTGTGTTTCGTCCTTAGAGAGCTGAATTTGTAGCTTTTCTTGTGTGTGTCTTCATCAGGATGAGAAAGTGGTGGTGGGAGCTTCCTGTGGACTCTATCAGAAAAATGGGACAGAGAGAAGTGCAAGGAGTGTGTGCGGGATTCTTCGGTCAGAAATATTTATTGGCCCTACGGGTCGGCCATGTGTTTTTAAGCCTAAATCGCTCGATATTAGAAACATTTCCTATGGA
The DNA here is from genome assembly GCF_040938575.1 of Ambystoma mexicanum. Classification (NCBI taxonomy): domain Eukaryota; kingdom Metazoa; phylum Chordata; class Amphibia; order Caudata; family Ambystomatidae; genus Ambystoma; species Ambystoma mexicanum. Next base: position 669,754,686 of record NC_090936.1, read on the forward strand.
CATTACCCGAGTTTTCATCCATTAAACGCAAGCGAAAACAAGCAGCAGGGCGCATCCATTTTGTGATAATCCTATCACTTGCCCCATCACCCTGGGTGACCTGCTTTTGCGGCACTAAATCATATCCCCCGCCCCTGAGCCTGACATTATCAAAACATTCATATTCCCCGCCTCTCGCTGTGATGTTACTGTGCTGTGTAGGCAAACGTGCCCAGTCGTCTTCTACGCGACTTCACACAGAACCCGGAACCAACACAGATCAACTCACAACACAGCATGCCACAATTCAAAATATGAAACTGTACTTTAAAATCAAACAGCAATACGGTACATTTGGTAAAGTACATTTATTTGACATTAAATGTTTAGAGACTATTCAGCAATTGACATATTAAATCGGAATGGAATTTTTTTTCTTTGCTCTCGATCCGCAAATCCTCTAAAGTTTATCGTGAGTCACGCACTGTTCCTTTATGGTACACAGGGTGTTGGTTTTCTTTAAAAGAAGCACTTTGGTCGCACAGTGAATCGCAAGGCCGTTCCATCAACTAGGCACTAGGCCACCGTAAAGGTTGATATGTTGCTTCTAGCCTCTAGTACTGCGTAAGGGCATATGGGCCCTTGGCGATTGTCCCATAAAATAGTCAATGTAGTGCAGTTGTTTACAAGAAGCTGCAGCTGGCGATTGAAGAAGCCATCGGCCGGGGTCTGGAATAGGTGGCAGTCGCAGTACGGTAGGATGTACTTGTTTTGAAAACATAAAAATTGAAATTAGTCTCGCCAGCCGATCTTTATTACTATTATTCATTTAATTTATTAGGGCCGAGGTGAAACTATTTGCTTGTGAGGATAGTGCAATGGAGTATGTTCGGCTCTAAAAGCAATGCGAAAACTGACGAAAGAAATTGAGGTTAACACAATGTAATGATTTATTAGCGTTGAACCACTGAGAAACGACTGTTTGTCTACATGCGTGTCGAATGGGCACATTCATGCCCATGTGCCCGGTAGAAAGACGATCCCACAAATGTTTTACTTGCTCTTCATTGTAATATGCCACACAGAACGAACAAGTACAACTTAACCTGCCTTTAACGGTACGCTATTGGTATTATATTCCGGTATAAAATCGTCTAAAGAGTTACTTACATTCTATTTGCCATTTCCATAGTGTCGGCGTAATGCAGTCCGTAAAGCCCACTCTGTTTGTGCCAACGATTTTTCATATACTGAACTAACATGAAACTCGGTGTAGTTTCAGAATTTTCAGCCTTATCGTCTCTTATGTTATTGCACCCCTCCTTCAAATGAAGTCCTTTCGGCATGGTCCCTATCTCTCAAGGTAAAAAAACAATAGAACCTTATACTGCCAGTGCGAGTCGTGGGCCTCTTCAGCCCGCGAGCAAAAAATCAAAGCCGCTGACCTTCACTCTGCATGAGCATCAATTCTTAACTTGAAACATCCTGTGTAAAGCCATCTGTGAGAACTTGAATTTTCGACTCCATCTTTCTACTAGGCCTCAATGTGCTAATGTGAACTGGCTTCTCTCCCATCTGCAACACCTCGCTGGGCGCGTTCTAAGGCCCCCAATTTTGTCCTCGTTGTCCGCGAGCTTTGCAGCCCTAGAGAACCATAACTATGGAGACATTGACTTTTTGGGGGAAGGTCAGGAAAAGTATAAAGTACCCAAGGAGTTGAGTTGAAAGTGAGATTTATTGTTTGTTTGTTTTATTATTTGCAATGCGCAAGCCTCCCCTCAGTTAACAGTGCGCAGCATTTACATGAGATTGCAAAGCTTAGTTACAGCAATAAAAATATATACATACACATATTGACAAGGTCAGCGATGTGAGGTGAATAGAGAGAGAAGTCAAAGATAACACCCAGGTTGTTCGCTACCGAGGATGGTGAAGGGAGGGGTTAGGGTTAGCATACTCTATATGTACACTGTACAATAACATTTTTTTCAAAAAGATAATCAGATTACAGTGATTTAAACTGGGATTTGTACTTGTCAACGAGCTCTGCTTTGGGTGGACATGGCACAGTGGCAATGTTTGGTGGCAATGCATCAGTGCTCTGCACAGAATCGCTCAAAATTCCATGTCTGTGCTTCTCTAGTACATTAACAATAAGGCCTTTAACAAAGTCGAACTTCATTTCCTCATATACTGGTTTCACCACCCATTTCTTACTTCTTTTTGCAAAGGCCATAGTGTAGCGAAGCATCCCTACATTTCCCCGTAGTCCTAGATTGTTCACGGCACACATTCTCATTATGGGCCAAGACCGCTAGTAGAGTCCTATGTTTCATGCTCTGTATGCTTAAATGCAATCGCTTTGGCCTGTACTTCAGGCACATATTGTGGAACACCTCCAAACCTCCTGTGTGACAGAATTCTGTCAGTCCCCTCAAATCTCTTGATAGAGTTTTATCAAAAACAATCTTCTCAATGGCTTTGTGTGTAAGTGAAGATGGAATCAACCAGTTCTTCTTCCGTGCCTCCTCTGTGGTCAAAGGGCCATGTTCACATTGGTGGAAATGTTGTTTTTCTGTCCAACGGTGAACGTTGGTACAGTGGTGCATCAGTGACCGCCATTTTCCAAGTAGAATTTCCACTGACCCTTCACAAGTTTTGGAGCTCGACCAAAGATGGTTGCCGACAGTCTGGGACCACTGTGAAATACTTTCCAAACCTTTTGTTTTCCCTGCAGCCAAGATTTTCTTATCGATTGATTTAGCAAGATGCCATACGTCAAATTGATGTTTAATATGTGGGAACTGCTCTCTCATTGTCTTGGCAACTGAAACGTGTCTGTCCGTGACTATGAGGTCGATGTGCATTCCCCTTGATTGTAGATATTCTAATGATTTTATAAATCCTAGTTTCTCCATGGCCACTGAGGATTTACATTGGGAGACCTGCACGACCACCGAACTCACAATTTTCTTACTATCCATGTCCTGAAAGTGGTAGGTGCAGTACTTGGCAGAAAATCCAGGGCTCTCGCACTGTCCATCGCTGGCTAGCCTGAATCGTTTGCCTTCGGATGTACTTTCTAGAGACAATTGTTCAATTTTCCAAGCATCACTAATGGCCGGAAACAGAAAATCATGTTGGAATTTGAAGTACTGCGTTTTAGAAATGAAATGGAGTCCCACAAACTGAAAGAAAGACTCTAACTTTCTAAAACTGGACCCACTAAAAAGTGAGGGAGCCGCACACAGTAGATTGCCTGCTGGCAGCTTCCCCAGCATCGGTTGTGCAGACCATGAGAACGTATGATGTAATGTAACGGCGGCAGGTATTTTGACGTTACTGCCTTGTGTTTGACGAGTCACATGAATCAGTGGCTTCCCACATACTTCCCCTCTAACAGAATGCCCACATTTCAGCATACTTATAATATCCATCAAACAACTGTTGAATACTATGTATTTGCCCTCTTTCATTATACTGTCGTCCTGCATCTCAGTTGTTTCGGACTGCATCGTTGCGGACATATCACCACAATTGAAACTAATATCGCTGATATCAGGTTCTGATGCATCAGTGAATAGTGCTGCTGGTTCATTCTCTGTCATTTCAACATCTGTTACTTGAACATTGATGGGAGAACACAACAATGTCGACAGCTTTTTGGGTGGCATTTTTTTTGCTGGTGTAGATTGTGTGAATTGATCTGCGACTACTTCAGAGCTATCTTCAATACATCCAGTATCATCTTCTTGTGGTGGTGCAGTCGCACTGTAGCAATGGTCCAATAAAACTTTACTGGATTCTCCGGACACATTCAATTCATGTTCTGGCCATTGGACATAAGCACCTCGAGTCTGAACACGCCGCGCCCGAATTAATAGTTCCTCCATAATGTAAATGGTCTGGCAAGCAACATCTCTCATTTGCTTCACTATCTGTGTATGTATGTATAGTTCGTACACCCACGGGTAACTAGAGGACATATTGGAAAAGGGATGTTCAGTTTAAACACAAGATAAAGTATAGCACAATTGACAGAAAGAAAACATAATATAGTCCCCAGCACAAAAACGATTTCTAAAAATATGACCTGTTTGTAACTAAGCTTTATTTTTGTTTCTTTTCTTTGCAACTTTCTTGGCTCGAACTTCAACATCTGCACGCTCTTGCTCCGATTAGTTTCTGCATGTCTTCCCTTCCTCTTGCGCTGCAACGACTATATTTTCTGGATCCGCATAGACAGCACGGAATGACGCTCCATCGACTCCCTGAAACATAGTACTTTCATTACTATGTATCACAATATTGAAAACATAAAACACACGCGAGGACGACCACACAAGTACATCTCAATAGCGAAACACGAATTAAACATTGTGTAGTACAATTAAACGACAAGTATTCGAGCTCTAATGATCTAGTTCGATGGAACTGTCATTATCCATACCTCTGGCTCTGCATAGACTGCCATGAATGATTTTATTGGAGAGGGCACCTCAGCAACTCCCTAAAACACAGTACTTGCATTAGTATGGTTTTCAATATTGTAAACATAACACAGACTTGGTGTCGACAGGTACATATAAAGAGATAACCACAAATGATGCATTGTCTAAAAGAATCAATGGATATCTAAATATGATCCGATTTAATCAACTTATTTCTCCGATTTCTTTACATCTGCATCATCTACAAGGGATGGTGTGATTGTAGAGGAAGCTCCGTCGTCTCCCTGAAACACAGTACTTGCATTAGTATGGTTTTCAATATTGTATACATAACACACACTTGGTGTCGACGGCACAGGTACATATAAAGAGATAACCACAAATGATGCATTGTCTAAAAGAATCAATGGATATCTAAATATGATCCGATTTCTTCGACTTATTTCTCCAATTTATTTACATCTGCATCATCTAAATGGGATGTTGTGATTGTAGAGGAAGCTCCGTCGTCTCCCTGAAACACAGTACTTGCGTTAATAAGGAAGAAAGTATAGCAAATGGAATCACGTTATATGATCACGCTCGATGGAGCTGTCAGTATCCATGCCTCGTGCTGCTGAAGAATATCTATGGATGTTGTAAATGTAGTGCGCACTTCCGAAAGCTGTTGCGCCGATTCGTATACGCATGGTCCCGCTTCCACTTCCCCTGGAATTACTTGAATGTCAGGCTCTGCATCAAGTGCAGGGGTTGACACTCCATCTACTGCCTGAAACATAGTACTTGCATTAGTAAGGATTACAATATTGGAAACATAACACACACTTGGGGTCGACCGCACAGGTACATATCAATGGCTAACCACGAATGAAACATGGTGTAGAACAATCAAACAACAAGTATTCCAGCTCTCATGATCTAGTTCTATGGAGCTGTCAGTATCCATACCTCGTGCTGCTGAAGAATATCTATGGATGTTGTCAATGTGGTGGACGCTTCAGCATCTCCCTGAAAGACAGTACTGGCATTAGTATGGATAACACTAATTATAACTGAAAACAAACACCAGGGGACGACAACTAAGATGTATATCAATTGGAAAGCACTAACCAAACATTCGGTAAAATAATTACACGATATATAAAAACTATTACTTGACATGCATAAAACAAGTCTGTAGCGGAATAGCTAAGTAAGATTACCTGATACGCGCTAGAAGTGGTTGATGACTGCGGGCACGTCACGGATGTAGAATGTTCTTGCTTCAGATTCAGTGGATAGTCAAGCAGTTGTAAAGGTAAATTATTGTTTGATAATGAAATGCCAATATTAAAAATTGCCATGTAAGCTGACAGAATACTTGAGAATAATGCTATTGAAAATGCCCAATATAGCACAGTTCCCTGTGCCCATAAATAGATTTCCTTTGGGGGTTATAAAATCGAAAAATAATTTATTGATAAATGTCATTATTCAAAAAGCTATACACTCATATCAATATCGAAAGTATTACAAGAGACACAACACCTAAAATATCAATTAATCCATTCGGCTGCCTACACACTACCGCAAGGCCTAAACCTAAATCCGGACACTTGACTCAACAGTGGCGGAGTGTGGACGAATAGAGTTGGAATAGCGTTTGCGAGCAATTTTCATGTCGTTCGCCGTTTATTTTTCTTTGTTGCCCAAGAAGTGGCGTACATGTTCGAGGAAAAGTGCCGGCTGCAGATGCGGTATCGATCACCCCTCTTGTCCTCAAAGACTTGTTGGACTCTACTTTCAAGCTCTCCCAGTGGATATCCGCAATGTCTGACCCATTCTCATATTCGATCAACAGTTTTAGGGAATGCATGCATTGTAGTGCCTTCAGATTTAGCATGGGTCTTCGAAGGGCAACCGCTAATCGAACAGGCAGGCATTGTTGAAAATTCTGAAAAGTAAATATCAAGATTATTATAAAACCTTGATGAATAAAAATGTCATAAAAAAGTAAATGAACCATACCATGTTCAATGCAAGGTTTGTTTTGGTCGCCGGAACTATACCAGTTCATCAAGTGTGGCTTAGTATTTGCATTACTTTCACAAATTAAAAAATGATGGAACTAAACTCTGAACATGTGACTCGTCCCTTGGATGTACTGTCTTGCACGAGAAGGAAACATGCTTACATTATAGACACGACCCGCGAAGGATGCAATTCGATTACAATTTACACAGATGAAAATAAATAGATCTATTGATAGCATAACAATTGAAACTCAAGTCAATAGCAATGAGACCAATGAACATAGCACTATCGAGTGCTCTACTCGCAAATAGATAGAAATTTAAAAATGACCGAAATATGACTGTGATACATGGCCTTACCTTGACCAACAAACAGATAGATTCAGCAAGCCCAGTAGTTTGTGGCAGGAGAACAGGTAGATGGCCACAGCTAGCACACTGGTGAGTTTGCTCGAAGCACTCACAGAAGTTCACAGATAGCACAACGACGAGCAGATTAGCATCGATCTCAGTGGTTCTCAGGTAGCACGTCCAGGAGTTGACTTGCAAAGCACAAAGATGTTCTCATGAGACATATCAAGTAGTTTATAAAGTATTAGAGACAGGGGTGTGTTTGTGAATGAATGACGTGTATATGTCGTGGTATTATGTGGTTTGCCGGGGGGCGGCTAGTGTGAGGGGGGGATCCTGGCCGGAGACACGGGGTCTGAGGAGGCCATGTGAGCGATGGCCCTTGCGTGTGGGATACCTTTTGAAGTGTACATGCTGTTTGGCACCTTGGCCATTTGCGCCCCTGACAGCCCCCCATGGCAGCGCGGATCCACTGGCACAAACCGCCTTTGATAGAGGGGGGTGGGATGGATGGGCCTGGGGCAGGCAGATAAGGCACAGGAAGACTGCTGAATGGAGACACGCTTATGTGGATTGCAGGGGGGCGGCCATCGTGAGGGGGGGATCCTGGCAGGAGACACAGGGTCTGAGGAGGTCATGTGAGCGATGGCCCCTGGGCGTGAGGTACCTTTTGAAGTGAACATGCTGTTTGGCACCTTGGCCGTTATCGCCCTTGACAGCACACCATGTCAGCACTCATCCCCGGGTGCGAACTGCCTTTGATAGGGGGGTGGATGGGCCGGTGAGCGTGCAGGCAAGGCACAGGAAGACTCTTGAATGGAGACACACTTATGTGGATTGCAGGAGAGCGCCCAGCATGAGGGGGCATCCTGGCCGCAGACACAGGGTCTGAAGGTGGACATGGGAACAATCACCCATGAACGATAGACAGCTTTGAAGTGTACATGGTGTTTGGCACCTTGGCCGTTATCGCCCCTGACAGCACACCATGTCAGCGCTCATCCCCGGGTGCGAAGTGCCTTTGATAGGGGGGGGGTAGATGGGCCGGTGGGCGTGCAGGCAAGGCACAGGAAGACTCTTGAATGGAGACACACTTGATTCATTTAAAAAATCGAAACAACAGTTGTTAAAATATATGTGGTGTTTTATTTTGTTTCTTATTTTGATGGCACAAAAATACAAAACTTTACACATTGTACATGTCAGGTTGCAGCACAGCGAGGGAAAATCCCCTGTACTGACCGCTGTCACTGGGGAAAGTTTGTCTTATGGCAGCAACGGCACAGGCGGGTATTACTCTTCGAACGCGGTGTCCAAGCCTCCCGTGAAGCCACCATGTAAAGGTACGATAGGCCACCAGCCTGTACCACCTGGGGAAAAAAAAAATACAAACTGTTTTTAAATGACCAAGATAAGTTTATTAAACCTTTGTCGTCAATGACAATTCTTGTAACTAATGGCATTCTGCTCAGACAAATGCTATCTAGACACTGCACACTATTGAACGACTTTCATGCGTTACAATGAAATGTATATGTAATTTTGAATATAGGAGACGACCATGAAATAGTAGCGGCATCACAACCAGAGTATACTTACTCGTTACTCGGATTACGAGGACGAACAGTTGCGCGAAGTTCGTGCATAAGCACCATCATTATTCTCAACACGGACCGTGTAAGGCAGGCTGCCCTGAAGTCTGGCAGCTCGGTGATGCATTGCGGCCGTGGTTTGCCTTCCGAAATGTAGGCCACGCATCCCGAGTTTTCACAGCAGCAGCAGTTCTCGTCCTCGGTTGGCATTAGCTCGCACCGATTGAATGTGCACCAGGTGGAAACACCGTCCATGCGACTAGGTCCAGTGTCTTCATTCGTTGAATCGTCCTGCCAACTGCCGTCCAAAGCCCCTTCGCTTTCGCATGTTTCCCTTTCCAGTAGTTCCTCCTCGGTATACTCGGGCTCGTACAAGTAGGGCATTATTGTAGCCATTGGGTGGTAAACAAACGAAAATAATTTATAGCGATTGTACAGGTGTTAACACGGGCTACAAGCGGCGAAGGTAGCTGACCAGAGCACAGAAACGAGTCACAGAATACTCAAAGTAACACAGAGAGAGGAATGGAATCGAAAATCTGCGGCTGTGTGTTGTCAAACGGTCTGTTTATACTTATTGAGTAAAGCGGCGTCCTGCCATTTACATGGCGACATGTCATTAGCTGAAGCGCAGTGAATTTTGACACAAGACATGCTTTGGCGTTGTGAAATGGGCAGTACGCGTCTGCTGATGACAGGCTCAGGGGCGGGGGATATGATTTAGTGCTGCAAAAACAGGTCACCCCGGGTGATGGGGCAAGTGATAGGATTATAACAAAATGGATGCGCCCTGCTGCTTGTTTTCGTGTGCGTTTAATGTACGAAAACTCGGGTAAGGTCCATAGGAAATTTTTCTAATATCGAGCGACTTAGGCTTAAAAACACATGGCCGACCCGTAGGGCCAATGAAAATTTCTGACCGAACCATTCCTTTAAAGGAATGGTTCGCCCAAAAATTTATATTTCAAAAATAGATAGGCAATATAAAAAAAAACAATTGCCATTTTTTTTTTGAAGTCCCTATGTAAAATTTTGAGCAATTCAAGCCAAAGATAGCACATGGGGGCATCTATTTTGTGAAATGGATGCCCGCCGCTGTGCTCGCTTTGGTTTTTGCGGCACTAATGAAGGAAAAGCCAGCCAGCTGTAGTAAACAAAAGCTGCCACTGGGTGGCTTTTCCTTCATTGGTGCTGTACGCGGAGGACGGGGGCCGGAGACTACAGGCAGAAAAGCTGCAGCTGCATCTCGGTAAGTGCTATTTTTTTAATAAAAATAAACATTAGCTGTGTTTTTTTTTCTAAGTTTTCCGGGCTGGAGGAGCCCGGAAAACGTAGAAATAAAACTGCAGCTTTAAAAACATTGTATTTATGTTTGCGGTAGCTTTTGAAGCAACCACAAACATAAATACAACGTTATTGTGTTTGAAAACTACGTTTTTTCTTTCTAGGTTTCTCAGGCTCCTCCGGCTCGGAGGAGCCTGAGAAACTCAGAAAGAAAAACCGCAGCGTTTTCAAACACAACCGCGTTGTGTTTCTGCCTGCCGTGGCTATCACTTTGGGTCTCTGGTGCGAGCACCGGAGACCCAAAGTGAAAGCCAAGGCAGGCAGAAACACAACACGGTTGTGTTTACATGCCGCAGTGTTTCTGCCTAAATCTGATTTCCGATTTGGGGCTCTCGGGCTCCCCACGGGGGCCCGAGAGCCCCAAATGGGAAATGCTAAATGCTGCAGTGTTTCTGCCTAAATCTGCTTTCCCATTTGGGGCTCTAGGGCTCCCTGTGGGAAAAGCCCCAAAAGGGAAAGCAGATTTAGGCAGAAACACAACGCGGTTGTGTTTGAAAACGCTGCAGTTTTTCTTTCTAAGTTTTTCAGGCTCCTCCAGCTCGGAGGAGCCTGAGAAACTCAGAAAGAAAAACCGCAGCATTTTAAAACACAACCGCGTTGTATTTCTGCCTGCCGTGGCTATCACTTTGGGTCTCCGGTGCTCATGGAGCACCGGAGACCCAAAGTGAAAGCCAAGGCAGGCAGAAACACAACACGGTTGTGTTTACATGCTGCGGTGTTTCTGCCTAAATCTGATTTTCCATTTGGGGCTCTCGGGCGCCCCACGGGGGGCCCAAGAGCCCCAAATGGGAAATGCTAAATGCTGCAGTGTTTCTGCCTAAATCTGCTTTCCCATTTGGGGCTCTAGGGCTCCCTAGAGCCCCAAATGGGAAAGCAGATTTAGGCAGAAACACAACGCGGTTGTGTTTGAAAACGCTGCGGTTTTTCTTTCTAAGTTTCTCAGGCTCAGAAGAGCCTGAGAAACTTAGAAAGAAAAACTGCAGCGTTTTCAAACACAATAACGTTGTATTTATGTTTGTGGTCGCTTCAAAAGCTACCGCAAACATAAATACAATGTTTTTAAAGCTGCGGTTTTATTTCTAAGTTTTCCGGGCTCCTCCAGCCCGGAAAACCTAGAAAAAAAACTGCAGCTAGTGCTTATTTAAAAAAATAAATAAATAGCACTTACCGAGATGCAGCTTTTCTGCCTGTAGTCTCTGGTCCGCGTCCTCCGCGTCCCGGCACCAATGAAGGAAAAGCCACCCACTGGTAGCTTTTGTTTACTACAGCTGGCTGGCTTTTCCTTCATTAGTGCCGCAAAAGCAAAAGCCAGCACAGGCAGGCATCCATTTCACAAAATGGATGCGCCCATGTGCTTGCTTTTTCAATTTTTGAGCTTGAATTGCTCAAAATTTTACACAGGGACTTCGAAAAAAAAAATGGCAATCGTTTTTTTTTATATTGCCTATTTATTTTTGAAATAAAAATGTTTGGGCGAACCATTCCTTTAATACCTTTAGTGGGGCCTTCGCAGATTAACTCATGTCAACATGGTGCAGGTATGCTTAATGCTGTATGTACACATAATTGTGGTACTTTAACACAGAACAGTTCCAGCAGACCCCTGTAATTCTAATGGCACACCTTACACAAAGCAGCTATACTGCTGGGCAACATCAACAACATTTATGGCAACTCATTGATATTGATAGTGATATTTTATTTCTATCGCGCTCGTACACAAGTGTTTCAGAGCGCAACAAGGCAAGGGAGGGGAACAGGGGAGAACAAAACCACGATCTTACTAGGCCCAGTGACATTGAGAACGCGCAAGAGGGGGAGGGGAAAAGTCCATGGAAAGGGGGAGAAGTGGAAAGTGCGGAGCAAAGGAGAAACAGATAAATAATAATAAATAAATAAATAATAAAGGCAACAAACTGTGGTAGTGCAGCCAGCAATTGGCAAGTGCTGGGTTTAAGGCAGCAGCCAGGTTAGGTCTGATAAGTGCAGGAAGAAAAAAGGGGGGAAACTGTATGGGTACAGATACAGACCCCAGTGCAAGGAGTGGCCCGGTGGCAGTGCGGGAGGGTGCCAAGGTGAGAAGGTACCTTGGCCCAGAAGACAGAGGGTGGTCAGGTGCACGGTGCCAAGAGAGAACAGTTCAGCAGGGGAGAGAGGGGGAGCGAAGGCAGAAGCAAAGAGGAAGGTCTTGAGGTGCTTCTGGAACCGGACATGGTTCTCCTCAAGTTTTAGAGTTGCAGGGAGGCTGTTCCAGAGGGAGGCCCCAGCCGAAGACAGATCTACCCCCAGCTCGTATCTTTGAAAAACGACTGACCCTAATGGAGTTAGAGGTAGAGGAGCAAAGAGCTCGAGAGGGAAGGTATTTGCGGAAGGATAGCTGAAGGTATTTTGGACCCAGGCCCCAGAAAGCCTTTTGGACAATGCAGAGGGTTTTGAATTTAATCATTGCATCCCATGACCTGGAAAGGAAGAGACTAGATGCACCGGGGAGAAAGGAATATTTTTGATGCAGGTAATCTGGCCTTGCAACCTGAACCCATCCTCACATTGGCGTGGTACAAGTTATTGCAATTTGGTATTTCTCCCCCTCATCTCCAGGGATCCTCAACACAAATGGCTCATGATGGCCAAGAGACTGCTGGGAACATACTCAAACATAAGTGGGCTGCGGTCGGCAGGGTCAGATATTTTGCAAAGGCATGACCGAAGATTACCTCAACCAGGGATAGGGTTGGTTTGCATATCGTAGACCATTATTACTGCCTGCCGTTTCTTTGAAAACCATCTCACCACTGACCCCTTCAACTCCTATCCTCTGCAACCGTTCCTCCATTCCCAGGCAGTTGGGGAGCAGGTGTAAGTGGATCTAGGTCACCTGGCCTAAGCCCCAACCACCTGGTGCCTTCCTGCTTGCCGCTCTTTTTCACCACTTAGCAAGCCCCGCCCACCTGGTGCCTTCCTGCTTGCCGTTCTTTTTCACCACTTAGCAAGCCCTGCCTACCTGGTGCCTTCCTGCTTGCTGCTCTTTTCCCTACTTAAGGAGCACTCCAGCCACTTTTCCTTTGCAGCTGGCGAGCAGGGGTAAGTGGATCTAGGTCACCTGGCCTAAGCACCACCCACCTTCTTAGCCCTGCCTCTTCCTTTCTGCTCTTAACTCTTAGGTCAAGGGTGTCTCTCGACCTGGGTGTCCAAAGCGAAGGGCAGTCAAAGAAAAGGGCAATTCCTGTTTGGACCTGTCCGGACCAGGAGGATCCAGGACCCGAACCCCTGCTAAGACAGCAGGTAAGCATGCACCAACATGTGTTTACACCCTCTGTCCCCACAGGCCATCCCCACCCTGACTTGTTCCCTTGTGCCCCCCCCCTTCCCGCACACGCACACAGGAGTCTGTCCTGATACATTCTGGTTTCACCATCACCGTCTTGTGGCCAATGCTGGATTTTACTTTTATGGACTTGATTGATTCACGGTGCGTTACCCTTTCTCAACTCTCATGCTGGACTTCCTTTGCATCTTGAACATATGGTGACCCTAAATCATGCTGTTCCCATCTTCATCTTGTATCCTGGCTTGCAACATTATGGGCCTCATTACGAGTTTGGAGGTAGCCATGGTGCTAATAGCGCCGTGGCTGCCTCCAAAATTACATCCAGGTTCCTTGAATGAGGAATTACCGGGTCATTCCAACTTTGGAGGACCCGGTAATTCCGCATTCAAAAAACCAATCCCCATTCCCATTTGAGCCCCCATAGGGCTCAATGGGAATGGGGATGGAGTTAATAACGGGCCCGTTATTAGCTCCCTGGTCCCCTTATGGGACCCGCAAAAGACGTCTGGTCTGACCAGATGTTCTGAGCGGGTCCCGCAAGTGAACCTGGTAATAGGGCGGAATGGGTTTACCGGCACCATTACGGGTGCCGGTAAACCCATTCTGCCAACCTTGTAATGAGGCCCTATGTGTTACTACTGACTTCTGCAGTTGTATTCACTCTCCCCTCTTGCTTCTCCACTCTTTTTGACTGCTTACACTCTGATCTCTCCTCCCCTGTCACTTTTCCTATCTCCTCCCCTTACTTTGTCCTACGCACTTACTCTATCAGAATTGTCCCTGGACCTAGTATGATAGAAACCTCGTCTGTTGCTCCCCCCTTCCCTTACTGTCCCCGCCCTCCCTCCAGCACTAGCTGAAACGTTGTCAGGCCTAGTACCATAGTCCTTTGTTTTTGTTTTTTTTTCAAATGTGTTTATTTTTTAACAAGCAGGATGATAGCAGTACAAAAAAATGTAACAAGCAAAATTATGCATCTCAAGAACAACATGTTATATTACTCTCCCTCCCTCCCTGTGGTGGTTGGGCCGCCCGAGGCCGCTCCCCCTATTCCATTTCCTGCGGGGCCCCTCCTTCGGCCAGGATTCTCCGGGCCATCTGGGGTTTACAGGTCAGAGCCGGAAAACCACGATCATAGTCAAGGATTGGACCCCAGATGTTCTGAAAGCGATGAAGAAGGCCCGCCCTGGCTGCTGTCACCTTTTCCGCAATTAGTACATCCCATATTTTTACCCACCATAGGGGCAGGAGAGGACCCTCCACAGATTTCCATGAGCGGGCTACTACAATTCTACCCGCCAGAAGGCATTGGGACAGCAGTTTGGCTTTGGGTCCCGATCTTGGATAGATTCCGGGGACCGGGACGCCCAGCAAAATGTGATCGGGGTCTAGTGGGAGCCTTGTCTGAGTGATTTCTGCGATGGTTGCCTGGCATTGTTTCCAGAAGTTTTGGGCTTTTGGGCAAGTCCACCACATGTGGAAGAAGGACCCTATTTGGTCGCATTGTCTCCAGCAAGTCGGGTCAAGAGAATGGTTCATATGGTGGAGTCTCAGGGGCGGATAGTACCAGCGTAACAGGATTTTGTTTGCACATTCTCTATTTGTGATGCATGCCGATGATGACTCAGTGTGGGTCCAAATGTCCACCCAGGTTTGGTCCTCTATGGGATGGCCCAGGTCTGCCTCCCATTGGGCCATGGATCTGGTTTTGAAGATTAGGAAGTCCTTCTGGAGGCGTTTATATAGAGTGGAGATTTTGCCCCGGTTTGGAAGCTCCTTAAGAGTCAGTTCTATAGCTGTGGGGAGGCAGGTACCCGCCTGGCGAGTTTGTGGGTGGGAGCACCAGTGGCGTAGCTGTAAGTACGTAAATCTGTCTTTTTCCTGGAGCTGGAAGATTTCTTTGCACCGTTCAAAGGTGCAAGGTTGTCAGTTTTCAAAAAGCTGTCCCAGGGTTTCAATTCCCCCTGCAATCCAGGTTTTGGGGGGAGGCCCGGGTGAAAAAGCTGGGTTCAAGAAGACTGAGGAAGAGGTGCCAAGTCCCACTGGTACCCCCTTTTGTCTAAAAGTTTTGCCCCAAATGAAGATGGTGTGTCTGGTGGCCACCAGCAGACCCCGCCATTGCCGCTGCATTGGTGGTGGGATGTATGGAAGGAAGCATAGTGGGATAGGTAGTTGTGA
This sequence comes from Ambystoma mexicanum, assembly GCF_040938575.1. Lineage (NCBI taxonomy): Eukaryota > Metazoa > Chordata > Amphibia > Caudata > Ambystomatidae > Ambystoma > Ambystoma mexicanum. Next base: position 669,769,921 of record NC_090936.1, read on the forward strand.
TTGTTCGAGGTCAACCCATCTGGGTCGGTTGGAGAGTTTGCCATGCCTGGGTGAATGCCAGCTGGGCCGCCATCTGATATCTCTGTAGGTCCGGGACCCCCAAGCCGCCCAGCCGTGCGTTGCCGAGCATTGTGGTTTTAGGAATTCTGGCCTTTCTCCCCCTCCAAATCAATTGTAGCATTTTCCTCTGTAAATTTTGAAGGGCAGGTGCTGGTATTGAGACTGGAAGGGATGAGCATGCATATAAAAATCTCGGTAGTAGGTTCATTTTGCAGGCTGTAATCCAGCCCATTAATGATATTTCTTGGGTCGCCCAGCATTTAAGGTCTGTTTCCAGTTCCTTAAATAATGGGGGGAAGTTTGCCTGGTAGACATCTTTTGGGTCAGCCGGGATCTGAACCCCTAGATAATTAATAGCTTTCGACTTCCATTGGACCGGGCACATAGGAATCAAGATTTCTTGCTCCCTCGGAGGCAGGGGCGTTGCTAGGTGGGGGCTAAGGGGGCTATAGCCCCTGATCTTTTGCTTGTAGCCCCGGATAGAATCTCAGGAGCTACAGCCAAAAGACTAGCTAGCCCCCAGTGCCAACAGTTCCGACATCAGCTTAGCCCCGGGTCTTTTCCAGACCTAGCAACTCCACTGCTCGGAGGTATCCCTGTGCCCAGTGCCGCTGATTGCTTAAAGTTGATAGAGAATCCTGTGACTCTTCCATAGCTGATTATTTCAACCAGAGCATGAGGCAGGGAAGTGTGGGGCTCCGTGATGGTCAGCAGGATGTCATCCGCATAGAGCGCTAGTTTGTGGTGCGAGGTGCCAACCCGGAAGCCCTTAACTAAGGCGTTCCGCCTGATTCGCTGGGCGAATGGCTCCAAAATGAATGCGAACACGAATGGGGATAATGGGCATCCCTGTCTAGTTCAACAGGTCGGGGCAATGGGGATAGAGAAAGTGCCATTGATTCTGAGGAGTGTCTTGGGTGATTTGTAGTTAGCCAAGACCATGGTGCGAAATTCAGGTCCAAACCCAAATGCCTCAAGAGTGAGACCCATGAAAGTCCAGTCCACCTTATCAAACGCCTTGGTCGCGTCAAGTGCAAAGAGTGCTAGTCCTTGGGAGTCCCGGGTGGCAAGGTCCACCAGGTCCAAGGCTCTGTGAATGTTCATCCATAGAGCAATACTTGAGAAATCCGCTTTGAACGGGGTGAATTATTTCCGGCAAGATATGGGATAGGCGAGTCGCTAGAATTTTAGAATAGATGTTGGCATCTATGTTGAGCAGGGCGATCGGTCTGTAGGAAGCAGGGTTTCTCGGGTCGCCTCCAGGCTTGGGTAGCAGGACTGTTATAGATTCTTGCATTGAAGGAGTTATGGCTCCTGTGTTTCTGAATGAGATGAATAGCTGTACCAACGGCGCGAACAGCTGGGGTTTCAACATTTTATAGAATCTAGTTGAGTAGCCATCCGGACAAGGGGCTCAGGATTTAAGAGACTTTAACGCCTCCTCTACCTCTTCGCTCAAGATCGGAGCATCCAGGGATTCTCGAGCTAGGTCTTTTAGTTGAGGGAGTGCCGCTTTTTGTAGGTATGCCTTTTGTTCCTCTATATCCCGTGTTGGGGCGGTCATCACCTGTCTCAGGTGATTTGCTGCCAGACAGTTTGTCCTGGTCGGCGTAATGTATTTTTCCCTGCACATTCCGCAAGCCAATGATCGTGTTGTGTCTTTTTGCTTTAGTGAGTTTGGCCACCAATAGTTTATTCGCCTTATTATTCTTGGCGTAGTAAAACTGCTTAGCCTTTGCCAGTTGAGGTGCAGTATGATCGGCGTAGTGGGCCTCAATCTTTTGTCATGCCATACGTATAGCTCGTTGGGTTTTTGGTGTCCAACCCTTTTCCTTGTGGGTCTTCTCTGCTTTCCGGAGGTCCTCCTCGAGGGTAGAGCGGATTTGTCGTCTTCTCTTATGGAAGGCCACTCCCTGTGCTATCAGTTCCCCCCCCGTATTACTGATTTCATGGCGTCCAAATTGTTAGCGGGGGAGGTGTCTTCGCTGGGGTTTTCCTTGAAAAAGTTCTTGATGGCGGTCTCTATTGAGTCCGTGAGTGGCATTTCATTAAGTATCGGGTCGTAGAGTGTCCACCTGCTTGGCACCGTGGGGGATGGCTCATGTGCTCGAATTTCTAGGATTACCGGGGCGTGATCGGACAGGATCCTCGGGCCTATGGCAACGTTGTTGGTAAATGTGAGTATTTGCGGGGATACCAGGAGGAAGTCTATTCTGGAAAATGTCCTATGGACATAGGAATAAAAGGAGAAGTCTCTTTCGGCAGGATGGAGTACCCTCCATGAATCCACCACTTCTAGTGTCCTGAACAGTTGTAGGAGTGCCAATGCTGAAGTGAAATCTCCAGAGGAGGGGGGATGTGATTTATCCTGTGTGGGGTCTGGGTCCATTAAAATCGCCCCCAATCACTATTTGGCTCTCCAGGAAGGGCGAAAGGATGGAGCTTAACGACTCATAGAGGGCGGCTTGGCCTGTATTTGGGGCATATACTGAGGCGAAAGAGTATAGCTGTCCCTGCAGCAGGCACTTAACGACTGTAAATCGCCCCTCCGGGCAAAGAATAGTGTCCAGTATCTGAGGGTTTAACCCTCTTCTGAAGAGGACCGATGTGCCGCCTTTTTTGGTATTTCCTGATGCGAAGAGTTGTTTTGGAAAGTACTGGGAACGCAGGCGCCCAAAGTCCGCTGGTAGGAGATGCGTTTCCTGTAGCATAGTCACTGCTGCATTATCATCTTGGAGTTTTTGCAGGATAGATTTGCGTTTACCAGTGTTGGGGCGAATTCTCATTTCATGGCTATTTGTTAGGCGATCCTCTGCACACCGATCCACTGCACACCAGACTACTGCTCACATTTCCCCAACACCTCCCTCCAGGATTCGAGGCTCATGTGATTCGGTTAACCCAAAGGACTGAAAGCTCAGTACCAGGTATGGTGTACGGGCTCGATTGCAACCCTTCCTGCACTGGCAGTTGCCATGGAGAACATACAGCAGAAGGGGCGGCGTTACATCTCCACGCCGATCACGTGATCCAGAGTGGCGTTCCTCATGTGACCTTGGTGGACGTCACATGACCCAGAAACGTCACATGACCTAGAAACGCATATTATATAAGGCTTGAGACACGGAACACTCATTGCTTCTCAGCTGTCTTCAGACCCTGTTTGGCGTTACGTTTTGCTCTACTGTTTACCTTGACCTCGGAACTCTATCTTGGACTCCTTCGGATACTCCTTTGTACCTTTGTTTGGGACTGTTTACCTGTTGCTAGATTTTGGACATGACCCTGACTTGCCTTTGGATTATCCCTTGGTACCTTGTTGAACTCCTACGCCATTTCCCTCTTGGGATCCAAGTCACGCCTTCAGTCCTACAGGTGGCTTATCCTGCATCCACGCTATTCTGCGGTTCTACTGTTCTAGGGACCACCTCATCTGAGTCTCGAACCTCCCTTCTAGGTTTCCTGGGTTTTCCTAACACCAGATAGGTAAGACTATTCAGATCCTTTGGTTAATGTGAAATATATATTGTAATTGCCTGGTACTTAACCTCGTTCTTTTTGACAGAAGCATCGGTGTTCCAGAGGTTCCGTGGATCCGGGAAGTAACATCTCCCACCTGTGGCCCCAAAGGTCACACAGCGGGTTTCTTTTAGTTCCCCTGTGCGTCACTTGAGGACGGAGGTTTCAACGGTCTACACGACACTCAAGTCAGAACACTATTTTCCCTTACCTAGTGAGTCCCTCAGCAGCTTTGCTGGATCTCTGGAGTTGTTTCTTTTCCACTTGTTAAGAGTGTGAGCTTTTCACCACTATTACTTGTATTTTGCTATGTGTTTTTACCTGTTTTTGGGACTGTGGGCTCTGGAATACACCACTTCAGTAGCCCCCTTCTTTGTATGTGTCACACAGCACCTTCAGTGCCGTGGCACAGGGTTGTCTTTGAGACTTCCCCCGACTCCATTTCTGAGGCTGACTACAGTCCCCCAGAAAAGGGTAACGTTGCCATTAACTTTACTTAGTCAATCTACCACAGATCCAGTACACCCCATCTTACATGGAGTACTGAAAGGGTTAACTCTTAACTCTTTTTATCTGTACCTCTTAGAGGATTGTTTCGCTCTTAACATTTAGACTTGGCTGGTGGTAGTGGTATCTACCCTAACATTTCTACCGCGATTATATTAGATAAACGTGGTATTGTTCTTGGCTATTATATTAGCCTCGAACATAAAACCCGCTTGACCAAATAGTCTTTCTTTTGGGTCCGGTTGGGTTTATTTGCCATTTCTTTTTGTTAAAGTCCTTCTTGGGTTTTACTTTGCGCGGCAAACTAGGTTTGCCTTCTTTGTTCACCATTTTTTGGCGGGCTTCTGCTCAGAAGCCCTCCTCAAGGCGCCTGGGTGTCTAGGTGGGCTGAATGTGAGGGAGGGGTGTAGTCAGCCCCTGCACAGGGTATCCTAGGAAACCCAAGTTGCACTTTGTCATGCTTGGCCAGGGTAGTTGTCTGGGCTGGACAACCCCCCTGCTGGGTGATTGACAGCCAGGCTGTGTGAATGGGGGGTTTTCGCATAAAAGGCAGGTCTCTTGGGCTAGAAGTCAGAGAGTCGCCACTGGAACTACAAGGAACCGAAGAGAAGCGGAGAGAACGACGGCTGCTGCAACTACCCCATCCCGGTGAAGCCCTGCTGCAGTCCTGAGCTATCTGCCCTTCAACGACTAAGAGGAGATCCAGTCCGGCGTCTTCTTCCCTTGAGCCTGATGGGGATAACCAGCTCGTCTTCCACAGCCAGAGGATCCCCTTCCTTGGTCGAAATCGCTGCACACAGCTGTAGTGGTCCGGATAGCCATTTGAAGAGCCTCTCCTGGGTTTTTAAGGAGCGCACCTTTTATTCGTTGTCGCTGCTGCCGGTTTCATCCCTTCAGACGTCCTCCTTCACAACGAAGCTCCAGGAATCGTCGGTCTGCGGGAAACCAACAGGAACAACTGCCAGGGCACCAGCTGCACCATTGGTATGAGGTACTGTGTTCTGCTTGAGGAAACTGGGTGAACCCCTTTTCTTCATTTCCAAGGCTTGCCCTGGTCTTCCCTCCTCCTTCTAACTTTTGCTTCCGAGCATTGACAATATCGATTCGTGAACTATCTGACTGTGTGATCTTCGGCAACAGGCCCCGGTGTCACTTGATCCTGGCTCCGGCCCTTTGACTTTTGAACTCTTGTCTAAGAGTGTTTCTCAAGTCTGTCTGCCTAACCAAAATATTGCCTGTGATTTTTGCCTCCAACTCCCTCTGAGTATCTCAGGTGCTAAGTGTGTTTTTGCCCCGGTAGCATTTCATGTCACGGATATGTGTTTAGTTAGTAGACCGAACTGTCAAAAAGTGATTGCAATCGTATTCGCGATAACATGTTTTGTGCATAACACCGGTTCAAACAAACATTGGGTACTTACCTTGAGACATACTGTACAAAGTGAATTGGTTAGTTATAGTATATTTAACGTGTGGTTTTTGTTTAAGTTTAATAGAAGTGTTGTGTTTATAACGAATGGTTTAAAAATAAATGTACTTATATTTTTCTACCTGAAACCTTGAGTCAGTGTTTGCTTGAGTCACAGTAATTGTTGTCCCTTTGTGTAATCTCTGCTACTGCTCATATACTCTTGAGATAAGCCTTGCTGCTCCGCCACTGCTACCACTCTGACATAGCAGTACAGGCTTGTACCAAAGGTAAAACTTGTATTGCCACCTGTAGTCTTAATTGTGTGTAGTGGTCCCTAAAACTAAGGGCACTGCACAGGATTCTGCCTAACAAGCGGGAAAGTTTAGTCCTTTAACATTCAGGGAGACGAACCGCAGAGTTTCGTGATCCGGGATAGGCTGCGGCGTTATCGGTGGGGTCGGAGGGGGGAGAGACGCTGATTGATCAGTCGGCATGTCGTAGGATGCGCAGCCGCTCAATAACCTGCCTCTGAAATTATTGCTCAGACCTCCAACGGGAGGGCTGAGATTTAACTTGGGGGGGGAGGGGAGGGATCTTTTGTAGATCCGGGGCCCCCCCTGGCCAACGGGCCATATAACAGTTTACAGCCAACATGGCTGAGGCTAAGAATAAAATTAGTGGATTATTCCAAGGACTCATAGGTGGGTTGTACCTTGGAACTGGGCATGGGCCGTGGGGTGGGGCCCGCTGCTCCGGCTGTCAGGGTTCATCTGCATTTTCGTAGGTAGGCAACTTCTTCTGGATCTGGGGCTTCAACATTTTTTTTTTTTTTAAACTTCAATTTTTATTCAGGTTTACAAAACCGTGTTTAAGCATTCCCCAAACTCCCTCCTCCCCCCTACCTCACCACCCCAACTTGTACCCACCCCCCTGACCCCATGTCCAAACCAAGTCTGTTGTTCCGGGAGACTTTTATCGTACTCTCCCTCTCTTCGGGTGTGATGCAGCTAGTGCCCATGACTCCGACAGGCCTGAAGCCGCCTTGCCCCGGGTACCGGGCCTCCCTGTCTTTTTTCGCACAGCTCTCAGTCTGGTTTGCCCTGTTGGGACCGAGCTCCCCACCCTGGATTCAATGGACCTCCCATCCCCAGGATTGTTGCACTCCGTACCAGTTCGTGAGGAATGAGCCAATGTCATTGTTCACCATGGCAGTCAGTTTGTCCATCACAAACATGTTTTTTACTTTTTTCATCCAATCTTCCTTAGAAGGGGGCTTCAGGCTTTTCCACTTTTGTGCGAGGGCCATTCTACCCGCCCACAGCATTGTCTCCCACATCCATGGATATCGGTGTACTTCCGTTTCCTCCGGGGGGAGGCCCAGTAGCATCGTCAGGGGATTCAGAGGTAAGTGTTCCTCTATCACTTCCGCCATCCAGTCCCTCACTGACCCCCCACTACACTTGAGCCTTTGGACAGTGCCACCACATATGGCTCCTGGAGCCTGCTTGACCACCTCCTCTCGGGCACAACGGGGACACCGCCGGGAACATCTTAGATAATTTCACTGGATCCCTATGCCACCCCTGCAGTACCTTAAAGTTGTGTTCCATATCGGCGGTGAATAGATTCCCATGGAAGGCAATTTTGAATATTCTGGACCAGGAGTCCTCTGAAATCTCCTCTACCACCAGGTCATTCCAGAACTTGCAAAAGTTTCTCCTTCCCTGGAGGTCGTACGTATTGAGGATTTTATACATGCAAGATGCCACCCCCTTCCTCGAGGTCGCCGTATCTATGAACTTCTCAAAGGGGGTTAGCTGTCTACTCAGATTGGGACCCCATGACTGATCACATAGAATGCCCTTTAGGCGGAGGTACTCAAAGATGGTCAGGGATCCCTGGCCGAGAGCGTCTCTTAGTTCCTCATAAGGCAGGAATTCACCCTCCCTAAACATCTGCCCTGCCCACTCCAATCCCTTATCCGACCAGGTTTGGGAGGACCTAAACCCCTTATTACCCAGGTTGAGAGGGTGGCCCCAGAGGAAGGTCTTCGGGGACGGCCATGTACTGAGGTACGCTGTCTGAGGCCCTTCTTTCCAAACGTCCCAGGGAACTCCCAAGGTCGGGTGGGTTTTCAAATGACTCGGGATTGTTCTTCGTGGAGCCCACACAAGGTCGCGGACCTTCAGGGGGTGAGTGTCCATATCCTCCAGGTATGACCAGTATGTCCCCATTCCTTCCTTCATGTGTTCCAATAGCACTCGCAGCTGGGCGGCGCAGAAGTACAAATGAAAATCCAGCAACCCAAACCCTCCCTCCTCCCTTGGCAACGTCAGTGTGGTCTTCCTGGTTCTCTGGGTTTTCCCCTGCCATATAAAGTCCTGGATAGCGTTCCGGAGAGCCCTGAAAGCCTGCCCTGGGACGTTGGTCGGAAGGGGCGTAAAAAAGGTATAGGAGCCGTGGCAGTACGTTCATTTTGACCGCCGTCATCCTGCCATACCAGGAGAGGATCATCCTGCCCCACCTCCTCAGATCTGAAGTGCGAGCTGTTTCTCGTCACTACTGAGCTGTCGTGTCTTTGTGCGGTGACCATAGTGCCTTTCTTATGGGTTATGAGGAGAGGGGTGGATGCGAACGTGGCTTCTTCCTTTCGGCTTTTTGGTTGTCTGAGCCACACTTCGTCCCCTGGCTGCATTATGTTTTCGCGGGCTCTCCTTTTCCTGTCTGTGACTTCCTTGGACATTGCTTTCCTCGCGGTGTCATTGTCTTTCGCCACTTGTTCCAGCGGCGTCAGTTCTTGCGGCCTTGGATCTTCCGGTAGCCTCGTGGTGATCGGCCTCCGGAATAGCAGGTCAGCTGGGCATACTCCTGTTGTACTGTGCGGCGTGTGCCGGTATTCCCTGAGTAGCTGGTTGAGAGCCTGCTTGAAGGGCTTCTTTTGCACGTGTGCGATTTGTAGGGTTCTCTTGATGCTGGCTATGAACCTTTCGACCATGCCATTGGCCTGGGGCCATCAGGGGGTTATTTGTCTGTGTTGGAACCCCATGTATTTCGCAAATGTCTGGAAGTCATGGCTTATGAAAGTGGGGCCATTGTCCGACTTTATGACCTTCGGGATGCCGTAGGCTGAGAGCATTCTGTCAAGGGCCGGGATGACACTCGATGTCGCACTGCTGTCCACTATCTGGGCACCCGGGTATTTCGAGTGTTCGTCCATGAGTACAACAACGTGAGTCCCATTGCTTAGAGGTCCAAATAGGTCTACCGCTAGCTCTTCCCACACCTTGCTCGGCAATGGTGTTGTCTGTAGGGGGTTCGGGTGAGGTGGCGGTGCCACTTGGGCGCAGACATGGCAGTTTCCTACGATGTTCTCTACCAGCCGGTCGAGCTGCGGGAACCAGACTTTCTGTCGAAGGAGACGTTTCGTGGCGACCACTCCTCGATGTCCTTCATGGGCCACATGTACTATCCTCTCCCGGAGGGTTCTCGGGATGACGACTTTGCAGCCCTTTAGCAGTACGTTGTTCTCTATTACCGTCAGTTCCTCCCGGACTTGGTCAAGCCACTTGACCTCCTCTCGTGTTGTCTCTGACTCTCCCCTCGCTTGTTGTCTCATGAAGGCCATCTTGTCCTCTTGCAGGCAGTGTCTCGCGATTTTGAGTGCGGGGTCCGCCTCTGACTGTGCTGATAGCTCTGCCCAGCCTACTGGCATCGGTTGTAGGTGGTGTATGATATAGTTTATGTACGCGTCAGCTATGGATGGCTGGGACTCCGTCGTGGTTTTAGGGTGGCGGGAGAGGTAGTCTGCGGGGTTTTCCTCCTTCCCGGGTCGGTGTTGTATTACAAATCTGTAATCCTGTAGACGCAGACCCCATCGGGCTATTCTCGGTGGCATCCTGGCTTCCGTATATGCTGAGTAGTGCTTGGTGGTCGGTGATGATGGTAAATTCCTTGCCGAATAGAAAGAGATGAAAATATTCGCAGGCCCAGATGACTGCCAAACTTTCCTTTTCTGTCTGGGAGTACGCCTGTTCTGTGGTTGTCAGGCTTCTGCTGGCGTATGCCACTATGTGTGTGCTGTGTGGTTCCTTGGGGTCCTTCTGTGTTAATATGGCGCCGAGTCCCACGGGTCTGGCGTCCATTATGAGTTTGGTGTTGCGGCTGGCATCAAAGTACGCCATGTCTTCAGCCTGTGACATGGCTTTCCGTATGGCTTCGAACGCCTCTTGACATTCTTTTCACCATATGAACTGAGCGTCCTTGTGTGTGAGTAGGCGCAGCGGGTTGCTGACTGTGGCATAGTCTTTTAGGTATCTGGAGCAGTAGCTCGCTAGGCCCGGAAACAACCCCAAGTCTGTGGTGTTGACGGGTGGCGTGGCCGAGTTGAGCGCCTCGACTTTCTCCGGATCGGGTCTCATTCCTTTGTCCGAGAAAATGTGTCCGAAGAATCTCAGAGACCCTTTTGAGAACTCACATTTTTATTTGTTTAGCGTCAGACCTGCTTCGTCCAGAGCCTGGCACACCTTGTGGAGAGCTATGTTGTGTTCTTCCTGCGACTTGCCATAGACTAGGACGTTGTCTGAATAGTTCAGACAGTTCGGGACGTGTCTGATAACCATGTGGATTTCCTCCTGGAAGATTTTGGCGGCGGAGGAAATGCCAAAACTGAGTCTTTTGTATTGAAACAGCCCCAGATGCGTGACAAATGTGGTGATGTAGCGGGATTCAGGCGCCATCTCGATCTGGTGGTAGCCTTTCGTGAGGTCCAATTTGGAGAAGATCCTTGCGCCGTGTAGGAGATGGATCATGTCGGTGATCCTGGGGGCCTGGTGCCTCTCTCTTTCGATGGCTGTGTTAGCCCTGCGCATGTCTACGCATAGACGTATGGAACCGTCCGGTGATTTCTTAGGGACGGGGATGATGGGGGAAACCCAGGGTGTGGGACCCGACACCGGTTCAATGATGTTCATTTTGATGAGTTTCTCAAGTTCCTCTTCCACCTGTCTCTGAATGTTGAAAGCGATCCATCGATAGTGCTGGGCAACAGGTTTGATGTGAGGGTTTATGTGGAGATGGACCTTCCTGTTTCTCAGTTTGCCTAACCCGGTGAAAAGTTTTGGAAATGATTGTTCGATTGCATTTCGGCCTTCCCCATTTCAATCCCGTGAAGCCTGTCTAAGGGGTCTAGCACCGGGTCCCGGAGTCTCATAGGGAGCAGGACCGATTTCGAAGCGTTGATTTTCAGGCCAGAGAAGCGTCTGAACTCGGTCACCAGGTTCAACAGAGGGGGGAGTGAGGAGCTAGGGTCCACCAGATAAACCAGGATGTCATCTGCAAATAGAGAGAGTTTAAATTCCACCTCCCCCCTGCTAATCCCCTTAATACCTGGGTGTGATCTGATCGCTGTGGCCAGAGCTTCTATCGTGAGGACGTATATCAGGGGGGAGAGGGGACACCCTTGTCTTGTCCCTCGAGAGAGGGGGAAGGCATCGGTCAACTCCCCATTCACTTGGACCCTTGCCGTGGGAGCTCTGTAAAGGGCCGTTACCCAGCTCATGATGTGGGTCCCGAAACCCATCCTCCTCAGGAGGAGATCCATGTACCGCCATTCGACCATGTCAAACACTTTCTCCGAATCTAAGGAGAGGACACTTGCGTTGAGCTCCGACCGTTACGCGAAGTGGAATAGGTCTATGGTCTTACGTATGTTATCCGAACCCTGCCTCCCCCTGATAAAGCCCATCTGATCCCCATGGACTAACTTTGGCAATATACCCTCTATCCGCCTCCCCACCACCTTGGCCAGAATCTTAACGTCAATGTTTAGCAGTGATATGGGGTGGTAAGATGCACACTCTGCAAGGTCCCTCCCCTCCTTGGGTAACACCGCGATGATAGCCCCAATCATGGAATCCGGGAGAGTTTCCCCCTCTAGCACAGAATTGATAACTTTCACTAGGTAGGGGATTAAGGAGGATCGGAATCTTTTGTAAAAATAAACGGAAAACCCGTCATCCCCGGGGGTGGTTTCCACTTTCATCCCGCTTATCGCCTTGTCCACCTCTTCCTCGGTCACTGGCCGTTCCAGACCCTCGGACATCTCCCTAGACAAAGCAGGGAGTTGGATTGAGTTCAAGAAATCTTCTATCGGAGCAGTTCCCCCATCATATTCGGATGAGTACAGGGTCTCATAATATCGGCGAAAGGCTTCTCCAATATGGGAAGACTCGCAACCCAGAGTTCCCTGAGCGTCCCTCACTTCCCTCACCATTTTGCTCCTCTGGACCTCCCTCAGCTTCCAGGCCAGGATCCTGCCCGCTTTGTCCCCTTTCTCATAGTACTTTTGCTTGACCATCTGAAGACTTCTCTCCTTTTTGTTGAGGAGTAAGTCCTTCAGCTGGAGCCTGGAATCCTCCAGGGCGGCCACACGGTCGCGTTCCGGCTCTCGGTCCGGGGAGCCCCCCGGCTGGAGTCGGGTGATTTTTTTCCCGCAGGGTCTTCTCCTGTGCCTCTCTCACCCTCTTTGCCGATGCACCCTTTTGGATAAGAACATACCGTAGAGTCGCCTTAAAGGCGTCCCAGAGCGTGTGTGTGCGCACTTCCCCATTGTCGTTTAATTAAAAAAATTCTGTTATGGCGTCTGCAATCTCTTGGGCGTGGACCTCGTCCTTTAGTAGGGCATCGTTGCATTTCCAACGGCCTCTGCGTTCTTTACGCCATCCCCCCGATATTGTGACCCCCACCATGTCATGGTCCGACCAGGGTACGGGATTGACCCTGTAGCCTGCAACATATGGGCGAAGGGTTGCGTCCACCAAGATATAGTCTATCCTTGAAAACGAGGCATGGATGGCCGAGTAGTATGAAAAAGAGGGGATTCCTGTTCTGGGGGAAGGGATTGAGTCTACCAGGCCCAGCTCTTTGTTCACCCTCCGGAAGGTGCGCGCCGTGGACTCATCTGCGGGTCTGGGGTTCTGGGGGCCCGCACACTTCCTATCCAAAGATGGGTCCAGTACCATATTGAAATCTCCCCCTACTACCAACATGCCCCGTACAAATAGCTTGCGCTTCTCCTTTACTCCCTCCCAGAATTGGGCCTGGCCATCATTCAGACCGTACACCACAGCCAGGGTCAGGGGGGATCCTTGTAAGGTGCCCCTCACCATTAGGAAACGGCCCTCAGGGTCCTGCAGCGAGGCTTCGCTAGTGAAGCGGACATCACTGGCAACCAGGATGGCCACCCCTCTTTTTTTCCCCTTGTGGGATGCATGGAAAACCTCCCCTATGCCCCCCTCTCTCATTTTGGGTTCCTTCCCCCGCGCCCAGTGTGTCTCTTGCAAAAACAACAGGTCCAACTTTGCCCTCCTGAATTCTCAGCAAACCAGGGACCCCTTAGTGGGGGTGTTCAAGCCACGCACATTCAGGGTGCCCACTCCCAGGGCCGGTTGGCAGTCAGCCATAATCTAAGTCGCCAGATCTGTTGGGCACCTGCCTAGCATCACTATTCCCTTTTCGCTCCTATAGTCTCATTGTTAGGACATTATTTGAACCTTTCCCCAACTCATCCCCGAACCCCTTCCCCAACCAGAAACCCCCAACTAACTTCGTCACCCCCTCCCCCCTCTGCCTTGTCCAGCCAGTTAGTTCCGCCATATCTGGCATTAGGCCGGACCACCAGACTGCCCTTCCCGACCGGGCACTCACATCCAAGCTCTTTGTTATGAGCCCCCCCCCCTCTGTTTCTTCCCCACCGTCGCCCCCATCTTACTTGCTGTCCTGGGGGAATCTTTGTTCATCCGGACCATCATTGTGTCGGGTCCCATCCCTCAAGCGGACGGGTCGCCCCGATCCTCAGTCCTCTGACTCATTGCGCACCCCCTCCCTCCCGGACGGTGGGGTGTTTAGCTTTCTGTATTTTCTCGAGCCGGTTTTCCTCCTCCTGGTCCCAGGACGTTCTGAGGTGCCCTCCTCGATCGCTGCCGGGCCCACCGGGCCTCTTCTGGGGGTAGACTCCGTCACGTAATCCTGAATGGCCCCTTTAATATCCTCTCCTGTGATTAACGACGTCCGTTGGCCCATGTATTCGAAAGTCATGGAGAATGGGTACCCCCATCTGTAGCGCACCCCTTTGTCCTTCAACAGTTGCGTGAGGGGCAGGCACATTCTCTGCTTCGCCAAGGTGTAGGCGGAAAGGTCTTGAAATATTGAGACCTCTGCGTTGTTGTAGGAAATCACCCACGCTTTCCTTACCTCCTCCAGGACCTTTGCCTTGTTCGTATAGTAGTGAAATCGTGCGAGGATCGAGCGGGGGCCCCGAGCCCTACCGCTCGCTCTGCGCACACGATCAAATGTCAGCTCCGTGGTCATCTCTTCAGCGAATAGGAGGGTGATTATGTCTCACACCACACGGGTTAAGTCTCTCTCCATTTCCCCCTCCACCTCGGGAACCCCAAAAAATCTAAGATTGTTCCTCCTTTCCCTATTTTCGTAGTCGTCCATTTGCCTGGCCCTTTCCTCGTCCCTCTTTTCCAGGGCCGCCAGCCGCATCTCCATTTGCACCTCCTGCATAGCTGAGGACGACTGATAGGTCTCCACTTGCAAGAGCCTGTCCTCCACCTTGTCCACCCTGTTGTCCATTTTTTCCAGTTTCTGCGCAATGTCTGATCACATATCCCGGATCTCCTGGAGTATGGATGCGAATCCCCTCTCCATAGCTGCTGCGGAGTGCGTCGGGGCTTCCGAATGGGCCATTCTCCCGTGGGTTGTGGGGACCTCGTTTTTGTCACCAGCCCCCTCGTAGCAAAAGGTTTGCAGGGTCTCCCGCCAGTTCATACGGGCATTTCCTGTTCCTGCTTCGCTGTCCCCCACCGGCTCTGGGTCGAGGGGATTGCCTCCCGGGGCTTAGTGGATGGGTCTGCAGGCGGGCACACGCCCTGCGGCCTAACACAGGGGCCTCCACCTACCAGAAGTGAGCGCCAGATAATTCTGTTGGCGTGGCGGCGCTGCCCCTCAGTTTCTCGGGTGGAGGGGTCGTGGGGTGGAAGCCCTCCGTGTCCCCGACCTCTATCCCCGTCGTCTGTCTCTTCCTCGGGCACGGGCTCGTGGGCCTTTCACAGGGGGGGGGAGGGGGCTACCCTCTCTCCCCGGGCGTTGCCTCGTCTCCGGCCCCAGGCTCGTCCCGACGCCACCGGCTCTCTTCACCAGGGGGGGGGGGTTTGTGGAACTCGCACCCAGGCTCTACCGCTACGGGAGCCCCATCCGCGGTGCTTCTGTTCGTCCGCGTCCTCTTCCTGCTTCGGGACCGATGTCCCCGGTCTCCGTGTCTTCCCACGGTGGCGGGCGGAGGGGAGTCCCCCGCCTTGCCGTGTAACGTCCACGCTGCAGGTCCGCGGTCGAGGGGATCACCCCTCCAGGCCCTCCCTTCGCTCCGTCACTTCAGGCCGTGAAGTCCGTTCCCCGGCTTCCCGATGCCCCCAGAGTCCGCTCTTTCATTCAAAAGGGGCGCGGGGGGGTCCAGCAGCCGATCCAGCACTGTGTTGCCGCTGAGGTGGCCCGGGGGGGGGGGTCAATCCCTTTCAACGGCCCGAGTACGGCGGGAGAGCAACGCTCAGGCTGCCATCACCTGTGCACCCCCTGGTGGCCTCCGGCTTCAACATTTTAATGAATCTGTTGCCTCTTCGTATCAGATTATTTCTTTCTTCTGAACCTCGGGACCTTTGACCATGAATTTTGCTTAGCTTTTGGGGAAGCTATGAGGTCTGAGTTGGTGGCAATTCCTGTGGTTGATTGTGATGGACATTTAGGCGAATCTAGATGCATAATTTTCTCGGTGTCCTCCAGGTGGCTAATCCTCCTCAGAGTGCCCCTATGGGAAAACTGCAGGTCTGTGGGAAAGAGCCATCTGTAGCGGATTTGTTGGTCCTGAAGGAAAGCAGTTAGTGGGCGGAGGGCTCGTCTTTTCTGGAGGGTGAGGAGAGAGAGGTCTTGGAAAATTCAGAGGGGAGAACCCTAAAAGGTTATTTCGTCTCTGGTGCGGCCAATCGCTGAGATGGCTTCCTTTGTGGTAAAGAAGTGCACTCTGGTGATGACGTCTGGCGAAGAGTCTGATTCCACCCCGTGGTGAGGGCGCAGTCTGTGGGTGCGATCTAGGAGGAGTTGTGACTTCTCTAGTTGTGGGAGGAGGGATTGAAAAAAGTCACCCACATATTCCGCAAGGTTTTTATCTGGGACTGAGGCTGGGATTCCACGAATCCAGAGATTGTTGCATCGGGCCCTATTTTCCAAGTCCTCCTGTTTGAATTCCAGGATTTCGCACTTGTCCTGGAGGAGTCTGATTGAGCGTTGCACTTCCGACAGGGCAGATGTGTGGTCCTGGGTTCGGTCCTTGACTTCTCCCAGCCTTTGTTCAACTTCCGTTATCCTTTTATCAGTGCTTTCTAGTTTGGTGGTGAGCTCAGTCATGCAGGACCTGAATTCAGCTTTGATGTCTGACATAAACTCTCGGATATCGTCCCTGGTTGCCAGCGATCCCTTGTTATTTTGAGGTTCCTGCGGGGAGGAGGGGAGTGGGTCCTGTTTCTTTGATTTTTCAGATGCCATTAGCATTGCTGCGATGTCTGGATTCTTGTTGGATTTCAGTTGCTTGGTCATCGTGGCAATCACGAGGAGAGAGGCAGGTCCAGGCCCCCCGGAGAAGTGAAAGAGAGCAGTGCTCCTGTTGCTGGTGGGCTAATTGAGGTCGCTCAGGCCCCCCCCCCGATTGGATGGTGATGCGCCTCTGGCGCAAGTGCTAAGGTCGCTTGTGGAGCGGGCCCCCTGTTCCCCCAGAGAGAAGAGAACAGTGCGGGGGACCTTTCAGGTCTACAGAGAGCGGAGGGGTGGTCATGATGTGGGCCGGGCACCCCTGGAAGTGTTCAGGGGGGGACAGAGAAGCTGCGTAGGTGGGCCGTGGAGCGAAGTCAGTTGCAGCCAGGGCTTACCTCCATTCAATGCTGGTGGGATTACGCCAGAAAATGATGAGCCTGCCAGAGCCTCCTTGATGCAGGGTCTGTGGTGTGGTTGCTGAGCCAGGGCGAAAGGTTGCCCCCTCAATCCAGTCCACTCCTCTCCCCAGAGAGTCCGAATGCAAGGGGGGCCCTGCGAGCCATCAAGGTTGATGCGGCCACCGAGACCCACCTTGTTTCGCTCTCAGGTGGATCAGCTGTGGGGGGGCAGGCCCCAGGCACCATGCTAGTTCTTTCAGGCCCCCTCTCAGAAGGGAGCGAGGGGCAGAGGGTGCTTTTTCCAGCGTCCCTCCACAGGAGTCAGGGGCTGTCCCGCGTTGGAATGCGAGGGCGCCGGGGGTTGGGAGGGGTCCTCCGGGGGTCGGGCCTCCCCCCATTCAGCCTCGTTTCCTCCCGGCGAGCTTGTCTCCAGCCTCAGAGATGCAGACGCAGCACCGCAGGCAGATGCAATGTTGGGTGAGCGGAGGGAGGGGAGGATCGCGGGTCCCTTCCAGGTAGGTCTGCGAGGTCTTTGACCCGCCCGGTCACCCGCAGTGAGGGGTAGGGAGCCTCCAGCAGCTGGGAGCCACCAAGGGGCTCAGGAGAGGCAGCCACCATTTATTTCTTCGCTCCTCCTCCGAAAATGTTCTGGCACCACGGTCCCGTCTGCCATCTTAGATCTTGCGGAGTGGCGAGCGGAGGGGCCCCGGGAGTAAGACTCGCCCAGATTTCTCCCAAACCAAGTCCGAGGCACCCAGAAATAGCTCGGCAGATGCCCCTAGATGTTACTCCCCATCACAGGGGATTTCCTCCTGCGACGAGGGGCTACAGCTACATTTATGGGCGAACGCAGCGGGCAACCCACGGAGGCCATTAAAGGAGCGTCCGCTTCATCGGCGCTCCAGGCCACACCCTGATAGTCCCTTGTTTTGTTCCTCCCATCCCTTTCTGCACCCATCTCCCTCACCTTTTGTTTCTCTCTGGCTCTACCAGAAATGTCATCAGGCCTAGTACGGTAGTCGCCTGTCTGTTTCTATTTTATTCCCACACTCCCCTCCCTTACTTATCTATGTCTTAGCTCTTGCACTATCTGAAATGTCGTCAGGCCGTGTACGATAGTTAATTTCACATCCTTACTGTTCATGGCCTGTAAGAATGTCATCGTATTTTCCCTTGTTCCCTCCCTTGTATTGAAGCGCTTTGAAACACATTGTGTATAGGCACTATATAAATAAACTATCATATCACATCATATCCAAAGATCACTCAGCTGCTGCTGAAATCAGCAGTGAAGCTTGTTCCATTAGTGGTGGAAGTCGGGAAAGGCTGAAATTCCTGTTACTTCTGGTTCTTAAGAAATATTGAGGTCTAAGACCCAGCCCAGGGTGGAGATTCATCAACATGTTCCACAGAAAGGACATATTCAAGATGAAGACCCTGGCACAGATCCCCCAGGCTTTGCAACGGTAGGACTGATTTGTGGGTTTAGTTTTTGTTTTGCAGTATATGTGCGTTTACCTCAAACATCAGAAGTACCTTTTTTGTAGCGTGAAGTACTCATTACCAGTTCACAGTGCTCCCATTCAACCTCGCTTTGGTCCAAGAATATTTATGAAGATGATGGCCATGGTCACGGCCCATCTGCACAGGTGGGTATGGATCTATGTGATTTTAATTAACCCAAAAAGAGAATGAAATTTAAATAATACCGAAATACAGATTTCTTTTTTTTGCAGGGATGGGGGGCAGGGGAGTCCACCCCAAGTCCCCTGTTTCCCCATGTTTAATACCCCACCCCAGACCCCTCCTCACCAGATTTAAACCCTTACCCCACATATCTTTTTTTTAAAAAAACAAATCTGTTTTTTCAGTATTTTTTATTTGTTAGAATGTCATTCTCAATTGTGTATTGGATATAATCACTGGATACCAGTGGGTACACATATTTCCCTACCTCAAGGACTTGCTCCTTAATTACAAGTTGGAGTCAGCACTCAGGGCCCTTGAGACAATGTGCAACTTCTTCACACATTGGGGGTCATTCCGAGGTTGCAGGTAAGGGATTACCGGCGCCTGTAAGGGCACCGATGGCGGTAATCCCTTACCTCCATATTCCGAGTTCCCTTTGCGGGTCCCTCTTTACCTCCTGCTTTTAGCAGGAGTAAATTACGGGACCCGCAAAGTGACCTTGGAGTAAGTTACGGCACCGTAATTTACGGTGCCGTAATTACCTCCTTCCCCATTCCCATTGAGCCCTATGGGGGCAGAAATGGGGATGGGGAAGGGCTATGGTGAATGGAGAATTACCGGTCCATCCAACCTTGGAATGGACCGGAAATTACTCCATTCACCATGCCGGTATTCCATGGAGTAAATAGCTCCATGGTTGCCAACCATGGAGCTATTTACTCCATGGTGTAGTCCTAACTCGGAATGAGGGCCATTATCTTTTTCCATCAACCGAAAGTCTTTTCTGATCCCTTCGAAACATATGCAGTTTATAAGTGCAGTCTGGGTTATGTAGCAAAGAGTAAATGACCCTCCTCCAGAAAGAGTGAGAAGCATTCGTACCAGAGTAGTCCGTTTACAACTGAAAGTTGGACTCGCTGC
Organism: Ambystoma mexicanum; assembly: GCF_040938575.1. NCBI lineage: Eukaryota > Metazoa > Chordata > Amphibia > Caudata > Ambystomatidae > Ambystoma > Ambystoma mexicanum. Next base: position 669,789,010 of record NC_090936.1, read on the forward strand.
TTGGGTTATCTCGAGTATGCTATGGCTCATGGCATCCTGCATCTTCATAGTCCTAGTAGCAAGACTGAAGATGTAGTTACTACAGTGGGCTTTGAGGAGCTAGTGGTCCCATCTCAATGGGAGCACGACTGGATAAATCCTGGTCCCCCCAAATGTCTGCAACAACTTGCCTTGGTGGGCATACTCGACTACACTTCTTTGGAGGGGCCCTATTCTGATAGCCATTGCTGTCTGGTCCCCTGGTTATGAATGTGTCCCTAATGGAACATCGAACTTCTCTGCAAGATCTTTCAATTAGTGGTCCTAGTGGATGACCAAGAGAAAGTCTTCCTTATCAACTTGCTGCAACGTAAGGCAATCTATCTAGCATTGATGTTGTTCTTGCCATCAGAGGTTCAGCTCCTCATGGTCATCATTACTACCATATACTACATCAGCAAATGGGAAGTTTGGGGTCACTCAAGATGTGCAGTTAGGCTATGAACCTGTGGCTTTGGGTGATTTTGACAGTGGCAGCGTCTCATCTCTCTTGCAGGCTCAACACTCAGGGGGATTCGCTCAGCTGGCTTTACGGTGTCTCACAAAGGTGGAAGTTTAACTGTGGAAATGTCAAGCAGATCACCTCTATGTGGGGACTATCCAGCTCAATATGTTCGCTTCCGGCTCAATCAGGAATTGCAAGATCTTCAGTTACAGAGAGTACCCGGTCTGTGAGATGCACTAGTGAATCCCTAGGAGTTTGACCTCATGTACACATTCCATCGGTGCAGAAAAGACCTGAGCATGACCACCAGCGCAGAAGCACTGAGTAAACCTGGTCTTAAACATGCTATTAAAGTAATAGAATTCTTATTAACTTTAGATCTTGCAATGGTAGGTTTGGAAGTGATATCCCTGCAAAACGTACAATTTGCTTGCTCTCGAGGCATTCACACATAGATTTTATATTAACTACATTAGAGAGTTGGAAAATTGTCCATGCTTTTATGGCCGCCTACTGCCATGACAGTCACCATGATCGACTACACTTAAAACTACAGATTTCACAAGCTCACAGAGTACAATGTACAGAGTCAGCATTCAATATTACGTTACACTCTCCAATAGAAGAAGGGTTCTCTATCAGTCCATTGAAAGTTAGAACAAAATACTGGAAATATATAGGTCTGTAATTCCCATTTCTGAGAACCTGTCATCATCCCTAATGGAATTTCCCCTAAGAGTCCATCAGCAAAGCATTGACACAATTCCTTACAAAAGAATGCTCCATGATTTAAAAAAGTAACTTTCAGCAACCGGGCTGGTTTGATCTACAGTGGAAGTCAACTAAACATAGGTTATTAAAAGCATTGAAAAATGGGGAGCAGAGGGCGAGATCTTCTGCAAATTAGGTCTCTAAGAAAGGAATACAAGACACTGAAAGATGTGAAGAAGAAAAAAAGACTACAAACTCCTGAATTGGGATCGACTACTGGAAGTGACAAATAATAAAGATCACAGACTATTCTGGAAATAAGTGGTATCAATTAACGTTGATAAGCACATATGTTTTGATGTTCAATACGCCATCCAGTGCATACCCAATTTTAGCTCCTGTGTGGCTACCTACCTAATGGTTCTGATATTGTCAATACAAGTGTCTTTGCCTGCAGCTCATCGGTTCTGTTTCTAGTTAATGTTATGACAAAAGAAGTAAAAATGGCTGAAAATGCACAAAAGTGCAATAGAGACCCTGGCTTAGACTCTATTCCCTAAGATCTTTTTCTTGCACAAAACAACATCTTGGTTCCAGTTATTGCTAAAATATTTAATAATATAACATCAAGTGATCACATACCTACATCTTGGAAGGTCGCCATCATTGGACTGATCCACAAGAAGGGTGACTCCTCAAATTATTGCCCCATTTCACTGATAGATATCAGTGCAAAGATTTTCAGCAAAATACTCCTGAAGAGATTGGAATATTGGAATCATACTAACAATATTCTTACCAATCTTCAAGTATGCTTCACAGCAGGAGTCAGCCATCTAGATGAAATGTTTCGACTCTACCTTTTATTTGAAAAATTCACCAATCTCAGTAAAACAAACTCTATGGGGGTCATTACGAGTTGGGCGGTGTGGGTTAAGTGCAGCGGTAGTACCAAATACTGCTGCATTACCACAATTATGAGTTGGGCGGAAAAATGGAGGATTTGTAAATCCACTGACTTTCTGCCCATTTTCAGCAGCATTACCACTGCAATAATTTCACTGAAAATGCTCAATCGAGTCCTATGGACTCAAATTAAATGGGGACTTGCACGCCACTGCAATCCGGCGGTAATATAGCCAGACCAAGTGGCAGTAACCACAATTCTATTGGGTGGTATTCCAGCAGATTTACTGCCGGAATACTGCCAAACTTGTAATGACCCCCTGTATCTCGGCTTTGTGGACCTTCATATGGCCTTCACTTCGATCCATCGGGATCTCTTATCCAAGACTTGGGAATACCGTCTGATTTGTTAGCAGCAATCAGAAATCTTTATTCTGACAATTTCAGCCCCAGTCCACCCTGCCCTAGGAGGGGAACTAACAGAGCAGTTCCCTGTAAACAGATACACAAGACAAGCCTGCATCCTTGCTCCAACACTCTTCAATTAATATATTAATAAACTGCCAATTGTATTAGAACTTCTGGAGACCTATGCCCGTGTCTTGGGAGTAAGAAAAACTGGCATGCTTCTATTTACAGACACAGTTCTGATGAGCAAAACTTGCAGTGCCATTGATGGTGTGCTGAATGTCTTTGAGCATAACTTTACAACGATGGGTTTTGAAATTGATTCTACTAAGACAAAGTTTTTCATTTGGTCTAAAAAGAAAAAATAGCTCTACCCCCATACTTTAACAACTCTATCATAGATGGAGTGAATTCCTTAGGAGTGAGACTAGATGATAGAGGTGTAGGGTAGAAACAAATAAGCAAGTCTTCATCATCTCATTTGAGACATAGGGGCGCAGTACACAATTTCTCTAATAGATATAGAGGCAGGACATCCTCTCAGCCTTTGGAGATCTTTAGAGTATGTGCAAACGTATCGTCTCTGTATGGAGATGAATTATGGGGCCACTTTAATCCTGTATGCTTAGCGTCCACAGAAATTAATATTTTAAAAAAAGGTTATTTTAGTTACCAAAGAGTACACCATCTATATCCCTACATCCGGAAATAGGATGTAGGGATATAGATGGTGTTGTCTATGATACCAAATGAAAACCTCATCTACTTTGGCTTAAGCACAAGAGATGGAATCACTTAGCAATTTATAGGACAGCCCTATATTCTTGCACAACATGGGGTTTAGAGGACCCCACCCCTGGATGCGCCATGTTCGTGACATTTAATCAAATCTGAAAATAAAAATAGATGACATGATTTTGGAAGATACGATAAAAGCTGTCAAAACTTACATTCTCCAGAGGTACAAAGATTGATACTACAGAACATTCATGTTGAAGGGTAGGCCAAGGGGTATGACTTCTAGCTACTGTAAGAGATCAAGAGTAAGACTTGGAAACAGTGGCATCCTGAGTGTGGGTTACAGACTTTTATTTGGCATAAATGTTAATGGGTTGGAGAAATCCTATCTGTCCCTAATTCTAAGAGGGTTTTCACTGCCTCAACAAAACTAAGGAACGTCTGTGTCAGGATGTAAAATCATGAAGTGCCCTCTGTCGCGTGTCCAAAATCCCTAAACGGACCCATACATGCTAAACTTAATATAAGGTGTATATGGGGCTTTCTGTAACTAAACGCTTGTAGCTTTCCCAAAGTTACCCACATAAAGGTCTAAGGTGCAGCAAAACAAAAGAAAAGATGTCCACTAGGAAAGGGGTCTTCTCTACCCCTAGTAGTCCAAATGTTACTTTGGTAAAGTTCCAGTTTTGTTCAAGGGGGTAATGCTCTTCCCTTGAATTTCCTTTAAAGCACACAATTCACTTGAAGTACATAATTCTCTAGAATGCACCCAGTTCTCTTAAATGGTTTGCTCAAGGGGAAGTGCCTTTCCCTTGAACCTCCTTCAAGCACATACAACTATCTTGCTACTGTTTTCAGAAATTCATGGAGGGGGTATTGACCCCTGGACATTCTCAGTCTTTTCCCTTTCCCTGGTGTACTCTCCTGACAAGGTCTTGCAACGTTATAACTTCGCTTTAGAAAGGAGTATGGGTCCTCCCTTTTCCAATGTTTGACAGTTTCAGATTGGGATTTCAAGCCCCTTTTTCTCTTACTCTTCTTCCTACCCCTACACCTGGCTTACTCACCTGCGAGGGTGTTACAGTGTTCTTACTTGGAAGCAGATCCCAGAATCTCACATTGCCTGGTTCGCTATTCTGCTAGGGCTTTTCCACCTTTTGTTCACTCTCTGTTGTATCCTGAAAACAATCCTTTTCATATGCTGGGTCATCAACCCTTTCTTAAAGGAGAGTTCCGGGACTTTTTTTTTATTGTCCCTACGGTTCGGCCATGTGTTTTTAAGCATAAATCGGTAGATCGTAGAAAACTTTGCTATGGACCATACCCGACTTTTCGTCCATTAACGCACTCCAAATCAGCCGCCATTTTCTGATAATCCTCTCACTTGCCGCATCGCCCTGGCTCACCTGCTTTTGCGGCACTAAATCAAATCCCCCGCCCCTGAAACAGACTTTATCAAAACATTCATATTCCCCGCCTCTATCCGTGACGTGACTGTGCTGCGTAGGCAAACGCGCCCATGCGTCTTCTACGCGACTCCACACAGAACCCGGAAATCAACACAGATCAGCTCACAACACAGCGCGCCACAATTCGCAATATGAAACTGTACTTTTAAATCAAACCGCAAGATTGTAAATTTGGTAAAGTACATTTATTTGACATCAAATGTTTAGAGAATATTCAGCGATTTTCATTTTTATTTGCTCACGTTCCAAAAAGTTCGTTTTGAGGCACGCGATGTTCCTTTGCTGTACACAGGGTCTTAGATCATCTCACAATACAGCGCCACAATTCGGAATATGAAACTGTGGTTTAAAAGCAAACTGCAAGATTGTACATTTGGCAAAGTACATTTATTGGACATCAAATTTTTAGAGAATATTCAGCGATTTGCATTTTTATTTGCTCTCGATCCAAAATAGTTCGTCTTGAGGCAAGCGATGTTCGTGTGCAGTACACAGGGTGTTGGTTTACGATAAAATAAGCTCTTCGGTCGCACTGATAATCGCATGGCTGTTCCAACAACGAGGCACTAGGCCACCACAGCGGTCTGTATGTTGCATCTAGCAGTTAGTACCGCGTAAGGGCATACTTGTACTTGGCGATCGTCCCACAAAATGGTCAGGGTGCTAACGTTGTTCACGCGGAGAAGCAACTGGCGGTTGAAAAACCCATCCGCCGGTGTCTGGTACTCGTGACACAGACAATAATGGGTGAAGTACCTGTTTGAAAAACATAAAAAATGAAATTAGTCTCACCATCAGATCTTTATTAAAATTATTCATTTTATATATTCGGTCAGGAAATTATTTCATAGCTAGGACAGTGCAACTGGGTTTTAAACGTCAAGGGGGGGCTGTTGGATACTGAGACAGTCCCCCAGTGCAGGGGTTGACAGGGAGTGCAGGTGGAGAGTGGAAGGGCCCAGGACCGAGATCGCAGACAGTGGACCAGTTGTAGCAGGGGAGAGGGAGAGAGAAAGCAGAAGCAAAGAGGAAGGTTTTGAGGTGCTTCCGTAAAAGGAGACGGTTCTCCCCAAGATAGTGCGCGGTACAAAACAATATGCCACATAGAACGAACAAGTACAACTTAACCCGTCTTTAAAGCTACTGTATAGTAATTAAATTGCGGTATAAACTCATCTAAAGAGTCACTTACATTATATTTGCATTTTCCATTGTGTCTGTGCGTAGGGCAGCCCCAAAATACCACTCCTTCTATGCCGACGTTATTTCTTCTAATGAACGAACATGAAATGGCTTTCGTTTCTGAAATTATATTCATTATCGTTTCTTAAGTGGTCCCGGCCTGTCAAGGTCAAATAACAATAGAACCTTATACTGAGTCGTGGGCCATTCTGGCACCCGAGAAAAAATCAAAGCAGCTGACCTTCACTTTGAACGAGCACACATTCCTAGTTAGCTACATTCAGTGTAAGGCCATTTCACAGGACTTGAAATTTACACTCCATCTTTGCATTTTGTCTGCGTGCTTTGCAGCCCCACAGAACCATAAATACGGAGACATTCTATATTTTTTGAAAAATTATTTATATTACTGTTTGGTTTAATTTAATGCGCAAATGAACAAGGTTGTATAGATACACATATTCAATGGGCCTGCGACATGAGGAGACTCGAGAGAACAGACAATCAAATTACAATCATTTAAACCGTGATGTGTATTTCTCAATGAGTTCTTTAGGTGGACATGGAACAGAGGCAATGTTGGGTGGCAATGCAGTTGTCCCCTGCACAGGTTCGTTCACAACTCCATTTATGTGCCTATCTAGGACGTCAACAATAAGTTTCTCAATAAACTCATATTGCATATCCTCAAACACTGGTTTGATCACCCATTGTTTACTTCTTTTAGTGAAGGCCTTATTGTAGCGAAGCGTCCCTAAAGTTCCGGTCGTCCTACTTTGTTGACGGCCAACATTATGGTTATGTGCCAAGACCGCTAAAAGAGTCCGATTTATCATGCCCTCCATGCCAAAATGCAATCGTTTTGGCCTGTACTTTAGGCACATATTGTGGAACACCTCCAAATCTCCTGTGTGGCAGAATTCCGTGAGTCCCCTCAAAGCTTTTGTTATAGTTTTATCAAATGCAATCTTTTCAATGGCTTTGTGAGTGGGTGATGAAGGAATCAACCACTTCTTCTTCCGTGCCTCCTCTGTGGACAAATGGCCATGTTCACAATTGTGGAAATGTTGGTTCGTGTTCCATCGGTGAACGTTTGTACAGTGTGGCATTACTGACCGCCATTTTTCCAGTAGAATTTCCAACGACCCTCCACATGTTTTTGAGCTCCACCAAAGATGGTTGCTGATTGACTTGGACCACTGTGAAATACCTTGCAATTCTTTTTTTTTACCTGCAGCCGACAATTTTTTATTGATTGTTTTTGCAAGATGCCAAACGTCAAATTGGTGATTTATATTTTTGTACTGTTCTCTCATTGTCTTGGCAATTGAAACGTGTCTGTCCGTGGCTATCAGGTCGATCACCATTCCCCGCGATTGTAGTTCTTGCAATGATGCTACAAAGCCAACTTTCTCCATGGCCACTGAGGATGTAATTTGTGACACCTGCACGACCACCGAACTCACAATTTTCTTACTTTCCATGTCCTGAAAGTGGTAGGTGCAGTACTTGGCTGAAAATCCTGGGCTGTCGCACTGTCCATCACCGGCTAGCCTGAACCGTTTGCCCGCGAATGTACTATCAATAGACATTTTTTCCATTCTCCAAGCTTCGCTAATGGCTGGAAATAGATAATCGGTTTGGTATTTGTAGAACTGAGTTTTCGCAATGAAATGGATTCCCACAAACTGAAAGAAAGACTCTAATTTTTTAAAACTTGAACCACTAAAAAGTGCAGCCGCTGCACAAAGTAGATTGCCTGCTGGCAGTTGTCCCAGCATAGGTTGTGCAGACCATGAGAAAGGATGATATTTTGTACAGGTGGCATGTATTTTAAGGTTAGTGCCTCGAATTGCACGAGTCACATTAATCAATGGCTCCCCACATACTTCCCCACCAACCGAATGCCCACATTTCATCCGAATAATAATATCAATCAAACAACTATCGAATACAATGAATTTGGCCTCTTTCCTTATACTGTCACTCTGCATCCCAGCTGGTTCGGCCTGTAACGTTGAGGACATGTCACTCACATGAAAGGTAGAATCTCTGATATCGTCTTCCGCTATGTTCAGTGATATTGATGGTGTTTCATTGTCGTCCACTTCATTCTCTTCCATTGCAACATCTGTTCCTTCTCCGGAGATGGGTGAATAAAACAATTTCTTCAACTTTCTCGCGGTCTTAGTTTTTGCGGGTGTGGATTCTGTGAATTGATCTCCGACTGCATCCGAACTACCAGGAGGACATTCACTATCAATGGCTGGTGGTGGTATAGCTCCGTTGTCAATCACTTCATATTCTTCCCATTGGCACGATGCATCTCCAGTCTCAAGTCCCTGCCAAAAGGTTTGACAAGCAACATCTCTCGTTCGCTTCACTGTCTGTGTAGATCTAGTTCGTACACCCACTCGCAACTAGAGGACAGATTGGAAAAGGGATGTTCAGTTTAAACACAACTTACAGTATTGAACTATTAACAGTGAAAAACAACATAATATAGTGACCAGGACACTAACCTTCTTTTGCTTTCTTTTCTTTGAAACTTTCTTGCCTCGAACTTCAACATCAGGACGCTGTTGCTCCGACTCGTGTGTGCATGTCTCCACTTCCTCTTGCGCTGCAACGACTATGTTTTCCTGATAAGCACATCCATCACGCACTGACGCTCCATCGACTCCCTGAAACATAGAACTTTCATTAGTATGTATAATAATATCGAAAACACAAAATGTACTTGGGGACCAATACCCACGTACATCTCAATAGCAAAACACGAATGAACGCTTTGTGTAGAACATTCAAACGACAATTATTCACGCATTGTTGATCTAGTTAGATGGAACTGTCAAGATCCATACCTCGGGCTCCTCATAGACTTCCATTGATGATATTATTGAAGATGATGCTTCAGTGACTCCCTGAAACACAGTAATTGCATTAGTATGGTTTTATATTTTGATAAAAAGAACAGAAACTTTGTGCAGGCGTGAACGGCTCATCTAAATAGACCTGCACAAATGATCAGTTGTCTAAAATAAATAATGGATATGTCAATATGATTCGATTTGCTTGATCGTTGGAAGTGTCACCACCCAGAGATCTGCATCAACTACTAGGGGTGATGTTCTTGTAGAAGAAGCTCCGTCATCTCCCTGAAACATAGTACTTGCGTTAATAAAGAAGGAAGTATAGCGGATGTAATCACGTCATATGATTTCGCTTGATTGAACTGTCAGTATCCATACCTCGAAATGCATAAGAACATCAAGGGACGATGTAACTGCGGTGCACACTTCTGCAAGCTGTTGCGCCGACCCGTAACTGCACGCTACCCCTTCTTCTTGGACTAATGCTCCATCGACTCCCTGAAACATAGGACTTTCATTAGTAATGAACACAATATTGAAAAAAGAAGACACATAGGAGGGCGACGACAGAAGGACATATCAATGGCTAAAAACGAAAGAAACATTGTGTGTAACAATCACGCTACAAGAATGCAAGATCTGATGATCTCCATCGATGGAACTGTCCTGAAAGGTGTGCAGTCATAATGTCGACATCAATAATGTCGACAGTCAAAATGTCGACAAAATAATGTCGAAAATGTATAATGTCGACATACAAAAATGTCGACACAATACATTTTCGACATTATTTTGTCGACATTTAATAAAAGCATAAATACATTCTCTATATATATACACACAAATACGTTGTTGATGGTAAGTTTGATATATCAGTATGTTTATTAAATTGAAAGTAGTATGTGTAAGTAAACGTAACTGTACAACATAATAAATAAATAAAATTAACAATACTTTTACTTTAATAAATATATAATTAAATACAACACCTTTTTGTAATTCATTTTAACTTGTTATATAATAAAGAACCAGTAGATGGCGCTTGAGAGCTAAAAATGTATGTCTATAATTATTAACTTATAATTGTTTTGACTTTCTACGTAAGGTACGTAGCACAACGTAAACGTGAGCGCCATTTTTAAAGCTCACTTTCGACTTGTTTTTACCGCGGTCGCGTCCTCGTCCCTTCGCTCCATGGATTTGTTTTTTTTTTTGGGCATTTCATCATTTTTTTCATGGTTTTTCATCTGACGGACCGGGTCTTTGTGGATTTCAAGGATTTTGTCGTACGGATGGTGGATTTTTTTTTTCGGATATGGCTTTTTTGGAAGTTTTTATTTTCATGCAGTAGCGAGATTACCCGGAACTGATTATTGGACTTTCGAGTAATATGGATTTTGGACACTTTTCGGTGAGTTTGGATACCTTTTTTTACTGAAGCTGTGGATTTCAACAAGAAAACGGTACTTTTTCACGGTTAATGCAACGTCATTTTGCACCTGGATTCATGGATTTTATGGGGGATTCTTCACCTTTTTAACACGGAATCTTGGCCACCATGAACTGTAAGTACTCTTTTTAGCATTTTAAGTTAAAAGCTATGGAATCTAAGTAAATGTCCTTGTTCTCTACTGTGAATGCTTGTACTAATTGCACTAATTTACTATCATAGTCTCTGTATTTTTTGGTTTTCGGTGCCTGATTTGCCAAAGAAATTGTTTGCGAAATTCTCATTTCTTGGTGTTGTTCTTCTAACTTTAAGTCTCGCAAGAAATGCCACAAACTTGGATTTTGGGTATTGAAATTTTTACTTATGCGGCTATGCCAGCCTTCTAATGCGTTATTTGTTCGGGGTTTGTTCTCCATGGTGTTGCGGTAGCAGTTCCATAACTCAATTGTGTATTTTGGTCGGCGTCTGTTGCCACTCCGTGTTAACTGGCCTATCCATGTATTTTCGAAGTAGTCTAGTAAATTTGTTAATTCATTTTCATGATTTTTATAGTATTCACTGTCAATTAAATGTTCGTAATAATTAATAACATGATTCTCCGGTACAAAAGCCAATGCAAAAAGTTTTTTTACGTTAATCTGAAAGTAACTGTCCTCCGTATATTTTGCTGACAAACCTAATTTCTGTATTTTTCTCCAAACACTTTGAGTGAAATGAAAAAAACAACCCTTTATTGTAGTGTCTTTGTACACGCATGAAAAACCCTTGATTTGTGCTGTTTCAAAATCCATGATTATTGTCTCTGGTTGTGAATCGGGTGTAGTTTCCTTAATTTTATTGTATACGATTTTGTAAGCGTCCTCTGTTTTTTTTGGCATCAAAAAGTAAATCAGTGGTAATGTTTTGTCATTGATTGTTCCATGGACAGTATAAAATTGAAAAAACGGGTGGGGGCATACTTTAAACGTGGCGTCACTTTGCCAATATTTGCTTTGACTTAGATGGCGAAAGTTTTCAGAGGTAGCGAACACCAAGATTTTTTCATTGTTTATTCCCATTTCGCCACAATAAAAATGTTCTCCTCTCGCTGTAATCTTAAAAATATCCGGAATACGTATATGTTCAAAGGATGTAGGTGGAGGGGGTAGGTTTTCATTGGTATGTTTTGCTCGGTTCATAGTGCGTTGCATCAACTTTTCAGCTGGTAATTGCGCTGTTACATGCGTTGGTAATTGGCCACAAACTTCCCTGAGTACCGATCCACTAGTTTCCCCCTCATGTTCTACTGCTTTTCTTTTAAGTTCCGTTAATGTTTTCCTGATGATTATAGTTGTTTGATCAGGCATATGATTGTGTTCAGCGTTTCCCTTTACTTCTGTTCCCACTGTTACTGCGCGGGCTGAACATTTATTTTTTGTATATTCTGTGCAGCGCCAGTATATTCTCTCTTTTCGCTGAAGTTCTTTACAGAATATGTATCCATTCCATACCAGCTGCTTACTTCCTTTTTGGCTTTCTATAAATTCTATTTTGTTTTCCATTTTATCACCTGAAACGACACGTAAAAATAATTTTTTTGAGGTACTGTATACTATTTCCTTTATTGTAGACGTAATTTTTCATAATGGTAGTGCGTCTTACCTTTTCGCTAGAAAAAAGTACGAAAAAAATGCTGTCAATTGCCCGAAGTAACCTCTCAAGAGATGTTCTGTCAGGTAATGACGGTTTTTTCACAGCCGTTAACCGTTTCCTGCTATCAAAAACAAGGTGCTTTACTCAGGAATGTCATCTAGCGTGTTAACCATTTCGTAACCTATCTTTATCCAGTGTCACAGACAAGTGGGTGATTACGGACGAAGGGAAGGGGAGGGGGTGCTGGGATGGTTCGTGATGGAGGGTGAGGTTGGGGGGTTGGGGGGGGGACCCCCCCCAATGATTATTTCTGGTTATTGTCTATGATAATCGACCATTTTTTTTGTCGACATTTTTTTTTCGATAAATTGACTTCTTCCATTCTATGTATAGGATGTCGACATTATTGTTTTCGACATTTTTTTTTCGACATTTTTGCATGTCGACATTTTTTTGTCGACATTTTGACTATAAACCGTCCTGAAACGTACCTCGAGCATCTGAGTGACATCAACGGTAGTCGTCAATACGTTGGACTCCTCAGCATCTCCCTGAAAGACAGTACTTGAATTATTTTGGATAACAATAATTATAACTGAAAACAAAGACTAGAGGACGAGTACAAGGGTGTACCATTAGGTAAAATAATTACACGATAAATTAAAACTATTGATTTACATGCCTAAAACAAGTCAGTGGCAGAATAGCCAAGTAAGATTACCCGATAGGCGCTTGAAGTGGCTGATGACTGCAATAACGACACGGATGGAGAATCTTCCGCCTTCATATTGAGTGGATACATAAATGGGGAAATTATTGTTAGCTAATGCTACACACTACCGCAAGGCCGAGAGATAAATACGTAAACTTGACTCACCAGTGGAGGGATGTGGACGAATAGAGTGGGAATAGCGGTTGAGAGCAATTTTCGCCTCGCTCGCGGTGTGTTCTTCTTTATTAGCAATGATGTGGAGTACATGTCAGAGGTAAAGTGCCTGCTGCAGATGCGGTATCGATCACCCCTCTTGTCCGCAAAGACTTCTAGGACTCTACTTTCAAGCTCAGACGGTGGATATCCGCAATATCGGACCCATTCTCTTATCTGATCTATTGTCTTAGGGAAAACATGCATTATAGTACCTTCAGATTTATTATGGGTCTTCGAAGGGCAACCGCCAATGGAACAGGAAGGCATTGTGGAAAGTTCTGAAAAGTAAAGATCAACAATTCTCTATGAATACCAATGTAAACTCAGAACATGTGACTAGTTCCTTGCATGTACTGTCTTGAACGAAAAGAAATTGGACGCAAAATGATTATGGTACATGGCCTTACCTTGACGAACAAACAGTTAGATGCAGGGATCAGAGTAGTTTCTTGTCGTAGAACAGGGAGCAGTTCACAGGTTGCAAACTGAGGAGTTTCCTCGAAGTGGTCACGGAAGTTCACAGAGACGAAGAGCAGATAGCCAGCACCTTCACGGGTTGACTAGCAAAGCGCAAAGAAGTGCTCATTAGAAATATGAAGTGGGTTATAAAGAATTCGAAACAGGGGTGTGTTTGTGAATGAATGACGTGTTTAAGTCGTGGCATTATGCGGTTTGCAGGGGGGCGTCCAGCGTGAGGGGGGATGCTTGGCAGGAGACACGGGGTCTGGAGGTAGACATGGGAACAACAACTCATGCTCTAGAGACCACTTTGAAGTGTACATGGTCTTTGGCACCTCTTGGCCTTTATCGCTCCCTGACAGCTCCACTTGCCAGCGCAAGTACCCCGGTGCGAACTGCCTTTGATAGGGCGGGGGGGTGGATTGGGGCGGTGGTCGTGCAGACAAGACACAGGAAGACTCGTGAATGGAGACACACTTATGTGGATTGCAGGGGGGCGTCCAGCGTGAGGGGGATGCTTGGCAGGAGACACAGGGTCTGGAGGTAGACATGGGAACAACAACCCATGCTCTATAGACCACTTTGAAGTGTACATGGTCTTTGGCACCTCTTGGCCTTTATCGCTCCCTGACAGCTCCACTTGCCAGCGCAAGTACCCCGGTGCGAACTGCCTTTGATAGGGCGGGGGGGTGGATTGGGGCGGTGGTCGTGCAGACAAGACACAGGAAGACTCGTGAATGGAGACACACTTATGTGGATTGCAGGGGGGCGTCCAGCGTGAGGGGGATGCTTGGCAGGAGACACGGGGTCTGGAGGTAGACATGGGAACAACAACCCATGCTCTATAGACCACTTTGAAGTGTACATGGTCTTTGGCACCTCTTGGCCTTTATCGCTCCCTGACAGCTCCACTTGCCAGCGCAAGTACCCCGGTGCGAACTGCCTTTGATAGGGCGGCGGGGGGGATGTGGATTAGGGCGGTGGTCGTCGTGCAGACAAGACTCGTTTGCCGCAGGGCCTCACCAAGGAGAGGCCATCTAACTGCATGTAAGAGGCTGCCTGCAGGATCTAGTACATGGAAGGCAGGGGGGTGAGTTTATTAATACCTCACCCTCCCAGGAGAATATATGGGTGCAGTTCACCCTGGAGACCCTGGATGCCTAGGCAGTTAGTCAGCAGCAGGCTGGCCTGTGGTGGCAAGGCGGCACGGGCCAGAGGTGGTCATCTCTGTACCCGGTGCCCAAAAGGATGATTTATTATGATCAACCATATTGATTATTTACCTATAACCATGTTTTGTATCAATAAAATCCAACGGCCTTCCTTTTATTGCCAACGCTTTAACAAAGTGGTGTGGTAAGTATTTTTGGGGGAGGAGGCAAGGCCGGGAGGCTTGATGCCAACCCGCAAAATAACATATGTATGTCTGCTGCATATGGGTTCAACGGTTATGTGGATTGAAGGTGGGCGGCCAGCGTGAGGGAGGATGCTGACCAGAGACATGTGGTGTGACAAGACAAGGCACAGGAAGACTATTCAATGGAGACACACTAGATTCATTTAAAAAATCAAAACAACCATTGTTAAAATATATGTTGGGTTTTATTTTAGATCTTAATTTCAATTGAACATAAATAATAAACATTACACATTGTAAAGTTGCGGTTGCAGCACATCCAGGGAAAATCCGCGGTATTGTCCACTGTCGCTGGGGAAATGTTGTCTAATGGCAAGTACCGCACAGGCAGGTATTACTCTCCGAACGCGGTGTCCGAGCCTCCCGTGAAGCCACCAAGTGAAGCAACGATAGGCCACCAGCCTGTACCACCTGTGAAAATGAAAGATGCAAACTGTATTAAAATGACAAAACGTTCTTATCACTGTCGATTCAGGTAAAAAATGTCATTCTGCTTTGAAAAAAATTCTATCTAGAACATGCACAATATGGAACCAATTTACATGCATTCGAATGATATGTAGATGTAATTTTATATGTGGGAGACGACCATGACATAGTAGTGGCATCACTGACATCACAACCAGAGTATACTTACTCGTTACTCAGATTACGCGGACGAACAGTGCCGCGAAGTTCGTGCATAAGCACCATCATCATCCTCAATACGGTCCGTGAGAGGCAGGCTTCCCTGAACTCTGGCAGCTCGGTGATGCATTGCGGACTTGGCTCGCCTTCCGAAATGTAGGCCAAGCACCCGGAATTTTCACGGCAGCAGCAGTTCTCCTCCTCAGTTGGCATTAGCTCGCACCGATTGCACGTGCACCAGGTGGAGACGCCGTCCATGCGACATGGTCCAGGCTCTTCATCCGTTGACTGGTCCTCCCAACTGCCGTCCGAATCCCCATCGTTTTCACGTGCTTGCCTTTCCAGTAGTTCTTCCTCGGTGTACTCGGGCTCGTACATATACGGCATTATTGTAGCCATTGTGTGGTAAAGAAAGTAAAATAATTTACAGAGATGGTACAGGTGTTCACAAGGCCTAGAAGCGGCGAAGGTAGCTGACCAGAGCACAGAAACGAGTCACAGAATACTCAAAGTAACACAGAGAGAATAATGGAATCGAAAATCTGCTGCTGTGTGTTGTGAAACGGTGTGTTTATACTTATTGAGGAAAGAGGCGTCCTGCCATTTCCATGGCGACACGTCATTAGCTGAGGCGCAGCGATTGTTGACACGAAACGTGCTTTGGCGTTGGGAAATGGGCGGTACGCGTCTGCTGATGTCAGGCTCAGGGGCGGGGGATTTGATTTAGTGCCGCAAAAGCAGGTGAGCCAGGGCGATGCGGCAAGTGAGAGGATTATCAGAAAATGGCGGCTGATTTGGAGTGCGTTAATGGACGAAAAGTCGGGTATGGTCCATAGGAAAGTTTTCTACGATCTACCGATTTATGCTTAAAAACACATGGCCGAACCGTAGGGACAATAAAAAAAAAGTCCCGGAACTCTCCTTTAACAATGTCCACATCAGTTTAATTTCTCTTGCTTTGGGTCTTAATACTGTGGTTCTTAATAATGTTTGCGTCAGTTTCACTGTCCTCCCTTTACTTCGATTCATAACAATGTTCGTATTGGTATCAGGTATACCGTCTTTACTTATATTCCTAACAATGTTCATATTGCTATCAATTGTTTCACT
This sequence comes from Ambystoma mexicanum, assembly GCF_040938575.1. NCBI lineage: Eukaryota > Metazoa > Chordata > Amphibia > Caudata > Ambystomatidae > Ambystoma > Ambystoma mexicanum. Next base: position 669,805,404 of record NC_090936.1, read on the forward strand.
TCCTTCTCTTGGGCTCTCAAGCACTGTATATAGTACGCAGTCTTCACCCTGAAGTGCCCTGGTAATTAATTCACTCTCGCCGGGTTCACTGGTCTTCTGTGGCTACTTCAGTGTTCCTCGCGATTCACACACAGCTTCGTTTTCAGCCCGCTCTCTAACAGTGAGTTCTGAGAGCTGCCCTGCTTCCTCTTTCCCTCTGTTGGCGTGCGGCAGCTCCGGCTGCCATTGACAGACATTGCAAACTTCTCCCAGTTTTGCTTCTCTGCACACTGTGTCTCTACTCTGCACAGCGTTCTACAGTCTGCTCCTTCCTGGCCTTCTGAACAGCGTCAGAACAAGTTAGCCACAGCCACAGCGTTTGCCAGTCTCGCTGCTTCTCTGCCAGCTTCTCTCTCTCTTGCTGTTCACCTGTGTCCATTTTAAATGTCCCAGTCTTATTTTGCAGTCTCCAATTACTAGAATGCAGCATTGGTTTACTGCGCCCAGTCATCCACATTACTCCATCCATCTTCCTCGTCTCAGTACTTGAAAAGGGGGGTGGGGGCAAACAGTGTTGTTGGTTAGAAGAACATGGGAATTCACCATCCATACTACAATAAGAAGCCATAATTAAGTGCTGCAAGGGTACACAGTTGTTACTAAAAGGTCAATCTAAAGGGTTTTTATTCAATGTCTCTCTGTTCCTTGGAATGTGTCCTCACCCTATGTGGTCCCCCTGGGTCGGGTAGCTTCTGCCTTTTCCTGACCACATGGGAAGAGACTTTCCCTGGGAAAGGAGTGATGACGTCACCAGATTCATTACACTACCTAGACTACGAAATGCTGCTTAGCCTCCATCAAAGACAGAGAAGGGAGAACTCTATATGAAACCAGACTTGGACATCTGCCTCTGATGCGTTTACAGCAAAGAGGTCCCTAGGGAATCTCAATAAGTGTAAAAACTGTCAAACTATTAGGTAAGATTTCAGCCATTTTCTAATGTTCTACCCACTTTACTCACAAATGCAAAGAAAACAAAAATCCACTGTAGTATTTAAAAAGAAATTAAAAATGCTACTATTCGGCCGTGTGTGTCACACTGTGGTACGGGGTGTGTGCCTCAGAAACTTTGAAAGTTGACGTTGAAGTTCCACACTACAGGGGCCACTTCAAACATTACTATTACTTTTCTTTCTGCTAAGCAGCGTTTGAGTTTGGGAGCTCGCTGCCTTGACAGTTGACATTTGCAGTCTACAAACCATTTGAAATCGTGCTGACACTCGTTGACACTTGGAGAAAGCTGCTTTGGGGGCTGAGAGTTAATCTCTCCCCCTCCCCCTTTCCTCTTTACTAGCCCACATTGACTTGTTGCAACTGCCAACCAGAAACTGGCTAAAAGTACACAAACTTCTGGGACTTTTTAACCCTGCACTGGATCAAGCCCCACAAAAGCCCAAAGCCCGCCACCCACTTACAGTTGGGGTCCCCCACGGGCAGCAGGGGCCCCACCCAACAAGCACCATTGCGGGAGTGCCATAAGCCCGCACATATAAGCACTCAAAACGGGGCCACTAAGACAGCCTAAATCCCAGCAAGCAACTGGGTGAAGAAAGGCCTGTCACGTGGTAGCCGGGGGAAAACTCTTCGTGGAACAAACCTTGGGGACCTGGTATACCCATAGGCAGCAATAAACGCAGATACTACACACAGGGACAGCGGCTCGCCCGAGGACCACCTGGGTGGCATCCAGGAGAGATAGGCACAGAACCAGTGATAGGCACCACGCAGACCTGGGGCCAATAAAGAAACGCGCCCCGGAACCACCCTCAATTAGAGATCCAGGACACTAAAGACCCCACAGTGTTGCTAATAAACCATCGGCAGATACACCAACACAACAAACCTCGACAAAGGTGCATAACCCACACAGGAAAATAACCCAAACGCAAGTGAAGGAAGGAGACCGTGCTTCAGAGAAGATCTGAGAAATAATGACCCGCAATCCCTAGGGACGACCCGGAGAGGGAAACAACTAAGGTACTAACCATTGGCAAAGATCTACCCCGCAGAAGGGTAACGCAGAATAAAATGGACAAATACACAACATGCACACCAGCCAGGCTCCCCGGACCAGCAAGTGAAGGGGCAGAGGGTGACGGGGGTGGTGACACGGACCTGGCGTCGTCACTCACGGACATTATGGCAGCAATGAACAACTCCCGGACCTCGGTGGAGGCAAAAATAGATGGCCTGACCTCTGAGGTGTCATTCCTGAGACAGGATCTGAGGAACCTAACCTCCAGGGTAGGAGAAGCAGAACAAAGGATATCTGAATCGGAAGACACGGTTAAGAACCTGGGGGACCGACTGGAGCAAGTGGAAAAGAAAATCACCCTCCTGGAACACAGAGCCGAGGACAACGAAGGAAGATCCCGCCGCAACAACCTCTGCATTCTCGGCCTGCCTGAGAAAGAAGAGGGACTCTCCATGGAACTCTTCCTGGAGGACTGGTTAACAGATCTGATGGCCCCCAAGAAACTCTCGAAGTTCTTTTCAATTGAAAGAGCGCATAGGGTCCCGACAGGCAGACCACTTCCCGGAGCCCTGCCGCGCACAGTGATCGCCAAACTCATGAACTATAGAGACCGAGACACACTCCTCCAGATGGCGAGGGCAACTTGCCCAATTACTTACAAACGGTAACCGGATCGGCATCTTCCCCGATTACACAAGAGAAGTCCAGAAGTCACGGCAATCGTATTACTCCGTTAAGAAGAAGCTGACGTCCCTGAATATCAAATACGCATTATTCTTCCCGGCAACCTTCAAGGTTTACCACAAAGGGGTGGTCCAGGTGTTCCACAACCCCCGGGAAACCTGGGACTGGCTCGAAACACAGGTTCTCTCGGACCCACACCCTGCCAGCCCAAGGAAAGACACACCCAGAGGAAGCAACAAAGGCACCAGTCACCCCCCTGAGCAGTCGACATCACCACGGGGGATGGACAAGATGCATGTGACACTGGTGGAAATCGGGCCCACTTGAGAACCCAGACAAGCAAACAAAGCCCACAGGAATCTGGGAGCAACTTGGAAGCCGGCGGCCCGGGCGGAGAGGAACCTAAAGAAGTGCGCCCCCCCTCTCCACCTGAGTGCAGAGTGGCCACAGACTGCACGAGTTGGGACACTTGGTCCACCTGACCACCCAAAGTATTTAGTTCATGGTTTGGTTAATTTGGGCGACAGGTACTTCAAGTTGGGGGGGGAGTGCAGGGTGGGGGGAGTTTAGGAGTTTCAGTTACCAAAGGAAACGGCTCATGGACAGTAAACACACCAGTGATCTGCGACATGCCACGTCGGAAATATCCTTGGATGCAGAAGTATAGTGAATGGAGATACCACTCCCAGGGACTCAAGCATGTCCACTCATAAACAAACCAAGCCAACCTTAAGTTTATTGTTCAACGTTTTAAGGTTTGTACACGAAGCACACTATAACGTAAATACAGCGAGAGGGACCACGAAGGGGCACCAGAGCCCGGAACAAAATAACACACAGCAAAGGACAAAGACACGGAAGTCGCATCACATCCTTCGGCACCACCATACAGGAGGACACACGCAGACGTAGACAAAACAAGACAGATCTCCCTATTGACCTGGAATGTGAACGGCCTGGGGTCAAGTATAAAACGGAAATTGGTGCTTCAATATCTCAACAGGCATTCCCCGGACGTCGCATTTATCACCGAAACCCACCTTATGGGTACTACCAGCGGCTTCTTCAGGAAATCCAACTACCCACACACATACATGGCTGGGTTCACCAGAGGCTCCAGAGGAGTCATGATCCTCCCACACAAGCGGGTCCCATTTAAGACCAATAAAGTGATATCAGACCCTCGGGGCAGGTTTGTGGTAGTGCTCGGAGAGATGGGCGGAGAGACCTGGGGCCTCATCGCAGTGTACGCACCCCCCACGCTAACGGCGGAACTCCTCACTGAGCTCCAACCCATTATGCTGAACAGGTTATCATGCCTTGTTCTTTCGAGAGAGGGGCGCCTGCTACCTTTTTTGTATTTTTGAAAGGAACTTGGGGTTGGTCACCCTGGGTTACCTGGGGGCAACCAGACGTGGACTCCCTGCTCACTGTGCTTAGAGAGGCTCAGCTTCACCTCACTGATGATGCCCAACAAGGCTGAAACACGTGTATGGGGTTGCTGATGGTACTCTTGTTCAGAGAGGAATTGCCATAGCATTTCGGTGCTGGACTGCCCTTGTGGGCGGGACAAAGACTGATATGCAAATGGATATTTCCCATCTGTGAAGGTACAGTGAGCAAAAAGCAATTGCTGCGAACTCTCAATGTGGTTAATAACCACTGAACAGGTTATCATGCCTTGTTCTTTCGAGAGAGGGGCGCCTGCTACCTTTTTTGTATTTTTGAAAGGAACTTGGGGTTGGTCACCCTGGGTTACCTGGGGGCAACCAGACGTGGACTCCCTGCTCACTGTGCTTAGAGAGGCTCAGCTTCACCTCACTGATGATGCCCAACAAGGCTGAAACACGTGTATGGGGTTGCTGATGGTACTCTTGTTCAGAGAGGAATTGCCATAGCATTTCGGTGCTGGACTGCCCTTGTGGGCGGGACAAAGACTGATATGCAAATGGATATTTCCCATCTGTGAAGGTACAGTGAGCAAAAAGCAATGGCTGCGAACTCTCAATGTGGTTAATAACCACTGAACAGGTTATCATGCCTTATTCTTTCGAGAGAGGGGCACCTGCTATCTTTTTTGTATTTTTGAAAGGAACTTGGGGTTGGTCACCCTGGGTTACCTGGGGGCAACCAGACGTGGACTCCCTGCTCACTGTGCTTAGAGAGGCTCAGCTTCACCTCACTGATGATGCCCAACAAGGCTGAAACACGTGTATGGGGTTGCTGATGGTACTCTTGTTCAGAGAGGAATTGCCATAGCATTTCGGTGCTGGACTGCCCTTGTGGGCGGGACAAAGACTGATATGCAAATGGATATTTCCCATCTGTGAAGGTACAGTGAGCAAGAAGCAATGGCTGCGAACTCTCAATGTGGTTAATAACCACTGAACAGGTTATCATGCCTTATTCTTTCGAGAGAGGGGCGCCTGCTACCTTTTTTGTATTTTTGAAAGGAACTTGGGGTTGGTCACCTGGGGGCAACCAGACGTGGACTCCCTGCTCACTGTGCTTAGAGAGGCTCAGCTTCACCTCACTGATGATGCCCAACAAGGCTGAAACACGTGTATGGGGTTGCTGATGGTACTCTTGTTCAGAGAGGAATTGCCATAGCATTTCGGTGCTGGACTGCCCTTGTGGGCGGGACAAAGACTGATATGCAAATGGATATTTCCCATCTGTGAAGGTACAGTGAGCAAGAAGCAATGGCTGCGAACTCTCATTGTGGTTAATAACCACTGAACAGGTTATCATGCCTTGTTCTTTCGAGAGAGGGGCGCCTGCTACCTTTTTTGTATTTTTGAAAGGAACTTGGGGTTGGTCACCCTGGGTTACCTGGGGGCAACCAGACGTGGACTCCCTGCTCACTGTGCTTAGAGAGGCTCAGCTTCACCTCACTGATGATGCCCAACAAGGCTGAAACATGTTTATGGGGTTGCTGATGGTACTCTTGTTCAGAGAAGAATTGCCATGGCATTTCGGTGCTAGACTGCCCTTGTGGGCGGGACAAAGACTGATATGCAAATGGATATTTCCCATCTGTGAAGGTACAGTGAGCAAAAAGCAATGGCTGTGAACTCTCAATGTGGTTAATAACCACTGAACATGTTATCATGCCTTGTTCTTTCGAGAGAGGGGCGCCTGCTACCTTTTTTGCATTATGCTGAAGGAACAGGCGGACGCGGGGCAATCGGAGGAGACTTTAATGAGGTCATGGACGTTGAACAGGACAGAACGCACAGAGGCAACAGGACCGCAGACACCCCAACCAAGCTGTCTACCTTTGCGGATGCAATGGGACTATTGGACACGTGGAGGACAATCCACACATTGGAGAGGGGCTGCTCGTTCTACTCCAATGCGCATAGAACCCTCTCCAGACTGGACTACATCCTCACCCCAAGCTACATGATACATCGACTAACAGCTGCAGAATTCCTGGCGAGAGGGATCTCGGATCACTCCCCCTACTAATTAAACTCAAGGGGAAACACCAAAAGCAGGACCCCACCTGGCATCTAAGCGCCTACTGTCTGGGAATACCGGAAATAATGAAAGGTCTTATGGACAAAACGTTTGAATACCTCGACCTAAATGTAGAGGAGGCCGCCTGTCCAACCGTTCGGTGGGAAGCATACAAAGCTGTTCTGCGAGGGGAGGCAATTTCTCTGGTATCTGCACACAGAAACAGCATAACGAGGTAATCATAGAAGCAGAGACCCAAGTAACCTGACGAGAAGAGCAACTGTTGGAAGAGGGAACCCAAGAAGCACAGGATGCCCTAACGACAGCCCAGACAATCCTAAAGGACCGGGCGCTGGACAACGCCCGAACGGCCCAATGGCAAACCCAAAGCCAGATATATGAAAGGGGAGACAAGGCCGGCAAGACCTTGGCCTGGCTAGAACGACGAGAACAGAGTAAGGGTCAAGTACGGGCCATTAAAACACAAGAAGGGAAAACTCTAACGGGCGATTCCGAGATCGCGGAGGCCTTCGCCGATTATTACGAACAACTATATTCTCCACCAGCAGAGGACCCCATATCAAGTGCTCCACGCTTCTTTGAACAGGACCAGATACCCCAACTCTCCAGATCACAAATAGAACAACTAGACACCGAGATTACGGAAGAAGAAATTGGGGAGGCACTATCACAGCTACAATCGGGGAGGACCCCAGGCCCCAATGGCTTCCCAATAGAAATCTGGAAGCGATTAGGTGCAACCACAACGAAACACATGCATAGCATGTTCCTCCGCAGCAGACAGCAGGGGTATCTCCCCCGGGACCTCAGGAAAACAACTATCATGGTCATCCCCAAAGCAGGGAAAACCCCAGAACACTGTGCCTCGTACAGGCCAATATCATTAATGGGGAAGCCAAAATACTAGCTAGAGTTCTGGTCAACAGGCTGCTCGGGGTGATCGAATCTCTGGTCCACCCGGACCAATGTGGCTTTATGCCTAACAAATCTACAAGAATAAATCTCTGCAGGGTCCAGGTGGCCCTAGACAGAGCAGGAGAGATCCCATAACCACTAGGTCTCCTTGCGGTGGACTTTAAAAAGGCCTTCGACTAGGTAGGATGGGAGGCCCTATGGGACATAATGCACCGCATGGGATTCGGGCACTGCTGCATGTTGTGGACAAAACTTCTATACACCCTTCCCGTAGCATCTGTGCGGGTCAATGGGAAAACATCAAGGACATTCCCGCTGGGACGAGGGGGGCCAGGCAGGGCTGCCCCTTCTCGCCTCTACTATTCCTTCTCGCCATTGAGCCCCTAGCAATCAGACTACGCACAGACACAAGATGGACGGGGTTCGCCTGGCCCATGGGTGGGGAGGAGCGTGTCTCACTATATGCGGACGATCTCTTGATCTACCTGAGCAAACCAGTAACCTCCTGCCCAATGGTAACCAGGACCCTGGAGGAGTACCAACACGTCATGGGCCTCTGGGTAAATATACAGAAAACAATATATTTCCCAGTTCAAGGGGGAGAAGAAGCGATCCCAGACCCCTGCATGTACTCAGTCTCGATACTAAGTTTTACCTACCTGGGAATACAGATAACCTGTTATGCTCACCTGGTTCCCACAGGGGCATTCATCGGACCCGGACAGCTGCGGTCTCCACTAACGTGATGCGTAGTGAAGAGATGACAGTCTGGACTGGCTCGCCTAATCTTGCTGCTGGACTCGTAGAAGTATTCTCCTGCAAGTGGAGAAAGGGATTTAGCCACCCGTGGACTTTAGTGATGGCCCCCCAACAGTTCTCGTTCTCCCCACTAATCACCTCCGATATTCCCTTTTGGTAACCTCACCTTATGTTTTTAAATGATGAGCTCTCCATCCTGCATGGCATGCAGGGGCGCGTAGATACCAGTTACTTCACTGGGTTGAAGGTACTGGAGGAGTTCCGGAGGAATATTGACTCCAGTGTCTATAAAGTTCAAAGAGTTCAATATGTCTGATGTTCACTCTTGTTCCATTCCCTCGTTAGGTTGCAGCTGGGTCCAAAAGAATTTTGCCTGGCGGCAGCTGATGGCGTTCAAGTAAGAGTCTGTATTACCAAACACTGTCCGGTAAAAGTTGCACGAGTTTAACTTGCTGTTTTCTCTCCCTTTATAGGTGCGGCATAGGAAGTTGCGGCGAATTAAAGAATAATACCTCCGATGGTAAAGCAGGTAAGCCTATGGTGGCAAAGAGATTGCCCTTGTTGGTTTTCTCGGCTCACCTTGTTAATGCTTTTGTTTTCCCCCCAGATGCTGGGTTTCGACGAAGAAAATGATGGAGGCAGCGCTGAGTCAAAAGATGCAGTGGACTGGTGAGTATAACGCGGCGCTGCTGCTGGCGAAGCGACGCGTGCTGAAATAATGTCCTTTCCAGGCTCGGAGATGTGCTTGGTCCGGAATCAGGTAAGGAATCAAATAATGTCTGTGATCTAACCTCTTCTCCTTTCTTTGCCTTTTGTCTAGGAGCTCCGGATTCGAGGCGGGCGTGGCAGAAGACTGGATGCTGACTTGCAGACACGGTGAGCGTCAAGCTGCTGGATGCAGAATAACGCAAAGCATGGGCTGCTGTTCGGGCGTGGTTTAAATAGCCTGCAAAGTAGTCCCAGGTAAGAAGTTCCCCAGAACCACACCCAAGTGAAAAATAGTTCCTGTAATAAAATAGTCCCATCCAGGCCTCACGTTGGCTTGGACTCATTTGCAGCATGGTCTGCATAAGGTATGTAAAGTCTATGAGCCTGGCACCTATGGCACCAGGACTGATTTCTATTATGAGCCTGGCGCCTAAGGCGCCAGGACTGAATCCAAACAGCCCCCAGCCGTGGCTGTTGGGGTTTTAATGAGTATCTGGATGCCTGCTCCCGGGGCTGATGGACTCGATCCGGATGCCCGGGGGTAGGCATCATGACATAACCACCACACCGGATGGCTTCCTCAAACTGAACCTACGCCCAATAATGGACAGATTTGAAAAAGACGTTTCCCACTGGCAAACCCTTCCTCTCTCATTGTTGGGCAGGGCCGCACTATTTAAGATGTTGGCGCTGCCGCGATTTCTTTTTTTTTTTAAACATATTTTTATTAAGAGAGCAGTTCACAAGCACAACCATAATTTATACAGTACCATTAGTATACAGAGAGGGAGCATTCAAAAGTGAGACGTCACAGTATCCAAATTGTAAGTTCAAAAAACATCACTGGCACAATAAGCAGATAACACAAATCAGGTTGTATGTTCAGATGCTGCATCCGAGTCTGAATCCAGGTCACATAGATAGAAGCGAAGCAATGACCAGATGTCCTTGGGGCGAGAGGGCGATGGCACTGACAGTGTAAATAATTCCTCATCATCATTTACCATACATAGTTCCCTCGGGAAGGAGGCCCTAGTTGGGGCATTGGGGGATTTCCAGCATTTAAGGATACAATGTTTTGCGATGACGCATGATATATTGAATAGCCTCCTCGTAGTTTCCTTCACCTTCCCTATGTCGCCCAAAAGATATTTCAGGGGTGAGAGATCTGCCGGAATGGCTGTGATGTCCTCAAGGAGTACTGCCACTTCTCTCCAGAATTCAGCAACCCTGGGACACGTCCAGTACATGTGATAAGGCCCTGCATCAGGGGAGTCGCATTTAGGGCAGGCGCCCGTGCAAGTATTCATAAATTTAGCTACCCTGGAGGGGGAATAGTGGAGTTGGTTCAGCACTTTGAACTGGATTAGACGTAACCCAGAGTTCATAGACACCGATCGGGTTAATTGACAGTACCGGGCCCAACGGACCTCATCTATCTGGGTGCCTGTGTCTCGTTCCCAGACCTCTCTCATCATGTTGCGTGACGGGGAGTGGGCTTGAACCAGGGTGTATAACATGGAGACCCCCTTGCCACAGCTATCCGTGGACACCATTGATCTAATACATTCATGGGAGTGGGGTTCTTGTGGGAATGTTGGCCATTTCGCCAGAAAGGCCGCCCTCATTCTGTAGTATTGGAGGTGTTTAAGTTGACCCCTGCCCACCACTGCAATGAAATCTGTGAGATCACAGAATTCCCCTTCAGGGAACATATCGCCCAGTGTAAAAAGCTTGTTAGGATCCCAGGATTGCTGAAGGGCCCGATCAAATGTGGGGGAGATGCCAGGGAAGTCCCATAAGGGAACCTCCGGGTCATAGGGGGACTCCACGCCGATTCTTCTGTATATCTTGGCCCAAGCTTGAGTCGTTGTATATACCGGGTCAAATGGGCATATGCTGCCATAGCGCGGGTTAAGGAGGACTGCACGTGCGTCGTTAGGGCGGACCGAGTGTTTTTCAATGGGTATGTGTGGAGCTGTGTCCTCAGGATCAAACCAATGTTTTACGAATTGTGCTTGTGCATATAGATAATATAACTCAAAGTCCGGTGCAGCAATGCCACCTTTAACGAAAGGTTCCACCATTTTATCCCAACCCATCCGTTTTCCCATTCCAAATGAACGAGGAAGCAAGAGATTTAAGTTTAGCGAAAAAAGGCTTACCAGGCCAGAGAGGGATATTATTGAAATAATATAGGAGCTTGGGGAGAACCACCATCTTTAGTAGCGCCACTCTCCCGTGTAGTGATAGCGGCAGGTTAGCCCACATCTGAAGCTTAGTCACCAGAGTTGACAACAATTCCCCGTGGTTGTGTGCGTATAGCAGGTCTTTGTCTCTAGCCACTAGTATCCCCAGGTACCTCACCTTGGAGGGGGCAAAACGAAAACCCTCTATACCAGCCAGGTCCCCTGTGGCATCCGTAAGGGGGAATATTTCGGACTTGGGCACATTGATTTTGTATCCAGAATGTTCCGAGAATTCCTGTATGTCTGCCATGATGTGTTTTACGTTCTCGATGGGGCCTCGGACGTACAACAGGGTATCGTCCGCATAGTGCGAGATAATCTGAGGCCCAGACATCCTAAGCCCTCTATGTGCGTGATGTTGGCGTATGAATTCCGCCATTGGTTCAATGGTTAAAGCAAAAAGTATGGGTGAAAAGGGGCTTCCCTGTCTAGTCCCCCTATATAGGCGGAAAGCGGGGGAAAGAGTGGTGTTAGTCAAGACCTTAGCTGCCGGCTGTGTGCATAATAAACGCACACAGTTAATATAGTAGTGACCCAGGCCAAACCGCTCCAACACCAGAAAAAGATAGGTCCAGGACACTGAATCGAATGCCTTCTCGGCATCTAGTGCGATTGCAGCCGCCTTGGCATCCGGGTCTATCTGTGCCATGACATTAAAGAGGCGCCTCAAATTCAGGGCAGTAGATCGGGCTGGAATAAAGCCCGCCTGGTCGGGGTGGACAAGGATCGACATGTACGGGAGGAGTCTAGTGGCCAGCACTTTTGCAAAAATGTTTGCATCAGTGTTAATTAGGGATAAGGGTCTATAGGACACCATGTCTTGTGCTGGTCTGCGGGGTTTCAAAAGAACAGTAATAATTGCCTCCCTCATTGACCCCGGGAGCACCTGCCGGTCCATCGCCTCCCCACATACCTTCAACAACAGCGGGGCAAACTCATCACTGAACTCTTTATATAGCTCCGCAGGCAGGCCGTCAGAGCCAGGAGAGCGACCATTCGATAAAGCTTTTATGGACTCAACAATCTCCTCTACAGTGATAGGACTATCTAGTGCCTCCCGGGTCGCATTGGTTAGTATGGGAAGATCAAGGTCGTCCAGGTATCTGAACGTGTCTTCTTTATTTTTTTGATCATGGTTGGAATAGAGAACGGAGTAAAACTCCATGAATGCAGAGTTAATATCCCGCTCTCCATTCACCAGTGTGCCATTAGGGGCGTATATACTCGGGATCGGGTTGTGGTGCCTGTCAGTCCTAAGCATGTTGGCGAGGAATCTCCCAGCCTTATTACTCTCCACATACCGTCGCGCTCTGGCCGGTGCGGCCATGTATAGGACCTCTCTATGAGCTAGTTTATGGAATTCACCCAGTGTTGTGTGCAGTTGAGCAAGGGTTTCCTTGTTCTGTGTAGTACTGTATTCGGTCTGTAGTAAATCAAGCTTCGCCTCAGTAGAGCCCAACTCCTCTTGCACCGACTTCAACATTCCTGTCGACTTTCCAAGGATATTACCCCTGACCCAGACCTTAAATGCATCCCACAGAGTCGCATAAGTTGGAACGGAACCCTCGTTTATTTCCAAAAATTCTGCGATCTCCACATGCAGCGACTCACATACATTGGGGTCTCTTAGGATTGTGGATGGCATTCTCCATCTTCTCGCCGGGGGGAAGGCGTCTCTCAAATTTATATCAAGTGTTATCGGTGAGTGGTCAGAAAGGCTACGGGGGTGTATATCACACCTAGAGATAGCCTCGACCAGGGATTGACTAATGATCCAGTAATCAATGCGCGAGTGAGAATCGTGCACCGACGAGTAGAAAGTATATTTCCTCTCCTGCGGGTGTAATGCTCGCCATGCATCAAACATGCCCGTCTGTTCCATCAACTGTTTAACCACCAGTGCCGCCCTGGTGGGGGCCCTAGGGGCCGTCGATGAGCGGTCTAGGGATTGATCTAGTATCATGTTGAAATCTCCACCCCAGACGACCCGCACCTCCCAAAATGAGGTTAACATATCTGCCAGGGCACTATAGAACTGTGGATCGTCTAAATTAGGGCCATATGTGTTAATCAGGACCGTCTGGTGCCCCGCCAACTCCCCCAATACCAACACGTACCTTCCTTGTGGGTCTATTTTGCTGGACTGATATTTGAAACACAGTTTAGGGTGTATAAGAGTCAACACTCCCCTGCATTGTGACGAATAATCAGTGTAATACCTGTGGGGTCCCCATTTAGGCAAAAATTTAACATTGACCTGTCCAAGCGCATGTGTTTCCTGCATAAACAGTATTTGGGGGTTGTGTCGCACCACATACGCTGAGATCTTTCTTGCCTTAACTGGGTTATTTAACCCCCGGATGTTCCAAGAAAGGAGCTTGATGTCTAGTCCTTTATTGTCCCGTGTCATGTTCATACCACAAATCAAGTGGGAGCCCACACTCTCGCCCCCCGTGCAAGGGGAAACGGAGGCCCTGCTGTAGAACTGCTCTCAGGTTTAATCATAACAACTCTGAACATACATTACCCAAACAGGGCCGGCATAACTGCCGGCCTAACCGTGCCATTTTTCCAACCCCACCCCCCACCCGCATCATCAACCCCAACTGGACGATGTACCCTTAGAACCATAACCTAGGAACACTCCTGGGGGGTATGAGCGACACTCGCGCGGCCTCCAGCCCAAGAGATCTGCATGGCCTCGTTAAACCAAACATTAATATTCAGGGCCGCACAATGGCCAACAGGCCGCAACGTTATAGTAGTGCAACATCAGGAGAACCACATCAACCCTCGGGGACACTGGGTTCCGCCCCACCCCGGGGCGGCAGAGCACGAACCCCAGCCCGGTCCCGAACCGGCAACGGGATGGAGGCCTCAACATACAACATGGCTTCTGTTGGATTCTCAAAGAAATGGGCCCGGCCACCATGCTGTATTCTCATTTTTGCCGGATAAACAAGTGAATACGGGACCTGGCGCAGCCTTAGCTGCCTCTTGACGGGTTCATAAAATCTTCTTAGTGTTTGGACACTCGTGGAAAAGTCCGGATATATGTGTATTCTGTTATTCTCATATAATAAGGTGCCCTTCTCCCTGGACACTCGCAGGATAGCATCTCTGTCCCTGTAGTTTAGGAGACGGGCGATTATTGTACGGGGCGGAGCGCCCGGTTTGGGCAGAGGTGCCGATGTGCGGTGTGCTCGCTCAACCAGAAAGTGGTCCGAGAATGTATCCGGGCCCAGCAATTCTTTCAGGAGGGTCTCTACTTGGCGCTCCATGGCCCCTTTACCGAAGGTTTCAGCCACCCCGACCAGCCTTATGTTATTTCTCCTTGAACGAGATTCCAAACCTTCACACTTATCGAGGGTTTTTCGGAGGTCCCCCTTCAGTTGGGCAATGTCGCGGTCATGTTGCGCTATCGCCTCTTCGTTGGTGGCAATTCTACCTTCGGCCTCAGTGGTGCGGGCACTCTCCTTGTCCACCCTCGCCTTGAGGGAGCTAATTGTTGCCCCAATGTCATCGAGTTTTGTATTCACCGCCAAAAAGCCACCTTGGACCATAGCCATCAGTCTATCCACCCTCTCCTCCATTGGCAGCTCGGGTGAGCCAACTGCCCGCTGTGACAGTGGATCTGCGGATCCACTGGGCTGAGCGCTTGCAAAGGAGTCCATTGGGCCGGTCTTCCTGGAGCGCGCTCCCTTCTGATCGTGGCGGCCCATATGCAAGAGGGAGCTAGCCGGGGTCACCACTACCTCCAGTGTCTCCCGCGTCCGCGTGTTGTAGAGGCGTTCTATAGGGTAGGCAGCGTGTTGATCTCAATAGCCGTGTGACAATTCAGGGGGGTGAGTCCAACGAGGCCGCAATGGGCACCAGGCAGGCAAGGCCGCAGTGGCCCTTATAGGGGGGAGTTGCGGGTAGGTGACCAGGCCTACGGGGTCAACAACACACTGTATGCCGATGTGTGTAACCGCCAAGTTCAGGCATACGAGTAATGTTGTGGTGCGCAGTCCTGCGCCCCAGCTGCGACGAGCAGGCCCGGCCCCAAAGTGCCTCGCTATGTACGTGGCGGCCGCCGGGCCCCGCAATTTCCAACAGGATTAATGTCCGGGGGAACCTCCCCGAGTGCCAGCCCCCAGTTGAGGACGGTCTTCCCCCCCGTCAGCCACCACACCCGATCTACTTGCGGTGGGAGGGGGCCCCTCATCCAGCCAGACTCAGCAGATGTTCAGGAAAAGCAGGGGAGACACAGATACATAAACATATTGACTGGGAGAACAAACCAACTCTGATCCAGCCCCTATGGCACAAGGCACACCTCCCCGAAATCCTACGAATGGGCCACTTTGACACCTGGGAGAGGAAAGGAATATCCACTCTGGTGGACATAATCCACGAGGGCCAACTGAGAGACTTCGATACATTGAATGCAACGTATGGACAAAGGCCTATGGACCACTTCAGATATCTCCAATTCACACACGCCATCAACACCCAATTCCAAGACCTCACCGACATACCTGCATGCTCCCCCCTAGAAACAAACACCCTGCTACATCGAATCTCCTCCAAGGTCACGTCTACCCTCCATCAGGTGATCAACTCCTTCAGCTCTGGGGAACTCACACACCTCCAAGGGAAA
This sequence comes from Ambystoma mexicanum, assembly GCF_040938575.1. NCBI lineage: Eukaryota > Metazoa > Chordata > Amphibia > Caudata > Ambystomatidae > Ambystoma > Ambystoma mexicanum. The sequence continues at coordinate 669,820,858 of NC_090936.1, forward strand.
TGGGAGCAAGACCTGGGGGCATTGGAAACAGAAGAATGGGTGGAGGCACTGATGTCCCCACGCGAGATTGCAATAGACGCAAAAATAAGACTGATACAACTCAGGATCCTGCACAGATCGTACTATGCCAGAACACAAACATCCAGATTGGGGGGAGACAACGATGCAACCTGCCTCTGCTGCAAGAGGGCAGAGGGCACCTTTTACCATATGGTCTGGGAATGTGGGGTATTGCAAGAATTTTGAACAGCGTGTCTGTCGAGCCTCTCCAGAGTGCTGGGAGTCCCAATCCCGCACAACCCAAACGCATTCTATTGGGAATAGGGATAGAAACAGACCTCACCAAATATGAAAGGACATTTCTAAGTGTGGCAATGGGGCTGGTAAAGAGGCTAACGGCGAGCACCTGGGGCTCTGAGGACAGAATAGGTATTGACTGATGGTCCAGTGAAATGGACAGGTGCGCCTCCATAGAAAGATATCTACACGGCAAGGGGGTGCCCCCGGAAGTTCCTCAAGATATGGGGGAAGTGGGAGGAACAGGTATGAATTCAGGAACCGGGAAGGGCCTGGACACACCCTGCACCACCACAGCACGCCTACCCCTCTCTCCCCCTTCAAAGGACTTACCATCGACTGTACTGTTAAGTGTTATGCTCTCGCTGTCAAGTCACTTTACCGTGATTATAACCTGTATATGTGTTGTTTTCTCTGGTTGAAAATAATAAAAATAATTTTTAAAAAAATGCTACTATTCTGTTAGGTCCTTTGCCAGCCACTTGTCAATTGGTTCCCTTCTGAGTATAGATGCACTCATCCATTCTGTATCATTGTTGTGTTTGGTCTTTGTAGTTTTGTGCGCCCTTAAGCCTTCGGGTCCTTAGTGCGCGGTATAAATGTAAAGTAAAGTAAAATGCCTGTTGCTGATTTACAGAATCTTGAAAGTTACCTTGACTGTACGATTTGAACACAGGGCCAATATGAATAAAGAGCTTGGTGGACTAGACATAGTTTTGTTTGCTTATCCATTCTCTTGTAATTAGACAATTGTTTAATATTTTTATTTGAAATCACAAATGCACTTTAGTACACCTAGGAACGCCCATTTCTAAATAATAGTGTTCATGTCTATCTTTTTATTTATACTTGTACTGTTTTAAGATGTTGATATGCTTCGAAATATGTTTATATAATTGTTGTGGATTTTATGGTCTTGTACAAAATGAATCAATTGACTGATTGACTACCAACATTGTTGATGGTGGCTCCATTTGAACACTTAGAGGACGATTCATGGAATTAATGTGCGCCGAAAAAACGGCGCATGCGTGCGAAAACGTGCGATTCGCAGTGAAATAGTGAAAATCGCAGTGCAAGTGCGATTATCGCACAGAAAACATCGCACATCAATTCATGGAAGTCCGTGCACGCGCAAAATGTGGGATGTGCGCTGAAAAAGTGCGCGGCGCACGCTGGCGCACAGGTCATCGAACGCCGTGTGATAAGGCCACAGCGAATTCGCACATAGCACGGCGCACATAACAAAAGTAGGCGTAACACGGGGCGTCACACGCAGAATGGGGAACAACTCGTGAAAATGTGGGCGTCACGGGGGAAGTACAGGAGGCAAGTGCGCAGAACGCCCACACGCTCGCCTACAACACGTATTCATGGAATCGAATAGGGAAAAACAGCGCACGGCCAAAGACGCGCACAGGCCCATACATGTCTGCCACACGAAAGCAGGCGGTAGCGTCCCTGCGCAGGAAAAAAATGTGCGCCAAAGTTCTACACGCGCGAGAAGGCCCACACGCGATCGGGCCTGGGGGAGCGTGTGCATGTATTTCAGAGGTGCGCGAGAAGTTTCACACGAGATCGGGCCTGGGGGAGCGTGTGCGTGTATTTCAGAGGTGCGCGAGAAGATTCACACGCGATCGGGCCTGGGGGAGCGTGTGCGTGTATTTCAGAGGTGCGCGAGAAGTTTCAAACGCGATCGGGCCTGTGGGAGCGTATGCGTGTATTCCAGAGGTTCCCGAGAAGTTTCTCACACGCGATTGGCCTGGGCGCGTCTATTTCAGGGGTGCGCGAGAAGTTCCACACGCGATTGGGCCTGGGGGAGCCTGTGCGTGTATTACAGAGGTGTGCGAGAAGTTCCACACGCGATTGGCCTGGGCACGTGTATTTCAGGGGCTCGCGGGTGGTTTTACAAGCAATCAGGCCTGGGGGAGCGGGGTACGTGTATTTCTGGGGCTTGCGGGTGGTTTCACACGCGATCAGGCCTGGGGGAGCAGGGTACCACTCACCCGTCTGCCTTGCGTGTAGAAGAACGCATAGCCAACACCCACCCGCTGTGAAGTGATAGCGTGTGAACCCCAACGCCTGCAAAACACACGCACCGCACCCCACGAAAAGCAACGCCCGTGCGCAATACGTCACAGACGCGCATACGCGCTAAGGGCCTTTGGTCCAATGGAATCGCGTATGCGTGCTGACGCGCTTACGCGATAAGTGCCTTTCCTCGAATTACACGCTGACGTGCAGAATTTTCACGTGCCAAATCACTCCGTATCAAGCTGGCCACACGTAAGCACGCGGAAGACCACGCTCCTGCCCAGAAGGCCGAACTACTGCCCCCAGAGCCCCGAGCACGCTCCCACCTGCCATCTGCTGCTGCCTGACTGCCTGCTGCCCACGTGCCCTGCCATTTGCTGCCTGCACATCAGCCAGGGGTGCTGTTGCTGTGACCACCCCTGCTGGAACCGAAGACTCCCGACTGGGATTCCATCGCTCCACAGCCCAGCCCCAGGACCCAGTTGCCCACCCACTCCTGCCTCTGGGGTTGTCATGTCGGGCACTGCAACATCTGGCACCACTGACAACCCCCGGCCAGAGAGGCAGAGGGGCACCAGCTTCAGTGCCACCGAAGTTGGTGTCCTGGTGGAGCAAGTCCTGGGGCAGTATGATGCCCTCTTCGGAAGTTCCCGCGCCGACAAGGAAGGACGGACTCGGATCTGGACTGACATCGTGACTGCCATCAACGCGGAGGGGGTGGCAGTCCGCGACTTCCAACATGTCAAGAAGCGCTGGGAGGACTTCAGGTCCAGGACCCTGAATAAGGCCCGGCGCCTCTTGAAGGCAGCAGATGCCAAGGGGCGCCGGGGCCACTTGTCAGAAGATCAGACGAGGGTCCTGGAACGCATATCCCCAGCGCTCCACGTCCAGGTCCTTGAGAGGCAGACCCGTCTGGAGTCGAGCGGTAAGTGTACATGCATCCTGATTGTGAGCTGTGCGTGTGGTGATGTTTCAGTAGTGTGCAGGTTGCACATCTGTTTGTATGGGGTCGAGTATGGGTGGGGGTGTACAGGGCCGTGGGGCTAACAGATGCGAGGGCTGTAATGTGTGAGACACGGATGGTGCTTGTGTGTGTAGGCTTGCATGCCAAATGCAGTTGTGTGGGCACACATGTTTGGATGAATGTGTATGTAAGTAGACATGTCCGTGATGTCACGCATGTATGTTGTTTTCAGCTGCATGTATCAGCACTGTGTACATGTGCATTTGTGTGTACTTGACAAGGGTGCAACAGTGATGCAACATGGATGCATGTGACAGCGGGATGTGGAAGCCTGATTGGCAGATATGACATGGATGCCCATCTGAACACTGCGACACTTGGCAGAGGTGTACACATGCATACAAGTGTGGTGGTGTGTGTACATGTGTGGTGCACTTCCTATGTTGCATGTGATGTCTGGCTCAGCTTTGCCTGCTCATGCTGTTGTATGGGTATGGATGGTGCTGGCAGTTGCGATATGGCTGTGGTATGGCTCATGTGTGCGAGTTGAAATGACGTGTGTTGGGGATTGTGATGGCATGTCTGAGGTTTGCCAATGCCACTCATGTACAACTGTCATGTGTGTATGTGTCCATTGTACAGTGCCCTGATGCCTATGTTTTATTTCTCCCTGTCTGCAGCGTCAACTGATGAAGAGGGCGGAGAAGGTGCTGTGGAGCACAGCAGCGGGGATCCCACCGCCAGCCGGAGACGCAAGGCCCGGCTCCCCTCCCATGTTGCCATCTCGTCGGGGAGTGAGAAGTCCGGTGCCGCATCCCAGGCCGCAGCTGCCGGGGGGAGGTCCAAGAGGCGGAGGTTGGAGTTGGACTCCTCGGCAGCAGAAGGGGCAGCTGGGACCCCACAGGGCCCAATGGGGGAAGATGGCACGGAGTCATCCAGGTTGGTGGGGGGTTTGGTGGAGGAGGAGGCTGTGCAAGCAACAGAGACGGGTTCTGGAGGTGGGGATCCCACTGGTGCTAGTGGTGCAGTGCAGGACCAGGGACAGGAGGCAGCACAGGCCGCCGCGGAGGTGCCTGTGTGCAATCCTGTCCCTGATCCTGTCCCTGCATCATCTTGCACCAGCAGGGATGCCTACGTCCAGACCAGTTTTCAGGCAGGGGATGAGCAAACGACAACTGGCCTTCCTCTGCCTGCGGACGTGGCTATCCGGGTCCGGGTTGAGCCTGTCCTGACTGGTGTGGTGTTGCATCAACGGGCCATGCGAGGTGACCTGCAGTCTTTTCATGAGGAGACTGCACGTCATCTCGAATGGCTCGTTGACCACGTCAGCCTGCTGGGACAGGTCACCCAGGCCGGATTCCTCCGTTTGATGGGGCTTGCTACGACCCCCTCCTCAACTGAACCCCCTACGCGCCAGTCGTCCTCCGTGCCATCTTCCCACCCATCAGTCACCTGGGTGCCCTGTGGAGCTGCCTCTGACGGTGCGGCCAGGCTGGTGGAGGAGGCATCCCTGCCACAGTAGGGAGTCGGACATTCAGCAGGGGTGGCCACATCAACGACTGCACCCCAGCCGGCGGAGGATGTGCAGGCAGCAGGAGGCAGTGCATGGGCAGAGGCACAGCAGCAGCAGCAACGTGGTGGGAGCCATGAAGGCTCGGGGCCTTCAACATCGGAGGGGCAGGCATCGGCCAGAGGGCAGGAGGACCCAGGACAGAGAGTGTCTTCCGTGTGGCAGCAGTTGGGCCACGCCATACATGCGGAGTGGCAGCGGGCGGAAGAGGCACGGCTCACCATGGTCAGGGCGGAGAACTCCATGCGGAGGGCCCTGAGGCGGGCCGAGTGCCTCGAGGCAATCCGCAGGGGGTTGGAGGTGGACACGTCGACGGCCCTGCGGACCCTCGGGGCCATGGAGGAGGACCGCCTCCGGGACATTGAGCAGGAGTTCGATGATGCCCTGGGCCGGGACATCCAAAAGTGAGCCGTCAGACTAGCCCGCTGCCCTTGTACATAGTTATGTAGGTAGTGTTAGGTTTCCTTTGTTTTTTGATTTATTTTGGACCTTTTGGACATTGTCCACATTTTTGTATATAGTTTATTTTATTAGTTAGTGTTGTTAGATAGGTTTTATTTCTTTTGTTGGGATAATGGACCCTGGCTTGTTCGTCTGTACATAGTTCACTGTTGGATTTAATTTTTCTTTCACAATTTACCCATGGATCAATGGCTTTCAATTATTATTTCCCATTGGATTTGCTTTTGTGGACAGTGACTTTGGACACCATTACTTTGGATTATGATTTTTGGTTTTGCTTTTTTTCACGGACATGCTTCTTTTCTTTTTTGTACATTCCCATTTCTGTTTCTTTATTTTTGAATCTATTTATGTTTCCTTTAATACATATTTTTTTATCGAACTTCAATGTGTAGCATCATCTCATTGGTTTCATGCATATCATGATATGGGTTTTGAGATTCACTGACACCCATTGGGTGTATGTGAGGGACATGTGTTTGTTTCGAAACTTGCAATTGGTGTTCTGTCATGTAATTGCCATTTCTGTGTGGGTGGATGCAATACTCGGGTGGGTGTTTTGCATTTGGAGGCTGACCATAGGGACCAGGGATCTAGATTGTGATGACATGTTGGCTGGGGAACATGAGTTGGGGCCTGCTGGCAGGTGCCCCACAGTGCTGTGGGGTGGGGGTGGTGGGAGACATGGGTGGGGGCCTGGTGGAGGGTGCCCCTGCACTGCTGGGGGGTGGGGGTGGTGGGAGACATGGGTGGGGGCCTGGTGGAGGGTGCCCCTGCACTGCTGGGGGGTGGGGGTGGTGGGGACATGAGTGGGGGCCTGCTGGCAGGTGCTCCACAATTCTGGGGGTGGGGGTGCAAGGGGACATGAGTTGGTGATCATTAGTGCAAGGAGACATGTGCCTTTGCTGGTGGGCATGCCCATGTTGGGTGGGCTGCCTGCGGGACATGACCAGGGATGCAGGGTAGTCCCCTGTGGTGTGGGCTGCCTGCAGGGGCTGTGGAGGGTGTACAGGGAACACCTGGGAGGACCCACACTGCCAAATCACATGTAGGACTCCCCGGCACCCCTGAAATACACGTACCCTGCTGAAATCGCGTGTAAAACTTTCTGCGCACCCCTGGAATACACGCACACGCTCCCCCAGGCCAGATCGCGTGTGGAACATCGCGCGCACCCCTGAAATACCCGCATGCAGCCCAATCGCGTGTGAAACTTCCCGCGCACCCCTGAAATACACGCACACGCTCCCCCAGGCCAGATCGCGTGTGGAACTTTTCGCGCACCTCTGAACTACACGTACACGCTCCCCCAGGCCAATCGCGTGTGGAACTTCTCGCGCACCCCTGAGATACACGCGCCCAGGCCAATCGCGTGTGGAACTTCTCGCGCACCTCTGAAATACACGCGCCCAGTCCAATCGCGTGTGGAACTTCTCGCGCACCCCTGAAATACACACACCCAGGCCATTCGCGTGTAGAACTTCTCGCGCACCTCTGAAATACACGCGCCCAGGCCAATCGTGTGTGGAACTTCTCGCGCACCCCTGGAATACACGCGCCCAGGCCAATCGCGTGTGAAACTTCTCGCTCACCTCTGATATACACGCACACACTCCCCCAGGCCAGATCGCGTGTGGAACTTCTCGCCCACCTCTGAAATACACGCACACGCTCCCCCAGGCCAATCGCGTGTGGAACTTCTCGCGCACCTCGGAAATACACGCGCCCAGGCCAATCGCGTGTGGAACCTCTCGCGCACCCCTGAGATACACGCGCCTAGGCCAATCGCGTGTGGAACTTCTCGCGCACCCCTGAGATACACGCGCCCAGGCAAATCGCGTGTATAACTTCTCGCGCACCCCTGAGATACACGCGCCCAGGCCAATCGCGTGTGGAACTTCTCGCGCACCTCTGGAATACATGCACCCAGGGCAATCGCGTGTGGAACTTCTCGCGCACCCCTGGAATACACGCGCCCAGGCCAATCGCGTGTGAAACTTCTCGCTCACCTCTGATATACACGCACACACTCCCCCAGGCCAGATCGCGTGTGGAACCTCTCGCGCACCTCGGAAATACACGCACACGCTCCCCCAGGCCAATCGCGTGTGGAACTTCTCGCGCACCTCGGAAATACACGCGCCCAGGCCAATCGCGTGTGGAACCTCTCGCGCACCCCTGAGATACACGCGCCTAGGCCAATCGCATGTGGAACTTCTCGCGCACCCCTGAGATACACGCGCCCAGGCAAATCGCGTGTATAACTTCTCGCGCACCCCTGAGATACACGCGCCCAGGCCAATCGCGTGTGGAACTTCTCGCGCACCTCTGGAATACATGCACCCAGGGCAATCGCGTGTGGAACTTCTCGCGCACCTCTGAAATACACGCGCCCAGGCCAATCGCGTGTGGAACTTCTCGCGCACCCCTGAAATACACGCGCCCAGGCCAATCGCGTGTGGAACTTCTTGCGCACCTCTGAAATACACGCGCCCAGGCCAATCGCGTGTGGAACTTCTCGCGCACCCCTGGAATACACGCGCCCAGGCCAATCGCATGTGAAACTTCTCGCTCACCTCTGATATACACGCACACGCTCCCCCAGGCCAGATCGCGTGTGGAACTTCTCGCGCACCTCTGAAATACACGCACACGCTCCCCCAGGCCAATCGCGTGTGGAACTTCTCGCGCACCTCGGAAATACACGCGCCCAGGCCAATCGCGTGTGGAACTTCTCGCGCCCCCCTGAAATACATGCGCCCAGGCCATTCGCGTGTGCAACTTCTTGCGCACCCCTGAAATACACGCGCCCAAGCCATTCGCGTGTGGAACTTCTAGCGCACCCCTGAAATACACGCACCCAGGCCAACCGCGTGTGGAACTTCTCGCGCACCCCTGAAATACACGCACCCAGGCCATTCGCGTGTGGAACTTCTCGCGCCCCCCTGAAATACATGCGCCCAGGCCATTCGCGTGTGCAACTTCTTGCGCACCCCTGAAATACACGCGCCCAAGCCATTCGCGTGTGGAACTTCTAGCGCACCCCTGAAATACACGCACCCAGGCCAACCGCGTGTGGAACTTCTCACGCACCCCTGAAATACATGCGCCCAGGCCAATCGCGTGTGGAACTTCTCGCGCACCCCTGGAATACACGCACCCAGGCCATTCGCGTGTAGAACTTCTCGCGCACCCCTGAAATACACGCGCCCAGGGCAATCGCGTGTGGAACTTCTCGCGCACCCCTGAAATACACGCACCCAGGCCATTCGCATGTAGAACTTCTCGCGCACCCCTGAAATACATGCGCCCATGCCATTCGCGTGTGGAACTTCTCGCGCACCCCTGAAATACACGCACCCGCTCCCCCAGGCCAGATCGCGTGTGAAACTTCTCGCGCACGCGTGTTCCCGACACCCCTAATACGCGTTCCCCGCTTTGCGCTTGCTGTTTGCCAGTCCGGTAAACTGGTACAGGGTTGGCGCAGCCCTTTGCGATGGTTTTGCGATCTTGATGGATTTTCCTTGCGCGAGGGCGTTCTTGGGGGCGTAACTGGTGCTGCTGCAGGGTCGCTGCGCCACTCTGCGCCACGTCTGCTTTTGGAGGCGAGAATCCATGAATACGCTGTGCGCGGAAATTGATTTTATCGCACGCGGCTGGCGCAGACATTCGCACGGGCACGCTGTGCGCCAGCCGCGTGCGACACTTTTGTGAGGAATTACATGAATCGGCCTGTTACAGTCCTGCCTCTTAAGATTGCTCCCTTTCAGAGTTGAATTTCCGGGGGCCCTGACATTGGGCAAAAGAGTATTTGAATTCCAAGCTCTTTAAGTTTTTCTGCCATTAATTCTATTCTCCCGATATAGGGTTATCTTAGGGTGCACCCCTCAATTCTGTGTAAGAAGGTTTCAGAGTTTCAATTGCAGGAAAACATTCACCTCTTGCTTTGCTTTTCCGCCCCATCATATCCTTTGAAACTGCAGGAATACTTTTACAGATTAGACCAGATAAAGGTTTTAAATTGCACATATACAGAACAAATCACTAGAGGACTCGGCAACTAGCTATTTGTCGGCTTTGGTGGCTTTAAAAAAGGAAAATCCATTACCAAACAAATCATTCCTAGATGGATAGTCTTATGGATCAAGACGTACTATGAGTTTGCACACAAGGAAATCCCTGTAGTGCTCCACGTTTCCTCAACTAGAGGGAAAGTAGTGTAAGCGTGCAGAAGAAGGAGACTGACAGATAGGTGGCATGATGGTTGGCAAAGACTTTTGTTCTTCTTTAAAAGAAAGGAAAAGGCCTAACTGTCCCTAATTCTATGAGGGGTTTCCCTGCCTCAACTAAAGACTAAAAAGTAGCTATCAGAATGTCAGTTTAACTTAAATGTCCACTGTCCTGTGTAAAAATCCCTAGTTTTCTGTCCCTCACTCTTATAACCAAAGTAGATAAGGTTAAAGTGTTTGTTTTCCAGGAGAACGGCTCCCTTCCCATGGGTTCATGATCAAAGTTCACTTCAGGAGCTTCAATCGTTCTCACCAGGGGGAATTATTCCCTTTCCCTGTTTGTAAATGTCCTGAAAAAACACAAGAAAACAAGCCCAACAAACCTTTTCTTCTTGCGCCGTTGACGTAACCAGAGAGTGCCTCCTGTGAGAAACCTGAAGGTGTCTCCCTGGCTAAACCCTAGGGAACTGTCATCCAGGTGGCCAGGACACTGACATCGCCATTGGATCCAAGGAACTCTGATCAATCCCCGTCTGAGTGAAACTACAGATACCAGAAAGCCGTGGGAGAGCCGTCAAATAGTTCAAAGTGGTCATACAGGAGGTCAAGAAAAATCCCTGTACAGTCGAAAGCCTTTGGCCTAAGAACTATGAGAAAGCAAGGGGAGTGAATCCCGCAAACATTGAAAGCAAATGTGAATGTGTATTTGGCAAGGGTGAACCCGGAAGAGGGATGTCCACTGGAACTGTTTAAAAAGAGAGAGATTTGTGAGTGACGGAAAAGCCATAGTGAACTTGGTGGAGACAGGCTGAAAGTAATAGAAGGGTCTCCGCCTGGAAGAAGGGGACGCAGGGTTGAATCCATCACCTGAGAAATACGAAGAACAGAACTTTGTGTTTGTTCGCTGTTTTTTTTGGTAAACCTATCAAGCCCTCAGGACCAGGAAATCATAACCACAAAGGCCTTGAAATTGATAGGAACAGTTTAGGGATCCAAGCCCGGAAGAGGGAGATCCAAAAGGTGAAAATCTATCACCCAAAACCACAAGGGTTAGTGCCCGTAAGACAGGGACCCATGGGTGAAAAATCCTCATCCTAAATAAGACCAGGAACCAAACTTTCATTTTGTTGAAGGAATTTTAATTTTATTATTTGAAGATGTCAGAACCTCGAAGGCAAGAGTCTTTTGGGAGTAAAGAAATGTAGCCATCGAGGCTCCCGATAAACTGGAAGAGAACTGCTGTCTCCTGCTGGAGAAGCTCGAGAGTGTGCTGTGCTTCAAGATCCCACCTTACCCGTGCTCATAACGTGAGGACGGAAGACTCAGGCTACCATATCCTGACACATTATTTGTTTCTTTTCTTGAGAACTATCCCACACTACTTTTTATATTAGTTGTAAGGTTTGCCAATAGGTTTCTTACTATAGGCCCTTTTTATTTGACACAACACCACTAGGACTGCCTTATCTTTCATTTGATGGTCAACGCTTGCTCTCATCTTAGGTTTAGGTTTCGATTAGGCGTTTTTCCAACCTGCATACAGTTTAATAAACAACCGTGAACTGTGATCACTTGTGTCTGTCTTTACTGTTGCCACCATGAGTTCCTTACACTCCCTTCCCCTGATTGAAAGGTGTCTTCAACACTTTGTAGTCAAAGGCCAGGGGGAATGACTCCCTTCCCTGGCAGGAAGCTTATCTTTACTTCCTCCACTTGAATCAAGGAGAGTGCCTCCCTTTCCCTGATTGTAAGGTTTCTTCAACACTTGATATCAGGAGGATGTCTCCCTCCTCCCGATGCTTCTCTTTACTACATACCAATCACACTAGACCCGGGGGGAATGACTCCCTTCCCCTGGATACTCCAGTGTCTCTTCCATTCACTACTATAAAGGTTCCAATTGTGCTTGAATCCCAGACCCAGGTTCTTCTTTATTGAGTCATCAGCCCTGGGTCACTAACCTGTCAAGTACTGCCACAAAAAAGATGACTTGTGTCTCTGTTTGGGCGTGGATCCTTGGACCGTGTTTCTCTGATTTTAAGTGTTTCTGTTTCACTGACACAACTAAGCATTCCTCTGATGCACAAATAGTCCTCTAGACTCTCGGGATCCTTGACCCTTCTCTGCTGGTCAGTGGTTATGGTTCTACCACTGACACAAGGAATATTTCCTCTGATACACAAATAGTCCTTTTGACACATGGGGTCGGTGACCCTTCTCTTAATGTTCATGTCAAAGGGATTGCAGGATGCACCACACAAAGACCCTCTCACTTCCCTCATACCCCTGACGGCAGACCTGTGCCTCCCGTTACCTTGTAGGGACTCACAGCATGTTTCTGGATCTCGCTGGGACTAGAAGCAATGTTTCGGCTTTGCTGGTCTTTTCTGTTTTCTTGCGCTCTTCTGGCGGGTCAGCGTCTTCCCGCTGACTAGGGTTTACTTGTCACAGACTCGCCAGTCCAACTTCTCGGGACAGTATTACCGTTCCTCTTGGCAGCCAGAGATGTGCGCGGTCTCTCTCCTCTGGAATTACACAGGGGTTTTCTCCATTTCTTGCCAGCGTCCTCTGGTCTCAGGATTCCAACTTCCTGCGTCTCACAGAGTCTCCTCTCTGTATGGCTTATCAGCCGGGCTCTCTCTTTTGGTTTGTCCTCCATCAGTTTTTAAAGTGTTCACATGCTCATTTCCTCACAAGAGACTAAACTGTCGCTCTCGGTTCTGGAGAGTGATAGTCATGTTCATATGCCTCTTCTTCATCACAGTACTTTCAGGTTCTCAATAGTCACTAACCTGATAGCAGTACATAGGTTTATTCTCTACAAAGAAGTCTTCAAGGAACGAGAGGTTAGAGTGTGTGGGGGTGTGTTGATGTTACAAGGGCTGCACCTTAGATGGCCATATACATCCCTAATGGGGAGGCCCTCACCCTGAGATGCTCCCGCATTACATCACCCCCAGGGGGACTATCGGGTAGCGGCCTCACCTCCAAGGGAAGAGCCCCCCTCGGGGAGAAATGACATCTGGGGATTCGTCACAGTAGCTACATCAGCATTGCACATGGACGTAGACTGGATGGAAATCGGTCTGGTGGCAACATGAGCTTCTTTACATATATTTACAAAATATTACCATTTGCACTCCCTGGCTAATAAGGATGCTAGACAGTGGGGGTTAGTCTTGCAATGATTCCTGATCTGAAATGGGCATTCTTGTCCTTCTACAACTTACTGATAATCTTCTGGCTTGGCTTTGGGAATTGTTCACAGATGATGACTGTACACATTAGAAGAACAAATGACTTACCTATAGTAATGTTCTTTTTTAAGGATACGATTCCTCCCACAGATTAATTGCCATCCACCCCATCTTCCCTATTAAACTAGGTCCTTGAATTGAATTGCTATTATTGGAATTTTGACTATTTCCCTTCATCTGTGGTTCATCTACTGTTCCTCACCGTTTCCCTTGGTAGGAAAGGGGGGCTGAGCAGCTCCAGGTTTGTATATGGATGACATCACTTCCAAGGAGCAGTAATACAGATGACCTCGAAGCTGCACAGTGCCATCTATTGGCCAGTCTGAATATGTTGCGGCCTAGACCCTCTCTGATGGATATTTCAAAGATGAGGTATCTGTGGGAAAAATCATATGCCCTGATGCGGTCCAGAAGAGATGAGTGATCACCAACAGCAAATCACCACTGGCATTTCCCCTGGCATATGCGGGACATAACTACACTTCCCAGAGCTCCCTGTATATCTTTATGCCTGTCCCTCTGCACTCTACTGACAGCATGCACACTTCAGGATTGATCCAGTGACAGGAGACATAATGGTGATGAGTTCTGTGCTTCATCTAGCGTTTCCTCCTGTCTGTCTCTTGTGATTCCTGTCTGCCAAACTCTGCTTTGCTATCCACCCCTTCTACTATATTGTGCCCTGTGACTGTTGGGAATATATCCATCCTCTTGTTTTCCAGTCTGTCTGTTTCCTGGTTTGTTTTGCCCACAATTTTGTATTATTAGTCGCCGAGTTCTTGCTAGACCGTGGTTACTCCTTCAGAGTGCTACTTGGATATCCCTTGGACTTGGTGAACCAGACCTACTATGGTCCTGGCGTTTTGTGGACCACAAACCTCCTTACCTGCATCCTCATTCCTTAGGGATATGTCCTCTGTACACCTTTTTTTTGGTGCTGTGATGAATCCAATTGAGTCATCACAGATTCTCCAGCAGTGACCTTCTCCCAGGTGGCCAGGGGACAGCAGCTGCTACCTGATCCTAACCCTGAGTGCGGCTATTTTCTTTTAGTTTTTTTGGCATATTTAAAGTTGCTTGTTCCCCCTTGTAAAGGAAGTGAAGAAACCTCTTATGCATATTTTCTTGGTCAAACCCCCACATATCACCTAAATAAACAAAGCTCCAATACAACCCTTTTTTCTGATGTACCTTCATGTAAAACCACTATGAAAAATGATATGAACACTATTGGCCTCATTACGAATAACCCGGTATGGAAAAAATGCCAGTAAAAGGGCTGGCACTACCGGCTCTGGCATTTTCTTCCAGACCGGGTTATTCTGAGTCTTCGGGTAGGAGCAGTGAATTACCTTGATGTCTGAACTGCTGGTAGTTCAGGCCCCGACTGGCAGAGAAATCACTGAAGCATCGCGACTGTTAAAAACGGTGGCGGTGCTTCAGTGGATACCCTATTCCATGGAGTCCCTTACCGCTGTTGCCAGTGCCCGTAATATCATGGTAACACCAGGATATCTGGCGTTGGTAATGGTAAGGTGAGACTGCCGGTAACCCACCGGTAGCAATGATGGGTCATCGACAATCTCATAATGAGGGCCATGTGTCCAATGACACCCATGGACTCCAACTCCCATAATCACCCAAGTACTGAAATGAGGAGTTTGTACACGGAATTAATAACTTGAAGCACAACATGCAGTCTAGTCATTTTTCCAAATTACCTGTGTGCAGGACATTTAAAGATGGCAACCGCACTTCTGAGTGGGGCAGTGTCAGGAGACGACGCTGGCTCGTATGTAGAGCCTTGTCAGTGGGAGAAACACATACTGGTGTGGGGAAGCAGAGGAGACCGCCGAGATCGAGGGAAACACAGTGTGTGAGCAGGAAGTGCCGTAGAGATGCTGGCAACCGCAAGAGAGTTCCTGGGTGCTCAGCAACTCGAAGAAGCAGCGCTCTCTATTCTGAGGAAATAGGCGTTTGACTGCGGAGCCGCAAGGGAAGATGGAAGCACGTCTACGCACTCCAGAGTGGGAAGGGAGTGAAAGAGCTTCTCTGCAGAAGTGTAAACTGGGTCAGAGACGCTGGAGAAAACCGGTGAGTCAACCCGAAGCCTGAGGGGACCCCGGGGCATTCTAACGACTGCGCCAACGACAATTTGAATGTGATACCAATGCCAAGACTACTAGAAGATTGTTTGAATGCAGAAAATGCAAAGTACTGATTCAAGCCCCAGTGAGCTACAGATGCAAGTGTGGGGCAAAGTTTGAGCAAACATTACTGCAGACATATATACCAAACCAAGAACACCAGTTTGTTCAAGCTATTAATAACTTGAAGTTCAACATGCAGTCTAGTTGTTTTTCTGAATCACCTGTGGGTGGGACATTTAAAGATGGCAACCCGCACTTATGAGTGTGGCAGTGCAGGAGAAGATGCAGGCTCGTATGCAGATTTGTATGGATAGGCTTGTCAGCATGAGAAACACATACTGGTGTGGTGGAGCAGAGGAGACCGCCAAGATCAAACGGGAAAAAATTCAGTGCATGAGCAGGAAGTGCCATGGAGACACTGGGAACCATGAGAGAGGTCCTGGGCCCTTGGCAGCTCGAAGAGGCAGCGCTCTCCACACTGGGGAAGCAGGCATTTGAGCGTGGAGCCGCAAAGGAACCCGGAAGAACGTCTGTGCATTCCAGAGTGGTAAACGAGTGGAAGAGGATCATAGCAGAAGTGCAAACCGGATCAGAGACACTGGAGAAAACTAGCGAGTCAACCCAAAACCAGTGGGAACCCCGGGGCATTCCAGCGACCGTGCCAACAACAATTTGAATGTGATACCAATGCTAAGATGACAAGAAGATTGTTTGAATGCAGAAAAAGTGAAGTACATATTCAAGCCTCAGTGAGCTATAAATGCAAGTGTGAGGCAATGTTTGAGTGAACATTACTGCAGACATATATATGAAACCAAGAACACCACATACAATTTTGGTGATACAGAGGAACTGTGAAATACATAGGAAGTCCTGGCAAAGGGAAAGATACCAGGCAATATAAACGCAAAAGAGGTCCTGGCAAAGGAAATATACCAGGCAATTGAACCGCGTAAGAAGTCCTGGCAGGGGAGTATAACAGGCAGTGAAATCACAATAGAAATCCTGGGAGGAGAGTACGCCAGGCAGTTGGAATTAAATTAGCTTGCGTCACATCTAGACAGAATTGTGAAGATTAGCTTGTGTCACATCTTGACAGAACAGTGAATATTAGCTTGCGTTACATCCAGACAGAACTGAGTATATTAGCTTACGTCACATCTAGACAGAATTGTGAAGATCAGCTTGTGTCACATCTAGACAGAACTGTAAAGATTAACTTGCGTCACATCTAGATGGAACTGTGGGTATCATTATGCATCCCATCTAGATAGTGATGCCACTAACCAATCCCACAAAAAAACTCACCCCTCTGCGTACATCTCTCAAACTCTGAACTAAACACAACCATACCTCTAAAGTACAACAAACCACACACACTTCCCTACACCGCAACAACAAAACAAAACACAGATAGCCTTGCACAACAGCACATGAAGGCTACCAACCAAAAAACAAACTTAAACTCAGCGAACCGTGTAAACTGAACTGAAGCTGCCAACAGCACATCACAGCTCTCTTGCACTTTCTACCGCTAAATCCTACTAACCTCCTCCACCCTCTTGCTTTTCAGATCTGCCAGAGCGCCAAAGGACCACTCCAGTGGTGACTGTGCACAGTATAAATATCCTTTAACATTAAATAAGTAATTCTGGCAGGAGAGTATACCAGGAATTTGGAATTGCGTAAAGAGTCCTGGCAGGGGAGTATACCAGGCGAGTTGCAAAGTCACCAGAAATAAATGCGAACCATGTTTTGTAAACAGAGGAGACACTTGTGTTAAAGAAAGACTATTAGAGGAAAAACTTGTTGCCTAAACAGGAGCATTGTGAATCAAAGTGTGACACCAAGGAACTGTTAGTAAGAGAGACAACTGACATCCTACCTAAGAATCGTGGGGAAGGGGAATAACCTCTGGAATCAAGGTCTTCCACCTTGGAGAACATTTCTGTTGGAGCCATTTTTATTTGCAGTTATGGACGTTTTTTACCAATATCAGGTTGAAGACATTTCCTTGCACATTTTATTCTTTTGTTTATAGTGTGAGGGTCAAATTAGAACGTTTTGGAAAAAGGACAGCTTTTCAGTTGACGACATCCTGGCACAGGCAGATCCTTAGTTTTGCTTTTTAGGTAGGGAAACTCCTCTTTAGAATCGGGTCAGAAAGATATTTTTCCCAACCTATTTTCATTCAATAAAAGTCTTTAGCCAAAACATGAACACCTTGTGTCCGACTCATTGCTGACTCCACACATTGCCCGTGTTCCGACATTCCGATCTCCTGTTCTATGAACTTGTGCCCTGGATCTTGTGCTACCGCCATTACATCTGTCATCTGAAACAGGCTGTTACCCTCTACTCTCTTTTTTAAGGGGTTGCCATTGCTACAATTTCCAAGAAGGAATAGGGGTTGGTGGGAAGACAGCAGGTTGGGGGCAGTCTTTTTTGACTAATTCCTGTGCTTGCCTCCCTTTTTAGCCATGGTAGGAGCAAGGTTATTGGTATACCCACCTACCTTTTGGATGGTGGTTCTGCCACAGGGACTTCCTAACACTTTTTACTCGAGTACTGTCCAGATACGTCTGCAGAGGCTCACTCTGCAGACACAACACATCTGGATCACATCATTATCCATCAGAAAGAACATTGCCAAAGATAATGAAGTAATTATATAGAATCGGGTCAGAAAGATATTTTTCCCAACCTATTTTCATTCAATAAAAGTCTTTAGCCAAAACATGAACACCTTGTGTCCGACTCATTGCTGACTCCACACATTGCCCGTGTTCCGACATTCCGGTCTCCTGTTCTATGAACTTGTGCCCTGGATCTTGTGCTACCGCCATTACATCTGTCATCTGAAACAGGCTGTTACCCTCTACTCTCTTCTTTAAGGGGTTGCCATTGCTACAATTTCCAAGAAGGAATAGGGGTTGGTGGGAAGACAGCAGGTTAGGGGCAGTCTTTTTTGACTAATTCCTGTGCTTGCCTCCCTTTTTAGCCATGGTAGGAGCAAGGTTATTGGTATACCCACCTACCTTTTGGATGGTGGTTCTGCCACAGGGACTTCCTAACACTTTTTACTCGAGTACTGTCCAGATACGTCTGCAGAGGCTCACTCTGCAGACACAACACATCTGGATCACATCATTATCCATCAGAAAGAACATTGCCAAAGATAATGAAGTAATTATATAGACTTAGGACTTACCATGATTGACACCTTACCAAATGGTTCGTCATTTGATTAGTATCCATTTTGCATTGTGGCCAATGTAATATCTGATAATTATTTGTTAAGTTTACATGTTAATTGACTTGGCAGAGAAAACACTTCATTATAAAATATATTATCAATATTTGTTGCCTCAATGGTAGTTGACCTGTGGCAATCCAGATATATTTTACTATAAATCCTATGATTGCTCACCATGCAGTATGCTGGCTATGGCAGATGTGAGCTATAGGCTAGCACATGGCCCGTAACAGATGAACACCTACTTTCATGTTTTGGGGCAAATCAATTTTAGCTGTATATTCTACACTGATTGGGTGTATCAATCAATCTTATTTTCCCCACAAACATGCTGCAAAACACTTCCCAAACATTCTGCATCAATCAATATAACATCTTCTATGAACATCTGAAAAGCTCTGGAATATCTAGGTGTCCTATCTATCATACATGCTTGTTTGTTTGTTATGCATTTGGCATATCTAAAAGGAGCAGTTTGAAAACCTTTATTGTAAAACTTTGTTGGGTGGATGTAATGCCTAACTGACCCTAACTGTAAGGGGGTTGTTCCCTCAACTGATGCTTCCAAGTGATGTTGACGTCCGTAAGTCCAAAACCAAAGTTTGTGTACGTCAGAACCTATGTTTACCCTCCCTCTTACACCTAACGTGAAATTGGGTCTTCTTATAAGAAAATGGTGACTCAAAAAGAAATGTAAACTAAAGCTGGTTTCAGGTAGACTTACCATCAGGTGTAGTTCTGCCACTATCAAAAATTGTACAAGTCAAAATGGTTGCCCTCGGAACCTTCCACATAGGGCTCTTGCAGCAAGTCAATAAAATTCACAATGTCTCTGGGTCCCTTGGAGTTCCCTTCCCCAACCTTTGACCCTTCCAGTTCCAAACAAAAAGACGCAGCTCCTATTAGGCTTCTCAGGGTTCCCATCTCCAAGTCTAGGCCTCTCGTGTAAAGTTCACAATGTCTCTGTGGGCTTCTTCGGGTTGCCTTCTCGAAACTTAGGCCCCTCTTGTCTCAAACAAAAGTTCACCTCGTCAGGATGTACCTTTTTAATACACAGTTCTTTCATGGGGCATTCTCAGAGACTTTCGAGAACGCCTGGCTTTTGCTAATCCTATGCGCGACCACTGACTTCTGACCCCTCTCCTTATTCTCTCTACCTTTCTTCTGGCACCTTTTCCCTCCTGTGCCTTTTTCATTCTGTCCTTGGTTCTTTTCCATCTTTTGTCTGTCAGTGCATCTTGCACACTGTCTACTTTGCGGTGCACACTTTCTACTTTGTTGTGCACACTTGCACCCTTCTTTCCTCTTTGCTGTGCCTCTTGCACACTCTTCTTACTTCGCTGCGCACCCTTGCACTTTCCTTTGGCTTTACTGTGCCTCTTGTACACTCTGTTTCTGCTTTTGGGTTGCTTGCACACTTATCCCCACTTTCAGGTCGCTCGCACCCCCTCT
Source organism: Ambystoma mexicanum (assembly GCF_040938575.1). Lineage (NCBI taxonomy): Eukaryota > Metazoa > Chordata > Amphibia > Caudata > Ambystomatidae > Ambystoma > Ambystoma mexicanum. Next base: position 669,840,529 of record NC_090936.1, read on the forward strand.
CTGCTTTCTGTTCTCTTTAAATTCACTCTTTCTGTGTTTTCCTGTTTTCGTGCTGGTAGCGCACTTTCTCTTGCTTTTCCTCGCTTTCTGCTTATCGTGACACTTGCATCTTTCATTCCTACTGCTCCAGCCCACCCATGCTACTGAGTTTCTCTCTCTCTTTCACTCACAAAACTCACCTAAGTAGCGCAGAGCTGGCGAGCAGTTCCTCTGGATATGTGGGTCTAGGTCAGGGTCTCACTATCTGCCCCTCAGGCACCCCTGGGACCAGCACACCTCCCAGAGGAACGAGTCCGTCCCACTCCAGCTCCTTGGAGACACAGCTCCCTCGCCACGCTGCAACCCCTCTGACACACCGGGTTACAGTGTTGGCGTCCCGCTCTCCTCCAGATATCCAGGGCCATTCTTGCTGCAGCCTCTTGCTCTCTGGCTTCCACGTTCCAACCAGCAACCCCAGCTCGCTCATCTCCTTTGGCAGAAACACACCTTTTATACTCTGAGTCAGGTATGCCTGGTTAAGGTAAAGTGCCTGACCTGGCCTGACTATTAGTGGGACAGACTAGTGGTGAAATGTAGTAGGCCTCTCCCTGCATCCCAATGTTGTTCCTATGGGTAATCCTTATTACTATTGGTCGCCTCTTCCTCATCCCAGTGCTTGTTGGAAATGGGGAGGGGGGGGAACATGAGATGAGATTGAAAATACCCCATAAAAGCTGAGGGAGAGTGTTTTGATGTATAATGGGGAAAGGGGGAATACCATGTCTCACCTTTAGGCATTCTCCTCCCAATTCCCTGTGAGCCTCCTCTCAGGTGATCCTCCCTTGCTTGTCCACGCCAAGGGTCGGGATCCAAAAGCGATGGCCCTTCCCTGTCCAACTGAATGGAATGTCCCAGGGGAGTAGTGTGAGAAACCAGGGGGTGTCTCACGTACTAGTCCCTGGGGATTGGTCATCCAGGCAGCAAGGACACAGCCATCGCTGTTGGATCCAGTTCCAGGGGGTGGACCAGTGCAGGAAGATCACCTGGGTGAGAGATCCTCGGGGAGTAGGGTAGGGGCACCCAATGGAGAGACGCGGTATCACTTTCCCTTTTTGACCTCTTACACATCCAACTATACAGGATTTACTGGCTTCCTAATCCTCCTCCCACCCCCCACTTTTTTCTTTTTCACTCAAACACTGAGACGAGGAAGAGAGGAATTGGGAGGATGAAGATTACTGACAATAGACATGCTCAGACACAGAGGACAGACTCTCCTTTTGACGGCAAACTGTCCCAATGATGAAGCCAGGCAAAGTCAGGTCTCCCTTCACAACTATGCACACCTGAACCAAATTACCTCTCGCAGGAAGTATAAAAAGTGGAAAACAAAGGCATTTTTAGAGCATGTTGGGGATGCTGGAAAGTGCCGGGAAGCCAGAGAAATACCAAGGAAGATGCAGAGACCCTGGGTGACCTGCAGGAGGAGACAAACGCCCAAACACTGGCCTTATAAGTTCAGAGGAGACTGCAGTGTGGAGAGAGAACTGTACCTCCAGAAGGCAAGACCAGGGGCAGCTGGGGCTGCCAAGCGGTACCCACAGCAGAACTCTTCCCCTGGGCCAGGCAGGCAAACCCAGGTTTCTGAGGGGCAGGAGATGAGATCCTGACCTCATTTAAAAATCCCCCTTGTGTCTCCTGCAGCTCCCAAAATCATAGAATGTCGTTTTGGGGAACTGTGAAGTGGTAGCAAAATTATCACAGTGCCTTCTGGGACTGGGAAACCAAAACCATATTTTGAAAACCATAAAGGTTGAGAGGAGGCTCGAGCCCAATCGAGGGAGGTCTTCTATGTGATCTATAAATCTTAAGGAGAGGGTTCCAAAGCCGGCCGAGGGAGACCCTAAAAGAGCAAGGCAAATAAAAGCGAACAAGGCAAGCAAGGCGAATGAGACCGACAGAGTGGCAGGACCGACCCCAGGAAGGTGACACGACCCTGCAAGCAGAGCAGCAAGGATTAGGAAACAAATGACAGGCCGTGGTTCACAGAGCTTCAGAGCAAAGGTCGTTACAAAATCCTTAGAGGGGCAGCTTCCTGCGAATGCAGAATGTCACGGCAGCACCTCCCTCACATACAACCATGAAGCTTGAAAGGAAGTGAGCCGTGTCTGACTGAAAACCTTGATGAACGAAGAGTATTCGATACAGAATATCAGATTGCCAGTGAGTGAGAGGAGAAGCCGGCTTGCATGAATGTACGATGCGATAAATGTTTGAAGTACTCACTGAGTTTCGTGGAGCCTGTGGGTAAGAGTCATTGGGCCTCATTACGACCATGCCGTTCCGGTAACAATGGTGCCAGTAAGCCTACCAGCACCGTTGTTACCAAACCGGCATAGTACGACTCTGCGGGCGGGTGCCGTCCGCCCACCATGGTCAGACCTGGCGGGCGGAATGGCACCCAACCGCAGAGTTTCACGGAAGCACCGGCACCGTTTTTAACGGTGCCGGTGCTTCCGTGGTGCCCATTCCTAAATGGGAATGGGGATTAACATTTACTGGTGCCTGACTTTCCGGAACGCCGGGGTTGTAATCCCCCGGTGTTTCCGGCAAGCCAGGCGCCGGTAAATATTGCAAGTCCGGCGGCAGACCCATGGTAACCAGAATGAAGGGTGCAGGTGCCGTGCGTGTGATGAGAAACCGCATAAAAAGCCTGAAGCAATTTGTGATTAACGAGAGAAGTAACTAAGACTTGCAAGAGGGGACGATTAGTCAAAGTGGGCATACGAGGCAGAAGGTTTGAGTTTAAGTATCCCTTGTACACTCGAAAATCTTTGGCAAATGAGAAACAAGGTATGAAGCTAACCTGAAATATTGTGAAACTAAAGTATCTAAAACTACAAATACCAGAAGGCCTCGGGAGAGGAGGCCAAAGAAAGAGTCAAAATGGTCATGCGAGGGGCAAGACGAATCCCTTGTACAATCACAGTTCTTTGACAAGTTGAAGAAATTGTGTTAAAAGAACACACTGCATTAAAAAGGACAACAGTGAACCTGGTGGAGGGATGCCAAAGGAAAGCACAGGAAAGTAAATTCTGCATGTGTATAAAGTTGAGCGAACTGCGTTACCTGGGCAGAAATTAACCCAACAGAGAGATGCCAAATAAAAGCGAGGGAAAGGGAATCCCGTCTTGTGAAACAGAATGATTGAAAAGAACAGTGCTACAAAGACAAGGGTGAACCCGATGTATGGGCCCCAAACAAAAGCAAGAAAAAGAGAATTCACCTTTGGGAAGGATATTGCTCTCCAAGCCCTGCTGGTTAGGAACATATTGCTTCCTGGTACCTACAGACTCAAGGGGTGCTCACAGTCAGGCCACTGTTCTGCTTTGTCACGGGATATAACGTGGAGAAGGGAGTGTACTAGTTCAGCAGTCCTGAACTACCGAAACTCTTTTGGACATTTCAGTTTACACTATACTCTTTTGTTATACATATCATTGTCCTGCACCCTTTTGTTATATTGAGTAAGGATTTGGCAATAGGTTTTTTTTAGTATTGGCCATTTTGTTTTGAAACAACACCACTAGGACATTGTTTTCTTTACTTTGATGGTCGTAGCTTGCTCCCATCTTAGAATTAGGTTTAGATTAGGTGTTTTATCACCCTTGTACTGTTTAATAAACACCCTTGGATTGTACAAGTTATGATAACCATGCCTTCCTTACAGTAGGTAGGAGAATACCATCAGGTTTCTCAAATAGTGCATTCATTATCAAATTAAAATCACATTTGATATCACAGGGTTCTGAGAACCATACTCGGTTCGCTTAAAATCATACTTCACACCTGATCTTCCACCATTGACCCCAAAAGGCTTCTGTAAACCACATTCAAGCCTACTGGATCTATTCCACGTCCAAGTGGCCTAGTATGATTTTATGCCAAACCCAGTATGGTTCTCAGAACCCTGTGATATCAAATGTGATTTTAATTTGATAATGAATGCACTATTTGAGAAACCTAATGGTATTGTCTCGTTTTATGACCTGCCCTCCTAGCCCAGGCGTCTGTAACTCCATGTTAGTACAGTTGAATGTTGGCCCCTACTGTCTAAACACTATTCTATGCTGCTTATGGCTTTCAAAAATGCTAGCTCTCTAATCTCATTCAGAGACTTCCTTGCTGTCCCTACTCTATCCAAGGGTTAGTGTTCTAATGGAATAGGGATAGTGTCTTGTGCATACTTTGGTTTGATTCAGGCTGTCCTTGCACGTCCACACTCACGTCTCCCTCTGTACTCTGACTACTTTGCACTCCCTTCTTACCCCTTCTTGATATCCCATCAATCTTTAACTCCTGATCTCATCACCGCCCTTTTGATGTTACCTATCCTTCCACTACACTGCACGGATTCTCCTCTATGCTACTGCTCCCCTTCCAACACACTACTACTCCCCTCCCACACACTACTACTCCACTGCCACACTCTTGCTTCCACTGCTCTCCTTTCCCACTGCTCTCCTTCTCCCACCAATACTGCACTCTTCCCACTAACTGCTGAAATGCCCTCCTGTCACTGTGACCCATTCAATTCTCATTCACTGCTTTTATTAACATCTCTACTCCCTTGGCACATAAGCACATATCTCACACTGCAGAACCACTTCCACTCCTAAGCCAATACCTTACCTGCTACATGAATCTCTTCCACAACCCACTGCTCCTTCTGCCTGCTGGTCTGTTGGTCGTCCTCCAACTCCACTTCTTATCTCACCCAAAAACACACACTTCCTGCATCCTGTCCTGGGTTTAAACCCCCTCCATCTCCCAGGATTGGCTGACTCTGTCCAGCAAATCTGACCCTGTTTTTCCTACCGGGGGCATCTCTGTATCCATAGAAAACACATAAGTGACGGGTTAAGCCGTACCCACGTTTCCCACAAGGGTCTGCCGTGGAGTACCAGTGCTGGTCTGCGAAAGAAATTATTCAAATACCTCTGATCGGTGCTCGAAATAGTAGTGGCAAGTACAGCGTGGCGGGTCTCCCTCTTTTGTCCCTGTTGGTCTAAGGATTGTTTAAGTCCTTATTCTTGATTGCTGGTCTCTTCTAGTGATAGTACACGATCCTGCAGCCCCATTTGGTCACATCTTTCTCTTGTGACTCTCCCTTTATTTGCAGGGGTCTGTTGGCAGCAATGGGTCACATAGGTGGTGCAGTCTCTCTCTCCCCCCCAGGGGGTTTTCTTTGTGCAGCAGACCTCAACTGTTCCTCTGTGTTGCTGGAGCCTTCTCATGGTTATTGTATGCTGGGAGGGCCACGACTTGGATGCCTCTCACGGGCAGAATGGACTCCTGGAAGAATTAAAGAGACCCTGGTGATTTTATTGTAATTGAGGTATGGCATGAGAGGATAGAGGTCTACACAGATACAATTTAGTATAAGGGGGGGGTTAGACTTGAGGTCCTCTTATGAGACCCTGCCCATGGGACTGAGTTTGGATTCCTTCCAGCTCCTTAAATCTCCCAAAGAGATGGGCCTCAGCCATTCCCTTACTGGCCTTAATATCCTGAAATTAATGGCATCACAATGATCAATCTGAATACAGTCTAATAATACTGCTGAAGTTTACTGTTAAATGTATGTATTTGCATTGTTTGCATTAGGGCAAGACAAATCCCTTGTAAAATTGCAGGTCTTTGACAAGTTGAAGAAATTGTGTTAAAAGAACAAACTGTATTAAAAGGACCACAGTGAACCTGGTGGGGGGATGCCAAAGGAAAGCACGGGAAAGTCAATTCTGCATGTGTTTAAAGATGAGCGAACTGTGTTACCTGGGCAGAAATTAACCCAACAGAGAGATGCCAAATAAAAGCAAGAGAGACGAGAGAGAGAGAGAGAGAGAGAGAGAGAGAGAGAGAAGAGAGAGAGAGAGAGAGAGAGAGAGAGAGAGAGAGAGAGAGAGAGAGAGAGAGAGAGAGAGAGAGAGAGAGAGAGAGAGAGAGAGGATGGCCATAGGCACCACAAATAAGTGTTCCTCTAGGAAGATTCTTTTAGCAGTTACTCAGAGTCTGGTCTCTCTGTCAGACCTCTGTGCTTTCACAATGCCCTTTGTAAGGAAGGCATGGTATCAAAAAGTAATACAGACACAAGTGACCACAGTTCAAGGGTGTTTATTGAACTTCAATTAGGTTTGAGAAACACCCATCTAATCCTAAATCTAAAGATGGGAGCAAGCTACGACCATCAAAAAATAAAGCAGTCCTAGTAGAGTTTTGTCAAAATAAAAGGGCCTGTACTAATAAACCTATTGCCAATCCTTACCTCTAAATACAAAGTGTGGGAAACAATGTTGTGCAAACGAAACGTGTTCAAGAAATTATATGTCAGGATAGCTGAGCCGCTAGCTCCCCTTTCCCATGTTTTCAGCACAGGACAAGGTGCCACACTTAAGCTTAGCACAATCTCTGGCTTCTTTAGCACGAGGATGCAGTTCAAAACTTCAGCATTAGAGCCTTCCATGCCAAAGTCTCTTTGCCATTCAAAGTCTCTTTTTTTCTGAGGGCCTGATGTGACAAATACACATTAAAGTTCCTTTCTTCTTAGGATTTCACATGTACACAATTTCTCAGGTGATTCACTATTCACCTCGGGTCACACTCCACCGGACTGAGACCCACTTTAACACAATGTTCTCAGGATGTTCATGTATCCAATTTCTCGGGTGGTTCACTGTTCACCCTGGATCCCCCTCCGGGGGCCCGGACCAATTTACCTACATTAACATAACTTTCTTTACAAAGACTTGACTGTGCACAGGATTTTGCTTGACCCGTCACAGGACCACTTCGATTTACAACTCTTGCAACTCTTTCAACTTTCACCTTTCTGTGCTTCTCAGCTGGATACCTTACAGAGATCTTCGATTGAACACACATGCAGTGCCGGACCAGTCTGTCAAAAGTATCGTATCTTGGTTTCAAAGTTCAATCACTCATCATCAGTTCAACTTTACTTGCGCCTTTTATCACACTCGGTTTTTTAACAATGTTTGTTCCAGCGCTTGCCATACAGTGTTGCCACTTGCAACCTTGGCTTCAACACAGACCGGTCTTGTATCCGTCTCCCCAACTCACTGGATGTGTCGATTTTACTGACGCTGAATTGTTCTTGTCACCAAGGACGGTACCACAGCGGCAGCTGATGCTTCTCCCCGCCTTGATTATCGATGCAGGGGGTCAGGGAGTGATTATCTCTGACACACAATTCAGGATTCTTCAGCCTGGTTTCCTGGTCTTACGCTTTCTAATCTCGAGGACTGTGGAAAGTAACAGGTCCTTGTTGGAAAGGTGAAGGGAATTTCCCTCCTTGCAATCATCTCCTGTTTTGCCATCTTTCATCTCTCGTTGAGCTGCCCTCTCAAAACTGCTGTTTTCTTGTGTGCTTTGCCTCGCTCCGAGTGTGCTCTCATGCTTTGCCTTTTATCCGTGTGGGGAAGCTTAATGGGAGCCAGGTGTGTGTGGTGGTCAGTAATTGCCTGACCTCGCCTGAGCATTGTATTGGGACATGTCAGATATACTGCTCGGGTGTTAAGTCCGTTTTCTCCCATAGCGGGCTGTCGGTGTCAAAGTGTTCGTGTTGTAAAAGGGGCGGGAGGGTAGAGTTCCTAGGTATCCTACCTGGTAGGATGGGGTAAAGGTGTCGCAGGGAAGGGGATACCGCGTCTCACAATCCGGTTTCCCACTATCACTCCCCAAAGACCCCTCACCCAGGTGATCCTCCCGCACTAGTCCACCCCCAGGAACTGGATCCAAAAGAGATGGCCATGTCCTGGCCACCTGGATGACAGATCCCTGGGGATAAGCCAGGGAGACACCTTCAGGTTTCCAAAAACCTCTGCCGAAACCAATATACAGGGAAGGAATGAATCCTCTCCTTTCAATGCAAGAGCCAAGGAAACAAGAAACGCTGAAACGAGCAGAACCCCTAACCAGCTTGTGTATAAATTGGAAGATCAGAAAGCTGTGGAGAATGCCACCACTACTGAACAGACACCACCTCACGGGAGCAAACACTGTGACATAGAAAGAACCTGTGTTGCTCAGAGTGGAGGGTGGAGGAGAGAAGAGAGAGCAAAAGGAAAGGAAGGATTAACCTAACTCATAGCAGGGGCATAAAGGCCCGGAGAGAGAGAGAACAATAAGTGTTACAAGAGCCCAAGAAACGCAAAAGCCTCCCCGAGAGACAGATGGACAAAGGGGTTACCAATACTCCAGGTAGATAAGTGAGACATTGGGACAAAGAAACCCAAGAGGGATCACCTATATCCCAGAATAATAAGTGAAACCTAGACACACAGGAACCTCAGTGAGCTCAAGAAACCGGATTGCTGTAGACTTCCAGACAGCTCCTAGAAACCCTCTCAAGCGTTGAGAGATCCACATAGAAAAAGGTGTTATCCATAGCCCAGAAAGATGGGTGAGACTTTGGGAAGGAGGAGCTCCAGGGTTCCAGAAGCTCAAGAAACCTGAATATTGCAATCAGCCAAACGGCTCACGGAAACTACAAAAAGCCAAGAGAGATATATGGAAAGAGGGTTTACCAAAACCCTTGGGAGATAAGTGAGACATTGCGACCGAGAAACTCAGGGGGAACCAAAGGGGCTGACTGAGACAGCTAAAGAACAGATTTGAGGAGAACACAAAGGCAACTTTATTTTGTAAACTTGAAGAAACTTTTGGAACTTTGCCAGATCTGTTAAACCAGGGAGAATTGTTATCAATGGATAACCATTTAATCCGAAGCCAGGAGAGATTCCTGGAAGCCCTGAGAGAGATTGGGGTGAACAACTATGATGGCAGGACCATCTGTCTAGTTTTTCATTTATATTTATTTGAAGTGGTAGGGCCAGTTTAGAGGATAAGTTTGGACAGAGGACTATTTCTTTATATTGACTACTGACGAGCACATTAGTGTAGTTTGTCAGGGAAGGAATTCTCCTTTTAGCAATAGGGTTAGAAAGGCTTTTTCTTTTAAGTTAAATACAACTCTTTGACAACTCGTCCTCTCGTCCAAGTCCTCCTTCTGGGCTCGCCAAAGACCGCAGAGGTGCATGCAAGGTGACTAGTTGTTCTCCACAAGGACCAAGGAAGGACGCTACTGGTGAGCATGTAATACAGAAGAGGAGGTGCAGGAGCACGCCAGACAGCCTCCCTTTAGTGACCATAACCAAGGTCCAGGAACAAGGGTCTGCAGCATTGCATCCAGAAGGCATCCATTTGGAACAACTTCATTTCAAAGGTATTGTGGGGCTTGGGGGTATACTATCCTTTTGCCATTTGGGGTGCTTCCAGCCTTTGGGAGTGCAATTTAACCCTACACGAATTTGACCTCAACTTAACTGCACTGGTCTTACAGCTTGTGCTTTCTAAATGTGACTCCTCTTGAGTTACTGTGATTTCTATTTTGAACACTGACTACTTAAGAACACTTTTCTAAGAAGAAGAGCATCAACACTTTGACTTTGTCCATTGACTTTGGCTGTCCTGGCTGCCTAAAGGCCTCCTTCTGAACCTATTGGCTTTGGCAGAGCTGGTTCCCTTACAAGGTTTTAACGCTGAACACTTTAATGCTGGGATAATTGATTGCCTGCATCACATTGGGAGAATCTAACTGTTCTTATAACTTATCAGTCTGTTCTGATATGGTATGATATGATATATGACATGTATAACGCGCCTGTAAGAGATATAACCCTAACCTTTCCTTGCTTGAATAACTCGATACTGCAAAGTTGTTACCAATATAAATGTTATACTGACCGCAATTGACGTCACCTCTGTGTGCTCCTCTGTGTGCTGGAATATGTGTAACACATGAATGAATTACTCACTTGCTTTATTGTTCACTTTTTTGAAGAACCACAAGGGAGAGACTGGAGGGGAGAAAGATCGAAGAAGAAGACATGTGTGTAAAGGGGAGATAGAAGCTGACGGAGAAGAAGTTCAAGGAAAAAGAAGCAGGAATAAAAATAAGGGAAAGCTCAATTGGTGCAGGGGAATGTCAAGGAGGAGTAAAGAAGTAGGGGTACCACAAAGTGGCCTTTGGAGGAGAGAGGGCTGCACCAATAAGGTTGGATAGCTCTGGGTCTCACAATATGCTTGAAGATCCCTTTCACCCACCTCCTCCTCACCTGAATGTCCTTCTTTGGATGATTCGTCCGTGAGAATGTCTCTCCTTTCTCTCCAAGCTGTATCAGGCTTTTTGTTGATGAATTTAGGAAGGGCTCCTCTGGAGGCCACCTTGCCTTATGCAATTGCCCGGCAGTGGGACCCCCAGGGAGACCACCCCACAATCAGGGAAAAGCTTTGACGAAAAACCCTGAGTTGGTATTTGTAGAGCGTTGATGTTGAGTCCGAGGGTCTCTGAATGGAATCGAGTAAGCAGTTGAGTGGTTGAAGTTTTGACTAATGGAGAACTGCAATAACCAGCATGCACTGGTGTTGAGCGTTGTTCCGGTATGGTATCCGCGCTGTAAGACGATCCAACCTTGGGAATGAGAGCCCCACCAGGAAGGCGATGAGTTGGAAGGTAAGTGACACCATCCGGGGGGGGGGGGGCGGGTGATACTTCAGGGTCTGGAACAGAACAGCCTTGGCTGTAAGGGATACCCACGGGAAGCGCAATGATGGGAACTCGGGAAACCCGAGTAGCAATCGTGAACCGAAAGGAAAGGGGAAGCGTTCCGAGGAGTGGAACGGGTAGAAAGAAGAAAAGGGAAACAGAAGAGGAAGGAAGGAAGGAAACAGGGAAGGAGCTGAAGAGGAAAAAGGTGTGGCACTTGAACAGCGTGTAAACCCGAAAGCACGAAGGGTTGCAATGCGCTGCGGAACACTGCTGACGCGTCTAAATGCACATCACAAGCAGGAAGTGGAAAACACTAGAATACTGCACCCGCTTCTGCTGGATAATATAACGGCTCAACCCTTCCTCCATTAATTCTACGACCTCCAAGGTCTGCGGATCATGACACTGGGGGAACGCGCTTGTCTTGGAAGCAAGACAACATAGAGCAACACAGATTCAAATCCCGGACCCGCACTGAGATGTGTCACCAGTATTAAGTGTGTTATAAAAGATTAATTCATTCATTAATAAGGAAGTGGGGGGGGATCAGGCAGAGATTGAGGACAGATGCCCGGAAAGCTACCCATTCCTTATATTGGTGATAGAGGGGCATTGCCAACATCTGAATGGGGGTTCTGCCACAGTTTCCAGCTCATGTAGAAGGCCATAGTTAATAGTGAGAGAGTGTGAGAAAGAGAGTGGAGGGGAGACGGGAGATAATTCAAAGCCTTGCTGGGGGCTAGTCCCCTGTCTAACTCTGGACAAGCATAGTGACCAAGGGGGCCTGGTACCTCCCCAAGAGAGAGGTAAAGGAGTCTGTGAGTAGTATGAGTAGTATCCCTTGTCCACTGCCACTTTGGCTCATCCCATGGCAGGTGTCAGTCACAGCAGGTATGAAACATTACCCTCCCCTCTGAGAAGTGCAGGTACCTCAGAGGCCAACCCCCAGGGGCTCAGGATTACGGAAATTAGGAGACTCCTGCCACAACAGATTCCCTGCAGCCCTCATTTGAGGGATTCTGAGGACTGCGGTGTCTGAGGGGTCAGACATGTAAGGCGGACAACTTAGTAAAGGTTTACACAAGTAACCATTTTCTTAACTTAAAAGGGTGTGATAAACGCGTCACTGACCATAACCTACAGAGCATTTCCCTGCCTATACAACTAAGACTAAAGGAAAACACTCATTATAACCAGGCATCCTTGTAACCAGGGTCGGATCCCCCTCCCCAGGTTCAAATCAGGATTTTTTCCAACTTAAGGTTCAAAATAAGAAAGCTCCTTTTTGTAGCCAAGTTCTGTTTTAAATACAACACAAAGTTCTTCTCACTCCAAAAGCTTTGGCAATGTTTCCACGAAACAAAAAGAAAAGTCTTTATCTTCAAACTGATAGCCAATGTCTCAATATCACGTCTTCTCCTTGAAAATCAAACACTTCCACAATTCTTCTTCATCAACAACATCTTGTCAGAATGATTTTGTCACAGTTCATCAAACACATTGGTAGTCTTGCCACTTTCTTTCCATCACAACCTTCAACCACAAAACAGTACTTCAATGTGTTCTTGCTGGTCCACTAACCTGCCAGGAATACCACTAATAATACCTTTCCTGGTGTGCTCACCTGGTAGGATAAAAACTCCCAACTCTGTTACAAGTACATTGTGGTGAGGTTTGTTTCACACTTTTAGCAAAGTCTTCGACTTCCAACAACATTGAGACTTAAAACTTCCTCTGTGAGGATGAAATACACACAGTGCTATTTATTCCACTGATTAATTTGACACATGCAATGCAGGCCATGTTCCTCTCCTCCCTGATACCCTACACAAGTAGGGCTTCTCTCCTGCCACCTCTGATTTGATAATTTCCCATTAAGTAACTGTTGACAAGGTTTCTTTATACTTGCCCTTCTTTGGGTTAGGCAATGCTTGTTGGTGTCTTGCTTAAATGTTGCCTCTTCTTTACACTTGTAATAGGGGTTACAATCTTTCTGCAATATTGTTTTCTCTTTACTTTGCCAATATTAGTTATAGACCTTTAAAAGTATTGCCACCTTTTCACTCTGCCAATGTGGGTTTCTATCTTGGTGCAATAGTTTCTTCTTTCTGTTTTGGCAATATTCATGGTTCTGGCAATACTAATTGTAACCTTTGTTTTCTTGTCCTCTTTCAAAGTGCTTATAATGCAAATGTGACTTTCCTACATTAGTTCAGTATTCAAAATAACGATTAGCAGCCAGCAGTCGACTACGGAGCATTCCATGATTACCTAGTAAACGTAAACTCACCAGTTTCTTTATACGTGTCCTCTCAATCCGCTGGACATTCTGCTTCTTCTGATGCTTCCTGAATGACTGACTGGTTCAGTCGCTTTCCCGTGCCCTGCACCGATCAGGAAAGGAGCCTCCTTTGCTCCTATTGCACTCCGGTGCTCACCAGCCACCGGGAGCATAAGGTACGAAATAAGGAGATCCTCTCTCTCTACGGAGAAAGCTTGTAAAAACACTGCAACCTCTGCACTTCAGGTTTTCAATATCGAGGAGACTCTCAGGACCAACATCCACTTCAAAGACAGAGGCGTCTTCATGCTTCTGCTGCTGCACTGCGGCTGGCAACCTCTTCCACTGCTACACTTTCCTGTTCTAATGGCCTGCACCTAAAGAGGTTTTAAGTATTCAAAAGTCCTGCTCAGGTGTGGGTCATTAGAACCACTAGACTACATACTGCAGTTCTGTACTTTTGAGTCCCTCTTATTCATCCCAGTAATTAGGGCATTGTGGGACTTGACGTCCCCAATGTTCTGTTTGCTTTTTACATCATAGCCTCCATTTTACAATAGGCCATCAAAACTGTAGCATCTCTAGGGAAGTTATTTAGAGGGTTCTCCCAATGTTCCCGTTCTGAGCCCCCAACACCATGTGATCCACCTGTAGAACACTACCCCCAGGGTTAGGATCAAGAAGTGTCTGCCTTTCCCTGGCCACATGAGAAGGGTACCAGTCCAGGGTCTTTGGGATAATCACCTCTGACTCAGCACATACCCTTGCCCTAATGTCACTGGTTTTCACAGCCTCTATTGGGAATCGTGAAAGAAAATCAACATTACATTTTTCCTTTCTGTTACAATGCTCAACCGAAAAGCAATAGGGCTGTAAATCTAAAGAACACAACCATTTAACAGGAGCATGTTCAGTGATTAGGTGAATTTGTATTTGATGGTTAAGGCTTCAAGTTCCAAGGGTTGCATAATTTTTCTCTCGGGGAAATAGTTTTTTGCTAATATAGGGTATGGGATGTTCTATACCATAAGAGACTTAAAAAATCAATACAAATAAATCCAAAGTAATGTGTTTTGGTCTGTGAGGAACTCATGGTGCCAACAAGTAAGACAGATACAAGTGAACACAGTTGAAGGGTGTTTATTGAACAAGGAAAATGGTATGCCGGTTGGAAAAACACCTAATCTAAACCTACATCTAAGATGGGGACGGATGTCGACCATCAAATAAAAAACAAGGCAGTCCTAGTTGTGTCATGTCAAATAAAAAGGCGTATACTAAGAAACATATTGCCAATTCATTACGCTAAATACAAAGGTTGTGGGAGTCAAGTTTCAAGAAACAAAGAAGTGCTCTCAAATGATAAGTCAGGAGGTGATAGCCAGAGTCTCCCTTCCCCAAGTTGTAAGCATGAAGAAAGGTGGGGTTGGTGGAGAACAGTACAGTCTCCGACTTCTCTAGCACAAGACGACAGTTCCAATGGTAGTTCTCAGGACCGTCGATGGCCAAGTCTTGCTTCCTCTGAAAGTCTCTTGCCTTCGGGCCTGATGGATTTAAACAACGAAACAAAATGTCCTTAACAAATGAAAGTTCGTTATCAACGTTCCATATGGATGATGCTCTCACCCCTGGGCCCCCCTCTTCTGGGCTGACCCCTTTTCTGTATCGTACTTCGCAATTCTGTTAGGGTGACGGCTTCACCCCCGGGCTTCCCTCTTCTGGGCTGACCCCTCTTAATTGCAATCCACAGTACAAATAGGGTGATGGCTTCACCCCTGTGTCCCCCTCTTCTGGGCTGACCCTTTTCTTCCTTTTTATATTCTCGGTTGATGGCTTCTCCCCTAGATCTCCTTCGGTCGGTTCAGACTCCTCTTGACTTCAATGGGAGTGAATTCCCTTGGTTTCTTAATGTTCACTTTCGCAATGGGATTCACTTCCCTTTCCTTCACAGTGCTTGCACATCAAAGTCTTCCTATGGCCTTCTGGTATTGGTAGTTTCTCGCATATGGGGCTCGACCAGAGTCTCACGAATTGGCACCACCACGGGGATGCTTTCACTTTTGCAGCTGGTCTCTCTTTCACACTTTTAACAGTTCATTCAAAGTTCAATAGCTTGCCATTTTGCGATTCTCATTCATCACAGCCTGGTTCTTATTGGTTCTCCCCTCGACTCACCAGTTGTGATGTATCGCCTGGATGTTTGTTTCTTTGGAGTCAAGGCCGGTACCACAGGCGCAGGAGTTTCCCTCGCTCCTGCCTAACATCATAGGCTTTCCCCGGGTACCGTTGACATCTGCTGCAGGACACTTGTGCTATTGTTTGTGGTCTTAGATTCTCCTCCACGAAGGTTCAACGGGCCTGGTATGAAAAAGGCCAGGTCACTTCTCTCCTCGCCACCCTCTCACTTCCAGCCGTCTTTCTAATTTTCTTGAACTGCCGCAAGGTAGCTGTCTCAATGTGCTGTCTGCTGTGTTCGCCACTCTCGTACTGTGCTCTCTGGCTCCACCATTTATCCCTACGGGGAAGGGAAAGGGTCATCAGGTGTGTGTGATTCTGATCAATTGCCTGACCTTGCCTGGTATTGGGACATGTCAGGTAAATGGCTCTAGTGTTAGTCCGTTGTCTGTTGTGTTGTGCGAAAGTGTTTGCAGCAGAAAAGTGTGGGGCAGTGGTTTAGAATGTCCTACGTGAGAAGATGGGTAACAGGTGTTAAAGGAAGGGGAATACTCCGTCTCACCCATCGGTGTCCCACTCCCACTGCCCGAGGACACCCATCCAGGTAATCCTCCCTCACTGGTCCACTCCCAGGAACTGGATCCAATAGCGATGGACGTGTCCTGGCCACCTGGATGACAGATCCCTGGGGTTCAGCCAGGGAGACACCTTCAGGTTTCTCACAGGTCCTACTAATAAAACTAGCACCCAATAGGGATTGATGGTTGTAGATTGGAATGGGTTTATTGATTCTCGTATGTGGGGGTCAATTTGATGAAAGGAATAAAATGACATCACCACATTGGCACCAAAGCAATTACATTTGCTCAAATAAATGAGTCTATAATTCGGTATGGTCATACAGTGGGGGACCTCCCCATGGATCATATTACACACATTTATAGAACAAAATCACTGCCAATGGCCATGTATGGTGCAGCAATCTGGGGGCATTTTCATTGCGTTCTCCTTGAAAGAAAAGAGAATTTTTCACTTAGAACAATCATGGGAGCGAATCAGGGCTTTCCGGGCTACTTGGTACATCAATAATGCACCTTTAGCAAATTTCAGATTGTATTCAATTACAGCCTCTGATCTACTGGCTACATTTATGGGGCAATCCTAGTCTGACTTTAACCAGGTTGGTGGTCAATGATGTCCTGGATTTGGACGTACATGTCTGCTCCACTTGGCTCAATTATGTGTGTGTCACATTTAACTGTCTTGCCTTAGCAGAGTGCTTCAGCATTAGTACTGGTAGGTGAACAAAGGAGTCAATGTCAGTGGTGAAGTTATTTTTAGCGTTTAAGCACAACCAAAGAGAGGCTTCAGAGTGTCATAAATCTAGTATTCAGGGATATTTTGCAATTAGGCCTATTCTGGGTTCACCCAACTATATTTTTTGGTTCACTGATCCAAGAAAGGGCAATTTTATTATGACTGAGAATGGCCATGCTCTATACAAATGGTACTACCCTCTCGTGAACAAAAGTAGCAAAGAAGCTATTCAATGGTTTTGTTGCTGGCATGATGTAGCTAACCTGATGCATTTTTTTACTAGCTAGCCCCTTAAATGCTAGTTTGAGACACAAGTAGCCTGAGTATCTTGAACTGCTCTAACCTTTTCAGTTTGTGGGTGAACTAATTATTTTCCCACAAAAAAGCTGTAATAGTAGCAGACGTGCGCATCACTGATAGACTCTGTCCCCTCACCTTCACCTCCATCATTCTGAATGAACAACAGGAAGACACTGTGCATGACACCAGGTATGATCCCAATACCGCATTGAGTGTATGAGAGAAGTTATCTACTCAGACAACCATACTGAATGTACCCACATACTGAAGTGGTAGCAGGAGATTTGCAGACACCACTAAATATAAAAGAGCAGTAAAGAAAATCTGACAAGTGCAAAGTGCTGTCATAAGGAGAAGATACAATGACGCAATGAAACAATATAAGAATACTTAAAGAATGAAGGTATAACTGAAGAAGCAAACTAACATACACACAAACAAGAAAAAAATCATATATACAAAGAAGATAAGTAACCAGATGAGTAATAAATGTATATACGCACAAACGCAAGGTAGATGAATCATATAGAAGCTTGCTGCAGTATAAAACATAATATGGATAAAGCGACCATATTGAAAAGATGGACGCCGGCTCTCAATGATAGTAAGCAAAGAGCTTGAAGGAGAGAGATCAGAGCTGCAGATCTGACAGACGCTGGAAATACACATTTGTGCGTGAACAAAGAATAGCTGCTAGCTAGAGATTGAGGATGCCACAACGAGAAGCTACTAAAGGGTAAAAAGGGGGTTGGTTACCAAGGATAAGCAACATACACAGCTCTTGGATTAAGTAAATGAGCAGACATTTATGAGTGCCAAGTATTGATAATAAAAGATGCAGAAAAGCCTATGTGAGGGGGAGCAACCAAGTCTCTAGAGACCGAAGAGGGTAATGACACATGAAAAATTGAATAAAATAGCACTAAATAAAAGGCAAAATTGACTAAATCGTGGTCTCTTCACACATGGTGCAAGATAAGAAGACAAGGCCTATTCATAAGCCCTGGCCAAAGATAAGAATGTACCTTAACTCCCCTTGAAGTTCCAGAGAAGAGAACATCCAGCAAGGTCAAATACAAAGGCGAAGCCTTGCCTTAAGGCTTGGCTGATGAGATATTGTAGACTAATTGGGCAAGTGGGCAGTAGTCTGATGTTGTTCCCTGCACCCGAGTTTCGTTTTGCTTATCTGCTGCTAGTGAGCCAAGTGGCCGAGGTTGGGAGTGGATGTCAACCTATCATGAGGTCCTATGGAACGATAAGCATACAATGTTGCATGAGCCAATCCGCTACTGTTATGCCGCTGTAATCTGTATTATACGTACTTAGAGGGAAGTTCGAGGCTTGTCTGTCAGAAAAGGGGCAACCAACGTTACTAACACTTATAGACTGTATAAGTAGACATGCTCCCCTAACAAATCCCTAAACGCGATAGGTTTTATTATTTGCCATGTAGGATGACATCACAGCTGATGAACATTGAGGTGTAAAGCCTTTGTATACCTGTAATGTAACTGAGAGTATGGGGACTACAATTTGTTGTTCACCAGATTGCCCTACTTTATTGAACTGATGATAAAGTAGCACTTTGCCATATTCTCGGAGTCTGTCCGGTCATTTGGGTCCAAGACTGTTTATTATGGTAATCACATTCTGTGCATTGACACGCCCAAAAAGTGCTACTGCACATTTGGTAGGAGTGCAGATCGTTTGTGATCCAGAACCTCAGATTCTCAACGTCTTCCACTGTTAGCCAGGGGACCACAGAGTTTCTGAGAGTGGCGCTACAAACACCTGTGACCAGAGACGTTTGGGCCGTGGACTGAAGGCGAACTGGTCGATTGGGCAAGAGTCGATACTGAAGTCCTCGAGCTGAATAACGGATGTAAGTAGAAACATCGAAGTGGCAAATAAAAGGGATGGGGCCATATTATATGTATAGTGGGAGAACATAACAGGTTTTGTCAGGGAAAAGAAGTTTACCTCGATACCTGTACTCAAAGAGAGAGAAGGGACTGTACTAAAAACTCTGGAACAGAGTATTATTTAAGGGAAGGGTGCGCGACCCGACTTCCAGTGCTATGCGGAGGACACTCAGCTAATTTTCAGGCTACCCTCAGTCACCTCTTCTCCCTCCCTCATCTTGCACTGTTTTCCATCACTCTCTGGCTGGCCTCTCTTGGCCCTCTTCCTGCTCCCAGCGGTGAGGCTAAAAACCTTGGGGCCATCTTCGAATCCTCACTCTCCTTCTCTCCTCACATCTCTGATGTCTCTAAGAATTCACACTACCAGCTGCATCTCCTCATAGGTATTCTTCCTTTCCTCTCCTTCCCCCAGAAGCTCACTGTCTCCAGAGCTCTGGTTCTCTCTAGGCTGGACTACTGCAACAGCCTCTTTCTAAATCTGCCTGCTTCTACTCTCTGCCCTCTGCAACTCATCAATAACAGGACTGAGAGACTTGTTCTTGGCCTCAAGCCCAGGGATCGTATCTCTCCAGGACTGAAATCCCTGCACTGGCTCCCAGTGGCTGCGCGGATTAAGTTAAAAAACCTCTGCATTGTCCACAAGGCCTTCTGGGGCCTAGGGCCTCAATACCTTCAACTCTCTCTGCCTAAACATCGTCCTTCTCAAGCTCTTCGCTCATCCACCTTTAACTCGCTCAGGATCAGTCGCTTCTCCAAGCAACAAGTTGGTGTTAGATCGCTTTCTTCGGCTGGGGCCTACCTCTGGAACAGCCTCCCTGAAACTTGAGGAGAATCATCTCTGGTTCCGGAAGCCCCTCAAAACCTTTCTCTTTGCTTCTGCTTTTTATCCTCCTCTCCCCTGCTGATTTCCTGGCTGATACTGAAACTGCACTGGTTACCTGGCCACCCTCTGACCTCGGGCCCAGGTTCCCTCCCCGCCAGTCGCACACCGGCACTGCCTTCCTGGCAACCGCGCACTGCGGACTGTTTTCTGTAACCTACAGACCCACTATCAGCACTTGACACCTGATGTCTGCACTAACCATTCTACTTGCCACCTGCTGGTCGTACGCACTTATTGTCTGTTTATTCTATTATCCCATGTTCCTTACTGTCCCCTCCCCCTTCCCTTCCTGCACTTTCCTCTTTCCCCCTTCCCATGAACTTGCGCGATCTGAATGACACATGGCCTAGTAGGATCGCTGTCTGTCATCCATCTGTTCCCCCTCCCATGCTCCGTCGCGTCTTGAAACACCTGTGTATAGGCACGTTATAAATGCCATATCATATCATCATATCACACTCCAAAATGGAGTATACTAGAGAAGAAATGTGTCGGGAAGAGAGGACAAGACAATTGTAGAAAAAGTGTGCACATGTGTTTTTGGGGATTCTGAAAAATATCAGTGTCAAAAATATATTGACGCGTTTTGTATTGATGGTGATAAAATAGGTTGAAAGTTTATAAATGATAAGAACGATAGCAATAACATTTGACAAAGTATTAGGCCCTAGGAAATCAAGTGAATGGCGCCAATCAAACCTAGGTGGGAAAATATCTGGAAAAAATAGAATGAAAAAGGTTCTTAAAATCATCAAAAATAATAACAGGATGATCCAAATTGATAAAGAAACTATAACGGAAGAGAAAAATTGATATTGTTGAATAGGCTTGGAAATTATTTGGAAGAATTGGTTTGTTGGAGATGGGCGGAGATTGATTGTTGAAGTGTGATTAATTAAATAAATAATAAACAAGGGAAAAAAACTGGTAGTATTGACATTTACAAGCGACTTGTCATAATGAGGGACACTCCTCTTTTACATCTATGCAGGACATTACCAAGATACACACCTAAAATCAGTAAGTACCATGCTGAGTGGGTGAAGGGCACGACTAATAAAACACTTATGCTGTGGCCACAAGAAGGCTCATTATCAAAGGCAGTGCTGCAACACATGAGGACATACTTGCATGCTTCATACACGGAGGAGAATCTACAGAAAAGGTTAGCTGGTTTAAAACTCTGGAAGATGGCCCAAAGTGAGATAGAAGACCCACCAAGGAGTGGATGATTAATCAGCATAAAGAGGCGCCCTCAGCTCCACTTTCTCCTCCTAAAAATGATAGAAAAATAGAAGAAACGAGATTTACCATCTAAAGCACTGGTCTTCAAACTATTTTATACGAAGCCCCCTTCAGTAAAGATAATGTTACTGAGCCCCCCTGAGTAAAAATATTTCTGGTGGGTCCCCCCAAGAGGCCACTTGTGCCTCTATTTTCTATTAAAAGCAGTCACTGTGCACCCTTATGGAAGAATCTTGCACTGCCACTGGACACCCTTCAGGCCTCCCCAGGGGAATCAGCCCCGCAGTTTGAAGTCCACTGATCTAAAGGAATTAAAAGCAGCAGTCCGGTATGTTAATCCAACATACACACCTCCTGCTTATAATAGCGAAGACAGTATGGAAGAAAGAAAGAATAACGAACATAAATATATGTCAACACACGACGGACATAAAAAGCGTGCTGAGGGAAAGGACAGACAGATAGAAATAGAAGAGGAAGCCAGAAGACAAAAAAGAGAGAAAGACAAAGCAAGTGGAATGACAATAGTACAATGCGAGTGGATGGGAGACCAGATACTGCTTAAATTAGACAAACAGAGCATTGATTAGTGTTAGGGAGAATTCTCTGTTTAGGCTGAATTTCCTAACCTAGTGAGTCCCCCAGCAGCTTTGCTGGATTTGTGGGGTTTATTTTTTCTCCTGCCAAGAGTGAGACTCTTTTACCCTCACTCTTGGGCATGATTTGAGTGTGTTTCTTTGACTCTAGATGTGTTTAATGGGCTATGGGGTCTTTTACTCCATTGGGCTTCATGTGTTTTTGTGATGTGTGTTACACAGCACCCTCAGTGCAGTAACACAGGGTTGTCATAGTGACCCCCAATATAGACTCCATACCCTGGGACTGACTACTGTCTCCCAGGGTCTGTTAGTCGAGGGGGCACGTCTCCGTTCCCCCTGATCGAGTTTTGTCTGGTGGCAGTGGATACTACTTTTTATATTCGACCGCGAATATATCTCTATGAGATTTCTCATTGTTCGAGGCTAATTATTTAATTCCTATAGCCTCGAACATACCGCCGGTTTATTTATTTAATATTAATTCTCCGGTTGGTATTGGGGTGGAGGGGGATTTAGGCACCCTAGACTAAATCCCCCTCAAGTCGCACTCCGTCCTGATTGGCCCAAGTGGTGAGCCGGCCAGCTCACCATTTAGCATGTTTGAGTGACAGCTAGGCTGAGTGAATGGGGGTTTTCTGCAAAAAAGCAGGGCTTTGGGGACTGGAACTTTAGAAGTCGCCACAGGACCTAAGAATCCGACGAGGGAGAAGCTGAGCCGACCTGATACGACGACACCACCGGTGGAGCCCTGCTGAACCGTCTCACCACTTTTCCCAACGAGAGAGGAGATCTCCAGCCCAGAGAGTCTTCTTCCTTCGACTGGTGGGGATAACCAGTCTGCTTCCTTTTTCGCTTCCTGGAGCATCTCGTGGCCGCCTTGCCTGTGCCAAGCACCCCAGCAACCGGGATACCACATTTTACCACTACCGCAAATCAAAGGGTAGTATCTTTAACCGGAAAACTCCGCGGCTGGTTTCTTCCCTGGCAGTGGAACGACCTTCAGCTTTCTTCCATGTCGAGATCTTCTCTTCCTCTGGACGGCGCCATGACTTGCACCCGCTGCCAGGAACAGATCCTTTCCACTTAAGGTACCGTGTTCCGCCTGGCTTCCCTTGCAACCGACTGTACGGGGTAGATTTAGCCCCCGGCTCTCGAACCTGGGTTAGCCTGGGACACCCTGGATAAACTTTTCTGAGCCTAACTTAAACCTTTCTGAACTCCCTGCAAGACTTTTTAATCCTGTTGTCATTGTGTGATCTTGGGTGCAGTTGTGCCCTGCTCTCTCCAAGAGTGGGCCCGGCCTATGGACTTTGGCTCACAAGTAACTTTTGACTTTCCTGCCTTGCTTAAGAGTTCCTAAGTATTAGTGTGGTGTATTTTCCTACATTCTGCCTTTTTCCCTCCCTTTTTCGTTAACTTATTGGAGTGTCATCTATAGTTAAGCGCTCACCTCTGTCTGGAAATAAGTGGTGTTAACTAAGACTTGTCTGATAAGAAATAAGGGATGTATATATAATAATAGTAACTGCGTTTAGAGTGATTTACAATAATAGTGCTGGAGTGTTTCAATAAGTGTGTTTTGAATTAAATATTTATATACCTTGATACCAAAGCTCTGGTCAGTGTTTGCTTGTGTTATTGTGTCTGAGTGCCTATTGTGTATACTTTACATACTGCCTAACTCTTCTTGAGGGAAGTCTGACTGCTCAGCCACAGCTACCAGGTAAATCTGGGTGGTACAGACTGCTACCAAGTGGGTTTACTGCCAACACCTGCAGTCCTAAATCTTTTGCAGTGGTCCCCAAGGGAACTGCACAGGTTTCTGCCTAACAATTATGTTTAGGAGAGAGAAGAAAGAGGAACGAGAAAAGAAGGGAAAGGAATGAAGAAAGGCATACAAGGAAGAGAAAGAAAGGGAAAGGAAACAAAAGGAAGACTGGAGAAGGTATGAAGAGCATAAAAAGAGAAACAGAGAATAGAAGAAAAGAAATGTGAAGAAATAAAAACACAAAGATTGAAAAAAACGCAGGTTGCAAAGAAGGCGAGAGGAAGAAGAGAACAGGGAGATGAGGATAAGGTAAGAAGACATGAGAAGAGATGACGAAATAGATCATATTATGAATGGAAGTATGATACCCATTGAAGCATGAGAGCGATGGGAGGAAGAGAGAGGATCAAAACAGCCCTGCAGGGATCGACAAGGGATACAGAGAATACAGACATGGGCCGACGAACATGAAGTAGAAGGCATAGGGAAAAGGATTGGGGATTTATATAGAGTAAGGAAGGAATGCTATCAAAGCAAGACAGACACAAGCGATCACAGTTCAAGGGTGTTTATTAAACTGTAAAATGGGTGAGATAAACACCTAATCTAAACCTAACTCTAAGATGGGAGAAAGCTACGACCATCAAAAAATGATAACACAGTCCTAGTAGAGTGTAGTCAAATTAAAGGGCCTATAGTAAAAAAAAAGAAAATAATGCCAATCCTTACCGGTATGCT
The DNA here is from genome assembly GCF_040938575.1 of Ambystoma mexicanum. Classification (NCBI taxonomy): domain Eukaryota; kingdom Metazoa; phylum Chordata; class Amphibia; order Caudata; family Ambystomatidae; genus Ambystoma; species Ambystoma mexicanum. The sequence goes on from NC_090936.1 coordinate 669,864,363, forward strand.
ACAAAAGAGTGTGGGATAATGTTCACTAGAAAAGAAAGAAGTATTCTCAGAATGATAAGTCAGGATGTTATGGCCAGGGTCTCCCTTCCCCAGGTTTTTAGCATGGGACAAGGTGGGACTTTTGAACACAGCACACTTTTAGGCTTCTCCGGCACATAGTTCCAGTTCCTTTTCTCAATATCAGGGCTTTTTGTGCCCAAGTCTCTTTCATGCAAAGTCTCTGGCTTCAGAGAACCTGATGTGCCATAAAACACAAAACAAAAGTTCCTTCTGTTAATCTTCCCATCAGGTGATTACACTTCACCCTTGGATCACCCTCAGCCGGGCTCCAATCCTTCTTTCAATGTTAGCCTCCCTCAGACCAGCTCAGACCGACAACTTCACTGTTAGCCTCCCTCAGTCAGGCTCAGACCAACAACTCACTGTGGACATCCCTCAGTTGGGTTCGCGCTTGTCGTCACAATGTTCACAAGGGTGCTACTATTCACCCCCAATTCTCAGGCATCCCTCAGTCGGGTTCACGTTTGCCTAAATAACACAGTTCATTTAGTTTTCTTACAAAAGCAGGATTCACTTCCCTTAGCTTTCTCCTGGCATCCCTCCATCGCGTTCACACTTGCCACAATTCACAATTTCATAATCTTATCAGAAAGCGGGAGCTCCCCTTCCCTAGCTTTCTCGCTGCATCTCTCCGTCGGGCTCACATTTGTCACAGTTCAAAAAATTTCATACAACACCCCGTAGGTCCTTCCCTTTGCCCAAGTCTGGGTCTTAGCCCCAAGTCAGGCTTTCTCTTATGCCCCCAGTCAGGCTCTCTCTAAAGCCCCAGTCAGGCTTCACACAGTTCATTCATCACAATGTTTACGGAAGGGTTATTGTTTACCCTCCTTTGCAGGCATCAGTCAGTCGGGTTCACATTTGTCCTATTTTCACAGTTCACTTTACTTCCACAACGTGTCAAAGACTTTCAACTGTACAAGGTGTTTGGCTTGCCCCTCATATGACCACTTCGACACTTCACGCCGGCCTCCCCTAAGGCCATTTGGTACTTGTAGTTTCCACAATATCAGCCTTGCTTCGTTCTTCTTGTTCAGGAGAGGGGTACCAGTCCTTCAAATGAGCAACCACGTGGCGCCGGACCACTCTGTTTCTGGTACCAATTTCACTCCAAAGAGACCTCTTGTCGGTTATCTTCTTTCTTCAGATACAATGTTGTCACTGCAGACTTGAGCCTAACACAGTCCGGTCCACTATCAGTTTCTTCTGAGTCACCAGCTGTGCTGAACTCGTTGGTGTTTCTTTTGCCGCTGGAGTCAAGGACGGTATCACAAGGCAACCATTTCTCCCCACCCTGGCCATCAGTGGGGGAGGGTCCCATGTACCGCTGACATCCGTCACACCACTGCCCAGCTGTGATTCCAGGTATTACGTTCCCTTTCACAGAGGCTTTGAGGGTCAGTGTTGAAAAGGGCAATTCCCTCCTGGTCATCCTTTCCTGTCTCCCCGCCTTTCTCCTCCATTTGAACTACAGCCTCGGAATAGCTGCTTCCTCGTGCGTTCGGCCTTGCTCAGAGTGTGCTCTCATGCTCCTCCTTTCATCCCCATGGGGAAGGGAAATGGCAGTCGGGTGTGTGTAGTTATCAGCAATTGCCCGACTCTGCCTGAGTTGGGACATTTCAGGTAAACTGCTCTGGTGTTTGTCCGTTGTCGCTCATGGCGTGAGAAAGTGTGTGTAGGAAAAGGGAGGGTAATGTTTCTAAATACCCTACTGGTCAGGATGGGGAAAAGGTGTCATAAGGAAGGGGATACCGCGTCTCATCCTTTGGTGTCCCACTTCCACTCCCAAATGACTCCACATCCAGGTGATCCTCCCGCACTGGTCCACCCCCAGGAACTGGATCCAATAGTGATGGCCGTGTCCTAACCATCTGGATAACAGATCCTCTGGGACTAGCAAGTGAGACACCTTCAGGTTTCTCACAATAGACAAGAGATCACAGGATCTCTGCTGAAGGAAACAGGAAATAGGGCATATAACACGTTGATGGATGAACATAGAAAGCTGCCCCTAAGCAGACTATATCTTGATGATGAGGAAAGAGATGGCAGTCATACCAGTTTCACCCCCAAAAATACCAGTTGGGGTATAATGATGTCAGACGAAGAAAGGAGGAGAACGAGAAAGCGTGAAGAGATGGCGCATGCAGCTTTCTGATACACCCGAACACAGAGAGAGTGGTCAGATTTCAAAGACCCGAAAGAAAAAACACCAGAACTGACACCATATTCTGGACACCCACCATTACGGTCGCGTAGTGCAGTGGACATGTCCCCGCCTTATGTAAGCAGGTTAAGGTTGCTGCCAGGAAGAAGATGAAAGGGTGAAACTAGCCCCACATGGAAGGTGCAAAGTGTAGGGGGATGTGTTTCTGGACCAGGGTTTATACAATTCCCATTATTTGAGAGAGGGGGAGGACAACCACAATATATTCCGTGGCCACAAATGGACAAAGCATTTGAAATGTAAATGACGTAGTTTGACTGCGGGTGCAGGAAAATTGATTTATGATTTAGAAAGAATGATATGATATTTTATTTGTATTGCGCTCATACACAAGTGTTTCAGAGCGCGATGAGGCAAGGGAGGGGAACAAGGGAGGACAAAACAATGATCTTACTAGGCCCAGTGAAATTAAGAACGTGCAGGTGTAGGGGAAAGGGAAGGGGGAAAGTGCAAGGGAGAGGGGAGGAGTGGAAAGTGCTGAGCAAGGGATAAAACAACAACAGCTGGTAGTGCAGCCAGCAGGGTGGCAAGTGCAAGGTTAAAGCACATACGGGGTGTCTGTTAAGTGCAGCTGAGGGGACTGTAGGGTTAAAGGTACAGACCCAAGTTAAAGGGTTGCCAGGAGGCAGTGCCGGTGTGTGGCTGGGTGGCCAGGGACCCGGGGCCGAAAATCAGAGAGTGGCCAGGTGCCCGATGCCGAAGCAGACAGACAAGCAGGGCAGAGGAAGCAGGAAGGCAGAAGCAAAGAGGAAGGTCTTGTGGTGCTTCCGGAACCGAAGATGGTTCTCCTCAAGTTTCAGAGAGGCGGGGAGCTGTTCCAGATGGAGGCCACAGCCGAGGAAAGGGATCTACCCCCAACCTGTTGCTTGGCAAAGCGACTGACCCTGAGGGAGTTGGAGGTGGAGGAGCGAAGAGCTCGAGTAGGAAGGTATTTACGGAGGCAGAGTTGAAGGTATTGTGGACCCAGGCCCCAGAAAGCCTTGTGGACAATGCAAAGGGTCTTGAATTTAATCCTTGCCACCACAGGAAGCCATTGAAATGATTTCAGGGTTGGAGAGATACGATCCCAGGGCTTTAGGCCATGGACAAGTCTTGCTGTCCTGTTCTGGATGAGTTGCAGAGGGTGGAGAGTAGAGGAAGGCAGATTTAGAAAGAGGCTGTTGCAGTAGTCCAGCCTGGAGAGAACCAGAGCTCTAGAGACAGTGAGCTTCCAGCCAGAGGGTGACAGGAAAGGAGGGTGCAGGTGTGCCGATGAGGAGAATCTCAGTCTTACTGGCATTAAGACAGAGATCATTGGCGGCACACCACTGGATAGCAGACAGTCAGAGATTAGAGAAGGAGAAGAGGTGGCAGAGGGAAGCCTGAAAATGAGCTGAGTGTCATCCGCATAGCGCTGAAAGTTGGAGCAGAGAGCAGGAATGCAGTGGTCAGGGGGTGCCAGGTATTGGTTGAAAAGCCCAAGAGAGAGGTTAGACCCCTGGGGAACACCACAGGTAGAGAGTCAGATAGAGGAAAGGAAGGAACCAAGTTGGACCTGGGAGGGTTGATCAGAGAGGAAATAGGTCAGCCAGACCAGGGCCTGATCAGTGATCCCCAGGTTATCACAGAGATGGTTGAGCAGGCTGGCATGGTTGACTGTGTCAAAGGCAGAAGGGGGATCGAGTAGGATGAGGACAGGAGGGATGTTAGAGTCGAGGTTAGAGAGCAGGTCTTCACAGATGTTCAGTAGAGAGGTTTCTTGCTTCTGGCAGCTCTGAAGCCAGACTGATGGTCATGAAGACAATCAAACAGAATTGGTGTGGACATTAAGCCGTGAGGTGGCCAGTTTTTCAAGAAGTTTGCCCAGGAAAGGAGTGATGGAGTTTGGCCAGTAGTTAGCCGGGCATGAGGGGTCGGCTGTGGGTTTCTTGAAAAGAGGGTGCACTAGAGAGTGCTTCAGAGGCGAGGAGAAGGCTCCAGAGGCAAAAGAGAGGTTGCAGAAGTCAGCCAGAGCAGGAGCAAGGGTGTCAATGTGGTCCTTGATGGTTTTGGAAGAACAGAGAAGAACCTGTTTTGACGAGACTTTCATAGATCTGACTTGTCTGGAAATCTCATCAGGGGAGAACAGAGGAAAGGAAGAGTAAGAGGCAAGGCCAACTGAGGCAGGGCCAGAGATAGCAGATAGAGAAGGGGAAAGAGGAGGAGAGGACGAGAGGGTGGACAGGATGTCCTGTTTTTTTTAGATGAAATGAGAGTCAAGGGCTGTGCAATGGGCCTGGGAGGCGACAGGTAGGTAGAGACTGCAGCAGGGTTGGCCAGTTCCTTGCAGATTTTAAAGAGTTGGGCCGAGTTGTTAGATGCCACAGAGACACGGGTTTGGATATGGGTTCTCTTCTTAGTTCAGACAAAGAGCCAGTATTGCCTTTGGAGCAGGCGGCAGGCCAGTTTGTCAGAGGATGTACAAGAAGCCCGCCATTTCCTCTCAGCCACCCCACACTCACATTTAAAAAGTAGCTAGGTCAGAGTCGTACCAGGAGTTGCAGTTGGCTTTGGGCTTCAAGCAGATCCTCATGACAGGGGCAAGGACATCAAGAGTATCAGAAATAGACGAATAAAGCCTGGAAAGGGCTGCGTTAGGATGTAAGTCAGCCAGAGGATTGGGGGAGGGGGGGAAGGTGGCAGCGAAAGTCTCAATTGACACACACTTCATGGGTCGGATGACCAAGAAGGTAGGTGGCAGTGTTGGAGTTGGCTTTGCCGAGGGGTAGAGAGGGAGAGAGTGGAGGAAAGGAGGGTGTGATCACTCCAAGAGAGAGGAGATGTCAGAGGGATGGAGAGGGGGAGGTCAGAGGAAATCAAAACATACAACGTGTGCCCTGCAGAGTGAGTTAGTCCAGAGGGGAGAATGAAAAGAGAGGGGCTCCAGAGGAGGTACAGGGAGCATCCAGATGGATGTTGAGGTCACCAAGAAGGAGGAGATGAGTGGTTGAGGCCAGGAGAGAGGAGGAGAGGTCCGCCCACTCAGAGTGGAAGGAGGTGATCTGATCAGGTGGCCGATAGTGGCCATGGTAAGAGAGTGGCCAGGAGAGAGAGAAAGTATGCAGATAAGGCAAAAAGGAGTAGGTTTGCATAGGAAGTACAGAGGCAGGAATCCACTACGGGAATGTCAGGGCTACACCCCCTCTGGACCGGGTGGATCTGGGTGCGGAGAGGATCTTGTAGCCAACAGGGGGGAAGTGTCAAAGCTTGTGACAGAGCTGGCCGTGAACCATGTCTCGGTGAGACCGAGGACATCGAGGTCAATTTCTTCTAGGAGGTGGCAGATGTCAGAGGAGTGTTTGACGGCTGGCGAGAGTTGAAAGAGGCAATATGGAGAAGGTTGCCTCCCTTTAAGGACTTCTGGGGAGGGGTACAGATCTGAGGTACGCCCTGCGGAGGTGTAGAACGAGGTATAGACGGAGCCCAAGGGGGTGCAAGAGAGGAAGGAGGAGAGGGCAAGGTAGACAAGGCAGAGGGGCAGCGGGAGACAAGGAAGCCGAGGAAGGGAGAGAAGGGACAGCGGGAGAAGAAAGAAACTTGATGAGGTATGGGAACCATCTACCAAAGAGGAGAAGGTTGGCCTGAGGGCCTTGGACCAAGACAGTGCCATTTGTCTAGGGAGTATAGCTCAGTGGCAACATGCTCGCCTTGGAAACAAGATGACACAGAGCAACACAGGTTTGATCACAGGGTCCACGCTTAGAAACCTCTGGGTATTAAACGTGTTATGAATAACCTATCATATTATATCATTCAGGTAGACATCAATGATAACCAAAGAGGAGAGGAATGGGGCCAGGAGGGCCTCCCACCAGGTGCCAACATTAATGGGAGAAGAGTAGAAAGGAGAGAGCACAGAGACCATATGAAGAGTCCATAGGTCTGGTGAGGGAAAGACGTCGGTGAGGGTCTGTCTGGAGAAAGCGCTGGTCTAGGCGTCAGCGATAGGGAGGCCCGGGTTAAAGACCAGGATATCCTTTTTGAACTGATAGCGGGAATGACGTTAGTAGTAGGTGACTTAAAAGACCCCCTTACTTGCCGCTCTCCTCATCTCGCCCCTCCCCCTCAAACCCCAGCCCTTTGGAGTAAAGAATCTGTTACAAAGCTTCCAGTATGTTTTTTCTCCATCTTATAATAGATGTTATGTGCTCGTTTTTGTTCCTTTTTTCGACTTTTTAATCACTATATAGAGGCACATTTGCACAATTTGGACTCAATGGTTCTAACTTTTCTTGAGGGCAAAACCTCTCCAAACCCTCCTCAGAGGGGTGGTCTTGCTACATTCCCTCGCACAGTGTAATATGTGGCCACTTTGGGAGAAAAATAATACCATGCACTATTTGAAGACGTGGCGATCTATGTGGAGCGGCCAGAGGGAGTGAGAGGTGGCGGCGTGAGGAGAGCCAAGGGAGAAAGGTGCAAAAAATGCATTTAAGGAGCGTGTCTGCCACACCGTCATGAGAAAATTAGGTGCGGAGAGCAATGCAGCCTGATGAGTGGCGCATCGGCTAAAGCGGGTGAGACCCACTCAAACATGTACAAACCAGGGCAGGGATCCCTGATCAACAGCACTAGTCATTATGGAAGATCCTTCTTAACTTGGGACACCTGCAGAGAAGAGATTGCCTCACATTGTCTCAGACAGACGCACACATCCACAAGTGTGGCTAGTGCGAGTTCTCCTGCTAGGGGTCCAGACACAGCAAAATTCAAAACACACTACACATACCAACCAATATACTGCAATAACATAGTTTCAGAGTTAAACCAAGCTGTGGACATTCCTTTGATAGGAAGGGCAACTTACCTGCTCAGAAGTTTGATACCGCTTGGATACACAGCAAACTGTGCTTTCCTAATAAGCTACGTAAGCATACAAAACATGTTCTGCGTGTCTTCAAAGCAACCTGGTTACAGTATGCACTTTCCAGAAACGAACGTGCACATACAAACCATCATTGCACAACGGTAATGGTTAATTGAATTGATCTCCCACCTATAAACACACACAGGGGAGCCGACTTATGAAATACAGGAAGTGACATCACTGGCAGTTATATGACCGCAAATTTGCATGTAGTCGCCCACCTGGTGCAACGGCGCGCGGGGGGGTGCAGAACAGTGGAAACATTGGCTAGCATGCACTGCATATACTAAAGTCAAGTCAGAAGGAGATTTAAGCCATCGAGTTGCATTCCAGTAAGACATCACTGCCCCTACTCCACCGCTCTATAATCATCCAGGTTGTAGTAGCCCTCCCTCAAAAGGCAGAGCAACACAACTAGGATGGGGGAATGAAATGCTTGCTAAACAGAAGGTACAGCTGCAAGGTGGAGTACCACCACCACCACCAAAAAAAAGTTCCCAATTCAAGGGAAACGAGAAGTAAAGACGTTTCCCGATTAAAAACTACCAAGCAAGACGTGTGTGGTGCCATAGTTCAGTAAAACATCAACAATTGAAACTTACGATAGTGCTGCTGTAGATTGGCCAGCCACAAGTGACATTTGCTAAGATGTTACCTCTGGGTAACCAGATAGAGTTAGGGATGTAGCTTAATCTTAAACCGTTCAGTGGACACATCAGATGTTCTGCTGAAGTATAATGCAATCAAGTGTGGTTTCAGACTTGGGGGGAATAGTGTTAACTGCTTTTAACATTGTAGTTTACCAGAAATTCTGGTAAAGTAGTGTACAATGTTAAAAAGCAGTTCCCAGGCTCACCCTGCACCCAAGTGATGTTTGGGACTGATGGAAGCACTTGCGGCTAAATGTTGTAGCCATGGTTGTCTCCATGTTTTAAAAACTCCCACTTTCCTGGTTTTCAACATTCATTTGAAACACCCCTTATTCATAAAATGAAGGAGGCAGTAAAAAAAAGTACACCCCACTTATGCGTAATAACGTCTTACCTTCCAAGAAACGAGCATACACCTCATTTGTAACAGACTGCTATAAGAGGCCCTGGCAGGGCCGGTGCTATCACTAGGGAAGGTTAGGCACTTGCCTATATGTTGGAAATGTTAGAGCTGCAAAATGCTTTTTTTAACACCCCTACACTACTGCTTTGCCTAGTGATAGCACCGGTCCCGTTGTTAGTTACTGTCTGCAGAAAGGCTGGCTGCAGCAGAAGACCAGGTGGCGCAGTGAAGGTTGGGACTTGGGGCCGGGTCAGGGTCACGATGGGTGAAATGTATTGTATTGTTTATTTATTTATAGAGCGCACCTGGCCATTAAGCAACTGGGCGCTTACAGAAAATAAATCTTGGGTTGCAGGTACATAAATAAGTTACATTTCTTATGTTACAGGATCATAAATCAAGCATTTCTTATGTTACACTGTCGGAAGACTTACATGTGAGATATGTTACATATATCAAAACATTTTTTACGTTACAATGTTGGATGACTTACATGAAAGATATGTTACATTTACAAGTGTTTACAAAAAATATACAGAGTATTTGGTACAGTTGGGGCATTTAGCAGTCGTTGGTGTTAAGCCAGAGTTTAACGTTAGCTTTGAACACATGGAAGGAAGGGGTGTCTCTAAGTGCATCTGGGATGGAGTTCCAGAGATGAGCTGCTAGAACCGGGAAGCTGGACCCACCAGTTCTTTTCAGTTTAAAGTTGGGGACTTTGATGCTGTGAGGTATGCAGGAGCTTTGTTGTTCAGACAAATGTGTGTAATGTTCAGAGTTTTAAATTTGATACGGTCATTGATGGCCAGCCAGTTGATGGCTCTTCTATGGGCAGATATGTGTTGCCCTTTGGGGATTCCTAGGGCTGTTCTAAGGGCATTGTTCTGCAGGGTTTGGAGTTTGTTGATTTACTGGTACCTAGGTACAGTGCATTACAGTAGTCTAATTTGGAGAGGATGAGGGCTTGCGCTATGGTGGTGCAGCTATCTGTGGATAGGTATGGTTTGCATGCGTGGATAGGTTTGCAGGTGTAACTGGTTGCTGAGGCTGTAGCATTTACTTGCTTGTCAAGGATGAGAGCTGAGTCTAAGTAGAATCCTAAGGTTTTAACTTCCTTGGCTACCTTGATTTTGATGCCATCGATCATGATGGAATTGTACAGCTGGGGTAATTTATTCAGTTTGTTGGTAGACCAGATGATTAAGAGCTCAGTCTTGTCGTCGTTAAGACATAGGCCATGTGTGGCCATCCAAGTTTGGATGATTTGGTAGATTTTATTTATGAGTCTGGTGTCCTTTTCATAGTCACTCTGGATTGGGATAAGAATCTGGGTTTCATCGGTGTAGTTGGCATATGAGACCCCTAGTTTGTCCAATATATCAAAGAGAGGCTTTGTAAAAATATTGTATAACGTGGGGGAAACACATGACCCTTCAGGGACTCTACAGGTGATGGGGACTGAATCCGCTGCTGATGAAGGTGAGAAAACTCTTATGGTTCTCTGGTCCAGGAATGAATTTATTCATGCCGTGGCTTTTGTAGAGAAGTTGGCTGCCGATTTGAGGTGATTGCAAAGTACCTTGTGATCTACCAGGTCGAAGGCAGCTGATAGGTCTAGTAGGAGAATAGAGATGTCTCTGCTGTCTTTGCGCTCGTCTAGTTGGTTTTTAAGATCAAGGAGAGCCGTTTCGGTTCCATGTCTTGGCCTAAATCCTGATTGTCTTGTCCCTAGTAGATTTTTGATCTCCAGATAAGCTTGGATCTGAAGATATGCAGCTTTATCTAAGATTTTAAGGAGGAACGGGACAGTTGTTATGGGCCTATAGTTCGTTGGGACATTGGGGTCCAGGTTAACGTTTTTTAGGAGAGGTAATATCCAGGCATCTTTAAGGTTAGTTGGCACAGAGCATGATTTAAATGAGGAGTTAATACATGATGTGACAAAGGGGGCTAGTTCGTATGCAGCCTCTTTAATAATTGGGGCTGGACAGGTGTCACCAAGGCATCGGGATGGTTTCAAGGACAGGATGATGTTCTTAGTTTCCGCAGTAGAGATGGTTCTAAAGCTAAATTGGTTAGGGGGTTTAGTTTGGTTGGCGGCAAGTTCATGGAGGATGGTTTCTTGCGTAGAGAGGGCAATGTTGTGGAGGGCGGATTTTTTGGCTAATATTTTGTCTTGTAACATTGTGATTTTGTTGCATAGGGCTTTTTGAATGTTAGTGCACCAGGCTTTGTCTTTGGTACAAGAGTCTATCGGTGCAATTTGGGATTCTAATTCTCTCAGAATGGAGAAGATTTCCCGGGTATTCGAGTTCGCTTTATTGATTCTGTCATTAAAGGTCTCTTTTTTTGCCTGAATGATTTGTTTTTTGTAGCTGTTAGTAAGGGCAGTGAGAAGGTTTTTGTTGCGGGGAGAAGGGTTTTTTCTCCAACAGGCTTCTGCATGTCGTTTCTCTTTGCGTAGGGCTGTTAGCGTGGGAGTGAACCAGGTGTTCTGATGGACAATAGGTTTAGATTTAGTGAGTTTCAGCGGCGCAATGGCGTCAATCGCCGAGTTGATGGTGTTATTGTACAGATCGACTAGATCGTTAGGGTTAGAGATCTGGCTAGAGTGATTAGTGATAGGTTGGATCAGGGGGAGAAGATTTGCGAGTGTTATATATTTTTTTGCAGTGGGTGAGGGCAGGTGGAGCATGAGGTTTGGTAGATTTACTTTGGGGAAGGTCTGAAATGGTCAATGAAATCAGATAGTGATCTGTCCATATGCAAGGTTCAATTGCTGTTATGAGGGAAACGCAATTGATATCTGCGACCCTATCAAATGTGCGGCCTTTAGAGTGCGTAGGGCCGTTATTCCGAATAGTGAGGCCTGCTTCCCCAATAGTGTTAGCTATGGTGGAGGCATTGGAGTCTTTTAGGTCCTTGTAGCCTAAATTAAAATCGCCCAATAGGATCATTTGTCTACCCGGTTTGGCATTAGTGTTTAATAGGGTGGTTAAGTCTTCTTCAAAGGTGCCTAGTGGACCAGGGGGTCTGTAGATAAGGTATATTGTGATAGTACATGAGGTGGAGATTTCTAGTTTTAGGGAGAGTAGTTCAGCTGACGGCATAGTGAAGCTGTCTATTTCCTTGATGGTGAGGTTGGCTCTGCAGATAAGAGCTATGCCTCCTCCTTTGGAAGTTTCCCTGTCTTTTCTGAAGATGGTAAAGTTTGGGGGTATGGCTATCATAAGGGCAGGGCCAGCGGCTTTGTGTAGCCATGTTTCGGTAACTGCTAGGAAGTCGAGTTGGTTACAGGTGATGATGTCAGCAATTTCCGAGGCGTGGGCTATTAGAGATCTAGCGTTGATGAGACCTCCCTTGAGGTTTTGTGTTATTTCGGTGTCATTGCTAGTGTGGACCTTGTTGGGCAAAGTTTCAGAGGATTTGGTGCAAGGGGTTTGATTGCAGCTAGGTTTCCTCTTGTGCATGTTGCGTCTGGTGTGTTTGAGCTCCTTCTTAGTGTGGCTAAGAGGTGGGTGTGCACTTGGTGTATTGGGAAGTCTAGTGCCTAGTCTAAGGTTCCTTAGTCTGGTCGGACAGGCCTGAATCTGTTGGGTCTGGGCAAAGGGCGCAGGCTGTTTGGGTAGTCTAGTGCCTAGTCTAAGGATCCTTAGTCCGGAAGGACAAGCCTGATTCAGTTGGGTCTGGGACAAGGGAGCAAGCTGTTTGGGTAGTCTAGTACCTAGTCTAGAGTTCCTTAGTCCGGTGGGACAAGACTGATTCAGTTGGGTCAGGGTCAAGGGAGCAGGCTGTTTAGGTGGTGACTGTGTGTATATCTTTCTGGTTGGTTCCCTTCCTGTAGGCAGATTGTGGTGAGGGGCTGCCGTAAAGGCTAAGGCAGAAAGTGTAGAGAGTATGGCTAAGTAGCCAATAGATGTGTCGGGCATGAAAGATGTCAAAACAGTGTTTGTTGGCAGGTTGTCCTGTGGTAGTCTGGTGTTTAGTAGTCGTATAATCTAAGTGTGCAGAGTGCAGATAGGTTCACCTAGATTCAAAATTCGCTATATGAACTAAAATGCATGACTTAGAGTAGTTAGCAACGAGCAGGGCGTGGTGGCATCGCTGGCACCTGTGCAATGTGCATTAGCATGCCACCAAGCACCACAAGTTCCCCCTTGACCGATCCAATCGTCAACTCAATGGTATGAATGCTGCAGTGCAGTGTGACGACCAGGACGCAGGAGTCAGGACAGGTGAGGAGGAGCCCTGGACCGAGGTGCCGTGCCGACTACACTGCCAACCAAGTAAGTAGACGTACCAGTGCGCAAACCCACGTTAAACGTGCTTACTTACTGGCAGAACACACATGCTGAAATCTCTGTGGTATCAAGCAACACCGCCAACCTTTTCAGTCTGTAAGGAACTGACCAATTCTGAAGCAGCCTCTTCTTCTGTCACATCCACCCAGGACCTTTGCTCGGCCCTGGCTGCACACTTCATCACAAAAACCGAAGATATCCTTTCCTCCCTCCCTTCCACACCACAACATACACCTACACTGGAGCCTCTTGGCACCCCCACCACTTCCCCTCTCTTCCCTCTCACCCGCTGAGGTCGCCAGACAAGTCCGGTCCATGAAGGCCTCATCCTAATAGGTGGACATCTGCCCCTCCAAAACCATTAAGGACAACATTGACTCCCTCGCCCGAGCCTTTGCTGATCTCTGCAATCTCTCCTTTTCCACTGGCATTTTCCCCAACGGCTCTTAAGCACTCCCTTGTGCACCCTCTGCTCAAGAAACCCTCTGTCGACCCCTCCATTCTGGCAAACTACCGCCCGATCTCTATCACTCCTTTCCTGGGCAAACTCCTGGAGAAGTTGGCTATCTCTCAGCTGACCCTCCACACTGAATCTTTTGGGTGCTTCCGCGACCATCAGTCTGTTTTAGAGTATCCAGAGGCACGGAAACTGCTCTTCTGAACGCCTGTGAAGAACTGCTCTCAAACTTGACACTAATAATCCCTCTGTCCTCATTTTCATTGACCTCTCCTCTGCCTTTGACGCAGTTAACCACAACATCCTGATTGCACGGCTCTGTGAAACCCTGGGAATCACAGTTCAGGCTCTGGTGTGGTTAACCTCCTTTCTCTCCGACGCCCATCCCAGGTTGAACTCGGAGCCTTTCTATCAACTATTGCTCTCTCAACCTGTGGCATACCCCAGGGATCTAACTTATCCTCCTGGTTCTTCAACGTCGATATGGCTGCCTTGGCACGTGTGATTGCCACTTTCACCTCTAACTTCCAGTGCTACGCGTGTGGCACACAACTATCTTTCAGGCTACCCTCAGTCGCCTCCTCCTCCTCGCTCATATCCGACTGTCTGTCCGCTACTCAGTCACCCCTGCTCCCGCCTTCCTACTTTCACTCTGGCCGGACTCCCTTGGCCCTGCGCCTGCACCCACCTGCAAGGCTAAAAACCTTGGAGTGATCTTCAACTCCACTTTGTCCATCTCCTCTCACATTTCTGACGTCGCTAAAGTCTAACTATCAGCTAGACCTCCTCAGAGGTACTCTACCTTTTCTCACTTTCCCCCAGCGGCTCTCTGTCTCCAGAGCCCTGGTTCTCTTTAGGTTGGACTACTGCAACAGCCTCTTCCTCAACCTCCCTGCTCTCGTGTGCGTGTACTAAGTGTGTGTTTGTGTCAGCGTGAAAGTATGAGAGTGTGTGTTTTCACTGGTCCCCTTTTCCCACTGTGTGCCCCCACTGTGCCCCCACTGTGTCCCAATGTGTGCCCCCACTGTGTCCCAATGTGTGCCCCCACTGGTCCCTGTGTCCCAATGTTGTGCCCCCACTGGTCCCTGTGTCCCAATGTTGTGCCCCCACTGGTCCCCATGTCCCAATGTGTGCCCCCACTGGTCCCAATGTCCCAATGTGTGCCCCCACTGGTCCCAATGTCCCAATGTGTGCCCCCACTGGTCCCTGTATCCCACTGTTGTGCCCCCACTGGTCCCTGTGTCCCAATGTGTGCCCCACTCTTCCCCGTGTCCCAATGTTGTGCAGTGTTATATTGAGATTGGGAGTGGCATGCGGGGTGCGGTGGGAGTGGGGGGCGAGGTGGGGGGGGCGCATTCCTAGTGTTTCACCCTGGGCACCAAATGGACTAGAAACTGCCCTGCTGCCACCACCCATAGTGCAACAGAGGCCAGGCCTTTGTGGGGCCTCAGGCTCCATCAGGAGCCTATTCATTAAGAAAATAAAAAGCACACACCTTTTGTCTTCATAAATAGGCTGTTAATGGAGCCCGTGGCCTCACAAAGGCCCGGCCCCTGTCTCACTAAGCATGTGTGGCAGGGGCCGTGGATCGAGCTGCTGCTTGTTGATGAAGCAACAGCCCGATCCTTTGGTAATCCTTTGGTAATTTATCCTTTTTTTTTTCTTTTCAAACTGTGGATGCGCGCCCCCCTGGGCAGGGGCGTTGCTAGGGGGGGGCTAAGGGGGCTATAGCCCCTGGTCTTTTGGTTGTAGCCCCGGATAGAATCTCAGGATCTACAGCCAAAAGACTAGCTAGCCCCCAGTCCCAACAGTTCCCACAACAGCTTAGCCCCGGGTCTTTTCCAGACCTAGCAACTCCCCTGCCCCTCGGCATGAGGCTGCAGCCCACCAGAGGGGTGCACCCCACAGTTTGAATACCGCTGCCCTAAGCCCTCCCCTCCAGGACCATACACCAATATGAGTCCAAGAGGGGAGGGCTTAATCGGACATTTTCGATGGAAAGGGCCATTGATGCTGCATCACTTCTCTTGGGGAGGGGAGGAAGGGGGGCTCAGCCCCTACTTGATTTTGTGGGGGCCTCGGGCCCGGAGACCCCCGTACTCGGCGCCCCTGAACACAGGTCTTTTGAATTTCACCAAGAGGAGGTAAAACACACGCCAATGCAAATCAGGTTACCCATTCCAGGAGGAGCGAAACTGCAAGCGTAATTAAAATATGTTCACTGTGTTAATATCTGCATCCTGCACAGAAGATTGCATATCCTGGGCATTAGCTTCTGCAGCTGCAGTGCGCTCATGTACGTTTCCTGCTGTCATTATTCCTACGTGCGCCCATACGCAGACCCGCACAGGGCGAGGCGACGATAGATGGATGGAAAACGTGAACAGGGGAGATCTGGCACAGTCCCGCAAGCAGGCAGGCATGTGAAGAAAGGGAGCAGCCTTCTGCCAGACAGTAATAAACCAAGAGAACCTACTGTTTGCCAAGGAGCATCCAGACAGACGGAACAGCCACACCTGTCCGCAGCCAGTGCCTGGGAGCAGGCCAGGCTCCATTGGGGAGTGGAGAGCGGGAGGGGGGGTAACGGGGCGGTAGGTGGTGAGAGGGTTCCTGTGTTGCTTTTGTTTTGAGCTGCACTGTTCAACTTACCCACATATCCAACATTTCGGTTACAAGGTAGCCATTTTCTAAAACTTAAAATCACAAGTTGGTTTCTGTAAATGAACTTTTATTTTTTGTTTTTGGGGGGAATATACCAGTTATTCCCATCATACTAAATAAAATGGTTACCTGTATTAAATAATAAATGGGAGGTGATGTTGCTTGCACATAGATTTCTGCAGCAGGATCATCGACTGACTGAGGGTCCTTACAGATTACATTCAAGGTGTATATTCTGCTGCATTTGAGCTTATGTGAAATAAATAAGGTTGGTAATAAGAAAAACATAATTCTGTAGGGGAGAGTGTAGTTGAATCAAAGAGTGAAAGATGCTAGGCTTTGAATCAAACATTACCACTGTGATTTCTCTGGGCCCCCTTCCATGCCATAATCCTTTGGTATGTTTGTGCCATTACCATCTCCGGTTCCGGAAGCACCTCAAGACCTTCCTCTTTTCTTCTGCCTTCTCTCCCCCTCTCCCCTGCTAATCTGTTCTCTCTTGGCACCATGCACCTGGCCACCCTCTTTTCTTCCGGGCCCAGGTACCTGCTCACCCACCCACCCTCCTGCACTGCCTCCGGACCACCCCTTGCACCGGGGTCTGTATCTGTACCCATAAAACCCCCCCCCTTTTCTTCCTACACTTATCAGACCTACCCTGTCTGCTGTTTTAAACGTAGCACTTGCCAATTGCTGTCTGAACTAGCACTGGTTGTTGCCTTTATTATTTATTATTATTATTTATCTGTTTCTCCTTTGCTTCGCACTTTCCACTTCTCCCCCTACCATGCACTTTTCCCATCCCCCTCCCTCATGCACTTGCGCGTTCTCAATGTTACTGGTCCTAGTAAGATTGTTGTTTTGTTCTCCCCTGTTCCCCTCCCTTGCCTTGTCGCGCTCTGAAACACTTGTGTACGAGTGCAATAGAAATAAAATATCAATATCAAGTGAGTCTTGGTTCTGCCACCAAACGGTCCGTTCAATCTCAATTGCTAGGCCATGTCCCTGCTGAACTGGAACACAAGCTAACATAGGCATCTTTAGGGCTTGTCTAGCAAATTGGGCAGGGCTGCTCACATTAGTGGCAGGGGGCGAAGGCTGATCACAAGCAATAGCCTGGAAGGCTGACCAACACAAGGCCAGTGGTTATGATTGATCCTGTGACTTACATCCATACTTTCTTAGTTGTGGCTGTTAGGGTTAAGCCAGAACTCTTGCAATGGAATGCAGAGGGGATGTGAGGTGAAGTGGGACACACAGCCTATGGGAGTGTTTGGTCGTTTACAAACTCATTGACTACCCACTGTCATGTTAATCCCTATGGCATTCCCACCAACTACCTGCTCATCCCTGATGAAACATACCCTCCTGGGAACTCTTTGAGCAAGTTCTATCACAAAGTAAAACCAATGATTGTGCTGTATAGGGCCTGCCAGTGTTATATCTATGCATTCTTTTGAGTGTGTTTAATGGCTTAAATGCTTCTGTAAATGAGCTCCTGGTGTAATAAAAATCATCTCCCAACTAACGGGGTGATTCATGGAATAAAAGTGCACCGAAAACATGCTCGTGCGCGCATTTTCGCAAGCAAGCGTCCGTTTACGTATTCATGGAACAAATTGCGCGTGGCTTACCTCAGACCTGCGTTGAATCTGCGCAGGCCCAACACGTCACTGTGACACCACGAATGCCTTGCGCGGTACGCCCAGCGAAGGTGCACACCGTCCAGCGCCAACCTAAAAAGGGGGCGGAACACGTGAAATGAGGAACAACACGTGAAAATGTGGGCGTTACGGGGGAAGCACCGCAGTAAAATCTTTGCGACGCCCACACACGCGTGCTAACAACACATATTCATGAAATCGAACAGGGCTCACCGGCACACGGAAAAAGACGCGCAAAACCAGAAACGCGTACGCCAGGCAAAAGCAGGCGGAAGCGCCCCCGCGCACGAAAGCCAATGCATAAAAGTGTGCGCAAACAACAAACAGACATATACTGCTACGATAAATGTACCATTCCTCGCAGCAGTGATCATGGGACACCGCAGGAGGAGGATAGCCGGGCCTGCATTTTTTTACCCAGGACCAGCATTTTTGGGAAGCCTGATGACCAGGTCTATGGCAGGTATAGGTTTCCACCTCATATCATCCTAAACCTGGTCACTGAGTGGGAGGATGACCTCACAACACCCACCCTGTGCTCCCAAGCACTGAGCCACTTGGAAAAGGTGCTCAATGTATTGTATTTTTAGCCCACTGGGTCATTTCAGCAGACAACTACCATAGTTGGGGGCGTCTCACAGCCCACGCAGTCACGCTGCCTACACCGGGTGTTGGCAATCATGACTGCACGCCCCTCAGTCCGCAGGCAAATATACATGCCCAGAACACCCGCAGAAAGGCAGGACGTGGTCCTGGATTTTTATGGGTGTTAGGCAGAAACCTGTGCAGTTCCCTTAGGGACCACTGCAAAAGATTTAAGGCTACAGGTGTTAGCAGTAAACCCACTTGGTAGCAGTCTGTACCACCCAGATTTACCTGGTAGATGTGGCTGAGCAGTCAGACTTCCCTCAAGAAGAGTTAGGCAGTATGCAAAGTATACTCAATAGGCACTCAGATACAATAATACAAGCAAACACTGACCAGAGCTTTGGTATTAAAGTATATAATTCTTTATTTATAAATACCCAGTTGAAACACTCCATCACTCTTATTGTAAAATATTCTAAGCACAGTTACTATTATGATATATACACCCCCTTTTCCCTTATTAGAAAATCACAGTAAGACACCACTTATTTTCATACAGAGGTGAGCGCTTAACTAGATTGCACTGTACTAAGGTTGTGAAAAAGGGAGGGAAAAAGACAGGATATGCAGGATTACACCACTCTACGATTCAGGAACACTATTAGCAAGGCAGAGAGCAAAAAGTCACTGGTGAGCCAAAGTCCAAAGGCTGGGCCCACTCTTAGAGAGAGCAGAGCACAAATGCGCCCAAGATCACACAGTTACACTAGGCTTAGAAAGTCTTGCAGAGGGTTCAGGAAAGAGTTTAGAGAGGCTTAGAAAGTTTAGCCAGGGTGTCCCAGGCTAACCCAGGTTCGAAAGCCAGGGGCTAAATCTACCCCGTACAGTCGGTTGCAAGGGAAGCCAGGCGGGACACGGTACCTTAAGTGGGAAGGATCCTCCAGCGGTGGCAGTTGTTCCTGGTAGTGGTTGCAAGTCGCTGCGTCTTCCTGGGGAAGAGAAGATCTCGACGTGGAGAAAAGATGCAAGTCGTTGCACTACCAGGGCAGAAACCAGTCGCGGAGTTTTCCGGTAAAAGGTGGTACCTTTATCTCGCGGTCGTGGTAAAATGTGGTATCCCGGTTGCTGGGGTGCTTAGCACGGGCAAGGCGGCCACGAGATATGTCGGGAAAGCGAAAAGATGGTGAAACTGGTTATCCCCACCAGTCAAAGGAAGAAGACTCTCCGGCGGGAGATCTCCTCTGTCGTTGGGAAAAGTGGTGAGACGGTCCAGCAGGGCTCCACCGGTCGTGGTGTCGTGGCAGGTCAGCTCATCTTCTCCCTCGTCGGATTCTTAGGTCCTGTGGCGACTTCTGAAGTTCCAGTCCCCAAAGCCCTGCTTTTATGCAGAAAACCCCCATTCACACAGCCTAGCTGTCACTCACACATGCTAAGTGGTGAGCCGGCCGGCTCACCACTTGGGCCAATCAGGATGGAGTGCGACTTGAGTTGCCTAGGCAACTCAGTCCAGGGTGCCTAAATTCCCCTCAACCCTGCCTAAGTACCCCAGACATTTTGGCACCACTTTGGAGGGCTTCTGTGGAGAAGCCCGCCAAAAAGTGGAACAAAGGGCTCGACTTGGGTTGGAGTCACAGAAGAGAACACAAACGCCATTTTAGAATCAAGTTTTGGCAAAAAATACCAACCGGAGAATTAATATTAATTAAATAAACCGGCGGTATGTTCGAGGCTACCTTAAATAATTAAATAAAGATAGTAGCCTAAAACAAAGGGAAATCCCATAGGAAAATATTCGCGGTTGAATATAAAAAGTAGTATCCACTGCCATCAGCCAAAACTCGATCAGGGGGGACGGAGTCGTGCCCCCTCGACTAACAGACCCTGGGGCAATCGAATTGCCCCAGCCAGTACGTCCACAATATGATGGTTTGTACTGGTTCTGTTCAGAATTTATGACTAGTAAAGTCAATGGTGACTTTACATGCCCTGGGAGACAGTAGTCAGTCCCAGGGTATGGAGTCTATACTGGGGGGTCACTATGACACCCCTGTGTTACTGCATGGAGGGTGCTGTGTAACACACATCACAAAAACACATGAAGCCCTATGGAGTAAAAGACCCCATAGCCCATTTAAACACATCTAGAGTCAAAGGAACACACTCAAATCATGTCCAAGAGTGAGGGTAAAAGAGTCTCACTCTTGGCAGGAGAAAAAAATAAACCCCAAAAATCCAGCAAAGCTGCTGGGGGACTCACTAGGTTAGGAAATTCAGCCTAAACAGAGAATTCTCCCTAACAATGGGGTGGCACACTTCCCCAAAGTGCTGGTGCTATGTACACCTAGGGCCACTGAGCACATCTATCGCAATCGCAAGCTCTGGCATTCCATCAATGTGCAGGTTGTATGCAATGCCAAGGGAATCATTACCTCTGTATATGCAAACTATCCAGGGTCCACCCATGATAGTTTCATATTCAGAATGTCACCCCTAAACCAGGACCTGGAAGCTGGGAGGCATGGCAACACATGGCTCATTGGTGAGTACAAGTGCCTGTCACATGCATGCATGTCCCACATAGACAAATAGACAAAGCCAACTAATGACCACCATTTTCACCTCCCCAGGGGACAGTGCCTACCCTCCGAGCACCTACATGATGACGCAAATACGGAACCCCACCACACCACCCCAGGTAAGATACAACACAGCCCATATTGCAACCAGGGCCATAGTGGAGCGCACATTCGGAGTGCTCAAGTCACGCTTCCGCTCCCTTGTCCACTCCGGTGGCCAGCTACAATATGCACCACCAGTAGTGAGCAGGATCATTGTGGCAGCATGTGTCCTGCACAACGTTGCAACATGGTGGGGCGTACCGGTGGACATGGTGGTGCCCCCACATCCCCAACCACATGCACGGCCACTTCGCATAGGAGGGGAAAGGGCACATGGCGAGGCAGCCCATACCCAGCTTGCGGCACAATTTTTCACCTAAAATCCCACCCCTGCGGAGTGCACACAGGCCTGGCACATTCTAGGTGACAATCAATGATGAAAAAGGGACAATCAACTGTCACAACCTTAACACCCTGAGAATGTGTCCTTGGAAGTGCTACATTGTGTGCATCCCTAGCTACTTAAACCAACCCAATCCCATGTGACCAAAAGGCACACATTCAAAATGCAGAATGCCACTACCCCCATGCAAAACAGCACATCCAAATACTGGTATGTCACCTAAACCCTCCTAAACACCATGTCGCCGTCCGACACACCATGCCACGGAATGTAAAAAGTCACAAATAAATGCACAACACATGACACAACTGTCCCAAAGTGCACTCTGACAAATGTAAATAGGTCACAAACAATTCCCAGACAGATAAAAATAAAACCATACACAGGAACATCCATGTACCAGCATAACATAGCTCGGGACAGCAGATGGCACTGCTTGTCGGCGTTGATGGGTGCTGGGGATGTCAGCAGCAGCTGCACCTCCCTGACGTGCTTGGGTGGGGGGGCATGGCTATTCCTGCATGGGCCTGGACACTTTGCCCTCGTGGACCATCCTGGCCACATCGCCCACCTTGGCCACATCGCCCACCTTGGCCACCTCACCCACCTTGGCCAGCCTGGCCACCTCTGGGAGGTCACCCAGCATTGCCTCCCTTACCACCTGCTGCCCTCCCAGTCATGGCACTGATGTACTAGCGCAATGGGAGGTACAGACAACAATTGTCCTGGGCAATTGGAGTGAAAGGGCAGGGTACGTGATGGAAAACGTACCACTATGCTCTAGCAATGCTGTATGTGACCCATGCGGTAAAAATAATGGGACACGCAACGCTCAGGCACCCCAAAAACAAAAAAAAAATACATGCACATGACCCCTCGGTAGCCCATGTGCAATGCAAAAACATCCCGCAGTATGCTGTGGCACCCAGAAATACATAAAATGCATATGCAGGGAAAACGCAGGCTACTATGACCTCAAAAACGGGGTACGTGACACACAGGGGCAACCACAGTGGGAAAAATGTGTGCGCAACTCACCGTCTGCCTGGAAAAATGAAGAAAAAGGTATGGGCGGGTGCGAGTAGGCAACTCTCCGCCAAAACAAGAAGTACACACTCCCACAGTAGTGATCAATTCGCGTGTGAAGCCACAAAAATATGAATCTCACGCGTCGGTCTCCACGAAAAGCATGTACATTGCACTGTTGTCCTACGCGGACCTTTAACCCATACTGAACGACAATGCCCAACGTAACCTACGCGCGTAGGGCCTTTCCTCCGATTACATTCTAACGCACTGTTTCCACAAGTACGGAGTCACGCTGCATCCGGCTGGCCACGCGAAAGCTCACGGGAGACCCATGCTCCTGCCCACAAGGCCATTTACCTGCCTCCAACTGCCCCGAGCTGCCTCCTAGAGCCATCTGCTGCTGCCAGCCCACTTTGTGTACCTGCTGCTCACGTGCCCTGCATTTTGGTGCCTGCTCTGAAGCCATTGCCAGTGATCCTGTTGCTGTGATCATCTCTGCTGATCCTGAAGACTCCTGACTGCCATTCCATCGCTCCACAGCCCAGCCCCAGGACCACCTGCCCACCCACACCTGCCTCTGGGGTTGCCATGTCGGACCCATCAACATCTGAGGCAAGTGGCAACCCCCCGGCAGGGAGGCAGAGGGCTGTCAGCTTCTCCTCCACAGAAGTTGGCATCCTGGTGGAGCAAGTCCTGGGGCATTATGATGCCCTCTTCCCTGGACCATCCCGCGTCGACAAGGAAGGACGGAGTAAGATCTGGGCAGACATCGTGGGTGCCATCAACGCAGAGGCGGTGGCACCCCACGACTAATGACATGTCCGTAAGCACTGGGAAGACTTCAGGGACAGGACTCTCAACAAGGCCTGGTGCCTCCTCAAGGCTGCTGATGATGGAGTGAGGCACCAGGGCCGGTTGACCACCAAAGAGATGCCGGTCCTGGAGCACATCTACCCAGCGCTGCACGCCCAGGTCTTGGATTTGGTGCTCCATCTGGAGTCGACTGGTAAGTGTTCATGTATTCTTGTCCACCATAGTGCATGTGTATGTTGACGTGTGGCTGGAGTGTGCACCTTGGCCTCATGTCTGGCATGCCTCCTGTGCAGGTGTCTGTGTGCATGTCCCTGACAGTGCTGCATTTGAGTCCATTCAAGCCTGACCCACTTCAATGGTTGTTAGGCAGAATCCTGTGCAGTGCCCTCAGGGACCACTACACACAATTAAGACTACAGGTGGCAATATAAGTTTTACCTTTGGTCAATGTTCCCTCTAATTTTTTTGGGCTGTGTGCACCAAAGAATAGTTGTGTGCGGGCTGTTTTTCAGTCATGTGCGCAACTGAGTGACACGCTGCCAGACCGAGGGTGGTCGACGGCGGCACGGCGGCAGTGGTGGTGCAGCGCCTTACCAGTGAGCAAGGCTTAGTGATCAGATTCCACAGTGTGCAAGCGAGGAATGCGAATTTGCGGCACAACAAGCTCTACTTCAAGCGACATTTGGGTGCTCTATTCTCAAGACTTTAGCTCATCTGAAATTGTGTCCTTTTACATCTCTAAACATTAGCAAGATCATTCGTTTTATGATGGGTTGGTACAAGAACAGAGTGGTTCTTGTAGTGGAACACAGATTCTGCCTCACAGATGAATATTAGCACAGCATTAGCTTCTCCATTCTCAGTTCACTAAATGTATGGAATATAAAGGAAATGCTTTCTATTGGTTTAATGAAATAAACAGTATACGAACATGATTAATGACAAAGATGACTAGAAGTGGGGGTATGAATGGACATTGGACTATTATCATATCATATCATAGTCCCCATTCCCAAAATGGAAAATGGGGATTTACCATTTACTGGCGCCTGACTTCCCGGAACCGCAGGGGCTATAAAGCCACGGTGTTTCCGGCAAGCTAGCCGCCAGTAAAATTCCCAAATCCGGCATGGTTACCACCAGACTTGTAATGAGGCCCTATGTCTCTCATTTATATTGTTTATTTTCGCTCCACATTTAAAATGAGACTGGTAGTCTGAAAACAAGTATTTTAAAACAGAAAAAAATCAGTATCAGCATATTTCAAGGTCAAGTGGTGGCACATGAGTAAATGCAGCACCCTAAAATGCAGCGGGTGCCCTAACTTTCGAATGAAGCCCAATAGCCACCTATAAGTGGAAGCCCTAGGGTCCCATTCTGGATGGATGCACGAAGGAACGGAGTGGGCTTGGGGTTTCGCCATCTATTTCACTTATATGGAATCGAACGCTTGCCACTGTGCCAGTAGAGAGCTGGTTCTAGCAGGGGTGGACCGGGAACAAAAAGAGGCTCTAGAAAAATGTTATAAGTGGCCCCATTTCCCCAAATTACACATTTTCAGCAAGCCCAAGACCTTTCCTATGAGAAACTGTGGAAATAAAATACCAGTTACCTTACCACACAAAAGACGACCATGGCGCAGAGGCCTGCCAGGAAATCTATGGAGTTCCCTATAGTCGGACCGCCCCTGAGTTCTAGTCATTTACTGGGGGTCGGCGGATAGTGACTTTTCAAGGATGACACACACTACATGATGAAACTGAGGTGCTTAGACTCAAACTCGGGACTCAACTCAAACAACAGAAAGTAAACCAGTCCTCATTACAACAGTCCTTACATTGCTTGCTAGCGTCTCCCACTTTCAGCATATTTCAAGGTCAAGTGTGGCACATAGGTAAATGCAGCAGCACCCTAAAATGCAGCGCCGTGGATGCCCTAACTTTCGAATGAAGCCCAATAGCCAGGGGTCAAGTCCTAAGAATTAAAGTGGGGGGACTCATCCACAAATGCAATCAGATGTGACACTACCAGAAGTTAGCATATCAAGGTGAAATATGCGCATTTCATTAAATTGCCTTTGCATAACCACCAAAATTGCACAGGATGAATGGCATTTGCCTTTCATAAAATCAACACACACAAAACTAAGAGAGGATATTTTCTTCTAATAGTGTATTTGAAATCGTTAAAACGTTAAAAGGTGTGCATGTTTTACTCCAAGAACCAATACAAATGTTTTCCCTGGGACTTTCAGCATCGAAATGAGACATTTCACCGTTAGTTGTTTGTTATTTGTCATCAGGTTATATAGTGCATTGGTGAAGGGTCCAGCCTGGAAACCGGACAACTGCTTTTCGCAAAATTAATCACATAGATCCATCCTAAGAATATTCATTAGTCTGTAGCACCCTATTTCCCCTGGACATCCTTTGTGGTGCATACAGCACAGTGTCAATGTCACTATTGTGTCAATTTTAGACCCAGTATAGGTAAGGCAGAGATGACCAGTGTGTGCTGCTGCTCAAAATGCAGACTCATTAGCTCATGTTTGAAATGTGCATAAATTACACAGAAGGGCCCTGTTACGTTTGTACTTTGGTGTAAACAGGTCTCCTCTGTGGACTGTTCAACATTAGCACATCAGAGTTGAAAGTGGAGTGTAAAATGGTGGCATGCTCGCCTTTACGCCACTCTGCCTGCCATTTACGCACGACAGGCAGCATTTGCAATGGATTACTATGGCACCCACAGCATTTACAGCAGCATGTACATGTCATGCTGTCATAAATGCGGGAGTATTTGTATGGCGGAGAGGAAGAGGGAGGCAGAGTCATAACTTAGGATCCATGCCTCCCCTCCGCCATAGAAATGGATGAAAATGAGGTGTAACGTGAATTCAATGCCTTACATTGACATATGCCTCCACAAAGATGAGCTCCTATGTGTTCAACATCAGGAGGACATAGAAAGCGGACCCACCACCCATCGAGATTATGCAGAATGAAATGCAGACGGTTCAACAACAGGGTTTCTTCTGTCGCAGGCTCGGACTGGCCTATAGGTCAATAGAGCAATGCCCGAGCCAAAAACGCAAAATGCTAGTGTGGGCCAGTTTTTTGGGTCAAAGTGGGTCACTATTTTGGCCCATGTGGGCCAGTTTGATGAATTACTTCACCATGTGGCTAGTCGTTTTGACCAGTGCTTCTGAATAAATATTCTTGAAATTGCACAATTTGCATCGCATTTTATCAAAAACCTCTCCCTTGGTTACTACTCAAACTGTCCGTCACAAAAGGAATGAATTGCCATTTGCAACTGTGAGCCACTTTTTCATTGGTGCCCGAGACAATGTTATGACCCAATCTGTCCCTGCTTTTATGTCGCATGAGACGTCCATTAGATGTTTAGACTTTTTCAGTGCACTTGTGTTGATTTTCAACCCATAAGAAGACAATGGGCCTCATTCCGAGTACGGCGCTAACCAATGGCGCTATTAACGCCCTGGTTGACGCCGTGCCCGGACCGGCAGCGCCTTGGTGGATGGCGGAATCACCGCCCCATTCCAAGGTTGGCGGGGCGGTGATTCCCCATTCACCAAGGCTCTTCCCCATTCCCAAATGAGCCCCCATAGGGCTCAATGGGAATGGGGAAGATGCAAATAACGGTGACCGTTCATTACGGTCACCGTTATTGGCTTGCAGGCCCCTTTGCGCCCTCGACTTTAACACCTGCTCAAAGCAGGCGTTAAGGGCGAGGGCGCAGAGGGAACTCGGAGTATGGCGGTAAGGGAATACCGCCACCGGTCTCGTTACCGGTGGCCGCTATCCCTTACCGCCATACTCGGAATGAGGCCCAATGTGGATTATTGAAGCGGAGGCCAGGCTTTGAAAGGAAGAAAACATTGCAACCCCTGTCCCTTCCCATGTGCACATGTTAATTAATCCCCATGGGAGCAATGAACGATGTGAGGGTTCAGATCTGTCGGAGAGGTTGCTCTGCTCGTAATTGCTTTGTGAGCTATTTGTTGTTGTTGTGGTGTTTTTTTGCTTAGACTCTCCAAGGTTGCCACAGCAAAGGCTGGGGCTTTGAGGATGCTTTCTCATGGCAACTCGTGAAAGCGCTTGCCGCCAACTGGAAGGGAAGCCTCATTGCTTGCTAGCGTCTCCCACTATCAGCATTTTAAAAGTAATGTCTTTTTGCATTATCCAGGTTACATGTCCTAGAACCTGGAGAATTCCAACATGACGGGCTGTGCAAAAAGACATTACTTTTAAAACGCTGAGTAGTGGGTCTTGATCCTCCTGAATTCGGAGGGTGCAATATTCGGGTACAGGCCACACATACACCTGGACATTAATAAGAAGGCTCTTCAGTCCTCAGCGCGGCCCGCAGCGTGTTTTTAAAGCTGGCGTGGGATCCCCCCAGATGCTTAAAATGCAATAAAATAGAGCATTCCTTAGGTGCGGTCTGGTGGAAGGCGGAGGGGGGGGAAAGGTGTAGAATGCCGTCGTGAGCGCCGAGTCCACGGGGGTACAGGCAGGTTGGGACTGCTGTCATGGTGGCGATAAGAGACGATCCCCTGCTGATGAAATCCGACAGATAGTTGAAGTCTCATCTTAAATGGACTTGCAAATCCAAACTTAGGCTGCCCGCCCTGCCACCCACCCATATAACTATTTTTGTACCTACCTTAGGCTAGGTGGCACATGGCTGTGCGCAGCTCTCTTCACAGGGGTGGGGTCACACAAGCTGCAGCAGGTGCCTGTGGCGTCGTCCGTCGTGGCACTGGCAGCTCGAGTTCCTCAGGCTCAGCCAGTGTCTGCATGCAGGCTTGGGGTCTCTCGCACTTGCTACTGGCAGACAGTGCCTAGTGCGCAAGGCAAGGAGAGACCCAGCAGCAGGGCACGTGCATTCCCGCGACAAGGCGGTGGCTAGGCTCCCTGCGCAAGCGCAGAGTGCAGCCCTGAGCCAAGCACAGTCAGCACGAGTAGCAGCCCAGGAGGCCGCAGCAAAGTTCGTGTCATCGCACGAAGGTGTGTTTTCTAGCAATCACGAAGGTTGCTATTGCCTCCTGGCCTGCATCTAGGCTGGCCGCCAACCCGCCAGTATTTATATTTGGTGGCCAGCCTTAAAAAATGTTAAAAAAAAAAAGATTTTTTTTTTCATGAAATGATGATTGGAGCACAAGTGCGCGGCAAAAAAAGCACTATGCGCGGCTCAGAATCAAAAGGTGCGCGGCCGCACAGGCACGCACCTTACAGGGAACATTGCCTTTGGTACAAGCCTGTACTACTATGTTAAAGTAGTAGCAGTAGCGGAGCAGCCAGGCTTATATGAGCAGTAGCAGAGATTACACAAAGGGACCACAATAACTGTGACTCAAGCAAACACTGACTCAAGGTTTCAGGAAAAAAATATAAGTACATTTATTTTTAAACCAATTGTTATTAACACGACACTTCTATTAATTCAAAAACCACATGTAAAATATACTACAACTAACCAATTCACTTTGTACAGCATTATTCGAGGTAAGTACCCTGTGTTTGAATGGACCGGTGTTATGAAACAGAACATGTTACCGTGAATACAATTGCGATCACTTTTTGACAGTTCGGTCTACTAGATAAACACGTATCCGCGGCAAGAAATGCTACCGGGGTAAAAACACACTTAGCACACGAAATACCCAGAGAGATTTGGGGGCAAAAATCACAGGCAATATGTTGGTTAGGCAGACAGAATCGAAGAACACACATAGACAGGAATTCAAGAGTCAAGGGGCCGGAGCCAAAGTCAAATGACACCGGGTGCCTGTTGTCGAGGATCACACAGTCGGACAGTTCGAGATTCAACATTGCCAAGAATACTTTGATATTGTCAATGTTCGGAAGCAAAAGTTATAAGAAGGAGGGAAAAGTAAGGACAAGCCTTAAAATAGAGAAATAGGGATTTCAACCAAAATGCCTCAAACAGGACACAATACCTTTCTCAAAGAACAAAGCTGGTGCCACGGCAGTTGTTCCTGTTGGTTTCCCGCAGACCCACGCTTTCCTGCAGCTTCAGCACAAAGGACGATGAGGGGGTCTGCACCACACAGGGATGAGGCCGGTAGCAGCGACAATGAATAAAAGGTGCATTCCTTAAAAACAGGAGAGGTTCTTCAGGTGGCTATCCGGACCACTACAGCAGTGTGCAGCGATTTCGACCACGAAGGCAACCTCTGGCTGAAGAAGATGAGCTTGTTATCCCCACCAGGCTCAAGGGAAGACGACTCCGGACTGGATCTCCTCTTAGTCGTTGAAGGGTAGATAGCTCAGGACTGCAGCAGGGCTTCACCGGTACGGGGTAGTTGCAGCAGTCGACCTCTCCTCCACTTCTCGTCGGTTCCTTGTAGTTCCAGTGGCGACTCTCTGACTTCCAGCCCAAGAGACCTGCCTTTTATGTGCAAAAAACCCCATTCACACAGCCTGGCTGTCAATCACCCAGCAGGGGGGTTGTCCAGCCTGGACAACCACCTTGCCCAATCATGCCAAAGTGCAACTTTGGTTTCCTAGGATACCCTGTGCAGGGGGTGACTACACCCCTCCCTCACATTCAGCCCACCAAGAAACCCAGGCGCCTGGAGGAGGGCTTCTTAGCAGAAGCCGGCCAAAAGACAGTGAACAAAAAAGGCAAACCTGGTTTGCCACGCAAAGTAAAAGAAGGGTTTTAACAAAAAGAAATGGCAAATAAACTGCACCGGAGCCAAAAGAAAAAGCATTTGGTCAAGCGGGTTTAAATTCGAGGCTAACACAATAGCCTACAATATTACCACGGTTATATAAGATAACCACGGTAGAAAATTAGGGTAGATACCAGTGCCACCAGCCATGTCTAAATGTTAAAAAGAGCGAAACAATGCTCTACGAGGTACAGATAAAAAGAGTTAAGAGTGGAGTGCTTCCAGCACTCCATGTAAGATGGTGTGTACTGGATCTGTGGTTAAATTTGACCAAGTACATTTAAAGGTAACTTTACCCTTTTCTGGGGGACGGTAGTCGCCTCAGAAATGGAGTCGTGGGAGTCTGAACGACAACCTTGTGCCACTGCACAGAAGGTGCTGTGTGACACACACAAAGAAGGGGGCTACTGAAGTGGTGTATTCCAGAGCCCACAATCATAAAAACAGGTCAAAACACACAGCAAAACACTAGTAAGAGTGGGAGAAAAGCTCACACTCTTACCAAGTGGAAAGAAACAACTCCAGGGATCCAGCAAAGCTGCTGAGGGACTCACTAGGTAAGGGAAATTAGCCATGAAATGAGAATTCTCCCCAACAATGGTGTCTGTGTTGCAATGCATGATGCGCACCGGCATGTAACAAAGTGCACATTTCCATACCCGTGCCTGGACTGGGGCACGCGAGAGGTATGACACATGGGTGCTAATGTCACCATCATGGACATGCATGGTGTACACGTGCGTGTGTCTGAGTAGTGAGTGTGTGACTGGCCAACCCCATGGATGCATGATACATGAGCATCTCAATGCATGGTTGACTCATTCGGCCCAGTTGTCCCCAGGTGCACTGTGACAGGAGGTCTACATGGCCTGATGCATGACTGTCAGGTGATGTGTGTGTATGTGATGGGCATGTACCATGATGCATGTGAGGTTCAGGCCCTCCTCTGATGTGCTCGCAGTGCCTTGTACATGGATGTGAATGTTTGTTGCACATGGCATGCATGATTGTGCATGTGTGTTGCTTGCATGACCTGTGTGTTGGGGGGGTGATGGTTTTGATGTTTGACAGTGCCACTCATGTGCATTTGCTTTGCTCCAAGCAAACATTTGTTCGGTACACTGATGCTTGTGTTCAATGTCTCCCTAGCCACAGCGACGACGGAGGAAGAGGGCGGAGGTGGCACTGTAGAGCACACACCGCAGGGAAGCCTCCACCAGGCACAGACACAAGGCCCAGTCTTCCTCCCAGGTTATGTCATCTTCCGGGAGCAAGGACGCTGGTGCCACATCAGAGTCATGGGCCGCAGCTGCTGAGGGGAGGCCCAAGAGTGTGAAGTTGGCAGTGGGCTCCTCGGCAGCGGGAGGGGCAGGTGAGACCACACACGGGCAATCCGATGCGGAAGGCATTGGGGAGTCAATCAGGCTGGTGGTGGTGGAGGAGGTGGAGGAGGCCGCATCAGCCCGGCACATGGGGCCCGGCGGGGTGATGAGATAGGTATTCCTGGTGCAGTCCAGGGTCAGGGGCCAGAGCCAGTGCAGGTCACCGTGGAGGGGCCTGTGACTGCTCCTGTCCCTGGAACTGTGCCTGCACCAGTGTGCATCTGCGGGCATGCCTCAGGCGGACCCTTCTGCAGGTGGCGGATGTATCCACGGATACAGATCTTCCACTACCTGCGGATGAGGCAATTTGTGACAAGGTTGAACCTGTGCTAGCCGGTATTGCGAGGCGTACAGGAAGCAATCGTGATGATGTGCAGGCTTCCAATCGGGGACTTGCATATCATCACGATGAGGTCTGTCGCCTCATCAACTGGCTAGCACAGTTCATGGTCACAAATGTGCTACGTGTGCTGGCCACTGCTGCCACCACCTCCTCCTCTTCCACCACTGTGCGCCAGTCATCCTCCCTGCCGTCTTCCGACACAGATACCAGGGCCCCCTGTGGACCTGTCCCAACCATGGCGGCCAGTCTGTTGGAGACCACATTCCTGCCACAGTCAGGAGTCGACGGAGGATCATCAGAGGTGGTCACCGCAGCAACAGGAGCAATGGCAATGGAGGAAGTGCAGGCACCATCATATCACATCTCACGCTATAGGGAGGGTTTAACCTCAATTAAAAAGTCGCGAGCGGGGTACGTGCAGCCCGTTACACGCAATTTGGCTGGCGCAAGCAGGGTATGCGCGATTTTGCATGGGTACGCACGGCCCTTTACACGCGATTTGATGAGCGTGGTACTTTCCACGAGTTTTGGCTGGTGCAAGCGAGGTACACGATTTCGCAGGGGTATGTGCAGCACTTTCCACACGATTTGGCTGGTGCAAGCGGGTTACGTGATTTTGCAGGGGGTATGCGCGGCACTTTACATGCGATTTGGCTGGTGCGAGCGGGGTATGCTCCGAATTATTCACGCGATTACGATGGAGGGGGGCTGTATTATGGGCCAAGGATGGCGCTGGGCCTTGCGCCATATTGGCCATTTCACTGGCTTTTTCCTGCGCACAGGGCGGTGTTAGGGGTGTTACTGGTGCTACTTGGTGTTTATTGCGCCACGGCCACTAATGCATCTGGAAATCCATCAATACGCGTACCGTGCGATTGCTGGTTTGCGCCACGGCTGGTGCACGCTTGGCGCATGCTCCTTCTTAGCACACAGCGCTTGCGCTGCTTCTGTGCTAGATTCTATGAATCGGGCCCAATGTGTGCTGAAGCCTTTCCATTTATTAGCAATATCTATGTTGTGCATCTGTTATTTGCAGTGGAGTCCTGTCTAAAACAAGGTATTGCAAAGCCACAAGTTGTGGCTTGTGTATAGAAATTGGAGAGACATTTGGCAGGTAGTGCCATCATATGCCCAGGTACTCACACCAGTTTCCATCTGTTTCCAACTTATGGTCAGCTGGTACCCTTATGGCAGTGCCTGGAAAACCCCTATCCCATGCCTACTCAAAGGCCAAATCTGTTGGCTTTGCCAATGAATGTTGGTTTCAGTAAGTGAACTTGTATATACCCAGATGTGAGTGCCTTGCTTGCTATACCTAGTGAATAAAGCTGCACCTCATGGTTAGCTGAGCAAGGCCCTACCTGAACATGTCAAGGCTGAGGTGACAAGTATGGTCCAGTTTCAGAACTTTTCATGTGTACTTACCAATGGGGTTCTGACCATATTAGAACATTATCTTTGTGTGGAAGCCTAGCCTGCCCTGTCAGAACTTTACTCTATTCAAAATGATAAGTATAGACTTGACAACCTCATACTGTTTGAGTAACTATTAACACAGTTTGTATGCAAACAGAATACATCATGTTTAGTGTGGGTCATGTTTAAAAGGTATCCGGTGCTCAGTGTTTTGGCAGTGCCGTAAATTGTAGGATCCCACCAGTGACATGGGGGAGAGGGAGTGGAATAGAAGGATTGTTCCCAACCCCCAAATAACGTTTGCTGTGGTCATTTTTTCTTAAGACTATGGGCCTCATTACGACCCTGGCGGAAATCGAAAAACGATGGCGGAAATGCAATACCGCCATCGAATAGCGCTCGGTGCGATTATGACCCGTCACCGCAAAGTACGATGCCATTAGCGACACCGTAGTGAACGCCAACGCTAACTGCACCAAGTACGCGCGCGCGCGCGCGCCATGCCAAACCGTAATTACCACCATGGCGCAACGGTACGCGAATTCTGACCCTAGCGGACATGCACCTAACGCCATCAAGCACGGCGGAAAGTACCATTCCGCCATGGTGAGAAGTACGGCATCGCGAACCAACCGTAAACGGCCCTACTGAGTGCCTGTACACCGCTCCCTGGCCACATCGTACAACTCCCCGTAGGTGCAATGAAGTCATACAATGCAACCAGTGAAATGTACTAGTCATCCATGCCTGCCAACGAACAAATGAATCTCAAGAGGGGCCAATGGGAGCTGCAGGGCACAGATGGCACGAATACAGAAGCTATACAAATGGACATGACCTCAGTCTCCCACCAAGAAACGCACGCAAACACAGGCACCTGTGACCAGCCATATTCCGATAATCACATCATTCCACCAATCCAACTGGCTGACCGGCATCTGTTACACTAAAGCCAATCCCCCGCCCCTGAGCATGTCATCATCAAAACAGACATATTGGCAGCCCTTACCCCTGACCTCACTGGGCTTCGTAGGCAAACGCGCCCAGCACAGTACCATGCAACTATACTCCGAAGCTGGAACCCAATGCAGATCTCCACACAATACATCTCTCCCCAAATAGGAATATGCCACATCACTTGCAAAGAAGAACGCTACACGGTTCATATCAGAATAGAAATTTAATGCACAACAAATTCACCAAGCCCATACAGCCATTAGGCCATGAACTCCAAAATACATTTCACCATTGGGGGCTGCATCCGCAATAAATGAGCAGCTTCTTCTTGTGTGACGCCCTGTTCCTTCATGGTACACAGGGGCTACATTCTCGTACGAAAAGGCAACATGGAAGCGCCTAGAACCGCAGGGCCGTCCCAATAGGGAGGCACTAGTCCAGCTGAAAGGCCGAAATGTTGCTCCTAGCCACTAGTACTGCGTAAGGGCATGTGGCCCATTGGCGATCGTCCCATAAGATCGTAATGCTGCTCCACTGATTAACACGAAGCAGCAGGTGTCGGGAGTAAAAGCCATCTGCAGGAGTGGCATACAGATGGCAGTGGCAAAAGGGGAGGAGATACCTGTCACCCAAATGAAATGAAAAAGAATAGTATGGCCATCAGAACTACATTTGAATTACTCACTTCAATGATCACACCAAATCCACAGCCATATGCATGCTAGCCCACTCCAAAGGATCATCACCACCCAAAAACCACTTGCGAATCATAACTATCTATATCGAGGTGAAAACACTATCACAAACGAGTGTACCTGTGCATGCGTCTGTTAAAACAGAATCCATCAGATGGGATTGGTAACGTGCATAGACACAAGTGTCTGAAGGCGCGCCGAGACAGGGAGGGCTCAACAAGGCCAGATAGACGATGGTCCCACTATGGCAGCCCTGCATCACATAGCGCAGGGGAGGCGGATAGATTCCAAGAAGCCCTGTACATGGCAAACTCTGTATCAAATCATCCGTCCATGCATCCATACATCATTCCCTCATCCCGTAATGAAATCGCCTGTTTCCATACTCACATAACATGTGAAATTTCCATTGAGTCTGTGCGTTATGCAGCCTGCAAAATCCACTGTGCCCCAGCCCGTAATTCCAGTGTTGTGCAGTAACATGTATTTGGGAACGTCCGGCCTTATCGCCCACTTCGCTATTGCGCATCCCAAACTATTCATATCAATCATTGCATCCTCGCCATGGCCCCTGTCCCAAGGACATTGAACAATAGAACGTTATATTTGCACTCAGACCTGTGGGCATCTCCTCGCCGCTAGCTGAAAACCGAAAGCGCCGACCTTCGAATTCCTCATTTGCAACATCACGTCGAAAAGGCATCTGTGGCCGCTTGAAATCACAAATTAATCCATCTAGTGCGGCTGTGTGTGAAAATGGCAACTGCCTTCACTCACAAATGGGACGCCACGCCCGTCGGTGAACCTCGGTACAGTGTTGCATGAGGGTCCACCGTTACTCGAGTACTACGTTCCACTGACCCTTCACAAGTCTGTTCGCGACTGCAAAGATAGTATGTGAAACAATGGGACCATAGCAGAATGTACATATCAACCAATGTTACACTGCCATCGGGTACAAATACATGATTGCAATAGCAAGATGCCATTCGTCGAATTGCAGCGTTGTGTGCGGGACGTGCTCGCCCAAAGGGGAGAGCAGCTTGCACAGGTGGAATGAATCACCACAGGTGGAGGCCATACAGCCTGAAAACACATAAATTGCACACCCAGCCTCCTCCCACAACCACACCCACTCCGAAATGCTACTGGCAGGACTAGCTATGTTGGCCCTGGGGGACCTGATAGCACTGCAAGTACTCCAACTTCAAGAAGAAGACGAACACCAACTACAACCGGCCGCACAGAGGAGACGCAGGAGGAGGAGGAGGGCAAGGCAGGGCCAGCAAGGGCCGCCAGCACAGCCACTACCACCACGCAGGCAGCCCGCAATCCCACGCCTCCGAGCACATCCGTTCAACCTCACTGATGAGCAGATCCACACCCTCTACCGTTTGGACCGGGACACCATAACCGCCATTGTGGACATGACACAGGCTGACCTTGTCAGCATGATAGATAGCCCAACCGCCATCCCACCCCTACTGAAGGTGGTGTCTGTACTCCACTTCCTGGCCACAGGCACCTACCAGCACACAGTCGGACAGTTGCATGGCATATCACAGCCACTGTTCTCACGGACACTATTGCAAGTGCTCGATACCCTCCTGCAGCACGCAGACGACTACATCTCCCTACCACGCTCGGAGCAGGAAATTACCAACACAAAAGTGGGATTCCATGCACTTGCCGGCATACCGGGTTGCATTGGTGCCATCGACTGCACCCATGTGGAATTGGTCGTCCCACATGCCATGGAGGCCCAGTACCGCAACCGAAAACAATTTCATTCTCTGAATGTACAAATGGTGTGTGACTCCAACAGGATCATTACACATTGTTGTGCCCGATTCCCTGGATCAACCCATGATTCTATGGTCTTGAGGAACTCTACAGTACCACGCTACATGGAGCGACACGCAGGGAACAGATCCTGGCTACTCGGTGAGTCTCATTTCAAGCATGATGATGTGGGGTATGTGATGCGGCAATGACCTGGCAGGAAGGGGGGGGGTGCGTACGTAGCAATGGCATTCCTCAAAATTCCTTCATTGTCCACATACAGGTGATGCCGGGTATCCACTGAAGAGATGGCTCCTCACACCAGTCCGGAACCCACGGGACCAGCATGAGGAGGACTACAACCATGCCCACTCACGTACCCGTGTAGTCATAGAACAGGCATTCGGCCTACTGAAGACTCGTTTCCGCTGCCTCAGCAGGTCTGGCGGGGCACTCCTGTACCGCCATGTGAAGGTTGCAAAGATGGTCATGGCATGTGTCATGCTCCACAACATGTGCGTACGTAGAAATGTGCCCATGCCCCCTGACGCAGAACTGCAAGCACCTGAAGATGGTCATGATGAGGGTGGGGATGTGGCAGCACCTCAAGGAGTCTGCGAGGCACAGGAGGGCCGTGACATTCGTCAGCATCTCATAGATGCATGCTTCTAGCACTCACGCCTGGTGGCTGATACATGGACACGGGACTCGTGGCACTGTGTGTGTCTGGAACATGCACAATATGGACTGTACGCCTATAATGGCCTCGTACACAAAGATCAATGTCCACACATCTCATTGGATGATCGTGCATTGTTTATGGCATATGTGATATCATGTTAAACACCCTATCGACCCGCCACCCAAGTGAGCCCAACACACCCCCTCCACCCTCCTACCTCCCCCCCGAACACCAGTGTCCAAAGATGCTCATTGTCAGTGGGCAGTCGCTATTGCAAGCCCCCTCTCCGGGTATCAGGGGCACCCCTGCCTGTGGAGCGCAGATTCCTCCCAGATCTACGTTGGGGGCTGCCCTGGACGGAACTTGCAACGGATGATGTCTCTGCCTGCTCACGTCCATGCATGTCCCTAAGGGTTTGTGAGAGCTCAGTGAGCACACGGCGCACTGCGGCAAGTTCGGCACATACGTCTTTGGACGTCGCATGCAGTTCCCCCCTCAGGCTCTCGGTGCTTCTCTCCATTTGTACTCTCAGGCTCTCGGTGCTTCTCTCCATTTCTGCTCTCAGGCTCTCGGTGCTACTCTCCATTTGTGCCCTTAGTGTCTCTGTACTTCTCTCCATTTCTGCCCTAAGTGTCTCAGTTGATGTTTCTATGTCTGCCTTAGTGCCCCCACATTCATCGGCATGGTCCTTGAGGAGCGTGGCCAGTTGCTGCTGTTGCACGATTACCTGGTCGAGGGACTGTTGCCTCTGCTGGGCCATGGCCATTTGCGGTGGTGTCACAGAGTGGCTGGTCACCTCATGTTGCCTTGCCACAGGGCTTGTGGGGGATGGCCAGTCGTCGTCTTGTGGGTGCCCCTGCGTGGTATCCTCATGGTGTACGGGATGGAACAGACAGGGGGATTGAGACAGGTCATGGATGGATCTAACTTCGACATCCCCGTTTTCTGTGTCGGAGCATGCTGCCATTAATGCAGTGTCACCTATGGTGCTGCTGCCACCAGAAGCAGTGCCTACTGTGGCATCCATTGGGGGGACCTGTGGTGGTGCTGTTGTGGGCATGCTGGCTGCTGGGGTGCCTGTTGGAGTTCCCTCCTCTGTGCTGCCACTTGATTTGTGCTGCTTCCGTGTCTTGATGCGTGCAGCTGAGGTGGAGGGTCTTTGGCCGTTGGTCTTGGCCCTCTTTGCAGGTGTGCTGCTAGGGGTGTCCTGGAGCTCGTCGTTTGAATCGGACCCTGTGGTGGGGTAAAGGAGGGCGAGCGTTATTAATGGGTCTGTGGAAATTGGAATGGCAATGTATCACATGCATTTGGGTGGTACCTGAGGGTGATTTGGGTCGGGGCCTTGGAGGTGGTTTCATTTGTGTGTGGAGTGAGGGTGCAGTTGTTTTGCAGCCTGCAGTTAGGGTGTGCCTGCTGCACGTGTAGAGGGTGTTTTTAGGATTTTTAATTATTTATGTATTTGATGTGAGTTTTAAAGTGTGCTATCAGGCCTATGTATGTGGACGTTCTCCTGGACATGTGTTACTGTTGCACTATGTGGACACGTGGTACTTCACATGATTGGACATTGTGGTTTTGGCATTGTTTTATTTGGCCCACCTACCTGATTCTTCGGATGTCTGCACTCCTTTCTCCATCCCTCCGACTCCCTCTATACTCTCCATTCCAATGGTGGAGGCACAGATTTCTTCCCAGGGGGTCAACTTGATGGGTGATTCCGATCCTCCCCCGGTAGCTGTGGCAATGTTGCGGTTGGCAGAAAGTATGCTCCGGACGCGTATCCGCAGGTCGTCCCATCGCTTTCTGCATTGCTGTGGGTTGCGGGGTGCGGTCCCCACCGCACTTACCCGCTGTGCCACCAGGGCCCATATGGCCTTCTTGTTCGCAAGTGCCGTCCTGGTCATTTGCGTGGAGAAGACGACGGCAGCATTCTCCTGGAGGGTCTCTGTGAGCACGGTGAGTTCCTCACGGGAGAAGTGGACCTGCCGCTTGCGGTCGCACGCTTTCTTCGCTACTTTTCCCATTTTTCTTGGTTTCACTAGGGTGGATGACGGGTTGGGATGTGTCTCAGGGTAGTATTTTTAATGGTTGTGTGGAATTTGTGGTTTTATAGGTGTACGGCGTGATGTTTCCCGTTCCGGGACCATGCTTTTACTTCCGTTTCCGTATATTTCCGGTCACCGTACTTTCCGGTTGGCGCTCACTGCGGTGTCCGCTAAGATGGGTGGCGGTATTGCACCTAGGGCGCCGTACGGCGGCGGTGTGGGCCGTTTTGGGGTCATTTCCGCCATCGCGGACTTTGCACTTCCGCCATGGCGTGGTGCTCGTGCCCGATGGGTCGGAATGAGCCGCACTTTGCTCCGTCGTGCAATGGCGGAAACGCTATTTACGCTATGGCGGTCCGGTCAGTCACTTTCCGCCAGGGTCGTAATGAGGGCCTATGTAAGGTTTTAATAAGCTACTTAAGTGTGATTGTTGGGTGATTAGAAAGTATGGGATACAGAACAAGCTGTGTGAAACAATGACCATGTCATGCATTTAATTTAACTTTGTGTCTGTATGAGATTTTGTGTAAATTCTCATTAATTTGCATGCTGGAACTTGTAGGCTTCCATTCAGCATGGGGAAATACAGCTACAATAATTTGGGTTCATTTTCCAAGTCAGGTGAGGTGGAAAAAGTGGTGCTAAAAGCATTTATTGACACTTTTTATGTGCTGCATGATTTTGAATCCTTTGGTAGGTGAAGTTAGAGAGCAGAGTGGATTTTTATGCTGGTGGAAAAACCAATGGATTCCTATATAAACTACCTTACATGTACACCTGGTAAAATCGGGCAGATTACCAAGGAATCTATTGTAGATGGCTCCAGCAATCGT
Organism: Ambystoma mexicanum; assembly: GCF_040938575.1. NCBI lineage: Eukaryota > Metazoa > Chordata > Amphibia > Caudata > Ambystomatidae > Ambystoma > Ambystoma mexicanum. Next base: position 669,903,978 of record NC_090936.1, read on the forward strand.
TCATTGTGGGAGGGATTTACACTTTTCTAGACATGTAATGGAAAAGTGAAGAGCAAAGGCAATTTTGCCTGTGTTTTACCATTTACCTTTCCAGTACTTGGTGGAAATTATTCAAATTGCAATTGGCAGGGCCCTTTTGCAAACATGTGCAAACTGGAGTGGTCCCCTCCATGCAATTTAGGATTCATAACAAAATGACCCCCTTACTCTTTTTCAACACATTTCTGCAGTGATGTATACATTGTCTTGTTGATGTATAATGTCACTTTCGAATAAATATGTACACAATTGAGTATTGTTTTATGTATGTAAAACCAAACTGCAACACATGTTTGTACCAACTTGAGCTGGGAAGATGCGTGGTCAAGTACCTAAATTTAAGGCTGTGCTCAAATTGTGACTGGCTTTACCACTGACATGTATGATCAAGGGCAAATCATTTAATCTCACTGTGCCTTACCTGCCAAAATTAGGTGCCCCTCAAAGCGATTCACTTTGCAGTAAAATCTTTTCCCAAAAAGCCTCACTTGTGGTTTAATGGACAGGCAGTGCAGGGGCCATGGACTGCCAAGGAGACACACACATCTTTCTTTGGAAAAAATAAAGCTGCATTTATTGAACAAAATTGCGACATTTAACAGCAAATCAAAGAAACACGTCACATAAGATGTAATCATGGACAATTGCATATTGTAAACAGAATTTACCAGACAATGACATATTGGCCCCCTCCCACGCCACACCTGGAGCTATACCAGGAGGCCAGAACCCCCTCAACATGCACCATCTGCCTCCTTATCCAGCACCCCTGCCCTGGCTGTCTCTCCTGCATGCGAGCACTCCGTCACACCATCACCTCAATTAAAATGTGCTGCAAACATTTAACAATAATACAATTTAGTGCTTCAAAATGTCATTTTGTAGGAAATAAAATGCCCTATTCATTGCGTTAGTATTCTGGAAGGTTGTCTGTCTTTCACATCAAGATGGCACGATCACAAACACCTCCTCCGTGGCCTGCTGGGAGTAGCCACAGTGTCAGGCAGGCATCATTGAGCATACACCATCAGACATTGAATAAGTACTGGGAACTTCATTGCTCAGCTCTCACTGAGGAGGCGGAATGTTCCTCGATTCTCTCCAGCCAGGCCAAAAAGGCAAGGTGGGGGTAGGTGGGAGTAGTGGTAGTTGGGAATGGTGGTTAAGGGGGGCTGATGGAAGGTGCCTGGGGTGAAAGTTGAAGGAGCAGTGGATATAATAGAAAGGGGAGAGCAGATAGGAAGGTAAGGGAAGATAGTTGAATTGATGTTGCCACACTATTTTGCTTTTTTCTTTTTCTCTCTGTACTGTTTTTATAGCTCATTTATTGCATAATGTTGAAAATGACACATAACCTTTGTCTGCAGGGCATATTAATTGGGATTCACCTCTCAGGCTCTTCCTTGTTCAGGGGTCTGCAGTATACATAGCAAATGGAAAGTCAAAGTGGTGTGGGAGTTTATGGAAGGTCACAAGGAAGTGGATGGGAGAGTAGAGCAGAAGACATTGGAATGGATACTGTACAGCAAGTGATTTTGGAAGGGGTGAGCGGATGGAGGGGGGAGAGCAGATTTCCTACTTGAACAAATTGAGCGATCTTGGCCAGATCACTGTCAGAAAACAACATTTGTCGCACTTATGACAGCCAGAACTGGGAACACATGTTTAGCTGGGTCACAGATATATTAAAGGATAGTTCCGGGACTTTTTTTTTATTGTCCCTACGGTTCGGCCATGTGTTTTTAAGCATAACTCGGTAGATCGTAGAAAACTTTCCTATGGACCTTACCCGACTTTTCGTCCATTAACGCACTCGAAATCAGCCGCCATTTTCTGATAATCCTATCATTTCCCCCCATCGCCCTGGCTCACCTGCTTTTGCGGCACTAAATCAAATCCCCCGCCCCTGAGCCTGACATCAGCAGACGCGTACCGCCCATTTCCCAACGCCAAAGCACGTTTCGTGTCAACAATCGCTGCGCCTCAGCTAATGACGTGTCGCCATGGAAATGGCAGGACGCCTCTTTCCTCAATAAGTATAAACACACCGTTTCACAACACACAGCAGCAGATTTTCGATTCCATTACTCTCTCTGTGTTACTTTGAGTATTCTGTGACTCGTTTCTGTGCTCTGGTCAGCTACCTTCATTGATTGTAGCCCGTGTGAACAGATACCAGTACCACCGCTATAAAATATTTTACTTTCTTTACCACTCAATGGCTACAATAATGCCGTATATGTACGAGCCCGAGTACACCGAGGAAGAACTACTGGAAAGGCAAGCACGCGAAAACGATGGGGATTCGGACGGCAGTTGGGAGGACCAGTCAACGGATGAAGAGCCTGGACCATGTCGCATGGACGGCGTCTCCACCTGGTGCACGTGCAATCGGTGCGAGCTAATGCCAACTGAGGAGGAGAACTGCTGCTGCCGTGAAAATTCCGGGTGCTTGGCCTACATTTCGGAAGGCGAGCCAAGTCCGCAATGCATCACCGAGCTGCCAGAGTTCAGGGAAGCCTGCCTCTCACGGACCGTGTTGAGGATGATGATGGTGCTTATGCACGAACTTTGCGGCACTGTTCGTCCGCGTAATCCGAGTAACGAGTAAGTATACTCTGGTTGTGATGTCAGTGATGCCACTACTATTTCATGGTCGTCTCATCATTCGAATGCATGTAAATTGGTTCCATGTTGTGCATTTTCTAGATAGATTTTTTTTCAAAGCAGAATGACATTTTTTACCTGAATCGACAGTGATAAGAAAGTTGTCATTTTAATACAGTTTGCATCTTTCATTTTCACAGGTTGTACAGGCTGGTGGCCTATCGTTGCTTCACTTGGTGGCTTCACGGGAGCCTCGGACACCGCGTTCAGAGAGTAATACCTGCCTGTGCGGTACTTGCCATTAGACAACATTTCCCCAGCGACAGTGGACAATACCGCGGATTTTCCCTGGATGTGCTGCAACCGCAACTTTACAATGTGTAATGTTTATTATTTATGTTCAATTGAAATTAAGATCTAAAATAAAACCCAACATATATTTTAACAATGGTTGTTTTGATTTTTTAAATGAATCTAGTGTGTCTCCATTGAATAGTCTTCCTGTGCCTTGTCTTGTCACACCACATGTCTCCGGCCAGCATCCTCCCTCACGCTGGCCGCCCACCTTCAATCCACATAACCGTTGAACCCATATGCAGCAGACATACATATGTTATTTTGCGGGTTGGCATCAAGCCTCCCGGCCTTGCTCCGACCCCAAAAATACTTACCACACCACTTTGTTCAAGCGTTGGCAATAAAAGGAAGGCCGTTGGATTTTATTGATACAAAACATGGTTATAGGTAAATAATCAATATGGTTGATCATAATAAATAATCCTTTTGGGCACCGGGTACAGAGATGACCCCCTCTGGCTCGTGCCGCCTTGCCACCACAGGCCAGCCTGCTGCTGACTAACTGCCTAGGCATCCAGGGTCTCCAGGGTGAACTGCACCCATATATTCTCCTGGGAGGGTGAGGTATTTATAAACTCACCCCCCTGCCTTCCATGTACTAGATCCTGCAGCCTGCCTCTTACATGCAGTTAGATGGCCTCTCCTTGGTGAGGCCCTGCGGCAAACGAGTCTTGTCTGCACGACCACCGCCCCAATCCACCCCCCGCCCTATCAAAGGCAGTTCGCACCGGGGTACTTGTGCTGCCAAGTGGAGCTGTCAGGGAGCGATAAAGGCCAAGAGGTGCCAAAGACCATGTACACTTCAAAGTGGTCTATAGAGCATGGGTTGTTGTTCCCATGTCTACCGCCAGACCCCGTGTCTCCTGCCAAGCATCCCCCCTCACGCTGGACGGCCCCCTGCAATCCACATAAGAGTGTCTCCATTCACGAGTCTTCCTGTGTCTTGTCTGCACGACCACCGCCCCAATCCACCCCCCGCCCTATCAAAGGCAGTTCGCACCGGGGTACTTGTGCTGCCAAGTGGAGCTGTCAGGGAGCGATAAAGGCCAAGAGGTGCCAAAGACCATGTACACTTCAAAGTGGTCTATAGAGCATGGGTTGTTGTTCCCATGTCTACCGCCAGACCCCGTGTCTCCTGCCAAGCATCCCCCCTCACGCTGGACGGCCCCCCTGCAATCCACATAAGTGTGTCTCCATTCACGAGTCTTCCTGTGTCTTGTCTGCACGACCACCGCCCCAATCCACCCCCCGCCCTATCAAAGGCAGTTCGCACCGGGGTACTTGTGCTGCCAAGTGGAGCTGTCAGGGAGCGATAAAGGCCAAGAGGTGCCAAAGACCATGTACACTTCAAAGTGGTCTATAGAGCATGGGTTGTTGTTCCCATGTCTACCGCCAGACCCCGTGTCTCCTGCCAAGCATCCCCCCTCACGCTGGACGGCCCCCTGCAATCCACATAAGTGTGTCTCCATTCACGAGTCTTCCTGTGTCTTGTCTGCACGACCACCGCCCCAATCCACCCCCCGCCCTATCAAAGGCAGTTCGCACCGGGGTACTTGTGCTGCCAAGTGGAGCTGTCAGGGAGCGATAAAGGCCAAGAGGTGCCAAAGACCATGTACACTTCAAAGTGGTCTATAGAGCATGGGTTGTTGTTCCCATGTCTACCCCCAGACCCCGTGTCTCCTGCCAAGCATCCCCCCTCACGCTGGACGGCCCCCTGCAAACCGCATAATGCCACGGCATATACACGTCATTCATTCACAAACACACCCCTGTTTCGAATTCTTTATAACCCACTTCATATTTCTAATGAGAATTTCTTTGCGCTTTGCTAGTCAACCCGTGAAGGTGCTGGTTATCTGCTCTTCGTCTCTGTGAACTTCCGTGACCACTTCGAGGAAACTCGTCAGTTTGCAACCTGTGAACTGCTCCCTGTTCTACGACAAGAAACTACTCTGATCCCTGCATCTAACTGTTTGCTCGTCAAGGTAAGGCCATGTACCATACTCATTTTGCGTCCAATTTCTTTTCGTTCAAGACAGTACATGCAAGGAACTAGTCACATGTTCTGAGTTTAGTCAAATTATTTTTCTATTTTTTTAAAGTTATTCAAATACTTATCCGCATGTGAATAACGTGTATAGTTCCAAGAACCAAAACATACCTTGCATTGAACCTTTTATGTGTCATTTAATTTTTTAACACATTGGTATTCATAGAGAATTGTTGATCTTTACTTTTCAGAACTTTCCACAATGCCTGCCTGTTCCATTGGCGGTTGCCCTTCGAAGACCCATAATAAATCTGAAGGTACTATAATGCATGTTTTCCCTAAGACAATAGATCAGATAAGAGAATGGGTCCGATATTGCGGATATCCACCCTCTGAGCTTGAAAGTAGAGTCCTAGAAGTCTTTGCGGACAAGAGGGGTGATCAATACCGCATCTGCAGCAGGCACTTTACCTCTGACATGTACTCCACATCATTGCTAATAAAGAAGAACACACCGCGAGCGAGGCGAAAATTGCTCTCAACCGCTATTCCCACTCTATTCGTCCACATCCCTCCACTGGTGAGTCAAGTTTACGTATTTATCTCTCGGCCTTGCGGTAGTGTGTAGCATTAGCTAACAATAATTTCCCCATTTATGTATCCACTCAATATGAAGGCGGAAGATTCTCCATCCGTGTCGTTATTGCAGTCATCAGCCACTTCAAGCGCCTATCGGGTAATCTTACTTGGCTATTCTGCCACTGACTTGTTTTAGGCATGTAAATCAATAGTTTTAATTTATCGTGTAATTATTTTACCTAATGGTACACCCTTGTACTCGTCCTCTAGTCTTTGTTTTCAGTTATAATTATAGTTATCCAAAATAATTCAAGTACTGTCTTTCAGGGAGATGCTGAGGAGTCCAACGTATTGACGACTACCGTTGATGTCACTCAGATGCTCGAGGTACGTTTCAGGACAGTTCCATCGATGGAGATCATCAGATCTTGCATTCTTGTAGCGTGATTGTTACACACAATGTTTCTTTCGTTTTTAGCCATTGATATGTCCTTCTGTCGTCGCCCTCCTATGTGTCTTCTTTTTTCAATATTGTGTTCATTACTAATGAAAGTCCTATGTTTCAGGGAGTCGATGGAGCATTAGTCCAAGAAGAAGGGGGAGCGTGCAGTTACGGGTCGGCGCAACAGCTTGCAGAAGTGTGCACCGCAGTTACATCGTCCCTTGATGTTCTTATGCATTTCGAGGTATGGATACTGACAGTTCAATCAAGCGAAATCATATGACGTGATTACATCCGCTATACTTCCTTCTTTATTAACACAAGTACTATGTTTCAGGGAGATGACGGAGCTTCTTCTACAAGAACATCACCCCTAGTAGTTGATGGAGATCTCTGGGTGGTGACACTTCCAACGATCGAGCAAATCGAATCATATTTACATATCCATTATTTATTTTAGACAACTGATCATTTGTGCAGGTCTATTTAGATGAGCCGTTCACGCCTGCACAAAGTTTCTGTTCTTTTTATCAAAATAGAAAACCATACTAATGCAATTACTGTGTTTCAGGGAGTCACTGAAGCATCATCTTCAATAATATCATCAATGGAAGTCTATGAGGAGCCCGAGGTATGGATCTTGACAGTTCCATCTAACTAGATCAACAATGCGTGAATAATTGTCGTTTGAATGTTCTACACAAAGCGTTCATTCGTGTTTTGCTATTGAGATGTACGTTGGTATTGGTCCCCAAGTACATTTTGTGTTTTCGATATTATTATACATACTAATGAAAGTTCTATGTTTCAGGGAGTCGATGGAGCGTCAGTGCGTGATGGATGTGCTTATCATGAAAATATAGTCGTTGCAGCGCAAGAGGAAGTGGAGACATGCACACACGAGTCGGAGCAACAGCGTCCTGATGTGGAAGTTCGAGGCAAGAAAGTTTCAAAGAAAAGAAAGCAAAAGAAGGTTAGTGTCCTGGTCACTATATTATGTTGTTTTTCACTGTTAATAGTTCAATACTGTAAGTTGTGTTTAAACTGAACATCCCTTTTCCAATCTGTCCTCTAGTTGCGAGTGGGTGTACGAACTAGATCTACACAGACAGTGAAGCGAACGAGAGATGTTGCTTGTCAAACCTTTTGGCAGGGACTTGAGACTGGAGATGCATCGTGCCAATGGGAAGAATATGAAGTGATTGACAACGGAGCTATACCACCACCAGCCATTGATAGTGAATGTCCTCCTGGTAGTTCGGATGCAGTCGGAGATCAATTCACAGAATCCACACCCGCAAAAACTAAGACCGCGAGAAAGTTGAAGAAATTGTTTTATTCACCCATCTCCGGAGAAGGAACAGATGTTGCAATGGAAGAGAATGAAGTGGACGACAATGAAACACCATCAATATCACTGAACATAGCGGAAGACGATATCAGAGATTCTACCTTTCATGTGAGTGACATGTCCTCAACGTTACAGGCCGAACCAGCTGGGATGCAGAGTGACAGTATAAGGAAAGAGGCCAAATTCATTGTATTCGATAGTTGTTTGATTGATATTATTATTCGGATAAAATGTGGGCATTCGGTTGGTGGGGAAGTATGTGGGGAGCCATTCATTAATGTGACTCGTGCAATTCGAGGCACTAACCTTAAAATACATGCCACCTGTACAAAATATCATCCTTTCTCATGGTCTGCACAACCTATGCTGGGACAACTGCCAGCAGGCAATCTACTTTGTGCAGCGGCTGCACTTTTTAGTGGTTCAAGTTTTAAAAAATTAGAGTCTTTCTTTCAGTTTGTGGGAATCCATTTCATTGCGAAAACTCAGTTCTACAAATACCAAACCGATTATCTATTTCCAGCCATTAGCGAAGCTTGGAGAATGGAAAAAATGTCTATTGATAGTACATTCGCGGGCAAACGGTTCAGGCTAGCCGGTGATGGACAGTGCGACAGCCCAGGATTTTCAGCCAAGTACTGCACCTACCACTTTCAGGACATGGAAAGTAAGAAAATTGTGAGTTCGGTGGTCGTGCAGGTGTCACAAAGTACATCCTCAGTGGCCATGGAGAAAGTTGGCTTTGTAGCATCATTGCAAGAACTACAATCGCGGGGAATGGTGATCGACCTGATAGCCACGGACAGACACGTTTCAATTGCCAAGACAATGAGAGAACAGTACAAAAATATAAATCACCAATTTGACGTTTGGCATCTTGCAAAATCAATCAATAAAAAATTGTCGGCTGCAGGTAAAAAAAAAGAATTGCAAGGTATTTCACAGTGGTCCAAGTCAATCAGCAACCATCTTTGGTGGAGCTCAAAAACATGTGGAGGGTCGTTGGAAATTCTACTGGAAAAATGGCGGTCAGTAATGCCACACTGTACGAACGTTCACCGATGGAACACGAACCAACATTTACACAATTGTGAACATGGCCATTTGTCCACAGAGGAGGCACGGAAGAAGTGGTTGATTCCTTCATCACCCACTCACAAAGCCATTGAAATGATTGTATTTGATAAAACTATAACAAAAGCTTTGAGGGGACTCACGGAATTCCGCCACACAGGAGATTTGGAGGTGTTCCACAATATGTGCCTAAAGTACAGGCCAAAACGATTGCATTTTGGCATGGAGGGCATGATAAATCGGACTCTTTTAGCAGTCTTGGCACATAACCATAATGTTGGCCGTCAACAAAGTAGGACGACCGGAACTTTAGGGACGCTTCGCTACAATAAGGCCTTCACTAAAAGAAGTAAACAATGGGTGATCAAACCAGTGTTTGAGGATATGCAATATGAGTTTATTGAGAAACTTATTGTTGACGTCCTAGATAGGCACATAAATGGAGTTGTGAACGAACCTGTGCAGGGGACAACTGCATTGCCACCCAACATTGCCTCTGTTCCATGTCCACCTAAAGAAGAACTCATTGAGAAATACACATCACGGTTTAAATGATTGTAATTTGATTGTCTGTTCTCTCGAGTCTCCTCATGTCGCAGGCCCATTGAATATGTGTAGCTATGTATTGTGTAAATAAAAGTGATTGCTCAGTGTACATGCAATGTGTCTCTCCACCCTTGCCCCTCCCTTCACCGTGCAGTAGTGCGAACCACCCGGGTGTCACCTGTGACTTTGCTCTGGAGTCTCCTCATGTCGCAGGCCCATTGAATATGTGTAGCTATGTATTGTGTAAATAAAAGTGATTGCTCAGTGTACATGCAATGTGTCTCTCCACCCTTGCCCCTCCCTTCACCGTGCAGTAGTGCGAACCACCCGGGTGTCACCTGTGACTTTGCTCTGGAGTCTCTTCATGTCGCAGGCCCATTGAATATGTGTAGCTATGTATTGTGTAAATAAAAGTGATTGCTCAGTGTACATGCAATGTGTCTCTCCACCCTTGTTCATTTGCGCATTAAATTAAACCAAACAGTAATATAAATCATTTTTCAAAAAATATAGAATGTCTCCGTATTTATGGTTCTGTGGGGCTGCAAAGCACGCAGACAAAATGCAAAGATGGAGTGTAAATTTCAAGTCCTGTGAGACGGCCTTACACTGAATGTAGCTAACTAGGAATGTGTGCTCGTTCAAAGTGAAGGTCAGCTGCTTTGATTTTTTCTCGGGTGCCAGAATGGCCCACGACTCAGTATAAGGTTCTATTGTTATTTGACCTTGACAGGCCGGGACCACGTAAGAAACGATAATGAATATAATTTCAGAAACGAAAGCCATTTCATGTTCGTTCATTAGAAGAAATAACGTCTGCATAGAAGGAGTGGTATTTCTGGACTGCCCTACGCACAGACACAATGGAAAATGCAAATATAATGTAAGTAACTCTTTAGATGAGTTTATACCGCAATTTAATTACTATACAGTAGCTTTAAAGACGAGTTAAGTTGGACTTGTTCGTTCTATGTGGCATATTGTTTTGTACCGCGCACTATCTTGGGGAGAACCGTCTCCTTTTACGGAAGCACCTCAAAACCTTCCTCTTTGCTTCTGCTTTCTCTCTCCCTCTCCCCTGCTACAACTGGTCCACTGTCTGCGATCTCGGTCCTGGGCCCTTCCACTCTCCACCTGCACTCCCTGTCAACCCCTGCACTGGGGGACTGTCTCAGTATCCTACAGCCCCCCCTTGACGTTTAAAACCCAGTTGCACTGTCCTAGCTATGAAATAATTTACCGACCGAATATATAAAATGAATAATTTTAATAAAGATCTGATGGTGAGACTAATTTCATTTTTTATGTTTTTCAAACAGGTACTTCACCCATTATTGTCTGTGTCACGAGTACCAGACACCGGCGGATGGCTTTTATAACCGCCAGTTGCTTCTCCGCGTGAACAACGTTACCACCCTGACCATTTTATGGGACGATCGCCAAGTACAAGTATGCCCTTACGCGGTACTAACGGCTAGATGCAACATACAGACCGCTGTGGTGGCCTAGTGCCTCGTTGTTGGAACAGCCATGCGATTATCAGTGCGACCGAAGAGCTTATGTTATCGTAAACCAACACCCTGTGTACTGCACACGAACATCGCTTGCCTCAAGACGAACTATTTTGGATCGAGAGCAAAGAAAAATGAAAATCGCTGAATATTCTCTAAACATTTGATGTCCAATAAATGTACTTTGCCAAATGTACAATCTTGCAGTTTGCTTTTAAACCACAGTTTCATATTCCGAATTGTGGCGCTGTATTGTGAGATGATCTAAGACCCTGTGTACAGCAAAGGAACATCGCGTGCCTCAAAACGAACTTTTAGGAACCTGAGCAAATAAAAATGCAAATCGCTGAATATTCTCTAAACATTTGATGTCAAATAAAAGTACTTTACCAAATTTACAATCTTGCGGTTTGATTTAAAAGTACAGTTTCATATTGCGAATTGTGGCGCGCTGTGTTGTGAGCTGATCTGTGTTGGTTTCCGGGTTCTGTTTGGAGTCGCGTAGAAGACGCCTGGGCGCGTTTGCCTACGCAGCACAGTCACGTCACGGATAGAGGCGGGGAATATGAATGTTTTGATAAAGTCTGTTTCAGGGGCGGGGGATTTGATTTAGTGCCGCAAAAGCAAGTGAGCCAGGGCGATGGGGGGAAATGATAGGATTATCAGAAAATGGCGGCTGATTTCGAGTGCGTTAATGGACGAAAAGTCGGGTAAGGTCCATAGGAAAGTTTTCTACGATCTACCGAGTTATGCTTAAAAACACATGGCCGAACCGTAGGGACAATAAAAAAAAAGTCCCGGAACTATCCTTTAAATGTGGCTCAATGTGCTTAGGGTTTCCTACACTTACGCCCAATGGAAATTGGCCCCCCAGAATCACCTAGAGGAAAATTCCTGGAGCTTGGCCTGCCTGGCAGCGTCAGAGGTGTGTGGAGACAATAGCGCTTAAACAGATGTTTGTATGGAAGAATAAGTCTCCACCCTGAATGCTTCAAGGATACACTTTTGCCAATGCTGAGACATGCCCGAGTACTGACAGGAAGTCCTGGTCTTCGAACATAAAATGGGTGTCCCTCATGGGTGAGGACTGGGACGAGGAAGAGAGGTGAAGTGGCAATGTGGATACATCTGTGAGTTAGGCAGTGGTTTAAGAGATTATCTGTTTGTGATATGCAGTTACATGTTGAAGATGATTACGAAATGCATCCGTCTAGGTTATAACAGTGACATAACATGTTTTAATTATATCACATATTATTACAAAGCTTAGAAGCTAGAGTAACCCTGCATTAAGGGCTATAAAAATGCAATCTTGTTGTAACAGATTAATGGATAAATATGGCAATCAGACTATAAACTGATGCCAACTATTAGACGATAGAGTGAAATCCAAGAAGATGAAACATTTCTTTAGCCTGCCTGCACGCCCTCCCCCTGCAAGACTCTCCACACTAGAGATTTGTTCTGTATGACCAGTCTGAATGGTTTCTAAAATAAATCTGCTCTGATCAGGTTATGCCATTTTTTTGGTCCATAAAATAGGCAGAAAGACTACAATGAATGCAACGAATTTGGGTGGATTTCCCGTATGCGAAATGACATAGGAAGAAAAGACTGAATGTTATTTGTTGGAAAATAGCATTCTTTTTTTTTACCTGCTGCCATTTTTAGATACCCGGATTCCACCCACCCCCTTACTTACCCGTCGGTGACGCACCCTGCTGTGTGCAGCCGACTTGCTGTATCCCTGCGACACCAGTGATTGGGGACAGGCATAGCAGGGTCCTTTTTTCTTTTTCTATGTTTACTTTGTGCGAACGGGTGTGGCGTACATACCCACAAACTCTGCTCCCCTTCTTCACCGTAATGCCACTAAATGGGGCATTTAATTGAATTTTTCATTCGTGCAAACTTTTCGTTTGTCCAAAATTCGATCAAATGTCCCATTCAGACTTTTGTATTTGGTCTTTTTGGGTGATTCCGAATGCAACAGGATCGCAGACTCTGCATAAATTGTAGCAAAGCTATTTGGCAGTGTCCAACTGTTTTTAAATTCATTTTCCGTGCCTTTGATTTAACACTCTTCACCAGATAGTCCAAGTAAGAAAATTCATATTTTGATGAAAGGAATTAAACTAAAAACGACTCTGAGACCTTCAAAAGTTAAGAACAATTTACTGTGGCCAAGTCAGAACCCAGACTCATCCCAAAACATGGAGGTGGCTCTGCAGAAAAGGCCAGATGGTCTGTCAGGGTCTATAAGGGCCTTCAAGCTAGAGCCAGAAGCTACCTAGAAAGACTAAAGGATATATTTCGCAGAGTACCCCTTCTTGACCATGCCTCCTTTTCTAGCCCATGACTTAGCCAATGAAGACCCAGCCCACGAAGGCCAGGACTATAATAATGATCATCTTACTTGTTTACGACCGATATCCCTAGTATAGATGAGGTTGGTAGTAGTCACAATATCCTGTGAACCAGGAAACAAAACAACCATGGAACCCCAAAAGGAAATGCTATCCATCACTCTTCACTTTAAGCTTGCTCATGCACATGAAGACCCTCACAGCCATAAGCCACAAAAAGTAAAGAACCAACAGTACCAGCAAGAAAGAATGCAGCCTACCATTCTTTGCGGCGTGGTGCATTGTGCACGAGGGGACACATGCGGGAACATCCATGGCTGACAAAGGAGCCTGAGGTGCCATTGGAGCGCAGTGTGCTGTGCAGAATCTTACCACAGGATCATGTATGCTATAGAGGGGATCCCCATGGATACTAACCAATGCAAAGAAGATGCCAAAAGTAAGGCCGAGGACGCTGCAGCCAGAGACCGGACTGTTACTTGGTCCTAAAATGGGCGCCTGAGATTTTATAAAAGCCTAGCCAAAGAAACCAATCCAAAAGAAATATGTGCACAGCGATAACAATGTTCGAGATAATGGCCAATATCGTTGATGGACTATATAAGGCTAATGAAGGTAGTAGTCATCCAAAGCACCAGCAGGCACCAGTATGACTGAACCAATATTCAGTATTGGGTAAGCATGGCTCTGCTTAGTTAACACCCGTAGATCTGTTAGGTGGAGTAGATGGCCCTGGATGGCTGAAATCCCTAGACAAGCTAAGTGCCCCTTTAGCGCTAATGGGCCTTGAGGAGGTGAAACAACTGGGTTGCTGCAAGGCTGGGAGGACTGAAGTACCTAGGACTGCTAGCAAGTGAGCTGCGCACCACTACATACATTGATGTAGGGCATTGTTTTACGAGAAGCTACAAAAAATGCAAAACCTAGAATAGTTACAAATAGCATAATGGGTGCTATCTCCCTGAGATTTTGTTTGGACAAAAAAACAAGCAGAGCTTTATGTTCACGAGACAGTGTTTGAACATAGATGCAAGCTGATAGATAAATCCTTGAGACAACTGTCACAAAGTTGGCCAGGCCAAGACAGATGCGGTGCAAACCAGTCTTCATTTTAGGAATGTAGTACAGACTGGATAAAGTAAAAAAGGGGAGCTTTAATTGTAAGTCAAATGAAAATGAGGGAGTCCTGGGGTCCAACTACAGGTTTGCACAAGTTTAGGCCTTAAAGGGGTGTCCCTTCACGTACATGGGGTCTCCCTGTGTTGACCCATAGGCTAGCCCAAGTTCTGGCTTGAGGGCGCTCCTGCATCTATTGAATGCCCTTCCCCTCTTGTTTTCTTCTCTTTGGCTCGCTGTCTCAAACTCTAAGGGTTTACCAAACCCTTATTCTCTAGTTCTTGTGGGGTCACATCTTGCTTCTCTTCAATTTTGGAATAGAGACAATAATGCTCGACTCCCTTGAGATTCACATGGGCGAGCCTTAAGATGGCCTCTGCCACCGCTCTTCTATACAGTGACTCCTACCCTCTTCACTGCCTCTTTTAGGGAAAACTACACAAAAGAAAAGTATCAAATTAAAATTCAACATTTAAAAAATAAAACATACGAACTGCATTCTGCGCAAAGCATTTGAAAGAAACACATGCAGACCAGGTACAGCAAAAGTGTATTTGTTCAGAGTAAATGACAAGGCCCAAAATTATTCTTTTGTGTTACATGCAAGCATACAGCAACCTGTATTAAATGAAGGTCAGTGAATCTGGGATGAAAAAGCAGACTGTGAAAATCGAATTAAGGCCTACATTTTTTTTTACATTTTTTATTTTTACTGGGACATGGTTCATTACAAACCTTTCATAAAAATCAATTACACCTATTAAATAAATGATTATATAAAAGTTAATAATACAGTTAAGTCAACCAACTACATATAAATACATAAGGACCTACAATAGAACAGTTCATACAAGTACATGAGATGAAACAATAGCACAATTCATTATACAACATACATATAATATTAAATATTAGGACGTTAAGAACTGTACACAAATGTGTGCATATGAAAGGAGGAAAGTGCTATTTAGGTATTAAAATCTCATTTATAAAATTCATAATTTCCAGAACACACAGTTTATCAACCACAACACATCCCCTACCAAGTTTAAGTCGTTACTGGTTTATTTTAGGATACAATTAATCAAAGCATGAGAGGAGAAACATTATTACAATTTCCCTTTGAGAGAATTTAATATTTCGTCAATACCCCTCAAAGCAGTTAAGGATAGGGATATCTGAGTCCCAGATAACATTCTACACCAAAAGTGCAACTGTGTATAAATGTTCATATCCTGGACAAATTGCAGGAAACACTTATTTCTGTAGTGGAGGGTTTTTATAAATTCCATCAGAAGATTTTGCAAAGTGTCAATTTTACCTTTCTCACCACATAGTCTACATATTTGTGTTGCTCTTGGAATGTTTATCCTGGCTCCCACAACATCTACATTCGGGAACAGGTTCAACCTAAGTCTAGCAAAGTTGGACCACCATTTAGGACATGGAAACTTTTTGATATATTCTTCAGGAGTATTAAAATGTTTCTCCTGAAGAGCCTGATATCTAAATAGAACATAATTATTGATTGAGTCCCTTTGGTGCAGACCAGCCATGTTCCTACAGGGCTTTCTTATGTCATTGGGTTGGAATATGAGAGTCTCTCTGGTTCGGTCTATTTTGGTCAATAGGCTCTCGCATTCCTTCACCCATTTTGAGAGATGGGTACAGCTTTCATTGTTCATGACTATGTTCAGATTAATAAATAATGATTGTTTAGCGGGAACAAGAATTTTCCTGTAAAATGACAAGGTCCTCCATTTCATTAGACAGGCCAAGGAGAGAAGCCCTAATTTGAATCATATTATCATCACTGGAACACAATCTGGTAGGCCAAGTATATTTTGCAATATCTGCCCCTCCAATTTCTACCACTCGCTCTCCTTGGCATTAAAAAACATATCTGGGTCATAGAACAATGCAGGAAATACTTTAGCCTTGTAATACTTGATTCCTGGCAGAAGGGAGAAATGACCATATACATTATTCAACTTTTTCATTTGGGCTATGGACACACCACATTACTTATTGAATTTCTCTAAATGTGCACCTTTCTCGGGGGGCGATTATAAACTGTGTATCCCAGATAGGTATACTGATCAACGGACTCCATCGTCTCATCATTTAACTTCCATTTAAATTTGTTTTTAGACCTCTTCATGGTGCAAATCCTTTTTTACTTGCTGATATTAATTTCAAATTCATACATTTGCATGTAAGAAGCCAAAGTGTCCAGACACGGTTGTATCCGGCTCTGTGTCTGATCCAATATAACAAGGCCAGATATTGAAGAGAAAAGGTTCCAAAAGGAGGTAGGGGGGAAATGCCCTGGCACCCTTCATGTAATCCCCCAGATCCAATAGATATACATTTAAAATTGACAGAGCCCTGTCACAACCCCATTTAGTACACACTGGCTTGGACATATGACCACTGTGACGATCCTTCAGATGGCGTCACTTCTCCATAAATCCCTCTCCATGAGACTAGGGAGGTGAGGACACTAACCAATAGTCCCTCTAGGTGTGGTAACATTTGGAAGGATCTCATAGAGAGTGACTCCTCTCCTGGGGATAAGGAGGTACAACCTCTTTAAACCACTGCCCCGTATGCTGACAATAGGACCAAAACCTTATGGGTCTAAACCAGGGGTGCACAACTGATTTTGACAGAGGGCCAAAAGTCATGAGGGCTATAGTGGGCCGAAAAGTAAATGTGGGCGGGGCGGTAGGCGGGGCGTGGCAGGAGGCTTTTTCAACCCCCCCAATTTGTATTAAACACATGGAAAAAGAATATGTTTTTGAGGGGTATCGATTTTTATTTGCATTTCAAACTTACATTTTGTACTACACATTTTCGATTGTTATAATTTATTTCTATTTAGTTATTGTACATCGTCTGTTTAATTAAATTATATATATTTTATTGACCCTTGATTGGACATTCCATTATTTTGGACTGCTATAGTTTGCTGTTTGGGTTGCCCAAGAGGAGTATGGCCTTCGTTGAGTCAGGTTTCCTCAAAAAGCAAAGGATGTACATCTCCTAACTGTGCCTGTTTTAGCTTTATTATTGGGTTCACTCTTGGAGTGCAACACTATGCCCCATGGATCCCACCCCCAAATAAACACTATGCCCCATAGCCCCCTCACCACCCCCAACCAAACACTGTGCCCCATGGCTCCCTCAACCCCCAACCAAACACTATGTTCCATGGCCCCCTCACCCCCAACCAAACACTATGCCCCATGGCCCTCTCACCCCCAACCAAACACTATGCCCCATGACCCCTATCCCTCAAGCCAACACTGTGACCCATGTCCCACACCCCAACCAAACGCTATGCCCCATGGCTCCCACCCCCAACCAAACACTATGCCCCATGGCCCCGTCACCCCCAACCAAAAACTATGCCCCATGGCCCCCTCACCCCCAACCAAACACTATGCCCCATGGCTCCCTCAACCCCCAACCAAACACTATGCCCCATGGCCCCCTCACCCCCAACCAAACACTATGCCCCATGACCCCCTCACCCCCAACCAAACACTATGCCCCATGGCTCCCACCCCCAAACAAACACTATGCCCCATGGCCCCCTAACCCCCAACCAAACACTATGCCCCATGGCTCCGACCCCCAACCAAACACACAAACATGCACCCATACACACCCCCCAACTCCGAACCCCCCACCCCCCAAATCAGCACACTCTCAAAGAAGCACCCATACAGACCCGAACACCCCACCCCCCAAAGTAGCACACTCTCAAACATGCACCCATACAGCCCCGAACCCCCCACCCCCAATTCAGCACACACACTCTCAAGCATGAACCCATACAGACCCGAACCCCCCACCCCACAAATCAGCACACTCTCAAAAAAGCACCCATACAGACCCGAACCCCCCACCCCCAACTCAGCACACAAACTCTCAAGCATGCACCCATACTGACCCGAACTCCCCACCCCCCAACTCAGCACACACACTCTCAAGCAAGCACCCATACAGAACTGAACCCCCCACCCCCCAAATCAGCACACTCTCAAACATGCACCCATACAGACCCGAACCCCCCACCGCCCAAATCAGCACACTCTCAAACAAGCACCGATACAGACCCGAACCCCCCACCCCCACAAATCAGCACACTCACTCAAGCATGCACCCATACAGACCCGAACTCCCCACCCCCAACTCAGCACACAAACTCTCAAGCATGCACTCATACAGACCCAAACCCCCCACCCCCCAACTCAGCACACACACTCTCAAGCATGCACCCATACAGACCCGAAACCCCAACTCAGCACACAAACTCTCAAGCATGCACCCATACAGACCCGAACCCCACCCACCCCCCAACTCAGCATACAAACTAGCAAGCATGCACCCATACAGACCAGAACCTCCCACCCCCCCAAATCAGCATACAAACTAGCAAGCATGCACACATACAGACCCTGCAGCTCAACATACACCGCACTTACACTCCAAAATAAACATTTATGCACACCCGACACCCCCCCACCCCCGCATCTCAACATACACAACACAAACATTCAAAACCAAACATTCATGCACATCCGACACCCCCAACCCCTGCATCTCAACATACACAACACAAACATACAAAAACAAACATTCATGCACACCCGACACCCCCCGCCCCCCATCTCAACATACACAACACAAACATACAGCAAAACAGACCCGACACACAAACAGACCACTTACCGGAGACGTGCTCGAAGGCAGGTAAGCTGGAACGCTGGCGAGGTAACTGGAATCGTACTACGTCTGGCGTGGTCTAAGGCTGAAATGCCTTCCGGCATCAAGCCTTATGGACCACGCCAGCCGTAGTGCTGTCACTCCATTGGTGCAGCACACACGCACCACATGGCTCATAGGAGCGACGTGGTGCATGTGTGCTGAGCCAATGAGGGCCAGTGTTTTGTCCGTCCCGGAAGACAACAAAGACTTTCCTAATGGAGGGCGGCCGATGATGCTTGCGGGCCGCCCTCCATTAGGAAAGTCTTTGTTGTCTTCCGGGACGGACAAAACAGCATGGCGGGCCGCAACTGGCCCGCGGGCCGTATGTTGTGCACCCATGGTCTAAACTCATGACTAAAACCATGTGCTACTGTAAAACATCGAACCACCCTGATGGTTTAGGTACTGAGATGAAGAAACTCAAGAGAACACTACAAACTACCAGGGAAAATACCAGTGCAGCTTTAGTCAATGAAATGGATGGTACGTCAGGCTGGGCCATACTGTATCAGGTCATCAGAAACAAACGAAGATGCAAGAGTACTTGGGAGAGTCCCAGGAAGGGTACAGAGGAGAGTAGTAGAGAGACTAGGGGAAAAGTGAGAATGAGTCAAGGCTGGAGAGACCGACTCATGGATGAGAATGGAGACTGAGGAGGTGGTCAAGGTTGAAAGAGTGAGAAAGAGAGAAAAAGGGCTTGGCAACCAAGGCTTAGCATATCGCATAAGGAAGAACAGGATGGCCCGAGAGATGGGCATCGAGGGTGTGGTTCAGGAGAATGCACAACGACGCTGAGTAGGCCGCTGCCGTGTTGGGAGGGGAACTAGAAGTAGATACTGGAGCATGAATTCTGTACAAAGACAGGACACCGAATGTTATCAGAACTACACTTGGTGGCAGGTGAAAATAAGACTGCAACCAAGAACGAGTGGCCTTTTGCCCTGTCGAGACTAGTCCCCATGATGAGCGGAAAGCATCTCCTCAGGCGGCCGACAGAGGACCAGACAGAAAGTCAGAGAGTATATGGCAGTGAAGTGACCTGTAGTGGGTGACCCATCAGGTCCGACAACTACACTGAAACCGTTACCCCAGGCTTGCTACAGAGAAGGGAAAACAAGCCGAGGCAAACTGCAGAGTACTGGTGGCGTCCGGGCCAATACGAAAAGGACAGTCGAAGCCACTATCGATATCAGAGAAATGAGCAGCGTGAGTCTCCAAGAATTAGCGCCCCGCACAGAGAAGGTTGATGGCATCATCCGAAATCTTACTGACCCAGTGAAGCATCCTCACCCCAATACAGGTAACGGGAGTTAATGAAAGTCTGGGATGGTCTGGACAATGAAAACTTAAAGCAACAAGGGAGAAGAGTGAATACTATGAACAGAGAGCACCTACCTCAGAGATTGAGAAGATACGTTGTCCAGGAGCCCGAAAGCCCAACTCCCTGAAACACCATAAAAGGGGGTTATCTTACTGACCCTGGAAAGTATGACAGGGGGCCTAAAAGGGTTAGATGCCCAGGGATAGTTTATGCTCTCCTTCTCTATACAGACACTGAATAGCTGGGAAATCCATGCCAAAGGAGAGAATCATCGTTCACACCCCAGAATCGCTGAGGGCGGTACCAGCGACCCAAACCCCAATCATCTTCTGTCATCAGTCTAGTGCAGTTTGATAATTGGTCCACACCAAGTCCTGCCAAGAGTCCCGTCTTTACAGCACATGTCTTAACTTTGTCTTCTTCAAGACACAAATAAAACTCTCAATTGAACCAGAAAGGAATACAGAAGCCAGTAACCATTTTTGTGATACAGTTCACTGGTCAGTCCCACAGGAGGGTGGAATGGGGAGTCGAGAGGAACTCCAGGAACAGCTTCATCGTCCCAGTAGGGCAGACCAAGAATGGTACAAAACCCTAAAGACTGTGAAAATATCCCAAAAAGGAGCTACAAGCTGAATCAAGAAAGGAGAACGACGTTGGGCTGCCAGCTAGGAGAAGGGAGTCATTCTCTTAACCCCAGGAGAACTTTATGTGACTGATTATTTTTTGTTGGGTCTTTTGTTGGGTCGCGGAGAACCCAGAACTTTTGTTTTGAACAACCTGAGAGGCATTTTGGCGCTTTACATCCAGGAGAAGGGAGTCATTCTCCAGCATTACAAACGAAAGGTGTACTTTATGGTGTTTTGTTGTAGTGACAATGATAGAATAGGAGCCTTTGTGACTGGGAGGGTGCATTTTGTTTTTGACCCACCCATACTTCATGGGCACCCCGAGTTTCTTTAGTTTATGCAGGAAAAACCCCCTTAGCGTTAGTGATGGATAGGTTTGGTTTTAATTTAATAAACGTCTATAGCAACCATATTGCACCACTTGGCCAGTCTCTTCCTTCCTTGTCGCCACACCACTCCCATCTAGCTTTACCCTAACCTTCTTATCCGTATGAATAGAGAACATAATTTCCAGAATTGAGTCAGGTACTCCCAGTTCTTCATTCTTATCCAAAGAATAGCTCTGCTCACTCTATCAAAGGCCAAGGAAGGGTATATATAAGCAATATGAAGATTCTCCTCCTCAGCCTTCCTAATGTTAAGTAGCAGTGATAAGAGAAAGCCATTCAATTGGGTACCAAGGCTCTGATGAAATCCTGATTGGTTAACATCCAATGTATTGCAGTATTCAGCCCATGTATTAAGTTTCCCCAATAATATGGAGGAGAAGATCTTACTTCCCACATCTAAAATAGTGATAATTTTTGGGTTGTGCCCCATCTCCCTTCTTACAAATGGGATCAAGTAGGACATCCTCCAAGATTCCCATATAGTTTTAGTATTAATAATATTCTGGAACAAGATAAAAAGTATGGTTTATAGTCAAAATCTCGAAAACAAAATCTCGAAAAAAAAAGCACAAATTCAAAATCTCGAAAAAAAAAATATCGAATTTTTTTTTCAATGCGTTTTTTTTCAAAATGGGGGGGTTCCCCCCCCCAACCCCCCTTTTTTCATTTTTTTTTTATTTTACCCCTTTTTTTTACTTACCTGACCCCAAAAACATATATAAATAAATAAAAAATTCAATATTTTTTTTTTCGAGATTTTTGTTTCGTGCTTTTTGTCATTCGAGATTTTGTTTTCGAGATTTTGACTGACCACCAAAAAGTATAGAAGCCCACACTTCTTTCCTTGAAGAATCTTTGTTCTTCAACCCTTCGCAGTCTGGCTTCCATCTGGGCCAAGGGACCGGCGGTGTGCTGGTCTCCGTGGTGGACGATCTGGCATGGATGCATGATCAAGGCGGCATTGGGGCTTTGTTGTTGCTTGACCTCTTCACCGCGTTTGACACCATTGATCATGCCATCTTGCTGAATCACCTATCTGGGTCCATCCTCTCTGGCACTGTCTTAGAGTGGTTTTCCTCTTTTCTTTCTCACTGATATCAAACTCTTTCCCTTCCTCTGTTCTGTTCTCAGGGTATGGCTCTCACTTTTGGTGTTCCTCAAGGGACCATAATCTCACCTATTCTGGTCAACATATACTTTCAACCTCTGACCAAACTCACCTCCTCCCATGGCTTCCTCTCCTATTCTTATGCAGATGATACGCAGATCCTGGTTCGCTTTGACCTCACACACCCTGACTCAGCATCCAGATGCAGGGCTTCTCTGGAGGCCATGGGGGAATGGATGTGTAACACTGGCTCAAGTTGAACAGCAAGAAAACTGAAGTGTTGGTGGTGGGCCCTCCCATTGCCTCCTCTCTCTGGACTTCTGCTTTCTGGCCATCTTCATTAGGTCGCCTCCCTGTCCCCATACGTTTAGCGAAGGACCTAAGAGTTAAAATGTCTGCTTCCCTTTCTATGGAGCCTCAAGTTAGTGCAGTATGCCAATGGGGTTATTTCCAACTTAAACTGCTCCGTAGGGTTCTCCCCTTTATCCCGGCTCAGCTCCGGGCTCCTCCCATGTCTGCCTTTGTTATATCCTCTATCGATTATTGTAATTCACTATTCTTGGCACAACCTGTCCATCTTTTGTGTCGCCTTCAGAATTCGGCAGCATGCCTAGCCACTCCCACACTCTGCCCATATTTAGCCTGTGCTACGGTAACTTCATTGTCCCCACTCAGCATATCCAATTGAAAGCACTATTCTAAGTGCACCATGCTTTTTATGGCCACAGTGTAGAACACCTTCAGCCAAAATTCTGCCCATGGACGCCTGGCTCATCTCTGTACCTAGGTTGAAGCTCAGCCGGATTGGTAGTTGTGCCTTCTCTCTTGCGGCCACATCCCTATGGAACACTCCGCCTTATGCTCTCAGGGCCACGTTTAACCATCTTTCTTTCGGTGAACGTTGTGCTCTACAAATACATTTTACATAAGATAACCTAGATCTATATCGCCTTTAGTCCAATAAACCATCTGGCCCAGGCGATCTGGAACTATTCACCCTTCTAATCAGATATGCCATATCATCGATGTCCAGCTTTAAAGCCTATTGTTTACCATTTAAAATGGAACAGTACTGTTTTTGTCCGATTGAGGAATCATAAATATACTTTCCCCAGATATACTCAGGAATGGGATTAATTTGTTTACTTTCCTGAAAAGACCTATCCTCATTCGTAAGAGACCAGAAAGCGTGGGTATTATTTGTAGTTAAAACCTTTAACATGGTTTCTCCATTGGATTGAAACAACTTCGTTTTGTGGCCTTTGAGACAATTTTTATAGGCTGTTTCAGGGCCTTCACTCTATTCCAACTCCCTGGGCCATAACAATTTTTTTGGAGAGCTTGCAGTTGACATCTTAACTTTTTTTTCTTTTCCTGAAACCTGTTGTCAAAGTTATGGTTTTCATGTTTCTGCCAGTAAAACCTTTAGTTGGCTGAATTCCCGCACATTTAGACACTTTATTGCTTTATTGCCAGTGTCGGACTGGGACAAGAAATAGGCCCGAACACCCAAAAAAAAGTGGTCCACCCCTCGCCTCAAAAAAGTGACCCACCCCGTGCCTCAAAAAAAGTAGCCCTCAAACCATCATTTGTGAATCGCGTCAATTAATGACTGTACAGAAAATGCTACTTAGGGAGGGTTCATGAGTCTGTTACATTATAAGACAACTCATAAAATAACATAACTTTGCATACACATCTGTGACAGGGTCCACAGCTCCGAGGCACAGGAGTGGCATGAACCAATCACCCGCACTGTGGGTAAGGGACCTGCTGCAAGTCGTGCTTAACAATAGAGGATGATTTGTGATGTGTTTATGTATTCCTCTTTCGTTTGGAGGATGCAAATTTCTAAAGAATTTCCACATAGTAACGTGCTAGTGCAGGAAACTGGGATTGCAGTAAACAGGTAAAGGCCATTTGAATATAAGCTTTCAAAAAGACAGCAACTGCAAGGGCTTGTAAAAAACAATGTGTGTGTGTGTGTGAGTGAGACTTGATACAGAGTGAACACTGACTGAGGAATCTGTGCCCAGCAAAGCGCAACTGCGCAAACACAGATGTTTCTACAGAATCAGTGCCATTAATGAAACACGACCTTTCACCCCTTGACAAAACAGGAAGTGGGCATCAAACAGCATTGTTCCCAAGTACATTACGAAAAATAAGGTTATGATTTCACTAATGTGAACAAAATTTCTTGCAAGAATGGATCACCATATGTATCATTAATATCTAATCTGTGTGTATAGATCCATATTGTCAAATTACTGTGAATGCAAGCATTTGAAAGAATATTCAGTAACACTGGCCAACACTACTAGCCGCATGGTGAAGCAGCTTATCAAACTGGCCAACATGGGCCAGAAGAGTGGCCCACTTTGACCCAAAAAACTGGGCCACACTCGCTTTTGTGTTTTTGCATTTATGGTTCGGGCATTGCCCTGTGGGCCAGTCTGAGCCTACTATCGGGTAAGCCTGATGCCTCACTCTGTAACTGGTTAAATGGGAGCAGCCCTCACCCTAACATCTCTCTCTCTTGTACCTCTGGATGCCTGTGCGTCTCTGTGGGGCTATGCAGGGCCGTGTGCTCCCAGTTAACTTAACGCACACCCTCGTTCCATCGATGTCTCAATCACACTCTACCTGTGTTTCCCGCCCTCCTATTCTCTCTATAGCTGCCTGTGCAGAACAGGGCTTGCTCTTTTGCCCAGAGACCAGGAAATGCATACCTTTCAAGCGTAAATCCCCACTGCACTCTCCCCCTAAGCATAATATACCGTATAATCAGGGCTTTAAGTGGGCTGGGCCCCGGCAGGCTCCAAAATGTCGTTCTGAGTTGGGGCCCTGCCGGGGCCCACTAATCTCCCCAGGCCACTACATGAAAAGGCTTTTTTTCTATAGCCTGAAGCTCTCGCTCGTGTGCGAGAGTTTCAGGCTTCAGAAAAAAATACTTTCAGCCATAATGGTGGCACCGCCCCTGCGAGGCATCCCTTTAAACAAGAGATGCCTGTGGGCCGGCGCCACCATTATGGAGAAAACGTGAGGCTGCTGGAAGCAGATGCCTTGCTTCCTAAATCCTGACGCTTTCGCAGGAGTTTCAGTCTTTAGGGAAAAAGGCCTCCACTTCCAGCGGCCTCACCCTTTCAGCCTTAATGGTGATGCTGCCCCTCCCCAGCTGGCGAGGGCCAGCGCCACCATTAACGCTGAATAGGCAAGGCGCTATCCTCTACCAGGCAAGCCAAATAAATGCAGAGATCAGCACTGTGGTGCTGTCCCCTTTAAGGGAACGCATGCGGTGGTGTGACGTTGCATGCTGCCGCGTGCACTATTAATAAAGGGGGCGTGTCCGGCCGCGGAAACCTGCTTGTTTCAGTGACTTTGTATTGGACTCGTGAAGGAGCCTGACATGGAGACACCTGCTGAGTGGGGCAAGGGGCGGCTGTGAATAAAGGGGCTCATGGGGGAGTTTAGTTATTTGGGTTAAGGGTGTTAGTGTATTGATTGTGTTATTTAGATTTGTGCAGTGTGTTATGGTATTGTTTATTTGTCCTCATGAAAAAGGAGGAGTGTGGTGCTGTCCCCTTTAAGGGAACGCATGCGGTGGCGTGACGTTGCATGCTGAGGCGTGCACTATTAATAAAGGGGGCGTTCCCGGCCGCGGTATTCGCGACCGGGCAGCCCGAGCAGTGTACCTCGTCTCTGAGTAAATTCTTGAGGCAGAGAGGGCCCGGGGCTTACGGAGTGCCACAGTGGGGGCCAGGGATTCCCCCACTGACACACAACAGTGGCGACGAGGAGTACGCTACGCCCGGTCCCGGCGTGATTTCATTTATGCTAATTTTTTCACTGAACGAGGGAGAAAATCTCTTGTTCTATACGCAGGGGGAAGGGCAGCCCATGCATCGGCGGCCATTTTGTCCCCTGATACTGGGAGTTTCTCAGAGCCCTGGTGGGGCCTGTGAGTGCCATCCAGACACAATTTTTTGAGCATTTGATAGCGGACTGCTGTCCCTACATGGATATGCCAAACGTTTTCATCTTTTTGTGATTTTTGGACACTTTTCACCGAGTGAAGTGTAAGCCCTGGGAGGGAGGCCAGCTATTCTGTGTCTCCTGACCTAGGCTTTTCACTGACTCAATTTTTGGACAATCCTCATTCACTGGACACCAACAGCTGGCCACTGGACCAACACTACGGCTGGAGGCTGGTGAGTGCGTGTACGTACTGGTGGAAGACTTGTGGGGGTTTTTGAAGATCAAGGTGGCCTGGAGGCCAGTGATCCTGGTGGGGAAGGTGAAGATCAAGCTGGATGGGTGAGTTGCGGCCCGTGTGCATGAAGAAGGGGTGCCTTTGTGCTCTAACCCATGAATGACCAGGCCAATCAGGACGGGGCCCAGGCTATTCCACAAGGACAAGCAAACCCACCACCACAACCTCCAGCAATGGCCCAGATGAGGGCTCTGGCGGTGTTACCACCCATTCCCGAGTTTGATGTGTTGGGCCCCCCATCCAGCCTGGGGCCCGACACATCTCCCAAGTGGAGGAGATGGGTTGATCGCCTGGACATGTACTTTCGGGCCACTATGGAAACCAGTGATGACAGCAAGCTGGCCACGCTATTGTATGCCGCCGGTCCAGCAGTTCATGAGATCTTTGACTCTCTTCAGCCAACGGACAACACCTATGCCACAGCTAAAGTAGCCCGGCAGAACTACTTCCTTCCTTTGGCCAATGCGGATTACGAGAGGTTTGTAATGCTCTCCACCAAGATGAAGGAGGACGAGATCCTTGACACATTTCATGGTCGCCTCAGGAAGCTTTCTCTGGCCTGCGCATAGGACAACGCCAATGACATGATCAGGAACCAACTAATTCAAGGGTGCTCCTCAGGCAAGCTGAGGAGACAGGTGCTAAGGGAACCTGGCATCACCCTTCCCCGCATCCTGGAGCTGGGCCACTGCCAGGAGGTTTACGAGGTACGTGCGTCACGGATGGAGGCAGGGTCCTAAGCAGCCAAGTCAGAAGAAGTGTGTGCGGTGGGTTGGCGTGGCAGAGGTGCCCGAAGACCGTCTGGGAACTTCCATGACAGGGGCAGAAAGCCAGGCGAAGCATGCCACAAGTGCGGGAATGACCTGCCCCACCCCTGGGAATGCCCAGCTGCAGGGAGGCCATGTGGACGGTGTGGGGTGATGGACCATTTTGCAAGGGTGTGCAGAGCGTCCCTGCCAGTGATGGTCCTGAGGGGCCCAGTCCGGTCTGGGTTCTTCCGACAGTCTCGCCATCCCAACGTTGCCCAAGTAGATCAAGGGGAGGAAGCTGCCCAACCCGGTGATGAGGAAGAGGAGGAAGAGGAGAATATCTTCTTCGTCTCAAGCATTGATGCCCTCCAGTCCAAGGGCCGAAGACAGCCGAGATGCATCGTCGCTGTAAATGACTCACCAGTGTCGGTGCTGGATGGACACGGGGGCCTTGGTCAACGTTATGGCCCATCAGCATAATGATGCCATGCCCTGCCCCCCTAGACTGTCAGCCCGAAAGCGCGCATTTTCACATTTGGGGGATCACATCCTATTCCCCTGGATGGTTTGTTTTGTTTATTTATTTATTTGGTAGTGCACGCCAAACCCTTGGGTAGCCGGGTGCAACAGTGTACATGAAAAGTTAAGCTTGTTACAGTATTTGGCATGAGAATATAAGACACAAAGGCAAAAAGGGAGCGCAAATATACAGTAATATATACAAACATATGTACAAAATCCCAGGTATATCTAGGGATGTCCGAGGCACTTTGGCGAGACTATCTAAGCAGACGGCTATATGATTAGATTCATAGGTCGGGCTGTGGAGCTGGCATCATATAAAGGCTAGGTAGGCTGCATGCTCAGCTATTTAAGGAATGGAGAGGTCCAGGTGAGCAGAAGATACGGTATGGGGTAAGTGGGAGTATGTTCGGTGTTAGTCAAGCTATGTGTTATTGGCATGCAGCCATTTGGTTATCTTGAGTCTGAATTTAGAGTACGGTTGTTCAGTTCTGAGGTCGAGCGGTAACTTGTTCCAGCAGTGAGCAGCTTTGACCGGGAAGCTAGTTCCTCCCGCAGTCGAGCGTTTGAACCTAGGAATCTCTAGTTTAAAGGTGTTGGCAGATCTCGTGGGTCGCGGTGATGTTTTTCTAGTGATTTTTTCCATAAGGTAGGTGGGTGCTAGGTTATTTAGACTTTTAGAGGTGAGGGAGGCTGTTTTGAGTAGGATTCTGTCCGTTATTTTTAGCCAGTTAACCTCTTTCCCATATTTGGTGATGTGCTCTTTGTAGGGGATGTTTAATGCTGCTCTCAAGGCATTATTCTGCAGTCATTGAAGTTTGTCTGTGACATTTTTATTGGCTCTAGAGTACAGGGCGTTGCAGAAGTCTAACCTGAACATGATCAGAGCATTAGCTAGGATGATGCAACTGGCACTGGATAGGTACGGCCTGGATGCGCGGATAAGTTTGCAGGTGTAAGTGGTGGAAGAGGCAAGGGAGTTGACTTGCTTCTTGAGCGTGAGGGAGGAGTCCAGATAGAATCCAAGGGTTTTAACCACAGACATCACCTTGATAGGGTTGTTATCAATGCTAAAGGATGTGTAGTTGGGGCTTAATTTTTGGATGTTAGTTACAGAGCCTAGGATTAGTAGCTCTGTTTTGTCGTTGTTCAGGCAGAGGCCATGTGAGGCCATCCATGCCTGAATGAGGGTGTAAATCTTGTTCACCAAGGCTAAGTCTGCATCGTAGTCGCCCCGAAAGGGGTATGAGGATCTGAGTGTCATCTGCATAGTTAGTGTAGGTGACACCCAGTCTGTCCAACTTGTCAAACAAAGGCTTGGTGAAGATATTGTACATGATAGGGGAGACACAGGATCCTTGTGGGACACCACAGGTTATTTTGATGGGGCCAGCAGAGTAGGAGGTGGAGAAGACTTGCATGGTGCGATTAGCTAAGAAGGATTGGACCCAGGCTATGGTGACTCCTGTGAAGTTGCATGGTGCATTTGTGGATCGGGTGGTGTTACGCTCACCTGGTTCCCACAGCGGCGTCGATTGGACCCGGACAGCTGCGGTCTCCACCAACGTGATGCGTAGTGAAGAGATGACAGTCTGGACTGGCCCACCTAATCTTGTCTGCTGGACTCATAGAAGTATTCTCCTGCAAGTGGAGAAAGGGATTTAGCCACCCGTGGACTTTAATGATGCCCCCCCCCAACAGTTCTCGTTCTCCCCACTAATCACCTACGATATTCCCTTTTGGTAACCTCACCTTATGTTTTTAAATGATGAGCTCTCCATCCTGCATGGCATGCAGGGGCGCGTAGATACCAGTTACTTCACTGGGTTGAAGGTACTGGAGGAGTTCCAGAGGAATATTGACTCCAGTGTCTATAAAGTTCAAAGAGTTCAATATGTCCGATGTTCACTCTTGTTCCATTCCCTCGTTAGGTTGCAGCTGGGTCCAAAAGAATATTGCCTGGAGGCAGCTGATGGCGTTCAGGTAAGAGTGTGTATTACCAAACACTGTCCGGTAAATGTTGCATGAGTTTAACTTGCTGTTTTCTCTCCCTTTATAGGTGCGGCATAGGAAGATGCAGCGAATTAAAGAATAATACCTCCCGTGGTAAAGCAGGTAAGCCTATGGTGGCAAAGAGATCGTCCTTGTTGGTTTTCTCGGCTCACCTTGTTATTCCTTTTGTTTTCCCTCCAGGTGCTGGGTTTCGTCGAAGAAAATGATGGGGGCAGCGCCGAGTCGAAAGATGCGGTGGACTGGTGAGTATAACGCGGCGCTGCTTCTGGCGAAGCGACGCGTGCTGAAATAATGTCCTTTCCAGGCTCGGAGATGTGCTGGGTCCGGAATCAGGTAAGGAATCAAATAATGTCTGTGATCTAACCTCTTCTCCTTTCTTTGCCTTTTGTCTAGGAGCTCCGGATTTGAGGCGGGCGTGGCAGAAGACTGGATGCTGACTTGCAGACACAGTGAGCGTCACGCTGCTGGATGCAGAATAACGCAAAGCATGGGCTGCTGTTTGGGCGTGGTTTAAATAGCCTGCAAAGTAGTCCCAGGTAAGAAGTTCCCCAGAACCACACCCGAGTGAAAAATAGTCCCTGTAATAAAATAGTCCCATCCAGGCCTCACGTTGGCTTGGACTCATTTGCAGCATGGTCTGCATAAGGTAAGTAAAGTCTACGAGCCTGGCGCCTATGGCGCCAGGACTGATTTCTATGATGAGCCTGGCGCCTAAGGTGCCAGGACTGAATCCAAACAGCCCCCAGCCGGGGTTGTTGGGGTTTTAATGAGTATCTGGATGCCTGCTCCCGGTGCTGATAGACTCGATCCGGATGCCCGGGGGTAGGCATCATGACAGGTGGGCATGGAGGTTCCGAAATCAAGGCCCGGTTCTTTGTCACCCCAGTCAGTACCAACACCCTACTGAGCTGTGCGGCGGCAGAAGCTTTAGAACTGGTGTGCTTCGCATACTCCGTGTATGTGGAAGACATACAATCGCTCCTGGACAAGTACTCAGGGCTCTTGCAAGGAATTGGCCGAATGGTTGGGGACCCGGTACGTCTTCACATTGATGAGTCAGTGCAGCCAATTGCACTCAAACATCGCAGGGTGACGTTCCATCTGAGGGATCAGGTGGACAAAGAACTTGACAATCAGGTGAACCTGGACATCATAGAAGCGGTGGAAGGTCCCACACCCTGGGAGTCCCAAATTGTGATCGCCAGGAAACCAAAGCAACTGGATTCGGTGAGGATCTGTGTGGATATGAGGCTTCCCAACAAAGCCATCAAGAGAGAACGCCATCTCACTCCCACGCTTGATGACATTATAGCAGAGCTGCAGGGTGCTGTTTTTTTTTCGAAGCGTGACCTCAGGGCGGGTTACCATCAGGTCCCTCTGCATCCGGAATCAAGGTACATCACGACCTTCACGACTCATCGGGGTCTGTACCGATACAAGCGACTCAGCTTCGGGGTATCCTCCGTGGCTGAGGTATTCCAAAACATTATCAGGGAGGCCCTGGCGGACCTAGAGGGCGTTCTCAACATCAGTGACGACATCCTGGTGTTCGCCAGGTCGGAGGTCGACTATCTACATAGACTGGCAAAGACTTTCGAAAGGCTTCAGTCACTGGGCCTAACGCTCCACCGCGAGAAATGTGAATTCCTGAGGACGAGCATAGATTTCTTTGGCTTTATGTTTAAGGAGGGTGGAGTGTTTCCAGACCCCAGGAAGGTAAAGGACATTAAAGAAGCAAAACCACCCGAGAATGTGTCTGAAGTGAGAAGCTTCCTGGGGATGGTCACTTACTGTGGCCGTTTCATCAGGAACCTTGCATCCAGGTCAGAGCCATTGCGGGCTCTCACCAAGAAGGAAACGGCGTGGCAGTGGGGCCCGTTGGAACAGGCAGCGTTCGAAGACATTAAGAGCGCCCTCCCTGAGGAAGACACAATGGCCTTCTTCGACCAGGCCCTGCAGTCTGAGATTGTCGTGGACGCCAGCCCGTTTGGCCTTACAGCAGTTCTGACGCAAGTGGGGCAGGACTCCTGCATCCGCCCCGTGGCCTATGCCAGCAAGGCCCTCTCTGACACTGAACAGCGATACTCGCAGATAGAGGGGGAAGCACTGGCTGTCCTATGGGGGCTTTACAACCTGGGAAGACCTGCGACCGTGGTGACTGACCATAAACCCCTCTTGCCGATCCTGGCTGGCTCCTCCTCAAAGCCACCGGCGAGGATTGAGAGGTGGAGGCTGGCCCTGTTGGAATATGGGGTCTCGTTGGTGTATCGGCCAGGGGCAAACAATGCGGCCGACTACCTCTCTCGCCATCTGGGGAGATGCCATGGCAGAGAAGACGACGACTGCGCGGAAGAGGCCAGTGACCATGTTCAGCTGGTGGTCGAAGCGGCCACTCCAAATGCCCTGCCGGTAGAGGATCTGGAAGCCGCAGCGGCTAATGATGAGTGCTTCCGCATACTAAAGGCGGCTCTGCAGCAAGGATCATAGTAGAGTGTCCTGGAGTCGCTGGCTGGACGCACACAGAAAGCGAAGGTGGTCCTCGAGCAGCTGTGCAGAGTGTGTGAAGAACGGTCATTCTCAGACAAAGGACTGCTGCTCAGAGGTGACCGAATCGTGGTCCTGCAGGCGAAAATACAGGAGGTGATAGGCCTCGCACACCAAGGCCATCAAGGGGCGGCGAAGACCAAAGCCCGACTCCGCCTCAAAGTCTGGTTCCCCGAGCTGGAAAAACGAGTCGAGGTCTATGTCGCATCATGCGTGTGGTGCCAGGCAGCGTCACCTGCCCCGAGGGAGCCTGCCATAAAGGCCATGCCATGCGGCACAAAACCCTGGGAGGTGGTCCATGCCGACTTTGGGTCTACCTCACTGGGGACCCACTTCCTGGTGGTCGTGGACGAGTACTCCAGGTACCCAGAGTTGGAGTTCATCCAGTCGGTGGCCTTCGAGCACGTGGTGGTAGCAGTGGAGAAGGTGTTCGCGGCCCATGGTTTTCCTACAATACTCTGTTCAGACAATGGGGCCCCATTTCAAGGAGAGCGGTTTGCGTCCCTAATGGAAGGATATGGGGTGCACCACAGGAAGGTCACCCCCCTGTGGCCACGTGCCAATAGGGGGGCAGAAAGGAAGATGCGCACGCTTAAAGTCTTTCAGATCGCGCATGGACAGGACAGAGTCTGGAGAGAGCGCGATACCAATTCCTGAGGGTATACAGAAGAACCCCACACACCTCAAATGAAGTAGCCCCCGCTGAAGCTCTCTTCAAGCGATGCCCGAGAGGACTGATACCTGAAGTGGGGGAAAAGGAGCCGGCGGTCATTGACACGCAACAGGTGGAGCTGGAGCGGCAACTGAGAACCGCACAAGAGAATGAGAGGAGAGGTCCACAACAACAACAACAACTTGTGCCCGGGGAACGAGGTCCTGATGAGGAAAAGGCACCCCCGCGGGAAACTGTCACTAACCTATGAACCTGAGCCGCTTGACGTGATAGCAGTAAAGGTGTCCATGGTGACTGCGTCTGACGGCCGAGCATCAGTCACCTGGAACGTTAGCTTCTTCAAGAAGCTGAGTGAGCCCAGGGCTGATGTGCCAGCCGACCAGGACTGTGTTGACATACCCGACGAAGGCAGTGGTGCCGAGCCCCTCCCTCGATCCCCGGTGAGGACGCCAGCTGATGATGTGACTCCAACCCTGTGTCGAGCCGGAGGTACCCCCTGAGGGCAGGGCGAGGGAAACCTGCTTGTTTCAGTGACTTAGTATTGGACTCGTGAAGGAGCCTGACATGGGGACACCTGCTGAGTGGGGTAAGGGGGCGGCTGTGAATAAAGGGGCTCATGGGGGAGTTTAGTTGTTTGGGTTAAGGGTGTTAGTGTATTGATTGTGTTATTTAGATTTGTGCAGTGTGTTATGGTATTGTGTATTTGTCCTCATGAAAAAGGAGGAGTGTGGTGCTGTCCCCTTTAAGGGAACGCACGCGGCGGTATGAAAGTTGCACGCTGCTGCGTGCACTATTAATAAAGGGGGTGTTCCCAGCTGCAGCATTTGCGACCGGAAAGCCCGAGCAGTGTACTTCATCTCCGAGTAAGTTCTTGAGGCGGAGGGGGCCCAGAGCTTATGGAGCGCCACAGTGGGGGCCAGGGATTCCCCCACTGACACACAACAAGCACCCTCTCCCACATAGGGATAGGGTGTTGATCTCTACAAAAGGCTGTGCCAGTAGCCCATTGAGCCGGGGCTCGTCGGGGTGTGTGGCCTAACAGGCATGCAGGACCCCCGCCGTTAGGCCACGCCCCCTTGATGAGCCCTGGCTCATTTTGTAGTGCCACTTGACTTAAGGCACTGCGTATAATGCATACCTGGCGATGGCAACATAGCTCGCCAATCTTCCTGCGAGAACGGGCCAATGCGCGATGACTCTGTGCGCGGATCTCAAAGCAGGGTGAATGGAAATGTGGGTTTTCACTGCCGTCCCATGCCCCCACCGCAAACAGGAGCAGGTGAATGACACCGCCGTCCGCACAGATAGCGCGCCCACATAACTCTAAATTCCACATGTGACAGTCGGGAAGCGCAGTGTGCACACACGGACACACACACTCTCTCTCTCACTGGACTGATTGACGTATATGAATGTTAAATGGGGCACAGTGCTGCGCCCCGCAATCTCCAAGTTCCTGCATACACATTCGACCAGAGCGCTCCTCCTCGTGCTTCGCCATCTCCGCGACTGTATGCTTTCAGGAGGACAATCGCCTTGCATTGATTGTGACCCCAAGATATTGCCATGGCGCGCGTGACTTCTGCAGGCAACAAAGTGCACTGGCTTCCCCATTGTGAGTGGCTCGGGACTCTGGCCGGATGAGCCCGCACGTAGGTTCTTCCCTTTATGCCTCCTCGGCTCAAACGATAAACCACGGCCTCCTATCGCTCCAGCTGCAGTGATCGTTGCACGAACCGAGCATGCAAAGCAAAAGCGCGCTCTCCAGCCTGGAAGCATGACTACATCGGACATCGCGCACCACGAGTGTGACTGAAAAAATACATTAAAAACACTCCAGAAGTCTTTTATATTCTGGCAAAATGCCAATTTCATATACTTTCGCCTAAAAAGGGACTGCAATGCAATACTTTACCCAGAAAGAGAGTGCAGTTGCCACGGGAAGCTGGGGTGCAAGTCGGGAAGCTATGCTTTGTGAAGCTCTGAGCCCAGGCGGTGGCTTGGCGCACTGTGAAACTTCTTAACATGACTAATAACACAGCAAATACTGTTATAACTTTTTTTGTGTGATCTCTAACCGCGAGGTTAACTAGATACATGGCAGCAGTGGCGCACAACACCACCATTGAGCAGACCAGGCTTCAGCCCCCCTCCACCCCTAAAATGTTGAGCTATGTTGTTTCCACCTGGCCGACGTACGGAGCGTGGCCGGACAGAACAGGACACAGGTGCTAATCGGCACCTGGGATTCCCTGTTACCAAAAGACCTGCAAATAGTAACTTAAAGTAATTCACTGTTAGCACCGGAATTCACTTGCATACATGTTCAGACCAACTGAAATCGTAATGTTGGTTTAGTACTTGCATGCCATAGGAGTGATTGGAAGGGTAGAGATGGAACAAGAGACTGCTCATTCTCACAGCAGTCCGGCTGCTCCGGGTCACCGGGCAGCCCCATGCTTATGTCGGGGAACACCCGACGACACACACAGTCGCAGCGCTCACGCTGCAGGTACAAGGGTGGGGGTCACCTCACCCGCTCCGGATCACCGTAGCTCCGCACACATGGCCAGGTCCACCTGGCCACCACGGCCCTGGCTCTAGGGGCACCCAGGCCGGGGTCGCCTTCCCTAACCCGCCTCTCATGGTTAGGGGGGACCCACAGGGACGGCGTTGCCCGGCAGGGGCACCGTCCTCAAGCTGGGCCCCGTCCTTGGGCCCAGCACGCATGGTGGCCACGAACACACACAGAGTCGAGTTGGTCTGACTGACGAGCTGGAAACGGCCCGTTCCCTTTATTATGTTGGTCACGTTGCTACTGCCACGTGACCCGTGACAACATCCTGGGAGCTACCATGCTCCCAGGGGTTTACACTGCAACACATGGCAGCAATGGCGCACAACAACACCATTGAGCAGACCAGGCTTCAGCCCCCCTCCACTCCTAAAACGTTGAGCTATGTTGTTTCCACCTGGCCGACGTACGGAGCCGTGGCCGGACAGAACAGGACACACGTGTTAATCGGCACCTGGGATTCCCTGTTACCAAAAGCCCTGCAAATAGTAACTTAAAGCAATTCACTGTTAGCACCGGCATTCACTTGCATACATGTTCAGACCAACTGAAATCGTAATGTGGGTTTAGTACTTGCATGCCATAGGAGTGATTGGAAGAGTAGAGAGGGAACAAGAGACTGCTCATTCTCAAGCAGTCCTTAAGCAGGTGCTTTCAGACTTAGAGGAGAAAGTTAACTGATTGTAACATGGAAGCTGTACATGTTACGCTCACCTGGCTCCCACAGAGGTGTCGATCTGAACTGGACAGCTGCGGTCTCCACCAGTGCGACACATAGGGCCGAGATGACGGACTGGACTGGCCCACCTAGCTTCGTTTGCTTGGCCCGTAGGAATATTCTTCTGTAAATGGAGAAAGGGAATTAACCAACCGTGGGGTTGAGCGTAAATCCCCCCTACCCCGCTGTTCTCCCCACAGATCACCTTTGATGTCCCCTCTTATAGTCTCACCTGATGGTTTGAAAAGATGAGCTCTCCATCCTGCAATGAGCGTGGCGGCGCGTTGATAACCAGTTGCTTCACTGGCTCGAAGGAATTGGTGAATTCCAGAACAATATTGACTCCGAAAAGTATGTAGTTCGTAAGAGTTCACATGTCCGACTTTCACTCTTGTCCGATTCCTTGCAGTTTGCAGCTTGACCCCAGCGAAGAGTTCCTAGTGGTAGCTGACGAAGTTCAGGTAAGGATTTGGCTTATCCTACACAGTTCAATAAAATAAGGCCAGAATGTAATCTGTGGCTTGCTCCCTTATTCAGGTGTGGAGAGAAAATATGAAGTTCGGGGAATAATGCCTCCGGCGGTAAAATTAGGTAAGTCTATTGTGGTGAGAAGAGTTCCCCTTGTTTGTCCCTTCGTCTCAACTTGTTGTCCTTTTGTTCCCCTTAGGGGCCAGGGTACGGCGAGGATGCAATGGAGACTGCGCCGACCCGTGAAGAGGAATAGTACCCCCGGCGGTAATCTGGTAAGTCTATGGGAGTAGTTACTATTGCCTCTGTTTATTCCCTTGGCTCACCTTTGCTGTTCTTGTGTTCTCCTTAGGTGCCAGAGTGCGGCGGGAATGTGCAGAAGGATGCGGTGGATCGTGAGGATGCTGCGAAGGCCGGTGAGTTCAGCGCGGCGCTGCAGCAGGAGAGGCGGCGCGCGTAAAATGCTTCTTTCTTCCAGCTCAAAGGCGCAGTGGATCCGGAATTCAGGTAAGGATCGAAGGTTTTGCTCTTATTCTAACCTCTTCTCCTCCTGTTCCTCCCTTTTTCTAGGAGCTGCAGACTCGAGGCGGGCGTGGCAGAAGACTGGATACAGGTTTACAAACACGGTGAGTGTTACGCTGCTGGATGCAGAATAACGTGAAGCGTGTGCTGCTCTTTGGGTGTGGTTTAAATAGCCTCCAAAGTAGTCCCAGGTAAGTATTCCTCCCCAGCCCCACCCGAGTAAAAAATAGTCCCTAGGTAAAATAGTCCCTTCCAAGCCTCATTTGGCTTGGAGCTCTGCAGCATGGTCTGCATCAGTTCTACTCTATGAGCCTGGTGCCTATGGTGCCAGGACTGACTCTCCATATGAGCCTGGCGCCATAGGCGCCAGGACCGCACCCAAACAGCCCCTATCAGGGGTTTTTGGGCTTGCTCAAAATAACTTGATGCCTGCTTCCGGGGTTGCTGGACCTGGTCTGGTTCCCCGGGGGTAGGCATCATGACAGTACGGTAATAGTCTCATTAGAATGCATAAAGAAGTTAGATGACCCCCAAACAAATATATGTGCTCCCCCCATTGTCTCCGAGGTTAAAGCCTCTCCCAACATTTGAGGGGTTAAACAACTACCCTGTCCCCCAAATATAGATTTTGTTGCGCCCCTGCATGGCGGCGATCTAGTCATTGGACTGTATAACCAAATCAATAAGAAACGCCTGCGCTCTCAGACCTCTCCACTAATTCCCGTGCACTCCTTGCATTCGGTATGCGCTCTTAGCGTGCACACTTTCAGGGAAGATAATACTGTTCGCACAGCAGAAA
This sequence comes from Ambystoma mexicanum, assembly GCF_040938575.1. NCBI lineage: Eukaryota > Metazoa > Chordata > Amphibia > Caudata > Ambystomatidae > Ambystoma > Ambystoma mexicanum. Next base: position 669,942,035 of record NC_090936.1, read on the forward strand.
CAATGGCTCTGAACTCGATCTGTGGTCTTCGAGGGCCCCCAATATCGTTGTGTTGTGTATTGTGGCCTGGTTCACAGAAGGATGTTAGAATGGTGCATTTCTTGAAAAACACTCTATAATCAGGTTCTTTGTCTGCGAGAAGGCAACTCCAAGCAGGGTCTCCGAAGACTCGAATGGAAGGTGTGTGTGCTTAGTATAAAAAACACATAATTAAAAAAAACAATACTACTTATTGGTATACTCTTAAATATACACGCACATCAAATAAAATTAAAAAAAAAAGAGTACCAACATACACAGAATTTAGCAAATGCAGACTCAAGGGGCGACTGGTCAAAAAAGCACGTGGGCGTGCACAAGGCGCTCCAACGCAACTACCAAAGTGATCGCGCCTCAACGCGATAAGGTCCGCAACTGTGAAATTATGAATCTGGCTCGTTCATGCATTAACAAAAAAAATACTGATTCTTGTACCAGACTGATTAAACAGCAAGGAGCATATAGCGCATAGAAGCTATAGAAAGCTCCCCATGTGCAGGGCAGCGCCAGCAGCCTGCCCTGCTGCTGGCCCCGCTTACTTTTTTAAGAAAACACTGGGAGCGGCTAGCCCGGCCCGCTCCCAGTGTTTTGTAAAAAAGTAACACTTCCTTCAATGGTAAAGGGGTAAAGTGGCAGCTGGCGCCATGGAGTCTCGCGCTGACTCGTTACCTGCAGGCCCAGTGTAGGCAGGGCCTGAAGGCAGCCCTGAGCTGGCGTGAGACCGGCCCACGTGGGCTTCAAACCCAACCGGCCCCTCACCCGCCTCGAAGAAGATGTCGGCCGGGCCACGGGCCAAATAGCCGATGGCCCAATACGACCCTGTTTATTGCTGAAGAAGGTGGAAAAGAGCAGAACAGAAAATAATTCCAATTGTTCCTCCTCCTCAAGGCATCCATAAAATATGATATCCTGCATTATTTACCGACACTTCTTGCCAAGGTATTATCCTTAGTATACAGATTTGCCCTCAAATGATCCAGTTAAAAGTGAATGGTTACTGTTAAGTTCCGCCCTGCGTCCCGCTACGCGGTGACGCAGGGCGTCCTAAATGAAAGCCCCGCCCCCGCATTCGGGAGGCAGTTCCGGGGCCGACCAGCAACCGGTGTGGGTGTGTAATCCTTCGGCTCCCGCCGGAGCTGCGCAACAGGCCGTGCGGCCTACCAGCATTATGCCAGCCCCCGCGCGCGCAGGCCGAGGGCTGACAACTTAACAATGGCGACGAGGCGAGATGAACTCCATACACGCTCGGTGCTTTGAAGGCACCCTAACGCCATACAGCCATCGCGGCGAAATTTTCGGACACCCGGTGGGGGTGGAATCACACACGTGATCCCCCACCCCAAAAAAAAAAAAAAAAAAAAACACATTTTTTTTTTCTTCCTCTATTCCTTCTCTCTGCCACTCCGTTTTTCGCCACATCCACCATGACCAAAGCTCTTCCTCTGGGCACTGGAGAACCCGGTGGCATCTGGCATCCAACACCAGAGGGCAGCAACACAGTGTGACGGGAGCGCCAGGCCCGGAACTGTAACACAGCGCCTGGGAACGGCAGCACCTCCAAGGTAGGCCCGACGTCGCGGCGCTGGTAGCCGTCGGAAGAACTCACGACAACACTAATCAGATCCACGCCAACATGGCGGCCGGCACATCCACGCCTGGGCCCACCACGCCGTCCAGAATTGCGGCGAACCTATCCATGACGTCACCTCCACCTCGCACACACGGGATTTCGTCGACACTGGTCCAGCCGTTTGACCCATTCACGGATCCATCATCAAGCGGACCCAGATGGCAGCTGTGGATTCAGAAATTTGAGATGGCGATGGAGTGCAAAGAGATTACGGCGCCCAGGAAACTGAAGGCACACCTACTACTCAGCGTGGGTGACGAGGTACTGCGCATTTTCAACTCCCTGAACGTTGATGATGGCCAGGATGCATACCGAAGCGCGAAAGATGCCCTCACGGATCATTTTCTCCCTCAACTAAACCCAGACTATGAGACGTTTCTCTTCTGCACCACCTTACAGGCATCGGAGGAAACCCTTGATGCATACTACACCCGTCTGAGAAAGCTAGCCATGTCCTGCGAGTTCACGAACGTGGAGAGGGAGATCAGGAGGCAAATCATCAACGGGATACACTCGGAAAAGTTAAGGCGCCTGATACTTAGCGAAAAGGGTATTCCCCTACAGCGGATCCTTGAACTAGGACGTCAGAGGGAACTGGCCCACACCAGAGCGGCCAACATGGAGGCCACGCTACACAGGCTGCAACCTGCTCTCAACACAGCTATGGTGGCCCGGATCACCAACAGACAATCCTCGAGAGACGACAACGGTGGAGGTTACGGCCAAAACAGGTGGCAACCGCGCATTCCGGGGCCCACAGAGTGCGGCTGGTGCAGTGGCCCACGACATGGCCGTCGCAACTGTCCTGCTCAAGGCACCACATGTGGAGCATGTGGCCGGAAGGATCATTACGCAAAGGTATGCCGATCAGCGGACACCCCCATACAGCCCCCGCAAAACCCGCCGGAGAAGAACGCGACCAAGAAAAAGAAGCAAGCCAGCGCCAGAAGGGTCGCAGTGGCCAGTTCTTCCACGGAGGATGAAGGGGATGATGTCTCGGCGATGCAGCAGGACCCCACTAAGGACATCGAGAGAAAAGGGAGGAAGGTATACCTGGTGTCTGCACTGTGCCAAGGTCGGGGACCACGAGGAAAAGCCGTCCGAAGGCGCAAATGCATGGTCACCATCCAAAACCAGTGCATTCTCATGACCATCGACACAGGCGCCTCGGTGAACGTCATGCCCGAAAGCATCTTCCTGACTCTAAGTCCTCCACCAGAGCTGAAAAGCACAGACACTCTGTTGTATGCATACGGCAGTCGAAAGCCCTTGCCGGTGATTGGCAGGTTCCGCACTACGCTGGAACACGGAAAAAACAGACTATGGTCCAAGATCTATGTCGTGAAGGCAGGTGTTGAGAGCCTCCTGAGTGGGGACGCAGTGGAGGACCTGGGAGTGGTCCAATTCATCTGCCATGTCAACGAAGACAAGGAGGTGGAGCAGATGCTGAACCAATACCCTGACTTGCAAAAGGGAATAGGCTGTTTAAAAGGCAAAACCATCAAACTTCATATTGATGAAACAGTGCAGCCGAAAGCCGTTAGGCACCGGAGAACGCCATTCCACATGAGAGAACAAGTGGAGCAGGAACTCAAGGCACTGGAAGAAGCGGGCATCATTGAGGAGGTCACAGGGCCCACACCGTGGGTCTCTCCAATGGTGGTGACACGAAAGCCTAAGCAGCCTGGAAAGGTGCGGATCTGCATAGACATGCGTCTCCCTAACACTGCCATTAAAAGAGAACGCCACATAACCCCAACGATCGACGAGATCGTGGCTGACCTCACAGGGTCGTGTATATTCTCAAAGATTGATCTCAAGGCGGGGTATCATCAACTCAAACTCCATAGAGACTCTCGCTACATTACAACGTTCTCAACGCACTTGGGGCTGCGAAGATACAAACGCCTAAGTTTCGGAATATCGTCTGCTGCTGAGGTATTCCAGCAAACCATCCAGGAGGTCATCCGAGGCATCCCTGGCGTCCTCAACGTGAGCGATGATATTCTGATTCACGCCCCCAACAAAGAAACACATATCAAGAGGCTTCACGCTTTACTGGGCAGACTACAAGATGCTGGGCTCACAATACACCGGGAGAAGTGTGAGTTCCTCAAATCGGAGATCACCTTTTTCGGGTACAAGTTTGGCAGCACAGGCATCTCCCCTGACCCGCAGAAGGTCGCAGACATTCAGGCGGCAAGCCCACCGATGACCCCCACAGAAGTGCGCAGTTTCTTAGGCATGGCCACCTACTGCGGGAGGTTCATCCGAAACCTGGCCACACTATCTGAGCCGTTGCGGGAACTCACCAAGGCCAACGTCAAGTGGGAGTGGGGGCAGACATGCCAGGACTCGTTCGAAAGCATCAAGGACTCCCTCTCCGCCGACACCAAGATGGCCTACTATAGCACCGAGCTGCCCACAGAACTGTTCGTGGATGCAAGCCCTGTGGGGCTCAGAGCCATCCTAATGCAAGTCACGAAGGAAGGGGAAAAGAGACCGATAGCATATGCATCGAGAGCCCTCACAGAGACCGAACAAAGGTACTCACACATCGAAAAGGAGGCCATCGCTGTGCTGTGGGGGTGCCGGCATTTTCACCTCTACTTATATGGGCGTCGGTTCACGACGATCACGGACCACAAGCCCCTACTACCCATTTTCATGGGGACGTCAGCACACCCTCCGGCACGTATCACCAAGTGGTTATTACACCTCCAGCAATATGACTTTGATCTCATCTACCAACCGGGCAGCAGAAACCCGGCGGATTTTCTCTCCAGGCATCCGCGAGAGGCCACCCAACAAGAGATCCAAGTAGCTGCAGAGACGGAGGAACACATATGTCAAGTGGTGCACGCAATGAGACCCAAGGCGGTGAGCATCGAGGAAATCGAGGTGGAAACGCTCAAGGACCCGTGTTGTGACTTAGTGAAGGATGCCATCCTCTCCGGTGACTGGAAGACCTTCATGAGACACACGCACAACAGAACAGCGGAAGCAAAAGGGTTTTTGTCCGGCATATTCACAGTACGGCAAGACTTGTCAATCACGGAAGGTGGACTGATACTACGAGGAAACCGCATCGTAATCCCTCTCAAAATACAAGACAGGATAGTGGCCCTAGCGCATGAAGGACACCAAGGGCTGGTAAGGACAAAAGCCCGTATTCGGCACCGAGTATGGTTTCCCCAGATCGAGGAGCGGGTCGAGACACTCGTTAGGAGGCCTCACACTCACACATCGAAAAGGAGGCCATCGCTGTGCTGTGGGGGTGCCGGCATTTTCACCTCTACTTATATGGGCGTCGGTTCACGACGATCACGGACCACAAGCCCCTACTACCCATTTTCATGGGGACGTCAGCACACCCTCCGGCACGTATCACCAAGTGGTTATTACACCTCCAGCAATATGACTTTGATCTCATCTACCAACCGGGCAGCGGAAACCCGGCGGATTTTCTCTCCAGGCATCCGCGAGAGGCCACCCAACAAGAGATCCAAGTAGCTGCAGAGACGGAGGAACACATATGTCAAGTGGTGCACGCAATGAGACCCAAGGCGGTGAGCATCGAGGAAATCGAGGTGGAAACGCTCAAGGACCCGTGTTGTGACTTAGTGAAGGATGCCATCCTCTCCGGTGACTGGAAGACCTTCATGAGACACACGCACAACAGAACAGCGGAAGCAAAAGGGTTTTTGTCCGGCATATTCACAGTACGGCAAGACTTGTCAATCACGGAAGGTGGACTGATACTACGAGGAAACCGCATCGTAATCCCTCTCAAAATACAAGACAGGATAGTGGCCCTAGCGCATGAAGGACACCAAGGGCTGGTAAGGACAAAAGCCCGTATTCGGCACCGAGTATGGTTTCCCCAGATCGAGGAGCGGGTCGAGACACTCGTTAGCACGTGCCTATCCTGTCAGATAACGGGGGCCCCGCCAGACCCGGAACCTATCCTATCAGCAGAACGTGGCCGCTCTCGCTGGGAGGCCATCAGCATTGACTTTTGCAAGCTACGATAGGGCCTCCACCTGTTGGTGGCCGTCGATGATCACTCCCGATATCCGGAAGTTGAGATAGTTGAATCCACAGCAGCTGAAGTGGTCATTCCGGCCCTAGAAAAAATGTTCGCAACTCACGGGCTACCGATCTCAATCAAAAGCGACAACGGGCCGCCGTTTACGGGAGAGGATTTCAAAAAGTATCTACAGGACCTCAATGTTAAATATCATCATATCACACCAAGACACCCTCAGGCAAATGGGGACGTAGAAAGGTTTATGAGAACTATCAACAAGGTGCTCAGGGTGTCCAAGGCTAACGCCAGCCCCTGGAAGGTTGACCTCTTCCGATTCCTCCGGAACTACCGGGTCACGCCCCACAGCACAACCGGCATACCACCAGCGGACCTCATGTTCGGCACCGTCATTAGATCTTCGATCCCGCATCACCCAAGCAGGACCCCGGACGCGGTCAACGAGGAACGCACAGAAAGAAGGAGAAGGGATGCTAACGCACACATGAGTGGCAAGCGGAGAGCGAGGCCGTCCCATCATCAAGTGGGTGACCAGGTCATCATGCTACGAAACCCCTCCAAGTCAAAACTTGACACCAGGTACGAGGAACTTCCATGGACCGTCAGTAACCGGCATGGAACCATGGTAACTGTGACACGAGGACGCCGTCAAGTGACGAGGAATGCGTCATGGTTCAAGGCCATACCCCGTACCCTGTGGACCGATAAGGAGGGCCATCGGGAAGGCGAGGACACTCACCCCAGCGAAGAAGAGCCGGAGGCCATCCCTGAGGAGATAGGAGCGGGGGATGGAACCTGGGAGCCGGTGGATGCACCCGGCCTCGAGGGCCCGAACAGCGAAGGTGAACCAGAGCATGAAGCAAGGGGGAGTGCTCCCCGAGAAGGGCGATACAGGCTGAGAACAACGACGAGACCGCCAGCCAAGCTAAGTGACTATGTGTGGTAACTAGTGCCCTGGTGCCATGAACCCCAATGGCAGGGTAGCTGGGTGTTGAAGACTGTAAGTTCATGTTGGACTTTCGCCGTTGTTTGGCAGTTAGCGTGATGTTTTGTTTGTTTTATAATAAAGGAGGAATGTTAAGTTCCGCCCTGCGTCCCGCTACGCGGTGACGCAGGGCGTCCTAAATAAAAGCCCCGCCCCCGCGTTCGGGAGGCAGTTCCGGGGCCGACCAGCAACCGGTGTGGGTGTGTAATCCTTCGGCTCCCGCCGGAGCTGCGCAACAGGCCGTGCGGCCTACCAGCATTATGCCAGCCCCCGCGCGCGCAGGCCGAGGGCTGACAACTTAACAGTTACTGTGGTCAGCTGTGAGTATGTTAAATCCCTGGCAGTTGTTTAACAATGACAGAGACATGTAGTCAACCATAGAGGTAGCATTACCTCTTTTCTATGAGTAGTCGACAATATTAATTCCTGCAAATTCCAAATTTAAACAGCACAGATCCCATTCATTCAGAGGTCCACCCATCTGCAACCATTACTCTATTAGGGGGGTTGACTAGCCTGTTGATCCGATGAAAATAGGGGCTCAGCAGATTATGGCAGTCGCAGTTCAAATCCCCCAAAATGATCACCTCCACAGAATTATCCATGCTGAAACAGTCTTCTAAAAGTCCTGCAGTGTGATCAACCAAATTGAGATTGTCTGAGACCTGCGGGCTCCAGCATGTGTCAATCATGGGGAGAGCACAACTTCTAAAAACCATTTCAGAATGTTTTAACAGGGCCACAGCAAGAATGCCTGGGTGGAAGGTATCCCACAACTGACAATCAGCCCCAATCTCATTCTTAATGGCTGGAATGACCCCCTGCCCCCTATAAGGCCTCACCCTCATCTGGCTGGTGTTGAATACCCATCCAGAAGGGGAGCTTCTTTTAACCAGACCTCCTCTAAGTTAATAACATGAGATTTCATTAAATTAGATTCCTCCTGTCCTACCCTGAAAAGATGTTAAATAGACATTTTTCTTTTTGCACGTCATTTACATGCGGGAATGTCTTGGGTTTTCTAAAGTGCTGTTTGAAACACTGACATACATACTGAAAAAAACAGGGGTATTTATTTTCAATAAATGGAAAGTAAGAGATTAAATTAGGCACATAGGGCTTCATTACGAGTTTGGAGATATTTCAGAGGTAAATCCTCTGAAATACCACCAAACGGATTTACAGTAACCAACACTTGTTCAGGCGGAATTTCCACCCGATTACAAGGGGTGGTAGCAGTGTAAATCATTTATTTTGGGTTCATTGGACCCAATGGGGCTTTTTCTGAAGACATTACTGCGGCAGAATTAACACCACGATAATTCTGCCAATTCTGCCAATTTTGGGGCGTTGAGTGGCAAGATTTACCTCCAGGGTTTTGTTGGAGGTAAATCTTTCCCTCAAAGCCAGAACTCTAATTTTACCACTTACCGCCGTACTCAGGATGAGGCCCATAGTGTTTTGTATAATTTGAAAGCTTTGTCCTGAACCCTCAATCATTTTCTCCTCCGGTTGAATGTGCATTTGGGCTATATAAAATGTGCACAAGGTGGCATGTGTGTTTTGATAAAAGTCTAAAAGTATATATCCAAGTTATATGCATCATTGACAATTGAACTGACCAATTATTGATCATTCAGCATTGTGGTAACCTTTAATATCGGGATTTTATAGAGAAAAATAGAGATGCATAATTTGTGTACATTTAAATTGCTTTGATTATTTCTATTTTTAATAAATAGACCTTCTGCACAGCCCTGCATATTTGTTGTCCTGAAAGGTGAGGAGGCTGTAGGGAATCAATACAGTTAAATTGGCGTGTCCCAGGTTCACAAAAAGAACTTTGTTAAATAAATAAAAATGGTGCCTCCCCGATTGGTGATGGATGGAAAATTCCACAGATTTAGATGTCGCCCAATTAAATCATTATATACTGTATAGTCCTGTAGTGGCCCTTCACCTCGCCACCACCACATCACATGCTCCTTCCCTCTTCCAATGTAGGCTTAACCATTTCTGAACAGGCTCTCATGCAAAGCCCCCACCCTGGGCCAAACGTGGCCCTCCCATGCCTTCCTGACCTTGCTAACTATGACATTGCTAGCCTCTTGTGCTTCAGCCTGATTTTGTCTGAAAATGGATCCACAATAAAGGAACTTTCAAATTGCAGGTAATATCATTCCTGTTGCCCAGTACGTCAAAATGTTGGGAATCTACCTAGACTCACAACTAACATCGAATAAGAATGTAGCACACCTCAAAACCTCATGTTCATACATGATCAAATTACTATGGCAAATAAGACCCTAACTGTCGAAACAGAATAGGGCAGTAGTGGCCTCTGCCACTGTGAATACGAAGCTTGACTACTGCAACAGTTTGCTGGTTGGCACCTCACAGGCAAATATGAACAAATTCCAAACTGTGTAAAATGGAGCGGTGCATGTGGAAAAGTGGGCTCGGGAAGCGGGCACATGTATCAGAGGCTGGCCGGAAGCTGCACAGGCTCCTGGTGGAGCAAAGAGCACAGCATAAGGCAAACTCCCTTGTGTACAAATGCATATCTGGTAATGCCACCCTGTATCTCTGTTCAAGCATCCAAATGGCTCCTATAAGATGAACCTTGTGATCTAATAAAAATGGAACCCAGGTCTGCTCACACTTCAATCTAAAAAAGCTTTGATGTCTGGGCTCCTGTGATGTGGAACGCGCTGCCAATTTTCTGGATTCAGACCCAGATGCAGCAAGGAGACAGCAACCATACAGGTGGTCGACGATGCCCTCAACATCTTTGATGGCGGCCACCTTGTCTCCTGGTTCTACTCGACCTCTTGGCCACTTCAACACAGTAGACCACCCGGCACTTATGGAGACCCTACATCAGTGCATGGGGATCAGCAACTTTGTCCTATGCTGGTTCAAGTCCTACCTTCCAACTGCAAGCAGTTTGTTCAGATTGATTCCTCCAGATAGCCAATGTTATCCATCACTTGTGGGGTCCCTCAGTGTTCCACCCTCTCCCCAGTGATCTTCAATATACACATGAAGCTGCTGGGAGCCCTCCTAGCCACACACAACATCCACATCCACCAATATGCCGACAACACACAGCTATACCTCAAGATCGACTCCATCAAGGAGATCCATAGGCTCAAAACCTTCCTCTCGCTGATCCACTCTTGGATGTCCAGTGCATACTTGAAGCACAACCCCTCCAAGGCTGAATTCCTACTCCTCACTAAAACCACCAAAAACCCAGACATACAGACATGGCTATCAATCATAAACAGAGGGCGTCACACCCAAGCTCACCTCCTGCATCAAGGACCTCAGATTCCACATCAGCAAACACCTCTCCTTCAAGACGCACATAGCTAAGAAAACTCAGTCAACTTGGTATCAGCTTTTCCTCTTGTGAATGTTCAAGCACTTTCTCCCTCCAGACAGCTTTAGATCCACCAATCAAGCACCAGTCTTATCCTACCTGGATGGGGCATTGCACTCCTTGAAGGCCACGCGTCATCCTCCCTTGTGCCCCTGAGAAGTGTCCTACATGCGGCCGCATGCCTCATCAAGGGTCTACACAGATACAACCACATCACCCCAGCCCTCATCAACCTTCACTGGCTCCCACTGCACGGACAAATCACAAGTCTTGCTGCATCATCTATAAGGCAGTCACCCTCAAGTCACCCAGCTACGTCACAGAGAAACTCTGCATCTCCGGTGGACAGTGCACCACCAGAAGTCAGGACACTTGCAGGCTTGAAATCTGCTGCTACAAATGGGAAAGGGCCAGAAAACAAGCCTTCTCTGCATACACCCCAAGACTATTGGAATTCTTCCCTGTCGGCATCAGACTCCTACAATTCAGCAAAGAACTCAAGACCCACCTCTTCAAGGAGTCTCTCCTCCTCAACACCTAGACTATCACGTCCCCCCTCGCGCCACTTGACTCGCTAAATGCCAAACCCCCTTCTCCTCCCTGCCACAGCAGTACCCCTCGCCTGGCCCCTTCTGTATCCTACCCCCTGCTGTATATATGTACTTGTACCACTGAAAAGCGCTCTGCTATGCGTCTGTAATTTTGTACACCTCTTTAAAGCACGCCATTGTATATCATTATTGGTGTATACCTCTCTAAAGCGCTTTGTTGCTTCTCTAAGCTAGATCTGAACCCAAATATAATAATAATAAAGTTAAGGAAGAGAATTGAAAAGGACAAGCTGTTTACCCTTTATCAACCACAGGCAGATCATTTTTTATATATATACATATACATACAGGACTGCTCTCTGGTTGTCCTGCCTCTGTTTTGGGGTCTATGGCGGTTATTTTTAAACATGATGCACTTTTTATATCTTTAATAAACTTGAAAGTAATTTATTTCAAGTTTCTGGCTCTTTTTATGTACGAACGGGCCCTTGCTGCTTCTTTACATGACTTGGAGTGCAGGTTGAACTGTCCATCTCCATGGCGGTTTTTTCCTCTTTTTTTCTCTGTATATATATATATATATATATATATATATATATATATATATATATCCATATATTTTTTTTTCTCTCTTCAAAAAAGCTACGCATTTTATAGAGAATTTACAATTGTATAGAGTTGACTCCAATTCATCACTGCATTTCAATCAGCCAAACCCTAATTAGCAATTTCTGTTAGAACCAACATCATCATTGATTTCTTTCATGGTAAAATCTGTTTTGGCAATGTAGACGACCCTACAGTAACATCTGTTGGCATGCTTTGATATTTTAGCAATTCTCCATCACTTCAATCACTTTCCCTTTTCATTCATTTTCCTCTAATGTTGCTCTTTAGTGTTTTCAATCAGAGGTGTTATTGTTACTGGGGTTATAACACTCACCACAGCAATGTGCATGGCCTCCAGGTTTTTTTCGGATCAGAAAGATAGGGGGATCCATTAGAGATGAAAAATGCAAGGCAGCTTTGGGGTTGTGTTGGTTGCTGCTGACCGGTGTCCTGAGCTTTCTGTGTGGGTTCTGCTTCTTGGTAATCTGTGTGGAGGGAATAGAGGCATTTGTTTCTAGATGAGAGCCTCTGTAGGATCTCGTTTTCACATAAACCAATTTTCGCTAGCGTCACATTACCAAATGCCTGAGAACATTCCTAATAGTATCTATTTGCTACATATCAGCAAGCTTATTTCAGGATGTAGGTATTCAAAATGGAACAGATAATGAAGGGAAGATGATAGCGAGAGATAGGTACTTTAATACTTGTGTTATGTGTAGCACAGCATCCTGTTTGACAGAGCTGAAGGATGGTGAAGTCACAAATGGGGCACTTTGCCAAAGGATAATGGTCCCTACTACAGCCTCTTTAAAGAAAACGAGGAGCAACAGACCAATAGCTCTGGTATGCTTGGCTACCCGTGCCATAGGTGCTTTGAAATACATTCAAACCAAGAGAGGGACCTGCGAAAGACCAAGATGTCCCCAAGACAGTCAGTCCGAAGCTTGAAGAACAAGAGGAAGTTGGGAACTCCAACATGGCGGATGTGGTTCTCAAAGGGGTGGTCCAGATCCAACAAAGCCCAGAGAACTGTGATTCTTAAGTTCTCCATGTGAAACCGCCACACCTGATAACCATTCCATTAGAGGGAGTCTGGTAGGAAGGGCCAGAGCCGTGTAAACCTTAAGGAAGAGCTCCTTAAGTGCTGACTGTAGCGAGGAGGAGAAGGAGCCCAAGGCAGGAGACTGGAGCAAAGCCCCTAGAGCCTGAGAAAGCAGTAGGCAGAAATCTGGAGGAGAGAACCAGAATGCTCGGGTCAGAAGGGGACAGGCAGCTGCAGGGTAGACCCGACAGTCTGGGCAAAGCCAGACTCCAAAAGGTGGGGAATTAAGAGACCCATTGGACTGGGAGAAGGATTGCTCACAAGACTACGGACATTAAGGTCCAGAAAGTGGCATAGACAGAGGAGAAGTGGTGAAGAGTTGTGGTTAGGATGAACAAGCCCAAAGGTATGAATAAGGGGCTAAACCAGTGAAGGTGTGCGAGTAAGGAGTAATTTGGAGAACCACAATTGCAGGAATAGAAGTTCCCAAAGGGGTCAAGAAGGTGCCCAAATGGTTGAAGATTTTGGCACAGTTCAAATACATTTGGAGAATCTTAGGTTTTGTGAGAGAGGGGCCGGAAGGGGCGAAGAAGGGTGGTAGAATAAACAGCCATTGATAGAAACTATTGATGAGGGATGGATAAGGAAAGAACAGGAGATAGAGGGAAGTGAAGCAGAACTAGTGAAGGAGTGAAGAAACCTCTGGGTGTTGAAAAGGGAAATGACAGACAGAAGTTAAGGTGGAACATCGGGTATCCTTTAGGTGGTAAAGTAGGAGGTGATACAAGAAACTGTGGAAGTGAGTCAGAGGATTGTTAAAGGGCTAGAAGAGGGAATATTAGTGCAAAATGGGGAGCAGAGAACTGTTAAGACAGGGGTGGTGCACCCAAGATAAAAAAATAGGCAAAACGAATAAGACAAATGTTAAGGGTGTACCAAAATGTGGCTTTGAGTAAATATTCAGACAGAAAAAAAGACGTCGCTTTGGCCACATAACTAATCATCACTCAAAGCCTGGAAAGATTCAGACATACCGTTTTCATCATTTAAGAGGATCCTTATCCAAAAGCTGTAACTTTTTTTGACTGAATACAGACAGAGCATAAGGTGTGAAAGTGTGAACAAAGACTCTGCCCTTCATGTGCTGAACAGATAAAGCCTTTCCTCTTGTGGCTTGCTGGAAAGGGGTGATGTCATGCCACGGGACTCGAGACGGGTTTCAAGAATTCCACGATTCGCCAAGAGTCTTGCTAAACCTAATTTAATACGGAACAGCTAAAGATTCCTGCATTTCCGACCCGATTCTTACAGAAGGGCTTGGAAGTTACCTTGGCAACGGTGGAAGCCGTTGTCAAGGGGAGGGAGTCGGCGTTCAGGAAGCAAACACTAGTCACATGACTTACTCTTCTTAAACGCCGCCCTGTCCTAAGATCAGTGCTTCTGATTGAGCTTTTTGGGTATACTGCTTCGATCTGTGCCTTTTTTGTGATTTCTGCTTACGTTTTTCGGACCTGCATTTGGATTTCCCTAGTCTGTCTTGGTACCTGGAACTTCTGGTTTTTTCGACGTACGGCACTCGTCCCTGGACTCTCTACTTGCCTGCTCCTTGGTTCTGTCGCCGCCCGCTTGTGTTTTTGATTCGGACTGGTATTTGGCTTGCTGTTCTTGACCCTTTGTTTTTTGATGCCTATACGGATTTCAGGTTTTCCGCATTTGAGTTCCTTTCTTGTGTACTCACTTTTGTTATTTCCACATAGTTTCGTATAGATAACTTTCTCAACCCTCGCTTCCCTGCGGGATAGGAGTGTTTCAGCCTCAGCTGCACCGCGGGATAGTATCAGCCTCCGCTGCATCGTGGGAATAGGAGTTCTCAGCTGCACCGCGGGATCCTGCCAGCCTTCGCTGCTACGTGGGAGTGTTGTGTTTTCCATCCGGGCCACCCCATAGACTTCATTGAAGACCCAGACCCGGACTCAGCCTCAGCTGCACGGTGGGCGAGATTTAGTGGAACTATTGCGGTACAGTAACTTGTGCTTCATTTTTTTTGCTTACTTTTTTGGTTCAGGGAAGTGGGTCACTCCAAACCATACGGGTTAGATAGGAATTTTTCTCTCACGTTTGGCTATCCAAGGGATATTATTACCTCCTCATACTGTTTATCTAACATAGGGGTTAGGCTATTATTTGTATCATTGATCCCTCAGTCTATTCTGTTCTCATGCAGTGGTTTCTGTTACAGGAAGTTCCACGACTACTGACTAGAGTCCTTGTCCTAATAGTTCTGGGTCTTACCACTAACCTCACAGGTTAGTGTAATAGATATCTTGTTCGAATTTCTGTTATAAGAATTCAGATTATTAATTACTGTATCTTTTTTCACAGCCACAAGGTCTCCAAGGATTCCAGTCTTTCGATTAATCAATCTTTCTGTATGTTCCTTTGTACATTCAGAGAGGTATATTGATAGAAAGAATTCTTCCTCTACACTACGGGGTCAAGTGTGTGAGGAAGAATTCTGACAAAATCAGAAGTCTCATAAATGGAATCTAACGAGACCCTGGCTAATTTGTTTCAGTTAGTGGCAGATTTGCGCACTGACATGGCTAATGCACATGCCACGGCCCAAAAACAAATCCTGGAAATACAAACGGCCATGCATCCCCCTCCCTTCCGGTTCATCCACCTCCATCCGTTTCGGGTGTAGGTGCTGCAGCCGCACAGGCCGTGGCAGGACCGGTGTACGTTACCTCACAGTTTCCGTTAGCTCCTCCTGAGCGGTTTCATGGGGATCCTAAACACTTCAGGACATTTTTGAATCAATGCCGGTTGCACTACTTATGTGGACCAGGATCTTTCCCTGATTCCGCAACTAAAGCAGCCTTCCTGTTATCCCATCTTGGGGGTACTGCTGCAGCATGGGCTAACCCTTTATTGGAAGAGGGTAGCCCTCTACTGTTCGACTGTGATGCATTGATTGCAGCCGTGGGTAAGGTTTTCGATACACGGTACAAGGCCCAGGTTATGGAGTTGGAGTTGTTAAGTTTACAACAGGGGGATTCAACTCTTTTGGCTTATTTGGCCAAATTTAATCAACTGGCTGCTGAGACAGTGTGGCCGGATGATAAGAAGGCCTCGCTTTTTTACAAAGGGTTATCCGATTCATTAAAAGATACCCTTGCTTTGGTACCAGTCGTCCCAAACACATTTCCAGGATTGTTGGAACTGGTTCTGCAGATCGATGCCCGCAAGGCCGCTAGAAAGGGTGAGAAAAAGGGGTTACCTCCTCCAGTATCAATTAACCCTATTCCAACTGCAGGAGGACCCGAGCCCATGCAAATTGGAGCGGCCACACGGGGACCGCTCTCTCCAGAAGAGAGGGAAAATAGAAAAAAGAACCATTTATGTTTCCATTGTGGTGCTTCCGATCATCTCCTGAAGGAGTGCACTAAGAAACCCATGAAGAAACAGGGAAACTTGAAAGCTTGACAATAAGAGGAGTCCGTTTGTCGAGCCCTTCCATGTTAATGGACTCCAGTTTGGTAACGCCTTTCACTATGACAGTCATGTTCCTGTTCCCTCCTGGGAAATTGGTTCCAGCTACTGCGGTGCTTGTTTCAGGTGCCACAGGAAACTATATTGATTCGCAATATGCCAAAGAGCTAGCCTTACCCATTCTCGCGAAGGACAAGCCAGTTGCTGTTAATGCTGTAGATGGTTCTTCCTTGTTGTCTGGCATGGTTACCCATCAAACTATTGACCTTGTTATGGAAACTGGTCAGGGGCACACTGAGACCATTGGATTCGATCTCATTTCAGCCCCACAGCTCAAGTTAATCTTAGGGATTCCCTGGCTTAGAGCACACAATCCAACCATTGATTGGTTCACAAACAATATTGAATTCTTGTTGGAACACTGTGAAAACCAGTGTTGGCAGTCAAAATATCCAGTAGATAATCCATGTCGTCCGTTGCTGGATGTTACATCCACCATCGGAGCAGTGCTCACAGGGGAGCTACCTAAAGAGTATGCTGAATTTCAAGACGTATTTGATGAAGGAAGTGCCATGGTTTTACCACCTCATAGACCCTATGACTGCCCCATAGATCTTATTCCCGGATCCAAGATACCTTCCGGGAGGGTTTATTCATTGACACACAAGGAGGACCAAGTGCTCAAAGAATACATTGATCAGTCTCTTAAGTCTGGGTTTATTTGTCCTTCTCGGTCTCCCGCGGCCTCCCCCCTATTTTTCGTTCCTAAGAAGGAAGGGGATCTGCGTCCATGTATCGACTACAGGGCTCTGAATCTTATCACTATTAGGAATCAATATCCTATTCCCCTAATCTCTGTCTTGTTGGATCAGCTGGGTTCTTCAGCTATCTTTACTAAATTAGATCTCCGAGGGACCTACAATTTGGTTATAATTCGTAGTGGGGATGAATGGAAGACTGCATTTAAAACTAAATATGGCATTTTTGAATACAGAGTTATGCCATTCAGACTTTGTAATGCCCCTTCTACCTTCCAGTACTTCATAAATGATGTCTTTCATGATATGATCGATCAATTCCTTGTTATCTACTTGGATGACATTTTGGTTTACTCAGCTAATTATGATCTTCATGTACAACACGTCACCAAGGTCTTACAACGGCTTCGAGAGAACCGTCTGTTTGCTAAATTGGAGAAGTGTATCTTCCATGCCACTGAAGTGGAATTTCTCGGGTATATCACATCACGTCCAGGGGAATCCAAATGAGTCAGTCTAAAGTCAAAGCAGTATTAGATTGGCCAATACCTACATCACTTAAAGCTCTCCAATCTTCTTTGGGATTTGCAAACTTCTATAGAAGATTCATTAGGGACTTCTCTACAGTGGCAGCTCCTTTAACTGCTCTCACAAGCAGAAAAAAGTTGTTTATATGGGGAAAGGATTGTACTAATGCTTTTGTTAATCTCAAGACGGCGTTTACAACCGCTCCCATTCTTCAACATCCAGATCCTTCTCTTCCTTTTGTGGTTGAAGCCGATGCTTCTGACATAGCTCTGGGTGCTATCTTGTCTCAAGAATGCCCAGACACCCATGGGCTGCACCCGGTTGCTTTTCATTCCCGAAAATTAACATCTTATGAAAGCAACTATACCATAACAGAAAAGGAGTTGTTGGCCATCAGGGATGCGTTTATGACCTGGCGACATCATTTATTGGGTTCAGCAGTACCAGTCCAGGTATTCACAGATCACAAGAACTTACTAGCCCTACAATCGATGAAATGTTCCACAGCTCGACATGCCAGGTGGCATGAATTCTTTTCAATGTTTAACTTTACCATAACATACAGACCTGGAGCTTTACACACCAAAGCTGATGCATTATCTCGTATGCATGGTGTTCCTTCTTTGAACCGACCCGAGAAGCAGTTGCTTCTACCCCAACAGGTGGTATGTGCTTGTACTCTAAAACCCACTCTTCGTTGTGAAGTACTAGTTTGGGTGCAGAAAAATCCAGACGAGGTTAAACGATCGAGTCTTGATATCATCAGGGGTCTTCCGTATGTCAAAGGTTTGTTATACTTGCCAGATGAGACTACTCAGAAGAAAGCTGTTAGTTGGTGCCATGATTCTAAGGTGGCAGCACATCCTGGTACTAAGAAAACCCTGGATCTGTTACATCGTGGTGTTGGTGGCCATCCATGGGTAAAGATGTTACTGATTACATCGCTCGCTGTTATGTTTGCGCCCAGTGTAAAAGTTCCCATACTAAACCAGTAGGTTTGCTACAATCCATGCCCATACCGGACCAGCCTTGGTATATGATATCTATGGACTTCATGGTTGAAATCGGTGTCCGGTTTTGATACTATTTGGGTCGTCATCGACTATTTTACCAAGTTGGCCTTGTTCGTACCTTGTCATGGGATACCTACTGCTCCGGTGTTGGCGGAGTTGTTTCTAAAGAATGTCTTCCGTTTCTTTGGTCTTCCCTCAATTATTATCTCGGATAGGGGTTCACAATTCACCTCTCATTTTTGGAAATCCTTGACTACCTCTTTTGGTATTGATGACAGGTATTCTAGCTCATATCATCCCCAGACGGATGGGCAAACGGAACGTTTGAATTCCACCATGGAGCAATACCTAAGATGTCTGACCCATCAATATCAGGACGACTGGCTCTCAGTCCTCACTATGGCGGAATTTGCGTATAATAATTCTCTGCATTCCTCTACTCAGTCCTCGCCCTTTTTTGCCTTATTTGGACGTCATCCTAGGTCTTTGCCATTGTCCCCTGTTTGTCCTGCTAATCATCCCGCAGCGGCCTCTTGTGTGGAAAGTTTGGTGTCGATCCGTAGCCAGGTTAAGCGACATTTGGAACTGGCTCAGGAACGCACCAAACACTATGCTGATGCTCATCGTTCTCCAGCCCCTAGCTATTCTGTGGGTGGGAAGGTGTGGTTATCTACGAAGAATCTGCACTTGCCGGGGAGAAGGGCCATCTTGCCTCGTTATGTGGGTCCTTATGTGGTCACTGCATTAATCAATCCAGTGACGGTGCGTCTGCGCCTTCCTCTGAAGTGGCGGATACATCCGGTATTCAAAGTGTCCCTTCTGAAACCATTCTACCCGAACACCTCCCTGCCTTTGCGTCCACTACCTCTACAGATACAGGGTGAGGAGGAATATGAGGTGCACAAGATCCTCTCTACTAAAGTTTCCAAAGGTGTTCGATGGCATTTTGTTGATTGGAAGGGATATGGGCCGGAAGACCGTACTTGGGAACCCGTGGATCATGTCCATGCCTCACGCTTGATTACCGACTTCTGGGCTTCTCAGAGAGGGGGTCTACCTTTTGGGGAGGGTACTGTCATGCCACGGGACTCGAGACGGGTTTCAAGAATTCCACGATTCGCCAAGAGTCTTGCTAAACCTAATTTATTACGGAAATACAGCAAAAGATTCCTGCATTTCTGACCCGATTCTTACAGAAGGGCTTGGAAGTTACCTTGGCAACGGTGGAAGCCGTTGTCAAGGGGAGGGAGTCGGCGTTCAGGAAGCAAACACTAGTCACATGACTTACTCTTCTTAAACTCCGCCCTGTCCTAAGTTCAGTGCTTCTGATTGAGCTTTTTGGGTATACTGCTTCGATCTGTGCCTTTTTTGTGATTTCTGCTTACGTTTTTCGGACCTGCATTTGGATTTCCCTAGTCTGTCTTGGTACCTGGAACTTCTGTTTTTTTCGACGTACGGCACTCGTCCCTGGACTCTCTACTTGCCTGCTCCTTGGTTCTGTCGCCGCCCGCTTGTGTTTTTGATTCGGACTGGTATT
Source organism: Ambystoma mexicanum (assembly GCF_040938575.1). NCBI lineage: Eukaryota > Metazoa > Chordata > Amphibia > Caudata > Ambystomatidae > Ambystoma > Ambystoma mexicanum. The sequence goes on from NC_090936.1 coordinate 669,961,655, forward strand.
TGGCTTGCTGTTCTTGACCCCTTGTTTTTTGACGCCTATACGGATTTCAGGTTTTCCGCATTTGAGTTCCTTTCTTGTGTACTCACTTTTGTTATTTCCACATAGTTTCGTATAGATAACTTTCTCAACCCTCGCTTCCCTGCGGGATAGGAGTGTTTCAGCCTCAGCTGCACCGCGGGATAGTATCAGCCTCCGCTGCATCGTGGGAATAGGAGTTCTCAGCCTCAGCTGCACCGCGGGATAGTATCAGCCTCCGCTGCATCGTGGGAATAGGAGTTCTCAGCCTCAGCTGCACCGTGGGATCCTGCCAGCCTCCGCTGCTACGTGGGAGTGTTGTGTTTTCCATCCGGGCCACCCCGTAGACTTCGTTGAAGACCCGGACTCAGCCTCAGCTGCACCGTGGGAGAGATCTAGTGGAACTATTGCGGTACGGTAACTTGTGCTTCATTTTTTTTGCTTACTTTTTTGGTTCAGGGAAGTGGGTCACTCCAAACCATACGGGTTAGATAGGAATTTTTCTCTCACGTTTGGCTATCCAAGGGATATTATTACCTCCTCATACTGTTTATCTAACATAGGGGTTAAGCTATTATTGATCCCTCAGTCTATTCTGTTCTCACGCAGTGGTTTCTGTTACATGAAGTTCCACGACTACTGACTAGAGTCTTTGTCCTAATAGTTCTGGGTCTTACCACTAACCTCACAGGTTAGTGTAATAGATATCTTGTTCGAATTTTTGTTATAAGAATTCAGGTTATTAATTACTGTATCTTTTTTCACAGCCACAAGGTCTCCAAGGATTCCAGTCTTTCGATTAATCAATCTTTCTGTATGTTCCTTTGTACATTCAGAGAGGTATATTGATGGAAAGAATTCTTCCTCTACACTACGGGGTCAAGTTTGTGAGGAAGAATTCTGACAGGTGAGCTGAAGCAACAACTCTTTCGAGTGTGCATTGAGAGGTCTTTGATCTACTCTTTAATTTGCAATTCCAAAACAATTGAGCTGCAGCAATAGTTTAGGAAGTAACTATAGGAAAATGGTATTTTCTTCCGGGTCTTATTGATTTGTTGATGAGCTGTGTGCGCGGTCTGCAAGTTACAGGTTCCAATCCCACCAATCTCAATCCAAGTAACATAATTAAGATGCTTACAGAGGGGCATCCCTCATTGGGTCACCCGGTGACTGCAGGAGCCTGGCTTGGTGAGGAGCAGAAGCGAAACAGCCCATACGAGCTGCAAGACGTTTGGACAGCGCTGAGAGTCTGGTCGCCTGCCCAGAGGCACACCCGCACAGACATGAATCCGGCAGTGGAGGGGCTTCCTGGGTGTGCCCGGAAAAAGGATCCAAACTGCTCTTGGACTGCGGGTCGCAAACCTGACACCAGTTCTTCCTCCGGAGACCGTATGAGGAAGCCGCCGGGGGGAAAGAAACAGCTGCCACGGCTGGAAGGTGCACGCCGCGTGGGAATGATCGGAGTGGCTACAGTAGCACTCCGCACTGAAACCCTGTGAGAACGCCTAAATGAACCTGCTATTAACCGGTGCACCTTTGGAAATGACACGGCAGAGGGGATACTTTGACTTCGGATCGCGTGGCTGAAACTCCAAAGCCGACACGCCTCTGGAGTGAGGTTTCCATGAGCAAGGAGGGATGTGTTCACAGCAGATCCTGTTAAACAACATAGTGTGGGGGCTGAGTGATCGGGCTGGATACTATTGAGCAGGATGGAGCATTATTCCAGTCACCAACCACAGTGATGGCCTACTTGTGGTGGAACGTATGAGCCTGGCAAGGCAGGACAATATTGAAGCCACAAGAGAGAAGGACCACTCCACACTATAGAGGAATTCACAGGCGGGGGGCCAAACTCTGAGAAGCTGGTGATTGAGCTGGGACAATATTTTTAAACTCCATATGGGAAACACCCAGGAATGATACAGCAGGCGTGGCTAAAGAGCCATGTAGGTGGACGTGTCTCAGTTGAAGCTCCTGCCGATCCGCTCATCATCCTGCCTCAGACCGTGTTATAAGCGATGCAATAGTTCTACAAAAAGAGGATTGGGCAGGGAAAGCCTCAGGGAACATGTGGACATGGTGTGAAGAAGTAATTCCAGGCAGATACAGCATTACAGGCCCGGGAAGTTTCTGAGGACGCGATCGCCGGAAAAAAAAAAGATGGCAACCGTCTGAGAGACAAAGGAATGGGGACGGACATGGACGGAGGGGCTGCTGGACTTTAATATTGGCGGATAGCCTTGGGCGTGTGTGGTCGAAAAGGAGCGCAGTGGCGGTGCTGCAGATGCCGCATAGCTTGTCATCCGAACACGGCGATGTTCGGACTGGAGGGCGGGCTGCGTTTGCAGAGACACCAACGCCAGAAGTGAGCAGGGGAGTTGAGACCGGGCCCCGACACTGCTACATTGTGGCCCCTGTCTCGAGTGACGAAGGGAAATAATGCCGTGGAACTCCAGGCACAGAAGCTGACGCGTGCCTCCTCCCAGCTGGATACATATGTATCGAAGGATGAATGCGACTGCTGCCACAGCGAAGTCTTTGTGGACGGAGACTTGGGAACGAATAAAGGCGCACATCCAGAACCAGAACTTAACAAAGGCATCAACACACATGCTTAAAGCAGCACCCACTGCGTGAGCGGCTAGAGGACAGGTGGAGCAGCGAAAGGATAAACCTCTTGTGAGACACTGATGAGCTTAACATACTCCTGTTGGCCCCGACTTCATAGAAATAAGGCGAGGTGAGGCTGTGGGGCGGCCGTCGCTGGGACCACATACGTAATGCGGCAGGAGCAGCTGGACTTTGCGGACAGGAGAGTGTAGCGCCCTGGACATCCCGAGACTGGAGGTAGCGGCACAGTGGTGCCCCGGAGGATACGAACAGTGCCAGGGGAGCCCGGTGGCTGCATAAAGAGGCGTCTCGGACCCCTGAACACACGAAATAAAGTGCCTTTCGCGTTCCCACACCTTGTGGGGAAAGTGAGAGTACAATGGCCGGCAGATGGGCCCAAATTGGTGGCATGTCCTGAACGGAGAGGGGTGCGGACGAGACTTAAGTCATTGCCCTATCTATGGAGACAAGTACCCCAAACAGATGTAAACACCCAGCGTGCACAAGCACGGAGAGCGAGTGTGGAAAGCAGGACACTTGATGAGTGCTGGAGAACCTGTTCGGCCCCGCACAAGCCTGGACACACTGCACCTAAATCGGCTGACCCACAGTACCGGCGAGCGACGGCAGGATCGGAGTGAAGTCACACAATATTACGTGGGAGGACAGAACCCACTCCATCAACAAATAAGTAGTTCCAGGGCGCACCTTGCGAGGCCTGCCTGGGCTCAGGCGCTAATAGCAGTTTAACCCTGCTGGGACCGGTAACCACAGGTGGTGGGACTCACCTACAAGATTCTGGCACACCACCATGTCCAGCAAACCTCTAAGAACGAAGGGCAAGCAACCCACGCTGGCGAATATGCCAGAACACCACCGGGCCCGGAAGGAGCTAAGAGTAAAGACAACACCCCCGCTGGGAGTGCGATCGCCATGGGCACCAATCAGGAGGTCCTTGCGGCGATCGCTGACCTGAAAGTGGCCTGGGAGACCAAACTGGGATTGGCTATGACTGAATTGAAAGCTGCACTAGAGCTCAAAGTTGGGGCAGTACAAGAGGAAGTGAACCTTCTCCGGCAAGATGTCAGATCGCTGGCAGAACGCACAGAGAACTTAGAGAAAGAGGTGGCCCCGAACACAGCAGACTGTGCAACACATAAATCAGATCTTCACGCCCTAGTGCAACGCGTGGGCAACCTAGAACGCAGAGCGGAGGAGGCGGAGGGACGTGCCCGGAGTAACATCTGTATTGTTGGCCTGCCAGAGGGAGCTGAGGGACCCAACCCTACAGAGTCCATTGAATCCATGCTGCTACAGAAGATATCCGGTGTAGTGATGTCCCAGGGGTTTGCGGTGGAAAGAGCGCAAAGGGCCCTAATGCGGAGGCCGCCGCCAGGAACCCCCCGCAGGCCAGTGATTGCCAAGATTCTGAACTACCGAGATCTGGAAAGAATCCTTGAACACTTCCGCAAGGGCGGAACTATACAAAGAGGGACAGCAAACATAACCGCATACCCAGATTACACTCTGTTGGTACAACGTAGTCGCATGAACTTTGGGACTGTGAAAAGAAGATTGCGCAAAGCAGGCCACAAGTACATGCTACTCTACCCGGCGAAGCTGAAGGTGTTCCACAAAAACAGAACCTTGTTTTTCGAGTCCCCGGAAGAAGCTATGGGGTGGCTCGACACGCAGAGCTGCCCCCAAGAGTTGGGCATCCAGACGGGAGAAGGAGAAGTAGGAGATAAGTAATCTGTGTCTGTGGTGCTATGGGGTGTTGCAGCCTAAGACATTGGGACTTGATTATTGTATAAGATGTAGTTTATGGTTGTGTAAGATCAGGGATACAAGTGGATATGATCCGTGAACACTGAGACTCTTGATACGAGCATGGGGGTATGAGGACTAGCCATGCAGAGCTAGTCCTCATATCCCCAAGGAGTAGCTTAGTTAGGTGACCGTAGTCCGGTGACACCCTGCCGGGCTCCTGCCCTCGGCATTCCGAGGTAGGACCAAACACGGGGTCGCCTGAGATCCAGGGATGGAGCTGGGCACTTACTGGGATTGGGTAGGGTGGGGGGAGGGAAAGGGCGATGTGTTGGGGTTTGTTGTTGGGACAGGGGGCGAGGGGGAGTTTGCTGGAGGGGGCGGGTATTGAGCCAAACTGAGACTTTTATAAGGCAGGACGGGAGGCAGAGGAATAAGGCGGGATACTATACCAATGGCGTCGGGGTGCCTTAGAGTGGTTACCTGGAATGTCAGGTATCTGAATAGTTACTTAAGCGTAACAAAGTAATGATGTACCTGAGAAGGATGAGGATCGACATAACATTATTGCAAGAGACCCACCTTACCAGGGAGAAATTAGAGGTGGTCAAGAGGAAGTGGAGGGGGAGCACTGCGGGAGCCACATACTCGGCCTACGCAAGAGGCGCCATCACATGGGTAGCACCTCACGTACCATTTCAATTGCTCCAAACTACGGGAGACCCAGAAGGTAGAATGATAGTAATACGAGGGATGTTGGAAAACCGGGGATTGAGTATTATAAATCTATACGCCCCTAACGAGGATACGGCAGCTTACTTTTGGACTTTGTATGGCAAAATGAGTCCCCTAGTGGGCTGCACGATCCTATGGGGCGGAGACTTTAACTGTGTACTGAATCCTTAAATGGACAGATCGGATCGTAAATTAGACAAACCCACCCCGGCTGCAAAGGTGCTGCTGGCCCTTCTCAGAGATTTTGACTTAGTAGATGTCTGGAGTCAATTGCACCCAGAAGACAGGCAATATTCACACTATGCAGCACCACACGACCTGCACACGAGGCTGGACTACGTGTTCACCGCTGGCGAGCTGATAAGCGAGATGAGAGGTGCAGAATATAAGGCTAGGGTGCTCTCAGACCACTCCCCCCTGGTCCTAGAGTGGTGGCACCAACCCCCTAGAGCGCGGATTCCGACGTGGAAACTCGGAGCCGAGGCTCTGCAGGACTCGGATTCCGGGAGGATCTGAGGGAGGCGATCAAGGAGTACTTTGAGATTAACACCGGTAGTGTTCGAACTATGGGAACTGTTTGGGAGGCGTTCAAGGTAGTAGTGCGGGGGGTAGCAATGACAAAGTCTAAAGGGCTCCAGGGGGGCATAGAACGAGAGCTGCAGGAAGCGGAGAAGGAGTTTGAAGACATCATGCGTAGGATGGGGTCAGGATCAGACAGTTACAACAAGCTAGCGGTGAACACTGGGACAGGTTATGTAAATTAAGCTATAAGAAATATGTGGAGAGACAGCATGCGGGGGGAGACAAACCGGGCAGATTGCTGGCCTGGCTATACAAAAGTGAAGTACCACGGCTGGTGATCAGGGAAATTAGAGGGGAAGGAGGCCAGATCCTGGATACCCAAGAGGGAGTGAATGAAGCGTTCCTTGGGTATTACAAACATCTCTATGAGGACCCCGGAGAAGAGAGGGACCAAGAAATCCAGGAAACGCAAGAAGATATAGGCTTGTCCACCTTAGACAATTCAGAACGGGCAGACCTGGACGAACTGGATATAGTGATTCAGCACCTGCCCACTTGTAAAGCGCTGGGGTCAGATGGGCTCCCTAGCGAATTCTACAAGACTTACAAACAAGAGCTGCTTCCCCCATTGCTTGCTATGCTTAATGATGCGTTTGAGCATGGTGGGTTGCCAGAGTCCCTACGGGAGGTGGTGATCATTCCGCTTTTAAAGCCGGCTAAGCCTAGTACAGACTGCGGGTCATATAGACCCCTATCGATGCTTAACCAGGACGGCAAAATCCTTACGGCAGTGCTAGCCAACAGGCTTAAGCGAGTCATCGGCAAACTGATACACCCCGACCAAACAGGCTACGTTCCTGGCAGGAACATAACTGATAACCATAGAAGACTGCACCATATTATTGATCAGACGGAAGGGGACCCGGGTGAACTGGCGATCGTCTCGCTTGATGCGGTTAAGGCTTTTGATTCATTTAGGTGGCCTTGGCTATTAGCTACTTTGAAAGGCTACGGGATGGGGCTGGGGTATCTCAGGTGGGTCAAAATGTTATACAGCTCCCCATTTGCGACGGTTAAAACGGGTGCCATTATCTCAGACAAATGGCAACATAGCAGGGGCCCTAGACAGGGCTGCCCATGGTCGCCCATGTTGTATATACTAGCGCTGGAACCATGGCTGTCTGTCTTAGACAACAATATGGGGAGATAGGGATCCGTACGGCGGGTGGGCCGCATCTCACCTCACTATATGCGCACAATATACTCCTGTATCTGCGCTTCCCAGAAGAGACTATACAGTACATCCTGGAGGTGATGGAACGATATGCTACTCTCTCTAGCATAGCGGTAAACCCCAAGAAATCATGCATGTTCCCCCTGGGGAGATATAAACGTGCCTCACCAAGGAGCTTACCGGTATTGCCAATACCCTGGCGTACCGAGACGTTCCAGTATCTTGGAATTGATATATACCACACAATAGGAGAAGAACACAAACACAACACGGCAAAGGCAGTTGAAAGCATTCAAAATAGCATGGGATTCTGGTCCAGACTACCCCTGGCCATGATGGGGAGAGCTGCTCTGATTAAGATGGTGCTCCTGCCCAGATTGTTACATTTCTTTGTAAATATCCCATATGTGATCCCTAGGCGCTTCTTCACTAGTCTCCATAGCTTCTGCAGGGGCTTTATAAGGCACAACTCCAGGAATAGGGTGGTTCTCTGTAAATTACAGAATTCATGCGACAGGGGGGTATAAACCTGCCGAATTTCGAGTTATATTACTTGGCGGGACAACTGCAATATGTGGCAGGGTGGCTGTCAGAAGTAGAAACGGCCGAAACCAGGCTGTTGTGCATAGAACCTGCTCCCTACTTCCTTAGAGAGGTAGTGTGGTTGTCCAAGCCAAGGGTACTAGAGATGGCGAGACTATTGGTGCTTGGCTGGGAGGTGTGGCACAGGGCATGGCAGATGGTGGGACACTCTGCTCCGTTCTCTATGCAGGTGCCGCTGGTGGCGCTATGCAGAGAAGACCCCCAATTGATAAAAGGGGTCTGTAGATACTGGGAACCGATGGGCCTGGCTACCCTGGGAGATATATGGCAGGAGTGGGGGCATTGGAATTCCAGAAATTAATGGAGGATACCGGGATGCATAAAGGGCAAATTTTTACCTACTCCAGAATCATTAAACGAGTGCGAGAAAAGTGGCCGGCGGCAGTGCATGCTTGGGTGCTTTCCTAGACCATGAAATCTGAGGCACATTAGTAAGATGAAAGACCTGGCCTACATCCTGGCCAAACCGAGGATTGCAATGTGCTGGAAGGCAGCCCATAGGCCCAGGATAGAGTTGTGGCGGAATTACCTCATGAAGTGGGCGGAGGCAGAAACGGCTGCTTAGTTCGAAGCAGTCAGCAGGGGAGGAGAGGAGGAGGTGGGACCCCTAATCGAATGGAGGCAACTGGTGGCCACTATGGCGGGCCCCTCCCATACCGATCACAGTGATGATGACACGGAAAAGATTATGACAATAGACCCGTCTGTACGAGAACGGGCTGATGACACGGATACAGTGGCTCGAGTTAATGGGGCGGGGGGGAGTGGGACAGAAGTTTATTCTGTAATGTTATGTTGTTAAACCTAAGCACGGAAGTCCTAATCATTTGTAATGTTTGGTGTGTTGTTATAAAAAAAAAAAAGAAATTAAATTAACATAATTAAGATGCTTAATATGACTTCTGCAGACACCCTTGCAAGTTACAATCCCTGAAAACAATAGCTCAGGAGATAGTGTTCCTGCAGCAAAGAGCTGTATTCAACCTGCAGCCAAAGGTCCTTAAGCAAATAAGATGGTTACAATTCCAGCCCGCCAACTTTCTATTTTTTTTTTTCATTGATTTAGCTGAATTTAACCAACTTTTTCAATTTATAACAACACTTTTATCAAAATTACATATAAAACACATAACAGTATAAAACATAAAACTATAAAACAAGGGCATTCTCTTCAATTCATCATAACTGGAATAACATCCTAGAATGTTAATGTCACATATAGAAATGACAAATAGTGAGCGAAGGACACACTAACCATGATAATTAAAAAAAAGTAAAACATGGTTTTCTGAGACACATGAAAAAAATACAGACAAATACAAGAACAAAGATATCACATATCATTGCTGGTAGCATAAAAACAAGACAATTAGCATTTGGCTTTCATGTTATAATCACTCTGTACATGGTAGTGGTCATAATAATTAACATCACATAAGGTTGTAAGGCCTTATAGAATGCATTATATACTACAACACCCCCGCTAGCTACAATAATAGCGATTGCATTTGAATATTGCATTGCCAATCAATTGGCAGAGCAATAAGTGTATCACTGATAAATCTCAGAGGGCATTCATCATCAAGGATCAATCTATTTTATCAAATCTAAGGCTCGCAGAAAATTGATTGTTGCCAATTTTATACTCATGGAATTAGTGGTGGAAATCGCAAGCCATCTAAATTCATGTCTCATCTGACTAAAATAGGCCAAGTGTTTATTGAAGTGATGTTGTCTTAAATGCATAAGTGCTGGACAGTCTGCTATGACATGCTCTAAGGTTTCAACAGTTGTAATATTGTTGCAAAAACGACACCCTGAGGATTCAGGCGCGATCTCTTTCCTGCATGCTTGAATTTCACGAGTGGGGCATAAGTTAAAACGCATACGCAATAATGCATTCCTAATTATAGGAGAAGGAGCTTTACATAGATAGAATGCCATTTCTCTATAACGTTTTGCAGCAAACACAGATGGATCAAAGTCTTTATATTTCAAGCAGGCATCTCTAGTATCAATCCAATCCATCATATACAGCTTTTTCTTTGCTCTATCCGGATCAGAAACAAGAGTTTCACAAGAAATTTCCGCATTTATTAATATGGATAAGATGTTTTTAGACCATATTTTAGAGAACTGATGGGAGGACGACAACAGATAACTGGATACCCTGGCCAAGGTTGAATTATCAAGTGCAGATAATAAGCATTTTCTAAACAAGCTACATAAGCGCCAATTGTACATTGCCAATAACGAGGTCTGTCCTAATTCATATTGAATCATCGTTCCTAGAGTGCTTTGTGGTAATTGAAGAAATGCACGCCAAAACTTTGCTTCCAGTGCATTCAGAATCACTTGTTGAATCACACTATATGTTTCTAACCCGTATAGAATGGTAGGGATGACATTTTGTATCCAGAATATAAGGGCAGGCTTAATAGAAAATTTCCCATATTTGTGCATAATTAGTCGAGTCTGGCGTATTGCTGCAAGAATTTTAACTTCAATTTTTGTTAACTGAGATTGGATAGTCGCAGGACCATCAAATACGATGCCCAAATATATGTAGCTAGGGACCACCTCAAGACTTATGTGTTCTATTTTCCAGTTCGTTTGGTAACTGCGTTTGCCTTTCGGAGTATAAACAACAATTTGCGTTTTCTTCTGGTTTACCACCAATTCATTAGATTGAAAATATATACATAGTGCTGTTAGGAGGTTTTGAAGACCTATAGGTGTTTTAGATATTAGCACTAAGTCATCCGCATACCATAGCGCTTTTACCTCGATGTTGTCCAACTTCGGTGCATCTGCGCAAACCTCGTCAAGGGCACTTCTGACGTCATTGATGAAAAAATTGACCAGCGCCGAGGCAAGTATGCATCCCTGTTTAAGACCCCGTTCAGTCCTGACCGCCGATGATTGAAGCCCCTCTAAGTTTAATCTTACACTAATTGAGGTGTTCGAGTGTAATGCAAAGATAATGTCACTTAAAGTTGACGGGCAACCAGCTTTTAACAATTTATCCATCAAGCGAGGTCTAGAGACCGAATCAAAGGCCGAATGTAGGTCTACGAATGCTAAATACACGGGCTGTTTGATGGACTGTGCTCGATGTTTAATATCATGAAGAGTGATTAGGTTCACTGCAGTCCCTTGGCCTGTAACAAAGCCTGTCTGGGCGGGATCGCGCTGCTTTGTATTGAGGGTCCATTGGTTAAATGCCTTCAACAGCAAACAGGAAAAAATCTTACCAGGCGCATCTAAGAGAGCAATAGGGCGATAACATTTTGGGTCCCTACGATCACCCTTTTTGTAAATGGGAACTATTAAGGAAGTGCGCCATGATTGTGGGATTATCTTAGTTCGTAAAATGTGTTGGAAGGTATTATATAAGATAATGGACCATTCTTCTGGGTTCTGTTTGAACATGTAATTTGTTAAGCCATCTGGTCCAGCAGCTCTTGAAGAAGATGACTTACTTATGAATTCTCTCACAATGTCTATAGAGCACTCCATAGACCAGCTTGAGGAAACTCTCTGAGTATATTCATACTTAATCATGTTAGGATCAGCATATAGTTGAGAGAAGTGTTTTACCCATTGTGCTTCTGGGACACCATTTAATTGGAGCTCTAATTGAGAAGAGGAATTACACATGTTCAATAATTGCCACACTTGGGCCGAGTTTTTTGCATAACAGGCAGACAAGAAATTTTCACTATCAGCTTGAAAAAGCTGTGCTTTTCTGGCACGAGTCCAGTTACGATGTAAACATTTCGCTGTTTTACGTATTTCTTTTCCTAGCAGGGTTTTCCGCTGTTGTAAAGCAAGGTCAAAACCATGAATGTGAGATCGAGCTGGTCTTATGATTAGCGGTTGAATGTTTCTGAACTTAATAAGCACATCAACATAAGTTGTTACATCATTTATGCTTTGATGTTTTAAAATGGCTGTATTTAAAGTCAGTAGCTTGGCTGGTAACCAATAAAAGCGATTGTTTAATGGGAGTGTCTGATTGCCATAAGTCAGACCATTGGAGAAGCAGTAAATGATGATCACTATGTGTTTGTTTTATAATTTCAAATTTAGTGGCATTTGCATGTATGCTTTCACTCACATAGATGTAATCTATAGTGGATCTAGAGGTTCCCCTTTCCCACGTGTGTTGAGGTGGAATGTCACCCAAGATATTCCCATTCGTCATTTTCAGGTTTAGATCTTGAATGAATATACTCCATTTCTGGCTTGCACGGCACAACCCCTTATTAAGTGTTGGGAGACATACCAAATTCAAGTCACCAATCACCATTATACCAGAGATCGATTGCAGGGCAATGGTTACAAATACTGATGATAAAGCACGATAGAAGGCATCATCAGTAATGCCAGCAGGGTTACGATACAGGTTTATAAGTGCATATACATGAGGTCCATGAGTGATTCTGACCACCTGAATAAATTATTCGGCGAAAGCCACTCCCCAATTTGAAAGTTCCTACTGGACTTTACAGCCACCATTAAGCCAGCTGAGGGCCTGCCTTTGTTTGAGGCCACTGCTGGAATCAAGCAAATAGCATGATCATCCCATATGGGTGCATGTAACATCCAAGTCTCTTGCAGAGCTACAATGTCGTAGTTGTTTAAATGAGCATTCACTGTCCACTGTAGATGCAAGAAACCTTGAGTATTCCAACTTGCCAGAGAGATAGATTGACACTTCTCAACTATTGATGGTTATAATGAATTTTTTGCTAACAGCCTGCTCTGAGAGCAGTTCACCTGAGTGCAAAAAGTACATGCACACTCTGTGGACGGTGTCTGTGCTGCTGTCTCAGTTTGTTCTCTAATCTCTTGGGCAAGTGGACGAGCTGGATCTAACGCGAGCAAAAAGCCCAAACTAAAAAAGTCATTTTTCGCTTTCCATAAAGCGTTTTGGACCAGCCCCGATTTGAACCATAATCTTACAATTGATAGATTATTCTCACAGATGAATTCAATCTGGTCAAAATCACTCAAGGATAAGTCCTCCAGGGACTGGATGTCAGCAAAGATATTCATAACACTTGAGCGACACAAATCATATTTTGGAAAGGGCCCCTCTCGACACTTTAATATTAGTGTGTGAAAAGAGTTGAATCGCTGTGTTTTAACATCTTTGTGGGTGTGCTCTTGGGTCTTGGGATTCACACCTGGGGTCACATTAGAGATTCTCCTATTTGAACATGAGGTAGGAAGGTTAAAATGCAATTTCTGCACAGGAACGTCATTGAGGCAGCCCGAAGATTGGACTCTATGACGACACTCATCTTGAGCCTGACCAGAGACAGGTATTCCGGCAAAGGCTGGAATTTCTGTCGTACGATTTATCTCAGGAAGCACCTCGGCCAGCCTTTTCCCAAGATAGGCATCTACAGCTGATTTCAAAGCAGTCAGCCGATTTTCAAAGCCTGCAGAAGCTGCAGGCACGGCCTGTCGGCCGGAATTCATCACAGTAGAACCGGACGAGAGAGAAGAAACCACACCACTCTGAGAATCAAACTTTTGGGGCACTGTTAAAGTTGAGTCACGCTTAAAAAGATCCACCAGTTCATTCAGAGGCGCATAGGCACTGGGAAGAGCTTGAGCTGAAGTTACAACCAGCAGACCAGAAGTGTAAAGGGTTGCGAAATCGGAAGTCACAGACACCAATGAGGGAGCAGCCATATCTTTAACGGCTTTCAGGCTTTGAGGTTGAGGCGGTACAGGCAAAGTGGCCCCAGTCGTGGAAGGGATTGGTGGATTTTTGAACTGAATATTTTGATTAGTCTTTCGCGTTGTTAATATTTTGGATGTTGATTTAGTTCTTTTTAGAGTTGGAGGTTTTCTCTTATTTTTCTGAGCAGGAACCTGATCTGAGGAAGAGCTGCTAATGTTGTTAGTAGCAGGGTGATCAGGTCTCTGTGGAGAATCAACAGTGATCCACGAGTCATTTTTGTGGTCAGTAACGTCTTCTATGCACTCAACAGGATGTATTATTTTTGCAAAGGTTGGAACCGCTGTTAGCGGAGTTCTTACACTCCTAGACTTTGGAACATGATTAAGTTCCAACCCAGACAATCTCTGTATGATATCTGCTTTATGTTGAGCTGCCACCATAGCACCTGAAGCGCTTAGACTCTCTAGAGTAGAAAGTCTATGCATAATCAGGTTTAAAGTTGTGGGCGATGTCGTATTTTGAGAGCATTGATGCATCCACTCACCAATTTGATCCATTTTTGCTATTTTGCGATCCAATTCTTCAAAAAGTTTGAAGAGACTTGGAATGGAGGTATTCATAGCCCCCAAAGTAATTTCTAGGAGAGCTGGATTCGTTTGCGGCTCGCCAGGCGATTTTTACCGACAAACAACGTCTCGGCGTAGGCTGTATGGCTGTATAAAGGACTCATCAATTACTTGCCTTGTAGAGTCCATGGAGCCCGGAAGGTTCTAGTCAGTAATAACAGACAATCTAGAGCTCTCTAGATCAATATTGCACTGTCGCAAGGATGTATTAATAATGGCAGATTCTTTTGCATTCACGTCAATGATCTCTGTCACATCTTCGCAAACAGATATATCTGCCGGTGTGTTAGATCTTTGGTGTTGAAATTGCCTTAGACTCAGAAACACTATTCGTTTTGGCTGTAGCACTGGCAGCTATCATCGTACTATCCATCGTTTCTTCCTCTACTACCGTGACCAGTTTGTTACAGTGTAGGATTTTAACAGGAGACTGAGGTAATGTTAATAAAGTTGGTCAGAAATTACCACAGAGGAGATTGGCCCATTAGTGCCTATTGGTGAGGTGTTTGAAGATTCAAGCAGCTGCTTATTTGCTGATGGCAGCATGCTTTCAGGTAGACCAGGCACGTGAGTCACTGCTGATAGGTCATTTACTTTATTATAGAAATTTCGAATGTCTCGATTTTGTGAGGGGGTTTTGATTACTGGAGTGAGAATAATCGATTTTTTCGAAATTCGAGAGGAGCTCTTTTTTTCTTCACTTTGTTTAAGCTTGTGCCCATTTACTGGTGTGGTATGCTCATCTTTTGAAGAAATGATCTCAGGGGAGGACGTGCCAGTTAGCACCCCATTTACATTATTACTGGTGTATTTTGGAGCAAGTATTTCCGGCATATCTGTTTTTAACGTTTATGGCACACGGGACATAGGTGGCCTATTAATTATATTTCTTCGTGTGCCGTATATCTGACAGCCAGTGTACAACGCACAATTAGGCACGCAGGGATAAGCTCTCTTAAACGTGACTTAAAATACGTTACTACCAACCCCACATAAAAGGTCAGCAGTTAGCAGTTAGAAATTAACGATTGAATACACAAAGAGCGGACTAATCCATCACCAACATACAGAATAACTAAAAAATTGGAAGTTTACGCTACCCGCGACCGGTCGCCGCGGTGAAGCGGCAAAGCGGGACTCTGCGTGGACTCCACGTGTGCGCGCGTGGGGTCCTGCTTAAATAGCACGCCCACTTACGCTGAGAGCAGGCTAAAATTAAAATAAACAAGGAGTATATATAAATAAAAATAAAATGTCTGAAATGTCTGAATGATTTAGTAAATATAAGTCCAATGCAAGGATGTAGGAGTCCGCACCTTGTGGATAATGTAGTTGATCACGAAAGTAAGCGAGCATGAGGAAAATCGTCCAGCGGTCCTGGCAAAGGCAAAGCGGGACTCTGCGTGGACTCCACGTGTGCGCGCGCGGGGTCCTGCTTAAATAGCACACCCACTTACGCTGAGAGCAGGCTTGTGGATAATGTAGTTGATCACGAAAGTAAGCGAGCAGGAGGAAAATCTTCCAGCGGTCCTGGCAAAGGCAAAGCGGGACTCTGCGTGGACTCCATTTTCTATTTATCGTGTTGCAAAATTGAATCCATTTGAATTGGGTAACAGTAGCAGATGTTATTAAAGAACATGGCTATCCAATAGATTGAGTGTTTTACAAAGAATATATATATATTTTTAATGTCAATGCCCCAGTCTGCGATGGCAGGAATACCCCTCCCAACATAAGAGAGTTACTAGAGGGATATTTGTGTAATAAAGACAAAGGAGATATAAGTTCACAATATTGAAACATCAGACCTAATGGATGTACAAGAGAAATAAACAAGTGGAATATTAATTCACACCGAAATTGCATGAGCTGAATATCAGCTGTAAGGGTGCAGGAGGAGGAAACTGGCACACGTGGCATAGTGGTTGCTATAGGCTTTTATTTTGTCTTAAAATAAAAGTGAAAACCTCTCTCTCCCTACTTCTATGAGGGGTCCACCCTCTTGTCAAAATCCCTATCTGTGCCCCTTACACTTCAATACAAACTAAAGACAAAGTGTTTGTGGTCCAAGAGAATGGCTCCCTTATTCTGGACTTAGGATCTCAGTTCAATGTTCTGTTCTCAGTTCTCACCAGGGGGAATGACTCCTTTCCCCTGGCCAAAGTAAGTGCTCTCCGGTACAATATTCAAGTGCTCAGTTTGCACCAGGGGGAATTGACTCCCTCCCCTGGTAAAAATGTTCTCCAAAGCCAATCCACCAGTGTTCTAACCCTTGGTATCTGAAAGTCCTTATCCATGCCAGGGGTAATGGCTCCCTGCCCGTTTGAATATGTTGTAGCTGGTCTCTTCAATAGCCAAGAGAATGACTCCCCTTCTTGTGGCTTCTGCTTTTCACTAGCCTGTCTGAATGACTCCCTTTCCCAGGCTTCTTGACCCTTTTCCTAAATATACAATGTTACCAGGAGAATGACTCCTTTCTCATGGTATCTTGGCTTTCACAGTGCCCAAGGGGAATATCTCCCTTCCCTTGGTCTCCTTCAGCCCAGCTCCGGGATCTTTAGCAACACAGTTCATAGGCAAAACAGGTCCCAGACCCAGGGTTTTCCAACTCTCAATGCCTTGGTTTAATCGCCTGTCAAGTACTGCCATGAAGAAGATATGGGACTTCTTCTTGCTTCTCTTTGGAAAAGCTATGGGCTTGATGATAACCCCAACTGGGAACTCCGTCTCGTTATAGCTCCCAGAGTTTCTCTTTACTCAAGTGGGTCTTTTGCTGCCCCAATTTTTATTATTTGTTCCTCTGTTACTTTCATGTACTTCCAAAAACCCTCTTGTATCCCCAGCAACCTGCCCGTGTGCTCCTGTGCCTTCAGGGATCTTACTGACGGGCTCTGGTCTGTCATGGGGTCTGAGTTCAGTTTGCTTGTGTCTTCTGCGTCCTTCGGCTCTGCTGCACCGGCCCGCATTCTCTGCCCTTCTGCAGTTTTCGTGCCCAGTTCGATCGCATGGGCCACCTTCTTCCTTCTGCTAGGCTTCTGCTTCGCCAGTTTCTGGAGAAGTCATTCAGCATTGGACTCCTTGGTCTTCCTGACCGCGTCTGCCACCTCTTCGTGCTCCTGCGCCAAACTGCTTCACTGTTCTTGGCTCCTCCTAGGATGGCTTGACAGACTCCTTAGTCCTTCTTTGACTTTTATGTCAGTTTCTTTAATAGGCCTTCGCAGACTACTAGAATGCTCACCTAGGTTCTCGGCAACAGCCATGATTCAGCGCCTCTTTGTTGCCTCAGTCCTGGACACATTAGTTTTCAATAGGTTGTCTGTACTCTTACTCATCTCAGTACACAATATATGACTTGCCCTACACACATACATGGGGGGATGAGATATTATGTTAGGGTATGCTATATGTGTGGAGACCGGATTGGTTTCCATGTGTTAATATCCCAGCAAAAATATCACAATACAAAAATATCGCCATATTTTTGTGTCGATATTGAGCCACGGACCATGCGGGGGACACCCCCTGCAACCCCTGCATTATTTTTAAAATGTGCAGGGGACACCCACGCAACCCCCGCTCCCACAAATTTTACCCCCCAAAAATATCCCCTATGGCAAAACAGTCGACCATATGTATGGCGATATTTTTGGTGGGGATAATATGTAGGGATACCGTTTATTGGAGGTGGTGATACTGTGCTCTCCCTAGATGTTTGTCCTTGTCCTGAGAGCAGGAGTCTCTCCCCATGAGATTCACCTGCTGTGCACCACACCCCAGGGGCACTGTTGGGCAGCATCCTTACCTCCATGGCCTCATAGGAAAGGGCTCCCCTGGGGAAGAAGTGACATCTAAGGATGTGTCACACAGCACTGCCCATAAAAGATGTTTATGTATGGTGTATTTTTCTATATCCCAAACTCCACAAACATACCGCACCTGAAAATCACAGAAAAATACTATCATTCATGAAAATACCTTATTGAAATGCTTCTTTTCATAGTGGCACAGGTAGAATGCATGGTGTTAGCATCCCAAAGGTTTGCAAGGTGCTAATTAATGCAAGTACTCCTTTTGCCTTTCAGATGCTTGCTGGAGCCAGAAGACTAAGGGACTGATTCATGGAATCTGTGCACCAAAAAACAGGGATTTGTGCGCCATTCTGGCCGCAAATCCCTGTTTAACAAATGGGGATTTGTGGGCAGATGGCACACAAATCCCCGTTTTTTTTCGGCGCATAAATTCCATGAATTACCCCCTAAATATGGGGAGGCTGAAAAGAAACATTTTAAAGCACGATTAGACACATCTCTGCCATCTAGGCTGAGCAGGTGACTGTAGCGCCGTAATCCACTTGGTGATTGCCCTCCTGGGGAATTTGCGTTGTTGCTGCCTGTGCCCTTGTTTCACTGCTCCCTTCTTCGGTCCCTTCCCCTTCTTCCCCTGGCCTCCCGCCCACCTCCCAGCCCGCCCACCCCCATGATTGGCTACTCTCCTTCATGCTGGGGTGTAGCAAGCCGCTGCTCATCACGCTTGCCATTCCATCTAGGCTGAGCGGGTGACTGCGACGCGGTAATCCACTTGGCGAGTGCCCTCCTGGGCAATTTGCATTGTTGCTGCGTGTGTGTTTTTTAACTTGTTGCTGCCCATGTCCCCCGTTTCACTGCTCCCTTCTGCGGTTCCCTTCCGCTTCTGACCCCTCCTTCCCACCCACCGCCACCCCCCCCCCGAATGGCCTTTTCGTCTTTTATCACTGACCTTCCCTGGGCAGCTCCTGCAGCCAAGGGCCCCAGGCAAAGGGCGTCTCCTAGTGTCAGCAGGGGAAGCCAGTTGCCAGTCATCTACCAGGTGCGGCCCGCATGCTGCCCCCACCCCCTGTCCACCTAGCAGACTCTCAAACTTAGGTGTGCTTTTTTCCTGTGTTTAAAATTGTATTGTGAAAGTATTTAAAATTGCATTGTGAAAGCTAGGCCTTTTTTCCCTCTTCGGGATGGTTAGATTTAGGCAGCATTGTGATAGTCTAACATATGAGTGTCTGTCGTCTTGTCCAATTGCTCAACCTGTCTCGTCTGCAGTGTCCTTCCCTAGTGTTCTCCCTTTCCCTTCCTTTTCACTCCTCTCCCTACCTACTCCATGGTGCTCTCTGTCTCTCCTATTTTTTCTAACTGCTTCTCTATCGACTATCCTGCTCTCCTCATTAAATCTGGTAGGAAGAAGTTTAAAAAGGACATCCTGATCTCCAACCCAGGCCTCCCTATTGCTGATACCTATACTAGTGCCTGCTCTAGGAAAACTTTCACTGACATCCTCTTTGTCGTCCTCTCGCCAGACCTATGGAGCCTACATATAGTCTCTGTGCTCTCTCCCTTCTCCTCCTCTCCCATTAATGGTGGCACCCGGTGGGAGGCACTCCTGTCCTCCTTCCATTCCTCTAAGGTCATCATTAATGTTTATGTGAATGGTACCGTCTTGGTCCAAGGCCCTCACGCCAACCTTCTCCTATTCGATAGACGCTTCCCACGCCTCATCAATTTCCTTTCTTCTCCTGCTGTCCCCTCTCTTCCCTCCAAAGCTTCCTCGTCTGACGTCTCCTCCTTGGCTACCTTGCCCTCTCCTCCCTCCGCTTCTGCCCCCCCCCTCGGGCTTCCTCTACACTTCCGCAGGGCATACCTCTGATTTGTACCCCTCCCCGGAAGTCTTTCAAGGATGGCAACCTTCTCCATATTGTCACTCTAAACTCTCACTCAGCTGTCAAACACTCCTCTGACATCTGCTGCCTTCTTGAGGAACTTGACCTCGACATCCTTGGTCTCACAAGACATGGTTCACGGCCAGCTCTGTCACCAGCTTTGAGACTCTCCTCCCTGACGGCTACAAGATCCTCTCCACGCCCAGGTCCAACCGTTCCAGAGGGAGTGTAGTCCTGATCTTCCCCGTGTGGATTCCTGCCTCTGTCATTCCTACACAGGCCTACTCTTCTTTCGAATGCCTCGTCTGCAGGATCTCTCTCTCCTAGCCATTCCCTTACTGTGGCTACTATCTATCGGCCACCTGGTCAGATCTCATCCTTCCTCTCCGAGTCGGCAGACCTCTCCTCTTCCCTCCTGGTCTCGACCACTGAACTCCTCCTTCTTAGAGACTTCAACATCTATCTGGATGCTTCCTGTGCTTCCTCTGGACTCTTTTTCGACCTTTGCGACTCTCTCACTCTCTATTCTTCCCTCCGGCCTGACTCACTCTGCAGGGCACACTCTGGATGTTCTGATCCCCTCAGACCTTCCCCCGTCTATCCCTCTCAACACTCCTCTTCCTGGAGTGATCACTTCCTAATTTCCTCCCAGCTCACCCTCTCTACTCCCAGGCCAAGCCAACTCATCACTTCCACCCACCTTCTCGGTCATCGGACCCATGAAGCGCATGTCAGTTGAGGCTTTCGTCGCCACTCTCTCACCCCCTCACCTCCTTTGGCTGACTCACACTCCGACACAGCCTTTTCCATGGTCCATTCTGCTATATCTGCCACTTTCCATGTTCTTGCCCCTGTCATGAGGATCCACCTGAAGCCCAAAGTCAAGTGCAACTCCTGGTACGACTCAGACCTTGTCATCCTTAAACGCAAGTGCAGAGTGGTTGAGAGAAAATGGCATGCTTCATGTACATCCTCTGACAAACTGGCCTGCTGCCTGCTCCAAAGGCAATACCGGCTCTCTTTCTGCTCCAAGAAGAGAGCTCACATCCAAGCCCGTGTCTCTGCGGTATCTAACAACTCGGCTGAACTCTTTAAAATTTGTAAGGAACTGGCCAATCCTGCTACAGTCTCCACCTCTCCTGTCCCGTCCCAGGCCCTCTGCATAGCACTGGCTTCTCATTTCATCTCTAAAACTCAGGACATCCTGTCCTCTCTTTCCTCCTCTCCCCTTCCTCCCTCTACTCCCTGCTCTTCCTCTGGCCCTTCTTCTGCCACCTCTCCTCCCTCCTTCTCCACCCTTCCGCTGTTTTCTCCAGAGGAGGTTTCTAGACAAGTCCGATCTATGAAAGTCATCAAAACAGGTTGATCCCTGTTCCTCTGCAACCACTCCTTCACCACTGGAGTCTTCCCTACCACGCTGAAGCACTCCCTTATGCACCCTCTTCTTAAGAAACCCTCTGCCGACCCGTCCTGCCTGGCTAACTATCGCCCAATCTCCATCACTCCTTTCCTGTGCACACTCTTGAAAAAACTGGTCATTTCCCAGCTCAATCTTCACACTGAATCTGTTGGCTGTCTCCATGATCATCAGTCTGGCTTCAGAGCTGCTAGAAGCACAGAAACCGCTCTCCTGAACATCTGTGAAGATCTGCTCTCCAGCCTTGATTCCAACACCCCTTGTGTCCTCATCCTACTTGATCTCTCTTCTGCCTTTGAAACGGTCAACCATGCCAACCTGCTCAACCGTCTCTGTGATAACCTGTGTATCACTGGTCAGGCCCTGTCGTGGCTGACCTCTTTCCTCTCTCATCGACCCTCCCAGGTCCAACTTGGGTCCTTTCTCTCCTCCATCTCTATCTGTGGTGTTCCGTAGGGGTCTAACCTCTCTCCCTGGCTTTTCAACCAATACCTGGCACTTCTTGCCCACTGCATTGCCGCTCTCTGCCCCACCTTCCAGTACTATGTAGACAACACTCCGCTCATTTTCAGGCTACCTTCAGCCACCTCTTCTCCCTCTCTCATCTATGACTGCCTGTCCGCCATCCAGGAGTGGTGTGCCGCCAATGATCTCTGCCTTAATGCCAGTAAGACTGAGATTCTCCTCATTGGAACGCCCACTCCCTCCTTTCCGGTTACTCTCTGGCCGGCCTCCCTTGGCCCTCTTCCTGCTCCCACCTGTGAGGCTAAAAACCTCAGGGTCATCTTCAACTCCACACTCTTCTTCTCTTCTCACATCTCTGACATCTCTAAGAAGTCACACTACCAGCTGCACCTCCTCAGAGGTATTCTTCCCTTCCTCTCCTTCCCCCAGAAGGTCACTGTCTCCAGAGCTCTGGTTCTCTCTAGGCTGGACTATTGCAACAGCCGCTTTCTAAATCTGCCTGATTCTACTCTCTGCCCTCTGCAACTCATCCAGAACAGGACTATGAGACTTGTCCTTGGCCTCAAGCCCAGGGATCAGATCTCCCCAAGACTGAAATCTCTGCACTGGCTCCCAGTGGCTGCGAGGATTAGGTTCAAAACCTTCTACATTGCTCACAAGGCCTTCTGGGGCCTCAATACCATAATCTCTCTCTTCCTAAATATCTCCCTTCTCGAGCTCTTCACTCATCCGCCTCCAACTTCCTCAGGGTCAGTTGCTTCTGCAAGCAACGAGTTGGTGGTAGATCTCTTTCCTTGGCTGGGGCCTCCCTCTAGAACAGCCTCCCTGAAACTTGAGGAGAACCATCTCTGGTTCCGAAAACACCTCAAAACCTTTCTCTTTGCTTCTGCTTTTTCTCCACCTCTCCCCTGCTGACTTCCTGGCTGAAACTGAAACTGCACTGGTTACCTGGTAACCCTCTGATCTCGGGCCCAGGTCCCCCTCCCTGCCAGTCGCACCCCTGCACTGCCTTCCTGGCAACCCCCGCACTTAGAGAGTGTTTCCGTATCTCAACAGTTCCATTACCAGCACTTGACACCTGATGTCGGGCCTTAACCTTGCACTTGCCACAAGCTGGTTTTACTTTACTTATAGTTATTTTCTTATCCCATGTACTGCACTTTCCCTCTCCACCTTCCCATGCACTTGCGCGAACTGAATGACACCTGGCCTAGTAGGATCGCTGTCTGTCTTCCCTCTGTTCCTCCTGCCTTGCCACATCACGCCTTGAAACACTTGTGTATAGGTGCGTTATAAATGCCATATGATATCACTCCCCTCACAATTATTTCTAGGGAGGAGAAAGACATTGGAGCCGATAGCTGGATGAGTAGAACCCTAACAGAGCGGAAGGAAGTGAGGAACCTAGTGAGAATCCTGGCCGATCATTAGGGCAGTCTCTGATCATTCTCTGGCTCAATTCCATCCATGAAGTCCCATCTTTCATGACTCTACGTATGGAATCCACCAACAATCTGCAAGTATGGTGTGAAGAGTCAAGGAGAATTGACCCTTAGAACTGCGGAAACAGTGCAGGAACCCTTAAAGCCAAAACTAATAACCACAGGGAAGAGACCCCAAGAACTATGGAAAATAGTGTGTGGAAACCCTAATAACCTGGGACTTGAGTTTAGAAGTATTGTGTGGATTTACCTGGGGACATCTAACCCCTGGTCTTACAAAGCACAGGCAAAATTGTTGTTGGAACACTTTACTCTAAAAAAAGACACTTTCTTGCAATGCGTTTTCCCACAACACAACCCCACCAAGAGGAAAATCCATTCCGACAACATTTAGCTCAAATCAGATACTATTTGCTCTCTTTGGTCAATCCTGTGCACATTTAGCAATAACATTGTTTGTTAACCTGATTTCCTGGTCTTAGGACATTATGGACGTATTTACATAGGACATTATGCAGGTATTTACATGCCAGAATTACTCCCACTCGCACTTGGTAAGAGGTTAGGTAAGCCATTTAGATGGTGGGGAAGGCAGGCTGAGAGGTAAGCCAGGGATGGACGGCAAAACTCTCTGGGATGAAATTAAATGACTGTTGCCCAGCAATAGTACAGGGGAGAGAAGTGGTTTCTAAACCTTATCCATGCTTTATCCAGCACTACTACTAGTGCAGCAGTGATCAAGTCAAAGTTTAAAACTGCTTCCAAATACATTGTATACCCCCATCTTTCAAAGTGGCATGGACCGAGGGCAGGCATTATTTTCTGGGGATGTGTGAACCAGTGCGGAAGCATCCAAGCAATAGCAGAGGTGTGGTACCAAAATAAAATGAGTGCCCACATAGGGTTCATATAAAATATACATTATTTACTCAAGCACAGAGTGGTCAAAACAAAATAAACACTCCCACCCCTGTACAGCAAATACACAGCTGCTCAAGGCAAACATATGTCGGAAAACCTATAATTGCTCCAAAATAACCAAAATATAATTGCAAGATGCATACTAAACCCCAGGCTTCCTACCATATCACTCCTGCTCTAAAAACATTCAATTGTTTACCCATCAAAACTACAACAGAAATCAAAACCCTAAACATTGCCCACAAGACCACCCACTTTTCTATCCCCTCATGCCTCAATCATTCCCTAAGCTTGGCATGCCATACAGATACCTACCATCATCAAATAAGACTGAAACAAACACCTCTCATATTTCGGTGCAAAAAACACAGAGGCAAATCTTTCTCTTCCGTTGCCCCTACCCTGTGGAACAAACTACTAGACTACATCTCACAAAAAACTTATTTAAAACCTTCAAAAAACTGTCCAAAGACTGGTGCACTGCCAACCTTCATTCATAAACCTAACACACCACCTGCTTCAACCTTTATACATCTAACACTTCACCCGAATTACTCCACTCCCTTCATTTGGACAATCCCTTTTACCAACTAAATAAGCACCCCAGACACCCCTCTCTACTCTCCCCTCCTTCACCTTGGTTCACACTGTTAGGGAGAATTATCATTCTATGGCTAATTTCCCTCACCTAGTGAGTCCCCCAGCAGCTTTGCTGGATTTCTGGAGTTTATTGTTTCCACTTGGTAAGAGTGTGAGCCTTTTTCCCACTCTTGCATGTGTTGTGCCATGTGTATTTATACTGTTTGTGTGCTCTTGGGCTCTAGAGTACACCACTCCATGAGCCCCCACTTTTTGTGTGTGTTACACAGCACCTTCAGTGCAGTGACACAGGGTTGTCTTTGAGACTTCCCACTGACTCCATTTTTCTGGGGCTGACTACTGTCCCCCAGAAACAGGTAAAGTTGCCATTTACTTTATGTAGTGATTTAAAACTACAGACCCAGTACACCCCATCTTACATGGAGTACTGGAAAGGGTTAATTCCTATCCCTTTTTGTCTGTTCCTCTCTGAGCTTTGTTTTGCTCTTTTAACATTTAGACTTGGCTGGTGGCAGTGGTATCTACCCTAACCTTTCTACCGCGATTATACTATATAAACGTGGTACTGTTCCAGGCTATTATATTAGTCTCGAACATAAACCTGCTTGACCAAAGACGCTTTCTTTTGGCTCCGGTCAGGTTTATTCCTCATTTCTTTTTGTTAAAGTCCTTCTTGTGTTTTACTTTGCGTGGCAAACCAGGTTTGCCTTCTTTGTTCCCCGTCTTTTGGCGGGCTTCTCCCAAGAAGCCCTCCTCTTGTCACCTGGGTGTGTAGGTGGGCTGAATGTGAGGGAGGGGTGTAGTCACCCCCTGTACAGGGTATCCTTGGAAACCCAAGTCGCACTTTGTCATGATTGGCCAGGGGGGATGTCCGGGCCGGACAACCGCCCTGCTGTGCGATTGACAGCCAGGCTGTGTGAATGGGGGATTCTCGCATAAAAGGCAGGACTCTTGGGCAGGAAGTCAGAGTCGCCACTGGAACTGCAAGGAACCAATGAGAAGCGGAAAAGAAGACGGCTAGTGCAACTACTGAGTCCCGGTGAAGCCCTGCTGCAGTCCTGAGCTATCTACCCTCCAACGACAAGAGAAGATCCAGTCCGGAGTCTTCTTCCCTTGAGCCTGGTGGGATCAACCAGCTCATCTTGCACAGGCAGAGGATCCTCTTCTTGGTCGAAATCCCTGCACACAGCTGTAGTGGTCCGGATAGCCACCTGAAGAGCCTCTCCTGTTTTAAAGGAGTGCACCTTTTATTCACCATTGCTTTTGCTGCTGCTGGCTTCATCCCTGGGTACTGCCGATCACTCCAGACGTCCTCCTCCTTGTCTCCATGACTGCAGTCACAGGAACCATGAGTCTGCAGGAACTACCAGGAACAACTGCCATAGCACAAGCTCTTCTTCATTTCAAATAAGGTACTGTGTCCAACTTCGAGGAACTGTGGTGAGCCCTTTTCTCCTTACTAAAGGCTTGTCCTTTTCTTCCTTCCCTCTTATAACTTTTGCTTCCTCGTTTGACAATATCCAAGTACTCCTGGCAATCTCGAATTGTGAACTGTACTAACTGTGTGATCCTCGACAACAGGAACCCTATTCCACTTGACACTGGCGCAGGCCTATTGACTTTTATTCACTTGTAGGAAAGTGTCCTGTGATTCTATCTGCCGTGAAAAAAGTATTGTCTATGATTTTTATCCCCAACTCTTTTCTGTTGATTCAGGTGCTAAGTGTGTTTTTTCTCCGGTAACATTTCTTCCCGCAGGTACGAGTATCTTTAGTAAGACCGAACTGTCGTTACTGTCAAAAAGTGATCGCATCTGTCCCCCGGTAACGTCTTGGTTTCACAACACCGGTCTGTCTTAACCATAGGTACTTAACTTGAATTGTACTGCACAAAGTGAATTGGTTGTGTGCAGTATATTTTACGTGTCATTTTAAATTAATAGAAGTGAAGTGTTTTGCAAACATATTGTCTAGAAATAAATGTACTTCTACTTTTCAACCAAAAACCTTGAGTCAGTGTTTGCTTGTGTCACAGTAATTGTAGTCCTTTGTGTAATCTCTACTACTGCTCATTTGCTCCTGAGATAAGTCTGGCTGCGCCGGTACTGCTACCACTTTAACAGTATAGTACAGGCTTGTACCAAAGGTAAACTTGTATTACCACTTGTAGTCTTAATTGTATGTAGTGGTCCCTAAGGGCACTGCACAGGATGCTGCCTAACAAACACTTTCCCCGCCATCCCTTCTCTCCCTGCTTTCATCTTCTATGCCAAAACACTAACCTAATCTGCACTTTCAGATGCTGCAGCACTTTCACCTTTTGCGTGAACTTCACTTACTTGTCATCCCCCTTGCATGTCTGCTTAACAATTTTGGAACACACACTCTCTCTTGTGCCTTAAAAGTATTTGTTTACTAACCCTAATTAAATGTCAATGGTTTGTACATGCTTTGAGATCATGACTGCCTTGAAGCATTGACTGTGTGTAAATGGCAGGAGGCAGGAAAAACAAGTAAACGTTAAAAATGAATACATTAAAAATGCCTTTTAAGCTAGGGAATTGTATCCTAACTGTCCTTACTGGGGGCCAAGGTGCGAGGGCGAGGGGCCAGAACCAATGAAAGTGTTGCGGCATGCAGCCATTACCGTTACGGGCACTGGTGTTGTCTTCTTCAACATGGCTGCCTGTGACCATTCCAAGATGGCCGCTGGGCCAGGAGTGGCATATCGTATGTCCCCTGGTGATATAAGTGGAAGCTTCTAACAGGTTCTGTGGTTACAGCAACAAGTCTCAACTCTCCTTGACTCTGCCCACTCATTTCTCCCTGAGAAACCTCTGTTAATTACAGCCTCTTGGGAGTATTGCTCCGTACCTTCCCCCTTGTACTCCTTCCAGTTTCCCTGTGTTTCTTCCCTCCTTGCCTCTGTTCCTCTGATCTCCTCCTCTCCAGGATCTGGCATTAATGGCTTCCAAGCATTTCTGGTGAATAGCAGTTCACTTCAGTGGACCATTCTACTGCTCTAATGGATGCCTACCTTCAAAAGACTCCCGTCATCTGTGGATTGCTGGAATACTAACAAGATCTTCAGAGGATTTTTCAGCAGCTCCTTTTCCCACAAAGCTACGATCTTTCCTGGCATCCCCATAGGTTTCTGGCCGTTTCTAATCCCCTGTGACACATTGCGGAAGCCAGGAAGGAATCAATAAGGCCTCCAGATGCCAGACCAAGCATGGAAGGCTGGTGGGTGATCGATTGAGGTGCCAAAGAAACCAGAGCCGCATGGATCAACTCCAAGAAATCAAATCTGCAGATCCTTAAAGCAGACAGTATGGTGCTACAACAGTATTTAACATCAAGAGAAGCCATGCACACTGAAGTCCTTTCCACTCCATTGAATATAGGGCCTTCTTAGGGGTCACTCAGGAAAATGCAACCGTTTCTCGATGCCTGTTGCATCCAATTCACATTTAAACCACATACCTTTGCTACTGATTGTTGTAAAGTTGGTAAATCATTTCTAATTTGGCTGGTAGTGCCTTGGCATGGGCTACTCCCTTCATGATGACCAGTAGCCCTCACCTGGGCTTCTACAATGGATTCCTAACCGTTTTCAAGAATACGTTTGGCCGACCTAAGCTATTGAATACTGCACAAGAAGAAATCAAATCTGCAGATCCTAAAAGCAGACAGTATGGTGCTACAACAGTATTTAACGTCAAGAGAAGCCATGCACACTGAAGTCCTTTCCACTCCATTGAATATAGGGCCTTCTGAGGGGTCACTCGGGAAAATGCAACCGTTTCTCGATGCCTGTTGCATCCAATTCACATTTAAACCACGTACCTTTGCTACTGATTGTTGTAAATTTGGTAAATCATTTCTAATTTGGCTGGTAGTGCCTTGGCATGGGCTACTCCCTTCATGATGAGCAGTAGCCCTCACCTGGGCTTCTACAATGGATTCCTAACCGTTTTCAAGCATACGTTTGGCCGACCTAAGCTATTGAATACTGCATAAGAAGTATTATTAGTATTATTAGACAAGAGTCATTGCAGTCTCACAAATTTAGGTGGTTCATCCTCTCTCCCTAAGGGGGAACCAAAGCCTTTGGGACTAGGGAGGTGAGCCTGCAAAGCTTAAGACCCCCCTAGGGGACAATGCAAGCAGGATCCCACTGGGGCTACTTTCCACAGAGGACAGGCAATCTCTAGATAGGTATATGTTACCCTCACTTGTCTCAAGAATCCCAGATGTTCGTTCGTTTTGCAGGGATTGAAAAATGTAATGAGTTTTTAAGACATGCATCTAAGGGTGGTGTATGTTGTACATGAATAAAGGGACACTACCCCTTTAAGAGCGGCAACAGAGAATGGAGAACCACTTCCAAGTGATGTGCAAAGAACTACTACCGGAAGGAGGATCAGCACGCCCACAATCTGCCCCTCGCACGATGGACGCACATAAAGAACAGCATCACCATGTGGACAGGAATGCACCTCTCGCGCCATCATATCAACGCCCAAACACAGTGAGAGCCTTGGAAGGACTTCAGATCGAACCAGACAGGAAAGACCACGAATTATACGATGCCTATCAGGATGACTTCATGCGGGAACTGGAACGCGAAGACACCCGCAGAGTGGAAGCACCAGACAACCGGGAACGTGACAGGGAGCCATACCCTTACCCCCCACCACACTATCCACCAAGTGGAAACGAACAGCCTCCATACCTACAGGACGGCTACGACCGAGAGTATGTATGCCTTCTCAGCGTAGAGGAGGAGGACACCGCGGCTCCCAGAGTAACAATTCAGATGGGAAGAACCCAAAACAGATTTATTGTTGATACAGGAGCGACGGTCAACGTCATGAATGAAGACATCTATCGTGAAATAGCTTCAACATACCCCATCCAAGAGTCTAGGACACACATCTTCCAATGGGGAGCAACCCAACCCATGACATCAAAAGGGAAATTTCAATGCGACCTACGACACAGAGGCATCACAGCAACCGCCACGATACATGTGATAAGAAGCCCAGCTATTGGCCGCTGCCTTCTCAGTTACAGGACAGCTAACGCACTTGCCCTGATTGACCTACACTATGACCAGTCGGAGGTCATTGAAGGACTACCACTACCATGCGAACCCGTCAGGGCAATCATAGACAGACTACTGGCAAAAAGAGAACTCAAGAACACTTTCCCCAAACTGTTCGAAGGGGTAGGGATGCTAAAAGGGCCATGCATCAATCTACATATAGACAAAAACGTCAGGCCAGTTCCACAACACCCACGGAAAGTGGGTTTCCACCTCCAAGAACAGGTATCAAAAGAAATCCAACTTCTTCTTCTCAACGACATCTCAATACCTGGAAGGGATCAAGAGCAATATGACAAAGCCCTAACACCAACCTGTGGGAACACCAAAATGAAAATGCCACCCCGCATAGAACGAGGGGGAATAAGACTGCAAGAGGACGATTATACTATTGTCCACAAACCAGGAGGAGACGCAGACCCAGCGGACTATCCATCCAGACACCCCCTACTGGACAAAGTTGACACCCGGGCACATGAGGTCACTAAAAAAATCTTGCACCTGTCGTCAAATGACAGGCCACCAGCTGAACTCATGGTGAGAGATCAACCCAGAACACGCATTCCCAGATGGAAGGACCACACACCTGAAGAAGACCTAACCGTCAGAGAACGAGACACCGAGAGGAAGAGGAAGGCCAAGCAATGGGCTGACACAAAAAGGAGAGCGAAAGAACAACGACTAGAGATCGAGCAAACAGTCCTGGTGCGACAAACACAACGCAAGAAAACGGACACTCGATACAGCCCAGAGCCACGAACAATCACAGCCATCAAGAGGCCCATGATCACAGAAACCGGAGAACTAGGAGACATTACCCACAACTCCTCATTCCTCAGGGAGTTATATCTGGAGGAACATGAAACACAAGAAACACCCGACGAGAACACCAGCGAGGAAGAAGAAACAGAACCCCCAGTGGAATTGACCGGTGAAAGCCGAGAATCACCAGGGAGACCCCTAGGACAATAAAGAAGCCAGTGAGGCTCATCGAACAGATGTAACTGGACTCTCATGTTAAGTACGGGGGAGGTGTTGTACATGAATAAAGGGACACTACCCCTTTAAGAGCGGCAACAGAGAAGGAGCGGGAGAGAAAGGGAAAAGGAGGGGGCCGGGGAAGGAAACGGCAGTTGGTGTCAGGGAGTGAATAAAGATGGTTCACTGCAGCATTGGCTCCGTGTCATTCTTGAGGCTTGGGTATGCATGAATGAACGGGGCACAACAGTGTAGTGGCTGACCCTCTTCAGGCACAGTACTCAAATTGACAAGGAAAATCAGTCATAAGCCCTCACCCTTGCTACAGCAGCGATGAAGAGCCCATCCGCATTGTTGGAAGGCTGCAGAAAGACCTGCAGAGTCAAACAGGAGAACATTCCTGGAAGGCGTGGTTTTCCCAGGACAGAAAGTCCAGCAGAAGGAGGTGGAGTCATTAGACCGAGAGGAGTCTCAGAGCCACTGCTGAGAACCTGCGTGAGTCTGGCTGGAAGAAGGCACCCGCTCCAATGAAGCCAAAGGAGAACAACCAGATGAAACACTGTTGCCTCCTCGACACGGCCGAATGAAGGAGCACTGTCTGAAGGAAAAAGGTATGCAGTTGCTCGGGATAGTCAGGAGGTGGGCGGTATGATTGAAACAGACTCCAAGACAAGGTGGGAGACAAACAACTCCCCGGCAGGCTGAAAACCAGAAGACCCCAAGACTGGATGAGAGTCAAATGACCCCATGGCAGAGTGAAAACCAGAAGACCCCAACATGTGGTAAGAGACAATTGAACCCACAATGAGGTAAAATCTAGAAGAGCCCAAGATGGGATGAAAGCCAAATGACCCCACAGCTGGGTGGTAAGCAGGCACACCCAAGATGGGGTAAGAGCCAAAAGACCCAAAGGCAGGGAAAAAGACACTGAGCTCTGAGGGGGGCCAGGGAGAGAAAAATCTCAAAGTGGGGAGGAACACCGGAGACCCCAGGGAGGGGTCCCCAGGGGACCAAGGGTGGAGAGGATATTGTTGGAATCTTTTAAATACAAAAACCCAGAAATGACCAGAAACTAGATTGTTTCTATACCAAAGGTACCAAACACCTGGAGCTGGTATAAAGTATAAAACGGTGACAAAAGCAAGGGACACAAGGGCACTGACTTAAAGAGAACTCTCTGTCCAGTACGGGACAGCTGATAGAGACAATTGTGGTGAAAGAGATTATTGTGTTAACTGAACAATGGGGCCAAGGACCCCTTTTGAAGAAAAGATAGAACAGGGGTTAGAAGCCAACACAGTGCAATCTTTGAGGCAAGAAGCTTTTCTTTGTTTCTTTCTTGTATTAGTGGTAGGGAAAGAAATCAGAGTAGGCTCGGTTTTCTGGATGACAGAGGAACCTTAGGTTATTGGACATCCTGACTAGCACTCTTGAGTTCTTTCTTTTCTTTACGATAGGGCTTAGACTTTTAGAGTCAAAGAGGAATCTTTAGAATAAACAGACCAGTCATACAAAAAGTCATCTTGTCCGTCCCCGGACTCTGACTTACTACAGCATCCAGGGTTTGATGTCGTACATCGCTACACTCCAACAACTAGCAGCGGAGACAGGCTGACCAGAACAAGCACAATTTACCATCTTCTGGAGGGGTTTATCAGAAGAACTGAATTATGAATTGTCTTGAGTATCTGGACCAGCCACATTGACTCAGTTGCTAACATTGGGGTTGCAACTTGACTAATGGATTAAAGTAACGAGAATTGAAAAGAAAAAAACAGGTAGTACACCATGATGGGGTCACCGTTATGGCCTGAATTGAGGCACCAGAGCAGCCTACCACAGCACCTCCACCAGAACAAATGCAGCAGGGCACTATGAGAGGACCCCTTACAAGCAATGAACGAACATGAAGGAGAGAACAACGATTATGTATGTGCTGTGCTTCCGGCGCTCACCTGGTCCGGGAATGCCCAATTGCTCATCCTATTGCGGGGAAATGCTCTCGCCTGCTCCTGAAAGTGCTAGAAGAACGGGAGCAGAAACAAGGCCCGATCTCAGCAACGAACCATGGTATTGGTAAAGACAACTGACTTACTGTTGATGATGGAGATCCGTTCACAAGGAAGCACGTTAAAGGTACCAGCCACAGTCGACTCGGTGCCACCAAGTTATTTATGGATTATGAATGGGGTTAAGAACATAAGATTGAAAGACTACAAAAAAGAAGCCACAATGGTTGAAGGAGTGGATGGCAGACCTCTACTTTCTTGTCCTGTGGTAGAACAGACAGACTGTGACCTTGACAGTGACTTCTTATACGGAAGCACTCGCCTCTATCAATTTAACTACAGCTCATTTCCCTATTATCCTGGGAATACAGTAGTTAAGAGCCCACAACCCGTACATCAACTAGGTTGCAGGTACTGTGTTTGGAATACTGTAGTAAACATTGCTCCTTGTCCTCATCGGGAAATGTGCTTACATGAACTGAATCTGCCTCTGTTCTGATGCATACTCCTTGCACTCCGATCAAGTGTTATGAATGTACAGAGCTATTCATGGTCTACAAGGAACGGGTTTTACCTTCGCGCTGACCCGGTGACTGTGCCATCTACTTGTGTCCTCTGTTCCCTTTGGATGCATATTCACACTATCAAAGGCAAAAAAGCAGGCACTCAAGGAATACATCGACACCAACATGTGGAATGGTCTCATCTCCAGGTCGCCCTGAGGCGCCTCACTATTTTTTGTTCCTAAAAAGGCACCAATGAGTTACAATCCTGTTTCAGGGGGGCTCAACAAGATCACTGTAAGGGACAAATATCAATACAGCCTTCGATAACAGATATATTAAAAGCAGTTTATGGAGGCGGTAGTTTTCACCACTGGATCTTGCCAGCACCTGCCACATGATTCGAATCCAGGCTGATGGCGAATGGAAAACATCCTTCTGTACCCATTTGGCCATTTTGAACATAGAGGAATGTCCTTTAGACTCACCGATGCACCAGCTGTTTTCCAAAGGTTTACAGGCCACGCATTTTCTGATCTCATTGGGCATACCACCATTGTATATCTGGGCATGATTCTAGTGTTTTCCCAGACAACTGTACAACACATCAGGGACGGTAAGGAGGTCTTAAGACAAGCGCATCACTTATAAGTGAAACCAGAAAAATGCCAATTTGGCATTTCCACAATTTTCTACTTGGGGTTCAGATTATCCCCGGATGGAATCACCGTGGATAACGCAAGGTGGATGATGTACTGCAGTGGCCCGTGCCAACCACTATCAAGGGCGTTTGCTTCATTGGACTGACCAATTTTAATTGCCAGTTCAGTTCCCACTTTTCCTCATTGGCGTTACCCCTTTGAGAGCTATTACTTAGAAAAGCAGAATTTCCCTGGACCCAATAAACTAACCAAACCTTTCAAGAGTTAAAATGGTTGTTTACCACTGCACCAATTCCAAGTCAACCTGGTCCTACATACCGTTCATCGTAAAACACATTTACCATTCATTGTAGAAGCAAACGCCTCAAACGTCGACTGGTGCAGTGTTAATTACACTTGAAAAGATGGGTTAGAACCTCCTTTGGCCTTTTACTCTGGAAAAGAGAGAAACACTGCTATGCGATCGAGAAAGGTGCACAGCAAGGAGTGGAGATAGTACCTAATTGGAGCTCTGCACCCATTCTGACCACGGGAATGTCCAGGTATTACAACACAGGGTATGCAACACAACAGCAGTGCAAGCCGGAAGTACGTACTTCTTTATCCAATAGGACTTTTTAAACTCCTACATCCCTGGTTCAGCGAAGCTAATCACGGATAATCCATCCAGAAGCGATGGTCGAGGGGGTGTGACAAACTTGTATACGTGGAAGAATATTGGAAGGCAAACGTTTCCTTTATATAGCCAGTGCGTTTGTTGTGGCCTTACAAACGACAGGATGCTGTACTTGGGTTCTAAATGTCTTTATTGTAAGACAAACGTGGAAACCTAGGTTGCCTTAACTGAGGGCAGGCATTTACTCACAGTTCAGTTTAGTTCACTCTCAGTGCTTCCCAGCTAACTCACTGTGGGAAGGGTGTGCACAACGACGGCATGCTGAGAGCTTCTAGGGCCCCCATGTAGCCTCCTGTGGCTGTGGACTTGCGCCCTAGAAGCTGTGGTCCAAAGCTCTGCAGGGCCTGAGCTTGTTGGCTCCTGATCAGGAGCAGCGCCGTTCTACAACCACCTCTGCTGCCGGTGCGCCAACCTTGGCGGGAGCGTTGTCCCGTGGAGCGTGGGCTCGCGAGATCCCGTTCACTCGAGATCTCGCGAGAACACGCTCCCGCACGTCATGTGATGTCCCCACACACCTCCTTTGCTGGGAAAAGGATGGAAAGTCATTCCATGACAAAGTCTGCAAACTTGCTGGGTTTTCTTCCCTCTCTCTGGGGTCTGCTTAGGTCTGGACTTGGGGCAGGACTGCTGGAATACTCTTGGGGGGGGGGTTGCGGGTGATTCGGGTTCTCGTTGTCTTGCTCTTCGCTGTGACTCCCTGGGTGGATTAGGAGAGTTGGGGCTTGATGACTAGCCGTAATTTGACTCGGAGGCATCACTTTCTGAGAGGCGAGGGTTTTCGGATGTCTCCTGGCGGGCTTGATTTTCTCCTGCTTCCCAGTGTGGCTGTCCGATGGATCCTTTCCTGCG
This sequence comes from Ambystoma mexicanum, assembly GCF_040938575.1. Classification (NCBI taxonomy): domain Eukaryota; kingdom Metazoa; phylum Chordata; class Amphibia; order Caudata; family Ambystomatidae; genus Ambystoma; species Ambystoma mexicanum. The sequence continues at coordinate 669,996,782 of NC_090936.1, forward strand.
GTACATGGCCACCCTTTCTAAATTCCATTTCCTTCCGTCACTGGTGCAGATGTGGTTTGACCCTTTCTCCAGGACTTCTATGGGGCTGCTGTACCTGGAGCCAGTCGCAGTGTCTTTGTCGGGAAGGCGTATCTTTACCAGGTCGCCTTTGCTAACTGCTGTGTGGTGGGCGGCTCAACGCAAGTCCCCTTGAGCCTTCATGGCTTCTTTGTTGCGCTGCATGCGAAAGACCACGTCATCCATGTCCATGTCTTCGTCAGCCCTCACTTGATGGAGCCAAGGTGGTACCAGTGTGGATACTGCCCTTCTCCCCCTCAGCAGATGGAATGGTGAAACACCGGTGATGGCGTTGGGGGTGATGCGGTGGGCTGCTACGGCTTCCTTGACTGTCTTGTACGGGTCTAGGCCCGAGGCATGCACCAGTTGTAGCGCCCCTTTGATGAAACGGTTTGCCCGCTCAACCAGGCCATTGGCTTGTGGGTGGTAGAGACTTGCTCTCCGCTGTTGAATGTTGTGGAGTTTGAGAAATGTCTCCATTTCTCGAGAGACCAGCTGGACTCCGTTGTCCGTGACAATTTCTTCTGGGAGGCCTTCCCGCTGGAATATGGCAGTGAGAGCTTCGATGACTGTGCTTGTGGTGATGTCTGAAGTGAAATCGACTTCGACCCATTTGGAGAAATAGTCGACCGTGACTATCCCGTATTTGTGTTCCGGGGGCATGCTGTCTAAGGGCCCAATGAAGTCCAACCCTAGCTTGTGCCACACTCCTTTGGGGACTTCGGTGGGCAGCATGGGGGCTTGCCTCACTGTTAGGCGCTTGTCACTGTTTGTGCATTCATGGCACCTTTCGACCATTTGTCGTATGTCCTGGTCCTTGCCTGGCCACCAGTAGGCGTCGCGTATCCTCCGTCTGGTCATGTTGCATTACAGATGGCCAGAGTGTGCTATGCACAGTATCACTTTGCCAATTACGCTGGGCGGAATAACTTGATCGCCTCTGAGAATGAGGCCGTTCATGGTGGTGATTTCCTCGTTCACTTTCCAGTAGGGGCGAAGGCCTTCGGGGATCGCTCTTTCGTCGGGCCACCCGTCGCGGACCCAAGCTGCTACGCGCCGTAGGGCATCGTCCTGCTCAAACTCCTCCTGCCAGTGGCGCTCACTCAGGTCCATGTACTCATCGTTCCTCAAGTCGCTGATGGAGGCTATGACACATTCATCTTCCAAGAATGTGGTACCAGGGGCGCTCTGGTTCAGGAGCCTGGACATGCAGTCCGCTTGTGCGTTCCTCCAACCCGCAACGTGGGCTATCTCATATGTATATTCCTGAAGCTTGGCGGCGATCCTGGCCAGCCTCGGGGTGGCAGTCCTAGTGCCGCCTGGGCTCAACATGTGGATGAGGGGTTTATGGTCAGTGACCAGCCTGAATTTCGTGCCCCAAACATAAGATCTGAAGTAGTCGACAGCCCAGGCACATGCCAACATTTCTTTTTCAACGGTGGAGTAATTTTTCTCCGACAATGATAGGGCTTTCGATGCAAACGCCACGATATTTTCAGTGTCACCCTTTTTCTGGGTCAGGGTGGCCCCTAGCCCGTATGCGCTGGCGTCCGTAGTAATGCAGGTGTCCCATTCAGGGTTGAACGGTTTGAGGCATGGTGCGTGTAGAATTCTCCTTTTGATTTCCTCGAAAGCTTCATGTTGCTCTGGGCCCCAGGAGTAGGCTGCCCCTTTCTTCAGGAGCTCCCTCATGGGGGACGTGGTTTCAGAGAATCTCGGGACGAATTTAGCATAGTATTCGGATAGGCCCAGGAACGAGCGTAGTTCCTCCCTGGACATCGGGGCCGGGGCATCTGTTATGGCCTCCATGAGGTTCTTATTGGGGCTGACCCCTTCACTTGAGATGCAGTACCCAAGGTATTCTACCTTGCTCACTCCAAAAACGCATTTCTCATGGCGTAGATGAACGCCCTCCTCTTGAAGCTTGCTCAGGACTACCCTGAGTGCTTTGTCATGGGTCTTGTTGTCCTTGGCATACACAAGGATGTCATCCTGGAAAAATGAGACATTTGCGAGTCCTTTGAGTAGCGAGTTCATCATCCTCTGGAATGCGGACGCTGCCGACGACAACCCAAAAGGCATGCGGGTATATTGAAAGGTGCTGAAAGGAGTGAACAACGCTGTCAGGAGGCGTGAAGATTTATGTAGGGGAATCTGGTGATAGGCGTCACGCATGTCCAACTTCGAGAAGATTGCCGCCTCTCTTTCATCATGAGGACAATTTCGTTAATGCTGGGAGCGGGAAGCTATCCGTGACTACCTCTAGATTCAGGCTCCTCAGGTCGATGCATATCCTGAGGTCATTGCTGGATTTCTTTTTGACCCACACCACTGGACTCAGCCACTCTGAGGATTCCACAGTCTCGATGGTTCCTTCTTCAACCATCTTCCAAAGGTGGGCATCTAGCGCGGGTCTCACCGTGGCAGGCACCGCCCTGACTTTGTGTTTCACGGGGACGAGTTGCGTTTCAGGCGAATCTTGTGGACAAAGTTTTTCACTTTCCCAGGTTTCTCGGAAAACAGGCTCGGGCAATTCTCCTTGAAATTTTGCGCTGCTCCCGAGGAGACCATGAGTACCTATTCCGGAGTGCTGGAATCTAGTTTTATGCTGAGTTTGTGTTGATCGTCCCATCCCTGCACGGCTGGGCCTTCGGATGAGGATGAGAAGTACACTTTGGTGGTGGTAGACCTTCCTTTGAAGTCGATCTGGGCTCTGATGTAGCCTAGGAGGGCGACAGTTCCACCTCCAAACACCGTCGGTGATTGCTTGGTCGACCTGATTTCCACTTGTGCTTGTCCCATCATCTCCTTGTACGTGTCGATGGGAAGGATGGTGAGGTCAGATCCCGAATCTGCCATGACACGTGTTTCCATCCCTTCCACCTTAATGGTGCAGTGGGGCTTTTCCCTCCTGGCATGGGAGGCGTTGACCATGATGACCATGGGTCTGTCCCGTAGTTCGTCATCATCGCTTGAAGCACAGTCGCCCTCGACGCGGGAAATGGTTTTCTCCCGCCACGTACATGCCGGGGCCACGTGACCAATGCGTCCGCACTTGGAGCACTCCTTATTCCTGGCGGGGCAGTCGCGATCATTCGCCATGTGCTTGGTGCTGGTGCATCTATAGCATTTCAGCACTTCCTTCTGCCGGGGGCCTTTGTCTATGGGGCTCTCGCGGGGATGCTTGTCTCTGCGCCCTCTCCATTGTAACGCCGCAGGTTCCGGCACGGGCAGGTGAAATCCCGCCTCTTTGCGTCTGCTGGAGGTTTCTTCTTCCGCCCTGGCAATTTGATGGCCTTGTCAAGGGTGACCTCCTTCTCTTGGATGAACTTGTCCTGGACTTTTCTAGAGTTGGTGTGAACGACAAGCATGTCGCAGATAACTTGTTCTGCGTTTTCGCCAAAAGCGCAAAAAGCAGCCAGCTCCCTCATCTCGGTGATGTCGTCGTCCACGGGTTCCTTCCCTTCCTGTTTGCGGGTGTAGAACCTTAACCTGTGCAGTATCCCGTTCTCCTTATTCGTGAACCTCTTCTCAATGCTACGAGTCGCTTCCTTGTAGATGTCGTCTTCGTCGTCATCGGCCACAGGTATTGCTTTCAAGCCGGCAAAAATGCGTTGACCTTCAACACCCAATGCATTTAACAGCATCGCTCTCTTCCTGACGGGGGCATATCGCGCGCCGCCCACCGCCTCCAGATAGGTGGAGAAGAGGGGCTCCCACTGCGTCCATGGAATTGCTGGGGTCCCTGGCGAAGGTAGAAACGCAGGGGGCGGTGTGGCGCCTTGCATGGTGGGCCGTGGGTCTTTAGATATCCTTGTCGCCAATTATGTTGTGGCCTTACAAACAACAGGATGCTGTACTTGGGTTCTAAATGTCTTTATTGTAAGACAAACGTGGAAACCTAGGTTGCCTTAACTGAGGGCAGGCATTTACTCACAGTTCAGTTTAGTTCACTCTCAGTGCTTCCCAGCTAACTCACTGTGGGAAGAGTGTGCACAACGACGGCACGCTGAGAGCTTCTAGGGCCCCCATGTAGCCTCCTGTGGCTGTGGACTTACGCCCTAGAAGCTGTGGTCCCAAGCTCTGCAGGGCCTGAGCTTGTTGGCTCCTGATCAGGAGCAGCGCCGTTCTACCACCAGCTCTGCTGTCGGTGCGCCAACCTTGGCAGGAGCGCTGTCCCGTGGAGCGTGGGCTCGCAAGATCCCGTTCACTCGAGATCTCGCGAGAACACGCTCCCGCATGTCACGTGATGTCCCGACAGCGTTCTTAGAAAAAATGACGGAAGCTCAAGCCGAAGGAAACAAGAACCGCAGTGGAGGAAAACAAAGTCAGGGATATTAGTTTAAGTAAAGAACGTTACATACCTACACATGAACTGCAGCAGCAAGCACTTTCCTTATGCCATGATACTCTTGTGGCGGGGTACCAGGGTTCCTTCCTTTACTGGGTTCTCCTTAAACATTCCTTTTACTGGCAGTCTGTACAAAGGAACTGGGATCTGCGGGCGGCTCGATGCAGGGAGTGTCGCTTGGAGCAGTGGTGGAAATGGAAAAAATGTGGTGGGGGATCCCACAAGTGCCAGGGTGGGGGAGAAGTTGGGGGGCAGAGGGTGCGTGGTCTAGAAGGGGCAGGGTTGGTAGTGGCCATCCGATCAGATAAGTACTTAAAAAAAGAAAGAAAAATAAGCACCCACAATGGTAACATTGCCTTTTACCGTCGGCCAGGGCTTTAAGTGGGACGGGGCCTGCCGGGGCTCAGCCCCAGAAGGCTCTGAAATTTCAATTAGAGGCGGGGCTCTGTGGGGCCCACTAATCTCCCCTGCCAGCCCCGGCCACTACACGAAAAGGATTTTTTTCTGAAGCCTGAAGCTTCAGGCTCCAGAAAAAAATGCCTTTCAGCCATAATGGTGGCGCCGCACACCTGCGAGACATCCCTTTAAGCAGGAGATGCCCGTGGGCCGGCACCACCATTATGGAGAAAACGTGAGGCCACTGGAAGCTGTGGCTGTTTTCCTGGAGACTGAAACTCGTGGAGTTTCAGTCTTCAGGAAAACGGCCTCAGCTTCCAGTGGCCTCACCCTTTCAGCCTTAATGGTGACGCTGGCAAGGGGCAGCGCCACCATTAAGGCTGAATAGGCGAGGCCCTGTCCCCTGCCAGGCAAGCCTATAGAATATAAATGCAGAGATCAACACCCTCTCCCCGATGGGGAGAGGGTGTTGATCACTACAAAAGGTTGCCTGCCAGGGGTTCCAATAGCCCATTGAGCCGGGGCTCGTCAGGGAGGCGTGGCCTAACGGGCCAGCAGGACCCCTTGCAGTTAGGCCATGCCCCCTTGATGAGCCGTGGCTCATTTTGTTGTGCCAAAAAAAGAAAAAGAAAAAAAAAACGCCCGCGAGGGCAGCATTGCCTTTTACGCGGCTCTGGCACTGGTGTGTAAAGCACAATGCTCGCTACATGTACAACCGATTCCTTTCAGTTGTACATGTAGTGAGCCAGTGCCAAAGCCGCGGTAAACGGCAAATGCTGCCGTCGAGGACACTTTTTTTTTCTTTATCTTTTTTACAGCGCGGTTCATGGGCTTGGGCGGCTGACTCAGGCTGGATCCCGAAATCCGGCTACAAATCTGGTGGCGGATCTCGGATCCACCAAGAGCCGGCCCAATGACCAGCACTGACTTGGAGCACAGGTAATGGGGAAGTCTGTTTGCATCAGCAGGTATATGCCAGCTTGGTGTGGCTTCGATGTGGCTAAAACAGGAAATACTGGGTTCTGCAATCAGTATTGCCAAGGGCAGCACCTTTCGTGTTTACAGCGCTGTGCATCCTTTCACGGCCCCCACCAGCTTTCATGGAAACGGTTGCTTGCCCTGCTTTTCAAAGTCCAGGGAAATACTTTAGAGCTGCTTACAGGGCAGCACACCGTCCTGGGCAGGTTCTCTGTGTGCCATCATTCTGTGGCGGGCAAACCTTCCATACACCAGTCACTTCTCTTGGCCCCAACTCCCAGTCGCGGTTGGGGAAAGGAGCTGCCAGATCCCTTGGAAATCTAGTCTTCACCCTATCTAGGGGACTTAAACCAGCTGTTGCTCCAACAAGAGTCCTAACGTAGGATTGGTCCTTTTTCTAGCCTCCTGTTTAAATCCAATCCATATGTCTTCTACAAATGTTTCCACCTCTGCTGTGTCATACAGAGTCCTGGGTGCGTAGGAAGTTGGGGTGGGGGAGGATAAGATAGAAGTGATGCACAGTAAACACCAAGATGGCCAAAGTCGTCTTTTTATAGATAGATGTGTGGCCTCTTGCATTTCCTGGGCCTCACCCCACCCCAGTGTGTCCTAAATCAAAGGGCCGACGTGCTAATTATCCCGTTTCAAGCAAGTGAACCCCTTTTCCAGCAGCTTACTCTGAACTGCCTGCTCCCTGTGGAGAAGCTAGCCTCTCCACCCGGAAGTGGTGTCTGGTCTCTTACCAAGAGAAAAATAAATGTTCTTGGTGTAAATGGACCCAGGTTTTGTTGGGGCATCGTCAAAACCCTGCAGTGGATATCTGCAAATTCGGTTTTGACTATTTAACGTAATCCCTTCATGAATCACGATCTATCTTTTAATAAGATACATGGTTATCTTTAATTGAAGCCTTTTTGTTTGCCCTCAATGAATTCCCATTTTTATGACAAAAAACGACAAATGGAAAACGTAGCACAAGTGTATGTCTAGCTATAAATCCTTTGGAGAGCACCTGCCTGTCGAGGTGAAGATGTATGCCTACAATGTATAGACTAACACCACTTTTATAGCAGGCTTGGCAACCAAAAATGTATTTTCACTTTGTAAGTGAACGCATTTCCTGGGGCACTTTTGAAAGTGTTACCTGAATGATGCTAAAGAGCAGGCAGCCTCCAAACGATCAATTTTGTAAAAATGAGTTTCTCAGTTATAGTTGGGAAGATAGACCTGCAACCCAGGTGTTGAGAGTAATGCTTTTCTAGGCCAGGAGCTGGCATTTCTGGTGGGAGTGGTCAGGTGCAAGTGATATGGAAACCTTTATGTCTTTCCACCCTTCCTCGAAAGAGACATTTCACATTCCTCAAAAGCAGTTCCTGCGATAGCTTTCATTAATTTCTTAATTTTCTTTGGTTGATCATTAACTTCTCCATTTGTGGACCGGGTGGTTGGGAACCATCAAAAAAAAACATTTAGAAGGAAAAACCTCAAACTGCTAATTTAAGAATGAATGACTCTAAGCTGGTGTGGCGAAACGTATACAACAAAATAACATCTGATAAAACAAGGATTTGCTTTTTTTCCTAAAGAAAATCAGTGGCGTTCAACCCTTGGTTGTTGCCCTAATTAATAAAACTCCCTGAACTCTGACAGAACTGTATTGCGCCTGGATACAAAATAAAGTTCCTTATTAATGGTTTTCTATTCCCATAAGTTCCTAACAGCTCAAAATGAGGTTGCACTAGTTACATTTAATAAGCTCCAGTTCCAGGTCATAAACACAAAGCCCTTTTTGTTTTCAAACATGTTCTGTTCTGCCCAGAGTGGAATGGAATTCCAGGTTTCTGATTTTTTCATTAGGACTTGCTGCAAGAACCCATCATTATAAGCATGAGACCAAGGCTCCATCAAGTGAGCTAGCTGGGTTTTCCATGTCCATGTCCTCAAAAGTTATTCACGTCTAAGCAGACAATTAACAAGTCAGAGAATACATCTAAATGTATGGGTGGAAATGTCATCTCAGAACCTTCTGAATTGAGCATGGACCAGAAAGCATGGTACCAGAGGCCTAAATGAAGCTAATCAATTGGTTACCAGCAGATTACTAACTGCTCTGCGGACAAGTAAACTCTCGGGGCCAGTGCTGAATCCTGGAAGGATTTGACGGCGCGCTATATATTGCAGTCACATGTGCAGATCACTTTTCAGCACCTCTGGAAATGTTATATTTGTCTCCAGTAACATGATGGTATACAGGGGGCCTGCTAAGAAGGCTTAACCCTCAGTACCTCCCTGCTGAAGAAGACTATGTCCCTGCAACACCATCTGGAGCTCTTCAAGGAAAAACTGCTGGCATGTTTGCCTCTTCTGAAAGAGTTCTCTTTGAGCGAGGACTATTGCAGCAACATATAGGAGAATCGATTGAGGAACCTTTAGACAACGGACACTACTCAAGTTAGACTTCAGGGCCCTTCTGTAGGTCCGAAACGGGATTATCATACTGTTTGTCGCATGGATTATGTAACAGCGGAGAAAATGTGGTTCGTCCACTCCGTCTCGTAAACTAGTAGTAAAAGGTATTGTTACACTTTTTTCTTCATGCGCCAAAGACCAAATAAGTCACCACTCAGTTGAAGTAATTAAAGCTGTATCTTTATATGAACGAGTGCCCTTTATGATGACACGTGTTTCAACGGACTTGGCCATCCTTTTCAAATCAGGGCTGGGTTATAAAGGAAAGTAAATTCAAATAATAACATAGCCAATTACAAGCATTGTACCAACATTGCAAAGAGATAAATATAAAAGGTCAAAATAAATCACAGACAACAGGGGAGGGGGATAGGGGTGGATTAGTTTGGGTAGAAAACAAGTTATGAAGCATTTATTGCAATGTCAATATACGAAACACCACCATGATGAGAAACAATTGACAAATGGAACAAAGGAAAAAAAAGGGGGCAAAGAAAACGGGAAAGAAAAATAAAAAAATTGTCATGAGTTCATTTGTCTAGTGAATATTCATTTAAGAAATTATATTTTGGGTATTTTGAAAAGTAGAACAAATAGGGATTTATCTTACCCAATGTTATGGTTTACAATCCTGAACTCGGCTTTTCAGCAGAAGTCATGGGATCAATCCCAACCTGCCAAGCAAATTTAAGGTGATTAGTTCTAAACTCTCTAAATTAATTCGGCATATATGTTTATGTTGAGGCACTAATTATTTGCTTGATCAGAATATCAAGTTAAATTTTGCCCATGTTTGACTAAAAAGATCGTTAGGTTTTCACCACGTCTAGAATTCGTGAATGTGTCATTCTGCGGGTCACAAGGTTAAAGCGGGGATTATACATTTTTACAATACAAAACAAACTTGCTGTCTCATTGTGTTATTGAGCACGTAATTGGTGAATGTGATTTCTTTAGTTGCACTGCTCCACATGCGGGCTACAATTACAAGCATCTTATACCTTGTGTCTTACCTCTGTATTTCCAAAAACACCTCCGTACAATTCTGTCCGCGTTCGTATGCGGAAGAAAAATGGAAGCCTTAACTATTGTTGGTGCCCAAACTAATCCACCCCTATCCCCCTCCCCTGTTCTCTGTGATTTATTTTGACCTTTTATATTTATCTCTTTGCAATGTTGGTACAATGCTTGTAATTGGCTATGTTATTATTTGAATTTAATTTCCTTTATAACCCAGCCCTGATTTGAAAAGGATGGCCAAGTCCTTCGAAACATGTTTCATCATAAAGGGCACTCGTTCATATAAATATACAGCTTTAATTACTTCAACTGAGTGGTGACTTATTTGGTTTTTGGCGCATGAAGAAAAAAGTGAAACAATACCTTTTACTACTATTGCAGCAACATATTAGCTCTTAAAGCGATTGACCAATGGTGGCCCACTCAGATTTCCTAGAGCGCTGTCATTTTGTGCTCCATCAGGGACAAACAATGAATATTCAACTGTGTGAAGCACCCCTAACCTTAAAGAGTTTGAAAGGTCAGTGCTATCCACCAACACCAGTAAGAGAAAATGAAGTGGAGTCTTGCGGCCTTGGTAGCAGATACCTGAACTTGGGCAATGACGAAGAAATCAATAGCCAGCCTAACAGTGCTTCCCCCTTTAACCCTGCATATTTACATGCATATACATAAAAGAACTGCACCAGTCTTGCTGGGAAGGTTAGCCTACATACAATGAGCACTTGTCGTCCAATACACGTGGAGAAGGAGTCCCTTACAGACCCTACAAAAAGATTATCAGGAATATGTTAATTAATCTCGTATTCACCGAATGCACTTCAAAGACTGCAGAATATTTTAGTTTCTTTGTTTTTCTTAAGAATTATATAAATATTGTATATAGTCCACAAATATCTTCTTAGAGGCCCTTTTAACTGTAAAAGTCAATATAGTATGTCGACCGTGGTCATCATCCATGCAGATAATCCTAAACATAAAGCTATGGATGTTGGGCCTCGAGGGGAGTGCTACTTCAGGAATGGATAATCCTGGCACAGGTAGGCAGCCCCTTAGCCCCTGGATACTCGAGGAATTAATTATAATTAATAAAGCACAAATGGGATCCTACAGGATACATTTAAAAGTTCAAAAATTCATAGTTATATATTCTTTAAGCTATGTTCAAAGAACTATATGTTAATATAGAATTCAGGGGAGGTATATCCATATATATTAAAAGTGTTGCTCCAAAAAAAACAACAAGATATTACCATAGGCTGACACAGTACAAGAAAACTGAACTCATATATATTAACATATAGTTCTTTGATTATCACTTAAAAAATATATTACTAATCATGTTTGCATGTTTCCTCTAGGATCCCGTTTGTGCTTTATTCATTCTAACATTTAATTCAAGACGTTCATTTATTCCAATTAGGGATTCTAGCAAATGTTTATCAATTGATAAAAAAAGGGCTCTTGTTGCTTACATTTAATTAGCAAAATTCCTGGCTTACTTGAAGTTTTCAGAAGTTACACGCTGATGAGTTCTTTAAAATGCCTAATAGTAGATTTCTTATTTTTGATCCGTACATTTCAATTCTATTCATCCAATGAGATCGTGCTTGCATTGTTGTTTTGCCTACACAGGGATGCATATAGCTATTTTGTCGTACAAATTGTGGCAGTTAAAGTTGCAAAAATGTTCTTCTTCCAGTGTACAGAATAAGTATGTAGTTTGCTCCTAAAATTGCTTAGATGCTGGCGTCAGAGAAACAAGACAAAACAAAAAACATTAGCAAAGCTAACAATTTTGGCTTTTGCATAGTCATGGAATTGACATTTTCCAGGCACTTCCATAATGGTAATTACTACCTGGCCATAAAACGACAAATGGGTTGAGTACCTACACATATTATGGTCGTGTCTCGAGAACACTCATTTAGTGCCTTGAAAATGCCTATTTATTGCCTGTACCAATATGAAAAGTGCTTTAACAATGCTTTTTAGGTGGTATTCGGTGCAGGGAACAGATGCAAGGACGCACTTACTGCTTAAAAATCAAGTGGCTCGAGGCACACGTATTGAGGCATTTCATTTTGCCACATGTTGGTTTATAGCTGCATTTAAGTCATTATATTTCGGGAAGGCAGCTCAGACAGCACACATCTATCTCAAAGGGTTCAGTCAAGTGATGTGTTTTGGTGTGAAGAGGCAGGTAGTGGGCGAGAATAGCCATGGGGACTAGCATGGCTATGGGCAGTCAATGGGTGGATAAATAACCAACCACCCACAGGCTTGGTGTGCCTTGACCCACACCCATCTCCTGCCCATCTTCAGTTCCCTGACAATATGGTTGGCTTAAAGGCAGCGCTTAAAGCTCTACCCAATATCCAATACTACAAAAGGACAATGGATGGGAGAGAGAGGTAGACTATTATGGGTGGAAGGAGAGGATTTAAAAGTACTAGAAGAGGGACTGGTGTTATTTCGTCTCCCTCTTTTTAGGTTTGGCTCACAGGTGTCACAATGTGATACAGTGAGGTGAAACTATTAGAGTGTGAGTGTAGCAAGAGGGGAAATGGATGTGAAGATTCATAAGCCGCCATTTGATGGTGTTTAGTAAGAGTGTTTGGTAAGAGCAAACAGGGTTGCTGTGTTGCAATGCCGACATTCCAGGCTAACCCTAATGAGGCTGGATTATTTTGAATCATCCAACACAGAAGTTTTTTTTTGTCGTGATCATAATTTGTTTTAGTAATCATAACGAAGTTTAGTTGGAGCACCTACTCACCCACACCGGTTGCCTCAAGCGTTGCACTGCACACGCGCAGACACAGACTGTCACCAGCACAAACCAATAGAACTAAATCCTACCCCCACCATTGCGCACACACAGTTACACAGTGCCTCTAGCACTAGGAAAATACTCTGCTTCCTGCATCTAGCACTACACTGCTCACTCCTCCTTGGCCATGGTATCAAGGGTGGAGTGGCCAAGGCGAACCGGTGCAGTCACCTGCTAGGTGATACTAGGGGGCGGTGTGAGGAACAATGCCTGGCATCCCCCCAAACATGACCCAATTATTTGGCAGAGGCTTGCCACAAGGTGCAAGAACATGTCTTTTACCCTTTTGGAGGCACTTCAGAAGGACTAGACTATCTAAAGCAGGGGTGTCAAACATAAGGCCAGTGGACCAGCTGAAGGCCCTTGAAGCCCCTTCTCCAGCCCCTCCAAATGGACGGTGCACTGTGCTCAGACAGGGGGACCTGACCAAAGGACCTTCTGCTACAGTGGTTTCAGAGGGAAAGATGATTGCATAAGTAGCAGGCTTTGTGAAGATCGTCTGTGAGCAAAGAAGGAGTACAAGCAACACATCCTAAAAGCATGAGATGGCAAAGTAAACTACGTAATGATGAGGGACAATGTAACCAACCAAATACATATATAGAAATAAAGTGCACTAAAACGCTACTTTATTTAATGCAAAACGCAAGTAGGGTGCTCTTACGCAGCCACTCACTAAGAGTTTCGCACCTTTTGATGAGAGAAGGCAATTCTTCGCAGTTCAACAAAATACACAAACACATCCCCCCCCCCCTACCCGCAAAACATCATCATTGCCTGGCGCATAACAATGACGAATACACAACCATTATTAAACTATCAGCTCACATTCCACAGGACTCTTGCACAACGTTGCTGGTGGAGAGGGCTCTGCACCCTTAAAAAAGGTGCTTAGCAAGGTTACCTTGCATGAAAAACTCAAAGAACACCATTATCAGTGTCAGACAAAGTTAAGACACTTGGAATTTATTTAAAATCTTCGCTAGGAGCAGAGGACAAAAATGCCATAGCTCAAGCGCAACTGCCAATACTATTGACGGCTCTTATGCCACATCAGGCCTCTGCCAAATAAACAAAATAGCGCCACAATAGCTCAAGCCACCATCCTGTCACGTCTCGACTACGAAAATGCCCTGCTTGTACGGAACAGTCCCGGCCTACCTCAAGCACGAATTTAAATGGTACGAACCAAATCGTAGTCTTCGATCGGAAAATCAGGGACTACTGGAACGAGGCCCCCCTGGAAAAAAAAAGCTATGGGCTTAGGCAGAGCTTTCTCTATCAAAGCCACTTCCAGCTGGAATGAGCTGCCTCGTCATCGTCATCTCAGCCTTCGATCAGAAAATCAGGGACTACTGGAACGAGGCCCCCCTGGAAAAAAAAGCTATGGGCTTAGGCAGAGCTTTCTCTACCAAAGCCACTTCCAGCTGGAATGAGCTGCGTGGTCATCTCAGCCTTCGATCAGAAAATCAGGGACTACTGGAACGAGGCCCCCCTGGAAAAAAAAGCTATGGGCTTAGGCAGAGCTTTCTCTACCAAAGCCACTTCCAGCTGGAATGAGCTGCGTGGTCATCTCAGCCTTCGATCAGAAAATCAGGGACTACTGGAACGAGGCCCCCCTGGAAAAAAAAGCTATGGGCTTAGGCAGAGCTTTCTCTACCAAAGCCACTTCCAGCTGGAATGAGCTGCGTGGTCATCTCAGCCTTCGATCAGAAAATCAGGGACTACTGGAACGAGGCCCCCCTGGGAAAAAAAAAGCTATGGGCTTAGGCAGAGCTTTCTCTACCAAAGCCACTTCCAGCTTGAATGAGCTGCCTGGTCATCTCAGCCTTCGATCGGAAAATCAGGGACTACTGGAACGAGGCCCCCCTGGAAAAAAAAAGCTATGGGCTTAGGCAGAGCTTTCTCTACCAAAGCCACTTCCAGCTGGAATGAGCTGCGTGGTCATCTCAGCCTTCGATCAGAAAATCAGGGACTACTGGAACGAGGCCCCCTGGAAAAAAAAGCTATGGGCTTAGGCAGAGCTTTCTCTACCAAAGCCACTTCCAGCTGGAATGAGCTGCCTCGTCATCGCAGACTCGAAAGCAATCTTCACATTTTCAGGAAACAACTAAAAACGACCCTCTTTAGGTAATTCCTGAACTCCTGTCTACTTCCTCTCTAATCCGTCACTGCTGTCGCTCTTCTTCTCGTCGTCCTGTGTTTCTTTCTGTCCACGTGTCCTTATTGCGCCCTGATGCTTGCGAGCTTCGGCGCGTTATAAATATATAAATAAATTATATCTACACCACACAATCAAATCAACATTATAATTTCAGATGCATCTTTTCATACCCATTCATATGTTTAGATGGTGGCATGGTTCCCATTGTGGTACCAGAGTATGCTTCAGTGATAAGGTGCAACTAGAGCTGTGTCTGTCGTGCATCAATTGTTCCTTTGAGGCACCGAGTTTTCTGGTGCACACGTCCAGGATTGGCTGCAGTGAAATGCGCCTCTTTAGTGCTCTGCTATGGCCAGTAACATACACCAATATACCTGGCATATGTTATTACCAGTACCTGGCATACCATACGTTAACCAGGCAAAGCAGTCCCTGGCACTAATTCGCTTACTGGGCATAAACTAATCTAGCACTGATATGTCAACTGGTCCTAGTTCAAATGCTCACTGCTCTGCTTCTCGACAACGGTTGTAGCTCCTGGGAAGTGGATTGAAACTGTGCCAACACTCGGGTTTTGATGGTAAAACTAGGCAACGGTGCGAGTCCTTGGGATTTCATATAAAAACCTTGACATTGTGTGACTACTGGAGTCTTTGATGGCGCTAGTTGGTGTAACATACCAATGCCTGGCATGTGGTTACCAGAGCATATTATGTTACTAACTGGCATAGGATGCTCCCTATATGATACACATGCTTACATTTTGGCCAAAACTGTAGACTTTGTCAGTGTGTGTTTATTAAATTGGTAAGCGGCAGTCTCTGAAGAGAACTGTTCTCATTGTGTAAGGACGGTGACGAGGAAGACGAATGAGGAGCTAACCTTCGTATGTGGATTACCTGGTATAGTTGTGCATCACACTATTAGTCTCACTCGTTTTTCACCAATGATTATTCTACATCACATGTCCTGCAATTATGCCACCTGTGGCAATACCAGTTAGTGGCAAGCAACTGAGAGCCTTACATCTGACGTTACTCTCCAAACATTTACATAGCCTTGTGAAATGAAGGCTGACCTTTGCGGATGACCCGGATACCTTTCAGTTTACATTCGGATCATTAAACTTTCATTATTTCAGGAAGTCCAGATATGTTTAGTTAACACCTGTGAATGTCTTAATAACCTCCCCTGTAGTAAATTCTCCTCTCTATTCAAGTCGGGTTGATTGCCACTTCTTTTTTAAAAAAAAAACAATATACTTTTTATAGCAGCCCAGACAATATGCATAGCATTATCCTAGTGTCTTGACTAGGCACACATCCTCCAGGACATACACAACCAGGCAAAAATCCGATCAACATACATATTGGCGAGCAACAACAATTATAAGGAAGCAAGAACACCACACCTGAAAAATTCCCCATTAGTTGTAAAGCAAACAGCCTTAAGGTGAATAGATACTTAAAGTAAATATCCATTTAATAAGAACGCACTGGTTATTAAGTTACACCCGAGAATTCTAAACTAGAAATCGGTAAATCATCTACACGCAGATATTTTCATGAGCACCACTTGATAGAAAACGTTGCAGGCTTTATGCTGGGCTCCTTAATCGGAAATACTTTTGTGCCTGGGGTATATGATTTTTTTAAAATGACCTCCATTTAAAAAAAAAACCGAATCACCTGTCTAAAATTGTCTTTTTCATGCAAATAAACAAGTTTCTACAGGCCAAAAACTAAAAATGATGATAGATCTACTACTAATGCAAGTCACATTTTTCCATAGCGCAGAGCACACGATGAGCAAACTTCCACCCCGTTTATATGAGAAGGGATTTGTGTAATTCGGTCCTAGAGGTGGGCGCCATACTTTAAGTATTCTGGCGTGGGTTTCCTTAATATCCTTTCAACGTGGGGCAGAATTACACAGGCACTGACTTGAGTACTTGAGGCCTTGCTGAAGTGAAAGCAAAAAGGCACGCTGCATGAAGTCCAGTAAAATCTGTTTGGATCCCTTAAATCACCAATCATGTCCCTGCTACACTGCACAAGCGATTCATCACATGAAACCTAGCCTTATCACCCCACTATAAAATTGATTACAGTGACATAGAGTCAAGGAGAGCCAGTCACTACTGTATGCAGAAGCGAACTGGATACAGAGAACTTCTTATTGAGTGGAGCAGATCAGCTCTAATAAGAAAAGTGTTATATGAGAAAGCAAACACTTTGTAAACTAAGATGGCCCCCACAGAATCAAAGAAGTATGCAAGAAAAATTGTGAAGCAATCTGATTGGGCAAACCACGAGGAAAAGAACATGTTCTCACGAAGCCGGATGGCAGAGCCGGCCGTTTCCAAAGGCTGATTCATAAGGCCACTGCAGCTCTCAGCCGCTCTCTGCCGCACACAGTCAAGTGAAATCACCCATCCTTCTACAATAAGCACCCAGCGCGACCACACCGCACCAGACAAAGGTAAGCGTGTATCTGGTCGATGCTCCATTGCTGCTGTTCTATTGCAAAGTCTCATGATAAATCCGCATTATGTCCTTTCGATCTGTTGCCGAAGGCGGGCAAGACCAGCTGCTTGTATATTGCCTCGGCACGCACGGCATCAGGCTTGCACAACCTGGCACTATGGATCACTGCATTCTCCCCGATTAGCCCTCCGAAATCATTCCCCTCAGCTAATGCTTCCCACAACACTCCCGAGCGGTCGGCAGGCACGACCAGCGCTCCCGCTAAAGTCCGCCACCAGCCAGCACCACTCACTGACGAGCGGCACTGCACGGGGCCACTCTCATGGCACCGCTATCACAGGAACACTACAAGCACCACTGCTCACTGGTGCCTGCCCCACAGGAATGCCCCTACGCTTATCTCACACCCTCCAACAGCCACAGTCCCCTGGATCACATGCCCACTGCCCATCACTATTAGTGAGGTTTAAGACCAAACTCACCACTAGCACACACACTACACATCCCCAACTTCTCCTCACCAGGAGTTCTAGGCTAGCAGGCCGCACCTCAGTCTATACAACTCTCAAACCAACCTTACACCAACTTTTCTCCAAAAATGATCTCACCTCTCACCATTCACCTCCACCATGCAAGCCAACCACCACCACCTGCCTCCACCTACCTAGGACTGCACCCATGACACCTCTATCACACATGGCAACTACCAAGGTCATTCACGAAACCCAGCACACGGATGCCTCCCTTGCACCAGATTAAAGCAGCCCTGATCAATGGCAGATCACTCCATGCCCACGCCCTGGATATTTTTGACCTCATCTCCTCACATGATCTTTACTTCCTTTGCGTCACGAAGTCCTGGCTTCATGCCGCCTCTGCCCAGCATTGTCTCTAGTTATTCCTCCAGGCTTCACCATCCTTAGGGCTAATAGACAGGACACTGAGGAGGTGGTGACACACTGATTTTCAATGATACTCTAAATCAGACAATGCCCCTCCAATAAGAATGGAAATTGAAACCTGCTCTCCATTGAACTAAGCACCTCATATACTAGCTTCATACTACTCAACTTAGTATCACATTTGAGTCAGACCTCCATCTCCTCAACGCCAACTTAATTCAACACCACATCCAAAATCATCCTATTAGGAGACCTGAACCTGGGCCTTAACGACCCTGCAGATGGTGATGCCTCCTCCCTAGCAAATTTATGGAATGCCCTAGCCTTTACCCATCGCATAAAAACCCCATGCTAAGGGCCAAATCCTTGACTCGCTAGAGGACCTCAACTTCATGGTGAAAAGCGAAGCACAGCTTTGTCTCTGCGTTTTTCTCACACATGCAACACATTATGTTTTTTGTTTTTGACACGATATTTCTCCCAACGTATTTTTCCTGTATTTTGCAGGGGGAGAGAATTCACTTTCACACGCACGTGCCCCTCTGCTCATTTCAATTTTGGTTTCAGCCCACACATGACATCCATTCGTGATCGCGCGCATGCGCTTTTAGACGTGGTTCGCCTAGGATGGCGAACTCAAAATATCTGTTTTGTGCACATGCGCACT
This sequence comes from Ambystoma mexicanum, assembly GCF_040938575.1. NCBI lineage: Eukaryota > Metazoa > Chordata > Amphibia > Caudata > Ambystomatidae > Ambystoma > Ambystoma mexicanum. The sequence goes on from NC_090936.1 coordinate 670,015,105, forward strand.
AAGTCATGAGTAACACAACCCATGCTGGCGAACCCTTTGTGAGTGCGTTTCGCAGTGGGGCTGAGTGAGAATGCAAAACATACATTTTGCACGCAAAATGTCCTGCAATTGACTATCTTGTTTGTGGCCCTGCCTATGTAAATGCAGCCTTACCTCCAAGTCTCCACCACACCTCTTATGTTTGGGAGAGGAATAATAGCAGCAGCAGCACCTTCTTCCTGCAGCAGCACCAGCAGATGGCCCAGCAGCAAACAGGAGGAGCATCAGCAAAAGTAGCTCATTATGGCAACAAGATGCGATTCCCCACTGCATGCAGCCAGCAGCTGAAGCAGCACACCACCACAGGAGGAGCAGGACCTGTTTCCTGGAAGCAGAGCAATGTCAGCAGATGACATCCTTGGCTGATGTGGTCTCCAGCAAGAGCATGTATGGCAGCCCAGCACTTCTGCCTGCATTCCGCCCCACTACAGCCAATCAGACTCTGAGGAAGAGGCCACCATCATCAAACAGCAAGTTGAAGCAGAGGAGGAAGCAACATACCAGGGTGCCACTCCTTCAACCTCCTACGGCAGCCCTTGCACTTCCATCATCAGTCAAGTGGCCTAAGGAGGACTCACAGCAGCAACCACTAGTACAGAAGCAAACAGAGGAAGACACCACCTCATCAGCAGAGAACACCACAAACACCACTGGACCAGTAGACATCACCACCACCGAACCAGACTCTGAGGAAGCCACCATCATCCTCTTGGAGGATGATGAAGAGGAGGAGACATCCTTCACAGGGCTTGACCTTCCTTCGCCATTCAAAGGACCTCTGGCAACAGCTCTGTAAATCAGCCACGTCGAGTCAACATAGCCGAAAAATGTCAATGCGGGAAGAGAGGGGGTGGGTGGGGTTTTTTTTTAAGCCCAGCCATCTCAATGGTGTTGGGCCACGACTTTTGTTTAATCTCTTGGTTACTTATTGGTAATCTTCATTACTCATAGCCCTATTGTTCCTCGTCCCATTACTTGTGTATGAGGCACTTTGACTCATTCACAAGTACTGAGATGAGGTAGAGGGACATGGGGTAACGCCTGGCTTAGTTACCTGTAATCTTCATTACTTCTATTCCCACTCACAAAGAGCCTCATACCTAAGCAATCGGACAAGGAAAAGGGACGTGGGGGTAATTCTGGGCAGAGAAGGTGATTTTGGGGGTTGGGGCAGGGGATGGGAGGGAGACAGAGGTGTAGCCAGGATTGTCTAGCAAATGGGACCTGATGCTAATGTAGTTGGGCCCACTGCACTGACAAAAATATCTGTAAATACCCACACAGCGCTGCTGAGTGGGCATTTACAGATTTTGGGTGGACCTTGCCCCTCAGGCCCTACCCTGCCTACGCTGCTGGAGGGAGAGGGTGTGTGTGTGGGGGCGGGGGGATGGGGATTGTGCGATAAATCGTAATGGTCATCCATGTCCAGGCTAAGCAGGCTTGCTATGTGGTATTAGTGGCTAGAGGGGCATTTTGGTGCAGCCAGTCTTGTAATTTCTTGGTTTGGCTTGACTTTTTTTAACTGGGCATCTCTGATAAAGCAGTCCTGCTAAGTGTAATTACCTGGCTAGACTGTCATTTGGGTGCTCCCAGTCTAGCCTTTTCTTACTGCAGGATTGTATATTGTTCTGGGCATCTGTGATAAAATAAACATGTGAAGTGTTATTGCTTGCTTCGACTGGCATTTTGGTGCAACCAGTATAGGTATGCATGGCATGCTTTACTGTAATAGGTTATTACCGTCTAGATTGATCTACAGCCAGTTGGACAAGTTTTCATTGTGGCATGGCATTTTTAATAGCAAAGCATTTTATTAAAGCATTAATGTTCCTGTGCACTCTTGGTGAATTGCATGTATTGGATTTTTAGATTGGTGCTATCCTACAAAACAATTCCAAATGCTCTGGCCTATTAGACAATTTTTCTCAGAAAGTGTGCTGTATAATGCATTAAAACACATTTATATTTTTCTCATAGTGCAGTGTGCGGCATACCCCTGCAGCAGCACGTTTGTGCGTATTGCGCAAGCGTGGTAATCTAGGCCGGGCCAGAGTGTGGCGCGACCGATGATTTGTTGCCAAGTTGGAGGGGCCCCCTCAGCATGACTCCCAGTGGTGCCCCCAAATTTTGTGTTACGCCACTGACTCTGCCTTTCACCCGGGAGGGTCGTTGGCGTCCTTGAAACACAACGCAGTCTTCGATATTGGGATCTGGCCTTCTCCACTTGTCTTTGGCAGCCTTGAGGAGGAAACAACCTCCTGTAGGGAACTCTTGGGGTTTTTGACCCACTGCTCTTATCCCTTGGTCTGTCAGTCTGGTCCAGTTGGTTCGCTTATGCCCCAGAAGTTCTGCTCGTACTACTGTGCCACCTTGCTCAGAGTATGTCTCTAAGGTTTGCCTTTTATCTGTGTGAGGAGAGCTAATTGGAATGAGGTGTATGCACTTGATGCTTGATCCGATTAGCGGGACATGTCCAGTATGATTAAGAGTTAGTCTTGTTACTTTCAGTCGCCCTCTTCCTCGGCCTAGTGTTTGTGCAGAAGGGGGGGGGGGGAGTTGGGACATCGAATCCTAAAAAATAGGAGGGGTTGGATGTACAAAAAAGGGGGGAATATCGCATCTCATCATTGGCTGCCTCACCCCCCCCCACTCTCCGAAGACCCCTCACCCAGGTGATCCTCCTCCACTGGTCCACCCCCAAGGGCTGGATCCAAATGTGATGGCTGTGCCCTGGCCATCTGAGAGAGAGATCCCTGGGTACTAGCGTGTGAGACACCCTCTGGTTTCTCACAGTACACACCCATATTAATCACCACTCCAGCCCATCTTCTCTATTGGTGCTTGCCTGTCCATCTTGAAGGGGGATTGGTGGAAGAAAAGGGGATTTGGGTATGCGCCTTGCAAGAAACCTGAAGGTGTTGCCCTAGCTAGTCATCAGGGATCTGTCATCTAGGTGGCCAGGACATGGCCATCGCTATTGAATCCAGTTCCTGGGGGTGGACCAGTGAGAGGATCACCTGGATGGGGCGGTCCTTAAGGAGTGGCAGTGGGACACTGATGGGTGAGACGTGGTATCCCCCTTCTTTCTACACCTTTTCCCCATCCTACCACATAGGATATTCCAAAACACTGCCCCCCTTTTCTGACAAATACTTTCGAAAGACAACAGACTAACACCAGAGCCATTTACCTGACATGTCCCCAATACAAGGGTCAAGCAAAGTCAGGCAACTGACCAGAATCGCACACACCTGGCAGCCCTTTCCTTTCCCCACTGGGATAAAAGGGGGAGCAGGGGAGCACAGGATGAGGAAGGCAGATTGTAGATGTGAGGAGGTGAAGGACGGCAAATACAGAGATGGTGACAAGGAGAGAAGTGACCTTGGCCTTTCCAAGCAAGACCCGTGAAACCTCCACAGACGAAAACATAAGACCGCAAACAAAGGCCAGCGTGTGTTGCAGCAGATGTCAATGGTACACAAGACCCTCCTCCGCTCACTACCAAGCTGGGGAGAGACGCTTGCCACTGTGGTACCAACTGTTGGGGATGAACTCCCAGGTAGGTTTGAGGGCTACTAGGAGTTTGCGGATTCCAGGAACTCGTAGAAGGCCCCAGTCCCTTCCTCCCAAAATAGACAGACAGCAAGTTCAACTGCAGTTTATTACAGCCAAAACCGACAGGGATCAGTACAAGGATAGACAAAATCCAAGAACCACGCGATGTCTCCTGGCTCGCAGGCCAGTTTTGTCCCTTCTTGATGTCAGAGTGATGCTACAACCTGGGCCCCTCTCCAGAAAACCTACAGTCGTCTGGGATTGGGCATTGAGTGGCAGTCTACCTATAGTGGACACTATACATGTTAGTTTACTGGCTCTCGCATGTCAGGTGGCTGGCCTAGTCCATCCCCAATGATCTAATTCTGCACAATGTTGCAGTGTGGGGGTCTTACCATTAGTTCTTGCCCATTGCTACCCACCCCTAGGGGCCAGAACTGTGATTGGTTAGAGCTGCTCTCCCCAGTCCTGGCATCTGCAATGTTTCTCAGCTCTTGGTGTACCTTCTCAAGGTAATAAAAGTTACTATGTGTCAGCATTGTATCTTGTGTTGACTATGAGAGTGCCCTTTCACAACGTGTAACACTTGTCTCCAATGTAATATCTTTGTTGCAAGCTTCGGGCAGGTGACATGGGATCGCGTCTTGTTCCCAGCTCCGAATTGGATTTGTCGGCTGAGTCACATGCTCAGAGACCATGATTTGGGCCTCTGCAGCTCTGAATTATTCAGAATTATTGGAGAATTATTCGCTTTTACCGTGGCTGGTGTTACTGCCATTCAGGAAATGGAATGTTATCCGTATCTAGTGTCCTTGGCTACAGGTCCTGTCTCACACACGCTTGTTCTTGTCTTGCTGAGGACTTGTGGTTTACTTTAATTTTCCTAAGCCATAACATGGCTTTTACATGCTCGTGCTGTTCTATATTCTCCATATGTTAGTCACACTTGACTGTCAGGTCCCATCGGTGCTCCTCCAGTTCCATAAGGTTAATTGCATATAAGTAGCTGCAAGCATTAATTCAGGATCTCTTGCTTCTTGCGGTTTCTGCGTTGCTGTGTTTAAGCTAGTGACAAAATAATAAAGCAATGACAGTATGTGCATGTATCTGTCCTCTAACTATAGAACTGCACATCCGTGTTCTTCGTGTAATTGAGTGTGTGTTTGTTTCTTATTGTGCAGCTGGCATGTGTGCTTCCTGTCTAACGCTGCTAAATCGTGGTATCTCTAACGACGTCAGTGGCTTTGGATTCTTGGCGCTTTAGTCAATACTGTCAATTGAAGTCTCCTTAGTTAGTGCTTGGGGGTCTCTATCCACTCTGGGTAGGGTTTATACTGCCCATGGTCTGTAAGGTTGGCTGAGTGGGTGCCTCTTGATTTACTTGTCAATGATTGGAGCACTAGGGATTGGTCGAAATAGTATGGACGTTCACAATCTCTTCGGTTCATCTTCCGCATCATATACTTCATCGGTGGAGGAGGAGGAGGAGGAGGTGATTTTGCCCATCCCTCTTCAGTCCCCCCTCTGGTTGACTTGTCAATCACATCCTTATATGGCTGTCGTCCTGCTCTGGGCTGCCATAAATTTGTTATTCCTCCGAGACATCCATAATAATTTGTGTGGTCATCGAATGATCAGTGCATGTAACCGCATACTCATTCAGGGTTGCACCAAACCCACTTGCCTTCATAGAACTTTGGATCGTGGGGATTGTCCAGCTTCATCACCCCTGCTGGAAATAGTTCACATTGCAAAATCCTCTCTCTCAACTTGGCCCGTTAGGCTACAATCTCAGCCTTTGCTCCTCCTATGTTCACATACATAAGGATCTGCATACCAATAGCCTCTTCTGCTGTCTTCTTGCATTTTACCATGCAGATCTTAATCTTAACCCCATACACTGATGCTGCTCTCAGCAAGAGGGCTCCTGCCATCACCTTCAGTCCATCTGACAACCATCATGGCATCCATGACCATATGTAGGCCAGCCAGCTCTTGTCTTTTCCTGTTCCTCGTGCTTCATCTTCCATCTTCGCGTGTATTTGTGCCAACTGTGCTACTGCATGCAAAAGAGGCCAGTTATCTTCATTAGCTGGTATAAATGTGTAACATGAACTCTTCATCTTTGCGCAAACTCCTCCTTCCATTGCTTTGAGGAGATCCAGAACGTACCTATACTGGAGAGCCACCAACCTTATCGCTCTGAGTTCTTCTTTCATGGGGTTGAACCCATTCACTGTTTAGTTAATTGTTATCATCAGCTTCCAACGAGTGATCTGTAATCATTTGGCATTTGTGTACCTTTGTAGTCCTGGTATTATTGATGCAAAGAACATTTGGGTTCTGCTAAATAGTCTGTGGTTTTTGTCAATCTTTGGGAAGTTATCGAGCTTCACATCCTTTCTGTGTACCACCAATGATGGCATGTTGATGTGTATGAAGGAGCATACTCCTCAGTATTCAGGTGGCAGTTTCTCATATGCTTTTGATCCACATGCCCAGTAGTGGTCCATCAGTACTGCCATTCCTGCTTTCATTGCTGGAAGCTGCTCAATTATCTTGCATCCTAAGTTTTCACCAACTTCAACCTCGCCAGTGTTCTTATAGCACAGCACTGGCGTCTTCAGGGAAATTATTGGCATTGGTCCGGCTTAGTTTTCTACCCATGCCAGCAAATTTACGCTTGTATCCCATTCCTTCAGGCACTTGTTATTTTCTTCTTGCACCTTGTTCACTGCTGACTGTGCCAGCATCGGCGCTTTGCTTACCACCACTCCATCTTCCCAACCGTCGGTAGTGTACACTCACCCATAGACTAATATCTGTTGTTTTTCCCAACATCCTGGTTCTCCTCCCATTTCCTTTACTCTTCTCCAGGGACAGGGTAACTCCTTTAGTGTGATAGTCTTGGTCTCTCCCTTCTCAGGTCCATCAGTTATGTACTGCAATCCTTCATGTAGCTGCCAATAATTGTTCATCATGTCTAGCGTCTTTATGTAGTTATCTTCATATGGGAAGGTCCCTTTGGACATCCATCTCAATGTTGCTGTCTTTACTTGAAATCTTTCTCGCGTCTGCACCACTGCGAGATACATCAGGCACTGTGCTCTTGCTGCAGGTATTTCAGTTACTATGAATGTTAGAGAAGCACTCATAGCACAGGGGATTAAGTAAGTACTATGTTCTAAAGGTGTCCCAAATCTAGCTACTCTAATAATAATAATTTAGCATTTATATAGCACTACGAACCCTCAGGTATCTGAGCGCTGCTTATTATTACCCACAGTATGTGGTGCTTATTTATCGACCTCGGAAGGATGAAAGGCTGAGTTTGGCCCTGCCGGGATTCGAACCTGCGTCAGCAGGTTCTGCACTGATGTCAAAATGAGTGCTCTATTCACTGTGCTATCGGACCGGCTTGTCAATAATCAATACCTGCGACTGTCTGACACCCAGGCCTCTCTTCACCGTCTATGTCTCTCAATTCAAGGCGTTAAATACTGTGTGCTACTCTGCATTAGAACATCAGTAAAACCTAGTGTCCCACTATCGTCACTCCAAACCTCTAAGCACGCCATTGAGGACTCATTTTGTGAGACAGGCTGGAGGCTGTAGATGGTGAGACGAAATAACTAATGAGATTTAACCTTAAAACTGCCCAGAGCTGAATGTAACAAGAGTTGTCCCTGGGCCTCTGTAGCAGCACATTTTTTTTGGGACAAGCCACCCCGAGGGGGCTTTAAGAAGACTGGTGGCCCTGACCTTCCTGGGCACACACTGCTTCTGTGGAAATGTGCATTTACCCATAGATTTTGGTGAAAAGATAAACTGATTTCCAAGTAACTAGTCCATAATTGGACAGAGAATCCGACAGAGGCCTATTCACACTAGTGTTCCCAGTCACGTCTCCAGACAAGTGAATGTGTCTTCATTGAAAGAAGTTTTTGTAGGTTTATAACTCTTTAAATGTGATGACTACTCCTGAAGAAAGTCCCAGAGTGTTGAAGAGGACTGAAACATGTCGAGCGTGTAACTTGGAGATCTAACCAAGCATGCTATTCAATTTTAAATTTTATATTTCATTGATAAAAATGAAGAGACGGATTTATCCCTTCATGATTTTTGTCGTAAACAATTAATGCATGTTTACATTTTATGTTTTGTCATTAGCATATTTAAATATGCATTCTTAGGGTTGTTTAATGTAAATTATTGTATTGTAGTCTCTAAATTATGAGATTTTTATCCTGTATTGAATCATAATAAAAATCTTGTATGGATTATCGATTACTGTTTGGTAAATGTGATTTGTAGCAATGTTTTTGTTTGAGTACAGGGGATTAAGGAGCAGACATAACAGCTCTACACAGTGGTTTCCTTACCTAGTTTGGTCATGTATTTATACCACATGTTATTGGATACTCGTGCTGTGTCTGTGAGATACTTATCAACTCCCTTCATGTCTGTGTCAACACTGCGCTTACCTCTAATTACCTTTACAGCAGTGTCTTCTCGTCCAGATGACATGGTCGTTCCTCCTGCTAGGGTTGTGGTATTGTTAGTAGAGGGTACAGCGGTAATACTCATAGCCATATAAAGCTGCCAAAACACAATTCCCATTACGCCACTAGGAATCAATAAACACACCATGATAATGATATTATTTATTATCTCCGTCATGACCATTTACGCTGCCCAATCCTTGGAGCCTGATGAGATGATAAAGTTGCCTGGATGGAATTCGCAAAGAAAAGTTTTATTGTTGTAGTAGTTTATTTATTTATTTTGTTATTTCATCTGGGCACCTTTCTTGCATAATGAGTTCGAACAGTTTACATAGTTATGTAAGGTGATCATTTACAATATTGTTAACAATATTATATACAATATTTACACAGCTGATAGGGGCATCCCCCATGGTACTTGTGACAGTACAATATATACAAAGACAATGTGAGTAATTTAGTTATTCAGACATTGTGTGAAGTGATGTGTTTTAAGTTGTTTCCGGAAGATCCAGAGGAAGTCTTGGGCACTAAGTTTGACTGGCAGTGTTCCATTGTTTATTGGCTATGGTGGCAAAGCTGCTTCCACTTGCTTTCTGGAGGTTAAATTCTGGAGTGGTGAGAAGGTGCATCTAGGCTGCTCTTGTGGGTCTATCATGATGAGGTTTAGAAATGTTGTCTGACAAGTATAGTGGGCCGATCGGTGGAGACATTTATGTGTCTAGTTATGGATATGTATGTGGTTCTGGGTATATTGAGTGCCGCTCTGAGGGCATTGTTTTGCAATACTTGAAGTTTTCTGATGTTTTGACGCTTGGTACCGGCATAAAGGGCAATGCAGTAGTGCAGGTGAGACAAGATGAGGGCTCTAGCCAAGGTAATGCAGCTGTCAGGTGACAGGAATGGTCTAAAGGCATTGATAAATTTGCATGTGTAGGCTGTTGCTGAGGAGGTTGCATTTACTTGTTTTGATAGTGTGAACAAGGAATCCAGGTAGCAGCCCAAGGTTTTTACCTCATTTGAGAGTTTGATGATATTACCATCAATTTTAAATGATTTGTAAGTATCATTTAATTTGGATAGCCAATGTTGTGATCCTATAAGGAGCAACTCAGTCTTATCGTAATTCAGGCACAGTCCGTGATGAGCCATCCAAGCTTGCATTGTTAGGTAGATGGCACTGAGTGTTGGGTTGTCAGTGGCATGATCACCAGTGATAGGAATGAGGATTTGGGTGTCATCTGCATAATTAGTGTCAGTATTCCCAAGCTTCACAAATTAAATAATCGCTGATGGCACAAGCAAAGACCTCTTCCCAGACCTGTTTTACGGAGGGGTCTCTCAATGTGGGTAGAACCGGGTATGTACTGTGTTCAAGCTGTGGGTATGCTTGGGCCAAATACTCTACAAATACAAGGAAATACACTGCAGGGGACTGTGCTTGGATTCTTTTGGGTCTCCGTATATAGTGCCCAAACTGGTTGGAGAACGCCTCAGGGTGATCAATGGGCGGTAACATCAGGGTAGCAATCTATACAGCCCTCACTACATTCACGTAGACCTGCAGGTGCAGAAAGGAAAGAAAAAAAACAGTGCTTCACTCATCTATCTGAACAAGAGCGCCAGTTGCTACTTCTGCTACTTGGGATCATGGAACGATAGGATGTCCTGGCCTCCCTAATTCAGTAATTTCTGCACGCACTTGTAGCTCATCAAAGTCCTGAGTGTTGGCTCGGTCACTGCAATTCTGTTGCCAGGTGAGGCCACTGCTTTGTAGGGCTTGATGTCCTGGATGTGGTTCCAAACTGTTTTGCCGGTGGGCCTCACTGCTCTGTCCGTTACTGCCTCAAATACGTGAGGGCCAGTAAATCTGTGCCCGTTCCAGTGCCTTGAAATGTTTCAGAGGAGCACTATGCCCCCCACCTTTACCTACTGTTTTTGTCCTTTCTCTGATTCTGTATCATTGGAGTCAATCTCTCTGTTGTCTTCAGGCCTGCCGTGGAACTGCTCTATCTGGCGAGAGATAAAAGAAGCGCTAGAAACCAATGAAGTGATATATGCATACATTTCTTGACCTAACACATCTGCACTGTTCTCACAATCTTTCAATGTCCTTGTGGGGAGGAGCCAAGGGAAGATGCATTTGTGTCCTTTTACCACATTGTGGGGCGTTAAATGGTGGTGGGACCCTGGCTTGTATCAGGCCCTCTGAAGTTAGAGACTTTACTCTGGCACAGAAGGCCATGATACTGAGATTTGAACTGCACCCTCGTGCTAGAGAAGCTAGACACTGTGCTAAGCTCGAGTGTGCCGCCTTCTCCCGTGCTGAAAATGTGGGGAAGGGGAGCCAAAGGCTTGAATATCCTGACATATCATTTCTTGAACACTTTTCTTTTGTATAACATTGTTTCCCACACGATTTGTATTTAGAAGTAAGGATTGGCAATAGGTTTATTAGTATAGGCCCTTTCATTTTGACAAGACACCACTAGGACTGCGTTATTATTATTTGATGGTCGCAGGTTGCCCCCACCTTTAGATTTAGGATTAGATAGGCATTTTTCAAACCCAGTTGAAGTTCAATAAACACCCTTGAACTGTGATTGCCTGTGTCTGTCTTACTGTTTGATACCATGCCTTCCTTACGTCACCCAGAAGACTTCACAAGTACACAGGCCTTTGGCTTATTACAGTGGTCTTCTAGACCAAGTCATGCAGGGACATTTTCCATGTGAGCACGCACTTGCTGCAGCAGCAGCAGCATTTGCCATACAAAACCCATCCACCATTACTATGGGTTGCCCAGTTACACTACGCATGCAGTGTTTGCTATTCTAAAAAAATCAAAATCTACCCTTACCACCAAATGAGTTTCTGGGTCTGAAGTAATTCTATCAAATCACTCAATTAGCATAGTTAGGTGTTACAGTGTTAATCCAGTAATATTTCTTGCAGAACAAGTACATCCAGGTGACTATAAACACAATTGTATTACATATCAGGAGAGATTATATGACTTTATCCATGTTTTGGAAGACCCCTTAGAGGAAGGAGAGATACTTTTCTTTGACGGGTCATCCACGATAAATCAGAACACAGGCTACAGACACACGGGGCGGCAGTGGGACGCTAGGAGGTTGGGGCATTTGAGGTCATGGCAAAAATGAGACTTCCACCACACTATTCAGCACAAGCAGCAGAACCTGTGGCAGTAATGGAAATGTCAAAAGGATGTTGTGCCACCATTTATTCAGATTCGGTATATGTCACATCAACAGTCCACTCAGGGATGCACAGACAGAAGAGAGGAGAGGGTTTAAAAAAATAAAATAATCAGATGGCAAACTCATGCAACATGCAGATTTACATTCCAGATGAATAGAAGCAATGTCCCTTATTTCAGCATTAGTAATAGTTAAGTGTGCAGCCCATACAAAAGGTACATACTTAATATCTCAAAAAATGATGTAGCAGACACTGCAGCAAACGAGGCAGCCTTATTTACCACATGTTACAGAAAACCTTCCCACGTTTACAAACATTCCATGACAGCAAGTACAAAGTACTGAACCCTATAATTCCCTGCCTGTGATTTCGATAATAGAGTTACAGGGATGTGACTTTCAGCAAGAGCAGGAATGATGGACAAAGAGAGGCTTTTTTTTAATCAAATATAGATTTAATATGGAGACAAAACATTTCAGGGAAGCCTGTTATGCCCCAGGAGTTAGTTAAGATTGCTCTTGAACAACTGCATTAGCCAGCACACACATTCAAAGAGTAAATTGCAGCTGACTTGTTAGAGGAGTGGTTTGTTCCAACTGTGCAAGAGACTGAGTTTATTGGCAATAGTGTAACATGTCAACGTTATACTGCTGGGCACACAATGAAAATGATAAAGACAACATTTCCCCCGCCCTTCATGGTCTTTTCAACATCTCCACATAGATGCTGTAGATATGCTTAATAGATACAATAATTGTGGCTATTTGAAAGTTGTGGTGTGCCCATTCTCCTGTTAGCTTAAAGCAGGTCCTTATCTCGACCCTAGTGCTAAATCAGCAGCTAAATTCCTTGTGCGGGAGGCATTCCTAAGGTCAGGGGTATGTGAGGTGTTGAGGTTTTAGAATGGGCAACATTTTTCCAATCACCACCTCAAAGAAATAACTTCCTTATTGGGTATGAATAATCATCACTATTACAGCAGCCACAACGTTTCCTGGGCGACAAAATATACGTCAAGAACTTTAAACGCAAGTGGAGTGAACCTCGTTTTCTTGGAACGTTTCTAGTGATATGCTCCACACCCACTGCTGTGAAAGTTGTGCATTGTAAAGCATGGATTCATTTATTGGACGTCTGTAAAAACAAAGCCAATGCCCCCCTTCCCTGGAAAAAAGAAGTAGGGGGAAGAAGGGGAGTATCTGACATCTAACTGTAACTTTTTATTTCGTTTATTTAATGTACTAAAACAAAAGTGATCAGTAACATTGTAAGAATAATAAAATGTTACTTATGATCAAATATTTTATGTAATTATATTATAGTAACGATAATGGTTGTATACTAATTGACCTTTTCACAATTGACTTCGGGAGAATTGACCTAATTTAGAAGGTCAATTAGGACATAAATGCGGGGGAAATCCCCCGCAACCCCCCATCCAATCCAAAAACCCCTGCAACCGCCCACCCAATCCCTTTATATTATTTATAATCCAAAACCAACCCAATACATACATGAAATAACTAAAATAACAAAGGTCAATTGTGCAAAAGTTCAATTGTAAAAGGTCAATTTGGGTAATACCACGATAACATGGAAGTAGTATAAATAATGAGGAGAAACTGGGAAGACAGACTAAACGAGACAAAGTATAGGGGGGAGGAAGGGGAAAGTAAATACAATTTCAAAAATATATAGTAATATTTAATCAGAACAGTTGAGATTTTGAATTAAAATGTTGCATTTCCTGTTGAATTTATGTACTGATTTTATTTATTTTTGTATCATACAGTTAAATAAATAACTTAATACATTTACAACAAAGCCATTCCCATCCATCAATTCATCCCTCAAACTATAAAATCCATATACATATTAACAATTCAAAACATGCATTCCTCTAAAATTAGTATCATTTCATAAACTTCTCTCCACATTTTAGTATAAACAATGGAACCCTCTTATGTTCTGAAGTACAGGGGAAACAGACAAATCAAACCCTGGTGCTCTAATTGCTTTTCCACGCAAATTAACCAAGGCATTTAAGTCAAAGAGGAGATGGCGAACCGATTCAATTTTATGTTCTCTGCAAAAACAGCAGAGTCTGTCCCACTTGGGAATTTGATACCAACCCCCTACAATCTCCAATGTGTTTACATCATTGAATTTCAAACACAAGTAATCCCAGACAAAGTGATTTCCGATAAAGTTACCAATGTACGGAGGGGGCCATTTGCCTGTCAAGTATATACGGAAAGAACATGTTGGACATAGACTTAGTGGCCAAGGCAGCGATCAATTTGTTGCAGATGTAAGCCTCCAAGGAAACTCTCATATTTTTTTTAAATGGTTAACACCCAGCATTAATGGATCGCCCTGAGAGCTCCCAATCAGTCTATCAACTAGACACTTGATTGTTGCCAGGGTAGATGATTTCATAAATGGGACTTTGGAATTAAGCCCCTCAAACAATATCCCCATAAGGGTATTACTCTGGGCATGAGCAAGCATCCAATAGAGCAAACAGTTCAACACTATCCGCTTTTGTATCAGAAGAATATCGAACTCCCCAACAACCATTTCAGATGAGACATAGGGAGGAAGTATCAAGTGTCTCTTGAGAGTTTTAATTTCAAGCTTGGACAGGACCCCAAAACCCACACCTCAGCTGCATAGTAAATAGGAACAATGAGTGCAAATTAACTATTGAACCACCGAATAGTCTCCTCCCTTGTAAGCAAAGGAACAGATGGCCCCTGAGATTTGAGCGGAACGCACCTTAAGATTATTCAAGTGGGAGGCACTCTTAAATTTTGCGCTGAATACAATGCCAAGATAGACATTCTGCGTAACAACTTCAATGGGGGTCCCCTTCAAATTCCAGTCAGCTCTAGCCGCACGTTTGTGTTGGATGTCAAATACAATAATCTTGGTTTTGGAAGAGTTCCCCTTAAGGGAATTCAAAGCAGAATAAGAATGAAGGTTGTCCAAAGTAATTTAGACCGAGGATATCATCAGCGTATACATCCACAAAGCCACTTGGTCACCAAGTTTGGGCAGAATACACTTTGGGTCAACCAGGGCTTTCCCTGTGTCAGACAGGTATAAATTGAATAACATGGGGGTCATAATACAGCCCTGCTTTAGGCCTGTGTTAGTTTTGATCCAGACCAAGGTACCCCAATTTCCCCCCAGCCAGACCTTAACACGGGTCTCATCATGCAACACCATTATCATTTTAAGTAGGACAGCAGGTATCCCCCAGTTAGATAACTTCCCCCAAAGTCTAGCACGATTAACCGTGTCAAATGCAGCGTTGTAATCTACAAACGCTGTATAGTCCGGTCTCTTACAGATCTGCCAGGCCTGCTGAATAATAGCATTAAGGACCAAAGTATCAACGGCAGTGAACAGCCCTTCCTGAAACCAGTTTGGTTCCAGGTAATGATGTATTCAGCCTCTGCCCAGCTTGTCAGTTCCTCAAGGAGGACTCTCCAACGAGTTTAGATGGAACATCTAACATCACTAAAAGTCGGTAATTGCGAGGGTCAGCATGAGAACCTCTTTTTAAAACCTGACCAAGATACTATTGTGCCGGAATGGGGGAGAGCTTGAGTGGCAGCAATACTGCAGAAAAGGTGGTGGAGGACGTCCACCCACAGAGCGACGTCAGTTTTGATCAGCAAGTTGCAAATGCCATCGGGCCCCAGAGGGCTTGCTGATGCTGATCAACTTGGCGACTTTTTCTTTGGTTTCTCCGAACTCCAGGTAGCTGGGAAATGTGGGACAGTCTAGGATTGAGGCCAGAATCTGGAAAATGTTCCTTGAAATTAATCAAGGAAATCACAGTACACTCTAAAGAGTAAACACTACAGATCATTAACAAAAAAGCTAACACTTAAAATAGCTAAGAGTTGTAGTTCATGAGCAACAAATCGAATATATTATTACATTTCAGTAATATAATATTTGTTTAAGGAAATTCAACCTGACACGAAACGATTTGAGTAACAAAACTATTTAAGTATTGTATTGTATTGTTTATTTATATAGCGCTTAGACAAAGGATAGTGTTTCAAAGCACCCAAGGAGGATGGGAACAAGGGGAAAAAAACAACAATCGTTCAGAGCCCTTGAAATTCTGAGACGATAATAGTCTGCAAAGGCAGAGTAAGTGCGTAAAATGCGTTTAACAGTTGAGACACCGCAAATAGGCCTGACAGCGATTCTGCAGTTTTACCCATGCAATTAAGGGGAACAGACATGGGAGAACAGACAGTCTATTTTCAGGCACGTTGCATTTAGATCATGCAAGTGCATGGACGGTAACAGGGAGGGGGAGGTCCAGGAGCACCCAGTCGGTGTAGGCTGGGCTAAGTACAGAGAGAGCCACTCTCTTGGGTTATTTCTAAGTCCAGTGAAAGTGGGTGGGTCTAGGGCCCTGAAGCAAGTGCGAGAGGGAACTGGCAGGGGTGCCGGGACTGGTGAGCCTCTGAGGTACACCAGGCCGCCAGTCAGCAAGCTGTAAGGAGGGATGGAGCGAGCAGAGAGCTAGTTTAGCAGGGTAGAGGGAGAGCGAAGGAAGAGGAGAAGAGGAAGGTCTTGAGGAGTTTCTGGAACTTAAGAAGGTCAGGCTCAAGACGGAGGGTGGTAGGGAGGCTATTCCAGAGGGAGGAAGCTGTTGAGAATAAGGATCTCCCTCCAAATCTCTGCTTGGAGAACCGGCTCACTCACAGAATGTTGGAGGTGGATGAGCAGAGGGCTTGTGAGGGACAGTATTTAGGTGGGCAGCGTTGCAGGCAGGTAGGTCCCAGGACCAAGAAAGCCTTGTGGACAATGTAGAGGGTCTTGAACTTGATCCTTGCAGCCACAGGGAGCCAATGAAGGGATTTCAGCGCCTGAGAGATGTGGTCCCTGGGCTTGAGGCCAAGGATAAGTCTTGTGGTTCTGTTCAGAATGAGTTGCAGAGGGTGCAGGGCCAAAGAAGGGAGGTTGAGGAAGAGGCTTTTGCAATATTCCAGCCTAGAGAGAACCAAGGCTCTGGAGACAGTGAGCCGCTGGGGGAAAGTGAGAAAAGGTAGAGTACCTCTAAGGAGGTGTAGCTGATCGACTTTTTAGAGATGTCAGAGATGTGAGAGGAGAAGGAGAGATTGGAGTCAAATATGACCCATAGGTTTTTTGCCTCGCAAGGGGGTGCGGGCGCAGGGCAAAAGGAGGCCGGCCAGAGCGAACGTGGAAAAGCGGGAGCAGGGGTCCCAATGCAAACGATCTCAGTTTTACTGGCGTTGAGGCAGAGGTTGTTTGCAGCACACCATGTCTGAATAGCAGACAGACCGCAGATATGAGCGAGGAGGAGGAGGCTGAAGGTAGCCTGAAAGATAGTTGTGTGTCACCCGTGTAACACTGGAAGTTAGAGGAGAAAGTGGTAATCAAACTTGGCAAGGCAGCCATATAGACTTTGAAGAACCAGGGGAGAGGTTAGATCCCTGGGGAACACCACAGGTTGAGAGAGCAATAGTCGCGAGAAAGGCTTCCAAGTTCCACCTGGGATGGGCGGTCGGAGAGAAAGGAGATTAACCACGCTAGAGCCTGACCTGTGATTCCTAGAGTGTCACAGAGACGTGCAATCAGGATGTTGTGGTTAACCGGGTCAAAGGCAGAGGAGAGGTCAAGGAGAATGAGGAGAGGGGAGTGTTAGTGTCAAGATTTGAGAGAAGGTCTTCACAGGTGTTCAGAAGCAGTTTCTGTGCCTCGGGATGCTCTAAAGCCAGACTGATGGTCGTGGAAGCAACCAATAGATTTAGTGCGGAGGGTCAACTGAGTGACAGCCAACTTTTCGAGGAGTTTGCACAAGAAAGGACAAGAAAGGGGTGATGGAGATAGGGTGATAGTTTGATGGAATTGAGGGGTCAGCAGAGAGTTTCTTGAGCAGAGGGTGCACAGGGAGTGCTTATGGGCAGTTGGGAAAACTCCAGTAGAGAAGGAGAGATTGCAGTGATCAGGCAAGGCTGGGGTGATGGAGTCAATATTGTCCTTACTGGTTTTAGAGTGGCAGGAGTCCACCTGTTTGGATGAAGCCTTCATAGACCAGACTTCTCTGGTGACCTCATCAGGGGTGACGGGTGAGAGAGAGGAGAGGGTAAGAGGAGGGGGGCCAAGGGAGGCTCCAGTGTTGGTGTATGCGGTGGAGTGGAAGAGAGGGAGGAAAGGATGTCTTGTGTTTTTGTGATGAAGTGGCAGCCAGGGCCAATCAAAGGTCCTGGGTGGGTGTGACAGAAGAAGAGGCAGCTGCAGGATTGACCAGTTACTTGCATACTTTGAAAAGTTTGGCCGTGTTGTTTGATGCTGCGGAGATGCAGGCTTGAATAAAGAGACTTTTCTTGGAACGGATGCACAGTCAATATTGCCATTGAAGGTGTCTTCTGGCCAGTTTGTCAGATGGTCCGCCCGATGAGTTCCATTTCCGCTCAGCTGGCCAAAATTTGCGTGGAGCCAGAAGGTAAGATAGATAAGGAGAGAGTTCACATAGGTGATAGAAAGGTCCTGAGGAGTTGGGAGAGTCCAGATGGATGTTGATATCACCCATCGGGAGGAGTTAAGGAGGAAGAGAGTAGAAGGGGGGGCCAGGTCAGCCCATTCTGAGAGGAAGAGAGTGGACTGTCCTTGTGACCGATAGAAGGTGGCCACAGTGAGAGAAGATTTAGGGGAGAGAGAGTCTGCAAACTAGGCACTCAAAAGAGGAGTAGGTCTGAGTAGGGATGATGCACACAGTTATCTATTCTGAGAAGGTAAGCGCCGATCCCCCAACTTTCTTCTTAGGCCTAGGCACAGAGATGATTTTGTAGCCTTCAGGGAGGAGTGTGTCAAAGCTAGTAATGGAGCTCTCCTTGAACCAAGTCTCCATGATGGGGAGCACATCAAGATCCTTGAGTTCGAGGAAGTTGCAGATGTCAGAAGAGTGTTTGACGGCAGAGCGAGTGTTGAGAGTGGCAATGTGGACCAGCTTGCCATCTTTGAGGGTCTTCCTGGGGGTGGGGCTGGGCACAGGGGACAATGGTCCCACCCGAGGGTGGCAACAGGGCCAGAGGGAAGAGAGCCAAGGCCGACAAGGGGGCCCGAACAGTAAGGCAGGGTGAGGGTTCCTGAATAGAGAAGGAGGAAGGCACAGAAGGCAAGGGAGCCTGGTCAGAGGGAGAGGTGAGGTTAGAGAGGCCAGGGAGGAACCTGTCAAAGAGAAGAAGGTTGGGTTGAGGACGCTGTACCATGATGGTTCCATTGAAATAGACATTAATGATGACTCTGGAAATGGCAAAGAGGTCAAGGAGAACCACCCAGTGAGTGCCACCATTGATGGCAGAAGAGGTGATGGGAGAGAGAAAGACATATGTAACAGGTCCATAGGTCAGGTGCTTTAACGAAGAAGATGTCAGTGAGAGTCTCTCTGGCGGAAGCTGTGACATAGGTGTCTGCAATAGGAAGGCCTGGGTTGGAGCCTATAATGTCCTTCTTAAGTTTCAGCTGGCCAGATTTAGTGACAGGAGAAGGATAGGAGATAGTGAAGCAGTTAGCGAAGATAGGAGCGATAGATATCGACATGGTTGGCTGCAGTGGAGGGGGAATGGGGGTGACACCAGCCTGAGGCACTGATGCACACAGAGAAGGGGGTGGGGGCACAGGGAAACGGGAGGACAGAGGGTAGTGCACACAGGTAATGAGGACACCGCACAGCCACTAGGCACAGCTAAATCAATTTTGGCAGGACAATGTCCAGAACACAATGCAGCAGCTGGACACAGCTCAATTGGATTTAGGCAGGATATGGTGAAACACAATGCAGCAATTCGGGACAGCTAAATTCAATTTTGGCAGGAAGGTCCTCGGGAAAGGCTGCAGGCCTGTCTGTGCCTGTCCCCCCATCACCATGCCATCAAAGATTTGACGGGCCTCCACTCAGCAGCACCTCATTACATCCAGACCAGAGCCTGCTGCCTGTTGCCCTCCTAAGATGGCTGCTGCCTTAGTCATCCTTGAAGCACTGTTTTGGATGGGAGGGGTGCCTCTTTCTGTCTACTGCGATTGACAGTGCCCTTCACACTTCCCGGGCCTCCCCTCAGCCGGCAGGCGAAACTAGCTCATTCTGCCAGGAAAGGCTGCAGGCCTGTCCCACCTTCTCCATACCATCAAGGAGTGCACTCCACTCGGCAGCAACTCATACCATCAGTTGCCCTTTACATCCAGACCGGAGCCTGCTGCCCGTTACCCTCCTAAGATGGCCGCTCTTTTAGTCATCCTTGCAGCACCCTGTTTCGGATGGGAGGAGTGCCTCGTTCTGTCTGCTGCGATTGACTGGGCCCTGCACACTTCCCAGGCCTCCCCTCAGCTGGCAGGCAAAGCTGCCCTGGAAGGCCCTTGTGAAAGGTTGCAGGCCTGTCTGTGCCTGTCCGGGGCTGGATGGCGGCTCGGCGAGCCAACCTCTTCTCCACTCCCAAAGCCCCACCTACACTCTCAAAATGTCTGGATTTCCATCACAATGCAAACGGTGAGAACAGCGCCCACCATTCCATTGGGCACCAACTTTTGCAATATTTTAGCAATATATGCTATTTCTGCACTCTTCCTTTCCATTCTTCTCCACCTTCATTGTGATTGCATACTGAACCACCGACTAAGTAATCGCTCCCTTATATAACTGGTATTCTGCATACAATGCTCATCTCACTCTACCCCATCGGCATCTCCACCTGCGATTCTTGATGTCTCCCTCGTGCCTTACTTAACTGCGATGTGCCGTCTCAGCACCCGTTACAACCTGCGCAATCATCTCCACTGACTTCTTGAACTCAAACTAGCAACGGGGCTACGTTGCGGACATGAACCTTTCTTTTGCTAAAGTCCTCTGATCCTACAACAAGTGCACTTTATCTGCTACAACCCCGGAACATATACTTACCACCATTACCTTTCTATTTATATGCACCGTTTATGCTTGCCTGTTGTAGCTCCCTGTAACATGAGAAACTTTACCAGCCTTGTAGACGACACTAGTAATATTTTTTTCCTATTAGTAAGCACTTTCTGTAACCAGTGCCTAGATGCCTAATGTTTTTGCGTGCTGAAATAAATGTCAAAATAAATAAATATGGTGAAACACAATGCCACAATTGGAAACAGCTAAAACCGATTTAGACAGAACAAGGTGAAAACACATGCAGCAGCTAGATATAGCTACATTTGATTTTGTCGGGATAAAGTGAGAAACACATGCAGCTGTTACGCTCACCTGGCTCTCACAGGGGCGTCGATCAGACCCGGACAGCTGCGACCTCCTCCAACGTGAAGCGTAGTGCAGAGATGACAGACTGGACTGGACTGCCTAATCTCATCTGCTTGACACGTAGAAATATTCTCCTGCAAGTGAAGAAAGGGATTTAGCCACCCGTGGATTTTAGTAATGGCACCCCACTGTTCTCTCCACTAATCACCACCGATATTCACTTTCTGTAAGCTCACCTTATGTTTGTAAATGATGAGCTCTCTATCCTGCGTGGAATGCAGGGGCGCATACATACCAGTTACTTCACTGGTTTGAGGGCATTGGAAGAGTTCCGGATGAATAACTCTCAGGTTCCAGGCGAGAACCCGTAAGTATAAAGTTCAAAGAGCTCAATATGTCCGATGTTCACTCTAGTACATTCCTTTCTTGTGTTGCAGCTGGGTCCAAGGGAAGATTGTCTTATAGCAGCTGATGGTGTTCAGGTAAGAGTCTGTATTACCCGACACTGTCCGGCAAAAGATGCGTGTGTTTAAATTGCTGGTTTCTCACTCCTTACAGGTGCGGCGTAAGAAGTTGCGGTTTGTTACAGAATAATGCCTCTGGTTGTTAATCAGGTAAGTCTATGGTGGAGAGGTTGTATTTGTTGGCTCTCTCGGCTCACCTTATGTTTCTTTTGTCCCCTAGATGGTGGAATTCCGTGGAGAAAATGATGGAGGCTGCGCCGGATCGAAAAATGCTGTGAGGACTGGTGAGTATGGCGCAGCGCTGCAGCTGGCGATGCGACGCATGGAGAATAATGTCCTTTTCAAGTTCGAAGATGTGATGGATCCGGAATTCAGGTAAGGATTGAAATAATATCTGTTTTCTAACCTTTCCTTCTTCTTTCTTCTATGGCTAGGAGCTATGGATTCGAGACGGGCGTGGCTGAAGACTGGATGCTGACTGCAGGCACAGTGAGCATTACGCTGCTGGATGCAGAATAACGCAAAGCATGTGCTGCTGTTCGGGCGTGGTTTAAATAGCCTCCAAAGTAGTTCCAGGTAAGAAGTCCCTAGAACCACACCCGAGTAAAAAATAGTCCCTGTAGAAAAATAGACCCATCCAGGCCTCACGTTGGCTTGGATTCATTTGTAACATGGTCTGCATGAGGTAAGTAAAGTCTATGAGCCTGGTGCCTAAGGCGCCAGGACTGAACCCAGACAGCCCCCAGCCGGGGCTGCTGGAGTTTTATTAAATACCTGGATGCCTGCTCCCGGGGCTGATGGGCTTGATGCGGATGCCCGGGGGTAGGCATCATGACAGCAGCAGCTAGACATAGCTACATTTGATTTTGTTGGGATAAGGTGAGAAACCCATGCAGTAGCTGGGGAAGAGAGGTGGGACCATCACAGGTGTGGAGGAAGATGGTCGATTAAGTTAATTGAGGGAACTGACCTTCGAGAAATGTTAGATGTTTCATTGTTTCAAAGTTCAGTATGTGTGGAGTTCTCCTTAGCACATTGGGGTGTGGGGGAGAACAGACAGGCCCTTAGAAAGTGGCCTTAGATGAGGGGGCCGGCTAAAGCCTGCCGGTCCCCAATAGGATAGTTTATACTGCCCCATCAATTGGGCATACAGGGAGGCACTCGGACTGCCTTCACAGACCAAAAAATACAGTGGTAATTTTTGTATTGCTGCGTGGATGGCACGGAAAGGCACCCACACCAGTTGTGCATTTCCAGCACTTGCGACATCACAGAGATGTGGATCAGAAAAAAGATGCCGGGCAGCGCGGCCAAAAACGTGTAATATTTTAAATATTTTGTACCAAATTAAAATATATTTTCTTTATTTTCCAAATTCAGCAAAGATTTTGGGACGCTTCTCCAGTCCCAAGCATCCTCCTACCTTAGTGCAGTAGTGGTGTGGCGGCCATGCACGACCTCCAGGCGTGCAATCGGGTTGCCAGCACAGGAGCACCCCTCTTCACACTCCAGAGAAAAAGAAAGTAAATCATCATTCTACTGTAAGCGAAAAACAATTACTCCTATCATTGTAATTCACCTTTTTAGCATTTAGCATGCTCTAGTGCACCCTTAACAAAGGGTAATTATTCTAGCAAAGAATGTTTCAACACAAAGAAATGTTCCAGGAGTATCAATAATGTATTTGTAAACTAGGCTTCCACAGGACTAATCCTGTCTGTAAAGCATGAACGTGATGTTATATGTTCAATTTGAGATTCCCGTTCTTGCTACACATTTCTGGATCAACTCCCTTCTTCAGGCAATGAAAGCTCACTCACTTCCTAAAAATTAAATAATATATATATGTAATTAAAGGAGTAACTCCCAACTCAACTTATCTACAAACTTCATAGAGTAAAGTCCATCACTAGGAAGACTACAAACCTGATAATTAATCAGACATATGTTCACTGTTTAGAAATTGTCAACTGCTGTGTCTGAGTGGCCCAAAGACCATTCTGAACAGAGAAAAGCAGAAAGGTCACAAAGGTTTGATTGAAAAATCTTGCTAAAGAGACTGTGTAACTTAATAATAATCCCTCTCATAGAAGAAAAATAAAAAGGAAAAGCATGCACTGTTCTTTTTCAATGATAAAAGGTAATCTCCAAGTAGCAGCCTTCAGGTGATATCATAGGGATATGTGTGCTGGTCACCTTTACTAATGGTCGCTATCCTTAAAGGGAAACAGAAAGGTACTAATTGTAATAATCAATGGGGATATAGTCGGAAAGAGCTCCTTTACCTTATCCAGAAAGATATAGCGCCTCCAATAAACTAAAGTTACATCTCTTACCTAGTCTGTCATGGGAAGACGAACGTGGAAAAGGGAAGCAGCATAACATCAGCCTCCCATCCCACTTTCATCTTAAAGTAATGATATAACGGTCACGTGAAAGCAGCAGGGCCGCGCGAGTGCGTAAACATGCTACTCACTCGTATTGCTTGTCACAAGGGCAATACACTTAGATCAGCCATTTTAAAGAATATTTTTAAGCTTGGTGTTCCTGTTAATGTTTGAAAGTAACATCAACATTTTCTGGACAGCAGCGCAGAACGCACAAAATCACCATCACATGTCTAACTCTTGTAACCTGTCACAGGGGAGGTTTATTTGGGTCAGCCATGCACAAGCATTTTTTGATCTTAGTGTTCCTATTGATGCATGAAAGTAAGATCAGCACTCACTTAATTTACTGACTCCGGTATGTATGAAATATTGTGGTCACAAGATAGGCTTACTTATCTTTTAACTTAAGATAGCAATGATAAGCAAACATTAAAGTAAGTCTAGAAATTCATCTTGAACTGTAATCGTTAATTATATAACATCTATCTTTGTAACATTAACACTTCAATACATACATGCTGAATTACTACACACTTTAAAGTCACAAGTGAACATTGAAAATAAGTAAAAACAATTTCTAAACATCAAATAGAAGTAATAAAATTTAAAGAAAAACAGATAAAAAGCAGAATAAAAACAAGGAAAATGACAGTTCATTTTATAAAAAACCCTATAGCCTGATGTGCCCGGTTATAATTATGTGCCTACTAGAGCTCAGTCTAATTTAGTTACCCAGTTGATTAAAGGAAACGGCCCAAATCATATTTAATGTTCACTCCCTTTGGTTGCACTCGATTAAGTAGCATTTTAACCAATTCTCCACCTCATCTGGGTGTTTCAATGCTTCTAAAATAACTACCTGCATTTGTGCTACAGAATGATTCAATCTAGAGAAGTGTTGATATACTGGGGAATTCTCAGATCTTGTTCTAATATTAGATTCGTGCTCCATACAACATGTCTTGGCTTTGCATGTTGTGATGCCTACGTAGTAAGTCCCACATGGACATTGTATGCCATAGACTACGTTGGAGGAAGCACAAGTAGAAGTATGTTTTAAAGAACTTGGTTTGCCTGTATATGGATGGTTGATGGTATTTCCCCTTATAATGTAAATTGGTCAATATTGAATCCAGTTGTAATGACTCCAATTAGATTTTAGTATACGTTTGATTTGTGGGCTTTGATGCGAATATGTGGCCACATATACCAAATCAGATAGTAGCTACTTGTTCTTGATAAGACTAGACTCTCTGGTAATTTCATTGGCCTTCTGGGATGCTTGTTCAATATTACTTTTTGAGTATCCCCTTTTCAAAAATATATTGACAAGTTCACATTATTTTTGTGTGTATTGCTGACTGTCAGAGATAATACGTTTTTATCTAAGTAATTGGCTATACAGGATGCTTTCTATTGTACTCTTTGGATGGAAACTTGTAGCTAGTAAGATAAGGGTTTTGATCCATGGGCTTGGTATACACTGTTGTATTAAGGTTACCGTTTAGAATATATACTTCCACATCTAAAAATTCCAGCTTGGTTGTACTGAACTTGTTGGTAAATTTCATCCTCAGCGTGATCATATTCATAAAGTCAATGAATTCTTTAAGTTATTCAAATGATCCGGCCCAAATTCCAAAGATGTCATCTATGTAGCGATAGTAGCATTTGAAATTCTTAGTCCAACATATATTGTTAAAGATGTGCTCCTCTTCAAGATATGCCATATAGGCATTCGCATAACTGGGAGCCATTGCATCTCCCATTGATGTCCCCGCTATCTGAATAAAATAGCGGTACTCAAAGCTGAAGAAATTGTTACTCAACACAATCTTTAAGAGGCTTAATACAAAAAAACTTGTCTACTGAGCATTTTGGTGCCATCAGCAGTATCCATTCAACTGCTTCTATACCAGCTTGGTGTGTTATGTTAGTTAAAGACTAGTGACATCCAAACTAAATAGGCTATCTTTCATACTGTCACAGTCAAGCGTCTGAATTTTCACTAGAAAATCATTAGTGTCTCTCAGGTAGATCCTCGTGTTCTGCAACAAAGGTTGTATAATATAATCAATATATTTAGCTAATGGTACCAACAGACTATTAGTATCTGCAATTATTGAACGTCCCAGTGGTGTCAAATATTTGTGAATTTTGGTTAGAATGTACATCACAGGCATCGATGGATGTTCGTTGGTCAGAAAAGCCTTTGTGTGAGGATAGATTGTATTCATTTGATTGCAGAATGTTCGTGCCAGCTCTCACCGCTGCAGAGTCTATTCCTATGCTTCGATCTGAAGCTAGAATGGGGTGCCCGCTCCACAGCATACCTCCCCTCTCTCCCCTCAATGTGCAGGCACACAGGTGTAAGGTAGGGCCTAGCAGAATGACTGTGCTGGTAGATTCTCAGTTGGTAGGGACGAGCAGAACGGGTCACAACAACACCGGTGCTAGATTGCATATTTTTGAGACGTCTACCCACTGTAGACATGCAGTCAAAGCAGGCGGAGACTTGCGGCGACACAGAAGCATTTCAGTTTTTAAATGCCGAGGATGGGTACAAGGCTGCGCAAGTCTGTCTCTCCCACCCTTGCCTGCCTCCCCATGTAATTAAACAGCGACGTTGTATGAGATTGGCACTTGTGGAAAAGGTTCCATAAACACCCTTCTAACTCACTCCAAGTAACTCCACTGGAACCAATGAACACACTCCTACTCACTGCAAGCACATCCTGAAACCCACATACACCCACCGACTCATTGCAAGCAACTACACTGGAACCCACATACACCCTCCCTCCAGATACTCTTGCAGCTCCTTACTCTGATACCTAGAGGTTTCAGAACGCTTTAGTCTCCCACATATATCTTTGTTCGCTTTACCAAAGTGTGGTCTTATTGTCTATTATAAAGAATACTTCCCTCTGTCTACTTCTGTACTAGCTCACACCGCCATCTTGGTGACGCTTGGCCACAGCCCCCATCTGTAACCTTTTAACATTGGTTCATCTTTTTGGGTGATCAGGCTCTTTCTTTAGATACACAGCAGAGGAGAACTGGAGGAGTAATTAAATATCAGTTATGTTTGATTGTTGTTTTTTTCTCCATCTTCCTTTCCTTTTGATTAAACAAGAATTTCTTTTGTAAAACATGGCGATAATGATATATATGTATCAGAGAATATGTCTGTTACCAGGAGTAAGAGGGATGTATTGAGTTCGGAAATGCTTTTGGGCAGCACCGGGGCTAAGCTTCACACAGACATGGATAACATGTGATATAACCACATGTCCATAGTGGGAAGGGAGAGAGCAAATGGGACGTGTTATGTATGGACGGGTGCAGAAGGAGGAGACTGATTCACAGGTGGCATGGTTGTTGGCAATAACCTTTAATGTATCAGAAATAAAGATGAAACCTACCTCTCCCTGAATCTAAGAGGGGTTTCCCTACCTCAACTAAAATACTAAGGGTTCAGTCAGGGTGTCCATGTAAATCAAGTGTCCACAGTCCTGTATCAAAAACCTATTTCCGCCCCTTAAACTTACAACTAAAGTAATTAATTATTGCATTGTCTTGCTCCAGGAGAATGACTCCCTTCTTCTGGACAACAGAACACAGTTCCAGGTCTTGGGTGGGATCTTTATCAGACGGAATGACTCCCTTCACCAGGTGTCAATCTCTTTCCAAGGCATAAAATAAAGTTCCAGGTTGTAATGTCAACAAGTATTAAAGTTCTCAATTCAACTCAAAAGGTAAGGTTCCAGTTCAAACATCAACATTCCCTATCACCCATAGTTGCTTCTCCACCACTGGGCTCCTGGAGAATGCCTCCCCCCTCTCCAGGTATCCTGCTCTTTGATTTTCCAGCACCAGGGGGAATGACTCCCTTCCCCTGACTTCAATACTTCAACAAAGGATTGCTGGCTTTGCATTAAAAGTTCATTATTTCTTCTCTCCAGGGGGAAAGACTCCCTTCCATGGATCACTGATTTGATTCTTTTTATAAGCTCAAACACCAGGAGAATGACTCCCCAACCCTGGATTCTCTCTTCACTTGGCTTTGCGATTTCACAATGCCAGGGGAATGACTCCCTTTGCCTGGCTTCCCTTAGGCTTATTTTACAGTTTATAATGTCAACAGGATTGCCTCCCTTCCCCTGGCCGGTTCTCAGGCTCACCTTTCTCATGGGGGAAGGTTCCAGATCCGTATCTCTATTACTGGTAGTTTTGGAGACCTGGTTTACCTCTCTTACCAGGTACTGCCACAAGGAAGATGCACTTCCCCTAGTTTCTCACAAAGTCTTTCAGGGTCCCCGACGCCTCCCGGCTCCTCATTGAGCCTTGGGATCTGTCTGGTCTGCTGGTGTGGCCCTAAGGCACTTTACGTGCCACAGCTGGCCCGCCTATGGCACCAGTTACTTTGGAGGGCTTCTGCACACAGTGGTGGCTCCTCATGGGACAGGAGAGGGTCATCCGCATTACTCTGGAGGTTCTCTGCTGCTTGCTTGTTCCTTTGGCTCCCTGCAGTTATGGCATGGGGACCCCTTGGTTCACCTCCACCCGAAAGTCGTACCACTGTTTCGCCTCTCAGTAGGGCTGGCTCGTGCCTGTACCTGGTGTAAAGATGGCATGGTAACAAAGTAAGATAAACAAGTTCAAGGGCATTTATTAAACTGTAAAAATGTGTAAGATAAACACCTAATCTAAATCTAACATAGGAGCAAGCTACGACCATCAAAAAATAATAATACAGTCCTAGTAGAGTTCAGTCAAATAAAAAGGGCCTATACTAAAAATAAAAACTATTGCCAATCCTTACCGCTATGCTACAAAATAGTGTGGAATAATGTTCACAAGAAAAGAGTGTTCACAAAATGTTAAGTCAGGATGTTTTGGCCGGGGTCTCCCTTCCCCACATTCTTTAGAACGGGACAAGGTGGCACTCCTGAGCACAGCAGACTCCTGGACTTCTCTGGCATGAGCTTACAGTTCATTTTCTCTAAATCAGGGCCTTCTTTATCCAAGTGAGGCTAAAAACCCTGGGATTATCTGCGACTCCACACTCTCCCACTCTCCTCATATCTCCGATGTCTCTAAGAAGTCACACTACCAGCTGCACCTCCTCAGAGGTATTCTTCCTTTCCTCTGCTTCTCCCAGAAGCTTACTGTCTCCAGAGCTCTGGTTCTCCCTAGGCTGGACTATTGCAACAGCCTCTTTTTTAAATCTGCCTGCTTCTACTCTCTGCCCTCTGCAACTCATCTAGAACAGGACTGCGAGACTTGTCCTTGGCCTCAAGCCCAGGGATCGTATCTCTCTAGGACTGAAATCTCTGCACTGGCTCCCAGTGGCTGCGAGGATTAAGTTCAAAACCCTATGCATCATCCCTAAGGCCTTCTGGGGCCTTGGCCTCAATACTTTCGGCTCTCTCTTCCTAAATACCTTTCTTCTCAAGCTCTTCACTCATCCGCCTCCAACTCCCTCAGGGTCAGTCGCTTCTCAATGCAACAAGTTGGTGGTCGATCTCTTTCTTCGGCTGGGGCCTCCCTCTGGAACAGCCTCCCTGAAACTTGAGGAGAATCAACTTCAGTTCCGGAAGCACCTCAAAATCTCTTTGCTTCTCCTTTTTCTCCTCCTCTCCCCTGCTGACTTCCTGGCTGACACTGAAACTGCACTGGTTACCTGGCCACCCTCTGACCTCGGGCCCAGGTACCCTCCCCCGCCAGTCGCACTCCTGCACTGCCTTCCTGGAAACCCCTGCACTTGGGGACTGTTTTCAGTATCCCTACAGTCCCACTACCAGCAGTTAACACCCGATGTCTGCACTTACCCTTGCACTTGCCACCTGCTGGCCGTACCTTTACTTATTGTTTATTTATTTTCTTATCCCATGTACTGCACTGTCCTCTTCCCCCTTTCCCCCGCACACTGTCCTCCTTCCCCTTCCTATGCACTTGCGCAATCTGAATGACACCTGGCCTAGTAGGATCGTTGTCCGTCTTCCCTCTGTTCCCCCTCCCTTGTCTCGTCATGCCATGAAACACTTGTGCATAGGCGCGTTATAAATGCCATATGATATCAAGTCTCTTTTAATACAAAGCCTCTTGCTTCAGAGGGCCTGATATGCCAAAACAAAGGTTTCTTCTGTTAATTTTCATGTTGGGTGATTACCCTTCACGCTTGGATCCCCCTCAGCCGGGCTCCAATCATTTTCTCAGTTGTCAGCCTCCCTCAGTCAGGCTCAGACCGACCACTCACTATGGACATCCCTCAGTCGGGTTCATACTTGTCACAATGTAGTTTACTTAGCTTCTTCACAGAGTGGGATTCATTTCCCTATGCTTTTCCTTTGAAGTCCCTCAGTCAGGTTCACAATCAACTCATTTGTAATATTAAAAAATCTTAATATCTTTTTAAACAATCTCACAATGTTCACTTTATGTCCCCCTCATCTGGGCTCAGACCTTCCAAACCACTTGCCAAACAAACTTCCGATAGGTGATCACGTCTCGGTGGGTCACTGTTTGCCTATGGCAAGTGCAGGCTTTACCAAATAAATAACAGTTTGCATTGCGTTACCCTCAGGCAGGGGCGCAAACGCTTGTTTCACAATTCTCTCTGTCATCAATTCTTCAGCAATGTGTCAAGGACTTTCGATTGTACAAGGGGTTTGGCTTAACCCTTGTATGACCACCTTGACAACTCACTCCGGCCTCCCCTATGGGCCTCTTGGTACTTATTGTTTTCAATAAGTTTGTATTATCACATCCTCTTTATTCAGGAGAGGGGTACCAGCTAGAGACATTCCGATGAACGCCAACGTGGCGCCAGACCACTATTTCTGGTAACAAGTGTGTTCATAACAAAGACCTCCGTCTATTTATCTTCTTAATGTTGCCACTGCAACCTTGAGCTTTAACACAGTGTGGTCCCCTATCAGGTTCTTCCGACTTACCGGCTGTGCTAAACTCGTTGGCGTTTCTTTTACCGCTGGGGTCAAGGACAGTACCACAATGGCAATGGCGTCTCCTAGCCCTGGCTACAAGTGTGAGAGGTTTCCATGTATAGCTGACATCCATCACACCATTCACCAGCTGCGATTCTCGGTTCTGTATATCCTTTGTCGGAGGCTTTGCGGGCCTGGATTGAAAAGGGCAAGGGCAACTCCCTCTTCAACGTCCTTTCAGGTCTCGCCGCCTTTCTCCTCCGTTTGAACTGCCATCCTGGAATAGCTGCTTCCTTCTGCATTTGGTCTTGCTCAGAGTTTGCTCTCGTGCTCTGCCTTTTATCCCTATGGGGAAGGGAAAGGGCAGTCAGGTGTGCGTAATTGTCTGCAATTGCCTGACTCTGCCTAACCCATGTGTTGGGACATATCAGTAAATGGCTCTGGTCTTAGTCCGTTGTCATTCAGTGTGAGAAAGTGTTCGTGTTGGAAAAGGGGGAGGGGTAGAGTTTCTAAATGTCCTACTTGGCAGGATGGGGAAAAGATGTCATAAGGAAGGGGATACCACATTTCACCCTTTGATATTCCACTTCTCAAAGACCCCCCCCATCCAGGTGATCCTCCTGCACTTGCCCACCCCCAGGAACTGGATCCAATAGCGATGGCCGTGTCCTGGCCACCTGGATGACAGATCCCAGGGGACTAGTAAGTGAGACACCTTTAGGTTTCTCACACATTGGGAACAGTATTCCATCCCTTACTGACTTTGGAAAGTCTCTGATCGATTCTGTGTCCTCACTCCAGCAGCAGACAACTTACTGGTGTGCTGCCCCGGCGCTGGCTTACCAGTCAGTTTCTTTCGGCTAGTCTCCCTGTTGGCCCTTCCTCATGGTCAGCTTTTCCTCCACTCAATCGGGCCTCCACACGTTCTGTGCTGCTTGCACGGATTCCTTTCATCAGGGGCTCCCTCTGTTGCCTTCTCAGCGGGCTGTCTGGTTTGATGTCCCCAGTTAACGCACCTGGCTCTATTTCTTGTATTGTCCTTCTTCCATTTTTATATCACTCTGCTGAACCTTCCCCCATGGAAGACTAGAGCATAACTTCCAGATCCAGGGGTTATTCTTCATACCTCCTGGCCTCCTTCTCAAATCAGTACTTGTATAGCTGTTCTCCCTTAGGTGGGCCCTACTTTTTTGTCGCAGTAGTTAAGGGAGTTATGCCTAGGTAGCCCCTACTCTTCTTCGTCTCAGTGGATTTTATGTCACTGGTCTGACCCAGACACCTGGGTGGTTGGTGATTGGGTGTACCACAAGTGTTAGCAGAAACAGGTGTAATTGGGAGGTGGGGGCAGGGGGGTCATACTGTGTTCTCCATAGATGTCTTTGCTTGTCCCCAGGAGGGTAGGTCTCTTCCCATGAGATCCTTCCACTGTGTACCACCCCCAGGGGGACTATCGGGTAGCAGCCTCACCACCCTGGCCTCATATGAAGAGGCTCCCCCTCTGGGAGATGTGATGACATATATGGATTCATCACAGTATATTCCTTAATACCGCATGTGACAGGCACAGCCAAATTATACCACAGGAGGTACCAACAATGACAACACAATGTTTGGTTCACCACCCTTTGATTAAGGTGAGGAGATAGAATACAGTTATTTATGAGGGTAATTACATCACGATTAAGAAGATGGCAGTAAAGAAAGAAACAAAAGATGTTGTATTGCACTATGAAACAGAGGGACCACAGAGAGGGGAGCTATCATGTACGACAGAACATACACTTTCCTACAAAAATGAGACGACTTGAGCTACTGTGGTGTAGTAGAACACCACACTTCAATATAGAAGGTGCTGTTTTTTACAAGGTTGAGTGGGTGGAAGGGCTGAGAGGATGCAGGGCAGAAGGATTGGTGAGGTTTGCAGAAGAGGTGGCTATCTGTATTAACAAAACTTTTTTTAGCATCTGGGAGAGTAATGTGCAGACACTAACTTAGATTGATGAAAAGAAGCAACCCGTTAAAATACAGGCATCTACACAATCTTCTCTCTGTTTCAGATCAAAGGGCAGCATTAAAGTCGGAGTAAATGAGAGGTGCACCAAGACTATTGAGCTCCTGAGCTTACGAGGAGGAACAGCAGCATTGATGGACCATTACTAGTCATGTGGCACCCTGGCATACACACAATTGCCGACATCTTGGACTGTGGTTCTTCCCTTGTGACCCAGCACTGCTTGTACCAAACTCTGATCTCATGTCCTTATGAACACCCTACCATTCGAGCTAAGTAACGCACGCAGGTAAAACGTTCCTTTTACTTGCAGAGATGCTGCACAGTAACAATTACCTTTTACAGGAATCCTCTGACAGAAATACCTCTGCAGTTGCGGCTTTTCAGTAAAATTGCAACTTTTTTCACATTGCTTCTTGCACCAAGTATACAAGCAGCTGCAAATGCCAAATGGCTGTTGCAGCTGGCGAATGGTACAGAGTAGGGTCTTAATGCGATTAAAGAGGAACTACGGGCAGTTAGTTTGGCCACCCTGCAGAATAGGTACGTTCTGGACTTATCAACCGCAGTGGAAGGCCGTGTGTGTGTGAAGATCGGAGGTTCATGTTGCACTTACGTGCCATCAAATGATGCTGCAAATGGCAGTTTGGCTAAAGCAATAAATGTGCTGCATACACTGAGCACTGCTATGGAGAAAGAAGGCAGGGTGGTCAAAGAGGATTGGTACACAAACATTTTCTTGGGTGTCCAACTGGTTGAGCAAGATTATGAAAGTGCTAGTTACTGTCCTCGTGGTGGTGGTGGTCATTGATCTTTGTGTTCTTCAGTTAATTGTGGGTTGTTGCAGGAGGGTTGAAGCTAAGGCAACAACTATGATGTCACTAGCAACACTCCTTTCTCGAGACATGTATGTACACAGACAGATAAATAGAATGGCAAGGTTGAGCATTGCATGGTTAGAATAGGGAACACAATTCGTCAACTGGGAAAACTTTTCTGTCCTCCCCCAGACCCTGAGAATTATTGTCAATTAACTTTCATTTCGTCATTTGTATAGCACCTTTCACCATGGGTATGGTCCCAACGCGTTGTTGGTTGAAAGCCCTCAGAGGGTCCGAAGGATGAGAAAGTTAAGTGGTGCCAGTATGCATGTGTGCATAGTGCCCGTTAAAGGTTATGAGGGGTTGGCCGAGTCCCTGCTAGCCACACATGTCTTGTTGGCATATGTATGGGTGGAGAGGTGTACACTAGGGGAATAAACTGGAGGGGTGCGTGTAAGAGGTATAATGGTGCAGAAGTAAGACTCTGACACAGAGGGGCCATGGTGCTGGCTATAAACTTTCATTCAAAGGTGCAAAAGGAAAAGAGAACCCTAACTCGCCCTAACTCTAACAGGGGTTTCCCTGCCTCAACGGAAATAACTAGTGTCAGAATGTCCAAAGAAAAAGTCACACTGCTCAGTGTCAAAATCCTAACTCTGCCCCCTACACACCAAGCTAACCAAATCAAAGGTAATTTTTTCTTGATCCAGAGAGGTGACTCCCTTCCCTTGGACAAAAGGCAGTTGTCTTGTTCAGATTCTCTTTATCCAACTTCAGCCACTCCTTGGCTGTCGGAGAAATGTCTTTCTTTCCCTGGCCTTCCTCAGGCTTACAAATCAGTTCTTTGGGGTCCCAGACCCTAGTTGGTAGTTTCAGATTACTATCGCCAGCTATTGCACCAAACAGGAACAGCCTGGATGTTGTCTCCAAGCTGTATGGCTCCCTGACCCTTGGGTGCAGACCTGGTTTCCTCTCACCAAATGCTGCCCTGACGAAGCATTGCCTGGGTGATCTCTCCAAACTGCATGGGTCCATGACCCTAGGAGGTAGATCTGGTTCCCTTAACCTTAAGCATTGCCTGGATGCTCTCTCCAAGCTGTAGACTCTCCTGCCAAGCACTATTACAGGTCCATGTAAGATTTGGATGCAAGTCCCTGACTCGCATTCCCAGCATTATTCTCTTTTTGTAGACTTGGTTCACTCTCCTGCCAGGCCTTAGTACAAGTCCATATACGATTTGGGTGCGAATCCCAGACTCCACTTTCCGGCTTTATTCTCCCTTTCCATAGACTTAGCTCACTCTCCTGTCAAGCCTTAGTAAAAGTCCATGTACAATTTGGGTGCTAGTCCCAGACTCGCCTTTCTGACTTTTGCTACAACCTCCTTGAGGTCTCTGAGCCCCTGTGGCTTCCCGCCTACCTTGTGTTATGGCTTATGCGAGTGTAGGCACCCTTGAGGCAGATGGGCTCACTGGCGGTACTCCGTCAACTTTCCAGAGCTTCCTTCCTCATGGAGCAGCTCTGCAGATTTCTTATGCTCAGTGATGGCGTGCTGGTGTGCTTCCGTGGTCCTCCAGTCTCTGGGGTGCCTGGAGTCTAGGTCCACTTCTGGGCCACACAGTCCTTCCGTCATGGACCAGCCACTGACACACCCTCCTTCTGCACGTCAGACTCCTCTCAGCTCTTGTGGTTCCTCCTGGGAGGGCTTGACGAACTGTCAATTTGTGAACCACTATAGTGGTGAAAGTGATTCCAATGCGTACTCTGTATTGCTCTTCATGCCACCCTTGCCTGAGTACTAGGCGAGTATTGAGATGGTAACTCACTGGTAATCTTCGTCTCAGTACTAGGTGAGTATTGCAATGGTAACTCACTAGTACTCTTCCTCGTCTCAGTATTGAGATGGTAACTCAGTTGTCCTCCTCCACGTTTCAGTACTCTCTATTTGAGCTGACCTAGGTAAGTAGAAATGGTGTGCGGATAAGTGTGAAGAGGAATCAGGAGAGGAAGGAAAGTTGGTGTAATTCTGCAAAGGGGCGCCAGGGCCATGTGCTGGGTGGGCATACCGCGTTCTCCCGATGTGGTCGTCACTAGTCCCAAAGGAGGTCTCACCTTCCATGAGATCCACCCAATGTGTACCACCCCCAGGGGGACTATCAGCTAGAGGCCTCACTGCCCTGGCCTCATGGGAATGGGCTCCCCCTTCGGAAGCAGTGACATCATGGGATTCGTCACAGGTCTTGGACCTTGGTTGTCAGACCTGGTTCTCTTCTACCAGGCACTGCAACGAAGAAGAGTGGTTTGGATGCTCCTCCAAACTGTGGTGGGTCCAAGACGCTGGTTGGTAGACCTGGTTTGCTTCTACTAGGCACTGAGATGAGGAAGTGTGGCTGGGATGCTCCTCCAAGCTGTGCTGGGTCCCAGACCCTGGGTGTCAGCCCTGCTTTCCTTCTCTATCAGGTCTTTTAGTCCCAAACACAGACTTGGTTTACTTGTCTGTCAAGTTGTGTGTTCATCTGTATTATTACCACAGTTCTCTTACTCTCAAATGCAGACTTGGTTAACTCCCTACGCCAAGTCCTGTATCCATATGTATTACTCTCAGTTCTCGTCACCTCTCTTATTCGGCAGCCCTGGGTCACCTTACCGCCAAGTACTATCACGTGATATGTCCTTCTGCTGTAAGGGTGTCAGACCCTGTTCCCCTCATTACAGTCCATCTGTAATCTTTCTTTTAGCCTCCTGTAAGGCTTATCCTCTTTGCCCTACTTTTCATACACTGTGGTTTTTAGGGGTGCCTGTACCCTCTGGGGACCCCCTCCCCAACCATAGGCTTAGCCATCCAAATACCTTTAGGGTCTTGGCTGCAGCCCTCTGGGGGGTCGTGGGCTTCCCTGTGTCTTTATCTGCCTCGCTGGCACTCTGGGACTCTACTCGGCTTGCCGCAGCGGCTCCACAGCTCCTGCCCCTTTTTTCGGCATGTCTCCCGCAGCTTGACCGTGTGGTCTGGCCATGCTAAACTGCTGGCGCTTTCCCCAGGCAGCCTTTCGTTTCATCCAGCATGTCCGGTGGAAACCACCACGTCATCGTCTCCGTGCCTGGGTCTGCTCCTGCTGCTCTCATTGCTGAGCATCAGCCCCTCTCGCAGTTCCTCTCCGGAACATCCAACATTTTGTGAGTCTGTTGCCTGTTTTTATGTCCGTTTCCAATATTATCTAGTTGGAGACTGGACAGTTCACTCCAGTTCTTCTGTTTGATCCCTGCGGATCCGCACCTCTACCTCATCACAGTTTCATGGCTTAGACCTTCATGATGGTCACCCCTATTCTTCCTCGTCTCAGTCCTTTCTACTTCCTGCATGTTATTAAAGTATATGGGATAAGAGGGCCTTCCTGCATGTTATTAAAGTATATGTCATAAGAGGGCAGGGGTGGAGAGTGTGGGGCTGAAGGGGAGATGTGGCTGTTTGGTGGATACCGAGTTCTAGCCACTGGTCCCATGTGTTCCACCTGTTGAGTACCACCCCCATAGGGACTAGCGGGTAGCAGCCTCACCTCCATGGCCGCATGGGAAGGGGCTCCCCTACGGAAGCAGTGACTTCATCCTGGGATTCGTCACAGAGGATAGTTAATTATGTGTGTAGCTATAGTGAGTGTTTTGTCATCAAAGGTAGATACATTCATATGATATGACAGAAGTGTTGTGCAAAGTGTAATTTGAGTTATAAGTGAAAGCAGATGCATGCAGGATTGTGGATGCGTCTTTGGCTAATTCCAAAATCGGAGTGCCAGAGGAAAAAATGCATTGTTTATAGTCAAGTGAAAGCCTAGAATTGGTACATTCAGCAAATTCTAAAACGTCTGAGTTGATAAATTATGGTAAATGCCTGCATCCAGCTATCATTACGTGGCTAAATTCAAGACCCCACTTAACTGTAAAGTAAGCATTCTGCCAACACCTGCATTCCATGTAGTGGAAACATTCTAGAATCGCCTGGAATCCATAACTGGGTTGCCCTCATGGACTCGACTAAGTTCTGCACCCTGGTCAACTATACAACCCTTCCAAATGCTGTACAAAGTCTATCACACACGATCCACTGGTGCAAGGCTACAATCTGTGCAATACAATGGCTTCCCTCTGTGAAGGCATCATGAAGTAAGACACAGACAACAGATCTAAATAATAGGTTTTATTTTCCTTAAAGGTCAGGATGGAGTAAGGCCTAACTTGCCCTATGCTAAGGTGAGATTTCCCTACCTAAAGAAAACTAAGGATAGTATGTGTCAGTAAATTCGACTCAAAAGTATGTCTGTGTCCAAAACCTATACTTGCCCTCAGAACTAAATATACATAATGTGTAGGGATGTCAGAGCAAAAGAAATAGTGTTCAAAACAAAGTTCTGAGCTTCTTCCAGCTCCTGGCTTATACTCAGCTTCCCCTTACCCAAGTTCAGACCAGTTCCATAAGGCCTTGGGGTTACCTTCCCCAAGAAGTCAACTCTTTCAGCTTCAAAATATGAATAAGTTCAAATCTGATGGCTTTCAACACAGTTCCAATTCAACTCCTCAGTCATGCAGGCTTTTCAATAGTTCATATAGGTTGCTCTCTGTCTGCCTTTCTCATGCACTTCAGCAACCGTTGCACAATACAAGCTTCTGTACATTTACTTTCCTTGGCTCTTTCCAAGTAGGGGTCACTCGGTCTAGGCACAGTTGTCGGACCACATGGTCCACCCATCACAGGTCACGCAACCGATAACCCTAGGCACTTTATAATACTTCTATATTCTGTGGGTTTTCACCGACACAGGTTTTCTCTCTATGAACCTGTCTCCTTGGTCAACACTCATTTCAGATTATCCTTGGCAGTCTATTGGCTTTGCCACAACCCGCATTTCAGACAATTCTATCCGTGGTGTTCACCCTTTTCCACCACCTTGCTTGCACTTTCTTTCACTTTATTTGTAAGTGTTCACCACTTGCATTCATCTTGTACTGTATTCATATATGCTCATCATATCTTTCATTTAGTTTGGTATTCAATAATGCTTGTTGCACTTCCCAAACCTACTTATAGCACTTTGCATCTTGTTCGGTATTAAAAAACCCACAGGTATTGGGGCGCCATAACAAACACAGGGCAACAGATTAGACAGGACCTTAAGAGGGCAGCTGGCTAGTCAAAGAGGGGGAGATACTCAGTGGAATAGGAACGTTTTCAGTTTCCTGTGAAAACAGATTAGATCTTTTTGCGATCTTAGGTCCACAGGAAGGGACTTCCAAATATTTGCTACTTGGACAGGAAAGGATTTTCCCAGACTACTTGCTAGTTTAAAGACTGGTGTCCTGACTGTAGATAATGTAGAGGAGCACAGTGTTCTTGCAGGTTCGTACTTGACTTCTACACAAGCATAGCAGCTTTAATGTTTTAATCATGCAGCGATTGGTAGCCAGCAGAGGTCTTGCTAGCTATGTGAGATATGATCCCTTTGACAATCCTCACCGCATCATTTTGTATTATTTGCAAGACCTGAGTTTCTTTTTTATGGGACCCTATTTGGAGGACATTACCATAATCCAACCTGGAGAGGATGGTAGTACAGGCAACTAAAGAGAAATTTGATTCAGAGAGAAAAGGGAGTACGATCTTAAGTAATCGCAGATAGTAGGTGCAGTTTTTGACAGTGTAATTAACATGAGAGTCCGAATCTATAGCAGAGTTGAGATGGAAGCCTAGTGTTTGAACTTTCTTGGATTCTTGAATCTGACAGTCATTGATGGAAAAGGCACATATTTAGATTGAAGTTTGGAACAGGCATGAGCCGTAACGAAAGTTAACAGCTCAGTTTTATTGTGGTTAAGGCACATTCAGTGTTGGTTCATCCATGTTTCAATGCGGTTGTAAACAGTTTGCAGAGAAAAGGAATCCAGGTCATTATCTCCTGACAATTCCAGATCAACTGTGTGTCGTTGGTGTAATTTGTGGAAAACACATTAGGATCGACCAAAAGATCACACTGTGGTTTAACGTACATATTGAAGAGCAACAGGGAAATACAAGACCCCTGGGGAACTTCGCATACTATAGAAGACAAGGGCAGAGTGGCATCAATCCAGCAAACCCTGGAGGTCCTATACAAGGAAGGACCGAACCCACTCGATAGCATCGTCACTGCATTGACCAATATCACAGAGTGTGCAGCAGACCATCAACCCACTCAACAGCATCGTCACTGCATTGACCAATATCACTAAGAGCGTGCATCAGACCATCATGATCTAAAAGGTGGTCAAATGCTGCTAATAAGTCCAAAAGGAGAAGAAAGACGACTTTTCATTTGTCTGAGATGTTGAGCATATGTGATTGAAGGTCTACGAGTGCTGTATCTGTGCTGTAGAATGGGCGAAAACCTGATTGTCTGATGTGAAGAATATCATTAGCCTCATCAAAAGAATGGAGTTTTGAGGTTGCATTGTAATAGTTTTCAGTTCATTCGGCATTCAGATATGCTTATTTCCAGCCCACGGAGAGCCCCGGTATGAGTGTTCCCTCCTTTACACTTACCGATATGCGATCGCTCTTCTGGGCATCTCGGTTTGGCTTCCCGGCTTCTTTCCGCTCTGCCTTTTCCTCGCTGAGGCCCTGGTGAGCAGTGCTCATGTAAAGACTGGAGGAGGGTATCTGCTCTCTATATGGTAGGGTAAAGGCACAGAATACCTCAGCCAAGGTTCTCTATTATGGTAGAATAGATGAGCAACCAAGACAAGTTCACAGGAGGTGATGCCGGCAGGTTCTTAAGTACAGTGTTTTCCCAAAGCCCCCACACAAAGGAATGTCCACAAACTATGTGAGGTGATAGCACAGCTTCTTTATTTTGTTTAAATTTTCTTTATTGGCATTTTCAAACAAAACAAGCAAACAATAAGGCTGTGCGCCGGCTGTAATGTGAGATCTTCACCCCTCCCGCCACCCTACACCCCGCCCGTTGTACTAAATAGTGTCATTACGCCAAAGCAATTATCCGTGCAGCGCAGCCCTCGGGGTTTCGGCGTTGTGTGTCGGGCTGGCATTTGAGTCCTGTGATGGAGATGGATGTTGCGAGTCTAAAACGTCTGTTGTTGAGAGCAAGTATGTGATGTACGGACCCCAGATGTCCGGAGGGTGTGCGTGGAGTGGCAAAGTATTGATGAAATCGGTTTCTACATCTTGACAGTATGTTATGTCTTTCAGCCAGAGCTGCAAACTTGGAGGGGATCCCCTGCCCCAATTGTATGCAACTCTTCTTCGTGCTAGGACCAGCAGTAGGTCCGTTAGTTTTCTAACGGAGTTCGGCAGCGGTTGGGTCAGGCCCAGCATTGCTATTTTTGGTTCAGGAACGAGATCTGTTCCTATTATTGCTGAAGTTTTTTTCGAGTACTGCTTTCCAGAGGGTGGCCACTGGGGGACAGGACCACGCCAGGTGAAGAAAGTCCGCTACAGGTGGCCCGCATCTGCTGCACTCTGCTGATACGAAGTCTCTTTGGGCATGTAGTTTCGCCGGTGTATGGTATGTTTGATGGAGGAAGTTAAAGTGAATCAGCTTAAACCTCGAGTTGATCGCTACCTTTTGAGTACGTTTTAGCATGTAGGCCCATTCCTCATCTGGGATTGTGCTTTCTAGTGCTTCCCCCCCCACTCATCTCCTTTTGGCACTTGAGAAGGGTGGGTTAGGTTCACTACGCAGAGCCTTGTAAATGTTTGTTACTAGGCGCCCCTCTCCTTGAGCTTGGATTGTGTTATGGAGTAGTGGCCAGACTGGTGGTTGTTGCGGGAAGGACGGGATTGCCGCCTGCAGCGAGTGTCGTAGTCTGAAGTAGATGAAGGTAACAAGGGCATTATTGCTTGCTCTTGCTCGGCTTGTTGCGGGGTCAGGAATGTACCTTCCGGGAAGAGGTCGTTCATACAGTGTAGCTGTAGTTTTTCTGACAAGAGCAGGAATATTTTTTTGGCTGTGATGGGATCCCAGGGATGTGTTTAATCGGAAGAAGAGGAGAGAATCTGGACGTAACGTTGCTTTCCTTAGCAATCTTTCTCCAAATTGAGTATGTGGTGGCGACAGGGTTCATTGATGATTGGGTGACTGGGAATTGGCTGAAAATTATGGAACGGAGGAGATGCGGTGTCGCTAATGCCCTCTCTATCTGGACATGAGGTCTTATGAACTGCGTCGCGTACCATTGACTGAGATATTGAGCTTGGGCTGCCCAATAGTAGTGTTCCAGGTCCGGGAGGGCCAGTACTCCTTGTCGTGTCGGCAGAGTTAGTGTAGTGTAAGCGACTCTCGCTACCTTGCCAGCCCAGATGAGGTCGAAGACCATGCTTTTAATGCGTTGAAGGAATATTTGTGTAAGGAGCAAAGGGATATTTGAGAATAGGTACAGTAGTTTTGGTAGAATAATCATTTTCACTATTGATACTCTGCCCCAGCGAGTGAGTGGTAGGGATCTCCACCATTTTTGGTTTGAATGGTGTCCGCTGTGGCTTCATAGTTGTCGCGCATGATCTCCTCTTTCAGTCGGGACATGTAGATGTCGAGGTACCTCACGTCCGAGTGTTGCCACTGGAAGCCAAAGTCGTCAGCGAATTCGGTGATAGCTGCGGTAAGTGGAAAAAATTACTGATTTGCTGTTGTTGATTCTCAGTCCCGAGAAGCGCCCAAACTGTATTACTGCTCTCATTGCCGGGTTCAGGTTCTCAGTTGCGTTCCATAGGAACAGGGCTACGTCGTCCGCGTAAAGGGAAATGATCATCTTGTGTGGGCCGAATGAGAGGCCTCTGTGGAGGTGATCTATGCGCATGTCGATGGCTAGGGGTTCCATTACTAAAGCGAACAGTAGTGCGGAGAGTGGACAGCCCTGTCTGGTTCCCCTTCTCAAGTGGATGTCGGCTGAACGGAGACCACCCAATATGATGTTCGAAGTTGGCTTTTTGTAGAGTAGTGAAATCAGGTGTATAAAGCGTTTGCCTAGGCCCATCCTTTCCAGGACTGTGAAGAGGAAGGGCCATTTAACCGAGTCGAAAGCCTTCTCGGCGTCTAGTAGTACTGCCACTGCCCGACAATCTGGCTCGAGGGCCTCCATTGCTCCAAACATTCTTCTTATCCCATGTGAGGTGTTCCTCCCAGGAACGAAACCAGCCTGGTCGGCTAGCACCGTGGTGGGCATGAGGGGTAATAGCCTCTTGGTTAGGATTTGTGCGAAAATGTTTTATTGTCGAGGTTTATCAGTGATATTGGTCTATACGAGCCGCATTCGTTTGTGTCTTTGCCGGGCTTATGCAGGAGGATTATATTGGCCATGTAAAGTGTTGGCGGTAATTGGTCGTTGGTCAAGGCCTCGTCGTAGACCTGCAGGAGCAGTAGGGCAAGGAGGTCCGCGTATTGTTTGTAGAATTCGCCGAACAGGCCATCCGAACCCGGCGCTTTTGTACTAGGCAGTTCCTTAATGACCTTGAGGATCTCTTCGGTGGTAATGGGGGCATTCAGTGGTTCTCTGAACTCTGCGTCGACCCAGTATAGTTCCACTGTGGCTAAATATCGTGCCAGCTACGCAGGGTCAACGGAGTAGTTTGAGTCGTACAGTCCTTGGTAAAAGTTGTGAAATGTTTCGACAATGTCGATTGCTGAGTGGGCGGTATTGCCTGTGTGGTCTATCACTGAATCGATCGATGTGGGTTTTCTGTCGGCAGCTATGAGCCTCACGAGGAGAGCTCCGGGTTGCTGTCCCTCGCCATACTGATGGATTTTGCGGTGCCTATCTAGAAATTTTACTTCTCTTTCGGCTGCGCTTCGGAACAATTCCAATTTCTTCTTGATTGCCGCTAGAGACTGTGGATTGTTGTCTGTTAGGAGAGCACCCTCGAGGTCTTTGAGTCGGGATTCACTGGCATTCAGTTCCCATTCGTAATCGTTTTAAAATTCTGCATTCTTTCGTTATGCAGACCCCGCTGATGAAGCACTTCAGAGTCTCCCACAGTGTCTCGGCTAAGGCCACCGATCCTTGGTTGATGTCAAGGAAAGATTCTAATTCTTTTCGGAGTTCTTCCGCAAAGACAGTGTCTTGCAACACTCTGGGTTTAAATCTCCAGTGAGGCATAGTTTTGATTGCTTGTGTAGTGTTGCATTCTAGGGACACCATGGAGTGGTCCGACAAAGATCGCAGTAGAATGCGGCAATCACCCCACTGCAGGCGACTATGGGTGGACACAAGAAAATCGTCTATTCTTGAGTTGGTTTTATGAACTCAGGAGTGAAAAGTGAAGTCTCGGATGTTTGGGTTTTTGTGCCTCCAGATATCAACGATGCAGATTTCAATGATTTGTAGGCTTGTTTTGGATGGGGCCGCCGTCGTATTGTGCGATTTATCTTTGGCTGAGTTAAGAGTTGTGTTGAGGTCTCCGCCCCATATGATCGTGGACCGCCTGGTCGTGCTTTGTTGGGTCATTACCCATTGGAAGTTGCTGGGGCTGTCGGCATTTGGGCCGTATGAGTTCACTCTGATTATTTCTTCTCCATCAATTGTTCCGTGTATCAGGAGCAATCTGCCCTCCGTGTCTATTTTTTAGGAGATCAGTCTGAAGTTAGCTGCTTTATTGATTAGGATAGCCACTCCTCTGGCATATGACGAGAAAGAGGCGAAGTAGCAGTGGCAGCCCCAGTCTTTTGCCCAGAGGTGTTCGGTTTTCGGACGCAAGTGGGTTTCCTGAATAAGAGCTACGTCACTTTTGTGTCGGCGTAGGTACTGTGTCATTTTTCTCACTTTTCGCTGGCTGGTTTCCACCTTTAATATTCCACGTGGCTATTCCAGGCGCTGTCTTTTTATTTCTTTGTGCGAACGATTTCTTGCGGTTAGCTGCTGGAGGGCGGAGGAGGTAGGCCTTGGCATGGTGGCATTGGGCGAGGTGTGATCTTCTCATGGGTGGCGCATATGGGGCGCCTCGGGCTCGGTAAAACTTGTTAACTACAAACTTGTGTGGAATCCCCTCCCATTTCTCGCGAGCAACGCCCTACTTGCTTGTCATGTTTCCCCTTTCTTTTAACGAGTAACTTATAAACTTGAATATTGCTGTGCTAGGCGCGCTTGGATCTTCCCAAGTCACGTGGCCTTGGGGTGTTTTAGCCCGATTTGTGTTCCGGTGGTGTTTTCTTTCATGCTGAGCTGCGTTCTGTTGCCTCTGTTTACCTATGGTGGGTTCCTCTGGGCCCTTTCTCTTTGAGCATGTGCTTGGTTATTCTCGGGTGGGCCACAACCTGCTTGATCAAGGTATGCACTTGCTTCTT
Source organism: Ambystoma mexicanum (assembly GCF_040938575.1). Classification (NCBI taxonomy): domain Eukaryota; kingdom Metazoa; phylum Chordata; class Amphibia; order Caudata; family Ambystomatidae; genus Ambystoma; species Ambystoma mexicanum. The sequence continues at coordinate 670,059,659 of NC_090936.1, forward strand.
CGGGGGACTGGAAAAACTGGGTCTTTCCCTGGTGGTGTACTCTCAGTCGGGCAGGGAACAGCATCGAGTAAGGAATCTGGTTTATGCGGAGTCTTTGTTTAATGTTTGTGAAGGACCTTCTTTGCACCTGAACGGCTGGCGAGAAGTCAGGGTAAAAGTGAACAGTGTCGCCATCATGTTGTAGCTCGCCTTTCTCTCTAGCCATTCAAAGTATTGCGTCTCTGTCTTTGTAATTAAGTAATTTTGCAATTATTGGTCAGGGTGGTGCTCCGGGAACAGGTTTTGATGTCGGTATTCTGTGGGCTCTCTCGATGACGAATACGTGCAAAGGTGTTTCTGTTCCAAAGAGGGATTTACACAGTTCTTCTACGTGGTCTTCCATTTTGCCCTGTAATTGCTTCTCTCTTACCCCTACTATCCGGGTGTTATTCCTTCTAGAGCGCCCTTCGAGGTCTTCGTTTCGCACATTGGCTGTTTTCATTTGGGCCTCGAGAGACGACACCCTGGTGGTTAAGGATGTTACTCCATCGTCGAAATTGGAGATTCGTTGCTCTGCTTCGTCCAGGCGCTCATTGTGGGTATCCAGCCGGTGTTGCACTTGATCACCTTTGGAAGAGAGGTCATCTAATTTGCTATCTAGGTTGTTGATTCCGGTTTTCAATTCCAGGAGAAGTGCTCCGATGTCTAGCGATTGGGGGTCGCTGTCTTCTTGGCCTGACGTACGTAACAGGGATTCTGGTTCGCTGTTGTGTCTAGGTGTCTTAGCTGAGGTGCCGGCTTCAAAGTTCAGTTTACGCTGTAATTTGTCGGATTTTCCCATTGCGGAATCGTGTGAGCAGTGTTATTGGTCGCTCAGTTGCGGGGTCTAGATGGTGGTTGGTGCAGGGTGTCGGTTTTGGGGGTCTGTGCTATTGGGGGCCCTGGGGGTGTTTGCAAGTCGCTTTATTACCTTGTAATACTGGTTTGCGCTAGGCTCTCAGCTCTCAACAGGTAGTTCAATTAATGCCAGGAGCGCCAGGGTACTATCAACCAGTTTGTTTTCTGGTGCGTCACCGTTTTGCGTGGGGGCTGTTGTTCTGCTATGTGTCGCCTCTGGCTGTTAGTTACAGGGGTGTGTTTTAACTTCTTGTGGCAGTTAGCTTAGCTTGTGCTGGCTGTGGTATATTCAGGATATTTTTGTTGATGCCCCTGTGTTGCTGAGGCAGGGTCCTTCGCCAGGTGGCGGTGAACTGTTTTTTGGGGTCAGCTAGAAAGGGCGTAGTCTCTCAACCTAGGGGGGCCAATGGGGCATGCGCTTGGGCTGTGGGCAGAAATGCTCTTGGACTGTGTGTGCTCTGCAATTTCTGCCCCCCCCCCTGCATGCGCTGTACCTGGCGGCTCTGCCCGGGTCTTGCTCAGTCGTGTGTATTCTGCCGTCGGCTGCCGCTGTGATCTCGGGGTGTTGCCAATTGTTGAACTGGAGGGGTTTATGCGGTCTCTCCGTGGGGCTGCTGGTTACTTCAGCCTGTGTAGTCGCGTGTCCTCAGCCGCCGGGTGCCGCTGCAATGCTGAAGTGCTGTGTGGTAGGTCCCGGCTGAGGCGTGCGGATGGTCAGCCTGGCCGCCGAATTCCAATTGCCCCCTCCCCCCTCGGGCACTCCGGTGAGCGTTGCTTTGCTGCGTTTTCAGAGGGGGGACCCGCGGGACTGCGTGGCCTGCTCCGTTTCCTCTCGTGGGCTTCCGGGATTGATGGGGACCCCCCGGAGGGAGGGCCTGCAGAGCTGGGCCGGGGTGCGCGCCACACTCGGGGACCGGCCGCACTGCCCGGAACTAGCTCCCGTTGTTGCCGGGGGTGGGGCCGGGGCACATCCGTGGCTCTGGCGGCCGATCAGGACACCTTCAGCCCTCCCTTGTTCGCAGGCTCGACGGAGCCGCGCGTCTGCTGTGGGAGCTCCACCGCAGGCAAGTGTCGATGGGCCTTCGGGTCCCCACTGCCATTCAAGGGCGCCGCAATGCACTGAGCAGGATCTAAGCAGCCTAGGCCTCCAGGATCAGCCGATACTCTTGCAGGAGTGTCAGTGGTTGTTTTAGGGAGTCGGACCACCGGAACATGCACGATTGGTAAGGATTTTTAATAGGCCGCACGGGAGCTCACAGAGGAGCAGCCATCTTGTACGGGTCTCTAGTGCCCTCTTAACACAGCTTCTTTCTATAAAATAATATTTGGTACCCCTACAAGTTTATACATATACATAATAACACTTTGTACTTGGAATAATTATTCAAAGAATGTTAAATATATACAATATGTGGTACCACACAATACTTGCATTCTGTAATAATTGCACTAACTGCAGACAGTTTTAAATAGGATGTGAATTCTTAAGTGAGATGTATCAGCGTAGAATTGGGAAGAAAGGCAGGTTAGTTGTGAACAGTGGCAGAATACTTTCGATAGACTAGATATACAATTCTGTGTGAAGATCCCACCCACCTGGGCAACCTTTAAGAAAAAAGTTATTTTTTACAGCCCAGTCCAATAATGTTTAATAACCTTCTGCTTTCTTTTAAAAGGGTCTACCTCCCCAAAAGTACCTGAGAGGCTACAGGAGAAGAGGATCCAAAATGAATCTGGGACCCCTGGACGATTCCTGAGGCAAGAAGATGCTCTCCCTTGTCACAGTACTTTTGGTTCCTTGGCAGACGAAGTGGCAGAGTTTCTTGGTTTCACTCGATGATTCCCTCCGAGAATGGACCTCCCTTGCAAGAAGGAGGCACTGGGATGCTGAGTCCAAGAGGAAAATTTGAACCAAAGTCTTTCTGAAGTGCAGCAGTTTTACTCTTCGCGGTACTCTCCTTTGATCGACAAATTCTCTGACTGTAAAAGTCCTGGGAAGATTAATCTTGCTGTGGGCTCCTTAAAGGCTTGGCAGATGAGATTAAGACCCCTTTGACCCTCCAATGACTTCTGGCGGCAACCGGTGCATAGGCCACTCTTGGTGTCGGGTTTCAGAATATCGTGTTTTTCCAACTTTCGGTTTTTCAGTAGTGCAGCCACAACACAGACCTCTGGACGGGTTCTGGTGACCTGGACTTGACCACTGGAGTAGACCTCAGACCCTCAACAAGTCTGGATCCTCGGGACGTCTTCATTAGCTTCTGATGGTGGGAAACCCACTGAGGTACCTCCTACTGCACTCTGACTCTCTCCTGCGGGAAAAAGTGGTCAGTGATGATGGCAAGGATGTCCTTTGAAATGTTCTAAGGCGGTTTGGAACTTTCGCAGCTCTAGGTGTCCAACAGCACTATGCCAGGGTACCCACTCTTCTGGGCGGTAGACAGCAACGGCTTCCAGCGGTCACGAAATGTACCTCTGGACCCTGGGTAACACCAATGGACTTCTTTGACTCGAGATGTCCGGGAACTCCTCTTCAGGGCTCACAAAGACCCCGTCTATGGACGGCAGGCACACATGACTGGCTTCCAGGGCACTTTGGGTAAAAAGCAGCAGTTTTGAACAATGGTCCCTTGTAGCTTAGGGAGAGGTTTTCTTCGCAGGTCCTCTCTGGATCAGTCCTTGGGAGGCACAACAGCTTACGGATTACAGTGAAAAAATTGCAGCAGCAGACTTCTACAGCTGAGCTTCAAGGAACAGCTTTTTCTTGCTAAGCTTCGAATTCAGCTTCTGAACAAATTGATAAGTGAGGGGTCCCCAGATATACACATCTGCTCCTCATTCACTGTGGCAGAGCTAGGCTCAGTCAGCCAATCACACAGAAGGACATTCATGCAGACAGGCAGCCACACAGGCATTCAAACCATTCACTCCACCCAGACACCCATAACAAAGAATGTAGATTGGGCTAAGTACCCAGCCTTTTGGCACACTACACTGCATTCATGTCAGTTTCAGTTAGGGCTGTCTCATTCAATGTGACACCCACAACGGAGAATACGAGTTCACTTCAGACTCCATTCATACAGGTCCCACCCCTAGTGTGTACCCACAACACACAGCCCCTGAGAAGGCTCAAGCTAGCCTGACAGGTGGTAGCTCCAGAGCAATATATGGTATTTCCACCCAACAGCCCGTCAGGAGGAAGGGGAACAGACACATGTTTTAGTGTTTCCACCCACCAGCCACTCAGGAAGAAGGGAACAGAGGCAGGGCTTCCCAAGACTTTAGGAAACAAGGTAAAGGCATTAGAAACCAAGAGGCCACAGGGGCCATCTTGCCTTTGTGTAGGAATCCATCGATTCCTATGGCATGGCCTAAATGTCCCAAAATGAAGGACACACAGAGCCACTGGCAAGTCAGCATGTAGCTGCCCCCAGACATAACCTACTCTGTGGGCACCACAGAAGTGTCGGAAATACACACATAAGGGGTACAAGGGTGTACCCCACCCATGGATGCCATAAAGGTATCCCATGGGTGTTGTTCACCAAAGATAAAATGAAGAGCTGGACTGCCAAAGGTCCAGGTTGGGCCTCAGTGTCAGAAAACAGAGAAAACTCAGAGAAGCGGTAGGACAAGGACTAGGAGGCCCTGTCCCTCCATAAGGCATTTCCAAAATCACAGCTCACCATCTTGGAATCTTGTAGCGTGTAGCTCCACATTCCTTCAGCAGAAGCTACGGAGAGCCCCCGTCACTCTCCCAGCGGCCGGCGGCAATTGGGAGGCTTCAGTGCCTCACAGCTCCTGCTGGGGACACCAGACAGGGAGGAGAGTAGGCTTCTCGACCCTCTCATGGCCAGCTTTTGCGTCATCTCTCTTGCACTCCTGCTTAGCACAGCTTCCCTCCAGCCGGATTCTCTCTAGCCTGCTCCGCTTCAGCAAGCTGCATACCTTTCTCCAACCCGTCTCTTCCTCACTGCTGGGTGGCCACCCATTTTATACACCTGTGACTTGTTAAAGGGTTGCAGGTGTAAGTCTGTCACCTCAATTGCCTGCCCATGGTTAGGCCAATTAGCTGTACATGCCTGGCTATTGTAATGTAACTCCTCCAAAGCCCTCATCCTCGCCTCAGTACCAAAGTGGTGTGAATGAATGAAAATGTGCATAACTCCCAGTTGTTTCCTCCTCGCACAAGTCTAAAGGTGAACTGCCTTGTGGGATCCTTTGAGTAGAAGAAAGGGGCAAGGCCTGAAAAAAGCCTACAAAGGCAGGGGGAATATAAGGTTCTTTTTTACAAGGGAAAGGGGAATACCATGTCTCACCCAAAGACATCCTCTCCCCACGCCCGATGTTCCCTTCACCCAGGTGATCCTCCCTCACGTATCCACCCCCATGGTCGGCATCCAAGAGCAATGTCCTTTCCCTGGCCACCTGAGGGGAAGATTCAGGGGGAGTAAAAGTGAGGATGCCCTTGCATTCCTCATACCTCACACAATCCTCAGGGAGCAACACCCAGGTCGCCCTTGTGAATTCTTCCAAGTGCCAACCGCACAAGTCTTCGAAGTGTAACCTGTTGTATACCCTAATGGATATTCACAGAGCAAAACACTTGGCTTCACTTATGGATCACCTAAGAGCAGAAGCAATGGCCACATTTCTAATAATGTGGTCCAACACATTGGCCACCCTCATGAATAACTCCAGTGCGATACATTGCCAGCCCCCTGCAATCCATCTAATATGATATTTATAACACCCCTGTACACAAGTGTTTCTAGGCGCCACAAGACAAGGGAGGGAAGACAAGACAAATGATTCTACTAGGCCTTGCAACATTTAGATCGTACAAGTGTGACAGCAAGAAAGTGCAGGGGAAAGGGAGGGGGAGACTGCAATGGAAAAGGTTAGGTGAGTGGACAGGTAAGTTAGCAAGGAAGCAAGAGAGCAAAGGCAGAAGAGAAAAGGAAGGCCTTGAACATCAGGTGGTCCAGCTCAAGTTTTAGAGGGGCAGGGAGGCCGTTCCAGAGGGAGGTTCCTGCAGAGGAGTCCCTCTGCTTTGAGAAGCATTTGACCCTGGCACACAGGCACACACTGAGCGAGCTGGAGGGACCGTAGGAGGCCTGGAGGAAGAAGGACTATCCAGGCACTGGACCTGTGAGTACAGGGGAGGCTGCAGTGTGGCATGGCAGCTCCAGAGAGCCAAACCAGGACAAACCAGGAGAGCCCAGGCTTCAGAGGGGCAGGCGGTGAGACCCTGACCTCAACTCATCCCCTTGAACCTATGCCGCTCCCAAAGCCCTGGAATGCTAGTTTGGGGAGTTGGTGAAGTGGGAGCAAAATGAGAGAGGTGCATTCTGGGACATGAAGTCCAAAGACTTTTAAAGTTTACAAATCCAGAGGGAGATTTGTGTGAGTGGCAGAGGGATCCGAGCCCGGGTGCGGGAGACTCAGAGGTGGAGCTAAACTGGTGAAACCCACGCTGTGTATGCAAGATACCCGCTGTTCTCACGCACTAGAGCAAGAGTCAGGGAGGTGGAGCAGACGACAGGGTGTTGACCTTGCCTCCCTGACCAAAGCCGCAAAGTAAACTTGTGCGAGGCCGGGCTGAATAGAAGTATGAACTGAAATGATCTGTGATTAACGAACTTTTGTAAAAACATATCCAGTTTACATTATGATGTTGGCCCAAGCACGTACACATTGAACCATGCTATCGCGGTCCCCGAATACCATCTTGGTTGTTTTGCTCTCTTTTCCGAGTTTTCGTTCGAACTGTGGTAGAGATTCACAAAGTCATAGCTTCAGGAATGCTAAATCTGCTGAGCACATTGTTTGTCTTTAACTTAGAGCCTTGAAGTACTGGCACGAACGTAGATAATCTGTAAATTAGGTGCCTTCTGTCTTCCTGAGCTCTCTTGCCCTTTCCGCAGCTAACTGTGAATGTGCATCTAGACTTTTAAAATGAAGCACAATTCATGGCATATGTTTTTCTGAAAGACCGAGCTACTGAGTTGAAATACAGACTGACCTTTTAGTCTAGAAATAACATAGATAATGTGGAATGAGGAATGTTACCATGTATTTGCAACACAATATACTCCTACTTCCTGCTTCCCAGACAGTAAATTGTCTACAAGATGACGCGGAGTGTTCCAGCATATGTTGCTATGGTAAAATGCCCACATCTGTAGGCCATGAACCCTCATCACATGATGGGTTAGTACAAATTCACCATGGTGTTCTATGTGTATAAAATATGCTCACACCCCCATGTCTTAGCTCACCTTCTCTATGCCTGTACACATGCATTGACGAACTTGGATGCGCTTAAGGGAAACTGTTGTTTATATATTTGTTCCTCGTGACTGGTGTGTCTTCATTTCTTTGCAGTAGCCTCATATTTTTGGACTAACACTTTGCTAAACGGTGAGTGGAGTGGAGTGATAGAGTGGTCAGGCATATTACAAGTGCCCCGTCGAAGGTCTCCGTCTGATGCTTGCCATGTGTACGGAATGAGAGTTGTGAACCACAAAAGTGAAATAATTCAAGGGGTAATGCAAAGGTCTAGCTAAAACCATTGCACAGTCGAAAGTCTTCAATTTCATAAACTTGTGAATAATAACCGATCCGAACCCGACGGAGGGAGATTGCTTGGATTAAGGAACTTGTGATCGAAAGGTCTAAACACGGCTGACGGAGACCCGGGACAGATTAAAAAACTGAGTTGAAAGAAGGAAAAGTTGTTAACAACAAGTCTAAGCCCAGCTGAAGGAGATTTGTGAATGTGTGATAAAAGGGGTCTGAGCCCAGCAGAGGGACACCCACAGTGAGCAGTGAGCAAATGGCAGGTCCGAGTCCGGCTGAGGGAGACCTATGGTGACAAAGCAGAAAAGGTGGGCACCACAATGGTTAGTATTTGTAGTCGTGGTTAATCACATGTTATTTAATGTCTACTGTTTCACAGGAGCTAACTGAAAAGAGTCCAGAGATACCCAGACTTCAAATGACTGTGCAGATAAGCTGGATAGAATATCCAACTATTCATTTGCTCTCATAGTGTCCCAAAATTTGGGTTTCAAATGGAACATTATGTTTACTCTTCAAATATGTTGCTTACATTTCTAATTGATTCTCGCCTGAAAAAAATCAGCCAAAGTCATAAATTCCCTTTTAAAAAAAAAAGTAATTCTATTTAGTTAAATTCACTAAGTACTCGGATTAGGCAGACTTCAACACAAATACAAATGTACTTGAGGACTCTAGTGCCAAGGCATTTTGGAATTATTCCTTCATCAGGGCGATCCTCTTAGTCTATGCATTCAGAATAGTTGGAACATTACAGCAAGAATAATTGCAACAATAAAATTTAACAGTAAAAATAAAGCACATACCATAAATCCGAACGTTTCATGTTATCAGCCCATTTGATATGAAAGAGAGGGAAATACAGAGAAAATGTGTCAATAATAGGGCAATGGGTTCCTAATTTTTAGAGTGAATGAGATATCCCATTTAGTGTTACCTTGAAGTGTGGTTCCTTTAGCAAGTGCTGTGTCGATTCGTAGTACGGCTCAGATGCTGTAATGTAAAACACAGGAGCTGTTCAATGAAAACAGATCCCTGATTAATATCACATTTGAATTCCTGAGTTTGAGTTAGCTAGCTGTTAGGCAGAAACATGTGCAGTTCCCTTAGGGACCACGGCAAAAAGTTTAAGACTACAGGTGTTAGCAGTAAACCCAATTGGCAGCAGTCTGTACCACCCAGATTTACCTGGTAGCTGTGGCTGAGCAGTCAGACTTCTCTCAAGAAGAGTTAGGCAGTATATAGAGAATACACAATAGGGCTAAAAATACAGTAGCACAAGCAAACACTGACCAGATCTTTGGTATAAAAGTATATAATTATTTATTTAAAAACACACTTGTAAAAATACACTGGCACTAATATGTCAAGCAAGTTCAAACACAGTCACTAGAAATATATACACCTCCCTAATTAATTATTTGACAAGTCTTAGGTTAAGACACCACTTATTTAGCAAAACAAAGGTGAGCGCGTAACCGTAGATGGCACTCCAATCATTTGTTTAAAAAGGGAGCGAAAAGGCAGAATAGGAAAATCATACAGTACCAACACTTTTAAGAACCCACAGCAAGTCAAGAAAGGCAAGGTCTACCGTAGAGCAAAAATTTCATAGGCCAGGCCCACTCTTGGAGAGAGCAAGGCGGAATGTGCCCAAGATCACACAGTGGAAATGCACTCAAAGTCTTTGCAGAAAAGTCAAAAGAGGTTGGATCAAGTTAGAAAGGTAATGTTAACAGGTCCGAGGTCACCCCAGGATAGAGAGTCAAGGATTTACGGGACACCTTGGACAGTCTATTGCAAGGGAGACCAGGCGGGACTCAGTACCTGAAATGGTGAGAAAGCTCCAGCGGGGGCGGCAGTTCCTGGCAGCGGGTGCAAGTTGGGGCTTTGTCCAGGGGAAGAGAAGATCTCGACGTCGAGGAAAGGTGGAGGTCGTTGCACTGCCAGGGAAGAAACCAGCCGCAGAGTTTCCCGGTTAAAAGGTACTACCCTTTTATTCGGGTAGTGGTGAAGCGTGGCTATCCGGCCACCGGGGTGCTTGGCACGGGCAATTCGACCACAAGACGATCCAGGAAGGTGAAAAAGGCGAACTTGTTGGTCCCACCAGCTCAAAGGGAAGAAGACTCTCCTGGAAGAAGATCTTCTCTGTCGTCGGGAAAGTGGCGAGTTTCGTACAGCAGGGCTCCACCGGTGGTGTTGTCGTTGTAGATGGCTCAGCTTCTCCACTCTTCGGATTCTTTAGGTCCTGTGGCGACTTCTGAAGTTCCAGTCCCCAAAGCCCTGCTTTTATGCAGAAAACCCCCATTCATTAGCCTAGCTGTCAATCAAACAAGCTAAGTGGTGAGCCGGGCGGCTCACCACTGGGCCAATCACACAAGAGTGCGACTTGAGTTGCCAAGGCAACTCAGTCCAGGGTGCCTATTCCCCCCCCCTCCCACACATCCTGTAGATCCAGACAGAGTGGCACCACTTTTGGAGGCTTCTGTGCAGAAGCCCGCCAAAAGTGGAACAAAGGGCTCGACTTAGGTTAAGGTTTCAGAGGCGAACACAAACGCCATTTTAAAACTGAGTCCTGGCAAAAAGACCCAACCGGGGAATCAATATTAAATAAATAACCCGGCGGTATCTTTAACATTGCACCAAAAAGTGGTGCGTTTTGGGAAAATCCCATAGGAAATATTCCAGTGGAATATTTCGCGTGGTATCCACTGCCACCAGCCAGAAACCCGACAAGGGGGGACTGGACAGTGCCCCCTTGGAAAACAGACCCAGGGGCAATCGAATTACCCCTACCAGTACTTCCACAATATGATGGTTTGTACTGGTTCTGTTCACAATTGAAGACTAGTAAAGCCAATGGTGACTTTACATGCCCTGGGAGACAGTAGTCAGTCCCAGGGTATGGAGTCTATGTTTGGGGGTCACTATGACACCCCAGTGTTACTGCACTGAGGGTGCTGTGTAACACACTTACCAAAAACACATGAAGCCCTATGGAGTAAAAGACCCCATAGCCCATACAACACATTACATAGTCAAAGGACATTCTCAAATCAGGCCTAAGAGTGGGACAAAGAGTCTCAATCTTAGCAGGAGAAAAAAATAAACCCCAAAAAACCAGCAAAGCTGCTGGGGGTCTCACTAGGTTTGGGAAATTAGCCTTTACAGAGAATTCTCCCTAACACTAGGTCATAAGTTTCCCCTGCTTACCATTCTATGTGAGCTGCTTTTTCTCTCACAGACGCTGCTATCCCACGTGCGTGGCTCCGTTTCCTGTTTAGAGTTCGTTGTCCTGGCAATGGAACTGTTTCATTGTATTCCGCCGCATTATCGAGCGATGAGCATGACAGTAAAAATGATAATGCCTCTTAGATAAGGGAGGAAATGTATTATGTGTACGTCTTACAAGCATAAGCATTCAGAGATAGGTATCAATTGTAAATTCAGAATGAGTAAATATAAAAAGGATAAAATGTTGTGAATGTTGATGTCATTTATACGCTTCATAACCATGGTGAGTTCCCATGGTAACCCAGGCGTACCCAGTAGTTATTGGAAATTCCAATTCTATCGGGCGTTTAGGCACCTTGTGAGGTGTATGTAATACCAGGAAAGGCAAGTTGGTGCCGTAAGATGGCACCTCGGGTCCCAAACGTTTGGAGGAACGTTCGGGACGAGTTGTCTGGCTCACTTGTACAATTAAGTTGAAAAAATTAAACTTCTATCCATCAGCAAAGCCCTCATTGTTCCTAACAAGGTAAATCATAACATGTTGATCAAAACAGTTCCCGTGTCAACGTGACAAAATTACATCTGCAAATGCCATAATATAATGTGTACTGGCATGAAAGTGAAACTAACAGTCAGTTATGCTACATAATTTTTGTACCACATATCCCATAGTGTTTAGCATGTGTATATACATATTGTGTCAACAGTTCACATAACCAATTCAAATGTAGCAATGGAAATGTATCTCCTCATTCAGTCCATTGGGGGTAAGAGACCCCAATCGGTCAATCCAAAAAGTCTCCATATCCTCATGTGGGTTATTTTTTTAGATTACTTCAAGGATTACAAATCTTATTTGGGATAAATTTTGTCCTTTCCTGATCCAGTGTCGTGTCACTGCTGAGTTAGTGTTACAGTTCCTAATACACAAGCAGTGTTCGTTCCAGCGAGTTTTAGCTGGTCGTGTGGATTTTCCTACATAATATTGTCCACAGGGACAGTTAATCCCATAGATAATATTGATGCTGTCACATGTTCCAAAAGTCTTCAGTTTGATCCTTTCACCTGTGTGTGAATGGTACATTGTCTCTCCTTTGATGACAAAACCACAGTTAGCACAATGTAAACAGGGGTATGTTCCTTTGCGTTGCTGGTTCTTTTGTGGGTGCTTTGGTTTTCACCTGTTCATCTCATAGATTGTGGCTTCTCTGAAATAAATCTGGAGGCTCTTTGAAAAGAAGTTGTTCTCTTATGTCATCATTAAAAATCTTCCATGTTTCTTAATGGCATTTTTGATCCTACCACTCTGTATCGAGAATTTTGATACATACACCGGTGTTGTGAGTTCTTTAGTAGCTTTAGCTTTGGTAGAAAGAAGTGTTTCCTGATCAGTGGTGCTAATCCTTTGTATTGTAGATTCTATTTCCTCTTTTTTGTAACCATGAGCTAGGAATTTATTGCACATCATGGTTTGTTGCTGGTTATAATCTTCGGGATCACTCACAATCCTTTTGACTCGTAGTAGCTGACTGAATGGTAAATTACGGATTAGACTTGGCTGGTGAAAGCTAAGTCTATGTAGTACATTGTTCCTGTCTGTTGGTTTGCAGAACAGACTGGTGTTATACCCTTCCTCTGTGATTTGTACTCCAACATCGAGATAGTGGATCTCTTTCCTGGAAATTTCTCTGATGAATTGTATTCTTCCATCAATGTTGTTAATGTACGTAAAGAAATTGTCAAATTCCATCTCTGTTCCGGTCCATTTCCTGAAAATGTCTATGTACCATACCCATAGATGGATATGCCTATTCCATTGTGAATTCTTTAGCACATGATTAGTTTCATATTTATAAATGAAGCAATTTGCATAAGGAGGGGCCATGATTGCCCCCATCGAAGTACCAGAGGTTTGACATGATAAATTCCTTTCTTGCTTCTATTTCTGGTGCTTCTAGGAGCATCCATTCTACTGCTTCAATGCCCAATGTTTGTGGTATTGATGTGTATAGACTCTTGATGTCTATAGTGAACAGAAGATGATCTGGATGGAAGATGTTAGCTTTGAGTATCTCGAGGAAATGTGTTGTATCCTTAATGTATGTTGTAGTTCCTTGTATTAACAGTTGCAAAGAATAATCAATGTAGATTCCTAAAGGTTGAAGTATACTGTTTATTCCAGCTACTATCTGTCTCCCTGGGGTTTGGTGTAGGTCCTTATGTATTTTGGGTAATGTGTAGACGTTGGGAATCCTTGGGTGTTGGTTGATTAGAAATGTATGTGTGTGCTCGCTGATCCATTCTAGTTCTTCCGCTTTATCCAAAAGAATTTCAAGGTTGTGTTTGATAAGTGTTGTGGGGTCATTATCCATAGGAGCATAAACAGTGCGGTCTTTGAGCTGTCGGTTACATTCATTCTTGTAATTGCTGGTATCCATAATCACAAGGGCTCCCCCTTTGTCAGCCAATCGTATGGTGATTTCCTTTGTGCCATACAGGTCCCCGATCAATTTCATTTCATACCGTTTTAAATTTCTATAAGATGGTGTCTTGTAACTGATTTTTTCCAGATCTTTTGTGACTTGTCTTTTAAATATTTCTAATGGTGGTACCACAATCGGTGGTATAAATCGACTCTTGGCTCGGAATTCTTTGTATCTAGAGGATCCTTCTTTCTTTCTCTGTTGTTCACTCATGTCTAGTTCGTCAAAAAAAACCTTCAGTTTCAGTTTTCTTATGAACTTATAGAGTTCTATCTTACTGTCAAATAGGGTGGTGCCATATGTGGGAACAAAACTCAGCCCTTTCTGTAGTGTTTTCTCCTCTATTTGTGTTAAAGGTCTGCTGGAGATATTGACTACAAGTTCTCTTCTGCTGCAGTCTCGTCTGTGGACCTCCTCTTGGGTTTCCTCCTCCCCCTGCGGGTTCTTTTGGGCGTGTCATGATGCCTACCCCCGGGCATCCGGATCAATCCCATCAGCCCCGGGAGCAGGCATCCAGACATTTACAAAAACCCCAGCAGCCCCAGCTAGGGGCTGTCTGGGTTCAGTCCTGGCGCCGTAGGCACCAGGATCATAATAAAAATCAGTCCTGGCACCATAGGCGCCAGGCTCATAGACATTACTTACCTCATGCAGACCATGCTGCAAATAAATCCAAGCCTACGTGAGGCCTGGATGGGACTATTTTACTACAGGGACTATTTTTTGCTCGGGTGTGGTCCTGGGGAACTTCTTTCCTGGGATTACTTTGGAGGCTATTTAAATCACGTCGAAACAGCAGCACATGCTTCGTGTTATTCTGCATCCAGCAGCGTGACTCTCACCGTGCCTGCAGCCAGCATCCAGTCTTCTGCCACGCCTGCGTGCTGCAACCAGCATCCAGTCTTCTGCCACACCCGCCTCGAATCCAGAGCTCCTAGAATAAAGAGGAAGAAAAGGACCAGGTTAGAAAATGAACTTATTTCAAATTCCTCACCTGATTCCGGATCCATTTCATCTCCCAACCTGGAAAGTACATCAGTACTGCAGGCGTCGCTTCGCCAGCTCCAGCATGGCGCCATACTCACCAGTTCTCATAGCATCTTTCGATCCGGCACTGTCTCCATCATTTCTTCGCCGTACTCCGGCACCTAGGGGCACAAGAATAACAAGGTAAGCCAAGGGAATCAACAAATACCTCTTACCACCATAGACTTACCTGATTTACCACCAGCGGTATTATTCTCCATATCTTCATATGCCGCATCTGTAAAGAGGGAGAAAAACAACACGTTAACGCATGCAATAGTTACCGGACAGCGTTGGGTAACACAGACTCTTACCTGAACGCCAGCAGCAGCTACGAGACCTTCTCACAAACTCAGTTGCAATTTAAGGAAGGAAGGGGACAAGAGTGAACATCGGGCACATTGAACTCTTTGAACTTGATACTTACCAATCTCGCCTGGGACTTCAGAGTCCATGCTTACCGGAACTCTCCCAGCGCCTTCAAACCAGTGAAGTAACTGGTATCTACGCGCCCCTGCAAGACACGCAGGATGGAGAGCTCATCTTTTACAAACATAAGGTGAGGTTACTAAGGGGATATCGGAGGTGATTAGTGGGGGAGAGCGAGAACAGTTGGGAGGCCATCACTAAAACCCACAGGTGGCTAATCCCTGTCTCCACTTGCAGGAAAATACTTCTTCGGGTCCAGCAGACAAGACTAGGCGGGCCAGTCCAGACAGTCATCTCTGCACTACGCATCACGTTGACGGAGACCGCAGCTGTCCGGGTCCGATCGACACCCCTGTGGGGTCCAGGTGAGCGTAACAGAACACGAAGCCTTTCTAAAAATACCCACCCGGGTGTTATGGAAACCTCGGAAACTGACCAACTGGCCCAATTATTGGGGGAAGTTAGGGCGGAGGTACATGCCGCTCACCAAGAGACTAATGCCCTCAGGAGAGAACTGATTGTCTCAAAGGAGCGCACTGATGATCTGGCTAGGCAACTACTGCAAAACCAAGCTGGGTAAATGCCCCTACCTGGATATGGGGGAAAACCAACCCCTGTTTCATCAAGCAATCCTGTGCAAGTGGTTTTACCAGGAAATATTCTGTTAGCTCCACCCGAAGGCTTTGCTGGGGACCCCAAAAGGTTCGCCGTGTTTATGAACCAATGCCGCTTGCACTTTTTATGCAGACCGGGAGCCTTTCCAAATGACCAAGCCAAAGTAGCCTTTGTATTGTCATATCTTAGTGGCAGCGCAGCGGATTGTTCCATTCCGTTAGTCAACCAGGATGATCCTCTTCTCCGGGATTTTCAGGGTTTTCAAAGGAGCATGGAAAAACTATTCGCCAGACACTCACAGTGTCAAGCCCTGGACAACAAACTTTTATCCTTACGAAACGGTAACCAGGATCTGCTAACCTATATTGCAACCTTCAATAGGTTGGTGGTGGAAACCGGGTGGCCGGAGGAAAAACGAATTACATTGTTTCATCGTGGACTTCGGGGAGAACTCAAAGACGTCTTGGCTCAAGTTGTGAACCCACCTCAGGATTGCACAGAATTTATAGACTTAGTGGTCCAGCTAGACCACCGAATTAAGAACCGAAAGACTGATCGAGCTAAGGAACAAGTTACTTACCTGTAACTGTTGTTCTCCAGCATGGGTCTGGCATGGATTCACATGCTCATGAATATTCCCCGTCGTCAGGCTGGGAATCCTCGGTAAAGAAAAAATCAGTATCAGTTTCGTTTCTGATCTGTCTTTCGTAGTAGTAACCAATCACTGATCTCTGCGTCATACTGACCACAGCCAATGACTGCCCTCTACCTAAGCCCCGCCTCTGGCAGCCATCTTCAGATTTGGTAGCACGTGAAGTGGCAGTATGACCAAGTGAAGAGCCGCAGAGGGCTAGGCGGGAGGGTTCGCATGTGAATCCATGCCAGACCCATGCTGGAGAACAACAGTTACAGGTAAGTAACTTGTTCCTTCTCCAGCATGGGCTCTGGCATGGATTCACATGCTCATGAATAAAGAATACATAGCAGTACACACATGCACAACCACGGGAGGTGGCAAAGGCTCAACATTAAGCATTACATCAAACTCAACATTAAGCAATTCTTACCTCCTCACCAGGCTCACCTTAGGCGAACAGGTTGCGCAGCACTGCTTGGCCGACCCTGGACTCCTCCCTGGAATCCCAATCGACGCAGTAGAATTTCGTGAAGGTGTGCGTGGACCTCCACGTAGCAGCCCTGTAGATGTCCAGCAAGGGCACACCAGATAGGAACGCCGTGGTAGCTGCGATCGCTCTGGTGGAATGGGCTCTCGGACGGCCAGGCAGCGGTCGGTTTGCCAACCGATGACAGTACATGATACAGCCGGAGAGCCATCTGGAAATGGAGGCCTTTGAGAGAGCCTTCCCCTGATTGACAGGTCCAAAGTTCACAAAAAGTTGGGACGTCTTCCGAAAACTCTTCATGCGGTCCACGTAGAACTTCAGCGCTCTAGCCACATCCAGCGAGTGCAAAGTCCTTTCGGCCGGCGACGAAGGCGATGGGAAGAAAACAGGCAACACCAAGGGTTCGTTGAGGTGGAAGTCCGACGGCACCTTGGGCATGAAGGAGGGGTGCGTCCTGAGCACTACCCTCGTGTCGTGAAAAGTCAAGTACGAGGGCTTGCAGGAATGCGCCTGGATCTCTCCCACTCTTCGTGCGGAGGTGATGGCCACAAGAAACGCTGTTTTCCACGACAAGAACTTCAACGGAGCCGAGTGCAGAGGCTCGAACGGAGGTCCCATGAGCTTGGTCAGCACCACGTTGAGCTCCCACGCCGGGGCCGGAGCCTTCACCGGCGGGAACGATCTGAACAGTCTCTTCATGAATTCTTTCACCAAACGATGAGACCACAAAGACGTCCGCCCCGTGGTTCTGGTGTATCGGGAGATCGCAGCAAGATGAATCTTGATGGACGCGTGCGCCAGTCCAGCCTTGGCCAGCGTCAGAAGGTACGGCAGTACCTGGGGAGCCGTAATCCGTAGAGGGTTAATCTTCTGTGCGTGGCACTGAATGCATAGGCTCGAATGGGGCCCCCATGAGCCTAGTTAGCACCACGTTGAGCTCCCACGCCGTGGCAGAGGCCTTCATTGGCAGGAACGATCGGAACAGTCCTTTCATAAATTCCTTCACCAGACGATGAGACCACAAGGACGCCCGTCTGTAGTTCTGGTGTAACGAGAGACGGCAGCCAGATGTACCTTGATGGAAGCGTGAGATAGGCCAGCCTTGGCCAAAGACAGTAGGTACGGCAATACTTGAGGGGCCGTAATCCGCAGAGGGTTAATCTTCTGTGCACGGCACCAGCAGAGAACCTCTTCCATTTATGTCCGTAGCACTTGAGAGTTGAGGATGCCCTGGCCTTTGCAAGAACCTCTCTGCAGTCGGCCGGGATGTCGTATCCTCCAAACTCTAGCGCTGCAGAAGCCAGGCCTGCAAGTTCAGCGACTCTGGTTCGTGATGAAGAATGGCGCCTCCTTCTCTGGAGAGAAGATCCGCGTCCGTCGGCAGCTTGACAAGTCCAGAAGGTCCGGGAACCAGATCTGCCTCGGCCACGCCGGTGCGACGAGGATCATCCTGCACCGGGACCTCTTGAGCTGGTTGACGAGCCGGAGTAGCAATGGCAACAGCGGGAATGCATAAAGGAACAGGCCGTCCCAGGGGAACGAGAAAGCATCGCCCATGCTCCTCGGCTGGGGAAACCTGCTGGCGAACCTCCGGCACTTGGAATTCGTCGCCGTCCCGAACAGATCGATCTGGGGTGTGCCCCACCGTTGGAAGAGGCGGTCCACTAGATCCTGTCATAGTTCCCACTCTGCTGAGCGAGTCTGCAATGGTGTTTTTTATCCCTGCCAGATGAAACGGCACCAGAAACATCCCTTGGGCGACGGCCCAATGCCACAGACCCTGCGCCTCCTTGGACAGGGCTGGGGACCTGGTTCCGCCCTGCTTCCTGATGTAGAACATGGTGGTGGTGTTGTCGGTGAAGATCCTCACCACCTTGCCCTTGAGGGACGGAAGAAAGGACCTGAGGGCCCAAAACACTGCACAGAGCTCCAGGACGTTGATATGGAGGGACTTCTCCGTCGGAAGCCAAAGGCCTCTCGCGTGCAGATTTTCGGTGTGCGCTCCCCACCCTTCTAGGGAGGCATCCGTGGTCACTGTCTCCTGGTGGCCGGGGGTCTGGAAGTCCATGCCCACCGTCAGATGCGTGCGGGTGCCCCACCACCGGATCACTCGTCGGAAACTCTCGTCGAGTGTGATCCTCTCCTCGAAGCTGCCCGTCGTCTGGATCCAGCGCGCGTCCAGGAACTCCTGCAACGGGCGCATCCGGAGCCTGCACAGGCGGAGGAGATAAATGCAAGAAGACATCATTCCGAGGAGGGACTTGATGGACCTCACCCTGGCCGCGTCCGCAACCAGCATCCGCTGCACCTTGCCCAAGATGGCCCTCGTCCTTTCCTCCGACGGAGAGGCCAGAAGCGACACTGTGTCGAGCTTCGCTCCCAGAAACAGTGCGTCTTGCGCGGGCACCAGGTGGGACTTGGCGTAGTTTATGGAGAATCCCAGGTCCGTGAGTAGTTGGACGGTCCTTGCCGTGTGCTCCACGGCGAGCTCCTTCGTCTTTGCTCGGATGAGCCAGTCGTCCAGGTAGGGGTAGACGTGGATCCCCTCTCGGCGCAGCTGTGCCGCCACCGGTGCGAGGCACTTGGTGAACACCCTGGGTGCCGACCTCAATCCGAAGGGAAGGGCTCTGAACTGGTAGTGACGCCCTTGGACCACGAACCTGAGAAACTTTTGGTGTCCCTTTAGGATGGGAATATGGAAGTAGGCATCCTCCAAATCCAACGACGACAGGAAATCGCCCTCCTCCAGTTGACCCAGGACGTGTTGGAGGGTGACCATCTGGAACTTCTGTGCCTTGATGAATTTGTTCAGTCGTCGTAGGTCCAGGATGGGACGCCATCCTCCCGTCTTCTTCTTCACGAGGAAGTATCTTGAGTAAACCCCGGAGCCCCGAAGCCTCTTTGGGACGAGCTCGATGGCGTCCTTCTTGAGCATCGCCTTCACCTCCAAGAGAAGTTGAGGGACGTGATGTTCTTTCCTGGCCACAGGGGGGACGCGCGGGCACCTCTT
Source organism: Ambystoma mexicanum (assembly GCF_040938575.1). Classification (NCBI taxonomy): domain Eukaryota; kingdom Metazoa; phylum Chordata; class Amphibia; order Caudata; family Ambystomatidae; genus Ambystoma; species Ambystoma mexicanum. The sequence continues at coordinate 670,079,041 of NC_090936.1, forward strand.
TAGAAACTCGAGCGCGTGACCCTGAGCTAGGGCGTCCAGCACCCAACGGTCGGTAGAGATGGACTCCCACACGCTGACGAAGCTCGCCAGCCGGCCTCCCACCGGGGTGCTTCGGTGGGGGCCCGACCCCACGGCCGGTCCAGTCCTGCTTCGACGAGGCCTTGCCGCCTTGTCCTCCTTAGCGACGACGGCGGGGTCCGCCTGACTTGCCTCGTCCCCTGTAAGCTTCCTGTGACGAGGAACGGGCCGCTTGACGGTAGGTGGAAAATCCGCCGCTGGAACCTTTGGAGGCACCCTGTTTGCCTCCGCCGCTCCGAAAGGGCGGCCGCCGTTGCTGGAGAACCCCACGAGCCCGGGCCGTCTCTACCTTGCTGGCTTGAAGGGAATCGTCCACTGTTTTCCCAAACAGGTTGTTTCCGTCGAACGGCATGTCCAAGACTCTGGTCTGCACGTCCTGACGGAAGTCGGTAGCCTTTAGCCATCCACGCCGCCTAAGGCACACGCCGTTGCCCAACTGGCGAAATCCAGTGTCAGCGATGTCCGTCGCAATCGTAATGGCGTGGTCTGACGCCACCTCTCCTTCCTGCAAGATCTCTAGGGCTTCCGCCCTCTTGTCGTCTGGTAGGAAGTCCAGCAGGGGGGCCAGTTTGTACCACAACTCCCTGTCGTAGCGGGCTACGATAGCCAAGGTGTTGGCCGCCTTAATCGTCGTTGCTGCCGACGAGATGACTCTGCGTCCCATCGTGTCTAATTTCTTTCCCTCGCCGTCCGGTGGGGAGGTCGACGTAGAGGCCGCGCCCCCCCCGCTTTCTTCCTGGCTGCCGCGGAGACGACCGAGTCCGGGGTCGGCTGTGCCCGAAGGCACAAGGGGGCCGCGTCCGGGACCCGGTACTTCTCCTCGTACCGATCCCTTCTAGCCGGCGTCCTGGATGGGTTCTTGAGGAGGGCGAGGCCCTCATCCCAAATATCGTCCAGTAGAGGTACAGCGAGGACCGTCTTCCTCTTGGCCTCGCGCCGTTGATAAAGGAAACCTTCCTTCTTCTCTTCCGGGCAGAGCTGGAAAAGCTCGGATGCCCTGGCGATCATGGAGTGAAACGATCCAATCTCGTCGGGCGGGGAAGCCCGGGTGGGAGGTGACGACGGGAGATCCTCCTCGTAAACCTCGTCGTCTGTACCCGTCGCGGCTGTGTCAGTCCCCGTATCATCCCCACGTGTCGTGGACGGGGAAGAGGGCTGAACAGGGCGCGATGGCTGAAAAGGAGGTGGAGGGTGAATCCTTCTTCTCTTAGGGGGGAGGGCTCCCAGAAGGGCCTGGCTCCGGGTCCCCCATCAGGAGCGGTTCCTCCGTTGGTGGTAACGGCAGTCTCGTCCTTATCTCTGAGCATAAGGACTGTACAGCCAACAAAATGGCTGCCGAGTTGTCTTGCGGCACTGGTTGAGGGGAGTCCGACGGGCAGTCAGGAACCCCGTCGGCACCCTCGACGTTCTCGTCGTCTCCTACGTCGGGGTACCTCCCGACGGGCTGGTCTTCCTTCACGCCAACGCCGTGGCTTAAGGCTTCGACCAGCTTTTCCTCAGAGGTTGAGGCCGAATCCACGATGACCTCCTGCCCCCCTTTTTCTTCTCCGTCGGAGGTTTCACGGGGGTCCTGTCGATGGGCATGAAAGAGGACTCCCTCTGCGGTGGCAGGGAGACTCTGGGCCCCGAGGTCGCCACCACTGGTGTAGCCTCCACAGGCTGAGCCAGGGCCGCCGCGACTGTCTCGATAGAGGCCTTGGCCGGATGGATTAAGGCTTTCACCACCTTAGGTGCACTCACCGCCTTCTCCTTGGGGGGAGGGTCACCGCCTCGCTCCCCCTCCGATGGGGCCTTCAAGCTCGACCGGGGTCTCTCCAGGAGCTTCGCCGGGTGCTCGGCCTTCCTCTTACCCGAGCCAGAGCGTTGGCTCTTGGTTGATGGCGCCGGGGAGGATGCGCCCTGCCTGGCGCCCGTAGAGCCCGACCGTTCGGCGCTCCCGGTGCCAGCGGACTCGCGGTGCTTGGCCTTCTGTTGGACCCCCATCGCCAGGGCGCCCTCAAAGGTCTTAGAAGACCGCTCAGACTTCTTCTTCTTCTCGCCTGACGGGCTCTTTCCTTCCAGCCAGTTGGCGAGACGTTGATGGCGGTCCTTCATGGTCCGCTCCGACATATTGCCGCAAAACGCACAGTCCTTCTCCACGTGCGTCTTGTCCTCATGTAGGCAGTAAAAGCAAAGGGAGTGTTCGTCCTCCTTAAAGACATTCTGAAGCTGGCATCCAGGGCAGACCCTGAACAGCTTTCCGGGCGTCGAGCTTCCCTTCTCCTGGGCCATGTCCGAGATGGGCCTGAGAAACTTCTGGAGTCCTCCAAAAGCGTGGCTCGACGAAATCTTCACCCTTGAGGGGCGTAGACAAATTCGACACAGGTCCCCGTTGATCGGATGAAGGAACGGTGGAGCTTGAGGCTCTCTTGACCGAAAAAAGCGAATTTTTTTGAGAAAAAACGTGAAAAATAGCACTAACGCTCGAGAGCAATAGCACGAGGATCCCAACACTTGAACGTGCGGTAAAAATCTGAAGATGGCTGCCAGAGGCGGGGCTTAGGTAGAGGGCAGTCATTGGCTGTGGTCAGTATGACGCAGAGATCAGTGATTGGTTACTACTACGAAAGACAGATCAGAAACGAAACTGATACTGATTTTTTCTTTACCGAGGATTCCCAGCCTCACGACGGGGAATATTCATGAGCATGTGAATCCATGCCAGACCCCATGCTGGAGAAGTTAGAGAATCGGGTATTGGTTAAACCCAATGTTGCCCCCAAAGGAACAGATGCATCTGAACCTATGCAGATCAGGAAGGTTAAAGGACCCTTAACTCAAAAGGAAAGCGAAAGAAGACGACAGATGCAGTTGTGTCTGTACTGTGGAACCTCAGGACATTTTCTACGGGATTGCCCTACAAAACCACCCAAGAAGGTGGTAGGAGTTGCTGATAAAAGCCACATAGAGCCTGATTCGGGAAACGGCCACGCCTGACAAGCGTAGAGGTCCGCTTGCCGAGCTTAAAGAAGGACACTCAGACCTTGCATCTGATCATCCCAATGGTCCTACTTGATCCCAGGCAGCCATCACGTATGCACGCAGTAAGGGCATACATAGATAGCGGGGCCGTAGGAAACTATATGGACCACAAATTGGTGTCAAGGATGAATCTACCTTTTTGCAAAAAGACCACTTCGGATGTCATCACCACAGTTGATGGAACTGAGATTGCCTCGGGGCCTGTAAGTCATTCCACTACAGAGATGACATTGTTGAGTCAAGATGGGCATCGAGAGACTATTGTGTTTGATCTAATCAAAGCCCCACAGTTCCAGATAATACTGGGGATGCCATGGTTGGAAACACATAATCCTTGTATAGAATGGCGAGAGAAGAGAATAACCTTCCCAGATTGTGCACACACCTGTTACCCGGAGAAAACTTTGAACAAAGGCCTGGTTAACCCAATTGTGCGGTTACCTCAGGAATACCAAGAATTTCAGGATGTTTTTCAAAAAGAACAGGCCAATACATTACCTCCTCACAGATCATACAATTGTCAAATCAACCTCCTACCCGGTGCACAACCCCCATGCAGTAGAATCTACGGCCTCACGGAACCAACCTGAAAATCTTCACCTACGGCAATACTTGGACCAATACCTTGCTAATGGCTTTATTTGGCCTTCCAAGTCTCCTGCATCCTCAGCTTTATTCTTCGTGCCAAAAAAGGAAGGTGACCTTAGAATGTGCATAGATTACTGCGCATTAAATCAGATTACGGTAAAAAACCGATACCCATTGCCTCTGATCCCCGAATTACTAGACCAAGTAAAGGATGCTTGTATCTACACTAAGTTAGATATCTGAGGGGCATATCATCTGGTACGTGTCAAGAAAGGCGACGAATGGAAGACTGCCTTTCGCACCAAGTACGGATTATTCGAATCTTAGGTGATGCCCTTCGGGTTGTGCAATGCACCAGCAGCCTTCCAGTATTTTATGAACGATGTCCTTCGTGAACTCATTGACGTCTGTGTCGTCGTATACATAGATAATATTCTTGTGTACTCCTCCTCAGAATCAGACCATGTTAAGCACGTGCGTGCAGTCCTTGAGAAACTACGTCAGCACAAGTTATATGCAAAATTGGAAAAATGTGTTTTTCATGCTACGGAAGTTGAATTTCTTGGATTTACCCTGACTCCAAAGGGAGTCCGAATGGACTCTCGAAAGGTGGATGCAATTCTCAAGTGACCATCACCCAGTTCAGTCAAAGGGGTACAAAGCATGCTCGGATTTGCTAATTTCTACCGCAGATTCATTCCGGACTTCTCCCATATTGTACACCCCATCACAGCACTTTTGCGAAAAAACAAACGCTTCTTGTGGACCGAAGAGGCTGAAAAGGCCTTCCAAGAGCTGAAAGCATCCACGCCCTGAGCTTCCATACATAGTAGAAACTGATGCATCCAGTTTAGCCATGGGAGCTGTCCGGTCCCAGAAGGATCCTGAAACTGGTCAACTTCACCCAGTAGCGTTTTGGTCCAGAAAGTTCTCAGCACCTGAGTTAAACTATGCGATTACCGATAAAGAGCTATTAGCTATCAAATCCGCCTTTAAGGCTTGGCGGCACTACCTTCTTGGTGCCAGGCATACCATTACCGTAATCACTGATCACCGGAACCTGCAGTATTTAAAAACAGCCAAAGCCAAATCATCGCGACAACTTCGATGGGCATTGTTCTTTGCCGAATTCGATTTCGTGATCACTTATAGACCAGGCCGCAAAAATGGCAAAGCAGATGCCTTATCCCGAATAGGGATGGGAGAAGCATATGCAAACCCGGAACCGGTGCCAATAATTCCCGAGCAAAGAATTCTTGGCATAACTACTCAACAGACACTAGAAGATATTCATTCAAAAATCCAACAACTCTTCGATCCAGCAACCCTGCAAGACTGGGTAAAGAAAGGCCCGGACTACTCAGTCGTCAATGACCTACCATACTATCAAGGACGACTATTTCTACCACACAAGGAAATACAAGAACTAGTCATCTCCAATTACCATAACACCCTGATGGAAGGGCACCCAGGTATCGCAAAAACTGAAGCGAAAATTAAGAGACAGTTCTGGTGGCCCAATTGGCGAAAAGACGTAAAGTCATTCGTGATGTCTTGTGGCATTTGCGCCCAAAACAAAAGCCAGAAGAAAAAACCTGCTGGCCATTTACAACCTTTGGATATTCCACCTACACCATGGCACACCTTGTCTTTAGACTTTATTACAGATCTACCTCCATGTAATGGATTTAACACCATCCTAGTTATTGTGGATCTTTTTTCCAAGATGGCCCACTTTATTCCTTTAAAAGGATTACCTTCCACTTCAATTTTGGCCAAGGAGTTCCTCGAAAACATTGTTCGAATACACGTATTTCCTTCCGTATTGGTCTCTGACCGAGGCAGTCAATTCATTTCACAATTTTGGAAGAAATGTTGTCAATTGGCGCAAATCGACGTGAGGTTATCAATCAGTCACCATCCCCAGACCGATGGTCAGACAGAGAGGACCAACCAGACCCTTGAACAGTACCTAAGTTGCATGCTGCACCAGACCGAAAGTAATTGGAAGGATATTTTATGGATTTCCGAATATGCATACAATAACTTAGTACATTCTGGAACCGGACAAAGCCCCTTCTATACCATATATGGACATCACCTGCGAACCTCAGAACTCGATTCGTCTCAGCACTTCGAAATGCCTGCAGTTAGTCATTTACACTCTACTATTACACAAGCCTTTAAGGAGGCAACAGAACATTTGAAACAAGCGAAAGAGAAATATAAGAAAAATGCTGATCAACATAGAAGCGCTGCTCCACGATATCAGATTGGGGATCAAGTTTGGCTGGCTACAAAACACATACCTCTAAAAGAAACTCGGACTTTTAATCCTAGTTATTTGGGACCTTACACTATTAAGGCCATTATCAACCCGGTGGCCGTCAAGTTGGAATTACCCTCTAATATGCGGATCCATCCTGTCTTTCATGTTTCACTTCTGAAACCAGTTCAACCCGGGACAAGACTTGCCAAACCACCTAACCCCATCCTAATAGATGGAGAACCTGAATTCGAGGTAAAGAATATCCTGGACTCTAAGTTGGTTAAATGAAGACTTTTTTATTTAATCGACTGGAAAGGTTATGGACCACAGGAAAGGTCATGGGAGCCCGGTGACCACGTTCATGCATCTCGGTTGGTGAAGTAATTCCATCTGAACTTCCCAGACAAACCAGGGCCAAGGGGAAGAACAACTTTAGGAGGGGCCTTGGGGGGGGGGGCTGTCATGATGCCTACCCCCGGGCATCCGGATCAAGCCCATCAGCCCCGGGAGCAGGCATCCAGACATTTACAAAAACCCCAGCAGCCCCAGCTAGGGGCTGTCTGGGTTAAGTCCTGGCGCCGTAGGCACTAGGCTCATAATAAAAATCAGTCCTGGCGCCATAGGAGCCAGGCTCATAGACATTACTTACCTCATGCAGACCATGCTGCAAATAAACCCAAGCCAACGTGAGGCCTGGATGGGACTATTTTACTACAGGGACTATTTTTTACTCGGTGTGGTCCTGGGGAACTTCTTTCCTGGGACTACTTTGGAGGCTATTTAAACCACGTCCGAACAGCAGCACATGCTTTGTGTTATTCTGCATCCAGCAGCGTGACTCTCACCGTGCCTGCAGCCAGCATCCAGTCTTCTGCCACGCCCGCGTGCCTGCAGCCAGCATCCAGTCTTCTGCCACGCCCGCCTCGAATCCAAAGCTCCTAGAATAAAGAGGAAGAAAAGGACAAGGTTAGAAAACAAACGTATTTCAAATTCCTCACCTGATTCCGGATCCATTTCATCTCCCGACCTGGAAAGTACATCAGTCCTACACGCGTCGCTTCGCCAGCTCCAGCACGGCGCCATACTCACCAGTTCTCACAGCATCTTTCGATCCGGCACTGTCTCCATCATTTCTTCGCCGTACTCCGGCACCTAGGGGCACAAGAATAACAAGGGGAGCCAAGGGAATCAACACATACCTCTTACCACCATAGACTTACCTGATTTACCACCGGCGGTATTATTCTCCATATCTTCATATGCCGCATCTGTAAAGAGGGAGAAAAACAACTCGTTAACGCATGCAATAGTTACCGGACAGCGTTGGGTAACACAGACTCTTACCTGAACGCCAGCAGCAGCTACGAGACCTTCTTCTCACAAACTCAGTTGCAACGTAAGGAAGGAAGGGGAAAAGAGGGAACATCGGGCACATTGAACTCTTTGAACTTGATACTTACCAATCCCGCCTGGGACTTCAGAGTCAATGCTTACTGGAACTCTCCCAACGCCTTCAAACCAATGAACTAACTGTACCTACGCGCCCCTGCAAGACACGCAGGATGGAGAGCTCATCTTTTACAAACATAAGGTGAGGTTACTAAGGGGATATCGGAGGTGATTAGAGGGGGAGAGCGAGAACAGTTGGGAGGCCATCACTAAAACCCACAGGTGGCTAATCCCCGTCTCCACTTGCAGGAAAATACTTCTTCGGGTCCAGCAGACAAGACTAGACAGGCCAGTCCAGACAGTCATCTCTGCACTACGCATCACGTTGACAGAGACCGCAGCTGTCCGGGTCCAATCGACACCCCTGTGCGTCCAGGTGAGCGTAACAGCGTGCCCCTAAAAAAGGAGTTGTAGTAGGGGCAGTGGTGGTCTGGGCATTCGTGTTCTCCGTATTGTTACCTGTATTTAGCTGCCTGTTACGTGTCGGGTCACTCTCTCTTGTTGGTTCTGAGTCTGAGCTGGATGTGGTGTTTGATGTACATTTAAATAGTTTCTTTGGTGCAGCTGTTCCATACTTATCCATCCATGAGTAGACCTCTTCATTTATGTAGTCATACATATCTCTTTTAAAATGCACAGAGACCTATGGTGAACCTTTGATCATGGAGAGAAGGAACATTACTTTGTGTTGAAATGTGAAAAGAACTTTGTTTTGTCCAAACCCGAGACACCCTGCAAACAAGAGACTATGACATGAGAAAGAGACTTGCTTGTGGAAGGCCCTGGCCTGTGTCTTGAACTGCATTATCGTGTCCCAGAACTCTTGCCCCAGAAGCCAGAGTGTATCATAGAGCCCGAGTGTGCCCCTTGTCCCGTACTGAAAACTTTGGGAAGGGAACCCGAGAACTCAGTCATTCTGACCCATTTTTTAACACCTTCTTTTAAGACACATGTTTTCCCACACACATTTATTCTACTAGTCTTAGGGTAGGCAATATGTTTGTTAGTTTAGGCCATTTTGTTTTGATGGAGACTACGAGGACTGTTTTGATTATTATTTGTTGTATGAGCATATTCCCATTCTTAGATATAGGGTGTGTTAGGCGTTTTTCCAACTCGGATTGTTCGAGTAAACACCCTTGACAATTGACTCACTTGTGTGTCTTGCTTTTGATACCACGCCTCCCTTACAGTGGCCAGAGTGAGAGAGGGGGGAGGGGGAGCAGGGGCCTCAATGAAAAGGCTCTCAGTCTTACTGGCATTAAGGCAGAGATCTTTGTAGGTGCACTAATCCTAAATCGCAGATAGATGATCAGGAATGAGCGAGGAAGGAGAGAAGGTTGAGGGAAGCCTCAAGGAGAGCCAAGTGCCATCCGCATAACACTGAAAGTACAAATCTAAGTGCAATACATTGCCTACCCCCAACATCCATATAAGTGCAATAAATTGCCTACCGCCAAGTTCCATTTGAGTGTAACACATTAACCCACCCCCCCAAATCAGTCTAAGTGCAATGTATTTCCTGCCCAAGGAACATCCAAGTCTTACATATTGACTGTACCCCAATCCATCTATCCAGCTAACTAAAGAGTGCAGCAGGTAATCTATACAAAGTTCTGCTTTGATAGCATTAATGAGCAAGTGGTAGGGTTTTGATTGAGCACAGTAATAGCCGTTATCGCCGCCTGTACCAACTAACCTTAGTTGTTGCTGTAGGGTGCTATGGCAGGAGTCTGTGGGCAAACAGGGGAAAACAGGGAGGGAGCTGTCCATAAGGGAGCAGCTCTTTGCCTCTCACCCTTAGCCGGCTGCCCTGGGTAAGTTCCAAATGAGGGAATCTTGCAGTCACGTGGGAAAAAGCCCTGACCAATCCAAGCACCGGGGGCAAAGCAGAGGGATTGGGGATGGGTGGAAATGAAATAAACTGGGTACAGGGAGGAAAAGGCATGGGTAGCAAGGACACAAAACGTGGCCACGGCAGGGGGAGTGGGGATGGGCGGAAATGAGAAACTGGGTGCAGGGAGGAAAAGGCACAGGTGTTAAGGACATAAAAGGCAGTGAAAAAGAGGGATTGCACACACTTAACAGTGCTGTGTGTATGTACACACAGATGGGAGGCTAAAAGTGTTATACTGTACACTGGATAGATTGTGAGGCAGACAGCGGTTGTTCCTTCATGACATGCACACCAGAGGAGTATGCAGAGTGGGGAGGAAGATTGCATGGGGTACGCAAGGCATGGGTTCCAAAAGATGATTGGGATAGGGTAAAGGAGGAGGAGTTATTGGTTAATAAATTACCCAAAAGGGGTAGTTTACAGATGCAAGTGTTCCACCCAAATGTGTGTGGAAATAGAAGTTGAGAAAACTCTTTTAGCAAAGGTGTTATGCTGACTTAAGCTGTGTAAGAGTGCAGAAGTACGAGGCTGACACAGTGGTGGCATGCTTGTTGGCAGTGATTTTTAATCTAAAAGTAAAGAAAAGGAAACACCTATCGTGCCCTACTTCTATGAGTGGTTGTCCTACCTCAACAAAAACACTAAGGACTCTTGTCAGGATGTCTTAATTTTTTATTTTGATTTAGAGTCATTTGTATGGCGCACCTAACGAACCAATTCGTATCTGGGCGCAGATTTAATCAAACACACTCAAGCGAGCAATGCGAAAACATTTCTACCAGATACTAGACAGTAATCATGAGGGAACTCCTACATTAACACCTCCCCTGACCACATTTACTTGAACAGATGGGTCGTTAAAAGTTTGCAAGCGACTGAGGGTTTTAATGGCCCAAATCAACTTAGGGCCATATATTGCAAAGCTTCTATGTCCCCTAAGTACACAATTTGAAGGGGGGTTTGCAACAACAGTTTATCGCTAGACCTCAACTGTCGAGTTAGTTGATAGAGTATTTTTCTGATAGGTGGTTTGGTGCGAGCTTGTTAACACATTTAAAAACTAAGCTGAGATTTTTTTAAATCAATACGATCCTTTACCATAAGCCAATGTATAGATCAATGCAGGCTTGAAATCAGGGAAGATTTCCTTACTCGGAAAATCAATCTAAAAGCCACTCTTTGGGCTTTCTGCAGTCACTGGATTTCAGTAGGTGGGCTGCCAACTATCAACACATTACAGTAATCCAGGTACAAGTTCACCAGGGCTCCAACCACCACTTTAAAATAATAAGTCATAATAAGCGTCCACCATCCAGTGTCCAAACCTATTTCGGTCCCTTTCACTAAACAAAGTAAAAACTGTGCGGCTGCTTGATCCAGGAGGAGACAACTTTCGTTCCGGATACATGCCTTTAAAGTTCAGTTCTTGGTGTGAAAACACTGAGTGTCTTTTTAAAAACAGTTTCCAATTATCACTTCGAAAATCTATTGTTAAGTCTGGTTCACTGTCCTGCCAGACTTAACTGTAGACTTTTCTTTACAAAACATATGTTCCTTGTATCAAGGTGGGTGAGGGGCGTTTCTTCCGCCTGTTTCTTCTTTCAACTCAAGATTGCAGCGTCAAGTCTGGTACACAATCCTGCCAGACTGGACTATAAAACTCAGAACTCCAGAAAATGTATCTTTTTCTTTCACCTGGGTGCCAGATCTCTCTGGGTCGTTTCAGGATCTCCCTGACTTGTTTTTCAACTCCTTTCTCTTGTGTGTGGGTCCCAGACCCTTTTAGATCATCTTGGACTCTCTCTGACTTGCTCTGGGCCTTAGTCCCTTGAATATATATTTCTCTGCTCTTGTATGGGTCCTTGACCCTTGTGCTTTGCTTTTGAGGGCCTCAAACAACTTCATATGGGTCCCAGACCCGGGTGTGCTGCTTTCGCCGGTTCTCTAACCCTGCTTCACTCAATGTCCAAATGAACAGACCTGTTGTACACAACATAGGATATTTTATACAGTTTGTTTCAATCTCTCTCCTTGATTTTTTCTGGGTCCCAGACCCTCTTATCTTGACTTTGGTTTTGTATTTCTTTCTTGTCTCCGACCCAACTACTTTGGCTTTGCCTCTGTGGTTCACTTGGGTCCCACACCCCTTGGAATTGGTTTTTCAGGACATTTGGTTTACTCACCTGCCAAGTGCCTACTGATGTTACATATGTCTGTGTCTTTACAATTCTCTTAGGGTCCTTGACCCAAATACCACTCTCTTTAGTTTGTACCATGTCCCAACCCTTCTTAGGCTCCTCTTGTTCTGTCCCCAGCCCCTCTCATGGACCCAGGCAGCACCCGTAACTTGCTTTTGGGTCCCTGCTGCATGGCGTCCTGCTTCTCCAACTCTATGAGTAAGTCTCCCATCCTTCTTTCTCTGTTCCCGCTGTGGTCCACCTCCCTGCTTGCCCCAGCAAGTCGGATTGCTTGGCTTCCCTCCAGGAGGCATACCAAGTCATCCACGTACTTGGTTTCTCTTCGGTTTCTCATGGCTTCCTGGTTCTTGGCAGCTCCCTTAGAGATGGCGGTTTGCCCCCACCATCGTCCAGGTGAACAGCGTCTTCCTAAGTTTCTCCATCTGCAGCATTCAAACTTCGCTCTCGGTTCCTCTGAGGCAGGCTTGACCAGTAGCACAGTCCTAATTTGTACTTTGGGAAACAAATAGGAAGTCTCCAGCAACGAGACTGTGTATGTTTGTTTCCATAGATATTCTTCACTGCTTCAGCCTTCCTCCTCGTCACACTACTGAACTGACGATCATCACAGAGTTCAGTGGCACTCTTCCTTGTCTCAGTAGTCTACTGGGACTTGGTTTCCGCAACTCTACACAGACAGATAGAGGTGTGGGGGACCACAGGGTACTGAGAGGGGTGAAAGGAAGGAGGGGATATAACTAAGGGAGGGGATTACCGCCTTCTCCCAAGGTGGTCGCCACTGGTCCTATGGAGGGCTTCCTCCCCATAAGATCCACCCACTGAGTGCCACCACCAGGGGGACTATTGGGTAGTTGCTTCACCTCCCTGATCATATGGGAAGGAGCTTCCTCCATCGAGGCAAAGACAATACCCTGGGATTCGCCACATCTGTCACATGCTTTGGTAGTGTGACAATATATTTGGAATAGAAGTCGTTTTTCCACACTATAGGAAGATTTAGGTTGTTTGCTGCACAGTAAAGCAATGTGTAGCAAAGCATTTTTTTTTTAACACACTGCAAAGTATTTTTCTTTAACACACTTATATGGTTAGGTAATGTTATGTAGTTGGAAGTTAATCTTATTATATAGATTGTGTTTTATCAGTGTAGGCGTTGTTGGCCATAAAGAGCAAGAGCCCTGCCATGTTAGAGCAAAACCTTTCCAAGCAGTCATAGTTTTCGTTAATCTAGTGAACTAGGCTGCATTTTTGAGCCATGGTTATTTAGCTTAATTTGTTAGATTTTACTTGGACAGAAAGTTTCAAGTGGCTAAGGTCAGGGAGGAGAGGAGTGCTTAATAGTTGCCACTTCATTGTTGCAAAGCAAGTAGTTCTCAGAGGCCTTGAACAAGACTCGAGACAGCAGGTGCGTTCCCAGATGATAAACGAATAACTTCATAATGGTTGTGAAGGACACAGTGAAATATGTGAGAAGGCCAGACAGCAGTATTGCTAAAATAAAAAACTAGGATGCAAGTACAGCGCCCCCCACTGAAAGTTAAGGCACTCGGCCCAGTGGTAAAGTGCCTTGGTAAAGCAAATAAATAGAATACGTTAATTTTCAGGAGCAGGGCCTCAATCACATTTGTTCATGCAGCTATTAATTTTGAGAAGTTAACTAGAAGGTTGCGTTCCAGAAGTTGCAACGCTTACTGAGATGGGAGTCACAGAATGAGCAGGTGTGAAGGATGGAGGCCAAAAGATCTAATTGGGGAAAGAGATTGTGCCGTTTCGTGGGTTGTAGCAAAGTTTTGACCTCAATGATTTCTGCTCACTACATAATTGTTTCGTTTGGTGTGATGCTACAGTCTGGGCAGCCTGGAAAGTCATTGTGCAATTAGAATCAAACCTTATGAATTACAACATGATTCACGAGTTCAACCCTATCATCCCACTGTTTACCTTTGTGTAAATAAATAAGTAAAAAAAAAACAACATGAAGGATGCTAACTAATCGAAACAATGTATTTTGTGCTGTTCATGCAATTATGTCATGTTTCAGGACTGGTATTTTGATGGTCATGAGAAACAAAACTGACAATTATATTGCTTAATGTATAGCGTTCATTAGCGGCTTAATTACGAGTAGCCAATGGAAATGTTAGAATTAGTATTATTGTTGCATTTGTAGAACACGTTAATGTTAAGGATTTCAATCAGGCGATTCACAACTTGGTATCGGCCTAGTATGCAGCGCACGACTCAAATGCTTCTCTTTTTATGTTAGATTCAATATTGAGATGGTACACCACTCATATCACACCCCCTTTTCAAATACCTCTGGTCACAACGGACCATGAACCAGACTGGTGGGCAAAATATAATATTTATTTGAAAATTCAAGAGAAATCATACACTTTTTAATATGGAGCAGCAATCACCAATGTGGTGATAATAACAATGATAATGTGAGCAATGCACTGGGTTTAACTTACTAGTGGAACATCTACACAGCAGAGTAGAATAGGACCACTTTTGGTTTAGGTACGATAGCACTTAAGTTAGAATTTCCCCCTACAGTGTACCCTCAACCCACAAATAATCAATTCTGAGTGGATAAACAGAAACGGCAGGTTATCAGAAATGACAAATAGGAAACGGATGTCAAATATGCCCTTCCCTCCCCAAATAAGAGAAAACGGATTTTAAACCCCTGGCAATGTTATAAAATGACACTCGGAAATGGACAATTAAATAATGAATGTGGGTAAAAAAATCTTGAAGCAAACATAATTCCTCACTAAAGCAAAGACACTAACAATCACAAAGAATAGATTACCAAAAGCATACAGTTCGAAAATGAGTGGCAGGTTCAACACAGATTGCAGCAAATGACACGTTGGAAACTTTCCACACTTTGCAATTCTCGCCTGAAATTACCCAAACAGTTTTTAATAAAAAATGGGTGAAATACACTGATTTGAAGTGTGGTTATTTGGCCGGGGATAGCTATAGATCACAGGTATGATATTGAAATGAAAGTAAGTCTCTAGCTGGTGAATTAGATGAGTTATGCAAGATCTAGAAAGGTGCGCTTTGAGTAAAATGGAGCGGTGGAAAAGGAAAGGAAATCAGGCTAGGCCACCAAAGAGGGACACAGTAAGCTCCAGGGTTGATTTGCGAGTTCAACCCTATCACCCCAGCGCCCAACCCTGGCGGAACCAGTCCGTTCACTCGAAATAGGACTAAGGGTTTAGGATTACACAGGCAAAATTACTGAAGAGATGGCGCTAGCACTAGAAATCAAGAGCAGGGTTGCAAGAATGATTGTGACAGTTTGAACAAGCTATCAGGATAAGGATTGGGTGACCTAGAGAGTGGGATGAGGACAAAGACAAGATAGGCTATGGATTTAGGTGGGGTGGCAATTGATACAGTCCACTTTTTCGTTTTTGGATTTTGGACAGTCAACGGTTCGGTCACTACACGGAAGGGCACCTGGCAAAACAGCTGGCCAGTTCTGGTCGCTGGGTAGCACTTTTGGACTAGCAATTCTGGTCACTGGATACTACAGGTTAGCTGGATGGCAGGATTGCAGCAAGCAGGCAGTTAGTGGGATCAGGATACTTCCCAAAAACACTGCAGTTTTCCCGCTTTGGTTATTTGGGAATTCTAGTGGTTTTCAGAATTTGAGGCCTTGCTGGGAATGAGACCTGCACTGCTTGGGTTTTGCAGTGGACCCTGGAGCAGGATTAGGATCAGCAATGCTTTGGCCTTGTAGTTGGAATCTAGAGTCTGGATGGATGGAAGAGGAACGCAGTGCAGGAAATCAGGAAGAGTGTGTCTAGAGTCTTGTCAAGTACCCTTATTTATAGTGCATAATGACATCATCAAAGTATAGGCTGGGCAGGGTTAACTAAGCAAACCCTAAACTACTTGGATTGGGCAGGGGTGTGCTAGTCTCAGCCTTGCACTCAACTGGTTGGATTTCCAAGGGAATGTCAGATTTATGAGGTGAGTTTTACAATGTTCAAAAACTCCCACATTTACTTTACTGAAAATCTGATTTTGCCAAAAACATACATTTACACCATTGCAATCTGTTCACAAATCACATCCACAGGTTACATATTATGTACAGCACATATCAGTCCAATTTTCCTTGTTTCACCCCTCCCAAGGGATGTATGTACAAAATGTTATGTTTGCAACATTGATACGATTCATCCTCAATACTTTGCCCTTTCTGACCCTGAGGTGTCAATGAGTTCTACTAGGTCTCTAAAGAAATCACACAAAAAATCACTTAAACTGCAACATTTTTACAATTTTTCAAAGTCGTTCTGCAAAGATAGTAGTCTTTATAGTTTATTCCTGAAATAGTCTTGGGGAACAAATGGCAGTCTCTTTGTTCCTGGGTCAATTTTTTTTTCTTGCCTTCAACTACTGCCAACTGTCATGTCCTTTAGACCATGGTTGGGGCTTTCTCCCTTGACTGACATTTTATTGCCCCTTGACACCTCAGACTTCCTTCCCTGGGAGCTTCATTGTTTGGGTCCCAGCAGAGACAAAAGTCTGTTGAACCCCGTAATTATCAGGGGGTTGTCAGTATCTGCTGAGAGAGAGCCCTCCTTTTGGTGCCACCCCTCCAAGCAGAAAACCTGTTTTTCAACTTGCAGCTCCAGCCACCATATTTTTAACCTTTTAATTTCTGATCTTAGATCCAGAATTAATGCAAGTCGGTTGCATAAAATAACCCATGTTATTTAGTCTCACCATCAACAAACCCCTTCATATTGCTAAAGACTGGCAGGCTTCCATTCACCGGTGTACTGTTCCAGAACACAGGTATTTGTTTTTCTTTCATTTGCAAAAGCCCATTTTTTTTTTTTACACGTGGTGCAGCTGGCCTTTCCTTCTTGAATACAACCTTTCATCTCCAGCAGCTTGACACACTGTCTTGTAGCTATAGTTATTCTCTTGAATGCTGGGGTTGGTCTGCAGCACAGATACATTGACACAGATATGGCTCAGCATGTTAGAGTCTCTTCTCTCTGAACAGCTGAGTTTTGAATACTTTTGCAAAGAAAATGACCGCGTTTCCCGTGTAAGTGAAAGTAAAGTTCCTGGTTGATTTTTTTAGAGTTGGTTTGACTGGGCTTGTCAATTCAGAATCAGCCTGGTTTTTTCTGAGGCACAGTGAAACACACAGGGCTTGGTATGGCTTATTAATCACAGTGGCTTTAATGAACAAGAGGAATTAGCGTTAAAGGTGAAAAAGGGTTTCTTTTCAATGGGGATTTTGGCTATTGCAGCAAGCAACGCTGCTTTTTCCACTTTCTTCCTTTTATTTATGTCGGAACACACTGGCAATCTCCTTCAATGTACCCCCTTTGTTCCATCCTGCCTGATGTGTGCTTGGCAGGACAGTGCGGCCATTTTTGTTGTTGTCAAACGCAGTTTTGAGCCATGGTGCTCACAGGAGCCAGCGCCACCATTCATTTTGTGGTTTTCAGTTAGAAATACTGCGGCCAAGTGTGGGCGTGTTGAGATGTTTTTCATTTCAGTTCCACAGAGCTGTCGGAGTCTCCCGACCTATATTTGCAAATAAAGCCGTTTTTTTCTTGTAACTGGTGAACTCTACTTTCGACTACTTTTTGCATTACTTTGGGGAAATTGTCCATGTACACCAGACTACACTAACACTTCACAGTTCGTAGTCAAAGCTCATTCTTAACTGGCTAGCCTGCTAGCCTGCGTACCCAGTGACACTTGTCCGATGTTTGTCCACCGTTTGATTCCTTGTATCTGTTCAATTCACGCCTTCTCAAACCTGGTCAAACACGCCTTATTATAAGAGGCTCACTACCCCCCACCCCGCTTATATGCTATATTACCTTTTCTAGGCTCCTTAGTGACCAAACAAGCTAGTTGCCCTGTATGTATGTATGTATGCAAACAAACACATACATGCAAACACCTTACACAGTTAAGGACAATTCTCCAAGCAAGCCCCTCACACTTCAGACATTGCAGTACATAATTTATTTTACTGTTCTGCTAGCTAAGAACCATGGCTCACCAGTGAAAGAACCAGTGATGGAACAATGAGCCAGTTAAGGAACAAGTCAGAAGTGTTGTGCATTATATAAATTGTTATCTCTGGAGCAAACATTGTAGTCTAATAAAGCCTACATGAGTGAGGCTTTTT
The DNA here is from genome assembly GCF_040938575.1 of Ambystoma mexicanum. Lineage (NCBI taxonomy): Eukaryota > Metazoa > Chordata > Amphibia > Caudata > Ambystomatidae > Ambystoma > Ambystoma mexicanum. The sequence continues at coordinate 670,096,731 of NC_090936.1, forward strand.
GTGCAGTGCACACTTAACAGAAACAATTCCAAGTGATCCCAATTGTTGCAGGCAAAGGAAATAAGACCAATGTAAGTAGAGTAAGTTGCCCATAATTGCATAGATTGGTGGAAGCCTGTTTTAAGATGTTCTGGTTGTACAGTTGCTAACTTTGTAGGTTTCAGGCTAAGCATGCTCTGATTGCATCTTTAGTTTTTCACCAACATACATTGGCAGGAATGAAACTCTCTCACTCTCTGCCTGGGTGCCTACTTTTGGGTTTTACTTGTTGATGGTCCAATCTTAATGGACACCCATTACAACCTGTGACTGCCCAGTGACATCACTTGGAAGGGTGATCTCATCCAAAAAACGAAGCAAAGAGATAAACGGTGTGCCGGGGGATGTGTGCCTAGGTTTTAATGTGTCCCTTTTTATGCTGGACATTAAAGTGCTCTTGGAACCACCATCCTGTCAGTCACAAATACTCCAATAGTGTGAAGTGAAACTAATGCTGCATATCTACACTAATGGTTATCAAAAATATGCAGAAGAACAAGTTACTTTCTTACCTGGTAACGTTCTTTCGATGGGATGGTCCGACGACGTATTCCATATCTATGACATGTAATCACCACAGCTGTGCTGCTTCGGAAACTTTTTCGGCGTCTGCGTCCTGCGTCGATGCGCCGTCGTCGAGGACCTCCTCCGACGTCATCCGATGTGATAAGTAGGACGCACGACGCCCATAGCCTCAGTTGTAGTTTTTTCCCCCAGAACGTGTGACATAAGTCAACTGCCAGTCAGACACAAAGCCTTGCGGAACGTAAGCTGCAATCGCAAAAGAAATTCTGCAGCGGGGAAGGCCGGGCGGGAGCGATATGGAATACGTCGTCGGACCATCCCATCGAAAGAACGTTACCAGGTAAGAAAGTAACTTGTTCTTCGAGGGGATTGGGTCCTCCGACGTATTCCATATCTATGACAGACTCCCAAAGCAGCACCAAAGCAAGGAGGAGGGAAAGAATTTAGAATCAAAATGTAGAATAGCCAATCAAATAGCAGAGCAAAGGACCGCCTTGCCAAAGGCCAGATCCTGTGCTCGGATGGAATCAAGGGAATAGTGACGTACAAATGTATGTACTGAAGCCCAGGTGGCTGCATCACAGATGTTGCGAATAGGAACACCCCTCTGCAGGGCAGTAGACGCAGCCATACCCCTGGTAGAATGGGCCCGCAAGCCAGCCGGTGGGTCCTTACCCGCCAAACGGTAGCACTCCGAGATGGCCAAAATAATCCAGCGAGACAAAGTCTGTTTCGTCACAGCTTGCCCCAAACGCTTTCCAGCGTAACCAATAAAGAGTTGATCATCCACTCTGACCCGGGACATGCGTGAAACATAAAAGCTTAAAGTTCTCCTAGGATCAAGCCTATGGAGCCTCTCCTCTTCCTTACCAGGATGCGGAGGAGGATAGAATGCCGGAAGAACAACCTTCTGGGCCAAATGAAATTCCGTCACTACCTTCGGAAGAAAAGAAGGACGAACTCTAAGGACAACCCTGTCCTTGTGAAATACAGTGAAGGGAGGCTTAACTGAAAGTGCCTGTAACTCACACACTCTGCGAGCGGAAGTAACCGCAACTAAAAACACAGTTTTCAGAGTTAACAGCCTCAAAGGGCAAGAATGTAAAGGCTCAAACGGAGCACCCATAAGAAACTTAAGAACCAGGTTTAAATCCCAACCGGGCACCAGGAAAGGTGACGGAGGGAACACATTAGTGAGCCCTTTCAGGAACTGTGAAATCAAAGGGATTTTAAAGTAAGAACACTCTTCAAACGAGCGCTTAAAGATGGACAGCGCCGCCAGGTAACCCTTAACGGTACCCACTTGCAAGCCCCTGTGGGCCAAAGAAAGTAAAAAGGAAAGAACCATGGGGATGTCACATGCAAAAGGATCCACATTCTGAACTCTGCACCAGTCGCAGAACTTACGCCAACGGCAACGGTACAGAGACCTTGTTGCCGGCCTTCGGGCCGAAAGCAACACCTCCATCATGTCCTCAGGGAGGTCCCAATCCTTATACCTCAACCTTTCAGAAGCCAAGCGTGAAGGTTGAGGGATCTGACCTCTGGATGGAGAACCTGACCCCCCTCCCGTGAGAGCAGATCGTCTCGGTAGGGAAGACGACGTGGAGGGCAGATGGATAAGTCGAGAAGGTCCGGGTACCACGTCCTCCGAGCCCACGCCGGGGCAATGAGGATCATCCGGGAACCGAACTTCCGTAACCTCCGCAGCACTTGCGGGATGACGGGGACTGGAGGAAACGCGTACAGCAGCGGGAATGACCACTCCACCACGAACGCGTCTCCTAAGGCTCCTTCTGGAGGAAATTCCCGCGAGCAAAACCTTTCGCACTTCCGGTTGACACTGGAGGCGAAGAGATCCACTTGAGGGGTCCCCCAAAGGGAGAAGATCTCCAGGAGAATCTCCTGAGCCAACTCCCACTCGTGAGAGATCGCGCTCTGCCTGCTCAGAGCGTCCGCCGTCACGTTTTCGGCTCCGGCCAGATGAACTGCTGAGATCGAAACTTCCTGCTGGATGGCCCAGAACTCGAGCTGCATCGCCTCTCTGCACAGAGGAAGTGACCCAGCCCCCCCCTTTTTGTTGAGGTAGTGCATGGCCACTGTGTTGTCCGTCAGGATCAGGACATTCTTCCCTCGCACAGACGGCAGAAAAGCCTTCAGGGCTAGCCTGACGGCCCTCAGCTCCAACAGATTGATATGGAGTCTGGACTCCGACGGAGACCAACGACCGCTGACTGTCAGCCCGTTGGCATGAGCTCCCCATCCCGTGAGGGATGCATCCGTCACGATCGTCACCTCCGGCCAGGGAAGCCAAAATGGAGCCCCCTTCATCAAGTTGCCTTCGACGGCCCACCACAGAAGGTCCCGGGCGACCGAGGACGGCACCTGAATCGAGTCCGACATCCTGCCGGAGGACTGCGACCATTGCGTCTTGAGTGCCCACTGCAAAGATCTCATCCGCAGGCGAGCCTCTGGCACCAGAAGAATGCAGGATGCCATGAGGCCGAGCAACCTCAAGAACTCGAACGCTGGGAGCGTCTGGGCATGCTGAAACTTGTGCACCATCTGCTGAATGTGAAGAGCCCTCACCTGGGGAGGAAAACACTGCCCCAGGGAAGTGTCGAGCACTGCTCCGATGTACTGGAGCCGCTGTGTTGGCGTCAAATGGGACTTCTTTAAATTGAGGGAGAAGCCCAGCCTGTGAAGGGAGTGACAGGTGATCGATAGATGATCCAGGACTTGCTCGGGAGAGCTCCCCCTGATCAACCAATCGTCCAGGTAGGGGTAGACGTGAATCCCCCCTTGCCTGAGATGCGCTGCCACCACCACCATGAGCTTGGTGAAAACCCTCGGGGCGGAGGTCAATCCGAACGGCAGGACCCGAAACTGAAAGTGCGAGTCGCCAACCGCGAACCTCAGGTACTTCTTGTGCTTGGGATGGATCGGCACATGGAAGTAAGCATCCTTGAGGTCGAGTGACACCAACCAGTCCTGAAGCTGAAGGGCCTGGAGGACTTGAGAGAGAGTAACCATCTTGAACTTGTCCTTCCTGAGGAGTTTGTTCAAACCGCGCAAGTCCATGATGGGTCTCAATCCCCCGTCTTTCTTCGAAACCAAAAAATAAGGGGAATACCATCCCTTGTTCCTCTCCGCTACAGGCACCAGTTCTATGGCGCCTTTCTCCAGCAGGGCTTGAATTTCCTGCGCAAGGAGCGAATCCGGACTCTGCAAAGAGAGGTTCCCCGGTGGATTGTCGCGAGGCCTGTGCCGAAAAGGAAGACAGTAGCCGTGGGTTATGATCTCCAGAACCCACACATCTGAAGTAATGGCTTGCCACTCTACAAGATGCTGCGCCAGCCTTCCCCCAACCGGCGAACCATGGGACATGGCCTCATGACTGAGTGGGAGCGGCTGCGGCGTTACCTGAGGGCAAAGAGGCAACTGCCCGAGCGGCCTTGGCACCACGGGTACCCTGTCGTCCACCTCTGGTACCCCTGCGTTGGCCTCTTTGACTGCCAGCTCCTCTCGCTTTACTGAAGGATGAGTAATAGGGAAAGGAACCACCCCTCCACTGCTGTCCCCTAGGACGAAAAGGCGGAGGTTGGCGAACCGCAGCGCCCAACGACTTCGCTGCAGCTTTTGAGGTCTGCAACCTCTCAAGGCTCTCGTCAGCCTTGCTGCCAAAAAGGTGTTCACCATCAAAGGGCATGTTGAGGAGCCGGGACTGCACATCAGGAGCAAACCCCGACTTCCGCAACCACGCAAACCTGCGTATCACGGTGCTCGCCGCCATGGACCTACTGACGCATTCAGCCAAGTCCAGACCCGACTGAACGGACTCACACGTGGCATCCTTACCATCCTGGACCATAGCAAGGAAACCATCCCGTTCATCCCCTTCGGGAATATGTTCAGCCGCTAACGCAACACAGTTCCACAGAGTGTGCGTGAAACGTGACAAGGCACAAATGGAGTTGGCCGCCTGAAGCGCCATACCACCAGAAGAAAACACTTTCTTCGCCCAGCCATCAAAACGTTTGTCGTCCCTATCAGGAGGGATGGTAGGGTACGACGCCTGCTTTGCCGGGGCCGTGGCCGCCTGCACCACCAAACTTTCCGGAGTGGGGTGCCTGGTCAAGTAGCAGGGGTCGCTACTGGCTGGACGGTATTTACGCGACAAGGATCTGCCCACCGCCGGGAGACTCTCCGGAGCAGTCCAAGCCACCACCCTTCTCTGTAAAGCCATATGGAACGGCAGTACCGGGTCAGTTGGGGGACCAACATCAAGGATGTCCGTCAGATCATCCTGCACAAACTCCCCTGGGGGAGCAGACCATCCCAGATACTCAGACACCCTAGCCATAAGGCGCCGGTACGAGGAATCGGCATGGGAGCCAGGCTCAGGCCTACAAAATTCCACCTCCGGAGAGGTGTCCAGTCCACTGGCATCATGCAGTGACTGCCTCAAATCGTCAAACTGACTATGGCCCGAGACAATTTCATCTGGCACCTGACTAGGAACCAGGCCATCAGAATCCTCATCCGCCTCCGAAATATATTCCAGGTGGCGAAAAGGCACCCGAGAGTGCTTGCTCTTAACCAGAGCCTTCCTAGGGGGTACACCCGTGACACGGGGCACCTCCGACACGAAAGGCGTCGAAGGCGTCGAGCGAATCGGCGCCGACGCCGAGAAAACCGGCAACGGCGCCGAGAGGATCGGCGTCGACGTCGAGGAAATCGGCGTCGACGTCAGATGCAGCGCCTCCAGTATTGGCGGCGTCGACACAGCCCTCAAAGCCGAAGCCCCGAGCGTGTCCCTCGACGACCTGATCGTCGACGGCTTCGACGACGTCCTCGAAGCCGGAGCCTCGAGAAAGCCTGTCGACGCCCTCGACGCCTCAGACGTCGATGTCTTCCTCGAAGACTTCACAGGAGCACACGGTCTCGAACGCGTCGAGGACCGGGACCTGGAACGGGTACGGCGAGAACGAGCCTCCTTGTCCAAACGGGACCGCTCCCGTGACTCGTGCCGACCACTCTTGCGAGCGGCGTCTCTCGACCTCACACGGCCGACCCCACTCGGGGGCGCGGACGGCTGAGTACCCTGCGACTCAAGAATCGCCAACATTTTCTTCCCGAAGGAAGCCCATTCCTCCGGCGTCGCACGGCTGGTGGGGTAACCGACGTGCCGTGCAGAATCCTCGGAAGAGGACCTGGAAGGCGACCGGTGACGGCGCTTCCGAGAATGCCTCGAAGAGGCTGAGGAGTGGCGAGACCCACTCCTAGAAGAAGACCGACGAGACTTCCGACGATGACGCGGAGAGTCACCCCTCGAATCATCCGTCGAAAGCCCCGCCGACTTCGACTTCCGGGGCTTGGACACCCGACCTACCGACAACTTCTTCTTACGTTCGCGTAAGGCTTTGGACGTGAGCGACTGGCAGTCGATACAGTCATCCGTGTCGTGGGCCTCCCCGAGGCACCAGAGGCAGGCGTCGTGCGAGTCAGTCACCGACATCTTGGACCCACACTCCCCGCACTTCTTAAAGCCCGGACGCGGGGTTGAAGACGAAGTGGAAGACATCGCCGAAGGAAATTCACAAACGAACAGGTTCGAAGAACCAGAAAGAACAGAACTCCAAAGAGTCGAGGCTTAGAACCGAGAAACACGAAGCAACACGTTCGCGGAAAAAACGGAACTGAGGCTATGGGCGTCGTGCGTCCTACTTATCACATCGGATGACGTCGGACATCGGAGGAGGTCCTCGACGACGGCGCATCGACGTCATCGACGCAGGACGCAGACGCCGAAAAAGTTTCCGAAGCAGCACAGCTGTGGTGGTTACATGTCATAGATATGGAATACGTCGGAGGACCCAATCCCCTCGAAACAAAGTTTTCATGTTGTGCTGGGTAAGGATATGAATGTGATTCATGGCAGTGAGGTTGCTGTTACCAGAGGGGCCTGGCCCCCCATTCAGATATGTTCGGGATATTTCTCTGCGACCGGCATACTCAGTGCTACTCACTAGTATTTCCGTCTATAAAGGTAGATCCTTCTCACTGGCTGGTGTCCGATAGCCAGGACCCGCCATCAAAATTCGATCTCTGCATCACAACTGCCTGGCCTGGTAGGGGCACTTCACAGACAAACCACTTGCACGAGACAGTACACTGTAACTGCTTCAACCGAGTAACACAAGACGCTCTCTGTGCAACAGGAGTCTGGGACAGCCACTGACAATGCAGCATGTAGCTGCTGCTTTGCTACCTGAAGTACTTTAGCTAGATACAGCTCTTCTCTCCATGCATCGGGTGTTTGGAGGGTATAGGATGGGCTGTTTCTAACCTGCTTCACAAACTCTACAAAGCAAAATGAGAAGAATGAACCTGTTGGACATATACAAAGAAGTCTCCAATCAAGAGTCTGATTAAAGGACTGGTGGAACTTCTTGCCTGCTCAAAAGGAGACTCGGAGACTCCAGTTCAAAGATGACGATCACAGCGCTGCAGTAAATGCCAAACCCAAACAAGAGAGCAAGCAAGTCAGAGTTCAATGCATATACTGTGTCATTTATCTTTCAAATCTAACAGTATGTTTATAAAATACTATAACACAAATGGGCGATGTCAAGTTCTTATTAAACAATTATATGAACATGGAAGTATCACAATCAAAGAAGACTGCCAAATTGAAAGACTGAGCTATTTTGTGAGAGCTCTGCTTATCCCATGTTCAACCTTCGACGGCCATCTTAAGACGGGAATGAGAGCACGTTTTTTCAGGAAGAATCGTTTTTAAAAAAAAAAGTCTACTACGAGATAAACATTTGGTTCTGTAGGAAATTGGAGTAATGACACAACCGACGTCACAAAGACTAAGTTTAAGTGACTTTATTAAGTTCAAATGTTGTAAGGACTTGGGTTGGACAAAACCGTATAGGAACTCTGGAAATGACCCGGAAGGAACAAGTTACTTACCTGTAACTGTTGTTCTCCAGCATGGGTCTGGCATGGATTCACATGCTCATGAATATTCCCCGTCGTCAGGCCGGGAATCCTCGGTATAGAAAAAATCAGTATCAGTTTCGTTTCTGATCTGTCTTTCTCAGTAGTAACCAATCACTGGTCTCTGGGTCATACTGCCCCCAGCCAATGACTGCCCTCTCCCTAAGCCCCGCCCCTGGCAGCCATCCTCAGATTTGGTAGCACGTGAAGTGGCAGTATGACCAAGTGAAGAGCCGCAGAGGGATAGGCGGGAGGGTTCGCATGTGAATCCATGCCAGACCCATGCTGGAGAACAACAGTTGCAGGTAAGTAACTTGTTCCTTCTCCAGCATGGGGTCTGGCATGGATTCACATGCTCATGAATATAAGAATACATAGCAGTATACACATGCACAACCACGGGAGGTGGCAACAGGCTCAATATCAAGCAATACAACAACTCAACATTAAGCAACTCTTACTTCCTCACCAGGCTCACCTTAGGCGAACAGGTTGCGCAGCACTGCCTGGAGGACTCTGGACTCCTCCCTGGAATCCCGGTCGACGCAGTAGAATCTCGTGAAGGTGTGCGTCGACCTCCACGTAGCAGCCCTGCAGATGTCGAGCAGGGGCACACCAGACAGGAACGCCATAGTAGCAGCGATCGCTCTGGTCGAATGGGCCCTCGGACGGCCTGGCAACGGTCGGTTTGCCAACCGGTGACAGTGCATGATGCAGCCAGAGAGCCATCTGGAAATGGAAGTCTTCGAGAGAGCCTTCCCTTGATTCACAGGTCCAAAGTTCACAAACAGCTGTGATGTCTTCCGAAAACTCTTTGTGCGGTCCACTTCAGCGCTCTAGCTACATCCAGCGAGTGCAGAGTCCTCTCAGACGGCGACGAAGGCGACGGGAAGAAAACTGGCAACACCAAAAGCTTGTTGAGTTGGAAGTCCAACAGCACCTTGGGCATGAAGGAGGGGTGCGTCCTCAGCACCACCCTCGTGTCGTGAAAAGTCAAGTATGGAGGCTTGCAAGACAGGGCCTGTATCTCTCCCACTCGTCGTGCAGAGGTGATGGCCACGAGGAATGCCGTCTTCCACGACAGAAACTTCAACGGCACTGAATGCATAGGCTCGAATGGGGCCCCCATGAGCCTAGTTAGCACCACGTTGAGCTCCCACGCCGGGCAGAGGCCTTCATCGGCAGGAACGATCGGAACAGTCCTTTCATAAATTCCTTCACCAGACGATGAGACCACAAGGACGCCCGTCTGTAGTTCTGGTGTAACGAGAGACGGCAGCCAGATGTACCTTGATGGAAGCGTGAGATAGGCCAGCCTTGGCCAAAGACAGTAGGTACGGCAATACTTGAGGGGCCGTAATCCGCAGAGGGTTAATCTTCTGTGCACGGCACCAGACAGAGAACCTCTTCCATTTATGTCCGTAGCACTTGAGAGTTGAGGATGCCCTGGCCTTTGCAAGAACCTCTCTGCAGTCGGCCGGGATGTCGTATCCTCCAAACTCTAGCGCTGCAGAAGCCAGGCCTGCAAGTTCAGCGACTCTGGTTCGTGATGAAGAATGGCGCCTCCTTCTCTGGAGAGAAGATCCGCGTCCGTCGGCAGCTTGACAAGTCCAGAAGGTCCGGGAACCAGATCTGCCTCGGCCACGCCGGAGCGACGAGGATCATCCTGCACCGGGACCTCTTGAGCTGGTTGACGAGCCGGAGTAGCAACGGCAACAGCGGGAATGCATAAAGGAACAGGCCGTCCCAGGGGAACGAGAAAGCATCGCCCATGCTCCTCGGTTGGGGAAACCTGCTGGCGAACCTCCGGCACTTGGAGTTCGCCGCCGTCGCGAAGAGATCGATCTGGGGTTTGCCCCATCGTCGGAAGAGTCGGTCCACTTGATCCTGGCGCAGTTCCCACTCGTGGCACGAGCGCAGCTCTCTGCTGAGTGAGTCGGCGGTGGTGTTTTTTATCCCTGCCAGATGAAAGGGTACCAGAAACATCCCTTGGGCGACGGCCCAATGCCACAGGTCCTGGGCTTCCTTGGACAGGGCAGGGGATCTGGTTCCGCCCTGCTTCCGAATGTAAAACATCGTGGTGGTGTTGTCGGTGAAGATCCTCACCACCTTGCCCTTGAGGGACGGAAGGAAGGACCTGAGGCCCAGAACACTGCGCGGAGCTCCAAGATGTTGATGTGGAGAGTCTTCTCCTCCGAGCACCAAAGGCCTCTCGCGTGGAGACCCCCGGTGTGCGCTCCCCAACCTTCCAGGGAGGCATCTGTCGTCACCGTCACCTGGTGGGCCGGGGCTAGGAAACCTGTTCCCGCTGTCAGATGAGCGCGGACACCCCACCATCGTATCGCCTGACGGAACGCTTCGTCGAATGGGATCCTGTCCTCGAAGCTGCCCGTCGTCTGGATCCAGTGGGCGTCGAGGAATTCTTGCAAGGGCCGCATCCGAAGTCTGCAGTGGGGCACCAGATAAATGCAGGAGGACATCATTCCGAGGAGGGACTTGATAGACCTCACTCTGGCTATGTCCGTGGCCAGCAGACGTTGCACCTTTCCTAGGATGGTCCTTATCCTTTCCTCCAACGGTGAGGCCCGCCACGCCACTGTGTCGAGCTGTGCTCCCAGAAACAGGGCGACTTGCGACGGGACCAGGTGGGATTTTGGAAAGCTGATGGAGAACCCCAGGTCCGTGAGCAGCTGGATGGTCTTCGCAGTGTGTTCCACGGCAAGCTCCCTTGTCCTTGCCCGTATGAGCCAGTCGTCCAGGTAGGGGTAGACGTGGATCCCCTGCAGGCGCAGCCGCGTCGCCACCGGTGCTAGGCACTTGGTGAACACCCTGGGCGCCGATTTTAATCCGAATGGGAGGGCCTTGAACTGGTAGTGCCGCCCTTTGACCACGAACCTGAGGAACTTTCGGTGTCTCTTTAGAATAGGGATGTGGAAGTAAGCATCCTCCAAGTCCAACGACGACAGGAAATCGCCCTCCTCCAGCTGTCCCAGCACGTGCTGGTGGGGGACCATCCGGAACTTCTGTGCCTTGATGTATTTGTTTAGTCGTCGCAGGTCCAGGATGGGACGCCATCCTCCTGTCTTCTTCTTCTTCACGAGGAAGTATCTTGAGTAAACTCTGGAGCCCCGAAGCCTCTTCGGGACGAGCTCGATGGCACCTTTCCTGAGCATCGCCCTTACTTCCAACAGCAGTTGAGGGTCGTGATTTTCCTTCCTGGCCACGGCAGGAATGCGGGGGCACCTCTTCTGGAACTCGAGGGCGTGCCCCAGGGCCAGGGCATCCAGCACCCAACGGTGGGTGGAGATGGACTCTCACACGCCGACGAACTTCGTCAGCCGGCCTACCACTGGGGTGCTTCGGCGGGGGCCCTACCCAACGGTCGGTTCAATCTTGCTTGGAGGCCGCTTTGCCTCCTTGACCACCTTGGCGACGACGGCGGGATCCACCCGACTTGCCGCGTCCCCTGTAGGCCTCCTGTGACGAAGACCTTGCCGCTTGACGGTACGTAGGGGAGCTGCTGCCGGCTCCCTTGGAGGCACCCTGTCTGCCTCCGGAGCTCCGAAAGGACAGCCGTCGCTGTTGGAGCACACCCAGTGCACGGGCCGTCTCCGTCTTGATCACCTGAAGGGATTCATCAACCGCCTTGCCAAAAAGGTTGTTCCCATCGAAAGGCATGTCCAAAACCTTGGTCTGAAGGTCCTTTCGGAAATCCGTCACCTTGAGCCATCCTCGTCGTCTCAGGCAAACGCTGTTGCCCAACTGACGGAAACCGGTGTCAGCGATGTCCGTAGCCACCGTAATGGCGTGGTCCGAGGCAATCTCATCTTCCTGCAAGATTTCCAGGGCCTCAGCCCTCTTGGCATCTGGAAGGAAGTCCAACAGAGGGGCGATCTTGAACCACAACTCCCTGCCGTAGCGGGCTACGATGGCCAGGGCATTGGCCGCCTTGATTGTCGTCGCTGCAGATGAGATGACCCGTCGTCCCATCGCATCCAGCTTCCTACCCTCGCCGTCCGGAGGGGAGGTTGAAGTCGAGTCCGATGCCCCCCCGCTTTCTTCTTGGCCGCCGCCGAAACGACCGAGTCAGGGGTAGGTTGCACCCTAAGGCACAAGGGGGCAGTGTTGGGGAACCGGTACTTCTTCTCGTACCGGTCCCTCTTCGCAGGAGCCGTGGCAGGGTTCTTGAGGAGGGCGAGCCCCTCATCCCAGGTGTCATCAAGAAGCGGCATGGCGAGGACCGTCTTCCTTTTAGCCTCGCGCCGTTGGTAAAGGAACCCCTCCTTCTTTTCCTCGGGGCAGAGCTGGAAGAGCTCGGATGCCCTGGAAATCATTGCATGGAAGGATCCAATCTCGTCGGGCGGGGACGCCTGGGCAGGGGGCGACGGGAACACGTCCCGTCGTCGCCTCCGTCTTCATCCGTACCCATCGTAGTCGTGTCCATGCCTGTATCATCCCCGTGGGTAGTGGACCGGGGGGAAGGCAGAGAAGGCCACAGAGACGGGAGAGGAGGCCTAGGATGCGTCCTCCTCCTCTTAAGTGGTGGGCTCTCCGAAGGTCCTGGCTCCGGTTCCTCCGTCGGGTCTGGCTCAGGCACCTCCGTCGGGGGAAGGGGCAACCTAGTCCTTATCTCCGAGCATAAGGACTGGATGGCTGACAAAATGGCCGCTGAGGTGTCCTGCGGCGCCGGAAACGACGGGAGCGAGGGCTCTTGAGGAGCCTCGTCTGCATCACCGTCGCCCTCGTCGGGATCCCTCCCGATGGGCTGGGCCTCCTCCACGACTTGGATGAGCTCCTCTTCAGAGGTCGTGTCTGTATCCACGACGGCCACCAACCCCTCCCCCCCTTTCCAACAAGGACTTCGTGGGGGTCTTCTTGATGGGCCTGAAAGACGACTCCCTCCGCGGTGGCAGGGAGACTCTGGTACCTGAGGGCGCCTCCACTGGTGTAGCCTCCACAGGCTGAGTCGCAGCGACATCCTCAATCGAGGTCTTAGCAGGGTGAATTAAGCCCAACGTCACCTTCTGTACGCCTGGGGCCTTCACATTGGGGGGAGGGTCCGAGCCTCGCTCCCCCTCTGCCGGAATCTTCGAGATCGACCGGGGCCTCTCCAGAAGCTTCGCCGGGTTCTCGGACTTCCTCTTACCCGAGCCAGAGCGTTGGCTCGTGGTCGATGGCGCCGGGGAGGATGCGCTCTGCCTGGCAGCCAAGGAGCCCGACCGTTCGGCGCTCCCGGTGCCCGCGGACTCGCGGTGCTTAGCCTTTTGTTGGGCCCCCGTCGCCAGAGCACCCTCACAGGACTTAGAAGACCGCTCGGACTTCTTTTTCTTCTTTTCGCCTGGCGGGCTCTTACCTTCCAGCCAGTTGGCGAGATGGAGGTGGCGATCCTTCATGGTCCCCTCCGACATGTTCCCACAAAACGCGCAGTCCTTTTCCTTGTGCGTCTTGTCCTCATGGAGACAGTAGAGGCATAACGAATGCTCGTCCTCCTTGAAAACGTTCTGAAGCTGGCATCCAGGGCAGGTCCTGAATAGCTTCCTGGGCGTCGAGCTCCCTTTCTCCTGGGCCATGTCCGGGGTAGGCCTCGGAACTTCTGGAATCCTCCAAAAGCATAACTCGACGAAATCTTCACCCTTGAGGGGCGTAGAAACTCTGAAACGGATCCCCGTTGATCGGAAGTAGAAACGGTGGAGCTTGAGGCTCTATTTAACCAAAAAAATGAGAAAATCTCCTGAAAAAAAACGTGAAAACGCAGCAACGTGCAGTAAAAATCTGAGGATGGCTGCCAGGGGCGGGGCTTAGGGAGAGGGCAGTCATTGGCTGGAGAGACCAGTGATTGGTTACTACTGAGAAAGACAGATCAGAAACGAAACTGATACTGATTTTTTCTATACCGAGGATTCCCGGCCTGACGACGGGGAATATTCATGAGTATGTGAATCCATGCCAGACCCCATGCTGGAGAAATAACAATAAATCACTGGTGCCACACATCGATGGGTCGTGCAGGCGCTCACAACACCACATGAAGGGGATTTCATTGAACATAAAAGTCTAAACCCAAAGCAGCCTGTAAGTATTAGTCCCTCTCAAGCGACCCCATACTCCATTAGTCAAAGTGTAAATATCATGGCCAATATACAAATTCAAACCTACACATAACAAGTCCTTTAGCCTCTTATGCTTTCAATGAAACTGTGCTCCAAATGTAGCCAAAAAAAGTGCTCCTGCTAAGCTTTCAATGTCCAGTCCTATTCTACAAACCAATAAAGGCAAGCCGGTTCCTTTGGCACTCCCGTCCAAGGAGCACTCCCAGTTCTGATCTCGTCACATTGTCTTGTTAGCAGAGCTTTCTTCAAGCAGACACAGCCTCCTCTTCTCAACACGCTTTTCATAGGCCTAGTCACGCTCAGTTCACGTGGGTCTCTCCACGACCTCTGGTCTGCAACACACCTCTCTTAGAAGTAGCTCGCATTTCTCCCTTCTCATTCAGGGCCCCTTTTCAAGCAGACGATATTCTGTAAGTTAGATGTTTCACATATTAGGCCTTTCCTCTTATTGGAATGACCCGTGTACATATGGGAAAGCATCCAAAACAACTTTAATGGTTTAATGACAGGGTTTCAAAAGAACAATCGGACACATATACTAGACAGTGTCTAGCACGAAAATATTCATCTATGAAAAACTCTTGGTCCGGAGAAATATATGGATTTCCCCATATCAGAAATATCGGAAAATGTGGAAAGTTTCGTCTGGGTATCCTGACACTTGCTAAGTTTACTAGCCACTGGGGTATTGGGTTGTCACATAATCGTCATCATGGCAAGATCTTGGACAAAGAGGAGCACCATGTACACCCTCACAACCAAGAGGAGCACCATGTACACCCTCACACCTAAGCGGCTTAAAACGGTATGGAATGCACTCGGCATTAGGTGTGGAAGAGATGCATTTTATTTCAAACTAATGAATTTATCCTTATTTTCGGAGTTCTATATTCTTATGCAAGGCCTTGGCTCGTGGAAAGGAACCCTTAAAAAGTGCAAGTGACTGAGACCGGATACAAATGTACATGGATCGAAAATGACAACCAATGGACCACACACAGTTAATTGGAACAGTTATTTAAGATGTGCTCATGTTCTAATAAGGGCTGTTTCATGAGTATTGCAGTAGTTGTGAAGATTTCTTTCATAATGATTGTTTTGATCGTATGATGCAAATGTACATACTTGTTTTTAATATTTTGTTATGGCTCTGGCCAAGAGAAAGCTTTTCATAAATGAACGAATGCATGCACGGGGGTCTTTCAGCCAATGCATCTTGCCAGATTTTCGGTTGGTAAAATAAAAGTACTAATGTTTCACTGCACCCGCATGGAATTCCAGGTATTCCAAGGCATGAAGGTGAGGGAGGAATTGGGGCCACCGTCTGTGCTGGGGGGCTTCTGGATAGCACATATAGAGACATGAACTTGCCCCGTGTTTTCTCAGACCTCCAGCCTGCTGCTGACTTTTCTTTCTTAAAATGGGTCACCAACCATGACACACCGCGTGAATGAATCCGAGGGCAGGATCCCAATCAGCTTTCCCACTGTTGTTTGAGAAGATAGCAGAGCAGGTTAGGCTTTAGCTGTGCTAGAGGCTGGGCTGTTACAATAAATCAATGAAGTGGGCTTTGAAGTGACTGCATTCGACGAAGCAACACAGGTTCGAATCCCGGGTCCGCGCTTAGAAACCTCTGGGTGTTAAGAGCGTTATAAATACGCAACTAAGACATATTCCTTTAACAGCGCCTCGATGCCCCCGGGCTGTGCGAGCTCTCTAAAAATGCAAACAAAATAAAAAATGTAATGGGGTAATACCACATCAGCAGCACCTGCAGTGCGACAGCAAAAACATCACTTGACTGACCTCATTATTGAATTATTTAATAGAAGGGTACTGCCCAGTGGCTATTCGTGGGCGATTATAGCACCACGGCATATGTCTGCTAAGATATAAGATAGGGTAAGACCCCCTAAGAGAAATGAGCTCGCTGTTTGTTCTAGTCTGCCTGATACAGCATATACATTTGGGCATGAGATTGAATTGCAATATCCAAAGTACTTTACATAAGGCAAGTTTTTTTATTAGAAAACTAATTAGCAAATCATTGAGGGAAAATACATCAAAAAGGTGTTCCATGAACGTTACATTAGTAAAACGTATGCCATATATTTGTTGAATACACCAGATAAAAAATGCATGCCAATAAGGTGTTTCAAATGTGTACATCAGTTCAGTAGATCAGAATATAAATTCATGTCGAACATTAGTTGAATATGTCCAAGTGAAAAAGTGTGTCAACATGCAACCTGATTCACGCAACCTGTGTTTCGGCCTTCAGTAACTTTTTCAAGGCAGTTCAATCTTTAATGATGTCTTGGGTAGCTGTGCAACAACTAGAAGATTCCAGATATATTAGACCCAGGCTTATATAGTCATGAGTCTTGACTTGTAGTACTGCAGTTAGCGAGTGAACATTTAGGTATATGCCCTCTCGAATTGTACATAATCACTCATTGAAGGTCTAGTAACATGAACATGATTGGATCGCAAAACCCATGGTGTCTCCATCTGTGTCTTTGATTACCTTTAACAATGTGTTTGTTCTATATCAAAGTGTCTCCCAATTCAAACTTTTGCTGTGAATGCACACTATATTCACACTAGCAAGCAATTAGAAAACTTGTCAAAAAAAGTAAGGTAGAACGTATTGACTGATGGGCCCTACAAGAATTGTTTTTCTAAGTTCATGGATCCAGCATTTGTGCTAACCGGCCACATAGTTCAG
Source organism: Ambystoma mexicanum (assembly GCF_040938575.1). Classification (NCBI taxonomy): domain Eukaryota; kingdom Metazoa; phylum Chordata; class Amphibia; order Caudata; family Ambystomatidae; genus Ambystoma; species Ambystoma mexicanum. Next base: position 670,113,141 of record NC_090936.1, read on the forward strand.
CATTAAGATATACTCACACGGTCAAACCTTTCAAATGGCAATGGACAGGGGGCAACATTAAAGATAAGTTGCAAATCTAAAACAATTAATGAAATCAGTATTTTTTTCACCAGATCGCAAATCTTTATTAAAGTAAAACATGAAAACGAACAAGTGATTTATTTGTAAATAATTCCTATCACGTGCAACTTCTCATCCGTTCAGTTTTCCCACAAAGGCGGCAAATCAATGTTTCTTCATCCAATGAATGCAGCCAAGAATCATGTAGGAGAAAATCACCCTTTGAAAAACCAGTGGATTGTAGGGATTTATTATATTTTTCCTATCTTCCTATTTTGCATCTGAAGTGGTTTTTGGTATCCAATTCTCCTATTGTATTTGTTGTAACAATATTAGTACTTCACACATAGAAACACATTTCTTTGGACAATGACTGTCTGGACACAGCAATATACCGGCTGGCAGAATTTTGCTGTAGCACGAGTTGATTTAAACTCTTATTTCCAACATGCACATATATACAGTATAATACTTAAAAGGGTGCAGCAAAATGATACAGTGCTTGAAGAAAGGATTTTTTTCATTCCATATATACACACCCACTCAAACCCTTGTTTTATTCCATCTTGTCAGACATGAATATCATAGTCATGTGCAATAAACATGGACTGTAAAGCAAATCTCCAAAAAGAGATGTGCTTTCATAAATGTAAAAAAATATCCTATTTACATTCAAGTTATAATAGGCCACAGCAACGTTTAAAAAAAAGAGCTAGGCAAGAAGACTACCTTATGTATTGGAGTGTCACACAAGAGTATACATAATTTACACAAAAACAACTAATTACTTAACTTTGTTAATGATCATTCCGATGGTATCACCTCCTACAGAGTCCTCATCTTACCCATCTTCCTGGTGCCAGCTGAATTGCAAAACATAATTCCAGCCACTATAGGGTACAGTGTAGCCTCATACTGGCTCTCATTGGCGGTGTGGACTCCATGGCTCCAAAACGGACACTATACTCCCTCAGACCCACATGTTTGCCCCTGTGCTCATCAGCTGAGAGATTGCATAAAGGGATGTATTTGAGGTATGTGTGAGAGGGGCTGGGTGGGATGGCAACCATGAATCTGTCAGAGAATCCATCAGAAAGAAGATTACTGAAGGCAAATAATATGATCTTCTAATGGATTACATCCTCCCACAGATTCCCTATTAGATAGGCTTCAAAAGCAGTGCAAGTCTGGAGGATGGAAGAAACCAAGAAACATCAGTTCATTCATAAAATTCAGAGAAAAATGGACATTGGGTAAGCAGGCAGGCTCTCCAGGTTGCTCCCAAAACTATATATATATATAAAACATCAGTATTTTCAATCTCACAACCAACTGAAACCATCATTCCTTAGCAAATTCTATGGTCTAACTTTCATTACATCTTACTTAGTGGTGTAATCATAGTTTGGTCTTTTATCACCCAAACTCTCAGTCCTCTAACTAGGCTGCATAGGTCCTGTTAAACACTTAGGCAGGTTTTAGACAACACAAACATTTGGTCTATGGCAAGCTGAAGCCATCCCTATGCCGCATTGCATGGCCTGGTGTACATTCACCACCAGTGTGGGGATGAAGATTAGGAGGGTGTGGGAGAAATTTTCTGCCGATTACCTGTTTTTTACGGTGTTCTCCCCACACTAAGACACAGGGGGTAGCTGAGGGCTTGTGGTGGGTGAATGACCCCAGACCCATTGCCGAGATTAGATGTTTCTTAAACAGATCCTAGCTACATATATTAGCATACAGGGGAAATTATTTCAGACCAAAAATGCACATAAAAACGATTTCCTCCGACACACTTAAGCCTAAATCTAGGAACCACTAACAAATTGGTGTCCGAAATGTAAGGGTACAACTAGGACATTGTCAGACAAATGTTATTTTTAATAATGTGGCTGGACTACCAAACAAAGCCTTGTGAGCTAAAGACAATTATTTGTTGTGCTGGTAACCAAAGAATCTTATACAAGATTGGTGTATTATGGGTGCATATAGGGACATGGTCCACTATTCGGCCCACTTGGTTCTATAGCATTCGTAGCCATGCGATTGAAATTTACAGTAGCCTGCTAAAAGAAAGTTCCGATAGTCGAATTTGGAACAAACAAGGGCTCTTCCAATATTTCCTAAATGATAATCTGCCAATAAAGTTTGGACTTTCCTAAAAAGTTGCACAGAATGGCAGGAAGATCTAAAAACATTTACATACAGAGACATATACATGAGGGTATCGAATAAAACTCAGATTGTATTTTCGACAGGAAAAGTAACAGAATATTATCAATTAAAAAATCTGGTAAGAGGTCCACATAGTTTCCCAACGTTGTGGCAGTACTTTGTGGCATTATTTATGTTTTTGATGCATTAGCCAATTTTGATTCAGCAAGACTTTGAAGGAAGCTATGATTGAGTAAAACTGCAATAAGTCTCTATGAGTGTCCTGAATTAATTTCAGATACATATGCATGTCATCTGCATTCCAATTTAATCATATTTCCTTGCTCACCAGCAGATTATGCAAAGGTTTTACATAAATGTAAGAAATCATAGGGGGCAGAGAGGAAATATCTGGTCCTCCACTTTTCATTGGCCACTTAAGGCCAAGTTATGTTGCTCAAATTTGAGGTGGACTACTTTAGCACAGAGGATGACACATTTGCCATTAATGCAAGACAATCATTAATAAATGCAGGTGCAGGATATTGAAAGATGCAGATATATCTAGCATAGTTTCCAACATGTTTTCATGATAATCTTCAATTCAAAGAAAGTTTCCTGACCGTCTAGTTATGGCAATTCTGGGATTCTATCTGGTCAAAGGGCTGATTGCATATTTGAGTCTTGTTATTGTGTTGTCAGAGCTTTCTCTAATATTTTTACCAAGAAAGGTAGAATTTGCCATTGGGCGATTGTTTGTTGGGTTGTGCTGGTCTATTGTAGGTTTCTTAAGTAACAGTGCTATCCACTGTGTTTTATGCATGCTGAGTGCCTTGCTTGACTGCAGGGAGCTGTTAACAAAATTTGTATAAAATTATAACAATTCCACATTGTCCGTTGTTGGTAAGGATTGACCAAACTAAAGTAAGTGTTAAGATACTTGATTAGAGGTAATAGATCCTCACTGTGAATGGTCTTAGTTCCCGTTCCATCTTGACTATATTAATAATGTCTGTGATCTCTAGTGCTAGGGTGTTATTTTTATGGGAGTGAGTAATATGGTTTCTGGTAACAACAAACGTATTTCCAAATTATTAGCCAATTTAAAGTAATAGGAAAAGCAGGTTTAGAATTGGACATATTTTCAAGAGCTCATAGCATAGGAAATATTTCTTAGATGAATTTGCTGCTGCTTCTATTGCAGAGGAGAATGTCTTTTTAGCTTTAACCTTTGCCGTTTCATATTGTTTCTTGATGACTAATAAGTGTGTCTTCTTTTTAAGTCTTGTGTTTTATCCAAGCGCTTTGAGCCTTGTGTCAATCTAAAAGAATTATTCATAAATCAGAGGTGTGCCATGATTTGTGCAGTACCAGTGCTCTTTATTTCAAAATGGGAGTAATGTTGTTGATTATATTGGAGATTGTCTCATTATATTGCTCTACCAATTCTGTAGTATTGCTTTTTCGGTTTAATTTGCTGAAAATTGGATTGGATCACTCATTTCAGTTCAGAGGAGTTAAGTGTCTTAGAAGATAGATAGGTTATTTATTTATTTTATTCTTTGCATTTTTAAAGCGCTCAAACAGCCCACAGCCATTGAGGTCGCTGTTACAGGAATTGTTTGTTTTTTAGTTGCGTAATTGTCTTTTTTCTTTTCTTAGTTGCGTATTTATAACAGGCTTAAATACCCAGAGGTTTCTAAGCGCGGACCCGGGATCAAACCTGTATTGCTTCTTGTCGTTTTGCTTCCATGGCGAACACGTTGCTTCTGTGCTATCCTCCAGGGACACTTTCTTGGTTTGAGAATCAAGAAAATTTAAAATTACAATGAGCTTGAATCTCAGTAAAAATGATCCATCCAATCAAGAGGTTGGGTAGAGGAAGTCATGGCATTGATCTTTTATGTACTATCCAGAATAATTTATGTCCATGTGGAATTATTTTGCATGATTTGGTCAGATTGGTGTCAAATGGTGCAAAAACAGTTCCATGTGCCTGTCTTGCATGTACTCCGCATACTTTGTAGAATATCCACTTTCCCGTTGACAGGCCCCCTCCTCACTGCCCTGGCCAACACTTAAGACGCATCCCTCCATTTACTGGTCTCTGGTCTACGGCATAAATTTTAGGTGGAACACAGGACAGAACAACTCTGTTTTTACCACTATATATCATCGCCTTTCGCCCAAAGAACATCACAAGCTCAAGCTAATTAAATTAGTGAAACAAGGAAGCTTACAGGACCAGTAAAAACAATGCCAGTGAGCTGAAGACTATGGGTAAGTCTCTCATAACCGGGACTAATGTCCGGCAGAGGGACTCCCAGGATCCCCCCTTGTATTTTGCATATTAAAGTAACTTTGGGTCTCACCCTAAATTACTAGGGGAATCCAGACGTGTACCCCTTGCTCACTATTCTAAGGGCGCTCAGCACAGCTCCACCCTACTGATGAGGTCCAAACAGAATGAAACACGTGTCTGGGGTTGCTGTTGGTACTCTTGTTCAGAGGAGAATTGCTTAGCATTTCGGTGCTGCACTGCCCTAGGCAAGACAAAGACTGATATGTTTTAGATATCTCTCCTCTGTGAAAGATAGTGAGCTAAAAACTCTAGGTAAGTCTCTCGCAACCAGGACTAATGTCCGGCAGAGGGACTCCCAGGACTGTCTTATGCCAAGCATTATTTTCCTATGGACACACTTCCAGTCAACATCTGAGATTCTACACAAATGCTTTTGGTCTTATTGCAAATGCATTTTCAAATGTGATCACATTCATTTTAAACTAATAATTTTTTCTCTTCTCTTGTCCCAATTTTCTCTCCCTCAGTTCTCTTCCATTACCTCTCGCTATTCATTCTAAAAAAACGTTATTATGTCCCATGAATGGTTTGTCAATCCTTGCTGGTATATGTCTTGTTTTTTGTTTTTTATGATTTCACATGCATAGAATTTCATATTACAATTCCGCCCTGATGACCACCCAAGCGGGTTGAAACACGTGTAGGCGGGCAATCCCAAAAATTCTTTCTTACAATATTCCATTACTTTGGAATCAAGTTCAAGCTCTTTGTCAAACTGTGTACAAACATCAGCTTTGAGGAACTATTGTGCAACCATTGACTTGAGTAACTTGTCTATGATTTCAGTAATGTGCTATTGTGTACAGAGTATAAAGTTTGTGAGGTTAACAAACACATTTTCTTTGTACATAATATTGCACAAATAAACCAAGCCGCAAGGTAGTATTGATGGATTTTTCACTTTCTATCATTTCCCAACTGATAGGGTTGATTTGAAATCGGCTGTGAGAGCGGTCTGTGAGGGAAGTTTCCTTTAGCTAACTCCCAGGAACCCCCCTTGTTTTTTGGTAAAAACAATACCTGGAGTGTCCTTGCTCAGTGACCTCTAGCCAGAATAAATATAATAAACTCCTTATGAAAAAATACTTCTAACCAAAGAGTACGAAGTTGAATGCCAATGTGTTTTGGTACAGCTTTATTCCATAGAATCTTGTGTGCCATCACAAAAGATGAATCCAAAGTCTGATAGGTCATAATTTTCTTCAACAACCCAGCCCCATTTATATGCTTTATGTTCATCATGTGATTAGGCTAACGGGCCCATTCATGCCAATAGAGATGACAGGGTCTGATGAACCATACTCTGTCAATAGAACACAGAAATAACAAAGGACTTTCACCTCCAAGACCCATCGCACCATGGCATTACACTACCTGGCTAGAGGTTTCCAGCACTCTAGTGATGGAAAGCCCCATAAATCAGTGTTCCATCATCACGCCACATACTGTTCTCCAAAAGGTTACACCCCTCACAACTTATTGTTATGGCTACATGTTATTACCAGAAAGCTAGCCATTGACCCTCATCCCCTCCCTCCCTCTGATGTGACTTAGGGAGTATAACCTTTCCTAACTGAACAAATAAAGAAATAGTCAAGCAGAAAGTTATCTACACAGCTAGGCTGGCAGTATAGATTGCATCACCTGTAGTCCATTTCCCACCCTTTGCGACAAATAACATTCACCTTGACACTTCTGAATCTTGCATCTCAAAATCTTCAGTGCCGGCTTCACAGTCGAGAATTATCCTTTTGGAACTCACCTGTTTTATTACAATAAGGGAACCACAGGTTATTAAGCCTACACAGTTTTTAGGATTGTCTGAGATTGTCTAAATCGGTCGTGAGATTGACCGAAGTGGGTTTAGAGGGATTAGCGGCCTCCTCTCCCCTGTCCAACAGAAACTGTGCTTTGGAGGTCCTGGCACTCAGCTCTCGTAGGAGACACGGACTGCAAGGTTGTCTTGGAGGTGGATAAAACTGAGGATGTTGCCTCCCCTAGCAAATGCCTATTCCAGGAACTGGACTGTCCATCACTGAAGTCCGGTCCTACTGGACTTGTATTCCTGGATAGCATACAAAGAACTGGTACTATAGATTCTATGGAGCCAATCCATTCTCCAGCTGTGTCCTCTCAATTAGAACATTCAGCTCCTTCTCAATGGCCGCTTCTCATGGCTAGTATTGCTGAAGAGCTCCTTTTATGTACTAGTCCCTTTGATCTCGGCTTACTGGTGGATTCCTTGAATGTTTGGGTGTTGGACTTACGTCACCCTAGAGTGAACATTGCCTCTCAGACAGACATGCATTACAGCCCAGTCACCTTGTTACAGATTCATAAGACGGACAACGCCTGCCAAGTAAACATGCAAAGGGAGACGCTAGATCAAGCCTCACAAACTGTATCCTCCAGTGAGGGGTCCATGGTGGTCAATGGGCTAACATCAGATAATAGGGCCAAAACCCCTAATATAGAAATCAAAGGCTCAATACAGGAAATACCCCCATCCTTCCTGGTACCTCAACCTGGCCAAAAAGCAGCTAAACATTCTACAGAGGCGAATGCTAAACATAAGATGGTAGTATCGTAGAGTTTGCATTTAAGTAAGTCACAAATGTAAAAAATAAATGACATGAGTACCCACGACTTTATCATGGACCAAAGGAACTTTGTCATCACTAATATTCCGCTGGCTGATGGAAAAGAGTCTAGACAAGCACTGCGTAATAAGGTCCTCGTCTGGCTACGACAGAGAACAGGGCCGATTGTGGTCAGGCTGTCTAATTTGAAGATGCTTCGTAGGATGGTTGTGTGTGACTGGTGCACACAACCTAATAGTGACTGTGTCCAGGTGGGCTTTCTTTTGTGAAAATGCATTATAGTGTACAGTTTCGCAAGATGGGGCTTGGTGCTCACTCACTATCCTGGTGGATGTGATATGTACCAAGAACATCACCTTATGTGTGAGAATTATTTTGGGAACAGAAATGTAAAGGATCAGAATTAGTTGCCATGAGAACAGTCCATACTAAATGTAGGTCACACACTGGAACAAGAAACTGTTGCAAAGGAAATATGTTAATCAACCCCTTTAAAAACTGCATAGCCGGAGGGATGCCAAAAACAAATCCCTCCACAGGAGTTCTTTTAAAAGACAAAAATGAGGTCAGATACCCCCTGTGCTGATAGGGGGACCAAGACAGGCAAATAAAAGAAGAAAGTCTAGCACTGAGGCCATAGAGCAGAGCAAGGGATGGAGATCGTTCTCCCGACAATAAGATTTCAATGTATGCCATCTGCAAGCATAGTTGAACTCAGTGACGGCCTTCCTGGAGGAAAGTAGTACATCCAGTATGCCAGGGGTTTTGCTAGGTCTGGAAAAGACCCAGAGCTACTCTAATTCTGTGACTGTCGGGACTGGGGGTTAGCTAGCCTTTTTGGATGTAACCCGTAAGCTTCTATTTGGGGCTACAACCAATAGACCCGGAGCTGTAGCCCCCTCAGCTCCCCCTAACAACGCATCTGCAGTATGCCATACGAAAAATCCACTCCTCATATCTTAGCTCCTCCAGAGCCATACAGAAAAATTGAGAGTGCTGAGATTCAGTTGGAGGACCTTCCCCTCTGATCCAGAGAGGTGGCCACCCTCTTTTTTTGTCTCTCCAGTCCACAATCAATGCACCTGTATCCCTGATCTATCATACTGGTGTAGACTTGCTCCCACAAGGAAACAAAGACCACTAACCACAAGGTTGTCGAGGTGAGCTCTCCATCCCCCCGGCCTTGCAGAAAGGTGTCTGACTTCCATCATCTGAGTCCAAGGGACACATAGAGGGTCTCCCTCAGTATGTTGTCTCATCAACAAGAGATCCTGTGAGACACTGTTCGAGAAATGAAGCAGGTCAGTCATGCTGCCAGAGAACAGAGACCGCTGTTGGAGAAATATAATTGAAACCTTTGGGAGGGGGAGCGAACGGTGCAGATTAGTGATTGATGCAGTTGGAGCATGGACTGAACCAGAGGGTGCAAAGGCGCCTTCCTTTGAGGTTACCCTGCTGGTTTTACAAGTCATGGCATGCCCTCTGTATGCCATCCTTGCAGAGGCCAAAGCTGCCCAGGCTGAAGCTTTAGCAAAGTCAGCATTTGAGTCTTAAACTCCTGCCACTGCCACCAAATCGAGGCGCTTGCGAGGAACTATACTGGATGTTTTGCTTTTGGTGAGGATTCCTACGAGGAACCATTGTCCTAATTCTCTCTCTGGGAGTTATGTGATTTCTTTTCCAAAAGAGGAAGAGGAGTAATGTTGTGGCTCGCTTCGGGGAGTGGGACTTTCTCCTGGGCTTTCTGTTTTTGTCCATTCAGGTTTGCTTTTTTTTTTTAAAGCTGAAGTCCAGGATCACTTAGCTCCACAGTGTCCAGTAACTCTATTGATTTCTCCTGTTCCCCTTTGACTCTTGAATACTTTTGGATGGAGTAGTACATGGGATCTTAGAGGGAGGATGACAAGTACCCTTAAGAAGGGCAGTAAAGAGCTTTGGCACCTGATCCCAGAGAGCTGTTAAGAGCATGTCCTGACAGGAACCGCAAGTATGTGTCTTGTGGTCAGCGCACAGTCACCAAAGGAGCATATGGTTAGGATCGGACTGATATTTTAGCTCTGCATCCTTACAGGGTTAGACGCCTGAAGTCCGAGGTACAAGCATGGCACAGCTAAAGCTTTAATTTCAAACAAGACATTTTTTCGTAATCAACAGTGTGCTGAGTGTGTAGAAAAAAGGAATTAATGTCGGGGGGGGGGGGGCTGTGTACTATTTATATACAGAGTATAGTGCCACTTCTGGAGCCACTGATTCAACAGCGTCAATATGAGCTGGCATGAAGCCAAACTGCACCACCTGGCAATTGAAAGAAATTCCGAAATTCACCTGGTGCTGGGACAATATCTAAAATGAGGAATCTGTGGTAGGTTTCAAGCCATTAGAATCATAACTTAAAATTATCATACAACATTTGAGAAGAAGTTCAACTTCCAGTAAGACAGTAATAGAAGTCCAACTAAGCTACAATACATCACCTTTTAAAATATATAAAGGTGAATATGCAAATAAAGTATTTGTTTCGTGTCATAAACATTAAATTGAGGTTAGAGTAAGGCAGTCTCCAAGGTAGCTGATTTGTACTGTCGAGGTTTGGCTGCGGTTTATTGTTTTTGGTTTTGCTATGACAATACACATTTCCAGCAATATGTCCTTTATTACCAAGCACAATGTATTTTAAATATTATTGTGGTGCACTTATAAACATCTTTTTTGTCAAATAAAGTGCCATTTTGGAGTACTGCTAGCCTTTACCAAGAGACAGCAAACTTCTTTCAGTGGATGTTAAGTAACAGCCGTGGCCTTTGTAACATAGCATGGCAGCATAGGCAGAGTTATTGTACTCTGAAGTGAGTTTGTGTTTTGGGCGTGTACATAATAAATGTCAGAGATGATATCAATCCCTGAAGCACTGAAAGGGCCAGAAAAAAGATCTAGGTCAAAGCGTAACAAGGAGTCTCCTACCTCAAATGTAAAGTGCCATCATGCACAAACCTATTCAGTGGCATTCATGCCTTCTTCAAAGCCTCCGAGTTGTACACCCATGCCCCATGGTTTTAAATGGTGCAGAGAGGAGCTGGCTGGATATCCATGGCGCGCAAGATCCACCTCTAAACAAAAGCTAACAGGGAATGCTTCTGAAGAAGATTTCACATTTGGGAGAAAATCGACTTTTCTCGAGAGATTTCATAAAAGAAATGACCATGTTAAGGCCGGCGTTTCAGGAGAATTGGATTTTGGCCCGGTCCTAAACATTCTTTAATGCATGGAAGCCTTTACTAAAACATTTGGGTCAGCCCATACCTAAATGCAAGTAAGGGGGAAATAAGGGTAAGCATTGGTGGTACAAGCGAGAATAATCAAAGATATTGCCTTCAGTGAAAGTTATTCCAAATTGTGTGGTTTTAAAACAGACCAAGCAGTGCACTTTAAAAAATAACTTCCATGAGAAAGAATATTTGGTGAATAAAAAAAGACAAACTCATACGAAGATAGCAAAAAACAATATTATTTATCTATTTATCTTTTGTCACATCTGAATGCGTTGGTGTGGGCATGGGCCAAGCTTGTAACAGCTCTTCCTAATGTGTTCCTTTGATTATTTTCAACTTCTGGAACCATAATCACAATATATTGCAATTTGGTCTAGTCAATATTTTTGGGGGCATCCTGACCTGTGACATATGCCTCCGTTATTTTATATAGCAGTCCTTTATGGTCCAAAATCTATCAATTGCAAAGGCAAGATTTCTATCCAATAACAGAGATGCAAGTATGATTTTTAGGTTGCAGGACAGAGATTTTGTTTCACATTTTCCTTTTTATAACAATTATTCTTTTAGTGCATTTCACATGCAACAGTGCTCCTCTTCTTACAGTACAAGTCGCTGCACAGCAGTAGAATGAGAGTCAGTCACTGGAGAAATATTTTCCTAGAATACAAAAATGCATCACTTTAAAAAGAGGTATGAAGCCAGAGTAGACCATGTGGACCCATATGCGAGATCACACTTACCAAAGGATTTAATCCAAAGAAAAGCTTTTAATTTTATCAGCTAACTCCTGTCTCATTTCGTTATGTTTTTTCAAGTTGTGGACCTCGTGCGGAAGGTTGGCATCCCAGACAGAAAGAAATGATTGCACTTCTGGATAGTAGAGAACAACATAGTGAAAAAGTGAAGAAACATGAATTGAAGAACACACATTCAAAGAAATAATTGGTTATGTTAAAGAGTCATGACATGCTATGTCCAATTCCCATCACTTCTATTTTTGTGTTACAAAATATAGTCTATATATTTATCATATAATGTAATTTATCAATGATTGCTCAAATCTAAACCAATTACAATTGTGGCCGGCCAGAAGGAGGACAGCGACAGTTGTCTTCCATTTCAAAAGGTTTTATTATGCTTTAAAATAAATTAACTCTTATATGTCTCTACCTAACCAAAACAAACTCTGGTGCTCATCAGTTGTCGGGGAGTCCAAAAAGGAAGAACTGTCCTTTGTCCAAATGTAGCCTACTCTGCCCCTACCACTATTCAAAAAGATAACTAAGGCGAAGGAGAATGACTCCCTTCTGTGTTCTGCTTCTCAGCAAAGTTACTTCAACATCTAATCTTTAGGTGGTTCTTGGCAACCACCCTCAATAGTTCATAGAGTTCAGAAATAGGTTTCTTCAGCTTTCCTGATGTGTCTGACATGGTGCTTTTCCCTTCTGATGCTCCTTCTCTCTCTGCCTTGGATATTTTGCTCTATCCTCTATTAATGTCCACTCACCCCCCCCTCTTCTATATTACTGGAAGGAGCTTGGCAGTTCCTATAATTATTCTCCGTTATATTCTTCTCTTCACTGTTACTGGGATGAGTATGCTTGTGCCAGTAACGATTCACACTTGAGTTCCACTCTTTGGTTTCACTGGTGTGAGTATGATTCATGTACTCTTTACCTCCACTATCCGTCCCGGGTCTCCCGATGTCCCAATTACCTCCTTTCCTTGGGGTTTAGCATCACCGGGCCTTTTCACAGGACCGGAATCTCTTCTCACTCTGTTAGGTTGGCTTCACTCTTCTCTCCTTCTCGCTCTCTCCCTCGGCATCCACTCTCTGATTTGGGCTGAGTCCGTGGTCTCAGTGCCGTTGCTGGACTGGACAGTCCACCGCATCATGGTCACGCGACCACAGACTCTTGGGTTTCCCTCCCCCCAGCTTCCCCAGGTATCAGCTGTTCTCACGTCCTGTTTCCACGCTAGCGGTCTCTCTCTGTCTGGACGCCTCCTTCTCTTTTTATGATGGACAGCTGGGCATTCCCCACTGTATGGTATAGTCCTCGTTCACTCTCAATTGTGTGTTCAGTATTGCTCAATCTATCTTCTTCTCAGTAGTCATATGCCTGAGGGCTCTGTATTACTCGATCACTTCTGCTTCTCAGTATTAGTGATACCAGTTTCTTTTACTTGGACTACTGGTGTTATTCCACAATAGCAAACAGTAGGGTGTTCTTCAAGGTACCTTGGTTGTAGCACTGTAGCTGGTGGACTGTGTTTAGGGAATATTTAGGGAGTTCCTCTTGGAATCAGGAGTCCTTGGCCCCAAGGAGGGAGTCTCTCCAGGTAAGGTCCTACTTGCCTCTTCCCCTAGGGAGGGTATCGCGTAGCGGGCTCACCTCCCTAGCCTCACAAGGAAAGGCTAGCCCCTGGGGAGAAGTGACTGAGTCCCATGATTCGTCACACAATACAATGAAACCAAATGAAAACGCTCTTTATGTGCTCTCCTTGTCCAATCAATACACCTTTAAAACTCAAAGTAAAACATAATGGCAAGATCGCTGGTGCATTAAGTTGCAAAATCAGCACCCCCAACAGAGTATCTGTAATAGAGTGCGCATAAGCGTTATTACTTAGTAGACTGGGCATTTTCATTTTGGTGCAGCCAGTCTAGCCATTTCTTACTGTGGTATGGCATTTTTACTTGGCATCTATGAGAACATAAGTCTTATTATGCGTCACACATGTTCGCTTATTGTGGCATGCTATAGGAGAGGGAGAGCCCTTAATGTCAGGAGTTGGGGGCAAAACTATATATGACATGACATTTGTTCCTGGCATCAATCTAATTTCACAATTGCTTCCAATCGAACATTAGCAGTTCAATGATATTAGGATGCAACAGGCAGCTTGAATTGAATATGTATTTCTTAACACACTATTTTCAATCATTTAATTTCTTCATGATTATTACTTTTCAAATTCAACATGCCTCAATTATTTCATATCTTCGTGATTACTTATGAACAGCAAAGAACATTACTACAACAATACGCTAAAATAAAGACTTAAGGGTTTAATTCACACAGCTAACCTGTGGTGCAAAATGAAATAATGCAGAGCGAATATCTAGTGTGTAGTTTGGTGAACATTCATCACCGTATGTTCACATATTTGTGGTACTCATTTCCCTTTTTCATACCACATCTTTTTGGCATCCATCAAAGTAAAGTACCTGTGTGCTTTCACAATAAGATTTTTTTGATAACCATCAGACTAACGTGCCTATGTGCTTTGGAAATTTGATGCCTACTAAAGTATTTGTTTCCCTTTGTTTTATTACATATGCCATTTGAAAAGCAAACATGAAGCATTCCCATACATTAAACAATGCTACACCCTATAGCACTGATTCAAGGCTCAGCAGAAAACAAAAAGCCATTACCAAAATCAATCGAGAGGTTTATCATATCTTGAAAGCACACAGGCACTTTAGCTGCTAACAAATGAGTAGTGTAGGGATTGCTTAGACAGTCCCTGATGGCGTCTAGATACATTCGGTTACTGGCCTTTAGGCTATCCCAATCAGCCAGCCTAGAGATTAGCCAGTAAGGAGGGGGGAGGTCAACATTCTCTAAATACTAAGCTGGAGTTAAGGATGCCTGGGTTAGGGTGTACAATGGTATTACTACATGAGAAAGAGAGGGACGGCCCTGGCGCCATGCTGAATCAATAAAGAAAACAACTCTTAACCCAGCTCTGGAGGCATGTAGGTAGTTACTTCTCCTGTATTTCACTTCTAGCCTTCACTTGTTGACTAAAATGGGAGCGCTTCTGTGTCCCCCTTTCTTTTCCATCCCATGTTCTTACCCGCCACTCCTTAACCACAACCCTAACTTTAAGCTAACCTTAGCCCCATCTATTGCCACCTTCACATTATTAAAATGCAGACGAAGTAAAATGCATGTCGATGTAAATGCATGACAAAGTAAATGTCTGGCAATGCACATGAAGACGAGGCAAGTGCAGCCAGAGTTTTCTGGGAGAAGTAAAGGGAGGAGTTTTATTATTCTTTGAGCCACCTGTGGCATATGGCAAACGACAGAGATTAAAACACCTGTCTAACATCAATATGCAATTTTAAAACGTGTAAGAATACAGAGACCCATTATATGATTCTTTACTGAGTTTAGGAGGGGTTTAAGCTAACGTTTTTCAAAACAGCTTCCAGGGAATTGGAAGGCGCTTGGGCGTAAGGGTACAATGCCTTCCAAAATTCCCCTCTAAAAGAAAAACAATTATTGGAAAGTTTTCGTGGGAATATTAATATCATTGTAAGCATTTGCCCTATATCTGGTTTTTGTATGAACAACTTTATAATCAGCATTCACAAGACATAGAATAATAAAAATGCATGAAAAAACAATGCACGTGATAATAAAACTTGATATCTTGCATTATCAAATCATACTGACCTGGAACCAACTTGTGGTGCAATGGACATTTCAGGAGACACACATACAAGCAGTAATTCCTTCATGCCTCAATCTTCCTTAGATCAGAGCATGAACAACCAAGTGGAAAAACTAATTACTTACCTCTCTGTAATGTTCTTTCTGATGGACACTCAACCCATTGATTACTCATCTTTGTTATCCATCACCCAGCGCAACTGCTCTTTGGAACCTTTTCTGCCATCAGGGGGTGCAGCGTGGTTCTGCATCAGGTGCATTCTGATGCCACTATGCACCCCATGCCAGTCATGATGTCTGGGTCAGTATATATAGAGACACGGCACCCTGTGACCTTATGCCACCCTTTTACCCCAGCACTCCGACGCTGAAGGACAGCCGATCCAAGGTGCACTAGCTATCCACCAAGAGGGGCAGGTAGGGTGGGCAATGAGGAATCCGTGAGGGGGGTGGGCGACCATCTGAAAGAACTAGAGAGGCAAGTCATTTATTCTTCTAATGGACTGCTTCCTCCCATGGATTCCTCATCTTTGACAGACTCCAAAATGAGTACAATGACATGGAGAAGGGAGGATAGCAGGGATACCACCCAAAACAGAAATCTCTAAAGGACAGCTCTGCCAATATGAGCATACTGATCAGACATAGAATGCAAGAAGTAATGCTTAGCAAACATGTGCAATGAAGGCCATGTTGCAGAGCCGAGGTGGTGGCCAATCCTCTGGGGGAGGAGGAGACCTCGGGGATCTCCTTGCCAGCCAGAATAGAGCATTCCAAGATGCAGGAAATGATCCACTGAGACAGAGTCTAATTGGTGGCAGATCTGGCCATCATTCTTCGTCTCCCTTGTCAGAGAGATGTAAAACTTATGGGCCTGCACCAGATCTAACCAATGAAAACACACCTTTGCCTTGGAAGGATGAGGCGGACGAAAAAAAAGACAGGAAGATGGAACTTTCGAGAGAGGCGGAAATTCCAAGACCACTTTAGGAAGGACGACCTAACTCTCAAAGTCATCTTCTCCCTGGAGATTACCAGGTACGGAGGTACAACTGACAAAACCTGGAGCTCACTGACCAGTCTATTGGAAGTGATGATGACCAGAAAAATCACCTTAAGTGAGAGTAACCTCAACAAACAAGAATGAAGGGGCTCAAATTGGATGCCAATTATGAACGCAAACACTAAATTTAAATTCCATGCTGGAAAAATGAACGATCTGGCGTGGAGTGGGGGCTGGCACGTATTAGAAAGACCCTTTCGGAATTGCATAACCATAGGGATTGTGAAAAAGGAGCCTTGCTCTGGGGTCCTTCAGAAGTCCATAATGGCTGCAAGATACCCTGTTACAATATCAGTCAGCAGGCTGGGACAAGGACAGAAGAAAATCCAACACAGAGGATGTGGAGCAAGTAAAAGGCTCCAGGCTCCTCTCCTGGCACCAAGCCAAATACTTATGCCACTTGCAGGCATTGATGGATGTGGTGACGAGCAGACCCACTTGCACTTCTTGATCACACTGGAAGCAAAGAGATCCACTTGAGGTTTCTCCCACTGGGAATCCCCCAATGGGAGAAAACCTTTGCCAGAAACCTCTTGGCCAGCTCCCACTCGTCGGTGGTCAAAGTCTGTCTACTCAGTGCATTCGCCAGCACTTTCTCCTTGGTGGCCAAGTGGGATGCAGTTAGAGACACACTGTTCTCTAGAGGCCAGAACCATTGCTTCTCTGCACAAAGGCAGGAAGTCCACACCACCCTGCTCATTGAGACAATAATGCATGGCTACAGTATTGTCATGCCCAACACCTCCAAGACCTTACAGTCCCCTTCAGAGTGCCAGGAGCACATACATCTTCTGGTGGACAGCAAGCGGGCTGGCCTGGGTCACTTTGAACCCCTCTGTGAAGGGATGTCAACAGCAAACCCTGAAGTCCTGAGCCAAGAGAACCTGCACAAGACTGTGCTTGTGGCCATTGTCCTTGCCACACAGTCTGCAATATCCAGACCAGATGGCAGAATCTGTTGAGGCCTCCTTGCAATGCCCGATAAGAGCCTCAAAACCTCCACACATCTCTTCTTCAGGGATGTGCTCAGAGGTCTCTGCCATGACCGACACACACCAAAGGAAAACTTGTCCAGAGCTCAGGAGGCACTTACACACCAGAGGCCGAGACTCAAAAGCCAAAAATCTTTGTACCCATGAATCAAGCCTCTTTCTCTCCCTGAAAGGGGGCAAAGATGAAAAGAATGTGGTCTTATGGTTTGCCATAGTGGCCTGGACCACCAAACTCTCTTTTGAAGCATCGGCAGAAAGGAACATAGGGGTCACAGATGGTGGCAGCCTGTGCTTCTTCACTGGTGCGATGTGTGAGGGACTTGAGGTCAGAAGACTGATGTCCGAAGACAGAATAGTGAGACCCTTGGAGGTGACCTTGTCGCCTCTGATTACGGATTCCCTGCCGACTGGTCCGACAGCATTGGAATCTGTTGGTTTGGCCGAAGCTGAAGCCGTCGGTGCTTTGGCAAAGACATCAAGCATCTTTTGACTAAAGTCCTCCCATTCCTCTGGGGTGGAATATTCCCTGGAGTGGCGGCTCCTCTTCTTTGATGATGAAGAATGTTGTTATGAAAAACCACCTGGGATCTAGACCCCTTGTGTGTTGCTTTCTTTTCTTTTCCATCTGGACAAGGAACTTCTCTGCTGTCAGTGCCCATTAACCTCCAACGTGTCAGCTTGTCACCCCTCTCCTGGCAGAGAAAGATACAAAACTTGACCTCACATTCACAAAGCGTCTTTGGGTGTGTCGATTGACAACACCCATCATGCGTATTTTGGCCTTCATCAGGGCAGAAAAGGCAAACAACATGCAGGTCTCAAATGGACATTAGGCACCCGCAATCAACACAGGCCTTGAATCCTGATGACTTTCTCAGATTAGGCATTATGTCAAATAACTAAATAAGAAGCAGGAGGGTAAACAAAGTTACAAAAAAAAAATAGAAAGAGTGGTGTACGTAGTAGCGAGCGAAGTGCGTGAAAAGAGGAGCCAAGTTCACAGGGAGCGGTGCCTCTACATATACTGGCCCCCGACAACACGTCTTTCGTGGGACACAGAGGCTTCTGGCGGAGCAGATGCAGCGCCGCTCTGCGCTCCCTGTGCTGATCAAAGATGAGGAATACGTGGGAGGACGGAGTCCATTAGAAGTACAATTACAGAACTGGCTGTTAGAAGTTTAGAGTTTAGGAGAAACACTTAACTGAAGGCAGGTAAAGTTTGTATAGATGGATAATTTTTCCTTACTTTTATAGCAAGCTCAATTACTGGCAAAATCTTGGAAAAGCCATTCCAACTACAGAATAATGGGAGCACTATGAAAGCTTTGATGAGACCGTGCAATTGTGTTTACTTTGTACCAAAACTGTCCATCTGGTCTCAGGCTTCTGCTAAGGATAAAGCTAACAGAATGTATAAAAAGGATGGTGAAGAGAGCTGCTACCCCAGTATCGTAACCAGGGATGGATTCTGACAAAGGCAAAGAAAATCACTGCATCTGATTAAGCAGTGTCAAGAACCGTGGCAGTGGAATGTGGAGGTTGCCGTGGATATAGTACGGCACTATATTTCCCAAAAAGATGAGCAGATGCCATTACACATTCTGCGGAGAACCGCAATGGAGACGGCTCTTATTAGAATAGGACGAAGAAGGGCGGACGTCCCAGCACTTCTCAACTGTCACCTGACATGAGTAGAGTTCTCTGTGTATGCATTCTATCTGTTTATGTCCCCAGCCTGTTTGTTTTCCTACTTACCTGACATCTTTCATTTGTCACTTGTGATTCTGCCTGCGTACCAACCTTCTTACATCAACACTACTTGCCTTTGCCTAGGCCCCGGATTTGGTTACCTATGTAATTAGTCTGTGTTCTAACTTTTGCAGGACTTGCCCTGTTCTTACCCTACACTGGTTCTTTTTCCTTGTCTACATACATTGGAACATCTCTGTCTGGTTCGTCGTGGGAACATCATCTGGAACTGTTGGGACTTACCCCCTATTCCTTGGAACTGTGAACAGTGACCTGATTTTTGTCTTGCTCTAGTTGTGCCTTCGTGCTGTTCGAGTCAGAGTGCCCCTTAATCTATTCTCTTTACTGCTGATAGATACTCCTCCACTAGGTTGCTGACACCTTCCTGGATACCATCATGTGTGCATAGGGTTCTGGGATTGGGTGCTGGTACTGAAGTGGCCTGCCCTGGATATTGTACATGTGCATTCTATTGACAACAAAGATACCTATTTTAGCACAAACACTGGTCTTTGTTTTGAATGAGTTGGTATATTATAAAAGAACAAGTTACTTTCTTACCTGGTAACGTTCTTTTGATGGGATGGTCCGACGACATATTCCATATCTATGACATGTAATCACCACAGCTGTGCTGCTTCGGAAACTTTTTTCGGCATCTGCGTCCTGCGTCGATGACGTTGATGCGCCGTCGTCGAGGACCTCCTCCGACGTCCGACGTCATCCGATGTGATAAGTAGGACGCACGACGCCCCTAGTCTCAGTTGTAGTTTTTTCCCCCAGAACGTGTGACATTAGTCAACTGCCAGTCAGACACAAAGCCTTGCGGAACGTAAGCTGCAATCGCAAAAGAAATTCTGCAGCGGGGAAGGCAGGGCGGGAGCGATATGGAATACGTCGTCGGACCATCCCATCGAAAGAACGTTACCAGGTAAGAAAGTAACTTGTTCTTCGAGGGGATTGGGTCCTCAGGCGTATTCCATATCTATGACAGACTCCCAAAGCAGTACCAGAGCAAGGAGGAGGGAAAGAATTTAGAATCAAAATTTAGAATAGCCAATCAAATAGCAGAGCAAAGGACCGCCTTGCCAAAGGCCAGATCCTGTCCTCGGATGGAATCGAGGGAATAGTGACATACAAATGTATGTACTGAAGCCCAGGTGGCTGCATCACAGATGTTGCGAATAGGAACACCTCTCTGCAGGGCAGTAGATGCAGCCATACCCCTGGTAGAAAGGTCCCGCAAGCCAGCCGGTGGGTCCTTACCCGCCAAACGGTAACACTCAGAGATGGCCAAAATAATCCAGCGAGACAAAGTCTGTTTCGTCACAGCTTGCCCCAAACGCTTTCCAGCGTAACCAATAAAGAGTTGATCGTCCACTCTGACCCGGGACATGCGTGAAACATAAAAGCTTAAAGCTCTCCTAGGATCAAGCCTATGGAGCCTCTCCTCTTCCTTACCAGGATGCGGAGGAGGATAGAATGCCGGAAGAACAACCTTCTGGGCCAAATGAAATTCCGTCACTACCTTCGGAAGAAAAGAAGGACGATCTCTAAGGACAACCCTGTCCTTGTGAAATACAGTGAAAGGTGGCTTAACTGAAAGTGCCTGGAACTCACTCACTCAGCGAGCGGAAGTAACCGCAACTGAAAACACAGTTTTCAGAGTTAACAGCCTCAAAGGGCAAGAATGTAAAGGCTCAAACGGAGCACCCATAAGAAACTTAAGAACAAGGTTTAAATCCCAACCGGGCACCAGGAAAGGTGACGGAGGGAACACATTAGTGAGCCCTTTCAAAAACTGTGAAATTAAAGGGATTTTAAAGTAAGAACACTCTTCAGACGAGGGCTTAAAGATGGACAGCGCCGCCAGGTAACCTTTAACGGTACCCACTTGCAAGCCCCTGTGGGCCAAAGAAAGTAAAAAGGACAGAACCATGGGGATGTCACATGCAAAAGGATCCACATTCTGAACTCTGCACCAGTCGCAGAACTTACACCAACGGCAACGGTACAGAGACTTTGTTGCTGGCCTTTGGGCCGCAAGCAACACCTCCATCACGTCTTCAGGGAGGTCCCAATCCTTATATGACAACCTTTCAGAAGCCAAGCGTGAAGGTTGAGGGATCTGACCTCTGGATGGAGAACCTGACCCCCCTCCCGTGAGAGCAGATCGTCTCGGTAGGGAAGACGACGTGGAGGGCAGATGGACAAGTCGAGAAGGTCCGGGTACCACGTCCTCCGAGCCCACGCCGGAGCAATGAGGATCATCCGGGAACCAAACTTCTGTAACCTCCGCAGCACTTGCGGGATGACGGGGACTGGAGGAAACGCGTACAGCAGCGGGAATGACCACTCCACCACCAACGCGTCTCCTAAGGCTCCTTTTGGAGGAAATTCCAGCGAGCAAAATCTTTCGCACTTCCGGTTGACAGTGGAGGCGAAGAGATCCACTTGAGGGGTCCCCCAATGGGTGAAGATCTCCAGGAGAATCTCCTGAGCCAACTCCCACTCGTGAGAGATCGCGCTCTGCCTGCTCAGAGCGTCTGCCGTCACGTTTTCGTCTCCGGCCAGATGAACTGCCGAGATCGAAACTTCCTGCTGGATGGCCCAGAACTCGAGCTGCATCTCCTCCCTGCACAGAGGAAGTGACCCTGCCCACCCCCTTTTTGTTGAGGTAGTGCATGGCCACTGTGTTGTCCGACAGGATCAGGACACTCTTTCCTCGCACAGTCGGCAGAAAAGCCTTCAGGGCTAGCCTGACGGCCCTCAGCTCCAACAGATTGATATGGAGTCTGGACTCCGACGGAGACCAACGACCGCTGACTGTCAGCCCGTTGGCATGAGCTCCCCATCCCGTGAGGGATGGATCCGTCACGATCGTCACCTCCGGCCAGGGAAGCCAAAATGGAGCCCCCTTGATCAAGTTGCCTTCGACGGCCCACCACAGAAGGTCCCGGGCGACCGAGGGCAGCACCTGAACCGGGTCCGACATCCTGCCGGAGGACTGCGACCATTGGGTCTTGAGTGCCCACTGCAAAGATCTCATCCGCAGGCGAGCCTCTGGCACCAGAAGAATGCAGGATGCCATGAGGCCGAGCAACCTCAAGAACTCGAACGCTGGAAGCGTCTGGGCATGCTGAAACTTGTGCACCATCTGCTGAATGTGAAGAGCCCTCACCTGGGGAGGAAAACACTGCCCAAGGGAAGTGTCGAGCACTGCTCCGATGTACTGGAGCCGCTGTGTTGGCGTCAAATGGGACTTCTTTAAATTGAGGGAGAAGCCCAGCCTGTGAAGGGAGTGGCAGGTGACGGACAGATGATCCAGGACTTGCTCGGGAGAGCTCCCCCTGATCAACCAATCGTCCAGGTAGGGGTAGACGTGAATCCCCCCTTGCCTGAGATGCGCTGCCACCACCACCATGAGCTTGGTGAAAACCCTCGGGGCGGAGGTCAATCCGAACGGCAGGACCCGAAACTGAAAGTGCGAGTCGCCAATCGCGAACCTCAGGTACTTCTTGTGCTTGGGATGGATCGGCACATGGAAGTAAGCATCCTTGAGGTCGAATGACAATAACCAGTCCTGGAGCTGAAGGGCCTGGAGGAATTGAGAGAGAGAGAGTAACCATCTTGAACTTGTCCTTCCTGAGGAGTTTGTTCAAACCGCGCAAGTCCATGATGGGTCACAATCGCCCGTCTTTCTTCGAAATCAAAAAATAAAGGGAATACCATCCCTTGTTCCTCTCTGCTACAGGCACCAGTTCTATGGCGCCTTTCTCCAGCAGGGCTTGGACTTCCTGCGCAAGGAGTGGATCCGGACTCTGCAAAGAGAGGTTCTCCGGTGGATTGTCGCGAGGCCTGTGCCGAAAGGGAAGACAGTAGCCGTGGGTTATGATCTCCAGAACCCACACATCCGAAGTAATGGCTTGCCACTCTACAAGATGCTGCGCCAGCCTTCCCCCAACAGGCGAACCATGGGACATGGCCTCATGACTGAGTGGGAGCGGCTGCGGCGTTACCTGAGGGCAAAGAGGCAACTGCCCGAGCGGCCTTGGCACCACGGGTACCCTGTCATCCACCTCTGGTACCCCTGCGTTGGCCTCTTTGACTGCCAGCTCCTCTCGCTTTCCCGAAGGACGAGTAATAGCGAAAGGAACCACCCCTCCACTGCTGTCCCCTAGGACGAAAAGGCGGAGGTTGGCGAACTGCAGCGCCCAACGACTTCGCTGCAGCTTTTGAGGTCTGCAACCTCTCAAGGCTCTCGTCAGCCTTGCTGCCAAAAAGGTGTTCACCGTCAAAGGGCATGTTGAGGAGCCGGGACTGCACATCAGGAGCAAACCCCGACTTCCGCAACCACGCAAACCTGCGTATCACGGTGCTCGCCACCATGGACCTACTGACGCATTCAGCTAAGTCCAAACCCGACTGAACGGACTCACACATGGCATCCTTACCATCATGGACCATAGCAAGGATACCATCCCTTTCATCCCCTTCGGGAATATGTTCAGCCGCTAACGCAACACAGTTCCACAGAGTGTGTGTGAAACGAGACAAGGCACAAATGGAGTTGGCCGCCTGAAGCGCCATACCACCAGAAGAAAACACTTTCTTCGGCCAGCCATGAAAACGTTTGTCGTCCCCATCAGGAGGGATGGTAGGGTACGACGCCTGCTTTGCCGGGGCCGTGGCCGCCTGCACCACCAAACTCTCCTGAGTGGGGTGCCTGGTCAAGTAGCAGGGGTCGCTACTGGCTGGACGGTATTTTCGCGACAAAGATCTGCCCACCGCCGGGAGACTCTCCGGAGCAGTCCAAGCCGCCGCCACCCTTCTCTGTAAAGCCATATGGAACGGCAGTACCGGGTCAGTTGGGGGACCAACATCAAGGATGTCCGTTAGATCATCCTGCACAAACTCCCCTGGGGGAGCAGACCATCCCAAGCACCCAGAAACCCTAGCCATAAGGCGCCGGTACGAGGAATCGGCATGAAAGCCAGGCTCAGGCCTACAAAACTCCACCTCCGGAGAGGTGTCCAGTCCACTGGCATCATGCAGTGACTGCCTCAAATCGCCAAACTGACTATGGCCCGAGACAATTTCATCTGGAACCTGACTAGGAACCAGGCCATCAGAATCCTCATCCGCCTCTGAAATATATTCCAGGTGGCGAAAAGAAGGCACCCGAGAGTGCTTGCTCTTAACCAGAGCCTTCCTAGGGGGTTCCCCCGTACCACGGGGTACCTCCGACACGAAAGGCGTCGATGGCGTCGAGCGAATCGGCGCAGAGAGAACAGGCATCGGCGCCGAGAGGATCGGCCGATTTCGTCGATGTCAGATGCAGCGCCGCCAGCATCGGCGGCGTCGACACAGCCCTCGAAGCCGGAGCCCCGAGCGTGTCCTTCGACGACCTGAACGTCGACGGCTTCGACGATTTCCTCGGAGCCAAAGCCTCGAGAAAGCCTGTCGATGCCCTCGACGCCTCAGACGTCGATGTCTTCCTCGAAGACCTCACAGGTGCACACGGTCTCGAACGCATCGAGGACCGGGACCTGGAACGGGTACGTCGACAATGAGTCTCCTTGTCCGAACGGGACCTCTCCTGTGACTCGTGCCGACCACTCTTGCGAGCGGTGTCTCTCGACCTCTCACGACCGACCCCACTCGGGGGCGCGGACGGCTTAGTACCCTGCGACTCAAGAATCGCCAACATTTTCTTCCCGAAGGAAGCCCATTCCTCCGGCGTCGCACGGCTGGTGGGGTAAGCGACGTGCTGGGCAGAGTCCTCCGAAGAGGACCTGGAAGACGACCAGTGTCGGCGCTTCCGAGAGTGCCTCGAAGAGGCAGAGGAGTGGCGAGACCGACTCCTAGAAGGAGACCCACAAGACTTCCGACGATGACGCGGAGAGTCACCCCTCGAATCATCCGTCGAAAGCCCCGCAGACTTCGACTTCCGGGGCTTGGACACTCGACCTACCGACAACTTCTTCTTACGTTCCCGTAAGGCTTTGGACGTGAGCGAATGGCAGTCGATACAGTCATCCGTGTTGTGAGCCTCCCCGAGGCACCAGAGGCAGGCGTCGTGCGAGTCCGTCACCGACATCTTGGACCCACACTCCCCGCACTTCTTGAAACCCGGACGCGGGGTCGAAGACGAAGTAGAAGACATCTTCACACGAAGGATTTTCACAAAAACGAACAAGTTCGAAGAACAGAGAAGAACAGAACTCGAGGCGTTAACCGAGATTCACGAAGCAACACGTTCGCGGAAAAAACGGAACTGAGGCTAGGGGCGTCGTGCGTCCTACTTATCACATCGGATGACGTCGGACATCGGAGGAGTTCCTCGACGACAGCGCATCGACATCATTGACGCAGGACGCAGACGCCGAAAAAAGTTGCCGAAGCAGCACAGCTGTGGTGATTACATGTCATAGATATGGAATACGTCGGAGGACCCAATCCCCTCGAAATGTATTTATTAAAATAAAACAATTTCTCTGTTCTATTAACCACCTTAGTCAACAGTAAGCACATCTTTGGCTGATGCACCTTCTTGCAAAAGATATAGACCTTTTGTGAATCCATTCTTTACAATAAATAACTACACAATGGTTGAAATTGTATTTATATCTACTCTCTTAAAACATGTCTGTCTGTTTGTGCAGCACTGCATATTTAACTATAGCATATACAAACCTGTTGCTGCCATGCACTGTTTCCCCACTATACAGGTACATCTAACCTGAATCATGGTTAGTGTATTGTCTCAACCAAAAATGAAATGTAGGCCTCTCTTTGTGTGCCTATAATGTAGGTTAGAATGTACCTATAATTTAGGGGTTGGCCCTTTAAACCAACATGTTTAAATTGCTCTGTTCAACTCTATACTTGGTATATTGTGTAATCTGTTTCTATTTTGACTTGGGTGGTTATAATGACTGGTCATAGCGCTATCTTCAGTCGCAAACAGCTGGCATCTTTGTCAGTGTTCATATACGCTGGGCTTCTTCCTACATGGATGTTTCAGCTATTATCCTCCCCTCTTCAGATGTTATTGGCATCTCTTTCTGCTCTGCCTACACAGCTGTGATACGACAACTTAAACTCCTTTGGTTTTTCTGAAGTTGCACTATAAAGCTTAATACAATTCCCTCTTTTATATGGCTGCTGAGTCTTACAAGACATCATATTTTAAGGGCCAATTAAATGTAATCTCAAGTGCGCTTTGCTGAGTCTTACATTACCAGACACGGACGTCTCAATAGCTTGTCTTGTGGGTTATCATACTGTTAAAAATCTTCCCTATATAATTGGGTCTTTGATTGATGTTCCATCTGCTTTGCCTAAATGCTTCATTAGATAGAGAAGGACGTTCTTTCTGAACAGATTTTTTATTTTTTTTTACTGTGCGTCAGCAAATTGCAAAATAACCCTTTGGACCTTCCAGTTGTTTAAAGTAAAATGATGTCCTTGTATTTGACATAAGCCTTTCACCATAAATCAGAATATAGTATATGTATCTAATATTTCAATAAGGAACAAGTTACTTAACTGTAATTCATGTTCTCCAGCATGGGTCTTGCATGGATTCACAGGCTCATGGATACGATTACACAGCAGTACATAAACATAACCACGGGAGGTAGCAAGGCTTAAGAGAAGCAATACACTTAAGCCTGGAACAGACTCATCTCAAGCAAACAGGTTGTGTAGCAATGCCTGGCCGACCCAGGACTCCTCCCAGGTATCCCTGTCAACGCAGTAGAATCTCATGAAGGTGTGGATGGACGCAATTACTCTTACATCCCATCCCCTTTCCTCCATATTGCATGGATGATTACCACTGAGTGAAACCCCAGGGTGGAGAAGAGACCTTCCTTAAGCAAACCGGTTTCTAAGAACCGCCTGTCCGAAAGCTGTGTCTGCTCTAGAGCCGGCATCCAAACAGTAGCGCTTGCAGAA
This sequence comes from Ambystoma mexicanum, assembly GCF_040938575.1. Classification (NCBI taxonomy): domain Eukaryota; kingdom Metazoa; phylum Chordata; class Amphibia; order Caudata; family Ambystomatidae; genus Ambystoma; species Ambystoma mexicanum. Next base: position 670,139,824 of record NC_090936.1, read on the forward strand.
AGCCAAAGGGGTGGCCCATGTGGCCGCCCTGCTTATGACTTGCCGGGGGACATGTTCATGGAAAGCGATGGCTGTTGCCTTGGCTCTGACTGCATGGGCGTGCCTGTTGGCCGGCAGTGGCTTGTGCTGTATCTCGTAGGCTTTTTTGATGGCCGAGACCATCCAACGGGCTATGGAGGCCTGATACCCGAGTCCAGATCCTCCAAAGGTGACAAAAAGAGCATCTGACTAGCAGAAGCCTTTGGTCCTGTCCAGGTAGAATTTCAAGCCACGCCTGACATCAAGGCAGTGCAGAACTCTCTGTGCCTCGTCTTTGGGCTCAGCAAAAAATGTGGGCAAAATAATTTCTTCGTTAAGATGGAATGCGGATGGCACCTTAGGTAAGAATGCTGGGTGCGTCCGTAGGACTACCTTGTCCTTGTGAAACATAGTGTATGGCTCCGAGGCGACCAGCGCCTGGATTTCGCCGATTCTGCGAACCGAGGTGAGGCCGACTAACAAGGCCGTCTTAATGGTGACCAGCCTGATGTCCGCAGACGCCATTGGTTCAAATTGGTTTGTGCATCAGGGCACCCAAGACTATGTTGAGGTCCCACACAGGGTGTGGCCTCTTGATGGGTGGGTAGAGCCTGGCGAGACCCCTCAAATGTTTCTTGACAATTGGGTTGAAAGAGGAAAAACTCTCCTCCGAGTTTCTGTATGCCCCAATGGCAGCAAGGTAGGTGCAGCAAGTGTCCACCTGCACGCCTGAATGGTCCACTTGCTTTTATACTGGGCCCTGGTAGATTTGCTCCTGGCGCACTGTAGGATGTCTAGATTAGCCTGAGAGAGGCTGATGTCCTAGCGTGACGTGTTCAGGAGCCATGCTGTGAGGGCCAATTTCTCTGGTGCGGGGTGGATGACCCTGCCCCCCTGCTGTGCCAGAAGATGTGCTGGACCCATAGGCAGGTGAATGGGAGGCCTCTCAGAGAGACTGAGCAGCTCCAAAAACCATGGCCTGGCTGGCCACCATGTAGCTATTAGGATGATGCCGAGAAGGCGAGACTCATTGATCTTGTGAATCAGTGGAGTGGGCGGAAAGGCGTGTGCTGTCATTCTGTCCCATCCGATCTGAAAGGCATCGTCCAGGGAGCCCGGGCCCTGAACCTGCCAGGAGGGTAACAGTTGGCACTTCCTGTTGCCCTGGGAGGCAAAGAGGTCCACCCGAGGGGGGTCCCATTCGCGAAAGATCTTCTGCAGCACTAGGTCGTTCAACTGCCAATCGTACTTGCCCGCTCGCAGTCTGCTGGACCTGTCTGCCTCCAAGTCGGATTTCCCCAGCAGGTGGACTGCCCTGAGGTAGATGTTGTTCTCCAGGGCCCACTCCCACATGCTGACTGCCAGCGTGCACAGTGGAGGAGGGGGGGGATCTGGTACCTCCCTGCTTGTTGACATAGAACATGCTGGTCGAGTTGTCCGTCTGAATGAGGACGACCTTGTCGGAAGGAAAGCCCTGAGCGTCAGCCAGTGGTTGTCCAGAGTGGACCCCCAACCCTCGAGAGAGGAGTCCATAGTGGTGGTGACCTGTGTTGTAGGATGCTGGAAAGGCCTGCCAGTCCACAGGTTGCAGTCCCTGGGCCACCATGTGAGGTCTGGGTGAAGCGATGGAGGAACGTTGATCATCTGTGACGGATGTCCCTGTTCCTGGTCACAGGATGCTGTAAAGTGCAGCTGTAACCTCCTCATCCTGAGGCTTGTGTGGCAGACGGCCAAGAGGACCACTGCCATGAGACCCAGTAGGTGTTGGTACCACCAAGCAGAAGTCACTTCTCTGCTGAGTAAGTGCACCGTGGCCCTCTTGATGGCTGTGATCTTGTCCTCCGAGGGAAAAACTTTCTCGGAGCACGTGTCCCAAATGAGGCCCAAGAAGCTAAGTCTGCGTGGGAAGCAGCAGCAAATTCTTGAGGTTGAGTGAAAAGCCCAGCTCGTGCAGTGTGTTCATGTGAGCGTGGTAAGTATTGTGCACTGCCTCTGGAGATGTAGCACTGACGAGCCAGTCGTCGAGGTACGGGTAGATGTGGTGGACATGAGCCCCGAGGAGGGCCACCACAAAGTTCATCAGCCTGGTAAAGACCATGGGGGCAGAGTTGAGGCTGAGAGGAAGCACCTTGTATTGGAAATAGCATCCCATGAGCCTGCCAGATCGGGATGTGTAGGTACGCGTCCTTCAGATCCAGGGAGCACATCCAGTCTCCCTTGCACATTGTCTCCGCTATCAAAGCTGGCATAACCATCTTGAATTTTTGTAGAGGTAGGGAGTGGTTGAGGGTGGAAATGTCCAGCACAACTCTCAGGCCGGCCTGGTTCTTCTAGATTCTGAAAATCCAGGAGTAAAACCCCAAGCCTTGCTGGCAGGCTCGGACTTCCTCCACTGCCTGGCTCTTGACGAGCGACCTGATCTCCGCCAAAGGAGTTACTGTCCCAAGCTGTGGGAGTAGAGGGGAGGAGGGAGGAGAGGCTGGGATAGGATGGCGGTACCCCATGGGAACTACAGAGAGGATCCAGGGGTATGCGAAATTCTGGCACCAGAAATGTGCGTGAAGAGCAAGTCTGTCCCCACTGGAGACACTTGGACCCAAAGGAGTTTGTCATGCCTTCTTTCCCTATGAAGCTGTTGCGGAGGAGGGGGACTGGAAAAAGCCCTTACCCCCCTCCCCTTTTTGTTGTTTGCACCGATGCTGGGATGGCGAACGGTCAGGCTGCCTGGACCTCTGCTCTTGGAAGCTGCGGAACCCTCCGTACATACGCCCATTCTCAGAGCGCGACTGGGTGTATGGTTTGGGCGTGGTCTTTGTAAGGATGGATAAAGACTTTTGAGAGCCGTTTTTCTTCTTATCCTGCTCCTCGTCAGTTGTGGAGTGGAAGTGGTCACCCCTTTCGAGCGGAAGATCTAGTATGCTTTCCTGGACATCCGGGTTGAATTTCGTAGGATGGAGCCAGGCCGTTCTTCTCATGTCCGTGGCAATACAGATGGCACGGCCAGAGATGTCAATGTGGGCCACGGAGGACTCCATGATGTCCTGCGCCACAATCTTGGCCTCTGCCAAACCCGCCTTGAATCGTGATTGGCTCTGCGCTTGGAGGTCTGGGAGGAAATCCGCAATTTCCCACCAGAGCCTCTGGTTAATGGCGGCCAGCATGGCATCTGCGTTGGCTTGACGCAGGTGCAAGGCTACTTTGGAATACAGCTTCTTCCTGTACACCTCCAAGATATTCTCCTCCTTGCTAGCAGCGCCGCAGAGGAGGAGGCTGAGGACGACTGAGGCTTGGAGTACAGTGATGCTGCAGCGATCACAGAGGATTGTGGCTGAGGATGGGCTGATAGCAAGAGTGTATCCCCCTCCATCTGCCTGTACTTGGCGTCCAGGTGTTTATTTACCGGCTGGGCTGAGTGAGGCTTGAGCCAGCCCTTCTTGGCCAAGGCAACTAAGTCCTTCTGCACTGGGATCCCCTTTCTGTCCACAGGACGTAGTGTGAGGACTTCTGCGAGGACCCCCTCTGCTGGTTGCTCGACCTCGAGTTGAGGAAGGGCCAAGTACTCTGCCAGCCCTGCTAGACATTCGTGGAAGGCCTCGGCTGAAGATGGTGTGTTAGGTCCTCCTCCTCCTCTGTGTCCACATGCAGGACTGCAGGGTCCGGCACCGGAGGGGGGGTGCTAGGAGCTGCCGGCTGCTCTGTGGGGACCGGAGTCGGAGGCTGCAGCAAGGGCTGGTATGGAACCGCCTGCCCAGTCGATGGAGGGCCGGAGCGGGCTGCTGAGGCTGAACAGGATCCAGAGCGGCCTGTACTGGGGCTTGCGGGGCCGGAGTCATGGGAGGGACAAGTCCCTGATGGCGTACCTGAGGATGACCCGCATCTCTGGAGATTTCATGAGCCCGAGGAACTTTTCAAAGAGCCTGTCCTCGCAGGCTGGATTGGTGGTAGGGGGTACTGACGGGGTAGCGGGTGGCTGCTGGAGCCGTCGCGTGCCCTGCCCATATGGACGCAGCGGGAACCTGCCTTGTGCGAAGGAAGGGTAAGCTGAAGGCCACATACCTGGTTGACACCAGTCTCACCTTGAGACACGGTCCTCCACCTGCCTTCCTTGGAGGGGCATCGGCCGGATGTCTGGATTTTCTGGCACTGCAGCCATTTGGTCGAGCTGCCTTCCACGTGCCTGCGTTGTGTTGCTCGGCTCACTTGGCCCCTCCCCATCCAGGACTCTTGAGTGTGGATCATGGGGCCTACCCTGTTCCTCAGGCCGAGGCCTGGTAGGCATTTCACCCTCGGCAGACCTGCCGGTAGAACTGCGTAAACGCGCCCCCTCAGACATGATGCCAGTACTAGGGCATAGCCTCTCGGGTGAAGACCTGGTAAAAGAACCTTCCGGTCCCGCAGCACCGTCACCAGGAGGATCTACTGATCCCTCGGCCAGTCGGCCGGTAGCTGGTTCAGGCTTGTTACTTGTGCTGGTACAAGAGCCTGCGTAGTCCCTCTCGCGTGGGTGAGTCCTTGGGAAGAAGTCTCCCGTTGCGGGGTGCATTGGAAAAGAGGATCGATGATAGACAAAGTCCTTTAGGTCCTTTGGAAGCGACCCCTGGAAGAGCAGCTTCCAACTGGCTAGTCTTTTCTTCGGAGACCTTGAGGAAAGCGTGTTGCACGTGGTACAAGCTTGCCAACCGTGGTCTGGGCCAAGGCACCGTAGGCAGAGGGCATGGGGGTCTTTAGTCGGGAAGAGCCCGTCACAGGATGGACACCTGCTGAACCCTGTAGAAGTCGACATGCGCCGGGGTGGAGCGTGACACCTGTGAGGACTGAGTACCTGTATGATAAAAAGACAAAAAAGACAAAGGGAAGAAGTATCCGCACGTGGAATACATGGCCGAAGCCAAACCCAGGTGCGCTGGTGAATTCGGTACGTTCCCGTCGTTGCGGAAAAGGGGACTGAGATGTGGCGCCGGAGGGCAGAGTCAGGGCATGCATGCTCCCAGTGTCGCACCCCTGCACGCCTCTAAATTTAAAGAGGAAGCAGGTTTTTTTCTGGTGAAAAAGCTTCCGTCTCTCGTTCCTCGCGAGGGACGCCAATGCAGTACAAAGGAAAGGGGATGGGACGTAGGAGTACACAGCCTGAGAGCAACCTGGTTATGGAAGCCTTAGACACGGCCTTCCCATGTCCCACAGGTCCAAAATTGACAAACAGTTGAGAAGTCTTCGAAAAATCCTTCATGCATGCCACTTAAAACTCCAAGGCACAAGCAATGTCCAGCGAATTAAACACCCTTTCAGCAGGCGTAGAAGGGTTCAGATAGAAAACTGGCAGAAACAAAGGCTTGTTGAGATGGCACTCTGAAGGAACCTTTGGCATAAAGGTGGAATTGGTCCGTAGCACCAACTTTGTAGCTTGTAAGGTCACGTGCGGCGCCTTGCAGGAGAGGGCCTGGATCTCTCCGACCTGCCTGACTGATGTGATGGTCAACAGGAAAGCAGTCTTCCACGACAGACTCTTCAGAGGGGTCCGATACATCAGTTCAAATGGAGGCCCCATGAGCTTAGTCAAAACTACATTGAGCTCCCAAGCTGGGGCGGAGTCTTCAACAATGGAAATTCCTGAAGAGGTCTTTCAGGAACTCCTTAATGAGCCTGTGCGTCCACAGGGAGTGCTTGACCGGTGTACCAGGATATGGAAGCCAGATGAACCTTGATTGAGGCGTCAGCCAGGCCAGCCTTGGTCAGCAAAAGCATGTACGGGAGGAGCTGCAGAGCCGTTATCCGCAGAGGCTTAATCATCCGAGTCCTGCACTACACTGTGAAGCACTTCCATTTGTGGCTGTAACAAGCTCTGGCATTGCCCAGGATATTCTTGCACTCCAGCAGCTGGGAATAGCGCTTAAACTCTAGGGCTGCAGGACCCAGGCCGTGAGGCTCAGCAACGCTGGATCCTGGCGCAGTATTGTTCTCTTTTCTGTGGAGAGAAGGTCCAGAAGTTGAGGTAGTAGGATGGACGGAACCACCGACAGATGGAGCATGTGTGGGTACTAGATCTGCCACAGCCACATCAGTGCAATGAGGATCATCCTGCAAAGGCAACGTCTTGAGTGTGTTGATGACACATAGCAGGAGCAGAATCAGAGGGAAGGAGTACGGGCAGGCTGACAGAATCGGCTGGCAAACCTCCGGCACTTGGAGTTGGCAGCTGTCATGAAGAGGTCAATCTGGGGGAAGACCCCACCTGCTGAAGAACTGAGACACCTGTGCTCTTTGAAGTTCCCACTAATGGCAGGACAGCTGCAGCCTATTGAGCCAGTCTGTGATGGTGTTCTTGGAGCCTGCCAGGTGGAAGAGAACGAGGAACATGTCCTGAAGAATGGCCCAGTGCCACAGGAACTGGGCTTCCACGGAGAGAGCGGAGGAGCCCGTCCCGCCTTTCTTCCGGATGTAGAACATGGTGGTGATGGTGTCCTTGAATATCCGCACCACCTTCCCCTGTAGCTGAGGATGGAAAGACTGGAGGCCAGAAGACTGCCTGGAGCTCCAGGACGTTTATGTGCAAGTCCTTCTCTTCTGGGAGCCAGAGGCCTCTGGTGTGAGACTACCCTGTGAGGGCTCCCCAGCCCTCTAGCGAGGCATCGTGGTGACTGTTACCTGGGTATGGGTGAATGCGAAAGGGGGCTCCTTTAGTGAGATGCGGTTGCACCGCCCACCACTGCAAAACCTGCATGAATGTCCGATTGAAGGTGATCTTGTCCGTCCAAGTGCTGTGACCTCCTGCCACCTCGTTTCTAGAAACTCACAGAGAGGCCGCATCTGGAGCCTGCAAAAGGGGACCAGATGGATGCAGGAAGACATGCCAGGCAGAGACTTGATGGACCAAACTGTTGCAATGGACACTGCTGACAGCTGCTGAACTGTCTGTAGGATGGCCTTGATTGCCAGACATGCAACCGTGTTGCAACGGGCACCCAGGAACAGAGCGTTATGTAATGGCACCATGCCCGACTTCGGATAGTTGATGGAGAATCTGAGCGAAGTCAGAAGGAATATGGTCTCGGCTGCATGCTGTGTCTTCAGTGCATGAAAGTGGGAGTGAATGAGCCAGTCTTCCAGATAAGGGTAAATGTGTATCCCCCTGCAGAGTAGATGCGCACACACCAGACCCACGCATTTTGTGAATACCCTGGGGGCTGATTTCAGGCCAAAGGGCAGGACCTTGAACTGGTAGGGATGTCCCTGGACCACAGGAACCTCCAATGTTTTTGATGAATGGGGATGTGAAAGTATGCATCCTCCAGGTTCAGAGTTGCCAGAAAATGTCCTTTCTTCAGCTGGTCCAGCACAGGCAACATGACCACCCTCAACTTTTGGGACTTTAAATACTTGTTGAGGCATCTTAAGGCTAGGATCGCCCACTGCTCTCCTGATTTTCGTACCAGAAAGTATCTGGAATACACTGCAGAGCCCCGGAGTCACTGAGGAACCGGCTCTATTGCCCCTTTCCTTAACATGGCCTGAACCTCCTGCAGCAGTTGTGCCATGTGAAGTTCTTGCTGCGCTACAAGAGGGAATGGGAGGGCACCGATGTTGAAATTCCAAGGCGTGTCCTTGATGAATAATGTCCAGCACCCATGTCAGTGATGATGTGCTTACATTGTTCGATAGCCGGGCTCCCACTGGGGTGCAAAAGTTGGTGCTCAGATCCACAGCAGGTTCAGGCCTGCTTGGGCATCTGCGTCCTGGCCTGTGGACGGCGACGCTGGTCTCCGCTGCCGGATGCCTGAGAGAGGCCCCCGTAGGCTTCCTGGTGTGAGAAACCTTGGGGTATTCTCCCTTTTGAACCCCAAGAATCCCCTATTTAGGTGGTCAGGGCATGGCCATTGCCTTTAGATCCAGACCCTGGGGGTGGACCAGTGTGGGAGGATAGCCCGGGTAGGGGACTCCGGGGTCATTGTCAGGGGAATACCCTAGGCAAGACACAGTATCCCTCTGTCACACGTTATCCACAACCATACAACCCCTCTGACTTTTTGGGGTATTTTCAAGCTCACAACATCTCGCCCCACCATTTTCATATACTACTGAGAAGAAGAGGAAACCTGGAGGGGTGAGGATTACCAGTGAAAAACCCACTAAGACACAGAAGACAGACTACAACACTGACAGCCGGCTGTCCCCTTAATGAAGTCAGGCAAGGTCAGGCAGACCCAACTCTAATCACACCTGCTGCCCATTAACCTCACACAGGTGTATAAAGAGAGGCTGCTGAGAGAGAAAGGTGAGATGCTATTGGGAGAGCAAGAGGTAGTCTGCAAAGCGGGGACCGGAAGAGGATCCCTCTTCAAATCCCAAACACCAAAAGCACACTGGGAAGACTGTCTGCAGCTGGGAAACCGAGAGACTGGGGGCTGTCAGGTGAATCCAGAGGAGGACAGCATGGAGCGACGCTGGCCCCGTGAAAAGTAAGGGCTGCAGCTTGTCACAGAAGCCGTGTCCCCTATGTGTTGGATTCAGGCAGCTAGGGCCTTGCTGTTGAGGTCCGGACAATTGCTTGTTCCCTTGGGGCCAGTGCCTACCCCAAGGATGTAGAGGGGCAGGTGGTGGTGACCTCATCACCACGGCAAAGGATGGAGCTGCTGACCTTGCAACACTGCCTGGTGAATCTGATCAAAAGAGAGAGTGAGAGAGACTTGGGCGAGCAGGTGGGAAGCAGAGCATGTGAGGGAAGGCACCAAGTAAAGCGAGCAAGTGGCCCAAACCCAAAAAGGAAGGTGAAAGTTGATGACAAAATAAATGAAGTTGGTCCGAGCCCGGAAGAGGGAGATCAGCTGAGAGTAAGTTGAAAAGTTAAATTGGAATTAGTCAGAGCACGGTCGAGGGAGACTAATTGAAAATTGTGTTTAGAGGATCTGAGCCCGGCTGAGGGGGATCTGGGGTGAACCGTGAATCACCTAAGAAAGTGATACCTGAAACATAATAAGAGCCAAAGTAACAGAGTGACCCCGTGTGAGTGAACACGATATTGTAAGTCTCTGAAAAATGAAAGCGAGTTCCCTGAAGTGAAGGGGAAGTAGAGGAAAAGTTAATAGAATCCCCAAGAAGGCTTGTTTGAAACAGAACTGAATGTAAAGTAAAAGGAATTGATCTTAAGAAATACAAGTACCAGAACGCAGCAGTGTCGGAGTGGTTATGTATGGGATTAAAGCAAAGCCATATAGTTTTGAAAGTCTCCGACAATAAAGCAAAGTGAATCTGGAAGTAAGAAGGTTGGGGAAGGATATCGCATTTCAATTGTGTAAACCAGAAGTAGAAGTGAACTTTTAATATTATTTTGCACTCGATGGCATTCTATGAATAAGAGACTTTTAAAGGGAATGAGACTTTGTTGTAGAAGGCCCTGGTGTTTCTTCTGAACTGCATCCTCGTGCTGGAGAAGCCAAAGTGTGTGCAAAGCTTGAGTATGCCACCTTGCCCTGTGCAGAAAACTTGGGGAAGGAAACCCGCGATCAGTCATTCGGACCCATTACTTTTTTTAACAGTATTTCTTTCGTAACACTGTTTCCCACACTATCTGTATTTAGAGGTAAGGATTGGCAATAGGTTTATTAGTATAGGCCCTTATATCGTGACAAGACACCACTAGAACTGCGTTATTATTTGATGGTTGTAGCTTGCTCCCATCTTTAGATTTAGGAATAGATAGGCGTTTTTTAAACCCTTTTTGAAGTTCAATAAACACTGAACTGTAGTCAGTTGTGTCTGTCATACTATTAATGCCATGACTTTCTTACACTGTGTGGTGGAGTGGGAGGGCCGACGATAGGGTGGTAGTGTCCCCCTTAGAGGACCTGGAGACTCTTCCTTGTGGGGAACGAAAGGACGACCTCCTCTGTTGCAAGGTCCACAGAGAGTGAGCTGCCCCTGTGTCTGTTTTGATAGCATGGAGAATAAATCAATCTACCATATGAATGCTCTTTATATGTGTGTTTCAGGTTGAGTATACTGCATATACCATGGTATACCCGCTCGTGGTCATCCTTGAGATCTGGGGAATTGACCCATTTTATGTTAACTTGCCCTGCCTTGCCAGACTAAGGGGAAGGTACTTATAACTTTTATTGATTGAATTGAGGATTAGAAACACACGGGTAGCCATTCCGTTTTTTAACTTGTACGATGGAGTGGAGAGTGGTGTTTGCCTCTGCTAGATATGTGCATCACACTTGGTTATTAAGAAGGAGGCTGTTGGGCAACACTTAATTTAACAATCCAGAACTGTCGTGAGGCTGCAAGCTTGCTCTCCTCACGGGAGGGGGGGGGGCATTGTAAGGTAATGGCCGTTTATGGTTTGATTTGAATTGTCATGTGTTTTAAAGGTTTTAAGTATATTGGCCATTGGGGAATTGTTTTTGTAACAAGATTTTAATGTGATGAATTGTGCTGAAGGTCTATACCGAATAAAGCTAATGAAAAGAAATGATAGCCTGGAGAGTCTCATCCACTGCCTTCCCAGATTGTCCCCATTAAAAGTCATGTCTGGGGAGGCCACCAGGGGGAGCAGGCAAAATGGAAGCTTGAACGAATGGCTGGGTCCCCCACCCTTGCCAACTCGAGTCTGGCAGAGTTGAGGGACCCACAACACCTGTAAGAGGCTCCTTGTATGGGTGAGTCTGCCCTGGTGCTGGGGAACGAAGAACTGGGGGCCGCACCTTCAAGCGCAAGCCCCAAGAGGTGATTGCAGTTGGGGCCTGCAGTGCAGAGACAGAGCGTGGGAAGGCGGGAAAGCAGCTTCCGGTGCCGCAGCATGGTGGGCGAGGTGCCCTGCTCTGGCTTCGGGGACATAACCTCCCTGCCCGTTTGGACGGTGGCTGGTGAATTAGGACATCAGGTGGTTTACTAAGGCTGCGGCAGAGCCGGCCCAGTGACAGAGTAGACTGGTCAGGTGGGCACACCCCTGTGGGGATAGGGGCGAGCAGAGATCGAGGGCAAACTCCAATAAGCCTGCACGCCGAAGCCAAGGAGGGGGCTAGATGAGCTGGAAAGAAACCCTTGCGCAATACCGACATCACAACGGCGAGAGGATGGCAAAGACTAGGGGAGACGGAGACTCACACCCGTGCGTGGGAGAGATTGGGACAATCAAGAGTGACATTCAGGCCATTCTAGAGGATATACGAGGAATGAGAATGGACATAGGGGTTAAGGGGACAGACCTCTCGGCAAGGGTGACCCTTTGGAGTAGAGAGTGGTGGGAGTGGAAGCTAACCAGGCATCAATTGGGGATCAGTGAGACAAACACTGGGACACGTTTTGCAGAACTGGAAAGGCGAGAGAAGAAGTTGTGCCTCAAGGTGGATGAAATTGAAAACAGAAAGGCGCAACAACCTCTGTTTTTTTGGGCTGTGAGAGGTGGAAGAGGAATCCCCAAACGGCCTGGAGTGGAAAATCCAGGACATCATGAGTATGGTGCTGGACTCCAAAGAGGGTGAACATATTACTTTGGATAGAGTGCACCATGCAGGGGGAGGGAGCAGAGGGCCTCGCGATCGGTCCTGGCGTGGTTGCACTACTACAGTGATAAGGTGAAGATCCTCAAGAAGGCGCGCCGTATAGGTAGCATAGAGTACGAGGACTCCAGAGTGGCCATCTTTCAGGACCTTTCGGCCAGTATCCTACTGCGGCGCAAGACGTGTGGGCCTCTTACTATGTCGCTTCAGGAGAAGGGAGTCAAATATACATGGGGTACCCGTTTGCAGTGATTTTTGAGTGGGAGGGTGGAAGGTATCACCTGGTCATGGAGGCAGAGGTTAAGAAGGCAACAGATGATTTGGTGGGTCCACAGAGCGGCGCAGATCCTGGCCGGTGTCCGCAAGGCCTGCAGACCTAGGGGAGCAGGCATAAAATACAGGGGGGCTAGGACATTTCAGAAGCTTAATACCCCCTCACTCTGGCGGGATGATACATGAAGGGGCTCTGGAATGCGGGTTGGTTAATCATCATGCTGGTTATAATACTATTAGTAATGACCCCCCCCGTTGGGGGGCTTTAGGCAGGGGTTCATTCAAGTGGGCGCAAAGTGGGAGTTGGGAGAGAGTAGCAGCGGGGATAGGTAAAACGGCCAGGGTGGGGCCGCAACCCTGGTGGTTCAACTGGTGGACCGTGATGGGTGGGACACAAGGTTGGGTGCCTCAGTTGGGAGCGGGAAGGGGGTTGGGGTAGAGAGGGGAGGGAAGGTGTTTATATGCAGCAGTCAGCTCGAAGGTTGAATCGGAGAGAGCACCTACAGGTATTGGCGGACAGGTTGCGAAAGATACGGATGGGCTATGGCTGAGATAAAGGTGACCACGTTGAATGTGAAGGTGTCACACTTTGCCTGAAATCTCTGTCTTTTGAAGTCTTGGACTTGGTCTTTTCCTTCTTCCAGACAGCTCGGGGCTTGTAGAGACACGGTCGCAGATCCACCGTCGCCAGCGTGCAGGCGAGTCCGACCGAGGGGAGTATGCGTTCAATTCCAGGAAGGAGCACGAGTAACAAAAGTCCCGGAAGGAAGGAAGCCAGGAGGAACCAGGATACAACAAGTTAAGGAGCGAGCGCTACGGGCGGGAGGCCCTAGAAAGGAGAGCGCTGAAAGATGGCTTAGGGATAGGGGAGGACTATAGAACATGGAAGATAAGGTACAAGCACAGGAAAAGTATGACCACATTTGCCGAAGTTCGGAAGTTAGCGTTGAGATGTGAAGCGCCGCGGTGGTGTGTCTCTTTTCAAGGAATTGGCGAACTCCTGAAAACGCTAGAGCGGTAATCGCGCACTAACGTCGGCCATGTAGAGTGTACCTTGGACGGAATGTAGCAATGTCTTATGGACCACGTAGTCCAGAAGGGGCTGAAACGACAAATCATGACAGCATGCCCCCTCTTAAACTGCGATCCTCCTGGTTTGCCCGAATGGGTCAAGTGAAATCATCATAGCAAGCGAGGGGCATTCATATTGGACACTGGTTCCCATGTTCGCTCACTAGGTGGATATCCTTTTGTTAGGCAGAATCCTGTGCAGTTCCCTTAGGGAACACTGCAAAAGATTAAGACTACAGGAGTAAGCAGTAAACCCAATTGGTAGCAGTCTGTACCACCCAGATTTACCTGGTAGCTGTGGCTGAGTAGTCAGACTTCTCTCAAGAAGAGTAAGGCAGTATATAGAGTATACACAATAGGGCCAAAAACACAGTGGAACAAGCAAACACTGGCCAGAGCTTTGTATCAAAAGTATATAATTATTTATTTAACACACACTTTAAAAAAATACACTAGCACTATAAGTCAAAGCAAGTTCAAAACACAATCAGAAAAGTATCAACACCTCCCTTGATAACTATTAGACAAGTCAGAGTTAAAACACCACTATTTGTTAAAACAGATGTTAGCGCGTAACCTAGATGGCACTCCAATAGTTAGGTTAAAGGGAGAGAAAAAGGCAGAGCATAAAAATAAAATAATTCTCAAGTCCAAAGCAAGTCAGTGAAGGCAGTATACACTGTAGAGCCAAAGTTCATAGGCCAGGCCCACTTTAAATGGAGCAAAGCGAAATGTGCCCAGGATCACATGGTTTAAAATGCACTAAAAGTCTTTGCAGAGTGTTCAAAAGAGGTTGGGGTGATTCGAGAAGGAAAGCTAGAAGGTCTGGAGCCAACCCAGTTGGAAAGCCAAGGATTTAAGGGTCACCTTTAGCAGTCCGAAGAAATGGAGGCCAGGTGGAACACAGTACCTTAAAGAGAGAGGAAGCTCCAGCGGCGGCAGTTGTTCCTGGCAGTGGATGCAAGTCGTGGTTTCGACCAGGGGAAGTGAAGATCTCATCGAGGAGGAAACGTGTAGTCGTTGCACTGCCCAGGGAAGAGACCAGCCGTGGAGTTCGTCGGTAAAAGGTGCGTTCCTTTTATTCACGGTCAAAGTGGTGAAGCTTGGCTATCCGGTCGCTGGGGTGCTTGGCACAGGCGAGTCAACCAAGAGACGTCTTTGGAAGGCGAAATGGCAAACTGGTTGATCCCACCAGCTCAGAGGGAGAAGACTCTTCCAGCAGAAGATCTCCTCTTGTCGTCGGGAAAGTGGTGAGGTCATTGCAGCAGGGCTCCACCGTTGGTGTCGTCGTTGCAGATGGCTCAGCTTCTTCCCTCTTTGGATTTATTAGGTCCTGTGGTGACTTCTGAGGTCCTGTGGTGACTTCTGAAGTTCTGGTCCCAAAAGCCCTGCTTTTATACAGAAAACCCCCCATTCAACAGCCTAGTTGTCACTCACACATGCTAAGTGGTGAGCCGGGCGGCTCTCCACTGGGCCAATCAGAATAGAGTGTGACTTGAGTTGCTAAGGCAACGCAGTCCAGGGTGCCAATTCCCCTCCCCACACATCCTGTGGAACACAGACAGAGTGGCACCATTTGGAGGGCTTCTGTGGAGAAGCCTGCCAAAAGGTGGAACTAAGGGCTCAACTTTGGTCAGAGTTACAGAGACGGACACGAATGCCATTTTAAAAAAGAGTTCTGGCAAAAAGACCCAACTGTGGATTGTGGATTTAATATTAAATAAATAAATCGGCGGTATCTTTAACATTGCACCAAAAAGTGATGCGTTTAAAATCAATGGGAAAATCCCATAGGAAATATTCCGGTGGAATATTTTGCGTGGTAACCACTGCCACCAGCCAGAAACTCGACAAGGGGGGACTGGATAGTGCCCCCTTGAAAACAGACCCAGGGCCAATATAATTAACCCCTTCCAGTACTTCCACAATATGATGGTTTGTACTGGTTCTGTTCACAATTTAGGACTAGTAAAGTCAATGGTGACTTTACATGCCCTGGGAGACAGTAGTCAGTCCCAGGATATGGAGTCTATGTTTGGGGGTCACTATGACACCCCTGTGTTACTGCACCGAGGGTGCTGTGTAAAACATATACAAAAACTAGATGATACCCTATGGAGTAAAGGACCCCATAGGCCATAAGCACACAAATAGAGACATACCTCAAATCATGTCTAAGAGTGGGAGTAAAAGAGTCTCACTTTTACCAGGAGAATAAAACAAACCCTAAAAATCCAGCAAAACTGCTGGGGGACTACCTAGGTTTGGGAAATTAGCCTTGTAAGAAAATTCTCCCTAACACCTTTGTTAGGCAGAAACCTGTGCAGTTCCCTCTGGGACCACTGCAAAAGACTACAGGTGTTTGGCAGTAAACCCACTTGGTAGCAGTCTGTACCACACAGATTCACTTGGTAGCTGTGGCTGAGCAGTCAGACTTCCCTCAAGAAGAGTTAGGCAGTATACAGAGTATTCACAATAGGTCAAGAGCACACAATAGAACAAGTAAACACTGACCAGGGCTTGGTGTAAAAGAGATATCATTATTTATTTAAAACCACATCTAGAAAAACACACAGGACTAATAGTAAGCAATTCAAAAAAACAGAGTCACTAAAAGATATACACTCCCTGAAAAGAATATTAGACAAGTCTTAAGTAAAGCCCCACTTATTTTCAGACAGCCGTGAGCGCTTAACGTAGATGGCAATCTAATAGTTCGTTTTAAAAAGGGAGAGAAAAGCAGAGAACAAATTGAACAGATCGCAACACTTTTACAAGAACATAGCAAGAGAGGAAGGCAAAGTAAAACCGTGTATTCAGAGTCAGTAGGCTGGATCCGCTTTAAGAGGATCGAAACGAAATGTGTCCAAGGTCACACGGTTGCAGTGCACAAAAAGTCTTGTAATGGTTCAAAAAGGAGTTGGACCAAAGAAAGAGACCAGTTAGAGGGTCAAGGCGGCCAGCCCAGTCCTTGTAGCAATCTTTAGAAAGGGAGGCCTGGCGGACACGGTACCTTAAAGTGGTGAGAACACTCCAGCGGGGGCAGTTGTTCCTGGCAGTGGATGCAAGTCGGTGCTTTGTCCGGTGGAAGAGAGGATCTCGTCGTGGAGGAAGACAGGAGTCCGTAGCACTGCCAGGGAAGAAACCAGCCACAGTGTTTCTCAGGTACAAGGAGTGGTCCGTTGATTCGCGGTTCAGTGGTGAGTGGCTATCCGGCCGCCGGGGTGCTTGGCACGGGCAGTACGACCACGAACCAGTCTGGGGTGCGAAGAAAAGAAGGTAAACTGGTTGTGCCCACCAGTCAGGGGAAGAAGCCTCTCCAGCCGGGAGATCTTCTCTGTCGTCGGGGAGTGGTGAGTCGGTTCTGCAGGGCTCCACCGGTGGTGTTCTCGTGGTAGGTAGGCTCAGCTTCTCCCTTGTCGTATTTTCAGGTCCTGTGGCAACTTCTGAAGTTCCAGTCCCCAAAACCCTGCTTTTATGCAGCATACCCCCATTCACTCAGCCTAGCTGTCAATCAAAAATGCTAAGTGGTGAGCCGTCACCACTTGGGCCAATCACACAAGAGTGCGACTTGAGTTACCAAGGTAACTCAGTCCAGGGTGCCTAAACCCCCTCCCACACCCACTGTGGTACCCAGACAGAGTGTCACCACTTTTGGAGGCTCCTGTGGAGAAGCCCGCCAAAAAGTGGAACAAAGGGCTCGACTTGGGTTGGAGTCACAGAAGAGAACACAAATGCCATTTTAGAATCGAGTCTTGGCAAAAAATACCAACCGGAGAATTAATATTAATTAAATAAACCGGCGTTATGTTCGAGGCTATGAGAATTAAATAATTAAAGTTGGTAGCCTCGAACAATGGGAAAATCCCATAGGGAAATATTTGCGGTCGAATATAAAAAGTAGTTTCCACTGCCACCAGCCAAAACTCGATCAGGGGGGACGGAGACGTGCCCCCTCGACTAACAGACCCCGGGGCAATCGAATTGCCCCGACCAGTACATCCACAATATGATGGTTTGTACTGGTTTCTGTTAATAATTTGGGACTAGTAAAGCCAATGGTGACTTTACATGCCCTGGGAGACAGTAGTCGGTCCCAGGGTATGGAGTCTATGGTGGGGAGTCACTATAACACCCCTTTGTTACTGCACGGAGGGTGCTGTGTAACACACATAGTAAAAACACATGAGACCCTATGGAGTAAAGGACCCCATAGCCCATAAAACACATAAGCAGTCAAAGGAACACCATAAATCATGTCCAAGAGTGGGAGAAAAAGAGTCTCACTCTTGGCAGGAGGAAAAAAACAAACTCCAGAAATCCAGCAAAGCTGCTGGGGGGACTCACTAGGTTAGGAAATTCAGCCTAAAGAGAGAATTCTCCCTAACAACCTTTCCATTCCACCAAATATTTTAGGCGACCCCTTCTGTACCTGGAGTTACAAATTCTGGAAACTTCGAATTCGACCTGGTCATTTTTGATTACGGGAGTAGGTCGAGGAGAGGTCCTAGTGTCTAGTGAATAAGGTTTCAGTAGGGACGTACTGGGTGAATCCTTTTCCAGGATTGGGGCAATTGAAGCCTGAAGGCTACAGGGTTGACTATTTCTTTTATCGTAAAGGGTCCATAGAAACGTGGAGCCAACTTGTTAGGTATTGGATGTTTATGTAAGAGTCTCGAGGAAAGCTAGACCTTATCACCGATGGTGTACTTAGGACCTGGTCTTCTCCTGGAATCAGCATATCGTTTAACATCCTCCTTGTGTACTGTAACCAAATGCTCTATCCAGGAATCAACCGATAGACCTGGGGTGGAGTGAGGTAGCACAGTAGGTAAAACTGATGGATGAAATCCTTGGGAGCAAAAGAATGGGCTGGTCTTAATGGCAGCATGGTCGGAGTTATTGTAAGCAAATTCAGCCACAGAAATCAAGACAGACCAATCATTCTGCACCTTGGAGGCAAAACCTCGTACATATTGTTCGAGTGTTTGGTTGACTCATTCTGTAATCCCATTGGTTTGAGGAGGATATCCTGAAGATAAGGCGCGTTGGATGCCTAACATTTTTGCACAGGTATTTCCAGAACTGGGAGATGTACTGGGGGCCCCGATCTGAAATGATTTTGGAAGGAAGGCCAGGAAGTCTAAATATGTGGTCTACGAAACTTCCTGCCATTTCTTGTGCTGAAGGTAACTTTTCCACTCGTCACAGCTCCACGGACCGCTTCTAGGATGTTTGAAATGAGTGGTAGCAGATAACGGTCCTTTCGTGTGCATTGGTTGAGCCCCCTGTAGTCCAGACAGGGTCGAAGTTCCTTAGTATCTTTCTTTGGCACAAAGAATAAGGATGCTCCTGCATGGGATTTCGATGGGCGAATGGTGCCGCTGGATAGATTAGTGTCCAAGTATTCACGTAGGGCTCTCTTCTCAGGTTCTGAGAGTATGAACATCCTTCCAAATGGTATGACTGCGGAGTCGTCTGTTTTAATGGCACAGTCTTCGGGTCTGTGGGGAGGGAACGCTTGAACAATATCTGATGAGAATACATCCGAGAATTGTTGGTAAGGCTCAGGTATCTGGGTGACAGTAGACACACTAAAGCAAACTTTTAGTCTACTGGGTTTCCAGGAAATAGGGTTGAGTCCCTTGAAACAGACAATATGAAAGACAATACACTGATCTTAAGAATAAGGATCCTGCGGTCCAGTTAATTTACGGATTGTGTCTTTGAAGCCAGGGCATGCCTAGCACCATTGGATAATGAGCAGCCTTTATTATATCGAAGTTTAGCATCTCTTTGTGGTTGTTTATAGTCAATAACAGTTTCGTGGTTTGCTGGGTTATGGGTCCTGAAGATAACGGACTTCCATCGATACCTTCGACCGCCTGGATGATGTCTTTGGTCTTCCGGGAAACATGATGTTTCAGGGCCCAATCATGGTCAAGGAATATGCCCATTGTTCCACAGTCTACCAGGGCCAGGACGGGATACGTTTCATCTTTGGTGACTGACAGAAACACTTGAAGAATCACCAGACTGTTTGTGGGTTGACTGGTTTTGCTTGGGGAAGACTTGGAGCACGACTCTTTCTCCCGAAGCTGGGCTCCATTCAAGATCGGGAGCTGGCGTTTCCCGAACGCCTGGGAGGAGCTATTGGGCAATTTCTCACTAGCCGTTTGTCTGATGCACAATAGATACATAGTCCTGTATCAATTCTACGAGCTCTTTCTTGTGGAGAAATGGGGCCCCGTAAGGAGCCAAGTTGCATTGGTGCAGGATCTGGCTGGGGACTGGAAGTCGCCTCCTTACGACTGGTATAATCCAAAGGGGCCTTTGTTGGCAGGGAACGTGTCTTTTTCCTTACAGACTTTCTTTCCTGGATGCGGAAATCAATTTGCAATGAGAGGTCCAATAAAGCCTGGAACGAGCTTGGGTGGGCTACCCTGGCGAGTTCATCCTTGATTTTGTCGTTCAATCCACGGCGAAACAGTGTGAAACAGGCTTCCGGAGCCCAGTCAGCCCCCTTGGCCAATTGTTTGAAACGGGTGACGTACGACAACATATCCCGAGAACCTTGTTGAAACTCCAGTAGCTTCTCTTGAGCACTGTAAACTTGTTCAGGTCGATCAAACATAGTTTTAAAGGCATCTACAAATCCTTCATAGTTGTTCATGAGTGGGTCCCCTGCATTAGCTAGGGGTGTTGCCCAGGCCAACGCGTTTCCTGAAAGATGGGAAATTATAAACCCAACCTTGGCTCTGGGTGTTGAGAAGTAGTAAGGTTTGAGCGCTTTGGGCGGAAGGCTCTAGAAAGGAGAGCGCTGAAAGATGGCTTAGGGATAGTGGAGGACTATAGAATCTGCAAGATAAGTTACGTGCACAGGAAAAGTACGACCACACTTGCCGAAGTTTGGAAGTTAGCATTGAGACACGAAGCGCCGCGGGGGCGTGTCTCTTTTCAAGGAACTGGCGAACTCCTGAAAACGCTAGAGAGGTAATCGCGCACTAACGTCGGCCATGTTGAGTGTACCTTGGAGGGAATGTAGCAATGTCTTATGGACCACATAGTCCAGAAGGGACTGAAATGACGAATCATGACAGAAGGGGCTTAACTCTCAGAATAAGAGATTCCTCAGGAGCAACATTTTCCACAAACCATGCTTAGCAATCCTTTTTTTTGCAAGAGATCCACAGGAATAAAGCGGAAGGACATCGGCAAGACTTATTGGGCAGACCAAAAGGATCGTAAGAAAGAGGGGGGTGGGCATTATAGATGGAAAAGCATTCCAGATGGCAGGAATCCAGATCAAGAGGGGCTATGGTGGGCGGTTCTTGGGGATTAAAGGCTACCCACGAGGGTACGTAGGTCACATTGGCTACATTATATGCTCCAAATGAGGGCCAGGGGAAATTCTTGCTGGACATTTTTGGAATGATGGCGGGATGGATGGAGGGGGCCACAATCTGGTGGTCCACCCAGTACTAGATGGCAAAGGGGAGGGGGCACGGGGGCATGGATGAAGAAAAACAGTCTTTGGTAATCTCCTGCAGGAACACGACTGGGTGGATGTTTGTGCGTAGCCACTTCTCTGGGCCTGAGGGCTATACATCCCCCCCCACCACACCAGTCATACACTAGAATAGACCTGCTTCTAGTCCCACGGGATCTCGCAAGAGCAATGATGCACCCAAAGGTTGAGGGATTAACATGGTCAGAACACAAAATAGTGGTGGCTGAATGGAGGGTGCCCACCGGATCTGTTGGGCTGTTACACGCTTTAATTGCCGATTCTATGCAAGTCTCAGAAGCTGTCTGCGTGAAGAAGAGTCTGTGCCTTGGAAATCCTTCTGGAAGACTTTTGTGTTCTGCATCACAAAGTAAATATATTGACTTCAGTGTGGACTTGCATTCGGACTCGTGCTGGGTCTTATGTTTCTAACTCTTTCCTTTTCACTGCTTGCAGCCCCGCACGCCGCCAGGCCCGCCATGTGGCTGTTGGGTTGATCGGCTGTGCGGTGGGTAGGTGAGTTTATTATCTTCTTACTTGACTGCTGTCTCTAAAGCCGTCCTTCGTTCCTTATGCTTGGTCTAGCATGGCCATAGGAAAGCCAAATACTCCTCCTGACCGAAGGATCGCGCTTTCTTCTTATCTAACTTGAGCGCAGATTTTTCAAGTACGGTTTTTACCGGTGGCCTGTGACTATGTTAAAGTACCTGTCAACTACCTATTAGGGAAACATACTATACTGAGCTTAACAACGTTTTCCTCTAGTTGACACAGATTTGATACATCATGTACTAAGTGGCATTCCGTGTTGTGTGTGTTGTCATTGACGTACACTTGTGATATTCACTGAGCCTTTAACTGTACATCGGAATTAAAATCGCTTACCTTTTTACACACTGGGAGTACAATTGGTGGAGACACTTGCTCACTGTTTGTTATAGTGTATGGTGGTAGCATTACTCGCCGCAATATGGTTGGCAGCCTAAGTAGTGGGAAATGTATTAATTAAATGTAATAATGAGGGAAGAAAGAATTCTAGCCTCAATACTACTGCTCCCATACAATTTCATGTATCCAATGAGAAGGAAGGCGATGATCTAAACTACAAACCCATGTTAAAGTATTCTATGCTCGCCGAAGGGGTCATGGACTGCGCCGTACAGTCTATAATCGTTGGCCGTGGAACCAAATGACAGCATGGGTCCGCCCTCTTCTTTGAAGCTGCCACACACCCATGTAAAAGCTCCTCCATTCCCAGGGCAATTTGCGTTTGAAACGCCTGCTGCAAGCTTTCATGGTTTTACGCCAACTAATCCTTTGCCAAATGTGAATTCGCTATTATTACAGGACAAACCATTTAATAATTGCATCTCTGATATATCCATACTGGCCCGACTCTTCAGAGGGAATGGAGCAAGCGTTTCCGAGTATCGTTGGGACACTCTTCTCCTATCTCAGTGCTCCCTTCTGAGGTTGAAGAGATATGTTTGCACAGTTTTCGGGGAGGTAATGTTGATGGACATATTCCACTCCACGGGAGGCATCATGTTACTACACCTGATCGTCCTTCCACAAGCTCGCCAACCTCTCCAAACTATACCCCACAACAGAGGATTGACTTTATTAAAAGGAACTTGAGAACAGGGTGCTTCCCTCTGCGATCTCAGTAATAGTCAAATCCCTGGCCCCAGTAATGACTGACTCTTCTGCCTTTTCGGTGATTACTCAGATTCTTAATTTCCTTGATAAAGGCCATGAGAGGTCACATGTAGAGCTAGATAACATCAAACTCTCTATTGGGGATCTTACTGGGAAACTGTGTAAACTGGAGGGCTTTATGTTTTCTCACGCTAATTTTCAGGTAGAAAAAATGGTTACTTCGCGATTGAAAAATTACAAATTCCAACTAAAGTAAATAAAGACACAAAATCTACACAAACAATTGAGTGTGTAAACCCTGGGAATTTAGCATCTAGAACCTATACCCAAGCAGTTTCTGGTGGTATTCGAGAGGACGCCTCTGATAAGAATCTGGCTTCCGTTCCACTGTTTGATGCAGTAAAACTCAATGCATTAAAACTGGATGATGTATTTAGATTCCCAAGTACTGAAAAGTCAATGTATTATGCGGAGAGAAGGAACAACAAACCAAATGCTGATGTACAAGCAAATATCGGTGTAATGCTAGATGATGCCCCAAATAGTCGGTCCCTGCTCATTGAGGTCATTGACCAACTCGATAAAGACAACATTTCTGATCCAAAGGCAAATGAATCTAGCTCCTCGAATAATTCCCAAGACTTTAATGCCAGGTTATATTCTCGCAAGCTCAAGTGGGCTCATGCAAGATCTCTCAAACGTAACAACAATGCTAGGAAAAATAACAAGTCGCAAGAAAACAAAAAAATGAATCTAAAAATGTACCCGACATTAAAATCCATGGCAATGTTCTGAACAGCAACTAACTATGTCACACCTCTAAGGACGAGGAAAATATTGATCTAGAACAATTAAATGAAGAATCCAAAATATTAATGAATATGGATAAACAGGAGGGAATACAGAAGAAAAAAAAAAACAATGGAGGGTGCCGAGTTGTGAGCGGCGGCAATGCCGCTGGAGGTGTAATGACAACCTGATAAGGTATCTGATGTTCCGGGACATTCTGGAGAAGGAGATAAGGGAGTACTTTGAGGCCAATGACACCAGCGAGGTGTCCATGGCTGTGGTGTGGGAGGCAACTAACGCCACATTCAACCTAGTGGAAGGAGCTAGGAGGAAAAGAGAGAGGGGTTTAGTGGAGGCTGGACTCTGTGTTGAGTTGAAGGTGCTAAGGGCCTAGCTGGGGCAGGATGGTGCAGATAGGGAAGGGATTCTGGAGGCGATGAGGGATAAAAGGCAGGAGATCCACTCGGGGTCCATAGGCAAGGTGGGCAAAAATACTACGAGAAGGGTGATGTTGCTGGAGCGTTCATGGCAAGCAGGGTGAGACGGTGTAGGGCAGAGTGGAGGGAGGACAGGGTGCAAGGGGAGAATGGAGAAATGGCGATATAACTGAAGACATTCTAGCCCAATTTGTGGCTTACTACAAACAGCTCTATGCTAGACCACAGGAGCCGACAGGCGTGAAGATTCGTTCATACCTCAGCAGACTGCCGCTTGTTAAACTGACAGCGGAACGGGGGAGGCGCTCAAGGCGGAGGTAACGAGGGAGGAGGTGTTGATAGTGATCCAGAAACTAAAAACAGGAAAGGCCCCGGGTGACAACAGCTTTACCAGAGACTTTTACAAGCAACACCAGTTGTTGTTGACAGCACCCCTGGCCAAACTGCATAAATCCATGGGGACCAGACGGGCTTCATCATCCAGAGACAGGGGGCTGACAATTTAGGGAAGACACTTCATATTATCAATACTCCAGTGGTGGCTAAAGAAGGAGCCCTACTGTTGGCCTTAGATGCAGAGAAGGCCTTTGACCGGATGAGCTGGGCCTTTATGAGGGAGGTGGGCTTTATGAGGGAGGTGTTATCGGCCATAGCGATGGGCACAAGATGGAAAGGGTGGGTCTCGGCCCTAAATTCCAACCCGCCCGCCTGGGTGGGTGGCAGTGAATGGGAGGACGTTACAGGCCTTCACATTGCAGCGGGGCACGAGACATGGGTGCCCACTTTGCCCCTTGCTCTATGCTTTGTTTATGGAGCCATGGGTAGTTAGGTCCAGGGGAGAGGCGAGGATAAGAGGGGTCCCGATAGGGGAATTAATGTGCAAGGTTAGCCTCTTCGCAGATGATGCTTTATTATACATGGCCAAACCTGTGCAATCAGTGCCACATCTACTGGACAGTTTAAAACAATACAGGGAGTTCTCCGGCTTTAAGGTTTACTTGGAGAAGTCTGTGGCATATGTGGTTGGGATCTGTAAGAGGAAGAAAGGGTGTACGTTAAGGGGCTGTCGGTCCAAAAGCAGGGGGATTCTTTCCGATACCTGGGGGCACAGGTGTCCCGCAACTATGAGGATCTCTTTGCAAATAACTATCTGCCACTATGGTCAGAGGTGTGGAGGGACCTGAAGAGATGGGCAAAGACACGACCCTTATAGATGGCCCGCCTAAATTGTATTAAAATGGTGGTGCTCACTAAATTCTTATTCTTGTTTCAAATGCTCCCGGTGGTGGTCCCTGAGGACGTTCCTTGAGGAAGCCAAGGCGGTATTGTTGAAGTTTCTATGGGTAGGGGCCAAGCATAGGGTGGCATATACGATCCTAATTTTAACAAAGGAGGAGGGGGTGAGTGAGGTTCCCTGATCTCTGGAAATACCACCTCGACCCACTCACCGCAAAGCAGTGGGTGTTAATGGACAACGCTGTCCTGGCCCCAGACTCGCTGGGGGAATGGCTGTGAGTTCCCAAGGCGGCATCCCCAGGAGGGTGTTACAGCATCCGATCCTGGCGGTCCTGTGGTCTCTCTGGAGGGATTGAGGGGTTGGGGGGGGAGAACAAGTGGCTCACTACGTGGCCGTCACCCTTAAGTTGTATTTGGGCCCCACCCTTGTGGGACGGGATCGAGGAACCCCTAGCTTTTCAATTGTGGCATGAAGGGGGGCTCTGCAGGGTGGGGCAGTTGTGGGAAGGAGGGGTTTTCATACCACTGGTGTGACTAGAAGAATGCTTGCAAGTGGGGAACCTATCAGTGTTCCACGATTTGCAGTTGAAAGGAGCGTTACTGGATGACAGGTGGGTTGAGAACTTGTGTAGAGGCTTGACAGATTTTGAGCATATATTGAGTACAAAGACGCCTCAAGGGGCCTCATTGCCAGGCTCTACAGGGGTATGTTGTGGGCAGAGTTGAGGGTCACACCCCCAGCCAGGAATAAGTGGGGACAGGACCTGGGAAAGGACATTGATGATGCCCTGTGGGCACTATATGTGCAGGAAAGTATCACACGCAACAATGTCTCTGCAATATAGGCACCAGGCTTGCAAGTTGTTGCATAGGTGGTATTATGAGCCCATGGTACTCGCCAAAATGTGTGGGGGGTGCGACCCCCAATGCAGGAAGTGTTATCAAGAGCAAGGGGACTACTTTCATATGTGGTGGGGGTGCTCTGAGGTGAAAGCATACTGGAAAGAGGTTCTAGCGTGGATCAAGGGGGTTGATGGGGTTGAGAGAAGGCTCTCACCATAGCTCCTCTTGTTTGGAATGGGGCTGGAAGAGGAAGGGAGCGAGATAGAAGAGGGGCACATGGTGAAAGTCATGTTAGTGGCCGCCAGGTGTTTGGCCCAGTGGTGGAAGAAACCGCATTGCCCGAAAGAAAACGTGGGTGACGAAGATAAGAGCGATCTATGACATGGAATTCCTAACACACCTGCTGGATGAATTGCAGTCAAACATTGAAGGCTTGTGGGTCCCCTTTTTTGAGAAGTATGGCTGATGATTACTATGTGAAACGGAGGTGGGGAGGTGATGGGCCTAAGTGGGCGAACTGTGAGAAATCTTTGATGGGGTGCCCTGCAATGGCCGAGTTCATCTGGGGACGCTGGACTGCTATGGCCTAGCTGTGTAACCAGCCTGGAAGAGGTGGGACTGTCTGTTCACGTTTTATCATTTATATTGTGCACCACTGACCCAGAGGCTTAAGGGCACACAAAAGGGGTGGGACTTACTCCTTCCAGACACAACACTGTTTAAGTACACTGAGGACTGCTGCAGGGGGTAGGGAGGAGGGGTTGTTTGGGAGGGGATGTTGAGGGGAATTGTTCTTGTATTATTGAAAATGTGAATAAAGTTTAAACTTAAACAACTTTGGATTGCACATCTGCTCAAAGGTTTGTGGCCTTCAGCCACCCCTGGTGCCACAGGGCCAAACCATTGCTAATCTGGCAGACCCCAGGTGCGCTATGTCCAGCGCCAGCGTAATGGCAAGATCCAACGCCACCTCATCCTCCTGGAATAAGGCCAGCGCCTCAGCCTTCTTGTCATCAGGAAGGAAATCACATATCGGCATGAGCTTGTACCAAAGCTCCCTGTCATAACGAGACAGGATGGTGAGGGCATTGGCGACCTTGACGGTGGAAACTGTGGTGTAGATGACACGGTTACTCACTGCATCGAGCTTCTTGCCCTCCCGGTCCAGAGGCACCATGGAGGATGAGGAGTTGGACAAGCACTTCCTGACAGCGGCAGACACCACCGACTAAGGAAAAGGCTGCGACCTGAAACACCCGGGACCCGAATCCAAAACCCTGTATTTCTTCTCCAGCCAGTCTCTCTTGGCATCT
Source organism: Ambystoma mexicanum (assembly GCF_040938575.1). Classification (NCBI taxonomy): domain Eukaryota; kingdom Metazoa; phylum Chordata; class Amphibia; order Caudata; family Ambystomatidae; genus Ambystoma; species Ambystoma mexicanum. Next base: position 670,166,468 of record NC_090936.1, read on the forward strand.
TCATAAGGCAATATTCTTCATCCCAGATGCCGTCCAACAACGGAACCAACATGAGCATCTTCCTTGAGGACTCACGTTGCTGAAAGAGAAACCCCTCCTTTTCCTCCAGCACCAGAATGAAGAGCTTGGACGCCTTTGAGATCATGGCATGGAAGGAGACAATTTCTTCTGGTGGAGAAGCCCTGGCGGGCTTGTCAGTACCCAGGGGCTCCCTGTCAGCAGGGACATAATCTTTGTACTCGACCGTATGAGTGGCCGTGCTATCCCTGTCAGTGCCAGTGTCTGTACGCAGTGGCTCTTCCTCCACTGGGGTCAAGGCCCTATAGGACGGCGTCAGCTGATGCTCTGGCCTGGGAGGACTCAACCTGGGGGGATGGGTGGGCTCCTGTATGGAGGCCACCCCGTGAGGACTGCAGGCCGGCCCAGAGGCAGGAGCTGCAGGCATCCTCTGTTGAATATCCACCACCAAGGTGTGCAGGGTGGTGAGGATGTCCAACGACATATCGCTAGGTGCTGGTTGGGGTGCCACCAGGAATGGAGTTCGGGCAAAAGCCTGGTATGGTTTGTGGTGTGGAGATCCCTCTTGGGACATTGGTCCTTGGCCCTTTTCATGTTCGAAGTAGAAATCCTCAGGCAGCTCATCCTCAGAAATACTATAGATGTGAGGAGATTTCCTCGGCATCCGACAGGGGCTGGAGGAGACACCCTCATGGGTCTCGGCAGAAAGTCCGGCAAAGGCAGCAACACCCTCACCCTACCAGAGTCCTTCACGAAGGAGGCGATGATGAGTATCTGCAAAAAACCTCCATCGAGGTTGTGGTCCGTATTGCCGACGAAGGCCAAGGAGGCAAAGACACCCTCAGCATTGTTGCTGCTGAACTTCTCGTTGACCAAGTGTCAGAATTCCTCTTCACTGGTTGACCCCGTAGTGTAGAAGAAGAATTCTTCCCACCAATATACCCCTCTGAATGGTAATAATTCACATACAGAGGGATCAATTAACTGAAAGATGTTTTCAATGATGTTTGGATTTCCCTCAGAGACCACCGTAGCTGTAGAAGGAAAGAAGCATAATTAGTATCCAAGTATACCGTGTGTCTTCTCTAAGTACTAACACTCCTCCCACACTAACCTGCTTAGAGATAGAACAGATCATAAGTTGATTAACCTCGATCTAGCAGGAACCGGAAACAATAGGAATTCTCTGCAAAACAAACGACCTCTCTGGTTACTATTCCCTTTTACACTACAGTACTAATAAGAAGAAAAGCACAGAGATTCTTACCAGAGGGAATCCAGGGTTTAACTATGCATGGTAAATATTCGTGATGCAAGAGAAAGATGAATTGGGAGGAATACGGAAAGTCAAGGTGTTTTTTCCTAATGTGCAACTCCCGTGATGCAACAAACGTTGTCCCACGTAGCAGCGGAGGCTGTCCCGCGGCGCAGCCGATGCTGTCCCACGTTGCAGCGGAGGCTGTCCCGCGGAGTAGTCTATATATATTCAAGAGAAGTCCTTTAAACAATCCGGGTCAAATCCATACGAGCAAATGTAAACTAGAGGAAAAGACGATAATCAAAATCCGAGGGCAGAAGGCAAGGGTCGAAAAACCAGTAGATCACTGAAATACCAAAACAGACTAGGATTATCCAAAAGCAAGGTCGGTTATGGAAGCAAGGGTTCAGGATACCAGGTAAACGAGATGCAAGACAGAAAACAAGTAGCGCCAAAAATGCTTTATCAGAAGCACTGAGCAAGCAGGGGGGCGGGGTTAAATATCCAATGTCACATGATCACCGCCGTGAACCGACACGCACGTTGCCTCTCCTTAGCAACGCAGTGCTAAGCTTCCATGGCAACCTCCAGCCACCTCGGAGGCCCGTAGTTCGGGATATTCCTTTCTGTGAACCACAGCGCAAAACTCGGTTGAGTCCCGTGTTTTTACTGATGAAACGAACAGTACGTCTCCCATTCCGGGAATTTGCGCGCATAACACCAAGCAACAGACGTCATTGAAGGGGTCGTCAACGAGATGGTCGCCAACAGGGCAGTCAACGACAGGGCCGTGGTCATCGCGAAAAGAGGCCGTTGATGAAGTTGTCGTCGACGTTGACAAAGACGAGTGAGTCACCAACGTGCCTCCCGCAGGTATCTCCTTCGATAACTTGTCCTTGGAAAAAAAGAGTTAGGGACTTTCCTCGCTTGAAGGCAACCCACCAACTGGTAGGCTGTCAATGGTGCCGGCGACTGGCAGCGACCCCTTCCCGAACCAGATCCCAGTGATCTTCGTGGGAGCAGATGCATGATGTTTTGCCTTCTTTTGGATCCGCTGGGAAGAAGCATCCTCAAAGGACCTCCGCTTCTTTTTCTCAGAGGCAGCACACTCCTGAGACCTGCTGGATATCGACGAGGCATGACTGCGTCCAGAGGCCACATCAGAGGTATTCTTCTAGTTGATCCAAGTTACCAACCTCTGGTAGAGAGCCCTCTCGGTCTTTGCCAGGAAGCGACCTCAGATATCACACCTGTCTTCGTCGTGGTCTGGGTCGAGACAAAGGCACTTGAGGTACCGCTCCTCAACATAAACTTTCTTCAGGCCACAGGAATCGCAGGCCCCGAACAGACTTCTCTTACCCGTGTCGGACATTGTCAAGGTGAGATGTAGGTCCAAGCATGGGCCAGCCGAATTTGCAGAGAGAAGATCCAATGGTGGAACGCGATCTTTGCTTACAAAGGGTCTGAGTTGCCGGTAGTCGATGTGTAACTATCAAAAACTATCCAAAAATAGCAGAAAAGTCACAATCTGTGAGGAGCGAACTGAGAGGACTCCCAACACTGAAATGTGCAGTAAAAATCTGAAGATGGCAACCAGGGGTGGAGCTCAAGAGGACAAGTGTCATTGGCTGGGGGCAGTATGACCCAAAGGACACTAATTGGTCATTGGGAGGACAAGCAGTTTTCAGTCTAAGGAGAATCTGCTTTCTTTTAACCGAGGATTGGAATAGGCAGGGTCTCCCTTAGCTCCACCCCTGGAGGCCATGTTCATATTAGCATAGCAAACGTGAGGGTGGCAAGATGAGCCAAGAAGAGCCGTATGCGGGGTAATCGAAAGGGTCAGATGTGCATCTATGAAAGATACCAATGCTGGGTAAATGTATAGTTAATTGACTTATTCCTTCTATAGCATTGGATCTTTCATAGATTCACATGCTGTTTGAATGGATTATAAGGAATTATTCTACTATGGATAAAATGCAAAAATGGGAGGAGGAACAACTGACCTTCAAGGAAAGGCCACTTTATGTGAGAGGGCAGGTGAGAAAGCACGGCTTGTCCGGCCCGGGAATCCTCTGTGGAACCCCGGTCAATGCAGTAGTTCCTTGTTATGGTGTGAGAACTAAATAAGACAGGCAGGTGCAAAGGTTCATTGAATTGGAAATAAAACGGTACCTTGGGCATAAACATGGAATTTGTTTGTGAAAGACCATGGATTTGTGGAAGACGAGATAAGGCGGCTTGCAAGACAACGCTTAGATCTCCCCCACTCTCCTGGAAGAGGTAATTGCAACCAAGAAGGAAGTGTTCAATTACAGGAAATTGATGCTCGCTTTGTGCAAGGGCTCAAAGGGAGGTCCTATTAATTGGGACAGAACAATGTTCAACTCCCAAGTAAGAGCCAGTGCGACAGCTGGCAGGAAAGCATCGAAGAGTCCCTTCAAGAACTCCTTAATAAGTCGGTAGGACCATAATGAAAGAGTGACTGTGAGTAAACTGTAAAATAACAGCAAGATGCACTTTAATAGAGGAATATGCAAGACCACCACAGGCCAATGGCAGTAGGTATGGCAGAATGTTCTGAGGCTGGAAATGGAAGCAAGAAACAGTAGAAGGCATACAAGCCTTAGCAAGATTATCTCTGGAGTCCTGGGACACAGGGAGGTGCCCAGATTCTAGGTAAGCAGGAGGCAGGCCATTAGATTGAGGGAGACTGGAATGTGGTGCAGAGTTGCATCTGTCTCCCTGGAGAGAAGTTAAAGACTGGGGCCAATCAAATGGAAGGGGTCAATGAGAATCTGAGGAGTTCGAGAACCAGAACGGTCTTGTTCAGGACGGAACCACCATATTCAGTTTGCTGTTGTCAGAAGGAGGGAATCCGTAAAGAAACGTGTTCACCCATGGAAACATTAAGGGGTTTCCCCAGCTTCCGGCTTCAGGATTATGACGAATGCACAGCATTTTACGTTGTCTTTTGTGGCAGAGGTCTATCTCCAGAAGACATACAAAAGATGTGCAGAACTTGGTTGTGAAGTTTTTCCATCACAGAAGTGTAGTTCCCTGCTGAGGGAGCCGGCCTCCCAATTATGAATGCCTGGCAGATCGAAGGGAGAACATCCAGTGTGCCAAGGCTCATTTCCAGAGGGACTATGCTTCCACTGAGAGGACAGCTGATTGGGTGCCACCTTGTTTACGCATGCTGGTTTTGTTGTCCGTGAACATTCAAACCACCTTCCCCTAGAGATGGAGGTGGAGGTATTTCAGTGCCCAGACTACCGCTCTCAGTTCCAGGACATTGATGTGTAACAGCTTCTTGTTTTGTGAACAAAGGCCCCATGTGTGATAACTGCCAGTGTGGGCCTTTCCAAGGACACATCGGTTGCAACCATGATTCGATTGACTGGCGGTTTGAAGGTCGTTTCCTGGAAAAGGTTGTTGAGCACAGACAACTGCCAAGTGCAAGGACTCATGGAAGGGGTGTGTGAGGAATACCTTTTTGTCCTAGTTGCTAAAGATTTGTTTCCAACAGGCGTTGAGAAACTCAGTGTTGTATCTGGGAGATGCAGGACCTCATCCTCGAGAGAGACTTTAGAGTGCAGACTGACATGACTTTCTTCCACGAGAGCAAGTAGGTTTTTTCAAGGGTGGCCTTGACCCAGTCTGCCGACAAGGTGGCAGTGCAAGAAACCATATCCAGCTGAGCTCCCAGGAACAGCATTTGCTGGGAAGAATCTAGGCAGGATTTGCTGTAATTGATGGAGTTCCAGCGAGGACAGACCGCTGATCATCGCTACAGTGTGTTCGTTGGCTTGAGCCACTGCTGGAGCTGGGTATTTTGTATATACACGCTGGACAGATTTTAGGCCAAAAGGGTAGGGGCCTTGAACTGATAGTGCAGGTCAGCCACGATTTAAAAGACTAGAATTGGTCTCCAATCACCTAAATAAAGTACCTTGAGTAAACTCCTTGACCCCATTGGCTGTGAGGGACACGCTCTATTGCCCCCTTGGAAAGGAGGGCATGAATTTTGTGGCATACAGTTGAACGAGTTGAACAGTTTGTAGAGGGAGGAATGTTAGTGGGGTTGTTTTAGAAACTCCAGATTGTGGCTTTGTAGAAGAACACCCATTTGTCTGTGGTGATTTCTCACCATCTTGCAGAGGAAACAGGGAAGATGCCCTCCCACCAGGATGTGGAAGTTTAGGGGTAGGTCTGTTTTCTAGTTTGGCCTCCCGCCTGTGAGGAACCAAGGCATAGTTGATAGCCTCTGTAGGACTTACTTTCCTCTTTAGATGTGTCTGAGTCAAATGTGATGGAACCATACAAATGTGATAGATGGGTCAGCAGGTAGTCTCAGGCATCCTCAAAAAACAGGATTTTCTGGAACAAAAAGGAGTGCCACAGTTGCTGTGAGGTACCCAAAGACCAACTGTGTTGGGTCTAGTTTTATGACATGGAAGGTAAAATCCACCACCTTTCTGAAGAGGTCCTCGCTATCCAAAGGCATGTCCCACAATCTTGGCTTGCACATCTGGCCATTTGTTAGTTGATTTGGGCCATCCCTGTGGTGTGTGGTGCAGGACTATGCCATGCTCCATTTGGGGAAGGCCGGTGTCAGCGATGTCAACAGCCATGGATATGGCGTGATCAGACAAAGCTTCTCCTTCATGAAGGAGTCTGAAAGCTTCCTCTTTCTCGTCTCTGGCAAGAAATCCACGATCAGTACAATTTTACACCAGAGTTCCCGGTCGTAGCAGGACAGGATAGCCTGGGAGTTCACAGCCTTGATAGTGGTGGCCACCGTAGCCCTGATAGTGGTGGCCACCGTAGCCATAATGCACTTTGCAAAAGCATCTCATTATCTCAACTCCTTATCAGGAGGTACAGCACACTGAGAAGAGACGCTGGCAGAGCGTTTAGGAGCTGTGGCAGGAACCACAGAAATTGGGCTGGGAATGAAAGCACTAGGGGCGTTGTCATGTGCCCTGTATTTCTTTACAAACTTGTTCTTCTTAGGAGAAGCTGGAAACTGGTTCTTCATGGTCAGGAGACCATCCTCCCAGATGCTGTCCAGTATTGGAATGGAATACAATGGTTTTACGAGACTCTTCCCTGCACTGGTATAGGAAACCACCCTTTCTCTGTTCGGCGGAAAGCAAGTCCGACAATTTGTGATCCTTAACATGATGGTATGACATTTCCTAATCTATCAGGAGGGAAGTCCCTGATAGGTGGTTTTCCAGGTTGAGCATCTGCCAGAATCAGGCCATCAAACTCATCTGAGGTGGGTGTGTGAGTGCATGCTCCATCTTGAGAACCGTTGTCTTCCAATTCAGTCTCAGAGCTCTGTCAGACGCGGCACAGCCATTGAAGAGATGCAGCTGCAGCATCTAGGTGGACTATGGGTTAGATCCTGTGGTGGAGGAATGGTTGGGATGACTTGGACCCTTGACTGCAACTCAGAACCCAGCGTCTGCAATTGCATGTGGACAAAATATCCATCAATATCCATTAAGAGATAGTGGGCCTCAGGGTGGCTGGGAGTAGGCATCGGGTGAGGCATAGCAGGTGCACGAAGTGGCTGCATGGTAGGAAGTGGATGAGCTGGAGCTGAGCTGGAGGTAACGATGATCGGTTTTCCTCCTCCTCACTGTCTGAAAAAACTCCTGGGCCCTCAAACTTTTATCAATGACATGTTCCAAAATATTCTCCGGAGGCCCTTGGGAAGGACCAGGAACAGCAGGGGAAATGTAAGGCGCCAATGTGTACAATGGTTGCTTTTGCCTTGGAGGAGAGCTAGACATAGCAGATGTAGTTCATGGATGAGCGACTGTACCTGCAGATGGTGTGAATACAGCTGAAGATTTAGTCGATGATGAGATTGTCGTTGTTAGGCAGGATCCTGTGCAGTGCCCTCAGGGACCATTACACACAATTAAGACTACAGGTGGCAATACAAGTTTTACCTTTGGTACAAGCCTGTACTACTAAGTTATAGTGGTAGCAGAGCAGCCAGGCTTATCTCAAGAGTATATGAGCAGTAGGAGACATTACACAAAGGGACCACAATTACTGTGACTCAAGCAAACACTGACTCAAGGTTTCAGGTAAAAAATGTAAGTACATTTATTTTAAAACCATCAGTTATAAACACAATACCTCTATTAATCTGTAAACAAAACTACACGTTAAATATACTACAACTAACCAATTCACTTTGTACAGTAAGTCTCAAGATAAGTACCCTGTGTTTGAATGAACCGGTGTTATGAACAAAACACAATACCGCGGATACGGTTGCGGGGCAAAAACACTCTTAGCACCTGAGATACCCAGAGGGAGTTGGAGGCAAAAATCACAGGCAATATTTAGGTTAGGTAGACAATATCGAGAAACACTCAGAAACAGGAGTTCAAAAGTCAAAGGGTCGGAGCCAGGTTTAGAAGACACCGGAGGCCTGTGCCGAAGATCACACCGTTAGACAGTTCACGATTCCGTATAGCTCAAGAGTATTTGAATATTGTCAATGTTCAGAAGTTATAAGAAGGAGGGAAGACAAGGACGAGCCTTGGAGATGAAGAAAAGGGATTCACCCAGTTTCCTCGAGTAGAACACAGTACCTTATTTCCACGATGTAGCTGGAGCCCTGGCAGTTGTTCCTGTTGGTTTCCCGCAGACCCACGATTCCTGGAGCTTCGTTGTGAAGGAGGACGTCTGAAGGGGGTCTGCACCACACAGAAATGAAGCCGGCAGCAGCGACAACGAAAAGGTGTGCCCCTTAAAAACAGGAGAGGCTCAGCAGATGGCTATCCGGGCCACTACAGCAGTGTGCAGCAATTTCGACCACGGCGGAGATCTCTGGCTGAAGAAGATGAGCTGGTTATCCCCACCAGGCTCAAGGAAAGAAGACTCCGGACTGGATCTCCTCTTAGTCGTCGATGGGTAGATAGCTCAGGACTGCAGCAGGGCGTCACCGGGACAGGGTAGTTGCAGCAGCCATCGGTCTCTCCGCTTCTCTTTGGTTCCTTGTAGTTCCAGAGGCGACTCTGACTTCTAGCCCAAGAGACCTGCCTTTTATGCGCAAAACCCCCATTCACACAGCCTTGCTGTCAATCACGTAGCAGGGGAGGTTGGTCCAGCCGGGACAACCACCTCAGCCAATCATGGCAAAGTGCGACTTGGGTTTCCTAGGATACCCTGTGCAGGGGGTGACTACACCCCTCCCTCACATTCAGCCCACCTAGACACTCAGGCGCCTTGAGGAGGGCTTCTCTGCAGAAGCCCGACAAAAAGACGGTGAACAACGAAGGCGAACCTAGTTTGCCGCGCAAAGTAAAACACAAGAAGGACTTTAACAAAAAGAAATGGCGAATAAACCCAAACGGAGCCAAAAGAAAGACGATTTTGGTCAAGCGGGTTTATGTTCGAGGCTAATATAATAGCCAAGAACAGTACCACGTTTATCTAATATAATCGCGGTAGAAAAGTTAGGGTAGATACCACTGCCACCAGCCAAGTCTAAATGTTAAAAGAGCAAAACAATAGGTACAGACAGAAAAAGGGTACCGATTAGCCCTTTACAGTACTCCATGTAAAATGGGGTGTACTGGGTCTGTGGTAAAAATAACTATGTAAAGTAAATGGCAACTTTACCTTTCTCTGGGGGACAGTAGTCAGCCCCAGCGAAATGGAGTCAGAGGGAAGTCTAAAAGACAACCCTGGGTTACTACACTAAAGGTGCTTTGTAACCCGCACAAGAACAGGGGCACCTGGAGTGGTGTGCTCCAGTGCCCAAGATCACACAATGAGTAAAACACATAGGTCAAAACACATGTAAGAGTGGAAAAAGATGTACACTCTTACCAGATGGAAAAAATAAACTCCAGAAATCCAGAAATCCAGCAAAGCTGCTGGGGGACTCATTAAGTGAGGGAAATTAGCCCTAGAAGGAGAATTCTCCCTAACAGTTGTCATCGACAGAGCTTTTGTCATTGGAAGTTATCAATGTGGTCGTGGGCATAGTCATCAACATAGCTCTTGGCAGAGCTGTTGATGATGTCGTCAACAGAGTGTTTTTTTATGGACTGTTGATGAAGAAGGTGTTGACAGGACCTTTTTGGTGAATAGCTTTCATCGATGAATACTTTGTGGGCTAAAAGGTGGCAAATGATTGCTGAAGACCTTGTCAAAGGACTCATCAACGAAGTCATTGCTGCTGTATTCGTTGATCCACGCTTCTTATGCCAAGATTTGTGTGGTACGACTGCCTTATCCAGGGCAGTCTGAGCATGAGTGGCATGTCCTTTCTTCACCCTTTGCCTACAGGAGTCCTCCTTGTGGGTTTTTGACTTCTTGGAAGAGGGAGCCCACTATTGGGGTCTACTGTGATGAAGTGAAGCATGAATGTGAACAGAAGTTGAATCGGAGGCCACCATCACCTCATCCAGCCAATCCACTAACCTTCTGTGTCAATACTTCAGCTTTTTATTGGAAAACAAGTAGCAGATGGAACACAAATTAATGCTGTGGTCCGGAAACAGACGATATAGGCATTCTTCATGTTGGTCTTCAACATAAATATTCTTTAAATGGCAGGTGGAACATGCTTTGATAAGGCTTTTCACAGCTTTTGAATCTGCCATGTTGGGGTAGGGAAACACCCTTCACAGGCCTTGACCCCAACGGGGTGCAGAGATCAGTCCTGCAGGTGAAGACCAAGGACACAGGATGTCCCAAGCCACCAGGAACGGAAAACCATAATCTCCGGCTTTCCAAGGATGTGAACAATAAGCAGAAAATGTGTTAAATCTTTTGATAAACATTGAATGAAGAAGAGTACTTGAAGAGGACTCTGTGGAGGATTGGAAGAAGGCCATTTACATTGTGAAGACATTCTCACCATATAGGGTATTCAAAGTAAAAAAGACCTACCTTTCCCTATGCCTATGGGGAGTTCCCTACCTATTTTATTAACTAAGGTGCTTGTCAGTCAAAGGGAATGTCCAAAAGAAGTCTGTCCGCTGTCCAAATCTAACCTATCTGACCCTAAAACTAATGTAACCAAGGCCAGGAGAATGGGTGCTGTTCCCCTTCACAGGGGTTTTCTTGATTATATTGTTCTACTCAATAGACAATATGTAAATAGTCGATGTTTATTCTTTGGACTAAGTTCTGCAGTTCTTTTAGGGGACTGGTAGCTTCCTTATCCTCTTTCTTAGTGATTACCTTTGTTCTGCTCAGGTTCCTTCCCTGTCTCTTGTAAGACTCCATACCTCCTTTTATATAGTTCTCTTCTCAGGAATGTTAGTTGCTCAACTCCCAATTACAGTTCACTTCTTCCGGGGGTGCTCTTTTATGTATGATATTCATATTCCGGACCTCACAGGTCTTGACTTGCCAAAAAATATCTCTTTGGTTTCTTTTCTTTCTTATCTTTGGGATATGGGTTGACCTTTCCAATTTCCCAAGGCAATACAATTCCAACTCTATTCCTCTTCCCTTCTGTGGGTTTCCTGTTCCTCTTTACCCTATTAGTACAGCGCTGAGGTGTTCTGCTTTCAATTCTATTTCTGTCCCCCTCTGTGGGGTTGGGTTTCTCTTTAACACAGTTCAGGTGAAATAGGATTCCAATTCTATTGCTCTCCCCTTCTCTGGTTTTCCTGTTTCTCTTTATCTCATGAATACAGTCCTGATCCATCACTTTATTTGCTATAATTTTCCCATTAGTACTGGGACGAGTTTTACTTTTAACTTTCCAGTATTCCCATTTCCTGTATTACTTTCTGTCTTCAGGGTTAACGTTGCTGGTATCTGTAGGACATTGGACTCTCTCTCGGCTTCTTGGCAGCTCTCTGGTTCCTTTTTGACAATATATGTTTCATATTCGTCATGCTCCCATCCTATGGATAGATCTGCTGCCGGGCTCGCTTCAGGAGTTTCTTCCTTCCACTGGTGGGGTCAGTGCGGTTGTGCAGTCTGGCTGCCCACCAAGATTGTTGAGTGGTCACGCCACCACCAAACTCTTGATTTCCTCCGTTCTCACACGACAGTCTCCCAGCATTTCTTGTTTCACGCTGGTGCTGCTCTGGCTTATGTGGGCTCAGAGTTATGCAACTCCTCCTCCTCCTTCCACCTCCGTTACACACAGGCAGTTCCCCCTGGAATTTTTGGCTTTCCTCTACCTCTCGTCTTTTCACCTGCTCATGTCTTTCCGCCTCCTCTTTCTGGTTCTTTGGCTTCTTATCCCTTTTCTCTAACCTTGGCACAATCCATTGCAAACTCTAATTTCAAGAGATATCTTCATTTTCTTGTTGTTATTAATATAGGTTCACTTTATCTTCATGAAACCAATAACGTTCTGGTGTATTAAGTAAGTCCATACTTGCCATCACTAGGAGGGCATCAGGGAGTTCCTAACAGGAACACGAGTCCTTGTCCCCAAAGCAGTGGTCTCTCCAAGTGAGGTCCTACTTGCCTGGAACCCGGGGGAGGGGGCTACCCCCTGGGGAGAAGGGACGAATTCCCTCAATTCGTCACAACTCCCAACACTTGAACGTGCAGTAAAAAAAGCTGATGATGACCTCCAGTGGTGGGGCGATGGGAGACATTGCCTTTTGGATATGGGGCAAGTTGACCCAAAACTACTGTAAGAAAACACTAAAGTGACTCCAGTTTTTCAAATTGAAACAAAACTGCTTCTATGTTACCAAGGACTCCCAGCCTGTCAGGGAGTATTCATATAGCATGTGAATCTATAAAAGATCCAGTGCTGGAGAAATGTACCTGTAGTGAATGCACAAGCTTAGTGTGTTACTATCTATATAAACCCTGATGTTCTAAAATGGCTCATGGCAATCTATACATTAGAGTTTGCATACCAGGTGTTGTTAACCAATAGTCCCCTAGAGGTGGTTATAAGCGGGAGGACCTCATGGCGAAGAACTCCTCTACTGGAGATAAGTACGAAGGTTGAGGATACGGTCACTTTAACTCACAACCCTGTGAGCTCACATCAGGGTCAGAAATTCCTGTATTAGGGATTATGTCTAAAGCAATTTGTTGTGGTAATACATTTGAATATATTGGTGGAACAAAGGCAGAATCAGACCACAATTCAAAACCATTACCGGTAAATAAGAAAAACACTCAACCAGTTGTAGTTTATTGGACTGACGTTACACTGGGGCCGTCCCAACTACTTAAATTGAACAGCAAAGAAAGACTTTGTTCTTCGTCATTCTCTGACCCGTGCGGCTTGGGACTGTGCGTTTCTGGGCTAGTAAGAGCCACCGTACATTCAGAAGGAGAACCCGACATGAGGCAGGCCACCTGGGAGCCTCTAAAACTGGACATGAGCTCAGGGAGATTGCATTGAGGCCAGTCTCCAAACTGGCAGAGACGAGCAGCGGGACCCCCGAGAAGCATCTTGCGAGTCAGCAGTAGGCCAGCACAGCAGAAGCAGAGAGACGGAAACAAGGTGCCACGACCTGTCGTCGGTGTACCGTCCGGTCCGACAACGGCATCGAGACAGCCTTCCCTAGTCTACATTGAGACCAAGTAGAATAATATGCAGAGAATATGAGAGACTGTGGTGGGGTATCACCTGTTGTGGGTGGACCAACTGGTCCGACAACTACGTCGAGTCCACCAGCAGCGATTGGCTGGGGAGAGAAAACTGCTGCAGAAGTAACCGGCCCAGGCGGTGGCTGGAAGAAGCAGTAGTAACAGGATTTGATCGTCCTAGTCATTGGCCGACAGAAGAAGCAACTGTAAAAAGGAGAGTTGACCCATGACCCCCGGTGAAGCATTCCCTAAGAGAAGATAAACGGAATAAACCTAATTCTGGGGGGGGGATGGTGGGAGGAATGAACAGTAAGGAGACTTTGTTGCACAGATCCCTAGGCAGTTCCACAATGTGTGATACTGATAAGCCAAAAAAGCTTTGGGGAACCAGCTAGTAGAAGGGAGTCATTCTCCTAGCCCTTTGAAAATCCTATAGAAATCTGTGTGCCAAAACAATTTTGAACTTTTATGAACTGTTTGCATCCCATAGAATGGAGTCATTTTCCTGCAATAGAAGAAGATTGGGCTCTTTTTGGACTTTGATTATTGTAGCGATAGGGACACAGTAGGGGCCCTGACCAGGATAATGCCTTTTTGTTTGACTTCCCTGGACTTCCTGGCACTAAGCCGGAGCTTGTTTGGTATTGGTAGGAAATCCCCATCAGGGTTAGGGTTAGCTAGATTATCTTTTTGTTGTAGTTTATAGCAACCACTATGGTACCACTTGGTCAGTAGCAAAAGCAACGAGGTGATGGCTGAAAGGTTTAGAATGAATTTTAAACCTCTGGCAATAGCTCTGGGCAACCCTCCAGATCATTATTCTTTACCTGCAAAGCCATTATAGAAAGGGGAAAGTCTCATCATTCCTTTTAGCCACAGTACCCATGGTGACCAGAGGAATGAGCACGAGTAGGGCCAGAGACGAAATGCATGTTGACAGGAGGTTTTGAGGGTAGAGAGCAGGACCCTGCGGAGGGAAGTAATAAGACTCTTAAGATCCTTTATAGAAACCTAGGCCATTAAACCTAGTTGGGATGGTCTACCAGAAGAAGCAACACATCAGCTATTTGTATGACAAGAGGAGGGGATACAGTGATGTCTGTAGTCTATAGGAGCAATTTTAGATGAAACCAGAAGAGAAAGAAACAGACTGTGTGCTGGGATAACATGCTGAATTCTTGATAACTAAAAAGTAGACCTTTGGACAGGTGCAACTGTTATGGAAGGACTTCCCCAACATTTTTACTTTGCTCGAGTTTTTGCTAAAGGAGGGGTTACGTTGTTTTTGATGAAATCGGTTTTCCTAGGTTTCTTGTATTGGCAGTCATGACTCTTCTTGGGTATATGACAGCACCCACGACACAGAGCAGACGCTGCGACACAGTGTGCACTGAAATAATTTAGAAAGCCAGACTGTACTGGAGGAAAGATTTCTAAGATGAGGAATCTGTGGAAGGAAAAAATGTATTATGTATAACGCATCTCTTCCCCTACTCTATGTGAGTGTGCAGACTTTGGTGTTTTATCATTTTAAAGATACTGGTTACCTTTTGACTTTTCCCTGGTTTATGTTAGCATACAATTCACCCTCAAAATGCCAATCACCAGGAAATAGAATATATTTCATGAATTTTATTAAAACAATGAGGTCTCAATATCTTACCCAATTTCCAAATATTTCACAGGAAATTAAGTATTGCTTAACAGAAATGTAGCATATACAAAATGAATACTGGACTATTTACAAGTGAGCTTTTCCATATCATTGTAGAGCAACGTTATCGATTTATTGATGTAGCCAGTCGCAAGTTACTTTTAAACTGCCATCTTGTAGAGGTTATAAATTCCTGTGACTGCCAGCAATGCAGTATTGCATAGTCATTTTATTTTACAATTGTTATTATGCCTGTATTAATTTATGTACCCAAAATCCAAACTGTTTAACATACTTGCCTTTACGTGGTGTGAAGCGGCATCCCAAAACTAGAACAACATTCTTTGTGCTTCCTTTTCCTGAAATAAAAATAAACATGATCTCCAGTAAGACAATATGAAAGTCAATTAAACATTCCCAAAAGTATCAGAGATAATGCCACCTGAGTGAACTCAATGGCATTATTTTTATCTAAGTAAATGTTTTTTCCCCCTTTGGGTGCGGGATCGAAGTGACACCCAAAGGTGAACACTTTAGAAGAATACAAAATATACAGTACATGGCTCAAGGGAGGGTAAGTGTGGGGGTGGGTTAGTATTGGGGAGGAAAGGTGTGAATGAGACTGCTATTGCACAGAAAGAAAACAACATAATGGCACTGTGCAGAACCCAAGACCAAGGCAGAGTTTAACTATGCAAAACATCAAATGTTTCACTTCAAGTGGCAGAGGAAAGCGCCAGGGCAAAGTTGATCTTACTGTCAAGAAGGAAAAAGCAGCCCTCACAACAGGTTTGTTGGGCTGTGGGAGGGGCAGAAGGGCTAGTGAGGAAACGGGGTGAATTACGTTTCTAGGTTTGCCGTCTTTCAAGTTAACCTGGGAAATCCTGCAGTGGCTAGAGTCCGTGCAGAATGTTGGTCTGAGAAAACTAGGCCAATTTTGGATAACTAAATTCAGCAGTTCAGGGAGTTTTCAGAGGATGGCTCTTTTCTCCTGCTAAAAAGTGAGCAGGAGATGCACAGATGGGCCATTGATTCCTCCTTTGAGGAAACATAGAAACGTGCCAGATTTTCTATGCTATGCCAATTGGACCTTGTTGGTAGGCAGCTCAACCTAACTTTCATGAACAGTCTCTGCTTTGAGTGGTTGTCCACAAGCTTTTCTGGCTGGGGTATCATTTTGGATTGCTGTAATTGGTTCTGAAGTGAAACTGTGTTTAGTTTATGAACAAGAGAAACAATTATGGTAAGGAGATATTTTTTTCTCCCATTGAGGGAGATTCAGGGTTGCTACTTGAACAGACTCGCCATAATTCTTTTGACATACAATAACAGAGGACTGGTAGAGTCCAGTTTTGTAAGAACTTTCCAACAGCTGTCGATGTTGGAATTTTGGGATTTAGATCACTTCTAATCAAAGAAATGAGGAACCTGCATTTTCATGCTTCCAGCTTCTGCTGTGGAATACTGGATTCCAGAAGGATAGGAGAAGGGCCCTATGGTTGGCTTGTGGCTATTCTTTCAATATTCCCATTCTTCAAGGCTCAGTTTATATGCATGCCCATATTTCAGCCCCATAATAGGTATTCCTGGCTACTTTAGATCACAAAATGTAGTAACAGTGTAGAAATCAATTCTTCCCATAGCATGGCACACATCCACGATTGATGTTGTCTCTCTGCCCTGTTCAAGGCCGTGGTGACGTGCATATTCAATCAGAGATCCGGGAGAGGTAATAATCAGATATTTCAAGTTCTTAACCTTCACTAAGGCATTGGCAGCTACTAAAAGCACGTTTGCCAATTGCAATGATTTCTTATTTCCGAAATTCATCATCTTTGACTCGTTTCAGTTATTCTTGAGTCATTTCTTCCTCCGGTATGCGGCAATATCATATAGCTGTTTTTGGAGAACGCAGTCTGTTTTCGAACACATGGTTGTGCCGTTGGCATACGACTGCAACAGGAATGCCATGTTATTTACAGTTGGGAAGTCGGTGTTGGCTTGAAAGATACAGTCATTCACATAGTTTTTGAAGATACTGAAAAGGGCTGCTGTTAGGAGGTCCTTATCCTTCACCCGTTTGCTTGAGCTGAACGACTGCAAAATTCACCCTTTACGACAGCACACACGTGTGAGGTGGTGGTCTTGTGAAATTACATCATTGTGCATAGCAGGTCCTGATGAATGGGTCGTTTTTTTCAGTTCTTCCCCAAGGGTTGGTCTGATCACAGATAAAAGGTGGTACTGAAGTTAAGGACAGCATTGTAGATCAATGGCTTGGTTTCTTGCATAATTCAGTGACTATGGCAAAGTACAAGTGCCTCATCAACAGTCAAACCTGTCACAAGCTGCACCAAAACACGTAAATTAAGTTTATGCTTTTTGTTTAAGGTGTCAGGATGCTTGTGTTTTTATTACAGTGTTCCCCGAGACACTGTAGGTGTCTGTAGGAAACTGTAGGTTCTTCATTCCAGGGTCTCTACCCTTCCCTTCTCTGCCACCTTTGGGGCACTTCCTCCTGCTCTATGGTCAGGGCCACCACCCTTTTGTTATCGTGTCAGGTCCTCTGCCCATTCCTGATCTGCCTTCCCCTTATCCAGAGCCTTAGTCTTCACCTTCTCTGTATTTTCCTTGCCAAAGGTCTTTGCTTTCTCTGCCCTTTTTTCCACTAGGGCTATGGCCAGATCTCTCTTCACCTGATCTTTCATTTCCACAACAATCTCCTTCCTTTTCTGTCTTTTAGTCTACTCTGGTCTCCAGGTTTTACATTCTGTCTCTACTATCCAGGTCTTAGAATCAGCCCAGAATCTTCCCCTTCTATCTGGGGTTTGCACTCTAGTTTTACACTCCACATCTTCATTCCAGCTGTCTGTCTCTCCACTCTGGGTCTTACAATCTGGTCTTCCACACCAGTTCTTACAACCAGCCCAGCAATCATCTTCTGTGCTCCAGTAATACTCTTCCTCTGTAAAACCACACCTGACCTTCACTATACCAAAAAACTACCTTCCACTCTTGTCATTGGATCTGACCCTCATATAGTGCTCAGACTGAGCAAGTCGTTAAATGGGGATGCCACTATCTTGGATCTCATATCAGCCTGTGTTTGTTTCTGGCTAGGAAGGAGCTGCTGGTGTGTTCCCCTCTCTCATAATGGATAGTTTCCCTTTATCCAAATTTCGTTTTAGTGTCCTCCTGTGTCAAACAGCTCAAGGTATGTATTAAGCATTACTCCTGTGGGGTGGGAGTTTGGAAAAAAGTTTACTCCTTTATTTGGTGCAGCGCTGGTATCTTTGCCTGGTTTTTAATGAAGGCTGCAGCTGAAGGTGATTCTATATCCCTTGTGCTGGCGATTAAGAGGGAGCCATGAGTTCTCTCCTCACCGTTTTTCCTAGTAACGTGGGAAGGAAATGGGACTATAAGTGTTCATTATCTCTACGGGTGAGTACTGGGCTTTCTGCTGCCATTCTGGATATCAAATTAGGGAGGGGTATATGATCCCTTAAAACTGCCCATAGGGCTTGATCCAAAAATGTCCACTAGATGGCTTCATTGACCTACACATGGATTACTGTATTAAATTGGAAACTAAAAGCAAGGTCAGTGATGCTATCTAGTGGACATTTGTAGGCCTTTTCATACCTTAATAGGACCCAAACTGAAATAGATCTTGCGATATGTTCCCCTGGACTATGAATTTGAAAAAGTAACAATTTTGAGTTAATTATTGGATTCCTGAAGCTACAAGGCTGAAGAGATTTTGTTAGCCACTTTTCATAGAAGATCCAAATAGACTTCTCGATCAAATGTTGTCTTGTATTTCAATCATCAAAGACTGGTTCATTGAAGTTCTATTTGTGAAAAGGACCGAAGAAAGAAAGGTTGTCGGCAAAGTTTGACTGTACAGTTGAGTTCAAGAAAATAGGAGAGATATCTGTGATTTGGAATCTCTAATTCTCAAAACAAATCTAGCTCTTTTCCTGGTTCCAGACACTTAACTGTCCAATTAGTAAATATGCACATTTATATTTTACCACGGGCTTCATTGTGATCTGTGTGATGAGAAACTTAGCTCCTCTAATATTTTTTTCAAGGTTGTCTCAGATATTTGTCCTGCCTGGAGATTTAAAAATGAATAAACAGTTAAATATGCCTCTGTCTACATATGTGCCTTTTCCTTCAAGTCGTGTTCACCATGATTTTTGTTGTTGATTTTTTAAATTAAGGCTTTGGCTTGAAAACAAACCTTTCACGAACCATAAAAAAACAATTTGACATATACATTTCCTTTACACCAAATATTGTTTAAAATGCAGTGCATACTAGTTCGTAACAAGAATAAAAGAGAAAAGCAAAGAAAAGAAAGAAAAAAGAAAAAGGAGGGAAAAAAAAGCACAGAATGCAAGGCATTATTTACAAAGGCAAAGCATTTACATTTTTTATTGTGGCTAAAACCAAGCTAGTATACTCGCCGCTATAAACAATTGGCCACCATTCCTCCACATTGAGCATTTTATACTTGGAGAAATGGCTATCAAAGTGCAAACCCCTCAACTCTGTTAAATTCTGGAAGACTAACAACAAGAATTTCTAGTTCATCAAATTTGTAACATGCAACTAGAACCTCCATTGTAGGATATAAATCAAAACGGACTCTTAAAAACTGGTTTCTATAAATTATATTTGGAAAATTTCTTTAAACATTTAGGAAGCCGATTCTTAAACTTTGTCTCATGTTTACAATAATAAAACAATGTATACTTTTTACAGTCCGACTGCGTGTGAATTCAGTCATTCGTCCAGAGTTTGAATTTGGCAGCCGCAGGGCGAGTGACCAAGAACTCAGTCATGGTATCCATGGTTTTTAAGATATCTACACAACCTAGTTCCCATACGCGTCTTTCAGTATTTGAAACAAGGAATAACTTTCAGCTGTCAGTCGTTTCCTGTAGAGAACAATCGATCTCCAATGTAGGAGAGATAAAATGCGCAACTCAGACCGAATAAGCTGGATGGGGAGACCCTTTGGTAGAGCCAAGACCTTTGTCCAAAATAACTCCTCTAACAGTTTCCAAACCTTAGAGGGGGTACGCAATGAGGTTTCCACCCCATCAGTTAAAGATGGAACTACCTTCATTTTTATAAAACTGAAGGATTAGGGGTCAAAGAAAATCTTCCGAAGTGCCTATTTATGTTAGGCATATCTGATGGGCTAACATTCATACAAAAACCTAAGTAGATAAAGGAATCTACTTTAGTCAAAGGCGTGTTATTCAAATGCCACTTAGACAGCTCTCTGCTTTCTCTTTAACAGCCCCAAGACCATCACAGTCGACTTTGCTACATTGACAGTTAAAATATTTTTAGTAGCATAGAGATGTAACATATGTAGTTGGCGCTGCAGGCTGTGACGATTCTTCAGATAGCGTCACTTCTCCCGATAGGGGAGCCCCTTTCAATGAAGCTAGCCAATAGTCTCCCTAGGGGTGGTAACATGCAGGAGGACCTCACAGAGCAACTCCCCTCCTGGGGACAAGGAAGCGGGGGGAACACAGCTCCTTTAAACCCCAACCCTGCAGGCTGATGATAATGCCTGAATCTTCTACAAATAACATCATGTCCGAAACTCTGTGTTGTTGTAAAATATCAAACCACCCATATGTAATAGGTACAGGGATGAAGAAGAGCTTGAGAACACTACAATCAAGCGGGAGGAATGCTCAACCAGCTACTGTCAATTGGACAAACATTATGCTGGTGCCGTCCCCGCTATTTCAAATGAACAGCAGAGAAGGACTAGGATCTTCGTCATCTTCTGACCAGTTCGGTAAGGGCACGTGCGGTTCATGCATGCTGAAAGCTGTTGTACATTCAGAATGAGAACCCAGTGAACGAGGTGGCCACATAAACGAGGCACATCTCCAAAGTTAACAAGATGAACAGTGGCGTGTCTGGGATGCATCTTGCAAGTCGGTTGGGAACCAGTGCAGTAGACCTGGTGGGACGGAAAGCTGGTGGCGCGACCTGTAGTAGGTGGACCATCTGGTCTGACAACGGTGCCGAGATCGCCTAACATAGCCTGCAGCAGAGCTGTGTAGGCCAGTGTGCGGACAGTAGAGTACAAAAGAATTTAATGAAGGCGTGACCGGTCATGGGTGGACTGAGTGGTACAACAACAGCCCTCAGACCACCAAAAGTAATTGGCTGCGGAGAGATGCAGGGCGCAGAAGTAGCGTGGAAGAAGAACCTGAAACAGAGAGTTGATCTGCAACCCCTGGTGAAGCCGGTGAAGAGTTCCCAGGGAGAAGGTAACATGAACACGTACAAGTCCAGGAGGGGGCTGGGAAGACTCGAGACTGTAAATCAGAAAGTAGTGGACCATTTTGTAGCATAATTCCACAAGAGTGTGGTGCTGGAGACTCAAAAGGGACTCTCGGAATATCTTCGTCGTCCCAGTGGGGACAGGATAAAAAGTATAAAGTAAGCAAAATATGCTGAAACTTCCTTAAAGGAACTAGAAAACTATGAAGGAACATTGTATAACCAGCTAGGAGAAGGGAGTCATTCTCCTAGCCCCACGAGGACTCTGTAGAATTGTTTGTTACGAAAAGCTTGGAGCTTTAATGGATCTTTTACTTTGAGAAGATTTGGCGTCTTTCAGACACTTTGCATCCAAGAAAACGGAGTCATTCTCCTGAGTCACAATCAGAACCTGAATTTTATTATTGTTTGTTGTAATCACAGGGATAACCCCATTAAAGTTGAGGATAGGTAGGTTTATATTTTTGTTAGATAAAAGTCTATAATAGTCAACAAGGCACCACTTTCCTGGTCGCCACCAGGGCCAGTTAAGTTTGGTCGAGTAAGACTAAATTGTCTGCGTATAATAGCCAGCTAACTGGATGACCATTTATATGAGGAGGAAAAGATCTCGCCAAAATCTAATATGAAAAGATTAAATAAAGCAGGAGCAAAAATACATCCTTGTTTTAATCCTCTAAACATGGGAATTGTGATAGTTAAGTTTCTGCTTTGGTTTAATCTGACCCACATGGATATGAAGCTATACGATTCCATCAAGATTTCTACCAAGAAGACTGGGCAGCCCCACCTTAAACATTTATTCCATAATAGGGTGTGGTCGATGCTGTCAAAAGCTAGAGCAAAGTCTATGAAGGTTTAGTAAATTACTGAGCCTTCTAACAAGGCTCTTTTCTTAAAAAGGTTTAGTATAAAACCGTTAAGGTCAGTGACTAGCTCTTTAACAAACCCTACTTGAATATAAAATTTAAAATTCTCTCTAACCCTGTCATTTAATTGGGAAAGCACCAAAGAGACAAAGATCTTTCCAGGTGCGTCAAGTAATGCAATTGGGCAATAGTTTTTTGGGTTTGCCCGATCCCCCTTTTTAAATATCGGGACCACAATTGCTGATTTCCAAGACAAAGGAATACACTTGTTCTTCAGCACTTGTTTAAAAACAATGGACAAAAATATCGGTCCATATCTCAGGGCACATTTTCAGTAGAGAGTTATATAGACTGTCAGGGCATGGGAATAATTGCAGTTTAAAATTAAGCATAAAATATCCTCTTTCTCAAAGCAGAGGTCCCACTCACTTGCGTGAACAAAGGAATCTAGCTCCACTTCAAATGGATATTTGGCAAACATTTGTTCAAAGTATTTAATCCATGTGGCTTCTGAGAACGGGTTAATCTGCAGAGCTAGTTGAAGGGTCTCAAGACCTTTGATAAGCTTCCATATATCCGGTACACGCTTAGAGAATAAGGCTTCTAGCATTTTCTCAGCAGCCCTCTGAGCGAGCGCAGTCTATAACCAATTATATATCTTAGTTTTCTTTTTTTATCAAATCGGCCAGCTCCTTCTTCAAGTCGTTTACCCAGCTGCCTGGTGGATGAACGTAGCTGCCTTTTCTTTCATTCAAAATCTGATCGAAAGAATGCCTATGTTTATAATGTGGTCTACAAACAACCGCTCCTGATAACGAAACATTTGTTAAAATAGCTACATAGTCCAAAGGAGAAAAATGGGTAGGAGCCTTATCTTCCATGTGCGTGGAAGTTAAAAGTAAGTTTCATTTCTCAACATTTTCTGGTTTATGCAACAGCCTGTTTCTCCCTGAAGCTACTTCTACTTTTAAGGCGTATCTTGCACTTGGAAGTCCGACTTTGGGAAAAGACCACGTCATCTGAAGGATCGAATGATCACTTTTAGATGTGGGGATAACCTTTAGGGTAGAAGTATAAAGAAAAATATTTCCGGACACAAACATGTAATCCACAGTGACACGCAGAGTGCCGAGCACCCTGTACTATCTAAAAACCGATTGCTTATTTGTGTCAAAGCTCGTCACGCAGTGCTCCAGATAAGATTTGGAAGTGGGGGCATTTTACTGCCTATCTTTTAAAGTTGGGAGTAAAATGATTTTTTAGGTAGTACAAATGTAAGTCCAAATGGGAGTATTTTATATTTGAATACATGTTCTTTAAACTGGAAAACGTAAATATTTTTGTAATCATTATTTCTTTGCACCTAATTATTCATAAACAATAAAAAGATAGATGTTTACTTCTTCTGAACAGGCAGTAATAATTCCAGTTTCTTCGTGTGGTACTATGTGCACTAGTGCCCAAACAAATCCATTGACCTTTGCGGGTGAAAACAGGGACACATAGTTCCACATGTCTGTTTTTGATTTTTTGTTGATTACTTGTACTCCCTATTTTAGTATTTGCCTATTTTTAGGGAGTAAAAGTGTGCGATAGACCCCTTATCTGTAGGGCTGACATCAGGTTCAAGTAACCAGAGAGTAAAATCGCATTGAAAGGAGGGTCCACCAAACATTCATCAAGTATATCAACTATACAATCCAAAAAAACATGCAAGGGTATACCACCCAGATTCCAATATACATTATTCAGTGCAAAAGCACCAATTCCCGGTAATCTAAATGGGTCCCAAGACAGCTTGAGTGCTTGAAAAAAAGAGTTAGGAGACTTCCAGTTAGATAATTCCAGGCCCAGGCCATTACAAAGAGCTATAAACAGGCCCATGGTTGGTCTCCCTTTATTACCCTTAACAGCAGGACTTGGACATTTCTACCAAAGTGGCTTTAGAAGCCAAGTTTCTTGGAATAATAAACTATCATAGGAGGAAAGGTTAAAACAGCCTACTTATTTGTTTATTTGTATGGCACCTATAAACAAAGATGGGGAAAACCCTGCATGTTCCAGGAAGCCACTGTGATATCCTTGTATGAATTTTCAGGACCTAGTTTATCCTTAATTTACAACTAGTGCCCCCGCTAACCAGGACCAATTCTCCTCATGTGCATTTTTTCAATACAAAATTCGGGTTGCTCTCGACCACCTTACGAGGACGTTTGTCAAATATTGCACCTGCAATTTTCAACCACGGGTAGTTGAGAGATTTCCTCTCCTTTTCATTGTCAGCAGAACCTGTGACCTGATTAGTCAGTGTTTCCATTATATCCACTTCAGTGAGATCAAAACCCATCAGAAGTAAATCAGGGCTGCTTCAAGGAGGATTTGTTTCACCACAGGAGAGTTAATATGCAAGAGACCACGGTCTAGCTGACTATCATTAACAAATTCAAATTAACTAATGTCTCGTGACTCAACTGAAGGAATGGAAAACAGATTTAAGACATTACTACGATTTAAAATCATGAAATCAGTAGAAATCTGAAGACGCTCTAACAGTAGACATTTATATGGATCAGAAGATCTTATGACAGAACGCAGGGTATGTTTAGAGATGGTTGGCAAGGGGCACTTTTGTCCCACCATAGGAAATAGGTGAGGAAGGAAAGGTCAGGGAAAACATGTTTGTCTTGGAAGCAAGACAATGCAGTGCAGCACAGGGTTGAATCCTGATCCTCTGCTTAGAAACCGCTTGCTGGTATTAAGCACATTATAAAAGAACAATTATAATTCATTCTTTGCTCCAAAGTCAAGAACAGAGATAGATTTTGAGGCAAAGATTTCAGTGATGCCGTGGTAGATAATGTATAAACACAGGCCGGGAACAGCGACACAGGAGCATGAGACACCTCCATGCTCAATAGATCTTCAAGTGACTGAACTGGATTTACTGTCATCCGTGCAGGGCCATCCTCCATAGAGCAAGTACAAATATTCAACAGTTCTGTAGGGGTGTCCTCAACTGCATGGTTGCAGAGTAGGGCAACCTCTCCTAAAACTCGCTCCGAAGACTCATGCAACGCTAGATTGCCCCTTGTTTTCAGTGTCTTAACAGTAGCATTTGTTTTTTTTTGCAAGTGAGATCGTCGTAGTCAAGTACCGAAGAAACTTTCTAGAACAACAGTTCCTTGAATTTACTAATGATTGTTTTTTTGGGGCCAGTTCAGCTTTTTTCCACCCTGTTTTCTCTTCCACTGCTTATAGAATATCGAATAATTAAGGGAGGTTTGCGCCTCCTCTTCTAGTATTAGGGATGGGGTAGGGAGATGATCTTCCTATAGAACCAAGCATGTATCCTCCCGGTGCATAGTCGATTGGTGCTGACAGAACAAACCCTGTCTAGATGGGGCCATAGGGGACCCCATGGCAACCGGTCAGCTTGTCAAAGGGACAGTGAGTGTGAAGAGCCGGAGAAGCAGAATTAGGTCACCGTCCAGAACAGGCCTTTGGTCTATCGAGAAGGGCGGGACCCTGAAAGGGTGCAGAGAGGAAGCTTTAAGCGCAGTGATATGTTTAGAGATGGCTGTCAAGGGGCACTTTGTCCTTCTATGAATTACACTTTAGAGTTCAGCATAGTTAAGAGGGCAGAGTGTTCTTTAATGTTTGAGTTGATCACGTTACATAACGTCACAAGCGAGGTAAGCACAACATTTAGTGCAGAAAGCGAGGTGGCCCCAAGAGGTGGATCCAAAAGGCTAGGGTTGGTCTGTCTTGGTGAAAACAAGGAACGCGAAGAGCAAGAGGAATCCGATGGTGAGCTTGCCACTATTGCGGGCAGTAGCACCTGCGAGGCTAAAGAGATTTGGTGAGTCGTTGGAGCGCACTGGCCTGCCGTGAGAATAGTCACTGAATCCACATTAATAAGATTTACGACTGTAGAATTCAGCCTTGCATCTGGTTGATGAAGTGGGATAGAATGGGTGACTGAAGAGATCGGCAGGTAATCCCCAGGTTGAGCACCTGCCAACAGGTCCGCATCAGTGATTTCTCCCACCACCCTTGAAGTAACGTACTCAGAAGTAAGTGAATTAGCCACAACAAGGCAGCTTTGTTGAAATATGCCGTAATTTTATGAATCCTTGTTTTTTAAAGTCCAGATTTATGAAGCATCAACGGCTGGCCGCTGGGAGGAGTCTCACTGTTCATGAGCGGGTCTATGGGCAGAGATTCCGTACCCATGTTGGAGGAGGTCAGAGGGGAGCTAAGTGTGGTAGTGTGGCTTAGCGAGTTAGATAAACTTGGTTGCTCCTATATTTAGGGGTTCACCAAGTGAGTGGGAAGTTTTACTATGCAAAGCGTACATAGATGACATAGTGGCTGGCAGGGAGTTACGTTCTGGTTTGCTGTTTCTATCTTTACCTTCCTACCGCTTGACTACAGTGTGACTGCACTTTCCACTCGCACTTCGCGCTATGGTTTGAAATTTTAAATACAAGGCGACTCCTCGTTAGTGTCAGGTGAGTAACTCGCTCTGGGAAAAAAATCCATCTGCTGCAGCACTTAATTTCAGGCAACTGGAGCCCTTCAAGTCCTTATCTGATGCTTTACATTTTTGTATGAGTAGATTTCTGTTTCCATATAAATTCAAGTCTACAGGTCCAAGTAGGCAAAGAGGTGACAAGGACTGCATCAGCATAATCTGTGTTTTTTTTGTTTAAAAAGAATGATGCATAATACACATGCAGCAATAAAAGATACATTTTTGTCTACACTGGAAAAAACACAGTTGTGAGCGATTTCTTTGAGGGAAACAATGGGTAAGCACTGATAAACACCCAAAATTGAAAACCTGGAAAAACGCCACCGGAATTACAAAAGCAAACACTGAAAATAGGAAACCGTAAACATATCTCAAGTTAGGAGAAACAGTTTGGGGCATCCAAACATTACATCAAAGCAGGGGTGGCTCGTCCATAATGGAAGAGGTGAGCAGACTCACCCGTATCCTTATCAATAGCCGCACCAGCACAACAGAAACACTGAGCGGTTCCACAGCTTCTTTTTGCAGCTGAGAGCGTGCCCCTGTGCTGGCTTCAACTGTGAAAGTTAAACTGACAGTTTTGTTTCCCATGTCGACTGGACCATGCAAGGACAGAGACGTTGTGCTTCCCCAGCATTACATTGCCGATTGGGGGGGGGGGGCAGACTGGAAACTGCACATCTAAACGTACATATGGGGCGCTTATGCACGTCCCTGCACATTCAGACCGATTGAGGTGCAGACAATGGAGCACTGTGGCTCTTGCAAGCATGTGCAGGAAACAACCTTTGATTCCTGGTTCCTGATCATGCTGTGCGGCAGCCAGAGGGCTTTCGTGGAGGTGCCAGCGGAGCAGAGACCAGACCGGGGCTGCAGGTAACATGAATTTTATTATGTATTATGTATGTTATTTGTGTGTGTATGATGCATGGTTGTACAGGTGCAGGCGAGAATGAGTGAGTGACTGCTGTGTGTGAATAAGCAAGTGAAAGTTGTGTGAATGTGTGTGCGCTTGTGTTGGTGTTGGCCCAGGGAGCAGATTTTGGCAAGCGGGCAGGGAATTGTGGGTGGGTGCAGCTACTAGAGCATTTTTTAATGGGCATCTATGATAAAGGAAGCATGGTAATTACGTAGCTAGATTAGCATTTTGGTGCAGCCAGTCTAGCTATTTCGTACCATGGTATGCCATTTTTTAACAGGGCATCTATGATAAAATAAGCAAGATCAGTGTTTTACGCGTTAAGACTGGCCTACATTGTGCAGCCAGTTTTTTTTATTTGTATTTATTTGAACAACAAGGAGGATATTTTCAAACAGAAAAGACTTAGATAAACACGTTTGCAGATGGCAGAGGCATTCCTATGAAGGGTGCCTGCACCATAGCGCAAAGATGAGAATAAATGGTAAGCCAATTTATGAGGTGTGTGGGCATGTTTTCTTATTGTGGCATGGCATTTTTAATGGCAAAGTCAACAGTGGTATGAGCTTACTTGGGGATACTACCATATATTGACAGGGCCAGCGTGGACATGTTTTCTTATAATAGCATTACAGGCATTATGGGCAAAGCCAACAGGAGCACGTTCTTATATGGGATTATTGGCACTTATTTGTTCAACCAGAATGTAAATGTATGGGCACAGCCTTTGTAAAAATGTTTTTATACTGGCATATATTGCGGCTAAACGCATCATGAAAATATGTTGGGGAATGCTCCTGTGTACTCTAACTTGCATATAATGAAATTTTGGATTGGAGTTTTCCCACAAAACCAGTTGCAAACTGTCTGGCTTTTTACCTTATTTTTCACAGAACGTGTGCTCTTTAATGCACTATTTTAACCCATTATTCAAAACATGTTCACAGGCTTAGAATCCTCGAAGCACCCTGCCCCATCTTGCTTGGTTCGGGATCGTTCTCTCACTCGGACACTCTGGCATGTTTGTGAGAAATGCTTTTACCCTTCCAATTAAATAATGCATCACCCACCTGTGCACCACAGACCTGCAGAGTGACTTTGAACAGTCACATCATGCAACGCTGAATATCGTTATATTAAATGTATACAAACCTAGATATGAAACATATAATTCTATATTCAGTAGGGGATGCACAGGTAATACAGGCATCATAATGGTTTTGATTGGAAAGAAGAGCAAAAATCAGATACAAAATTGTCAAAAACTCTTCATCTTTGCATGAACACGCACTAATAAAAAGGATAACACCCATTGGTAATCCTTGAATCCTATCTTCAAAGTATTCTAATACAGACAGTCCATGTTTATGACACTCCTATTCTGGAAACATCCTGGAGTTTGAAGATATGCACCAATACCACAGTGTTTCTGGTGTAAAAGTGTAAATCTGTCCATTGTACTTACCTAACTGAGTTAAAACCATGGTTCTAATGGAATCACAAAAACCAGTGATTATTCGGATGGGACAGCTAGTTGAAAAGTCAACTAACAACATATGACCTCCGCCTGTCCCTATCCAGAGGGCAGTATTTCTTTGTAAGTAGAGGCTCTTCACTCTGGCAGAATGGGCCACCTCTTGCTTTGCTTCTTTGGTCTTCATCCCTGCATCCCTATAAATGAAAAAATGTCCCGTTAACATTATGATCTAGAAAATGTCAACAGTTTTTCAATCAAATGAAACGATTCCCACATCCATTTCTAATGCAATCTACTGTTCACACAGCAGTGATTTCAAAGGAACACCAAAATGTTCACATGCAGAAAATATTGTCAATCAGGAGCATTGCCCCTTTCAAATGAATACAATGCTTTTTCGGGAGTGTAAAATATACTTTTCAATTTGAATAAAATATGCCCTGTGTAATACCATCCGAGTATTTTTCGTCTTTGTTTTTGTAGTCTTTTTTTTGTTTTTGTTCAGAGGTGGCGATAGCAACTTGAACGAGAAAATAATATTGGTAAAGAAAGTATTTGGGTAGCTAGCACATCATCAGCTTTCATTTGTCAAATGATCCATATTCACCTGTACCATAACCAGTAGCAACTTCTCTGTGTTATATACATGTGTCACATTTAGGTGATGTAAAGCTTTCTTGTCTACTTCTGTCTAAAAGGTAATGCAGTCACTGTAGCCATTTTGGCAGCTTCTCTAAATTCTTATCACATTTACAGGGTGTACATGTAGCATTTATGGCTGCAGACGCACCTGTCTGAAAGGTAATAGATTAATTTCAGTAATCAAGCAGAATCCAGTGTAATAAAATATTAACCAAAAAGGTACCTCCAGGCATCTGATTTCCAAGCAATACAGCATCCTGGCACACAGTTCTAAATTAAAAGCACTTCGCTGGTCACATTTCTTTTTCTTTCGAATAGAAAATGTAAAGACTAGTAGTAACAAATTGTTGTTTTATTAAAAACACACTACGAAGAGTTGTGACATGTTCTAATTCTATTGTGATCATATGTAGAAAACTGTAATAAATACAAGTTGTAATGTTAAATATCTGAATAGGGAAACATGTCTGCATATAGAAAAGTCAGAGTTGTTGTATTTGCCAATGTTTGAAACTTGGCTGACTAAAAAGGACTGAGTATTTTCAGTGAAGGGGCCTATATATTTCCTTAAACTAGCGCGAGCGACCCAGCGCAGCAAGGAGAGTCTACATAATGTAGTAGGGTTCTGTAGGTTAGTTCCCTGAGAAAACATTTCAAGTAACGTGTTGAAATGGTGTATATTAAAGCACAATTTCTTAGATAATATGGGGAAAAGCCATGCAATTTACAATAGGTCCTCTAGGTTAACAAGAAAAAATATAGTAAATGCCATGTCACCTACATTACACAGAGGATTTTGCAACATCTTAACAAGGCTGCCCACAAAATGGGTCTAAGATAATAATGGCCACTGTAAATCAATTGAGGGTTGTGATGATTCACGGGATCTCATCACATCACTGCAGAGGGGAGCCCTTCCCTGTGAAATTTTGACACAACGTTGAATTCGAATAGGCGGGTGTTTTTATATACCTAGTATACACCTCGTCACACCTGTGAGGGGTAAAACATGCTTTTTCTGAAAAACAGCGTCATCTGCTGGACGCAAAAGCAACACACGCTATACTAAACATTTTAGGATCCCATTTCAATGTTTCCGATTTAGAATTGCTCAAATACATGCCAAGGAATCAGCAGAGCAACGTGCAGCCAGACTTCAGGATGCAGGGTTGCGAGCACGTCGTTCGTGTTCTGCAGCTTCAGATCTGCTTTGTTCTCAACAGAATGAATGCAACAGGCTGAGATTGGCTGAGAGACTTCAACGAGAAACAGCAGATCAGCGTTGAACACGACTCCGTGCTCAGCAATCACGCGATTACAATCACCTTGCATTCCGGTACAACCCAGCTGATGATTATAGTTTCAGCCGGCATGTTCTCATCAGCACCATGACTGAATTGTGTCCTTATTGCAAGGCTCTGAAAGTTAATGGAGAAACGAAAGGAATGTGTTGCGCCACTGGGACAATTAAACTGCCTCAACTTGGAGAACCGCCAGAGCCATTAAAAACTACCCACAAGCATTGTGAAATTAAACATATTAGAAACGTGCGCTTTCTCTTTTCTTTCTTTTCCATTTAACCGGACTGAGCCACAGCAACGCGGGCCGGGGACAGCTAGTGTATAATGAACTTCATATTAGCCTTGCCTAAGGGTACTTCACACATAGGGACCTTGTTGTACTATCGGCAGTCTACAGATTGTGACTTTCTTAGTTAAGACTATTTCAGATGTATTGGTGATAACCAGATTAGGCATTTCTTCATGATGCTTGGGGCTTACTCGCTGCTGCTGTTTCAGACAATTATTACGTCTGTTGTTTCCTGGTGAGTTTAAGGAAGGCATGGTATCAAACAGTGAAGACTGACACAAATGATCACATTTTTAAGTGTGTTTACTGAACTTCAAATGGGTTGGTTGAACGCCTAGCTAAACCTAAAGATAAGGATGGGAGAAAACTACGACCAGCAAATTATAATAACGCAGTCCTAGTTCAGTCTCTGTCAATTAAAAGGGCCTAT
The DNA here is from genome assembly GCF_040938575.1 of Ambystoma mexicanum. Taxonomy (NCBI): domain Eukaryota; kingdom Metazoa; phylum Chordata; class Amphibia; order Caudata; family Ambystomatidae; genus Ambystoma; species Ambystoma mexicanum. The sequence goes on from NC_090936.1 coordinate 670,197,742, forward strand.
ACTAATAAACCTATTGCCAATCCTTACTTCTAAATACAAAAGGGTGTGGGACAATGGTGTATGCAAAAGGAAGAGTGTTCAAGAAATAACATGCCACTACGATTGAGCAGTTGTCTTCCCTTCCCCAGGTTTTCAGCACGAGGCAAGGCGGCACGTTTGCGCTTCATAAACACACTGGCTTCTCAGCCATAAGGATACAGTTCAAAGCACAGACATCAGGACCTTTTGCCAAAGCCTCTTTTCCAGTAACAGTCTCTTAGTGCAGAGGGTCTGTCGTAACAAAGTTTCAAAGTTCCATTCCTATCAGGATTTTCACATGCACAAGTTCTCCCTTTCAATTTTCATCATGGGTCTCCCTCTTCAGGCTGAGACCCCCTTTTTACCACAATGTTCACATTTGGTTTGGCTCGGGTCATGTATCTCTCTCATTCAGACTCAGATCCTCTTGATATGGATCTCCCTTGTTTGGGCTCGGATCCTACACTCTGGATATCTAAATCAAAGACTTTCAAAGGTGCAATGGATTTTACTTAAACCGTCGCAGGACCACTTCGATTCAGTTCACACAATTGTTCTCATCAATCTTCTACTTTCGCTTCTCTTGGTGGGTTACCTTAAAGAGTCCTTTGATTGAGCACATCCATGGTGCCGGACCACTCTGTCAACGGTATTATATCTTTCCTTCTCAAGTTCAAACATTCCTCAGCAGTTTAGCTTTACTCGCGTCTTTCACCACACGCTTTTTAGAATGTTCATTCCAGCGCTCGTTATACAATGTTGCCGCTTGCAACCTTGACTTCAACACAGACCGGTCTTGCATCGGACTCCCCAACACACCGGCTGTGCTGATCTTTCTGGCGCTTCTTTGTTCTTGGAGCCAAGGACGATACCTCAGTGGCTGCTGTTGCTCCTCCCCGTCTTGGTCAGTTACGCGGGAAGGGCCTTTGGTAACTCGGACACAAAATGCAGGGTTCTTCGGTCTGGTTTCCTGGCATTACACTTTCTGTCTTGAAGGCTTCTTGAAAGTAACAGCATCTTGCTGAAAAGGTCAAGGGTAATGCCCTTCTTACAAACCCTTCTTGGTTTGCTGTCTTTCTCCCCTCGTTCAGCTGCTGCCTCAAAACTGCTGTTCCTTCATGTGCTTTGCCTCGCTCAGAGTGTGCTTTCGTGCTCCACCTTTTATCCATGTGGGGAAGTTTAATTCAAGTCAGGTGGGATTGTCAGTAATTGCATGACCTCGCCTTACCACAGCGGGCTGTCCATGTGTAAGTGCTGGAGAAGGGAAAGGGGGCGGGGGGTAAGGTTCCCACATATCCTACCTGGTAGGATGGGGTAAAGGTATTGCAGGGGGAGGGATACAACATCTCGCCATCCGGTGTCCCACTCCCACTCCCTGAAGACCCCTCACCCAGGTGATACTCTCGAAAAGGTCCACCCCAGGGTCTGGATCCAAAGGTGATGGCCGTGTCCTGGCCACCTGAGAGAGAGATCCGCGGGGACTAGCGAGTGAGACACCTTCTGGTTTCTCACATGAAATAGATAGTGGATGTATCACTCAAGAATTCATTTGATATATTGAGTAGAAGGATGCAATCTCTACACTGACTGCCAGTCCAGTCTGACCTTCTGGTACCAGATCATGTACCTGGGCTAGTAGTTCAGCAGCTACGATATGGTCATCAAGGTCTTCCTCCCCATCCAATGTAGTTAATTGGGGTCTAGAGCTAGAAGCATTCAGGATCTCATCCAGGATTGTACTGTTTAAATGAACCAGAATGTTCATAGCAAATTGGATAACAGATAGCTGAGCTTGCACCTCAATATAAGAAGTCATTCTATCCGGGACACCATTAGTAAGACGAACATCCTCCTTCATATCGCTCGATAACGGTGAAACAGCAGATTGTTGTGCACCATTGTCACTCATAGCCAGCTTTGGAGAGGCTGATAATCCTTGAGTTACGCTGTTCATCATATCGGATATGTTAATTGCAGGAGGAATATTGTTTGCTGACTAACTAAGCAGGCTAGTTCTGGCTTCCTCTGGCAACACTGGATCAGGCAATTATTCAGAGCCCATGGTGTCTCAAAGGGTATAACAGAGAGCCAACAAGGAATTGTTTTTGTCCAGGGTGGAGAAAGTAGTCTCCAGCACATTACCATGTGTAGTGTGTAAAGGTAGTGATGAGGGTTTGTGCGCATTATGTACAGATTGAGCACTGTCAGGGAAATGGACCATTGATTCAAACGAAAAAGTAGGAGCTAATAGTACCTGCCCCCCTGGTTTAATTCTAAGCTTATTCAGGGAATTTATCACCCGCGTATTGGTCTTTAGGCTTTTTGATCGTGTACAAGTAGCCAGGGAGGTTTGCTCCCACTTATATGGTGCTTTTTTCTGCAGGTTGTGATTTGTGTCCCTTGGGCATAATTTGCCCAGCATATTTCCCAACACACTGATGGTGTAAATAAGATTCCTTCACCACAATCACAGAAGCAATCAGTCAAGCAGTAGTGTCCGATTTACCAAGTGACCAGCGCTCCTACCGGAAAGTCCCAAAATATTAGCGTAGTATTGATGTGATTACAGCAGGCACAACCAGATATCAGAAGCTACTATGAGTGCAGACCCGGCAGTAAGAAGCCTCTGTTTCCCATTGAACACGGTAGGAACACGTAGAAACACTTGCGCTAAACTCTGCTTAGCTCCGCTTGGGAGCTAGGCATTTCAAAAGCAGTCTCCTCCTCCAGATAGCAGACACTGTAGAGACACTCAATGAACCGTGTTAGAGTTGTGCAACACGTAGAAACACTCACGCTACACTCTGTAGTCTAGAGAACATTGTGTTTCAATGAAACACGGAGGATGAGAATATTGAAAAGGCACATTAACATTTCTAGTAATGTTTCTTCGGTATGACGTTCATTCATGGACAGTGTTTTTTTAATTGGGTTTTGGCACATTTCTGTCCCTGAAAAAACGCTCAGAAAATGTACGGGGTTGTGGGTAAGGTTATATAAGGGTTGGGGAGGTTGGGAATAGTGTAACATGAATAGGGGAGGTAGGGAGTTGGGGGGACACTCCCAAAATAAAAAATACAATTTGCAATGAGTTATTTTGGAAAACATATTTAGGCAAACAAAAATAAATAAAACCTCTATGAAAACTTTCAGACCATGTCCAATAGGCAATATGCCCATCAATCGGTTGGAATATGATTAATAGAGATTCAATAGGGCAGCAGGGATCTTCTCATTTATGCTGCCCACTTTAGGGATTTAGTGGCACAGAATGCATGGCCAGAGGATGCCAAATTAATGGTGCTCTATCACGGCTTGAAGCAGGACTTAAAAGGGAACCTTAGATCAGGTGGTTCCACTTGACCAGCAAACATGGCTAGTTAGTCAGTGGTTAGGTTATTTAGATCAGATGGCAGGATATAGGAAGGGGAGAAAAGTCCTTTCAAGCTCCACCCACAGGGTGATGACCAGGTCCGAGGGGGACTAAATGAATCATGAACCTTAATCCATGCCGCTGGGAAACACCTATGGGCCACTTCAGGCAGACGAAAGGAACCACAGATGCCAGTTAACCCAGTGTGTCTACTGAAGAAATCCTGGGCATTCTGGGAGGAACTGTAAGATACTAAACCCAAAGACTTCTGAAAATGATAGCACCCCTAGCTAACAGAGTGATCTCATGATCCACTTCCCAGCGTATAGCTTTCTTAATGTGGTTTGACATTCCTTACACAGGAATGCACATAAAGACCTACATAGATTGACCCTGAAGTGTGAACAAATACTTACCTTTATTGATAACCAGTCCACTGGTAATGTAATTGACCCGATATTAGCTCAATGAATGAGCATTCCACTAATCTCAAAACTCCAGACCTAAACCATCCTTTCCGTTGACTGGTCAGTCCTCAAGTCCAGGCCATATCCCAAAAATCATCCAGTTTGTAAACGTTGGGCTCACAACACCACCAAGAACTGCTGGGTTTGCTGCAATCTCTGCACCTCCCCTGGTTGGGGTTCTATAATCCTTGCATAGGCTGCCAGGCCAGAAACATTCCATGTTTGTTAGTACCCATCCTCTGCTTACCAATCCCAAGCCTTAGAGTGCCCATGGAAACTCCCTTGTGTTGTTCCACAACGTACATTGTAAGAGGATTCAATTCAACACTACAACTAAGTCAACGCCTAGTCTATAATACTGAATGAAAACCCTTATTGATATACTTTATGTCCAGTTCATGCATTCTGGATGACTACCCCTATATAACACCCCTCTCTCAGAATCCCCCTGACCCCACTGAGCCAAGAAGTAGTTCTGTTTTGCAAGTTAAAAGGTTTATTTGAGAAGTAAAGCAATATATATCTATATCACGCTTTATAATAAATTAATAATTGGATATCACACTTAATCTGGTATGATAAAGATTAACAACAGAGAATCTGGCACTAGCACACTTCTTGATAATCACTAAGGAGTTGACATGAAATGGATAAGATAGCAACAATACTTTTATGGTTTCAAATGGATGCAATGTGGAATGAAATGCAGTAAAGAAAATAACTTGATAGGATTTCAGCAAAAGACAATGTAATCACTTTCTTGGACAATTCACCCCCCCCCTTTTATGCAATGCAAGGAAATGGAAGGAAGGCACACAATTCTCAGAAATGCAATTCAAATGTAATTCAGTTCACCCCAGCAACTTAGACTACAGAAGTTGAAAACACAGGCAAAATGCTTTTATATGTGCTGGCAATTAAGTGAAAAATATGCTAAAATGCTTTTAATTCCCTCTAGAGGTTCAGGGTGAGTGGTATCTAGTTAATATTAGTCCAGGCTCACATTAGCAATGATTCAGGGATGATTAGCAGGTTAAACGAATTTTTCTTTAACGCAAGGCAAGCAGCCGCAGATTTTTACACGTGAAGAAATTTGCAAATCGCGGTAAAATGTCAAATCGCGGCTAAATTTGCGAATGCGCCGAGCGCGATTACAGAGGAACTACAAGGACTATCACGTTTTGGGGTCCTAGGAAAGCCTAGGATCTCAGCTTCCAGATGAAAGTTACTGCAAGTCTCTAGCACAAACGGTCACGGAGATATGAGCGATTAAATAAAGGTCGTTTTTCAGATTTGAAATTTTAAAGTTCAAAAAGACAAGTGCAGCTTGCAACTAGAAAATGACAAGTGACAGCTTTACAATTGACAGGTGACAGTTAGGAGACAGTTCTACTTAGATTAAAATAGGATTGAATTATATTATTTTAACTAAGAGATTGGTTCTGCACAGTTTTCTAGGTACTCACACTATATTCTTGAGTGAAATGGGCCTCGCCACGGATCTGGTCAGGTTTTAGACTGGACTCTGGTCTCTGCACTTCACAGTGATCTGGGTCAGCTCTCTCTGGTTCTGCTAACAGGTCAGCTCTACTCTGCTGGTCTGGGTCTCTGAAGGTTGATGGAGGTAAAGTATGGATTTTCCCGGCAGAGCTTCCAGCTGCAAATGGATTTGAAGGCCCTATCTGTCCTGTCTGTCTGCTTTTATGTGGTTTTTTTATGGGTGTGTGTGCAGCATCACTAGACCCTACCCCTCTCCACTTATCATTGGCCAAGCTTTCATTTCTCCCCTGATTGGGGGAGCTAAGTTGTGTCAGAGTGATGTCATTTTACAGCCTGCAGAAAGTCCACTCCTCCTGTCAACTTACACACAAATCTAGATTTGAACCAAATACATATTTGCAGAGGTACATATTGTTTAAAATTACATGCACCCATCATGCATTACAGGAGGTATACCCTGTTCAAACTCCGCTCTTCCTGGGAGCTTGCATTCAGAAATGGTAATATTTTGCACTTTTTAACTGGTTTGCAATACCGGACATTACCCCAAATTTACACACATGTGCGCAAGGAGTATGGACATTAGTTGATGAAGTGTCAGATTTTTCACATGCACACATTTTGAGTAATATCCTCTTTTCCGCTAAAACCCCCCTGAACATACCACCGGTTCTAAAAACCTCTTAAAATGTGGGCAGAAAAATCACAAGAATTATGGTATCATTTATAACATTTTCACATGTCCGCTCTATGAGTTATTCATCTTTTTAGAGTTATGTTCTGGCCCCAAAGGGGTGTGGTTTTCCTCCAGCACAAGGTTGAATTTCTGGTTTTTCCAGTTCTGCCAAGCCAGCTTGCTCTCACAGGCAGTGCCCCTCCCCTTTGCTTCAGGAGGAAGCTACTTTTACGACATCTGCAATAAACCATCTGCCTGGGTCAGGAGAGGCTTTGTTCAGAGCTCCTGTATTCTGTGGGGGCTCCCCTTAATTCAATTATCAGAGAGATGGCATATCCTTAGTGTGGCCAGCAAAAGGCAGATAGGCCTGGGAACACAGCTGTGACTCAAGTTTCACTCCTGATGGGGGTGGCTGGTGGGCAGAATTCAGTTCCTTAAGCCAGGTTTCAGATAAAATGTCACTTTTTGTTCCCCAGTTTTCTGCATTCAAATAAAACTAAACATTTTTACATATGCAGCTAGAATGCTGATTCTAAGTTCAAAACTATGACATTTAAACAATTTCAACCTATGTGACACTCAGAGTAGGTCACTCAGTCAATTTAAACACTTAGATTTTTTAGTGTCTTTCAGTCCACATTTACTTAAACTGCTGAAATCCACAGCTCAGCCAGTCTTGTTATAAACCTTCAAGTCACTTCAGGATATAACTTTACATTGGATCCACCTCTCAGTAAGTCTTTCTTTGGCATGTTTTGGGTTCATTTATTCAGTTTTCTACAAAATCTGGTGGTTTTAAAACGCCGGCTTTTGGATAGTGGTGAGTACTGGTACTGCACCCCTTTTTGGGATTTAAGAAAATGAATTCCCAACAGTTATGGGTTTGCTTTTGGCAATCAGCATTGCCATTCCCAATGGTTTCAGACTACTGTGTGGGTAGTCCAATGGTGGTTTAAGGCAGTGTCCTTCTGTGCCCATAACATCGGCAAAAATGAGTGGCAGCCTATTCTTCATGCATTTCCCTGTGCATTTTCTGGGAAGCTCTGGCCATCATGATGTTTTCCATGTCAGTACTGCACAGTTTTGAGGTAGGGCTTGGATGCGTGGATAAAAACATCCCACAAGATCCCAACCAAGATGTTGGTAATAGAGCACACCTTTTAGAGTGACAACACTCTTTGCCCACTGTTGAGGCAGACAAATTGCCACACCATAGGCCTTCAAACTGGCAGACACTCAGAAACCTTAAAACCTTAAATAAGCACATATACATTATCTGAGAGGTAAAACACATTCTTTAAGGGACATATCAATGAAATCATCTATAGGGATTTTACCTAAAACTCCACATCTCACGGTGGGTCACACATTTTCTTTATCCTTAAAAAGATGTGAGCAAACTATGTCCGTGTGCTGACTACTGACACATCAATGCCATTAAGGTGAAAAATCAATATCCCCGGCAATGATACAGGTACTGCTAGACTAGGCCAGGGGAAAAGGTACTACACCAATCACAACCTCAAGCAGACCTTTAGTCCAGTCTGGAGATAGATTCCTTGCAGATTTTAGAAGTCTGCATTCCACAACTGATTTGACATTCTAAATACCTTGTGATGCCCTCAGAGTTGTCCAATGCCCTCATATAGCCTTTCTGCACTTTCTTAACATATTTAATGACATTTTGGACACTTCTGCCATCATCTACCTGGACAAAATCCTGGTTTTTCACCTTTGAATACTATTCATGTACATCATGTTAGAGACGCGCTGCAATGCCCAAGAGGAAGCCCACAATATAACAAATAAAAAATGTTTTTTCCACCAAGAGTGGATCTTGTACTTCAAAAACATCCTGATACCCAAATTGTATGCACTAAAGAGCAAATTACATACCTGTCTGTAATGTTCTTTGTAAACGATATTCCTTCCACGGGATTCCTCATCTATGATATTCTATGTCCAACGCCCGCTGCCTTTGGAAACATTTTCACCACCACGGAGTGCATCATTAGCTCTATGTGCCCCACGTCAAATGCGACCTTGGGGCCAGTATCTATGGAGCCACTGCGATCAACATGAGCTAAATTTGGTCCTTTTTCCCCCAGCACTCGGTCACAGAGGGACAGCAGGACAGATTTGCTGTACACCCTATCCACCAAGAAGGCAGGTTGGAACGAACATCTATCAGAAGGGCCATTACAGAGAGGTAAGTAATGTGTTCTTCTAATGGGTTCCTTGCTCTCAAGGATACCTCATTATTGATAAGATTCCCATAGCAATACGTATATCTGGTGGAGGGAACGAGAGTGAGGAGACCCCACCTAGACCAGAAAAGTTGCGAGGACTGCTTGACCAAACCAATCATCAAAACCCTCAAAAGGAGTTCAAGCAGTAATGTCTTGCCAATTAATACAGCTAGAACCATGTGACTGCTTCCACCTGCCAATCCAACAATTCTGTGTTGTTCTCAGAGGCGTTCTGGAATGTAGGATTAATTGTATGTGCTTTGTTGACCAGATGACAAGTGCTTTGGTGTGGAGGGAGAAAAATCTAGTGTCTTCTGGGTTAGGCGGTATGGATCGACTATCCTGAATCGGACATTTTCCCAGAGCACCCCGCCGGTACGGAGCTGGACTGTTAGTGCTTATCCCCATCTCTGTGTTACTCTTGTGGGCAGTCTATGTAGAGGGACCCAACCTACCCCACCTCTGACACCACTGGCATACATGAGCAATGTACAAAACAAAAATCACAGCCATAACTAGATGATGATGTGTTGACCTTAGCCATGTTTACGGAGGTGGTGCGGAGAGAGATCAAATTGGTTGGCACACAAATACAAATCCCTAAGTCTGTGTGACAATGACGCTAGCCTCTGTCTGAGGCACAGGTACCCCCAGAAACACATTATACGTATACTAAAAAAGACATGTTAAGCCGCCTTAGGACTGGAACCAGGGCCAGTTTAATTGAAAGATCGCCTGAAAGTGGTGGGTTGCCTCATATAGACTGTGGAAGTGTTGAATGGGGCTGTAAAGCCATGACCCTTTCAAGGTCGTAAGAAGTTTTTTGTTAATGTAATTAATGTATCGTATAGACTCTTCTGTATTAGGCTCATTATGTAAACTCTATCAAAAGCTTTGAGGACCACATTCTTGGGACGGGATACTCTGCCAGTTTCTCTGTTTATTTTTGCAGAGCCGTATGGAAGTACATAATGTGTCTATCTTTGCTGCCTGTGGTTACTTACTGGATTACTTTACGATCGCCTTTGGTTTCTACACAAACCAAGGATTCTCGGGTTGAATTGTCATCTATCACCACTGCTGATCAAACATTGATCATGGATTCGAAGACAGGAATGTATGAAATAAACAGAACACATAAGGACACATGGGCCCCTCCTTTCCCCTTCTTCTTGCCACCTACATGCTGCCTATTGTCCCTACCAATGGTCCACGTTGTGTGTTTCATCGCCATTGCACTCTTCTCATACATCGGGAGATGGCCACAAGGGTGATCATGGTACGTGGCCTGTGAGGCCTGAGTGGAAACACAGGATGGGGAAACAACCGAAGAAGCAATCCAGCAGTCTAATTGGACTGGACCGGTCCAGACACTTACCAACAGCACTGCGTCGCACACGATCATCACCAGGCTGTTCAAGTCACAGCCCTTAGATACATAGCACCATGGGGCCACCTCCGAACAAGCAAGCCTTCATAAAACCACAACATTCTGCATTACCTGTTCAGAACGTTCACATCAGGAAATATCAGGCACTGCAAAATGGCCCTTTAAAGAAATTCACAAATGTTGCTTAAGTCCATAGAGGGTTAGCCTGCATGAATACCAGGATTTGCCTACAATCTAAATATTGGCTCCTCATTATGGAAACTGAATTTTAACATAAGTGGGTAAAAGTATACAAGAGGCTTTTCAGTAAATGAAATAGTCTATTGTTAAATTTGAACATATGCATTCCCAGTCTACCTTAGAAAGTGTGCACAGTCGATCAAGTCACATGGTTTTTCTGTTTTCTTATCCCACACTTCAACAATATGGCTATTCTTCTTTGCCAAATATATGTATTTATTCACAGCCATGCAAATTATATTTGCGTCAGCAGAAAAGGCACGAGGAAATCTGCAAAACAGATACAAGGAAATATTACCAACGACTGCTTCCAAATGCTGGTATGAGAAACATTGCTTACGTCAGTATGAAGAGATCCTGCCCTTTTAATCACAGATGTTGCTATTTCAGTCAGAATACACGTGTGTGCATTTTCCAAGTGTATAGCTGATTAATAAAGGGTGCATTAAAGGACATGCATAATCCACCATGGACAATTTTCAATGGGTGAACTGATGGGAGAACTAAATTCAGCCTTTGGACACATGCTCAGCTTGTTTTGGACGTTTACACAAAGTAGGGATTGGAGGGTACAATTAATGAACTAATGGTAAACTGCAGATCTACTCTAATGTATGAAAAATAATCTGTCGGACTGCAGAGTGTGATTAGTAGAGGTAGTGAATGAAGTGCTTGTGTGAATGAAAGGAAGGTGCATAAGAAGAAGGTGAGGTGGAGCATTAGTTTGGAGGATGGAGGAGTAACATCCAAGGGTAGAGGCAAGACTTAGAAGGAGTGAAAGACCTCAGTGGGACAGAAGAAGAAGACATAGCGAGTAGAAGTGGTGGAGCTGGTAGGAGGAGTGTAGTAAGAAGGGAACATCAGAGAGGTAGAGTAGTTTGCAGGTGTGATAGTAAAAAGACAGATAAGGCATAGACTGCCCACCCACCCCCACATGCCCAGAGTTCAGCGTCTTTGTACCCATTCCATTCTCTTCTCCTTCTTGTTATTAACCTTTGGATAGACCAGTGCAATGATACATGGCCAATAACTAAGAAAATGGCGCATACATTTCTTGATGGATAAACAAACACAAATACTGCTAGTGTCCATCCCCAACCACACTACGCCACCCCCCCTACCTTCCACAATTCCCCTTGCATAATCCCACGTCACCAGTTTTCATCTCCTTCCATTCTGAGCCCCCCTCAACCTTATGATACATCCACCTCCTTGAGCCCCTTTTTCCGTGTACATCCTCCAGAGCTTTCTGACTCTGATATGCTATCCCACCTCAATCAAGGTGGCTTTAAGTCTTGCGTTGCTGTCACATCATTGCCCTGTAAGAAAGGCATGGTATCAACATTAAGACAAACACAAGTGTCCACAATTCAAGGGTGTTTATTAAACCTTAATTGGGTTTAAAAAAGGCATATCTAATACTAAATCTAAAGATGGGAGAAAGCTACGACCATCAAATAATAATAAAGCAATCCTAGTGACGTCTTAAAACAAAAGGGCCTATACTATTAAACCTATTGCCAATCCTTACCTCTAAATACAAATAGTGTGGGAAACAAAGTTATGCAAAAGAAAAGTGTTCAAGAAATAATATATGTCAGGATATACAATCCGTTTGGTTTCCCTTCCCCATGTTTTCAGCACGGGATAAGGCGGCACACTCGAGCTTAGCTACAGAAGTCTCTGGCTTCTCTAGCATGAGGGTAGCACTAAATAGATGGGTGTCCCCTACTTCACTGGCAAGAAGGGGAAGCAATTTGCAATAGTAAACAATGATCAAGCCAGCGGATATGAAGCTAAGTTCACTTAGAAAGACATGGTTCCATCAATAACATGAGAACAGTAACCCACAGTTAACACCGCAGATCACCCCTTACAGACCACAGTAAAGACTTTAAAAAGGTACATTTTTATTATTTTAGTCAAATTTCATTAAGAAAGTATTAAATCATTTGGAATTCACACAAGGAATTAGCATACAAAATTATAAAGTGCAATGTGTGATAAAAAAGTGCTGGTCACAAAAGGAGGCTGCGAACAATTCAATGCCAGATGGCTGTACAGGGGAAGAATGGCAATAATACCTAAGATAGATATTCAGTTGCCAGGACAACATTCTCTATTGGGGAAAGAAACAATCTCTCAGACAGAAGGAGCCAGGTCAGCTGGGGAAAGGTGATTATAGCAATTTGATTCAATTAATAAGTTGATTAGCTCAACCCATCACATAGGCAAAAGAAAAGAAGGAACAGTAATTTGAAATAGGGCAGTCCAATAGTGTATTAGCACTGCAAGACCTCACAATCCTAAAACCATGCACTAGGGGTGGCACAAATTCACATAAATACATATAAACAATGTAATAAGCATGACACCAAAAAAGAGTAGTTTCGATGGAAGAAAGATCTAACTGGATTGCAGATGATGACCATCTTCGTCAGGACGTGGCATTCCCATACACATTTTCTTGAGGATTCGTCTGAAATTTGTTTTAAAGGATGAATACATAGATTGGTGAATGTTAAAAACAACCTATAAATTAAAGGTGGTATCACATAGATAGTAGTTCTACCATGATCTCAACCGCTGAAAAGGCAAAGGCTCTGGAGGCCTGTCTAAAAAGTCCAGGAGGTCACAATCCGGCCATGCCAACAATAGATCACAAGTGAATTGGATCTGGAGACTAGATGAAATCAGTTTTAGCCACAAACAGCGCAAACAGCTGTCCTTGGTTTACAGTTTCACCTCGTGTTGTATTGAGTTTCTAAATCTCCATAAACTCCCAATTGGGTAATTCACAAGATGTCAACCTGTACAAGTCATTATCTGGATCAGCCGTCAAGAACCGAATGGAAAAACGAAACTAGTCGGGTGCATCAGCTCATGTTATTGATGGACCCATGTATTTCTAAGTGAACTTAGCTTCATATCTGCTGGCTTGATCGTTCTCTAGCACGAGGGTGCAGTTCAAAACTCCAACATCACGGCCTTCTGTACCAAAGTCTCTTTGGCGTTAAAAAAGCCTCTTCTTTCAGTGGGCTTGATGCAACAAACAAAGTTGCTTTACTTTAGGATTCTCCTACGCACTCTTTTCTCAGGAGATTTACTGTTCACCTTGGATTCCCATCACCGGGCTGAGATCCACTGTAGCACAAAGTTCGTTTTTCACATATACCCAATTTTCGAAGGATTTCCACGTTTCCAATTTCTCAGGTCACTCACGGTTCACCCCGGATCCCCTCTGCCGGGCTCAGATCCGTTCTAACACAAAATCTTCAGTCTCCCTCTGCTGGGCTCGAACCAATTTTTCTACTTTGCCATCAACTTTCTTTACTGTATCAATATCAAAGACTTTCAATTATGCACAGGATTTAGCTTGACCCATTGCAGGACCACGTCAATTCACAATCTTTTGCTACTCTTTCACTTTTGTCAACTCTCAGCTGGACACCTTACAGGGACCTTCAACTGAGCATGCACAAGGTGCCGGACCACTCTGTCAAAGGTATCATATATTTTGGCTTCAAGGTTCAATCACTCATCTGCAGTTCAACTTTACTCACGTTGGTCATCACACACGTTTCACTCAATGTTCGTTCCAGCGTTCGCCACACAATGTTGCTGCTTGCAACCTTGGCTTCAACACCGACCGGTCTTTATTGGTTTCCCCAACTCACCGACTGTGTTGCTTTCACTGAAGCAGCTTTGTTCTTGGAGCTAAGGACAGTACCACAGTGGCGGGAGATTCTCCCTGCCTTGATTACCGATGCGAGAGGACCTCTGACACACAATGCAGGATTCTTCAGCCTGGTTTCCTGGTCTTACGCTTTCTTGAGGTCTCGTGAATGTAACGGTTCCTTGACGAAAAGGTCAAGGGAACCTTCCTCCTAGCGTCCCCCTTCTGTTTCGAAGTCTTTCTCCTCTTGTCAATCTTCCATGTTGGAACTGCTGTTTCCTTGTGTGCTTTGCCTCGCTCAGTGTGTGCTCTCGTGCGTAGCCTTTTATGCATGTGGGGAAGTGTAATGGAAGTCAGGTGTGCGTGATGGTCAGTAATGGCCTGACCCTGTCTGACCATTGTATTGGGATACGTCAGGTATACGGCTTAGGTGCTAGTCTGTTTTCTCTCATAGCGGGCTGTCCGTGAGAAAGTGTGTGTGTTGTGAAAGGGGGAGGGTTGAGCTCCTAAGCATCCTACCTTTTAGGATGGGGAAAAGGTGTTACAGGGAAGGGGCTATTGCGTCTCACCATCCAGTGTCCACTCCCACAAGACCCCTCACCCAGGTGGATGTTCCCGCACTGCTCCACCCCCAGGAACTGGATCCAAAAGTGATGGCTGTGTCCTGGCAGCCTGGATGATAGATCTCCGGAGAATAGTGAGTGAGACACCTTCTGGTTTCTCACAGCCCCCAGTACATACCTGCCCCTCCCTCTCCTGTTCTGTCCCGCTCTGTGTCCTTAACACAGTAATCTCAGCATAACCACATCTGTGCTGTGAGGAGGTTAGAAATGTGAGGCCGATTTCCCTACCTGAAATAAATTAAAGGAAACACTAACAAAGGGTTTCTGTCCCTCACACTTGTACATACACCAACTCAATAAGGTAATATATGGCAGTTCAAAAGCAACACATGTAACATTTAAGTTCACATCATAATAACTGTGTCCTTAATAATGTGGGTGAATTCCCCTTACACAGATTCAAGTAGAATGTATTTATTTATTTTTTATTAAAAGAAAACAAAGTGTTTTTAGTTTTTATAATAAACCTTTACACTAATAAAAAACAATTATTAACATAGAAAACAGAAAAATATTTCAAAGCTCTACGCCAGCTCCAGCATATATAAATCAATATACTACTAACAATACAAAATCAGGCAAAGCATAGGCAAGTTATGCAGATTGATGCAGTCTGGGGGTCCAGCATTGCCCCATCCCCACCATGGGGTCATACAGATATAATATAGTCAACATCCTGTGACATGGGCTACTCTCCCCAAAACTCTTTCAGATCAGCTTCCCCCCTGGAGCATCCTTTTGCTAGCTCCTCGAAAATAATCTTCAACAGGGAAGTCACTGCAACAATCAAATCCTTGTTTTCTGTCATAATTCTGACCCATAGTTTTCCGGTGAGGACACTTGCGGTCGAGTGCAAACATCTTTGCAGAAAGATAAGTCAGATGGCTGAAAAGCCTGGACATTCAAGAAGCAGGTGGAAAAGTGATCATCTCTTAGCACTGAGCCACACACTCTGCAGCCCCACATTTCCCTCTGAACCTGTAATTTTGGGCCCATAACTACCCTTGTTGGCTAAGCTCAGAGACAAAACCTTAAGTAAAGATCTCAATGCTTTGTAGAGAGAAACTTTTGTATTTAGAATCTGAGACTTCTGCGGCATATGTAGGTAGTGATCCTTTTGGTACAGAAGATGTATGTTTAAGTCATCATTGCTATTTTTATCCCATCTCTTTATCTTATTTTTCCTTGTATAAGCGGTGTCAGAACCCTTCAATTCGATCAGATTTCGATAGGCAATACATTTCCTGGAAAATGTATACATGAAAGAGCTGCAATTTTGGCCATTGTTCATTTGCTCATAAATGCAGGCATTCAGTGAGTTTACCTCGTCTTCCTCCAATTTGGTCAGCAATGGTAGGGATCTCTTGATGTGCTACGCCCACCAAGCGGTCAGACCCAGTTCGAAACTGATTACACTAATCTGAGTAGACTTCAGCAACCCCAATACTGTCTTCCAGATTTTACCCTCCAACTTATCGCGGAAGGTTTGGTTCCCAAACAAAATTAACTCGCAGCCATATAAGACTGTGGCTGTCACCTTTAAATTTGTATACATCGATTTGAGGAAGCAGAGAATAGGCACAGAGCTTCTTCTTTAGACCTTTCCTTAGTAGAATGGACGTACCTATTTTAGCTTCCATTTTCCCCTTTTGGATGATTAAGTGCTGCTTAGTAGAGATGGAAAAGCCTAGATATATGATACTGGTAACCTCCTTGATCAGGGATTGATTTACCTTCCAGCTAGAACTCTTGGTCTTAGTTTTGGTAGTAAAGGTCAGTGTGTAGGACTCAAGATGGTTAGTTTTAAGATGGTTAATTGCTAGATACGTTTGTACACCCTCAAGAAACCTTTGCAGACCTGCAGGCGTACAATCCATTAGAACTAAATTATCTGCATATGCGATGATATGAACTCTCAGGTCCTGCCATCTAGGCGCGTAGACCCCCCACTGTAAGCTTTAGTGCGATAGGTATGCTAAATATAGGTTGAAAACTGTGGGGGCCACCACACACCAGTGTCTTACCCCTTCGGTGATCTGAATGGGGTTTGAAAGCTCGCCCTGATTATTTAGACAAATTGTTATTCTATTTTCCTGGTAAATCATACTGAGGAGACCTTCC
This sequence comes from Ambystoma mexicanum, assembly GCF_040938575.1. Classification (NCBI taxonomy): domain Eukaryota; kingdom Metazoa; phylum Chordata; class Amphibia; order Caudata; family Ambystomatidae; genus Ambystoma; species Ambystoma mexicanum. Next base: position 670,214,075 of record NC_090936.1, read on the forward strand.
TCACTACCGCATCTTCTGAGTTTCTCCCAGAGCATCTTTGTGTTAACATTATCAAAGGCAGCACTAAGGTCCAGAACTGCCAAATATAGCGATTTCCTAGTATTCCGCCCAATATCTGAGGTACATATGGACAGGGCAGCTGCACTCATAAGGGTGCCTACATTCTTCCTAAAACCTGGTTGCAGTGGGATAAGTATTTTTTCCCCCGTCAATCCATCTTGTTAAATCTTTTAACACCAGCTTGCAAACATGTTGGCTGCTGATTCAATCAGTGCTATTGGGCGGTAGTTTGCTGGGTTGAGTTAGTCCCTGCTCTTATAGATGGGAACAAAAGTCGCATATCGCCTGGATATCAGACACTCTGTGCCACTAGCAATGCATTGGAATAATCTACATAAAATATCCGACCATAAAATAGGATCCTACTTGAAGAATTGATTGGAGACTCCATCAAGGCCACTGGCTTTTGAGTTATTCAGGGATTTGATGGTAATCAAGATATCCATAGCATCAAACTCAAAGGTCCAAGGGACGACAGGGCCAACATCAGACATCTGCTGAATCGTACCAGAGTGATCCATATTCCATTTTTTATGATAGAAGGCACACCACTCTGACTCAGATATGCAACATGATTTCAGGGCAGACCGTTTTTCCTGAGTGACATTTAGTATCCTCCATATACTTCTGGTATCCTTTTCCACCAAACGTTTGAACAAAGACTGGTTTATGGCAATATGAAGTAAAATTATGTGCCCCTTTAGCCAGTTAGTGTACTCAAGCTTGATTGTTTTTTACCTTCAGCCCAACCCAATCCTTGTCTACTAGAGATTTCAAGTTTTTTGTTTCTGCCTTCGATACCTTTTCTGATCTTGAATCAGCGGGTTTTGCATGTTTAAGTGCAAAAGGGGTTCGGGGAGTCTCCCGTTGATCAGAGCCCATACACACTAGTTTGGCCAAAATAGATGCAAAATTCATTGGAAGAGTGGCTTCGCTCCTTGAATTTTCTGACAAAAGAGACCACCAAACATTCTGTTCGTGATTTGCTTTATGTACTTTGTCAGGAAGCAAAGTGCTAGTTTTCTGCTCATAATCATCATGTTGGTCAGGCCCTCAGTACTGATTGAGGTCAGCAGTCCTGCTCTCAACGAGAGGCAAAGCATAGAGTGATCACTTTGAGGAGATTTCACAATCTTGAACGCTTCAATCTTATCCCCGTCAATGTTTTTAAGAAGGATATAATCTATTATGGATTCTGTCCCAAAATGTTGCCACGTGAGTGTTTTTGACCAGGTCTCACCAAATAGTAAATTGGTTTGGATAAAACCCCACCAAGACAGAAATTGAGACCATTTCAAGCCTTGAACCGCTTTCTTTCCAAGGCACTCAGCATCATTGGAAGTGATTGATAGTTCCACTTCACCATTAGCCACCCATTCTTGGTCCACTATCACCAGCGATAATTGTACCTGCTCCTGAATACATATCGTTGCACTTCATCAGCACATTTCCCAATTCCTCTACGACCTCCTCACTGGGGACGTTAGTGTGTTAAAGTAGATATTTGCTATCAACAGCTGTACTGATTGGGGGCCAGATTTGTCAATAATAACAGATATCAAAAGAGCAGCAGAGGTGCAAGGCCAGTCCACTAAAACACAATTCAGATTCTCGCTCTTTTTTCGTAGCAGGCTTTTAGCATATTAAGCGGCCATCAATAACCATACAGTGCAGGAGCCATGTTTCATAGAAGATGATTATGTTGCACTGTAGTAGGTGGTTTGCCTGATCAGCATGGAGAAATTAGTTGAATCCTCTAGTGTTCCAGCACAAGAGGTCTAAGCAAGAAGCCAGGCTGATGAGCTGGGATTGATGGCAAGATATTTGGTAGCCATCTCCAGCCAGCATCCGGGTTAGGCGGCCAAGGATAGTATCGTAAAAGTGACCTGTAATTGTCATGCGTTGCTCAGAGTGTATGGGATTCTTCAGAGTTGAGGTCGCGTAGTAACATTCATAGCCATTCAGTAGGAAATCCTCCTGGTGAGAGTACACAAGGGTTTTCTACTAGTTTAGAACTAAAGTGTACAGAACATTTCCCAAGGAGGGTGCGATTGGCAAGATGTACAAACTTCAGATCTTGGGATGCAATTGTTGACAAAGATGGAATTGAAGACAGAAGTGCGAGCTGTTTGCTTCTGTTTAGAGTTGTAGTGCGTTCATCCTCAAACACAGATTCAAAAGTTAGGGGTAAAGGGGTGCTGAGGGCTGCTGTATGGTCTGCCGTCATTCGGTCCGTCTGGATACAAGGTGCCGACTTTGTCTCTGGCCTCTGTCCCTTAGATTTGGACTTAGGGACTGTCACACTCTTAACACCATCATCCAAAGCATGATTCCTGAATTTTGTTTTGCTGTTAGAAAAGGATAAGGAAATCATGTCTCATATCAATAAGTTTCACTTCAGTTCTCTTTTTGTTCTAACTTGATAACACAAAGTTCCAAATTGAATTTAACCAACAGTTCACAAGTGTTCAACAATGTTTTCCTCTTTTCACTTGTAACCAAGATCTTGAAACAACTTCTTTTCATCAAAAAAGAATATTTCCGTGCTTCATTAGCTTCAACAAAAATGTAATTGTCAGGATATTTCTGCACCAGTTCATACAACACTTGCTTCAGTCATATTAGTCAGGATGATTCTGTATTTATCGACAAAACACTTCAGTGGTTCTTCAACTACTTCAAGAATGTTAATCACAAGGCCTCTCCTAGCAATGACAGCAAAAGGGCAAACATTTAACATGAATAGGAGCAAAAAGATAACCGAGAAGTATCATTGCCCAGCAGAGGCCAACCCATGCTCACTCGCACTAGCACAAGAGCGATAGGAAAAGGACTTTGTACACATCCATAGTGAGGGTACACTGTTCGTTTATAATTTTTATTTTCGCACACTTAGAGCATTCATCGTGAAAGTTGTGACTGTTATTGCTTTAATGTCCCATGCTTCCCTTAAACCCTCACTCTGCAACCTTCCAAGGTCAATTTGCCGTCTTTGTTAGGAATTCTAATGTGCAAGAAGACCCTCTCCCTGTTTATTTTTCTGTGTTTTCCTGGCCTATTTGTCCCAAACATACCCACAACTTCATCAAGGCAGTCCATCGATACTTGAAGTCATTCGTAACCCTAGATTACGCATTGTGTGCTAACAGTTGTTCTTTATTACACTAGCAGAAAATCGTGACCGCAGAGTTTAAAAATAATAAGTACTAACATAACGCATTTCTACCGCATTTCAGCCAGTTCATCAATTTCTTCAAAGCTGCACAAGAGTCTCAAGCGGAGTAAGTAATGAATGCTATTATTAAAAGTATGATAATTTTGTATTGCGTCGCCTTTTCATTTGGTATCTTTTCTCTTATTTTTTGGCGAATGTCGTTTGCTATAGAGAATAAAGTGGTGACCCCTACTAACACAACCACAAGGTCACCAGGCGTGGGTACCATGTCAGATGGAGAGGTAAGCACTGCCAGACCAGCAAGGAGAGGTAGACGCAGTGTTGATGTAGATGTAGGAGGGGTTGATCTCGATCTCACGGATACTGCTCAAGTATCCAATAACATGTGGTACAAACACATGACTAAAGTAGGTAAACATACCACTGGGTAGAGCTGCTATGTATGCTACATTATCCCCTATGCCATGAGTGCCTCCAGAACGTGTGTGGCAACTGAAATATCAGCAGCAAAGGCACAGTGCCTTATGTACTTAGTAATGGTAACCACCTGAGGAAGATTCCACAGCTTTATGAAAACACTAGATATGATGGACTATTATTGGAAAAAATACCAACCTATACAATATATCACTGACAGCCCACAGAAAGGAGAGACGAAAACAATAATGTTGAAAGAATCACCTAAGAAATGGTGAATAGAGATAGGAGGAGAACCAGCATGCTGGGAAAGACCACAGATGCTTGTTTACGGCCAAGTATACACAGCAGAAGGATGGAAAGAAGGACTAGTTGGGAGCAAAGTGTATACACTCCTCACAGTTCCAGTTCATAAGGTTCAAAAGCAAAATGACAAGTGCCTAAAGGAATGAGAAGCAAGTGGAAAGTTATTAACATGGGTACAGAATGAAGCTGGACCAATGCCCATAATACCACTGAAGAAAGCGGCATTATGTTTCCAGAATGATGGAGCAGGAATGCAAGCAGACACTAAAGGTTCTAGGCATGAAAGTTGGGACAGCAGTATTAATGGATCATTACTGGGCCTGCAGATCCAAGGCCAACCAACTGGGGAGGAGTATGTTCACTGGCACACATCAACAAGCCAGCATTAGCAGTTCCGCAGACATACATCAAAACAGACGACTTCCCTAAAATGGATTCTACCTGAAGAAAGAAGAGGTTGGTAGAATTGACAAGGGTTAAAAGAGGGAACTACATATCATTGCCAATGGAAGATTCTCTGGACAACATACCACCCGAGCACCGGTTGTTCAGCAGAACAGAGATATATGAGATGATATACAATGTATGACATTTATAACGCGCCTGTACACAAGTGTTTCTAGGCGTGACAAAACAAGGAGGGGGAAACAAAGGGGGGACAAAACAATGATCTTACTAGGCCTTGTGTCATTCACATCACACAAGTGTGGGAAATAGGGAGGGGAGAAGTGCCAGGTTGGGAGCGGAGAAGTGCAGGTAACTCAAAAAGTGCAGCCAGCTGGGTGGCTCATAAGCGCAGAGATAAGGGACTGTAGGGTTGCAGGTACAGACCATTAAGTGCATGGGGAGCCCGGAGGCAGTGCAAGGGCAACTGGACATGCTGGAACCTGGACCAGAGTTCAGAGGGTAGCCAGGTGACCAGTGTGCAGAGCAGTCAGGGACATCAGCAGGGGAGAGGAAGAGAGAAGGCGGAAGCAAAAAGGAAGGTCTTGAGTTGCTTCCAGAACCAGAGGTGGTTCTGCTCAAGTTTGAGAGAGGCAGGTTGGATGGTCCAGAGGAAGGCCCCAGCTGAGGAGAGGGATCTGCCCCCCACTCTCTGCTTGGAGAAGCGTCTGACCCTCAGAGAGTTGGAAGGTGGATGAGTGGAGAGCTCGAGAAGGAAGATGTTTAGGAAGAGAAAGTTGGAGGTAGTGCGGTCCCAGGCCCCAGAAAGCCTTGGGGAGGATATAAAGGGTCTTGAACTTGATCCTTGCAGCACAGGGAAGCAGTGAAGTGATTTCAGAGCTGGAGAGATACGACCCCTAGGCTTGAGGCCAAGAACAAGTCTGGCAGTCCTGTTCTGGATAAGTTGTAAAGGTCAAAGAGTAGAGGCAGGCAAATTTTGAAAGAGGCTGTTGCCGCAGTGCAGTCTAGAGAGGACCAGGGCCCTGGAGACAGTGAGCTTCTGGAGGTAAGTGAGAAAGGGTCAAATACCTCTGAGGAGATGCAGCTGATAGTTAGACTTCTTAGAGATGTTAGGAGACAAGGAGAGGGTGGATTCGAAGATGACACCAAGGTTCTTAGCCTCACAGGAGGTAGCAGGAAGAGGGCCGAGAGTGGGCAGCCAGAGAGAGAGGAAAGGAGGAAGCAGGTGTACTAATGAGGAAAATCTCAGTATTACTGGCATTAAGGCAGAGATCACTGGTGGCACACCATTCCTAAATTGCGGCCAGACAGTCTGGTATGAGAGAAGGAGTAGAGGTGGCTGAGGGGAGCCTGAAAGAAAGCTTTGTGTCATCCGCATAACACAGAAAATTGGAGCAGAAAGTACCGATGCAGAGGGCAAGAGGTGCTCTTCGCATCGGTAGTTCCTGCAGTACAGACATACACAAACGCAAAATGACTCCAGATTACGAGGTGGGAGCTGATGCAAACAATAAACAACAGTTAACGACTTCAATGCCATAAAATAAGAGCTTAGAGCAGTAAGGTTGATGGCCCTCCAGAACAGGTATGTCATTGACCTCCTCACAGCAATGGAAGGAGGAGTTTGAGCCAAGATTGTATCATGTTGCTGTATGTTTGTTCCAGCAAATGATGAAGCAAACAGGACACTAACTGAGGCAGTTAACAAATTGTCACAAATGCATGTCAAAATGGAGCAAAAATTGAAAGGGGCAGGAAAAGATGAAGGTTGGCCGTCATATATATATTCTCATGGACGCCTACATGGATGGAGAACGGACTGAAGGTGTTGCTGGCAGCGCTAATACTCGTGCTACTGGCATTGTGTGTGATCAGAGAATGTATCACACAATGCTGGAAAATGACAGAGAAAACTGTAGGAATTAAAGTATTAGTGGAAACAACTTCTGAAGAAGGTAAGATAATAGAAGCTTGAAATATTCTGTCGACATAAATAACAGGGTGTATACTGTTCCAGCTGAAGTAGTGCTCGAGGATCCCAACAAATACAAGGAATATTGGGGAAAATGGGTGTGGTCACCGGAAGGAGACTGCTGTTATGCGACATGGAGTTTAGATGACCATGCGGAGCTCTATGGACACCTGGAAGGAGTGACGAAGATTTGCCTGCTATGGGTAACAGTGAATAGGTTTGTAGAAGTGGTTGGCAGGTCGACAAAAGGGGGGACTGAAGAGAGGTTCCCTGGAATGGCCCTTGAGTCCCCAATTTGCATGACTGCCCTGAGAATGACAAACAACAGATGCCAGGTTGACCGGTGCATTCCACATATGTGAGCAGATATTCTCTCAAACAACCATTCAAACCTTATCCAGCTGATGCCTTTGCGGCTACAGGTCCCCCATCACTGGACCAGGTTGACTAATAATAAATATCCAGCCGTGATGACTTCAATTAGTGATACCACAACACAGTAATATGTTAGTCACCTAGTCAACTCACATCCCTGCACAAAGTTACGCAGACACACACGTTCACACATGACGAACATGCATACACCGTTCTGCAGATAGAGGACAAATATATATATATATATATATATATATATATATATATATATATATATATATATGATACATTACTCACCGTAATCGTATTTCTGATGCTTGTATCTGCTTAGATTCACATGCTGTGCATAGGCCGACATCTAGTGGAAGCTGCGGAGTATTACAGTTTGTTTTTCGAAACTCGAAAATGGGCGTTGACACAGGGCATGCCAGTAATACTATCCCTAGTGTGACGTCCACTGTACCCATGATCCCTCACGCGTCTAGGACCCTGAGATTGTATTTTTTCTGACATGAGGTAGCATGAGGAGTAGCGCGAGTACAGATGATCCAAGCAGATAGAAGATAGATAAGATAAGACCACAAGCATCCATGCGCCTTCTCTCAGAGGGGAGGAAGGGTGGGTCGCATGTGAATCTAAGCAGATACAAGCATCAGAAATACGATTACGGTGAGTAATGTGTCCCTTCTGAGGCTTGTGGAATCTGCTTAGATTACATGCTGTGCATAGATTAGCGAGCAGTGTTAGAAGGAGGTGGGATTTGACAAGGGTCATGAGCAAATAAATGTCTTAGAACCGCTTGTCCCACTTGAGTATCTGCCTTGGAATGGGTGTCAATGCAGTAGTGCTGAGTAAAAGTGTGAAGAGAGCTCCAAGTAGCTGCTTTGCAAATGTTGTCAAGGGGAACATTCGCAATGAAAGCCAGAATGGCCCCAATGCCTCTTGTCGAGTGGGCTCTGGGCGTAAAAGGCAAAGTTTTGTCAGAAAGAGGGTAACACAACTGGATACAGTTGACAATCCACTTGGAGATGGCACCCTTAGAGACGCAATCTCCCTCTTTGCCTGTGGCTACGGAGACAAACAGTTGATCTGTTTTCCTAAGCGGTCTGGTCTTGTTTATGTAGTAAAGGACCGCCCTACGCATATCTAGGGTGTGTAGTTTAACCTCAGCCGAGCTTTGTGGATTTTGGAAGAAAGCCGGAAGCTCGATGGACTGGTTTACATGGAATTTAGAGATAAACTTAGGTGAGAACCTAGGGTGTGTCCGTAAAACCAGCTTATCCTTATGAATAGTAAAGAAAGGATCCTGCACTGACAGAGCCTGAATTTCACTGACCCTTCTTATGGATGTAATGGCTACTAAGAAGGCAGTCTTATAGGTCAGGTATTTGAGACTTGTCTTATGCATGGGCTCGAAGGGGGGGGCCCATGAGTTTAGATAGCACCACGTTCAGGTCCCATCCTGGTGGTGGGTTAGATATAGGAGGATGAAGTCTCTTTACTCCCTCCATGAAGGCTTTAACCACGGGTACCTTCCACCACAACACTTTGCTATGTGAGGTTGTGTACGCTGACAGTGCTGCCAGGTGTACCTTTAGTAAGTTGAAAACCAACCCTGCGTCCAGCAGGTGGAGCATGTATGTCACGACTGTGGAAGGAGTGCAATCAACTGGGTTGATTTGTTTATTCTGGCACCAGATAACAAATCTCTTCCATTTGTCGAAGTAGCAATGCCTCGTGTTTGGTTTCCTAGACTCTTTTAGGATGTCCATACACCTCTGTGGTAAATTGAGATGTCCAAACTCTGACCTCAGGAGCCATGCTGCTAGGTTCATGGAGTTGGGCAGAGGATGCACCTTCTGACCTTGGTGCTGGGACAAAAGATTGTACCCGCCCGGGAGTTTGATGGGATCGCACACCGAAAGTCTGCGTATGTGTGGAAACCACGGTTGCCTCGCCCACATGGGAGCAACTAGGACGAGCGTCATCGACTCTCTGTTCATCTTGTTCACCACCTTCCTGATGAGGAGTTGGTGGAAAAGCGTACGCAAACATCCCTGACCAGTTCATCCACAGGGCGTTCCCCAGGGAGTCTGGTTGGGGAAACCTGGATGCGAATCCTGGGCACTGTCTGTTTTCGCTTCTGGCGAATAGGTCTATAGTGGGGAAACCCCACTGAGAGAAGAGATCTTCTACGATTTCTCTGTGTAGACACCATTCGGAAGGGGATCTCTGCTCAAAGCGTCCGCTAGAGAATTGAGATCCCCTGGAACATGTTGAGATGACAGAAAGATGTTCCGTCTGAGTGCCCATATCCAAATTTTCTGGGCAAGTCTGGACAGATTTGGCAAACAAGTCCCTCCTTGCTTGTTCAGGTAGAACATGGCTGTCGTGCTGTCCGTCCGGATCTGCACCGACAGGTTCAGTAGGTGGGGCTCGAACGCCTGAAGTGCTCTGAAAACTGCCAGAAACTCTAGCAGGTTGATGTGATTCTTGGCCACTGTGTGAGACCAGAGACTCTTAGCTGTGTGGTGGAAATGGTGAGCACCCCATCCTGTCAGGCATGCGTCCGTCGGGACTATCGCCTGTATCTCGGGATCGTAAAAGGGTTTCCCCTTGGATAATTGTCTCTTGTCCACCAGTGGAGGCTTTGTACAAGTGTTGGCGAAACGACCACTAGATCGTCCCACTGACCACTTGCCTGAGACCACAGTTTCGCCAACCATTTTTGCATGGGACGCATACGCAGGCGCTCGTGGGGGACCAGGTAAATACAGGACGCCATCATGCCCAGCAAACGCATTGCTTTGCGTACTGTTATCTGGCGACCGGTTTGATATTGCAGAATTTGCAGTAGTATATTCCGAATTCTTTCCTCTGAAGGAAAAGCCAACCCCTCTTGAGTATTTAGAACAGCTCCTAGGAACTGCTTGGAGGTGCTGGGCACCAGACTTGATTTTTTCTCGTTTATGGAGAAGCCCAATTCGACTGAGGAGGTCGATAGTTCTTTGAATGTTTGTCCTGCAAATTACTGGGGTCTCCCCCGTGATGAGCCAGTCGTCCAGATAAGGGTACACTGGGATTGCCGCCCTGCGTAGGTGTGCCGCCGCCACCGCCAGTACCTTGGTGAATATCCTTGGAGCCGAGGCTATCCCGAAGGGCAGTACCTTGAACTGGTAGTGCTGACTGTCCACCTTGAAGAACAGATATTTTATGTGCGCTGGGAACATGGAAATATGAAAATAGGCATCTTTCATATCCAATGTTGCCATGTAATCTCCCTTTTTTAGGAGGGGAATTACCTCTTGGAGAGTAGTCATGCGAAATTTTTGGGGCTTGACATACTTGTTTGCAGGCCGTAAATCCAATACAGGGCGCATTGTCAAATCTTTTTTTGGCACAAGGAAGTAAGTTGAATAAATACCCTTGTTTACCTGGTGTCCCGGGACGAGTTCTATCGCGTCCTTTGCGAGAAGATTTTCGATCTCTTCGAGTAGGATCTTCTGGTGGTCTAAGGAGTGTATTCTTTGTCGTGGAGGGTGGTTTCGGGGACGCTCTAGGAGTTCTATGTAGTATCCTGCGGACACTGTGGACAGCACCCATCTGTCTGATGTGATCCCTTCCCAAGCTTGGGTGAAGATGGAAATGCGTCCCCCTACTGGGGATGCATGAGAAGGGACCCTGAACGGAACGTCACTGTTTTGGTGGAGGCGTGCCCCCTCCTTTATTGAGACTGCCTCTACCCCAACCATGACCTCTTTTGTTACCCCTGCCATAACTCTGGGTAGACTGCTGGTTAGTGTTCCATGGAGTACCCTGGCCTTGGGAATAGTTTGAGCCTCTTTGGGAGTTTTGTCCGCGAAGCCGACGAAAATTGCCATTCCCTCTCTCGTTAGGGGGTTTGTTGGTTAGTTGCCCTAGGGACTTGAGTGTCTCGTACTCGTCCTTGGCATTCTTCAGCGCGTCCTCGACCGCCTTTCCAAACAATAGATCCGGCTCCACCGGCTTATCTATCAATGATGCTTGGGTCTCGGCCTTGAAACCAGACTGCCATAGCCAAGCATGCCTCTTGATGACCGTGCTCTCAGCAATTCATCTGCCGGCGTTATCCGCGGCATCAAAGGTTGATTTTAAAATGCAACCTGACACAGCTCTCCCCTCTGCCGAAACTCATGCCAATTGGCTTTTTAAGGGTTCTGGGGCGGAGTCTATGAGAGCCGCGACTTCTTCCCACTGGTGGCAGTTGTAACTAGCCAGCAGGGTGGTGGAGTTGGCAATCCTTGCCTGGTAGGCGAAAGTGGAGGCTACTTTCCTGCCCAAGCCATAAATCTTCTTGCTCTCCTTGCCGGGGGGAGCTTCAGACGATGACAAGGGTGTTCTCGCCCTCTTACGGGTGTTTGTAACAACCAGGGAGTCCGGTTTGAGATGTCCCCTTATGTACAGTGGTTCAGATTGGGCTGCCCTGAAAAGCTTTTCAATTCTGGGGTTTACTGCCCTAGTGAGATTGGGGTTAACAAGGGAAGGGTCTATCCTCCTTTGTATTGACTTAAGGATAGGGATGGCCTGAGCAACCGGTCTCCTTTCTCCCACCAGTTCCTCTGCAAAGTCCCTCTCTTCCTGAGCACCTTGGGTGTCAATGTGGAAGTGCTGTGCCGCTCTGGACAGGACTTCATTCAGGAGAGGCTGGTTGTCGACAGGGGAGTCGGTAACCGCGGGCTCTTTCTCTACCGGGGAATCTTCCCTGTATGTATCTGGGTCGTCCTCCTCCTCCCCCTCTTGGTCCTCATCATCCCCATAATAGCCTGTCCCAATTTGTTCTTCGAACATACCCACGTCTGGATCCTCACCAAAGGATGGATCTTCCTGATATTGAGAATAGGGCTGTATATATAAGGGGTCTGAAGACTGAGTTGGTGCTTCACCCCGGGACTTCTTACTTGGGGTATTGGATCCTTAGAGCCTGAGGGAGTTGACCCTTCTGGGGTATGAGAGAGAAAGTGTTCCGGGTTTTTTGCGTAGAAATCTGCCAATGATGACATCATTGACATTACTCTGTCTATGTCATCACTGGACCATTCCCTTGAACTGGGAATAACTCTTTCCTGGAGTGCTTGCCCTGTTTTATCTTGACTAGACCTACTGGCCTGAACAGGGGCCTTAGGGACAAGAGACTGAGACTTGTCTGTGTGTTTAGGTGGAGTAGAATGTAGTTTAGGAGTGGAAGTAGACTGGGACTGCTTACTTCGTTGTTTTCCCCCCTCCCCATGGGTGGAAGAGTGTTTCCCTGATTTTTGGGCCCTATCAGAGCTTTTCGATGCCTGGCGTCGAAATTCGGGGGTAGAGTCCCTGTCTCTGGAGAGTGTAAGGGATTCGGTAGCAGCCTTCGCGCTGCCTGCAGACGCCGACTCCTGGAGTGCAGCCTGGGGGTAGAGGTCGGTGTCATCCCCCGACGACCGAATCTCAGTCACTAAGGGGAGCGAGGCACTCTTAGCAACAGTGGAGGGTTGCCTGGTGTCATGGGGCGATCTCGAATGCGAACGCCCAGAGGACACTGACTCGGTGGACCGTTCTCTACGTGCCTCTTTCCGAGAACTCGACGTGCGCGTCGAGTCTCGGTTGGACCTTTGTTTGCTGGAAGTGATGTGGGTAGCGCTCGTGTCGCCGGGGGTCTTCCCCATAGCTGCCTTGCCGGACAACCTTTCGAGGTTGGGGACTTGCGCTTGGCTGTCCATCGATGCCACATTGCCCTCGCCGTCCGAAAGTACGGCGTCGCTGCCATCGCTGAAGGCACCCTCCGCGGCCATGGCCTCTTGTCGCCTGGCGTGGTGGGCCCAACGCTTTGTCGAACGGTCCTTAAGGGTCTTCGGTTTAAACCGACTGCACGCTCTGCAATTCGCCTCGGGGTGGTCCCTCGGCAAGCAGAGGTTACACGTGGCGTGTCCGTCAACCCAAGGATACTTGCGGTTGCACTTAGGGCAAAATTGAAAAGGGGTACCCTCCATACGCACCCTGTGGCAGCGGGCTGGGAGTGTAGGAATATAAGTAATGTACCTATATTAATCAGAGTGTAGGATATGTGCCACCCCCCACTCTCCCTACTTGCAGGGCCGAGTCCAGAGGACTTCCGAGGCCCGGCTTGAGGCCAGAGGCCTTCAGAGGCCCAAATCTGTCGCTGTAGTCCCACGGTTGAATTTTCTCCGATCCGGCGTCGAGCGTCGATGTTCGGAGACTCGACGTATAGGTGGAATAAACAGGGAAATATATAACAATATTAGCAAAATCTGACTAAGTCAGGGAACTCAGCTCAGTGCTTCCGACCAGCGGAAAAAAACAATCTGAGGGTCCTAGACGCCTGAGGGATCATGGGTACAGTGGACGTCACACTAGGGATTTTATTACTGGCACGCCCTGTGTCGATGCCCATTTTCGAGTTTCGAAAAAAACAAACTATACTCCGCAGCTTCCACTAGATGTCGGCCTATGCACAGCATGTGATCTAAGCAGATTCCACAAGCCTCAGAAAATATATATATATATATATATATATATACACACACATATACACACACACCTTTCCTTTTCACTAGCCAAAGGCAGAAATGCAAGAAAAGCAAGGTTCACAAAGAGCAAGATTACAACCGCTTTATTGCAACTAATCATATGGAGCCTACAAGGATGCACAAGGAACCTGGAAGAGCTGAATACTACTAACCTCTAAGGAGAAAATACACAATATATTACACGGCCCACAGTAGTGGCCGTGTAGTTATGGTTAAATTATGGTTAAGTTGCTAATCCCATAGGAAGAGCACTTTTTGAGTGGCTTATAATTTTGCTCCCCCTCGACGAATCATCACCAAACTTTGCAAAAAGTATATGGCCCACTCTGAATTTATTTGCAAAGTTTGGTGAGGTTTGGTGCATGGGGGGGGGCAAAGTTATAAGGGGGGTCCCAAAATTTCTTTTTTTCCCATAGAGTGAATGGGGAAAAAAACTTTGCTCACGCCTACAGCTCAACCCGCTGGACTGATTTGCACCAAATTTGCGGCAGGAGCCGCAGCTTGGTCCTGAAAGCGTGCTTTTGTAAATTTGGTGGAAATCCGTCCAGTAGTTTTTTAAAAAACAACCAAAAAGTAGGTGTAAGATATCTATGTCTGCTCTGCGGACACATTTCCCTGTTCGCTCAGCGGAGAGGACACCGATTGGCTAATCGGCCTGCATCATGTCTGCGGACATACAACGTGTTCGCTGATATGGCTGGAATGAAGCGTGAGGTGCGTCGTATTGTTTTTGTGCGCCCGCCATCTTGGATCCATGGACATCCACGGACAGCGCAGCGACGAATGGGGGAAAATACATCTTTGGGGAGTGTGTTGGTGTGGAAGAGTGCTTGGGGAGGGTGGGGAGTAAGATGGGTCAAATGCTGTATTTATTTAGGTAGCGGGTGCCCCTGATGTGTTTGTCATGTCTGCGGTCACCGCGGCTGTCAGCAGACATAAAAAATGCAGTAGCCCATATAGCACAGTTAAAATGTTAACTGTGCCTTCGGCCATGCACCCAAGATTCCATGCCCTGGCCACAACCACTGCAGCATAACACATCCATAGAATCAAACATCTATTAAATATCCGCAAATATTCAGTTTGTGTACTGTTTGATTTGTATAGTTTGTATGTGAAGTTTTGGCTACGTCATGTAATTAATATTGTAGAGTTTGGTAACAAGCATTGCAGTATAACATATCCATGGAAGTAAACATTTTGGATTGTGGTGAATGGTTAGATGTTTGCTTCAATGGTTGTGTTATGGAGCAGTATTTGTGAGTCGAATTATAATATACTTACTGTTTGATTTTTTGTGTGATTGGATATATATTTTTCATGACTTGGGTAACTGGAGCAGATATTCTTTTTCAATTTCTGTGATAAAAGAAAAGATCATGTTAGTGTAGGTAGTTTATAAAGAGTTATTGCATTGCATAATACACATTTCTGCATTATTTCGACCCTCATATTTAGTAGTTTACAAACCAGTGTACTGTGCAATTTGTTCAGTTTCTGTGTTTGTTTCTGATATCATTGGGTCTGTGGGAAAAAAATCCCTGTTGGATTAAAAAAAAACTTTTTTTGTTATGGTACAATACATTTCTTTCTTTTTTTCAGTGCTTCTTTGTTGTTTCTGGCTAATGTTCTATCTGTTGGCTTGTTGCAGATTGTTACCTGTTGGCGAATTCTAACTGGTTATAGTTTTTTATTTATATTTTCAAGTTGCTCATCTATCTGTTGGGTTGTTGCAGATTTTTGAGGCAGTTAGATACCTGTTGGCGTATTCGGTTTATTTCTTCTTATATTTTAGTGGTATTGATTTATCTGTTTGTTTGTTGCAGAAATCTTGGGGCAGTTAGATATCTGTTGGTGTATTCTAACTGGTTATAGTTTTTTTATTTATATTTTTAAGTTACTCATCTATCTGCTGGGTTGTTGCAGATTTTTGGGGCAGTTAGATACCTGTTGGTGTATTCTAACTGTTTATAGTTTTCTAATTGAAGTTTTAATAATGTTTATGCACAGATTAGTTATAAAATTTTCGTTTTAAGAATACTAAATAAGCGTTTATAAGATTTGCTGGGAATCTCTGCTTTAGAGTAATGGTACTATCATTACATTCGAACCATCCACAATTCTTTTTTATATATGCAGTGTAGTGACCTGCATTGGTTGTGGCTCCTGCGTGGTAGATTATACCTATTGTTGGGAAGGTTTTCTTACCAAGTGATACTTGATCATGTGCGAATCCGGTCAGCTTGCAGTTGTTTTTGGTACCATCTGCATTGTAACATAAAAGCATTAGTAATACGTATTTACTATGTGGTTGTATTTGTATGGTGGAGCGATTATCTGAATTGCAGGTAGTACATAATCTGCCATGGTTTGCATTTTGTACAAGTTGCTGAAATGGAATGGATTCAGAGTTCATTAGGGATTTGTTCCTGTTGCACATTGTTGCAGAGTGCGCATGTAGGTTTCCACATGTATGAAATCTGGAAGATTTCATTTATAGGTATGTTTTTGTTTTCCAGTACTTGTAAGTACATTAGAAATTCTTGTGGATCTTCTTGTGGGTTTATAGTGAATTTCACCATTCCAGCAGAGTAGTCCAATTCTTGTCTTATTCCATGAACACTGTATGTGTTGTCAGGAATGTTGCTTGCATTTCTATGAAGGACTAACATTTGCAAACACAATTGGTCTGTATTGTGTAGGTAAATGTCAACAATTTGTGGCAATTGGAATAGAATATTTATTGCTACATTTGCGTAGCAATTTACACCAGTTATATTTGAAAGGACCAGATAGTTCTGTGTCCAAGTCATTTCTTCGGAGTGTGTGTTGCTTCGGAGTGTGTGTTGCTTCTTTGAAGAAGTACCTGAGTTACTTTGAGTAGTAGATTCTTCTTTGGTTGTAGTAACTGATGAAATATTAGCTTCTTTTACTCTATTTGGAGGATTTGCAGTGAGATCCTTTTGCATTTCTGTTTGAAGTAGTTTTCTTTTACAACGTTTTGCTTTTTGTGGAACAGGATAGGTTTTTAGATGGGGTGTACAGTGAACGTAGTCTATTGTATTCTAAAATGCAAGGAATATCAGCGTTTACTTTACTTGCATCAAAGTTGATTAGAAATAGACCGTCAAGTGTACGTAAGCGTGATAGTGCTACGTATCTCATGCCTTCTTTAAAGACTGTGTTCCCAATAGCTATAAATGCTTTATCTAGGGTAAGACCTTGTGATTTGTGAATGGTGACTGTGTATGCTAGAGTTAGAGAAAATTGCTCTCTGCGTACATGCATGTCTTTGAAAAGAAGGAATCAAGCTGTTGAGCGTCCTATCCTTTTTACTTCTGATTGTTTGTCAAAGAGAATATTGACAAACTGAATGTTGTCACATGGGTATGTCTGAAAGCCAACAACTGTACCAAGTGCTGCATTAACTAGTCCTTGCTCCACGTCAAGGTTACGTTTAAGCATTACTCTACAGTTTAAAGATAATTTTAATATTTTATCCAAACCAGCTGTGTTGGAAATCGAGTTTTCTAAGGTATTTAGTCTTGTTGTGGCTTGTTGACACATGGGTAGTGTAATACCATGTACGTCCAGTTTGTCTGTGGAGCAAATTTTTTTTTCAACATTGTTTCATTGAATTTTGAACAGCTTGCAAGAGTTGACATGAAGGACATACAATTGACATTTTTGTGTGCTCATTTTTCCATGACATCAGTAGCACATGAGTTATGGCCATACAGTGCATGGATGTGCCAAGTTTTTAATATTGATTGTGCTTCTTGAGGTAGTACACCAACTCTAATACTTTAAAAATGTTGGCGTATGTGAGGTCTGCAGACTGGCACATGTTTTCTGTTAATTCTCTGTATTGGAAATGTTGCCAAAGGTTGAAATTTCCTATGCTGCCAACAGTTTTACGGCAGAGTTTGTGTTCTAAGGTTTTAAAAATAGGTTCACCTTTCACTGGTGTCAATTGAAGAAGAGCTCTTCATAGTTTGTTTTGAGTAATCTGAGGTGAATCAAAGCCAACATTAGGTTGGAGACCATACGCACTTCATCTATTAGTAGCATTTTCATTTGTTTTAACACTCTGTGTAGTTCCATGGCAGCTTCTGTAGATGTTTGTAATATTCTAATTTGTTTTGGTGTTCTACTGGAAGGAATAGTAATCGGTGTAAAGTGACACCGCCTATGTTTTAGGCAGCTAAACCTGTGGGGGCAGTTACAACAGCTGACAGTTTTTTGTTTGTCAATTGCTGAAGGAACTTGCTGATGATTTTGATTAAGAATGTTTTGCCTGAACCAGCTTGACCACTGACGTAAAGTAGTATAGGTTTGCAATTTTGGCAGGTACATTCTTTATTTTCATGTTGTACACCATGTGCAATTTCTTTTATTACTTCTTGAAAAATTCTATGCTGTTCATTGTTTAGTTGTGATTTCAGTACAGCAAAGTCTTCTGTCGATTGCTCATACTGACACATGGTGTTTACTACTTCTGTCATGGCTTCTTCTGCCTCATTTGCTATTAGTGGCTGTCCAAGTGGTTCTTGGCTTCCTGTTATAGAAGGTTGACTACTGTCAGGAGTGTCCACATCTAGTGGGCCTGGAGTTCTTCATGTTGCTGTTCATTGTGCAACATTGTTTTGTACTGTGTAAAGTTTACATCGGTTATAGTGCTTCATAGGAGTCATAGATATCTAGTAACTCTTCTTCTTTTCTCCATGGTTTAAAAAGTTGTAGCAGGGACATGTAATATAGTTCTTTACGTTGAGGAGATTTTAATGACAATTTGATATGATTAATTAAGGTTCAGTTGGTAAGTTTCACTAAGCTGCCTTCACAATTTGTCACTCTATCTACCTTTATTTTCATCTGGTTTTATATTGTTTTTGTATGTGAAGTTTTGGGCTATGTGGTATAGACACATGGTTTCCAAAGTGGTACTCCTGTTTGGGTAGTATGTATCTAGTAAATAGTTTCTCAAAATGTCTTGGCTGTTGGGATAATTTTTGGCTATTGTTTCTATGTCGTCGTATGATTTGAGAACTCTTTTTCTTGATTTAGCAGGACCAAGACTTAGCCATACTATATTTTCAGATTTTCCATACAAAGCACTACCGGTTATACGATCTGCAGCTTTATAGCAGCCACATTCTATATGAGAGAGCATTTTTATGCATAAGCTGTACAATTTCTGAGACAGTGTTTTGTCCGATGATCGGTCATCCCAGAGGTCTTGAAGCTCTGTTTTTTCTGCTTTGGTTAAGTAGGCTGTAACATATCGTGCAACTGCAGTGGAATGGTCTGCAATGTACTGCACATCTATGTTTGCATTCCATAAGAGGGCAATGCTTGCATTGTAATCATTGATATGTTTTGTTTCTTCTGTTCTTTTTCATGTAATATGTGTTCTTAGGTGATTTACCTTTAACACTATGTCTAACTTAAGACATGAAGTTGTTTACTTGACCTGTTGCTGTAACTAGTCTAGGGAAACCAAACCGGCATTTGGTGTAGTATTTGCCTTTGTTTTTGTATTTGCGGCGACAATATTTCCCACATTTGTGTCTTTGAAATTGTAAAATTTGTGCATGAAGATCACTATTTGTTGCGTGACATTTTTCGATAAACTGTAAAACAGTGGCATCACTGTCTTGACCAAATTTAGGAGCATCTTTAATCCATAAAAACATGTGGATATGTGGTGCTCCTCTGGCTTGGTATTCTTTTCTCCAAAAGAAGTGTTGCACTTCTGCGAGGGGAGGAACAGTTTTATCACAAATAAAGTGTAGCATAGCAAAGAAGCGATGATGGAAATATCTTGAAACATTAACAGGATCTAGAAAGCAAAGTTCTCCAGGTGTTAGTAGATCTATGTTTGTTTTGTTTTTGTTTGATATGCGTAGGAAATCATGTAATCTTCCCATGCATATTCTGCACAACTTAATGTAACAAACCAAGTGGGTGGGCCAAGGTTTCTTATCATACAGCGTACATCTCCATGACGTCGGAACCAGTACTCTTTAGTACCACGCATGTTTGCTAACAGATTTGTAATGCTTGATTGTAACCTCATCTTTTTCTTGCATTTTTTGTAGTAATTGGGTAGCTGACATATTTTGAAAATGGGTACCTGATTTCAATGTGTGTGCAACTTCGTAGCATAGAGTTGCTAGTTCACTTTCAAAGATTAAGTGGAATATGTATTCCACATTTTATCTAAATCTGGGATCTTCAGAATACATTCGTAACAAGCAGTATTTTGATTCTGTTATCTGAGTGGGTGTATCATCGTACTTTCCTCCTTTCCCAGTAGGAAAAAGTAGAGGAAAAGCATGTGCTTCTATACTTTTTTCCCATATGCTGATTGGTGATCCTTTGGTTTGTCGCATTTGGTATGTTTCTAGTGCATCATCTATGGTGTCTTTAGAGTGTAATGGATGAATTGCATAATGGTCTAAAATATTGGATACTGTAGCAGGATCTAGAAGTTCAAAGTGACCAGTTTCTGGTGACTCTTGAATTATTTCAGTCATTTCCTTCAGGTTTTCTTCAATATTAATTTCTTTGTAGTATTCGTTGTTGTATTTTAGATATTGCAAGGCTTTTCTAACTTTATGTAAGTCTACGAGTTGTTGCCAATTTATTTAGTCTTTTGTAGGTACACCATTTACTAAGACAATTAAAGATTGCTCTATTGGACGTTGCACTCCTAGAGTGTGTACATTTTCTTTCAGATCTAATGGTAAATAAACTACTTTGCCACAAATGCCTTTCACTAATTCTGAGGGAGGTAATTTTGCTGTTTTTGGTTGAAGGTGTATTATTGCTTGAAATTGATTCACTGTTTGAATTATTAGGCTGAAATTATAAATTAAGTTGTTGCAAGGGTTTTGGGAGTGGGAATAGTTATTTGTGATAGCACATGAAGGAGTTTGGTTGTTGTCAAGTTTTGCAGTGCAGTAACTGCAAAGTATTAAGGGGTCATTTATTTCATATTTGTTTTCTGCTATAAGGTAGAGAGCTAATTCAAACCATTGAATTCAAACCATTTGGAATCTTCATTGTCTTCTATTTTGTATGTCATGTCTACAGTTTTTGTGCTACTTTTATAAAAAGTTCTGCGGCAAAACACACACACATGGTTTGGTACTTCAGCGGATGTACTTTTACATTTTTGTATTTCTTTTTGTATGTGTGTAGTAGAAGGTTGCCATTTGTAGAATTGTTCCTAAAGCTATTGAATTTTAGTATTTCTTTTTGTATGTGTGTAGTAGAAGGTTGCCATTTGTAGAATTGTTCCTAAAGCTATTGAATTTTAGTATTTCTTTTTGTATGTGTGTAGTAGAAGGTTGCCATTTGTAGAATTGTTCCTAAAGCTATTGAATTTTGTAAGTGTCTTTCACTTCCAAAATATTTTCTCTGGATATGCTCCATTTCTTCGAGTACGTCTTTGGCTGTACCATGTTAAAGATTGTTATTTAAATTGTCTAATGCTAAAGCTGGACTTTTAGCGTTAGTACAGTTTATGGACTAGATTTCTTATAGTTGAATGATGTGTTGATATCATTTTGATATGATGGAAGGTGCTTATGCAATTAGGTCCTGAAATGCAGGCTAATGAATGTCCTTGTAGTCCTGTGTGTTTGCACACTGGACAGGTATCCATATTTTATAGAAGTTTCATTTTCAATTGGTCTTTGCCTTCTACATATTGATTGAGGAACTGGCGTAAAGATTTGAAAGATTTTTTGTCAATGTTACACACTGACGCGCAGGGCCATTTGTACACTGGACGTTTTGGTTCAGTCTGATGGAGAGGTGATGCTGAGTTTTCTGGGGATATTTTTGTAAACTGCATTTCTTGTTTCATTATGGTATTATTAAGTTTTCATACCCTCGTCCACTGCTATGTTTGGCAATTGTGTTTGTTTGCTTCTTCATTAAAATATGGTTCTGTGCTCGTGAGGGGACTCCATTCACCTCCACAGATATTTAAGAAGTTATTTTTGTTGACATTGCATTTATTGAGAAGTCTTTTTTGTAGTTTAGTAGTTAGTTTTGTTAGTGGTTTCATTCTGTTTAAAACTAAAATAAATAACTTCCTTTTGAGAAGGATTGCACTGTCTATGGGAGCTTCTAAGATTAATTTTCTACGGTAGGTTTTAAGGGTTGTGCATGATTTCTCTCCTGTTTTTGTAAGATTCTGAAGGACTGTGTGGCGGCACATTTTTTGTAAAATACTTTTTTTGGTATGGTTACTTGCCACTACATCAAGATTTATAGGAGCAGTGTTAGCAGTAGTGGTAGATGAATTCTTGTTAATCACTTTCGGTTTCGTTTCACATTCTGAAAGAGGAGGCAAAGTTTTTGTACTGGAAACTTGTTTTGTTTCGCTTAATGACTATTAGATCTTTTGTTTGAACTTTTTGTACAAATTCTACTAGAGATGGATGCTTATTTTGGACACTTATTTTCATTTGTTATACTTCTGCGCTGCTTTCTACAGACTTGCTTTTTGGTAGGCATTCTTTGAGGACTGTTGAAAAAAAGAAGGTCTGGGTTGGGCTGTTCTGCAATGTATGTGTGTATGAGTGTCTGAGTATGATGGTAAGGATGTATGTGGTGGTGTGTGAGTGTGCATTGGGCAGCTACAACTAGTTGGGAAGGCTATACTTGTATTTGTGTGTTACTATACTGGGGTTCAGATGACAGTAGAAAGTAAGCTAGTGGTGAGGAGAAACACTAATACTAAATCTAATGGTATAGAATTAAAACAGTTCTTTGTTCTGCAATACTAACATTCTAGGGGCTGATTTATGGAATTTGTGCGCTGAAAAACGGGGATTTGTGCGCCATTCTGCCTGAAAATCCCTGTTCAACAAATGGGGATTTGTGGGCAGAATGGTGCACAAATCCCCGTTTTTCAGTGCACACATTCTATGAATCAACCCCACAGTGTGTTTGAGTAACAGTAAGAATATTATGGTAGTATTGCACTTACTTATTTTGTTTGGAATGAGCAGGTTTCTTCTGAGTTGTTGTTTGTACTTCAGATGCTGCTGCATTTCAGGAGAGTGGTCTTCACTACAATTGTAAAAGAAAGAAGTTAGTAATTGTGTGTGTTTATAGCACTGATGCTAATTTAGACGTTGATTTTTATGTTTTTGTAATAGTATTGTTTGATAACTGAACATAGTGTGTGCATGCAGTTTCTTTTGACTATGTGCAGCCTTTATATTTTACTTACAATATGTTAGTTCAACATGCTTTGCAAATGAGTAGAATACTAAGTGTATGAAACTCACTTGGTTTCTTAAGGCTGTGTTATTGCATGTTAAGAGATAGAAGAAATAAAGATATACTTATTTTGCAATTTTTATAAGGTAAATGGCAGAAACTGTATAGAAAAGCATAGAATGTATGCATTTGTGAAGGTGTGGGTAATAAAGCAGAAGGATGTGATCTACAGGCATTGGTGTTATTTCAGCTGGGAGCTTCTCAATGATAGTGTTTATCTGTGTGAGTGTTGAGTGTACAAAGATGCATGAACTTATCCTGGCTGTGTGCAATTATATAATACATCATTAAGTGTTTTTCAACAATTATACTGTTATTTCTCCCATCTTTTAATATTATAATTATTTTAGATAGTTGTGTGTGTAAAAAAAGAATTTAGATAGCAGAAAGGTTTGGAAGTGGCAGTGGGTTATAGCAGATGGGAAAAATAATAGTAAGTTCATTTTATAGGTTATACAGGTTAAGCGGCCGTTACTCTGTTTAGAAGCATTTAGAAGAGTTGTACATGTACTCTGCATAAAATATGCATACCTGTAGTTTGTATTCATGCATGTGGATATGCATGCAGCTGCAAGTAGAAATCTTGGAGACTTGTACAGTAGTAGGTGCTTTCCAATGATATGAGTCTTGTACTTTAGTTAGATGTAGGGGTCTTGGATGTGATTGGTGGATGGTTGTGTGACTGCTTAGCTGTATCCAATGAGGGAATGGCACAGAGAGTGAAGTGTAAAGGGTAGAAGGGCTGTCCAAGAGTTGTGTGCTCCGTGGACATCGCGGCTGTCCGCGGACAGGGCGTGCCACATCCAGGGTTTTCCAGCAAATCCAGCATGGAAAGGGGACTGTAAGGATTAGCCAATCGGGTGTTGAGGTTGTGGACTTATGTTGAAAGAGGCTGTGTGTAGTGAAGATGGCAGAGGTGGAGAAAGTCAGGGTGTTGGTGGTTGACGATATGTTTGTGCATGGTTTACAGCAGTATGCTCAATGCAGGCAGGTGGCAAACAATTTTGATGCTAAAGAAGTGGAGGTGGTGTGGAGCACTGTGCCCGATTACAATGTACAGGGAATTATACCGGTTTGTGAAGATATGGGCAGCATGAACAGTCCCCATGTGGTAGTCTTGCACTGTGGTGCTTTGCATTTGGGCTAGGTCAGTGCCCCTACTTTGTTGCCAGATATGGAACACTTGGTTCAAACAGTAATGAACATCCTTCCAAATGCCAAAGTTATTTTTTCTGGATTAGTACCTAGGGCAATATGGGACAATAGTTCTGTTTTTTGTCCTCAGCAAAACATTGCTCGGTGTGCAATCAACCGAGGCATGTGTGCTTTCATGCTAAGAGCTGGTATGTTCTTCTGTAATAATGAGAATATTGATTCCAGTAATGCTGTTTATTTTAAAGACGATGGTATTTCTTTATCTTTTGTGGGAAATGCCATGCTATTTTGGAATGTAAGGGTTGCTTTGGAGAAGGTTATGTGAAGATTTTAGGAGTAAAGTAAGAAAAAACCAAAAAATAAATAAATAACAGGTGTCTGTCGAGCATCTTATAAAAACAAAAAAAACCTCTCTTTTCAGAGCCAACCTCAAAGGGGAAATGGGGCACACTATTTAAATTTAAATTCACCAAGCTCAGATTTTTCGATATGTCCACAGACATGGCGGTAGTCCGCAGACATCGTGTATTACATACAGGGATTTTGGGGTGGAGAGGCATGCAAATGAGAAAGAGTAGAGCAAGGGATTGGTCAATAGTTTACTGGGTGTGTTGTGTAAGGAGAGAGTTTGTCTGAAAGTCTTTTTCCTGAGAGAAGAACAGATAGCTATGGCTGTGCGTTTTAGAAAACAGATTATCTGGATTTAGGGAGACTCATTGATACATTGGTTGGAGGTGCATGTAGAACGCTGTGGAGTATCTGCAGATCTTGGATTCCCTCATGTGGAAGTGCACTGGCATTGAGTGCGTGGAATGAAATGGCTGGACTTGGTACCTCTCTGTGCTACTTTAGAGACACAGCATCATCCAGACATAATTAGAATTCATTGCGGAGGGAACAAGTTTAGGACATGATCTGGAATTTCTTTGCAATTTGCAATGAAAAAAGGACTTGGGAAGGTCATGAACATGTTTGCAAATTCCCAAGTAATTTTTTCTCTTATTTCGCAGACACAAATGTGGCTGCGTTCTTCTTCATTGGTCCACAAATGGAGAAAGCGAGCCGTAATGTCAATAAGGCTCTGCCTTTTTAAGAGATTTTGGCATGTCCTCTTTTCACAATGAAAATATTATGTTTCGTAGCACATACATTTTCGCAGAGAAGGAGTCCATCTTACTTATGCTGGCAATCAGATTTTTCCGAGAAATGTACAAAATGCATTGCAACCTTTTTTGGAATTACAGCCATCCATTTTGCAGTAGGTGTTGACTATTTGAAGTTTTTCAAACACAAAACACCACCAAAAGGCTCTTTTCAGAGCCACCACTTCCTCTCATAGAAAAGTGCAATGGTTAAGATAGGGCAGCACCCCAAAGTTTGTATATGTCCGTGAACTGTCCGCGGACTTCTAAAAGATGCACAGGGCCCTGCACTATTTATCTGTCACTTCTATTTTTTAACTGTGAAAGGCGGCTCTAAAAAGAGCCTTTTTTGTTGTTTTATATTTTGTTTGGTTTTTTTAAACACAACACACAAGGAAAGGAGGGTAAAGGAGGGTAAGGAGGGGACACCAACCACGGGGATAAGAAATGGCAGGTGGAGAGAGGAAGATGTAGGGTGGGCCTTATTTAAGTAGGTAGCAGACCTTCTCATGCTCCCTGACCGCAGTCTCGAAAGCACTCCGAAGACTCTCCCCCCTGCAGAGTACTGCATCGCAGTACATACACAATATTGTGACCCTCGAAAGGTAAGTGTCAACAGCATCATGAATGGCCTGTGAGGCAGCTGGAGGGATGCGCTGTCCCACAGGGGTGTCTCTTGACAGTAGCGGGAACGGAGGATGTTGTAGAGGAACTCAACCTACTACGTTTATCACAAGGTACAACCTTGCGAATAGCCCCACCGCGGAACGACCTTCGGTGTCGCTTCATGGATGTCATACCAAAGCTGTACACACCAGGCCTCCCATGACTCAGCACCATTTTGCACTGGTTGCAAGTGACCTTATTCGCACGTCCTTTTGGCACTCTACCATGAATGGTAAACAACCTCCACACCCAAGACTCGCAGCGAGTGCTGGTAGTAGGGACTTCCACTACTGCATCCTCTTCATCCTCCTCCTTTACATCCCCACGCCTTATTACCCTCTGCAGGCCCTTGGTGAGGTGGTGGTAGAGGAGGGGGTGGGGGTGGTGCTGAGGCAAAAGTAGCACCAGCTGGAGCAGCAGCAACCATGGAAGCCATCAGGTTTGATTATGGGAAAGCAGCAAGTGCAGCAAAAGCCGAACAAGCCAGTCAATCTGCAGTAGTAGAAAGACAGAATGAGGATGAGCTCTGGGGTGTGGACTTTTATAGGGGTGCAGGTGCGCGCTTTGCGGACAGCCGCACTGTCCGCGGACAGATAGAACACCCCAAAAAGGCTCAGAAAGTTCCAAGAAGTATGTAGGACGCCAGGGACATTGTCTGGGACATGTGCAATGGTGAATTTTTACTGTAAAATACTTTGGATTGTCCAAAAAAGTACTTTTAAAATGATCGGGGACACGGACAGTGTCTGCAAATCAGGACACACGCTCAGTGTGGGTGCGGTCACATGATGTCGTGAATACGTCTGCGAATGGGACGGGTGTCCGCAGGACACCAAATGCATAGGAACGGTCGTGTGCATGCACGCAGGTGTTCTACGGACAGTGTTCGGGTCCTCAAACTAATTAAAAGTGCGACACACGTAAGACGGACAGTTATGGACAGGCGTGATGTTCATACGACTTATGGGTGTGGTGAGCATGTGCGTAGATGTTCTACAGACAGTAGGGACAGGTATAGTGTCCTTAGGACACCTCCATTTTGGTTAATTGCAGACATTCCGGACACCGAGTGTGTTCTAAGAACAGTTCCATCTTGCTTGCGGACAGTACGGACAGGCATAATGTCCTTAGGACACCCCCATTTTAGTTAATTGCGGACATCCCGGACACACGCGCTGTCCGCGGGCACCCTAACTGCCTTTTTTTAAAAAGAATAAGACACAAAGGACTGAATTAAAACACACAATATTTTTTTTATCATATACAGATATAAAATTTATGAAAGAGAGAGGGAAGCAGAAACTGACACAAATACAGAGGAATTAGAGGTTTGGAGAGGATGGATGGGAGGGGATGAAGGGATGGAAGTCTCATCATAACATTTTTCTTGATGGTGAAGGTTTGAGGATAGTTGACTGGGACATGGAGAGGGGGAACAGGAGCATGTGGGACAATGATATCTAATGTTTTCTTTTATGTGGTCCTCCACAACATTTTTTGAAGATTGAAATTTTCCATAAGCACATCCATTTTTTGTTCCATGCGCTGCAGAGTATTTTGTAATGTCTCTTTTGCTATATTATTTTCAATGTTTGTAAGGTCTGTTTAAAAAGGTTAAGTACACAAAGTAATGATTATTAATTTGTTTATATCGAGAAGTGTCTACCATTAGTATCACTGTCTTCAGTCATTTCCTCACGTTGGAAATTTTCTTCAAGACATTCCAAAGCACTGGACATTTCTGTGTAAAAAAAATATATTACTTTTAGTGTACCTAATACAGAAAGTTTAGAAATATATAACAAAAATGAAGTTTACTTACTAGTTTCTGGTAACTTTTGTTGTTAGTGTGTGTAGGTCTGCTGTTGCTTCTTGCTGTGCAGTTTCTGTGAGGTAATTATGTTGGTGGCATGTCTGTTTTGTTTTGGTATATTCCATTTTAGTACATATGCTATTTAAATGGACGGTTGATGTGTTACATATATAGGTTCCACTTCTTATTTATTATTACATATAATGTGTTTATGTGCTGCTTTTTGAACTTGTTCAGTGTTTATATGGCATGCTAGAACAATTTAAGATACCCCCTGAGTTTTTGGGTCGTGTTGATGTTGACCGCGTACATCCACGGGCATATGCACACGGACATCAAATCACTAGCAGGGGGGTTAAGTATATTTATATGTATATAAAGTAAGGGAATCCTAGTAAACATGTATCAAATTCACACTGTGAATATGTATATTCAGTAAAAAAAACTTTGATAAAGGGAGGTTATGGTTAAGTTGCGCTATTAAAAACCTATGAAATTCAGTAAAAAAAAGTTGTTAAAGGGATGTTATGGTTCAAAGTAAAACTGAAAACCCCCTGAAATTCGCTAGTTATGGTAAGCTAAGCAACCATAACTCGCGCCACCACCGTGCATTGCTAAGACTAACACCTAGGACATCAAAGATGACATCACAATGTCTGGCTCCCTCTTTATTCCTTTAGTGATATATCCTAGCCAGTAATACTTAGGAACAAAGAAATCAAAAGGTACTATATTTGTAGACTAATACTTCAAATATGTTCTTACAGTAATTCATTTGGGGTTCACTCACAGCATATGAAACATGTACATAGGGAGAATACACACTTGAAAGATACCAATGCTTTCTGTGTATGAAGACAATCAGTAAGGTTATCAACACTTTTATTGTTCTGCTGTTTTTTTATTACTGCACTTTCTCTGGATATGCTCATATTTGTATTTGCATTACTTTCTTTAGGGTGCAGTCACATCATGTGATTATTCATAGGGAAGTAGTAGGTTTGAAGCAGAACAATCATTTCTGTGTATAAAGCTAATCAGGTAGGTTATGAACAATCTCTGGTTCTACTGCTGCTTTTTTGCGTACTTCACTTTCCCTGTATATATTCATATTTGTATGCGTTGTGTCTTTGTGTTTTGTATGTAATAATTAAATTATATAGGAAGTGGGTTTCATTAGCTACTTATTACATGTTGCACAGTACACAAAACTCTAATAAGAAAGCATTTATCATTTCACTATTCAACATGGGAAGATAATGAATATTGCACCTCCATCATGTATGCTGCACACAAGGCTTAGGTTTATACATGAGTAGATTATTATACTGTAAAGAAATTCATAATAGAATGCTTTTTATATCAATGCATTGCTTAATGCACTACATAGTTCATGACATCTATTCCAATGATCCTTGACATTATTTGTCAACATTATAATAAGAATCCCTTGTACAGACTTTTCATGAAAAGTACATGCACATGTGATGTCATCAGTGATGTCATCAATTGCATTTGTGATGTCATCTTTGATGTCCTGGGTGTTAGTCTTAGCAATGCACGGAGGTGGCGCGAATTATGGTTCCTTAGCTTACCATAACTACCAAATTCGAAGGGTTTTTCGATTTTACTTTGACCATAACGTCCCTTTAACGTTTTTTTACTGAATTTCATAGGTTTTTAGTAGCGCAACTTAACCATAACGTCCTTTAACAAAGTGTTTTTACTGATATATATATATAAATTAAACCGACAAAAACATTGTTAAAGGGACGTTATGGTTAAGTTGCACTAGTCAAAACTATGGAAAAACGTTACAGAGACTTTATGGTTACAGGTAAAACCGCCAAAAAAAAATGAAATTCGACAGTTATGGTAAGCTAAGCGACCATAACTCGCGTCACCACCGTGCACTGCTAAGACTAACACCCATAACATGAAAGATGACATCACAAATGTCACTGATGACATCACATCTGAAATTATTTTTGATGTAAAGTCCCTACAAGGGGTTGTGTTTATAATGTTGGTAACATGATGTCAGGGGGGATTTTATAATGTTAAAGAAGTAATAACTAGCTAACAATTCAAGATTTACTACACGCGTGTGCTAGTACAATGTATACATATGAAGACCCACAATGCATTCAAATCAGAGTCACATACAGGGCAACTAAAGTAAGGAAGAATGAAACGGCATCATCAGAAAACATTAATAGCATTAAAGTTTATTTTCATGTACACAAATAAATTATGTGTTTCAGGCCTGCCTATTGCCCTATGTATGTGCACCATGAACATAGACCAAACCGAAAGGTAAGTACTTTAAGAACATACGGAAAGGTTAGCTTCGAGATATACAGCACTTTTTGAATTTTTATATTCTGACTCTCAGTGTCCAAAACAACAGGCCTAGATATTTCAGTGATCAAAAATAAGTGGGCCACATATGTGATGTTATCAGTGAGA
Source organism: Ambystoma mexicanum (assembly GCF_040938575.1). Taxonomy (NCBI): domain Eukaryota; kingdom Metazoa; phylum Chordata; class Amphibia; order Caudata; family Ambystomatidae; genus Ambystoma; species Ambystoma mexicanum. The sequence goes on from NC_090936.1 coordinate 670,243,893, forward strand.
GATGCAGTCCCTGGGCTTACGGCCAAGGATAAGTCTTGCTGCCCTATTCTCGATTAGTTTGAGGGGTCGCAGAGTGGAAGAATGTAGATTCTGGAGGAGCCTATTGTAATAGTCAAGCCTAGAGAGAACCAGGGCTTGGGTAACATTGAGCCTCTGGGGGAAAGTGAGAAAGGAGAGAATTCCTTTGAGAAGGAAAAGCTGAAAGTAGGACTTCTTGGCAATGTACTGAGAATGAGGGGGGAAGGCGAGAGAGGAGCTGAAGGACTCCAAGGTTTCTGGCTTCAGAAGAAGGAGCAGGCGGAGAGCCCAAGGAGGAATGCCAGAGTGAATGGAAGAAGGAGGGAGCAGGGGTCCTGATGGGAAGGATCTCATTTTTAGAGGAATTGAGGCAGAGATCGCTGGAGGTCAGATAGGCAGTCAGGGATGATGGGAGGTGCAAGCAGATCAGCAGGAAGTTTGTGCGTCGTCTGCAGAACACTGGAAATTGGGGGAAAAGGAGGAGATGAGGCATGCCAGCTGAGCAGGGTAGATGTTGAAGAACCAAGGGGATAGGACAGAACCCTGGGGGACAGCACATGTGGAGAAGTAGGAGAGGAGAAGGTGCCCAGGATGACTTGGGACGAGCAGTCAGTTAGGAAGGATGTCAGCCAGTCCTGTTCCCGATCCGAGATACCAAGGGTATTGTGGAGCCTTTTCATGAGGATGGAATGGTTGACCATGTCAAAGGCAGAGGAGAGATCAAGTAGGATGAGGACAGCTGGGGAGTTGGAATCAAGGGATGCAAGCAGTTCTTCACAGGTGCTCAGAAGAGCAGTTTCCGTGCCTCTGGATGTTCGGAATCCAGATTGATGGTCATGGAGACCACCAACAAGTTCAGTGTGCAAGTTGAGTTGGGGCAAGGCCAGCTTCTCCAGCATTTTCCACAGGAAGGGGGTGATGGAAATAGGGCGGTAGTTGGCTGGACAGGTAGGGTCTGCTGAAGGTTTTTTCAGGAGGGGCACAGAAGGGAGTGCTTCAGGGAGGAGGGGAAAGATCCAGTGGCATAAGAATGATTACAGAAATCTGCAAGTGCGGGTGCAAGAGAGCCAATGTTGTCCTTGATGGTTCTGGATGAACATGGGCAAACCTGTTTAGAAGAGACCTTCATGGAGTGGACAACTCTGGTAACCTCTTCAGGTGTGAAAGGGGAGGAGGAGGAGGCGAGGGAGTAAGGAGGAGCAGGAGGGGCCAAGGGAGGCAAGGGGGTGTCGGAAGGGTTTGGAGGGTGAGTAGTAAGAGTGTTCAGGACATCCTGAGTTTTGGTGTAGAAGTGAGTGGCCAGTGCATTACAGAGAGCCTGTAAATGGGAGGAGAATACTGCGGAAGGGTTGGCTAGTACCCTGCAGATCTTGACAAGTTCAGCCATGTTGTTGGATGCACTGGAAATCCGTGCCTGTGTGTGGGCTCTTTTCTTGGTGCAGATGGAGTCTGTATTGCCTTTGGGGCAGGCAGCAGGCCCGTTTGTCAGAGGATGAGCCTCAGATTTGCCACTTCCATTCGGCCGCTCTGCACTTATGTTTCAGGGCTACTTTGGAGTCGTACCAGGTGTTACGCTTAGAGGCAGGTTTCAGGGGGATCCTCATGACTGGGGCAAGAATGTTTAGAGTATTGGTGATGGACAAGTGGAGGGTGCAGAGTCAGCGGTAGAGTCTGAGGTAGGGGGGCAAGGTGTGATGAAGGTGAAGGCGAAGGCAGCAGTTGACACTCGTTTCTTCGGGCGGTTGTTAGCGAATGAGGTTGGCAGGGCTATTGGGGGTGCGGTTAGAGGGCCAAAGGGACCCAGGTAGGATCAGAGGAATAATGGTCTGAACAAGAGAGAGGGGCGACTAGTGAGGAGGAGAGAGAGGTCAGAGTGAATGAGGGCGTCCAGGGTGTGTCCAGCCGAGTGGGTTGGACCAGAAGGGAGAATGGAGAGGGATCGAGAGGTGCAGAGGTCAATGAAAAGAGTAGATGCTGTAACAGGGGAGTTCAATTGGATGTTGAAATCCCTCAAGAGGAGGAGATTGGAGGTGGATGAAAGTAAGGAAGAACAGAAATCAGCCCATTCAGAGAGGAACAGGGTGGTAGAGCCTGGAGGCTGGTAAATTGTAGCAATGGTCAGGGTGGAGGTGGGCAAGATGACCACTTGCATACCAGGCTCTCAAAGGAAGAGTAGAGCTGGGTGGGTAAGATGGAGATGGAACCCACTAAGGGAAGATTAAGGCAACCCCACCGCCAGCACGGTGAGGTCGATGCTTGTTAATGTTCTTGAAGCCATCAGGGAGGAGTGAGCCAAAAGCAGGCATTGAACCATGTCTCGTTAAGAGCCAGAATGTCAAGGTCAATGTCTTCAAGAATGAGGCAGATGTCAGTGGAGTGTTTGTTGGCTGAGGAGGGATTAAGAGTCACCAAATGAAATAGGTCTCTGCCTTTGAGAGTTTTCTGAGGTGGGGTACGGGCGTAGTACACCAGTAGGAGGGGGAAGGGTAGAGAGAGTAGTAGTGGTGGGAGAGGCAGGAGAAGAAAGGATGTTAATTAGAGACGGCAGGATCCGGTCAAAGAGAAGGAGGGTGGGTTGAGGACCCTGGACCAAGATAGTGCCTATGTTGTAGACATTAACGAAGCAACGTGAAGATGAGAAGCCAGCCAAGTGAACTTCCCACTTGGTACTGCTGTTAATGGGAGTGGATTTGGAAGCAGAAAGAGTAGAGATGAGGGGGTCCATAGATCTGGTGAGTGGACAGAGAAGAAGATATCAGTAAAGATCTCTCTGGAAGAAGCACTGTCATAGGCGTCTGCGATGGGAAGGCCAGGGTTTGGACTCAGAATGTCTTTTGTGCTTTTTCCTTCTGGACTTCGTGAGAGAGGGGGTTTAGGTGATCGTGTAGCAATTGGAGAAGATGGGTGAGATGGTGAGAGCCATAGGGGTTGCATAGGTTAGTAGAGGAATGAATAAAGAGTGGCTGCACTGCACAGTTCTAGCTAAACTCACTAGGTGGCCTAGTAGTCACAAAAGGCAACATGCAGTCCTAAAAGGAAATTGACTTTCAGAAATAGTGGCACAAATGCAATGCAAAGAGGCGTACATATGAAAAGGCACGCGCACAGCTAATTTCGACTTTTAAAAATAGTGGCAGAAATTAAATGCAAAGAGTGATATTAAATATTAAAATTAAATTACTTACAGTGGATTAGTCTGGGTATCGATGCGTTTGTGAAACAGAAAATCATAGGATAAAGATATGATCATTGTCCCACATCCTCCCCATATGGTGTTTTTGTCAGACGAGTAAGTTGACTCACACAAACCCACTACTGGGGTGCTCACATCGCCTAAAGTTAACATATTTAGAGGTGCTGCATCTTTACACTATAAGAAAAGGAATAGTTAGTTAGCCAGCCACTTGACATATTTTCAGTACTAGACAGCTTATAGGTTTATGATCAACTTAAAAACAAGTGCCACCTGCAAAAGCTCATCAAAGCAGCCACAAATGTTCTTTCAATGTCAATAAATATTGATAGCATAGAAGAAATTACTTACCTCTCTAATGTTCTTTCTGATGGTATTGCTCCCATAAATTCCTCATCTTTGACATTCTATCGTGCACCAGCTGTCTTTGGAATATAGTTTTTCCTCACCAAGAAGCAAAGCTTGACTCCTTGTCCGCTCTGCACAACACCATTGCGTTTCTCACACTAGAGTTGACGTTGCGGTCTGTGCACATGGAACCATAAAGCCCCTTAACATCAGTTCTGACTCATCAGCCAGCACTCAGCAATTGAGCGACCACTGAACAGAGATGTGCAGAAGCTACCTGTGAAGAGGTGGAGGAATGTTCATCAGAAGGAACATTACCAAGAGGCAAGTAATGTGCTCTTCAAATGGATTCCTCCCTCCCCCGTATTCCTCATCTCTGATAGACTCCCATAGTAGTACATACATCTGGACAAGGTAAGAAAGCGAGAACACAACACCTACACCAGAAAACCATGGAGGACATCTTGGCCAAAGTGATCATCCTGGCCTAACGGGTAATCCATGCAGTAATGCTTGGCAAACATGTGCAACAAAGCCCACATAGCCGCTTGAAATATGTCCAAGACAGGGGCACCCCCCTCTGCAAATCAGAGGTGGCAGCCAGGATGCTGAATTCGCCCTGAGACCGTCAGGCACATCCTTCCCAGTCAGATCATAGCATTGTGAGATGTGGAGGATGCTCAGCTTCACTCATAGTTCCTTTCTCCTTAGAAAACCCAATGTACATATGCAGGTTTTTCAGAAAACAGCTGGAGCTCTCTCTCTCTTCACGCGGAAGTAATGGCCATCAGCAAAATCACCTTAAGCGTGAGCAATCTTAATGAACAATAATGCAGAGGCTCAAACAGATATCCCATAAGTAAAGTTAACACTAAATTCATGCCCCGTGCAGGAACAACTAATCGGTGTAGGGGAAACTGATTGCACAAACCACAAACATTGCCTATCAATGGGCATTGTAAAAGAACCTTGTTCGGGGGAACTTTTAAAGGCCAAAATGTTGTTCAGTTCCCCTTCACATTGTCAAGCTGCAGGGAAGTCCAGGCCAAGGAAAGCAGGAAATGTAGGTGAGATGAAGTAGGACAGATGAAAGGGCCCAGACCTCTCCCCCAACATCAAACCCAATTTACCCCTCCCACAGGCATAAATGGACTTGGTGGCTGGCCGCCGACAGAAAGTAGTACATCAAGGACATCATCTGACAGGTCCCACTCAGTATATATCCAAGCCTTAGCATCCAAGCATTTAGGTTCAGGTTGCTGAGGCTCTGATGGTGAACCGTACCCCTCCCATCCCCCAAGTGGGAAAGCAGACCCACCCTTGCAGAAACGTTTGTTGTGTTTGTTGCTCATGCATTCAACACTGTAACCATAGCTGAAAGTTCTCCTGTGTACTATGTAACATAAGCTTAACATCCCTCTTTATGCCTTTGCGCCCCAATACCCTTGGGTCTGGTGCGCAATATAAATAAATAAAACAAACAAACAAAACGTGCTAGCGAGCGCAGATGGACACGTCCAAAAGCTCTGGGTACCACAGCCTCTAGGCACAGTTTAGAGCAAGCAGAATCAATCTGGACCCGAACAGCCATTGACTCCTGATAAATATTACAATGACAGGAATAGACAGGAACACACAGAGAAGAGCGAAGTACCACCCGACCATCAGTGCGAGCTCCTGCTGGGGAAACTTTCTGGAGCAGAACATTTCATACTTCCTATTCACAATGGAAGCAAAGATGTCCACTTGAGGAGACCACTATTTGAGGGGTCAGAAATGAAAGCCAGACACAAAGTTGTCATGTTTTTGGTTAAAGACTTTTATTTAAATTAAAATGGTTAGGGAAAAATGCCTCTCTGCCCCTATGCTAAAGAAGAGTTTAACTGCTTATAAACCAAAAACTAAGGATCTGTCTGTGTCAGGATGTCAATACCTGAAAAGCCATCCTTGTGTCCAAAACATCCTATCCTGAACCGCACACAACAAACAAAAAATAAAGGGTGCAAGGAAATGTCCTCAACCTGATATTGGCAAACAAGTGTTCACAAGTGAAGAGTACAATAAAATGTTCTCCAAGATGAAAGACCTTGGACCCAGAGGGTGGTTCCCTTTCCCTGCATTTTAAATGGATGGCAATGTCTCTTTTTACGAACAGTTCCTTGTGTGTCTCTCCTGGATCCACAATGTTCATGTTAGGTAACACGTTCTGCAACAGTTTTTCTTTAACACACATCTCTTTTGTCTTTTGTCTAGCAAACACTATTCCTCTTTTAGCATTTCTTGTAGCTTTGCAACTTTCATGGTATACTCCACTGCTAGGATGCTTTGCACCTCCATTCATAATACCCTACTACTCAAAACTGAAACACCCCCAAAAAAGATCATTAAAAAAAGACTCCTTAAGTAGTGTCGCAGCCACTACCAACTCCCCTGTGCTCCATCTCTGCCTACACAACCCACATCTTTTTGAGTTCAAACCGGTCTCTGAAAATTAAGTCCTTGAAATCATCTAAGGCCTTAAACCTTCCAGATGTTAAGGTGATATCTGTCCAGCGGTGGTGATTAAGGACTGAGTTACACCACGGTCTCCCTTCATTACCCCCCCCCCCCCTTATCAATGCCTCCTAATCTTGTAGTGTACCCACCAGCCTTAAGGATGCCTGGGTTCTCCCCCTCTTAAAGAAACCTACCCTGGACCCTGCCATCGCGACCAACTACCACCCCATCACTACTGTACCCTTCCTTCTCAAAATCCTGAACCGTGCAGCATATATACAGACCCAGCTCTACCTTGAAGACAACAACCTCTTTGTCCTGCACCAATCCGGCTTCCGACCGGGTCATGGCACGCACTCTGCCTTCCTTGATCTCAAGAACCAACCGGATGAGATCAAAGATGCCGGCAATCTAGACCTGCTCCTCCTGCTTGACCTGTTGGCTGCCTTCGACATGGTGGACTACCAAATCCTCTGCCGGCACCTTGCGTCCACAGCGCATTTCTCTCCAGCTGCTGTCTCTTGGATTACTTCCTTCCTCTCAGAAAGATCTATGAGAGGGTTTTCTACGATTGCCACAGCCCCTCCCGGAACCGGTTACATTCAGCATCCCACAAGGGTCATGTGTCTCCCCAACTCTTCACAAACCCTTTTTGGACCTGCTTGATGACAAATGAATATCCTACACCAACTATGCGGATGACACAGATTCTTCTCCACCTCAAAGAAAACTATAAGACTGATACCATGAATCTACATTCAGTCTACCATACCATCCAGGACTGGATGTCCCGCCGACCTCCTCGGTCTTAAAGACGATAAGACAGAGATTCTCCTGGTGGGTTGCCAAACTGCACTCAGTAAGCTGGACCCTTTCTCCAAATCCTTCAACATTGAGGGCAATACCATTGTACTGGGGAGACCCCCGGCCGGCCCACAGAGTCAGGGTTTGCTCCGAAGTACTTTAAGAAGAGATAGCTGCACCTTGAGATGGATGGGGGTGCAGATCTATTACTCCAACACCAATCAATAAGGCCAACTCAATGGTTTGGCAAAGGGAGTCAGTTTAATGACAAGTACAAAAAACGGGGAGTCATGGCAATCAGCAGTGATGCGATAGTCCGTCTCACTTCAAGTCCAAAGAACTTAATACAAAACATAACTTTTATACTTAAAACGCATCATAATCTGACGTATAACACTCAAAAGTTAATATACAATTCTATTGGTTAGGAAAAGGTAACTTTAATATAGGTGCTATATCTGTATATGGTAACTGAGTGAGGGGATTGGGTAAACACTATCAGGTGGGCAACTAAGCCCTTCCTTCAAAAAAGACTACTATAGACGTCACTAAAAGTACAACGTCCCATTGGTTCTACTACCTATAGCACCCTAGATGATTTGGTCCATTTTGATTGGGTTGGCATCAACCCCATGCATAAATTTACACTTTGCTTAGCAGCACACAGAGCGGTCAGCCAGGTGCAGGGTGGCCGCCAATTCACCCTGCCTTTCTTCAATCAATCATTACTTTATGGGCTATGTGTCAATTAGTTCACTGTGGCTAGCCTCAAAACTGCATCTTCTTGTCTCGAAAAGTTCTGATATCTATGTATGGGCGGATGCCAAGCATAGGTGTGAACCAATGCCTCTTCTCGCTCAGCTGGTCACGTGCTACCACACCGTGAATTTGCCTCGTTTCTCTCAATTTGTGTATTTCATTTTCGTTTCACCCGCCACCTGCCTTTGCCTTCTTATCTCAATCCTTCAGAGGCAGGATATTCTGTTCTTAGTTTCAATTAAAAGTAGCTACGGTTCATAGCTTCTATTGATATGACCTTGGCTTCCGTGGCACAAGCTGCCTCTGCCGAGTTTCGATTCAGCCTTCTTTCCTCGTGTTGCTAGAATATGCATCTTCTTGCGTTTGGCCTATAGTAACCTGTATATTATATAATGTGCTTTATTTTGAGGTAGATCGTGTACAATGGCACGTGCCGCTCTATTCTTCTACTTACATAGCAAGCCGCACTGTTTTCTTAGCTTTAGGATATGTACAGGCGTTAGCTGGTTGAATATCTTCATCCTGCTTACAGTTTAAGCTCCTTTCTTTTTCAAAAACGTTCTCTTCTTCTAGTTTCACGATATCTTTATTCATGGCATTTCGTCTCTTTGTGTCATCCTTGCGTCGTCATACTTCTATCTGCAAGTCCGTCCGAGTCCTTGTGACATCACCATTCATCTTCCATTAAGGCCTTTTTGGTTTCTTTCTGGACAGTACTTAATCTTCATTTCGTCTCATTTGCTGTTAGGGTTTTCTCAATGGATACTTTACTGTCCATGGTTGTCTGGTCATTGGTACTTCAATAGGTATCTTTCTTCTGATAGGCACTGGGCAGAGCCCTACTGCAGCTCTCTGCTGGTTTATTTTTATTTTTAATTTTTTTTATTGGTTTGTTACAAACCTTTAAAAAGTGATTGAGAACAATTCCATCACAACACATTTACATCAAAACATCAAAGCATCAAGAAAATGGAAGAACTTCTTCGGTGCATCATTCTAACTGTCACGTTTCCGAATTAAACGTGAAAAAGTTTCCGAAATGCAATTAAAAATTCAGATTAGAAAAAAACAATGAGAAGAGAAAAATCCTTATGCTTCAAAATAAAACCAGAGTACTATAGAGTCATAAATCCTAAGGTTATTAATTATCTTCTGCATTTCTTAGTTTTTTTTCTAATTCCAAGAAAAACGTTAGGGCAATTGTTAATCGATGATCAGCGTCCTGAAAAGAGTATCTCCACCATTCTTCCATAGTCAATGATGCATTTTCCATTATGAATCTTCCCAAATGATTTGCACGTTCTTGATGCAAGTTGGGACACAATAATGTAAGATGTTTCAATGTTTCTGTGTCATTTCCACAGAGTCTGCATGTCAAAGAACTTAGACCTCCAGCTTCTCGTATGCTTTGGTTTTCCCGAGTAGGGAATTGATTTAATCGGTATTTCATGAATGTTGCTCTTTGTTTTTTTCCTGGAAACTTTTGCAGGTATGGCTGAACCACGTTTAATTTTTTTTCTTCAACTGGAATCAGTTGCATGATTCTATGCTTTTTGCATGAATCACCGGTGTCTATCCAATCCTGATTCCACAGCATTGACTTGACTTTATTAGGATTTTCTTGAAGTAGAGACATGTCTGCTCCTATATCTGTTAGTATCTTTTCACAGCGTCTTGCCCACAGCGATAGAACGGAGTCACTTGGTCCGTTGGTCACACCTTTTAGAATATTATATTGTGGTTGCGGATTATTGGCAGTTACTTTGCGGAATTCATTGAGTGTGTTCCAAGATATTCTTCCGTTAATGGATAGCAGACTGAGTTCATATCTTATAGAGTCTGTGGGCACACCCAGTGGTAAGCGCAGCACTTTGGACCAAAAAGAATGCTCCAACGATGCCCACACCAGTGCCGGGCAACCGAAGGCACCATGAATTAAAGCCGGTATGACCTTTGTTTTATAAAAGGTCAATACAGGGAACATGGAGTGTTCACCATATTTCTTGTTTACAATGCAGGCTTGTGCTGTTAATTGTTTGCATTTGCTTTTGACTTTATCAACCCATGGGGTATCGTTTATGCTCGAGCTCAGCAACATGCCCAAGTACATTGTTTTGTTAAATCAATCTTCCCTTCACCAAGTTTCCACAAAAACTTTTTTTTTCCAATAGGATCTTTGTTTTTCTGCATGTCTTGTAAGATTAGAATTTCTGATTTTTGAGTATTCGCATTCAACCCATTTTGTTGTATGTATTTATCTAGAATGCATAGTTTTCGTTGGAGACCTATTGGTGTGAGGTCTAGCAAAACTAGATCATCTACATACAGTATCCAATTAATTGCTTGTCTGTTTATTTTTGCAGGGTAGATGTTTGCATTTTCATATGCATCACCCAAGTCCGATATGAACAGATTGAAAACAATCGAGGCGAGGAGACAGCCTTGCTTTACACTGCGAAAAGTTTTTATAGGATCCGATAGAGTTCCACTTTTGTCCATCCTTATTTTTATCTCGGTGTCCGTATACAAGGCTTTAATTGCCAATAATAGGCTGGTTGGGCACTTCCAATCGGACATTTTTTTCCAAAGTAATTGTCTATCTATACTGTCAAAAGCTTGTGACAGGTCCACAAATGCGAGATAGATTTTTCGGTTTCTTTTTATTGAATCTATTTTAAGTATGTTAAGTATGAATAAATTTAGACCACATCCCACTCCTTTGACAAAACCAGATTGTCCGCAATCTTGGATCCTTGGATCCACTTTAGGAGTTGTTGCTGCAATTGCATGGCAAATTTTTTTCCCAAGACATCCAGTAGGGCAATTGGCCTATAGTTTTTGGGGTCAGCTCTGTCGCCTTTTTTGAAAATTGGAATAATAATTGCTGTTTTCCAACTTGTAGGGATTTTTCCTTCGTTGGCGATTGAGGCGAACAATGATACCAAAAACTTTGACCACTCATCCGGATTTTGTTTGATGACAAAGTTAAGCCATCTGGACCTGGGGCTCTTGATGAGGAACTTCGTCGGATGCTTGTGAAGATATCTTCTCTTTCGAATTGCAGGTCCCATTTTGGTAATTGTGTCAGAGGGGGGACAATTGAGATACTTTTTTTCTCATATACTCCTTGATAATGTTTGATCCACTCACTCTCCCTCACCATATTGGTTTGAATTGCTTCTTGGTGACATTCAATGTTATTTATCAGGTTCCAAAAATCACAAGAATTTTTATTTTTGAGACTGGCCAGCATTAATTTGCCATCTTGCTGGTACATGATAGCTTTATGCGAAATTTGCCAGTTTTTATATCTTTGTTTACTGGTTTTATTTGCTTGTCTTTGTTGTTCGCCTTTAAGGTTTTTGTGTTGTCTTAGTTCTTTTCGGAGTTGCTGTTTTCTTTCACGAACTTGCTGATCAAATTGATGTTTCTGTTGAAAAGATGGTTTTTGACAACCTTTATCTTGGATCATGAACTGTTCTAGAAGAATGGTATATTCAACTTTCTTGTGTGGTACATCCAGTTTATACTTATCATATGCAATTGTAAGATTTTTCACTTCCTGAGGTTTTATTCGGAGCCGCGATCTATTGGGTTCTACCATCACTTGATTGTTCCATTGCTGAGGCTTTGCAATATTTGTCATTTGTATCGAAAGCTTAAGTTGGCTGTGGTCACTATTTACATCAGGTGTAATTTGAAGAGATACAGCTCGACGATGTAGATTTTGTGATATAAAGAAGTAGTCTATGGTTGACTATTGTTTCATACATCTCCAAGTTACCTCAGGAGGAATGTCGCCTTTGATGTTCCCATTGACCATAGTTATGTTTCTTTCTTCCAGATCATTACACCATCTTTTTGCCAGTTTTCGAAGTGGATTTTGAGGGTCACAACCAGGTTTGGTCTCTTTCAGGCAATCCAGATTTAAATCCCCACAGCAAATAATGTTTGGATTTTGTTGAATACTATTTATTTCATCAATCAAGCTGTTTATTAGTTTTAAGAATGTATATCTACCCGCATTTTTGTGGTGTCAGTATAGGTTTAGAATATGGATTTGGTTGACATTATTGTTTGTGTTATTTTTAGCAGATATCACTGTATACTGTATGAAGGAAGAAAGATTTGATGATTTTACTAGAGACCAACCAGAACTCTTTTTAATCATAGTCAGGAGACCAGCTGATGGACGTCCCTTGGTTCTTGTGATTGCTGGATTTATTGCCAATTGATATTCATCTCAAATTGGACAAGAAGCCATCCAAGTTTCTTGCAAACAGATTATGGTTAAGTCGTCACTTCAGCTGTTGGATCCGTTAAAAAAATGCACAAATCCTCTGGTGTTCCAGGATAAGATTTATAGTAGGACCAAAAGGTCCTTGTTGGCATTAGCTTTTATTGCCGCCCAAAACACCAGCCAACCAGTTCCAATTTGAGTTTTTATTTGAATTTTGTGTGTCCGTCCCAGCACTGTTTTCGTTAGTGGAGATGTTTGTATTTCCATTTATCGTGATTTTTATTTGTTCGCCAAGAATAAAAGGTGATTGGCTCTTGGCACCATCTTCCGTTTCCAACCGCGGCTCAGCAGAGTTGGTCACTTTCTGTGAATTCTCACTATGAGCTTGAGAGTTCTCAGGTCACTGATTCTTTTTTGTCCGAGTTCTGTCAGCTTCTCCCCGGTCTCTTGTTCGGTCTTCTTGAGCGAAAGTAAGAGTTGTGATTGGAATCACTTCATGCATGTCAAACCCCATAGAGAGTAAAAACTGAATTGCATTCAGTAGAAGGTCACATATGAGTCTCGAGTCTATGTGTAGCCTAACTTTGTCATTTTGTTCTTCGTTGACAAATTCAACCGTTTGAATGTCATTTGACTTTATAGAGCGGAGGCCAGGCACATGATGCAGTAAACGTAAAACATTATTTCGGTTTAACGTTAAGCCGTCTTTTGTGTCTAAAATTCTTTCAAGAACCAAAACATGTTTCCCAGGACTCTTATGTTTTACAGCTCGTGGACAGAATTTTTGGTTTAGGCCCCTACTATTTTCTTCATTTCCTGAGACTGTGGATTTAGACGTGAATTCTCTTGAGCAAGATTGTCCAACGGGAGGGCTGCAAGAACTCTTAGGTCCATTGATGTGTACAACTTCAGTTTCACTTAAATTGTCACTTGTAGATTTTGAGTAAGTTTTGTCAAGTGCTGATTTGTCTAACACCCTCGGAATTGCTTTTCATTTTCTTTTTTCATCCATAGTCTCGAATTTTACTTCTGAAACTGTCATAGGTTGAGCTTTAGTTACGTCCAAGGGCAAGATCAGTTGACATATTCTTCCACAATTTGCCACAACTTCAATTGATCTTTCCATCTGTGGCTCAGCATTAGGTACTGCAGTTGGATCGGAACAGATTTCCTCTGTTTGGTCATCTTTTTCTTCATAACACTTTTCATCTTCATATGTGGAGAAATTAAGTAATTCACTCTGCGAGAGTTCCTCATTTTCCACATCTATGATCAGTTCTTTGGTAAGAATTTTGTCATTTGTTTTGTGATTTGTGGGATCTTTCATTTGATTTTCACTCATGTGTTCTGCGTTTACGTATACATTTAGAGCCTTTAAATTTCTTAGAAATTTTCTTGAACCCAAGTTATTTTGTTTTCTTTTGCATTTTTGATTTTTTGTTTTCTTTCCTTGAGTTTGATTTGTATTACATGAGTTTTGCTTTTCAAAGATTCCATAGTTTTTTCCCTTGACCACATTTTGCTCTAGCAGGGTTGTGGGTGTAGAGCCATTGCTCCCATTCTGTTTTTTTAAGGAGGGAGTATCAGTTCCGCTTTTATAATCAACGAATCCTAAATTTTCATTTTCTGCTTGTTCATTATTATCCAACACAGGTTGGGAGGCTTGAATAGGAGTTTCACCTGATCCAACGACACCAGCCGCATTGGCGGAAGTAGAGGGAACAGCCTCCAAAAGACGCAGAGCAATGGAGCTCTCTGCCAAATTTTTCTTTTCTTGATGGAGGTTGGCACCTTGTGATTTAGTTGATACTCTTTGACCAATGTCATTATCTAGTTGGATTGTTGGCAGTTTGTTGGCGACTGCTTTATGAGCAAAGGTAGCAGCCAAATTTTCCAACGTTGACGGGTCAGGAGTTTGCTCATCCATTAAGCATACATTCGATACTTCTCTCTCATCATGAAATACACCTACTGTGTTATGATTTACCAAGGGTCTTGTGAGATGTGAGGACAATCTATCGTCAAGTGCGATTTTGTTTGTAGTCATTTTCAATGGCAAGTGTGAGGTGCGGCAGGCAACTAAATCACACTCATCTCTTCTTAGTTTTTGATTTATTTTCAACAAGCCCAAGGCTTCTTTAGTCACTTCGGCTAGTAGTTTCTTATCCTTACAGCTTTTGATCAATTAGATCTTTTAGTGACTGGTCTATCCTCTGAATGTCAGTCCATATATTGTTAGATACTGAATCTCGTTGAGAATCTGGGGCATGATTTTTGGAATTTAGTGAGGCAGACAGAGTTGTTAGATCTTTTATATTATCACTGATTTGTTCATACATCTTGAGCATTGGTGCCATGGCTATTGTCAGTGAGGACATAACAAATGGTCTTAGTTCATTTAGGGCTTCCTTAATTAGTTTTTGAACATGGAGCTCACTCATAGCTGGATATAGAGAGGCTCTATGGTACATCCGTTTTGGTTTTGACTCATTTCGTCTTTTTTCTGTTGCAAATGAAGTAGATTCATCATTTGAGGACCATTCGGATTTCTCATTTAAGGACAGTTGATGTAGGTGGTGTTGATGTAAAACTCGCGTCCTGTTTGTTACATGATAATTTTGGTGACAGAGTTTTAGCAAGTGGCTTAGGTCTATTTTGCGAGCATTCGAATGGAGGATACGTGCATAAGGCAACACGTCTTTGTTTTCTAGATCCCACTGGCCTATGGTTCATTGGTGTAGATTCTTTAAATGGATACATAACTGGTTGCTGTAATAACACAGAGTCCTTATTGTGTTCCTTTACAATATGTGTTTCGCCAGCAGAGACCATTTTTGAAGAAGTTTTTGAGTTTAATGACCCATTCATTTCCGTCAAATCTAGCAATAATTTGTTCACAATTGCCAGAGAATTTCTCCCTTTAGATGGCGAAACGGCAATTTCGCATGACATATTACTCTTTGTATGAGGTACAGTGCCTAGATTATCCTCTGTATTCACTTCTGTCACCTCTTCTATCACCTCTTCAGCGGTCAAATCAACTATGTGCTTTTCCATATATTCAGAGGTCTGTGAGTTCATATTTACTTCTAATTCTTGCCCCACTACCAATTTCTTTGTGGACTCATCTCCTTCCTTGGGCAGTTGTGGGGAGAGTGTGGCAATATAAGTATTTATGCCTCGATTTTCAACATGGCTCACAAGACTCATTGTGGAGTCAACTGCGCTCTCTAGCAAAGAGACGGTTCTTTCAGATGTTAGCTGACTCTCCCTGGGTGCAGGAAGGCCAAACTCCGCACAAAAATCAGAGCGATGCGTCTTTCCAGCACAGACATCCAGAGTTCGCATCGGCGGCAATGCAGACCCCGCCGCTGTTTCTCCGCACATCACAGCTGACTCATTGAAACTCCCCCACACACTCGGTTCACGAGTACCAGAGACCGCCCCCCTTTTCAGGTTAAAGTTCCTCGGAAAAAAGGAATCAACAACAGTGGATTCCCTCGAAGAGCACATACACCCCACCTCATTGGGTAATTGCTCTGCAAGATTTGCACATTCACAATTAAGGGTAGGGTTTGGGAGGCACTGTGTATGATTTGTTATATGATGTGTGAGTGAGCATTCATCATCATTTTGAAAACAATCCACTTCATTTGTTGTGTTGTATGTTATGTTTTTGTGCACAGAGATCTGTGGAAGAAAAATGGTACGAGGGTGGGGAAGGAGGTGCACTTGGGGTCTCTTACTTGAGGAGCCTCAGGACGGCTCATGTTGTCATCGGACAGTTCAGAGCTCCCTCGCTCAGTTCGGCGTAGTTGCAGCCGCGTCAGGGGATAATGTAATTTTCTGGACGAATGCTTCTCGCGACTCATGCCGAAAACAGCCGCACAGGCGTGTGGAGATTCACAAGTACGCCTGGTGCCTGTTTAGCCTCGTGAGCCTCCAGAGACTCACGAGACTCTGCACCGACTCCACGCCGCTCCGCGGAATGGAGGGGGATTTTAAGTGATTCCACACCCTCACCAGTAGTAGAGATAGAAAGCGGACCAATGTCAGTCTTTCCAGAAGCAGCTCCAAGGACACAGGAAAGTAGAGTAACAGAGACTCACGAGACTCTGCACCGACTCCGCCGACTCTGCTGGTTTATTTGCTCATCGTATGTTACATATTTGGTGTGAACGTTCCTGGTACTTCAAAATGGGCGACTGGAGTGCAGGCTTTATTTGGGACCTCATCTCCACTCCCCCCTCTGGGCGATTCATTGACCACTTTCACTTCCTTCTTTGGATTCATCTTACTTGGTTCATCTGTATTTATCTTCACTTCAATGTCTGGGTCAATTCCTTCTTCATCTTCTGGGTCTGTACATGATGGTTTGAACAACTGTCTTTTTGGAGTCCATATCTTTATTACTCCTTTCAGGCTTCCTGCTGTCCTTACATGTTTGTCTTTATTCCATGTCATCAGTTGACATTGTCCATTTGGGCTGCAGTAAATCCACCTTCCCACATAATTTCTGTGTTTCCTGGTATAAAGAAACTTTGTACCTTCTATTGTGTGCTTGCTAGCCTTCACAAAGTCAATTATTTCTTCATCAGTCAGATATCAGGGCTTCAATCCTGGCTTGACATCAATCATTATCTTCATCCCTATGGCTTTCTTGGCTGTTTTCTGGCATTGAGATATTATTATCTTGATAACACAAAATCCTAGCAATATCATCACAAGCAGGGCTCCCAAGAACTTGGATTTATCTGCCATCCATTGTGGAACCCATGAAATCAGTGATCCAAACCAGCTGTCATCATCAACTTCATCGGTTTCATTGATCATTTGTTTCTGCAGGTTTTGCAGCATACCTATGGTTTGTGTCAAAGTTTGTTACACTCACCTGGTATCCACAGGGATGCCACCCAGCCCTGGTTGGATGATTTGCACTCTCAAACCCTCTCCCGGTCCCTTGGTAAGGGCTCTGGTTAAAGATGGGTCTTAATATTGGAAAAGGTGGATTCTCAGTCCTGCTCCTCGTGGCAGGGGCGTGTAGATGTGGGGGGGCGAGCAGCGACCAAGTTACTTCACTGGTGCCAGCCCCCTGTTCCTCGCCGAGTGCCGTAATGTTCCAGCAATGATACTGACCAGGAGATGACTAGCCAGGTAAGAATAGTGCGGCTTTCTTCATTCGGGAGGAAACGTGAGTAAACGCTTGCTAATGCTGTCTTTCATTCTCCTCTTTCCAGGTTATGGTATTCCAGGATGCATGCAGTGCCGGATGATGGAGTTCGTACCTTCAGGTTAGTGGAACTGAAGTCGGCGATGGATTGAAGACAGGATACTGTTCCAGGTAAGTTTCGTAGTGTTCTTTCTCTCTCTGCAGGACCTTGGTTTCAAGTAAGCTGGCATCAAAGAACTGGACACGGTGAACGTTACGCTGCCGACAGCAGAATAACGCAAAGCATGTTCTGCTGTTTGGGTGTGGTTTAAGTAGTCTCAGGTAAAGTAGTCTAGGTAAAATAGCCCCAGGCCTGCCACACCCAAAGTAGTCCAGGTAAAGTAGTCCCAGGCCTGCCACACCCAAAAGACTAGACCGCATAGCTCAGTTCCTTGTAACTGAGCTATGTGTGTGCCTCCATGTTGGCTGAACCCCCCCCACCCCCACAAGTTAAATAATCCCAAGTAAATAGTCCCATTCTAATATTGGTCTTCATGATGGTTATGAGCCTGGAGCCAAAGGCGCCAGGACTGACTCCAAGAGAGTCTTGGATGAGGTTTTAAGGCCTTTGACCTTGCCCTAACTGGAAGGCTGACTGGCCAAGGACATATCTGTTCTGGAGAGTCATCAGTTGGATGGCTCTTAACTCTTCCTTAATCGCATTGAATACTTTTATGGTCGTGTTGATCGTCTGCAGTAACTCCCATCTGGTTATCTGCAACCATTTAGTATTTACTCCAACTTGGATTCTTAGCACGAAGAGCGATGTGAACACTGATGAGGTGAGCTGAACAGCCTGTGTTCATATGGGATTGCATGAAATGCTTCTTCTGATTTAGCAGAGAAGTAATTCTCTCGCCTCATTCGAGTTAGCAGTTCCACAGATCTCTTCTTTCTCAGGTAAACATCTGCTTTTGGGAAACTGCCAATATTCAGGTCACTTCGGGATCACCAACGCTGGAATGTGGACATTCACTATTGTGCATATGCTGCCCCAGATTTTTTCGGCAGTCGGATGTATGCTTTGGATCCACATGCCCAATAATGATCCATGATCACTGCAGTCCCATGTATCATTCCTGGAGCCTCAAAAATGTGTCTGCAGTTCTGATTCGCCTCCATTTTTCTTGTGCCATTATTCCTGAAGCACAATTTTGGCCTTTCTAGTGGCAATATCTGCAAGGGTCCTCCTCTGTATCCGACCCATGTTAGCAGTTTTGCAAGTTTCGGCCATAATGGCTTGCACAGTCTTTGTGACTTTTCAATTGCTTCCTTGCAGGCTCCAAGGACCATCCATGCTCTGCAGATCACTACTCCCTTTTCCCATCCGTCTGGTGAAAGCACTGCTCCCCAAATCTGCATTTGGCCTCTGTTTTTCCAAATGTGAGCTTCTTCTGGAGTTTTTCCTTGGACATTTAGTCTTGGGTTTACTTCCCATCTTATTCCTGCTCCTTTCACTCCGGGCTTCTCGTACCTGATCACATGATTCCTAGTATAAACTCTGTTTCTTGTGTTAATGTCCTGGACATAATCATCTTCATCGGGATCAGCTGTTTCAGTTGCCCATATCAATGAGGCATCACTTCCCATGAACTGGCCTCTGGTATTGCACATTGCTACGTGTGAGAGACAGTGTGCTGTTGGGACATCAATTTCTACAGCCACAAAGATCTTGGACTTCCCCATGCTGTACGGTAGGAGTGCGCAAACGAAGCATTCCCCTTCGGAATTTCGTCTTCCAACTTCCTTCATGTGCTGGTACCAAATGTTGTTACCTAGGTGTGCTGTGCTATCCAAGTAGTCGTTCAGTTCATTGTCATCTCCATGCATGCTTCTCTTGATCCTTAATGTTTTCATGTAGTTTGCTATTAATACTTCTCTGAATGCATCTGTATGGCTGCTTTTTCTTGCTGGGGGGGGGTTTTCAGGTATTCCGGTCCATGGTGCAGGCCTCCTCATCTGCGCCATTTGAGTGGACAAGAGTCTGGCAGCTCTTGCCTTCTGTTCATGCATATTTTGCCTGCAGGATACAAATGACCATGCCAACCAGCCTGACGCTGGCCTGGTGTATGGTTGTATTGTGGAACTGGTACTTATTTCTTGCGTGGGAACATATATGCTTGGCGGTTTTGTTCTTCAGCTCCTCATGCAAGTTCCTTGCTCTGGCTAGGTGCGGGAATAATAAGTCTATCATTTGTGTCCGTGCAGAGAGTTTCTCAGTGTTGGCTTTTGTTTTCGCAAGAGTTTCTGATATGACTGCTTCCGTTGGTTTTTCTCTTAACGCTTCTTGTTTTTTCACGACAGCTTCTGTGAAGTTTCTTATGGCAGGCAGTCTCTTCTTTTCTACTGTTTTGATTTGTGGTTCTGCAGTCACTGACACTAGGCCTGTTTCATGTACATTCAGTGTTTGCATGCGTGTAGTTGTCAGTGATTTTACTTCATTCATCTCTTGCCGACCCCGTCTCCGGCTTTTCTTCTCATTCGTTAGCACAAGTGTGTGCGTATCATTGCTAATGACATCCATTTCAAGTTCATTCACTCCACCATCAGATATTCTGGGGACTGGAATGACTATATAAGGTATGGGTGCTTTTGTGGGTTTCATGCGCTCATCTTTAGGTGGGTGCACTGAAATTGGGACTCTTTGTGCACCAATAAAGAATGCTGTTCTGATCGTGAATGACAGTAAGATAACGATGAATATGATACATAGGTACATTATAGTTCTATACGTTAGGCAGTAGCATTTCCTTCCTGAGAAGCAGGGGCGCCTCTCTTCTTCTGTGAGGACCAGATTGATGCTCTGGACCCCCATCTCGATCATTCAGCAAATGTCAATGTTATTATTCCCTCACCCCAATATCATCTTTCGAGTTCTGTGTTTAAGAGTGTCAGGTTCTTCAAAAGTGTCCCCCCCTCTTGCGAGTGACAATTGTCTCTTATTTCAGGATACAGTTCTTTTTGCTAGACTATGGAACAATCAAATTAAGCAGTACTTCAGGGAGTCCCTTTAATGAGCATGTTCAAAGTAGGTAAGCTCCCAGTCCACCCCTCGGATTTGCTTTAGTCCTGAGGACATGTTGGACACTGATTAGTATGAGAAAAATAGGAAGGAAAAATAACAACAGGTATAACAAGTGAAGCTCTTGGCTCTGCTTCCTGGATCTGTCCCTCGGCGGAAAGCTTCTTAGAATCTCCTCAGATAGCTCCTCTGATGATTAGAAAGTCCCACTTGAAGCACGATTACATGCAGGAGCATTCCCATCTGTGCGACATTAGCTGGATCTCTGATGAATGTGAGGACGTCAACATCGATCAGTCTCCCCACTAGCTCTGGAAAGTCAGAAACTAGGCGAAAAAGGACATTGTGTGGCAATCTGCTGTCTTCTGGTTAAAGGGACATCTGTCCTGTCTTGCTGGGTTCAGGATTATATGTTTTTTCCTTGATGTAAACAATGACTGCACTGTCCTTTTGTGTGGAGTGCGACTAGAATTCTGATTTTATTTAAAAGATGGCTTAAATTTTCAGTGTTTGCTGGTTCTCGAAGAAATGTTAGTGTATCTGTCGTTCTCCCAACAATAGATGGATAATCTTCGATTATGCGAAAACAGTGTGTTCATAAGCTCATCTATTTCCGCCTGTGTTGGGAACATTTGATTCTTCCTCACTGTACTCTGGGAGTAGGATACATTGTTCGTCAATGACAGTAAGCAGTTGTCTTATTGTCTTTTCGTTTTCAGGATCTTGGAGAAAGTCTGTGACACAGTTGAGCCTTCCTACCAACAATGGGTATGATCTTAGCACTAGGTGAAAATAGGTGACCACGTCCTTTGTGATATCTCTACTGTGGGACACCATAAGTGATTCCGAATAGGGATATTGTATTTGCTTCCAATGTAAGTGTCCTCGCTCAAAGTTTGGCATATCCTTTTCTCATCAAGGCTTAAGTGTGCCTCAGTCCAGAGTTCGAATCAACAGACTATGTTGTGGCTTATACGCGCAATTTTCTTCACCCTTCAACTAGGATGCGCAAAGTGTCCGTTCTTATGTCCTTATCCCCTTTTTTGCTTAGAGGAAGTGTCCAATTTAAGCCACAACTTGCAAAAAGTTCCTTGTTTTTGTCTTGATGATCATGCGTCCTCGTTCCTTGTCATGGATCTCGTCTGCACGTGCTGGTTCTTCCCCGTTGCTCGTCGATTCCTCTCGTTGGGATGCAGGCAGGGGGCCTTCTCCGATCTAGGGTTTTATATCGCTGAGAAAAATCCAAGCTCTTCTGCCTTGTAGTTTCACAGCGGATGGAGTGCAGTCCTCTAATGTGAATGGACCGTTAAATCTTGGCTCATCCCACTTTTTCCTTGTGTGTTTCCTCACGAGGACGACGTCTCCAGGGAAGACGGGTGGAACACGTAGACATTGAACTTGGTATGTTGCAGTATCTGTTTCTGTGTTCTGTGCTGCTCTGCACCCTGTTGGACGTCGCTGCAGCTGGTCTGAAATTACAGTAAGGCAAGATGTCATGCAGTTCAGATAGTTTTGCATTTCAGACCCTAACATTTCTCCTGTTGACTGTGCATCGCATCTAGCTCCAATCGCGGGGAGTCAGAGGAGTTCTCTTTCTTCTTCCTGTGGCTATCTCGTGTGGCGTAAGATGATGGTTGGACCCTGGTTGGTTCTGAAGTGCATACAGTGCCAGTGGAAGGCAGTGCAACCATCCCTTCTTTAGGATAAGCTTCAACTTGGCTATCCTTTCCTTTAACAAGCCGTTGAGCTTCTCACAGACCCCATTACCTTGCGGATGATAGATAACGCTAACGAGAACTTGTGCTTTATACCAAGCAGCAAGCTAATCTGCTCAAATATTGAATTAACAAAGTGAGGGCTATTATCTGATCTCATGACTTTGCATACCCCCCACCTTGGGAACACTTCCCTCACTAAAAATGTGGACGCACAGGTAGAGTCTGGGTGTGTACATGGACCTGCCTCAATCCATCTAGAGAATGGTCACACCACAACAATTAAATATCGGTACCTGTTACATACTTGAATCATATCGACAGTCGACATACAAGTGCTGAAAAGGCCCATTTGGCCTTGGGATGACTCCTCTAATTACTTTTAATGTGTGCCCAGCTGTAAACTGCTGGCAGATTACACAGTTTACTATAAAGAATGCAACATGCTCTGCTAAATTCGGTATGAACCAGTCTTCCGCAAGCGTTGCTGCTAGATTCTCTTTTGTCATGTGGGCTGGGTAATGTAGTTGCTCCAGCGCTATTTTTAATAAGGCTACAGGCATTACTGGTTTACAAGTGCTATCTTGTCGCCACAAGCTGTCAGAGGGGTTTAAAGAACACCCTTGACGTTTCCACAGGTTCTTCTCTTCCTGTGGTGTCTCCCCTTGGAGTTCCATTAGCTGCGTTTGCCCAAGACTGTTATAGGCTTCAGGTGTCGTTCGTGCAACCATCATTCTTTCATTTGTATAGGCGATTTCCACTTCCATAATCATCTCGCCTTTGGATGCCATAAGCTTGGCCTCCATGTCTGCTGCGTCATTTCCATGTGAGATAAAATCTGTCCCCTTCGTGTGGGCGGCGGATTTCACGACCACTATGCCCACTGGGAGCTGTAGTGCCTTAATCAGCCTGTCCAATAAGGCTGCGTTTTGCACTGGAGTGCTGTCTGCTCAGAGGTAGCCCCTCCTTTTCCAGTGCGCTAAGCCTGTGTGCACTGTAGACGTCACATAGGCGGAGTCACTGTACACCATTACTTCCTGGTCCGCGTGATTCTCAATGGCGAATATCAACGCCAGTAATTCTGCAGCCTGTGCTGAATAATGAGATGGTATTCGTGCACTAAGAAACACTCGAAATTCTCCATTATTTGTGTGTTTCATCACAGCAACACCTGTGTATCTTTGCCCATCACTTCGATCGATTCTCGAAGACCCGTCGGTAAAGACGTTCTTCTCCTCCTTCCATGGCATTTTCTTTTACTCTGGAGATTTCATCATAGAATTCTTCATAATTTGCACAGTCATGGTTAAGCTCTCCGTCAGTTACCGGCTCTGCTATTAACATAGCTGGGTTTACTATTTTACATCAGACTATTTTAATCGATGGGTTCGATATGATCACTTCATAGGCAGAAGCTCTGTGGGATGTCAATGTGCCCTTTGGTTTCTCGAGAATGGCAAATATGGAGTGCTTGACGTACAACGTCATGGAGCATCCCATCACAATGGTTTTAGCCTTCTCTATGGCGAACGCTGCTGCAGCTAAACTTTGTTCGCAAGGAAAATTACCTGTCATTACTGGGTCCAAATTCCCACTGTAGTATGCCAGGGGCTTGTACCCCAATGTTATTCTCTGTGTGAGTACTGCTGTCATAACGCTGCCATCTGTGTGCGAAAACAGGTCAAATTCCTCCGCATAATTGGGAATTTCGATAACTGGAGCTGTACAAACAGCGCTTTTGAGTTCAGCAAACCCTTTCTCCATGGTTTCAGACCATTCAATCTTTTCTTTCATCACTTGGGCTTTCTTTAGGGCCTGAAGTAAAGGTTTAGTATAAGAGATGTAATCGAAGACCCATGCCCTGACATAGTTGCATAGGCCTAGAAAGCTCTGCATTTGTTTTATCATGAATGGCTTAGCCGTGTTCAATATGGCTTCAGCCCTTTCTGGGGTCACCTTCTTTCCCTCATGTGAGATCAGCTGGCTTATGTACAGCACTTCTTGTTGACAATATTGTAACTTTTCCTTGTCAACTTTATATCCTTTCTCAGCCAATATAGTCAGTGGCTAAACAGAATCATGCCTGCATTGTTCTTCTGTGGTGCTGAAAATTAAGATGTCATCCACATATTGTAAGACAACACTTTCTAGTGCAATATTGCTCAAATCCATCTGCAGGACTCTTGAAAATAGAAGGGGACTCGCAGTACCCATGTGGTAGCCTCGTGCTTCTCAGACACATTTGTCTGAACGTGAATGATGTCAGATCCTGTGAGTCACGGTGCAACGGGATTGAGAAAAATGCATTTTTCAAGTCAATCACCGTGAAATATTTTGCCTCAACTGGTATATTACCTAATATTGTAGACGGGTTAGGGACTAGAAGGAACTCAGCCTCAACAATGTTGTTTATTGGCCTAAGGTCTTGCACTAGCCTCCAAGAACCCCCCTTTACTTTTTTCACAGGGTACACTGTAGTGTTACATGATGACTCTGACGTCACTAAGATACCCTGGTCCATCATGGCAGAAATTGCCTCTCTGGACATGGGATATTGTTGTGCCTTGGGTAGAATTGCTCCTGGTTTTAGTTTAATTTTCACCTCTCCCACCCCCTTCAAGAGACCTACATCATAGGGTCCTGTAGTCCATACTGGGACAGGCACCGGGGCCATGTCATCATCAAAATATTCAGGACGGTTTAATACCCGCATCATTCTCCGAGGTACCTCACTCTTGATCATCTTTACAAAAAAGGTGAGGCTCACTTCCACCATTGTCTCTCCTATATCTGTTTGCTCTTCAAACAGATCATCATCGGTGACGTCAGTCACTCGATATCCTTCTTCAATGGCGAGTACTGCGCACCATTGTCTGCCCTTGTCATCGTAACCATCAACCAAGGCCACTTTTTTTCACACTGCAGCTGTGTGTATCATCAAGGGAAATACTTGTCCCTCCTCCTCATGCATCGGTATTCTTTGTCTAAATAGGAACTCATCAGGGGTTCTCATGATTTTGTCTCCAAGGCCTGGCAATCCTGCCATAAGCATGTGCATGCCATATGCAAATATTTCTGGCTCTAATGGTATAGCCCTCATGGCTGTGTGTCCAGAGTGTGCTCTAATCATCTCGCATACATTTGAGTAGTGCATTCCTGGAGTGGAACATACTATGCCCCCCTCCATGAACTAGATTGTCATGTTCAATTTTGTCATTAAGTCTCGACCCAAAATGCTTACTGGTGTCGGACGTGAATATAGTAGGGGCACATTCATTTTGCACGCTCCTATGGAGACTGGGAGTGCATTTGTAAAGGGAACTCTACTGATAGCTCCTGTAAAACTCTGAGTATCTATGGCCTCGCCAGACAAGGAAAATTTGCCTTCACGTATGCACGAGCGTGTTGCATCCGTGTCAACTAGGAAGGAATATTCTTTACCCCCTATAACGACATCCACCCTAGGTTCCCTGTGAGAGTCTGGTGTCACTGATAGGATAGAGCACATCAGGGTTCTCAGTGAGCTGTCCTAGTTCATGTACAAATTTGGCCCACTGTGCACTTGTTTGTTTCCCCCATTTCCATTGTTACTTCCCCTTCCAGGGTTTGGAGTATGCCCTGTGCTCATTGTCTGGGACACTTGCAACAGTGCCTGTTGGGATTGTCCTTGTGGAAAATTTCCCATGCTCTGAGGTTGCGCGCCTTGTTGCACTCCTGGCACTTGTTGCACTGTGTAATTTCTGCATGTGCGCGCCAAATGCCCTGTGATTCCACACAGCCAACAAACTGGTGGCGGTCAGATCGTTTGCCCATTTGATATATCCTGGTTACCATTCTGTATATTTTGAAAACCTCCCCGATTGCTCTGCCATCCTCTTCCCCTAAATCCTCTTCCCCTTGGGTAGAATCCTGCGATACCCTGATAATTCTGTTGTGGGCTAGCCACCTGCTGCATGCTCGATTCAGCTGTGCTAGTTATCATGGCACCTTCAAGAGCGTACTTTGATAATTTCTTCTGCACCAATTTTGCTTCCTCACCCTTTTGAATTGCTTCCTTTTTGCAATTCTTTTCCTGCTGCAGTCTACAATAATGTGCAATAGTCAACTGTATTTCAGCTCAAGGTTTAGCCTCAATCCCCACCAATTTCTTGAGTTGTTTCTGCACCGGTTCTGGCAGACCTTGGCACAGTATATGGTAAAACACAGGTATAGATTCCGTCCATGATTCATGAGTCTCGAGTACCCATGCGTCTTGGAAATTCTGTATATAAATTAACGGATCCTCAGAATCCTTCATTTTCCGCGTCATTATAGCTCCCATATCGTAAGTATCTGGATACAGCACTCGTATCGCTTTCCATACTGCGGCTCTACAATTGTTAAATGGGAGCTCCGTCATGCAAGGTATTCATTGTGGTTCCACCAGGGTAGCCTGCTCGTGCCCACACATCGTCTGCTCTCTCACCAAGTATGGCAATTAGGAGACCCTTAATGTCCCCTATGGCTAATGTATGTCCTCAGGTCAATTTTTGTTATTAACTCGTAAAGACAACCCCCTCTGACCGTGAGATAATTCTTCATATCGGCTTAGGCTGCCTGGCGGACTCTGATGCTCTTGGTGCAGATTCGCTACTGTCTGACCACCTTATTCCTTTTTCCCTTGGGAGTTGTCTTTCACTCGGCTTCCCTTCTTCATTTTCCTTGCGCTCCTCCCTTTTGGAGTCGGACATTGTCTGTCCCCAATTCACGCAACTTCTTGTATCTTCTTTGTTCCTACTTATTTGTAATCTATCCAAGGATAGCTCTCTATTCCCACTACTTAAAGTGACATCCTCAGTGTCATACAGCTGAGTGCTCTCCAGGTGCTCATCTTCCCCCTCCCCTTGGGGCATTTGTTCTATCCCCATTTCATCATATATTCTATAAATCATTTCTCAGATGCTTCTGGTGTCGAAGTCATCTTCAATATTTGCCCTAGACGTGCCTGGTACTGAATCGTATGCATGAAAGAATTTTTCGATATCTTCCCAGTCTACAACTTGATAAGGTTTTTTAACCTCTCTCTCCAAATATTCAAGATCGCATGCTCTCTATCTTTGCTTACGTTCGATATCGTCATCAAATTCTTTGCACTTCCTCGCCGCTTCCTTTCTCTTTTCATTTCTACATTCATCTGCACTTCAAATTTCCTCATCTCTTCATCTTCTTATTCTTTTCTCACGTATTCTTTGCTCTTCCTCTAACCTTTGCTGTTTCTGTCTGTCTTGATCATTGGCTGCTCTTGGGTTGCGATCGAGTTGTCTTTCTTCCTCTTCGCGATATAGCTGTTCTCTCGCCTTTGTCTTTCCTTCTGATCTTTTCGTCTCTCAACTACTTCTCTTTTGCCTTTCTCTGTGTCTCATCGAACCTTTCCTTTTGTTTCACGTCATCAATGCCTTTGCCATCGAGTTTCAATAAAATGTGTCCTCCCATCCATTTGTCCTTTGCGAATGCTATCTCATCAGTTCTATCTTTGTTTCCCTTCCATCTCTTTCCTGCTCTCTCCTTGTCGAGAGATGCACTTGTCTGTGCCTGATCTCTTCTTTCAACATCACGTCTCCCCTTGTCCCTTGGGACTGCGGAGGTAATATTCTTTTCCTCATCTTTCATGCAGGGTTGCCATACCCCGTGGCTGCTTTAAGTTCTCTTAGTGGGTATAACCCCTCGTCCTTACTTTCTTCAATTTTCGTTTTGGGTCAGGCAGGTGGAATAGTAGGCATCTCACCCCCCTCTGGGCATACATTAAGTATCCAATCTGTTGGCGGCTCTTCCTCCTTTACCTATTCATACATTTTCCATAACTTGAGAACAGCAAGGCGTCTTTCTAACTTCTTGCCTGTATATGTGGCATGCAAATATGTCATCATATGTTGTAAAATGCTTTAGATAAAGACCCATTTTGTGGCCATGGCATAAACATCTTGTGGGCGGTACCTTTAACCCACTCGGTACTATATTTCTTTCGCTTGGGTGCGTGTTTTGCAACTGTTAAATGGAGTCATGTCCTCCATGCTTAAATCTGTTCCGTTTCCTCTTATACAACACTTGTCAATGCTTTCGTGTGGTTTAAACAGTTGCAACAATATGAGCGAGAACCAAATATCGCAAGCTCCAATCCAAATTTTTCACAAAATGTTATCTCTTCTAATCTCAAAAACCATCAATTTGTGTGCGATTTTATCTCAGCTATTAAATCGCACACATTTTAAATCAGTTCTCTTAAGAAAAATATTTTACATATGAAGTCACAACAAAACATGTAAGACAGGCGCTTGACAGACTAGACGGACACCAGCTGGACACAAATATCTCTGCCTCTAATCATTACCCTTCATGGAGTGTAAACGTGCCCCTTTCACAAAGTGTTTAAACGTTGTGGTAGTCTAATCGTTCCCATTATGTGGGATTCTGTGTACACGTTTCTTCTAGCTGCTAAATTAGCGTAGGAATAAGGCGAATCCTCTCACTTCTTGGGTGTCTGCCCCAGTATCTTCTCTCTTCTGGGGTGTCCCTCGCGGTAACCCTTTATTTATTTAATTATTCTCGAGTCATTATCCCTTATATATATATACAGTCTTTTCTACTTCTGACTATTTTTGTTTTCCCTCCTCCCTCCGTTACCTTTTCCCTTTACTTGTTCTAAGGCATACACTATTTGCCAAAACATTCAATTTTTTGTTTCACTCACCGTTCGCATTGTTCCTCTCTGAACCCTCGGGATCACCGCCTTTGTTACCGCCTTCTTCAGCTTTTCGCCTGCTCAGCTGCTTGTAGGAATGGCAAGGGAAGTGTAGGGAACATGGGTCCCTTGAGGCCCTGACTGCAGTCTTTTCTTAATCTACCACTGTCTATGGAGAGCTTCATGGTCTACTCAGCTGAATGGCCGAAGACCTAGAGTTACTTTATGTCAATGGTCGATAGGCTTGCTTTAATCAATAATTGATAGGCGATAAACCATCAATCTCTGCTACCAAGTGTACTGGGGAGACCCCCAGCCGGCCCATAGAGTCGGGGTTTGCTCCGAAGTACTTAAAGATGAGAAAGCTGCACCTTGAGATGGATGGGGGTGCAGATTTATTACTCCAACACCAATCAATAAGGACAACTCAATGGTTTGGCAAAGGGAGTCTGTTTAAAGACAAGTACAAAAAACGGGGAGTCATGGCAATCAGCAGTGATGCGATAGTCCATCTCGCTTCAACTCCAACGAACTTCATACAAAACATAACTTTTATACTCAAAACGCGTCATAATCTAACTCAGAAAGTTAATATACAATTCTATTGGTTAGGAAAAGGTAACTTTAATATAGGTGCTATATCTGTATGTGGTAACGGAGTGAGGGGATTGGGGAAACACTATGAGGTGGGCAACTAAGCCCTGCCTTCAAAAATGACTACTGTAGACGTCACTAAAGTATGACGTCCCTTTGGTTCTACTAACTATAGGACCTTAGATTATTTAGTCCATTGTGATTGGGTTGGCATCAACCCCATGCATACATTTCCACTTTGCTTAGCAGCACGCATAACGGTCAGCCAGGTGCAGGGTGTCCCCCAATTTACCCTGCCTTTCTTCAATCAATCATTACTTTATGGGCTATGTGTCAATTAGTTCACTGTGGTTAGCCTCGAAACTGCATCTCCTTGTCTCGAAAAGTTTTGATATCTCTGTCTGGGTGGATGCCAAGCGTAGGTGTGAACCCGTGCCTCTTCTCGCTCGGCTGGTCATGTGCTACCACACCGTGAATTTGCCTTGTTTCTCTCAATTTGTGTATTTGATTTTCGTTTCACCCACCACCTGCCTTCGTCTTCTTATCCCGATCCTTCTGAGGCAGGATATTCTATTCTTAGTTTCAATTAAAAGTAGCTACTGTTAATAGCTTCTATTGATATGATCTTGGCTTCCCTGGCATAAGCTGCCTCTGCCGAGTTTCGAGTCAGCCTTCTTTCCTCATGTTGCTAGAATATGAATCTTCTTGCGTTTGGCCTATAGTAACCTGGGTTGGTTCTACTTTTAGTGCATAGTGGACTCGCACTTATATAATGTGCTTCGTTTTGAGGTAGATCGTGTACAATGGCGCTTGCTGCTCTATTCTTCTACTTAGCATAACAAGCTGCACTGTATTCTTAGCTTTCTTGCGGTTACAAGCATATGTACAGGCGTTAGCTGGTTGAATATCTTCATCCTGCTTCCAGCTTAAGCTTCTTTCTTTTTCAACAACCTTCTCTTCTTCTAGTTTCACAATATCTTTATTCATGGCATTTCGTCTCTTTGTGTCATCCTTGGGTCGTCATATCTTCTGAAAGTCCGTCTGAGTCCTTGTGACGTCACCATTCGTCTTCCATTAAGGCTTTTTGGCTTCTTTCTGGACAGTACTTAAGCAATCTTCATTTTGTCTCATTTGCTCTGAGGGTTTTCTCAATGGATACTTTACTGTCCATGGTTGTCTGGTTATTGGTACTTTGATAGGTATCGTTCTTCTGGTAGGCACTGGGCAGAGCCCTACTGCGGCTCTCTGCTGGTTTATTTGTTAATCGTAGGTCACATATTTCAGTGTGAACGTTCCTGGTACTTCAAAACGGGTGACTGGAGTACAGGCTTTATACTGTAACTCCAGTAACCTCCTCTACACTATCCTGGTTTCAAACAATGTAAAAACGCTGGGTGTTTACCTTGACTCCACCCCGTCGCTCTCTAGGCGATTGCCTCCTCCATGGTTTAAACATCTAAACTAATAAATGCTTGCGGACCATTCTTAAATGCTGACAGCTGCATTACCATTGCCACGGTACTGACAGGATCCAGATTGGATTACTGCAATGCCCTATTTGCAGGTGCCTCCTCTCGCAACAAATAAAATGCAAATCATTCAAAAAAACATCCTTATTGCTGCCATCAACTTCCCTACGCGGGATCATATCTTGGCGGCAAGAAAAAAAACACACAGTGTATATGTATCCGGTGTGTCTTGAGGATTGTGATTTGGAGAATTTTAAAGATGATATTCACCTACTCAGTATACTCCACTTCAGACTAAAATGATTGGGGGGTACTAGCTTCCTGGTTATTACAACTCCTTACCGCCTTCTTCTACCGAGCAATCTTCCTGGGTCTTCCGAAAAACAACACAAGACTTACTTTTCTCCGAGAACAAGCTCTCTGTCTAACCAAGTAACTTCCACGCATGTTGAATTATCTCTTGAGATCTCAACCACCCACATGAAAAGGATTACGAGACATTTGGGTTAATAAAGGAAGCATATGTAACTCCCAATGCCCCTACACCATTCATGTCAGTTACAAGGCGCTTGAGTCATTACAACGAGAGAGAATTTTTTTTCCCCTCTCTAAGCAACCTATGACCCGATGGGTAGCCGTAACTTGGCAGAACATTTTCTCTCTGTCTAACCAAGTAACTTCCACGCATGTTGAATTATCTCTTGAGATCTCAACCACCCACATGAAAAGGATTTCGAGACATTTGGGTTAATAAAGGAAGCCTATGTAACTCCTAATGCCCCTCCACCATTCATGTCAGTTACAAGGCGCTTGAGTCATTACAACGAGAGAATTTTTTTTCCCCTCTCTAAGCAACCTATGACCCGATGGGTGGCCGTAACTTGGCAGAACATTTTCCGATGTAGCGTCCCCCTTGGACTTCCGAAACTTGATTATTTATTGAGGGCAATCCCGCCCATTCAATACTTGTTTCCCCACATAACCGTCTTTTGCCAGCCTATAAGAGGAGGCAGGCAAGATGTGTGGTCAGTGTCAATGGGTCTGAGGTGCCTGCGCTTGTCGACACTGGCAGCTCCATTAATGTGATGGAATTTAAACACTATGAGGCATTGTCTGGTCCTCCAGACCTGAGCCGATTAAGGGTTTGCATTTTCACATCTGGAGAGGACAAACCCATTCTGCTTAACGGGGCATTCATATCGAAAGTGGACCATGGAATGAACAAAATTAAAGCAAGATTTTTCATCACAGACATTAGTGAACACGCTGCTGTGCTGCGGCGGAAGCGCTGCGGATTGTGAGTTTTGACTATGGGGTGTATGTTGAGGGCGTTCCGGCCATTGTAGAGAAGTTTCCGGATGTTTTCGTTGGCATTGGTAAGCTGGTGGGTGAACCTGTGAAGCTTCACATTGATGACTCAATCCGTCCAGTGGCCCTAAAACATAGAAGTATCCCATTTTATCTCAGGGAACAGGTCGACAAAGAGCTAGACAACCTGGTGCAGCTGGACATTATTGAGAAAAAAGAAGGACCAACAGCATGGGTTTCTTCCATTGTGGTGGCTAGGAAGCCCAAGCAAAGACTTGGTTACCTCCCTCAAGAACCTAACACACCTTGGAAACAACTACCAGGATGCTCTTTGTAAAAACCTAATTCTGGTTTACTATTTACAGTTGTACGACCTATGTGATCATAATTGCTGTAACAATTGCCCGGCTCCTATGTTCATGCACTAGCAATTCTAGGACCATGTACAAATAACTTGAAAAGTGTGTCTTAAAAATTTGCATTTTGTTCTGTTCGATTTTTAATATATTTGCCAACTTGCAGGCAAGTGTTGTTTATAAAAATCACTAAATATTAAGGGAAACTGAACCCCTATTTCCTCTTGTGCTTTGACCTTAGTCAAATAAATAAGCTAAAAGTCAACCTTGAGATTCCTTTTGTATTTATACCTCGGCTAACCACGAGTATACAATGTTTCTGATATTCAGCATGTCGATTGAGATAATCTTTGCAGAAAATTAAAATGCAAATTGAAGTAAATGTATGTGGCAGGACACCACCATTTTGTTTCAAAAGTTTGTAGCTCTAAAAGTCCTACCACTTCTCTGGAGCAGTCCCTTCTGTTACCTAGGAAGCCCAAGCAGCCAGACTCAGTTTGCATTTGTGTGGACTAGCGCCTACCAAATAAGGCCATTAAAAGAGAACGACAGCTGACGCAAACCATTGATGATATCGTAGTGGACCTACAGGGGGCAAAGTTTTTCTCTAAACTGGTCTTAAGGGCTGGATATCATCAGGTTGTCCTGCACCCTGAGTCAATGTACATTACAACGTTCACTACACACAGGGGCCTCTATCGCTACAAGCGGCTCAGTTTTGGAGTCTCGTCGCCGGGTGAGGTATTTCAGAACATCATTAGAGGGGTGCTGGCTAGCCTGGAAGAAGTCAAACACCAGTGATGACATTCTGTTTTTTGCGAAATCGGAAATGGAGCACATGTAGAGACTAAAGGCGACTTTGGTAAGGATTAAGCCACTTGGTCTCACGCTGCACAAGGACAAATGTGAGTTCTTCCGGAAGAGAATTGACTTCTTTGGATTTGTATTCCAAGAAGGGTGTGTAGCCAGACCCAGGGAAAGTGAAGTACAGCAATGAAGCAAAACCTCTCGAGACGGTGTCGGAAGTCCATAGTTTCCTGGAAATGGTGACATACTGTGGG
Source organism: Ambystoma mexicanum (assembly GCF_040938575.1). Classification (NCBI taxonomy): domain Eukaryota; kingdom Metazoa; phylum Chordata; class Amphibia; order Caudata; family Ambystomatidae; genus Ambystoma; species Ambystoma mexicanum. The sequence goes on from NC_090936.1 coordinate 670,277,203, forward strand.
TGATTCATTAGGAACCTGGCCACGGTGTCAGAGCGTCTGAGGAATCTAACCAAGAAGGACACAGTGGGAACAGGCAGCATTTGATGAGATTAAGGAAGGTCTCACTGCAAATGGCACCATGACATTTTTTGATCCGACCCTGGCATCAAAGATTATGGTGGATGCAAGCCCATTTGGGTTGAGTGCAGTGCTGACTCGAGTACCAAATTGAGACCGGTGACCTTTTCAAGAGAGAAGGGCTCCGGTGGTGCTCTGGGGGTGCCGGCATTTCCGGTTGTACATTTTGGGGAGACCAGTAACTGGTCACCGACCAAAAACCCCTCATACCGATCATGGTTGGATCGTCGTCAAGACAACCTGCCCATATTAAGCACTGGATACTTGCCCTTTTGGAATATGGGGTGTGTTTGGTCTATCGCCATGGGTCAAATAACACTGCAGACTATCTCTCGATGTATCCGGGAGGGTAAGGCAAGTCGACCAGAGACGGGGAAGCCAATGCAGAGGAGTTTGTCCAGCTGGTAATTAAATCATCAACACCAAATTCCAGGAGGTGGCTGACACATGGGGCAAGGATGAGTGCTGATGCCTACTCAGTGAAGCATTACACAAGGGAGAAGGGGATCCTCATGGGGCTGAGCAAAATGACCCAGGATGCCTGCGTGATGCTTGGACAGTTGTGGAGGATAAGGGTGCTGTCTCATGCTGTTGTGACTTGGCCCCACCCCACTTTTGGAACGGAAAGAAGGGAGGGATAAAACCTGTGGTCCACAACCCTTGCCGCTTAAGCCCACAAGATAAGGGCACTGTCTCATGCTGTTGGGAGTCTGATATATCCATCTATCCAAACATTCCTGAAACACTGCCGAAGCCTCCGAGGGCATTGCAGTAAGTGGCTGGTTACCGTCTCGTCCCTTTCATGAAGTGGGGGGATTTCTCCCTGTGACATCTCTCAATTCCTACACAATACCATCTTACTATATTCCCACATTACAACCACCATCGGGTGAAGGGGGCGGCGAAACTAGGGAACAGAGGCCTAAAGTCTCAAACTATAATCCCACTTTACAACAAACACTGGGTGGAGGGGTCAGCCAAGCTAGTAAGATTGAAGCACAGACCTAGAGTCTCTGTGCCTGCATGGTTGTGTTGGTTGTCGGCCTCAGCTGCAAAGCCATCCATAGCTTTATAATGCGAAAGATCTCAAGGCTACTTAAGCCAATTAAATATGTTAATATCCTGATAAGAGATCCAGGACTTTCTTTCCGACGTAGACGGAATAGACTGAGGTGTCTGTCCAGCTGAACCAAATAAGTCTGGGACCAATAAACCTTGCATTCCACAGGTAGAGACCCTCTTACTGCCACAAAAATGTAATCAAGGAAGTATTGAAGGACTGAACAATCTATTGAGTGATAACAAGCAGCTCGATTCGATGCCCTGTAAAGCCCCTGGCTCCAACTGTGTCGCACAACGGACAGTGTGGACCAGATATCCTTCCACAGCAACGAAGCAGCTGTTCCTAAGGCCACTGGACTTCACAAAGTCCCAGGCCTACACATTTTCAAAGAACACAATCTGGCCCCAATCGAAACCATGCGTACATCCTCACAGACTGGAGGCAGAAATGTTATATTCAACATTTCTAGTGTTTCTTCAAGAGTCACCTCGGAAAAAGGCTCCTGTGGCCTCATTATTTAACTTCATCCACAGACTGCGGCCAGTTTCGACAAACCCGCACCAGTGCCCACGCCTAACCCATCTCCTTACTTTCCTTACTTCCCATTTGTAATATGTTCATGGTTCCCCAACCTGACCTCTTATCCCCACAGTCACACCTACTAACAAGTGGCCACGGTGAGAAGGTACTGCAGCCTGCTGTTTCAGTGACCCAACACTTTTCTGGGTTGTCTCCCTTTCCCATAAGTAACTGCTTCGAACCGCTCACAACCATGGTCAAAGCAGCCAGCTCACTCCCCTCCCCCGCCCGGACTGAACGGCAATGGAAGACAGTAACCTGAAAAAAAAACAGCTAAATCCTATGCTGACGCAGGATCCCAGACCTGTCCCCCTTGATAACTGAGAAAACAGTAATAACTCTAATATAGGTAAAGAAGGCATTCAGGGTAACCAGGGAAATCAATTCACCCTGAATATTGATGAAATCTTAGTCGGTCTAAAGGAACCCATTGCTTGTAGCATTGATTTATGGCGGGTGGGGGGGAGTTGTTGGGAGAAATCAAGAACATTTGGGAAAAAGTTGTAACCTTGAAATCAAATTTACAGACCCAATACGTAGTAGATCCTAGTGCTAGCTATGGGTCTGCTGCAACGAATCCCAGTAAGACCAACGTCTCCTGTGCCCGAAGCTTGCTTCCGCCTAGGCCGCCTGGTAAAGTAGAACGTACGGAGATAGGGGCTCACCCGACATAGCAGTGTAACTCGACCCCCCCCCCCGTCTTGAGGCAAATTAAGTGCTCCAGGCCCAGAGGGTATACCACCCTGGTGTTGGGGTTTCCCCTCTAACAGACCCCAACGTTCTCCCCCTTGGCAGTCACATTACTAGCAATAAAAAGCAAGCCAGGGATAATACTAATCTCAAGATGGGTGAGTGTAGACCTTCTGTGATTATGTCTGGTGTAACTAAACTTAATTTCCACTCCTTTGAAGATACAGAGTCTCTAAAGAATAAATGTACCCATTAGTTTCGCTACCCTAAACGCTGTATATCTATAATTAAGGACAACATCACACATTGTTAGGATCTCCCCCCAGTGCTAACTCCGATTATATACAGGTCTTCTTTTCCACATGGATGCTGGTTGAAGGTATTTTTAGTATTGATCGTAGAACGTATCCTACTGACACGGTAAGAATCCAAAGCAGGTCCACTAATCGGCCCTACATTCCATCCAGCCCAGTAGTAAGCGGCAAGTACTATTCTCAACAGTCCCGCAGAATTTGGCAACTTTGAGGGGCCCTACAAGTGGGGCAGCAATGTTAATGGATACAGATTATGTAGATTGAATGAAGGGCCCAGAAGGTAACACAGAGATCCAAGGAAGCCATTAGATTATTGTCATGGAATATTGCAGGAGTGAATGGATTGCTAAATATCCCAGACTGGTGTGATTTTGTGCACAGCTTCCATGTAATACTGTTGCAGGAGACATGGGAAGTCGATCCACCAACACTACAGGGGTTTCAGACATTTGCAACTCCAGCAATCAAGGGACCCACGGTGCGACCCGGAGGTGGTCTTCTGACATGGGTCGACATTCTTTTTGCTTGGAAAAGTGAGGAGAGTCCCACTGGCTCACCTATCTCCAAGCATTGACTTTTTGGCTGGGTGGGAATGAACCATTACGTTTATACAATATTTGTAACAGACTGTCAGCGCCCCAAGGCATAGCCACCATAACTGTCCTCATGGAACATATCTCCATGAGCCCCAAAAACCTGCCCTCTAACTGCCTTACTATTGTGGGTGGAGATTTTAATCTCCGTCTGGAACCACTAAAATGATATCGGAGCTCTGGGAATACCAGGATTAGGCTTGGGACATCCCCCAACTAATGGCCAACAGCCACCTTAGAGCACATCACAAGGCAATCGACAGCCCTGCATGGTCTTCAATTTAAGCCTAAAACCATGCAATGGACGGTTCCCGGCAGACCAATCGGCAAGGAGGACTTTTAGGGGTCACAATGGAAGCTCCCTGATCGATTACATTCTCATCTCAGGAACCAACTGGGAGCAAGTTGTTAACTTTGCAGTAAATAACAGGACAGAAAGTGACCACCAACCTCTCATTATGAGTTTTTTCTGGAATGGTCTGCAACTAGGAGATCCAAGAATGAGCCCAAATTCGCAAATAGTGGAGATCTGTGGTAATACCCAAAAATTGGTAAAATGGCCAAACCATCTAAAACCAGACCAAAAAGCTAAGCTTTACTCTGCAGTCCTAGAAAATCTCAAAGCTATCTGCAATATGGAGTCCAACGAACCACAATGGCTCAACTAATATGAGAATTTGATCTCCAAACTGACCATTTGTTTCTGTCCCTGCAAAGAAAAAAAATCTACTTTATCTAGACCTAGGTGGCATTATCGAGACTGTCACAACGCCAAAACCAGAAATATTGAATGCTCACAATCCATGCAGGGAATTGATAGGTCAAAACTCTGGATCCTTCATGCAGAGTATAAGTGTATGCTGGCAACTAAGAAGGAGTTTGCCCTGGGGAAATGGTCTGACCTATTTGGCAATCTTAACTCAAGAGACCATGTATTGTTTTGGAAATTGGTGTCTGATAGAGCCCCAAGTGGTGGCCAAGGGTTAAAATGCTGTGTCAGTGAGGATGACTGGTGGTCACACTTTTCAAAATCGTACCAGGACACTACTCCATACTCTAGTCAGCCCAGTCTATCTCTGTTGAACAGGCCCACTGTCTGTGTCCGTCAAGGTGAAGACCGGGTAAGCCGCTGGCCCCGACTTTATCCCGATCAACCTTTTAAAAGAGGTGGCAGCGATCTGGGCAGCAGTCTTAACCAAAGATTTTAATGCAATATTAAACCATGGTGTCATTCCACCATCGTGGCAAAGAGCCATCATTTTACCCACATACAAGAAAGGCGGTAGACACTGTCTGGGCAACTACCGCCCAAGCTCTCTTTTGGATAGTATGGGGAAACTATTAGGGAAAGTCATTCTGAAACGCCTTCAAGACTGGGCTAACAGGGAACACAGAATTCACGATCTACAGGCCGGTTTGAGAAACAATCAAGGCACAATTGACCAATGTGTTACGCTTTTCCTACTATACCAGAAATATACGGTTTATCAGTAGCTTTTCTACATCGAAGGACAGCGTTCGATTCGGTGTGCCGAAAAACTCTGTGGCAAATCTTTACAAAGCATAAGGCACCCTAAAACCTAGCCAATATAATCTGCTAACTCTACAGCAACAGTGGGACTAGCATCAGATTTGGGCTGGTAGGTGAACTAACCCGCCCATTTGATATAGAGAGAGGGGTCAGGCAAGGATGTGTCTTGACGCCCCTTCTATTTAACCTCTACATCTAAGAAATTATAGAAGGATTGCTTAAGATTGCCAGGATTGCCCAAAAATGTATCAAGAGAAAATCCAGCCTTGTTCTATGCAGACAATGTTGTCCTTATCTAGGTATTTATTTAATATACATACAGCTATAAAGCTTTGTATATACAACAATTAAAAAACAATTAAAAGACAAATACATAATCAAATTAATACATTTTATTTACATAATTTTACATGTAGGAGCAGTTAAACTAAACATTTTAAAATCACAACTATTCTCAAGTAAAATTTCACTATAAAATAAATAAGATTGGAGACATCCCCTTTCATAAAATGTTGCCATATTTCAGCTGCCGTACAAATGTCAATCTGGTTATAAGATTTCAAGTACTTCATTCTTAGCTCTTGCAGACTTTCACAACACATCACCAGATGGTGTAGAGACCCTATGACTGCACAGCCACATAATCTACATTCTCTGTTACATCAACTAAGACCTAGCCGAGACCCTTTCGTCTCTAGTGCTTCCAAATTATCACATTTCATTAGTAGGTAGAATCTAAATAGGACTCGGAAAAGCTTTCATGTATTTCGGCACATTTTCTCTATGAATATAGTATTGACAATAGCTGCCACTATGTACTTTGGTTGCTAGACAAACAATGTGGCACTCATTACTAGGTACTGCCAATTTCATCTTAAACCAGCTCGTAAACGAACCCAACGGGACAAGGTGCGAAGCTACTGCAAAACCAACGTTCCATTTTTCAAACAGATTTGATGGTACCTAAGGTACCCATCGTTGAACATTTTTCTATTTTCAAAAATGCTTGCATATGTGTAAAAATTGTACCTTTATTTATGTTCATCAAGTTTCCATAGCACATCACTGATCTACTCAAATACTCTGCTCAAATACATTTCATATTGAATTCCAGATAAAGGTATTCCACTGGTAAAGTGGCAGAAAGACGCATACGTTTTCTCAGTATGGACGCCTCAAGTTTAACTAAAAGAGATAGATACTTGTGACCCCATACCTCAATTGCGTACATTAACACGGCTCTCATTTTTGCCATATACATCAACAAAACTGCATGTGCAGAGTAACCTATATTCCTACCAACAAAAGCACTGATTGCATTAGCGGACACTAGGCAACTTTATTTGATTGACAACAGTTGCCTCTCCCAATTTAATTTGCTATCAATCAGGATACCCAAGTATTTGTAACTAAATATTTGTGCCAAACTCACCTTTTTCATATGCCATACATGTTTTTAGGTGGGATCGTTACAGGGAACACCCTTATTTTACTCTTAACTGCATTGATTTTTAACCCATTGCTGTCAGAGTAGTCGGCCAATGAATCCAGTAACTTTCGTAGACCGGACAGTGTATGATCAAGCAATAACAGGGCGTTGGTGTATGCTAACCATCCCACCAAAGACGTGCCGCATTTTACCGGGCAAGTGGACTGGATCTCAAATGCAAATTCCATGTCGGCGAAATATAGGTTAAACAGGGTTGCGGCCACAATTATCTCTGCAACCCCCCCCCCCCCCCAAGGCCTCAAAAAAGCACATTCAATTTTTTTCAATAAGTGCAAGGACCTCAGCCTCGAGCTAAACATCGACAAATCAAAGATCATGGTGTTCAAACCCCCGTTTGCAAAACCACACCGAATAACTTTGGAAGCAAGCAGGCAGGTGGTCCAGCAGGTCAAGTACTATGACTATTTGGGGATCAGGTTTTCCCCGGAAAATGGTGGTTGGTCTTAACAAATAAAAAAATCTACCATTGTCTTGGAAAGGTCAGTGGGGGTATATTATCGTTCCATGTCAACCATGGTAGGGAGGCCATTTCCCCAGCACTAGACCTTTTTCAGAAACGGGCTCTCCCTGCAGCTCTGGGACCACTGTGATATCTCTAAAATAAATATATATGAGCATACAGTTAAAAAAAAATGTTTACTGCTGCCCCTACGGCATTGGTTTACTTAGAACTCGACATCACTCCGGCTGCCCACTTGATTCGGGCTAGATCAGCTTTCTTTTGAGTTAAGTTATGGAAACAGCGTGGACTAGAATCCTACAGAGAGCATGAATGCTTTTTCTTGCACTGAAAAAGGAAAAGCGTAAAGTGGATAATAAATATTAAGAACGTCCTCAAAGAACTGGATGCCACAGCCCTTTGGCCAATTCCGACAGCCTCATAGCCTTCCGCTGTACTGAACATGAAGCATGCAATGAAGTCAAACAGTAGTGAAATTCTCCTGCTGGATGCCGCCAGCCTGAGGACTGGTATGGATTATCTCGAGCACAGGCTGTCTGCAACCTTTAAATCCTATTTGGATATTATCTCCCCCATACGAAAGATATTTATATTTAAGATTCAGACTGGGTATGTTACCTGTTGCATCATTTACTAAAAACTGGCAGATATCCAACACAAGCGGGTGCCCCCTGTGCGTGGCTGCAAATGAGACAACCATGCATTTTTTGTTAATGTGTGATGGATCCATTAACTTAAGAAATCATTATTTAAAGCCTATTTTGAGAGAGGCAGATATTTGCCAATCAGCAGTGGCTGAAAAATTCTTGAGCAAATGTGATAAGCTGCATGTAATCTTTGCAACTGCTCGATTTATTCATAGGGCTTGGCTACTAAGAAGGAAATGTTTGGGGATGTTACAAGGCAATATTGATATATACTGATGTGGACAAGGCTGTGAGATCTTCTCTCCACGTCCCACGTCACCATAACGTACCGAACATGTGACAGTCCTGAGGAATATAATTGGGTCTATGTTCTCCATTCTTGCAACTACTCATTTTGTATAAGGGGATTGCAAGATTTTCTCTCCTCATCCCCCACGGTTGGACCCCACTAACCGAATGATCTAGTTCTTAGGTTTTGTTTTTTTCCCCTGTGCAATGGTAGATTTTATTGGATGACTGGGCTATTAACTTGCCTTGATTTTATGTCATTTTATGTATATTGTATGACTTAATTCTATGTAATTTTATACCAGATTTGTCGAACTAATAATTTCTTTCGGATCGATTTTTAATTCCCCATTTGTCTGAACTGTACTGACCGAGGCGCTATTTTGTTTTCTGTGCTTGTCATTTTTACATGTACTTTTCTGGCTTATACTGCTGAAATAAAGATTTCATGATGAGTTGTGGAGGGTCAGGAATGAACTATCCTTCACCGACTCCTGATTGCTACTAAGGGGGCAAAAGATGGTGGTTCCTTTGGTCAAGATTCCGCAGGTAATTGCATTGGCACATCAAGGACACCAGGGTGCTGCCAAAACCAAAGTGCACATGAGGATTAAGGTGTGGTTCCCGAACCTGGAGGGCTGTGCGTTTTGCCAAGCGGTAGTCCCGGTGCAACGGAACCCGCGGATAGAGTCCATGCCAAGAAGCTGTCGCCCCTGGGAGACAGGAACATATGGATTGTGAGTCCACAGTATGGGGCATGCATTTTCTGGTGTTCATTGATCAGTGGACACGGTATCCAGAGGTAGAGTTTGTGGATTTCACGTTGTTTGCACTCATAGTGGCAATAATGGAGAAGGCATTTGCATCACATGGTTTCCCGAAGGAGAGTTGTTCGGACAACGGACCTCCATTCAAAGGAGACAGTTTTGCGCAGTGTATGCTGGAGTGTGGAATAAGGCACAGGAAGATTTCCCGGTTGTGGCCAAGGATGAATGGAGAGGCAGAACGGTTCATGCAGACTCTAAACAAGGTGTTTTGCATAGCCCATGGCCAGGAACAATGCCTGAGAAGGGCGTTATACCAGTTTTTGAGGGAATACAGAGCGACTCCCCAATGATCAATGGGAGTTGCCCCAGGGGAGGCACTGTTCAAGAGATGCTCTTGTGTTTTTTTACCAGACCTAAAAACTAGTACACCCACTGAGATCAATGAAAGAGTGTTGGAACAGAGGAGAATCAGGAACTAAATTGAGACCATCTGCCGAGGTTTGCAACCACATCATCTGTCGCTGGGAGACGAGGTGTTGGTGAGGAAAACACATCTAGAAGGAAAACCTTTGTTGACACGGCGACACTAACCAGGAACTCAAGCTTCTTTAAAAAAATGGGTGGGAATGGCTAAGCAGACCTGCCTTAAGGAGTGAGAACGAAGAAAAGGCTGGAGGAGCCAAGGATGAGTGAATCCTGAAAGAGCCTGTTGATCCAGGGCCGATAGAGGATAGATGGCTAAGATGGGGCGGGGGAGGGCAGGAGGTCCCCTCAGTGAGAGCTAAAAAGCAAGCCCTCTCATTTGAAGGATTATGTGTTGGACGCATAAATCAGGTGCCATGTTGGACAGTTTGCTTGGTATATCCTGTGTGTTACAATGTTTAAATGAAGGGGGGGGGTGAGCTGTTAGTTTACTTCGTATTGTTATTTGTTGTTGTTATGAAAAAGGAGGAGTATGGTGGTGCTGCTTTAATAGATGCAGGGTAATGTAACTCTGCTGCATCAATAAATGTGGTGTCACCTTGTTGGCATGCCAGTGCACGCACAGAGCCCAGACACTTGTGTATTTGTGTCTTCTGTGGGGGGGGGGCAGGATTCCAGGGATACCGCACCACCATGCTGTGGGGCTTGTAACATACTCTTCTAACAGGACTTCTCTTGTAGTTTCACTTGCCTGGTATACTCCCCTGCCAAGACTTCCTATGCGTTTCAATTGCCCAATATCTTTCTCTTTCTAGGACTTAAGCATTTCATACTTCATTTGTATCACCAACACTGTATATACCGTAGTGTACCCAGTATATCTGTTTGCAGTAACATGTGTTCACACTTTGCCCCACACTTGCATTTCATGCACTTGCATCTTATTGGAGCTTGATTATGTACTTTGCCTTTTCTGCAAACAAGCTTATTATTGGGCTTTGATTCTGCACTTTGCCTTTTCTGCATTCAAATCAACTTCTTGCATTTTCGGCATCTAATTTCAAAACGTTGAAATTGTTGTAGGCACAGTTTCCAGAACGCTGCGGGATCCCCACTTTCTTTGGGTCGACTCACTGGTTCTCTCCAGGATCTCAGGCCCTGCTTGTGCTTCTGCAGCAGGGCTATGTGGCTCGCATCCCACTCTGGATGCTGCAGACATCCTTCCGGCTCCCTTCGTGGCTCTGCGGTCACACCCCAGCTCCCCTTCAGGACCCAGTCTGGAGAACACTGCTACTTCAAGCTGCCTAGCGCCCATGAACTCTTGTGGCTCCCGGCGTCTCCACAGCACTTCCTGATCATGCTTTGTGTTTCTTCCACGGATGCCCCTGCTCCACCACGCCAGTACACACTCCGGAGCCAATGTCTACTCCAGTGCTGCCTCTACCTGTAGTGCAGTTGCCAGCTTTAAAATGTCCTGCGCACAGGTGTTTCTGTAGTACTAGTATGCACATTTAGCTTTAGGCTTCAATGACCTTGTACCAACTCCATCATCCTCGTCTCAGTACTTCAGGGATTAGGGGAGTTGGAGTCCATAGATGTCAACGGATTTATAGCATTTAGGTATTTTTTACTCACTAGTTTTACATGAGCAGACATCTTCATACAAAGGTGTATTGGAAGCAAAAGGGGTTCTGTTGGAGCTTTGTGTGTCTAGGTCAAAGATTGGATTTTGAGGCAAAATTAGAAGTGATTTCTTTGCTTCCTCTACAAGAGGAAACCAATACTTGACAATATGCCATCAAGGCTTTGGGTATTAGAGGGTAAACCTCATGTAAAGGGGGAATAGTCTGTCTCGTCCAGTGAAGTCATGACATTTCCCTGGTAGCTGTCTCCTCCCACGTGATCCTCCCTCATCTAGATTCAGCACAATAATAAGAGAAGATCTCCTCTAGAACTTCCCGACAGAGCTCCCACTCAAGGGAGGCCGAGGTATGACTGCTCAGTGCATCCACTTCAAAGTTTTCCACCTCAGCGAGATAGGTCTCTTTCAGCAACATGTTTTCCAGAGCCCATAACCACAGTCTAATTGCTTCTCTGCACAGAGTCAATGTCCTCACACCACCCAGTTTATTAAGGTGGTGCTTGGCTACTGTGTTTGTCAAGACAAGCACAATCCTGCCTCACACAGAGGGGAGGAAGGCCATCAGGACCAGCCCGATTGCCCACAGCTCCAGCCAACTGGTGTGCTCCCAAGCTTCTATTGTAGACCAGATTACGCTCATCCGTAAATCTAACAGGGGAGCACCTCAGCCCTTCAGGGACAGGTCCATGACCACAGTCAGTTGGGTCTAGGGTTAACAAAGCAGTGCCCCTCTCAGTAAGTTGTTTCACAAGGACTTCCATGTTAAATCTCAAGCCGAATTGTCATAGACTTAAGATCTGGCATGTTGCATGGAAACGAGACCTCGGAAAACAGAGTAGCCAATGTAGCAACCTCATGTGCAATGGGGGCTCTGACACGTACAGCACAGAGTAGGCTAAGAGGCCCAACATATTCAGAAAGGCAGAGGCAAGGACCAGCCTTAATAAATGGAAAACCTGAACCATCTGAAGGATGTTCTCGGGAGAGAAGCCTTGCCCAGGATGGTGTCCAAGAACACTAATGAACCATAGGGACTCTAATGGTGACACAGTGTACTTATTGAAGTCCAGGGAGTAGCCCAAACTATGCAACAGACTGCATGTGCCTTAAAGATGTACTGACACCAGTTCTGAGTTGTGGGCCAGAATGAGTCAATCATCCAGGTAGGTAAAGAGTTGGACACACTCCCTCCTGAGACAAGCCACAACCACTTTCAGCGGTTTAGTGAAGACCCTGAGTGCAGAGGAAAGACCAAACAGCAGGACGGGGCAATGGTAGTGGGCATTGAAAACAACGCGCTGCAGGTACTTGCTGTGCTTGGGATGGATTGGTACATGGAAGTAGGCGCTGTGGAGATCCCAGGACACTAGCCAGTCCTGCAGGCCTGTATGGAACTTGTGCTTGCATTGCTTTTTATTTAGTGTTCAGTTTATTACAAACATTTACCTCGATATAAAATGTCACACATAATTATAGAACTCTCAATTTGTTTTCCGTTATCATCTAATAACATAGAAATGCATAACACCCAGGATCTCTTCAATACAATACAGTATTTTTTAAAATAAAATGTGTTATTGCAAGAATCAACTTAAAATCATTTCCTCCGTAACAGCATTCCCACCATTCGTCGACACTCAGACAGTAATTTCTGGTAATTAAGTCACCTAAGTGTCTATCTAGTTCTCTTGGATCTTATACTGGGACAAAAAAGGGTTAAGTGCTGTAAAGATTCAACCTTCTCCTGACAAAATCTACAACAGGTGTCTTTTGTTTCTGACAAATGTTTAACTTGAATCTAAGAAATATATTTCTATGTTGAGCACTTGGAAATTTTGTCAGGTATTTTGGGACAATATTTGAAAACCTAGAGGATTTATTGGCAAGAGTGCTAATGTTATGATTTCGCATCTTTCTTTCTGTTTCTTCCCAATCAAGATATCATTATTTCTGTGTTACCCCATCTGGGTTATTCATGAGGGACCATTCTGTTGAGTTAATGCTTTCTAAAGCTTCTTTACATCATTGCATCCATAACTTCAAAACCCAATCTGTAGTTTGACCCGGGTTTCTCTAAGATTTTGAACTGTATTGGGCTATCTTCCATAATCACTTTTCGAAACATGGAGTTCCAAACTACTCTTATATACATCGATAATAGATCCAATTCAAATCTTAGAGCAGTTACAGATAAATAATTAGGTAAGCCCATGATCTTTTTTCAGAATGATGCCTCTAGTGAGTCCCATATCTCCCAACGCGTGACCAACGCTGTCTCAGCACCATATGTTAGAACAGGAATGACCTTTCGCTTATAGAATTTGTTGACCGGGATCAGTGAACATTTCCCATATTTCTTATGTAGGATTTGCCCTGGCAAACTATTACTATTACTAAAACTAAAACTATTACTTTTACGTTTGAGTTCTGTTATTCGCAGACCGCCGTCGCCAAATATTTGGTTGCACTCAGCACTCTAACTAGCTCTTTCCCCAAACCTCAATGGTACATTTCTTTTTTTGCCACACAGGTTTCGTAGCACTAGGATTTCCAAGTATTTTACATTTATATTTAGGCCACTGTGTTCTAAATAACCCTTTAAGCATACAAGGCTTTGCTGTAACCCTATTGGTGTCTGATCTATAATTACAAGATTGTCAGCCTAGACCATCCAGCCTAGGGGTGTGCCATTTATTTTGGGGGGACAAACTGATTAGTTTTCCAGTGTCTTTCTTTTTTTTTAAACATATTTTTATTAAGAGAGCAGTTCATAAGCACGACAGTAATTTGTACAGTTCTATTAACACACAGAAAAGGAGCATACAGAAATAAGCCGGCACAGCATCCAGATTATAAGTACAAAAATAGCACTTGCAAGATAGGTATATATCACAAATCAGGGTGTGTGTTCAGATGCTATATCTGAGTCCGAGTCCAGGTCGCACAGGTAGAAGCGCAGCAATGGCCAGATGTCCTTGGGGCGAGAGGGTGATGGCACTGACAGTATAAATAATTCCTCATCGTCATTTACCATACAGAGTTCCTTCAAGAAGGAGGCCCTAGTTGGGGCAGTGGGGGATTTCCAGCATTTAAGGATACAACGTTTTGCAATGATGCATGATATATTGAATAACCTCCTCGTAGTTTCCTTTACCTTCCCTATGTCGCCCAAAAGGTATTTCAGGGGCGAGAGGTCTGCCGGAATGGCTGTGATGTCTTCAAGGAGCATCGCCACCTCCCTCCAGAATTCAACAACCCTGGGACACATCCAGTACATGTGATAAGGTCCTGCGTTAGGGGAGTCGCATTTAGGGCAGGCACCCGTGCAGGTATTCACAAATTTAGCTACCCTGGAGGGGGAGTAGTGGAGTTGGTTCAGTACTTTGAATTGGATTAGTTGTAGCCCAGAGTTCATAGACACCGATCGGGTTAGTTGGCAGTACCGGGCCCAGCGGACCTCATCTATCTGGGTGCCTGTGTCCCGTTCCCAGACCTCTCTCATCGTGTTACGTGACGGGGAGTGGGCCTGGACCAGGGTGTATAACATGGAGACCCCCTTGCCACAGCTGTCCGTGGACACCATTGACCTAATACATTCGTGGGGTTGGGGTTCTTGTGGGAACGTTGGCCATCTCGCCAAAAAAGCCGCCCTCATTCTATAGTATTGTAGGTGTTTAAGTTGACCTCTGCCCACCACTGCAATGAAATCCGTGAGATCACAGAACACCCCGTCAGGGAACATATCGCCCAGTGTAAAAAGTTTGTTAGGATCCCAGGATTGCTGAAGGGCCCGATCAAATGTGGGGGAGATGTCAGGAAAGTCCCATAAGGGGACCTCCGGGTCGTAGGGGGATTCCACGCCGATTCTTTTATATATCTTGGTCCAAGCTTGAGTGGTTGTATACACTGGGTCAAATGGGCACACGCCACCATAGCACGGGTTAAGGAGGACTGAACGTATGTCGTTTGGGCGGACCGAGTGTTTTTCAATGGGTATGTGTGGGGCTGTGTCCTCAGGATCAAACTAGTGTTTTACATATTGTGCTTGTGCACATAGGTAATATAACTCAAAGTCCGGTGCAGCGATGCCACCCTTAACAAACGGTTCCACCATTTTATCCCAACTCATCCTAGCTGTTTTGCCATTCCAGATGAACGAGGAAGCAAGAGATTTAAGTTTAGCAAAGAAAGGTTTACCAGGCCAGAGCGGGATATTATTGAAATAATAAAGAAGCTTGGGGAGAACCACCATCTTCAGCAACACCACCCTCCCATATAAAGATAGTGGTAGGTTAGCCCACATCTGAAGTTTAGTCACCAGAGTTGACAGCAATTCCCCATGGTTGTGTGCGTATAGCAGGTCCTTATTTCTAGCCACTAGTATGCCTAGGTACCTCACCGTGGAAGGGGCAAAACGAACACCCTCTATACCAGCCAGGTCCCCTGTGCTGTCCGTAAGGGGGAATATTTCGGACTTGGGCACATTGATTCTGTATCCAGAATGTTCAGAGAATTCCTGTATGTCTGCCATGATGTGTTTTACGTTCTCAATGGGGTCCCGAACGTACAGCAGGGTATCGTCCGCATAAAGCGAGATAATCTGAGGCCCAGACATCCTAAGCCCTCTATGTGCGTGGTGCTGGCGTATGTATTCCGCCATTGGTTCAATAGTTAGAGCAAAAAGTATGGGTGAAAAGGGGCATCCCTGTCTAGTCCCCCTGTGTAGGCGGAAAGCGGGGGAAAGAGTGGCGTTAGTCAAGACCCTGGCCGTCGGCCGTGTGTACAATAAACGCACACAGTTGATGTAGTAGTGACCCAGGCGAAACCGCTCCAACACCAGGAAGAGGTAGGTCCAGGACACTGAATCAAACGCCTTTTCGGCATCTAGTGCGACCACAGCCGCCTTGGCATCCGGGTCTAACTGTGCCATAACGTTAAAGAGCCGCCTCAGGTTGAGGGCAGTAGATCGGGTTGGAATGAAGCCCGCCTGGTCAGGGTGGACAAGGATTGACATGTACGGGAGAAGTCTAGTGGCCAGCACTTTTGCAAAGATTTTTGCATCGGTATTAATTAGGGATAGGGGTCTGTAGGACGCCATGTCTTGTGCCGGTCTGCGGGGTTTCAGAAGGACAGTGATAATTGCCTCCCTCATTGACTCCGGGAGTACCTGCCGATCCATCGCCTCCTCCCATACCTTCAACAACAGCGGAGCTCATCACTGAACTCCTTATATAGTTCCGCGGGCAGGCCATCAGAGCCAGGAGAGCGACCATTCGATAAAGCTTTTATGGACTCAACAATCTCGTCGACAGTGATAGGACTATCTAGCGTCTCCCGGGTCGCATTGGTTAGTGTGGGAAGGTCGAGGTCGTCCAGGTATCGGAACGTATCCTCTTTATTTCTTTGATCGTGATTAGAATAAAGAGTGGAGTAAAACTCCATGAATGCAGAGTTGATATCCCGCTCTCCATTTACCAGTGTACCATTAGGGGTGTGTATACTCGGGATCGGGTTGTGATGCCTGTCAGTTCTAAGCATGTTGGCGAGGAATCTCCCAGCCTTATTACTCTCCCCATATCGCCGTGCTCTGGCCGGTGCGGCCATGTACAGGACCTCCCTGTGAGCCAGTTTATGGAAATCTCCCAGTGTTGTGTGCATTTGTAAAAGGGTTTCCTTGTTCCGTGTAGTACTGTATTCGGTCTGTAGTAAATCAAGCTTCGCCTCAGTAGAACCCAGCTCCTCCCGTACCGACTTCAGCATACCCGTCGACTTACCCAGGATATTACCCCTAACCCAGACCTTGAATGCATCCCACAGAGTCGCGTAAGTTGGAACTGAACCCTCGTTCATTTCCAAGAATTCTGCGATCTCAACATGCAGCGACTCGCATACGTTAGGATCCTTCAGGATTGTGGATGGCATTCTCCATCTTCTCGCCGGGGGAAGAGCGTCCCTCAAGTTTATGTCAAGTGTTATCGGTGAGTGGTCAGAAAGGGTCCGGGGGTGTATATCACATCCAGCGATGGCCTTAACCAGGGATTGACTAATGATCCAGTAATCAATGCGCGAGTGAGAATCGTGCACCGACGAATAGAAAGAATATTTCTTCTCCCTCGGGTGTAGTACCCGCCATGCATCAAACATGCCCATCTGTTCCATCAGCTGCTTAACCACTAGTGCCGCCCTGGTGGGAGTCCTAGGGACCGTCGACGAGCGGTCTAGGGATTGGTCTAGTATCATATTGAAGTCTCCACCCCAGACGACCCGTACTTCCCCAAATGAGATTAACATATCTGCTAGAGCACAATAGAACTGTGGATCGTCTAAGTTAGGGCCATATGTGTTTATCAGGACCGTCTGGTGCCCCGCCAGCTCCCCCAATACCAACACGTATCTTCCTTGTGGGTCTATTTTGCTGGACTGATATTTAAAACACAGTTTAGGGTGTATAAGAGTCAGCACTCCCCTGGATTGTGTTGAGTAGTCAGTGTAATACCTGTGGGGTCCCCATCTAGGCAAGAATTTAACATTGACCTGTCTAACCGCATATGTTTCCTGCATAAACAGTATTTGGGGGCTGTGTCGCACCACATATGCTGAGATCTTTCTTGCCTTAATTGGGTTATTTAACCCCCGGATGTTCCAAGAAAGGAGCCTGATGTCTAGACCTTTACTGTCCCGTGTCATGTTCATACCACAAATCAAGTGGGAACCCACACTCTCGTCCCCCCTGCAAGGGAAACGGAGGGCCTGCTATAGGACTGCTCTGAAATTTAATCATAACAACTCTGAACGTACATTCCTCAAACAGGACCGGCATAACCGCCGGCCTAACCATACCATTTTTCCACCCCCAACCCCCACCCGCATCATCAACCCCAACTAGACGATGTACCCTTAGAACCATAACTTAGGAACACTCCTGGGGGGTATGAGCGACACTCACGCGGCCTCCAGCCCAAGAGATCTACGGCCTCATTAAACCAAACATTGACATTCAGGGCCGCCCAGTGGCCAACAAGTCGTAGCATCATAGCGGTGTAACATCAGGAGAACCCCATCAACCCTCGGGGACATCGGGCTCCGCCACACCACGAGGCAGCAGTTCGCGGCCCCCGGCCCGGTCCCGAGCCGGCAACGGGATGGAGGCCTCAACATACAACATGGCTTCCGTTGGGTTTTCAAAAAAGTGGGCCCGGCCACCATGCTGTATTCTCAATTTCGCCGGATAAACAAGCGAATACGGGACCCGGCGCAGCCTTAACTGCCTCTTGACGGGCTCATAAGATCTTCTTAGTGTTTGGACATTCGTGGAAAAGTCTGGATATATGTGTATCCTGTTATTCTCGTGTAGTAAGGTGCCCTTTTCCCTGGACATTCGCAGGATAGCGTCTCTGTCCCTGTAGTTTAGGAGACGGGCGATTATTGTACGGGGTGGAGCGCCCGGTTTAGGCGGAGGTGCCGATGTGCGATGTGCTCGCTCAACCAGAAAGTGGTCCGAGAATGTGTCCGGGCCCAGCAATTCTTTCAACAGGGCTTCTACTTGGCGCTCCATAGCTCCTTTACCGAAGGTTTCGGCCACCCCGACCAACCTTATGTTATTCCTCCTCGAGCGGGATTCTAAGTCCTCACATTTATCAAGGGTTTTTCGGAGGTCCCCCTTCAGTTGAGCAATGTCGCGATCATGTTGCGCTATCGCGTCTTCGTTGGTGGCGATTCTACCCTCGGCCTCAGTGGTGCGGGCACTCTCCTTGTCCACCCTCGCCTTGAGGGAACTAATTGTTGCTCCAATATCATCGAGTTTTGTATTCACCGCCAGGAAGCCACCCTGGACCATAGCCATGAGTTTATCCACCCTCTCCTCCATTGGCAGCTCAGGTGAGCCAACTGCCCGCTGTGCCGGTGGATCCGCGGTCCCACTGGGCTGAGCACTTGCAAAGGAGTCCATTGGACCGGTTTTCCTGGAGCGTACTCCCTTCTGATCGTGGCGGCCCATATGCAATAGGGAGTAAGCAGGGGTGTCTACTACAGTGTTTCCCGTATCCGTGTGTTGTAAAGGAGTTTTATAGGGTAGGCAGCGTGTTACTCTCAGTCGCCATGTGACAATTCAGGGGGGTGAGTCCAACAGGGCCGCAGCGGGCACCAGCCAGGCAAGGTCGCAATGGCCTCTACAGGGGGGAGTTGTGGGTAGGCGGGTAGGGTCAACAGTACATTGTATGCCGTTGCGTGCAACCGCTTAATTCAGGCACTCGGATAATATCGAGGCGTGTAGTCCAGTGCCCCAGTTGCCTAAGGCCACAAGCCCACCTCGAGCCTGCACCAAGGAAGCAAGGAGTGATGAGCAGGCCCGGCCCTTAAAGCATTATGCTATGTACGCGGCGGTACCAGGCCCCGCAATGTCCAAGAGGATTAATGTCCGGGGGGAGATCTCCCCGAGAGTGATCACACCCTCTAGTGCCAATTCCCCGTTGAGGACGGTCTTCCCCCCGCCGGCCACCACACCCGATCTTACTTGTGGCGGGATCCACCCCCGTCCAGGTAGGCCCAGCAGGCGTCTCCGCAGGGTGTCCTCCACGTGTGCCTCGCAGACTCAGGGTAGGCGGAGGGGGGGGCAATCGTCCGGTGGGGCCCGTGGTCGTCTATCCCGCGTGGCGCCGCGGTTGCCTCCGTCCAGTGAGACCGCCAGGAGCGCCGGTCGCCGCCCCAGATCCCCCGTCCACAGGATCGGGACTCCAGCAGGGAGCCCCCACGTCCACCAAGCCCCGTTGGGCCCCGTCAGGTTCCCCCGTCCTGCCGGCGTCGGCACTCTGCGCGAACAGGATGTGTGCGGCCCCTCCCCCCGCGGCTCCGGATGGAGTGTGTGTGGAGCCCGCAGGCGGCCAGTGGCGCGGCTCCGAGCCGCCGGATTTTCTGGGCGGTGTAACTACCGCACGATCCAGTGCCCAAGCCCCAGATTTGGATGGGTGGGGGCCGCGACCGTCCACCATGCAACGGCGCGCTGATTGTGCTGCCAGGGCGGCCCTGAGCAAGGATGGTCGGTCTTCAGGATTGATCGAGGCCGGTGCTCACGGGCTAGTCGGCCATCTTGTCGTGCGCAACAGCGCCCCCCTCAGCAGTTTTCCAGTGTCTTTCAAATCAGAGATGAATAGGCTGAATAAGGCTGTTTCCAAAAGACAGCCCTGGTTTAATCCTCTAAATGTCTTGATCTTTTTTGACAACAGCCCTTCTGCATTTAGTCACACTTCAATGGTCGTTTTCTCGTGGAGGGCCACGATTGCTGAGAGTAAATCTGGGGGGCAATGCCAGTCAGTCAACTTTCTCCAGAGACCATCTTGATCAACGCTGTTGAAGGCTTGTTGCAAGTCTATAATGTCCAGAAACAGGGGTCTTTTGCTCTTTATGCATCTCATTTTCAGCACATTAAGAAGAAATAGATTCACATTGCAACCCACACATTTGACAAATCCAGTTTGTCGAAAGTCCAGGATTCCAGAATTTGATGTCCATTTATTCAGGCGCTTCAGCATCAAGGAAGCAAAAACTTACCCTAGCACATCCAGGAAGGTGATTGGATGGTCATTCTTTTGGGTCCGTCCGTTCGCCCTTCTTGAATATGGGGACCAAAACTGCAAATTTCCATGAAGGAGGAACCTGCGCCTCCCTCATAACGTGAGAGAATAGAATGTAACAATTCTGTCCAATTTTCGTGCACAGATTTTAAAATATTATTCGACAGCCCATCTGGCCCCGGGAGCTGCTCACGTTGCTAATTAGGGCCAGTATTTCATCCTTTTCAAACAGAATGGTCCAGGTTTTTAGCTTCTTTAAGTAGGCATCATTTCCCTTTGATAAAGGAGCAGCATATAGGGCACCATAATGGTGGGCCCAAGTCTCTTCTGGGATGGGAGTACACAATAGTGCATCTTGCGTTGCACTCATGCTATTTTTAATTTCCCAGAACTTTTTTTTCCAAGGACGATTTTTAACATTAATTTGCTGTCCTTTTGAATCATGATGCACTTGTGTGAGATCACCCAGTTCCTATACTGTTGTTTGCGCCTCCTGCAACTTCCATCTCTTATCAGTTTTGCCAGTTCTCACAGCTGCTTTAGATCTTTTTGAAGCCTTTTTTTTTATCTGCAATCCCTTGATCAAATTCGTGCTTTTCGATTAAATTGCAGTTTATTCCCAACTGTCTTTTTATCTCTAAAATCACTGAGAATTGGTCTTTCGTCTGTCGCTGGACAGTGAGATTTGATAAGTCTCTGCAGATTTTCTGTCAATGTTGGGACGTAGTTTGGCATGATCCGAAGTCAATTATTTCTGGCCACCATTTTTGCTAATTTTTAAGTGGTCTGATCCATGTTAGTTTTTTAATTTCGTGGGCACTTGATTTCTTTCTCAACACTTCAAGGGACTTGAGTTTGTGTAGAATGTTAAAGGACACAAAGAAGTAACCCAGTTTTTTTTTCATGAGTTTCCGGTGCCAGTTGAGAGCACCAGGGAAGTCACCCGGGGCGTTGCCATTTAAGATGTGTAAGTTTCTTTCTTCCATGGTTTGCAACCAAGGAATTGCTCTACCTTTTTAGATTTAGTAGAGATTTGCCAGCCTGCGAGGTCCCTGTCCTTGTGTATTAAACAATCTATGCTCAGATCTCCACAGATGCCGATCATTCAATTTTTGTGTTCAACAATCCATTTGGCAATCACATTTGTCACCTGTTCAGCAAAGTCGGTTGTCATATCATCAGCTGGATTCCAGTATAGATTAATCAGCACTAACCAGCAAGCTTTCTGTGGAGCGTGATAATCTACTTCAATTATTAACGATTGTATGTACCAGTTAGGGTATGCTATTTTTACCCTTAGTCCTGCTCCATTTCTTATCATGGTCATCAATCCCCACATCAGTCGAACCTTTTATTGCTGGATATAGATAGACTGAGCAACCGTCCACTAATGGTGTTTCCCTCATCCAGGTCTCTTGCATGCAAAAGATTTCAAATTTGTCTGCAACATAGTCTACTTTTGTGAATAAGTGGGTGAAACCCCTTGTATTCCAAGATGAGACTACTTCGTTTGACATTAGTTTTCTTTACGTGTTGGCAGGGCCTTTGCTAACCAGTCCCAGAATTCATCATTGTCTGCATTAAACCCTTTTTTCGGGGCTTGCCAAAAGGATCTTCTTGCCCCGCTCATGGTGCTGAAGGATATTTTGAGAGGATTTGGATCACTGGTAGCTTTGAACGAGTCTTGTTGCAGCGTTGTAGGCAGATTCAATGTACACCTTAAGGCCTTTCTCATGGGTATATTCAGTGAACGAGTTGGCTCACACATTTTGTTCTTTCTTTGCTGCGTGGCATAATTTCTCTTGGTTTCCAGCTTGCCCCATTTGCTTTTCGTTATGTCAAATCCCAAGGTCCTTAGTGTTGTGGATACCTCTAGTAAGTGATTATAGACTAGAGGAGGGAATATGTAGACACACACGATTGAGCCTCTCCTCGTCACAAAACTCTACCACTGTAATGTCTACTGTCTACTGAGGTTATGGCATTCAGTTATGGTATATGGTGAAATAAGCAAAAAATTGTTTCGGTTTGACATTAGACTGTCCTCTGTGTTTAGGATGCGCTCAAGTGTTAACCAGTTTTTACTGTACAAAGATCAGTTTTTCATTTTTGTTTATGTTGGTGAGAGCTTTGAGGACCAAGTCCTTGGTTAATGTGATTAGGTTTCTTACCATGTGATGCTTTGTTTAGTGGTAGATTTGTTTCATCCTCCATGGCTTCCCACCTCTGGATGACCTATGGTGTTCGAGGCCTGGGGGGGTCTTTTTGGTCCCCATCTAGTAGAGCTCTCTTTTCCGCCAAAGTCCCAAACAGAGATTTGTTGTCATGATCGAGGTTTATTCTTGTGAATGCATGCTTCACTGGTTGTGGAGAAGGGTTGAGGGAGTCACCCGTTGATGAAGACAGGGTTTCTTTGCTTATTACTGATTCTATGCAGTCATTCTCATCATCATAGACCAACATGTCTAGTAGGTCCTGCTCGATGTCACCAAGCAAGGGCTCCTCTAAGTCTATTTTTATGACTTCTTTAAAGATGGTCTGATTTTGATTTCCTCGTTCAGGTGTTTTGTTTATGTTTTAAGGTTGTTTCTATTAATTCAAACCTTAGATTTTTCACAAATGTTCTAGAATCGTTCGATTAATTTTCTTGATTGATTGTACATTTTTTCATTTGCTGAAATGGAACAGGCCTCGTAGTATTTTTTCGCCTTTGCTTAGGGCAGAAAATTGAAAAATGTTGCTCTTTTTATGGCAGTCCATTTACTCTGAGGTATCTCCTGAGTTTCTTCTGGTGTAGGAGACTTAGGTGACCCATTATCATTGAGAGTTGTATGCACATTTCTATCTGATTCTTGTCCTTGTTCCACTTGTGTGCTCGTGGGTGCACGTGGGGAGGCCTGTTGGTTAAGTTCCACTGGGCCCAACTCCTGTTCAACAACTGAGTAATGGGACCCTGGAAGAAGTTCTACCGATGTTTCATCTTGGTCCACAGGTGTCTTTGATGGTTCCTTTCGCACATTTACTGGATTGTTGGCTTCTCCAGGCGCTATTTCCATTGCAGTTCTGGCAACATTGCCTTCATGGATCTGTATGCTTGTTTTCAAGACATCTTTGGTTAAACACAGCAAGATTTTTTTTTCCTCTCTGACCTCTTTCAGCAGAGTAATTAGATCATTCCTGGTTTTAGCTCTGCCTCTCTTTCTTGGTGCCATCTTTATTTTGTGTTATCTATGAAAGATTCAACATAGATTAGTTTAGAATTCATCATGGCGATTAATGATGATTGGTCTTTTAAGTTATCGTTAATGACCTCAAAGCTTTAAAAATGGGGCGAGAGGAATGGTGAGCGAGGTCATTAGCAGTGCTTGATTGTTTGCAGTGTCTTGTTGGTTTTATTATTTATAATGCGCAAGCGTACCCAGGGGTATCAGGGCGCAGCTTTTACAAGAATTTGCGAAACCTAGCTACAATAGTCATAGAATGTACAGGAGACAGTGAAGTACAATGAAAATAATATACATATCAACAAGGAGGTACATGAATATTATATACATATAATCAAGTAAGCACATGTGGTTACAGTGTGTGCAGGTTGCACGAGATAGAGTATTTTAGGCGGCCTTCATTTTTAGCCATGAGACTACCTTGGAACGGAAGTGCTGATAGGGCAGGTCCACTCTGAGGTTTGGCGGTAAGGAGTTCCACAGTTTGGCTGCTTTCACTGGGAAGCTATTGCCCACATTGGTGACACGTTTGAAGTTGGGTACAGAGAGGCAGTCTTTGTAAGCAGATCTGGTAGGTCTCAGGGAGGACTGTCTGTGGAATCTATTGATCAGGTAAGTATTGATTAGGTATTGATCAGGTAAGTGCCCCCACAGCATTATTGACGGATTTGTGAGTGAGCGATGCAGTTTTTAAGAGAATTTTGTCGTTAACAGAGAGCCAATTGTTTAGTTGGCTAATATGCCCAAGGCCGCTCTAAGAGCGATATTCTGAAGGGTTTGTAGTTTGCTGGTGGTAGCCTTGGAGGATCCCAGGTATAGGGCGTTACAGTAGTCTAGGCGGGATAGTATAAGGGCTCTAGCGAGGGTGAGGCAACTAGTGTCGGACAGAAATGGTTTAGCTGTGCGGATTAGTTTGCACGTATATGCTGTAGAGGAAGCCAGGGAGCTCACCTGTCTTCTGAAGGAGAAGTTCAAATCCAGGTAAAAGCCCAGGGTTTTGACCTCTTGTCCAACCATAATGTTGTTGCCATCAATCAGGAAGGAGCTGTAGGCCGGGCCCAGTTTCTTTTAACTAGGTTAGTGCCTAGGATGAGGAGTTCAGTTTTATCATTCAGGCATAGTCCATGTAGAGCCATCCATGCCTGGATGATGATGTACATCCTATTTAGCAAGGCCAAATCCTTTCCATAATCTCCAGAAAGTGGAAGGAGGATCTGGGTATCATCTGCATAATTGGTGTAGGTGATACCGAGATGATCCAGATCATCGAAAAGGGGCTTGGTAAATATGTTGTACAGTGTGGGGAGACGCAGGAGCCTTGTGGGACTCCACAGGTTATGAGTATAGGGTCTGCCGCCGCAGTGGCTGAAAAGACCCTCCTGGTTCTACCGTTGAGAAAAGAGGTAATCCAAGTGATGGCTTCGGTGGAGAAGTGAGCTGATGTGTTGAGGTGTGCACATAGTACAGAGTGATCGACCAGGTCGAAAGCTGCAGACAGATCGAGGAGGAGGAGTAAGGCAACTTGGCTGTTGTCTCTAAGTGTATCGATCTGAGCTTCCAAGTCAATGAGAGCGGTTTCAGTGCCATGTAGCGGGCGGAACCCTGATTGTCTAGAACCTAAAAGATGGTGTTCTCACAAGTACTTCTGTATTTGTACATAGTCTACCTTGTCCAAGATTTTTAGAAGGAAGGGAACGGTCGTTATAGGTCTGTAATTGGTGGGGGCGTGGCTGGGTCAAGAGTGGGTTTTTTAATAGTGGAAGTACCCAAGATTGTTTCAAATTGGTGGGGATGGAGCCAGTGGGGAAGGAGGCATTAATCAGTTTTGTGATGAAGGGGGAGAGGTCACGGGCAGCATCTTTGATGAGCTGTGCTGGGCACAAGTCTCCCTGACAGTTGGAGGGTTTTAAAGCCAGGATGATTTTTTCTACTTCAGGGATCGTGACTTTGGAGAAATTAAAGCGAGTGAGATCAATGGGAGTAGGCTGATGAGGGGCTTTTGAGGGAAGGGTGTCATTGAGGGACATCTTTTTACTGGAGATTTTACTTTGGAGAGTCGCAATTTTGTTCACTAGGGCGCTTTGGATTTCTGAACACCAGTTGTCTTTGGTACAGGTGTCAGGTGGTACTATAGGGGTTTCTACTTCTTTAAGGATGGAGAATAGTTCCTTCATGTTTGATTTCGCTTGGGATATGCGAGAGTCAAAGGAGGTTCGTTTGGCCAGGTAGATTTCTTTCTTGTAGAGAGTAGCTATTTTGGAAAGTTTGAGTCTATTCGCGACTGAGGGGGATTTTTTTTCCCAGTGGCCTCGCGGTTCCTTTTTTGCTGCCCTAAGTTTTTAAGGAATGGAGTGTACCATTTGTTTAGGTGCGTGTTTGGTTTGCTTGGTCTCAGTTTGAGAGGCGCAATTCGGTCTAACGAGGTGGCCATGATCTGATTGTATCCTTCAACTAAAGTCTCTGGGTCTAGGTTGTCTGGGAGTGAGTTGAGTGTAGGGAGTAATTTAGGGATGGGTCTCAACTGTCATATTCTTATTTCTTGTGAGGGTAGGCGGGGCCCTGGTAGTGGGTGGGGGTTGTGGTCTGTCAGTGGAGAGCAGGAACGAAACCAGGTGGTGGTCGGTCCAGGCTAGTGGTGAGATATCTGTAATATTCGCTTCGCAATTGTAATCAGCCACCCAGTCGAGTGTTCTGCCTTTGGAGTGGGTAGGTGCCATAGTTATTTGCACAAAGCCTAGTTCTGAGGGAGTGTTAACTATGGTGCTGGCGGAGTGGTCTTCGGGATCATTGTAGCCCATATTGAAGTCACCCAAGGGGAGAGTTTGGGTAGAGTTTGTGAGGTTACTAGCGAGGATAGTGTTGACTTTGGGTGCATTGAGTGTTGTCCGGCCCACCCCTCTGTTGCCGTTCAAGTTTATTCAATCTATACAATCTCTTTGCAAGCCTAGAGTCGATCCGGTTTGAGGAGGAGTCAGATGACGACCGATCTGAGGTAGAAGACTATGTCAAGTCTGATCTAAGTAGTTAGGATTCACCTGGTCTGTCTGTACGACAACAGGGGAGGTTTTCTTCAGTATTGTTGTCCATCAGTTGTTGATCTATTACCTGATCATTCATCCTCCTCCTCCTCTCTGCAGGATTAACATGAGATTCCAGTGTGGAAATTGGAGTGTTTTTTGTTTGTGATTGATGTTTCAGGGCTTTGTTTGCTTTCAGTTGGGATGGACGATTAGCAAAATCATGGGGTAGCCACACAGTTGAACTCAGCCGGCGAACAGGATTCAAAATTGCTATAGGGTCCAGATTTGTTGGAACAGTATGAGCCCTCATGGAGTTTGTGGAATTCTCTAGGTTCTTAGCCATGGGGACGGGACGCTGGGTAAGAATTTTTTATTTATCTCTGAAGACGGTTGAGACCTCTCAGATGGGCTCAGATGTAGGCCATCAAAAGCCATTTGACCCGCGAACTGCGGTCCCACACTGATGCTTTCTTACAGTTGGGATTGAATTCTTTCGCTAGCTGGTTCGTCAATGGGCCTTTTTCTTTGAAACTTTCCTCGGATGTCTTCACAATGGGACCCATCACGCATGGAGGTAGAAACACATTCTGTTTCACCTATAGCAATGTCTAGAAGGACTGAGTCTGACACCTCACTGTCTGTCGGGAGGTTGCACCTTTAATTTGGTTCATCACTTTATCTTCATATAGTTGCTGCAGCATCGGACAACGATGGACCCAAATCTGGGAGAGACAAATCCATATGTATACCCTATGAGGCTCATCCTGGGGCAACATCCCCATCTCTGCAATCTTTCCTTGCCTTGATGAGGACCCTTTGGGGTAGACAATCTCACTGAGGAAAACCGCATTTAGCGTGAGTGTCAATTTATACAATTTATACATAAGATTCACTAAAAACCATAAACTGCGAGGTAACCAGGACTGTCTATGTGATATTAAACGAAACTATCTGAAGCAACCACTGGTTCAAGGCAAGCTGGATCTCTCTCATTTTCAGATGAACCCGGCGCTGTGCTAGAATGCAGGGCATACACTCCAGTGGTGAACTAACTGTTCCCCTGGATCATGCCAGGAGGGAAGACCCTGCCCTCACTGAGACCCACATATTGCCAATTAATGCCCTGTGGTGTCAGGTGGTATCAGTGTGGACTTTTCCCTGACTGACCTAAAGACAGAGAGAAGAGGTGATTAAGCAGGGGCCAAAGTGAATTGAAGGACTCCTGTAGAGAAGACTCATTGTCCAGCAAATCACCTAGTTATGGGTGGACCTGTATGCCTTCCCGCCTAAGAAAGGCAGCAATAGAACTTGGCACTATCAAGAAAGCCTGAGGGGTCATAGTGGAGCCAAAAAGAGAATGCCTTTTTTTGGTATTGGGGAAAGTCAGGCACCCCCCCCCCCATCTGAAAAATCAAGAGTGAAAAAGCCACATAGGGATCTACAGTAAGGAAACTCTGAGGACCAATACCCTCACTACTGAAGGGAGAACAGGATCTAAGCCACAGTAACATCTTGTATTTCTCCTTGGATCGGAAGAATCAGAGTTAGGATATATCTACTATCATAAATAACTATGTATAGTTGCCTTTTTTCCACTGTGAAACATCCCAGTAAGAATGCCTTGGAGCTCTTGAGGCAAAGTACTTGATAATGTGCTTGGCCAGAAGTGTATGGATCTCATGCTCAGGATCCTTTGAGGTGGATTGGAGAGAGAGAGGTGGGGGAGCCTCTATCCAACCTAAAGATATGGAGGCGTCCATAGTGACGGACTTCAAGTTTTAAGACTTCTCATTAGCCTCCATGACATACCTAATGCAATGTTCAGACAAAGACCTGCACTAGTCCAATTCCAGTTAACAGCGCAAACCAATACTATTTAAAGTAAAAACAGATTTGCTGCATGCAACACTTAGGATGGATGCAACAATCTTTTCTGTGTGGAGGCATCCTGGAGTAAGACACAGACAACAGATTATGAATAGAAATAAAATGTCATTAACTTGAAAATCAGGATGGAAAAAAGGTATATCTTGCCTTATACTATGGTGGGATTTGCCTACCAAAACAAGACTAAGGAAAGTCAGAGTCAAAGAGGTCAACTTAGGAATCTGTCTGTGCCCAAAACCTACTTACCCTCACAACTAATCTATACAATGGTTGGGATGTCAGCAACCAACAAAATAGAGTTCAACACAAAGTTCAGAGCTCTGTCCAGCTTTCTTTCAGCTCCCTTCCCCAAGTATAAATCAGTTCCAACAAAAGTCTCAAGATTGCCTTAAGTTCAGGATGACATAGAGGTAATCAATCATCAAGGTTCCCTTCCCCAAGTTCCAAAACATAGTTCCAAACACAAAATGTCTTGAGACTCAGTCCTCAAGTCAATAGGTAGGTTAAACCTCAGGTTTCCCGTCTCAAAATTCACTCAATGTTGTAATGGTATATTTTAGTTTTCTTAAAGTTCTGTGCCACAATTGCACCCTCTGCATTTGGTTGGTCTTTGTACAAAATATCATGACAGAGTTCAGTTCATTGAGTTTTTCAAGAATATTCTATTATTTACAATGTCTACCACTCTGTTGCTTAATATGCTTTTCTTTGGTTCCAGCCGTTTCACACACGAAAGAGCATTCCCATATGTGAAAGAAGACTACGTCAAAAACACTGCACCAAGCCGGTCCCCACAAAAACAACAGGCAAGTGCGGTTTAGAAATACATTGTATAGCACCAGCAATGATAGTAGTGATCAAGATGATGTGGGCGAAGGAACATCCACTGCGATTAAGAAACCCAACACAAAGGGATGAGGACAACCTAACAGAGGCAATGGTAATGGCAGCTATAGATGTAATTCACAGGCTTTTTGTATACCAGGCCCAAGATCAAACCAATTGGAACGACGGGTCAAAACAGACACAAAGCGGCAATTGCTTCTAGTTAACCTCTCTGACTACAATCCGACTGAACTAGAGCAACAAGTCTTCAATAAAGGACTGGGATTTGTTCTTACTAAGGAAAATGATCCCTTTGACTTCTGGGTTGAGTTTAACAGCCTCATGAGAAAAATACATCTCAAAGAATTTTTTGGCACAAGCATCGACTACACCGTTTGAAAGATCTACTAATTGTACTGGTGTAAGGAACCCCTCCATCTTTTGCCCACCGAACTGCAGTTTCTCACCAGAATCCTAAGTCATTGAAAAGAAATTTCTCGCTGACATTGCCTCAATTGAAGCTAATCTTCACAAACCATTCCAAAATCTGACTAAAAATGAGACAGAAGCAATTAAATCCTTGTCTTCCAATCGGACCATCCTCATTAAGAAGGCAGATAAAGGCAGAGGAATAGTGATTCTTAATCGTCAGAACTATATTAATAAATGTGAAAGCCAACGCCGAAATACACACTACTATGCCCTTTTCAAAGAAGATCCAACCAAAGAATTACAGCATCTCATCTCTGGAACAATTTCAAAAGCCAAAGATCGCAATTGGATTTCAAAATTAGAAGCTGATTTTCTGATCAATACTAAACCTACCATTCCTACTTTCTACACACTTCCTAAAATATACAATACTCTGGTAAAACCTCCTGGAAGACCAATAGTAGCCGGCATTCATTCCGTGTTGGAGCCCCTCTCGAAATTTGCTGACCACTATTTAAAAGGGTATGTTAAAGGTACGAGATCCTACCTTAAAGACTCTAGAGATGTGATCAATCAATCTGAAAATTTTGAATACAATCCAGATATATCTAGCTTACTAGGTTTGGACATTGTTTCCCTCTACACAAATATTCCTCAACAAGCTATGCTTGACACTATAGAAGAGATTCTTCTGAACAGACAAGATCAAGACCCTGTTCCCACATCGTTTATTATGTGGTGTGTAGAGATAGCACTGAAACGCAATTATTTTGAATTCAATGGAAACTTTTATCAACAGATCGAAGGTACTGCGATGGGGGCCACCATGGGCCATAGCCTGGCAAATCTCTATGTTGAGACATTAAAAAAAACGCACATTTATAGTGAGAATAATCCATTCATTGACAACATTAAAAAGTGGACTCGCTATATTGATGACATTCTCGTCATCTGGGAAGGATCCATCGATACTGCCAACAGTTTCTTTGCTTGGCTCAACACGTTGAATCCCCATCTTCAATTTACGCTGACTGCCAATAAATGAACCACCAATTTCCTGGACCTTACGATCTTTCATCGAAATGGCACACTGAAAGTGAAACCTTACCACAAGCCTACTGATAAGAACTCCCTGCTGGATTACAGAAGTCATCATATCAAACATTTGAGAGACAATTTACCATTTGGTCAGTTTTTACGCCTCAAACGTAATAGCTCTGACTGAAATAAGTTGACATTGGAACCAACAAACCTTGGGTACAAAAGAGTCTTACCAATTGCAATACTGACCATGTCACTTATCAGATTAAATGTACTTGTGGACTACCATACATGGGTAGGAATCAGAAAAGTCAAAACTTGCATTATCGAACATAGGAGTTCCCTAAAAAACTGAAATTGCACCTATGGGCAAACACTTTACTCAAATGAATCATGGCTATGAAGACTTTACTTGGACAGTTCTACTCTCCTTCAAAGGTAGCAATGCACTTGCATTGGAGAATAGATTATTCAAAAAAGAACAAGAAATGATCAACATGATGAACAGTGATGTGATTGGTTTGAACGATTCAGTCGAGTGGTACAAAATTAAGAACTAACTACAACCTAATAAAATGGTTTCCCTCCTCAACAGTTATGGGCCATTCATGCACCTACCAACAGAGAGACTATCTTGTCATTTTATTCTTCTATATGTCTGAGGTTAGGACTACTTTCATTAGCAGTCCTGTTCCACAATGTCGGCTATTCTGGCATGATTAGTCCGCAATCCTCCACATACTTATTATTGTTTTAGTGGCATTTGTTTTTAGCAATTTTGCTACGTATCAGCTCGGCTTGGTCTCTGGGTTGCCGTGAGCCACAACAAGATTCATTTCAGCTACATCTGCGGTCCGTCTGCGCTGACTAACTCTTGAGGTACAGTGCTTTATATATTATTTACTGTTCCTATCGAGTAGAGTCTGTTTAGTAGTATGCTATTCATGTTACTTACAGACATGTTATTTACATAAACAGGCCAAGTATTCACGTCTATGTAACTCATCTTCCGACGACCTGAATCCTCAGTGACATTTGCAATTCCCCTGTGTTCTCGACGCTAAAGGTAATTTTCATGATAATATAATTCGCTCATATCCTAGTAAGCATAGCTAAAAGTTTAGGCTTTGGCCTCCTATAATAAAACTGGGCACTATACCTTTGATATCTGCAGGTTGCCTTTACATTCCGTTTGATTTGATTCTGCATTTCATCAGAATTTCCGGGCCACTCGATAAATTCCAGGAAGGAACTCCTACCTCTAGTGCGACTCGCACTTTCGGTGCAGCCACGGACTCATCATCTGTTGGTGCTCCTCTTCTAAACTTTCTAGCCGGACAACTCACCAAGCAGGTGTTAGGCAGAAGCCTGTGCAGTTCCCTTAGGGACCACTGCAAAAGGCTTAAGACTACAGGTGTTGGCAGTAAACCCAATTGGTAGCAGTCTGTACCACCCAGATTTACCTGGTACCTGTGGCTGAGCAGCCAGACTTCTCTCAAGAAGAGTTAGACAGTATATAGAGTATACAAGATAGGTACCAAAATACAGTAGCACAAGCAAACACTGACCAGAGCTTGGGTATAAAAGTATATAATTATTTATTTAAAAACACACTTTGTAAAATACACTAACACTAATATGGCAAGCAAGTTCAAACAAAGTCACTAACTATATATATGCATCCCTGATCACTTATTGAACAAGTCTTAGTTAAAACACCACTTATTTTCAGACAGAGGTGAGTGCTTAACCTAAGATGGCACTCCAATAAGTTAATTAAAAAGGGAGGGAAAAAGGCAGAATTAGGAACATTCACAATACCAACACTTTAGAAGAACCAGAGCAAGTCAGAAAAGGCAAAGTCTACTGAGGAGCAAGAAAGTCATAGGCCAGGCCCACTCTTGAAGAGAGCGAGCCGGAATGTGTCCAAGATCACACAGTTGAATAGTACTTTTAAAGAGTTGTTGCAAAGAGTTCAAAAAGGGTTGGCTCAAGTCAGGAAAAGTTAGCTAGTAGGTCCCAGGTCACCCCAGGATAGAAAGTCAAGGATTTACGGGACACCTTGAACAGTTTGTTGCAAGGGAGACCAGGCGGGACTCAGTACCTGAAATGGTGAGAAAGCTCCAGCGGGGGCAGTTGTTACTGGTAGCGGGTGGAAGTCGGTGCTTCGTCCAGGGGAAGAGGAGATCTCGACGTGGAGGAAAGCTGGAGGTCGTTGCACTGCCAGGGAAGAAACCAACCGCGGAGTTTCCCGTTTAAAAGGTACTACCCTTTTATTCGCAGTAGTGGTGAAGCGTGGCTATCCGGGCGCCGGGGTGCTTGGCACGGGCGATTCGACCACGAGACGATCCAGGAAGGCGAAAAAGAGGGCGAACTGGTTATCCCCACCAGTTCAGAGGAAGACGACTCTCCAGGATGAAGATCTTCTCTGTCGTTGGGAAGTGGTGAGACGGTTCAGCAGGGCTCCACCGGTGGTGTCGTCGTTGCAGGTCGGCTCAGCTCCTCTCTCTTTGGATTCTTTGGTCCTGTGGCGACTTCTGAAGTTCCAGTCCCCAAAGCCCTGCTTTTATGCAGAAAACCCCCATTCATCAGTCCTACCTGACATTCAAACATGCTAAGTGGTGAGCCGGGCCACTGGGCCAATCACACAAGAGTGCGACTTGAGTTGCCAAGGCAACTCAGTCCAGGGTGCCTAAACCCCCCTCCCACACATCCTGTAGACCCAGACAGAGTGGCACCACTTTTGGAGGCTTCTGTGGAGAAGCCCGCCAAAAAGTGGAACAAAGGGCTCGACTTGGGTTGGAGTTACAAAGGCGAACACAAACGCCATTTTAAAACCGAGTCCTTGCAAAAAGACCTAACCGGGGAATAAATATTAAATAAATAACATTGCACCAAAAAGTGGTGCGTTTAAAATGAATGGGAGAATCCCATAGGAAATATTCCGGTGGAATATTTCGCGTGGTTACCACTGCCACCAGCCAGAAACTCGATGAGGGGGGACTGCACAGTGCCCCCTCGAAAAGCAGACCCTGGGGAAATCTAATTACCCCTACCAGTACTTCCACAATATGATGGTTGCTACTGGTTCTGTTCACAATTAAAGACTAGTAAAATCAATGGTGACTTTACATGCACTGGGAGACAGAAGTCAGTCCTAGGGTATGGAGTATATGTTTGGGGGTCACTATGACACCCCTGTGTTACTGCACTGAGGGTGCTGTGTAACACACTTACCAAAAACCACATGAAACCCTATGGAGTAAAAGACCCCATAGCCCATAAAACACATTACAAAGTCAAAGGATATCTCAAATCACGTCTAAGAGTGGGAGAAAGAGAGTCTCACTCTTAGCAGGAGAAAAAAAATAAACCCCAAAAATCCAGCAAAGCTGCTGGGGGACTCACTAGGTTTGGCTTTAACAATTCAGAAGTGCTAAGTTTATGCTTTTCTCTGCAGCTTTGGCAACGAAGGGCCTATTAAGAAGTCCCATCATCTTACCTATGAAGTTGCTCACCCCCACAAGAACCATCCAAGGTATTTTTACCTTTATTGTGTAGGTTCTAAGTTCTACTTGGTGAACTGCTAAGGAATTTTAGCTATTATTTTGCTTACCCTTTATTTTCTTTTAACTCTACAGGTTGCACTGGTCTTTCCACTTGGATTCACTGAATAGGATTCTACTCAAAAAGTACCCTCCTACATGTTCAGACCCCATTGCTCCGGATTGTAACAGAGTTAACAACTACCAGATTTGTCTATGACCTGATAAATGTATACAATGACCTAATGCTTTGATACATATACAATTGTTTTTCTGTAATAAAATTCATTCATTGGTTTAGACAAATACCTATGATAATTGTTTTACAACGGTTTTTTTGTCAACAGCCTTAGTGCTAATATATGTTTAGTGATTTAATTATTCTTTTAACCATTGTTTATACTCAATTTAAATATTGCTGATTTTTATGCAAGTCTGCTATTAATTGCTACTTTGTTCAGTGCAACCTGTTACCCTGAACTGTATCTCATTTATAAATATTGTCTACCCACCCCGGTCCTAGATAAGAGTTTACACTCCAAACTTGTGTTTGTATAGTATGACCGGTATTCCTCCAATATCTGAAGTCACTTGTAGGTTCTGCATGTAAGAATTTTTCTTGCATTACAGTTTCCTGCACTTTTGGGCTTGGCACATGATGGTTTTATTTAACTTTTAAAGCTTCATTCATTTGTAATATTCATAGTTAATAATTATGATTGTTCATCCAGTTTTCTCTCAATTCGGTATTCAATAAGCATGAAGATATGTTGGTTATGCTTTTCTGATATTCAATAAGCATAAATATATGTTTGTTAATCTTTTCTGCTATTCAATAAGCATGAAGATATATTTGTTGAGTTTTTGGTTCGGGATTCAATAATTGTTAAAGGTTTCATTCAGTTCCTTCTAGTCATTTTATATCTTTGTAAATTGGTTTTAACTTGCCCAACACTCAGACTTTCAAAAAATGTGCTTTCCTGAACACGCGACCACTCCGCTACAAAGTTATTCTCAATTGTTCAATAGTTATCAAGGCATGGGATTGGAGACCTTTGAAAACATGTCTAATGATGCATGCGGCTAATCCGATACTAAGTAATTGCTCTGCATAAGTTCAAACACTCGCATACCGGGTTTCTGCTTTCCAAGAAACTCACTGGTTGCTTATTTGGGGGTTCCCGCAGCGCAGATCTCTCGGCCTTCTGTTCTCACACTCCAGGCTCCACCTTCTGCCCCTCGGGCACTCCTGGGATGGCTTCTGGTCCCAGTAGAACGGGCACGGGCAGTAGACCAGAAAAAGTGGAAGACTCCCTGCATGGCTCCCCTTGCAGCGTTCGTTCAGTTCCACGGAGCCCCAGCTCCTGGGCTGCACTCCCATGAACTGTCTGCGTGCCGCACACTCATAGGCCTCTTGCTGCTTCTCTTGGCCTCTTTGTTGCTGCTCCACCATCACCGTCACTGCATCTCCTGACACCATGTGATTGGGTCTCTCCTTATACCCTGCAGCCCTTTAACAGGCTGCAGGTGTGAATGTAAAATCAACCCTGCTTGACCAACATTAAGGGGACATGTCTGACCTCTACAACTCTCAGCAGGCCTCTTCTTCGTCCCAGTACCAGAGTGGTGAAAGCACCTAGTCTTCATTACTCCTGGTTGCCTCTTATTCGTCGCAGCACTGTCAGTAGTCACATATGGGGGAAATCCGGGGAGTTGACACTCAATAGGCCATAAGGGCAGGGGAAGGATGGGTTTGGTCATTAGTAGGAACAGGGGGATACCATGTCTCTCCCAAAGGCATCCCATTCCCAGTCCTCAAACACCCTGGACCCAGGTGATCCTCCCTCGCTTGTCCACCCCCAGGGTCAGAATACAGGAGCAATGGCCTTTCACTGGCCACTTGCGCAGAGGGCCCATGGGGAATAAGAGTGAGGATACTGTAGAGGAGGAGCCAAGTACCTCTATCAAAAGCTCTGCCCCCACATTGCCTATATGTTGGGAACTGGAAGCTGCGACACGTGCAGTACCAGTGAGGATGCCAATACCACAAGGAATTCTTGAGACAAAGTATCCACTAAGAAAACCCTATATGCACTCATGGAGAAACAATGGTCTTCTGGACAGAGTCCCAGAAGAACTGTGAAAACGAATGAGAAAAAAGACTGGTGACGTCATACGAAGCAGAACTGACGCACTCAGAAAATATACAAATGAAGAAAGTATATAGACATTCTATTGAATCTGAAGATAAGGTGTCGAAGATGACCAACATTTCAGGATCGAAATGAAGATGCTCGTGTGAAGAAGCACTGAAGAAAATGCAAAATCATTTTACACTTGGACAGATGCCGCAGCGCAAGTAGACAAAGTAATCTTAACGCTGGCTACATAGTAAATAGATTGCGACGATGCACTAATGTATACACATAGGAATGTATCAAATCTGGATGTTCCACAATGTACTTTAGAAAACATGAAACCCTGTCAATGGAGAGGGCTCAGAGAGTGGCACAGTTGGAAAATAGCTAATGGCGAAGGAGAATTCAAGAAAGCCTGGCTGGCCCAGCACCAAGAGTTGAGGCCACAGTGAGCCTGGTTGTCTGTCAAAAAGTTACAATGAACATGAGAAAGAAACAAACTTTTGTTTGAGGTGGAATGAAAAAAACACTGAAGGCGTCAAGAGTTCATCATTTAATAGTAGCTCAGAAACGTGGTCTAAAGTCACATGGTCAGATCGAAATAGACTGTTGGTCAAGCTGCACCGAAACCAGAAGATAAGACCATGCCATACTCCCTTTTATTCTCAGGCACAGAGAGTTTCTGCAAGGCCAAGTTTAAAGCCTAATTGAAAGGCAGACCGCAGGAGTGATGATAGAGGTTGGGCTAATTGAGTGGGGAGGCATGACCAGGCCAACTCTCCCAGCAACTGGTGTAACCAGTTTGCGTGCTGCTAGCAAGTGGAATATTCCAGAAGGGTTCATGTATGCCAACCAATTGTAGAGGGCCATGTACCAAAGAGCCCTATAGATTGTATAACCAATAGATTGTTATGTATTTTGTGATGATGAAGACGAATTGCACTAGAGGAGGGCGTAGTTGTCTAGCTGATGTTATAGACCCAATCACAATCCCGTCAGTATGGAACGTATACTTAGATGTTCCCTGTAAGCCTATCACTTTCCTTAGTAGGTTTTGTAGTTTGCCACGTAGTATGACGTCAATGATGACGAATTTTCACTATATAAGAATGCTTTTTTATGAAATGTGTTGAGATTGCTTGCGCAACGTTGTTTGATGTCTGTTGTACTCCCTGTTTTAGATAATTGCAAATAAAACAGTACCAAGTTTTGGCAACTTCCAGAGTCGGTTTGATTATTGATGTACCCCCACCCATCTCAAGTATTGCTACCTTGTCTTAAAGACGATCTGAATTGGCCTGCTTTGTGTGCCCCCCTTTCATCGCTTCCGGATTGGGGGACGCGCTTTTTCTATCGCTGTTGCGAAGCTGTGGAACAAGCTGCCCGTGGCAATGAAAACAATATCCAACCATTTGGCCTTTAGGAAGGCCCTTAAAACACATCTTGTTTAAACTCAGTGGCTGATGTTCGATGACTGTTTATTCTGGGCTTCTTTATTTTCCTCTCCATTGCAATGATGCTTCCGGGCGACTGTGCTTTATACAAGAAGTCATAACATAAAGAGCCTCAGGTCTTGGGGTTCACGTGGTAGCAGAGGATGGTTAAGCCCAGTAAGCTTTCAAGGGTCTCAGAATATCGGATGTCCACCGCATTTAGCCGGAGAACTGCAAGGCTTCCTGTGGATAGCGGCCAGGGAAAGTTCTTGCAAGACAAAGAAATAGGTGGGATGGGTCCATCTATCACGAAATCTTCTACTGGTTTCCACAAGGAGCTGAGCGGACCGAAAGCGACGGCGGCTGATGAGATGTTCTCGAGGGTCAGGAGCTGAAAGCGAATGGCGAGTAGATTTCTGAGAAAGGTGGAAAAAAATGAATGAGCATTGAGTGGGAAAGTGATAATGGAAAGAAAGTAATGGTGGGTTGGTGGGGTAGTTAGTTAATGACGAAGAGTGTCACAGATTAAACCCATACCCATAATCCTACATTCAAGGAACGTCTAGAAGAAGTTATTTCAAAATCTAAGTGGATAAATAGGCTACGAGCAGACAGGTTGCTAAAGGGAATAACTTACACTCCGATCAGAGTAAATTTAGGGGTAAGGATAACAGCGAGGAGCGCTGAAAAGAGATATATGTTGGGGCCAGCCAGTTCACCTGTTTGTATATTGTATCTGTTTTATGTATAGAGGAAGAAATGAGATGTCAAAGAGCGACAAATTATAGATTGTGTTAAGAGGTTGAGGATACATTATTTAGTCATTAAAGGTACTGATCGAATAGGTAGATTGGAGATTTTATTGTTTCTCTGAAATGTATTGTCTGTGTAAAAAACGGTAATTATTGACAGTCATTTGAGACTTGTCACAATGGAGGAAGTTACTCCGCTTATACACTTATGCAAACAGTTTCCAAAGGACACACCTAAACTTAAGCAATATAGTGCAGACTGGGTTAAGGGTATGGCAGATAAAATATTCATGCCTTGGTCACAAGGGGGATCACTGTCAAAAGCAGTTCTGCAGCACATGACCACATACTTGCACGCTGCGTACACGGGACAGAAATTGGAGAAAAGGCTAGCTAACCTAGAGCTGTGGAAAATGTTCCAGGAGGAACGGTAAGACCCGCCTCTTGAACACTGGATGCTTAACTAGTGTAAAGAGGGGGGTGTTGCCTTCTGCTCCCCCTACCTCTGCCTGAAGTAAATGGTGATAGTACGAAAGGTGAAGGAGTGTACCCATTAAGGGATCTTAAAGCAGCGGCAGGATATGGTATTCTGACACATGAACCGCCTGCTTATAGCAGTGACGAGAGTCCAGAAAGAACTTCAGGGAAGGATGTAATCTCTAAAGTCTTACTGGACAAAGAGAAAAATGAACGACCGAATGTGACTCTAGATACTCTAGTTATAGAACAGGAAATTAAGAGAAGAAAGGAGAAAAGGGCAGAGCTGACGAGATAGCGCTGATACAGAATGAATGGATGGTCAGATATTGCTCAAACTTGATGGGCAGAGCATCGAGGAAGTAAGGCAAGAGAAAGATCAAGATGAACAAAATGAAAAAGATAGGGGACAAGAGAAATGATTGAAAGATGAGAGTAAAAGAAAGAATAGACAAAGACAAGAACAGATGCATCAGGAAGAACAGTTGAGAATAGAAGAAAGCAGAAGAGCAAAGAAAATATGACCACAGACAAAAAGCAATTGAAGAATGAGAGACTAGGAAAGAAGAGAGAAGAGGAGGAAGAACAGAAATTAAGAGATAAAAGAATGCAAGGACGCAGAGATGAAGAGGTGCGTAAGGCAAATGAGAGGAGAGAAGTGAAAAGGCAGGAAGAAAAAAGGGTTAGAAAATAAGCAAAGAAACAAAGGTCATTTGATGAGGAAATAGAATGAAAGAGAAGACAGAGGGCACGTGATATTGATTGCATCGAGAAAGAGCTAATGGAACCAAGTCCAGTGGTGTTATGGGAATACAGAATAGTTTCTCCCGTCAAAAGAGGTGATGCCAGAACCCTCTAGGGTAAACCTAGAGAAAAAATTGAGATAGGAAATATCAGAGACAGAATCGAGAAAGCTTATCAGGAGAGGAGGACAAAAAGTGAATCGAGAAACAGAGGAAAAGATCTGAAATTGCGCAGTCACGAGGCAAGGAGGGAAGTCTGTATAGTCTCGAGCATAGAGCCTTGTCTTTTGACAGGCTGACTCTAAACAGAGATGAGAAAGAGGACAGACATACTAGTTGGGGACAAGATATGTCAGACGAGACAGAGAAACCTTCCGTGGGGAGGAGGGTGCCAGTGCATGCGGTCCTGAGGGATGCTTACAGACAGTGAAATGGTCAGACTTAGACCAACCTAAAGAAAGGACGCCAAAGCCTAGTACCCAGAGCGACCTAAAGGGCAATCTCGTATTGAGAGAGGGGAATCGCCACCATATGTGAGCAGACTAAGGCCATTGCCAGGGAGAAGGCGATCAGGAACCATTGTCCCTACTATGGATAGGCAGACAAAGGGAGCCGATTGCGACTTTGGGATTTTTGCAATTCCATTTGTTAGAAAAAGGAGGAGCCAGTCCGCAGTATATCCCCTGTCCCCAGAAGGATAAAGACAATTTAAAATCCAAATTGCCCAGCTTAACGCAGGGGCAGTGAAATGGATCTATGAATTGGAAAAAATGACAGAAGGAAATACTTTAACTATAGGGGACATTAAGGGTCTTCTAGCAGCTATCCTTGGGAAAAGGGCTGATGACATTTGGACGAGAGCAGGATACACAAGTGTCACACCACAGAACACAGCGCATGACAGAGCGCCATTTAATAATTGTAGATCGGCAGTCTGGAGAGCGCTTAGAGTATAATATCCTGATACGTCAGATATGGGTGCAATCATGGCATGTAAGATGCAAGAAGACGAACATCCACTTGCTTACATTCATAATTTTCAAGAACAGTGATCTTTGGAAACTCGACAAGCCTTGGGAAAAATCAATACCTGTATTCTATCATATTCTGTGTCAGGGATTGCCAGACCAGTTACAGAGGCAGCTCAAGAAGCTGGTGGGTAGTAAAGCAAAGCCATGGTCATAAATACAACTGACCATTGTGCACCATTACTGATTGTTGCAAGAGAAAAATCATAAGAGAGAAGATGCTAGGAAGCTAAGCTAGTTCAGAAGAAGCTGTCAAAGTACGCTAAAGAGAGGGCCTGGGACACAGCAAGTAGCGGGGATGCCACAGGTAAATCAACGGCAGTTGGATCAAGGAGGGAATGGATTTATGCTGAGAGGCATGGGAGGCTTCTGAGGAAAGGGAGGCTTTCAGAATAATCAGGGAAACTTTCACAATAAGCAAGGTGGTTTTCAGAACGTGCAAAATGATAACCAAGGCATGCAGGGAGGGCAAATTAGAAGACTCCTTCCTGTGTGTTGGACATGAGGAATGACAGGACATATTGCGCAAACATGTGGGAGCCAAGGGTATATACAGAAAGGCCAATTCTCAAGTGGGGGGCAGCTTATCCTCCACAAAATAGAGATGGGTTCACCCAATATCAGACAGCGTATCAAACACAGGTACCGCAAATGCAGCAGGCTTTTCAACCTCAGCAAGCACCATTGAATCTGCCACAAGGGCAGTCACAGCACACACCCATGCAGATACAACAGACTGCAAACACAGGACAGTTATTGACTCCTAGAGTAAGGATGTCACTGTCGCGGGAGGGAACCCATTTACAGGTACAGGAATAAGCATGTATCTACAATAGGACAGCTCACAAGGTGACTTGATGTGTTCAGTACTATCGGTAACACCAAATCCTCAAGAGGAACGAAGGGTTGATGTTACCATAGGAGGCAAATCCTTTTCTTTTTCAGTAGACACTGGGGCAACTCGCTCATGTATACGGGAGGGAACATTTCCATGAATGCTCAAGGGTTCTCTGGAGCTACAAGTAGAGTTCCCTTTACTGAGAAATTACCAGTCTCTATAGGAGTGTGTGATGTGTCTGTCCCGATGTTGTATTCTAGACAGACACTGGTTAATATTCTGGCCCGAGATTTAATGACGAAACTAAATATGACGATTTCCTTCACTGACGAAGGCACAGTGTGTTCCACGCCAGTATTACATTATTTAAATGTGGGTGAATTTATCATGGCATTTACAGAACAAATAGCTCTGTGAGGAACGCTGTTAAAGCCACACGGTTTTCACTATGGGGTATGCATTTTGTTAACATGGCTACCCAGTTTAGTGGGAAAAATTATGAGAATTCCTGATTAATTTTTTTCAGGCCAGAGACACCAATGGACGAAGAGGGGGCGGGGGGC
The DNA here is from genome assembly GCF_040938575.1 of Ambystoma mexicanum. NCBI lineage: Eukaryota > Metazoa > Chordata > Amphibia > Caudata > Ambystomatidae > Ambystoma > Ambystoma mexicanum. The sequence goes on from NC_090936.1 coordinate 670,319,342, forward strand.
AGATTTTTCCCCTAGAAAAGCAGGCAGCTATCGTGTGAGGGGAACTGGCCATGCTAGAAGGATTTGATGACGAGGGCAGGGCATGGAGAACAGTGATTGCTATTGGGGAAGGATACAGATTGACTAACGTCACTGACAAGGATATGTTTAAAGACGATCCACCATACGAAGTGGTGTTCGAGATGAGCCCCACTTATTGGATCAGAATAGAGAGAAGGGAAATCCCACAGAGAATGGTAATAGTGTGGCAGGGCCCTGCATTTTTTGATGAGGACATGAAAAGGTGCCAACCTCTTTATGGACTACAGGCCCTTATGATGTAGGCCTGTTGAAGGGGGTGGGAGAGATCAAGATAAAGTTGAAACCAGGAGCAATTTTACCTCGAGCAAGACATTATCCCATGTCTCGAGAAGCAGACAAGGGTATTTTTAAGACTATATTAGCCATGATGGAACAGGGTATTTTGGTGACATCAGAGTCACCATGCAACACTGCAGTGTATTCAATTTCAAAATCGAAGGGTGGTTTCATGGCATTTAATTCAGGACATGAGACTGATAAACCAGATTGTAGAAGCAGAGTTTCCTCTAGTTCTGAATCCTGCGACAATTTTACATAGTATTCCCCCAGAAGCACGATATTTTACAGTGATTGACTTGAAAAATGCGTTTTTCTCAATCCCATTGTACAAGATTTCCAAGATCTTATGTGATTCACATTCCGTCAAACTAAGTTGAAAAGCACACATTTGCCACACGTTTTCCCCAAGGGTATTATAAGTCTCCATCGATCTTTAATAGGGTCCTACAGATGGACCTAGACAATATTTGCCAAGCGCTGTGCTGCAATACATAGATGACATTTTAGTCTGTAGAACAACAGAGGAAGAGTGCAGACGAGACTCAATTCAGCTAATGATTATTTTAGCAGGATACAAAGTGGATAACGAGAAATTGCAGTACTGTCAAGAAGAGGTGTTGTACATAGGTCAGTTAATTTTGCATGAAGGAAAGAAAGTTACACCTGAAAGAGCTGAGGCAATAATGAAAAAGTCAAAACCACACACGATAAAGCAAATGCAACAGTTTCTAGGATTGTGTAATTATGTCAGAGCATGGGTATTTATTCCTACACAAGACTCCTTTTGCAGGCTTTGAAGAAAGCACAGGTGAATAAGGAATAAGGAAAAAATTGAACGGACTGAGGAGATGGAGGAAGGGTTTGATGAAATGAAAAAAAGCAATTTGCACAGCTCCAGTTTTAGGGATTCCCAATTATTCGGAGGAATTCTTTTTGTTTTTGCACACAAATGGAACAATTATGACCGCAGTACTCACACAGAGAACCTCATTGGGGTACAAGCCATTAGCATATTATAGTGGGATTTTGGACCCATTTATGAGGGGTCAATTCCCTTGTGAGCAATCGCGGGCAGCAATCCTGTTTGCTATTTAGAGTTCTGCAAGCATAGTGATGGGATGTTCCATAACTATTTGTTGAGCATGCTTTATTTGCTGCTTTGGAGAAACCTAAGGGTACACTGACATCCCAAAGAGCTTCTGTCTATGAGGTAGTTATATCGAATCCAGAAATTAAAATAGTTAGGTGTAAAATAGAGAATCCTGCCATGTTTGTAGCCGAACCACTAGCAGCGGATGAGCATATACACGATTGCTCAAACTATGAGGGGTTTTATGATGCAATTCCGAATGTAAAGGAGAACGTTGTAGCAGCGGGTGAGGTTCTCTTCATTGACAGCTCTTCGAATATTTATCAAACTGATGGTGAAAGGCATTCAGGTGCTGCGTAGTAAGGCACAGAGCTAATGGAGAATTCAAAGTAATGACAAGTGTAAGACTGTCTCACTTTTCAGCATTGGCTGCAGAATTGGTGGCGTTTGTTGTCATGCTCGAGAATCACGCAGAGCAGGAAGTGACGATGTACAGTGACTCCGCCTACGTGATGCCAACTGTGCACGCAGGGTTAGCACGATGGAAAAGAAGGGGCTACCTCAGAGTGGACAGCACTGCAGTGTAACACACAGCATTATTGGACAGGCTCATTAAGGCACTACAACTCCCAGTAGCCATTTCAATAGTTAAGTGCGTAGCACATACTAAGAGAACAGACTATTTCATGCGGAAACCAAGCCACGGACGGAGAGGCAATAGAGGTTGCATATTCAACTGATATTTGATATTCCAGGCGTGAAAGAAAAAATGGTCTCTATAATGGTTGTGAATGAAGGGTTTAATCACTTATCATGAACACAATTGATGGAAGTTCAAAGTGGAGCCCCACAGGAAGACAAAGAACTGTGGACAAGGAGGCGGTGTTCTTTTTCCCCTTCCGAAGCATTGTGGTGACAAGACACCACTGGTAAACCGGTGATGCCTGTAGCCTTATTAAGGGTGGCGTTAGAGCAGCTACAGTACCCCGCGCATGTTACTAGGGAGAACCATGCAGCAACCATTGCGGAGAACTGGTTCGTACCCAACCTGTTAGAACACGTTGCTTTTTATGCAGTAAATTGCATCGTATGTCATAAGTTTACTGCTGGGCACACGCGAGAACAGTGAGAGGAGTAATTCCTCGACCAAATGTTCCTTTTCAGCATTTACATATTGACTATGTTTATATGCTGCTTCTCAAGATGGATTGAAGCCTGTCCATGCACACTTCCTGATGCCACTTTGTAAAAGCATATGTATTTTGCATTATAATGTTGGCCTAAGCATGTACACATTGAACTGCGCCATAGCGATTTACGAAAAAGCCATCTTGGCTGCTTTGCTCTCATTTTTAATTCGGAGAACAGTAAGAACTCAAAAAGTCACTGCTTCGGAGGGTTCTCTAAAACATGCCCCTGCACTGGAATGTTGAAACCGTTGAGCACATTGTTTCTCTGTAATGGAGAGCCTTGAAGCACTGGCACAAACGTAGCTAATCTGTAAATTAGGTGCCATTCTGTCTTCCTTGACTCTCTTGTTTTCCTGCAGCTAATTGTGAATGTGCATCCAGACAATTAAAGCGAAGCACAATTCACAGCATATGTTGTTCTGAAGGATCGAACTACTGAGTAGAAATACAGACTGACCATTTAGTCTAGCAATAATACAGATAAAGTAATAAAGTAGAGCGAGGAATGTTACCTTGTGTTCGGAACACGATATACTCCGACACCCCTTTCCGCTTTGCTTCCCAGACAGTAAATTGTCTGCAAGGTGACGTTGAGTGTTCTAACACATGTTGCCATGGTAAAATGCCCAAGTCCGTAGGTCTATAGGTCACCAGCCATTATCACGTGATGAGCTAGCCCAAAATCGTCATGGTATTCCGAATGTGCATTAAACATATCTACTCCCCCAAGTCTTAGCTCACCAATCGAGTGTTAATAAACTGTTGTTTATATATTTGGTTCCTCGTGACTGGTGTGTCTTCATTTCTTTGCAGTAGCCTCATATTTTTGGACTAACAGAATGGCGCCCGGAACGTGGCCTCTTCCGATCAGACCCAGCGCTTGGCGAGGACGGAGTGTACGGAATGAGATTGGAGTATCAGGGGCCCCTGCACCTTGAGACACGAATCCTCAGCAGACTGCTACTTACGATCTCTGGACGCCACCGTTCGCCTAGAGGTCCTGACGGCAAGATACCTGGACTAGAGGCTTTTTGTGAAGAAGCCCAGCCACGACAATTTGGATACTTTGATGAGAGATCTTTTTTGATTGGGACATCGTAGAAGGCACGAAGTAGGCCCAAGTATGGGTCTCCAAAACTTGAAGAAAAAACTTGCGATGAAGTAGATCTTCGCCAACAACGGATTCCCGCTGCAGGTGATCATCGAAGGAGAAAATCAGAGAAAAGAAAATTAACAAATGTATCTGAGAAATCTCAAAATAGTCAAACTTGAAGAGCAAAAGAGAGGATTCCCAACACTCAAACGTGCAGTAAAAATGTGTAGATGGCCACTAGTGGTGGAATTTAGGGAGATGACTGTCATTGGATGGGGGCAGTATGACCCAAAGGACAGTAATTGGTATAGAGGAGGAATACAGTTTTAAGGCTAAAGTAAAACTGCTTTGCTTTTTACTGAGTATTCCCAGCCTGACGACGGGGAATTTTCACGAGCATATGAATCCATGCCACACCCCATGCTGGAGAACAATATATACTTCTTTGGTTACAGTTCTAAACATACAAAGTCAAACTTTTCAAAACTGTGTAAAGTATCACTTATGTAACTATGGCCAACTATCCGGAAATCATGCACAAATTCATATTGTTCATGTGGCCCTGAAGAAGTTGTTCTAAACCCCTTTTTGTGAAACACGTGTGGTCGTAGTTGCAAAAGTGATAATTACACTTTACACAGTAAATAGCGCAGACAACTGGTACAACTGTGTGCTGATATTTGTGATATAATGTCATTTAAAGGACCCGTTAACAGGTGAAACGTCGAGTCACTGCCAATCTCTGCAGCATTTCTTGCAAATTTTAACATTAAGGACAGCATCAAATTGAATAAGAAATATAATCTGGCGCAACAGATTCTAAAATCCATCTGTACATGTACCAAGTGATTTTATATACATCATGTGTTAATAAATGTACAGCATTATATACTTAAAAGATGTGTTCAATAAGACTATTGCTACACAAACAGTTGAACCACAAAGTTAGGCTCACCAAATATCGCTTATGAAATATGTTTTATCTCAGATAGTAACTCCAGCTACATTTATTTATTGTTTGCTTGTTAGGCGCTTATACAGCAAGTAAAATACTGTTTCAATGCGCCGATAGGGCGAAGGAAAGGAACACTGGAATGAAATAAAATACAAAACATAATTTTTAATAAGTGCAGTGGAGGGAAAAAGGACGAAAGGACCAACCTATTATGCCTTGTGAGTATTCAGAACATGCAAGTGCAGCAAGGAGTACTGGGGAGTCCAAGCTCAAGGGTGAGCCCACAGATGAAGTGCTTGGGTTCATGAGTGCTACACAGCCTGGAGTCACGTTAGGTGTAAGTGTGAACCTCTAGGGTGGCGGGTGTGCCAAGGCAAGTGCTGAGGGTAGGCAGGTGCTGGGCTGATTGGGTGTGGGAGGTCAGGGGCCCTGTGGATGGATAAGGGCCCCGGACACCAATCACATCAACTGTGGGGTTAGCAGAGGAGAGAAGAAGGGAAGGAGGCGGTAAAGAGGAAAGTGTTAAGGAGCTACCAGAATTTAAGAAAGTCCTGCTCAAGGCGCAGAGGCAGGGGGAGGCTGTTCCATAGGAGGGAGCCAGCTCAGGAAAGTGGTTGAACACCTACCCTCTGTTTAGCCAAATGCTTTACACACAAAAAGTTGGTGCCAGAGGAACGCAGTTGTCTAGAGGGAGAGTATTTAGTGAGATAAATTTGAAGATACTGTGGTCCCTGGGCCCAGAGAGCCTTGTGGATGATGCAGAGGGACTTGAATTTAATCTGTGCAATAATGGGGAGCCAGTGAATACTTTTTAGGGCAGGAGAGATGTGGCCGCTGGGCTTGAGGGGACAGACAAGTCTTGCTGCACGATTTTGGATTAGCTGGAGGGGTCGCAGAGTGGAAGAAGGTAGATTCAGAAGGAGGCTGTTGCAATAGTGAAGCCTAGAGAGAACCAGGGCACTGGTAACATTGAGACTCTGGGGGAAAGAAAGAACATGGAGAATTCCTTTGAGAAGGAAGAGCTGAAAGTGGGACTTCTCGGCAATGTCCTGAGTGCGAGGGAGGAAGGAGAAAGAGGAGTCGAAGATGACTCCAAGGTTTCTGGCTTCAGAAGAAGGATCAGGGGGAGAGCCCAAGGGAGAAGGCCAGAGTGAAGGGAAGACGGAGGGAGCAGGGGACCTGATGGGAAGGATCCCCGTTTTACAGGTGTTGAGGCAGAGATCGTTGGAAGTGCACCAGGACTGGATGGCAGAAAGGCTGTCGGGGATGATGGAGGGTGCAAGGGGGTCAGCAGGAAGGTTGAAAAAGAGATGTGTGTCATTTGCGTAGCACTGGAAGTTGGATGAGAAGGAGGATATGAGGCGTGCAGGCTGAGCAAGGTAGATGTTAAAGAGCCAAGGGGAGAGGATAGAACCCTAGTGGACACCACATATGGAGAAGAAAGTGGGAGAGGAGAAGGTGCCCAGGATGACTTAGAAAGAGTGGTCAGTTAGGAAGGATGTCGGCCAGTCCAGTGCCCGTTCCAAGATACCAAGGATATCGTGGAGCCTTTGTATGAGGATGGAATGGGTGACTGTGTCAAAGGCAGAGGAGAGATCGAGAAGGATGAGGACAGCTGGGGAGTTGGAGTTACAGGTTTTCAGGAGAGCAGTTTCCGTGCCTCTAGATGCTCAGAATCCAGATTGATGGTCATGGAGAGCACCAACAAGTTTGGTGTGTGAGTTGAGTTGGGGCAATGCCAGCTTCTCTAGCAGCTTCCTCAGGAAAGGGGTGATGGCGATAGGGCGGCAGTTGGCAGGAGAGGTAGGGTCTGCTGAAGGTCTTTTCAGGAGTGGGCACACAAGGGAATGCTTAAGGGAGGAGAAGAAAGATCCAGTGACAAAAGAGTGATTGCAGAAATCAGCGAGTGCGGGGGCAAGAGAGCCAATGTTATCTTTGATGGTCCTGGATGAGCAAGGGGAAACCTGTTTAGAAGAGACCTTCATAGAGCGGAGGAGGGTGAGGGGCTAAGGGAGGCAACGGGATGTGGGATGGGTAGCCAGGGTGTTCAGGATGTCCTGAGTTTTATTGTCGAAGTGTGTGGCCAGTACGTTGCAGATGGCCTGGGAAGGAGAAGGGGAGGAGGAGACTGCAGAAGGGTTGCCTAGATGCCTGCAGATCTTGAAAAGTTCAGCCGTGTTGTTGAATATACTGGAAACCTGTGCCTGTATGTGGGCTCTCTTTTTGGCACTGAGGGAGAGTCTGTATTGCCTTTGAAGCAGACGGCAAGACAGTTTTTCAGAGGATGAGCATGAAGTTTGCCACTTCGTTCTGCCACCATGCACTTTCGTTTCATGTCTGCAAGTTCGGAGTTGTACCAGGTGTTACGCTTAGAGGCAGGTATCAGGCGGATCCTCATGACTGGGGCAAGAATGTCATGAGTATTGCTGATGGACAGGGGGAGGTTGTTGAGTGCAGAGTCAGAGGTAGAATCTGAGGGGGTGAAGGCAGCAGCTGACACTCATTTCATTGGCGGATGTTAGTGAATAAGGTTGGGGGGTGATCAGAGGTCCGAAGTGACATAGGTGGGAGGAGAGGAGAGATTGGGCTGACCAGGAGAGAGGGGTGACTAGTGGGGGAGAAAGAGAGAGAGGTCACAGTGTACAAGGGTGTCCAGAGTGTGTCCAGCTGAGTGGGTTGGCCCAGAAGGAAGAATGGGGAGGGGAAGAGAGGTACAGAGGTCAGTGAAGAGAGTGGATGCAGAGCCAGGGGAGTCCAGTTGGATTTTTAAATCACCCAGGAAGTGGTGATTGTTGGTGGATGAAAGTAAGGAGGAGTGGAAATCGGCCCATTCAGAGAGGAACAGGGTGGTAGCGCCTGGAGCCCGGTAAATAGTGGCAATGGACAGGGTGTAGATGGGAGAGATGACCAACTTGCAAACCAGACTTTCAAAGGAAGAGTAGGGCTGGGTGGGTAAGATGGAAGCAGGACCCCACTCAGGGAAGATTAAGGCAACCCCCCTGCCAGTGCGGTGAGGTCAAGGCTTGGAGATGATCTTGCGGCCGTCAGGGAGGAGGGAGTCAAAAGCAGTGACTGAGATGGCATTAAACCATGTCTTTGTAAGAGCGAGAATGTCATGGTCAATGTCTACAAGAAGGCAGATGTCAGCGGAGTCTTTGTTGGCTGAGCTGGAATTAAGAGTCACGAGATGGAGGAAGTCTCTGCCTTTGAAGGTTTTTTGAGGTGGGGTACAGGGGCAGGGTACACCAGTCAGAGGAGGGGGAGAGAGAGTAGAAGGGGGAGATGCAGGCGTAGGGAGGAAGTTAATGAGAGAAGGCAGGATCCGGTCAAAGAGAAGGAGGTTGGTTTGTAGACCCTGAAACAGGATAGTGCCTGTGTTATAGACATTAACGAAGCAACGTGAAGATGAGACGCCGCCCAAGAGGACTTCCCATTTGGTGCCACCTTTGACGGCAGAAGATGTAGAAGGAGAGAGAGTGAAAATGAGACAGGGGTCCATAGATCTGGAGAGGGGACATAGATGAGGATATCAGTGAAGATCTCTCTGGAGGAAGCACTGGCATAGGTGTCTGAGATGGGAAGACCAGGGTTTGCACTCAAGATGTCTTTTTTGAGGTTTTTCCTACCGGACTTCATGAGAGAGGAAGTATAGGTGATAGTGTAGCAGTTAGAGAAGATGGGTGAGATGAGAGAGCCATAGGGGCGGCAGATGTTAGTCGAGGAAAGAAAGAAGAGTGGCTGCACAGCACAGTTCTAGCTGAACTCATAAGGTGGCCTAGTAAAAGTGCATTGCATCTTATTCTTTCACTTTCCATGTCTCTGCTGATGGCTAGCCTTTAACGAGCTTGATGACATTTATCTTACAATGATATAGCATAATATTCCACATTTCAGTTTTCAGTGATTGGGGGAGGAGCATGACAAGTAAAATTATGGTGGTGGTTATTTTATTTACCTTTAGTGCCATGCCGTCAAACAATGCTATTTTACCATCTGCTGTTCCAACCAGAAAAAAATTCTTTTTTTTGCTGGAAAGAAAACACAAGGGAGACACTGAACAATCGGAAGCATTGTTAATAAAATTATTTTTTACAGGCTACGTACATACTTTGAGGACATATGCCATTTTCTTTCCCAAAAAATTGAAAACACTGCAAAAAGTAGAATGAACAATTAAACACAAAATCATGTCATGCAAAAATGAGGACCTCTACTAGCTGGTTTGATACATTTTTGCAGGCTCTGTTAAGTGAGAATCCGGAGATGGACAAGGTGTCATTTTGGGTAACTTCTCTCTTTTTTAAACTATAGTCCTATCAGTTCTTAGACCTATCCTATAGAAAATAGAGAAGTCTAAGGAGTGTTTATCAATATATCATACAACATACTCTCTGTATGTCTTCCAGAAAACATAGTAAATCCAGATCTCTGCCCCTAACACCAAAACAGAACAGAAGCTAACAAAGTTAGGGACTTTTGCCACATGGGTGAATGGTGGTTGGTTTCTGTTCAAATGATATGTCTATGTTTCTGAACAGGGGGTCCCTGACCACATTCCTCAGTTTAAACAAACAGGCACCAGAATGTCTCCTTCACTTTCTCCCACCTAAGACTGTGAACTTGCTGTAAGTCAATGTCTTTTCTTCCCTCTTTGGATTTTGCCAGGCACTTTGTACCAGTCCCCGGGTACCTGTGATACCTGTAGGATGGCTGGGATTTGAAAGTCCTGTACCAGGTACCTCCATGGACTCACTTTCCAGTGATGACAACCTGCGCTCCACAGCTGTTGTCGATTGCCTCACCGTGCAGTCTCAGCTTGTACAGCCCAACATGGATGTGTTGTCTCTTTGGCTCAGCTCAAACTAAAATGATTATTACCCTGGCTTGGGGCCGTTCGGATCTCACTCTGCTCTGGGGTCGTTTGGTTCTCACCACGGCCTGGGGTTGTTCGGTTCTCACCTCCGTCTGGGGCTGTGTCTCACCCCGCTCTGGGGGTCATTTGATTCTCACCCCACCTTGGTGCTGCTTGGTTTTCACCCCACTCTGGGGTCTAGTCTGGTTCTTACCATCCTTGGGGTTGTTTGGTTCTCACCCTGACATGGCGTCACCCCAGGCCACACCTCCCAGGAGGAGCAGTCTCTTGTGTGGCTCTGCCGGTCTCTCTTTTCACTTCCACCAATGCAGATGGGCTCTCCTCCCCCTCTGCAGAGAGGGGTGCATGTATGTGTTGTTATCTGGGACAGATTAAGGACGGTGCCCGAGTACGGACAGAAACCACACCAGCCATTGATACATAAAGTGGTGCCTCATTACATTTGTCAAATCCCATATATCCAACAAACCTAATGTAGTCTTGAGACAAGGGAGTTTAACGCATATCCCTAATGTAGGGATTGCATGTCTTCTAAGGGGGGAGGGCTCTTCCCCAGTGGGATACTGCTTGCCCTGTCCCTTAGGGGGTTTTAAGCTTTGTAACCTCACCACCATAATCCCAAAGGGGGTGGCTCCCCCTTGGGGAGAGGGAGGAATTCCCTAGATTTGGCACAAAGCAGAATATTGACTTTGGTGAAGGTCACCTAATTTAAGCATTAGTAAATTACTACTTTTGCTAGGCTTAAAGTGAATGCCATGTGCGTATCTTAACTCCTGTGACCTAGTCAGTAATCTGACCTTATCAAAAGGGAACATGAACCCCGATAAGTCTGGCGTGGGAGGCCTGCCAGGGTGAAAGCCATAGCCAGTCCTATGTTGGGAGAATGCTGGCAGTTGAGGGCCCCAACACCTGTCCGCCCTCCAAGTGCCCGTATGTTAATGAACTGTAAGGCTGTCAAAGAAGGATGCTGACACAAAGGTGGCATAGTTTTGGTTATAGACTTATTTTGAAGTGAAAAAGGATCCTTGCTATCCCCAACTATGCCGAGTGCGAGAAACCAAAGGGTGTCTCACCCGCTAGTCCTCGGGCACTTGTCATCCAGGTGGCCAGGATATGGCCATCGCTTTTGGATCCAGTTTCTGGGGGTGGACCAGTGCGGGAGGATCACATGGGTGAGGGGTCTTCGGGGAGTGCGGGTTGAGACAACCAATGGTCAGACGCGGTATTCCCCGATTTCCCTTACCCATGACCCATCCCTATTTCATAGGATCCTGCAATGTCCCAACTCCCCCCTTTTCTACACAAACACTGGGCCAAGGAAGAGGGCGATAAAGAGGCTAAGCCTTACACATTTCATTGGACATGTCCCGCTAATCGGGCTAGGCAAAGTCAGGCACTTGACTTTAACTAAATACATACAACATCCATTAAGCTCTCCCCACACAGATAAAAGGCGGAACATAGAGACACCATCTAAGCGAGGTGCAACATGAGAAGGAGCAGAACTTCCGGCACGAAGGCGAACCTACTGGAGCAGAATGACTCACAGAGGGACAAGAGCAAAGGGTTGAGAAACCCAGGAGATCCCTGCAGGAGATTGTTGCCTTCGAAGAGCTGTGAAAGATACAAATCCCAGACAAGAAGACTGCATTGTGTTTCAAAGGCACCAGCGACTCTCCTGGGTCAACGGCAGAGTTGGGGAGGTGAGGACAAGCCTGTGGTAATAATCGTGACTCGAGAATTGAAACAGAAAAGACAAGAAAGGCATACACACAGTCGGTGAGTGACATGAAAGGCTGGTGTGTATTTAGGAAAGATTGAGAGTGCAACAATATATCTCACAATTGAAGGTCGCACACGTGTGGGTGAGACGCGAAGGAAAGCAGACCTGTGAAGAACTTTTGATTGCTGATGACTGTGAAGGCATCGATACAGACTAGCGGAGTGGTCTGGCGAAAGGAAGTAGCCCACTCCAAAGTCCCAGCGAAAGGTGAATTATTTGTTATAAAACGACAAAGTGAATGAACTCTAAAAATGGCTAAGGATTAAGAATAATCCTGACAAAAGGGGAAGTGACAAGGTGAATGTTGAACTTTTGTGCTTATGATACTGAACTGCCCAGCCCAAGAGACACTGGGGCAGATAAAACAAGAGTCTGAATTAAAGGGAAAGTCGAAGTGGTCCTGCGGAGGTCTATAACAAAAGTCTCACACATTTGAAAGTTTTTGATATCAGGTTAAGGTCAGAGCTCGATTGAGGGAGACCAGAAGTGTGATAAGAAGGGAACCCTAACAAATGTGGGGAAGGGAACCCCTAAAAGTGCTTTGATTGAAAGGTCCGAGTTCGATCGAGGGAGATCTATGTGAACTTTTTTCTTTGAAAGGTCCGAGCCAGACGGAGGGAGACCTACGTTAACGTTTTGTTGAACTGTGAACTTTTTGTTGAACTGTGAAAGAACTGGTGTAAGATACAATAAGTGATTTAACGTGGAAGGCCAAGCGGGCCTCGTTCCATGTTTTTGGATCTGCCTTTATTTTGAGAAACTGAACCAGAGTGTGTTGTCCTGTATACGGGGACGGCCTGACTCCGTGCTATCCAACGTGGGAAGGAGAGCTGATTCAACCACACTTATTCTTTATGATATGACATTGATTTTCCTTTGCATACATATGAGCCTTTACACACATTTTGTATAAGAGATAGGGCAGGGATTAGGTTTTGTTAGTATAGGCCATCTTTGATTTGACAGAGACTGACTAGGATTGTCTTTCCTTATTATAGGGATAGTAAAGACTACTCCCATCTTAGCTATAAGGCAAAGTAGGAGTTTTTCCAAACCCTAAAAATTGAATCCAGGTTTTGAAATTGAATCTATGATGTCAGTGTCATACTTGTGATACCATGCCTCCCTTACACCAGTGATCTAGTCTTTCCCATTGTTATGATGGACAGGGTGCCAGACGACCCTTCCCTGGAGGCCAGTGGGCTCCTCTTCCCCACTGTTATGGTACGAGGAGGAGGAGGAGGTTGAATGCACTCCCAACACTTCAAGAGTCAGTCAGCGGTATGCCTTGTACGAAGCCAGGTATGGATTGCTCGCACGCCTCCTACCTGCGCCTGCGTGTGCCCTCCAGGTTTCCTGTACCACCCATTGCCTGCTCTCCGGCTTCAGTATGTCACTGGGGCTTCCAGGGATGGCGGGCCGTCTTCTCGGCTTTCCCAGTCTGCTTCTTCAGCTCTGTGGTGTCTGCAGCTGCTGGGCCACCCGATTCTTCTTGCCCTTAGCCTTGTGCAGGGGTCCGCTCCTGCGGAACCATTCGAGGACTCATGAGGCCAATCGCTGTTATCGTGTGGTCCTGGGTTCCTCTTCTCTGGTCTGCAACCAGAATTTAGATTTGCCACGCCAAACGCTCTCCGTATCTGTTGCTTCCCAGCAGGTGCTGTAGTTGAGCTTGGCACTGGGGATGACTACTTTCCTAGTCCATTGTCGGTTTTTATACAATGTAGCCTGTTCTTTAGGGGCGGGCTGTCAAAGTCCCTTGTTACTTTTGAAAGGTTGATCTCTATACCTCCTCGGGTCCACCTCCTCTTAGTACCTGTATCAGGAGTAGTCGGTCCTTTCTGTGTTCTACCTCGTCTTGGTGTTTTTGAGACTATTTGTTTCTTTTGCATGACAGTAGTACATGGTTCTGCTTTCACAAAAAAAGGTTGGGGATGGAAGGACATGTGGAGATGTCTTATTATGCTCTGGGCTAACTCCAAGATGGTTGTCCTAGGGGGGCTGTTGAGTAGTAGTGTCCCTTCCCTAGCTGCATGAAAAGGGTCTCCCCCTTGGGTAGAAGTGACAACACCTTGTGAATCATCACAGAATGCTACCAGATTGTATTAGCCCCATGCCTCTGCAAACAATTACTTGCCAGTCCTTTACTCAGCATTGCAGGCAACCACAGCCATCTGGATCCTGGGTGGACCACCAGCAAGAGCGTAACCCATCATGGCCTACAGACAGACCAGTCCAGTCACCCAGGTTCTCTGTTTAGCGGAAGGAGAGAGGGCCATCAAAAAGAGAAGCAGAGGAACGGCGAGGAAAGAGGCACTTTCAAATGTCAACAGCACATGCTGCACTCAGACTGCAACCATGGAGCCATACATGGGAGACTTTTACATCTGTGCCATGGAGTGACCTTTTGAAAAACCTAACAAACCCTGAAAACATATCTGGGATTTCATCGCAACGCGCCCCATAAAAAACACAGAAAGGTATGCAGCCAGTGTTGCAGCATGGTGGTCCTGCACGTCAAAAAGGGTAGGGCTGGACTCATTATTTGTAAATGTTGACCATTGCACCCTACGGGGAGTAGGCAGTCGGATTCAAATTCCAATAGGAAAAGAAGAGGAAAGATGAGAAGGGCAACAGGAAACAAAGGCATGGTTTTATTTAGGTCAGAGGAGGAGGTGGCAGATCAAGAGATGAGTAGAAGGAAGGGCGGTGGACTGGAGTGTTGAGGTTTTTTGGACAAAAGGTGATGTACTGGTTGGCGGCAGCAAGTGGTACTGTGTGCTGAAAGTGTGTTGTAGACAGGTATACCAGAGGGAATGGGGTTCACACTACAAGCTCACTGTTCAAGCACCAAAGGCCCAACAAACCCTTCCCCAGGATATAGATGGAGGACTCAGCCAAGGGCAAGTTAGAACGGTTTATTACACAAACAGATAGGGATCATACAGGCAATTGAGAATCTCCCGAAATCACAGCTCCTGAGCCCATGCCCTCACATGTCAAGTGGCTTGTCTAACCCTTCCTCAAAAACAATCTTTTACATTGTTGCAGGATTAGCATTGGCTCTTGCCCTCTGCCATCCACCCATGGATTTGTGTTCTCTGATTGCTGATCTCCCAAGGCCTGGGACCCCACTCTGTTCTCAGCGCTCAGTGCACCTTCTCAAGGTGATGAGAAAGACTGTGTTCCAACTGTAGCCATCACTGCTACCACTTGCCTTTGAGAGTGCCTGCAGTGTTGCAACGTTTTTAAGGAATCCATGTTTCACTTTGTGACTGTTACACTGGGAACTCATCTTCCAACCGCGAGTCAATGACCATTGTCTGGCTCGGCCGCACAACGTGGTTGAGAACTTTAATATCGAGCTCTCTGGGCTGCAATTTGTGAGGATTTGTGCTAGTATTTTGCAGGTGGCTTCTGGTCTCTGAGGCCCAGGAATGTGCTGCTCATCACTGACCTTGGCTGTTAGCCCTAGCCTGCTCCTTCGTGCAGCCTAATTCTGCTTTTCTTCGCCTCTCGTCCCGAGGCCCGTGGCCTTGTGTAAGCTCACTACAGTTGTACTAGGATTTCTATATATCCATATCATGTTATATTTCTTATAGGTTAGTAGTATTTGGCTCTTTCAGGCTCTGTATATAATCCTGTAGTTCCATATGGTTAGTTGCAAGCTTGCTCTGCATCTCTTCTTTGCCTTGCGTTTGGGCTAGTGAAAAAAATAACAAAGGCGTTCAACAGTATATATATGTATCTGTCCTCTATCTATAGAACTGTGCAAGCATGTAACTTTGTGCATGGGTGCCAGTTTGCTACATGACTAACATTGCTATGTTGTGGAGTCACTAATGACGTCAGCACAATGGATGTTTGGCATTAGTCAATCTGATTCATTGAGGTGTTTGCATCCATGATACGTGTTGTGGCACCTGTATCCATAAAGACGTTGACAGGATAAGGTTTGAATGGTTGTCTGGGAGAATATCTGTTTGCATATGTAGATGTCACTGGCTCTCCTGGGGGCTGTCCAAACAGTGACTTGCATCTTGCGTTCTTGGCTCTTCGGGCTGTCATGATCATGGGGGTCAAGAGGGGCATTCCAGGGACCCTCTCTTGAGTGTGCAAGGGGGGGTTGAATGAGAGTACTAGAGGAGGTATACAGAGTGAGTGGAAGCTGACTGAGGGAGTGAAAGGAGGGTGACTGGGAAGAAGTTTGGGAGGAGTTAGTAGTGGTGGGGAGAGTAGTAATGTGAAGTGGAGAGAGTAGTAGTGTGAAGTGGGGAGAGTAGTAGTATGAAGAGGGGAGAGCAGTAGTGTGGAGAGGTGAAAGTTGTAGTGTGGAGAAGGGCGAGAAGTACTGGTGTGGAGAGGGGAGAGTAGCAGGAGTGTGGACAGTAGTAGTACAGGGGAGAGGGATGGAAGAGGGGAATAGGAAAGTCTAAACATCAGAGGGTGGAGGTAGGTTATAGAACAAGCGAAAGAGCTATCGGAAGGACAGAGGAGGAAGATGTAAGACGCGATTGGAGAAAAGATAGGAGGAGGCTGATTGAGAGGAAAGGAGACACAGAGGAACATCAGGGGGTGAAAGGAAGAAGGTTGAGTGGGGCTTGAGTGACTGAAAGGCACAACACCTACAGCCCCTTAGAACTAATCCGACATAAGTAGGTTTAGACTAGAAAGTCCCAGAGTGGGAGTGGACAGAGAAGGCGAGAGCCTTTCGGCCCTCGCTACCAGACTGGCAGCATTTAGACAGTAGGGGTAAATGATCTCTATATACTAAATTGGGAAGTAAGGATGACTCGGCTAGGGGGAAAACTGCATTAGATGAGACACTTGAACCATCTATGGGAGATGCTGTGTTCTTTTAGGCTGCCTGTGACACTCCCTCTATTAATCTTGTCCATTTGCAATCTTGCAATCTTGGTTGATGGTGATGTGTTGTCTACTACCCACTTTACAACGCAAACCGATTAAAAAAATAATTCCTTGCATTCTGCATGAACCACAGTGTGGTACTTGCATCCCATTTTACTGTTTATTAGCCAGTTTTGCCATGCTCAAGATGCTGCCCAATCTATGCAATGGCTGAGGCATCAAAAGAAGGCTGGAAATTATGCAAGCATCTGCAGTGAGCTTTATTTGTTTCAAGGCCAGTCAGATCTGAGTTGGGGTATCCCAAGATTGAGGTAATCTGAAACCTCTGTAGGACTGTGATTTTCAATCCATCCCCTCCCACCAGCTCATGTTCACCTACCTGAAATATAAACAGTCACTGACGGTCTCTGGGATCTATAAAGTCGTACACTTCTTTATTGGTATTTGCTGAATCTTTCTTGGCAGTTGCTGAAGTGTACAGTATAAGGCATTTGGATCATCTGGACCCTCCTACTAGGTAGCGCCATCTGGAAATGGATATACGCGATTATTTCGATTGCGAAAATCGAATACGAAAATTACGAATTCAAAATGTTTGCAAAGGAAATAATCACGCACATTACCACCTATATCCAGCCTTGCTCCCTCCACCTCCCAATCCATTAAACACCCATACTTACTTCCGGCGCCCAATTTACCTGTACTCCTTCAATGCTAGGCAGACCCTGCGACCTGAGTTCTGCCTCCCCATTGGCAGGCGGAACATCCGCTGCAGGATTTTTTTCTTTTCTAAACTCTTTCTTTCCCGTTTTCCTTTGTATGGAAGCGTGGACATTCCCTTCCACCCTGAATACCCATAATGTTGATCAAGGGATGCGAGGGACACCCCAGCAACCCCGGCCCTCCTTGATCGTCATTATGGGTTTTTGTTATTTTGGCACTGGCAAATTCAGCATTTTTGCACCTGCTGTTTTTTTAATAGATTTTTTATGCTGGTTTGCAGAATCAGGGCCTGAAAATTGCATTGCCGAATGAACGCCAGGGGACTACCACCTCTCCCTCTTCTGGATGGTTTCAGGCTTGCTTCCCTTACCGGGCTTGCCACCTTCTGCAAAATGCCAGGAACCTCTCGACAGCCCCAGAATTAAATGTGCTTCACTTGCGGTTTCTTTTTCTGCCTCCCCATCTCCTCTCTCAGCTTTAACTTCCTCCACCCTCTCTTTTCTTTCTACTCACATATACTCTGCTTCCTCTTCTCCTCTCTGCTCTCTCATCCATATATCATCACCCAAGATCTATTTCTCTTAGGTGGGGGTATGGGAGTTGAGAGGGCCCCAGTCTGTTGTGCCTGATGGCATGACAGCAATACCACGGTACATGTCCATATGTGCAGAGCCCCATTCTGGCCAGTGTCCTTCTCTTTGTCTCCTAGAGCGGACCAATTCATCAGTCTTAGAAGAAACAACACCAGCCCACTGTAGGGAAGGATACCAAACAACAAAGAGCAGGGAGAAACAGAGAACCAGCCCGGGAGCATCCAGCTGATACACAAACTAGAGGGCCCATTTGGAACAAGGAAAACCTGTGGCCCCTTGTGTGAACAAAAGGCAGGGATTAAGCCCCCTTTTGAAGGCTATGATGTTTGTCCCACCTTGCTGGAGGTAAGAGCAATCAGTGGTTGGCCCAGGTAACCAGAACAGGAAGCTAGCCAATGAATGGGGAAGAGGGAGTTTAAAAGGGAGGACAGGAAACAAAATGTGTGGATATTTAGTGGGAGGTCAAGAGTGTAGCAGGAGGAACTTAATGACAGACTGGGCAACGTTGGGTATTGGTTTGTGGGCAAGAGGGTTACTGGAGTTTAAATGTGCACGAAATGTGAGTGAGTGATTTTAGTAGTGAGAGTAGAGAGCGAAAGGAACATGACTGGGAAAGTGAAAAGGTGGCAAGAGAGAGGGTGTAGTGCAGAGTGAGTAGTAGTTGTAGCGTGGAAAGGGGAGTGGGCATAGTGTGGAGAGGGGAGAAGGCATAGTGGGGAGAGGGGAGTAGGTGTAGTGTGGAAAGGGGAGTAGTTGAAGAGTAGAAACAGGAGTAGCAGTGGTGTGGAGTGGCGAGTAGTAGAGGTAGTAGAAAAAAGGGACAGAAGAAGCAGCAGCAGCATCAGGGAGATATATGGGATACATTACTCACCGTAATCGTATTTCTGATGCTTGTATCTGCTTAGATTCACATGCTGTGCATAGGCCGACATCTAGTGGAAGCTGCGGAGTATTACAGTTTGTTTTTCGAAAGTCGAAAATGGGCGTCGACACAGGCGTGCCAGTAATACTATCCCTAGTGTGACGTCCACTGTACCCAAGATCCCTCACGCGTGTAGGATCCTCAGATTGTATTTTTTCTGACATGAGGAAGCATGAGGAGTAGCGTGAGTACAGATAATCCAAGCAGATAGACAGAAAAGGTAAGACTACAAGCAATCATGCGCCTTCTCTCGGAGGGGAGGAAGGGTGGGTCGCATGTGAATCTAAGCAGATACAAGCATCAGAAATACGATTACGGTGAGTAATGTATCCCTTCTGAGGCTTGTGGAATCTGCTTAGATCACATGCTGTGCATAGATTAGCGAGCAGTACCAGAAGAAGGAGGTGGGATGTGAGAAGGGTCATGAGCAAACAGGTGTCTTAGAACCGCTTGTCCCACTTGTGTATCTGTCTTGGAATGAGTGTCAATGCAGTAATGCTGAGTAAAAGTGTGAATAGAGCTCCAAGTAGCCGCTTTGCAAATGGTGTCGAGGGGAACATTTGCAATGAAAGCCAGAGTGGCACCAATGCCTCTAGTAGAGTGGGCCCTTGGCGTAAAAGGCAGAGTCTTGTCAGAAAGAGAGTAACACAGCTGTATACAGTTGATAATCCACTTCGAGATAGCGCCCTTAGAGACGCGATCCCCCTCTCTGCCTGTAGCTACGGAGACAAACAGTTGATCTGTTTTCCTTAGCGGTCTGGTTTTATTTACATAGTATAGGACCGCCCTACGCACATCTAGGGTGTGTAGTTTCACCTCAGCCGAGCTTTGCGGGTTCTGGAAGAAAGCCGGAAGCTCGATGGACTGGTTTACATGGAACTTGGATATGAATTTAGGTGAGAACCTAGGGTGTGTGCGTAAAACCAGTTTGTCCTTGTGGATAGTAAAGAAAGGATCCTGCACTGACAGAGCCTGAATTTCACTGACCCTTCTTATGGAGGTAATGGCTACTAAGAAGGCCGTTTTATAAGTCAGGTGTTTGAGACTACTTTTATGCATGGGTTCGAATGGGGGTCCCATGAGCTTAGCTAGCACCACGTTGAGGTCCCATCCTGGCGGTGGGTTCGAAATAGGAGGGTGAAGTCTCTTTACTCCTTCCATGAAGGCTTTAACCACTGGTACTTTCCACCACGAGACCTTGTTATGGGATGTGGTGTAAGCCGAGAGGGCTGCCAGGTGTACTTTCAGCGAGTTAAAAACCAACCCTGCATCCAGCAGGTGGAGCATGTATGTCACAACGTTGGAAGGAGTGCAATCAACCGGGTTGATTTGTTTATTCTGGCACCAGATAACGAATCTTTTCCACTTATCAAAGTAACAGTGCCTTGTATTTGGTTTCCTGGACTCCTTTAGAATGTCCATACACCTCTGTGGTAATTTGAGATGTCCAAACTCTATGACTTCAGGAGCCATGCTGCTAGGTTCATAGAGTTGGGTTCCTGATGCACTGTTTGACCCTGTTGCTGGGACAGTAGGTTGTACCAGGCTGGGAGTCTGATGGGTTCGCACACCGCCATCCTGCGTAGGTGTGGAAACCATGGTTGTCTCGCCCACATGGGAGCAACTAGGATGAGCGTCATAGATTCCTTGTTCATCTTGTACACCACCTTCCTGATGAGAGGAGTTGGTGGAAAAGCGTACGCAAACATCCCTGACCAGTTCATCCACAGGGCATTCCCTTGGGAGTCCGGCTGGGGGAACCTGGATGCAAATCCTGGGCATTGTTTGTTTTCGCTTGTGGCGAATAGGTCTATAGTGGGGAAACCCCACTGAGAGAAGAGATCTTCTACTACGTCTCTGTGAAGGACCCATTCGTGTTCTTCTGGGAGGGAGTTTCTGCTTAGAGCATCCGCTAGGGAATTGAGCTCCCCTGGAACATGTTGCGATGACAGGAAGATGTTCCGTCTGAGTGCCCATATCCATATTTTCTGGGCAAGCTTGGACAGATTTGGCGAACGAGTCCCCCCTTGCTTGTTCAGATAGAACATGGCTGTCGTGCTGTCCGTCCTGATCTGCACCGACAAGTTCAGTAGATGGGGCTCGAACGCCCTTAGCGCTCGGAATACTGCCAGAAGCTCTAGCAGATTGATGTGGTTCTTGGCTACTGAGTGAGACCAGAGACCCTGAGCTGTGTGGTGGAGATGGTGAGCTCCCCACCCAGTCAGGCATGCATCTGTAGTCACCACGGCTTGTACTTCGGGATCGTAAAAGGGTTTCCCCTTTGCGAGATTCTCTCTTGTCCACCAGTGTAGGCTCTGTACGAGTGTTGGCGAAACGACCACTAGATCGTCCCAATGACCACTTGCCTGAGACCACTGTTTCGCCAACCATTCCTGCATGGGACGCATGCGCAGACGCGCGTGGGGGACCAGGTAAATGCATGACGCCATCATGCCCAGTAACCGCATAGCTTTGCGTACTGTTATCTGTTGACCTGACTGATAATGCGGAATTTGCAGAAGTATATTCCGAATTCTTTCTTCCGAAGGGAAGGTCAATCCTTTCTGAGTATCTAGGATAGCTCCTAGAAACTGTTTTGAGGTGCTTGGCACCAGACTTGACTTTTTCTCGTTGATGGAGAAGCCTAATTCGTGGAGGAGGTCGATAGTCCTCTGAATGTTTGACCTGCAAATTCCTGGGGTTTCCCCCGTTATGAGCCAGTCGTCCAGATAAGGGTACACCGGGATTGCTTCCCTGCGTAGGTGTGCAGCCGCCACCGCCAGTACCTTGGTGAATACCCTTGGTGCTGAAGCTATCCCGAAGGGCAGTACCTTGAATTGGTAGTGGCGACTGTCCACCTTGAAGCGCAAGTACTTTTTGTGCGCTGGGAGCATGGAAATATGAAAATAAGCATCTTTCATATCCAAGGTTGCCATGTAATCCCCCTTTTTTAGGAGGGGGATTACCTCTTGTAGCGTGGTCATACGGAATTTTTGGGGCTTGACATATTTGTTGGCAGGCCGTAAGTCCAATACTGGGCGCATTGTCAAATCTTTCTTTGGCACAAGGAAGTAAGTTGAATAGATACCCTTGTTTACCTGGTGTCCTGGGACGAGTTCTATCGCGTCCTTTTCTAGCAGAATGGCGATCTCCTCGAGAAGGATCCTTTGATGCTCTAGGGAGTGCACTCTTTGTCGTGGAGGATGATTCCGGGGACGCTGCAGTAGTTCTATACAATATCCTGCGGATACTGTTGACAGCACCCATCTGTCTGAGGTGATCCCTTCCCAAGCCTGGGTGAAGGTGGAAATGCGTCCCCCTACTGGGGTTGCGTGGCAAGGGACCCTGAACTGAGCGTCACTGTTTTGGTGGAGGCGTGCCCCCGCCCTTGTTGGGGCTGCCTCTGCCTCTTCCACGACCTCTCTTGTTACCCCTGCCGTAACTCTGGGTAGACTGCTGGTTGTTATTCCATTGTGTACCTTGTCCCTGGGCATAGTTGCCTCTTTGTGAATTTTGGCCGCGTGGGCGACGAAAATTATTGTTCCCCCTCTGGTTAGGGGGTTTGTTGGTAAGCTGGCCAAGGGATTTGAGAGTCTCATATTCATCTTTGGCATTTTTAAGTGCGTCTTCGACCGCTTTCCCAAACAATAGGTCGGGTTCCACTGGCTTGTCTATTAAAGAAGCCTGGGTTTCTGTCTTGAATCCCGACTGCCGTAACCACGCATGTCTCTTGATAACAGTACCTTCTGCTATCAATCTCCCTGCGTTGTCAGCGGCGTCGAAAGTTGCTTTTAAAATGCAACCAGACACGGCTCTCCCCTCTGCCGAGATCCGAGCCAGCTGGCCCTTTAACGGTTCTGGAGCAGAGGCAATGAGCGCCGCGACTTCTTCCCATTGATGGCAATTGTAACTAGCCAACAGGGTGGTGGAATTCGCAATCCTTGCTTGGTAGGCGGACGTTGAGGCTACCTTTCTGCCAAACCCGTAAAGTTTTTTGCTCTCCTTGTCGGGAGGAGCTTCTGATGAAGATAAGGGCGTGCCAGCCCTCTTTCTAGTGTTGGTCACCACTAGGGAATCTGGTTTAAGATGTCCCTTTATATACAGAGGGTCAGACTGGGCTGCCCGGAAAATCTTTTCAATTCTGGGGTTGACAGCTCTGGTGAGGTTAGGATTCACCAGGGAAGGATCTATTCTTCGTTGGATGGATTTGAGGATAGGGATGGTCTGAGCGACCGGTCTTCTCTCTCCTACAAACTCCTCCGCGAAGTCCCTTTCCTCCTGTACACCGTGGGTGTCGATGTGGAAGTGTTCCGCTGCTCGAGCGAGAACCTCGTTAAGGAGGGGCTGGTTATCAACTGGAGAGTCAGTAACTGGGGCTTCGCTTTGTACTGGGGAATCTACTCTGTAAATTTCCTGCTCATCTTCTCCCTCCTCCAGGTCCTCATCCTCTGCATAGTAATCTGTCCCGGTTTGTTCTTCCATAAATGCAAACTCCTGGTCCTCTTCAGGGAAAACTTGTCCCTGATAACTGGGGAGTGGAGTAGAATATGGAGTGGAGTAAGGCTGAACCTTGAAGGGTTCAGGTCTTTCGACCCGGGGCTCTTTACTTAGCGGGATAGGATCGGAGGAGCCTGAGGGTGTGGCCCCTTGAGGGTTATATGAAAGAAAGTGTTCTGGGTTCTTATCATAAAAATCAGCCAAGGAAGACATCCTAGACATAACCCTGTCTATGTCTTCACTGGACCATTCCCTGGAACAGGGTATTACTTTAGCAGGTGATTTATTTTCAAGGGTAGACTTGTGTTTGCTTGTCTGCTTAGGCTTTACAGGGGTGGAAGGCTGTGCTTTCCGCTGTTTCCCCCCTTCTCCGTGCGTGGAAAAATGTTTTCCCTGTCCCTTGGGGGCCCCAGAGACTTTCGACGCCTGGCGTCGAGGGTCTGGAGAGGTATCTGTGTGCTTCGGGCGTGGGGCCTCACTGATGTTAACCGCGGTCTCGGTATCTTGGAGCGCGGCCTGGGGGTGGAAGTCGTCTTCGTCTCCCGACGATCGAACTTCCGTTAGTGTGTGTAGCGAGGCACTCTTGGCAAGAGTGGATGATTGCCTTGCGTCGTGAGGCGATCTCGATCGAGAGCGCCCAGAGGACACCGAGTCGGACCGTTCTTTTTGTGCCTCTTTCCGGGAAGTCGACGTCGTCGAGGTCCGGTTGGTCTTAGTGTGTTTAGTGTGTGTTAGGTGTGTAGCGCTTGCGTCGCCGGGGGTCTTCCCCATAGCCGCCTTGCCGGACGACCTTCCGAGGTCGGGGACCTGCGCTCGTCGGCTGTCTTTCGACGCCGTAATGCCCTCGCCGTCCGAAAGTACGGCGTCGCTGCCATCGCTGAAGGCGCCCTCCGCTGCCATGGCCTCCTGCCTGGCGTGGTGGGCCCAACGCTTTGTCGAACGGTCCTTAAGTGTCTTAGGTTTAAACCTACTACACGCTCTGCAGTTCGCTTCGGGGTGATCCCTCGGCAAGCAGAGATTGCACGTGGCGTGCCTGTCGACCCAAGGGTATTTGCGATTGCACTTGGGGCAGAATTGAAAAGGGGTACCCTCCATACGCACCTTAAGGCAGCGGGCTGCTAAGTGTAGGAATATATATAAATGTAACTATATATCAAGAGTGAAGAGTATGTACCACCCCCCACTCTCCCTACTTGTAAGGGCCGAGGCCAGCGGCCTACTAGGCCCGGGCCGAGGCCAGCGGCCTACCGAGGCCCAGATCCGTCGTGCAGCAGTCGACGGTCGATGACTTCTCCAGCCGTCGTCGAGGTTGAGGGTCGACGTTGGGGTGGGGAAGGGAATGAATAAGAATTAAAATTATAATAACAGCAAAAGTATGGCTAAGGCCAGGGAACTCCGCAAGATGCTTCCGACCAGTATGGCGGAAAAAAACAATCTGAGGATCCTACACGCGTGAGGGATCTTGGGTACAGTGGACGTCACACTAGGGATAGTATTACTGGCACGCCTGTGTCGACGCCCATTTTCGACTTTCGAAAAACAAACTGTAATACTCCGCAGCTTCCACTAGATGTCGGCCTATGCACAGCATGTGATCTAAGCAGATTCCACAAGCCTCAGAAATATATATATATAGAGAGAGAGAGAGAATATAGAGTAAGAGGAGATGGTTGGTGGAGTAGGAGCGAGAGAGTTGGAGGAGATAAGGGTGAGTTAGAACAAGTGAGCTAAGTAGTCAGACATAAATGGCTAAGAGCCAGATAGACCAGAGTGTCTTAAAGGCACCAAAAATACAATCTAAACCAACCCGAGATCCAAGAGCAGGGAACAAATAGATAGTTCTCGGAGTGAGAGTTAGAGAGATAAAGTGGTTGTCCTTAGGCCATCATCTTTAGAAAGACAGTATTTGGCTAGCAGGGGTTACCGATCTTTATTAGCGTGCCCTTGCTGTAGAATGCCCAGCACTCATTTGTTCGTGGTGATCTTTCTCCAATGATTGACAAAGTTTGATAGCCGGTCTCCCACTGGGGTGCAAAAGTGGGGGTACGGGTCCACAGTCGGTTCAGCAGGCCTGCTTGGTCATCTATATCCCGAATGGTGGACAACGATGTTGGCCTCCACTGCCGTAGGCCTGGGAGTGGCCCCTCTAGGATTCCTGGCTGGTCGAGCGGGAGGGCTGATGATTGGGGGTATTGTACCCCTTGGGAGGACCTGGAGACTCTTCCCCTCGTGGAATGAAAAGACGACTCTCTTTGCCGCAGGGTCCCCAGAGAGCGTGCTGTCTCTGTGTCGATCTTGATGGCCTGGAGAGTGTTATCTACTGCCTTTCCAAACAGGTTATCCCCATAAAACAGCATGTCCACAACCTAGGTCTACATGTATGTGTGGAAATGTGTGACCTTCAGCCAATTCTGGCACCGGAGGGAAACACCATTCCCCATCTGGCAGAACCCCGAGTCCGCTATGTTGAGCGTGACTCTAATGGTGTGGTCTGAAGCCACCTCTCGTTCCTGGAACCGGGCCAAGGCCTCGGCCATCTTGTCTTCATGGAGGAAGTCCAGGATGGGCCCAACCTTGTACCGCAGCTACCTGTCATATCAAGACAGGATGGCGGGGGCGTTGGAGGCCTTGATGGTGGAGGCTGCTGTGGTAATTGACCTTCCTGGCCAGGAGGCACCATTGATAAGGGGTTTGATGATCGTTTCCTGGCGGCGGCTGACACCACCGATTCCGGATAAAGGCTGAGAGCCGAGACTCCAGGCGGCTGAATCCAGGACTCGATACTGCTTTTCTCTAGCCTGTAACACTTTGCTGCCATGGTTTTAAGCGTCTTCATGATTGCCAGTGAATCCTTGCAAACGTCGTCCAATAATGGGACCAACACACTGGTCTTCCTTGGGGTTTCTCTTCGCTGATAAAGGAAGCCCTCCTTTTTCTCTTCCGGGAACCAGATTGAATAGTTTGGCTACCTTCGAGATGATGGAATGGAAGGAACCAATTTTGTCTAGAGGTGAAGTCCCGGCAGGCTCGTCAACATCTGGCAGTTCCCCATCGGCAGGAGCATAATCTTCATACTCATCCGTGTGCATTGTGGTGGTGTCAGTGTCTGTGCTAACACAGGGTTAGGCCACAAGCAGAGGTCCAGGTGCGAAAGACGCCCTACAGGACATTGGCTGACACCTAAGTGGCATGGGAGGACTTCTGGCTGCAGCAGGCAGCAGCTGTTGAATCTCTGCTACTAAAGTATTCAGGGTTGTCAGGATGTCCAGTGACCTCTCCCTTTGTGCAGGAGAGAGTGCAAATGGCGCAGCTGTAGTAGGAGCTGGGGTCAAACCCCTTGATGGGTCAAACAGCCATTAGGGCTCATGGGACTGTGATCCTTCTCAAGGCACGAGTCCATGGCCTCCCTCTTGATCGGAGTAGAAGTCTTCTGGAAATCTGCATGTGGAAGCAAGTCTCACTCTATCAGAGTCCTTCGGGAAGGAAGCTATGATGTTAATCTGCAGAACAGAAAGAGGTGCCACCGCCAACAAGGTTGTGGTCGGGAACTTTGACAGAGGTTTCTGTGGTAGGATTTGTCGTCGTCGTGTAGGTGGAGACAACAGTTGATAACTTTTCATCGCTGAAGGAAGAGCTGGTTTTCCTGACTTTATCGACGTCAAGGTGCTCGTCGACGAAGCAATTGTTGATGTGGCCGTTGTCTTGGTCGTTGACCAAGAGGCCATCAAGGAAGTGGTGGTCCTGGTGGACACGGTTGTCGTTGACGGCACTTGCGTCGCCAATGCTGACAGGCCTCCAAAAGGTCTGCTCTTGGATGGCTTGTTTTTGGATGGGGTCAGTGACTTCCTCGCAGATGGAGGCAACCCACCAGTAGGCAGGCTAACCGACGGTGACCGGCCCTTTCCAGAACTTAATCCTGCAGGCGCAGTGACAGCTGAGAGTGCAGATGGACTGTGATTCTTCACCTTCATTTGTATCCCCCAGAAGGAGTATCCTCAAAAGGACCTCGACCTCTTGTTTCCAGAGGGAATACGCTCTGCTGGCACCAGATGAGGCATGGCTGTGCCCGGAGGGCGCCTCAGAGGCCCTCCTCTGCTCGATTCAAGTCACTGACCTCTGGTGGTGATCCTTTTTGGTCTTCGACGAGAAGGAACGACAAATGTCACATCCATTGGTGGTGTGATCCAGGTGAAGACAAAGGCAATTGAGGTGCCCATCTTTGATGAAAATTATCTGGCCACAGGTCTCACAGGCCCTCAAGAGACCTTTCTTCGCCACATCAGAGAGGCTTGAGGTGAAAATGTAGGTCTAAGCCTGGGCCTGCTGAAGTCACGAAGTGAAGACCTGACGATGAAAACAGGACAGTCTTAGCCGACAACGGGTCCCCGCTGCCGGTATTCACTGCGCAATGGTAGATGAAGAAGAGATGGAAGAAATCTCACAGAAATGTAAAAAAACAGCAAAAATTCCATGAGGTGCCAAGCATGAGGACTCCAGATACTAGAAATGTGCGGTAAAATCTGAAGATGGTCACCAGGGGTGGAGCGTAGGGGAGCAAGTGTCATTGGCTGGGGGCAGGATGACCCAAAGTACACTGATAGGCTATAGGGGAGCCAAGCAGTTTGCAGCTTAAAGCTAAACTGCTTTCTTTTTACTGAGGATTCCCAGCCTGACGACGGGGAATATTCATGAGAATGTAAGTCCAGGCTGGAGAATCGAAGACGACTGGAGAAGCCACTCCAGGAAGAATACTAATACATGGTATGAATTAAGAGTGTCAAGGGAAAGAAACAGACAGAAATAATACAATAAGGAGATTCCAAGACTGGGGAAGTCTCAAACTCCATAAAACAAGTGAACCCTATAATGTACAAGGAAGAGGTTTGAAAGGTGGTATCAAAAACAATGAGTATCATAAGTTGGAGGCCAAAGTATATGAACAGTTGGAAAGAGTTACAAGAACTTGTGAATCAGACCCGCCAGTCTTAGCTAAAGCGATCATAAAGAGACATTTACATTTGGAAGAGTGGGGTCCGGTAAATAAGTCTCGAGAACAAGTCACAAGACAAAAAGACAAAGCGGAGGCCATTCGAAAAGACAGCTTCTTTTGGCCGAGTTTAGTTATTGGTTATTAGTGGTAGGAATAGGTAAGTGTAGGTTTGGACTGAGGACATTTTTCATTTATCGACTTCCTGTTGGCAGACGAGCAACCTTTAGTTGAGTTGGTTAGGCAGGGAAATACCCTATAGCGAAAGGGCGAGATAGGTATTTTCTTTATTCGTTAAATAAAAAGTTCAATTGTCAAACTTGAGTGCAACTCCTTCTTCCGACCCACCCCACCATTCATACACAGTCTCTGCACTGACATGCTATGACTCCTGCACAGATGGAGGCCTTCCCACTCTCGTGAGGACCATAACTATACTTCTCTGACCTTGACTCTCTCAAGTCTTCTCTTGATAGTGCTAAAAGGGATTGCTACCTTTCTCTCATTGACACACACTCCAACCATCCTCGACTTCAAGAAACCCTGAACTCACTCCTTATTCCCTCTAAACCATCACCCATACATTCTACTCTTTTAAAAGTTACCTTGCTGAATACTTTGCTTCCAAAATCAGGGAATCTCTCCTCACCCTCCTCATATTGCCTCCTACTACTTTCTTCACTCCACCTATTCTACCATCTTTCACTGCCTCAATCTCCCATTGTCCCCCAGTGGCCTCTCACTTTGCTAATCTCTTCAAGCTGTCCTTCGATTTCACTTGCTTTAACTCTACTTTCAAAATGGCCAGGGTTATCCCTCTCCTGAAAAATGAAGGTGCTGATCCAATCCTAATGACCAACTTTCAAGGTGTTTGAAAGAGTTGTATTCAATCGCCTTACTAACTTTGACAGGTACAACCTTCATGACTCCCGTCCAAGCTGGTTTCCACTCCTGCCACTTCGCTGAAACTGCTGTCCTGAATGTCTCCAACGTTATTGCCTCTGCTAAACATTCCAACCTATCCTCTTATCCTAAACCTCCTTGACTTATCTGCTGCCTTTGATACCATTGATCACTCTGATCTCCTCAATACACTCTCTCTGCTTGGGGTTCATGATCTAGCAATTGTCTGCATAGAGTCCTACCTGTAACTTCGTGAATTATCTGTTTCCTGGAAAAAAAACACCTCTCAACTCATTCCTCTTCTCGTTGGTGTTCTGCAAGGCTCTGTCTTGGGTCGCCTCCTGTTCACACTGTACACTTCGGCTCTCGGGGCACCTAGCTCCTGCTTTGGGTTCTCGTACCAACTCTTCTCTGACAACACCCAAATCTTTTTTTCCTTTCCTGAACTCTCTACTGACCTAGCTACCAAAATCTCTGACTGTGCCTCTACTATTTAATACTGGATGGCCTTACACACTTATGTTGAACTCCTCCATAAACAGAGGTGTTTTTCTTTCGTGCCAAATCCTCTTTCTTTTCTCCTCCCCTGACACTCTTCCCTACTCTTCTTTAGCTAAAAACCTTGATGTCATCTACGGCTCTTCACACACATTCTCTACCTTCATCTCCAAAATTGCAACAGCGGCTCGCCTCAACCTCCTAAATATTAGCAAAATCGGGCACCCTTTTCCCTTCAAAATCGCTGAGCATCTCCTAACCACTATTATCTTCTCTAAACTGGACTACTGTGCCAGTATCCCCTTTGGTCTTCCAAACTATGCATTCTGTCCCCTTGACAACATTATCAACTTTGCTACCAGGATTCTCTTTCAACTCCCTTGTTTCACCCCTACTTCATGCCATCGCCAGCAGGCTGACTGGCCAACTATCCAAAACAGGGCCAAATTCGAATTTCTCCTACTTTTGCATAAATCCATCCACTGTAAGGTAGCGCTGTATATATTCTCTTCTATCCAGTCGTAGAAACCCTCTCACAGCCTTCACTTTATCTCCTCCAACCCCATTGTGGCACCTTGCCCACACTGTGCTTCCTCTCTTTCACTCCTCTTTCTCCGCTTACCTGGAACTCGCTGCCCTAGGCAATTTGAAACACTGTCCACTTCGATGCATTCAAAAGCAAATTGAAATCACACCTCCTTGCTTTTGAGCCATCTTCTTGACTCACCACTCCAGCCTTGCTACTTACACAGCCCCTCACCACTAACCAGACTCCTCCCTCTCTTTTCCCTACCATACTAGCACTTAATAGTTTGTGGTCACAGCTCACGCTTAGCTGGCTAGACTGCCTACTTCCTGACCTTTACTTGTGCTAGGTTTGCCCACCATATTATTCCCGGTATCTGTTCAACAAACCCCTTCTCAAACCCAGTCATCATGCCACTGAAACTCTCCCCATTATAAGAGGCTCACTGCCTCCCGTTTATCTGCTATATTACCTTTTGTATGCTCCTTTATGACCAAAAGAGCTGTTTTCCCTCAATGTATGCAAAATACATGCAAATAGAGTATTCCAGACTTCCAGGTGAACCAATGCATCCTCCTGAGAATACCAGCAAGCAGAGAAGGGTAATCAGGGTGCCAAAGCAATGCACAGAACTTAAAACAGAGACACAACTTATTTTTCCACCTGGAAGGTGGACTTCCTCATGGGAGACAGGGAAAACCAGTGTGCCACAGCACAAGAGACAAGTGCCTTTATTCGTATTTGTTCCTAAAGCTCACCAGGTGGTCTGAATCAAATCCAATCCCTTGATTTTTCTTATGTATCAATATGAACCAAGATGTTGGCCTTGAGTTATTGGTTAATCCTGCAGCTGTGACAAGACACACACTTACAAGAATGCTGTCTACTGAAGACACACAAAAACATCAGGAGGAATCTAGCTACTGGTGTCTGTGTTTCCTTCCACAATGAAGGGATCCTCTAAAGGAGATGTGCTGATAAACAAAGGTACTAAGGGATTCTGCTTGTCAGTTGTCTCCTGGTGGCAGGATGGTTTGTTTTTATTTGGGCTGGAATAAGGAAGAGCGATGGGCATAATGCATTAACCTCAATTAGGGGCAGATATTTTCAGGCCGCTGAAATGAAAAAAAAATGATAACCAGATGTGTTGTGTTCGAGACTACCAGTACTACTATTACAATAGAACTGAAGAATATCAACCAAAGCCTGCCATTACTTTCAGCCACATCCTGGTAAACATTTGAGTATGTTTGGCATTCCTGGGAGTTGCCTGACCTTAGAAAAACCCCTAAAGCTGTGTGAAGTTAAACAGAAAATAAGAGAAAGAAAATAAAGTCTCTAATGTTACAAATGACACTTTTGGGTAGTTCACCACTGTTTAAGCAACAAAGTTGGCTTGTTAATTAACATACATAAATAAAACAGTGCTTTTATTTTGTTACCAATCATCCTCATTCACTGGAGGCCAAATGTTATGCAAGGGCCGACATAGCACTCCATTATCGGATACACTTGGGAGCTTGTGAATTAGTTATATGTACACGCCTAACAGTCATAATAAAACATACCTCTGTTTTGAAAAAGACTTGCAGTACAAACAAGTGACTGAATCGGACATCTTCTGGAGAGCATGCTTGGATTCAGCATCTTCTGCATTCAAAGCTATCAGAGAACCAGCCTGCGTTCCTGCTATTATCCAGTGCTCTTTGTCACTGGAGAGGTACATAATGGCCAGACATAAGATCCTGCTATCAGCAATGTCCTGCAAAAGAAGAACATCATTTCAGCTTGAAGCACATTGCATTAGTCCCACAAATGAAAACATCATTATTGAATGGGGACCTCTAGTGACTGTACCTTTACCTGTATCCAATCAAATTGAACCCCCAAACCCTGCTCTTTACAGAATAGGGAGTAGAAACTTGTGCTTAAGGTCAGGGCTGTACCAGTTCAGGTGCATTCACCTTCCACAGGCTGCTCTCTATGCTGCTGCAGGGATATTGCCATAGTCCCCACAAAGGGTTTGCCATAACATGAACATGGACCAACAGAAAATTCCATCTGGCCATATGGGTTTAAGGAGTTCTTATTCTTAATTTTCGTACAGAAAACGAAACAATTCGGTGACTTGAGAAGACCTCCAATATGAATTCCCCTTCCCTAAGGAAGGCTTAACCTGGTGTGGCCCCAGTGTTTGTTGGACTGTGGCCCGCTGGCTTGGTCATAGCCACAGGGCTGGGTGGGACCACAATAATCTTCCCTCTTCCCCAGAATAGCTGTGGAGCGAAAGCATGATAAGCAGTCTTCATTATAGGCCAACATTCATAACACAAGATGGGCTACCACCAGAGTTCCTTCCACACTCCCACCTTTTATATTAGTGGGAAACATGGCAGCTAGGGTGGATTCAAAATCCCCAAGGTGATCGCTCTTTGTAGGACCAATAAAATAAACATAACATAACTTTAAACATACATGCACATTGCTCCCTAACATGATAACATGCCCGACCTCTGGTGCAATCCCCACCCTCGGCATCTGCACAGACTACCCATCTGTTTCTGTGTCCAACCTCCCACAGAACCTGACCACCTGCAAATGCCAGCACTATAACCTATAGGACCCTACTGGTCCCATCATTTGAGCCATATGCTTAAATACCACCATACTTTTACACAAATACATAATATTGTACATGTGATAATGTCTCATGTTTGAATCAATTCTAAGTGCACATGTACATTTGTAGATCACTGTCCGCATAGCCGATACAAACAGGCCCCCTGATCTTCTATTCAGACTATTTTATACGGCGACCCTTCCAGGAGCAGAACATGTTTGTCCCTTGTTTCCCTTCCTGGCCCAAGGGACAGGCCTATGTGCTCCTGCATGCCCCAGAGAACACTACCACCACTGCTGGGCCGAAAACCCAGAAATTCTATCCCTTTTAGCAGTTGGCCTGGGGCCCATCACTCTCTCTACTGTGCGCCTGTGTGGTGCAGAGGGTGAACAAGACCAGCCTACTCTCACACATCAGCACTTTAGAGTTGCTCCACTTGCTGGGCTGGATGAGCAACCTGGGAGCACTCCTTGAGTACAGACCTGCCATCGGAACCCCAGATCCTCCTCTTTATCTATTCCTCACTGCTGACACAGCCTGGGTCTGTGCTGATTCTACCTGCCTGCCCTGTTTGGTTCAGGGGCAGGGCTGGTACATCCTGCAAGACACTTTCTTCTTCCTGAGCTGCACTGTTGACACAGGCTGGACTTTTATTTTGAATCTGGATGCACCACTGACATGGCCCTGCGAAAAGAGCATTGTTTCACCCGAGCTGCAATGCTCATGCGGCCTGGGGATTTAATTCTTGCATGTTCGCTCCGACATATCTGATCAGGCTTTCTTTTCCTCAGTCGTGCCCTGGGTGCCCAGAGCCCCCTCAGGTAGGGACAGCTTAATGCTCCTGCTCTTTGTCAAACGTTCTAATATTCTGATTCTTGCCCATTGCTGCCAGAGCCTAATCCACCGTCTTGATCACATGGGGGTGACCTTTCTACTGTCCTCTGCCAACAATATTCTAGGAATCCCCTAGGAGGGATTAATTGGTACAGTTCACAGGTAGGAACATAACAATTAGGCACCAAAACACATTAAATATTGTGCTCCTGTGCCAACTACTGCCCTCTGACCCACTTGTCCATCCATTACTCTCCTAACTGGAATTTTATAGGCCATACATGTCAATGTATACTCTTTTCTCTGTGGGTCTGTCAATTGCTTTTTTGTTTGGGGCGTTTGCACTGGTTTGTTTGGGAAAACATTTATTTTGCCCCTCTTGTGGGCATGCAGGATTGCAAGCTCTGAAATAGGCCAACAGCCATTTTGACACCAGGCACAAGTACCTCCTTTGAGCCAGCCCTGCATACCTTTGCTTGAGTTGTCGCCTTGTGTGGGCCCCGCAGTCTCCCTTCTTCACCACTGGTATGTTTTGAGTAATAGCTCATGAAGATCTCAGCCTTCTAGAAGGGGGCGTGATCTCAGGAAGCAGCTCCATTCCTTCTCAAAATGTTTTATGTCTGTGTCAACATTCATTGCACGGTACCCAACTAACATGTGTCATCACCATTCGAACAGTCCATGCAGACCATTAAGGCAATCTTGCTAGCAATTTCTTTGGGATCATAGGAGTAATTGTGGCTGTTGTAATGCTAAAGCCAACAGAATACTTAGCTGAGGTACCTTCCTGCCCAACCTCACAATAATACAAAGGTTTGGATCCATATTCTCAGCTACATAGCTCTGAGGTCACATCACCCAGGGATGTACTCTGCCATGGATTTGGAGTGGGGTGCTGGAGCTACCCACCTCTACTGCCTACATGTAGCTAAAAGCTCAGCTTGCAAATCGGCCAAAGAGTCCTCCACAGTAAGCATTGGGGCGGAGCCAGGGATCTGGCTTAGTAACGGACCGCAGGAACAGTGCTCTCCGTTTTAGCTGCTATTGAAGAGGTCTGTATCCTCTGGTGGGGAGATTCCAAAGAGAAACTTGAACTAAACCCAGATGTGTCTTTGGTTGTACACAGGAAAAAACTGAACAGACACACAGTTACCCAACTAATCAGTTAAAACACATTGGGCCTCATTACACGGTAGGCGGTGAGCCATGGCGCTATTAGCGCCATGGCTCATGCCGGTAAAATACCGGCACCGCCTTGGCGGAAAGGGGATTTACCGCCCCATTCCAAGGTTGGAGGGGCGGTAAATCCCCTTTCCGCCATTGCCCTTCCCCATTTCTGCCCCATAGGGCTCGATGGGACTGGGGAAGGCGCTAATTACGGCACCGCAATTTTGCGGTGCCGTAATTAGCTCCGAGGTCCCTTAGCGGGTTGGATTTTAACGCCTGCAAGAAGCAGGCGTTAAATCCTCCAACCCGCAAAGGGACCTCGTAGTACGGCGGTAAGGGTTAACGGTCACCGTTGCCATTAACGGTGACCGTTAACCCTTACCGCAGTCCGTGTAATGAGGCCCATTATCCTGTTTCTCTTTAAAAGGGATATTATGTTTGCAATGCAAAAACAGTTAATATAAATCCCCAAAAAATTCAAGTTGATTCAAAAGCAACTATAACTTCACCATAGCCATCATAAACCAACCATAATTCCGCCATCAACATGCCCTGCTCATGGAGTGTATTGTGATTCCTTTTGGAAATTGAGAAGCTGAATGTTTAAACTATTTTTCACAGCTATGGGTATTTTTGTGTTATTGACATTGATATTTAATTTGTATTGCGCTCGTACACAAGTGTTTCAGAGCGTGACGAGACAAGGGAGGGGAATAAGGGAGAACAAAACAACGATCTTACTATGCCCAGTGACATTGAGAACACACAAGTGCATGGGAGAGGGAAAGGGGAAAGTACATGGGGGGGGGGGAGTGGAAAGTGCTGAGCAAAGGAATACAGATAGATAATAAATAAATGATAAAAGGCAACATACAGTGGTAGTGCAGCCAGCAAGTGGCAAATGCTAAGTTTAAGGCAACAGACATGGTGTGTCTGATAAGTGCAGAAAAAAGGGGGGGTGCTGTATGGTTACAGATACAAACCCGAAGTGCAAGGGATTGCCAGGAGGCAGTGCTGGTGGGTGGCAGGGTGAGCCGGTACCTGGGCCCGAAAGTCAGAGGGTAAACAAGGTGCACAGTGCCGAGACAGAGCAGATCAGCAGGGGAGAAGAGGAGCGAAGGCAGAAGCAAAGGGAAGGTCTTGAGGTGCTTCCGGAACCAGAGGTAGTTCTTCTCAAGTTTCATAGTGGCAGGGAGGCCGTTCCAGAGATCGACCCAAGCTTGTTTCTTTGAAAGATGACTGACCCTGGGGGAGTTAGGTGGAGGAGCACAGAGCTCGGGAGGAAAGGTATTTACGGAGGGACAACTGAAGGTATTTTGGACCAAGGCCCCAGAAAGCCTTGTGGACAATGCAAAGGGTTTTGAATTAATCCTTGCAACCGCTGGGAGCCCGTGGAGAGATTTCAGGGTTGGAGAGATACGATCCCAGGGCTGGAGGGCCATGGACAAGTCTCACAGTCCTGTCCTGGATAGGTTGCAATGGGTGGAGAGTAGAAGCAAGTAGATTTAGAAAGAGGCTGTTAAAATAATCCAACCCTGAGAGAACCAGGGCTCGAGAGACAGTGAGCTTCTGGGGGAAGGAGAGGAAAGGCAGAATACCTCTGAGGAGGTGCAGTAGGAAGTTTGATTTTTTTTTTTTTTTTAGAGACATCAGAGATGTGGGCAGAGATGGAAAGCGTGGAGTCAAAGAGGAACCTGAGGTTCTTAGCCTCGCAGATGGGGGTAGGAGGAGGGCCAAGGGAGGCCGGCCAGGAGTGACAGGACAGGAAGGTCAAGGTGTGCCGTTGAGGAGGATCTTGGTCTTGCTGGTATTCAGGCAGAGATCGTTGATGGCCCAACAATCCTGAATGGCTGAAAGGCAATCGGAGATGAGAGAAGGAGAGGAGGCGGATGAGGGAATCCTGAAAATGAGCCAAGTGCCATCAGCATAACACTGAAAATTGGAGCAGAAAATAGCTATGCGGTGGGTGAGATTTGCCAGGTATTGTTTGAAAAGCCAGGATGAGAGGTTAGACCCCTGGGGAACAACGCAGTTATAAAGGGAGATAGATGAAAGAAAGGACCCATGTTGGATCTGAGAGGGTCGATCAGAGAGGAAAGAGGTCAGCCAGGTCAGAACCTGATCAGTGATACCCAGGTTATCACGGAGACGGTTGAGCAGAATGTATGGTTGACTGTGTCAAAGGGAGAAGAGAGATCAAGTAGGATGAGGATAGAGTGGATGTTAGAGTCAAGGTTGGAGAGCAGATCCTCACCGATGTTCAGGACAGCAGTTTCTGTGCTTCTGGCAGCTCTAAAGCCATTGAGACAACCAACAGAATCAGAGTTAAGGTTAAGCTGCGAGATGGCCAGCTTTTCAAGGAGTTTGTCCAGAAAAGGAGTGATGGAGATTGGGCGATAGTCGGGCAAGAAGGGTCATCAGTGGGTTTCTTGAGAGGAGGGTGCACAAGAGTGGTTCAGAGGGGAAGGAGAGGTTCCTGAGGCAAAGGAGGGGTTGCAGAAATCAGACAGGGCAGGAGCGAGGGTGTCAATGTGGTCCTTAATGGTTTTGGAAGAACAGGGAGGAACCTGTTTTGACAAGACTTTCATAGATCAGACTTGTCTAGAGACCTTGTCAGGGGAGAAGAGAGGAAAGGATGAGAAAAAGGGTGGAGGGGGGCAGTGGCTGTGAGTTCACAGAAGGAGAGGAGAGGGGGAGGGGACGAGAGGGTGCACAGGATATCCTGGGATTTAGAGATGAAGTGAGAGGCAAGGGCCAGGCAAAGGGCCTGGAAAGCGACAGGAGAGGTAGAGACTGCAGAAGGGTTGGCCAGCTCCTTGCAAATTTTAAAGAGTTCGGCCGAGTTGTTAGATGCCGCAGAGACACAGGCTTGAATGTGGGCTCTCTTCTTAGTATGGACAGAGAGTCAGTATTGCCTTTGGAGCAGGCGACAGGCCAGTTTGTCAGAGGATGAACAAGAAGCCCTCAATTTCCTCTCAGCCACCCTACATTTACGTTCAAGTGTAGCTAGGTCAGCGTGACATCAAGAATTGCACTTGGCTTTATGCTTCAAGCAGATCCTCATGACAGGGG
This sequence comes from Ambystoma mexicanum, assembly GCF_040938575.1. Classification (NCBI taxonomy): domain Eukaryota; kingdom Metazoa; phylum Chordata; class Amphibia; order Caudata; family Ambystomatidae; genus Ambystoma; species Ambystoma mexicanum. The sequence goes on from NC_090936.1 coordinate 670,356,894, forward strand.
CAAGAGCATCAAGGGTATCTGAAATAGAGGAGTAGAGCATAGACAGGGCTGTGTCAGGATGTGAGTAAGCCAGAGGTGGAGGGGGGCGGGGTGTAGAAGGTGGCGGCGAAAGCCTCAACTGACACGCTTCATGGGCCGGATGACGAGAAGGTAGGTGGCAGTGTTGGGGTTGGCTTGGCCTGGGGGGGAATCAGAGGGGGGATGGGAGGAGAGGAGGGAGTGATAGCTCCAGGAGAGAGTGGTGAGAGGCATGGAGAGGGGGAGGTGAGAGGAGATCAAGACATCAAATATATGCCCTGCAGAGTCAGGCCAGAGGGGAGGCTAGAAAGTGAGAGGGAATCACAGAGGTCACGGAAGAGTACCGAGGAGGAACAAGGAGAGTCTAGATTGATATTGAGGTGACCAAGGAGGAGTTGAGTGGTTGAGGCCAGGAGGGAGGAGCAGAGTTCAACCCACTCACTGAGAAAGGAGGTGATATGACCAGGAGGCCGGTAGGTATGAAAAACAACCCCAACCAGTTTGGTGTAGTACCCTCATTTGCTGAAGTGCAATAGGAAGAGCAGGTATGCACATATTGACAAGGGCATGGCCAACTTGCCTGTGGCATGACTGGTGGCGAGTTTGCACAAAATATGACCTTAGACCATGCCCCAAGAAAAAAACTCAGTCATGGTGAGCACTGGGGGACTGTGGGCATGATCAGTGGGCACATTGACCAGGATTTGGACTCCAGTCATGCCCAGGGATCCCCAAACCATGCATTGTGGGCAATGGTTTCTGGCTACGGTTAGTGAGCATTTCTGCTTAGGCCATGGCTTTTAGCCATGACACGGTCCCACAAACTCACCCATAATGAGCACTGATAATGGCAGATTAAGCATGGTAAACATTACTCTTAGCCCTTTCCACTCCACACATTCCTTGCCAATCAAAGATCAGTCTTCCCAACAGCTAGCTAAGAATCGTTTTTGCAGTGTTCCCTCAATGGAACAAGTGCCTCTTCCACCTGTCACTGCAGAGGTATCAGGCAGCTTGAAAGCAGAATATAAGATTTAAAGGTCTTTATTATAACAGAAAACAAAGGGGTTAGTGCTCACTCGACAGGGGTAGTAATACATGAATACAGCACCACAGAATAACAGAACAAAGTACAACTCCATGTTAGGACAGCAGTCCTCATTCCATTGCTTTTTCCATTAGGTGTTGCCTTCCCATTGGGAAAACAATGTCACTTTGGGCCTCTAAGGTTTTAAGTGTCCTCCTCCTCATCCTCATCCTCATCCTCAAAAGGAGCATCTGCTTGATGAGGATTTTCCTAGAAGAGGGAAACTGTATTTAGAGGTACCTTATGTTCATCTTCATCTGTAGGACAATGCATAGTGTTTGTAATGGAGTTCTTCCATGTTATTTCATCAGTGGAAAAAACATTGTTGAGATCAACAATACTTTATTTCTTCTACTAGATGGCAATTCAAAGATATTCTAGAACTGGTACGATGATATAAACATACTCCAGCCCTGGAATATATGAGGATGCTGGATAGTGTGAGAAAAAACGATATTGTACTCCTAACAATATTTTTCCAGACAATATTATGACTGGATACCATTTGCTGAGCAAATAAACATGGACTCAGAAACGGCAATTTTTTAAGGGCATCTTCCTAGCTGCTTAAGTTTCCCAGTTGGGCAACCAAAGATGCCTGTGGGCTGCAATGGACAAACTGCCGGCTGATGGTGCACCCCTTGTTTTGTAAACAGAGCCACCAAATCCATAAGAAGGGAATGGGTGGCATATCCAGAATAAGCCCCTTCCTGAATAATGAGGGTTTTTGATGACTTCTCTTTAGCCCACCATTTTCATAGTCACAGGTCCTGCTGGGGTGGATTTACTGGGCTGAAACCTAACTGCCCGCTCAGATCTTCCAGCTCATCATCCAACATTATGTGGCTTGTGTACTTGGAATCAAAATCAATGGAAATGGGAAGGCAATTGTGGGCAAGTTTTTAAATTGCCTAAAAGGTGTCTTCTCTTGAGAGGAGTAACAAATAGGGAACTACAGTATCTAGTGCATACACTCCAAAAACTGTATTAAATCATCATTATTTGTACAAGTTCATCAAAGACTGCACCTTCATAACTCTGCAGTTTCTGGGGGATATTCTCTTCATCTCCAAGTTCAAGAAAGAGGGTATCCACGACCTCAGGGTCATTTTGTGTCTGGACGGTTGGCTAGCTCGCCAAGATTTGAAAGACGCCAACCTAACTACCCATATTTCTTTTTTAAAATTTTTATTTTTATTACACATCACCTGGTTTTTATTAAACCTTATATGCAACCTTTTGCTGATACGTACATAAAATTGTTTCCAATAGAAAATAAAACAAAACTAGAAAGAAGAAAGAGGAAAAAGGAAAGGAAGAAAAAAAGCAAACCCTTTTCCTCCTCAAAGGCCCAGTCTGTAAAAAATTGGTTTCATCCAACAATTGTGTTTTTGTTGTCCTTCATAATGGTGAACATTAACCTCACAAACTGCAGTACAGCTAACAACAAAGAAAGCCATTCCCCGCATCTAATGCAAGCCCACCACTCATCCTGCAATTTCGTTGCAAGTATTTTACTCTTATAGGGTTTAAGGGCTCACACGCTAGCACAAGATGCTTCAAGGTCGCAGAACTTTTACTACAAATCCGACAATTTAGTGTTCTCTCTTCCTGGGCCTTTGATCTCCTTTCTGTGACCACCCGTGTTGGATAGAGGTCTAAACAGAGTGTTAGAAAGTTTTGCCGCTCCGACTGTGAGGGAAATCTGTCGAGGTAGGATAAGACTGATCCTCTTCTCTAGTGTTCCTCTGGTTCGTCTACGAACAGTTTGTAGACTTTCACTTTCTGCTCAGTCTGAATCCAGTCCAGGTCCAGTAGTTTGGGCTTCACCCTCATTGGGTTTTCAATTAGTGTTTTACCCGAGAGGGCGAGATTTAACAATATAGAGGAGAAAAGAGTCATGCCAAGCTTTCAGAACTTCAACCTGATTCCCTTCCATAGCCTCCTAGATAAAAGAGAACCCACTAACGCCTGGTGGTTGAAGACATTTCCTCATGAAAGATAGAGATTTCAATTCCATCAGGGAGTATAGGGAAGACAAACCCAATTCCCTCCGAACCCGTTCAATAGGTATTGAGGTTGGCAATGCCAGAATCCTCTTCCAAAAGAGGCCTTCCAAACGGTTCCAATTTTTGGGGTCCATAAAAAGGTTGGCTTTTGCTGCATAGGTGGAACTTTCAGTTTGTAGAAGTCCAAAATTGGTACCATGGAAAGTTTACAGTAGTGCCCTTTAATAAGCAAAGCTTGGGATGCCAAGTTTTTTGCTTTACTTCTCAAGTGGGCAATGCCAAGAACGTCACCCAAGCTGTTGTTTAAGGTTATCCCCAGATACACCATTGATGCAACAACTAGTATTTGTTCTCCGTTCAATGACCAGGTACATTTGTTCCGCTTCCTGGCCCTGCCACTGTTGCCCAGAATGAGGATTTTAGATTTTTTGGCATTTATTTTAAGGGCGTTTTTATGGATGTAGAGAGACAGATCCGTCAATTGTCTCTGCAGACCAATTTCCATCTGGTCAAGCAGTAACAGGTCATCATCGAATAGTAGTCGTCCCACAGAATGGCCTGCTATTTTCGGCGGAAAGCATCTCGTTTTCGTGAAAGCATCAGCCATGTCCGAGATGAATAGGCAAAAAACTGCTAGGGCCAAGCTACAGCCCTCCTTTAGCCCATTTTCTGAAGGAATTTCGTTGGATAGTAGACCCCTTATGTCCAACCTGATTTTTAAAGTGGTGTCCCGGTGAAGGGCTTCCATGGGTTCTCTCAAGGCTTGGGGGCAACCCCAGTTCTTAAGTTTGTCCCACAGGATTCTGTGACCCACTGAATCGAAAGCCTGTTCCAGGTCGATCGAAGCAATGTAAATCGACCGTATCCTTTTCTGGTTGACCAGGCGCTTAAGTATGTTAATGATAAAGAGGTTTAGAGGTTTAGATTGGTGCCGATCCCCTTTCGGAAGCTAGACTGCCACTGATCCTGGTGGTGGGACATCAGGCTCCATTCATTGAGATGCCTCAGGATGATTGCTGCAAATATCTTGCCAACCACGTCAAGAACGGTAATAGGCCTGTAGTTGCGGGGGTCTGACCCGTCAACCCTCTTGAAGATGGGGACCATTGTGGAGCGGGTCCAGGATGCTGGAATTCTCTTCTCCCTTACCACAGCATAATAGTTTTAGCATGAATGTTGCCCAACTAGCTGGATCTTTCTTCAGGATCTCATTGGTCAGGCCATCTGGGCCTGTCGCCCTCGACACATTTGACTTCGCTATGAGGTTTATTATTTATTGGATGTCAAATTTGAAGTCCCATGGGACTTCTGAGTGTGTGAGTGACTCAATTTGCTCCAGCCCTTTGGATGCGTATAAGCGTTTAAAGTGCACCTCCCACACCTGTGCAGATACTGAGTTTATTATTTTTTGATTCCTCTTGGGTATTCAAATCGTTTATTAGCTTCCACACACCTGCTGTGTTTTTCTGGGTGGCAAGCTGCAACATCTTTCGCCTTCTTGCTGAATAATTTGTTGTTTGTGTTGGAATAGCCAGTTCTTAAAAATGTTTTTAGCTTTTTTGAGCAAAATTAAGTTTAGAGTCGTTTTAGGTTTTTTCACTGGTCTTCCCAGTCTGTTAACGGCTCTCTTTCTTTCTGCAATTTGCTCATTGAAGACGTGCTTCGGTGCAAAGGTTGGCTTCATGGAGGCAGCCTGCTTTTCTCTAAAGGCCTGTAAGAAGTCTGGGTATTGCAATATACCCCCACTGGGACAAAGTGAGTCCGAGTTCAGGGCCAGCAAGGAAGTTGTTACCAGTGACAAGTTTCTTTTGTTTATCCGAAGACGATTGCCTCCCGAAGATACCCCAAGGTTCTGGTCTTCTTGATGGTACCTCATTGGTGGGTTTCCAGAGGCCCAGTCAATGCATTCGAGCTCCAGGAGATTGTGATCACTTAGCTATGTAGGTGTCAGTTGGAGAGAGATCAGTTTTGCGAAAAGATCTTCTGTATCGAAGATGTTCTCAATAATACTTGAGTGAGCCCCCCTTTTCCATGTTGCGGCCGCTTGTTTATCTCCCTGCAAGTTTCCATTAGCCATGTAGATGTTTCTCTCTATTAGCTCCTTTTCGAAGTCCAGTCCCCTTCTTATGTTCTCTGCCGCCCCAGTTGGTAACACTTCTATTTTGTTGCCTTTCTTATCAAAGCGCTCCATGTTGAAGTCTCCACAGAGAAGTACCGCCAAGTTTGGCCTGGTAGACCTGGCCTCGTCAATTTCCCTTAGCAAGATGTTTTTGGTACTTTGCTCGTTCCCTGAACTACTTCTCAAGTATATGTTGCAAATTAGCAGTATCTGTTTCTTGTGGGGTGAAGTTGTTTGTGCTAAGGTGAATTGGATTTTCGGAATTTATGTTGGTAGAGGTGATTACAATTAAGCCGCTCGTTCTTTTCATTGCAGTTAGAAGGCCTGCCATTGGGTGACCTTTCACCCCCTTTGTTGCCGGGTTTGTGTGTACTTCATAGCCATCCAGCACAGGTGTCTCCTTTAACTAGATCTCCTGGAGGCAGATAAGATCATATTTTGTTAAGTTTATTTCACTTTTGCCAAATAAGTGTGCAAAACCCCTAGTATCCCAGCTGGCTATTTTTCTTAGTCCTGATGGGGTTAGTGGCGCTCTTGTTTCGACGTTATAGTGAACCTACCAGTGCTCCAGCTAGCCAACTCCAGTCTTCATCACTGTGGACCTTCTGTCCCACCGTTTTCTTCAGAGTGACTTGCCTACTACCCTTGTAGAGGCCAATTCTTAGATCATCCATACCCTCTTTGTAGCGGTTGCCTGTGTTGTTTGGGGCGAATAACTTTACTTGGGGGGGGGGGGGAGTACTGTTTGGCCTGCATCCTGGAGCTGGTGGGGGATTTCACTTATGCTTGTTGTTTGATTGTCTAGTTCAGGGGTGCACAACTGATTTTGACAGAGGGCCGAAAGTACCTTACATGAGGGCTATAGTGGGGCGAAAAGTAAAAGTGGGCGGCGCGGTAGGCGGGACATGTCATGAGGCTTTTTCAACCCCCAATTTGTATTAAACACATGGAAAAAGAATATGTTTTTGAGGGGTAACGATTTTTATTGCATTTCAAAATTACATTTTGTACTACACATTTTCCATTGTTATCATTTATTTCGATTTAGTTATTGTATATCATCTGTTTAATAAATTATATATATTTTATTGACCCTTGATTGGACATTCCGTTATTTTGGACTGCTATAGTTTGCTGTTTGGGTTACCCAAGAGGAGTATGGCCTTCGTTGAGTTAGGTTTCCTCAAAAAAGCAAAGGATGTACATATCCTAACTGTGCCTGTTCTAGCTTTATTATTGAGTTCACTCTTGGAGTGCAACACTATGCCCCATGGCTCCCACCCCCAACCAAACACTATGCCCCATGGCCCCCTCACCCCCAACCAAACACTATGCCCCATGGCTCCCACCCCCAACCAAACACTATGCTCCATGGCCCCCACACCTCAAGCAAACACTATGCCCCCTGTCCCTCACCCCCAACCAAACACTATGCCCCATGGCTCCCACCCCCAACCAAACACTATGCCCCATGGCCCCCTCACCACCCCCAACCAAACACTATGCCCCATGGCTCCCACCCCCAACCAAACACTATGCCTCCTGTCCCTCACCCCCCAAGCAAACACTATGCCCCCTGTCCCTCACACCCAACCAAACACTATGCCCCATGGCCCCCTCACCCCCAACCAAACACTATGCCCCATGGCTCCCATCCCCAACCAAACACTATGCCCCATGGCCCCCACGCCTCAAGCAAACACTATGCCCCCTGTCCCTCACCCCCACCAAACACTATTCCCCATGGCCCCCTCACCCCCAACCGAACACTAAGCCCCATGGCCCCCTCACCCCCAACCAAACACTATGCCCCATGGCCCCCCTCACCCCCAACCAAACACTATGCCCTAAACACACTCAAGCATGCACCCATACAGACTCGAACCCCCCAAATCAGCACACTCTCAAACATGCACCCATACAGACCCGAACCCCCACCCCCCAACTCAGCGCACACACTCTCAAACATGCATCCATACAGACCCAAATCCCCAACTCAACACACAAACTCTGAAGCATGCACCCATACATGCATCTCAACATACACAACACATACAAAAACAAACATTCATGCACACCCGAACCCCCACACCCTCCAACTCAGCACACACACTTTCAAGCATACACCATGCACCCATACAGACCCGAACCCCCACCCCCCAACTCAGCACACACACTCTCAAACATGCACCCATACAGACCCAAACCCCCCACCCCAAAACTCGGCACACACTCTCAAGCATACTCCATGCACCCATACAGACCCGAACCCCCCACTCCCCAACTCAGCACACACACTCTCAAACATGCACCCATACAGACCCGAACTCCCCACCCCCCAAATCAGCACACTCTCAAACATGCACCCATACAGACCCGAACCCCCCCACCCCCCAACTCAGCACACACACTCTCAAACATGCACCCATACAGACCCAAACCCCCCAACTCAGCACACAATACATGCATCTCAACATACACAACACGAACATTCAAAAGCAAACATTCATACACATCCGACACACCCCCCACCCCCATCTCAACATACACAACACAAACACTCAAAAGCAAACATTCATACACATCCGACACACCCCCCACCCCCATCTCAACATACACAACACAAACACTCAAAAGCAAACATTCATACACATCCGACACGCCCCCCACCCCCTCATCTCAACATACACAACAAAAACACTCAAAAGCAAACATTCATACACATCCGACACGCCTCCCTACCCCCATCTCAACATATACAACACAGACATACAGCAGAACAGACCCGACACACAAACACAAACACACAGACCACTTACCAGAGACGTGCTGGAAGGCAGGTAAGCTGGAACGCTGGCGAGGTAAGTGGAATCGTACTACGGCTGGCGTGGCAAGCAAGGCTGAAATGCCTTCCGGAATCTAGCCTTACTGGCCACGCCAGCCGTAGTGCTGGCACTTCATTGGTGCAGCACACACGCACTACGTGGCTCGTAGGAGGTAAGCTGGAACGCTGGCGAGGTAAGTGGAATCGTACTACGGCTGGCGTGGCAAGCAAGGCTGAAATGCCTTCCGGAATCTAGCCTTACTGGCCACGCCAGCCGTAGTGCTGGCACTTCATTGGTGCAGCACACACGCACTACGTGGCTCGTAGGAGTGACGTGGTGCGTGTGTGCTGAGCCAATGACGGCCCCCACCCCCATCTCAACATACACAACACAAACACTCAAAAGCAAACATTCATACACATCCGACACACCCCCCACCCCCATCTCAACATACACAACACAAACACTCAAAAGCAAACATTCATACACATCCGACACGCCCCCCACCCCCTCATCTCAACATACACAACAAAAACACTCAAAAGCAAACATTCATACACATCCGACACGCCTCCCTACCCCCATCTCAACATATACAACACAGACATACAGCAGAACAGACCCGACACACAAACACAAACACACAGACCACTTACCAGAGACGTGCTGGAAGGCAGGTAAGCTGGAACGCTGGCGAGGTAAGTGGAATCGTACTACGGCTGGCGTGGCAAGCAAGGCTGAAATGCCTTCCGGAATCTAGCCATGCTGGCCACGCCAGCCGTAGTGCTGGCACTTCATTGGTGCAGAACACACGCACTACGTGGCTCGTAGGAGTGACGTGGTGCGTGTGTGCTGAGCCAATGACGGCCAGTGTTTTGTCCGGCCCCAAAGACAACAAAGACTTTCCTAATGGAGGGCGGCCGATGCTGCTTGCGAGCCGCTCTCCATTAGGAAGGTCTTTGTGCCTCGCCGGCCAGAAAAAACAGCATGGCGGGCCGCAACTGGCCCGCGGGCCGTATGTTGTGCACCCAAGGTCTAGTTCCTGCAAGGTAAACTCATGAGCATTCAGTTTTATCCCTTCTTTGACAAGTAGATTTTTGATGTTGCGTTATACTATATGAAGGATCACGTTCTCAAAGCTTGATTCACTAGGAAACTCAATTAAGTCAATATCCTTTGAGTTGACTTGGTCCAGAGTCGGTACACATCGCAGTAACCTCATTACATTGTTTCTATTCATGACGAGGTTATCCAGAAATCCTAAAGTTCTTGTCAAGGATAGTTTGAACGCCTGGATTTGTGGAGTGTTGTTAGAATATTGCCCAGTTGCTTGTTTTACTTTTATAGCGACTCCCGCCTGCTTGCTGGTTTCTGCCCATGAGACGGATCGTTTAGAGTCCCCCACTGAGTCCCACCCAAAAGGAGTTACTTAGGCATTTCTTGTCCACCACTGTCGGTTTCCTCTATACTACCATGGTTCTTCTCTGGTCCATTGTCAAAAAGTTGGTTTCACAATCTGTAGAAGTGTTTTCTTCGTCCGAATACGACGACTCGTCAGAGATTTCCACGTTGTTGGTTAGCTTCGACCTCCATTTAGGAGTTATCTTAGCCTTTTTCTCTGACAGAACAAGGGGCCTTTGTTCACGGCACCTGTTGGATTCCTTACCCACATTTTGGTTTTGCACACTGTTGTTTACTTTTAAAGTACCACACTGAGTTCCAGGGTCCCTTTGAGCAGGTCCACTAATAACCACCTGCTGGCATTTGTTTGTCTCGTGCCCCCTTGAACCTTTGTCTTCCGAATCGGTGGACAAGTTCATTAAGTCATTTTTCGTGCCACTGTTGGACAATTCGTATTCAGAATCCACTTTGCTGACTTTGTCTTGGTCTATCCCCAAATGAGGTAATTGACGTTTTGTATTAGGCAAGGGCCTTGTAAAGGCTGCCCCTATTCCTGAAGTGTGTATGTTTCTTGGAAAAGCGAGTTTGTTTGACTTACACTTTCTGGTAACACTCTTTTTAGCCGCATCTGGGGCTAATTTAGTTTCTGAGATTTTTGTTTCTACGTTGTATATTTCAGGAAGAGGCACTTGTTTCTTCAAGTAAGTGTTGGATTCCTTTTTGTTGAGAACCATCTCAGGACTTGACGATACCCTCAAACCTTTTTTTTAGGACTTTGAACATATTGTAGGTTTTAATTTGCGGCATTTGGGGATCAATCACCGTTTTCCTTGTTTTGTCGGACTTGTTCTTTGAAGGTAAAGGCAGGCTACAAGCCTTATCCCTGTTAGTAATAGGTGATGTAGAGTCCAGGTTAGGTGGGGTCGCCAAGTACTCGTCTGTATGCGTTGATGCGTCTTTTGTTGGGACGATTGCGGAGTCCTCGCTTATAGGCAGGGGAGTTGCTAGGTCTGGAAAAGACCCGGGGCTAAGCTGATGTCGGAACTGTTGGGACTGGGGGCTAGCTAGACTTTTGGCTGTAGCTCCTGAGATTCTATCCGGGGCTACAACCAAAAGATCAGGGGCTATAGCCCCCTTAGCCCCCCCTAGCAACGCCCCTGCTTATAGGCACGATTGTGGATGGTGGATCTGTTGGAATAGAGGTAGCAGGAAACTCCATGCGTGTAGGGTCTATTTGGGCACTTGGTGACAGTGAGTTACAACTCGACCTGTCAGCTCTGTTTTTCTTTTTGAAGAATAATTGGGTCCAGTATACTCTTGAAAACTTGCGTAATTTGGTTGCTATTTTTATCCAAATTGGACTAGAGTGCTGAAATGAACCCTTCCACGAAGATCAACTTAGAATGCATCATGGCGTGTACCGTAGTTCGATCACGGAGTTGCTCATTTTGGGTCTCAATTTCATAAATGGAGACATTGTGATAGCGAATGCTGAAATCAATTTTGCATCAATTTGCGTGGTTCCTTGGGATTCTCTTCAACCTGTGCCGCTGCCAAATCCAGCAAAAGGTCTTCATCAGACAGGAGTGCTGGGCAACATGGTCTTTTACTTGGGAATGGTGCCTGCTGTCGTACTTCAACTTGTGGAGGCCTAGTATTGGACCCCCCCAGACCTGTGTGGCATGAACCTTTGGTGTAGTGATTTTTCTGTGACATTTAAGTGAGCCTCAGGACCCGCTCCAACTCTTTTCTGTAGGTGACTAGGTGGTGAAGAAGCAGTGGTTAGGTCTACCCCAACGTTGCCTTGTGCCGACATCTTTGCATTAGTGGAACCTTGTCTAGTGCTGAAAATGTCAGAAGTGAGACCCAGTGGATTCCAACTTTTGGCAGTTGCGTTGTAGCATGACGGTTTCTGTTTAAAGTGTGGGTCTATTCCAAAGGTAAATAAGTCCCTTGGGGACGAGGCATCAGCTAACCTGCCGCTCTGGCCTACCACTTGTAATGGTTTAACCAGAGGCAACAAGCCCCCATGGTCTGTTGATTGTATGTATTTTTGGGAGATGTACGAGGCTGGTAATGGACTAGCAGTTGAATTCAACAGCCCCCCCACCCTTTTTCCCTTGTCCTCCATGGCCTCGTCTTCCACAGCTATGTTATCAGGGGGTGAGGGCTTGATCGGGGTGATAGAAGTTAAGTCAGTCATGTTGTTTGTATCCCACAACGGAGTTGGTGGTACTTTTATGTCCGTGGCGACACTGTGGAGTTGGAGCTGGTTTTCATAGGATAGAGTTCCTTTGGATATTTCAATGGAGGGCAATAGCACAATCCTTGACATTCTTTTCGTAGTTGTCTTAAGAGTTAATAGTTAAACAAAAATGTTAGTATTAAGTTGTTGTTTACCTTGGCTTGAAGTCAATGGTGTTCCTCTCTTCTGGGGTCCTATAAGGCCGCTAGGTTCCTAATACCAATCGCGCCCCATTTTGGATCCCAGTAGGGCTGCACTCAAGATCAACCCTCCTATGCCTCCATATGGATGGATTAAAGGAATGGTTCGGTCAAAATGTTTTATTGTCCCTACGGGTTGGCCATGTGTTTTGAAGCCAAAGTCGCTCGATTTTAGAAAAATTTCCTATGTACCTTACCCGAGTTTTCGTCCATTAAACGCACGCGAAAACAGGCATCAGGGCGCTGCCATTTTGTGATAATCCTATCACTTGCCCCATCGCCCTGGCTGACCTGCTTTTGCGGCACTAAATCATATCCCCCACCCCTGAGCCTGTCATCAGCAGACGCGTACTGCCCATTTCACAACGCCAAAGCACGTCTTGTGTCAACATTTGCTGCGCTTCAGCTAATGACGTGTCGCCATGGAAATGGCAGGACGCCTTTTTCCTCAATAAGTATAAACAGACCGTTTCACAACACACAGCAGCAGATTTTCGATTCCATTCCTCTCTCTGTGTTACTTTGAGTATTCTGTGACTCGTTTCTGTGCTCTGGTCAGCTACCTTCGTTGCTTGTAGCCCGTGTGAACAGATACCAGTACCACCGTTATAAATTATTTTAGTTTGTTTAACACACAATGGCTACAATAATGCCCTACATGTACGAGCCTGAATATACCGAGGAGGAACTACTGGAAAGGGAAACACGCGAAAACGATGGGTCTTAGGACGGCAGTTGGGAGGACGATTCAACAGCTTAAGAGCCTGGACCTAGTCGCATGGACGGTGTTTCCACCTGGTGTACATGCAATCGGTGCGAGCTAATGCCAACCGAGGACGAGAACTGCTGCTGCTGTGAAAACTCGGGATGCGTGGCCTACATTTCGGAAGGCGATCCATGGCCGCAATGCATCACCGAGCTGCCAGACTTCAGGGCAGCCTGCCTCACACAGTCCGTGTTGAGGATAATGATGGTGCTTATGCACGAACTTCGCGCAACTGTTCGTCCTTGTAATCCGAGTAACGAGTAAGTATACTCTGCTTGTCATGCCACTCCTATTTCATGGTCTTCTACTATATCCAAAATTACATATACATATCATTGTAACGCATGAAAGTCGTTCAATAGTGTGCAGTGTCTAGATAGTATTTGTCCGAGCAGAATGCCATTAGTTACAAGAATTGTCATTGACAACAAATGTTTATTAAACCTATCTTGGTCATTTAAAAACAGTTTGTTCCATTCCTTTTCACAGGTGGTACAGGCTGGTGGCCTATCGCTCCTTTACACGGTGGCTTCACGGGAGGCTTGAACACCGCGTTCGAAGAGTAATACCCGCCTGTGCCGTTCGTGCCATAAGAGAAACTTTCCCAAGTGACAGTGGTCAGTACAGGGGATTTTCCCTCGCTGTGCTGCAACCTGACCTGTATAATGTGTAAAGTCTTGTATTTTTGTGTCATCAAAATAAGATACAAAATAAAACACCACATATATTTTAACAACGGTTGTTTCAATGTTTTAAATGAATCAAGTGCGTCTCCATTCAAGGATGGACGTCAGACATCTGTGCTCCGAATGGGTGAAGGTCAGGTCGCTGTGAAGCAGGGTGGTCACTATCTAAGCTAACATAATATATTCTCAATAATGCATGCACTAAATAACACTTGTTCAAAGTTTTTCAGTAGGTTATGTCTCTATAAAAGTCACATATATATCTATACTATCAATTAACATTGGATTATAGAGGCCTTAGGTTAAGGGTCTTGACCACGATAATACACTGTTTGAAGTGTGGGTCTCTGTGCTCACAAGAAACTCCGGCATGTGGCATTTGTTATTGATAGGCAACAATATACTGCATTAGGGGTCTAATGTTAGTTGGGGATCTGCTAGGTGGGCATCATGGTGTGGTCAGTTGTCTGGCACATGAAGAGAATACCTTGCAGGGACACGGTCAGAATGGCAGTAAGTTTCCACTGGCGAGGGTGCGTGGGCAAGGACACGTTTGTGGAGATGAACGAGCTATGTGCTTAGTTCAGGCTGGTTAACATGCAGGACAGTGATCTCAGAGGAAGAGTGATGTGTTACATTTATTAGCTGTTGCAAATACCTCTGGAGTTTTCCAGTCAGAGTGGGAACGAGGGTGGGGGCCATGTGCTCTGCGCAGTGAGGCCTGGTCACCAAGATGGAGTGGAAAGGGGGTACAAAAATGGATGCCCCGTGTCCTGCTCACTGGTCCCATCTACGCGAATGTCAACCAAAGTTAACATCACATAAGGGCACGGGGCGAACCCACTACTGGAGGCACTTGGTCCGAGTTTCTACTGAGAAGTAAAGGATGAGAGGGGCCTGATGGCCCCTCGCTCCCAAACACTTGCCAGCACGCCCACCGGCCCATCCATCCCAACCCCCTCTATCAAAGGCGGTTCGCACCCGGGGATGAGCGCTGGCATGGGGGGCTGTCACGGGCGCAAACAACATGTACACTTCAAAAAGGTATCCCACGCCCAGGGGCAATCGCTCACATGGCCTCCTCAGACCCCGTGTCTCCAGACAGGCCTCCCCTGAGGCAGGCCGCCCCCCTGCAAACCACATAATACCACGACATACACACGTCATTCATTCACAAACACACCCCTGTTTCTAATACTTTATAAACCACTTGATATGTCTCATGAGAACATCTTTGTGCTTTGCAAGTCAACTCCTGAACCTTCTACCTGAGAAGCACTGAGATCTATGCTAATCTGCTCGTCGTCGTGCTATCTGTGACCGCTTCGAGCAAACTCGTCAGTGTGCTACCTGTGGCCATCTACCTGTTCTCCTGAAACATACTGCTCGGCCTACTGAATCCAACTGTTTGTTGGTCAAGGTAAGGCCATGTATCCTAGTCATATTTCGGTCATTTTTAAATTTCTATCTATTTGCGATTAGAGTACCCAATAGTGCTATGGTCATTGGTCTCATTGCTATTGACTTGAGTTTCAATTGTTATGCTATCAATAGATCTATTTATTTTCATCTGTGTCAATTGTCATCGAATTGCATCCTTCGGGGGTCCAGTCTATAATATAAGCATGTTTCCTTCTCGTGCAAGACAGAACATCCAAGGGACGAGTCACATGTTCAGAGTTTAGTCACATCATTTACAAATTTCTGTAACTTATGCAAATACTAAGCCGCACATGATGAACTGGTATAGTGCCGGCGAGTAAAACAAACTTTGCATTTAACATTGTATGGTTCATTTACTTTTGTATCACATTTTTATTCATCAAGATTGTTTAATAATGCCGATATTTTACTTTTCATAATTTTCAACAATGCCTGCCTGTTCTATTAGCGGTTGCCCTTGGAAGACCCATGCTAAATCGGAAGGCACTACAATGCATGTATTCCCGAAAACTGTTGATCGAATAAGAGAATGGGTCAGACATTGCAGATATCCACTGGATGAGCTTGAAAGTAGAGTCCAAGAAGTCTTACAGGACAAGAGGGGTGATCGATACCGCATCTGCAGCCGGCACTTTTCCTCGAACATGTACGCCACATCTTGGGTAACAAAGAAGAATAAACGGCGAACGACACGAAAATTGCTCGCAAATGCTATTCCCACTCTATTCGTCCAGATTCCGCCGCTGGTGAGTCAAGTGTCCGTTTTTAGCTTTAGGCCTTGCGGTAGTGTGTAGGTAGCCGAATTGATTAATTGATATTTTAGGTGTTGTTTCCAATTTGTAATACTTTCGACATTGATATGAGATTATAGCTTTTTGAATAATGACATTTATCAATATATTCTTTTTAGATTTCATAACCCACAAACGAAATCTATATATGGTCACAGGTAACTGTGCTATATTGCGCATTTTCAATAGCATTACTCTCAAGTATTCTGTCTCCTTTCATGGCAATTTTAAATATTGGCATTTCATTATCAAACAATAATTTACCTTTACAACTTCTTGACTATCCCTTGAATCTGAAGCAAGAACATTCTACTTCCGTGACGTGTTCGCAGTTATCAACCAGTTCTAGAGCGTATCAGGTAATCTTACTTGGCTATTCCGCTACAGACTGTTTTATGCATGTCAAGTAATAGTTTTTATGTATCGTGTGATTATTTTACAGAATGTTTGGTTAGTGCTTTCCAATTGATATACACCTTAGTTATCGTGCACTGGTGTTTGTTTTCAGTTATAATTAGTGTTATCCATAGTAATGCAAGTACTGTCTTTCAGGGAGATGCTGAAGCGCCCAGCACATTGACAACAGCCCTAGATGTTCTTCAGCAGCACGAGGTATGGAAACTGCCAGCTCCATCGATAATGATCATCAGGACTGGAACACTTGTCGTTTGATTGTTCTACACCATGTTTCATTCGTGGTTAGCCATTGATATGTACCTGTGCGGTCGACCCCAAGTGTGTGTTGTGTTTTCAATATTGTAATCCTTACTAATGCAAATACTATGTTTCAGGCAGTTGTTGAAGCGTCAACCCATGCACTTGATGCGGAGCCTGACATTCAAGTAATTCCAGGGGAAGTGGAAGCGGGACCATGCGTATACGAATCGGCGCAACAGCTTTCGGAAGTGCGCACCACATTTACAACATCCATAGATGTTCTTCAGCAGCACGAGGTATGGATACTGACAGCTCCATCGAGCGTGATCATATAACGTGATTCCATTTGCTATACTTTCCTCCCTATTAACGCAAGTACTGTGTTTCAGGGAGACGATGGAGCTTCCACTACAATCACAAGATCCCATTTAGATGATGCAGATGTAAAGAAATTGGAGAAATAAGTCGATTAAATCTGATCATATTTAAATATTCCTTGATTCTTTTAGACAATGCATCATTTGTGGTTATCTCTTTATATGTACCTGTGCCGTCGACCCCAAGTGTGTGTTATGTTTACAATATTGAAAACCATACTAACGCAAGTACTGTGTTTCAGGGAGTTGCTGATGCCTCCTTTCCAATACAATAATTCATGGCAGTCCATGCAGAGCCAGAGGTATGGATTCTGACAGTTCCATGGAACTAGATCATCAGACCTTGAATACTTGTTGTTTGATTGTTCTACACAATGTTTAATTCGTGTTGAGCTATTGAGATGTACCTGTGTGTTCGTCCTTGCGTGTGTTTTATGTTATCAATATTGTGATACATAGTAATGAAAGTACTATGTTTCAGGGAGTCGATGGAGCCTCATTCCGTGCTGTCTATGCGGATACAGAAAATATAGTCGTTGCAGCGCAAGAGGAAGGGAAGAGATGCGAAAACGAATCAGAGCTACAGCGTGCAGATGTTGAAGGTCGAGTCAAGAAAGTTGCAAAGAAAAGAAACAAAAATAAGGTTAGTTACAAACAGTTCATAACTTTAGAATTTCTTTGTGCTGGGGACTATTTTATGTTTTTTCCAGTCAATTGTACTATACTTTATCTTGTGTTTAAACTGAACATCCCTTTTCCAATCTGTCCTGTAGTTACCCGTGGGTAAACGAACTATACATACACAGACAGTGAAGCGAATGAGAGATGTTGCTTGCCAGACCATTTACACTATGGAGGAACTATTAATTCAGACGTGGCGTGTTGAGACTAGAGATGCTCATGTCCAATGGCCAGAACATGAAGTGAATGTATCCGGAGAATCCAGTAAAGGTTTATTGGACCATTGCTACAGTGTGACTGCAACACCACAAGAAGATGATACTGAATGTATTGAGGATAGCTTGGAAGTAGTCGCAGATCAATTCACACAATCTACATCCGCCAAAGAATTGGCACCAAAAAAGATGTCGACATTGTTGTGTTCTCCCATCAATGTTGTAGTAACAGATGTTGAAATGACAGAGAATGAGCCAGCAGCAGCATTCACTGACGCATCAGAACCTGATATCAATTATATTTTTTTCAGTTGTGGTGAAATGTCCTCAACGATGCAGTCCGAAACAAGTGTGACACCGGATGATAGTCTAATGAAAGAGGGCAAATACATAGTATTCGACAGTTGTTTGATGGATATTATAAGTATGCTGAAATGTGGGCATTCCGTCAGAGGGAAAGTATGTCGGAGGCCATTGATTCATGTGACTCGTCAAAAACAAGGCAGTAACGTCAAAATACATGCCGCCTGTAGATTGAATCATACGTTCTCATGGTCTGCACAACCGATGCTGGGCAAACTGCCAGCAGGCAATCTACTGTGTGCAGCTGCATCACTTTTTAGTGGCTTCAGTTTTAGAAAGTTAGAGTCTTTCTTTCAGTTTGTGGGACTCCATTTCATTTCTAAAACGCAGTACTACAAATTCCAACATGATTATCTATTTCTGGCCATTAGTGATGCTTGGAAAATAGAACAATTGTCTCTAGCAAGTACATTCGAAGGCAAACGATTCAGGCTAGCCGGCGATGGACAGTGCGACAGCCCTGGATTTTCTGCCAAATACTGCACCTACCACTTTCAGGACATGAATAGTAAGAAAATTGTGAGTTCGGTGGTCGTGCAGGTAACACAATGTACATCCTCAGTGGCCATGGAGAAAGTAGGATTTATAAAATCAGTGGAATATCTACAATCGAGGGGAATGCACATCGACCTCATAGCCACGGACAGACATGTTTCAATTGCCAAGACAATGAGAGAGCAGTTCGCACATATTAAACATCAATTTGACGTATGGCATCTTGCTAAATCAATCAATAAGAAAATCTCGGCTGCAGGGAAAAAAAAGGTTTGGAAAGTATTTCACAGTGGTCCCAGTCTATCAGCAACCATCTTTGGTGGAGCTCCAAAACTTGTGAAGGGTCAGTGGAAATACTACTTGAAAAATGGCGGTCACTGATGCACCACTGTACCAACGTTCACCGCTGGTCAGAAAACCTACATTTCCACCAATGTGAACATGGCCCTTTGTCCCCAGTGGAGGCACGGAAGAAGAAGTGGTTGATTCCATCTTCACTGACACACAGCCATTGAGAAGATTGTTTTCGATAAAACTCTATCAAGAGATTTGAGTAGACTGACAGAATTCTGTCACACAAGAGGTTTGGAGGTGTTCCACAATATGTGCCTAAAGTACAGGCCAAAGCGCTTGCTTTTCAGCATACAGGGCATGATGAGACATAGGACTCTACTTGCGGTCTTGGCCCATAACGAGAATCTCTGCCGTGAACAATCTAGGACTACGGGTAATGTAAGGATGCCTCGCTACACTAAGGTGTTTTCAAAAAGAAGTAAGCAATGGGTGATCAAACCAGTTTATGAGGAAATGGAGTTTGACTTTGTAAAAAGCCTTATTGTTGCTGTACTCAAGAAGCACAGATATGGAATTTTGAACGTTTCTGTGCAGAGCACTGATGCATTGCCACCAAACATTGCCACTGTGCCATGTCCACCCAAAGCAGAGCTGGTTGTGAAGTACAAATCCCGGTTTAAATAATTGTAATATGATTGTCTTTTTGTAAATAAATGTTATTGTACAGTGTACATACAAAGTATGCTAACCCTAACCCCTCCCTTCACCATCCTGGGTGGTGAACAACCTGGGTGTCATCTTTGACTTCTCTCTCTATTCACTTCATATCGCTGACCTTGTCAATATGTATATTTTTGTTGCTGTAACTAAGTTTTGCAATCTCATGTAAATGCTGCGCACTGTTAACCGAGGGGAGGCTTGCGTATTGCAAATAATAAAACAAAGAAACAATAAATCTCACTTTCAACTGAACTCCTCGGGTACATTATACTTTCCCTGACCTTCCCCCAAAAAGTCAATGTCTCCATAGTTATGGTTCTCTAGGGCTGCAAAGCTCGCGGACAACGAGGACAAAATTGGGGGCCTTAGATCGCACCAAGTGAGCCATTGCAGATGCGAGAGAAGCCAGTTCGCATTTGCACATTGAGGCCTAGTACATAGATGGATTCGAAAATTCAAGTTCTCAAAGATGGCTTTACACGGGATGTTTCAAAGTAAGAATTTATGCTCATTTAGAGTGAAGGTCAGCGGCTTTGATTTTCAGCTGGCGGCCTAAAGAGGCCCACAACTCACACTGGCAGTATAAGGTTCTATTGTTTTTTGACCTTGAGCGACAGGTACCATGCCGAAAGGACATCATTTGAAGGAGGGGTGCAATAACGTAAGACGATAAGGCAGAAAATTCTGAAACTAGACAGAGTTTCATGTTAGTTCAGTATACGAAAAATCGTTGTCAAGAGCACAGTGGGATTTACAGACTGCATTACGCAGACACAATGGAAATTGCAAATATAATGTAAGTAACTCTTTAGACGCTTTTATACCGGAATGAAGAATTAATGAATGGATGGATGAATGAATGAAGAGCAAGTAAAACGTTTGTGGGATCGTCTTTGTACCAGGCACATGGGCATGCAGGTCCACATTCCACACGCATGTAGACAAACAGTCGTTTCTCATTGCGTGTTAACCTCGATTTATTTCGTTAGTTTTCGCATTGATTTTAGAGCCGAACATACTCGATTGCACTATCCTTGCAAGCAAATAGTTTCAGATTGGCCGTAATAAATAAAATGAATAATATTAATAAAGATCGGCTGGCGAGACTAATTATAATTTTTATGTTTTCAAAACAGGTATATCCTACCCTACTGCTACTGCCACCAGTTTCAGACCCCGGCAGATGGTTTTTTCAACCGCCAGCTGCAGCTTCTTGTAAACAACTGCACCGCTTTGACGATCTTATGGGACGATCGCCAAGGGCCCATATGCCCTTACGCGGTACTAGCGGCTAGAAGCAACACATCAACCTTTACGCTGGCCTAGTGCATAGTTGATGGAACAGCCTTGCAGTTCACCGTGCGACCTAAGTGCTTCTTTTAACGAAAACCAACACCCTGTGTACCATAAAGGAACAGCATGTGACTCACGATAAAACGGAACAGGATTTGCGGATAGAGAGAAAAGAAAAAAGAAATCACTTTGCGATTTAATATGCCAATTGCTGAATATTCTATAAACATTTAATGTTAAATAAATGTACTTTACCAAATGTACCGTGTTGCTGTTTGATTTGAAAGTACAGTTTCATATTCCGAATTGTGGCGCGCTGTGTTGTGAGATGATCTGTGTTGGTTTCCGGGTTCTGTGTGAAGTCGCGTAGAAGACGACTGGGCGCGTTTGCCTACGCAGCACAGTAACGTCACGGAGAGAGGCGGGGAATATGAATGTTTTGATAATGTCAGGCTCAGGGGCGGGGGATATGATTTAGTGCCGCAAAAGCAGGTCAGCCAGGGCGATGGGGCAAGTGATAGGATTATCACAAAATGGCAGCACCCTGATGCCTGTTTCCGCGTGCGTTTAATGGACGAAAACTCGGGTAAGGTCCATAGGAAATTTTTCTAAAATCTAGCGACTTAGGCTTAAAAACACATGGCCGACCCGTAAGGACAAGAAAAAATTTTGACCGAACCATTCCTTTAAGTATTATATATCCTGGTCACGGTACGCTGCAAAGCAGCAAACACCAAAACAGTAGCCTCAAAAACAGACCGCCCTTAACTCTCACCAGGCTTTTTTGCCCGAGGGTGCCGTCCTGTGGTTTTATGGCGAGCTTCCTGTGGGCGGAGCCACACAGTTCAAAAGTCTTTAAAGCACTAGTGCCAGGGAGCCGGGATGCAAGTGGTTGTTGGAATTTGAGACCTCTTTACTCTGCCACTAGCTTAAACAAGCCTGTGCCTCTCACTAGCTTGTGTGTGTTGCTCCTCGTGGTTCTCTTAGTGCTGGCACAAAGAAATGGAGATGATCAGCTCACTCATGGAAATAGAAGTAGTTGCACACTCGTGGCACACAGCACAGCAAAACAGTAGCCTCAAAAACAGTCCGCCCTTAACTCGCACCGGCTCTACCTATATTTCACCCTCAAAGTTGATTCCTATAATTCAAATGGAGTGATCAAGTGTGCAAATTCACAAGCTGGCCGTTCGTCCAACCTTCATCTCTCTGTTGATTCCCAAAACTGATGCAGCAGCTGCAGAACGTGCTTTCAGGGTTCAACTGATCATTTATCTGGATAAGATTATAATCATGCCCCAAGTAGTAGATTGCATGTGCACACACAATGACATGGCAGTGCATCTTCTCCAGAGCCTAGGTTCTTGAGAAACTGGTAGTAATCAGATTTGATCCAATCGCACTCAACCGAGATTTTGTGTTTCCAGTTGACAAAGCATCAACTGTGCCACTGCTTCCCATGAACAAAATTCACAACATCAATAGAGAACTTTGCTCTAGTCAAATGATATGGGAGGTGTCCCTCTGGGTCCTGAGCAGAATAGTGGGTTTATTAGCTTTATCCATCCATGCTTTATTTCTAAAACTTTTAAAGTGCAGAGCCCTTCAGAAGCTCAAACTATGTCATCTCGGTAGGGTGTTCCTTATGTCAACGTTGTGCCCCTCAACCAGTAATCGTGGATGGATCGAGCTGCATTTGTGATTTGATCATATGGTACATGGCATGGCTGTACTACCTTCAGCTCCGTCCCGTACATGGTTGTCTAATCAGATGTGATCAGATCAAGATGCAGATCTTTCTGCAGTGAGAGCTTGACAGGGGACAAATGGTCATTAGCAGAGTTGGGCCTCCACATCAACTGGCTCAAGATTCTGGTCCGCTCTTCTGCAATCAGAAACCTGAGCAGCAGCAAGGTGAAATCATGTTTCCATCCTCAAGATAGGCAATGTCTCCGCATTGTGGTACAACAAACACCTATGAAGCACAAAGTTAAACTTGTTGGCCAAGAAAGACTCATGACATTACTGCCTGCCCTGTACAAAGTTGTGGCAGACTGATATCTCTTATCTTACAGACATCAGCGGCTGGAGAGAGGAGTCCTGTAAAAGATATCGGGTCCTTTACACTCAGATCTGTTCACCTCCATCCGGAGGTTAGACCACTTCGTAGTGATGCCAGATGCCGTGCTCCGCTAGTGGGGCTCTTGGACAGTATGTATTCCCTCCAGTAACTATGATAGCTCACATTCTATTGAAAGGGAGTGGGAGAGGGCCTCTCACCAAAGTTGACAGCCCACACGCCCCCTCTGGACATCACAAGCCTGGTTTCCTGTTCTCCAGGTAACCTCTTTGGCTTTTCCAATCTCACTTCAACAAAATGCCAATCTCCTATGACACCTCTGGTAGAACATCAGCTGATGTTGCAGCGTGGGAGTTTAGAGCTGGCTGTCTGATGCATTTTGGTACTGGTTGGGACTTCCTAGGCCTTTTGCCATCAGCTAACCCCCCCTCACATCTCTGGCCCCTTCCATGATAAAGCGCTACGCAGCTACATGGGCCAACAGACCATACTAGTGTGTGGAATGAGGTGCCAATCGCATTATCGGCATCTATGATGAAAGTTGACAATTTCCTGGCAGATGGGAAAGCCTACCGGAGGATCACAACTTACTGTAGGTTTCCAATGGAGGAGCAGGATATTCTACCTGATCTCATGGAAGTGTGTGTCTGATCTTAGGGCACTGGATATTTCATGGTAGGTTATTTTGGCTCGTGAAAGTTACATTTACAATAGCCCATCGTACAAATATTAACTTGACGTATGTCGTGTCTTAACGTTGCCTTACCTTTCCTCTGGGTACACCTAAGATTTGCATGGTGCACTGCCTCAAGGAATAGGAGAGGGGCTTTGGTAAAGATAGACCGAATGGAGTAACTCGGTTCCTGGGGCTCCAGAAGCCATTCATGCCAATCTCAGCCTGCACAATGGGTCCTTGTCGGTCATGGAGCAGGCTAGGATTGACAATTTGATGTTCGGGGCTGACTCTGCACATGATGCTATGGTCTCTAAGGCCTTCGGTTTGAGTCGAGGTTGGAGGATATCCGGAGAGCAGCCAAATGTTAACCCAGTGGAGGAAGTGGATTTGTTTGTGGGGAGTAAGCTTTGAACTACCAAGATACTTTCCTCATGTTCTTTCCATAGGATAGTAATCACCATCACGTGTTAATATAAGGGAGCTCTACATCTATTCAAACATGGAGAGAATAATCATCCCTCCATATCGGAATGAAACCTGCATTCATAATACCCTGTTTCTCTGTATTATGCTAGGATATATGGATTGACATTTGTTCCCCACTCTTTAATGATGGTGTGCTTTCTTTGTGAGATCAGAGAAGAACACTTCTGGTTGATTGGTATGGATAGCTCTCCTGAGTTTGCAGATTCTCCACAGTTCAGAAGCCTGTACAGGATAGGTGCCCATTGAATGGTTTGCCTTTTTCAACCTCATTGGTGGTTTGGTGGACTAGAAGGTCTTGAGTATGCCATATGCTGATCCCCTGACTCAAGGTCTCGTAAGCCAACAGTTTTTGAGAGGGCGCTAGAGAGCCATCCAAGATGGCGGCTTCATGAGTGAGCTCTAAGTGGCTCTAATGAATCCTGTGACATCGATGCCCCTGTGGTGACCAGACAGCTCCAGGCTAATGGTGTATACACCCATGGTGTCTTGCGGATTAATTTGAGACCAAATTCGTCTCTGACAATCACCTATAGCCTGATCTGCGACTTCTGGGTCCTGGGCATGCAAGCCGGCAAACAACTTGGGCGGTGTCCCCCCGAGATCCGGTCCGCTGTTGGAGACAGGCATCTAGCAAGGACACGGCCTATCCGAAGAGTGCACTGCGCCGCTCAAGAACGCGGGTGGACGTGTGCTCTTCCAGCGCCCGAGAGACACGGAGGTCTCCGTCCCTGCGGCGGTCGGGTGCACGGCCAGCAGCGCTGCTGTCCGCGGCGTCTGAGTTCGGCGGCTGCCCAGGTAGGAACATGCTGCTGCGTGCGCGACCTGTGGCGTGGGCTCCTGGTGGTCCCACTTCACTCCCCCCGGCCCGGACGGGTGCCTTTCAAAATCGGCTGCGGAGCCGGGGCGTCCCAGCGCAGATGCGCTCCGGTGAGAGGACGGCCCCCACGGGGCCGCCGAGTGAGGTGTGCTTGACTTCCCCGAGCCCCTCCAACAGACCATAACTGGCAGAGTTCGCCCGAGCCACCCACCCCGAGTCCCAGCTACGAATGGGCCCGGGATGCAACCGCCGCGAAATAAAGTCACTGCTGCACGAATATCTTAGAAGCAGACAGCCGGGGCGGCGAGTGGCACAGAGCGCACTCAGAACGCGATACGGCTGGGAAATCCGCACCCGGAACTGCCTGCCAGCGGCCTGATCCACAATAAGTGCCATAACACCGACGCCCCCGGATTTTGCCGAATCTACCGCAGCCCAAGAGGGACCCGATCGTGTGGAAATAAGCTGCATCCAACTCACAATAGAGGAACCAGCACACACCCACTGCACCCAACCCCGGGGGCAACATAACAACAGCTTACCTCGGACCGGCTAGCCACAGCCACCGGAACCCATAAACCAGCGGCTACTCTTCACAGACACACCTCTAAACATAGGAGGCATACCCAAGCACCCTATTCTCCTTCATGTGAGCTCAGCACCCATGCCTCGCCACCAGCTGAAACACGGCAAGTATCAAGAGGAGCCTCAGAGTTGTCTATCAGTGCAGTTAAGAGGGGGAACCTCCAGACCGACCAAAGACCCTCCCTTAAGATCACAGCAGCGCTTAAAGCACAGTCTAAGTCGAACATTGGTCTAGCCCCCCCCCCCCAAGGTCGCGCAACTTCCCCATACCAGCTGCCGTCACGAAAACACTGTCAAGAGAACGCTGACACAACCTAATCAGCCCAAAATCACTGCACAGCCCCATGGTTGCGCCCTATCTGCCACACCCAGCAACAACCTCCAAATGAACTGCACAGAACCTCCGATAACGACAGCGAAGCGCCCCCGAGGTCTGAGCACACCCAAGCGCTGGCACCTGTCCAAAAAAAACTGAACTTTGAAACCAGCTCCTCGAACAAACCCACATCCAGCAGCAGATCGGAATCCCCAACATCTGACGTGACGCAAGCGGAGGAGCAGACCCCGCATTTCGATATTAGAGAGATCCTGATGGACCTAAAAGCCAGTATCAGCGGCCTGGGGAGCAAGTTAGACACCCTATTGTCGAAAGTAGACCAACTCCAACATCGTCTCGATAAACATGCAGACAGACTGGACACGCATATCCGACCTGGATGACGGTACAGCGGCACTGACCTCCAGAGTCTCCGCGCTTGAAACCCAGATGAAAGCAGTGAGCGCCAAAAATGAAGATTTGGCGGGTCGTTCCTGCAGGAACAACATTAGGATCATCGGGGTCAGGGAGCAACAACTTCAGGGCAAAATGGAGGAGCATGTCGAACAGATGTGCATAGCACTATTTGGAAAAGAAATTTTGTCTCAGCTTTTCGTGGTAGAAAGAGCGCACAGGATTCCGAACGCCAGACCAGCCCTAGGCGCAAACCCTCGACCGATCATAGCGAAGCTATTAAATTATAAAGACCGCAATGCAATACTCAAGGCGGCCAGAGACAGAGGGAAACTTCAATACGATGGCGACCCAATTCAGTTCTTCCCAGACTTCTCCCCGGCAGTTCAGGCGCAGAGGAGATCATATACAACAATTAAGCGGCGACTACAACATAATCAAATCCTTAATTCTGTTATTCCCGGCGAATCTCCGAATTCAACACGAAGGGAAGGCTCAATTTTCCAATACCCCGGAGGAAGCCAGCGAATTTCTAGACCGGGCCGGCTGCAAACCGAGCGGGAACAGTCCAAGACCTCAACGCAAAGACCGAATGAGAAGAGACCCACCATAACCCATGACACCAGCAATAAACTGAAGGTATCAGTGCACCACTGGTCTTACGTTTGACAATCATCACAGGAACACAATCCTACTGTAAAAGGGAGCCCTTTACCCAGTTGGTGGGCTACTAGCGCCCCTAGCACAGGAATGTCCACAGTTCTGTTCCCAAGAGGGGGTTTATCGTGGGCCAGTTGGGGGTTGCCCACGCACGCAGGGGAGGGAAGTTATCTACATTAAGTTACCTAGGATTGTTCGCCATCGTTCTACTGCAGGACAGACGATTGATCCCGCCCTATCGAGATCAGAGGTCAATAGCTTCTATTTCGCATACATTCAACATGCGCAGTCAGTTAACCAGGATCGGTCTTACCACCTTCCTTCACTATACACCTGCGTCAAGAGGGCCAGAGTCACAAATACTCTCTCTTCCGCACCAAGTATTATCCGATTCCGGCGATCATATAACTCTCGAAGGCCTCCTCCTAACCACTCCCAATGGAGTCTCTGAAAATAGCCACCTGGAATATTAGGGGCGCCAATCAACCAACTAAACTCATAAGGGTCCTGCAATACCTCAGGAGACACAAGGTCAATATTGCCATGCTACAAGAAACCCACCTTTTACCATCTGCTGAACACCACTGGGCCCGATCATGGGGCTGTCATAGATATTTCTCTTCATACTCATCCTTTGCAAGAGGGGTCACGATACTGATCGATAGGAAGGCTAACTTCAGCTTCATCGAATCAAAGAAAGACTCAGAAGGAAGGGCTCTTTTGTCAGAGGGTTAATTGCGGGGAAAAAAATAGTTCTAGTAAATTCTTACGGCCCCAACACAGACAGCCCAAACAACTTTAACTGGGTCATGGCCCCAGCTCGGAACGCTTACTTCAGCAACAATCCTTTGGGGCACTGACCTCAATATTCCACTGGATCCAAGAATTGACAAATCCCATAAAACAACCAGCAAACCCTCCAAGGCGAGCCTGCAGGTGCTCGAGATATGCCAAGTGTTCAACTGTCTGATATCTGGAGGCATATTCATCGCGACATACGCGAATACACGTTCCACTCAGCCGTCCACAACACCAGCTCTTGCATTGATTACATCATGGCATCGACTCAGAGCCCATACAGTTGGGGACCCTGTCAAATTCTACCTCGCTCCATCTCTGACCACTCTATGGTGACACTGGAACTCGCACTGCTCAACACGAAGGAGACATCCTACACCTGGAGATTCAAAACAGGCTCACTCATACACGCTGTTTTTGCCTCCAAACACCTGAAAGAGATCACCATTTTTGTAGAAATCAACCAAGACTCAGTGAGCTCCCCTTGTATTCTATGGGAAACACTCAAATGCTATGTGCGTGGCATAGGCATGGCAAAAGAAAACGGCATCCTGAAACTAATACGTCGGGAATTGACAAACAGTGAACAACGGCTGAAGGAGCTCGAATGTAGATACACCATGTCCCAAGACCCACAGACTCAAGCCGACCTGAAGGAGGAACTCCGGAAATTCCATGAATTAGCTGAACGCGAACTGAAGTTTTTAGGAAGGAGACACCAGATCCGACAGTATGGCAAGGGTCAAAAACCCGGAGCACTCCTAGCTCGCCTGTTAAGAATAGACCAAACACCAACCTGAGTGGAATGCATCCGTGACGCCCAGGGGAACCTAGTATATACTGAAGAGGAAACAGTAAATACTTTCCACGATTTCTACAAGATCTGTATAGCTCTAAAAAGAACACCAGCCCTGACTCACTGCAAGAATACCTTCAAGACACTGAATTGTACTGGGTAGAGCAAGAACTCCGTGAACAACTAAACACACCCATCTCGACTGAGGAAATAGTAGAAGCAATTAAATTGCTCCCAAACACCAAGGCCCCAGGGCCCGATGGCCTTACAGGTGAATTCTATAAAGAACATGTCACTATCATAGCGCCATTACTCCTTTGAGTATACAAAGAAGCCCTAGAACAAGAGATCCTCCCTCCCACACTTCGAGAAGCCAATGTATTTCTGATACATAAACCGGGCAAGCCCCAAGAAGACTGCGCCTCCTACTGGCCAATCTCTCTAATCAATCTAGATAATAAGATCCTGGCAAAAATGTTTGCTACCCGCCTCCTCCCCCTGATGCCTGCGCTAGTACTGGGAGATCAGGCTGGCTTTATCCCCGGGCGTAGCACTACCTATGGCATCCGACGGCTATTCGGAGTTATAGCAGCACTTGATCCCACACAGCAAGCAATCGCCGTTCTATTGGATGCCGAAAAGGCATTTGACTCTGTGGAATGGCCGTACCTTTTTGCAACAGTCACATGAATGGGCCTGGGGAAATCCTTTCTTAAAATGATCTCACTACTTTATAAGGACCCCCGATCATACATCACCCTAGGTAACAAGAAATCAGCCCATGTCAGATTGGAGCGGGGTACTAGACAGGGATGCCCCCTATCAGCTCTCATCTTTGCCCTAGTAATGGACCCACTAGCTTCCAGACTACGATCCCACCAAATTGATAGAGGTCTCACTTTAGGCCCGCATAGATTAGTAGTCTCTCTCTACGCCGATGACGTAATGCTATTTGTCAACAATCCCAGACAAACCTTAACCCGATACTGCGAGAGGTGATCAGGTTCAGCAACATATCAGGCCTTAAAACTAATCACTCCAAATCAGTGATATTCCCATTGACACCGAACACTCCCAAATTCACGGATGATCACGGACTAAAATGGGAATGTTCCAGAGTCCGGTATCTCGGCATCTTGATGTCACTAAATTATAACGAAATATTTAAAGACAACTATGGCCAAACGGTAGACTCCCTCCAGGAGCGTATTCAGAGGTGGAAATCCCTTCCACTAACACTATGGGGTCGGATATCCTTGACCAAAATGGTGATCCTTCCCAAACTTCTGTATCTATTCACAAACATACTCTTTCTACTGCCGCGTTAATTTTTCCAAAAAATTTAAAGTATTATCCTTGAACTAATATGGGCCGGAAAACCGGCAAGGGTTGCCTATACAACACTTACATTACCACAATCACAAGGGGGCCTTGCACTTCCAGATTTCAAAAAATAGTACTGGACCGCACAGGCTCAATTCTTAAGCCATTGGTACACCATACACTTCATACGCCCAGATGTCCAGGTCGAACGGGCCTTAGTTTCACCAAACCTTTTAAGAGCCGTTATTCTTAGTAATCTGCCAGTTCCACACAACACGATGAATACAGTCCTATCCACATAAGCCATTTGGAAAAAAATCACCCACAAATATGAAATTCATACGAGATACTCCCTGTTGCTACCAATCAAGTTTATTCCCGGTATACCCCTGACGAGTGAAAAGGTATTCCATATCTGGATTAACAAAATCGACATCCAAACTATAGGTGACCTATTTCCTGATGGAATGTTCCTTACCCCTCAGGTGGCCAAAGAAAGGAGAGGCAACACTTCTCTCGATATATTTATTTACTTCAGGCTGCGCCACACCATGCAGGCCCAATTCCCGACATTTCTCAAGGAACCAGCAACATGGGCTTTATTACACAACATGATCCACGCAAGGGGCGACAAGCGTCCATACTTTACAAATCACTGCAAACAGATACGGCGACTACAAACATACGATCACTGCTGCGTTGGGAGATAGCCCTACAATCATCCATAACAGAAGACAACCGGGCCTACATTCTTCGTCAAACGCAGAAAGTAGCTTTGAATACCCGCCTTAAACAAATCCACTTCAACTTCATGCATCAAACCTATTACACTCCTGTTAAAAAACAAAGCCACCACCCCGAGGTATCTGCTCAGTGTGAAAGATGCAGAGCCCCTGACACCGACTTTATCCATCTCGCCTGGAATTGTCCCGGGAATGCCCGATTCTGGTCACCAATCCTACAGGTAACGGCGGACCTTGTGGGAGAAGAACTTAATCCACGGCCGTCCATCGCACTTCTGAGTTTGACCAAATACCTGCAACCCCCATCGAGGAGACTGGTGGCCCTCCTCCTGGTGCTAGCACGCAGAATCAGAAGAACCTTGCCCCTCCACGCATGACCCCCCGATATCTGAGGCCCATATGTCGCTTATCTGCTTTCCAACGCAGCCAACACCGACTCTCAACCACAGCCCTCTCAGCCTCAGGGGGGCAATTCATCTAATCCTGTTTCAAGTGAAGCATCTGGCTGACGCACAGAGGACAATTTCCTAAGATGTATAGTCATTACTCATCACAGGACGCGATCCTGGTCGGATGTCCTGCAGTTGTGAACGTAATTTTGTAAACTGCTCCACTTTGGTGCAGTCTGTTCTTGTTTATGAAAAAACGAAAAATAAAGTTAAAAAAAAAACAACAGTTTTGTCTACATCAAAGAAAGAGGCAGGATTACTGATAGGAGGTAGCCTATTAGAGATGGACTCACTAACATTAATTAGACAGTGCCTTGTGATGTTTTAAGACCAACTGTAGTAAAGCGCAGATGCTTTTAAATTTGTAGTCTCTAAAGTTTTTTGGCTTGCTCCTTGAAGAATAAAGTAAAGAAAGTGACATAATACTTGTGCCCATGCCTTTAGTAGAACTAGAACTCAGCATACCAACAAGTAATTCCTATTGTTTGATGAAAAACCAACACACTTGCTTCCAGACCTCTGTGGATAGCATCCACTGCGATTATTGCTTCGCTCCCTATAAAAAAAGGTCTCATGGTCAATACTTGGTTATCACAGGTGGCTGTCATAATTCACAGAAACTGGGGGACATTTAAGGGTTTTGATTATTCTTAAACCAGTTGAGGTGTGGTTTGTTTTAGTCTGCATATGAGCAGATTGCTCAATGTATGGACTTTTAAAGATATTGCACCGGGCTGGAAAATGGGAGAGGATACGCTGATAGACCTCCCTCTCTCATCTCCCAGCGTTTTCCCTGCCCAGCCCACGCTCCACAAATCTTTGGTTCCCCACTAGTGATGGGTAAAACCTACTATCTATTACAAGGTCAGATGAGGGTCTAAAGGCAATTGCCGTATTGCTATTCTCCCTCTGGGGTTCACCAAAGTGTACCTATTTTAACACTCCCTAGGATTTATAATGTGGCTTGATGGGAAAAGAACCAATCTCATATGCTCTGGTTCTTTCTGACGCTCACCTGTTCATCCCTCTCCCCTTTGCCCTAACCTTTGCCCACCTTTTTTTCTCGGTCTCCTTTCTCTTTTTATCTTCTTCTCTCCTACCCGTCTTCCGTACCTCTCTCCCTCTTCTGTCTCTTCAGTCTTCACACACCCTTTCTCTGATTCTCCTTCAATAAAGATGCAAGTCCGACACAGTAAAAGGGAACACACTTTTCAGTCTCGAGAGTAGCACTGTAAAAGGGGAGGGGTCTCATCCTGACGCTTACAAAATAATAAAATCCATACTAAAACTAATCCATGAATACAGTGGCACAGGTAAGTATAACACTTAGTGGTAGGACGAAACCCAGTAAATTGGCCTTAACAGGTTGCTTTTGAAGGAAACGTGTGCTAACATTTTACACGCTGGAAAGGCTGCTATGGCTAGTGATTAAGTGCAGAGCCCACAATCCCAGGCTAGTGCTGAAAAAAGTTCATAATGGTTGTTATTTTTCAAGGTCACAGATTAGAGCTTGCAGGCTCACAAACCACCTATGGATTAATGACCATTTGATATTTCAAAATGTCTCGTAAAATGCGATTTTCAAATTACCCCGTAGAACATTTTGCCTGGGAAAAGGGTTAGAGTGTCCCTGATATGCTACAAGTATGTAACCGTGCATCCGTGGTTCAAGGCTCTGATGGTGACATGGTCGGGCAGCTCTTTCCATGAGAATCAGGATGAGGCGACCAGGGCAGTCGAATAAAGTTCTGCTGGTCGTCTCAAATGTTTCAATGGATTGACTTTGTGCTGTGGGAATTGGGGGTGGATTGTGATGTCACAAGTTGCAATTGAGGGCAGTGTGGGAAGGATCGTGGAACCAATTACTAAATCTAATGTATGCTTTTCTATAAGGGTTCAAAGTGTGGAAGCCAATCAGATTTGTGAGGGGAGATTTTTTCATGTCACGCGATCACAAATATTAATTACTTTGCATTGTATACAAGGTCTAACTTTAGAGGGCTTTCTTTGACAGCGCTTTTTCATGCAGTTCTGTTCTGCAATCTGTTTGAATTTGCTGTCCCAGCTGCGTCTGGGACCCTGAATAAAACTGTGTTACTTCTTGCATTGGTGCACACTCCTTTTTGACTACTTTTGTAATTTCTTGGCGAGTTTTCTGAGGGGGCCCCCTACTCATTTTTGGAGGCCCCAGCGAGATCTCTCAGCCTATTGAGCAAGGTGTGTGACTTCCAGCCATGCTCCCGGAGGAGTGCGGGACAGCGTCCATTGGCCGGTACTAAGAGCTCAAACACGAGGTCGTCTGTGGACACCAAGTTTCCAAAAGGTCCACCTGGTCCGGCGCTGCCTTCACTCCGACTGAAGCGCAGGCCTTTAAAAGGAGACTCCAAGGTCGAGAGAAGGGAAGAATCTCCTAAAAAGGATGCATGAGTTTACCGGTGCACAAAAGCCCAAAGGCGGGAGGGATTCTTTTATGGTGTGTAGGACACACACTGGTTAGTGGTGGAGAGGGGGATTGACCGCAGTAGTCCTAGATGCTAGGTCTGCCGCTCCGATAGGGAGCAGGTGGACAGTGGAACATCTACGCTAAAACAGAGGGTTGCGTAGTAAGTGGCAGACTGTGTTAGACAAGAGTTGCACGTAGTTCAGGCAATTGGTATAGTTGCGTAATTTTCTTTTTCTTTGGGGAAGAAATGTTTCGAGGGTCACGTGCGCACATGTTTTCTAAGTAGCAATAGCCTGTTTTAGTGTTGTGAGAAGTGATAGTATTATTTGTTTTATGTGGCTGTGAAAAAAACGGAAGAGCCAGAGCCGAAATAACTTGTAAACAGCTGCAAAGCTGTATAGCGCCAGTAAACGATACAGTGGATTGAGGAGAGGAGTAACCACTTTCTCTAACGTACGAACCTAGGGCAGCTTTGTTAAGGCGGTGGGCCTGGGGAGAAGGCCATTTCTGTACTATGATATAACAAGATGGGCCTGTGGAGAAGGCCAGTGTGTGCAAGTATTGAGCGTTAGGTGTGAAAGGGCAGGGTCTGTGGAGAAGGCCAGAGTGAATGAAAATAGTGTGATCTGGTGAAGTGGTAAGTATAACATTGAATGAGTGGGATCGATTGAACAAGGAGCGATAGTTTAAAGCTTTAAAATCATAAAGGAAAAGAGGAAAAAGGGAGAGAAGGATAGAGATAAAGGCGGGGACAATGACGTCCTATTGTATGGATGAACCAATGAATCACATGTGCAGAAAATTGCCCCAATAGCGTCATAAAATTACGAAGAACCATTATGAATGGGTACATGACACATCGGGAAAGCGTTATAAGGAATGGCCAGGGGAAGGAACATTCGATAAAGATATTACAGATAGTATGTATTCATACTTGTTGGCTACATACAAAGTTGCAAAGCTTAAAAAGAGAAGATATTTTGAGGCTTTGGAAATTGTACAAAGAAAAGGAGAAAGAGGTGGAGAAAGGGAAGGGGGGAGCAGTAGAGAAGTGCACTGCCCCCTCCCTATATAACCATTATTAAAAGCAACTTCCGGGTATACAAATCCAAAATGAGTGCCCCAAGACAAAGAGGAAATACATAAAAAGGAGGAGGAGGGTGGCAAGCACAATTAGAAAGGGAGGAGGAAATACTTTAATGACATAAAAAAGAACATGCATCAGGAACTTGACAGTGTGTTCAAGGAGGCGGAAAAAGCAATGGAAAGGGAGATAGAGGAAAAAGTAAAAGAACATGAGAAGGGAGCCAAAGAACAGGGGTGGACAGCAGGAAGCATACCATTTAAAATAGACAATTGGGGACAAGACTGGGACAAATTGCGAAACTGATATGGCAGAAGGAGGCCACAACATATCAGATTGGGAAGACAGTCTTGACATTGGATCAGGGGGATGAAGAAACAGACACCCACAATTTGACAAACAGGAGATGGGAAAAGAGAAGAAATGACAGAGAAGAGGAGTAAAGAGAAGAATCTCTGGGTGACTGGGTAAATAAGCTTTGGAGTAGGAAAACGGGAATAGTGATAGCCAAGAGACCACAACGCAGCAATAAACGCAGAGCTAGCACACAGATGCCCCTTTTACAAAAAGCAATCAACAAGGTTCACTACATACCGTGGCAGACAATGGACAGGGACAATTTAGTTTACAGTTTACCTTCAATAATGGCAGGGGCAAGCATGTGGATCTATGTTTTTCAGAAAGAGACAGCGGGAATCCCATTGGCCATAGGGGACATAAAACAGTTATTGGCAGTATTGGTCAGGGAAAGAAGTGACAAAATATGGCAACAACCTGGATATGCAGGGGTAAAATTAAACTCCAATATAGATGATGGAGCACCTTTTGATAACTATCGAGCACGTTTGGAAGGCTCTAAGAGTGTGGTAGCCAGATACATCAGACATGGGTTCTATATTGGCTTGTAAAATGAAGCCTGATGAGGATCCCGCGGAATACATATGAACCATACAAGAAATGCGGACACAGGAAAATAAACTGTCATGGGATGAAAAAATTCCATTGTTTAACCACATCTTAGTGAGGGGACTCCCCGCAGATGTGCAGACTTCTTTAGAAAGGATAGTGGGAATTGAGACATAGGGGTGGCCTGAAATACAGGCAACAGGTGTACACTATTTCGAAAGAAAGCAGGAGAAGGATATTGATAATGCAACAAAAGCGGAAAACAAAGTAGTTTAGAAAAAACTGGTTCACCCGTTTTTTCTAAACTACTTTGTTTTCCGCTTTTGGAGGGATCGGTACTCACAGGGACAGTTGTCGTTCCAACAAGGTCAGCAAGGAGGACTTCCAGTGGCTGCAAGAGGCTACACTAAGGTATCACCTAACCTGCAGTGAGGAACGGCACAGATGCAGCAACAACCTGCAGGGGTCATGCAGGCAGGAAGAGGAAATGCATACATGGGACAGTATCAGACTGTGGAGGATATTATGCACGTGGAAGGGGAATGGGATACAGGGGAATTACACCACGTTTCAGAGTACAGTGCTTCGCATGTGGGAATTTTGGACATTTTGTACAAACATGCCCACTTATTGCACAGGCAGGGAAACAGTAGGTGCAGGTAATGCCACATCAACAGCAAATACAGATACAGCGTGCACAAACACAGTGTGCCCACGCAGTAACAATTGCAGGTACAAGGTGGGGAAATGACAGGAACTCAAGTTACAGTGGGCGTACTTCAGGCGCTAGCGCAGACAGATACCAGAAGGGGTCAAAATAGTGGGACAGAATACTCTACCCCAATTTACAGGAGTGACAATGGTGGGCTGTAACCCATTTATGTCATCCGCTAACCCATTTTCCCAATAGGGGTTCACACAGTGAGTACGAGTGTGTCCGGTTCTAGCTGTAACTGAAGACCCTAAGGAGGAACAGGAGGTAGCAGTTCAGATAGGACAGAGGGAATGTTCCTTTCTTATGGATACTGGGGCAACCAGATCATGCATCAAGGAAGAAGGATTTCCATTATCTAACAGATGTTTGGACACACAAGGATTTTCGGGGACAATTTTGAAAGTTCCTCTGACAAAAGATTTACCACTGACAATAGGGACACAGCATATCGTAGCACCATTACTGTATTCAAAAGACACACCCATCAGTATTTCTGGGGAGGGACCTACTCAGCAAATTGAATGCCACAGTTTCAATCTCGGAGAAAGGGATGGGGTGCACCATACCCAGAACGTATCCAGCAAGCGTGGTGGCACCGATTCAGGCATACTGTGCACACAGCACAATTCACACATGGAGGTGTTTTTGTACGGGTACACGTGTTGTTCGGATGGTTGCCAGGCATTGAAAGGAAGGTGTTCCGACTCTCCAACACATTTTTGTTTAGGCCCCAGTGTCCTTCCTCGGTTAGTTCAGAAACACACAATTTTCTGTATCTGGAGGAAGTAGTAATACAGAAAGACAAGATTATACTGGTGGCAACTAATGAGAACAATAAGGAATGGCGAGCAAAATTATGTATTGATCCAACACCGACATTGATAGGAGTAAGTGACGGAGTTGTTTGCAACAAAAGACAATGAGGAAGGAGAAGTAGTGTTCGAGCATACCTTGTTCAGCACACAAAAAAGAAAGGGCAGTGTCCCAGATGACTCAGATAACAGAAAAGAAAGCTCAATATTTGCAATATGATTTGGAAAAAGTGCACAAGAGCTTGTGGACAACAGGACCCCATGAGCACTATTGCTACGAGTAAAGCAGTACCCACTTTCACATGAAGCAGATGAAGGCATATATGACACTGTATGCCCTATGGCAGCAAGGCATAATACAGGTAAGTTCATCACCTTGCAACACAGTTATCTATCCGATTAAGAAAGCAAAGAGGGTTGTGGTGTTTTATACAGGTATTGTGTCCTCTGAACCACATTATTGAGGCAGAATATCCTTTGGTCCCCAACCCTGCAACAACTTTTTGCAGCACCCCTGCGGAGACACACTACTTCACGGTGGTTGACTACATGCGGATTCCAGGTATCTCACTACTGTTACTTATTGCGGAATCCAATTCGAACATACTAGAATGCCTCTGCGGTACTGCGAAGGACCTAGCATCTCCAACAGAGTAATACAATGGACTTGAGCAATTTGCAGGTTGCAAGCACATAAAAAGAAAGCATACATAAAATGGATAGCTGAAATGGGCAAAATGATTGATGAGCTAAAACATGAGTTAGCACATGCACCAGTCTTAGCAACTCCCAATTACAAAGAAAAATGTCATCTGTTCTCACATTCAGATGGGAAAGTAAGGACTGCAGTACTGACACAGAAAAAGGGACAGGGACACACACCACTTGCATAGTACAGTGGGTCACTGGATGCAGTAATGCAGGGACATTTC
This sequence comes from Ambystoma mexicanum, assembly GCF_040938575.1. Lineage (NCBI taxonomy): Eukaryota > Metazoa > Chordata > Amphibia > Caudata > Ambystomatidae > Ambystoma > Ambystoma mexicanum. Next base: position 670,394,614 of record NC_090936.1, read on the forward strand.
CAACGTGCAAAAGGCACTTGCTGCTGCTGCTGCATTTGTTTGTTTATTTTATTTATATTTGATATTGAAAAGGCTTCCACAATAACTATGGGGTTCCCAGTAGTTTTGTACGTGGAGCATGCATTATTTGCAATACTGGAGAAAACAAAATCAACACTGAAAACTCAGATCTTCAGGGAATGAGGTAATAGTAACCAACCCAGCAATAGAAGTGGTGAAATGCAGGACCATAACCCAGGGAGAATTAATTGCAGAGAAAATAGAAGAAGGGGACTATGTACATGACTGCACAGCATGCATAGACAGGAGTGAAGGAAACCCCCTGGTCAAGGAGGAAGTGATAAAAGGAGGAGACATGATTTTCATTGACATAAGTTCCAGCATTGATTAGACGACAGAGCAGAGGCATTCAGGTTGCGCAGTGGTGGGACATAGACAGGGAGCACACAAGGAGGAGGAGTTGATAGTGTACTCACAGACACAACTACCAAACCATTACTCTGCACAAGCAGCAGAGCTGGTGGCCCTGATTGAAGAATTATACATGTTAGAGGGGCAGGCAGTGAACATCTTCGCTGATGGCCTATGTCATTTCAACAGTGCACTCAGGGTTAGCCCGATGGGAAAGGAGAGGATTTAAAAAGAGGGATGGTACTCCTGTCCAGCATGCAGTATTACGGAGTAAACTACTGGAAATGTTGCCACTGCCAGTAGAGTTGACATTAATAAAGTACAAAGCCCAAACCAGAGGGCAAGACTTTATCTCACTATGAAATGAAAGAGTAGACAGAACAGCAAAGGAAGCAGCAAATCTGCAGGAGGGGTCACATGTGCTGTTCCCTGGTGAAAATGAAAGAAATACCACTAATAGCGGTGCTAAAGGTGAACAAAGAAAAAGATGCATTGCCAGATAACTTTAATGCAATCCCAATATTGCGTATAATCAAATTGCAGAGCGAAGCATCAGATACCGAAAATGATCTGTGGAAAAGGCAAGGATGTTCTTTGCCCCCAACTGACTTGGTCTGGCAGCAGGATAGGACAGGAAAGGTTGTCATGCCATAAAAACGATTACAAGTGGTATTGGAACAGCTTCACTACCCTGCCCACGTATCGAAAGAGCATGTGGCTGCAGGGATATGAGAAGACAAGACTGGTTTGTTCCAAACCTGTATAAATATGTCACTGAGTACATAAATAATTGAATGACCTGCTAGAAGTTTCTGCCAGGGCACACATTGAGTTGTACAGGGAACACTGCCACAATCGGAAGGCCCCTTCCAGCACTTGCATACTGATTATATTGATATGCAAGTAAGATGTACTTCTTACAGGTACATGCTTGTGGTTGTGGCTCTGTTCTCATGCTGGCTTGAGGCAGGTCCCTGTACCCATAATGATGCCCGCTCTGTGGCTAAATTTCTTCTGAGTGTGGTATTCCCGAGGTGGGGGACTGCAGATGAAATTTGTTCTGATAATGGGCAGCACTTTGCTAATGATTTAATAAAGGAAATAACACTCATGGGGATAAAGCATAAACTATGCATGGTTTACCATCATCAAGCCAATGGTTTTGTAGAAAAAATGAATGACCTGCTTAAACTGTGATTGGCAAAGCTTACGCAGACGCTTGAAAATCATGGGTGCTCTTCTTGCATTTTTTTGTGCTAAGAAATATGCCTGGAGGAGATCATCACGGACTCCTCATGAGAATGTTACAGGGTGGAGAATGCATGCGCCTATTCCGCCGTTGCACACAATCTCTGATGCTCACTCTTTCGCTGCTATTCCAGGAGTGGGGGGGGTTGATACATATCGAAATGAGCATAACAAGTCCCTTAAATATATATGCTTGCAGAGGAGCTCTCTCTAAAAATGAATGTGGACAATCGGGTGATGCCAATGGACACTTTCCTCAGGTGGTACTCCTTTATCCGGGTGACAAGGTCTTTGTCAGGAACCAAATTCGAAAGTGGAAAGAAGAGCACTTCACCGGCCCACATACCGTCATCTATTCAACACCAACTGCAGTAAAGCTTCAGGGTCGGCGTGATGGGTCCACATAACCAACGTTCGCAAAGATAAGAGCACTGCTTCTCAAGGCACAAGATAATGGAGAGTATTTCAGAGTTTTCTTTCAATATCTTTTACAGCTATCCATATTTACAAAAAAACAACAAAAGAGGGTGATGGTGATATTTTTCATGGAAACCGTGTAGCAAAGAAAACTTACTTTTCGGTTTCCTGGAACTCACCCTTTTTTTAGCGCAATGAAGTTATTAGGTTTTAGTGTACGATTAATACTTTTGTTTTATTTAACTTTTAAAGAAAAAGGTGAAACACAAATGGATGGGAAAAGAAACAGGTGGATAAGAAGTATGATGAATGGGTAGGGATTCCACCATGGCACCGAATAAGAGCATAGTTCATTAACTGTTACTCTCGAGTCAGATAAAATGTTGCCTGTGGGGGGAGAGAGAGAGAATGGCGCATGCTATGTCTGCTCTCTCATTCTACATGTAGTAGAAGGAGCACCCAAGGTTCTCTTGCCCCAGGGAGTGTCTTATGAGGAAGCAGGAAGCCGAATGCACTTGTCCCTATGCAAAACTCGAAGTCTATTTCAAGGTAAAAAGTTAATAGATCAGTAGGTGGTGTGAGAAACTTGAAGGTGTGTGACCCATTAGTCCCGGGGGATCTGTCATCCAGGTGGCCAGGACAGAGCCATCACTTTTGGATTCAGTTCCTGGGGATGGACCAGTGCGGGAGGATCAGTTGGGTGAGGGCGTCTTCAGGGAGTGGGACACCGGATGGTGAAACCTGGTAGCCCCTTCTCTAACACCTTCACCCTATTCAACCAGGTAGGATATTTAGGAACTCTATCCCCCCCCCTTTACAACACAAACAGTTTCACACGAAAAGCCCTGTTTGAGACAAAACAGACTAACGACCGAGCAGTATACCAGACGTTTCCGAATACAATGGTCAGGTGAGGTCAGGCAATTACTAACCATCACTCACACCTGACTACCATTAAGCTTCCCCACAAGTGTAAAAGGCCAGGCACGAGAGCACACTCAGAGTGGGGCAAAGCATACGAGGAAACAGCAGTTTCGAAATAGCAGCTGAACGAGAAAGGAAAGATGGCAAAACAGAAGGGGATCGCAAGGAGGGAAATTCCCTTGACCTTTTCGACAAGGAACTATTACTTTTCAGAAATCTCGAGAACAGACAACGCAAGATCAGGAAACTGGGCTGAAGAATCCTGCACTGTGTGTCGTTGATACCCGGGGCCCCCCTGCATCAATATTCAAGGCGGGGAGAAGCAGCAGCTGCTGTGGTACTGTCCTTGGCTCCAAAAATAAAGCAGCGTCAGTGAAATCAACACAGCCGGTGAGTTGTGGAGACAAGGCCGGTCTGTGTTGAAGCCAAAGTTGCAAGCAACATGGTATGGCGAGCGCTGGAACGTACATTGTTAAAACGTCTGTGATAAGAGAGCCAAGTAAAGTTGAACTGCTGATGAGTGATTGAACTTCAAAAGCAAAATACAATCACTATGACAGAGTGGTCCGGCATTGCATGGGTGCTTAATCGAAGGTCTCTGTAAGGAATCAAGCGGAGAAGTTGCAAAAGTGAAAGTGAGAAAAAGGTTAAATCAAGAAGAGAACATGGCCAAACGGTAGTCCTGTGACTGGTCAAGCAAAATCCTGCACAGAGTCGAAAGTCTTCAGCGATTTTGATGAAGTAGAGAAAGTTTGGAAAAGTAGATAAATTTGGTCCTAGCACAGTGGAGGGAGACCAATTGAAGGTTTTGTGCTAAAGTGGGTCTGAGCCCAGCAGAGGGGGACCCGGGGTGAATAGAAAATCACCTGAGAAGTTGTACATGTGAAATCCTAATAAGAACTGAACTTTGTTTGTTGTGTTGCATCAGGCCCTCTGAAATAAGAGACTTGAATGGCAAAGAGACTTTGGCACAGAAGGCCCCGATGTTGAGGTTTTGAACTGCATCCTCGTGCTAGAGAAGCGAGAGAGTGTGAGAAGCTTGAATGTGCCGCCTACTCCTGTGCTGAAAACGTGGGGAAGGGAAGCCACCGGCTTGTCTATCCTGACATAATTTGGCATAACATTATTTCGCACACTATCTGTATTTAGAAGTAAAGATTGGCAATAGGTTTATTAGTATGGGCCCTTTCATTTTGACAGACTCAACTAGGACTGTGTTATTATTTGATGCTCGTAGCTTGCTCCCATCTTTAGATTTAGGATTAGATAGGAGTTTTTCAAACCCAACTGAACTTCAATAAACACCCTTGAACTGTGATCACTTGTGTCTGTCTTACTGTTTGATACCATGCCTTCCTTACAGTGGATGAAGGGGAGCAGGTATTTGAAGACAATTTTGTGAAATTAACAAATGATGGAAAAAAGACAATGCAAGGTAATAGAATACATGACAACTGGTCCAGATGAAGGGGAGTTACAAAGAAGAGAGCATAAAAGATTATAGTGCACGACTAAAGAAGGGCAATGTGTCCCTTGGTGTCACACATGGCCACTGATGAGAATAGAGGGAGCAGTATGGAAAGGGGACACGTGGGACGGGGGAATAATGCAGTGTTGTGATCAGGGACTAGTGGGTTTTGAACAAAATGGGGCAGCCAAAGTCAATGACAGCTGCAGAGCAATTTGGGGAAAATATGTGCATGCCTTAACCTGGCTATATAAAAAATATCAACCATTCAATATAAGAAGCTTTACACGATTCCCTTTGTGTTTCAGGTCAAGTGGGTCCCTTTTCCTGGGAACTAATTTGGGCTACGCTAAGGTGGTGAAGAATGCAGCGTTGAAGCGGGAACAGCGGCAATGATGGATTTTTGGTGGGCCTGCAGATCCAAAGCATATGCCCAGCATCCGCCTGACAGAGTGGAGTGTGCACTCTCATCAACTTGCACAGCCCTGCACTAGTGGTGCCTCAAAATAGCGCTGTAATGAAGATTGCACTGCAGGAAAAAAATGGCACAGCAAGCTGAGCAACAAAAAAATCATGAGTATGAGAAAACGTGAAAGTTATTATTTTTAAAAAAAAAAAAAAAAAAAGAAGAGCACAGAAAACTTGGCTGCTATCCCGAATGAGTATCGTTCTTTCTCCACGGCTGCTACTTTTTTTTTACTTCACTGTAGTTTTTAGGATTACAGGCTGCAGAAAATTTGAAATGGCTGCAGCTGACCAGATACGAATTGCTGCAATTGGCAAATTCCACAGCAAAATGTTTGAACACAATTAAAGAGGAAATGAGGGCTCTGCAGTTAGTGGCCCTTCAGAATCGATTTATGCTAGACCTCCTCACAGCCATTAAAGGAGGTGTTTGCACCAAGTTTAGGACAAGTTGCTGCATCGCTACCTGGCGGTGATGCCTCAATTGGAAGTCTAAGTGTTGTCATACAAGAGATACAGACACTTCAGGGAAAGATGACAAGTAAAGTTAATGGAGTGCAAGCAATAGACTGGCTGGACAGAATCTTCGCATGGGTATCCACCTGGCTTTCTGGATTGTTTCAAGTGACTGTCCCTGTGTTTGTGCTCATTCTTATCACCTTCTGTGTTATTAAGAATATTCTTAAAGTATATTTTAATAAGCAAAAAGGACATTTGATGTTACCTTTTTATAAAAAAAAAAACATTTATTTATTAGTGGCATGGTAACAACAATAATCATGGTGGAGCAGCTTGACCATTAGAATAACAAGGACACACATCAGAATGCACATTTATATATACAGTGTTCAAATATATACATGGCACCTAGCTATGATTTCGGTCTATGTCACTTCCTCCCCTGACTGGTCTGCATGAGATGAACAAGTTTCTTTCTTACCTGGTAACGGTCTTTCGATGGGATGCTCCTACAACCTATTCCACATCTATGACAGGTAATCACCACAGCTGTGCTGCTTTGGAAAAATGTTCTCTGCGTCTGCGTCGATACGCTGTCATCGAGGGCCTCCATCGGGCTGAATTCACCGGATGTTATAAGTAGGACGCGCGACGCCCGTACCCTCAGTTGTAGTTTTTTCCCAGAACGTGTGGCACCAATATTCTGCCAAAATGACTACAGAAAGCCTTGCGGAAATGGAAGCTGCAAGCGCATAAGAAATTCTGTAGAGGGGCAGGTAGGGAGGGAGTGATGTGGAATACGTCATCAGAACATCCCATCGAAAGAACGTTACCAGGTAAGAAAGTAACTTGTTCCTCGAGGGGATTGGTTCCTCCGACGTATTCCACATCTATGACAGACTCCCAAAGCAGTACCAACGTAAGGAGGTGGGAAAAGAATTTAGAATTTTAGAATGCCCAATCAAATTGCAGAATAGAGGACTGCCTTACCAAATGCCAAATCCTGCCCATGGATAGAATCCAGGGAGTAGTGTTTGACGAAAGTATGGACAGAGGCCCATGTGGCTGCTTCATAAATGTTACGAATGGGAACGCCCCTCTGCAGCGCAGTGGAGGCAGCCACGCCCTTAAAGGTCAACAGTCTCAAAGGGCAAGAATGTAAAGGCTCAAACGTAGCTCCCATTAGGAATTTTAGAACCAGGTTCAAATCCCAACCGGGCACCTGGAAAGGTGACGGTCGGAACACAGTCAGCCCTTTAAGAAACCAAGAAATCAAAGGAATCTTAAAATAAGAACACTCCTCAGATGAGCGCTTAAATATGTACAGCGCCGCCAGGTAACCTTTAATGGTACCCACTTGCAGGGCCTTGTGGGCTAATGAAAGCAAAAAAGACAGAACCACAGGAATGACACATGAAAAAGGATCCACATTCTTAACCCTGCACCAGTCGCAGAACTTTCTCCAATGGCAACGGTACAGGGACTTTGTTGCGGGCCTTCTGGCCGAAAGCAACACCTCCATCACGTCTTCAGGGAGGTCCCAATCCTTATACCTCAACCTTTCAGAAGCCAAGCATGAAGGTTGAGGGACTTGACCTCTGGATGGAGAACCGGACCCCCCCCCCTCCCGTGAGAGCAGATCGTCTCGGTAGGGAAGTGTTACACTCACCTGGGTTCCACAGGGGCGCTGAACGAAGCTGGACTGCAATGGTCTCCCCCAATGTGACTCGTAGTGTAGTGATGAGCGACTGCACATGCCCACTTAGTTTCGTCTGTCTGGCACATAGGAGGACTTTCCTAGAGTGGTAAAAATGGTAGTTAGCCGACCGTGGTAAAGAGGTTTAACTTCCGTTTTTTCCATAACCACCTTGTGCTCCCCTTATTATGTCTCACCTTATTGTTAAGAAGGATGGGCTCTCCATCCTGCGTTGGAATGCAGGGGTGCGTAGAAACCAGTTAACTTCACTGATCCCGTAATTTTATGGCAGAGTTCCAGACAACAATGACTCGGAGGTAAGTCTTTATGCCAATCCAAGGTAGGATGCAATGCTTTAGAGTTCAGGTTTTCTTATAGTTCACTCCTGTACCTTTTCTTTATGTTTCTTCCTCTTGCAGATGGCCCAAGATGGATGTCTCTTCTCCGAAAGAAACGGGGTAGCGCCAAGGTAAGAGTCAGTTTTTGCACCCAGCACAAGTCTTAGCAAGCGGTATTGCTCATTCATGTGATTAATCAATTGTCCTCTCTTTATTTTGCAGGTGCGGCGCTTCTCTAGAACTAGGGACGTATGATTGTGACTAGCGAGACCTCGAGCGGGTGTTGTTCCCAAGTAAGTATCTTGCAGTGCAAATTTAAATGTCCTTTAACGGAGCGCAGCTCACTTGTTGTCTCTCTTTCCTTTGCAAATGCGGATGCTCCCAGCGGTGATCTCATCAGAGTACCTCGCGGGATCGTGTGGATGAAAGGAGCATCGGTGAGTATTCTGCGTTGCTGCTGCTGATAGTACAGCGCAGTAACTATTGTTCCTTTTCTTGCAGGTGCGGCGACTCCCAGATGAATGTGATGACAAATGGTAAGGCTCCTGTTCTAATCTGCTTTTCCTTTTCTCCTTTGCAGGTTCGGTTCGTGGCGAACAAGACAGGCGTAGCTGCTAACTGGATGCTGGAGCTGCAGGCCCGGTGAGCGTTACGCTGCAGGACAGGAGTGCAGAATAACACGAAGCGTGTTCTGCTCTCCGGGCGTGGTTTAAATAGCCACCACGAAGTAGTCCCCAGGTGAAGTAGTCCCAGTACCACACCCAAGAAAATAGTCCCTGGAAGAAAGTAATCCCTTCAAAGGCCTCAAGGTAGCCTGTACATGATTTCTCCACTTGATGACCTGATCTGTCTGAAAAAGGCACTATGAGCCTGGCGCCAACGGCTTATAGTGCCTTTCTGCCAATCCTTTGGGGCCCCATGGGTGCCAGTAATCTGGGTAGACTGGCCTGCTCCTGATGTCTGGGGGCAGGCACTGTGACAGCAAGACGGCGTGGAGGGCAGATGGACATGTCGAGAAGGTCCGGGTACCACGTTCTCATGGCCCATGCCGGGTCAATGAGAATCATTCAGCAACCAAACCTCCGTAGCACTTGCGGAATGACTGGGACTGGAGGAAACGCGTACAGCAGTGGGAAGGATCACTCCACTACGAGCCCGTCCCCTAAGGCTCCTCTTGGAGGAAATACCCGCGAGCATAATCTTTCGCACTTCCGGTTGACACTGGTGGCGAAGAGGTCCACTTGTGGGGTCCCCCAAAGGGTGAAGATCTCCAGGAGAATCTCCTGAGCCAGTTCCCACTCGTGAGAGACTGTGCTCTGCCTGCTCAGAGCATCCGCCGCCACATTTTAGTCTCTGGCCAGATGAACTGCAGAGATCGAAATTTCCTGCTGGATGGCCCAGAACCAGAGCTGCATCGCCTCTCTGCACAGAGGGAGAGACCCTGCCCCCCCCTTTTTGTTGAGGTAGTGTATGGCCACTGTATTGTCTGTCAGAATCAGGACAGTCTTCCCCCGCACACCCGGCAGAAAAGCCTTCAGGGCTAGCCTGATGGCCCTCAGCTCTGATGGAGAACAACGACCGCTGACTGTCAACTTGTTGGCATGAGCTACCCATCCTGTGAGGGATGCGTCCGTCAAGATCATCACCTCCGGCCAGGTTAGCCAAAATGGAGCCCCTTTCATCAGATTGGCTTCTACGGCCCACCACAGAAGATCCTGGGCGACTGAGGGCGGCACCTGAATGGGATCCGACATCCTGCCGGAGGACTGCGACCACTGGAGCTTGACACCCCATTGGAGAGATCTCTTCCTCAACCTGGCCTCTGGCACCAGAATAATGCAGGATGCCACGAGGCCGAGCAACATCAAGAACTCGAAGGCTGGGAGACTCTGGGCATGTTGAAACTTGTGCACCATCTGCAGAATATGATAAGCCTTCACCTGGGGAGGCAAACACTGCCCCAGAGATGTATCGAGCACTGCTATGATGTACTGGAGCCGCTGGGTAGGTGTCAAGTGGGATGTCTTTAAGTTGAGGGAGAAACCCAGCTTGTGAAGGGAGTGGCAGGTGACGGACAGATGATCCAGGACCTGCTCTGGAGAGAGCGCCCTGATTAACCAATCGTCCAGGTAGGGGTAGACGTGAATCACCCCTTTCCTGAGATACGCTGCCAACACCACCATGAGCTTAGTGAAGACCCTCGGGCGGAGGTCAATCCGAATGGTATAACTCGAAATTGAAAATGCGAGTCGCCAACCGTGAACCTCAGGTACTTCTTGTGTTTGGAATGAATCGGCACATGAAAGTAAGTGTCCTTGAGGTCGAGAGACACCAACCAGTCCTGAAGTCGAAGGGCCTGGAGGACTTCAGGGAGAGTAACCATCTTGAACTTGTCCTTCCTGAGGAGCTTGTTCAAACCTTGCAAGTCCATGATGGGTCTCAATCCTCAGTCTTTCTTCGGGATCAAAAAATATGGGGAATACCATCCCTTGGTTCCTCTCCGCTACAAGCACCAGTTCTGTGGCGCCTTTCTCCAGCAGGGATTTGATTTCCTGCGCAAGGAGCGGATCCGGACTCTTCAAAAGAGAGATTCCCTGGTGGATTGTCGCGAGGCCTCTGTCGGAAAGGAAGACAGTAGCCGTGGGCTATGATCTCCAGAACCCACACATCTGAAGTAATGGCATGCCATTCGACAAGATGCTGCGCCAGCCTTCCCCCAACCGGCGAACCATGGGACATGGCCTCATGACTGAGCTGAAGCGGCTGCGGCAGTGCCTGAGGGCAAAGAGCCAACTACCCGAGCGGCCTTGGCACCTTGAGTACCTTGTTTTCCACCTCTGGTACTCCTACGGTGGCCCCTTTGACTTGCAGCTCCCCTTGATCTACCAAAGGAAGACTAGTATCGAAAGGTACCTCCCCTCCGTTGCTGTCCCCTAGGACGAAAAGGCAGAGGTTGCCGAACTGCAGCGCTCAACGACTTCGCTGCAGCTTTGGAGGTTTGCAACCTCTCAAGGCTCTCGCCAGCCTTGCTACCAAAAAGATGTTCACCATCAAAGGGCATATTGAGAAGCCGGGCTTGTACGTCAGGAGCAAACCCCGACCTCCGCAACCACGCAAATCTGCGCATCATGGTGCTCGCTATGGCATCCTTGCCATCCTGAACGAGTGCAAGAAAACCATCCCATTTCTCCCCTTCGGGAATATGTTCAGCCGCCAAAGACACCCAATTCCACAGAGTGTGAGTGAAACGTGCTAGGGCACACACGGAGTTGGATGCCTGTAAAGCCATACCCCCCTGAAGAAGACACTTTCTTTGCCCAGCCATCAAAACGTTTGTCGTCCCTATCAGGAGGGATGGTAGAGTACAACGCCTGCTTTGCCAAGGCCGTAGCTGCCTGCACCACCAAACTCTCTGGAGTGGGGTGCGTAGTCAAGTAGCTGGGGTCGATACTGGCTAGACAGTATTTTTTCGGCAACGACTTGCTCACAGCCAGGAGACTCTTCGGAGCAGTCCAAGCCGCCGCCACCCTTTTCTGTAAGGCCATATGAAATGGCAGCACCAGGTCAGTGGCTGGACCTTGGTCAAGGATATCCATCAGGTCATCCTGCAGAAAATCCACTGGTGGCGCAGACCACCCCAAGCACTCAGTCACCCTCGACATGAGACGCTGGTATGAAGATTCGGCGTGCATGCCAGACTCAGGCCTACCAAACTCAACCTCCGGAGAGGTGTCCAGACCACTGGCGTCATGCAAAGACTGACGCAGGTCTTCCAACTGGCTATGACCAGACAAGAGTTCGCCAGGAACCTCCTCAGGAACTAAATCTTCATCAGACCCTTCATCCACCTCAGAGATGTACTCCAGAGGCTGGAACAAATCCCTGGACGAGGGCACAGAAAAAAGTCTCAAAGACAGGCCTCACTGACTTCTTCAGGACCTTCCTCGAAGTTTCCACCGGTGCACGGGGTACCACCGGCAGAGCCTCCAAAAAGGCGTTGAGGGCGTCGACGGAATCGGCGTCGACTTGGAGTGTGGCGCCGATGGCTTTGACACAGGCCTCGAGTGCAGTGCCCCGAGCGTGCCCTTCGACGGCCTCAGCACCGATGACTTCCTCTGAGGCAGAGCCTCGAGAGAGTCCCTCGACGGACATGGCACCGATGGCGTCGACGTCTTCTAAGACGACCTCACAGGCTCCACCGGTTTCGAGGGCGTCAAGGACCGGGACCTGGAGCGGGCATGGCTGGAGCGATCCACCTTGGCCGACCGGGACCTCGAAGGTTCCCGGTGAACGCGCCGACCGCCCGAGCCCGAAGGTGTGCGAACGGTGGCTCTAGCGCATTCCTTGCAGCTTCTCTATAAGGCGCGGGCGGAACCGAGCCCTGCAACTCAAAAATCGCCATAATTTCCTTTCAAAATGCATCCCATTCCGCAGGAGAGGAGTGCTTGGTAGGACAAGCTACCCGCCGTCTGGTGGAGTCCTCTGACGAGGATGGGGAAGGCGACCGGTGACTGCGCTTCCACGAGTGCCTCGAGGAGGCAGAGGAATGGCAGGAACCACTCCGGGACCGAGACTCCCTGGACTTACGCCGACGACGCACAGTCTCCCCTCGAATCGTCAGTTGAAAGCCCAGAGGATTTCGACTTTCGGGGTTTGGAGACCCTACCTACCGAAAGCAGCTTCTTCCGCTCCTGCAAGGCCTTCGACGTTACGGACTGGCAATCGTCACAGTCATCAGTGGTGTGGTCCTCGCTGAGGCATCAGAGACAGACGTCATGTGGGTCCGTAAGTGACATCTTGGAACCGCAGTCCAGACACTTCTTGAATCCCAACCACGGGGTAGAAGAAGATGAAGACATGCTATCTTCACAACACCAAGTTCGAAGAACCGTTAGAACAGGAGAACCGAGGCGCGCCGAGATCTCCGAAGCGAATATGTTTGCGGAAAAAAAACTGAACTGAGGCTACGGGCGTCGTGCGTCCTACTTATAAGATCTGGTGACGTTGGCTCAACGGAGGCCCTCGAGGACAGCATATCGACGTCATCGACGCAGGACGGAGACGGCGAGAACATTTTCCGAAGCAGCACAGCTGTGGTGATTACCTGTCATAGATGTGGAATACGTCGGAGGAACAAATCCCCTCGGATTGATGTTATCTTTGAGTGTTGACAAAAATGGTTTTGAAATGAAGAGCAGGAACAAAATAACGGGGAAAAGTGAAGGGGAGGATCCTGATGGATGGGTTTTTACACAGCCTGCTGAAAACTAAAAGGAGTTCTGGATACAATGTCTGAAGGATGGGACAAGGTGTGTATGGGTGGGCGGGGGGAGATTTTAATGGTTGGGAGGAGACTGGGGAGACATGACGAGACTAGAAAAAATATGGATGCATACAAATGAAATAGCTAAAAAGGAGCAGGAGGCCCAAAAAGATGTAGTTATTAATAAACTAATGAAAGGGTTGAATAATGTAATAAAGATGCAAGTCCAACGCAGTAAAAAGGAACTTACCTTTCAGTTGCGAGAGTAGCACTGTAAAAGGGGCGGGGGCTCATCCTGATGCTTACTAAACAAAATAAAATCCATACTAAATCTAATCCGTGAATAAAGTGGCACAGGTAAGTATAATCAAACACGTGGTGGGGGGCGTGGCCAACAGCACGATGCGGTAGACGTGCGCCTCTGGAGCTCCCACTGCCACGGCCTAACATCCTGTTATAAACGACAACTTAAAACCATCTGGTGACCCCCCCAAAATATGATCGCCGGTGTGTGATACCCCAGGGCACGTCTGGGGCGAATTCCAGCCTGAAACACGCTGGGGCTGCAGAGGTAGGAGCCCGGGAAGGAGACGTCGGAGAGGCCCGACGACGAACCAAGATGGGCGCCGGAGCACTGGGCGCGCTTTGAGCGGGGACCGGGCCTTCCACGCACTCTGAGGTGGTTGCAAGTCGGAGTCTGGGATGGAGCTCCGGAGGACCGGCAGGGGCCGGGAGTTACAGCGTGGCCCCGTGGGACCCCGACTGGAGGAATCGGTTGACCGACCCGCTCTGCCCGGACGAGGAGAGACGGGCACTGTCACTTGGTTGCCGTGACGAAGACCCGCATACAGCGGTGAGTGCCCGGTCACAGACATGGGGAAGGACAAAGCTAGACGGCCCACCTTGCAAAACAGAATCGAACAGTATACAATCCCTCCAACGCAGTCTCCCGACTCCCAACCGCTGCCGCCGGTAGAGGAGGACTCGGCACCTGGACTCTCCCTGAGGGACGTTATGGCGGCCATAGCAGACTCCCGCACATCGATGGAGCAGAAGATGGACAGAATCAGCCTGGACGTGTCCCTCCTCCGACACGACCTGCAGAAATTGTCAGCACAAACGGGCGAGGCGGAGCAGCGTATTTCCAACACGAAGGATGGACTGCACGCAGTGCAACAACAGCTTCAAGGGGTCACCGCCAAACTCAAAACTCTGGAAGCCAGAGTCGAAGAAGGAGAGGACAGGTCCAGGCGCAACAACATTCGGATCTTAGGTATTCCCGAGAAAGCCGAAGGCCCCTGCATGGAGCTGTTTCTGGAGCAGTGGCTGATGGACCTGTTCGGCCAGCAATCCTTCTCTAAATTCTTTTCTATATTGAGGGCCCACCGAAAGCCCACGGGTAGGCCAGTGCCTGGTGCTCCCCCGCGAACGGTGATAGCAGGGCTACTGAACTATCGGGATTGAGACACGCTGCTGCACCTTGCACGAACCAAAGGCTCGATCACCTTTAACGGATCCAGGATAGCCTTTTTCCCGGATTACATGCGGGAGGTCCAGAAAGCATGACAATCCTTTGATAAACTCAAAAGACAGTTGCAAACGATGGGAGTCAAATACGGCCTCCTCTTCCCGGCCCAACTTAAAATCTATCACAAGGGCACAACGGTCCACTTCAGCGACCCAAGGGAGGCCTGGCGCTGGGCAGAGCAGCATATCGAGGGAGACTGGCCGGCACCTCGAGCCAATAGAGACAGAAATCCCAGGCCACCGGCATGACACCCACCGGAGCCGGACCGACCACCCTCACCGAACCAACCGGTGGAAGCCGGGGACCGATTCTCGCGGGTCTGAGACCGAACTGATACCACCGACTAGGCCGAGTGGTGCCACGAACAGTTGTAAGTCATTAATATTGTGGCTAGCCTTGGCGTACCTCCATCGCACCTGGGATAAGACTACCAGCCCCCCCCCTAATTTCTTTAGTATTCATTTGAACGGGGGTTCGTAAGGTTGACGCTGCACTCTTTTTGTGGGTCAACGATGTTGGGGCTACAGGTACTTCGTGTTGGGGTGGAGTATGGGGAGGGGGTGTGAAGGGAAAGTTAAAGGGAGTTTTGTGTTACACTGGGAGCAACGCGTTACCGCAAACTCCAGGGTTTGTTGAGGTTCATGGGAAGACGAGGCCACAGATGGTCCAGACAGTACAATACCATTGACCCTGGGCAGACACCACAATACACCACCACTGACGGGGATACCCTCCTCGTGAATCACCCACCCAATCTCTTATCCCGATTATCGGATGGCATCCATTCAACCCCAGTCAAGCCCGTCTGACCGCTCCAAATCTTTGAAAGTACTCACCTGGAACGTAAATGGGATGGGCTCCGCGATCAAAAGGCGTCTGATTAAGCAACTACTTAGCAGATACTCTCCCGACTTGGCCCTGCTATCCGAAACGCACCTTGCGGGATCAAACTGTGCCCACTTCCAACGCACGGATTACAGGGCGGCCTTTCATGCGGGTTACACAATGGGATCCAGGGGCACCCTCATTCTTGTACACAAGCGCATTCCTTTTGCTATTCAGAGCCTGGAACAGGACCCTAGGGGCCGCTATGTGCCGATTCTGGGAACGCTTTGGGAGGAGAGAGTCGCTTTCGCTTCAGTAAACTCCCCACCTGGGTTGGGACAGGAGCTGCTGGTAGATTTGACAGCCCTCATTGGAAAATACCAGCCGGATAGGCTGTTTCATGGGGGAGTTTTTAATGATGTCATGTGCAATACCACAGACCGTACTCACCACCGCAACCCAGATACCCCTACAAAACTGTATAACTTTGCTTCTGCTTTGGGTTTGGGCGATGTATGGCGAGAGTTACACCCGGACACCAGGGGGTACTCCTTTCACTCTGGAGCCCACGGCTCCCACTCCAGGATCTCTTTGTCCCACACACAGATCTTTACAGGGCACGAGTGGCCGACTTTCTTCCCCGGGACATTTCAGACCACTCACCCCTACTTGTGGAAATTTGCACACAGGGTCCCCCCCCCCCCCTAGAACTTGGAGATTGAACAATTACTATCTGGGCTTCCCCGAGCTAGTTGAACACCTTTTGGAAGTGTCCACCGAATATTTCAAGCTTAATGATAACGGAGAACAGTACCCAGTGGTAATATGGGAGGTCTATAAGATAGTCCTGCGGGGCAACTTAATCTCCTGGGTGGCAAATAGGAGGCGGGTGAGACTCCAAGACATTGCAGCAGTGGAGGGTGAACTGCCCCGACGCGAGAGCGAACACATTCTTGACCAATCCCCACAGACCCAGCTCTTCCTTAAACGAGCCACTGAGCGACTCTGAAACCTCTTATTGGATAATGCTAAATAAGCCCATTGGGACTCTCGAGCCAGAATCTATGAACATGGGGACAAAGCCGGCAAAATGCTAGCTTGGCTGGAGAAAAGGGATGAGGGACAACGGTGCGTTCGTGAGATTGTCACCTTAAGGGGTGAAAAGTGCACATTGGTTGCCGAGATAACCGAGGCCTTCGCCCAATTCTATGAAACACTCTACCGGGCCCCTACCCTGCAGCTGGACCCAACTCTCCTTAGGGACATACCACTCCCAACTCTCTCAGTACAGCAAAGGGCGAGTCTTGACTCTGCCCTCTCGGAGATCGAGGTGGCGGAAGCACTAGCGCAATTGCAGACCGGGAAGACACCGGGCCTGAATGGGTTCCCAGCTGAAACTTGGCGGAAGCTGGGTGGGGGGGGGATAATATTACATCTTTCCTCCATAAAATGTTTTTGACAGCCCGGGAACAGGGCACCCTCCCGCAAGACCTCTGCAAGGCCACCATTGTGGTCATCCCTAAACCTGATAAGCCCCAGGACCAGTGCACCTCCTATAGGCCAATCTTGCTAATCAATGGCGAGGCTAAGATCCTTGCCAAACTCCTAGCCAACAGGTTGCAACCTGTGGCTGAGGCCCTAATACACCCGGATCAATGTGGCTTCATGCCACACAAATCGACCCGTATGAACCTGCGTCAACTCCACCTGGCGTTAGAGAGGGCTCCCACCATTAACGACCCGCTCGCTCTCCTAGCGATTAATTTTGAGAAGGCCTTTGATTCGGTCCGATGGGATGGCCTCTGGGTGATCATGGAACGCATGGGCTTCGGGGAGGGATTCCTGGGATGGGTGAAACTGCTGTATACAAATGTCCAGGCGCAGGTCAGGGTGAATGGGTGGACCTCTCGCTCTTTCTGACCGGGCAGGGCTACAAGACAGGGGTGTCCCCTTTCCCCCCTTCTCTTTGCTCACGTGATAGAGCCGTTGGCCATATGGCTTCGCCAGAGCACATCCTGGGTAGGATTCATGTGGCCAGAGGGTCACGAAGACCGGATATCCCTATACGTGGACGACCTCCTGATTTACCTGGGAGATCCGGTTCGAACCTGCCCCATGGTGACCCGGATGCTCGTTCAATACGGGGAATTTAGCAGTCTAAGGATCAATTGGAAGAAATCGGTCTTCTTCCTGGTGAAAGGTAGGGGTCAGCCTGATCCATCTAACTGTCCAAACCACATAGAACAAACTGGCTTTCGATATCTTGGGATCTGTATAACAACAGATCTGACCAGTTATACCATGCACAATCTCAAAGCGATCATGGATCGATTCTCCAATGATGTACAACACTGGAAGCTTCTCCCCCTGACCCTCATGGGTAGAGCCGCCCTTTTTTGAAATGTTAGCCCTCCCGCGATTCCTTTACGTCCTTCAAAACGCCCCGCTGTAGATATCGGGGGCGGTATTTGGCCGGGTGGAGACCCTCCTCAGGGAGCTCCTATGGGGCAGAGGACGAGCACGTATAGCCCTGGCTACACTCCAGAAGGTCGATCTCGGAGGGTGGAATTGGAGTGCCCCACCTTCAGCACACCTATTACTGGGCCTCCCAATTGGTGGTAGTTAATGACCTTCTGCATGGAGACCGGGAATTACCCCATATAAAAGCCGAGGTAGGAACTATGCACGACACCGACTCATTGCAACTACTGTACCAAACCCCCCCCAGATCTTCCCCACTAACAATGAAGGCACAGATCATTACCACCTGGAGGAGCGTCCATAGGTTTGTGGGGTGGGGGAACAGACTATCAGCGGTGCAACCCCTGTGGCGTAACTCCAACCTGAAAGAAATTGCGAAGCTCAAGCCCTGGCCGTGCTGGTTGGGGGCTGGGATCCAGAGGGCGGGGGACGTCTTGAGAGATGGGAATCTTGCCCCGTTCGCGGACCTACAATGCAGGTTCCAGCTCCCAGACAATGAGAGATACCATCATATGCAAATGTCCCATGCCCTGAGAGTCCATATATCAACAGAGGACAATATCCCGGAATGTTCGCCTCTAGAACGCAACATTTTCCCCAAATATATTCCCTCCAAATGCATATCCATTCTTTACAACGCCATCACTTCCTTCGCAACCCCTGAGTTGACCAGTCTGAAGGCCAAGTGGGAAGTGGATGTAGGGGAGATCGACCCTGAGGAATGGATCCGGGTACTAATGCACCCACGAGAAGCCGCCATTTCCTCGAGACTTAGACTGGTGCAACTGAAAATACTGCATAGAGTGTATTATCCCAGAACTGCTATGTTTGGGTGGGGGAAAGCAACAAACCCAAACTGCCTCAGGTGCGGGAACGAAGAGGGGACCTTCTTTCACATCCTGTGGTCCTGTCCCCGGATTTGTACTTTCTGGGAAGCCTGCTGTCGGGAACTGACTCGGATACTCTCCAAAACTATAGACATGGACCCGAAGGTCCTAATCCTGGGAACACCGGGGGAGCACGAACTGAACAAATGGGAAGAATTGCTATTTCATAGGGCAGCAGCCCTAATCAAGCGTAATCTTGCACAGAAGTGGGGAGCCCCGGATTCACCGACACTGGAGCAATGGGCATTGGACATGGACACATGTGCTATGATTGAAAGGAGGATCTATACCGCAAGAGGCTGTCCCCAATAAGGCCTCCAAAATATGGGCGGCATGGGAGGAGAGAGGGTCCTGAGGCATACGAACTCCGGGGACATCACCCTGAACACTTATAAGGTGATTTGTGACTGTACTCCATGAAGATGGTGATGCAAGACAGTTATTATTGTAAGGTGGGCCGGGCCAGCCCAGTGGATGTAATTGCCTTGTTTTTTTCTTGTCCTCCCTCTTTGTTTTTGGTCTGGGTTGTTTTGTTTATGTTGTGATTAAATGATAATAAAAAATGTTTTATCAACAAAAAAAAAACGTAGTGGTAGGACAAAACACGTTAATTAGGCCTTAACAGCTTACTTTTGTAGGAAAACGTGTGTTAACATTTTACATGCTGGAAAGGCCATTGTGGCTGGTGATTCAGTGCAGAGGCCACGATCCGAGGCTAGTGCTGAAAAAAGTTCATAATGGTGGTTATTTTTCAAGGTCACAGATTAGAACATTTTGCCTGGGAAAAGGGTTACAGTGTCACTGATATGCTACATTTATGCAACAGTATGTCCATGGTTCAAGGCTCTTGTGGTGACATGGTGGGCAGCTCTTTCCATGAGAAACAAGATGAAGCGACCAGGGCAGTTGAATACAGTTCCGCTGGTCGTCTCGAAAGGTTGGATGAATTAACATTGTGCAGTGGGAATTGGGGTGGTTTGTGACATCACAAGTTGTAACTGAGGGCGGTGTGGGAAGGATCGTGGACCCAATTACTAAATGTAATGTATGCTTTTCTATAAGGGTGCAAAGTGCGAAAGGCAATCAGCTTTGTGTACAGAGATTTTTGTATGTCGCACGATCATGAATATTAATTACTTTGCATTGTATAAAAGTTCTAACTTTAGGGGCGTTTCTTTGACAGCACCTGTTCATGCAGTTCTGTTCCACAATCTGCACTGAATAAAAAGATGTTACTTCTTGCACTCATGTACCCTCCTTTTTGCCTACTTTTGTAATTTCTTTGTGAGATTTTTGAGGCAACCCCCTACTCACTCCTCTCACCTGTATCCTATCCCTCTAGTTACTGCCCCACTCGCACTACATCCCCTCTTCTCACCTCATACTACACACACATCTCATCACCTCTCCCCTACGTACCTCTTCTCACCTCTTATTGAACCCCTCTTCTCACCTCACTCTCTCCCAGCACTCACTGCCTCCCTCCCTCTCACTCGAACTACTACATTCACTAACTTACATGCATCTCCCCCACTACCTTCACTCTCACAAACACTCTTTTACTCACTGTTCTGCCAACAACTCTTCAGCACTCCACTCCTGTGTCCGTCTGCCGCCTGATTTCTTGGTTTACCTCCACACCTCATGATTTCAACCCTGCAACCCACGTTTCACCTTTCAGCTGTTTCTCTTTGATACTGTGGTTCTCCTGCTTCTAACTGACCCCCAGCAATTGGCTCCAGTGCTCATGGCCAATCTGTGCCTGACTTTTCCCCAGGGGCTTCATTACACACAGGAAAAGCGTTAGCCGCTTTCCCATGAAGCTAGGGAGGTGCGGCCGCTACCCAATAGTCCCTATAGGGGAGGTTTAATGTGGGATGACCTCATGGGAAGGTACTCCCCCTCTGGGGATAAGGACAACCACCTGGGTTACAGCCCGTTAAATGTCATTACTGCCCCAATATTCCCTAGCCCTCCCTAATGTCCAGAACCACTACACTGATAGCAAACCTATGTATTGTTGTGACATAGGAGAGGAAGCCAAAAGTACTAAGATGAAGAAGAGGGCAGGAGACATGAAGATCACTGGCTGTGCTAAGACTGGTATGAGGTGGCCAGAGGAGGCATGAGGATTTAGTCATTAACAGAGATTAAGGGCTTTTGCAATCTGCATGGTAGGAACTGGATACAATATATAAACAGAAACAAAGGACTATCAGAGGTGTCAAGCCCAGTCAAGGAGTTGAGCACAGCAGTCAGAGGAAGCAGGTATAGCAGATCACCAATGCAAATCCTGATGCGGACCAGTGGGAAAAAGACACTGAGAACGCCAGCGAGCAGCTTTGGGAGTTCTCCACTGGGTCTGGCAGAGCAGACCTGAGCACAAGACCGAGAGACAGAAGCAAGCTGGGCTGTGCACAAAGACACTGGGTTGCAGATCCGGATGAGGCGAGAAGCCTGAAGAGCCAACTGAGCCGATCCCAGACCCAGGAAGCCAGTGATATACCGAAGCCCCCAAGAAGGTACAGGGCGGAATGGGAGACACAGAGGGGACATGAGAGCGGGAGGGAGAGACGCTCAAACAGTTTCCCCTCTGCCCAGTATGAGTGAACCAACTATTGGGCCTAGTCAGTGCCAGTTTTGCCTCCATTATCATCTTCCTCATGTCAGTGGCAAACAGAAACCCATTGACCACCAGGGAAGGGACAGGGACGCAACCACAAGCACCAGAAGGGTCTGGGAACACAACAGTGAGAAAAAGCATTACAGGAGAAAACCACTGGCCACCAGAGAAGGGTCTGGGACCCCAGTAAGATTTGGAACTTTGCTAACAAACGAGAGTGGAAGACGGTATGGCAAGCTGAAAGCAGTGAGAAAGAACTGTGCCGAACAATACCAGGAGAAGAGAGTCATTCTCCTGGTACCAAACCAGGAGTTGGGTCAAAGACACCAGGGGAAGGAATTCATTCCCCCTGGTTTTATTGGAAACACTATACATCTACACCAGGTGAAGGGAGCCATTCTCCTCGGTGTGAAAGGGCATAAAGGTTGGGTGAAAACCATAAGACAGGGGAAGGGAGTCATTCCCCTTGGCCTTTCTGCTGTGAGAGAAGATTCTTTTGGACATTATTCAAAAAAGCAGGAGAGGCAGCCATCCTCCTGAAGAAGGAACTTTCCTTTAGTTATCCTTTAGTTGTAGCATAAGGGTTACAGTAGGATTTTGACACAGGACGGAGGAACTTTCATTTGACTGACATTCTGACAGACCCCTTTAGTATTAGTTTTGAGGCAGGGAAATACCTCTTAGCGATTGGGACAGTTAGGTTTTCAATATGATAAAATAAAAGTCTATAACCAAAATCATGCCACATTTGTGTCAGCTTCCTTCTTCGACACCCTTACAGCAGTCTCTGATAATTTCCCTACTGTTCATCTGGCGTGGTATAGGTGTGGAAATTTGTTTTCCCTTTCAGCTGTGCTCTTTATTTTTCGGAGGTGTTGGACGCTTTTGGGTTTTAGTGAAGGCTCATAGTCCGTAGCAGGTGATGTCTTTGTTTTCTCCTTCGTTTGGTTCTGGTCTGGGTTTTCTTGGATGCTACCGGATGCACTATGAGAGATGTGGTTCTGAAAAAAGGAAGAAAAAAAAACACTTCCCAGAAAAAGTGCGCAGAGGCATTTTGCGAGGGAGGGCGGAACCACTATTGACTTGCATCGGAAAGGCGGGGTCTCAGAGACTGGGGTCCATATATCTCCCAGTTTCCCCATTTACAGGTTTATGACCCTGACCTGGTTATAGGTAAAATACTTAAATATATTTTTTTTAGTTTGACAATCCAATTTTATTTTATTTTGATACATCTTCATTATGATTCTGTCAGTGCTGCAAAGGTTTGTTTGAGCTTTGCATAAAATGAACATTGTCCCTAAAAATTAATTTCTTCATGGGTTGTTGGTATGGATTCAGGATTTACTGCTTGAACTAGGTTCATCTTGGGGCCCCCACCTTTCACTGAAAGACTTGGCTGTAAGTAATCGACTTCCTTTTGAAAGAATAATGCATTTGTCTCTTCTACGAGTCAATCCATCATCTTGGAGAATGGTCAGCGCTTTTTTTAGATCATCAGGTGTTCCTGCACGGACTCAGAAAATACCAATATGTCATCTTGAAAATAAATGTCTACCTTTATTCTTCTGAATATGTGCCTGATCATCCCCCAACACTTACTACTGAGGCCAAAAAGCAAATGGCATTCTGAGAAAAACTGAGGGATACTTTTTTTTTTTTTTTAAGTCACAGTGAATTTATATCGACATTAAGTATTACGTTTTAATTCTAAAGTAGGAGTAGGAAAACATGTGCTCCTCAACTTTACTTAGAATTTCACTGATGTTTAGTCAAGTTTGGGCAATTACCAAAATGGTACTTTTCGTACTTTCGCGTTCTAAACTTAACAAAATACGTTCAAACTCTTTTTGTATTCAAGCACAACTGTGGCCAGAAAGAGCATTCTATCCCTTCAACTTCGCATTACAAAACAATTTATTTTATACTTGCTCCAAGTTCCCATGGTATCTGATGGGCACCCGTCTTGCTTCATGCAGGAGCTGCAGATTGTTTTAAAATTACGCATTTTTTCATTAGTCCAAGGTCTTGCACAGAAACTCTCAGAAATGTGCACATAAAGTTTCCTACTGCTTCATCATTCGTGTATTGGGAGACCGCAGAATTTGTTGCTGAAACCCAAGATGTCATTTCTTTCTAAAATCTGCCTGATGTTTCTATCTTAATATATCTGAGATTTGCTGGTCTTATATTTTCTCCCATGGCAGACTTGACTCTTCGTTCTTGCAGTGTTTGAGGGGGAGTTTCAAATAGAAGGCAATACACTTTGATGCCCAAAGGATATTCGGACACAGAATTGGCATAACCACATTGTTCCATGCAATGCTAAGGGAAGTCTTTGCTGTGTGTGATGCACGTTGCTCCAAAAGTGGTGACTAAATTTAGACAAAAAACACACACGGGTAGGTATGCCCAAAGACCCTCATTCCAGGGGCCAATATATCTAGAATCATAAAACAAGGTATGAATAAAGGTATTACTCAAACAAAAGTAATGTATATTTATATACATAGATTTAGATTTTATAGCCGCATCTGCATGTTTTTCCATTGACCATAATCAGTTGTAAACATAATGATCAGTCCACAATACATATATAATGTGCAATGTGCAGAAAGTAAATTAGGTGCATCCCCAATTCTAAACGCCTAATGTACAAAAGATGCCATGCTATACACCACTGATGTATGAAACCTAGAAAACAAATTATTGTGTGTCCTTGATCATACCTGGAGACATTGTAAGTGCTACTTATCCTTTCAGGGTGGGCAGGTACAGATACACCTCTTTCAAGAGACACCAATGCCATGTTTTCTCTGCATTGTTTGGTTGGTTAGGTCTATTCAGCGACTTTTTAGAACCAATACAGTCCTCGCACTACAGAATGTAATAGGAAGTGTGGCTAAATTGTTTATTTACTTATTTATTTTTGTATTAAGCACTACAGGAATTCAGCTGTGAGTTAAACACATGGGCCCTCATTACGACCCTGGCGGAAATTGAAAAACGATGGCGGAAATGCAATACCGCCATCGAATAGCGCTCGGTGCGATCATGACCCGTCACCGCAAAGTACGATGCCATTAGCAACACCGTAGTGAACGCCAACGCTAACTGCACCAAGTACGCGCGCGCGCGCCATGCCAAACCGTAATTACCACCATGGCGCAACGGTACGCGAATTCTGACCCTAGCGGACATGCACCTAACGCCATCAAGCACGGCGGAAAGTACCATTCCGCCATGGTGAGAAGTACGGCATCGCGAACCAACCGTAAACGGCCCTACTGAGTGCCTGTACACCGCTCCCTGGCCACATTGTACAACTCCCCGTAGGTGCAATGAAGTCACACAATGCAACCAGTGAAATGTACTAGTCATCCATGCATGCCAACGAACAAATGAATCTCAAGAGGGGCCAATGGGAGCTGCAGGGCACAGATGGCACGAATACAGAAGCTATACAAATGGACATGACCTCAGTCTCCCACCAAGAAACGCACGCAAACACAGGCACCTGTGACCAGCCATATTCCGATAATCACATCATTCCACCAATCCAACTGGCTGACCGGCATCTGTTACACAAAAGCTAATCCCCCGCCCCTGAGCATGACATCATCAAAACAGTCATATTGGCAACCCTTATCCCTGACCTCACTGGGCTTCGTAGGCAAACGCGCCCAGCACAGTACCACGCAACTATACTCCGAAGCTGGAACCCAATGCAGATCTCCTCACAATACATCGCTCCCCAAATAGGAATATGCCACATCACTTGCAAAGAAGAACGCTACACGGTTCATATCAGAATAGAAATTTAATGCACAACAAATTCACCAAGCCCATACAGCCATTAGGCCATGAACTCCAAAATACATTTCACCATTGTGGGCTGCATCCGCAATAAATGACCAGCTACTTCTTGTGCGACGCCCTGTTCCTTCATGGTACACAGGGGCTACATTCTCGTACGAAAAGGCAACATGGAAGCGCCTAGAACCGCAGGGCCGTCCCAATAGGGAGGCACTAGTCCAGCTGAAAGGCCGAAATGTTGCTCCTAGCCACTAGTACTGCGTAAGGGCATGTGGCCCATTGGCGATCGTCCCATAAGATCGTAATGCTGCTCCACTGATTAACACGAAGCAGCAGGTGTCGGGAGTAAAATCCATCTGCAGGAGTGGCGTACAGATGGCAGTGGCAAAAGGGGAGGAGATACCTGTCACCCAAATGAAATGAAAAAGAATAGTATGGCCATCAGAACTTCATTTGAATTACTCACTTCAATGATCACACCAAATCCACAGCCATATGCATGCTAGCCCACTCCAAAGGATCATCACCACCCAAAAACCACTTGCGAATCATAACTATCTATATTGAGGTGAAAACACTATCACAAACGAGTGTACCTGTGCATGCGTCTGTTAAAACAGAATCCATCAGATGGGATTGGTAACGTGCATAGACACAAGTGTCTGAAGGCGCGTCGAGACAGGGAGGGCTCAACAAGGCCAGATAGACGATGGTCCCACTATGGCAGCCCTGCATCACATAGCGCAGGGGAGGTGGATAGATTCCAAGAAGCCCTGTACATGGCAAACTCTGTATCAAATCATCTGTCCATGCATCCATACATCATTCCCTCATCCCGTAATGAAAACGCCTGTTTCCATACTCACATAACATGTGAAATTTCCATTGAGTCTGTGCGTTATGCAGCCTGCAAAATCCACTGTGCCCCAGCCCGTAATTCCAGTGTTGTGAAGTAACATGTATTTGGGAACGTCCGGCCTCATCGCCCACTTCGCTATTGCGCATCCCAAACTATTCATATCAATCATTGCATCCTCGCCATGGCCCCTGTCCCAAGGACATTGAACAATAGAACGTTATATTTGCAGTCAGACCTGTGGGCATCTCCTCGCCGCTAGCTGAAAACCGAAAGCGCCGCCCTTCGAATTCCTCATTTGCAACATCACGTCGAAAAGGCATCTGTGGCCGCTTGAAATCACAAATTAATCCATCTAGTGCGGCTGTGTGTGAAAATGGCAACTGCCTTCACTCACAAATGGGACGCCCCGCCCGTCGGTGAACCTCGGTACAGTGTTGCATGAGGGTCCACCGTTACTCGAGTACTACGTTCCACTGACCCTTCACAAGTCTGTTCGCGACTGCACAGATAGTATGTGAAACAATGGGACCATAGCAGAATGAACATATCAACCAATGTTACACTGCCATCAGGTACAAATACATGATTGTAATAGCAAGATGCCATTCGTCGAATTGCAGCGTTGTGTGCGGGACGTGCTCGCCCAAAGGGGAGAGCAGCTTGCACAGGTGGAATGAATCACCACAGGTGGAGGCCATACAGCCTGAAAACACATAAATTGCACACCCAGCCTCCTCCCACAACCACACCCACTCCGAAATGCTACCGGCAGGACTAGCTATGTTGGCCCTGGGGGACCTGATAGCACTGCAAGTACTCCAACTTCAAGAAGAAGACGAACACCAACTACAACCGGCCGCACGGAGGAGACGCAGGAGGAGGAGGAGGGCAAGGCAGGGCCAGCAAGGGCCGCCAGCACAGCCACTATCACCACGCAGGCAGCCCGCAATCCCACGCCTCCGAGCACATCCATTCAACCTCACTGATGAGCAGATCCACACCCTCTACCGTTTGGACCGGGACACCATAACCGCCATTGTGGACATGACACAGGCTGACCTTGTCAGCATGATAGATAGCCCAACCGCCATCCCACCCCTACTGAAGGTGGTGTCTGTACTCCACTTCCTGGCCACAGGCACCTACCAGCACACAGTCGGACAGTTGCATGGCATATCACAGCCACTGTTCTCACGGACACTATTGCAAGTGCTCAATGCCCTCCTGCAGCACGCAGACGACTACATCTCTCTACCACGCTCGGAGCAGGAAATTACCAACACAAAAGTGGGATTCCATGCACTTGCCGGCATACCGGGTTGCATTGGTGCCATCGACTGCACCCATGTGGAATTGGTCGTCCCACATGCCATGGAGGCCCAGTACCGCAACCGAAAACAATTTCATTCTCTGAATGTACAAATGGTGTGTGACTCCAACAGGATCATTACACATTGTTGTGCCCGATTCCCTGGATCAACCCATGATTCTATGGTCTTGAGGAACTCTACAATACCACGCTACATGGAGCGACACGCAGGGAACAGATCCTGGCTACTCGGTGAGTCTCATTTCAAGCATGATGATGTGGGGTATGTGATGCGGCAATGACCTGGCAGGAAGGGGGGGGGGCGTACGTAGCAATGGCATTCCTCAAAATTCCTTTATTGTCCACATACAGGTGATGCCGGGTATCCACTGAAGAGATGGCTCCTCACACCAGTCCGGAACCCACGGGACCAGCATGAGGAGGACTACAACCATGCCCACTCACGTACCCGTGTAGTCATAGAACAGGCATTCGGCCTAATGAAGACTCGTTTCCGCTGCCTCAGCAGGTCTGGCGGGGCACTCCTGTACCGCCATGAGAAGGTTGCAAAGATGGTCATGGCATGTGTCATGCTCCACAACATGTGCGTACGTAGAAATGTGCCCATGCCCCCTGATGCAGAACTGCAAGCACCTGAAGATGGTCATGATGAGGGTGGGGATGTGGCAGCACCTCAAGGAGTCTGCGAGGCACAGGAGGGCCGTGACATTCGTCAGCATCTCATAGATGCATGCTTCTAGCACTCACGCCTGGTGGCTGATACATGGACACGGGACTCGTGGCACTGTGTGTGTCTGGAACATGCACAATATGGACTGTACGCCTATAATGGCCTCGTACACAAAGATCAATGTCCACACATCTCATTGGATGATCGTGCATTGTTTATGGCATATGTGATATCATGTTAAACACCCTATCGACCCGCCACCCAAGTGAGCCCAACACACCCCCTCCACCCTCCTACCTCCCCCCCGAACACCAGTGTCCAAAGATGCTCATTGTCAGTGGGCAGTCTCTATTGCAAGCCCCCTCTCCGGGTATCAGGGGCACCCCTGCCTGTGGAGCGCAGGTTCCTCCCAGATCTACGTTGGGGGCTGTCCTGGACGGAACTTGCAACGGATGATGTCTCTGCCTGCTCACGTCCATGCATGTCCCTAAGGGTTTGTGAGAGCTCAGTGAGCACACGGCGCACTGCGGCAAGTTCGGCACATACGTCTTTGGATGTCGCATGCAGTTCCCCCCTAAGGCTCTCGGTGCTTCTCTCACTTTGTACTCTCAGGCTCTCGGTGCTTCTCTCCATTTCTACTCTCAGGCTCTCGGTGCTACTCTCCATTTGTGCCCTTAGTGTCTCTGTACTTCTCTCCATTTCTGCCCTAAGTGGATCAGTTGATGTTTCTATGTCTGCCTTAGTGCCCCCACATTCATCGGCATGGTCCTTGAGGAGCGTGGCCAGTTGCTGCTGTTGCACGATTACCTGGTCGAGGGACTGTTGCCTCTGCTGGGCCATGGCCATTTGCGGTGGTGTCACAGAGTGGCTGGTCACCTCATGTTGCCTTGCCACAGGGCTTGTGGGGGATGGCCAGTCGTCGTCTTGTGGGTGCCCCTGCGTGGTATCCTCATGGTGTACGGGATGGAACAGACAGGGGGATTGAGACAGGTCATGGATGGATCTAACTTCGACATCCCCGTTTTCTGTGTCGGAGCATGCTGCCATTAATGCAGTGTCACCTATGGTGCTGCTGCCACCAGAAGCAGTGCCTACTGTGGCATCCATTGGGGGGACCTGTGGTGGTGCTGTTGTGGGCATGCTGGCTGCTGGGGTGCCTGTTGGAGTTCCCTCCTCTGTGCTGCCACTTGATTTGTGCTGCTTCCGTGTCTTGATGCGTGCAGCTGAGGTGGAGGGTCTTTGGCCGTTGGTCTTGGCCCTCTTTGCAGGTGTGCTGGTAGGGGTGTCCTGGAGCTCGTCGTTTGGATCGGACCCTGTGGTGGAGTAAAGGAGGGCGAGCGTTATTAATGGGTCTGTGGAAATTGGAATGGCAATGTATCACATGCATTGGGGTGGTACCTGAGGGTGATTTGGGTCGGGGCCTTGGAGGTGGTTTCATTTGTGTGTGGAGTGAGGGTGCAGTTGTCTTGCAGCCTGCAGTTAGGGTGTGCCTGCTGCACGTGTAGAGGGTGTTTTTAGGATTTTTAATTATTTATGTATTTGATGTGAGTTTTAAAGTGTGCTATCAGGCCTATGTATGTGGACGTTCTCCTGGACATGTGTTACTGTTGCACTATGTGGACACGTGGTACTTCACATGATTGGACATTGTGGTTTTGGCATTGTTTTATTTGGGACACCTACCTGATTCTTCGGATGTCTGCACTCCTTTCTCCATCCCTCTGACTCCCTCTATGCTCTCCATTCCAATGGTGGAGGCACAGATTTCTTCCCAGGGGGTCAACTTGATGGGTGATTCCGATCCTCCCCCGGTAGCTGTGGCAATGTTGCGGTTGGCAGAAAGTATGCTACGGACGCGTATCCGCAGGTCGTCCCATCGCTTTCTGCATTGCTGTGGGTTGCGGGGTGCGGTCCCCACCGCACTTACCCGCTGTGCCACCAGGGCCCATATGGCCTTCTTGTTCGCAAGTGCCGTCCTGGTCATTTGCGTGGAGAAGACGGCGGCAGCATTCTCCTGGAGGGTCTCTGTGAGCACGGTGAGTTCCTCACGGGAGAAGTGGACCTGCCGCTTGCGGTCGCACGCTTTCTTCGCTACTTTTCCCATTTTTCTTGGTTTCACTAGGGTGGATGACGGGTTGGGATGTGTCTCAGGGTAGTATTTTTAATGGTTGTGTGGAAATTGTGGTTTTATAGGTGTACGGCGTGTTGTTTCCCGTTCCGGGACCATGCTTTTACTTCCGTTTCCGTATATTTCCGGTCACCGTACTTTCCGGTTGGCGCTCACTGCGGTGACCGCTAAGATGGGTGGCAGTATTGCACCTAGGGCGCCGTACGGCAGCGGTGTGGGCCGTTTTGGGGTGATTTCCGCCATCGCGGACTTTGCACTTCCGCCATGGCGTGGTGCTCGTGCCCGATGGGTCGGAATGAGCCGCACTTTGCTCCGTCGTGCAATGGCGGAAACGCTATTTACGCTATGGCGGTCCGGTCGGTTGATTTCCGCCAGGGTCGTAATGAGGGCCATGGTTATTTAGGAGTGTGTTTCCATTTCTTCACAAACATGGGCAGCCAGTCCTGAGGAAAACATTCCCATATATCATTACTGGGTAATTGTTGAAACTAGGAAGGAGGGAACTCCACAAGACCCTTCTACAGAGTTCAGAACACACTTGAAGACAATTATGCAGCAAATTATTGTCTCACCTAGTAGACCTTTGGCAAAATGAAAGCATGCTATAGGACTGCAATATAATCAAACTTGCGTTTCTGGTTGATTTTAATTATTTGATGTCTTAGATTGTGAATCAATTCAGAGACTCTTTTTTTTGTCCTTATTGATTAGGAGGTGATGGCATCTTTTGCACATCAGGCTTTTAGAATTGGGGATGCACCTAATGCACTTTCTGCACATTGCACTTTATATATGATTTATGTTTACAACCGATTACCGTCTATGCAAATGCCAGCAGATGCAGCTATAAAATCAAAATCTATCTAAATAAATGTACATTACTTTTGTTTTAGCTATACCTTCATTCCTACTTTTTGCGATTCTAGATATACTAGCCCGTGGAATGAGGGTCTATGGGCATACTTACCCTTGTGTGTTTTGTGTCCATCTTAATAGTCACCCCTTTTGGAGAAACCCGCATCACACCAAACGCAGACTTTCCTTTGCATTACATCATAGATTGGAACAATGCAGTTATGTCAATTCTGTGTCAGTATCAAAGTGTGTTGCCTTCTCTTTGAAACTTCTAATCAAACACTGCAAGAACTAAGAGTAAAGTCTGCCATGAGAGAAAGTATAAGAACAGAAATTTTCACTGCAATAACAGGTCTTGGCAGATGATCATCAGGCTCTTAATCTTCCTCTCATTTCCTGTAGTCTGTTGAGTAGTTCTTGATCTCTAATCGGAGGTAACAATTATTGCTACATTACTGTTGCCATATGCTCTTATTTTTTTGTGCTACAGTTTGTTAAGAAGCTGTACACATTTTCTCAATACAAAAATACATAACTGTATAAATATTCGGACAACATTCCTATAAAATGTTCAAATGTCCTAAACAAAATTACAAAAAATAAATAAATTGCTAAGTTCAAGTAAAACATTTTCTTCATCTTTAAACTCCCAATTCACACACCAGCAGAGAGTAGCTGTTCTAATTTAGACAAACATTTCTTACAGATAATTATTCTTATCAAATGTAAAAATCTCACTCAACCATTTAATAGTTGCTAGTGAGAGGGAGATACGCACTGCAAGTATCTCACTCCAGAAGAGCATTGGTATATATAACCTCCTTTCATTGAGAAATCCACTTTTTTTCTCTGGGAATCCCCAATCTGGCCCCCTTCACCTCCAGAGAGGGCCAGAGGTTGAACCCCACTCTCATAAATGTCCGCCTCCATTTAGGACAAGGACATTTTACTATGTACGTCTCCACTTCTTGATATGATCTCCTCTTGCACAGAGGACAAGCCTGTGCTAAGGGACTGAATCCGACACATCACAAACACCTTTTTTTCACCATGCTGGATAGCTGCCTGATGGCTATGAGATTTGCTGTTTTACCTGTGGCCTTCCCCATTACGTGCAATGTCACTTGCTCTTTGCAAGTCATGTAGTTCTGTCTGCGGAGCACTCTTGCTGGTGATGGTGAATTACCTCAATTCGTGCTGGCAGCATGCTTTTTGAGACTGCATTATCCAACAGTTGTATCTTCAAAGCCCACATGCCTCCAGCACCACAACCCACCAGGACCTTACTGACTTCTACCTTGTGACAGCAACTGAATGTACCCCTCGCTCCAGCTCCACCCAGCGACAGTCCAAACTGCTTGATCAATAAAAGTGTGGAAATGGTGGGGAGGGTGAAGTGACTGCAGGTGGTTCTACTACTGGGGCTGCCAAGTTGTTGTGCATAATCCTGCAGATGTACGGAATATGTATTTCCTTGACTGCTACCCCAATTCTGGGCACCGTCCTGCATTCGGTTTTATTGCAGAGTTACCTTTTTATGTGTAAGATGACCAGGTGAGTCTTTTTCACAGTTGCCCTCCCAAGACCCAGGTGCAGTTTCACTATGGGATTATTCAGTAGCTCTGGATTCAAACCCTTTGACCAAGTCTTCTTCCAGGAGCTCTCATGGCGCATAACACTCCTGTTCTTCCTAAGATGACCCCTTCCATAGGGAGTGGAGGGCTGTGGTAGGCCTGAAAGGAGGTGTGGGGTAGGTACTTGTTTACACAGTGGTAGCCATAAGGGGGCAGTCACCATCTACACATTTCCAGAAAGGTGAGATTTGGCACTCAAGTGGAGTCAACTACAAGAGAAAGTATTGAAGCTAGAACAAAAATGTAGCCGGTCTCCCAATATTAGCACTTATAACATTCCAAGTGCAAAAGTTAAAAGGCATTTCAAGAGCAACATTTTGAAAAATGTCTTTCTTCAAAAACACTGGTCATACTTTCTGTGCAGGGAAGACACGGTGCAACAAAAATACAACAGAAGTATGAAAAATATTAGAACACACGCCATAAGAAATGTGGTGGAGTCAAAGCATTTCTACACCACTGAATGGAATGATACATCAATTATTCAATACTAATGTCCATAAGGAATGAGTGTTAAATATGGTAGCTCATTAGTTGGTACATCATTGATCTAACTAAAGCCATAGAAGTTTCTAACTCATTTGCACGTTTGCAGTTCTGAGGATGCCAGTGCTAACATTTGAGTCTTTTGAATGATGCAAAGACCTTTCAATTCATAACTTAGCTTGTCGGCTGCTAATCTCAATAGGGGAAAAGAATGTGTGAAACTTGAAACATACCTCACATGTATGTCCACCTGTGTTTAGGTCCAGACGCGACAGCTGTCCTTTGTCCATCCTTCCGTTGTCGATCCACACTGCTGGTTGCTTGCTGCTCACATTGTCAACCACCATACACTCGGCTGTAAATGTACTAGGAACTTGAATGAATCTCATCAAACAAATGAGTTCTGGTGAGTTCAAAAGATCATACACCTGTGGGTAATAGCATAGCATACAGGAATCTTGTTAAGACCTACATTTTCTAAAGCATAGAACTTCCATCATTTTGAAGTCGTACTAGCAACATTTACAAGCATGATGGTAATTGTCAGTTATTTCCTCCAAATTGTTGCCTTACAGTTTACAAGAAACACATCATATTTACCTCAAGACAACTCAAAATTACAGAGTGCTGCAACAAATGCTGAACTACTACAAAATACATACTTTAATGGTAACATTCGTTTGTTGAAAACCTAAATAAAACAAGTGACTTATACTAAGTTAACATTTTCCACACTGTGGCAGTTCACTGCACATCGTAATACTCCACAGTGCCAGTGATCCACATCTTGGTGGCAAATGACAACTGCAACACAGGAGCGAAGTGGATTTGTTGTGGATTTGTTGGACTAATGCAGAATGTCACTCCTGCACAGAAACAAACCACTTCATGATATTTTATACCATTTATTTTACCCCCGAATAAATGTCACGCAACTATCCCAGGATAGTGGATTCAAAAAAAGAGTGTGATTCGTGAAGGGGTACAGGGAAAGAACCATTGTCAACACATACATTATTAACTGGCATCTCCCATAAAGTGGGGCTCTCCATGGATCAACACACTTGGAGAATATGGCCAGCGATTCTAAACTGTCACATAAAAAATACTCCAAGCTTCTTACCAACCCTTCTGCGTTAAGCATCTCATCGTCTTCATCTAGAACCAACATTTTGATAGCAGGCATCCTCAAACTTCTGCGTGGAATCCTATCAAAGACATGCTGAGGAGTGCCATCCATATATGCTGCCACCAATCGAGCGTTCAGATGCCTTCCCCTATAGTCATCCCTCCAATGCATGAGTGAGACTGCATATTCACAATCCCCTAGAGCAAGAAGAACCTTCTGGATTTGACTGGCAATTCCAAAATGAATCCTATCGTTTCTACCTCAGTTATGCCCTCCCCCTTCAATAGCCGCCTCTCAAATAAACTGCAAAAGTTTGGCCTACAGGTAAAGACATGGTTGCGGGTGGCGAGAACACTTCTTTATTGTTTTGGAAGTGAAGGCAATAATCTGTAAACAAATCGTAACCTGGGAAAAGAAAGACAAAAAAACTAATAACAGGCCCCACGCCATTCCTCTGGCGACTGATCTCCACAGGTTTCAGGATAATGCCCAATGAGCCATCCTTGTTAGTTAGCGTGGATGGATTATGTGATTTTCTGTTTACCTTACGCATCCATTGTTCCTTCTCTTGAGGATTTGGATGCTCCTCACTCCAAGGATAGTGTGTTCGCCCTCCTGGGTGCCCAGCACACTGCCCTTGTGATGAGAGTCCTTTAGTTTCAGCACACCTTCCCTCCACGGTGTATCTATGTCATTGGTGTAATAACTGCAGTCGGTCTCCTCCCAGATCTCTCGATTCACACAACCTACGCTCTCCTAAGGGGGGAAAACACTGATCTGATGAAGAACAGACATCAGTGAATGGTAGTTTATTTTGTTCTTTTCTCTAGAGTAATAATTGTAGTGTCAAAGGGAAACAAAAAGCAGTGGATATGGCCCAGGAAAAGTGCACAAGATCAGACAGTGAGTAATAAGTATCAAATAACTCAGGACCAAGAAATGTGCATGCTAACCCCAGGATGTGCAAGTGGAACGTAATACAAATATATGAAAAAGGGATGTTCGGTAAGTACTTAGAAGCTGCTTATGATTACAAGAAAAGTCTTCAAGCTCCTCACCCACAGTTGCTGTTACAGGTACTGCCAGCAGTAAGCCCACACACAGGATAATCAATGACAGGGTCTGTGAGCTAACACCCTTGCTGGTATTGTATAAGGAAACTTACGAGAAACACCAAATGGAATGTCAGCGAAGCCCACAAACCCTGCTAAGCAAACAGGGACCCAGAAAAGCTATAACAGCAGAGGGAAGACAATCTAATACGCAAGACTCCTGACAACAGAAAATTAGGAGAAGTGCTTTACAGAATACTAATGAAAACACAGGCATTCACACAGGAGCTGGGCACAACTGCACACCACAGCTAACAATCAATAGGGAACAAAGAAAGAAGGCCAAGGGAAAACAGGACCAGACTCCAAGAGAAAGTCAAGGAACAAGAAAGATGCAATTACATGAGCAAATCCTGCCCAACCAGGGTACAAAGTAGGAAATCTCTCAATGAGGGGTGTCCCCCTTGTGGGACTCTGCATGTTGATTCTCGCTGGCTTGATTTGTAAGGTTTCATCCATATTGTTTATGTTCTGTTTGTTAGGAAGCGTCTAATCCAAAGTAAGGCGTTGTCTGTGATTCCGAATTCTTCCAGTCTCATGATGAGGATGTCGTGGTTAACTGTGTCGAATGCTGCAGAGAGGTCTAAGTGTATCAGAGCAGTGCTGTTGTTTCAGTCTGTGTTTGCCTTTAGATTATCCCAGATTGAAATAAGTGCTGTTTCTGTTCCTCTCATCGGTCCGAACCCTACTTGTGCCTGGTTTAATAGGCTGTGTTCTTTTATGAATTCTTGGGTTGTTCTATATATATATATATATGTGTTTCCAGGAGTTTAGCTGAGTAGGGGATGTTGGAGAGGGATCTGTAGTTGGAGAGGTCCTCTACGTTTCCTGTTGTATCCTTGAGGAGTGGTTTGATGTATGCCGATTTGAAGGCTTGAGGCACTCTCCCTGTTGAGATCGATTGGTTGAGGACGTTCCTGTAGTATTCCATTGGTGTTCCTTGTGAGAAGATTGATTTGTAGATGTCAGGGGGGCATGGATCTGCGGCGGAGCCAGATTTGTTGCTTTGATTTACGCGTTTGGTGAAAGTCTCCACTAATATGTGTGGGACGTTTCGGAGTTTGTTCTGGTGTTCCTTGCATCAGTGAGCGTCTTCTGTGTTGTGGGTGCATAGTCTGTTTTGTATGGTCTGTTGGATGGTCATATTTTATTCTTGAAGTGGTCTGCAAGGTCAATGAATAATTTCTTCGATGGTATTGGAGCATTGTTGCAGCCTGGTGGGTTTTTTATTTCGTTTTATGATTTTAAATAGTTCTTTTTGGGTGTTTGGTGCTTTGAGGATTCAGTTGTATTATTTCCTTTTTGTATGAATGAGTATGTTTTTTTTTTGAAGTTTTCATTTTTTTCCGCAGTCTTTAATGATTCTCCATTCCAGTTCTAGTTTTTTTTTTCTTTTTCATGGCACCTAGTAGTGGGATGGACCATTTTGCTGTTGCTCTTTTGCGGAATGTATTGAAAGGTTTTTCTTTTGCAATCTCGTCGATTGTTGTGGTGATCCAGTTGTGAAGTATATCTATTTTAGTGGTTGTTTGTGGTTTGGTGATCTCCACTAGTTCTGTTAAGTTGGAGTTTTTTTTTATGGTTCTCGAGTTTCTTTTCATGATGATCGGTAGTTTTTCTTGTTTCTTGGTTATTGGGGAGGGCAGTGTGATTATGAAGGGGATGATGAGGTGGTTGCTCCAAAGGATCTGAATCGGTGGTGTTGTGGTAATTAGTTTTCTGTTGGCAAAGATTGCGTCCAGTGTTTGTCCTGCTGTGTGGGTTGCTCCTTTGGGGTTACTGTGTGGGTTGCTTTCCATTGTTGTTAGCTGGCTGGTAAGAGATTTTTGTGAGGTTGTGGTTTCTTCATCGAACCAGATGTTGAAGTCTCTGAGGATAATCAGGTGGTTACGCTCGATAGCTAGGTTAATGATTGCTTCTATGAATCGTCTATGAAGGCCACATCACATGTCGGTGGTCTTTATACAAGTATTAATTTCAGGCTTGTTCTGGGATTTGTTGATAGACGTATGATTAGGTATTGACATTTGTTGATGTTTAATGGGTCTTCCGCTTTAATTTCCATGTGTTCCTTGTGGATGATTGCCAGTCCACCACCTCTTTTGGTTTTCCTGTTTACTTGGATGCATTTGAAGGTATCAGGCAGTCAGTTATTGAGGGTGATCTTGTAGTTGTCATCTAGCCATGTTTCGGTTACGAAAAGGATGTCGATGCCTCCGTCACTTAGGAGGTTGTAGATTTCAGTGGCGTGTTTGGACATTGATCTTGCATTAATTAGATTGCAGTGGATCTTTTTGGTGTCATTTGGTTTATTTATTGTTCCCGGTTTTGATTTGTGGGTGTTCAGTTGGGGTGCTTTTATGTTGCCTCAGAGCGGTAGAGGTTCTGTGAGGGCGGCTTTGTCATTGAATTGGTCTGTGAGACTGATAATTGGGATGCAGACTTGTATTGTTTCTTCATCTCTTGTCATTTGATGTTTGTACTGATCATGCCTTTCTGTTCTTGTAATGTAGTGAGTAATGGGGTTGGTTTCATCCCATTCTCTTCTCAGGTCCCCTCTTCTTTTGCTCCGTTGTTTGGGGTTTATTTTTATCTGTCTGGAAATGTCGGTGTTGTGGAGAGCTTAGAATTTTACAGGTGGTTTACAATAAGGTTGTATACTTGGGTGTGGGGTATCAGAAGTCTGATGCGGTGTAGGTTTTGGTGGGAGCCAAAGATGATTGAACAGCTCGATTTCTGATCCTTGGACAGCAGTGGGTAGGTTCAGTTCCGCAAAGGCAGGCAGTGATCAAGATTGGGACATATATCTATCGGGAGAGGGGTGGCTTTGCAGATGGTAGGAGGTGATCAAGTATCAGGTTGGGGACGCCTCGGTGACAGGGGAGGTTTAGGTTTGAACGCCCAATTTGACACCTAGATATCGTGAGGAAGGTTCAAGGCTCAGAGAGTTGCCGGCAGCAATTGAAAACCTAGACTGGGAAACCTAAGCAGCAATTGAACACCTAGCTGGAGTACATGGATAGCGGGAGAGGCTCCGGCCTCACAGTGTGGCAGGTTTAAGTTATGAGATGGAGGTGGAGACACCTAGAGTTGTCTTTGTGTATAGTGGTGGGGAGGCTCACGTTTCACAGTGCAGTTCAGGCACATCGAAGTACACCTAGGTGTAGTGGTACAGGAGAACACCCCCAGATGTGAGTTCTGCATGGTGGGAGAGGCTTAGGTTCTACAATGCATCTTGGTGCGGGAGGGAACAAACCGGGTTTAGAGTCCTGCACAGTGAGTGAGAGGCTCTTGCACTAGAATCCCTCTCTAGCTTTTTGATTAATCTCTGCAGTCCTCTCCCTAGTTTGGACCCGCATACCAGGACATCATCTGTCACGGACAGACTACTGACTTGTTCCAGTCGGCCTGTGACCCCCCTCTGTGCCTCACCCAGTCAGTCACGGTAAGACCAGCCACCTCAGTGAGGCTAGTAGCAGTTATTTACGCAATAATGACTGACTAAATAATCAGTTACTCTCTTGCAATTTAAACCTCACCCACTCTCCTAACATGATTTTCAGTCTCATTTCTCAGACAGAACGCACAGGATACTCCTCACCTCCAGTTCTCCGTCCTGATGAAGGCCTACATATGAACAGCTATATATTCAGGCCTCTAAGGCCTGAACACCCTGGGCCGACTACATGACTAAGTCCCAGTGTTTTAACACATAGACTGTTTGCACCACTGTGCTATTTAGCACCATGAACTGTATTGCGTTTGTAATGTTGTAACCCATGTTAGCCCTCCTATGGTAGCAGGGTCTGTATTTTTTCTCAATCACAATCCAAGGCAGTCACCTTGGAACACCACGATTCATTTATTGATAGCCATCTGTAATGATTGGGCTTCCTGTGTCAAACTGCCTGTAGATAGAGGTCACTGTGTGGCTTATATTAAATTCATTGACTGTTTGTACATTCACTGTGAAAAATGTGTTAATTGACCTCAGGAGTGGGTGGTTTTTGGTCCCCTCGACCCTTTCATTTGTTTATGATTATATATTGACCCTCCTGGATAGAAAAGGGTCGCAACCAGGAGCCCCTTTCATTATAATATCACTCCTTACCTTTACACAACCGCCTGGAGGAATGCAAAACAAAGCAGTGTAACCTCAAAGGAATAAATAAAACGGATAAAGTGGGCTGCACTGAAGGAAAGCACTGCAAAACAGAGGAAGACGGAAAGGGAATCGAGGAAGCAGAAATACCAATAAGACATTAAATTCGAAACCCAGGGATCCAGGAACAAGAAATAAGGAACTGGATACTAAGCTTAAGAACATGGAACAGGGGGCAGGTCACAAACAGGAATACTGCAACAATGATCAGCACTGGAGTGAAGCAATCGGAGGCTTTTAAAGCTGGCTAACAATCCAATTCTTCAGTTGTGATGCTTGCTAGCACTTGCCAGCCACAGGTGTTTGTAATCCTCCACACAACCTTGTGCTTCAAAGGTGGAGATGAAGAAGCGGGCAAGGAAAACTGGGAAAAATACTTGTTTGAGTAAAGCAGCCAAAAACCCGAAATGGATACAGAAGGGAAGTGGACTGGAAAATATGG
Source organism: Ambystoma mexicanum (assembly GCF_040938575.1). NCBI lineage: Eukaryota > Metazoa > Chordata > Amphibia > Caudata > Ambystomatidae > Ambystoma > Ambystoma mexicanum. The sequence goes on from NC_090936.1 coordinate 670,434,270, forward strand.
TTTTATAGCTCCCAATTCACTGTAGCGCAGGTTGGGAAGGAAAGTCCAATAGGCAAAGGACCCCAAATCAGGACCCCAGGTCGTGGTAACGAGGACGATGGGAGCGAATCGTGACATGTAGACCGTCTCTTCCTAGGTCTCTCCATTTAAACAGTCTATCCCCTATGCTCTCCAGGGACAGTGTGGATACTGAAAAATACTGGACGTCAATGTGTTGTAGAGAGTTTCCCGACATCTCTGTTTGGCTGAGCTGGGGTGCTGTGTTACAGCATGTTCTTGTCAGCTGAGTTTAGTGGTCCTTTTTACTTGTGGTTTGCAAATCTTATGTTGCTAGAGGTCTTTAATCACTGTCCACTTCTTTGGACTAAATGCAAACTTACTTTATTTCTAAAAGAAAGGCCGAGAAATTGACCCCAATAGGGTAGTTGTGCACAAACTCTGACAATTGGTTAAGATTTGCGTGTTACTCTAAAGGGTTTGCTGCAGTAGTGGGGCGTAGAAGGGTAATTTCTTGGTACCCCTTCAGAGAATGCATGAACTGATACTGAGGAATGCCTCACTATCTGCGCTTCCCACCAGTCATATGAATAGGCAATGTCAGAAAAGGTATATGTACCCGCAAGTTTCACTTTGAAAATAAAATGGCTGACAGCAGTATGATTCTTTGTTAGTTACAAAAGTTTTTAATTAACATAAACTACACAATATAATTACTGGTGGGAAGCGCAGATAGTGAGGCATTACTTTATTTCTCATTTTATCAGCTTTCTAATAAAAAATCTTTATGGCTTAATGTTCTGCTGTCTTGGACCACAACCCATCAATCACCTAATTATTAAAGACTGGATTGCCAAGTTTTTAAGAGAATTCACCCCCACTTCCCAGGGTGTGCCCTGCATCTCAAAAGCTAGTACTCAAGCAGTTCTTAGAGGTGTTGCCATCTTCTAGGCCTGCTCTTTCGTCCTCTCCCAGAGGAATGTTCCTTCGTCAGCTTCTTAGCTTTACTGCCTCTCCACACACTTGTTTTTTCCACTTTTCTTTCAAGGCTCTTTCTCTGCCAACAGGATATGGGTTATTTCCATTCCAGGCCAATCTACCTTTTCCCAAAGGGTCTCTCAATGCTCCTTTCTAATTCAGTGTCTTGCTCTTGCAATGATGTTTCTTGGTAAATATTCCTTTCACAGATTTTTCTCCAAAGAGACACCTTGTTTTCTAGAAGCTTTTTCTTGCTCTCCCAGGAGCATCCCACAAGTGACAATTCCTTCTTCTTTTCTAGGGTCTCTCCTCCTATTTTGTCTCATCTTATTTGGGCCTTCTTGTTAGACTGCTGCAACTTCAATAACTTCTAATGTTTTACTTCTATGATAGGGGTCATAAGCTATTTCTCATCTCTGGGTTGCATCTCTCTTTCTCTCGAATGTCCCCCTATCTCCAACTCGGTTTTCAACTATGCCTCTATTTCTTCCTCTCTCATGGCCCCACCAAACTCCTGGATCCTCAATTGATCCGGTGACCATTTACTGGGCCATGTCCAGTCTCCCTCCCCCTTTACCTGCCACCACATTGCTAGACTGCAATCCTTTTTTATGCACTTACTCAGTTTGCTTTTCTCTACCCACACTTCCTGTTTCTATTTCCCCACTAAAAGCAAATTCCTCCACCAACTAGTCTCTCCATTAAGAGTTTCTCCCCTTCTGCTCCAGGTTCACCTGCTGCTTTCCTTTAGTCTGCTTTGCCGTCTCCACCTTGCTTTCTCACCTCCTTGCACTTTCAGCAGATTCTTCGCTCACCCTTCTATGTCTGCCTCTATTCTGTTGTCTCTATTTCAAGACCTCTCTTCGTCTTTCCTTCATTTCTCATATCCTCCATCTTGCCTTTTTCCTCCTGCCCTTCCTTTACACGTTCTCATCCCACCATCTTCAATTATTTTTCTTTTAAAACAGCCAACTCCCTCCTTCCCCATTCAAATGTTTAATATCTTGTGAGACTCCTTCTGGTATGCATGGACGTGGTTTCCTTTCTGGTCCACCTGTTTTATTAATTTCTTGATTTTGTGACCTGTGGCATCCAATGGCTTCTGTCCTATTTTGTGGGGAGTCATGCAGCATTATCTCCCCATCAACCTGACTTTGGTTCTTCCTGCCGAAACGTTTTTCCAACGGTTGGTATTGAGATAGGATTTATAGTTTGGAAGAAACCTCACTCTCTCCTCTGCATCACACAGTTTCTGCTCTGGTCTGTTTCCCAAAGCTTGGATTTGGACTCCTACCCTCCACTGCCATCAGGGATAATATTTTCCCAGGAAGGTGACAGAGTAACAAGTCCAAAGGTTTGCGTCTTTTTATCTAAGACACAATCTGTGGGATAGATACATCTGACATCACAGGGACCAAAAGCAAATGACTTACAAGGCAAAGGTTTTCCTCAGTAAAGTTGAACTTTTCACTATTGGGAGCAGGGGGTTAGTACAGGGAAACTCACTTGACACCCATTAGAGTATATGGTCACCATTCATGGAACAATAGATATAAAAGGATGTTTTGTGCCATCAAAATAGGTCTTGAAGGCTAAATGTAATAAGTTGTAATGTATTTTGACATTTCCAAGAAAAACAACTGGATTCATTATAAATAGAACTGGATATTTACCAGAATTTAAAATGATTTAGTCTAAATAACAAACCTAACAGCATCTTGCCATGCAACACTAATACAAATGATGGCCTGGTGAGAGGGAGTTTTGTGTCTGGCCTGACCATGATCGATGTTCACTTTGTTGAGCATCCCTGGCTTGAGGTTTTTCCGGAACTGATATATCATGAGTCTCTGGTTTCGGGCAAGGTGAGCTGTATGCCTGCAGGAACTACGGGATGAGCTTAACAACATAAAGGGCGATTTATACAGAAGAAAGTGTCAGGATGGGAAGTTTAAATCATGTAAGGGTCTATTCTAATTTGATGTAGTATCCAGAGTCCTCTATACAGGCCATAAATTACATCTCAACTTCCTGTTGCATCCACACCTGGGTACCTATCCTTCTGATCACTCACGGTGAGTGTAGTTTTAAGTGCCCCAAACACACTTCTTTGCCTTTGATTTGTCAGGCAAAACAGAACTGTGCAGTCTTCTGGAATGCTGTAGCGTTGCAAGGCCAACCAGAGCAAGTCCTGTATTGTGCATCTGGATGCTTTACTGAGGTAAAAAATCTAAAACTTTACCCGTTGCCCTAAGGTTGTTCGCTGCTTAGGATTTTCTGCCCACCTACCTAGACATATTTCGGGGGATATGCACCAAAATGTCCACCATGTAACTGCGACTACGCAGTTAAGGCAACTTCGGTGCATTACTTTTTATAGACTCCCATTACTGTTCCCAAGCACAGCAGGGGTTGCAAGGGGTGTCCCCCGCTTTCCTTGGGCGCAGAAAGGGGAGTCGGTGGTTGCAGGGTTGTCCCGTGCTTACCATTGTGGTAAGCGGGGGACAAGAACGTTTGGAGAAAACAAAAAGCTAGGACCAACGCAAGTGATAATGATGTGTTATTTATATAGCGCTTTACAGAGCACATATTTACATACAATATCACCCAAACGAAATTGGTACTCATTTATCGACCTCAGAAGGATGAAAGGCTGAGTTGACCTTGCCATGATTCGTACCTGCGACCTGCAGATCACGCTCAGAAGCGAGCACTCAACCTGCAGAGCTATTTTACCGGCTAGTGGGAGGAACTGACACCGCAGGGGTAGCGGGAGACAACAGCGCACACAGAAGTGTGCTGCCATAAAGGTAAGTGGGGTGGGGGGGGAAATCGGGTTGGAGAATGTGGGACGGGGGTCGCAGGTAAAGTGATCCATCTGATCACTGTGTTGCGCCGTAATTGGCGGCGCAGTGATCACAGATTCTTTTCAGGCATCATTAAAGATGATCACCCGAAACCCCCGCAACCAAGGGTATCCCCAATGATGCAAACTTTGTCATTGGTGGCTTGCTCCAGCTTCCCTTGTCAAGACCAGACTCCTACCAGTCTTTTGGCACAGCCTATGTGCATATTTTCTAATCTACACCTCCCACGAAGCCTGGCCTTTTCTACAATGAGGCTCACTTGGCTTGGCCAACTCATGCTCTGCAACCTCTGGACTATTTTGCCTTTTTGGCAGGGCCGCAGCATCCGACTGTGGAGCTCTTCCTCTTCCCCCTTTAACTGAAACACAACTCGCACTATGGAATATTCTCTTAACAGCCTGCAAGTCAGCAGTCATCTTCCTCTCTGTATATTTAGGGTCTCTTAATTGAACCAATGAGAGCTCTGATGGGTAGATTTGATTGTGATAGCTTCTTCCCCAATGGTTTCACTTCTTTCAGGTGTGTAGCCTTTTGTTTCACTTGATATTATGCATTGTGTGTGTTTTATGATGGTGAGTGGCTCTAGTCCCTGCAGTCCATGATGACAAAACATATGGCCACTATGTTGTCATCAGTGTCACGAGTTGTAAAAAATGAAGCAGAGTCTTCTCGACAAACTCAGCCAGCACACGAAAGACCCAAACAGGAGAAAGTTAACTTCCTCAACCTAATCATCACTGCACTGTCTTCCCTCCACTACAGCTCTCCTCTACCGCTTGACTGGTCTGACCATGTAGCCATGCCTTTCAACATCCTGCACACCACCCCAATCAAGCACACCCAACAGAAACCCATCAATGAAGGAGTCAGGCCTTTCAAGAACTTTCAGGTGGAAGCCCTCACGGATGACCTCACCAGCCTCTACCTTACATGGAACCAACACCCCCAACCGAACTGCGTCTCTACTGAACTACTCAACAACACTCTTTCAGCCTTCATCAACCGACACACGCCTCTGAAACTATGCACCTGCAAACTGAAACCATCAGCACTCTGGTACACACAAGAACTCCACCTCAGCAAGAGAGTCATTTGGAAACAAGAGAAAACCTGGCACTGCTCCAGGACCGCATCCAACCTGGCACTTCTCAAGGAACTCAGAGCAACCCGCCGACAATTCATCAACACAGCCAAGGACTCCTATCAGAACAGACAACAAAAGCAGGGCCCTCCTCAAAGCAGACAAGCACTGCGTCAACCCGCTACCCACCCCTGCCATTCCACACTCCAACAAGAAATCCACGGCCATCAACACCTTCTCCATCGACAAAACCAGCAAGATTCTCCAGCACATAGACACCAACTCTGCATCCACAGACCAACCACGCGTCCCTCACACACTGGACAACATTCAAAACACTCTCGACAGAGGGCCTGGAAGAAACCCTGGCCGCCCTCAAAGCCACATCGTATACAGACTACATCCTCCCGCGAACCAACCTCAAGACGCTTTCTGCAGAAGCTCTCCTTCCCTACCTGGAGATCATCAACAGCTCCCTAACTCAAGGCACCTTCAGGACAAATCCTCCCTCTACTAAAAAAACCCACTCTGGATCCTAATAACATATGTAACTATCGCCCCATCACCCATCTTCCCTGGCTAGGCAATTTCATCAAGAAAGTGGCAGCCGCACAACTGCAGCAACACATCGTCACCAACAATCTCGTCCAAATCTACCAATCCGGGTTCAGACCCAGATGCAGCACGGAGACAGCAACCAAACAGAAAGTTGCCCTTAACATTCTTGATGACGGCCACCACTGCCTCCTGGTTCTTCTCGACCTCTCGGCCGCTTTCTTTCGATACAGCAGACCACCAGCTACTTACGGACACCCTAAATCGGTGCATGGGAATCAGCAACCTTGTCCTACGCTGGTTCAAGTCCTACCTCGCCAACAGTTTGGTCAGATGGACTCCTCTAGATCACCAAAGCTACCCGTTACGTATGGAGTACCGCAGTGTTCCATCCTCTTCCCAGTGATCGTCAATCTATACATGGAGCTGCTGGGAGCCCTCTTAGCCACACACAACATCCACATCCACCAATACGCTGACAAGACACAGCTATACCTCAAGACTGACTACATCAAGGACATTCAAAGGCTCAAAACCTGGCTCTTGCCGATCCTTTCTTGGATGTCCAGTGCATACTTTAAGCTTAAGCCCTCCAACACCAAATTCCTACTCTTCACCAACAACAATGAACACCCAGACATACAGACCTGGCTATCAGCCATGAACTCTGAGTGCTTCGCACCGGACCTCGCCTCCTGCGCCAAATCTCTTGGGTTCCACATCGACAAATACCTCTCCTTCCAGACACACATAGCTAAGAAAACTCGAACAGCTTGGTATCAGCTCTCTCTCCTGTGGAAAGTCAAGCCCTTACACCCTTCAGACAGCCTTAGATCCACTGTTCAAGCACTGGTCCTATCCCACCTGCATGGGGTTGATGCACTCCTCGAAGACCTCCCGTCGTCCTCCCTTGTGCCCCTGAGAAGTGTCCTTCATGCGGCTGCATACCTCATCAATGGTCCACTCCGATAAGACCACATCACTCCATCCCTCATCGACATTCACTGGCTCCCACTGCACGCACAAATCACCTTCACGTTTTGCTGCATCACCTATAAGGCAGTTTTATTTTTAAAAAACAATTTTTATTGGTTTTTACAACCAACACAAAACACATGACACACCCGACAGTATCTGTTTATGCATTTTAGCATACATTTACTTGTTTCTATTACTGCCTTCTCCCCTCCCTCCCTTCAACTCGAGATTTCTTTGCTGTTTTCCGGGTATCATATCTTGGGGGGCTCTTCCCCCTCGCTGCTCTCAGTCATGTCATAATCGCTTGGGTTGGTGTAGGTAGATACCATCAGTGTAGCCACCAATTGTCTCCATGCTATCAGAGGTCCCACTTCATTTTCTTCCCCTCTGCTAGTTGCCTCATACCATACTGCTGTTTCAGCGTCTGCCCACTTGAGGCGATCCTGCCACCACATCTCTATTCTGAGTCTGTGGCATGCTTTCCAGCTCATGGCTATTGTACGTTTGGCCAAGAGCTAGGCCAGGTCTTTGAGTTTGCAAACGTGTTTCAGGTTTCGTGGTCTGGTAAATTCTCCCACTATGCCTGTCCACACGGATTCCACCTCTAGTTTAATTCCCTTCTCGTATAGACGTTGACTTACTTCCTCCCAGAATTTGCCTACCTCTGGGCATGCCCAGAACATGAAACATCCCCGCGTCCACCTCTCCACATTTGGGGCATTTCTGTATTCCTGTGCTCCAGAATCTGGCGATAATCTTGGGGGGGCCTTATATATGCTCTGTGTGTTATATATAGTTGTATCTGTTGCATCTTGGCATTCCTGGACACTTTTTATGGTATTGTTGTGCTCTTTCCCATTGCACATCCTGCATTGGTGACCCCACATCCTCCTCCCAGTCCTGTCTCAGCTGGGTCAACTCCTTATTCACCCTAGACATTGCCAGTGCGTATATCCGTGATGCCTCATGCCCTCCTTCCGAGATATCATATAGTGTTTCTATAGCCATATCTGGTTGTTCTGCTAGTGCTATTTCGGGCCATGTCTCTTTCACCCGTTTAACCAGTCTGGTGTAGGTAATATATTGCCCCGGATGTATCCCAGTTTCCTCTACTAGCCTTTGAATTTCCACTGTGGCTCCTTCCAGCCATATGTCCCCCAGGGTTGTTACCCCCACTGTCTCCCAGTGTTTACAAATTCCCTTACTTAATTGCTCGTCCACCCCGCGTAGTGCCACGAGTGGCGTTTGCAGGGACCATGGAGTCGGGTTTCCTATAACTCGGCATTGTTAGGAAAGATTTCATATTTGAATGCAATTTTCCCTCCATGTGTCAACCCCCAAACTTTTTGCTGCTGTTTTACACCCTGATCTAACCTTTGCCAGAGAAGCACAGCCCTCAGCTGCACTCCTCTGGGCTTTCACTCACTTTGTATGGGGAAACTGACATGCCCTTAAGACAGTCAGTACTGGGAGACTTTGTTTCCCTTAGTCCTTTCCTCATGTTGCAGCTTTTGTGCAACATGTAACAAGTGTGCAATATAACTTACTTTACCGCACCCTTGGGTCTCTTGTCATTCCAAAGGCCCTAGAAACTCTCGCTGGACTTTTTATGAACTGCACAGATGTGTCATGGACAGGACTCGTGGCAGCTATCGTTTTAATGTATTTTTTAACCGTTCTTGCCATGTAAAACGCGCTTACTGCGCTTGGCACAAATAGGTGGCCTGGCTCCAAAATGACCATGCCACAAGGTTCTTAGTCCTGTCCTTTGGCCATCTTGCCCCTTCACCTTCCCCAGGTCGAGCCGCCCGGGCCAGTCCTTATTTGGTCATGCACTTTCCTGCGTAAACCAATGCTTTCGCTGGCTTCTGCATGCGTGTGTGTGTGTGCACAGGATGTGGGCTAGGATGTCTGTTCCCAATACACATCCTGGGTGCCAGAGAGTCTGGAGTGTCCTGAATGCCTGAGACCACCGTGGTCCACGATTGGTCCGCGTATGGAGTGAGTGTTTGTGAGCAGATCTCCCATTGGGTTCTCTCCGTTTTGGCGCGAAGGGAACTTTGGATAAGAGGAGGCCGAAAACACCACTACCAGGTCGATCTCCTGAGTTCACACGAACAAAAGATAATGAGCCAAGTATCCCACAACAAGAAGCCGAGTCGAGGAACCTCTGGTGACCCGCTGGAAGGTTTGGCACCCTGAGCCCGATGTCGTCCTGTGAGACCCCTCTGCATCTGATCGTCCTAGAAGATCCGCGAAGACGCTTCGACCCATTGGAATAGTGGGATAAACTATTCTCGGCACCTTCAACAAACCCTGCAAGTAAGCCTCTTCGGAAGTGTCCCTGGGCCAACCAGTGGGCCGACCAGCTTACACGGGACGTTTGCTCTGTTACTGCCGCTGTTTCGAGGAGGCCCTCGAAACTTGGTAGACTGCTTGCTCTGTGTCCACGGCACCATCACACCGAATTTTGTACACTTGGCATTCCCAGGTCTGAAGTGAGATGAGTGCGCCCGGACCGGAGTAAACGCGGTTACCCTGCTGTGGCAACGACCTGTGCAGGTTCGCTGCACTCATGACCCCGTTGACCCTGAAGCCTGTTGCAGTGGAACTGGGATGATTCTTCCCCACCCTGAGTGGAGAAATCGCCACTGTCCCATGTGGGAATCTCTGCTGTATCTCGGAAACTACACGGTGTCAAGATGTCCTGATTGTCGCATTCGAACCTGCCAGGGAAGTCGACTGTACTGGCGAAGTCTGGGTCTGCCTGCGTCGGGGACCGGTGAGTAGTCCTTACCCCAACTGGTGGCCCCTAGCGCAGGAGCCCATTTATATGCACGAAGTGGCCCCCAAGGGCCCCTTTCCTTTCCACAGCTATTTGCAAAATAGCAACCCCATGCCGCACTCTCAAACTGCCTCTGCCTTCCAGTGGAGGTCCTGCTTGAATAGTGGGAACTTGTTCTCCATCGCCGCATCCACCTTCTTGAGCTGCCAGAGACCCTTGAAGAGACCCTATTTTGCCCATTGCCACCAGTGCGTGCAGGTACTATTGAGCATAAGGCTCCTCTCTTCGTAGGGCTTGGACAGCCTCTTAGCTAGGTGTATTCTTGATGTTGAACTGGGTTGAACGATTACTTGCACTGCCTGTTTTCCTCCCCCTCTAGGTGGTCTACATATTTCGTGTTTTCTAATCTGTTAGACCCCTCTGGTCCTGTATATATATTGTATTGATTGTGATGTGTTGGTTTACTTTAGTGTTACTGTGATTCTTTGCTATGGTCTACGTTACAAAGGCCTTGTAATAAATGTGTCTATATTTTTTAATATAACACATGTCTGGAGTAATTTGTAAGTGTCCTTGCTTTGTGTGCTGATTGAGGTCTTTCAGTCACCCTCACCCCTGTTGAGACTTAGTCTTGACCGCTTGCCATAGCTACCCTGATTGGTCTGGCTTGTCCAGAGGTTACCCTGTTCCAAGAAACTAGGTTGGCCTTCTGAACCTCTGCCCCTCCAGGTCAGAGTTCAGAAATCCCTCTTAACAGGCATGCTTTGTGCCATGTCTTCCAACCTAGTTCCAGTAATCTCAATCGCCCTCTTAAATCTAATTTGGGTAGCCATATCATTTCTCTCAGGAAGTACGGGTCACATTCATCTTTTAGTAGTCTAGTTTCTGCTGTCGCTTCCTCCGACAGCCATCTAGCGACATATTGTAGATGCCCACCCAGATGGTATATCTCAAAGTTCGGTAGGTTTATTCTTCCTCTGTCATATGTGTTCTGTAATTTCCATAAGGCAATTCTATTTCTGGTGTTGTACCACAGGAAGCCTCTACATAGACTCTGAAGTTTAGTAAAAAAGCTTCTGGGGGGCGTGTGTGGGATGTTTACGAAGAAGTGTAGCAGCATAGGCAAAACCACCATCTTCAGCAAGGCCGCCCTCCCCACCATGGCTAGTGGGAGCTTCACCCAAAACCCCATGCTATTTTTAATTTTCTCTACCGCTTTTTCTGTATTATGTTTATGCTCGTCTCCTGTCGTTTGATATATGTCAATCCCCAGGTATCTAAACGTTCTGGTCTCCCAGGCTATTTGCAGGATTGGTACGTTTTCTTGTGGGACTCCTCTATCTCTTTCCAAGGGGAACATGCAAGATTTTTTGGGGTTGACCATTATGCCGGAGAGTGTTGCGTAGTGCTCCATCACCTCCAAGATATATTGCAAGTTTTCTTCAGGGTATCGAAGGTACAGTAACACGTCATCTGTATATAATGAAATGAAGGTCCTCCCTTTGTGTGGACCCCTATCTCTTCGTATTGTTGTCTTAAGTAGATCGCCAGGGGTTCTAGTGCCAAGATGTACAGCATCGGGGACCATGGGCAGCCCTGTCTCGTGCCCCTGCTATGCTGCCATTTGTCCGAGATAATTGCTCCAGTTTTCACCCTAGCTAGCGGGGAGCTATACACCAGTTTCACCCACCTTAGGTACCCAGGCCCCATTCCATATTCCTTCAAAGCCGCCATCAGCCATGGCCATTTCACAGAATCGAAAGCTTTCACCGCATCCATCGAAATGATTGCTATTTCAGTTGGGTCGCTCTCCGCTGTTCTAGGATGCGGTGGAGCCTCCTATGGTTATCAGAGATGCTTCTGCCTGGGACATATCCCGTCTGGTCGGGGTGTATGAGTTTATTACCCCTTTGAGTCTATTCGCCAGAACCGCTGTGCATCTTTTACTGTCCTGATTTAGCATGGATAGCGGCCTGTACGACCCACAGTCTGTGCTGGGCTTGTTGGGTTTTAAGAGTGGGATGATTATCGCCTCCCTTAGGGATTCAGGCAGTCTCCCTCTATCAAAAGCCTCATTTAGCATTGCTAGTAGCGGGGAGAGCACCTCCTGCCTGTATGTTTTGTAGAATTCGCTCGGGAGTCCATCTGTCCCAGGGGCTTTGCAAGTGGGCAGACCTTGGACCACTGTCTCTATTTCGTCTATTGTGATAGGGGCATCTAAGTTCTCCCTTTCTTCTGCACTCAATTTGGGTAGTCTTATATCCTCCAGTGCCTCCCGGGTCTCTTGCTCCGCCTCCTCCCCAACATCCTCATATAGGTGCTGATGGAATTTGAGGAACCCTGCGTTTCACTCTCTTGAGTATTCCACCATTCGCCTGTTTCTCCCTGTATCGCTCTAATTGCTGTTCTGGGTGATTCGTTTTTATATAGCCATGCTAGCAGCCTCCCTAGTTTATCCCCTCCTGCATGTTGTCTCTCAATATATTTTTTGTAATTCAGGTTGCATAGCCTTTCCCAATGCCCGCTACATTCTTGTTGTAGTTGGCTCATGGTCTCAGCTTCCTCCTATGTGGTACTCCCCCTTTGAATGATTGTTTCTATGTTCCTTTCTGTCTCTTGTAGTTTCTGGGTTATGCCCCCTTGGAGCCCTGTGGACTTAGATATGGCTCCTCCCCTCACCACCACCTTAAAAGCCTCCCACAGGGTGCCATCCGATTCCACGCTGCCAGTGTTATTCTCGAAATAATCTATTATCTCCTCCCTTAGGTCCTCTCGGAATATAGCATCTTTCAACGCTTCGGCTCTAAGCCTCCACGTAGGGATCTTGGCTCTGGGGGGCTGGTGTCACCACGTCAAAACCAGGGGGGAGTGGTCTGATAGTATTCTTGCTTGATATTCTGATCTTATCATCTGCCCGATGAGTTCAGGAGCGGCGAACACGTAGTCTAATCTCGTATATAGCTTTTGTGGGGCGGCATTGTGCGAGTAGTGTCTATCATTCGGGTGCTGCTGCCTCCATATGTCTTCCAGCCGGAAATCTCTCAACAAGGCCTGTAGGGTCCTGGCTGCGGGAGTAGTTCTGTTTAGCTTTGTGTCTGATCTCACCATTTTGTGTTCTAGCGTGCAGTTGAAGTCCTGTCCCAATATGACCGCCCCTCCTATGTGGGGGCTGAGCATGTTGTATAGTGTTTTATAGTAGGCCACTGTGTCCTGGTTTGGGGCATATGTGTTTATTATGCACAGTTCCCTATTTTCCAGCAACCCCCGCACTATTACCATCCTCCCGTCTGGTACCTCTATGGTTTGCAGCATTTGAAAGAGTACATGTGGCGCTACCCAGGTAATCACCCCCCGCCCGGCACATGCTGAATATGTTGCCCCGATAGTGGTCCCTTTCCATTTTTCCTTTATCACCTTCTGTTTCTCCTTGGTGAGGTGGGTTTCTTGCAATAAGGCTATGTCTATTTTTTGCTTTCTCAGGTACATCATTACCTTGTTCCTCTTCAAATAGTTATTGAGCCCCCCGACATTCCAGATCACTATTTTGAGGTCACCTATTTCCATCTATGTCTCGTTTAATCTCTTTCTCCCCTTGTCCTTGTCCCTTGAGCACTTCTGCGCGGATATAAGCTCGCTCTCTAACTAATTGCACTGCAAACCCCCCCCACGCCCTCCCCGCCCCCTCCCTCCCTCCTGGTCTCCAACTGTTGCCCAGCTCCATCACTGGATCTCAGGCTTTCCTGCATTTAGTCCTATCCTGGCTACGCCGGTGTTAGGTACACAGCAGGGTGTTGCCTCTCTGTAGGCAACCACACCTAACTATCAAATGAGGTATGGTTGTGGGCACTCGGGTGTCTCCTATATTTATGCTTCTTTTCGCTAGCCCGCCCATGGTTCTAACATTGTCTACTAGTTACTATTTATGATTCTATATTCCAGTCTCATGGACAATGGTTATACAGCACCTCGGTCTCTGTATGTAGTCGTTTTGGGTTTCTCCTCTCACCATCCCGCTGGTCGTATGTCCCCGGCAGGCCATTCTGCGCATCCAGCCACAATGTAGCTTCTTCTGGGGTTTCAAAAAAAAGGGCTCTGTTTTTATGGAATACTTTCAATTTCGCAGGGTACCTGAGCATGTATTTGTAGCCCGCCTCACGCAGTCGTCTCTTCACTATCCCGTAGTTTAGCCGCCGTCTCTGCACCTGGAGTGTGTAGTCTGGGTATGCTGTTATAGATGCTGAAGCTCTCCATATCGTTTCCCCCCTTCCGGAAGTGTTCTAGAATTTTCTCTCTGTCTTTATAGTTCAGTATCTTGGCGATGATCGGCCTCGGGGGGGGGGGGGGGCTCCAGGCACAGGTTTCTTTGATAGTGCCTGGTGTGCTGTTTCCAACGTGAAACCTTGAGTCAGAGCTCATCCAGTAATTTCTTGCAGCAACATGGTTTCCACATAGTCTGTGTGGTTTCCCCCCTCCTCGCCTTCAGGCAGCCCTACGATACAGATATTATTTCTTCGGGCCTGCCCTTCCGCTTCCTCAGCCCTGTTTTCCAGGTTGGTCACTTGTTGGCGCAACGTGTGGATCTCCGACGTGTGTGTTGCGCAGGCAGTTGTACTTGATTTGACTTCCTTTTCCAGCGCCCCCATGCGTTCAGCTGTCTTCCTCAGATCTTGCCGCACTAGGATCAAATCTGTTTGTACTGCATCGATTTTGAATTTGAGCGATGTTTTGAGGGTAGCCATGGTTGCCTTCAGTTTAGATTCCCATGAGGCCTTCAGGTCTGCGATCGCGTCCAAGATCTGTTGATCGCTGCGCTCAGGTGTAGTCTCAGGCAGCGTGTTTTTGTCTTTGCTTCTGGCGCCTTCCGTTGTTTGTGGCATCTTGGTGTAATCGTCCATGGTGGGCTGCTTCCCTTTGGATTTAGGCAGTTTGGATGCCATTCCCACAGCTTGGGATTGTATCCCTCAGGTGGTTGGGGCCTGATGGACCAGCACATTAATAGCCTGCAGCTGGTTCAGCTCTGCAATCTGTGTTTGGAGGCGCTTGGTTAAGTCCGCCGTCAGTCATGTTCGCCACTCCTTTCGGGAGCACCTCTCCTTATAAATGTTCGTGTTTGCTCTTCACTTGCCTTGCTGGGTGTGATTCCCTGCCCCACTCGCCATAACTATTCCATTCCTGCGGGGGCCTTTACGCTATTGCCTGCGTTGCTTATCCCTTTCGGAGCCAGCCCCTCTCCGTGTGTTACCTGGGGGATGACCAGGTGTATCCAAGGCTCCAGCCCTAAATTCATGCGTGACCGTCTTTTATGCGCCGCAGTTCGGCTATCAGCCACTCCAGGACCTCGCCTTCTGTGGGGCTCCCACTTCTTCCGGTTGCCGTTGTCCCGGGTCCCTATCACCCAATTTGTTCCCCGGGATTCGGTCTGCTTCGTGGTGGAGAGTGATTGAGGGTGTCAAGAGTGGTCAACTGTTTTGGGTTATCCGCTATTTGGTTTCTCGGGAGCGTTCGGGGATGGAGAAGTCAAAGAGGTGAGATGAGGCTCCTTGGTTTCAAGGGGGCCCAGTTACACTAACATCTGTTGGGGGAGCCAGCCCTATTCACTCCATGGGCTCATTGTGCTTGTGTTATATTGAGGAGCTTCCTCACCTGTTGTGCTCTTGGTGTGCAGGTTAGATGCCACCGGAATATTGGGTTTGGGATCACTGGGCTCAAGGACGTGCCCCTCCCCTTGCGCACTGGGAAGGAGCGGTCTTGTTATTTGTATGTTGTGCCACTTACTGCTGGGGAGTAGAGTTGGCAACAGGCCTCTGGGCTGCTGTCTGGATCCTTCGCCGCTAATCACAGACAAGGCCTGTTTTCTTAAGTGTTCCAGCTCTGTGGGGGCAGGCCCAGAATGTCACAGCGGCCCTTCCTCGCCTCTGCCAGGGCGCACTGTGCTGCTGCCAAGTGTCCGTGGCTATAGGACCTCAGGACTCCCTGTGCCCATTATCTGCTAGCATATGTCCTGCGATTTGGGGAACCTTCGGCAGTCTCTCGCCATTCCAGCTCGCGCTTCTATACCAGCCTTTCTCATTCTCACCGCGGTCTGCTATGGTACATCACTTTTCACTTGATCGTTCCGTGCTTGGGGATATTTATTTTTATCTTTGCCCCCCCTTCCTCACTGTCCTGTCTTCACGCCACATATTGTGGGGATGGCTCCCGCTCTCCTCCGTGAGTCAGGCTTCACACTTGCCCAGCCTCCGCTTGAGTTTGGCTTCTAATTGTAGCATTGCGTTACTGGTTCCTTTACATGTTCATGAGGCCGCTCTCAGCATTTGCCATTGTTTCGTTCGGTTCCTTAGTTTGTTTCGTTGGCGAGCGGCCATTTTGCTGCTAACATTACTGAAGACTCCGCGTGCCGCTCGCTGCGAGTATCTTCTCGGATTTGGACGTGGTGCGGCTGGCTGTGTTCCGCACACATTCCCCTCAATTTCTCTACTTTTTTAAGCAGTTTTTGTCAGGTTAGTCGGACGGACTTGCAGAGGATTCTGAAGGATCATCAGGAGCTCCAGAGATACCCCACCGTTCACATGGCTAGTTAGCCACGCCCCCATCTATAAGGCAGTTGCCCTCAAGTCATCCAGCTGCCTTGCAGAAGTCAGGATCTCCAGTTGACAGCGCACCACCAGAAGCCAGCCATACGTGCAGACTTGAAATCTGCCACTGCAAAAAGGAAAGGACAAGAAAACAAGTCTTCTTTGCCTATGCGCCAAGACAATGGTGCCTCCTGCCCATCAGCATCAGACGCACTCCTACAATTCAGAAAAAAACTCAAGACCCACCTCTTCAAAGAGTCTCACTGCCTCAAACCCTAGCTCATCATATCGCCCCTTGCACCACTTGACGCGCTAGATGCCACCCACCCCTCTCCTCCCCACCACCCGGTACAGTTGTAGCCTTCACAGTGCCCCTCTGTATTCCCCCCGCTGTATATTTGTTCTGTTAACTCTGAAAAGTGCTCCGTTATGCATCTGTACTGTTGTATACATCTGTAAAGTGCTCCTTTACTTCTCGAAGCTAGGTCTGCTCTCAAATACAATAATAATAATACATTCAATTTCATGCCTTTTATTTAAAAGACGATGTTGGGGCTGGTTGGGGTTTGCTTCAGTTTTCCCAGGCACTTCATAAGGACACTGTTCTTTTCTTGGTTAGTCCCCAGGGGACCCTTTACTTGCTAATCCTCCTTGCTAATCCTACAATCTCGGTTTCCTAGACCAGGTTATTTATCCTCGCTTTCTCTGCCTCATCTGTGACACTTCTTGCTTCTCTATGATCAGGGCCTAAGCTCTTTCTTTCTTTCTTTCTTTTCTCAAGGCTTCGGGCATTTCCTGACCTGTCTTCTACTTGGCCAGAGCCTTGATTTCACATTCTCTGCCTTTCCCTCATCAAATACCTCCACCTTTGCTTTCTATGTCCTCTTTTTGACTAGGACTGTGGCCAGGTCTCAACTCCCCTGCCTTTATGTCTCTGCTTCAATCGCCTTCCGTCTCTGTATTTTTCATCTCCATCTTTAAGTCTACAGGTTTTACAATCGGCCTCTCCTACCTGGGTCTTACAATCCACACCTCTTCTCAAGGAGTTAAAATTCACCACTCCACTACAGATCGTACAATCTGCCTAGCAATCATCCACTCCTTTTTGGGTCTTCCAATTGTTTATTCCACTTCAGGTTTTAGAGCCAGCTCAGCAGCCTTCCTTTCCTCTGTGGGTCTTACCATATGTTCCTCCACTCCCGATAGCCCAGCAAGCTCCCTCTGCACTCCACATGTCTCCCTGCTCCTCTTCAACACCACAGGTCACCTCCACTTTACCACAAAACCACTTTCCCAGCTTGTCACGGGAGCTGTCCTTTGTATAATCCTTGGACTGATTCGCTTCTCTACGAATGGCCAAAGGGGTCATATGCCTGCATTGGGCATGCTCCGTGGCCGGGATGCTTTGTAGTCTTCAGTTACCATGGGAAGTCTTTAAATGAGGAAGATGCCATCTCGGATTCCACCACAGTTTATGTTTTTTGCTGGCTGAGAAGAAGCTGTTTTCTTCCCTTGTTTCAGGCTGCAGTGTTCTCTTGTCAGAATGATAATTTGGTGACCTCTTGTGCCACAAAGCTCAAAGTAATTATGAGTTACTCACTGCAGTGACTAACATACTCTTAGTCCCTAGTCCCCTTTCGTCCATACTGCATGGGTGCACCTTCCAAGGGATGGAGACTGAACCTTTTTCACGAGAAAAAACCTTCTTCCCCATTAAATTTAGAGGTGCGCAGGGGTGCAGCCCTGGGAGCATGTGCTAACCTGACTCCGCCCACCAGCCCCACTCATCAGTCCCCATTGACGCGTCAACAATATTTAACATTGCCTAATGACACCAGTATTATTAGGGGGAAGATGGTGAGACGTATGGAGGAAAGGGGACTAAGGACTAAGAATAGGTTAGTCACTACGGTGAGTAACTTATAATTACTCTTACGTCCCATCCCCTTTCCTCCATACTACATGGGTGATTACAACTGAATGTAGCCCCATGGTGGAGAGGAGACCCTCCTTAAGAAAATAAGTTCCTTAGAACTGCCTGTCCAAAGGTCACGTCTGATTTAGAGCCGGCATCCAAATAGTACTGCTTACAGAACGCAGAAGGGGTGGCCCAGGTAGCCGCCCTGCTTATGACTTGCCATGGAACTTGCCGCTGGAAGGCGATGGCGGTGGCCTTGGTTCTGACCGTGTGAGCATGCATGTTGGCTGGCAGTGGCTTGTGCTGCCCTTCATAGGCCTCTTTGATGGCCGCAACCATCCACCATGCAATAGAAGCCTTGGATGCCTAATTATCAGGTATGGAGCTCCCAAAGGTGACAAAAAGTGCATCTGACTTGCGGAAGCCCTTGGTCCTGTCGAGAAAGAATTTCAGACATCCAGACAGTGAAAGACTCTGTGAGCCTAGTCCTTGGGGTCAGCAAAGAACGTAGGCATGAATATTTCCTTGTTTAGATGCAAGGCAGAGGGTACCTTAGGTAGGAACGCTGACTGAGTCAGCAGGACCGCTTTATCCCTGTGGAAAGTGGTGTAAGGTTCTGAGACCACCAGAGCCTGGATCTCGCTGCTTCTGCAAGCGGAGGCAAGTCCCACCAGCAAAGCAGTCTTAATGGTGACCAGCCTGATGTCCGGGGATGCCTTTGGCTCAAATGGTTTGTGCGCCATGTCACCCAACACCACATTGAGGTCCCACACGGGGTGTGGCCTCTTAATGGGCGGGTAAAGTCTGGACAATCCCACCAGATGTTTCTTGACAATCAGGTTGGAGGAGGAGAAAACCCCCTCCTCTGAATTTCTGTAGGCCCCTACGGCTGCCAGGTAAGTGCGACATGTGTCCACCTGAACGCCTGAGTGCGCGAGGTGCACCGAGAAGGAAAGCATGTCGTCCAGCATGCATGTAAGGGGGTCGATCTCCTTAGAGTCCACCCAGTGACAGAACCTGCTCCATTTGTTTTTAGATTGCCTCCTGGTAGCCTTGCTCCTGGCACCTTGAATGATCTCCAGTTTAGCCTGCGATAGGCTTGGATGCTTGAGGGTGATCTGCTCAGAAACCACGCGGTGCGGGGTGGAGGACCCTGCCCCCTGCTGGGACAGGAGAGGTGCCAGACCCAGCAGAGGGTGAATGGGTGGTCTGTCCATGAGGCTGAGCAGTTCAGAGAACCACAGTCTCACTGGCAACCAAGGAGCTATCAAGATAATGCTGAAGTGACATGTTGCCTTTATCTTGCAGAGTACCCTCGGAATCAGGGGTGTGGAAGGGTAGGCATATTGCTATCATGCCGTTCCATTGAATCTGCAATGCATCTCCCAGGGAGCCGAGGCCTAGCCCCTGCCAGGATACGAACTGATGGCACTTCCTGTTCTTCCAGGAGGCATAGAACCACCTGAGGATGGCCGCATGTGTTGAAGACCACCTGCAGCACCCTGTCATTCAATTGCCATTTGTAATTGTCCGCTCCCATGTCTGCTTCCAAGTTGACCTCCCCTGGGAGGTGGACGGCCGTGAGGTAGATGTTTTCCAGGACCCATTCCCACATGCTGACCGCCTGCATGTTGACATAGTACATGCTGGTGGAGTTGTCAGTCTGGATAAGGACAGTCCTGCCCCCGATGAGCGGAAGGAAGGCTCTGAGGTCTAGCCAGATGGCTCTGAGGTCTAGCCAGATGGCCCTGAACTCCAGCCAGATCATATGTGACTCCTGCCGAGTCCAGACTCCGTAGACGCTCTGGCTGTCCAGAGTGGCTCCGCAGCCCTCTAGGGAGGGGTCCGTAGTGATGATGACCTGCGGAGACAACTGCCAAAGGGCTTGCCCGGCCACAGCTTGCAGTCCCTGGACCACCACGTAAGGTCCTTGTGGGGGGAAGGTGGTATGCTGACCAGCTCTGCTTGGGAGCCTTTCACCTGATTCCATGAGGCTGCGAAGTGCAGCTGTAATCTCCGCATCCGGAACCTCATCTGTGGCATGGCCAGGAGGACCGCTGCCATGATACCCAGCAGATGTTGGTACCACCAAGCCGAGGTCACTGCTCTGGTAAGGAAGTGCGTAGTGGCCCTCTTGATGGCTGTAATCTTGTCCTCCGAGGGAAATACCTTCTCGGACCTCATATCTCAGATGAGGCCCAGGAAGGTGAGGCTCTGTGTGGGCTGCAGCTGAGACTTCTTGAGGTTGATAGAAAACCCCAGGTCATGGAGCGTGCTCATAAGCGCAGAGGAATTGTGGGTAACCCCCTCTGGGGATCTCGCCCTGACGAGCCAGTCGTCCAGGTACGGGTAGACATGGTGGCACTGCATTCATGAGTCTGGTAAATACCATGGGGGCTGAGTTGAGGCCAAAGGGTAGCACCTTGTACTGGAAATGGCAGGCCATGATCCTGAAGCGTAGGAAGGAGCGATGAGGCTGCCAAATCGGGACATGTAGGTAGGCGTCCTTCAAATCCAGGGAGCACATCCAGTCTCCCTTGTCTAGTGTCTCCGCAATGAGTGCTGGCGTAATCATCTTGAATCTCTGAAGAGGGAGGGAGAGGTTGAGGGTGTACAGCTCCAACACAACTCTCAGGCCAGCCTGGTTTTTCTTTTGTATGGCGAAAATCCTGGAAAAGAAGCCTATTCCTCTGGGATGGGTGGTACTTCCACTGCTTTGCTCTCGACGAGCCACCAGATCTCCGCCAACAGAGTTGCCGTCCCAATATGTGGGAGTGGAGGGCAGGAGGGAGGAGAGGGAGGTATCGGTAGTCGGTACCCCCTAGATACTACAGAGAGGATCCAGGGGTCCGTAAAGTTCTGGCGACAGAAATGCACATGAGGGGCAAGCCTGCCACCCACTGGAGACACGTGGACCTGAAAGGACGCATCATGCCTTTTTGCTGTCTGGGGCTGCTGCAGAGGAGGGAGACTGGAAGAAGCCTTTGCACCCCCCCCCCTTTTTTGTTGCTTGCACCGGTGCTGACTCGGCAAGCGGTGAGGTTGTCTCGACCTCCATTCCTGGAATCCCCAGAACCCGCCAAACGCCCGCCGGCCCATTGTCGGAGCGTTGATGCAACTGGGTGTACGCATTGGGTGTGGCCTTCGTCAGGATAAAGACTTTACAGTTTGCAAGCTGTTCTTTTAATATAATTCCTTGACGGTGGTAGAGTGGAAGAAGTCATTGCCCTCGAACAGAAAGTCCACTATGCAATCCTGGACGTCAGGGTTAAACTTAGTAGCCCGAAGCCAGGTCGTCCTTCTCATGTCGTGGCGATGCAGATGGCCCGGCAAGAGTTATCAATGTGGGCCACGGTGGACTCATGTCCTGCACTTCCAGCCTGGATTCTCCTAGACCCGCTTTGAAGCATGCCTGGCTCTGCATCTGAAGTTCCGGAAGGAAGTCTGCTATTTCCCACCACAACCTCTGGTTAGCGGCTGCCAGCATGGCATCCGCATTGGCCTGATGCAGGTGCAGGGAGGTGTTGGAGTACAGTTTCTTCCTGTACGCCTCCAAGATCTTCTCCTCCTTTCTTAGCAGCGCCAAGGATGAGGTGGCCGAGGACGACTGAGGCTTAGTGTAGATTGACGCCAAAGCGATCACTGAAGAATGCGGCTGGGGGTGCGTTGACAACAAGAGTGTATCCCCCTCCATCTGTCTATACATGGCATTGAGGCGCCGATTGACAGGTTGAGCCGAGTGTGGCTTGAGCCACCCCTTCTTGGTCAGAGCCACAATATCCTTCTGAATCGGGATACCCGTCTTGGTAGGGGATCTTAGGGTGAGGACTTCTGCCAAGACCCCCTCCTCGGGCTGCTCTACCTTGGGTTGAGGAAGGTCCAGATATTCTGCCAAGCCTGTCATGGAAGGCCTTTGCTGTCGATAGCGTGTCAGGGTCCTCCTCCTTGTCTGTATCCACCAGAGTGTCTGGCTGGTCTGGAGCAGGAGGAGGGGTGCTGGGCGTTGTGGGCTGCGGCGTGGAGACTGGAGCCAGAGGCTGCTGAGGGACTTCATGAGCTGTGGGAGGCAGGGGAGCCAGAATCGAAAGAGCTGGCTGGGGCAGCAGGGGCTGCGCTGGGGCCTGTGGTGCCGGAGCCATGGGAGGAATGACAATGGGTGCTGGTGGAGTGACCGGGGGAGCAACTCCCTTACTATATTCCGTAGGATGGCCCCCATCTGGAGGAATCGCATCAGCGCCAGGAACCTTTCGAAGAACCTGTCTTCGGAGGCAGGGATGTTGACGGAGTAGCTGAGGACTGCTGGGGCTAGCGAACCCTCTCTCTAGGTAGCAGGGGAAACGTGCCATGAGCTGCTGATGGATAAACTGTAGGCCACGTACCTGGTTGACACCAGTCCCACCTTGAAACTCGTTCATCCGCCTGCTCTCTTCCTAGGAGTGGCATCGGACGAGCTGCCATGTTTTCTGGCATGGCGGCCATTTTGTCGTGCCACGTGCCAAAGTCGTGGTGCGTGGCTCCTTTGGCCCGGCCTCCTCCAAGACTCTTGGTGGTGGAGCATGAGGCCTACCATGTACCTCAGGTCTAAGCCTGGAAGGCGTATTGCCCTTGGCATTGTCACCGGTAGTGCTGTGTCCAGGCGCCCCCTCGAACATTGAGCTGGTACTAGGGCTTTGCCCCTCGGGTGTACACCTGGTAAAAGAACCTTGCGGTCCCTCAGCACTGATTCTGGAAGGATCTGACGACCCCTAAGCTCTGAGGCCGGTAGCTGGACTAGCCTTGGTGCGTGTGCTGGTACTAGAACCCGAGATGTTCCTCCCACTTGGGCATTTCCTCAGGAAGGAGTCACCCTTACGGGGTGCAACGGAAAATAGCGGCCCTCCTTTGGCCCTCGATCTCTGCTTGACAAAGTTTTTCAAGTTCTCTGGAGGCGATCCTTCGAAGAGCTCCCTCCACCTAGCTAGCCTGTTCTTCAGTGCGCATGGAGTCAGTGTGTTACACACGGTACAACCTTGCCAGCTGTGGTCAGGGCCAAGGCAGCAAAGGCAAAGAGCATGGGGGTCAGAAGTAGGGAAGAGCCCCTCGCAGGCTGGACACCTGCTCAAGTCGACATGCGCCGGGGACGAGCGCGACACCGGAGGAACAAGTACCTGATTGACAAAGAGAAGACAAAAAGATAGAAGAATAATTCGGGGAAGAGCGCAGGGTAAGCCAAACCCAGGAGTGCTGGTGAAATCGGCCTTTTCCTGTCGATGTGGAAAAGGGGACCGAGGAGCGGCGCCGGTGGGCGGAGTTAGGGTAGCGCATGCTCCCAGGGCCGCACCCCTGCGCGCCTCTAAATTTAAAGGGGAAGGTTTATTCTGGTGAAAAAGGTTCCGTCTCCCATCCCTTGGAAGGGACGCCCATGCAGTATGGAGGAAAGGGGATGGGAGGTAAGAGTATTGAGCATTACTCCTGTGGCATGGGGGTTTTGAGAAAATGTTTTGTCTGTTTGGTGCAGTACTGGTATTCTTCCCTTGCTTTTAAGGTAGAGAGCGTCTGCAGGTGATTCTGTCTCCCTTGTGCTAGAAAATGTGAAGGGGACATGAATTCTCTTCTCTCCAAAGCTCCTGTTTGTGTGTGTAGGAATGTGGGGCTCTGTCGGTTTGTCCATTAACTGTAGGGGTGAGGATTGGGATTCCTACTGCCACTCTGGATATATCAAATTGATGAGGGGTGCGTTTTTCCCCAAAACTGTCCCTTTCGGGGGTGGAGAGCATATGTCCATGGGTTATCTCAGTTTTCCCCATTATCTTCCAGATTCCAAATCCATAAGCACGTTTTGCTAGTCCAGTCCAGGTTTTCGTATGTTGGGAAAGAGGGATTTGGGAAAATGCAATCACTTTCTTGATAGATTTTTGTATGTATTGTTAGAACATAGTTTGGACAGTCTGGCCCCAACACGTGCTTTCTAGCCTCCATGATGGCCTAAGTCCCCTGACTCAGCATTCAGTTTGGTGTTTCCCTTCCCAGTTCCATAATTACATTTTCTGGATCTAGTACAGGTTTTGGTTTAGTTTAAGAAGGGACTTATAGGACATGCTGGTTTCTTTTTCCAAAAGGGATTGGCGTATGCCAAGAGATGTGTTGTTACTGCACGCAGCTGCTGTTGTTGACCTGGGGATATGATACCAAGTCGATATGTTATGGTAAAACGTTTTATAAAGCGCTCGAAGGCCCAAAGGCATTGGCGCCGAGACAGACATAGCTAGATAATCCAATATAATTAAAAAAGGAACTTTTTCGAAAGATGCCTACATTGCAGTTGATTAGACTTACATCTCAAGGCCAGAGGGAGCACATTCAGCCAACTGCCACAGAAAAG
Source organism: Ambystoma mexicanum (assembly GCF_040938575.1). NCBI lineage: Eukaryota > Metazoa > Chordata > Amphibia > Caudata > Ambystomatidae > Ambystoma > Ambystoma mexicanum. Next base: position 670,458,365 of record NC_090936.1, read on the forward strand.
GCACGGCAGCCCACTCAAGATAGGCGAATCCTCGGGACTGAGATCAGCCTGGCATTCCCAGAGTGAAGGGCTTGAGTGGGAAGGTACGGAGAGAATTTTCCCAAGATGGTTTGTACCTTGACAATAGAAGGCTCGATGTACTAGACATTCTTAAATTCTATGGAAAAGTCTATGTGGTCACTTCCCACATTGGGCAGTAGTGTCAGGTTGAATGGCTGATCCTACGTTATGGCTCCCGTGTGTTTGTCTCTCTGCCATCAGTGTCCTCAGCTATGAGGGAAGAAGTTCAATTGGTGCGTTTTGCTTTGTTACTGTATGATTTCCATTTGGCTGTGGTTCGTGTTCCATGCCGGGGATTCCCCGTCAGACATGCACAGTTTAGTCTCACTGCACGCATAATCACCCGATTTTGTCATGTACATGTTACACCCTTCCTGGGTTCCATTTTCTCAGGGTTTCTACCCAATGGGAGAAGGGTCGACACCTGGATAAAATGCTAGAGAGCCTCTCTTTCACAGTATTTTTTCGAAGTTATTTAAAAGAAGTAAATTATAATGACATGGAACCGACTTACTGAAAGCGCCTTAGTTTTGTGTGCTTTTAACATATATCACTTCAACAAAACTTAGTTAAAATATTATTTTGTGATTGTTTTTGAGCATTCTGCAGCGGATTAGAATTTCTATAGATATAAATGGTGCACAGTAATTGGACTGAAAAAGGAGATGCATTGCAATTACTGACTTATACCAACTGCTGCAAAATAATGGCAAATGTGCACTCATTTTACCATGAAAAATTCTTAACTTCCCTCACTGTAAACACAATGTTTTTGTTTATTCTGTAAAATGTTGTGTTGTACTTTCTGAATGTAATTTGTTCATGTGATCAATAAATATGTGAATACAAAAAAGAAAAATTCCTGACTGATATATTTTTTTTAAGTTAGGTGTATCACCTATCCATGTGCCCTCCTCTGCTACCCCCGCACCCTCCTGGCTACGTCCCCTATGTAAAATGCCCTGTTCTTCCCAGGTAGGCTCACACTTTATAAATCCCATATAGCCATACATACACGCATCATTGTAGGAATTGTGTGATACTGGCAGAAATGTTGAGAAGTTGAAAACCGTAAGGTATTTCCACAAAAGTCACTACAATTTCTAAAAATAACAGTAAGAGATACTTAGACACAGTGACATTAAGAAGAATGCATTTAACTTAAACGTGTCCAAAAGGTTTGCCGCAGCTGGCTCGTTTTACAGCCAATGCACATGCCACATTGGTCCTACATCGTAGTGCACAAATAGCTAGTGAGATGCCTTGTGAATTATAAGAGCGGGGAGGGGAGCGGGATGAGCTGAAGGGATGTGGAGCGACAAGGAGAACGCATAAAGATTGCTCCTGCTTTCATGACACGTCAAACAGGAGGTTGGTGAAAAAAGTCCACTGTTCATCAGAGTGAGGTGGCCTTGGGGCGGAGTTACGAGCTGGTGGTTCCTCCTCTACAAGAGGCTTAACATTTTTTTTTTTACAATTGCCAATAAAGCATAGACACTATATCTACGCACACACGAGAAGATGTCTCAGACGAGCCAACCTGCCACCAGCCCTTGCTCCTAAAGAACTTTTGCATCTCTAAGAAGGCCAAGAGCACTGACCCCCGCAACCATATTTTACAAGCACCAACAGACATTTATTTACATTTTTCCTTGTGCACACATATATATTGCTTTCCTCTGGTATAAGGACATACACAAATTAAAATAAAAGCCTAACATTGAGGCTCTCACAGGGGAGGAACGCCCCCAAACATTCCTGCCAGAAACTATATTTTTCATTATTTAAAGGGCCATGGGCAGCCCTGCAAGACAAGGCATTTCTCTGTGTCAAACATTACTGGGGAGGTCCTTAAAAAATAAAAACAAATAAAACAAAAAGGTGTGTGCACTGTTCGGGCCATCCGTGTTCTGCAGAAGCCTACAAATTATACTACGAGGGAAGGTCCTTTAAAAAATATGAAAAATGCATAGCACCCAGCAGAGGACCATTGTCTCGCAGGAACCTTGCATTAGAGGCTGTACATGGCATATGATGTCTTCTATCTTGGATATGCTGATTTACCAGGTATACAGTGCGTTACGTCCGTAGTACATGTGCGCATATGCGAGCCTCGTTATGGCTGCGCATGCGCGTAAAGAATAAAGACGACCCGTGGGGCAGATGCCGCCGGGACCCTGGAACGATCAGACGTACGTGTGCGATTCTTATTGTGTGCGTATGCTTTGATGCTAGGACAGGGCGGCCCGAGGCACGGGAATCCCCATCACACTGGCGACGAGGCGAGATACGGGGAGAGAAACGCTCGGCACGTACAAATGCGTCGTTATGGGCATTTCATCTCACGTGTGTCACGATCCTCACACGAGTGACGGCGGCCATTTTGTTTATGGTGTTTAAGGCGGTTGCGGGCCGCGAGGGTGCTCGTGCACTGTCTAAACACTGAGGTAGACGATCCCTAAATTTTTGGACACTCTGCAGTCTTCCTGTGAAGGAAGACTGCCCTTTCTGCCAAGTCAGGTACGTCAGACGCAGATACAGCCAGGTTTGCGGCCTCCAACACGGTCTGAGGTGCCTGTGCGACCTGTGAACATGACGGACAGCGACGGAGAGGCCTCTGGAACGGTGAGGGTGGTGAGAAGGCAGCATGACTCATTACAACCAATGCAAGAATTTGACACCTCGGGTCCCCCCTCAAAACTGGGCCCGAGATGGCTCCTCTGGATAAAAAAACTTGACATGTTTTTCGCCGCCACCGGAGAAACAGATGATGATGCCAAAGTGGTGACACTGTTGTGCTCGGCGGGCACAGAGGTACTGCGCATTTATGAGTCTCTCACCTTACCTGTGGTAAACTACGATGCGGTCAAAAGCGCACTAAGAGATCATTTTATCCCCTTATCCAACGTGGATTTTGACAGGTTTGTCATGTGTGGAGAAAAGCAGCACGATGAGGAGACATTAGATCAATTCTGTGCACGTTTGAGACAGCTAGCCACCACGTGCAGATAGACGGATGCTAAGTTAATGGTCCACCACCAACTGATCCAAGGGTGCAGCTCAGGGAAGCTGCGGAGGCAGGTTTTGAGAGAGCCAGGTATGTCGCTGGTGCAGATTTTGGACAGCGGAAGGGTATACGAACTTGCCGAGAGTAGAGGAGCTAAGACGGACGCTGCTGCACGCCCAGGCAAGCTCGAGGAAGCTTTTGCTGTTGGGAGACAGACCCAGAAAAAGTCGAGGTGGAGCCAGAAGAGGCAGGAACCTACATCTCCACAAGGCAATGCGGTCATTTGTCAGTATTGTGGATACGATTTGCCGCATTCGGAGGACTGTCCAGCCAAATCGAGGACCTGCGGAAGATGCAACACGCCAAGGCACTATGCCAGAATGTGCAGAGCTACTGCCCCAGTTGCCACACAGCGGTGACCGTTGAGTTTAAGCGGCAGATATGGAAAACAACGCAGTGTCGCTACAGTGGAACAGGATTTCCAAAGACTCAACATCGCAGAGGAGGAGGAAGAGGATGAAGAGGTCTTTTTCATCTCAAACTTGGCTACCGGGGCGAGGAAACACAGACAACTGATGTGTGTTAACATTCAAGCGGTCCCTACGCAGGTACTAATAGACACTGGTGCCTCAGTATGTGTGTTGGCCACCGAACATTATGAAGCCATCCCAGGCCCCCCTCCGTTGGACCAATCGAGGGCGAAGATCTTCACATTCGCGGGTGACACTCCCCTACCAATGAAAGGGGTGTTTGTAGCTCCTGTAGCCCGTGAAGGAAAGACGATTAAGGCAAGGTTTTTCGTCACAGATGTGAGCCTGCAGTCCCTGTTGAGGTGTGCGGCCTCGGAAGCACTAGATTTGGTCCACTTTGCATGTGCAGTTTACCAAGGGGACATAGACTCACTTTTGGAGAAATATGAGAGTACGTTTCAAGGGATTGTCCGACTGAAAGCAGAACCAGTGGGACTGCATATAGATGAAACGATCCGCCCAACAGCATTGAAACATCGACGAATTCCGTTCCATCTTCGGTCCCAGGTCGAGGAGGAACTCAAAGCACTGATCAGTATGGATATCATTGAAAGGGTGGAAGGGCCGACTCCATGGGTCTCGCCAATCGTGGTGGCACCTAAGCCCAAACAACCGGGAAAGGTTCGCATCTGCGTGGACATGCGGTTGCCCAATGTTGCTATTAAGAGAGAACTCCACTTAACCCCCACTATAGATGATATCAATGAACTGCAGGGTGCCAAGATATTCTCGAAACTAGATTTAAGAGCGGGATATCACCAGCTGGAGTTGCATGCAGACTCAAGGTACATTACTACTTTTACAACGCACAAGAGTTTGTACCGGTTTAAGCGCCTCAGCTTCAGGATATCCTCAGCAGCAAAGGTGTTTCAGAATGCCATTAGGGGTGCTTTGGCAGGTCTAAGGGGAGTAATAAATATGAGTGACGATATCTTGGTCTTTGCCACTACACATGCCGAGGACTTGAAGCATCTAGAAGCAACCCTACTGAGACTGAAAGATCTTGGACTCACCTTACATCGGGAGAAATGTGAGTTCTTCAGGGATCACATTGGGTTTTTCGGATTTGTGTTTCATGGCAACGGTGTATCCCCGGATCCGGAAAAGGTCAGAGACATCCGCAAAGCTGTACCCCCACAATCGCTGACAGAAGTCCGCAGTTTTCTGGGGATGGTGAATTACTGCGGCCGCTTCGTCAAGGGGCTGGCGTCCCTCTCTGAACCCCTCCGGGCACCTCACGAAAAATGACGCTATTTGGGTCTGGGGTACCAAAGAACAAGATGCGTTCGATGAGATCAAGAAGGCATTGTCAGATCAGGACACAGTGGCGTATTTTGATCCCGCAGCCAAATCTGAGGTGGTTGTAGATGCAAGTCCGGTGGGTTTAGGAGCTCTGCTGATGCAGAAGGATGTGAGGGGAAATGCTACCAATCGCATATGCGAGTAAAGCCCTCACGGAGACTGAACGTCATTACTTTCAGATAGAGAGGAAGGCCCTGGCCATCCCATCTTATGGGGCTGCAGACACTTCAGGTTGAACATTCTTGGGAAACCGGTAACTGTCATCACGGATCACAAACCGCTTCTCCCAATCCTAGCGGGTGTATCCTTGAAACCTCCTCCCAGGATAGAACGGTGGATGCTCGCCCTTATTGAATACGGGGTCAAACTGGTGTACCGCCCAGGGACGAACAATCCGGTGGACTACTTGTCCTATCATCCCAATATGGGAAGGGAAGGTGATCAGGGAGATGTGGCAGAGTGCAAAGAGTTCATACACAATGTTGTGGCAGTTGCCATGCCGGTGGCGTTGGACAGAAATCAGATGGCACAAGAGTCGGCAAACGACGAGGTGTTTAAAATCATCAGCGCTGCAATTCAGAATGGTGACTGGAGAAGAATCCTGCAGAATTACACAAGGAGGGAGGACCGAGCCCAGAGCGATCTTCAAGAACTAGGGAAAATCGGCAATGAACTCTCCACTTCGGAGGATGGGTTGCTACTAAGAGGTCGGCAGATAGTGGTACCTCAGTCGCTAAGAGCCCGAGTCATGGAACTGTCTCACACCGAACATCAGGGAGTGGCAAAGACAAAGGCGAGGCTGCGCACAAAAGTTTGGTTCCCAGATCTGGAGGCCCTAGTTGAGCTGCATGTGAAAGGATGTTTGGCGTGCCAGGCTGCCAGCCCCGTAGAAAGAGCACCCCCGATCAATTCTATGGAACGGAGCGAGAAGCCGTGGGGCACAATCCACACTGACTTTGGGTCAACTGGAAGGGGCATGTACTTTTTAGTGGCAGTAGACCAATGGTCGAGGTATCCGGAGGTGGAACTTGTTGACTCACATGCTACCGATCATACATTTCTTGCGTTGGAAAAGATGTTTGCCACGCAAGGCCTCCCTGAAATCCTCTGCTCGGACAATGGGCCGCCATTCACTGGGAACCAATTTGCACAATATTTGAGAGAAAGGGGCATACAACATCGGAAGGTGTCGCCACTGTGGCCCAGGGCGAATGGAGAGGCCGAAAGGCTCATGAGAAAACTTAATAAGGTATTCCGCATAGCGGCCAACAGTGGGGTGGAATTAAAGAGGACCCTATTTGAGTTTCTTCGAGAATATAGGTCGACACCGCATCAACCTACAGGTGTGGCTCAGGCCGAGGCTCTGTTTGGGAGATGCCTGAGAGGACTCCTCCCGGAAGTGGAAGGTCGTGAGCCGGGGATCATAGACAATGACCGGGTGAGAAGGGAACGAGAAGCCCACAATGCCAAGGAGAACGAAAGGAGAGGACTGCGAGAAAAGGAGATAGCGGTTGGAGACTCGGTACTGGTACGCAACCGCAGGCCAGAGAGAAACCATATGAACTCCAATCGTGGGTCGTCACCCATGTCAAAGGATCTAAGATTACCGCGGCTAATGCAAGGGGAACCATCACCCGCAACCAGTCCTGTTTCAAAAAATTTGACAGCTGGCCACCAGACGCTGATCCGACGAGGCCTACGCAGCAGGAGAATGATGCAGAGGTTCCGGAAGACAACCCATCCGTGGGTCCACCACCGACAGTCGGGACCCCACCACTCAGCTCACAGGCGGAACGGCGGTACCCGGCGCGACAAGCCGCGCCATACCTGTTCGGCTCAAGGACTACATTCTAGACTCAGGAGACTGAACAGGCGACTGTCCTTGGTCAATGATCCACTATTCAGAAATGTAATGTTGGTAACGTTCATGGTTGACATGTCAATATGTTGCAGTTGTAATTTGTTGTTTCTTTTGTTTAAAGAAAAAAAGGGATGTTACGTCCGTAGTACATGTGCGCATGCGCGAGCCTCGTTATGGCCGCGCATGCGCGTATAGAATAAAGACGGCCCGTGGGGCAGATGCCGCCGGGACCCTGGAACGATCAGACGTGCGTGTGCGAGTCTTATTGTGTGCGTATGCTTTGATGCTAGTACAGGGCGGCCCGAGGCATGGGAAGCCCCATCACACAGTGGGATTATTGGGGCATTTGAGGCAGCACTTGTTATTTTACAACGTCGTTTGTGGGGATAGATCTTACATACGACACCCTCGCATTCATATTTACCCTTATACTGGACATACGTCCACACAATCATCCACGTATCAGAATGCATTGCCTACACAAAAGGGAGAACTATTTGGTTTGCTAATGCTGGTGATAGGAGTGGCCATTTTTTAACTCCCATAAGCTCCCATTCAGTGCTGTATGCTTGTCAAAATTACTTCAACCAAATTCAAGCACATGATCAAATTAAGATTCACCATTTGCTTACGGAACAACATATTGCAATCCATTTAGATGTAGACAGATAGATAGTAGTTGATATGCTTGCCCATTCCCACGAAGTGAAGTTTTGTGAATTTGCCACTGAAAACTGCACAATTGCTGCAAAACTCCACAAACTTCAAAAAGTTACTCCGCAAAGTTGAAAAACTATCCTCTGCACTATGTGACAGGGTCAGGGAGATGACCCTTTAAAAGGGGGATGGGGACCCCTCTCAATCCGGGGCAGAAGGCTTACCAGGGTGTTTGCCAAAGACTGTCTTGTCGCAGAGGCAGGGTGAGGGAGTTGGGAAGGCAGAAGTCTCTGCTCTCCCTTTATGTCTGATCACAGTTTGGGAGTACAGTTGTCAATTTTCCAATGCCTGCCTTACACCATATGCTGGCCAATGTTCTTATGCCTTTCTAAAGCCACTAAAATCAGAAACTCTTACAGTTTGGGGGAAAACACCCTACCTACGAGAGAGAGGCAGCAAGGAATACCGAGTCGGCAGAACATTAGCGCTACTTACCAACAGCAAAGTTTCTTCAGTGCTGCAGGAAAGAACTCTCATTAAGCCGAGCAGCCATCACAGAATGCTGGTGGACCCGCACTGAGAAAGAAGGGGGGGCTTGAAGGGCATTTTGCAATCTCACACCTGGGAAACCTGAATCCTGGGGGGACAGCCATTTAGAGAATGACCTGAGGAATCAAGTGAGCAAGATAGCCAATGAAAGGTGGAGGAAGCAAAACCACACAAGAGACAGTGTAACAGGGAACAAACTGAATGGTTAAGTGTGGGTTGTTTGGGCGAGGCCAAGGAGAGAAGAGACAGACCAAGCACAGGAGGGACGACAGAGCCGAGTGTGGAGGAGACAGGGCGAGTGTGTTAAAGATGAGGTATGGGTTTGTGAAAGAAAGTTGTATTTGGGTGTGAGAGTGCATTTAAAAAGAGTGAATGTGGTGAGTGTAGTTTAGTGAGAAAGTAGGAGAATATCTGAGTGAGGGTGAGAAGTGCTGGAGAGAGTGAAAGAGGATTCTATGCATATGGGAAGTGTGGAGAGAGACAAGAGTATTGGAGAGCAGGAGGGCAGTATAAGAGAATGTAGTGTAAAGGAGCAGATTGAGTGGAGATTGGAGACTACACAGTGGTGGAGAGTATAGGACAGTAGTAGGGATAGATGACCAGTGAGAGAGACAGCTAGAGTAGCAGGGAGGTGTATGATATCAGAGACAGTGAGAGAAAGAGACAAATTAGAGAGTGGGAGAAGGGAGTGAAGTAAGAGAAGGAGAGACATAGAAGGACAGAACATCAGGGAGAGGAACACATGGGTGTTAAAGGGTGAAACCAAGTGGAACAGAGTGTTTGAGAAAGGAGCCACATCCTATTGTGAGATCCGTATATTCCTGGGAAATTGTGTGAGAGAGAGCGTTAGAGAAGTGTAATGTTTTTTGAGAGGCCATCCTCAACACAGTGAGTTCCTTCCCTCTCCAAGCTAAGTGTCACACGATAAACAGTTTATGTTAGTTCTTTTATTCAGCCCTATCTCCAATTCATCTAAAACCCCTTGGAGCACTCCCCCTGAGCTCGCAATGAGCCAAGAACCAGGCCGGTGTACAGGAAATATATTTGTATTTATTTAAATTAGAAGTAATAGAAATCACCAAAACCTAAACACGCCACCTTCTTTGTGTCTCACAATTAACTTCTTGTTACACAAATACATCAACCAAATTACAATACTTTTTTTTACAGATTACAGTTCAAGAAATAATCAAACTGGTCAATGAACAAAAGTCATTTACATCTGTAATGCTGTGCAATTTTGATTTTCCTGCATGCTTAAAAGGCTAGCAGTTGGGTTTATAGATTGGTACAAATGCATATGGCAATTATGATTTCACCCCCACTTTGGTTTAAAATAAACACATGGTGATTTAGTGGTTTGTTTTCAGAACCCCCTCACTGAAAGGTCTCTGTTGGGGAAGATGGACAATCAAATTGGGATGATTTGAAAATTTCGGGTTTCAGAACCCCCTCCACTTATAGGCCTGTGTTGGGGAAGCTGAACACACAGGATTACCCAATTAAATTACAGTCTATAGTTGTCATCGCACACTGGGAATGAGCTTTGTTAATTTTGAATTTTAACAAAAATTACACCGTGGTGTTCTGCCAAGGGGAATACATTTTATTTTTGTGTGAAATAGGCTAAGGATCTACACAGTCTCCCCTTCCCCTGCCTGCTATAAAGGGAACAGATTTAAGACCAGCAGATCCCCCTCACCCCCACATTTTGGCTGCAACGGGTTACATTCTAATTACATAGAAAACCTCTGTTTAAAATTCAGGAAAGTCAGCTGCATGTCAGGACTCTTTGTAAAGACATGGCAAGGCCAGGTCACTCCACCCAAGGATGGTCCCCAGCTCTTCCCTATAGTACCGAGTTAGCTTTTAGGCCTTCCCAGACATAGGCAGCCCAACCCAGAGGCAAGCTCTGCAAAGTCTCCTTATGGTGTTTTCTGGCAGCCGTCAGATGGTAATTTTCAGCAGCTCTCCCCGATGGTAAATTTGAGCAACTCTGTCCCTTCCTCATAGTGCATCCACAGAAAATAGCAGCGATGACACCATCAAGTTTACAATATTGGGGAGTACCCTGCTAGAGTTGTCACAAAAAGGTTTGGGCAGTTACCCTTCTCTCTCCTCCCAAATCCATCCCCTCTCTAAGGATTGGTTTAGGAGTCTGGAGCTGGCATATGGCAATTTCCATTTGCAACCCCCTTTGCTCCAATGTCAACTTTTTGGCAGAAACTAGTAATGCGGCAAAACTTGATAAATTTACTAGCAAATGCCATAATATATGGGATACATTACTCACTGTAATCGTATTTCTGATGCTTGTATCTGCTTAGATTCACATGCTGCGCATAGGCCGACATCTAGTGGAAGCTGCGGAGTATTACAGTTTGTTTTTTGAAACTCGAAAATGGACGTCGACATAAGGCATGTCAGTAATACTATCCCTATTGTGACGTCCACTGTACCCATGATCCCTCACACGCGTAGGACTCTCAGATTGTATTTGTTCTGACATGAGGTAGCATGAGGAGTACCGTGAGTACAGATTATCCAATCAGATAGATAAGACTAAAAGCATCCATGCACCGAGGGGAGGAAGGGCGGGCGCATGTGAATCTAAGCAGAAACAAGCATCAGAAATACGATTATGTTGAGTAATGCATCCCTTCTGAGGCTTGTGGAATCTGCTTAGATCACATGCTGTGCATAGATTAGCGAGCAGTGTTAGAAGAAGGAGGTGAGATGTGAAAAGAGTCATGAGCGAACAGATGTCTTAGAACCGCTTGTCCCACTTGAGTATCTGTCTTGGAATGAGCGTCAATGCAGTAGTGCTGAGTAAAAGTGTGAATAGAGCTCCATGTAGCTGCTTTGCAAATGGTGGCAATGGGTACATTTGCAATGAAAGCCAGAGTGGCCCCAGCGCCTCTTGTAGAGTGGGCTCTTGGTGTAAAAAGGCAGAGTCTTTTGAGAAAGGGGGTAACAGCTGGATACAGTTGACTATCCATTTTGAGATGGCACTTTTAGAGACGCGATCTCCCTCTCTGCCTGTAGCTACGGAGACGAACAGTTGGTCTGTCTTTCTTAGCGGTCTGGTCTTGTCTACATAGTAGAGGAACGCTCTTCGCACATCTAGAGTGTGTAGTTTCACCTCAGCAGAGCTTTTGGGTTCTTGGAAGAAGGCCGATAGCTCAATGGACTGGTTAACGTGGAATTTAGAAATGAAGTTGGGTGAGAACCTAGCATGAGTTTGTAAAACCAGTTTATCCTTATGAACAGTAAAGAAAGGATCCTGCACTGACAGAGCCTGAATTTCACTGACCCTTCTTATGGATGTAATTGCTACTAAGAAGGCAGTTTTATAGGTCAGGTGTTTGAGACTAGCTTTATGCATGGGTTCAAAGGGGGGCCCCATGAGTATAGCAAGCACCACATTAAGGTCCCATCCTGGTGGCGGGTTAGAAATTGGAGGGTGAAGGGGGTGGCGCTGTGGAGCAGCCCAAGATGGCTGCTTAGCTTTTGAGCTCCGTGCGGCTCCGGCCCTCATCTGCCCACATCTGCGAACATCGGAGCTTGCTACACTCCTATTGCGGCCAACCATCTGCCCCTGTCTGCTGGGCGGCTCCTGGCGGAGTCCCGGCCTTCTCTGACTACTGGGAGACTTGCTACTGCCACATCTCTCTGGAGGCCTACCCGGGCTGCGGCGGTCACTCGAGGCCTCGCCACTCTTTCGCGGCCCGCCCGCCCCTGTCTCCCACCTTGGGGGGCCCCGCGGGGCGGATCACTGCCGGACGGGGGGCTGGGACCGAACCGACGGCTGCGGCGGCCTGTGGGGTGCCCCGCCACATCGACACTCGCCTGGCGGAGGACTGCACTGTCGAGGTGAGGAGCGGAGGGGTGACGCATCCGGACGGGGCACGGTGGGCCCGGCCATCACCTCGCGCTGCCCCTGGACCTGCCCTGTGGGCGCCCCTGCCCCCTCCCCCCTGGTGCGCCCCGCTCTGTATTGCCAGCGTGATCCACGTCCACATCGGTGAAGATCCCCCCGGGCTTGACTCGACTCCTGGACCCTGTGCCCACCACCTCCACGTGGCTGACGCTTGATAACCACGGCGGCCGTCGCTACCCTTCGTCATGCCAAGTAAATCGAAAGGAAACTGCAGGGGAGGATCCATGGATAGATTCGCTAGAGCGGTTCCGAGATCCGACGCTTGCTCATCCCCACCCCCGCCGGAGGAGTCTGGGGTGGAGTCGCAGGCCGGGCCGCCGGGACCTGACCTCACGGTTATCATGGAGTCGATGGCCAAAAATTTCGCTTCCTTCCACGAGAAGTTGGACGATATACATGCCAATGTTGCCTCGCTCAAGACACGTGTAGACCAAGCCGGGACCCGAATAGCGGAGGCTGAAGGCAGGATCTCTACTAACGAGGACGAACTACACGTGCTGCAGTCCACGGTCGCGGCCCTGTCCCGGGACATGAAGGCGGTTAAATCCAAATGCGATGACTTGGAGTCCCGCTCTCGCAGGAATAATCTACGCATCATTGGTGTCCCCGAGAACGCACTCAAGGGGCGCATGGAGGATGCGATCGAGAGCTTGCTTAGGGAACTGCTCGACAACCCGACCCTGTCTCCGCACTTTACGGTCGAGCGCGCACATCGGGCCCTGTCCCCTCGCCCTAGGCCGGGTGATCTTCCGAGACCCATCATTGCCAGGATCCTGAACTATCGGGACAGGGACCTCATCCTACGCTTGGCACGGGAGAAGGGAGAGCTGCGCCTGGAGGCCAACACCGTTAGGATCTTCCCCGACTTCTCCGTAGCGGTCCAGCAGGAAAGGCGCCAATTTCTCGGGGTCAAAAAGCTGCTCAGGGAACGCAATGTCCCATACGCCATCCTCTTCCCGGCGCGATTGAAATTGACCCACAACGGCAAACTCTACTTCTTCACGGTCCCCGAGGAGGCAGTGAAGTTCGTCGAGCTGGAGATACCATTACCTAATCCGATAAATGCTCCCGTGACCGCTGAGTGAGCACTCCCTGTAGTGCCCCACTCTCCTCGCCAGCTCTCTCCGCTCATTTTGGATGTGTTGTTGGCAATGCTGTTCTTTACCCCAGCGACTCGAACCCCGTGGATGGCCATCCGGCCTGGGGTTTCGCCCTGGGCCCTTGGACACTACTCAATACTCCTCGTACACTGTATGCTCATGCGTTAGATCGCCTATTGTTTTCCTGTTATCATCCGACCTCAACTCCTGGGTTCGAACTTGGATCCTTCACCGCAGAACTTGACTTGATGGCCCATGTCGGCCTACATGATGTTTAAGATGCCGTCCGCACGGCTACAGCGCCCCCACTGCGTTTGCAATGTTTGTGTTTGTGCTTGGTTTGCTGTTAGGGCTGGGTGGCCACTGTTGGGCCGAATCGTGGGCGCATCCCCGTTGGGTGGTGCCCTCTGTTCCCCCCCGGTTGGGGAGACCCTGTCACTCCCCTGGCTTAGCTGGGGACCTTGGGTCTGGGTGGGGGACGATACCTACTGCAAGTTGCGGGTGGGCAGTGTGGGTGGTGGGTGGTGATGTTGGGGGTGTGTGGGATTGTATTACAAAAGACGGAGGTAGTGTGGCAGAATGCATGACATCGGGGCACCATTGTGGGGCCCATTTTAAACTACTGGCTGGCTCTAGGCAGAGAGTGTGGGATGTACCCTAGTTCGATGCAATGACAACTGTTGTGCTGTCTTGGAATGTACGGGGCCTTAGTAACTACACCAAGGCTCGTAAAATTATGGCTTACGCCAACAGACATTGTTGTAAAATTTTGTTCCTGCAGGAGACCCACTCTGGGGGCCACCTGGCCAGATGCATGGCCCCTTCCTGGGGCCCCAATAGATATTTTACCTCCTACTCCTCCCGGGCTAGGGGGGTCCTGACGATGGTTCATAGATCGCTCAAGTTTTCTCTACATAAGAATTATGTTGACCCTGAAGGGAGGTATGTTATCCTGCATTGTTCTTTGGCGAATAGGGAATACCTGCTGGTCAATACCTATGGCCCTAATGTGGACTCTCCTGATTTCGTTGACCGGGTGGCGGCGATACTGCTGGGTTATGTGGGGGTACAGATTATCTGGGGGGGGGACATGAATTTCATAATGGATACCACGTTGGACAGAACGGGCACTGCCCCCAGATTGCTCTCGGGCGCAGCGCGTAGGCTATTAGCACACGGGGTGTCACTAGATGTTCGAGACGCATGGCGGGCGATGCACCCGTTGGCGCGCGAATATACCCATTATTCCTCGGTACACGACAGCTCCTCGAGGATTGACATGTTATTCGTGTCCAGTACGCTTCTGGGCAGGGTGGCTGAAACTCAGATCTTGGCGCGTACCCTATCGGACCATTCTCCTGTCCGGATGTCCGTGGATCTGGGAGTCCCGGTTCCCACTATTAATACTTGGCGCTTCAAGTCTGCCGCCCTGCAAGACATAGTATTCAAGGCGGATATTCTTGCTGATATACAGTCCTACTTTGAGTTTAACTTGTCCCGGTCCACCTCCATGGGGGTCCGGTGGGAGGCCTTCAAAGTCTTCATCAGGGGAATGTCCATATCGAGGGAGGCGGGAGTACTCAAGGCTATACGTGCTGCTCTTGCCCGTTCCGAAACCAAATTACGCGACCTGGAAAGAGCGCATCCCACTTCGGTTGACCCGGCCACCCTCTCCCAGATCAGTGAGGAGCTCCAAGCTTTTAATGACCAGGCCATCAGGGAAGTTCGATATTTCAGTCGCCCCCAGGCGGCTCGCAAGTATGGTGAGGGGGACAGGCCGGGCAGGACGCTGGCTGCTGTGGCCAGGGGCGAGTGGGGTCATTCACAGATCTCCTGTATCAGGGACAGGTTAGGGCTGAGTCAAACGTCTGACCAACGAATCTTGGAAGTCTTCGCGGACTTCTACGCTGACCTATACTCCCAGCCCCCTGAACATAGCGAGTCCCAAATGCGCGATCTCCTCAGCCAGATCCCCACGACACTCATTTCCCCCACAACCAAAGACTCACTGGACTCCCCCATTCTGCTGGACGAAATTGTCGGGGCAATCTCCAATCTACCCAAAGGAAAAGCTCCCGGTCCGGATGGGCTAACGGCAGAATTTTATCAGGAGCATGTGGCCATCTTGGCCCCCAGGCTGCTGGAGGTCTGGAATGAGTCGCTCCGGCTGGGCACCCTCCCTCCATCATTGCGGGAGGCCGCCATTACGGTCCTTCTTAAACCTGGGAAACCTGCTGAGGAGTGTGGATCATATAGGCCCCTCTCACTAATGAATCTAGATACCAAAATATTCGCTAAGGTGATTGCCAACCGCTTCCTCCCGGTCATGTCCTATATGGTGCATGATGACCAATCAGGGTTCGTCCCTGGGAGGTCGACGTCCCACAATATTAGACGGCTATTCAATGTCATGGCCCGCATGGATCAGGGAGTTGGCGCCGTGGCGGTTACGCTGGATGCCCAGAAGGCTTTTGACATGGTCTCCTGGAAATATACCTGGTTGGTGCTGGAGACTATGGGTGTAGGGCCTAACATGATAGCGTACATTAAGTTGCTATACACTTCCCCGGTGGCTAGGGTGCGGGTTAATTCCCAGACGTCAGCTCTGTTCCCACTCTCTAGGGGCACCCGTCAAGGTTGCCCGTTTTCTCCGATCTTATTCGCCCTGGCAATAGAGCCGACGGCCGACTATATCAGGGCCCGGCACGCCCACCAGGGGATCCGCCTGAAGGACGCTCCCGAAATCGTCTCGCTCTATGCAGATGATGTTTTACTTTTCGTAAGAGACCCGGATGTGCACCTGGACCCGATTATACGCGGTATCACCCGGATTGGCACTCACTCCGGGTTCACCATTAACTATACCAAATCCGAAATTTTCCCTCTTACTAGCTCCACCGCCCAACCGCTCACGGAGTACCCGCTACGCTGGTCCCCAATGGGGATTAAATATTTGGGGGTCTGGGTGTCTCGGTCTAGGGAAACACTGCTAGCGGATAACTACCGAGCGGTGGCGGAACAAGCTGAGGCTAAAATCACGCGCTGGCGCGCTCTCCCGCTGTCGCTGGCCGGTAGACTCTCGCTGGTGAAAATGATCCTGCTTCCTAAGTTCTTGTATATCTTCTCTAACGTCCCTGTCTGGCCGGGTGGGAGATACTTTACAGACCTTCATAAAGCACTTGCACAATTTCTCTGGCACTCTGGTGCGGTGCGTAAGAAATGGTCGGACATGTGCCTCCCATATGACAAAGGGGGCTTCACGGCCCCGGACCTGCTTAGATACTGGACGGCTGCACAGGCGCAATTCGCCTCGTACTGGTACCCCGGACCCCCACCTCGCCCCCACGTCAAATTGGAGACTCTGGCGGGGGCACCCTGTAACATAATGTCCCTGATTCTAAATAGGAAGTATGTCCCGGACTCGCCTATCGATCCAGTCCGCGCCACTGTACAGGCCTGGGGCCGGCTGTTTAACACGTGTGCCGAACAACACCCATACTACAGGTGGCTTCCCGCCTGGAACCTTCCCGGGCTTGAACCCACGTGTGACATTGCACTGGCGCGGCACTGGGAGGCGCTGGGTTACCGTGCCCTCACTGACTTTTACCCAGATGGGCGGTTTATAACACTGCAGACGTTGAAGCCGGGGCACTCCGGTTCAGTCATGGAGCTGCTGCAATTCTACAGGCTGTGCGCAGCCTTCCGCAGCGCGTGGCCTGACTTCCCAGCTGAGCCTCCGGACTCCCCCGGGATCGCATACATCGCCAATTCGGGAGGGGCGCGGGGTGTGGTCTCCTCATTATATGGATTGTTACTAACCGGCCCCTCTCCCCGCCCGTCCAGGGCACGGGAGGACTGGGCCGCCGAACTGGGGACGGACCTTACAGACCAATTGTGGGGGAAAATGTGCTCTCATACCAGTGGGGTGTCCTTGAACTTTCGCTACCGCACCATACAGTATAAATTGCTCAATAGGCTGTATTTTACACCGGGTAGAATCTCGAGATTTGCACGCTCTACTCCCCGGCCCTGCCTTCGCTGCGGAACCGATGGGGCTGACCATCTACACATGTTCTGGGCCTGCCCGGAGCTGGCCACATTCTGGTCCAAGATCATGCAGACGTTGTCGACAATTATTGATGTTGATGTTGACCTCGACCCGCTGGGGGCACTGTTTGGGGTGTGGGGCCTCGGGGAGCCTAGAGATGTGGTCAAGTTCCTAAATGTAAGTTGTGTGGTGGCCAAGAAATGCATCTTGCTGGATTGGAAAAGCTCGACCCCCCCTACATATCAGAAATGGTTGAACCTGCTCACATGGTCTAGGAATTGCGAGGAGGGGTTTTTGGATATGCTCCCGGCCCGGTCCCGCCCCCGTAATATCTGGTCTGCCTTTAATAGTTATTTGAACGGTTTGGATGACATCTCCACGGTGGGCGGATCTCCCCGGCCTTCTACTAGTGTTGTCTAAAGTGTTGGTGTCTCATGTTATGTTGCTGATGGTCCCTGACAGCTTATGTTCCGCAGAAAAGCCCTTGCATTAATGTACCTATGTACTGTATTTGCTCTTGCTGTCCTGATGTAAGTGTGTATGCTACCTGCCTCTGTCAACAAAAATAAAAGTTTAAAAAAAAGAAATTGGAGGGTGAAGTCTCTTAACCCCTTCCATGAATGCTTTAACCACTGGTACTTTCCACCACAATACCTTGTTATGGGAGGTGGTGTAGGCTGATAGCGCCGCCATGTGTACATTGAGTGAATTAAATGCCAACCCTGCATCTAGCAGGTGGAGCATGTAGGTGACGATATTGGAAGGAGTACAATCAACTGGGTTAATCTGTTTATTCTGGCACCAAATAACAAATCTTTTCCATTTATCAAAATAACAGTGTCTTGTGTTTGGTTTCCTAGATTCTCTTAGGATATCCATGCATCTCTGAGGTAGATTGAGATGGCCAAACTCTATGACTTCAGGAGCCATGCTGCCAAGTTCATCGAACTAGGTTGAGGATGCACTGTTTGTCCTCCGTGCTGGGATAGTGGGTTGTGCCAGCACAGGAGTTTAATGGGTTCGCACATTGCCAGTCTGCGCAGGTGTGGGAAACACGGTTGTCTTGCCCACATGGGAGGAACTAGGATGAGCATCATTGATTCCCTGTGCATCTTGTTGATCAACCTCCTCATTAGAGGAGTGGGTAGAAAAGCGTAGTCAAACATCCCTGACCAGTTCATCCACAGGGCGTTCCCCTTGGAGCCTGGCTGGGGGAACCTGGATGCAAATCCTGGGCATTGTCTGTTTTTGCCTGTGGCGAATAGGTCTATAGTGGGGAAACCCCACTGTGAGAAGAGGTCTCCTACTACTATTTCGTGTAGACACCATTCGTGTTCTTCTGGGAGGGGATCTCTGCTCAAGGCGTCCGCTAGTGAATTGGGATCCCCTGGAACATGTTGAGATGACAGGTAAATGTTCCGTCTGAGTGCCCATTTCCAAATTTTCTGGGCAAGTTCCTTGTTTATATATGTAAAATATTGCTGTCGTGCTGTCCGTTAGGATCTGCACTGACAGATTGTACAGGTGGGTTTCGAACGCTTGAAGCGCTCTGAAGACTGCCAGAAGCTCTAAAAGATTGATGTGATTCTTGGCCACTGTGTGAGACCAGAGACCCTGAGCTGTGTGGTGGAGGAGGTGTGCTCTCCACCCTGACAGGGACGCGTCCTAGTGACCACCGCTTGTATCTCTGGATCGTAAAAGGGTTTCCCCTTTGTCAGGTTTTCTCTTGTCCACCAGTGAAGACTTTGTACTAGTATTGGCGAAACGACCACTAGATCGTCCCACTGACCACTTGCCGGAGACCACTGTTTCACCAACCATTCCTGCATGGGTCACATGCGCAGGCGTGCGTGGGGAACCAGGTAAATACATGACTCCATCATGCCTAGAAAACACATCGCTTTGCGCACCCTTATCTGGCGACCAGACTGATATTGAGGAATTTCCAGTAGTAAGTTCCGAATTATTTCCTCTGATGGAAAGGCCAACCCCTCTTGGGTGTCTAGGATGGCTCCTAGGCACTATTTGGAGGTGCTTGGCACCAGGCTTGATTTTTTCTCGTTGACTGAGAAACCCAATTGAAGAGGAGGTTGATCGTTCTTTGGATGTTGTATCTGCAAATTACTGGGGTCTCCCCCGTGATGGGCCAGTCGTCCAGGTAAGGGTACACTGGGACTGTCTCCCTGCGTAGGTGTGCCGCCACCACCGCCAGTACCTTGTTGAATGCCCTTGGAGCCGAGGCTATACCGAAGGGCAGCACCTTGAACTGGAAGTACTGACTGTCCACCTTGAAGTGCAAGAATCTTCTGTGCGCTGGGAAAATGGAAATACAAAAATAGGCATCTTTCATGTCCAATGTTACCAAGTAATCTCCCTTTTTTAGGAGGGGATTACCTCTTGGAGTGTAGTAATGCAAAACTTTTGGGGCTTGAACATACTTGTTTGCTGGGTGTAAGTCTAATACTGGGCTCATCGTTAAATCTTTTTTGGCACAAGGAAGTAAGTTGAATAAATACCCTTGTTTACCTGGTTGCCCGGGACGAGTTCTATCGCGTCCTTTGAGAGAAGATTGACTATTTCCTCGAGGAGGATCTTCTGGTGGTCCAGGGAATTAATTTTTTGTCGTGGAGGGTGGTTGCGGGGCGCTCCAGCAGTTCGATGCAGTATCCCGCAGATACTGTGGACAGCACCCATCTGTCCGAGGTGATCCCTTCCCATGCTTGGGTGAAGGTGGAAATGCGCCCCCCTACTGGGGATGCATGGGAAGGGACCCTGAACGGAGCGTCACTGTTTGCTGGGAGGCGTACCGCCTCTGCCTGGGCTGCCTCTCCCTCTACCGCAGCCCCTTTTGTTACCTCTACCGTAACTCTGGGTATCCTGTTGGTTGTTACCCCACGATGTACCCTGCGCCGTGTGAGAAATTGGAGCCCCTCTGGGAATTTTGTCTGCGTGTGCGACGTAAATTATTATTATACCCTCTCTGGTTAGTGGGTTTGTTAGTCAACTGTCCCAGGGACTTTAGGGTATCGTATTCATCCTTGGCAGTTTTAAGTGCCTCCTCTACCGCCTTGCCAAACAAGACATTCGGTTAAACCCTGATTGTCTGAGCCAAGCGTTTCTTTTAAGGACAGTGCCTTCTGCAATGAGCCGGCCTGCATTATCTGTGGCTTCACAGGTTGTCTTTAGAATGCACCCGGACACCGATCTACCCTCGGACGCAATCTGGGCTAACTGGCCCTTTAGTGGTTCAGGTGCGGAGGCGATGAGGGCGGCTACCTGCTCCCACTGGTGGCAATTATAGCTTGCCAGTAGCGGGGTGGTATTGGCGATTCTTGCCTGGTAAGCGGAAGAGGAGGCCACTTTTCTTCCCAACCCATAATTCCTCTTGCTCTCCTTATCTGGGGGAGCTTCAGATGATGAGAGGTGTCCCTGCTCTCTTTCTGGTGGTAGTGACTACCAAGGAGTCGGGCTTAAGCTGGCCCCTTATATAAAGTGGGTCTGACTGGGCGGCCCTGAATAATTTTTCAATTCTGGGGTTGACAGCTCTAGTAAGATTAGGATTGAGGAGGGAAGGGTCAATTCTATGTTGTATGGACTTGAGAATAGGCATGGCTTGGGCAATGGGTTTTTTATCCCCCATCATTTCCTCTGCAAAGTCCCTTTCCTCTTGAGCCCCTTGAGTGTCTAAGTGAAAGTGCTCAGCAGCTCCAAGTAAGACCTCATTTAGTAGAGGCTAGTTGTCCACAGGGGAGTCAGTGACTGGTGGCTCTTTGTTAATAGGTGAGTCTAGAGTATAGACCTCTGCCTCGTCTTCCTGCTCTTCATCCTGGTCCTCGTCATCTCCGTAATAACCGACTCCCGCTTGTTCGTCCAGCATTTGTTTGTCTGAGCCGTTAGCATACTGGTGGTAGGGTTCAATAGAGAAGGGGTCTGAAATCAGACCTTGAGCTAGAGTATCATTGCAGGGTCTTTTACTAGGAGGCTGAGGGTCCCTCAATCCTGAAGGAGTGGAGTCGTCTGGGGTGCTCTGGTTGCTTAGAAAATGATCTGGATTTTTGGCATAGAAATTAGCCAAGGAAGACATTCTTGACATCACCCTATTGATGTCCTCAGAGCTCCATTCCCTGGAACTGGGAATGAACACCTCTTGTTGAGGTACCTGTACTGTTTGTAAGTCCTGTGGGATAAATTTAGGTCTAGTGGCCGAGACAGGGGTAGTAGACTTATCTTTATCTAAAGATTTATGTTTTTCCTTCTGGGTCTGGGGTACGGAAGCTATGTCTGAGGACTTCTTCTGCTGTTTGTCTCCTTTACCTTGTGTAGAGGAGTGTTTCCCTGATGGTTTAGTGTTTTCGGAATCTTTCGACGCCTGGCGCCGAGATTCGCGGGTGTGCAGGCTAGTCTTCCTATCTTTAGATTGAGGACGTCGAGACTCGGCGGCAGACGAGGAACGAACTGCCAGAGCCAATACTGGGTGTGCAATCCTGGGGGTGGAGGCCGGATTCATCTTTTGACGAATATTCCTCTGTGACTTTGGGGAGTGAGGCACTCTTGGCAACTCTAGATGGTTGTGGTGTGTCGTGAGGCGATCTCGATCTGGAACGCTCAGAGATTCTGTGGATCGCTCTCTACGTGCCTCCTTTTTCCAAGTACTCGACATGCATGTCGAATCTCGGCTGGGGGTTGTGTGTTTAGGTGTAGTAGTAGTATGGGTAGCGCTCGCGTCGCCGGGTGTGTTCCCCATAACTGTTCCGCTGGACAATCTTCCATTGTCGGGGACTAGCACTTGGGTGTCTTTCGACGCCCCTGTGCCCTCGCCGTCCGAAACGGCGGCGTTGCTGCCATCACTGAAGGACCCAACCGCTTCCAATGCCTCAAGCTGCCTGGCGTGATGGGCCCAACGTTTAGTGGAGCGGTCCTTTAATGTCTTAGCCTTAAAGAGCTTACACGCTCTGCAGGTAGCTTCGGGGTGGTCCCTAGGCAGGCAGAGATTACAAACGGTATGTTCGTCAATCCAAGGAAACTTGCGGTTGCACTTGGGGCAAAATTTAAAAGGAGTACTCTCCATATGTTACCTAATGGCAGTGGGCGAGTGTATGTAGGAAATAAAGTGAGTGTGATTATGTCCACCCCCCCAATCTCCCTACTTGCAGGGCCGAGGCCAGAGGCCTTCCAAGGCCCGGGCCGAGGCCAGAGGCCTTCCGAGGCCCAAGGTCCATCGTGCAGTCTCGACGGTAGTTTGTTCTTCGGATCGGCGTCGATCTTTGATGTCTCGACGTGGGATTGGATGAAACGGGGATTTTTAGATAATTATAAGCAAATGGCTGAAAGCCAGGGAACTCCGCACAATGTTTTTTTCCGCCATACTTGTCGGAAGCAATCTGAGGGTCCTACACGCGTGAGGGATCATGGATACATTGGACGTCACACTAGGGATAGTATTAATGGCATGCCCTATGTTGACACCAATTTTCGAGTTTCGAAAAACAAACTGTAATACTCCGCAGCTTCTACTAGATGTCTGCCTGTGCACAGCATGTGATCTAAGGAGATTCCACAAGCCTCAGAAATATATGGGATACATTACTCACCGTAATCGTATTTCTGATGCTTGTATCTGCTTAGATTCACATGCTGTGCATAGGCCGACATCTAGTGGAAGCTGCGGAGTATTACAGTTTGTTTTTCGAAACTCGAAAATGGGCGTCGACACAGGCGTGCCAGTAATACTATCCCTAGTGTGACGTCCACTGTACCCAAGATCCCTCACGCGTCTAGGATCCTCAGATTGTATTTTTTCTGACATGAGGAAGCATGAGGAGTAGCGTGAGTACAGATAATCCAAGCAGATAGACAGAAAGGTAAGACTACAAGCAATCATGCGCCTTCTCTCGGAGGGGAGGAAGGGTGGGTCGCATGTGAATCTAAGCAGATACAAGCATCAGAAATACGATTACGGTGAGTAATGTATCCCTTCTGAGGCTTGTGGAATCTGCTTAGATCACATGCTGTGCATAGATTAGCGAGCAGTACCAGAAGAAGGAGGTGGGATGTGAGAAGGATCATGAGCAAACAGGTGTCTTAGAACCGCTTGTCCCACTTGTGTATCTGTCTTGGAATGAGTGTCAATGCAGTAATGCTGAGTAAAAGTGTGAATAGAGCTCCAAGTAGCTGCTTTGCAAATGGTGTCGAGGGGAACATTTGCAATGAAAGCCAGAGTGGCCCCAATGCCTCTAGTAGAGTGGGCCCTTGGCGTAAAAGGCAGAGTTTTTTCAGAAAGAGAGTAACACAGCTGTATACAGTTGATAATCCACTTCGAGATAGCGCCTTTAGAGACGCGATCTCCCTCTCTGCCTGTAGCTACGGAGACAAACAGTTGATCTGTTTTCCTTAGCGGTCTGGTTTTATTTACATAGTAGAGGACCGCCCTACGCACATCTAGGGTGTGTAGTTTCACCTCAGCCGAGCTTTGCGGGTTCTGGAAGAAAGCCGGAAGCTCGATGGACTGGTTTACATGGAACTTTGATATAAATTTAGGTGAGAACCTAGGGTGTGTGCGTAAAACCAGTTTGTCTTTGTGGATAGTAAAGAAAGGATCCTGCACTGACAGAGCCTGAATTTCACTGACCCTTCTTATAGAGGTAATGGCTACTAAGAAGGCCGTTTTATAAGTCAGGTGTTTGAGACTACTTTTATGCATGGGTTCGAAAGGGGGGCCCATGAGCTTAGCTAGCACCACATTAAGGTCCCATCCTGGCGGTGGGTTTGAAATAGGAGGGTGAAGTCTCTTTACTCCTTCCATGAAGGCTTTAACTACTGGTACTTTCCACCACAACACCTTGTTATGGGATGTGGTGTAAGCCGAGAGGGCTGCCAGGTGTACTTTCAGAGAGTTAAAAACCAATCCTGCATCGAGCAGGTGGAGCATGTATGTCACGACGTTGGAAGGAGTGCAATCAACAGGGTTGATTTGTTTATTCTGGCACCAAATAAGGAATCTCTTCCACTTGTCAAAGTAACAGTGCCTTGTGTTTGGTTTCCTGGATTCTTTTAGGATGTCCATACACCTCTGTGGTAAATTGAGATGTCCAAACTCTATGACCTCAGGAGCCATGCTGCCAGGTTCATTGAGTTGGGTTGCTGGTGCACTGTTTGACCTTGTTGCTGGGACAGTAGGTTGTACCAGGCTGGAAGTTTGATGGGCTCGCACACCGCCATCCTGCGTAGGTGTGGAAACCATGGTTGTCTCGCCCACATGGGAGCAACTAGGATGAGCGTCATCGATTCCTTGTTCATCTTGTACACCACCTTCCTGATGAGAGGGGTTGGTGGAAAAGCGTACGCAAACATCCCTGACCAGTTCATCCACAGGGCGTTCCCTTGGGAGTCTGGCTGGGGGAACCTGGATGCAAATCCTGGGCATTGTTTGTTTTCGCTTGTGGCGAATAAGTCTATAGTGGGGAAACCCCACTGATAGAAGAGATCTTCTACGATCTCTCTGTGAAGTACCCATTCGTGTTCTTCTGGGCTGGAGTCTCTGCTTAGAGCATCCGCTAGGGAATTGAGCTCCCCTGGAACATGTTGCGATGACAGGAAGATGTTCCGTCTGAGTGCCCATATCCAGATTTTCTGGGCAAGCTTGGACAGATTTGGCGAACGAGTCCCTCCTTGCTTGTTCAGATAGAACATGGCTGTCGTGCTGTCCGTCCGGATCTGCACCGACAGGTTTAGTAGATGGGGCTCGAATGCCCGAAGCGCTCGGAATACTGCCAGAAGCTCTAGGAGGTTGATGTGGTTCTTGGCTACTGAGGGAGACCAGAGACCCTGAGCTGTGTGGTGGAGATGGTGAGCTCCCCACCCAGTCAGGCATGCATCTGTAGTCACCACTGCCTGTATTTCGGGATCGTAAAAGGGTTTTCCCCTTGCGAGATTCTCTCTTGTCCACCAGTGTAGGCTCTGTACAAGTGTTGGCGAAACGACCACTAGATCGTCCCACTGACCACTTGCCTGAGACCACTGTTTCGCCAACCATTCCTGCATGGGACGCATGCGCAGTCGCGCATGGGGGACCAGGTAAATGCATGACGCCATCATGCCCAGTAACCGCATTGCTTTGCGTACCGTTATTTGTTGACCGGACTGATAATGTGGAATTTGCAGTAGTATATTCCGAATTCTCTCTTCCGAAGGG
This sequence comes from Ambystoma mexicanum, assembly GCF_040938575.1. NCBI lineage: Eukaryota > Metazoa > Chordata > Amphibia > Caudata > Ambystomatidae > Ambystoma > Ambystoma mexicanum. The sequence continues at coordinate 670,483,610 of NC_090936.1, forward strand.
AAGGTCAACCCTTCCTGAGTATCTAGAATTGCTCCTAGGAACTGTTTTGAGGTGCTTGGCACCAGGCTTGACTTCTTCTCGTTGATTGAGAAGCCTAATTCGTGGAGGAGGTCGATAGTCCTTTGAATGTTTGTCCTGCAAATTCCCGGGGTTTCCCCCGTTATGAGCCAGTCGTCCAGATAAGGGTACACTGGGATTGCCTCCCTGCGTAGGTGTGCCGCTGCCACCGCCAGTACCTTGGTAAATACCCTTGGTGCTGAAGCTATCCCGAAGGGCAGTACCTTGAATTGGTAGTGGCGACTGTCCACCTTGAAGCGCAAGTACTTTCTGTGCGCCGGGAGCATGGAAATATGAAAATAAGCATCTTTCATATCCAAGGTTGCCATGTAATCCCCCTTTTTTAGGAGGGGGGATTACCTCTTGTAGCGTGGTCATACGGAATTTTTGGGGCTTGACATACTTGTTGGCAGGCCGTAGGTCCAATACTGGGCGCATTGTTAAATCTTTCTTTGGCACAAGGAAGTAAGTTGAATAGATACCCTTGTTTACCTGGTGTCCTGGGACGAGTTCTATCGCGTCCTTTTCTAGCAGAATGGCGATCTCCTCGAGAAGGATTTTCTGATGTTCTAGGGAGTGTACTTTTTGTCGTGGAGGATGGTTCCGGGGACGCTGCAGTAATTCTATACAATATCCTGTGGACACTGTTGACAGCACCCATCTGTCTGAGGTGATCCCTTCCCAAGCCTGGGTGAAGTTGGAAATGCGTCCCCCTACTGGGGTTGCGTGAGAAGGGACCCTGAACTGAGCGTCACTGCTTTGGTGGAGGCGTGCCACCTCCCTTGTTGGGGCTGCCTCTGCCTCTCCCACGACCTCTTTTGTTACCCCTGCCGTAACTTTGGGTAGACTCCTGGCTGTTGTTCCACTGTGTACCCTGTCCCTGGGCATAGTTGCCTCTTTGTGAATTTTGGCCGCGTGGGCTACGAAAATTACTGTTCCCCCTCTGGTTAGGGGGTTTGTTGGTTAGTTGGCCAAGGGATTTAAGTGTTTCGTATTCGTCCTTGGCGTTTTTCAGTGCGTCTTCGACCGCTTTCCCAAACAATAGATCGGGTTCCACCGGCTTGTCTATTAATGAAGCCTGAGTTTCTGTTTTGAACCCCGACTGCTGTAACCACGCATGTCTCTTGATAACAGTACCTTCTGCTATCAACCTCCCTGCGTTGTCCGCGGCGTCGAAAGTTGCTTTCAATATGCAACCAGACACGGCTCTCCCTTCTGCCGAGATCCAAGCCAATTGGCCTTTTAATGGTTCCGGAGCAGAGGCTATGAGTGCCGCGACCTCTTCCCATTGATGGCAGTTGTAGCTGGCCAACAGGGTGGTGGAGTTAGCAATCCTTGCTTGGTAGGCGGACGTTGAGGCTACCTTCCTGCCAAACCCGTAAAGTTTCTTGCTCTCCTTGTCGGGAGGAGCTTCTGACGAAGATAAGGGTGTTCCAGCCCTCTTCCGAGTGTTGGTAACAACTAGGGAGTCTGGCTTAAGATGTCCTCTTATATAGAGAGGGTCAGACTGGGCTGCCCGGAAAAGTTTTTCGACCCTGGGGTTGACTGCTCTGGTGAGGTTTGGGTTCACCAGGGACGGATCTATTCTACGTTGGATAGATTTAAGGATAGGGATGGTCTGAGCGACCGGCCTCCTCTCTCCCACCAACTCTTCTGCGAAGTCCCTTTCCTCCTGTACACCGTGGGTGTCGATGTGAAAATGTTCTGCCGCGCGAGCGAGAACCTCATTAAGGAGGGGCTGGTTATCGACTGGAGTCGGTAACTGGGGCTTCGTTCTCTACCGGGGAATCTACTCTGTAAATTTCCTGCTCCTCTTCTCCCTCCTCCTGGTCCTCATCATCCGCATAGTATTCCGTCCCGGTTTGTTCCTCCATAATTCCAAACTCCTGGTCCCCCTCAGGGAAAGGCTCTCCTTGGTACCTGGGGTGTGGAGTAGAGTATGGAGTAGAGTAAGGCTGTACCTCGAAGGGTTCAGGTCTTTCGAACCGGGCCCTTTTACTTATGGGAATGGGATCAGTGGAACCTGAGGGTGTGGCCCCCTGAGGGTCATACGAGAGGAAATGCTCTGGATTCTTGTCGTAAAAATCAGCCAAGGAAGACATCCTTGACATGACCCTGTCTATGTCTTCGCTGGACCATTCTTTGGAACAGGGGATGACTTTAGTAGGCAATTTAGGGGACTTATCAAGGGTACCCTTGCTGGAAGTTGATCTCTCAGTAGACTTGTATTTGTTTGTCTGTTTAGGGGGGGAAGGATGGTCTTACAGGAGTGGAAGAATGTGCTTTCTGCTGTTTCCCCCCCTCCCCGTGCGTGGAAAAATCTTTTTCCTGTCCCTTGGAGGCCCCGGGGACTTTCGACGCCTGGCGTCGAGGATCGGGAGAGGTATCTGTGTCTTTTGAGCGTGGGGCCTCGCTGGTGTTAACTGCGGGCTCCGTCTCTTGGAGCGCGGCCTGGGGGTGGAAGTCGTCTTCGTCCTCCGACGATCGAACTTCCATTAGTCTAGGGAGCGAGGCACTCTTGGCAAGAGTGGATGATTGCCTTGCGTCATGAGGCGATCTCGATCGAGAGCGCCCAGAGGACACCGAGTCGGACCGTTCTATCTGTGCCTCTTTCCGAGAAGTCGACGTCGTCGAGGTTCGGTTGGATTTAGTGTGCTTAGTGTGTGTAGCGCCTGCGTCGCCGGGGGTCTTCCCCATAGCCGCCCTGCCGGACGACCTTCCGAGGTCGGGGACCTGCGCTCGGCTGTCTTTCGACGCCGTAATGCCCTCGCCGTCCGAAAGTACGGCGTCGCTGCCATCGCTGAAGGCGCCCTCCGCTGCCATGGCCGCCTGCCTGGCGTGGTGGGCCCAACGCTTTGTCGAACGGTCCTTAAGTGTCTTAGGTTTAAACCTACTACACGCTCTGCAGTTCGCTTCGGGGTGGTCCCTCGGCAAGCAGAGGTTGCACGTGGCGTGCCTGTCGACCCAAGGGTATTTGCGGTTGCACTTGGGGCAGAATTGGAAAGGGGTACCCTCCATACGCACCTTGAGGCAGCGGGCTGATAAGTGTAGGAAATATATAGGTGTATGTATATACCAAGAGTGAAGAGTATGTACCACCCCCCACTCTCCCTACTTGCAGGGCCGAGGCCAGCGGCCTACTAGGCCCGGGCCGAGGCCAGCGGCCTTCCGAGGCCCAGATCTGTCGTGCAGCAGCCGACGGTCGATGTCTTCTCCAGCCGTCGTCGAGGGTCGACGTTGGTGTGGGGAAGGATGTCAATAAAGAATAATAAATTTCAATTATTAGCAAAAGTATGGCTAAGGCCAGGGGACTCCGCAAGATGCTTCCGACCAGTATGGCGGAAAAAAACAATCTGAGGATCCTAGACGCGTGAGGGATCTTGGGTACAGTGGACGTCACACTAGGGATAGTATTACTGGCACGCCTGTGTCGACGCCCATTTTCGAGTTTCGAAAAACAAACTGTAATACTCCGCAGCTTCCACTAGATGTCGGCCTATGCACAGCATGTGATCTAAGCAGATTCCACAAGCCTCAGAAATATATATATACATTTTCTGATTCAGCTAATCAGGGGGAATTTAAGAGAACAGCAGCCAGGTTTGCACCATGTTGCACAGCCGTTTGGCAGTTTTCCGCCATTTTTACAAAAAGCATAATAGTTAGGAACATATAATTTATTGACATAGTGCTAATTTTACCCTCCACAAGCATGCCAACTCTTGCATTCGGGACATGTGAAAGGCAGTCAAGAACACATTAGCTTGCCCTTACAATTCGCAGATGGAGGAATTTTATATCACCAAAATCGCCATGAAATGATCTACAAAATAAAACATGCATGTATACAGTGGGATTTGTAGCTTATGAGGAAAAGCCACAATTGTGACAATCCATTTAAACAAAGGGACTCTTCATATGTGCAAATATGAGGTTCCTTCCTCCTGGCCATTTGTTTCTCTGGGCCAGCGGTTTTATTAGTCTTTTGTTGTTTGAGGTGAAGGGTGCAGACCATAAACGGGGGATGCATTTGCTAAACAGAGATCCTCCACTGCAGACATCTGTCAATTGGTCATCTTATCTGAAAAGCATCTATTTTCCTGTATTTTATGTTCTCCAGAGTTCAGCCTTAATTATAGCCCCTGTGTTCACACCTTCCCTCTACTTTGGTCATGCACCAGCCAGAGCATTTAGCCTCCTCAGAACCGCCCTCAGAGACAGTAGGTCTAGGGAAAGTCCGTTTTCAACTCCTCTTAGCAGGACACATGTTATTGCCGTTGTAAACAGTTGGGATGTGTAAGGGAGGCATTGTATCTCAAGTATGACACTGAAACAAAAAGTACAGTTTGTAAAACCCTTATTAAAGTTTCTGGGTTTGGAAAAACTCCTACTTTGCCCTATACATAGGATGGGAGTAGTCTCTACCATCCAATAATAAAACAGTCCTAGTTGAGTCAGTCAAATCAAGATGGCCTATACTAACAACACCTAATGCATGCCCTAGCTCTTGTAAACAAAGTGTGTAAAGGAGAATATGTATGCAAAGGAAAATCAATGTTCAAAAATAAATGTGGCTGAGTCAGCTATCCTCCCCACGTTAGACAGCATGGAGTAAGGCGGTCTCCATAGGCAGGATGACACACTCTGGCTCAGGTTCTCAACACAAAGGCAATTCAAAATGTGGATCGAGGCCTGCCTGGCCTTCCACGTTAAAGTCTCTCTTTCCAGCTTTCAAAACACAGTTCAACAAAAAGTTCATGTCTGTCCCCATAAGTCGGGCTCGGACTTTTCAAAGCTAAAGTTCATAACCCTTGCAGGGGTTCCCTTTGCCAACCTCAATTCACATAGGTTAGGGGTTCCCTTCCCCTAATTTTTTACACTTCCAGTCTCCCTCAGTCGGGCTCATAATGTTTCCAGATGTCTAAGACTTTGGAATGTGCGTGGCTTTTACAACAAACCTCCACAGCACCACTTTTACTTTACCTTCAGCTCACACTCTTGTGTTATTGGCCTTAGTGCTTCTTGGTCTGGGTATTTCACTGTCATAAGCACCAAAGTTCAATGTTCACCTTTTTATTGTCCCCTTTTCTTAGGGTTAATTTTGATCACCTCACTTTTACAGTTCATTCACTGTATCGGTACAAACATTTTACCTTTAACAGAGACTTTGGAGTAGGCTTCTTCCTTTTGCCAGACCACTCCATTACTCAGTATCACTGGTTTTATGGGTATCATTACTTCAAAGTGAATTCACAGGTCTGCCTTTCTTCGTGTCTCATCCACATACGTGCAGCCTTCAATTGTGTGATATAATGTTGAAACTTCAATCTTTCCTCAACACACAGATCTTTCATGTTGCTTGCCAACTCACCGGCTGTGTGCGTTTCTTTTTCGTCTTTACAGTTGTTCAATTCACGAGTCAAGGTTAGTACCACAGGCTTAGCCTCGCCCCCCCAACTCTGCCGTTCACACGGCTGGGTCGCTGGCGTCCTTGAAACACAATGGGGCCTTCTTGTTTGCGATTTGGCCTTCTCCACATGTCTTTCGCCACAACCTCCTGCAGGGAACTCCTGGGGTTCTCCACCCATTGCTCTCGTCACTCGTTCTGTTGCTCTGCTCTAATAGGTTTGCCTTCACCCTGGCAGTTCTGCTATTACTCGTGTTCCTCCTTGCTCAGAGTGTGTCTCTATGTTCCACCTTTTATCCATGTAGGGAGAGCTAATTGGTATCAGATGTATGCACTTAAAGTCAGGTGCCTGACTTTGCCTGACCAGATTAGCCGGACATGTCAAATGAGATTTGTAAGAGTTAGCATTGTTACTCTCAGTCTCCCTCTTCCTCTGCCCAGTGTTTGTGTAGAAAGAGGGCAGGGGGGACGTTGGGACCTCAGAGAATCCTATGAAATAGGAGGGATCATGGGTACAGGAAAAGGAGGAATACAGCGTATTACCATCGGTTGACTCACCCCCACTCCCGAAGATCCCTACCCAGGTGATCCTCCCACACTGGTCCACCCCCATGAACTGGATCCAAAAGCGATAGCCGTGTGCTGGCCACCTGGATGACAAGTCCCCAAGGACTAGGAGGCGAGACACCCTTTGGTTTCTCACAGATGCCAGCCAGGCTTTCAGTGGGGGAGTTCTTTGTGAAGTTTGCCCAAAGGCTTACTATTTGTCCTTGGTTGAAATGGACTCACATATTGCATTTTTTACCATCACCCTACATTCCTTGAAATACGCTGTGTTTTCAGGGTCCACTTTGCTTTCTCACTGAAAGTACAGGGCTGTTTCTTTCAGTGAATAAAACACACTTAATTATCTGCCGTTCATTTTCCTGCTGAAAAGTTAGTCTCAATTGTCACAGTGCACCACCTTTCTATTGGTGACAGTTTCAGTGAAAATTCTGCATTTTATTTCTCAGCCAGTAATGTGATGTGCTTTTCCAATCTGTACTTGAGGAACTTTTCATGGCAACCAAGCAGGCTTTTCTTTTCAAATGTGTTGCCAGTATTTTGCACGTAAAGCATAATCTACTTTACTTTTTGTCAACACACACACCATGTCTTTTCCCTGCAAGCTTTATGTGGGCAAGGGGACATTTTCTCATGTCTTGCTTTAACTTACAAACACACATGCAAAGCCGTTTTTGTGTCAGTGTTTAAAAACCCTGTTTTTCATTTTAATGTTATGTTAATGTTAAAAGATATTTGTACCGTGCGCTATCACCACCACAGTGGTCCCCTGGTGCTCTGGCGGCTCTGAAAAAAAGGGGGAAAAAAGAGACTGTACTGTTGTGCGAGTCTATGTGTGTTTTGTTTTGTTGTTGCAATGTAGTGAAGTTTGTGCGGTTTGTTGTGCTATAGAGCTGTGGATGTGTTTGTTTAGCGTTTGAAATGTGTATGCAGAAGGGTGAGATTTTTAGTCAGTTGGTTATTGATTCTTAATGTACGCTTGGTCCATGCTCGGTGAATCGCATGACAATCATTGACTCCCATTTCTATCTAGATGTTGTGCAGACTAAACTTAAAAATTCCATCTGAATGGGGCAGATGCTAACATTTACAGTTCTATCTAGATGTGACACATGGTTAAACTTAAGAATTCCATCTAAGTGTGGCAGATGCTAACGATCATATTTTATCTAGATGTGACACAGGCTAATCTTAAGAATTCCATCTAGGTGTGGCATATCCTAACAATCACATTTCTATCTAGATGCAAGGCAGGCTAGTTTGAGGAATCCGTCCAAGTGTGGCACATGCGAACATTCACCATCCTATCTAGATGTGATGAGACTAATGTTCATAATTTTAAGTGTGGCACATGCACTTCATGTGAAAGGGACCTTTGAATTTCTTTGTCCCTTATGAATTAAAATGCTGCTTTTCCTTTGGTAATGACAGGTGTCCTTTTTCATACGGCCCTTCAGTTCCGTTGGTTTGTGGCCTTTGATTACACCCCACACTCCGCCCCCCCTTCTACCAGGATTCTTTGGTGGGGAAGTGCAGGGCGGAGTAGGGTTTCTTCCGTTGTCCCCTTGTTCTTTTTCTTATATTTATTTTTCGTTGGCGCTGTCTGGCTCAATTTCCTTCATTAGGGAATGGGCACTCCAGTCTCTCCTTACGTCTCAGGGATGGTGGGTGTAGTACTGCACCTTTCCTTCTTTATTCTTTCCTTCTGTAGTTCCTAGGGTCCTCTCTGGACCCCCTCTTGGCTCCGGGCCTTGTCCCCTACTTCATACTCTTTCTTGGTGGACTTTAGGTCACAATAGATATTCCTTCCTTCAGCTGACTTTTCTAAATTGCACTAATCATAAGCAAAAGCATGTTGGAGGTGCTTCGGTTCATTTTCAATGTACTCATGAGTAGTGCACACATTTATTAGTGTCTGCTCTGGAGTTCTGTAGAGCAGATGCTGAGGTAACACCATCTTCTCTCCGGTCATGACCTGAAATAGAGACATCTTTGTTGCAGAAGATGGTGTAGACCTAACAGCATCAGGACAAGAGATAATCGGATGTTCCAACTGGGCCCAGAGTCTGCCATGACCTTCTTTAAGATACTCACCATTGTTTTATTGTATATCTCTACCCCCAGGCTTGACACCAGGTGGTAGACAATGCAGAGTTTTCTTTTTATCCCTGGAAACTCCCACATCTTCGCCATCACCTCACTGGTAAATTACTTCCTTGATCCGACTCAATCCTTTGCGGGAGGCCGAAAAGATAGAAGATGTGGTTGATCATAAGTGCAGCAGCTGTCTTGGCCTTACAATTTGGGGCTGGAAGACATTCTACCCACTTTGTGAACAAGCATGTCACAATCAACATGTACTGGTTCCTACTAGAGGTAGCGAATCACTGGCCCAATGAAATCGACTTGAAAATCCGACCAAGGCAGCGTCATTCCCGTTTTTTGTAGGGGAGCTCTTTGTGGGTTAGAATTGAGCACACACAAGACAACCCTTTAGGAAAGGGTCGAGGTCCTGGCCCATGCATGGCCAGTAGGCAACCTCGCACAAGATTTCTAATGTTGTGTGAAACCACCTATGACCGGCAGTGGCTGCGTCATGGGTGTGGTTCAAGATCAGGCTTCAGAATGAGGTAGGTACTGTGATCTAGCACCTTGAAGCATCTCTTGTGCTAGACGGAATAACCAATAAAAATCTCAGACCAAATAAACTGACAGCCTCAAAGAAAAGTACTATTTTATTCTCAATTTAAAAAGCAGGGCAAACTGGCAGACATCGGACTGATGCTTGCACACTCGCGCACAAACTTGATTACACAGAGGTTTTATACACCTATATACGTCTATGACGTCATCCTATGTGGCAAACTGTAAAACCTATTGACAGGAGGGATTGATTAGGGCAACATATCTACATAGGGGTTAGTACACAATTAGCTGTCCCTTATATGAGGGGCACACTTTGAACACCCTCTAAATACGTAATACGGATTATAGCGGACAAGATGGAAGAGGATTGGTCTATGCAACATTGTATAGCAGGTTACCCCAAAGACCCACTGATTGGTTAACATTCTCACCCAAACTTGGACTTTCGGCTCGCTAGCAGTACGTAAGTGAAACGAAATCCAGGTGCTTGAATAACATCAGATTACTCCCCACTTTCCAATGAGTCCATCATCTCGCATCAGTCCGACCATGAGCCAAAGTTTCCCATCTATAGTTGACCTTGCAGCCTGCACTCTGTTCTGGGACATCCAAGCGAGTCTAGGCACATCACTATCTTCAAGCACAGCTTAATGAATAGCCCTTGTTTTTGACTTGTTTTTCAACTTCTGAGTCACGTGTAAAGAGACTGCAAATTTGTCCATTTTGACCTCCTATTTACTGCCATTTGATTCAATTATGCTGGGTGTCATTGATCCTCTTGGCCTTTAGAGACTTGCTCACTATCTTGTATAGACTTTATACACTTTTAATTGTCCAATACTTGGCTCTTTCAGATGTTTTCTTTGTCTTTAATCTAAGAGAAATATGTCTCATGCACATGGTTTATCCATCTGCCTCCCTTTGTGCCTTGCATCTATTCCTTAAAAATAGCATCCTTGATCCCAGGCCAACATAGACTCCTCTTTGCTTTCCTCACAAAGCTTTTTTCCAGCGTCTCCTAACCCTGCAACCTTGGTCGGTCTCTTAGGAAGCTGGATTGAATCTTAACACGAGCCGGCATCCATCTTCCGATTAGGACTGTCATAGCCATGTTATATATTCCTTTATAGCAGGCTTCTATATGTCTCATTTACCTTGCGTTACTGTGTATTTACACATATTGATCAGCAAGTTACTTTATCTTTTGCATACATGATTACGCTTATTTCATACATGTCTCCCTTGTTGCTTTCAGTTACAAGTATTTTCAGATTGTTACAGTGTGTATTTACATGTCTTCTTCATGACAACACTCTGCCCTCATCAGATTTCACTCCATGATGTCCAATGGTGCGTGTGCTGACATCCTGTCACGATCTTACCTGCCCCCATCACCGGAGTCATGCTCCTTGCATATACTTGCACCGGGCCGAGGGCTCCTCCTCCTCCTTTTCACAGGGATGCCATGGGACCTCCACTCCTCAGACACACGCCAACAAGTCTTCTTTCCGCCTTTCGGCACACCATTCCCTGCACTCTTGGAGGTTGCCATGGTGCCTCCACGACATCAGAGCGCGGGGACGTCACGCTGCTCGCATCACGTGACCCAATCAAGAAGGGCAGTATGAAAGCCCTGACGTAATGCAGAATGTTGCTTCTCAACATTTCCTGCGATTGGCTTGCTACTTTGTTACTCAGTTTATCTGCTTTTGTGATTTATGACCCTTTTGCTGTGCTTTTTCGGATTACCTTTTGGATTACCCTCTTGTTGTGGAGACTTTGAGCTTTTACCTTTCACTTTACTGGCTTTTTGACCTCAGCTCTACTTTTCTAGATTTTTGCCTGGATCTCTCCACTGCTTTGGCGTACAGGAAACTCTCATGGACCCAGTGGACAAATCCAAAAACAACTTTTGTGTGTTTTTTGGCTATTTTTGCTTTCCTGGATTTTGCCCTTGGTTCTGTCACTTTGCTTGGAACATTGACTCTGGACTTTTTCAGAAGCCCCTCTGCTGGATCTGCATCCATCAAGGAACCGTGACCCTCAGCATTCTCCTCCTGCCTAAGGAGTTTAGGTCATCATCTTTTCTACAGTTTGAGTTCCCACTATGTAGGTCCCTTTGATTATGCTCTGTCATTTGACACCCAGTGCCAAGAGTGTGGTTAACCTTATCCTTTTGTCCTTCTCTAGTTGCTTGGGTGCCACTTCTGCAGTTCCAGTTCCCACCTGTGGCCTCAATCTCTGCTTAGGGAGTTTGTATTCTCTCTCCGACTGGTACTTGGGGATAGAAGTAGCGCCCACTCTGGAGTCACGTTTCTGAATCTTGACACATCCTTCCACACAACATCCTTCCACTCTTTCAGTGTGAGGTTGCATTCTATACGGTTGTCTGAGTGCATATAGTCTCTCGTACAGTCGATGCAGTATAGAAACAACACATGGAGTCCAATATATAGGGCTCTTCTCCCATATTCCAATATGACGGCGGTGAGGGGAAGGCGTTTGGGAAAAGGCATCCTCTAGAGTACCACCCACTGGTCACAGCCAGATAGGGCTCTCCTTACCAACAAACTGTCTTGAATCCGGAACATCTTGGAAAACTTCATCAACACCCAGAGATGATCTTTTCCGGTATAATCCAACTCGGTTAGAGGAAAACTCACGGGGTCTTCAATGTGTTCATAGTATTTTCCAATGATTGGGTACTCTTTCTGTGCTGTGATGAATCAGCATCTCGGGTATCTTTACTCCACTGGCCAGTCGAGAGTTCACTATTGAGTTTGTGACCTGGTGACAGCGGCAACTTGGATTTCAACAAGCAGGGATTCCGTTTCTATGAAATCCCCATGTAGGGCTCCATTCCAAGTCAGGCCCTTCCAAGTTTTATCTGACACCTCGATTTTGGAATTACACCTCAACAAGGAGAGATGGGGAGGTCGACAGTGACAAAATCCAATCTAACGTCCAATGCATCGAACAGGAAGAGCTGGGGATGGGGGGCAAAGACCATAAACGACAAGAAAGCTCAGTAACGTCCCAGCCCCACAACTGGAGACTCGATGATCCTGGTATCCTGGAATACAAGAGGATTTACCACTTAATTGTGAACAGGGTAACCTCGTAAGATTTGACATCCTATGTTTCCAGGAAACGTGCCTCTCGACTGCTCCTTTGGTAGAGGGCTTTGATCTCTACTTGAACCTGGCCAAGAGGGGTGATAAGGCAGGCCGTTTACGGGCCTATTGAAATTGATTTTAAAAAAAGGGACAGGGATTAAAAATAATCAAAACTAGAAACCCTAATCCCTATATGCAAACAATCTGGTTAGAAATAGAGCCCCAAGTAAACATGCCTGACTGTTGAATGATGTTAATAATTTATATTGGAATCCAATGGTATGGAACAAAGGGGTATTTTTTCGCCACTGTCATGAGATGATTGATGATTTTAGGCAGAATTTGCATAATCCATTGATAATTTTGTGTGGAGACCTCAATATAAATTGTATACGAGAAATGCCACAAGGGAAAGACGCCCTCTTGGGGACAAACATGGGTGGGAAAAAAGAAGTTAGAGCAAAACCTTGGAGGAACGCGACTTCCTTATGTTAAATGGCCAAACCACAAGGGATATATTGGTAGTTCCTTCCTGGGGAAGAGGGAACAAAGGCACCACTTTAGACAACTTCTTTACCTCTGTTAGTGCTTTACCCTTCATCAAAGCTTGGAAGTAATTAAAATGGAAAATAGCGGCACAATCTAGTTCAGCTGACACTGAGGCTACCAGTAGCTGGCAAATCAGACATGTGGGAACATGACGCAACAGCTGGACAGGAAAGACATTGACTCCTATCAAATGAGAATAATTTGTTTCCCTTAATAATCGATACATCACAGCCTTGAGAGAGAGGAACATTGGCTGTGACTATGCAACTCTGCTGAGGGATAATTGGGAGGTCAAGATGGGGCGGACTGAAACATCAGTTTAAACCAAAGCATCAATATGACACCGAAGTGACAGGGGAAAAAAGGAAACGTACATAAGAATATTGCAGCACCAAGAGTCTCCGAAAGTGTATTCTTATTAAAAAAGCAGAGACAGCAATACAAAAATTGGTTAAGAACCTATAAGAACACTATGCTGCAACGCGACTCTGAAAACATGCTTAGCACCTTGTCAGCTAAGGATTCCAGAAGACTATGGTGCATTTTAAATGAGGCATGTGATTTACAGCTGGCGCGCCAGGAAACCACTGTCCCGGAAGAGACAAAGGTTGCCTTTTACGGCATCCTCTTGGGCAAAGTGGGGTAAAAGGAGGCCCAGTTGAAGTCTACAACAGAAGGAGCAAGGTGGGTCCTGGACATCACGAAAGAAGACATACTTGAGTAATTCTAGAGCCCCTGTACCTGTCAAAAGCAGGTGCTGTCGCCAAAGTAGGTGCTATCGAATGTGAGATATGGTTAAGAACCACATCCAGGCTGAGGTCACCAAGATGTTGGATCTGTGGGTTATTGAAACCGTAACCAGTCCCTGGTCCAGTCCAATGGTCCTTGTCCCCAAGGCAAGTTCCCAGGCAGTTAACAAGGATTGGAGGTTCTGTGTGGACTACACATGGGTCAATGCAGTCACCAAAACTGGCGCGCACCAATTGCCCAGGGCTGATGAGCTCGTGGACACCATAGGTGCTGCCAAATTTGTGAGCACCTTTGACCTTACCTCAGGCTATTGGCAAATAGCTCTGATGGACCATGCCAAGGAAACGGCTGCGTTCTCAACACCTGATGGACTCTACCAGTTTAGAGTTATGCCTTTTAGGTTGTAAAACGTATCTGCCACCTTCCAAAGATTATTCAACCATGCGCTCAGTGGGCTGGAGGCTTTTTGTGTGGTCTACTTAGACGACACTGCTGTCTACAGTTAGCCTTTGACTCATTTGAATAAGGTTTTGCAGGTCTTGAACAGGGCTAACCTCACTATCAAAGCCACCAAGTGCCAGATAGCTCAGGGGAAAGTCAGTTATCTTGATCATGAGATAGGAGGGCGGTCGAATCCAACCTCTCCCCAGTAAAGTACAAGATGTACATGACTGGGAGACTCCCATTACTCAAATCCAGGTGAGAGCATTTTTGGGCCTCACTGGGTATTACCACAACTTCATGGCGGACCATGGAACCATAGCTGCCCCTATGACAGCTCTGACTTTGCCCAAACAACAGAGGAAGGTTAACTGGACGGAAGACTGTCAGAGGGCCTTTATTGGCTTGAAGGAAAGTCTGTGTAGGGCATCTGTCATGTGTGCGCCTTACTACAGCAAACCCTTTATCATTCAGACCGATGCCTGCGACACCGAAATTGGAGCTGAATTGTACCAGTTAGATGACAAAGGGATGGAACATCCCATCATATTCATCAGTAGGCAACTCAAAGGTAGAGAACTTAGGTGGGCTACAGTTGAAAATGAATGTTTTAGTATAGTTTGAAGGCTTAGGTGTTTTAGGCCCTACCTTACAGGGTCTACTTTACGCTCCAAACAGACCATAAAACCCAAAACTGCTCAGGTGGTCCATTAGCCTGCAAGGGCTAGACTTCACTATTGAGCATAGACCAGGGAAGAGTCATGACAATGCAGATGGCCTTTCCAGGAGGTATTTTGACCGGCTGGGTGAGGGTGTCTATCTTGTGGGCGATTAGACCACCCTAACCTCAGGCAGGGGTGGGAGGGGGGGATCAACTGTGATGCTGGAAATTCATTTGAAGGGAGAGGGTCACCCTGTCCTTGTCCTGTACTCCTTTTTATCATGTGTGTTCTGTGTTATTTTCTGCACAGGAGTCCATGTGGCACTTCTGGAAGTGCAGCTCTTCCTCTTTTTGGTTGTGGTGAACAGACCCTTGGGATACCCTTATGGCACACATTTGTGGGGGTACAACCCTGTACCCCTAGTGTATGTTTTTGGACACCTGTGTGAGGCCCACAGAGCAGGGTATGGGTTGGTGGCAGTTCCATGCTGACTTTGACAGGTGCTCCGGGTATCCTCCATTTTGGGATACACAGGCCCTGCCATTGGAATCAGTGGATTCCTGATAGGAGACAAGATGGCCCGAGTTCTCTTACTTTCCATTGCCGGTTACCTTGTTTTCCCAGTCCTGGGAAGCCCTAATTCTGTCACTTCCCCTGACTTGCTGCTGGGTGGAAGTTCCATATATGGTATTGTGGGGAAGTCCAGGCCAGACTGGCTGGAGCCTTCCCAATAACTGTATGTTGTGGGAACCCATTTGCGGTGGGACCTGGGTGAAAAGAGTATGTGACCAATATACATTTCATGTTATGGGTGTCTGGTTTCTGGTGTGTGACACAATGAATGAGACAGCCCTGCCCGAAAATGGTATGAATGCAGTGTGGTGTGCTGAAAGGCTAGGTACTTGTCCCAATCCACATTCCTTGTTGCGAGTGTCTGGATGGAAGAGAATGGCCGAATGCACTGTGAGCCTGATTGGCTGCCTGCCTGCTGAATGCCCTTCTGAATGATTGGCTGCCTGAGCCTGGCTCAGCAGCGTGAATGACAGACAGAACAGAATATCTCGGGACCTCTCACTTACTGAAATTGTTCAGAAGCTGAAGTTTAAACTTGATGATTATTTTTTTGGCCTTATCATACATTCAAACATTTAAATTCAATATTGAAACAGTATTTATAAAACGATATAACAATATATACTCCTAAGCAGAAATAGTCAGAATAGTCAAAAGTTGTCACCCCCTGCTTATAACATTCATAAGAAAGGAAAGAAAAAAGAAAAGAAAAACCAAAACTTATCTTCTGGGTTTCTTTACTCTTCTGCAATGCATAACATTCTACATGCGATTCAAGGAAAACACCCAAGATGTCATCAAAAGTGCTTCCCTTCAACCGAACTTCAAAATTATTTGTGACCCCAACCGGAAACCCCAACCCCCCCCCTTCTGAAACAGATGCAAAACAACAAGAACAACATATAGAAAAAAATTCTAAAACTCATTCCAAGAAGTCCAACACCCTGGACTCCTCTCCTAAATAACCTGAACTCCCCAATAAAACCCCTGTGACCCAAAAAAGGGGGCAATCTTAAAGTTAACTCGATTAAATGACATCAAAAACTCAATATCCACAGCAATTACCTCAACGTTAATCCACAACAGTTCCGCCACATCCTAACCCACACAGAAACACACCGCCTCCCCACAAGGCCATACCACACACTTGAAGTAAGCTGTCTCTCCCATAACCGTATCCCAGAATAAAATCAAGACTGCCTCCTCCACTCTAAACACCATACACCACAACCTAGAAATGACACCACATAGAGATTCCAAAAATAAATGAAGCACCTCATGTTTCAAACCATGCTCATGTTTCAGTGGATTTGAAGTGGAGTTACACTATTTGTAGATCTAAATCTTGGAGACTAAATACTATTTTGTTGGACAATCTAGAGGAGATGAACAAAATTGCAACTGAAATTGACTATTTTGTTGAGGAGAATTGTACTGGAGAAGTTGGATCTGACATGATTTGGGAGGCATTCAAGTGCACGGTTCGAGGTATGTTTATTAGTCTGGCGAGTGGTTTGAAGAAGAAAATGGGACAATACACAGACTGTACTGGAGTTGAAGATTAGGGACTTGTCAGGGGTTCTGATGGTGGATCCTACGAGAGTGGACTTGCTTCCCGAGTTAAATAGGCTGAAAAGGGAGTTGAAGGAGCTAATATCTATTAGGGTGGATAAAAAGTATTTCCATCAAAAATGTGCTTACTTTGAACATGGGGAGAAATGTGATCGCTGGTTAGCGTATAGATTGAGGTTGAGGGAGTCTGAGCGCTCGATTATGTCTATTACAGACTCCAGTGGTCAGGTCACATTCACTCCGGAAGGTATAAATGACGTGTTCAGACAGTTTTATGAGGATTTGTATAAGAATGAAAACCATATTGACGCGGCAAATGGAGATTTTCTGGAGGGTATTCAAGTTCCAGATATTTCAGGGGAAGAGGATACTTTACTGGAGGGGGATATCACGGTGGATGAGGTCAAGAAGGCAATATCAAAATGGAATGTTGGCAGGGCACCGGGGCCAGATGGACTGCCAGTGGAATTCTATAGGTGGTTGCCTAATTCTGCGTTGACGCTTTTGATGGACATGTATATGACCTCCAAGGCTAGGGGTATACTTCCTGACACTACTAGACATGCTACTATTTCTGTCTTTTTAAAGAAAAGCAGGGATGAATCACTGGCGTCCAGTTACAGACCGATTAGTTTGATTAATGTGGACAATAAGATTTTAGCTAAGATTCTAGCTCTGCAAAGAGAAAATCTTTTGCCTAAATTGATAGATCGGAATCAGTCTGGTTTTGTTAAAGGTAGGATGACGTCCAGTAACATGAGGACACTGCTTTGTACTATTGCAAAAGCGTCAGAGTTGTCTGAAGACTCGGCTGTCCTATCACTTGATGCGGAGAAGGCATTCGATAGAGTTGATTGGCAATTCATGTTTAAAGTATTGGATAAAATGGGTTTTGGGATTCAGTTCTGTTCTTGGATTAAACTGCTTTATACCAGGCCTACAGCAGATGTTAAAACTAATGGTCAGAGATCGAAACCGTTTGAATTGGAACGTGGCATGAGACAAGGTTGCCCATTGTCACCTTTGTTATTTGTAATTAGTATTGAACCTTCGGCTATAAGATTGAGAAATGAGGAGGGATTACAGGGCATTAATTGTTGGGGAATGCAGCAAAAAAATTGGTTATACGCGGATGACTTATTATTGGTCCTTAAGAACCTTGGAGAGTCGGTGCCGGTTCTTATGAACATTCTCGAGTCCTTTCACCAGTGCTCTGGATACAAGATCAATTGAGAAAAATCGGAGGTTTTACCATTGGTTCCGCAGTGCGACAAACAATTTATTACCAGGTTGGGTTTTAAGTGGTGTGCTGATAAACTATTGTACTTGAGGGTTTGGAGTTTGCCCAATATTGCTGATTTTGTGAGTGTAAATATGACTATGGTGTGCACTTATTTCAAATTGGATTTGGAACGATGGTGTTTGTTGAACCTTTCCCTTTGGGGGAAGGTAAATGCTTTGAAGATGGTGTCGACTCCTAGAGTAAACTTTGTTCCGAGTATGATCCCAGTAGACATTGAGAAACATTTTTGGTGTGAGTTGGATAGACTTGTGCAGGAATTTTTGTGGGATCGTAAACCTCCACGTCTGAAAATTAGCAAACTGCAATTACCTTTATCTAAAGGTGGGCTGGGGGTCCCTGATTTCAAGGCATATCATCGGGCTTTTATGTCTCGGTATATATTTGCTTTTCTCAAATCGGAGCATGATGATTGGGTGTGTGCAGAGTCTAGCCATGTAGGACCTTTGTTGCCTGGGGCTGTGTTGACCAGTAAGCCATGTCAGGCTAAGATGGTAGGCCCACTGACCAGGAGTTTGCGGAACTCATGGGTGGCACTGTGTGAGTGTTTGGGTTTCAAGGCATTGAAAGATCCGAGTGCTTCCATTTGGCTGAATCCAAGTATAACACATGAGGGGAAAATTTTGTTCTGCCATGATTGGTACCTGGCTAGGGTGCGGTGGATTGGTGATCTGTTCAATGGCTTGAATTGGATGATGGCTAGGGAGATACAGTTGAAGTTTGACATTCCTACTTTTCACCTGGCAGATTATCGGAAGATCAGGAGGGCGGTGGGGGTGGTGGATATGGAAAAGAAAATCAATACGAACATGCTGGGTTGGGTGCCTGGAGTGAGTGGATGTGGCCTGGTTAGTTATGTTTATAGGCTGGTTGTGTCGAACTATCAGGCTAATGAGGCTTTAAGATTGGATTGGAATCGGAGAAGATATTACGGAGGATGATTGGACGTGTATTTGTGAGAATGTGAAGCTGTGTTCTTTGAGTCTTGCAGACATGTTGTGTCAAATAAAGATTTTGAATAGGACATACTGTACGCCTGAGAGAATGATGAAGAGGGGAATGAGTGACAGCTCGGAATGTTGGGCATGTTTACACAAAGTGGGCACCTTTGAGCATGTGTTGTGGGAGTGCTCAAGGGTGAGAGGTATGTGGTTTGAATTTGACCAGATCTGTGAAAGGATTCTTGAAGTGAAGGTTCATATGGATTTTAAGACCATAGTGCTGGGGAGTGGGGATTTGTTGGACGACCTGACTACTTCTCAGAAGAAATGGATCTTTCGTGGGGCAATGGTGGGGAAGAAGCTAATTTTTAGACATTGGAAAACGTCTACCCCTGTTACTATTGAGGAATGGATTGCTGAGATGCATTCTTTAGCAGATATGGAGAGAGTGCTGTATCGGAGAGAAAAGAAAGATGCATTATTTAATAAGATCTGGGGTAAATTCCTGTTACTGTATTAGATTTGTTTTATTGCTTGTATTGTGACTCCAAGGGGAGAGTGGGGTGTTTCTGATGTATATAGTTAATGTTGATTTGCTGTGATTGTATGATGTTTGTATTTTGTTTGTGTTTTTGTTCATATGTTGTTATGATGTGATCTTTTTAAATAAATATTTTTTTTTAAAAAGTGTTTCCCTATATCTGTACTCTCACAGCCACTCTCGCAATGTTGCAAAGTGAATACATTTCCTGCAACCACATGTCTTTAGTTGGAAACACTGTTGATTTCCAATTCTGCAATGTGATCCTTTTCGTGACAATGGAAGCCCTCTATATCCAAGTTACTTGATAAGACAAGTCCTCCAGATCCATGTCCTCTCCTAGAATCAAGGTTTTAAGGTCATAGTCTCTGACCTCTCCCAATCCACTATTCATTATCCTTGTTACATCAGTCCAAAACGATCTTACTCTGTAACAATCCCATATCATGTGTTCAAGTGTTTTTTTTTTAATGGCCACATCCCCAACAGGCTTCCGACTGACTCAAATCCTGCTTGTGTATCCGCTAGGAGTCCAAAAAACCCTGTTCAGCAATTTCACTTAACGGGCTCTTTCTCATACATCTGCAAAATGCATCCCATCTTGTCTCCGTCATCTCTTCCTGAAGGTGTTCTGACCATGTTACTAGAAGCTTTGTGTTTCCTACCACTCATGAGCTTATACATTACTGAGGCCATGTGGTGTTGAACCCTCGATTGAAGAATGGACTCCACTAGGTTAGGTTTTAAACAGGTCACCACAGGCACTGCTGATCTTAGGGACCTATATTCTCCATATGTACAGCCCTGAAGGCCGAACGTGTCCTTCAATTCACAAAATGAGAGCCATGATCCCTCTTCAAAAAGGTCCACGATCCCCCTCACTCCCCCTAAATACCAATTTGGCCAAAATATGTCTTTGTTTAATTTTATCAAAGGATTCAGCCATATCGATGCAGAACCCTTCCCATTCGGAATCTTATTCGTGGACCTCGCTATGTTCCCTCCAGCAGGACCGCAAGAATTCAGTCAAAAATGGACTTCTCGCTCCAACATTTACTTGTAGTGGCGAGTATGGTCGAAGGTTCCGATGGACCCAACATGCTCACCTCTGCAACAGACCATTCATCAAACGGTGCTCTCAAAAATGTCAGAAAATGAAGAGACGTAAATGCCAGATGATATCTACCAAAAGTTTGAACACTCAGACCACCCCTCTGACACTGTAGTTTCCAAAGTTTAAGCCTTGATGGTCTGTGTTCCCATAATAAATTCGGAATCATGCGTTCAGTATTTTTCATCATTGACTTACTTGTGGGAAGTGGGTTCATACTCAATGCTGCAGTCATTTTCAATGCGTTTACCTTACCGCCCAACGATAATTTGAGAGCATTCCAGCGTTGCATGTATGCTGACAATCATTAGGCTAATTTCACTGGTCAGCCAGATCTGCAGGTATTTCATTTTCTGGGCGTACCACTTTAAACCCAGACTAGTAAGGATTATGTTGTTGCAAGAATGCAAACATGGTAAAGCCTCAGACTTCAACCAGTTTATTTTACAGTTTGAAACCCTGCCAAATTCCTCAATCTTTTCCATCAATACTGGAAAAGACACAATTAAATCCTGCAATAGCAAGAGGAGATTGTCCGCATATAGGCAAAGTTTCTGCATCACTCCACAACAATTAATTCCAGCTATTCAGTCTTCCGATCTAATGGCAGCTGCCAATGATTCTAAAGACAAAACAAAAAGCATTGGCGAGAGTGGGAAGCCTTGACGAGTTCATCTATGCAAGTCGAATTGTTCAGACACAGTACCGTTGGTCAAGACATTCATTGTTGGGCTTTCAGATAACAATTTCACCGAGCCCATGTTGACTGAAACAAAGTTCATCTTCTCCAATGTTCGAAATGAAAATTCCCAACAGACTCTGGCAAAGGTCTTCTCTGCGTCCAACAAGAGTACTGCGGCTCCTACATTTAGACTGCTGGATTCAGACAAAGTCAATAGTAATCATATTATATTTGTCGCTGATATTCTCCCCTTCACAAATCACGCTTTATCAGGATGACCAATTTTTGCAAGACATCCTCCAATCTTCTGGCTAATGCTTTCAAAAGGATTTTAAAGTCCACATTCATCAAACGTATTGGCCTAGAGCTTCCAGGATCAAGCAGAGACTTCCCCGGCTTAAGAATGACTGAGGTTTTGGCATGTATAAGGAATGGAGGGAGCCTACCATTTTGCTTGTAGTGCTTAAGTGGATTTCAGCAAGGTAAAAACCCCCCCTGGCATTGCCCTATAGAATTCAACGAGCAACCCACCTGGACCAGGACACTTCCCCAAGTTCAGCGCATACATTACCCATTTGATCTCATCTGCAGTCAGCTCCCTATCCAAAAAGGTCCTTTCTCCTTCTGATAAACCTTCCAAGGTCTGATTCTCTAAATATTTATTTACCATGTCAGAACCGTCCAAACGTGTCTCCGATATAATCCCTCAGAGGTTCCTGAACTCATTCTGGATCTCCACAGGGTCATATGTAACTCCACCGCCCACACTTTCCAATCGCAAAAATTGCCTTACTTCCAGTTGCTACCCTAAGACTATGTGTTAATAATTGGCCACCATTCTCCCCTCCTTCATAATAAAAGCACCTGGTTCTAAAAAGGGATCTCATCTTTTTAGCTAAGGTGATTATTTAATTCATATTTAATTTTGTAAAGCCTTCTTTTCTTCCATTCCTCTAGGAGCCTCATCACTTCCTTCTAGAATTCTTTCACAGATGCACTCAGGGCTTCAAACTCAGCCCTCTTTTGCTTTAGGTCTATCCCAGAAAGTCATCAACACTCGTCGCATCACACACTTAAAAGGTCTCCCACACCATTTCCACTTCCACCCCTCCATTCATGTTCAATTTAATGAATTCTTCTGCCTCATTCACCAACACTTCCCGTTATGTCTCATCCTCCAACACCGAAGATTTCAATCTCCATGTTTGAGATCTTCCGGAAGTGTAATTCAGGGATAAAACCATTGCTATCTAGCATGGTCAGAAATCACAATATTCTCGATTGCACACCAACTAAAGCTCTGTGAAACAAGCCCAGCGGTGAAGATGTCATCAATACTTGAGTAGACGTCATGGGCACCTGAGTGAAAACTGTATTCTCTACCTGATGGGTGTTAAATTCTCCATAGGTCTAACAGCCTAAAATCCTTCATAAGACGACTCAACGCATCCCCATCATTCTTTCTCCCATCTCGATATCTCATGCAACTTCGAACCAAAAATTCATCTAGCACGACATTGAAATCACCTCCTAGCAAAATATTCTGTTCATTAGTGTTTTGAAAGGACGCCCTACACCACCAAAACATGCTCTGCTGTTTACTACCGGAGCATACATACTCCATATCAACACAACCATATCCTGAAATCTCATGGTCACTGACACTATTCGCCCTTCTTTGTCACTATGTGTGGCCAGAACCATTCCAGGTAAATTATTTCAAATCAAAATCATCACTCCGTGGAACTAGAAGGATATGAATGGAAAACTTGTCCCACCCAGCCTCCATACTTTTTTTCTACCTCAGCCTTAATAAGGTCTGTCTGCTGTAGGAGCGCAACATCTGCTTTTAAATGGCGCAAATGTTACAGCACTTGATTTCTCTTAATCGGGTCATTAATTAGGCAATATGACCCAAAGAGGGGAGCCATTACTGGTCGGTTAATGCCCCCAGGGACAAAGTTAGAAGCTGAAGAGAGGGCTTTAATGGAGCCCCGGGGGCATTATGGACAGATAATGGCCCCCCTGCAAGGGTCATATTGCCATTAGTACCCCTGCACATTGTACCCGGGTACTAATTGTAATTTTTGTTGAGTTGAGAAACGACGCTGCGACTGTTTCTCGACTCAAGAAAAATAAATGTTGCCCCTTCTCCCTTTCCATGGCGGCCATTGAAATCAATGAAAAAATAAATAAACAAAATCCCACCATGGAACAGGGAGAAGGGACTACATGTAGTCCCTTCTCCCTTTCCATAGTGGCCAGTTGTGGAAGGAACTCTGGAGCCGTGGTGGTGAGGGAGCCTTGTCGGCCGGGTAATGTCCCGGCGAGGGCCAATGAGCTTGCTTGTAACAAGCTCATTGACCCTTGCCGGGTACTAATTCTATTTACATTCCAGGATACAAATTTCTGGGTATCTTTCACTATGCATGAAGAATGCGCCATGGTTCTTACGCCATTCCCTTCATACAACATCCCTAAATTTTGAAATTTTCCAGACCAAAAAAAACCCTCAAAATAAAGCAAGAAAACTAAATTAAAAAGATACTAACAAAAAACAAAACACAACCTACTCTCAAAACTCCACCGCAGAGTTGAGACTGAGTGCCTGAACAACTCTATTGTGAAAGAGAATCGCACCTAGAGCTCCCCCCCTTTATCCATTACAACTTCCTTGTACTTAAACAAATCTATCAAATCCCACCATATTTACCATCATGAACCCAGCTCAACGGAAACCTTCCCTTTATGGTAAACCAGCTAAAACTAAAAAAGTAGTCATTAAAGAGATGCCCCAAGCATACTCCTTAAAGTCTATTGTATTTCTATATACCTAATCGATATTCTAAAGATATCTCAAGTTTACATTAGTAAACCTTTAGATTTGCTACTTTCCTAAACCATAATCATAAACCATAACACTATTTCGTAACTCTTAAAGTTATTGGTGATCATCCAAACCTTCTCGAACCATTGTCAGCACAGCCTAGTCTAAACTTAAATGCTGCCAGTCAAAGTCTTCTTTACCTCCGGTGTAATTTATTAAAATTGCCTTACCAGAGGCCTACTTGTTATACTCACCCACCAACAGAGACTAATCTTTTCAGATATGTTAATCACATAACCCTCTATATATTTGTTCAACGAGTTAGCTCAATCTGCTATCAGATTCATACAATATGAAAGCAGGGAATGGATTTCAACTCCATACTTCACTATCCGCCCCCGGTTTAAATGTCCTCTCACATACATTGCAAATAATTGTTGTATGCCAGCAAACTACTCTGAAAAACGCAGGGAAACCCCAAATGATCACAATGAAGTAATCTTCTACATTCTTTTTGGGGAGAATTTGAACCATATATAAACAAAGGTAGAAAAAGGATTATCAACAGTTAAACCTCAATACAAATTATACAAATCAATTCTAAAGTTTATTAAGAAACATCATAAAAACTCATCAAGAAAATACTATGCAAAAAAGTTCCCAAAAACTCTTTAAAAACATATACAAAATTACTGACTAGTCTGAGTGACAAAAAAATCCTTTGTGGTTGAAGAATGGGTATTTCACGCGCCCAATGAATTCTGAAATAACATTGGCAACAATTGCTATCTTCCTGTTGTTAAAACACTCAATTGGTATTGATATATAATTCTAGTTTAACCATCACTAGAAATTGGGACTCAACATGTTTCTATCCTCTAGGATGATACAGGACATTTGTCAGTTTGGCTAGAGTTATGGTAAAAACATACAATCTTCTTTCAATCAATTCTTGTTCTCTAGCTGGTAGATGAAACTGTTAATAAAACATAAAACAAACACAAGGGTAAGCTTTAATGGCTCCTATTCCTGGGGACAAACTTAAGTTGTCATGGCAGGACGAGGTAGAGAAATGACCTGGTCCAGGGCGTGGAAATAATCCTCCAAAGGGTAGATGTCCTGGATTGGACTGGTAGCTGCAGACAGGTTGGAAATCTTAATTCCGTCTGTAGATTACCTATTAATTGGCTAGGAGGACTATGAGATCAGACACAAATTACAACACATAGTGCTCTCTCCTCATATAAAACCAGGGATCTTACCTCTACTGGAGAAAATTCTCTTGTTTTAGGGGGTAAAAAATAGCTAACGCTATTATCTTAGAGTCAAATGATGTTGCTTAATCCTACAGGGAATCCAGTTCCTCCTAATGAGAAAATACCAAGATAGAGACATCCATTGGTATGTGCAAGAGCGCAAAATCGTTGTTCTTTATCAATAGAGCTTTCAAATATTCTAATAGAATCTGAATTCATACCATCAAAAGGTGACTTTAGTTTGTAATTTTGCTTAATCTGTAGGGCTCAGTAAACGTGATCAAGTCCAATAACTCGAAACGTTGCGAGTATGAACGAGTGCCGTTGTTTTCCAATCGGCTCCTAATGGCCGGAATCTGTAAGGTATAGTATAAATCCATCCTTGGGTCAGTGAACCGTCCGTGCGGTGAAAATATAAAAACAGTATTTCTGCATCTATATTAAACCCAAACTCAGTGTTTTTCTAATGGCGTGCAAGCCTGTGATCTTACCTTAAATCTCCCCGAGATGAAAGATCTGCGCAATCAGATATGCAAGGTCTCCTGCAAGGCAACAAGAGGGGCCAACTATGGCATTAGATCCTCTCTTATCGAGTAACGAACATGGAAACAGGGCAACTCGGAAATGAAGAGGCCGGAAAAGCCCAAACTTCATCTTGGGAGTAAATAAATAGTCCTATCCCAGCAGACCATCACTTCTGCCGTTTTTGTGAGAAACACAATGTAAAGGAAACTCTGCAACACATAATTGTGTCATGCCCAAATTTAACAGCCATCCGTGATAGACACTTTAGTAAATTACTATCTATGTACATGGAGAAGAATGACAATGAGATATGGAGTATCCTATTTAAGGATGTTAGATTTACAGTAATGAAAGCCATAATTCACTTTTTAGAGACAGTTTTACCCGACGAGATATCAATCTAAAATAGCCCTCTATTGCTACAACTACTGCCACCAATATGACATTTATTCTTTATAGATCTAAGTATATCGCCATAATGAACTCAAAATTTTAATTCATAGATCTAATCTTAACCCTGCTTTCTCTGGTCATTCTTTTCCATTATGCTGATCTCTGCTGATCTTGTGGCTTGTTGATTGTATGTATGTATATACTGTGTTAACAATTTTTGTAATGATCCTATTTTTATGTCAATAATTTTTTGAAAAGTTGATGTTCTCAGCTATATCAAAATAATAAAAAAAAAAAAAAAAAAAAAAATAGTCCTTTTTTGGTTTTAAATGATTGTAGAGGACCACAAGATTCTAGCCATGGGAGCCCAATCCGAACAAACCTGACTCGCAGGGAATAGGGAATCATCCACCAGCCCAACGTCCCCAGCAGTGGCTCCACGACACCCACTGGTCACTAGTCTAGTCATTCAAAACACTGCTGCTTCAATCTGCCCTCAAATTCGCTCACAAATAGCGGCAAAAGTGCCTAGACAGGTAATTGTTATTGATAACGAAAACTTACATCGGATCCAATTTTCACAGGAAACAGAGGTCACCTAACACGTTAAGGACTACTGACTTATTAATTTCTCACCCCAAATCTGTCAATGAAATAGTACCCTTAGGATCACAACGTGTCGAACATGATGGCTAGAATGGTTCTATGATGTCCATTAATTATGATGACTATGTCTACAGTTCATTCCCTGTTCGATAGGCAGAGGCAGGAAATGGAGCCTCCTAGTAGGGCATATTATACTGAAATGACTTCTCTAATCGTAGATTATGTGTTCCCTAGACCATTAGATGTTATGCCATTCAATGTCTTCGTTGAGGTCACTTTGTGTTAGAAAAATGAACCTTTGTTCTTTGTCTAGCAGTATTTTATTATTCATGTTGTGGTTGGGGTCCTGGATAGTCATTAACACTGTCCAACTGAATTCCTGGTAGACATGTGGGGTAATTCATAGAATTTCGCAGAAAAGTGTCGCAAGCGGCTGGCGCAGAGTGTCCGCGTGCGATTGACTGCGCCAGGCACGTGCGCTAAAACCGATTTCCGCGCACAGCGTATTCATGGATTTTAGGCTCCCAAACCAGCCGTGGCGCAGAGAATCGCAGCGACCCTGCAGCAGCGCCAGTAACGCCCCCAAGAACGCCCTCGCGCAAGGAAAAGCCATCAAAATCGCAAAATCATCGCAAAGGGCTGCGCTAACCCTGGACCAGTTCACCGGGCTGGCAAACAGCAAACGCCAAGCGGGGAACGTGTATTTCAGGGGTGCGCGGGAAGTTCCACACGCGAATGTCCCAGTGCGAGGAGGGTACAAGTATTTCAGGGGTGCGCAGAAAGTTCCACACAAGATTTCAGCAGGGTATGTGTATTCCAGGGGTGCGCGGGAAGTTCCACACGCGAATGGGCCAGTGCGAGCAGGGTACGTGTATTACATGGGTGCGCGGGAAGTTCCACACGCGATTCCATCAGGGTACGTGTATTTCAGGGGTGCGCGGGAAGTTCCACACGCAAATGGGCCAGTGCGAGCAGGGTACGTGTATTCCATGCGTGCGCGGGAAGTTCCACACGAGATTGGCCCCGTGCAAGCAGGGTACGTGTATTTCAGGGGTGCGCGGGAAGTTCCACACGCGATTGGACCCGTGCAAGCAGGGTACGTGTATTTCAGGGGTGCGCGGGAAGTTCCACACGCGATTGGCCCCGTGCAAGCAGGGTACGTGTATTTCAGGGGTGCGCGGGAAGTTCCACACACAAATTCAGCAGGGTACGTGTATTCCAGGGGTGCGCGGGAAGTTCCACACGCAAATTCAGCAGGGTACGTGTATTTCAGGGGTGCGCGGGAAGTTGCACACGCGATTTCAGCAGGGTATGTGTATTTCAGGGGTTCTGGGGAGTACTACACGTGAATTGGCCGTGTGGGTCCTCCCAGGTGTACGCTCCACAACCTCCACGGCCCCTGCAGGCAGCCCACACCACAGGGGACTACCCTGCACCCCTGCTCATGTCCCGCAGGCAGCCCATCTACCATGGGCATGCCCCCCAGCCAACCCACATGTCACCTTGCACTACTGATCAACTATGCATGTCTCCCACCACCCCCACCCCCCAGCCACCATGGGCAGCGTCCACCAGGCCCCCCACTCATGTCTCCCACCACCCCCACCCCCCAGCCACCAGGGGCACCCTCCACCAGACCCCCACTCATGTCTCCCACCACCCCCACCCCCCAGCAGTGCAGGGGCACCCTCCACCAGGCCCCCACTCATGTCTCCCACCACCCCCACCCCCCAGCAGTGCAGGGGCACCCTCCACCAGGCCCCCACTCATGTCCCCTATCACCACCAGCCACCAGGGGCAGCCTCCACCAGGCCCCCACTCATGTCTCCCACCACCCCCACCCCCCCAGCCACCATGGGCACCCTCCACCAGGCCCCCACTCATGTCTCCCACCACCCCCACACCCCAGCAGTGCAGGGGCAGCCTCCACCAGGCCCCCACTCATGTCCCCTATCACCACCACCCCCCAGCCACCAGGGGCAGCCTCCACCAGGCCCCCACTCATGTCTCCCACCACCCCCACCCCCCAGCAGTGCAGGGGCAGCCTCCACCAGGCCCCCACTCATGTCTCCCACCACCCCACCCCCCAGCAGTGCAGGAGCACCCTCCACCAGGCCCCCACTCATGTCTCCCACCCACCCCACCCCCCAGCCACCATGGGCACCCTCCACCAGGCCCCCACTCATGTCTCCCACCACCCCCACCCCCCAGCAGTGCAGGGGCACCCTCCACCAGGCCCCCACTCATGTCTCCCACCACCCCCACCCCCCAGCAGTGCAGGGGCACCCTCCACCAGGCCCCCACCCATGTCTCCCACCACCCCCACCCCCCAGCCACGAGGGGCACCCTCCACCAGGCCCCCACTCATGTCCCCCTGCACCCCCACCCCCCAGCCAACATGGGCACCCTCCACCAGGCCCCCACTCATGTCTCCCACCACCCCCACCCCCCAGCAGTGCAGGGGCACCCGCCACCAGGCCCCCACTCATGTCTCCCACCCACCCCCATCCCCCAGCCACCAGGGGCACCCTCCACCAGGCCCCCACTCATGTCTCCCACCCACCCCCACCCCACAGCCACCATGGGCACCCTCCACCAGGCCCCCACTCATGTCTCCCACCCCCCCACCCCCCAGCAGTGCAGGGGCACCCTCCACCAGGCCCCCACTCATGTCTCCCACCCACCCCCACCCCCCAGCCACCATGGGCACCCTCCACCAGGCCCCCACTCATGTCTCCCACCCACCCCCACCCCCCAGGGGCACCCTCCACCAGGCCCCCACTCATGTCCCCCTGCACCCCCACCCCCCCGGCCACCATAGGCACCCTCCACCAGGCCCCCACTCATGTCTCCCACCACCCCCACCCCCCAGCAGTGCAGGGGCAGCCTCCACCAGGCCCCCACTCATGTCTCCCACCCACCCCCACCCCCCAGCCACCATGGGCACCCTCCACCAGGCCCCCACTCAGGTCTCCCACCACCCCCACCCCCCAGCAGTGCAGGGGCACCCTCCGCCAGGCCCCCACTCATGTCTCCCACCCACCCCCACCCCCCAGCAGTGCAGGGGCACCCTCCGCCAGGCCCCCACTCATGTCTCCCACCCACCCCCACCCCCCAGCCACCATGGGCACCCTCCACCAGGCCCCCACTCATGTCTCCCACCACCCCCACCCCCCAGCAGTGCAGGGGCACCCTCCACCAGGCCCCCACTCATGTCTCCCACCACCCCCACCCCCCTGCCACCATGGGCAGCCCCCACCAGGCCCCCACTCATGTCTCCCACCACCCCCACCCCCCTGCCATCATGGGCAGCCCCCACCAGGCCCCCACTCATGTCTCCCACCACCCCCACCCCCCAGCAGTGCAGGGGCACCCTCCACCAGGCCCCCACTCATGTCTCCCACCCACCCCCACCCCCCAGCCACCATGGGCACCCTCCACCAGGCCCCCACTCATGTGCCCCTGCACCCCCACCCCCCAGCCACCATGGGCACCCTCCACCAGGCCCCCACTCATGTCTCCCACCACCCCCACCCCCCTGCCACCATGGGCAGCCTCCACCAGGTCCTCACAATCCCCAATCATGTGCGTAATGGTCAGCCTCCACAGCCAAAAAGCCCTACCAAGTAACCCATTCACCCACATGGAAATAGAAATTGCATGTTACACCCCCAATGTTCATAAAGCAAATGAACCCATGTCCGTCACACACAATGGTTGCAATTGAATGGGGAAACACCCAACATGAAATGCATGAAACCAATGAGATGATACCACACAGTGAAGTATGAAAACAAAATTGTATTGAAAAAAAGAAAGAATGCTAAAGAAATGAAACAAACTACAATGGGAATGAGAAAAAATAAGCTGCATGTCCGTATAAAAAAATAAAAACAGCAAATCAGAATCCAAAAAAATTTCATCCAAAGTCAAATGTAAAAAAATATCTATCCAATTAAGAACCATGTAAAAAACTTCTAAGGGTCCATGAGCCCAACTGAACGAAGGAAACCTACAAAAAAACCTAACTAAAATGCAACTATATACAAAAAGTGGAGCAGTGTCCGTCGACTCCAAATCATAAGAACAAACAAAGGAAACCTAAAACTAAAGAACTATATACAAAGGCGGCGGGCAAGTCCAGCGGCTCACTCCGTGGTGTTCTGGGCCAGGGCATCATCGAACTCCTGTTCGATGTCCCGGAGGCGGTCCAGTTCCATGGCCCCGAGGGTCCGCAGGGACGACGCCGTGTCCTCCTCCAACCCCCTGCGGATTGCCTCGAGGCACTTGGCCCGCCTCAGGGCCCTCCACATGGAGTTCTCCGCCCTGACCATTGTGAGCCGCGCCTCTTCCGCCCGCCGCCGCTCCGCACCTATGGCATGGCCCAACCGCTGCCACACGGAAGACACTCTCTGTCCTGGGTCCTCCTGCCCTCCGGCCGATGCCTGCCCCTCCGATGTCGAAGGCCCCGAGCCTTCATGGCTCCCACCATGTTGCTGCTGCTGCTCTGCCTCTGCCCATGCACTGCCTCCTGCTGCCTGCACATCCTCCGCCGGCTGGGGTGCAGTTGTTGATGTGGCCACCCCTGCTGGACCTCCGACTCCCGACTGTGGCAGGGATGCCTCCTCCACCAGCCTGGCCGCACCGTCAGAGGCAGCTCCACAGGGCACCCAGGTGACTGATGGGTGGGAAGATGGCACAGAGGACGACTGGCGCGTAGGGGGTCCAGTTGAGGAGGGGGTCGGAGCAAGCCCCATCAGACGGAGGAATCCGGCCTGGGTGACCTGTCCCAGCAGGCTGACGTGGTCAACGAGCCATTCGAGATGACGTGCAGTCTCTCCATGAAAAGACTGCAGGTCACCTCGCATGGCCCGTTGATGCAACACCACACCAGCCAGGACAGGCTCAACCCGGACCTGGATGGCCACGTCCGCAGGCAGAGGAAGGCCAGTTGACGTCAGCTCATCCCCTGCCTGAAAACGGGTCTGGACGTAGGCATCCCTGCTGGTGCAAGATGATGCAGGGACAGGATCGGGGACAGGATTGCACACAGGCACCTCCGCGGCGGCCTGTGCTGCCTCCTGTCCCTGGTCCTGCACTGCACCACTAGCACCAGTGGGATCCCCACCTCCAGACCCCGTCTCTGGTGCTTGCACGGCCTCCTCCTCCACCAAACCCCCCACCAACCTGGATGACTCTGTGCCATCTTCCCCTGTTGGGCCCTGTGGGATCCCAGCTGCCCCTTCTGCTGCCGAGGAGTCCAACTCCAACCTCCGCCTCTTGGACCTCCCCCCGGCAGCTGCGGCCTGGGACGCGGCACCAGACTCCTCACTCCCCGACGAGATGACAACACGGGAGGGGAGCCGGGCCTTGCGTCTCCGGCTGGCGGTCGGATCCCCGCCGCTGTGCTCCACAGCACCTTCTCCGCCCTCTTCATCAGTTGACGCTGCAGACAGGGAGAAACAAAACACAGGCATCAGGGCACTGTACAATGGACACATACACACATGACAGTTGCACATGAGTGGCATTGGCAAACCTCAGACATGTCATCACAATCCCCAACACACATGTCATTGCAACTCGCACACATGAGCCATACCACAGCCATATCGCAACTGCCACCACCATCCCTACAAATACAACTGCATGAGCAGACAAAGGGGAGCCACACATCACATGCAACACAGGAAGTGCACCACACATGTACACACACCACCACACTTGCATGCATGTGTACACCTCTGCCAAGTGTCGCACTGTTCAGACGGGCATCCATGTCACATCTGCCAATCAGGCTTCCACATACCGCTGTCACATGCATCCATGTTGCATCACTGTTGAACCCTTGTCAAATACACACACATGCACATGTACACAGTGCTCATACATGCAGCCGAAAACAACATACATGCGTGACATCACGGACATGTCTACTTACATACACATTCATCCAAACATGTGTGCACGCACAACTGCATTTGGCATGCAAGCCTACACACACAAGCACCATCCATGTCTCTCACATTACAGCCCTCGCATGTGTCAGCCCCACGGCCCTGTACACCCCCACCCATACTCGACCCCATACAAACAGATGTGCAACCTGCACAATACCGAATAATCACCACACGCACTGCTCACAATCAGGATGCATGTACACTCACCGCTCGACTCCAGACGGGTCTGCTTCTCTAGGACCTGGACGTGGAGCGCTGGGGATATGCATTCCAGGACCCTCATCTGTTCTTCCGACAAGTGGCCCCGGCGCCCCTTGGCATCCGCTGCCTTCAAGAGGCGCCGGGCCTTGTTCAGGGTCCTGGACCTGAAGTCCTCCCAGCGCTTCCTGACATGTTGTAAGTCCCGGACTGCCACCCCCTCCGCGTTGATGGCAGTCATGATGTCAGTCCAGATCTGAGTCCGTCCTTCCTTGTCGGCGCGGGAACTTCCAAAGAGGGCATCATACTGCCCCAGGACTTGCTCCACCAGGACACCAACTTCGGAGGCAATGAAGCTGGTGCCCTTCTGCCTCTCTGGCCGGGGGTTGTCAGTGGTCACAGATGGTGTTTGCCCCGACATGACAACCCCAGAGGCAGGAGTGGGTGGGCAACTGGGTCCTGGGGCTGGGCTGTGGAGCGATGGAATCCCAGTCGGGAGTCTTCAGTTCCAGCAGGGGTGGTCACAGCAACAGCACCCCTGGCTGATGTGCAGGCAGCAAATGGCAGTGCACGTGGGCAGCAGGCAGTCAGGCAGCAGCAGATGGCAGGTGGGAGCGTGCTCGGGGCTCTGGGGGGCAGTAGTTTGGCCTTCTGGGCAGGAGCGTGGTCTTCCGTGTGCTTACGCGTGGCCAGCTTGGTACGGAGTGATTTGGCACGTGAAAATCCTGCACGTCAGCGTGAAAATCGAGGAAAGGCCCTTAGCGCGTAAGCGCGTCAGCACGCATACGCGATTCTATTGGACCAAAGGCCCTCAGCGCGTAAACGCGTCGCCAGCGTATGCGCGTCTATGAAGTCACGTGCACGTTGAATTGGGCACACGTTTGAAAATGTTGCGTGTGAAAAAAATGAAAGACACGTCTGAGTGTCAAACCGTGTAATTGGTGTGAATGGGCCTAGCGCGTACACGCGGCAGTGACAAAGCGTGTAATTGGTGGAAATGGCCCTACACGCAGAAGTGACAAAGCGTGTAATTGGTGGAAATGGCCCTACACGCAGAAGTGACAAAGCGTGTAATTGGTGGAAATGGCCCTAGCGCGTACACGCCGCGTAAGTGACGCTGGACGTGTGGGCCTGTATAAAAGGTACGTGTAGAACACCATTTCCTTGTACGTGCTTTTCGTGGAGAGCGAGTGGGTGAATTCTGTACTTCTTGTCGTTTCACACGCGATTTACTTCACGGCGTTTCAAGTTCGTATTCCCTGTTACCTCTGACAGCTTTTTCTCTTTTTTCTCTTTTACTGGTTTACCTGGGCCTGTTCCCTCAAACAGTGTTCCCTTCTACTGTTGTCCTGTCTCCTCAGACAGCGTACAAATCTTCTTTTGGCGGGGGTGTTGCCAACCGAACGCGCTCCTTTTTGACGCTCTTTTACCTGGCAGACGGTGAGTCACGCACGTATCTAACATCTGTGCTTGCCCCGTGTGTAGCCTACCCCTTCAGAGGTCATTCTAGGCTGCGTGTGACACGCATACGTTCATTCTTGTGTTACTGGGTGCCACAGCGTAGTGCAGGTTTTTCTTTCTGCACACGTGGTCTAGGAGGGGTTGCGTGCACGTCATCTCCCTTTTTTGGGGCTCCTGTGCGTAGCGTGACCCGTCATCTTTCCCCAGGGGTTACATTCAGCCTTGCTAGAGCACTAGGGTACTATTACCATCTGGTACCCAACCCCTTTGACCCCCAATTGCCCAGGACAATAGTTTACAGCCACTCCCATACGCACACTAACATCAGTGCCATGGCTGGGAGGCGAGGATTCCGTAAGGGTGGCAAAAGTGGAAGAGCCACAAGTGGTGGCCGTGGTGGATCCGGTAGGGGACGTGGTCGTTACTTGCAGGGTGAGCCTGTCCCCCCATGTGTGGAGGACCAGTCAAGGGCACCCATAATCCCGCCCCCCCCTCCCGTTGAGGCTGATGTGGCTGACGCCATCCATGCTCAGCCCTTGTTGGACCAGCCCATTGTGGCACCAGACCTGGCTGACTCCATGGCGGACTTTCAGGTCAGCAGGCCTATGACACGTGCGCTGGTGCACGTTGATGTCATCATGCCACGTGCATCTGGGGCAGCAAGGTCATCTGCTGCCCCAAGTAGGCAGGGCGGAGAGGCTGCAGGGGCAGCTGCGGCTCCATCCACCCCAGATCTCACACACCCAGCCAGGACAGTGTCGGTCCTAGTCCATCCTGCTGACATTCCCCCTGACACCATTACATTTGAGCCAATGCCTGCACCAACTCCCATGCTGAGTGTGCAATCCCACACTCCTGATACAGAGTCCACCAGGGCTCCTGCCCCTAGTGTCCAGAGTGGCGCAGGACACTCAGGATCACCACCACCTTCCAAGCGGAAGAGGAAGAGTGCTCGTCCGGCACAGGCTGATGCCCCAGACATGGCTACACAGTCCGGCCCGTCCAGGAAGCCCAGCTTCACGGATGACGAACTGAATGCACTTGTCGAGTATGTGTCCGGACATGACAACGAGATGGTCATTGTTGCAGGATCCAAGACCACACCTGCACAACGCCAGGCACACTGGCAGACCGTTGCGGACATCGTAAGTGCCCTTGGAATCGTGAGGCGCACAGCCAATGATTGCTATAAGCGCTGGAATGACCTAAAGCGCAGGGCAAAGAGTAAGCTGGCCTCAAGTCATGCCGCAACTCTAGTGACTGGAGGTGGGTCTCCAGTAGTAGACATGGAACTCACTCCACATGAGTCAGTCGCTGGGACCTACGTCTTGGAGGAACAGATCCAAGGCGTGGGAGATCTGCCTGATTACGAGGCATTGTCCGGCGAGTGCACATGCATGTGTGTGTCATCCATGTGCATGGTGTGTGTGTGAGGGCTTCTGTTTGTGTGCCAGGTGAGAGTGTGTGCGCCTGAGTCGTATGGGTCAGCCATGTGCTTCATGCAATACATCCTGCACAGCTGCATTAGGCCATAGCAGTATCCCTTCTGCCAACAGTAGACATCTAGCCCAACTGCACGCCAGTTGCCCTTGAAGTGTCACCTTGCCACAACATTGTTGCTTATTTTTCACTGTTCATACAGGCAGATTGTTTGCATTCCACCACTTTTACTAGGCATTTCACAGTCCTCTAGTCACATGTCTGACATGGCTATGGTAAAGTGGAGTGACTTTGTTACCTGGATATCATTTGTTCACACATGTCCCTGTGCAATTGGACCATTTTGGACTGGCAGCTCCAGGTGAAAAATCTGACCTGTTTGAATTAGAAAAGCTATTACATGCGGGAACTGGACTGAATGAATAGGTGCTGCCCTCCTCTACATCTTCACTCAATAGCAATGGTACATGCCATCTGTGTGATGGCATGTGTGTTTCACCTGGCAATCACAGGCCAATGTGTGATGCCACTGCCAGGCAGCATGCAGAAAATGTGTTCATCTTCCATCTTGGTGTCATCAGTGTGTGCCATTTGCCTGCCCTTCATATGCAGTGAGGGTGCATGCATGGGAGGGTTTTAGTCATGTGGGACATGTGTCAATAAAGTACTGGTTCTCTTGCTTCTCAGCCCTCGTTGTGTGCCATGGTGCTAATGCCCGTTTCCATTTCTTTGTTTTTATGTCTTTGCAGGGGAAGACGCACCTGATACTGCTGGGGTTGTGGAGATGGTGCAGACCCAGGAGGGGTCCGAGGGCCGACCAACCACCAGTGAGGGACGTGGTGTGGTGG
Organism: Ambystoma mexicanum; assembly: GCF_040938575.1. Classification (NCBI taxonomy): domain Eukaryota; kingdom Metazoa; phylum Chordata; class Amphibia; order Caudata; family Ambystomatidae; genus Ambystoma; species Ambystoma mexicanum. The sequence continues at coordinate 670,520,036 of NC_090936.1, forward strand.
TGGGTGAGAACCCACAAGTGCTGCAGGTCGTGCTCTCAAGGGGTGTCTCTGGCTGCACCTCCCCCGAGCTGTACTCAGGTGTTGATTCGGATGAGACCTACGTGCCGTCGCACGTGAGTGTTCAAGGGAGGGATTCTGTTCTGTCCCACCCACCTGCACCAGGGTCAGAACCCTCAATTGGGATGTCAGTGTTGGCAGCTACACCTTTGGTGGTTACGGATGCAGGGTCACACTCCGCGACATCTGATCCTGTTCCTGGGCCAGCAGATCAGAGGGGGAATGCAGTCCTGCAGCCTCAGGCAGTGCCGGCACAGCAAGGCGCACTTCGCCTTGCCCCAGACAGGTGTGGTGCCCGCCGACGTGGTGGCCGTACGCCACCTGGCAATACCGCATGGGAGCAATCCATTTACGGTATGGCTACCCAACAGGCAGCATCATCAGAGATGATGGCTCAGGCCATGGATAGGGTGGCCACTTCCATTGTCCCCCCTGAAAGGCTGATGGAGCGACTACAGCAGGCAACCGACTCCATCTGCCAGTCACACAGGGAGGACATGTTGGCGTCCAACAGGGACAGGCGGGTGGCACTGGCGACTCTGCAGGAGGCCATCTCCATAGAGTCCCAGGGCCACAGGGAAGCCCTGAGGCAGGAGCTCCTTCACCTCAGGACGACTCTTGTTGAGCTTGAGGCTTCAACACACCAAAGGACAGAACAGCAGCTGGAGCGTCTCACCCGTATGCTCTCAGATGAGATGCAGGCAACGAGGGCGGAGGTCCGGGCATCCCGTGAGTTGTTGCATGGGGACCTCCGCACACTCATCCTCCAGAACCAGACCTACCACACCCGCATGCTTGCAGCCATGGAGGAGCAGACTAGGGCCTTGCGTGGGCTGCCTCCCATAGTGCAACCACCTCCGGATGCAGCTGCACAGGGTGATAATAGCGACAGCAGTGATACTCCCACAATAGGGTAGCCGTGTGGGCCATGAGCCCATGGAGGTGTTTTTTTTCCCAGGATCCACACAGGTGGGTTTTCGTGTGCACCTTGTCCTCGGACCTCCTGGGTGGCCTCCCAAACCCCCCCGGGCCCATCAATGGCCATTTTTGATTTTTATTTTTAATTTTTATTTTTGATTTTTATTTTTTGATTTTTATTTTTATTATTTATTTCTAATTAATTTTTCCCAATTATTTTGGGACAATTTGATGCCTTCCGTGGTTCCTGTGGGCATACGCTACATTGTGGCTGGGCACATGCAGGCTTGTCATGTATTTGGTTCAGATGCTTGGGTTTGAGTCACACACACCCCTCCTGCTTCCCGTTTCCATGGGCTTGCAAAGGGTGTGCCCAAGTGACATTGACGTACATGGTGACATTGGACTCCCATGAGCTGTGTGGGCAGTCTGTAGTCAATACTGTGTATACATTCGTAGTGCATATTGCTGTTGTGTTGTACACTGCATGTTGCATTGATGTGTAACTCATCATCTGTGTCTACCTCCCAATTTGCAGGTCCCTTCCTCATGTCTACACAAGGCCCTCTGGTCTGGAGATGGGGTCCATGTTGGCAGCAGTGCACCTACAACTCTACATGGCACCAACACTGCACAGTTGGTAGTGGTGGGAGTGCAGGCATTTCCAGGTGGTGAGACTACTAATATATAACATTTGTGATGGCATGTTAATGGTAGTACCTGCTCAAGTTTGTTGTTGGTCCTGCATTACTGTGAGCATTTCAGGTGTTGCAAGTTTCAATTAGGGACACTCTACATTGTGACACTAGTGTCATGTTGTGGGGATTACTTTGTTTACCTGCAAATAGCATGACATGGCACGGTGTGTCGTGTGGCGGTGCTGGGGATGGGTTGGCTCACATGGCACTGTCCTCTTGTTGCATTTTGCAAGTGGGTATTCATTTTAGCTGCTTGAATGTGTTACTTCACAAAACTGCATTGGTGGTGTCTGTGTGGGTAGGGATGCACACATTGTGACACTTCCAGGTGAACAATCTCAGGCTGATATGGTTTTCACGGTTCATTCTCCAGACATTCAGGATCAGTGTCAGGTTGAGTCATCATTGATTGTCAGATGGAATGTGCCAGGGCAGTGTGCACTCCACAGGGGTGTGATTTCTATGTGAAGTAATTAGCCACTAGCTGTGTACGGCCTGCCTCCCCCCGTGCCCTTTCCCCTCCCATGCGCAGCGGCTGTGCATGTGGTTGGGGATGTGGGGCCACCACCATGTCCACGGCCAGGCCCCGGCGTGTTGCAACGTTGTGCAGGACACATGCTGCCACTATGATCCTGCACACTACTGGGGGAGCGTACAACAGCTGCCCGCCAGAACGGTCAAGGGAGCGAAAGCGTGACTTTAGCACTCTGAATGTGCGCTCCACTATGCCCCGGGTTGTAATGTGGGCTGTGTTATATCTTACCTCGGGTGGCGTGGTGGGGTTCTGAATTGGCGTCATCATGTGGGGGCTGAGAGGGTAGGCACTGTCCCCTGTGGAGGTGGTGATTGGATTCATTGGTGGGGTTGTGACCTTGCTCAGTATCTGACATGCATGCATGTGCAGTGGCATTCATACTCACCAAGCAGCCATGTATCGCCATGCCGCCCAGCTTCTAGGTCCCGGCTTAGGGTGGACATTCGGTAAATGAAGCTGTCGTGGGTTGACCCGGGATAGTTGGCATAGGTGATGATTCCCTTGGCATTACATACTACCTGCACGTTGATGGAATGCCAGTGCTTGCGGTTCCTATAGATGTGCTCTGATGCCCTGGGGGGACGTAGAGCCACATGGGTGCAGTCGATGGCACCTAGCACTTTGGGGAATCGTGCCACACCGTAAAAATCCAGGGCGGCAGCATGCCTTTCTGCAGGTGTTCTGGGCAGGTATATGTGCCTGCGGACTGATGGGCGTGCAGTGATGATGTTCAAGACCTGGTGTAGGCAGCGTGACCTGTGATACACCACCCACAATGGCACTTGTCCGCTGAAATGATCCAGTGGCTAAGAAGTGCAGTACATTGAGGACCTTCTCCAGGGGGCTGAGTGCTTGGGAGCACAGGGTGGGTGATGTGAGGTCATCCTCCCACTCACTCACCAGGTCCAGTATAATGTGTGGTGAAAACCTGTACCTCCCATGCACCTGGTCATCAGGCATCCCGAAAAGGCTGGTTCTGGGTGTGAATATTCTGGCCCTGACTATCCTCCTCCTCCTTTGGTAGCCCACGCCCACTGCTGCTAGGAACTATATGTTCATCCTGGGTCTGAGCTTGTTATTTTGTCAGCGCGCAAATTTATGCGTTGCGCGTGTTGTAGGCGAGCGTGTGACCCGCGCACCCCTGAAATCCAGTACCCAGTCCAATAGCGTGTGGAAATTCCCGCGCACACCGGGATACAGGTGCGCTGACGTACTTGCGTGTGTAAGTGCCCGCGCACCCCTGATATACACGTACATAGGCCAATTGCGTGTACGCGCACTTTTGTCCAATTAAACGCGATGACACTCTGACGTGCTGTCCAATTACACGCGATGACACTCTGACGTGCAGTCTTTCCACGTGTGCTCTGTCATCACGTGCTGTGTGGGAAACACCCGTGCGGGTCACGTCACAGACGCGCTGAGGGCCTTTGGTCCAATAGAATCGCGTATGCGTGCTGACGCGTTTACGCGCTGAGGGCCTTTGGTCCAATAGAATCGCGTATGTGTGCTGACGCGCTTACGCGCTAAGGGCCTTTCCTCGATTTTCACGCCGACGTGCAGGATTTTCACGTGCCAAATCACTCCGTACCAAGCTGGCCACGCGTAAGCACACGGAAGACCACGCTCCTGCCCAGAAGGCCGAACTACTGCCCCCCACAGCCCCGAGCACGCTCCCACCTGCCATCTGCTGCTGCCTGACTGCCTGCTGCCCACGTGCACTGCCATTTGCTGCCTGCACATCAGCCAGGGGTGCTGTTGCTGTGACCATCCCTGCTGGAACTGAAGACGCCCGACTGGGATTCCATCGCTCCACAGCCCAGCCCCAGGACCCAGTTGCCAACCCACTCCTGCCTCTGGGGTTGTCATGTCGGGGCAAACACCATCTGTGACCACTGACAACCCCCGGCCAGAGAGGCAGAGGGGCACCAGCTTCAGTGCCACCGAAGTTGGTGTCCTGGTGGAGCAAGTCCTGGGGCAGTATGATGCCCTCTTTGGAAGTTCCCGCGCCGACAAGGAAGGATGGACTCGGACCTGGACTGACATCGTGACTGCCATCAACGCGGAGGGGGTGGCAGTCCGGGACTTACAACATGTCAGGAAGCGCTGGGAGGACTTCAGGTCCAGGACCCTGAACAAGGCCCGGCGCCTCTTGAAGGCAGCGGATGCCAAGGGGCGCCAGGGCCACTTGTCGGAAGAACAGATGAGGGTCCTGGAACGCATATCCCCAGCGCTCCACGTCCAGGTCCTAGAGAAGCAGACCCGTCTGGAGTCGAGCGGTGAGTGTACATGCATCCTGATTGTGAGCAGTGCGTGTGGTGATTATTCGGTATTGTGCAGGTTGCACATCTGTTTGTATGGGGTCGAGTATGGGTAGGGGTGTACAGGGCCGTGGGGCTGACACATGCAAGGGCTGTAATGTGTGAGACATGGATGGTGCTTGTGTGTGTAGGCTTGCATGCCAAATGCAGTTGTGCGTGCACACGTTTGGATGAATGTGTATGTAAGTAGACATGTCCGTGATGTCACGCATGTATGTTGTTTTCGGCTGCACGTATGAGCACTGTGTACATGTGCATGTGTGTGTATTTGACAAGGGTGCAACAGTGATGCAACATGGATGCATGTGACAGCGGTATGTGGAAGCCTGATTGGCAGATGTGACATGGATGCCCGTCTGAACAGTGCGACACTTGGCAGAGGTGTACACATGCATGCAAGTGTGGTGGTGTGTGTACATGTGTGGTGCACTTCCTGTGTTTCATGTGATGTGTGGCTCCCCTTTGTCTGCTCATGCAGTTGTATGTGTAGGGATGGTGGTGGCAGTTGCGATATGGCTGTGGTATGGCTCATGTGTGCGAGTTGCAATGACGTGTGTTGGGGATTGTGATGACATGTCTGAGGTTTGCCAATGCCACTCATGTGCAACTGTCATGTGTGTATGTGTCCATTGTACAGTGCCCTGATGCCTGTGTTTTGTTTCTCCCTGTCTGCAGCGTCAACTGATGAAGAGGGCGGAGAAGGTGCTGTGGAGCACAGCAGCGGGGATCCGACCGCCAGCCGGAGACGCAAGGCCCGGCTCCCCTCCCGTGTTGTCATCTCGTCGGGGAGTGAGGAGTCCGGTGCCGCGTCCCAGGCCGCAGCTGCCGGGGGGAGGTCCAAGAGGCGGAGGTTGGAGTTGGACTCCTCGGCAGCAGAAGGGGTAGCTGGGACCCCACATGGCCCAACAGGGGAAGATGGCACAGAGACATCCAGGTTGGTGGGGGGCTTGGTGGAGGAGGAGGCCGTGCAAGCACCAGAGACGGGGTCTGGAGGTGGGGATCCCACTGGTGCTAGTGGTGCAGTGCAGGACCAGGGACAGGAGGCAGCACAGGCCGCCGCGGAGGTGCCTGTGTGCAATCCTGTCCCCGATCCTGTCCCTGCATCATCTTGCACCAGCAGGGATGCCTACGTCCAGATCCGTTTTCAGGCAGGGGATGAGCTGACGTCAACTGGCCTTCCTCTGCCTGCGGACGTGGCCATCCAGGTCCGGGTTGAGCCTGTCCTGGCTGGTGTGGCGTTGCGTCAACGGGCCATGCGAGGTGACCTGCAGTCTTTTCATGGAGAGACTGCACGTCATCTCGAATGGCTCGTTGACCACGTCAGCCTGCTGGGACAGGTCACCCAGGCCGGATTCCTCCGTCTGATGGGGCTTGCTCCGACCCCCTCCTCAACTGGACCCCCTACGCGCCAGTCGTCCTCTGTGCCATCTTCCCACCCATCAGTCACCTGGGTGCCCTGTGGAGCTGCCTCTGACGGTGCGGCCAGGCTGGTGGAGGAGGCATCCCTGCCACAGTCGGGAGTCGGAGGTCCAGCAGGGGTGGCCACATCAACAATTGCACCCCAGCCGGCGGAGGATGTGCAGGCAGCAGGAGGCAGTGCACGGGCAGAGGCAGAGCCGCAGCAGCAACATGGTGGGAGCCATGAAGGCTCGGGGCCTTCGACATCGGAGGGGCAGGCATCGGCCGGAGGGCAGGAGGACCCAGGACAGAGTGTCTTCCGTGTGGCAGCGGTTGGGCCACGCCATAGGTGCGGAGCGGCGGCAGGCGGAAGAGGCGCGGCTCACAATGGTCAGGGCGGAGAACTCCATGCGGAGGGCCCTGAGGCGGGCCGAGTGCCTCGAGGCAATCCGCAGGGGGTTGGAGGAGGACACCGCGTCGTCCCTGCGGACCCTCGGGCCATGGAACTGGACCGCCTCCGGGACATCGAACAGGAGTTCGATGATGCCCTGGCCCGGAACACCATGGAGTGAGCCGCTGGACTTGCCCGCCGCCTTTGTATATAGTTCTTTAGTTTTAGGTTTCCTTTGTTTGTTCTTATGATTTGGAGTCGACGGACACTGCTCCACTTTTTGTATATAGTTGCATTTTAGTTAGGTTTTTTTGTAGGTTTCCTTTGTTCAGTTGGGCTCATGGACCCTTGGAAGTTTTTTACATGGTTCTTAATTTGATAGATTTTTTTTACATTTGACTTTGGACGAAATTTTTTTGGATTCTGATTTGCTGTTTTTATTTTTTTATACGGACATGCAGCTTATTTTTTCTCATTCCCATTGTAGTTTGTTTCATTTCTTTAGCATTCTTTCTTTTTTTCAATACAATTTTGTTTTCATACTTCACTGTGTGGTATCATCTCATTGGTTTCATGCATTTCATGTTGGGTGTTTTCCCATTCAATTGCAACCATTGTGTGTGACGGACATGGGTTCATTTGCTTTATGAACATTGGGGGTGTAACATGCAATTTCTATTTCCATGTGGGTGAATGGGTTACTTGGTAGGGCTTTTTGGCTGTGGAGGCTGACCATTACGCACATGATTGGGGATTGTGAGGACCTGGTGGAGGCTGCCCATGGTGGCTGGGGGGTGGGGGTGGTGGGAGACATGAGTGGGGGCCTGGTGGGGGCTGCCCATGGTGGCAGGGGGTGGGGGTGGTGGGAGACATGAGTGGGGGCCTGGTGAGGGCTGCCCATGGTGGCTGGGGGGTGGGGGTGCAGAGGGACATGAGTGGGGGCCTGGTGGAGGGTGCCCCTGGGGGGTGGGGGGAGACATGGGTGGGGGCCTGGTGGGGTGTGCCCCTGCACTGCTGGGGGGTGGTGGGAGACATGAGTGGGGGCCTGGTGGAGGGTGCCCCTGCACTGCTGGGGGGTGGGGGTGTTGGGAGACATGAGTGGGGGCCTGGTGGAGGGTGCCCCTGCACTGCTGGGTGGTGGGGGTGGTGGGAGACATGAGTGGGGGCCTGGTGGAGGGTGCCCATGGTGGCTGGGGGGTGGGGGTGGGTGGGAGACATGAGTGGGGGCTTGGTGGAGGGTGCCCCTGCACTGCTGGGGGGTGGGGGTGGTGGGAGACATGAGTGAGGGCCTGGTGGAGGGTGCCCATGGTGGCTGGGGGGTGGGGGTGCAGGGGGACATGAGTGGGGGCCTGGTGGAGGGTGCCCCTGGGGGGTGGGGGTGGTGGGAGACATGGGTGGGGGCCTGGTGGAGGGTGCCCATGGTGGCTGGGGGGTGGGTGGGAGACATGAGTGGGGGCCTGGTGGAGGGTGCCCCTGCACTGCTGGGGGGTGGGGGTGGTGGGAGACATGAGTGGGGGCCTGGTGGGGGCGGCCCATGGTGGCAGGGGGGTGGGGGTGGTGGGAGACATAAGTGGGGGCCTGGTGGGGGCTGCCCATGGTGGCAGGGGGGTGGGGGTGGTGGGAGACATGAGTGGGGGCCTGGTGGAGGGTGCTCCTGCACTGCTGGGGGGTGGGGGTGGTGGGAGACATGAGTGGGGGCCTGGTGGAGGGTGCCCATGGTGGCTGGGGGGTGGGGGTGGGTGGGAGACATGAGTGGGGGCCTGGTGTAGGGTGCCCCTGCACTGCTGGGGGGTGGGGGTGGTGGGAGACATGAGTGGGGGCCTGGTGGGGGCTGCCCATGGTGGCAGGGGGGTGGGGGTGGTGGGAGACATGAGTGGGGGCCTGGTGGGGGCTGCCCATGGTGGCAGGGGGGTGGGGGTGGTGGGGAACATGAGTTGGACATGGGTGGGGGCCTGCTAGCAGGTGCCCCACAGTGCTGGGGGGTGGGGGTGGTGCGAGACATGAGTGGGGGCCTGGTGGAGGGTGCCCATGGTGGCTGGGGGTGGGTGGGAGACATGAGTGGGGGCCTGGTGGAGGGTGCCCCTGCACTGCTGGGGGGTGGGGGTGGTGGGAGACATGAGTGGGGGCCTGGTGGAGGGTGCCCATGGTGGCTGGGGGGTGGGGGTGCAGGGGGACATGAGTGGGGGCCTGGTGGAGGGTGCCCCTGGGGGGTGGGGGTGGTGGGAGACATGGGTGGGGGCCTGGTGGAGGGTGCCCCTGCACTGCTGGGGGGTGGGGGTGGTGGGAGACATGAGTGGGGGCCTGGTGGAGGGTGCCCATGGTGGCTGGGGGGTGGGGGTGGGTGGGAGACATGAGTGGGGGCCTGGTGGAGGGTGCCCCTGCACTCTGGGGGGTGGGGGTGGTGGGAGACATGAGTGGGGGCCTGGTGGAGGGTGCCCATGGTGGCTGGGGGGTGGGGGTGCAGGGGGACATGAGTGGGGGCCTGGTAGAGGGTGCCCCTGGTGGCTGGGGGGTGGGGGTGGTGGGAGACATGAGTGGGGGCCTGGTGGAGGGTGCCCATGGTGGCTGGGGGGTGGGGGTGGGTGGGAGACATGAGTGGGGGCCTGGTGGAGGGTGCCCCTGGATGGTGGGGGGTGGGGGTGCAGGGGGACATGAGTGGGGGCCTGGTGGAGGGTGCCCCTGGTGGCTGGGGGGTGGTGGGAGACATGGGTGGGGGCCTGGTGGAGGCTGCCCCTGCACTGCTGGGGGGTGCGGGTGATAGGGGACATGAGTGGGGGCTGCCCATGGTGGCTGGGGGGTGGGGGTGGTGGGAGACATGCATTATTGATCAGTAGTGCAAGGTGACATGTGGGTTGGCTGGGGGGCATGCCCATGGTGGATGGGCTGCGTGCGGGACATGAGCAGGGGTGCAGGGTAGTCCCCCGTGGTGTGGGCTGCCTGCAGGGGCCGTGGAGGTTGTGGAGCGTACACCTGGGAGGACCCACACGGCCAATTCACGTGTAGTACAGGTTGGTGGGGGGCTTGGTGGAGGAGGAGGCCGTGCAAGCACCAGAGACGGGGTCTGGAGGTGGGGATCCCACTGGTGCTAGTGGTGCAGTGCAGGACCAGGGACAGGAGGCAGCACAGGCCGCCGCGGAGGTGCCTGTGTGCAATCCTGTCCCCGATCCTGTCCCTGCATCATCTTGCACCAGCAGGGATGCCTACGTCCAGATCCGTTTTCAGGCAGGGGATGAGCTGACGTCAACTGGCCTTCCTCTGCCTGCGGACGTGGCCATCCAGGTCCGGGTTGAGCCTGTCCTGGCTGGTGTGGCGTTGCGTCAACGGGCCATGCGAGGTGACCTGCAGTCTTTTCATGGAGAGACTGCACGTCATCTCGAATGGCTCGTTGACCACGTCAGCCTGCTGGGACAGGTCACCCAGGCCGGATTCCTCCGTCTGATGGGGCTTGCTCCGACCCCCTCCTCAACTGGACCCCCTACGCGCCAGTCGTCCTCTGTGCCATCTTCCCACCCATCAGTCACCTGGGTGCCCTGTGGAGCTGCCTCTGACGGTGCGGCCAGGCTGGTGGAGGAGGCATCCCTGCCACAGTCGGGAGTCGGAGGTCCAGCAGGGGTGGCCACATCAACAATTGCACCCCAGCCGGCGGAGGATGTGCAGGCAGCAGGAGGCAGTGCACGGGCAGAGGCAGAGCCGCAGCAGCAACATGGTGGGAGCCATGAAGGCTCGGGGCCTTCGACATCGGAGGGGCAGGCATCGGCCGGAGGGCAGGAGGACCCAGGACAGAGTGTCTTCCGTGTGGCAGCGGTTGGGCCACGCCATAGGTGCGGAGCGGCGGCAGGCGGAAGAGGCGCGGCTCACAATGGTCAGGGCGGAGAACTCCATGCGGAGGGCCCTGAGGCGGGCCGAGTGCCTCGAGGCAATCCGCAGGGGGTTGGAGGAGGACACCGCGTCGTCCCTGCGGACCCTCGGGCCATGGAACTGGACCGCCTCCGGGACATCGAACAGGAGTTCGATGATGCCCTGGCCCGGAACACCATGGAGTGAGCCGCTGGACTTGCCCGCCGCCTTTGTATATAGTTCTTTAGTTTTAGGTTTCCTTTGTTTGTTCTTATGATTTGGAGTCGACGGACACTGCTCCACTTTTTGTATATAGTTGCATTTTAGTTAGGTTTTTTTGTAGGTTTCCTTTGTTCAGTTGGGCTCATGGACCCTTGGAAGTTTTTTACATGGTTCTTAATTTGATAGATTTTTTTTACATTTGACTTTGGACGAAATTTTTTTGGATTCTGATTTGCTGTTTTTATTTTTTTATACGGACATGCAGCTTATTTTTTCTCATTCCCATTGTAGTTTGTTTCATTTCTTTAGCATTCTTTCTTTTTTTCAATACAATTTTGTTTTCATACTTCACTGTGTGGTATCATCTCATTGGTTTCATGCATTTCATGTTGGGTGTTTTCCCATTCAATTGCAACCATTGTGTGTGACGGACATGGGTTCATTTGCTTTATGAACATTGGGGGTGTAACATGCAATTTCTATTTCCATGTGGGTGAATGGGTTACTTGGTAGGGCTTTTTGGCTGTGGAGGCTGACCATTACGCACATGATTGGGGATTGTGAGGACCTGGTGGAGGCTGCCCATGGTGGCTGGGGGGTGGGGGTGGTGGGAGACATGAGTGGGGGCCTGGTGGGGGCTGCCCATGGTGGCAGGGGGTGGGGGTGGTGGGAGACATGAGTGGGGGCCTGGTGAGGGCTGCCCATGGTGGCTGGGGGGTGGGGGTGCAGAGGGACATGAGTGGGGGCCTGGTGGAGGGTGCCCCTGGGGGGTGGGGGGAGACATGGGTGGGGGCCTGGTGGGGTGTGCCCCTGCACTGCTGGGGGGTGGTGGGAGACATGAGTGGGGGCCTGGTGGAGGGTGCCCCTGCACTGCTGGGGGGTGGGGGTGTTGGGAGACATGAGTGGGGGCCTGGTGGAGGGTGCCCCTGCACTGCTGGGTGGTGGGGGTGGTGGGAGACATGAGTGGGGGCCTGGTGGAGGGTGCCCATGGTGGCTGGGGGGTGGGGGTGGGTGGGAGACATGAGTGGGGGCTTGGTGGAGGGTGCCCCTGCACTGCTGGGGGGTGGGGGTGGTGGGAGACATGAGTGAGGGCCTGGTGGAGGGTGCCCATGGTGGCTGGGGGGTGGGGGTGCAGGGGGACATGAGTGGGGGCCTGGTGGAGGGTGCCCCTGGGGGGTGGGGGTGGTGGGAGACATGGGTGGGGGCCTGGTGGAGGGTGCCCATGGTGGCTGGGGGGTGGGTGGGAGACATGAGTGGGGGCCTGGTGGAGGGTGCCCCTGCACTGCTGGGGGGTGGGGGTGGTGGGAGACATGAGTGGGGGCCTGGTGGGGGCGGCCCATGGTGGCAGGGGGGTGGGGGTGGTGGGAGACATAAGTGGGGGCCTGGTGGGGGCTGCCCATGGTGGCAGGGGGGTGGGGGTGGTGGGAGACATGAGTGGGGGCCTGGTGGAGGGTGCTCCTGCACTGCTGGGGGGTGGGGGTGGTGGGAGACATGAGTGGGGGCCTGGTGGAGGGTGCCCATGGTGGCTGGGGGGTGGGGGTGGGTGGGAGACATGAGTGGGGGCCTGGTGTAGGGTGCCCCTGCACTGCTGGGGGGTGGGGGTGGTGGGAGACATGAGTGGGGGCCTGGTGGGGGCTGCCCATGGTGGCAGGGGGGTGGGGGTGGTGGGAGACATGAGTGGGGGCCTGGTGGGGGCTGCCCATGGTGGCAGGGGGGTGGGGGTGGTGGGGAACATGAGTTGGACATGGGTGGGGGCCTGCTAGCAGGTGCCCCACAGTGCTGGGGGGTGGGGGTGGTGCGAGACATGAGTGGGGGCCTGGTGGAGGGTGCCCATGGTGGCTGGGGGTGGGTGGGAGACATGAGTGGGGGCCTGGTGGAGGGTGCCCCTGCACTGCTGGGGGGTGGGGGTGGTGGGAGACATGAGTGGGGGCCTGGTGGAGGGTGCCCATGGTGGCTGGGGGGTGGGGGTGCAGGGGGACATGAGTGGGGGCCTGGTGGAGGGTGCCCCTGGGGGGTGGGGGTGGTGGGAGACATGGGTGGGGGCCTGGTGGAGGGTGCCCCTGCACTGCTGGGGGGTGGGGGTGGTGGGAGACATGAGTGGGGGCCTGGTGGAGGGTGCCCATGGTGGCTGGGGGGTGGGGGTGGGTGGGAGACATGAGTGGGGGCCTGGTGGAGGGTGCCCCTGCACTCTGGGGGGTGGGGGTGGTGGGAGACATGAGTGGGGGCCTGGTGGAGGGTGCCCATGGTGGCTGGGGGGTGGGGGTGCAGGGGGACATGAGTGGGGGCCTGGTAGAGGGTGCCCCTGGTGGCTGGGGGGTGGGGGTGGTGGGAGACATGAGTGGGGGCCTGGTGGAGGGTGCCCATGGTGGCTGGGGGGTGGGGGTGGGTGGGAGACATGAGTGGGGGCCTGGTGGAGGGTGCCCCTGGATGGTGGGGGGTGGGGGTGCAGGGGGACATGAGTGGGGGCCTGGTGGAGGGTGCCCCTGGTGGCTGGGGGGTGGTGGGAGACATGGGTGGGGGCCTGGTGGAGGCTGCCCCTGCACTGCTGGGGGGTGCGGGTGATAGGGGACATGAGTGGGGGCTGCCCATGGTGGCTGGGGGGTGGGGGTGGTGGGAGACATGCATTATTGATCAGTAGTGCAAGGTGACATGTGGGTTGGCTGGGGGGCATGCCCATGGTGGATGGGCTGCGTGCGGGACATGAGCAGGGGTGCAGGGTAGTCCCCCGTGGTGTGGGCTGCCTGCAGGGGCCGTGGAGGTTGTGGAGCGTACACCTGGGAGGACCCACACGGCCAATTCACGTGTAGTACTCCCCAGAACCCCTGAAATACACATACCCTGCTGAAATCGCGTGTGGAACTTCCCGCGCACCCCTGAAATACACGTACCCTGCTCGCACTGGGCCAATCGCGTGTGGAACTTCCCGCGCACCCCTGAAATACACGTACCCTGCTGAAATCACGTGTGGAACTTCCCGCGCACCCCTGGAATACACATACCCTGCTGAAATCGTGTGTGGAACTTCCCGCGCACCCCTGAAATACACGTACCCTGCTGAAATCGCGTGTGGAACTTCCCGCGCACCCATGGAATACACGTACCCTGCTCGCACTGGGCCAATCGCGTGTGGAACTTCCCGCACACCCCTGGAATACACATACCCTGCCGAAATCGCGTGTCGAACTTCCCACGCACCCATGGAATACACGTACCCTGCTCGCACTGGGCCAATCGCGTGTGGAACTTCCCGCGCACCCCTGAAATACACGTACCCTGCTGAAATCGCGTGTGGAACTTCCCGCGCACCCCTGGAATACACATACACTGCTGAAATCGTGTGTGGAACTTCCCGCGCACCCCTGAAATACACGTACCCTGCTCGCACTGGGCCAATCGCGTGTGGAACTTCCCGCGCACCCCTGAAATACACGTACCCTGTCGTAATCGCGTGTGAGACTTCCCGCGCACCCGGTATACACGCACACGTATTTTTTGTCAGCGGGTGTCCGTGTTTGTGGGTACCCCTTTGCACGTCATTTGTCCTGGAGGGCCACAATATAGGACATTCATCATGGCTGTATATAGGTGCTATTTGTTGGCGCACCTTTTGGCGCACATTTCTTCCAGGCGCAGAGACGCTATCGCCTGCTTTCTTGTGGCGGTCGTGTTTGTGCCTGTGCGCTGGTTTGAGCATGCGCTTTTTTGCCCTATTCTATTCCATGAATACGTGTTGTAGGCGAGCGTGTGGGCGTTCCGCGCACTTGTACCCTGTACTTCCCCCGTGACGCCCACGTTTTGGCAAGTTGTTCCCCATTCCGAGTGTTACGCCCCGTGTTCCGCCTACTTTTGTTGCGTGCGCCACGCTATGTGCGATTTTCGCTGTGGCCTGTGCGATTTTCGCTGTGACCTGGCGCACGCAGTTAGATGGCCTGTGCGCCAACGTGCGCCGCGCACTTTTTATCGCACATCCGATGGTTTTCTCGCGCACGGCCTTCCATGAATCGATGTGCGCTGCTTTTCGTGCGATTTTCGCACTTGCACTGCGATTTTCGCTATTCCACTGCGATTCGCACGTTTTTGCCCACTTGCGCCGCGCTAATTATTCCATGAATCGGCCTGATGGTGTTTCTCCACAAAATGCTTCACCATAGGGGCAAGTAGTATTTCATTCTTGATGCAGCTCTTGTGTTCAATAATGTGTGTTTTTATCTTCCTATTAGTCTTGCTTATGTATCTAATTTTACATGCACAGGTGATCATGTACACGGTATATTCAGTGTTACAGTTAGAAAGGTGTTTTTGTTGCCACATTTTGTCAATTCCAATAACTACTACTTTGGATTTGGAGGTCATTTTACAGACAGTGCAGTTTCCGCACGGATAATGTCCGATGAGGGGGTCGAGGCCCCATGTTCGAGTTAAGCTTGCAGTAGTGGGCATCTTCATTTTCAATTTGCTACTACACACGCAGTTACTAATCGTTGTTGACTTTTTGTAGGCGAAGAGGGAGAATGGCAATTTGGAGGAGGAGTTTTTAAAAACCTTCCATTGTTTACGAACAATGTTACGTATTGTAAGGCTCGTGTTTGTGAAGGTGTTGACACAGACTAATCTCTCATCAGAAGGCCGTTTGATATCATCTTCCAGGAGAGCGTTGTGATTATTGTTCAAAGCCCTTTTGACAGCTTTTTTTTAACCCATTTCTTGGGAAAGCCTCTCTGCCTTAATTTGCTCGTCAAGTTCTTAGCTTCTTCCTCAAAAGCAACCTAGTGGCTACTATTCCTTTTCAATCTAAGAAAATGCCCGTAGGGCAAATAGTCCCTAATATGTCTAATATGATGACTCTGGTCATGCAGGAGCAAATGTTTTCAGTAGTTTTATGAAATTGTTTGACCAAATGTTGGCTTGATTCGTGGTAAATAGTGAAATCCAGAAAGTCAATGGGCCTCATTCCGAGTATGGAGGTAGTCATGGCGCTATTTGCAAATAGCGCCATTACTACCTACCATATCGGGTCCGGGTCGGACCTGGTTCAATGGGGACTTAACGGTCCATTCCGACCCTGGAGGGACCGGTAAGTCCCTAATGAAAAATCCATTCCCCATTCCCATTTGAGCCCCCATAGGGCTCAATGGGAATGGGGAAGTAGCTAATAACGGTACCGCAGTTTGCGGTACTGTTATTAGCTCTCTGGTCCCTTAGCGGCTCCCACTAAGGGCGTCTGGTACAACCAGGCGCCCATTGCGGGACCTGCTAAGGGACCTCGGAATAGGGCACAAAGGGATTACCGGCACCAATGTCCTTTTTTTTCAAAGAATTCAACATATAAATTGGCTAAACTCGGGGCCATGGTGGCACCCATGGCCGTACACTCTATTTGTTAGTAAAATGACCCATGACATTCAAAATTGTTTCTTGTCCAGGAAACTTCGATGCACCAGAGTATAAAAGACATAGGAACAGGATCACTATCAGTTCTAGCTAACATAATTTCTTCCATCGCATCTAGAGTTTCACTTTGCAGGATGTTGGTATACAATGAAATTATGTCAAGGCCAATGAGATAGTTGGTGTCTAGATCGTAAGGATGATGTTCAAGTAAACTACAGCACATAACTCCAAGATCCATCCATCAGACCTTCCACCCACCAGGAAAGCAAAAATATTCATAGAACGCATCGCCGGATGAACAACACACTGCTTATGCATGCGGACCAATAGGCATGTAAATGCATCTCACCAATGTGGCCTACATATCCCTGTTTGCACATACCTTGGAAATATCCCACCTCAATCAGGCACAAACATTCCTACAATGTCGGCCTCCTATTTCCGCTTTCCCTCTGAGTAAAGTACCCCCGCGTGATTGATGCGTGCGCTCATTCGTCACAACAGGCAGCCTCCATTCCTTCCTGAGCCAGCCGCAGCTCACATTCAAGACGGAATGGTGAGATGTATTAAATAATCTCATATTTCCGTTTAACTGTCTTTAGCGCTCGGCACAATGTTTTGCTATTATATATGGTTCATTATAACTCCCTCAATAAAATGAATGTCCAAATACCACATTCATACTCTCATCTCTATATTAAGTATCAGCTTGCAATACACTCCTAATGGGGCAGAAATCGATTATTGTATCTCAACAGCTACATCAAATAAAATAAACTGCACAGTGATGGCCACAGAGGGCCTGATCTCAGTATATTAATTCCACGGTCTCAGCACTTACGTGAACTTTTATACTACATTAAAAACATACATTTACTCTTAATTCTAACACCTAATGCATAAACATATACCCATGGGGCTAAAATATAACCAAGCCCATCTCCTTTAACACGGGAAATATCCCAGAGTCCAAATTAATCTCACGGCCTCCGCTGGATCCTCCATTGTTTTAACGCCCCCCTGGTAGATATAGCTTCTGTATACCTGGCTTTACTAGGGCAGTATTTAAAAGTTTTTACTTTGCCAATCTCTTTGCTTCAGTAAATGCTTTCTGTTTCTCAACTAAATCCTTTGGGAAATCTGGGAAAATTTCAATTGGATCTCTGTTATAATGAACACGCCCCTTCTTCCTCGCTGTCTTCAATAATTTCTCCTTTGCACTGAATTTGTTGAATATCAAAATATGTCTGGGTTTCATGGTAGTAAAAAGGCCAACCCTGAAAGCATAATCCAGGTCTCCTGTACACAGGACATCTTCTCCACATGTCCCATTCAGCACCTGTATAATAACCACTTCCAGCGGTTTTCCTTCGGATTCACTCTCAGGGAGGCCAACCAATCTGAGGTTCTGCATCCTTGCCTTTAGATCCAACTCCAGATGTTTAGCTTTTACCTCAGCCAGTTCTTTCCTCATGTCATCATATGCCCTGTAGCTTTCAGTGATTTCAGTTGCCAGTCCTGAGAGTTCCTTCTCTACCTGGGAAACTCTCCACTCCAAGTTAGATACTTCACTATTGAGATCTGTCAAGGAAGACTTCATCTCACCCACATCCTGGGCTACCTTTAGTAGCA
This sequence comes from Ambystoma mexicanum, assembly GCF_040938575.1. Taxonomy (NCBI): domain Eukaryota; kingdom Metazoa; phylum Chordata; class Amphibia; order Caudata; family Ambystomatidae; genus Ambystoma; species Ambystoma mexicanum. Next base: position 670,537,436 of record NC_090936.1, read on the forward strand.
TAGAGTAGATGTCTTTAGGAGTAGGAGCCTTACCCATTCCAGTTTAGATTTTTTCGCAACTGGGTTCTCTAGGGTCTCTATCTTCTTTTTGGTGTTCATGAAGTCAATATCCTTTCAAATATCTGAGGCCAGAGGGACAGGAGTTCTAAGCTCAAGTTGCTGCTTGCTCAGCCAACATTCCATTATCCCCTGGAAATGGAATTCTATATTCTCAGAACGTTGATCAATTAAATGGCAGGAACCATTTAATGGTTACATAATTGATACTCGTTTTAAATTTTATAGGCCGGTTAGTCCGAGTACAGAGGACCTTGTTTACACAGTCGATCAGGGGTGATAACCTCCTCAGGAGGTTGTTCCCCAGTAAACAAGGTGTGTCCTCTGGAGTCACGACTATCACCGGATGTTTAACTCTATGTCACCCAATTTTTATTTACAGATCTGCAGTCCCCTTGACAGAAATATCATTCCTGTTGAAATGTTGTAGTTGCCAGGTAAGTGGTGTGAAGGAAATTTGGTGGCCCTACCCCATCCTGAGTTCAGCATGTCACAGGCCTTTTTGGACAGAAGGGTGGCTTGGGATCCACTATCCACCGGAGCTGATCATTCACACTGACCCTGCACCTTGACCGGTGCATACAATCGGCTGATTTTCTCCGTCAAGGTGCAAAGAAAGTATGAGTTATTTGACAGCCTGGTGGTCATTTAACTCTGACACTGTGTGATCTTGGGCAATTTTCTGTGTCGGAGATCGGGAATCTATGAATAACATTTTGCAACTAACAATGGGTGGATTTGGGGAATCCTCTTTCTCCCCTGATTCTTTGCTGTTCCCCTTTACCTGGAGCTAGTTCTCAGAACCTGTTTAGGGGACGGGCACCTCCTCAATTTCAATTCTGTCTGGCTCGCATTTTTGGGGTTGAAGAGTTTCTTGTTCTGGGTCAGTCACCATACTTACCCTGTCCCACTCAGGGTCTTTTGGGACCCATTTTTCTTTGGGAGGGATCACCTCTTTGTTAAAGAGAAGGTTGCCCGAGTCCTACAGAGATTCTTCTCTTTCAAAGTGAATGATTTGGAGCTTCTCCACAAAGAGGGTTCTCTTTTAACTTTTCCTACTTGCCCTCTGTACTTGAGGTTCCACCTTTTTGGGGGTAGACTATGCATTTTCAGGCTCAGAGGTTTCCAAGGGTTTTGTTCTGGTGGGAAAGAGAGTTTCCTCTAGGGCTTGGCGTCTATCTTCCACCCGGGACCCCTTCTCAGGAACCTGTTGGCTGTCAGACTTTTCCTTCAGTCATTTCCCCACCAGAGCAACAGACCTGGGTGTTGCAGTGTTCCGGACAGCAGGTTACAGTTGAGGGTTTGACTGAGCCCTCAGCATGCGTCCCAGATGGTTGGGAAACTTTTTCTTGTTGTAAGGAGGTCTCTGGTCATACCTCTGCTGCTCCCAGAAAGGGTAACAGTCCCTTCTCCCGGAGCAGTTTGGGTATTGTAAGTTTCCCCCATAATTTTCCATCCTGGGTTTCCCTTCTGCCGGGTTCACACAGATTTATTGCCCTGGAAGTGGGGGGAGAGAAGTGGATTATTCGGGAAGTTCTAGTTTGTGGGGGTGGGGGGGGGGCCTACCTGGGGAAAAAGTTCCGGTTGGGAGGTGGAGTAATACTACTTTCCTGAGGGAGGTTTGGGGGAGGTTTCTCTGGGCAGTACTTACCTGGTTGGACCCCACCACCTCTATGCCAGGGGAGTGTAAACATACCACAGGATTGGCCTATTGCCCTTGTATCTCAGACTTACATAGGTGCCAGGGTCAGATGGGTCACCATTCTGATGCCCTGTCTACTATTTGATTGGGCTGGGTACGAGGGTCTTCTCTGCCTTTCATTCTGCTTGTTGGCATAAGGAGTATTTTTAGCCCCCCCCCTCGTCTCCAGATCCAATGGAGGGGTAGTTTTCACATCTGCCACCTTCGCAGCAGCAGGTGTAGTAGAGGGTTTAGGGGTTGTATTTACACTCATTGGGCTTCTGGACCTCGTAGATCCTAGTGGCCTGTTCAATCACCCAATCTAGGGTCCTGTGCTCATACAAATCCACCACCAGCTGAGTCATGATGTATTTGGGGAGTGCACTATTCGTGTTCACGGGTCAGAAAGTCTATGCAAATGCTTGTTTAAATCCTGTACTAATCCCCTAGGTGTCTGGTGTTTGTCACATTGCAAGATATATGCTCCCCTACAGGCCTCTTGTGGGTTCCGGTGGGTGGAAACATTTTTCAATACGGCTGCCTTAAAAGTGGACCACTTGTAGTGATCCTGATCCTCCAGCCCTGCAAAGAGGCTGGAGTATTCACAGGATAATGTCCACTTGACAAACTCCATACAATTCACATAACTGTGTATTCCAAATGATGTCATCATTTGCTCATAAAGCTCCAAGTGCTCCCATGCTGAATATTTTGCATTCTTATGGTCGGGAGTCATAAAGCTCTTTATGGCGTTTATCAGTCGAATCAGGCTTTTAACAAAACCCTTTGTCTGTTTGGGAGCCTTCCTTTTCCTCTGCACTCGAGTCCACTCACCTTCTGACTCAGAGCTGTTACTGTTTGTAGTCCATTCCCTGTCCTCTATGCGCTCCAGATCTCGGTGAGATTGGGAATGCCTACCGGATCACAGGGTCTGGACTCCTCTCTCTTAAGGCACCGTTAACTCTCAGGGTTGTTTCCCCTGTAGTCTGCTTTTTGTGCCAGAGTGCAACCATTCGCTTCATCACCCCTTCCAGGTAGGCTGGGGAAATCCCCCCCATGCCCTTGAATGTGCAGAGGTTTTCAGAATGCTCTACCTAGGCCGAAGCTTTGGATCTTCTCTTTCTGCAAAGCGGAATAGGTGGTCCCTCTGTACATTCATGAATACATTTTCTGCCAGTCCAACTACTGGATTTTCTCATCATAGGAGTCTTCACGGTCAGAAGTACTCCCAGGGGTATTTTGTATTTCCGAGGACACACTGGTCCGGCCTCCTTCCCTTCTGGGTAAAGATAAATATTCATCAATATCTTATAAGGATTGTCCTTCTGGCTCAGTTGTGCTAGGCCTGGGTGAGTCCAGTTACCTCATGTTTCCCTGTTCTTGGTAAGTGGTGTGTGAGGTCAGTTGCCATCGGGACAGTTGTGGCTAACTGGCATGAGATCCCTGGTAGAGAGGATATTGCACCTTTATCAGTAGGCGCTTTTCCATAACCTGGCTGGTCAGGCTGCCTCAATGCCTGTTTGTCAAACTCTCACGCCTGCTTCTCTCGGTCTTGATTTCCTGACAGTACTCCAAGAGCTGGCTTTTTAACTCCTAGACCAAGGTCTGTGTTGTCTCGAGTACCCTGATCTGAGCAAAGACACAATCTTTCATTTGCTGTAATTCCTCCTGAAATGCTTAATTTTCTTCCTGGGAGTGCACTATGATGCGTGCATATTCCAGGAACTTGTCTTTCAAGAGACTGATCTCTTTCTCCAACGCACCCCTACAATTCGCTGCCTGTCACAGGTCAGCCTCTACTTGCTTCACACGTACCACAAGTTCCCTGTTTTCCTCTCTAATTCTGGTCAGTTCCCAAGAGTCTGACAATTCCTTTTCTGCATCATGGTCTTTTACCAGCTGCAAATTCTGTTGCTTCAGAACTCTCAGAACACACTCTTTATGTGCACCTTGCAGTGCAGAAAATGCATTTCACTCCCTGCGCTCTCTTGTTGCTGAGTTTTGAGATCATTTTTGAGTTGCTCAAGTAGACTTTCTTGTTTTAATTCCAAGATGTGGCTCTGTTGTACTTTAACTTCTAACTAAGTTCTCGCTGGGTAGCTTTCAAAATCACAGTCTAACTCTGAACACAGCCCTTACTCTTTGGGAATCTTTCTTCCACTAACTGTAAATGAAAGTACACATACACTGTGAACAGAGACATTTTCATCAGCTCGTCACAAGTTGTTTGTGTCATGTAAAAGTCTGTGAGAACTTGATGTAACAGACACATGTCAAATGCCAAATGTCAGCGCCAACAGAGGTAACCTCCTGCATCCTCCTTGTTTGCCAAATTTAATTTTCTTCCTCCTTCCATTCCCCTGTAGGGAATAATTTGGAAAGGAGGTGTTTCCTGGCATCTCTAACTTCAATGGTGATCATTTTTAAAACGTCCTTTTTGCAATTTTTTTGTAGCAAAAATCACCTTGTTCCCACTTAATGTCCACTCACAATGCCAAATCAAAAATCAATTCTTACTCAATCTTAATTTATCATACACCTCCATGGAACTCAGGGTTCAAGTCCTCACAGCACTTTAACAAAACAAAGAGGACTTTCCCTCCACCTTAATGCACTAACATCAAAATGAATGCTCTGTCACCATGTACTTGTCATGAGTCAGAAATAGATAGCCAAATCCCGGCCACTAGCCCCCAATTTGTAACGGTTTATTGAGCGGCCACCCTCAACACAGGGAGCTCCTTCCCTCCCTGAGGTAGGTGTCACACAATAAAAGGTTAATGATGGTTCTTTTATTCAGCCCTATCTCCAATTCAAATAATACCCCTTTGATCACTACCCCTGAGCTCCCAATGAGCCAAGAACCAGGTCGGTGTACAGGAAATATATTTGTATTTATTTAAATTAGAAGTAATAGAAATCACAATAACCGACACGTCACCTTCTTTGTGGCTCACAATTACCTTCTTGTGACACAAAAAAAAAGAAAAATCAAACAAATTACAATACTTTTTGGTTTTACAGATTACACTTCAAGAAATAATTGAACTTGTCAATTAACAAGAGTCATTTACATGTGTAATGCTGTGCAATTTCGATGTTCCTTCATGCTTAAAAGGCGAGCAGTTGGGTTTATAGTTTGGTACAAATGCATATGGCAATTATGTTTTCACCCACCCTTTTGGTTTCAAATAAACATAAGGTGATTTAACAGTTTATATTCAGACCGTCCTCCTTACTGAAAGGTCGGTGTTGGGGAAGTTGGACAGTAAAATTTGGATAATTTGAGAATTTTGCTTTTTTAGACCGCCCCTCCACTTAAAGGATTGTGCTGGGGAAGCTGAACAGACAGGATTTACCCAATTAAATTACAGTCTATAGTTTTCAGCGCACGCTGGGAATGAGCTTTATTAATTTCAAATTTTAAAATAAATCGCCCTGTGGTGTTCTGCCAAGGGGAATTAACTAAATTAATAGTGTTTTAGCTCAAAAGGCTAAGGATCTACACAGTTTTGCCCCCACCCTTCCCACCTGCTATAAGGGCAATAGATTTAAGGCCAGCAGATCCTCCCACCAACTTTTGGTTGCAAAGGGTTAAATTCTACTTACATAGAAAACTTCTGTTTAAAGTTCAGAAAAGCCAGCTGCATGTCAGGACCCTCTGGAAGACAGGGCAGGGGTCTGGTCACTCCACTCTCAAGGATGGTCCCCACCTCTCCCCTCATAGGACACAGCTTTTAGGCCTTCCCAGAAATAGACAGCGCCACCCAGAGGCTATCTCTGCAAAGTCTCATTTTGGTGTTTCCTGGCAGCAGTCAGTGGTCATTTTCAGCAGCTCTCCTTGATGGTAAATTTCAGCAGCTCTGTCTCGTCCTCATGGTGCATCTAATTAATATAGCTGCGATGACACCATCAAGTTTACAATCTTGGGGAGTACCCTGCAAGAGTTCTCGCAAAAAAGGATTAGTCAGCTACCCCTTTCTCTCCTCCCATATCCATCCCCTTTAAGGTTTGGCTTAGGAGTCTGGAGCAGACATATAGCAGTTTCCATTTGCAATCCCCTTTGTTGTCATATGAGATTTTTGGCAAAAACAAGTTATGTGGCAAAACATCATTTTACTATTAACAGCCAATATATGGGATACATTACTCACCGTAATCGTATTTCTGATGCTTGTATCTGCTTAGATTCACATGCTGTGCATAGGCCGACATCTAGTGGAAGCTGCGGAGTATTAGTTTGTTTTTCGAAACTCGAAAATGGGCGTCGACACAGGGCGTGCCAGTAATACTATCCCTAGCGTGAAGTCCACTGTACCCAAGATCCCTCACGCGTCTAGGATCCTCAGATTGTATTTTTTCTGACATGAGGTAGCATGAGGAGTAGCGTGAGTACAGATAATCCAAGCAGATAGATAGAAAGGTAAGACTACAAGCAACCATGCGCCTTCTCTCAGAGGGGAGGAAGGGTGGGTCGCATGTGAATCTAAGCAGATACAAGCATCAGAAATACGATTACGGTGAGTAATGTATCCCTTCTGAGGCTTGTGGAATCTGCATAGATCACATGCTGTGCATAGATTAGCGAGCAGTACCTGAAAAAGGAGGTGGGATGTGAGAAAGGTCATAAGCAAATAAGTGTCTTAGAACCGCTTGTCCCACTTGTGTATCTGCGTTGGAATGGGTGTCAATGCAGTAATGCTGAGTAAAAGTGTGAATAGACCTCCAAGTAGCTGCTTTGCAAATGGTGTCAAGGGGTACATTTGCAATGAAAGCCAGAGTGGCCCCAATGCCTCTAGTAGAGTGGGCTCTTGGCGTAAAAGGCAGAGTTCTTTCAGAGAGTGAGTAACACAGCTGGATACAGTTAATAATCCACTTCGAGATGGCACCTTTAGAGACGCGATCCCCCTCTCTGCCTGTAGCTACAGAGACAAACAGTTAATCTGTTTTTCTTAGCGGTCTGGTCTTATTTACATAGTAGAGGACCGCCCTACGCACATCTAGGGTGTGTAGTTTCACCTCAGCCGAGCTTTGAGGGTCCTGGAAGAAAGCCGGAAGCTCGATGGACTGGTTTACGTGGAATTTAGATATAAACTTAGGTGAGAACCTAGGGTGTGTGCGTAAAACCAGTTTGTCTTTATGGACAGTAAAGAAGAGATTCCTGCACTGACAGAGCCTGAATTTCACTGACTCTTCTTATAGAAGTAATAGCTACTAAGAAGGCCGTTTTATAAGTCAGGTGTTTGAGACTGCTTTTATGCATGGACTCGAAAGGGGGTCCCATGAGCTTGGATAGCACCACATTAAAGTCCCACCCTGGTGGTGGGTTTGAAATGGGAGTGTGAAGTCTCTTTACTCCTTCCATGAAGGCTTTAACTACTGGTACTTTCCACCACGAGACCTTGCTATGGGAAGTGGTGTATGTCGACAGGGCTGCCAGGTGTACTTTCAGTGAGTTAAAAACCAACCCTGCATCTAGCAGGTGGAGCATGTATGTAACAATAGTGGAAGGAGTGCAATCAACAGGGTTGATTTGTCTACTCTGGCACCAGATAACGAACCTCTTCCACTTGTCAAAGTAACAGTGCCTTGTGTTTGGTTTCCTAGATTCTTTTAGGATGTCCATACACCTCTGTGGTAAATTGAGATGTCCAAACTCTATGACCTCAGGAGCCATGCTGCCAGGTTCATTGAGTTGGGTTGCTGGTGCACTGTTTGACCTTGGTGCTGGGACAGTAGGTTGTACCAGGCTGGAAGTTTGATGGGATTGCACACCGCCATCCTGCGTAGGTGTGGGAACCACGGTTGTCTTGCCCACATGGGAGCAACTAGGACGAGCGTCATCGACTCTGTTCATCTTGTTCACCACCTTCTTGATGAGAGGAGTTGGTGGAAAAGCATACGCAAACATCCCTGACCAGTTCATCCACAGGGCGTTCCCCCTGGGAGTCTGGTTGGAGAAACCTGGATGCAAATCCTGGGCATTGTCTGTTTTCGCTTGTGGCGAATAAGTCTATAGTGGGGAAACCCCACTGAGAGAAGATATCTTCTACGACCTCTCTGTGTAGAACCCATTCGTGTTCCTCTGGGAGGGAGTCTCTGCTCAGAGCATCCGCTAGGGAATTGAGCTCCCCTGGAACATGTTGTGATGACAGGAAGATGTTCCGTCTGAGTGCCCATATCCAGATTTTCTGGGCAAGCTTGGACAGATTTGGCGAACGAGTCCCTCCTTGCTTGTTCAGGTAGAACATGGCTGTTGTGCTGTCCGTCCGGATTTGCACTGACAGGTTTAGTAGGTGGGGCTCGAACGCTTGAAGCGCTGTGAATACTGCCAGAAGCTCTAGCAGGTTGATGTGGTTCTTGGCCAGTGAGGGAGACCAGAGACCCTGAGCTGTGTGGTGGAGATGGTGAGCTCCCCATCCCGTCAGACATCCATCGGTAGTGACTACTGCCTGTACTCCGGGATCGTAAAAGGGTTTTCCCTGTGCAAGATTCTCTCTTGTCCACCAGTGAAGGCTTTGTACTAGTGTTGGCGAAACGACCACTAGATCGTCCCACTGACCACTTGCCTGAGACCACTGTTTCACCAACCATTCCTGCATGGGACGCATGCACATGCGCGCGTGGGGAACCAGGTAAATACATGACCCCATCATGTCCAGTAAACGCATTGCTTTGCGTACCGTTATTTGGTGACCGGACTGATATTGCGGAATCTGCAGTAGTATATTCCGAATTCTTTCCTCTGAAGGAAAGGTCAACCCCTCTTGAGTATCTAGGATTGCTCCTAGGAACTGTTTTGGAGGTGCTTGGCACCAGGCTTGACTTTTTCTCGTTGATTGAGAAGCCTAACTCGTGGAGGAGGTCGATAGTCCTTTGAATGTTTGTCCTGCAAATTACTGGGGTTTCCCCCGTTATGAGCCAGTCGTCCAGATAAGGGTACACCGGGATTGCCTCCCTGCGTAGGTGTGCAGCCGCCACTGCCAGTCCCTTGGTGAATACCCGTGGTGCCGAAGCTATTCCGAAGGGCAGTACCTTGAATTGGTAGTGCCGACTGTCCACCTTGAAGCGCAAGTACTTTCTGTGCGCTGGAAACATGGAAATATGAAAATAAGCATCTTTCATATCCAAGGTTGCCATGTAATCCCCCTTTTTTTAGGAGGGGGATTACCTCTTATAGCGTAGTCATACGAAACTTTTGGGGCTTGACATACTTGTTGGCAGGCTGTAAATCCAATACTGGGCGCATTGTCAAATCTTTCTTTGGCACAAGGAAGTAAGTTGAATAAAAACCCTTGTTTACCTGGTGTCCTGGGACGAGTTCTATCGCGTCCTTTTCTAGCAGAATGGCGATCTCCTCGAGGAGAATCTTTTGATGTTCTAAAGAGTGTACTCTTTGTCGTGGAGGATGGTTCCGGGGACGCTTCAGTAGTTCTATACAGTACCCTGTGGATACTGTTGACAGCACCCATCTGTCTGATGTGATCCCTTCTCAAGCCTGGGTGAAGTTGGAAATGCGTCCCCCTACTGGGGTTGCGTGAGAAGGGACCCTGAACTGAGCGTCACTGCTTTGGTGGAGGCGTGCCGCCTCCTTTGCTGGGGCTGCCTCTGCCTTTACCACAACCTCTCCTATTACCCCTGCCGTAACCCTGGGTAGACTGTTGGCTGTTGTTCCACTGTGTACCCTGCCCCTGGGAATAGTTAGATCCTCTCTGGGAATTTTGGCCGCGTGAGCGACGAAAATTACTATTCGCTCTCTGGTTAGGGGGTTTATTGGTTAACTGGCCAAGGGACTTGAGTGTCTCGTATTCGTCCTTGGCATTCTTCAGTGCGTCCTCGACCGCCTTACCAAACAACAGATCGGCTTCCACCGGTTTGTCCAACAACGATGCCTGGGTTTCTGCCTTAAAATCAGACTGCCGTAACCACGCATGTCTCTTGATAACAGTGCCTTCTGCTATCAATCTGCCTGCGTTGTCCGCGGCGTCAAAGGTTGCTTTCAAAATGCAACCAGACACGGCTCTACCCTCTGCGGAAATCCGAGCTAACTGGCCCTTTAGAGGTTCTGGAGCAGAGGGTATGAGTGCCGCGACTTCTTCCCACTGATGGCAGTTGTAGCTGGCCAACAGGGTGGTGGAGTTTGCAATCCTTGCTTGATAGGCGGACGTTGAGGCTACTTTCCTGCCGAAACCATATAGTTTTTTGCTCTCCTTGTCGGGAGGAGCTTCGGACGATGACAAGGGTGTTCCAGCCCTCTTACGAGTGTTAGTGACAACTAGGGAGTCTGGCTTCAGATGTCCTCTTATATAGAGAGGATAAGACTGGGCTGACCTGAAATGTTTTTCAACCCTGGGATTGACTGCTCTGGTGAGGTTCGGGTTCACCAGGGACGGGTCTATTCTTCGCTGAATGGACTTAAGGATAGGGATGGTCTGGGCAACAGGCCTCCTTTCTCCCACTAACTCTTCTGCGAAGTCCCTCTCCTCCTGGACACCGTGGGTGTCAATATGGAAATGTCCTGCTGCACGTGCGAGAACCAGGTTTAGGAGGGGTTGGTTATCGACAGGGGAGTCGGTAACCAGGGCTTTGTTTTCTACTGGGGAATCTACTCTGTAGGTTTCAGGGTCTTCCTCTTCCTGGTCCTCATCATCCTCATAGTAGCCCGTCCCGGTTTGCTCTTCTATCATGCCAAATTCTTGGTCCTCACCAAAGGAAGCCTCTCCTTGATACAGTGAGTATGGTCGTGAGTATGGTTGTACCTCGAAGGGGTCTGTAGACCTCATCGATGTCTCAAACCGGGGCTTCTTACTAGGGGGGATAGGATTGTTAGAGCCTGAGGGTGTCGCCCCTTGTGGATCATACGAAAAGAAATTGTCTGGATTTTTATCGTAAAAGTCAGCCAAAGAAGACATCCTTGACATGACCCTATCTATGTCTTCACTCGACCATTTTTTGGAACTGGGAATGACTCTCTCAGCAAGTCTCAGGGATTTATCTTGCGTAGATTTGCTGGTTTTAGACATATCAGCAGACCTGGTCTTGTCTGTCTGTTTAGGGGGAGTGGTGTGTTTCACAGGTGTGGAAGAGTGCAAAGGCTGCTTCTTCTGCTGTTTTCCCCCCTCCCCGTGAGTGGAAAAATGTTTTCCCTGTCCTTTTGTGGCTCCGGAGGTTTTCGACGCCTGGCGTCGAGGATCAGGGGTAGAGTCCCTGTCCTTCGAGCGTGGGGCCTCGCTGATCTTGTCTGCGGGCTCCGACTCCTTGAGCGCGGCCTGGGGGTGGAAGTCGTCCTCGTCCTCCGACGATCGAACTTCTGTTAGCCTAGGGAGTGAGGCACTCTTGGTAAGAGTGGAAGATTGCCTGGAGTCATGTGGCGATCTCGATCGAGAACGCCCAGAGGACACCGAATCGGACCGTTCTCTATGTGCCTCTTTCCGAGAACTCAACGTCGTTGAGTCTCGGTTGGACTTTGTGTGCTTAGTGTGTGTGGTGTGTGAAGCGCTTGTGTCGCCGGGGAACTTCCCCATAGCCGGCCTGCCGGAAGACCTTCCGAGGTCAGGGACCTGCGCTCGGCTGTCTTTCGACGCCGTAATGCCCTCGCCGTCCGAAAGTACAGCGTCGCTGCCGTCGCTGAAGGCGCCCTCCGCTGCCATGGCCGCCTGCCTGGCGTGGTGGGCCCAACGCTTCGTCGAACGGTCCTTAAGTGTCTTAGGTTTAAACCTACTACACGCTCTGCAGTTCGCTTCGGGGTGGTCCCTCGGCAAGCAGAGATTGCACGTGCCGTGCCTGTCGACCCAAGGGTATTTGCGATTGCACTTGGGGCACAATTGAAAAGTGGTACCCTCCATACGCCATTGAGGCAGCGGGCTGTTAAGTGTAGGAAATGTATAAGGTGTACCTATATACCAAGAGTGTAGAGTATGTCCAACCCCCCACTCTCCCTACTTGCAGGGCCGAGGCCAGAGGCCTTCCAAGGCCCGGGCCGAGGCCAGAGGCCTTCCGAGGCCCAAATCCGTCGTGCAGCAGCCGACGGTCGATTTCTTCTCCAGCCGGCGTCGAGTGTCGAAGTTCAACGTTGGGATGGGGAAGGATGTAAATAAATGAATATTTTAGCAAAAGTATGGCTAAGGCCAGGGGACTCCGCAAAATGCTTCCGACCAGTATGGCGGAAAAAAACAATCTGAGGATCCTAGACGCGTGAGGGATCTTGGGTACAGTGGACGTCACACTAGGGATAGTATTACTGGCACGCCTTGTGTCGACGCCCATTTTCGAGTTTCGAAAAACAAACTGTAATACTCCGCGGCTTCCACTAGATGTCGGCCTATGCACAGCATGTGATCTAAGCAGATTCCACAAGCCTCAGAAATATATATATACACACATATATGTATATATATATGGGATACATTACTCACCATAATCGTATTACTGATGCTTGTATCTGCTTAGATTCACGTGCTGTCCATAGGCTGACATCTAGTGGAAGCTGCAGAGTATTACAGTTTGTTTTTCGAAACTCGAAAATGGGCGTCAACACAGGGCTTGCCAGCAATACTATCCCTAGTGTGACGTCCACTGTACCCATGATCCCTCACGCATGTAGGACCCTCAGATTGTATTTTTTCTGACATGAGGTAGCATGAGGGGCAGCGTGAGTACCGAAGATCCAAGCAGATAGATAGAAAGATAAGACTACAAGCATCCATGCGCCTTCTCTCAGAGGGGGTGGGGAGGGCGGGCGCATGTGAATCTAAGCAGATACAAGCATCAGAAATACGATTACGGTGAGTAATGTATCCCTTCTGAGGCTTGTGGAATCTGCTTAGATCACATGCTGTGCATAGATTAGCGAGCAGTGTTAGAAGAAGGAGGTGGGATGTGAGAAGGATCATGAGTAAATAAATGTCTTAGAACCGCTTGTCCCACTTCAGTATCTGTCTTGGAATGAGTGTCTATGCAGTAGTGCTGAGTAAAAGTGTGAATAGAGCTCCATGTAGTTGCTTTGCAAATGGTGTCAAGCTGGAACATTTGCAATGAAATCCAGAGTGGCCCCAATGCCTCTTGTAGAGTGGGCTCTTGGCGTAAAGGGCAGAGTCTTTTCAGAAAGGGAGTAACATAGCTGGATACAATTAACTATCCACTTGGAGATGGCACCTTTAGAGACGCAATCTCCTTCTCTGCCTGTAGCTACGGAGACGAACAGTTGGTCTGTTTTCCTTAGCGGCCTGGTCTTGTTTACATAGTAGAGGACCGCTCTTCGCACATCTAGAGTGTGTAGTTTCACCTCAGCAGAGCTTTTGGGTTCTTGGAAGAAGGACGGAAGCTCAATGGACTGGTTAACGTGGAATTTAGAAATGAACGTAGGTGAGAACCTAGGGTGTGTTCCTAGAACCAGTTTATCCTTATGAACAGTAAAGAAAGGATCCTGCACGGACAGAGCCCGAATTTCACTGACCCTTCTTATGGATGTAATGGCTACTAAGAAGGCAGTTTTATAGGTCAGGTGTTTGAGACTGGCTTTATGCATGGGTTCAAAGGGTGGGCCCATGAGTTTAGCAAGCACCACATTAAGGTCCAATCCAGGTGGTGGGTTTGAAATTGGAGGGTGGAGTCTCTTTATCCCTTCCATGAAGGCTTTAACCACTGGTACCTTCCACCACGAAACCTTGTTGTGGGAGGTGGTGTAGGCTGACAGCGCTGCCAGGTGTACCTTGAGTGAGTTAAATACCAACCCTGCATCCAGCAGGTGGAGCATGTATGTGACAATATTGGAAGGAGTGCAATCAACCGGGTTGATTTGCTTATTCTGGCACCAGATAACAAATCTTTTCCATTTATCAAAGTAACAGTGCCTCGTGTTAGGTTTCCTAGATTCCTTTAGGATGTTCATACATCTCTATGGTAAGTTGAGATGTCCAAACTCTATGACTTCAGGAGCCATGCTGGCAGGTTCATTGAGCTAGGTTGAGGATGCACTGTTTGACCTTGGTGCTGGGACAGTAGGGTTGTACCAGCACGAGAGTCTGATGGGTCGCACACCGCTAGTCTGCGTAGGTGTGGGAACCACGGTTGCCTCGCCCACATGCAAGCAACTAGGATGAGTTACATCGATTCCCTGCGCATCTTGTTGACCAATTTCCTCATGAGAGGGGTTGGTGGAAAAGCGTAGGCAAACATTCCTGACCAGTTCACCCACAGGGTGTTCCCCTTGGAGTCTGGCTGAGGGAACCTGGATGCGAATTCTGGGCGTTGCCTGTTTTCGCTTGTGGCGAATAGGTCTGTAGTGGGGAAACCCCACTGTGAGAAGATGTCTTCTACGACTTCTCTCAGTAGACACCATTCGTGTTCTTCTGGGAGGGGATCTCTGCTCAAAGCGTCCGCTAGCGAATTGAGATCCCCTGGAACATGTTGAGATGACAGGTAAATGTTCCGTCTGAGTGCCCATATCCAAATTTTCTAGGCAAGCTTGGACAGATTTGCCGGACAAGTCCCTCCCTGTTTGTTTAGGTAAAACATCTCTGTTGTGCTGTCTGTCAGGATCCGCACTGACAGGTTCAACAGGTGGGGCTCGAACGCTTGAAGCCCTCTGAATACTGCCAGAAGCTCTAGCAGATTGATATGATTCTTGGCTACTGTGTGAGACCAGAGACCCTGAGCTGTGCAGTGAAGGAGGTGTGCTCCCCACCCTGACAGGGATGCATCTGTTGTGACTACAGCCTGTACCTCTGGATCGTAAAAGTAGTTTCCCCTTTGACAGGTTCTCTCTTGTCCACCAGTGAAGACTTTGTACAAGTGTACAAGTGTTGGCGAAACGACCACTAGATCGTCCCACTGACCACTTGCCTGAGACCACTGTTTCGCCAACCATTCTTGCATGGGTCGCATGCGCAGGCCCGCGTGGGGGACCAGGTAAATACATGACGCCATCATGCCTAGCAAACACATCGCTTGGCGCACCCTTATCTGGCAACCGGGCTGGTATAGAGGAATTTGCAGTAGTAGATTCCAAATTCTTTCCTCTGATGGAAAGGCCAAGCCCTCTTGAGTGTTTAAGACAGCTCCTAGGAACTGTTTGGAGTTGCTTGGCACCAGACTTGATTTTTTCTCGTTTACGGAGAAACCCAATTCGAAGAGGAGGTCAATCTTTCTTTGAATGTTTGACCTGCAAATTACTGGGGTCTCTCACGTGATGAGCCAGTCGTCCAGGTAAGGGTACACTGGGATTGCCTCCCTGCGTAGGTGTGCCGCCACCACAGCCAGTACCTTGGTGAATACCCTTGGACCCGAGGCTGTACCGAAGGGCAGCACCTTGAACTGGTAGTGCTGACTGCCCACCTAGAAGCACAAGAATGTTCTTGTGTGTGCTGGGAACAATAGGCATCTTTCATATCCAATGTTGCCATGTAATCCCCCTTTTTTAGGAGGGGGATTACCTCTTGCAGAGTAGTAATGCAAAACTTCTGGGGCTTAACATACTTGTTTGCAGGGCCTAAGTCAAATGCTGGACGCATTGTCAAATCTTTCTTTGGAACAAGGAAGTAAGTTGAATAAATACCCTTGTTTACCTGGTTGCCCGGGACGAGTTCTATCGCTTCCTTTGCTAGAAGATTGACTCTCTCCTCGAGCAGGATCTTTTGGTGGTCCAAGGAATGTATCTTTTGACATGGAGGGTGGTTTCGGGGACGCTCGAGGAGTTCTACGCAGTATCCTGCGGACACTGTGGACAGCACCCATCTGCCCGATGTGATCCCTTCCCAAGCTTGGGTGAAGTCGGAAATGCGTCCCCCTACAGGGGATGCGTGAGAAGGGACCCTGAGCGCAGCGTCACTGTTTTGCGGGAGGCGTGCCGCCTCTGCTGGGGCTGCCTCTACCTCTACCACGGCTCCTCTTGTTTCCTCTGCCGTAACTTTGGGTAGTCTGCTGGTTGTTTCCCCATGTTGTACCCTGCCCCTGTGTATAATTGGAGCCCCTTTGTGAATTTTGGCCGCGTGGGTGACGAAAATTACCATTGCCTCTTTGATTAGGGGGCTTGTTGGTGAACTGTCCCAGGGATTTCAGAGTATCATACTCATCTTTGGCAGTTTTTAATGCGTCCTCTACCGCTTTGCCAAACAGTAGATTAGGTTCCACCGGCATGTCGATTAAGGATATTTGTGTCTCGGGTTTAAACCCTGACTGTCTTAACCAAGCATGCCTTTTAATGACAGTGCTCTCTGCTATTAGCCTGCCTGCGTTATCTGCGGCATCAAAGGTTGCCTTAAGGATGCAACCGGACATGGCTCTTCCCTCCGACGCGACCTGGGCCAACTGGCCCTTTAATGGTTCTGGTGCGGAGTCAATGAGGGCAGCTACCTGCTCCCACTGGTGGCAATTGTACCTTTCCAGCAGAGTGGTGGGTTTGGCAATCCTTGCCTGGTAAGCGCAAGTGGAGGCTACCTTCCTTCCCAACCCGTACATTTTCTTGCTCTCTTTGTCTGGGGGGGGCCTCAGATGATGACAGAGGTGTCCCTGCCCTCTTCCGGGTGTTAGTAACTACCAAGGAGTCAGGCTTCAGTTGACCCCTTATGTAAAGCGGGTCTGATTGGGCTGCCCTGAACAATTTCTCAATTCTGGGGTTTACTGCCCTGGTGAGGTTAGGAGTAAGAAGGGAAGGATCAATTCGCCGTTGGATGGACTTGAGAATTGGAATGGCTTGGGCAAATGGGTTTCTTTTCTCCCACTAGTTCCTTAGCAAAGTCCCTCTCCTACTGTGCCCCTGAGTGTCTATGCGGAAGTGCTCTGCCGCTCTAGTCAAGACCTCATTTAGGAGGGGCTGGTTGTCACCTGGAGAGTCGGTAACTTGAGGTTCTTTGTCGACAGGGGAGTCTATTCTGTAGACTTTTGGGTCATCTTGGTCCTCGTCGTCCCCATAATAGTCCACCCCAGTTTGTTCGTCCAACGTTACCAAGTCTGGATCCTCATCCTGTTGTGGATCCTCACTATACTGGGTGTAAGGCTGGATGTAAAAAGGGTCTGAAGTCAGACCTTGCATTGGAGTATCAAACCAAGGTTTTTTACCAGGGGGCTGCGGGTCCCTAGATCCTGAAGGAGAAGCACCATCAGGGGTATAGCTGAGGAAGTGTTCTGGGTTCTTGGAGTAGAAGTCTGCTAGTCAGGACATTCTAGTCATAACCCTGTCTATATCTTCACTGGTCCATTTTTTGGAGCTGGGAATGACCATTTGTTGAGAGGGTTCCCCTTCTATTCCTTGTCTGGACCTATGGGCCTGTACAGGGGTCTTGGATAAATGCTTATCTGAAGACTTGGAACTGTCTTTAGATAACTGTGGTGCAGAAGAAGAGTGAGATGGTTTTTTCTGCTGTTTACCCCCTTCCCCATGACTAGAAGAGTGTTTTTCTGATGTTTTCACCTTCTCATTGCTTTTTGACACCTGGCGGGAGTAGTGTCCCTTTCCTTTGAGAGAGGACGTCGGGACTCGGAAGCAGCTGCCGAATGGTCTGCCGGAGCAGACTCCTGGTGTGCGGCCTGGGGCTAGCGGTCGGTTTCGTCTTCTGACGAGCGTACCTCCATGACTTTGGTGAGTTAGGCACCTTTGGCAACTGTGGACGGTTGCCTGGTGTCATGCGGCGATCTTGACCGAGAACGCCCAGAGGACACCGATTCGGTGGACCGCTCTCTGCGTGCCTCTTTCCGAGAACTCGACACACGCGTCGAGTCTCAGTTGGACTTTCAGTGTTTAGGTGTAGAAGTGGTGTGGGTAGCGCTCGTGTCGCCGGGTGTGCTCCCCATAACTGCCCTGCCGGACAATCTTCCGTGGTCGGGGACTTGCGCTTGGGCATCTTTCGACACCTCCTTGCCCTCACCGTCCGAAAGTACAGCGTCGCTGCCATCACTAAAGGTGCCCTCCGCTTCCATGGCCTCGAGTTGCCTGGCGTGGTGGGCCCAACATTTGGTTGAGCGGTCCTTTAGTGTTTTAGCCTTGAACCGGCTACACGCTCTGCAGTTCACCTCGGGGTGATCCCTCGGCAAGCAGAGGTTACAGGTGGTGTGTTTGTCAACCCAAGGATACTTGCAGTTGCACTTGGGGCAAAATTTAAAAGGGGTACCCTCCATATGCACCCTGTGGCAGCGGGCTAGTGTGTGTAGAGTATGTTTACACCCCCACCCACTCTCCCTACTTGCAGGGCTGACGCCAGAGGCCTTCCAAGGCCCGGGACGAGGCCAGAGGCCTTCGTCCATCGTGCAGCTCTCGACGGTTGTTTGTTCTCCGGACCGGCGTCGATCTTCGAACTTCGATGTCTCGACATGGGAGTAGAAGAACGGGGAAATGATATATTTTGCAAAATATGGCTGAAAGCCAGGGAACTCGGCGCAATGCTTCCGACAAGTACGCGGAGGGTCCTACACGCGTGAGGGATCATGGGTACAGTGGACGTCACACTAAGGATAGTATTACTGGCACGCCCTGTGTCGACGCCCATTTTTGAGTTTCAAAAAACAAACTGTAATACTCCGCAGCTTCCACTAGATGTCGGCCTATGCACAGCATGTGATCTAAGCAGATTCCACAAGCCTCAGAAATATATATTTATTTATTTTCCAGCTAATCAGGGGGAATTTTAATGAAACTACAGTGGGGTCTATGCCATGTTGCACAGCTGTTGGGCAATTTTCTGTTTTTACAAAAAGCATACTAGTTAGGAACATGTTATTTATTAACCATATTCCTAATTTCACCCTCCACCAGGACGCCAACTCTCGCATGCAGGATATGTTAAAAGCAGCCAGGAACACGTTAGCTTGCCCTTACAATTACCTAAATTTCAGATGGAAGAATTTTATATCACCAAAACCGCCTTGAAATTATCTACAAAACAAAACATACATGTTTACAGTGTGATTTGTAGCTTCTGAGGAAAAGCCACAATTGGAACAGTCCATTTAAAAAAGGGAATCTTCAGATGTGCAAATATGAGGTTCCCATTCTACAGGCCATTTGTCTCTATGTGCCAGCCTGTTTGATTGATTTCTTTGTTGTTTGAGGTGTAGGGTGCAGATCTTAAATGCGGGATGCATTTGCTACACAGAGATCGACCACTGCAGACATCTGTCATCCTGTCCTCTTATCTGAAAAGCTTCTATGTTCCTGTATTTTTTCCCTCTAGAGTTCAGTCTTAATTGTAGCCCCTATGTTCACACCTCCCCCCTACTTTGGCCATGCACCAGACTGAGCATTTGGCCTGCTCAGAACTGCCCTTAGAGACAGTAGGTCTAGGGAAATTACGTTTTCAATACCTCTTAGCAGGACACGCTGTATTGCAGTTGTAAACAGTTTGGATGCCAACCAGGTTTTCAGTGTGAGAGTTCTTTGTGAAGTTTGCCAAGTGGGCCACCATTTGTCCTGGGCTGAAATGGACTCACATACTGCATTTTCTAACATCAGCCTTGATTCCTTGACATACAGTATGTTTTCAGGGTGCACTTTGCTTTTTTGCTGAAAGAACAGGGCTGTTTCTTTCAGTCATTAATAAAATACACTTTTAATTATCTGCCGTTCGTTTTTTCGTACTGAAAAGTGAGTCTGAATTGTCACAGTGCACAGCCTTTTGATGGGTGGCAGTCTCAGTGAAAATGCTGCATTTCATTTCTCAGCCAGTAATGTGATGTGCTTTTCCAAACTGCACTTGGATTACATTTTTGTTATATCCTTTTTTGGATTTCCCTTGCAGAAATACATCTGCATAGTCTGCCTAAATAGGCCATTGGGAACTTTTCATGGCAACCAAGCAGGCTTTTCTTTTGAAATGTTTTGCCGGTATGTTGTACGTGAAACAATCTACCTTACTTTTTGTCAACACACACACAGTGTCTTTTCCCGGACATCTTTATGTGGCTATGGGGACATGTCTCTCATGTCTTTCTTTAACTTACAAAACACACATGCAAAGCCGTGTTTGTGTCAGCGTTTAAAAATCCAGTTTTTCATGTAAAAGGGAAGTTTGCATTTCTTCTTCCTTTGTGAATTAAAATGCTGCTTTTCCTTTGACAATGACAGGTAGGCCTTTTTCACCTGTCCCTTCAGTTCCGTTGGTTTGGGGCCTTTGATTACACCCCACAGAAAGCTGGGGCGTTTTGGCCCTCATTGCTGCTAGCATTCAGTACAGTAAAGGTCATCGATCACTAGTTGCCTATAAAAGGGATAGAGAAGCCGGGGCTATGGAGGTGGGAATCCCACAGGAGATGAGGGAGGGACAGCCATTATTAGTGCCCTACTGCCCTTACAGATTAACAAATGTCAGCATCATTTGAATTGTGCAGATTGTGTGAAAGGTACGTGAATGGTCTGTGCCAGAACTGTTGAATAAGTCAATTTTAGCAGGAATTCAATAAACATTGGTAATTTATTTACACAATTAATGTGATTGCTACTGTTTCTATAAGAACAATGGTGCCAACATCATCAAATTGGAGGCAGGTGCTTATGTTTCTTCCGTACCCGGGCTTTATCAAGCCACAGTAGCTTGTATAGAATTAATAACCAAGTATCTGTACTTATTCCCAAATCTTGATATCGTTGATAATATTAACATTCATTCTAACATTGTTTCATCACAACATTATCATTTTTTATCTAAACATATTTTCATTGTTACATCACACTGATTTAGTGGTCACAATTTTTCTTGCATTTACTTTGCAAACATGAATTCACTATAGGTTGTTGTCCATAATTGATGGATAATCTATCATTATCCTGTAATTAATCTAATATCCTGTAGGATGGTTGAATTTCTTCCTCCATGTTCATATTATTATTGATAAGTCAGAATAGCAGTTCATACATTTCTTTTCTTAAATTCCATGTACGAAGGATTGTTGATCTGTTTATTAATTAATTCTTGGTGGTGTGACAAACCTCGTTAGGTGTGGGCTCTGGCTGGATCTGTAGATACTGTAGATTAATAGATTAGTATCTGTAGATAGTGCCTCCACCTGGTACCCCAACTGGGCTGACCAGCTACCAGCTCAGAGCCTGCTGCCACTTCACCTCTGCCTTGATAAAGACTACGGTCGAAACGCTCGTCAGCTTTTTGTTTCACCACCTCTGGCTTGAAATGCCACATTGACCATGCTGGTTCTATACACCAATAAAACAACATGCCTATAACCCAAAGACTGGACTATCACTACAATTCTAACAAATAGCAGAATTGCTAAGATTGGACCTACAGATCCAGCCAGCACCCACACCTAACAAGGTTTGTCACACCACCAAGCATCAAATTACTTGGTAACCCAGGAGTTGGTCCCCAGACAAACCATGTGCCATGCTGCAGGCAAAACTACCACCACCAATAGAAGGTGCGCAGGTGACCGGCTGTCCCGATCCTAAAACTCCCAAACTTTTGAAACTTCTGTTTATTAATGAATCCTTTGTAGTTGGATGTGTCTTAATTTTTATATCTGTTAAACTTGTGAGGCTGGTGATCCCTCCACGTTTTCTTATTGCTGGTTCAGTATTTTCATTACAATTCTTATGGTTCCCTTGGATGGTTATTCTGCAATCTTGTTTTCAACTTTATTTCAGTATAGTGGTGCTCCGCATGTGTGATAGATTTGAATTGTGTACAATAAAACTCCTTGCGCTATCTTCTGGAGTATTGGTATTCTTAAGGTCATCGGTTACAATGATTACATTCCCGCAAAATTGGGTTCTGCGGGCCAATAAGCATGCATTTGTGACTATTCGCATGATGTAGGGTGCTTTGTAAATGCTGCATTTTCCCACTCTGCACACAGCAGTAAGCAAAGACAGATTCCACCAAGTTTATCCAGCAGACCAAAGTTCCTTCCATGTCAAAGAAAGAGGAGAGAGACTAGCATGCCCATGCACTGTAGGCAGCAAGCAGGCGGACTGCACTTCCACTTCCAGTTTTTCTCTTGTAGCTGTCCTGGAAGTGAGACCGACTACATCCTTGTGAGTCAGAGAATCTGGATGCATCCTGTGGTCTGTTTGAACCTCACATTTCTTTCATAATTAAATATAGGTAACACATTTAATAGAGCAATTTAGTGAAGTACTGCTGCTGAACTTTAAAAAAATTATTCTAGGGGGTGATGGATGCTGGACCACAAAAATGTAGATTTAATTTTGGGTGCACTCTGTAAAGGACAAAAGAGGAGGCAGACAGGCAATGGCAGATTGCATCTATTTTTCATGCTAAATGTAATTTGTCTATGGGAGAGGGGCACCTCCCAGTTTAACAGGACCCTACTCAAATATAACCAAATGTAGTCTATCCACATGGCACAGCATACGGTGCAAGCAGCACTGCTATTTTGCGTTATTAGTAATCCAAGGTAGAAGGGAAGGCTGTGTGGTAAATGCAGAATTGCCTGCACTAGGCCAAAAATCGTGAGACAAGAAAAATCCCCAGCAATGCCCGAGCTCCCATGAGGACAGCCCACACCCCCAACCACCACAAAGCCTATTCGTTGTTCTAACAGTGTTGCAAAGATGTTCGAGAGGAATGGGCCCTACAAGGCCGCAATCACAGAACGGCGCCTGGTGTGCATGATATCTCACGCTGGTCAAAGCATGACCCAGCCCATCCCCAGGCGACCACAAGTTATAGCCCATATAAGTGACTAAAACTTAAGACCTCTGAATTCAATGGCACCAATTTCCCTTTGACCACCATCCCTAAAGTAACAGGTACTGTGATGTTCAAAGAGGCCGACAGGGCACATCGTTGAAGCGACAATGGTGTGATTTTAATAATCAATTTAATAAGCACAAAACGACAATGGGGGAAACAGTGAAAAGATTGTTTTCAGCAAGTTGTTTTCAGCAAGTAGGAGATTGTCTAACACTGCGAAAAATATATAATGTTATGTCCGATAGCACTAGTAAATCTGCCATCCTTGCAGGTATAGAATAATGAAAAGAGACGTACAATGAAAGTATGACACGTACTGGTTTGGATGTGATTGAGGATAATCATCATCCCGAGTTCACCAACTCATGGTATTCTTACATAAGTGGTGTGGGGAGAAATGCTTTGAATGGAAGCGGTTATGTGTGTTCACTCATTCCACATGCGTCAGGGGCGCCCAAGGTGTTAGTACTGCAACCAATTATAGAGGCATTAGTTCATCTTGCGCAATGCAGAATAAAAGGAACATTCCAGGCACATGATGTGCAACTGCAAATGGTGGGTGCAGATTTTGTAAAGTGCAAGGAAGATCCAAAAAACATCAAGTGTGTGGAGCTACCCTATCGGATGGTGAAAGGACGGACACATGTCAATAATAACTGAAAGGACATCAAACTACCTTGCTTGGCATAAGGACTGGTAACATATAGCAAGGAAAAGATAGCACAAGTGGAATCTTTCTGTGCGCAAATATGGACAGAGTATTTCACAAAGTTGACGTGGATTCCAAAAATGGAAAACCTGGTGCGAGTGCACAAGGAAGAAGAATATATACTTTGTTTCCACAGCAAGGGTACAGTTTTTGTCGGCTCAAACTTTGCAATAAGACTCGCTTGATAACAGATATGAAGAAAAGGACAGCGGCACTGATGGATTACTTCTGGGTCTGGGGCTGACAAGCTTACTTGCACCTCCCACCATCATGGAGGGGCTGTTGTTCGCTGGCCACATTTTACTCAGCGCTATTAGTACACTAAGAAGAACACCTGAAGGGGGAGCACTGCCTGCTGAGGGACCAACTAGTCTCACCACAGTCGAAAATGAAGATAAGGGCCTGTTGCCCACACAAGAGCTTCATATGCTGCCAGCAAAAGGACAGTTCCAACATCTGCAGAGGATGAAAAGATTGAATTACACATCCAAAAACTCTTCCAGATTGCTTGCTGAAATATCAAAAGAACACAGGCTCTTCAGCTCAGCAGAATCCTTTTTTGCATCTTTACTTTTACGAGGAGTGCAGGCTACAGCAAATGCCAAATGGTTGCAGATCGTAAAATGGGAACTGGCCCAACTCGCGAGCAACACAGAGAATGGGATTCAATGTGATCACGGTTGATTTGCGTGCATTGAGACTTATGAGGATGCAAAATCGTTTTGTGTTGGACATGTTAACAGCAATGGAGCAGATGCAAAGAACGCATCATCATCATCTCATCATCACAGGTGTCCATGGCCTCGGTGTTCGCATGAAGAAGGAGGGAGGAATACAGGACAGTGATTGGTTTGCTATGGAATTCAGTTGGGCCCTATCGTGGCTCTGGGTGGTTCATAAAGATGTTAATGCCCATCATTGTGTTCATCCTTATTATTTTCTGCACCTGCCAGCTGGCCCTTCGATGTTGTGCCAATGTGGCACCTAATAGTGCAATTGGTATCAATTGGGGTTCCAAAAGCACCTGGTAAAACAAAAATATTGAAGTACCAACTGATGTCCCAAAGGGTGGCTCCAAGTATGAAATGCTCCCTATCCCATATGGAGATGATGTTGATCATCTATACCACACTATAATTTCTCCACCCCCTGACCCAGAAAATTACACCAATGTTTGGGTGAACCTGGCGGGGGAGAGTGGATGCTTTTTTTATGACTTTTTTATGACTTGCTCAACTGAAGAGTATGCGCGTAGGGGGTAGGGTTTGCAGTCCGTGTGTAGGGCCTGGGTGCCAATAAAGGGAACTCAGCCATATGTGGAAGCAGAGACGGGGCAACTGGAGTGCAGAGGTATCCCAGAGTTTGTTACTGTAGAAGTAATGAAAGGGGGAATGTTAGGAAGGGGGCAGTCCCGTCCCAACCCCCTAGGTGGTTAGAATGAAGCAAGATGCATTTGAAGCACTATGATGGGCCGGGGGGGCGGTGAGAGGGACACCTCACAGTTTAACAGGACCCTACTCCAATATAACCAAATGTAGTCTATCCACATAGTACAGCATACGGCGCGAGCACCATTGCTATTTTGCGAAGACATCAGTAATCATAGGTAGAAGGGAAGGCTGCGCAGTATACGCGGAATTGCATGCACTAGGCCCAATATCGCGAGACAAGAGAATTCCCCAGCCATGCCCGAGCTCCCATGAGGACAGCCCAAACCCCCAACCGCCACAACACCTATTCATTGTTCTAACAGTGTTGCAAAGATGTTCGAGAGGGATAGGCCCTACAAGGTCGCGATCACAGACCAGCACCTGGTGTGCATGTTATCTAACACTGGCTAAAGCATGACCCGGCCCACCGGCAGGCGACCACGAGTTATAGCCCATATAACTGACAAAAACTTAAGACCTCTGAATTCCATGGCACCAGGTGCCCTTTGACCACCAACACCAAAGTAACAAGTCCTGAGATGTTCAAAGAGGACGGACAGGGCACATCGTTGAAGTGACAATTGTGTGATTTGTATTGCGAGGTACCGGGAGGGATCATTAATAGCTCAAAACGAGAGTGGAGACCTTGGAGCCGGATGGCGCGGAGGGGAGTGAGTGAAATAATGTGATGCTTATGAGCCAAAACAACATGGCTTCAGTCCGCTGCCATTTTGAACACTCACTTTTAATCTGACTAATAATGCTTAGGCCTTTTGGCAGGCTTTGCGAGCTCAGCAGAACACAGGGACAACTTGGTAGCGAAGACAGAGCAAGTTCACACAAATATTATTATTGAAGCAGCTCATAGTGTGGAATAGTTATGGTATTGTCCACTGAAGGATGAACTGGAAGGGAGTTGGAGTGCTTTGCAGGTGCAATGATAAGGAGCCCTGGGAATTAATGCGAGGAAAAGAGATGGCTTTATCCACTTTTGCATTCTTCACTTATGATCTGCTCTTCGGCCGAGGGCAGTCATAACGGAGGGAGGCAGGGAAAAGACCCCACAAGAATAAAGAGGCTGGTAAGCAGGAGAGCAGTTACAACTTGGATCGCCGGGTGAAGTAGTCCCGCTGGAAGGGAGGACGCTCCGCACCAGACCCTGTTATTGCACGTGAACTCTTTGCCTACCTGATGTGGGACTAAGCAGTGTTGTAGTGGCCAAGATGAAGGTGTCTTCAGTAACAGCGCTGACTGTGACATACATTCCTATCTATATCCCAATATAACTAACTATATGTTGACTTGTTTTATATTCCTATTCATGAGTAGCTAAGCATACCAAAGTATAGAGATATCTAAACTTGTGTCTGGTATAATAAACAGCCAATAACAAGCTTTTTATAATTATCTTCATTGGTTGTTATGAGTATTATTTTTTGCCTATCTGGGTCCAACTGTTTATTGTGCAGTAATGGCCGGGAACTGGTAGGTCTGAGGTGTTCCCCAAAGAGGACCAGGTAAGAGCACAACAAATGTGTGTGAGAAGGTTAGAGTGCCCCAAAACCTCCTTTGTGCCCTTCTTAGGGTCTGCCAAGTGTACGGTATGATTGTTAAAATAGTTTTATGGTAGGAGTATAAGTAATTTGTTTTCTGACCTACGATGTGAGAAGATGATGATCAATGCAGCACCCAAGTGATGGAAGACGGACGGACTGGCATCCCTTATGGGGAAGGTGGATCCTGTATCGGCACACACCAACCAGCCGCACAGGATTTTACCTTATCTAATTGTGTCATGTATGACAATGTTTTGCTTTATAAGCTTCTGCTTGTACTTTTCAGCAGAACATTCTTAGCAGCAGAGTCCTTTGCTGTTGCTCTCATCTGCATGTGAGATTATATCCTTACAAGATCGGCTTGGGCCGTTCTTCCCTAGCGGGTTGTATTCTCTCTGGTGTGAGCGTTCGGGGACTTGCCTTCAGGTGTCACAATAATTAATTAGTAAATTCAAACAGTTTCCCCAAAAATAACTTCATTTGTGTGAACTAATAACATGAAATGGCATGGAGCAATATTTTTCTCACTGAGATACCTTTGCAGACGTGGGCCGATCCTCAGGGTTTTCCTTCAGACAGTCTTTTATTACATTTTCTACTTCAGGCCATGGCGCGTAGTTGTATTCCTTTACTGGATCTGTAGCGTACAAAAACAAATGAAGTTGGCGTTATTGTCCAATTACATAAATAGGCACACTGACAGCTAAAGCAAACAGGTTGTGCTTTATATTCTACAGCGAGGCATACTTATTTTGTGTTGGACGCAGGTGTGCGCACTGCGATGCACATCCGCTCCATTTACCCACAAACGTCCATGGCACCACAAAGCTTTATACGTTTCAAACATTACTGAATCGGACATCTAGGAGCTACGTGTACTGCACATTTCCAGACTCCATCATAATAGGGTGATGAAATGGTTTAGGTGGGTGAAAGAAGCGGTCTGTTCTTTCATGTTCAAACTAAGCAGAAGGGCCAGCGCTGCGAGAGGACTACATGTTTTCATCGTGCTGGTTGTTCGCTTTTGGATTATAGATATATCTCTTGCAAAGCCTAGTGCAGTCAAAACCTAATGTTATGAGTGAAAATGGAAGGATGGCCTTCATGGATGGATGCAAAGATCATCTTCACACGCATGCTGGGCAGGCGCTCCGTGGCCCGCGTCACAGCAGGACACACCCAACAGCCATCTTTGCTCACTGCTGATCTGAGCCATTGAAGACAGTCTAGTGGCTCGGGTAACGTTCCCTTATCTGACCTACATGTCTATGTTCAATGGAAACAGAGATGAGATGTAAACTGTATTTTCATGTACCTTAAATGGAAACAGAAAGGGCCAGACTTCTCTTTAACAATTTTTTAAAAAAAAACATATTTAGTCAAAATTCCAAATGATACAACTGTATTTAATGGACATTGAAGCAGAACCATTTGAGATAGCCCGACCTCACTGCAACTGGTATCGGTTTCACGCGTTTCACCTAAAGGCAGACTTCCCATGCACCAATTCCAGTTGATCATTTCCAAATCGTTCCTACTGAGGACAGTTGCTTACAAATAAGCAATTCCATTTCATGACCATACATGTGCAATGGCTCCAAACCCTATATGCTACAACTGGATCCAGTAAAAACTGTTCCTTTGATGTCAATTTGAAGTTTTACTAGCGGGCACACCTCACAGCTACCCTGAGCCACATTACGCCCCTAATGGATACTGTTATGTCCGCCCTGCGTCCCGCTACGCAGTGACGCAAGGCGTCCAAAAAAAAACCCGCCCCCGCTCCGCCACATCGAGAATACTCAGCAGAAGGCAACAGGAAAGATGGCAGCGCTGTACCCACTCCTGAAGAGCAAGTCCATGCCCCTCTGGACAAAGATCAATGTCTACAAGGCGATCATCAGACCAACCGTGACGTATGCCTCCCCAGCATGGATGACCTGCCATGAGCGACACCGTAAGAGTCTTCAGATAGTCCAGAACAAGGCCCTGCGGATATCTTCTGGAGCTCCAATCTTCACAAGGTAGCAGACCTTCACAGAGACCTGGACATCGAGATGTTGGACGAACATCTAGCGAAGCCGAGTAAGAACTTCTGCCAAGGACTGGATCAGAACCCGAACCCTCTGATCAGAAGACTCACTGCCACCACTGCAAACCCCTTCGACCGCTACCCGCGGCCCATCACTGCGAAGACCCTGTGAAACCAGCTCTACTGTGACAAGACCACACAGACCAAGAAGAAAACAAACCCACGACTACATACTCAACCCGAAAAGATGGAGTAATGAGGCTCAAGCCTTGGTATCCAAAAATCACCCCTGATGGATACAAATCTATCAGCAAGAAGAAGAACAAGCGCTCCGCTGAGGCAGTTCCAGGCCTTGAGTCCAGCCAAGCGTGTCCGCGTGTTCATTGATCCAGCTGGAGCTGCGCAAGCGAGACCTACCCGCATGGGCATTTGTTTCCCTGTCCCGCCGATGCCTCGGCTGAGACAGGACTTAACAGATCCAGCGTCCGCAGTAACATTACACACGGCCATTTCCAAACGGCTTCCACTGCACCCAGCTGCTGAGTTATGGGGTCATGCCCATCTCCTGAACTTCTTTGAGGAAAGGCTAAGGGGTCATGGTGTCCGCGTCTCTCTGCCTGCGCATCAGTAGACACCATTTCCGGGAGCTCTGCTCTTTACCGCCCGTTCCCGCCAAACTTGGCTACATGTTGCGCCTCTTTGCCCTAGCTACTCGTTGCCCGCCCCCGCCCCTCCACCCCTTCTTTCCCTTCACGCGTCACCAGTTCATTTTTCCTGCAACCCTTTTTCCCCGTCGGCTCCTCACAGACCATTTTTTCAATTTAACCAAAACGAGTGGATTTCATAGCGCTTGTTTTCATCTCTTCGGTGCACATATGCAAGGGGCATCAGGTCCATAAAACAGTTGATGGGGGTTGCTATGATTCCAAGGAAGAAATTAGCTTTTCTGCACTAACTTAATTTAACAATGAAATGGTTTATATGGTCAAATGTCCATCTTAAAAGTAACATCGTGCTTAACCCATTGAACATACTGATGTGTTTATGTAGGCATTAAGAAACGTCCTTTAAAGTGAGTATTCCATGCACAGAGACGGCACGAGGGTTTCCGTTTCCGTTTTTGTGTTAATCTCACATTCTCAGACAACAGCAACTCATCTCAGTAACACATTAAGCCTTAATTAAAAAGATTAATATCTCCATCTCCGTCCCACCGTATGACGAGCCAAGTTTTCAGAACATTTTAATGAAATAACTCTGACATTAAACAAGGCAAAAGAGAAGGAAACAGCATCCCACAAAATCAACAAGGTGTGAGGTGATTGTATGGGAGAGTACGTGCAGTAAGCCTACTCTGCGGACAATCGACGGCTCCGCGAGCCAAATCCACAAGGAGCATCCATTGCAATGGAGCCAAATAGAAGATGTTCTAGAAAGGTCTTGTCATAATAGTTGCGCATTTGTTGTCACGGGGTTTCGTTCCCGGATACAGACCAACACAATCAACAAAAAAAGGAACAGTAATATCCAAATTGACAGTAAAAATACATTATTCACATTATTTAAGAATTCCCCCAGTGCCACCACCTAACCCCTTATGTGCACACACCCCCTCGGCGAAGCTTTCCTGAAAGTGAGGAGCCCAGCTCGCACAGTGGGGGGTAGACACCAACAGAACGCAGAAGGAGTCAGTAGTGAACGTTCAACACATTTATTCACTTTGTCAGGATGGGAGATCTAAAATGCCTAGGGTATGATGACAAGTGTTAACTGTGGGCTCACACCAAAGGGTTCACAAATAGCTCGGCAGCCGTGGAAAAGCATGTGGTACTGTTCTTTACCAGATGTTTGTGTGTGGAAGAATTTTCCTCCACACTAAAGTATGACTTTGTGTGGTATTACTCATGCAGAGTACAGTAATTCTGGACGTCCACCTACGGAATGGAAGGGTCTGCATGACTCAATGTGAACTCTTCTCTTTACCACATGCTCGTAGTAACAGCAATTCCATTTGACAGTATTAGTAAGGGTAATAACGCCACACTCGTGAGACTCAAAGCGTTTCGGGGTCCTAACTATAGGAAAACTTGTCTTCCATGGGTTTCCTAAAGCAAATTTCCCAAAAGTTCCCCTTCCACCATAAAGTGACTGGCTTGCCCGCTAAGCGCTGGGTCTCAGGGATACGTGGCCCATTATTTCTTGGCAATCTCCCAACAGTATGTCTCCCCACTGCTTAGGTTGTCAGCCTTGGATATTCTCAGGGACGTCATTTCACCAAAATGCCAGGGGTATCTGAAAGGACATCACACAACCCTTCACGTCATTTGACCCCACCCCCAAGTGACATCACGGGAAGCGATGGAACATGACCTTTCACCCCTTGACAAACAGGAAGTGGCATCACATAGCATTGTTTCTAAGTACACTACGAACAATATGGTTATATCACTGTAAAGTGATATACATTTCATTCAAGAATGTTTCACCATATGTATGTTTAAAATCAGTGCCTATAGGCCCATATTACCAAATTACTGTGAATGCAAGCAGACATTCAAGGCCAAACGATAATGTTGTGTTATTATATAGCACTGATGCTTAAACGCTTCATATAGAACAAATATACATACAATATCATGAAACCTGTGTTGGTACTCATTTATCAACCTCAGCAGGATGAAAGGCTGAGTTGACCTTGCCGGGAGTCGAACCTGCAGATCAAGCACACATTGCAGCAGCGAGCGCTCAACCCACTGAGCTATTTTACCAGCTATAGCGATCAGAAAACCAGCCACTCCAGAAACAAAGAGCCACATGCTTCTGGCCACAGCGGCACAGCCCAGGAGCCTAATTTAAAAAATAATAAGATTAATGTTGGCGACCGAAATGACCTCCCTGGATATTCTGACCCTCGAGTCACGGGACGCCCTACTATGTCATACGATACTTTCCAAAATCCAACCAGCAAGTATTTCTCCCCCCTCTGCTTAGGATAATTGAAAAGCTCTTTATGTTCTTTTACCATCTAGCTGTAGGCCACCCTCCTGGGTCAGCATTTCTCTGGTCTTTCCCAATGTGAACGTTATAAAGTACTTATTATCGACGTTTGAAATAACACGATGCCCCTTTTGCCCTGATAAGGGAGCTGCTGAATCGGCGCGCGACCTCCGAGGGATTTATTTTTCATTTCCCATCGCCAATAGGCCCAAACAGAGGCACACGTCGCCTCTCTGCCGTGAGATGCCCATGTGCAGGAATTTGGTCGAGTCGATCTCCTGGTGACGTAGGTAGGACGCTATGTTAACGCTCATCTACGCTTCAATGAGCTTTGTGCATATGGTGTTGGAAGTTAACTAATTACTGCACTTGCCTTCCGATGAGAACAGCTGGGTTCGATTTCAACCTCGGTGAAAACCTTTAGCATTGCCTTCTCTGCAAATAAGGCCACTTTTTAATTACAGAACTTAATGTAAAAAAACCTCATATCTTCAACCTCGTCTGCAAGGGGCAACAATGCTAGACGAAGAGGTGCTGTGGTACAGGCTAATCTCAGGAGAGACACCACGTTGGTCCCGACAATGGTGAAGCTAATAGAAGCAGCCTTTCGAATGCTAAACCAGCTAGGCTCCACCGAGAGGGCTACTTAAAACCAGAGAAAAGCCTGATCTGAATCCAACTACCTAACAGGGAGATGTCTGTAGCATGTAAAACCAAACAAGAAAACAGACTGGCATGAAAGGACTCCGGACTCAAAAGCACACGCCCTCACTTCAGGAATCTTTAAGTCGTGAAAAACCCTTGTAAAAATTGAAAATGTATTTTTTAATTAAAATTCAAGTAAATAAAAAAAATAAAAAACACTCTTCTTTCTCTAAATACGCTTAAGGTTGTAATGTTGTCAGACAATACAGTATGACGTTGCAGCTTACATATGGTTAGTGTTTCAATTAGCAGTTGGGGGTTCCTGTGATATGGAGATGTTCATGTCCAGTGGAAGGCCTTATACAGCCTGTGGCCTAAGATGTTCAAACCTTTTCACATGGGGGATTTCGGATGACCTAGAATGAATAAAGGCCCCGATTAAGACACCAAGCATTGAGTGTACTTAAGATGGTACTCTATGAAGCTAACTGCTAACATTAAGGTGTCTTAAGTACCCCTTCCTCGTTTCGTCCTACCCCATTTAAGGGGACCTATTTTGAAGATGACCACACAGTTATTTGTTGTACTTTGCAATTGAGCTACTCCTGCTGTACCTGCCAACCTTGCAATGCCTGGCACAGACACTAGCACAGACCCAAGCACCAAGGGGTGTGAGCTTTTTGGTGCTGGATATTTCATTCCCAAAACCCATCAACGTCCAGTAACTCTGAGGATTTCTCAGACACGGTCAGTCATTTTCTACCGCACCAGTGAGAAGGTGCACCACCGAAGACGAAAGTAAAGCATCAGGATGAGTTACTGTTGTACTGTAGCCTTTGTAGGATGGGCTGCTGTTAGGTTTTGTACAACATACTGTCGGCAGTGAAGTTGGACATAAATGCCAACCATCCCCTTTCTATTTACAATAGGCGGTATAATGAATCATGGGATGACTTCACTTCTCCCCACAGGGGAGCCCTTCTTTGTGAGGCTAGGGAGGTGAGGCCATTTAATGCATTTAAACATGTTTACTTCTTTGATTCCAATATGGAGTCTAGGTGAAATGCATACTGGGAACACAAAGGAACATTTGACTCCCAGCTGAAATAAAAGTCCATTGCCGAGTATAGTGTGCGTTTGTTAAAGCCGTGGAAAGACAGCTTGTTTGTGTGTGCAGACTAAGTTTGTTGCGCATTACACAAGGAGCTGAAAGCAAAGCTTGTGAGCTCTCATGGGAAAACCAGGGGTTGTTTACAAAACAGTGAGGTTTGATGGCTGCAACAGCCGAGCTGCTGTGGAACTTTACTGAAAGTGAACTTCTCTGGAAAAATACTAGGTTGACAGAGTGAAAAGACATCAGACAGACAGAGTAAAATCAAGTCACTCTCACTCCTTTTCGACTACGGCTGGGCTGACAGAAGCAGATGTGCTCCTTCAGCCTGTTCCCATTGGCGAGTGACTCTCTTCCAACCTGGAGTTTCCAGTGAAGTGTGCGGTAGAGATGAGGTGTTTCAAAACAATGTGATGCATCACATTTCTGCTTCCTTTTCATTTGTATTTAGCTTTTATTTTTCTTAAGTCTGTAATCTTTAATTGAGATAATAAAGAGACCTGAGAATTGTCTAATTAGCATCGAAGTGAGTTCCTAAGTGAGCGGTTGAGCTGCAGCGGCGAAGGACTTGGTTGAGTTTATTTTTTGTTCAACGCTTCTTACAAGGACCTAGGCGCAAGAGGAAGGTCTGCATCTAATCTGGAAGCGAAATGCTGTGCACGGACACACCTGGCAGCCTACATTTACCACAGTAATTGACTTTCCACTATTAGTGAATGGACGTTTGAAGTGGGCTGGACAGATAATAGTGGGCTGGGTATAGTGGGCTGGGCAACTGGCTTTGAGTCACGGTTTCTTGGTGTTACGCCCTCTTACCCAGTTCCTTTTGCCTCTCCCATTCTAGTCCCATTGCTTGTGTGTGTGTGTGTGAGAGACTCCGCCCCAACCCTCCAGGAAACATACATCTACACCGGGTGCTTTGCATCCTGCACGCGCCTCCAAGCGAGCTCCTAAGTGAGCTTTTGAGCTGTTTGGCTGAGTGGGTGAGCGTGAGCGGAGGTTCCGTCTGGATTCTATGTGAGTGGTTAAATGATTGCATGTAAATTACATTAATTCACTCAAGACCATCTTATTTGGTATCTTGACCGTACAAACACCAAAGTCTGGTTGGTTCTAAAATAGACTAAAGTAGACTGGTCACGGAAGCAATAAAACCACAAATCCTCGTGGTAGACTCTATTCTTTAAAATCGGATATGCCGAATGTCGTCAGCATGTCTAACACCACTGATAGGAAAGTACATCTGACACATAAAGCAATCACTCTTAACCTCTTGCCCGTACCACAATTCTCTAGTGGAACTTTAATGTTCCAACCACATGGCCTGCCAACGGCAAAACCTGCCAATAGAGGTAATGTAAGAAATGAGAGTGTGCCTAGTATCCCGGCTCAACAGAGAATTGTGGGCTTGCTGAACCATCCAGGCATACCTGGCAATGTGGGAGGGGTGACGTAAGTTTTATCTAACGATATTATGTTGGCCTCTCCATGTCCCACACTAAGGAATAGATGGGGCCATCATGCACCAAACTCGCATTCCTCGATCTCCCCTGCACATGCGGGGGAGAACCCAGAGGTATCGATTTATGTAAGCCAATGTGAATCTCCCATTTCCATTCAGAGCTTGCATAACAATCAAGAAAGCGTGAGTCTAAACGATTCTTCCTTTCAAGCACAATCTGTTTCCTTTGTGCAGCCCACGCCTCGGCGTCCTATGCCACTACTGAGAGGAGAGAATTCAGAATCACAGACTCCGATGATTCAAATGGCATTAACCGCCATCAATACTACCTTACTGACCCTTTTGAAGTTGTTTGAAACTCTTGATCTAAAAATCACTAAACAGGCGTCCCAAGTTGACCACATAGTGGCCTGGCTACAAAATAAAGACAACTGGCTGACTCACGCTAAACAGCCCCCACTAGAAGGTGAAGGGGGGGGTGAATAATACCCACAGTAGCATTGTAATTGAGCCTTTAGATCTTGGCAATATACTGTTGATGCTAGGGAATGCAGTTGGGTTTTTACCGGTTGTGCCTGCAATTGCAAATATAATTATACTTGTAATGGAGTTGCCTAACGCACTGAATGCCCATCCGATAAATTCATCATGGACAAGTGTCTTAGATTTGCCGCCTAAATGCGGCAATGTGGGTAATCAGCCGGGGGAACAAGTGATGGATGATTGCTCCCGAACCGCTTGCAATGGCCGCTTTGGCCCAAAGAAGGGTGAAAAGAACAAGAAAGATTTGAAAAGTGCAGTAAAAAAAAAAAAAGAATCAAAAAATATACCCCTGCTAAGATATCCAAAATGTTCACTAGATTGCTTTTTTAGGACTTTGACTACAACTAAAACAATAACTGTGGGTATCATAAATTGTGGTGAGCCTACACTTGACCAGGTTAGTAATTTAGGACAAGAGCCACAGGTTAGCAATGGTGTCAACAAACCACTGCCTATACATGCGCCACTAAATGACCTTGTGCAGGAACTTGAAAAAAGTAAGTCAGCCGCACACCTGCCAGCGGTGCATTCCGCCCCGAACCTTCGAAGTGCCTTAGTGACGAACCTGGCAGTTGAGGAGGCCCCGATATCAGGAGAAGAACAAGTTACTCTCTTACCTGGTAACGTTCTTTCGATGGGATGGTCCGGCGACGTATTCCATATCTAAGACAGTAAATCACCACAGCTGTGCTGCTTCGGAAAATCTTTTGGCGTCTGTGTCCTGCGTCGATGATGACGATACGCTGTCCTCGAGGGCTGTTATAAGTAGGACGCACAACGCCCTTAGCCTCAGTTGTAGTTTTTTTCCCCAGAACGTGTGGCACCAATCTACTGCCAGTATGACCACAGAAAGCCTTGCGGAAACGTAAGCTGCAATCGTATAAGAAATTCTGTAGCGGGGTAAGGAGGGAGCGATATGGAATACGTTGTCGGACCATCCCATCGAAAGAACGTTTCCAGGTAAGAGAGTAACTTGTTCTTCGAGGGGATTGGGTCCTCTGACGTATTCCATATCTATGACAGACTCCCAAAGCAGTACCAACGTAAGGAGGTGGGAAAAGAATTTAGAATATACAAATTTAGAATGGCCAATCAAATCGCAGAGTAAAGGACCGCCTTGCCAAAGTCCAAATCCTGCCCATGGGAAGAATCTAGGGAGCAGGGACATACAAAAGTATGGACCGAAGCCCAAGTGGCTGCTTCAGAGATGTTATGAATAGGAACACCCCTCTGCAGAGCAGTAGAGGCAGCCATACCCCTAGTCGAATGGGCCCGTAAACCTACCGGGGGGTCCTTACCCGCCAGGCGGTAACATTCAGAAATTGCCAACATAATCCATCTAGACAAAGTCTGCTTAGTTACAGCTTGCCCCAAACGCCTTCCTGCGTAACCAATAAAGAGCTGATCATCCACTCTGACCCGGGACATGCGTGAAATGTAGAAATTTAAAGCTCTCCTAGGATCCAGCCTATGGAGCCTCTCCTCTTCCTTACCAGGATGTGGAGGAGGATAAAATGCCGGAAGAATAACCTTCTGGCTTAAATGAAATTCCGACACCACCTTCGGAAGAAAGGAAGGACGAACTCAAAGGACAACCCTGTCCTTATGAAACACAGTGAAGGGTGGCTTAACTGAAAGTGCCTGTAACTCACTCACTCTGCGAGCGGAAGTGACCGCAACAAAAATACAGTTTTAAGGGTTAACAGTCTCAAAGGACAAGAATGTAAAGGCTCAAATGGAGCACCCATTAGAAACTTGAGAACAAGGTTCAAATCTCAACTGGGCACCTGGAAAGGTGACGGAGGGAACACATTAGTGAGCCCTTTCAGAAACTGAGAAATTAAAGGAATTTTAAAATAAGAACACTCCTCAGACGAGCGCTTAAATATGGACAGTGCTGCCAGGTAACTTTTAACGGTACCCACTTGCAAGACCCTGTGGGCTAAAGAAAGCAAAAAAGACAGAACCACAGGAATGTCACATGAAAAAGATCCACATTCTTAACCCTGCACGAGTCGCAGAACATTCTCCAACGGCAACGGTACAGGGACTTTGTTGCCGGCCGTCTGGCTGAAAGCAACACCTCCATCACGTCTTCAGGGAGGTCCCAATCCTTATACCTCAACCTTTCAGAAGCCAAGCATGAAGGTTGAGGGATCTTACCTCTGGATGGAGAACCGGATGCCCCTCCCGTGAGAGCAGATCGTCTCGGTAGGGAAGAGGACGTGGAGGGCAGATGGACAAGTGGAGAAGGTTCGGGTACCACGTCCTCAGGGCCCATGCCGTAGCAATGAGGATCATCCGGGAACCGAACCTCCGTAACCTCTGCAACACTTGCGGGATGACGGGGACTGGAGGAAACGCGTACAGTAGTGGGAAGGACCACTCCACTATGAACGCGTCTCCTAAGGCTCCTCTTGGAGGAAATTCCCACGAGTAGAACCTTTTGCACTTTGGGTTGACACTGGAGGCAAAGAGATCCACTTGAGGGGTCCCCCAAAGGGTGAAGATCTCCAGGAGAATCTCCTCAGAAACTCTCATTTGTGAGAGATCGCGCTCTGCCTGCTCAGAGTGTCCGCTGTCTCGTTTTCGTCTCCGGCCAGATGAACTGCCGAGATCGAAAATTTCCTGCTGGATGGCCCAGAACCAGAGCTGCATCGCCTCCATGCACAGAGGAAGTGACCCTGCCCCCCCCTTTTTGTTGAGGTAGTGCATGGCCACTGTATTGTCCGTCAGAATCGGGACATTCTTTTCTCGCACAGTCGGCAGAAAAGCCTTCAGGGCAAGCCTGATGGCCCTCAGCTCCAACAGATTGATATGGAGTCTGGACTCCGACGCAGACCAACGACCGCTGAATGTCACCTCGTTGGCATGAGCTCCCCATCCCGTGAGGGACGCGTCCATCACCATCGTCACCTCCGGACAGGGTAGCCAAAACAGAGCTCCCCTCATCAGATTGCCTTCGACAGCCGACCACAGAAGGTCCTGGGCGACTGAGGGCGGCACCTAAACGGGGTCCAACATCCTGCCGTAGGACTGTGACCACTGGAGCTTGAGAGCCCATTGCAAAGATCTCATCCGCAACCTGGCCTCTGGCACCAGAAGAATGCAGGATGCCATGAGGCCGAGCAACCTCAAGAACTCGCACGCTGGGAGACTCTGGGCATGCTGAAACTTGTGCACCATCTGCTGAATGTGGTGAGCCCTCACCTGGAGAGGAAAACACTGCCCCAGGGACGTGTCGAGCACTGCTCCGATGTACTGCAGCAGCTGTGTTGGCGTCAAGTGGGACTTCTTTAAGTTGAGGGAGAAGCCCAGCTTGTGAAGGAAGCGGCAGGTGATGGACAGATGATCCAGGACCTGCTCGGGAGAGCGCGCCCTGATCAACCAATCATCCAGGCAGGGGTAGACACGAATCCCCCCTTTCCTGAGATACGCTGCCACCACCACCATGAGCTTGGTGAAAACCCTCGGGCGGAGGTCAACCCGAACGGCAGGACCCGAAACTGAAAGTGCGAGTTGCCAACCGCGAACCTCAGGTACTTCTTGTGCTTGGGATGGATCGGCACATGAAAATAAGTGTCCTTGAGGTTGAGAGACACCAACCAGTCCTGAAGTTGAAGGGCCTGGAGGACTTGAGAAAGAGTAACCATCTTGAACTTGTCCTTCCTGAGGAGCTTGTTCAAACCGTGCAAGTCCATGATGGGTCTCAATCCCCCGTCTTTCTTCGAAATCAAAAAATAAGGGGAATATCATCCCTTGTTCCTCTCCGCTACAGGCACCAGTTCTATGGTGCATTTCTCCAGCAGGGATTGAATTTCCTGCGCAAGGAGTGGACCGGACTCTTCAAAGAGAGATTCCCTGTTGGATTGTCGTGAGGCCTCTACCGGAAAGGAAGACAGTAGCCGTGGGCCATGATCTCCAGAACCAACACATCTGAAGTAATGTCATGCCATTCTACAAGATGCTGCGCCAGCCTTCCCCCAACCGGAGAAGCATGGGCCTCATGACTGAGCTGAAGCGGCTGCGGCAGTGCCTGAGGGCAAAGAGGCAACTGCTCGCGTGGCCTTGGCACCTCGAGTACCGTGTTTTCCAGCTCTGGCACTCCTACGGTTGCCCCTTTGACTTGCAGCTCCTCTCGATTTACTAAAGGACGAGTGATATCAAAAGGAACCTCCCCTCCATTGCTGTCCCCTAGGGCGAAAAGGCAGAGGTTGGCGAACTGCAGCGCCCAACGACTTCGCTGCAGCTTTGGAGGTCTCAAGACTCATCAGCCTTGCTGCCAAAAAGATGTTCACCATCAAAGGGCATGTTGAGGAGCCGGGCTTTCACATCAGGAGCAAAACCCGACTTCCGCAACCACGCAAACCTGCGTATAACGGTGCTCGCCGCCATGGACCGGCTGACGCAATCAACCATGTCCAGACCCGACTGAATGGATTCACACATGGCATCCTTGCCATCCTGCACAATAGCAATGAAAGCATCCCGTTCCTCCCCTTTGGGAATATGATCAGCCGCTAAGGAAATACAGTTCCACAGAGTGTGTGTGAAACGAGACAAGGCACAAACTGAGTTGGCAGCCTGGAGAGCCATACCCCCAGAAGAAAATACCTTCTTTGCCCAGCCGTCAAAACGTTTGTCGTTCCTATCGGGAGGGATGGTAAGGTACGACGCCTGCTTTGCTGGGGCCGTAGCTGCCTGCACCACCGAACTCTCTGGAGTAGGGTGCATGGTCAAGTAGCAGGGGTCGCCACTGGCTGGGTGCTATTTCTTCGGCAAGGACTTGCTCACTGCCGGGAGACTCTCCGGAGAAGTCCAAGCCGCAGCCACCCTTCTCTGCAAGGCCATATGGAATGGCAGCACCGGGTCAGTTGGAGGACCTTGGTCCAGGATATCAGTCAGGTCATCCTGCTGAAAATCCCGAGGGAGGGCAGATCACCCCAGGTAATCCGTGACCCTTGATATGAGGCGCCGGTATGAGGATTCGGCATGCGTGCCAGGCTCCGGCCTACCAAACTCCACCTCCGGAGAGGTGTCTAGATCACTGGCGTCGTGCAGCGACTGACGCAGGTCCTCAAGTTGACTATGACCAGAAACCATGTCATCAGGAACCACTACAGGAACCTCACCTTCCTCAGACCCCTCGTCCACCCCAGAAATATAATCCAGAGGCTGGAAGGAGGGTACAGAAAAAGGCACAAAGACATGTTTCACCTTGGCCAGCGCCTTCCTGTGGGGTGCCAGCATGCTACGGGGTACCTCCGACAAAGCCACCTCGAAAGGCGTTGAGGGCATCGATGTCGAGCGCGGCACCGAGAGCTTCGACGGCGTCGACACAGGCCTCGAGGGCGGAGCCCCGGGGCTGTCTCTCGACAGCCTGGGCGCCGATGGCGACGACTTCCTCGGAGGCGGGGCCTCGAGAAGAGTCAGTCAACGACCTCGGCCCCACCGGCGTCGATGTCTTCATCAAAGACTTCACAGGTTCTCACGGTCTCAAGGGCGTCGAGGACCAGGACCTGGAACGGGCATGTCTAGAGCGACCATCCTTGTCCGACCGGGACCTCGAAGGTGCCCGGTAGTCATGACGACTGCTCGAGCCCAAAGGCGGACGAGCAGCATCTCTAGCACGGCCACGACCGGCGTCCTCAGATGGCGCGGATGGACCGGAGCCCTGCAATTGAAAAATCGAAAACATCTCCCTTCGGAAGGAATCCCATTCCTCAGGAGTGGAATTCTTGTTGGGACAAGCAACCCGCCGACGGGAGGAATCCTCGGAAGAGGACGGGGAAGGCGACCTGTGAAGGTGCTTCCTGGAGTGCCTCGAAGAGGCAGAGGAATGACGGGATCGACTCCCAGACCGAGAACCGAGGACTCACGACGATGATGCAGAGAGTTGCCCCTCAAATCGTCCGTTGAAAGACCAGTGGAACGTGACTTCCAGGGTTTGGCCACCTTACCGACTGACGGCTTCTTCTTACGCTCCCGCAAGGTCTTCGATGTGAGCGATTGGCAGTCAACACAGTCGTCCGTATCATAGTCCTCCCCGAGGCACCAAAGGCAAGTGTCGTGCGTCTCCGTCAGCGACATCTTGGACCTGCACACCGACACTTCTTAAACCCGGACCGCGGGGTGGAAGAAGCTGAAGACATCATACAAACTCAATGAAGAAACAGGTTAGAAGAACCGCAAGAACAGGATTCAGTAGAATCAAGGCGCGCCGAGATCTCCGAAGCGAACACATTCGCGGAAAAAACAGAACTGAGGCTAAGGGCGTTGTGCGTCCTACTTATAACATCTGGTGACGTCGGCTCGACGGAGGCTGTCGAGGACAGCGTATCGATGTCATCGACGCAGGACGCAGAAAGATTTTCCGAAGCAGCACAGCTGTGGTGATTACTGTCATAGATATGGAATACGTTGGAGGCCCAATCCCCTCGAAAGTAATTCTGAGAGACCGGCGATGTTGGCTGAATTAAGGAAAGCGGTTGATCTCTATCTGGCTGAACGTATGCACTGCGTGAATGATGAACATGTTCAGTAAGGCCCAAGTGTACAATGTAAAATGTGTCACCTGGGCAAGTTCGGTGAATGAATGTCTTCCTAAAGGTGTAAGCAGTCAAGATAACATCTCTCAGAGGCCTCAGCTAAGGGATGTATTAGGTGCCCCTGCTTTTCCAAGATTTCTGGACAATGCATCTACAAGTCATGACCCACAGGCCAGTCAAATGGAAATGAGACGCGGGGCGTCTTGGCACTTGATAAATCTACAATCTGAATGCCACTTATTAATTTTGAAATGCTCAGAAGGGCCGTATAACACTTATAACCTAAATCGACAAAGTGTTCTCAATGTGTTTGGTGATTTGGTCAAACTGGAAGATATTGGGTCCCAAGACATTGCACAAGTGGAATATCTTTCAGATACAGTCACCTCTATTGTAAGATTGTGGATTCCATCTGGAGTAGCACTAAATTCTATTTGGAAAGTAAAAATGAAATTGTTCGAGATGAGATTTTTAATTGCCCAGGACCCTGAGTGTTTGGTTCTTAGAGCGAAGGCAGTCATACCCATGCAAGATAAAATCTATACGAGTTTACAAAATGAGAGGTGCTCAGAGGTGGCATGGACCCCAGCTGTACAACCACCAATAAACCTCGGTCCACTGTCTTTTAGAGTGGCGAGTTGGAACACTCGAGGGCGTGCCCATCTAAAAGAATCCATCAAAAGTTTCCCCACAGCAATTTGATGTAATTGCTCTCTAAGAGACCTGGTAGACCGAAGCCCCAATATGGGACAGTTACGATGTGGCATTATTACCTGCAAGAACCGGCTTGAAAGGTCGCCCGTCATCAGGTTTATTGGTGGCTATAAAGTTAAGCCAGGACCAATCTATTGAAGCATGGGAACAGGTAGATGCATATATCCAACTGGTCAAAATTAAAATTTTGACACCATACCTCTGGGTCAGGTGCGCTATATAAATAAAATAAACAAACAAACAAATACAATTGCACTTGTCAATGTATATCGTAACCCCATGGTATTGACAGATTCAGCCTTTTATACAGGATTGATAAGACTTTTCGCAATAACGGTCTTGATCACCGATACTCTAATAGATGAAGATCTAAACTTAGATTGCATAAATACAACCTCAAAGAGGAAGGCAAAGGAGGTGTCATCCTGGGTTAACCTAATGAGGAATAGAAATGTTTGTATGCTGAAGGGAGCAGTGGAGGGAGACATCCCACCGCAACATACTTGGCACCGAGAAACATGTAAAAGCACAATTGATTATATATATATATATATATATGTTGACCAAAAGTTATTTCATAAAACTTGCACATTTGAAGTAATACCGCAAACACAAAGTGATCATCATTTATTGGCTTTACATATACAATGGGCAGGGATTAAGCCATTATGCACGTGGATGTCCCAGCAGGTTTCTGCTGCTAAAACAAGACTGAAGTGGACACAAGCCAAATTGGTTGAATTTTCGAGACAAGTCAACCGG
This sequence comes from Ambystoma mexicanum, assembly GCF_040938575.1. Lineage (NCBI taxonomy): Eukaryota > Metazoa > Chordata > Amphibia > Caudata > Ambystomatidae > Ambystoma > Ambystoma mexicanum. Next base: position 670,580,343 of record NC_090936.1, read on the forward strand.
TACACAGTAACTCTCCCGCTCTGATTCAGTATACAGAATTTCTTGAACCATTTAAAAACACTATTATACCTTTGCAGGGTCGTAAAATGATGATTCATGCATTTGATGCGGAAATCAAACATCGAAAAGCGGCATACCGCAAGGATAGAAGATTGATAATAGCTTCAAATATTAGTAACATCTCTCAGGCCTTAAGATCGGCCAAATGTAAGTACTTAAACTGGATACAAGGCCGACGGTCTTTGAGTTATCAAAAAGATAGTGAGCACATGTTGTCGGCAATAGCTGCAAAAAACTCAGCAGAGATTTGAGGGCTCCTAAACTATCAAGCTGATTGGAAACAAGCCAATGTGCAGGCAAGTGCAGTACAGGAACAACATTGGGTAGACCATTAAACAGCTTTATATGAGGATCGGGCGTTCAATCCAGCCGATTATGTAAATAAAACCACATCAAAATGGCTAATTGAGTGCTTTGTAAAGACCATTGAAGTCATGATAATAAATCTGAGCTCGTCTAGAGCAGCGGGTTCCGATGGACTCCATAATGCCCTGTTTAAAGAACATCTTCAATACTGGGCAAAAACCCTCAGAAAAATATCTAACCAAATCATGGTAAGACATAGATTACCGGATTCATGGAAAACCTCCATCATAGTTCCCATATATAAAAAAGGGGACGAACCATTCTGCAAAATTACTGTCCAATCGCGCTATTGGACGCACCATGCAAGCTATTCACCAAATTGGTTTTGCGTGATTTTAATGTGTGGACAAAGTCGGTTAGATTGAGAGACCCCCAACAAACAGGGTTTGTTGCAGGATTAGGTACAAATGTCAACCTCCTCTCTCTTAATGCTATAAAATCACACAGTCATACAATCAATCACTTTTTCTTGCCTTTGTAGATTTACACGCGGCTTTTGATTCGATCTCCTGCGTGCTACTAATGGCTAAACTACAGAGAGATGGCTGTCCACCCGTATTACAAGACATTATTCATGCATTCAACTCTTATACCTCAATCCGCATCCGTCTTGCCTTGGAAGGGCATGTATCGGCCCCAATTGAGACCGCACGAGGCCCTAAAAACAAGGCTGTTTATTAGCCTCAGCAATCTTCAACTACTTCATGCATGATCTACAACACATTTTCTCACACGTTTTGTCTGACTCTCCAATGTTAAATTTCAAACCTATCACAAATTTAAAATATGCAGGTGATATTGTCCTTATCTCCAAAACTCCGGTAGGACTGCAAAAAATTGCTTGTGGAATTCAACTCATATCTAGATTTGAATCAGCTAACAATTAATACAAACAAAACTCAAATAGTGAAATACTCAGCATATAAGAACAATCACGATAGGTACCTGTGTCTATCAATCAGACCAAACTTGAGACAGTCAGTGAATACACCTACCTTGGAATGATCATTGAGGGTGTGACTAATCCAAAGAGGCAGACGGAGAGCATAGAAGAGAAACTAAAGACGGCAATATCCTAGGCAAAAATTATACTATTTCGTTATGGCAAGTTTACAATCAAACCTGCAATCCTGTATTGGAAGCTGAAAGCGATCCCTACAATTCTACATGGTATTGAAATGTTACAATTCTGGCAAATACCAAACTTGGGAAGATTAGAAGGCAGGTTTTGGCGAGCTGTTCTGCATTTTCCCCAATGTGTGCCAGTGTCGTGGCTGCAATCTGAACTGAGACAAAGTTTGCTTCATGCTCTCTACCTGTGGCGTCTTTTTGCACTTTGTCGGAAATGTCTTGTAGGATTTGAATCAACTAATATGCTGAATGTGATTGCGACGGATATGTTTTCCTCATGCACCAAATTAGCCAAATTATGGATAGATAAAATCTATGCAATTCTATCTGTTGACATGCTGGTTAGAAATCCAGACAAGGCAAAAACATTAATTTATAGATGCAATTGGATAGCTACGAGAACACAATGTTTAAAATACCGCCAACAGTGCAGACATAGGTTTTGGCCGAAACATCTTAAAGTGACCGAACCCTATCTGCTAAAATCACCATTTGTGGCTTTTAGAGCAGCCTTTCTAAGAGTGCGATTTGAGTATGGACAACTAGGCAAGTACGAAGGAAGCTAATACCTAGTTCCTTGAGTTTTTGTAGATTTTGTGAAAATCAGAATGCAATAGAATCGATTGAACATCTCTTATGCCAATGTCCAAAGTTAAATAATGTAAGAAAAACTCATTTTGTATATGCAGTGTCGTTGTTAGAACAAGTTGATAAGGAACTTTGTTGGTCGTATCTTTTATGTTCAGGCAAAAACATAGTACAGTGGGCGACTATAAACTTTTTGCAATCCTTGAATTTAAACAATTGCAGCGCCACTGTTTAGACAAAAATATATAAGAACTAGTAGTAAACAAACTGAAAGTACTTGATGAGCATTAAGGTTTGTCCTTGCAACTTGTGAACAGATGATTTTTCTTTTTTTCCTCTTTTGTTTATGCTTTGCTTTTGTACTGTTTTATGTTTATGTTATGAATCTGGGAATTTAATCATGAACATTATGTTTTAAATTTGCATATGAAATAATTGTATTTTATGATCATTGTACTATATTGAAAAGCTGTTCAATTACAGCTAATACAATTAAAAAAAAAAGTATTCTGAATCTAAATGGAGTGTGAATGAACTATGTTCCAAAAAAGCACATTGCCTTCCTGCCTTTAAGTGCAGAGGGGAACCCCTTAAGTAAATAAAATATCTCAATTATCTAAATTACTGAGATTTGGGAAGGCAAAAGAGGCCGCTAACTCATATCCCCCCTAAGGCTGTTAAAATGCTGGAAGACCTCACAGGGAGAGACTCCCCTTCTGGGGATAAGGACTCCTGTTCCATATAGAAACTCCCTAACTCTCCTTTCCTCAAACCACCAAGGTTCATGGTCAACACCTCTAATTTCTCAGAAAGTACCAATAGCGTGTATTGTGATGGCCTTACTTGTACACCTGTAGGGTGTAATCAAACTCAGGCTGTGAGCTGACGGGGACACCTTTAAAACCCTCAAAGTACTGAGAAGAGGAAGCACAGAGGAAGCAGGAAGATCACTCCAGCCTCTGACCAAAGTACTGAAAAGAAAAAACAGTGGAAGCATAAATAGCACTCATTGGAAACAAAAGAAAGACCATGAAAGTCTGATTGGGAGGAGCCAGCTATCAGGTATAACAACTGACAAAGGACTTGAATCAGAGTCCAGCAAGGAAGCTGGAAACCCTGGGAAGAGGAGAAGTCACAGCAGCACGTCTGGAAGAAGCTGTTTGCAGAGCAGACCCAAAAAAGTGGAAAAGCTGACCAGAAAAGCAGCTGGAGGGAGAATGGTGATAGGAGGACCTCAGCGATGTTGTCCTGGTGGTCCAACAACAATGGTAAGACCGACAGCTCTCAGCCCCAGTGAAAGCAGGGTGGAGTGGCAAAGAGCAAAGAAGGCACCAACCAATACCAACAGCCCATGAAGAACCGGAGATGGGGTTGTCTCCACAAGAGTATAACTGGGCCCCCAGGCGACCCGGCAGGCGGTTGGGTGTAGAAGGTTGCATCACGAGTAATCTCCCTTGTCTCAGTACTCCTAGGAAGGGGTGCATCATTAAGAAGTACATCTGGAGTGATCTCCCTTGTCCGAGTACTCATAAGGAGGAGTGTATTATTGAATGCATCAGGAGTAATCTCCTTGGCGCAGTGGAGCCAAAATACCACCAGTGAAGAAAAAGTATGAGGAGTAATCGCCTTTAGCACCATACTCATAAGAAGGAGTGCATCGTTGAAGTGCACATTGGGAGACATTTCCTTCATCCCAGGAGTTATATCAAAGCTACTGGAAGGAAAGGCTTTGAAGAGTTTGTCAGGAGTAATCTCCCTCGTCTCAGTAGTAGCCCAAATACTGCTGGCATCCAAAACTGGACACATAGCATCAGGAGTAATCTCCCTTGTCCCAGTGGTTTCAGCAAGGCTACTAGTTGGGGAATTGTAAATAGCAAAGGGGGTGTAAAGGACACTCCTTTTCAACTGGAAAGAGCTACATAAGCTCATTCGAACTGTGTTTGTTTTGCATCAGAAGGAGGGAATCCTCCTCCTGATAGATCTTGGTTTGGTTGCAACTGTCTTAAGAGAATGTTGTGTTGCTTTTGCACCAGGCTGATGGGGGAGGCATCCTGGTTGACTCTTTGGTTGAAAGGAACTGCATTGAAGAAGGGACTATTGTTTGGTTTTACTTTTATAGGGAGGAGGGAGTCATCCTCCTGATCATCTTTAGTGTAGCCTTAGCTCATGTTTATAGTTATAGGGACAGGGTACTAGTTTGGGACAGAGGACAGATTTTTGAGTTATCCTGATGAGGAGCACCAGAGTTTCAGTTATTAGGCAGGGTTATCCCGACAGAGTAGGGTCAGTTAGATGTTGTTTGAATAACTTTAAATAATGTTCTTAAAATGCCACCTCTGTGTCTGACTCCTGCTTCAGACAACCTCTCACAGAGGGTACATTCACAGCTTATATTCCCCCCCCCCTACATTTTCCTTCGGAAATATAACTCATCCCAATGCTGGTCAATGAGCATATTCAGATCTCATAATTGCCATCTCAAAATCGGTTTGGGTGCTATTGAACACAAACATTCCTGACTGTTAGATTTTTTATTTACTTGTAGGTGTGTGCATGAGAGTACTGATGACCTGATTAAAGAAGGCAGTGATTGAAAAGTGACCGTGCTGAACTCCCTGCTGCCCCCTCATCACAGGCTTAAAGTTACTGGCAGTTATATACATTGGTCACTCAGCACTCTGCTGGAACTAGCAGACTTCAACTTAGATCAGAGCTCACATTTACTAAGGGCTGAATGGTAGGACCTTGGGGGAGTTGTGCTTTTTATGCCAAGTGCTTCTATAGTACACAAAGTAGAGAACCTTACTTGCCAAAATGATCCACTAAATCACAATCTGTAGTTGCTTATCCTGTGCTGGTATTTGCTTTGCATTCTGGTACTTGGAGTCCTGCATTTATACTGCTGGGAAACACTGCAACGTACTTGGTGGGGCTGTAAACAGAGAGGGTAAGAAACATGCTTACATTTTGTGCAGTGTTTTCATGCAGGGCGAGTGCAAGGATTTTGGCACCCTAGGCCAAGGTAGTTTTGCTGCCCCCACGACCTATCCCTTGTATCCTGACTATACAATCACCTGGTCCCAGAAGTGACCTCACCACTTTGCATGCATGTCTTGGCCACCATGTTCATGAGTGCAGTTTCTCCATCATGTTGTAGGCGTCCTTACAAGGAAAAACTCAATCAGTCTTATACACAAAATATAAAATACTGGCTAGACTAGAAACTATACAGTTTTGTTGGCTATTGCAAGGAACATTATTTGCATACAGTAGGCGCCTATTTAAAGGTTGTTGGAAGGATGCCATTGCTTTCGTCCACCAACCTTGGTGTAAGGCGCTCAATAAATAAATAAATAAACAAACCAACCCAATTTACTCTCTGTGAACACCCTTGATTTGGAGGTGGGATTACCTCTGGATACGCTTGCCATATTTCTGCTTCTGCCCTGCTTCCACCTGCATCCATTAAGCCTCCATTAAAGAGAGTGGCCAAAACCACTGCTTGAGTCACTGTAAGTGACAGGGTTTTAGGGACTGTGGCTGTCAGTATTTTTGCTACCACCACTGCTAACTCTGTTTGGCGTTAGCCCCCTTGCATCCTATTTCCAAATATTAGGGATTGCAGAAAAATACTCCTTGCTCCACTTTATTGGTGCCTCAGAGAAAGCATTTTGTGTTTCAGAAAATCCGGCTGTGGAAAATTCTTTGGCCAGCCTGATGATCGCCAATGGGCTGTGGGCCAGATATAAAAGTGGGGCAGTAGCGCTGCCTCCCGGCAAGGCCACCATGAGATGGAGTGAGGATGTGGTGAAAGTTCTGATTCCCCCAGGTTTTCTAAATAGGAGTTCTAGTGCTCTTTGCAGCTGGGAATTTTTACCAATTTTACTGGCCCCAATGTTCTTTAAAATGCCCAATTTCTCGCAAACTGCGAGGAAAGGTCCTCCTGGTGATGCTCAGTTTGCTGCACAAAATAATTTTTTGTGTTTCATGAAACCACTAACAGGTACAGTACTGGCACACATGGTGCACACATTATTCACACACAGAAGTAACAAGAGAACACATACAGCAGAAGTTGAAACTTCCCTGACATACAGGAAAGGTACAATGTGGCTATCGGACAGTGGTCGAACTATACGAAAAGAAGTAGTGGAACTATGTTCCTTGCAGGTCTCCCCGCTCCCCAAATCCCTGATCACCATACCCCCTCCAACGCACAATACAAACCCCTAAACAAATGCGCCTGCTGTTTAAGGGAAAGTTCAGTGCAGTGCAAGTTTCAACTTTTCCTACACTTTTATTTTAAAATGAAACGATTCCCGAACAGTTCTTTTTTAAATAAAAGTAGAGGAACAGTAGAACTTAATTTAAAAAAGAAGAGAAGCACCGCTCCCGCACACTTCGAACATTGGTATCGGAGCAAGTTACCCTCACACAAAGAACAGAAACCACATATGGTGCAATTGAAAGCTTCCACCACACACTGGGCACCTAACTCATGGTTAGCAACACTGCATGTTACTAGCACACACCAAACAGGAACAGCTTTAGAGAAGCAACGGGAACTCATAAGTGACTGTCTAGGAAGCAGTGTTGCAAAGATCCCAAAAGTACAAGATTTCCTCAAAAATACAACAGATTCGGTTACTACATGCATAGGAATAGCAAAGACTTCCCTTACAAACAGAACAGGCACAGCATAGGTAGGACCAACGCACTCTTTCCGCAAACAGGTACAACATAGCCCGGCCTATTGCAAGCCTGCCTCAAAATCCATCAGAAACTACATGGTCAGGGCCAGTGGGCACTGGTCATTACAAGCGTCTCTAACAGCCATGTATACATACAGCATGGATAGGGCTAGTGCAATATTCCATCCCAAACAGCAACAAAATGTATACATTAAGAGCAAACCTCTCACAAATGATTCAGCATGGCCCAGTGAAAGCTGCATGACTAAAGTGTCAGTGCAAGCATCTCTCACAGAAATGCACAGGTAAAGAGTGAACAGGCCAGTGCACGTTTGCCTCACATGTGGGTACAAGTACAGCATGGACAAGACTATATTACTTAGTAAATAAATGGAACAATGGACAGCATGGGAAGTGATAGACAATCTTCCCTCACAAACGGGCAATATATGAGCTGGGTCACTGCAAGCTTCTCTAACAAACAGATACAACATGGGCAAGGTCAGTGCAAGTGGCGTGCAATCCGGTATTCGCGTAGCATGCCAGAGCCAGTGTAAGTTTCCCTCACAAACATGAGCACGTACAGTATTGACAGAGTAACAGATTGCAAGGGGCTCTGCACACTTCACTCAGATTGGTACATTTCTCTCACAAACCGGATCAGTGCAAGCTTCCTTCACACACTGGCAGAGGTACAGCATGTGCAAGGACAGTGCAGGTTTCCATCATAAATTTAGTACAGGTGCAGCATCGTCATAGCCAGGGCAAGCTCCCTCAGACAACTTACACAGCATAGGCAGGGAGAGTGCAGGTTTTGCTTGCAATGAACATTTACAACATGAGCACTAGATCCATGCAGCCTGCTAGCTGCATGGATCTAGAGCTCATGTTGTAAATGTTCATGTGGAGAGCTCCTCTTTTATACAACCCTCTAGCCCAATCAGCAGTGGTTGCCAGTGACCGTGTGCTGGCTTGGGAGCGGGGATGGTACTGTGCAAACCTGCCTGCTTTCTGCACTCTGTCTCATCAATAGTTCATTACCAGTCTTACTTGGTTGTGGGTGGACGGGCTAGGTGAAGAAGATTGGGTGGTAAGGGCAGCTGTTGCTGGCCTGCATAACACACACGACCATTGCAAAAAGTTTCCACTCCCAAGTCAGCCCATTAGCCAATCCTGAGTTGTTCAAGGAGTTTGGAGGGGACAGGCTGTTCGCACGTTCCAAGACTCCAAGGCAGTGCAGCTTGGCTGAGCATATGTGGCTCTTTGGATCGCAAGTGCACTGCAGGCAAGGTGCCATCAGTGTGCTCTAGGTTCAATAGTACCCCTACGGGAGTATTAGTTGCTCGGGCCCTGCTTTAAGTGCCATGAATTTGGAGGGGCTGACCTTTGTCCATCATCCAACTGCAAGTATGACCTTCCAAATTGGTCAATTAGTTTAATGCTTTTTGCAGTGAGTTAAATGTTTGATCAGCATTTTAACATCGAAGACTCACAAAAACCTTGGCAGGTTGAATGTTAAGCATTTACCCTCAACCAGCCCCCATTCTCAGCCAGCATGCTCTACTTGGATTTATAACCTGCACTGGATGCACACATTCTGGCAGAGACAGTAAAGCTTGACCAGTACCGGTTCAGTATTGCTATGAAAGTAAGCAGAGAACATTTCAAATTAATTTGGCATTTTTAACTTTCCAAGAAATGCAAGATAACGCTTGCGGCTGGGAATGTACCCACCCAGATATAAAAAAAAAATAACTTTCAAATAGCGTATGTTCCCAAAATAAACTATATCATGAAGCAGTTTGAAAGTTGCATAAATGTATATGCATTACTTACACTTGCAAGAAAACGCTGCAACTAGTCATTTGTGGGGTCGGCTTTCAGAGTTAGCCCTTCCAGCATTGCTTTAAATGTTATATCCACAAGGTGTTTCATGCTAATGCAAATGTTTCCGAGTAAATGTGCTGCAAGCACAGCACACTTTGACCTATTCTGAGATTAGGTGGATAAGGCCCGTGCACTCCTTTTTGCTGAACATGCATGAGGCCCCTGCACGCACCCCATCTCCCTCCTGCTTCTATCGGAGGTGTACTTCGCCTGGCCCATGCTCTGCCACCAGAAGTTCCAGGAGGGTTACACCAGGACTGTGGGCTTTGCTAATGTGAGTGCCTTGGTTTTGACCATGTTCTTTTATCAACATTTCTTCCTGCTAGGCCACTGTGCTTTTTATTAGAGCCAGCCTATGTACTGTGCTGCTCACAAACATGTTTCAATAGGCCCTGCAACTGCTTCTATTGCCATGTTAGTGATGCCTAGAATGCGAGCACTGATTTACAGCAGGTCACCACCTCTCTCTCTCCATCCGTCTATCCATCCATCCGTCCATCCATCCGTCCATCCGTCCATCCATCCATCCATCCGGCACTTGTAAATCACAACTGCCACCAGAGGCATCATGGCGCTGAACGATGCAGATGGACAGACGAGACTTAGTTAAAAAGATGGGTTTTCAGACAGCTCTTGAAAAGGATAAAGTCCTGAATACAAAAGGAGAGACCGAGGCAGCGAGTTGCAAAGTCTGGGGCCAGCTACAGAAAAAGCCTGTCCACCCTTCTTAAGGAGGAACCTCCAGGAGCACTGCATCTGTTGAAAGAAGCATGCGACTAGGGCAGTAACGCCCGATTTTCTCCTGCAGGGATTGACAACCTTTCCTAAATAGGGCACGATGGACAATGCACAGTGTTTTAAAGTCAATCCGCTCCCTTATGCATCTGTACTGTTGTATACATCTGTATATAACAGTACAGCTAAATACCATAATAATCTGAGCAGGGACAGGAAGCAATTGCAAAGCGCATCGAGCTGAGGAGACAAAATGTCGAACACCTTTTGCTAACAGGACAGCTGTATTTCGCAAAACCTGCAAGCATTGTAGCAAATAAACAGGTTCAGAAAGAGTGTGGCATTACGGTAATCTAAACTGCAGTTTAATATTATCGCTATAACAGGAGCATGAAAGCAGGCCAGAATAAAAAGGTATGCTTTCTTCCAACTGTTTCAATTTCAAAAAGCCTGTGCTACAAATAAAGCTAATCTGGGCTTCCAGAGAAAGAGGTGGAAAACCTGACACCCACATGTTGTACTGCGTTTGCTGGAATCGGTAACGGGTCCTGGGTAGATGGCCAAAAATCAGGATTCTACAAAATGGAGGAATCCGTAGAGCCCACTATCAGTACCTCAGTCTTCTCTCCATTTAACTTAAGCCACCTAATTGCAGGAAGACATTATGCAGCTAATTTAATTCAGGTGGTGTAAATCTCTTTTGTAGTTCACGAGAGTGGAGGGCAAACCCTGCTCTTTGGTGCCCCCTGCTGTCCAGCACCATACGCAGCTGCCTCTTTTGCCTAGTGCCTCTTTTGCCTAGTGCCTGCGCCGGCCCTGTCTACATGCAATGATTGTGTGTGGACAGTCCAACAAAGGTGTGCTTATATTATGTTCTAGGATGTCACTTACGATCTGAGTCACTAACAAAAAGTAGTGGTAGCTGCAGGAAAAACAGTAGATCAAAACTAAAGTGAAGACTGACAAAATCCTGTTCAAAGACAAGGTAGCTGTTAAGTTTGAGAGGTACAACCATGTGGCGTTTCAGACATCTGGACACCTGTTGAGTAAGCCACATATGAAGCACACAGCTGAAGCACCTAGTGAAAGTCCATGGAGGGCTATCTCTAAGAAATGGCCCAGGCCCCATCATTTACTTTGAGGGAATAATGGACACACACATCTTCAAGAAGCACGCAGTGTGTGGGATGCTGGTCTTCATGTGAATAAGTATTACGCTCAGGACATCTAAAATGTAAGAATAACCCAGGACAATGATCCTGGAACATTCCTCTTCTGTAGGATTTATAGAGAGAAACAGTGTTTGATGGTTTTGGATTTCACCCAAGTCCCTAAAACTTAAATACAATTGGGATGGACTAAGCACACCACAAGGGACATTTAAATCAGCTTCATAAACTCATGAGCAAGGCAGAGTTTATCAAAGCCTTCTGCAAGTTTTGGTATCAAGTACCAGCACAAGATATTTACTGCCGAACAATTCTCTGTATTTTAAAGATCCTGCCACTGGTCGTCAAAAGGAATGGGGGCAGTGAAGAATATGTACCGTTTATGTATATTATTATGTTTATTTACCACAACTTTGATTAAATAATACAAATATGTGAACTTGCATCCTTCTCAAATTGGACATGGTTCTTTGGGTTTTCTCCCAGCTCTATACTCCGCATTCAATCAGATAGGCATCGGCAGGGGTGGGCAGAGCAGCATGAAGCTGGTGGGAAGACTCATAATTCAATGCCAGCTTTCAATACGTTTGATATATTGATATTCAAGATTATAAATGACGTTCGCACATTGCATCTTGATTTTATGGACCCGCAATGGGAATTCACACAAATCAATGACAGCCTTAAATACATTGATAATATATTAGACAAGGTGGGCACACAAAGAAAAAACAGAGTTTTTTAAAAAAAGTGGGCACACAAAAAAATGTCAGCGAGTACATTGACGCCTCCCCCAGCCCCACCTCCACATGCACACATAAGCAGAGGATCCTGAATGCCTTTTTTAGCAAAGGCAATGCAAAATGGAAACAGATGTTACATTTCTCTATATTTTTTACTTTGTCATACTTCTATGGGGTGGCGGCTGAAGAGTTACATTGTGCACTCAAAGCTCTGCCAGGAAACACAAGGGGATTGGCAGAAACAAGTTTAGCTAATGACAAGTCATTTGGCTATAACAATATAGGAGGCTTATGGGCAAAGTGCTCCTGTGCGGTTGAAATCCATGATTCAGCGACCAAGTCCCGAATAATAAAATAAAAGTTGTCACTAGATCAGGGAATGAGTCCTAAACAGAGAGATGGTGAGAATGTGATCACAAGGCCTGCAAATAAATACAGAGTGCCATACTGGGAGGAATAAGTATTCCTAATACCACAGCCGAGTCAGGTGTGAACAGGCGGGAAGGGGCTGTGAGGGCAAGATCATTCCGCTCTAAATCAATTGTAAAAAGGTTGGTGCTGTGGGAGGAAGAGCTTTCATTTTTAAGTGCAGAGAGATGAGCGAGAGAGTGTGTGTGTGTGTGTGTGTGTGTGTGTGTGTGTATATACATGACAGAACAAATTGGGTATTTGCATGATACAGATTTGGTTGAAGTGAGAATTGTCCGAGTCCAGCTTAAAAAAGGAGGAGGAGATTCCAAGTGCCAACATTCCAGTCATTTCCAGTCTGAACACAGTGTTCGGCCAGACTTAATCTCTTCATGGCACTGATCTCTGAATGGAGACGAAATAGCTGAAGGAGAAGGCGCCGGAAGAGCAGGATCCTCCTCATTTCAGGCACTAAGTCACAGTACTCTGATGTACAGTGTTCTGTCCCCTCCCCCATCACAGTACAGTATTAGCTAGTATATTTTCCATCCCTTTCCCAAAATATGAGCCCTCAAAGAGTTCGATATAGGGGGTTTAATACTGTAAGTTGTTTTCTTCCCATTTGGAAGGGTGTCATTCCTTTTCCGTTATTGTCAGCAATTGGACGTACCCGGGTTTTGGTCTTGCTCTTAACTTTGCTGAACTGTGGACGATCTACACTGAGAGCCTCAGACCGTCTAGTCTTCAGAACCAGAGGGAGAGAGACCCTCTGGGAAGCCTACGGAATGGAAACCCTCGTGGGGAAGAAACCCCTTCTCCCCTGTGATATGGTGGACGACGGCCGAATTTGACAAACGAAGATAGACTTCCAGAGGTCGGGGACTGATACTGAACTTGAAGTATCAATGAACTAGGTCTATAACAGGAGGAGACTAGTCGAGGAATAAGGTAGGAGGCAAGAGAAAACTGAAGGAGTACAAGAGCGCTGCAAGACAGGGTGGGTAAAGGCAGAGCAGCATTAGTGGAGGCTCAGGGCGCTGAAGAGCAGAGGCTGGAAGAAGCTCTGAAGTGCAATAAGAAGAACAGAAGTTGAAGGAGATTCTAGAGCGCTGAAGGGTGGAGTAATGCTGCACGCAGCTTTCAGCCTCTGGAGCGATGAAGGGTGACGGAAGGCTGCAGGCAGCTCTGAGTGCATAGAGCAGAGGAAGAAAAAGGTGAATCAGGAGCGAGGAAGACTAAATCGAGGAATAAGGCAGGAACAAAACAATGGCAAGGGACTACAAGGCAATAACTAGGAACTAGCGTCAAGGCAACAATACCTGAAACTGCGACGCGAAGATCCCTGGAAATCCTGCCCTGATATCGGCAAAGTTGCTGAAATGTTTACAGACATGGAAAAGAGGCGCAAGGGCTTGAGGACACCATATTGAGAAGGCGGTTGCAGCTGTGGACAACCACCATTTTGAGTGTGGCAGCGCTTCCAGCGCTTAAGCGATTCTTAAAAACAATGATCACATTTCATAACAATATGTCGCACCAAGGATAAAACAATTCCTCAAGGATATTGATGCAATACAGATACAAAGTGACCATATGATACAGAAAAATTATATTGATATCCTGCCATAATCATATCCCACACTTCTTGGATGTCCTCACAATTCATCATGTTGTCATAAGATTTAAAATATGTAGGTCGTAAACTAGTCAAACTCACGCACCGAGCAAGGATGTGCTTTGTAGATTTGATCTCTATTTTGCCACACAATCGGTCTTCTCTTCGTATACCAATTGTTGGACGTAAAATCTCAAGCAGTTTGGTGACATTGAATTTTACCAGTATGTAAAGTCTTGCCACGGAGTCGTTAGGAAATGCAGCTATATAACTAGGGACCATAAGACATTCTTGCCAATATTGGATAAACAACCTGCTAGTAATAGTTGTGGCCAACCTTACCACATCAATTTCTCTACTGTGATCACAGAGATGCAATTTAAGCCATTTCTTTTTAGCAGCCATATGTTGCCGTCTACCTGAAGAAAGCACATGCCGAGACAACCAGACCTCAGATTTTGACAATCGCTTCCCAAGTGTGCCAAAAGTTTCATAATTATCCAAATTGATGAACGCTTTAAATGCTTCAACCATTATGGTGTCATTACTGAGCACTAAAAGCATTTCATAGCACATTACCATTCTGCAAGTATATTCCACCATAATACATTTTTGTTCGATTCAAGTCGTATGTATTCTATTGGCAGTCTCTTAGGCATCCCGAATAGCATCCGTAGAATTTTTGCCTCAAATGTTTCTATTTGAGAATCGGATTTCTCACCCCAGACTCCATACAGCATACAGGGTACAATTGTGGCAGAGTAAAGCAAGAGTATTGTTTGGATTGACCACCCTCCCGGTCTACTGATAAATTAGCTTATACTGCATGCTATCCTCAAACAATTAAGTTTTGTTGATTCACAAAGTGCACTCCATTTCAATGTATCAATTAATACACCCATATACTTCTAATGCCATACAATTTCAACAGGTTCCGAATTGATTTTCCATATAGAGTTTGGTGGTACATATTTCTTATTTGCAAATACAATTATTTTGGTTTTCCCAATATTAATGTGTAACCAATTTTCATCTGTTCCTAGTACATCAAGCATATGTTGTAGGACATTCAGGGTATAGTCAGTTAAGAGCAGATCTGCATATCCCAGCCAACTTATCCTCAGTGTGCCTATTTTTATTGGGCAGGCTTTAGGGATTGGAAGTGCACCTGCAAGATATGGGTTAAAGAGGGTAGAGGTTAATAAACAACCTGTTTTAACTCCTCTTGTAGGGAATTAGTTCGATAAACTGCCCTGTCCATCCAAATTAACGCTAACGCTCGTATTTTGGTGGTGCTGAATAATCATGCTCAACAAACCATGTGGTATATTCCAAGACGAGTTTTTTCCACAGATGGTTTTGCATTACAGTATCGAAAGCAGCACTAAAATCTATGTAAGCAGCATATACAGGCAACTGTCGTCTATACCAGGAATACGCTACCGCAGTAACTACCGTTAAACGGTTATGTGTTGCACTTGCTTTCTTCCTATACCCAGTTTGGTTCAAAGGAAGGATCTTGTTTGTTGTTATCCATGTATTCAGTTCATCTAGTAGAACTCCGGTAAAGATCTTAGCTAGTATATCAAGCATTGCTAACATTCAATAAATTATAAGTTACTCACCGTAGTGACTAACGTACTCTTAGTCCATAGTCCCCTTTCCTCCATACTGCATGGGGGTCCCTCAAGAGGGACTGGAGACGGAACCTTTTTCACCAGAAAAATCTTCTGCCCCTCTAAATTTAGAGGCGCACGGAGGCACGGCCCTGGGGGCATGCGTTGCCCTGACTCCGTCCTCCGGCGCCACACCTTAGTCCCCAAAGATGCGTCGACAATAGATTTATCATTGCCTAATGACACCAGATTATTAGGGGGGAGGATGGTGGGACGTATGGAGGAAAGGGGACTATGGACTAGACGTGTCGACAATAGATTTTTCATTGCCTAATGACACCAGATTATTAGGGGGGAGGATGTTGGGAAGTATTGAGTAAAGGGGACTATGGACTAAGTGTATGTTAGTCACTACGGTGAGCAACTTATAATTACTCTTACGTCCCGTCCCCTTTCCTCCATACTGCATGGGCGATTACAACTGAATGTAGCCTCAGGGTGGGGAGGAGACCCTCCTTAAGCAAACAGGTTCCGGAGAACCGCCTGCCCGAAAGCCGCATCTGACCTGGAGCCGGCATCCAAACAGTAATGCTTTCAGAAAGCCGATGGAGTGGCCCATGTGGCCGCCCTGCTTATGACCTGCCAGGGGACATGTCGCTGAAAGGCGATGGCCGTTGCCTTGGCCCCGACCGTGTCGGCATGCATGTTCACCAAAAGGGGTCTATGCTGGCCCTCATATGCTTCCTTGATGGCAGAGACCATCCAGCTGGAAATGGAGGCTTTGGAGGCCTGATAGCCTGGCCTGGCACCTCCAAAGGTGATGAATAGGGCATCCGACTTGCGGAAGCCCTTGGTCCTGTCCAGGTAGAATTTCAGAGCATGCCTGACATCTAGGCAGTGCAGAACTCTCCGAGGCTCATCCTTCGGGTCAGAAAAGATTGTAGGAAGGACGATCTCCTCGTTTAAGTGAAATGCTGATGGCACTTTAGGTAGAAATTCCGGATGGGTCCGTAGGACCACCTTATCTTTGTGAAAGGTATTGTACGGCTCTGATGGAACTAGAGCCTGGATCTCGCTGATCCTGCGTGCTGAAGTGAGGCTGACTAGCAGGGCCATCTTGATGGTGACCAGCCTGATGTCCGCAGATGCCATAGTCTCAAACGGCTGGTGCGCGAGGGCACCCAAGACTAGGTTGAAATCCCACATGGGGTGTGGCTTCCTGATGGGCGGGTAGAGCCTAGCGAGTCCGGCCAAATGTCTCCTGACAATCGGGTTGGAGGAGGAGAGTTCCTGTAGGCCCCAATGGCTGAGAGGTATGTGTGGCAGGTGTCCACCTGCACGCCGGAATTGGCAAGGTGCGCCGAGAATGACAGCACATCGTCCAATGAACAGGCCAGCGTGTTGATATCCTTGGAGTGCGCCCAGTGGCAAAACCTGGTCCATTTACATTTATACTGGGCTCTGGTAGCCTTGCTGCTAGCCCCCTGCATGATTTCCAGATTGGCTTGGGATAGGTTGAGGTGGCTGAGCGTCACCTTCTCAGGAACCACGCTGTGAGGGCCAGCTTCTGAGAGGCGGGGTGGGCGACCCGGCCCCCCTGCTGTGTCATACAATGTGCTGGGTCCATCGGGAGGTGGATTGGAGGGACCTCCGAGAGGCTGAGCAGCTCCGAGAACCATGGCCTGGCTGGTCACCACATAGCTATCAGAATGAGGTTAAGCTGGTGAGACTCCTTGATCTTGCAAAGCACTCTGAATTCGTGGAGTAGGCGGGAAGACGTATGCTGACATGCCGTTCCACTGTATCCATAAGGCATCGCCCAGGGGGCATAGGCCCTGCCCCTGCCAGGAGGCGAACTGGGGGCACTGTCTGTTGTGCCTGGTGGCAAAGAGATCCACGTGGGGGAAGCTCCATCTGTGGAAGATTTCCTGTGCAACAAGGTAATTCAGCTGCCACTCGTAGTTGTCCGCTCCCAGCCTGCTGAGCCTGTCTGCTTCCAGGTTGGATTGCCCCGGGAGGTGGACTGCCGTGAGGAAAATCTTGTTTTCCAAGGCCCATTCCCATATGTTGATCGCCAGTCTGCACAGGGAGGGGGACCTGGTTCCCCCTGCTTGTTGATGTAGTACATACTGGTCGAGTTGTCTGTATGAGGACAACCCTTCCCATGAGCCGTGGGAGGAAGGCTCTGAGCGCTAACCAGATGGCGTTCACTTCCAGCCAATTGATGTGGTACTCTTGTTCTTGACGGGTCCACGTGCTGTGTACAGAGAGATCCTCCAGGGTGGGGAGTATGTGGTAATCGTCACCTATGGGATGGAGGGCCTGAAGGGCTTGCCAGTCCACAGGTTGCAGTCCCTAGACCACCATGCAAGGTCCGGGTGGAGAAAGATGGGGATCTTGACCATTTCGGCCTGAGAGCCCCTCTCCTGGTTCCACCACGCTACGAAGTGGAGTTGGATCCTCCTCATCCTGAGTCTTGTGTAGGGGACGGCCAACAATATCGCTGCAAAAAGCCCCAGGAGATGCTGGTACCACCAAGCCGAAGTAGCGTTTCGGCTGAGAAAGTGGAACGTAGCCCTCCTGATGGAAGAGATCTTGTCCTCCAAGGGGAAGACCCTCTCGGAGTGTGTCCCCCAGATGAGGGAGAGGAAGGTCAAAGACTTTATGGGTTTCAGCTGTGACTTCCTGAGATTGAGCGAAAAGTGCAGGTCGTGTAGCGTGTTCATCAGTGCATGGGAGGAGTGGTGAACTGCTTCCGGAGATGTAGCCCTGACGAGTTAGCTGTCTAGGTAGGGGTATATGTGGAGGCCCTGAGCCCAGAAGAGTGCTGCCACAGCATTCATGAGTCTGGTAAAGACCCTGGGGGACAAGTTGAGGCCAAAAGGGAGGACCTTGTACTGAAAATGGCAGCCCATGATCCTGAACCGGAGGAAAGAACGATGGGGTTGCCAGATCGGGACGTGCAGATAAGCGTCCTTCAGATCCAGGGAGCACAACCAGTCTCCCCTGCACAATGTCTCTGCAATAAAGGCTGGAGTAACCATCTTGAATCTCTGAAGATGTAAGGAGAGGTTGAGGGTGGAAAGGTCCAGTACAACTCTCAGGCCAGCGTGGGTCTTCTTCTGAATGGCAAAGATCCTGGAGTAAAAGCCCGAACCTCGCTGGGAGACTGGGACTTCCTCCACGGCCTGGCTTGGGACGAACAACCAAATCTCTGCCAAAAGAGTTGCTGTCCCAACTTGAGGGAGTAGGTAGCCGGTACCCCGAGGAGACTACTGACAGGATCCAGGGGTCTGCAAAGTTCTGTCACCAAAAGTGTGCGTGAAGAGCGAGCATGCCCCCCACTGGCGACTCGTGGACCCGGAAGGGTGTGTCAAGACTTTTCTCCCTCAGAGGCAGAGGAGGGGGACTGGAAGAAGCCCTTGCCCCCCTCTTTTTGTTGCTTGCACTGACTTGGGGTTGGCGAGCGTTCCGGCTGCCTAGAACTCTGTTCCTGGAAGCCGCTGAAGCCTCCAGATGAGCGACCCCTATCCGAGCGTCGCTGAGACTGGGAGTACGCTTTGGGCGTGGTCTGTCAGTATGGATAAAGACTTGGCCGTCTGAGAGCTGCTGTTCTTTTTGTTCAACTCCTCGTCAGTGCTGGAGTGGAAGAGGTCACTGCCCTCGAAGGGCAGATCTAGAATATGTGCCTGGACATCTGGGTTAAACTTGGTCGCCTGGAGCCAGGCCATCCTTCCCATATCTGTGGCAATACAGATGGCACGTCCAGAGGTATCAATGTGTGCCATGATATTCTGAGCCACGAGCTTGGCTTCGGCTAGCCCCACCTTAAAACGCGATTGGCAGTGGGCGGGGAGTTCCGGGAGGAAGTCGGCAATTTCCTGCCATAATCTCTGGTTGGCGGTTGCCAGCATGGTGTCTGCGTTGGCTTGTCGCAGATGAAAGGAAGCATTGGAATACAGCTTCTTACCATATGCTTCCAAGGTCTTCTCTTCCTTGCCTAACTGCGCCGTAGATGACGAAGACGAGAATGACTGAAGCTTGGAATACAGTGATGCCGCCGTGATCACTGAGGAGTGTGGCTGAGGGTGGGAGGAGAGCAAGAGTGTATCCCCCTCCATCTGCCTGTACTTGGCGTCCAGGCAGCAGTTGACTGGCTGGACAGAGTGGGGTTTGAGCCAACCCTTTTTGGCGAGGGAGACTACATCGGTTTGCAGTGGAATCCCCGTTCTGGCGCAAGGGCGCCTCGTGAGGACTTCAGCAAGGACACCCTCTGCCGGCTGTTCTACCTGGGGGTGGGGGAGGCCCAGGTATTCCGCCAGGCCTGAGAGACGTTTGTGGAAGGCCCTGTCCGAGGATGGCGTGTCAGGATCCTCCTCCTCATCAGTATCCTGAGTGTCTGGGGGATCCTGGGACCATGGTCGGAGGCTGAGGAAGCTGGTATGGAACCGCCTGTGGAGTAGGCTGAGGAGCCGGAGGAGGCAGCTTTCGCTGGGGCCAAAGGCATTGGCGGAGGCGTCTGTGGTGCCGCTAGCATTGCGGGAAGGACTTACCTGACTGCGTCCTTGATGAAAGCCCCCATCTGAGGAGACTTCATGAGGCCGAGGAACCTCTCGAAGATCAGGTCCGTGCTGGCCGCAGAGGAGGAGGAGGAGGGCACGGACCAGGAGGCTAGAGGCAACCTAGGCCGCTGCCAACCCTGCATATATGGATGCAAGGGACAACAGCCTTGCACATAAGAAGTGTAGGCCGTAGGCCACGTACCTGGTTGATGCCAGTCCCACCTCGATATTCGTTCTTCGCCAAAGTTTTGCAGAGACATCAAACGGGTGTCCCTTTCTGGCATGTCAGCCATTTTGTTGAGCTGCCTACCACGTGTTGCTTGGCTCGTTGGGGCCGGCCTCTGTCAAGTCTCTTATGTGTGAGGGGCAAGACTTGCCCTGCTCTTCGGGCATGGGCCCGGTAGGTGTACAAACCTCGACCCGTGGGTCGTTAGAGCTGCGTTCAGGTGCCCCCCTCGGACGTACTGCCGGTAACAGGGCGTAGCCCCTCGGCCATGATGCCAGTACAAGGGCAGAGCCCCATGGGCGCAAGCCCGGTAATAGAGCTTAGTGGCCCCTCAACACTGGGACCGGGAGGATCCGAGGACACTTCAGCCCGGAGGCCGGTAGCTGTGACAGCCTCGGTGCGTGTGTTGGTATAAGGACCTGACCGGTCCCTCCCACGCAGGAGGGTCCCCGGGAAGGAGTCTCCCTTGCAGGTGCAGATGAAAATATAGGCCCTACCTCAGGCCTGGATCGATGTTTGACAAAGTTCTTGAGATCCTCAGAAGGAGACAGCTGAAAGAGCTCCCTCCACCTGGCTAGTCTGTTCTTCAGTGCTTTCGAGGACAGCAAGCAGAACGCTGAACAGGCTTGTCAACCGTGGTCTGAAGTTTGGAAGAGCCCTTTGCAGGATGGGCACCTGCTGAACCCTAGACAGTAGAATGTCTACTTCGCCGGAGCTCCTCTCCGGCGAAGTAGACATTCGCCGGAGAGGAGCTGTGGTGTCTGAGGACCCAGTACCTATTGATAAAAGACAAAAGAAGATATAGAGGAAGAATCCGCGTGTGGAATTACATGGCCAAAGTCAAACCCAGGAGCATCGGTGAATTCGGCCCGTTCCCATCGACACGGAAAAGGGGACTGAGGATTGGCGCCAGAGGGTGGAGTCAGGGCAGTGCATGCTCTCAGGGCTGTGCCTCCGCGCGCCTCTAAATTTAGAGGGGAAGAAGATTTTTCTGGTGAAAAAGGTTTTGGCTCCCGCCCTCGCGAGGAACGCCCATGCAGTATGGAGGAAAGGGGACAGGACGTATGAGTATTGTCAGGATCCTTCCAACACCCTTTTTTGTTGACAGGGAGTATGTGACTTTCTCTCCATGTAGCTGGTATAATACCGATTTGTCCAATGTTTGTAAATAGTATATGTAGTGCTTGTGCCCAAATTGCAGGTGATAACCTGAACAACCCATTAGCGGTACCATCAGGGCCTGCGGCCCTTGAGTTTTTCAACCGTTCAATTATTATGGAAATCTCATAAACTGACACGTTACAAGTCCACTGTACACATATAAAGTGACCATCAGGATCAGTTGCTTCTACTGCTCCTAGTGTTTTTGGAATATGCGCACCCCAAATATCTTCATATACACTGTTAATGGATAGATAACTTTTGTGGACCCCTTACAACCATCCATATACCAGTATTGTCACCTATTCTAGCATGTGATGTCAACTCTTGCCATACTTCAACATCACATTTAATTCGGTGCCCTCGCATCCATTGCCGGTGTCTCACCTTCAGTGTTTTAATGTTTTTAGTGGCTTGGGTTGCCGTTAAACCACTGCTAATGCCAACTAGAACTTCATTGATGTGTTTGCGTAATGCTTTTTTTGCAAGCTGAATTTTGTGATCGTATCGACGACCATTAGTTGTTTTAAAATTCCAGCGTTCACTAACACTTTTCCCACCAATTCTTGAGTACGCTTTTTCATCATCGCTGGCACAATGTCCATTGAGTATAATTAAGTAATGTTGATAAAACATCTCCACCCATGCTTTACCCTGCCGGTATTGCAGAACAGAATAACCCGGGGCAGATTCAGTTATTCGTGGTATTTCTTGCATTTGTGTGTCTATCTTGGCATTAAAATCACCTACATCCGATGTAGGAAGATGAGGATCAAGATTACCAAGGATCGTCTTTACAGTTTTAATATTTTGTTTGTTAAAAACTGCATTAGGTGGATTGTATATAAAAATAACAATCATCACATGCTTAGGTACGGTCTCGTCAATTAATCTGACTGCTTGAACCATGCTGGTGGATGCATTAATTTGTTCAATTCTACATGGATGACGCCCAGAGATTAGTAGCCCCCTTTCAGCACGTCCTATGGGCCCTTTTATAGCTATGTTTCTGCCTACCATCAATCTCAGACATCTAACATCCAGGTTTCCTGCAGGGCCACAACCTCAAATAGATCAATATATGAAATAAGACCATTAGTAGCACTTCGATGTGCAAATCCCCTGGTGTTCCAGGGACATAACATGTTCCGTCAATGGAAATTGTTCCCAAAATGTGTTTTGAAGGCTTTGGGAAGCCACTGCCAATGCCCTTCATCAGTATCCTTTACTGCTGTTGGGGTGCTGCTCATATTTCGTTCATTTTTATCTTTTGGGGACACAGCCTTCTCAACTTCACTATTTGTTTTCACTATTTGTCCTTTAGATACCAGAGTAGGGTGCACATTGACTGTTGTCAGAGGCACTGGTAATATATTTCTATGTTTAATGGGCAGCATGTTCACAACTGAAGAGCGGTAGCCAAGCCTAAACAGGTAATTTTCGTATTCAAGGATGTAGTTAAGTATCGCATCTATGCTAAACCAAATATTAGAAGCCACAACAGTGGTATGTTCCTCTTGGTCTACTATATTAATATCATCTGTAGTGATCACCGTAGGGGAACTATGTTGTGCAAAATACCCAAAACCGCTGCACGATTTAGTGAAGGGTGTAAGTCAGCAAAGGATATCGGTCCAAGTTGTTAAATTCTTGTGCCCACCACATCCTTCGATTTATTGTTACTCATTTGCTTATCCTGTGTTACTGCTTGTGGAACCTGATCATAGCAGTTTGTGAGGTTACACTTACTGATGTTGTGTTATTTCCCATATTACCCTTTACATTACACAGTATGTTGGCCTCTTCTATACCTAAGCACTGAGCATCCTCAAGCACACAGTCATTCTGATCAATGCTTGTTCTCTTTTTCAGGTGTTTCGGCATCTTTTGCTATGCATACATATCTACAGTTTCACTTTCACTCCCCACTATCCCATTCTGTGTGACTTGGTTTAGCATATAACGGCGAATGTCACAGGTTTGTTTCGTGCCCCTATTTCTAGTGTTCTCCAGAGAGGTGTTTTTAGACTGAGCTTCGTGATTTACCTTATGTCAGTTTCTATTCGGTATAGTGTTCTTTGTGATATATTTATGTTTCTTTTTTATTAGAAACCCTGTTTTACCTTATTGCTAGACACAATTACAACATCTCTTGTCTCTGCTTCCACTCATACTAAGCCAATATGGGCAAGTCATCATCTATAACAAGCATTATTCATGCGTTTAGAACGAGAGTTGCCATACATTATAGCCTGCGATATTATCTTACGTTGTCTTCTAGGTTAACCCCCAGTTTTGATTATAGCATTGTCCTTACCTCTTATAACTAACTCATTAGTCTCTTTCTCAACACATGACATTCTGGGGAGAGGTTGCAGGGGTAACTGTGCACTGTAATGTTTCGTCTCAATTCTGATCCATCACCAATTGGGATGATATCACATTCACGATCACTTTCACTTCCAGTGTTCATACTTTATTCTCGTAGAGTTTTTCTACATCGGTTTATGCTTTTGTGGAGAAGTAATGACTGCACATTAACTTTTTCTCCAATCTTTCACATCTTTCAACTACCGTGGTTAATACATTTTCGAAAATGTCAAACATCACAGTTGAAGTGATGCTTCTATTATTTATACTGGTGTTTTGTTCATTGTTTATAGGAGTTTGTGACGTCAAGTCTTTCCCGCTCAAAATCCGGGGTTGCTATTACAATATTCATCATGGATTTTTGTGTGCCCTGTTTGGATTGTTGCGCATCACAGCCGGAAACACTCACATAATATTACATCTAACTCTACTTGTGGTTGTGATGCCATAGTACAAACATCATCAGAAGGTGAGGAGTTAACCAGTGAGGATTCTCTTCCTGTGACCCCATGGCCCTTACACACCTATCATCCTGTGCCTGTTCATGTTGCCCATCTTGTCGAACAGTTTCAGCATGCTCAGAGGGCACGTTAGAGTCAGCACTTGTAGAAAGGACCATGTTATAGTCCAACGCTAGTATTCCCAAACTTTGTTCACATTCAGCTACTATTTCTGATGCATCCTGCCGGTTCATAAACACCACAAAACATCATATACACTTGTGGGTGCTGATACAAGTGCTTCAATGACTTGAACATTGGATTTAGGCATCTCTTTTGAATTGTTGTCACAATATTGTCGATTTTCTATCAAATGTGTAATATGGGAACTGTTAGAACTATCTAAAACAATGACAGGGTTCATTACCCACTCAATTAGTCTAGTTCCAACACACTGCAGTGTGTCATTCAAGTCTGAAATGTCTTTCACAGCAGTCTCTTTAGTGCATGCAGCAAGGCCTTCTTTTAGGGAACAGTATTTTGTAATTCTCGTTCTTCCTTTCACAGTTGCCATATTCGTTATGACCTTGGGGGTACATATTTTGTGATGCCTCAGGGGACAGATGCATTCCCTGAGCTTTTTAGATTCTTTAGAGGAGTTTGCACCCATGAGTTGCCTATCAACTACAAGGTTGTGGTCACAGTCGTGGGCATGGTCAAAGTCTGGGGTATCAATGCTTTGCTTAACTACATGATTTTTACCATCTTTACTATCTTTACCATCACGAGTAGTCACAAGGTCATGCATTGCGGCTTATATATCAGAGCCCTCTCCCCACTTATCCATGAGCAACGAACAGCAAACAACTCTCAGTTGAGCACTACCTTGATGTGTGCGCTTGCGCCGATGCGTGCGCCCAGCCCACCAAATACTATTTCTGGGTTGGGGCAGGGCTTACAGGGCTTGCCGCGATGAGCACTAAACTGCAAAGAAATAGGGTATATGTTATCTACAAAAATGCCTTGTTACTGTTGTAGGTAGTCCAAAGTTTCATATATTCAGTACTGAGGGTGTACTCAGTCCATACCGGCAAATACTATGTAATCACGAAGTCTGCAGATTGCAGCAGAGTCTGTCCTTCCAGCAAACAGCACTCAGTTGAGCACTCCCTTGATAAGCGCGCACAGATGTGCGCGCACAGCCCACTAAATACTGTTTCCGGGGTGAGGGCAGGGCTTGCGGGGCTTGCCGCAATGAGCACACCAAAATACGATGGCATCACAAAGTCTGTGCAGATTGCAACAGAGTCTGTCCTTCCAGCAAACGGCACTCAGTTGAGCACTCTCTTGATGCGCAGACGTAAGGGGGCGGGAGATAGGGAAAATGCATCCACCTGCTCCTCTACAGTGGGTTTTAGAGCATCCCCATACTCTTATGTGAACACCAGACAGGCTTGTGCACCTGCAGACGTTGCCGGCACTGGTTAGTGATTTTCCACCTCAATATGTCTGCATCTCCCTGTTGCACAGAAAGAAAACAACCCTTCATTCCAGCCCAAAATATTCAAGAACAGTATATCATAATAAGCATTATCTATTGTTTGGCTGGCAATGCAATTTACACTGGACTATGTACAAGAACGTCAAGAGCACGGCTGTCCGTCAATGCAGCTTACCTGCAGCATTTCAAAGCAGCTAGAATTGCACTAGATGAAACAACAAAAAGAACAAACAACCAAACAAGTCTTCACCATAAACTTTGTCTCTTTCACAAAGAGTGTCCCTGATGCAAATGTAAGGAGGAGTGAGTCAATCATCCATTGTTATGGACATTATCATCTGATACTGGCACATGTATTTCATGATGCAGGTGGGCAAGCTATGTGGGGTCTACTCGAGATTTAGTACCCTATTCAGTATGCTTCCTCCATGCATCCAGTAAAGAAAAGAAAATACACCTTCTCACACTTATTTAAAATGCATAGTCAATTTCCCGGGAGTTAGAAAAAAAACAAATTCATAGCAAATTCATGTTTTTCTTTCTTGAAGCTGAAGAGTGGCACTCGATTTACTTACTATACCAAGACAATTTATAACTAATGACTGTCCACCCACGTGCCACGTAGTTGCCCTCAATTCTCCTTGGGCTGGCATGGGTGATGCATTGTGTTCTGTAATAGTCATGGAGAAGCATAGAAGTCAAACCTTTATGAAAGCTCTGCAAACCCTTCACCGGCAAAATAAATTGACCTTTGCTGGCTTTCAACTTTTCTTGGCTGCAGAGCCACTGCGGCAGAGCTGTTGCTCTTTGACAAGTTTTGGAAATCAGAGGAAAGAAGCTAGATGACAAAGGCCTGGACTTATCAAGACAAATTCAAAATTTCAATGGAAATAATGGGAAATGTAAACCCTATCAAGATAGCTGGGAATGTCACCAGACCATCTTCAGAAAATGCTGGTGGAGTGGAACATATCTGCTGTTATAGATTCCGATGGTGTGCAGAGAAGATGAAATACCTGGGAATTTGGCTAACAAACAAGGTGGCTCATATAAGAGAGAATATGAAATGTCTGGTATCGCACATGAAGATAGATGTGGATAGTTGGATGGAGATGAAGCTGTCGCTCTGGGGTAAAGTCAATGCGATAACAATGACAGCTGCGCCTCGTATAAACTACTTTCTAAGCATGATCCCGCTATCTCCTGGCAAAGGTGTACTAAATGAAATAGAGAGGTCAATACAAGAATTTCTATGGGATCACAAACAGCCATGTTTAACTACCATGCAATTGAGGTGGTCTAGGGGTCCCTGATTTCACAGTTTATATAGTCTTACTTTTATGGCTATACATCTGGTTCCTTTTTGGAGGAGTCACCTGATTGGTCGTGTGCGGAATCGAGCCTGAACACGACCCTTGACCATAGGGCTCTCTTGATGACAATGAACACTAAAGGCAATGCAACGATTTTGCCTGCAGAGTTTTTTACGTTGTGTTGGCGAAGATTGAAGGAGTTGGCAGCTGAGAACACATTTCTTGGTGAAATCATCCATCTGGCTAAATCCTAAAGTGAGGCTTGGGAGGAAGTTGCTTTTTACCCAAATGCAGGGACACATGGACGCCGTGCCGCTTGACGTCCGGAGCTGAGAAAGCTCCACTTGCCTAAGCACATTTGACAGAGGGCTCCCCTGCCATCACCGTCAACCACTTTGTCCCGCTGGAGAAAGTCAAAGTCACCGGCTACTGTGGAAAGTCCGCCGGTGGGTTTCCCCAACTCTCAACGCCCGCTGCCGGGCTTGCATCCATCCCTGATTCTTCTTTACGGCAACAAATCGCATGCCTCATCTTCCCAGTACTTCAACGATAGATCATCGAAGAGCACCGCGAAGGTCAAAGCTGCAGTATCATCACAAGTGTTCAATTTTTCCTCAAGGTTCTTGACGCCCAGTGGCTCCTGCTTGAAAGGGAGTGCACTCTCGAAGGATCCCGTCAAGGAACCGTCGAAGAAACTCTTCCTCTTCAGGTACATCAAGGGGGGTTGAACATTTTAACCAAGAAGCAAGGATTATTGAACATTTATGGAAAGGGCTTGATAACTATTTATTACAGGTTGCCCAGGTGGGGGGGGATCCTCACAGAGAATTGTCTATCTCTATCAAAAGAAGGCATTCTGCCATGTTTTAACCTTAATCTGCCTTTCTTCCCGATTGTCTATGTTGATACACTTGCTGAAAGAATTGTATGCTCCAGTATAACTGCCAGCAGTTGATGCATTTTAAATGAATCGAAAGTATAAGTGTGGTATCACATAGAACTGTATGCACTTGCCATTACAGAATTACCAGAGTACAAAGTGAGTTATTGAAATGTGTATATACCTCTGAACCTTATTTTTATATAAAGAAATGTGTTGGCACATAACAGTGTGTGGACATTCCTTTGTGGGGGCTTGGGGACTCACTGTACTGAAGATCCAGCCCGCATCACCTCCTGAAAGCTTAAGCCTTGGTTGCTCATCCATAGCTACCATATAGAGAATCTTGGCTGGGGTGCTCTGTGCTTGTACTCCGCCATACAGAGGGCAGAAGTATATATACCCCCCTCCAGTATTTACAATGGGACACAAGAGGAGAAGCAGAGACCCGGAGACGCTGCAGCCACAGCGGAGCGAGAACCAGAGAGAATTTAGGTTGGGAATTGCGAGCAAGCTGGGAGAAGTGGAACCGGCACTGCGGAAAGCTGCAGATATGCCAGGAGGGGAGAGGAGCTCCCTGGGTGTTAGCAGCTGCAGGAACGCGAGGACATCACTTACCGGTACTCCAGGCGAAGCAGCAGGGTGGAGCAAGGTCCGTCAAGGAAGTGCCCAATGCCGTGGAAAGGTGGCGCAAAGCAGAGAGAGCCATAGGAATTGCTCCAACACCATACAGAAGCCAGCCGACACACTAATGGAAACCGGTGAGTCTGCCCAGAATGCAGGGGGACCCTTGGGCATTTCGAGTGAACAGCAGAAGTTGGTGAAGTGCAGAACAAGTAAAAGTCTGAAGCTAGAGGACCAAGAACTGATAAAGGGGCATTATTAAACAGCCTAGTTATCAATTAAAGTAATTAATGGTTGTAATGAACATTTTCAAGAAGCGAAAATGCAGAGACATTGCAAATAATCATGAGCATTTTACAGAGAAGCAAGTTATTATTGAAAGGAAAAAATGGTTGTAACTAACAGCGCAAAGAGGCAAATAAGCATTACGAAGAAGCAAGAAAAACTGCATACGTTTCCTAGTGAGAGTGTACTGGGAAGCTTATAACCGCTTCTGTGAAGGAGCAATAACAGAAACTGAGTTTCCTAGCAGGAGAGTGTACTGGGGAGCTCATACTGGTCTTTGTAAGCAAAAGCTACACGTAAATGTTGACAAAGCAAGATATAACTCAGTATCAAGGATATGTGAATGAACATTAAGTCAAGTCTCATTAAAAAGCTGAAACTATGGCATAATGCATCTGAAACCAAGCTAAGTAAGTTGTACCGGTTGCGTGACCTGTGATGGGTGGACCGTGTGGTCCAACAACTATGCCGAGATCGAGTGCATCCATCTAAGGAGAAGCCACTTTTGTGATTGAACGAAAGAAGACATATGTGAACTGTAATTAAGGAGTTGAACTCTCTAACTTTGTGAAAGGTGACTCAACCAGAAGAGCTGGGAAGCATCCCAGGAGATGGGTAATTTGGAACATTGAGAGATCTGGAAGATTGTTTAGTTTGAGAACTTTGAGAGACTTGAAATCATAGGGAAGGGAACCTCTATCTGATAACGTGAACTACTTGTTGGGGAAGGGAAAACCCTTTTCCATCCAAGAGCTGGAAGAAGCTCTGAACTTTTATTTGAACACTTTTCATTTGATGGGGACATCACTGCACATTAAATATAGTTAGATGTGAGGGTAAATATAGGTTTTGACAGAGACATACATTTGCTTTGGATTTCTTGACGCAGACTATCATTAGTTTCATTTACATAGGGAAAACCCACCTTAGCATAGGGCAAGGTAGGCCTTTTTCCAACCGCAATCTTTGGTTAATAAAAGGGTGTATCCCAAAATTCCACTCAGTTGTCTGTGTGTACTTCATGATGCCTTCATATTACTTACCTGTAACTCCTATTCTCCAGCATGGATCTGTCAGATTCCCATGCTCATGAATATTCCTTGTCGTCAGGATGGGAATCCTCTGTAAAACAAGAAAAAAAAAAAGCAGTTTTGCTTAACTGCATTTCTCCTATTAACCAATCGCTGTCCTTTGGGTCATACTACCCCCATTCAAATGCAGTCGTCTCCCTAAACTTCACCCCTGGTGGCCATCTTCAGATTTGGTATAGCATGTAAAGTGGCATTATGAAGAAAGAAGATCCACAGAGGGGAAGGAGGGAGGGTTGGCATGTGATTCCATGCCAGACCCATGCTGGAGAACAGGAGTTACAGATTAGTAACTTGTTCCTTCTCCAGCATGGGGGTCTAACATGGATTCACATGCTCATGAATAAAGATTATATAGCAGTACATATACACAACATGGGAAGTGGCAAAGCTCAACAGAAGTAAAACACTCACCCCCTGAACAGACTCACCTGAAGCGAACAGGTTGCGTATCACCATTTGGTCGACCCGGGACTCTCCATGGAATCCCGGTCAATGCAGTAGAATCTTATGCAGGTGTGCATGGACCTCCACATAGTAGCCCTGCAGATGTGGAGCAGGGGGCACACCAGAGAGAAATGCTGTCATTGGTGCGATGGTTCAGGTGAAATGGGCTCTCGTCTGGCTTGGAAGAGGTCTGTTAGCCAGACGATGACAGTGCATGATGCAGCCACAGAGCCACCTTGAGATGGAAGCCTTCGAGAAAGCCTTCCTCCGATTCACAGGTGCAAAATTGACAACGAATTGTGAAGTCTTGTGAAAATCCTTGATACGTGCCACATAAAACTTAAAGGCATGAGCATGGTCCAGCAAGTACAAAGTTCTCTCCACCAGCATAGACGGGTTCGGGAAGAAGACTGGTAGCACAAAGGTTTGTTGAGGTGGAATTCTGAAAGAACCTTCGGCATAAAGGTGTGGTGCATTCGCAACACCACCCTCATAGCGTGGAAGGACAAGTACGGCTGCTTGCAAGAGAGGGCCTGCATCTCCACGGCCCACCTGGCTGAGAGGATCTCCACAAGGAAAGCAGTCTTTCACAAGAGAAACTTCAGTGGGGCTTGATGCATCGGTTCAAACAGGGGCCCCATGAGCTTTGTTAAGACCACGCTAAGCTCCCAAGCTCGAGCAGGAGCCTTCACTGGTGGAAAAGTTCTGAAGAGGCCTTAAAGGAACTCCTTGATGAGCGTATGCGACCACAGGGATGGCCTACCAGGCGTCCTGTGTAATGGGATATGGCAGCCAGGTGCACCTTGATAGAGCTGTGAGCCAGGCCAGCCTTAGTCAGGGAAAGCAGGTACGGAAGGAGCTGTGGACCTGTGACATGCAGAGGCGTAATCTTCTGAGTCGTGCACCACACTGAGTAGAATTTCCATTTATGGTCGTAGCACGCCAGCGTAGAGGAAGCGCGTTCTGCGATGGCTCCATGCAGCACTTTGGATAATTGATGGTAAATTCGAGATCCATCAGCAGACTAATGTGTGGGCCCGGAACCAGGGCCGGTTCAGGACTGCTTGGAGGTCTGCGTCCTGGCCTGCGGGTGACGACGCAGTCTTCTGCTGCTGTAGGCCTGCGAGCGGCCTTTGTAGGCCTCCTGAGATGTGGAATGGTAGGGAGGTTGAAGATAAGGGGCGTAACCTTTGGAGGACCTGCCAGACTTCCTCCTCGAGGATCGAAAGGACAACAACCTTCGCTGTTGCAATGTTCCCAGCGAGCAAGTTGTCTCCGTGTCTGTCTTAATCATCTGGAGAGACCTGTCCACGGTCTTGACAAAGAGGTTGTCCCCATCAAAGGGCATGTCCAACAACTTGGACTGGACATCCACCATGAAGTTAGGGGGCCTGCAGCCATCCCATTCATCGAGGAACACTATGTTGCTTATCCGGCAGAACACAGTATCCGCGATGGTGCCGTCTGAGGCCACCTCAACCTCCTAGAACAGGGCCAGGGCCTCGACCTTCTTGTACTCTGGTAGGAAGTCTAAAATAGGACCCAGCTTATACACAGCTCTCTGTCATAGTGGGATAAGATGTCCAGGGCATTAGTGGCCCTAACGGTGGAGGCTGCAGTGTAAATGATGCACTTGCCCATTGCATTCAATTTCTTCCCGTCTGTCAGGAGGCACCATGGCCAAAGACACTGGATTCGCTGATGGCTTACTGGCAGTGGCAGAGACCACAGATTCAGGGGAAGGCCGTGACCTCAAACAGCTGTGGGCCCGAGTCCGGGACCCTGTGCGTCTTTTCCAGCCTATCCCTCTTGGGAGGGCGGGATAATCAGCATCTTCATTAGAGCCAAACCTTGCTCCCAGACATCATCCAGTAAAGGAATGGACATGACAGTCTTCTGCCTGGACTCCTGGCGTTGGAAGAGGAACACCTCCTCCTTCGTCTCCTCAGGTACCAAATTGAAGAGGGTAGAGAGCCTGGACATCATGGCATGAAAGGAACCGACTTAATCAGGCGGTGAGGCACTGGTGGGCTCTTCGGCACCTAACGGCTCTCCGTCTGCTGGCACTTATTCATCAGACTCGTCGGTATGAGTCGCCTGTAGTGACTGTATCCTTGCCTGTCCCCATGTGTGGGGGCTCCTCTGCCACAGGGGGTCAAAGCTCGATGCGGAGGTGGTGATGCTGTCAGTTGACGCCTAGAGTCAGCCGGGACCTTTGAGTTGTGCTTTGGCTTGGACAGGCTCCTGATCGGGGGCCTTATGGGACTCATGTCGGGGCTGGCGCCGGTGCAGCGCGCAGCCTTTACTGTATCTCGGATAACAGCGTGTGCAGCGTAGTCAGGATGTTCAATGACATGTCCCAGGGTGCTGGCTGAGGGATGGAAGGAGTAGCTGGCAAGTGCTCCGGGCTGAACCACCTCCTTGGGCTAGAAGTGAACCAGAATCCTCCCGTGGATACGCCTCAATGGAAACAGTCTCACACCCTCTTTGGTGTCCGAGTAGAAGTCTTCAGGCAAGTTGTTGCCATCAGAGCTTGTGTAGAGGCGCACCAGCTCCCTTGATGCCCCCTCTGGCGTCACGCCCCCTTGTCTATAGGCGTTGTCCACTCCAAATGCTTTTCCGACTCATTCGGGAGTGGGTGACAATGGGAACTGTCCCCATCACCGGGAAGCCAGCAGAGATTGTTGGCGGTGCTGCCGCAGCATCCGCGCACTGTGGTGGCAAGGTTACTTCTGGGGGTCACTGTTCTGATCGTAGGGACTACCTTCATGGCCAGACCACCTTTTGAAAAAGTCGTGATGACCGCCGACTTGGTCGTCGATGAGGTGGCCGCAGAAGCCTTCATAGACTAGGTTTGGTCACTGATGAGGTTGTGGTCATTGATGAAGTGGACCTCCTGGACCACGAAGCGGTCATCGTCGAAGTCGTTGTCTTGGCCGCTCCTTTGCAGGCTTGTCCGTAGACGTTAAACTATGCTTCAAAGGAGTTAAGGGCTTCCTCTTGGAAGGAGCGCCCCTTACTGGCTGGCTTCGCATAGATGTAGATGCCGACGGTGATCATGCCCTTCCTAAACTGGGCCCGAGACCACAGAGAACCCAGTGGGATCTGTAGTGTGGAGCGTGGCCTTCTTTTGGGCTCCCAGGGATGGGTGCAGCCTTCAAATTACTGTGAGCCCTTCTCCGAGAGAGTTCGCTCAAGGGACCGGCTGGTCCTGGATGAGGCATGGCCGTGCCCTG
This sequence comes from Ambystoma mexicanum, assembly GCF_040938575.1. Classification (NCBI taxonomy): domain Eukaryota; kingdom Metazoa; phylum Chordata; class Amphibia; order Caudata; family Ambystomatidae; genus Ambystoma; species Ambystoma mexicanum. Next base: position 670,613,485 of record NC_090936.1, read on the forward strand.
TGGTAGCATCAGAGGCCTTCCCCAACTTAATCCATGCTGCCAACCTGCCCTACAGATCCTTTTCATCTTCTTCAAAAAACAACTACAAATCTCGCATCCCTCCTCATCATGGTCTGTATGCAGGCAATACAGACATTTGTGATGCTGATCTTCGACATACACATTTCTCAGGTCACATTTTCACACACATCTTGAAGAGACTCCTCTTCGCTTCAGACATGGTGGAGGGCGCGAAGTAGAACCAAGCCTGGGCTTTTTCATAAACTTTGTATAGAGGATCTGCAATGTAAAGTTGATTTTTGCCGACAACGGATCCGCGCTGCCAGTATTCGACCTATGGTTGAACGATGGAACATAATCGGTCCAAAAACACTGTTTTATATCGAAAAGACTTCAAATATCAAAAAGGCTCAAAGAGCAAGAAGAGAGGACTCCCAACACTGAAACATGTGGAAAAACCTGAAAATGTCCACCAGGGGTAGAGCTTAGGGAGACAACTGTCATTGGATGGGGGCAGTATGACCCAAAGGATAGGGATTGGTTTAGGGAGAAATGCAGTGTTCAGTCTAAAGCAAAACTGCTTTTCTTTTTTACTGAGGATTACCAGCCTGACGACGGTGAATATTCATGAGCATGTGAATCCATGCCAGACCGCATGCTGTAGAAGGGGAGAATTGTCTTGATTCATCACAGGGTCTTCACCTAGAGTCCCAAAAGCCATTTCCAGAACAACCATCTTATCTATATGTCCCACCATTTTAATGGGGCAAAAATGATCTGTGGGCTGACAGTGGCCAGTTTTCTTTTTTCCCCATGAACTGGCCATTACCTCTGCTGTTTCTCATCATTGCTAATGGCAATAACACCACCAAGGGCATGCAGAATTGGCCTACAAAGACTCTTAGCTCTCAATAATAGCCCTCACGTCAACCTTGCTTTTAGCTGTAGTTAGGTGAGGGCCGATCAGCATTGTGGTCAATCATGTTAAAATACCATCCAAATTGATGCTGCATTTACATTATAACTTTCTCCTGAGATGCTTTGAATAACTGAAGAGAAATATGCGTGTCTCAAATGAAAATGAGGCCTTTGGAAAGTGTTTGATAGCCTAAATACGTGTATGTGTATTCAGAATTGTACTTGATAGATCGTTAGTCTAGTCCTGAGCCATTTCCAAACCAGTGGAGAAAGGGAATTCAGAGTGAGCCAAAATGGCTAGCAGTGCAACAGAAGTACAGCCCACTCCACATGGCCATGTCCTGAACACTGGTATCAACGGGTTTGTTCCAATGCAAGGCACTTGGGTGTGAAATTGTTTGGTTAGCTGGCACGAAAGAACCCAAATGAGATAGCACATAGCCCGAAGGCCTGTGCTGCTTTCAGTTAGGAATCCAAAATAACATGTATGAAGGTTCATGGGAAAATGTTAGCACCTTTGTTTACCCCGCGAATAATGTTTCAGTGTTCTGCAGAGGGCAAAGTACCAACTTCATAACTGCAATGTGGTTTCTTGACCCCTTCTTGGAAAGGACGGTGCCCGTCCATTATATAGTATTCTGAGTGACAACGTGACAAACCCAGTTTTGCATTAATTGCGAAAGGTCTGCAAGACATGATGACGTGCACCAAGATCACCAGTAGGAAGTCACATCTTTGCTTCAGACTCTGCAAAACGTGGGACAAAATGTATTAAGCTTGGGAACCGGAAAACCCTTTCACCCATACTAGGGAGGAGCACAGATGCATTCCTTCTGAGGCACTGTGCCGTTTCGGCGCACCTTTCAGTGGGGCCGCGTTTGATAGTTTTAGGGCCAAACAGGCACCATCTGGTTCCGCATGAGTGGTGGCACCTCAGGCAGCCTTCTATAATTGCCTAATTACGCTCAAAATCCCCTGTGTGCATAAATGGGCGTTGACAAGCGTTTACCCATATTCTTGCACAGCGCAGTTTCAGTCTCTTGCAGTGCTATGAAATAGGGAACGATCCTCCCTCCCCCCCACCCCCACAAACTCAACTCTTGCACGTCTCCCCTGTGTGAAATACTGCAGTTTTAAATACACCACGGTTCCTAAACACATGCATCAAGCTAGTCTGATGTGCACCCAGCGTTGGTGCAACGCACTGGAGGATCACATGGGCGCACACTGAAGGATTTACTGCTTTGGTGTGCTTAATCACAGATGTCATTTTGTGAACACTCAAATTTTATGGCGTGTTGTCTTAATCAGTTCCTAAAAATAGATATTATGAGTCTACGGTTGCAACAAGCACAGCCGGTGAGCAATGTAACTTACCTTAACAACGCGCATGCATCAAACAAACAAGTAGTCGGTATCCAGTGAAAATATTGGCAACTAAAATATAGTCGGTGAAAGAATCATGGTGAAAATACCTTTTCAGTGGAAAAGTTGCCAACCAAAATGAACTTAAAAAATGCAGATGAAAAATAAGCAAACCTGTAGTGCTGTTAGGGTATGCATTGGGGTCAAAGAGGGCGTGGAGGTCTTGTTGTTGCCTGTGGAGGGGTCTGAAAGGGGTTAACAGTAAGGACAGGGGATAGGGTCAGAGTAAATATTTTGGTTAGACTTGGGGGAAGGTGTAGGGTGATGGTGGTTGTTGAAGCTGGATGCTGGGATTTGGATAGGATTTACAGTAGAGTAAGGGTTGGCGTACCTTCTAGGGTGGGGGTGTTACACATTATCAACGTTGGTCATGGTGGCAAAGTAAGAGAATAGGAAGAACATCGAGTAATGTTGTTGTGCAGACTCCTAAGTTTACGGCGATTCATACGGAAGGCAACGGTCTAGTTGTTTCACGTTCACCTGACGTAGCCGTACCTGATCACGTGATTCCTGATAAGGAAATGTTTCAAGCAAACGCGTCGCTACTGCCTTTACCGACGCTCCGTAAGTCCGCTCCTAGGAATTCTACCTTTTGGCTCTCTTGGCTTTCAATGTTCTCATATGGTCTAAACCTCTGTTCTATTTCTGCAATTCATATCCACAGACTTACTCTCTGGCCGTATACCGCCCTCTCTGAGAGTTTCTTGCTGGGAGTTCCGCCCTCGACAGTGAGTGTAACAAAACCCTGCCTTTCCCTCCAGTCACTTGCCTTCTCATCTTACCTCACATTTCTCCCTCTCCATTATTTCCGCTATAGCTCGCTACAGCTCCAACCTCACAGAACAGCCTCCTCGGTCATCAGTGGATTGCTGAGAGTTGCCAAACTCTGTAAAGGACTTCATTCAGGATCCATTGTACGTTACCTTCCCAATAGGCTGCGCTCTCTTTCTTCTCAGTCCTCCTTTCTTGCACTTACCTGTTCTGTCTTTCTTTCATAGAAAGGGCATCGATCCTCTCCGCTCTCCAACTCGTCCAAAGAACTCCATCCGTCTTTCCACCGTCCAGTCCGAAGATTCGCTGCTACACAGGCTTTTATCCCCCAGGTGGGTTTCCCTGGGGGTTGTGCCTTCCTCCTCCCTGGCATTCATTACGGGGAAAGAGGGAAGCAGGATTCCCATGGGAGATTTTCCATTTTTCTTGCTGGCTGTCTTCGTTGTGGACCACAGTCTACCCAGGTTAGTGATACTTAAAGTTATATTTCAATAACAGTTTACAGGGGGTTATAGTTATGCTAAGGTTAACAGTGAAAGGATTTAGGTTCGAGGTAAAGAGAAGAAAAGGGGAGTCCAGGAGGGCTGCTGTTTTTGGGTAGGATAGGCCTAGGGATACATGTTAGGGTCATTGTTAGAGTTGGAGTTAGGGAAAGGTTAGCAGTAGACCAAGGGTTTGGGTAAGGGAGATGGAATTAGTGGAGAGCTGGTTATAGGGTTGGAGTTAGGGTCACTGTTCACCTTCTATTTCTTTATTTCATTTATTGTATCATGGAACATGCAAATAAGTTGCTTTCAATCGATGAAGCGTGAGCACTAGGAAAAGCATATGATTTAGGGGTAGAATAAGCATTGGAGTGAGTGTTGGGGTAAACACTTGGGATAGATTGATTGTGGAGGGATGGTGATTGAACCTGAAGAGAAAAGGAAGTCCATTTCAGTCTGAGAGATTAGCGCGCTACACACTGGACTAAGAAAACAACATATTGGATACAAGCCTTTAAGACGACTTGGGTCAAAACAAGTGTCGGCTGATACTAGAAAATAAACTCCTAAAAGAAGAAATGTATTAAGACTATATTGTGATTGATTGAACTAAATTTGTATATCAAAAACCATTGAGGCATAGCGTGACTCACCAGCACCGACCAATACAATAATTTAATGCTAGGGGTGTTTATGGGTAGACCCCCTGGTACTGGTGAAGTGGCCACAGCGCACTCCCAAGTGGTTATACCCATAGACCTCACTTTTTCTTAACTGGTATACGCTTCTGCTTGGGCTTTATTACAAAGGGATTTCTTTATACTTTCAAACTGCCTGGTATACCCTCCACCCAGGGCTTTTGTGGCATATGCGCGTTAGTGCGCTTTCAAACACACCTTTAAATTGCCTCTTATATTCTCCTGCCAAGGCTTCCCCAAACAATCTTGTAACTGCCTGGTACACCATCTGTTATATCTCCATCCCAGTGTCTGCCTGGTGTTCCCTGAGGGAGTGAGGTAAGAGTGAGAATATTACAGTGTGCATGGAATGTTTGGGTATAATTGAAGGTTCCCTTGTTGTCAGCTGAAGCCATCCTGCCTGGGTGGTGGGTGCCGGTGAGGTTCTCCCCAGGGTACTTGACCCCTTTGGTGCCCTACCCTCAGCATTACCATCTGCCTTTGTCATCTTGAGTAAAGAACTTGGATGAACCTCGACGCTGCCTCCAGTACATCCTTTAAAATGTAACACTATCCTGCAAGGGCATCTCAAAAAAACACTTGCAACTGCCTGGTATCCTCTTCTACCAGGTCTTTCTTGAAACCGCTTGCGATTGCCTAGTATTTTCTTCTGCCACGAGTTCCTTGTGTGGGTTCTGCACATAATTTCAATATAGATAGTCTCTTATATGCACTTTTTCAGGTATTGTATCCGCCTGTTATACTATTCTCCAGGACTTCTTTCACATGTGTACTGCATAAACTCACACGGTTGTAAGTCTCTTGTTGTGATCATTTTTCCCCTTTATAACAATATTCACTTGCACATATTCTTTGTAAGGCTATTTTGTTCATTACCATGTTGGGCATGTCTGCCAATAAGCCCCAGTGTTCCTGCTTCCCTTCTGTGGACTCACCAGTTCTTCCTGGCGTATTTTGTCTCTTCCACATTAAGCCCGCAGCAAGCATTCGGCATCCTGCTTGCCGCTTATGTTTCTCAGCTTCTCTGCTCTTTGCAGTCCCTGATGGACTCTCTGGCATCTTCCCGAGCTCCGGTCAGGTGAAAGCAACCTCTTAACACCTGCAAATGCCCTGAAACCTTCTTCCGGCTTCTGGTGTCCCTGCAGTGTGTTTTTCCTCACAGTCCACTTCCCTTCTCCTTCTTGATGAGCCGGTTGGCTCCATGGAACGCCTTCTAGTCCCTCAGTCTTCCGAAAGATGCTGTCTTCTCCCCCAGCAGCTCTCTTTGGTCAGCTGCTTCAGCAGTTTAAATGTCCCTGCTGTAGGTAAGCACTCATAACAACTCAAGCGCGGCTTGTGCTCTTGGCCTTGGGCGATCTGTTTTACTCAACCCCCCTTCCTCGTCCCAGTATTCTCATGCTTATGGGAATTGAAGTCCATTCTTGATGACTTGCATATGGAGTTTGAGCAAACGATCTTAGTGGTTTTGAAAAGCAAGTCCGTTTTTGATGATTTGTATACATATCTGGTGGATAAGGAGAGGTGTAACAATACACCATTAACAAAAAGGGGGATACCATGCCTCTGCTGTAAGGGAGGCATATTACAAGTATGACACTGACACATATGTAAAGCCTTTATTGAAGTTTCAATGGGGTTGGAGAAACTCCTACTTTGCCCTATTGCTAAGATGGGAGTAGCTATGATCATGAAATAAATAAAACAGTCCTTTTTGAGTCCGCCAAATCAAAATGGCCTTAACTAACAAAAACCCAATTCCTGCCCTATATCGTGTACAAAAAGTGTGAAAAGGAGAATATGTATGCAAAGGAAAGTCAGTGTTCAAATATAAAGAAAAAATGTGGCTGAGTCAGCTCTCCTCCCCATGTTGGACAGCACCGAGTAAGGCGGTAGGCAAGATGACGCACTCTGGCTCAGGATCTTAACACAAAGGCAGTTCAAGACATGGATCGAGGCCTGCCTGGCCTTCCATGTTAAAGTGTTACTTTCCAATTTCAAAAACACGGTTCACCAAAAAGTTCACATCGATCTCCCCAAGTCAGGCTCAGACCTTTCATAGCCAAACAAAACACTTGTAGGGGTTCCCTTCCCCAAGATTAATTCACCTGCTTTAGGGGTTCCTTTCCCCTAACTTATCATACCTTCAGTCTCCCTCAGTCAGGCTTGGACCATTTCCTGATGTCAAAGACTTTCAAATGTGCGTGGCTTTTATCTACAGACCTCCACAGGACCACTTTGGCTTTTCCAGCTTTCAACTCAGACTCCTATGTTATTTGCCCCAGTTCCTTTGGGTCTGGGTAGTTAAATGTATTATGCACTGAAGTTCAACGTTCACCTTTTTACTCTCCCCTTTTCTAGGGGTTAATTTTAATCACCTCGCTTTTACAATTCATTCACTTTAGCTCTACAAAATGTTCACCTTTCACAGAGACTGAGTGGGCTACCTCCTTTTGCCAGACCACTCGGCTACTCAGTATCGGAGACTTTACAGCTATCGTGACTTCAAGGTTCATTCACAGGTCTGCCGTTCTTTGCGTCTCATCCACACATGTACAGCATTCCACAGTGTGATATAATGTTGCCACTTCAATCTTTCTTTAGCACACACTGGTCTCATGTTGCTTGCCAACTCACCGGCTGTGTGCGTTTCTTTCTTGTCTTTACTGTCTTTCAGTTTATGAGTCAAGGTTAGTACCACAAGGTAGGGCCTCTACTACCCAACTCTGCCGTTTACCCGGGAGGGTCCCTGGCGTCCTTGAAACACAATGAAACCACCTTTTTTGGGATTCGGCCTTCTCCACGTCTCTTTCACAGCCTTTTGGAGGCAACAACCTCCTTCAGGCAACTCCTGGGGTTCTCCACCTGCGGCTCTCATTCCTCAGTCTGTTGCTCTTCTCCAGTAGGTTTGCCTTCACCCGGAAGTTCTGCTCTTACTCGTGTTTGACCTTGCTCAAAGGTTTTCTGTATGTTTCTGCGAGACATGTCCAACGCGATGTGTAAGAGTTAGTATTGTTACTATCAGTCACCTTCTTCCTCTGCCCAGTATTTGTGTGGAAAGGGGAGTGAGGGGGATTGGGACATCAGAGCATCCTATGTAATAGGAGGGATCATGGGTACGGGAAAGGGAAGAACACCGCGTCTCGCCATCGGCTGCCTCACCCCCACTCCCCGAAGACTCCTCAACCAGGTGATCCTCCGCAATGGTCCACCCCCAGGGTCTGGATCCAAAGGTGATGGCCATGCCCTGGCCACCTGAGAGAGAGATCCCTGGGGACTAGCAGGTGAGACACCCTTTGGTTTCTTACAGCGCCCATGATGCCATGACACCCCTTCAGAGGCCGTCTCCCCCCATGTGATCCTCCTTCATATAGACGCCCCCAGCCTCAGGAAGCGGCTACAGTCTCCATGCCCCATGGGGGCGTCACTTCTGGGAAAGAAGTGATGACACCATCGGATTCATCACACTTCCTAGCACCAGAGAACACCTGTAAGCCTCACATCTACTGGCTTCGATGCCATGCACTCTCCTCAGCAATCTGCCCATGCTTCTGTGTCGGTGAGCCGATAGCTCCATGGACTCTCCTTCTGGCCCTGCAGTATCTTGGACAGCACTGAGAAAAGCAGCCTTCCTCAGCCAGGTTTTGCTTGTCATCTGCTTTGGCGGTTTAAATTTCCCAGCCTCAGGTTTGTTCCTCCTATGACTAGAGCACAGCGTGCGCTCTTGACTTTCTGTGATCCTCATTACTACGTCCATATTTTTTGTCCCAATATTCTTGGATTTATGGTAGTCTGCTTCTGATAACTTGTATTTAAAGTCTGGAAGAGTGCTCTCAATGATTTGAAAAAGCAAGTCAGTTCTTGATGAATTATATGTGGAGTTTGATGAGGTGTTTTCAGGATCCTTCCTAGGTGGGTGAGGGGAGGTGTGACAACATGCCATCAAGGCATGGGAGATGGTAGGGGTATTCTCAAAAGAAAAAGGGGGGGCACCATGTCTCATCCAATGATGTCATGACTCCCGAGGGCTGCCTCCCCCCATGTGATCCTTCCTCATATAGCCACCCCCAGGGTCAGGATCAGGTAGAGGCTGCCGTCCCCAGGCCACGTGGGGAGAGCCTACCGCCAGGACAGGGTTGATAATACCATCGGATTCATCACATATGCCCCTTCTCAAAATTTTGCCATCGACTGAAGTACATGTTCCAGTCTGGGTTTTGTGTCCTGATTGGAAGGATTTTACACGTTAGTAGAGGCACTGAATTACTTTGCTCGGAATTCATTGACATTTTCACAGATATAGCCCATTTGAATGAGATTGATTCTCTGACACAATGTGTACTTCCAGTGACAAAATGAGTGTCCATTCATTAACTCGTTTTTAATGTTCCAAGCAGCCGATAGGATCATGACGGCCACAAGTAAGATGGCCGATTAAAGTGAAATATTGCTGTGGCTCGAACTTCAGATCCTGTGTGCTGAGAGAGGCTGAAGTGAGGTAATATTAGCATCAGATAATTAACATTTCTTCTGAAATGAGTAACAAAACAAACTGTAAATGATCTAATCCGGAAAACGTCATCTAGTGGCTCAAGCACATTCAAGTATATGTACACGTAAACCCTGTATTCTGACAGGTAAACTTCTTGCTTGACACTTGCGTGAATTTTTAATACACATACATTTTCATTCGATTTCATGATCAGGTCTGTTTGGAAAGCAATGAACGTCTGTTAGACAAAAATTGGCTACTACTCAATGAAAGTCAAGGAGAAATTTACATTGCACAGATAAAGAATGTCTTTTGAATAACAGAAGTCATCCGAGAGCTGTAATAAGCTGCAAAGTTGACAAAGCTTTTATTTAATCCATATCATATTATGATCCCATTGCCAAAGACATCTGCAGCAAGCACTTTAAAGACCCACGTGACCTGGAATTACTTTGGTTGTTTAGTCTTGGAATGAATACGGTGCAGATACTGTGGTGTGGCAGCTTAATGTACTAAGTTACCAGGAAGCCACTCAGAACAGAAGAAAAGGAAGCTGTGTATCTCTGCGTGTCTGCCATAGGTTGTCTATTGTGCATGGTAAAATAACACCAGTGGGTCTTGTGTGTACTTCTTATCCACAAATTGAACAAGCCTCCCCTAACGCTGCATCGAAAAATATGTTATTGTGCTACATTTCCCTTTTCCTATAGTTACGTTATACCAAACAGATCAGGCATTTGCAATCTGTGGCTCTCTGGCTGTTTGGGACCATCATTTGAATGGTCTCATCTTTCACTATGCTATCTGGGGATGATGGGATTTGTAGTCCACAACATCTGGAGAGCATCATCTACTGGCACCTGGAGTAGAGCGTCAAAGAATCATATCTATATATCAATTGTATGGTGCGACCTCTAACACAATGATATACTGAGCCTTTCACGTTGACTCATTACCTCGGTGTCAGTTAAAGCAGCCCGACTATGTAATACCCAGAGCAGTGGTAAACATCCAAAAGTGCAAAGAGCACCAGGTGAGGAGGTACGGAACAGCTTATGGATCAGCACACAAAACCCTCTCCAAAAATGCAAATCCAAAGCTGGTGCTTTCAAGTCTCAACAATGATGTCCAGCATTGAAATGCAAACACTGACACATGAGATATGTACCCACATCATATCCAACATTTACTTTGTTTCAATTGGTGTGTTTTTGCTTTCTTGAGTTTGCAGTTAAGGCGTCGAGTGTGGTAGCAATTAATGTCTCTAAGAGCTTTAGATGGGTGCATTTGTTTTTAATGCCATACCGAGGCGATTTTAGTGGTCCAGGCCAAGCCACAAATGATTTTGGGACATTCCTCCTTTGTACACTAACTTGTTATTACGAAACAGCTGAAAGGGTATATCTGGCCAATCGTAGTTACATCACCAGAGATGCTACTGATGCTAAAATGACTGAAATAAATAATACCTGTGTTCACTAGCTCAGCACTCACTACAAAAGATGAGAAAAAGCGACCTCTGAGCATTGCCTTCCTGCTTGCTGCAACTGGGAATGGGGTTATGCAGAATTGACAAGTAATCCAATCAGAGGCCTTCAAATGGACAACATCCAATCAGCCTTCCTCCTTTATAAGCTGAATAATCATTGGGTTAGCTCGACGTGCATTGCCATGACCTTCCTAACCTTACACACGCCTGAAAACATGTCGCTTTTGAGGAACAGACTCAAGCCCACTTGTTTCCCTCTATCCGAACGTGATTCTGCTGGCGACTCATCAAGAGCGTACAGCCCCTCAGGATTCAGTAAGCAACTTGGATATACATTTACACAGGATGGCATCCTTTACATTAAGTGACATCCGTTAAGGATGACTGGGAAGAAGAAGGCTAATACAGAAACGTGTGGATCCAACATCTTAAATCAAGTAATATATACTGTTCCAAAAGAAATAAGCAGAACATCATAATTCAGTAGACAATATAAAACGATGCAGAAATCATAAATGCACAGTTTACATTTTTGCTGCCACCATATACTTAATTGTTTGGCTACAAGGAAATACGCCCCACCAGGTATCATATTTCTCCAATTTCAACTGAGGATGCAATGGTATATAACCTTCTACCTGGGCAAATATGAAATTTTGAATCAATGCAAGTGTGTTATCAGAAAGAATGCATACAAGGTTAACATACAGAATAATAGTAGGTGGTGATGGGTGAATCAGCAGGAACTTTCAATAACAATTTCCAGATTTCCAGTCAAATTAAACTCACTGGAAAATGATAAAACTGGCTTCAATGGTAGTGAATGTGTCAGATTGTTTAAGGATTTTCTCCAGGCAAAAGAATTGTGTAAAAAGGGCAACATCAAGGATTGAGCAGAAAGAGTATCATTAAAGGCATGGTCTAGTAAAAATGTTTATTGTCCCTACAGGTCGGCCATGTTTTTTTAAGCCTAACTGGCTCGATTTTAGAAAACTTTCCTATGGACCTTACCCGAGTTTTCGTCCATTAAACGCACGCGAAAACAGGCACCAGGGAGCTGCCATTTTGTGATAATCCTATCATTTCCCCCATCGCCCTGGCTGACCTGCTTTTGCGGCACTAAATCATATCCCCCGCCCCTGAGCCTGTCATCAGCAGACTCGTACCGCCCATTTCCCAATGCCAAAGCACGTCTTGTGTCAACATTCGCTGCGCTTCAGCTAATGATGTGTCGCCATGGAAATGGCAGGGCGTCTCTTTCCTCAATAAGTATAAACAGACCGTTTCACAACACACAGCAGCAGATTTTCGATTCCATTCCTCTCTCTGTGTTACTTAGAGTATTTTGTGACTCGTTTCTGTGCTCTGGTCAGCTACCTTCGCCGCTTGTAGCCTGTGTGAACACCTGTACCATCTCGGTAAATTATTTTACTTTGTTTACCACACAATGGCTACAATAATGCCCTACATGTACGAGCCAGAGTATACCGAGGAGGAACTACTGGAAAGGGAAGCACGCGAAAACGATGGGGATTCGGACAGCAGTTGGCAGGACGAATCAATAGATGAAGAGCCTGGGCCTAGTCGCATGGACGGCGTCTCCACCTGGTGCACATGCAATCGGTGCGAGCTAATGCCAACCGAGGAGGAGAACTGCTGCTGCCGAGAAAACCCGGTATGCCTGGCCTACATTTCGGAAGGCGAGCCACGACCGCAATGCATCACCGAGCTGCCAGACTTTAGGGCAGCCTGCCCCACAGAGTCCGTGTTGAGAATAATGATGGTGCTTATGCACGAACTTCGCACAACTGTTCGTCCTCGTAATCCGAGTAACGAGTAAGTATACTCTGCTTGTTATGCCACTCCTATTTCATGTTCTTCTACTATATCCAAAATTACATCTACATATCATTGTAACGCATGTAAGTCGTTCAATAGTGTGCATTGTCTAGATAGCATTTGTCCGTGCAGAATGCCATTAGTTACAAGAATTGTCATTGACAACAAACGTTTATTAAACTTATCTTGGTCATTTAAAAACAGTTTGTTTCATTCCTTTTCACAGGTGGTACAGGCTGGTGGCCTATCGTTCCTTTACATGGTGGCTCCACGGGAGGCTTGGACACCGCGTTTGAAGAGCGATACCCGCCTGTGCCGTTCGTGCCATTAGAGAAACGTTCCCGAGTGACAGCGGTCAGTACAGGGGATTTTCTCTCGCTGTGCTGCAACCTGACGTATAATCTTTAAAGTCTTGTATTTTTGTGTCATGAAAATAAGATACAAAATAAAACACCACATATATTTTAACAACGGTTGTTTCGATTTTTTAAATGAATCAAGTGTGTCTCCATTCAAGGATGGACGTCGGACATCTGTGCTCCGAATGGGTGAAGGTCTGGTCGCTGTGAAGCAGGGTGGTCACTATCTATCTAAGCTAACATAACATATTCTCAATAATGCATGCACTAAATAACACTTGTTTAAAGTCTTTCAGTAGGTTATGTCTCTATAAAAGTCACACATATATCTATACTAACAATTATCATTGGATTATACAGGCCTTAGGGTCTTGACCACTATAATACACCGGTTGAAGTGTGGGTCTGTGCTCACAAGAATCTCCGGTATGTGGCATTTGCTATTGATAAGCAACGATATACTATCAAAGGCGGTTCGCGCCAGTGGATGAGCGCTGGCATGGGGGGCTGTCAGGGGCGCGAAAGGCCAAGGTGCCAAACTGCATGTACACTTCAAAAGGTATCCCACGCCCAGGGGCCATCGCTCACATGGCCTCCTCAGACCCCGTGTCTCCAGCCAGGCCTCCCCTTCAAGCAGGCCGCCCCCCTAAAACCACAACATACATACGTCATTCATTCACAAACACACCCGTTTCTAATACTTTATAAACCACTTGATATGTCTCATGAGAACATCTTTGTGCTTTGCAAGTCAACTCCTGAACGTGTTACCTGGCAACCACTGAGATCTACGCTAATCTGCTCGTCGTCGTGCTATCCGTGAACTTGTGTGACCGCTTAGAGCAAACCCATCAGTGTGCTACCTGTGGCCACCCACCTATTCTCCTGCAACATACTGCTCTGCTTGCTGAATCCAACTGTTTGTTGGTCAAGGTAAGGCCATGTATCCTAGTCATATTTCGCAGATTTTTAAATTTCTATCTATTTGCGAGTAGAGTACACAATAGTGCTATGTTCATTGGTCTCATTGCTATTGACTTGAGTTTCCATTGCTATGCTATCAATAGATCTATTTATTTTCATCTGTGTCTATTGTCATCGAATTGCATCCTTCGGGGGTCCAGTCTATAATGTAAGCATGTTTCCTTCTCGTGCAAGATAGAACATCCAAGGGATGAGTCACATGTTCAGATTTTAGTCACATCATTTATAAATTTCTGCAACTTATGCAAATACTAAGCCGCACATAATGAACTGGTATAGTTCCTGCGACCAAAACAAACCTTGCATTGATCATTGTATGATTCATTTACTTTTGTATCAAATCTTTATTCTTGAAGATTGTATAATAATGTCGATATTTACTTTTCAGATTTATCAACAATGCCTGCCTGTTCGATTAGCGGTTGCCCTTCGAAGACCCATGCGAAATCTGAAGGCACTACAATGCATGTATTCCCGAAAACTGTTGATCGAATAAGAGAATGGGTCAGACATTGCGGATATCCACTGGATGAGCTGGAAAGTAGAGTCCAACAAGTCTTACAGGACAAGAGTGGTGATCGATACCGCATCTGCAGCCGGCTCTTTTCCTTGGACATGTACACAACATCTTGGGCAACAAAGAAGAATAAACGGCGAACGACACGGAAATTGCTCGAAAACACTATTCCCACTCTATTTGTCCACATTCCGCCACCGGTGAGTCAAGTGTCCGGATTTAGCTTTAGGCCTTGCGGTAGTGTGTAGGTAGTTGAATGGATTAATTGATATTGTAGGTGTTCTATCCCTTGTAATAATTTCGATATGAGTGTATAGTTTTTTGAATAATGACATTTATCAATATATTCTTTTTCGATTTCATAACCCACAAACGCAATGTATATATTTGGGAACAGGGAACTGTGCTGTATTGAGCATTTTTCAAGTATTCTGTCGCCTTACATGGCTATTTTTAATATTGGCATTTCATTATCAATCATTAATTTACCTTTACAACGTCTTGACTATCCCTTGAATCTGAAGTAAGAACATTCTACATCCTTGACGTGGTCACAGTTTTCAACCACTTCTAGCGCGTATCAGGTAATCTTACTAGGCTAATCCGCTACAGACTTGTTTTATGCATGTCAAGTAATAGTTTTATTCTATCGTGTAATTATTTTACCGAATGTTTGGTTAGTGCTTTCCAATTGATATACACCTTAGTTATCGTCCACTGGTGTTTGTTTTCAGTTATAATTAGTGTTATCCATACTAATGCAAGTACTGTCTTTCAGGGAGATGCTGAAGCGTCCGCCACATCTACAACATTTCTAGATGTTCTTCACCAGCAGGAGGCATGGATACTGACAGCTCCATCGAGCGTCATCATCAGAGCTGGAATTCTTGTCGTTTGATTGTTCTACACAATGTTTCATTCGTGGTTAGCCGTTGATATGTACCTGTGCTGTCGACCCCAGGTGTGTGTTATGTTTTCACTATTGTAATCCTCACTAATGCAAGTACTATGTTTCAGGCAGTTGATGGAGCGTCAACCCCTGCACTTGATGCAGAGCCTGACATTCAAGTAATTCCAGGGGAAGTGGAAGCGGGACCATGCGTATACGAATCGGCGCAACAGCTTTCGGAAGTGCGCACTACATTTGCAAAATCCATAGATATTCTTCAGCAGCACGAGGTATGGATACTGACAGCTCCATCATGCGTGATCATATAACGTGATTCCATTTGCTATACTTTCTTCCCTATTAACGCAAGGGCTGTGTTTCAGGGAGACGACGAAGCTTCCACTACAATCACAACATCCAATTTAGATGATGCAGATGTAAATAAATCGGAGAAATAATTCGATGAAATGTGATCATATTTAGATTTTCCTTGATTCTTTTAGACAATGCATCATTTGTGGTTATCTCTTTATATGTACCTGTGCCGTCGACCCCAAGTGTGTGTTATGTTTCCAATATTGAAAACCATACTAATGCAAGTACTGTGTTTCAGGGAGATACGGATGCCTCCTCTCCAATAGAACCATTCATGACAGTCCATACAGAGCCAGAGGTATGGATACTGACAGCTCCATCGAAATAGATCATCACTGGTCGAATACTTGTCGTTTGATTGTTGCACACAATGTTTAAATCGTGTTTGGCTATTGAGATGTACCCGTGTGTTCGTCCTCACGTGTGTTTTATGCTAACAATATTTTGATACATAGTAATGAAAGTACTATGTTTCAGGGAGACGATGGAGCCTCATTCCGTGCGGTCTATGCGGATACAGAAAATATATTCGTTGCAGCGCAAGAGGAAGGGAGGACATGCGGAAACGAATCGGAGATACAGCGTGCAGATGTTGAAGGTCGAGTCAAAAAAGTTGCAAAGAAAAAAAACCAAAAAAGGTTAGTTACAAACAGTTCATAACTTTAAAAAAATGTTTGTGCTGGGGACCATTTTATGTTTTTTTCCAGTCAATTGGACTACACTTTATCTTGTGTTTAAACTTAACATCCCTTTTCCAATCTCTCCTCCAGTTACCCGTGGGTGTCAGAACTATACATACACAGACAGTGAAGCGAATGAGAGATGTTGCTTGCCAGACCATGTACACTATGGAGGTACTATTAATTGAGGCGAGGCGTGTTCAGGCTCGTGATGCTCATGTCCAATGGCCAGAACATGAATTAACTGTGTTTGGAGACTACAGCAAAGTTCCATTGGACCAGAGCTACAGTGCGACCGCACCACCACAAGAAGATGTTATTGAATGTATTGAAGATAGCTCTGAAGTAGTTGCAGATCAATTCACACAATCTACACCCGCCAAAAATTTGCCACCCAAAAACCTGTCGACATTGTTGTGTTCTCCCATCAATGTTGAAGTAATAGATGTCGAAATGACAGAGAATGAACCAGCTGCAGCATCGATAGACGCATCAGAACTTGATATCAGCGATATTACTTTCCAATGTGTTGAAATCTCCACAACGTCACAGGCCGAAACAACGTTGACGCAGGAAGACAGTCTAATGAAAGAGAGCAAATACATTGTATTCGACAGTTGTTTGATGTAAATTATAAGTATGCTGAAATGTGTGCATTCCATTAGAGGGAAAGTATGTGGGAAGCCATTGATTAATGTGACTCGTCAAATAAAAGGCAGTAACGTCAAAATAAATGCTGCCTGTAGATTAAATCATAGGTTCTCATGGTCTGCACAACCGATTCTGGGGAAACTGCCAGCAGGCAATCTACTGTGTGCAGCTGCATCACTTTTTAGTGGCTCCAGTTTTAGAAAGTTAGAGGCTTTCTTTCAGTTTGTGGGACTCCATTTCATTTCTAAAGCGCTGTACTACATATACCAACGTGATTATCTGTTTCCGGCCATTAGTGATGCTTGGAAAATTGAACAATTGTCTCTAGCAAGTACATTCGAAGACAAACGATTCAGGCTAGCCGGCGATGGACAGTGCGACAGACCTGGATTTTCTGCCAAGTACTGCACCTACCACTTTCAGGACATGGATAGTAAGAAAATTGTGAGTTTGGTGGTCGTGCAGGTAACACAATGTACATCGTCAGTGGCCATGGAGAAACTAGGATTTATAAAATCAGTGGAATATCTACAATCAAGGGGAATGCACATCGACCTCAAAGCCACGGACAGACACGTTTCAATTGCCAAGACAATGAGAGAGCAGTTCCCACATATTAATTATCAATTTGACATATGGCATCTTGCTAAATCAATCAGTAAGAAAATCTCGGCTGCAGGAAAAAAAAAAGGTTTTGAAAGTATTTTGCAGTGGTCCCATTCTATCACCAACCATCTTTGGTGGAGCTCAAAAACTTGTGAAGGGTCAGTGGAAATACTACTTGAAAAATGGCGGTCACTGATGCACCACTGTACCAACGTTCACCGCTGGACAGCAAATCAACATTTCCACCAATGTGAACATGGCCCTTTGTCCCCAGAGGAGGCACGGAAGAAGAAGTGGTTGATTTCATCTTCACCGACACACAAAGCCATTGAGAAGATTGTTTTCGACAAAACTCTATCAAGAGATTTGAGAGGACTGACAGAATTCTGTCACACAGGAGATTTGGAGGTGTTCCACAATATGTGCCTAAAGTACAGGCCAAAGCGCTTGCATTTTAGCTTTCGGGGCATGAAACATCGCACTCTACTAGCGGTCTTGGCCCATAACAGCAATGTCGGACGTGAACAATCTAGGACTAGGGGTAAAGTAAAGATGCCTCGCTACACTAAGGTGTTTTCAAAACGAAGTAAACAATGGGTGATCAAACCAGTCTATGATGAAATGCAGTTCGACTTTGTGAAAGGCCTTATTGTTGCTGTGTTAGAGAAGCACAGATATGGAATTTTGGACGTTTCTGTGCAGAGCAGTGATCCATTGCCACCGAACATTGCGACTGTGCCATGCCCACCTGAAGCACAGCTGGTTGTGAAGTACAAATCCCGGTTTAAATAATTGCAATACGATTGTCTTTTTGTAAATAAATGTTATTGTACACAGTGTACCTGTAACCCTAACCCCTACCTTCACCATCATGGGTGGCAAACAAGCTGGGTGTCATCTTTGAATTCTCTATATTCACCTCATATGTGTATGTATATATTTTTCTCATGTCTCATCTCATGTAAATGTAAATGCTGCGCACTGTTGTGCACTGTTAACGGAGGGGGGGCTTGCGTATTGCAAATAATAAAACAAACAAACCCACAATAAATCTCACTTTTAACTCAACTCCTGTGGTACTTTATACTTTCCCTAACCTTCTGCCAAAAAATTAAATGTCTCAATTTGGGCTGCAAAGCTCGCAGACAACGGGGACAAAATTGGGGCACTAAGAATGCGCCAAGCGGGCCGTGGCATTTGGGAGAGAAGCCAGTTCGCATTTGCACATTGAGGCGCACTACATAGAGGGATTCTAAACTTCAAGTTCTCACAGATGCCTATACTACGTGATGTTGCAAATAAGGAAAGCGAAGGACAGCGGCTTTGATTTTCAGCTCACACCCAGATGAGGCCCACAAGTCGCACTGGAAGTATAAGGGTCTATTGTTTTTTGACCTTGAGACAGGGACCATGCCGAAAGAACTACATTTGAAGGGGGTGCGCAATAACGTAAGAGACGATAAGGCAGAAAATTCAGAACCTAGACCGAGTTTCATTTTAGTTCAGTATAGGAAAAAAATCGTTGTTAAGAGCACGGTCCGTTTTACAGACTGCATTACGAAGAGACACAATGGAAATTTCAAATATAATGTAAGTAAATCTTTACACGCTTTTATACCGGAATGAAGATTTAATGAATGGATGCATGAATAAATGAATGAATGAAGAGCTAGGAAAAGCAAGGAAAACGTGTTCGTAGTGGGTACATGGGCATGCAGGTCCACTGGTCTCACCGATCTCGGTCCTTGGCCCAGCCACTTTTCCCTGCACTGCCTACCTGCACTACGGGACTGTCTCTGTATCCTTCAGCCCCTTCTCCCGGCATTTACCTTGCACTTGCCACCAGCTGGCCCTATTATTTAATTTGTATTCAATTAACCATGTACTGCACCTTTAACCCCGCCTCCCCCCTTCCCCATGCGCGATCAGAAAGACACCTGGCCTAGTAGGATCGTTGTCTGTCTGCCCTTGTTCCCCACTTGCCTCATCGCGCCTTGAAACACTTGAGTATAGGCGCGTTACAAATGCCACATCATATATCATATCATTCCTCACGCATGTAGACTAACTGTCGTTTATCATTGTGTGTTGGCCTCGATTTATATCGTTACTTTTCGCATTGATTTTAGAGCCGAACATACTCCATTGAAATATCCTTGCAAGCAAATAGTTTCTGATCGGCTGTAATAAATAAAACGAGTAATATTAATGAAGATCGGCTGGCAAGACTAATTATAATTTTTTTTTTTTCATAACAGGTATTTGCTCCCCTTCTGCTACTGCCATCGGTTTGAGACACCAGCAGACGGGTTCTTCGTGAGACACCTGCAGCTTCGTGTGAACAACTGGAGCACACTGACAATTTTATGGGACGATCGCCAAGGGCCCACATGCCCTTACGCTGTACTAGTGGCTAAAAGCAACATATCAACCTTTACGATGGACTAGTGCCTTGTTGATGGAACAGCCTTGCGGTTCACCGTGCTTCCAAAGTGCTTCTTTTAACGAAAAGCAACACCCTGTGTATCATGGCGGATACAGATAAAAGAAAATAAATGGCTTTCGGAGTTCATATGGCAATTGCTGAATATTCTCTAAACATTTAATGTCAAATAAATGTACTTTACCAAATGTACCGTGTTGCTGTTTGATTTTTAAGTACAGTTTCATATTCCGAATTATGGCGCGCTGTGTTGTGAGATGGTCTGTGTTGGTTTCCGGGTTCTGTGTGGAGTCGCGTAGAAGACGACTGGGCGCGTTTGCCTACGCAGCACAGTAACGTCACGGAGAGAGGCGGGGAATATGAATGTTTGGATAATGTCAGGCTCAGGGGCGGGGGAATTGATTTAGTGCCGCAGAAGCAGGTCAGCCAGGGCGATGCGGCAAGTGAAAGATTATCAGAAAATGGCGGCTCCCTGGAGCCTGTTTTCGCATGCGTTTAATGGACGAAAACTCGGGTAAGGTCCATAGGAAAGTTTTCTAAAATCGAGCCAGTTAGGCTTAAAAAAATATGGCCGACCCGCAGGGAAAATAAAAATGTTTACTAGACCATACCCTTTAATGGTCAAACATGTGCCTTTCATAATCAAGAGAGGCGCAAGGCCTGCTACTCTGTATTGGCCTGGTTGGAAATTGCTGGGTCTTAAAAAGTGCACATCGATTGATGGACCTTGTTGGTAATGCACACAGCGCTACCCATGACAAAGAGACATCAATATTAAGATAGACGTTACAAACAACAACCCGGTGTCCCACTACACATTGCTGGTATGGACACCTGGGGAGGTAACCAACTCTTATCCACAAGTTCGCCAAAGACATATATATCGCAAAGCAAAACATGTTGAACATTACTCACAGCAGGGTTAGTTTCAAGGTATTTTGGAACAGCAATTTTGGAAGAACTTGCAGTTTATTCCAGTTGACACGCAAGCGCCCCAGTTGCAAAAGAGGACTTTAATATGGGGTTCCAGTACAGTTTGTTGTGTTGTGTTCCAGTGACTTCCCATTTGGGAGGGTCCATGGAATCAACATGCTGCCCGTTTCTTTTCTTTAGTACAAAGAACACAGGTGCAAAGATTTATCAAAGCTGCAAACGCGACTATTTGCATGCACAAGGATACTTTTCAATGGACTCTGCAGCCGGATGCGTCACCTACACCCTATAAGAAACTATGTGCGTCTTAGAACTGAGATTGCCCAAAGCAGAATCAGGCATTGGATATACAGCTTAGTTTGGTTTAGTTTCTTTATTTGTACCGCGCATCGAACCCTCAGGTAACTGGGCGCCAAAGACTTGAGTGTTACAGACAGTTACAACAACAAAAACAAAAATAAGTGCCGGTCGACCATGGTTACAAAGGGGTTGAGAGTTAAGAGAATCAGTTACATTACCAGGCTGCTAGTGTTACAGAGAGACAAAGAGATTAGGTAGTCAAAATATTTTGAAGGTGAGCTAACCGATCAAAGGTGTTTCCTACCGAAAAGAGCCAACTCTTGACTTTAGCTCTAAAGGTCCAAAATGAAGGTTCCAGTCTGACATTGAGAGGTAAGGCATTCCACTGTTTGGCTGCTAACACAGGGAAGCTCGCTCCACAAGCTCTTTTTAGATGGAATCTAGGGACGGTAAGGCAGTGGAAGTATACGCTTCTAGTTGTTCTAGCTGGTTGGTATTTGTTGACTTTATCTGCCAGGGGTGGAATTAAAGAGGCATTTGTGGGTGATGACGATTGTGCACAGGTCGATTCTATCCCGTACTGATAGCCAATTGGCATCCTTTCTGAAGCTGGTGCTGTGAGAGGACCTAGGGATGCTTAATGCCGATCGTAAGGCATTATTTTGAAGGACTGGTTCCATTCTGAAGTGCCTAGGAAGAGGGTGTTGCAGTAGTCAATTTTGGACAAAACTAGAGCCCTGGCTAAGGTAATGCAGCTACTAGTCGAGAGGAATGACTAGCAGGCGTTAATTAGCTTGTTAGTGTAGGCAGTAGTAGAGGCGGTGGCATTCACTTGCTTTTTGAGGGAGAGGGTAGAGTCGAAGTATACCCCCAAGGTTTTGATTTCTTTAGCCACTTTGATCGGGTTTCCATCAATGTTGATGGATGCGTAGCGAGGGTCTAATTTGTTAAGGCGTGTTTGGGAGCCGACGATCAAGAGCTCGGTTTTTTCATCGTTGAGGCAAAGGCTGTGATCTGCCACCCACGCCTGGATTTCCAGGTATATCTCGTTAATCCGTTATGAATCATCTTCAAAGCAGCCTGATCGCGTAATGAGAACCTGGGTGTCATCTGTGTAATTCGCGTATGTGACACCCAAGTTATCAAGACAGTCAAAAAGGAGCTTAGTGAAGATGTTGTAAAGCATTGGCAAGACGCATTAGCCTTGCGGTACACCGCAGTGGATAGGAATTGGGTCAGCTGATGGTGCGAAGACTCTAGTAGTGCGATTGGACAGCAAAGATAGTATTCAGGTAGAGACATTGCTGGAGAAGGCATCTGCTGCAGACAAGTGATCAGTGAGGATCTGGTGATCGACGAGATTGATTGCTGCTGATAAATCTAACAGCAGGAGCATTGCCCACTTACCATTGTCCTTGGCCTCATCCATTTGGATCTTTAGTTCCAAGAGGGCTGTTTACGTTCCATGTCTTGGTCTAAAGCCAGATTGTCTGAGACCCAGTAAATGATGGTCCTCCAAGTGTTTCTGGATTTGAAGCTAGGCCACTATCTAGAATCTTTAGTAAGTAGGGAACGGTGGTGATGGGCCTGTAGTTGGTGGGGGTATTGGGGTCTAGGTTGGTTTTTATTAAGAGAGGCATGATCCAATGCCTCCTTAAGGTTGTTGGGTACCGTACTAGTCTTGAAGGAAGAGTTAATTAATGCAAAGATGAATGAGGCCATGTCCTTGGCGCCTTCTTGAATGATTGCTGCTGGGCAGAGATCGCCTTGACATCTAGAGGGTTTGAGGCTTTTAATGATCTTTTCCACTTCTTTGGTAGAAACAGGTGCGAAGGAAAAGGATGGGCAGTCAGGGGCACAGTGGGTAGGAGGGGGAGTAGAGTTGGCGTTCTTGTCCAGGCAATTCTTTGTTTGCTCAATTTTAGATTGGAGCATAGCAATTTTGTCTGCAAGAGTTTTCTGTATATTCGCGCACCAATCTGTGTCTTTCACGCAGATTTCCGATGGTGGATCTGGGGACTCAAGTTCCCCGAGAATACTGAAGAGCTCTTTAGTTTTGGATTTGGCATTGGATATTCTGTTGTCATAAGTTTCCTTTTTTGCATTGAGGATAGCGGATCTGTAGGAGGAGGCAGCGGAGGTGAATAACGCCTTCGTTGGTGGAGTTGGGCGATTTTCTCCATGTGGATTTTGCTTCTCTTTTGGCGTTCCGCAGGGTTTTTAGTTCCGGGTAAACCATTTGTTAAGGTGAGCTATTGGTTTAGCTTTGGATAGTTTAATGGGGGCGATGCTATTCACAGCAGCCCCAAGTGTGTTGTTGTAGATGTCAAGTAGAGTGCGAGTCCAAATCTTTGTAGTTGGCTGGGTCTAGGATGTTCTGTATCAAAGGGTGTAAGATTTGGAGCGTTATGTTTCGGTTGTTTCTGGCGAAGACTTGCGGAGCAATGTCGGGACTTGGAGTGGAGGGTGCATTCCACTAGATGGTAAAGGAAATGAAGTGATGGTCAGACCAGGCAGTGGGCTCATTTTGAAGGATAGTGGTAGAACAGTGGAGGTCTGCCAGCCAATCCAATGTTCTTCCTTTATTATGTGTCAGCGCTGTGACGCGGGGGTTAAAGCCGAGCTGGGAGATTGAATTTTCCAGAGATGTGTCGTTGAGGTCGTTAGGATCAAGGAGGCCTAGGTTAAAGTCACCGAGCAAGATTATTTGTGACCCTGGTTTGGTGTTGTTAGTCAGTAGGTCAGAGATATCTTCCTCGAAGGATGAGATATGACCTGGGGGGCGGTAGATGAGGTGCATAAGGAATGTTTGGGACGCTGAAAGGGGGATCTTGACTGACAGAAGTTCTGTTGTGGTGTGGCTGGCAGCAGGGGTAGCTTTAAGGCCGAAGGACAGTTTAGCAATAAATGCTCCTCCTCCTCCTCCTTTGTCGTCATATCTATTTTTCATTATTAATGAGCAGCCATTTGGGATGACTAGAGATAATGCTGGGCCTGATGCAGCCAGGTAATTGCCAGGAAGTGCAGGTCATTGTTGGAAATGAGGTCTGCGATGTCAAGCGCATGGGAAACCAGGGATCGGGCATTAATGAGTGCGACTCTAATGAAAGGATATTTATCTGAGCTAGGCGTTTCAGGTGCTTTGGAGGTTGTAGGTGGGTGCAACATTGGGCTGGTGAGTGTAGGCTTAGGTGGCCAGCATTGGGGGTCTCTCCTGTGAGGCGTCCTGCAGTTAGGGATCCGGGAGCATAGTCACTTTCACCAAACAGGGAATCCACGCTGTAAGTGGCGATGCAAAGAGATGGATCCATTCTGTAGGGCTGAGAGATGAGTTAGGTAAGGAGTCCATTTTGCAGTCGTTGCGATCTGTGGACTCCGCGTGTGCGTGCCGGTATTGCAGCACTGGCGATGGTTGCAATGGAGGTGGGAGGTAAGAGGGTGAGATTAAATTGAATAGAGGGAAGATGGTTGCCAAGGTTAGGGTGACACTGCAGAGGGCGGCCATATAGGCGGCAGCGTTATGAGGTGACGGGCGAGTGGGCTGGTGGAGTTGGTTCAACAGAAGTGCAGAGGCTAGTTCAGATCTGAGTGTGGAACACTTAAAGCACTGAGGAAGCAGAGGGGTAGTCTGGTACATATGCAATAGGCTGGGTCAGTTTAAGCACAGTATGCCAATTCAGCACAAGAGCAGTATGCTAGTTTGCTAAAGACAGTGGGTGGGCACACTACAGTAGGCTAGATCACTTTGCATACAGTAGGCTAGTTCACTTTGAAAACAGTAGGACCTCAAATCTCATAAAACATTATAATGCAGATACATGAGAGCAAACTGTCGGTGGGCAGTAAGTTAGCACAGGCAAAACGTTGAGTAATGGTGTAGGGTGCAGTTAGCAGGATAGCTACGTGAATTGTAGCGTGCAAGGGAACACGGTTTGTGACACAGCATAGCATATAGGCAGAGGTCTGTGGGGCTGCGTAGCGTAGAATGCGTGTAAAAGGTATTTCAAAGGTGCAGGACAGGCGTGCAGATAGCAGGCACTTGTGTATGAATCATCAAAATTTGGTTGGTCGTAGGGCCTGGCAGCGGAGCAGGACTGCTAGTATACTGGCATCAACGATTGGGTATGATCAATAGTAGCAGAATGGTGGCATGAGGGAGCTACAAGTAATGCTGTGGATGGTGCGCGGGTGAAGGTTGGCAAGAGGATAGCAGCTTACTCACGTTGATGGCGTACTGCACCAACAGCGTATCCGGCCAACGGCATATACTGCCAGGACACAGACAGGCCCTTAGATACGGCCCTTGTAGATGGCTGGCTTCCGCCTGCCGGCGATGACTGTGGGCTGATGAAGGTGTGTCTGGCCAATCCGAGGCTGGCGTTGTGGCTGGGGGTCCGCCTTCACTAGTGGGCAAATTTCGGTGCGGCTATTTCGCACGTTGCCTGCAATGGCTAATCAATGAGGCCCAGGGGTTAATGGCCTGCCGGAATGTCGTGCAGGTTTCTTTCTGGGGTAAAAGCACTTCAGTGCAATATTAGACTGGGGTAAGTTGCAGATGTTTGCAGGTATCTTGGCCCCTACGCCCGCCTCAATTTACAAAGGTTTAAACGCTATGTGGAGCAAAGGGTCATGCCAGGTATTAGTAGATTGGTCTGCTGATTGTTTAAAAACATTAAAACTAATAGGAGCATCCAAGGAAGAATTGGGTATCACACCTAAAACTACAAAAATGAAACTTTTTAGACATGTGTGGGCTAATCTACGTGAATCCCTGTTGCAATATCAATGTTTTGGTGACTATTTTGTGTAATTATCACAAAAGGGCACCTGGTTGATGCCTTACTCTGCCCAGGTGGGTAATATTGTGAGTATGACATAATTGGGTATGGTCATGAGAGTCTGACTGCTGAGAGTCAGATGAACACACTCCTTAGTATCATCCACCTGTCCGTGGTGGGTGTCAACTAATATGAATAGTTTGTGACAAATATGTGACAGGACAATTCTGTGGGCTGCAATAGGTTTTTAATTAAATTGCAGTGGGTGTTTCAATACACATAATATGGTGCAAAAGATATATCAGCCAGTGTACATTTTTTAGGTTTAGTAGCCAGTTTGTAGGGAACAAATGCTGAATATTTGTGGTAACGATCTATTGCTTCTGCGTCCACTAAGGAGTCCTTGGGAAGGAGACTAGCAGACTTAGTGAGGTGATACCACACTTAGCGGCGGACAATTCGTCAAAACATTGTAGGGTTGAACAACAACAACACATACAATACATTAAGTCAACACGACAGTGTTTCAGCCAGAAGGTGATATGATATGTTATGATATGGCATTTGTAACGGGCCTATACACAAGTGTTTCAAGGCGCGATTAATTAAATTAAATTGCAATTTAATTAAGGTGAGCTAAGTGAGCTCTAGTGGTGTTGCCTTCATCAGGATGGGATATTCCATGGGTAGAAGTATCTTTTGAAGTCGGATCTTGGGAGCGCAGTGGCTCGAGAAGTCACAGTGTCTAAGTACACTGGAAGGATTTCGAGGTCCTTGGTGTGCCCATTCCTATGGGTGGCCTGAAGCCAGGGAAAACATCTTGGGTCAGGCAGGCGTCTAGTTACGCTGTAGAGGCTGCGGCTCATGAATGGGTCTTTTTTTTTTTTAACATCTCTTTATTGAATTTTTAACAAGAAAACAGAAAAGAGAGAAGAGAGAACAACCACCCCTCCCACCTCCCCCCCCAGGGCGGCTTTCTCCCACCGTTACAAGGCCACTCCTGCTTAGGCCAGTTCAAAGAAGTCATTGCAGGTCCAACAACTTAAGGCGTTGGGGGCACCAAATCACCCTATAATCGTCTTTTAAGAAGGCCAGCGTCCCTCCCCAGTCCCCTGCAAACTTCAACAATTCCCCTTTCATGGCGTAGGTTGCCCATTCCAAAGCCACCATGTCCCACACTCTCCGCAGCCAGTCATGGAAAGAAGGTATATTGGCGCTCCTCCATCTTTGAGCGATTAAAGTCATGCCACCAGCGTTAGGATCGTCCTTGCTCGTTCTCTACCACGGGGTTCACCCACCGCTCCACCCTCTTGTATGCCCAGCAGTACCTGTTTCGGGGGCCTTCTTCAACCATAATACCTCTCCCAGGTTGGATTTGGTCACTGCCCTGTCCATGCTGTCCCATAGCTGTGCCTCATTCTCCCTCAATCGCTCCCTAATGACTCGCAACTGGGTTGCTTCGTAGTACTGCCTGAAGTTCCGAAGGGCTAACCCCCCCCCCCCCTCTCTCCTAGAGGCCTCTAATAGGCGTCTATCCAGTCTGGCCCGCCTTCCTTCCCAAATGAACTCCTTCATGGATTGAAGCTCTCTAAAGAACTTCTCCGGAACTGTCTGTGGTATAGCTTGATAAAAGGAAGCAAACGCGGCAACGTGACCATTTTAATCGCTGCTATACGACCCAGCCACGATAAGCGAAGAGACTGCCATTTCCGAAGGTCTCTTCTGAACCCTGCTAAAAGGGGAAGATAGTTTGCCACATACCACCCCTTAAGCATCGGGGTAATCCGAACCCCCAAGTATCTAATTCCCCCTGGAGACCATACAAATGGAGTTTCATTTTGGAACCTTCAACTGACCTCTCTCTCTATAGGGAAAGACTCAACAGCTCTGACTTCCCCATGTTGATGTGGAGACCGGAGACCACCCTGAACCCCTCAAGAACTTCCTTGACGGCACCTAGCGGTTCTATGGGATTAGTCACAGAGAGCAGCATGTCGTCGGCAAATGCCGTCACTTTATGTTCCCCTCCCCCCAAATGGAATGCCCTGCACCTTGCCCGCATCCCTTATTGCTTGCAGAAGCGGCTCTAAGTATAAAGTATAAAGCAATGGTGAAAGGGTACATCCCTGTTTTGTGCCCCTGAATGATCTAAAGGAGCGCGAGAGAGATCAATTCACCATAATCCGAATTTTAGGCTCTTGGTAGTTCGCCTTCACCATTTTTACGAAGTTACCGGCCAGCCCCATTCCTTCCATAACGCGAAACAAGTACGACCAATCCACACGGTCGAAAGCCTTCTCGGCATCCAAAGACAGCAGGACCGCGGGAGTGTTCGTTTTCTGTGTTTTCTCCACCAGATGGGCAACTCGCCTAATATTGTCCGCAGTTTGCCTCCACCCCGATGAACCCGGACTGATCTCGATGGATTAAGTCCGGGAGCAGACCCTCAAGTCTATTAGCCAATATCTTTGTGAATATTTTCGCATCGGTATTAATCAATGCGATTGGCCTATAAAAAGTCCTTTCCAATGGGTCTTTGTGGGGCTTAAAAATTAGGGTAATTCTGGCCTCCTCCATAGATGGTGTTACACGCCCAGTGGTTTTGAACTTATTGAATAGGTGGGTTAGGTGCGGTATCAGGAAAGCTGCGAAGGTCTTATAAAATGCTGCGGTATACCCATCAGGGCCCGGAGCTTTGCCCTGAGGGAGATTAATATCACCCGACCAACCTCTTCCTCGGTAATATCTTGACATTAAGTTCTCGGGACGTCCTATTGATTGTGGGCAAGTTAACTTTCCCAAGAAACTCCTCCTGGGATTGAGCCTTAGGGTTTTGTGATGAGTAAAGCTTCTCGTAAAAGGCAACCAGAAGCTGCTGGATACCCTCATCGCCCTTTACCTTCTGCCCCTCTTCTGACCTTAGCGCACCTGTTACATTTTTTGCCGCTTCTCCCCTCAGAAGACGAGCCAAAAGACTGCTGTACTGACAAGAGAGCCCCTTCCGCTTTCTTAGTCTGGAGGATAAGGAGCTGCCCCTCTGCTCTTCTATACTCTCTCAGGGAAGCTCTATTCGGCGTTAGTTCTGCTTTTCGTCGAGCTGTTTCCAGCTCCCCCTCTAATTGCCTCTCCAATTTGCCTATCCCGGTTAGCCTTGAGCGCTATGAGCTCCCCTCTAATTGTTGCTTTAAACGCATCTCACCTATTTTCTGCGGTATCCCCCTTCTTATTTTCCTCCATAAATTGCTTCATTTTCCCTTCCAATTCCTCCCTAATCACCGGGTCCCTCAATAGTGCTGCTGGGTATTTGCAACTCCACATTCCCCTTTCCCTTAGTTGTAGATGCATGGTGACAATTTTATGATCTGCTACGCCGAGGGGGCCTACCTTTACCTCCTTTACCTGTCCCAGAAGGCTCGCGGAGATCCAAATATAGTCTATCCTAAATTGGGTACTGTGAACCCCTTAGAAAAATGTAAAGCCCCCCCCCCCCCTTAGTTCACGCCATACATCCTTCAAGTCTAACCCCAGCATTCTTTCCCAGAGACCTGTCAAAACCGCTCTCTCCGAACCAGTTATCCTCCTCCCGGATCTATCTCGAGCCCCATTCCAAGCTACGTTAAAATCCCCCATCAGGACCACTGGGCCCCTTGCCGTTTCTTCTAAAATTTCAAGGAAGTGTCTCAGGAAAGCCTCCTGCCCTGTATTCGGGGCATATATAACCGCTATAGTATAGATTGTGCCCGAACACCTGCCCCAAACAATAAGATATCTACCCCCCCTTATCCCAGATGGTACCCTCTTCTTTAAATTGCACTGAATTTTTAAAGGCCAAGGCCACACCAGCCGTTTTCGTGCTCACTGAAGTCTGAAAAATGTTACCATAAGCCTCAACCTCCTTTGATCCCCGGGGAGTAAGAAAGTTTTCTCCAGACCCAGTATATCTGGCCCCTCCTTTCTCATGAACCTCTCAAGCTTTTTCCTACTGAGGGGAGAGTTGAGGCCTCTCACATTATGAGTGATCCACTTGAATCATATGGTCTGGTCCCGAGCGCAGAGTATACATCCTTTCATAGAGCCGCTTCGCTTAGTCCGACACTCGTTTTGGCCTGCCCCTCCCCGCTCCCCACCAGTCTCCCTCCCCCTTCTCCCCCTTGTAACCTGATATTTCTCTTTTCGGTCCCTGAGAAGCGCCGCCCGTATTTCCCTTTCCCCCATCCGCCCCCTTCCAACAACCCGAATTCCCCCCCTCGTCCCCTCATGGGTCTCTTCTTCCCTTACCAACTCCATGATGTTTGCTCCTTGCGCCCAAAGCCCGTCTGATCACTTCAGGGCCCACCACCCATTTAAAACAGTACCTCGTCTTTAGGATGTCATCTCCTTGGCTGACGCCGCCCTCCCGTCATTCATATCTCCACCATCCTGTTACGCTCACCTGGTATCCACAGGGTTACTCGCTGGTATGCTTCTCAGCTTTGCCCTGATGTGGTCTGCGGGGAAGGTTCTGCCTGAAAATACAGGAGGACTGTGTTCAAGACTGACCGACTAGGGTAAGTATCCTCCCTCCACCCCGTATGATTTCAGTCCCTCTGACGCCCTCTCCTCACCTTGTGGTAGAATTAGGCATGCTCTCCGTCCTGCCTTCTTTGCAGGGGTGCGTTGTCTTTCATGGGCGAGTGCGGTCCAGTTACTTCACTGACGCCGGCCCGTTTGATATTGTTCTTTAGTTTTGTTGCTATCCTGCATGCCTTTTCTTTGTTTAAAATGTCTCTTTTTTCTCCCTTAGGTATGTGGAGCTTCAGCGCGGTGAACTGGCTTGGTTGAGCCCTGCTGGTAAATGATGGCGCATTAAGAGCGCTATGATGCGGTAAGTGCTACGCGCAGCGCTGCAAAGTTTTGCCTTTGCTAACCTTTGTTTTCCTTCCTTGTAAGTCGCAGTGTTTTTCAGCGTAAGTGAAATGTCCGGAGTGGTGCCAGTCGAGAGGCGACCAGCCAGGTAAGCCTTTTGAGCAGTTCGTAATTTGTAAATGTCTCTGCTGCTTTCTTTACTGTTGCCTCTATCTTCCTCTTTCAGGTCGTTCTGTCCGGGAGGCGTGCAGATTCGAGTTAGCTGTTCTCAATAGCTGCGAGTGTTTAAAGATGAAGACTGCAGGTAAAATGCTGCTGCTAATGATGTTCCTTTTGTCTCCTTGCAGGTTCTACTTCTCCGAGGTTCGAGGGAATAGCTGGACAGGGTGAGCGTCACGTTGCAAGCTGCAAAGTAACGCGAAGCGTGTTGTCTTGCTCGGGTGTGGTTTAAATAGCCCCAACAAAATAGTCTAAGTAAAGTAGTCCCTAGGCTGTCACTCCCTAAACACTAGACCGCATAGCTTGGTTCTTAGGGACCAAGCTATGTGGATGCCTCCATGTTGGCTGACAATAAAATAAAGTAGTTCCCAAGCACATTGTTTTTCATGGTGTATGAGCCTGGCGCCATAGGCGCCAGGACTGGCCCCATGAGGGCTTTTGAAGAGGATGCCAGGCTCTAGCGGCTCGAGTCCTGACTCCACCTGGCCAATGGGTTTGCCAGGGGGTTTAGGGCGAGGGTCGCAACACATCCTCCCTCTCAGGGGGGGGCCCTTCTGGGCGAGCCTCCTCCTCCTTTTCTCTCCTGCAGTAGACCATTCCCAAGCTCTCGGCCTCTGGCGGTGGTCAGCCCCCGTTGGGTTCTCCGATCTCCCCATCCGGCTCACCTTGGTCTAGATCCACATTTAACAGGCTCGCCCCCTCTTGTGGTGAGGTTATCCTCTTTTGTACACCCTGCCATTCGAAGAGAAGGGCGAAAGGGAAAGTCCATTTATAGTTGATTCCCTTATTCCTGAGGAAAGACAGGATTGGGGCCATCTGACGCCTCTTCACCAAAGTGCTGCCAGCCAAATCTTGATACAGTTCTATTCTGTGGCCCCCGTGGTTAAGAGGTTCTCTCTGCTGGCTGCTCTTAAGACTGCCTCCTTTTGAGCATATCTGGCGAAGGCCGCAAGGACGTCCCTTGGTCTAGCAGACGCTCCCTTACTGATCTGGCCCACCCTGTGGACTCTGTCCAGCTCAACGGATTCCGGGGGGGATTCACCAAATAGCCCTGTGAAGATATTTAGTAATGTGCCCTTCAGCTCCTTGTCCTGGATGGTTTCTGGCAGCCAGTTCAGCTGTATGTTGACTCTCCTGGACCTATTCTCCAGGTCCTCCATCATCAATTCCAGATTCCTAGTAGCTATGTCCAGCCGCTCGATTGCCTGACTGTTTTCTGTGACTTCCTTGCTCACTTCCTGCAGGCCCTTTTCGAGAATGTCCGTCCTCTCACCTAGCTGGTCCACCACCTGCTTCATCTCAGCCATAGCCTGGCTAATGTCTGACCTAAGTAATTGGATTTGATCCTGGAAAGTCTTAGCCAGGTTGTTCTGCAGGGTTAGCATTTCCCCATGGAGGTCCTGTCGCGACACTGGAGCCAGCTGGACATCCTCAGCTAAAGAGCCTGAGCTCCGACTTCTCTCGGGCCGATAACCTGTTCAGGACTCTCCCCTCTGTGCTGCCACAGTGTCGGCAGGGTACCCGTGATCTCCACTTGCGGCACGCCCCCCTTGGTTTGTCTCCCTTTATTCTTCGAAAACATTCTTACTTGGGAGGTGTTGATCTGGAGAATCCTACCACTTGTAAAGGCCCAATGCCAGAGGATTTAGCTGTGTCCCCTCATCGATAGGGCTTACTTCCTACTATCTGTGACCAGTGTGGCACCCTCGCTCCATGCCACTCCTATGCCTCCTCACAGTCCCAGCTGGATCTTTGCAGGGGGTGGCACCCTTCCCGACTCTCTCTCCTATTGTGCCACAGCGCCAAGCCTTTCTCCCTGCCCACCTCTCCACCACTCTGCTGCTGTGGTTGTCTTCCTTTAGCCCCTTCCCCTCCAGAGGGACAGGGCTACAATATGAGCGCCTCACTTCCAGGCGGCGTGCCAAGGGGGGGATGCCAAGTGTTTCCACCTTCACTCTTCTGGCAAATCTTGCCACCGCCGATGGCGCTCTGCCACTCTCTCTTCCAGCGCCAGGACGACGAGCCCTCCTCCGTCCAGCTTCAAGCCAAAGGTTTGCGTGCCTCCGCGCTGCCCAGTAATTCCAGGGGGGGACCACTGGGCCGCCCGCACCAAGCTCCACGAACAGCACGGGTCACTCCATCCACTTGCCGTGCTGAGCCACTCGAGTCGCCTTCAGCGTCCGCTGAAACCGCGGCACTCCAGCCTGGTAACTCCCACTGGGGCTGTTAAATGGTCCTCAAGGCTGCCGCTCCTTTGGGCTGTCCTTGTCTGCCGGGCGAGGGCCCTCTCCTCCGCTGATCGATCCCTTCCCAGGCTGGCTCCGTCAGGAAGGAAGGCACTCGTGACAGGTCCCTGCTCCTCCGCTCGCGCGGCCTCCACTGCACTCTGTTCGGAGGGTGCTACGTCCCTCCCAGCTGTCGTACACAAACTCCTGCACCTCTGGGGAGTTCTTGAGGCTCCTTCCAGTGTCAGCGAGCAAAACGGGTGGTGGGGCTGTTACACACCGCTGATGGGCTCCAGGGTGCCGTCGACACGTCTATCTCGTGTCCGTGGCCATCTTGAAGTCCATGAATGGGTCTTTGATCCATGTTAATGGTGTGCATAGCAAACCAGTGAGGGTCGAAGATGTTTTTGGTGGGGGGCCAAA
Source organism: Ambystoma mexicanum (assembly GCF_040938575.1). Classification (NCBI taxonomy): domain Eukaryota; kingdom Metazoa; phylum Chordata; class Amphibia; order Caudata; family Ambystomatidae; genus Ambystoma; species Ambystoma mexicanum. Next base: position 670,646,826 of record NC_090936.1, read on the forward strand.
TGACTTATTTGTTCCAAATTAATCCAGATTAGGTTGAAGCCGTAGTACCCACCTACCTCTAAACACTTAACAGATATCTGGGGAAACCCTTGTTTACCAGCTCTTGGTAGCACATCACACCACTTGTGGACATCACTGATCCCCAGACCCCCTCTGTGCCCTAAAAAAGGAGGGTTACATAATATGACTGTCACACATGCCACATGTGAGGAAAGTAACCTACCCTCTGTTACCAAGCACTACCCCGGTTATTCAATCCACTCCCGCCATCAGGTTCCACTGCCCAATTTAAACCACTAATTAAGCATCACTTTAGCTTATGGAGGGTACATGTCAGTTGGGAACTGGAGGGCTAATACAAGTGCTCCCCAGTCTAGTGTAGAAGTTTCTGATTCCCACTTGGTCTCAATTTCTCTAAACCCAAACACTTTACACTTTGACTCAGTGGCGGCCCATTTTAAAATGATGGCTGTCGAGAACCCGGAAGAAACAAGGCAAATGCCTGTTGGCAAGACCTAAAATCTAAGGTCTGAGAAAAGACCTGTATAGGACCCTGAAAACCCAAAAGTCTGGGAGAAGACCTCTTGATAATGCTGAACCCAAATGCATAAACATCAAAAAACCCATTGAATCATGGGTGGACGTGCCAAGCCGGGAGATTAGAACTTTCTAATAGAGCAAGAAGACATTCGGCTCAGGAGGGCATCCAGATAACCTGGGGATGCACAGACCCAGAAGAAAAATGTTGCATAAAGGACCAAGAGGAATCCTCAAGGAAACTTGACAAGAAAATCAGACCAAACTCCACAAGAGTGCCTGAAACGCAAGGCATCAGTTAAAAACAGGGGGCTGAGAGGGTTGAAAGGGGTTACAAACTGTGAGTAACATGTACAAGAAACTTTGTGTTTTGCTGCCTTAGAGATTTTTAGACTATGGATTTTTGCCAATCGTATTGACTATTGTTACTAGAGTAGGGGAGCTGAAAGGCTAAAGGCTTCTTAAAATGAAGGTTTTGGATTCCTGTTAGCCCTTGGTTTTAAGCTGCAGTTCCTTAGAATAGGATTTCTCCATTGAAACAAGTCCTTATAAAGTCAGGGACCCCAACACGGACGAAGAAGATAATATCCAAGAGAGCTACTACCTTTCCTTTATCCTGAGACTTGCACCTTTTTAGTAGAGTTTATTGCCTGTAGTCTCATCCAAAGGATCAATAGTCATTATTCCCACTTTTTCTTAGTTCCTGTGAAATACAAAAAGTTTTAAATACACATTTTTTGAACCCCATGTCTCACTGTTTGGCCTAGCCAACAGTCTCAGCCATAAGGTGTGTAGCATTAGCTGTAGCGTGATGTGCACGAGTGGGGAGTACCATCCCAGCCTTGAGGCCTCTGTTTCTACAGATGTGCTTTCAAGGGTCCTTTCACTTTCAATCTCTGGGTTCGTAATCAATACCCTCTGCCCTGCTTCTCTGATCCCGCACTGGTCCAGGTCCTAGTTGTTACCTTGCCAAATGCTCACTCCATCTCACTATGGGCCTAGCCCCTTAAATTAGGGCTTCCCCATTAGCTTGTAAATTGGGAAAGGCATACCCAATCTTGCCTACCTCCTTTGTTTAGTTCTAGCCTCACTAGTCTTCTCTGGCTGATTCGATCCTGCCACCACTTGTTATCATTCTCCAAACCCATGCTGTTGTCATTCTCTCACACGTTGATCTCCTTCCAATCCCTGCGCTTCTCCTCCTTCCACAACCTGTTGTCCTGCCAACTCCTGCTCTTCTACTTCCACAACCCCTTCTTTCTTCTCCAGCTAATCTCAAAACCCCTTAACTCATTCTGATCACTTCCCACTCTTCTTCTCATCATAATTCCCTCTCTCAACATCAACTCAATCCTAATTCAGATCCTCTCATAATCCCTTCCTAGTTGGGATGTACGTGATTACACCACGGCGTGAAATTAAGAATTCGAAAAATGTCTCATTTGAAAAGCACGCCCTACGATGAAATCATGCATTAGTTTCCCCACATCCCCTTACCAGCTCCCCCACTTACGTTCTGGTGGCACACTTCATTGTATGCCGTCGACTCCCCTCTCTCCCTACGACACCAGTTCCGTGCCACAGGGTCATTTCTTTTTCTTTTTTGTATATCTTTAATTTTCTCCCTGTCTGCATGAAAGCGGGGGCAACCCCAAAACCACAATCCCATTATAGCAAACAGGAGGAGTGGGGGACACCCTGCAACCCCCACTCCTCTGGTTCGCTATAATGGGATAGTATGGTGTAGCTGTTCGACATTTTTGGCTGTATGAAATTTTATTGCAGCCAAAATTCCAACAATTATACGACATGTTCATTTTTTTTGGGTAGATTTTCGGGGTATTCATCCTAGTTGTCTCCTTTATCCCCAGCCTGCTCCTTCTCCAAGGCTGGTTCATGCTCAGGGTGTACCATTATAGATCTGCCTTTGGACGGATTTAAAAAAAAAAACGCATTGGTGCTCCACAGTTGTGCAAACCGGTGCAAATTCAGCATGTGAAGGACGAACCACAGATTAAAAAGCTGGTCTGCCATATTTGGACTGGATAACGCATGTGCTAACACAGGAGCATCCTTATCAGAGCAGATTCACCTCTGATGCCATTGGTTGTGTAAGCGATTGTGAAGTGCAAATTGTACACAGCGGCTGATTGCAAAAAATGTTCTCCTTCCAGCTGACTAAAGTTCAGTGGGCGAGAGGAGTGCAATTTGAGATTTGGGTTTCTCTCACTCGAGGATGTGCTGCATGGATCCTGAACCTCATGGGTGTGGAGTCTCAGTCTTAACTGCCCTACAAATGTATCTTTTAAAAAGCCAGAAGCAATCAGTGTGTACAGGTGAAAGCCCCATGTCTGCTTAAAGGGGCCAATTGGTGATGACAGGGGATCTTGCCCATACAGCTCGAGGCCCATCATCTACTGGTTTTGAAATGCATCCGCCCCCAAGTTCCCCTATGCCCCCCCAAAGTCACCAAAACAAGGAAGGGGATCTTGTCACAGGGCCAAAATCACAGGCATTCTCCAACCATGGACTGACATTTTACAAATAAGTCCAAGTCTGAAATATCTTGCAAGACAAAGCAACAGGTCGAGAAACGGAATCCCAATTTAGCTGGCCCAGTCCGAGTAACCAGGCTCATCATGACCCTACACTGTTAAGGTTTCTTCAGGACAACAGGAATGAGAAGGAAAGGAATGAAAACATACACCATCTCAAAAGTCCATATAACAACTAAAGCATTTCCCACAGGTCGGTTGGGAGGGATCTCCCTGGGAACGAACAGATCACTATGCGTCAACACCTTTTGGAATGGCATTGCCAGAGATCCATAGTCAGCATCATAGGTCTGTTGTCTACATTAACCCTCAAGTGATCAGATCTGCAGAGCTGTACCCCTTTAAATTTGCCAACATATGGAATGGTGGAGGAACATGAGGGTGAGGAGAATGAGGAAGGAGAGCACCTTGACAGTTTTAGCTAGCATTGAACAGAAGAAATAAAAAACTGGTGAAGATAGAGAAAAGGCCTGAACGAGACCTGGAGAGGGAAGCTGAACAGAGAGGAGTACATAAGAGCAAGGGGGATGCCAATTTACCAGCCGGAAAGGACACACACAAGGTCAGTCCTAGATAGGTGTTTGGCCATGAATACATTGTCATATGAAAAGCAGACCAGATGTAAACACAAAGCACTGCATTGAAGGTCCTAACACAGTATTTGAGAACATCCCTGCCTCTCAGGGGGAGAAGCACCAAGAGTGACCAATAACCAGAGTGAAGCCCAGAAAAGACTGCAACATTCAGTGCAGAAGAGGGAGCACACAGCAGCTTGGAAACCAAGTGAGGAAGAGTTTGACAAGTAGATGAGACAGGTTACTGGACATTCGGTCCTTCTCTCTTTGGTACCAAATGTGTGTGTGTGTGTAGATATATATATATCCTGCCCCCCACCCCCCACCAAACGTCCATCTTGGTTTCTCTCTCTTGTATGTTGTAAACGCAGCGTGTCTACTTCTGCCTCTTGCCTCCTTGAAGTAACAGGATGTGAAGCATCCAGCCTCTCCTCCGTAGGAGTGAGGGAGCCAATTCTTAACTCGTGGACTTCCTCTCTTGTTCTACAGTCTCCTCCCCTCTCATATATAACATAGCCATGGTCCTTCCCCAGTGCAGTTCCAGGATCCTTTCTTTCTGTCTTCAGTAGATTCTCTTTTCCTCCATCAGTCATCCTCCTCGTCCCAATAAAAGGTGATGGTTCAGTTAAAGAAACAGTCACAGCTTTCTGCTTACAATAACATATATTGGTACCTTCTTCATATATTTCTAGTCTAGATGCATTGTATAGTTTTGAAGAGGTATTGTTGAAATGCCCTTTTGGGATTTTGTCACAGAAACAGGAGTCCTTGCCGCTGCAGGGGGGAGACTACCCCAGTGAGTTCCCACTTTCCTCAACCCTGAGGCAGAGTGTTGCAGAGCGGACTCACCTCCCTAGCCTCACAGGGGGCTCCCCCCTTGGGCAGAAGGGAGTTGTTTCTTACCTGTAACTCCATTTCGTCAGCGTTGGTATCGTTCATGGATTCACATGCTGTGAATATTTCTAGTCAGGCTGGGAAACCTTTATAACTTTAATATAGTGGTTTTCCTATGGAAAAGCTTCCGACACCTTGAGTGTCCTATCGATGTCTTTATGGGTGCTTTAGGCCGCACTAACAGGATGTCCAGTATATAGCCCCGCCCCTGGGGCTTCCCTTCAGATTTTAACCTCTCCAAACAAGGAGGATACCTTAAGAGGATGTTTGCCTGAGGGGTGGAGACCAGAGGGCGCATGTGAATCCATGAAAGATACCAACGCTGGAGAAACAGAGTTACGGGTAAGAGGCTACTCCCTTCTCCAGCATTGGATCTTTCATGGATTCACATGCTGTGAATAGACCACGTATCAGTAAGAGGACCTGGAGGTGCATAACAGGCAAACAGGACACATACTACAGGTAATATAAACAACAGAAAGTCATCACTTTCAGTTATTCGAAACCGAAAACACGAGCAGAGCCTAAACCCAGAAGCTGCAGGGCTTACCTTACTGGAACAGTTGTTGAAGCACATCACGCCCCACTTGCACGTCCTCAGCATGTTGTTGATTCAGGCAGTAGTGTCTGGTAAAAGTGAGTGCTGCTGCCTGGCAAATGTCACTGAGCAGTATGCCCGCCCAAGGAGCCGCCAAAGACACTGTGGACCTTGCAGAGTGAGCCCTGGAGTCAACTGTAAAGGTTTGTTGGCTTTTTCGTGGCAGAATGATATTGTAGACAACACCCATTGTGAGATGCCTTGCTTTGAAATTGGCTTCCCCTTGTTGGAGGGGCCCAAAGCCACTGCCCTGAATGACTTAGTCCGGTGCAGATAGTACTTCAAAGCTCTCTTGACATCCAAGGAATGCAATGCATTCTCCGCTGATTTGGAAGTCTTAGGAAAAAAGGTTGGTAAGGCTATCGTAGTGTTCTTGTGAAAGTCCGACGGAATCTTAGGAATAAAGTGGGGATTTGTAGAGAGGAGAAACTTGTCCTTCATGAAACGCAGGAATGGAGGGTCACTGACCAGAGCCTGCAGTTCCTGGAAGATGCAATGGCCACCAGAAAAACAACCTTCCACGTGAGAAATTTCATGGCCGCCGTAGACATAGGCTCAAACAGTGGTTTTATGAGGGCCGCAAGCACCAAGTTTAGACTCCAGACCGGAGAAAACATCAGGGGAAAAGTCCTGAAAAGGCCCTTCAGGAAATGTTTAATCAATCTATCAGTCAACAGAGGAGTAGACATGCGCTGCCGCGTGAACCTTGAGAAGGCCACCAGGTGGACCTTGATAGATGACAATGACAGATACTTATTTTCCGACAGCAGAAAGTAAGGAAGGAGCTGTGGAGACGAAAACTGCAATGGCTGCGGGTCCGGCACATGCGGCGAACACCAGATACAGAACCTTTTCAATTTACAGGCGTATGACGCGTTGGTAGATGGAACCCTTGCAGCAGCCAAGATGCAGCAACAAACCTGAGGAATCCTTAGGTTTCTAAATTTCGGAGTGGTCAGAAGCCATGCTGCGAGGTTGAGTGAGCCTGGGTTGTGATGCCACACCCTCCCCTTATTCTGTGAAAGAAGATCCGACTCTGACCCCAGGTGAGGAGGGTCAACCACCGCTAGGTGAAGGTCTCAGAACCAGGTCTGTCTGGGCCATAACAGGGCCACCAGGATGACCCTGCATGGAACCTTGCGAATCATTTGAATTGTTTTCCTGATCAGGGGAAATGGAGAAAACGCCTAGGCAAACAGGCCCGTCCACAGAAACGAGAATGCGTCTGCCCTGGAGTCCGGATGAGACACACTGCTGGCAAAGAGACGGCACTGCCTGCTCTCTGGGCTGGCGAATAAGTCCAGAGGGGGAGTTCCCCCAATTCCGAATATCCTCGCCACCTGGTCGTCCTTCAGCCGCCATTCATGCATCCGAGCGGACTCCATGCTGAGAGCATCCGCCTGAATGGTTTGAATCCCTGGTAAGTAGAAAGCCAGGATCTGAACTTAGTGTGCTATGGCCGAGTGCCAGATGGCCTGAGCCTCCTGGGACAGAGGCTGTGAATGTGTGCCTCCCTGTTTGCGTAGACAGCACTTAGTTGTGGTGTTGTCGGTCAGAATCCGTACCTCTGAGTCCTGAATGAGGGGAAGAACAGATTTGAATGCCCAGTGAACTGCCCTCAATTCCAGAATGTTGATATGCAAAGAAAACTCTGTGAAGGACCACATGCCTTTGGCCTGGAACTGGTTTAGGTGAGCACCCCATCCGACCTGGGAGGCATCGGTCATGACTGTGTACCGAAAATCTGGTTCCACCATGCGCATGTCCCTTACGATGTTGCCGGAGTGCGTCCACCACTGCAGGGCATCTGCCAGAGACTGGGAGATGAGCACCTTGTCGGACCAGGAGCCGTGGATCTGTGACCACCTTGAAGCGAGAAACACTTGTACAGGTTGCATGAAAAGACAACAATTCGGGATGAGAGGGATGCAGGACGCCATGGTGCCGAGAGGAGACATGTACAAGCGGACCGTGACTGAAGTTCCCAGTCAAAACGAGCCCGCTAGGGACAACAGCTTCTCTATCCTTTTCTTTGACGGCTTGACTTCATGGAGCGCCGTTTGAAAAACCAAATCCCTTGTGGGCGTCAGACAGGATTAGACGCAGTTCACTTCAAAGCCCAGATGCTGTAAAAGGAGCATAGCCGTGCTGAGAGACTCCATCGTCCGCTGATGAGTTGCCCCCCTGACCAACCAGTCGTCCAGGTACGGATAAACATGGTGTTGATTTCTGCAGAGCTAAGCCGCCACCAGAGCCAGGCACTTGGTGAAAGTCCTGGGAGCTGACTTTACGCCAAAGGGAAGCACCCGTAACTGGTAATGCTGGTCGCCGACCATGTCCCGTAGAAATGTGCGATGCCAGGCATGCATGGGGATGTGAAAGTATACATCCTCGAGATCCAAGGATGCCAGAAATTCCCCCAGCTGAACAGTCTGTTTGACGTCTTGCAAAGTTAACATCCTACATTTTTGTGGCTTTACATTTTTGTTGAGCGCCCGAAGGTCTAGAATGGGGTGCCATTTTCAGTTTGGCGTTTTGATGACAAAGAACCGGGACCCTCTCAATTGCCCCCTTTAGCAGCATCAGATGCACCTCCTGTCGCAATACCTGCAGGTGCGACGGAGCTCTTTTTACCGGAGGAATAGGGAGTTGCGGATGCCTGAACTCCAATGAGGGGCCGCATTGGACTGCTTCCAGCACCCATCTCTCTATCGTGATCAAACGCTAGTCGTAGAGGTGGTGCGCCACCCTCCCTCCAAGTCGACTGCCCTTGTGGCAGTCATGTTGAGGCTTGGACTGACGGCCTCTTTGAGAGGAGGAGGAATCCCTCTTTCGCTGTCCTTGATGCTCCTTGCTCCGCTGTGCGGACTGGAAGGAACGGCAGAAACCCTGTGAGAAATAGGTAGATCTACCGTGTTAGGCAGAATCCTGTGCCGTTCCCTTAGGGAACACTGCAAAAAGATTAAGACTACAGGAGTAAGCAGTAAACCCAATTGGTAGCAGTCTGCACCACCCAGATTTACCTGGTAGCTGTGGCTGAGCAGTCAGACTTCCCTCAAGAAGAGTCAGGCAGTATACAGAGGATACAAAATAGGGCCAAAAACACAGTAGAACAAGCAAACACTGACCAGAGCTTTGTATCAAAAGCATATCATTATTTAACACACACTTTAGAAAATTAGCACTATTAATCAAAGCAAGTTCAAAACACAATCAGAAAAGTATACACACCTCCCTTAAGAATTATTTAGACAAGTCTAAGTTAAAACACCACTTTATGTCAAAACAGAGGTGAGCGCCTAACTTAGATGGCACTCCAGTAATTAAGTAAAAGGGAGAGAAAAAGGCAGGTCATAAAGAAAACAGTTCCCAACACTTTTAAGAGACAAAAACAAGTTTAGTGAAGGCAGTCTCTACTGTAGAGCCAAAGTTCATAGGCCAGGCCCACTTTAAATGGAGCAAGGTGAAATGTGCCCATGATCACACAGTTGCAAAATGCATTCAAGTCTTTGTAGAAATGTTCAAAAGAGGTGGGGGTGGTTCAAAAGATAAAGATAGAAGGTCTGTGGGCCAACCCAGTTGGAAAGCCAAGGATTTAAGGGTCACCTTGAGCAAACCGAAGAAAGGGATGCCAGGTGGAACACAGTACCTTTAAAGTTGAGGAAGCTCCAGCAGTGGCAGTTGTTCCTGGCAGCGGGTGCAGTTTGTGGTTTCGACCAGGGGAAGAGAGGATCTCGTCGAGGAGGAAACTTGGAGTCGTTGCACTGCCCAGGGAAGAAACCAGCCGCAGAGTTTGTCGGTTAAAAGGTGTGTTCCTGGTATTCGCGGTCACCATGGTGCAGCTTGGCTATCCGGCCGCCAGGGTGCTTGGCACGGGCGATTCGACCAAGAGACGTCCTGGAAGGCGAAATGGCGAACTGGTTGATCCCACCAGCTCAGAGGAAGAAGACTCTTTCAGCAGAAGATCTTCTCTTGTCGTCGGGAATGTGGTGAGGTCGTTGCAGCAGGGCTCCATCGGTGGTGTCGTTGTTGCAGATGGCTCAGCTTCTCCCCTCTTTGGATTTCTTAGGTCCTGTGGCAACTTCTGAAGTTCCAGTCCCAAAAGCCCTGCTTTTATGCAGAAAAACCCCCATTCAACAGCCTAGCTGTCACTCAAACATGCTAAGTGGTGAGCCGGGCGGCTCACCACTGGGCCAATCAGAACAGAGTGCGACTTGGCTTGCTAAGGCAACGCAGTCCAGGGTGCCAATTCCCCCACCCACACATCCTGTGGAACCCAGACAGAGTGGCACCAGTTGGAGGGCTTCTGTGGAGAAGTCCGCCAAAAAGTGGAACAAAGGGTCCGACCTTGGTTGGAGTTACAGAGACGGACACGAACGCCATTTTAGAAAAGAGTTCTGGCAAAAAAAAACAACCGGTGATTTAATATTAAATAAATAAACCAGCGGTACCTTTAACATTGCACCAAAAAGTGGTGCGTGTAAAATCAATGGTGAATATTTTGCGTGGTAATCACTGCCACCAGCCAGAAACTCGACAAGGGGGGACTGGACAGTGCCCCCTTGAAAAAAGACCCAAGGGCATTCGAATTAACCCCTTCCAGTACTTCCACAATATGATGGTTTGTACTGGTTCTGTTCACAATTTTGGACTAGTAAAGTCAATGGTGACTTTACATGCCCTGGGAGGCAGTAGTCAGTCCCAGGGTATGGAGTCTATGTTTGGGGGTCACTATGACACCCCTGTGGTACTGCACTGAGGGTGCTGTGTAACACATACACAAAAACAGATGATACCCTATGGAGTAAAAAAAAACCATAGCCCGTAAGCACACAAAAAGTCAAAGACATACCTCAAATCATGCCTAAGAGTGGGAGGAAACAAAAGAGTCTCACTCTTTGCAGGAGAAAAAAAGAAAACCCAAAAATCCAGCAAAGCTGCTGGGGGACTCACTAGGTTTGGGAAATTAGCCTTATAAGAGAATTCTCCCTAACACTCCGTACCCCTTGTCGTGAGAACCTGCAAACCTTGAATTCCCCGACATCCCATGAAAGGGGCAAAAAGAACGTCTGCCCTGCAGGGCTGTCATGGACCTCACAGTATCGAGTCTGCCTTCATGTTATTCAACGCGTCGTCAATCTTCTCTCCAAAAAGATCTTCCCCTTCGCAAGGCATGTCCACCACCTTGTGCTGAACCTCTGGCCAGAAATCAGTACAGCGAAGCCAGGCCTGACGCCGGAGAACCACCCCATTATTAATCTGCTTAAACCCAGTCTCTGCCATGTCGACCGCAATGTTAATACAATGATACAACGCTTCCTTCCCCTCATGAACCGAAAGCATCGCCTTCTTCCACTGCTGCTCTGGCAGGTAGTCCAACAGAGGCGCCAATCTGTGCCACATCTCACGGTCGTACCGTGCCATGATAGCCAACGAGTTGGCAGCTTTGACAGTAGTAGCACCCACAGTGAGGACCTTTTTTCCAAAAGCGTCCATTTTACAGCCTTCATTTTCAGGGGGAGTCGCACACTCTGCCGCCTTTAACTTCTTCTCTAAGCAGCCCTTGACCGCAGGCTCCATAAACGGGTGCCACATTGTCCAAAGCCCCTTCTGCCACATGTGGTCCAATATGGGGATAGTGAAGACCGCCTTTCTCCTCTTTCGCCATATGGTCAAAAAATAAAAAAGCAGTCCTTTTTTCCTCCTCTGGGATGAGGCCAAACTTGTGACAGGCCTTAGCAATCATGGCATGGAAAGCTCCAATATCATTCGGCGGAGATGGATGGGCCAGGCTACTCAGAGCATCCAGATCAGTATCCCAGGTATACACCCGTCTGGGCGAAGATGAGGCCATTGAGTGTCCTGCAGAATGCTGTCTGGCTGAGACTCCACTAGTTCCCCTTCCTCCTGATCCCTTCAAGCTGGACTGAATGCCCGGGTAGACGGCAGAGGAGGCCAAACATGGCAAAACCTCCTGGGATGAGGCCCTCTACTGCGAGGGGTTTCCGATGCATGCTTCTGATGAGGAATGGTAGGAGGTGGGTCCTGCATCAACTGAACAGCCAGAGCCTGAGGCACAGGGAGCCTGGCATCCAACTGCCCCAGGAGTGATTGCAACGTCATAAGCACTTGCATCGAGTGTAACAAGTGTGAATTGACAAGGGGATACTGAGGGGGGACAGCCTCCAGACCCCCTGAAGTGGACGGAAGAGAAGGCTGCAGGCCCAAAACCGAAGGATCCAGAAACAACTTCACTTCCTCCTCCGGATCGGAGTTAAACTCATAGGCCAAGGGTGGCTCATGTTGGAGAATATCCATCGGGAGTACGGACGCACATCCTGCCCCCGACTGCCACATCATATCCCTGGGAGATGATGGACACGCAGCGGCCACCAGCTTCGCCGTGGACTTTTGCATTTCCACCATCGTTGGAGCCGTCGTTGATGGGGCGGCTGTGGAAGCCGTTGTCTGCAGGTGCGTCGACAGGGCCGTCACCAGCAGGGTTAGGCGAAGGGGTCGTAGATGTTAAAACTGTTATCAATGGAAGGTCCCTCGTTGAGGAGGCCGTCGTCGGTGGATCGGACGATAACAGACCAGCCGTTGACGCGGTCTTTAGCACTGACACATCCTTAGTCAGAGAAGAGGGCCGCTTGGACGAGGTCTTGGACCAGTGCTTCGATGTCTCATGGCCCGAATAAGAGTGATGCCTGTCCTTGGAAGACTACTTCTTCGTCGACAAGGACGACGAATGAGACCTGGACTTCTCCTTGTCCGATGCTGAGGCCTTGTGAGTCGGTGCCGCAGGTCTCTGCAGGCGTGAACCCAAGTCCTTTGGCTTATCCGCCCTTGGCACAGACTTGCCTTGAGCGGGGCGTCTGACCCCGCACTACTTGGCACCAGTCGTGCCATCGAAGTCTCACTGCCTTTTCCCAAATCTGACGGCAGCCTGGCCTCACCAGCACACTGATTCTTAGGCACGGGCTCTGCCGACCGCACCCTCTGGAGTGATGGCAATCTCTTGGCCAGATAGACCCCCTCGTTAAGCCAGCAAATCAATCACCTGTTATGGTCCCCGAGTCTCTTCTGGGAGAACCCCCGATAGATGGCACAGTTGTCAGCTGAGTGATTGGGGTGTAAGCAGTACAAGCAGTCTGCATAGCTGTCCACCTCGTACACATTCTTGAGGCCACAGGTCTCACATGGCAAAAACAATGACTTCTTCGGACCCACAGAGGACATGATGGGACCTAGAAATACCGAAAGACCCACTGGAAACAGCGAAGACTGTAGAAAAAAAGAACACATTCTCTGGAGAGAACACAAGGTGATCCCTACAGTTTGGAAGATGGTTGAAATGTGAAGCGAAACACGGACGGGGGCGCAGCTATATACTGGACGTCCCATTGGTGCGACCTAAAGCACCCATAAAGACATTGATAGGTATCGAAGATTTTCCACAGGAAAACCACTACGTTAAAGTTATCGGTGTTTCCCAGCCTGAAGGGAAATATTCCCAGCATGACGATGGGAAATATTCACAGCATGTGAATCCATGATGGAGAAGGGATGAATTCATGTGATTCATCACTATCTCCACCACGGTCTGTGCAAATGCCATTCGCGATGATGCATATCGCTCCAGAGGTTGTTGACAGCATTCCTCCCAAACACCAACATACATCCACTTAATAATTAGCCACATATAAAGCGATGAGCAAAATCAAAGATCCATGTCTGCAGATCATGGGCAAGCCATGGTCAAATATCAATGAACAACACAATCAAGACTGACAAGGTATGACCATGAACAGCTGTGGTTGCCTGTCCTTGTCTACCCCTGTTACATGGACAGTGACCATGGATGCAATTATAATTTATTGACAGATCACTGATAAAATTACCATGAGCAAAATTGGATGGTATGGCTGACCAGGTTTATAAATCGACAAACTATTTTGCCATGATACGGGCAACCAAATAACAGGGTATAAAGGCCCAGAGGCCTGGCCTGTAGCAGATCCCTCCTGTCGCCCCAAAAGCAGGATCATTCACTAATCAGTGACCACTGGAGCCACCTCATCCTCAACCTAGCTTTGGGAACTAGATAGATGCATTAGCCCCAACAACCTAAGGAACACCTCTGTGGAAATGTTCACCATTACTGTCAACGACGGTGTCACATCTGCGCTGTGTACTGTGAGGGGTCAGAAATGTGAGGCGGACAACTTTTAGATGATTTTTCAAACTTTGCCATTTTATTAAACCACAGGTTTCATCAAACGCCTCACTATCCCTACTCTGACAAGGATTTCCCAGCCTATAAAAACTAAAGGAAAGCACCCGAACACAGGATATCTGGCCTTTCAAACTTAAACATAAAATGCGTAAAGAAATATATGGCAATTCACAATGACATCGACAATGATATTCACAGTCTTTCTTGGTAACCTGGGTGAACTCCCCTTCCCCAGGTTTCAAGGTAATTTCAGTTCCAATGTTCAACCAAAAGAAAGACAGAAATCTGTGTTTATAATAAAGTCTCAATTCAGTTCTTGGTTCCTTCAATGAGTCAAAGAATAGTTATGTTAACCAAAGTTTAAACACCAGAAAAACTTATCCTCTTGCTGGAATAAAGATTTTCCACATCATCAAATAGCACCTCTGTAATTTCCAGCCAAGATGCTTTGCCACAACTTTGCCACAGTTCCTCGTTAGATTGAAATGGACACCTTCTGGTAATGTCAATGAAACACAACATCTGGTTAACATTTAGTAAGTCTTTCTTTGTAATATTAAAAATCACTGTTTGTATCTTTGTCAGGACGACTTTACAGCACATGTACTTTCATCCGGCAACTCTCAGATTCGAGTAGCTTCTGCAAGATTCACCATGAGGGTCTAACTCCTGTGCCTCATAGTATTCCATCTCAATTGTGCTACTGAAGTATCAAATCTACTGACAACTAAATCACCACCAAACCTTCAGTACTTTGTGACTTTAAACAGTTTTCAGATATGACAAGATTCACTTTATGGCACTTCAACACCTTCAAGAAAGCAGGGCACTCTTCCTTTGAATATTCCCTTTTCAGAGGCAACGCTTTTTTGCCACTCCTGTCTATGTGCAACAATGACAACCCACAATTGCCTTTTTAGTCCAGAAACAACCCTATAGTACGTATATTATGTTGGCCTGGAACCAATCGCATCATGCGCGATACATCATCCACACGGAATCCTCAATGTATTATGAGTAACCAGAGGGCATCCATTTTGTGTGAATAACCGCCATTTGCTTTTTTCTTTTCTGTAGAACCGCTTTGCAAAATGTATTCTGAATTTCAAACTCATGCACGGTCCAAGGCCACAGCCTGAATGCTGAAAGGCCAACACAGACAGGAATGTCAGACGATGCAGAAATACATTGTTTTCCTCCCTCACACTGTCCTTGAAGGCGAGCTAAAACTGCATCTAATCAGCGGCCCAGGTGCCGGCCTGTCCCGCAAGCTCTGTAGCAATAACAGTTAAAGCATGAATTATATTCCTCTAGCGGTACTCCTTTGTGGAGCCTGATATTTTCTCCCCCAGAACTGTCTGACCTTTGGTACATGAATAGAAACGCACAGATAACATGCTTAAGAATGTCTCTCTCCTACAAACATGATATCCTTGCTGTACTAAGGGCTCTATGTTCTCCATAACAAAGAACTGTCTCTGCTACTGTTGCTAGAATAACTATATTTAGACTGAATAAAGACTTGTCATAACGTGTCATAATTGTCAATCATCGAACCCTAGCTTGAAAGATACATTAGGGGCAGTTTGAATTACCTTCTAAAGATTGCATATCATGTATAAATATGGTTGCTTGAGCATTGCTCGCTCTCTTGCGTCTCACGAGGTCTGGGTTCACACATTGCGAGACGTTAGACCCCAGTCGGCCGACTGACAATACTTTGAAATAAACCAGACTTGTTTGGAAATCGAACCTTGTGTCTGTCGTGTCACTAGCATATGGTGATTGTGCCTTAGGTTCCATATGAGGGGTCTTTACGGCCTAGCAAATATGGCGCCCAAATAGGGACCCTCTCCCTTTTGCTCCATCGTATACGTTTAGTTCGAAGAAGGCAAAAATGAGACGAGGACGAAGCCGTAGAGCTGGGATCGAAAGGTGTTCGGGGCGCCGCTGTAGAAGTGATGAGACTCCTTTGCAGATCTGTACACAGCCGATCCCTGATTGACGAGCAGCGGCCAGAGAGCATCGAGGCGAGGGTCCTGAAACGAGGCAGACTGAGCCAGACACGCAGTCACGACGATTCTTGGTTGCGTCTGTATACGGACGAATTGCTTCCTGAGTGATGAATTGATTGATCAGGAGAGTCATGCCCCGATTCTAAAACGTCCTGATATTGGTCGAGTGTTGCTCTTGCAAGATCAAACGCGCAGGGTAAGAGAAGGATAAGGTTTAACTGTGCCTGGGAAATTGTCTTCCTGTCCAGCAGGGTTTTCCCGCTGCGGTAGACAATCTTTGGAAACTGGCCAGGTCGCGCCACCCGTGGGGTCGCCAGAATTTGAAATGTATGTGAAGTATGGTATAGGGGCAATAATGTTCAATGCGATTTGGCAAAGGCAAACCAGACATGTGGAAGTTGTGCAGTGGCCTGAAAATGTGAGCTTTGAATTAGAACAGATAGAACACCTGGAATCAGTATTATTACACAAAAAGGCCCGACTAGCAGCGTTTGACGTCATAAGAGACTGAGGAAGGAAGCTAATCTCCGTCTAAGTAGGGAGAAACATGCAAGCAGACATTAAACGAATGTGGAAAAAGTGTTCGGGCTTGATCAGCATCAACAGACAGAGGACCCTAGGAGAATGGCTACAACTTTTCAATTAGGTGTACAGAAAATATATCCACAACAAGATTTGCATACATCCCGCAGTCAGATTTGCATACATCAGATGAGCTAATAGACAAAATCATGAATGAGCTAAGAAATGAATCCCATAGTAGTACTGATCCAGCCGCACCTCCTCCATATGTACCTCCCATTCCCATAATTCCATCGGCCCCATCTCCTCCCCCTGTGACACCCTTTCCTTCACCGCAGTCTGAACATGAGTTAGCTGCTATGATAGGCAGTTCTACAGAAATGGGGCCTGCGCAAGGAAGCGGTAGAGTGACTCATAGCACGGTTAGTAATGATAGGAAAGGGGAGCTGAGGAATTGGGCAGAGACGTATATTGAAGGTGGCGATGAAGCAGCTGTGCAAAGTTCCATATCTGACTATAGAGGCCTTGGTAAACAACAAGTATTGTTGGAATGCATCGGGGAGTATCTTGTGAAAAAATGGAGTGATTTGACGGATACACTGGCACCGCAAGGGTTGCGGGATTTGGTTTTTCTTTCTCGGTTACGCGATAATGCATCGAAAGTACGAGAACATGTAGGCCGAATGTTTGAATTTAAGTATGAGCTTGATCAATTGCTTAGAGAAATAAGGAAGAAAGATAAACAGAACATGTCATATGTCCAGCGATTTTGTCCCCCCTTGAAACCTGCTAGTAAAGAGATGAGGATTTGTACGCGGGATGCGCTTAGATGGATTTCAGATGCCGCCATCTCCCCAATCGAGGTGCATGATACGTTTAGCCAGTATACACCAGAGATACAGAGAAAGGTATTACAAGTGATGGTTGAGTATTTGCAAGATGAATGTATGAAGAAAATGACATGTTGTCCTGCTGATTTAATGACAATTTATAAAAGAGCATTTTCATCTGAAACTGGGGTGACGGTTTTTCTCTTGATTTAGCTTTGTTGCTTAGTAAATGAGCAAATGTGGAAACGCCGAGTTTACAACTACCTATGAGGGAAGTGCCTCCCACGTTTGTCCCAAAAGTAGAAACTGCTGCCTCTGGAGCGGCTGCAGCGCACACGATAGAAGCCCATTATATCGTGCAGTTTGTGGATGTCCCTTTTTACAGACAAGATGTAAATAACACCAGGCAGACAATCCCTGATATTAGAAAAAATCTGTCAGGGTTCTATAAAGAAATCAAATCTGATTTGAATTCCTGTTTTTACATTAAGCGATATTGATTTATTGTTTCCCGTAATTCTTCCTGTAGATATATGGAAACAGGTTAGAAATATAAATGACGCAGATATATTAGGTGACACATGGGAGAATTTGACTAGAATTGATGGCAAGAGAAAGGCTGGAGAAAAACCGCTGCCGATCATGTTGTTCTGCATCTAGCAGCTGGACGCTCACCATGTCTGCTCCTGCATCCTGACTTCTGCCATGCCTGCCAGCATCCTGAATCACCTGCAAAGGAAGAGAAGTAGAGAACGAAGAAGGAAAAGTCCTTACCTGCTAAAACCGCATCCCGGAGACATCTCGCCGACCATCCTGAAAAGGAAGACTTTTATTTAAAAGCTCATCGCGTCGATCGCTGCAGCGCCGCATTCCACTCACCTTTACAGAGCGCCTCCATGTTCAGCAGCGATCATCCGGATTCGCAGTCACGCCCCAGCGCCTAGGGAGAAAAAGACCAGAACAAAAGGTGAGAGAGAGAAGGGAATAAGGAAAGCTAAATCTCCATGTTAAGACTTACCTGCTGATTCTCCATTTCAGGTCCGCGCCGCATCCTGGCATTTCCGGACCCCGGCCCCTAAGGGGAAAAAGAGACATCAGCGTTAATGAGCGAATGAAAAGACATTACCAAAAAAACGCTCATTAAAGACTTACCTGATTTCTACAAGGATTTCACCTCTCATCTCGGGTCGGTGCCTGTTCCCCGGCATTCCATACCCCAGCCCCTATGGGGAAAAAGACACTAGCTTTAGTACATTAATGCATGGACACAAGGGGAACCTCTTATCAAAAACTTACCTGGAAGCCAAGCAAGTCTGGTTCTCACCAATCCGAAAATCCAGTGAAGTAACTGGATACCAATGCGCCCCTGCATCAGAAGCAGGATGGAGAGCTCGTCCTTCCAGACCCTAAGGTGCGACGCTACAAGGAATATCAGAAGGGTTTCGAGGAGGGTGAGAGGGGAAAGTGGGAGGCCGATTGCATTACCCCGCAGACAGTTAATCCCCTATTTTCGCCTACAGAAGGATACTTCTGCGAGCCAGACAAGCCAGATTTGGGGGCCCGGTCCAGTCCGTCTTACGAACCCTGCGCATCACCTTAGAAGAGGTCACAGCAGCGCGAACCAGGCCAGCGCCTCCGTGGGAGTCAGGTGAGCGTTACACATCCCATCGAAAGAACGTTACCAGGTAAAATAAGCAACTTGTTCTTCGAAGGGATTGTGTCCTCCGACGTATTCCACATCTTTGACAGACTCCCAAAGCAGTACCAACGTATGGAGGTGGGAAAAGAATTTACAATTGCATCAATTTAGAATGCCCAATCAAATTGCAGAATAGAGGACTGCCTTACCAAAGGCCAAATCCTGCCCATGGATAGAGTCCAAGGAATAATGTTTAACAAAAGTATGGACAGAGACCCATGTGGCTGCTTCGCAAATATTGTGAATCGGAACATCCCTCTGTAGGGCAGTGGAGGCAGCCATACCCCTAGTAGAATGAGCCTGTAAGCCTACAGGATGGTCATTTCCCGCCATACAGTAACACTCAGAGATTGTCAAAATGATCCATCTAGATGAGCTCTGCTTGGAAACAGCCTGACCTAAACGCCTTCTAGCATCACCAATAAAGAGCCGATTGTCCACTCTTACCCGGGACATCCGTGAGAGATAGAAACTCAAAGCTCTCCTAGGGTCCAACCTATGGAGCCTCTACTCTTCCTTACCAGGATGTGGAGGAGGATAGAACGCCGGAAGAATTACATTCTGGCTTGGATGGAATTCCGACACAACCTTCGGAAGAAAGGAAGGCCGCACCCTAAGGACAACCCTGTCCTTATGGAACAGAGTGAAGGGTGGTTTGGCGGAAAGTGCCTGCAACTCACTTACTCTGCATGCGGAAGTAACCGCAACTAAAAGTACAGTTTTAAAGGACAATAGTCGCAACGGACAAGAATGTAAGGGCTGAAAGGGAGCTCCCATTAGGAACTTTAAAACCAAATTCAAATCCCATCCCAGTACCTGGAAAGGCGACAGTGGAAACACATTAGTTCGCAGAACATTCTCCAACGGCACAGAGTTTTCGTTGCGGGCCTTCTGGCTGAAAGCAACACCTCCATCACGTCCTCAGGGAGGTCCCAATCCCTGTACCTCAACCTTTCAGATACCAAGCGTGAAGGCTGGTGGACTTGACCTCTGGATGGAGAACCCGACCCCCCTCTCGTGAGAGCAGATCATCTCGGTAGGGAAGACGACTTGGAGGGCAGATTGACAAGTCGAGAAGGTCCGGGTACCACGCTCTCCTGGCCCATGTCAGAGCAATGAGGATCATCCGGGAACCGAACTCCGTAACCTCTGCAAAACCTGCGGAATGACTGGGATTGTGATCAACCAATTGTCCAGGTAGGGGTAGACATGCACCCGCCCCCTTTCCTGAGATACGCTGCCGCCACCACCATCAGCTTGGTGAAGACTCTCTGGGCGGAGGTCAATCCGAACGGCAGGACCCGAAACTGAAAATGCGAGTTGCCAACCGTGAACCTCATGTACTTCCTGTGCTTTGGACGTTGCATGAAAGTAAGCATCCTTGAGGTCTAGAGACACCAACCAATCTTGTAGTTGAAGGGCCTTGTTCTTCCTGAGGAGCTTGTTCAGCCCATGCAAGTCCATGATGGGTCTCAATCCCCAGTCTTTATTCGGGATAAAAAAATAAGGGGAATACTATCCCTTGTTCCTCTCCGCTACAGGCACCAGTTCTATGGCGCCTTTCTCCAGCAGGGATAGGATTTCCTGCGCAAGGAGCAGATTCGGACGCTTCAAAGAGAGCTTCCCGGTGGATTGTCGTGAGGCCTCTGCCGAAAGGGGAAGACAGTAACCATGGGTTATGATCTCCAGAACCCACACACCTGAAGTAATGGCAGGCCATTCTCCAAAATTCTGCGCCAGTCTGCCCCCAACCGCCGAACCATGGGACATGGCCTCATGACAGAGTGGCAGCTGCAGTGCCTGATGGCAAAGCGGCAACTGCCCCAGCGGCTTTGGCACCTCGAGTACCTTGCTTTCCACCTCTGGTACTCCTACAGTGGCTCCTTTGACTGGCAGCTCCTCTGAATCTATCAAAGGAAGAGTAGTACCGAAAGGAATCTCCCCTCCATTGCTGTCCCCTAGGACGAAAAGGCAGAGGTTGTCGTACTGCAGCACTTAAAGGCTTTGCTGCAGCTTTGGAGGTCTGCAACCTCTCAAGGCTCTCGTCAGCCTTGCTGCCAAAAAGATGGACACCATCAAAGGGCATGTTGAGAAGCCGGGATTGCACATCCGGAGCAAACCCTGACTTCCGCAACCACGCAAACCTGCGTATCACGGTGCCCGCAGCCATGGACCGGCTGACACAGTCTGCCATGTCCAGACCCGACTGAACAGATTCACACATGGCATCCTTGCCGTTTTGCACGAGGACTAGAAAACCATCCCGTTCCTCCCCTTAGGGAATATGCTCAGCCGCCAACGATACACAATTCCACAGAGTGTGAGTGAATCTTGCCAAGGCACAAACGGAATTGGCTGCCTTTAAAGCCATACCCCCAGAAGAAAATACCTTCTTCCTCCAACCATCAAAGCACTTGTTGTCCCTATCTGGAGGGATAGTAGGGTATGCAGCCTGCTCTGCTCGGGCTGTAGCCGCCTGCACCACCAAACTCTTCGGAGTAGGGTGCGTTGACATTAGCAGGGGTCACCACTGGCTGGGCGGTATTTTTTCGGAAGCGACTTATTCACTGCCGGGAGACTCTCTGGATAGTCCAAGCCGCTGCCACTCTTCTTTGCAAGGCCATATGAAATGGCAACACCGGGTCAGTGGGTGGACCTTGATCCAGGATGTCTGTCGGATCATCCTGAATAATATCAGCAGATGGAGCAGAGCACCCCAAATACTCAGTCACCCTCCACATGAGGCGCCTATACGAGGAGTCAGCATGTGTACCAGGCTCAGGTCTGCCAAACTCAACCTCCGGAGAGGTATCAAGACCACTGGTGTCATGTAAGGATTGACAAAGGTCTTCCAGTTGGCTATGACCAGACAACAGGTCATCAGGAACTCAGGAGGCACAACCCCCTCTTCATCAGACCCTTCCTCCACCTCTGAAATATACTCAGAGGGTTGGAACAACTCCAACCTGGGAGGAGGAACAGAGTAGGGCTCAAAAACAGGCCTCACAGACTTGCTGAGAGCCTTTCTCGGAGCTTCCACAGCCCTCCGGGGCACCTCCGTTAAATTCTACTCAAAAGGCGTTGAAGGCGCTGATAGAATCGGTGCCGACATCGACCGAGGTGCCGGCGACTTCGACAACGGCTACGAGGGCAGAGCCCCGAGCGTGCCCTTCGACGGGCGCGGCGCCGATGGCGTCGACGACTTCTTCGAAGCCGGAACCTCGATAGAGTCCTTCGACGGATATGGCGTCGATGCCTTCTTAGAAGGCCTCACAAGCTCCGACGGTGTCGAGGACCGGGACCTGGCACGGCTATGGCGATCACCCTTGTCCGATCAGGATCTCGACGGCTCCCGATGATCACGCCAACCGCCCGAGCCCAAAGGCGTACAAGTGGTGGCTCTAGCTCGATCCTTACTGGCTTCTCTCGAAGGCGCGGACGGAACAGTGCCTTGAGATTCGAAAATCGCCATCATCTGCTGGCGGAATGCATCCCATTCAGCCGGCGACAAGTGTTTAGTGGGACAAGTTACACGCCGTATGGCCGAGTCCTCCGATGAGGACAGGGAAGGCGACCGGTTACAGCGCTTCTGTGAATGCCTCAAAGAGGCAGAAGAATGGCAGGACCCACTTCGAGACCGAGATCCCCTGGACTTACGCCAACGCGGAGAGTCACCCCTCGAATCGTCGGTCGAAAGACGAGTAGATTTCGACTTACAGGTTTTAGAAACCCTACTTACCAACAACAACTTCTTCTGCTCCCGCAAGGCCTTTGAAGTTAGGGACTGGCAGTCATTGCAATCGTCGGTGGCATGGCTTTCACTGAGGCACCAGAGGCAGACATCATGCGGGTCCGTAATGGACATTTTGGAACCGCAGTCCCGACACTTTTTGAAGCCCGACTTCGGGGTAGAAGACGACGAAGACATCATGAACCAAGTGTAGAAGAACCGAGGCGCACCGAGATTCCGAAGCGAATACGTTAGCGGAAAAAACAAAACTGAGGCTATGGGCGTCGTGCGTCCTAGATATAACATCCAGTGACGTCGACCATCGACAGAGGCCCTCGAGGAAAAGCGTATCAACGTCATCGACGCAGGACGCCTACGCCGAAAAAGTTTTCCGAAGCAGCACAGCTGTGGTAATTAATGTCAAAGATGTGGAATACGTCGGAGGACACAATCCCTTCGAAATGGAAATTTTCCAAGAAGACAGAATAGAGGCCGTCCGGGAACACAAGGACATAATAGGAATCAAAGAGCACCACAATTTCAGAATAATCAGAATCAGAATCAACATCAGGGAATAAGCACGAATGATGGGAACATTTTTGACAATCAGGCCAATGCGTACTACGCTGGCGACTATACATCTGATGTTTTGTTTTACTAGGACAGCCCAGGGCAGGCGTTGGAACCCGTAGCTATTCCCGTAGACCAGAAAGGGCCCAACGTAGAAATGAAGGTTGGGAATAGGGAGCACATTTTTCTAGTGGACACAGGTGCACAAAAATGTTCAAGCGATCATCAACAGGTTCCAGATATACCACTGTCAGGGCATGACAATGTCTCAGTAGGGTTCTCAGGTCCACCACTAATTAGTCCAGCATCACAATCAGTCCCGATAACACTAGGTCCATTTACCGAGTCTTGTCCATTTCTTTTGACGAAAAATTGTGGCAAAAATGTGTTGGGATTAAATTTGTTGAAGAAGTTGAATGCAGTTATTTATTGTTCTTCTGATGGAGTGTATTTGACAATATCGCCACAAAAGACTCCTGTGCCACAATTCTTATCCAAACTATTACCGACTGAATTGAGTGAAGTACTGACTTGTATATGGGCGGTTAATGATAATGTTGGTTGTTTAAAAGTGGAGCCAGTGAAAATAGTTTTAAAAGAAGGAATTACTTTGCCGCGTATACCACAATATAACATTTCAGTTGAAGGAGAGCAAGCATTAAAATGTATTGTGTCGGATTTGATTAAAAGAAACTTAATTGTAGAAATGTCTGGTAGCACTTGCAATAGTCCGATTCTTCCAGTGTACAATAAAGGAGGTAATGATATACCGTATAATTTCATAATTGATTTGCGCGGAGTAAATAAGGTTGTTGATCCGCAATTGCCATTAGTACCGGATGCGACTACAATTTTGACTATGATCCCAGCATCTGCATCATATTTTAGTGTTGTGGACTTAAAAAACATATTTTTTAGCATTCCCGTACACCCAGTTAGCAGAAATGTATTTGCTTTTACCCTAGGAGGTTGTTCTTTCACATTTACACAAATTCTGCAGAGTTACACAGAAAGCCCAAGCATCTACAGTAGAGCTTTAAAAGAACAACTAGACATGCTAGAAATACCAGCAGGTAGTGTGCTGCTACATTACATAGATGATTTGCTAATAGCTGCAGACACGGAAGAAATATGTAAAAGAAGTACAGTTGCACTCTTGACACATTTGGCGATACATGGACACAAGGCTTCATTAAAGAAATTCCTGTATTATCGAAAGGAAGTATCTTCTTTAGGTTACCTCCTTTCGAAGGAGGGAAGAAGATTGACACCAGAAAGAATTGAGATCATCTCTGGTGTGCCTATTCCAAATACGCAGAAAGAAGTCAGGGCTTTAATTGGCATGGCTTTGTATTGTAGGCAGTGGATCGACAACTTTTTGTTGATTGTGAAACCATTAGTGGCATTGACAAAGAAAGATATTACCTTACCTTTGCCATGGAATATGGAATGTCAAGAAGCATTTGACCTGCTCAAAGCTGCACTATGTTCAGCTCCAGTTTTGGGCACACCAAATTATGACAAGAGCTTTAAGCTATTTGTGCACGAGAATGATGGATGTGCTTTGGCTGTTTTGACCTAGGAGCACGGGGGGAGAAATAGACTATGCGGCTACTTCTCGTCCACGTTGGACCCTGTTGCATGCGCTTTGCCACGCTGCTTGCGAGATGTTGCTGCCGCTGCCGCATCAGTAAAACAAACCGAGGGTATGGTTTAAGGTCACACTTTAACCGTCATGGTGCCCCACACAGAGGACGTTCTTTTAAACAGAACACAGATGCAACACCTTACATCAGCCAGATTAACAAGGTACAACATTTTCCTCTTTGCTCCTCGCATTCAAATTTCGAGGTGTTGTGCTTTAAATCCGGCTGAATTATTGCCCCCTCCCAATGAGAAAGTGTGAGAAAAAGAATCCCTCCATGATTCTATAATGGTTACTGAACAAGAGACAAAAGGAAGAGTTGATCTAACTGATACCCCACTGAAAGAGCCAGATGGAGAACTGTTCTGTGACAGTTCTTGTTTTAAATTACATGATGGTACATCAACTGTGGCATATGCCATCACTACACTGAAAAGTATTGTAGAAAGCAAAAGAATCCCATACAATTCAGCACAAGCTGTGGAGCTAATAGCGTTAACCAGAGCATGCAAACTTTCTGCAAACCTTAATGTAAACATATATACTGACAGTCAGTACGCATTTGGCGTGGTACACAATTTTGGTCGATTGTGGGCTGAAAGGGGTTTCCGGACATCACATGGAACAAAAATCCAGCATGGCCCTTTCATAGTGAGACTGCTGTCTGCATTTGCGCTTCCTAAACGATTAGCAATAATTAAATGTGAAGCGCATAAAAAAATAACATGCAACCTTGGAAAGGGAAACGCATTTGCAGGCAAAATTGCGAAACAAACTGCCACTGATTTATACACAAAAAGTTTGTTGAAACAATGAAAGAAGTACCCTGTATGATAGAAAATGGGATTGCCACAGTTAAGGAAATGCAAACAGAGCTACCACAGATGAAATAAAAGCATGGTCTGAGGATCCAGCAGAATTAGACTTTGAAGGTTGTTGGGTGGACAAAAAGAACAAAAGATGGATGTTGCCAAATGCCTGTGTACTGGTGATGGTCACTATTGTCCACAGTTCTACACACATGTGCTAGAAAATGTATTCAGCATCTAGAAAACGGTATGGCAGAATCATAATATCAGAACAACAGCTGACAGATTGGTCCAAAACTGTATGACTTGTTTACAACAAAACTTTGGAAAAGGGACAGCGACACCAACAGGAATTTGGCCCTCCCTCTATGCCATTTAAAGTGATACATTTTGATTTCATTGAAATGGAAAGATGCCAGAATTACAAATATATTCTCATGGTGGTCTGCGCATTTAGCAAATGGGTAGAGACCTATCCCCTAAGAGATTGTACAGCCATGTCCACAGCAAAAGTGATGCTAAAAGAGTACTTTTCTTGTTTTGGCCTACCCTGTGTCATATGGTCAGATAACAGGCCGCATTTTGTTGCAGCCGTAATATTACAAATTTGTGCAGTTCTCCAAATTGACCAGAGATTCCATTCGGCCAGACACCCGATGAGTGCCGGCTTGGTGGAAAGCCAAAACGGTATTTTGAAGAATAAACTCAGCAAAATAGTGGAGGGGAGTAATCTGAAATGGCCAGACGCGTTGCCACTGGCTCTGTTGTGTATGAGAACATCTGTACAGGCAAGGACTGGACTATCCCCCTATGAGATTATCATGGGGAGACCAGCAAATGTTTGGAGCGCTCCACAGCCAAAGCGTTTTAGGGATATTGAATACCCTTTGCTTATTAATTACTGTGAACAGTTAACTCAGAACTTGCGAGGGCTGTCGGAGGCGGCTGCTAACCTGTGTGCGAGCTCTGTGTTTGTGCACCAGTTCGGCAGTGCAGCTTGACGGCCCAGAGTACGTGTCTGGGGCATGACATGAGGTGCTTTCCTCAAGCCTGTGGGATCGACTGAGCTTTCGGAGTTTCGGAGGTACAGGGAATGTACCAGGAAGGACTGATCAGCCCGAACATAGAGGAGAGGTGACCGCGTCCGCCAGAGGCTGGAGGGCGGGCCCTAAGTCCGGTGGTGAGTCATGGACGGAAGGTCCAAGGGTCTGGGGTTTCAAGGGTGGCCTCCAGTAACCCACAGCCCGCCCCCTGTATCTGTCTCCTGCCTCTTATTAGAAGTGCCCGAAGTGAGGCTGCACTGAGGCAATCCCATACCGATTCGATCTGCTTGGCTTTGGCGTAACTGCGGTCACGGGGGGCGAAGAGTGTTGAGCAGTGAGTCAGTAGCCCAGTGAGCCTAGCAAACTGGTGTCGCCGATAAATACAACGTTTACAGCATTATAATTACCAGCATCAGTAGGGTAGAGTCATAGCAGTGGGCTGAGCCGAGTGAAAGTGGGAGACTGTTGGGGATAGTCCCCTTTGATCCCACATCTCACCACTTGCTATTGTAAAAGCTAGAGCCTCCCCCCCAGATCTAGTTCAGGATCTAACCCTAGGAGTGGCACCCCTCCAGGTTTGGGTCTGGTACTGCAAGCGCCTGGGATTACACAGGTAATAAGAACAAGTGGGTGGCGACCCCCATTGTTCCCCAAAGTCATTTTTATTTGGGGACAGTATCTAGGGAAGTAAGGAGTTAAGCACTATTGAAAATAATTAATCACCAGACTCTTATAATCCGGGGTGAAGCGTCCCGAAGTGACAAAGAGGAACAATACCATTATAACCCGAAGAATAAGTACCAAGTTCAAAATAATGAAACTAAGGAGTACTGCCCTTTTAGAGTCAGCGAAAATTCCAGAATGGGATGGATCGTACCTGGAGCCAGTGGCACAATCTACTGTTACAGGAACATCCTGGATGGGGGAAACCTCTGCAAACCCAATCCAAAATTTGGGAACAACTATGGCTCAAATTCATAACCCAGGCCAACATCCACAGGAAAGGCATATGGAGACGGATAGCCAAAATAACCAGATTAATCGCTGGAAAAGAGGCTTGGAATACACAGTGACTACCAAAAACATCCAAAGGAAAATTAAGGAATACTTTGGGAAAAGAAGCAGCAGAAGCTTAGATGAACTGGTAGATACAGAAGACTCAAACTGGGGTGACGTGATAGTGACTGGTAGAGAAACCAGTAATCAATCGGAGGAGGCTCAACGAGTGGCGAGCAATCAAGAGGAAGATGGTGGAATGATTGGAGAGAGTAGAAATGGGGGGGAGCAGGGGAGAGACCCATATTTGGAAGAAGCTATACAGAATGATGTCCCCACAGAAGAACGGGAAAACATATCAATAGAAACTCCACCCCCACCCCCTAGATGGCTCAATCTTAAAGGCTCTCAATAATGTCCTAAATTCACTGGTCTCGGTCTCTGAGATGCTAAGAGGAGAAGTGCAATCTCTGCTGGAGCTGACCAATGAGATGTCGAAATGTGATGCATCAATGGTGGGCTCAGTAACGCGGTCAATGTTATGTTAACCCATTCAATTCGGGAGATTAAGAAAGAAGCTACAAAACAAACAGAAAATATTGAGCTTCTTCATGCCCTATGTAGGAGGATCACAAAGGAAGATTAAATGACAAACCAGATAAAGGAAATCATGATACTTCAACAGGTTAAACCTCATTTGAAGGAAGCAGAATGCCAAATGGGGGAAACAGGCGGGGTACGCAGGAAGATACTCCCCTGTCAGAATCAACAGTAGAAGAACTTTTGAGGACAGTGCAAGTATGGGAAGAGAAGGAAGGCACCTCAGAAGATCGTCAACAAATTGTGGGAGAAGTGAACATTGAATATATAAACAACTCCATCTTAAGTTCGAAGGAGGGATGTAGCCAAAATTACAGGAGGAAAAGAAAGATGAAAAAGAAGAGGAAAGGAAATAAAAACAAAGTAGAGATGAGTCCACTAGGGGCGAGAAACCAAGAAAAGAAAACTAAAAATCAAAAGAAACTGAAGTGTAATAACGTAAACAAGGAAGAGGATCAGGGAGAGAATGGAAAGCTATAAACAAACAAATCCTCTGAAAAGGAGCTGGGAAATCTAGCAAAGGATGAAATCAACTACCCAGCCACATCTGCGGCTATGAAAAGGTTGGTTAAAATGGGGAGGTCAATGATCCAGAAGTAAAAAAAGTAAGTGTCGGTCTGCAAACGGAGGCGATAATAAATGGGGTCACTACTACTTGAACTCAAGGGGGCAGAGGGTGGAAACTAGCCCCGATTTTTACCCAGAAGAAATCCATCAGGCAATTAGGGGCTGGAAGTACTAAAGAGGGGGAACCAAATCATCAACTGGGGGACCAAAGGGCATCCCCGCCTGAGCTGATTATGAAATTGGGATCTGGGAAATTCTGTACCTTACCAGAACTGAACAGGGCTCAGGGGGGGATAACTCTGGGAGACATTAAAGACTTGGAAATTAGAGTCCCCGAGGTTACTCAAGAAAAGGCAACGGACCGGAAGGAGAGCATCACTGGCTTTGAAATACCAAAGCTTTGGCTGAAAAAACTGTCCAAACCAGTCCACTTTAAATCATTAAATAGATCAGCGATTTTGTCCACATTTAAAAAAGTTAAATGTTTATTTTTGTTCTCCACAAATGATATTCAGTATGTCAGGTTTCCAGACCAGAATGATTTCTCCATAGCGGAGATGGGATTAAGCTCAGTAAGGGCGCACGCTGCAGTTTTAAAAGCGTCCAGTGCCTTGGAAGTCGAAGGCTTGAGGGTCTTTAACACCCCTCCGAATACGCCCCTGAATATTTACTCTATTTCGCTTGAGCGAGAGGGAGGAGGTTCGCAAGGTCCAGACGAAAGCAGGGTGGCGGGCAAGCAACAAGAACCTCTAAGCCAAGGAAAAGCATTGGCCTCCTTACCAGACATTCTCTTACAAGTGCTGAAGGGCCTGGGGGTGCAGGGTCTTTAGCCAAAAGGGGCTCAGCATAGTGAGCTGGAATACAAGGGGCTTTAGTACCTTTAGGGTTAGAGGCACAAGAGAATATCTGCTGGGGAAAATGGACATATTACTATTACAAGTTAGTTAGTTAGCCCAATAGAGATCGAAGGGTATACGATTCATTCTCTTTCAGCTTACAAAAAAGCCAAGGGCCGTCCTGTGCGGGGGTTGGTACTGGCCTTTAAAAATAGTTCTGTGAGATATGTGACCTCCTTTGTTCAAAGACGAATTAGGCATATTGGCATGCTGTCACGACCCTCAGCCCTGATCCCCTCTGGCAAGCCCATTGGCCAGGTGGAATCAGACTTCGGATCGCAAATAAGGCCTGGCATCCGCTTCACAGGCCCTCTTGGGGCCAGTCCTGGCGCCTTTGGTGCCAGGCTCATAAACAGGGAAAGACATCAGCTAAATGAACTACTTTATTCAGGCTTTCAGCCAAAATGGAGGCATCCACATAGCTTGATTCCTAGAACCAAGGTATGAGGGATAGTGTTTTGGGTGTGGTGGCCTAGGGACTACTTTACCTGGACTACTTTGCAGAGACTATTTAAACCACACCCGAACAAGACAACACGCTTCGCGTTACTTTGCTACTAGCAACGTGACCCTCACCGTGTCCAGCTTCTCACGAGCCTGGCAAGATCCGGACCTGCAGAAAACAACAAAGAACATTGTTAGCAGCAGAATCTTACCTGCAAACTCCATCCTTCACTGTTCACAGCTCCTGGGCAGCTCTGTGTGGATAGTTCGCCTCCCGGATCGAAGGACCTGAGAAAGGAAGAAAGACATCATTAAAGAAGGCAGTAGAGACATTTCAATCACAAATTGCTTAGAGACTTACCTGGCTGGTGGTTGTTCAAGCGGTATAGCTCCGGAACTCCATCCGCGCTGGGAGCACACTGCAACCTACAAAAAGAGAAAACAGGTCAGTGAAGACAAGACATCGCTGCGCTGCGCAAAGCACCTACTTACCGCATCATAGCGCTATTGGGCGCCATCATTTACCGGCAAGAACCAGCGTACCCAGTTCGCCAAGCGCACGCTCCGCGCACCTAAGGGAGATAAACAGAGACATTATCGAACAGAGAAAAGGCATGCAAGAATAACAACTCCATAAACCGCAATAAGACCTACCTGAAAGACATTACTTGGGCCGCTGTCAGTGAAGTAACTGGACCGCACGCGCCCACGAAAGACAACGCACCCCTGCCCAGAAAGCAGGACGGGGAGCCCACCAACTTCGATAACAAGGTGAGAAGAGAACCCGGAGGGGCTGAAAACACAAGGGAGGTGGGAAGGCTTACCTTGGATGTCCAGTCCTAAACATAGTCTTCATTTCTAGGAGGAATTCCACCGAGAACCGCACCAGGGAATCATTGAAAAGGGCACCAACAAACAAGTGGCTGGGTGGCGTCCCCGTGGATACCAGGTGAGCGTAACACATGCAAAATGCAGTTGACTGCCAATTGGGGGAATCCGGTATGGATAGCGATAAATGTTTACTGGAAACCCTGCCCAATCGGAGATTCAGACATTTCTGGGTAAATTATCAGATCTTTTAGGGAGAATCAAGGAAGATTGGGAGGGAGCAAATATCCTGCTAGCAGCAGACTTCAATGCGGAATGTGTGCCCTATAATAAGGGGAAGAAGGGCGGAGGTCCCCAGAGATTATCTATTAGAGGGAAGGCTTGGCTTGAATTCATGTCCGCCTGGGACCTAAAAATGTTATCTGCGGCAAAACAAGGAGACGCGGCACCCTATATGACGTGGCACAGAGGCACCTCAGCCTCCATTCTAGATTAGTTAAGGTGGAAGGGGGTAGTGATCACTCGCGATTGGAGCTTGTATTTACGGACTTGCCATTGGCCCCAAAGGTTCTGCACAATCAAGAGCTGTCTACAGCAAAAGGTAGAGTGAGACTAGTAAAGTACGCTCGGGGGGGTGGGGGGGAGAAATTTAAATAACAAGCTTCACAACACACCAGACCACATAATTAGAGAGCTATGCTGCCCAGAAGAATTTGTGAATGCCATTTGGACTCTAGTCCCTCCAAAATCTCCGTTAGACAGAATCGTTTATAAGCACATTCATAGCTTTGATGAGGAAATTTGGACAAAGAAAAGGTCCTTAAGGAAAAGTATTCGGGATCTTAAGGCCCAAAAGCTGAATAAAAGTGAGTGTAGCACGAAAGTAAAGCAACTTAGAAACAACTAAAGGGCATGGCCCAAGAGTCAAATGGCTATTCACCTTCAACGAGATGGGGAACACATGTTAAGGTTGGTCTCGGAAACAAATTCAAGAAACCTTTGGTCAGTGGTAAATGAGCTAGACCCTCACTCTAGTGGCGCCTTGTGTAACTTGGTGCCCGAAAAGGATTGGATAAACTACCTTTCGGGTAGATTAAAAAAATTGCAGGGAGAGTTAGACTGCAGACCGTTAGATCAAGGGTGGGAGCTAGGGCTGGAGGAATCAGATAATGAAGACATAATAAAGAAGGCCACATCCTCGGGAGCAGCAGGCCCAAATGGCCTAACATACCAGGTTTTAAAAGAGGAGCCACTACTTTGGGCAAAAATCTTAAAATATCTGTTCTCATCGATCTTAAGGAGAAGACAGCTCCCACCATCGTGGAAGACAGCTCTGGTGATACCTTTCTTCAAGGGGAGTGACAGGACAATTCCAGCAAACTATCGTCCCATCACCCTCCTTGACAGAGAGTAAAATCTTTATGAAGGTATTGCTAAGGGAGCTTTTAATTTAGGTGGAGGGGGAGAAAATCCTCTCCCGCTTCCAGGCAGGTTTCAGAAAGGGGTTGTCAACATTAAATGGCATGGTGTTGAACTTGCTTAGTGAATCCACAGAAATAAAGGGGGGCATACCGGCTTATGGGGCTTGGATAGACCTCTCTAAGGCGTTTGACCATATTGACAGGGGGAAGTTGTGGAACAAACTTAGGAGTAAAGGGATCCCAGAAAGAATGCTCTCAATCATAATGGAATTTCATAAAGGGAACACAATAAGGGTGAGATTGGATAACAAAGGGCATTTATCCGAGACATTCCCAGTGGAAAGAGGGGTAAGTCAGGGATGTCTGGGAGCACCCACGTGTTTCAATTAGCAGATATGGGAATCCATCTACTATCGTCGGCCCTGGCCTGCCCGAAATTAAACGGGAAAAAAAAAAAGATTTTGGCTAGCATATGCCGATGACATTGTGTTGTTAGATCACAATGCTATAGGGCTACAACGCTGTTAAATAGTTTGGGTGACTATGTGACCAAAAATGGCCTGAAAATAAACCCAAGTAAATCAAAGATAATGGTCTTCAGGCACCCTCTGAAGAAAAGGATGTTTGAACACTGGGTACCTGAAGGCTAAACAATTCCGCAAGTGGAAGACTTGGTATACTTGGGGTACAAGCTTTATGCTTGTCGACAAATTATAAAGTAGAACAAGATACTATGAGTAAGGGTCTCCGCTTTGTGCCCCATTTGAAAATAATCTATTCTAAATACTGTCGATTTTCAATCATTACTATGAGGAAATATTACCTAATGAAAATTGTTCCTATTCTGCTGTACGGGCTGGAAGCCAAGCTGCTAATTTGGGATTTTGACTGGGCAAAATTGGAAGGTAAAATATGGAAGGGGCTTTAGATCTGCCCTGTAGTACCCCTGGATGGTACCTGAGGCATGAATTAGGTTTGAAATCACTAGGGTGCTTGGCCAAATGGAAACTGATGTCACTATTTAGAGAGATTATACATCCAAAATGACCCACTGTATGAGGACATTTAAGGCACAGCTGGGGGGATAAAATCAAGGGCCTTGCTGAACTTGGAACACAGAATGGAACAAGAGCTAACCAAAATAGGCCTAGATAGAGAGGTCCTAATAGCTGATCCTTTAAAAGTAAAGAGGGAAATGGAACTAATGGATTGGATAGATACCACTGCTAAAGTTAGGACATAAACACAGCGGAATGGTTTTTTGGTAGTCGATTCCAAATTAGGATTTCTTCCACGATACCTGGTAAAGTTCCCAGATAGCAGAATTAGGAACGATTTTCTTTGGGCAAGACTTAACTTTCTGCCCACAGGAGAGATTCTGGCAACTAGAAAACAAGAACTAAAAGTGGTAAAATACTGCAATGACTGATCCACCGATATACCAGTCACTAAAGCATTTGATGTTAGACTGCGAAGGGACACGGGCCTTAGGGAAAAAAAGTAGGTAGATTTGCCGAGAGGTTGGAATGGGTATCATCTGAAAATATGTGGTATAGAATGATCTCAGGGTATAATGTTCAATTTACAGCAGCTGTAGTGGAGACCTTGAGAGCCCCAAACCTCCTTCGGTAAAAGGAAAGTCACTTTTGGGATAGAGCCCTGGGGGGGGTGGAGGCGGGGGGCGAGGGTTAGGAGCCAGACAGTGGAAATCTGGGGCTCACTAGGCACATAAACTTTTTTTTTTAGGTTGAACTGCTGATGAGGTTTTAGAGTAGGGAGGGGGAGAGGGGGGTTCATTATGTGTCTCTTAGGAATTTTAGTTTTTATCTGTATAGTTGTGGTGACTATGAAAATTGTGAGGTTTGTCTATATTATGTTTATGGATTCTAACCAAATGCAATAAAAAATGTTTTTAAAACCTACATTTAATTCATCAGCAGGAGCAGGAGGCTCTTCCTGTCAGATATACCGGCCTAGAACATGGTCTGCAGCCCGGCGATTGGATATAAATTAAGAGTTTTGAGATAAAGTCTTCACTTGCACCGCGTTGGAAGGGGCCCCATCAGGTCTTCTTGGCTACACAAACTGCAGTCCGAGTGGATGGCCTAAGTCATGGATCCATGTAACGCACGCAAAAAGAATTCCGTTTCCTTTGAAAGAACTGCCTGATCCTGATGTCGAAAGAAATACAGTTGCAGTAGATCACAAAGATATAATTGCCAGCACTCAGCCAGAAGTACCTCCTACGGGCGAGAAAGGGCCCAGGGAGATTACAACAAAGACAGAAAGGTTAAAGGTGCTTCAGCCTTGTCCGACTGCTGCCACCTGATCACTCATTGCATTGCAACCTGGCACTGATCCAGCATCTGGAAGTGAGAGTGCATTGTTAATTGATCACGCCATACCTGGAGCCACAAGGTACAATCTTCGCTCTCAAAATCGAAAGTAATCTACGTGTTTGTTTTGCCTCTGTTCCCAACATTTGCCGCTGTTCCCAACATGGATGAAGTGGGAACCGGAGGCCTAGGGAAATGGAGCGTATGAGCTGTATCAATCTGCATCAAAATGAAAGCTCTGAAACGCAGTTTCCCGGTGCTATCTTTGGAAAGTGAAGGACTAGTGTGAGCCTGTGGGACAAGAGGGGTGGCATAAGGTACCGACACAATTGATGCTTTCTCCTGTCTCTTTGGAGCTCTGTATAAAATTACACTGGCTTGCTGACAATTATTAATAAGGCTAGCCTGAACTGGCCTGAACACTTTGCTGTAACTTGGAAGCTTCGCTGATAACGTGCGTTGCTGTGGAGAACTTTTCTGCGACAAACATTTCATAATTTATTTCTGAAATAAACATTACAGACAATGTATACACTTACTCCTGCACCAACGCTGATGATATTATAGAAATAGCGACTAAGCCTGTTCCTAGAAAATCATGTTTTGGGAAATTTATGCTGATAATCATAACACTTTGCATTCGGATTGCATTGATCGTCATATTCTGGTATCTGGAAACTATACATCCTCTGAAGTCTCTTATGCCTACTACCAAAACTTCTGCTACCAGCAGTCCTGTACATGTGCTCTCTTACTCTCTCCCCTCACAGGAAGTGAAACATAGAAAAGGGTTTGATAATAATACTATGCTATTGATTATGAACACAATGCATGCTATTTTGAATAAGTCAAACAAATTGTTGGGTCTGTTCTCATTTACCCCAACATGGTGGAAAACGAATGGGTTGGTATGTACAACCTTTACTGCTTAATACTTTATGTTATGCATCATTAAGAGCGCTATTTCATGAAAAGTGGAACGACAGTGACACTGGTCAGTTGGATGGAACAAACATACACGAGTTCGAAAGAGTGGTATTGGAACCGGTGGGTTGTTCCATATTTAGAGGCACAGGTAAAACGAACACGGTAACCACAAAACAAGTAGATGGACTTTTTGGGCCTCACAAATTGACAATCACCTTTAACATGGCTCCAGTAAGGAATAAGGATGTTGCGCCTCCCTCCTATACTATTAATTACAGTCCACGTTCTGTCCCCATTCTGCTTGCGGAAAAAGGGCTCCTATCCCGTGGGTACATTTACTAGGTGCATGAATACGGCAGTACTAAAGAAGGAAGGGGACCCATTATGTATAGGAGGTTCCATTTATTTTATATGTGGAGATCAAGCATATCCATGGTTGCCCAAGAATTGGGGAGGGACGTGTTATTTGTGTCTTCTTTTCCCTGGTATTTTTCTCTCCAAAACTTCTGAAATATCAAAGCTATCCAGATCACGAGCTTGGCGAGATAATAATGCAGGACTGATTACAAGCGATATAGCGAAATCATTTATACCCTTTTGGGGACAAGCAATACATTCATGGAATATAAGACAACTGTCCAAAGTAGTAGAAAAAACTATAAATGAAATTACAGATATACTTTATAATATGACATTGGAAAAGAAAGCAGTCAGATTAATGACACTTCAGAATAGAATGGTCCTTGATATCATTTTGGCTGACCATGGAGGTGTGTGCAAAATCTTGGGATCAGCGTGCTGCGTATTTGTTAGTGACTCCTCCCCCACGATATTTGAAGCAATCAAGAAATTGCATGTTGTAAGTTCTGACATTCATGTTCCCACAGGCAGATGGAATCTAAACATAGGTTTATGGTTTTGGGAATTATTGCGATCATGGGGATGGAAACTAATTGCAATTTTGATCACGATACTTGGAATCCTTATGTTCTGCTGTTGTTGCATACAATGTCTGCCAATCCTCTGCTCCCAGGTTGCAAATGAATGTGCTCACGCTATAAAATTGAAACATCCGCATGTAGTGACTGAGGAAACAATCAAAGAATTCATGGCGATCAACATTTCAGATAATGATTATAGTAGTATGGATAGTTCAGAATTAGACACATGGTCAGACGAGGATGCAATGTATGGTTGATGCTCTTGATTTACGGCCAAAAGGAGGGTTTGTTAGTCCAGAAACGACCCTATAGTATGCATGGTACGTATATTATGTTGGCCTGTAACCAATCGCATCATGCTAGATACATCATCCACACGGAATCCTCAATGTATTATGAGTAACCAGAGGGTGTCCATTTTGTGTGAATAACCGCCATTTGCTTTTTTCTTTTCTGTACAACCGCTTTGCAAAATGTATTCTGGACTTCAAACTCATGCACGGTGCAAGGTTACAGCCTGAATGCTAAAAGGCCAACAGACAGGAATGTCAGACGATACAGAAATACATTGTTTTCCTCCCTCACACTGTCCTTGAAGGCGAGCTAAAACTGCATCTAATCAGCAGCCCAGGTGCTGACCTGTCCCGCAAGCTCTGTAGCAATAACAGTTAAAGCATGAATCATATTCCCTCTAGCGGTACTCCTTCACGGAGCCTGGTATTTTCTCCCCCAGAACTGTCTGACCTTTGGTGCATGAATAGAAACGCACCGATAACATGCTAAAGAATGTCTCTCTCCTACGAACATGATATCCTTGCTGTACTAAGGGCTCTATGTTCTCCATAACAAAGAACTGTCTCTGCTACTTTTGCTAGAATAAGTATATTTAGAGTGAATAAGGACTTGTCATAATTGTCATGATTGTAAATCATCGAACCCTAGCTTGAAAGATACATTATGGGCAGTTTGAATTGCCTTCTAAAGATTGTATGTCATGTATAAATATGGTTGCTTGAGCGTTGCTCGCTCTCTTGCATCTCACGAGGTCTGGGTTCACACATTACGAGAAGTTAGACCCCAGTCGGCCGACAGAGTACTTTGAAATAAACCAGACTTGTTTGGAAATCGAACCTCTTGTCTGTCGTGTCACTAGCATATGGTGATTGTTCCTTAGTTTCCATATGAGGGGTATTTATGGCCTAGCAGCCTTTAGGATATACTTCTCTCCTCTTGCTATTGGCTTTTGCAATATAGGTTGTGTCCGCTTCTACTGTAGGATTTGAAGCAGCAATCTTTCCTTCGCCAATCTTGCCTTTATCTTAGTATTCGGTCAGCCAGGACAATTTACCCAGAAGACTTCTCTACTCTCTCTTGGCTTCAGGTAATGCTTCCACACTCTTGGCTTGGGCAATGCTGTTGTTCTATTAGGCTTATGCCAATACTTGCACCACGTCTTGGCTTTGAGAAAGGCTTGTTTCACTCCTGATTGAGAAAACACGTTGTTCACTCTTGGCTTGGTCCATGCTTGCTCTTTCCAACTTGTAAGGATAATGTTCAAATGCTTAGCTTCCATTGTGAAATTTGTTTAATGGCTTTAGTATAGATTCAGAGGTTACTCTTCCTCTGAGAATCTTTATTAGGCACGCACAACCATTCCTTTGTGTGTTTTTCACAAAATTAAAGTTCAATAATAAAGTTTTGCTGCGTTTCTTTCTTGCGCGAGTGAAAGAAATGAAATTCACTTATACATGAGTGCTACATTTCAAGTGCCTCATTGTTTGGCGATCAACGTATATGCGAGCGATGGGTTTTAAAGATACTGTTGCTGACAGTGTTCGTGCAAGGGATCAGAACGCTCAGTAAGACTCACTGGCTTCTGTATTCCATTTCTTCACATGTTGCAGGATTTCTGTCTTCTCTTTGGACCCACAGCCTTCCTTGTTGAGGGCGTCTCTGATCCGGCCATGTAAGGAGCTTGTCCCGCTCCCGAGACCCATGGCTTTTCAACAACTTCTGGCTACGCTTCCTGCAGTCCAATCTCTGCAATTAGGTTCACATGGGGAAAAGCAGTTTTCCTTCCCGCCTTCCGCTGCACAACCTCTGCACTTCAGAGTTTGGGGGAACAGGACTCTCATGGGACAGGCAGTAGAAATCTGCTGGTTCATACTCCCAGCAGCCCTTCAGTTCACCTACTTTTGCATGGACTGCCAACACCATGCTTTCTTCCTTCTACTTCTGTTGCTGCCGCCAACACCCCAGCCACAGTTTCCTCTCTGTCTAATGGTCTGCACCTGAGGGTGATTTTTAAGCCACTCAGTCACCTTCAGTTGTAGGCCCCATTAGGATTAATTGCCCGACTATTGTTACACTATTGCTCTTCAGTCCTCTTCCTTGTGCCAGTACTTCAGGGATTATGGGACTTGTAGTCCCTAGCAACAAAAATGTTTTTTTTGTCATTTTGTTAATTTTAAGGGTAGATTAATTTGCCTGAAAATTATTAAAAAAACAAATCATCAGGATTCACTGATAAAGAGGAAGGTAGATTATTTATGGCAACATTTATATATTCCCTTTCACTGTACCTTTGGGAGAAAGGGGGATTATTATAGCCATAGGTCTCAAATGGTCTTTCTTTGGTTGGGGTTTTTTCAAGTATTATACTGGCAGTGTGCACCTCCACAGATTTCATATGTGGTTCAGATACATCATAGCAACAATATGCCATTACATGTCATGGCAGTTTCAAAAGGGGCTCCCCTTTTAAGGATAAATACTGTGAAATACTGTGTCCCCATCCTATGGGATCTCATCACCATCCCGGGCCTTACCTCCTCACAGGTGATCCTCCCGCAGTACACCACCCCATGGTCAGGATCAGGAAGTGACTGCCTTTCCCAGGGGCTAACTGCGAGGAGACTTTAGGCAGGGCTTTAGTGAGTTATCTGTAGGATTCAGCACAGTATCTGTGTTTCTTTTCCGGTCTGTCCTGGTTTGCCTTGGTGTTATGTCGATGCGCTGCCATGTGAAACAGAGAGTCAGGTCAGCGACCCCAGGAAAGGGATTAGCTGGTTAAAATTACCCAAATCCCTGTACCACGTGGGCGCTTGCCTGATTTACGTGATGCAAGGACAGTACAAACACTGGCAGGGGAAGCTTGATAACCACAGGATTAACAGGACCAAACTGACCAAACAGGCTGGCTGGTGGGACAGATCTCAACATGTATATCAGGCAGTCTAGCGGCACAGGGCTCAACAGGCAAGGCAGACAGGCTAGGTTCTGAGATAGAGACCCACGCTGAGAAGGGATTACGAAGAACAGCAAGAGGGATGAAGGAATCAAATAGGTTGTTGCTAAAAAGAGGGTCAATGGGTATCACGCAAGGGAAGGAAGGAGTGAGAAAAACTGATGGGCAGGGAATACAGGTTGGAAGGATAGATTAAAACGCTGTCTAAGCAATGTAAACAACTGAGCGCATTAAGACATGCTTAGCCACTATGGATCGTTGTGTAAATTCTGTCCTTTTGTTGACGAGGATGGGCGCACTCTTGCACGGTTGCCATAACAACCAAAGAACGCTGACCAAACCGCACATGCACAGAGCCTGGGAGCCGGGCCACTGCACATGCACGCGGAAGAAATCATGGCAGATCCCAGAAAGAACCCATGTCCGTGTCTCGCCTAGCTCCTGTGACCACCTGGCTGCGGGGTGTTCAAGCACCAGCACAGGTACAGATGCCAGGATGGGCACCACAAATAACTGAATTGGTGTGAATTTGGATGCATGCTTGCTGGTCTGTATATGTTTGTTAGGTGTTTAGTTTAGTTTATTATTTGTATGGCGCGCCATACCCTGGAGTATCAGGGCGCAAACAGACAAGGATATGCTCAACTTAGTTACAGATACATGAAAATCAGATCAAGGTACAGAGATACGCTGAGCTTGGTTACAGATATGCTCGGCTAATTGCAAGTACAAGAAAAAGGCAGGAAGTGTAGACATAGGCATCAGCAATATTACAGTAAGCAGATATGAACAGGAAGAGATCAAGAGCAAGGGAGCAAGGAGCATGCTCCTGCATGGCCCTGTTCACGTAATATAAAGTTATATACAGTTATTTTATTTATTTATTTTTAATGTGATATAGTTTTATAAACAAAAACTTTATACATAATTCAACATAAAAAAACTAATTGCACAATTTTTAACATAATTTACACAAAAAATCAATTACTTTCTTATTCAATTTCAAAGTTGCAAATTTCTCCAAATCAGCATCATATACATCGCTGAATAACTTAATCTAATGACTTATTTTCTTGCTATTTCAGGGGTGGATTGTTCTTTAAATTTTACCTTGACCATATTCCATACTCTATAAAGAGCCAGATGTAAACTTGCATTCAGGGTATTAACACACATATACCAGAAATCTTTTGACTTAATGTGATCTAAATTATGCACATACTTGTTATAATGCTTCATATAGATGGTACTCAGTCTGGGGCATAGCATGAGGACATGTCTTGCCGTTTCGAGGGCAGTTTTATTCTTACATATCCTACAGAAGCGCTCTAATTTGGGAATAGCCCAATAATAAAATAAATAAATAAATATACAGTTATGTACAGTTATAGTGTATATACTGATGTGTGTGTGCTGGCTGGATACGGGCGAGCGAGGCACAGGTTTGTGACAAATGCCCTCTCTGGAGGAGGAAAGATAGCCCACCTTGATGTCCGGAACTCCAGAGACTTGAGAAGGTGACCTGAAGAATAATATTTTCTTCACTATGGACCATCAGAAAATATAGAATAAAGACTATAACACCAACAGAAGTCTGCAATCCATGCTTCACCTTTGTTCTTCTCAATGTTTCTAGCTCTCTAGCCAATCAGCAAGCAAGGAATCGAGGCACTAACTGTCAATAAAAAGTTGCATTTCAGCTTCCTTCTGTGATGTATATACACTGGGCAGGGAGAAACAGACACACATAGTGACAGTAAGCTCCAGGTGAGGTTATTCTCCCACAAACAAGCTCTACAAGTGTTAGAACCCTTACGCTTTAGTCCTATTGTGTGCTAGGTGAACTTTGCTCTTGGTATAGGCCCTCAACCTTTGGCTCAGGATCAATAACATGGGAAGCAGTCACCTTCCTCACAATAGAGGCCTCAGGAATGGTTTTGAACTTTTCGCACAACCTGCTCCTCTGACCTTGAAATCCCATACAAGATACAAAGATAAGAGATGAGTTATACATTTGCAAGTTTATGGATCACTTGCATATGATGATGCAATTTCTGGCAACGAGGTCATCAGCTAAACATTTAACGTTGGAGATCTAACGTATTACTTCCCTAACATTAATGGATTGCTCTTTCTTGACCTCTGAAAAAGAATAGCTTTTTAAAATGCAATGTTATAAAAATGTAAAATGCATTTTACCTGGTAATTTTCCATGAATAGCCAATTCATCAAACTCATTGGGAAACTTTAAACCTTCTACTATTCTGGAGCCACTTGTTAAAATGTCGTATAGCAGCAAGCCAAAAGAATATACATCAGCCTGTTGGTTGTAGATTACATTCCCTCTGGCCACCTCTGGTGCACGGAATCCTACAAGTAAATTAATATTAAAAATGAAATTCTTGGCACATTTGGAATGACATATGTATGTACATTTACCATGTTTTAGCAGACATTTCATAGAAAGGCCTGTACTTGGCTTATCCTCCAAGCACAATCATTAGTACCGGGCACGCGCTGTACACCGGGAATACTACGTGTGGATTGGCTCTTTTCCGAGCTATACCACACGGTATTGCCATGTATGTTAGTGCGTCCCGGGTACTCTGTTCCCGACGAGGGGGGCGGCAGCCCCTTAGCCAATGAGGAGGCTCGAAACGGGGCAATCCCAGCTCTGAGCCCTCCCCCCATGACTGGAGACTGCCTTCGTCCCCCGCCAGGGACTTCTTTAAAAACCAAGGCATAAAATAAGCGGTTTCGCATCGCAAT
The DNA here is from genome assembly GCF_040938575.1 of Ambystoma mexicanum. Lineage (NCBI taxonomy): Eukaryota > Metazoa > Chordata > Amphibia > Caudata > Ambystomatidae > Ambystoma > Ambystoma mexicanum. The sequence continues at coordinate 670,689,056 of NC_090936.1, forward strand.
TTGCGATATAATAATTATGTTTAGCTGTTCATTTTAACAATCATGTCGCACTAACTGCAATAGGATTTCTACAGCAGGAAAAAAAAAAAAAAAAAAGATTGTACCTTTAAAAGTTCTGCCTGCTGTGCACAATGTGCACTGCAGGCGAGGCAGAAGCACCCGGGCTGGGCTCAAAACATTGTATCAATGTTTTGTCAGCCCAGCCCGGATGCGGCGTCATCACGTAGTGAGAGGAGGTTCTCAGCCCCCCTCTCACACACTGGCTTAACTTTGAGGTAAGGAGGCCGAAGGACTTGCTAGGGGAGGTTTGGGTGAGGGGAGCCGGGCCCTGCTTTTCATGCAAATGTCATGGGTGCTGGGTGTAAGTGTCTGATGATATTATTCTCAGCCACTTTCTCACACCCAGCACCCGCCGTAATAACGCAGCATGCTGCTCATAGAAGAGGCCTTCTACAAGCAGCAGGCTGCGTTATTACGGTGGGTGCTGGATGTTAGAGACCAGCTCTAACACCCAGCACCAGGGGAGCCGACTTATGAATTTCCCGGGGGCGCCCAAATACAGGAAGTGACATCACTGGCAGTTATAGGACTGCAAATTTGCATGTAGTCGCCAACTTGGTGCAACGGCGCGTGGGGGGGGTGGAGGCGCGCGCAGGACAGAACAGTGGAAACATTGGCTAGCATGTACTGCATATACTAAAGTCAAATAGGAAGGAGATTTAAGCCTTCGAGTTGCATTGCAGTAGGCCATCACTGCTCCTACTCCACCCCTCTATAATCATCCAGGTTATAGTAGCCCTCAAAAAGCATAGCAGCACAACTAGAATGGGAGAACGAAATGCCGTCCCATCCTGTGAGTGTGTCAAACGTCAGAGCAAAGACTGTGCGTGTGCCTTCTACCTTGAAGCACAATCTCACTAATATGGTGCAAATCTCGCAAGTGGGAGCAAGGGAATCCCCTGCGTGTGTGGGCTGCAGACCCCGGATCACATGCTCACTTCTTCAGTGTGAAACTCTGGCCAAGGCTCTTTGGGCAAGCATTCGGGATGGGTTGCACACCTATAAACAGTGTGATATATTGAGTGGGGACCTCACTCCTTGGAGCATAGTATCTGCCGTTGCTGGTAATCTCACAACTGAATGTACAGTTTCACTCTTGGTCATCTCAGTGACCCCATGTATATTAATGGAGTCAGTCTCCCATCTGTGAAGACAATTTTATCTCTGTTAAAACACTCTGAATTGTCACTCCAGTTTTCTCGATCTATAGATCCATACCATATTCATTCAATATGTGTGCATGGGTGATAACGTGTGTCTGAGAGAGCTCATTCTTGCATTCAGGAGAGATAAAGGGGTAACAACCCCCTGTATGTGGGACCAGGCTCATTTTGCCCCATGGCCCCTCCAGAAGAAGTGAGCAGGTTTTAAGACCCTGCTGATTCTGCTATCCGACAGGCTCGAGCCTTCTATCCCTTGCCCCATCACGGCCCCCAACATCCTGAGTGGCAGCTTATGGACAGCAGGCAGCTCCGGACATGCCTGTTGCCAATCGAATGCAGACAGATCTACTATTTAGGCACTGGGAGAGAGCCACAAATCCACATTGGTGGTGAAGAAGCACTCAACATACAGAACACATTGGTATAGTGTTGCAGTCCTGCTGAGAAATGACAATTATGAGCATGTGAGCAGCACCATAGTTCTCACTCTTGAACCAAAGCTCTCATTCTCACACCATAGTTCTCACTCTTGCATCCTAGCTCTCACACCTTAGCCCTCTCAACATGCACACTACTCTCACACTCACTTATGTTTTCAAATAATGCTACTTCTCACTCTCTCTAGCTCTCATTTTTACTCAAAACTAGTTTTCATGCGTTCTTGCACGATAGCTCTCAATCGCAGTCACCCAGAGTACTTGCACCAGAGTTCTCACTCACAACTGCGCTCTAATATTGCCTATAGCCCCCCACTCTCCCTGTCCCATGTTTCTTAGTGTTCATTCTCACTCTCACTCACCCCACACACCCTTGTTCTCTCACACACTGCCTGCAATAAAAGTCTTTCAGAGTTTTTAAAATGTTTACCAGAATCCAACTGCACTTATCTTGTCTGCTTTCTCGCAGCCTGATGCCTCTGTTCAGAAGCGCATGGCAAAAGGTCCTGATCTCGATGTACCCTCCCGTTTTGCGGCTAAGCCTACATATCTAGTCTTTTGAACTGTTATATTTTGCGCCCCTAAATTGCCCACCCCAGCCCCAATTACTTTTTGGTAGCTGGCATTAGTGGAAGATGGCATTTTAACACATAACAAAAAAAAATAAAACTCGGAATCATTACAGATGCAGCCAATGATTCTGCAGTTTTATGCAGGAAACTTGGAGCTCTGTACAGGCGCTCTGGGGCAAAATACATGCAAACCTCCTAATTGCCATAAAGGTGAAAGGCCCCAACACTTTCCCAGATTGCTGGGCTGGGTGTTGGCAAGTGGCTGCACTGGCATTTGTTCGGCTATCGATTCACGAGCCCCCCCGCCCCCCGGAGTGAGTGTGCATTGTTGTGGATAGGTAATGAGTTGCTTTTTGCCTATTTTGTAGGACTTGGTCTGCAGTGTAGAGGAAGATTAGGCAGAGAGGACCTTCCCACTGTGACTTAGCAACAACGTGCCTTAAGAGGTAAGCAAAGCCTAGCCCAACTTTTTATTCTAAAAATATCTTTTTAATGTAATTCAAAGGCCTTCTGCAAGCAGGATGTGTTATTGGTGCAGGTGGCCGTGCTGGGAATTAATTTTCTCCTGCCCGTTTCGGTGGGAGAAATCAATACCAGCCACTTGTTTGCGCTCAGCCCCGCACTAAAACTGTGCTGCAACACTGACTGCATGACCCAGCCACACATCCTTGAACTGAAAAATGTTTTTAGAGCTTTGTTTGGCCATTCATGCGGCAAACCTTTACATTTTACGGACATTGCACTGATGTTATACTTCGGAGGTACATAGAAATAATTTCTGCATTCTTGCTAATTCTATATCTTGGGGTACAACTAATTCTGGTGACATTCAATATTAGTACAAAATTGCTAATCAAATTACTTCATTTGCTAATCAAAAAAAATGTAATTACTAAAATCTGCTAATCCATTTTTGAAAACTAATTTATGTCTTGAAAAACAGAAAAAAATGCCACTAGTATCCCGGTCTAACGGGCCGGGGTACTAATGGCTATAGGGCCAATACCGCCCACGGTAACTACGGTCCCGGGGGCATTACCTGGGGCAGTATTGACCTGCCGCCTTGGGTCTTATTGCCACAGTAATACAGACATCAATGAATTGTTGCTGTTCTAATCATTTTGACTGATATGAGACATTCATCAGCTAGGTTTACATTGGAATATAGTCCTGATCGAATATCACTTTAATCATCTGCAATCATTGCTTACAGGGTATGGCCATAGTGCTCACTAATCAAAGCAGCGTACAGTCTTTTCACAGGTCACAAAAATGTGCACTATAGTGAGAGGTGACGCGAAATCCCATTGGCAGGAATACGGGCTGGATTAGCCACTATGAGCCTATGCTTCACTGTGGGTTGGCGGCATCTTTTTTTGGTCTGCAATTCTCTCGCTTTCTTCCTCTCCGTCACGCTCTTGCTTCCTCTACACCCTGTTTGCATCCCAGCAGCTCCTTACCTCCTCCTTACCCCACTTATCAACTGCTCTAGTCCTTTGCCGCCCAGCTCTGTCTTGAGATGGCCTTCATCAACACAGAAAGACGACTCACTCTTTTCTATGTTACGCCACAGACATCTTGGTTTGCACTTTTATTTTGAAGGAAAGCAGGCTAGTGCTGAAGGCACGGACCGGATTTCCTTGAAAAAAATAAAAAGCAATATTAGCACCCGCAGTGTTAATAAAGTTAATCATTGTGCTGGATGTGGGCTTGGCAAGTAAGTGCTCTAAGCCCTTAGGGAAGTTCGAGCAAATGGCATAGGCTGGCGGGCATTTGTATCTCTGGCACAATTAGGCCATATGAATCCTTCCATTCTGTAGGCCTCCTCTTAAGAAATGTCAGTTAACAATTCTGATGACCGCTTACTCACACTGTTTCACTTCGTAGATTTGGGGCTCCGTCCCAACTATATCCTGTGATGAATCCTACGGATTCCTCACTGAACCCCTGCCTAAAGTCTCCTCCCAGGTGGCCTGGGAAAGGCAGACGCTACCTGATCGTGATCTTGGGGGTGGAGTGAAGTGGTAGGATCACCTGGGAGGAGACCAGGCTAGGGTGGTGAGGAGATCCCATAGGATGAGACACAGTATTTGAATCTTTCAAGGTTGTCAAAACAGGTATTGGCTTATTGCCACTATGATGTATCGAACCACAAAACCTGTGGCTTTGGGCACAAATACCATAAAACCTGAACAAGCCTTAACAACAGAAAGACCCTTCAAGGTATTTCAGCATAAAAATCATCATTACTCCCAAAGGTGTAATGTAAAGGAATCTAGAAATATTCACGCAAGTAAAATGTCTTCCTCTATAACAACACATTCTAAAGGTTCAGCGTTATGCTTTAGTAGTAGTCAGGCAATTAAGCCTAAGAGATCACACCTGAAGGAAACTGGGAGGCATAAAAGCCCCCCCCCAGGGGCTGCCAATAGGAAGGAGCTGGAAATGTGACTGGAGTGCGTGCAATAGTAGTAAAGGTAGAAAGAATAAGGCACAGTGTTGTCAATCCAAGCAGAAGTGGGAGAACCAAAGGGATGCTGGAACGTGGATGCAGCAAATTTCACCTGCTTGTTCTTAGAGGGTCCTGTCTCCCCAAACTCTGAAGCGCAGAGGCTGCCCAGCAGAAGGTGTGCAGGAAGGCTGCCTTTCTCCATGTGAGCCTAATTGCAGAGGTTGCTGTTCAAGAAACCTGTCAGAGACCGAGGCGAGGAGCAGTTGTGAAGCCGTGGGTCTCAGGAGTGAGGGGAACTCCTTAATTGAGTGGCCGGAGTGGAGACACCTTCAGGGAGTAAGAGTGCGAGTTCCAATTGAAGACAGAAGCGGTAGAAGTTGTGCAACACATGGGAAGAAGATCACTAAAGCCAGTGAGTCAAACCTGGTGTTCTGATTCCTTGCGCGAGCACTGCCGGCAACAATATCCAGCTTAATATTCACTTGCATATAGGCAGAAGCAAGCTGAAGTTGTTTGTTGAGTCTTTAACAAGGGGACAATGAAAAAGTCGCACTCGCGTGTGATCAGTTAATTCCTCTTTCACTCGTGTGAAGAGCAAACGCTGCAAAAGACCATTGTTAAACCATTAAACTTTGTAAAGATTATGAAGTAGTTACGGGTCTCACATTATGCAGAACAAACATTACGAAAGCCACTGTTGAATAATTAACCTTTGTAAACCTTATGACGAAGGTGTCCTCTGTGCATAATTTTGCTTTTCAAATGAAGCTTGAACTCTACCTCTTTATTCAAGCGAATAATCATTACTCATAAAAGAAGTCAAGTGGTTAAATATTGTATCTTTAGTTGGAGAGCAAACATTGCCCAAGCCAAGAGTATGCCCCTGTTAAGACTGAAAGTAGCCTTTCTCAGAGCCAGAAAATAATCTAACCAATACTGTGAGCCCAATACAAGTGTGCAAGCATTACCTAAAGCCAAGAGAGTGCCACCAAGGCTTCTGGGTAATTATGTTGGCTAGAAGTTGGCAAAGAGGTGAAGGCAAAGTTAGGGAAGGGAGCCGTGCTGCTTATAAACATTATTTGAAGTTGACACAACCAATGTTGCCAGAGACTATAAGAGAAAGAGAGAAGTGGGTCCTAGAGGCAAACTCAGGTTGTTGTTGCAGACAGACAATTGAGGCAAAGAGGCTGCCCCCTTTTGAATAGAGATATTCAGAGGAAGAGTGCCTTGCCTATTTGAAGGTGTTGAAGACCGTGAAGTGAATCTTGTCAGAACCTGTCTTGAGTCCCAAAGTGCTGAAGTTGTGGTGCTATCACAACCTACTAAACCTGTGGTGGTATATCTGATGTCAGTGGATCCAAGACTTGCGGTGGTACAAGTGAAGTGGAATGCTATGAGGAAAAGGAGAATGTCCTTATGGTAAACTCTAGTAGAAGTGAACTTGTTGAAGTAGAAGCAGCAGCACTGTGAAGTCATGCTGACAAATCTACCTACTGTAAAACCTAATCTTGTGAACAACGACCTAATGACTTGTAATCAAGACTTGTGTTCCACTAACATTTATGGAAGCTGTATTTCTTTTTAACTGTATCAAATCTTCTTGGATAACAGGAAGTGGTGGCAAAGCATGGTGGCTGGGAAAACCATTGGTGCTATTCTGAAGAAGCGGAAAGTCTTTATTTCACCAGGAAGAAGAGCTTTGTCGTTGTTGGAACTTTGATTAAGGAATAAGTTACTTACCTGTTACTGCAGTTCTCCAGCAGTGGTATCTTTCACAGATTCACATGCTGTTAATATTCCTTGTCGTCAGGCTGGGAAATCCTCGATAACAGAGCAGGTTAAATTTAAACTGAAACTTTCAGTCACTTTTGTGCTCCATCATTTTGGGTCATACTGCTCAAAGCCAATAGGAACACCTCTCTTAACTCCTCCCCTGTTGGCCATCTTCAGATTTGGCAGCGAACACGAGTGGCAGTAAGAGCCAAAAGACGAGCCATGCAGGATAGGTGGGAGGGTTGCATGTGAATCTATGCAAGCTAGCAATGCTGGAGAACTGGAGTTACAGTTAAGTAACCTATTAATTCTCCAGCATTGGATCTTTCATAGATTCACATGCTGTGAGTGGATTCCAAAGCAGTATTAGAATACCAATGGGCGGAGGAAAGCTTCCAGCATAACTTACCACTGGAGACTTACCCACCTTACACAAAAAGGTTCTACAGACCCGACTGGCCTACTCTAGACTCTTCTGTGGAATCTCTGTTGATACAGTAGAACCTGGTGAACGTATGCACTGATCTCCAGGTGGCTGCACGGCAGATGTCAGGCAGCAGAATTCTGGAGAGGAAAGCAGTGGACTACAGTTCAGGGCCTGCCGGGAAGAGCCTGTCAACTTGCTGATGGCAGAATGAGATGCAGGCAGCAATCCATCTTGCGAGAGCAGATTTTGAGACAGCCTTCCCAGGCCCAGAAGGTCCAAATGAAACAGCAGTTGATCTGTTGTACGGAATGACTTTGTATGCACCACACAGTATTTGAGGGCACGCACCACATTCAACGCATGCAGTGTTTGCTGGAGACGTTGGTGTGCGAAAGAACATGGGCAAAACCACCTATAAATTTAGATGGAAAGCAGATGGCACCTTTAGCACAAAGGTCCTGTAGAGAAGGAGCTAAGTACCCGCACCTCATCCTTCTCGCCCACAGCACCTGTTTGTTGGATGTCGGAGTGTGAAACACGGGCAGTAACAGTGAAGATACCGATTCCGAGGAGAATCTGGGTAGCAAGGTTCCCATTGAGGAAGCCATACTTGCATACGAGACAATACGATGGTTATCTGAATGAAATTCCAGAAGAAACAGGATGGTTGAATGATAAAGAAGAATAGTGACGTCATCACCACGACCTTCATACAAATGCAAAGCTGACGTATTTAGAGAAGAGATTCAGAGACTAGAGAATGCAGACAATTCTATAAGGCATCAGGAAAATATCGAGATGAATGTCATCTTGGGATCAAGATGAAGAAACTTATGCTGCAGACATAATGAAGATATCAAGCTATTTCACATGTGTAAACATGCAAAGAAATGCAAGCAGATGAAGTATTCTTAAAGGCTAGCTAAGTAGTGAATAGATTGCGGCATGCGCCAACATATAGATATATATTGGAGTCAGTAAAAGATGGATGTTCCCACTCAGTGCAATAGCAGTGCTGAGCAAAAGAAGGAAGTGTCATAAATCACCAAGGTATTTTATGAAAAGGATACAGTAACCAAAAAGGATACAATTGGTAGGGGTCTTCCGGATCCTTATTCACACGACTTGATAGTAGTGAAGTCAAATTAGACCTTCCAAATGATACCACTCTCTGACTGGTGAAACAGGCAGAGAGAGGGATCACTGGAAAGGGTGTGGGAGCTTTATAGGAAGTCGGCCTAGGATAAATAAAGTATCATGAGACACTGACCCTAATCAACTATAGAACAGCAATAATTAACAACACTGACCTGTAGGCTTAGAACTGAAGTCTCCACCAAACTCTCTGAAGAAATCCAGGAGTTGAAACAACGAAAAGAAGGGGAAGGTTAGTAAGGGAGACTTATCCCGAATGGCACGAGGCTCATGCTAGATACCGGGTTGGTGCACCACAGGATCGCGTCCAAAGTACTGTGCACAATCACCTTCAAAAAGAAATACTTCCTTTCCCACGTAGAACAGAAATATGATGCAATGAGTCCACCTGTTATCTCATCACAGGTGCCAGGGATTCACTCCAAAGCAAAGAATTGTATGCGTGTGGAATTACACGTTTCAACAGAGTTCAAAAGCCCACGTGCAGGTTTACATGCGACAGAGTTCACGCAGCCGGGACAGCCGCTCTTGCAAGCGTGAGGATTCACACGCAACACAAGGACACGCAACTAGGACCGCAGCATGTAAAGAGTAGAGTAGACCGCGTGCGATACGCAAACAGAAGTGCACGCAGTCAGAGCAGCCGTACCTGAAGAGTTCCAGAGTCCGCGTGTGCATTACCCGCGAACAAAGTACACGCAGCCGGGTCAGCCGCGCTAGCGTTCACGTGAGATTTAACACACGACCAAAGTAAACGCAGCCCAGGACAGCCGTGCTTGGAAACAGAGTCCGCGTGGGATTTACACCCGACCGAATTTCACGTAGTCAGGAAAGCAGCATGCGAAGAAATCAGGAACCCGTGTGTCAGAATACACACGACTGAAAAGCATGCAGACAGTGCGGCCAACCTGTGACTTCCAGACAGCAGCTCCAGGAATTCGCGTGTGGAAGAAAACACACTGAAGAAGCCAAGGAAGTAACTGAAGAGAATGCGAGGACGCAGATCAAGAGTTTCAGCTTCCAAACGCCAGATTGGTTCAATCAGAAGAAGCGAGCGACGTATCCACGCTGCTTATGAAAGTACTGCCATAACACACGTGACTAACCTGAATCACGTGAATTTACCGACATGAATAATGCAGACGTCGTTTTCCCGGCAGTGCATCAATCAATCTCCATTTAGAATAGAACGGTCTAGCAGTTCTATGAGCATAACTCGTTCTGCGTGAAGATGTTGTTCCAGGTCCAAAGGTAATATGTCCAGCATGCATGACAGGAAGTCCGCTTTTCCCAGTTTTCAAGTGTGTGGCAAGTGAATTAACAAGAGTGAAACTCAGAAAGGTGAGGTTGGATGAGCCAAGAAGCCAAGGCCATATCAGACAGGGGTGAGCTGACATTGGATACAAATCATGTGACAAAACGAAGCTCCTGTTCAGAAGGCATGGGCAAAAACAAGACGACGTCAGAGGTCTATTAAAGAATAGCATTTGAATACACTGAAAGCTCAATTTAGTGATCTCTAGTCACGTGGGCAGAAGAAGTTGAATGAGCATGATGGTCACACCTACGCACGAAGGCAGAACGTGCCTTCACTCCACTGAATTCCCCGGAGTAAAGAACATGTTCAAGGCCGAGTTCAAAGATCTAATTGACAGTGGACCACTGAGGTGATGATGGATGGATATGCCAATTGGTGGTAAGCTATGGTCAAGACTAGCTCATCTGCACCTGGACTCTCAGCCTGCATACCGCCAACGTAGGTTGGGAAGGGATTGACAGAGGTTAGAAAATAACCAATGATAGAGGACCGTATGATCAAGGGTCCTATAGTTGTATAGCCAATTACATGTCGTATATTTAGTGACGTTCATAGTGACATTTTGGGGAAGGGCTTAGTTGCCCCACCTGATGTTAAGAAGCCTATCACATTATTCCACTGCCCTAAACGAGTATGTATCATATACCCAGATGATCCTTATAGAACCCATCACATTCACCATTAGGTTTTTGTAATTTGCCACGTAGGATGACGTTAGTAATACGCAGGTTAAATGTCACCTATAACGATTTTTTACTACAAGAATGTAATTATTTAATTAAATGCTTTGAGAAGTCTCGAGAGAGATCATGATGAGGGATGTCTGATGATATACATTGTACTCCGTTTTTAGATAATTGAGATTTAAACAGTATCTTTTGCCAACTACCTGAGTTGTTTCTATTATTGATGTTTGATTATACTCTACATCCAACGTCCATCTCAAAGGTATTTCTAACCCATCTTAAAGTGCTGGGAGTAACCCCAGTTCACGTGGTAGCAGAGATTTGATGGTTAGATATACCCATCTAGAAAGGTAAGCTTTGGGGTTCCGGCAATATCACACGACCTCTGCCATTTGGCTAAAAGGATGTGAAGCTCCCAGTAGATAGTGGTTTTAAATTAAAGTAAGACTTGTACAAGCTAAGGTAAGACGGGTTCCCCGGTTTCCACGAAAACCCCTCCCAGCGTCTGACGGAAGGTTGGCAGAAGCTACTGAAGAGGCGTGCGATCCCGAGAATCGGAAGTTGAAAAAACACGAAGGGCGAGTACAAATTTTGCAAGGAGGCAAAATAGTGAATGGACAGTGCGTGAAGAGAATGAGAAGGGAAAAATAAGTAACGGAGGGAGGTAGGGATAATGTAACTTGAGGGGAGGCCAAGCAAGTTAAGAAGTATCATGAGGAGGAGCCACAATAAGGAATATGCCCACTGCCTGCGTTTTAAAGAATGTAACAGAAGGAATAGCACCTAAAATCCCTTAGCGGATGACATAGGAGACTGGTTCAATTAAAGACGAATTTAAGGAGGGCTGTTCACACTCCGTATGGGGTATTTATATGGGTGAAATGAGTCTTAAGAGAGAAGACAGAAATACATATGGCCGGCCGAGTGTGTCTGTTTGTTTTATGTGATTGTGTAATGATAGTGAAATAGTAGATTAAGTCAATAAAAATAAAGAGGAGAAATGCAGGAGTTCCAGGAACTAAGTGTGTATTTAAAAAATGAATTTGTATTAATGATGTTTTTTAGCAGATTAATGTAAAAAATGTGATCGAAGGTTTGGAGCCTGCGACGATGCTGCGCGCTCATATTATGTTGTTTTCCATTGAATAAGTAATGTTGACTTTTGCAAAGAGTAAACAGTGAGTATGGACAGTCAAAGAGTGATGTATGAAACATGGAGGATATTATTCCGCTTATACATTGCTGTAAATATACACCTAAGCGTAGATAGTACACTGAGGAATGAGGTAAAGGAACCAATGATGAAAAAAGTGGATCATGACTACAAAAGGGATAGCCATTGAAGGCAGTCCTGCAGTGCATGATGACATATTTGCATGATGCATATGCAAGAAAAAAGTTAGACCAGCATCTAGCGAGCTAGCGCCTTCTTAATATGTATCAAGAGGAGAAAGAAGAGTCGCCTCCTAGCGATCAAATATTTAATGTATACACAGAGGGGGGTGACGATCCTTCTGCTCCACCCGCCGCGGCTGAAGTAGACAGCGATGGTAAGGAAGATGAAGGGCTGTACGCATTAAGGGAGCTCAAGAAAGTAACAGGATATAGTAACCCGGCATATGAGTCGCCTGCACAAAGCAGCGACGATGGCCCGGAGAAACATACTGAGAGAAGAACAAGTTACTCTCTTACCTGGTAACGTTCTTTCGATGCGATGGTCCGACGACGTATTCCATATCTATGACAGGTAATGTCCACAGCTGTGCTGCTTCGGAAAATTTTCGGCGTCTGCGTCCTGCGTCGATGACGTTGATGCGCCGTCCTTGAGGACCTCCTCCGACAGCCGACGTCACCCAATGTGATAAGTAGGACGCACAACGCCCATAGCCTCAGTTGTAGTTTTTTCCCCCAGAACGTGTGACACCAGTTTTCTGTCAGTCAGACACACAAGCTGCAATCGCATAAGAAATTCTGCAGCGGGGAAGGTAGGGAGGGAGCGATATGGAATACGTCGTCAGACCATCCCATCGAAAGAACGTTGCCAGGTAAGAGAGTAACTTGTTCTTCGAGGGGATATTCCATATCTATGACAGACTCCCAAGGCAGTACCAAGCAAGGAGGAGGGAAAAGAATTTAGAACACAAATTTAGCATGCCCAATCAAATTGCGGAATAAAGTACTGCGTTGCCAAAGGCCAGATCCTACCCTCGGATGGAATCGAGGGAGTAGTGACGTACAAAAGTATGTACTGAAGCCCAGGTGGCTGCATCACAGATGTGACGAATAGGAACACCCCTCTGCAGGGCAGTAGACGCAGCCACACCCCTGGTAGAATGGGCCCACAAGCCAGCCGGAGGGTCCTTACCCGCCAAGCGGTAACACTCGGAGATAGCTAAAATAATCCAACGAGACAAAGTCTGTTTCGTCACAGCTTGTCCCATACGCTTTCCAGCGTAACCAATGAAAAGTTGATCGTCCGCTTTGACCCGGGACATGCACGAAATATAAAAGCTCAACGCTCTCCTAGGATCAAGCCTATGGAGCCTCTCCTCTTCCTTACCTGGATGGAGGATAGAATGCCGGAAGAACCACCTTCTGGCTCAAATGAAATTCCGAAACCACCTTCGGAAGAAAGGAAGGACTAACTCGAAGGACAACCCTGTTCTTATGAAACACAGTGAAGGGTGGCTTAACTGAAAGTGCCTGTAACTCACTCACTCTGCGAGCGGAAGTGACCGCAACCAAAAACACAGTTTTAAGAGTTAACAGTCTTAAAGGGCAAGAATGCAAAGGCTCAAACAGAGCACCCATAAGAAACTTAAGAACAAGGTTCAAATCCCAACCGGGCACCAGAAAAGGTGACGGAGGGAACACATTAGTGTGCCCTTTCAAAAACTGAGAAATTAAAGGAATATTAAAATAGGAACATTCTTCAGACGAGCGCTTAAATATGTACAGCGCCGCCAGATAACCTTTAATGGTACCCACTTGCAAGCCCCTGTGGGCCAAGGAAAGCAAAAAAGACAGAACCATGGGAATGTCACACTCAAAAGGATCCACAATCTTAACTCTGCACCAGTCGCAGAACTTACGCCAATGGTACAGAGACTTTGTTGCCGGCCATCTTGCCGAGAGCAACACCTCCAACACGTCTTCAGGGAGGTCCCAATCCTTATACCTCAACCTTTCAGAAGCCAAGCGTGAAGGTTGAGGGATCTGACCTCTGGATGGAGAACGTGACCCCCCCCCTGTGAGAGCAGACCGTCTCGGTAGGGAAGACGACGCAGAGGGTAGATATACAAGTCGAGAAGGTCTGGGTACCATGTCCTCCAGGCCCACGCCGGAGCAATGAGGATCATCCGGGAACCGAACCTCTGTAACCTCCGCAGTACTTGCGGGATGACGGGGACAGGAGGAAACGCGTACAGCAGTGGGAATGACCACTCCACCACAAACGCGTCTCCTAAGGCTCCTTTTGGAGGAAATTCCCGCGAGCAGAACCTTTCGCACTTCCGGTTGACACTGGAGGCGAAGAGATCCACTTGAGGGGTCCCCCAAAGGGCGAAGATCTCCAGGAGAATCTCCTGAGCCAGCTCCCACTCGTGAGAGATCGTGCTCTGCCTGCTCAGAACGTCCGCCATCTTGTTGTCTCCGGCCAGATGAACAGCCGAGATCGAAACTTCCTGCTGGATGGCCCAGAACTCGAGCTGCATCGCCTCCCTGCACAGACGAAGTGACCCTGCCCCCCCCTTTTTGTTGAGGTACTGCATGGCCACCGTGTTGTCGGTTAGGATCAGGACACTCTTTCCTCGCACAGTCGGCAGAAAAGCCTTCAGGGCTAGCCTGACGGCCCTCAGCTCCAACAGATTGATATGGAGTCTGGACTCCGACGGAGACCAACAACCGCTGACTGTCAACTCGTTAGCATGAGCTCCCCATCCCATGAGGGATGCGACCGTCACGATCGTCACCTCTGGCCAGGGAAGCCAAAACGGGGCCCCCTTCATCAGATTGCCTTCGACGGCCCACCACAGAAGGTCCTGGGCGACCAAGGGCGGCACCTGAACAGGGTCTGACATTCTGCCGGAAGACTGCGACCACTGCATCTTGAGTGCCCACTGCAAAGATCTCATCCGCAGACGAGCCTCTGGCACCAGAAGAATGCAGGATGCCATGAGGCCGAGCAACCTCAAGAACTCGAACGCCGGGAGCGTCTGGGCAAGTTGAAACTTGTGCACCATCTGCTGAATGTGAAGAGCCCTCACCTGGGGAGGAAAACACAGCCCCAGGGATGTGTCGAGCACTGCTCCGATGTACTGTAGCCGCTGTATTGGCGTCAAATGGGACTTCTTTAAATTGAGGGAGAAGCCCAGCTTGTGAAGGGAGTGGCAGGTGACGGACAGATGATCCAGGACTTGCTCGGGAGAGCTCCCCCTGATCAACTAATCGTCCAGGTAGGGGTAGACGTGAATCCCCCCTTTCCTGAGATGCGCTGCCACCACCACAATGAGCTTGGTGAAAACCCTTGGGGCGGAGGTCAATCCGAACAGCAGGACCCGAAACTGAAAGTGCGAGTCGCCAACCGCGAACCTCAGGTACTTCTTGTGGTTGGGATGGATCGGCACATGGAAGTAAGCGTCCTTGAGGTTGAGAGACACCAACAAGTCCTGAAGTTGAAGGGCCTGGAGGACTTGAGAGTAACCATCTTGAACTTGTGCTTCCTGGGGAGTTTGTTCAAACCGCGCAAGTCCATGATGGGTCTCAATCCCCCGTCTTTCTTCGAAATCAAAAAAATAATTCCTCTCCGCTACAGGCACCAGTTCTATGGCGCCTTTCTCCAGCAGGGCTTGAATTTCCTGCGCAAGGAGCGGATCCGGACTCTTCAAAGAGAGGTTCCCAGGTGGATTGTCGCGAGGCCTCTGCCGAAAGGGAAGACAGTAGCCGTGGGTTATGATCTCCAGAACCCACACATCTGAAGTAATGGCACGCCACTCTACAAGATGCTGTGCCAGCCTTCCCCCAACCGGCAAACCATGGGACCTGGCCTCATGACCGAGTGGTAGCGGCTGCGGCATTGCCTGAGGGCAAAGAGGCAACTGCCCGAGCGGCCTTGGCACCTCGAGTATCCTGTTTTCCACCTCTGGCACTCTTACTAAGGCCTCTTTGACTGACAGCGCCTCTCGCTTTACTGAAGGACGAGTAATAGCAAAAGGAACCACCCCTCCATTGTTGTCCCCTAGGACGAAAAGGCGGAGTTTGTCAAACTGCAGCGCCCAATGACTTCGCTGCAGCTTTGGAGGTCTGCAACCTCTCAAGGCTCTCGTCAGTCTTGCTGCCAAAAAGAAGTTCACCGTCAAAGGGCATGTTGAGGAGCTGGGACTGCACATCAGGAGCGAACCCCGACTTCCGCAACCACGCAAACCTCCGTATTACGGTTCTCGCCGCCATGGACCGGCTGACACAATCTGCCATGTCCAAACGCGACTGAACGGCCTCACACATGGCATCCTTGCCATCCTGAACCATAGCAAGGAAACCATCCGGTTCCACCCCTTCGGGAATATGTTCAGCCGCTAATGCAACACAGTTCCACAGAGTGTGTGTGAAACGAGACAAGGCACATACGGAGTTGGCCGCCTGAAGCGCCATACACACTGAAGAAAACACTTTCTTCGCCCAGCCATCAAAACGTTTGTCGTCCCTATCCGGAGGGATGGTAGGATATGACCCGAGACATAAGGCGCTGGTACGAAGAATCGGCATGAGTACCAGGCTCCGGCGTACAAAACTCCACCTCTGGAGAGGTGTCCAGTCCACTGGCATCATGCAGTGACTGCCTCAGGTCATCAAATTGGCTATGGCCCGACAGAAGCTCATCAGGCACCATGACCGGAACCAAGCCCTCATCAGAGCCCTCATCACCCTCTGAAATGTACTCCAGGCGGTGAGAGGAAGACACCTGGGGACCAAAGCTATGCCTGACCTTAGCCAGAGCCTTTCTAGGGGCTACCCCCGTGCCACGGGGCCCCTCCGACACCACCGCCTCGAATGGCGTCAAGGGCGCCGAACGAGTCGGCGCCGAGAGAATCAGCGTCGACGTCAGCCGCAGCGCCGCCAGCACCGGCGGCGTCGACACAGGCCTCGAAGCCAGGGCTCCGAGCGTGTCCTTCGACGACCTAGGTGCCGACAGCAACGATGAACCCCTCGAAAGCGGAGCCTTGAGAGAGGTCGTCGACGACCTCGGCGCCACAGGAGTCGATGTCTTCCTCGAAGACGGCACAGGATCACGCGGTCTCGAGCGCGCTGAGGACCGGGACCTGGAACGGGCATGGCGAGAACGGTTACCCTTGTCAGTGCGGGATCTGTCCCGCGATCCGTGCCCACCGCCCGATCCCTAAGGCGTGCGAGCAGTGTCTCTCGACCGATCACGCCCGACCCCACTCAGAGGCGCGGACGGACCGGTGCCCTGTGATTCAAGAATCGCCAACATCTTCTTCCCAAAGGAAGCCCATTCCTCCGGTGTCGCTTGCATGGTGGGATAAGCGACCCGCCGACGGGCGGAGCCCTCGGAAGAGGACGGGGAAGGCGACCGATGCCGGCGCTTCCGGGAATGCCTCGAAGAGGCAGAGGCGTGGCGAGACTGACTCCTGGAAGGAGACCCACTGGACCTCCGACGATGACGCAGAGAGTTGCCTCTCGAATCATCTGTCGAAAGCCCCGCAGACCTCGACTTCCTGGGCTTAGACACCCTACCTACTGACAACTTCTTCTTGCGCTCCCGCAAGGCCTTGGCCATGAGCGACTGACAGTCGACACAGTCGTCTGTGTCGTGGGCCTCCCCGAGGCACCAGAGGCAGGCGTCGTGCGAGTCCGTTACCGACATCTTGGACCCACAGTCTCCGCATTTCTTGAAGCCCGGACGCGGGGTTGAAGACGAACAGGTTTTCACAAAAAACAAACAGGTTCAAAGAACCGAGAAGAATACAACAAACTCCAAAGAGTCGAGGCGTACCGAGATTCACAAAGCGAACACGTTCGCGGAAAAAACTGAACTGAGGCTACGGGCGTCGTGCGTCCTACTTATCACATCGGGTGACGTCAGCCGTCGGAGGAGGTCCTCGGGAATGGCGCATCGACGCAGGACGCAGAAAATTTTCCGAAGCAGCACAGCTGTGGACATTACCTGTCAGAGATATGGAATACGTCGGAGGACCCAATCCCCTCGAATGATATGATCTCTAAGGTCCCAAGAGACAAGGAGAGACGTGACGACAAAGGAACAATAGCTGAGAATATCTTTAAATATAGGACAGGATATAAAAGGGATAGTAAGAAGAAAAAAGACAAAACTGATGGGCTAGCGCATATATAAAACAAATTAATGGGTGGTCAGAGTTTGCACAGACTCCATGGTAAGAGCATTGAGGACATGAGAGCACACTGGAAAAGGAAATCATGAATCCTAAATCCAGCAGTGACAAGGGAAGGTGTAGGAAAGCTCTTCCTAATACATGAGTTAAAAGATCCATCCAGAGCAAATATGGAGGATGAGGCAGACTCGAAAAACATTGGGGACACGATTGATAAAGTCTATCATGATATGAAACTCAAGGAAGTCCAGCAGGGGGAGGTGAAAATGACTGATTCAATAGTACGCCGCTATATGGCACGAAGAAAGCTTCACGCAGTGTAGAACCTAAGAAGCTGTCTTTTTAATAGACTGACTAGAGATGATGAAACAAAGGGTTATAGATGATGGGAATAGAATATGGCAAAACGGAAGAGAGAACATACTTATGAGGAGAGAGGTAATACATGTAGCCTTGAAGAATGCTTTTAAGGAGTAAGAAAGTAAGGCAGTCGGATTTAGACCGCCCAATATTTCGGTGTCAAACTTAGTGACGTAGCTAAATCGACTCTAAAATAGCAGTCCCATGGTCAGAGGGGGGACTCGCCATTGTTTGTGTGAAGGATAAAGCCATTGCCAGACAGAAGGCAAATGCGGGGCATTTGTATCTGCCATCGGCAGGCAAACGATAGGTGACGATTGTGAGCTTTTCGGATTTTAACAGTTCTTTTGTAAAAGAAAGGAGGAGGTCAGGTCCATAGCAATCAGCAAATATATCACGGGTGAATAAACAGAGGTAGTTGACCGAGGTAAAAATTTGATTTATACCATGGGAAAAAGGAAACTTTCGAGGTAGGAACTTCCAGAACCATTAGGGAAACTCATGGAGTACTCGAGGTATGAAGAGGAGGCAAATGAAAAGACCTCTGCCTGTAGGGTGGAAATGTGGTGTGACAGAACACTTCTTTGATATATTAAGAGGTCAAGGATTCATGCAGAACAGTCAACTTTTAAAGAAGGGGGACTGATAAACCCACCGGTATATTAGCAGTAGAACGAAGCTGATTTTGTTTTGTTGTGCCGAGAGTGCAGCAACATTTTCAGACTTTGTGGAAACTTATGAAGGCAGGAAAAAGCACAAAATGGGTTTAACATGCCCATGTATAGGGGAGAGACATGTCTGTGTTATTTTTGTTGTATTTAAGAGAGACAAAGGTTCAAATATTGGGGTAAAATTAAATGACAAAATTAAGTATGACCATTTTTATTTTTTGTTATTAGATAAAGGCACATAATGTTTTTTACTAGGAATGTATTGTTTAAATAAGAAAGAATGTAGTATGGTATGTGTAATAATGATGGCCACCTGAGGAGTATTGGTAGAATCAAAAAGGTTTATTATAAAAAATATATATTGTTTTTGTATATTTAAAAAAAATATTTTAGATCCAGTAGGTTCAGTATGAACAATTTGTGACGACTTTCGCCTTCACCATTAGGAGGACTGTCAGTGCAGTAATGGGATGTTTTATGATGTTAGTTATTGAAACTGTATTATTCACCATAAAGGAAGAGCCTAAAGAAACGTTGACATCTCAGGAGGCTCTGCTTATGGGATAGTCATATAGAATCGAGTAATTAAAAGGATTGGGTGTAGAGTAATGAACCCTGCCATGTTTGTATTGAAATCACCAACAGAGGATCATCACGCATATGATTGGGTTGGGAGCTTTATCCCAAAGGTGAAGGGAAATGATTTGAATAGCTGGGGAGACTTTTTATTTTTAGAATCGATGAATGAGCAAAGATATAGGGGATCCGCTGTGGTAAAGCACATGGCAAACAGAGACTTTGAAGTCGTTTCAAGTGTATGACTACCGCCTCACTTTTTGGCCCAGGCTGCAGAATTAGTGTTGCTGATTGTCGCGCTCAAGAAGTATGCAGACCAGGAAGTAATGGTGTACAGTGACTCCGCCTTTGTCACGTAAACGGTGCACGTAGGGTTAGCACATCGGAAAAAAAGGGAAGTGCTACCTCTAAGAGGACGGCTCTCTGGCATGAAGTCATATTGGACAGACTTCTTAGAGCACTACAACTTCCAATAACCATTGCAGTATAACATGCGCAGTTCACACTAAACAGGTAGATTTTAGTTCACGTGGAAATTAGAAAAAGTAGAGGAGAAAGGGGATATGTTGTATGTATAGAAGTAGGTATGTTAGTTGAAATATTTAAAAGTGGATGAAGTATGATGTTTAGTATGTTGAATTATTGTGATAAAAATGTTTAAAATTGTAAAAAATAAGGACTTGAGGAGAAGCGCTTCAAGGTAAGAAAAACTTGTGGATGCAGAGAGGGTGGTTCTTTAAACCCCTCTCAGGCATTGTGGCAACAAGACAGTACTGGTAACCCAGTGATGCCTGTAGCCTTATTAAGGATGGCGTTGGAATAGCTACACTACCCTGTGCACATCATTAGAAAAAACCTCACCACCACAAGTGTACAGAAGTGGTTTGGTTTTTGCATATAGTAGAATACGTTCTATTTTGTATAGTAAAATGTTTTGTGAGTAAAAAGATTATGATTGGGCACACATATGCACAATGAAGGAGCTAGACCGAGACTTAATGATTCCTTTAGCACTTGCATATAGACTCAGATATATGATCAATAAGGATATGTACTTTTGAGGTGAATTAAGTCACCGTAGCTAAGAATCATAGCACAAAATGTGTTTGCTAGATCGAGAATATGAGAGTTAATAAGTAATATTTTAACCTTATTTTGTGTCAAGAAAAAGTCTATGGATACATAAGATTGTTGCTTAGAAAAGGCACACGTTTTCATGGACAGGTCACCAGCGGGTGAATAAGGTCTAAAAGAAGACTTAATAGCTTGCTTAAAGATGAGAATGGAGAAATTAAACAGACCATGAAGCAAGGATGGTTGCATTGCCGATCACCGGCATTACATGCTTTAAGAAATAGGACAGATTTAGGAAAACCATCTTGTTTCACACAAGAAGTGACAAGGAGGCGAATGAGGATATTTCTCACACTTCTATATAGGATTAGGAATGATGCCAGCAAACAGTAGAATTGTTAGGAAAGGAGCTATGTGTGTCTTTTACGTGTATCACTACAAGTATCCCTGTCATTTCAGTTCCACTCAAGTGACAAGATTGTGGGGCAACGCAGAACACAGAAGGAGATGTTGCAACAACCAGAGATGCAGAGTTTCGTGTTCCCAAACTTTTTCCCAGAAATTAGACCATAGACTCACAAAACTTTGTTGAAAAGGTGGCACAATCGTTCCTTTATAGTGAAAGACAGTATACCGTCTGCAGTCACGGTGTAAGGCAGACGTGCTTGGACATTCCTTGCTAAAAATGTAAAGATCCAGGTTGAAGAATCCGCAGCACACCCACACCCATCGGAAGCAAGCATCGGGGAAGAACCACAGCATGTGCAGAATAAGTCTATGGTTAGAAAGAAGGACGCAGAGGCAGCCAAATAAAGTCAAAGAGTTTATTGAACTGTGGCTTATTTCGAGACCCTCTTTTAGTTACTGAAAATAAGAGAGTTAAGGGAAGATATTGGTTCTTGGGCCACAGGAGCTTGTTGACATTGGACTGAGGCACACTTAAGCCTTGAATAAGCAGAAGAGTATGCCAGATTTGGAATTAATGTTCGATGTTCGACAATTGGAAAAGAGAGCAGTATCCCGATTCCTCTCTTACTGACATTCTCTTTGGGGATGCCTATGGTGATGCCCATTGACAAGGCTTCACAGGTCGTTCATGCTTTTCTCGAGTTTGCATTGCACGCATATCCTGCGCTGGTGGGGAGAACTACTAGCATTCCTATTTTCCTGCAAGATCTTAAGAATGGCCCAGTTGTGTGAAGATTACTTATAGTTATCACTGAACAAATTCTTCAGCTTCCTGAGTACAGTGGGGAAAACACAGATGCCCCTGTCACCGGATAATGCACTTAGAATGGTTAGCCAAGTTTTTTACACTTTGTGTGCGAGCGCAATATAAATAAATGATCTTATCATATCATACTTGATTGAAGAATGTCCACATCTATGGCCCTCTCATGCTGTTGCTAAGAAATGGCATTGAACTAGACAAAGGCTTCTAGAACTTTCTCCTACAGAGGTAGCACATGCGAATATACCTAGTCTACTGATGAATGTTTCTATGATTGGTCCAGTAAGAAGAAAACATGCTGACATACTTCATGGCATGATTAGAAAGGCTCAGAAGAGAAAAATTAGGCCCAAAAGAAATACTAGGGAGAATGATCATAAGCTAAATGATTAACTGGACAGTACAGCACATTTGGGGAATACTCTATGGTATTAGCACATGAAAGAAGTAGGAAGGACGACCTCGAAGGAGGAATGCTTTTTATGTGCACTCCTACCGTATAGCATAGGGAGGTCTAAGATCTTCATAGCTATTGAAATAGACATCCAGACAGCACATAGTCTTTCGCACATAGTACTTTGCAGAACAAAAGGCTAGTTCATGGGCTGAAGAGGCCAATCTCAAAGGGGCAACTGAAATGACAGATCCAGATGAAGATGACTATATACAAGACACGAAGACAAGAAATAAGGCACAAATGAAGAACCATGTGATCAGATATGGAGTGAAATGAGCAGAAATCAGACGAGAAGCAAACAGAAAACTTGAGGTTTCAGGGAAATCTGCAGAAGAAATGTGTAGATGGAAGAACATAGGCCAGATGCAGATTTGAGGATCAGTGCTATTACCTGATGGATGGGAAGAAGGAGTGGTAATCTGCAGCCTGGGTGGTCACTGGTTGTTTTCAACCAACCATTGACATAGTGCAGAATGGATGCAAGCCTTTATAGCCAAGACTTGCTAAACTACTGACCTGGGTCGAAACAAAGGAAGACCCTTGCAGATAGGGCCTTTCGAGAGTTCAACGATGTGCTTCAGAAACAATGGCACAGGAAAAATTGGAGCAAATCAGAACTGTGGTCGAATCTTTGATGTACCAGGAACGAAACTTGGGACAGCAGTAATTATGGATCATTATTGGGCTTGTGGATCCAAAGCATATATGAAGCTGCCCAAAGACTGGGGAGGGATATGCACCTTGTTGAATGTTCATGTTCCTGCATCGGTGATTCGTATAAGTGACCTTAATATTGACAGTTTCCTGAAAGCAGATGCTCATCTGAGGAAGAAGAGATCTGTAGAGCTGATGTATCGAGTAAAGAGGGAGAATTATTTTTCTGCTAAATCCATAGAAGCTTTTGACTCTATCCCGTATGAACAGAGACTGTTCAGTAAGACTTCATCAGTGTTCACGTTCATTTTCATGCCGAGAATCCAGGTTGGAGCAAATACTAAATGGTTACAGATAACCAAAGGGAGTTACTGCAGATGATCAACACAACCATAAAGGGATTCAATGCTATCAAGAAGGAGCTGAGAGCCATAAAACTGATGACTCTTCAGAACAGATATGTCCTGGACATGATTACAGATATGGATGGAGGTATTTGTGCAAAAATCAGAGAATCATGTTGCACATTCAGACCTTCTCACGACAACGAGAATGGCACCTTGACTGAGGCCATAAAGATGCTAACGAAGCTACACATCCAGATGATAGACGAAGTGGAAGACATTGCTGATGACAGTTGGTCTGGAGAAGTTTTCTCATGGGTTCCACAATGGATGGCAGACATGTTCAAGTTTCTTGGAGCCCTGATTGTGTTAGTGTTTCTGGGAGTCTGTGCGATCAAGAGAATAATCACACAATGCAAGAAAACAGCAAAGAAAGCTATAGGGATAAAGATCATGATTGATGTTGAATGAGGATGGGAGGCCAGAGTTTTAACAGATGATGAGATATCAGAGAATTTGTGAAGGCCAGTATCCATGCACCTGAGGGAATGAAGTTTCTGTATCCAAATAAACTTAAGTATGTGGGAAGATGTATGTATTGCAGTCCAAGTGGACTGTGCATGCTTATGAATTGGAACAAGAATGAGCATGTGAAATCAGCTGGATGCCTGAAAGGGGTTATAAAGATATGGGTCCCAAAGAAACAGTTCTTCAGAAAAGGATGTTTAGATATGAAGACTGAGGGGAGACTGGTCGATGAATCGCCTAGAAGGGGGAGTGTAGCGAAGGAGCCAAGTACCCCCACCTCAACCATCTCGCCCACAGCACCTGTATGTTGGATGCCGGATTGTGAAACACGGGCAGTACAGGTGAAGATACCGATGCCTAGGAGAATCTGGGAAGCAAGGTTCCCATTGAGGAAACCATACTTGCATATGAGATAATACGATAGTCATTTGAATGAAATTCCGGAAGAAACAGGACGGTTATATGATGAAGAATGGTGACGTCATAACCACCACCGTCATACAAATGCAAAGCTGACGTATATAGAGAAGAGATGCAGAGACTAGAGATTGCAGACAATTCTATAAGCCATCAAGAAAATATCGAGATGAATGACATCTTGGGATCAATATGAAGAAACGTATGCTGCAGACATAATGAACATATCAAGCTATTTCACACATGTAAACATGCAAAGAAACGCAAGCAGATGAAGTATTTTTAAAGGCTAGCTAAGTAGTGAATATATTGCAGCATGCGCCAACATGTACATATATATTGGAGTCAGTAAAAGATGGATATTCCCACTACATAAAATAGCAGTGCTGAGCAACAGAAGGACGGCCGCTTTTCCCAATTTTCAAGTGTTGCGCCATTAGAAAACAAGTGAATTCACAAGAGTGAAACTCAGCAAGGCGAGGTTGGATGAGCCAAGAAGCGAAGGCCATATCAGACTAGGGTGAGCCGACATTGGATACAAATCATGTGAAAGAACAAAGCTCCCGTTCAGAAGGCATGGACAAAAACAAGACGAGGTCAGATATCCATTAAAGAATAGCATTTTAATACACTGAAAGCTCAATTTCGTGGTCTCCAGTTACGCGGGGAGAAGAAGTTGGACGAGCATGATGGTCACACCTACGCACGAAGGCAGAACGTGCCTTCACTCCCCTGAATTCCCCAGAGCAAAGAACATGTTCAAGGCCGAGTTCAAAGACCTAATTGACAGTGGACCACTGAAGTGATGATGGATGGATATGCTAATTGGTGGGAAGCTATGGTTAAGACTAGCTCATTTGCACCTGGACACTCAGCATGCGTGCCTGTTAGGGAGAATTCTCGGTTTAGGCTGAATTTCCTAACCTAGTGAGTCCCCCAGCAGCTTTGCTGGATTTTTGGGTTTTATCCTGCCAAGAGTGAGACTCTTTTACCTTCATTCTTGGACATGATTTGAATGTGTTTCTTTGGCTCTAGATGTGTTTAATGGCCTATGGGGTCTTTTACTCCATAGGGGTTCATGTGTTTTTGTGATCTGTGTTACACAGCACCCTCAGTGCAGTAACACAGGGATGTCATAGTGACTCCCCATTATAGACTCCATACCCTGGGACTGACTACGGTCTCCCAGGGTCTGTAAAGTCATCATTGACTTTACTAGTCTTAAATTCTGAACAGAACCAGTACAAACCATCATATTGTGGACGTACTGGCTGGGGCAATTCGATTGCCCCGGGGTCTGTTAGTCGAGGGGGCACGTCTCCATCCCCCCTGATTGAGTTTTGGCTGGTGGCAGTGGATACTACTTTTTATATTCAACCGCGAATATTTCTCTATGGGATTTTCCCATTGTTCGAGGCTACTATCTTTATTTATTTAATTACGATAGCCTCGAACATACCGCCGGTTTATTTAATTAATATTAATTCTCCGGTTGGTATTTTTTGCCAAAACTCAGTTCTAAAATGTTGTTTGTGTTCTCTTCTGTGACTCCAAACCAAGTCGAGCCTTTTGTTCCACTTTTTGGCGTGCTTCTCCACAGAAGCCCTCCAAAGTGATGCCACTCTGTCTGGGGTACTTAGGAGGGGGATTTAGGCACCCTGGACTGAGTTGCCTAGGCAACTCAAGTCGCACTCCGTCCTGATTGGCCCAAGTGGTGAGCCGGCCGGCTCCCCACTTAGCATATTTGGGTGTTTTCTGCATAAAAGCAGGGCTTTGGGGACTGGAACTTCAGAAGTCGCCACAGGACCTAGGAATCAGACGAGGGAGACGCTGAGCCGACCTGCCACGACGACACCACCGGTGGAGCCCTGCTGGACCGTCTCACCACTTTTCCCAACGACAGAGGAGATCTCCCGCCGGAGAGTCTTTTACCTTTGACTGGTGGGGATAACCAGTTTCACCGTCTTTTCGCCTTCCCGATGTACCTCGTGGCCGCCTTGCCTGTGCCAAGCACCCCGGCAACCGAGATACCACGTTTTACCACGACCGCAAATTAAAGGGTAATACTTTTAACCGGAAAACTCTGCGGCTGGTTTCTTCCCTGGCAGTGCAACAACCTTCATCTTTCCTCCAAGTCGAGATCTTCTCTTCCCCTGGACGACGAGACTTGCACCCGCTGCCAGGAACAACTGCCACTGCTGGAGGATCCTTCCCACTTAAGGTACCGTGTCCCGCCCAGCTTCCCTTGCCACTGACTGTATGGGGTAGATTTAGCCCCCGGCGTTCGAACCTGGGTTAGCCTGGGACACCCTGGCTAAACTTTTCTGAGCCTCTCTAAACTCTTTTCGAACTGTCTGCAAGACTTTTTAAGCCTAGGGTAACTGTGATCTTGGGCGCATTTGTGCTCTGCTCTCTCCAAGAGTGGGCCCAGCCTATGGACTTTGGCTCACAAGTGATTTTTGCTCTTCTGCCTTGCTAATAGTGTTCCTAAAGCTTAGAGTGGTGTACCTTCCCATATTCCATCTTTTTCCCTCCCTTCTTCATGAACTTGTTGGAGTGCCATCTATAGTTAAGTGCTCACCTCTCTATGAAAATAAGTGGTGTTAACTAAGACTCATCTGATAAGGAATAAGGGTTGTATGTACTATAATAGTAACTGTGTTTAGAGTGTTTTACGATAAGAGTGCTGGAGTGTTTCAAACAGTGTGTTTTTAAATAAATAATTATATACTTTGATACCAAAGCTCTGGTTAGTGTTTGCTTGTATTATTGTGCCTGACTGCCTATTGTGTATACTTTGCATACTGCCTAACCCTTCTTGAGAGAGGTCTGACTGCTCAGCCACAGCTACCAGGTAAATCTGGGTGGTACAGACTGCTACCAAGAGGGTTTACTGCTAACACCTGTAGTCCTAAATCTTTTGCAGTGTTCCCAAAGGGATCTGCCCAGGTTTCTGCCCAACAGTGCCGCCAACGTAGGTTGGGAAGAGATTGACGGAGGTTAGAAAGTACCCAATAATAGAGGACCGCATGATCAAGGGTTCTATAGTTGTGTAGCCAATTAGACGTTGTATATTTAGTGACGTTCATAGTGACATATTTTGGGGAAGGGCTTAGTTGCCCCACCTGATGTTAAGAAGCCTATGACATTATTCCACTGCTCTAAACGAGTATGGATTGTATACCTAGATGGTCCTTGTAGAACCTATCCCACTCACCATTAGGTTTTTGTAGTTTGAGAGATCATGATGAGGGATGTCTGTTGATATCCGTTGTACTCCCTGTTTTAGATAATTGAGATTAAAACAGTATCTTTTGTCAACTACCTGAGTTGTTTCTATTATTGATGTTTGAGTAAACTCTGCATCCACCGTCCATCTCTAAGGTATTGCTAACCCATCTTAAAGGGCTGGGAGTAACACCAGTTCAGTCCGGTTAGCACGTAGAACAGCTTTGTCCTTGTGAAACGTCAAATAGGGTGGTTTTGCAGAAAACACCTGGATTTCACCCACTCGCCTGGCCAAAGTTATGGCCACCAAGAAAGCCGTTTTCCAGGAAGGATGTGTAGATAAAATGCTTGGTACATGGGCTCAAAAGGCGGCTTGATAAGTCTTGCGAGTAGCACATTGAGCTCCCATGCTGGCACTGGGTGAACTGCAGGTGGAAAAGTCAGCCCACGCAAAACCTCCTTCACCAGCCAGTGAGAGCACAGGGATGTTACCCCTGCAGCATGGCTGTACCTAGAAATCGCAGCTGGGTTCACCATAATGGAAGAATACAATAAACCTGATTGAGCAAGGGACAACAGATAGGGCAACAGATTCTCCAGCCGGATCGTCTGAGGTCGCAGCTACTGGTTTCTGCACCATACTTGAACATGCTTCCACTTACTCTTGTGGCATTTCAAGGTGAACGGAGCGCTAGGTCTGGCCAATATCACCTGGCAATCTCAAGGGACAGAGCCCCGAACTCCAAGAACACAGGAGCCAGGCCGTTAGCCAGGTTGTGGTGCAGTACCGCTCCGAGATTCCTGGACAGGAGCGACTGGTGTGGGCACAGCTTGATTGGTTTTGCTGATGAAAGGGAAAGTTGGTCGGAGTACCAACATTGTGTCAGCCACACAGGGGCCACTCATAACAGTTTGCATTGATACAGTCTGAAAGTGTATAGGACTTGAGGCACCAAAGGAATCGGGAGAAAGCAAACAAAATCATCCCTTCCCATGGGAACACAAAGGTGTACCCCAGGCACTCCGGATGGGGGAAGCGGCTGGCAAAGGTCTTGCAGCGACTGTTGTGTGTGGCAAAGAGGTCGATCTCTGCAGTGCCCCACATTTCAAACAACAAGTGAAGCTGGTCGCTCTGAAGTTCCCACTCATGGCAAGAGCGTAACTCCCTGCTGAGGAAGTCTGCCAGTGTCTGAATCCCCGGTAAATGAAGGGGAATAAGAAACATGCCCTGCTGTAGAGCCCAATGCCCGAGGGCTTGGGCCTCCATCGAAAGCTGTGGGGACCTTGTTCCTCCGTGCTTGCAGACAAAGCATTGATGTTGTGTTGTCGGTGTAAATCCATACCACCTTTCCCCTAAGGAGGGGAAGAAAGGACTTCAGGCCCCAAAAAATTGCTTGTGGCTCGAGCAGGTTGATGTGCTTGCTCTTTTCCTCATCTGACCAAAGACCCCTGGTGTGTTGGTCTTGACAGTGGGTGCCACAGCCCTCCAGTGAAACATCTAACATGATAGCGGCCTGACAGTCTGGCAACCTGAAGGGGGCACCTTGTACCAAATGTTCTCTCACTAACCACCAGCAAAGGCTACATTTGAAAACCGATGTCAGAGCAATGCAGTCATCCCAGGACCCTGAGGCCTGGAACCAGAAGGGCATCCAAGAATTTGTGCACCGGTCTCTTGTGTAGCCCGCAGTTGATCAACGGGATGCATGATGACAGCATCCCCAGCAGGGATCCGTAGTTGCGGACTGGCGTTCCCTGGGCACCGTTGAGACAGCGCACCTGGTCTAGAAGAGCTGCCACCCATTTGTCTGAGGGTCTGGCGCTGCAGGTTTGGGTGTAGAATCTTACTCCGATAGAGTGCCTGTTGCGATGGTGCAAGGCACACATTTGGGAAGTTGAAGGAGTAACGGGGGAGGATGGAGGCCCATGTGAATCTATGAACAATACCAATGGTACAGTTACAGGTAAGCAACTAATTCTTCTCCAGCACTGGATCTTTCATAGATTCACATGCTTGAATAGAATACGAGGAAGTAGAAGCATACAGCAGGACCCCACATCTGCCCAACAGGAGCAGGGGTTACCACCCCTAAAATCACATACACATTTCTCAGTATGAACACAGCCTGTTGTGCACGAGTACAGTGACATTACACAAATTCATGCATCATGTAAAGAAGCGAAGGCGAGCAAGGAAGCTCCTATTTTATGAAAATAGATGTTGCAACACTGCCAGGCCAACCACTTATTCTCTTCAGATGTCTTCTTCCAGGCAGTAGTGCTTAGCAAATGTATGGATCATGCTCCATGTGGCCGACTTGCAAATGTCTTTGAAGGATACTCCTGCATAGAACACTGCCGTTGCTGCCTTCACCCTAGTCGAGTGAGCGGTCACTGGGAATGTGAGCAGGTCACCCTTTACTTCATGGCAATGCGTGATGCAGCAGGCGACCCAGCAAGATACATGTTGTTTAGAAATAGCTTGTGCCTTATGCCTGCAAAAGCGATGAACTGTCGGCAAGGTATATGAAAGGAATTTGTGCGTTGAATGTAGAATTTTAAGGCATGTTTCATGTCCAAAGAATGTAGGGTATGCTCAGCCGGCGTAGTATGATTCCTGAAGAGGGTCAGTGAACACAATGTGCTTCGTAAGTGTCATTTCCAAAAACTCATTCAGGTAAGAATCTTTGATACGGTTTGAGTGAGACTATGTGGAACATTGGATTCACGCACCAAGCCTGGAGTTCACAAATGCGTCTGGCTGAATTTATCACAATCTATAATGCCACTTTTCACAAAAGTAACTAAGTCGATAGTTTTGTAGGGTGAGACCATTAGAGCCGCCAGTACCATTATGAGTTCCCATCGGTCACAGAATTGGCAAGGTAGTTCAGAGTAAACCTTTAAGAAGAGTCTTGACCGCTGGGTCCAAGATGGTGCTTGAGGCCCTCTTGCATAGGCCGTAATAGCAGAGAGGTGAATCTTCAAGGTGACTTGCGATAGGGCCACTTTAGCCACGAATAGCATGTAAGGTAATAGCTGATTCACTTTACTTTCAAAGGGTCTAGAGCATGTCTTTTGCACAGCACAGTGAACCGTTCCACCTTCTTTGCATATGTTCTACGTGTGGAAGGAGCTCTTGCTGCCAGGATGATGTCCCTGGAATTCTTCAGGCAAACTAAAATGGGTGAGTGGCCGCTGTTCAGCAACAAACCCTTGAGGGAGAGGGCAGCAGGGTTGTGGTGCTGTGTCTGGCCGTTCTGCTGTGTCAGCAGTGCTTGGTCTGCCCTGAGGTGTATGCGTGTCTTGACTACCCATACTCAGTAGAATCAGCTACCAGATATGTCTGGCCCATGCTGGGGCAATGATTATCAGCTTGCATGGCTGTTCCTGAACTTGGCTTATTACTCTGTATAGCAATGGAATCAGAAGCAAGGCGTATGTGATTTTGTTGTACCCCCCAGGGATCCTGGCTCTGGATATCTTGTCACAAAGTGGGGGCACCATGCATTGGGCTTCGTGGTGAAATGGTCAATCTGTGGTGACCCCTACCTCCTGAAGACCTGCTGGAGTCCCCCTCCTGCCCAGCTCCCCTTTGGGGTATTTTGTGTAGACTCTGCTGAGTCGATCTGCTATGGTGTTTTCTTTCCCTGGTAGGTATTCTGCTCTGGTGTGGATCCCTTCTTCGAGGGCCCACCTCCACAGGTTTTGTGCCTCTGCTGACAGCAGTGCTGATCTTGTACCCCCCTGTTTGTTGGTGTAGTGCATCAACGTTGTGTTGTCCGTCTGCACTGTAACAACCTGACCCTCTTGAGACTGGCTGAAAGGATTTCAAAGCCCACTGGATGGCGCTCAGTTCCAGTATGTTTATATGTAGTCTTGACTCTAATGACCATGCTCCCTTTGCCTGAAGTGTGCCTAAATATGTTCCCCAACCTGTAGGAGAGGTGTCCGTTCTCATGGGTGACTGAAAGGGCATCCCCTTTGAAGGTTGCTTTGTTCCCCCCACCATTGCCATGCTTGGTGGAAACTGACTCAGGTGAATGATGTCTTTCCAAGAACCTGTGACTTGTGTCCACTGGCTGTCTATTTCTTCCTGGATACACATGAAGACATCATGCCCATAGGGACATTTTCATCAAACTGTGGAGGCTGTCGCAGACATGAAAAGGCCTGCCAACTGGATGAGGGCTACAATCCTTTCAGGGGATGGTTTGTTAGGAGGAGGGTTGTCTAGATCCGCTCCTAAGAACCTGACTGCCTGTGATGGGGCATCTGTGGATTTTGTGGTGTTGATAGGTAACCCCCGGCATGGTGATGGTGAGCAGTGACTGAGTCATGCTCTGGTGAGTCTGGTCCTCTGAGGTAGCTGCGAGAAACCAAAAGGTGTCTCACCCGCTCGTCCTCAGGGATCGGTCAGGCAGGTGGCCAGGATATGGCCATCGATTTTGGATCCAGTTCCTGGGGAGGACCAGTGCAGGTCTTCGGGAAGTGGGACACCTAATGGCGAGACACAATATCCCTCTCTTCCCTGCAACATCTTTACCCCATCCTACCCAGTAGGATATATAGAAACTTTACCTCCCGAACCATTTCCAGCACAAAGATTTTCACACGGACATTC
This sequence comes from Ambystoma mexicanum, assembly GCF_040938575.1. Lineage (NCBI taxonomy): Eukaryota > Metazoa > Chordata > Amphibia > Caudata > Ambystomatidae > Ambystoma > Ambystoma mexicanum. The sequence continues at coordinate 670,720,633 of NC_090936.1, forward strand.
CGCTCTAGGAGAAAACAGACCCACACCGAGCCGTGTACCCGACATGCCCTACTACATATGTTCAGGCAAGGTCAAGCAATGAACCATTCACACCTGACTTCCATTAAACCTCCCCACACAGATAAATGGCAGAGCCCGAGAGCACACGCTAAGCGAGGCAAAGCATATGAAGGAACAGCAGTTTCAAGGCAGCAGCTCAACGAGGGAAGAATGATGGCAAACCACAAAGGCTGCACAAAGAGGGAGATACCCTTGACCTTTCCGGTGGAAAGCCCTTATTTTCTAGACACCTTCGGATTTAAGCACATAAGGCCAAGAAAACAGACAGAAGAATCCTGTATTGTGTGTCAGAGATAGCCGGGGACCCCCTGCACGGCTGATCAAGATCTATTTCAGCGGCTAGCCGCTGTGGTACTGTCGTTGGTTCCAGGATCAAAGAAAGATCTACACATCCGGTGAGTTGAGGAAACCGATGCAAGACCGCTCTGTGTTCAAGTCAAGGTTGCAAGTGGCAACATTGTATACAAAGAGCAAGGATAAAGATTGCTGAACGCGTGTGATGAAAGACGCGAGGACAGCCTAATGGCTGATGGATGTTTGAACTGTAGCGTGGATGTTTGAACTGTAGCGAACAAGATACAATATTTGTGACAAGGTGGTGCGAAGCCGCGAGTGTGCTCAATTAAAGGTCTCTATAAAATATGCAGCCGAGAAGTGGCAGAAATTAAAGTAAAAGATAAATAATAAGAATTGGTGTGAATCGAAATGGCCCCGCAACGGTTTAAGCAAAACCCATTGCACCATCGAAGGTATTGATACAAAGGGGTCTGAGCCTGAACGAGGAGGATCTGTGGTCCAATCCCGAACGAGGGAGACTGATTGCGAACCTTTGAAAGTGGAAATCCTGACAAAAAAGGAACTTTGGTGTTTGTTGGTTACATCAGACCCTCTGCAATAAGAGTGTGTCATTGGGAGAGAGACTTTGGCACAAGATGCTTATTACCTGTGCTTTGAACTGTTTCCTCATGGCCAAGAAACCATTGTGTGTCTGAAGCTCACACGTGCCGCCTTGTCCCGTGTTGAAAACGTGGAGAAGGGAAGCCATCTGCTCAACCATCCTGACATTATTTCTTGAACACTTTCTTTTGCTTACATTGTTGTCCCATAGATTTTGTATTCAGAAGTAAGGATTGGCAATAGGTTTGTTAGTATAGGCCCTATTATTTTTACAGAGACTCCACTAGAACTGAGTTCTTATTATTTGATGGTCGTAGATTGCTCCCATCCTAAGATTTAGGATTAGATAGGCATTCAACCAACCCACTGAAGTTCAATAAACGCCCTTGAACTGTGATCCTTTGTGTCTGTCTTCACTGTTTGATACCATGCCTTCCTTACACAGCCTTTACAAGCTAGTCGACTTTATATGGAGAGATATCCACAAATGAGCTACCAGCAGCACTAGAGTGAAAGCTCTCAATGCTGATTTGAACCAGACGGGAAGATCTCAGAGCTGATAGTACCGGGCACCTACTGTAAATCTTAGATAGGTCCTGTGGGCCAGGTGTATTGGTATATCAAAGTAGGTGTCTCCCAATTTAATAGTCACCAAGAAATTACCCTTCAGTATCCATGGAATGATCTGCTGGAAGGTGATCATCTTGAACTTGATGTGCTTCACGTGCTTGTTGAGGCGGCACAGATCCAGTATCGGATGCCATTCTCTGCCTTTAATCCTTACGAGGAAGTATCAGGAATAGAGTCCCATTCCTCTCTGATGGAGCAATGCCCTTTCTAAAGCCGCTTTCAATAACAGCGTTGTGCCTCCAACCTGAGGTTATGCCGGCAGGGTGGTTTTCTCCTTTGTGATAGATACCTTGATGGAGGTTTTATGAATTCTAGCAAGTGGCCTCTGGATACTTGGTTCATCACCCATTTAAGGTTGTCTTCTGCCAGTGGGCTAAGTGGTGGGTGACCCCTTCTCCCAGAGGGGTGCAGTGTGGGACAGAGGTTGCTGGATAGTCAGGCCTGCTTGGACGTCTGGGGTTGCAAGTGCCCTGAGCCCAGTCTGTCTCTTTGTGCACCATATTTAGTAGAGAACTACTGGTACACCTAGATGATGGCAAATGCGCCGATGACGACGGGTGTGTTGTGTATCCTCTGCTGGATGAGGTGCAGAATTTGCCTGAAGTTCCTCAAAAGGATCAAAACGGTCTGCGGTCCCAGTCCTTCACAAACTAATCGCTTTGGCCATGTCAGTCTTTATTCTTTTAAGATGGTCATCTGTCTTTTTACCAAACAGCTTATAGCCATCGAACAGCATGTCCAAAATCTGAGCCTGAACTTTTGGACGTAAATTGGTTGCCTTCATCCATGCCCAATGCCAGAGTATGGCACCATTTGCCATCTGCCTAAAGCATACCTCTGCTGCGTCCACTGCAAAATCTATTGCATGATCTGACATGATCTCCCTCTCTCCGACGATGTTCCATAATTCGTCCTGTTGATCTCTGGCAGATTTCCTAAGAATCTGTTCATCTTATGCCAGAGCTCCTTATGGTTGCAGGCGGTCATGGCCAGGGAATTGGCCATTCTAATTGACAGTGACACAGAGGGTCAAACATTCCGCCCTATGGACTCCAGTTTTCTACCTTCCTTGTCCTGCTGGGCTGTAGTTTTCTCCTGGCTGTCACTGTTTTTACCGAATCTGGCTTATGGTGACCTCTTAGACACAGCAGTGTCATATCACAGGCTTTATATTTCTTCTCTGGTCAGGGGGTGGTGGCCCATTCTGAGAGCGAGTTCTATAGTATGGCTTCCCTGGTCTCCCATATGGTTTCCAAAATGGGTATAGCTGTGGTTGTTCGGTGTCTCAAAGCACCACATTTATCTCCCCCTGGAACACCTGAAGGTCTAACATCTGTGTGGATCTGGATATATTGCTCTACTTTCATCTCCAAAACTGGAACAGTAGCTCGGACAACCTCCTAAATATTAGGAAGATCAGACACCTCCTTCCTTCAACACCACCAAGCATCTCTTAACCACTCGTCTTCTCTAAACCGAACTACTATGCCAGCATCCCCTTTGGTCTCCCCAACTATGCTTTACTTTCTTTCGACAAGATAATTTACTTCGCTACCAGGACTCTCTTTGAACTCCCTCACTTCACACCTACTTCCTCGTACCGTCACCAGGCTGGATGGCTGACGATGCACAACAAGGCCACATTTAAATTTCTTCTCCTAGTTCATAAATCTATCCACAGTAAGACATCACTGTATCTATCCTCCTCTATCCAACTCTATAAGTCTTCTCGTAATTTCTGCTCTGCCTCCTCGACTATCCTTGTGGTTCCATGCCCTCCCTTTGCTTCCTCTTCCTTCTGCTCATTTTCTCTTCTTGCTCCACTTGCATGGAATTCTCTTCCCCCATACATTCAAGAAATAGTCCACATGGATTTGTCCAAAACCAAACTAAAAGCATACCTCGTCGCCTCAGAGTTACCCTCTTAGTCTACCTCTCATCCTCTGCCTCCACTCTCGCATGTCACCCATCATGGTTGCATCCTGAGCACAGCTGGCGGTACTGCCTACCAGTATCACTCCATTACCGCACAGCACAAAAGGCTGACTCTGAAAATGTTGATTTGTTTTTTGCAGATTTTGCTGCAATTATATGTGGGGGTAGGATACGATAATATATAAGGTAGGGGCAGTATGGGGGACTGTGGGGGTTTCTCCTCTGCATATAATTGGTCAGAAAAAAAGATATTTTCAGATTCAGCATTTTCTTTCCTCGCAATAATCACATAGATGCCGCCTACCTGCACTTAAAAATGTCCATTGTTCTTTGTCCTTAATCTATGCATGTCCATTTATGTATAGTCCCCTGGCACTGTGCCATTAACTCCCCTCCACAACCTTGTCAGAATGTCCCTCAAACTCGCCCGATTGCAAGAAGCTCACCTCTTCCCGTCAAATCAATTTCTTATCTATTTTACATTATTTTGTGATCAAAAGAGCATTGTTCCTCCTGTATATCAAATAAATAAATGCATATAATGGTGTGGATCAAGGCGATATCGTCAGGCAGAGAGGATCCTCCAGGAGAGTCTTGTTTCTTTTGTTTAGTCATTACATGGTCATCCCATTTTTCATTTTCTTTTGGTGATTCCTGTGGGATCTCCCTCTCCTCTGGCTATTCCGCTGGCATTCCATCATCTGAGGAAGCGTGATATGGATCTCCCAATGGGTCATCCTATGGGGCAGGATTTTCTGGCTGCATGGATATACTGGAGTGTGCCAGGGTGAAAGGCTTCTCTGCCTCTGAACTAGAGGTACTGTTGTGGGTTTCTGGCTATCTTAGGGGGGCCTGTGGCTCCTTGGCACCCTTAGCTAAACATAGTCTTTGTCACCTTGAAACCGTGGCAAGATATTTTGGAGTGATTGCATGAAGGCGGTCTGGAATGGGTCCTTAGCATTACCTAGGGGTTCAGGGGCTGGTTGCCAAGGGGGGCTCACTTATTTATCTTTGCAGACGTGTCGGCATCGCTACGTGTCGCTGTGTCGTTTGGTTGCCAAGGCAACATGCGTCGGTTACTTTTGCATCAGTGTTGATATACACTTATGCAGTGTAAGTCTATAATAACAAACACTTTTGGGTTAGGGTGAGGATCTTAGTTCTCCAAAGAAAGAAAGCAAGCTCTAAACGCTTAACTATCTAGAGAAGCATTTTAATTGACAGTGGTTAGGCTGTGTGCACATCTCAGAGGTACACACGCCAGTATTCCTGGATTTAAGAAGATTTAAGAATATACTAAGGTGGGATTTCACTACCTAAAGAAACTAGGACTAATCTGTGTCAATAAGTTCAACTTAAGTTTCTCTGTGTTCAAAATCGGCGCTTGTCCTCACAACTATCAAAAAAAGAAGACACAAACTTCTATACAGAGTTATTGAGGATGTGTGTGTGAAATTATATTGTTTAATTTGTGTGAAGCTAACGCAACTCGTTTTATGATGAACCCCTGAAGAAGTTCAGACTACAATTAGAAGGAGATTGTACTTAACGAAACATGTTGGGTCTAGTCCAGCTATATTTATAATAGTTTAGTATCTATCCATACAGGAATTTGTCTGATGTATTTGAGCACAGCTTGCCATAATTGGGCATTTGCATCAGGTGGTAATACCAAATCATCATGTGTTACACTGAGTCATCAGAAGACCTGTTAGCACTTAACACTTGTATTTGTGTCATTTTAATGGTTTGTTATAGTGTTTTGAATTACTCTACCTCAACATTGTTTTGTCAATTGCAACATTATACACTTTTAACAGTCAGAATGTGTTTTTTAATGTAAAATGTAATTCTTTTCCTAATAATACATATATATATATTTATTTAAATCCATTCCAGTTTCTATACAGCTCTGTTCAGAAATATCTATTTTGAGATTGTCACCGAAGAGGAATCACCCAGAGAATTCTTAGAAAGCCAGACTTAGTGGCTTCTGCCTTTAGCATCTTTAGAGTGTGTAGTAGGCTGGGTCTTTGTTATATCATGACCAAGTAGGGCCTGCACTAGAAAGAGAGAGAGAGAAAGAGAGAAAGAGAGAGAGAAAGAGAGGAGGCCCATTAGTATATTCAACCCCCTTTTCCAACTCGATGCAACATATATATTTAACGATCATTAGATGGTCAAATCTGCTCATATTCAGTGTGATCATAGTGCACAGAAAAGAATGCCCTGCAAATTTCCCTTGTTATATGATATCACAGAAAATGCCATGTTTTAGGGGGATGGATGGAGGGTTGTATGGAGGAAAGGAGAGTGTGCCCTAGGAATACAGTAGTCACCACAGGGAGTAACCTTTCCTTCTATGCCCCACCCCCTTTCCTCCAGACTTCATGGGGCATTACCAAGCATCCTCTTCCTAAGGTGGAGGGCATGACCCCAAGCAAAGATGCTCTGAAGAACTGCCCGAATGCAGAATCAGCCCTGCTACTTCTGTCCATACAGTAGTGCTTGGGAAAGGTGGACAGTGACGCCCACGTTGCCACTTTGGCAATCACGTCCTACCTAACCTATCTCTGGTATGCCACAGCTGCGGCTTTTGCTACAACAGGATGTGCTCTTGACACCACAGTGCCTGGTTGAGCTACACTGCAAATGATAAACAGTTTTGTCTTTAAGACCAAACTAGTTCTCTCTAGATAAAACTTAAGAGCCCTCCTAACATCTAGGCAATTCAAGACCTGCTCTGTTTGGGATCGAGTTTTTGGAAAAAACACTTGTAAAGTGATCTCCTGGTTGATGTAGAAAGAAAAGACAACTTTTTAAAGGAATTTAGCATGTGCACGCATGACCACCTCATCTCTGTGGAATGTAGTGTATAGTCCTAAAACCGCCAGTGCCTCTATCTCGCTGTTGAGTCTGGCAGAGGTCACCGCCATTAGGCAGGCTGTCTTCCATGTCACTAATTGTCCAATAATCTTACTGAGTCTTCTGAAAACACCTTAAGACACTGCTCCCGCCGCCCCTCTCACCCCCCTGAGGATTGAAACTGTTTGGATTTACTCTCCCGAATTCATTCTTTTAAACTGTATGTACCTGTTCTACTCCTTTAACCAGCGCCTTGATGCCTTCTGGCTTGCAGCGCTTTATAGATGCAAAAATAAATAACTGCATAAAACATCGGTTAAAATGGTTTGTGTGAAATAACCGCCAGGACCATGTTCAAGTCCCATTCTGGGGGAAGGGCCTCTGGAGCAGGCCTTCAAAATGTTGCAGAATTTCCCGATTAGATGTAGAGAAAACCATTACCTCAGTGCTCCTATACACGCTTATTGCAGCCAGAAATGTTATGTATGATGCTTCTGCTGGCAAAGCGCGACATAAATGAGAGCGCTTTTTCCAACGAGCACATCGGAGGGTTGATGTTCTTGTCGATTGTCCAGTGACGGAACCTGTCCAATTTACTTACATTGGGAGCACGCAGAATGCTACCTAGCAGCCTGAATGCTTTTCAGTTTTTCCTGGTATAATCCAAAACAACCTAGCGTCAGTTCTTCAGGAACCAGTTTACAAAGCTCAGCGATTGAAGGGATGTACGCAACACTTTCTTTCCCTGAGATAGTATTTCAATATACACTGGTAGAAACACCATTCCTTCCCGCGTAAGCTCCATTCGATCTGAGAAGGTTCTTGCTGACCAATGTGAGGCTATGAAGATCAAAGATCACTAGCGAGTCAAGCGGCACTTCTTGGAATATGGGGAGAGGCATAGAGGCTCTGCTTGCACCAATGAATCTGAAATACAACTCCCAGCAAAAGATGTACCAGTACCCCTCTCAACGCAAATAACTTGCATTTTATATTGTTGTCTAATCCAAACAAGTCTAGCCAAAGGATTCCCCGTCTACTGAAGATCGTTCCAACTACAGAAGGGTGGAAACTGATTTGTGGTTGTATGGATACATCCTGCTTAATGAGACCCCTTACATATTCTCTGTCCCTTGCAGGTGAATGGCTCTCAGAAGGATGGCATGCTCCAGAGCCCATCCCGAAATCTGAACTTACAATCTGCATAAAACAGTGTATCCGGTTCCATCCTGCTTGTTTATATTGAACATGCAGCTAGAGTTGTATGTTGTAATGAGCATTGTCTTCCTCTCCAGAGATGGGAGAAATGCAATCAAAAGAAATTTGGATCACTTTGAGCTCCAGTACACTGATATGCACCAGTTGCTCAGGAGGAAACCATTCTGTGAATTGCCTCGGTCCCCAGCCCCGGAGTCATTGGGACCATGAAGAGATGACGGGGCTATAGCCTGTATTCCATCTGGAGGCAGACCGGAGCACAGTAGCCCAAGCACCGGCTGAAAGCAGAGGGATCACCATCATGGCAAGGCTGGACTGCAACAGAAATAGGACACCAGCAGTGGCACCCAGGAGCTATGAGGTGAACCCAGTTATTCGAGCTGAGGAGACGCGCCTAGCGTCCGCAAAGACACAGCTGTTGCTAGTATGACAATGCAGAATGCACAGCCTCCATACAGAGCATCAAGCCATATCCCAGTCCCCATACCCGCACCAGCGTAGAGGGGCAGAAGGAATGGGCCCTCCCCAACCCTGGAGAAGAAAGACAGGCCCATTCTCCACGGTAGGGGGTGGACTTTCTCCCACCTAGCCACAATAAAGGGAAAGGGACAAGAGACCCAGATAGGCATTAAAGATCCCCTGGACGAGCCTAGAGGTGGGAAAAAAGGGGCATGTTGCAGTATGAACCAGAGGAAGACCCTGAGTTGCTCCCCTGGGTCAATTGAGAAGGAGTAAAGAAGAGAACGCACATGGGGCAGAAGAGACCAGACCAATGAGAAGAGAACCAATTCTTACCACAATCACATAGTGAAGAGTGCTCAGAAAACCTAAATGTGTTGCCTGCCGAATGTGTTGACTAATATATCAAGATACTTCGGAGAAACAACTGTTGTCTTCCAGGCTCTTTCCACAGGGTTTGACACTTTTTTTTAAATTTATTTTTTAAAGCGCTTGTTAGGCAGAAACCTGTGCAGTTCCCTTGGGGAACACTGCAAAAGATTTAAGACCACAGGTATAGCAGTAAACCCACTTGGTAGCAGTCCGCACCACCCAGATTTACCTGGTAGCTGTGGCTGAGCAGTCAGACTTCCCTCAAGAAGAGTTAGGCAGTATGTAAAGTATACACAATATGTACTCAGACACAATAGCACAAGCAAACACTGACCAGAGCTTGGTTTCAAAAGTATATAGTTATTTATTTTTTTAAGAACACATAAGTTGAAAACACTCTAGCAAAGTATAGTAAAAAAAACACTTCAAACGCAGTTATAATGAAAGCAGTTCCGACCCTTACTCCTATCTAGACAACTCTAAGTTAACACCACATAATTAAAACAGAGGTGAGCGCTTAACGTTAGATGACACTCTAGTAGGTTCAAGAAAGGGATAAAAAGAACAGAAATGGGTTAAACACACCACTCTAAGGTCCAGAACACTTGCAATAGGCTCAAAGAAGCACAAAGTCACAAGTGAGCAAGGGTCACTAGGCAGGGCCCACTCTTAGAGTAGCCGGAGCGAAAATGTGCCCAAGATCACACTGTTATTAGGGATTCAAAGTCTTGCAAAGAGTTAGAAAGAGTTTAGAGTGGCTTAGAAAGTTTAGCCAAGGTGTCCCAGGCACTCCCAGGGTCGAAAGCCGGGGGCTAAATCTACCCCGTACAGTCGGTAGCAAGGGAAGCCAGGCGGAACACGGTACCTTAAGCGGGAAGGATCCTCCAGCGGTGGCAGTTGTTCCAGGCAGTGGCAGCAAGGCTCGACGTCGGTCAGGGGAGAAGAAGTTCTCGTTGAAGAGCAGAAGAAGAAGGTCGTTGCACTGCCCGGGAAGAAACCAGCCGCGGAGTCCTCCGGTTAAAGGGTTGTACCGACTTTCGTGGTTGGGGTAAAAGTGGTGGGGTTCCGGTTGCCGGGGTGCTTGGCACTGGCAAGGCGGCCACGAGATACCTCGAGAAGCGAAAAGAAGGCGAAAACTGGTTGTCCCCACCAGTCAAGGGAAGGAGCCACTCCGTTAAGAGTTCTCCTCGGTCGTCGGGAAAAGTGGTGAGACGGTTCAGCAGGGCTCCACCGGGTGGTGTCGTCGAAGCAGGTCGGCTCAGCTCTTCCCTCGTCGGATTCTTGGTCCTGTGGCGACTTCTGAAGTTCCAGTCCCCAAAGCCCTGCTTTTATGCAGCAAACCCCCATTCACCCAGCCTAGCTGTCACTCAAACATGCTAAGTGGTGAGCCGGCCGGCTCACCACTTGGGCCAATCAGGACGGAGTGCGACTTGAGTTACCAAGGTAACTCAGTCCAGGGTGCCTAAATCCCCCTCCACCCCTCCTAAGTACCCCAGACAGAGTGGCACCACTTTGGAGGGCTTCTGTGGAGAAGCCCGCCAAAAGTGGAACAAAGGGCTCCACTTTGGGTCAGAGTTACAGAGGCGAACGCCAACGCCATTTTAGAATCAAGTTTTGGCAAAAAGTCCCAACCGGAGTTATAATAATAAATATATAAACCGGCGGTATGTTTAAGGCTACCGTAAATAAATAATTAAATGTGTTAGCCTAAAACAATGGGAAATCCCATAGGGAAATATTCGCGGTCGAATATAAAAAGTAGTTTCCACTGCCACCAGCCAAAACTCGATCAGGGGGGACGGAGACGTGCCCCCTCGACTAACAGACCCTGGGGCAATCGAATTGCCCCAGCCAGTACGTCCACAATATGATGGTTTGTACTGGTTCTGTTCAGGATCCAAGACTAGCAAAGTCTTTGGTGACTTTACATGCCCTGGGAGACAGTAGTCAGTCCCAGGGTATGGAGTCTATGTTGGGGAGTCCCTAGGACACCCCTGGGTCACGGCACAGAGGGTGCTGTGTAACCCACATCACAAAAATACATGAGGCCCTATGGAGTAAAAGACCCCATAGCCCATTCAACACAAGGTTTAACCCAGAAAACACACTTCAACATGTCCAAGAGGGAGGGTAAAAGAGTCTCACTCTTGGCAGGAGAAAAAAAGAAACCCCAGAAATCCAGCAAAGCTGCTGGGGGACTCACTAGGTAGGGAAATTCAGCCTAAACAGAGAATTCTCCCTAACAGCGCTCACACAGCCCACAGGCATCGAGGAACTTTTGCAGGAATTTTTTTGTTTTTTTTGTTGCATAATTGTTTTTTTTGTCTTAGTTGCACATTTATAACGTGCTTAAATACCCAGAGGTATCTAGGCGCGGACCCGGGGATCGAACCTGTGTTGCTTTGTGTCATCTTATTTCCAAGACGAACACGTTGCCTCTTGAGCTATCCTCCCGTGACGACATGATTCCAATGATCTGACAAGTGCAATTGGAGCCTCCTCATCTGCAGACATGTATGTGGGACTGTGATGATGCAGGCCACCACGATTTTCTGGAACCATCAAGATGAGATTTTCTCTCAATTGACAAAGCAAGCAGATGCCTCGTATGTCCCCGACCTGTTCCTGTTTAGGGAAGACACCCCATCAAACGGTGTCCCAGCATAGTCAAATAAATTGAATGTTTGAGTCAGATGAAAGTGAGACTTATCTTGATTTCCACAGAGGCCTAGCTCGAACAGCCGGTCTAGAAGTACAGTTAAGGCTGCCCTAGCTTGTTTTGATAAAGCTGCGCAGAACAGCCAATCATCCAAATATTGACCTCTGACATACATAAGCCCTGACTGCTGCCATCAACTTTATGAATACTCTGGGGGCTGCATTCAAGCCGAGCACCCTGTATTAGAAGTGCACATCTTCCAAAGACTGATGCAAAAAATCACCTGTCAGGCAATCAGATTAACACATGAAGGTAAGCATCATAGAGGCCAACTGAGACCAGTGACGTCACCTTGAATCATTTTGTGGGTAAAAAGACATTGAGGAGAAACAGGTCCAAAGCTGTTCACAGGCCTGTCTTTTTTTTCCTTGGGGGACAATGAAGATCCTAGAAAAGAACCCCTGGCCCATCTGGCCAAGGCAGGGCACATTTCAAAGCTCTTACTTCCATGAGTTTGTTCACTTCTTGAAGAAGAATTTCTAGACTGCCTGCCTCAAGTGGAGAGAGGAATGTGGGGATGCGGGAAGAGATAGTCTGTATCCTCTGAAGATCAGAGAATCAATCCACTTATCCCTAGAGCTGCTGATCCAACCTGCTTCAAAATTAGAAATCCTGCCTCCAAACAGAGATGGGTGGACCGGGACAATGACAATTTTTGCTTTGCCTCCTGTGATGGATCAGAAGGAGGACACGAACACCGATGACATTTCCAATATATGTTTATTAAATAATAGGAATAAGGCCTATCTTTCCCTAACACTGGTAGGTATTCCCTATCTATATATATCTATATATTACTAAGGTGCTCGTCAGTCAGGAAATGTCCAAACTAGCGAAGTCTGCCGTCCAAACTCTAACCCTAATAGACCCTACCACTTATCTAAGAAACTAAGGTCAGGAGAATGACTCCCTTCTCCTGATGGTGTAATGGGCTTCCTTAACTTTCAGAGTTCCTCTTAATTTTCTAACTTTAAATAGTCTCTGGTCACCTTCCACACCAACTCTTGTTATTCTCTCAGAATAAATTTGGTTTTTCCCCTTTTCTTCATGTACTGTCCCCAATACGTTCTTTCTTGGACTTTGCTCTGTTCTTGGTTCCAGAATACTTGGAATTCTGTATTTTGATAACATATACTCTGCTACATGGTGTACCTTCTCAGTTTCTTTAATCTCACAGGCTTCCCTTGCTTTCAGTTCATAATCTTTTCTCTCACATAGGTTATACTCTTTCTCAGGACCACTCAGGATTCTTTTTTTCAAACTATTATAGTTCATCAATTATATATTTTGAATTTCATCAATTTCACTGGGACAAGCTTTTTTCCACGTTATATTCAACCCTTTGTAAATTTCACTGGGACGAGTTCCTTTCAAATTAGAATGAATTCCCGGCGTGTTCCTGGTCCTCCTGTTCACCCCGTTACCTTTTTCCTTACAGAAGAACTTCTACGGGGCCTGCAGTCTCTCAGGGCGGTTCCGTTCCACCTCCCCCTTTGCTGGCTTGTCCTTGGCGACATGCTTGTCTCGCTCCGTTCGGCATCCCGGTATCGCTTCTGATATCCAGACAGGTTTCTGCACTCTCAGCTGGGTGGTGTCAGCGCCGTGGATTGGGCAGTCATAAAGGCTCTGTGGTCACACCACCAACAGAATATGGGTTTGTTTGCCCCTCGGCTTCTCTCTGCCCGAATATGCAGCTGCTTCAGCATCAATCTAGCACAAAGCAGTTCTTAACTTTGCAGGCTCTGCGACTCTGCTCGACTCCGCCTCAATCAGGTGTTACATTTCCAGCAGACCTCACCTGCTGGCAAACGCGCCTCTCATTCTTCCTTGCTCTGCATGGCCTCTATTTTCATCCTCCTCGTCGCAGTCAACTGTTTTTTTTTCTTAAAGTGACAGATTCTTTCTCTTGAGGGTAATGGCATACTTTATATTAGTGTTCCGCCAATCTTCTAAAGGTTGTGGTTTTCTGCACATCACTTTGTCACATACATGCCACCAAGTGGAATGGTTTAGGGAGTTCCTCTGCAGAATGGGAGCCCTTGTCCGCAAATGGGAACTATCTTCTAGTGAATTCCCACTTGCCTAGACCCCTAGGTAGGGTCTTGTGTTAGGCAGAAACCTGTGCAGTTCCCTCTGGGACCACTGCAAAAGATTTAGGACTACAGGTGTTTGGCAGTAAACCCACTTGGTAGCAGTCTGTACCACACAGATTCACTTGGTAGCTGTGGCTGAGCAGTCAGACTTCCCTCAAGAAGAGTTAGGCAGTATACAGGGTATTCACAATGGGTCAAGAGAACACAAGAGAACAAGTAAACACTGACCAGGGCTTGGTGTAAAAGAGATATAATTATTTATTTAAAACCACATCTAGAAAAACACACAGGCACTAATAGTAAGCAATTCAAAAACACGGTCACTAAAAGATATACACTCTCTTAAAAGAATATTAGACAAGTCTTAAGTAAAGCCCCACTTATTTTCAGACAGCGGTGAGCGCTTAACGTAGATGGCACGCTAATAATTCGTTTTAAAAAGGGAGAGAAAAGCAGAGAATAAAGTGAAACAGATCCCAACACTTTTTCACGAACACAACAAGAGAAGAAGGCAAAGTAACACCGTGAATTCAGAGTCAGTAGGCCGGATCCGCTTTAAGAGGATCAAAACGAAATGTGTCCAAGGTCACACGGTTGCAGTGCACAAAAGTCTTGTAAAGGTTCAAAAAGGAGTTGGACCAAAGAAAGGGACCAGTTAGAGGATCAAGGCGGCCAGCCCAGTCCAGAAGGTTAAGGGGTTATTATTACCTTGTAGCAATCTTTAGAAAGGGAGGCCTGGCGGACACGGTACCTTAAAGTGCTGAGAACACTCCAGTGGGGGCAGTTGTTCCTGGCAGAGGATGCAAGTCGGTGCTTCGTCCGGGGGAAGAGAGGATCTCGTCGAGGAGGAAGACAGGAGTCCGTTGCACTGCCAGGGAAGAAACCAGCCGCAGAGTTTCTCAGGTACAAGGAGCGGTCCGTTGATTCGCGGTTTAGTGGTAAGTGGCTATCCGGCTGCCGGGGTGCTTGGCACGGGCAGTTTGACCACAAACCGGTCTGGGGTGCGAAGAGAAGAAGGTAAACTGGTTGTGCCCACCAGTCAGGGAGATCTTCTCTGTCGTCGGGAAGTGGTGAGTCAGTTCCGCAGGGCTCCACCGGTGGTGTCGTCGTGGTAGGTCGGCTCAGCTTCTCCCTCGTCGGATTCTCAGGTCCCGTGGTGACTTCTGAAGTTCCAGTCCCAAAAGCCCTGCTTTTATGCAGCATACCCCCATTCACTCAGTCTAGCTGTCAATCAAACATGCTAAGTGGTGAGCCGGCCGGCTCACCACTTTGGCCAATCACACAAGGGTGCGACTTGAGTTACCAAGGTAACTCAGTCCAGGGTGCCTAAACCCCCTCCCACACCCTCTGTGGTACCAAGACAGAGTGGCACCACTTTTGGAGGCTTCTGTGGAGAAGCCGCCATAAAGTGGAACAAAGGGCTCGACTTGGGTTGGAGTCACAGAAGACAAAACAAACGCCATTTTAGAATCGAGTCCTGGCAAAAAATACTAACCGGCGAATTAATATTAATTAAATAAACCGGCGGTATGTTCGAGGCTATGAGAATTAAATAATTAAAGTTGGAAGCCTCGAACAATGGGAAAATCCCATAGGGAAATATTCCTGGTCGAATATAAAAAGTAGTATCCACTGCCACCAGCCAAAACTCGATCAGGGGGGACGGAGAAGTGCCCCCTCGACTAACAGACCCCGGGGCAATCGAATTGCCCCGACCAGTATGTCCACAATATGATGGTTTGTACTGGTTTCTGTTAATAATTTGGGACTAGTAAAGCCAATGGTGACTTTACATGCCCTGGGAGACAGTAGTCAGTCCCAGGGTATGGAGTCTATGGTGGGGTGTCACTATGACACCCCTGTGTTACTGCACGGGGGGTGCTGTGTAACACACATATTAAAAACACATGAGACCCTATGGAGTAAAGGACCCCATAGCCCATAAAACACATAAGCAGTCAAAGGAACACCATAATTCATGTCCAGGAGTGGGAGAAAAAGAGTCTCACTCTTGGCAGGAGAAAAAAAACAAACTCCAGAAATCCAGCAAAGGTGCTGGGGGACTCACTAGGTTAGGAAATTCAGCCTAAAGAGAGAATTCTCCCCAACATCTTGCATATCGGCCTCATCTCCCTAGCCTCAAAGGGGGAGACCCCCCCTTGGGGAGAAGGGACGAATTCCCTAGATTCGTCACATTTCCCATGGGAGGGTGCGGCGCAAATAGGATGGTAAAATCCCTTGGTAGACATGCGCTGGTCTAAATAGGAGATGCTGGGAGTTCTGTCTGGCTGCCTTTGCCTCCTTTCAAAGAATCCTCTAAATGCACCAGAGAGCTTGGATCTAAAGTCTCACCTCGAAGAAGAGCTAGAATGGAACAGATTTCGTGGGTGTTTTGTTAAGACTGCGAGTGACTTTGCCGTAATGGCGAAGGCATCTTTCTTGGTGAGCTCTACCTGTGGATGTGTGGAATAGCTCATCGCTTTCAAAAAGAAAGTCAAGGATCTTGTCCTATATGTCTAGAGCAACGTTAGAGGAATGCATCCATGCTATCCTTCGCATCTCTGTGCCAATGAATACACGTCCCTCACCATGCTGTGTTGAAGTGGGTCACAGACGCATCAAAGGTTTTGGGCAGTAGACCTTGCATGTGCCAAGCAGGCACGAAGTGATATATATATTTATATATGACATATGATATGGCATTTATAACATGCCTATACACAAGTGCTGCTTACCTGTATGGTGGCAAATCATTTTAAAACTCAGAGAGCCTTTTAAGGGGTTTGAATGTCTGCTGCCAATAACACATCCATATTAGCCTATCTTAGGTGTAGGGACCCATTCACAAGGAGCTTTTGTCCAAGTGCATCTAAAACCTTTTCCTCCTTCCCGGGAGAGATAGAAGACTAGGTGGAAGAGACAGACATGGAAGCAGATCCCTTGCGCGACAGCACCACTGCTGCTGCTACCAAAGACAAGGAAGGTGGATGCACCACTAAGACAGGTGCCAAGAGCACCGGGGGAAGAAAGGGACGATCCACAATGACATCCTGTCCACATTACATGGACACTGGGAGATTTGCGTAAATTGGCAAAGAATAAAGGTGAATCACCGGCAGATTAAATAGATCGATTGATAGTGTTCACCCAACACTCCGATATCACTAAGCATGACGAGACAGCACAGGAAGCGATAGCTAATTCTCTTGATTCTGGTTTCCTGCCAAATATACAACAAAACTCAAAACCTTCTGTATTGCATGGCAGAATAAGCCATTGTTGGAGTTAGTCTGGGTTGCAAACCACCACGTGGCGTGCCAGCAACAAAGAAAGAATAATATGGAGAATACATTGATTACAATGCAATTGCAGACTCTATAGGAGCAAGCACAACAAACTCAAATTGTAAGGGTAGGTTTTCAGGGAGGATTTAGGGGTAGAGGAAGGGGCAGGAGAAGATGAACCCCACAGCTAGGTTTCCCAGGATTGCCTGGGCAGCAAGGGGTGAAGGGAATATTCAGACAACTACCACCAGGACAGCAGGGATAAACATGACACCTTGGACACTATACCGACCCCTCTGTATGCTATTATTGCAAGCAAACCGGACATTTGAAGAACGAGGCCTCTTAAGGACTCCAGTTCAATATGTTCCCAGGTTCTCAGGCACAGGGTTTCAACCAGGCCCCCAACATAAGCAACAGCAGCTCAACTCCTTCTAAGACTCAGTAAGAGAGAACACCTCACCTCACAGACCTTCCTTTTTGCCTCTGCTTTCTCTCTCTCTCCCCCCTGCTGACCTACCGGCCTGCTGCACTGACTGGTTGCCTGGCTACCCTCAGAGTCTCACTGGGTACCAGGCCCCTCCACGACCAGTAGCCCGGCCCCTGCACTGCCTCGGGCCTACTGCGCGTACTTAGGGGCTGTAACTGGAACCCTACAGTCCCCTGCCTCCTTGCACTTACCAAGAGCCGCGCTGTCCTGGCTGCAATTCACCCTTCCCTCCCCCTGGCACTTCCCCTCCCCCTCCCTCCACCGCACTTTGCACTATCGCACTTGCATAATCTGAATGACACAAGGCCTAGTAACATTGTTTGTTTTGTCCACCCTGCCTTATTTTGTTGCGCCTGGAAACACTTGTGCACAGGTCCATTATATAACAGCACTAAGAACCTAACACTGGCTACCAGTCAAGAAACTGATCTATTTCAAAACACTTTGCATTGTTCACAGAGCAATTTACGGCCAAGGAGTAGAATTTCTGCAACAATCAATCTCCATCTGCAGAACAAACATAACATCAGATCCAGGCGCTTCTTAATAGGCATTGCAGTCTGAGCTTTGGCCCATATTTTAATCGCTCTGCCAGCACGTCATTCTGAATAGGGTTTCCCAAGTGATCAGTAGTCCTCAAGGCCAGCACGCCAGACAAGACCCAAGCCTCCCTAGGGGGATCCGCTGGAGACAAAAGATTTACAAACTTTGCCACAACTTCTCATGGAAAGGGAGTGAAGGATGTTTTTTCCGTTGGAGTATCAGCTGACTAGAGTGGGGCGGGAGCCAGCGGCACAGGCAATGGTGGACTGAGTACGAGTGGAGGAGGTGGAGCCTCAGAAGGCATCACAAACATTGGTAGCATGGGAGCCACAGATGGAGACTGCTGAAGAGGTGGCACTAGGCCCTGAAATAGCAATAGACCTTTAATGAGGCCCTTAAAGTATGAGGTCATGGATTGGGACATCATCAACTTCTGAAAATGATCAAAATCGATACTCACATGTTGCACAATACTGATTTTGTCCCGACGATGGTGCAAAAGATGCAGAGGATTCTAGAGTCCGTGGAGCTGGTGTCGAAATATTTCAGAGCTGAGGAGGATGCCGGATAGTGGGTGGACAAGGTCGCCATTGTCATGTCTAACCACTCTACTCTTGGATTGAATGAACCCCTGAATACTGTAGGTGGTCTTAAAACTGTTGGTTGGATTGGTCTCTGTGACTCCTCAACAAATGACTCCTGAGGAGAGTGAACCCTAGTCTTACGGCGCACACGCTTCACAGACACCAAATCTGTGGAGGTCAAAACGGCACCCGTTTGAACCCAAGAAAGTGCTTGCTTTGTGAATGGACAACTATGGCACAATAGAGAACCTCATGGGATTTGCAGATTTTTTCCCCATCCCTTGCTGGAGGCTAAGCCGAGCCCTCAGAGTTGTGTGGATCTCGGAGCAAGCTCCGGTAACAGGACAACGGCCCTCAATATCCTCCAAGTCCTTGAAGGTGGAGTGACGAAGCACTAGATGTCGTCACTTTTCGCCGAGGAGGAGCCCCTTCCCACGAGGCTAGGGAGGTGAGCCTTCTACCAGATAGTCTCCCTGGGGCTGGTATAATGCGAAGGATCTCATGAGGAGGGACTTCCCCTCCAGGGGCCATCTAGGGTGCAGCTCTTGTAACATAAAACACCCCCACCCACTCTAACCTCTCTTTACTTTAATAATCTCTTTTTAAAGAGTAAACCTATGTACTGTTTTCAGGTAGAGAACATAGAAAACCTGTAAGTATTATAAGAGCGTAGGAAACATGAAGATCACTTGCCACACAAGTATTGCTACGGAATGGCCCTGCGCCAGTGTCGCGAACAAAACAACAAAAGAGATTAAGAACTTATATGAGTCGATTGAGAACCAGCTACATTGTATACAAATCAAAGGGGGACAAAGATACCTATCAACTCCAGCCAAGAAAGGTGGTGCTGTGGGAACTCTCAGGTGCAGGAGTTTCGAAGCGCTTGGGGGACCAGAGAAGGAGGACTATGGAGGGCACTGCAGAGACACTGCAACCTTTCTTCTCAGGGGCCGCAGGAGCGGTCCGAAGGTCAGAAGGAAGCTGAACCATGCAAGGAAGTACCATGCATATCGGGCTGATGTGGAGAGAAACCCAGCAAGGCAGAGCTGCAGAGAGGGAGACCGTGCTGCCGTCGCAAACACAATGGGAGCCACAGAGAAGCCGAGCCAGGCAGAGGGAAGCCGCACTGTTGTTGAAGACATGGAGAGAAGCCAGAAGCAGCAAAGGGGCAAACACTTTCCCCTGGAAGCCTGCTGACATACCAACATCCCTGTGAAGGTAAAGGGAGGTACAGGAGACCATGAGGGAACTTGGGGTTACAAGAGAGGCAGGCATTAAATACTCTCCTTTGGCCTAATAGTTGGGATACCCAGATTGGCTCTCATGTACATCAGACCTACCTGAAAGCTCCTCTTCTGTGCGTCAGTGGAAGGGGGAACCACGCTGACCACCAGAGAAGGATCAATGACACATATATAAAAGGAATAACAGATACCAGGGACAAAGGCCCTAACCAAGAGAATAACACGAGTTATGTTCCCCGTGGCAGTGCTTCGCAGGATAGTGAGCCAAGTATGCTGAGTCAAAGAAGAGAAACCCTGGTCTAGGACCCAAATCTAGAGAGAGACATAAGTAATCTTCCTCGTGGCAGTTCTTGACAGTTTAGTGACCCAGGTCTTCCCCGGTCTTGGGACCAATCACAATTCGAATTTTATATGATATTGAACATAGGAGACACTAGAGTATCCAGGGGAAGGGAGGCATTCCCCCGGTACATCAACAACCCAAGAGGTGAAGAGTTGTTGAGCTTGCTTTTTTGTTTAAGGACACTTTCAACCTGGTGTACATTTGTTTATTTTGTATTTATTATGCATTTATAAGGCGCGTATACATCAAGTAAATTGTGTTTCACAGGGCAACAGGGAGGGAAAATGGGAGTGAAAAGCAAATATAAACAATGAAAGATCAAGGCGTACCTACAAGGCCTTGTGAGCATTTAGAACGTGCCAATGCAGAGCGAGAGAAGGGAAGAGGGAATATGGTGGGGGGGGGTAAATGCTAGGTGTACCAAAGAGGGAAGTGCTAGGGAATAAGCAGCTGATAAGTGAATAGGTGGGAGTCGCCAGCTGCCAATAAATAAGCACAGGCCTGTGGTGGAAAAGGCCAGTGGGTGCCAAGGCAAGTGCTGGGAGTGGAAGAGGCTGAAGGCAATTGTATGCGGGAGGCCAGGACTCGGGAGGACACAGAAGGGCCCTGGTTACCGCCAGGTTTATGCCCTGATGCAAAGTTAGTGCCCCCTCCCAAATGTAGTAACCACAATGGCTCCAAGGGGAGTTTCACAGCCCGTGCCTAGAGAAGGGCTCTATCCACTCACTGCCCGCCCCGCCCCACCACAGGATATACCAAGATAGACCTTGTTAGACCTCACAGAGTAAGGCTGTCCATGTAGGCAGGATGACACACTTTGCCTCTGCTTCCAATACAACAGACAGTTCCAAAAATATGGATTGAGACCTGCTGGGCCTTCCACGTTTAAGTCTCTTTTCTTGACTTCCAAAATAATGTTTCAACCCAAAAGTTCAAAGGCCCCCCTCTGTCGGGCTCAGACCTTTCACCACACAGTTCTCATAGGTGCCCCTCTGCCGGGCTCAGACCTCCCATGATAAAGTTCAACACAAACATGTATCGGGGCTCCCTTCCCCAAGCTTATTTCACTTCAGTTCTCCCTCTGTTGGGGTTGGACCACTTTCGGATGTCGAAGGCTTTTGAATGTGCATAGCTTTTTTTTTTTTTTACCGGCCACTGCAGGACCATTTCGACTCAATGTTTACAGTACAACTTTCACTTTCCTCTTCTCTAGGAGTTATGATATGGCATTTATAATGCACCTATACACAAGTGTTTAAACTTCTTTATCTCACTTTTGCTATTCATACTCTTTATCGCTTCAAACAATTTACTTTTCACAGAGACTTTTGAGTGGGCTACTTTCCATCATCGGACCACTCCATTACTTAGTATTGCTATTTTTGCAGCTGTCTTTTACTTCAAAATTCATTCATAGGTCTGCCTTTCCTCGTGTTTCATTCACACGTGTGCAGCCTCCACTCGCAAACATTTTTTTACTGCTACAAACTTTAACACACAACGGTCTTTCAGGTCTTTTGCCAACTCACCGGCTGTGTGCGTCTCTTTTTGGTATCGCGATTCCCAATTCATGAGTCAAGGTTAGTACCACAGGCTTGGCCTTGTCTCCCCAACTCTGCCGTTCACCGGGGAGTTTTGCTGGCATCCTTGAAACACAATGCAGTCTTCACTTGTGGGAACTGGCCTTCTTCACTTGTCTTCCGCGGGCTGTCTGAGGCAACAACAGGCCAGTAGGGAACTCTTGGTGTGTTCAACCCGCTGCTCTCGTCCCTTGCTCAGTAGGTTTGCCTTCATCCTGAAGCCCTGCTCATACTCGTGTTCCGCCTTGCTCAGAGTGTCTCTTTGTGCTCTACCGTATATTAGTGTGAGGAGAGTAAATTGGTATCAGGTGTATGTACTTAGAATTAAGTGCCAGATCTTGCCGGACCCGATTAGCGGGACATGTCCATACGATGTGTGAAAGTTAATGTTGTTACTCTCAGTCATCCTCTTCCTCGTCCCAGTGTTTGTGTAAAAAAAGGGGGTGGTGAGTTGGAATCTCGGAGCATCCTAAAACAGAGGATGTGTTGGATAAACAAAATAGGGACGAATACCAAGTCTCACCATCGGCTTCCTCACCGGTGATCCTCCCGCACTGGTCCAGCCCAGGGGTCTGGATCGAAAGGCGATAGCCGTGCCCAGGCCACCTGAAAGATATCCCTGGGGACTAGCGGGTGAGACACCCTCTGGTTTCTCACACATGGGAGGAGACCCCCCCCTTCATGTTTCCGGGTACTAACACATATCCTGATTAGGACAGTCCACAGAGAGCTCCTACATGCCCTGTCCTGCCCATGACTACTGTAAGGAAGGCATGATATCAAACAGTGAAGACAGACACAAGTGATCACAGTTCAAGGGTGTTTAAAACCTAAATCTAAAGATGGGAGCAAGCTATGACCATCAAAAAATAATAACGCAGTCCTAGTTGAGTCTGTCAAAATAAAAGGGCCTATACTAATAAACCTATTGCCAATCCTTACTTCTAAATACAAAATGGTGTGGGACAATAGTGTATGCAAAAAGAAAAGTGTTCAAGAAATAATAGGTCAAGATAGTTGAGCAGTTGGCTTCCCTTGCCCACATTTTTAGCACGGGTAAGACGGCACGTTCAAGCTTTGCACACACTCTGGCTTCTCTGCCACAAGGATACAATTCAAAGCATGGATGTCAGGGACTTTGGCCAAAACCTCCTTTCCAAAAACAGTCTCTTAATGCCTGCAGAGGGCCTGTAGTAACAAACAAGCACCAA
The DNA here is from genome assembly GCF_040938575.1 of Ambystoma mexicanum. Lineage (NCBI taxonomy): Eukaryota > Metazoa > Chordata > Amphibia > Caudata > Ambystomatidae > Ambystoma > Ambystoma mexicanum. Next base: position 670,743,163 of record NC_090936.1, read on the forward strand.
AGTTCCTTTCTTATCAGGATTTTTGACATGTACAAGTTTTCCTTTCCAATATTCCGTTTCTAATATTCATCATGGGTTTACCTCCTTCAGGATTGGACCCCTTTTTACCACTGTTACGCTACGGCAACAACAAAGAACGTTACCAAAAAGATCGTTCCCACAGAGTATCTCGCAATCAGGGAATTCGTTCTGGCAGTGTTACAAGTTGCCTTGGAAACTGTTTGGGTCACGTAGATTTCCTAGTCAGCTGACCAGACGTGCCTCGCTTTCACAGAAGCCACGCCTCCTTGTTCTTTAAAAGCGGTCAGCCGCGGGAGCTTCGTTGCTGCTAATTGATCGTTACGGCGTTCCTTTTCGTAGCCTTCCTACGGCTTGTTCCATTCGGATTACCCTCCGAGTATCCTGCCTCATAATTGATCTACCGTTACCAGACCTTGGCTTCTGTCTCCTGTTTTGCTTTTTGGATTTGTCCTTCAGGTATATTTTGCCTTGGTTTTTTGAATCCGCTCGCAGTCTCCTTCCACTGCCGAGCTCCTGTTGAGCTCCCCACTCAACCTGTTTTTCTGACAGGTTTCCCCGCTGAGAACAGATTTCCAGTCTTCAGTTTTCTGCTTACAGCAAGAGCCTTGTTTCCAGCGGAATTCAGTCTACTATCAGTTTTGTTCTATTTTCAGCCCTGCTTACTAAATTACGGATTTACTTCTACCTCATCTACTTATTTGACTGTGTTACATCTTGTGAAGATGATGTGTATTTTCCACTAAAGTGCAGTACGAACGCTTTCCAGTTTTGCACCAACCCGGTCCTAGTGCGTCCCTCGTGCCTTTCGGGTCCATCCCATTTGTTATTTTATCCTTTCGTTGTCACCCCTCATTTGGAACTCTGAACATTCTTCTGAACTGATACGGGACTGCCTCTCAAGGCCTTCATTTCCACTACCTCAGGTACCAGTGATTCTATTATATTCAAATATTGTATACCCTTCATACCAGGTTGGCGTTATACTCAAAACTGTTTTTTGTATTCTTTGTAACATTGCTTGCTGGTGCGCTCAATTCCGCTCTTTTACATTATAGACTACTCTGTCTTGTTTTACATAATAGCAGAGTGGTACGTCGTGAAAAAGAGCCCCTCTCTAAGAGGAAGCCTGATTCTTTTGAAATCAGGGGATCTTGGTTTTCTGAAGACTTCCACGGCTCGCCTCACATCTCGATTCAGGTTGGAATCAAGTACTCCTTCCGGTTCGGTGAGTAACAGAATTAGCAGCCTTGAAGAAAATGTCGACAGACTACTGATGCTTTAAATCAAATTGTGCAGATGGTCATGGATCTTCGGACCGATCTGACAAGTGCACAAGAAGCATTGCGCCAACGCATGGATGCAATTCAGTCTCTCGTCACTACTCCAGCAGCACAGGCAGGCGTTGGGGCTATGGCTTCAGGTTCTGGGTTTCCAGCACCCGTTCAAGAAAGCGCTCCTGTGTTGCTTACAACCCAGTTCCCATTGGCTCCTCCAGAAAGGTTTTTGGGAGATCCCAAACAATACAGGACGTTTATCAATCAGTGTAAATTGCACTTCCTATGTCGTCCTGCCTCCTTTCCTACTTCCACTACCAAAGCGGCTTTTGTCCTTTCTCACTTAGGTGGTACTGCAGCAGCCTGGGCCAATCCCCTACTTGAATCCAATAGTCATGCATTGTACAACTGCGATACTCTTCTTTCCATGATGAGCAAAGTGTTTGATATCCGATACACTACCCAGGCCACGGATTTGGAATTACTCAAACACCGACAAGGTAATTTCTCCTTGTTGGTTTATCTCGCTCGTTTCAACCAGCTGGTTGCTGAAACCGATTGGCCCGAGGAGCAAAAGGCTGCAGTGTTCTATCAAGGACTTTCTGAGGAATTTAAGGATGTTCTGTCCACCGTTCCCGTTGTACCTACAGCTTTCGGGGATTTGCTCGACTTGGTACTACAAGTTGACGCCCGTAAGGCAGAAAGGCGTGGTGAGAAAAGGGCTAACCCAGTGCTACCTACCGCGGAAGCGGTTTCAACATCTCTGCCTCCTCCCGAACCTATGCATATCGGTGCTGTTAGGAGTCCATTAACGCCCGCTTAAAGGGAGTATCGCAGGTCTCACAATCTCTGCATGTACTGCGGTGCTTCTGATCATCTATTACCAGAGTGCCCAAAAAAGCCCAAAAGAAAGGCGGGAAACGCCAAATCCCGACAATAGATAGAGTCCCTATGTCGGGAGTTTCAAGTCAGGACTCATCTTGTCTTGCTTCATCTCAACTCATCCATTTTCCTGTCACATTTACTTTGACAGCCGGTCAATCCATTGTGGCCCAGGCTGTGGTTGATTCAGGTGCCACAGGCAACTACATTGATCAAGGTTTCGTCTCAGTGACAGGGATCCCTTTGGTTTCCAAAAAAACCTGAGACAGTCAATTCGGTAGACGGTTCTATCCTCGTGTCTGGAATGGTCACTCATCAGACGGTACCCATGGTCATGTGCACCAATGACGGACATACTGAGACCATTACATTTGACGTTATCAGAGCTCCGGTTTATAAGGTCATTCTTGGTATTCCATGGATTCGGTTCCATAATCCTGTTATTGACTTGGTAAAACACCAGGTACAGTTTCCATCTACTGTATGTAATATTCAGTGCATGCCTCTGCATGGTGTTATCCAGAACACCCCTACCAGTGCTCTTGCCTCTTCTTCCCTGCACTTCGGGGCGATTACTACTGTCAACTTACCCTCTGTTCCCACAGAGTATGCCGACTTCCTGGACGTGTTCGATAAAGGCATGGCTGAAAAACTACCCCCATAGGGTCTACGACTGCCCCATTGACTTAATGCCTGGGGCAAAGATTCCTGTAGGGAGAGAGTATTCCCTTACCCTGAAGGAAGACGCTGTGTTAAAAGATTACATCGATAAAGCACTTGCTATGGGGTTTATAAGACCATCAGAAACACCGGCAGCGCCCCCACTCTTCTTTGTACCTAAAAAAGAGGGCGATCTGCGTCCCTGCATTGACTACAGAGCCCTGAATGCAGTCACCATAAAGAATGAATACCCGCTTCCATTGATTTCTGTTCTTCTCGATCAACTGGGTTCCTCGCAGATTTTTACCAAATTAGATCTCAGAGGGGCTTATAATCTGGTCCGTATGAGAGAGGGGGACGAGTGGAAGACGGCATTCAAGACACGTTACGGCCTGTACAAATACCTGGTGATGCCCTTTGGGCTTTGCAATGCTCCGGCTACCTTTCAGGCTTTCATGAATGATCTATTTCATGACATATCTGATCAATATGTCGTTGTTTATCTAGACGACATCCTGATTTATTCTCACAATCTCACTGAACACGTTCAGCATGTCAAAACCGTACTTCAGCGCCTGAGGGAAAATCACTTATTTGTAAAGGCTGAAAAATGTATATTCCATGCTTCTGAGGTGGAATTCCTGGGATATGATCTTACCAGTCAAGGAGTGCTTATGAGCAAGTCCAAAGTTAAAGCCATACTTGAATGGCCAGCACCCAAGACGGTTAAGTCCCTTCAATCTTTTTTGGGATTTGCCAACTTTTATAGACTGTTTATTCATGGATTCTCTGCTCTTTCAGCGCCTCTAACTTCATTAACCAGTGTCAAAACCCCCTACGTTTGGTCATCTGCGGCACAACTGGCTTTCGACCAATTGAAATCAGCCTTTACCTCCGCTCCTTTACTTAAACACCACGATCCTGATCTACCCTTCTATGTGGAAGCGGATGCCTCCGGTACAGCTATTGGAGCAGTCTTGTCCCAAGAATGCCCACAGACTAGGAAAATCAACCCCGTTGCCTTCTTTTCGCGTAAATTAACAAACTACGAAAGTAATGACTCCATCATGGAAGGGGAGTTGTTGGCCATCAGGGATGCCTTCGCTGAGTGGCGACATCATCTACTTGGAGCGTGTCATCCTGTCACTGTGTTTTCTGATCACAGAAGTCTTTTGGCCTTCAAATCTATGAAATGTCTCACAGCCCGACAGGCCAGGTGGCATTTATTCTTCTCTCAATATCAGTTTCAAATCACCTATCGTCCTGCCAGGGCTCAGGTATCAGCTGACGCACTTTCACGTCTCCATTCGGCGGGTAACCCATCCAAATCCGAACCTCCTATGCTCCTCCCGGACAAGGTCATTTGCGGATGCATAGTACAGCCTTCCTTACAGGATGTCATTGCGCAATAGGTAATTGAACATCCGAAGGAGGTTCAGGAACTTAATATGGACCTGTGGTTACCCATCATTCAAGAACGTATTTTCATTCCTCCTGGTCAGGCTTGTTTATTGGCACTTCAATGGGCCCATGATTCCGTGGTTGCCGCACATCCAGGTCAAAAGAAAACGCTGGAATCCCTACGGCGATGGGCTTGGTTGTCCAACATGTCTCGCGATGTGCAGGATTACATCACTACGTGTGCTATTTGTGCCCAATGCAAATCTGCCAGATCCAGACCAGTTGGTTTGTTGCGTCCTTTACCGGTGCCTCATAAACCCTGGCATATGATATCAATGGACTTAATTGTGGAATTACCAGATGTCCAGGGTCATGATACCGTGTGGGTTGTTGTGGACTACTTCTCTAAATACGCCATATTTGTGCCATGTTCAGGATTGCCTTCTGGTTCTCGTTTGGCCAGACTATTTATGGCTAACGTCTTTCGGTATTTTGGTCTCCCTTCCATTATTGTTTCGGATCGAGGTACCCAGTTCACTTCTAAATTTTGGAAGGCTCTCACTACCTCTTTGGGAATTGAAGACAGATATTCTTCGTCCTATCATCCTCAAACCGACGGCCAAACTGAGAGACTCAACTCCCCTATTGAACAGTATTTGCGCTGTCTTTGTCTTCAATTCCAACAGACCTGGTATACCGCTTTACCACAAGCTGAATTTGCATATAACAATTCCATGCACAGTTCTACGGGGGTGTCTCCCTCTTTTGCTTTATATGGTCTACATCCTAGGTCTTTACCATTGACTCCACCCTTACCTGAGGCCTCACCTGCTGCACTGGCATGTGTGAGAGATTTAGATCAAGTTCATCGAGATGTACAATGTCATCTGCTCAGGGCTCAAGAGCACGCCAAGAAATCGGCGGATGCACACCGACTGCCTGCTCCAGTCTATCAAATTGGAATGAAGGTTTGGTTGTCCTCCCGAAACCTGAACATTGCGGGTAAACGTTCATTGTTGCCGCGCTTTGTTGGTCCTTTCCGCGTTTCCTCTGTAATCAATCCGGTTGCGGTTAAATTGGATCTTCCTAAGCGCTGGCGTATTCATCCAGTGTTTCATGTATCACTTCTCAAACCAGTCGTTCTGTCCACGCGGTTGCCTGATCGCCCTGCTCCCATCATGGTCGATGGGGAGGAGGAGTATGAGGTTTCCCGCATCCTTGATTGTAGGATCTCGAGGGGTTCTGCTCTCTATTTGGTGGACTGGAAGGGGCTTGGACCTGAGGACTGTACTTGGGAGCCTCTATCTAATCTGCATTGCCCCGATCTCTTGCGGGATTTCCATGCTCCCCGGGGGTTGCCGGCGTTTTTGGCGGCGGATGCTGTTACGCTACGGCAACAACAAAGAATGTTACCAAAAAGATTGTTCCCATGGAGTATCTCGCAATCCGGGAATTCGTTCTGGCAGCATTACAAGTTGCCTTGGAAACTGTTTGGGTCACGTAGATTTCCTAGTCAGCTGACCAGACGTGCCTCGCTTTCACGGAAGCCACGCCTCCTTGTTCTTTAAAAGCGGTCAGCCGTGGGAGCTTCGTTGCTGCTAATTGATCGTTACGGCGTTCCTTTTCGTAGCCTTCCTACGGCTTGTTCCATTCGGATTACCCTCCGAGTATCCTGCCTCATAATTGATCAACCGTTACCAGACCTTGGCTTCTGTCTCCTGTTTTGCTTCTTGGATTTGTCCTTCGGTATATTTTGCCTTGGTTTTCTGAATCCGCTCGCAGTCTCCTTCCACTGCCGAGCTCCTGTTGAGCTCCCCGATCAACCTGTTTGTCTGCCAGGTTTCCCCGCTGAGAACGGATTTTAAGTCTTCAGTTTTCTGCTTACAGCAAGAGCCTGGTTTCCAGCGGAATTCAGTCTCCTATCAGTTTTGTTCTATTTCCAGCCCTGCTTACTAAATTAAGGATTTACTTCTACCTCATCTACTTATTTGACTGTGTTACATCTTGTGAAGATTATGTGTATTTTCCACTAAAGTGCAGTACAAACGCTTTCCAGTTTTGCACCAACCCGGTCCTAGTGCGTCCCTCGTGCCGTTCGGGTTATCCTACCTATACTAACCATCCCATTTGTTATTTTATCCTTTCGTTGTCACCCCTCATTTGGATCCTTCATTTCCACTACCTCAGGTACCAGTGATTCTATTATATTCAAATATTGTACACCCTTCAAACCAGGTTGGCGTTATACTCAAAACAGTTTTTTGTATTCTTTGTAGCATTGCTTGGTGGTGCGTTCAATTCCATTCTTTTACATTATAGACTACTCTGTCTTGTTTTACACAATAGCAGAGTGGTACGTCGTGAAAAAGAGCCCCTCTCTAAGAGGAAGCCTGATTCTTTTGAAGTCAGGGGATCTGGGTTTTCTGAAGACTTCCACGGCTCGCCTCACATCTCGATCCAGGTTGGAATCAAGTACTCCTTCCGGTTCGGTGAGTAACAACCACACTTTTCACAACTGGCCTCCCTCATTCGGGCTTGGATCCCTTTAGCACAATATTCCCATTTGGTCTCCCTCATTCAGGCTCAGACCATGCAATCTCTTTTCCACGTTTTCCTCTTGACATCAAAATCCAAGACTTTTGAATGTGCAATGGGTTTTGCTTGAATGGCTGCAGGACCACTTCGATTCACCTTACACAATGTTCTTACTTTTGTTTCTGCCACTTCTTGGCTGGATACCTTTGCGGAGACCTTCGATTGGGCACCCACGCAGCCACGGACCATTGTCACTGGTATTATATCTTTCTTCCGTAAATGTTCAAACATCAGCAATTTTCCTAGCATGTTTCATCACACGCGTTTCACACTGTTCTTGCGCTCTTTATACAAGGTTGCCGCTTGCAACCTTGAATTCAACAGAGACTGGTCTTGTATCGGTCTCCCCAACTCCCTGCTCTGTTGATCTCTCAGGCGCTGCTTTAATTTTGGAGCCAAGGACAGTACTACAGCGGCTGCTCAGCCTTCCTGACACGGTCAGTAGTGCAGGAGAGCCCTGGGTACCTCTGACACACAATACTGGATTCTGTAGTTTGGTTTCTGGGGCTTATGCTTTGTGATTTGCAGGGTTCTGAAAAGTAGCAGTTTCTCGCCAAAAAGGTCAAGGGTATCTCCCTCCTTACGTACCCTTCTTGGTTCGCTGTCCTTCTTCCTTTATCCAGTGGGGAAGTTTAATGGAAGTCATGTGGGAAGGATTACCATGAATTGCCTGACCTTGCCTGACCATAGTAGTGGCATGTGGGGTACACAGCTCAGGTGTGCGTCTGTTTTCTCCCAGAGCAGGCTGTGTGAAAGTGTTCGTGCAGGAGGGTGATGGGGTAGACCTTTCATATATCCTATTGGGTAGGATGGGGTAAAGGTGTTACAGGGAAGGGGAAACCGCATCTTGCCATCCGGTGTCTCACTTCCACTCCCTGAAGACCCCTCATGTCAGGAATCTCATTTGGGGTAGAGGACGGCGCTTCTAGTTTCCCCAAGAGGCGATAAACTACATTTCCTATCAGGCGTTGGGATGCGTGTAGTTCCTCTTTCGCGCGGTACGCCAGCAGCTCATTAGCAGTAACTGTTGAAAACTCGCCGCCGCCCTGCCTCGGTGCAGGTAATTACAGATTATCAGCACGGGCAGTTGAACGTTTTGGACGCCAAAGGACTTCTGGAGCTTTCCCCGGGCCACGACGGTGATTAGCAGCCTAAACAGGAGAAAAAGCAGTCGCGGGCCATGGCGGTGAATCAGGCTCCTTCCCAAGTGTTGGGCATCGAACTTCAGGGTCCGGATGTCCTTGTGAGGCACCCGGACCATCAGTTAAGTTTTCTACAACAGTGTTCATGTTTTGTTGTTAAAGTATGCTTATTTTTGCTTGTTGATTTATGATACGAACACGGCAGGGAGTGTATGATGAAACACGCCATGTGTGAGGAAACACGCTATGAATCTCAGAACTGACAAAACAGTGCCCTGGGAAAATAGGAGACTATCCTTTAAAGCGCACTTGTTTTGGAATCATTCTTTAGGGTCCACACAGCACAAGGGCATTTGTTTTGTGTATTTGTTCTAACCCTCGTTTGTTGATTCATTGGGCCCAGCGGGCCATGAGTCTTGTATCTTCGGGACAACCCCTTTGTTTGTGCCATTTTGCTTGTATGCAACCCTATGTGTTTTCAGGAAGTATACGTCCCAAGGCGCATGTTAGGTTATGTTCAAGTTCTATGTTCAAGTTTATAATCCTATGTTTTGTGGTGTGCAAAGTGGAGTCGTATAGGGCCACTAATGAGGTACACTACTGTGGGTATGTAGCAGCTGCATTACATGTATAGGAGGTCAGGCTAGGTGTTCAGGAAGTAGAGGTACAGGTATAGGAGTATTGCGTATATTGTATGTACTTGCTTGTTTATGTTCCCTTCCTTTCCTTTGTCACTCCATCCCCTTTCCCTAACTCCATCTTCCCCCCATTGGCTGCCACGTGGCTACCTGTGATATCATTTTCAGGCGCCCGTGCCAACCACCGTGGGAGGGGTCAATCTATTTGGCTTCTGTGGTTCGGAAGAGGGTATCGAGACCCCTATTCCCTTCTAAGTTTGACACCTCAGCCAGGTGATCCTTCCAAACTGGTCCACCCTGTAGGTCTGAAACCAAAGGCGATGACCGTGCCCTGGCCACCTGAAAGATCCACAGGGACTACCGGGTGAGACACCTACTGGTTTCTCACACTACCCACCCTGGCGACAAACCCTTGGTGAGTGCTGAGATGGGTATTAAGCAATTCATCTTTATGGTCGATACAAGTGTCATTAAATCATGCATCAGTGAAGGAAACTTCCCGTTATCAGGTGAAACTCTCGACATGCAAGCATTCTCTGAGGCTTTCACCAGAGTTCAATACACAGAAGCGGTAGCTATCAAAATAGGAGGGAAAGTGGTGAACACACCCTCACTTTACTAAGAGGACTCTCGTAAATCTGTTGGGATTGGATTTGTTGAGCTAGCTGCGCATGACCATTTCCCCTTATCATCCACTCCAGGTATGTGTGCCTTAATGACAATGGTCATCATTCAGGCCCAAGGAGGAGAGGTGGTGGTCCGCGGCATCCCCATAGACCCCAACATGTTTGTTTATACAGTGTTACGTGATACAGTGCCCCAAATTGGCAAGGCGTGTTGGCGGGTATCATCAAATTTCATTTTCCAGCCCGTGGTAACCACAGAGCTTGTGGCAGGCACAATATTGTCGCCAAATTTGCAGGGCCTGGTTGTGTATGCCAAAAGGATAGTTGTGGTTGGAACAGATACTCAGGGGTACGAGTGGTGGACAATGCTATGTATTCAACCAACTGTACCCCTCAAGGAAGTGACGGATGCAAAGTTGTTTGCGAACAGGGATGATGATGTAGAAATTGTGTTGGGCCATTTGTATCCCTTGCGAAATTATGGTACAATACCAGAAGCGACAACGCTCTTTGATGGCCCTTCTCTCCCCGGGACCATTTAATGAGAGTGATTTAGAACAAGTACCAGAAAGGTTATGGACAACCAGTGCCCATGATGTAGGGCTCTTGCAGGGAGTGGCGCCGGTTAGAATGACAGTAAAGCCATGCGCAGTATTGTTACGAGTTAAACATTACCCACTGTCCAGAGAAGCTGCAGAGGGAATACAGAATACTATTGTGGCACTCTGGAATCAGGGGATAATAGTGCCCTCTACCTCCCGAGGTAACACAGCGATCTAGCCAATAAAGAAAGGCAAAAGGAGGGAGTTGGAGGATGATCCAAGACGTTCGTTCTCTGAACGACATGGTCATGGCAGCATTTCCTGTAGTTCCAAACCCTGCAACAATACTATGCAGAATACCTAAGGAGGCAACCCACTTCACTGTGGTAATCTTAAAAATGCCGCCTTCTCCATACCCCTGAACCCCGATTCACAGTACCTCACTGTGTTCACACATGGGGGATGTGATTCAAGCACACAAGACTGCTTTAGAAGTATTGTGAGTCGCCCAGCATCTTCAACAGGATCTTACATGCTGACTTAGGGAATATCAAAGTGCCAAGTACCATCATTGTGTATGTTTGCTAGTTTGTAGCGACAGTGAACAGCAGTGCAGGAAGGATTCCATCACCCTCCTGCAGCTACTGGCGTACAAGGGGTACAAGGTAGACAAGGCAAAGTTGCAATATTGTCTCGAAGAAGTGCTCTATTTGTGCCAGTTATTATCGGTTTACAGGAAGAGAATCATACCTGATCGCGCTGTTTCAGTGCGCAATACTCCACAACCAAAACTGTCAAAGAGATGCAACAATGTTTAGGGTTGTGTAATTACTGTAGGGCATGGATCCGAGACTATGCCGCGTATGCCAGGCCCTTGTTAGAGGGCCTCAAGGAGGCCCAAAAGAATGACAAAATAGCATGGACGGAGGACATGCTCACCAATTTTAACGCTCTAAAAGAAGTCATCTGCATGGCCCCAGTCCTGGCTACCCCTGATTAGATGCAAGAGTTCCATCTCATTTGGCCAACTGATGACTGCAATACGGACACAAAAAAGCACAATGGGCAACAAGCCATTGGCCTACTACAGCAGACTGATGAATTCTGTAATGCAGAGCCAGTTCCCATGCAAACAGGCACTTGCTGCAGCTGCATTGGCGATTGAGAAATTATAAGTTACTCACTGTAGTGACTAACATATTCCGAGTCTATAGTCCCCTTTCCTCCATACTGTATGGGCGTCCCTCGCTAGGGACGGGAGACAGAAACTTTTTCACCAGAACAAATCTTCCCCTTTAAAATTAGAGGTGCTCAGGAGCGCCGCACTGGGATCATGCGCTCCCCTGACTCTGTCCACTGGCGCCACTCCTCAGTCCCTATTGACGCGTCGACAATATTACCACTGCATAATGACACCAGTTTTATTGGGGGGGAGGATGGTGGGACGCATGGAGGAAAGGGGACTATGGACTAGGAGTGAGTTAGTCATTAAGGTGAATAACAATTACTCCTACGCCCCAACCCCTTTCCGCCACACTGCACGGGCGATTACAACTGAATGTAGCCCCAGGGTGGATAAGTGACCCGCCTTAAGAAACAAGTTCCTTAATACTGCCTTCCCAAATGCTGCGTCTGACCTGAAGCTGGCATCCAAACAGTAGTGCTTGCAGATGGCTGAAGGAGCGGCCTACGTGGCCGCCCTGCTGAAGACCTGCCACGGTACGTGCCTCCAACTGCTGTGGCCTTGGCTCTAATGGCGTGGGCTTGCATGTTCGCCGGAAGCAGTTTGTGCTGCTCCTCATAAACCTCCTTGATAGGCGAAACCATCCACCTTGCTATTGAGGCCTTGGAAGCCTGATATCCTGTCCTTGACCCACCAAAGGTGACAAAGAGCCTCCAATTTGAAGAAGCTCTTAGTCCTGTCCAGATAGAATTTCAGAGTGTGCCTGACATCTAGATAGTGCAAAACCCCCTGAGCATCATCCTTAGGGTCCGCGAAGAAGGTTGGTAACACTATCTCCTCATTTAGGTGAAACAACGAGACTACCTTAGGCAAAAACACAGAGATGCGTTCTAAGGACCACCTTGTCTCTATGAAAGGTAGTGCAAGGTTCTTAAGCCACTAGAGCTTGGATGTCGCTGACCCTGCATGCAGACGTAAGACCCACCAATGGAGCTGTCTTGATGGCGACTAGCCTGATGTCCGTGGATGCCATTGGCTCAAATGCCAATGGCTTGTGTGCCAAGGCACCCAACACTACGTTGAGGGCCCCAAACAGGGTATGGCTTCTTGATGAGTGGGTAGAGGCTGGTGAGGCCCAACAGATGTCTTTTAACCACCGGTTTGGAGGATGGGAAGAACTCCTCCTCCGTGTTCCAGTAGACTCTAATGGCTGCCAGATAGGTGCATGTGTCTACTTGCGCCCCCAAGTGTGCGAGGCGCACAGAGAAGGATAGCACCTTGTCCAATGTGCAAGTCAGGGGATCAAACTCCTTTGAGTACGCCCAGTGGCAAAACATAGTCCATTTCTCTTATTCTGGCTCCTAGTAACATCGCTTCTAGCACCCTGTATGATGTCCAGGTTAGCCTGCGACAGACGCAGATGCTTTAGTGTGATCTGCTCAGGAACCACGCTGCAGGGGCTAACTTCTGCAGGGTGGGGTGGATGAACCTGCCTCCCTGCTGTTATAGAAGATGAGCAGGGCCCAATGGAAGGTTCATCAGCAGCTGGTCCGAGAGGCTGAGCAGTTCCGAAAACCATGGTGTCACAGGCCACCATGGAGCCATCAGAATAATGGTGAGGTGTTGCGATTCCCTTATCTTGCAGATCACCTTGTGGACCACGGGGTGGGAGGAAATGCATATGCCTTCATGCTGTCCCACTGTAGCTGTAAGGTGTCAGCCAGGGAGCCGAGGCCTTGTCCCTGCCAGGACGCAAATTGAGGGCACTCCCTGTTGTGCCGGGTGGTGAACAGTTCGACCTGGGGCTGCCCCCCATCTGCTGAAGATCCCCTGAAGGACCTGATCATTCAATTGCCACTTGAAATTGTCTGCCCCCAACCTGCTGAGCCTGTCCGCCTCCAGGTTTGACTCCTCTGGGAGGGGGATCACTATCCAGTGTATGCTGTTGAGCCCATTCCCACATGCTGACCGCCAGGGTGCATAGAGGAGGAGACCTGGTGCCACCTTGCTTGTTGACATAGTATATGCTGGTAGAGTTGTCCGTTTGAATGAGGATTGACTTGCCGCTGATGAGCAGTCAAAAGACTTTGAGGGCCAGCCAGATGGCCTTCAGCTCTAGCCAGTTTATATAGGCCTCCTGTTCCTGAAGAGACCAAACTCTGTGGAGGCTGTGGTTGTCAGGGTAGCTCCCGAGCCCTCCAAGGAAGAGTCTGTGGTGATAGTAACCTGCGGTGCTGGTTGACAGAATGGTCTGCCTATCTTCAAGTTGTAGTCTGTGCTCCACTAGGCAAGGTCCTGGTGTAGAATGGGAGAAATGCTGACTAGTTCTGCCTGGGAACCCCGCTCCTGACTCCATGAGGCTGCGAAGTGCAGCTGCAATTTTCTCATTTTGAGCCTTGTGTAAGGCACTGCCAGTAGACACGCCACCATGATGCATAGGAGGTGCTGGTACCAACATGCTGAGGTCGCCGCTCAGCTGAGAAAATTATTTGTGGACCTCTTGATGTCTGTGATCTTGAGGGAAAAACTCTGTGCTTGTGTCCCAGATGAGGCCCAGAAAAGGCAGACTCTGTCGGCTGCAGCTGGGATTTCTTGAGATTGATGGAAACATCCCATTTTGTGTAGGGTATTAATGGGCGCGGAGGAGGTGCAGGGAACTCGCCCTGACGAGCCAGTCTTCTAGGTATGGGTAGATGTGGTGGCCATTAGGAGGGCTTCCACTGCATTCATCAGTCTGTTAAAGACTCTGGTGGCTGAACTGAGGCCAAAGGGTAGAACCTTGTATTGGAAATGGAAGCCCATGATACTGAACCTCAGGAGGGATCGATGAGGCTGCCAAATTAGGACGTGTAGGTATGTGTCCTTCAGATCCAGGGAGCAGATCCAGTCTCCCCTGCACAGTGTCTCCGCAATAAGCAATGGCGTAACCATCTTGAACTTTTGAATGGGAAGGGAAAGGTTTAGGGTGGAAATGTCCAACACAACTCTCAGGCCAGCATGGTTCTTCTTGTGTACGGTGAAAATCCTGGAGTAGAAGCCCAAGCCCTGCTTGCAGGTTGGGACTTCTTCCACTGCCTGACTCTCTACGAGAGATCAAATTTTCGCCAGCAGAGTTATTGAGTGGAGGGGAGGAGAGGGAGGAACCAATAGGCGGCAACCCGTGGACACTATGGATAGGATTCAGGGGTCCTCTAACCTCGTATGCCAATGATGTATGTGCAGGGCAAGCCTGCCCCCCACTGGAGACATGTGGATCCGGAGGGGAATGTCATGCCTTCTTTCCCTCGGAGGCTGGGGCTGAGGAGCAGGAATGAAAGAATCCCTTACTCCCCCCGCCTTGTGTTGTTTGCTGCTGTGCTGACTCGGAGAACAGTCCTTCGTTCCTGGAATCCCCAGAATGTCCGCCCCTTGTCGGAACACTGATGCATCTGGCTGTACGTCTTGAGCGTGGACTTCATGAGGATAGATAAGGACTTTGCAGTTTGGGAACTCTTTCTTCTTATCCAGCTCCTCATCAGTGGTGGCGACCACCCTCGAATGGAAGGTTCAATATGCATTCCTGGACGTCTGGGTTGAACATGGTTGCCCGTAGCCAGGCCGTCCTTCTCATGGCTGTGGCGATGCAGATGGCACAGCCTGAGGTGTCTATATGCGCAATGGTGCACTCCATGATGTCCTGCGCCACCATTTTAGCTTCTGCCAGGTCCGCCTTGAAACGTGCTTGTCACGATCCTAGTCAGTGGGCATATCCCTCATTCAGGCTTTCAGGCTAGGCAGAGAACATTAGATACAACAGCAGGTCAAAGGTGGGTGTTAGCCTGGCACACATGGCATTTTCATCATTCTCAACAGACACTTCCATAGACTTTTGTGATGTTTTACAGTAATTCCATACACGTAACATGTCCGCTGCAAGGTCCATTCAGAAGTTGCAGCATGTTCTATTCATATTGCAGATCGAGCTATTTAAGCCCCGCCTCCGCTGGAACATGCGCTTCGCGTCTGCTCTGCTGACAGCGAGTAACGCTACCAGCGTTTCCCTTCAAAGAACCTGTAAAAGGAGATAATACAGACATTTGTTTTACAGCAAACTACAGAGTTCAATAGTTAATAGAAAAGACTTGCTTGTCTAAGGTTATCTCCAAGTTTCACTCACAGCCGCAGCATCTTCAGTCAGCAGTCTTCACTCGTAGTCGCAGCATCTTCCGTCAGAAGTTTCACTCACTGCTGCATCTTCAGTCAGCAGTTTTCGTTTGTAGTCGCAGCAGCTTCAGTCAGACGTTTCTTCCGCAGCCACTGCATCTTCCGAAGGTATTTTTCCTCAGCTTTCCAAAAATCTGCAGACAATTCAAGAGGTATTTAAATTAACAATAAACTAATTTAATAGTTAAAGAAAGAAGACGTTTACTAAGCATTTTACGTACCTGAAGGTTCTTCAAGTTTTCACCTCACATTTGTTTCCGCGCTCTTCCCTGAAGGCTGCATTTACTCTGTATAGGTGAACTTACGTTTTAAAACGTTTTCTCATCCTAACTCGGCAGCCCTCTGCGGCCATAATTCCTTTTCCTAAATTCAGGGAACCCGCAAAAGAAAGGAAAATAAAGCAAGTTATTAGAAAGAAAGATCTCTCCAATGTAGGAATTAATCCAAGCCCCTAAAAGATTACAGTATTTTCACCAGTTACTTACCTCAAGAATCATTCTTAAAAAAGTAAAGACATTTTGTGACAAAAGACTATAGAATACTTCAGATACTCAAGTTACCATTGTTTCTTCATCTCAACGCTCCCCTGTAGAAAAGCAGCTCCACAAAAAATAAACACAGGCGAGAAGGGAGGGACTAAAAGAGTACACATCTCATGCAGTTGTATCTTAGTCAATAGATGTTATATTGTTCTATTATTGTTCTTTAAACAGAAAGAGAATCCAAAAAGTGTCAAGCACCTGGTCCACAGGCTGAGAAGGTATTTTGCTTCCAAGGAGTCCAGGTAAGCGTTACAGTGCTTGACTGTGCACCAGAAGTTCTGGAAGGAAGTCGGCTATTTCCCGACAAAGCATCTGATTAACGGCTGCAAGCATGGCATCTGTATTAGACTAACAAAGGTGCAGAGAGGTGCTGGGATAAACCTGCTTTCCATACGCCTCTAAGATCTTCTCCTCCTTGCCTAGAAGCGCCGATGACGAGGTAGCCGAGGATGACAGACTTGGAGTAGAGTGAGGCCGCTGCAATCACCAACGAGTATGGCTGAGGGTGTGACGACAGCAAGAGTGGAAACCCCACCAATTGCCTGTACTTGGCGTTGAGGTGCCGATTGGGGTTTAAGCCATCCCCTTTTTGGCCAAATTAACTACGTCCCTTTGCATCGGGATCCCTGTTCTGGCCACTGGGCATATTGTGGGGACCTCGGCCAGCACCCCTGCCTCAGGTTGTTCAACCTCGGGTTGTGGAAGCCCCAAGTATTCGGCCAAACCTGCAAGAAGTTCATGGAAGGCCTTGGCTGAAGATGGCATGTCGGGGTCCTCCTCCTCGTCGGTGCCCACCATGGTGTCTGGCTGGTCTGGCGACGGAGGAGTGCTGGGCGTCGAAGGCTGAGGTGTGGAGACTGGAGCGGAAGGCTGCTGTGGAGGCTGGTGTGGAACTGTCTGACCTTTAGGAGGCAGGGAAGCTGGAATAGAAGGACCCGGCATGGGCAAATGGGGCTGCGTGGGGACCTGAGGCTCTGGAGCAACAGAAGAAATGACTATAAGCTGTAGGCCACGTACCTGGTGAAGACCAGTCTCACCTGGACACTATCTCCTACCTGCTCCTCAAATGGGGGTGGTGTCGGGCGAGCGCCACTTTGTCTGGCGCGGATGTCATTTTTTGGACTGCATGTGTTCGGGGCCAAGGCAGCAGAGAAAAAGAGCCGAGGGGGGGAGGGGTCGGGGGGTTTGGTCGGACGTAGGTAAGACTAGACACCTGCTGAAGCCAGATTACGTCAACATGCGCTGGGGAGGAGCGTGACACCAGAGGACTGAGTACCTGATTAAAGACAAAAGACAATATCCTAGGAAGAGCGTGTGGAATTAGCAAGGCCGAAGCCAAACCCAGGAGGGCTGGTGAAAGCGGTCCGTTCCCGTCGAAGCAGAAAAGAGGACTGGGGAGTGGAGCCGGTGGGCCGAGTCAGGGTAGCGCATGCTCACAGGGCTGCACCTCTAAATTTGAAGCAAAAGAAGATTTTTTCTGGTGAAAAAGGTTCCATCTCCCATCCCTAGCGAGTGACGGCCATACACTATGAGGCAAAGGGGACGGGACGTAGGTGTAAAGCTCCACAATTGTTATGGGGTGTTCTGTGACACTGTACGTGGAGCATGCAGTGTTTGCCATTTTGGAATCCTCCAAGTCAACTCTGACCATGCAGTGGGCATCTGCATATGAAAAATCATCCTATCCAGCCCCAACATTCAAATCGTGCAGCTGGGGAGCAGGTGTAAGTGGATCTAGGTCACCTGGCCTAAGCCCCGCCCACCTGGTGCTTTCCTGCTTGACGCTCCTTTTCACCACTTAGCAAGCCCCGCCCACCTGGTGCCTTCCTGCTTGCCGCTCTTTTCACTACTTAAGGAGCCCTCCAGCCTCTTTTCCTTTGCAGCTGGGGAGCAGCTGTAAGTGGATCTAGGTCACCTGGCCTAAGCCCCACCAACCTTCTTGCCTTGCCTCTTCCTTCTTGCTCTTAACTCAACGATGAAGGGCGTCTCTCACCCGGGCCTCCAAAGTGAAGGGCAGTCAAAGAAAAGTGCTATTGCTGTTTGGACCAGGAGGATCCAGGGTCCGACCCCCTGCCAAGACAGCAGGTAAGCTTGCACCAACATGTGTTTAACCCAACAGGCCATCCCCACCCTCTCTGGTCCCCCTGTGTTGTTCCCTTGTGCACCCCCCCCTTCCTGCACACAGTAGTCTGTCCTGATACATTCTGGTTTCACCATCACCGTCTTGAGGCCAATGCTGGATTTTACTTTTATGGACTTCATTGATTCACGTTGCGTCACCCTTTCTCAACTCTCATGCTGGACTTCCTTTGCATCTTGTACTCATGGTGGCCCCGAATCATGCTGTTCCATCTTCATCTTGTATCCTGGCTTACAACATTATGTGTTACTACTGACGTCTGCAATTGTATTCGCTCTCCTCTCTTGCTTCTCCACACTTTTTGACTGCTTACTCTCTGTTCTCTCCTCCCCTCCCCTCCCCTCTCCCTTTTCCCATCTCCTCCCCTCCTCCCCTTACTTTCTTCTATGCACTTACTCTATCAGAATTGTCCCTGGACCTACCTATGATAGCAACCTCGTCTGTCGCTCCCCTATCCCCCTTACTGTTGCCCCCCCCTCCCTCCAGCACCATCTGAAACATTGTCAGGCCTAGTACGACAGTCACTTGTTTTGTCCCCCCCCCCTTTCTGCACCCCTCTCACTCACCTTTTGTTTTCCTCCGGCTCTACCAGAAATGTCGTCAGGCTTAGTACGGTAGTCACCTGTCTGTTTCCATTTCCTTCCCACTCTCCCCCTCCCTTCCTTATCTATGTCTTAGCACTTGGACTATCTGAAATGTCATCAGGCCGAGTATGATAGTTAATTTCACATCCTTACTGTTCATGGCCTGTAAGAATGTTGTTGTATTTTCCCTTGTTCACTTCCTTGCCTTGAAGCGCTTTGAAACACAGTTGTATAGGCGCTATATAAATAAACTATCATATCATATATCATATCGTGAGGTATCAAAGTGTGAATCCAGCCACCTTTCTAAGAGAGCAGTGCACCGAAGGAAGATCAGGCGACACATGATCGTGTGACATTTGAGGGGGAGCAGGACAATATCCCGAAGGTAAAGGATAGCCCTCTTGAGGGGGGGGAGGAGGGCTTTTTGTTCCAGGTTGAGGCATACTGGGGCGGCAGTAGTACGCCTGGTGGATGGGGTGTACAAGGTGTGGGTGCAGAAAAGATTACCTACGCACTATTCGGCCCAAGCAGCAGAGCTCATAGCACTCATTGAGGCGCTTTTAGCATCTCAAGGGTGCCGTGTTACTATCTATTCTGAATCGGTTTAGGTCACCTCCATGGTGCACGCAGGCCTGGCGCGGTGAAAGAGGAGGGGGTTTAGGAGAGTGGACAGGTCCCCAGTACAACATGCAGTGCTATTAGACAAGCTAATTGATGCCCTATCCCAACGCTCATTGACAATGGTGGAAAATGCACTGTCTATACTAACAATACAAATGAGGTCTCACTCTGCAACACTGCCACGGATGTGGCAGTCAAGCAAGCATCGTATTTGCCAGTGCTGAGTGTCGGCAAGTATCTAGTGGTGGCGCACAGCAGGGAATAATGACCAGACTCCTACAATTCCCTACCAATCCACCAACTAATACAATTGCAGAAACCATCCTCACAGGAAGAGAAAGAATTGTGGGTAAAAAAAGGATGCAAACTTTCTCCAACAGATTTATTGTGGCACCAAGAAACATTGGGAAAAGCAGTTACCCCACACAAGTTGCTGGTGGTCGTGTTTGACCAACTGCATCGCCATTCCCACGTATTTAAACAACACATCACCACAGATATGCAGGGGAACTAGTTTGTCCCCAATCTCCAGGAGGCAATTACTAAAATGGTTGTCAACTGTACAACTTGTCAGCGATATAGTACTGGTCTCACTTTACGAACTATCCAAGGTACACTGCCCCGTCCTACTGGGCCATTCCGCGAGTTGCATATTGACTACGCAAAAGGTGTAATGGATCCCGCTATCGAATAGTGGTTGTGTGTCCTTTCTCACGGTGGGTGGTGGCTGGTCCTTGTGCACATCCCGTTGCAAAATGTGCAGGCACATTTTTAGTGAGAGAGGTCTTTCCTTGATGGGGCGGTTGCAAACATTTAAGGTCTGATACCAGCATGCATTTTTTCAATGAGCTCTTTAAGGAAATGACCGAATTATTGGGCATCAAGCATCGTATGTGTACAATTTACCACCCCGGGGCCAAATGAGTTGGAGAGGCTCAATCGTCTTCTCAAGAGTAAACTTTCCAAGATTTGCACCGCCCTAAAAAAGAATTGGGTGCACTGCTTGCCTCTCGCTCTGTTCAGCATGCACACGCAGCCCTGTAAGGATCATCATTTACCGCGCCAAGTTAACTGGGTGCCGCATGCACACGCCTCCATCTCCAATCAGAAGAGATCTGAAGCTCACAGGGCCAAACCCATTGTAGGAGAAGAATATTGTAGCTATTTGTATGCCCTAACCAAAGCCATAAAATGTATCTCTCAACAGATCGCACCGCCAAGGGCTCAATTAACCAGCGCTGCATCTGATCCTCCACCCACGACACCTCTTCATCTTTTGCCTTGCTACCACGCTTTTATTAAAAATGTTGTCCGCCGGAGGAACGAGACCAGATGTAACAGCCCTTTTGACGTGGTGTATGCAAACCCTCTTGCAGTAAAAGTATGTAAATTAGGGACTCGATGCATTTATCTGATGTTCGCAAAGTGCCTCAGACCACACCTCCTGCCCAAAATCAGTAAAGTACTAAACAGCACACGTTAGGTGCCTGCCAAATAATACCCCGTCCCCATGTGAAAATCCTATAAACTGATGGTCAACTGTAGACTGACAGATTTATTAACTTCTAAACAAATTTAAAAAATGTTTTTTAAAGAAATGATAACAATACAACATATAAATACATAGGTACCACAACAAGTATAGCTCTGTGATAAATAAAAACGGTGCCATGCATTATTTGCACTGAAATATCTCTCTCTCTCAGACTCACTCACTCTCTCTCTCTCCTCTTATTGTCCAGTCTGTATGTATTTAGCTTGCAATGGAGGTGCATGTGTTCAACAACTCTGTGTATAACAAGCAACGTTTTTGTTTTCAGCTTCATCCACTTTTAACTGCATTCTCCCCCAATGTATATATGTGTAATGCATTGGGTAGCTAGTATATTTGCTATTTCTATGTTTGGATTAGGGATATATTTATGATGTAGTTTTATATGGAGTTGTGATATAAAAAAGGGCGGGTGAAAGGTTGGAAACGGATTGCTTACTACGGGCCCTGGAGATAGCTAACATGTGACAATGCTACAACTGTAATTGCAAATACAACTGACACAAATAACACTGGACTCCACCAGCCCATGATAAAACATTTGACATAGCTTTAAATAATAAACTTGTCAACCAACACTGCACAAATGGGTCTGCAAATGTGCTTATGTTATCATTGTTTCCTGATATGTTCTCTAACATACTTGTGAACACTACTTTCATTTCTAATCGATCAGAATGCCTTAACAGACAAATTAGAAGGTTTAAATATGATCAATACCAAGGACTTGGGCTAGATACAAAAGAAGATGAGCACCATCCAGAGTTAAGTAATAGTGTGTACGTAGACATGCACTCAGTGGGGAAAACAAAAGTTAAGGGATGTTATTACATGTGCTCCTTGATTCCACATGTGTCAGGAGCCCCCAAAGTGTTGATGCCACGAGAGATTCCGATTATGGTGGACCAATGCTTTGCATTTGAAATTGTGTAGGCTGCAAAGCACTTTCCAGGCACGAAGAGTACAACTAGAAGTGGTGGAACCTGATCAACTGCAATGTGCCCAAAACACCAAGAGTGTGCAGTCGTTTGAGTAGGCCATATCTAAAACTGGAAGGTGTCAAGTTCGTGGCGAACAGATGGAAAGAGACAACAAAGAGCTGCATTACAGGACGACTACTAGGGTTCGGAGAAGAAGTGATAGATAAAGAGTGTGCAGCAGAAAGTGGAATGAGCAAGTGGCAAAACTCAAGGATCTAGGCAAAGGAAAAACCAGTAAAAGTGCGAAAGCAGGGGAGCCACCATGATGGCAGAGAAGTGCTGAAGCAATTATGTCGGTCTCCTCCTCTGTGGCCATCAAAATGGAACTGAGCCCCAACTAAGACGCCCAAAAGAGAATAACAGACCCCCACTCGTTCTTGCTAAAACCCTGGAGCAGCACCAGAGTGCAATTAAGGGCTTGCCAGCCCCGTATAGCCGAAGATAAGGAGCTTGCCAGAGGAGGCAGGGACTCCAACTCCCGCGTTCCGCTCCCCAGCTCTGTGTGAGGGCCAAGATATTTGTGGACCTGAGACAGTGGGAGGACTGAGACCCGCAGGGAGCCGGCCTGCATCGTCGCTGGCATACCCCATCCCAGCCACTGGAGGCTGAGGACCCTGAGGCAGCCGAAGGGGCGAGAGGCGTGCGCCACTGGGCGCTCTGGATGCCATCTTGCCCCACCACCAACATGATATCTTGGACCCCCGGACTCCGGGACGCCAGTGCAAGAGGGAAAGGGCTGTGTGGACCCGAGCCAGAGAGGCCGTTGCGCCCATCCCCCGGCCGGGCCGCCTTTGTAGTCATCGCTGGTTCACCGAGTGGCCCGAGAGCAGAGACGGGGCGGGAGGAGCGCAAGCCCGCACCTGACGCGTGTGCATCCCGCACTTGCTACTGCACGCACTGGTGGGGCCTCACTTCGAACACCAGTATCTGTTGGGGGCCCCCAAGATCTCCCAGGGGTGTCCCCCCAGTAATAAAGGAAATTACCTACCCCCTCATAGGCATTGGTGATCCTCCCCCAGAGTGGCTTGCCCTCTCCCCAGTGTCTGCAAGCCTTTACCTGAACCTACAGCCCCCGTGAGAGGGCCACCACGCTATTCTCAGCCCACCTGCGTGACCTGGTCACCAGGTGCGTATTGGATCCCCCCTCTAGCTGCAGCAAGTGATCATCAGACTACCAGTATTGTCGCCCCGCCCCATCTTATTCACACTAGCCTCTTTGCTTATCACACATGTGGATCACCGGGGATCAGTGGCCCCCCTTCGCCACCCCAAGTTTAAGTCCCCCAAGTAGAGACTGCCCTCTGACCCAGAAGAACCACCTGCTTGATATCTATGAATGAGCTGGGCTGAGTCCCTACAAAGATTCTGCCACATCCCGGCCCCATCAACGAAGCAAACCAACATGCCAACCACCTTGCAAGCCGCAGACGAAGAAGCCCAGTCATTGAGTAGGGGCATGGCGGCCTTACTAGAGATGATCAGGGGTTTCCGGGCGGATATAGGCAAACGTCTGGATAAAAAAGTGGACACTATGGACGAGAGAATACAAGTACTCAAAGCAAACCAATCCTCTCTCATCTCTTAAGACCCAGTTTGATACGCACCTTGCGGAATTGGAGAGAAGGGAGGAGAAATGTACCTTTAAGATGGACGACTTGAAAAACAGTGAGCTCTGCAACAACCTGAGGCTCCTAGTCTTCCCGGAATGCGACGGCGAAACACAAAGCAACATCACGAGCTCTGTCATAGCTGTGGTTAGAAAACTCTTCGATGAACCCACTATTGAAAGGGCCCACAGAGCGGGGGCAAGCAAGCAAGCAACAGAGGCCTGAGGTCAGTGTTTATAAGATTTCACTACTTGTCGGAGAAGAACACAATTCTAGAACAGGCAAGGCAGAAGGGCCTGATAGAATGGGAAAACACGCAAACAACGATCTATCGGGACCTTTCAGCGTTCACCCTGTCCAGACGAAGGCTGTGCAGCGCCCTGACGAAGCAGATCCGGGCTAGGGAGTACGGTACAAATGGGGATTCCTGTTCTTCCTTGCCTTTGAGCATGAGGGATTTAAATACTCCTTAATCACTGAAGAGGACATACAGAGTTACCCAGGAGCTATTGGGCAAAGGTGCCCCGGATAGCCAGAGATTTTGGGGAAGGAACTGTCGGAACTCCAGAAAGCTAATGGCTTGGTGGAAAGATGTTGTGTCCGCAGCAACAGAAAGTTCAGGAAGTTGAATCCGGTGTCCCCGGCGGCTCCAAACGGATGAGAACCCTTACCAATGAACACACAGAGATCTGGCACCTCAGAGCCTTTCAGGGACTGGTGTGGAGCCCGAGTGTGGTCCTGATGGGTAGACAGGTCTGCTGGGGCCGGCGCCCCTCAGTGGACACTCTGATCCCAGGAGCAGTCCTTCACTCTGGGTGGGGTGCCTTTCAGAGACATTTTTTTATCCATTGATTGTAAGTTACGGAGGGTGGGTTATATGTGTTGGTGCTCCGTGCTGTTGCGATCATCGGTAGAGGGGGCTCAGAGGCAGCATTAGGTTTCACGCTACGCCCGAGGGAGGTAAAGACTGGTGGCCTGGCCCAGCGGCAGTTCCTACGTTGCAGGCAGTCCAGGCGTTCAGGGGGTAGGGGGATCTGGTGAGGGATTTGGTTATTTTTCATATTGTTTCACATTCTTCATGTGGTACCAAGCTCTATTCCACCCCACAGGGGGAACATACTTCCTGACAGAGTCCGAACCTAGTAAACCCTATAGGGAGCGAGAAAAACGCAATTAATACAAGGGAGATTTATATCATAATTGCACCCCCCCTTATGGATGACGATGCACTGGCACTGCGTTCACTCAATGCATGGGGCCTGAACCTCCCCTCACAAAAGGTCCCTAGCCAGTGGGACCCTAGTGGTGAAAGAATTTAATCGCTTAAAATTGCATTTTATGTTCTTACAAGAGACCCACTGGGTGCAGGCCATCTGTGAGAGCCAAATCAATCCAAGACGTATTCCATGCCTCGGGCCAGTCCAAAAGAAAGGGGTGGCCCTTTTGGTATCCAGGAAGTCTTATTTCAAGCTGAAGGCACAACGTAGGGACCCTGAGGGCCGCTATTTGATGGTGAAGGTGGAGATTAGGGGGGCCCAAGATCACGCTTATTTCTATATACTGCCCCAATGAGGCTCAGGATCTCTATTGGGAAGAAGTTAGCACCAAGATAATGCCCTTTGCTGAGGGCGCCCTGACGATGGGGAGAGGCTTTAACATGGTCCTGCATCCAGAGAGTGACAGAAAGGGGGCGTGCTCCAACATGGATAACCTGGCGCATCGCCGAGTTGCGGCCTCCTTCCGACAGGTTAACGAGTTGCTGGGGATTTTGGACACGCACCTGAGGGGCCCGGGGCACAAATCCCTCTTCACATACTATTCAAAAGTTCACTCCACATTCTCGAGAATCGATCACATCTTGGTGGACACCGCCAAGCTGGAACGAGTATCCAAGTTTACAGTGGAGACTGCCCCTTGGTCGGACCATGACTTAGTGATGGTCAGAATAGGAGTCCCCCGGGACCCCACGACAAATCAAGGTGAGCCTGCAATAACTTGCTGCTATGGGACAAAGTGTTATCTCAGGATCTCCTCACCTCGATTAAAGAATATTTTGAAATTAACGACAATGGGGAGGTTGGTGTAGAGGGCGTCTGGGAGGCATTCAAGGCTTCGTTAAGGGGAACCCTAATTGGAATAGGAGCGAAATGGAAAAGGGAGAGAGAAAGGGAAGAGAAGCTTCTTACAGAGGAAATCGAGGCCATCCAGCCGGGGGGCAAGCTGAAGTCCCAAATATTTACAGATACATGGGCGGAGCTCCAACAACATAAGGTGAAATTAAAAGCGCTCCTGGTTGGTCAAAAGGAGCGGAAGCTAGCTTTCTTGAAGCATAAGTATATGGAAAAGGGAGAGAAGGATGATAAAATCCTAACATGGAGGTTGAGAGAGCTCGGGAACAGTCGTAGAGTAGATGTCTTGAGCGCCGCCGCCAGCTTAAGGATTCTCTAGGATTCCCAGATAGCAGAAGAGTTCTGCCACTTTTACGAGCACCTCTACACCTCAGAATATTATGGAGACGGGGCCAACGCCGACCGTTTCCTAGATGCCTACCCGCCTCCCACCTCCCGCTGGAAAAGGCAGAGCCCCTGGAAGTGCCCATCACTGCCCAGGAGATAATAAATACCATTAGTGGGATGAAAGGGGGCACCACTCCCGGGGGATGATGGTCTTACGGTAGCATTTTATAAATTATGGCCAAGCTGTTCAATACGGCCCATCTTCCCCCTAAACACGGATGTGAAAATCCTGGCAAAACTCTTGGCCAATAGACTGGCAGTTCAACTTCCCTTGTTGGTGCACAGGGATCAGGTAGGGTTTATCCGGGGCAGGCAGGGGGCGGATATTAGGAAATCCATAAACGTAATCCATGAATCCACACACACAGACCTGGGGGAATACTTTGTCTCCATCGACTCAGAAAAGGCATTCGAATGGGTCGAATCTCGGTACATGAGCCAAGTATTGCAGAGGTTAGGAGAACGATTTAGAGGATGGATTACAACATCCCAACGGCTAGAGTGGCAGTCAACGGCGCATCTCATAACCCCTTCAGCTCACTAGAGGAACTAGGCAGGGTCAGCCCATTTCCCCCTTGTTGTATGCCCTGGCTATGGAGCCACTAGCCATTGCTATTAGGTTGGACAGGGGGATCACGGTGATTCAATGCTGGGAACAGGACTTTAAACTGTCATTGTTTGCCGATGACATCCTCTGCTATTTAACAAGCCTGTTGGAATCCCTCCCGCACCTCCTGGAGCTGATACAAACCTCTGGCGGATTCTCAGGCCTTAAAATAAACATTTCCAATTCAAGTGTGATGCCCATGGGAGGGGACGACCGGTATACAGCCAGTAGGAAAATAATAGGTGGAATGAGAGTTGAGCGTAGGGCCTCCTTGTACCTGGGGATTCTCCTCCCTAGGAACTTGAGTTCTTTGTTTGAGCTCAACTATATCCCAATCCTGGAAAAAAATTAAAGCAGATCTATCACGATGGAGCCCACTCACTCACTCCTAGTTTGGCCAAATGGTGTCAATAAAAATGAACATCCTCCCCAGTCTCCTTTACCTTTTTACGGCTCTCCCCACCCCCTACCAGACTCCTCCTTCGCTTCACTACAAAACATGGTTCAGCATTTTATCTCAGGGGTGTGGGGGGGAGACCAAGTATTAAATACACAACCCTGAGCCTCCCTAGAAACCTTGGGGGATTTGGACTCCCTGATTTCAAACTATATTTCAAAGCAGCACAACTCCAGGTAATGATGGAACACTTGAGGGACGATATGGGCACATATTGGACATATATAGAGGACACCTTCACTCACCCCAAGAAAGTGAGGGACCTGCTGTGGTCACCCCCCAAGGGAATACTGCCCCATATTAGATCCCACCCCACATTGGTGATCCTCTGGGACTTGTGGAGGTACAACAAGGCGAATGCGTTCCTCTCCTCTTGTCCTTCATCCCTGAGCTCACTCACTGACCTGGGCAACAAAGGAATGCGTAACACAGAGAAACAGTCAGACATGGGTCTTGAGAGAGCCGCTCAGTTGTTTAGGGAGAATACCTTTATCAAATACGAGATGCTAGTTGAGGCCATGCAGCCACCCCGCTGTCTGGCTTTGAATATTTGCGGGTGAAGGGCACCCTTACGGACCCCAAGTGGTGTAAGGAGCTCTCCGATCCCTTCACCCCCTTAGAGAAAATAATTGCTGAGTCCGCCAAAAGGAAGGGAGTGCTGACCAGAATTTACAGAGTGTTGGGTACAGCGGACCTGGAGCGGAGGCAGAAATGTAAATGTTTCTAGGAAGAGAGGGTGGGTGCAGAGAGATCAGATGAGACCTGGGGTATAGTCTGCATGGGAATTCTTGCATGGGTCCCTCTATACGTCATCGATGGAGCACAACTTTAAAATCCTTGATGCTTGCCAGCTTCGCCCGGCTAGGCTATTTAAAATGTTTGTGGGAGTCAACATGTGGCCAACAGGGAACGTAGTACCACATGTGGTGGGAATGCCTGTCCATTCAAATCTATTGGGCTGAACTCTTGAGCTGGACAAAGGACACGTCGGTGTCACCCCTACTTTACACCCTATTGAACTTTTGCTTGGCGTCCTCTTGTGCGACCCTGACACACCTAGATTCCTGAGAGCAGTGGAGGCCATGCTGAGGGCCGGAAGGGTCGCCACAGCTCAAAAATGGAAACAAACATTTACCCGGGCCAGAAGGGAGTGGCTCACTAAATTGTGGGACATCTTTACATATGATATGATAGTTTATTTATATAGCGCCTATACACAATGTTTTTCAAAGCGCTTCAAGGCAAGGGAGGGAACAAGGGAAAATACAACCACATTCTTACAGGCCATGAACAGTAAGGATGTGAAATTAACTATCGTACTCGGCCTGACGATATTTCAGACAGTGCAAGGCTTATGCCAGGTGACCTAGATCCACTTGCACCTGCTCTCCATCTGCAAAGGAAAAGAAGCTGGAGGGCTCCTTAAGTAGGGAAACAGAGCGGCAAGCAGGGAGGCACCAGGTGGGCGTGGCTTGCTAAGTGGTGAAACAGCGGGAAGGAGGAATGCACTAGGTGGGCAGGGCTTGCTAAGCGGTGAAAAAGAGCAGCAGGCAGGATTGAAGGCACCAGGTGGGCAGGGCTTGCTAAGTTCTGAAAAAGAGCAGGAAGCAGGAAGACACCAGGTGGGCAGGGCTTGCTAAGAACAGCTCCCAGTGATCACTAACGATAGGATGGACAGTTTCTTGCTAGACTGGGGCGCTGTGCTGTTACAAGATGGTAGTGAGGCCCTGAAACTGTAAACGCTGGCTTTCTTTAGATTGTAGCTGTTCTCTGCATCCCTGAGGTCTCTCTAATTGAATGCCATGTAAGGCCCTAGTATGCAGAACCCATATGGCCAGTTAGAACTGGAAGCTCTGGACTAATTTCTGTCATTTAGTATGTCCCCTTCGGAGGATGGGGCTTGGAACCAATAGTGTGGTGGGAGGGATAGAGGGGTAGGGGTAAGAAAGAGATAAAGAGAAAAAAGGGTGATGTCACTTGCTGTTTTGTATAAATCACAAGGTTATGTTTGATGCCAAATGCTCAATAAAAACTAAAGTGAAAAAAAACAGTGTGGGGGGTCAATGGTAGGTGCAACAAAACATTGTACATCCCAGATCACAAGAAGGGGGAAGCTGCCATTATGGACAACTGCTGAATGAGGAGCCAGCGGCATTCATACATCTCTCGCCATCATGGAGGGGCACCTGCTCGCTGGCTTTGTTACACTCAGCCCTTCTGGTAGTCCCTGAAGGGCATTTCATAGTGGGACCAGGAGGTTTGTTGGTCCCAACAACCACATCAAAGTTTGGCACCCTCACCACAGTACCACCGCAGAAACATATCTATTGCATCCTGCCAGGGAAGGAGAAACGAGAAAAATTGCGGAGGAGGAAAAATTGAATTACCCATCACAAAATTCCCCGCAGCTACTAAAAGAAATACCAGATCAGTACCTGTTGTATAGCAAAGAAGAACTGCAAAACATAAAGGTCGACCATTGGAAAATCAACTTCTCTGAATAGATGCGCTAATCCGGCTCTATCTTTCCTGTGACACACCTAACAGGCAAGAAGAGAGTTTTGCAGAGATTTCAGGCAATCTCAGCCCCTTCTCCTCCTTTGTCCTCTGTTGCGGTCTTTCCCCTTTTCCAAGGATCTGTTCTTTGCCTATTGGCTAATCTGTTTCTCTATGTCCTATGGTTTTGGAAATAATATGCTTTATTTGCCATTGTAAGCAAATTGTAATTGCTTTTCTTTATTTCATTCTTTTTTGTATAATAAACAAGCATGTAAGGCACTAATTTTTGCCTAGGTCAAGATCTTTTTATTCACAGTATAATTATATTGTTGTGTTTCACAGTGTCACACTAGAATTTCGTCAAGCAGGATATTAGGGTTAGATACTCGCACATGTCAAATTAGAGGATCTATTCAGACAAGTTGACTTATGTTTTGCATACATAGGTTACCCCAGTCACCACTGAACATAGGGTGGCCCTTACATACTTTTACTATCAAAGAGAGAAGAAAGCTTTTTGCTACCAGGGGTGCAGACCACTGCGAATGCCAAGTAGAACCAGATTGTGCGGTGGTAAGTAATCCAGTTGGCCAATGAGACAGAGCAAGGCCTCTACGCAATTAAGATGGAATTGCGTGCAATCAGGCTGATGATGCTGCATAATAGATACGTGCTGGACCTCCTCACTGCCATTTAGGAGGGGTCTGCAAAAATGTTGGCGATTCCCGCTGGACCTATGTACCCCCTAACAATGTGGAAAATGGGTTCTTACCAATATAATAGGGGCCCTGTACGTTCTTGGCACACATATGCAAACGGAAGCAGGGATACAAAAGAATGATTGGTTTGATGGACTTTTTTCTTGGGCACTATCCTGGATGGGGGCAATTGTGAATATGTTGATTGCTGGGATCGTGTTTGTGTTGGCTATATTCTGCACCTGCCAGCTGGGACTTAGAGGTTGTGTCAAAGCAGTGTCTAGCAGCGCAATGATATTATTTCAATTGGGGTAAAATGGGCACCCTGTGGTACAAAAGATAGCGCAGTTCAGACCGACGATCCAAATAAGCCATGCATGGTTGCGAAAGAGCAATGTCTACATCCCCAGGCACTATCATAGTTCCCCCACCTGACCCGGAGCACTACACAGAACACTGGGTAGACTTATCAGGTGATAGCCGATGTGTATATATATATATGACATGCACCCCTAAGTAATATGCACAGGCGGGAGAAAGTATACAGTCCGTATGCAGAGCTTGGGTACCGAACGAAGGGTCACCTCCATATTTGGAAGCTGAGAGATTAGAAAGGGAAAGAAGGGGCGAAAAGGAGGAGGGGTTGGCATGGTAGTTCGTTAATGTAGTATTAACGAAAGGGGGAAATGTTGGGAAGGGCCCTGCCCCCCCCCTCCCCCCAGCACTTTCATATGAAACAGAAGCCTGGGAAGGTACAGTAGGAGCTAAGGGAGGTTACAGGGGGAGGGGGCTTGTTGCTAGGAGTCACAAGGCAGGAGGGGGCGCGCAACTTGCCCTAGTAATGCACAGGGAATCAAAACGCCATCATAAATAGTAGCAGCCATATTGGAATCGAGGCCTAGTTCGCTCTGAAGTAAGGGACGCAGACCTGAGTCACACGCATAGAAATTGAGTGTATGCAGACGGGAATAGGTTGGAGGTTGGGCACAAGTGAGGAAGGCCAGAACTGCAGAGTTTCATAGACCCTTCATTGTCTCATGCTGCAAGGCCTTGAGGGGATTTTTAGCTCACTTAGAAAAGTGATCACACAAGAAGGAGGGCATGAGCCTGTGCCAGTGTGCCCCAGTTCTAAGTAATAGCACCCGAACGCCCCTGTCCTTAGACCCCAGCAATCAAAGATAACAGCTGATCCCAGATGGGGAATTTTAGTTGGAACCCAACTGTCTGGAATTGAGCTATAATTTGTTAGAAGTGATGGCATCTAAGTATCTTCTTAGCCCACGTCTGCAGTAGCAGGTGCACATCAGGTCAGAGATAGAGCTGTATGGATTTTACTTTGCATAATTGCCATCAGTAGTAGCCTCACACCGGATGACACGAAAGGAGAATCCCACGTGGAAGAAGAGAGGGGCTGGGACCAATGGCCTGGCAACCCTTATGGAGCAGGTAGCCTATGTATAGGGTCTCAACCAACCAGCCACGCAGGTTTGCAAGTTATGTAATTTATGTCACTGATGACGCAGTATGGCTTCATAAACTGTTTGTACGGACTTTGGCAGAACATTGTGTGGCAGCAGAGTTCTTTGCTGGTGCACTTCTATTTTTGAGGAAATACAACTTTGTTTTTCTTGCTAGAGGTGTGCTGGGGCGTTTTCCTCTAGTGGGTTGTATGTTTTCCTGGTGTGAGCATTGAGGGGTTTCTCTATACACTTCTGTGGTTTCTCTCCCTCCTTGATGCTCCGCTCCTCCAAGCTTTTCTGCGCTTTCCACTCTTGCTTGCAGTTCACCTCCTCTAAAGTCTTCTGCGTTCCCTCCTTTGCCTTGATGTTCAAGACCTTAATCCTCTTCTGATTTCGTTGGCCCCACTTGATGTTCATTTCCTTCAACATCTGTTCTCTTCCCTCATCCTCCTCCTGCAAATCGCTCTGTACTTACACCCCCTTCTGTAACTTCTGCTCTCTGTACTTCGCCACCTCCTCTTGCACCTTTAGCTTTTTCTCTACTTCTTCACTTATGGTGCTCCACCATCCCGAACACTCACAACTAGCCTTCCATTCCTTTGCTCATATAGCCATTTAGCCTCTCCCCTTTGGTCAGATTCAAGCTAATGTGTGAACTACACAAGCATACCGAGGATGGACCACGGTTTGGCAGATGATAGTGGTTAAGGGTTTCAGCTGCAAAAAACAGCATTTTCCCACTTTCCTGGGTGCCGCTGACTAAGCCTAGAATTAGGACAGTTCACCATCTTGAGTTCTTCATCCGGACACTTAGGGGAATGTTCACCGGTGTGCCAAGCGGAGAGAAGAGCTAGCAGGGGTTTTTCTGGCTCTGTGCCAAACACCTCAACAGCATCACACGCGGTGAGCATTCCTGAAACTTCAATGTTCAAACTACAACATATAGACTGTCTGATATAAGGCCTCAGGTTCAGCCACTGTATCTTGAAAGGTCCCTCTTAAAGGTGCTGCAGTAACCCAGTGACTATCTCCTCCAACATACCACCTGGGCTCCACATCATGGAAGAGGTAGTGAGACTGAGCCCCTTAGTTACCCATACGCTAGCAGTCATGGCCTGGTAAGGGAAGCCATGACAGCTGAGAATGACCATGTTCGGATGAAGGACCTTGCCCTCTGCCTGGGAGAGAAAGTCCATTCCCACCTTCTAGGGTACTACGTCCTCCTTGCCGACTACAGAGTGAAGAGCATGAAGGTGGACTTGAATATCTCTAGTCTCCTGAGGGCAAGAAATATAACAGGAAGCAGGCTGGAAACAAATAGAGGATAGCAAAGTTCCACTTTACAATCAATACATCATTGAGTGTGGAAAACTCCCTATTGCAGAACTTCCACTTCTAGTTGAGACTGGAAGCAAAGAGATCCACTTGAGTGGTCTCTCACAAGGCAAAGGCTTTCGTACAGGACTTTTTGACAGTTGCCACTCATGGGAGACTAATAAACGCGGGGCTCAGATGTTCAGCATAACGTACTCCGTCCTGTGCCAGATGGGTGGCTGATAGAGAACCAGAACTACAGTCACGCTACCTGCCTGCACAGTGGTAGCAACCCTGCACCATTGAGGTACTGCATGGCAATTGTTTTGGCACACCTGCTCTCTACGGATAAAAGAAAATCTGCAAGTACCAATATGACAGCACACAGATCCAGGAGGTTGATGTGCTCCCTACACTCAGCTGTCAAAGACCACACACTATCTGGTCATCGGGATGAGTGCCCAGCCTTTTATGTTATGTCATCTGGTTGTGTGACATTCACTGCTGCCACTTTACCCTGGAGGATCTGCACTGGAAGGAGGGTTGGAGGGAGGTTGTTCATTGGATTGAGAGGGAAAAGAGCAAGGGAGCTTTGGTGTACTGTTGGCAGCTTCAGTTCGTGGAAACCGGTCACTGAGCTTTGGTGTGTTTTTGGTAGGTAGACATTATGTGGTGTTGAGGTACTATTGTACATGGGTGCTTTGTGTGCACTTGTATTTGGCTTCAATTTGGGTGTTGTGGAATGTGTAGTGTGGTAGAAGAAGGGGCATGTTTTGTTTAGCGTTTGAATTTGCAGATTATTGAGTTTTTAGTAGAGTTGACAGTTGCATTCAATTTGGCTAGTCTCGCACTGTGGCCACTCTCAGGGTTGGCCAACTTGGTCCACGTCGGGTTCGCCGTTGGTTTAGGTAGGTCCCTTTCTGTATATTTTACTTGTTATGCTGTTGGTGAATTTTGTCGCTCAGATGTTTCTTTCAACTTGAGTGTTAAAGAGCCAGGTTTTTTACAGCTTTCTGAAATTTAGGGGGTCCTCTGTTGTACGTATTTCCTTTGTGAGGGAGTGCCAGAGTTTTATAGCTATGCAGGAGAATGCTGATCCTCCTTGTTTAGGGTATTGTTTTGGTTTGGGTGGATGTTGTTGCTGGATCCAAGTATTCTTGCTGGTTTGTGGATGATGATTTTCTCCTGTATGTTAGGTAGATTTTCATTTTTATGCACAAATCTCCTTTACATGCCAGTCCCCCAGCACCTTTTTGCTGGACTACTGGAATTCTGGCCTGTTCATCTGAGTGAGTGGGAACCTTTTTCCACACTCACTCATTCTTTTGCCCTATCTTTTGGGATACTATGTATGTTTTTTTATACATTTTTCGTGGAGTTCTACTTTCCTCCAAGCTTTATGGCATCTGTCTTTTGCATCACACAGCACACTTTGCTAAGTGTTGCTGGGAGCCCTTTGGGCTTCCCCTTTTATTTTATAGGAGGATATTTGGATCCTTCTTGTTATATTGTAGGATCAGCAAACCCCACCTTATGAGAAGTACTGAAGGGTTACCATGTAGCCCCTTTCCCACTGCTCCTTTAACATTTTGGTTACAGTGACAAGCTAATCTGAATGGCTGGTGGCAGTGGTTTTAAATTTATTAATATGCATACAGCAAAATAGCTTTGTATATACAACATAAAACAATAACATGATAAAATGGGACAACATAGATGATACATAAAAATAAAAACAATTCATCGATTAAAACTAATAAAACAAATAAAACTCCATATAGGAAGATAAGATCACATCATACACTCAAAGGTATCGGTTAAAGCAGACGACATTATATTCCGATGTTATAGAACTAAAGGTTCAAGGACTTAAATCACTCAAGTTTCATATAAATCAAATATTTCAATACATTTTCTCTAAAATCTGATCATATAAAAAATGAAATTCGCATCATTCCCATCCATAAACATTTTCCACAATACTTTTGAGTCATCACAGTTAAAACACTATAAGATTTCATATATTGATCAAGATTCCGTTCAAGCTTACACATTCTGTCATTATGTGCAAGAGATTCCATAGTGTTTTCTCCACATAACCGCAGTTACGCTCCTTACGAGATAGACTTTTCTTTGCTCCGTCACATTCCAACACTTAACTTTTGTTAAATTTCAACAACAAGTATTGTCTGATGACCCATGCTTCTGGGAACACCATAATATACTTTGGCAGACAGTTTCGTTCAGTTATATACGTGATGAAGGGACCACTTTGTGAGGTACTAGAAAGAAGCACCATGTTATTTTCATGTTCATACGATCTGATCTTTTTTAACCAGTGTTTTATTCGATTAGTATTCTTTGGAAGTAAACCGAGTTCACATCCACATTTCCATTTATTAAAGATGGTGAATATTTTCCCCCATATTCCAATCTGAGTAAAATTATCTATGCTTAGAAAGGCCTTTGCGTAATCACAGGTAATGGTATTGTTATTTAGGGTCATCAGGTCTACAGAGCACATAAAGGATCTATTAATCAAAATAGATTGAATGCATGTGAGCTCAAACTTGTAGCCCATACCTCTAGACGGTGGGTCATAAACATCAATAATAAGGTTAATTGTTCCAGGTTTTGATAATTTTCCTACCAACACAGATGTGGAATCACAAGGGATCTCAACAACAGTCCAAGATGGGCTGATGTAATCACCAGACCACCTTTGGGCCGTCCAAGGAAACCTTTCAAGGCACTTTTTTTGTATAGTAACCCTTCCGTCAAGCAGCAAATTCTCAGCCAGCCAAGTTTCTTGTAAAACAATAATATTAAAAAGATGCATATTGCTCCACAGACCATTTTCTCCAAATAAATTGTTAAAACCTCTGGTGTTCCATGTATACAGTATATCAATGTCACTGACTTAGCTGAGACAAATGAGACTTGCAAGTGATAGGTAGCAACTGCCAATAGCCTGATTTATCAATATTTTCAACATTGGTTTTGACATTTTTAGTGCCATTGGCAGTGGGACCATTTAGATCACAAATGATTCGCTGGGCTGAGTTACAAGTTGGTAGATTCATTCCCTCATTAGTAGTAGCAATAACAATACTAGAGGACCCGTCCAATTGTTGTTTCCCATCGGGTCCTATATTATTTGTGGTATTGTTATTCTCGTCATTGGGATTAGACATTCTAAATTTCTCAGGATATATAACAGCTATATCACAGGAGAATCC
The DNA here is from genome assembly GCF_040938575.1 of Ambystoma mexicanum. NCBI lineage: Eukaryota > Metazoa > Chordata > Amphibia > Caudata > Ambystomatidae > Ambystoma > Ambystoma mexicanum. The sequence continues at coordinate 670,779,149 of NC_090936.1, forward strand.
CAATCAAAATATTTCAGCTTCATATTTTAGGATATATTACAATATAGGGGTAGAGACAAACTAAATATTTGCAATGCTAATTTTACTATGATCTACTTGTTAAACTATTCAGATATCATCTGAACATATGACATGTAATCCAACAATGGAATGAAATATTTGCAGAACGGCAGCCCTATTCAGTGGTGGATAATGTACATCAGCCGAGAGGTCTCATCTGAAGGGCTTTGTGTACATCCTCAGTATTATGTGCAGCAACTGATTTCGACCCAGATGCATGCTATAAATCAGATAATCTCATTTGTCCAGCTAAATCTCTGGCATCCTTTGTCTGTGAGGTAGCATTTCCATTGAGTTTAGACGGGGGAAGAGCAGCATCATTCGAAAGCTTAGAATCAGTCATTAGTGGTTTTGGTAGAGAGGGTACTCTTACAGGAGTTACAAGAGTTAGGGTCTCTTTCTGCAACGGTATTAATATGTGCTGTTCACTATTAGAAGTTACACAGTTTGGCAAGCTGTCTCGTTATTGCGCTACAGCCAATTATAATCCAGATTATAAAACTGGAGTGGTGAGGACAGATGTTCAATTCCAAGAAGGGAGAACAAGGCTGTGGCGAGGGACAAAGGATAGAGCAAGTGTCTAATAACTATCCCTACCTCAACCTCACGTCTCAGCTAGATCACGGTGGTGTGCCGCTTATCTAACAGGGATAGAATAAGAAATAAACTATCAACTTCTGGATGTTATAATACTTTCAGCCTTGTTAGTCCTTCACCCCTCTCTTCCACTATGTGTGTGCATGTATGGAAGAGAAAACTATTTTTTAAAACAGCTCACCAGGGGTCAAACGCATAGACATCTAGTAGGGTATATCATATTTTATTAGCCTACTGATTGTCTAATGGGCCCTGTGGAGCTCAGGTGTTGAGAAAAACCAATGACACAAAAGCAAACAATGTTAAAAAATACACATTCAACTCAAAGACACTAAAGTCCGACACTCTGTCTATCAATAGTGTGGGTAGGCGCAGTGTGGGATTTAGACTAAAAGGTATGCTCAAACTACAAGGTAGGCCCAACTTACGCCTCTTGTATGTAGCAACCACGGTCGACCGGTTTCAGTGGCATCAATCTAAGTAAAGCCACTTTCATCAGGACAGTCTTCAGGTTCGATCAAGTGGTCCAGTCAAAATTCGTACTGATCATATTGGAGGAACACAGCTACGACAAATGGGAGTATGTATACTTTACCACCTAGTCGTTGGTGCCATAAGGCTGGATCAGGTTTAAAAGGGAACCTTGTCAAGGGGGTCCATGTGCATACCGTTCTGGTTGGCAGTACATTATCTCCGCATGACTGTAGCACACAGTGATCCAAGCCAAGGGATTGCTAGCAGCAATTCGTGGCCCCTCTGGTCAGATCCCTGTCCGCGTATCACTGCAGGCGGTCATCCCTTGGCTTGGATCACTGTGTGCTTCAGTGCCCTGACGGAGCCCTATGCTATACAGCTTCACAGCCTAATAGCGTTATCTTTAATTTGTTTCACTTGGTTGTTCGTTAGAAAAGTTGGATACGATAACCAAGTGATTTAAAGTAACGCCTACTGTCTATGGCTGTCTTTGTCTAATTATTATTATAATTGTTATTTTATAACGTGCTTAATACCGAGGACCAGTTTCTAGGTGCGAGCCTGGGATTCAAACCAGTGTTGCTATGGGTTGTCTTGCTTCCAAGACAAACGCACTGCCCCTGAGCTATCAACCCCAAATCATTCCGGTAATTAATACTGTAAGCTATTGGATTCAAGTGCATTCATTTTTCTCTCTCTCTCTCTCTCCACCCCCCCCCTCCAATGTTACCCATTGTTCTATGGACTTAAGTTCACACAATGCGAAAAGTACTGGGATGAGGAAGAAGAGCTCAGTGGCAATAAGGACTCAAAATGGTGAATATCCAAAGGTGCAGTGTAGTTGCTGTCATTCAAAGCACCTCAGCAGAATATTTAAAACCCAAGGTGAGGCCCAGCTGTGGAATGGAGGAAACAAAGAGAATGAATGTAAAGCCGAGGAAGAAGGCCAATGAGCAGTGAATGGCCGTGTAGCTGGAGAAGCTGAAGCCATCCAAGGTGCAGGAGCAGCCACAGCGAGAAGCCCGCCAGCAGGAGTCAACCCGAAAGGTGAAAGCAAGTAGAACTGTAGAGTACGTGCAGCGGAATGCGGTGCACTAAGTATAAGCCTTGCTGAGGAGACGTGCTCCCAAAGCAGCCTGCGGCAGACAGGCAAAGCCGCAGAAGATCAACCGAGCTGTCAACGCTCCCGAAGAGCGCTGTGCAACTTACCTGAGGCTTGCAGAAGTGGAAAAGAAAGCAGAACCAACGCTGAAGGACTGCTGCAAGCCTACCAGCAAGAACCAGTGCGTTTGGAGAGAGTGAATGCTGACCCAATGCTGCTCCGTACTTGAAAGCTGTTACAAAGCCGTCACTTTGAATACTGAATAATTGAAAAATCAAAGCAAAACTTGTATACTGAATACCGAATAGTAAAGGGAAACAAAGCTAAGTGGCAAAGAAGAAAGTTCCCTTATAAGGCACTACAAGAAGGGAGAGTTTATAAACTGTATTACCCACAGCCAAGAGGTTGTTAACAGACTTTGGGAGAACTATAAGTGGGAAAAGCCTCTAACCAATACTACCCACAGCCAAGAGGCTACTGGCATACCATATCAAAACAACCACTGGGAAAAGTTCATAACTAGCATTACCATTAGCCATGAAGTTGTGAGAAAACCTTGATAAAGCAACCCACGCATACTCATGTACCTCACATTGCCAAAAACCAAGAGATTTTGAAACCATATCAAAAGATTGGTGTTATGAACCTTGGAATCAATATTTGCCATCAAGTTTGAAGTTAGTTGTAAGAGTTTTCTTCCCGGCAGGCGAGTACACCAAAAAAAGGCTTATAGCTCTCGGTATCCCTCCCTCGTTGCCTATCTGTTCTGTTACCTCTGAAAAGCATTCTTTTATGCATCTGTACTGTTGTATACCTGTGTAAAGTGATCCGTTTATCGCAGCTAGGTCAACACTCAATAAATACAATAACAATAATAATAATAGTGGTGGTTAGTCCTGACACGCGAGTTAATCAGGAAAGAAGATGATGTTTTGATATCTTTATGACAGAAAGATATGTGGAAAGAACCTTGGTTGAATTAAGAAAATTCATGTACTTAATCATTTGTTAGACGAGCAGTGGTATCACAGAGACAAGTTGTTTTTTGCTTTCCTGACAAAAGTGGTTTCTTTGAAGAAAGTTTTGAATGATAAGAATTGCATTTGGTTTTGGAACCAGTGTTTTTGGGAGAAAATCAATCATAATTTCTAGAAGGAGATTGTGAAAGACATTGGGCCTCATTCTAAGTTTGCCGGTCCGGAGAACAACAGTGCTAGTAAGCTCACTGGCACCCTTGTTTCCGGATCGGCAAACTCAGTCTGTCTGACCCTGCGAGACACTGTGGCCACAATAGGCAGACCAGTCACGGAAGCAGCAGCACCGTTAGCAATGGTGCTGGTGCTTCCGTGTCCCCACCCCCATAGACTCTATGACTCTATGGGAATGGGGATTTACATTTTGCCTGACTTCCCATGCCACCGGACTTATAATAGCCTGGTGGCACCGGGAAATCAGGTGCCGGTAAAATATTACGAGTACGGCGGCAACCCACAGTAGCACCAGCAGGGTTACCGCCGGACTCGTAATGAGGCCGATTCACTTGTTTTGAGTTCTCAACCAACAGTGGTGAAAAGGACATTTGTGGTATCTCTGAGAAATACACAGTGGTTAAAAAAAGACTTATCCATTTCTTTGAACAGAACTTTGTAGAGTTGGAACTACAAGCTAAGTATTCTTGAATGGATACCGCGGAAAGAAAGACAACCCTTGTCAAAACGAGTACTTCTCAAGACCATTTTGAGTTTGAATTACAAAACTGTTTTCTTGAACCAAGTCAGCCATAATTTCCTTTTAGAATTTCACTGTATATATTAGTGTGAAGGACACATATTTTGGATGCTAGGGGCCCAATTCCCTGAAGCCTTTTATAATGGTGCAATCCCACAGGAAAACGCTCTGTTAATCTGGCCCTTGCACATTTTTCTTTAGTTTTCTAGTCAGTGACATCCCTATTAGGTTAGGGAAAGTGAGGAGTTTATCGAAAACCCCTTTTTATTTTGAATAAATGGCAAACCTTGCGAAAACTTTACCTTTGTGTCCATCTTGAAATTTCTGACACCTCACACATGTGAGTTAACAGTAATTGACATTCTGTGATAAGCAGAGATGACTAGGTTGAACCATTTTTAAATAATGCGTCACATATTTCATGGAGAACATTTTCAAAGGCATAAGGAAGACTGCTATGTCAGTGGCTACGACAGCTGGACCAAATATTTTGTGGGACTCAGCTGCATTCTACGGGTTGCAGCTTAAGAGGGGCCAAGGGCATTGTAAATAGTCTCAATCCCTAAGACACCCGTCTAGAGTTGAAGGCTCTGCTATACTTTACATGTAAAACACATGCATTCAAGCAAGCAAATAACATGCACAATTGTGAGCTAAGACAAAGATACCAACCAGCGCAGGTCCTTTTCTCTTCAGTGGTTGATTTTTCTGCGTTGGGTCTGCCTCCCCCCCACCCCCTTCCTTTCCCTGACAAGACATCGCCACTGTCTTTGTCACAGAAATCAGGAAGACCAAAGAAGTGTCCAGACTCTTTAGTAACCCTGGTAGAGCCCAGGAAACCATTTTTATTGTGCTAGACTGGGGTTGAAGTTTACAAACTCTCATTAGCCATTCCTTGGAATGTTTGTGGTATAGCTTATTGTAGCCAGGAGGCTAAGGAATTTGTAAAAATGGATTCACAACTCTGTTGGTCACTCCACTGGATAGGGTGTCGCTGGTTGGAAAAGGACTCTTGTGTAGGTTAAGAACTTTTTTGTTTGGACATTCATTCTTGGAGGTGTTGAACACCCCAGGAGAAAAACCCACTTTTGTGTTTTTTCATCATTGGCATAATTCTCTTTAGGCACATCCTAATTATTTGTAGATATTTCCCTAGTTCCTATAGGTATTTTGTTCAACCTTTCCACTAGTAGATTACTGAATAAAGACTGTCCTTTTGAATCACATTCAGCTATTTGCATGTGTGTCATGCTCAGTCTTACTGTATCACTATATAAAGGTAAGCTCCCTATTTTTTAATATAGGGGAATCAATTCTCAAACGGGAGTATAGAAACTGTATAAACACAGAACAGAGAATTGATTACCCCTCTCTACAAAGGCCTGAAAGTTCGAGATTGGGGTGGTTTTTACATGGTGTTTAACACGCAGACAAATACATTTTGTACATTGTGATCACTTAATTAGAAAAATGTTCCTCCAGAGGACAGGGAAAGCACAGAAATTCGAAAAATAGATTAATGTTTGTTGTACAAAATTTAAAAGAACAGTACTAAAAAACTGAACAGGTAAGTGCAATGACGTCACAGATGCTAGAAAAACTAAAAACATAGAATACAGAGGGGTATAAGTCACTAAATAGACATTACTTTGCAAAATTAATTGAACAGTCTACTATCGTTAGTGGTCTTTTGTAGGATAGTCGACATGTTTCTGCCATGGGTTAGATTGGACACTATCCCTAGTGTCTTTTCAAAGATAGATGTATCGGCCTTCTTCAGGACAATAGATTTCTTCCAATTTATCTTCAAATTAATGATTTACCCCATTTTATGATGCATGTGTGGCATCACTGATATCTCTAGGCTCTGTGAGAAAAAATGATGCAAGTTACATCAGTCTGAATAATTTATTTAGGTTGGACGAAATTTGCAGGAGTTAAATTTCATCACTATGGCAAGAGAAACCCAATTCTTGACCTTAAGTTATTGCTCAAAATGCATCTGAATACACTAGCAGCCGCAGAGAAATGCAACTACAGATGGTATTTGCTGCATCTGAAAATGTGGAGCATGGGAGCGCTCATTTTCTGAATTCAAATGCGGAGCACGCGGCTAGGCTAACAGCGGTTTTTATCGCACGTCTTGCCGTGCATGGGACTGCATGCCCTGAGTTATTTGACAAACTGGAAAATCGATGTAAAACTGGAGCCTGGGCTGGTGTCTTCCATGCGATGGGCTCCAAGTTAAAATAGAATAGGACGCCTAACTTGTTGGTAATGTGATAAAACCACTTACCTAATGTGGCGACAAGGAATGAAGAGACTGAACAAATGGTGCAAAAGTGGTTGCTCTAGACTTCTGTTAAATGATAAACCAAAGCTATCTATACCTAACTCTAAGGGGATTTCCCTACCTAAATTAAAGAAAGTTGGGTAATCGTCAGGAAGTCTGTATGAGTCATAACAAAAGGGCATCGTCCTGGTCACAAAGGCTCCTAATTCTATCCTGGTCACTTCAACAAAACACTATAATGTCCAGCTACTGTTCGTAATCCAGAAGAAAGACTCCCTTCTGCATCTAAAGCGTCCAAACGCCTCTCAGGTTGTTTAAAGCAAAAGTTCCATAAATGTTCCAGGTTCTCCATAACTCAACAGAAAATCATGTAATGTTCTTGTGGGGCTAGGAGAATGACTCCCTTCTCCTTGCTGGTTCCCCAATGTCTTTCTTAACAAGGTGTGTAGCTCCCTTATGGAGGGTTTCAAAATCTCTGGGTTTTGGAAAAATCTTGATCCGCCACACTGGGACGATGAAGCCATCCCGGAGTCCCTCCCAACTCTCCTGTACCACCAGTTCTGTGGAACTGGTCTGGGAACCATCACACAAAGATTCATGGTTTTCTTCATTTCTTTGTTGTTCAGATTCTCGTAACTTTCCGGATCCCTCCCAGACTTGTGAGTGTTCCCTTTACCTTCTCCTGGTGAAGTCTTCATCAGTTTCACCAGGGATCACGGGTCCAACCTCTTCCTTTAGTAGGTCTCTGTGTCTTGCGCCTCTCTCCACCTTGTGATATTGTGGATCGCTTCGGCGTAGCCTTCGGACTTCTCGTTCCCACTGCGACAGGTTATGCCTCCTCCATGGTCTCTCACTCTCCCCCCAATAGTCACCTATGCGGTTCGGCACTGTTGTCGGACCAAATGATCTACCCACGACAGGTCGTGTCACCACCTCTCAGTCTCTGCAAGGTTCAAGTTACTTACCTGTAACTCCTGTTCTCCAACATGAATCTGGCATGGATTCACATGCCCATGAACATTCTGCGTCGCCAGGCTGGGAATCCACAGTGAAAGAAAAAACTGTTTTGCTTTAGACTGAAAACGATATTTTACTCTATAACCAATCACTGTCCTTTGGGTCATACGGTCCCCATCCAATGACAGTCTCCCTAAATTCCACCCCTGGTGGCCATCTTCAGATTTGTTACAGCATGTACAGTGGCAGTATGAACCAAGAAGAGCCACATAAGGGAAGGAGGGAGGGTTTGCATGTGAATCCATGTTAAAGGTATGTACCTTAAACCTTCTCCAGCATGGGGTCTGGCATGAATTTGCATGCTCATGAAGGAACAAGTTACTTACCTGTAACTGTTGTTCTCCAGCATGGGTCTGGCATGGATTCACATGCTCATGAATATTCCCCGTCGCCAGGCTGGGAATCCTCGATAATGAAAAAATCAGTATCAGTTTCGTTTCTGATCTGTCTTTCTTAGCAGTAACCAATCACTGATCTCTGGGTCATACTTCCCCCAGCCAATGACTGCCCTCTCACTAAGCCCCGCCCTTGGCAGCCATCCTCAGATTTGGTAGCACGCAAAGTGGCAGTATGACCAAGTGAAGTGCCGCAGAGGGGTAGGCGGGAGGGTTCGCATGTGAATCCAAGCCAGACCCATGCTGGAGAACAACGGTTACAGGTAAGTAACTTGTTCCTTCTCCAGCATGGGGTCTGGCATGGATTCACATGCTCATGAATAAAAGAATACATAGCAGTACACACATGCACAACCACGGGAGGTGGCAAAGGCTCAACATTAAGCATTACATCCAAAACTCAACATTAAGCAATTCTTACCTCCTCACCATGCTCACCTTAGGCGAACAGGTTGCGCAGCACTGCTTGGCCGACCCTGGTCTCCTCCGATCGAAGCAGTAGATATTGTGAAGGTGTGCTTCAACCTCCACGTAGTAGCCCTGCACATGTCTAGCAGGGGCACACCAGACAGGAATGCCGTGGTAGCAGCGATCGCTCTGGTCGAATGGGCTCTCGGACGGCCGGGCAATGGTCAGTTTGCCAACCGGTGACAGTGCATGATGCAGCCGGAGAGCCACCTGGAAATGGAAGCCTTCGAGAGAGCCTTCCCTTGATTCACAGATCCAAAGTTCACAAACAGCTGTGACGTCTTCCGAAAACTCTTTGTGCGGTCCACGTAGAACTTCAGCGCTCTAGCTACATCCAGCGAGTGCAAAGTCCTCTCGGCCGGCGTCGAAGGCGACGGGAAGAAAACTGGCAACACCAAGGGCTCGTTGAGGTGGAAGTCTGACGCACCTTGGGCATGAAGAAGGGGTGCGTCCTCAGCACCACCCTCGTGTCATGAAAAGTCAAGAATGGAGGCTTGCAAGATAGGGCCCGGATCTCTCCCACTCGTCATGCGGAGGTGATGGCCACGAGGAACGCAGTCTTCCCTGACAGGAACTTCAAAGGCGCCGAATGCATAGGCTCGAATGGGGCGCCCATGAGCCTGGTCAGCACCACATTAAGCTCCGAAGCCGGGGCAGGAGTCTTCACCGGCGGGAAAGATCGGAATAGTCCCTTCATAAATTCCTTCACCAGGCGATGAGACCACAAGGACGCCCGTCCCGTAGCCTTGGTATATTGGGAGATGGCAGCCAGATGTATTTTGATGGAGGCGTGAGCCAGTCCAGCTTTGGCCAGCGACAGTAGGTACGGCAGTACTTGAGGGGCCGTAATCCGCAGAGGGTTAATCTTCTGTGCATGGCACCAGACAGAGAACCTCTTCCATTTATGATCGTAACACTTGAGAGTTGAGGACACCCTGGCCTTTGCAAGAACCTCTCTGCAATCAGCCGGCATATTGTACCCTCCAAACTCCAGTGCCGCAGGAGCCAAGCCTGCAAGCTCAGTGACTGTGGGTCGTGATGGAGAATGGCGCCTCCTCCTCTGGAGAGAAGATCCGCGTCCGCCGGCAGCTTGACTGGTGGGGACGTTGACAAGTCCAGAAGGTCCGGGAACCAGATCTGCCTCGGCCACGCCGGTGTGACGAGGATCATCCTGCACCTGGGCTTCTTGGGCTGGTTGATGAGGCGGAGCAGCAACGGCAACGGAGGGAACGCGTATAGAAACAGGCCGTCCCAAGGGAACGAGAAAGCATTGCCCATGCTCCTCGGCTGTGGGAACCTGCTGGTGAACCTCTGGCACTTGGAGTTTGTTGCCGTCACGAACAGGTCGATCTGGGGTTTGCCCCATCGTTGGAATAGTCGATCAACTTGGTCCTGGCGCAGTTCCCACTTGTGGCACGAGCACAGCTCCCTGCTGAGTGAGTCAGCGATGGTGTTTTTTATTCCTGCCAAGTGGAAGGGAACCAGAAACATCCCCTGGGCGACGGCCCAGTGCCACAGATCCTGGGCCTCCTTGGATAGGGCTGGGGATCTGGTGCCCCCCTGCTTCCTTATGTAGAACATCGTGGTGGTGTTGTCGGTGAAGATCCTCACCACTTTGTCCTTGAGGGACGGAAGGAACGACTTGAGCGCCCAGAACACTGCTTGAAGTTCCAGGATTTTGATGTGTAGAGACCTCTCCTCCGGGAGCCAAAGGGCTCTTGCGTGGAGATCTCCGGTGTAGGCCCCCCCAACCCTCCAGAGAGGCGTCCGTCGTCACCGTCACCTGAAACGCCGGGGTTTGAAAGTCCGTGCCTGTAGTGAGGTGAGTGAGTAGCCGGACGGTCCTCGCCGTATGTTCGATGGCGAGTTCCCTTGTCCTTGCCCGGATTAGCCAGTCCAGGTAGGGGTAGACGTGGATCCCCTGCAGGTGCAGCAGCGCTGCCACTGGTGCCAGGCACTTGGTGAAAACCCTGGGTGCCGACTTTAATCCGAACGGTAGGGCTCTGAATTGGTAGTGGCATCCTTGAACCACGAACCTGAGGAACTTCCTGTGCCTTTTTAGAATGGGGATGTGGAAGTAGGCATCCTCCAGGTCCAACGACGATAGGAAGTTGCCTTCCTCCAGCTGTCCCAGCATGTGCTGGAGGGTGACCATCCTGAATTTCTGTGCCTAGGTGTATTTGTTTAACCAACGCAGGTCCAGGATGGGGCACCAACCGCCTGTCTTCTTTCTGACGAGGAAGTACCTGGAGTACACTCCGGAGCCCCGGAGCCTCCTGGGGACGAGCTCGATGGGACCTTTCTTGAGCATCACCTTTACCTCCAACAGCAGTTGAGGGACGTGATTCTCCTTCCTGACCACGGGAGGAATGCAAGGGCACTTCTTTTGGAATTCCAGCGCGTGCCCATTGGCCAGGGTATCCAGCACCCAACGATCGGTGGAGATGGACTCCCACACTCTGACGAACTTTGTCAGCCGGCCTCCCACCGGGGTGTTTCGGTGGGGCCCGACAACCGGGCCGGGTCAGTCTTGCTTGGAGGCGGCCTTGCCGCCTTGGCCTCCATGGCGACGACGGCGGGATTCCCCCTTGCTTGCCGCAACCTCTGTAGGCCTCCTGGGAGGAATAGTGGGCCGCCTGGCGGTAGGTGGAGGAACCACTGCTGGATCCTTTGGAGGGACCCTGTCTGCCTCCGGAGCGCCGAAAGGGCTGTTGCTGTTGGAGCACTCCAAGGGCCGGGACGTCTCCGAGTCGGTCTTTCTGGCTCCTCCGTCGGGGTGCGTGGTAATCTCGTCCTTATCTCGGTACATAAGGATTGGATTGCCAACAAAATGGCCGCCAAGCTATCCTGGGGCTCGGGCAATGGCTGCGACGGACGGGATGGCCGCTCCACTGGGCCCTGTTCGTCGTCATCGTCGCTATCTTCGATCACGTCAGCGGCACCCCCCCGCTCTTTTCGAGCCGGGGGCTTCACAGGGGTCTTAGCGATGGGCTGGAAAGAGGATTCCCCCCGTGGTGGCAGAGATACTGTGGGCCCAGAGACCATTTCCACTGGCGTAGTCTCAGTCGCAGCGACCACTTCGGTAGAGGCCTTAGCCGGGTGGATCAAAGCCCTCACCACCTTAGGTGGGTCCTGGGCCTTCGCCTTGGGGGAGGGTCAGCGCCTCGCTCCCCCTTCAAGATCGACTGGGTCCGCTCCAGCGGCCTACCCGGGTTCTCAGACTTCCTCTTCCCCGAACCAGGGGGCTGGCTCGTTGCCAAACGTGCCAGGGAAGTAGCGCCCTGTTTGGCAACCGAAGAGCCCGACCTTTCGGAGCTCCTGGTGCCCGCGGACTCACGGTGCTTGGCCTTATGTTGGGCCCCCGTCGCCGGGGCGCCCTCACAGGACTTAGAAGACCGCTCAGACTTCTTCTTCGCCTTTTGCCCTTCTCCAGCCAGGCGGCGAGGCGGGAACGATGATCTTATTTGGTCCGTTCCGAAAGGTTCTTGCAGAACGCACAGTCCTTCTTTACCTGCGCCTTGTCCTCATGAAGGCAGTAGGGACATCGCAAATGCTTGTCCTCCTTGAAAACGTTATATAATCCGCATCCAGGGCAGTTCCTGAACAGCTTGAATCCGGGCATCGAGCTTCCCTTGTCCTGGGCCATGTCCGTCGAGGTAGGCCGCAGATCTTTCGGAATCCTCCAAGAAGTGTAACCTCGACGAAAACTTCACCCATGAGGGGCGTAGAAGAATTCCAAAACGGGTCCCCGTTATCGGAAGTAGAAACGGTGGAGCTTGAGGCTCGATTAACTGAAAAAATGAGAAAATCTCCTGAAAAAGCGTGAAAACGCAGTAAAAAACTTGAGAGCTAAACACGAGGACTCCCAACACTTGAGCGTGCAGTAATAATCTGAGGATGGCTGCCAGGGGCGGGGCTTAGGGAGAGGGCAGTCATTGGCTGGGGGCAGTATGACCCAGAGATCAGTGATTGGTTACTACTAAGAAAGACAGATCAGAAACGAAACTGATACTGATTTTTTCTTTACCGAGGATTCCCAGCCTGACGACGGGGAATATTCATGAGCATGTGAATCCATACCAGACCCCATGCTGGAGAAAAAAGATTACACAGCAGTACATATACACAACCACATGAGCTGGCAAGGCTCAACAGAAGTAAAAACACTCAGCCCTCGAACAGACTCACCTCAAGTGAACAGGTTGCGTAGCACAACTTGGCCGACCTGGGATTTCTCCCTGGAATCCCTGTCAACACAGTAGAACCACATGAAGGTGTGTGTGGACCCCCACTTAGCAGCCCTGCAGATGTCGGGCAGGGGCACAACTGAGAGAAAGGCTGTTGTTGCTGCAATGGCTCTGGAGGAGTGGGCTCTCAGCCGGCCTGGAAGAGGTCCGATAGCCAGCCGATGACAGAGCATGATGCAACCGGAGAGCCATCTGGGGATGGAAGCCCTCGACAAGGCCTTCCCGTAATTCACAGGTCCAAAATTGACAAGCAATTAAGAAGTCTTCCGAAAATCCTTTGTGCATGCCACGTAAAACCTCACGGCACGAGAAGAGTCCAGCGAATGCAAAGGCCTCTCCGCTGGTGATGACGGATTCGGGAAGAAGACAGGCAACACCAAAGGCTCGTTGGAGTGGAACTGCGACGGCACCTTCGGCATAAAGCTGCAGTGTTTACGCAGCACCACCCTTGTAGTGTGGAAAGACAAGTAGGGCTGTTTGCAAGAAAGGGCCTGGATCTCCCTGGCCCAGGTGATTGCCACAAGGAAAGTAGTCTTCCACGAGAAACTTTAGCAGGGTCTGATGCATCAGCTCAAAGGGGCCCCCCCATGAGCTTAGTGAAGACCACATTAAGTTCCTAAACTGGGGTCCATAGCCTTCACTGAGGAACTCCTTGTGCAACCACAGGGAAAGCCTACCCGGCGTCCTGGTGTAACAGGATATGGTGGCCAGGTACACTTTGACAGAGAAGTAAGCCAGTCCAGTCTCAGCAAAGGAAAGCAGGTACGGCAGGAGCTACGGGGCTGACACACGCAGAGTAATCTTCCGAGTCTGGCACCATATAGAGAAGCGCTTCCAGTAATGGCCGTAGCACGTCAACGTTGAAGAAGCTCTTGCCCTGGCCAGGATGTCCTTACTTACTGGGAGGGAATAATGTCCAAACTGTAGGGCTGCAGACGCCAGGCCCTGAGGCTCAGCGATGCCGAATCGTGGTGCAGAATCACCCCACCTTCTCCGGTGAGAAAAATCGGAAGTAGAGGCAGCCGGATGGATGCGGCATACCAGATCTGTCGCAGCCACATCAGAGCGATGACTATCATCCTGCAGTGACACCGAGTGTGTGGATCATTCATAGCAGGAGTGGGAAAGGAGGAAAGGCATAAAGGAAGATTCCTTCCCACTGGAACGAGAAAGCATCCCCCATGGCTCCTTGGCTACTGGAACCTACTGGCGAACTTCGGACACTTGGCGTTTGCTGCAGTCACAAAGAGGTTGATCTGGGGCTGACCACACTTGCGGAGCAGAAGAGCCACTTGATCCTAGCGAAGCTCCCATTCGTGGCAAAAATGCAGCTCCCTACTGAGAGAGTCTGCAATGTGGTGTTCTTGGTCCCCGCCAGGTGAAAAGGGACGAGGAGCATGTCCTGAAGAATGGCCCAGCACCACAGGGCATGAGCCTCCCGGGAGAGTCTCGGAGAGCGTGTCCTTCCCTACTTCCGGATGTTTAACATGGTGGTGGTGTTGTCTGGGAAGATCCTCACCACCTTCCCCTCCAGTGACGGCAGGAATGACCTGAAGACTCTAGCATGCAAATGTCCGGTGTGAGCCCCCCAACCTTCCAGGGAGGCATCCGTGGTGACCGTCTCCTGGTACAGAGGGACCTGAAATGGAGCTCCTTGCATGATGTGAGGGTGCACGCCCCACCACTGGATCGCCAGCTGCAACTCTTCATTGAGGGGGCTCTTGTCCGTCCAAAAGCCCGAGACCGTAGCCACCTTGCGCCCAGAGACTCCTGGAGAGGCATCATCTGTAGTCTGCAGAGAGGGACGAGGTTGATGCTGGAGGACAACATGCCCAATAGCGATCTGACGGCTTGCACTGTAGCTGACCGTGCCAATGACAGGCGCTGTACCTTTCCCAGGATGGCCATCACCCTCTCTTCCGAGGGGGATGCCAGACAAGTTACCGTGTTGAGTCGAGCGCCCAGAAACAGAGCGTTCTGCAATGGCTCCAAGCAGGACTTCGGATAATTTATGGAAACCCCAGATCCGTTAGCAGATGCATGGCCCTCACAGTGTGTTGGCTCAACAGCGCATAGGAGCAGGACTGGATGAGCCAATCGCCCAGGTAAGGGTAGACGTGGATGCCTTTGAGAAGAAGATGCGCCACCACTGGAGCCAAGCACTTCATAAACACCCTTGGGGACGATTTCAGGTGGAAGAGGAGCGCCTTGAACTGATAGTGTCATCCCTGGACCATGAACCATAGGAACCTCTGGTGCTTCCGTGGGTGGGGAAGTGAAAGTAGGAGTCTTCCACATACAGCGATACCAGGAAGTTGCCTTCCTCCAGATGACTGAGCACGTGCTGCAACGTGACCATCCTGAACTTCTAGGACTTAAAGTACCTGTTGAGGTGCTTTAGTCCAGGATCGGCCTCCACACCCCCGACATTTTTCAGACCAGAAAGCATCTGAGTACACTCCATCACCCGATTCCTTAACATGGCGTGGACCTCCTCTAGCAGCTGTGCCATGTGCTGTTCTTGTCAAGCCACATGAGGAATATGAGGACACCTACGTTGGAACGCCGAGATGTGCCCCTGCTTGAGCACATCCAGCACCCATTTGTCCATGGTGATGGTCTTCCACATGCTGGCAAACCCCACCAACCGGCCTCCCACTGGGGTGCACAAGTGGGGGCCAGAATCCACAGCTGGTTCTGGCTAGTTTCGGTGCCTGCGGCCGTATGCCTGTGAACAACCTCTGTACGCCTCGAGTCGTGGAGCAGGAAAGTTGTCGATAAGGGGTGGTATACTCTTTGGAGGACATGCAGGACTTCCCCTCTCAAGGATCGAAAGAAAACTGGTTTGTCACCACTTTGGATTGGATGTCCGATCGAAAGTTGGTTGCTCTCAGCCACCCCCGCCAATGAAGAGACACTCCGTTGCCCATCTGGCAGAACCCTGTGTCCGCAATGTCCAAAGAAGCAGTGATGGCGTGGTTCGAGGCCGATTCCTCCTCCTGGAACAGGTCCAGGGCCTCAACTTTCTTGTCCTCAGGCAGGAAGTCCAGAATAGGGCCCATTTTATACCACAGTTACCGGACATAGCAGGACAGAATGGCCAGGGCGTTAGCTGCCTTAATGGTGAATGCTGCAGGATAAATTATCATCTCATCCATTGCATTCAGCTTCTTCCACTCCTGGTCAGGTGGCACCATGGATGAAAACGATGGGTTCGCCGAGCGCTTCCTGGTGATTTGATATGATATGGCATTTATAACGCGCCTATACACAAGTGTTTCAAGGCGCGACAAGGCAAGGTAGGGAGGAACAGGGGGAAAACAGGCAACGATCCTACTAGGCCAGGTGTCATTCAGATTGCGCAAGAGCATGGGAAGGGGAAGGAGGAGAAGAGCGGGGAGGGAGGGGGATGAGGACAGTGCAGTACATGGGATAAGAACAATAATAAATAACAATAAATAGGAGTACGGGCAGCAGGTGGCAAGTGAAAGGGTAAGTGCAGACGTCTGGTGGTAAGAGCAGGAAGTGGGACCGTAGGGATGCAGAAACAGTCACCAAGTGGGGGAGCTGCCAGGAAGGCAGTACAGGAGTGCGACTGGCAGGGGAGTGGACCTGGGCCCGAGATCAGAGGGTGGCCAGGTAACCAGTGCAGTTTTTGTGTCAACCAGGAAATCAGCAAGGGAGAGGAGGAGAAAAAGCGGACGCGAAGAGAAAGGTTTTGAGGTGTTTACGGAACCGAAGATGGTTCTCCTCAAGTTTTAGGGAGGCAGGGAGGCTGTTCCAGAGGGAGGCCCCAGCCGAAGAGAGATCTACGACCAACTTGTTGCTTGGAGAAGCGACTGACCCTGAGGGAATTGGAGGTAGATGAGCGAAGAGCTCGAGAAGGAACGTACTTAGGAAGAGAGAGTTGGATGTATTGAGGCCACAGGCCCCAGAAGGCCTTTTGGACGATGCAGAGGGTTTTGAACTTAATTCTTGCAGCCATTGGGAGCCAGTGCAGAGTTTTCAGTCCTGAAGAGATACGAACCCTGGGCTTGAGGCCAAGGACAAGTCTTTCAGTTCTGTATAAATTGCAGAGGGCGGAGAGTAGAATCAGGCAGATTTAGAAAGAGGCTGTTGCAATAGTCCAGCATGGAGAGAACCAGAGCTCTGGAGACAGTGAGCTTCTGGAGGAAGGAGAGGAAATGAAGAATAGCTCTGAGGAGGTGCAGCTGGTAGTGTGACTTCTTACAGATGTCAGAGATGTGAGGAGAGAAGGAGAGTGTAGAGTCAAAGATGACCCCGAGATGTTTTGCCTTGCAGGTGGGAACAGGAGGGGGGGTCAAGAGAGGCCGGTCAGAGAGATGCAGGAAAGGAGGGAGCGGGTGTGCCGATGAGGAGAATCTCAGTCTTACTGGCATTAAGACAGAGGTCATTGGTGACACACCACTCCTGGATAGCAGACAGACAGTCCGAGATGAGGAAAGTAGAGGAGGAGGCCAAGGGTAGCCTGAAGATGAGCCGAGTGTCATCCGCGTAGCACTGAAAGTTGTGGCAGAGAGCGGCTATGCGGTGGGCCAAGAGTGCCAGGTATTGGTTGAACAGCCAGTGGGAGAGGTTAGACCCCTGGGGGACACCACAGGTAGAGAAAAAGATAGCAGAGAGGAAGGACCCAAGTTGAACCTGGGAGGGTCGGTTGGAGAGGAAAGATGTCAGCCACGCCAGAGCCTGACCAGTGATACCAAGGTTATCACGGAGACGGTTGAGCAGGATGGTGTGGTTGACAGTATCAAAGGCAGAGGAGTGATCGAGGAGGATGAGGACACAAGGGGTGTTAGAGTCAAGGTTGGAGAGCAGGTCTTCACAGATGTTCAGGAGAGCAGTTTCTGTGCTTCTGGCAGCTTTGAAGCCAGACTGATGGTCATGAAGACAGCCAACAGATTCAGTGTGGAGATTAAGCTGGGAGATGGCGAGTTTCTCCAGGAGTTTGCCCAGGAAGGGAGTGATGGAGATGGGACGATAGTTTGCCGGGCAGGAGGGGTCGGCAGAGGGTTTCTTAAGAAGGGGGTGTACAAGGGAGTGCTTCAGGGCAGTTGGGAAGACTCCAGTGGCAAAGGAGTGCTTGCAGAAATCAGCCAGGGCAGGAGCCAGGGAGTCAATGTGGCCCTTTATGGTTTTGGAAGAACAGGGGTGAACCTGTTTTGACGAGACTTTCATAGATCGGACTTGTCTGGAAACCTCATCTGTGGAGAACAGGGGAAAGGCAGAGAAGGAGGGAGGAGAGGAAGCTGCAGAAAGGCCAGAGGTAGAGCCAGGAGGAGGGAGAGGGAGGGGGAGGGGATAGGAGGACAGTGAGGACAGGATGTCCTGAGTTTTAGAGATTAAGTGAGAGGCCAGTGCCGTGCATAGGGCCTGGGAAGGGACAGGAGAGGTAGAGACTGCAACAGGATTGGCCAGTTCCTTGCAGATTTTAAAGAGTTCAGCCGAGTTGTTAGATGCCGCAGAGACGCGGGCTTGGATATGAGCTCTCTTCTTGGTAAGGACAGAGAGTCGGCATTGCCTCTGGAGCAGGCGGCAGGCCAGTTTGTCAAAGGATGAACATGAAGCACGCCATTTCCTCTCGGCAACCATGCATGTGCCTTTTATGGTGACAAGGTCTGAGTCGTACCAGGAGTTGCACTTGGCTTTGGGCTTCAGGCAGATTCTCATGACAGGGGCAAGGATATCAAGAGCATGAGATGTAGCAGAGTGGAGCTTGCAGAGGGCTGTGTCAGGGTGTGAGTCACCCAGAGGGGAGGAGGGGGTGAGAAGGTGGCAGCGAAAGCCTCAGCTGAGATGTGCTTCATGGGTCGGATGACCGAGAAGGTGGGTGGCAGTGATATAAGTGGCTTGGCCTGAAGGGTAGGGAGGGTGAGGTGGGAGGAGAGGAGAAAGTGATCACTCCAGGAGAGAGCAGTGGTGAGAGGAACAGAGAGGTCTGAGGCGATCAGAACATCCAGAGTGTGCCCTGCAGAGTGGGTCGGGCCAGAGGGGAGAATAGTGAGTGAGAGAGTGTCACAGAGGTCGCAAAAGAGTAAAGAGGGAGGACAGGAGGTATCCAGGTGGATGTTGAAGTCCCCAAGGAGGAGTGGTTGAGGCCAGCAGTGAGGAGGAGAGGTCCGCCCACTCAGAGAGGAAGGAGGAGATCTGACCGGGTGGCCCATAGATAGTAGCCACAGTAAAGGAATGGTTAGGGGAGAGAGAGAGCCTGCAGACAAGGCATTCAAAAGAGGAGTAAGCCTGCGTAGGAATGACAGAGGCAGGAATCCACTCTGGGAAGATCAGGGCTTCACCTCCACCACAGCGGTTGGACCTGGGAGCAGAGAGGATCTTCTAGCCATCAGGTAGGAGTATGTCAAAGCTAGTGATAGAGCTGGCCGTGAACCATGTCTCAGTGAGACCGAGGACATCTGGTGGCAGAGATCACAGAGTCAGGAGAACGCTGGGACCTCAAACACTTTGGGGCCGAATCTGGGACCTGCACTTGTTCTCCAGCCGAATCCTCTTGGGAGGCGAGGTGCTCTGACTCTTCAAGGGCCAAGCCCTCCTCCCAGACATCATCCAGCAAAGGAACAGACATGATGGCCTTCCGTCTGGACTTGCAGTGCTGGAAGAGGAATCCCTCCTTCTTAGTCTCTGCAGGCACCAGCTTAACGAGGTCAGAGGCCTTGGGCATCGTGGCGTGAAAGGAACTGACCTCATCAGGTGGAGAGGCCCTGTCGGGCTTGTACATGCCCAGCGGTTCCCCGTCTGCCGGTATGCAGTCATCAGCCTCGTCTTTGCCCGTCGCTATAGTAGCTGTATCTGTGCCCATGTCCCTGTGCGGTGCCATCGCCTCAGCTGGAGTGAAACCGCAATGCAAAGGTGGTGGTTGTGTCGGTTGATGCCTCGGGGCAGCTGGGTCCTCCTTTGGGCTGGGGTGGGCTCCTGGCCGGATGCCCGGGGGGGGGGGGCTTCGAGAAGGGACAGGTCCTGGTGTGGGGGCAGCCTCTGCTAGATCTCTAACACTAGTGTGTGCAGCGTTGTTAGTACATCCAATGACATGTCCCTTGGCTGAGGAGTGAAAGCAGTGAGGGGCGTAGGGTACAGACTGATGTGCCTCCTCGGGCACAGGGAGAACTGGGCTCACCCCGTGGGGACCCCCTACAGACACAGTTCCACGAACACCTTTGTGGTCCGAATAAAAGTCCTGGGGCAGATTATCATCGTCTTAGTTGGAGCTTGTATAGATTTGCACTGGTTTCTCTGGAGCAGCTTGTGGCCTTGCAACTGTTTTAGGATCAGTAGGCAGGAGCCTACCCTTCTCCGGAGTATTTTGGAGTGGAGTTGCGAGGGGAAGACGTCTCCATTTGCAGGGTGCCAGCGGCCTTAATTGGTGCTGCTGCTGCACACCGTGGTGGCAGGGACACTCATGGATTGGCCGCCATCGTGGCAGTGGACACCACCTTCATCGTCAGGCCCACTTTCGATGAAGATGCAATGGTCGTTAACGAGGAGGTCGCAAAAGCCTTCATTGATGGAGTTGTGATCGTCGATGATGAAGTGGTTGTTAATGTAGCTGTCCTGGCAGGCTGAGCAGCCGATTGAGTCACACTTAGACAATGGTGTTGCTGATGGAGGCAGAGAAGGGCCACCCAAAGATCTCTCCTTTATCGGTTTGTCCGAAGATGGTAAGCAAATCTTTGAAGGAGTCAGGGACTTTCTCTTAGAGGGGGCACCCCTCACAGGTAGGCTCACAGTGGAAATGTCAGTGATGGCAATCATGTCCGCCCCGAGCTCGGACCTGCAGCTGTGGCGGACACAGGGATTAGTGGCGTGGAGCCTGGCCTCCTTTTGGACCCCCAAGGGCAGGGCATCCTCAAACCACCTCAACCTCTTTTCTGAGGTTGTTCGATCCTGGGACCGGCCGGTCCTGGGTGAGGCATGACCATTCCCGGAAGCACAGAGTCCAAGGCCTTCCCCGACTTGAGCCACGCTGCCAGCTTTCTGTAGCGATCCTTCTTAGTTTTCTTTGAAAACCCACGGCGGATGCAGGTAATATAAAAAATGTTGGTGTCTATTCTCGACATACATATTTCTCAATCCACAGGTTGCGCAGAGTTTGAAGAGGTACCGCTACTCCTCGGACATGGTGGAAGGCGCGAAGAAGGCCGAAGCCCGGGCCTTCTCAAAACGTCGATGGAAGATCCGCTATATAGGATGATCTTTGCTGACAGCAGGTCCCAGCTGCCGGTAATCGACCTTCGGTCAAACGATGAAGCAAAATGTGTCAAAAATGTGCAGAAAAAAACAGCCTGGCGAGCAAGAAGCAGACTCCCAACACTGACGCGCGCAGTAAAAATCTGAAGATGGCCACCGGGGGTGGAGCTTAGGTAGACAACTGTCATAGGATGGAGGCAGTATTTGGCTATGGAGTAAAATACAGTTTTCAGGCTAAAGGTAAACAGTTTTTTCTTTTACCAAGGATTCCCAGCCTGACGGGGAAAATTCATGAGCATGTGAATCCGTGCCATACCCCATGCTAGAGAAGTTTATCATGCCTGTTCCCATCCGACTCATAAGACACTTCTGTGGAGTGCCGCTATTGCACTTCTCAGCCTTAGAGACGAGCCTCGCTACAAACTCCCAAAGCTCTGCGTCAGCTTTCCAGGCTTCGATGCAGCCTCCTCCGTCACCTGGTTCTCCCTCTGGTTGTGTCACAGCTTCCAGCTTGCCAGAATCACACGGGCCATTGCCTGATGGGTCAGAACATGACTAAGAACAATCTCTTCTTCAAACTTCACTCTCCCAAGGATTGATTTCCTCTTTGGACTTCCCCAGCTGGGCGTTAAAGGTTCCCAAGCTGTGCAGTCCTTCAGCACAGTATGGTTTTCCTGGCCTTTCGCACAGTTGCGTCCACACGCTGCGCTCTTTCTTTTCTTTCTGCTTCACACTTCTATTTCTATTTGATATAGTTTGGTCCTCCCCAGCATAACGTGGGTTTGATTAACAGAAGCTGCAAGAACACTTCATGCTTCTCAGTAATGTTCTTGTGCTCTTCTTCATCTCAGTCTTTTCAACATTCAATAAAGGGGTAGTCTGACTTCCTTCACTGTTCTTCCTTCCAGTACTGTTAAATGACAGGCTAGAATTAGCCAACAGGCCTTCTTTAGGCTTTTTAACAAGATCAGGAATAAAACACTTAAGAGAAAAGATACGATCACAGTATACATTAGTACTTTCCGAATAACTCTTCACAGATCGTATAGGCTTCAGAGTCTCAAGGGGGCAAGGGTAAATGAGTTCCACCATGGGATGAGAATTTTTATCTTTAGAAGGATTTGGCGATATTACTGCCCTGTGGGGTTTAGGGTTACAGAAGCCTTGTCTCAGACTTGCGTACTTGTGTCATGCGCTCCTCACGCCTGTCTCCTTGGTGTCTGTGGAGCAATTGGCGACTACGTCGCCGTTAGAATGTTTCATCTTCTTTCTGTTACTTCCTGTTTAACGCTCTAGTGTTTCTGTCCTGTGTTTGTGGTTCCGTATTTAACCACGCCCCTTGTTTTGCTCCAGCGCGTTGCAACCCTTCACTTTTGGCTTTGGGTACTTGCGCTGTGCTTTCCCGTGCATTTTGCTAACTTTTGACTTCTGCCACTTTTCCCTTTCTTACCTGCCTTCATTCCTGGCTGCTTCCTTGCTCCCGTGCTACTAGTGTTTCCGCTGCCTTTTCCAGCTACCCTTCCGTCGGCTCCGGCTGATTCCTTATTTTGTACGGTCTGTTTTTCTCCTCCCTCTTCTGTTTCCATTGTTCTTTTTCCTTCTTTAATCCCACTTTCCTTTTCCTGTGGTTTCCTACCCGCAAGAGGTACCTCCTTCTGCTCGCTTTTTCTGGTCCTCTTGCGTTTTTTTCTTGCTCTACTTGCCTTTCTTACCTGTATCCGTCTTGTTTCTTTCTTTCTTTCGCTTGCTGTTATCTTCACTTCTCCTTTTGATCGGCTTACTGCTTGCTGGAGTCTATCCACTGCCTTCCCATTTGTGCTGTTCAACTCGTCCAATTAAGGAAGCTGTGTTACCTGGGATACCTTCCAGGAGAACTCGCCTAAATTACAACATTTGCTGGACAAGGGATCCTGACCACCTTCCTCTCCGTTTGACATTGGATTCCTCTTCTATCATCAAACACCCCACATCAAAGACTGTTTCTGCACCATCTTCATAGAGGTTTTATTTAGCATTGATTTTTTCCTCTCATAGGCGCCTTCGGAAGGGGGTCCTTTGCTTCCCT
Organism: Ambystoma mexicanum; assembly: GCF_040938575.1. Classification (NCBI taxonomy): domain Eukaryota; kingdom Metazoa; phylum Chordata; class Amphibia; order Caudata; family Ambystomatidae; genus Ambystoma; species Ambystoma mexicanum. The sequence continues at coordinate 670,801,812 of NC_090936.1, forward strand.
GTCTCACCAGGGTGACAGAGTGGCTTCCCTCCGAGGAAGGCCATATCTCTACACAAAAAAGAAATCTCTGAGAAGAAAGGGGCAAAGACACAAACCCTCTTCTGAAGATACAGGTGTGGAGGAGGGAGATCTGGATGTGAAATTGTCTACCCCTGAGAAACTCCAGGCAGTCAAGGCTGAAAATGCTACCCTCAAGCAGAGGGTAGACATTCAAGAACGAGTGCGCACTGAACTCCCTCCCATGTCTTTGGCCTCTGGTAAATATGATGGTTCACCTCGCAAGTTCAAGGAATTTATGGAGGCATGCATTATACATTTCACTTTCCGACCTCAAACATACGCCTCTGATCATGCACGCATCGGATTCCCGATTTCAAACCTGACCGGGAACGCTTTAGCTTGGGCTACTCAGGTGGCGAAGACACAAATTCTCTTCTGAAGACACAGGTGAGGAGGAGGGGGATCTGGATGTGAAATTGTCTACCCCTGAGAAACCCAGTTTTGACAAATTGTCCCAGAAGGGGAGTTTCTCCCCTCAAGGTACTCCTGCATGCTAGCACCCCCATGGGCACTATCGGTTATCAGCCTCACCTCCCTGGCCTCATGCAAAGGTGCTTCCCTCTGGGGAGAAGTGAAGCCACCTGATGGTTCGTCACACTAGACAGGGTCTGGCTCTTGGAGGCTGGAAGAAGTTTCAGTTCTTCCCGGGCTGAGAACAAAGACTTAGCATGTACCGGAAGAGTATACATGCTACAGTGAAGATATTTCAAGCTGAAGCCGCATGGCACAGTGGGAGACTGGATGTCTCTAGCTTTGTACGTACTGAGTTTTCTCTCACCTGCATTGCTCCTATTGCACCAGTATAGAGGAGGTAGTGGGGAACAGTACCAGATTAGGGTGCTATTCCTCAAACTCTGATGCAGACTCCTGAGCCAAGGAGTAGCGGTCCCTGCTCCAAAGGTAGTGTTTTGATGAATAGCAGCTCTAGGAATGTGGCCTCTCTCATCTCCTTTATCTTATCCTTCTCAGGTTCTTTGGCAGAGGACCAGGATTTCTTTTTTTTTTTAACAGAGGTTCTGAGACCATGTCCAGTGAGTGTGACTGGATCAACCAGTCTTCCAAGTATGTGAATTATTAGAATACATGGATACAGACGCCCCTGAGGTAGGCCACCACAATCGCCAAATGTTTCTAGAACACATTGGAGGCAGAAGAAAGGCCCAGTGCAAGACTTCATACTGGTAGTGTGCCCCGCCCCCTACAACAATTCACAAAATTATCCAATGCTTCGGGTGGACTGGGACATGTAAATGGGTGTCCTGGTAACCTAGGGACCCCAAACAGTCTTTGAGGTCCAGAGCATCTTGGATTTCTGTTTGGTTCACCATCTTGAACATGTCCTTCCAAAGAAATAAATACAGAAGTGTCAACACCAGGATGGGTAGGAAACTGCCTTCCTTCTTCAGTATCAGATATTAGTAGAAATACCAACCCCTTCACCTCACCGCTTGAGGAACCCGTTCAATGGCCACTTTGCTAAAGTGTAGCAACAACTCCAACAGCAGGCGGGTATCCGGAGAGATGGTTGGGGTCTGTGGGTTGTTGGAAAAAACAAAAGGGAGTGTCATGATCTCTGCTTCCAAAAGGTCAGGGTTTTCCCAACTCCCTTGGAAGCAGATCCATAACCCAGGTTCCGAGTGCCAACCAGTCCCAATTGGGACCTTTTGGACCCAGTCCTGGCGCCAGTGGCACCAGGCTCATAAATATGCCCAGTCCCAGCGCTGGAAGCGCCGGGCTCATAATGCTTGGGTGGACTTACCTTCAGCAGACCATGCTGCTTACTTGCCTGCCAGTTGAGCCTCTGATCCTCTTCTGTTTGGAACTACTTTTCCTGTTGGGTGGGGCTGGAGCCACTCCCTAGATTCAGAACACTGGAACTCTTCTGGAAGGCAGGAACTCTTTTCTTACCAGGAACTCTTTTCTTACTTAGGCGTGGCTGTGGAAGGAGACACCTAAGCACTACAGGAGGCTATTTAAACCACACCCGGTGGATGAATCTTGATTTGCGTTATTCTGCAACCTCTGCAGCAGAACGCTCATCGTGTCTTCTGCATCCGGTCCTGGGCCTAAGGAAAAGGCTTACCATCCTGAATCCAGTCTTCAGCAACACCTATAAAGACAAGAAAGAACAGGTTAGCATTCCGGCATCTGAAAGGCAAAGGCTTACCATCCTGAATCCAGTCTTCAGCAACACCTATAAAGACAAGAAAGAACAGGTTAGCATTCCGGCATCTGAAAGGCAAAGGCTTACCTACTCTTCGTGCGCTCCGGAGGTCTTCACACTGCATTCCGGCATCTGAAAGACAAAAGTTTACCAACTCTTCGCACGCTCCGGAGGCCTTCGGCGCTGCATCCCGCATCTGAAAGACAAAACAAGGTGCGTTTAAAGACATTGGGGAACTTTAATACTCACGTGCCATTACTCCTTTCCACATCTAATCCAGTGGGTATTCCGGCACCCTGCAGCCGCTCCGAACTCGTACCTGCAAAATAAAAAGACAGTTAGAGCGCATAGTGAAGCAGGCAACAAGCGCTTACTTATGTGCTTCCAGGCGCTTCTATTCATCACACGGGCTCCATCTTCAACTCACTTCAGCCCGTCATCCGCCATCGCCGGAACCCTGCAAAACAAGAGACATCATTACTAAAGACTTTAAAGACATTTGAATGACTCGAAACTTACCGTTTGTGCAGTAAACGACGGACAGCAGTCCTCTGAAGTCAAGAGGCCTGCGCTACCTATCCAGTGAAGAAACTGGTTACAGCACCCTGCCCCGAGGCAGATGGAGAGCTCGGCATTCACTTACCTAAGGTGAGAGCGTTAACCTTTGGGGGTCTACAGGAGAGGAGAAGAGGAAAGAGATAGGGACACCCCAATAACCCCAGTTCATTAACCCCATCTTTTCTATCTGCAGACATCTTACTCTACACGTCAGGCATACAGTGCACAGGGGTCCAGCCCAAAGAGCCAACCGGGTGCTACACATCACCTTTGAAGATACGGTAGTCGCCCAGTCAAGACCGGCGCCTCTGCGAGAATCAGGTGAGCGTTACAGGGAGTCGGTATCACTGGGAAAAAATCTGAAGGCCCAGGCATCGGAGATGATGCTCTTTCATGCAAGATGACATCAGTGGATCTTTACCATCACTGGGTAGTGTTAAAATAAACTCCAAATTAAAGTGGTTTTGCAGTGGGTTGAGGAGTGAACTGCAAAGACAGAAGAACATTGTAATTCTGCCTCCGCTGTGACTTCTGAATGCTACCACACCTGGGAAATGAAGTAGGGATGTGGTGGGAGGGTCCCCTCAAATAAGAGGAGGATGAATGCAGTATATTAAGACCAGGGGACACAGTTGATGCTTTGGAGTTCTTGTATTTCTCAAATGGAATATCTGCTTTAGCACCAACCAAACTGAACCCATCGAAGGGGATGTCCAGCAATTTAATTTTGCATCCAGGAGAGTCTGAATACCACTGCCCATGTCCCCATGGACCTGGCCATACAGTCCACTGTGTCCAATCCAGCTCATAAGATTTGTTTAATTGCCTCTTTTGTCATCAGCAACAATTATGCAAGAGGTCTCTCCATTTACAGCAGCAAACTAGTGGAGACCACTCATTCGATCCCAGGGAATGCAAGAAGAGCACCAAAGTGCAGGACACATTGACTATCCTCCATGCCAAGCACTTAGTGTGGTGGGTCAGAAGAGCTCAACACCCTTTATATGGGGGAGAGCATTTCACGAGGGCCTGGGGTGGTCTGGCTGCTGCCCGATTAGTCAACCAGAGTGTGGATGAGGAGGGATCCTGCCTGCTCCACTGCAGCAATGGCGAGCAATAACTGGACCGCTAGAACAGCCCTGGATAGTCTTACCCCTATAAAACTACATTTTTAATTATTGTGCATTAGTTTAATAACAAAACTTTAAGCGCATTTAAAAGGAATATCAAAAACGATCTCAAACATGAATTAAAAAAAAAACATTACATTTTCAAGACACCATAATCAACAATATAAAAAACAACCTTGAAATATATAAAATCATAAGCAATTTCATTGATCTCACTGATAAAATCTCATAATCAATTTAACATTACTTCATCATCATTAGTATAAAGTGAAAACGTGCCTCAAGTGCTTATACATCCATTTTCATATTTGAAACTGGCTTCCAGATAAAAAAAGGCTGCTGAGTTTATCACCACTGATTGTGCTCCCACCAATGTAGCCGAACATTGATTCACACTTACATTTTCGACATAGCTAACTAATCTCCCAGAGCCCCTTCTGTAATATTTCTTCAATACCGGGTAATAAGTCAATATATGGCGGCTAGTCCTCACATCCGACTTACATCTGCATAATTCATTGTGTTTTAAAACTTTTTTCCAATGACTGATAAACTCTTTGTTCTGTAGAATGTTGAGGCGAAGTTGCATTTTAAAACGCCTCAACTCAAGGGCTAGACCATTTAATTATATAGGTATAAGCCAAACGACTTTTAAAAGATTGAAGGCAAAACTCACTATATCTTTTAAGGTTATGTAGCCAGTCAATGTTATTTGCTAGATCCACTCTCAATGCTTTGCATTTGAGGACTGTTTTACTGTTTTGTATATAAAACTCTATTACCGAGAGGGCATCACTAGTGAGCAGACAGGCCTAGGGACTGGAATATAAAAGTAAGACGTGTGGCACTTGCCGACCATTCACTCCAGCACCCATAATGCAGCAGAAGCTACACAGGGCAGCAAAGAAACAATGAACCATGCCAAGCTGGTACATGCAAGGTAATGCAGAATGCTGCAGAGCCACTGAGAAACAGCAAGGGAATTCCCAAATGGCACTGCACACTGCATACAGTAGAAATCTCACAGTGGCATGCCACAGTGAATTAAATCAATGCAGCGATTGGGCAACACCAAAGACCAATCCCTAAATAGACAAAAGGAAGAAATTATATAAATATCAAGTCTAAACAATCCCAGGGAAGAAAGCCAAGCAGATTAGATGAAAGCCAACCAGAGTCTATTGCACCAGAGCCTCAAGTGTATACAAGAGGCTAGGAAACGTCATTCTGTGTTTTCGACCTGTAGCAGATGTGACTGCTGATGCTCTCTTGATACAAGGACTGCTCCCTGAAGGAAGACTAGGAAAAACTAGAAAGATGGATATCTGCTAAGCCCTTGAAGGGGAAGACACTCTGAAAAGATATAGTAGCCTCTTGTAACTCCTTGTGGGTCTGGGGGGAGCCAGGAGTGGAGAGCCGAACCCTATGCATTCGACCAGCAAACCCTGGGAAGAAGAGGTTCACGAACCAGGCCTAGAAGAGAGACTGGATATGAATGTTATGTTATATGGCACGTGTACAGCTCCTTCTGACATCGGTATGACCTCGAAGCGCTGTGGGGATGAATGCCCTTCGGAAGACTGTGGCCCACAATGTGAGAGGTGGTGGAAGGATTCTAAAATGTGTGTGCGCATTTATAGCCAGCAGGAAGGTAGCTACGGAGTGGGTAGGTCCCCGATCGCCCATGGAAATCAGATGAGAGGATGGGTGCTGTGACAGACTGTCAGGAGAGTAGGAGAGTCAAGGAGACTATGTGCACAGCTGGACCACATTATTTAATAGGACACAGCTGCATTTTATTGGATGTGGTGATTATTGCAGATCTATGTGGGTGGGTGGGTGGGTGGCTGTGCCCCAGGAGAGAGATAGCTAAATGTAATTACCATGGAGTGCAATCAAGGCTATTGTGAGATTCAGAAATGCAAACCCAACACAAAATCCTTGTGGCAGCAAAATGCAGTGTGGTGGAATAAAGCAACAGCGAGATTCAAATAATGTTAACCCCACACAATCTTGCTGTGAGAACAAAATGCATTGTGGCGGAACAAAGCAACAGCGTGGTCCAAAAACGAAACCCAAACAGAAAAATCCATGTGGGAGCAAAATGCAGTGTGGTGTATTAAAATGACAGCAATGTCCAAAACTTCAGCAGTACAGCGATGACGTAGTTTCCTACCGGATTGTAGCTGCAGACTGAGGGCAATAACTTGCAGCGCTGGGTCAGCAGGGCGAATAGGCAAATAGGAATGGAAAGTGCCCAAGGAAGGGGGCCTTTGCCTGAGCATAGCCGGCAGCACGGCCAAGGCTGCCCTGAGGCCCACCGACACATGGGTCAGCTGACCCTCGGCTCCACCAATCAGGGCTCAGGGGGCAGGTAGAGGGAGGGGGGAAATGATGGGGAAGGCAATGGCTGAAATCCACACGCCGACGGGAGTTGAATTTAATGTGGAGGGCGATGGTGGGGGCCTAATGTGAGTCATGTAACCAAACGCCTATGAGAGAGTCCTTCAGTGAATGTTGTCCTGTAACCTAAGGCCTGGGGAAGAGAACTACTGTCAATCCAGTGCCCAATACCGTATGGAGAGACCAACTGCAAATCATCTAACCAAAGTGCTCTTGATACAGAGGCAAAAGAAGAAGAAGGAACCCTGATACCAGGGGAGATGCGAGTTCTGTAACCCAAGGCCCGAGATTGGGGTCGGTTGTGAATGTTGGAATCCCAGGCCTAGGAAAGAGACCTGTTCCAAATAGTAATACCCACGCATAGAGGCCTACTTTGACCCAAGGGACCATGAGAGGGGCCAACTGTGAATCCTGTTCCCAATGGCCTGTGAGAGCAATCAACTGAGACTCCTGTACACGGGCCTATGAGAGAGGCCTAGAGTAAATCATGCAGCGATGAAATTGCCAGAAAGAACCCTGACACAAGGGGAGACAGAGGACAGAAGAACCAGGAAGGACCCATAGTGAATCCTGAAGACAAGGTCCAACAAGTGACTGCCAGAAATTCTGATCTCCAAGGTCCTGGTTGGGGTAACACATTTGTTTGTTTTGCATTACATTGGGTATGGACTTGGAAGTGTAGGTTTATGTACTGTTGATATGGCAAATCCTTGGAACGTTTGTGTTTTAGCTCAGGGAGGCCAGGAGGTTAAAAGCTAAGGTTAATACCTTTCTGTTGGCCACATCATTTTGACATTTCTTTGCAGATTAGGGGACCCCTGGAGGGGCTAAGACTTAGAGAAGGCTTTAGAGATCAAGTTTGATGACAAGGGGAGCGATGTGAGCATTAAAGAATAACCATTTATTTCGAACCATCCGGACAGTTTTAGGCATTTATTTAACCATAACCCTGAATATAACATCAATTAATAAAAAGTTGTTGACCCATAAATCAAGAGTGATGTGTATTATTGGCATGAGTAGCCGACGGTAGATACAAAGGCTGTGCGTCTGAACGTATCCAACTTTGTGGACTCCCTCTCTGGAAAGAAGAGGGAGGCAGCCACGTTCAAACCAGCTTTAGAGGCCTTACTGATCATGTTTTAAGGTATTTGTAGTGTGAATAGAAAGCCTGGGTCAATAGGAGCTGGAATGCGTACCTTGGAGATGGCAGGAATCTTTATTTTATTTATTTTATTGTTTGCTTGTTAGGCGCTTATACAATAAGGACATACTGTTTCAAAGCGCCACAGGGCAGGGGAGAAGGAGAGAGGGAAATACATTAGACATCACAATATAATATTTAAGAGCAGAGGGGGAGGAGGAGGGGATGAACCCACTATGCCTTGTGAGTAATTCAGAATGTGCAGTGACAAAAGGAAGAGGGAACAGGGGGTAAGTGCTGGGTAGTTCGAGACCAGGGGTGCACCATGGATGAAGTGCAAGAAAGTTGAGTGCTAAAAGGCCTGGGCCAAGGGAGGTATACGTGCGAGTCTCCAGAGTGGAGGGTATGCAGATGCAAAGTGCTATGCAAAGACAGGATCTGGGAGGAATAGGTGTGGGAGGTCAAGGCCCTGATGATGCATAAGGGCCAAGTACACCGATTTAGCAACTGTGAGATTAGCAGAGGAGGGAAGGAGGAGGAAAAGATGAGGCACAGGGGCAGAGGGGGGCTATTCCAGAGGAGGGAGCCTGCAGAGGAAAGTGAACGATCCCCCCCCACCCTCTGCTTAGCAAAACGCTTTACACACACAGAGTTGGTGCCAGAGGAACAAAGTGGTCTAGGGGGAGATTATTTAGGGAGAAAGTTGAAGATGGCATGGTCCCTGGGCCCAGACAGTCTTGCGGATGATGCAGAGGAATTTGAATTTAATCTGTGCAGCACCCGGGAGCCATTGAAGACATTTTGGTGCAGGAGAAATTAGGTTAGGGTCCCTGGGCTTGAGGACAAGGATACGTCTCGGTGCCCTATTCTGGATAAGCTGGAGGGGTCGCAGAGTGGAAGGAAGGTAGGTTCAGGACGAGGCTGTTACAGTAGTTAGTCAAGTCTAGAGAGAACAAGGGCTTGAGTAAGGGAGATGGAGGGAGCAGGGGACCCAATGCAAAGGTTCTCAGTTTTACAGGCATTGAGGCAAAGATCGTTGGAGGTGCACCAGGACTGGATGGCAGAAAGGCAGCCCATGATGATGGAGGGTGCAAGAGGGTTAAGCAGGGAGTTTGAAGAAAAGTTGTGTGTCATCTGCTTAACACTGGAAGTTGGAGGAGAAAGGGGAGATGAGGCATGCAAGGAAAGCAACGTAGATGTTAATAAGCCAGGGGGAGAGTATGGAGCCCTGAGGGACAGCACAGGTGGAGATAGAGGTAGGAGAGGGGACGGGACCCAGGATGACTTGGGAGGGGCGGTTAGTGAAGAAAGAGGACAGCCAATCCAGTGCCTGTTCCGTGATACCAAGTGTATTGTGGAGCCCTTGTATGAGGATGGAGTGGTTAACTGTGTCAAATGCAGAGGAAAGATCGAGAAGAATAAGGACAGCTGGGGAGTTGGAGTCGAGCGATGCGAGCAGTTCTTGATAGGTGTTCAGAAAAGCAGTTTCCGTGCCTCTGGTTGCTCGGAAACCAGATTGATGGTTGTGGAGGCTGCCAACAAGTTCAGTGTGAGAGTTAAGGTGAGACAAAGCCAGCTTCTCAATTAGCTTTCCCAGGAAGGGGGCGATAGCTGGCAGGGCAGAAATCAGCGAGAGCATTAGACCTTTGACTCAATTAAGAGTGCGTTTGGCTGTGAAGAATTTGTTTGTAGGTTGAATGGTCTTTTTCCCAATGTCCCCCATACCTATCCATTTATGCATTCCAAACCCTCTTTCCAGTGATCCTAAACTCCCCTTCCCCACCCACAACCTCACCCTAACCCTCTGCCCCCATTGGCTGTCCCATGGTGACCTGTTTACTAAGCATCAGGGTTCCCCGTGTACAACCAAGGAGGGAGGGTCGTACTCCCTTTAGCTTCTGTGGTTAAGGAAGGGTTGAGGAGACCCCTTTGGGTGTGACAAAGAGCTACCTTCATGTAGATTAATCAACACTGCCAGTAAAGGATGAGGCAATTTCAATCTCTGAACATAGCCCACAGTAAAGATCCATTTACTGAATCTAATGCCTGCAAGAAGACTACTCCCGCCACATAAACTGGTGCAGAGTCTAAACACTTGTGCTTCTTCCGGCAAGCAACTTAAAATTAATCCATTCAACGTGGTGGATATTTCCCTTCCTAAAACCCATCTGATACTTCTGCAGACACCCTGTTGTCACAGCCCAAGTTTTCACCACTTTTAAAAGAATAAAAGCAAATATCTTACTTTCACTATCAAGAAAGAAGATCGGACAATAGTTAGAAGAATCAGTCCTGTCTCCCTTCTTATAGATAGGAACAACATTCAGCAATTTCCTTGACTGAGGAATGGATTTTGGCTCAATGATGTAAGAGAAAAGGAGAAATAGGATGGTAACCTTTAAGGCTTCATCATATTTTTAAATGAAATTACTGAGACCACTGAGCTCAGGAGCACAGGAATTAGATGAATTCTTATTAAGCAACACAGTATCTTCAATACATGAGCTAAGAGACCACAAGCACAATCTGGTGTCACTAGAGAGATATTATTCTCTGAGACCTGATCAAGTTTTTTTTAAATGTGCCCATGCTCCCTCCGATACAGAGTTATTTTGCATGGTACCTTGGGTACGTGACAGATCGTTTATCAGAGCACAGATATTGCGAGTGTTTTTAGCAAGCACTTCATTCAACATCCTCTCACCCTCAATCTGTAGCTGCACATGACAGTAAGATTTAATCCAATATATATCGGACTGCTTTATATTCCTTACCTCTACCTCGTAGTCTATCGTACTCCTTCGTCCGAGCCTGTGCTCTCAGCTATCGCCTAGGTATTGTTTTTCTGTTCTGGATAACAGGGTCAAAAGGATGTGTGTTTGGCCTAAAGCCCTTCATTTGATTAACTTTTGATTTAATCGTTCCTTTCCAAGAAAGGAAGAAAGCCAATCAAAGTGATTTGTCGAAGTTTCACTTCCAAAGTTTAAATAGAAGGATTTCACTTGTTAAATAAATTCACGCACATTACATGTATTATTTGCAATCGTATTTTCTTTCTCCTGAACAATTAAATTACTAAATGTATTATTTGAGTCAAAGATAATTACCCTAAACACATTTTTTTAAAACAGCATTTCGGGGCATGATGGCAAAAAATATTTTGGTTCTAAAAACAAGCACGACTGATTAAATATAGAACCCTAGAAAGTAAATACGATTCTCTAGTGTGGTGTCTGGAAGCCTGGATCTCTGAAAAGTCTTTCTTTTGGATATACAGTTAGGGTTCAGACCTGGGTGGGTACTGTTGACCAGGCGCTGTATTTGTATGTTCTTGTGGCTCACTATCTTTTTTAAGGTTGAAGCTATCTATCTTGCATTAGTTGACCCGATTACTGCTTTTGATAAAGTAAACAGGGCTAAGCTCTGGGGCGTACTGTGGTCTATGAATTGCCCAAGTGAGATTCTGTCTGTGTTGGGGGAAACCCACAGTGGGAACCAAGCATGTGTATGATATGGGGAGGAAGGGCAATGTACTTATTTTTTTAGTGCAATTTGGGGGTCCACCAGATCTGTATTTAGGCACCAGTTCTTTTTTACTTTGCGCATCAACTGTTTACATGTTGATGTAGGTTGCCCCTAGTTTTCCTTAGTTGCATTTATGGTCTAATGCTAATTAAGGTTTAACCCATAAGGTGGTTTTATTAGTCAACGAAGACTGACGTAAGCAAATATTCTTTATAGCTGAATGCACCTGCACTTTTTCCTCCACCTATGGTATTTTCTTTTGCACAACAAAACGTTTTATTTGAACTCCTTTGTTCCTGTAGTCAAAGAGAGGCATGAGTGGAAAGAATTGCTTGATAATGCAAACCGAACCGCTGCGCAGCCAATAGCCAGATAGATGTTATGCAGCTTTATTTTACATGGAGCAAAAAGGAAATATGATCATTGGCTGATCACTAGAGCTAGATTCAATTATCTACTGTTAAGGAATGATACATATAGCTGGAGGGGCTTCCCAGATACCTCGAGCTGTCCATTGTGTGGGGATGCTGTAGAAGACCTTGTGCATCCAGTGATGCCTTGTCCAGTTTACAAGTATAACAGAAATGTAACTATTCTTCCTGTGCTTAGGCATTTTAACTTTAGACAATGCCGCCTTGCCTTATTTTTTCTTCTTTCAGCCGATTCTCCTTATGTGGCTTGGGTTTAATTGACCTGTTTGCAAAAAATCTATGTATTTGAGAAAAGTTGTGGTCAAAATGCATTTTGTACCAATTGATTTAGATGAATTTATTATATTAGCTCATCTTTGTACACATCTGATTTCATGAAGTAAGTGCATTTTAAAGTTGTAAAATGTTTAATAATTATTTGTTGATTTTTAAGGTGTGTATTTTGTGCTTGTTTGGTGGATTTATTTTATCGGAATAAACATATTTTGACTTGACTTTGATTCTCCATTAAGTATCTTTAACTTAACTTTTTTTTTAAAAAAAGACAATTCATTAATGTGTACTTTGGATTTTTAACATAATTTCAGTCTTTTAAGAATGTGGCAGTGTAACTATTGAGGAAAGATGGGACCGCCATTAATCACAGACACAATCAGTACAATCTGAGAAAAGAGGTGAATTTAAGAATATTGAAGACCATACAGCAGAGTGCACTAGTTCCAACATTGAAAATACACCTCAAAGTATGAACAGTCAAAAAGGGTACATAGATAGATGGGACACCGAGTAAAGCAATAAAGTGAATGTAAAAACATGAAGTGGGCAAGTTAAATATACTTCTCAATGGCTTAGACGTAAGCATAAGAAGGACCATGGCAGGGGTAACCATATATGGTTAATATTCCACTGTTCTATTAGTAGCCCGGTGAGGGAGAATCAGATTGTATCAAACGATCTGGTTACCCAGCTGGCAAAGATTTACCGCCTGTAGGTCATGGCTCGCGTCCTGCATTGTTCCTTTCCATTCTTCTGCAGGTCGCCATGAAAAGAGAGAAGGGACTACTTGTAGTCCACTTGTAGTCCCTTCTCCCTTTCCATGGTGGCCATTTTGTTAACTTTTTTCCCTATCTTTTTAATGGCCACCATGGAAGGGGAACAGGGACCAAGTGTAGTCCATTTTCCCCAATCCCTGGCAGCCATTTATTTGCCTTTTTTCTCAAGTTGAGAAACGGCTTCAACAAAGTTTCTCAACTCGCGAAGAATTACAATTAGTTAACCCTGTACAACGTGCCGGGGTACTAATTGCAATAGAACCCTCAGAGTCGGGGCCATTACTGGTCGGATAAGGCCCACAGGGCTATGTTAAAGCCTTTGCTTCGCTCTGGCTTATAACTCTCGACTCAGGGACATTACCGGCCGGTAATGCACCCCCTCATCGGGTTCTATTGCTTTAATAAAACAGGGAAGTCATCTCAATAGGCTTCAGTTCTAAGGACACAGGCAGACTTGGTAGAATTCTGAAAAAAATAGCCTCTTAATTCCAGTCTTGTAATTATAGTATGGGCCTCATTACAAGCATGGCGGTCTGGGAACTACGGTACCGGTAAGCATGCCGGTACCATAGTTCCCGGACCGCCATACTACGTGCTCTGCTCGCGGGTGCCGTTTCAGGTTTGTCCTGGCGGGGGTAACGGCACCCGTGAGCAGAGCACGTTTAATGCACCGGCACAACTCTATGTGCCGTTGCATTCGACCTCCCCATCCCCATTCAACCCTATGGGGCCGAATGGGGATTGGGAGGCCCTTGATTCCGGCACCCGCAAATGGGCAATTACCGGGTCCGCCAAGCTCGGCATGACTCAGTTCTTGCCCATTTGCGGGTGCACGGCTTCTTAAGGGCACTGCTACCGCCGGAGTTGTAATGAGGCCCTTTGTGCCTTATGTGGTTTCCTTATGCATGCACACAACAGAAAGCTTTCAACACCTTTATTTGTATAGCAACAGGAGAGGGGTGGATGTGGCCCATTGGACAGGAATTCAACACAAAAGATACAAATCTAAATAAAACAGTGGTGGGATGAAGGAATAACTTAAAGTGAAATATGTTTCGCTCAATTCCTTCTCTACTCGCTCTTCCCTTCCATTCCTTTCTCTCATAGCATTCATCTTCAGCTTGGTTTAACTTATTAATCATTATCCAGCCTCCCCATCGTCCTCCCTCTCCCCAGCACTCCGACCCCTCAAATAGAAGCCCCCATGCTCCCAGGAGCTCCAACCCCATCTATCTCCCTTGCCTCCTGCACAACTCCTGCTCCTCTGCCCCACCCTCCTGTCACTCTTTCACCTGACCTCTGGAATACACAATTCCTCTACAAAACGTCTTCCTACATCACTGACCACTTCCAGCATCCTCAACTTTCACTTCTTGCTAGAAAAGAAAACTGGATTTCCCCTAATGACTATGCTACACTAGCAGCTCTCCACACTGACTCTGCTTCCTTCTACCACTCTCGACCTGCTGGGAAAGGCTCTGGTGTGGGGTTGCTCATCAACAAAGCCCTCAACACTTCCCCTCTACCACCCTCTGAAATCAACTCTTCCTCTTTTGAATATGCCACTATTCAACTCCTATCTCTTGCTTCTCTCACTGTTTTGGCTCTCTATCAACCCATGGTTTTCTAAACTCCTTCTCTGATCTGACCCTTCTCCTTGAATCACTTCCTGCCGACATCCCCTTTGACATGCTGGAGAACTTTAACCTTCCCAAACCCTTCCCAGCCACCAGCCTTGAATTTAAATCCCTCCTATGTACCACTCTGTCTTCTCCCACCATGACCAGCCTACCCACTCTGGTCTGGTGGGAATTCTCTTGACCGTGTCTTTTTCTCTAATTCACTCTTTTCCTCTGACCTCTCCACTGACCCCCCCTCTCCCTTTAAACATTCCATTGTTCACTTTAACATCTCTGTCCCTTCCCATTCTACTTCTCATCTCCACCCTCTTCAATATCTAAGAGGAAATTCAGGCAGGACTCTTGCCACTTACCTTGATGATGTGAGGACCTCTCTCCTGTCTCTTTCCATTATTCATGCCTCCTCCATTAACCATGCTTTCTCAGACTTTCACTAGGTACTTATGATTCCATTAGACCAACACAATCCTGCTTGCAAATTCCCACCTTCCCGTCCCTGTCCTCGGCACTGGATCACCTTTGAAATTCAGACCCTCAAAACAAACATGTGCCATGAGCTATGATGCGGGCGCAAATTACAGACGGCTTCCCGACTCCTAGCCTACTAAGGTTCCCTTGCTCCCTTAACCTTTGCACTGGACTCTGGCAAATCTTCCTATTTCACAAACCTAATCTCCTCCATGCACAATCACCCTCACAGACTTTCATCACCCTGCAATCTTTGCTCACACCTCCCAAGCCAATATCCATCGCCTCCTCCCTTTTTGCTTATGATTTTGCTCACTACTTTTCCTCTAACATTCTTGACACTCTTACAACTCTCCTCTCTCTCCGTCCCCAACCCTCCTCCTGTTCGATACCTTTCCCCAATACATCTTCTACACTGAAATTCTTCTCCCATATATTTCCTATTGAATTAGCCCTCAACCTTAGTAGTGTCAACCGACTCATTTGATCCCCAAAAAGTCAACAACATAGTCTCAATCACTTAACCTTAGTACTATGAACCCTTTAAACACTTCCTCTCTCTGTCTCTCTTCCCCTCCTCTTTCAAATCTGCAACTGCCTTATCCTTATTGAAGAAACCCTCTGCTTAGACAAACGTCCAAGCAAATCTTGAATATAATGGCCTTGCAGATTCACTTCAATTTGGCTTCCGTAGTAAACAATCCACCAAGACTGTACTCGTGCATCTCACTAAATTTCTCTCTTATGCTCACCACTGCAAACTCTCTGCTATACTCCTCCTATTTGGACCTTTCCGGTGCTTTTGACAGTCGACCACTCCTCTCTTTTTTGTCCTCACTCTTCAGGTCCTTAGATTTCCCAAATCTGCTCTTGCCTAGACCACCTCTGACCTAAAGGGTAAATCCTTTCAAATATCTTGGAACTCGCAAACCTCTGAGCCCATTACTCTCCCTGTAGGGTCCTCCCACCAGCACCCCACAAGGATCAGTTCTTCGACTTCTGCACTTCAACCTCTATTATACCGCTGTCCTAGGAAGACTTATATCATCCTTTGGCTTTCACAATCACCTTTTTGCTTATGAATCTCAAATATTTTTCACCTTTCCCTATTTCACCCCAGCCATCTCAAACAGGTCACTGCAATTCAACACTGGATGGGTACCCGTTGTCTATTGCTGAACTCTTCAAAAATGAAAGTCCTCTTTCTCCCAGCTTCCACTGCCATCCCTATCAAACCCTACCCTCTCCCTATCTCCTTCCTGCCTGACCTCCATACTCCCTCGGCAAAGGCTTGCAATCTTTGATAGCAACCTACAACAATTCCTCACTACCAATGCCTCTACTACTCAAAATAACCTCTTGAACATTTGGAAAATGTGCCTTGCCCTATAGCCTTCCTCTCACCTCCTTACTCCCTCTAGACAAAGTCCTCAACTTGGACACACAAACATACTGTACAACCTACGTAGATCCTCCACCATCGCTAGTTGGTTCTCCATGCAATACTGCTTACTTTTCAATTTCCTTCTCTTAGTCTACAAAACTATCAATAGTATTTCTACTCAGTACCTGTCGAATTGTCCATCTCGTTCCCTCCTAACCTCTTCTGCACTCAACTCAACATCCCATGCCCTCTCGGTGCCTCCTGCTGCTTCCACTTGCCCCGCTGCACTGGAACCCAGGGACATCATTTGGAGATCGCTGGGGGTCACAAGAGCAACCCCTAGCATCACCCTTGCTACTCTTGGCATGGTCTTTGTGACCCCAGATGGAGCTTGTAATTTCTTTTTTTAATAGTTTGTTGTTTTCAACTTTGAAACCAACAAAAAAATGTTTTTTAAAACTCTGCTCCATCACAGCAACAGTGTCTCAGGCTGGGTTCTTTGGTTGCCTAGCAACTAAAAGCTCATCTGACCAATGTCCGTGGAGCGTAGGAGCAAAGGGGAGGGCTGTAATCGGTGCTCCAGATAAGATTGAGAAGTGGGAGTAAGTTACTCCCTAGTTTTTAAAGTTGGGAGTAAAATTATTTTTTAGGGAGTAAAAATGTGTGCAATTCCCAATGAGAGTATTTTATAAGTGAGTACAAATAGGTTTTAAATGAAAAACAAATGTTTTCCTAATATTTATTTCTTTACAGTTATTCATGCACGTTAAAAGGTGCATGTTTACTTCTTCTAATGAGGCAGTTAAGTTTGTTCCTGTGGTACTACTGGTGCAAACATACCCATGGAGCTGTGAGGGTGAACGCAGGGGCACAAGATTGTACATTACTTTTTTCTATTTTTATTTTTGGGGAGTATATGCCAATTCTTAAGGAGTAAAAGTGGCCGTTACCCTCCTTATCTGTAGGGTTTGGTGTAATGGCCTCCCAAAACTTTCAGAGAAGGAGGGCATGTCTGCCGTGTCACCTCACAGAAGTAGTCCCTGGGAAACATGTCGGCAAGGTTTCTCTCCCGCAGCCCGCCATTCCTCTCTAATTAGGAGGAACGTTCTCATGAGGTGGTGGAAAGCGGTCTGCTGCCCCTGAAATCCTCTCATTGGGTAAGTAGGTTTTGATATGGATCCATCCTCTTTGCCTGTGGTGCTCCTGTGAGCTCGGGAGGGCTGCCCCAATGAGAGGAGTGAGCAAGGGTCCCATGCCTCTGCCCCTTAAGCTGAGTTTTAATGGAGGGCCAATGTGGAAATCGCTGCTTTGCACGTTCAGTTTAATTTTACAGCAAAACAGAATGCACATTAACAATGGTGAGAATGATAGTGTGAATGCATGAAACTTGGGTAAAGGAATCCGAGTTCTGTGTGGGAGATACTTTAGCTGCCTGAAAGCAGTGGCACTCATTCAGCAGGGCTGTAAGACGGCCGACTCTCTGCAGGCTCATATAACACGGTGTAGAATAAAGCAGTGTTTGCACACGATGACCTCCAAACGACCTTGCAAAACATTCCACTTTCAGCAGCAAGAGGGGCAGGGAATCCGTCAATCCGTGCAAATTTATATCAGCTACCAGGATAAGAAAATGACTTAACCGTGAAAGGATCTAGTTGCATTATAAATGCCTTCCTTAGCTAGTGCACGTTTCACCATAAAAAGCGAGCACGCCGGAACATAAGCAATTTGGAACATGCATGCCCAGGGGTTCTCTTTGTTGGATCACCTCCCGGGGCTAGCATGGCAACGACTTTGGCCCACAGCAGAATATGAGCTTCGGGGTGCGTACTCAACGAGTGCGACATCTTGTTCTCCGTGGAGGAAAGAAATAGCCCAAATTGAGAAGCTGCTGGCTCCCACTCTACCTGCGAAAGCACAGGCCCTTTTTCACTGGAAGCTCTATGCCCTGGCAAGCAAAGCTTCCGCCCCTTCATGGTTCACAAGCCAACATGTCATTGCATGGGTACAGTTTGTGTGGCGTCAAGCACGACTAATCCTTTATGCACATAGGGTCCTAGGCGAGAATGGGTTTCCAATAGGCCCAGACAGGAGTAGAAGGGGCGTGTGATATTTTTGGCAGTGGTCCAGTGGAGCAAGTGAATTTTGTTAAATTTGTGCTTGGGGGTTGGTCACTTCATATTATTAAGGTAAAATGACAAGTTGTTGTTTTTTGTTGTTTTTTGGAGATGTTTTACACATCAAGGCTTGGGTACAACGCAACAAGGTTTGGTTTATAAAGACGGGTTTCTCAGTCATACCGTTTCAATTGATTGTTAAAGGGCTACAGCAAAAAATCTCTCCCTTTATTTGATATATTTTGCAAATGCTTTTTGTAGCAGGTGCATTAAGAACTATCTTTAGGTGCTGTTGTGGGCCTACATAGTTATTTCTATTTCCGAGTTTGTATGAAGGTGTGGGGCGATCAAGAGGGGACAGCTGGTAGCTGCCCAGGGCGGTCATCCACATGATATAAAACGAGTGGTTGTATGGTGAATCAGGATAAGGTTGATAAACAAAAATCATGCCATACTTGCATACCAGTGAGCACACTGGATGTGGTGCTAAGATTCTACCCCACACCATGGTTCGCCCAATGCTAATTTCCTTGTATTTTTGTATCTTGAAATATCAAAAAAGGGAACGCCAGTGTGCAAGACTTCCAAAACTGTGCGCTGAGTATATGGCAAAACATCTCAACTGACATCAGACTTGTCCCCTCGGTCCTGCAATTCATAAAAAGGCCTAAGATGCAGCAGTCTAACCAGAAATTCGCCTGTCGTGTGTTTGAAGTGTCATCCTAACAAATTTGCTTCTCGTGCGACCTAAAGTGCCTGTGCCAGGCTGTGGATGGCCCCCTATTCTGGAAGTGTTCGTCTACATGCTGTGGTTTTACTGTGTCTTGAAGTGCCACTCTCCAGGCTGTGTTTCTTGTGTGGGTTGATGCCTGTGGTCCTCCCCAAGCTTGGAGTGCTTATCTCCAGGTTGTGGTTCCCATTCTCCTCTGTGATTGAAGTGCCTTCTTCCTTATGGCTGTAATGCTCATCTGATATCCCCGGCGGCGTCTGGAAGGCTCTGCGATCTGGAACCCTGGATACGTAGTTCCCCAGCGCAGAATAACAAATCTGCAATCACAGAAGGGAAGATTTGTGATAACTGTCTCTAATAGGTGAATCTCCCACCTCCCTCTGACCGATCACTCTCACACTGAGCCTTTCTCACCTTAATTGTTTGTAGGTTGAGCTATCCGTCCTGCGTCTGGTGCAGGGGCGCTTGGCGTTTGTTGTCAATCTGCCCGAGTTGCTTCACTGGTGCAGTACGCCTTTCTTCGGGTCCAGCCCTGCTGTGACCCTGACTCTGATGGTAGGCAGGTAGGTTTGTAAATTTTAAGTCTTAGTTCTGTTTTATGGTGGAAATCCCCTTAATGTCTTTATCGTCTTCTTTTCAGGTGCAAAGGTTTGATGCTGTCATGCTGGATGAAGAGGCACGTTCTAAGGTAAGGGAAAGCGCAGTGTTCTTTATTGGCTGTGTTCTCTTCTTCTCCTCACAGGCTGCTGCGGTGCTATGAGTGGACGAGAGCATGATGAAAACTGACCCCAGGGATCCGTTAAGGTAAATTAAACGCTATGCGGGCATTAAATATTAAAAGCAAACCTGAATATTTCTCCTTTTCTCTTGCAGGGTGTTGCCGTGGAGTTCCGGATGGAAGTGCTGCGTAGCGCGATGGAATACAGGTAAGAATGATGGAATTCGGTGTTTTGGAAGCACACGCGTTCTAATATTGTTTTTCCCTCTCTTGCTTTGCAGGTCGCGATGTTCGTAAAAGAGCTGTGGCTGCAGGATACTGGAATTCCTCAAGCTAGTATTCACAGGTGATGTTTCTTCTTCTCTCGGTTTCCACAAGATGCGGCCCGGTTGAAATGCTGAGCATAGGATGGTGTATTCTCAGGTAAAACAAGTAATCTTGCTCTTGTTCTTGCAGGATTACAGGAAGATGCTGAAGACCAGGAGCTGGACACGATGAGCGTCACGCTGCTAGTTACAGAATAACACGAAGCGTGTTCTGCAGCCTGGGTGTGGTTTATATAGCCCATGTAAAGTAGTATCAAGCAAAGTAGTTCCAGGCCCAGCCACACCCAAAACACTAGACCGCATGGCTTGGTTCGTAAGAACTGAGCTATGCGGTTGCTTCCATGTTGGATTTAAAGACCCATGTACATAAATGAAAGCAAGCCTGACAAGTCTCTCCATACCGCATATGAGCCTGGTGCCAAAGGCGCCAGGACTGGCTCCAAGAGCCTTTTCGCAGAAGTTTTAAGGCCCTTAGGGTTCTGGTGGGAGCCTGCTTGTGGCACAGCTTGTGACCTCTAATAGTGGTCGTGACAATGGCATTGCATTTTTAATGGCAAAGCCAACAGGAGTATACAATGTAGGGCTACGGGCAGAGCCAGCTTGGACATGTGTCCTTATAGTATCATTATTAGCATTAAAGCCAGCATGAATATGTTCTTGTATAGGAACACAGCACATATTTGTCCCGCCACAATGAGCCACACCCAACTGCAAGTGAGGAATGTGTATTTTCTTTCCATTGCATGGCAGCATTTGGCCTTGCATGTCTGCTTACATTTTGGTAAAATGGGTCTATACACACTGATCTTAAAGCTTCATATGGTGATCCATTCTTGTATGAAATTTAGATCATATTTCAGTGATATCGTAACCATATTTCTTATTGTACTGAGCAACAATGATATGTGATACCACTTCCTTTATTGTCAAGGAGTGATAGGTCGTGTGCCATCACTTCCTGTGATGTCACTTGGGGGCGGGCTCGAATGACATCTCTTCCTGTGATGTCCTTAGAGGTCAAGGGTTGTGGATGTCACTTCCGCTCCCACTGGCATTTTGGTGAAATGGCATCCCTGCTGGAACCGTTGGTCATAATCAAAGCCAGCCTACCTCTGCCTCTCTTTAATGTTCAAGTGAAACTTCACTTAGAGAACATGCACCATCTGCCCTCTTCCACAACCTCTCTACATGCTCACATCACTGCCTTCAGCGAAGCTAAATAATGGAATTTTGTATATTTAATCAGTACTCCTCATTAGTTTGAAGTACTTGCCCCTTAGGTTAATGTTAGTTTTGTAAATCACATGTTTTCTTCTATAAATTGTGTGTGTTTGTTTTGGTGCTGGTAGATTTCCTAATTTGTTTGCACCCTCAACCTGGCTCAGTACTTGTTCTCATCTTTATGCGATTGTATGGGCACCCTCCGTGGTAATGCTTCAGCCATCTGTTTACATGTTAAGGTCACTCATTTCTGATCGAAATTGACATCCCTGTTCTTCATATAAATAAAATAAATGTTTAAAAAAATGGTCGGTTTCTTCCAGTACCAACGAAGCTCAATAGAGCCCCCTTTAAATGATCCTCATTCCCAAGGGTTTGGATTTATTGTGCTGGCTTCCTCCCATGGATACATAACTTGTTCCGTCCACATTCTGGCAGTGACTTGAAACTTTTTCCGTCCTTGTTCAAGCAGGTATTGGGACTTGGTACATCATTGTTTGTACAGGTAATTTGGTCATGTACAACTGCACCTCCAACTGCTCCATTTCAGGATATTCAGGTGCAGTGAGGACTCTCCACCAATTTACAACACCCACATTTTCCTGCCCAGAAATCCACTTCTCACCAGAAACTAACAAGATGTTGGCCTGTGGATTACCTAGATCCTCTGCATCCCACAAGAGAATCTTAAGTACAAGACTGTTCAGTCTTCACATTGTCCTTTCACAAACTGTTGATACCAGGAACCTCACAGTTCATCCAACTCTTCTACAGAGTTTGGTGGCAGGAGGCCAGTCTTGTTTCCTCCTTACCTTTGTTCCTCCCTCATTATAGTGTTGGTTCTATTCACCCACCCAAGGGTGAGGTTGAGAGGTCTGTTCCTTTCCCCATGGCCCTCTATTGAGGCGAGTCAGACTCTGAACAATATCTTGCCCGCCAGGTTGGCATTAGGCAGCTTTAATATGGCAACAGGAACTAAAGGGTGAGGAGGACAGGTGGGTGGGTGAGAGCTGGGCAGAATAAAGAATTGAATGGGAGGCAAATGGGGTGGAAAACGGTAGGGAAGAGTGAAACAGAGCAGCAAGACAGAGGCTCTAAGGTGTCATCAGGAAGAAAGCATCAGAATGATGCCCAGACGATGACAGATCACCTAACAGCACACAGAAAACACCATACCCTTTAAAATTAGCCACCAATAATGGAATGAACTACTATTACAAAACACATACAACTATTTTCTAGTTTCACAGCTTTTCCAACATATGATTTCAAATGCTTCTTATGATAATATATAACACAAAGGTGTCCAATAGCAATAAGAAACATTTTCACATACAGAAATTACATTTACAGTTTCTACTCCCATATTCAACAGGTTTGTCTTATTAATGTGGATGCAAATGTGTTCGATCTTCTCACCTGGTGTGCCTTCAGACGATTTTATTCCCATTCTACAACAATATTGAGCAATGCCATAATCCGCAATTTTTGCAATAACTGCTGCATTGGGATATAACGTAAAGAGTAGCACATTGTGTGGCTTCAAATCTCGGTATATAATCATTGCAGAGTGAAGATATCTGTTTTGAGGAAAAAAGGTACAAATAAATGCCAAAGCATGAAGAAGGAAACTCCTTTAAACGCTGCCTCCTCTTGCTTTGCTATCTCTGCAAAGGATAATAACATTTGAATATTTCACTCCTTGAAAAGGATCCTGTACATTGAGACACTTGTATCTATCACACAAGCATGTAAATAAGACACATTTTACTTACCTGCAACTACATTTCTCCTGCATTGTTATCTTTCATAGGTTCATATGCTGTTGAATATTCCTCCTAGTCAGGCTGGGAATCTTTGGTACACCAACAAAGCAGTCTAAATGTACATAAACAAGAAAACTGCACTCCTCTTTGGACCATTGCCCTTTAGCCACAGGGCGGCCATTGTCCGAGCTCGATTCCCGGAGACCATCTTCATATTCAGATAATGCATGGTAGGCATGCAATATGAGCCTCATACAGGGTTGGAGAGTGGGTAGCATATGAATCTATAAAAGACACAAATGCTTGAGAACTGTAGTTACCAGTAAGTACAATTCCTCTCCAGCACTGGTGATTTCATGGATTCAGATGCTGTTGATTCGATTAGAAAACAGTGTTCCCAAGGCAGGGAGAAAGGGGAGATAGGTACAACTGAAATAAAGAGGTTGCGTAAGAATGCCTGCCAGAACCTGGATTATTCCTCCTCCTTGTCAATACAGTAACACTTTGCGAAGGTGTGGGTCTGCTTCCATGTTGCAGTCCAATAGGAGGTCTTCAAGAGGTACCTCCCACCCCCAGCAGAGCAATAGTAGATTACATGGCCCTCAGAGTGATCACTCAACTTCCCTGGAAGTGGCCAGTCAGCTTTCCTGTGGGGAAATATGAACCAGGGCGATAGGCACCTGGCAATGCCAGACTTTGGTATCTCACTGCATGTGCCAATGTGTCTGAAGGAAGAAACAGAAGAGTAGTTTGGCAAATTTACTTGCTGTGGTCCACATAGTATCATTGCCCTTTTTACATCTAAGTGATCTTTCTGCTGGTGTTGAAGATGGTTAGTAATACCAGTGGCTGATTCAAATGGAATGAGGAAAGAACCTTAGACATAAACCTCAGGTTTGTCTGAAGAAAAATTTGGCCCCTGTGGAACTTAAGATATAGCCCATGGACATTAAGGGCTTTAAGCTCTCCAATTCTCCTGCCTGATGTTATTGTCACCAGTAAGCTGTTTTAAAAGAAACAAACAATGCCTGATGTATGCATGGGCTTCAACGGCCTGCCCATCAACTTGGAGAGAACCTTATTCAACTCCCACAAAAGTGGGATTTTTTTAATGTAAGGAGAGGTCCCAAGTAAACCTTTCATGCATTTTTCCATGTTTCTTTGAGGCCACAGATAAGAAGCACAGGACTGACTAATATAGCAGGGAATGGCAGCCAATTGAACTTTAACGGACGCAAAGTCCAAGACTTATTTAGTCAGCTGCAGTTAATAAGGATTTGGTGCATTTCACAGTCAAATAGATGATGGCCCTCGTAACAAGTCCCCAGCGGCCTGGGATGTGGGCAGCGCAAAGTGTTAAGTCTCCATTCCCGCGGAGTCCGATAGGGAATGGGCACACGGAGGACCGACAACGATCCTAATTGTGTTGGTGCTTCCGTAAAAACCATACCTACAGGGGACTGTGCTCCCGGCAGGTCCGACCTGGCAGGAGCACCAGCCCCTTCAGGTATTCTCGTAATCTGGCTGTCCGGAAAGGGTGCCGGTACGTTGATACCAGCACACTTATTTCCAGACCGTCAGGCTTGTAATGAGGCCCGATGTTTTGCATTGAGCACCATATGCAGAATCATTTCCACTTTTTGTTATAGCAATTATTGGAAACCAGAGCTTTTGACACTGCAAGGATATCCATGCACTTTTGAGGAATAACTACATCCCCAAATTCTCAGAACCAAAGAATCATGCTCTGCAGTGAGGTAAAGAGAGAAGACTGATGCAGAATCTTCCCATGCTGCTGGGATAGTAGGTTCCATATTGGTTGGAGAATGATGGGCTCTGTCCAAAAGATGGTCTGCCGGTCCAAGAAAAGCTTGTACGTTCATTTCCTTGTATTGCATACAACTAGGGCTAATATGATTTTGTATTGGGTGTGCTTATCTATAGACCATGGTCTCAGTTTTAGCAATATAATTACTGATAGCAGAATCTAATCTCAGTACTGAAAGTGTTTATCTAAAATCTTAGTGAAGTGATGAGAATTGGGAAATACATGCAATTGGTTCTTAATAATACCAAGATGTTTTTCCTCTGGAGTTACAATATATGTATGTGGCTGTGTACTGCTCTTAACCATAGCTTCTTTGATATGGGTAGCACCATATAATATAAAAAAAAATATTTTACCTATTGACAAACCTTTTTTTGATATCTATCTAGTTCATGGCAATTATGTTTAGCCCATATACAATCCTCTGTTTGAATATGTTTAATTACACTTCTCTTGTGAGAACAATTAACATGTAATAGGAAATTATCTTAGGTTGGTATAAAATGCATTTTATTCTCCATTTTGTCATTATTGAAGTACGGTTCTAAAGCCAAGAAAATAATATAGTTACACCAAACATAAAACGTGGGTTGAACAGTTTATTCCAGATTCCAACTCAAAGAGTAGTAACTGCAATGCAATCCAAATTAAGTTATATCATTACTTAATGTATACTTTTAAAATGATACATCTAAACATAAATCTTTATTATAAAATGTGTATTTGCTGCTGATGAGTTAAGTTAATGCAGTACAGAAATACATTTAAGTGGACACTCAAATGTACACTTCTATGGTAAGACAATCTAATGTGTACTCTTATCAGGCATTTAAATATATATGATTGGACAATGTAATGTACATCTCTATTACGAAATGTACATGTATTGCTGATGAGCTGCTGCCTATGAGTAGATGCATCGCAGACATGCAAGTTAATTGTGTAGATCGCTGTATGGAGCTTCGTATGCATTTTATCACATACAATTTATTATCAAATGAATTATTTAAACATATATTTGAAATTAAACATGTATTTATATTAATCAAGATTTATTACGGATTTAAGTGTGAAACCAAAAGGTGTCTCACTTGCTAGTCCTCTGGGATCTCTCTCTCAGGTGGCCGGGGCACAGCCATCGCCTTTGGATCCAGACCGTGGGAGTGGACCAGTACGGGAGGATCACTTGGGTGGAGGATCTTCAGGGAGTGGGGTTGAGGCAACCGATGGTGAGATGCTGTATCACCCCCTTTCCTGTGCCCAAACCCCATCCTATTTTTTGGGATTTTCCAACATCCCAACTCCCCTTCCCCTTTCTACATAAACACTGTGCCCAGGAAGAGGGCGACAGAGTAAAAAGGCTAACCCTTACATATCTCATTGGACATGTCCCATTAATCAGGTCAGGCAAAGTCAGGCACTTGACTTTAATCACATACATCTGCCACAAAGCTATAAGGCCGAACATAAAGACACACTCTGAGCAAGGTGAGACACGAGAAGGAGCAGATCTTCCAGGGCAAAGGCGAACCCACTGGAGCAGGACGACAGATCGATGGACCAGAGCGAAGGGTAGGAAAACCCTGAAGTTCCGTGCAGGAGGTTGTTGCGTCTGGGAAACCGTGAAGGAGACACAGAGAAAGCTGACTCTCAGACGAGGAAGAATCCTACATTGTGTTTCAAGGACGCCAGCGACTCTGCCGGGTGAATGACAGAGCTGGGGAGGCGAGGCCAAGCCTGTGGTATCAACCTGGACTCGTGAATCAAAGCTGCAAAGACAAGAAAGGAATGAACACAACCAGTGAGTCAGCGAAAGAAATTAAAGGTCAGTTTGTGTCAAGAAAAGATTTCAGCCGCAAAAGAGTATCGCACAATTGAAGGTTGTGGACGTGCTGATGAGACACGAAAGAAATTAAACAAGTAATGAACTTGTAATTTACAGATAAATGTGAAGCCAGTGTTAACGAGTATCGAAATAGTCCGGCGACAGGAAATAGCCCACTTGAAAGTCTCTGCGAAATGTCTTGTTCTAAAGCGGCAAAGTGAACAAACTCTGAAATGCACAATGGTCAAGATTAATCCTGACGAAAAGGGAAGTTAAAAGGTGATTGCTTGAAGAGGAAGATTTCTTTGAACTTTTCTGATTGAGGTATAGAACGATCAATACCAAGGGACAAATAACTAAGGGAAAGCTAAAGTGAAAGTCGAAGTGGTCCTGCAGAGGTCTAGGGTAAAAGCCTTGCACATTCGAAAGTTTCGACATCAGTGAAAGGTCTGAGCCTGACTGAGGAAGACCGGAAACATGAAATAAGTTAGGGGGAGGTAACCCCTAAAAGAATGTGAATGAAGATTGGGGAAGGGAACCCCTGCAAGTGCTGTGATTGCGAGGTCCAAGACCTGCTGAGGGAGATCTAAATTGAATCAGGTACCTTTTGATTGAAAGGTCCAAGCCTGACTGAGTGAGGCCTATGTGAACTATTGATGCCTTCAGAGATCCAAGCCAGACAGATAGAGACATACGTGAACCTTTGCCGAACTGTGAAAGAACTTTTGGAAAGCTGGAATAAGTGACTTTAACGTGAAAGGCCAAGTGGGCATCGGAGCAGGTTTTGAACAGCCTTGTTTTGATAACCTGAGCCGGTTTACGGGGGCTGCCTTACTCCGTGCTGCCCAGCCTGGGGAGGAAAGCTGACTCAGCCACATTGATCCTTTATGTTATAACATTGACTTTTCTTTGCATACTCATTCCCCTTTACACACTTTTTGTATACAAGATAGGGCAGGCATTTGATTGCGTTAGTGTTTTCTTTATTATTTGATGGTAGAGACTACTCTCATCATAGCTATAGGCAACATAGGAGTTTTTCCAAACCCCAAAAATCTAATAAATGTTTTGAAACTCTTAACATTTCTGTCAGTGGCATGTTTGTGATACCATGCCTCCCTTACATATCCCTAAAGCAACACAAGCTATTAACTTACCAAGGGTGCTTAGTATGAATCCAGTCTATAAACGTGTTTTGGTTATACTAAACATTTGATGCTAATTCCTTTTTAAAGTCACTCATTAAGTCATTGTGCATATTCATTCAAACTTTGTGTCACCTTGCCATAAAAGTAAAATATCATGCATGTATCTGGACCAGATGGCATAATTTACAAGTTTAGTTATAATGGTTGCAAGTGAATATGTACTCTCACAATCACCCCTATGTAGAATATATTTATGGGGCAAGCATTAATTCAGGAAGTTTCACCCCCTTCCCATTAAAAGCACCACTCCAATTGGTAATTGAACCAGATTCTTGACTAACTCTGTAATCCCTAACCCCTTCTGCAATATCTAAGCCAAGAACCATTAACCATAAAGAATAAATGTTTATGTTTCTTTAATTAATAGACAAAATACTTATCACACTATAGTTATCAATATGCGTGCCACTTCACTTCATGGCACGAAGGTTCTCCCTTCCTAGATAAGACTTCTCACTACCAACAAGTTGAAAACACAGTTTGCTTTTGTAACAAAAGATAACAGGACATCTAAAACACAACATAAACAGTTTTTATTTCTAGTCTATATTCTAACACGACAAACATTGAATGAAATATATAAGGAAAACCCCTCTTTTGTCACTATACATTGACAACGTCCCCTTTCAATTTGGAGTCATTGCTCACTTTCTATAGAGAGTGTGCTTTTAAATCACTGGATTCATCACACTGTGCTTTGCAGAAAAGTGCAATTCTTGTGAAGCAATGTGAAGATAGCTGATTTAAAGAATCAGCTGGGATCAAACAACTACCGGGGGTACGTTATAGCTTCATTGGCCAAGACACGGTCACTCCCCCCCCCTTTAGCCTGAGGAAGGGCCTCTAATAACCAACGCTTTTTCCATGAAAACATATACAGTATAAACAGATACAGATTAAGAAAATATTTAAACAAAAGCATAAAAGCAGCACACAAATACAAAAATGAATCAATCATGTTATTTTGTGTGATTCTAAAAACTCTTAAGAAATGAATTGCAGCAACCATCCAGTCATTGCGTCCATGAGAGTTCATAATAAGCTGCCACACTCTTTCAGTAGAAATCGTGGCATAAATCTGAAGAAGAAGGTGCCCGAAATAGGACGTAAAATCATTAAGAAGAACTGTTTAAACACCGTGTGTCCAATGACACCTGTGCAGTCCAACTCCCAGAATCACCCAAGTACTCAGACGAGGAGGATAAAGGAGTTTATACAGCGTATCAAGAGCTTCAAGCTCAACATGCAGTCTAGTTTTTCCAAATTACCTGTGCGCAGGACATTTAAAGATGGTAACCGAACTACTGAAGGCTCCAGTGCAGGAGAAGATGTTGGCTTGTATGCAGAGGCTTGTCAGCATGAGAAACATGCACCGGTGTGGCAGAGTGGAGAAGATCACCAGGATTGAAGGAGAAACGCAGTGCGCAAGCAGGAAGTGCTGTGGAGATGCTGAGAACCGCAAAAGAGTTCCTGGGAGCTCAGCAGCTCGAAGAGGCAGCATTCTCCAGACCGGTACCTGAAAGGAAGCAGGCGTGTGACCGCAGAGCTGCAAAGGCAGCTGGAAGGACGTCCGCGCACTCCAGATTGGGAAGCGAGTGAAAAAGCTTCACTGCATAAGCACAAACCAAACCAGATACGCTAGAGACACAACTGTGAGTGTACACAAAGCCACTGGGGACCCGGGTGACCGGGCCAACGACAATTTGAATGTGATACCTTTGCTCAGAATGCAGGTTTGTTTGAATGCAGAAAAGTACTGAAGCAAACACCAATTAAACATTTATTTGAATGCATAATAGGCAAAGTACAGATTCAAACCCCAGTGAGCTACAGATGCACGAGATGCAAGTGTGGGGCAACGTTTGGGCAAACATCACCACAGACCTATATACCAAACCATGAACAACACATACAATTTTGGAGATAAAGAGCAACTGTGAGACATATAACAGGTCCTGGCAAAGGATGAATACCAGGCAACTGAAATGCATAGGAAGTCCTGGCAGGAGAGTATACCAGGCAGTGAAGTCACAAGGGAGAAGATTACACCAGGAAGTTGGAATTGCATAAAGAGTCCTGGCAGGGGAGTATGCCAGGCGATTTTAAAGCTACCAGAAACAATAAAGGACAGTGTTTTCTAAATAGAGGAGAAACATGTGTTTAAGAAAAACTGCTACAGAACATGTTCCCTAAACAGCAACCTTGTGAATCAAGCAGAGACACAAAGGAATTGTTAGTAAAAGCGACCATTGGCTTCCTACTTAAGAATCCAGGGGAAGGGGAACACCTTCTGGATCCAAGATCTTTCACTCTGGAGAACCGTTTTGTTGGAGCTATTCTTATTTTCAGTTGTGAACACTTTATATACTAATATCAGGTTGAAGACATTTCCTTGCACCCTTTGATTTGTTTAAAGTGTGAGGGCCAGGATAGGTTGTTTTGGACCCATGGACGGTTTTTCAGTTATTGACATCCTGTCACGGACAGATCCTTCGTTTTTGCTTTTTAGGTAGGGAACTCCTCTTTAGAATAGGGTGATAGAGGCATTTTCCCAACCCATTTCTATTTAATAAAAGTCTTTAGACACAAAATGACAACCTTGTGTTCAACTCTCATTGCAGACTCCTCACAACAGACCCAGAAATTCAGCTTACTATTGGGACCCCTTCTGCTTTACTGAACGGTTTGGGGAATGTTGAACAGTTCGGAATTCTGTTTTTGAATGCACCCTCCCCATTAGGGGATTTTTGGGGTTGGTGAAACGGATGCAGGTGATCATCCAAAACTAATTTAAAGACTATATCATCATTAGAGCTTGGAGGATTATCAGATTTTGAATTTCCCTGTGATCCCCCCACCCCCATGTCTTTTGGCTGTGTGGGAATTAATTAAATTATGAATTAATAAAGAAATGCTAGGGATCTACTTCTGGATACCCACATCATTAATGTCTATATAAGGGGGTAGGGATATTCCTTCAAACAGATCCCCACCAATGGTTTAATCTGTTGGAATTTTTTACTTACTTTGGCTATCTCTTGGTTCTGCATAAGTGCATCAGGAAGTCGCCCTGGGTCATCTAATGGGAAGCATAGAGCCTGTTAAACCGCCTCTCCTGGTCCCTGTTATGGATGACAATCCAGCATCAACCCTTTGGTCTGCCTCTCCAGATTGTAGTGTCACCTCGCTCCTCCTTTTTAGTTCCTTCTTTCTTCCCTGAAAGTTTAGTTCTTCCCAATTTCCATTGTGCGTCCAGTTTTAAAACCTCCTAGCCATACCTCAAAATATGTTAGGAAGTACTGGGCTCATTGGCTAATTATTCTGATTGGACAACTATTGTTCTTCCCCCTTCGCAAGGCCTTGCCTCTTCTAAATGATTGATCATCGGGACTCGAGAACCCATTTCTGGTAGTTCTTACTCCACCCATGTGAAATTACATTTCTGGCCAACTCAAACATGAAGTTACAAATCTTCAGCATGGCCCTTTTCTCCAATTTGCAAATAAGGGCCACAACCTACATATTTCTACATTGGTCTGCTCACAATGAACTGCATCTGGTGTCAGCAGGTGACTGCCTGCGCGAATGACAGATTTTTGTGATTTCTGCAGAATGGATTAAAGTTAGAATCATGATATTTCAGGCATTTGATTTCACAGGCTACCAGATACCTGCTCTCAAAGCTTTAAATTATTCTGGCAAGCTGCAATCCTTATAACTTTGGTTCCCAGGGTCAAATTTTGAGGGGACTCCTATCAGCAGATATGGCATTTTCCGTGCTTTTCAAAAAGATATGAACCATCTTTGTATCTGTCATGGTTCTCAAGTTTAGGACACAATATAATTTCACATAGACCAATGGTATTGTAAGGGGTCATAAATGTGAGACAGACACATTTGTAAAGTTTTCTCAACAAATGCCATTTTATTAATTTAGAAGGTTGGATAAATGCCCCACTATCCCTACCCGGACAAGGGTTTTCCTGCCTAAAATAAACTAAAGGAAACACTCTAACAAAGGATATCTGTCCCTCAGACCTATACATACAACAAATACAAATAAGTAAGTACATGGCAGTTCAACAATAGTAATTGAGTTTGTATTGCAACAACAGTCTCTCGGCCAATTCCCCTTCCCTAGATCTTAAACAAAACTCTGCTTCACAGTTCAAGAAAATAAAATAAAAAAAAATAAGGAAACACAGTTCCAACACAATTCTATGCAAGTTCAATTGGTCAAAAGAAAGTTCCAATACTCAGATGATTCAACAAAGAAAATAGAAGACTCTTCCTTATACAATGTATCCTCCTTCAATAAAGGACAACTTTGCAGTTCATCAATTGCAACAATAACTGTTTTGGTCAGGATGATTTGCCACACCTGATACGTTGTAAAGGAACAACTTCTTGGCAGCTTTACACGGCTCTTTTCTTCAGTCGGACAAGCACAAATTGTCTTTTTCAGGACCACTTTGTAGAGGAAGAGCCAAATACCCCTACCAGAAGCTCCTCCCCCATGTTGCCTATATTTTGGAAACCAGAAATTGCGACATGCACAGTAACAGCGAGAATGCCTATACTGCAAAGAATTTTTGCCACAAGGTATCCATTTAGAAAACCCTACATGCATTCACAAAGAAGTAACGGTTTTCTGGAAAGAGTCCCGGAAGAAGTATGAAAATGAATGAGAAAGAAGACTGGTGACGTCATATGAAGCAGAACTGACGCACCCAGAAAAGACACAAATGAAAAAGGAATATAGACATTCTATAGAATCTGAAGATGAGGTATCGAAGAAACAGCAACATTTTGCGATCGAAATGAAGATTGCCTGTGCAAAGAAACTGTGAAGAAAATGCAAAGTCATTTTGCAACTGTACAGATGCTGTAACGCAAGTAGACAAAGTAATCCTCAGGCTGGCTACGTATTGAATAGATTGCGGCGATGCACCAATGTATATACATAGGAATGTATAGAATCTGTATGTTCCACAATGTACTGTAGCAAACTTGAACCCCGTGAATAGAAAGGGCTTGAAGTGTGGCACAGTTGAAAATGGTGAAGGAGAATTCAAGAAAGGCTGGCTCGTCCAGCACCAAGAGTCGGGGCCACCGTGAGCCTGGTTGTCTGTCAAGAAGCTACATGAACGTGAGAAAGAAACAAACTTCTGTTTTCATGCAGTGAAGAGCTCAAAAACGTGGTCTGCAGTCACATGGCCAGATGGAAAAACACTGTGGCTCGGGCTACACCAAAACTAGAAGATAAGCCCATGCCACAATCCCTTTTATTCTCAGGCACAGTGAGCCTCTACAAGGCCAAGTACAAAGCCTAATTGAATGATAGACCGCAGGAGTGATGATAGATGTTGGGCTAATTGGGAGGGGAGGCATGACCAGCCAACCCTCCCAGCACCAGGGGTAACCAGCTTGCGTGCTGCTAGCAAGTAGAATATTCCAGAAGGGTACAAGCGTGCCAACCAATTATAGAGGGCCACGCACCAAAGAGCAATATAGTTTGTGTAACCAATGGGGTGTTGAGTATTAATAAGACACGGAAGATGACTTGCACTTGGGATGGGCTTAGTAGTCCACTCAATCACAACCCCCATCATTATGGAACGTATACCTAGATGTTCCCTTTAAGCCGATCACATCCCCTAGTAGGTTTTCTTAGTTTGCCACGTAGTGTGACCTCAATGTTGACGAATATTTATTATACATGTGTGTTTTTTCATGTAACACGTTGAGTTCTCGAGAGTGAGAGAAACTGAGTGAACGTCCGTTGATATCTGTTGTAACTCCCCATTTTAGATAATTGTTAATAAAACAGTACTGAGTTTTGCCAACTTCCTGAGTCGGTTTGATATTGATGTATGAGTAAGTTCTGCATCCCCATTCATCTCTAAGTATTGCTATCTCATCTTAAAGGGCCCCAGGTCCCGGGGTTCAACTTTGTGCACTTCTTTGACTTCCACCTGGTTAACTCCCATGCCGGGCCTAATACCTCAGTTCACACCTTGTCTACTCCCATTTCAGGCATACTCCTCCAAAGGTTTGCCATCTGGGTATACTCCCCTGCATGAACAGTGTTTCACAACAACAAGTGCTCTTGTGGTTAAGGTCAACTGACAGGAGGTTTACAACAGTTATCAGAATTCAATAATTTGCAGCTTCAAAACTTAACTATTTAGAGAGAGGGGGCGTGGCTACAGAGCCATGTAGGAGGACGTGTTTCCAAGGAGGCTCCTGCTGATCCTGAAATGATCCGAGAAAATGTGACACATTGAAACCATACTAATCTGAAGACACCGTTTGGCCGAGCTCATGAACTGTCATTGCCCAACCGGAGCGTGAAATGGTGTTGATCTGCGCTGTGATGCGAGTGAAATTAGCCGGAAGAATTTTGTGGCGGTGCGCTCACGAGAAATCCAAAATGGAGATCCGTCAACAACAAAGATGATGAGGACAGCTGACGCATATCGGGACTGCTAGAAGGGGCCGCGAGTAGAGTGGTGATCTGAGGACTCCCTGTGGCCATAACGTGGGACCCGTGGGAGAAGCCCGATGTTAGAGCAAAACGGCGAACGAACAGTACCGCAAATGCAAAGCGCATGCCCGGTATACGACGAAATGGGACCGAAACTCCAAGCAGTCCGTCTGGTATGCACAATAAACTAAGAGGCTGCTCACCCACATAGACGTGACATTATAGTATACACTGCAATATTTGGTAGTGTATACGCAACACTTACAAGGAACCAGCATGCCCACAAGCAGCTGCAGCTAAGTGACAGCGAGTGAGCCGGCCAAGTGTTACGGGCGGTTTTGCTCGCAGTCGCAGTGGAAACTTGGCCATCAGACCAGCTAACAGGGCAGCCTTTCAAGTTGCGCAAAGCAACCGCGACTGAATGCTCCCCGTTATAGCCATCCGGACCCAATGTAATGCAGTAACATGGTGGAACGGGGGCAGCCAGGTATACGGAGTGCCACACAGGAAGACCCTGACTTGGATGTGATTAAGTATCACTGATAAAAATCCGAGTACAGCCTAAGCGTTGCCTGAGACCTGACGGAGGCACACACAGGGGGACCCTGACTAGATGTGATAGCAGCTCCTAGCAAGACAGATGACTATTTAATCATATTATCCTTTGCAACAATTATAACTTCATGCATCCACCGGGAACAAGGGATTTGATTTCGAAATTGCAGCACAGAACAAGGTCATGCACAGCGCCGACCCTGCAAACAGGGAACTATTGCATGGTGTAAATGTGGAACTAGTAACTAGAATAAACCAGTGGTAACAAGAACATTGAACTAACCATCACGTTGCCAAGCAATTATTTGGACAGGCTGCAATATGAAGCTTGGATAGCGCATTCAAAATGGCATCAAGACGCGCGTGTACATAGATGCGGGGAGCTGCCCGGTACGCTGTGCACCGAGCGGTTTGCTCAGAGGGAGACGACGCTGGGAGCGTCCATCTCCTTTAACGAGGCGACATGAGGAGAGAAACGAGCACCGTAGCTGCTCACAGACAGCTGATAATATGCTGAAATGCCGGTGATACAATAAACACAGCGCCGCAACGGGAGACAAAGAGGCGCAGGCACATACCTGCAACCCAACCTGCTCCACTAAACCAGCCTGTGGAGGCTAGTAAGTACAATGGCACAACGAAGTATAAGACATGCCTATGATTAATTTATGAATGCTGATCCAGCCACCCAAGGGGCACAGACAGGCTTAGACAGATACACAGAGACTTGCAGTCACCTGTAGTGGGAACAAAGGGATGCACACAACGTGCCCGAGGTGGACGCAAGAGGTAACTGCAGATGAAGGCGTACGGGGTCACCCCTTGAAAGTGGGGACCGGCAAGGGAGGCCATCAGAGCCCACACAGCCACACCATTGCAAGGCGGACAGCCCGGGGATCCAGATCGACTGGGGCAGGGTCCTGAGTCCTGTGAGGGAGGAATGAACCCACATGGTTACGTGGGAGGACACAGTCCATTCTGGAAATAAGAAAGGTTGCTGGAGGACACCCCTGAAATGATCAGGCTGGGCCCGGACATTTTGGGCAATTTAGCACGCTCTAAAAGAGGACAGCACGTATTGGGGCTGGCTTACTTTACCCTGACTCAACAGGATGTCCAACAAACCCATCAGACAGAAAGGCAAGCAGCCCACACTGGACGATTTTGCCAAAACACCACCAGGTGCTGAAGGGGCCAGGAAGAAAGAAAAGACCCCTGCTGGAGGTACTTGCAGTGATTGCTGACCTGAAAGTGGCCTTGGAGACCAAACTGGGCCTGGCAATGACCGAATTGAAAGCTGCACTTGAGCTCAAAGTTGGAGCAGTGCAGGAGGACGTAAATCGTCTCCGGCAAGACGTAAGATTGTTGGCGGAGCGCATGAAGGACCTGGAAAAAGAGGTGGCCCCGAACGCGGTGGCCTGTGCTGCTCATAAATCTGAACTTCACGCCTTGGTACAACGTTTGGGCAATCTGGAGAGTAGGGAGGAAGAGGCGGAGGGACGTGCCCGAAGAAACAATATTCGCATTGTCAGATTGCCGGAAGGAGCTGTGGGAACTAACCCTACGGAATACATTGAGTCTATACTATTGCAGGAGATAACTGGGGGAGCCCTGTCCCAGGGGTTCGCTGTAGAGAGGGCGCACAGGGCCCAGATGAGGAAGCCACCGCCGGGGAACCCACCTAGGCCGATGATAGCTAAGATCCTAAACTACCGAGACCGGGAAAAAATCCTTGAAGACTTTCGGAAGGGCGGCACGATACAAAGAGGTGCAGCAAACATAACAGCATACCCGGATTATACCTTGCAAGTACAGAGCAGCCGCATGAACTTCGGGTCCGTGAAAAGAAGATTGCGGGAAGCGGGCCATAGGTACATGCTGCTTTACCCAGCTAAACTGAAGGTATTCCACAAGAGCAGAACCTTGTTTTTTGACACCCGAGAGGATGCCATGGGATGGTTGGACACGCAGAGCTGTCCCTAGGAACCAGATATCCAGGGAACAAAAGGTGGAGATAAGTAACACGCGTCGGTAAGCGCCCTAGGTGCTGCAGCTTATGACAATGGGACTTGAATATAGCATTGCATATAACCGGCGGAGGAGTGTGTTTAGAGCTACAGTTATAAGTATGATACGGTGGCACTAGAAACCTTGATATAGATATAGGAGCTACACGGAGCATTACCACGCACCCCCATAACAAATAGTTTAGTCAGGTCACTGGTAGTCCGGTGACACCCTGCTGGGTTCTGGGCCAAGGCCTTCTAGGGCAGAACCAAACGCGGGGGGCCTGAGATCCAGGGATGGAGCTGGGCACTTGTTGGGGTTGGGGCCGAAGAAAGGGGGGGGGGGGCTTAAGGGGTGTGTGCAGTGGTTTGAAGTTGGGAAATGGGGTGTTGGGAAGGGGGTGGGGGGAAGTTTGATGGGAGGGAAAGGGTATTGAGCCAAAACGTTAACCTTGACAGGCGGGATAAGAGGCGGAGAAGGAGTGCGGGATGTTATGGCGCCAGGGTACCTTAGAGTGGTTACCTGGAATGTCAGGGGTCTCAACAGCTATCTGAAACATAACAAGGTGATGATGTATCTGAAAAAGATGAGGACCGACATAGCATTATTGCAAGAGACCCACCTCACTAGGGAGAAATTGGAGGTGGTCAAGAAGAAGTGGAGGGGGTGCCTGGTGGGATCCACATACTCGCCCTACGCTAGAGGAGTTATCATCTGGGAGGCGCCGCAGGTGCCATTTCGGCAGCTTCAGGTCACAGGTGACCCAGACGGCAGATTGATCGTTGTGAAGGGTATATTGGAAAACCGAGAAAAGTGTATTGTAAATTTATATGCCCCTAACCAGGACACAGCGGCTTACTTTAGGACCCTGTACGGTAGAGTCGGCCCTCTGCTGGGTGGCGGGATCCTGTGGGGAGGTGACTTTAACTGTGTACTTAATCCTAAGGTTGACAGATCGGATAGTAAGATAGACAAACCAACCCCAGCAGCAAAGGTGGTACAGGCCCTCCTGAGGGACTTTGACTTAGTTGACGTCTGGAGGCAGTTGCATCCAGTGGATAGACAATATTCGCATTATACGGCACCACACGTCCTTCATACAAGATTAGACTAGGTGTTCGCCTCCACGGAGTTGGCAGGAGAGATGGAAGGCGCGGAATACAATGCTAGGGTGCTCTCGGACTACTCCCTCCTGGTCCTGGAGTGGCGGCATCAACCTCTCAGGGCGTGGATTCCCACTTGGAAACTCAGAGCCGAGGCTCTGCAGGACCCGGGATTCAGGGAGGATTTAAGAGGCGATCATTGAGTACTTTGAGATAAATACTGGTAGTGTAAGCTCTATGGGAACTGTATGGGAGGCGTTTAAGGTGGTTTTGCGGGGGGTTGCCATTTCGAAGTCTAGGGGGATCCAGGGGGGGCATAGAGCAGGAGTTGAAGGGAATTGAGAAGGAGTTGGAGGGCAGGATGTGTACGGAAGGCACCTCCGGTGATGACAGAGACAGGATAAGGCAATTATAACAAGCTAATGGGGAATGCTGGGACAGGTTATGTAAACTAAGCTATAAGAAATACGTGGAGAGACAGCACGCAGGGGGAGATAAGCCGGGCAGGTTGCTGGCCTGGCTATACAAGAGCGAGACGCCGCGAACGGTGATCAGGGAAATCAAAGGGGAGGGAGGGCGGACCCAGAATACCCAGGAGGGGGTGAATGAAGAGTTCCTGAGATTCTATAAACATCTTTATGAGGACCCAGGTGGCCCAAAAGTCCACGAGATTCGGGTAACATTGGAGGACATGGGCCTACCCACCTTAGACGAGGCAGAACGCGCAGACCTGGACGCCCCTATTACGATGGAAGAACTCAAACTAGTGGTTCGCTACTTGCCCACCTGTAAGGCCGCCAGGTCAGATGGCTTCCAAGTGAATTTTATAAAACCTATAAACAAGAGTTGCCCCGCTGCTGGCCATGCTTAATGAGTCGTATGAGCAAGGCAGGCTACCAGAGACCCTGCGAGAGGCGGTGATTATTCCGCTTCTGAAACCGGGCAAGCCTAACACTCATTGTGGGTCGTACAGGCCCTTATCGATGCTCAATCAGGATAGTAAAATCCTCACTGCTGTACTAGCAAATAGGCTTAAGGCCGTTATTGGTAACTGATACACACCGACCAAACGGGCTATGTCCCGGGCAGGAACATAACTGATACTCTCAGAAGACTGCATCACATCACTGACCAAACAAAAAATGACCCAACTGAATTGGCAATAGTTTCACTAGACGCGGTGAAGGCCTTCGACTCAGTGAGATGGCCCTGGTTGATCGCGACCTTAGAGGGCTATGGAATGGGACCGGGTACCTCAGGTGGGTGAAAATGTTATACAGCTCCCCGATTTCCAGGGTCAAAACGGGTGCTATCATTTCAGACAAATGGCAACTAAGCAGAGGCACTAGAGAGGGCTGCCCGTGGTCACCCATGTCATACATATTAGCAGTGGAGCCAATGGCCACCTATCTAAGACAGCAATACGAGGAGATAGGTATTCGTACTGCGGGTGGCATGCACCTTGTTTCTTTATATGTGGACGACATACTGTTGTATTTACGCTACCCAGAAGAGAACATGCAATATATTCTAGACGTGATGGAGCAATTTGCCGTTCTCTCTGGCATATCGGTTAACCCCAAGAAGTCTAGCGTGTTCCCACTGGGGAGATACAAGCTTGTCTTGCCCGGGAGTCTGCCAATATTACTGATACCCAGGCACACAAAGTCGTTCCAATATCTCGGAATTGACATATACCATACGGCAGAGGAGGAACATACACGCAACATGGTAAAAGCAGTCCAAGGAATTAAAAACAGCATGGGATTCTGGTCCAGGTTACCCCTGGCTATGGTGGGGAGAGCTGCTTTGCTAAAAATGGTAGTTTTGCCCAGACTGTTGCATTTCTTTGTTAACATTCTGCATGTGATCCCGAGGCACTTTTTCGCTAGCCTCCTTAGCCTGTGTAGGGGCTTCATTTGGGGCAACTCCAGGAACAGGGTGGCCCTCTGGAAACTACAAAACTCGTGTGACAGGGGAGGGATTAATCTGACAAATTTTGAGCTACACTATCTGGCAGGGCAGCTGCAGTATGTAGCAAGATGGCTGTCCGACGAGGAGACGGCGGAATCCAGGCTGCTGTACAGGGAACCGTTCGCCTTCCTCCTCAAAGAAGTGGTGTGGCTGTCCAAGCCAAGGGTCATGGGGATGGCGGGGCTGCTGGTACTGGGATGGGAGATATGGCACAGAGCATGGCAGATGGCGGGACACCCGGTTCCGTACTCTATGCAAGTGCCGCTAGCAGCACTATGTGGAGAGGATCCCCAGCTGATACAAGGGGTCCGCAAGTACTGGGAATCAGTGGGCCTGGCCACCCTGGGAGACGTATGGCTGGAAGGGGAGGCATTAGAGTTCCCGAACCTGATCAAAGATACTGGGGTGCATAAGGGGCAGTACATAACTTACACCAGAATTGTCAAGCGAGTACGAGCAAAGTGGCCAACAGCGGTGCTCACCGGACAACCGGATGCCACCATGGAGGCTATATATGATATTTCAGAGGGTCGGAATGAGATTTCCCGCATATACGAACTGTTGGGGTCCAAGGACTTGACCCAACTGAGACAACTTTGGGAGGAAGAGGTGGGAGAGCCCATGTCGGATGGGCTCTGGAAAAGAGCCCAAAGATATCATAAAAAAGTGTCCAGGAACGCAAGACTCCAGGAGATCCAACTATATGTCACACATAGAGCATACCTCACCCCCAGTAAGATCGCCAGGTTTGGTGGCCAAACGACTCAGAAATGCCCTAGGTGTGGGAAGGAGGAGGCTGGGCTACTGCACATGTTCTGGGCCTGCCCTGAGGTGGGGCAGTTTTGGCAAGAATTGAAGACACGCTTAGCAGGAATCGGTATTACACTGGAGGTGGAGTCGGCCTGGGCATGCATGCTGGGGGGATTCCCTAGGCCACGTAACTTAAGGCACATAAGCAAAATGAAAGATTTAGCATACATCCTGGCCAAACGAAGGATAGCAATGTGCTGTAAGGCAGCCCAAAAGCCAAGGATAGAGTTGTGGTGGGCTGACCTCTTAAATTGGGCAGAGGCAGAAACGGCTGTTTGGTGGGACAAGGTTTGTAGGGGAGGGGAGGAGGAGGTAGGACCCTTAATTGAATGGAGGCGGCTGGTGGCTACTATGAGAGGCCCCCCCAGTCAGACCAGAGCGATGCTGATACGGATAAAGAGACGACGATAAACCCGCCTGAAGAATCACAGGACGATGATATGGACATATTGGCTCAAGTTAGGGGGGAGGGAGTTAATGGGACTGAAAAATGCTGATTGTAACGCTATGATGCTGAATCTGATGATGGAAGTCCCAAGTATTGCAATGTTTGGTGTGTTATATAAAATAAAAATTGTTTTAAAAAAAAAAACTATTTAGAGAAAACAAGATTCACATTTGTGCTCTTTAATACTCTTCTGTAAATAGTGCACCTCCACTTCTGAATATCTTTTCCCAGAAGTGCAAATACCACGTCTCATCCCATGGAGTCCTCTCATTCTCCTGGACCTCTTCTCCTCTCAGGTGATCCTCCGGCAGAACACCACCACTTGGGGAGTCATATAGCCTCGGTTACATGTCAAACTGGCAACTAGCCGTGGACCCTGCACAAAACTGACCGTGGAGGCCCCTAGGCAGTCGAAATGTCAGGGACACCTTTGCAAATTATCTCCTAATACGTTAAAAAGTTTCTGCACAGCTTTGGGACCTCTTTTCAGGCGCTTCATTTTTTCTATCTTTGTGGAAACAATTTAAGAAAGCTTGTAATTGTAAATATCTTTCCAGACCAAATCAATATTATTTTGATCTGTTGTCGTAGGGCCTCTAAAAGAAGTGGGGCCCATAGGCCGGTGCCTACTTGGCCTACTGGGTAATCCGGCACTGATTACATTTTGAGTATTTTAGAAAGTTCAGGTCCCTGGGTTATATTTTTGTTTACTCAGTAGACATCATTCTACCCCTATAAACCCCTGTCACAGGCCCAAGCTGCTTCCTCTTCCTTTACTCTGCTAAGCTTCAATGGGGTGTGACCAAATGGGTCTGGCAAGTGTTATGAGCAGTGGCGTCGCTATGGGGGGGATGGGGTGGGTGGGGTCCCGCTGGGAAACCCTGTGCCCCCCCCTTGTGCCCCCCTACCTAAGATGAGCAGTGACCATGTTCTCCCCCTACTTTTGTCTGTGCCCCCTCTACTTTTGTCTTTGGCCCCCTCTGTGCCCCTCCTAAATTTGATTCCTGGCGACGCCACTGGTTATGAGGAGATGAACGAGTGTTTGACCTTTGTGATTTAATGAGGGGGATGTTTCCCTGGGCTATGCACAGCTTTAAGTCAGCTCTTATGAACAGACAGTAGTGCTATTTAAATTGCTACATTTTCTTTCCACGAGGCCTGCACCCATATTTTGCTTTACATAATGCACCATGCCAACAGTGTCCAACTTTACAATGTATCTTTGAATTACTCTGGCAATGGAGTTTCATCTTTAATATGTTCATTGTTCAATCAATCCGAATGGACAGAGTTCTCCATCGCAGTTTATGGTTCTTGGCAGAGCTGTACTCCAGTGCATCAGCCATCTGTTTAAAAAAGGCATATACTTTCTGGCCCAGTCGCTCGACTTTTGTCTGCCAGCCAACAATTAGTCTTCCATATTTCTGCACCTTTGGGCCTAATTTAGCCTACTGGTTCAGCAATAACCTGGGGCTGAAAATACCCCACAACTAGTTGTAATGATGTGCAGCCCCTGTGAGAATTAGAATGCAAGACCCAGCTGCACACATGCCCTGAAATAAACAATGTTATTAAGATGGCTGCTAGGCTGCTTGCAATCTAAGACACTTCTCTATAAGACAGGCTAAAGGAAGGGCGTCACCATGCAAACGATTGACCCCATAGAGGGGCATGACGTATCACTTTGGCAGAGATTGAGCAGAGACCACTCAAGCCTATGAAACTCAATCAGTTAGCCTAAGCTCAGACCAGTGGTTGAATCTTTGTGACCAAAGGAAAAGAAAGAAGCCTGACAGTGTGGCAGCAACAAAAGATTAAATGTTTACGGGACATTAGTTGGAGCAATGCTGTTTCTCAATACCCAATATGATAGTTGAATAGCTTCGGAATGGAGTGTTCATTATCGGCTTAACATAATACTTGGTGATCTTGCTATCCGTCAGTAGCTGGATCACAGTTTTCCCCGAACGAAAGAAGGAAGACTGTACTGAAGTCAAGCAGTTAGCGTAATAGGATACGATACACGTCATTTATAACGCGCCTGTACACAAGTGTTTCTAGGGGCGACAAGACAAGAGAGGGAAGACAGAGTGGAAAAGACAATGACCTAAGTAGGCATTATGTCATTCAGATCGCGCAAGTGCAAAAGTGCAAAGTGCAGGGAGAAGGAGAAGTACCAGATAGCGGGAATGGGGAAGAGTAAGTCCAGCCAGGGCAGCGCGGCTCTGCAGTTCAAAGGTAATGAGTAGACCCCTTTTCTCGAAAGACCACACCTTACTGGTGAAGAGGCTATCCAAATGGGTGCCACAGTTTTCTAGAGCAACCTAACATTAGTACCTCCAGTGATCCATCACAGCACAAGTTAAATGTTCAAAAAAGCAGGGGCGAGGCGCACACTCCAATTCCTGGCCAATATATTACCTGAACAAGTGTCCAGGTAATTGGACACTTGGAGGACC
Organism: Ambystoma mexicanum; assembly: GCF_040938575.1. Classification (NCBI taxonomy): domain Eukaryota; kingdom Metazoa; phylum Chordata; class Amphibia; order Caudata; family Ambystomatidae; genus Ambystoma; species Ambystoma mexicanum. The sequence goes on from NC_090936.1 coordinate 670,845,353, forward strand.
ACAAGAGTGAAACAAGGGTTTCAACCCTGTAATTGGGATTTAACACTGTGATTGTTTTTGGACACTTGTTCAGGCAATATATTGGCCAGGAATTGGAGTGCGCGCCTCGCCCCTGCTTTTTTGAACATCTAACTTGTGGAGATCCGCACTCCAGAGGCTGCAGCACCAGGCTTATTTTGCCCTACACTGGAGAGCCATAATCATGGTTTTCCCCCTCCCCCTGCTAAGGGTATGATGTGTGTGTTGGACGGGAGTCTTTCACTGGTCACCTGAATTGTTTAAATGGGTTCACTACATTGACCATAATTCCTAGAGACTGCAACTGCATTTATATTGGTTTCACCTGAATTGAATGGCAACCCAGCCTCCCTGATGAGTATTGCAGATACGAAAGCGCTTGGAGGAGTACAACAGTACAAGAAGCGAATGAACCCTCTAAACTATTGGGCAGCAAATTGGGATTTAACCCTGTGAATTTTTTGGACACTTGTTCAGGTAATATATTGGCCAGAAATTGGAGTCCGCGCCTCACCCCTGCTTTTTTGTACATTATTAGTCTACACTGGAAATGCATAGTTGTCTGCGATTTTGTGATGTGAACAACTGATACGCACTAATAAAGTGTTTGAAAAATGTTGAAATCCCTGACAAAACCCCACTGGAATTGAAAAGACAAATACTGAAAACAGGAAACATGAAGTATACCTGGATCCCAGGTATTGGAGCAGCGCAGCAGCCATATCCATACAAGTACACAGCATGTGTTACACGCCTCCATGGCATCCCTGAACATGTCATTAATAGGTAATATGTGAAGCCATTTGCCAAAATTAATGGTTATAGGCGGTTAAGGAGAGAGGTGATTTGTCTATCCATTGTGAACGCTTCCTTTGCTAGTAGGTTCAGCTTATATCATCATTTGGTCTGATTTAGTTGAAGGGTGGATCAAGATACTGTCTCACCAAGGATATGCTCTCTAAAAGAGGTACTGCTTGAGTACCCCTTTTCCCTGACAGTTGGTGCTACCGATGGCTTCTGACTGAATTGTAAGGATGTGCTGATTAAACACCTTAAACGGGAAAGGGGACTCAACATCCCTGGGCCATGGCCGCAGGATCTTCACCGTTTTTCTGGGCTTGACCACTGCACTATCTTCACGTTTACAGAGTCAGCAACCCTCTTCACCAATGCACAAAAGACAAAGAAATCATCCAATCGAACAAAAAGCAGGAATGGGAAGGAGAACATGAAAGGATATGTTCAGTCTCCTGGCATACAGTATATCCATCACTAGGCCAATATCAGAATGTGCCAGAGGAAACCTATAAACAAGCTCTGGCCCAAAGGCAGAGGGAGGATTTGTGATTGATGGATCCTCATATCCTCTTTAAAAAATTGCCTGAAAATGTCTAAAGACCTGTGACTGGGCACCTTTAGGGTCTATGGTCATCAATCATATACATTTGCAGGCTTGGCTTCATAAAGCAGGGCCCTTTCTGTGCAATTGATACCACCTGGCATGCTTCTTCACTTAAATGGGACCAACCACATGCAGCTGCGGCGAGATATTCAAAGGCCATTCATCCCGCCGCTCCTTCACTGTTTCTGATTCAGTAGCTGACATCCCATTTGCGGTATCGATAAAAAGTTCTGAATCCAGTCTGGGAACATGTCTACAAGAGCAATCTGCAGGAAGAAGTATCCTCTAGACAAAGAAACTGCACGTATCAAACACAAGAAAAATAAATTCAATGTTTTTAAATGCGTCGAGTAGAAAAAAACTTGACAGTGGATTAACATTTTTCGGAATATCAATTGTTGAAATTGGGAGCGAGAGACACATGCATTTGTATTTTAAAAAATGCTCACCTCAAGCCATCTGCAACATGTAGAGCTATCCGGTGCTGAATAGTTCTAGTAAAAACAGCAGTATCTTGCTGAAGTAGACGGTCAAGGGATCCTTTAGGGGCAAGTTCCATTACTAACATTCGAGGACGAATACCAGCAGCCAACAAAGAGACTAAGCTAGGGTGATGAAGGTGACTTAGCACTGTCAGTTCCTGTAAATGAATGAGCATAAATTAATTGTACTTTATATAAGTAGAGGAGTTCACCAATACAATTACAATTTTAACAGCACAACCAAAATTGTCATGAATGATGTTGCCAATGTCCACATCAGAACACATTAAGGACACAAGGTACCAAATGAACATGAACATCATTCAAGGACTCTCTGAGTTGGATGGGATGGTGAAAGGGCTTTAGGGAGGGGGAGTGAGGGAAGGGGGAGCAGGGAGCGCATTGAAAACTTAGTAAACATATTTCAGTTACAAAGTACAAAACATGAGATTTAGAAAGTAAATATACACCGCAAATACAGTGCTCCTGCCAGTATCCTTCTTCAACACATGTCAGATATTACAGAGCACACTTAAGGAAAAGGTGAAAACACTAAACATTAACTGTTTTAATCAGGCAATTTCCTTAACAAATGTGGTTTTCTGGGCTCCACGTTTACCTCTGGAGAAACTACAGCATTCAATTTTTAATGACAAAAAAGCGAGACACTGCACCAGCAATCCCCAATTTCATTTTGGTATTTTAGCCTGTATTTTGAAGGCAGTAACTTCATGGACATTGCAAGCTCTTCAGCATATGTAGTTGTCAGGGTTCCCTGGTGTCTACCCAATCTTGCGGCCACCAGAAAAAAAAGAATCAAAGCTAAAGAAATCCATCTCATTAGCCACCCACCTCCACCGCTGATCGAGGACTCACTCCTATTTTTAGATACTGATGTTGTGAAGCAGAGCGAACCGCCGACACAGACATCTCCTATAGCCCCTCCATAGGCAATCAATCGGTGGGTGCACACATCCCCACCCCCAAACAAAGAGGACATGTACAGTGATTCTGTGGTCAGGTGTGAAGCTGGAGACAATCGAGGCAATCTGGGAAGTTGCAAACGCTGATGCATAAGTACTTCACTCATGCCTACACCGGCGAAATGGTTGGAAAAAAAATAAGACTACAGTTCCCTTTGACTGAAGATAAGGAGTTTAGTACATAAAACATTCATTAAAAACGGTAAAAAAAAAATACGGCCAGGTTCATGTTTGTTTTTTAAAATTTAGGATTAAAAAAAATGGGACATCTTCTGATCTTGTAATTTGACAACAAGACAAGCGATATTAGAATCGCATTATGCCCACAATAACACAATCAACAACGATTCTATCCACAGCCATTACTTTGCACTACTAATTAAATAGGACCGTCCAGATGACGGACTGGGTTGTAAGAAAGAAGTAAAAGAAAACCTGCAACTCCTAGGAGCTACACCAATGTTGCATTGACATTTTTTTTTTTTTTAAAATAGTATCAATGTCATGGTGGGTCTAAAAACCTACCTGTAATGCGAGAGTAGAATGGGGATTTTGCGCGAAGGAGTCACACACAACAAAGCACCAACCAGTAGGCATCACTGAGCCTTAACCTCCATATCAAGAGCCACACAGAAATGCCTCTTGGGTATGCAAATCGGCTGTAAAGCTTTCATTTTTGATTAATATAGAGACTCGGGGCCTGATTCACAGAACGTTTTCCTATGCGATAGTTCCATTATAAAATGCCTCGGTGAGTCGGCCTTTAATTTTGATAATATAACTCAAAGGTTTGCCCTGTGTCAGAGTAAAAAGCAACTTCCAAATTGGATTAATTCCAGCATTGGTGATACAATAGCAAACAATGGGCCAAATACTAAGCACGCACACAATGAAGACGACAACAATGTCCCTATTACCGGGAAATGGTCTGGGTTCACTTAAACACCTTGAATGTTATGGACCCCGCCCATCTGGTATAGGAGTAGAGCATCAGTCTCTGTACAAAGCAAACATTTTACATAGAAAGTATTCTTTCATTACTTGAAATAATTTTAGATTAATAAATAAGAGAAACACAAAAAAGTGACAGCGTTATAGGCAGGCATAATACTTCCCTGATTTGTCCACATATAATCAAATTCAAGAATACAGGAGACTTCGCAGTGGAGGGGAAGGAAGGAAATGGGGGCCAAGACCAGAGGGTAAACACGCAAATAAAACATACTATTTGAGGTATAGGCATTAAGAGCTCGGCATAGAACAGCCCAAATTTAAATGTTACTTTTTCAAAGAAAATGAAACCGAGAGCAAGGCCCATATGAACGGCTAGGTGTTTATCTCGTGCCACACAAGAGGTAAACTTAAGGTGAAACGAACCCCTAGAGAATAACGATCTGAAATGTGTGGTGCGAGAAACAGCCAGTCCTCCAGGTGAGTCCTTATGAGCGTGTTCAGAGGTACATCTCCCCTCGCCAACACCCAGGCCTTGGAAGGGGGGGGGGTCGGAGGGGCACATTCTGATTTGCTAGCTAGCTTGTGCAATTGCCCTTAAAGACACAAGCCCCACCGTCCCAGCCTGGTCAAACGAAAGGCTATGTGTTCTGCCTACCTAAAATCAAATAAAGGTGACAATGTCATGGGAGTTAGCCTAAAACATTGCTAAATTAAGGATACATTGCTCCCTACAATACACCCAAGACTGGTGAAATCTGCCCAAATAAAATATTCTTTGAGGGGCTCACTATATTCTACATAACAGCACCGTGTGTGTCCCAAAGAAGTTCAGATAATGGCAAATCAAACTATTACAGAGATACGGATGCTTTCATCAGTAGCAAGCAGGTCTCAAGCTACAAGTGACCTGCAGCAAATCAGGCCAGCTGAAGCAGAATGTGCTAAAGCCCTGTAATTAAAAGGGCAATAACATTCGATGGCATAACAAATCCTTTTGCTAAAACAAGGCATTGCAAATATAATTAAATATGTTAAAACCAGAGGAATTGCATTGGTCAAAGGTGACCGAGGAACTCGGAACTCGTCTCGGGAGGATAGCTCAACGGCAACGTGCTCGCCTAGGAAACAAGACGACACGAAGCAACACAGGTTCGATCCCCGGGTCCGCACTTAGAAACCTCTGGGTATTAAGCATGTTATAAATACGCAACTAAGACATATTCCGGTAACAGCGCCTCAATGCCCCCGGGCTGTGCGAGCACTTTAAAGATGCAAAATAAATAAAAGAGAACATATCAAATTCCTTTATGGGAAAAACATGTGCATTTCAGATGTAATTCATCCAAAGCTTTTGAGGATTAGCTGTGCTGAGAGAACCTACAGATGATTAAAGGCTAGGAGGAATGGGGCGAGGAGACAAAATCACAAGGTATATAAGTCAGACTCATTGCATCAAATCTAGGCCAAGACGACAACAAAATCCTCTGACACTCAACAGAGCATCAGAAGGAGCGAGCAAACCCAGAGACATTTTAGTGAAATCTCCGCCCATCACAATAGTCTGTTCCCATATTTTCAAATGCGTACCATAGGACGTGCACAATTCTGAAGCTCTAATTACTCAACAGAAATTAGCACTGTAACCACAGGAGTACAGGAGATGCGCATGATGGAATGTAGCATGAAGAGCAGGCAAAAGAAAAAAAAAATGGCAAATGGCAGCCAGAATTAATTGTGCCCAGGAAGTTCAAGAGAGGCTGACCCAGACCTGCAGCTACAACAGGACAAGGGGAAATGATTACTGAGCTTAAGTAATACAGACTCACTAAAAATGTGACGATTACCTCAGTAGACCAAGTACTTGCACGGATCATCGAATCCTGCACTGTTAATGGAAAGGCATTGGAAAGGCACATGTTTTTCCCATAAAGGAGTTTGATATTTTCTGAGTTTCTCGGTCACCTCTGACCAATGCAATTCCTCTGCTTTTAACATATTTAATTATATTTGCAATGCCTTGTTTTAGCAAAAGGATTTGATATGCCATCGATTACGTTATTGCCCATTAATTACAGGGCTTTAGCACATTCTGCTTCACTTGGGCTGATATGCTGTAGGTCACTTGTAGCTTGACACTTGCTTGCTACTGATGAAAGCATCCGTAGCGGTCCCTAGCAACCATCTCTAAAAAGAGAGGAAGACAAACAACCTAACTTTGAACCAACAGCAGGCTGAAGCCTGAGAAAGAACTATAGACACAATGGGGTGGGGATCAGAAACCTAACACCAGAAGCCAAAGTGGCACCAAACTTACCTAGTCTAAGATTATGTTGGTCAGGACAGAGCATAGGATGGAACAGGTTTGGACAGAGGACGGAATTTATGGGGGACATACTGATGGTCACCAGTTTGTTAAGTTAGGGAAACCAATCATCACAGCTATTGTGATAGTTGAGGTGGTCTTTTCTTTAATAAAACTAATTTAACTACGTCTTTTTGTCCATCTCCTATGTCAGACTTACTACAGCGCCTGCAGTCGACATGACTTGAATCCCAACGACTTTGCTGGATTCAGCATGTCGTCGAATAGGAACAAGAAGTGCAAGATTTGACAACAGCAGTGTTCCTAAGCATGCAGAGGGCGCAGAATAAAGGATCTAAGGTCACGGGGCGTGGCACCTCTATATATACCGGCTGTGACATAACTTGATGCGGGCCAGGCAGAGGAAATGGGCAAAGCTGACGTGGGCTCATGCTGCGCCGGTGGGCAGAGGAACCGTTTTAGAAGAGCAGCTGCGCTGGGAGATATTAAAGATGAGGAACCCGTGAGAAGGAGTCCATTAGAAAAAGGAAATGTACATTTCTAGTTCACTCTGCTTGCAAAGAGGCACATGTCCTTAAAAAAAGAAAAGCTTTATGTTTTGTACTGATGATCACAAAAATCATCAAGTTAGTGTAAATTACGTAGTACAAAGAGCATTCGTACTTCACAGGCTTACTAGGAAATGCAAATGTACAAAACATTATTCAAATTTTGGGTACGGAAAAAAATAAACACTCAGTAATCTCTCAATAGAAATGAATTGGGTTCTTTTTTGTTGTACTGAGGCCAAATGCGTCAGGAAGGACAGGCGATGCCGAGGTTATGGGGGACAAGCGAAAATCACTCCAAGCTGATCAATCATTTTCGCTGAATCCTTTCCTCATTACGTTTTTGAGCCCATCAAATAAACGGCGAACACAGGTGCAGAGTTTATCACGGAACTGAAGGTTAGCTATTCCAATATGGGCACAGAGAAGGTGCCAGCTCTACGTTCGGTGTTAATGGCCTGCTGGGAGCATTCATTAAATGTGTAATCCTTATACAAACACAATTGAACAGTGTCTACCTGTCTTAGGAGTCTGGGAGGCGTATGTTTGTTAAAAATCTTAACAGCTACGTTTTCTCCTTTATACGATGCACGATAGACCGCGCCAAATCCCCCGTCACCTAATAGGAAAGAGCAAAGGCGGAAATTAAGAACATAATAGCTGGCATACTAGCATTACAGATAATATTACAGATAATAACTTATTCAAATGAAAGATTACACAATAATCCCCTTGAAAAACATACTCATTCCAATGGCTACCTAACAGTTAAACAGGTTACTTTGAGAGAAATTTACCAGAGCTAATAAACTCACAGAGGACCCAACCTTAACAAAGATCACAGTTATTTGCATGACTGTTTAATAGGAGAGGCCCACCCTCAGATGAATTTATTTTAGCGAACAAAGGAAGCTTCAAAAACTGTATATTTTCTTACCCATGTTCATACACTAATCATCAGCCTACAGGGATACCTACTACAGCTCTACCGAAGAAGGGTAAACTCTTGGCTATCGTTTGAGGAAAAAGGAAAATAATTTGAAGGATAAATCACGAGGAGGGATGTAGTATTACATGCGATCAATGCTTATTCGAAAACAAGTGGTTAAAGTGTACAGCTTGAAAGACAGAAAAATCTAATGAGCAAGGAAGTAGCTCCCTGCCTGATCAAGAGATCACGCACATGGCAAGTCCCAGGTCTAACAACTTCATCTTTTTTGTACCTGCTGTATTTATTATTTTAAAGATATTCCAGGATAGAATACCAGCCATTTTTATTTAATGGACAGGGAAATGCGTGACGGTTAGGGCTACAGGTTTTTCCGTGTTGCTTGAACTGCATGTAGCAAATAATAATGTTCCTCTGCTTGGATTGCCTGCGGAGGAGTGGCCTCGGAGAGAACAAAGATTAAAAGTGAGGAATTCGGAGGGAGTATAAAATCATCTGGTGTATTACGGGTTTATCTCTTCAATCCTCAAAGCAGGTGGCTCATGTCAGCCTAAAATGTCAAAAGGACTCCAGGATTTATAATCCTAATTAAATGGAGGAGCAGGCGACTGGTTACCAACCAGTACCTCTACTGCTTGCTATATGATGCTAGGCTTTGTCGATAGGGTAATGTTTTGCGTTCATAAGGGTAGCATCATTTGTTCAGGGTGTACATTCTATGGAGTGTCATATAGCAAAAGTGGGTGAAAAAAGGACCCGGACAACAAGGTGATTTTTAATAAGTTTTATTTTTCAAACTCAATTCTTTCTGCCATCCTGAAACAGTGCAACATCAATCTACAATGTTGGATAAGTATTGTACTTGAGGGTTTCCTACCATGGTTCTTTGCGACCTTCAAATCACTGCATATCCGGTTTAAGGGGTGTCTGCACCCATCATGCCCCAGTCCCACTGCTCTCCTCTCTCAGTGTCGGGTCAATGAGTTTTCCCCACCCTTCTTCTGACTCTTTTGTAGACAGCACTGGACGTCTCCCAGCAGCAGCTGGTAAAGGGCGAACCTCTATGCCAGGGTCATATGGTACCATTGAGTCCGTTCTTCTCCAACCACAGCAGGCTTCTTGAATAGGACCATGTCACCTCACTCTGACAGGGTTGCCATCTGTACCCTTCTCAGTTGCTCAGTGTTAAGGAGCTGTTCCCACTCAGCGTTCCACGACATGCTTGTTCCTGCACCGACCATGGGTTTAACCTCTTCAGAATTACGTTTTTTACCACCAACCCCTGCCGTGGGCCGAGCTAACATTGTCAAATCTTCCTATGTTGTCTGTCTTTTTGCTGTTCTATATCTTCCACTTCTGTACTCCTCTTCTTGTTCTCAACCGTCCACATGCTGCTTGCCAACCCCCTCCAGATGTTCACCAACCTCTTTCTTATCTTCACCTGCTGGCCCATTCACCCTCTCAAGTCTCCAACCACCTAGAAATGCACCTAGCAACACTGGCTTGCAACATTGCCCAATCGCATCAACAGTCAGCCACAACACCCACAATGGCCCAACTGTCCCAAAAACCTAGTGCCTGACTCAGAGGCCAGGCTTATATAGCCATCCAACTCCTCTCACAGGGCCAGCCTCTGTCTGAGGGGCTGGACCTATGGCAGCAAATTGACTGTGGTTAACAGGTTCACCTGCACGCTGACTGGGGAGTCAGATCAAGCCTTAAAAGGACTGGCGTGCCACCTTGGATTTCACATTGGTCACTGCTATGGTCTAAAAGGGTGCTGCAGAAGCTGGCGTGTGCAGTCCCACTGAGTCTGATATGTGAAAATGCAAGTAAGCACTGGTTATGTGTTTCTCCTGCTTCCATAGAAATGGCTCTGCTCGCAGAGCAAAATATGATGGAACTGCATTTGGGGTCTTCCTCAAACTGGTCTTACGTGCTGCACAGGAGTTGTTCATGTACTTCTGCAAGCTGTGCGAGTTAATTTGCACAGGAACATGCAAAACACCCCTGATGACAGTGTGGGCTCCAGCACAGGTTGGGGATTCTTTGCGGGAAGTCCAATATGTTGTCTGTGGACTGCTCCAAGCCCCCATTCCTAATACGGATAGTGTTGCTGAGCTGGTCCTTCCTTAAAGGGGGGGGGGGTGCATGCCTCTTGGTGCTGGGGTAGCTTATTGGCCCTTCCTCTGCCAAGTTGTCACTTGGAGGGGGCTAAAAGAGATAGTGCCACGAGGGCATCCCCTGTGACTGTCCAATGCCTTATTAATGAGGCTAATTAGGGGATTCCCCCATACCATCCCCGGGGCCTATCATACTGTAGTTTGTAGGGGCACCTGCTCCCCCCTTAGTTTCCCAAATAGAAGTCCCCATGATCAGGCATGGACCGTATTCACAAGAAATAGATTGGATTTTCAAAATGTGGGTCCTGAAGAAGTGCCGAATTGGCTCACAGCCTTGCTGGATTTTTAGGCTGTGATTGTTTGTCCTAAAAAGACTATCGATTGAAGGGAAGATCCAAATTCTGAAGAGCATGAAGAATTCTCACAAAAAGTAAGCTGTATCTAGACCAGTGCATAAAACATGCCTTAATGCCGTCATTAAACACAGAGCCAGATTAGTGAAGCTGCCATTTTTATTTTTGACTTATAGGTGTTGCAATGCAACACCCAGTGAGGCCAAACAATTGGCATAGGAGAATAGATGAGAGTGAGATAGTGTGCAAGGAGGGGACACAGCTTTCAGGTGTTTAGCAATGGCAAATAGGGCACCCATGTTGGAATGGAAATTATACAGCCCTAACCAATGGGAAATGCTCTATTGTGAAGCACGTAACTCAAAACACTAGTTGTTTTGTTAAGATCATTATTATGTATCCTCTAAGTGCAGATGCAGCACCTATTGTGTTGTGCTAGCTTACAGAAGTAGACTCAAAGTCAGTAGCACCACTTCAATTTATAAAGGTTACTTAAAATGCCAATATATGATCAACACCACGGGAAGAAGAAAGTAAAGAAGGGAGAACATATTCCCAACCCTGGATAGGCTTAGAGACTACTGTGTTAGGAGAGACACCTAGATCACTTTTTCACCTGCTAAGGCAACCTGGGAAGAACTGTTATGACATACAAAGTGCTTATAAATAATGTATACCAGGGAGAGAGAAGGCTTTCCTTGAAACTGAGCTGAATGTAGAGCTGCTCCCAATTGCTGTGGGAACCTCATGCCTTCAAATGTCACCACTCTTGATAGAAGTTGAAAGGTGACTACTGCAATGGCATCTACAAGCAATCCAAGCAACCTAGCAGTTCTCGCTGTACATTTTCCTCCACCCAACAGAAGATTAAGAAGGGAGATATCATTGCCTAATTCCACTATGACAAGGTATGGTGTACAGAGTCCTCCCAGGAGTTGAAGAAAGTGCAAAGAAGAGAAAACACTGCTTCAGAAGGTCCCCAAACCACATGAGAGCCAGTGTGGTTGCCATGTCCAGCTATTTGCAAACGAAAGGGAAGATTCCAAGCAATTCAACAAAGAACAGATAATAGAAAATCCAAAAGCTTAGGAATATCCCTCATGATTAGAGGAAGTCATCTAACCAGTGAGCCAGGCCAGCAGTGTCCAGGGGTTGGCAGTACCAGAATTGGATTGCCCAGAGCAGATGACCCCTCTTACAGAAGATGAGGAGAAAGAACCAACACACACAGAGATCATCATACCATCCTCAAAAGAGACATCTGAAAGCAGTTTTATAGTTTCCAGTTCAGAGGATCAGCTTCTAGTGCCCCTGGGTGAGGTCCTGGACAGAACACTGTCCGGAATAGAAAGCGATCGACAGAGGAGAGCAGCTTAGACACTAATCACACACTCAATGAATTTCCTGTTCCGATTATGTAGACCAAATAGGATTCTCAATAAGATGTGGACAGGTAGTCTACCAATGAGGAAACAGATTTGTAGTATGAAAGGTATGCAAGCCCACAAGATCAAGCAGGTGAATCAATTCCACATCAACTCTTGAACGCCCTTTTCTACTCGCCACCATCCTATATCAGAAGGAGATGAAAACCCTCAGATGAGAGGGTGATATTATGAAAGCACGCCACTTATAGCCCAGAGAGGTCAGGAAAGTGGAACTCATAACCCTGACAAAAAGATACCAGAAAAAGCAAGAAAAGAAAGGTGCCAAGAAGAAAACCTCAGGATTTGTATGTGACCCCTCTAACAGGACCCAAATAAGATTTCACATACCAATAACTGTGTATGGACAGTACAGAATCATCAAATTATACTTGGGATGCCAAGATAATGCTCTTCGCCCAAAGCTCCAAACTCCAGAAACCAGGCTGGGGAAAACCAAAGTACCAACTGTCTGCATTCATGGTTGTAGGTAATATTATTACACAGCTACAGTGTTAGTGGAGCAGGGAAAGAGGGAGGGGGAGGCTAGGGTACACTTGAAAGACCTGCCCTTGGGAACAGACTTTTCTGAATTCAACCAGTGGTTTGGTCATTTGTGCCAGAAGCAGCCTTGGAAGAGAAGAACCACCGACTGAAAACAAAGACAGGTTATCATCAAGAACCCCCACACAGGTAACACAGGTAAAAATGTCACAGGTAACAGTAAAACTAAGCATGAAAGTAGGGAAGTATGAACCACATATCTGACAAGATACAGTCGCAATCCTCTAAAGTAGGAAAAGCTAGGGAGGGGAGAGCCAGAGAGAAATGGTGAAGGTATGTGACAAAGTCACAGGGTCGACCATGCATCATGTCCCCTGTTTTCCTGAAAATAGGATCGTCAGGAGCCTGATACACACCCCAACGTGACCAGTAAAGCATGCTGAATAGTAAAGCATGCTGAATATAATTTGGTGCAAAGTGAAGAATTGTTGTACAAGAAGGTTGGAGGTCCTTGTAGAATAATCTATTTTATTTTATTATAATTCTGCCACAACTGGCTTTTTATTAAACGTCACAACTTATTATATGAAAAGTTTAAATCAGTCACCAAATCTGATATTACATTGAATCCTACAAGAATACAATTTACAGATGCTCAAACATCTTATAAGGTCATCTCACTAGCTCCACCCTGTTCAAGGAGCTCTGTAATTTCATACCATCATTTGGACAAATGAAAAAATAAGTGTGATATAATTTCCTCCCAGATATTCACACCAGAAAGAATCTGGATCACCATGTCTCTTGGAACTATCGCTAGAGGATACTAAAGCTCTATGCCTGCTCATCATAATTGTGTTACATTCACAGATGAGATGTTTAGTAATTTCAATTTCCCCGTTAGTCAAAGCCTACATGTCCGATCAGATCCATTGATTTATCTCAGTACAAGGGTGTCCAGTGTTTTCATGAGGTTGGATGTAATCCTCATGTACTCCATAAACACAAAGGTTTTGGAAAGTTCCTTTGCTTAGAGCCCTGCTTTAGGTGAAGAGACAATCCATTGATGTAATCTCTACTAGTCGCCTTAGCTGAAAGGTTAACCCAAGATTGTAGACCATCAAACTCGTACACATGTAACTTCATTACTTTCTTAAATGTGGGTCTAGGCATATTTATAGGACTAAGATCCAGCTGAAGTTTACATGCAGTGCCTTGCTGTTTAATCCCAGAACAGGTATAGATATTGTGCGTGCATATCCTATTCTTTGCCTCAGTAAAGAGTAGAGTATGCAATGAGTGACCAATTGCCCTGGTTAATTTCCAACAATACATGGCTTGCTGCATTGATAGAAGTGCATTTACAGAGGGAATGTTCAATTCTCACAAAAAACATTACACCGGGTTCCTCCGAGGAAAATACAGCATTGCATTAATGCAATAATTCTGTAGTCCAATCAAATCACCAATTCTCTTCTTCCCCAGATCACACTCCAATACATCTGTTTCAGTCCAAAATTTCTTTTTATAAATCGTTGTCAATGCTGTCAAGGGGTAACCTGCATGTTGGCTAGAAAATGTCTTTATAGCTCGCACAATGTGTCTCACTTCCTTTTCCAGTCTTTCGACATGCGCACCCCAGTTGAGTTTATCATCATTTGTTACTCCCAGATAATCGTATGCAGTTACTATTTCATAATCAGAACCCTGTAGTCTCCAGCAATGATTCTTGGGGGCCTTTCTTTTGCCAGGAATAAAAGACAGTCTTAGTTTTTAAAGCATTGATCTTTAGGTGACACTCCACAGCAAATGTCTAGAGGTTAATCGATTAAGAGCCCCTTCGGTGTCTGGCTGATGAGAAGCAAGTCATCTGCATAATCTAGCTAAGATATTCTTGTTTCACTCAATCTGCAGGGGGTCAGTAGACTGGGAATCCAGGATCAATGAAAGATCTGCCATATATAGGTTAAATAGCATAGGGGCCAATAGGCAGCCTTGTTTCAGGCCTCTAAGATTTGTTATTGGCAATCCTAGTGCCCCCCTTGCATTCAATATCACTCTTACCCAAGAATTGGAGTTAAGTTAGCTGATAATATTAAGAAGTCCCCCTGGGATGCCCATGACTGTAACTTCATCCACAGTTTTCTATGGTCGACTCTGCCAAATGCTGAGCTAAAGTCAATGTAGGCAACATAGAGGGGTTGTCCATGTATTTCCCAAGACCCCACTTTCAAGGTAATCAGAGCCATAATATTAACAACCGTGGAATAGGTCTTTTGAAAACCTGTTTGATTGAAAGATAAAACTCTAGCGACAATTTTAGCTGTGGCATCAAGCATTGCAAAAATGCAATAGCTTTTAGGATAAATTTGAGTAATCAGTTCATAAACTGGGACTATTATACACTTGGTTCACGTTTCTAGGACCCAATCCAATTGAAAATGTTCTTAAATAATCTTAAATAAGGCAAGCAGGACCCTGCACCAGCCATTTGGATTTTTCCTCATAAGCGCATTACAAATACCATCCAGTCCCAGGCTCTGGAGTCCTTACTTTTTAAAATCAAAGTAACAATATCAGACAAACTGTGTTTAATATACCAACTTTATTCTCCTTAGAGAGGTGCCCAGCTGCGCCCACCAGCCACCCCCAACATATAGGATAAACATAGCTCCCACAATGAGCTTGCTGTCATTAGGCTTTCGATTAAATATTAAATACTATCCAAATGCAACATGTATCCTTATTCTCCAAAGTCTGGATTAGCGTTTTTCCAGCAACAGAACTTTTGCTATTTTTTTATAATTTCACAACCATCCATGATAGTCACATTTTGAAGACTTACAGAAATTAGCTATAATGTTTATTTCATTACCCGAGTTAGAGTGATCTCTTAATTTCTTCCTCATCTCTCTTTTTTGTCCCTGATGTTTCTATCGAAGAAATGATTGCAAGACTTATTATTTACTTGCTTTCTATATAAAATCTGACCATGGAATTCACTTTGTGATGGAGAAGTCAAGGAAATTAGCTTAGTGATTAACTTCAGGCGTTTATCACGGGACAGGGTCAGTGTCAGTTTGTTAATCTCTGGTCCCCCTTCTACTTGTCAAATTCAGGGTTAATAAGTAATTATCAATAAGCCCAATACAATCAACACATTCCAGGGCAAAACACTAGTTACCTTCCTCTAGTTTATTTTATTTCCATGCAGTTTGGTTACCCCCTCATTAATGCCAAAGTCGCCCACTATGTCACCGAAAGGTGCCGAAATGGACAAGTAACAAGAAAGAAGTAGGTGAAAATGGTCAATCTCGTCCCTATGTTTGATTTCCAGATTATGTATTATATCATAAAAGTGTGCCTGGATAAAACATTAATCAATGGCAGATGCACTCCTTTTTATCCCTCTAGTGTAGGTGCCCGGAATGTCTCCCATACATCTCCCGTTTAACATTAATTCATGGCTTTTTAAAAATGCCTGCCATGTCTTTCCTTTTAAGTTTCTGTCCGGTTGCCTCAATTGAACCAGAGGAATAGTGAGTGCTTCCTCCAAATCATCCAAGTCTGTACAAGGAATCATAGCATCAAGGTCACCCACCAGTATGGTTGGCATTAAGCCCAAGGGGTTATGTTGGTCAAAAATATCTTCCAATTTAGACTTATCTCCTCAGTGGCCTCATTACCCACAGGATCATAGATGTTGATAATCAAGGCTGTGGAATGAGCATGAAGCCATTTCACAGAAATTAGTTCAGCTAGTTTAAAATCAGAATCAACTTGCACAGAGCTCAGGTGGTAATCATTTATAAGACTAATTAAAAGTCCACTCGTAGGCCTCCCCTTCGTACCTTGTCTAGCCGCTTTCTGCATGTTATCTCTTCCATCACAAATGAGTTCTCCTGTTGCCCAGGTCTCCTGCAAACCTATCAGTGCATATTACCTCAATACTTTTCCAAATTCCCTCCACATGCTCATAATGTGCATTTCCTCTGGTTTTCCAGAATAGCAACTGTGGATAGGTGTCCGGGTCTCATCGCCTTTGGTTGAAGGAAACCAGCTAACAACATCCGGTCCTCCCTATCACCTCCTATTATTAGATCTTTTTTATTAGGATGAACGAGTGCCCTCCTTGCTCCAACTCTGGTGACATGAATACTCATTGCACCTTCGGGGATAATGCAGCGTTCCATCTTACCCGCCATTCTATCACACAGTGAATACTTTTTCATCCTGGTTTTGTTAATTAAACCACATTCATAACCAAGCTTCAGAAATTCCTGGCCATGTGTTAATACAACATTTCTGATTGTCTGATTATGAAAATATACTAGCGCCCTGCCAGTTTATGTCCCTCAATTTGATCCACAATAATATCTCCAGTCTCAATGGAACATAATGGAAAGATACGATGGAATAAATTGAAGATAGCACCACGATTAAGTATACAAAGATTAGATGGATAAAAATGACTTTGTATTTTAACACCCATAATCGGATCCAACTCCTCATTGGACCGATCACTGCATGGACCATAATTACTATGATCCTTGTGGGTCGAATAGCTTTTTAGTCCAGTGTTCCCACCTTCACAGTCATGCTTCATTCTCCTAATAGCAGGTGTACTATTAGTAATCAATGCTGTCTTGGACACATGTCAGGGGGGAATACGAAGGGAGTACGGGGGAAGAAAAACTCACCCACATTGTTGCTATGGTGGTCAAAAGGGATTTAGCGGTCAAATTTGGCCATCAGGATATGCCCACTCATAGAACGTGGAAGATAGGCATGAAACAATGTTGCAGTTTGGAAAAGATAACCTATAGGAATCGATGGGTACCTAGGAAGTACCAGAGATTTGGGGGAAATGGGAGAAGTTGAGGGATTAAGGGGGAGGGCTCCCTGACCAGATGGGTACTGCAAGGTAGACATTGGTATGGGGGGGGGGGCTTCGGGTGGTACAGGGCATCTGGGGGAGAACAACAGGGGAGGGTGTTCGGTGTTCTGTGGTGGGGGTATGCTATGTGTATCTGTTACCTTGTTAAAATTCAATAAACAAGTCATGAAAAAACAATGTTGTCTTGGACAAGATGATATCTAAAATAGCTGAATGTTTAGGTATTCTTCTGTGTTGGAGTCTCTAATGACTTCTCCTGTGGCATTTCGTCCATCGAGTTAGCAAATAACAGGCTAATGCCCTCTAGTATGGTGGAATCGTCGAGAGATTTTTCTGGCAAATTTTCAATAGCTGATTGCAAATGTGTGGTGGAGGTTGGAAAATACCCACGGATGTCAGGTTGTTTCCGTCTTAATTTAATTTTTAATGGCAAGCTAAAGATTAAGTGCATCTCGCCTTCTTCGACTTCTGTACCATTCCCTGCATTTACTGGCCATTTCTCTTCTGGCCACACTGCCTTCCTTTGTCCATTCTGTTTTTTCCTTTTATTTTTTGAGTTTTTTTCCCCCATTAGTAAACTTGAGTTCTATATTTTTGTGCAGTCCATCAGCATCAGTGTCCAGTTGCGGTTGTCAGATTTGTATATAGTCAATGTGGTATCAGAAGATCTAGAGTCATTAATCTGTTTTTTTGCCCAAGACTTTATCAGCTGTCAATTTCTTCTCTTTCCTATTATTCAGCTTCTTCGATATCTTGGGCCTCATTTTGTCCATTGTTTGTAACAAAGGAACTCTACATCTCTAGCTGTAGACAAGTCCCTGATTACAGTAATTCCTTTAAAAAATTTAGTCGTTAGAATCATCATTCGGGAGTTTTAAAGATTCGTTATTGAACGCCTGATCAGCCGGGTTCATCCTTTTCGCTTTAGGAATACTTTTCAGCGCTGAAGTGAAAGTATTAGTGTCTGTCATTTCCTCAATAGAGGTATCCTTGGGACAAGCCACGTTAGCAATAAGCCTAATTGACAGGACCTGTTCTAGGATTTGCTTAAGTAAAGTGGTAAGGGTGATTTTCATTTGCGAAATAGTTTAACATTGTTTAACTAGGGTGGTAAATAAACACTCCAAACTTGCAATTGTGTAAATGAGGATTCAGAATTGTAGGAAAGATTTCCCAGTGAGGCCCCCAAGTGCCCATATCTGTATCCAATGCAACTAATTGCCCTGTCAACTCTGTTACTTACAGTAGAGTTGTGGAATGATAGCTACAGTGTGCATAAGGTCTTACCAAGAGCCTCCGCCACGTTACAATGCATAACCAATTCCTCGTGGTTCAATTCTCAAATTTTAAAGTTGTTTTTTTGCAGGTCTATTGTGCACTCGGTGATTTTGGGAGTACCAGGCGAGTACCGAAGTTATTGTTGATTGATGGTAGGGACGCCCATATGCCCTCTGTATCGCCTATATTTGTCTCTAGGAGCAATAGCTTTCACAATAGTTTGTCAATTTAGTGTCCAAACAACTTAAAGAAGAGGTGATATGATTTTCCAGTATCGGAAAAAAGAATGAATCCCCCTGTCATGGTTGAAGACATTTAGTAATTTTGTCCTCAGCATCTGAACATGTTAAAGGGGAGGGAGCAGATGAGACATTGATGGTTTTAAGTGGGCAAGTTCTCAGATGGTGTAGATCATAAGAATTAATATTTAAGGATGCTACAATAACATAGCGCTTCTTACCTCATCCACTGTACAATCCATAGACACACCGGTCACCTCTGTCAGGGGAAGAAGCTCACTGTAATCAATTCTTATAGTATTTGGGGCATCAGCCATTCCCAAACCTTCAGCCTCACAGCGAATGACGGTGTGACACTGACATGCACAAATGCTTCAGCATGCGATTCCTGATTTTATCAAGCAGCATCTCCAAGGGCTCCAGCTCCACAGTCACCACACCTGAGAATGACGGCTGGACTTCTGGGCAAACAAGACCAATTGAGTCAAGCAGTTGTAGTAAGTAAGGCGACCGTAGAAAACAAACAACAGTTTCAGCGTGTAATTCCTGCTTTTATCAGGCTGCATCTACAAAGGCTCCATCCCTGCATTCACCGCACTGGAGAATGGCGCCTGGATGTCTGGGCAAGCAAGTCCAATTGAGTCAAGCCGTTGCAGTAGGTAAGGTGACCAAAGAAAACAAATCAGCAAATCCTGCAGGATTCTTCATAAAGACACTACCAGAGAGCCCCTCTAAATCACACCCAGTATATTAGGAGGACCAGCCATGAACTAGTCCCAAACCACCTGAGAGAGAACTACCAGGTTCCAAAGAAATTGTGTATTTATGACTGAATCTCCCAGGATGCATCATGTTTAGAGCTCCAAAACCCAGAGTGGATTCGGGACTATCTACTGGGGATTCAGAGGGAGATATGCTACGGGGAAATTCTAGCACTTTCAGGGAGACCCCTTAGTGAACAGGTACGGGTCCTTGAATGAGAAAACCTAACTCATTCCAACCCCTGCCCAGCATCAGTGCTTATAAAGGAGAATACTGCCTCCCGTCCCCCTTGCAGCTACATCAATTAAGAAGAGTTATGTTTCCTTATCCCTTCCCACAGGAAAGCAATTTTTCACAGGTGGTGACTTTATCAGAGGCTTTCCTGTACCTTATAATGGCTTTTCAAACACGTGAAACCCACAAACATCTGTGCAGGTGGACAGCAGGAGGCTAGGCAGGAGCAGAGTAGAATACAAATACCAACACCTGCACTGGAAACCAACTGAAAGAAATCCAAAGTGGGATCAAGTCTTTTAAAGGCTTCCTTCCCCTGCCCTGGAATAGCCAGCCAATTAACCAATCAATTTAAAAGAGTGCCTCAGCCAATGGGACAACAAAGCAGGCTGTAAAACCGAGGATAAGAAACAGTGTATTTTGGGCTGCAAGCTGAGAGGAGTTTGCTGAGGAACGGGGAAAGCACCACAGTATGGGAGTCCCTTGAGCCCAGAAGATGGTTGTGTTCCAGTGAGGAAGATAAGAGGCCCTGCTCCCCAGAAGACAGGTGGGTTCCAGAGAGGGGGAGAAAAAAACCCTTAAAACTCAGAAGAGGGGTGTGTGTGTGCCACTGAGGGGTGGAGAGCCCCTTGAACCTCAGAAGAGGAGTACAACCAAGTAAGGAAGAGGTGAGCCAACGAGCCTGGAAGAGGGGTAGGCTGCAGTGGGAGAGAGGAGAGCCCCGTGAGCCTAGACGAGCATTGGGCTCTACTGAGGAAGAGTAGAGCCTGGGTCCCCAGAAGAGGAGTACGGTAAATTTAAGAGAGAGAGACAGACAGACAGAGAGAGAGGCTTTGATCCCCAGGAGAGTGGATGTCCAACAGAGTGGGCAAGCACCATTGCTCTTGAAAGGGGGAATACGTAACAGAGAGAAGGAGAGCCCCAAGAAGGGGAGGGCTTTTTGGGCACTTGGAAAATGGAGGAAGACTGAGCTCTAGAAATCACTAATCAGGAGCCCTTCCAGTCTGGACTTTCTGTATGCCTTTTATTTTGCTGTCCTTTGTATATCAATCTGAGTTCAAGGACTAGGTTTCCCAAGAATCTTTATGTTACAGCCTAATACATAGTCTAATGTTTTATGATTGTTTAATAAAACCCTTTAAGCTTATTCTGAAGTCAGCAGTTGTGTGTTCCCTGGGCTACACTGCGGCTTATGAGTATATGTGCCTTCTTTCTCTAGGGAAGCTTGCATCTTTTGTGACAATGCTTCTGTTTACAGCCTCCCAGTTGGCACTTGGATACCCCCGCACACACAGAAACACACCACAAGTACAAATGCATGATAACCATACACAAACTCACGGTTTATATAATGTTTTTACAATTTGAAAACAACTGGCTTTTCCAATGCTGGTTACTTTTAGGGTTAGTTCTATAGTGCTTATGAGTTTGCTTATGAGTTTCCCCGTTGGGTGAAAGCAACAGAAAAGCTTGGTTTAGGTAATAGTGGGATTGAGGGCAAAGATGTGTTTAGCATAATCAAAGCATCTCATAGTAATCCAATATGTGGATTCAATGTGTGGTGGCAACAATAGACATTGCTAGGCTTAGAGTGTACAGTTGGAAGACTGAACATGCAATTACTGCTGGAGAGGACAAGAGGGAGGAAAGAGACTTCAGCAAGGTCTCTTTCTCTGAATGCAGTGTTCTTTGTCAATTGCTGAAAGGGATAATTAATCCATGTGAAGCACGTCCATTTTACAGTATTAGTCTATTCATGAAACCCAAATTGAACTAAACGGCTCATATCACAGCCTTTGTTAGACCGAAGAGCCAAGCATCATGAAAAATCAACAAATGGTAGAGGCAAACAAAGCGTTTATTTAATCCTCAATAGACCAACCACAATGTAAATTCTTGTTTTATTCCGGGGTCCCCTGCAAAGCAGAGGGCTTTTAAACAAAGACAAGAATCCAGCCTCTCACAAACATTAATGCAACAGTGAATAATGGCAGAGAGGAAAAGCCAAGTGAATTCACAAGACCACCAACATGATGTGGTCAGCTCGGGAGTTAGTTCTAATGAACATTACAGGCCCCCTTCTTCTCACTTCAACACAAGGGTGGACAGAGAACGTGCCTACAGGCTAGCTATAGCACGTTACAAATAAATAAATAAAGGATGCCCTGGAAATAATGTTCAAAGGGGACCCATATTATACATTTTCAGCAAGCCCAACCGTTTTCCCAATAGAACATTTGGAAATAAAATGGGATACCACACGAAAGAGGCCCATGGCGGAAAGACCTATAGGGAAATCTCCAGAGTTCCCTATTGGCTAGTCCACCCCTGCTTCAACAGAATTAGCAGTTCCTTATTTCCACTCGACACCTATGCCTGTCCTTGCTCCCTTTCACGATCATGCAGACAGGATTTCAAATCGAGGGAATATTTCAAGTCCGCGCTCAAATGTGATCCTGCTTCATCCACGTAAGCAACTGTCTACATGAAATATGATATGTGAATGCCACACTGGACCAAGGAATGCGAAGCAAACAAAAAGTTGAAAATATAGTCTTACAGACAGAAAGGAGTAGTTTTGTCTTGGGCAATAAATTGGGATGAGTCATTATCCCATCCAACATACTGCAGGCTATTAGCATATAGTGTTAATTGCAATATAGGTGTTGGAGTTGTGGTGATGAAGTAAAAAATGTTTGTGTAGTAAAAAAACGTTTGTTTAATCAGAAGTAACTAGACAAAAGGTGTAAGTAAATTAAATGCGGTTATTTTGAAGCATTTAAATAACGTTGTCTTTTTCATTTGTAAACTTGGTAGAACTTGAACTGTTTTAACTTGATCATACCTTGGGTGTAATGTAAAAGTAAACTTCTGTATAAGAAAGTGAAACCATTTGGACTGGGAAAGACTAGAGGGGATGCTATGGAGACAAGTCCTAAATCTCCCAAATTGGGTGCCAATCACTAATTTAAGGTACAAATTAGGATTACCGTCAGTGAGATCATGTGTAGAATGGAAGCTATAGGCTGATACTCCCCCCCCCTCCACTTTCCCTGTATGAAGATGTTCTAATGGGGTACAGGGGGCTTTCCAATTTGTACTTGTATTCTTATTGGGGCAGATTGTACGTTAGAGACGCTTATCCAAAATCCAACGAAGGCTAAACAACTCCTTAGGACAATGGATTGGATTCGCACCATAACGGTAATGAGAACATCTAGGATTTATGCCTCACTCACACTTACAGATAATCCAAAAAGGTGGAGATAATCCAAAAAGGTGGAGACTGAGGTACCTAGTAACATTTCTGGACCCTTCTATAAGAGCTGATTTTTTAAGGTTCTGTTTAAATGTACTTTCCACATTGGAAATTCTGAGTATTAGGGATGTGGAGGGGACTGTTAGTGCACATTGCCAAAGATGAAATGAAAATAGTATGCAAACCCTTAGGAATTTGATGACTGATTGCACTGGTACTGTTGAATTAAGAGGGCAAAGGTTGTCTAGATTCGTATATCATTCCTGGTGGATAGAGACTGATAGTTTATGGAACAGATTGTCCACAGGAAGCAAGGTTTTTCTTACTGTGGAGGTGGTAAAAGTTTTTGAAAGATATGAAATTGCTGACCACAGATGTATAATTTAAATAACATTGTTGGGTTTTCGTTTTCTTTTTTATGAAGAAGGAATGAGATCCTATCAGATAGATGTTTTAAATGTAGTCTATACTATATGTGAAAAGTCACATTTTTATATTTTGTTATTTTGTCTATATCACATTAAAAGAAATTGTTTTCCATGTTTCTACTTTCACTTGTGGGCATTAAATTTGAGCGTCTTGTTGAAAGAAATATTGCAGGAAAATTGCTTTGCTGTTTCTTGAATGCAGAGAAAAGCTTTCAGTTGTTTCACAGTCAGCTTCTGAAGTCTAAATGTTTGGAAATAAGTCAATACCAACAGTTATTGACTGTCTTGAAAGCATTCCGACTGGCAGAGAGATGGTAAATACAGACTTCCATCTGCTAATACAAATTAATTGTCAGAAACATTAGTCTTTTTTCTTTTAATTCGATTGTTGGTGGGTAGTGAACTTAATTATTCACCAATTACAATTGGGCTTCTGTAGCACTTCTCTTCACTATCACTGAGTTCCAGCCTTCTAATGTTTTCTTCTGACTGTGGAGAACATAACAAACGACATGAAATTATTGTTGATATAAGAAACAAAGCATGATACATATGTGTACTATGAGAAATATTATGAGTGAATTATATTTTCACTAGCTGCAGCTGGCATATCATGCGCCAATGTAGCGGTCTCCCTCACTCGATCTCTCTTTTGAGCTCTGTTTCTCTCTCTGTCTCACTCAATGTCTCTCACTCTCACACTGGGTGTGTTGCATTGTCAGGTAGTTACGTTTAAAGGCCTTGCGATGTAAAAGCAGGCGATGAAATGACATGGAACAACGTCCTTTCATCGCCTGCTTTTACATCCAAAGGCTTTTAAACGTGCACATTACATCGAATGTGCTCATCAAATTTTTTAGGGGGGTGGGAATAGTAACAAATAAGTGTGGGTGGAGGGTTTGGGGGGACCCCCCCCAAAAAAAAACAAACGATGAGCACATTCGATGGAATGTGCACGTTTTAAGGCCTGGCGATCTAAAAGCAGGCGATGAAATGACATGGAACCGCTTACCATATCCGACAGCAACGTTTTTAATTGTTAAAAGTAGAATGAAAGCAGGGACAGAGAGATTGTACGAAGTGGGTTCCAGCCTGGTATTTGGAGACAAACTGTTATCGTGTGTGTCCTGTAGGAAAGTCACAATCACACTGAGGATGCTTTTTCTGTAGGAGGCGTGAGGAATGCAGATCGACTCGGGGGTATGCCAGAGTTCTACTGGATCTTGTAAGGGACTGGAAGATCAGGTAGCAGGGCTTACAACCGTGTTTATTTTCGAGGGGGTGCTGTTGCGCACGACGAAGATGGCCGCCTGAAGGGAGAGCTCCAGCCCGTAACATATCCTACTATAAAATTAATCCTGTTCGGGGCCACCTACACAGCAATAAACATCTGTTATCGGCAGTGGAAGACCTGCGGCATCGTTCCACTGATTTCCCTGCAGAAACGCCAGCTCAATCCTGAGATATCGGACTGGAAACCTACACCGTGAGCGTGGCGGCAGCGTACCCGGACCACGGCTCCAGAGGAATCATGCGACAGCCGGAGAGGGGAGGAGCCGCTCTGCGCGCCTTTTTGCTGCCGGGTGCCTTCCTGATACACTTCGGAGTTGCCGGTGAATATATCCTGCTGGCCCCCGGTCCTCCTCCTGGGTGTACGCCGCAAGCCCGGCCCAGCCGGAACATTACTTTTCTTCAGCGGGGTGCCGACCCGCTCCCTGAGCAGTTGCTGCCCCGCGGACTGATCCTTGACTTGCTGAGTCAGACCTTGCCAACGGCGGCGTCCCAGCTGCATTCGCTCATCGGGGCCTGCTGATAACATCATAAGGTGGGTGCCCTTGTCATAGTTCTTCCCGGGACGGCGCATTTCCTCTGCATATACCCGCCACACAAGCAGTGTTGCCGTCGCCACCCGTATGCAGCGCATGCTGCCCACAAACTACGCTGATGATTGAGTCACACGCTTAAGTGCCGGCGATCGCTGACCACCAACTACCACTGGGCTCCAGAACGTGTGTAGACGCAACCCAACAGATTTAATATATGGGCCGCAGCGAAAAGAAAAGTATGGGCCCCAAGAAAACTGGTCCGATGGACTCCTTTGTCAGCTCCCAGCCACATGGGTCTGCCGAGACACCCGCTGAGCCCTCGGGCGGCCAACCGGAGTCTCCACTGGGTGAGAGTGGACAAGCTATTATCGATGGTCCAGAGTGGATTCCTGGCGGTTAACAGCAAACTGGACTATATGGGGGCCACGATCAGCTCTCTGAAGGCAAGGGTTGACAAGGAAAGTTCATGCACCACGGAGGCGGAGAACAGATTGGAGTCAACGAGGACTCGATAGCACAACACAGCCGCGATATCGCCCAGTTAAAAGGTGACCTATAGAAAACCCTGAATAAGTGCGACGACTTGGAATCTCATTCCAGGAGAAACAACATCCGCCTGGTCGGAGTAGACTAATCCTTCGGAAAAGGTTCCACGGAACGCCAGGTGGAAAACCTCCTGAAATCCCTATTGGGCCCCGATGCTTTCTCTGATCATTTTCTCGTGGAGCGGGCCCATCGTACCCTGGCCCTCCCTCCCAAGCCTGGAGCACTGCCCCACACGATCATTGCCTGACTCCTGAATTATAGAGACAGAGACGCTTATCCTGAGGCTTTCCAGAAAAAAAGGCTCCCTGCATTATGAAGACAACAGGATACACATATATCCGGATTTTTCAACTAATGTGCAAACGTTGAGGAGGTCCTACGAACCGGTCAAGAGACAGCTGAGGCTACGCCAGATCCCATATGCACTTGTCTTCCCGGCTAAAATGCGCATCCAACACGGAGACCGTGCACACTTTTTTGAGAATCCTACGGAGGCCATGATGTATGTCGAGGCCTCGATCCCCCTTCTCCCGGGGAGCCGGGGCACAAACCGAAACTTGCCGCCCCGGCCGGTGGCGGAACCGGAGGACCATGCTGGCTGATGAGACTTACTCCGCACTGCCTTGCCACAAGTTCAATAACCCGTTGACGGCGAGGTGGCCCTGTCCACCATATGTTGTCGTAGGGCTGTGAGCCCCCCCCATGGTGGTCGGTCACGTGAGTACAGCTCACACCCCCAGGAGACTTCCCAAGTTATGGTTGATGGGATACATCATCGGGTTGGGGTTGATGATGCGGGTGGGGGGTTGGCGGGGGAAACAGATAAACGTTTTTCCTGGTGTTCTGCCAGGCATGGTTGGGGATGTTACAAAGTTAAAATCAGGGGACTACTTTCCAGCAGGACTCTTCCATCACTTGAGACAATGGCGCCATACTTGGCAAACGCTCCCTCCGATAGGCAACTATGGCGCAGGCTAAGAGTGGGTTCAACATTAGACTACTCTCCTGGAACATTCGGGGTCTCAACAATCCAGTCAAGGCAAGGAAAATTGCTGCATACATTACACGCCACGACCCACACATCCTTCTGATACAGGAAACACATGCGCTGGGGAGTATCAATACCAAACTCCTCCCACGATGGGGTCCTCATAGGTACTTCACAGAGTATTCAACACAATCCAGGGGAGTCCTGACTCTTATAAACCCCAAGCTATGCTTCAGGTATCTTTCTAGTAAGATAGACCCTCTAGGTAGATACGTGTTGGTATGGGGGGAGGTGGCGGGACGGCAAATACTGCTGAATAACACATACAGTCCTAATACAGATGACCCGCTATTTTACTGCGCAATCCTTGATATGCTGTCCACATCGGAAGAGGCGCAAATAATATGGGGTGGGGATTTCAATATGATCCTTGATCACTCCCTGGATTGTTCATCTACCTCCCCCAGTGTCCCGTCCAAAACGGCTCTTACTGTTAGACAGATGATGGAACAGACCGTTATAATTGACACATGGTGCACGTTACATCCACATGAGAGAAAATTCACTTTCTACTCATCTGTTCATGATTCCCACTCCCGTATAGATTATTGGTTCATTAGTTCATCCCTCTCTGGGGCGATCGCTGACTGTGCAATAACCCCTGCACAATCTCAGACCACTCGCCGAAAACACTAGACATCAGCCTACGTGACTCCCCACCTCTGGCTAAAAGGTGGAGAATGCCCTCTGCAATCCTTAGGGACCCTAATATCTGTGAGGCACTACATATTGAAATTGAGGAATTTCTGGAGTTGAACGAGGGTTTGTGAGTGTTAGGCGGAAACCTGTGCAGTTCCCTCTGGGACCATTGCAAAAGATTTAGGACTACAGGCGTTTGGCAGTAAACCCACTTGGTAGCGGTCTGTACCACACAGATTCACTTGGTAGCTGTGGCTGAGCAGTCAGACTTCCCTCAAGAAGGGTTAGGCAGTATGTGGAGTATACAAAATAGGGCAATCCACACAGTAGAACAAGCAAACACAGAACAAGGGCTTCGGTGTAAGTATATAAAGGTATTCATTTATAACAACACATCTATAGAAAACTCTCTGGCACTAAAACGGCAAACACTTCAATCACAATTACTATAAGAAAAAGATCAATCCCCCTAACAATAGTTTGACAAGTCTAGGTTCAACGGCATCACTTATTTGCAGACAGAGGTGTATGCTTTAACCTAGATGGCACTGTAGTATTCGTTAGGTCGGGAGAGAAAAATAAGGCAGGTTATGAAATCAACTCGGTACCAATACTTTACGGACAAATGCAAGGCAAGTAAGGCAGGGTCTACTGCAGATCACAAAGTTCAGAGGCCAGGCCCACTCGGAGAGAGGCAAGGCGATATGTCCCAAAAAGTGTCTCAGTGGAAATGCGCTTTGAGTCTTTATCGCAAATTGTTATGGAAAGATTGGACCAGTTCAGAACAACAAGTTAAAGAAAGCTTGGAGGCGACCCAATGGACAGGCGAGGATTATGACACCTCACCCTATCCGGCAGAAAGGGAAGCCAGGCGGACACGGTATCTTGTTTGTGGAGAGACAGCTCCGGCGGGGGCAGTTGTTCCTGGTGGTGGATGCACGTCGGGTCTTTGCCAAGAGTAGAGATGATCTCGTCGTCGAAGAAAAGTGAAGTCCGGTGCACCACCAGGGAAGAGACCAGCCGCAGAGTGCTCTGTCACAAGGCACCACCTTTTGGTCGCGGTACAGGGGTAGTGGCTATCCGGTTGCCGAGGTGCTCTGCATGGGCAATTCGACCACTGCGTCCTGGAGGGAAGAAAAAGCAAAGGGGACTGGTTGTTCCCACCAGTCAGGGGAAGAGACTCTCCGGCAGGGAGATCTCCTCTGTCGTCGGGAAGTAGTAAGTCGGTTCAGCAGGGCTCAGCTTTACCCTCGTCGGATTCTTAGGTCCTGTGGCGACTTCTGAAGATCCAGTCCCAAAGGCCCTGCTTTTATGCAGAAAACCCCCATTCATTCAGCATAGCTGTCAATCAAAACACGCTAAGTGGTGAGCGGGGAGGCTCACCACTCGGGCCAATCACACCAGAGTGCGACCAGAGTTGGCAAGGCAACTCAGTCCAGGGTGCCTAAACCCCCTCCCACACCCCTGTGGCAACCCAGACAGAATGGCACCACTTTGGAGGGTCTCTGTACAGAAGCCCGCCAAAAGTGGAACAAAGGGCTCAACCTTTGGTTTAGGAGTCACAGAGATGAACACAGACGCCATTTTAAAAACCAAGTTCTGGCAGAAAATACCATCCGATAGACTTATTTAAGATTAGATCATTGGCGTCTTCCTTTATTTGGAACGGGAAAAGTGCTAGGCTGGGTTGGGACAAGATGGCGGAGCCATACTCACAGGGCGGTATTGCGGCCCCTGATTTTGAATTGTATTGTATAGCAGCACAGGCACAATTTGTGAAGCATTGGTTTGACCCCGAAGACACAGCCCCACACATTCTTCTTGAAAAGCATTCAGTCCACCCTAATGATATACGATTAGTCCTTTTGAACCCCACTTATGGTAACAACTGCCCTTTCGACCCGGTACACATCACCACACGAGCTTGGTCCAGGGTTAACAGGAGGATTGGCCTGGAGATCCCCTATGACCCAGATATACCCCTGTGGAACTTCTCTAGTATTTCCCGGACTTTTGACAAGGCCCTTCAGCGAAACTGGTACTCGAATAAACTCTTCAGGATGCGAGATATGCTCCCCGATGGCATGTTTTGTGAACTCGCAGACTTCATAGATGCAGTGGGGGTCAGCTTAAGCGGCTTCAATATTATCGTATGAGAACAGCTTTTGCTGCTAAATGGCCTACCTTCCCGGCAGAACCCCAGACACATGAATGTATCAGAGCTATGGTGATGACGGATGGTCATGATAAGGGAATCTCGTCGCTATACACCTTGGTGCAAACACACTCCCCCTCACAAAACACTACCAGAGAAACCTGGGTGCGGGATGTGGGTACCCAGATTGATGACGTGAGATGGGCCCGATATTGTCAACTCACCAAATCGATCTCCATGAACTCAGGACTCCGACTGATCCAATTTAAAATCCTGAATCAGTTACATTACTCCCCGGCTAGGCTAGCTAGGTTTGTAGAGGGTTGCACAGGGACATGTTCGAAATGGGGCGGCCCCGATGCTGGAGCGTATCATATGTACTGGTCGTGCCCTGTTATTGCGGACTTTTGGTGAGAAGTGGCTGAGCTCCTTGAGGAGATAACGGCGATCCCAGCCGCTCTGTCCCCCATGAAATACCTGTTTGGTGACATTGGAAAGGTGAAGGAAACCACGAGAAGGTTTATTAATATCTCATGTGTTATTGCCAAATGCTGCATCCTTAAATGTTGGAAATCCGCCGCAGGGCCTACACGATCCAACTTCCTGAAAAACTTATGTATGGTGAATGATGATGAGGAACTTTTTGACTTAGCAGTCCCGACGCCCTGTCGTCCCAAAGATATATGGTCGCTGCTACGTCTGTACCTATGTGATGTCTGATGCTGATGTAACACCTACTCCGTCACCTTAGGTGACGATGCCTGCCTCATTGCCACAGATGTATGTCATTGTCGAAATTATGCACATCCCTTAATAAACAAAGTTTAAAAAATAAATTTAGAAAAAAAAACGTGTTTTTTTCTATTTTTTGGGTAATTACTGTTGCACATGCTGTACCAAATGTACAAGATCAGCTGCACTAACAACCAATCAGTGGCCAGTATATGCAAAATGAAATAATGCATTGGTGCCCACATTACTTTTAATTTGAGTACCACCCTTTCCAAGAAGGTAGGATGTTTTGAGAGATTAAATGATGCACATTTTGGGCTAAAGACAGCATTAAAAAACTACTATGAAATTGTACCAACATTGTAATCTGCCTCTTATTGCAATGTTAATGAACACCTCCGCTATATACTGTAGTCATAATAAGAACATTCCATATGTTTTACTAAGCAAAGCACATCAAAACCTTGAAAAATAATTTAAATACTTTTCTGGTAAATTATCATTCCAAGATGGACAGGCTGGCTCACATTTAGTGTACTCTTTTGAAAAACCCCTATAAGGGGAAGAGGGTCATTTTTAACAATGAGTGCCCAGCTATTTTCCATAAAATTAAAGAGCATTTTGGGAACATAAGAATGACCATAGATTTACATAGGGCAAATAGTCTGTGATAAACGGGGTTGTGTTCATTTAATTTCTCCCAACACTGACCCTAACGTTATAGTGTTTGTTATCATGAACCATATATTCATTCAGACAGCCTCAGAATGTATATGTGAGGGTAGAACGGTTGCAATATCCATCACTGCCATAGCGTACACAGGGAGGGAGATCTCAAATGAGTCCAAATTTTACAAGAGAAGGGGACACTAGATCTCTGGTTAAGGGTGATTGTGCGTATGCCCAGACCCCAATGCACATACATCCTTGGAGAATTATATATATGGGACGAGGTGTATTGGCAGCATTGCACATATAAAGGGCATTGTATTTCTTAAGTGAGCAGTTGAACGTCAGGGCCTTATTAACATCCTGCACAATGTTTCCATTCACAGCACAAATCATACCATGATTATGCAACTTCATAGTGAACTTTATACTCACATGTGCGAAGGATGTTAAGCAAGAATCCTGCTCACAGCAGGAGTGTGATGGACATTTATTTATACGATGATTCATATTTAGAATGTTGGTCACATACATAGGATGATTAACATTTTAAGCATATTCTGAGACTTATAATTCAGGGCATGTATAGCCTGAGTCGTGGTCGATACGTGGGAAAAACGTTTGAGATGAACAACAATTCACTGCATGAGTCATACTATTTCCCATTGTGAATCAATTATAATTTTTAGTAATTTGAGATACAGGCTAAGTACAGCTGGGCTGGCAGTCAGTTCTTTGTGTCCCTTTCTCGTTTGCGCTTGGTAAACTGCTGGACACGCCAATGTCTGCATCAAGATCAAAATACTCTCCTCCAAGTGCATGGATAACTGTGTGAATCCGTTATTCCAGCATATATCATCATCCCAATCGCACCAGTTTTGCCCAAAGCAATGATGGGAGAACTTTCACAGTAGCCCATAGCACTGTCAATGGTGGTTACCATAACAACCAAGCCTGTTTCCAGCAATACCATATAGTATCCCATCAAAATTATAGAACCCTTGCCAATCACAGGTAGGTAACAGGACAAACAAAGATCCTGAGAAGAGCCTCTTCTAGAGAATAATGCCACAGATACAAGTTTATCTCGCAGATATACCAGTTCTAGCAACTTCTGGGGGAATTGCAATTTAGGAAGACCACCTCCCGCATATGAAAAAGCTGATCAGGGTCAGATGTGTCCATCAGCGAACGCATCCTCTCAAGATTCTGTAGCCATACAAATTTCGGATGCTCGTAAAAGTGATGAATCCCTTCATCGGAGTGAGGTCTTATGCAGCATAACGTGTTTGCGACTTCCGCACTCCATCGCAAAGTGCAACAGCAAGTCTGACTTTTTTTTTTACGTTTGATGGGCTAGGGGCCAGCATTGGTTGCTCAGTGAAACATTTAGATAAAGACTTGGAAGATTAAGCCTGCCTAAAAGACTGCTTCTTCACTTGCCCTCTTTTGGTTGTTTTCCTCATTCAAGGTACAAGATGAAAGATGTAATGAAAGTTTGGCATGGACAGGAAGATTATAGTTCCAATAAAATCTTCCAGGAGACCTTCTCTGCAGCAAGTTCCTTGAGCATCGACTACACCAGAAGCACCTCTTTGGTATCCCTTTCAAAGTAAGCCTTGTGGTCAGTGACAGGTCTCTTTTGACAAATCCAGACTACAGTCCCACCCCCAACTTTCAAATCCAAGCAGCCATGCTGTCCTTAATGGTAATGGGTTTTCTTCAATAACTCACCAACCTACGGACTGTACTACATTGGGTCTAGTAGGTGATGAAGATCCTAGAACACAGATATGCAATAGAATTTTCAACTTAGAATTCAGAATTCTGTTAAATACCTACTTCAGTGCCAAGCTGTCCAGTGAAACAGGTAGCTCTCAAGACAAGGTTTCCTGCCTCAATCTGAAGATTTGCAGTGGCAAGAACAAGGGGGCCAGATGCCTCCTTAAACTAGCGAATGATGGATCCGAGGGTGTTATGGGAGGATCTTCCAGTCATTCACTTAGTCCCCATCTCAGGGCATGAAAAAGTCACGTGCGGCCAACCAGGGACAACCCCTACACCTGAGAAGAAGAGATCATATGGGATCTGAGAAATATGAATCTTCCCAACCCCAAACCGCAGTGCATTTGCTTCTGCTGAAACAGCTGACTCGGCAGCTGCAGGCACTTTAAGGCAATGAAGGGACAAAGTTTCAGCATTCCGGGCTCCTCTCATGGGTGCAGGAATTCTCTTGACAGAAGGGGGGGGGGGTCAGGATTAGGAAGGAAAGTTCCATCCATCCAGCCACCGAGACCTCCACTGTAAGTCACAGTTGTGAGTTGGAGAGTGGCCTTACGAAGACGGGTGGTGCCCAGTGGGGTGTAGGTCGGAAAGATTGGAAAGACCAGGAGAACACTGATTGCAAAGTAGAATGTGCACAAAGGGGTGGGTATTTAGAGATTTAGGACTGTAAAAAAGGAAGGTGCCCAAATGTAAAAGAAGCAGGCACGGAAGAGTGAAAGGAGAAAAGAGCTACGAGAGGCGATTTTGAAGGTAGGAATTACAGGAAAGGGATAAGGAGTTTCTAAAAGAAGTGAAGGAGTGGTGTGTGCAGGAGGCAGGAGAAGGATTTGGTGCTGGAATTAAGACGAGTTAGAGGATTGGAAAGCTGGGATGCGGTTACAAGAGAAGTTACGTCAATTTTGAATGAGAAAACTTGAGAATAAGAGGAGTGGTGTACAAGTTCAGGAGAAGGAGGAGGCAGGACATAAAGGGACCATAGCAGGGACAGTGAATCTCAGTGTCCCTCAGTCCCTGCACCTGAGATTCAGAGGCTGCCAAGGAGATGGGGTACCTCGAGCTGCTGGAGATCACAGAGGAGGATGAGACAGAAGTGATAACAAACCAAGAAGGGAGAAAGAAAATGGAGACATCCCCATGAACACCAAGCTTACTGAAGACCATCCACGAATCCCAGGAGAAAGCAAGCCCCAGATAGTAGAAAGAAAGACTTTGTTTAAAGACTTTTTATGACAAACTGTTCACCTGGAAGAGAATACCTGACATAAGGTTGCAGGGAAGCGATTTCCTAAAATTTTAGTTGCTCTGCAAATTTTAGTTTCAAATCACTGCACCTGGCCGAGATGTTTTAGTTACACTTTATGCAATCCCCATTTATTTTGCCCCCAAACTGTCCTGATTCTGCAATAAAGTACTTTGAGTTTCTGTTTTCTTTATCTGTCTAGTCACTGTTTCCTGTTGCTCTCCATCTGGGTGTGCAGCAAGAATGTCAGTGCCTCTTCCAGGACGCAGCCGGGGAGTCTATTAAAACTTTCTTTAAAAAAAAGTATTTTGCAGAAATTATAAATTACTCACCGTAGTGACTAACACACTCTTAGTCCATAATCCCCTTTCCTCCATACTGCATGGGCGTCCCTTCCAAGGGACGCGAGACAGAACCTTTTTCACCAGAAAAACCTTCTTCCCCCTTAAATTTAGGGGATCGCAGGGGTGCGGCCCCGGGAGCATGCGCTCCCCTGACTCTGCCCTCCGGCGCCACACCTCAGTCCCAATAGACACGTCGACAATAGATTACCATTGACTAATGAAACCAATTTTATTAGGGGGGAGGATGGTGGGACGTTTGGAGGAAAGGGGACTAAGGACTAAGAGTATGTTAGTCACTACGGAGAGTAACTTATAATTACTCTTACGTCCCATTCCCTTTCCTGCATACTGCATGGGCGATTACAATTGAATGTAGCCCCAGGGTGGAGAGGAGAACCTCCTTAAGCAAATAAGTTCCTGAGAACTGCCTGTCTGAAAACCGCATCAGATCTGGAGCCGCCGTCCAAAAAGTAATGCTTGCAGAAAGGAGGGAGTGTCCCAAGTGGCCGCCCTACTTATGACCTGCCAAGGTACATGGCGCTGGAAAGCGATGGCCGTTGCCTTGGCCCTGACTGCGTGAGCATGCATTTTTGCTGGAAGAGGCTTGTGTATGCTTCTACGATGGCCGAGACCATCCAGCGGGATATGGAGCCTTGGATGCCTGATGGCCTGGTCTTGCACCTCCTAACGTGACGAATAAGGCGTCTGACTTGCGAAAGACCTTGGTCCCATCAAGGTAGAATTTCAGGGCACGCCTGACATCTAGGCAGGGCAGAACTCTCTGAGCCTCGACCTTAGGATTGGCAAAGAATGTAGCAAGCACGGTTTCCTCGTTTAAATGGAAAGCAGACTGCACCTTAGGCAGAAATGCTGGGTGTGTCCGCAGGACAACTTTGTCCCTATGAAAGGTAGTATATGGTTCTGACGCAACCAGTGCCTGGATTTCGCCGACTCTGCGAGCCAAGTTGAGGCCGTTTTAATGGTGACCAGCTGTATTGCTCGCCCAGAGTCCACGGACAGTCATTAATCACCAGCGCAATTGCAGAGCCAATACTTTGAAAGCAGGTAAACGACGCAATGACTTACAACCACACGCACGCTTAGAAAATAATGAGCACTTATACGGCTATTTATTCAAAGCTTGGAAGCAACAAGTGATAACACAGAAATAAATCACAGAAAAGACAGAGAATTCAAAAGAAAATACATCACCGTGGGCGTAACTGAATCCCTCATCTCGCCAGAAGCGGCTGGAAGACCCCGGTAACAGCCAGGCCGAGAGCACAACAGCCCACAGGTATGCCAGACAAAGGTGTCCCCCTTCCGACTGAGGTCTTTGTACTTGTCCCGTCTGACCGTTGAGCGGTTCCGCATATATGCACTCCTCAAAAAGGGGTGGTAATTTCTCGAACCTTCTGGCAATGCACTTGCGCATTAATGGGTAACCGTTGGTTGCCAGCTGGGTCAACCGACAGTAACCTCAAGGAGCAAAGCGCTTCCCTCCTCTCCTAAGAACAAACGCCACGGAAAACAGTCCCATAACTCATAACAAGACATAACAAAACCAGCTTTGCCAGCAGAATGTCCTTGAGTGCATACCAGGTTTGGAAAGCATGTTTCCTTCAGCAAAGTAAATTCAGCTCTCAGCAAAGTAAGTACAGCTTTTCACTGAGGCATGGAGTAAATATCCATTATGGCCCTGAGTGCCCCCAGACTACACTGCGCACCAGCGCCATGTTTTAGCTCAAGCATAACACCAGTCTGTTGTCTGCGGATGCCATTGGTTCAAATGGTTTGTGCGCCAGGGCGCCCAAGACTATGTTCAGGTCCCACACAGGGTGTGGCCTCTTGATGGGGGGTAGAGCTTTGCGAGTCCCGTCAAATGTTTCTGGACAATCGCATCAGAGGAGGAGAAGACCCCCCTCCTCCGAATTCCTGTAATCCCCGATGGCTGTGAGGTAAGTGCAGCAGGTGTCCACCTCTACGCCTGAGTGGGCTAGGTGCACTGAGAAGGAGAGCACGCCCTCCAAATTACATGCCAGGCGGTTGATGTCCTTTGAGTCTGCCCAGTGGCAGAACCTGGTCCATTTACTTTTATACTGGGCCCTGGTAGCGTTGCTTCTTGCGCCCTGTATGATCTCCAGATTAGCTTGGGAGAGGCTGAGGTGCCTTAGCGTGATCTGCTCAGGAACCACGCTGTGAGGGCCAGCTTCTGTGGAGCAGGGTGGATTACCCTGCCCTCCAGCTGAGCCAGATGATGTGCTGGGTGCGTCGGGAGGTGAATCGGCGGCATCTTTGAGAGGCTTCGCAGCTCCGAGAACCATGGCCTTGCTGGCCCCCATGGAGCTATTAGAATGATGTTGAGCTGGCGAGATTCCTTGATCTTGCAAATCACTCTGTGAATCAGCGGAGCGGGCGGGAAGGCATAAACTGTCATGCCGTTCCACTGAATCTGAAAAGCATTGCCCAGGGAGCTGGGGCCCTGTCCCAGCAAGGAGGTGAACTGAGGGCACTTCTTGTTGTGCCAGGTGGAAAAGAGCTCCATCTGGGGAAAACCCCATCTGCTGAATATCTCCTGAGTAGCGAGGTTATTTAGCTGCCACTCGTCGTTTTCCAAGGCCCACTCCCACATGCTGATCGCCAGTCTGCCCAGTGGAGGGGATCTGGTGCCTTCCTGCTTGTTGACATAGTACATGCTGGTTGAGTTGTCCGTTTGGATGAATACCACTTTGCCCCTGATAAGTGGGAGGAATGCCCTGAGCGCTAGCCAGATCGCATTCAGCTCCAACCAATTGATGTGGTACTCCTGCTCGTGTCAGGTCCAGGTGGTATGGACTGAGAAATCGTCCATCGTGGCTCCCCATCCCTCTAGAGAGGAGTCCGTGGTGATGGTGACCTGCAGGGTGGGAGGCCAGAAGGGCTTGCCCGTCCATAGGTTGCAGTCCCTGGACCACCATGTTAGGTCTGGGTGGAGAGACGGAGGAACGTTGATCATCTCGGATTGAGAGCCCCGCTCCTGGTTCCATGATGCTGCGAAGTGCAGCTGTATCCTCCTCATCCTGAGTCTCGTGTGGGGGACGGCTAATAGGACCGCTGCCAAGAGACCCAGGAGGTGCTGGTACCACCAGGCCGAGGTCACCTCTCTGCTGAGGAAGTGGGCAGTGGCCCTGTCGATGGCTGTGATCTTGTCCTCCGAAGGAAACACCCTCTCGCAGCACATGTCCCAGATGAGGCCCAAGAATGTCAGAGTCTGCGTGGGTTGCAGCTGTGACTTCTTGAGATTGAGCGAAAAGCCCAGATCGTGCAGTGTGTTCATAAGAGCCTGGGAAGCGTGGTGGACTGCTTCCGGCGATGTAGCCCTGACAAGCCAGTCGTCGAGGTATGGGTAGATGTGGAGGCCCTGAGGAGGGCAGCCACAGTATTCACGAGTCTGGTAAAGGCCTTGGGGGCCGAATTGAGGCCAAAAGGAAGGACCTTGTATTGGAAATGGTAGCCCATGATCCTGAACCATAGGAAAGAATGATGGGGCTGCCATATTGGGACGTGTAGGTACGGGTCCTTCAGATCCAGGGAGCACATCCAGTCTCCCCTGCACAATGCCTCCGCTATAAAAGCTGGCGTAACCATCTTGAATTTTTGTAGAGAAAAGGAGAGGTCGAGGGTAGAAAGGTCAGGCACAACTCTCAGGCTTGCCTGGTTCTTTTTCTGAATGGTGAAAATCCTCGAGTAAAAGCCCAAGCCTCGCTGCAAGGCTGGGACTTCCTCCACGGCCTGGCTCTCAAGGAGCGATCGGAGCTCCGCAAGAAGAGTTGCTGTCCCAACTTGAGGGAGTGGAGGGGAGGAGGGAGGAGAGGCTGGGATAGGTAGGCGGTACCCCGTTGATACAACGGAGAGGATCCAGGCATCCGCGAAATTCTGGCACCAGAAATGTGCATGGAGGGCAAGCCTGCCCCCCACTGGCGACACGTGGACACGGAGGGGCGTGTGATGCCTTCTTTCCCTCAGAGGCTGTTGCAGAGGAGGGGGACTGGAAAAAGCCCTTACTCCCCCTCCCCCTTTTTGTTGCGTGCGCCGATGTAGAGTCGGCGAGCGTTCCGGCTGCCTGGAACTCTGTTCTTGGAAGCCACGGAACCCTCCGTATGTACGCCCCCTGTCTGAGTGCTGCTGTGACTGGGTGTATGATTTGGGCGTGGTCTTTGTCAGGATGGATAAAGACTTGGCCGTTTGTGAGCTGTTTTTCTTTTTGTCCAGCTCCTCGTCCATGGTGGAATGGAAGAGGACCCCCCTCGAATGGCAGGTCTAATATGCGTTCCTGGACGTCTGGGTTGAATTTAGTTGCACGGAGCCAGGCTGTCCTTCTCATGTTCGTGGCAATGCAGATGGCCCGGCCAGAGGTGTCAAGGTGGGCCACGGTGGACTCCATGATGTCCTGTGCCATCAGCTTGAAACGTGATTCGCTCTGCGTAGGAAGCTCTGGGAGGAAATCAGCAATTTCTCGCCACAACATCTGGCTAGCGCCTGCCAGCATAACATCGGAGTTGGCCTGACGAAGATGCAAGGACGCATTGGAATACAGCTTCTTCCCGTAGGCCTCAAAGATCATCATCTCCTTGCCTAGCAGCGCCGAAGAGGAGGAGGCTGAGGACGACTGAGGCTTGGAGTACAGTGATGCCGCAGCGATCACTGAGCAAAGTGGCTCAGGGTGGGCCGATAGCAAGAGTGTATCCCCCCCCATCTGCCTGTACTTGGCGTCCAGGCGTCGATTGACCAGCTGGACAGAGTGGGGCTTGAACCAACCCTTCTTGGCCAGGGCAACTACATCGGTCTGCAGTGGAATTCCCATTTTAGTAGAGGGGCGTCGCGTGAGAACATCTGCGAGGACCCCCTCCGCCGGTTGCTCGACCTCGGGTTGAGGCAGGCCCACGTACTCAGCCAGCCCTGCAAGACATTCATGGAAGGCTTTGGCTGACAATGGCATGTTGGGGTCCTCCTCCTTATCCATGTCCACCTGCACCGGTGGAGGAGTAGCAGGAGCCGGAGGTTGGGGTACTGGGACCAGAGCCGGAGGCAGCTGTACTTGCTGTCCACAAACTAAGAAATCATCTCAAAAAGATCTAGGATTTAGGAATCAGTGGAAACAGAAAACACTAACTAATTGTAACTCGAAATTTGCTGTCTATGTGATATGGTGCCCCTGTAAAAAAATCTATATAGGGAAGACTGAAATAAAAATAAAAACTAGGTTAACGGAACATAAGAGCTGCATAAGGACTAGAATTCATTCTGCACCTATGGTAGGACATTTCATTGAAATGATCCATAAGCCAGATGAACTTAAGTGGTCTGTGGTTTATCAGGTGAAAGTGAGTTATGACATTAATGTCGATAGGAAGAAACTACTGACAAAAGAAAAATAATTGATTTTTCTAACAAAACGCTGTGAGACAGGTCTCAACGAAAGAGTTGAGTGATGTATTAAGGACCAATGACAATGGATACTACAATATGAAATACATGTATAGTTGTATTTAATCGTGCAGTTGTGATCTGAGAACAACTTAGGATAATGTGCCTTTGGAATTACCTTGCTCAGCCCCGGTTTTTGGAAACGGCATGCGAATATTAGAAAAATACATAAAATTATATTGAGTACAGTAGTACGGGACGAAGAAATAGGAGCCTTA
Source organism: Ambystoma mexicanum (assembly GCF_040938575.1). NCBI lineage: Eukaryota > Metazoa > Chordata > Amphibia > Caudata > Ambystomatidae > Ambystoma > Ambystoma mexicanum. The sequence goes on from NC_090936.1 coordinate 670,885,181, forward strand.
CGATTTGTGCAAAATTCGGCAGCAACAGACTAAACAAACACGAAGCTGTGAAGATAAATAAACAGGACCTTCAACTCCGGAACGATGACGTGACGACACGCGATTGGATAAACGGAACCGCGCCTACTAAAAAAAATTGTAAATAAGAATACGGAAATAGCAACACGCCGGAAAGAGGAACCGGCAGGGACGCGGGCAAGTGTTTCCGGAAGAATAAAGATTCAACAAATGTCGGTAGAAGCAAGAGAGCACCGGCAGCGACTCCCGAAGAAAGAGCGATGCAGCCCTCCAGATAGAAAGTAAGTAAATCGATGGGGGAAACGAACGATAGTCTATAAGAGAGCTACATCAATAGAGCGGTATCTCCTAAATTAAAAAATGCGTTTGTCCTGCTTCAACAGGTGCCTTTTGCCATATAATCGAGAAGCGGACTAAAGATTACGTGGGAACCCGGGGCTATCGAGGTTACAAACAATAAGTAAGTGATACACTTTAAACAGCCAAAGTAATGAGACTTTCTACTAACAAAAGGGACGCAAGATGTAACACGCGATATTGTGTCTATCTTTACCCTGACTGTTGGAGTAAAAGGAGGAATCTACCTCGGATAGTGATACTTGAGGAGCCAGGAATAGCTGGGAACTGCCAACGCGGGTGACTGGGAAACAGGAATACATAACTAAGGTACACTATCTTGAGTTATTTAATTAATTGAGTTGTGCAGATCACGCAAAGGACATGAATGATCAGTCCCATTGAGAGTGGTGATAAGATACACCCTTGTATTTATATGTGTCCAAATAGGTGAATACAGAAAGATACATCACGGGCACCAAGAATAAATGAGCATTCAGAGATAAATATCTGGATGGAGAAAGATAAATGACCTATATGCAAAAGCTAGAAGGTAAATGATTTACCTCTATAATAATATGGGGTTTGAGAAACTAAATATGTGAATGATGCCCCCCTTGAACAATAGGGGTACTACTGCCAAATATAAAGAGGGTAGGTGACCAGCCTAATGGTAACCACCATAAGAAATGATGTTGTGCTGTGATAGTGTTCCCTTCCAAACCGTGCATGTTAATGTTTAATTACTGAAAGAATATATTCTCTTTTGTGGTAAATAGTATACCTTAGATGTAGTAATGTAACTACATAGAAGTTGGTTTAATAATTAAATCCATTCTTCATACACTTGCTTCTCACGGATACCTTTTTGGAATTCTGGCCCAGAAATTAAACAGATGGGATTTGAACACAAGAGCCTTGACCAAGAAGTGTAAAGGAAATAAGAAGACCTGAGGGTCACTACATAACAGACTGTTGCGATACTAAAATTTACCCCTGAAGAATTTCCTGGAATTGTGAAAATCTATATAGGAAAGAAACATGTTGGGTAGTGTGGATTGTAGAATGAAAGGATGTATGAATGGCATAAGTGCGAATGAATAGAACGCTGCATTGGGGAATTTAGAGTACCCAGTTAGGATAGGTGAGGACATAAAAACAAAATGCAAACTGAAATGCGTGTCCTCTATTGATGAACTAATCAACAGTGAAGCTAGGTATTAGGTAACAGAGTGTTATGTAGGTAATGTTGTGGACAGTAGTGCCATAGAGACAAATGTTTAATAATTGATCTTAGACATAAGTGTAATATTTTGTATTAGAGATAACTATGAATGTATTTTTAGTGATGCTTTTATTGGAAGTAAATAAATTGATATTTGTGATAAAAAAAATAGGTTGGAAAAAGTATGTTGTAATTTAATGAGTTAAACAGCATGCAAGATTAAGTCAGAATAAGGTACTGGAGAAGCAAGGGACCCTTTAAGCAGTAGTGTGGTAGTTTAGTCTTGACGTATTGAGGGTTGTCTTAAAGAGGTCCAGAAAAATATTCCCTCTAGTCTCTCAAAGTTTTGTATATGCTAGTACAGAACCGCCTGAAGCATTTGGGGGGCAGGAGCAGGTGGCAAAGGCTGCGCTAGGACCGGAGGCGCCGGCGGAGGAGCCTGAGGTGCTGGAAGCATTTGCGGGAGCACCTCACTGATGGCATCCCTGAGGATCACACCCATACGGGGGGACTTCATGAGTCCCAGGAACATCTCAATGAACCTGTCCTCACAGGCTGGATGGGTGTTAGGGGATATAGACGGAGTAGCGGGCGGCTGCTGGAGGCACTGCATACCCTGCCCATATGGACGTAGCGGGAATCTGCTCTGCGCAAATGAAGGATAGGCTGTAGGCCACGTACCTGGTTGACACCAGTCCCACCTTGGAAACTCATTCTTCGCTGAATTCCCGATCCTGGTGCGGCGTCGGATGGGTGATAACTGGCACAGCGGCCATCTTGTCGAGCTGCCCTCCACGCGCCTGCGTCGTGTTTGCTCGGCTCGCTGGTCCAAGCCTCCTCCATAACTCTTGAGTGTGGCTCATGAGGCCTGTCCTCCTCAGGCCGAGGCCTGGTAGGCGGAACGCCCTCGGCCCGTGGGCCAGAAGAGCCACGTTTAGGCACCCCCTCGGACGTATTGCTGGTACTGAAGGCCCGGTACCAGAACCTTCCGGTCCCTCAGCACAGTCACCAGGCGGATCAGAGGATCCCTCGACCCATAGGCCGGGGAGGCTTTGGTGCACATGCTGGTAGTAGAACCTAGTCAGTCCCTCCCACGCTGGAAAGTGCTTGGGAAGGAGTCTCCCTTGCGGGGTGCGATGGAGAACAAAGGCCTTACTTTGAACCTGGTTCGATGTTTGACGAAGTCCTTCAGGTCCTCTGGAGGCGATTTCTGGAAACGCTCACTCCACCTGGCTAGCCTGTTCTTCAGAGACCTCAATGACAGGGCTTTGCACGCAGTACACGCTTGCTAACCGTGGTCTGGACCAAGGCAAGGAAGGCAGAGGGAATGGGGGTTTGAAGTTGGGAAGAGCCCGTCGCAGGATGGACATCTGCTGATTCCTGTGGAAGTCGACATGCGCCAGGGAGGAGCGCGACACCTGAGGACCGAGTACCTGTATGATAAAAAAGACAAAAAAGAAGTATCCGCGCGTGGTATTACATGGCCAAAGCCAAACCTGGAACGCTGGTGAATTCGGCCCGTTCCTGTCGACGTGGAGAAGGGGACTGAGATGTGGCGGCGGAGTCTGGGCAGCGCATGCTCCCAGGGCCGCACCCCTTCGTGCTTCGAAATTTAAAGGGGAAGAAGGTTTTTCTGGTGAAAAAGGTTCTGTTTCCCGTCCCTTGGAAGGGACGCCCATGCAGTATGGAGGAAAGGGGACTGGACGTAAGAGTATACGGGAGTATGACTGATTTGAAAGCCTTAAAGAAATTTGAGTCTCAGCTAACCTTTGAGATTGGGGACCCCTTAAATCTAAATTTCTGCTACCCATCCACACAAAGTGGATTGTCTAGTGTCACTGAGCTTGCAAGATATGCATCCCCATCCCACTACATAAGGATCGCCCTTCAATTTCTATTTTCTGCTGTGAACAGCTGACATTATTGGTTCAGATATCGCACATTCACATTAGCTCCAAAAGTCCTTACCAAGGTATCAGCTTTTTTGAGTGTTCATATGAACAGGGAATTTAGGTATTGCCTTTACTTGACAACTGGCTAATTTCTGCTTTTTTTTTTTTAAAAGGTATACATTGATGTAAAAAAATGTGACATTTTTCAAAAACCTGGATTGCTCAAACTAGAAAATAAACGTCAGCTGAACTTTTATTGAAAAGATTTCCTGATCATCTTAGCTCCCTTTTCCCCCGTGGGTGGCTGCGTAAAGGGTGGTCTCTGGTAACACCTTGTTGGAAAGAGAATTTCTCCAGATTCAGGGAGACATAGTGCCTCCACACATGAGGTACAGTAATTTAGTTTAGTTTTGCCAGGAGCTTTCAACTGAAACAAGCATCTTTTTTTTTTATTTTATTGAAAAACTACAGTTTTAACATAGCGAAAAAACTTTTGTTTCAAAACACAAGAATAAGAAGAGGAGAAGAAAAGAAAGGGGAGTAGAGCGAGGCTCCTTTCCTCGACATCAGATGTTAAAGCAGATGTTATAGCAATCATTTTTTAATTGACAGCAAGTTCTCAACCTAATCATGGCCGATATGCCTCCGTTGGGCTAAACGGGGAATTTCAAGAGTACATTCAAATAGTTGACAATTGCACACACGTGTTTCGTGTTGTTTCCAGATGAAATCCTATTCCACCACGCTGCCATATCCCCATCTAAGGGGGAAAAATTACCCAGATGTTTCAAACGGAGGTCACAGATTGCCTGACAATCTAATATTAGATGTTTCAAAGATTCCGCCGCCTCCAGGCAAAAACGGCAGAAGTTGTTGTTCACTGCAGGATTTTTCCTTTGCCACAGGATTTCTTTGGAGTGCAGAGTATTTAGACGAAAGCGGAGGAATTGATCTCGGTAGTAACGAGAATAGCATCGTGTCAGATAGTTTGGCTGTATATTCATTTTTTTCTGCTCGAAACCAAGCCAATTTGCTGCAACAAGTTTATTCCGATTCTCTAAATTAACAATCCATGCCCAAGCTTCAAATTTTCTTTTAGCGTGCCGAGGACGGGAAAAGAGGTCATAGTTACTGATTTCAGCCGCGTCAATCCATTCTAGTACTCTCGAATGCCATTGGCTCAACAGACAGCCGGGTTTAAGCTCTTCATTAATCGCAAATATCTTGTAGGCAGGGGCTCCACCAATCTCTTTCATCTTACGCATTAGTGAGATAGATTTCCATATCACCTGGATGAACAATGAGTTCAATGATAGCTCATGACGTATCAGTACCGTTGGTACGCAAGGCGGAAGGTTGAGGACACGTCTCCAAAAAAGGCCCTCCAATTGATTCCATATTGACTCACTGATGTTCCAACCGGCTTCTGCACCAAACGTTAAAATTGGTACTACCTTTTGTTGGTAGAACATGAGCACTGGTGTAAGCGAACATTTGCCAAAGTCCTTATTTATCTTAGCCGCTTGCAGGGCTAGTCTTACAGATTTCAATTTTAAGACTTTCAGCCATTGATCTTCACAGATTGAAGTGTTAAACTGGATTCCTAAATAGCGGATTGTGTTAACAGATGTTAAGACCTGGCCATCCACTTAAATGCACAATCTTTTCTGCTGGTCACATGACCGATAGAGAGGATTTTCGTTTTGTCTGTGTTGATAATGAGTTCATTGATGGATAAATACTCGTTCAGAAAGTATAATAGACGTTGTAGTCCAATCTGCTTTCTATCAGGACCAAATCATCAGCATAAGCCATGTATCTTACCAAGATCTTGTTTATTTTTGGAGGGAAACTGTGAGCTTTCTCAAGATCAATCGGAAGATCCGCGAGGAGTAATTTAAATAAATCTGCTGCGAGAGGGCAGCCTTGCTTGACTCCCCTTGTAGTGGGTATTTTATTTGATAATTCGCCGCTTTTATTGAGGCGAACTCGAAACGAGGTCTTCGAGTGGAGTGCAAGAATTGGATTAAGGATCTCAGCCGGACAGTTCCACTTGCGCAATTTTGACCAAAGCAAATCGCGATTGTCAATCGGACAGTCGAACGCTTGCTTCATATCTATGAAGGCTAGATGAAGCTTAGTTTTTGTTTTTATGGCATCTAGTTTCAGAGTTGTTAATAATGCAAGATTGATGTCTACTCCAGTTTCCTTCGTGAAACCTGTTTGGCGAACATCAAGGATTCCAGCGTGTTTCGCCCAGTTCACCAATTTCACCCCGAGGTTCGATCCAAATAGTTTACCGATTGAGTCCAATAGGGCAATTGGACGGTAGTTTTCTGGAGACTCCCTGCAACCCTTCTTGTGGATCGGGACCACTATTGCCGTTACCCAAGAATCGGGTAATTTCTTGGCAGTGGCAATTTTCTTAAAAAGACATTCAATAAAAGGTGCCCATTGAAGTATGTTCTTTTTTAACATCACGTTACTCATCATATCTGGGCCAGCTGTCCGAATAGCTCTAACAATTTCTGGCTGAGACATTTGTACGTCCCAGGGCACTGATTCAGCTACCCAAGCCGATTTGATCGCATTGCCTTAGTGTTGAACACTACCGAGAAATGTTTACACCATACGTCACCAGAAATTGTGTTTTGGGTTGAATTAACACTCTGTACATGGCCCGTGTTTAAGATTTGCCAGATTTCGCGGGTGTTCTTAGTGATCAGAAGCTTCATCAATAGTTCCGCACGGTCTTGCTCCACGATGATTTTGTGGGCTCTTGCCCAGTTTCTGTAGTTCGCTCTTATTGATTTTACTTCTGCAAGTTGTTGAGCATTGGTGATGTATTTCTTTTTTTTATTAGACGCACTTCTCTTCTCAGCTCTTTCTTTTTGTCGTCTATCGCTTTACTAAATCGGTGTTTGTGACTATTAAGTTGTTGAGCTGGATCATTTTTGTTTGTTATGTATATTGACAAGAGCGGAGCATAGTCTATGCCATTTGCTAAGTTCATTAGTCCTTCAGTTAAGTTACCAATTTTTGTCACACTCAGCCGAAGACGATTACCACTGAAGTTCACTTCCACTGGTGTAGAATAACGCAAGGTGGAATCAAACGAAGGCAGTAGGCAACCAAGTTTTAGTAGCCTATGATCACTATTAGGCATTTTCAAGGCGTGTAGCGTTGTTACCATACACTCAAATTCCTGGATACCCAAAAATAGTCAATGATGCTGTGTGAAAACAGTCGGTGCCAAGTTGGTTGCGCCGGAATGTCACCCTGAACGGCACCGTTCAGCAACACACAGTCCCGCATCTTCATTGAGTCTGACCAATTTTGCTCTTTTGCATCCAGATTTTCATAGGCCAGTTGTCTGTAGCTTTGGTTGTTTGAATCATAGTTGAACCATGTACAATTCAAATCACCACAACAGATGATCATCAAATTGTTGTGTTTGAGACTTGTCTCATCCATTAACTCACAGATCGCAGTGATAAAAACGTTTTCTTTTATTTTGGCTGGATTCCAGTAACAGTTAATAATCAGCAATGATGAATTTACCCTTGTGGTGTCAATCATTGAGTGCATAAGTATACCTTGAACAAAGGGATTTGGATTTGAACACGTTGGCGTTGTCCAATTTCCAGTCAGACGTACCATCGTCACTAGGCCTGCACTCGGACGTCCTTGTATATTTTTAATGGCCGGATTAACTAGGATCGAGTGTCCATCTCTCATAGGTGCTTCAGAGAGCCAAGTTTCTTGTAAACAGATCGCAAAGACATTGTCTAAAGTTAAACCAAAGCTTTGGAAGAGGTGATGGAATCCTCTGGTGTTCCACGAGAGGATTGAAAATGGAGCATCCCGGGGTTTCAATCATCGCTAATCTTGTGCTTGACGTCTTGATCTTAGTTCTTGCTTTTCGTATTGTTGACTTGTTTGGCCTTTTCTCGCAGCCACCGTCAAGCTGATACGTAGCTGAATCACATCAACAACTTTATTTTCTGCTGAACTATGTGCATGAGACTCCGAATATTTGCTCTGAGAATGCTCGTCTGGTTCGACTGCAATGTCGAATCCGAACATCAGAAGGTCGTCAACCGCTTTAAGCAGAGTATTACGAACTCCTGCAGAAACAAGCATCTAAGCGTGTACCCATAGAGGATTTGGTTTTGACTGGCTATAAACCAAAAAAGGAACTACTGATACCACAGTTGAAAGGCAATTTAAAACAGCCATGTATTACATTCTCTATGATAGGGTAACATATAGCCAATCATATACATCTCTATAGACATGAGTTCCCGAGAAGGGCTACTTGGACAGTAAAAGAATGTCCCATGGCTAATTCTCAGCATGGTAACAAGCTGCTTACCATGGGACCGCACAGGCTTCTGGGAATATACATTTGTAATCGATTTTTGAGATATCCAGGTGCAATACCATAAATTGCCTTGTCCACCAGGGTCAGAGATTTAAACTTTATTCCGGATAAAATGGTAGTCAATGCAACTTTCATAATAAGGGTTGTGTTGTGTTGTATAGGTGTTTTGATAATGATTCGTGCAGTAGCATGAATTAAAATTTGGAGACGACTGGTCACATATTGAGGAGCACCAAGAAACTGGGAATTACAGTCTACTTTTGAGCCTATGATGGCATGCACAATTTGGCCTAAATGATGTTGGTTTAAAAATGGTTTTACTTAACAAAAAAGCATAAGATGGTAGAGAGTGGTACTAATGATTTGGTTTGTGTGCTTGGACAGGGAAAGGGAGGAATTCAAATGACTGAAAGATTGAAAATAAAGTAAATTCTATCAAGGACGTGGGAAGGCTGAACTTGTAGTTCAAGAGCCAGCTGAATATCACCCGTATAATTTTGAAATATTAGGACTTGAGCAAGCAAACAATTATGCAGCGGCTTCATATATACATTTAATAGTTATGGGGATGACAGGCTCCCAGTCAGGGACCTGTGACAAATCACGGGTATTCGTCCCTTCTGCCAGGGGGAAGTGTGAGGGGTCAGAAATGTGAGACAGACAACTTTGTGAAGGTTTTCAAAAAGATGCGATTTTATTAACTCAAAATATTGGATAAACACCTCACTATCCCTACCCTGACAAGGATTTCCCTGCCTAAAATAAAGGAAAACACTCTAACAAAAGGTTGCTGTACCTCACACTTGTACATGCCCCAAATCAACAAGTTAATATTCATGAGAGTTCAAAAGCAACAAATATAACAGTTAAATTCACAATATGATAACTGTCTCTCCTTATAATGTAGGTGAATTTCCCTTACCCAGATTAAAGCAGGATTCTGTTCAACAGTTCCAAAATTCTTGTAATATTAATAAAAGTAATCTTTGCATAAACCCATAAAAAATCCTGAATTCAGTAGAATGATCATAACTTGTCTGTCAGAATTATTCTTCAGCCACATATCTGTGTAGAAACAATTATACATTAATGCAGCAGTTTACACAACACTTTCTTCAACAATGAAAGTGTGTTGGGATGAATCGTGAACACCACTTCATAGCACTTCATCAACTTCCATCTGGTTCACTTCCATGCCAGGCCTACTACTTCAAAGTTATCTTTTCGGGTATACTTCCCTGCCCGAACAGTTAGCACAACCTCTGACCTGTTGTACTCCCCTACCAAGCCAGGAAATGACTAACAAGTGCTTCTGTGTTAAGCTCAGCTTAAAAAAACTTTGCAATGTCTTTTGCTTCACACCACCACGATTTTAAGAATTTCTTCAGGGAAAACAAAATTCATATTGGTGCTCTTTATTACACTTTTATGATTTCCAAAACCTCTGTAAGTTATGCTCTACTCCTTCTGTTTACCACAAGGGCAGCCTTCTTGCCACTCTTGTGTGTCAACTTCTTAATTAACCAAACACTGACAATAATATGGTCTCACGCTATCTCTTCTTTGGCAATGTGGGTTTTCATCAGCTTCGTGTATGCCCTTCTTTAAACATGAGCGGCAAGCTTTATAAACCTTTGGGTTCTTATTTGCCCCCTCTTGACTCTGGCCATGAGTTTTAGTTTTAAATACCTTGTTTTAACTTTCTTTTGGCTTGGGCAATGGTAATTTGTATTGGGTACTGAAAGTGTCACCTCTTGTTACTGGCTTTCAAAGAACCCTGCATACTTAAAAACAGTCTTTTTTTTGCTGCTTTCTCTTCTTTCTGTCAGTTCGGTATTCAAAATTGCCTTTTTTTGTGGTTTTCCCTCTACGCATTTGCTTTCTGTTGTTAAAGAACCTGTTCTGAGCACACAAGCGGTTATGGAGCACTCCAGTGTCACAATAGCTCAGTGAACACATCGGGAATGGTGTGCACGTCCATTGCTCTTGCTACTCTTAGGTACTCTGCCTCATTTGCTCCTCACGGTCCAGATATCTGCTACTTCCAGTCTGCCACTGCCCGGGACACTCATACAAAGAGCTTCCTCTGCTACAAAGGCTCTCCGGTGCTTGCCTGCCACTGGAGACAGCCTTGGTGTGGGGGAAACTTTTCAAACTTTCGATTCTCGCTGCACAGCCTCTGCAATTCAGATCTCCAGGGGGAAAGCCTCCTTCTCCGACGCTTCCTGCTGCAATTCTGGCTTCTGGAGGTAAAGACCCTCTCAGGACCGACTACTGCTCGACACTCAACAGTGGTCCCGGCGTCTTCGTTCTCCTCCAGTCTCTGCTTCTGCTGCAATGTGGAGAGTTTCTAACTCTTCCACCTACGACTACTGGTCTGCTCCTTTCTAATTGCCTGCCCCTCAGGGGGCCTTTTAAGCCTCCCAGTCTCCCTCAGGTGTGGGTCATTTCCATTAACAAGCTGTACTTAGCAGTTTTGTTCCTCTTAAGCCCTCTGCTTCGGAGTCCATAATGCAACAAAAACGTTTTTCTAAGGGGAATGTTATTTCCATGTTCATTTATGTTCCTAGTTATATTCCTTAAAGGAAAATCACAAGTATGATTTGATGGACTTGACTTTACAGAGAAAAAGATTTTTAATGTCTAAATTGTTTTTATTTTTAGACTTTTCTTTACTATTCCTTCAGTGTGTAGGGAAGCATCCAGCTTAATGGGTTTTAAAGGGTTTTCATCTCTTCCAATACCCAAGGGTCTATGAATGTTTTTTTCACCCACATTAAGATGTTCAACTTGGGAAGTTAAAAGCTCCCTCTGACAACACGCCATTACACATTTCGGTAACACTGACATTTCTTCCCTGGAGGGAGATGAATACTGCATCTCACCTAACGGAGTCCTTTTATTCCCCTGGGCCTTTTCTCCTCCCATGTGATCCTCCTGCAGAACACCACCCCCAAGGTCAGGATCAGAAAGTGTCTGCCCTTCTCTACCCACCTGGGAGGAGACTTTAGGTAGGGTCTTTGTGAGGACTCTGCAGGATTCATCACAGAAGCCCCCCCCCTCTCCTTTGAGGCTAGGGACTGATAAAAGCTGCCTTTTTTAATAAAACATCTAAATTGGCCAGGTACAAATTGAAAAGACTGGCTGCCAATATGTACCTTTGTCTTAGACCTCTAATTGTCCTTATTGTATCAGTCAAATGCCCCTCCACATCCATCCTTACTTGTATTCTGGTATCCCCATGTATATACAAGTCAAATTTAGCCTCTCTGCCTCCCCTCCCCCTGCTCTATGTAGGTGCCTGTATGCCTGAACCCTGTATCTAACTGTCCTCCCAGTGCCCACTTGTATTTACTGTATCTTTCTGTAATAGCCGCCCTGCAACATGGGGTTAGACTACTCGAATGTACCCATTTGATTTGACTTTACTGCATCTTTGTGCCGCAGCCGTCCTGCAACATGGGGTTAGGCTCCACGAATGTGCCCACCTGGACCTTACTGCACCCTGTGGCATAGCCGCCTTGCAACATGGGGTGTGTCCAGTTGTTTTGGGTAACCCCCAGAGTCTTGTTTGATATTCATTACCTTTAGTCTCTTCTCTATATGTGTGTACCACTCTGGCCTGTAATTATAAGCACTGTAACAAATTTCTTAAGCATAAGCACCTAGATCCCTCCGGTATGGTGCGCTATATAAATAAAAATAAATAAATAATAAATAAATACAATATACTGCAATATAGCCAACAGCGACAGTGGAATTCCCCAACGCCTCAACTTTTGCCACAATTTACCATGATTAACAGTATCCAAGGCCTTGGAGAAATCCACCATCGCAACATTTAAAGAAGAGCCCCTAGTGGCCCACGCCTTGTCCCTCAGAATTGTCAAAATAAGCTGGTTTAGACTGGTACTTAAGCCTTTCCGGAAACCTATTGGAACTTTCTGCAAGATCTTTTAATCAACTATCCATTCCTCCAATTTTTCAAAGAACAAGGCGCCAAAGATCTTACTATCGGCATCTAAAAGAGTGATTGGGCTGTAATTTGCAGGTTCCGATCGATATCCCTTTTTAAGTACAGGAATAATTACAGAAAATGTCCATGATTCAGGCATAGAATAAGACTGCAAGATATTAGGCAGGACAGCCCACAATTCCTTATTAGATTTCAGAATTATGTTAGTCAGACCATTTGGTCCGGCCGCCTTTGAATTGGAAGCTTTTGCTATTAATCATTCAACATCAGCAGTTTCAAGAAATATATCCCACGAAGGAATAGAAGCTGTTATTTATATACTATCAATAGTACCGTTTATTGTGCCCCAACGAGCCCGCCAGCCGCACTCGCTCATTCACTGCACTACACTGTAGTAGGCTTTGCTTATGATTTGCCTCATTAATTAATGACCAAACATTTCTGGAATTCTTCGCTATCAGTGCATTCAACATCCTTTCACCATCAGCCTGTACTAAGCCACACGTATGTAGACGTAACCAATTTTTGCACTCCTGCGTCAATTGTCTTTTCCTAAATTGATAGGTCACACTATCAACTACACTCAACCTTAGTTGGCGCAACTGTTGCCTACACATCTTTTTCTTGACCCAAATTGTTCCATCAAACTGATGGATATGTGAGGAGTTACTCTGGCATGGCCACTTCGGTTCCTCCCTCTCCCATAAGAATTTCCTGAAACCCTGCCTAGTGCAGACCAATTCCAACTCATCAGTGGGACTTTCCTGAACAAAATTGTTCACTTATTTCATTAATGTGCTTCCCCCTTCCCTAAATTTCCTAATCCGATTTTCCAGCATTAGTGACAGATTTGTGCTTATACCTATTGAGATTGAGGTCCCAAATTCATATTGACTATCATCTTATCATGTGCACTCATTTAAGTCTCTTATCTCAAAGGAAGAACACAAATTAAACATAGATCTTGATAAAAACACAATCAATTGATTTTGTACCTCTTTTCCATGTTGCTTGTGGCTGTAGATTTCCCAAATGTTTCCCTTTGCCATGATTAAATCCCACCGAAAGACCATGCTCTCCATTTCCTACCGTTAATATTACAACTTTTAATTTTAGAACAAGCATTTTCGAAACAATGATAATTAAAATCCCCAGCTACAATCACATTTGCATCGTGGATGGACAACCAGTCTCCCAAGATTTCTGTTAGTTTTTCAATTATATTATCAATTAAGTTGGTGTTTGGATTCCAATACAAATTAATTATGAGAACTGTCATACATTTGCTCTGTGTACTGACCACCATTTCCATAGCCAATGTTCCCGGTATATTCTCAGAGATAATGACCGTATTTCGAATTTTTGAATTGTTAGTGGCAACTAGTAAACCCCCTGATGGTCTACCTCCATTCTGCTTTGTGGCCATTTGTTGGACAATTGTGAAACCTTCCACCCAAATCTTTAAAAAAAAGCCAGGTCTCTTGTAAAAAAAATTATGTCGCTACTGTTAAAAATCTGACTGCACTCAACTTTTTAAAAACGATGAAAACCTCTTGAATTCCATACTAAAATCTGGACTTGAGTCAGTATTAGAGGGTTGTCGGGAATTCATCATGCTTAGTAACCTCCCGTTTGAGAATGTTCATCAACCAGGCCCAGTGCTTGCGGTCTCTATCCTCCTTTGCTTCTGCGTTCCCATTCAATAAATGTACAGCTTCATCAACACTGTTTTCTGTCATAGTTCTCACGTCATGCAGCTAGCTCTTCATGAATCGTGAACCCTAGTTCATTTAACTCATCCTTTACTGCTAGTATAGTTATTGCAATATACGCTTTGCGTAATGATCCCTCCACCAAATCTGTGCGTGTATCAACAGGGAAGCTAATATAAGAGATACCTGCAGTAGAAATTCCATCTAGCACTGGGATTTCCCGCAACAATTTCAAAACACTGGTGCGGTTCAACACAATTTGCAAATTCAAATGGGACTTAAGTTAAAGTAATACCCTCCTTTACCTCAATTACACATTTTTTTCTACGCTCCTTGTTTGATGAGAGATCTCCACTAATCAACAAACAAGGAGCAGGAGAGGGCCAGCAGCACTATATTTCATTTCAAACCTAACTTCACCTTTTTTGCTTTTACACATGGCTTTCTTGGTTATATTAAAAACCAGCTCCCATTCAGAACACCAAGGGACTGAATCGAGTGTCTCTTCTGTGACATGAACGTCACCTTTTACTATTGGGACGTTCACTATTTTCACCCTGCCTTTCAGTGATTTAACCGTTTTTTGTTGTGTTGAAGCCTCCAGTACCAATAAATCCCCCAGACTGCCACAAAAATAGGCTATCAGGTAATATTGTCCCCATATATAATGTTGGCATACATATAGTCACCGGGAAACTGCATAGGTGACATTATATATGGGGACAATATATGGGGTAAATGGAAGCGGGGGTTGTGGGTCTGTCCCCCACTCCCCTTAAAACAAAAAATTCAGGGATTGCAGGGGGTGTCCCCGCAGGTTCCCTATGATGATGTCTCCACAAAAAAAACAAGGACATTCTTGCATGGCGACATTTTTGCGGGGACATTATCACATGTAACCTCCCATAGTTAGTGTGGCCCTAGAAACAGTGCCTCCCACAGAGATTGCTTTGTCTTGCTCACCAGCCATGTCTGACTCTGTTACCTCACCAATTTCACCAGAAACAGACATCTTAGTGAAGAGGGTAGAGGGGGCCTGCAGATTTACTTGTGGTCTAGTTAAATCAATATATCCTATAGTAGGCCCATTCATTTGAGCAGCCCTTTCTATATAGGATGATGGATCTTGTTGAACATCCAGTCCCTCAACAACTACAGGTAAACATTGATCAATTACTACCTCTTTTGGTTCTTCGAAATTTGTTGAGGGAGAGCTGGCACTGTGTGAATCGTCCTCCAGGAAATATAAGTTTCCTGAGGAATTTTCACGAATTGTGTCTTCTCTGTTTTTCTCCCCTTTTTAGTTTTACCCTGTGCCTTGGCATGTTGGTCCCCCTGTTCTTCAGAGCCTCTACACACCTCTTGCTCTGAAGGGGCACCCACATGGACTCCATCGTTCATAGACACCAAATCATTGCTGTCGGCCCCCACCTGCTTATCTACCAATTTTGTTGTAACCATTTTAGAGGTAAAAACCCAATTTCTTAAAATATCCAATTTCACATTAAGATCGCTCAGAATAAGAGTGTGGGCCTTCACTTCATCCCGAATATTATCGTAGAGTGCCACCAATGCACTGAAAATGGAATTAAGAGTTGAGATGGAAGGGGATGGCAGCTTGATTTGGTCATCTACTTATTTTAATGTTTGATGCAAGGGATACAAATGAGCCTCGACATCGAATGGTCATTTTGGGGACATTAAATCAATTAGCTGTGAAGGCGAGCCGTGAGATCCCAAATGGTAAACACAATCAATTGCGGCTATAGAACCCTCCAAGATCCACATATTCATTTGTTCAACAACATTTATCTGATCATCTGTCTTTTCCTCAGGATATTTTATGTCCAATTGCACAGCTTCCATGGCAAAACATTTGGTAGTACCAGCACCTTCCAAGATACTGCCATCAGACAGATTGTTCACTCCTGTACACAAGCACACCATCAATGGTTCTGGATGTCTGATCTGAGAACTTGCGCCAGCGCAGGGGAAGAAATCTGTAATCCTCTTGCCAGCAATCGGAGTGGTGTTAAAGGTCCCTTATGGAGTCATTGCTGAAATAGGACCTGTTCTTAGATCCCGGTCATGGTTAGTTGTAGACGGTATGTGTGCCGGGGTTTGGGCATGAAACTGTTACTTTTCCAAGGACTACACGTATTAACTCTACCAGCTGTGTCGCTATGTGAGCAGCCGTATTCAGGTTATCGCCATCAACAACAAGGAGGAGTAATTTCTGTACTTGTGTCCCCGGTAGTAACTATGCTGCTATCCTGGGGTTCCTTTCCCGGGATGCAGCAGCCAGAAGCAGTCGCCGGAAGCCCAGTCAATAACCCATCATTAGTGAGACAGTCCGATATAGGTTTGCATGAGATTCTAACACTGTCAGACTAATGGGCCATCAAAGAGCTAGGGCCCAAATGACTTCTCAATTTCTTCAAATAATTGACTCTAGACATTGCAGCAAGATAATTGTACATTGAATATGCATGAGGGCTACACTTGCTGGGCACTGTAACTTAGCGCAGGGATTTAAAAACAGTATGACTCACTGGAGACCACCACAGGTGGCTAAAATTGAGCTGCTCTACAATGAAGCGTCTCCTTGAGCCAGAGCAGACCACACCAGACCACGCTCAGCTTCCGCTATCCGCTCTGCAAGACTGGGCTGATTTTAAAGTCTTTCACTAGCCACGGTACAGCTCTGCCTCACATCCACAGTAATGGAAAAAAAAGACTGCTCACTGCCACAGCACTTCGACACAAAGCCACAGCAGACACCATTCTGCTTCTGCTCTCCGAAAGGACATTTCTTGTTAGGCATCCTTGCAACAATCTCGAAAATCACACATCCAAGAACAAACCCAATTTCGATTCTCCTCTGTCAAATTACAGCTGCTTTAACGTTTATTGAATATCTCGCATATGATGTCATTCCGTAAATTGGTAAAACGTATGGATTTGTATAACACGCACAGAAAACCATGCGTTGCCGAATGATAATCAGCCCTACCGCTTAACTCGCATACAAACTTCAACTAAAGGTCTTAGTACCCATTAACATCCCAAACTCCTCGTCTTTTGCCACAGTTCTTTTTCACTGCCTTCATACCCTCTTCCACTCTTGTCTCTTGTTAGCAAAGTTCCATTATGGTCAAAGACCCTTCACCGGTGGCCAGTGGTTTTCTCTGCACCAAGGAAGATTTCCACTGATGCTCTCTTACTGTTGGGGTCAGAAACCCTTTCTCTGGTGGCCATTGGTTTTCTCATTACCACTGTGCCGAGGAAGAATTCGTCTGATGCTCTCTTTCTCACTATTGGAGTCCCAGATTTTTCTAGTTCTCTTATTAGGGTACCCAACCCTTTTTGTGTTTGTAGTAGGGTCCCTGACCCTTCCCTGGTAGTCATTGGGTTTCTGTCTGCCACTGACACAAGGAAGATGATACTGGAGGCACAACTGACACTGGCAATAGTTGGTTCACTCCCACTGGGCCGGGGGGAAAGCTGTTTGAGTACCTCCTGCCCGCTCTCGCATCCCCTCCGGGGTCTTCCGTACCTCCCTCTTACCTTCTCAGGGGCTTCGGTATGTCACCAAGGCTTCCTGAGACCAGCATTGGCTCTGCTGCATCTTCGAGCTTCTATCCGCAACAGGATTGCAGTGAAGCATCTCCGTGCATAGCCCAGCTTGCTTCCCTCTCTCAGTCGTGTGCTTGGGTTGGCACCGCCAGACCCAACGGAGAACTCCCACATCTGCTTGCCGATGTTCTCAGGGTCTTCCTGCTGCGTTGGAAATCTGCTACACCTTCGTTCAGCTCCTCTGCCCGGCTTTACTTTACTTTATGCTTATAACGCGCCGTAAACCCGCGGGCATCAGGGTGCAGGGAGCACAGAGAAGTACCATTTACAGATTGGATCTCGCATATGTTGGCTGGGCCTATCCTGCACTGGGATAGGGCGCTAAGATTTTTCTAAATTATTGGAATAAGAACGTTTTCAGAGCCTTCCTAAAACTAAAGTAGTTTTCTTGTTGTCTTAGGTCCGCTGGTAGCTCGTTCCAATATTTAGCCGCCTTGACAGGAAAATATCTACCATTTCCTGTTGCCCGTTTAGCCACTGGTATATTTAAGAGACCTGTGTCTGCTGATCTTAAGCATCTTCGGGGTGCATACCAGGAGAACTGTTTTTTAAAGTAGGCCGGTGCCTCCCCATAAAGGCACCTATGAATGATTGTCATTGCCTTGAAACTAACTCGGTCCTCTATTCTGAGCCAATGTAATTCCTTTCTACCTTCAGATATGTGGTCCCTTTGTTTTTTCTTTTTAATTATGCGAACCGCATCATTTTGCATTACTTGGCATTTCGACAGCTCTCTTTTAGAGGCTCCCAGTAGCAGGGCATTGCCGTAGTCAAGACGCGATAACAGGATTGCTCTTGCAATAGTCGCCGATTTAGTCTCATTTATAAAAGGTCTGATTGCTCTCAGAATGCGCAGGTAGTACAAATTATTTTTGTACAAATAGTTGACCCTTGGCCCCTGAGCCTAATGAGGCTTCAACCATCATACCCAGGGTTTTTACCTTAGATACTACTGGTATAATAGCATCTTTGATATGGAAGGTCTTATATTGGGAATCCAACTTGGACCTGGCCAAGTTTGAACCGAAGACCATTTCAGTTTTGGTGTTATTTAAACACATCTAGTGCTTCTGCATCCAAGTATCAATGATGTTGTAAACTTCCTCAATCTTTGAGCTATCTACTACATAGTCTCCTGTTAATTCGAAGATTAGCGGCGTGTCATCGGCGTAATTGGTGAAAAACACGCCGATGTTTTCAAATAATAATAATAATTTGGCATTTATATAGTGCTACGAACCCTCAGGTATCTGAATGCTGCTTAATATTACCCACGGTGTGTGGTGCTCATTTATCGAGCTTGGAAGGATGAAAGGCTGAGTTTGGCCCCGCTGGGATTCGAACCTGCGTTAGCAGGCTCTGCACGGATGTCAAAGCGAGCGGTCTACTCGCTGTGCCACTTGACCGATGGAGCAGAGACTTCTTATATAAAGGTTGAAAAGGAGTGGGGACAAACTCGCTCCCTGGAGGGACTCCAAACAGTATCGGTGTTGCTTCAGAGAAGTTTTCACCCCAATGTATTCTCGCCTGCCTATCCTTCAAGAAAGAGGCAAGCCAGGCCTGTGCTTTTGACGAGCACCCTACAAGTTTATCCAGGGCTGATTGTAGCAGTTGTTGGTCTACTAAATCAAACGCAGCGCTGAGATCCAGCAGCATAAGTAACCCGGGCTTGGCTTTCTTTATCATTTCCAGCATATGTGTCTGTAGATCCAACATGGCAAACTCTGTACTAGGAGCGCTCTGAAACCTGATTGTTGATCGTGTAAACATCTGCGGTTTCCACATATTTCTGTAGCTGATTGGTGGCTATTTTGTCAAGGATCATTAGAATGAAGTTTGAGTTTGTAATAGGGCGGAGGTTGCTGGGGTCCTTAGGATCAAAGCCTGCCTTCTTTACAAGCAGGGTTATTGTGACTTTTTTTTATATCGTCGGGGACTGCACCTTCTAAGAAGGAGGCATTAACTAGCCTTGTCAGGACAGGGGCGAAAAGTTCTTTGTGATCCAAGATAATCTTGGAAGGGAGGATATTTTCAGCGCAGGATGTCGGTTTCATGCCTGACATCACCCTACATAATTCTTCCTCTGAAACCACTGAAAAGCTAAATCCGCTTGACACATCTGATAGCTGTGAGGGGTCATAATGTGAGGTGGACAACTTGGTAAAGGTTTCTTCACAAGATGCCATTTTATTCATTCAAAAGGGTTGGATAAACGCTTCACTATCCTTAACCCAACGAGAATTCCGAGCTTATCAAAATAAACTAAAGGAAACACTGTAATAAAAGGAATCTGTCCCTCACACTTGTACATACATTCAACATATAAACGAAATATATGGCAATACAAATAGAACAGAAATAACAGTTAGGTTCAACACCGACCAAACAACTGTATGTCCTTGCCACCTGGTTCAGATACCCCTTCCACAGATTCAAAGTAGGACTTTCAACCAAGATAGAAAAGTTCAGTTTTGTAACCAAGTTCCAGTTTATAAAGTTATACTTACTCCAATAGATTTCCACTTGTCTTTCAATCAACAGTTCAACTAGACAACAAGTCTTTATCTCTTGATCTATATCAAAGAGTCCAACATAACATATTTTCCTTTTGGAATCGTAACACTTCCACAATGTATCTGTATCCACACCAATGTCTTCGTCAGGATGCAACCACACAATATTAACAGCAATGTTTTATCAGGATTATTTCACAACAGTTCACAAAGCACTTTTAGTGGTCTTGCCACTTCTTAATAACTTGTAAGCACACCACAGTAATGTAATGATTTCTTCCTGGTCCACTAACCTGCCAGGACTAACACTACAAGGTCCCTACTCTAGTATACTGGCCTGCTAGAGCTAAAGAAAACTCTGAACACTACTACAAGTACTTCTGTGGTAAAGTTCACTTGAAGCCATTTGGTAAAGTCTTTGACTTTCAACAACACCAGAAAAGGATACTACACATTGGTGCCATTTGTTCCACCTTTGTGATTGCCACATGCAATGCAGGTTATGTTTCTCTCCTCCTGAATGCTTCCTATCAGGAGGGCTTCTCTCCTGCTACTCTTGTTTTGCCACTTTATCAAGTTGGGCCCCCCATGAGTCCCGATTACCTGTGTTGCGGCGTGGTTTGTGATCAGGTTGCACGGTCCACTGGTGTCCCTCTGGTCCTAGGGATACCGGTAAGGGTGGTATCTGCCTGGTCTGGAAGATATGTAGTGAGGGTATCCACTCCCGGAGCCAAGCTGGAATGTACAGAAAGCCTCGAACGGGGAGCAGTTCCCCAGCACCACAGTAATCAGACCTCCCCACAAGTCGTGGTGCCAAGCAGTGCAAGCACAAAGTGGGATGCCACGTAAATCTTCACAAGGAGAAGGAGCGAGAAGAAAGGGGGACAGAAAAGCTGCTTCCAGGAAGGCAGACCAACAAAAGGCAAGAACAAGTGGCAGGACAGCAAGGTAAGGCAAGGATCCAAGAAGAGCAGACAAACTAAATAGCGTTTCAACTTACAGAAAAGGTTGCGATGAATCGGGCTTGCAAAGCACGCGTCTTTATGCTGTGGTGAAGCCAATAAGGAGAGAAAGCTGAGGCATTGGTTGCCCTTGGCAACGGACAAAGGAGCGCTCACTGCACATACGCGGAAATCGGCCGCTGGTCCCGGGCGCATGCTCATCACACACAACATGGCGGTCCCCATGCGCAGAGTGAGACTAGCCCGCCGGAGACGTGGGGAGAAGTCCTGAAGCTGCCACTGAGCCTGCCAAAGTAAGCGGATGCGGCGGGAAGCTCCTGCAAGCGCTGTGACACACTTTCACATCCAATAGTTTTTGATAATGGCTCTCTAGCACACTTGCTCTTCTTTGGTGTAGACAATGCTTGTGGGGGTCTTTTCCAACTATTGCCTCTTCTTCACTTTGGCAAGAAAGGTTATAATTAGCTTGCTTCAAGTTTGCCCTTTCTTGGCTTTGGCAATGCGGGCTATTGTGAACCTGTTTTAATATTGCGCCCCCTTAGCTTTGGCAATGGTGGTGATAATTAGTTCACCTTAGTTTTGCCCTTTCTTGACTTTGGAAATTATGGTTTTTATTAATTTGATTTAAAATATAGCTTTTTCTTGGCTTTGGCAATAACGTTTGCTTTCAGGGTAACAGTTATAACCTTTCCCCTTCTTGTCTGCTCAAAATGTTCTTATCTCGCCACTTCAACTTCTTTACATCAGTTTTGTATTAAAAATAAACACTACGGGTCAGCGGGAGACTACGGAGCATACCAGGGTTACCTAATCTTGGTTGCTGCATATGCATCCGGTCGCTCCACTGCCACAGTGCGTTCAGCTTCCTTCGCCGCCTCTTGCACAGCAAACTTTTCAAGTCGGTTTCCCACAGCCTGCGCCATCTGGGAATGGGACATTCCTTGCTCCAACAGCACTCTGGTGCTTGCCTGCCACCGGAGCAGATGTCTTCAAGGGGAAAGCTTTTTACTTTTTTCCTTCCCTCTGCGCAACCTCTGCATAACAGCCCATCTGGGGAAAGCTTTCCACAACAACTGTTCCCGCTGCACAAACTCTGCATACAAGGTCCTCAGGATTACAGACACTTTCAGAACCGGCATTCACTCTGTAACTAGCGGCGGCCTCTGCGTCTCTGCTTTCCTGCTTCTGCCACTGCAACGTGGAGTCATGGCAATCACTCCACCTTCTGCTTCTACTGCTGCTTCTCCACATGGCATGCACCTGACAGGGTCTTACATACTCAACAGTCCCTTGCACCTTGCAGTCCAATGCCTTGGAGTCCCACTTCCTCGTCCAGTACTTTGGCCAATGTGGGATGTGAATTCCCCAATGTTCTAACTACCTCTCCTACTCTGAATCTTATCTTCAACTTTTATCACTAATGACATTTTAGAAAGAATTTTAAAAGGATTTAATGATTGGTTTTGAACTTCGAGAGTTAGCTTCATCAGAATTTAAGTTGTTAATGTTCTGATGTTCACATTTATTATTTTCCTGTTTATCACAGGAGGTTATCTTAATAAAAATGTGTGCACCTTTGTGAAGGGAAGTCTTTCTCTTAATTAGTGATGGATTCAGCTTTAAGGGAGAATCAAATTCATAAGTGGTCTGAATATTAATGTTCTGTTTCTTACATGGATTATGACACTTTTTACAACCCACAAGATGGACAACTACTGGAAAGGAAACTTCGCTCTGACAACAAGCCATTATATATTCTCGCATTATGGACATTTCTCCCTCTGAGGAAGCTGTTGGGACGTTCACCAATACCCTTGGGGCCCTTTTCCTCCTTGGTGATCCTCCCGACTAATACCACTCCCAGGGTTGGGATCAGATTGCGGCCGACTTCCCCTGGCCACCTGAGAGGAGACTTTAGGTAGGATCTTTGTGAGGACTCCGCAGGATTCATCACATAGTCCTCCATTCCTTTTTATAGAGAATATCAGGGGGAGTAATGACATCCTGTAATGGGTTGTACCCCAGGTGATCGTCATTATCACCAGAGCGGCAGTCCCTCCGCATGAGGTCTTCAAGCATTAAACCACCCTAGGAGGGCTATTGGGTAGAGGCTGCACCGCCCTAGCCTCATGAGAAAGGGTTTCCCCTTGGGGAGAAGTGACGACACCATATGAATCGTCACAGAAGCTTGTTGTATGATTCCTCCGAGGGGGTTATTGTCGTGGTTGTCGTCGTAGAGCGACAAAGATTAGCTAATTTAGTTAAGATATAAAATAATGTCTTTGATGAGTTAGTAATAAGGAAAAAGAGTCCTATAGGCGAAGGACCATCACGTCCCATGCACACCACTATACTGAAATGCAGTCAAAATGTACGCAAAATATGTAAGAGATATGGTCACAACAAATTCTCAGAAGAAAGGTTTTGAAAAATACAATTATTTTAACTATACAATGTTGATATTAGAGCTCTAGCCATTTCAGGATTCCCCCTGCCTCAGGATCAAAATTACATTATTCCAGAACTTGGCAATCTTCCTGTTCTACAAAGTAATTAAAACATATTCAGGAAAGAAGTAATCTTTCGAATCTCTCAAACTATAAACCAATTTAGATTTAAAAAAATACATGGTCTCTACATCTTCCCATGGTCAGGGAATCCTTATTCACCTGGATTGTAGTGAGAGTCAATGCTCACTGTCTATTATGTTCCTTTGTTGAAGCAAGTCACTTCACGATTTATTGTGCACCTCAGAGTGATAATGTCACACTGTAGAGAAAGAGATGTGTGATCGAACCAAATCAGGGTGTGTACTACATAACAAATCTATGCTGACTTGTATAAAAAATCTTATCAGCCAAAATGCAGAGGTATCATAAGGTTAGCCCTACCTCTTATGTTGAAAAACCATTGCTAGAGTGGTAAGCTAGTGTCAAGCGCCATCAGATGAGTCTCATCTATGTATTATCCTTTAATCTGTTACCCAAACCTTAAGAAGTGGGATTCAGAGTCTCCCTATATAGTGGCATAGCTATTAAAGCTACAAATAGTGTGAATACAAGCATAGAAAGTGTACCTCTAGCTGTGTGTAAAACTGTGTCAAGGAAGTAAATTGAATGGTCAAATATCACTCAATTTCATGGAATTTCCTGCAGAAATGGGCTCAGAACTGTGAAGGAAATAAAGACTAATAAGTATATGGCAATGTGAATCTCTCTAAATGCCTTAATGCATCAAATACTGTGAATATAAAACCCCTTCTGAGCCACAATATACTTACTCATATGGGTTCTGGACATGGATTCCTCTCGCCAGCACCAACGCAAGCGCTTCAAGATGGCGGTTAAGAATTGAAACATGGTCAACAACGTCATCATGCGGGTCACAATGCAAACAAAGACTGGACCCGAGATTCAAAGAAAATGCTGGTCCGTGCATGGCATACTTCTAAACATTGAAAGAATAACAGAACATGGATACAATACCATAATGGTATTATGACCTCTATGCCAACACTGGGAAATGCAGGACTATTAGACTGCAGATAAAGAATTTGGCAAAAGTGAAGTATGGTGTAACCGTATGTTCAATAATGCCAATAGTTTTATTGACATAGAAGATTACACATCCTACAGATATTAAATGGGTTATAAAACTAAGATCAGCGTGTGTCTGCGCTAATTGAGCGCTCCATTGTCCAGTTAAGCAAAAATGTCCATATAAAGAGGTCAATCTGCTCACAGAGATAAAGACAAACATGGCATATAGGTACTAATGAGAACCCAGTTGTATAAGTGCTTGCTGACCATATTCACAATCCAACAGCTTATATTTCTGACTGAATACATAGTTAATGTTCACCTGGTAATTTCTAGCAGATAGTACTCATACAGGAGGGATCATAATATCCCATTGTGTGCAGTGTATGGTCACTAGGGGGGCATATCAATCCACCAACACTCTCAAGAGTACTCTGACATATAACCATTAAGTTCCCTATCTGGTGGTAGTTCAAACCTTTAGAAATATCCCAACTCACGTTGTTATGGCACAATTAGTCATATCCACAGCATATGAGTGGAGAATATCTAGAAAATTACATAACAGAGACAAATAGGTCACAGTGTCTCAGATAGTTTGTATCCAAGAAGATAGCACCTCACCTACCCTCTAGATATATGTTCAGTGAGGAGAGTCACAGATAACTGTAGTTCTTAATTACAATCAAGTCTAAACCCTATGTGTTCAGTCTCTAGCAAATTGCCAGGGTGTTCATTAAACTGTATAGGTAGGTTGGAAAAACACCTAATCTAACCCTAAATCCAGGATGGGAGCAAACTACGACCATCAAATAATAAAAAGGCAGTCCTAGTGGTGTCTTGTCAAATAAAAGCGTCTATACTAAAATAAAAACGATTGCCAATCCTTACAACTAAATACACAAAGAGTGTGGGATTGTTCACGTGAAAGAAAAGTGTTCACAAATAAGTCAGGATGTTATATCCTGGGGTCTCCCTTCCCCTCGTTTTGAGCACGGGACAAGGCGGGACTCCTGAGTGTAGCACACACTGAAGCTTTCCCAGCATGAGACTACAGTTCCGTTCTCAGGTATCAAGATCTTCGGTGGTTAAGTATCATTTCTACAAAATAAAAAGGTCTCTTGCCTCCGAGGATCTGATGGGTTCAAAATAACAAAACAAAAATGTCTTTCTGTATTGTGGGTGATGGCTATTCACCCCTGCATCCCCCTCTTGCGGGCTTAGATCCCTCTCGACTGTCATCCTCCCTCTGTCAGGTTCACTACGGCTTTTAGTCACAAGATTTCTCCTTTTGCATTCACAAATCTTAATGTCTTTTAAAACAATCCACTGTGGACATCCCTCAATCGGGTTTGCTCTTCTCAACACAATGTTCATATGGGCATCATGCTTCGCCCCGTTCTGCGGCATCCCTCCGTCGGGTTCACTCTTGCCAAACACACAGTTCCTTCTCCTTTCTCACTATGCAGGATTCATCTCCTTTAGCTTTCCAATTACGTGCCGGTCAAGGACTTTCAACTGTACAGGGGGTTTTGCTAGACCCCTTTATGACCACTTTGACCTTTTCCTTGCAGCTTTCTTAGGGCCTTCTGGTATCAGTAGTTTCAACAATAGGACAGTCACCCCGAGTCTATCGAGTGAGCACCCACATGGTGCCGGGCCCCTCTGCAGCAGGGTTTCCCCTTAATTTGCCATTTGCAACTTTCGTTCAAACCAGTTCGGTTTCTTATTGGTCCTCCCTTCGACTCACTGGCTGTGATGAACCGCTTGGCTTTTCTCGTCTCTGGAGTCAGGAACAGAACCACGGTAGCAAGCGTCTCTCTCTGCCCTGATCAGTGTAAGAGGGCTTTGTGTACCGTTGACATCTGCTGCAACACACACACTGGCTATTGTTCGCAGTCTTAGGATTCCTTTCGCTGGTTTTCGTGTATCTGGGTCGAAAAGAGCAAGGTCGCTTCTCTCCTCGTCGCCCCTTCGGTTCTCGCTGCTTTTTTCCTCCTCTTGTACTGCCACCCTGGCATAGCTGTCTTATTGTGTGGTTTGCCTTGCTTGTAGTGTGCTCTCGTGCTCCACCTTTTATCCCTGTGGGGAAGGGAAAGGGCTGTCAGATGTGTGTGATTCTGGTCAATTGCCTGACCCTTCTGTTGGGACATGTCAGGCAAATTAATCTAGTGTTAGTCCGTTGTCTTTCGTGGTGTAAGAAAGTGCTTGTGTAGGAAAAGGGGAGGGGGTAGGGTGTCTGAGTATCCTACGTGATAGGATGAGGAAAAGGTGTTATAACAAGGGGGATACCGCATCTCACCTTTCTGTGTCCCATCTCCACTCCCCGAGGAACCCTCATCCAGGTGACCCCCCCACACCCCCAACACTGGTCTACCCCCAGGAACTGGATCCAATAGCGATGGCCGTGTCCTGGCCACCTGGATGTCATATCTCCGGGGACTAGTCAGGGAGACAGGTTTCTCACACAGCTAAGCCTGTAGATGATGCTACTAGAGTTGCATGGGGCAAAGTCTCTATGTTTCATCTTGGCCCCAGACCAGGGGTGTCTTACATAAGCGCCTTTTATGATGTTGTTGCAGCTCAAACAAGGGAACGTTCCATTTTTGCTTTTATGTAAAACAGGCTGGCCCCGTTTTTCGGTTTCTCACCCTTAACCAGCTCATCATGAAAGTTTCTCCCTCTTTTATATGCAATCATGGGTGGTTTAGGTAAGAGTTTGTTCATGTGTTTATCTAGTTGGATTACTCTCCAGTTGTTCTTAATTAGCCTAGCTATATGATGGCTTTTACTGGAGTATTTCATTGTGCATAAAAATGGAGTTTCAGTGTACTTATGCTTGGGTATTAGTAGATCCCCATGTGCTTTTACACTGGCTTTTGTACATCCTGTCTCAAAAGAGGAGACCACCAAAGGTCCTATCCACTGCTGACATATGTGGAAGCATGCACAAGGGGAGCTCTGTCACTGCCTAGAATAGGGCGATCAGACAACAGGGAGCCCTTTGTCCCCGGTCTTTGACAATCCCTGCTTTGCACCGGGAATGGAGGCGGGTGCCTTCATCCAGTGAAGGAACGGAGGCTTGACTTGCCTAGATCAATTATATCTGGCGGGGTACCCCTTAACATTTGAGGAGTGCAAGGAAGCGTTTCATCTCGTTGCTGCTTTCGTTATTTCCAGATTTGGCACTGAATCACTAATCCGGAGACGCGAGTGACCCCCACCCTTAGAACTTGAGTGGAGGCGAGTGCAGGAAAACATAAAAAATCTATAAATTATTGGACATATCCAACCCCTCTCACAGGTTTGTTCATATGGAGCACTAGGAGCGAGATTTGGGTTGATAAATTCCAGAGGAGACTTGGGTGCAAATATGGCAGCGGGCAGCGTCCTCGTCGCATTATATCACCAATAAAGAAAACGCCTAAAAGGTATTATATCATTGTTTCTTATTCCCCACACGGGGTGATGCTGCTATATCACCACTTTGTTGGAGAGGGTGTGGGCGGGAGGGAGATTACCTCCACATGTGGTGGACCTGTGAGAAGGCCCAGTCCATTTGGGATGAGTTGATTGGTCTTATACAGGAAATCACAGGGGCTGCCTTACCCATGGATCCAGGGATGATACTCTTGGGGAAGCCAGTGGAGTCTATTTATCCTTTGAGTGGCCCAAGAGCGACCCTGATGTCTCAGCTGTTGCTGGCAGAGTTTTGGAAAAGCAAGGAGGGACCTCAGGTTAATGTTTGGTGGTACAAGATCTGGGAGGTACCAGCCTCCAAGAAGGTGGGGGTGATGCTTCAGGGCAACTTCTCAAATTTGTATCTACATGGCTCCCATTGCATGAATGTGAGAAATATCCTTCACTTTCTGTCAAACCATGAATGCTGCGTCACTTTTCTCTAATCTTGACTCTTCAAGTACAAGGAACCCTAGTGGGGGAGTGGACGGTGGGGTTTGGGGAGTTCAAATGTTGTGTGGGTTCCTTCCTGTCTTTGACACATACTATGACTTTCTGATCATGTCCCTCCTATGCTGCATTTAGTATTTGTTGCTTAGGTTTTCAATGTTTTTTCCTGTTTTTTGGGTAAATGTAAAATTGATAAAGCTTTTAAAAAAAATATTGACATCTCCAATATTTATGGGATTTATTGAGCACAGATCTAGCTTTGGTTTGATTCTTAGGTTTGAGTAGAGAAAGAAAGAACAAGTAAATAATTTGTGATAAATAAGAAATAAATGGACAGAGGGGCCTTTAGGAGTCAACAGTTATACTGAGTAATTCACAGCCATTAACATCTTGACAGGGCTGATAACAAAATTCAGGTCAGGATTTATAAATGACTATGCCTACTCTTCCAGAGGTACAATTAACCTATTTAATAGAATATCCTCGAGGAATGACTAACAGGAGGGTTGGACCGGAGTAATTCTGTAGCCAGATTTTGGCGACTGCTAGCTAATCCATGCTGTAGAAAAACCTTCAGGATATGCTGGTCTTGGAATTTACGTGGCTTGATCCAGTGGCGAAGGTACGAGGCAAACGGGAGCGTCATTTGCAGAAATGTGCTGCCTATCCTGCAAGTCTTGTGGGATACCAAGGCTAAGGGATCAAGAAGCAGGAACAATCGCTGAAGACAGAAAGGTGGCTGTAGAAGACTACAAGACAAGGGCCATAGGATGAGACAGTTGTGCAGCGTTGCAGTAGCCACTGAAGAGCTGACACAAAGGCTGAGAGCAGGGAAAAGGAGGCAGGGAGCAGCTAGAGGAGAGCAGAGCTCTACAAAGAAAGAAGCAATAGGGGAAACCTCAGAAGAGAGCCACTGGTGCCAAACAGACCTGAGCAAGCTCGAACTGCAACTTACCTCAACCCATGACAAAACATTTTCTTGTTGAGCTCAGAGGTCAATGGACAGTAATCTGAGCATTCCTTGTGTTTGTAGTGTCCAAAGTTGAGACACTTTCCTGCATGTTGCTGCAAGGTTTTCAGACTTGCCAACTGTTTTCTGTGAGGACTCGTATGGTGGCTGGTGGACTTCTCTGCACACTTTGGCTATTAATAAGGCTGTTTCCATCTAGCTGGAGTGCACATTTTGGTTACACATTCATCTTCCCTTTCTATAACCTTTGGATCCTCTAAACATGGGTTCAAGAGCCCTTTCATAGTATGCAGGGCTGGTAATTGATAAGCTCAGTATTCAGATTTTGTCCAAGTGTGTTATCAGTTATATCAGCATGAACCCCCTTACTGTTATTTGTTTTCAGTGTGCAGTCCTAAGTGCCTCTGCTTCATTCATCATCATACTCGAGATATCAGCTTGAAAAACCCAGAATATATGCAAGGACTGCAACAAGGAAGAATAAAAATGATATAATGCATGGATTACCTAGAGATCACTTTAATTACTATTGAGAGCTGTTATGATGTCCATTGCCTAGGTCTTGGGGCTTATAGTGGTATGATAAAGGGGGCTGGTACCTCTGCAATCTAGTAAATGTTGATGACATACAGCAAATCATCTGGCCACCCCCATAGTCACCTTCGCCTGACAAGGACCATTCACTGGACACCCTCAATGAGCCTAGAAGACACTGCCACTTTAAGAACCTGTGATACGGAACTGTTAAAAAAGCAATTAACATATGAGGTAATGTAACATGGTATTATATAGCGCCCTTTGGCCAGTTATGGTGTTCTTGCTGCGCATGGCGCTGTAATAAAGGAAGGCAGGGTGTGTATAAGACATAGCAGGACGGCAGATGCAAATGCCTTTGGTGTTGATGGATGCAGGTTAGATATGAAAATCTCTATATTTTTTGTGGTTGGTACCGATCGGCGGATTAGCTACAGGGACAGTCTCGAATTGAGGTGTGCAAACATTGGCAGCATGGTTGCTGATAGAAGATGTATAGGGTCTGAGTCTGGTGGTCATCTGAAGGTGTGGGAGAGGTGTAAGGATGCAAGATTTTAGTAGTGAGTAATTAGTCGAGGGATGAAGGGGGCAGAGAGGGATGAGGGTGTGATGTGGTGAGCTGGGTTGTTTTTGCTTCCTGGCTCTTGTTTTCGATTTCACTAATATTAAGGTACACACCAGTGTCACGCAGCAGAGGTTCCAAGATGGTAGTGCCAAGAGTTTCGAAAATGTGTTCCCAGTGAAAAGAGTTTTCAAAAGATCTTTTCACTGAAAGGTCGCTTTAGAAAGACTGCTTCCTGACCGCACAGAGCCGTCTTTCTAAAGTGAAATGTCACGCCCCTGCCGCACACTAGTGTGCCCAGGGGCTGACATGCTCTGCAGGACCAGGAAGCGGAGGAGAACGGGGAAAAGAGAGAGAAAAAGAGACAGAGAGAGAGTATGTCTTTTGGATTAGGGGGAGGGGGCAGGAATTCAACGGGAGTGGGCTGGGGCAGGAATTCCACAGGAGTGGGTGGGGCGAGGGGGTTGGGGCAGGAATTCCACGGGAGTGGGCAGGGGGAGGGGTCATGGGCAGGAATTCCACTGGAGTGGGCAGGGGGAGGGGGCTGGGACAGGAATTCCATGGGTGTGGTTGGGGGGGGGGGCTGGGGCTGAAATCCCACTTGAGAGGGTGGGGTGGGGGCAAAAGAATGGAGAAGAATGGGGAGCTCGAGCGGAGAAACCCTACAAATATATATATTTTTTAAAACAGCATTTTAAAGGTCTCAAGAGAAAAAGACCTTTACAATGCTGATTTTACGAGAGAAAAAAAAGAAAAAAAAGGAAAATCGGGCATTGTAAATCTGTCTTTTTCTCTTCAGACCTTTAAAGAACCTGAAAATGGCTTGCCGTTAATTAAACCACATTTCTGTTGCAGAGTTTTTAGATAGTTGCTATTATTTTTCCTTTCTTTCAAAGTGGTTGCTTGAAAAGCCAAGTATTAAGCGGTTTCCCCGAGTCCAGTGGTTCACTTCCAGGCAGAAAAGTTTGGGTAGGGTGTTCCACAGTTTGAGGCCAGGACTTTAAACAAATAAATAAAAGAAAGAAAAAAATAAAAGGATCATCAGTTTCTTGTTGAAGTTGGGGATACTAGTGCAGCATTGCTGGAAATCAGTTCTAGATGATATGGGGCATTTGGTGAACATTAGCACCTTGTACTGCTACGGCTCCATGCAATTCTCAGCTGTTCAATTGCATTATAGCACCCCCCTATACCTCCTATTGCTAGCCCTGTTACAATTCCTAGTCTCTGATCGTGTCCAGCTCTCTAGCTGACCACTCAGTAAAACAGGGGCAAACTTAACTGTCCAATTGTGCCACAGTACTATAGATAGCTCATTCGCTGACCCGAAAAAACTATTCTTCATACTCAGCCACTGGAACTGTTCCTTGTCTAGTCTCCCACCACTTAGCTCCCCTTCACCCATGTTAGGGAGAATTCTCTGTTTAGGCTGAATTTCCAAACCTAGTGAGTCCCCCAGCAGCTTTGCTGGATTTCTGGAGTTTGTTTTTTTCTCCTGCCAAGAGTGAGACTCTTTTCCTCACACTCTTGGACATGATTTGAGGGGTTCCTTTGACTGTTAATGTGTTTTATGGGCTATGGGGTCTTTTACTCCATAGGGTCTCATGTGTTTTTACTATGTGTTACACAGCACCCGCAGTGCAGTGACACAGGGGTGTCATAGTGACACCCCACCATAGACTCCATACCCTGGGACAGACTACTGTCTCCCAGGGCATGTAAAGTCACCATTGGCTTTACTAGTCCCAAATTATGAACAGAAACCAGTACAAACCATCATATTGTGGACTTACTTGTCGGGGCAATTCGATTGCCCCGGGGTCTGTTATTCGAGGGGGCACGTCTCCGTCCCCCCTGGTCGAGTTTTGGCTGGTGGCAGTGGATACTACTTTTTATATTCGACCGCGAATATATCTCTATGGGATTTTCCCATTGTTCAAGGCTACCAACTTTAATTATTTAATTCCTATAGCCTCGAACATACCGCCGGGTTATTTATTTAATATTAATTCACCGGTTGGTATTTTTTGCTAGAACTCTATTCTAAAATGGCGTTTGTGTTCTCTTCTGTGACTCCAACCCAAGTCGAGCCCTTTGTTCCACTTTTTGGCGGGCTTCTCCACAGAAGCTTCCAAAAGTGGTGCCACTCTGTCTGGGTACCACAGGGGATGTGGGAGGGGGTTTAGGCACCCTGGACTGAGTTGCCTTGGCAACTCAAGTTGCACTCTTGTGTGATTGGCCCAAGTGGTGAGCCGGCCGGCTCACCACTTAGCATGTTTGATTGACAGCTAGGCTGAATGAATGCATAAAAGCAGGGCTTTTGGGACTGGAACTTCAGAAGTCGCCACAGGACCTGAAAATCCGAAGAGGGAGAAGCTGAGCCGACCTCCAACAACGACACCACCGGTGGAGCCCTGCTGAACCGTCTCACCACTTCCCGACGACAGAGGAGATCTTCTTGCCGGAGAGTCTCTTCCCCTTGAGCTGGTGGGGACAACCGGTTTGCTTTCCTTTTCGCCTACCAGGACGTCTAATGGTCGAATTGCCCGTGCCAAGCACCCCGGCAACCGGATAGCCACTTACCACTGAACCGCGAATAAAAGGACCGCTCCTTTGAATCGAGAAACTCCGCGGCTGGTTTCTTCCCTGGCAGTACAACGACCTTCTGCTTTCCTCCCCGACGAGATCTTCTCTTCTGCCGGACGAAGCACCGACTCGCAACCGCTGCCAGGAACAACTACCCCCGCTGGAGTGTTCTCACCATTTCAAGGTACTGTGTCCGCCTGGCCTCCCTTTCTATAGATTGCTACAAGGTGACAGTAAATCCTTAACTTTCTAGACTGGGCTGGTCTCGTTAACCATCTAACTGGTCCTTTTCTTTTGGTCCAACTCCTTTCTGAACCTTTGAGACTTTTGTGCACTTTTCAACCGTGTGCCCTTGGACACATTTCGTTCTGATCCTCTTAAAGTGGATCCGGCTTTCTGGAACTCTAACTTCACGGTTTTATTCTGCCTTCCTCTCTTGCAGTGTTCTTTTGAAAGTGGTGGGATCTGTTTCAGTTTATGCTCCGCCTTTCTCTCCCTTTTAACCGAATTATTAGAGTGCCATCTACGTTAAGCGCTCACCGCTGTCTGAAAATAAGTGGTGCTTTACTTAAGACTTGTCTAATATTCTGCGAAGGGAGTGTATATACTTTAGTAACTGTGTTTTTGAAATTGCTTGATATTAGTGCCAGTGTGTTTTTACAGATGT
This sequence comes from Ambystoma mexicanum, assembly GCF_040938575.1. Lineage (NCBI taxonomy): Eukaryota > Metazoa > Chordata > Amphibia > Caudata > Ambystomatidae > Ambystoma > Ambystoma mexicanum. Next base: position 670,918,602 of record NC_090936.1, read on the forward strand.
GTTTTTAAATAAATAATTATATATCGTTTACACCAAAGCTCTGGTCAGTGTTTGCTTGTTCTACTGTATTTACTTGTCCAATTGTGTATGCTCTGTATACTGCCTAACTCTTCTTGAGAGAAGTCTGACTGCTCAGCCACAGCTACCAGGTAAATCTGGGTGGTGCAGACTGCTACCAATTCGGTTTACTGCTAACTCCTGTAGTCTTAAACTTTTTGCAGCGGTCTCTAAGGGAACTGCACAGGTTTCTCCCTAACAACCCGCATCTAGCATCTTGCTCACTTGCCATGGCTACCTTAAGAAGAGTAACGCTCACGATGGCAACCATCCTTCTCTTATTTCATGCCATAACACCTACCAACTTCCTACCTGCCTTGCAGACCCCGCTCCTTCAGATACTCCACACCTAGTCACACTCACCACTGAAGCTCCATTCTCCCCTGCAGAATGGATCACCCGCTTTGCCACCCCACCAACTCCTCTGATTCCATGCCCTCTCCAAATAAGAAATGCAAGACTAGGTTCACCTTTATGTTACAGGACCACGATCTACAGGGCACCTGCCCCACACAATGCCAAACGAGCCCAGCACACCTCAAACCCCTACTCCTCCCAACACACCAATTGGCCTACACAGCGTCACCAGCTCCACCACACGCCACAAACCCCCACAAGGAGCCCAAATCATTGCCAGGCCAACCATTAACGGAGCTCTTATCAACGTACGTTCCCTAGTGGCGCACACTCAAGACATTGCTGACCTAATCACATCCAACCATCTAGACTTCCTCGCTGCCACAGAAACCTGGTTACACCCTGCTGCAGGCCACACCTTACCTCTTGCCATTCCTGAGAATTACACAATCATCTGCTCAGACAGTCACAGGGAAAGGGGGTGGAGTGGCTTTCATAGCCAAATCGCACACGAACTGTAGAGAATTTCCAAATCCAGGACTACTCTCAGCAGAACTCCTCTCTGTCAAACTCTCACTCTCTGACACCCGGGCTATCCTAATCCACCTCATCTATCAATCCCCAGGTGCCATCTCCTCCTTTGAGGAAGACATCACCCACCTAACCCCAAACACCAAACCAGGCTCACACAATATTCTACTGAGCGACCTCAATCTAGGTCTCCATAACCCTAAAGATGCCAGTGCATCTATGCTGGATGACACATTACACAATTAGGCTTCATTCAACGTATCAACGAGACCACCCACTCCAAAGGCATAACATTGGACTGGCTGGCCGACTCCAATTGTGATATCACTCTACTCAACATTTCACCATGTGCCTGGACTGACCATCACTGTATCACCTTCACCATACCTAAAAGGTGCTCACCATAGCATAACCACCACCACTGTACCAAAAGCCCTGTCCAGGAACAAACGTAATTTAACCCTAGAGAACCTGCGACCACTACTACAGCCTATCACTAACCCTCAGCCCAACACCAACACAGACCCATCCACCTTGGCTGACTTGTACAATGACACTCTGGAACAAGCCCTGAACCAAATTGCAACACTAAAACTGAGAAAGGCTAAACCAGCCGCCCACCTAAACAAATGGTTTTCTGCAGAAGTAAAAGTGCTACGCAATATCAAAAGAACCTTGGAAGCTAGTTGGAGAAAAGCCCCCTCTTCTCCCACTAAAGAAAGGTTCTCCATTGCAGTGGCCACATACAAAGCGGCCATTGCCAACACTAAAGGAGATTTTCAATACTAGAATCCAGAATGCTAAATCTGGTACTAAAGAACTTGTCTCCATTTTAAGAGAACTGGAATCCCTGATGCCGCGCATTGACGACTGCATCAAGGATAAAGCCTTGTGTGTCAATATCTAGCAAGCTTTATCAGACAAGGTAGCACTCCTACAAGCTAAGATAGAGACCAGAAAGGCCAGCCTTGCAGCTAATGCCTACTCGCGTAACGCGCCTAGCCCAACTCGGCCCTCTTGTCCCCCTTTCCACTTCTCCCCAGTTACTGAGGAAGAAGTGGTAAACATAATTTGCGAGCCTCAAATCTTCCAATTGCCAAGGAGACTCATGCCTGGTGTCAGTTATCAAGGATGGTGCTAAAGAACTGGCACCATTTATCACTGCCTTGATTAACTATTCCTTTAAGAACTCCTCAGTCCCCAATAACCTCAAAGAAGCTTGAATGCCTCTATTAAAAAAAAAAAAACCTCCACCCTAACATACCGACCTACTACAGACCCATTACGACTGTCCCATTTCTCCTGAAGATCTTAGATAGAGTGGCATATCTTCAAATTACAAAGACAATGGTAACCTGCCCATCCTGCTCTTGTTGGATCTGTCTGCAGCCTTCGACCTGGTTGACCATCAAATCCTGACCAAACACCTGTCCTCGGCTGCTGCATTCTCACTGAATGCCACCAAATAGATCCAATCCTTCCTCTCTAATAGGACTAGGGTCTTCGCACCTTCGGCTGCGGCTGACCCAATCCCTAACCAGTGCGCAGTACCACAAGGGTCATGTGTTCCTCCCACGCTTTATAATATCTTTACTAAGCTCCTTTTTGATCGTCTTGATGATCTGGGTGTCACGTACACGAACGACACCCAGGTCCTCATTACAATTAACGGTTGCTATGAAAAAGATACTATAAAACTAAATTAAATTTATCTAGAAATCAAGGCCTGGATGGCTACGCATAGCCTCTGTTTAAATGACAAGACAGAACGGCTGATCATCAGTACCCAAGCCCGTCTCAACAAACTCGACCCCCAATACCATTCATTCACCATCGACGGCAATATCATTAAAGTCGCCAAAGAGGTCAAAAACCTTGGTGTCTACCTCGATTTCACTCTCTCACACAAAAAGCAAATAAACTCTACAGCCAACGCCACAGTTTACACTAATAAACTTATTAATGCTTGCAAACCCTTTCTGTCCACTAGCAGCTGCCTCACCCTAGCCAGGGCACCGATTTGGTCCAAACTGGATTACTGTAACACTATTTCTTGGTTCCACTAATCACAACCTGAACAGACTACAAGTTCTCCAGAACAACGCCCTTCGATGCACGCTAAACTTACCACGTACTACTCACATCTCCACTATCAGACGGGATGTACGATGGCTTCCAGTACGTGATAGAATTAAATTATGCACCCTTGTCATCACTCTCAAAAGCCTGTCCTTAACAGCACCCCTATTCCTAACCGACAAATTCTTAAGACATTGCGCCACCAGACCTACCAAAGCCTCTTATCTACATCGCCTGAACATACCAAAGTTTAACCTGAAAACAGCCGGTGGATCGAGCTTCCCGGTGTTAGCAGCAAAATGCTGGAACTCGCTCCCCACAGTCAGAGCTGAACCCTCCTTCTGGTCTTTTAGAACCAAAGTGAAGGACTTGCTTCTCACTCAGCAACCCTAATTCTCCACCTCTCAGAGCTGGACTTAGTTTGGATTGTCTACTTTTTTAATTACTGTATCTGCAACATCTCGATGCCTATTGCTTTGACCACTCTGTAACCTGGTCTTCACAAATGTTTTTGTATTCCATATATTGCATCATTGTTTTAACTATTCTCACAAATGTCACCAAGCTTCCTGTGTTCTGTATATGTAACCCATGTTCCATGCTTAAAGTGCCCAGATACCTCGGGTTAGGCTGTGCTATACAAATAATAAACTAAAACTAATCAGTGATTCACAAATGTGTAGATTTGTGTGTCTCCTGCATAGTTTCAGCAGGAGATGCCAAATGTATTGATGATGTCCAGTATGGGTATCAGGTTGAAAAGTAGATGCGAGATTGTCGATCCTTTGGGTACTCCGCAGGTAAGTGGGTGAGGCAAGAATTGTAGGGGCCCACGGTAGTGGTTTCTGTTCTAACTGTGATGGAGGAGGTGATCCAGTGTAGAGCTGTTTCTTTAGTACCAATATCTTCCATTCTTTTTATGAGGATCTCATGACTGAAGGTTTCAAAAGTGGCCGAGCTTTCTAGCAGGATGAGCGCACTCAGAGTTTTCATCCGCATTGTTTTTAAGTGTATTCCAGATGGAGTACGGAGCTGATTCTGTACTCCAAGAAGGTCTAAATCTGTTCTGTGCCTCATTCAGGAGTTGTCTTGTTTCGATGAAATCCCAGAGTAGACGATATATGATTCCTCCATATGTTTTGCCATGAGTCGTAATTGAGATCGGGCGATAGATGGCTGGGTCAGCTCTGTTTTTTTTAAACCAAGGTCTGATGTACAAAGATGTCCACTAAGCTGGGACTTTTCCAGTACTGATGCAGTGGTTGACAAAAGATAGGAAGATGGGCATTCGTTTGGAGATTTTATGATTCATTTTTAAAGATTGGGGGACATTGATCCTCAGGAGATCCTGATGGGTTGCATGAGTCAATGGTAACTTGTAGGTGTGCTACAAATGAAGACGGAAAGACAATAGAGTAGGTAATGGAAGGTGTTTGTGGGCAGGAGCGTTCTTTATTGTCAAGGTGATCCTGGATGTCGAGGATCTTTTAGTTGACGCGTGCAGCCATCTGGATACAGAGCTCTTGTGTAGGGGTAGGGCTTGCATTGCAGGCTGCCAAGTTTTTGAATCCTCTGATGATCTTATACATTTCCCTTTCACTGTGATGTGCCGAATCAATGCATTTTGAGTAGTGTGTATTCTTTGCTTGTGTAGATTGTTGTTTCTCCAGATTTTCTCCAGTTTGCGATTTTCCTTTAAGTAATTTCGTCTGGGCTGAACCATTTGTTTTTGGTTCTTGAAAGGTTTCTTAGGGGCAATACAGTCCAATGTGGAAATAATCCAGTTATGAATGTGATGGAGGTCTGCAACTGGTGTGGTAGAATTGGTTGCTTCTAGTCTTTCTAGTAGGGAGTTGATGTGTATTTCTTTTCAGACCTGGTCACTTTTGGTGGTTCTTTTGATGGTCCGGCGCAGTGTCTCTGTGAATATTATGATCAGGATAGATAGGTGATCTGCTCAGGGGGAGTAGATGGTGATTAAGTTTTCTTTACATAAAATGCCATCCAGCATGTGTCCTGCTATGTGGGTGGGACTCTTAACCATCTGATTGAGGTTTAATGCAAGAAGGTTCACTCCAAGTGACTTTTTAATTGCGTTGTCTTCTTTCTCAAGGCAGATGTTGAAATATCCAAGTGTAGTCAGTAGTTGGCAATCTATGGGCAGGATGCTGGCAGAGTCAACAAACTTGTGAGCAAAATGTGTGTTGTAGGAGGGAGGTTTTTAGATTAAGAGGCAGCTTAGTGTAACTGTGGGAGAGATGGAGCTAGTCAGAGCGAGCGATTCACAGTTTGGGGTGATGTCAATTGTGGGTGATGAGACTATGAAGGAGTCTGTGCACCAAAACTATGCAACATCTTCTCCTATTGTTGCAATGAGTACAGATGATTTTGAAGCCTGAAGGCATACTCTTGTGGGTAACAGAGGATTGATCATCTGAAACCAAGTTTCTGTGATGAAGAGTAAGTCTATCTGATCTTCAGAGAGAAAGACAAAAATGTCTGAGGAGTGCTTGGTAACAGAAGATTGATCAGGAGACATCTTGTATCTCATTTCTCTGTGGGTTTGGCTGCATGGACCAGTGCTGTTGGGTTGTTCATGGTTGCTTTTCTTTAGTTTCCCTGGACTCCACATTAAGGATGTCAGATTCAAAGAGGCTTTAGCAGGCTCTTCTTGGGGCCTGGCATATCTCTTAGTTGCTACTCTGGGGTTGTGGTGGATGGTGCTTGGTGTCTAGTGATGAATTGAGTAACAGGTAGTGTTTCTTGCGGGTCCCATCTTAGGGTTGGTTGAATGGCGGTTGGGTTAAATGCAGGCAAGAATGTTAGGTTGTTGCGAGTCCTCTTTTTCGGACCAATGTTAGCAATGTGGTTCAGCGGGGTACTTCAGGAGGTATCTGGAGATAAAAGTCGTCAATGGTCTCTTGAGATGAGGTAGTGGTTTGCCTGTAGAGTCCTGTGATGCTTGATCGGAAGGGGTAATGAGGGTTGCTTTCTATTCTCTCCTTGTTATTTTTTCCTTTCTGATTCTGCTATCTTTGCGGTTTCTAGGCATCTTGTCACTATGTGTTGAACCTGTGTTCAATCTGTAGTAGTTGAGGATCGGAAAGAGTAGGTGATATGGTAGAGAGAGATGGGTGGGGTGATATTTACCTTTTGATTTTTTTCAGCCTTAGTTGGAACTTTTCCAAGAATACCATAGATCAATTGATTTGTCGACTATACAGATGAGATGATTTTCTCGGGTTCAGGTTATAGAAAGGGTTTCTTCGGTGTAGAATTCATGATGAACTGTTTGTGTCTGACACTCTTTGTTACAGGGGCCTAGTTTCAGTGAGATAGGACTGAATACAACAGAATGGGTGTACTAGGTGTGTTCATTTACTTTGGTGCTGGTTATTCAGGCACCTACAGAGAGAGTCCAACCAGTTATTTGTTGGGGGTGTAGATGGAACAACATGAGCTACACTGCTATTATGGGGGTAGCGCAGTGAATTAAGGTCTGTAGGTGATTGGTATGCAGAACCTGTAGGTGTTTGGTACATTGGCACAAGCAAAAGTAAACCATGCATGCACTAGGTATTGTGGAGAAACCTGTGGATCCCCCACTAAAACCCTGCCTAAAGTCTCCTCCCAGGTGGCCAGGAGAGGGCATACGCTTCCTGATCCCAATCCTGGGGTTGGTGTACTGCAGGAGGATCACCTGGGTGGAGACAAGGACCAGGGTGGTGGGGGGATTTCTCAGGGTGAGACACAGTATTTCTCCTTGAAGAGAAATATTCTTATCACAGACGTATGGCGTATTGCCATTTTGGTATATTGTGGCCTCCTACTAAGTCTGGAAAGATACATTTTAACACTGCACCGCCCACCAATCCTAAAGAATACTTGGATAGGTGGTGACAACCAACAGGATGGACAATAAGGGACAAGTGCCGCGACCAAAACTACACCTGTCGCAGGGCAGGGGAAGTAGTGGATATGAGCTAAATACACAAACCACTGGGGCCAAGCAAAAGACAGCTCCCACTACACAGCATGCCTGCCAACTAGGCGGTCAAAGCAGAGTACCAAACACATATAACCATAGAGGTTGAGTGCAAAAATGCAAAGGCAAAGTGCTAAGAAATCGACTAATACTTGAAAACTATTATATTCTCTGCACAGCACTCCGCATGGACTTCACCACATTGCGACAACAGATTAACACCATATAACCCGCCACAACTGTACATGGGAATTCTGGCACCGATCGAAAACCGCACCTGAGCTCAAAGAACGGTGCAAACCGAACTGTAGCAGCCAACAGGACATCACAATTCTCACTTTCCTATTCCCACTACACCCTACTAAGCCCCCTGCCACTCCCCCCCACACCCCTCTTGACACCATCCTTTTCAGATCTGCCAGAGAGTCTGGGTACAAAAGCAGTAGTGATGGTGCGTGGAACAAATACATTAAAGAAGTAGCTCAATATAGTGTTGAACCCAAAGAACAAATCTTGCATACCCCCGAATCCCCATATCCTCCACAATGTCAAAGGTATGCCAAAAGGAACAACAAACATGTGACTTTCCCTCTCCCATCTGCCTCTAAAAATGTTAAACCTTATAATTCCAAGGGGGCGTGGCTAGAGGGCCATGGAGTAGGACGTGTCTTCCGAGCCGCTCCCGACGATCCGATATAATCCTGCATGAAAATAAGCTAAAAAAGGCATGATTGTGCTCAGAAATACACTATTGGATGTGTAAAGGCGTGGGGCAAGTTTGATGGAGAGCTGAGTCCTTGATGACTACAGGAGGATTGGCAAGATCAACTGAAAGTTTGTAGCTGCGGTGCGACACCCCAGACAAAATGGCCGGCGCGCTATAACAAAGGAGGCTGAGGTAGGCCCAGCAGAACCACGGTGGATGAAGATTGGCAGGGAGAGCGCAGCGTGTGGTATGTGAAGCGAACGGCAACTGCGGCTGAGAGAACTGCACTGGGAATATAGAACCAATGAAACACACCGTTACACTGCACGCCTGGCATCGAAGAGGCCCAGCCGCGAGACGGAGAAAGATGGGGCCCGAGCAGCCCACACGAAAGGGGCAAATAACTGAGGGGTTCGCTCGACTACCCAGCGTGGGGGACCTGTAGAGACTTGGAAGGAGAAGCAGACTACAACATAGTGCACAAGCTGCTCACGACGCACGTGAGCTGCAACAGACTACCCTCGAGAGCGAGAATTGAAACTCCTAGAAAGTGGACCGGGATAAGGCACAAGAAACATATAGGCCTGGCAGTGCCACAGCGCGCTGCAACCACGGAGGAGGAGGAACGGGGCAGCAGGACCCGCACGCTGTAGAAAAGTTGGACCCTGGTATACAGGCAGGACTGCACAATGTCGGTGAGAGGAGGCAAGACCAAGGGCAAGCAGCTCACTATGGACATTTTTGCCAAGCCGCAACAGACTCCAACCACCCCGGGTGCGGCAGCGGCACCTGTAGAAATATCCCCGACAAAAGAGGATCACTTGATCCTAACAGCCATTACGGAGTTGAAAGCCTCGTGGGGAACAGTGATGGCGGACCTAAGAACCGCTCTGGAAACCAAAATAGATGCGGTTGGGCTAGAGGTCAACCTGCTGCGACAAGACGTGAGGGTGCTGGCTGAAAGAAAAAGCGGCCTAGAGAGTGTGGGGAAAACCAATACGGAAACCAGCACAAGCAATGCAAAGGAAGTCCACATACTGAAGCAACAGGTCGCCAAGCGCGTGGAGGAGGCTGAAGGGAGAGCAAGACGGAATAATATACGGGTGGTCGGCCTACCGGAGGAAGAGGAAGGCCAGGACTCCACGGACTACGTGGAGCATTTGATCCTGCAAGAAATAGGAGCCGACAAACTTTCACAAGGATTTGCTGTTGAACGGGCACACAGGGCCCTGATGAGGAAACCACGACCTGGAGCCCCCCCTCGGGCGATAATAGAAAAGATCTTGAACTACAAAGACAGAGAGAAGATCTTGGAGTACTTTCGCAAAGCTGGAACGATCGAAAGGGCATCTGCAACCATCACAGCATACCCTGACTGCACCATGTTGGTGCAGAGACAGCATTATAGCTATGTGGTGATCAAGAGGAGATTGCGTACGGCTGGAATCGAGTACATGCTTTTGTATCCCGCAAAGCTCAAAATCCTGCACAAAAGTAGGGTGTATTTTTTAGACACCCCGGAGGACGCAACAGCATGGCTGGATATGCAGGGTTGTCCGGAACAAGGTGAGAAGCAAGATCACGATAAGTGAGGGGGTCACATTATGTAAGATGCAAGGATGGAGAGGGTGTTTGTTGTTTGGGGAAGTTTATGTGGGGAAACAAGCCTACGCAGAATGGAAATGTACTTGGTTATGGACTACACTTGTGGTGGGAGGAGAGGGACCCTGAGTTGCCATGGGAGACCTTAAATAAAAACTTGGAATGTCAGAGGGCTCAATAGTTATCTAAAGAGGAATAAGTTCCTGCTATATCTACGCAGACAGAAAGTAGACATAGCTCTGCTGCAGGAGACTCATCTTACGGAAGACAAGATGGAGATGATCCGGAAAAAATGGAGGGGGACTGTGGTGGGTGCATCATATTGGCCAGTGCCAGGGGGGTGATCATTTGGGTGGCGCCACATGGCCCGTTTTAACTGTTACAGTCCATGGTGGAGGCAGACGGGAGGATGGTCATGATGAGAGGGCTGGTGGAAAACAGGGAGATAAGCATCCTAAACATGTACGCCCCGAACCAAAACACGGCGGCATATTTCAGAATCTTATGCAACAAACTCAGTATGTGCCTGGGAGGGGCAGTGATCTGGGGAGGAGATTTCAACTGTGTGTTAAACCGCGGCGTAGATAGGTCAGATGGTAAAATGGATAGCCCACCCCAGCCGCTAGAGCGCTGCATACGCTGTTGGATGATTTCGGGTTTGTGGATGTATGGAGGTCACACCACCCCCGGGAGAGGTAATATTCGCACTACTCAGCCCCTCAAAACCTGCATACCAGATTGGACTATACGTTTGCCACGCAGGAGCCAATGACTGAGATAACGCAGACGGAATATAAAGCGAGGGTCCTTTCAGACCATTCGCCACTAATCCTGAGGTGGCAATACCGACCCCCGAGAGCAAAGATCCCGACATGGCGCCTCAGAGCACAGGCGCTAAAAGACACCATGAGGGAGGAAATAATAGACTATTTTGAGAGGCTTTGGGAGGCCTTTAAAGTGGTAATGAGGGGGGTAGCTATAGCTAAGTCCAGACGGTTACAAGGAGGGATCCAGGCTGAACTGCAAGATACAGAAAGGGAACTAAAAAGGGCATTAAGTGAGGGAGGCAACACCAAGGAAGATAATGAAGTAATACTTAAGCTGCAGCAGAAATGTGCGGGGCATTGGGAGAGACTGTGCAAACTATTAGACGTATATAGAGAGACAGTATGTGGGGGGGGGATAAACCAGGGAGGGTCTTGGCATGGCTATATAAGAGTGAGAACCCCAGGCCCACAATCAGAACGATAACTAGGGAGGATGGGAGCATAGTGGACACCCAGGAAGGAGTTAACCAGGAATTTGTGGAGTATTATCGACTCCTGTACGGAGATGATGAGGACAGCGATTGTCCAGAAATAGTAGAAACACTGGAGGATATAGGACTGCCACAGATCAGTGTCGAAGAGCGGGAGGAGCTGGATGCTCCGATTACCTTAGAGGAACTGGAAGAAGTAGTGAGACAGTTGGCCACCAGCAAGACCCCGGGGACTGATGGACTCCCAAGCAAATTTTATAAAAAATATAAGGATGGGGTGCTTCCTCCGCTTTTAGAAATGCTGAATGAAGCGTATGAAGTGGGAAGGCTGCCAGAGTCCCTTAGAGAAGCAACAATTATACTGCTACCCAAACCCAATAAGCCCGGTCATAACTGCGGCTCATACAGACCCTTATCAATGCTCAATCAAGACACTAAAATATTGACAGCTGTCTTGGCAAATAGAATGAGGAGGCTTATTGCTAAACTAATGCATCCCGACCAGACTGGCTATGTTCCAAACAGGAACATATCCAACAATCTTAAGCGACTCCATCAAGTCGTTGAGCATGCAAATGAGGACGAGGGCGAGCTGGCAATTGTATCACTAGACGCAATAAAGGCCTTTGATTTGGTCAAATGGCCGTGGCTGATGGTGGCCCTGGCTGGCTATGGGATAGGGCCTGGCTACCTACAGTGGGCTAAAATGTTAGATAGCGCGCCGCTGGCCAGAGTTAAAACAGGAGCAGTGATATCAGAGAGGTGGCAACTTCGAAGAGGCACTAAGCAGGGATGCCTGTGGTCTTCTATGCTGTATATTCTCACCCTGGAACCCTTGGCCATATACCTAAGGCAACAGTACGACCCGATAGGCATTGCTGTAGGAGGGGAACCGCATCTAATCTCTTTGTATGCGGATGACATGTTGTATTTAAGGCACCCGGAAAAAAAACCTCCAGTACATTCTGGAAGTGATGGAGAGATATGCAAGGCTGTCTGGTATAGCTGTGAACCCCCAAAAATCTAGCATGTTTCCACTGGGCAGGTACAAAGGTATCCCGTTAGAACAGCTATCGGTGCTACAGGTACCATGGGAGGTGCGCACGTTCCGATATCTTGGAATAGATATGTACCATACGGTGGAAGAGGAACATCAGTATAACACAGAGGATGCGATCAGGAAAATTGGAAATAGCATGATGTTTTGGGTGAAGCTACCCCTGGCGATGATGGGGCAAGGGGCAATGTTGAAAATGGTGGTTCTACCGAGACTCCTGCATTACTTTGGAAATATCCCATACCTGATAACAAGGCGGACCTTTGCTAAGATAGAAGGCATGTGCAGGGATTTCCTCTGGCATGGGACGAGGAACATGGTGGCCCTTTGGAAGCTACAAAACTCATATGAGAAAGGGGGCATAAAACTGCCAAACTATGAAATTTACTACATAGCAAGCCAGCTGCAATATGTAGCCAAAAGGCTCTCTGAAGAGGCAACCTCGGAGTCCAGGCTGTTCCGGCAAGACTGCACCCCATACTTCCTAAAGGAATTGATGTGGCTGCCTAAGCCAGACATGGAAGGGCGTCCAAAGATGATGATACTTGGGTGGAAGATATGGCGCAAGGCCTGCCAGCTGATGGTGGATTCATTCCCGTATTCCCCGCAGGTACCGCTGGTGGCGCTGGCGGGCAAAGACAAGCAAGTAAGGATGATGATTAGGAAACACTGGGAACCGATGGGGATAGCAACCATTGGTGATATAGGGCAGGAGGGGAATATAAGGGACTTTGCTGTGTTGGAGGAGGAAACTGGGTTGCACGCGGGCCAGTATATCACATACCATAGGGTGGTACGTAGAATCAAGGAGACATGGTCTAAAGTAGTACTAGAAGAAGAACCGGACACTACCATAGACACAATATATGACATTGCAGAGGGGGGACACAAGATATCCAGAATATATGAGCTGATGATGTCCAAGGTGGGGAAGGAAGTGGCACAACTGAGACGGGACTGGGAAGAGGAAGTGGGAGCCTCAATGAGTGATGGGATGTGGGAACGAGCCCAAGGGTACCACAAAAAAGTGTTGAGGAATGCAAGACTGCAACAGATACAACTGTACGTAACCCATAGGGCGTATATGACGCCCCAGAGAATAGCCAAATTCAAAAATTTAGGACGACAAGCATGCCCCAAATGTGATGAGGAAAATGCTGGAATGGTGCATATATTCTGGTCATGGCCAGTCATTGAGTGTTTTTGGGGTGAGGTGGCGCACAGGTTAGCCGAAAAAGGAATCAAGATTGTGGTAGATACAGTGTGGGCCTGTTTGATGGGAGGGTTTCCGAGACCACGTAAACTCAAGCATGTGAGTAAATTAAAGGATCTAGCGCATGCACTTGCAAAGAGGAGAATTGCCATGGGGTGGAAGGCATGCAAGAGACCACGAATAGAAGTATGGTGGAAAGATCTACAGAAATGGGCCAAGGCGGAAACTGCGGTATGGGAAGATGCAAGTATGATCGGGGGGCGGGGGGGAGAGAGAGGCTGAGACCCTGATAACCTGGAAACAATTAATAGCAGAGTTATTTGGTTTAATACGAGACCCAACGGAAACCATGGAGGAGGAATCCTTATTACAAGATGCAGAAACAGAACAAAGGGAGTAGGCTCGAAAGGGGGGGAGGGAAGGGTAGAAGCAGTGGACATGTTAAACCGAAGTATCTTTATAATGTTACTGCACGCACTGCAAGTTTGGTTTGTATTGTTTGTTGAAATAAAATTAATACATTTTTTTTTTAAACTTTAATTCCTCTCTTAATATCCAGAAGTAACGTTATCTATAAAGCTTTTAAAGAAGAAAACTACATTTCTCTGTAGCGGACTACATGTCCCTTAGGGGCCGATGAAGAAGAGGGCTGGCGGGGCATGTAGGAGCCAGGGACAGGCAGGCAGGCCTAATGGCTTTTGGCAAGGTCAGGCAATTAGTCTGAAGTGCCTGTACCTGAAGCCAATTAACCAACCCGAGGGGTATAAAATGAAGGAGCAGTATAAAGAAGCTGAAGCAGGAGCTGGAAGGTCGGCAGAAGCAGAAGAAGCAGAGTACGAGGCTGGCTGTTCACTAGGAAGTGTGACCACAGAAGGGACGCCGGAGCAGAAGGAGAGCAGGTTTCACCTGCAGGCTCTGAGTTGGTCCTGTGCTCACAAACCCTGGTTCGCTTTGGCAGCATTGGAAGACGCTGGGAAAACAGGCAGTCTTTCCAGGTGCGATTAATTGCTGTGAATGCAGAGCGGATGTCATCTATCCACCCAAGGCCCATGTGCAGAAGCGAGCCGAGGGAAGCTGGAGAAGGGAAGACTCTCCATTAACGAGGCTGGAGCGGAGACACCCCTGTGTTGCAGAGGGGTGTGGGTCAGAACAGTGCTAGTAGCAGTAGAAGAAGTTAAATCAGGAAGCAGAAGCAGCCCGCAGTCGATGTGATTGTCGAGTTGGTAAAAGGAAGCGCTGTACTCCAAATCATCAAGGAAACCTTGCTGGTACCTGTAACCAGCTTAAATAACACTCATGTGCCAGTAAAAGCGAGTAGAAATTGTTTGCAGAAGTGGGAAGTCAATCTAACAAAGGAATTGTATCACATGCGTATACCAACAAAGCTAAAGTGCCTGCGTGAAGAGAAAGCTTCTCTTTTCCCCATTGTTAGATATAAACTGTTGCCAAGCGGTCATGGGTCTCCTATTAAAGAAGAGAATGTTGCCGGTAAAACTCATGAAGTAGAAGTTGACTTTCCTGCAAGCCCACTTAACATCACAAAGAGGTCACACACAAGAAACAGTGTTTCCCAAAGTCTTTGGAAGCAGAACGCTGACCGAAAAGAGTGAATGCACATCTTTAAAGTAGTAGTTTATAATCAAGATGAATTTGCGTGTGTCTAATTTCGTTTTTACAGAGAAACACATTGCTTGGAACATACTGAACAATTACTACGTAGAAGTTGCTGAAGAACAAGCATACCAAGCCAGTAGATCAAACCCTTTTCAAGCGAAGCAAGCTCAATTAAGAACTGAACTTCATTGATTTAAAGTTGTTGAAGTTCCTGAACACCCAGAGTTGTCCGATATACGGTGGACAAGAGTGGCAATACAGCTTTGGGGACTGCCACTGGAGACAATAAATTGTATATATGAAACTGGGGAAGGAAGCTGGGTACATGTTAAAATAACATTCTAAATCTGTAAACTGGGACTGTTAAGTTGAGAAGAAGCAGTCTGGGAGCTAAACACAGATTGTATGGTCGCTGTAAGCCAGAACGGAAAGGCAAATATTCTGCATCTTCTTGCCATACAAGAGAGAAGAGTGCCTTGCAAACCTGTAGAGGTCGAAGAGTCTTGTTTAAGTTGCCTAACATTTTACGTCGCAGTAGCAGCAGAATAACTGTAGTTGTCGATACATTTGTCAGAACATTAGTATTTGAAGTAGTAGAAGCAGAAGCAAACTGTGGGACAAAGGAGCCAGCTCTCACAGTGTCATTGGCAGAAGGGAGTTGCTAGAGAGATAGCAAACCCTGAGACAAAGCATCCTCACAAATTATATTTAAAGACGCTGCAGAAGGTGTAAAGATGAGTTGTTGTCAAGCAGAAGTGGTACTTTGTCTTAAACTTCACCCGTTCTTTCCTGGAAGGAGGTTGTTCAGGAATACCATTGGTGCTGTTTTCTTTGTGGAACTGGGAAGGGAAACTTTTCATCAAGCGAAGAAGGAACTGTTACCAATAGATTTTTGTTTGTGTGAACTTTTGTTTCTTTGGAACGTTTCAAGACTTTACTTAAGACTTTTTTTTCCTTGGAAGAAACTAACATTGGGACATTCCTGGGGGAGCAAGATCTGCCCAGGCCAAATAGAAGTCATCCAAGACAGTGGTCATTTGGTAACCTTTTATTTATGTTGTTTATATGTTACTGAGAATGTTTTGTTGTGTAGTGCGAGGGTTAATTTTGTGTATGCTAAGGGGTTTTCCCTTAGATCCTATACTAGGTAGGGAATCCTCTGGTAGAGTAGGTTTAGTTAGGGTTTATTTTCTATTTTTGTTTAAAATAAAATGTCAAACCTTGAGAAAAATAAACATAGTTGGTGAGTCTCGCATTCCTGACCCCTCACAGTATATAGTGTAAAGGTGCAGAAGTAAAACTCTGACAGAGCGGTCTGTGAGGAGTCTGAGGGTGTACTCACTTCTTTCCCCAACATATCCTACTCCCAGATGGCCAGGGAAAGGCCATCGCTATCATATCCTGACCCCCGGGAGAGAGGATCATCTGGGTGGAGGAGATTCGGGGAGTGGGGATGAGGTACCCTTGGGTGAGACACACTATCCCCCATTTCCCTTTTCTAATGAAGTCAATGTCCCCCAAGCCTTTGTAGGTCATTACCATTCCCTCCCCTATCTTTTGCATGACTTATCTCCCAGTTAACACCACTTTGGTGCTGGGACGAGGAAGAGACACACCAGAGCCATACATCACACACAGGAACACCACTTTGGTACTCGGACTAGAAAGATGCAACAAAGACTGACAACAGACTGCAGAACTGGCTATGCACAGTCTAGTTGCCAAATGCCTAACCCAGCTGGCAGGACACTTAAAAGCCGTTGCTGGAATCGGCAAGGGAACGTGAAGGAGCAGAGTTGTGTGGAGGCGAGACCTGATAAAAACCCAGAAAATACAGAGTGGGATGCAGAGCCAGCGCAGCAGAAAGGCGGGCGAAAAGCAGGTTGGAGCAAGAAAGCCCTGCAGAGGAAAGCTGGTGCTTCCCTCTGAACCGGAGAAGCAACTGGAGCAGCCGGGAGAGAGCCTGAGAAGTACTGGCTAACAAACCGCAGCGAGAAGGAGATGGCGGTGTCACGGAGGCAGTGAGGTGCATCGACTATACCAGCGGGCAAGAGAGAGACTATATCTGAAGCCGCGAGTTGCACTCACCTGGTGTTGGAGTCTGCTATGAAGGCATCTCTCAGGAGCATGAAGATAGTGCAGCTTAACCGCAAAGGAAAAAACACACATGGATAGGAAACTAAACGATGTGTGGTTTTCTATTGGGTGGAAGTGCTACTGGACACACCTACTGTAATCATCAAAATGGGGAACCCGGGAGCTGTAGGTAAAGGAAGAGAAAAGGGACAGTAAGTAACGGAATGATACTAAGAGTATCCAGAGGTAAAGATAGGCAATATTCCTTACCTAAGAGTAGGGAGTTCCCCCTCCTTGGACCTAGCAATTCTTAAGACACAAAAACTAAAATAGAAGTCTATCAAAAGCAAACTGGTATAACCTTGTGAGTTTGCATATTCATATGGAGTCTTTTTAGCCTTTGAGCTATTTGGTTTAGAGCATAGAGTTCTGAGAATTGGCACAATCTAATTACCTAATTGAATACATGTATGGTTTGAATAACAGAGTTGGCCCGTAACACAGAGCATTTCAGAGGTTGAATTCCTTGCGCGAACAACTGGCATAAGACTGAAAATGTTTTCTTCCTGGTTGCTGTAATAAATCAACGCAAGGTGTGTGATGATGTTGCACATCCGGGGTAGGTGATTGGTAGGAGCCAATGACGTTGTCCGCTCTCAGTGAGCGTTTCGGGGCGTCTCCTAGCAACCAATGGACTGTGTTGCATATATTTTCTCCTTGGTTTCAGTAATCTATAAGAGCCAGTGTAATACTGTGGGTAATGTTTACAAATTCTAATACTGGGGGAGGACTGGCAGGACAGAGAATGCTTTACGAAGACACGACAGGAACTGCAACCCCACATCATCCGTCGCACAAGCCAAGCAAAACTGGTGAGTCGGCCCAGGAGCGCTGAGAGCCCTGGGGTGTGCTGACACAGGTGTCAAGGGGATATCTGTTATATATGAAAAACGGAAAAGGGAAATAGACTGTAAATATGTGAAAACCCTAATTTAAGTCAATCTGGGGAAACTACTAACAACATACAATAATGAAGCAATGAACTGTGATAAAACTATGAATACTAGTGAAGCGAATTGGCTATAAGTTAACATGAAAGCAAGGCTAAGAACCAAAGCCAAATAAGAAAGCATAAGTGCATGATCGGTATGAACATTGCCAAGATTGAAGTAGATGTCATTGCACACTAATGAAAGAAATGAATGAATGAGAAAAGCAATCCTTTATGCAAGAGAAACTTGCCCAAAAAGGCATCAGAGGTTATAAGCAGAAGCCCTGAAACAGAGAATAATTTTCCTAGCAGGAGAGTGTACTCTGAAGCTTATGTTGGTCATTTGTGAAGGCATCATAAAGTACGACACAGACAACAGAATTCAAGTTTAAATAAAATACGTTTATTTAACTGAAATGTCAGGATGGTTGAAGGCCAAACTTACCCTGGTGTCGTAATGTCTCTAGCTCTTACCAATCAGGATTCTCTGGTCTAGGCGCAGTTGTTAGACCAAATGGTCTACCCGTCACAGGTCACCCAACCAGGATTCCTGGATTTTTCTTGGGCTGCTTTCGGGGTGTCCAACACTTTCACCATTCAGAGTCCTCTGGTCTAGGTGCGGTGGTCAGACCACATGGTCCACCCATCACATCGCACTGCAACCAGGGTCCCTCGACTTCTTAGCCCAACATACGAGCTCCTTGTCTCTTGCTCCTATGCACCAAGTCACCCTTTCTTGACTCTGCTGTGTTGGTCTTCCGGCTTTTAGGGTGCAATCTTAAATCCTTTGGCTTCTCCTGGATTGCCTTGTGGCCCTGCCACAATGAATCACACACCCTTTGCTAAGAGGCGGTCTTGCTACACTACAAGCATTCATTAAAGTTCAATGTTCATTCTTTCTGTAGTCTTTATTGTGGTCAATTGTAAGGTTACATGTGATTCACTGTGTGACACTGCTTTACTATGATTAGAGTTTCAGTCCAGAGTTCAAAAAGTATTCTTATGTTTCTTAATCAAATTCAAGTTGGAAAGCACACTTCTATTGTTTCACGGTAAAGATGTTTTAAAGTTCATAATTCATTTTATTTGTTTACCTCAATGAGAAGTTTCTCCATAATGCGATGTTCAAAAATCTAAGTCTCATATAGGACGGTATTCAGTATATTTTTATTTTCTTGTAATGTTAAGTTTTCATATAGTTCGCTATGCAGCATATATTGGTTTCTTGAAATGTTAAAGTTTAATGTAGTTCGGTATTCAGTATACCTTGGTTTCTTGTAATATTAGGTTTTCAAAAAGTTCAACATTTAATATGTGGATTGGAACTGTTCGGAGTTCCCCAGTGTTTGCATGTGTCTGACACTCAGCAGGGGTTTGCTCTTGCTGCCTGTGGGTAGTCCTGGATCTTACTGGTGTTTACTTGTCCCATTGACACTCACCAGCGATTTGGTCCGGTTCTTGGCAGCATCTGTGGTGGTTACCGCTCTGGTTCTGGACCGGGTACACCGCCGACACGAGCCAAGCTCACCTTGCTGCTTGTAATGAACAGAGACAGAGTTCTGTGAGGACTGTGTTTTCCAACGTCCTGGTCTGAGTGTCCAGTCCCCCCACAGCGGTCCCTCGAAAGAGCATATGCCTTTCTGGTCTCTCTGCTTCTCCTTCACGGCCCTCTGTTCTCCTTCAGATCTCTCTGATCTGATTCTCTCTGCAGGCTCTCTCGTTTTATACATTTGCAGCCCTCTAATTGGCTGCAAGTGGGTTGGGTTATTGAACCTGCCTGACCATAGTTAGGCAGACATGCCTGACCTTCCCAGTGTTGGGATGCAGCATCCTCGTCTCAGTACCTAAGTGGTGGTGAAGAGGAGTAATCTGCATTACTCTCAGTTGCCCCTTATTTGTCTCAGTACTGTCAGGTGTTGTGTGTGGAATCATGAGGGGCATTGGCTTGTAACAGCAAAATAAGGTTGAGGGAGGGTTAGGTTGACTATTACAAGGAAAAGGGGGATAATGTCTCAACTAAGGGGCATCCCAATCCTCAAGGCCCTCCAACCAAGTGATCCTCCCTCGCTTTTCTACCGCCAGGGTCAGGTTCCAAAAGCGTTGGCCTTTCCCTGGCCACCTGCATAGAGGAGCCAAGGTGAGTAGGAGTGAGAATACCCTCAGGTTTCTCACACATTGCAAGTGAAAGCTATTATATCAGAGAATGGTGATAAAAGAAGAAACATTAAAGCTTCAAAGACAAGTGAAAGGAATAATTCAAGCCTTATTGTGAAGTTGGAACTGTGGCAAAATACATATGAAGCAGATGCAAGTAAGGTGGGTCAGTTGCGTGACCTGTAATGGGTGGACCATGTGGTCCAACAACTGTGCCTACACCCCACCTTAAGAAACGCCACTTTGTGATTGAATACATAAAAACCTTAGTGAATTGAAAGTAAGGAACTGAACTCTTTGAACTGGTGAAAGGTAACCAAACTGAAGAGCTGGGAAGTGTCCCAAGGAATATTGCATCTCCTGAAGAATTGTGTTATTTTGGAACTTGAATAGATCTGAAATCTTGGGTAAGGGAACCCCTTTATTGCAAAGTGAACTGTTTGAACCTTGGAGAAGGGAAAGCCCTTTTCCAACCAAGAGCTGGAAGAAGCTCTGAACTTTCATTTGACGACTACTTATTTGATGAGGACATCACTACACATTGTATGCAAATAGGTGTGAGGGCGAGTACAGGTTTTGGACACAGACGGACATTTACTTTGGACTTCCTGACACAGACTATCATTAATTTTAGTTAGGTAGGTAAATCCCACCTTTGTACAAGGCAAGTTAGGCCATTTTCCAACACTCTACATTGAGTTAATGAACGTTTGTACTAAAATCTTATTCAGTTGTCGGTGTCTACTTCATGAGGCCTTCACAGGTCATAGCGTTTTCTATAAACATTCATTCAAGCATAAAAAGAAAAAGAAACCTCTCTCACTTTAACTCTAAGAGGGGTTTCCCTGCCTCATCTGAAATAACTAGTGTCAGAATGTCCACAGCAAAAGTCCCAATGGCAGTCTCAAAATCCAAAATATGTCCTTTACACACTAAGCTAACTAAATCAAATGAAATGTCTTCTTGGTCCAGAGGGTTGACTCCCCTTCCCCTGGACAAAAGGCAGTTCTTGACTTAATAGTATTTTCCTAATATGGTTTCAGTCAGTCATTGGCTGTTTGGGAAGTGTCTTGACCTCCCCAGCCTCGAAAAGTAGTCCCTTAGGGTCCCAGACCCTAGTTGGCAGCGTGGGCTTCCTCTCACCTTATACTGCATTGAAGAACAGCCTGTATGTTTCCCAAGCTGTAGAGGATCCTTGACCCTGGTGTGCACTTCTGGTTCCCTCTCACCAGGTACTGTGACAAAGAATAGCCTGTACACACTTTCCAAGCTGAAGGGAGATCTTGACCCTGGTGTGCAGGCCTGGTTCCCTCTCACCGGGTACTGTGATGATAAATAGCCTGGACACACTTTCCAAGCTGAAGGGTGACCTTGACCCTGGTGTGCAGCTATGGGTCGCTCTCACCAGATACCGTGACAACGTTTTCCCCTCTGTAGACTTGGTTTACCCTCCTACCAAGCCCTAGTACAACTCTGTGCACTACTCTGCTTTTTTGCAACTGTGTCATGGTCTGTGGGCCTCATTTCCCAGCCTTTTGGTTTGTACTACAGCCTCCTTGAGCCTTCACCTCCATCCCACCACCAGCGAACAGTGCCATCCTAGAGCTTCCTTTGCTCTGCAGCGGCTCAGCGGTCTTGCTTCCCTCTGGGACAGCATGGTCTCAGACTGCCACGCTTCCCAGGTCTTTGGGGCACCCAAAATCTGTGACGTCCTTTTTTGGTTTTCATCTCGCTTCTTCCAATCAAACGCTGTGAACAATTAGACTGGTAAAAGTGGTTCCAATGGTTATTCAGTAGTGCTCCGCACCTCCTCTCCGTCTCAGTACTAAGTCAGTGCTGGTGGGTAACTCACTAGGAATCTTCCTCGTCTCAGTACTCTCTACATGGATTGCTTTAGAAAAGCAAATAGGGTATGAGGGTAGGCGTGAAGAGGAATGAAGTGAATACTGCATTCTCCCGATGTGGTCGTCACTGGTCCCAAAGGGGATTTCCCCTTCCATGAGATCCACCCACTGACTACCACCCCCAGGAGGACTATCGGGTAGCGGCCTCACCACCCTGGCTTCATTGGAAGTGGCTCCCCCTTCGGAAGCAGTGACGGCATCGTGGGATTCATCACAATAGGCAGTAGTAATTAGCCTGCAGTTATTGTGGAGTGTAAGAGTGTCGAAGAAAGAAGCTTACGCAAAGGTGGCATGGTTTTGGTTATACATTTTTATTTTTCAAATAGAAAACCTCCCTGTCCCTAGGGGTTCCCTGCCTCAAACTAAAACTAAAATATTTGTCAGAATGTCTGTCAAATCAAAGTTCCACCCTCCTGTGTCAAATCCTATTCTAACCCTCACACTAGAACTAAAGGATAAACTAACAGAATTGTCCTTCAGGAGGATGACTCCCTTCTCCTGCTTCTTGAACAGTGTTCAAAGAAGGTTCTCTTTCAACAGAAAATACCACAGGCAATGAGTACCCCTGCCCCCTTGCTTACCAGCTTCCCCCAGTCTTTATGCAATGCCCAGTTGAATGACTTCATTCTTGAGGTATAAACGTATGCAGTTTTCCAATAGAACCTGGTGTCTCCTGTACAACTCTCAGCCCAGCACCAAGAGAATACCTCATTTCTCCTGTTGTTACTTTGTTCAGTTCACCACAAGGCCAGGGGGAATGACTTCCTTCTACTAGCGTCTTTACCACAGCTCTGTGTCCAATACAAGGAGAATGACTCCCTTCTCCTGGTAATGCTTGGTATAGTTCTTTCTCACTGCTGGGGTTCCAGACCCTTTTCTGGTGGCTAGTAGTTTCCTTGTGACCACTGCGCTGAGGAAGATTTCCTCTGATGCTAGCCTTTTCACTGCTGTAGTCCCAGACCCTTCTTTCGTTATGTTATACGGTGCCGGGTAAAAGCCACCTTGTCCTCTTTGTCAAGCCCTGAGTCCCCTTTGGTTCTCATGTACCGCCCCTTAACTCTTACGGGGTTTGGCATGTTGCAGGGACTTCCTGGGATGGTGGCAGCGGGCGGAGAACTTTATTGGCGTCCTATTGCCGTTCCCCACTTTTCCACAGCTGTCAGTTGGCATTTGAATCTCCCATGCTGGAGACTTCAGACGCCGGCTGCTTTCCCCAACAGGACTGGATACCGCTGCACCTGCCACCACTGTGCTTCTCGACACGGCTGTGTTCGGCTCCACGGCCGGGCTTCATTCATTTAGCAGTCCTTTGTCCATTTTTATACTTTGTATCCAGTTCTTCCCATGAAGATTGCACAAGCCTGCAGATAAGGGCGCGGATGTGGTACTCCCACTGAGTGTCGGAAACTGATTGCTACTGGGTCCTGTTTTGGTACCACCCCCCACCTTCCCTGGACTCAGTTTCACCGGCAGGGTGAATGCCGCGGATAATGGCTTGGGTGTCGTGCTCCAGCGGAGTGTCAGGCACCCATGGGAGCAGGGAGAAGAAAGAAAACAAGAAAACTCTTTGTGGGAATACTTGGCAGGTGAGAAGCTGCAACCGGGGAAGGGGCCATTGAACTGAATTGAACTGTCACAAGACCTGGTAACTGCCATCTGTCAATTGTTTTTTTTTTCCACCCACCCTTATAACTCTCCCCGCTGTACCAATCCGGTATGGCAGCAATATCAGCACCGGCTTTCACAGTGGAGGCGAGGTCCCCTGGTTTACCCTGTGCCCTGCCTCAAAACTTCCCGATGCTTGGCAAACAGAAGCACAAGATATCAGTAAAGCGCAAAATGTTAGCTGTATCAAGTATCACCACCAACCTCGGGAGTACTAATAAGCAGTATCACAGCCCCGTTATGCTTACTGGAGAGGCTTACCATCTAATTAAGGAGATAAATGTAACGCTCGCCTGACTCCCACAGAGGCGCTGGTCTAGTCTGGGTTGCTGTGGCCTCTTCGAGCGTGATGCGCAGAACTCGGAACACCGACTGAACAGGACCCTCAAATCTTGCTTGTCTGGCCCGTAGGAATATCCTTCTGCAGATGAGAAAGGGGATTAACAGTCTGCAGAATAGTGCGCTTGCTCCCCCCTTCCCTCCTTCGTTCTTCTCTAACTTCCTCCGAAATCCCCGGTTGAAGCTCACCTTATGGTTTGAAAGGATGAACTCTCCATCCTGCTTCTGGTGCAGGGGCGCGTGTTAGTCCAGTTACTTCACTGGTTTTCAGAATGGCGCTGGCAAAATCCACTTGACTTTTCCGAGCGGAACGCCGTAAGTATGAAGATTACAAAAGTTCAAGTGTTGAGCCTCCTTTTCTATCGCCTTCCTAACCTGTGATCGGTCCTTTATTTCAGGCGCAGAATGAAGGCGATGCGTTGAGGGATTGATTTGCTGATGGTAAACTCAGGTGAGTTAGCGATGGGGGCGATCCCTCTTAATGTCTTTATATTCCTCCAGTAATGTCTTTTGTCCTTTCCCCATAGGGGCCGGGGTGCGATACCTGCCAACGAAGCGGCGCCGACCCGATATGAGGAATGGTCCACCAACAGAAGACCGGTAAGTGTTATGGCGGAAAATTAGGCTTTCCTCATATGTTCCTTCTGCTCACCTTTTGTCTCTTCTTCTCTCCCCTAGGCGCAGAGATGTGGCGACCGGTGCAGACAGTCGCGGTGGAGCCAGAAGAACTCCCGAGGACAGGTGAGTGAAGCGCGGCGCTGCAGCGAGCAACACGGAGCTTTTAAATGAAAGTCTTTTCTCAGGAACGCTAGCGTGAAGGTTCCGGA
Source organism: Ambystoma mexicanum (assembly GCF_040938575.1). Taxonomy (NCBI): domain Eukaryota; kingdom Metazoa; phylum Chordata; class Amphibia; order Caudata; family Ambystomatidae; genus Ambystoma; species Ambystoma mexicanum. The sequence continues at coordinate 670,943,017 of NC_090936.1, forward strand.
TGCACGTAAGAAGTTTGATAAAATTCTTGGTTTTCACCTTTCTCTTCCCTTCTTTCCTTACAGGTGTTCCAGGATGGAGGCGGGCGTGGCTGGAGACCAGATGCAGGAGCAGACACGGTGAGCGTTCAGCTGCTTGGATGCAGAACAACGCGAAGCGTGAGCTACAGTCTGGGCGTGGCTTAAATAGCCCCCAAAGTAGTTCCGGGTAAGTATCCTTCCCTGGCCACGCCCGAGTGGCAAAATAGTCCCAATGAAAAAATAGTCCCTTTCAGGTCTCAGGGAGGCCTGAATCTTGCAGCATGGTCTGCATCAGGTAAGTGCACAAAACACCTTCCTTTATGAGCCTGGCGCCTATGGCGCCAGGACTGATGTCCAACATGAGACTGGCGCCAACGGCGCCAGGACAGAGTCCAAACAGCCCCTATAAGGGGCCGCTGGGCTTTTACCCGGGGGCATGATGCCTGCTCCTGGGGGTGCTGAGCCTGGCCTGGTGCTCCGGGGGTAGGCATCATGACAATAAATCAGTTCCTTGAGTGTGACCTGAACCTTGCGGGTGGCCAACCCATGTGGTAATGACATTACAGCCCACATTGGAAAGAACACAGACAGTTTTGTGAAGTATAGCCGAGTGAGTAGAGCACGCAAAAGCCCCTTGCCCTGCAGCGCTTTGGATGAGGATTTGCCCATTCAAAGCAAGGAGACCAAAGGATGCATCGAGACGGTGCTTTGTGTTCCCACTACGGTAACTTCAAAGAATCTTTTTGAAAATGTCAGCCCCGATATGGAGGATGAGGCTGAAGTAACAGAGGGCCAGATTGGAGTGACTAGCCCACTGCCAAAAAAAGGGTTAGGGGGATGGATCAACCATATACAGAACAGGCACCCCACCACCAGTAAGAGCCTGCAGGGTCGAGTGGGTGTTCTGCTCCTCAACAATGAGACACAGTTGTGTGCTAATGACCCCTGTACCCCCGCCCCTACTGGATCACCCTTCATTATTCCCACTGATGGAGCAACCGAGGGACCTTTAAAGGAATGTAAATGTAATCTTGTATTAGCAGAATTGTATGTCCTAAAGCAGCTGCTTCTGCTTATCCTACAAGATCTCAATACGGAAGGTATTATGGGGGAGGTTCAATTGAGCACATGCCTGCACAAGGGTCCTCCAGTCATCTGTGGAGAAAGTCCTTAGTGACCCAGTGCACCACGCAAAGCAGCCATAAACCGCTAGTAAAATTACAGGCAATATAACCGACCAGACTGAGACAGGACATTGATGCCTTCTAATTTTGGCTTGTGTGTGCAAACCCAAAACAACCAGAAAAAAAAAATAACCGGTCACCAGAGCGGTCAACAAGTGAGTCGGCGGGATGGGGGATAGGGGGCTAAAATCACACATCTGAATGGCAAGGAAAGTAAAGGGGCAGCCTTGCACACGAACGCTCGCACACAACGAACTCGCCGGACCCGGCCAACGATCGGCTATCCAGCCCCCCCTGGTGCCCTTATCTGGGAGGACCAGCCTCCTGCATTTTGAAGTCCACCCCTTAACTCAAACGCGTGTCGGCTGTGTAGCGAGTTACCATGTCAAAAACTTGTCATTCATTTCTACAATGATGTTTTCTTTGGTGCTAACTGGTGTCCGGTCAATTGGTCGACAACAAACTGGTCGACTGCAATTTGGTCGACACCATTTGGTTGAATGCCAAATGGGCGAATTTTTTTTTTTTATTTATATATGTGTTTTGTGGGTTTTCGTGTGGGTGAAAAAAAAAAAAAGAAAAAAAAGGGAGTTGGGGGGGGGACCCCCCCAAAAAAAACCAAAAAAGGGGTAAAAAAAAAAAAAAAAAACTCGACCATTTGGCATTCGACCAAATGGTGTCGACCAGTTGTCCCGTCGACCAAATGTTTTCGACCAATTGACCCGCAACCATGCTAACTGACCAAAAATAAACAAATTAATGACTATGACCTGACTGGACCATATAATTGATCAAATCGCACAACAGCGACCATTGGACCACCACACCCTACCAGCGCCCAACTGATCCAGAGTTTGTCACCCCCACAATTCTTATGTATTATGTTGTACTTTGATGGCCGCATGGCCGAATAAAGTTATTGATGAGACAAGTCCTTCTTTGTTTCTGACTTGATCCTCAAACCTCCTTGGGACCAGCTTGCACCGGTGTTATCACAGTCAATGATCTTTATGTCTCCTGTGTTCTTCCACGTCTTATTCCTTTTGGTTTTAAGCCCTATGTTAGAACGCCGCATAGGCTTGTTTTCAATATAGTGGCTCTGGACATTAGGTATGGCTACGAAATGTCGGGGAGTAGCAACTTTCATTGGGCTGTACCGCAGGTGATAGTCCTTATCCCCAGAGGGGGGAGTCCTTCTCCATTAGGTCCTCCCGCATTAAAACACCTCTAGGGGGGACTATTGGGTAGTGGCCGCACCTCCCTAGCATCAAGGAAAAGGGCTCCCCACTGGGGAGAAGTGACAATACCTTGTGAATCGTCACAGGAGGCACATACACCAAGTCAACCTCTCTAAAATCTAGGGAAGCAGGCACATGATGGAGCTATGCCATAGTGAAGCAGGCACAAAATTGTCTAAATCTATAATGCAGATTTTATGAGCAACGCATTATGCGAAAGGCTCCTAATGCGTTTGGTATACAGTGAAGTGCAAAGGATCTAATCTGGCTGTGCACTAGGTGCTCATGTTTCAGTACTAAGGTAAACAGTTCTGTATTGTGACGAATGCTTAGATGTCATCACTTCTCCCTGAGGGGGAGCCCCTTCCCATGAGGCCAGGGAGGTAATGCCACTAGCCGATAGTTCCTCTGAGGGTGGTACTCAGCGGGAGGATCTCATTGGGAGAGACTCCCCCTCTAGGGACAGGGACGACCATCTAAGGGAACGGCGGTATGCCAACCCTTTATCAACTCCTACCCATCCTCCTATCCCTTCTAACATCCCTCTGAAGCCCAAACTTCCATTTGCCTCTAGCATTAATAACCCAAGATTAACTCGGAAGACGAAGTAGGGAGTAGGGATGACAATAGAAAGACTTCCCAGAAAAATACTGAGATGAGGAGAACATGCAGTGCAATGTAGCGTTCTCAAGAGAACGTTCATACACGTTCTAGTTGTTTTGCGGGATTCAAAATAAAAATGGATTAAGGACTAACCAAAGGGTCTAGCCCTCCCTGGAGGAACCACAAGTGTGAAGGTGGTATGGCGCGAGAAGAGGAAGCAGATCGGGATGCAGAGGAGCGAGCAGAGAGGTCCGAAGCCAGATCAGGTAGGAAGGACAACACAGCAGGTTGCCGAACGGAAGCTACAGGTTTTGCTGAAGCCTGGGAGGTGCGGAGAAGAAATGCTGCACAACCGGGGAGAAGTCAAAGACCTCTGCAGAGCCGCCGGAGAAGTCCCCCGCAGCCAGAGGGACCCCACTGCTGTTCGTAGATTCCCAGGGGAAATCACAACCCTCACAGACCAAGCACAAAGGTATGTGGGTTTCTAGGAAGGCATTGGGGACCGAGAGGGCTGTGGCAGATACAGAGGGGCCGCCATACTCTTGATGGGATTGGCAGGGAAGCCCAGGTAGCAGAGAAAACCAGAAAGGGGGATCTGCTGGGAGATCCTACCAAAATTGTAGGAAGCCAAGGGGAAGGTAGAAGACATCTTCCTCATCACAGTACTAGCGGGAGGACTGAGGAATAAGAGGAAAAGGGTGCAAGCCCACCCAACCGAGACTACCAGGACCACACTTGGCAGGTTAGTGAACCAAGTTGGTCCAAGCCAGGCGAAGGGAGTCATTCCCACTGGCACTGTGAACTGTGATAAGAAGCCTAGAAGGAGGCCAGTTGAAGGGAGCCATTACCATGCCATTGGGAACCGATTCAAGCCTGGTGAAAGGCTAGGGGAAGGGAGACATTCACCCTGGTGTTGTGAAATGTGAAAATAAATGCCAAGAGTGTGTAAGAACAAAGCCAAGGGAAGTTAGGTGAAGGGAGTCATTCCACTGGCATTGTGAACACATTGAGAACAAGATACCTGGAGAAGGGAGGCATTCTCCAGGAACTTAAGAGTGAGGAAACAACTATGGGCAATCAGGAATGTTGCTGTTTGAACTGGGACTTTACATTTTGAGTTTGAACTGGGAACTTAACTGCTTTACAATATGGGACTATGTTTGCCCTTTGGAAAGGGATTGAGACCTGGGGAAGGGAGTCATTCCCTCAGGTAAGATCCCACCTAAGAATTGGACCTGCGAGTCATTGTCCAAAAAAAGGGAAACATTCTTCTGGACCAAAATTCGTTTTTTCATTGGTTTAGTTGTTAGTGTAAGGGACAGAAGTAGGTTTTTGACGCAGGATTGGGGACTCTTGATTTACAAAGACATCCTGACTGACCCCTTTGTATTTTAGTTGAGGTAGGCAAACCCCTCTTAGAGTTAGGGAGAGGTACGTTTTCTCTTTATTTCTGGTATAATAAATGTGTATACCAACAACCATGCCAGCTGTGTGTCAGTCTCCTCCTTCTGCACCTTTACAATATGCAGGGAACATTTCCCTGGAAAGACAAGCACCCTTGGTGCAGTAAGTGTCTTCCCCTCAACCACGCTGAAGCGACCTGTTGGCACTGTAAGCTCCTTCGTCCTAAAACCATAAAAGAGCGTTGCGTAAAAGGGTGGGTGGTCTATGCAATGTCGCAGGCCGAGGGTAGCTCCCCCGCCGCCACAGCCGCCGAAAGCGATGAGGCCCATAGTGACGACCATGACCCCGATATGGATGCCCTTGACCTGACAATGGAGCCCTCGCTCCAAGCCGTCCGTCCCCGATAGGCACAACGCAAGTCATGCTATGGGGAGGTTACACCCCAGCAATGAGTATGCACCCAAATCACATCGGACTAAACACACAACCCCCAGTACCGCTTTGGTCTCAGTCAAAGTGGTCAAAGCAGTCAAAGGCGCCAACGGGTGCGTTGGGTTCCTCAGCAACACCCGCCGATTTGCAGTATCGGCAGCCCTCCCCGCAACCGCAGCAGCAGCATGCGTCTGGACATTCTGTAACTAAGGGCGCCAGCACCAAAACCCACGTCGACGCGCCTTCTAAGAGAGCACTGACGCTTAAGAAAACTCTGGTTGCGCCGAAGTTTCGATGCAGGCGCCCGCTCAGCCTAAACACCATCCCATAATGCCGAGCATCAGCAAAAGCCTCACAAAGATTGTCTCGGCGGCTGGTAAACGCAAGGATACAGAAGGGCGAGATGGGCCTAAAAGTACACTGAAAGACGCCAGAACACCATAAAGAGCGTCTGGACTTTACAGAGAGACCCCAGTCTTTGTCGAAGACTCTCTGTGGAAAAATCTTGGCATTCTAGACTATAGGATCCCGCTGGAGGATTCCTTCCCCTCTTTAGACACTTCCGGGTCAGCTAGATAGGGAGAAATTTGAGGGGTGTATGAACAGGCTAGAAAAATGTGTAGATTTTTCAGAGAGGTTTGCCCCAAAAAGCCCTTGTGAGGAGATCCCTTATGTTGTACCCACAGTAACTAAATACCAGAGGACTTCAGACCCCCTCCATGAGGAGGTCTTTGATCTTTTAGACCCTGAAGAGGTTCCTCCTGACCCTTATGCACAGGACCCTGATCTTTTCGATGATCCTCAACATCACAGCCCGAATTGGGGAGATGACCAACTGGTTGGTGAGAGCCCACCATGGCTATCCTCAACTCCAACCCCGGACCAGGATGCCATTGGCCTTGACTCTCCATTGTCTTGCCTTGTGCGTCGGGCTTCTACTGTGGACGACAAAATGGCGTTTAATGCCATTCTCAGGAAGGCGGAAGAGCACTTCCAGATAGCTACACAGGAGGCTGTTATAGACTCAGATTTTGTAGAGGACATTTTATAGCCAAGCTATTCCCCTTCTCAATTCTATCAAAAGGCGTATAGCCCCCTCTTTATTAACAGCCTCTCAGACTAGAGCTGTTAATCCTAGAGTGAAGAAACCATTTCAGTCCTCCCCAACCGATCACCTATATATCAGAGGTCATGCTACATCAGACTCTCTGGTGCTCCAGACTACGAGGAAAAGGGCGGGGTAGGGGTCTCCTTGTCTACAGGTGATGCCACCAGACAAGGAGTGTAAATGGTTATATGCACTGGGGAAAAGCTATATGGTTATATGCACCTACATGAAGCAGCATCTACGAAATCCACAGCATTGGTGAGGCGATATCATGGCTAAATAGCCTCCTTCACCTTTATTGGGCCTGCCCTCCGAGCCCTGTTGCCCACCAGAGCCCCACCTGTGTACCTGCACACATCCTCTGCTACGATCCGCCATTTTGTCCTATTCATGCGGCCTGACCCTAAAATGGCGGGTGCAGCGCGGCCCGAAAACGAGGCTGCCCTTGGTTGCTAAGCAACCTGATTACTCTTCAGCCATTCCCCTACACCGGTAGGCGGAAGCTGGCATCGGGAGAAGGCCCGAGGGAAAAGGCCGTGTTCCTCCCCAGTGAGCCCCGGGACACTACGGACCTGAGGCCAGATGTGACCGACCAGCTTCTACTAGCCACAACAATTTGATTGGACACTGACTACTCCCACCCTTAATGCTCCGCACTGCCACACCAGACCGTTACGCACCAGGGTAAGAGCAGGAGCTCTCCCTCAGCAATCCGCACTGCAGGAGCAGCACAGAGACACCTTGTCCTTTGACCTTTTGTCCCTTAAGGTAAGCCTGCGGGCTATATCTAACCCTTGCACTATCCTCAGACATGCATGTTATTTTCATATGTGCCGCCCTAAGTGCCATAGTCATACAATTAGATACGCACCTATTGCACATGTACCTTTGCTAGCCACTCCTTGCTCTGCCCAGTCTATGCCACAAAAAATTGTATGCCTACCCCATCTCAAAAAAATGTAAAAATATCAGCCTTCACTCCGTAGTGTGCCCATATAAATTCGAATCTAGCTATTTGTTGTGTTACTCTGCCACTCGAATCTAACCACTTGTTGGCCACAGCCCAGCCGCCAGGCCAATATAGTATATTGTGCATTCTGCCCTCCAGGCCAATATTGTGTAATCTGTATCTCGCTCAACAGTAATACATGCCCCAAGCATAAGAGCTAAACAAACTCACACACAATATGTACTCTCTGCCCGTCCTCATCTGCATAGTTAACACACTATTCACCTTTATGACCACACCTCACCCCCCTACACTTAAGCACCCCCACTACTATCAAAGCACCTCGAGTCATCGAGGACTCAGGATGGACCTCCTGCCCAAGTCTTCACACACTCCACAGCACTGATACCTAACCTCAGCCTCAGACTAGACAGACTCAGAGCCTGCACCCTCCCTTATCCACCACCATACCATCCCTACACACATACCACACAGAAATTGCAGACTAAGCTCACGCACCTCTAAAGTGCACACACCCCACCACCGTGACAATACTTCTATATGTCACAAATTCAAACCCACGCTTACTACACCTAGCGGTAACTCCTACTCTCAATGTACCGCTATACCTAAAGTAGACACCCACACCATACCCACAAAAATCTCTTGCCCAACGCTATACAAATGCGCCTTAATCAATGTACGATCACTCAATGCACACGCATTAGAAGTAAATGACCTAATAACTACCCAAATTCTAGACTTACTCGCGATCACAGAGACTTGGCTCAACAAAGCTTCCGGCCCAGCCATCTCACTAGCCCTACCACAAGGGTACGCCATCCTTAGACAAGATAGGATAGCCAGAACAGGAGGGGGGGTAACCATTATTCACAAAGAAACACTTTCTATCAGAACCTTACCCCATCAAGAGGAAGAAAATATTGACATCCTATCAGTCAAATTAGCACTCTCTCCAAATAGCACAATAAATATTCATATCGTATACCGTCCACCCGGTCCAACCACCAATTTCATAGGTCAAGTCAATCACCTCCTAGGAAACAACCTTAAAAAAATCCACAAAATCACTACTTATAGGTGACCTTAACCTAGGGTTCAATGACTCTAAGGACAAAACTGCTATCTCTCTAGCCAAAGACCTCCAAGACCTAGGCTTCTCTCAAAAGATCACTTCGCCTACTCACGCTAAAGGACGCATCCTAGATTAGATTATAGACCACAACTGTAACACAGCCATAACCTCCAATACTAGCCTCCCATGGACAGACCACAACCTTCTCCTATTTGACATCCCTGTCTCACTAAGCGCTAAAGTGCCTGCCAAAGCACCGGCGACCCTAGCCAGAAGTGCCAAAAAACTCACCGCTGACAATATCAGTGCACTCCTCAATCTGCCTTGCCTAGCGCCCCCATTCTCCGCTGACCCCAACATCCTTGCAGAAATATTCAAAGACACCATCACAATGGCTGTCAACACCGTTGCCCCCCTGGAAAACAAAAAAGAAAAAAAAGAAAAAAAATCCTTCCACTCCAATTCCTGGTTCACAAAGGAACTCCAGACTTTGCGCAAAGACAAACGCTTAGCGCTAAAAAATTGGCAGTTTAACCCCTGCGATACCACAAAAGCTAACTTCAAATCTATAGCAAAAAAATACAAAAACGCAATCTTCCTTGCTAAATCTGAAGCCTACAACCACCGCATCTCCAATGCCAACTCCCACTCTAAAGAACTTTTCAATATATTCAAAGAACTAACCGTACCACCTACATGCCCGGATGAGATCATCAAAGACGAGGCATGGTGTACAGGCATTCAATCAGCCATGCTTACAAAAATAAACCTCCTCCAAAACAAAATATCCCACCACTTTAATACCTTGCTAAAGCAAAGTGCACATGCACAGATAAAACCTAATGCAAAAGTAAGAAACATGCCCAAATTTGCATTGACCGAAATCTCCGAAGCCGAGGTCACTGACCTCAGACACCTCAAACCCTCACAATGCAAGGGTGATGTATGCCCCCCCCCAAAATCATTAAAGATTGCGCAGAACCACTCGCCCCTCTTCTCACAGCCTTCATCAATGCATCCTTCAAAAAGGGAATAGTCCCAGACAGCCTTAAAGAGACCTGGGTACGCCCTATCTTAAAAAAAACGACGCTAGACACTGCTAACCCCAACAACTACGGACCCATAACCACAGTCCCATTCCTCCTGAAAATACTTGACGAGGCCGCCCACAAACAGATTCAACTATACCTTGAATCAAACACAATCCTTGGAAAAAGACAATCTGGGTTCCGCAAGGGACACGGAACTGAAACCACCCTTCTAGACTTAAAAAACGAAATTACCAACATCCTAGACAAAGGCAAGCCCGCTCTCCTCCTTCTCCTTGACCTTTCAGCTGCATTTGATCTGGTAGACCACACTACACTTACCAGTCACCTGACACACGCTTCACACTTCTCAAATGACGCAGCATCCTGGGTAACATCATTCTTAGAGAATAGAGCTATGCAAGTGTTCTCTAACACAGCACCTGCAGCACACTCCATCATCCACTGTGGTGTGCCACAAGGCTCCTGTACTGCCCCCACACTCTATAATCATTTTACCAAGCCACTATTTGATAAACTAGACGCGCTGGGGATCACCTACACAAACTACACCGACGACACGCAGGTTCTCCTCCCCTTGACAGGGAATTATCACCAAGACGCCTCTACCCTACAGCAAATCTACTCTACCATACAAGCATGGATGGCTACCAATGGCCTCTGCTTGAACGGGGACAAGACCGAAATCCTCATTTTAGGACAGAAATCCACCCTCTCCAACCTCAACCCACTGTACATCAATTTCAACATAGACAACTGTATCATCCCAGTCCTATCCTCAGTCAAAACACTGGGGGTTCACATAGACGCCACGCTATCTATGGACAAACAAGTCAGCGCCATAGTCTCGGCCTCAGCACTGAGTATTAAACTCATTAACGCAATAAAACCATTCCTAACCAAGGATAACTGGCTCTCCATCGCCCGAGCAACTATAGGAGCCAAACTAGACTATTGTAATGCGCTCCTAGCCGGCACCTCCAAAAAAAACATATCTAGGCTCCAGACAACCCAAAACAACGCTCTCAGAGCAGCCCTCAGCATACCAAAAAGAGAACGCATCACACAAGCCAGAAAGGCAGCTCACTGGCTCCCAGTCAAAGACTGTATCTCCTTCAAAATTCTCACAACCACCCATAAATGCATCAACCTCACAGCTCCCTCTTATTTATCTGACACGATAGGTAGATCTCAATCCACGAGACCGAGAAGAGCACAATACACTAATCAACTAGCAATACCTTGCATCAACAGAACCAAAGCAGGAGGCATAGGCTTCCCCTTCCTCGCACCCAAACTCTGGAATTCCCTACCTACTGACCTCAGAGCTGATGCATCTCTCTTCTCCTTCCGAAAAAAACTAAAAACTGCCCTATTCAACTAACACCGTTCTCATGTGCTCCTGCTGCTCAGCGCATATCTGTAAAAAAAGTATATTTCGTCCAATGTAACCGTACGGACATGAACTGTATGTAACTAAGTATAAGCAACACTGTAACTAGCGCCACAATGTCTTCGGTCTGCTGTGTTCTCTACAAATGCGAATAAATAAATAAGAATAACCACTGCTGCGGCTTACTCCACGCGCATAGCCAATTATACCACCCTATTGGCTAGTTATTCAGATGGAACCTACTGCAATAGGGCCTGCAGGACATCCCAAAACCAGTGCGCACCCACCTACTAGCAATCGTATCAGAGGGAAAACAAGTCAATCACAACATTCTTAGGAATACCTTGGATGCTGCTGGAACAGCTGGTTACTCCCTGGCACAAGGTACCCTTTTAAAGTGCCATGCCTGGCCGAGGAATTCCGGGTTTAAACCCGAGACTCGGGCATCATTGATTAACAAACCTGTGGAAGATTTCAATCTCTTTGGGAAAGTGGTGGATGAGACACTGGAGACCGCCAAGAAAGAACATGAGACCCTAAAGTCCTTGAACCAAATGACCCAAAGGCTTTTTCAACAAAGAGGGGAAGTTCGCGCTACTCCTTTGGCGGGCAATCCTATAAACGTTCACCCAATAATCGGTATGGCTCAGGGAACAATTGGTCTTTGGGACAAGGTTCTAACACTTCCACTACTTACCCTTCCAAATGAGAATGTCGGGGAAAGGGAAGGGGTCGCAACGCCATCCCTAGAGGTTCCTCGGCATCTGGTCAAAAATGACTCTCGAGTCCGGGTCCCTCCCATGCATCCCTGGTCGGGGGGACGGTTAACATCTTTCATGCATGGGAGGGGGATCACATCGGACCAGTGGGTGCTCAAGACCGTCACCCACGGGTACTGTATAGAGTTCAGCTGGCCACCTCGGTACAGACCCCCAATATCCAGGTGCCTGACACCGGAACACCTCCAGATCCTGCTACAAGAGTTCAAGACCTTGCAGGAAAAGAGCGCCATCTAAGTCGTCTCCGTTCTACAGGTAAACAAGGGTATTTATTCAGTATACTTCCTTGTACCCAAAAAGGATATAACATCCAGTGGAATACTATTGTAAATATCTACTGTATGTAAATCGATATGTAAATACTTGCTATGTATATGCACCAGAGAAACCAGATATAACTATGTATATGCAACTAACTTTTAAGAAATGCGCCCAGATGCCTTTGGGCCAGGCGCGCTATACAAATAAACAAAATACAAATACAAAATGCGCCCGGTGCTAGACTTGCGCCCAGCGAAAAACTTTGTCAAACACCAAAAGTTTTGTTTGGTGACGCTGCAAGAAGTAATTCCTCTTCTAATGAAGGGGGATTACATGGCAACATTAGACATGAAATATGCATTCTTTCATATTTCAATGTTGCCGGCACACAAAATACCCAAGGTTGATGATAGAGGGCAAGCACCATCAGTTCAAGGTCCTTCCCTTCGGCATTGCCTCAGACCCAAGGGTATTTGCAAATGTAGTGGCAGCGGCTCACCTGTGCAAGCAATCCATCCCAGTTTATCCTTACCTTGACGACTGGCTCATAACGGAGTGGATCCCCCCCAACACTGCAGAGCAGCTGAGCAAACTTGATTTGGTGCTTTTAAAAGCATGATAGGCGCACTCAGTACCTGCATCCCCAAGCAGCCCCATTCTTTCCTGATTCCCTCTGCCCGCCTCCCGCACCACCCCTGCAACCTGATTGGGGCTTTGCACAGTGCAGCCCTCTGCCCGGCAGCCCCCACGCCTAAGGGCCCTGAGGCAAAGGGCGGCTCCTACATTGGCGGCTCCTAGATGTGTCTGCAGGTGTCCGCAGGGGAAGCCAATGAAGCCAGCAGTGAACAGGCACCATCAAAAACTTTAAGTGTGGCATGGGTGGGGTGTAGAACAATTACTCTACTCCGGAAAGCCCTCGCCACTCTACCTTACCTTTCCATAACATAGAATGCCATAGACTTACATCATGCATAGTTACAGAGATTTATGGCCACTAGCCTAAATCTATTCATGGCTGGACTGTAAATGTTACCTTATATTACATACTAACATACTTGCCAATGTTTACTAATGCCACACCTATAGAGAACAGGGAAGATCAGCCTGCCTCACATTTACACAAGTGTAACATTGTTAGCATGCACCACACTTAGATGGAATTCTTAACTGTAGCCTGTGTCACATCTAGATAACATCATGTATGTTAGCATGTGCCACACTTAGATGTAATTCGTAACTTTGGCCTGCGTCGCATCTAGATAGAAATGTGAATGTTAGCATGCACCACACTTAAATGAAACTATGAATGGTAACAAGTGCTACACTAGGATGGAATTGCGATCCCTGGCCTGCCTCACATCTAGATAGGATATTGAAGATTAGCAAGTGCCACACTAAGATGGAATGGTGAATGATAGCAAGCATCACACCTAGACATAATTGCAAGGACAGCAATGCCAATTAACCAATCCACTAACAATTTCACCCCTCTGCATACAACTCCCAAACTCTAACCAAAAACAACCACAAGCCTACAACACAACAATACGCACAAACTTCACTACACTGCAACAACAAAACAAACCATACATAGACTCGCACAACAGCGCACAACGACTACCGACCGTGAAACACCCCAAGCCCAGCCAACGGACCCACCGGGCTGAGGCTGCCAACAGCACATCACTGCTCTCTTGCACTTTTCCAGCTTAATCCCACTAACCCCTCCCCCCCGCTCTTTTTTCAGAGCCGCCAAAGCACCAGAGAACCACTCCGGTGGTGATTTATGCATGGTACAAATATCCTTTAACATTAGGAACATTAACAATAGTGGTATAGTTGATTTTACATAATGTGCCTAAATTAACATCTCTGTGCTAAAGTCGAATATAGAAAGCGTGCCTAACAGCGTCACTGTGCCAAAGTTTGAACTTAGAAAGTGTGCCTAATTTAACCTAATTGTGCTAAAGTTGCATCTAGAAAGTGTGCCTTATAGCAGCACTGCAGTATAATTGAATTAGGAGAGTGTGCCAAATAGCGTCACTGTGGTATAGTTGAACTTACAAAGTGTGCCTAATGGCGTAGCTGTTCTATAGTGAATTTAGAAAGCGTGCCTAAATTAACATCATTGTGCTAAATTTGCATCTAAAAAGTGTGCCTAATAGCGCAACTATGGTATAGTTGAACTTAGAAAATGGGCCTAATCGCATCACTCTGCCAAAGTTTGAACTTAGAAAGTGTGCCTAATATCACCGCTGTGCTAAATGCTGAATCTAGAAATCGTGCCTAATAGCGTAACTGTGGTATTGTTGAAATTGTGCCCAATATACGCCCCCTGTCCTGCTCTCGTGCTTGATCGTAGGCGCTTTACTGATAACCACCATATCACACTACTACGCTTATTCTCCCCTATACACCATCATTCAACTAGAACACAGCTGTACTGTGACGCATTAGGTCTAGCTGTTCTCATAATAACATGACCCCACAAACTCCACATCATCCTAATAGAACACAGCTAGCTGAGCACATTCCTGCTAGCTTAAGCATCTCCTCAGGCCTAACGCAGCCAGAACTCAGTCTAAGTGTCCACCCTGCAGACTGAACACATCCAACTGATTTCTTCAGCACCAAACCTACCGCTAAGAAGCAGCTATCATGCAACAACCACACCAAATGCACACATATCCGGTGCACCAACGCACCATACCACACTCCCTCTCTCTACTGACTGAATGCGGTTCCCGAAGACGTTCAACCTTGATACTTAAGGCGCTATATAAATGCCAAATAACACATGTATAAAGGCAATCTACTTAATCTAGTCATGTGCTGGGCATCAGGCAATACAGTCAGTTAACTATACAGTTGTGGTCTGATATAATTCAGTTATATGCTAGATATGCAGGTTGTAGTATAAAAGAGCCATAAAAGTGTGCGGGCAATGCAATGTTTCAATCTAGCTCTGTGTTGTGTGTGTAGACACACCAACAGACACTGTGGATATGTGCTTGGTAGGCAGGCAATTACAAACAGTGAAACTCATCTATGTGTGGTATCCAGTGATTGCATTGAATAGAAACCATTGAATGCCAAATGCATCAAAAAAATGCATCGAAGAAAAAGCATTGAATGCATTTTTTTCAAAGGTAAAGGTTTTATTTTAAGTATAATGGGTCTTAAGGGGTAAAACAAACAGGGGTTGGGGCCCCCCCCCATTAAAAAAATGCATTTGATGTTTTTTTTGTTCCTTTTTTTTAGATAAGGCATTCAATGCTTTGGCATTTGATGCAATCACTATAAACCCTATGTGTTAGGTATTCAGTGAGCAGCATGGTGAGAAGCAACAACTCAATGATTAGCAGCTTATGAATGTAGCAAATACAGTAAGCTGTACAGATGCAATGGATACTAAACACAGATTTGGTCTAGACAATTGCTTGGCATGCAGTCTAACACAATGAGTCAAGAATGTTGTTAGAATGTCAGGCAAAAACAAGAGTCAATCTAGCTAAGTGGTATGGTGTCAGCAGCATAGTGAGTTATATCAATTAAAATGGTTGTGTAGGCTAAAACAATGATTTGATATAACTCAGTGTTGATGTCAATGATGGCATTGTCCCTTCAAGAGATCCACACTTGGGGCACTTAGAAATGTAGATTGTGAACAGTGCGAAGAGAGCATCTGTTGCATGCCTCCGCCCCTGTCAAATCAAATGGGGATGCAGGGATTCTCTGTGCAGTTCGCAGAGCTAAGCTCCTTTCAGCTGCAGCCAGCTCTGGCACTACAAGCTGCGATCCGCTCTACGAATGGAGTAATTGCAGGGGTATGGGGAAATGGGAAGCCACTTACCCTGGACATCCATGTTATTAACACAGAACATTTGAGAAAACCACACAATAGGCCAATCAGAACTTTGGGGAAACCAAACCAGAGGCATGAGTGAAATCCAAAATTTGGGAACCGCCATTTGAAGGCTTGGTCTGGCGCACCATCCCCTTAATGAATCCATCAATGCAAGTTAATACTTACCAATCTAGTCACAGGGGTGTAAACCCATACAGTGATGGAGTTTGGAGATGGGTAGCGAATTGAAGGACTTTAGCGGGAAGAAAGAGCGTGGAGAGGAGGAGTAGGGTTTTAAACTGGAGGGGGATAAGGAGACTGTGGAAGAAATTAAGGAGCAACAAAGGAAGCATCAGGGAGAAGTAATTAAGGAGAAGGAAGGTAAAATTCAGGAGGGTGGTAGAAGAAATGGAGGGTGGTGATTATCAGGAGGAGTCAGAATAAGTTTGAGTGGGCACATCTAGCACAAGGTTGGAGGTACGGAAACTACGCAAACTGAAAGGGTAGAAAAAAGGCAGGAGAAGGAATGGAAGTAGCATGTGGCGGATCATCGTCAAGGCATCTCAGGTTGAGTAGAGAAGTAGCCAGATGGGAAGAAGGACGGATCAGAACACTTAAAAGTAAGAGATGACAGACCCGACAAGAACTTGTCATAAAGTAATATAAGGCCAAGCTCCTTGACTAAACCAGATGCTTGGTTTCAGTCTCCCCTCACCACACAGCAATGGGGGAGGGGGCATTCAAATGCTAGATAAGAACTCCAGACCAAGACTGAAAGAGCGAGAGAAAGAGAAAAAAGAGGGAGAGAGACAGAAAGACACTGAAAGAAATCCCTTTTTTGCCCAGGACTAAGAAAGGAAAACAGGTTATGGAAACCCCTTAAAGCCCAAAACCAGGCAATGAGACCTGGGCACAGGAAACCACTCAAAACTAGTTGGACTGCGGCCACAGGGTGGGTGCTAGCTCAAGGACAAACCATTCTCCCTACAAAGCTTCCAAAAGGTCAGCTAGTTTATGGACCTGGTAGATGGTTTAAGTTACTTACCTGTAACTCTTGTTCTCAAGCATGGGTCTGGCATGGATTCACATGCTCATTAATAGTCCCTGTCGTCAGGCTGGTAATCCTCGGTAAAAAGAATAACAGTTTAATTTTAGCTTTAAAACTGTATTTCTCCTTTAAACCAATCACTGTACTATGGGTCATTCTGACCCCATCCAATGACAGACTTCTCCCTAATCTCCACCCCTGGTGGCCATCTTATCTTCAGATTTGGTAAGCACGTAGAAGGCAGTATGAACCAAGAAGAGCTGCAGAGGGGAAAGAAGGGAGGGTTCACATGGGAATCCATGCCAGACCCATGCTGGAGAGCAAGAATTACAGGTAAGTAACTTAAACCTTCTGCAGCACGGGGTCTGGCATGGATTCACATGCTCATGAACAAAGATCACACAGCAGTATATATACTCAACCACGTGAGGTGGCCAGCCTCAATAGAAGTAAAAAACACTCACCCCTGGAAAAGACTCACCTCAAGTGAACAGGGTGTGTAGCACCGCTTGGCCGACCCAGGACTTCCCCCAGAATCCCTATTGACGCAGTAGAACCTTGTGAAGGTGTGTGTGGACCTCCACGTAGCCGCCCAGCAGATGTCGAGCAGGGGCACACTAGAGAGAAACGCTGTTAGTGCTGCAATGGCTCTGGTGGAATGGGATCTGGGCCGGCCTGGAAGAGCGCTGTTAGCCAGGCGATGACATGCATGTTACAGCCAAAGAGCCACTTGGAGATGGAAGCCTTCGACAAGGCCTTTCTGTGATTCACAGGTCGAAAATTGACAAACAACTGAGAAGTTTTCCAAAAACTCTTCAGGCGCTACATAAAACTTTAAGGCACGGGCAATGTCTAGCGAATGCAATGTCATCTCCGCTGGTGACAAAGGATTCAGGAAGAAGACAGGCAACACCAAAGGCTCGTTGAGGTGGAACTTTGATGGCACCTTTGGCATAGATGTGGGGTGTGTACGCAGTACCAACCTTGCAGCGTGGAAGGATATGTATGGCTGTTTGCAGGACAGGCACTGGATCCTTCCGACCCACCTGGCCGAGGTGATTGCCACGAGGAAAGCAGTCATCCACGAGATGAACTTTAGGAGGGACCCGATGCATCAGTTCAAAGGGAGCCCCCATGAGCTTAGTCAAGATCAATTGAGTTCCCAAGTTGGGGACGGAGCCTTCACTGGCGGAAAAGTCCTGAAGAGGCCCTTGCGGAACTCCTCGACGAGCCTGTGCAACCACAGGGTCGGCCTACCCAGTGTCCTGGTGTAACAGGATGGTGGCCAGGTGGTGCACCTTGATAGAGGCGTGAGCCAGACCAACCTTGGCCAGTAATCTTCTGAGCCCGGCACCACACAGAAAAGTGCTTTCATTTATGGGCATAGCAAGTCAACATTGAAGGGGCTCTGGCATTGGCCAGGATATCCTCACATTTCAATAGCAAAGAATAATGTCAACATTCTAGGGCTGCAGGAGCAGGCTCTGAGGTTCAGTGAGGCTGCGTTGTGGTGTAGAATCGCTTTGGTCCGGTTACCATATTTGTCGCGGCCACGCCAGAGAGACGAGTACCATCCTGCAGTGACACTGTCTGGGTATGTTGATCACTCGTAGAAGGACTGGGAAAGGAGGAAAGGTGTATAGGAAAAGTCCCTCCCACGGGAACGAGAAAGCATCCCCCAAGCTCCTTGGCTGTGGGAACCTGCTGGTGAACCTCTGACACTTGGAGTTGGTCGCCGTCGCAAAGAGGTCGATCTGTGGCTGACCCATGCGCAGAATAGAAGATCCACTTGATCCTGGCGAAGCTCCCACGCATGGCAAGTACGTAGCTCCCTGCTGAGTGAGTCTGCAATGGTGTTCTTGGTGCCCGCCAGGTGAAAAGAAACAAACATGTCCCGACGAATGGCACAGTGCAACAGATCCTGGGCCTCACTAGAGAGAGCCGGAGAGCACATCCCACCCTGCCTCCGGATGTAGAACCTGGTTGGTGGTGTTGTCCGTGAAGATCTCCACCTTCACCTTCAGAGACAGCAGGAAGGACACGAGGGACCAGAAGACCGCTCGAATCTCCAGGACATTGATGTGAAGGGTCTTTTCTTCGAGCAGCCAGAGGCCTCTGGCATGCAACTGCCTGGTACGGGCCCCCCAACCTTCTAGTAAAGCATCTATGGTGACCGTCTCCTGGTGCGGAGGGACTTGGAATGGAGCCCCTTGCCTGAGGTGAGGGTGCATGCCCCACCACTGGATTGCATGCCAGAACTCCTCATTAAGGGAGATCTAGTCCATCCAGGATCCCAAGACTTGCAGCCACCTCACATCAAGAAACTCCTGGAGAGTCCTCATCTGTAGTCTGCAAAGACAGAGGAGGTTGATGCAGGAATACATTATGCCCAGCAGCGACTTCACGGCTTGCACTGTAGCCGACCGTGCCGACAGGTGCTGCACCTTCCCCACAATGGCCATCACCTTCTCTTAAGAGTGAGATGCCATACAACTGACTGTGTCCAGTCGGGCACCCAGAAACAAAGTTCTGTGATGGCTCTAAGCAGGATTTCGGATAATTTATGGAAAATCTCAGATCCATCAGCAGACGCACAGTCTTCGCCATGTCTTGGCTCGCCAGTGAGTGGGAGTGAGATCGTACGAGCCAATCATCCAGGTATGGGTAGACATGGATGACCTCAAGATGAAGATGTGCCACCACCGGAGCCAAGTAATATGTAAAGACCCTTGGGTCTGATTTGAGGCCAAAGCGGAGTGCCCTGAACTGATAGGAACTTGTGGAGCTGCCTGTGGATGGGGATGAGGAAGTAAGCGTCTTCCAGATCCAGAGATGCCAGGAAGTCGGCCTTCCTCCTGTTGGCAGATCATGTGCTGCAAGGTTCCCATCCTGAACTTCTGAGACTTCAATTATTGAGGTGGACCAGAACGTATCTGGAGTACACTCCGGAACCCCAGAGGTGCTGGGGGATGGGCTGTACCGTCCCCTTTCTTAACAGGGCATGGACCTCCTGTAGCAGCTGTGCCATATGTTGTTCTGGTCAAGCCACAGGAGGAGTATAAGGACACCTGCGTTGGAACTCCAAGGTGTGGCCCTGTTCGAGAATGTCCTGCACCCATCTATTGGTGGTGATAGTCTTCCACATGCTGAGAAACCTTGCCAACTGGCCTCACACTGGGGTGCACAAGTAGGGGCCCCGAGTCCACAGCCGGTTCACACTGTTTTTGGTGCTGGGGTCCTGCCCTGCTGGCGGCGCTGACCTCTGCTGCTGTATGCCTGTGAGCGACCTCTGTATGCCTCTTGAGTCGTGGAACGGGAAAGTTGCCAATAAGGGATGGTACACCCCTTGGAGGACCTGCCGGACTTTCCTCTCGAGGAACGAAAGGACAACGATCAATGTTGCTGTAGGGTCCCTAGTGAACGTGCTGTCTCTGTGTCTGTCTTGATAATTTGCAGAGAATCATCAATGGTCTTGCCAAAAAGGTTCTCTCCATCAAATGGCATGTCTAACACTTTGCACTGAACATATGGTCTGAAATTGGTTGCTTTCAGCCATCCTTGCCGACGAAGAGACACTCCGTTGCCCATTTGGTGGAAACCTGTGTACGTGATGTCTACCGCCATCGTAATGGCATGGTCCAAGGCCACCTCCCCCTCCTGGAACAGGACCAGGGCCTCTACCTTCTTGTTCTCAAGTAAGTAGTCCAGGATGGGGCGCAATTAATACCACAGCTTCCGATCATACAGGGGCAGAATGGCCAGGGCATTAGCGGCCATAATGGTGGAGGCAGTGTTATAGATGATCCTTTTGCCCATCACATCCAGCTTTTTCCCTTCTTGGTGCAGAGGCAACATGGACGAGGATGACGGGTTCGCCGAGAGCTTTCGGGCTGCGGCAGAGCCCACATAGTCGGGTGAAGGCTGGGACCACAGGCCATAGGGGCCGAGTCCGGGACCCTGGATTTCTTCTTCAGTCTGTCTAGCTTGGGAGGAGCGGTGCTCTGAGTTTTCATTAGGGCCAAGCCCTCTTCCCAGATGTCATTTAGCAAGGGGAGGGACATGATGGTCTTCTGTTTGGGATCACTTTGTTGATAAAGGAATCCATCCTTTTTTGTCTCCTCAGGCACCAGATGAAAATGGTCTGAGACCCTCGACATCATCGCGTGAAAAGAACCGAACTCATCCCGAGGAGAGGCCCTGTGGGGCTCATCCATGCCCAATGATTCCACGTCAGCTGGTACGAAGTCATCAGCCTTGTCGGTGTGTCTCCATAGTAGCCGTATCCGTGCCTGTGTCTGTGTGCCAGATAACGATATGGAGGTGGCGGGTGATGCCTCAGGCCAGCTGGGTCCTTCCACTTACGCTTGCACTGGGGTGGGATCCCGAGTGGGAACCCGGGGCTCCTAGACAGGGCAAGGCCTGGTGTGGGAGGCAGTCTCTGTTGGATTTCCAAAACCACTGTGTTCATGGTCCAAATAGTAGTTCTCGGGCATATCATCGTCGCCATCGTCGGAGCTCAGATAAATCTGCATCTGTTTCTCTGTGGCAGCTCGTGGACCTGCACCCTTCTTAGGGTCAGTAGGCAGGACTTTACCCTTTCCCTTCTCTGCAGACTTCTGGAGTGGTACTGCTAGAGGAGCTATCCCGATTCCAGGTACCTTAGTTGGTGCTGCCACAGCTGCTTCATGCCATGGGGGTAGGGACACTCGTAACAGTGAACACCACGTTCGTGGCCAGGCCCCTCTTTGACAAAGATGTGATGGTCGTCGACGGGGCGGTAGCAGGAGCCTTCGTCAACGTGGTTGTGATCATCAACGAAGTTGTTCTGGCCAGTTGGGCAGCCAATGATGGTGTTGCTGAAGGGGGCAGCAAAGGGCCACCTTTCAATCTCTCTTTCATAGTCTTGTCTGCCGATGGTAAGCAAAGCTTTGACGGGTCAAAGACTTTCTCTCAAAGGGCGCGCCAGTCACTGGTAGGTTTGCTGTGGAAGTAGTCCTCCCCGAGCAGGGACCCGCAGCCCCGGCGAAACCAGAGGGTTCGGCGTTTGTGGAGTCTTCGCTTGTTTTGAACCCCCGAGAGCCGGACGTCCTCAAAGGACCTTGACCTCTTTTTTGAGGGAGTTTGCTCGCGAGACCGGACGGTCCTGGGGGAAGCATGACCATGTCCGGGAAGCAGAGTCAGAGGCTTTGCCAGATTTGAACCATGCTGCCAGCCTGCTGCAGTGATCCTTCTTTATGGTTTATAGTCAAAATGTCGACAAAAAAATGTCGACATGCAAAAATGTCGAAAAAAAAATGTCGAAAACAATAATGTCGACATCCTATACATAGAATGGAAGAAGTCAATTTATCGAAAAAAAAATGTCGACAAAAAAAATGGTCGATTATCATAGACAATAACCAGAAATAATCATTGGGGGGGGTCCCCCCCCCAACCCCCCAACCTCACCCTCCATCACGAACCATCCCAGCACCCCCTCCCCTTCCCTTCGTCCGTAATCACCCACTTGTCTGTGACACTGGATAAAGATAGGTTACGAAATGGTTAACACGCTAGATGACATTCCTGAGTAAAGCACCTTGTTTTTGATAGCAGGAAACGGTTAACGGCTGTGAAAAAACCGTCATTACCTGACAGAACATCTCTTGAGAGGTTACTTCGGGCAATTGACAGCATTTTTTTCGTACTTTTTTCTAGCGAAAAGGTAAGACGCACTACCATTATGAAAAATTACGTCTACAATAAAGGAAATAGTATACAGTACCTCAAAAAAATTATTTTTACGTGTCGTTTCAGGTGATAAAATGGAAAACAAAATAGAATTTATAGAAAGCCAAAAAGGAAGTAAGCAGCTGGTATGGAATGGATACATATTCTGTAAAGAACTTCAGCGAAAAGAGAGAATATACTGGCGCTGCACAGAATATACAAAAAATAAATGTTCAGCCCGCGCAGTAACAGTGGGAACAGAAGTAAAGGGAAACGCTGAACACAATCATATGCCTGATCAAACAACTATAATCATCAGGAAAACATTAACGGAACTTAAAAGAAAAGCAGTAGAACATGAGGGGGAAACTAGTGGATCGGTACTCAGGGAAGTTTGTGGCCAATTACCAACGCATGTAACAGCGCAATTACCAGCTGAAAAGTTGATGCAACGCACTATGAACCGAGCAAAACATACCAATGAAAACCTACCCCCTCCACCTACATCCTTTGAACATATACGTATTCCGGATATTTTTAAGATTACAGCGAGAGGAGAACATTTTTATTGTGGCGAAATGGGAATAAACAATGAAAAAATCTTGGTGTTCGCTACCTCTGAAAACTTTCGCCATCTAAGTCAAAGCAAATATTGGCAAAGTGACGCCACGTTTAAAGTATGCCCCCACCCGTTTTTTCAATTTTATACTGTCCATGGAACAATCAATGACAAAACATTACCACTGATTTACTTTTTGATGCCAAAAAAAACAGAGGACGCTTACAAAATCGTATACAATAAAATTAAGGAAACTACACCCGATTCACAACCAGAGACAATAATCATGGATTTTGAAACAGCACAAATCAAGGGTTTTTCATGCGTGTACAAAGACACTACAATAAAGGGTTGTTTTTTTCATTTCACTCAAAGTGTTTGGAGAAAAATACAGAAATTAGGTTTGTCAGCAAAATATACGGAGGACAGTTACTTTCAGATTAACGTAAAAAAACTTTTTGCATTGGCTTTTGTACCGGAGAATCATGTTATTAATTATTACGAACATTTAATTGACAGTGAATACTATAAAAATCATGAAAATGAATTAACAAATTTACTAGACTACTTCGAAAATACATGGATAGGCCAGTTAACACGGAGTGGCAACAGACGCCGACCAAAATACACAATTGAGTTATGGAACTGCTACCGCAACACCATGGAGAACAAACCCCGAACAAATAACGCATTAGAAGGCTGGCATAGCCGCATAAGTAAAAATTTCAATACCCAAAATCCAAGTTTGTGGCATTTCTTGCGAGACTTAAAGTTAGAAGAACAACACCAAGAAATGAGAATTTCGCAAACAATTTCTTTGGCAAATCAGGCACCGAAAACCAAAAAATACAGAGACTATGATAGTAAATTAGTGCAATTAGTACAAGCATTCACAGTAGAGAACAAGGACATTTACTTAGATTCCATAGCTTTTAACTTAAAATGCTAAAAAGAGTACTTACAGTTCATGGTGGCCAAGATTCCGTGTTAAAAAGGTGAAGAATCCCCCATAAAATCCATGAATCCAGGTGCAAAATGACGTTGCATTAACCGTGAAAAAGTACCGTTTTCTTGTTGAAATCCACAGCTTCAGTAAAAAAAGGTATCCAAACTCACCGAAAAGTGTCCAAAATCCATATTACTCGAAAGTCCAATAATCAGTTCCGGGTAATCTCGCTACTGCATGAAAATAAAAACTTCCAAAAAAGCCATATCCGAAAAAAAAAATCCACCATCCGTACGACAAAATCCTTGAAATCCACAAAGACCCGGTCCGTCAGATGAAAAACCATGAAAAAAATGATGAAATGCCCAAAAAAAAAAACAAATCCATGGAGCGAAGGGACGAGGACGCGACCGCGGTAAAAACAAGTCGAAAGTGAGCTTTAAAAATGGCGCTCACGTTTACGTTGTGCTACGTACCTTACGTAGAAAGTCAAAACAATTATAAGTTAATAATTATAGACATACATTTTTAGCTCTCAAGCGCCATCTACTGGTTCTTTATTATATAACAAGTTAAAATGAATTACAAAAAGGTGTTGTATTTAATTATATATTTATTAAAGTAAAAGTATTGTTAATTTTATTTATTTATTATGTTGTACAGTTACGTTTACTTACACATACTACTTTCAATTTAATAAACATACTGATATATCAAACTTACCATCAACAACGTATTTGTGTGTATATATATAGAGAATGTATTTATGCTTTTATTAAATGTCGACAAAATAATGTCGAAAATGTATTGTGTCGACATTTTTGTATGTCGACATTATACATTTTCGACATTATTTTGTCGACATTTTGACTGTCGACATTATTGATGTCGACATTATGACTGCACACCCTTCTTTATTTTCTTCGAAAACCCGCGTCAGACCTCGCATCCCTCTTCATCATGGTCCGGATGAAGGCAATACAGACATTTATGGTGCTGATCTTCTACGTACACATTCTTCAATCCACACTGTGCAGAGTTTGAAGAGGCACCTCTTCTCATCGGCCATGGTGGAAAGGCCCGAAGTAGGCCCAAGCCCGGACCTTCTCGAAACTCGATGGAAGATCTGCGATGTAGGATTATCTTTGCTGTCACTGCTTCTGGTACGATAATGCAAAAATCGGTCAACATTTTTTTCAAAATTTGGCTAAAAACACGAAATATGAAAACAATATATCTCAGAGAGCAAGAAGAGGACTCCCAACACTGAAGCATGTGGTAAAAATCTGAATATGGCCACCAGGGGTGGAACTTAGGGAGATAACTGCCATTGGATTGGGACAATATGACCTAGAGTACAGTTATTGGTTTAGAGGAGAAATGCAGTTTTCAAGCTAAAGAGACAATATTTTTTTATTTTTTAACCCGAGGATTGCCAGCCTGCCGATAGGGAATATTCATGAGCACATGAATCCGTGCCATACCTCGTGCTGGAGAAAGACCGATTCTTGTGTTGAAGTCCCTCCTTTAACAATATTTATATTTCAGTCCAACATGGACAATGCCCTGGTCTTGGAAGCAAGGCCATGCAGAGCAACTGAGATTCAAATCCCGGATCCACACTTAGAAACCAAACTCCGGTATGGTATTAGGCGCATTATAAAAAAACAATAAAATAAATACATAGAAATGAATTAAATAATATGCATCATGAAACGGATGCCTGTCTTCATCTCTTTTCTGATATCAATATTTCTTACTGCATGTTTAACATTTAGCAGGGTGTCTGAGCACCAGTGAACCCCTGACGTGAGGGGCCATCTTTGTGTGGACTCCTTTATTCTCCGTGAATTAAAAAAAAAAAAATGTTAGCCAGTAGCCCAAATGTATCTCAAGGAATGATGATCCGTCAATGGAGGTGACCAAGCAAGGAAACAAACTGCTGCTTCTACCTGTTGCTGGAGTGCAGTATGCCATTATCTATCCAATGATCTCTGCATTTCACCCAGGGGGCAAGAATTGCTGATCTTGCTCTTCAGGTAGGTGCATTAGTAAATCTCATGGTAGACAAGTGGATTAGACAGCGACAGTCACCTCTTGCGACTCTTGAACATCTTTTTTGAGAAACCTAATGAACAATTAAGCATGAAGTAAAAGGTCAGGTGCCTGTGATATGAGGTTGAACGCTGCCTTCCGTGGACTCATACTAACTAAACTCGTACTGTTTGTTTAATTTTCAAATGTTTACATAAGGTCTTCTAAGTGTTTCCAAAGTAGAAAATGTAGTCAAGTGTAACAGTTACTAACTGTACAATTCTAAACCACAAAATATATTTTACACACCTGCAGTGGCTTTAAATAATTTCAGCCACACAGCAAATTGTTTAAATTCTCTTGCAAACAGATTTTCACCTCACCAAAATTATAAACCTTATCTTGAAATTAAACAGCATAACAGTATATAAAACAAATTAAATGGGGAAAAGGAATACTTATACCAAGTAAAAATTCTGGTGATAGGACAAGTTCCAGAACATCATTGTTCAACATAATATTCCTTGGAAGATCAGCCAAAACAAGGTCAGGTGCAATCTGGGCTATTGGAATTGTTGAGCGCGGGTTGTCTGGATTAATTAGGAGGTCCCCTGCACGTGCCAAAAAATAAAATATGTACTTCAGTCACGTTATTTTGCAACTTTAAATGTTAGTGAAAGATAAAAACATTTTAGGTATTCGGAATGTAAAATCTCTAATAAGTCAACTATAATTTTCAGAAGTGAAAGCCTGTGTTAAAATCTGCATTGGAATACATCAACTAAGCTGAAAAGTTCCAACACTATTATAAAGGTCGGCTTACATTAATACTGTTGGTGGTACCTTTTCCTATCTAATCATGAAAACAAATTGACCATGATTATTTCTAAACAGCATTCTTCATATGAGAAAGATGCCAAGAAATACCCTTATGCACATCAAGTGTGCCAATTTTCCAACCAATATTTGTCCCCTGTGGCCTTGCTTAATGACTGCTGTTTTTTTATCAACACTCACCGTCCTTGGTGATTATCAGGTTTTTAGAAATTACGAGGCCGATTCTCAAAAATGAGTGTAAATAAAATGCAGAGGAGGTGCCTTTTATATTTGCACTTGTATGTGTTGGGGTGGTCAGGAAGGGTCCCCATGATTACGAAGGGTTCATGTTGCACATCTCATATTGATGACTGGAGTGGTGGCGAACTGGGTGCAATGTTGCAATGTTGTATGTATCTAGTGTAGTTCATTATGGATGGGATACGTTACTTTTAGTGTTGCTTATTGTTAGAATTGATACATATTGGATAAGTTACTTTTAGTGTTGCTTATTGTTAGAATTGATACATATTGGATTTGTGTGCGTGTGTTATAATCACAAATGCAACATGAACACAATCTACATCCGGGGCGCTTTGCAACCCATAGAAACTGGGAAACGGAGTGGTTCAATGCACATGCGCATCCTGTCCTGAAAGCCTGCAGTAAATAATCATATTTATAAAACATTCACACAGACATTTTTATAAAAGGAGTTTTAATCACACAGAGAAACATATAAGAAGACATTTATTAAGGAGTTTATATATATCTGTATGCCGTGGCCTTTTGTGAGTTTATTCAGACATTGATTGCAGTTAGCAGATACACGATGCATTTTAGGCATCTGGGACATTGTTTTTTCAGGCTTGGGGGTTGACGGAAAAATAATGAGTAATCCAGTAAAAGGTCAGCCTGCGAGCAGGACTAAGGGTTATAGTTTAACAGTTCTGCAAGGAACAGATGTAATCTTTCTCATTGCATTGAACTAGCATAGAGGGGATTGACCATTTGTTTGGGCCAGCAATAAAGATGGGGTCTGAGGCCAGGGTGTCCCATGGTCAAATGTTTTCACACGGTGAAACTAGAGGCTGGTCGTGTCGGAGTAGTGGTTGCATAAATTATAATGTCTTAAAAGGAGCAAGGAGACTGGGGCGGATGAGATCGCAATCGGTAGTTCAAAGAGAAACCTGTTCAGCCCTTCCTGGTATTGCTAAGATATCAAAGCGAACCATGTGCAATCATACTTAAGGTTAAAGCTCTAGGCAAGTTGCTACTAAGTCATGAATTATGCTTTATGGAATGTTTATTTGTGACACGATGTCACCACCTACCACGGACCAATCAAACATTTTGTTGTGCATTTTAGTACTCTATTGCAAATTTGAACTTCGGCGTCCTTTTAAATCTTTGTATCCACCATTTTGTTGTGCATTTAAAATCGGTGCATTGATTGTCTTCCATTTCACACCTTTTTCTTCTGTGCATACCTGGCTTCTAGGCCACCTGGTGAATTCCTGTACATTGTCCAGCCACCCCTGCCTGTCTATCTCTCCTCCACTACTCCCATGGAAGTCTCAATCTCCCCTATCTATTTAAACTGCTACTCTACCACCTATTCTACCTCTTTCACAAGGTTTGGAAGAAAAAAGCTGAAAAAAGCTCTCCTGGACTCCAACCCAGGCCTACTTATTGATGACACCTACGTCAATGCTGCTTCCAGGCAGACTTTTACTGACATCCTCTTTTCTGTCCCTCCCTTGACCTATGGAACCCCCCGCATCTGGTCTCCACCCCCCGTTCTCCTCCTCACCTATTAATGGTGGCACTGGGTGGGAAGTACTCATGGCATACTTTTTCATCCTCTAGGTGTATCATTGGTGTCTATCATAATGGCACTATATTGGCCCAAGGCTCTCAACCTACTCTTCTTCTCGACCGGTGCCTGCCCTCTCTCAAACTTCCTCCCTTCTCCCACCTCTCCTTCCTCTCCTCTCCCCGTTCCACCACCACTGATGGGAGCACCCCTCGGAAAACCTTCAAAAGTGGTAACCATCTTCACTTTCTACTCTGAATGCTTGCTCTGTTGTCAAACACTCCACTGACATTTGTCTCCTTCTCGAAGACTTTGACCTCGCTTGTAATGAGACATGTTTCAATGCCAGCTCTGTCACTGTTCTTGACACACTCCTCCCAGAGGGCTACAAAATCCTCTCCAAACCCAGAGCCAACAGACCTGGAGGTGGAGTGACCCTGATGTTACCCAATTGGGTTCCTTCTTCCATCATACCTGCTCAATCCTACTCCTCTTTTGAATGCCTCCTCTGTAGGGTTGGGATCTCGCCTACTCTCTCTCGCACCCGCGCCCCTTGCCCCCATCTCATTATTTCTCTCTGAATGGGTCGATATTGCCTCCTCCCGCTCAACCTCTTTTTCCAAACTCCTCCTCCTTGGTGACATCAACATCCACCTCGACTCCCTTGAATCATCCACCTCGCAATTCCATGTCCTCTGACTCTTTCTCTCTAGTCTTCCTTCTGGTCCAACCCACTCAGCCGGACACACTCTGGATGCTCTCATCTCTGGCAACATCCCCATCCCTAACCCGGTCCCTACCCCCTCTCCTCGTCTGAACACTCTCTCCTCTTCTACCACATGGCCCCATTTGCCCTTTCTCTGAGCCACCCCCACACTACCGGCCTCCTTCGCCATCACCCGACTGTCATGGAGTTCCCCCTTCTCACCCGAGTCCGATCTTTGCTGGATTTCTTGGTCGATGCCTTCTTGCGGACGAATTGGGTCTTGAATAAGGCTGCAAGAGTCTCTTCTAACTCCAGCGTGCTTTCAAAGTTCCGGGATGCAAGGATCCAGGAATCCGGGAAATGAAGAAAGTGCACTACTCAGCACACAAGTCCAGGAAGTAAGAAAGAAAGGAGAGGTACTAGGAATGTAGTTAGTAGGGACAGAATCAGGGAAGCAATACCGCGAGCTATGGAGCACACGTCTGGTCGCTACTTCGCAATAGCATTGAGACGCGCGGAGCCGCGGGGGGCGTGGTCTATTAATAGAACACGCTACGTCCAACGTGAAGAGCGAGGAAGGTGTTTCACGCTGGACGGCCATGTTGGGAGTACCAGGGAGTGCAAGCCCCGTTGAGACAAGGACCAGGAAGTCCAAAAGGGGCGCGTTCTGTAGGTCATGACACCGACCAATGAAGCTAATGTCACTTGCTGCTTTTTCCTCCTCCTTCATTCCAACTCCCACATCTGACTCTCCCTCTAACCTGCACCTTTCCATCTCGAATACACGGGACATCCTTGCCCCCGTCATGAGGATCCACCTAAAACCTGCCTCCAAGAACAACTGGTTTGACTCATATCTAGCATCTCTGAAACACAAGTGAAGAGGTGCTGAACGGAAGTGTCAGACCTTGGATTTACCCTCTGACAAACTGGCCTGCCGCCTGCTCTAAAAGCAATATCACTTCTCTATCCGCTCCAAGAAGCGGGCCCACATCAAAGCCCGCAGCTCTAGAGCCACTAACACAGCCAAATCATTCCAAATCTGCAAGGAACTCGCCAATCCAGTTGCAGTTTCAACCTCTCTCCTTCCTTCCAAGGCTCTCTGCACCACTTGGCCTCCCATTCCACATGTAAAACCCAGGACATCTTGCCCTTACTCTTTTCCACCCCATCTCCACTCCCGTGCATGCTCCCCGCCTCCCTTGGCTCCCATCCTTCCACCTCCTCTCTCTCTTCTTTCTCCTGCCCATAGCACTGGGTGAGGTCTCTAAAGTGGTCAGTTCTATGAAGGTGCTCCTCTGCTCTTCCAGAACCATTAAGGACATCTCTCTCGCGCCGACTTCTGAAACAACTCCTTCGCCACTGGGTCTTTCCCTCTATCCCTCAAGAAATCCCTTGTGCACCCGCTCTGAAAAAAGCTGTCTGCTGACCCCTTAAACCCAGCTAACTATTTTCACTACCCCCTTCCTGGGTAAACTCCTGGAGAAGCTGGTCCTCCACAAATGTACCCTCCACAACAATCTTGTTGGGTGCCTTCATGACCATCAATCTGGATTCCGGGCATGCAGAGGCACGGGAATTGCTCTCCTGAACACATGTGAAACCATGCTTGCAAATATAGACTCCAACTGTCCTGCTGTTCTAATTTTCCTTCATCTCTCCTGTGCCTTTGACACGGTCAACCATTGTATCCTCATAAAATGACTCAGACATCCTCGGCCTCCCTGACCGGGCACTGGATTAGCTGACCTCTTTCGTCACTAACCACCCTTCCCAGCTGCAGCTGGGCCCCTTCTCCTCCACCACCACACTCTCTACCTGTGGCAACCCCCAGGGCTTTATCCTATTGCTGTTACACTCACCTGGTATCCACGGGGACACCACCCAGCCAGTTGGTCATTGGTGCCCTTCCCAATGATTCCCTGGTGTGGTCTCGGTTTTGATGGGATTCCGCCTGGAAATGAAGACTATATTAGGACTTGGCGACCAAGGTAAGTTTTCCCCCACCTCCCTTGTGTTTCCAGCCCCTCCAGGTTCTCTTCTCACCTGATTGTCGGAATCGGTGGGCTCTCCGTCCTGCTCTCTGGGCAGGGGTGCGTTGTCTTTTGTGGGCGCGGGCGGTCCAGTTACTTCACTGACTGCTGCTCTTTTAGTGTCTTTCAGGTAGGTCTTATTGCGATTGATGGCGTCGTAATTCTTGCATGCCTTTTCTCTGTTCTAAATGTCTCTTTTTTTATCTCCCTAGGAGCGCGGAGTGTCCGCTTGGAGAACTGGATATGCTGGTTCTCACCGGGAGATGATGGCGTGCTATAGCGCTATGATGCAGTAAGGAGGCACTTTGCGTAGCGCAGCAATGTCTTGTCCTCACTAACCTGTGCTTTTCTCTTTTCGTAGGTCGCGGTGAGTTCCCAGCGCCGATGGAGTTCCGGAGCTATGCCGGCCGAAAAGCAACCAATCAGGTAAGTCTTTAAGCGCTCTAATAATGTCTTCCTCCTTTTCTCAGGTCCTTCGATCTGGGCGGTGAACTCCACCAACAGAGCTGCTCAGGAGCTGCGAGCAGTGAAGGATGATGAATGCATGTAAGATTCTGCTGCTAACGATGTTCTTGGTTTTTCTGTAGGTCCGGAATTCACCAGGCTCATGAGAAAGCTGGACACAGTGAGCATCACGTTGCTAGAAGCAAAGTAACGCGAAGTGTGTTGACTTGTTCGGGTGTGGTTTAAATAGCCACTGTAAAGTAGTCCAGGTAAAGTAGTACCTAGGCCACCACACCCAAGACACTAGACCGCATCGCTTGCTTCTAGGAATCAAGCTATGTGGATGCCTCCATGTTGGCTGAAAGCCTAAATAAAGTAGTTCCACAAGCAGATGTCTTTCCTTACTGATGAGCCTGGCGCCAAAGGTGCCAGTACTGGCCCCAAGAGGGCCTGAGAAGTGGATGCCAGGCCTTATTAGTGATCCGAGCCCCGATTCCACCTGGCCAATGGGCTTGCCAGCGGGGATCAGGGCTGAGGGTCATGACAATTGCCATTGCTCTTCAATATCTATCTTGCCCCTCTTGCCCACCTGATCTCCTCCTCCTCTCCTCATTTCCAATGTTATGCTGATGACAAACAGCTTTCCTTTAATCTTCCCTCCAATACTTCCTCTTCCCCCTCTCTCATCCCAGACTGTCTATCCACCATTCAGGAATGGTGTGCAGCTAACGATCTTTGTCTTAATGGTCGCCCCTTCCTCAAATGTTGAGATGCAATGTTGTTGCCCTTCCCAGGTAAAGGCCAGGCCAAAGGGGAAGGTCCATCTGTATTTGTTTCTGAGACAAGTACTGGATCACCAGACTCATTGCTCTCCTCTTGAGTGTTGATTGTGCTAGGTCTTGAAATAGATGGACCACCTCACTGTTCACTGGGCCCCTCCTTGCATGCCATTCCTTAAGAGCCACCAGGATGACCCGTCGGTGAGCGCCGGGTTCCACTCTCTTTGGGGCCCACCCACTGAATATGATCAAAGGGGATCTCCATCCCTTGGTCCACATTGAGTAGGTCTCTGTACATGTGCTGCACCTTTGTTTTGAGATCTTTGTCCTCAACATTTTCAGAAGGTTTCTGATCCCAATACTGGATCTCTGCTACCTATTTTCCAGGTCCTCACATGGGATTTCCAGATTGTGGGCTACGTGTGTCAGCAATTCCAGCATTTCATCGCTCTTCCAAGTGTCTTCCGTGCGTTCCTGGAGAGCACTCTCCGCTATATCTGTTGGTCTTTCTAGGGAGGCAATGTTACTTAAATTCTTGGAGAGTAAGTTTCAAGTCCTCCGAGATATTAGCAAACTGTGCCTGGAAAGATTTAATAAGGGTATCCTAGAACTCGCTGAAGCATTGCATTAGGTCTTCCTTACTCATTGCCATTGCAGCGTGATCCTGTGTGGAAGGGACAGGCTCCGAAGTGCAGGAGAGCTCGGCCTGATATCCGACCAGGTATCCAGACCCCAGCACTTCTGTATGGCGCTTCATTGTGTGTTCTTAGGTGGTTTTGCCAATTGAGTAGTGTCTTTAACCTTTGGCTTGAGAATTTGACACTGGGGTGAGGCTAGACGATACCGCTGGGAGTGGAGTCCCCTGGCGGGGTAGACTCCTGTGGTGGAGCCTTAGTTGGGCTGATAACTGCCCCTCACAGCTGCTGGTCAAGTGTTCCTCCTCAGGGAGAGCATAAGGCCCTCCCCTACATTTGCTGGTACCAGAGTGTAGAAATGCCTCCAAGATGGCAGAGTAGCACAGCCCAATCCTTGCAATGCGAGGCTCCCTCTTGGAAAGTCCATTGATAAAAATATAAATCCCCAGAACTTGCCTTTTCAACTGTGCACGCTTCTTAAATATGTGTTTCTGTGCTAATGTCTTGCTGTTCCTGCTTATCATTGCCTGTTGTTCACCAGTATGCAATGTCCATGCATTTGTTAGCTCCCTAGCCTCTGCTTTAATGAGGCTTTGGGGGTGGGGGTCGGTGTCTGTCTCTCTCTGTGTCTCCCTCCCTCCCTCCCCCTCTCCCCCTCTCCCTCCCTCTCTCCCTCCCTCCCTCCCCAGACACTGCCTCTGCTGCTCCCTCGCCAGACACTGCCTCTGCTGGCACCAGGGCTTAGCCTCCCACACACTTCCAAAGTTGTGTTCAGTTTGCACTAGCTACCCCAGTCATTCCAAAAGCTGGGTACAGCATTTCCGAAGGTGTTGGGTCTTTGTGGGCTCCTTTCTCTGACTGGGTGTGCGGAGCTCACACCAGACTCCTCTTGGCGGCCATCTTGGAAATGCCATCAAATGCAACCAACTTTTAATACCAGCTCAGCTTCCTGAGTCTCCAAATCCATAAATCTGGCCTCCTACTTAATTTCCAAGATATTAGTCAAAGCTGGTTGTTTTGAAAGGCCTCTCACCTATCTTGCAATCTGCCCCACAATTCTGTAATCAAAGATTGTATATCCATTCCTAATACCCTAATTTCCATCAATCTGTCCAAAGTATTGCCTTTCGTGGCCATATCTTTCAAGTTCTCATCACACATGGAATTCTTTTCTGACATTTTTTATTTAGTGGTGTACCTAGTCCGGTATTCCTGCAACACAAACTCCACTAAGCAGCAAGGAGTATCTCTCTTTCATGGGTGAGGAGTCTGTTCCTTCTTAAACCTTCTGTGGTCTTTTTTACTGAATTTGCTTCACAATCCACACTTCAAATGTTCATGTAAAAAGGGGTGAACACTTCTACTTGTCCCTCAAGTTTCATCTGTATACCAGATCTATATCATTTAATAATGGCTCTATGTAGTGTTTCAAATTCCAGAAACTGAGTGAAGGTCCTTCCTCAAAATGCTATGCACACCCTTGATGGCTAGTGCTCTCATATTCTCCCTCCATCCTCCTCCGGGCCTACTCATGACCTTGTCACGTACAAGGGCCTTGTCTGCTATAGCAGCTAGAACGTGGTGTTTTCCAGATCATCTCTCTCTCCAACCATGCCGCTAACTTCAACTCTGCAGCCCGCTGTCTTGCATCCAATTAAAGATGGGTCGTCTGGCCTCTCCACCACAATGGTACACTTGGTCCTTCCTTTACATCTGTGGGGGCCATCCCCTATTACACACATGGCAGTGTCGCAGCCTTCCCTAGTCCAGCAGTCCCCAGGCAGCTATTAGTTCAGAGCCTCCCTCTTCACCAATAATGGGCTGTATGCTTATCTCCACACACAGAGCCAAGGGGACAGGCCTCTTGTTCACTGTGGTCAGGGCGCTCACTGAAGATGTCTGTGGGCCTGCACACCATCACCCTGGCATATCTGTGCTCTAACACATTTATAGACTTCCTGCACCTCTCTCAACCTCCATTAGCAGCATTCCTCCCTCTATTCTCCCTCTCTGCACACTTGTATGCATCTCTCTTGGTCCCAGCAGGACTGGAGGCTTCGGCACCACAACTTCCTCTGTCACTCAGGGGAGTGCAGGGGCTGATTTGCACTCTAAAATATAGCCGAGCCGGGGAGGTGGGTTGAAGCTACGAGGAACTCTAAACTATGCAGCTATCTTGGTCCAAGTAACCTAGCGCTCTCAGCAAGTCATTTTTAGTCATCCTCCAGCCAAAGGTCACGCATTCACGTTGCTTCTTATGGGTTACCGCTGCTAAGCTTTAAGACCTGGCTGACCAATTCCCGCAGGTCCAAGAGTTGCCCTTGTGTACATCTAGGGACAACAGAATCCTTGGGGTCTTAAGATTCAGGCGACCAAAGAGATAGCAGTGCCTTAACACAACAAAAGCCTGGTAAAACCTATTGTCTTTGGAAATGGGTCGCGATAAGTTAGAATCAACCCATCAGGATTTGTCCTGAGTGAATGATCTAAATAACACACCAAAGTCCACTATCCCTCCAAGGTTTCTTATTTTAACCAATGAATATTTAGCAAATTGGCAAACATGCATTCCCACTGGCCCTTACACAGAAAGAAAAAGCAAATGGCTGGGGGTGCGCAAGACCCATCAAAAAAGCTTTAATAAAATGCATGTATGACCCATCACTTGCAGCTGGTATTGCAATGCTATGTTGGTGACCTCTGAGATCAAGAAGTGTACACATTAAACTGGAAAAGCCAGGAGCATAAGGGGAACTGGAAGAATGTGTCCTATCACTCCGAAGTTATTGTTGCATACACCACTTCCCTAGTAGAAGAAAATGTCAGTGGTGCCAGTATACAGTAAGTATTTGAAGTAGAATCAATCAATTATGGTACACATTTGTTGCACCAAAATAAGGCTAATGAGCAAATATGACATTTTCATAACCACTCAAACATTTGAATCTTGATCACGACCAAAGCAGTAGATAATGACCCCAGTATTAGTAGTAACAAACCACCAAATAATTTAAATTTATATTTCAATGTTTAAATAATTACTTTCCTAGTGGTACAATCAACAATATATCAAGAGAGGGAAAATAACCCATGATGTAGTCGTGTTTTCACAAATAAAACATGGCGTTCTCACAGTAGCTCCAAAGTTAGACTTTCATCTTATAACCTATACATGAGCAATACCTCATTGCTCAAAGGTAGGCAATCAATTGGATGTGTACATTAGCGAAGGGTATTTGCATGGGCAGTACACACTGAATTCAAACAATAATATTTACCTTGAGTTCAATATTACAGTAGAGTTTTACACATCTGCAACATTTCCCGATTAGTAAAACAGACTGTGCAACACATATTAATGTATAGGTCAAGTTAAATAAATACCTTCTTCAGCTTCCTTCAGTAAATCATCAAGTAAAATCCGTTTAGGTTCTTGACCATCCTCAAAGCTGTATAAAACCCACTTTTTCAAAAGTGTTTCACCTTCACCACATACATCAGTTTCCAATAGGCCTGGGAACCATTCTTCCATGAGGGAATCGATGTGGTCCACTATTTGCCCCAACAAAATGCAACCTATTAAATAAAAGCATTGTTTTGATCAAAACCTGGCATCAGATTAAACATATGAACATCACTTTACTAGAATTCTAGTTTCATGGTAACTAAGTCATCATACTATCTAACAAGTTGTTCATTGTATTTAGTTAACAGATGAGAACTAAACTTTCCAAGGAACAGCAATAACTACAATGATGGCTAGGGCTTAAGTGGCCCAGCAGCCTGCATTTTCTCATACGTTCTCTTTACTGACACATAAGCCAAGGACTTAAACTTTGCACCCAATATGCTTGCAGAAAAGACTGCTAATTAACCCATGCTAGATAGTTGATAAGGGTGTCTGAACACAGAAGAGGTAGCAGAGGCGTCCGCCACAAAGAGGCATAATTCATCACGATAGATAGGACTGGGTTGGAGTGTTGCGGCTAACCCTTGTTTAATCTGCAGTTTCGTTGTCAGGTGCCTCTTTCTTTTTAGAGGAAAAGGGCAGTGTAGCAATAAGATTTGCATCATGATCCAATGTACATTTTGTTACCATGTAAAACTGTCATCAAAGAAGGATCACAGTGAAAATATAGTATGCAAACGGTTGTTACCCATTGCATGGAATTGCAAAGCAGTTAACAGACTAATAGGTCATTAAGTCGTGTCTACAGGAAACAGTCATTTGGATGTCTTTGTACAGTTTACCCTGGTTTCTGATGAGGCGTCATTTCAGTTTCAAAAGGGTAAGGTAGGAATCGCTGGATGCTGGGGAAAGTACAGACCTTCACAATACTACTGACAACATGTCTTCAGAATACTACTGAAAACGTGTCTTTCTCAAGTCATTCATCCCTACTCGCAAGTAACTCCTCGATCCACCATCCTTGCCAACCTCCAACAAATCTATTGTGGACTATCACCTTCAGTAAAGTGACTCCTTACACATCCCGTTCTTCAAATCATCCCAAACACCACTGCTTATGCAAAAGAGAACTGTAGGTAGAGACTTCTGGTTTTCTTGTCTATGCCTGGCTTGTTCTCCATACTTATGCTGTGCATTCCAAGTGTAAAGAGTAATAAGGTGGCAATATTGATTAATTACACACCACAACTAAATTGTTTCTTGGCACAATATTTCCCAGCTTGGTGATACTCATCTCACAGATTTCAGAAGGATGAGAAAGTGAGCTCACATTATTGTGATGATTCAGAGCTGATCATCCCAAAAACCCTGGCTAGGGACCCTTCTCATATGGCCTGGGAAAGGCAGAAGATTCCTGATCCTGACCTTGGGGGTGGTCTTCTGCGGGAGGATCACATAGGGGGTCGGGGCAGGCCAGGGAAATGGGGAAAATCCCTTAGCTAACTTCCTTAGTGATCCCTCAATTTTGAAGGCTTATTGTAAAATAGAAATATGCGACAAAAATGCGTGAAAGTCCCATAATGCTTCCAGTACTGGGACGAGGAAGGGGAGTTCAGACACTAATGACTCTGATGATCCGCACCTGAGCGGGACTTGTGACTACTTAAGACGCCCTCAGGTGCAGATCAAGAGAACTCATCCGCTGTTTGAGCAACAGAAGCATAGAGGAAACCTCAGGACCACCGCTTCAGTTTCCAAGAGTTACGGTCCTGAGAGTGACATTGAAGTTGTGGCCTTACGGTGCAGAGATTGCGCTGCGGGAAGCAGTGTGGAGGCTGGCTGACCCAAAGGAGGGAGGAGCTCAAGTACTGCAATTGTGGCTGAAGGTGGTGGTGAAGGCCATTAGAATGTGATGATTTGAACTGTATTAAAAATTCATGCTGACAAAATCTTGTTTTACACGAAGAGAAAAACATTTAACAATCCAAGAGTGGGAACACTTTGAATAGTCATCTTGCAAGGAAACGTTGTCTTGCATTTAATCCAAGTGTCACGTGGAAGATTTATGTATTGAACTTTTGTGCATTTTTCCAAACAGACTTTGTACACTGAAAATAATTTTCTTGACTGGAACTGACCTACAAATCCTGCTTTAATTCTGTGTAAAGGGGATCTGACCCAGAATAGACGGTAACTTGGTTATACAATTGTGTTTGTAAATATTCATTCTTTTGTTGAGTTGATCAGCCATCTAATACCTGTACATTTTGTTGTTTATTTAAGTGTGAGGCACAACAACCTTTTTGAAGTGTTTTCCTTTAGTCTTAGTTCACTAAGAAGGGAAATCCCAGTTAGGTTAGGTAAATATGAGGCATTTTTCTCACCCATATTGTTTAATTAAAGAGGACTACTTGTGAGCAAACTTTATCTACGTGTCCACCTTGCATTTCTGAACCCTCACATATGGTGTCAGATTGGGATCTGAATCAATTGACACAAATTGAGGAAACTTTAAATTTGAGATATTTAGTAAAAGGGCCTCCAAACTACCATTGCTACGGAGTAATCTATAGGATTTGACATTTATAGTAGTCACGGGGCATTAATTGAGCCTGGAGTTAGGGCGTTGATATCAACAGACTTGGTTTATGTTCCTCACACCGGTATCTATATCAAACATGCCTCTAGTTCAGGCCTGGCCTGGCGCTATGGCTTAGACGTGTTTGTGGGAATAATTGATGCTGATTATAGGGGAGATATTAAGATATTAATTCGAAATAGAGGGAAGAAAGCTTATCAAGTTAAAGCAGGAGAAAGAACAGCCCAAGGGATATTGGAGAAGGCTCTATTCCCAAACCACAAGAAACTAAGTACAGTGATCAAAGAGGGAGAGGAACTCAAGGTTTTGTCGAAGCAGATGTAGAAACCCCAGGAGAGCCTATAATAAAACCCAATATTGATGAAGAGGATGAAATTATTCCTAACCTTGCTTTTGTTCAGGGAAATGATCCTTTATTGGCAGAACCATTTGTTCATGTAAAATCAGAAGATGAGGGTAGAGGAAAGACTAGACAATTATTTTTTTCTTAAGGCTGAATTAGAGGACATATGGGACTAACTGGTATACCCCCGTCACAAATTGTAGTGCCTAAAAGTCACAAATATATTGTCCTCGAAAATAGCTCCTTCTCATTTGACAAGAGACAGTTTAGGAACTGCAAAAACTCAGGCACAAATTGTAAATAGATTCTATTGGCCCGGGATTTATGCATCTATAAATTATTAAAACAAATACACATAACCCTGATAACCCACATCACATTTAGCATTGGCAGACTATAAATCAACACACAGCTATGATCGTCTCTGGCAAGGATGCACATTTTGTCAGTCTAAAGAACCAGTTCCTGCGACGATGACACAGTTAGTGGGAAGGTTCTCAAATGGGTCCAAATGTCCTTTATTTTGCATGTTGGGTTAATAAATTTTCAAACCAAACCTTAATTTCCTCACACCATACCAACACTTTCAGCCACCTGTCGTGTATGAGCATGGAGCCTCTGTACCACTGTGAGGGGTCAGAAATGAGAAACGGACACAGAGTTGTAATGTTTTTAACATCAGACATCTTAATTAAAATAAAGGCCTTTCTGCCCCTATCCTAAAGAGAGCTTCCCTGCCTAGGAAACTAAAACTAAAGATCAGTCTGTGTCTCATCATCAAAATCATACAAACTGTCCTTGTGTCCAAAACGTATCCGACCCTCACACTAAAAATGAACAATCAAAGGTGCAAGTAAGTGTCACTGGTTTTGATTTAGCAAAAAGTGTATAAAAATCAAATATGAGAAAGAATCAACAATCCTTGAATCCAGGAGGTGGCTCCCTTCCACTGGACTATTTCAGGTAGGATAGCAAAAATGTCCTTTTCAAACAATGATTCGTTAAGATTAGCAGAAATGTCTCTTCCACATAACACTTTCTTCAAGATGGCAATACGTTTTTTTTTAAGAATAACAAAAGTGTCTCTTTTACACAACAACTTTTTTAAAACAATGGATCCTCAAGAGTAGTAGAAACGTCTCTTTCACTCAAAACTTTGAGGACAGCAAAAGGTGTATTTTCCCAAACAATGATTCCTTAAGAATTTATAAATGTCTCTTTCATACAACCCTTTCATAAGGAGGAGTATCATTTCAAACAAACACTCATCAAGAGTAGTAGAGATTTCTCTTTCACACAACACTTTCTTGAGCATGGTCTCCTGGTATACAATTGTGCCAGGAATCCTTTTGAGCTGTGCAGAAACGCTGGTATACATTCTTGCCAGGTATCTTTTGCCCCAAAGGTTCTATGCCTGATGTGCTTCTTTCAACAGGACTTCTCTTTCTACAATTTTAAATGGATTACCTGGTAGACTCCTCTGCCAGGTATCTCTCTCCCAAAAGGCTCAGTGCCTGATGTCGTTCTTTCATCAAGACGTTCTACAATGTTCTCTTCCAGTATAACACAGTTGAACTCCTTCACTGTTCATACTTCATTGACTTAAGATACTACTTGTTCCAACTCCCCACATATTGACATCTCATATATGTAGACTTGTTCAAGTTCTGTCAACTTCTACACTGATATTAATTTGCTTATGGCAATGCTTGTTCCAATTTTGCCCAAATTTACATCTCATATATGGAGACTTGTACACATTTTGCCTTTCAACTTTTTCATTAATGCTCATCTGCTGGTGATAACATTTACTCCAACAGTCCCTATATTGGCTTCTCCTATATGTGGACTTGTGTAAATTCTGTCTTTCTAATTTACTTGGTTGATTTTCAAATAAGCGTTTCAATTGTTCATGTGCCCGTCGGCATGCCTACGGCTCCTCAACACCTATAGGCAGGCTCAACAGTGTTTGATGGAATTTCCAAACCTTGACATGTTGCTGCAGCAAAGTTTGAACTCTGGGAAGGCTTCTCGTGCTTTGCAGACACTCATTCATTTTCCCCCCGACGGCTCCGCTTTCATCTGTCGGTTGAACCGTGGCTGCTCAACAAGACCGTATCCCCAACAGCCTTGCTGCTGCTGCCTGGCTCTAAGCAGCCCTTCCAAGGAACCTGCTGCGCTTCTCCCAGTCTCATGCCTCTCTGGTAAAGTATGCTCACAAGCGATTGTTTGTGAGCATCTGTCTCTCTCAGCACTGTGCTTCTTCCTTCAGTTCTGCTTTCTGCTTCGCTCAGTCTGCATCTCTCTTCTCAATTCCTCCATTGAAGGTATTCACCAGGTTTAAATGTCCCACGCAGACAATTTCCATCGTGACAACTACTCTGCACGTTTAGCTTGGTGTTTCCTTCAATCCACATTAACTCCTCCTTCCTCTTCCTCGTCTTAGTACTTGAGGCGTTCTGGGAGTTGTAGTACATGGGAATGTTAGATATTTTAAAGTTATAATGTTTTGAATCTTTGCTTAAATCTAAGATATCAGAGACAGGATATGATAAGTGAGTATTATGTGGATATGAGTTTTGACTAGCATTCTGCTCAAAATGTTTTGCAGGAAGGTTTTATTTTACAATGAGAGAGATTTGTAAAATGACAACAAGCGATCAGAAATGTAGGAATTATAGGGTCTTTATCAGGAAGGGAAGAATACTGCATCTCTCCTGCTGGGGTCACCACATTTCCCCTACAGCCATCTCCTCCCATGTGATCCTGTCACATAATACCTCCTCCAGATTCAGGAGCAGGTAGGATCTGCCGACACCTGGCCACATGGGAGGCAATATTAGGCTGGGGATCATTGATGACTCCACAGGATTAATCACAACCACACTGTGGATAAGGACTTGGTGACCAGTAGTGGCATGCTAAAGGAGCTGCGATTGATCACTTTTATTGGTTTAAAG
The DNA here is from genome assembly GCF_040938575.1 of Ambystoma mexicanum. NCBI lineage: Eukaryota > Metazoa > Chordata > Amphibia > Caudata > Ambystomatidae > Ambystoma > Ambystoma mexicanum. The sequence continues at coordinate 670,985,214 of NC_090936.1, forward strand.
AGACCTAGTAGCTAAATATGTGGCATGGAGGGAATTGTAAGGCAGCAGAAGTAAGGCTCGGACACAATGGTGGCATGTTTTGGATAAAGACTTATTAAATAAGAAAAGGTTGGAAAAGTGCTTATCTATCCCTAAAACTAAGACAGGTTTCCCTAGCTCAAAGGAAAACTAGTGAAATTGTCAGGAAGTCCGAAACTAAGAAAAGGTCTGTCACCGTCATGTTCCAAAACCTACTTCTGTCCCTAGCACTAATCATCTGAAATAACTGCAAAGGGGCTTCTTTTCTCAAAAATAAACAGTGTCCTTGGTGTTCTCAATCAACATAAAAGTTCCCTGTTTCACTGGTTTTAATGGGATGAAAAAATAATGTTCCAGAAATGTAAGGCTTCAAAGTCAGGGTGGTGCTCCTTTCCCCTAGACTACTTCTTATCCCAAGGTTTTGGATAACTCATGAGGAACTGTTTCTCAAATTCGCAGTTCTTTTGTCCTTCGTTCATTGGAGACCAAGGTTCTTGATCCTCTGATCCTCAGTCTCTCATGTGGGTGCGGGTCCCAGACTTGCAATACTTTGTGTGGCTTGGTTCACTCTCCTACCAAGCAAGTATTCTTTCTTGGGCTATCTCTTTTCTTCTTATGGGGTCCCAGAACCGCTTTTCTTTCAGCGTTGGCTTCTCATATGGGTGCAGGTCCCAGACTCACACTGTTGCATTCTATCTGCTCGATTCACTCTGCTACCAAGTATACAACAGTCTCTCATTAACTTTAGGGTCCCAGACCCTCTCTCTTCTGTTCTTGAGTTCACCCTGTTGCTTGCCAGACCTCTCACAGCTCCCAGGCAACCCACATACCTGTTTGCTTCCTTCTCGATGTAAGCAGTGGTTCCCGGGCAGCTGTATCCCTTGTGGAGGCTCCGGCAGTGTTTGGGCATCCAGCGGGAACTGCAGCGGCTCAGACTGAAGATTCCCTCCAGCCGTGCACACTGACTCCTGTGTGCTTTACCAGGTCCTGCTCTTACATCAGCCGCTTCCGTGTACGGCTCCCGCTATTCCTCTTTGGGGGAGGGATCCTTCTCGTGTCTCTCCTGCTGTTCTGATCAGCTTGAGCTTGAACTGCTCTCCACTTCCTGCAACGGTCTGATGTACTGCTTAGGGCAATTCACTGCCATTTGAAAACTAAACCGCTCGTTCTGTTTCTTGCAAGTGATCTTGGTACTCGCAGGCATCTTCTTTGTCACACTGTTAGTTTCAGAACTATATTCAGGATAGTTTGCATTATACAGGTTTTCAGTGTTGTCATCTAGATTAGGTGGACGGAGTGGACAATAAAATATATCAGCTATCTCTAAGAAGGGGGAAGGAGGATTTAAAGTTGAAGGAGGTGTTGGAGGTAATAAAGCCGGTGGACAGCGCGTTCTCTGGTGATGGTCTTCTCCATTCGTATAGCGGGATTACCTTTTCCATGTGATCCTCCCTTAGTGCACCACCCCAGGGGGACTATTGTACTGTGGACGGACTGCCCTGGGCCCCATGGGAAAAGGTATCCCCCTAGGGGAGAAGGGACGACCTCCTCAGATTCATCACAGAATGCACTGGCCTGTTATGACAATGATTCTCAGTACAACTGGATGCCAATAAACACTTTACTTGCTTGCTTGTGGCATTGCATAGATGTGACTGTTTGGTAGAGTAATACAACTGATGAAGTTACTTGAAAGTAATATGTTTATGCCTGTAATTAGTCCATTTACAAGCTAATAGACTCACTCATCTGAGAACTGGGCAATTAGCATAGTTTCCTATCTGATGCAGGCTTTGTCTATTGCATCTGCCATCATGTGATAGCCATTTCTTTTTTACATATTAATAATGTGGGTAAAGGGAGTGGTGTCGCTTGTATGTGTATCTTGAAAGTGTGGAGATGCCTGAAATATAAGAAGTTGTCAAAGTATTAAATTAACTCCGGTCTTCAATTATTGCAGGGATGGTGTTGTAGCCAGAGAGTCCTTGCCATGCCACTCCTGCGACCCATTGATGGACCAGGTAGATCAGAAGATCAGGCAGGGCACTTTGTCATAAGGATTAAGATTGGTATGCAAGGAGGGTAGGTGTGGTATTCCTCTGGAAAGCAAAAAAAAAAAAAAACACCTAATACACCCAACTTTAAAAAGGTTACTTACTGCTGGCTCTTTCACGGTTGAAATCATGACATGGGACCCTATAGTGACAGAACACAGCAGGAAATAGTGAAGCTTTGAAGAGTCAACGAATGTAGACTGTGCTGAATGACCAATGTGGATACATGACAGCTACTTGGTTTTGGAGACCACATTTATAATTTTACCTGATAATTTTATTCAATGACCCTTTGCAAAAATTCTACCTGTAGCAACCATATTTCATTATGATTACATTTTTGTTGTCATTTTCTCATGGATTTCCCATCTAAGTTGTGATTAGGACAAACTGAATGCCATCCCTTTGCATATGTGATTGAGGTTGCATCTTTTCAGATTGAGTTTATCACACATAGTGCAGAAACTAATGGTATGAAGAGAACAGTAGCGAGTCCCGCCATATCTCAATTGGTGGACCTACTGGTACTTTAAGAGTTACTTCAAAAATGCATACTTTTCTCCAGGCAGGTAAATTACTTTAATGAAATGACATTTTAGGTAACTTAATGCCTCAGCTTTCATATTGTTTGAAAGCATATGCAAATACATTTCTGTGTCAATGTATGCAACTAACCAATTGTTTAGTTTCCGGCCTCAGAGTACCATGTCATTGGAAAACTGGTTTGCAAACATGTTCTGCCTTGTAGTGAATTACAAGCTAAACTTTACAAGATGAGACCTGGCAGGGGTGTATACCAGGTTTATACTTAGCCCGCCATATCTAACCAACTCTTTATTTGGCTGAGAACTGCATGGAGAATCGATCTTTGTGTCCTGAAAGTTAACAAAATCAAATATGGGCTTGCCTAGTAAAGATATTATCATTTCAAGATTGTTTTCCAAAGAAGAAAAAAATACAACGGTCCAGCAAACACACTGCATTTTCATCTGGCTAACAGGACTCCAAATGGTTATGCATTATATTTTGAAAGCATTGAACATGATATAATCCACTCTACATAAAAAGCTTATATTTACTAGCTTCATTGTTAGCTCTACTACTGTCTGGACTCATTTTTTGGTATGCAAAACAAGTTTATAGGGGCCGCAGTCACCAGGGCAATGAGATGGGCGAATCACTGTCAAGCTCAAACGCTTCCTTCTTGAGGCTGCCTTAGATGCCCCGGAGTACTTTCTAGTGGCTGAAAATGGATATCGGAGGGTGTAGGCTATAAGCATCCCACGGATTGGCTCAGTGAGTTGCTGGCAAGCAGACATTTTGTAAGGTGCCAACATTTGGGGGTTGACTGGAGAACAGTTTTAAAAATTGTGTTGCAAGTAGGGCCATGGTGCTAGCCAAATACCCATCCGAGTGCCTGCATGTACACCATCAATTGTGTGCGCGCACACACACACACACACAAACAAGTCTTGTTTTCTTTCATGCCTTACTTTATTTATCAAGCCTTCCTTTGGCCCATTACATCCATCTTCCACCCTCATTTGTAGGCTATTTCATTTCATAAAGAGATGCTAATTATTGGGAGGTGTGAATCATCTAAAAGCTGAGCAGAGCAGTCACGTCTTTGGTTTCATGAGTGGGGGTATACTGATATGGCCAAGATAGGCTTTTGACCTCCGCCACTTTACACTTATTCCTGCGGGCCATTAATGATTGTTGAAAAACTCTGCTCTCACAGGGGCGTCATTCTACAGCTTTTTGCTTTAACTCCCCTTTCCCGGCAGCACCCTTGTCAGTGCAAAGTACTGCCTTCCGCCTGCAACTAGCTCCATTTGGAGGGCTTCAGTCCCTCTAGCCTATCGCTGGCTCCACCACTGGTGGTGGCTCTTACCCTGGTGTGAGTCCACAAAACAAAGCTGCTGCTTTTGGAGGTTTGGAGCAGGTATGGGGCTGGTGTGCAGATGATAGTGTAAGGGTGTTGAAGAAGGATGCCGACACATGGGTGGCATATTGTTTGGCCAAGACATTCATTTCTTGGAAAAGAAACCCTCACGATTCCCATCTTTTGAGAGGGGTTTCCCTGCCTCAAACTAATACTAAAGGAGCTGTCAGACTGTCAGTCGAAATCAAAATCCACCACCCTCTGTCATAACCTACTTCTATCTCTTACACTACAACTAAAGAATAAGTCAACAGAAAAGTTGCTTCTCCAGAAGAATAACTCCCTTCTCCTGGTAGTTGGGTGGTATTCTCAGAAATGCTCTTTGGCAAAAAGCATTCCAGGGCAAATTACTCCCTTCCCCTGGCTTGTGGTGCTAACAAACCTTTACAGCAGTCAACTTTTGGAACCAGGAGAATGACTCCCTTCTCCAGGTATTGGTTCACACACTTCAATATAGTTTGTACCAAAGCCAGGGGAATGAGTCCCTTCCCCCTGGAACACACTGCAATATAGTTCATACGAAAGCCAGGGGGAATGACTCCTTTCCCCTGGCATCTCTGGATCACAAGGACTTTTAGTTCCTTCAACTTTCAGAAGCTGGAGAATGACCCCCTTCTCCTGGAATTGGCAAAGTCCCAAGTCCTTCTCGGGGTCTCAGCTGATTTTTCCCTGCCATTGCGACAAGGAGGCTTTCCGCGGATACTAAATATACTATGTTGGGGTCCCAGACCAGAGGGCTTGTTGCTGCAACTGCGATGAGGAACCTCTCCTAGTTTGACTATTACTACTGGGTCGACAGAGAGCCTCTTGAGCCTGACTCCCTTCCACACACCCATGTCCCTTGCGGGTCTCTCGTACCTCCTGTAACCTTTTGGGCTTCAGTGCAGCACTGGGGCTTCCTGAGACTAGGACACATATCTCCCGCTCGTCAGGCGTCTCTCCTTAGCTTCTCCAGCAGTGTGGTGGCTCTTACCTCTACTAGACTGCTCAGCTTCCACTTCCTGCATCGTGATCAGGTCCGCTCCAGCTGCACCCATGGAGAATTCCCTCAGCACTTTGCCGGCGTCCTTTGCTCTTTGGTTTCTCCGCTCAGCCGACAGAATTCAAAACTCCCGCTCTGGATGGTTTACCCACATGCGTCCTCTCCTGGCTGGGCTTGACCAAGACTTCAGACCTTCTTATCTTCTTGTACAATGTTGCCAGTCCTGCCCTGGTGGATTGTCAAGGTCCTTTGTTGTTCTTGATGGATTTATCTTTATGCATCCTCTGGGCCACCTTGTACCAGTACTAGCACAGTTAGTAATCGTCATGCCTTCTGTGCTCTTCTTCATCCTGGTACTTTCTGTTGTGGTTGTTTCACCTAAGCTACAGAAATACATGGATCTACTATCAAGAAAGTGGTTTGGTTTGGGGGGTAGGGAAAGTTGGGGTGTGATGCTGGCCAATGGGCTGTACCCAAGGGGATCGTCCTTGTACCCAGAGGGCGAGTCCCTCCCCATGATTCCCTCCCCATTATACCACCCTTAGAGGGACTACTGGTTAGCGGCTGCACCTCCCTAATCTCATGCGAAAGGGCTCCCCCCTTGGGGAGAAGTGACAATATTTTACAAATCTTTACAATAGGCGTTTGCAGATTGCATCACCGCATCTATATGTCGCAGAGTCCCAGGCCGGTTGCAGGTTTAAATGGGTGAGTCATGCTTATATGGTCTTTTCTTTTTGAACAAGTTCTTCCTTTCTGTCCTTTGGGATGTTGTGTTTAATGAACAGTTTTAGCAAAAGAAAAGAAACATTTCATGAATGCCTAAGCCAATAGTCTGTTTTCTCATGATGAACTAGAGCGTCAAAGACCTACTGCAGCCCCTCTTGCACTAAAACACTTCGCTTAGGACTTATTTTGGCCACGGGCACTTGCATCTATGAAATGTTTACAGAAAACAAGCAATGGATTCTCTACAAAACAACATATAGTGCAAGATATCACATATAAGTAAGCCTCATCACTGTGACTAACCCAAGGGTTACGTCCCGCTTTTTCTTCCCATAAGCACTACCCCAAGTTATAAGATTCATACACTACGTCACAAAGTCGTTAATAAAATGTCATCAGTAACTAGTGCAGTGAGTAGTGTGACGAAGCACTGCCTGGAGTCAAGTGAGAAGCATCAACAGCATTCTAGTTATTGGTCAGGCAATGGAAATACTCTTCGCATAAAAACAGAAGAGGGACCACAACTAAGTAGTTGTAGTGAAAGTAGGGGCAGTAGCAGTGGAGGCTGTGGTGGCAGAGACGTTGAAATAGTTGGAGTAATAGTGAATGTAGAGAGAGAGAGATGGAGACCAGAAGGACCCGATGAAAACTTGAGACAAAAGCAGCAAGAGTGGAAGCGGAGAAACACGGCACGCAAAAGTGTATACTTTTAACGTATTCCCGACCCCAGGGAAAAACCACCTATCCAGCTCGAGTGCCTGTGGAAACCAGAGCTGGAGAGAGTGGTTCCAACTTCACTGGCTGGGACACAACAGGAGGACTGGGCAGCCATCGGAAGGCGGAGAGATTCACCCCAGTTCGGGAAGACCTGCATCAACCCCGTAGTACTAAGAGGAGACTGGAGGAGGAGCCAGGTGACCAGCGGCTTATTCGGTATAGTGGGAACCCCGCAAGGGTGGATAAGCAAGCAACTACGGACAGTGGTAGAGTACCTCAGGGGGTGGGGGAGCTTGGAGGACGGAATTCTCCCTGTAGCAGGAGGAACTCTGATGCCCAAGAGATGCTGGTGCTTCCCAGCGAAATTGACTTTTAAATAGACAGGGGACAGAGAAACCCTCCAGTGGTGCAGTGAATGCACTGTGTGAAACAAGAAGGCAGCCGGTGGAAGCGCTACACTGTGTGGAGAGGTCATGGGGTAACGCACAGATAGCACTGTCGTCAGGCTTTTGATCCTGGTGAGCAACGTAGTGCGTAAAAAAGGAGGGAAACAGCACGCCACCTGGAACACACGCTGTAGAGCCGAGTGAAGCTAACCAGGAAAGACGTGAACCAGTTATAACGCTGCAATCTAACGTACAGAGAGGGGAAGGAGGAGGCTGGCTGGAACACTCTAATGAACTAATTAAGTTACTTACTTAAGAAGTGCATAAACAAGGACCAACTCCCATTCCCCTGAATAAACCCCACTAAGTCTACAGAAACCATAAAGCGTTATAAATCAGTGACACAAACAAAATTAAGGACAGGCCAGGAAAGGGGAGTGTCCCCCTGGCATACTGGGTTTCAAGAACCTGAACATTTGGAAAGACCAGGGAAGGTGAGTGTCCCCCTGGGAAATGGACTTTGTTTTACTAAACAGGCAAAAGAGCCATTGGGCAGCACCAGAGAAGCAGCCCACTATTGTTTGTTTTCCTAAGAACTAATTGTGGGTTCTATCAAGTGTGAGGATCACAGTAAGTTGTGGTTTTGTTTTGACACAGGACGGTAGTCACTTTATTTTAACATCCTGTCAACGACTGAACTATGGTTTGCTTTAATGGTTGAGAATACTCCCATTTAGAAATTGGGTAAGTTAGGCGTTTTTCCAACCCTCTCTATTATTTTAATACAGTGACCTGGAAGCAATAATCCTGCGTCTGCACTCTTTCTGCCTCTGGATTCTCACACCACCAATAATACAAGGTAGTGTTACACATACGAGTGTTGGGTGCACCAGTAGGAACGGAGCATGGTGTCCTGTTGGCGCAGCACAGCAGTGCTTTCAGCAAATGTGGAACACTGTGTTTTAGACCGTGCATTAGAAACAGAAAAAGCAGGAGTAAAGGAGATGTATAAACAATTCATGGTGTTTGCTTTTATCAGTGCAGAATGTGCTAGAGTGGAGGATGTGGTCATTCTTTTGCATTGAATTGGTTTGTGTACTCCAGCTATAAATAAACACACTGCGTTTCTTTCAGTACATTTAACACCTTAGAACAGTACAATTGTATTAATCCTAAAAGCACTACAGGTAATGTAGACTGAAAAGGGTGTACACTATTGCCTTTTTAATACATAACGGCCTGCAATGTCCGTACAAAAACCTGGAAACAATGTTCTTATTACAAGCTAGTTGTGACATCAGAACTGACCTGTAACCAGAAAATGACATTAGAACAGCTCTGCAATCAGTTATTACACCTCGGCTCTGACGACAAAGCACCCGCCGCTTGAGTGAGCAAAGAGATTTCCTGCTGTCACTGTAGCACTTAAAGACATGGGAAGCTTTTCAAGTTCCTTGCTTGTAAAATAGTTTCCTGTGATTCGTTTCAGCCTTTAATTGACAAAGAACTGTTTATGGTAGAATGTTCAATTTGTGCACTGCTGGAGTTGAACACGTGACAAGAATATGCATGAGTTTACTTATTTTAAAGCACAAAACGAAAACGTTTTTTCGATGGTTATTATTTTTTCTGCAACACATTAGGAGTTGCCTATTAGTGTTTTCAATACAGATTCTACAATGCTTATATGGAACAGCAAATGGATGAATGCCACATAAGATTAAGCAAGAGGACAGGTATTAAAAGGGGATGACTGTGTGTGCATGTATTATAAGAAATAAAATACCCCCTCCTCTACTCTATGTAAAAAATGATATTGAAAGTCTCACCAAGAAGTTCCTTGCCCAAAATGAGGAACGAGGCCGAACGTATGGTAGGGGGTATGTTATCCCATATATGATTTATGTTATAAGTATTTGATAAAGTGCAGCTCTACTTCCAAGGAGAAGTGGAATACTTTGCAGATAATGTTTACTGTAGTGGTAGCATCTTAAAGAAGATGTACAAAACAGGATGGTGTATAGGGAGCAGGCTGGAGTAGTCCAGTGGAGACAGGTTTACAAAAACCAAAATGTGATCGGGATAGTAACATGAATCTGGCTAATGCTAGACAGCAGAGTGAACAGTCCCTTACAATTTGGGGCATAGGGTGATTAAGTGATTTGCCTTGCCCACACTGACATTGTTTAAGTGCCTTGGTTCCGTAAGTTAAGGGATGCCAACTACATACACCTGTAGCAGAATATTAATTGCTTTAACCTTTGGGATGTCTGGTGCCGTAAATGATGCGCACTCACCAGTGGATAATGAACACATGCTTTTTATTTATTAGACAAATGATGTAGTGGTGGTGGTGGGTGTGTGGGTGTGGGTGGGTGGGTGTGGGTGTGGGTGTGGGTGTGGGTGTGTGTGTGTGTACACAGATGTTAATGTGTGTGAAGGCATCATCAAGCAGGACACTGACAAAAGATTCAGAGTTCAAAATAAAATACCTTATTGACTTAAATGTCAGGATGGTTGAAAGCCTAACTTGCCCTATATTAAAGTGGGATTTCCCTACCTAAACCAAACTAATGAAAGGCTGATCAAAGAGTTCAACTTAAAGGTCTGTGTCCTAAACCTATCCTTGTCCTCACAACTACAGCCAACAAATGTGTAGGGATGTCAAAGTAAAAAATAAAATAGTGTTCAAATTAAAGTTCTAAGCTTCTTCCACCTCACAGCTTACTCTTAGCTGCGTTCCCCAAGAGTAAAACAGTCAGTTCCGTGGACTCAAGGTAATACAGTCTCAAACAAGATTCGGGGTACCCTTCCCCAAGCTTCAAGCACCACAGTTCAAACACAAGGGAACCTTGAGACTCGGTTCTCACTCAGGCAAAATGTCTCAAATCGCAAGGGTTCCGTTATATACTTTTGTTGAATACCACAACTCCAAAAGGAAAATATGTGTCTTATTAATTTTTTTTTTTTTTTAAACTTTAGTTTTTATTTGCATTTTTATATAACAGACAACAAAGAAAGAACAGAACAACTCTTCACCCCCTCCCTCTGTGGCCCCCCCCGAACCCCTCCCCCCCTCCCCGTGTCCATTCCGGCGTTTTGTCTTTGGGAGACTTCCTGTGTGGCTCCGTCTAGTGAGTCTCGAGGTCGATGTGATTCGTGACCGCGTCTATGGTTGGCTTAATGCCTCCGTTCCCCAGGACGTGGGGACCCAGCCCGTAATGTTCTGACCCGCCGGGCTAAGGCCATTCCTTGCCGAAGGGGTACCTTCCCCCAGATTCAGTGGACATCCCATCCCCAAGATTGCAATACCCCATACCAGTCTGTAAGGAATGAGCCGGTATCATTGTTCACCCTGGCGGTTAGTTTGTCCATCATAAACATATTTTTAACTTTAGACAGCCAGTCCTCCTTGGATGGGGGTTCTGGACTCTTCCATCTCTGGGCCAGGGCTACCCTACCTGCTCTCAGCATGGTTTCCCACATCCTTGGGTATCGATGGAGCTCTGTGTCCTCTGGGGGGAGGCCCAGCAGCATCGTTAAGGGGTTTAGCGGCAATCTTTCTTCCGTTACTTCCTCTATCCAGCCCCTTAACGACTCCCAGTATGATTGTACTTTCAGGCAGTGCCACCACATGTGGCTTCTGGATCCCGTTTGACCGCAACCTCTTGGGCACCTCGGGGGCACCCCGACGAACATTTTGGACAGTTTTACCGGGTCTCTGTGCCACCCCTGTATTACCTTGAAGTTATGCTCCATGTCTGCGGTGAATAGGTTCCCATGGAATGCTATCCTAAATATTTTGGCCCAGGCGTCCTCAGAGATCTCCTCGCCCGCCAGCTCGTTCCAGAATAGGCGGAAGCTCCTTCTTCCTTCGAGGTTGTAGGTATTCAGTAATTTATACACACTAGACACTGCTCCCTTCCTGGACGTCGCAGAGTCCAGAAATTTCTCAAAAGGAGTCAGCTGCCTGCTCAGATTTGGACCCCATGTTTTAGCGCAAAGGATGCCCTTCAGGCGGAGGTATTCGAAGATGGAGAGTGATCCCTGTCCGAGGGCAACTTTCAAGTCTTCATAAGGCAGAAATTCGCCGTCTCTGAACATCTGCCCAGCCCACTCCAGGCCCTTATCTGACCAGGCCTGAGAGTTCCTGAATCCCTGCCCTCCTAAGTTAATAGGGTGGCCCCAGAGAGAGGACATCGGGGACGGCCAGGTGGTAAGATGAGCAGTGCTGGGGCCCTCTTTCCAGATGTCCCAGAGGGCTCCCAAGGTGGGGTGTGACCTCAGGTGATTCGGGATTGACTTGCGCGGGGCCCATAGGAGGTCTCTGACCTTTAGGGGGTGGGCGTCCATGTCCTCTAAGTAAGACCAGTACGTTCCCAGCCCCTCTTTCATGTGCTCAAGGAGGACGCGAAGCTGGGCCGCGCAAAAGTATAGGTGGAAATCCGGTAACCCAAATCCCCCCTCCTCCCTTGGCAGGGTCAGCGCGGCCCTTCCGGTTCTCGGGGTTTTCCCTTCCCATATAAAGTCTCGGACCCCGTTTTGTAAATCTCTAAAGCTCTGTGCTGGGACTCTAGTCGGGAGTGCAGTAAAGAGGTACAGGAGCCGAGGGAGTACGTTCATTTTGATTGCGGTCATTCTGCCGTACCAGGAGAGGATCATCTTCCCCCATCTCCTCAAATCTGAGGTGATCACCGCAATCATGGGGTTATAGTTGGCTGCCCCCAAATTCGCTAGATCCCTAGTGAGGAGTACCCCCAGATATTTTATGGCCACCTTCCCCACCTTAATCCCATGAAACCTAACCAAGGGGTCCAGCACTGGGTCTGTTGTTCTCATTGGTAGCATGACAGATTTCCCTGTGTTAATTTTTAGGCCTGAAAAGCGACCGAATACAGAGATCAGGGCCAGGAAGGGAGGGAGTGAGGAGCTCGGGTTCACCAAGTAGGCCAGGACATCGTCTGCGAATAGGGAGAGCTTAAATTCCACCTCGCCCCTTTTGATACCCCGGATATCTGGGCTGGCTCTGACCGCTATTGCCAGTGCCTCCATCGTGAGGACGTATATCAGTGGAGAGAGTGGGCATCCCTGTCTTGTCCCGTGGGAAAGGGGAAATGGTGCAGACAACACCCCGTTCACCTGAACCCTTGCCGTTGGGGCGCGATAGAGGGCGGTTATCCAAAGCATAATGTGGGGTCCAAAGCCCATCCTCCGGAGGAGGAGTTCCATGTAACGCCACTCCACCCTGTCAAAGGCCTTCTCGGAGTCCAGGGAAAGGACGCAAGCGTCCAGATCCGATGATTGGGCGTGGTGGAGGAGGTCTATTGTTTTGCGGATGTTATCCGACCCCTGTCGTCCTCTTATGAAGCCCACCTGGTCCCCGTGTACTAGTTTCGGCATTATGTTTTCCATCCTCTTCCCTACCACCTTGGCCAAGATCTTAACATCAACGTTTAGCAGTGATATGGGGCGGTAGGAAGAGCACTCTGCTGGGTCCCTCCCTTCCTTGGGCAAGACCGCTATAATGGCACCCATCATTGATTCTGGGAGAATGTCCCCCTCTAGCACCGCGTTGAAAACCCTTGCAAGGTAAGGGGCTAGGGCGGAGCGAAATCTCTTGTAGAAGAGGACGGAGAAGCCGTCTTCCCCCGGGGCCGTGCCCACCTTCATCCCACTAATCACCCTGTCCACCTCATCCTCGGATATTGGGCCTTCCAACCCCTCGGACATTTCCCCGGAGAGGGACGGGATCTGTATGGAGTTCAGGAAGTTATCTATCTGGGTGTCGTCCCCTTCGTATTCGGATGAATAGAGGGTTTTATAGTATTGCCGGAAGGTCTCTCCTATGTGGGGAGAGTCACTTCCCATGAGTCCCCGGGCGTCCCTCACTTCCTTTACCCTTCTGCTTTTCTGTACCTCCCTTAACTTCCAGGCGAGGATCCTGTCCGCCTTGTCCCCTTTCTCATAATATTTCTGCTTAACCATTTGCAGACTCCTCTCAGTTTCGTGCAGGAGGAGGTTTTTAAGTTGGAGCCTATAGTCCGCCAGTGCTGCCACCTGGTCTCTGTCTAAGAGCTGGGTCGGGGATCCCCCCGGTTGGAGACGGGCTATCTTTTCTCGCAGGGCTTTCTCCTGTGCTACTCTCTCCCTCCTCTTTAGGGCACCTATTTTTATAAGGACTCCTCTTAGGGTTGCCTTGAAGGCGTCCCAGAGTGTGTGCGTGGGCACCTCCCCGTTATCATTAATTTCAAAGAACTCCGTGATGGAGTCCAAAACCTCCTGGGCTATGACCTCATCTTTTAGCAGGGCGTCATTGCATTTCCACCGCCCTCTGCTTTCCCTATTCCAGCCCATTTTGATGATGATGCGGACCATGTCGTGGTCCGACCATGGGACTGGGTCTATCGTGAACCCTGATACAAACGGACAAAGACTGTCGTCCGTTAGGATGTAATCTCTTCTAGAGAATGAATTATGAACGGCTGAGTGGTAAGTGAAGGAGGGGATCCCTGTCCTAGGGGTCGGGATGGTATCCATTAGGCCCAGGTCCTCGTTTACTCTCCGGAAGCTCTGCGCCATGGCCTCTTCTATGGGCCTGGGATTAAGAGGGCCCATTCGCTTCCTGTCCATGGTGGGATCCAAGACCATGTTGAAATCACCTCCCACCACTAGTGGGCCCTGCACGAATAGCCTAAGTTTGTCCCTGGTTTCCTCCCAGAATTGGGCCTGGTTTTCGTTCGGGCCGTACACCACCGCCAGGGTGATGGGGGACCCCTGTAGGGAGCCCCGTATCAGTAGGTAGCGGCCTTCGGGATCCTTCAAGCTCGCCTCCTTCTCGAACCCTACGTTCCTTCCTATTAATATGGCAACCCCCCTTTTCTTGGTCCTGTGGGATGCGTGGTAGACCTCCCCAATTCCACCCCCCCTCAGCCTGGGCTCCTTCCCCCTGGCCCAGTGGGTCTCCTGGACAAACAGTAAGTCCAGTTTCGCCCGCCTAAACTCTCTGCAGATCAGGGATCTTTTTGTGGGGGTGTTCAGCCCCCTCGCATTTAGGGTGCCCACTCCTAGGGCCGGATGGCTATCAGCCATAGTCAATGTCTCCTGCCATACTGGTCAGAGACTTCGCCTCGGGTCTCCTTTTACGCTCCCCTTGAGTCACCGGTTGGACACTGTTGAAATGAACCCCCAACTGCCCCACTAACCCCCTCCCCAACAAACAAACCCCAACTTGGTTATGAACCCCCTCCCCCTCCCCCGGCGTCCAGCCAGATAGTTCTGCCATCGCTGGCTTTTTGGCCGGACCACCAGCCTGCCCCTCTCGGCCAGGCGTCCATTGCAGAACCTCATTCGTGTGAGCCCCCCGCCCCCGATCTTGTTCCCATGATGCCCCCTTTTTGTACTTGCTGTTCCGCGTGGTTCCCGGGTGACAGCCTTGCAATCCGTCTGCTAGCTCCGGCCATCCCGGGGGACCGGTCTTTTGCGCCAGTGCTAGCTGGGGCCCCTTGGTAGTCATCCCTCCGAGTCACGTCGTTCTACCTCTTTCGCTGGTGAGGGTGAGTTCAATTTTTGAAATTTCCGTGCCCCGGATCTCTTCCTCCTTTCGCTTGCCGGGCCCGGGTCATTTGCTCCGCCTGTCGTCGGTCCCGATGGCTCCCGTCGGGGGGGCTGGTCCACCACATAGTCCTGGATGGCTCCTTTGATGTCCTCCTCAGTGGTCAGCGTTGTCCGTTGGCCCTGGTACTCGAAGGTCAAGGAGAAGGGGAAGCCCCATCTATACCTTACTCCTTTGTCTTTCAGCAGTTGTGTGAGGGGGCGGCACATCCTGCGTTTGGAGAGTGTGTATGTAGAGAGGTCTTGGAAAATGGAGACCTGTGAGTTATTATACGTTATCTCTTGGGTTCTCCTGGCTGCTTCCAGGACCCGTGATTTCTCTCGGTAGTAGTGGAACCGGACCAGGATCGAGCGAGGTCCCCCTGCTCGTCCTCCCGCCCTGTGTACCCGGTCGAATGTGAGCTCGGCGGTCATCTCCTCTTCGAAGAGGAGGGTGATTATGCTCCGCACCTTTCTGGTGAGCTCTCTCTCCGTTTCCCCCTCTGCCTCCGGGACTCCAAAAAACCTAAGGTTGTTTCTTCGTTCCCTGTTCTCGAAATCATCCATTTGTCTGGACCTCTCCTCCTCCTTCTTCTCCAGGGCTGTCAGCCTCATGTTAGTCTCTATCTCCAGGGTTGTCGAGGAGGATTGGTTAGATTCAACCTGTAGGAGTCTGTCTTCCACTTTGTCAATCCGTCGGTCCATCTTCTCAAGCTTCTGTGCTATGTCTGAGCGCATGTCTCTTATTTCTTGCAGTATGGATGCAAAGCCTCTTTCCATTGCCTCCGTTGCAGGGGCAGCAGCCTCTGGGTGGGCCATCTCTCGGACGCAGGTCGGGACTGTTCCGTGTGGGCTTGGGACCTGGTAGCGGTATTTCTGTAGGTTCTTATGCCAGTCCATTCAGGCCGTTAGATGTACTTGGGCTGGTGGGGAGCTTTTAGTGGGTCACTTCGCGGGACCAATGGAGTTGGTGTATGGGCGGGCACACGCCCCGCCTGACTCGGGCGGGGGCCTCACACCCGGTGTCCCCCGGGCCTTCTGTGTACGTTTACTTAGGGGGGGCGTGCTTGTCCTTATGTTGTGCTGCTTGGGCCCCTCGCCCTCTCTGGTGACGGGGCTGGGGGGTCGCTTCTTTCTCCTCCCGCCTGCTCCTCTTGTACCCAGGGGGCCCCTCAGGGTGGGCACACGCCCCGCCGTTCCCCGGCGGGGGCCCTCGCACCCGGTGTCTTCTGGGCCTTTCTTGTCCCTTATGCCTTCCCTGCCGCGGATGGGGAGTCCGGCCGTTGCTGCGGCCCGCCCGTGCTGTTTGTCGTGGGGGCTCCTCCCTCGCGGACTGTAGCTCGCCGTGGGGGTAAGGGGGGGGGGGGGCGACGGTCGCCCCGCGGACAGCCCGCCGGCCCTCTCCTGTGGCCGCCTCACCCACCTCCGCTTGGCCCGTTCTGGCCGACGCTCTTCTTCTGCTCCTCTCCCCGGGTCGGGCGCGTCTCCCCTTCGATCCCCGCCTTCTCCTTCGGGGGACCGCGCCTCCGGGTAGGCTCCGCCGGCTCCCGCTCCACGTTGGTGCAGGGGGGGGTGGGTGTTCACCGCGGCGTCGGCGGTCAGCCCTCCCCTGCCTGTCCCCCGTGCGCTGGTCCTAGGCCCCAGCTTCCGGGTACGTGTCGTCCGGGCCCTCTGGCGCACCTCCGCGGCCCTGGAACTCCACTTTTCCTGCGTCGATTGACCCCGCTGTTTCGCTCCGCGGGGGCACTGGGGGTTCTCCCCGCTCTGCAGTCCGTTCCCACGCCTCGGGGGGGTCTATGGGGGGGCTCAGTCCCGGTTCAGACCCGGCCGGTGGCGGAGCGCGGAGATCAGGCAGCCATTGCCTGTGCGCCCCCTGGTGGCCTCCGCCCGTCTTATTAATTTTATTTTAATTTCAACAGTTCAATTATTTCTGCTTGCAAATATGTATTTTTGTAGCTTCCACGCAAGTTGGTATCAATCTTATTTACATTTCACAGTTGCACTAAAACAAGTTTCAACATCTTGGTTTTGCTTTATTCTTTTAAGTTCTATTCTTTTCTTTGAAGTTGAAAAGGAGTGTGGGAGGCTCCTCTACTGAGAACATACATGGGCCAAATACCCTGTTATGTAGAATTTCTTCCATTCAAGATGGTGTACAACCACGCTTTCGCTCACTGAACCCTTCACAGAGAATAAATATCCATGTCTGAAGCCACCAGAATATGTTCTAACAATGGTACCAAGTATGTTATATATTCTGATATGATGCATGCTTTTCAAATACCTTAGATTGGCTCCTTTAAAAAAAAATTGGTAATAGCACTCCAAAATTGCATGTGTTTGATGCTGAATTAAAAATCCGAAAAAGGTTGTACAGATCGCAAAAGCGAGAAGCGATGAATCTTCCCATCAACATCAGGTTCACAACTCTAATAAATATTAGAACTAAGTACAAAAACTGGCTTAAGTTCAGGCGTGCCAAGCTCTTTCAATCTGATGGCCAGCTTTTACTTAACGCCGTACAAAACAAAAATGTAGTTACAATTTTGACTCTGCTCAATCAAGCTACTGTAGGGTCACAAGTCATCATCCAAGCAAACAAAGTCTCTGAATCTGCTTGGATTGAGCATTTTACCAATCTATATAAAGTCCTGGATGGGGGTACATCCTTAGAATCCATCAAAACCCCCTCTAAATTCCATTTACACTTTGACTTGGATGATATCAGCTATTTCATTAAAAAAGCAAGCCGGTCAAGTGCTTGCGGCCCTGATGGTCTGTCTAACAAGATGCTGAAAGAACATCCAGCAATCTGGGACGAAATCTTGTTCAACATCTTTTCCATCATCAACAAAACTCAAATTTTGCCACCAACCTGGACACACTCCATCATAGTCCCCACTTATAAAAAAGGGGATAGGAAAGATCCCTCCAGCTACAGACCAATCGCGCTATTTGACACGCCGGGAAAATATTTTCTCGTCTAATTTTGAGGGAGTTGAATCAGTGGTCTGCACAAGCACACTATAACAATCCTTTTCAGGCAGGTTTTGTTGCTGGTTTGGGCACTATTCCAAACATTATCACCTTGAACATGCTTCAGTCAGATTATGCAGCTAAGAGGCAGAACTTCTATTTAGCTTTTGTCGACTTTAGGGTCGCTTTGGATTCAATTGATCGGCTTCTTTTGTACAACAAACTGGTTAAATATAACTGTCTCCCATCACTTGTGGCTTTAATTGTACTTTTACATACCAACACTTCCATGCAGGTTAGACTGTCAACAGGAGGATTCCTGTCATCAACATTTTGCATGTATAGAGGGCTAAAACAGGGGTGTATACTCGCCTCCACAATTTTCTATCTATTTATATATGATTTGGCAATGGCTCTTAGTCACATCACGAGCGATCGTCTGTGTCTGGGTCTTCATAAAATTGCATATCTCTTCTATGCAGATCTTGTTCTTATTTCTCAAACTCACACAGGTCTGCAACACCTATTAAATGGTTTTGAAACCTATGTAAACGAGAATCATTTGATTATTAATACAAATAAAACCCAAACGATGACTTCCAAATGGAACTCAAGCACCAAATCAAAATTATACAATTGGAAGCTACAGAAGATCGCTCTTGAAAAAGTTCAACATTATAAGTATCTAAGCATAACGTTCTCAGCCTCCTTGCTCAATCCATGTTATAAGCCAGATTTGAGAAGTAAGCTTCGCTCTTTGATCTCCCAAGCGAAAATCCTATTGTGCAAATTTGGCAAGTTTACAATAAAGCATGTGTTGTCCTTTTACCATCAAAAAGTAATTCCTATTTTGACTTATGGCTCAGAAGCCACTCTACCAAAAGATGCTACATGGTGTGACAAATTGGAATCCTCTTTTTGGAAACAAGTGTGTAACGCTCACCTGGTATCCATGGGGACGTCACTCAGCCTGCTCTGACCTCTTACGACCTCGAACCCCTCCCTGGAGGCTATTCGACTGCAGACTTGGCCTGAAACACAGGATTGGTAGAGTTTAACTCCCTATTGTCTCTGTGTGCTTGAACCCCTTCTTCCCCGGGGTCCAACCCTTCCCTTTGATCCACAGCTCACCTTGTTTTCTTGGATAGTGTGATCTCCGTCCTGCTTTCAGCGCAGGGGCGCATTGATTGATGCAGGCTTGTTGATGCCTAGTTACTTCACTGGCAAGAGTCTGACAGGTAAGTATAATGAGTCTTTTGAACAGTTCTCTAACTTCGTTCCTTTCCTTCCTTAGATGATGGCCGGTGTCCGGGGATGGCGGCGTGTTGCTGAGATGAATAGCGCTGAAGGTGAGTGAGAGCGCGATGCATCCCTTTCGTATTTTTATTGAACTGAGTTATTTTCCTGTATCTTTTAAGTGCTGCGACGTTTTCAGCGTGGATGCCGGTTATGAAGAACAAATGCGGTGAGTAAGCACGGTATGCGGCGCCTTTAGATGTTTCCACGCTAACCTAGAGTGTCTTTTCCCTCTTGCAGATGGATGAGAAGTTCTGAAGACAGTTCCCCCAGAGCGGCTGGGATTCAGGTAAGCGTTTGAAGCTCGTACAGTATTTAAAAATAAGCAAAGATTTGCAGAATGCTTACTTATGCCTTTTTTCTGTTCTTTTCCCTTTTCCTTAGGAAGCAGCGTGCCGGGATGTGAATGACACCGCCGAAGATGCCCGCAGAACAGAAGGAGCGATGAATGATGACAGAAGCGCCGCAAGGTAAGGCTGTTCCTAACGGTGTTCTTGTTCTTGCAGGAGCTGAGTGCAGAAGAAAGATGCAGGCCTACTGGAGACCGATCCAAACACGGTGAGTGTCATGCTGCAGGTGTAGAAGACACAAAGCATGTTTCTCAGCCTGGGCGTGGCTTAAATAGTCTCAGGGTATCCCAGGTGTCTCTGGGCTGAACCACACCCAAAAGACTAGACCGCACATGCAGTTCTGGGAACCAACATATGTGGGGGCATCCATCTTGTCCCCATCAATGCACTACAAGTCCAATCCCCAATGTTATCCTATGGGAGAGAGTGAGTCTGGTGCCAAAAGCGCCAAGTCTGACTCCGAGTGGGTCTTTGGAGGGATGGAGAGGCCCTTGAGGGCCATGCAGGTGATCGTGGCCTGGCTCCAGCCTGACCTCTTGGAGGGCTGGGGACATGAGGGGCAGGAATCATGACAAAGTGTTACATCTTCCTGTCTGTACCCCTCTCCCTCTAATTCGCTATGAGTTGGGTTCTCTTTAAATGCACTCTCATGTCATCTGAAATATGGTGCCTTTTTTCGAAAATGTGTTCTATCCCTAAATCACTAAAACATACTTGCATACTTGGTAAAGTGGCCACTCATTTGTTGACTCGAAATAACATGTTTTCTCAGACCTGGTGTAAATTTACATTGAATGCATTGGTGGACGCCTCGATAGACTTACAATTGCTTCTAACCAATCAAGGCTGTGCCAAAACAAAGATCCATCAATATGATTGGTGTGTCAATCAAGCCAAATGCCTTGCATACAAAGACTTTGATTGTAAGCGAATTTGGTCACAAACCTTATAGGACCACGGCTGACTATTTGGTCAAATTCCCTTCATCCAATTTCAGATACAAGTTTCTCCGCTTCCATTTAAATTTATGGCCTACACTAGATGTTATGGCCAGAAGGAAACAAATCACAATGGAATCTAACTTGGGTCGGTTTTGTAAAATTCCAAATCAAAAAGAAACCTTGGAACACTGCTTAGTTCATTGCTCTCAATTGCAATCACTATGAAAGCTTTATTTAAAAAGAAATTTGAGGAACAAAACCTGTATATCCAGACGGATATTTGGCAACAAATTGTTTCATCGCCTAAGTTAGCCATAAAAGAGGCCATTGTACAGTTCTTGGATGCCATATTTCCAGAAACATAATATAAAAAAGTAAATTGTTTGGAAAACAAATTCCTCTCTTCTTATTTTATTTTTGACAAGATAAGCTCTGGACAGCATGTCATATACGCAAGAAAATATTAAATTTAATTCCACTGTTTCTACTTCAATTGAAGTATGACTAACTCCTTTTTATATTATTTTGTACTCTTGTAATTTCTCATTTTTTAATGTAATGTAAAGTTATTTGATTCATCTAACAGTTTTCTTTCAAGTTGAAATGTTGATATTTTGTTCCATGTTTGTCTTTGGAATTTTTTTTTTTTTTTCATTTCATGTCTTTTAATGTGAACAATTTACTTGTATTGATCTAATTAACTGTTTTGTAATTTGAAGGGTTGATTTTATGAACTAAACAAATACAAAAAAAAAATAACTTGCAGATCAGTCTTTGTCCCACCCACAAGGGCAGTCCAACACCAAAAGGCTAGGCAAGTCTTCTCTGAACCAGAGTACCATCAGCAACCCCATACACGTGTTTCGATCTTGTTGGTCCTCCTCAGTGAGGTGAAGCTGAGCCTCTCTAAGGCACAGTGAGCAAAGGGGTCCACATCTGGATTAACCTAGGTTACTTAGGGTGAAACCCCAAGAGTTACACTAAAAAAGTTACAACATCTTTGTTTTGCTTTATTCTTTGAAGTTGCATTCACTCCAGAACTCCACATACTTTAATTTAAATGTTCTTATATTATTTTCTATGAGTATTCTTTGAAGTTGTATTAATTTAGCATGTAGGGATTTGCTTATTGCTGAGATTTTGTTCTCTTTTTGGATTCATAATGTCTTAATTCTGGCTGTTTAGAAAGCTTTGTTTCAGTTTGGTATTTAATAATTACAGATTTCATCTGTGGTTCAATTTCACTTTGTCCATTGTTCAATATTTGTTTGCTTTATTTAAATTGACTTGCTTGGCGTTCGGAGACCTTTGAAAACATGTTTCTTAACACATGCAACCACTCTGATACGAAGTAATCTTAAGAGTTTGGTAAATGACAACAAAAGGACCAGCGTCTTTCGAAAGCATGCTCCATTGAGACATGCGATCACTCAAACAAAGTTTTCCTGATTAACAGACTTCACACACTTCACACACTCGCACACCAGGCTTCACTTTCCATAGAAACACATTGGTCGCTTTGAAAGTTCAGGCTGCAGCGCGGATCACACAGCCTTCTGTATTCAGTGTCAGGGCTCCACCTCCTGCCCCTCAAACTCCGCTGTTGCTCCTACAACACAGAGGAATGAGCACCTTGAGCAGAAAGGAAGGGGGCAGTCTTTCTGGCCAGCTCCATTCACCTCAATCGGCTCTGGGGATCAGCGATTTGCAACTCTCACACTACGCTTCCATGAATCACCTTTCTCTGTAGTTCCTAGCTACTCGTCCTGCTCCCATCTGGTTCCCTACTGTTTGTGCCGGCCTCCTTGCTGTTTCTGCTCCCACTCCTCCCACGCCCTCTCTGTGTTACGGTCTTCTTCTCCCTTTATATACCTTTAGCCCTCCAACAGGGTGAAGGTGTGCTTCAATTAAATTTGCCTGACCCTAGTTAAGGGGCCATGCTTGGCCCTCACAGCTCCCAATAGGCATCCTCCTTGTCCAAGAGTGGAAAAGCAGAGCCTTCATTGCTCTTGGTTTCCTCTTATTTGTCCCAGTACTGTTGAATGTCATTTGGGTAGAACTGAGGGGAAATGGCTTAGAACATGAATGTTGGGGAAGGGTTGGGTTGGTTCTTAACAGGGAAAGGGGGAATACCATGTCTGGCCCAAGGGCTCCCCGCTCCCAGTGCCCAATAACCCTCCACATAGTTGATTCTCCCTTGCTTCTCCCCCCACCAGGGTCGGGATCCAATAGGGATGGCCTTTCTGTGGCCACCAGTGCAGAGGATCCAATGGGTTTAGGAGTGAGAATACTCTCAGGTTTCTCACATGCCACAGTGGTTGGCTGAAATACATTAGCTTTGGGCCCCACTTGTCAGATAATCCTGGCTACGCCTTTGCTCTCTTGATCGCTCTTTTTCTCCAATCTCAGTCTCAGAAAAAAAAAATCCTCCTGGAAGCCATTGTGGAGAAGTGGTGGAGCATGCAGGGAAGCTGCAGGCTGCTAGAGCTCCTTTTCTTGTGCGTGTTGTTTTAATGTACCCAATGTGTGATCTGATGGGAATTCCCTTAGTTACTTCTTCTCTTGATTTGTTCCAACTTCCTTAGTTCTCAACTGGCACCTTGGATGCCTGTGATCTGTTCATTGTTTGTTCGCTGAGCTTGGTCGTCTTGTTTACTGGCTCAGGTGTTCTCTCTGGTTTCTTTAAGGTGACTGTTCCTCTTACATCCTTTTAGCAGCCCAGAATTCGGCATGTAGCTGCACCTTTCTACCACATGGCACAGCTCTCTGTGAGGGCAATTTCCTCACATCTTTGTATTTGGGATGACAGTTCATGCCATCAAGTGATTATCATACGTGATATCATAGGTAAGACCCCACTCTCCCTGCTTTATTCGTAAACATGGTTCCTAGCACATTAGCCTCATTGTGTGAGGCCCTCACTTTTCCTTTTTCTGGAGGCACCTTTTCGGTTTTGATGCCTATATACATTTATTTGTTCTCACTGCTTTCTGGGTTCTGGTAATCTGGCTGACTCAGAGTAGCATGGGTGTTGGCATATGAGGGTGTCTCACACTTTTGATATGCTCCCTGTCGCACGGTGAATTGTGCACCCCTATCTAGGTACTGTGCATGATATTTTAATTGGAAATTCTTACTGTCAGCTGGAGGTCTATTCTGTCTACCTGACACTTAGCAAGTATTTTGTCCATTTCTTTAGGGGCTGATGAACGATATTCCGTCCTGAAGAAGGCGGCTATCAACTGAATATCCCATCAAAATGACATTTCTGCTGTCCACGCCCTAGCTTGAACCACTTGTCAATCCTGAGTACTGCAATGCCGGATCATGTTGACCTAATTTTTATTATTTTTCAACTCCAATTCCAATAATTATAACACTGGTTTCTTGTTTGTTCACAAATGTACGTTACAGTCCAAATATTGTGAACTCTACCCTTTTCCAATCAGGGCCAGTCAGATTCAGTGTGTGACTAAGCGCACTTACTTGCATTAGCTTACTGACACTTAACCCCTGCCTGATTTCTTTCGTCTCTTTTGGTCTTTGTATTAATACGTTTGCATTTTCCCCTTTGTTATTATGTATTGTAGAAAGCTGTCTCCTTGAAACTTTAGTACGGTTCTTCAGATAAGCTTTATTCATAGTTCATTACAAGATGTTATAGCGAACCACTGGGTCCCATCACCCAGGCCAGCTTCTCCCATCTCTCAATCCTAGAACCTTCACACAACATTCACACCCAAACATTCTGTCACAGCACACCAACATTCTCTCAGCTCATCATACATTTGCATACACTCCAAGCACATCACAACATGGGTAGACACCCGTCTGTGTCAATTCAATCTAATATTGTCATTATACTTGTGAATTCACGTTCTGTACACTCTTTAGATTTATTTTTGTGAGTATTAATTGAGGATATCTTTTTCAAGAATTTTTTTAAAAGTTGCCATATAGTCTGGTCCATTTTTTGTATTATAATTGTTTACATATATCATGAACACCATGAATAATGGGATTAAGCCCTTACAGGTTTCAATGCTGAATGCGTTCTGATCCAAATTTAAGTATTGTCCAACAGGAACACCTTTTGGTTTGTGTTTGGCTTAAAGAAGGCACAGTGGGCCTCATTACGACCCTGCCGGTCCGGAAAGAACAGTGGTGGTAAAACTGCTGCCACCGTTTTTTCCAGACCGGCTGATTAAGTGTCCTGCAGGCGGGAGGTGTCACTCTCACCAGGTCTGACCTGCCAGGTTTAACACCACCCGCCTGCAGGCGGACATGGAAACACCGGCTCTGTCAAAGACGGAACCAGTGTTTCCATGCTCCCCATTCCCATGGAGTCCTATTGGACTCCATGGGAATGGGGATTTACAGAATTCCACCTCTAGAATTCCCGGGTCACTGGGGTCGAAATACCCCAGTAATTCTGGGAATCACTTAGGCAGAATGGTAATACGAGTCCGGCGGTAACCTGCCGGTTTTTCCGGCTCAGTTACCGCCGGACTCGTAATGAGGCTGAATGTGTCTTTGGACTGTGCCTGTGGAAGGTCAATTATTTCATCATGCGCAGTTGAGGCTTTTGTGTTTGGATACGAACTATGGTGTTCAGGTGATAGTGTGAAAGACTGCCATCTGGCAGGGGTGTAGAAGCCCAGGCTTTTTTGATTTTTATTAAACAAATAAAATGATGCAAAAAGGGGTCAGGGCGCCACTCTGCAAGAAAGAACATGGCATGAGAACCTGTTCTGTGGGAATGTACCCACTGAGAGTCCGCAGCCACATGTTTTTGCTCACTGTACCTTTCACAAAGAATCAATATCCATTCGCATATCAGTCTCTGTCCAGCCCACTTGAGCAGTGCAGCACCAAAATGCTAGGCAATCCTCCTTTGAACAAGAGTACCAACAGCAAGCCCAGACACGTGTTTCGGCCTAGTCGGGCCTCATCAGTGGTAATTTCAGGTGGCCAGATGTGGCATTTTGTATTTTCTTTTGTTTTGGCATATCCTTTGCGTTCTGACTTCACTACAATGTCCTTTTGAATCTGGAACATTTTCAGGGCGACTGGAGTAGGCCCAAATGGGGGCCAGTATGGTGTTTCACAGGGCTGCCTCTCATGAGGGAAAAGGATTTAACATCTGCATTGGTTTTTTGTGTGCGCCTTTTGCCACGCAATGGCTTGCTCTCTGGCAATGTGGCAGATGCTCCTTAGCTGTCCAGTCAGTTGATGCATCGCTTTTATATATGGTTGGCTCATTCTACTTGACTGGTTGCTTTAGGATAGTATAATGCAGCACTGCAAAGTTGTCTGCCTATTTTCATTGAAAAGGAGGTCATCTCACGGGCAGTAAACTGAGCTCAATTTTCAGAAAGTAGGTGCTTCAGATAAACCTTCATTGGAGAATATTTCAATCGGTGGGGGTGTAGCCTTGATCTACCCGGAGTGGATTTCTGCCTCTGTCATTTCTATGCAGGCCTACTCCTTCAAATGCATGGTCTGCAGGCTTTCACTCTCTCCTGGCCACTCTCTCACAGTGGCTACTATCTACTGGAAACCTGGTCAGATCACCTCCTTCCTCTCAGAGTGGGCAGACCCCTCTTCCTCCCTCCTGGCCTCGACCACTCAACTCTTCCTCCTTGGAGACTTCAACATCCATCTGGATGCTTCCTGTCCTGCCATGAGACTCTTTTGTGACCTCTGAGACATTCTCTCTATTCATCCCTCTGGCCCAACTCACTCGGCAGGGCACACTCAATGTTCTGATCTCCTCAGACCTCCCCCTCTCTATCCCTCTCACCACTCCTCTCTCTTGGAGCGACCACTTTCTCCTCTCATCTCTCCCTCTATCCCTCAGGCAAAGCCAACCCCACACTGCCACCCCACCTTCTCTGTCATTCGACCCATGAAGCATGTGTCAGTTGAGGCTTTTGCTGCCACTTTCTCTCCCCCTACTGCTCCTCCGGCTGACTCGCCACCTGACACAGGCCTTTCCATGCTCCACTCCGATCTCTGTGACACGCTTGATGTACTTGCCCCTGTCATGAGGATTCGCATGAGGCCTAAAGCCAAGTGCAAATCCTGTATGACTCAGACCTCGTCACCCTTAAAAGCAAGTGTAGGGAGGCTGAGAGGAAATGGTTGGCCTCTTGCACAGTTTGGATAACGTGGTGTTTGATGTGATTTATATACCTGGGATAATCATGACTGAGCACCAGGGACCTCTTATGTTTGATCCAAATTATTGAAGCAAGCATTACAAATATTTGGAAACATTTGTGAGGCCCAAAAATTAGAATTTAAGTCTTGGCCTAATCATCAAAGTTTCTGCTAGCTCCCTTGCCCAGGCAGGTCAGCAGTGTCCTACAGGTCCTCCTCCTTCGTAGTCCACAGTGTGTTAGCTTTTGGTGAAATCCCAGGAACTCCTAACTGTCTGAAACATCCGGTTTATAAAGGCTAACTTCCACCTAATTATCTGTTAGCCAATCCAATTCTAAGAGATTATATAATTTATGTAATCAGCAGAAACAGTAGAACAGATCATCTTGCTTGTTTGTTTATATTGAAACAAGCCAATCCTGTAATTATCAGTCACTTACGTATGAACTGTCATGTTTAAACAAGATGGGCCTTTGCCAAATAATAAGATGTCAGTGCTTGATCCATAACAGTTTAGGCTATCAGCATGCACTAATTAAGCATTCAACCTTGTTTAGTGTTTTACCTATATAGCCTTTACTTATGTCTGTATCATTTACATAAACATCTGATATGTTTGCAGACCATATTGCGTATATTTTGGAGTTTGCAAATTAATATTTTCAAAATAATTCTCTTGTTTTACAAAATATCAGTGATGTTTGCAATTGCTGTGCTCTCTGCTGCCGTTTTCATAACAATGCAAGCACATTGCTAAGTGCTAATTATGATAAAGCAGAGAGATTTAAACAAAAACAATGTGCAAACAGGACAAGGTTAGAAGATAGGCTTGTCGCATAGGTAATTTCTTATCCTTCTTATCGTGTGCTTTTCGCATAGCAATGAATACTCATTTTTAAACACATCATGTTTCTTTTTGACTTTCAGTGCCCGCTGTCCTGCATTCTGAATGATTCAGTACTTTCTGTATATCTCCAATTGTGCTTCAAAACAGAAGGCTGTCAAAGTCAATAATAATGATTTGTGAAATGCACCCCTGTAAAAGTAAAAAGGAATGTTTCATTTGTGGATACAGGTCTATGTGGCTTTTTTTTAACTATTTCTTTGAAAGATTTCTTAAAATTGCTTAACAAATTCACAACATTCTAATATGCATGCACTTTGCATTAAGCCCCAAACACCGTAGATAATGTTATTTCTGTTGGACGGTCCTTCAACTGTTTCCTCATCTTTGGTATCCTTCTCCCCATCACAGCTGCTCTTCAGAAACTTTTCTACCGCCAAGGGTACCAGCACGGCTCTGTGTTGGCTCTGCCAAATGCCTCTACACTCCCCACACCCGGCATGACATTGGGGCCAGTAAACAAATAGAAGCAACATGCCCCATTACCTTAGTTCCACCCTTTTTTATTCAGCACTCTGATGCTGAGCCCCCCACAGAACCAAGGTGTACTACCCATCTGCCAAGAGGGGTAGGTAGAGAGGGCGATGAGGAATCAGTCAGAGAAACTTCCATCATAAAGAACATTACAGAGTGGTAAGTAATTTGTTCTTCTAATGGACTCCATCCTCCCATGGATTGCTCATCTTTGACATGCTTTCAAAGCGGTACAGTGACGTAGAGAAGCGAGGAAAGCAAGGACACCAACTAAACTAGAAAACTCTGAAAGGTAACCCTGCCAAAATGAGCATCCTGAGTAGACAGAGAATACAAGCAGTATTGCTTCGTAAACATGTGCAAAAAAGCCTCTGTCGCTGCCTAGCAAATGTCCAGGACAAGGACTCCATGCAGTAAAGCAGAGGTGGCAGCCAGCCCACAGGTAGAATGGGCTCCAGACCTTGAAGCACATCTTTACCGGCTAGATCATAGCATTCTGATATACAGAGGATGATCCACCTTGAGTTGGTCTGTTTAGTCACAGTCCTGCCAGCATGTGCACCAGTTTAACCAACCAACAGGTAGTCATCTTTCCTGGCCTCTCTCGTCCGGGAGATGAGGGAAGGGGGGAAGGAAGGAAGGAAGGAAGGAAGGAAGGAAGGAAGGAAGGAAGGAAGGAAGGAAGGAAGGAAGGAAGGAAGGAAGGAAGGATGGAAGGAAGGAAGGAAGGAAGGAAGGAAGATCTCGCTTTCAAACGTCACCTTCTTTTTGGAGAAATCCAAATAGGGAGATTTAACGGACAAGCTCTGGAGCTCAATGGCCAGTCTACCGGAAGTGATGGCCACCAGGAAAATCACCTTAAGGGCGATTAATCTTAAAGAACCTGAATGGAGGGGATCAAACGAAGCAGCCATTTAAAATGTTAACACTAAATTTAAAAATTCCTGTCAGAATCTCACATTGATTTTACAAGATGATATCCAAATATATCCTAACCTTTGAGAGTCATCCTAAATGTCTTTCACAAAATGTATGACCATGAATTGAGGACTAATACCCCAAAGTTGCACCTCCAAACGTTTTGGACAGAAAAAGAGAACAGGCCCTATGTAACCATGATTCCGTTGTCATTAAGAGTGTGGACAAGGGAACGCGGCATCGTTGTGTGGGATGTGATGGCATATGACAACGAATGTCTAAGATTATTGTTTAATAAGGAGCATTATGTTCTCCCAAGAGAAGACCCCATCAATGTAATAAAAGAGGAATTAGACCAGTTTACCCACATAGCTTTTGAGATGGGTTTTATGAGCAAAAAGGAGTGCAAGTTTCTTAATCTTGTTAGCACTTGTATCAATCCATTTTACATCTTCCCTAAGGCACATACAAGTTTGACCAATCCTCCAGAGAGAACTATCATATCAATGTGTGGCACCCTCCTAGAACCAAGTGGACAGGTCTTGGATTTTTTTTTAAGCCATTAGCGTCGTAAACGCCTGCATATGTAGCAGATTCGACAGATGTGATAAAACTAATAAAGGGTATGCCCTATAATCCAGAGACAGATCTATTAGTTAAACCTTGATTTTTAGTATTTATATTCAAACATCCCTCAAGCAGAAGAGCATTGGTTGTCATGAAATCTTGGTTGGATGAGAGACCCAGGCCCCATCAAATTCCGAGTGAGTTCCTGACGGAACTCCTAGAGCTCATTCTATCGAACAATGATTTTCGATTGACTAATGATCTGCAAAAAGGGACTGCAATGGGCACGGCATTTGCGCCCAATTTTGCTAATCTCTACATGGCACCTTTGGAGAATCTGTATATTTATTCAGACAATAACCCTTGCAGGCACGACATCAAAATATACAAGTAGTACATTGACGTTTTGCAGATAATTGGGGATACCAGAGCGGGAGCCATTACTGATTTTCTGATTTGGCTCAATTGCCTGAATGAACATTTACGCTTCACTCTCAACTCTAATGACACTGAGATTCTGTTTCTGGATCTTATGCTCCAGGTGAAATCAGATATTCTGAAAGTTATCTTATACTGAAAGCAGACAGATCATAACATGACCTTTCATTACAGCAGCTTTCACCCACAAGCTCTAAGAGATAATATAGCTTAAGGACAGTTTCTTCGAGCTAGAAGAAACTGTTCCAATACTGAGGATTCTCAGGAACAGGTACGGGTTATGACTGCCAGGTTTATCACAGGGGCTATCCCAAGAGATTACTGAAACAAGCAACCAAACAGGCACTGTATCAGTACAGGGAACGCCTGCTGGAGCATCAACCTTGAGTAAAACCATAACGCATTGTATGTGTGACAACTTGTAGCACATACAGTAATGCTATTCACAAATTTATTTTAGGTCATTGGCATTTGATTCAACTTAATGAGCCCGAGATATCATTACCACTTTTTGTTTTAAAAAAGGGATGACATTTCAAGCAGATACTTACCAGAGCAGACAGGGCACAAAAAACTTGAGCTACAACACAAACCATCACCAGCGCGTGGGGCTTGGCCCCAGTGCTGCGTCATGCCCATGTGGGGGATGTCATTTGTGTAAATACATGTCCGTGATGAAGGTGTTTACTGTTAAAGAGCAAACATGGACACTAAGTACACAAAAGACTTGCAGGAGTTGTAATGTTATTTATTGTATTATGTAAAAAGATCTATATAGGTAAAACCTCCAGGCAGGTTAAAATAAGAATCATGGAGCATTAATCAAGAATCAGAACAAAAAACAGATGGCAGCCCTCTAAGTTGATCAGTATATAAATGAAGGCCATGGGCCAGATGTCCACAAATGGGTGGGCTGTAGACAAGGTGCCAGGCATGGATATTAAGGCAACAGAAGCAAGGTTGAGCAGCCAGGAACAATTTTGTCTGTATTATACAGGTAGCTAACTAAATGGTCTGAATTCCCAGGAGGAGTGGAATGACTTTGGGGTTTAACATCATGCCCAGCAGTGCATGCATGATTGGGCGTTGATTTTGTTGGTATTACTAAAATTTAGAAGTAATACCGATTTAAGTAAGGGATTTTATAACTATTTTCATCCCTTTAATACATTATTGGGAGAAACAGGATCTTTGGTGGGACCCCTGGTGTCATTGATGTGTGGGCCCTGGTTGTACTACGCGTGCTATGGAGCTTTGCCTTTCCTTTGCAGGCAAAATCGCTCTGCCCCTTGAGCATTCTCCTTCTGCTCGTGCATACGCCGTACGGATTGCCATAGTTACCATGCCTCATTCCGCTTCGCGTTACGTGCGAGTCACATGATGACTACTTCACGTAACGATAAGTCTATTTTCTTCAGTTGTACACAGAAGAATGCTACTTGACCGGAGTGAGAGAAACCACTCCCAGTGCTTGTTATCTAAGAGGATGGCTTTAATGAGATAGGCTTTCTGGTGCTACAATTTCTAAACCATCTTTTGCATTAACAACAGGGCAGTGGGCTGTTGCCTCGATTATGGTGTATGTTTTAGTGCAAGCATTGCGCTATGATTCTGTTTTGAATGGTAAAGACATGCTCTTCTTATGTTAATCCATGACTGGATCTGTGAAAACGGAAGGCCAGTTTAAGATATATCATTGACCTTCTGTTCCTTAGAAGAGATGCAAATTTAAGGATAGGTATTTAATAATTTGTTCCTTGATGTGTATTTCTTTATACAGCTCCACGTCTGCATTCAGTAGCTCATCATTCCATTATCCCAGTAAATTAAGTCATTGACCTTTTCTTTATTGTCATGGGTTTTGACCCATGTTGAATCAATAGACTGGGTAGATGTGGGGATGAGCTGTCGCCGCCCATTATTCTATCCCAGAACAAACTAAATTAATAGACTGGGTGGATGTGGGGATGAGCTATCGCCGGCCACATTCACGCCAGAATAGGAGAACTGCGCAGTTGGCACGAGACCACTCCAAAGATACAACCTTCTTGTGGGGAATTCATTTTCTTAATCCCAAAAATGGTTGCATTACCAGTACTCACCACTATCAGAAAGCCGGCGTTTTAAAACCACCAGACTTTTGTGTAAAACTGAACAAATGAAACAAAACCAGACCAAGGAAAGACTTGCTAAGAGGTGGATACAATGTAAAACTATATTCTGAAATGACTTGAAGGAAGTAATTATTTAATGTATATGTAAAAATTGTCAGTTTGATTCGAATGTAGAAAACTGGGAACAAAAAGTGACATTTAGCTGAAACCTGGCTTAATGAAACTGAATTCTGCCTGACAACTACCCCCGACAGGAGTTGATACTGGATCAAGAGCTGTGTTCCCAGGCCTGGCTGCATCCTGAGGTCACATGGCCCTGTTGATTAGATTAGGGGTGGAGCAGCTGGGGACTACAGGGAGTTGAACAAAGGCCTGTCCTGGACTCAGGCAAATGTTATATTGGGGGGCCGTAAAGTGGCTTCCTCTTAGGGGAAACTGGGAGGGGCAGTGCCTCTGCTAGCAGCTGAGCTTGGGGGAAGTGGATAAACCAGTTATTTCACCCTGTGATGTGGGAAGCCACACCACTTTTTGACCAGGGCATAATTTTAAAAAGATAGATAACTCAAAGTGCGGACTTGTCAGAATTATATAAGTAATATTATTTTTGTGATTTTTCTGTGAACATTTTGAGATACGTTAGGACCCTGTGGTGTATTCTGGGGGGTTGCTAGCGGAAAATAGGGTCTCACTCCAAATGTCTGCATGTTAAAAGTCTGACACTTCATCAATTAATGTCCATACTCCTTGCGCACATGTGTGTAAATTTGGGTAAATGTCCGATATTGCAAAACCAGTTAAAAAGCACAAAATGTTGTCATTTTTGACTGCAAGCCTCCAGGAAGATCAGAGGCGGACAAGCATGGACCATAAGGAATATATAATGTGCACATGTAATTTCAACAAATTGTATATCTGGGAAGGATGTATTTGAATCAAATATAGATTTGTGGGCAAACTGACCAGGGGAGGATCCTCTGACCCATAAAACCTACAGCATCACTCTGACTCACATTTCCTTCCCCCAATCATGGGAGAGGGGAGAATTGGGCCAATGACAAGTAGAGAGAGGCAGGCTTAGCTAGGCCCAGGCACACACCCATTTCCAAAACACATAAAAAGAGACTGCTGGGACAGGTAGAGACATTCAAATCCAGTTGCTGCGGAGCGTTTTGCCGAACCACAAAACATCCAGAAGATACCAGTTCCAGACTGACTCCAGTTACATACTCCAGAACCTAGAACTTATACTTTAGAACCTAAACCAGAGGCCTAAAACTACAAGCTGAGTTCTCTGCAGCAGGCCTCAAATCATTGCAAGCTACTCGCAGCCGGGCGAGCTGCTTGAATCCCTTGCCAAGAACTTTTGCCAGGACCAGTGCAGAGATCCAGGAGCCATGCAGAGACCGCTGTATCCGGACAGACCAGACCAGAGATCCAGAGTGACCCAGACCGCTGTGAGCAGAACCAGAGAGCTGACCCAGATCACTGTGAAGTGCAGAGACCAGAACCGGAGTCCAGTCCAAAACCTGACCAGATCCGTGGCGAGGCCTATTTCAAATTTATATTGCGAGTACCTAGCAGAACTGTGCAGAACCAATCTCTTAGTTAAAATAATCTAATCCAACCTATTTTAACCTAAGTAGAACAGCCTCCTATAAATCGTGTCATCTGTCATTTGTAAAGCTGCACAACTGTCACCTGTCAATTCTGAAGCTGCAAGCTGTCACCTGTCATTTTGAGTTTACTTTAAATCCGAAAAACTACCTTTATTTAATCGTCCGTATCTCTGGAACCGTTTGGGAAAGGAACGAAATTTAACTTTCCTCTGAAAGCTTAGAATCCCAGCTTTCCAACAAACCTAGAACCGACTTGCTAATTTTGCCGTAATCACGATTCACGCACTCGCGAATTTTACAGCGATTTGCGATTTGGTTAAAAATCCAGCCACGTGTAACCATCAGCAGTCATTTCTTTCCTTGCTATAAATTCGTTTGCCTCTTAATCACCATCTCTGAATCATTGCTAAAGTGAGACTGAACTCATCCCAAGTATCTCTCACTCACCCTGAACCTCTTAAAGGAAATTAAAAGCATTTTCAGCATTTTTCTCACTTCATTGCCACCACATTCAAAGCACTTGGGCCTGTGTTTTAAAACTCATACCGGTTTTCTCTAAGCTTGCTGGGGGGGAATTGAACTGAATTATATTTTATTGCATTTCTAAGAACTGTGTGCTCTCCTCTTCCTCCCCTTACATTGCATAAAGGGGGAGTGAATTGTCAAAGAAAAGTGATTGCTTGTTTTGTTGAAATCATCCAAAGTATTTCTGTACTGCATTTTATTCCTCATTTCTTTTCCCTTGAAATCATAAAAGTATTTTTGCTACTTGATCCATCCTATACTAACTCCTCATTGATTATAAAGAAGTGTGCTAGTGTCAGATTACCCATTGTTGATTAACATTATATTTATAAGGGCGATATCGATTATTAATTTATTATAAAAGCGTGGTATCTATATTTTGTCTTATTTCTCAAATAAACCTTTTAAACTTGCAAAACAGAACTACTTCTTGGCTCAGGGGGGTCAGGGGGATTCTAAGAGAGGGGTGTTATATAGGGGTAGTCATCCAGAACTCATGAACTGGACATAAAGATATATCAATAAGGGTTTCCTTTCAGTATCCCAGAGTAGGCATTGATTTAGCTGTAGTGTTGAATTGAATCTTCTTACATTATAAAGGGTTGGATGCCCCCACCGTAGATCATATATACAACAATTTCTGAGGTAGTACAGAGTATTGAAAGTATGTGTACATGTGGGAATGGGTGCCTCAGGGGCACTGGTAAGAGATGAATGTGCCTGTTGATGCTTTAGAACAGGCAGAATTACAAAGGTCAAACCATTTATGTATTTAATTGTTTTTGTTGTAGATCTATTACAACAGGAATTCATACGGTGGAGATTTAGCGCTCCAAAAGGAATCGACCTCTAAAAAGAATATAAGAGGTATGATGCACATCGTTTGACCTTTTTTCCTGAGATCATTATATTTGTGTTGGTTTCGGTCTTTGTGCGGTTATGCTGTAGTTTACAGTATTGGTTTGTGTTTGTTTTCCTTTTGAAAAAAAAGAAAGTCCAAGGAAAAAGGGAAAACCGTCTTTCTTTGTTATCATGATGAAGAGTGTCGATCATTTAAGGGATTGATTGCCCTCTAGTTCAGTCTAAACTAGTATTTGGGAAGGTTGAAAGAAGCAGCAGTTTTGTACATGATGATGTCATAAAAGATATTGACTGGACTGCCAAAACCTCAACCGGCTAGTTGACCAGATTTTATATTTGAGAGCTCTCATTTCCATTGACGTACTTTGTCAAGATTAGGGGAACTTTATCTGTTCTATAACATTTAGAATTGTTTGCTTCATTTTCATTATATTGTGAGTTTCAAAGACTATGATTGACTGTTTCACGATACGTGGTTTACATTTGTGGATCTACCTCTTTCTGCAATGCTCTTTACTTTGAGGTCACATTTTCCTTTCTTTTCTATAGAGCACTGGGTTGCACTTGATTTCGAAATTGTTATTGATCTATAATATATGAATGTTCCCTTGCAATAATGAAATTGCATTTTATGTCTCTCTATGTCTTTAGATTATTAAAATCAAATTGTTATTTTTTTTATAACATACCGCTGTTTATTATATCTGTTTCTGGTTTTTTTGTGCCTATGCCTTGTCCATTGATGGCTTGAGTAGTAAGGCATTGAACACTGTAAATGTATCCCATGCAACACAAGACATTTTGGTCTTGTTTCATTAGTACCCCAGGTCTTGATGAGTTATGGGGTGTGCCCACCTTTTTTTGTTTCATAAGAGAATAACACACTGGTGCAGGGGTAACATATTACAAAGACCCCTGAGGAATTGCATGATTGTGGGGATCGTGAAAAAAGAGCCCTGCTAAGGGATTAGTTAGAAAACCGAAATGTGAGCAAGATACCTCTTCAAAGTGCCAATCTGCAGGGCCATCTGGGCCAAAGAGCAGCAAATCCAGAACAGAGAATCTGGAACACGTAAAAGGGTCCAGATCTCTTCCCCGGTATCAAGCCGAAAATATACACCACCTACAGGCATACATGGATTTGGTGGCACGTCTCCTAGGAAAAAGGAGCATGTCTAGGTGGTCTTCCAACAAATCACACTACTTATTAACCTTTCAGCAGCCAAGCATGAAGGTTGAGACTGTTGAGCTCCCCTGGAGTAAAACCAACTGCACTTTCTGTTCATAATGGAAAACAAGAGATTGACAAGAGAAGTTCCCCAATCGGCAAACACCTCTTCAGTACTTCCTGACAGAGCTCCCACTCATGGGAGGTCAAGGAATGTCTGCTTGGGGCATCCGCCATCATGTTCTACATGCCTTCCAGGTAAGCCGCAGTCAGAGACACATTGTTTGCCTTAGCCCAGAACCAAAATCGCATCATTCTCTGCACAGAGGCAAGGAGCCCAGACCACCCAGTTTGTTGAGTGAGTGCATGGCAATCGTGTTGCCCAAAAAGACCAACACAATCTTGCCTCGTACAGAAGGGAGAAAAGCAACCAGGGCCAGCCTGAATGCTCTTAACTCCAGCAAATTGATGTGTTCCAGGGACTTTGATGGACACCACAGGTCGTTCACTGTCAGGTGTTGTAGAGGAGCAGCCCAGCATTTCAGGGACACATCTGTGACTAGAGTTGCTAAGGGCAAGGGTTGTCGAAACAATGCATCCTTCAGTAGACCATCTCTCTGGGACCACAAATCGCATGTCTTTGAACACTTTGCTGAGAGCTGAAGTTCTGTGGTATGTCTCGAACTGAGAACACTGGCAACTGAGAAGTCACTGGAGCAGACCTGTGTGTAGACAAGCCTCCAGCACTACAAATATGCAGGAAGCCATTAGACCTAGCAAGAGCAGATAATTTGAGGCAGCAACCCTTTCCTGGGGTTGCAAGACATGTAACCAACCTCAAGATGCTCAGCAGTCAGTCTACAGGCTTCATGGCATGGCCCAGGTGAGTGTCCAAGACCTCCCCAATGAACCGGAGGGACTGGGACGGAAAAACGAAGACTTCCAGAAGTTCAGGGAGAAGCCCAGGCTGTACAACAGGCTGCACATACAGTAGAGATATGCTAATACCTTGTCTAGGCAGCGAGCTTGGATGAGCCAGTCGTCCAGAAGGGGGAAAATCATGAATGTGTTCCCTTCGAGGTGAGCCGCAAACATTGCCAGCATCTTGCTTGGTGAAGACCCTGGGTGCAGAAGAACGGCTTAACGGTAGGACCGCACATTGACAGTGGCTGTTTCCCCACACTATACCTCATGTACTTCCTGTGGATCAGCACATGGAAGTAAGCATCCTAGAGATCCAGGGAGACAAGCCAATCCTGCGGGTCCAAAGACTGAAAGATCTATGTTAGAGTAGCCATCTTGAACTTGTCCTTGCGCGAGTACAAGTTCAAAAGCCTCAGATTCAAGACTGTCCCCCTTCGGCACCAGAAAATAGGCTGAATGCCAGCCCTTGCTTCATTCTGAACAGTGACTGTTTCTAGGCCCCATTTTGACAGAATCCAATGGATCTCCTCCAATAGGAGAGGATTCAGTGGCAAGCACAGGTCGTTCATTGGTTGGTCTGGAAGGTGATGAGCAAAAGGGAGACAGCATCCCCGGAGAATGACCTGTAAGGCCCAGGCATTGGATGTGGCAAGAATCCATTCCTTGCCAAATTGGTATATTCTATCTCCCACTGGGAAAGGATGGTGGAAGTCTGATTTAAAAAGGCCTCACACCTGAGGCAGCAGAGAGCACCTCTACACTGGCCCTTGCTGGTGTGGCTCTGCACCTGCTTGCCCGAGGAAGCTTCACCTCTATCTCTGTGGGCAGAAGAGGTGTTGGGGTCGACATATGAGGTCCCAATGAGGAAAAGACGTTTACGTTGCGCAAGCTGTACTAGACCATGATGCAGCTGGATTAGATGCGATGTTGCAACTAAATATGTGTTTTTGTATAGTTAAATGAATTGGAGTGTTACTTAGTGATATATGATATGATATGGCATTTGTAACGCGCCTATACACAAGTGTTTCAAGGCGCTACGAGGCAGGGAGGGGGGAACAAGGGGAAGACAGACAACGATCCTACTAGGCCAGGTGTCATTTAGATCGCGCAAGTGCAGGGGCAAGGGGAAGGGAAAAGTGCAAGGGGAAGGGGGGGGGAAGTGCAGTACAAGGTAAGTAGTATAAAATAAATAAAATAGGGCCAGCTGGTGGTAAGTGCAAGGTAAGTGCAGACAAGTGCTGGGAGGGGGGGCTGTAGGGATACAGAGACAGTCCCGCAGTGCAGGGGTTGCCAGGGAGGCAGTGCAAGTGGAGAGTGGCTGGGCCCAGTACCGAGGTCGGTGAGAGTGGCCCAGTTGCAGATTCAGTGCAGTTTAGTGAAGTGCATAGTTCTGAATACATTTTAGATTTGCAATAGATAGCAACATAATTAGCAGTAGCATGGACACAATGTTATTGTGCAATGTACAACTTGTAGCATTTAGAAGCATGTTTTACCAAAGGGAAATACATCTTGAACAGTGTACATATGGGGATTCAACAATTGTTTAAATTGCAGACACATTTTAGGACATTGGGGAACATGGGGTTCATGGAGACATTGCAGAGTGCGGTTTTCACTTAGTTGGGGTTTGCGTAAGCCTCCGAGTTTTTGGTTTGCAGGAATAGTTTCGCCTGGCTTGGAGAACTGGATAACCGAGGTCATGGCAGGGGAAAGGTAGTGAACCACATCTGGGTAGCTGGTTATACCATCACATAAGGCTGAAGGCGAGAACGGAATGAAAGGCATCTGGTTGGGTTTTATTACCAGATTGGATTTGTAGATACAAGGTCCAATCTTCCTGAAAGCATGTAGGCTTGCTGTTACATGGTGGGTTGAATTGGGGGTTAGTTAGTAAAACACATGCGAGGGGTGCTTTAAGGGCAGAGCTTGTCTGGTGTTTTATGGGCTTTCAAAGAAGAAAAGCAGGAGGTGTGCTGCAGGTTATATGATCTGAGATAGTCGCAAATAAGGTGACTTGAATGAATGTAGGAAGAAATAATATGAGGAACCGCCGCATTTGGGGCAATATGAATTTTACTGCTGGTGCAAAAGAATGATTATTGCTTCTCTACACCTCGTGTTTTTGAAGTATTTATGAAAAGCCTTGCACATCACGCGCTGCGTTAAAGTTTCTCTGACAAATGAGGCAAGTTAACTGTTCAATGGCTATGAGTTAATACTCCAATATTATTTTAGGATGTCATCACTGATTACCAATGAGACCAGGTGTAAAAGGGATTGTGTTTAGTAAATGTGTCAAATGGTGTTATAGAATGTAGAATAATTATATTTTTTGTACTAGAGTTAGGCAATGGGATTGTTGTGGGATGACTTTGTAACAGAATATGTGCACTTATGTAAATTGTTTCAGTGAGGATAAAAGGTGCAACTTCAGAATGAATGGTCTGCAGGTACCAAATTGATTGAAGAGCTTCCTGCTCACTCAGGCAAGGTGCTGCAGTACCGCTGTGCAGGGCATCGCTTTGGAGGACATTTATTTACGTGACTGCACTTTTTCAGGGGAAAATATGGTGGGGGGTAAAGGTAATTTCTGGGATTTACAAGAGGTATATGGAGTCAGAGAGATTGTTGAGTTTTGTTTCGAGTCAAGAGGCTAATTGAAACCAAATGAAAGTGAGATATTTGACTTATGAGTGTGATGGTGTGAGTCAGACATGGTATCATAAAGTAAGGACACAGACACAAAGGTAAATGTTTCAACGCCTTTATTAAGTTTGACTGGGAGTAGTCTCGACCATCACTCCCTTCCCCAAGTTCAGTTTGCGGGGGTTCTTACAAAGTTCCTTCAAGGTGGGTAGTATGCACAGTTCAAAGATGTCCCATAAATCTGTTTGGCTTCCCTTGCCTATGTCAGTTCAATATGCATCACAGTGCTCTTCAATTGGTTCTTTCGGGGTTCCCTCACCCGGCTTCACAATTCTCAAATAAAGAGATAGTCCCAAAATTCCTTCTTAGTTACTTTCACAAGCTGTCCATGCCTGTCCTCAAACACTTAAACATGGCTGAAACCCGTTAACGCCAAACAGCTCTGCTTCACAGAACTCAGGGAGAATTCCCTTCCCCAATCTTTGCACTTCTCTTTCACAATGTTCACCTGTCAGACACCTTTCACAACCACACAGTATTCTCAACACTGTGCATGACCACTCGGACAATAGGGTTGAGTTCTTAATGTCTGTGCCACTTATTTATTTATTGTTCACTTCTTAGATACCTATACAGCAAGTAAATACTGTTTCAAAGCGTCCACAGGTCAAAGGGAGGGAACAGAGTGTGAAACAAATTAGTAAAAAACAGTGGGGAAATAAGGGGAAAAAGGACAAACCTACTATACCTTGCGAATATTCAAAACATGCAAGTGCAGCAAGTAAGAGGGAAGGAGGGAAGTGCTAAAGTCTCTGTGTACAGAAATTACCCTACCAAAGCATAGATGGTATATTATGTTGGCCAAAAACCAATTGCATCATATGCCCTACATCGCCAATAAAGAATCGTCAGCATAATCATAGAGCGTCCATTTTGTGTAAGGTCTGCCATTTTGCCCCCTTTGCCTTTCTGTTCAAACGCTTTGCAAAATGTTTTTTATTTCGTTCTGCTCTTACACGAAAGCAAGGCCACAAGTTACATGTTGAGAGACCGGCCCAGACAGAAATGCCAAGCAGTACGGAAATACATTGTTTTCCTCTCTCACAAGTCCTCGAAGGTGAGCAGAGAGGCATTTAATCACCAAGCCATGTGCCAGCTGGTCTCGCTGAAACTGTAGAAAAAGGCCGTTAAGGCATGAATTATACTTTCCTAGCGGCCCCCCTTTCCAGGCCCTCTTAGATCAGGCTGACCCCTAATTCACGATTAGAAACTAGCAAGCTTTGGAATGTGTCTCTCCTATGAACACAGTTTGCTCGCTAAACAAGTTCTTTGTGTTCTCCATAACAAAGAACCATATCTGCTAACTGCAAATTTCATCAGTTGCTAAACCAAGTAATATAGATTAAGAAAAGAAACGTGTCATAATATGTCATATTTGTCATAATTGTCAATTACCGAACCCTAGCTCAAGAAGATACATTATGGGCAGTTTTGATGTGTCACAAAGAGATTGTATGATTGTCTTTTCATATATATGAGACTGTGTAAAATGCTCGCTCTCTTGCGTCTCACGAGGTCTGGGTGATGCACGTTGCGAGACGTTAGACTCAGTCGGCCAACTGAAGATATTTGCTTTGCAATTAACCCTAGTACTTGGAAATCGATCCTTGTGTCTGTCGTATCAATGGGTGTATGGTGATTGTGCCTTGTTTCCATACGCGAGGGTCTTCAGGGCCTAGCAAAAAAGGGCCCCCCGAATAGGGACCCTCCCCCATTTGCTCCATCGTGTACGTTGAATTTGCAGAAGGCGAAAACGAATCGAGGACGAGGCTGTTGAACCGGGATCGAAAAGTGTTCGGGGCACCCCTGTGAAAGTGATGAGACTCCTTTGCAGATTCGTTCACAGCCGATCCCTGATGGACGAGCAGCGCCCAGAGAGCAACAAGGCGAGGGTCCCGAAACGAGGCAGATTGAGCCAGATACGCAGTCACAACGATCCTTGGTTGCGTCTGTATATGGACGTATTGCGTCTTGAGAGACAAACTGATTGATCAGGTGAGTCGTGCCCCGATTCTTAAAAGCCTTGATATTGGTTGAGAGTTGCTCTTGCAAGATCAAACGCCCACCGTAAGGTACGAATAAGATCAACATGCCTGGGAAATTGTCTTCCTGTCTAGTGGGATTTT
This sequence comes from Ambystoma mexicanum, assembly GCF_040938575.1. Lineage (NCBI taxonomy): Eukaryota > Metazoa > Chordata > Amphibia > Caudata > Ambystomatidae > Ambystoma > Ambystoma mexicanum. The sequence continues at coordinate 671,026,707 of NC_090936.1, forward strand.
TCCACTGCAGTAGACAATCTTTGGAAACTGGCCTGGCTGCGCCGCCCATAGGGTCGCCAGTTTTTGAAATGTATGTGAAATATGGAATAGGAGCGATAATGTTTAATGAAATTTGGCAGACCAGACATGTAATAGATTTGCAATGGGCGAAAGATAGTACTTTTGAGACGGCCCGAATAGAGCACTTAGAATCAGTATTGCTGGGCAAGAAAGCTCGCCCCGCAACATTTGACGTCATAAGACACTCGAGGAAGGAAGCTAACCTCAGTTTAAAAAGTAGGGAGAAACATGCGCGCAGGTATAAATCAAACACAGAGAAAGCGATAGAACTAGAAGAGAGAAAATGGGCTGAGGATATCAGAAGAGGGGAAAGGAGTATCCAATTAGGCATACAAAAAATATATCCACAACAAGAGTTACATGCATCAGATGAACTAATTAATAAGATTGAGTGAAAAAATACAAAAATGCCCTCAAAGCAAGATTGACACAATTACACCAGTACCCATTGCTCCGCCTCATTTGCCACCCTCATCCCTGTTATTCTGACTGCACCATCTCCCCCTGCGCACGTGATACCATTTCCCCTACCGCCGACAGAGCAGGAATTAGCAGCTGCCTTAGGAGGCAGCAGTTGTACGGTGGCAGGGCCTGCACAGAGGGGAAACACTAGATAGAGTAATGCGTAGTACCGTTAGCAGGGAGAGGAGAGAAGAACTTAAAGAATGGCTTGAAACGTACCTTGAAGGAAATGACGAGGGATCCATGCTGAGTGCAATGTAGAACTATAAGAAGCTTGGTGAAAAATAGGTATTGTTAGAATGCGTGGGGGAGTATCTTATGGGGTTACCAGTCATTTGGTCGAAAAGAATTGGTCGACTGGACAAATGGTCGAACCAATTTGGTCGAAAACCAAATGGTTGAATTTTTTAATTTTTTTATTTTCACCCCTTTTTTTGGGGGGGGGGGGTCCCCCAACCCCCTTTTTTTTAAAAACGAAAACCCCAAAAATAAATATATAATTAAAAAAAAATTTGACCATTTGGTTTTCGACCAAATTGCGTCGACCAAATGTCATTCGACCAGTTTTCAGTCGACCAAATGACTGGACACCATCTTATGGATAGATGGGGGAAATTAACTGGTATGGTAGCACCGCAGAAGTTGCGGGATCTGAATGCTTTTTCGTGTATGAGGGAAAGCAGAAATAAAAGCGCACGTAGACTATTTGAGTTTAAAGATTAACTTGATGAATTGCATGCAGAGATGAAAAGAGGGAAACAAGAGGTGGTACCATATGTCGTGCAGCGATTTTTCCGCCGTCAAAACCTGTTAGTGAAGAAATGAAAATATGTACACAAGAGGCGATTAGATGGATCAAGGATGCTAGTATTCCTACAATGGAGGTGCATGATACGTTCGATCAGTATACGATAGAAATGCAAAGGAAGGTATTACAGGTAATGGTCGAGTATTTGCAAGATAAATGTGTTGAGAAAGATTATTGTTGTCCCCCTGAATTAATGACAATATACAAGAGAGCGTTTCCACCTGACACTGGGAAGACTGCCCTTTCCCTTGATCTAGCTATAGTGCTTAATAAGAGAGAGAGCGAAGACGGGGCCAGTTCGATATTTCCCATGAGATAAGTTCCTTCCACTTTTGTGCCAAAGGTAGAAGTTCCCGGCGTTGATGGAGCTCCAGAGCAGGTATCAGAAGCCCATTATACAACCCAGTATGTGCATGTCCCTTTTTCTAGACAAGAGGTAAATAATTTAAAACAAACAAAGCCTGATTTGAGAAATAATCCGGCAGGATTCTATAAAGAGATTGAGTCCTATTTGAAATCGTCCATTCTTACAATGAGTGATATTGATTTATTATTTCCTGTGATTCTCCCAGTAGATATATGGAAGCAAACTAGGAATGTATATGGCTCTGATATTTTGGGTGATACCTGGGAAAATTTGGTATAAGAGGATACAGACAGAAAAGCTGGCGAGAAGCCATCGCCAGCTCTGTCAGCATTACCAGCGCGAATAGTACAGAAATTAAAGATTTTGGTACCTGAGAGGAAAATTATCTGGGACAAATTAACAGCATGCGTGCAAGGTAAAGATGAATTAGCTGCTGACTATTTTAACAGATTTGAAGAAGCATTTGCAGACTTTAGTGGCCAAGATTTAAGCACTGAACCCGGGAAGAGATTATTTGTTGACAAATATGTGAGAGGGTTGCTACCGAAAATTCAAAATGTAATCATGACGTCTGAAAGTGCGTGGCAAGCAAAATCACAGAGTGAAGTATTACACATGGCACAAAACTAAGAGAACAGAGTAAATACAGAGAAAGAGGTGAGAAAGGGTGAATCTAAAAATGAGTGTTACTGCAACAGGTGGCGAATAATAGAGGAAATGCACAAACGATAGGGAATTTCTCCAACATGCACGGAGGTCCAATTGGACTGAATCAATGTGCGTATTGTAAGGAAGAAGGCCATTGGCGAGCACAGTGCCCACATTTACGGAATAGGAATGGAAATGCCCCAAGAAGACAGAATAGAGGTCGCCCGGGAACGCAAGGACAAAATAGAAACACAAGAATGCCACACAATCAGAATAGCCAAGGAAATAATAACCTGAGTCAGAACCAAAACCAACAGCAGCAGAATAGTGCAGGAGAAGGAAATGTTTTTGACACTCAGTCCAATTCATACTATTCAGGTGACTTTACATCAGATGATGTATTGTTCAACTAGGACAGCCCAAAACAGGGGTCGGAACTAGTATCTGTTCCCTTTGACCAGTAAGGGCCCTACGTAGAGATGAAAGTAGGGAATAGAGAGCACACTTTTCTAGTGGACACATGTGCGCAGAAATGCTCTATTGACCATCACCTGGTTCCAGAGATACCACTGTCAGGGCAAAAGAATGTTTCAGTAGGGTTCGCAGGCACCCCAGTAATCAGTCCAGTGTCACAGTCGGTACCTATAACACTATGTCCATTCACTGAGTCTTGCCTGTTCCTTTTGACACAAAACTGCAACGAGAATTTATTGGGTTTAAATTGGTTGAAAAAAATTAAGTGTGGTTATTCGTTGTTCTCCTGATGGAGTGTATTTGACAAGATCACCACAAAAGATGCCAGTGTCAATTCTTGTCTAAACCATTACCAACTGAATTAAGTAAGGTACAGACTTGTATATGGGTGATGAATGACAATGATGTTGGTTTTTTGAAAATAGAGCCAATGAGAATTGTTTTGAAGGAGGAAGTTACATTGCCACGCATCCCACAGTATAACATTTCGGTGGAAGGTGAAAAAGCATTGAAATGCATTGTTTCTGATTTGATTAAACGTAGCGTGATATAAGAGATTACTGGTAGCTCTTGCAACAGTCCCATTCTTCCAGTTTATAAGAAAGGAGGTAATGAAATACCATATCATTTTATAATTGATTTGCGTGGATTGAATAAAGTAGTTGATGCCCAATTTCCATTGGTCCCAGATATCACGACCATTTTGACAATGATTCCAGCCTCTGCTTCACATTTTAGTGTTGTAGACCTCAATAATGCATTTTTTAGCATCCCAGTACATCCAGATAGCAGATATCCATTTGCTCTTACGTTGGGAGGACGATCTTTCACATTCACAGAAATTCCACAAGGTTACACTGAAAGCCCGAGTATTTATAGCAGAGCACTAAAAGAACAGCTAGACATGTTAGAATTGTCAACACAGTGTGTACTATTGCAGTACATTGATGACCTATTGATTGCTGCCGACACAGAAGAGATTTGCAAAGAGAGTACTGTTAAATTGTTGACACATTTGGCAGCACATGGACATAAAGCTTCATTAAAAATTCCAGTATTGTCGAAAGAAGTGGCCTATTTGAGCTACCGCCTTTCGAAAGAGGGAAGGAGACTGACACCAGAAAGGGTAGAATGCATCTCTGGTATGCCTATTCCAAAGAGACAGAGCGAAGTCAGAGCCATAATAGGCATGGCTTCATATTGCAGGCAATGGATTGCCAATTTCGCAATGATTGTAAAACCTATGGTGGCATTGACAAAGAAGGAGACTGCTTTGCCTTTACCATGGAGCAAGGAATGTCAGAATGCATTTGATCTGCTGAAAGTTGCGTTGTGCTCAGCTCCAGTTTTGGGCACACCAAATTATGAAAAGGATTTTAAGTTATTTGTGCATGAAAATAATGGTTGTGCTTTGGGTATTTTGACTCAGGAACAAGGAGAAAGAAATAGGCCATGCAGTTATTTTTATCCGTGCTGGATCCTGTTGCATGCGCTTTGCCGCGCTGTTTGCGAGCTGTTGCTGCGTCTTCTGCGTCAGTAAAACAAACCAAGGGAATGGTTTTGGGTCACGCCTTAACTTTGATGGTGCCTCACACAGTAGACGTTCTTTTAAATAGAACGCAGACGCAACATCTTACATCAGCTAGACTGACGAGATACGAAACTGTCCTCTTTGCACCACATATTCAAATTTTGAGATGTTGCACTTTGAATCCTGCAGAGTTAATGCCCCCTCCCAATGAAAGTATGGGTGAGAAGAAATCACAACCCCATGATTGTGTAATGGATACTGAACAAGAAATGAAAGGAAGAATTGACTTAACAGACACCCCACAGAAATATCCAGACGGAGAACTGTTTTGTGACGGTTCCTGTTTTAAACTGCCCGATGGCACACCAACTGCTGCATATGCCATCACCAAACTAAAGAGCATTGTAGAGAGCAAAAGGATCCCATACAATTCAGCACAGGCTGCAGAGATAATAGCATTGACAAGACCATGTGAGATTTCTGAACATTTTAATGTTAACATATACACTGACAGTCAGTACGCATTTGGGGTGGATAAGATATCTTGTATTAAATGACCCTGCAGCATTCATTGCTTTTTTGAAAATAGTCTTCGCTATACTAGGGATAACTAAAGTACCCATCCTTGGATCAATGATGCAACGGACATATTGAACTCTTCTTTTGCACTTGAGTGCCTTCCTAATAATACTGCTTTGATAGTGACTTAACAAACAAGCATTGCTCTTTTTTGCTTTTGTTTGTGTTACATGTGCTTTTAAAAAAACTCTTTAGTAATATTGAATATAATTGTAAACTGTACTCAATTGTATGCACTATGTTGATTTTTTGTTATGTTAACTGTTGAGAATATATGATTGCACTTTTTCACAATATTTGTTGATCTTCAATTTTCCTGTTTTGAGATTTACTTTTAACTTAACTTTCAGTAACATTAATATAAATATTTGTTCTATAAAGTGGGTGGTAATTTCCACACAGCAGCTGATTCACTCATAGGATTTCAATAATTAAGAAACCTAATCTCTTTGCAAACACACTTGTGGACAGCTGTAGACTAAAGCATCTGTCCACCCCTAATTTATGCAGCTTCAAACAGAAACAGTAAGGGTACACTCCTTTGTTTTCACGCATTTGGGGTGGTACACAATTTTGGTCGACTCTGGGCTGAGAGGGGTTTTCTTACATCACATGGAACCAAGATTCAACATGGTGCTTTAATAGCAAGATTTTTGTCTGCCCCCACGTGTCCTAAGTGACTAGCAATAATGAAATCCGAGGCGCATAACAAAGTAACATGTAACGTTAGAAAAGGAAACGCATTTGCAGACAAAATTGCGAAACAAACTGCCACTGATACACATATGAAAATGTTTATAGTGCAGGCAGAAGAAGTGCCTGCATGATAGAAAATGGGATTCCCACAGTCAAAGAGATGCAGGCGGAAGCAACTGCAGATGAAATAAAAGCGTGGGCTGAGAGTTCAGCAGAATTAGACGTAGAGGGTTGCTGGGTAGACAAAGAAAGCAGAAAGTGGATGCTGCCCAACTCCTATGTAACCACGATGGTCATCATGGCCCAAAGTCCCACACATGTATGTGCTAAAAAAATGATTCAGCATTTGGTTACTGCATGACAGAGCCCAACCATTAGAAAAACTACTGAAAGGCTAGTCCAGAATTGTATGACTTGTTTGCAACATAACATTGGAAAAGGAACAACTACTCCAGTAGGTAGTTTAGTCCCCCCTGTATGCCCTTTGAAGTCCTCCTTTTTGATTTCATAGAAATGGAAAGATGTCAGAACCTTAAATACATCCTGGTGGTAGTCTGTGCATTCAGTAAATGGGTGGAAGCATACCCGCTTAAGGACTGCGGAGCAATGAGCACAGCAAGTGATGCTGAAGGAATACTTCTCTAGATTCAGCCTGCCACGGGTCATATGGTCAGACAACAGCCCGCATTTTGTTGCCGCCGTGATATTACAGATATGTGCAGGCCTTCAGATTGATAAACGATTCCATTCCGCCAGACACCCGCTGAGTGCCAGTCTTGTTGAATGCCAGAACGGCATCTTAAAAAATAAAATAAGTAAAATCTGTTCAGGGAGTAAATTGAGGTGGCCAGACGCGCTGCCCTTAGCTTTATAGTGCATGAGCACATCTGTGCAAGCAAGGACTGGACTCTCCCCATATGAAATTGTCATGGGTTTCATATATTGAAATGTTTGGTGCGCCCCACAGCCGAGGCGCTTGAATGAAGTAGAATACCCGTTGCTCAGCACTTATTGTAACTTGTTAACGTAGAAACTCTGTTTGATTCATCAGCAGGTGCAGGAGGCTCTTCCTGTCAGATACACAGGCCCAGGGCATTGTCTGCAGCTGGGCGAGTGGGTCCTGTTCAAGAACTTTGAGAGAAAGTCCTCGCTCGCACCCAGGCGGAAGGGCCCGTATCAAATTCTCCTGGCAACGCAGACTGCAGTCCGAGTGGATGGTCGTAAGGCATGGATCATGCCACCTACACAAAAAGAATTCAATTTCTGTTGAAAGAGCTACCTGATCCAGACAAGAAAGAAACAGCTGCCCTTGACTCGAAAGACACGATCGCCAGTTCTCTGCCACAAATACTGTCTGAGCCTGAGAAAAAGCCTGAAAAGATTGCCAAAGAGGAGAAAGGGCTAAATGTGCCCCAACTTTTCCCAGCTGAACCTGCATCATCAAAGGCGGACATAAAGCCTGCATCTGGAGGTGCATCTGCACTGTTCATTGATTACACAATACCTGGAGCGATGAGGTACAACCTACGTTCTCAGAATCGGAAGTGATCTGATCTATGTGTTTTGTTGTTGCCTCTATTCCCATCACAGATGAATTGGGAATCAGAGGCCTAGGGAAGTGGAGCGTGTGAGCTGTACCAATCTGCATCAATTTGGGAGCTCTGGAACGCGGCTTCCCGGTGCCATCTTTGAAAAAAGTAAATGACATATATTGATCACCCCATGGGGGGACGAGTAGGGCGCATATGGTACTAACACAATTGATGCCTGCTCTGGAGTCTTTGGAGCACTGTGCAGAGGCACAATAATCTTGCCCCAAGTTTAGCAATTCAGGCTGCCGAGAACTGGCCTAGACGCTTTGCTGACCTCTTCAAACACTTTACTGTTTTAACGGGCGCTGCTGGAAAAACTATTCACGACGAACATTGTTGGAGAAGAAGAATTGCACACAATGCCCATACTCGCTTCTGTTCCCTCCTGCACCAACGCTGCTAATGATTATAATACTACTTTGTATTCTAAGTACACTGATCCCAGTATTATGGTATTTGGAGAGTGTGCATCCATTAAGTTCTCTTTTGCCTGCCATCGATGTACCTGCCACAGACAGTGCAGTCCATGTACTCTCTTATACTCTCCCTCCATTAGAAGTAAGACACAGGGAAGGTTATGGTAATAACACGTTGCTTTTGATAATGAATATGGCTCACTCTATCCTGCACAGAACGAATTGCTGGGTCTGCTCCCATTTACCCCGGCATGGCGGGAAAGGAATGGGTTGGTATGTACAGCCATTGCCCCTCAATACAGCATGCTATGCATCATTAAGTGCGCTATTTTATGGGAAGTGGAATAAGAGTGATACAGGTCAGTTAGATGGAACGAACAGAAGAGTTTGAAAAAGTGATTATGGAACCTGTAGGTTGTTCTATATTTAACAGAGCTAGAGTAATAAAACCAGAGGTAAGGCCAGTTGATAGACTATATGTGCCTTATAAGTCATCTGTAATTACATTTCACATGAACCCAGTAGGGAACAAGGACGTAGTGCCCCCCCTCGTATACAATAAATTACAATCCCCGCACTGTCCCATTTTGCCTACGGAAAAAAGGTTCCTATTTAGTAGATGCATGAATATTGCAATACTCGAAAAAGAAGAACCACCAATATATGTAGGTGATCCCGTTTATTTTATATGTGGAGAAAAAGCTTATCCCTGGTGGACTAGAAATTGGGGTGGCACGTGTTACTTAGGGATCCTTTTCCCAGGTGTATTCCTTTCCAGAACGTCAGACATATCGAGATTATCTAGATCCAGGCCCCAGCGGGATGAAACAGGATTAATTGCAGAAGACATAGCAAAATCATTTATCCCATTTTGGGGCCAAGCAATAAATATACAGAGACTGTCCAGAATATTAGAAAAAACGATAAATGGAACGACCGTCATATTGTATAATATGACCCTAGAAGAAAAGGCAGTTAGACTAATGACACTTCAAAATAGAATGGCTCTTGATATAATTTTGGCCGACGGTGGAGGTGTTTGCAAAATCGTGGGGTCAGCGTGCTGCGTATTTGTAAGTGACTCCTCCCCTACGATTTTTGAGGCAATAAAGAAATTACACATTCTGAGCTCTGACCTTCGTATTCCGACAGGTGGTTGGGAGCTGAATATAAATACTTGGTTTTGGGAGTTACTGCGCTCATGGGGATGGAAACTAATTGCAATCCTAGTAACATTACTCGGAATCCTCATGATATGTTGTTGTTGCATAACACTGCCTGCCAATCATTTGCTCTGAAATAACGAATTCATGTATACACATGGTAACAGACAAGTACCAAATTAGATACAAATACAAACCACGAAACAGAAACTATGAAAGAGTTCATTCCGATTGATATTGATGATGACGATTACAGTAGTTTGCATAGTTCAGAACTAGATACATGGTCGGAGGAAGATGCGATGTATGGATGATGCTCTTGGTTTACGGCCAAAAGTAGGGTTTGTGAGTCCAGAAATTACCCTACCAAAGCATAGATGGTATATTATGTTGGCCGAAAACCAATCGCATCATATGCCCTACATCGCCAATAAATAATCGTCAGCATACCCATAGAGCGTCCATTCTGTGTAAGGTCCGCCATTTTCCCCTCTTCGCCTTTCTGTTCAAATGCTTTGCAAAATGTTTTTTATTTCGTTCTGCTCTTACACGAAGCAGGGCCACAAGTTACATGTTGAGAGACCGGCCCAGACAGAAATGCCAAGCAGTACAGAAATACATAATTTTCCTCCCTCACAAGTCCTTGGAGGCGAGCAGAGAGGCATTTAACCACCAAGCCAGGTGCCAGCCGGTCTCGCCGAAACTGTAGAAACAGGCCGTTAAGGCAGGAATTATACTTTCCTAGCGGCCCCTCTTTCGGGGCCCTCTTAGATCAGGCTGCAGGCTGACCCCTAGTTCACAAATAGAAACTAGAAGATAGCAACGTGTTTTGTGGTCTCCATAACAAAGAACCATGTCTGCTTACTGCAAATTTCAACAGTTGCTAAACCAAGTAATATAGATTAAGAAAAGAAATGTGTCATAATGTGTCATATTTGTCATAATTGTCAATTACCGAACCCTAGCTCAAGAAAATACATTATGGGTGGTTTTGATGTGTCACAAAGAGATTGTATGATTGTCTTTTCATATATATGAGACTGTTGTAAAACGCTCGCTCTCTTGCGTCTCACGAGGTCTGGGTGACAAACATTGCGAGACATTAGACCCAGTCAGCCGACTGAAGATATTTGCTTTGCAATAAACCCTAGTACTTGGAAATCGATCCTCGTGTCTGTCGCATCACTGGGTGTATGGCGATTGTACCTTGTTTCCATATGCGAGGGTCTTCAGGGCCTAGCATCCGTGCTCATGGGTGAGCCACAGTTAAGTGCATAGTAGAAGTGCATGGTGAGGAGAGTGCTACACAGCCAGGGGCCGTGATGGCGAAGTGCAAGCCTCCAAGGTGGAGGCAGTGCAAGGGCATGTGCTAAGGGTAGACAGGAGCTGGGACGATTGGATGTGGGAGGTCAGGGGCCCGAGGATGCATGAGGGCCCAGGACACCAATCACAGCACCTGTATAAATTAGCAGAGGAGTGAAGGAGGGGAGGAAGAGGTAAAAAGGAAAGTCTTGAGGAGCTTCTGGAATTTAAGGAAGTTCAGCTCAAGGCACAGAGAGAGGGGAGGCTGTTCCATAGGAGGGAGCCAGCAGAGGACAGTGATCAACCACCTACTCTCTGTTTAACGAAATGCTTTACACACAGAGTTGGTGTCAGAGGAATGTAGATGTTGAGAAGGAGAATATTTAGTGAGATAAAGTTGAGTATAGTGTGCTCTCTGGGCCCAGACAGCCTTGTGGATGATACAGAGGGATTTGAATTTAGTCCGTGCAGCAACCGGGAGCCGGTGAAGACTTATTAGGGCAGGAGTGATACGGTCCCTTGGCTTAAGGCCAAGGATAAATCTTGCTGCCCTATTCTGGATTAACTGAAGAGGTCGCTCAGTGGAAGAAGGCTATTGCAATAGTCAAGCCTAGAGAGAACAAGGGCCCGGGTAACATTGAACCTCTGGGGGAAAGTGAGAAAAGGAAGAATTCCTTTGAGATGGAAGGGCTGAAAGTTGGACTTCTTGGCAATGTCCTGGGTGTGAGGGAGGAAGGAGAGAGGAGTCAAAGATGACTCCAAGGTTTCTGGTTTCAGAGGAAGAAGCAGGGGGGGGAGAGCCCATGAAGGAAGGCAAAAGTGAGGGAGAGAAGGAGGGAACAGAGGTCCCAATGGGAAGAATCTCAGTTTTCCAGGCATTGAGGCATAGATCATTGGCGATGCACCAGGACTGGATGGCAGATAGGAAGTCCGGGATGATGGAAGGTGCAAAAGGGTCAGCATGCAGTTTGAAAAAGAGTTGTGTGTCATCATCATAACACTGGAAGTTGGGGGAGAAAGAGGAGATGAGGCGAGCAAGAAGAGCAAGGTAGATGTTAAAGAGCCAAGGGGAGAGGATAGAGCCCTGGGGGACACCTGAGTGGAGAAGGAAGCAAGAGAGGAGAAGGAGCCTTGCATCCACCTGGGACAAAGACTGATATGTAGTGGACATTTCTCTTCTGTGAAAGGATGGTGAGCTAAGGATTCTGGTTGAAATTCTAACCCGGGATATAGGCCGGTAGTAGAGAAACTCCAAGAACCCCCTTTGTTTTTGCATATTAAGTAGCTTTGGGTTTTCACCCTAAGTTACGAGGGTAATGCAGACGTGGAACCCTTGCTCACTGTTCTTAGAGAGGCACAGCTCCACCTCACTGATGAGGCCCAACCAGTCCGAAACATGTGTCTGGGGTTGCTGTTGGTAATTTTGTTCAGAAGAGAATTGCCAGGCCTTTCGGGCGGGACAAAGACTGAAATGTAGTGGACATTTCTCTTCTGTGAAAGAATGTTGAGCTAAAGAATCTGGTTGAGACTCTAACCCGCGATATAGGCCGGCAGTAGAAAAAACTCCCAGAACCCCCCTTGTTTTTGCAGTTAGGAATGATGTCGGCCATTCCAGTGCTCGGTCCGAGATACCAAGGGTATCGTGGAGCCTACTCGTGGAGTATGGATTAAGGGTCCATACGCCTTTCACCCGCGCATCGTAGAACAAATACAGCTAAGAAATGTTGCCACATGTGCTTCTGAAAATGTGATTTATTGCACTAGTGGCCCCTGTGGAATGTATTACGTGGGGTGAAACTAAACAAAGAGTGAAAGGGAGATGGAACGAGCACAAGTCATGTATAAGAACCAATAACCCACATTCATCAGTGGCACAACATTATTCTGAACATGTGCATAGCATCGCACAGATGAAATTCCAGGTTCTGGATGTTCTTAATGCAAAGGAATTTTGAGGTGACATCTCAAGGAGGAGAGCACAAAGAGAAGCTTTCTGGGTTCACAGACTGGAACCTCTAGTGCAAAATGGCATGAATGAAGAATTACATTTGCATTGTTTTCTATGAACTTGTATTCTGTACACACGAGTTTGCACACAGAATTTTATTACCCCTGATTATTTGGTTTACGTTTTGGTTTATGAATGTACCCCTTCCTTTTTGATAAAGTATTTTTTGGGTAATTAACTGCTAGCCCCATGCCAGTTAAACATTATGGTTGATAACCATGCTATCTATTGTACTTTATTGTTTTTCATTGGGTTCATGTAATCATCCTTGGTTACTTAACACAAGCCACTGTTGGTTATATTTCCTTCTTTCTTTTTTCTTTCCTTTGATTGCCATGCAATTATAATATTCATTTGGCAAATTGATATGTAGGCAGCCAACAAGTGCAGCTTTAAAACTTAGAATGTTTTACTGACTTATGCAGTTACATCACTCCTACAAGTCTATTATAGTACCTTGGTGTTAAACCATTGAGTTTAAGGTTCCAGATAACAAATAGGTCAACCTAAAGATCCTAAGAGATGGCACTATAGACGTTACGAGTTTAAGAGTACATTTAAAATACATCCAAATTACACTTTAGTCTCTTATTTGTTAATACATATGACACAACATAACAAAGGTCATTAAACGAGACGTCATTCGTTTGGACATTGTGGGAAACCATAAATCCTCACCTTTATATATTCTTAGTTCCAATGTATCTGCAGTAATATTTACAATGGATAACTAATATGGCATCGATTTAGGCGCAATACACCTTTAAAAACTGTGGGCTGACAGACGCTTTAGGCTACGCGAACGTCAAACGCAAGTATGTGAGAGAAGAGCACTGGGCCACTTCTCTAACGACACTTACAAGAGCGAGAATGCAATAGCGCACAAACAATTTCTGTTCCAGTACTTTGGCTTCAGTTTACAAGTAAGATCGGGCCACTTGGTCTTTTATGACTATTACCGACACCTTTAGGATCAGTAACTAATGATACGCTTTTACCGTATTCTTTATAAAAATCCATCTCGGAGACCGCGACTGGCTGGACACAGAACGCGAACGCGGGAGACTGCACATTCCCGGCTCCATGGTTACACAGAGAGCAGGTACACAGTTACACCCTTGTTGGGGGTTTCACATTAAGAATTGCGTAGTCTAATGCTGTATAATTAGATCAATACCAATGCAGACAATAGGGGCAATGGTGCTATCAATGCTTTTTGAAAGAATATACTTTCTTTACATTACGCAAGGTTGTTCCGCTCATGTTGAATAAAAGAACCAAGTTCCTCGTGACTGCGGCATATCTAACAATTGTGGCAGCCTTACCTAGATAATAGAACCCTTGAGAATTTAGAGTACGCGATGGGGTTTAGTAGGGTTTTACATGTTAATAAGTTGAACTAACAGTGGTATGTGGTAAAAAACACACAGGATCTTTCACTGACTTTTTGCTTTCGTTTTCTTTTCTCTTTTTTCTTTATGTTTTTGTCACTACCCGTGGTTACACATGATATTGCAATTGATTGTTTTTTGAATATTGATATCATTTGAACGTCTATTGTGTGAATTAATATATGGTGCTTTGGGTGATTTACCTTGGATCCAATGGAAATGGTCTTGGTTATATTTTGAAACATGTTACCGTGTTCCAATTTAATTGTATTGAATAACGTGCAGGTGATGGTAATAAACAACTGTCATGTTTCTATTTTTGTTACGGGGTGGTGTACTTTGATTGTCATTGATTGCCTATGATGGCTATTGGTTGTGAATTATTTCAATTATGTTGGAACATGAACTGGTTATTTTTGGTTTCCTGTACATATTTTAGCCCAGATAACTGGGCACAAGCTTGTTTGTAAATATATTGAGATACCAGCACTGAAGATGGACCGAGGGTCCGAAATGCATTGGCATTTGTAGCTGTTTCTGGCAAAGGCTATATACACCAGCTCAGAAAATTTTATGTGAAAAATACAATCTGTGTTTTTGTGATAAACTATGAGTTGCCTAGAGTATTATTTGGAATTAAACAAAGAAGATTAGACAAAAGAGGTTCCAATACCTCGCACCTAATATCTATCTAGTTTTATGCTAGAGTGTGCGAACCCGCACCGAAGGTAATTTTGTCCTTGGTCCACAGTGCAGACACAGTTTCCTTGCCATGCTTTCTCTTGCTTCAAACTTGCAGCCCGTCAGCGTCTCTGCATCCCACTCTCCCTGGCCTAGTTTTCTGCAGCTCTCTCTCAGCTGCTCCTCTGTGTCGCCATACAGCTTGCCTTCCTTCTTGGCTCCTGTCTCGCTCTCTGTGTCTTTCGGTGCTCCACCTTTAATAGTATAGAAAACGGTGCATGAGTTTCAGGTCTGTGTGATTGTGACCGAGTGCCTGACCGTATTAGTGGGACAAGGTCAGTATGTGTTAGTAGTGATAATCTTCCTAGTTTCAGTTTTCCTCTTCCTCATCCCAGTAGTTGAGCTGATAAGGAAAGGAGGGGAGTTAAGGGAGACGTATCCCATAAAAATAGAGGGAATATAGGGTAAATAAATGTCAGAAAAAGGGGGATACCATGTCTCTCCTTCCGGCGTCTCCTCCCCACTCCCTGAGACCCCCTACTCAGGTGACCCTCCCTCGCTTGTCCACCCTCAGGGTTGGGATCCAATAGCGATGGTCCTTGCCTGGTCACCTTAATAAGGGATCCCTGGGGACTGAATAGTGAAACACCTTCAGGTTTTTCACAGATGGTATGGTGAATTGTTATATGTTGTAAGTTCTTTCTTCCATTTCTGTTACGCTCACCTGGTATCCACAGGGACGCCACCCAGCTGGGTTACTCGCTGGTATGCTTCTCAGCTTTGCCCTGATGTGGTCTGCGGGGAAGGTTCTGCCTTGTGGTAGAATTAGGCTTGCTCTCCATCCTGCCTTCTTTGCAGGGGCGCATTGTCTTTCATGGGGGAGCCCGGTCCAGTTACTTCACTGACGCCGGCCCGTTTGATATTGTTCAGGTAGGTCTTATTGCTGTTCTTTAGTTTTGTTGCTATCCTGCATGCCTTTGTTTGTTTAAAATGTCTCTTTTTTCTCCCTTAGCTATGCAGAGCTTCAGCGCGGCGAACTGGCTTGGTTGAGCCCCGCTGGTAAATGGCAAAAGGGCCCAGTTGGAGGATGGTACAGGATTTGCGCCCTTTGAATCATATCATTGAAGCAGAGTTCTCAGTGGTTCATAATCTTGCTACTGTTCTGTGTACCATCCCTATTGGATCCACTCACTTTACTGTAAGTGATCTGAAGAATACATTTTTCTCGGTTCCCTTGCACCCCAACTCATGTACCTTACTGTATTTACATATCATGGCCAGAGGTTTCAGCACACAAGGTTGCCACAGGGCCATTGTGAATCCCCAAGCATTTTTAAGCAGTTGGTTCGGATGGATTTGAGGAACTTGCACGTGCCTAGTACGCTAATTCAATATGCAGATGATTTGCTAGTATGCAGCACTTCAGAGAAGCAGTGTAGAGGAGATTCAATGCTTCTCACCCTGCTCGCTAAAAAGGGGTAAAGGTGAACAAGGAGAAATTACAATATTGTCAGATAGCGGTAGACCCAGGATAAGTAATATCGCCAGCAGGAAGGAAAGTGATGCCGGCAAGATGCATAGCAGTACAAAATACAGCACAACCAGTTAACATAAAACAGATGAAGCAATTTTTGGGACTCTAGGTCCTGGAATTTTCATTACTCTAGTTACACTAGGCCCCCGTTATAAGGACTCAAGGAAGCGCAGAAGGTAAAAGGTCCGATTGAGTGACTGGAAGAAATAAAAACTGGTTTCCAGGAGCTCAAGACAGTGAGCAGCAATGTTTCAGTCTTGGCCACCCCGGATTACAATGGGCCAGTAATGACAGCGGTTCTCCCCAGAAGACATTGTTGGGACATAAGCCTTTGGCTTATTATAGTGGACTCCTAGATCCAGTTATGAAAGGGCATTTCCCGTGTGAGCATTTTCCATTCACAAGTCTTCTTTAGGCCTATATGCTCTTTGAGGAAAAATTCCTCTTTTCCCTTGTATTCATTCAACCTTCAATGCTTTATTTTTAGTATTTACAATCTTAAATTATATGAATCTTTTCATGAGTTTCCTTTACACATATGGTTCTCTTTGCTTCACACGTTCAAGGGGGATTGGCCTTTCCTTGTTCTTTCCTTTAAACACACAATTGCTTTTTAATTGTTCACGTTCTTCACACTATGTATCTTCCAATTGCTTTCTGCGGGTACCGCTATACACTTCTCCACCGATTGCTCCTCTTTATGTCCCTGGTAAACCCTCCTGGCAGGGTACTCACTCTTTTCTAAATGATTCTAAAAAGGGGCCTAATTATTCCCTTTTATGTATTGTGATCCAGAGCCAGAAAGATGGCTCAGTGGGTAAAACGCTTGCTGCTGTGATCTAGGTTGACCTGCAGGTTGCAGGTTCAAATTCCAACAAAGCCAACTCAGCCTTTCATCCTCCCGAGGTCGATAAATGAGTACCAATTTTGATTGGGTAATAACAGTAATTAATGTAAATATGTCCTATGTAAAGCGCTTTAGATTAAATTGCTTCATATAAACAAATTATTTTTATTGGGTTGACACTTTTCCCAACTTCAGATTCACTTCCTATCACACTGCTTCACAAACTTCACTTCTGAGAATTTGAGCCCCATATTCACTATTTGCCTGGTTCGCTAACCTGCCAGAGCTTTTCCATTCTTCAACAACTTTCTTTGTTATTCATGAAACAATCTTTTCTAAATATTGGGTCACCGACCCTTTCTCATTACAGTTTTTTTCTGCTTTTATTTCTTCCTTCAGATATGGAGTCCTTTTTCCAGCACTGTTTGCATCAATTCTTGTTTTGAAACATTGGGTCACGGACCCTCTTCTAATGTTGCTTGCATGCACATCAACTTCTTCAATGGTGTGACTTAGCACGACACGGCATTCACCTATACGCACTGCAGTAAACCGTTCCCTTTTTCTGGGCTTACCCGCTTCAGTGTTCCTTGTGTCTTCCCTTCTCTGTCTTCTCCGGTTCACTGACTCAGCATGCTTCCCGTGAGCCAATAGGATTTTGCTTTGCCCTCCTGTGCTGTGCATGGCTCTCACTGCTTCAGGCTTTTGGTTCACGTTTAACTTCCTTTGGTTCACGTTTCCTGTAAGATGTTCGTGTCAGTCTCAGCGCTGCTTCCGAAGGTCTGCTTGTCTTCAGCGTTCTGAATGGCGTCCAAACAAATCACTGACTGTGCCAGCCTCTGCATCTCTCTTCATTCTGGTGTTCTCTCAGCTGTGTCAACTTTATACTTCCCAGCACGGTGTAACACTTTCCAAAGACCAGAATGTGGTGCTGGCTTACCGCTACTGGTCAACTTCATTGCGCCATCCATCTTTCTTGCCTCAGTACTGAAAAGGAGGAGCACATACAGTGAGTGCATTAAGGTGAGATTTCTTCACCTAGACCACAATGTCGAAGTGTATGTATGTTGCAGAGGCATATATGTCATTGGGAATGGTGACTGCAAGACTATTTTGATCTAGTATTATTCTCTCTGTGAGGGGTCATAAATGTGAGACAGACAACCTTTGTATGATTTTTCAACATAAGTAAATTTATTAAATCATAAATGTTAACAAAGGCCTCACTATCTCTACTCTGACAGGATTTCCCTGCCTATCAAAACTAAAGGAAAACGCTAAGACTTGATACTGGCCATCACACTTAAACATCAAATACATGAAGAAATATATGGCATTTGATAGTAACATCACCAAGGATATTCACAGTCTCTTCCCCAGGTTTCAAGGTAAATTCAACTCCAATGTTCAACAAAAAGAAATAAGGAAATCCGTATATGTAATACAGGATGCATTCAATTCTTGGCTCCTTCAATGTCAAAGTAAAATTCTGTTAACTAAAGTTCAAACAGAAAAACTCTTCTTGGTGAAATAAAGACTTTCCACTTCTGCCAGGTTTCTGGGGGAATCAGTACTGATTCATCACATGTCCCTCTAGAGTTTGACTCCCCCTATATGGTCCTCCCACAGATAGCCACCCCCAGGGTCAGAATCAGGTAGCTACTGCCTTTCCCTGGCCACGTAGGAGAAGATTTGCTCCAGAGTCAGTGGCGATATTGCTAGACTCGTCACAGTATGATCATCAAGGGAGGAGAAGTGCTCTTTGTTGATGGTTCGCCGCCATTCAATCAGGACATTGGTGAAAGATTTACGGAAGCGGCAGTTGCGGGCATTGTAGATTGTGAATACCAAGTCAGAGTGAAAAAGAGATGACTTTTGAATTATTCTGATCAAGCGGCTGAATTGGCAGCAACATTGCCAGTAGAGCTAGTTGTTGTTAAGTGCACTGCACATACTAATCATAGTAATTCAACTGCATTAGAGAATTGATGCAGTGGATAGCGCAGCAAAAGAGGCCAAATATTTGCCTTTTACAGATTCCCAAATCACAGAAACCGCATCCCAGCAGGTACAGTTACCAATCCCATACACTGCAGTAACTTTAGTTCCGATAATGGAAATGCAAGAACAAAGGTCAAAGGATGAGAAGGAAATCTGGGTGAAGAGGGGGTATACCCTATCGCCTACTGATTTGTTGTGGAGACAGGAGCTTACGGTTAAAGTAGCTAAGGCCCTGGAGTTGCTTACTGTGACTCTAGAGCAACTGCACCCATCGTACACGTCTCAGTGACAAATAGCGGCAGACCTCCAGTAGGATTGGATTGTCCCGTCCCAAATTTACAAAAGCAGATCATTTAAGTTTGTAGTCTACTGTACCACCTGCAATTAGTTCAATACTCTGAATACATTGAAGACACTTAATAGGAACATTGCCCTATCCTTCATGGCCTTTCAGAGAACTTCATATTGACTTTTGGACATGATAAACATGTAGTAATTCACATTATTTAATTGTTGTGGTTTGCCCATTCTCCCGATGGCTTAAGGCTGGACCCTGTGCATACGCTGATGCTAAATCAGTGGGAGACTCTTAGTGAGGGATATTTCCATTCACAGACATTACTTCTCTATTGGGCATAAAGCACGGGTTGGTGTTCGGTGTATCACCTCAGGGCAACAGAATTGTGTCAAGAATTAATACATTGTTGAAAAATAAGTTGTCCAAATTGTGTTTTGAGTTAAAGAAATCTTGATTATTTTGCATTCCCCTGACCTTGTTTTATCTGAGAGACCAGCCTGGTATGGACCACCACTTGTCACCCCACAAAATAGTGTCAGGGAGAACAATATATACACCACTTTCCCCTGCACACACAGCATCAGATGCTCAGAAGTTCTCAGAAATCCTAGAAGAGTTCAGGGCCTTCTTCTCATCTACAGTCAGCAGAGAAAGTCAATTAAGAGTCTGATGTTCTACAAAGGCTGCAACTCTACCCAGGGGACCTTGTGTATGTTAGTCAGTTTATCCGACGATGACATGAACAGTGCTTCCATGGGCCACATACTGTAATATATGCCTCCCCGAGCACAGTAAAGTTGGAGGAAAACTAGCGTTGGATTCATGCGATGAATATACAGAAAGTTGCCAGCACTGCTCCACCTTCGCAAGACCAAGCCTGGAATGGGGAAGAGTCATTAAAAATACTAAGTTAAATATTCCCAAGGAAGTTATGGTTCATTCAAAATAGGGCATTTACAAGTATATACAGATCTTAGCTTCTTGTGTAGATATTGAAGAAAGGGGTTTAAAATATATGAATGTTAGGATGTATGGGATTGTTGTCCCTTTCTCCTTTCTTTTCTCCCTGTTTAGATGCAATGATGGAAGAACATATAAATGTATATAATATGTTTTCTAGTGTCACAAGGTCTTGTGAAATGCCAATTACCCGACCAAAATTAGATCTTGAGCCAACAATTATCTAAAATAAAGGGGTGGGTTTGAATAGTACTGTGATTGTGCATGGCTTTGCCTCAGATAACATATGGTATGAGCACGTGAAAGGTGAGGGGAGAGAAAGGACCACGGATTCTTGCTCCGTTTGCTCGCTTATACCCACGCTTCTGGCATTCCCAGAGTATTTATTCCTAGTGAGTCATCACCACAGCTAACACAGTGTTTAGTGCACCTATCCCTTTCTAGACTACATGGCTTATTTCAGAGACAAGCAGTCCAGGCTACAGTCATTCTGATCAATGAGCAAGAATGTACAAACAATGTGTCATGAGAGGACAAAGGCAGTGAATATGGCAAGGGAAATGTGCACAAGATCACACAGTGAATAGCTTTGAGTCAAACAAAATGCACTCAGGAACCAAAACACATGTACACTAAAACACATGATGTGCAAGTAGAGTGTGATAAGAATACAAATATACGAAAAGGTATGTGGGGTAAGCATCAAGAAGCACCTTAGGATTACAAAAAGTCGCCAAGCTATTTACCCACAATTGTTGTTACGGGTACTGCCAGCACTAAGACCACATACAGTGCAAGCAACAACAGTATCTGTGAGCTAACACTCTGGATGGCATTGTATAAGGTAACTTAAAGACAATACTGACGAGGTGGAGAAATACCACCTGAAATGTCAGCGAAGGCAATGAACCCTGTTGATCAAACAGGTACCCAGAAAGGCTATTACAGCAAAGGGAGGATAACTTAATACATCAGACTCCTGACAAGGGACAAGTAGAAATTGTGATTACAGAATAGTGAAGAAAACATAGGCATTCATACAGGAGCTGGCTACAACAGCACACCACACCTACAAATCAATAGGGAACAAAGGTAGAAGTACAAGGGAAAACCTGGAACAGAGTCCAAGAGAAAGTAAAGGAACAGAGAAAACGAAATTACAAGGGCAAACCCCCCCCACTCCCCACCCTCCCCATCAAGGGAAGGAAAGGCAAACTGGGACAAAATGCTAAATCTATACATGAGGTGCGACTAATCGATCACGATTTTGCTGCTGAATACGGCAAAGTCAAAGGAATAGAAACCACAGAAATACTGGGCTGCACAGAAAAAGGAACACACTGGGAAGTGCTGACTGCAAAACAGAGGAAGATAGAAAGGGAATCCAGGAAGCAGAAATTACTAAAAAGCACACTAAATTCGAAATCCACAGAAAAGGGAACAATAAATTAGAAAATAGGAACTAGACACTAAGCTAAGAACCAGGAACCAGGCACAAACAGGAACACTGCATCAATGGGCCAGCGCTGGACTGAAGCAAACTGAGGCTTTTAAAAGCTGCCTAACAAGCACATGCCTGTCATGATGCCTACCCCCGGGCATCCAGATTAAGACCATCAACCCCGGAAGCAGGCATCATGTTACCCAGAGAAAGCCCAGCAACCCCTGTTAGGGGCTATATGGGTACAGTCCTGGCGTCTATGGCGCCAGGCTCATATGGGGCAACAGTCCTGGCGCCATAGGCGCCAGGCTCATATGTTAAAACTTACCTGATGCAGACCATGCTGCAAGAGATCCAAGCCCATGTGAGGCTTGGAAGGGACTACTTTACCTAGGGACTATTTTGATACTCGGTGTGGTTGTGGAGGAATACTTACCTGGGACTACTTTGGAGGCTATTTAAACCACGCCCGAAGAGCAGCACACGCTTCGTGTTATTCTGCATCCTGCAGCGTAACGCTCACCGTGCCTGCAGTCAGCATCCAGCCTCTTGCCACGCCCGCCTCGAGTCCAGAGCGCCTAGAAAGAAGAGAAAGAAGAAGAAAGGTTAGAACAAGAACATTATTGGGTTTCTTACCCGATTCCGGATTCATCGCACCGTTGAACCAGAAAAAGACTATTTTAAACACGTTGCATCGCCAGCAGCAGCGCCGCGCCATACTCACCGTTCCTCACAGCATCTCTACGATCCGGCGCTGTCTCCATGATTATGTTGCCGCATTCCAGCACCTAAGGGGGACAAGAAATCAACAAGGTGAGCTGAGGGGAACAAACAAGGACAATCTCTTGCCACCATATACTTACCTGATTTTACCGCCGGAGGCATTATTCACCAGCACGCCAATCTTCTTACGCCGCACCTGTAAGAAAAGAGAAAGCTGCCAGTTAAACCTTGGCATCATTTAACGGACAGTGTGGGATAGCACAGACTCTTACCTGAACGCTTTCAGCTGCCACAGGACTATCTTCTTTTGGGTCTAAGCTGCAAGATAAACAAAGGAATTGGACAAGAGTGATTATTCCGACATTTTTGAACTCTTAAGAACTATATACTTCCAGTCCTTCGCCAGGAGTTTTGGAGCCAAGATTTGTCTAGAACGCTTCCAATATCCTCAAGCCAGTGAAGTAACTGGCCATCAACGTGCCCCTGCATTCCTCGCCGGATGGAGAGCTCATCATTCAAAACTATAAGGTGAGCTTTGTGAACGGGAATATCAGAGGTGATAAATGGGGACGCAGTGAGGGGCTATTACTCAAATCCACGGGTGGCTAATTCCCTTTCTCTGCCTTTAGGAGACTACTTCTACGGGTCAAGCAGACAAAGCTAGGTGGGCCAGTCCAGTCAGTCATCTCTGCACTACGCATCACGTTGATGGAGACCGTGGCTGTCCAGTTCCACCCGACACCCCTGTGGGAACCAGGTGAGCGTAACAGACTCAGGTGTGGTGCTTGCTGCACCTGCCAGCCACAGATGCTGCTTATCCTCCACTCAACCTTGTCCTGAAAGGGTGGAAATGAAGCAGTGGGCCAGGCATTCTGGGAAGCATAGTCTTTTGAATAAAGCAGCATACTGGTTGCTAAAAACCTGGCATGGATCCGGAAGGGAAGTAATTTGGTAAGTAAGTATTTAGCACTCCTAATTCACCACAGCACTGTTGCATGAGGTCCAGAAGGAAAGCTCAGTAGGGAATAAACCCCAAATCAGGCCCCCAATTGGCAGGAGTGAATCGTGACAAGTAAAGAAGAACGAAAATGTACAATTTAGCCTGAGACAACAGTTGACAGAAGTTTCTGCTTTTTTGCACAACAAATGGGAACAGGGGGTGATGAGCTGCAAAGTGGGAGGAATAAGAGGGTTCACTGAAAAAGAAGTCGCAAAAACGAATGAGGAATGCCCAGAGATTTGTAATGTCTATGTGAAAAAGTTGATGTAGCTGAAGCCAAAAGAGAAAGCTATTAAGATTCAATTACTTACACATTTCTCCTTATGTTTTTGGGGCCTAGGCACCATACCAGGGGGGGTGTGAATGTAAATTGTACCAAGACTTTGCGTGTTGCTGACTTTGCCAGTGGGACATCTGCCATTCTCAATAGTTATTGGGTCTGTGGGACCATGGCATATCTTCAGCTCCCACTGGCTGGGAAGTGAGTGCGCAGCCTTGCTACCTTGCACTCCCCTGTTATAATTGTCCCTGAAGCCCATCTGGTTGTTTCTAACATGCCGCTCAAGCCACTTCTATGCCCCCCAACCCTGTGTCTCCTTGTTTGTTGAGTGCATACAAACTTGAGACTCTTAAATGACATTAAATGGTTGAGCCTTTGAGAAGATATACCCGGAGTAATTCGTATGCACCTTGCCTGAGTTTTCGTCTCTTGAACACAAGCAAAATCAGGCAACAGGGCGCGGCCATTTTGTGATAATCGTATCACTTTCCGCATCGCCCTGGGTGACCTGCTTTTGCGGAACTAAATCAAATTCCCCGCCCCTGACATGACTAGACGCGTACCGCCAATTTCACAACGCCAAAGCACGTCTCGTGTCAACATGCTCTGCTACTGACGTGTCGCCATGGGAACGGCAGGAAGCCTCTTTCCTGGACAAGTATGACATGCATTACTTACCGTAAAAGCATTTCTGATGATTGTATCTGCTTAGATTCACATGCTGTGCATATGGTCCGACATCCAGTGGTAACCGCAGGGTATTGCATCTTGTCTTTCGGGTACCGAAAGGGGACGTCGGCATAGGCGTGTCTGAAACACTATCCCTATCGTGACGTGTGTAGTACCCAAAATCCCTCACGTGCCGAGGTCCCTCCGATTGTATTTTTTCTGCCATGAGGGAGCCCAAGGCTATAGTGAGTGAGTACATGAAGAGAGAAAATAGTAAGAAGTCTATGTTCCTTCCACCCCGAAGGGAGAGGCAGGGAGGGCGCATGTGAATCTAAGCAGATACAATCATCAGAAATGCTTTTACGGTAAGTAATGCATGTCTTCTGATGCTTGTTAATCTGCTTAGAATCACATGCTGTGCATAGACTAGCGAGCAGTACCCGGAGTTGGAGGTGGGTTGTGAGAAGGAACAGTAGAAAAAAGATGTCTTAGTACTGCTTGTCCCACCTGCGAATCAGACCTAGAATGAGTGTCTAGGCAATAGTGTTTTGTAAAGGTGTGTACAGAACTCCAGGTTGCCGCTTTGCAAATGGACTCTAGGGGAACATTTGCAATGAATGCTATGGATGCTCCAGTGCCTCGAGTAGAATGTGCTCTAGGATTGAAGGGCAGTTCTCTCTTTGCAAGAGTGTAACATAGTGTGATGAATTTGACAATCCACCTTGATATTGCTTATTTAGAGACAGGATTCCCTTCTCTACCAGCTGCCACTGAAATAAAGAATTGTTTAGTTTTTATCAGTGGTTTAGTTCTATCCATGTAGAACATGACTGCCCTGCGCACATCTAGTGTGTGAAGGCTTTTTTCGGCCATGTTAGTAGGTCTCTGGAAGAACGAGGGTAGTTCGATTGACTGGTTCACATGGAACTTCGAAATACATTTTGGCGCAAATCTGGGATGTGTGCGCAGAACTACCTTATCTTTGTGGACTGTAACAAAGGGGTCCAAAACCGAGAGGGCCTGTAGTTCGCTAACTCTTCTGATAAAAGTGATCGCTACTAGAAAGGCTGTCTTGTAAGTCAGGTCTTTCAGACTAGCTTTATGCATAGGCTCAAAAGGGGGTCCCATGAGCCTAGTTAAAACCACATTTAGATCCCACCCAGGGGCTGGGTGAGTGATGGGGGGATACATTCTTTTAACCTCTTCCATAAAGGCTTTAATCACAGGTATTTTCCACCACGACACCTTCTGCTGTGACGTGGTGTAGACTGTCAACACCGCTAGGTGAACCTTTAAGGAATTGAAGACTAACCCAGAGTCCAACATATGGGTTAGATATAACACAATGTGTGAAGGCGAGCAATCGGTGGGATTGACTCCTTTGGAACTGCACCAGATGAAAAAACGTTTCCATTTGCTGGCATAGCAATAACGTGTGTTAGGCTTTCTTGCCTCCCTCAGTATGTCCATGCATCTTTGAGGGAGTTGCAGATGTCCAAACTCTATGACCTCAGGAACCAGGCTGCTAAGTTCAGAGGTGGTTCCTGGTGCATCTTGAGTACTATCTTGTTCAGAAGGGGAGCCGGGGGGGTGGGGGGGAGGGGGGCGTAGACAAATTTCCCCGACCAAGTTGTCTAGAGACCGTTTCCCCTTGGATCGGTTCTGGGGGTACCTGGAGGCGTAATCTTGGCATTGGGCGTTCTCCTGAGTAGCGAACAGGTCGATCTCTGGAAACCCCCATTCTACGAAGACGTTGGATACAATGTCTTCGTGCAGTCGCCATTCATACTCTTCTGGCAGAGGAAAGTCTCTGCTGAGTACGTCTGCTAGAAGATTGAGTTCCCCTGGAACATGTTGGGATATCAGGAACATCTTGTGTTTCAGAGCCGATATCCAGATGTTTTGGGACAGCTTGGATAGCCCCGGAGAGTGAGTGCCCCCCTGTTTGTTCTGGTAATACATTGCTGTTGTGCTGTCGGTTAGGACCAGCACTGTCTTCCCTTGCAGTTGTTCCTGAAAGGCTTTCAATGCTTTGAACACTGCTAGTAGCTCCAGTAGGTTATATGGTTGGACGCTACCTGAGGTGACCACACTCCGTGCGCTGTCTGTTGAAGCAGGTGAGCCCCCCACCCCGTGAGAGATGCGTCTGTCGTGAGGGGCTTCCACTGCAGGGATGGTGAAGGTTTTCCCGTTCAAGAGGTTCTCCCTCGACCACCACTGCAGAGAGAGAACGAGGGCTGGCGAGACAACTAACAGATCTTCCCATTGTCCGCTGGCCTGACACCACTGGCTGTTGAGCCACTCTTGCATGGGACGCATGCGCAGCCGCGCGTGGGGAACCAAGTATATGCATGACGCCATCATCCCTAGCAAACGCATAGCTTTGCATACAGTCACCTCTCGACTGGCTACATACGGAGGAACCTGAGAGAGCATGTTCTGAACCCTCTCGCTGGAAGGGAAGACTAGTTTGTCTTCCGTACGAATTAGAGCCCCCAGGAACTGTTTTACTTGGCTGGGGACTAAGCTGGATTTCTTTTCGTTGATAGAAAATCCCAGGCTGAACAGTAGGTCTACTGTTTTTTTGGGTGTTCGAAAAACAAACGTCGAACGAGTCCCCCGTGATCAGCCAATCGTCGAGGTAAGGGTAAACTGGAACTGAAAGTCTGCGCAGGTGTGCCGCTGCCACTGCCAGGACCTTGGTAAACACGCTTGGCGCCGAGGCTATGCCGAAGGGGAGTACCTTGAACTAATAGTGTTTGTCCTTAATCACAAACCTTAGGAATTTTCTGTGAGCTGGCAGCATTGAAATATGAAAGTATGCATCTTTCATATCCAATGTTGTCATGAAGTCCCCTGTTGTAGCAATGGGATCACCTCTTGCAGTGTTACCATGCAAAACTTCTGGGGCTTTATGAACTTGTTCGCTGGGCGCAGGTCTAGAACAGGACGCATGGTGAGATCCTTTTTGGGTACAAGGAAGTACACTGAATAGATACCCTTGTTTACCTGAAGAATCGGGACGGCTTCTATGGCGTCCTTTCCCAGCAGCGCTTCCACCTCTTGGATCAGGATCTACAGATGTTCCGGTGAAAGGCGTCGATGTTTCGGCGGTCTGAACCATGGAGGTCGGGCGAATTCCACGCAGTAACCGTGGGCGGCCGTCTTTAAGACCCACTGGTCTGAAGTTATTCCCACCCATGCCTTGAGGAAAGATGTTAATCGCCCTCCGACCAGGGAGACATGGGAGGGGACCTGGTGGTCATTTCTGACACGAAGTTGACGCTCCTCTGGAATTGGAGCCTCTGCCTCTATTCTTTCCGCGCTTCTGACCCCTCTGGGGATAGCAAGTGGGGCTTGCAGCAGATTGACTTGAGTTGAAGTTGCCCGTGCCGAAATTGTTTTGAGCGGCGCGGGCTTGTCCTCGAAAGGACCGCCGAGAATTATTGCCCCTCTGTGAAGAGGGTTTATGCGAAATTTGGTGCAGCGACTTAATAGTCTCGTGCTCCTTCTTGGCTGTCTCCAACGCATCGTCTACCGCCTTCCCGAAGAGGTTGGCCTCTTTGATGGGTTTGTTGATAATGGATGCCTGGGTCTCAGGCCTGAAGACCGAGTACCCTGTGCGAGAGACCTGCCTGCTGTCTCTGCGGTGTCCAGGGTGTTCTTTACCACATTCTGATTGGCAAGTTTGCCCTCCGAGACAATGGCGAGAAGCTTGGCTCTGGTTGGTTCCGGAACCTCTTGAAGGCCTTCCTGGAGTAGGTTCCATTGGGCGTCGACGTAGCTTGCCAGTAATGTCGTGTTATTGGCAATCCGGACGGTATAGGCCGCCGCCGATGCAACCCGTTTGCCTAAGGCATACAACCTTTTGGACTCCTTGTCCGGGGGTGACTCTCCCGTAGCAAGGGGAACCCCTGCTCTCTTGCGAGTGTTGGTCACCACCAGCGAGTCTGGTATTGCATGTCCTTTGATATAAAGCGGGTCGGTGGGGGAGGGTCGGAAAAGTTTTTCGACCCTTGGGTTCACAGCCCTAGTCTGAGCGGGTGCGAGTAAGGAAGGGGCCAGCCGTCTCTTTACAGAGCTCAAGAGAGGGATAGACTGGCTTGCCGGAGGCTTTTCATTAATAATGTTCTCCGCGAAATCTTGTTCGGGTAAGGCTTCAAGCGTGGCAATTTAAAAAAATTCTGCATGCTTTTTGCAACATGTTGTTGAAAGCCATTTGATCATCCACCGGGGAAGCTTGTCGAATCGGGGTGGATGGGGGAGAGTCGAGGCAGACGATATCAGAGTTGTGATCGTCCTGCTGGGTGTCTTCCCAGTTGTCCGTTGCTCCTCGATCTTCCCCATAGTTGTCCAGAAAAGAAGACTCCTCTTCTTCTGTATAGATGTCTCTATACGTGTCCATCTGGACATCTTCTTTATAGTCAACTTGGTGTTGGCCATCTTGTGTTTGAGGTTTAGGGTCTACCCGAGCTTTTCTGCTCCAGCCGATCCATACACCCCTCAAATTGCTCCGTGGTCCATTTGGATGACCCAAATGGACCTAACTGAGTAGGAACCGTGTTCTCCGCCCTAAGGCGTTGAGGATCTCCTCAGGGTGCTTGAGAGGGGTACCTGGCTTTCTTAGTAAGAGTCTTCGGGATCGTCTTCCAAATCCGTGGAAAACTTTTCGGCGGATTGGCCCATAACTGTGGGCGGAACCGGTACTAGGCCCACCGCTGTAGCAATCCTATTGATGCTCTTACGGATAGTCACCGAATCTTCAGGAGACAACACCTCCGATGATGTGTCGGCAGTGAAAAGGTCTTCCGCGGCTCCAGAAGGGCCAGCGGATGGCTTCTCGGGTAGAAGCCTACTTGGAGTTTTCGGGCCTGAACGGGCCTTGGAAACCTTGGAATCCGTCGAAGTTTCTTGTTCTGAAACTTAAGCACGTGTAGTTTGGGGAGTAGCGCCCTTGTTATGTTCGTTATGCCCAGTCATGCGCTGCTGCGGATGCGGGTAAGGCTTCGGATCAGACTGATCCGTGGGCGCCGCCGAAGTTTCCGGCAGACCCGTTGGCGCTTTCGCCTTCTTCGACAAAGTCGTCGAGGAGGGCGCTTGGGTTGTGTGCTTTGTGCGGTGCGATTGTACGCCTCTGTCACCGGGTGTGGTCCCTGTAGCAAGACCGGAGTCGAGCCTGGAAGGGTCGGGGACAGGCGTGGTGGCCCTAGAATAGTCCGCCTCAAGGTCTATAACGTCCGCGTTGGACGTTTGGTCATCCGATGTACCCCCGTCACTTTCGGCTGGTGTCGCGGCAGGGGGGGGGGTTGGGGCCTCCACGCGTGACATTCCATACGTGGCCCACCGCTTCAACCGGCGCTCCTTAAGGGTTTTAGGTTTAAGGAGTTTACACGCCGAACACCACTTTTCGTCGTGCTCTAGGGGGAGACAAGCGTTACACGACGTGTGCTCGTCTTTCCACGGATATCTGACCCTACACACAGGGCAGAATCTAAATGGAGACCTTTCCATAGCAGAAGGGAAGGGCGACCAGACCAAAAAGGAAAGCAGTGGAAAAGAGGAAAGACATAACAGTATGGCAAACCCCGAGCCCACTCTCCCTATTGTGTAGGCCGGCCAGAAGGCCCGACCACGTGGAAGTCCGAACGCCGGATGTCAGGCTCCGGAACCCACAGCCGCAGACGATTCCCCCGTAGTCTTCGTCGAAGATGTTCTTGATGGGCGAAGTGACTTAACGGGGATTAAACCGACAATTCGGTAAGATAAACAATGTCTCATGAAGAGCTCCGCTATAGGGCGACCAGTTATCTGGGCGGAAAAAAACAATCTGAGGGACCTCGGCGTGTGAGGGATTTTGGGTACTACACACGTCACGCATACACGTCACGATAGGGATAGTGTTTCAGACACGCCTATGCCGACGTCCCCTTTCGGTCCCCGAAAGACAAGATGCAATACTCCGCGGTTACTACTGGATGTCGGACCATATGCACAGCATGTGATTCTAAGCAGATTAACAAGCATCAGAAAAACAGAGCGTTTCACAACGCACAACAGCAGATTTTCTTTTCCATTCCTCTCGCTGTATTTCTTTCAGTATTCTGTGACTCGTTTCTGTGCTCTGGTCAGCTACCTTCGTTGCTTGTAGCCCGTGTGAACAGATACCAGTACCATCGCTATAATTTATTTTCGTTTCTTTACCACACAATGGCAACAATAATGCCCTACTTGTACGAACCAGAGTATTCCGTGGAGGAATTACTGGAAAGAGCAAGCTCTGTAGACGAGGGGGATTTGGACAACAGTTGGGCTGACGTTTCAACAGATGAAGAGCCTGGGCCTATTCGCATGGACGGTGTTTCCACCTGGTGCACCTGCAATCGGTGCGCACTAATGCCAACCGAGGTGGACAACTGCTGCTGCCGAGAAAACTCAGGATGCTTGTCCTACATATCGCAAGGCGATCCACAGCCGCAATGCGTTACCGAGCTGCCAGACTTCACGGCAGTCTGTCGCACACGGTCCGTGTTGAGGATTTTGATGGTGCTTATGCACGAACTTCGCACAACAGTTCGCCCTCGTCATCCAAGCAACGAGTAAGTGTAGTCTGGTTGTGATGTCAGTTAGGCCACTACTATTTCACGGTTGTCCCCAATATTCTAGTTAGCATTTGTCCTGTCAAAAATGCCATTGTATACAAGAATTGTCATTGACAACTAGGGTTTAATACACTTATCTTGGTCATTTAAAAACAGATTGTATCTTTTTCTTTCATAGGTGGCACCAGCTGGTGGCCTATCGTTCGTACACCTGGTGGCTTCATGGGAGGCTTGGACACTGCGTTTGACGAGTAATACCCGCCTGTGTCGTTGGTGTCATTAGACAAACTTTACCCAGT
Source organism: Ambystoma mexicanum (assembly GCF_040938575.1). NCBI lineage: Eukaryota > Metazoa > Chordata > Amphibia > Caudata > Ambystomatidae > Ambystoma > Ambystoma mexicanum. The sequence continues at coordinate 671,057,536 of NC_090936.1, forward strand.
GACAGTGGTCAGTACAGGGGATTTTCCCTCGCCGAGCTGCAACCAGACCTTTACAATGTGTAGCATTTTTGTGCCATCAAAATAAGAAACCAAATAAAACACACCATATTTATCTATGGCTGTTTCATTTTTTTAGTGAATCAAGTGTCTCCCCATTCAGCAGTGTTCCGGTGCCTTGTCTGCACGCCTCCCGGCCCACCCATCCCACCCCCCACTATCAAAGGCAGTTCGCGCCAGTGGATGTGCGCTGCCATGGGGGGCTGTCAGGGGCACAAAGGGCCAAGGTGCCAAACAACATGTACACTTCAAAAGGTATCCCACGCCCAGGGGGCCATTGCTCACATGGCCTCCTCAGACCCCATGTCTCCAGGCAGGCTCCCCTGAAGCAGGCCGTGCCGCTGCAATCCACATAAGTGTGTCTCCATTCAGCAGTGTTCCGGTGCCTTGTCTACACGCCTCCCGGCCCATCCATCCATCCCACCCCCCACTCTCAAAGGCAGTTCGCGCCAGTGGATGTGCGCTGACATGGGGGGCTGTCAGGGGCGCGAAGGGCCAAGGTGCCAAACAACATGTACACTTCAAAAGGTATCCCACGTCCAGAGGCCACTGCTCACATGGCCTCCTCAGACCCCTTGTCTCCAGGCAGGCTTCCCCTGAAGCAAGCTGCGCCCCTACAATGTACATAATACCACGACATATACACGTCACTCATTCACAAACACACCACTTTTTGTTATTCTTTATAGACCACTGCATCTTTGAGCACTGCAAGTCAACTCGTGAACGTGATACTCTGACTGCTTCGAGTGATCTCGTCAGTGTGCTACCTGTGAACATCTCCCTGCTCTCCCTCCACTAATTACTCTGTTTGCTGAATCCAACTGTTTGTTGGTCAAGGTAAGGACATGTATCCTAATCGTATTGCATCCTTCGGGGGCCGTGCCTATAGTATAAGCATGTTTCATTTTCGTGCATGATAGAACATTCAAGGGACGAGTAACATGTTCTGATTTTCAACACATCAATGAATAGTTTGTGAAATTTATCCTATTATACAGCCACACACGCTGCACTGGTTTTGCTGTGGTGCCCAAAAGAAAGCATGCATCGGAAAATGTATGGTCCAATTGATTCTTTCTCACATGCTCAAGCAAAATAATTTTCTAATAATGTTGACCTTTATTTTGCAGAATTTACAACAATGCTTGCATGTGCTATTTTCGGCGGCCCTTCGAAGACCTATGACAAATCCGAAGGCATTACAATGCATGTATTCCCTAAGACTGTTGATCAAATAAGAGAATGGGTCAGACGTTGCGGATATCCACTGGAAGTCCTTGAAAGTAGAGTCAACCAAGTCTTGGAGGACAAGAGGGGTCATCGATACCGCATCTGCAGCCAGCACTTCTCACCGGATATGTACGACACATCCTTGTACACAAAGAGGAATCAACCGAGAGCAACTCGGAAATTGCTCCCAAACGTTATTCCGACTTACTCGTGAAAATACCGCCACAGGTGAGTCACGCTGCAGGATTTAGCTTTACGTCTGTATTTTCGTGTAAATGCCACTTATAGTACTTTCCATACTTATGTGATTAAATAGCTGCTGAAATAATAAGTTTTTTGCTAAACATCAGTCCATGTTTTGATGAACCCACATAGAAAAATGATTTATGGGGACGGATAACTACGCTATATTATGCGTTTCAATAAGTGTAATTTTCTAGTATTCAGTCTCCTTACATGCCATTTTGTAATGTTTGAATTTCTAAATCGAATAATACTTTACCTTTACCACTCCATTACTATCCACCGAATATGAAGGAACAAGATTCAACATCCACGTGTTGCCTGGAGTTATCAACTACTTTGAGCGCGTATCAGGTAATCTTACCTAGCTATTCTGTTCCAGACTGGTTTTATGTACAGAATTCTAGATAATGTGATCATAATTTTGCAACGTATCATTGCATTACAAAATGTTTCTTTACCACTTTACTGTTGATAAGTACCTTTGTCGTCTTTCCAAATTGTGTGTACCGTTTCCAATCTTTTCGACCTCACTAATGAAAGTACTGTGTTTCAGGGAGATGCTGAAGTGTCCAATACAATCCGAACACCCCTCGCAGTAGATTCGGTGTCAGGGGTATTGGTCAGCATATCTAAATAGGACGAGATAATCAGATCATAGTTTTGCAACGTATCATTGCATTGCACAATGTTTCTTTACCACTTTACTGTTGATATGTACCTTTGTAGTATTTGTCCCGTTTCCAATCTTTTCGACCGTACTAATGGAAGTACTGTGTTTCAGGGAGATGCTGCAATGTCCGATACAATTACATTATCCATTGCGGTTGTTCTGGAAACAGACCATACAGTTGCTCCAGAGCCAGAGGTATGCGCATTGACAGTACCATCGAATAAAAAAGTCGTTCTAATTAGATGTGTAATGCCAATGACTTATTTTAAATGGATACTATATTTTGTAGGGATGTATACAAGATCCGTATATTAACCGGAGGAACGTGTATCAGAGTCGGTCCGCCAGTTTGCTGATGTTAGAGTAAAGAAGGTTTCAAAGAAAAGAAATAAAAATCAGGTTAGTTATAAACACTTTCTATTGTTGGCAAAAGTTTTGTGCTAATGCCTTCATTATATGCTTTTTTTATGTCAATTTTACAACACTGTATGTTGGATTTAGACTGAACATACCTTTTCCTATCTGACCTGTAGTTGCCCAATCGAGTATGGACTATGCAGACACAGACAGCGATACAAATGACAGATGCTGCTTGCCAAACTGTTTACCATGAAGGAACTATTCATTGAGGCACGCCGTGTTCACACTCGAGATGCCTATGTCCAATGGCCAGAAAATGAATTTAATAAGACCGGCGATTCCAGCAAAGTGTTCCTGGACCATTGCTACAATGCACCTGCTCCGCCAGAGGAAGACGCAAATGAATTTATAGAAGATAGTTTTACATTACTCGACCACTTGACACAATCGACAGCCGCCAAAAAAATGCCCCCCAAAAAAACAGTCCACATTGATGTTTTCTCCTATCCATCATCAAGTAACAGATGTTGAAATGACAGAAACTGAAGCATCAACACTATTGATCGACGAAACAGACAAAGATATCGACTATAGTGTGTCCAGTTTGGTTGATATGTCCGCAATGGTAAAGTCCGAAACAACAGTGTTGCCAGATGACAGTATAATAAAAGAGGCCAAATACATAGTATTCGACAGTAGCTTGATGGAGATTATAAAGATGCTGAACTGTGTGCATTCAGTGGGAGGGGAAGTATGTGGAAAGCCAGTGGTGAGCGTGACTCGTCTAACACAAGGCAGTAACCTTTAAATACATGCCACCTGTGAAAAGTCACAAAGCATTTTCATGGTCCGCTCAACCGATGCTGGGGAAACTGCCAGCTGGCAATCTACTGTGTGCAGCAGCTTTACTTTTCAGTGGCTCTAGTTTCACAAAGTTATCGAGTTTCTTTCAGTTTGTGGGACTACATTTAATTTCTAAAACGCAATACTACAAATACCAACGTGATTATCTATTCCCTGCCATTAATGAAGCTTGGAAAATTGAACAATTGGCTATTGAAAGTACATTTCCCGACAAACGGTTCAGGCTAGCCGGCGATGGACAGTGTGACAGCCCCGGAATTTCTGCTAAGTACTGCACCTACCATCTTCAGGACATGAAAAGTAAGAACATTTTGAGTTCGGTGGTCGTGCAGGTGTCCCAATGTAAATCCTCGGTGGCCATGGAGAAACTTGGTTTTATAAAATCACCCGGAAGATCTAGAATCGAGGGGAATGCAAATCGACCTCATAGCCACAGACGGACACGTTCCAATAGCCAAGACAATGAGAGAGCACTATCCAAATATTAAACATCAATTTGATGTATGGCATGTTGCCAGATCAATTAATAAAAAAAGCTTGGCTGCAGGGAAAAAAAAAGGTTTTGAAAGTATTTCCCAATGGTCCCAGTCTTTCAGCAACCATCTTTGGTGGAGCTCCAAAACATGTGATGGGTCTGTGGAAATTCTACTGGAAAAACTGGCACTCACTGATGCACCACTGTTCCAACGTTCACCACTGGACAGAAAACCAACATTTCCACCAATGTGAACATGGCCCTTTGTCCCCAGAGCAGGCACGGAAGAAGAAGTCGTTGATACCATCTTCACCTACACACAAAGCCCTTGAGAAGATTGTGTTTGATAAAACTCTATCAAGAGATCTGAAGGGACTCACAGAATTCTGTCACACAGGAGATTTGGAGGTGTTCCACAATATGTGTCTAAAGTACAGGCCAAAGAGATTGCATTTTGGCATCCAGGGGATGAAATGTAGGACTTTACTAGCGGTATTAGCGCATAACGAGAATGTGGGCCGGGAACAATCTAGGACTGCAGGAAACTTGGGGATGCTTCGTTACAATATGGCCTTTACAAAAAAGAAGCAAAAAATGGGTGGTCAAGCCAGTATACGATCAAATGGAATTCGATTTTGTGAAAGATCTCATTGTTAATGTCGTCGAGATGCATACTCATGGAATCGCGCACAAATCTGTTCCAAGCACACATACATTGCCACAAAACATTGCCAGCGTACCATGTCCACCCAAAGCAGAGCTTGTTAAATCGTTCAAATCCCGGTTTAAATGATTACCGTCTGTTTTTATTTTTGCAAACCAATGTTTCCATAATATGTATAAATAAAGTATGCATTTTGTCTTTTGAAATCTATCCTCTCAGTCCTTTATCTTGAAAATATATTACAATTATTAAGATTGACTTCATTTCACAGTTTAGTTGAGATACTGTGGGACCTTCATTTTTAGTGTTAATGAACAATGGGTAACAGTGTGTAAGAATATTTGGGTTTTGGCAGTTGACTTGCAATAAAGTTCTGCAAAAAGCTGAGTAACTGCTGGACCTACAAAAGGAATTAGACATAGGCCACAAAACATTCTAGGCAAGCAAGAAGTACCGACTGTGAAAACATGCCATGTGGTAGGAGGCCATGAAATAAGCAGTGCTGGCCCTATTGGCAAATTTCACCTACAGCTGACCAGAGCCACGAACAACGAGCGGACCCCTATTTCCTGAGCCGTGTTTCAAAATTAATTTTATCATGTATGCGTTGACACGGGATGTTGCAAAGCAAGAAAGTATGTTCATTTTGAGTGAAGGTCGCCAGCTTTGAATTTCGGCTTGGGAGCTGTGAGGCCCCACTTGTCCCTCGCACAGTATAAGGTTCTATTGTTTTTTGACCTCGAGAGGCAGGGACCATTGCGAAAGGGATTGAATTGAAGGTGGGTGTAATAACGTATGATATGATTAGGTTGCCCATTCCGAAACTGCTCCTAGTTACATGTAAGTTCAGTTTATGAGAAAACGTTGACACGAACGGAGGATTCTGCATCACGGTCTACATTACGCCTAGAGAATGGAATTTGCGAATGTAATATAAGTTTCTCTTTAGACTATTTCATACCAGATCTAATCGAAATAAGAATAGCTGACCGTTACTGATGGGTGACATTGTACTTGTTCGTTCTGTTTGGCATATTGCAATTAAGTGCTAGTACTTCTATCTACCGGGCAACAGGGGAAGGCCAGCATCGAGACGCATGTAGAACACCACTCGTTTCTCCCTGGCTCAACGTTAATAAATCATTACATTGTTTTTGCACCTCGAATTATTGCCCCAGTTTACGCATTACGTTTAGAGCTGAACATTCTCATTTGCACTATCCGCTGAAGCAAATAGCAGAGTACTTTGATATTCCACGTTTTATTCTCTCGGTTCACATTGTGTCACCTCTGCACTAATAAAGGAAATTAATAATTGTAATAAAGATCGGCTACTGAGACACTTTTCGATTGTTATCTTTTGCAAACAGTTACATTGTGCCGTTCTGCGATTGTCATCTATTCCAGACCCCAACCGATGGCTTCTTCAACTGCCAGCTGCAGCTACATGTCAATCGCTGGATCTACTTGACCATATTTTGGGATGACAGACAAGGTCCAATCTGTCCGTATGCGGTACCGGCAATTAGGAGCAACATAACCTTTACGGTGGTCTAGTGCCAAGTTGAAGCACCAGCCTTGCAACTCACCGTGCGACCGAAGTGCTTCGATTACCCAAAACGAACACCCTGTGTACCCAAAAGGAACAGCGCGTGGCTCACAATAAACATTTGCGGATTTATTACCCAAAACGAACACCCTCTGTACCCAAAAGGAACAGGGCGTGACTCACGATAAACATTTGCGGATTTATTACCTAAAACGAACACCCTGTGTACCCATAAAGGAACAGCGCGTGACTCACAATAAACATTTGCGGATTTATTAAACGACAGAAAAGGTCCAATCGGTCCGTACGCGGTACCGGCAAAGAAAAAAAGTTCTATTTTAATTGATTCGGTCACACGCCGATTGTTATAAAAAAATTTCATGTGAAATAAATGTACTTTACCAATTGTACAGTCTCGTTGTTTCCTTTTAAAGTACAGTTTCATATTCCTAATTGTGATGCGATGTGTGTTTTCCGGGTTCCGTGTCTAGTCGCGTAGGTGACGACTGGGCGCGTTTGGCCATGCTGCCCAGCAACGTCACGGAGAGAGGCAGAGAATATAAATTATTTGGTGATGTCAGGCTCAGGGGTGGGGGATATGATTTAGTGCCGCAAACGCAGGTCACCCAGGGCGATGCGGCAAGTGATAAGATTATCACAAGATGGCCGCGCCCTACTGCCTGATTTTGCTTGTGTTCATGAGACGAAAACTCAGGTAAGGTGCATATGAAATGTTTGTACGATCGATCAAATTAAGATTAAAAGCACATGGCCGAACCATAGGGACAACAATATTTCTGACTGAACCATTCCTTTAGTGTAAAACAGAAGAAGTGAGAAAAACTAAGTTTGACACTAGGGGCTTCAAGTCTCATAATTCCCTAAGTACTGGGACGAAGACGAGGGGTCAAGAGGAACAATGCTGCAGGAGTGATCAGTTTAATTGAAATTACCCACACTGGAGGGAGACTGGGATGCTTAAAAGGCCCACTCAGGTGCAGGCAAATTGCGAGCAGGAAGAGCAGTGTGATTCGCATAGGCAGCCGATGCAGAAACTGGGAAGAGAGAGAAGACGCCGGCACCACTGTTCAACAGAAAGGAGTAGTTGGTCCTGAGAGGGTCTGTGCCATAAGTAGCCTTAAATGCAGAGGTCACGCAGCAGGAAGCATGCAAGAAGGAAGCTTGCCCTCAGAAGACCTGTTTTGCAGAGGCTGCACAGCGGGAAGCAAAAGCGAGGGAAACTTTCCTCCCAAAGAAGCTGTCTCCGGTGGTCGGAAAGCACCAGATAGCCTCCGGAGTAAAGGAAGCTCCTGTTACGAGTAGCACGGGCAAAGGCAGACAAGGAGTAGTAGCCACAGAAGCAAAAAAAAAAAACTGCGAGCAGCGAGGGGACTGGACGTGCAAGCCTTACCCAGTGAGTTCACCAACAGATAGTGACCCCAGAGAGCTCCAAGACTGCTCGCTTGCTCAAGGTATGCATTTATCGAGTAGCAAACGTTTGCGTTTGAGTGGAAGTGATACAAAATATAACTCTGAATTCAGAACTAGCAGAAAGCACCGAAAGCGATACTGGTAAAACCAAATGACTGTAAATGTAAGCGTGAGAGTTTGTTGAGAACCCAACAACCCGAACGGGCTATATTCTTAAAAGCCAATATATACAACTGTTGCCCAAGTCAAGAGAAACAAAAACAATGCAATTAAAATCCAACAGATATTGCCAAAGGCATAAGGGGACTAATGAAAGATCCATAGGTTGTGAGGCTTGCTGCCCATATTTTGAGAAGCACCTAACAAAAGCTGGTAAAGACCCACATTGCCAAAGCTAAGAAAGAAGGGGAATAAGATCCTATCCTTGTCAGTATTTTGGTACTTATGCAGGGGGGAAACAAGAGTGGCAAAATGGCTGCCCTTCTGAAAAAGGTTATTCAGAAGGAGAGTAGCATAATTTGCAGAGAAGTATTAAAGAGCACCAATGTGAATCTTGTTTTCCCTGAAGAGTTGCTGTTTGATGTGGCAAAATAAATTATAAGTTACTCACCGTAGTGACTAACGTACTCCCCTTTCCTCCATACTGTATGGGCATCCCTCACTAGGGACGGGAGACGGAACCTTTTTCACCAAAAAAACCTTCTTCCCCTTTAAATTTAGAGGCGCACAGGGGCACGGCCCTGGGAGCATGGGCTCCCCTCACTCCAGCCACCGGCGCCACTCCTCAGTCCCCATTGAGGCGTTGACAATATTACAATTGCCTAAGAGACACCAGTTATACTAGGGGGGGGGGGGTGGGACGTATGAGGAAAGTGGACTATGGACTAAGAGTATGTTAGTCACTATGGTGAGTAACTTATAATTACTCTTAAGTCCCGTTCCCTTTCCTACATACTGTATGGGCGATTACAACTCAATGTAGCCCCAGGGTGGAGCGGTGACCCTCCTTAAGAAAACAAGTTTCTTAATACTGCCTGCCAGAATGCTGCGTCTGACCTGGAATCGGCATCCCACCAGTAGTGCTTGCAGAAAGCTGAGGGAGTGGCCTAAGTGGCTGCCCTCCTGATGTCCTGCCACGGTACGTGTCTCTGGCAGGCGACCGGAGTGGCATTGACTGTCTGCGAGGGCATACCTGTTTACCTGAAGTGGTTTGTGTTGCCCCTCCTAGGCCTCCTTGAGGGGGCCGTCATCCACCTTGCTACAGAGGCCCTGGAAGCCTGATACCCAGGCCCTGACCCGCCAAAGGTGATAAACAGAGCCTCAGAATTGCGGAAGCGCTTGGTCCTGTCCAAATAGAATGTTTGCTCTCAACTATCATGAAGACAGTGCAGAACCCTCTAAGCCTGGTTCCTAGCGTCTGCAAAGAAAGTAGGGAGTACTAGCTCCTCATTTAGATGGAACGCAGAGACTACCTCTGGTAAGTATATGGGAGCGTTCGGAGGACCACCTTGTCCCTATGAAAGGTAGTGCATGGCTCAGATGTCATCCTAGCTTGGATTTCGCTGACACAGCCTGCAGACCTAAGACCCACCCCAGAGGGCTGTCCTAATCATTACTAGCCTGCTGTCCACGGACGCCATTGGCCCAAAGGGTTTGTGCGCCCAGGTGTCCCACACTATGTGGGGCCCCACACGGGGTGTGGCTTCTTTTTGGGCAGGTACCTGGTGAGGCCTGCCAAAATGTCTTTTAAGCACTGGAGTGGCCGATGAGAAAAGAACTTCCTCCGAGTTCCGGTAGGCTCTGATGGCTGCCAGGTAGGCTTTGAGGGCGAGCCAGATGGCCATGAACTCGAGCCAGTTGATGTGGGCCGCCTGCTTCTGACAGAACCCTCTCCGTGGACACTGTCTGTCCAAGATAGCTTCCCATCCTGCTAGAGATGAGACCGTGGTGATGGTAACCTGCAGAGCTGGCTGACGAAAGGGCATGCCGATCCGTAAGTTGCTGTCTGTTCTCTACTAGACTAAGTTGGAATGGAGATGCAGTGGAATGCTGACCGGCTCCACCTGGGAACCCTTCTGCTGACTCCATGATGCTGTGCAGTGCAACTATAATTTAGGTGTTGGTACCATCATGCCAAGTTCACTGCTGAGAAAATGTCCCATGGGCCTCTGATGGCTGTGATCTTGTCCCTTGAGGGAAAAATTCTCTCGGAGCTCGTATCCAAGATGAGGCCCAGGAACGTTAATGTCTGCCTGGGCTCCAGCTGTGACTTCTTGAGATTGATGGAAAATCACAACTCGTGTAGTGGAAGCATAAGAGCAGGGATGTTTTGGGGGATCGCCTCCGGAAATCTTGTCCTGATAAGCCAATCTAGGTTTGGGTAGGTGTGGTGACCCTCGGCCCCAAGTAGGGCTGCCAAACATTCATCCAACCTGTACAGACCCTGGGGTCTGAATTGAGGCCAAAGGGTAGAAACGTGCATAGGAAACTGAGGCCCATGATTCTGACACTACAAAAGGACCGATGGGGCTGCATATCGGTACGTGAAGGTAAGCATCCTTCAGATCCAGGGAGCACATCCAGTCTTCCGTGTACAATGTCTCCACAATACGCGCTGGGGCAACCAATGTATGGCGAAAAACTGTGAATAGGAGTCCAGACCACACTGGGAGGCTGGGACTTCTTCCACTGCCTGACTCTCTTTGTGCAAGCGAATGCCCGCCCACATAGTTATTGCCCCAAACAGTGGGAGAGAAGGGGAGGAGAGAGGCGAAGGAGGGATCCGTAGGCGGTCGCTTGAGGACACTGCGGGTAGGCTCCAAGGGTCCGTGAACCTTGTGCGCCGGCATGGGCGTGCATCTGGCTATATGCCCTAGGGGTTGCCGTAGGGAGGATGAATAAGGATTCAGCAGCCCTGGGACTGTTCCTCCTCTTATCAAGTTCCTAATCCGTAGTAGAACAGAACAGATCCCCCCTCCCCAAGGGAAGGTCCAGTATGCATTCTTGGGCCTCCAGGTTGAATTTGGTCGACGGAGCCCGGCAGTCGTCCTCCCACCAGTAGCGGTGGGAGGACGCACGGCCTGAGGTGTCAATGTGCGCCACGGTGGACTCCATTAAGTCCTGCGCAACTCATTTTGGCCTCCTCCAGCCCTACCTTGAATGGTGCCTGGCGCTGCCGGAAGTGGCCGAAGAGTGTGGCTGCGAGAGGGCCGACCGCAAGAGGGGGCCCCCTCCAGCTGCCTAAACTTGGCATTGAGGCGCCTGTTGGTAGGCTGCGCTGAATGGGGTTTAAGCTGAGACGTGCTGACCCGAGCCGGCTGCTGAGAAGGAGACTGTGGGGCTGCCCAGACCGAGGAGGCATGGGAGCCAGTGTTGTGGATACTGGTATGGGTAGCTGGGGCTGCACAGGAGCCAGAGGTGCTGGAACCAAGGGCCGAGTGACTGTGGGTGCTAGCGACAGAACAGGAGGGAGTATGACCAGGATTACTTCCTTGAGGATGATTCCTATCTGCAGAGACCTCCTGATGGTCATGGCTTTTCCAGAAAACCCCTGTTCACAGGTCAGTGGAGCATCTAGAGGCGAGGGACCTTGAGGGTGCTGAGGCCTGAACCCACTCTGCCTTCTGTCTGAGGGGTGTATCTGCCCTGTGATGATGAAGGGTATGCCGGGGGCCCCGTACTTTGTGAAGAACAGTCCCACCTGGAAACTAGTTCCCCTACCTATTCCCCAACGGGGGATGGTGTCGGACGAGCCGCCATTTTATCTGGCCCGGTGGCCATTTTGTCGGGCTGGATTCCACGTGCCTGTGTTGTGGTGCTTGCCGCATTAGGCCCGCATCTTCCAAGACTCCTGGCGGTCTAGGTTGAGGCCTACCCTGCACCTCAGGGGAGGGCCTGGTAGGCTGATCGCCCTCTGCGATGTTGCCGGTAGTGCTGCATACAGGCAGCCCCTCAGAAATCTGTCTGGTACTAAGGTGTAGCCCTTCGGGCCCAACCCCGGTCACAGAAACTTGCGGCCCCTTCCACTCAGTCACCGGTAGGGTCTTGCAACCCCTCGGCCCGGTGGCCGGTAGCTGTAGTAGCAGCCTTGGTACATGCACTGGTACAAGAACCTGGAAGGTACCTCCCATGCTCGTGCCTCCTGGACAGAGACAACTTTGCAGAGAGTGTGGTGCGTACAGGCACCCCCTCGGACATTTGTCCGGTACTAGGGCGTAGCCCCACAGGTGTAGACCCAGTAATTGAGCCTTACGGCTTCTCAGCGCAGCCCCCGATAGGATCTGCCGACTGCTCGGCCTGACTGGTAGCTGTAGCAGCCTTGGTACCTGCCCTGGTACCAGGACCTGAAAGGTCCCTCCCACTCCTACACTTCCTGGTGAAGGAGTTGCTTTTGTGGGGTAAGTGTTGCATACAGGCGCCCCCTAGGACATCTGTCCAGTTCTAGGGTATAGCCCCGGTATAGAACCTTGCGGCCCCTCAGTGCAGTGTGCGGTAGTATCTGGCGACCCCTCAGCCTAATGGCCGGTATTTGTAGCAGCCTCGGTACCTTGCACTTGTACCAGGACCTGAAAAATACCTCCCGCTTCTACGCTTCCTGGGGGAGGATTCACCCTCGTGGGGTATGTGGTGCATACAGGCGCCCCCTCGGACATCTGTCCGGTACTAGGCCGTAGCCGCTCAGGTGTAGACACAGCACAGTCACCGGTAGGATCTAGGGACCCCTCGGCCTGGCGGACGGTAGCTGTAGTAGCCTTGGTACCTGCACTTGTACAAGAACCTGAAAGGTCTTTCCCGCTCTAGATGCAGATAAAACAGTGCCCCTACCTTGGGCTTGGACTTGTCCTGATGAATTACTTCGAGTTCTCTGGAGGCAAACAGCCGAAGAGCTCCCTCCACCGGGCTATCTTCAGAGCGTGTGGTGTAGACACGTCACACACGGTACAGGACTCCCAGCCATGGTGGGGGGCAAGGCAGCGGAGGAAGAGAGCGTGGGGGTCAGACATAGGGAAGAGCCCCTCGCAGGCTAAACACCTGCTGGAACCCGCTGACGTCAACCTGTGCCGGGGAGGGGTGTGGCCGCTAGAGGACAGATATCTGAATAAAGACAAGAAGAAGACAAAAAGAAAACACTTCTCTGGGAAGAGCACATGAAATTAAAAGGCTGGAGGCCTAACCCAGGAGCGCTGGTGAAAGCGGTCCATTCCAGTCGACGCGGAAAAGAGGACTGAGGAGTGGCACCAGTAGGCGGAGTCAGGGGAGCCCATGCTCCCAGGGCCACGCCCCCACGCACCTCTAAATTTAAGGGGGGAGAAGGTTTTTCCTTAGGGAGGAATGCGGGATGCGTTCCGAGGACCACTTTGTCCCTGTGAAAAGTGGTGTATGGCTCCGAAGCCACCAGAGCTTGGATCTCGCTGACACGAAGTGCAGATGTTAGACCCACCAAAAGGGCTGTCTTCATGGTGACCAGCTTGATATCCGCGGAAGCTATAGGCTCAAAAGGTTTATGCGCCAAGGCGCCCAACACTATATTGAGGTCCCACACGGGATGTGGCTTCTTGATGGGTGGGTAGAGCCTAGTGAGTCCCGTCAAATGTCTTCTAACCACTGCATTGGCGGACGAGAAAACCTCCTCCTCTGAATTCGGGTAGGCTCCGATGGCCACCAGAAGGGTGCGGCATGTGTCTATCTGCACCCCACAGTGTGCAAAAAAAGATAGCACATCGTCCAGTGAGCAAGTGAGAGGATCTACTTCCTTGGACTAGTCCACTTGCTTTTGTACTGTCTCGTAGTGGCATCGCTCCTAGCACCCTGAACGTCTAGATTTGTCTGCGAGAGGTGCAGATGCTTCAGTGTGACCTGCTCAGGAACCACGATGCAAGGGCTAACTTCTGCGGGCGGGTTGTATGACCGTGCCCTCCTGCTGTGACTGAGCTGGGCCCAGCGGAAGGTGCATCAGAGATTGGTCCGACCGGCTGAGTAGCTCCGAGAACCATGGCCTCGCCGGCCACCAAGGAACTATCAGAAAGATGCAGAGGGGCTGGGACTCTCTTACCTTGCATATCACTGTGTGTACCAGTGGAGTGGGAGGTGTTAGGCAGAAACCTGTGCAGTTCCCTTAGGGACCACTGCAAAAGGCTTAAGACTACAGGTGTTGGCAGTAAACCCAATTGGTAGCAGTCTGTACCACCCAGATTTACCTGGTAGCTGTGGTTGAGCAGCCAGACTTCTCCCAAGAAGAGTTAGACAGTATATAGAGTATACAAGATAGGTACCAAAATACAGTAGCACAAGCAAACACTGACCAGAGCTTTGGTATCAAAGTATAGAATTATTTATTTAAAGACACACTTAGAAACACTCCAGCACTATTATTGTAAGCAAGTTCAAAACACAGTCACTATTAATATATATACATCCCTTATTCCTTATTAGACAAGTCTTAGTTAACACCACTTATTTTAAGACAGAGGGGAGCGCTTAACTAAAGATGGCACTGCAATAAGTTATCAAAAAAGGGAGGGAAAAGGCAGAAATTAGAAAAGCACACAACACAATACTTTAGAAGCACTCAGCAAGGCAGGAAAGTCAAAGTCTACTTGTGAGCAAAAAGTTCAGAGGCCCGGCTCCCTCTTAGAGAGAGAACACCAATGCGCCCAAGATCACACAGTTTAAAAGGCTTGAAAAGTCTTGCAGAGAGTTTAAAAAGGAATCAGTTCAGCTCAGAAAAGTGCAGTTAGCCAGCCTAGGGCCAACCCAAGTGGTAAATTGAGGATTTACGAGACACCCCACACAGACAGTTGCGAGGGAGGCCAGGCGGACACAGTACCTTGATAGTGGGGAGAATCCTCCAGCCGGGGCGGCTGTTCCTGGCAGTGAGTGCAAGTCGCGGCGTCGTCCAGAGGAAGAGAAGATCTCGACGTGGAGGAAAGCTGAAGGTCGTTGCACTGCCAGGGAAGAAACCAGCCGCGGAGTCTCTGGTTAAAAGGTAATACCCTTTTATTCGTGGTAGTGGTAAAACGTGGTATCCTGGCTGCCGGGGTGCTTGGCACAGGCAAGGCGGCCACGAGATGATCCGGGGAGGCGAAAAAGGCGGGCAAAATGGTTATCCGCACCAGTCAAAGGAAGAAGACTCTTCGGGATTAAAAACTCCTCTGTCGTTGGAAGAAGTGGTGAGTCGGTTCAGCAGGGCTCCACCGGTGGTGTCATCGTTGCAGGTCGGCTCAGCTTCTCCCTCTTCGGATTCTTTGGTCCTGTGGCGACGTCTGAAGTCCCAGTCCCCAAAGCCCTGCTTTTATGCAGAAAACCCCCATTCATCAGTCCTAGCTGTCACTCAAACATGCTAAGTGGTGAGCCGGGCGGCTCACCACTGGGCCAATCACACAAGGGTGCGACTTGAGTTGCCAAGGCAACTCAGTCCAGGGTGCCTAAACCCCCCTCCCACACATCCTGTATACCCAGACAGAGTGGCACCACTTTTGGAGGCTTCTGTGGAGAAGCCCGCCAAAAAGTGGAACAAAGGGCTCGACTTGGGTTGGAGTTACAGAGGCGAACACAAATGCCATTTTAAAACCGAGTCCTGGCGAAAAGACCCAACCGGGCAATAAATATTAAATAAATAACCCGGCGGTATCTTTAACATTGCACCAAAAAGTGGTGCGTTTAAAATGAATGGGAAAATCCCATAGTAAATATTCTAAAGGAATATTTCGAGTGGTAACCACTGCCACCAGCCAGAAACTCGACGAAGGGGGACCTACAGTGCCCCCTCGAAAACAGACCCAGGGGTAATCTAATTAACCCCTTCCAGTACTTCCACAATATGATGGTTTGTACTGGTTCTGTTCACAAATTTGGACTAATAAAGCCAATGGGGACTTTACATGCCCTGGGAGACAGTAGTCAGTCCCACGGTATGGAGTCTATGTTTGGGGGTCACTATGACACCCCTGTGTTACTGCACAGAGGGTGCTGTTTAACACACTTACCAAACACCACATGAAACCCTATGGAGTAAAAGACCCCATAGCCCATAAAACACATTACAAAGTCAAAGGATAATTCAAATCATGTCTAAGAGTGTGAGAAAAAGAGTCCCACTCTTAGCAGAAGAAAAAATAAACCCCAAAAATCCAGCAAAGCTGCTGGGGGACTCACTAGGTTTGGGAAATTAGCTTTAACAGAGAATTCTCCCTAACAGGAGGAAAGGCACAGGTGTTCATGCTGTTCCACTGCATCTGTAACGCATCGCCCAGTGAGCCTAGACCCTGACAGGATGCGAACTGAGGGCACATCCTGTTGGACCAGGTGGCAAAGAGGTCCACCTGAGGATGACCCCCATCTGTTGAAAATCTGCTGAAGGACCTGGTTGTTAACTGCCATTCGCTATTGTCTGCCCCCAGCCTGCTGAGCCTGTCCGCCTCCAGGTTCGACTCCCCTGGCAGGTGGATTGCCCTCAGGTGAATGCCGTTCACCAGGGCCCATTCCCAGATGTTGACTGTGAGGGTGCATAGGGGAGGGGACCTGGCGTCACCCTGCTTGTTGAGGTTAATACATGCTAGTGGAGTTGCTTGTTCCTGCCGGACCAAACTCTGTGGACACTGCAGTTGTCCAGGGTAGCTCCCCAGTCCTCCAGGGATGAATCCGTGGTGATGGTAACCTGTGGTGCTGGCTGACGGAAGGGCCTGCCTGTCATCAGATTGCAGTCCGTGTTCCACCAGACCAGGTGCTGGTGTAGGGAGGGAGGAATGCCGACTAGTTCCAACTGTGAACCACCGCTCCCGATTCCATGAGGCTGCGAAGTGCAACTTTAACTTGCTCATTTTGAGTCTTGTGTTAGTAGGTACTGCCAAAATACATGCCGCCTGATACCCAGGAGGTGCTGGTATCACCATGCTGAAGTCACCTCCCTGCTGAGAAAGTGACCTGTGCGCCTCCTGATGGCTGCAATCTTGTCCTCAGAGGGAAAGACTCTCTCGGATCTCGTATTGCAGATGAGGCTGAGGAACGCTAGACTCCGAGTCGGCTCCAATTGAGACTTCTTGAGATTGATGGAGAATCCCAAGTCGTGTAACGTGTTGATGAGGGTGGAGAAGGAATGCTGGACCGCCTCCGGAGAACTCGCCCCGATGAGACAGTCGTCTAGGTATGGGTAGACATGGTGACTTTGGCCCCTGAGAAGGGCTGCTGCTGCATTCATTAGCCTGGTAAAGACCCTTGGGGCTGAATTGAGGCCAAAGGGTATCACCTTGTATTGGAAATGGAGGTCCATGATCCTGAACCAAAGGGAGGAACGATGGGGTCTGCCAAATTGGGAAGTGTAAATAAGCGTCCCTCAGATCCAGGGAGCACATCCAGTCTCCCCTGCACAGTGTCTCTGCAATAAGCGCTGGGGTAACCATCTTGAACTTTTATAGTGTGTGGGAAAGGTTCAGGGTGGAAAGGTCCAACACAATGCTCAGGCCCACCTGGTCCTTCTTGTGTATGGCGAAACTCCTGGAATAGAAGCCCATACCCCGCTGGGAGGCTGGGACATCTTCCACTGCCTGGCTTTCTACGAGTGATCGAATTTCCGCCAACAGAGTTGTCGCAATCTTTGGGAGTGGAGGGGAGGAGAGGAAGGTACCAGTAGGCGGTACCCCGTGGACACTACCGATAGGATCCAGGGGTCTGCGAACCTTGCGTGCCAATTGTGTGTATTGAATAAGCCTGCCGCCCCCATGGAGACACATGCACAGGGGAGTGTCATGCCTTCTTTCCCTCTGAGGCTGAGGAGGGGGCTGAAAGAAGCCCTTATATTCCCTGCCTTGTGCTGTTTGCAGCGGTTTTGGGTTGGAGAGCGGTCAGGCTGTCTGGACCATCGTTCTTGGAAGCCCCGGAACCCGCTTAAGGCCCGACCCTTGTCGGAACGCTGGTGTGTATGACTGTATGTCTTGGGGACATGGATGTTGTGAGGGCGGATAACGACTTTGCAGTCTGGGAACTACTGTTCTTCTTATCCAATTCCTCATCGGTGGTGGAATGGAAGAGGTCACTACCCTCGAATGGAAGGTCCAATATGCATTCCTGGATGTCCGGGTTGAACTTTGTGGCCCAGAGCCAGGCTGTCCTTCTCATGTCCGTGGTGATGCAGATGGCACGGCCTGAGGTGTCAATATGCGCCACTGTGGACTCAATGATATCTTGAGCCACCATCTTCGCTTCTGCCAGCCCTGCATTCAAACGTGCCTGACTGTGCACCGGAAGTTCCGGAAGGAAGTCGGCTATTTCCCACCAAAGCCTCTGGTTATCAGCTAGGAGCATGGCATCCGCATTCGACTGTCCAAGGTGCAGAGAGGCGTTGGAGTAGACCTTCTTCCCATATGCCTCCAAAATCTTCTCTTCCTTGCCTAGCAAAGCCGAGGACGAGGTAGCCGATGACTGAGGCTTCGAGTATATGGAAGCCGCTGCAGTCATGAAGAGTGTGGTAGGCAGTGTGCCAACAACAAGAGTGTATCCCCCTCCAACTGCCTGTAATTGGCGTCGAGGCACCTGTTAGTGGGCTGCGCTGCGCGGGGTCTCAGCCATCCCTTCTTGGCCAGAGCGATGACGTCCTTCTGCATCGGGATCCCTGTTCTAGCCACGGGGCGTAGAGTGAAGACTTTGGCCATGACCCCGCCTCCAGTTGTTCAACCTCAGGTTGTGGAAGCCCTAAGTATTCCGCCAAACCTGCAAGTTGATCATGGAAGGCCTTGGCTGACGATGGCGCGTCAGGGTCAGGGTCCTCCTCCTCATCACTGTCCACTAGGGTGTCCGACTGGCCTGGAGCCGGTCGAGGAGTGCTGGCAGCCATAGGCTGAGGTGTGGGGACTGGAGCGGAGGTTGCTGCAGAGGCTGTTGTGGAATGGCCTGAGCTGTGGGAGGCAGGGGAGCCGGAATCTAAGAACCTGGCGGGGGTAGCTGGGACTGCGCGGGGGCCTGAGGCACCACAGTCATAGGAGGAATGGCTATGGGTGCTGGCGGCGGGACTGCCGGTATCATGTTCCTGATAACATCCTTAAGGATGCAGCTCATCTGAAGGGACCTCATCAGCGTGAAGAACTTCTCCAAAAAACCAGTCCTCGCAGGCTGGTGGGGTGGCAGGTGGTATTGACGGAGTAGCGGCTGGCAGCTGTGGCCTGTGCATACTCTGCCTTGCCGGTTGCAGGTGGTATCTCTCCTGTGATGAAGAAGGATAAGCTGTAGGCCACGTACCTGGTTGACACCAGTCCCACCTGTACACTAAATCTCCTACCTGCTCCTCAAAAGTTGTCGGTGTCAATGAGCGGCCATCTTGTCTGGTGCAGTGGCCATTTTGTCGAGCTGTATGACATGTACCTGCGTCATGGTGCCTGGATCGCTGGGACCAGCTGTATTGCTCTCCTCTGTAAAGTGCACGGAACTACCATAAATCACCAATGCAATTATAGAGCAAATACTTCAACCCAAAAACAGACACAATAATTCACAGCCACGCACGCTTTAGAAGATAAGCTGCTCTTTACGGCTATTTATTCAAAGATTACAAGTACATAGAAATAACTCATAAAACTAACATGGACATAGATCACAGAAAAAGTAACGAAGTCAAAGAAAGAATACATCACCGTGAGCGTATTATCATTCTTCATCTCGCCCATTTACGGCTGGAAGACCCCCGAGGACAGCCAGGACGAGAGTGCCCCAGCTCACAGGAAGGCCAGACAGAGTGTCCTTCTCTGGCTGAAGTCTCACCTGACCCCTCCAGGTTTCCGCCTATATAGGCACTCCAAAAAAAGGAGTTAATTCTCGAACCTTCTGGAATTGCACCTGCGCAGTTGAGGGACAGCCGTCGGTTGCCAGCTGGGTCAATCAAGAGCTCCCCCCCCTCACCCCCCCAAGGAATGTAGGGCCTCCCTGCTCTAAAAAACATGCTCCATGGAGAACAGTAGCAAGTCATAACAACGTTAGCTTTTCCCAGCAGAAATGGCCTTGACTGCATACCAAGTTTGAAAAAGCATGTTTGTCTCAGCACTGTGAATCTAACACTTCAGCAAAATGTGTGCAGCCTTTCACTGCGGAGTGAAGTAAATAACCAACATGGCTGGGAGCATTCCCAGAATGCATTGTGCTCCCGCGCCATTTTGAACTAAGCATAAATTGAGCAGAACACCAGCCTCCTCCTGGACTCTTGGCGGTGGAGCGTGATGCCTACTCGGAACCTCAGTACCAGACCTGGTAGGTTTAGAGCCCTCGGCTGAATCGCCAGTAGTGCTCCGTGTACAGACGCCCCCTCAGACATTTGGCCAGTACTGGGACGTTGCCCCTCGGTGGACACCCGGTAAAACAACCTTGCGGTCCCTCAGCACGGTCTCTGGACATAGCGGCCGGTAGCTGGATGAGCCTCGGTACCAGCGCTGGTGTGAGAACCTGAGCAGTCACTCCCGCTCTGACGTTTCCTAGGGAAGGAATCGCCCCTGCGGGGTGTGATGGAAAAGAGAGACCCTGCCTTGGACCGCAATCTGTGCTTGACAAAGTTCTTCAAGTCCTCTGGAGGTGACTTCTCAAAGAGCTCCCTCCACCTGGCTAACCTGTTCTTCAGAGCTCGAGGTGTGAGCGCATTGCACGCAGTACAGCCCTCCCAGCCGTGGTCGGGGCCAAAGCAGCGGAGGCACAAAGCATGGGGGTCGGATGTAGGGAAGAGCCCTTCGCAGGCTGGATACCTGTTTGGTTCCAGTCTCCCGTCTGTTAGGTCTTTGTCTTGCAAGGGGATAATAGTACGCTTTCCACAGGAGTTCCTGTTAAAGGTTATTTTGAGAGGACCTTCCCATTTGAATGAGGAGCTATTAGAATCCGTGACATCGAGCTCACTAGCCCCTTCTTGTGGTTTCTCGTAGAAGGGGTGGGACTCACACTTAGCCCGTTTGTTAGGTATCCTTCTGACTTTTACTGGGGTAGCTGGGTCTTACTTTTCAGACGAGACCGACCCTCCAGCGATCTTTATCTGATCGAGAGCTCGGTCCGGGATTTCACCCCTCTCGAATTTAGGTGCAAAATTACATTATTAGTCTTTCTCTCAGTGGTCAAATCAACAATTTTTGTATCACCAGAACTGAGGAAATGGCAGATGGGGACGTGATGGAACAGCTTCATCACATTTTCTCTATTCAGAATTAGCCCATGCTTAAGATGAAGAAGTCTTTCTAACCTTAATTTGAGAGGAAGTCTCTTGTCCTCAGATAGTTTTGGGATCGTCGATCTCTTTTCGCGAC
This sequence comes from Ambystoma mexicanum, assembly GCF_040938575.1. Classification (NCBI taxonomy): domain Eukaryota; kingdom Metazoa; phylum Chordata; class Amphibia; order Caudata; family Ambystomatidae; genus Ambystoma; species Ambystoma mexicanum. The sequence continues at coordinate 671,078,350 of NC_090936.1, forward strand.
TCTGGAACTTTAGGAAACTGATGGATTATTTTTCCAACATTTTTTCCCCTTTAGTAAGAGCCAGCCTTGCCACACCTTCATTTCTACCTTCAAATGAGGTTGGTTGCCGAGTCCTTTTTAGGCCAATCTACTTCCTATATTCTTCCAACGTCAGGAACTGTGTTTCAGATCGGTCTTTGTTCAGGCCAGTTTGTTCAGGCCAGCACAGTAGAGGGATGAGCACTCCTCATTTAGAGAGATCAATCTCCCTGAGGCTAGCTCGACCTCCTCCTCATCCGGTTCCTCATCATGGTCAGTCAGGAGGGACAAAACAAAATCTTCCTCGTCTTTGCAACTTGCATATCCCTCTATGAGTGGTGAGGGATGTCCCTCCATTTTGGTAGGTTTGTCTACTTCCTTAAACTTGGGCTGCCTCAAGGGCGCTGAGTTGTTCACTGTACTGCTCACATTGTCACTCAAAGGGGGGGCTGCAAGATTCCTTAGGAACGCCCGAGAGCCATTAGATCTTCTCTTAATCTTAGCTGATGCCAGGTTTTTGGATTTATAAACAAATGGTGCATTTTGCGGGCTATTTCTAGCCTCTTACATTTGTTCCTCTTCTGGAAGATCAGAAATGCGACTTGGACCCCAGCCCTTTGTTTCGCCGCCACTCCCTTAACCAAGGGTTTGGACTAGGCCCCCCGCTTACTCTAGATGTTTGAACTGTGTTGGAGAATTGTCATCACCTTGATCTTTTTGGGTCAAAGGCTCTTTTAGGAGGCCAGTCACCTCTGTGGATGTCTCCTTATTGTCCTAATTGCCAATACTCCCAACACCCTCGTCCACTCTTGCAATCTTCTGTTCCAGTGGGACAGTTTCTGTATTGATCAAGGGCGTCAGAGATATTTCGGAAGGGCTTATAGACAGCCTACAAGCCTTCTGGACATGAATGGAGGCCTTTACTTATAGTAGTTCTAAAAGGGAGTCCATTAGACATTTTTTCACCCCTCTCTCCAGATTGAGTGCAGTTGTGAGATTTTGGTGGATTCTTTTGGAACATTCTGTTTCTTGGTCAACTCTTGTTTGGAGAGAAGTGATGACATTTTCCATTTATATCAGTTTTCAATTGATTAAGGCCAGTAGTGTGGAGTGGTCCTTCAAATTTCCATTCAAAGAGTTGTACAGCTTCAAGAAAGGGGACAACGTATTTGTTGAAGCTGCCAGCAAAGTAAGCTGCGAATTGAAGGCAGTTCAATTTAAGATTGGCATAGGGCCTTTTAAGGCTCTAGGTGAAAAAAACAAATTGGCTAACAAGGACATAGAGGAAGATATTTCAACTAGGGCTTCTGTTACCAAGTTGTTCCGAACAGACATAGGCTCACTGGTCAATATGTTTGGTCTAGTAGGTAGACATTGGTGATAAGATTTGTCAGAGTGCATCCCCAGATCTTCTACCCTTGTAGCCAGTTTCAACACTTTAGCTGGGTTATTGTAGCCTGTTGATTTTGTTTCAATCACCACCTCCTCGCCTCCAAGGTTCTCCACCATCAGGAGGGCTCGCCTATCCCCCGTTCCGATAGATAATTCCTTTATAGACCACACAGAATCAGGCATGTCAGTGGGTTTGTTCAATGAAGGGGAGTTACACCCTTGAGGTGGCACCAGAGCCTGTTTCTGCCAGACTGCCACATGGGTTACTCTGCTCTGGGGCTTCGACCAGCCTTGATCTCTTCTCCTCTGGCGGGTTACAAGAGTCCCCCACTTGCCTCAGAGGGGCCTTCTTTCGTTTGGTTCTGATACCCCTATTACAGTCGGAATTTCTGCATCGGTCAGTTCTAAGATGTTAATTTTACCTCTGCCCTCCTTGGGCAGTCATGGTCGCGTTTTAGTTCTAGTAGCGTCTTAGGTCCAGTCAGATGCTGTTTGGATGTTAGTACAGGCTTCTTTTTATTGCAAGCAAGTTTCCTTTTTAATGCCTGGGTAAGGCCAATACATTCAATGCACTTTTTAGGGGCGTTTGACCAAGCACTAAGCATTTATCTGACTGGTAGAGGATGAGACCTGGGATTGACCCTCTCGCGTGGCTGAAGACTCAGACTTAGTTCTCTTAGTTTTTATTTTCGTGCGTGCAGACCCCTTTCCTGCTCACCTTGTTCCTTGCTTCCGGGTCTGTGGAGAAAAGATTGGAAATGGCAGACCCTCCATTCGAGCTCCTCAAGGTAGAACCTTCTCCGAACTCCGGAATCCCGGAACACAAACACCTGCGACACCCCGCTCCGTGGAATGGCAGGTGGTTATAAGCTGCTCCTCCCACACTGCAATGAACAGTGAAGAAACACTGCAAATTGCCAAAAACACCAACGCAACGCAGGAACACTGCCACACAGAATTTCTAAAACTAGTTTCTAGGAAATGTGCAAACGCAACACAATTAATAGACTACTTATTTGTGCATGATTTAAAACAGTAATGCAGATACATTCCTGATTAGAAGCAAACAATGTGTTCATTTGCCTACCTTTTCTGCCACATGGCACTGTAACCTTCAAAAAGCTATCAGGGTTTTCATCCAAGACTGTAGACTCCACCAAGCAGTATGCCTCCTGACTCCAGCTCATGTAGATTCCCTGTCTCCAATACATTTTTGATGGACGGTTTGCTCGTTCTGGGGAAACAAAACATTTGGCATAGAGATATAAAATAAAATGTGAGGTGCATAACTTCAATACATAGTCAATTGAAAGGTCAAAATAGGTTATTGATTGATTGATGTATTTATTTATAGAGCGCTTTGCACCAAAGCGCTGTACATTGGAACAAATAATACACAGAAAGAACAACAAATTAACAGTGTGAGCAGATAAAAGTACAACTTGAATCATTCCATAAAACAGTGTAGAAAGCAATTACTTGAGGGGGGGAGAAGTGGAGTAGGAGTTGGAGAGTTGAGGGGATCAAGAGAAGGATTGAAAAAGTGTAGAAGGAAGGGAGAGAGAGAGTAAAGGGAGAGGAATTGAAGAGGGGAAGTCAGGGGGGATACGAGAGGACAGGAGGGGGCTTCACGGAGGGGGATGGAGAAGAAGGGATTTAAGGGAGGTTCGAAATGAGGTGAGGGTGGTGGAAGATCGGATTAGGAAGGGGAGAGAGTTCCAGTGCAGAGGGGCAAGAAGATGGAAAGAGCGGAACCGGGAAGAAGCGCAGGGGGAAGGGGGTACAGTGAGAAGGAAGTGGTCAGCAGAACGAAGGGAGCGAGGGGGGGTGTAGAAGGAGAGAAGGGAGGAGAGATAAGGAGGAGCAAGACCATGGAGTGATTTGAAAACAAGGCAGAGAAAGTGGAATTTTAATTGTAGGTGGAAAGGAAGCCAGCCAAGGTGAGAGAGCGAAGAGGAGATAGAATCGCAGGGGATAAGGAGACAAAGGGTACGCATAGCAGAGTGGTAAATGGATTTAAGAGGGGCAAGATGGGAATAGGGAAGTCCGTAGAGAAGAGTGGAGCAGTAGAAGAGATGGGAAAAGATGAGTGAGGAGACTAGGAGTTTAGTAGCGTGGAAAGTTAGGGAGGGACGGATTTTGCAAATGTTGTAAAGGTGGTATCGGCAGGAGCGGGAGGTGAGTGAGATGTGTTGCGAGAAGTTGAGGAGTCAAAAAGAACGCCTAGATTGCGAGCATGGGTGGAGATAGGGAGATCAGAAGGAGGAAAATGGATAAAAGGGGGAGGAGAGGAAGGGGGAAGAGTATTAGAGGGGAAGAAAAGGACATCGGTTTTTATCAGTGTTGAGAGAGAGAAAACGGGAGGACATCCAGATAAAAGTTTTCATTTTTCAGTGCAAGGGCGGAATTGGTGTACAAACCTCTAGCTGAGAAGAGAAATGTTACTAGGAGTTTTCTGGAAGAACTGCTGCAAATCTAATCTTTGCATACAGCTGAGATACTAGTGGCGTGCATTTTGGTTTGGGTAAAAAATCTATAGCTTCAGGTGTAAAGAATATAATCCTAACTGTGTAATCCATAGGCCTCCTTTACCCACCAATGAGTGCTACGATAAGAGGGATTAATCTTTAAAACAATCGCCAATCTGCGTTAAGGAAGGCGGGTGCACCATACATTGAATACAAAGAATGAATCCACTGAAATAAGAAGAATTTAACAATATTATATTATGAAGAAATGCGTATATGAACCAGCCAAATGGGGATAATACAACCCGCCTACTACATAAAGTTATGCCGTTTTGCATGACACCTGGGGCAGGTTTAGAGAATGAGATCAACATTCCATTACTCCCCAATAAAGGATGTGGTTTGGGCTATATATATTTGGAATCTACAGGGTTCATCAACTAATTCCAAGGCAAGATCAGAGTGTAGGAGCAACTACAGAATTGTTGACTTCAAATCATTCTAGTAAGCCAGCGGGTACCATTAACAAATCTAAAAATATATAGGAATTCAATAAACAAATTAATATAATGTTAGACAAGGACTTTATGAACTTAATCATAAAACACTTGGACAAATGGATGTTTCATTTTAAAAACATTTGATTAACTGTTGTTTAAATGGTAACAGTAATCAACTTTATTGTTGATTCATTGACTAGTTCACTGCATAGACAACGTGCTAAGACTCCTGTCCTTTCAGAGATTTGTGAAAGAAGAGCACAAGGGGGGGTGGTGACCCTGTCTCTTGATACCACACTCGAGTAATCAATGTGCCTATTGACAGAAGACAGAGCCGCTAACGCCAGGTCAAAGACTGTGGATATACGGAACAGCAAATAACCTGTTCAGAAGTAAAAACACAGATAGAAAGACAATTGGGAGAATAACCACTGGATAATAACAAAAATAATTTTATTTTTAATCACACTAAGAACTGTGTAAACATTCTGTGTTAAAAAAGAGAAAAACAATCTTCACAAAATGTGTAAGAATGGACATAGCAGAGTTATTTAACACACGGAAGCTGTAGTGGGGTTAGTACGTGAGTATAGTGTACTATGGACACTAAATGTTCAACATCAAGCACAAAGAGGTAGAGCTCTACTTAATTAAACCGGCTCTATCAAACAAAAAACGATTAGATGTCTTAGGTCTATTTTTGTGAAAGTCGACATATGTTTCGGCTAATGGCAACAACAAAAAATCGGGCAATACACGAAACAATTGTCTGCTGATGCAAATGTAGCAGTCTTCAGGACAAGAAGATGAAAGATATATGAAACTTGATTAGTGTTGAATACTTCTTATTGACCCTAGTGTTGTGAGGGTAGGACCCACTAAAAAATAACAAAAATACATAAATGTAAACCAATTAAAATAGTGGTTTTGCAACCATACATATTGAAATGGTAACGATGTTAAAAACAAAGTCTTCCTTAATAGTGCACATCATTACTATCGTTACTGAGTGTGGCCGAGAGACGAGCATAAAGTACCTAGTTATTCATGCATTATTAAAAAGGGTGTGTTTATATCACCTTTCTGTACACTAAATGTAATAGACTTGTATGAACAGCATGTGTGATGTTTCGGAGATTTGGGCAGCTACAAAACAAGAACTTATTCAATTTGAAACCTTTTAAAATGACAATGGATTTAGTATTAAATTTACACTTACGTATAAGTTGAAATACCTTTCCTAGACTTTGAAATACTGATAATGGATTACTCAGTCGAAACAAAAATCTTTAGGAAAACGACAGAAGCAAAAACAACAGTCTTTGCAATCAGATGCCATAAAAAAAAGTATAATGAAAAATCCCAAAAGAAATTTCAGTAAAAATTATTTTTACAAAGAGCAATGTCATATTTTGAGAATTAGATTTTTTGGAAAGAGGGTATGATTCCAAAACTATAGACAATCCTAAACTAAAAGCACACACATAGAAAAGAAAATACTTACTGATACCTAAACAAAAGAGGATTGATAAACAGGACAAATGTTTATTACACAATACTGCACACAAAGTAATTGAATATACAAACTACTGAGTAAACCGAGGCAGAGTTTGATGTTCAACAAAGAACTGCTTCAATTTTTAGACACAAGACGAGGAATTGTGTAAAGTCACAAAAATTAGGAAACATAATAGCACCAAGTTTTCTTAAAAATTGTGAAAAAACCAAAGACATGACAGAATGGCTCAACATACAGAAAAAAAGTTGTTTAAGTGTGGCGATTGCAACTACTGCAGTTTAACTGAAAATCACAAGTACTTCAGGGGTAGTAGAAATACATATTTTTAAATAAAAGAATATCGACTGCAAACGCAGTTTCATGATATATGTAATACATTGTATATTTGGAAAAATATATATTGAAAGTACTACCAGACTGTTAAAAATGAGAATGCATGAACATTTGCGCTTTGTAAATTCAAGATACTAAATGTCTCCAAACGGGTTCTGTGGACAGACAAGACAACACTCATCAATTGTTGAAAATCAATTATCCTGTAGGTCGCTGTTCCAATTTGCTTATCGCTTGATGTGCCTTGCACTACAATGGGCGTGTGTGGCTAGTTGACATACCCCGGAGCAGGCGTTGGGGGGGGGGGGGAGGCGAGAGTTGGTATGCTGCTGCATACTAGGACCTACTGTGCTCTCTCCCCATGTGTTGCCTCACACTGGCGTGGTGCAGTTTGTTGCAGTGCAAATTTACCAGAAACCGTGCATTCTAGGGTCAAGAAACGGGTCCTCAACAACCACATTGATGTTTTGCCAATTTCAGGTAACCGTCTGATGTGTGAAGGTGCTGAAATCTGGGGAAAGGGGTGGGGTGTCCAAATGTTATGTAGCCAGTCATGTCCGTAGGGTCCTAACAGGTAACTATGCAAAATGTGGTGCAGATTGGTGAAACGGGTGTAATTGTATAAGGAACAACGCTTTGCCAAGTGTGAGAAACCTGGAGGAGTGGAGGTCGGACAGTATGGAGGCAGAAGGAGATCGAAAGGAGACAAGGGTGAAAATGGCTGCAAAGTGGAGGTTGTAATTCGATAAAAGAGCAGAGGAGATTGGAGAAAGCAGATTGGAGCAATGAAGTGTGACGATCTAACTTACTAAACAAGAGACCCCAGGGTAAAGACGGCTATGTGAGTGCCCCTGGAAAATTACCTTCTACACACAAACTCACAAGCCAGGAGACATGGAATCTACTAATCTGGTTAGTATTCCAAATTAATTTATATTTTTTCTCTTTGGCCATGTATCAAAAATATTCTATATTTATTACATATGTGCTTTAATTTTCATACAGTTCAATTGCAGATTATCGGAAATAGCTAAAAAGAGCTTAAAAACATTTGCAAACACCCTCTTACTGCAGACTATTCCAAAATGGTTGACACAAATTCATTCTATTCAGTTTCATTCATTCATTCATTCCCATTCGTACCTCTAAAAAGTGCAAACTGTGCTAAATAATCCACAACAATTTCATATTTAAAAAAACGTCCTCCTATGACGTGATTACGAAAAACAACCTGCCCAACATGTTTTGTTCCTTATGGCTTTTGTATTAATCTATGAAACTTCTTCAGGGGCCAATTAGTCTGCCAACACTCAGGTGCTTACTACTTCAGTGAGTCAGTACATTATTTTCTGTAAAACTCTTTACAAGGATGACAGATTCCGTTTCGCTACGTGTTACAAAGCCCAATCCTTAAGATGTTAATACATGTATTCTTCCACTCAGGTACATTGGAAGTACCATCAGGGAACTCATGACAAGAATCCGAGAACATCTCGGCCTCCTCCTAAGGTCCCAGGGCGCAAGATAACCTTTGGCGGCTCAATGGCAGGAGAGCCAACAAATGGAAAACGAGAAAGACATCAAATTTATTGGGATTGAAATGGTCAAATTTGGCTCATAAGGAGGAAAACGTTAAATCCAACACCAAGAAAGGGAAGCAAGACTTATATGTAAATTCAGATATGTCAAACATGGTTAAAATCCTGAACATGAACTGAATGCCTTCTTGTGAAATATGTATTTTCTCCTTGCCCTCTTTTTACTTTTTGCATGAACACCCACCCACCCATCATACTCCCAATCCCGATGCCAGGACCCACCCAGCCACCCTTTCCACAGACCTTTATACTGACCTGTACATCACCTCGCCACATCCTCACATTATTACCAAGACAGATTGAACCTTGGCACACACAGCTACATGCCTGGAATGACCATGGGCTCACAGCACGAACCTCAATTTTGAATTCACTTGGTCAGCGGTTTACCAACCTAATCATACCCCCACACACCTTCCTCCAGTATCTGTACTCTACTGCGTCAACTCTCCTCCCTGCCCCCTTCAGCCCCCGTCAGCCAACCTCACCCACATCACACATGGGCAAACCTGTACCAGACAGACGCCACCAACCTTTACCTGCCGCCTCAATGGTCACACACTGCCCGCACACAACATTGGGGCAATATGCCTAACTTCCATAAAAAGGGAACCCCAGTGTACTAAACCTTTACTCATACAAGGTCCAACTTTGACCCAAGCGACTGCTTTCTCCTTACTACTCCAGAAACCAATCACCCCCCTTTATTCATTTACTAATATTTGCCCTAGCGCACATCGCTCGCAAGAACAGCCTTGCACAACGGCCCAGAATGACATGATACACCATTAACCAATCAGAAGCCTGTATACAAACAGCTAATCACACTGCATTACACATTACATAAACATATAACAAAGATGGCGGCCGGCATCAAAACATTGCTATGACCGCTCATCTTTGTGCTGAAGCCCTAGAGACCTGACAGGTAATTCCATGCACCAACGTCAATCCTTACTGCGCTTTAATTAAAAGCTTTTTTTAACTACTCCCAGCCCTGGTAGTCTACAAAATTCAAGCAGGCACTCTGATCCCTATACTTTGTAAATCAAACAAGGGCTAGGCTCCCTCAGCCCATACACAGTCTCAAATAAACCCCACCCTCCACCATGACACATGGTTTTCATGTTCAAATTGTTAGCCCACCAGGCCGGTCGGTATCACAATCCCCCTGAACCACAAGGCATGCTGACACTGGTCCATTGGATCAAACCTATCCCACCCCATCCCAGACTCCCGGGGAGCTGCCCGAATCATCCCTAGCATACTCATTTCTGCTAAACCCACCCCTCTAACCAGGGCCGCTCTCCAATATACTCACCTCCACCCAATGCTCCCGTTGTAAGTAACCACAGTCAAGACCAAATTGCAAAATTATTGTATGCACATACAATCCAGTCTGATCTTATTGCGCCATACCCTAGACACGTCAACTGCTTAATCGCGCTGCTAATCGCACCCATCACCAGGGCCATTGCCCATCTTGCTCACCCCTACAATCCTATATCTTTGCTGCTACTACCACAAGACTGGCCAATGTAGGCCTACTCTACCGCCCAACACTCTCTGCCCTGCCCCCTCTACCTTCCTACGCTATCTGCACCAATGGTAATATACACATAGCACTGTCAGCATCCCCTCACTCCTTAATACATAGTCCTACACCACTCTGAGTGGCCTTCCATGTAACATACGTGACTCACAGCGCCTAGGGCATCGTGCTGTGAGAGCTAGCCACTGATCTGTCATGGGAACTGCAGGAAATCGATCCCCAAGCCCTGAGTAATTTTGCTGGACAAACCCCAAGGCCTCAAGTCAGGCTCGCCGATCATCCCCCTAACAGCCACTCGCTTGCACAGCACCATTGGGGACAACCCCTATTTAGATGTATCAGTTACCTAATGACTCAACATTATGTGTACCCCCAGGTAATCTAACAAGAGCCCTTACTCAAGAGCTCCATTTGCAACAAGATTTTCCTGTACAATACACACGGTAGAGAACCAGACCCGGCAATACAATAACCAACCTCACCCCCACTCTTCTCCCATGCCACAAATTGGCCTGACAACCACACCTGCCATAACAAACTTTCTTTTTCCTTTTCTCTTCCTGTTCCTTGGTGCTGCATACCATATTGACGTGGCTATTACATGCTGTTGACAATGCGATCTTAAACTTGAAAATGTATATTACCATACGCTTCCATTTTCTTGCTATTCACAAACATCACTGTGACAGTTATGCAACATGCTCAATCCACATGTCATGTGTTTGCTTGTAACTATCACCACATCCTTTCCACTCCTCAACATGTCACAACACAACCTAATGCAACACTGCACAAATTGGGACACTTCAATGAAATACTTCACCACTTAAATGTTCGCAAACGCTTATTAACACTATTACACATTATGTAAACTGACCACAGCCTTGAAAAAGACATGTCGGGTCCAAATACCCGTCGGCTTTAATAAATCACTGTCATATCTGTGAAACAAGTGGCAAGACACCTCAGTTATTACCCGACAATTCATGTCACATCACAGCCCTCATTATCAGTATTCCAGCGCCCGGGTGAACGGGGCTTCTTACCAAAACCCACTTCTAAACTCACAGAGACAGAAGAGCACCGTCTCTAAAGAGGCTCTCACCGGCAGCAGGACCCACCTTAATCATCATGATCAGCGCAGTGATCTATATATTCTAATGCTCTACTCCCTTTCCCAAAATGTAGTATTGTCATAGTGATGAAACCAGCAAAGTAGGAAACACTAAAATGAGGAAGAACATCAGAATTATGAATATTACACCTTCAAGGACTGCCACGAGGTGGCTCACCGTAATCATGAAGAGCATCCCGCAATCATGCTCTGCAGATATTGACTATAGGTGCAGGCGGGACCAGTCCCACATAAAGAAAATTGAAGACGGACTTTATGTTGTCTTTGAGGAGCAAGGAACCCGGGAGATTTGAATCCGAACAGAAGCAGGCGGAGTAGCAGACACTGGAGAGCCGCTGTGAGAGGCAACTGGGGACCCTGCAGGGGGAGACCCCTCTGCCCGGACTGAAAAGAGAAGTGGCGTAACCTTGGCCAGGTGGAGCGATGGGTCCCACAGAGATGACGAGACCTCAAAGGTGAGCTATCCGTGGGAATGCTGTGGAGCCAGCCAGACAAAAGAGAAGGTGCTTGGACGCAGCAGAGTGGAAACCCCATCCCAGGAAGAACTGGAGCAGTGTCTGATCCCGTCTGAAGGTAAAGGGCGCACAGCGGCCTTGTGTGGACACAATGGGAACTGCTGATGTGGGAAGCATACGGAAAATGCTTGCTCGTCCCAGTGGCAATCATAAGACCACTGGACTTTGGAGAAGGGTCGGGGACCCACACTTAGTGATGGAAAGCATCAGAGGGCATTTTCTTCATTACAGTGGGAGAAGGTAGACCACTGACCAATACAGAAAGGTCTGGAACCCTGATAAGATTTGGGACTTTGTTGAGAACACGCCAAAGTATACGTAAAGTTGAAAGCATTGAGAAAGAAATAGATTAAGCTATACCAGGATAAGGGAGTCATTCTCCTGATGCCACGTCAGTAGTTCTGATAAAGACACCATGGGATGGGAGTCATTCCGCCTGGCATTGTGTTTAACTGTGCCAAAGCATTCCAAGAGAAGGAAGGCATTCTCTTGGTCCTGAACCGAGTCTTACGCCGGGGATGCCAGGGGAAGGAAGTCATTCCCCAATGGCCTTGTGTTGAACTGTGCTTCACCAAGAGAACTGAGGCATTCACTTGGTCCTGAACGGAGAGTATTGATAAAGAAGTCAGTGGAAGAGAGTCATTCCCCCTGACATTGTTGTGAAGTGTACCAAATGATACCAGGGGAAGGGAGTTATTCCTCCTGGCTATATTGAAGATTGTAAGGAGCCACACCAGGAAAAGGGAGACATTCTCTTGGAGGAAATGTTGAGCAAGGACTAGGTGAAACCCGCAACCCTGGGGAAGGGAGTCATTCGCCCTGGTAACTTTGGGTAGAGAGAACACTCCTTTGAAAATTTCCTGAGAAGGAGAAGGAAGCCATTCTCCTTGAAGAGCTAACATTTTGTTAATGTTTCTTTAGTTATATAATGAGAGGGCTAGAAGTAGGTTTTGACACTTGTGAGACAGACATGGTATCAAGAGATGACACGGACAGATAGATTTGGAAACCATTTATTTTTGGTGGTCAGACTTGAAAAATACCCATCTTGCCCTACCTCTAGGGTGGGAATGCTCCCTAATGAAAATAAAAACTAAGGGAAGTCTAAGTCAGTCAGTCAAAAGTAAACTACTGTGTGTCGAAACCTATGCTTGCCCTCACTTCTACAAAGTAATACGGTGTGTGGGATTTGGCAAACTTAACAGTGTTCAAAGCAAAATCAATATAAAAATTGAGCTCTTCCACAGCTCTCTTCCCCAAGTTCCACAAGTTCATAGGATTCACTTAGCAAAATTCACAGTACCTTTCCTTCTCTGGATTCACTTCTAACAGGGCCTCTCAGGCTCCCCTCGTCTCGAGCTTAGACCCTGGTTATCCTTTAAAGTGCCAAAGTTCAAGGTTACTTTGTTTTCAAACACAAAAGTATAATTCAGAAAATATCACTCTTCACTTATTGCTTGCAGGATTCCCTTCCCCATGCAAAACCAAGTCCTTCTTATCCTTAGACCTGTCCACCCATTACAGGTCGCGCAACCAGGCACCTAACTTTATTCTTAATTTACTCACAGTTTATTATGGTGGGGTCTCTTCGGCCCTCCTGGATCAACCTCCTGCCTGGGGGCCACCCCAACACTATTGGTCACTCACAATGTTTCTTAGTTAAATTTTCTTCCAGTTCCCCACCCGATGAGGAGCTTCTGTAAGGATTTCTATATTGCTCAGTTTTCAGTCACGCACAGCTTCCCTGTCATTGCAGTGCTTTCATTTACTTTCACAGAGACTTACAAATGTGTGTATACTTCTACGTGACCACTCTGTGATACTGTTTCCTTCCAGAACGCTTTTACCATTGTCCTCTTGTTAGCGGTATTATTTTTGCATTGCTTATTGTTAAACTGGCTGCCAGAGACTTCCAGTAATGAGTGCTTTCACTCACGGTCACTCCGATACAAAGTATATCGTCTTTTCTTTACCAGCAAATGAGTTAACAGCCTCCTTCAGCTTTCCTTCCTTGACGGTCTTCGCGTCTGAGGTCACAGTCCTCACCTGCCCCGCAGACCCTCCTGGGCTCTTATTCTTACAAGCATTGACTGGGCAGCATCCAACACGGCATAAGCACGCCCCTCGGCTTCCTCCTGTAGACACCTCTGGCTCCCTGGCGGCACGGCTCCCTCGCCACGCATCTCTCGGCTTCACCTGACAGCCCCTCAGCATTTCAGCATCCCATTCTCCTTGACCTGGTTCCTGGTTGTGTTGTGATCCGGCCACCAACTCGCTCTCCTTGCCAAGCATGTGTGTTCCATTTATTTCATTTATGAGTCAATGGAAAAGTCCTAAGCAGTGCTGCGAGGGTGCGCGTGTGGTGCTTGGATCCTGAAGGTCACTGCTCATTTTCAAAACCGTTTCTGGGGTGCTGGAATTAGACAGCAACAACCGAAAGAGGAGCAGTTCGGAGAACACCAGAAAAAGCAAAGTGATGTGCAAGTGTTCATTGCATTCCTGTTCCCCTGCTGGTTGGATGTATTTTCTTCTCACAGGAGCCAATATTGCTGCTGCCCCTTTAAGCCTGCATGCCTTATAAACTGACATCACTGCCAAGCGACGCAAAGTGACGTGCACGTGTTCATTGTATTTGGCAGTGTGCTAAGGTGATAGGGGGTGAGCAGCTGTACTTGGAGTTAGCTTTCTACTACCCAAGTCACCCCTCCCACTATCTCCTTTGAGCCTGCTGATTTGCTGCTGACAAAGAAGCAATGTCGCTGGACCATCCAGTGAGAGGCATATTGGGTAGATTGATATTGGGGATTTAAAGTATGAAACAAATCATTAAAAAGTGGCTGCAAACGGGCAAACACACTTGCAGCCCGCTCACATCTAATGGCAAAATGAACGGCCCCCCTAGCCGAAAAGAGACAAACAGGATCTACTTCCTGATTCACAGACCAAAATCACTGGCTTGCAAAAAGCAATGGGATAACTGGAGCAGATGTAGAAAACAAAGCCTCCTCTTTCCCTAACTGTACATGGGAATGATCAGGTCAATGTAAACCTAAGTTCTCCACTGATTGACAATAATAATTCCCAACTAAACTTGTGTTTGGGGCTGTATTGTAATTCTATGGGCGGAGCCCCCTCGCAAATTAATTTTCTACAAGTATTAAGAACATTATGGGAACAAATCTTTCAGCAAGTCATGATCTTCAACGACTACTTTCCACCACCAATTCCTCAGACACTGATAACGACATTGAAGACACATCGGAGCAAGAATCAATTGAATCAACACATAGGAAATCATCTTCTACCCCTACGCTCAATGCTCTCGTCGTTCAATTGGACGCATTATTTTCTATGTGTTCAAAAATAGCAGGAGATCAACGAGTCTCTGATCTAATTCTGGCAAAAGTGGTGGGTGCTATCTTAGGTGGCTTTCCGGATTCCACTTCTCCATCTGCATCCCACCAGGAGGATTATTTTGACAATACACTGCCAGACATTTTCTTAACACTGCATCAAGAATTCCCTCATACAACAAGCAATAAAATACTGGAAACCCAACAAACGGATAGGTCACATTGTCAGGCCTTGCATACAAATACTATTTCTTTGGCTCTACCCACGCGTCCACCATCTGACAATGACCAGCATCCGTTTGAGTCCACTAATGTGGGGAACTTGGTTACAGAATCTGTAGCATCTACAAAAATGATGAGTAACCAGCCATTTTCTCCTCTCCCTGCAAATTGAGGAAAGAGGCGCCAGAAGCACCTCCTAAACAGAGAAAGACGTCTGCAAAACAGACAGATTTACATTAAAGGAATCTGTTAGCAAAGCAAACACATCTCCCGAGGTGGAAACTATTGGCATTCCCATATCAAAAAGAGCTTGCACTACCTGTACGCTTGGTGATGGTACAATTGGACAAGTCTACCTACATGGTCCACTCGATAAATGGCTCAATGCAGGTTTTGTATCTGGTTCTTTGCCATAAAATAATTCAACATCGTCGGTTGAACATTGCTCAATTACTCCGGTAACATACTCCCCGGTGTCGGGTGGATTTAGACAACCTGGGGAAAGCACATGTCCATCTGCCCATTCCAAATCCGAACTGCATCAACTGGCTACCAATTTTAATCAGAATAGTAAATGCTCTGAGAGTATACCAACTACCTCTTCCAACGAACAATTATCCTTGCATATGGATAATGTATATTATGGTACACATTCATCTACCAGCTCCAAAAGGAAACTTGAATTGACTGGAACATTAAACCTTGGAAAGTGGTTAAAGATAGAAGATATTGACCAGCAAGTTGAAAGTCGTTTCTTGAAGCAATCTCATCTGCTTAAGCTCTTTACCCTCATACTGTGCACTAGCGTGATTAATACTAAGGATATTCTACACGTTGAGTTGCCTAGAGGTGATAGCTCTGCTAATTGGGCACTGTGATTTTGCTAGCTCGGGGTAACGTGCCCTACTAAGCACATGTGTCAGAACTCAAATAACTGGGAGTACAATTGACTGTGTGTAGTAAGCAGACAACCTCGTTGACTTCCAATATTGCAAAATCTGCTTTGGTACCCAAACATAACACACAGTATATTGTGAGAACCCTGAAGGTGTCTCACCAGCTAGTCCCCAGGGATCTGTCATGCAGGTGGCCAGGACATGGCCATCACTATTGGATCCAGTTCTTGGGGGTGGAGCAGTGTGGGAGGATCACCTGGATGGGGGTCTTCGCAGAGTGGAGGTGGGACACCGAAGGTTGAGACGCAGTACCCCCTTCCTTATGACTCCTTTTTGCCATCCTACCCAGTTGGATACTTAGAAACTCACCTCCTCCTTTCCAACACAAACATGTTCTCACAGTGTGAGCCACAACAGACTAATCGTGGTACATCCCACGGCAAAGGAACTGTCAACAAGTTCAGCCCAGTCGGTGAGTCGGAAGAAGCCGATAGCCACCCGAAATGTGTTGAGATTAAGGTTGCAGTGGCAACAGTAGGACAATAATTAGACAAGAGATCTTTTGTGAACACATTGGTAACAGAGATAGAGTGGTCTGGCGCCACATGGCCGCCCAGCCGAAGGTGTCTGGCTGGTACCCCTCTTTGAACAAAGAGATTATATCTAATATTGGGAAGAGAGAAAACTACAAGTTCCAAGAGGCCATAGGGAAGGCGGTATAGAGAGTTAAGGTGGTCACACAAGGGTCAAGCCAAATCCCTTGTACAATCCAAAGTCCTTAACCCATTGCCGAAGTTTTTTGACATTGTGAAACAGGCGTTTGCGCCCATCTGAGGGAAACGGTGTGCGAACTGTGAAATGTGTGAAGCCTGATTGGGGACTAAGAGAAAGCCTGACTGAGGGCTAGAAAACCAAGGGAAATGAATCCTGCATAGTGTTAAAACACCTATGAACATTGTGATGGCAAGTGTGAACCCGATTGAGGGATGTCCACAGTGAGTGGTTGGTCTGAACCCGACGGAAGGAGGCTGACAATTGAGAGAAGGATCAGAGCCCGGCTGAAGGGCATCCGTAGTCCACCGACGTATTACCTGAAGGAACTTTTTTTTGTTTTGGCTTATCAGGCTTTCTGATGCAAGAGACTTTGCATAAGAAGACACTTAAGCACAGAAGGCCCCAATACTGAGAAAAGGAACTGTAAGCTCGTGCCAGAGAAGCCCCCGAGTGTGCTGTGCTCGAGAGTCCTGCCTTGTCCCGTGCTAAAAATGTGGGGAAGGGAGACCCCAGCCATACTATCCTGACTTATCATTTTGTGAACACTTCTTTCTTTCTTTTGAACATTATCCCACACTATTTTGTAATACAGCAGTCAGGACTGGCAATAGGTTTACTTTAGTATAGGCCCTTTTTATTTGACTAGACTCCACTAAGAGAGTATTATTATTACTTGATGGTCGTAGCTTGCTCCCATCTTAGATTTAGATTAGGCATTTATCTCACTAACTTTACAGTTTAATAAACACCCTTGAACGGTGATCACTTGTGTCTGTCTTACTTTAATACCATGCATTCCTTACAATATACACAACCCTATGTTTACAGAAAAATCTAGCTTACTGGCCTCCATGACCCAAAAAGATCATACAAATAAATCATGAAGAGAGATAATACAATGGCTACCCACCGTCTTGGAAGCCAATACTGATTGGCGATCAAACATCAGTAAATCCATCCAATTGCTTTTTTGGAACACCAGGGTTTTTTAGACCTTTCCTACATCATCCCCTTGGCTGTTCCTCCATCAACTCTTGTGACATATTCCTACTACAAGAAACGTGGGCAATAGGATGCATTTAACATTGATGGATTTACCATTCTATGTTCCCCTGCATCACATAAGAACAAGGGGCATCCTAGTGGTGGCCTGGCCATTGGAGCTCGATCTGATTTTAATTTAGCCCTATTTGGAACTGCTCTACACTCTATTTTATGGCAGCTAGCTGTCGTAAACACAACATATCTACCCTACCTATCTCATTATTAACATCTACGACCCTCCGGGTGGTGTTCGAACTAGATTCAATACTGTTGACAGCTTTGGCTTGCAATGTTCCCAGATGGCAATGTCATTGTGGCAGGTGAACTTGATGCCCCCTATTTATCCACCCAACTGGAGGCCCATACAAATGTTCCTAGTCTAGACTTGACCGTAGTCCTTAACAATGTACCGCCTAGTATTGATTGATTGTGGTGGAAATGTATAAGCTCTCAGGACCTAATTTGCTTAAACAAGAAGGGTGTTTAGAACAATTCATTATATTCAACACGACCAATGGTTGTTCCGTTTTCTGCCTTCATTATGTTTTTATCAGTACAAAACTC
Source organism: Ambystoma mexicanum (assembly GCF_040938575.1). Classification (NCBI taxonomy): domain Eukaryota; kingdom Metazoa; phylum Chordata; class Amphibia; order Caudata; family Ambystomatidae; genus Ambystoma; species Ambystoma mexicanum. The sequence goes on from NC_090936.1 coordinate 671,096,233, forward strand.
TGGACATAATGTAACCATATTACAATAAGCAAAACAGATATTAGTGTCCATGCTCTCCTGACATGGCAGCAGACACTTGACAACCTGCAATTGTTCAGTAGTGTTGGGCTGGGCATCACGATAAATAACTGGCAATAGGATTGTCTGGTCTGCACCTAATGTCAAACGTTTGCATGGATATAATTCGTTGTTCTTGTAGCGTTGGTTAACCAATAATTATTGGAACCTCAAGGATATGATGCACTATTCAGTGTATCGTTACATCCTGTCCCTGGGGAAAACAAAGGGAAGACCGTGGATAATAGGTTGTTCGATCATGTTATCCACATGCAACAAAAAAAGTATATAATCATGAAAAAACATGCTTAAGAGAAACCAGATAAACCCTCCTCTGGAAAAAAGGTAGACTCTCTCCAACCGATACAAGAACTGGATTAGGGACCATAAGGAGTCAAATAATAGTGCCTCTTGGAAATGTATATATTGGCTCCTTCGCAGCCATGACAGCAAAATATTCTGGGCTCCAATTAGATCTTACACAACGAAATTGTCTTTGCAGGACCTAAACCCAGTCTCAGAGGTCACTTGGAGAAGTGCAATACACTTTTCCACATTCCCATGTTGCTGACCTAATTAATATATGTCCTATTCCCCAAACACCTCTGGTTGAAGGCGTGGATTATGATGATATGACTTTTCACATCCTTGAAAAGATCTCTTGCCCCCAGAGCCGATGGTATACCAAACATCGTTATGAAGGAAAACCCTGGTTTTTTGGCACTCATACTAGAACACTTATCTGAGTGTATCTTAAGAACAGGTAGCAGACCCCTTAGTTGGCAGGAGTCCATTTTAGTTCTAGTCTATAAAAAGGGTGATCGGCTCGGTCCCACCAATTACTGGCTTTTAGCAATGTTGGACTCTAGCCCAAATGTTTTCTGCACAATACTATTGAAAAAGCTAACCAAGTGGGCAGAAGGGACCCAATTGATTCCTAAATTCCAGACAGGCTTTAGGACAAACCATGGTATTGTTCACAACCTAGCGGCCCTTCATCATGGCATTGCCGAGACTCGGGCCCTCGTCATAAATCATTTTTACGTTGTTTCATAGACTTTGCTAAAGCTTTTGACTCAATGGGCCTCATTACGAGTCTGGCGGTAGCCATGCCGGAAAAACCAGCAGGCTGCCGCCGGACCGGTAATACCATTCCACCTCCGTGACTGCCGGAATCACCGGGGGAATTACAACCCAGTGACCCGGTAATTCTGGAGGCGGAATTCTGTAAATCCCCATTCCCATGGAGTCCCATAGGACTCCATGGGGATGAGGACCAAGGAAACAATGGTTCCGTCTATTATGGAGCCGGTGTTTCCATGTCCACCTGCAGGCGGGTGGTGTTATTTCCGCCAGGTCAGACCTGGAGGGAGTGACACCCCCCGCCTGCAGGACTCGGAATCAGCCGATCCGGAAACAACGGTGGCAGCGGATTTACCACCACTGTTGTTTCCGGACCGGCTGACTTGTAATGAGGCCCAATATTTCAACCTTTGCTTTGGAAGAAACTCAGATCCTGGGGCATTGCTTCTACTTTATTAGAATTTATCAAAGAATGTTATTGTTACGCTCACCTGGTATCCACAGGGACGCCACCCAGGTTACTCGCTGGTATGCTTTTCAGCTTTGCCCCGATGTGGTCTGCGGGGAAAGTTCTGCCTGAAAATACAGGAGGAATGTGCTCAAGACTGACCGACATAATTTCAGTCCCTCTGCCGCCCTCTCCTCACCTTGTGGTAGAATTAGGCGTGCTCTCCGTCCTGCCTTCTTTGCAGGGGAGCGTTGCGAGTGCGGTCCAGTTACTTCACCGACGCTGGCCCGTTTGATATTTTTCAGGTAGGTCTTGTTGCGGTTCTTTAGTTTTGTTGCTATCCTGCATGCCTTTCTTTGTTTAAAATGTCTCTTTTTCTCCCCTAGGTATGCAGAGCTTCAGCGCGGCGAACTGGCTTGGTTGAGCCCCGCTGGTAAATGATGGCGCATTAAGAGCGCTATGATGCGGTAAGTAAGCGCTATGCGCAGCGCTGCGAAGTCTTGAATTTGCTAACCTGTGTTTTCCTTCCTTGTAGGTCGCGGTGTTCTTCAGCGTGAGTGGAATGTCCGGAGTGGTGCCAGCCGAGAGGCGACCAGCCAGGTAAGCCTTTTGAGCAGTTCGTAATTTGTAAATGTCTCTACTGCTTTCTTTAATGTTGCCTCCATCTTCCTCTTTCAGGTCGTTTTGTCCAGGAGGTGTGAAGATTCAAGGAAGCTGTTCTCAGTACCTGCGAGTGTTTAAAGATGAAGAGTGCAGGTAAGATGCTGCTGCTAATGCTGATCCTTTGGCTCCTTGCAAGTTCTGCTTCTCCGAGGTTCGAGGGAATAGCTGGACACGGTGAGAGTCACGTTGCAAGCTGCAAAGTAACACAAAGCATGTTCTGCAGTCATGGTGTGGTTTATATAGCCCAGGTAAAGTAGTACCAGGGAAAGTAGTTCCAGGCCTGCCACACCCAAAACACTAGACCGCATAGCTTGGTTCTTAGGAACCAAGCTATGTGGATGCCTCGATGTTGGCTGATAATACAATTAAGTAGTTCCCAAGCACATTGTTTTTCATGGTGTATGAGCCTGGCGCAATAAGTGCCAGGACCGGCACCATGAGGGCTTTTGAAGAGGATGCCAGGCTCTAGAGGCCCGAGTCCTGACTTCACCTGGCCAACGGGTTTGCCAGAGGGGGTTTTGGGCGAGGGTCGTGACAGTTATACACATACCACTGTTACTGTTAAACTGGATCAATCTGGGACAGCGACCAATCCCAAACACACAAATACATGTTTAAAGCAAGGATGTGTTCTTGCCCCTATTTTATTCAATCTCTATATCTCAGATCTTGATGTGGCTATTCAGCAGGAGCGCATCTTTCCTCCCAACATAGCTTTCTACTTGGCTGGGATACGTGAATGATATAGTACTTCTCACTCACACACAGTGGGATTACAGTGTTCCCCCAATGTCTTGTCTAGCTATGCAGAAGCTAATAATTTGAAAATTAACATCTCTTAAGCCAAACCTTGATGGTGATTGGCAGGTCCAACTCCCCGCAATTTAATTGGACCATTAACTGCGTCCATCTAGAGACAGTTAATGAATTTGTCTACTTGGGCTGTCTCCTGAAACCATGTGGAAGTAGGAGTTACTATCAGGATTACATTGAACCAAAAGCCATGAAAACATGGCTGGTGATAAAGTTCATGGCTCATAGAAGAGGCTTTAACATTGAGGGCCTCCTAACACTGTATACAACCAGTATTATCCCAGGAGTATTATACCGCCTAGAGGTTCTTCCTGAATCTAGCCTTACATGGCTATCTAAATTGGAAGATAGATTATTGCGCTCTATTTTGGGTGTTCTAGTATGTGTTCCGGTTGAAGCCCTTAGAAGTGACTCCTTAGGGCTGATTCAGCGAACAAAACTCTTTTTCTTAAAATCTTCTCTACTTCCCACAAATACTCTACTAGGTTTAATTGCACATCAGCTCTCAGGGATATATCTTAATAGTTTACTAACTAAATTTGACACATCTGCCGATTATTTTCTGGAAGAGTTAGGACTAACTGCAGCACAGCTTTAGGATCTCCTTAACCCTATTATATTGATGAGAAAACATGTCAGAACGTAGGATATCAATAACAACTTGTGCCATGAAAAACCCAAGGGATTTTCACTGTACCGAGTCTCGAGGAGCAGGGTAGGGGCACCCAATGATAAAATACAGTATCCCCTTAACTTTTCGACCTCTTCCCCATCCTATTATACAGAAGTTACTGACTTCCCAACCCCCCTTTTTCCGTCAAACACTGAGACGAGGAAGAGAAAGATTGGGAGGATGAAGATTACCAACAGGGAACCACAGACACAAAAAACAGACTCCCCTTTCTACAGCGGAATGTCCCTTTAATGAGGTCAGGCTAAATCAGGCCTTCCTCCTTAATTACTCGCACCTACCTTCACTTGGCTCTCCCTGGCAGGATAAAAGGCAGAGCAGGAAAGTACACTTCAAGTGAGTTGGGGATGCTGTAAGGTGCCAGGAAGCAAGAGAAAGACATAGTGAGCTGCAAAGACCCTGGGAGACCTGGAGAAGGAGAAAACTACCCAAACACTGTCCCCGTTACCCGAGAGGAGATTGTAGTGTGGAGGAGGGAACTGTATTTCCAGAAGGCAAGACCAGGGGCAGCTAGGACACCACCCACTACAACACTCCTCCCCTGGGCCAGGCAGGCAAACCCAGGTCTCTGAGGGGTCAGGTGGAGAGACCCTGACCTCCGATTAACATCCTATTTTTGCTCCTGCAGCTCCCAATGCCAGAAAATGCTATTGCTGGGAGCTGTGAAGTGGGAGTGAAATTAGCCCAATGCATACTGGGACTTCGAGTCCCAAAAACTTTGTTTGCGAATTGTGAACTTTGAAAGGAGGCTCGAGCCTGGCTGAGGGAAGCCTTCTTAGTGAGCGACAAAGTGGGAAGAGAGGCTTGAACCCAGATGAGGGAAGCCTTCATTTGTGAACCAGGAGAACTGGAAAAAAGGGTAAGCCACCTGACCGAAAACATTGCCTAACAAAGTGGCGGTAGAAAAATAAGCACAGCTGGTGAGTGAGGGAGACCGATAGACCGGTCTGCGTTAGTGTTAGGGAGAATTCTCTGTTTAGGCTGAATTTCCTAACCTAGTGCGCCCCCCAGCAGCTTTGCTGGATTTTGTGGGGTTTATTCTTTTTCTCCTGCCAAGGGTGAGACTCTTTTACCCTCACTCTTGGACATGATTTGAGTGTGTTCCTTTGACTCTAGATGTGTTTAATGGGCTATGGGGTCTTTTACTCCATAGGGCTTCATGTGTTTTTGTGATATGGGTTACACAGCACCCTCAGTGCAGTAACCCAGGGGTGTCATAGTGACCCCCAAACATAGACTCCATACCCTGGGACTGACTACTGTCTCCCAGGGCATGTAAAGTCACCATTGACTTTACTAGTCTTGAATTCTGAACAGAACCAGTACAACCCATCATATTGTGGACGTACTGACCTGGGCAATTCGATTGCCCCGGGGTCTGTTAGTCGAGGGGGCACGTCTCAGTCCCCCCTGATCGAGTTTTGGCTGGTGGCAGTGGATACTACTTTTTATATTCAACCGCGAATATTTCTCTATGGGATTTTCCCATTGTTCGAGGCTACTATCTTTATTTAATTACGATAGCCTCGAACATACCGCTGGTTTATTTAATTATTATGAATTCTCAGGTTGGTATTTTTTGCCAAAACTCTGTTCTAAAATGGCGTTTGTGTTCTCTTCTGTGACTCCAACCCAAGTCGAGCCCTTTGTTCCACTATTTTGGCATGCTTCTCCACAGAAGCCTCCAAAGTGGTGCCACTCTGTCTGGGGTACTTAGGAGGGGTGGAGGGGGATTTACGCACCCTGGACTGAGTTGCCAAGGCAACTCAAGTCGCACTCCATCCTGATTGGCACAAGTGGTGAGCCGGCCGGCTCACCACTTAGCATGTTTGAGTGACAGCTAGGCTGAGTGAATGGGGGTTTTGTGCATAAAAGCAGGGCTTTGGGGACTGGAACTTCAGAAGTCGCCACGGGACCTAAGAATCTGACGAGGGAGAAGCTGAGCCGACCTGCTACAACGACACCACCGGTGGAGCCCTGCTGAACAGTCTCACCACTTTTCCCAACGACAGAGGAGATCTCCCGCCGGAGAGTCTTCTTCCTTTGACTGGTGGGGATAACCAGTTTCACCATCTTTTCGCCTTCCTGACGCATCTCGTGGCCGCCTTGCCTGTGCCAAGCACCCCGGCAACCGGAATACCACGTTTTACCACGACCGCGAAATAAAGGGTAATACCTTTAACCGGAAAACTGCGCGGCTGGTTTCTTCCCTGGCAGTGCAACGACCTTCATCTTTCCTCCAAGATGAGATCTTCTCTTCCTCTGGACGCCGCCGAGACTTGCACCCGCTGCCAGGAACAACTGCCACCGCTGGAGGATCCTTCCCACTTAAGGTACCGTGTTCCGCCTGGCTTCCCTTGCCACCAACTGTACGGGGTAGATTTAGCCCCTGGCTTTCGAACCTGGGTTAGCCTGGGACACCCTGGCTAAACTTTTCTGAGCCTCTCTAAACTCTTTTCGAACTCTCTGCAAGACTTTCAAAGCCTAGTGTAACTGTGTGATCTTGGGCGCATTTGTGCTCTGCTCCCTCTAAGAGTGGGCCCAGCCTATGGACTTTGGCTCACCAGTGACTTTTGCTCTTCTGCCTTGCTAAAAGTGTTCCTAAATCTTAGAGTGGTGTATCTTCACATATTCTGCCTTTTTCCCTCCCTTTTTCATGAACTTATTGGAGTGCCATCTATAGTTAAGCGCTCACCTCCGTCTGGAAATAAGTGGTGTTAACTAAGACTTGTCTGATAAGGAATAAGGGTTGTATATATCATAATAGTAACTGTGTTTAGAGTGATTTACAATAAGAGTGTTGGAGTGTTTCAAACAGTGTGTGTTTAAATAAATAATCATATACTTTGATACCAAAGCTCTGGTCAGTGTTTGCTTGTGCTATTGTATCTGAGTGCCTATTGTGTATACTTTGCATACTGCCTAACTCTTCTTGAGGGAAGTCTGACTGCTCAGCCACAGCTACCAGGTAAATCTGGGTGGTACAGACTCCTACCAAGTGGGTTTACTGCTAACACCTGTAGTCCTAAATCTTTTGCAGTGTTCCCAAAGGGAACTGCACAGGTTTCTGCCTAACAGTTAGAATCAAGGTTTCAAGCGGAGAAATCTGCAAAGAACCAAGTTTAAGGCTTATGTGATGAGTGATGCGAATATATTTGAATATCCAAAGAGTGTTTAGCTTAGAATGGTACCTTTAGACTGTGCAATACCCTTTCGAGGTTTTGTGAGTCTGCAATGAACACATACAATTTTCTTATGTTGAGCTGTATACTTTTATTAGCATGGATAATATTTTTGGTATTTGTTGTATTGTCAATCATACAATTTTACTCCACAATTTTTCTCCACAAGTTTTTTTTATCTTTATCAATTTTGTATTCATTTGATACAATTTGCTGTTTCTCCACGGACTGTGCGCTGTGCCTGAAAGACAATCGGATCTTTCTTTCTCTTTGAAAAGATAAGGTTACTAAATACAGAAGAAAAAAATCGAATTGCAAGTAAACAAATGAAGTTTCTTTAGGATTACATAAGAAAATAAGCATTCAGGCATCTCTCCTGATGACTGTAGTAGTTAATTTACATCAATGTATTCCTAAGTCTAAGTCCCTATAATTAATTCTCTAGCGCCGTGTGTGAATATCTCGTATTCTCGCAGTGTGGCACATTCAATCCTAGTAGGTGATGATGTGCCGACTACAAGTAGTGTGGAGATCCTGGCCCTCAACTCTCTCACTACTTTCCTCGCTCTAAGTGATTAGGTGCACACTTCTTGGAGGTCAGTTTTTTATTTAATGTCACTGCCTCAGTCTGTGTGTCTTATCGTTAAAAATGCTGTTTTGACCAGATGGCCCATAACAGAAAACTGAAATTTAAAAAAATTCAATCAATCAATCAGTAATGTATTGCTGTTTGATCAAGTTAAAATGATGTATAACTTATTCGAGCCCTTTCCTCAATTGTATAAGGGTTCTCGTAGTTGTGGTCATCAGCACTACAACTTCTTCAATGTGTCAACCGGTTTCAGTGGTGCTAGTGACTAGCCACCTTCTTCAGGATGGAGAAATATGCATTCTCAGTAGCAATTTGATTTCTTCAGTGGTTTCCACATCTTGGAGGTTATGAGAGATACTGTGGGTTGCTCACGGGCATGCCAACTTGTGTCCCAATCTCTGTAGGGTTAAAAAGAAAAAGGACATGGGGGGGGGGGAAGAGTTGTTGTTTTAGGGGAATGTTCTACTAAAGTGTTAGAACAGGGTAGCTCTGCATAATAGAGGAGCAAGGTGTTTACCTGTATTTGCTCTTGCGCTTTCTATTCGGTGGAATGGTCTTGCCAGTTACATCATAATAAGGAGTGAGTTCCTGCGTGTCTCACCTAGAAAAAATTATTATTCCAAGGAAAGGTATGGTATATCAACTCTATTGGCCATTAGACATGAGTTGGGTCAAACACATGTTATGTATAGTGGTATAGTACCTGTAGAGTTGTAATCCTTCCTAGATGGTTCAGGGGATGTCTGTTCCTGTGTCTTGGATACTGCATTGTGTCCAGGCCTCTTTGTGTATTGATTAAAGTTTGGCTGTGGATTAAAAACCATAGGGAGTCAGCTTGGAATGCCTATGGATTGCTGTCTACAAAGGGGTTAAACAAACATAGTGCTAAGTCCGCTATGCATACCCCCCATGTTATTATTCCTGTGGCTGTGCTGCTCCATAGCTAAATGAGTCTTTTGTAACAAGCGTGCTGTTCTCAAATACACCCAGCAGTATTTTGCCTTGTGGGTAATATGCCCGTGTCTCTAACGGCAGAGTCACCTGAGGAGAGGAGTCTCAGAATACTCTTACCTTCAAAGCTCGGTATCTCTCTCCGGGTTATCGCATCCAGATTGACGACGGTATCGTATGCCATCTTGGATGGGGATGTTTATGTTCAATACTTACGCGTAAGTCACATGTGTGCAATGCGCGTACGGTGCAGAACTACCAGAATTCTTTTGAATGGCGGTTAATGTAGTTCTATCTACGTTGGTTCGTGTGGGTCTCCGCTCGCATGATCACGTGTGCAAAGTTATGTGTGACAATAAACTACAGAAACTACCACAGCGGATGGGATTTGTAGTTCGCTCATAAAAAATATAGAGTGAGCTCTGTGAGTCCCAGTGTATAAACCTTGCCTATTCCTATGGTGCTATACACATCGGGTAGCAAATGGATGCATACACGTGGAAATGTTGTTGGGAGTGTAACTGTCTACCGGTACGTTTTTAAGAAATGTTAATTCCAGGGACTGCCGTGGTTCTGTCAGGGATTATGAAGTGGACAGACTCACTGGACCAATGGGCATGATGTTCTAAATGGGAGTCTGTATAAATATGATCTAATAGTGAGACCTTGAAATTAATGATCTAATAGTGAGACCTTGAAACAAATGATGCTACCGGATGAATCTCATACGGTATCCCTATGCTGTTTTTTTGTAGATGTACAGTGAAGTCTCATGCTACGTTTGATGAAATCCATCTTCCATCATCTGCTGATGGGTGAAAATTACTGCACCGCTAGTGCTTGCCAGCAGATTTCTTCATTGACTCCATTCTTTTGGCTTTGGAGTCTAAAAATCCACATTTGTTCCCGTTTTAGTAACAATGCGTTAGGTTGCCTCCTCTTTTAGGTACTGTGACCTTTTCTAAGATTGTCCATGCAAACTCATTTTCTGAGTGCCCCTGTGTCATATAGTGCTCAACCAGAGGAACAGTACACCGTGTCGTTCTGATGTTTGACCAGTGTTCACAGATCCAAGATTTTATTGTTCTGGTTGTCATACCAATGTATCTCAAGTTGCATGGACATTGATTTAGATACACAACATTCAAGGTGTTACAATTAGTGAAGGTCCTCTGTTCCCACAGGTATTTCCACTCAATGTTTATAGTGGTTTGTGAGTTTGGTGAATTGGCATACTGAACAGTTTCCACAGGGAGCATGTCCCTGGGTTCTCGATGTATTCCAGAGGGTGTTCGTCTCTGGTGGTTTCATTTCTCGGTATGTGTGTATTAGACTATCTTTAAGGTTTTTTTCTCCTTTTAATGGCAAAGTGTGGGACTGGTAAATCATTATCATCTATGTTTAGTAAGTGCCAAGATTTTTGAATTTCTTTTTTTAGAAGATTAATCACCGGTGAGTGACTGAACACTGCTGTGATAATATCAGCTCCCCTGTCCTTTTTCTCCTGTTGAGACAGGGATAACATTGTGCCCATTGGTCCAGTGAGTCTGTCCACTTCATAATCCCCGCCAGAACCATGGCAGTCCCCGGAATTAACATTTCTTAAAAACGTACCGGTAGACAGTTACACTCCCAACAACGTTTCCACGTGTATGCATCCATTTGCTACCCGATGTGTATGGCACCATAGGAATAGGCAAGGTTTATACACTGGGACTCACAGAGCTCACTCTATATTTTTTTGTGAGTATATGAGCGAACTACAAATCCCATCCGCTGTGGTAGTTTCTGTAGATTGTCACACATAACTTTGCACATGTGATCATGCGAGCAGAGACCCACACGAACCAATGTAGATAGAACTACATTAACCGCCATTCAAAAGAATTCTGGTAGTTCTGCCCGCACGCGCATTGCACACATGTGACTTACACGTAGGTATCGAACATAAACATCCCCATTCAAGATGGCGTACGACACCGTCGTCAATCTGGATGCGATAACCCAGAGAGAGATGAAGGTAAGAGTATTCCGAGACTCCTCTCCTCAGGTGACTCTGCCGTTAGAGACACGGGCATATTGCCCACAAGGCAAAATACTGCCGGATGTATTTGAGAACAGCACGCTTGTTACAAAAGACTCATTTAGCTATGGAGCAGCACAGCCACAGGAATAATAACATGGGGGGTATGCATTGCGGATTTAGCACTATGTATGTTTAACCCCTTTGTAGACAGCAATCCATAGGCATTCCATGCTGACTCCCTATGGTTTTTAATCCACAGCCAAACTTTAATCAATACACGAAGAGGACTGGACATAATACAGTATCCAAGACCCAGGAACAGACATCCCCCGAGCCATCTAGGAAGGATTACAACTCTACAGGTACTATACCACTATACATAACATGTGTTTGACCCAACTCATGTCTAATGGCCAATTGAATTGATGTACCATACCTTACCTTGGAATAATATTTTTTTCTAGGTCACACACGCAGGAAGTCACTCCTTATTATGGTGTAACTGGCAAGACCGTTCCACCGAATAGAAAGCGCAAGAACAAATACAGGTAAACACCTTGCTCCTCTATTATGCAGAGCTACCCTGTTCTAACACTTTAGTAGAACATTCCCCTGAAAGCAACAACTCTTCCCCTCCCCATGTCCTTTTTCTTTTTAACCCTACAGAGATTGGGACACAAGTTGGCATGCCCGTGAGCAACCCACAGTATCTGTCATAACCTCCAAGATGTGGAGACCACTGAAGAAATCAAATTGCTACTGAGAATGCATATTTCTCCGTCCTGAAGAAGGTGGCTAGTCACTAGCGCCGCTGAAACCGGTTGACACATTGAAGAAGTTGACTGCTGATGACCACAACTCCGAGACCCCTTATACAATTGAGGAAAGGGCTCAAATAAGTTATACATCATTTTAACTTGATCAAACAGCAATACATTACTGATTGATTGAATTTTTTTAAATTTCAGTTTTCTGTTATGGGCCATCTGGTCAAAACAGCATTTTTAACGATAAGACACACAGACTGAGGCAGGGCAGTGTAACGCTCACCTGATTCTCGCAGAGGCGCCGGTCTTGACTGGGCGACTACCATATATTCAAAGGTGATGTGTAGCACCCGGTTGGCTCTTTGGGCTGGACCTCTGTGCACTGTATGCCTGACGTGTAGAGTAAGATGTCTGCAGATAGAAAATATGGGGTTAATGAACTGGGGTTATTGGGGTGTCCCTATCTCTTTCCTCTTCTCCTCTCCTGTAGACCCCCAAAGGTTAACGCTCTCACCTTAGGTAAGTGAATGCCGAGCTCTCCATCTGCCTCAGGGCAGGGTGCTGTAACCAGTTTCTTCACTGGACAGGTAGCGCAGGCCTCTTGACTTCAGAGGACTGCTGTCCGTCGTTTACTGCACAAACGGTAAGTTTCGAGTCATTCAAATGTCTTTAAAGTCTTTAGTAATGATGTCTCTTGTTTTGCAGGGTTCCGGCGATGGCGGATGACGGGCTGAAGTGAGTTGAAGATGGAGCCCGTGTGATGAATAGAAGCGCCTGGAAGCACGTAAGTAAGCGCTTGTTGCCTGCTTCACTATGCGCTCTAACTGTCTTTTTATTTTGCAGGTACGAGTTCGGAGCGGCTGCAGGGTGCCGGAATACCCACTGGATTAGATGTGGAAAGGAGTAATGGCACGTGAGTATTAAAGTTCCCCAATGTCTTTAAACGCACCTTGTTTTGTCTTTCAGATGCGGGATGCAGCGCCGAAGACCTCCGGAGCGCACGAAGAGTAGGTAAGCCTTTGCCTTTCAGATGCCGGAATGCTAACCTGTTCTTTCTTGTCTTTATAGGTGTTGCTGAAGACTGGATTCAGGATGGTAAGCCTTTGCCTTTCAGATGCCGGAATGCTAACCTGTTCTTTCTTGTCTTTATAGGTGTTGCTGAAGACTGGATTCAGGATGGTAAGCCTTTTTCCTTAGGCCCAGGACCGGATGCAGAAGACACGATGAGCGTTCTGCTGCAGAGGTTGCAGAATAACGCAAAGCAAGATTCATCCACCGGGTGTGGTTTAAATAGCCTCCTGTAGTGCTTAGGTGTGTCCTTCCACAGCCACGCCCAAGTAAGAAAAGAGTTCCTGGTAAGAAAAGAGTTCCTGCCTTCCAGAAGAGTTCCAGTGTTCTGAATCTAGGGAGTGGCTCCAGCCCCACCCAACAGGAAAAGTAGTTCCAAACAGAAGAGGATCAGAGGCTCAACTGGCAGGCAAGTAAGCAGCATGGTCTGCTGAAGGTAAGTCCACCCAAGCATTATGAGCCCGGCGCTTCCAGCGCTGGGACTGGGCATATTTATGAGCCTGGTGCCACTGGCGCCAGGACTGGGTCCAAAAGGTCCCAATTGGGACTGGTTGGCACTCGGAACCTGGGTTATGGATCTGCTTCCAAGGGAGTTGGGAAAACCCTGACCTTTTGGAAGCAGAGATCATGACAGGCAGTGACATTAAATAAAAAACTGACCTCCAGGAAGTGTGTACCTAATCACTTAGAGCGAGGAAAGTAGTAAGAGAGTTGAGGGCCAGGATCTCTACACTACTTGTAGTCGGCACATCATCACCTACTAGGATTGAATGTGCCACACTGCGAGAATACGAGATATTCACACATGGGGCTAGAGAATTAATTATAGGGACTTAGACTTAGGAATACATTGATGTAAATTAACTACTACTGTCTATATTGTGTCATACTCCCACTGTCATAACTGTAGAGGCAATGAACCAAGCCACATGAGTTAAACAGATGGTTTATTGCTTATAAGGAAGACAGGGTAGTAGAGACCCCCAACCATCTCCACAGCGTAGCATCAACTGACTCGTTAGTCAAGCAATAACATTCTCCAGCAATACTCCAGAACTACATGCCATAGCATCATGTCATAACATCACTCACCAGAGTTCCACTCAGCACAACCATAGAAGACTATGCTAAGACATCAGCATAACACCCCCCCTCCCTTATCTGAATGAAAAGACTATTTACAGAAATGATTAAAATGATATAAAAAAAACCTTGAAAATACAATGTATGGTACCCAAATAAAACACACCAAGTGAATTATACTTCATCTCCTCACCCTGGCTACTCTTGATAAATTCCACACCTGTCACTTTCCAATTTCACAGCACCCTCAAAAACTTGAGCAACCCTAACTGGATCTGAATACAGAGGATCACCTTTCTTTGCAATAACAGCTTTCCTTATTTGAACCAGATCACCCACTTCAACAACCGTCCTTCTCCTAGGAAACTTCTCGTTAATTTTCTTGACCCATTTTCTCTTTCGCTCATCCATTCTTCTTTTTACTTCATCTACCACTTTATCAGTTTCTCTCGCCCGACCTAACCAAGCTGGAGACAAAGTGTTACCCCTCCGGCCTCTCATTAACTCAAATGGGCTAACCCCTGTTCAGTATTGGGAGCCATCCGCAAAGCATATATTCGATCCTTGACCGCGACCTTCCTGTCCAAACCACATGCACTTGCCCCCCTAATACCATCCATTATACAGCGGTTGACCCTCTCAATCATACCATTGGCTTGAGGGTAATATAGTGCAGTCTTTTTATGTTTAATACCACACTTGTACATGTACTCCTGAAAGATGCCCCCAGTGAACTATGGACCATTATCTGTCAACACGCTCCTAGGTAACCCTTCCCTCTCAAATATTTCTTCCAAAATGCCACTATAGACTGTCCTGTGACATCCTTCATCATTTTGAACTCCGTCCATCGTGAGAACATATCCACCAAAGCCAGCACAAATCTACCTCCACCACTACCCATATCTACTGGGCCTAAGACGTCCATGGCCACATCCTGACAGACACCCTTCTGACTTTCAACTCCTCTCACCGGCTGCACTACCGCAGATATGTTCTTCCCAGACTTTATACAGTCTACACATCCCCCAATTGTCCTCTCAACCTCGCGGTCTAAACCCGGCCACCAATAATCAGCCTTAATAACTGCTTTGGTCTTATATGTCCCAATATGACCTTGATGCGCAATAGCAATAAGACTTCTCCTTAGACAAACAGGGACAACAAGCTTGTCCCACCGATATATCAGCCCGTCCTTCACCGACAGTTCAAATCTCACCTCCCACTGAGCCCTTTCTTCACCAGATAATAACCTCTTCTCTGGCCATCCATCTCTAATGAAATTTATTATGCGCCTCCACATTTCATCTGACGTCAACGCTCTAACCCACTCTTCTTTGTGGATCACACCTTCTACGGTGGCAAACACCATATTCTCGAATTCTGCAGACGCCTTTCCATCATCCTCATCTTCAACTCTTATTCTCAATGCATGATCAGCTTGCACATTGTTTTTACCAGCCACAACCTCAATACTAAACTTGTGGCATTGTAATCTGGTCACCCAACAAGCAACTCTTCTAGAAACTTTGTCCAAACCTTTACTTTCAAAAATGGCTTTCAACGGCTTATGATCTGTTCTCAATAAAAAATCCTGACCCCACACAAAGTTTTTTAGTTTTTCTATCCCCCAATGATACGCTAAGGCCTCTTTTTCTAAGACGGAGTAATTTAGTTCGGGACCCCTCAACATTGATTGATTGATTTGTTTATTTATAGAGCGCTTTACACCAAGGCGCTGTACAATGGAACAACTCATACAGTGAACAACAATAAACATTGGGAGCAAAATTACATAATGAATCATTCGACAACAAAACAGTGCAAAAAGCAATTAACTGGGGGGAGGGGAAGTGGAGAGGGAGTAGGATTGGTGAGGGGGAACAGAGAAGGACAGAACAATTGAAGAATAGAGAGGTGGGAGAATGAAAAGGGAGTGGGGATAGAGGAGTTAGAAGAGGGAGAGAGGGGGGAGGAAGAGAGAATAGGGAGGTCTTCAAGGAGGAGAGTGGAGAAGGGATTTAAGGGACGTGCGAAATTAGGGAAGGGTCGTGGAAGAGCGGATTGAGAGAGGGAGTGAGTTCCAGTGAAGAGGAGCAAGGAGTTGGAAGGAGCGGAACCGGGAGGAAGCACAAGGGGAAGGAGGTACAGCGAGGAGGAAATGGTCAGCAGAACGAAGAGCGTGATGGGGAGTAAAAGGTGAAAAGGGAGGAGAGATAAGGAGGAGCAAGACCATGTAAGGATTTGAAAACAAGGCAGAGAAAGCAGAATTTAACTGTAAGTGGAAAGGTAGCCAACGAAGATGAGAGAGCGAGGAGGAGATGGAATCACCTGCGTGAGGCATGCGGGAGGCATGAAACACCACCGACTCTGCTCCATCAATTCCTCCTTGCGACATCACCACTCCAATGCCGGTTTCACTCGCATCTACTGACAATATCGTCCTTTTTCTAGTGTCATACATGGCTAGGGGTTTGGCCATATCGATTTTGGACTTAATATCATTAAATTCTTTTTCGCACTCTCTGTCCCAAACAAACTCCACCCCCTTCCTCAATAATGCCCTCAGTGCGGTAACACTGTCAGCATAATTTTCTATGAAACAGTGGTAGAATTCTATTGTCCCCAAAAACGATTGCAGTTCTGCTTTATTCTTTGGAGACAGCATTCTCTTTATTCCATCTACTAGCTCTCTCTTCGGCTTCAGCCCTTCCTCAGATATTTCATGCCCTAAATACTCCACCACCTGAGTGGAAAAAACACATTTCTTACTTCGCAAAGTAATACCACGTACTCTGAAAATTTCCAAAACCATCTCTACTTTCCTTCTTAATTCCTCTTCAGTTCTTCCACAAATTAACACATCATCTTGGAAACACCAAACATTTGTAACACCCTTGAATAATCTGTCCATGACTTTTTGGAAAACAGAGGAAGCTGATATTAATCCGAATGGCATATGCCGAAACTGGTAGATACCTTCATATGTAATAAAAGCCGTCAGCTTTTGTGACTCAACATCTAAGTTAATCTGATGATAGGCACTGGCCATATCTAATTTGGCAAAGTATTTGGCATTCCCGATTCTGCTCAAAAGTTCTCCCATGTTGAGGAGCGGATGTCGGTCAGCTACCACAATGGTTCAATTCTCTCAAGTCAATACATACTCTCAAATCCCCACCAGGCTTTTTAACCACAACGACAGGGGAAATCCATTCAACAGCCTTTGCTGGTTCAATAATGCCAGCTTTCTCCAATTTTTCAAACTCCGCTCTCACAGCATTACGCATTGCCACCGGTAACGGTCTGAGTTTTGCCGCCACGGGCGTGGAACCATCCTTCAAGACAATTTTATGGACCATCCCTTTGAGGCAACCAACAACTTTGTTGAAAACATCAGGATATTTGGCAATTAAACTCTTCGAACTATCATCTAAACTACTACCCACCGACACTTTTTCTATATTTAATACCTGTTCCTTGCTATTAGGATCTAGCTTAATGCATAATCCCCTTTGCTCCTTCCATCCTAACAAGGTCTCACCCTTCTTGGTGACATCATTTTCCATACGTAACTCTATCTTTAAATTTGAAAATTGCCAAACAGCATCCTAATACGTCAATTTTCCCACCATTATAGCCCCCAGGCGTCTTGTCCGACGGGCTCAAATCATCCATCCCACCACCCAGAACATTCTCAAATACAGCCTTCGACATCAAAGTGATTTTGGAGTAAGAGTCTGCAAGCATTTTGACCTGGCAACCATTCACTTCAATCCAGGCTGAAGGGTGATCGCACTCATCAACTTCAGAATATTGAACCATGTTTACAGTAACTATTTAATTTTCTGAACCCTCACAATCTTCCGACAATGGATCATCAGCCTCCTCAACAAACATAATACTCCTTCCAGCACCAATACTGTAATTAGTACAGCAATTCTCAAAATGCCCCCATCTTTTACAAATGTTGCAGTTCGCCCTTCTCCCAGGACACATCAGAGAGGTAGATAGGTGACAGGCACTCCCACACCGAAAACACAATCGTTCCTCTCTCCTTTTTCCCCCTTGTATATTTTCTCTTTGGGTAAACTTATTTGCTGTCTGGGCTCCATTTCCACCCTTCCCTTGGTACGTGTCGCCACGTTTGGACGTTTTGAGTTTGTTTTCTTTGATCTTTGACAGCATCCCTCTTTTTGTCACCCACTTTTAGAACTTCAACCTGTTGAACAACTTTGGATTCTTTTGTGGCTAACTTCGCCATACATTGCAAAGTATGTTCAATTCTTTTTGCAATAGCGACAACTTCATCCAGACAAGGGTCATCTTTTAGCCACACTTCTTCCCGAATCTTGTCATTAGAACAGTGCAACATGAACTGATCTTTAATATGTTCATCCAAACTTTCACCGAATTTGGAATTCAGTGATAAATGTCTCAGGGCAGTAATATATTATTCTTCCACTGTCTCACCCTCATGTTGAGATCTCATGCCGAAATGATAGCGTTCTAACACAGTACTTATTTTTGCCTCGAAATGTTTGTCCAGTTTTGCCAATGCTGCGTCAAAATCATTCATACCTTCTTCAACATCCAATACACTAAAATTAGGCAATGTTTCAAAAATTCGCTGCCCCTCATAACCCAGAAGATGCATGAGCATAAATACCTTCCTTTCTACTGACATACCATTGCCACAGGTGGCTTTCACATAATGTAAGAAACCTCTCTTCCAGGGTCCCCATTTAATTCTTGGAGGGCCAGGAGTTGGTAGAAACATCTGCTGTCCCGGAATTCCAGACAAAGCCATCCTGGCTGCAAAACTTGCTCGTCCACTAGGGAAAACAAATGCCACGCACAAATCCACAGAGCAATGAAATCTCCGTACTTGATGCTCAGCTCAGTTATAATTCCATAGACAAATCCAGGATTCGGTGTAGCAATATCTTGATACAACGAAACCTGTCTCACGTTGCCGCCTTCCACAAGTGGCCCTGGGCGGACACAAGCGTCGGGATTCAACTTCCCGACCTCCCTTCCGCACACGTGACGCCTTACTAGCTAAACAACGAGGTCCTTCCTTCGAGCTCGCGCTTGGCTCCTTCCCAAAAAATAACTCCAATGAAGCAGAAGAACTGGCACTCACCCCGCTCACACGTGGATTGCGTGTGGGGTCGCTGCAACGAAAGCGACTCGGGGCGATCTGTGAATCTCGCCAAGCCACTGCCAGAAGAGGGAGACGCCGGCCGGAATCTACAATTCCGAATCCCAACAGGTAGGCACAGATGAGGGCAGGAGCGTCTCTCCTGATCCGGATGGTGCGAGGGGTGGGGGCAGCTTCTCACCAAGCCTCGCGATTGGGGGTCTCAAATCCTCAAATCAAATTCTGCTGCAGTCGTCGCTGCGTTGATCGACAGTGCCACAGTCCATCCCATCCTCGTCGCCAAATGTAGAGGCAATGAACCAAGACACATGAGTTAAACAGATGGTTTATTGCTTATAAGGAAGACTGGGTAGTAGAGACCCCCAACCATCTCCACAGAGTAGCATCAACTGACTCGTTAGTCAAGCAATAACATTCTCCAGCAATACTCCAGAACTACTCGTGCTATGTGTTGCGCCTTTGGTCGCTTAGAGACCACTGTGTTATTGTGTTGTGCCTTATGGTCGCCAGAGACTACTATGCAACTGTGTTGTGCCTTATGGCAGCTTAGAGACCACTGTGATATTGCACTGTGCTATTGTGTTGTCTAACCCATATAGCATCCCAGCTCTCGCTGTCCTATCTCAATATGTACACCGCCCACATACTGTACATCCTCATAGGTTTAGTCTACATCTTACTTACTAGTAGTATTGTCTACCTCGTGCCCATAGGGCAACCCAGCAGCCATATCATGGAACTAAGGCACACCACCACACACGCTACTCCCCCCAAAATGCCCGAGATCATACTCAGGCAGCACAGACTCAGAACAGGCACATTCCCTTTAGCATTACTCTCCACACCCATGCAGGTAACACTTAGGAACTCACGCCTAGGTTCACGCACTCACGCTAAGACCTGCCGCCCGCCATACACTATTACCCACAAGCGCCTAAACAGGGCTCCGACGCTCGCTCCTCCCAGACATCACATGACTAATAAGCCTACTCACACTACCAAAAAGCTCATTCCAATTACCGACCTCAAGCCACTACAATCAAAAAAGCTCCAACACCTTAAATGTGCTCTATTAAATGTTCGCTCACTCAACGCCCACGCTTTAGAAGTCAATGATATTATTACCAGCCAAGACTTATGTTAGCCATAACAGAAACATGGTTGCATTCTGCCTCTGGCCCTACTATCAGCCTAGCTGTACCGTCAGGTTACTCGATCTTAAGACAGGACAGATTAGCAAAAACGGGAGGTGGGGTTGCACTAATTTTTAAAGACACCCTAGCCTTAAGACAGACTTCCACCACCGGGGAAGACACCACTGACATCCTTTCAGCCAAACTCACCCTCTCCCCTAAAGATACAGTAAACATTCATGTCATATATAGACCTCCAGGCCCTGTCAATAACTTCACAGGCATAGTCAACCATCTCCTTGGAAAAAATATCAAACACACTTCCAAAACACTGCTTCTAGGCGACCTAAACCTTGGATACAATGATAAACTCGACAAAGCAGCTACTACTCTCGCCAGAAACCTCACAGATCTAGGATTCACTCAGATAGTTACTGCCCGACCCATAATAAAGGCCGTACCTTAGATTGGGTGGCAGATCACAACTGTGGCTCCACCCTCAACTCCAACACAGCCCTTACATGGTCTGATCACAACTGCCTTCAATTCTGCATCCCCATATCTTTATACTCCACACCACTTATACCCGCACCGGCCAAGCTAGCCAGAAGTGCCAAAAAACGTACAGCAGACAATATACGTCCCTTTCTCAACAACCCCTGCCTAGCACCTCCTTTCTCCTCTGACCCCAACATTCTAGCAGAGATCTTCAAAGACACCCTCACCCATGCCATCAACGCCACAGCTCCTTTTGAAAACAAAAAAGAAAAAAAATCGTTTCACTCCAACTCATGGTTCACGGAGGACTTATTAACTCTATGCCAATGCAAGCGCCAAGCCCTCAAAACATGGCAGGCCAATCCCTGTGATGCCACGAAAATAGACTTTCTTTGTATTTCCAAAAAATACAAAAGAGCCATATTTAAGGCGAAGTCAGAAACCTACAATAAACGTATCCTGGAAGCCAACTCCCACTCAAAAGAGCTTTTCACCATCTTTAAAGAGCTCACCGTCCCCCCCAATCTGTACAGATGAGATTGTTAAAGATGAAGCCTGGTGCAATAGCATCCAAACAGCGATGCTAAACAAAATAGACCTTCTTCAAAATAAAATAGCAGAACACTTCAAGGCTCTGCACCCCCAACAGACCCTCTCCGTCAATACCGCTAAAGATAAGCACACCTCCAAATTCTATTTTTCTCCAATCACCGAATCAGATGCTCTCCACATCCTCAAACAGCTGAAACCATCTCAATGTAAAGGCGATATATGCCCCCCCAACATCATTAAAGAGTGTGCGGCACCCCTCACACTGATCATCACAGCATTCATCAACGTCTCATTCAAGACGGGCAAAGTCCCTGACAGCCTTAAAGAGGCGTGGGTGCGCCCGCTCTTAAAGGAACCAACCCTGGACCCTGCCCAACCTAACTACCGTCCCATTACAACGGTTCCATTTCTTCTAAAAATCTTAGATAAAGCTGCACACATGCAGATACAGTCCTACCTGGAAAACAACGCTGTCCTAGGTAAAAGGCAGTCCGGATTCTGCAAAGGTCATGGCACTGAAACCGCTTTACTAGATCTGAAGAACCAAATTACCCTCATTTTAGATAAAGGCAAGCCGGCCCTTCTGCTCCTCCTAGACCTCTCGGCGGCATTTGATTTAGTTGATCATGCCATCCTCACGAACCATCTCAGTCAGGCCGCACATTTCTCCAAACAAGCCACAAACTGGATCACCTCCTTCCTCGAAGGAAGAGTGATGAAAGTGTTTTCCAATATAGCTAACGCAGAGCCTACCACCATCAGGTATGGAGTCCCTCAGGGCTCATGTACCGCTCCTACCCTCTATAATCTTTTTACCAAACCTCTCTTTGATAAACTGGACGCACTTGGGATCACATACACCAACTACACTGACGATACCCAAGTACTCCTCCCGCTCACAGGCCTCTACCATCAGGACGCAGCCACCCTCCAGAATATATACGCCACCATCCAAGCATGGATGCCCACGAACGGCCCATGTCTTAACAGAGATAAGACCGAAATTCTCATCCTTGGTCAAAAATCCACTCTCACGAACCTCGACCCACTCTACACCAACTTCTGCATAGACAATTGTGTCATCCCAGTTCTACCTTCTGTTAAAACACTAGGAGTCCACATTGACGCCTCACTCTCCATGGACAAGCAAGTCAACTCCATTGTTTCTGCCTGAGCACTAAGCTCAAAAATGCCATCAAACCTTTCCTAACCAAAGATAATTGCCTTTCTATTGCCAGAGCCACCATTGGAGCCAAACTAGATTATTGTAATGCGCTATTGGCTGGCACCTCCAACTCCAATCTCAAACTCCAAACAACACAGAATAATGCACTAAGAGCAGCTCTCAATATAGCAAAAAGGAACCACATAGCGCAAGCCAGAAAGGCAGCACACTGGCTACCTGTCAAAGAGCGCATTACATTCAAAATACTTACCACCGCACACAAATGTATCAACCTGTCTGCACCCTCATACCTGTCTGATACGCTAGCCAGATCTCACTCCACCAGACCAACTAGGCAATGCCACACCAACCAACTTAGGGTCCCACGCATCAAACGAGCTAGAGCAGGTGGAATAAGCTTCCCCTACATTGCCCCTAAGCTATGGAACACACTACCTAGCACGCTCAGACCAGAAACCTCTCTCACTGCCTTCCGAAAAAACTGAAAACCACCTTGTTTAACTAATTCCTCTTCCTTCGTGTCGTTTACTCTCTCCTCCTCGTCTCCTCTCTTCTCCTCCTCTCCTGTAACTACTATTCTTCTCTTGCAACTAAGTAATGACTTCACTGTATGTACACCAAGTCATTTTCATATCTGTAACAAGCGCCACGATGCTCTCTGGGCTGCCTGTGCGCTAAACAAATGTGAATAAATAAATAAATGTCATAGCATCATGTCATAACATCACACCAGAGTTCCACTCAGCACAACCATAGAAGACTATGCTGAGACATCACCATAACAATAACCATCTCTCCGGATGAACCATAAGAATCGTTATGGGGAAACGCGTGCCGAGAGGGAAATGGCAAATTGTATGAAATTAATACAAAATTGCCAAAGATAAAAAAAACTTTTGGAGGTAAATTGTGAGACAGTGGAATTTATGTTGCCAGACATTCTGACAGACTGTTTTAGTTTTCATTTTGAGGCAGGGACACCCCTTTTAGAAGTTAGGAAAAGTAAGGACCTTTTTCAAACAGATATAAAAGTCTATAACCAAAACCATGCCACCATTGTGTCAGCTTCCTTCTTCGACACACTCACACGTGTTTCTTAGGGAAATCAGTCATTTAACATGTATGCAGGGGGCTCCTCTATATAGTGATCAACATCAGGGATTTAAGAATACATCTATGTTTTAGCCCGCTAGCTTTCCCAAAGTACTAGAATTGTATCCTCAGTTCCAGAACATAAATGTATTGTGCCCAAAAAGGTTAAACGTTCGAGCTTTGTCACTAGTTTAGGGACACTAGAATGCGTGGAGTCGTATCCATACTGGGCCTGGACATGAGTGCTAATAGGGCAGAGACATATAAAAGAGACCAAGGCGATAAAGGATAGTGGCCTGTCCCATCTGGTTGAAAAATGTTCTAATAAAACGTCTGGTTATTCCGTGGAAGGGATAAATACCATATAGACCCAGTGCTTTTGCCTTATGGTTCTCTACAGATTGTGCTCATCCACTCCTGTAGAGTATCTTAGATTGGAACTTGGGCTGGTTTCCTTGAAGGGTCAATTGATGATTAGACAGGGGTTGTTACATATAAAAACGAACTCCCAATTGTGAGAAACCTGAATGTGTCACTCACTAGTCCCAGGGGATCGGTCATCCAGGTGGCCAGGACACGGCCATCACTATTGGATCCAGTTCCTGGGGGTGGACCAGTGCGGGAGGATAACCTGGATGAGGGGTCTTCGGGGCGTGGAAGAGGGACACCGAAGGTTGAGACGCGGTCTCCCCTTACTCATGACACATTTTCCCCATCCTGCCCAGTAGGATACTTAGAAACTTTACTCCCCCCACCACCTCACCTCCCTTTTTGGAGACAAACACATTCTCACAGTGTGAACGACAACTGACTAATTCCCAAGCCATTTACCTGACATGTCCCAACACAAGGGTCAGGCAGAGTCAGTCAATTACTTACAACTACACACACCTGACTACCCTTTCCCTTCTCCACAGAGATAAAAGGCGCAGCACAAGAGCAAATTCGGAGCAAGGCCGAATGCACGACGAAGCAGCCATTCCAGGACGGCAGTTCAAACGGAGGAGGAAGGCAGCGAGTCCTGAAAGGACGTCAAGGAGGGAGTTGCCCTTGCCCTTTTCAACCCAGACCCGCGAAGCCCCTGATGAAAGCAACATAAGACTGAATTGAAGCTGGCAAACGGTGTAACGGATGTAAGCGGAACATGGCACCTTCCCCGCACTGATAGTCAGGGTGGGGAGACGAGGTTGCCATCATTGTACAGTCCTTGGCTCCAGCGGCAAAGTAACCGCCAACGAGTTCAGCAACGGTGAGTCGGAACGTTAAGATAGTCGACTGGACTGTGTTAGGCTCAAGGTTTAAGTAGCAGCCTTAAGAAGATAAATAGACAAGAGGTCTTTTATGAACAAACTTGGTACCAGAGAAAGAGTGGTCAGTCGAAGGTTTCTGGCTGGTACCCCTCTCCTGAAGAAAGAGATTGTGTTGGACATTGTAAGTAAAGAAACTACATGTACCAAGAGGCCAAAAGGAAGGCTGGTATAAGGTGTCAAGGTGGTCATACAAGGGTCAAGCCAAATCCCTTGTACAATCAAAAGTCCTTGACACATTGTAGAACTTTTGATATTGTGAAACTGGCTGAAGGGAACGATGTGCAAAGTGTGAAGGTATGAAGCCTGTGCTTGCCGTAGGCTAACGGAGGGACCCAGCAAGACGAGATAGCACTTCAGAAGTCGCTGTTTAAAGATTGGCCAATGTTTGGGAGGTCTGACCCCCAATGAGGGGTACCTCACTTAACCGAAGGGGTTGTTAAAAAAGATATTAAGACTTTGTTGAATATTACAACTGTGCGAAGCCTGACTGGGGGGCTGAGACCCAGACTTGGGTAAAGGGAAGAACCCAAGGGGTCTAGAAGGATTTTTTTGTTGAACTGTGAAAAAGCTAAGTGAGCAACATTGTGATGGCAAGTATGAACCTGACTGAGGGATGTCCACAGTGAGTGGTTGGTCTGAGCCCGACTGACGACAGAGAGGATCAGAGCCAGGCTGAGAGGGATCCAAGGGTGAAGAGTAATCACCCGACATAAAGGTGAACAGAAAGAACTTTTGTTTTGTTGTTTTGGCGTATTAGTCCCTCTGAAGCAAGAGACTTTGTATGAGAAGAGACTTGGGCACAGAAGGCTCTGATACTGAGAAAAGGAACTGTAAGCTTGTGCCGGAGAAGCCCAAGTGTGTGCTGTGCTCGAGAGTCCCACCTTGTCCCGTGCTAAAACATGGGGAAGGGAAACCCCGGCCGTAACATTCTGACTTATAATTTTGTGAACACTTTTTTCTTTTCTTGTTAACATTATCCCATACAATTTTGTAAGATAGCGGTAAGGATTGGCAATAGGCTTCTTAGAATAGGTCCTTTTATTTGACTAGACTCCACTAAGAGTGTATTATTACTGTTTGATGGTCGTAGCTTTGCTACCACCTTTGGTTCAGATTAGGCGTTTATTTCACCCATTTTACAGTTTAATGAACACCCTTGAACTGTGATCACTTCCCCAATTTCAAACGTGGCACCAGGTACCCTACACTAAAACATGCGTTTACAAGTAAACTGAAGAACTGGGACTGGACTAATAACTACTCACACTTGTCTACACTACATAGTTATAAGTATGTATTTATCTAATGTCACGCACCAGTATCTCCAAAGCCAAGGATACCTTAGACAGTGTCCCAGCGCTGCCATACAGTTCTTTTTATTGAGACCGAGGACAAACCAACTCCCTCTGCAAATTTCCCTGTGTGCAAGTTTAAAGATCCCATTTTCACATAGGATATGTCGAATACGTAAAGCACCGGGGGTACTGGAACCGAAAGCACCTATTTACTGAGTGCAAATTACTTGGCTCAGCATACATGACCATATTGGGCAGATTTGTGCACAATTATGATGTGATAAAACACAACTACTTTTGGAATTTCTGCATTAACACCAAGTCAGATAGTGTCAAAATGGCACTGTACCGGCGGTGGTGTATTATTGCAAAATCACTACCTAATGCGAAGGGAAGGCAAATCGAGTAATGTACCCGGCCTAAAGAATTGTTCTCTTGCCCTGATTGGCTTTAATTTGTATGGAATGTTTGCTTAAACTAACTGATTCCGACTATGTTTTACAATATGCATTTTAACTTAGATCATAGAATTGGCTGCTTTACAGTACCGAATGATTAACGATCGATTACAGCGATTTTAGTGTTAATGTAAAGCTATTTATATTGTCGGTTGCTGACTATGTTTAATTGGATTTAAGCTCGTCTTATTGTTGTGTGATTTATAAGGTATTTTAAATGCATTTTAATTGTGTTATAATTCCCTGTATTGGAGCAATATGACTTTTGGTGCTGAATTGTGACATATTATATGCGAAATATGAAATAAGTAGTAATCTGTAACATGGTAATGAATTTGCAACTAATATTATACACTAACATTACAAAAATGTGTGTTTTTAGTATTTATATTGTAAAAGTTCTTTGAACTAAATACAACTAAAACAAAAATAAAACATGGAGAAAAAAATCATTTTCAGAAGATGTGTAGGAATTCTCCAAGCATTCAGTATTCGTCACAGTCTCGCAATCTCTTTTCACACTGTTTGTCTTTAATAGCTAGCATTAAGAAATCCACGCTCAAGTACTGTATTTGATACATTAGGTGGCCACAATAATAAATGGTATACACAAAGTGCAATGAAATGAAAATGTCAGGATTACTCTGGGGACTGAACCTCTAAAAGTTCAGGAAAAAGTAAAGGTTCACAATGGCTTGGCTTCTGCATTTGTAAAAACCTAGATGCAGTTTGGAATAATAACAACATTCCCAAAGCTGCAGAACAACTAGTTCAGAACTGCATGATTTGATTACAACATAATATTGGTAAGGGTACACTGGCACCTAATGGTAGTTTTGGACCTCCCAATATGACATTCGAAGTATTAAACTTTGACTTCATTGAGATAGAGAGAGGCCAAAACTACAAATATGTGTTGGTAGTGATATGCGCCTTTAATAAATGGGTCGAAGCTTTCCCTCTGAAGGATAACAATGCCATGTCAACTGCCAGAGTAATGTTGAAAAAGTACTTTCCAAGGTTTGGGCTGCCCAAAGTAATTTGGTCTGATAATGGAGCGCATTTCATAGCAGCTATCATACTACAAGTATGCGAGGCGCTACAAATAGATAAGAGATTCCATTCAGCACGGCATCCCCATAGTGCCGGTTTGGTGGAATGTCACAACGGTATCCTTAAGAATAAACTAGCAAAGATATGTGTACACGGTAAATTAAAATGGCCCGATGCTTTACCTTTAGCCTTTCTATCAACGAGAATGGTAGCACAACCCAGAACGTGACTTTCTCCTTACGAGTTTGTCATGGGGAGACCTGCTAATATATGGAATGCAGTTAGACCAAAGAAGTTGAACGAGATAGAATATTCGCTATTAATTGATTATTGTGACCAAATGACTCAAAACCTGCGTTTGATTCACCAACAGGTTCGAGCTGCTTTGCCTGAGAAATACGAAGGACCTGGTCACCGTATTCGACCTGGGGACTTCATTGCAGCTCATTGGAAATGACCATAGCAGGTGCTACTGGCTACTCAGACGGCTGCTCGAGTAGATGAAAAACATCATTGGATACATGCAGCACACCTGAAACGAGTACCCTTGCCTTTGCCCTGTGACTAATGGGTTAAGGAAGGGGTTGTTGATAATACTGAATGCAAAGATGTACCTGTGGACAATGGCTATTCTGATCAGGCGCTACATTTTGAGCCCAACCCATTTGACAATTCTACACTTTCTTCAGATCCTGTTTCTTTATTCACCGATCACACTGTACATGGAGTCACAAGGGACAATGTTCGACCACGGAACTAGATAGGGAATGACATTTATGCTAGATTAGGAAAGGGTAGTTTGTATACTGCACCCACAAGAAACCAATGGCTTTCCCTCCAATCCCCTCAAAGACGCAGGAACGTTGTTTAGGAGTAACATCGGGCTGGGAAAAGAAGATTGAGACAATCATCGATCCAGAAGAAGACTACAAGCAAGATAGGCCACATGGTCAAGTGCCACCAACGGATGTACTTATAAAGCCTGTTTAGTGAGGCTGTTTAACGGACCCTAAAAAGGATGCCTATCTTTTTGGCACATGTAAATGAGGACAGAAATGAAATCGCTACTGGAAAGTCCATATAAAGAGGGCTATGGTCAGTGAAGGAAAAACTAATCGTAATAACGCTTGCAGCCTGTGTTATGATCATTTTAATACCTGTGTTATGGTACCTGGAGAGTTCACATGCTCTTAATATACTGATGCCTACTGCCAACCCCACTTTATCTCCTCTTTATGTGCACTCTCACACACTTCAACCACATGATTTGAAACATCGGGAAGCAGACCACAATAACACACTCATACAAATCATGAATGCCACAAATGCGATTTTGAATAAAACCAACTGTTGGGTATGTTCTCACCTACCACAACACAGTGAGAAAGGTTTGGGATGGTACATCTATCCACTTCCCTGTCAACTTTGTTTTATGCATCCTTTAGAGCCCTATTCTTTGGTAAGTGGAACGACAGTGCCACTGGTAACTTTGATGGGACAAACATCAATGAATTAGATAGTTTGGTATTGCTACCCCTAGGATGCTCTCTCTTTGCAAATAAGAGTACGACAAATATTGCCTCCACTAAGAACTCTGATAAACATTCTAGACCCTATCAATCTATGATCTCATTTAAAATGGTACCTGTAGGGAACCGGGATGCAGTCCCTCTCTCTTACACCATTAATCATGATCCAGATATTGTACCATTCTGCTTGAGAAAAGAAGGATCCCGGTATATGGGCACATATGATAAATGTGTGAATACTGCTGTTTTAGTGAACGAAAATAGGCCCATATACATTGGGGGATCCATATATTTTGTTTGTGGAAAAGAGGCCTATCCATGGTTACCAAAAGATTGGAAGGTGACTTGTTATTTGGGAACATTGTTGCCTGGCGTTTATGTCACATCCACTGCAGATATACTGAAACATAGGTCCAGGAGGGGAATAGAGGACAACCCCCTCCAGGTATTAGGTGACATATCAAAAGCCAGGATTCCTTTTTGGGGCCAAGTCCTTAACTCATGAGATATTAGGAGATTGGCGAGAGTATTACAGAATACTATTAATGAGACTGCTGACATATTGTTAAACATGACACTGGAGTAAAAGGCAATTAGATTAGTGGCTCTTCAGAATAGAATGGTCTTAGATGTTATGTTAGCTGAACGTGGTGGTGTATGCAAAATGGTTGGGTCTGCGTGTTGTGTGTACGGACCTGACTCCTCCCCCATGGTGTTCCAATCGATAAAACGACTACACATACCTAGTACTGAAGTTCACGTTCCTGAAGGGAATTGGAACATAAGAACATGGATCTGGAATCTGTTAAAAAGCTGGGGTTGGAAAATCTTCTCAGCACTTGCTATTATCATTGGGGTAATACTATTTTTATGTTGCTGTACTCAATGTCTGCCCGTCTTAGGTTCTGCACTAGGTAGTTGTTGTGGTAAACCACTAATGAAGCTTAGGCCTGGTCACCCTCCTCCTTGTAGATGTAACTAATGCCTTGATAATGCAGGAAGCCACTATCAAACAATATAGAAGACAGTGATGAATCTGGTTGTTCTGATGACGATGATGATGATACATAGTCACTTGTTTCTAGCAATGTGTTGGCTTAGACCAAAGGGAGGGTTTGTAAAAGTAGATATATCTTGCATTATAATGTTGTCCTAAGCACATGCACATTGAACCGCGGCATTGCGGTTTACGAAAACACCATCTTGGCTGCTTTGCTCTCATTTCCGAGTTTTCATTCTGAACGCAGTGAAAGCTCACAAAGTTAAAGCTTTGGAAGCTTCCCTAAAACCTACCCCCACAAAAGAATGCTAAGAATCAATGAGCACGCTGAACTCTGAAACAGAGAACCTTGAACAATTGATACGAACGTAGCCAATCTGTAAATTAGGTGCCATTCTTTCTTTCCCGCAGTTAATTATGAACGTGCCATCCAGACTATTAAAGCGAGGCACAATTTACAGCATATTCTGTTTCTAAAAAGAACAAACTACTGAGTAGACATTCAGACTGACCTTTTAGCTTAGCACAAACATAGATAAAGTAGCAGGAGGAATGTTACCTTGTACTGAAGAACACAATATATTCCTTCATCCTTTCTGCTTTGCTTCCCAGACAGTAAATAGTCTGCAGGGTGACATGGAGTTTTCAACTACATGTTACCATGGAGAATTGCCCACGGTAATGGGTCTTTAGGTCACGAGTAATTATCACGCGATGAGCTTGCCCAAATTTGTGATATTGTTAAACTGTATATAACATCCGTCTGCCCACAAGTCGGGGGCTCACCTTTCCTATGCTTGTATGCAGCGCATTTGCAAAAGTCAGTCCGCACTCGACTGTGAATAAACTGTTGTTTAAACCTTTGTTCCTCGTGACTGGCGTGTCTTCATCGTTTTACAGTAGCCTCCTCTTTTCAGAATGACAACGCTCCTGTGCACATATGTTTGTCTAACAACACAATGAAACATTTAGTATTTGGGAAGAAATACAAGTGGGTGTTCAGTTGTTTCATCAAAGTGAATTTGTTTGATGCATTTATTTCATGGGAAAGTAATTTAAATATGTATATTTGAGGTAAGGGGTATAAGGGTGGGGTTGGAAGGGTAGAGGAGTAGTTATGGGGTGTATATGGGGGGGTCCATTATTAAACAAATCAAAGTAAATACATCAAAGTGCATTACCATGGAGTAATTCACTTTTACATTGTTTCATCGAATCATACAAGTATACATATATATATGTTGTCCTCAACATCTCAATTGTAGAAGCACTATTGGTAGCAGTCTAGAGAAGCATGTTGGATCAACACCTATCTCATAATAGAATAGAAATACATGTTTTATCTGCTTATAAGTAGAACAAAAAAAGATTACATATTGGATTAAAGAACTCTACAACTTGGCTAGGTTTTAAAAAAAAAGTAATGTTTTGATACAGTAGTAAACTGAATTGTTTTCAAATTACTTTGTTTTTGAGGCATGAAGATGGTGGCCAAGAAGCACTGAACCTCCAATGCTCCCAAACCCTTCAGTTTCGTGCATACATCAATTAATTGTGCCTTCAAAGTGGTGGAGGATGGTTACCAGATATTCGATCGAAAAAAATTGGTTGACTGGACAAATGGTCGAACCAATTTGGTCGAAAACCAAATGGTCGAATTTTTATATTTTTTTTTATTTTTACCCCCTTTTTTTGGGGGGGGGGGGTCCCCCTTTTTTTTCTTAAAAACCCTTTTTTCCCCTAAACTACAACCTAAAAAAAATATATATAAATAAAAAAAAAATTCGACCATTTGGTTTTCGACGAAATTACGTCGACCAAATGTCCTGTCGACTCATTTTTTTCGATGAAATGTCCGGACACGACACCGTGGAGGATATGGCGACATGCTGTGACCTCTATGAGTGCTTACCTGCAGTACAACAATGGGGAATGGTGGTGCAGCAGAGGGGCAGTGGAGCAGGTCCCTCCTGGCAGCCCTAACAAGGGAGCAGCCTGTGTGTCGCCATGGGCTGGACTGGCATAACAAAGGTCTAGTGGGTGCCTACAGGCTGGAGAACCTTAAGTTGGGAACTGTTGGTTTACAGACCAGTGGCGGAGCAAATGGGGGAAGCGATCTGCCAGAGTTGTAACTCACACGAGAGGCGAGTAGAGGTCATTTGTGCTGGGGATTGCTGCTGAGTGCCAACCTCGCTATATGCTTGGTGGTGAGCATTCTGGGTATCTCCACCGTAGCCTACAGTAAACGGGGCATGCTGCAGGGACAAGCTTGGTCATTAGACTGCACATTAAAATGGAAGGAAAGGAAAGACTACATTGTTAGGTGAAAGGCAGCTTCCACATTGCCTTGGGCAGAGTATTCACTGTTGATGTCCATGCCACTAAATGAAGCGTTAAACGGGTGGTATATAGAATATATTTTAAATAATGGGGAGTGAGCTCAGCATAAATTACCGCCTCAATTGGGGATGGTAAGCGGATATAAAAGGTCACGTGGAAACAATGAAATATTCACCGCTGGCAACATTGCTTATGAGAAAAAACATATTGAAAGGGCAATTAAATAGTAAGTGAGAGGCAGAATGAACGCAGCAGGTGGAGTCGGATACATACAGAAGTAAGCCAGAAGCTTGGGTACGCTCAAAACGGCTGCCACGTTTTCGACTGAGCCGCATTGCAGTTTCAGTGAGAACGCGGGTTGGGATGCATAGGAATGTTACATTAAGCAAGCACACCACCACTGTTGCGTCTAGTGGAAAAGGTTCCTTAATATAAGTTAGAACATGAGGGGAGGGAAAACCAGAGGAATAACAATAAGGGAACTTACTTTAATGCTCTATTATGTTGTTACAGAGGGAACTGCGCACACAGAGGAAGATGTAATTATAAAGGAGCACTGGTTAGTCTTGTAGCATGGAACCTGAGTGGGTAACCTTCTGATTTTTTGGTTCACATAGGGCTTTTGGCATATACCCATATATAATACATGACTACATGTGTATTTTGTTTAATTTGTAGGTATACAACCACAAGAATATTATATCGCCAGTAAAGGTCAGTGTGAGAAGAGTCATTGGTATGATGGTAAAAGAATAGGAGAACTACACGTGTTTGAATATAACTCTATATATGTTTTTAGGTGAAAATGGGGGAATTTTCATTGTTGTATATCAGAAGAACAGTGAACATGCCGTGAGGATGGATTTGTAATCCCAAACGGGTTGGCAATACTGGGAGGAATGAAAAGTTGCACCAATGGATTCACTCTTATGAGCTGTTTTCTGTTTGGATGAAAAAAAGGGCAAAATACCACTAGTGTGGTTGGGAAACACTAGAGAAAATGGAATTCAATGAACTATGCATGTTGTTTTTGTTGGTCAAAAGAGTGAGCAATCTTTATTATGAAAGGATAAATAGCATGTGTTGAAAATAATGACAAGAGCCAGTTTTTTTTACTTTTGAAAGTTTTTTTTTTTACTTGACTGAAAGTGGTGATAAGGGAATTTAGGGGAGTTATCTCCACTGGAGTCCACTTTGGATACTAACTGGCATCAGTGGGTTATTTTTCTTGGTTTTATTTATTTTGTTCTCCTTGGCCGGGGAACGATACCCACCTGCACCCGAAATTAGCATATTTGTAGTAATAAATATTTAAAGCATTGGACCTTTATCAAAGTATTCAGTTGTGCACCTCACACCTTGAGGGGGCGGAGATAGGAGAATGACACAGAAGTGATGTGGTTTTAGGCATACACTCTTATTAAAAAAGAAAGTGAGAAAAAAAACCTACATTGCCCTAGCTTGAAGAGTGGTTTTCCTGCCTCAACTAAAACTAAAGAGACTGTCAGGCTGTCTTGTACAAAGCAAATAGTCCACCGGCATGCATCAAACCTATATCTAACCCTTATATTAATAACTTAAACTAAAGGGAAATGATGCTCTTCTTGTTGGTCCAGAAGGATGGTTCCCTTCTTCCGGATGACAAACCAAAGTTTGCTTATGGATGACGAAGTGTAAAGTAATATAAAACCAAAGTGCCAACGTGATTAAACACAAAGTTTCAAAGTATACAAAGTTCTCCAAAAGACAAAGTTCCAACTCAGAAAATGAACACCAAGAAAATAACTTGCTTTTTTTTTTACTTTGTTAGGTTTCAGCTACTTTAGGTATCTGACTAATGTCTCTTTCTTGCAAGGGTAGTATACACTTCCCCTTTGTTGCTTCCCACTTCGTGTTAGACTCTGTTCACTTCCCTGACTTTTTCCCAACCACTGGGACCCCTTTGTTGCTTTCAATGTACTGGTATACTTTGTTTACTCTCCTGTCAAGTACTACCTATTTTCTCTCGGGCACAGGGACAAGGAGGCGCATTGCTGATGATAGATCTATACATCCCAAGGTCTGCAGGCTGTTTTTTAATGTTTCCCCCAGTGATCTGGGTTTTCTCTCCCGTGCAGAACTGTTCTTCACTTCAACTGTTGTCTCAAAGGTCTAGGGTTCGCAGCTTCTCTGTTCGGGATCTGATTCAGACCACTTGTTCAGCCATGAATCCCCTGGTGCCATTTCCCCCAGGTGAGTACCTTATGGTTTGTCGTTCCGATTTATTGCCAATCGACTCTAAGGGTGGAACTCGCAGGACTCAGCTGTGTTTCCTCATATTGGCAGCGTCTCAGTGTGAACCATCTCTCGCTGTGCACGCCCTCCATTGCAGAGCTCAGCTGCATTTCCTCATGTATGCAGCGTCTGTCCATGAACTAGCTCGCATTGTGCACATCCTCTGTGTCCTTCCACCGGCCTTCCGTTTGTCTTGGAGTGCCTGAATCAGGGCAGGCTTTCCCGGTTTGTTTTCCAGCGCTCCTTCTCCCGCATCTCTTCCACTTCTCTCTGCAATCGGCTTCCTCTGCTTATCCACACCGGACTGCTTCGTCAATCTAGTCCATCTTACATTGTTATTTGAAATTGGGTTTTCACAATGGGACCGCTTGTTGTGGTTCTCTGCTCTGTTCTTTCCATCTGTATGAAGCTTCCTTGTCTCAGTATGATTAGCACTGTCTTCTATGGGATCTCATCTATTCTTTTTCATCCCAGTGTTATACATATATGCAACTGGTTCTACATTACATAAGTATATTGGTTTGTGTGGTATTTGAGTTGATAGAGAAGGGGAGGTTGAGGGAACCTTTTGGTAATGTCCTGTCTTGACCACACAAGAAGAGTTCCAGATTCATCACACAACCCATCACAGTTGGTGAATATAATGATCAATAGGGGCTCCATTTCCTGAATACCATTCCGAGAACAATGATGATCCAAAGGTTGAGTTAGAGGGATAAGGCGAAGTTCTTTTTAGCAGCTAATTAACAATGGGAGGTTCAGCACAACGGAACTCAATTGACCTATCTGGATTACAGCACATGAACCCAGAAGATAAAACTATCCTTTGATGGTATAGAGATGAGGCTCCAGGAGAAGAAAAGTAAATATATGTTGCTGCAACCGGCCACATTTAGAATCAGCTTTAATGGTAAAAGACAATTCTTTACAGATGCTGAGGCTGCAATACAGTTTTTATTGAAAATATGAACGGACGGGAAGGACATTAGTGCTAGACTTTCTAAGGGCTTCTTAAAGGGGCTATACTTTAAACTCCTTGCATAACGGATGATGCTCGTTTCTTTTCAGGTCACCAACGTTAGACAATAACCATGCACCAGAGGCGTTGCTAGGGGGGGGCTTTGGGGGCTATAGCCCCAGGTCTTTTGATTGTAGCCCCTGATAGAAACTCAGGTGCTACAACCAAAATGCTAGCTAGCCCCGAGTGCCACCAGTCCCGACATTAGCTTAGCCCCTGATCTTTTCCAGACCTAGCAATACCCCTGCCATGTACTGACATGTACTGTTAGAGGTTTGCTTTTTTGTGTTTCGGTGAAGCTCCTTGTCAGACTTGCGGATGGTTTAGTAACACTCCCATGATGTATAAGACATAGAATAGGATCATATGTATGGAGAAGGGCATCAAAGTTGCTGTGGGGAACCAGGAATGAGACACAGACAGAGACCTATGGTTCTGGCCATAAACCTTATTAAAATAAAGGGAGGTTTGGAAAATGCCTCTCTCCCTGCTCTAAGAGGGGATTCCCTACACCAAACAAAACTAACGATCTGTTGGATGTCAGAATGTTCAAAGAAAAACGTCCTGTGTCCAAAGTACTATTCTGGCCCTCATATTCTCACACAATTAACTCTAAGGTGAAACAGGGAATGTCTTTGGCCTGGAGTGATTTATAAATGTTCAAAAAGAAAAATGTGTAACTCCAACACAAAGGTTTCAGAAGGATAGAGGTCCTTATTACATAGGGCGGCTCCCTTACCCTGGATTTCTCTCCCCTCTGTTGTATATTCAAAGATATCAGTTCCTTGAATTTCTCTTAATATACAACACAACTGGTACACATAGCACTGTTTTTATCTTTTGAGGATACTTGGTGTATTTCTCCTGCCAGTTTTTCACTCCTTTTCTTGATCCACAATATAATTGGTTAAAAAAATAAAAATAAAAAAAAGGAGCCTGGCTGTAAATATCCCTCTTTGTCTTGTTAAAATACCTTTTGGACTTCCTTGTCAGGTTTTCATTCCTCTTTTCTTGTTCAACGATATAAATAATACGCAAAACAAATTGACTGAGTTTGTATCTCGATAGGATACCTGTACTCTCTTGCCAGGTTTTCACTCCTCTTCTCTTTGGTTTCAGAAAGCCTTTTGCTAGTCCTGGTATATCCTCCTCAGGACCCCTTGAGGTGATGTATTTCTTACAGCGGCCAGGCTAGTCTTGAATTCCCCCAGAATGACTCCCTTTGCAGATCTGGAGGTTAAAACTCAGTGTGTCACTCTTCAGGCACTTCACAGTACAGGCGCAATTTATTTGAAAAATAATTTGGAGTGCTACCACCCTACTAGATGCCTTTGTTCAACTTCCCTTGTGCTCCTACGAGTGCTGAGGTATCAGCGAGCCTGTCTAGGGGTTTGCTCATTCTCGGTTCTTGCTCCTATCCTTTGGAATGGGCTTCCTCTTTCTCAGAGAGAAAATTTGCCATTTCGCAGGGCACTTAAAACGTATCTTTTTTAATCGTTCCCTTTTCCACTACTAGGTTCTCTCCCCGCATGAATGTCTGCCTAGTGTTTAGCGCCTAGACCCCTAAGGGCCTTAGTTGCGCTTTATAAATCCTGCTACAATACAATACTATACACTGTTCAGTTAGTTTGTCCTTCCTGGTGTGCTTCCCCACCAGGGCTTTCTCACATGAACACTATTGTACTTGCCTGGTACACGCTCCTGCCAGGACTTTCTTACATGAACACACTTGCAACTTTGTCCTTGCCTGGTGTGTTTCCCTACCAGGGCTTTCTTATGCGACCACACTTGCAACTGCCTGGTATACTCTCCTGTCAGAGCTTTCTTAAACATGTAATACTTGGAATCTCCAATCTCAGCAGACATTCCCATCTCCAGCCCTCTCACTACTCCTTGCTCCTGGTCTGTTCATGCTCTCCCGTTCTCTCACCTGGACATCCTGGTTCACCCGGCTAAGCCCCCCTTCTCCGTCATGCGACCTATGAAGCGAATGTCAGTTGCTACTTTTCCCACCACCTTCATTGCCCCTCCCATTCCTGCCACTGACTCTCACTCTGACAACACCATACTAACCTTCAACTCTCCATCTCCAACACTCTGGACATCCTTGCCATGTCATGATGATCTGCATGAAGCATGCCTCCAAGCGCAACTCCTGGTATGTCTCTGACCTGGCCTCTCTGAAAAGCAAGTGCAGAGCTAATGAGCGACGCTGGCAGGCCTCGAGCACATCCTCTGACAAACTGTCCTGCTGACTGCTCCAAAGGCAATACAGACTTTCCATCTGCTCGAAGAAGAGGGCCTATATCCAAGCGTGCATCTCTAGGGCCACCAACAACATGGCCGATCTTTTCAAAATCAGCAAGGAACTCGCCAATCCTACTGCTATCTCCACTTCTCCTCTGCCTTCCCTGGCCCTCTGCACTGCACTGGCCTCTCACTTCATTACTAAAACTCGGGGCATCATGTCTTCACTCTGCTCTATACCACTCCCTTCTCGCTTGCCCGCTCTCCATCCTCCACTGGCCTCCCTTTCCCTGCCCCTCCTACTCACCTCTTTCTCTCCTTTATCACCTGATGAGGTCTCTAGAAAATTCCATTCTATAAAAGTCTCATCCAAACAGGTGCTCCGATGCTCCTCCAGAACTATAAAGGATAAAATTGTCTCCGTTGCTCTAGCCTTGGCTGATTTCTGCAATCACTCCTTTGCCACTTGATCCTTCCTGTTAATCCTCCAGCACCTTCTCCTAAAAAAGCCTTCCGTCAACCCCTCCTGCCCGGCTAACTACCAACCTCCATTACCTCCGTCCTGGGCAAACTCTTGGAGAAGCTGGCCATCTTCCATCTTATCCACCACACTGAATCTGTTGGTTGTTTCGACGACCACCAGTCTGGATTCAGAGCTGCCAGAGGCACGGAAACTGCTCTCCTGAACACCCGAAGACTTGCTCGCTAATTTCGATTCCAACTCTCCTTCCGTTCTCATTCTTCTTGACCTTTCCTCTGCCTTTGATACAGTCAATCGGGCCACCCACATAAATTGCCTCTGTGATACCCTTGGCATCATGGACCTGGCTCTGGACAGGTTGATCTCCTTCCATTCTGACCAACATTACCAGGTTAAACTGGGCCCTTTCCTCTCCTCCATCTACCTTTTCACCTGTGTTGTCCCTCGGGGCTCTATCCTCTCACCTTGACTTTTCAACATCGACCTTGACCCTCTAGCCCATTTTATCTCCGCCTTCTCTCCTAACTTCTGGTGTTATGCGGATGACACGCAGCCTTCCTTCAAACTTCCCCTCCTCTGCCTCCTCCTCTCTCATTCCTGACTGTCTGCTATTCAGGCATGGTACCCTGCGAACGATCTCTGCCTTAGTGCCAGTAAGATTGAGATCCTTATTTGGACCCTAGCTCACTCCTTCCATCCGGCCGCCTTACATGAGCCACCTCCCCGCTGCTCACCCACTTGCTGAGGCAAACAATCTTGGTGTCATCTTCGACTTCTCTCTCTCCTTCTCTCCTCACATCACAGACCTTGCCACAGCTTCACCTCCTCAGAGGCATTCTCCCTTCCACACCTTCCCCCAGAAACTCAATGTCTCCAGAGCTCCAGTCCTCTCCAGCAACAGCCTCTTCCTCAATCTGCCCAACTCCACCGGTGGCCACCTTCAACTAATCCAGAACAGGACTGCAAGACTTACCCTTGGCCTTAAGCCCAGGGACCGCATCTCTCCATCCCTAAAATCTCTCCACTGGCTCCTGGTTGCTATGAGGATCAAGTTCAAGATTCTCTGCATCTGGGGCATGGGACCCTGCTACAACCAACTCACTCTCCCTACATACCTCCCTGCTAGAGCCCTTCGGTCTTCTAGCACTAACTCTCTGCAGCTCTGATGCTTCCCCAAGCAGAGAGTAGGGGGTGGATCCCTCTCCTCCACAGGTGCCTCCTTCTGGAATGGCCTCCCTGCTCCTCTCAGACTTGAGCCGGATCTCCTTAAGTTTCCAGAACCTCTCAAGACCCTCTTCTCTTCCACCTTCTCTCTACCCCTCCCCCTGCCAATGTCCCCCTCTACCTCTGACTGGTTGCCTGGCTCCTTCAGATTCGACTAGTCTACCCCTCCACTTGGTCTCCCCTGAAAGCCCCGCCCACCCAACCCACACTTGCCTGCCAGGCTCCCTCCCCCTGCACTAGCCTGTCTGGGCCTGAACTCCTTGAGCCTTTTCAGCACCATCGCTCTCACTTAGCATGTGGACCTTTACTCCCCTGCAGTCTCTACATCGATATTTACAACATTGACTACTCGTCTACACTTTATGGTTACACCTTATGTAGAATGTTTTGTCCTTAAGCATCAAACATATCTGTCTCTTCTATTTCTGGGTGATTTTGTCATCAGTGAGCGTTAAGTAGGCTGTCGACGATGTATTCAAACATTTTTGCTGTTGCAATTTGCCAAGATGTTCGATCGCCACCAATGAGTCGGCACCACCATGTTTCTTCTTCTTGCAAGATGTTGAATCCCGGCATGCAGGCTCTACATTCCCCTTGCACTGTCCACCTGGCCTCCCCTGGCACTGGCTTAACCCACGGACCCTTCCGCTCTTAACGGCACTTCCCCCCTTGCCCACTCCCCCACACTTCTTGTTACTGCACTTGCACCTCCAAATGTCACAATGCTAGGTAGGACTATTTTTGTGTTTCTTCATCCTTGTATTTCATCCCCCTGTTCCTCCTGTCTTGTTGCGCCTTGAAACACCTAGTGTATAGGCGCATTGTAAACAGCCAGTAAATAAACTGCCTGGCATACTCTCCTGCCAGGGCTTTCTAAAATGCACACACTTGAAGCTTTACTTTGCCTGGTCTATTCTCCTTTCAGGGATTTTCTCATGTGGGCTCTGCATACACTTGTAAACGTGATGTCTTTCTGTGTTCGCTTTATCGAAGACTTTTTGCCTAGTAAACTATGCTGCCAGGGCTTTTCTTAAATGTGTATTGCATACACTCACAGACTTGAAAATCTCTTACTTTTCTTCTGTTTTCCCATTCAACATTATGCTCAGTGGCTTCTTCTCTTTACAGCACTTTATTCGCATTGTTTCACACGCAGTCTCTTTAAATGGTGCTCGCAACACTTCGGGAAAGTCAATTCTACATCAATTAAGCTACCAGCAACTTTCGTGTTAACAGGAGCCACGCGACTGCTCAGCAACAAGGTATATGTGATATTAGGGGAAAAAATACTTAAAATACACGCAAGCGTTTTATATAAATGTGTTATATCTCTCTTCTCTGAAAGACTTCCCACTTCTGTGATTAACTTCTACTCGCTTAGATGTATGTACAAGTGCAATTAAAGCTGGCTACAGTTACTGGCAAGTTATTTCTGTTGTTCAGGAGTACAGAGCTTTCTTTTCTCTTTTCGACTCCCAGTTACAACACTGCAGGCTTCTGCTGCTTCCAGGCTTGGCTTCTTCTCCTGCTACTGCTAGGGAAAATAATGGGATCCACACCCCTCTGCTGCATGGGTGTCTCTGATCCAGCCTCATCAAGGGAGACCCTTCCACTCTTCATCTTCCCTCAGCTTTTTTCTGCACACAGACCTTGGGAGAATGCACGTCTTCAGCTCTGCATTCACAGCACTTAGGCGCACCTGGAAAGACTGCCTGTTGCTTCCAGTCCCTTCCAATTCTGCCATAGCCAAACCGAGTTTGTGAGCACAGGATCAACTCAGAGCCTGCAGATTAAATCTGCTCTTCCTCTGCTCTGGCGTGCCTTCTGTGGTCACACTTCCTTGTGAACTGCCAGCTTCGTGCTTTGCTTCTTCTGCAACCTTCTCAGATCCTGCCCCAGCTTATTTCCACTACTACTTCTTGCTGCAGCCTTTTATGCTCATCAGGCGGGCTAATTGGTTTCAGGTGCATGCCCTTAGGCCCAATAGCCTGACCTAGACAAGCGCCATTAAGCTTGCCTGCCTGACTTGGATTCTTGCATGCCCCTTCAGCCTCATCTTCTTCACAGTCCCTGATCTCATTGTTGCGAGTGGCAAACGGCTATAAAAAGGGTAGGGTTACTCTACCACCAGGGTCGGGATCAGAAAGCGCCTGCCTTCCCCCCTGGCCACATGAGAAGGGTCCCAGACCAGGTTCTTGGGGGGAATCCCTTTGGATTCTTCACAATGTTTAGCCCTATTCTCCGCTTGCTAGAGAAAATCCCCAAGAAAAAGAATAACTCACTGGGCCTTCGATTAGTCAGAAGGTATCTGTTCTGTCCTGGAAGACTGGAAGACTGGAGCACCTCCTATAATGGCCCGATGGAAGGATATGATTAAACAGGTGTTCATAGAGAATGATTATTTGTAGATCAAATTTGTATACCAATGACAGAGGCTGAATTGAATAATAGCACTATTTTCTAGAATATGTTCATGTATCTCGAAACCTCCTTGATCAATGGAGGGATGGTATTACAATGCAGAAGGTGTTGCATGTTAAGATTAGATGGGTGGCCTACAGAAGATGGTGTCAGGGACTGCTGCATCGGAGCCCACATATATGAGACGGGATATGACGACCAGCTGTTCCCTCATTCCCTAGCTTTCCATCTTCCATTGTATGGATATCTGTGTACCCAGAAAGCAATGTCAGACATTTGATGTTAAATGGCTGTATTGAAAGGATGCATGTGTATTACCTATAAGTCTGTTAGTTGTGTGGCTCTGATGTAGAAAATAAATAATTTGAGTAATGACTTGTTTTTAGTTGATAGAAAAGTATTATTAATTTACAATCTTCCCCACTCTCTTTTACCATCTGGTGTTGTATTGCCTTTATTTAATGCTTTGCAAAGATAACAATCAA
This sequence comes from Ambystoma mexicanum, assembly GCF_040938575.1. Taxonomy (NCBI): domain Eukaryota; kingdom Metazoa; phylum Chordata; class Amphibia; order Caudata; family Ambystomatidae; genus Ambystoma; species Ambystoma mexicanum. Next base: position 671,138,417 of record NC_090936.1, read on the forward strand.
CTAGTTGAGTTCAGATTTCTATATATAAAGACATCTGACAACTACAGATCTTTCTGCTTTTTGTGCTGTGCCATCATGTATTGCAGACAGAAAAGCACGTCTCTACATTGGAAGTGCAGCTGCCCACCCAACTCAAGTTCCCTGTGGGGTCCCACAAGGCTCATGCTTCTACCCAACATCATACAACATTTATACAAAACCACTCACCATCTATATCCTCTGGACATATTGTATACCAATTATGCCAATGATACACAGATCCAGATTCCACTCTCGTAATTAGAAGCAAAACTCCGGCAACATCAACGGAATCTACATCACCCAAGCATGGATGGCCGCATATCAGTTCTGTCTGAACGACAACAAAACAGAAATCCTGATAGTGGGCCCCCCATTCTGCCTTGCAAAACTCGATTCAGCCTTCCGCTACTTCGACATAGATGCCTGCACCATCCTCGTGACTGCCTCTGTCAAAATATTTGACGTCCACCTGGACTCAGCCTCAGCTCACAGAAAAGCTGCACACGAGTTATCAACCAGAAAAAGCATCAACTTTCAAATTATTTCCATCACACTTTGATGTCTCTCTAACAGTGATGCGCCGTACCACAGAGGATCTCCAAGCGTAGCTTATCTAGACCTACAAGACCAATCCACAGCAACAAACTAACAATTTCATGCTTCAGACACAGAGCTGGGGGATCCAGCTTCTCAGCCATTGCCGCCCGTTTGTGGAACAATTTACCCCCTCACCTGCGCTTTGAGCCTCGATATTGGCCTTTTAGAAAATAACAGAAAGCTTATTCCATTGGTTATGAACCTATATCTTGATGTACAAAAGCGTCTGCTAAGTCATTGCGCTACTGCCCTACTGATTTCTAAATCGTACAATAATGTTTTCTACTGCCTGGAATCTTTCTGTTTGTACTACTTCCCCTCCCCCTACCCAGCCTCCCATCCCCTCTGGTCCCCTCCTTCTAGGCAACCAGCGCCTTGATGCCTGTTGGTGTTGGGTACTCTACAAATGTACAAATAAATTAATTAATATATAAATAAATACAAATTGAGGGAAGGTGCAAATGGGTAAATTACAAGTTTGAAAAATTATCAAAAACAAGCAGTTTGTGTGCAAGTGTGGTACTGCCAGAAAGTACATTTATGCCTACCGATTCTAACTATGGCCAAGCATTTATTTCAACATACATTTGCTTGCAATACAAATAAACCATACAAATCTGCAGATATCTTTTAAACAGATAAAGCAAACATTCCAAAACAAGACATAACCCCAATCCCAAAGTGTTATAAACCTATTTCTAGACCTGAATGTAATAAGTGTTGCAGCCTGTGTGGAGACTGAGAAACAGCGGTTGTCTTTGACAAATCCAATACTCTATGGGCACACCCCAGGCATGTTTGATAGGTACACAATCATGAAACATGACAATCCAAAAGCTATAAAGTGTTGACACAATACCTCTTCCGGAAAGCATATATGAAGATATTTCCAGCAATCGGTTGATGAGTCGAGACCAGAAGCCCATTGGAAAGTAAGGCATTTCATAGAGCCGAACAATAATCTCAGAATTTTCACAGTGGGGAAGCTCAACGGCAGGTCTGTGATCAGATAGGCTATAGTGAAAAAAAATTAAGTTACAAATTTGATGCATCTCATAGCATGTATGCTTCTTCTAAGCCTTAAAAACCAAACTGAACCAATACATGATATAATATGGTCAAACTAATGAGGGCATTTTGATTACATTTGAGGAACTAGATACACAATGTATTGTTTCCTGGGATTGTTGGAAATCACAAAGCAAAAGAAACGGTGATGGCTGGAAAGTTTAGAATTAATCTTAAACCTCTGGCAATTGCTCTGGGGAACAATCCCTGTAAATAACAGGATTCCTTTTACACAGACCTTCCACCCAGGCTATGGTGCCACAGTAATGAATAGTTTGCAACAGGATAAAGAGTACTGCACAAATTCCACTGCTGTTGTACCTATTTGTAATTTCCTGTTTTAGAATACAGTACTTATTTACTGGCTGCATCCATTCATTTAAATCAAGTGGGCATAATGAAGACAAAAACGGATGTTCCAGTTTTAAAGTATCCAAATATTTAAGTATGCCAACGTTTGCAGTTTTCTTCTCAAGGGCAAGATTGCTATACGCTGGTGAGTCGGTTTAAACGCGCAGATGATACGCCATAAAAAATGACTGCTATGGAGTATGCCTTAATTAAACATGGAGGGAATGTTTGTCAGAGGATTAATAACATATGTATGCACATAGGTTTCCTAATGCCTCACATCCTCCCTTGGTCTTCTGTTTGACACACATTTTAACAATTTCTTTTAGTAAATAAAACATACAGAGGCACAAAGTAATGGTGACATCAACTGAATTGTCTCACCCTATCCAGCAAATGGTTTAATAATAATAATAATGCATTTCTTATATAGCGCTACACACCCATAGGCCTCAGAGCACTGAAATAACAGAAGACATTATCTGAGAGTGCGACTCAATTTATCGACCTTGGAAGGATGAAAGGCGGAGTTGACCCTGCCAGGAATCGAACCTGCCCCAGCAAGCTGCGCACAGATATCCGGTGCAAGCCCGTAGCTCACTGTGCTATATGACTGGCAAATTATGTAATTTTCCTTTTTGCAAGAAAGTGTGGATTGCTAGGAGTTGCTAGTGAATTTAGATTCTTTGCATTTTAAGTGGTACAACGATATATACTCCACATGATGGTCATGAAGAAATGGGGCTGGACAAATTGCAATTTTACAATACTATAAATCAGAATACCCAAAGTTAAAATTGGTGGAAAAAAATAAGAAATATTCCACACCAGTTTAGCTCCTTGCATGATAAAGAAATGAGCAAACAAGTCCATAATATATACGCAAACAAACTTTGCACAACCATGAATTAGCTGTTTTCCTTATAAGAAAGCAATGAAACTGATATTGGCTCAGATTTAATGTTAATGTTTAACATGTAAAATATAAAGAAATATTTATTTGCATTGGATTTTATAACATTTTGAAAAAAATGCAAATCAGTTTATTTTATTTTGCCTGGTTGTAACTTAAACATAGAGAGAGACTAGGGGAATAAAAAAAAGGTCACCCCTAATACATTAAACACATGACACAAACAGACCTTTTCAAATGGTCCGGTAGGAGTAAGTACCAAGCACTACACTCTAAATGCTATACAACTCTATTTAAAACGGCCACCTCCTCTACTTCCCTCATCTCCAACTGTCTGTCTGCTATCCAGGAGTGGTGCGCCACCAATGACCCCTGCCTTAATGCCAGTAAGACTGAGATTCTGCTCATCGGCACACCCACTCCCTCCTTCCCTGCAGCTCTCTGGCCGGCCTCTCTTGGCCCTCTTTCTGCTCCCACCTGCAAGGCTAAAAATATTGGGGTCGTCTTCGACTCTACACTCTCCTTCTCTCCTCACATCGCTGACGTCTCTAAGAAGTCACACTACAAGCTACACTTCCTCAGAGGTATTCTTCCTTTCCTCTCCTTCCCCCAGAAGCTCAGTGTCTCCAGAGATCTGGTTCTCTCCATGCTGGACTATTGTTAACAGCCTCTTTCTAAATCTACCTGCCTCTACTCTCCGCCCTTTGCAACTTATCCAAAACAGAACTGGGAGACTTGTCCATGGCCTCAAGCCCAGGGATCGTATCTCTCCAGGACTGAAATCTCTGCACTGGCTCCCAGTGGCTGCGAGGATTAAGTTCAAAACCCTCTGCATCTTCCACAATGCCTTCTGGGACATGGGGCCTCAATACCAGTGGCTGCGAGGATTAAGTTCAAAACCCTCTGCATCTTCCACAATGCCTTCTGGGACATGGGGCCTAAATACCTTCAACTCTCTCTTCCTAAATACCTTCCTTCTCGAGCTCTTCGCTCATCTGCCTCCAATTCTCTCAGGGTCAGTCGATTCTCCAAGCAACAAGCTGGTGGTAGATCTTCCTCTTCGGCTGGGGCCTCACTCTGGAACAGCCTCCCTGCCTCCCTGAAACTTGAGGAGCATCATCTTCGGTTCCGTAAGCACCTCAAAAGTTTCTCTTCTCGTCTGCCTTTTCTCCTCTTCTCCCTTGCTGATTTCCTGGCTGACACAGAAACTGCTCTGGTTTACCTGGCCACCCTCCGATCTCGAACCCAGATCCCTCCCCCGCCAGTCGGTTCCCGACTACCCCTGCACTTGGTGACTGTTTTCTGTAGCCCTACGGTCCCACTTCCTGCACTTGACACCGGAGTCTGCACTTAACCTTTCACTCGCCACTTGCTGGCCACACTTTTATTATTGTTTATTTATGGTTTACTTATCTATTGTCTTATCGCATGTACCGCACTTTCCTCTTCCACTTCCTCCCGCACTTCTCCTCCTTCCCCTCCCTCGCACTTGCGCGATCTGAACGACACCTGGCCTAGTAGGATCGCTGTCTGTCTTCCCCTGTTTCCCGCTCCCTTGCCTCGGCGCGCCTTGAAACACTTGTGTATAGGCGCGTTATAAATGCCATATCATATATCAAAACACAAACATCTAAAAAATATACTCAAATGGTTAAAAGATCAACATCACCCAAAGTGACAAGAATTCCTAACACCATCACTACACAAGGCGTTTATATAGAACAATTCACACATAATCAGAACACCTTATGTCACTTAGTTAGATTATCTGAGTTTGACACTAAACATCAAATGGGTAAATTCTATGAAATGTTTGTCACAACTGCCTGACATGTTTCATCCTGTAACTATTTCTTTTTGTGTGACTTCTTCAGGGGAACGGTGGCACATGCAAATAAATTGCAACACCACATTCTGGTGATAATGTAGACTTCAATTAAAAAAAAATCAAAAAATCATGATACACCACATCCTACAGGAAAAAACAGAAATACATATTTCAATTAGTCAAGTTTTTGCCTGGCAGTAAACCATGTGCAATATGCTATTATTTAAATGTGGGTAAAAAGGTCCTGAATGCGCTAGCACCATTGTCATTGTAGCCTCTTATAAATTGCAGAAAGCTGCACGAGTAGTTATATAGAGCCTCGCCCTGGGCCCTACACTGTGCCCTAATCATGAAATTGTTAGTTTGAAATAACTACAGCCATGCACAAACCAATTCTACAATAATAATACAAAGCCTCTTGTTCATGTGTGTAATGAGAGATCAGGTGTATTGTGTATTAACCGTACATAACCATCTTAATACAGATAACTTTGACCATAAACAGAGTTTTGCATTATACATATGTTCGAAAGCCCAATAGTCAACTCTTATACATCATATGGTGTTAACAAATGTGTAATCGCCAGATAACGTACTTTACATTAGTTAATTACACCATATTGGAAGATACATCAACACGTGTTTTGACCATAGGCAGTTCTCAAGGCTACAATTTATCCCTAATCAAGTCTTATTCCTCCTTCTTGCTGTTGCACTAATTGACACATACACCAAAGCCCTTTTGCAACACTTCTACAAATCTTTGACTCATAGTGCCATAGCAATATTTAAATGCTATGACAACTATGCTATGGTTTTGATACTGTGTGTCACTTCCTGGATCCTCCATGGTAGGGATGAGAAGCTTTTCTGTAAGCTCTGAGTAAAATGTCCAATTGCCTCCTTTGGTCTGGGCCCAATTTTTGGATCGTTGTTAAGCCCCTTGACTCCATCTTTGGTACTTTCAGGATGCATCTCTGCATGTTCTGATTCATCGGTCACGATTAACGGCACTCCTACTGTGGGTTCAAACCATTGTTTAATAAGGTTTACATTATATTTCTGTACAGGGTGTCTTCTGTCTTCCTGTAGGCCACTGTAGGTAACCGCCCCACTATCTTGTTGATTGCATCGGGCCATCTCTGTGTGGCCAACAGCTTTTTTTCAGAAGTCAATAACAGTACCATAACATTATACCCTTTTTTGAATGTCTGCACGCATGTTCCCTGGTTAGAATAGGTTTTCTTGAACCCTTTGGGGCTGCTGTATATGTCCCAACTACCTCCTGTAGTGTCTGCATGGTTTGGGCCAGTTCATAAGCATACTCATTCAGCCCAAGTTCTTTAGCTGGTTGTTTTTCGCACTCTTCATTGAGCACATTCATTAAGGTCCTGGAGTTTCTTCTGAATAATAGCTCAATGGGTGTGAAACAAGTGGACCACTGAAGGGTGTTCTCAAGAGTCAGAGGTCTGGTGAGGTACCAATTTCGGTCTTATGACCACAGCATCTGCTTTATGGTTTTATTATATCTTTCTATGACAGCCTCCATTTGTGGATGGTAAACAGCCATTCTGAACCATTTTAGGTGGATGACCTAGCAAACTTGCTTCATTACCGTTGAAGTGAAGTTGGTCCCTAGGTCTATCACCATCTCTTTCAGGATACCAACTTGGGCATTGAAGGGTAGAAGGACATCACAGATGTTTTGTGCCGATGTTCCTCTTAGAGAAAAAGCTTCAGGGCATCGGCTAGCATAAACCACTACTACCAATAGGTACTGTGGTGAACCAGAAGGAGTCGGACAAGTTACTGACATGTTCAAGGGTGTTTATTAAAATAAAAGGAAATACGCCAATCTAGTCCCATTTAGTCCTAGTGCTATGAGGGACATTCCTTGGGGAATTTCATGAGGCTCTGCGAAGCCCTATGGCCCTCTAATAGGCTTGGTTCCTCTCTAGTCAGGTTTATCAGGCTCCCATAACCTCGCCGGCTTCCCCCAGCCTTGATTCTCAATGTTCGTACCTCTCAATTGTGTTTGCTTTTTTGGAAGCGCTCGCTTACCTGCTGTTGATCATCTCTGTGGCAAATATATTTCTGGTGTGGAGCTCATGGATCTAGGTCTTCTACAATCTGGTCTCTGTGTTGATTTCCAGGACCGAGGCCCACCAATGCATCCCTGTGGTTGCGCCACGAGATGAGACAGTTGCTTCTCTGCCCCTTTCCTGACCATGGCTTCCAGGTCGGTCAGGACACCAGCCTCTTGCAAGTTACTCGTTTGCACCCTACACTACTGCCGACTCTGGTCTTGCATGGCTCTGCCCCTCCAGGACGTTTTTCCGTCAGAGTTTTGCCTCTGTGTAGGATTTTTTCATCTCCCTCCGTAGGAGTTTCTCTTCCGTTTAAAGTTACTCTTGGTTTTATAGAGTGACAATCCGCTACGGCCCAAGCACGTTTCTGCTTGAGCAATCTCTGCAATCAGATGCCCACTCAGGGAAATGTCTCCCTGCACGTCTTCCGCTGCACTAACTCTGCACTTCAGATTGTGGGACAACCACCACCTCCGCTTGCAATGTAAGCACTGTGCAGTCAGATTTCTTCTACTACTGCCGCTCTGACTCCGGTTACAATTCCTTCTGCTACTCCGACCAGAGCCACGTCTCCAGCTACTACCAATGAGCTGCACCTGCTTGGACCCTTTAATGCTCTCAGCCTTCTCCAGGTGTGGATCATTAGACCCAATTGCCTGACCCTTACTACTAAATTGCTCTACAGTGCTCTTCTTCATTCCAGTACTTCTGAGATTATGACACTTGTAGTCTCACTGAGCAAAATAAAATTGACTTAAACTTCTTAGTCCTAAATGTAGAATCATCTCTTTAACTCTATTTAACATGCACTCATCAGATTTTGCCCGAGAAGAGAAAGGCAGTTGTTTGTAACCTTATTTCTACTTTTCCCTCCCATAGACCTCTGAGGAACTTTAGAGATTTTGCTGGCTTCTCTTTCCCTTTTATATCCATGGGCGTCACATCAGCCTCACATCTATTAACTGACAAATTAGGGGGTTCAGGTGAATCATAACGACAATAGGCCATTAGATGTTTTGTCCATTCTCAAAGTTCTTAGTTTTGTTAGAAACATACCGGGTCCTTTCTCCTCCCAGGTAATCCTCCCAGGGTTAGGATCAGGAAGCGTCTGCCTTTCCCTGGCCACCTAGGAGGAGGAGATTTTGGCAGGGTTTCAGTGAGGGATCCGTAGGATTCTTCACACTATCTATTGAAAAGTTTCCTTAATAAGAGGCATGGTTCAAAATAGGGCAAGTTAGCACTTCAGACATTGTTGGCAGTATGGGAAACCCAGTGGCGGGAGGTCTTCACCCAGGAGTAGAATATGGACGCTTTGGAGAGGGTAGGGTTTTATGTCCCCATTTATACATCTTACAAGCATCAGGGTTTTTTTCCCCAGTGAGGGGTGCTGTGCACTACAGCTGTTTGTAGGCTCCCAGAGTTGATCATGCAGCAAAATAGCTGTTTCACCAAACGCGGTGAAATGGCTGTGATGAGGTGGGCAGCTACCATTTGGAAAGGACCAACATTTTCTCCTGTTTCGAAATGTAATAAGTGAATGTTAATAGTTAATATTTGTCAAAACAGCAGCTGCAAAATGCACTAACTTATAACAGACTAACAATAGCCCAAAAAATCTTCCTACTCTAGACAGATATTCCGGCACTAGTACCCCATAGGCCAGTTAAAGCCTGACCGTATGGAAGCTCAGAAAGTCGCCGTTTCGAATACCAGCAAGCTTAACTCAGCTTTTTGAGAGGGTGGTGTATGAACAGAGCATGGTGAATTGCAGCAGATATTTTTCCTGTGTGTTCTAGGGAGGGGTGAGAAAAGCACAAGGCAGATGGAGAAGGGTTTTACAAAGACATGTATTTGATACGTTTTTATAGTGGGGAGGGGAGTTTTTCAGATATTTGCATGTTAACTATGGTGACCTCCTGCATCCTTCACACTGTAGGCAAGGCATAGTATCACAAGTATGACACTGACACAATGGATGCAATTTGTAAAACCTTTATTGAAAATGTTGGGTGTGATGTGAGTAGTCTCGACCATCAAACGATAAACAAAACTGTCCTAGTGGAGTCTGTCAAATCAAAATGGCCTATGCTAACAAAACCTAATGCCTGCCCTATCGCTTGTAAAAAAGTGTAAAAAGGAGAAATGAATGTGTAAACCCGCATTTATTCAGGGTTTGTTTGGTGTTTTCATGTTTGTGTTTGGGCGGGCATTTTTCCCGCGCTTATGGGTTTCTGTGAGGGACAGGTACAAGTGAGGTAATGTTACCTCATAGCTGTCTTGAGCTCCCTGCAGGAAACGCAGGTGGTAGGTCCCCTGGGGACATGAAATCAAGAGGAACTCCTCGAACGGGGAGAGACAGGAGATGGAGAAAAGTGGGAAATCCCTGGGCGGTGACGCCTTCTCTGTGGAGGAAAATCCCCATAGGCCGCTCGCTTTCCAGACCCGCTTCTCGCTCTCCCCTTCCCAGGGTTGAGAAAGCGAGGTGAGCCAGGAATCGGAGGCGAGGGAGAAGGCTGGTGCGTGCTATGAGTGCCGGCAAAGCTCTGTGGGGGACAGAGCCTTGCTGCTTTCTTCCCGTGCCGTATTGCGGGTTCAAGGTAGGAACGGGAATTTGTGAGGGGGAGTAACGGATAGCATACGTGCGTGTGTTGCTGTACTTCCCCCTCATTTTGTCTTTACCGACATTCTGGACTGATTTAATCGAGGCCGTTCAGCGTGGAGCATGCAGCAGCCTGTTTTGCGGTTGGCCTCTCGTGAAGTGTGGCAAGAGATTTCACCTCAGCCCAGCTTACAGTGCCCACTCGGGGGTACTGTGTGTTGGGCCCCCTAGGGGGCTGTTTCATGCATGTTCAATAACTGCACAGGAGCCATTGTATACTTCCAACCTTCCCTTTATTCCTCCATTCCGTTACTGCCTTTCCTTTTCCCTGCTCCTCTCTTTCCTCCTGCCTCCCGCTTCCTCCCATAGTCCTGACCCTCCCTCTTAAAGGGGCTCTGTCCTTTTCCCACCTACAACACCTCCCCCTTGCTTAACATGAGGCTTCCCGGGTCACATTTGCTCGATGAGACGTTGGGGTCTCTTTGTGGCTCGATGGGGCCTGCTTGGATGCTCGTGAGTCTCTTCCACGCTTTCTCATTGTGGTGTTTCATGAGTCTCTGCTCTCTCCTTTTCTTTCCTCTCGATCGCTTCTCCTTTCGTTGGTTCATGCTCTTCAAAGTATAGCTTGTGGAGGAGGGAGTCCTTTGGCGTAATTTTGCCGTAATTCTCTGTCGTAGTTATTATTTGTTCTTTGTCCCTTGTCGCAGGATGGGGTCTGCGTGGTTCATCTGTCCTTTGGCTTTGCTCGCTTCTCCCGCATCTTGCTCGGGTATGCAGTCCTTCTTGTGGGTTACTTCGAAAGACCTATAGTGGACGCTGAGGAGTGCGTGCTGTAGTGCTGTCCAGTGACAGACGGCTGTGCCCTCTGGCGCGACTCGGTATCATGCGGACGGTGTCGGGCACTCTGCGGTCTCCTTGGGTTGGGTCACGTCGTGACTGTCCCTTAGGCTGTTCTGTCTGTGCCGTCCTCCATTGGACAGCATGGTTTTGGGGTTTGTCTAGGAGGTATTCTTCCGCCCTTGTCTGGTAAAGTTGCCTTGTGCCGACGTTTTCTGCGACTTCCATTTCCCCCTCCCTGTACGATATTTCAAAGGGTACTGGGCGGTTGTGAAGCTCATAGTCCTCTCGCAGAACGGGTGGTGTTCGTGTGCCAAGTGCCAGTCTGTCCCCTTTGTGGTGGGCTACCTCAGGGTAGAGGGGGTGTTCATGCCTGTGACCTCTGGGTGGGCTGGTGTTCATGGCTTTGATGTCCTTCCTGATGTCTAACTGTGCCCTAGGTGTATTCGAGTATCCTGCCTGGGCTGGTGGTGTGGGTTGGCATGCTGAGCTTGTGGGTGGGCTTGTTCTGCACATTGCCTGAAGGTGACCTGCCTGGCCACAGCGCCAGCATGTTCGTCCAAAGGCTGGGTATGGTTGTCTGCGTGTGCGTTTCCACCCTCGCCCGAGGCATTGCTCTTTGCTTGGGCTTTCTTGCCGGTGTCTCCTAAGTTTCCGCCTTCTCCAGGATCGAGTGGGCTTAGAGAGTCGCGGTTGCTCTTCCGTGAGGGCTGCGATGGCGTCACGTTCCACTTTCCTTTCAATGGCGGCTGCCTGTGCGTCATCTCTCTCGAATGTTTTTGCCATAATGAGTATTTTCGCTAGAGGTACAGGCTTTTTGAGAAGGTGTTTTCTGAACGTTGACGAGGTGCACCCTTCTATGATCCTTAGTCTTATGGCTTCTTCATCATTAAAGTTGGCGAAGTCGCAGTCCACTATCTTCTGCTGGAGACGTACGACGAACTCTCCAATTGATTCGTACGGACGCTGCCTGTGTTGGTTGAATGCAAGGCGTTTGTAGTCTTTGTTGGAGCCTACTATGAGTTTGTCGTTGACTGCATCGAGGAGGCGTTGGTACATAGTTTTGTCTGTTGCTGGAATTGTCTTGATGATGTCCTTTACCTCTTTTCCTACCAGGTTCCTAAATATGCTGAGTTTGTTTGGCGGGTCTTGGTTCCCGATTGCACCTAGAAAGTCTTCAAACTCCTCGACCCATTCTACCCATCTTGTTCCTTGGTTGTGGTGCGGGTGCAAGGCGAAGGGGTCCGGCCTTCTCATGGTGGCAGCATGTGATGTGGGACCCAGGTTTGCTAGGGCTTGCGCACCTGCGTCAGCATCTGCTTGTGCTTGGTCAATCATGGTGTGGGCGTGTTGTGGTGCTCGCGTGGTAGTTGGTCCTTGGTTGTTGCTCCTGGCTTTCTGGGTGATCATGGGTGGTCAGTTGGCCTGTGGCGTGATTACTCGTGTCCTCGGGTTGGACAGTGGCGGCTCAGGCACAGCTTTACTCTTTTGGGGCTGTTGGCAGTCTTCAAATGGGTGCCCTTGGTCCTCTGCAGTGATGCGAGAGGGGTGGTGGCTTCTTACCTTGTGGTTATCCTTGTGGTGTTGCTCAATCGTGTTGTTATTGCCCGTCTGTGGGCTTGTCCATTTTCTGCACCGTGGCCTGCGTGGCTGAGGCCACGAGAGCATCTCTTAGCTGCTCTAATGCTGCATTGAGGTTATAATGTATATATTCGCTGGGTGGGTGGCTCTGGGGTTTTGGCATGGGGTGGGTGTCCCAGTTAGTGCCCTCTGTTTCCAATGGTCTGGTTGTTTTGTTAACATTGCTTCTTTTTTTCCTGTGCTCGTAGGCACGTTTGTGGGCAGCTCGCTGGGGCCGACGGGATTGTTGTTTGGTAGTCTTCCAGTGGTTTGTTTATTTGTTTTTCGCTCACGGGAGTGTACTGGCATGCATTATCTTTCTTTGCTGTTGGGCTGCTGACTGCCACTGGGTGTTGGTGGGTCGTCGGTGTCTTGGTTGGGGGCCACCCTGTTTTTTTTATTCTGTGTGCCTGCACTCGCGGGCGTTTTGGCGTGCTTTTGCTGGCAGTTCGCTGTGGGGGGGAGGGTCGTGGGCTTCTTACCAGCACCTGGTGTTTCCCTTCTGGGTCGCTGCATTCCGCTCCAGTCCCCCGGGCTCCTCCATCCGTTTTCACGCCTGCTGGTTTCCGTGGCGGCTTCCCCTGCTGCTTCCCCGTTCCGCTGCTGCTCCGCTTGCTTCTCTCTTCGGTGCAGCAGCGGGGTCCTCAGCATCCACTCTTCTGTGCGCCCACCGAACTGTCACCACTGGCGCATTGGTTCTTCTGCTACAGGTGGCGTTGTCGGCACCTTCTTTCCTCCTCTGCTTGACTGGGTGTCTACTGGGTACGCTCGGTCCGTCACCTTGCTGCTGGGCACATCTCTTCTGTTCATCCATTCGCATGGGGTGACTTCTACGTTGTGTTGCTGGGCTTCAGGTGTCCTCTCCCTTGTTGGCAGCTGGGCGCGCAGCTCCTGTTCCCCTCTGCTGGGCGCACGGGCCCTACCTCACTGCGGGCACATGGGCCCTCGGGTGCTGCTGGGCACACGGGCCCTCTGAAATTGCTGGGCGGTCGAGTCCTCCACTGGGCTCATGGCCCTCCTACGTTGCTGGGCGCACGGACCCCCTACGCTGCGGGCGCACAGGCCCCCGGATGCTGCTGGGCATACGGGCCCTACAAACAGATGGGCGCTCGGGCCTTCCTTCACTGCGGGCACGCAGGCCCCCGACCACTGCTGGGCACACTGGCCCTCCGTTATTGCTCGACAGGCACACGGGCCCTTTCCACCTGCAGGGCACACGGGCCCCTGAAATTTGTTGGGTACGCAGGCCCACCTCCTTGCTGGATCTGCGAGTTCGCTCGCACTGCCGGACGCACGGGCCCTCCTGATCTGCTGGGCGCTCTGGTCCACCGCTGCTGGGCTCACGGGCCCTCCACTGCTGCAGGGTTCATGTCGGCCTCGTCGCCAGTTGTCGCACAGGAGCCATTGTATACTTCCAACCTTCCCTTTATTCCTCCATTCAGTTACTGCATTTCCTTTTGCCCTGCTCCTCCCTTTCCTCCTGCCTCCCGCCCCCTCCCATAGTCCTGACCCTCACTCTTAAAGGGGCTCTGTCCTTTTCCCACTTACAACACTGTGGGTTGGTAGAAAAGCAAAGTGGATCTAAAGGGGCGGGGGGGGGGGAGAGAAAGCGAGATGGAGAGAGATTCCTTTTTCTCTCCCTCCCCTGTTCAGGGGAAGGCATGGTTGCATATGAGCCTGGAGAAACAGAATAGGACCAAAGATAGGCAGCCGGCCTAGCCCACCAATTCTACAGCGCATTGCCAAAGTGACACAGTGGTGAGGGAGGAGGACAGTTGGTCAGATAAAATTCTGGTGTCAGGATTTAACAACCCTTTGCTCTTTATGGGGTTGAAGCAGGCAGGGTGTCATTGATCTACCAGTCTCCGACACTGTATAATAGGTGGTTTCTGTGGGGTTATGGTATGCTCCTTTAGGACATAATACATTTCTCACCAGTCAATGGGTAGTGGTTGGGTAATGTCCCGTTTAGTCTGATCATGTATTTGTTGGTCTGTGTCCAGAGGTCTTGTGTGTCTATGTGGTAGTCTGCAGCTACCAGGAGTTTAGGAATACTGGTGTGGGCTCAGGTCATTACAAATTCAAAGGGAGGCCAGTACTCTTACAGTTACTGAATTGATGCTATTTCATTATTTATTGTCACAGGTAAATGAACTTGCACCCAACACCTATCCTCCCAGAGTGCTGAATTGATGCCATTTAATTATTTGTCAGATGTCAATGAACTCATGGCACCTAACATTTATTTATGTATGAAATATTCCAATTCAACAACCCTCTGCCCAGATCACTGAATTGATGCTATTTAATTATTTATTACTATGTCAATTATTTATTTAATGCATTAGTGGAGAGCGCACCACTAGAAGGGCACAGAGGTGTAAAGGTGTTAATGTTGTAAGGAGAACCAGGTTTTTACCCATGCAGTTAAATAAAAACAAAACGGTCCAAGCACTGCAAATGTACTAAGGCTGTGTCTGTTAATTTAACCATGTTCTCAGGTGCAACGGTTAGTCACTAGGGCTGACCAACTAATGGATAGGGCCCAAACCACCTCAATGCACCCTGCATATACAGAGGTCTGCATAGGCCAGTATAAGATGGTTCACAATTTATCCCCCTAGGTTTTCGTTTGCACATGTGTGCAGTAAGGTGCAAGTATCCCCGGCTCAGGTACCATACAGGTTGCTGCTCACTCTTCATACATAATTAAGGGGAGAACCACCTATCATATGCAAAGGAGAAATCAGTGTTCAAAAGGATAAAGATAGTTTAACCAGCTCTCCTCCTCATGTTAAAACTCACATAGTAAGGCTGTCCTTGTAGGCAGGATGACACACTATGGCTCGGTTTCGAACATTCTAAGCAGTACCAAACCGTGGATTGAGGCCCGCCTGGCCTTCCAGGTTGAAGTCTCTTTCTTGACTTCTTAAAATGTATCCCAAGGTAAAGTTCACAAAGGTCCCCCTCAGCGGGGCTCAGACCTCTCAAGTCAGAGTTCAACACAAACTTGCAAGGGGGCTCCCTTCCCCAAGCTTATTGTGCTTCGGGTCTCCCTCAATCGGGCCCGGACAGCTTTCGGATGCCAAAGACTTTCGAATGTACTTGTCAGACCACCGCAGGACCACTTCGACTCAAGTTCACATTTACTCTATCGCTTAATTCACTTTCACTGTTTGTTCGCTTTATAGCTTCAAACAATGTACCTTTCACGGAGACATCCGAATGAGCTACTTCCTTTCATCGGACCACTCTGCTACTTAGTATCGCTAATCTCACAGCTGCCTTTTACTTCAAAGTTCATTCACAGCTCTGCCTTTCTTCGCATCTCAACCACACGCGTGCAGGCTTCACTGGTGATATAATGTTTCTACTTAATTCGCTTTAACACACACCAGTCTCTCAGGTCGCTTGCTAACTCACCGACTGTGTGCGCTTTCTTCTTGTTTTGCGATTTCCAATTCACGAGTGAAGGTTCGTACCACAAGCTTGGCCTCGCCTCCCCAACTCTGCCGTTCACCCGGGAGGGTCGCTGGCGTCCTTGAAACACAATGTAATCTTCTCTTGTGGGATCTGCCCTTCTCCACATGTCTGTCGCAGACTGTCAGAGACAACCTCCAGTAGGGAACCCTTGGGGTTTTCGGTACACTGCTTGCATCCCTTGGTCTGTTGCCCTGCTCCAGTAGGTGTGCCTTCGTCCTGCAAGTTCTGCTCATGCCCGTGTTCGGCCTTGTTCAGAGTGTGTCTTTAGGTGTTGACTTTTATTTGTGTGAGGAGAGCTAAATGGTATCAGGTGTATACACTTAGTGTAAAGTGCCTGACTTTGCCTGACCCGATTAACAGGACATGTCCAGTACAATGTGAGAGAGTTAGTTTGGTTACTCTCAGTCACCCTCTTCTTCTGCCCATTGTTTGTGTAAAAAGGGGATGGGGAGAGTTGGATCTTTGGAAAAACCTACAAAATAGGATGGGGTAGATGAACAAAAAATGGGGGGATACCGCGTCTCACCATCGGCTGTTTCACTCCCACTCCCAGAAGACCCCTCACCCAGGTGATCCTCCCGCACTGGTCCACCCCCAGGAACTGGATCCAAAAGCGATGGCCGTGTCCTGGCCACCAGAATGACAAGTCCTCGAGGACCAGCGGGTGAGACACCCTTTGGTTTCTCACAACACCCACTGCAATGCTTATCCATGTGGCCTGGGCAAATAGGTGTTGCTTGATATCAAATCGAAAACATAACATTAACAGTAAATCTCCAAAATGAAAATGATAAAAAACACATAGCTGCTTTCTGACCCTCGATTTGAAGGTCTGGCACACATTTAAACAGAGAAATACGTGCGCATTATAGGCTCTCTAGAATCACACAAGGTAGTGTCAGAAAATGATGACAGCACCCCACAAATAAACTTTAATTGCACCCTCTAAAGATCTTGATTTATCAAGGCATCTTTAAAATAAGCAATGGTGAAAGCTCAGAGGCACCTTGAACAGATAGAGCCAGGGAAACGAAACCACAACAGGACATGTGAAGCCCTTGCCCCAAAGCGGCAATTCTTGTAGAGATGCTGCTTTTGCACTGCTGTGAACATGTAGGACATGCAACCTCCCTAAACTCTACTTTGTTTACAGATTTCTATCTCAAACACTGTAAAGACTGGAGGGGGGTTGCTGTACTCCTGCCCTCTATATGGCAGGGTAGAAGCACAGAGCACCCCAGTCAAGGTTCTCTATTTGGTAGCTTGGATGAGCAACCACGGCTTAAGCTCTCAGGAGGCGATGCAGGCTGATGCTTAAGTACAGTGTAGTCCCCAAGCCCCCACAGAGGAATGTCCACACACTAGGTTATGTGATAACAGTTATTTATATAAATAAAGTTCAAATATATATACACAATTAATAACACTTTGCGCTTTGGAAAATCTAATATGATAAATATGTACAATATCTATGTGGTACCACAGTTCACTCTTGACTCCTTTAAAATGCACCAACTGCTGACAGTTCTAATGGCATACAAATCAAACAGTAATGGATATCAATATAGGACATAGGAAGGAAGACAAGTTAGGTTAAACAATGGCAGAATACTTTGTCCCACTACCATGAAACAGTTCTGTGTGAGGATCCCACCACCTGGGCAAACTGTAAAAGTGTATCAACAAACCGGACCATTTATGTTTAACATTGTTTCCTGCTAAAATGTTCTACTACCCCAATGTACCTGGGTTTAGCATAGTTTCTTGGACGGTTTGTCGACGGATCCCTCTTAGGTGAACTCCCTTTAAAGCAGGAGCCACAGGGCGGCAAGATTCCTCAAAGAAAATGTGAACAATGTCGTCGAGAGAGCAGCTTCGACCTTTGGTCGTGGACTTCCTGTGAAGATGAGGCATGCAGTGCACCTCGATGATGAGAGTGAGTTGCTGCAAGTCAGATCGACGAAGAACGTAGGCCCGGCAGTGGGCGTCGGCCTCAACGATCGGGACTCGATCACAGCTGGCTTTCAGATCTCCGTTGGTCTTTGTTGACTTCGGGTTCCAAGAAACCCACCAGCGGATTCTCCTCAGATTGTTGACGACCTCTACTTTATTCAGAAGGACAAAGTGGTCTACGGTGATGGCAAGGGAGTCCTTTGTTGCAATGTCTTAGGCAATTGTGGAGCGTTGCAGCTTCGGTCGTCTAGCAGCACGGCGTCAAGCTGTCCCCGCTTCAGGGCAACACGACTCGACAGGCTTCCAGCGGTTACGGCGGTCCTCCGAACCCTGGTCGACATCGATTTCCGGATGCTTCATTTCAGATTCCTCCGTGGTCCCAGTCTCCTGTCGACAGTCTTTCAGGACTGGCTTCCAGGGTGCCTTGGTGAAGATTAGCTTCACACACACAGATACCAGACACCCATAACATGGAATGCATATTGGTCACACACTCCATTCACCCAGGTCCCACCCCAAGGGGTACCCACAACATACAGTCACTGGGAAGGCTCCAGCCAGTCCAGCCTGGACTTCCCCACAATACCATATATGGTTCTTCCACCCAATAGCCAGTCATGGGAAGGGACAGAGTCAGGGCTTCCCAGGACCTTGGGAAAACAAGTTAACAGGTAATAGAAACCAAGAGGCCACAGTAACCATCTTGTCTCCCATCAGGAATCCACTGATTCCTATGGAAGGGCCTGGGTATCCCAACATGGAGGATAATCAGAGCACCTGTCAAATTCTGCATGGAGCTATCACCAGCCCATACCCTGCTCTGTGGGCCACACACACACACACATGCCCAAAAACATACACTAGGGGTACAGGGTTGTACCCCCACCCATGGGTGCCATAAGGGTATCCCAAGGGTCTGTTCACCACAACTAAAAAGAGGAAGATCTGCACTGCTAGGAGTCACACGTGGACTCTTGTGCAGAATACACCACGGAACACGAATGATAAGGGAGTACAGGACAAGAACATGGAGGCCATGTCCCTCCAATGCATTTCCAGCATCACAAACACTTACAATAATTCTATCTGCTGTGTAAAATACACAGTAGAGAGGAAAGCTGTGAAGGCATCTTGAAGCAAGACACAGAAAACAAACTTACAGTTCAAACAAAATATATTTAGTAACTTAAATGTCAGGATGGTTGAAGGCCTATGCTAAGGTGGGGTTTCCCTACCTGAACAAAACTAAGGAAAGTCTGTGTCAAATAGTTAAACGTAATAGTCTGTGTCCAAAACCTATTCTTGTCCTCACAACCAGAACAAACAAATGTGTAGAGATATCAACGTCAAAGTAAACAGTGCTCAACTTAAAGTTTTGAGCTTCCTCGAGCTCACAGCTTCCTTTCAGCTCTCCTTCCGCAAGAACAACAAAAGTTACATAAAAAGGAGTCTTAAAGTTTGCCTTTTTCTCGTTCAAAAGTAACATGATTTAGAGTCAATCCTGGGGCTCCCTTTCCCAAGTTTCAAACACAACAATCCAAACAAAAGAGGGGGTCTTGAGATCCCAACCCCAAGATAACATAGGTAAACTTGCCACGCCTCAGGATTCCCTTCCCCAAGGCTTCACTGTCTCACACAGGTTTTCTTGACACTTACTCCTATGCCTCAAGTTACTTTCACTTGCCTCCCTTTATTGGTTCCAATGTTAAGGTGTGCTCTTTTGGCTTTTCTGGTTTATCCATAGTTGCCTCGTAGCTCTGCACTGTGTCACACAAACCCTTTTTAAATGGCACAATAGTCAGTTGCAGTTCATATTTTAATATATCTTTATGCTACTTGATTATATTCAGTTTCAATATTTGGATCCGTTTGTTGTGCAACACATATTTAGCATGCAGCGTTGAACTTGTTTGCTTCACAGTTAAATTTCCCTTTTTAGTTCAATATTCAATTATGCGTTCACTTCTGAGTTCACTTTAGTGTGTAACAGGCATTCAGCATTCAGTGTCTTATAATGTAAAAGTTCTCTTTCAGTTCGGTATTCAATAGGTATTCATTTCCTTTATATTTCCTTTTAGTTCAGTATTCAATAACTGTTTTCCATATTTTTATTCTATTGCTGAAGACTTGAAAATGTTCCTGCAAGGTTTGCGACCACTTCAGCAAACTTTAATTGATTCACAAAGGAAGACTTTGCAACGTTTGGAGGCTTTCGAAAACGTGTCTGTTCCTTTAACAAGGCATGCCAACACGCTGCTATATTCTATCAGTTGCAGCTTCATAGGGAATAGCGCTTCACTCGCGGTTACAGTAACACAGGATTTCTCATTCTGAAAAACTCACTGGTTCACTTTGGAGTCTTCTTTTGCATTGTGCAGGCCACAAACCGGACAGCTTCAGCACAGGGGGATTCACTCTGCCCCTCAGAGGCTCCCATGCTCTGGCAGCACCACAGGCGAATGAGCAATCTCTTAATTGGAACAAAGGATGACCCTGCATCTTGTCTCCTTCCCTTTCCTCGCCTCTGCACAATGGAGCTCCTTGCTCCCACTTCACATTCACCCAGACCCTCAGTTGCTCGGGTCCTTGGGGAGTTTCTATGGTTGCAATGCGGCTTCCATCTAGTCCCATCAGCGTTTCCTCTTCCTCTCCTACACACAGGTTTGGATCCTTTCCATTAATTGCCTGACTATAGTTAGGAGTGTTAGCAAGACATTGCTGATCTTAACAATATACTCTTCTGAGGCCCCTCGTCTCAGTACCAAAGTGGTGCATGTTGGTGTGCATTACTCCTAGTCGCCACTTCCTCGTCCCAGTACTGTCATGTGTGGCAACATTAGGGGGGCTGATTTAGAATAGCCCTTAAAGGTCAGGGAGGGTTGGATTTCTCATTATTTAATCTTTTTCTGGTGCACCTGGACTGATGGTAATTTGTACTTTTTCCTTGATTAATGGAACCCGGATAACAGTATCCTATTACTGTCTTTGGAATAGAGGGTTCCTTTAGGAAGGGACAAGAGAAATACTGTGTCTCGCCTGAGTATGCCTCTTTCCCAATCCCCAAAGACCCTCCATCCAGGTGATCCTCCCTCGCTTCTCCACCCCTAGGGTCATGATCCAAGAGCGAGGGCCCACCCCTGGCCACCTGTGCAGAAGGTCCCAAGGGAGTGGAAGTGAGAATATCCTCAGGTTCCTCACAAAGCCCTTAAAAGGGAACGTGTAGGGAGATAGGCCCTTAATGCACTGCACTCCAAATTCATAGCTGGCTTCCCCGCCCCCAAACATGCCATAATACAAAATTTAAAAAGCAGATCCGAAGTTAAAAGCAAATGTCATGCTGTGCAACACATTTCAATATATAAGGTTTTTGAGGTGGCACATAATGGTAAGTAGAACGAGTATTGGGTTGGGCCGGCAAGTCACTGCGCAGATTACCCTCTAGCCTCTTCTCAAAAGTGGCCATTATGAAAACAATGAGTAACTGACCTAGAAAGCGTGGCTTGCACATTAGCCTCAGCCTGGGGTTCTGCCTGGTCCAACTCGCAATTAACTTGCTCTCAGTCTCAAAGTTCCTTTAGAACATCACAATATATTCTTCACAGTCTTTGTATCAAATCCTTTGGGCAACATTATAATCATCTTCACAATATATTCTTCACAGTCTTTGTATCAAATCCTTTGGGAAAAATTATAATTATCTTCCATATGGGTTTCACTCTCCCCTCGAAAAAGAAAACTATTGTTTTAAATGTTTCAATCCCTCCAAGATTACATGAAAACAGTTCTTTCTTTCCCACCATCGTCGCGTTGGGACTCCACAAGGTCCTATGGCTCTGTGGCAAATATCGTATTCCTCAATCAGAAAACTTATCTTACAGTGTGTGTCTGCTCGTGTAATGCAAGTTCCCATGGCTTCATGCTCTTTGTTATATAGTCGGCATAAACTTTACAAATATGCAAATAAAGGATTTTAAAGCCATTTCAACAAAATACCAGTCAGAGGTATAACTAGATATTTTATTTCACTAAGGAGCAACCAGTGACAGACTTTATTGCACAGGGTGCTCGGTGCAAAAGTGTAAGGTGTGCAGCTACTATTTGCATGCATACATTGCAGCAAAAACATCAAGCATCGTGCGGTCAGAAAAGGCAACTACTCCCCAAAAACTATGCCTATCTTTAATCCTGTGTGCAGCTTCCATTTCCATTCATTGGAGACTCAGATATATTTCATTATAAATAATGGAGGGAAAAGCCTTCTTGCTCATGGTGCTATTGAGTCTTATTTGCCTGCTGTTCCATGTTATTTTGACCCGAAATTGTTTGTGTCCATTTTAAGGATTTTCATTTATCTGCACACTGGGCAGTATGAACAGCAACAACACATGCAAAGCATTCCCCTTCTCGGCAGCACGAAAAGGTTAAGGTTTGAGCCCTGAGAAAAGAGGGAGGCTCTTGCCCCCTCAAGATACAGCCTGTTTACACCACTGATGCCAGATCATGGTTTCAAACACGGGACATGTAGACTCAGACTTTCACCTCCATGGGGCAGACTAAAGTTTTGTATGTTAAATAATCAAATGTTTTTATGTGACAAAACAACAAAATGTCATTAATCACCACACTAATTTGAGAAGACAAGTAGGTACACACTGTTCTAGAAGTACATGCATGCATCTTTGTAGTCTTGCCAGAGGGGTGCCGTGGCGTTTGAGATAGGGGTATATTCAAGCACAAAGGCATGGAAATACACTAAGCTCTCTGTAGCAGTGGTGGTGAGTAGAACTGTGTCCTTGCCTAGATCTCAGAATAAATTGTGGACAGAGTCCGAGCCTGGTGTTTGCCACATGAACTGGGTAAACTGAACTGGCCTGCTGTTAAATCTCGGTTACTAGTTTACTGCTAGCCACTACAGAGTGTAATTTGCTTTATGACTGAGAACATTCAGACATGTAATTGCTCGTTTTACTATCGCCGGTAATATAGCTATAGCCAGTAAGATAGCTCAGTGGGTTGAGTGCTCGCTGCTGTAATGTGTGTGAGATTTGCCAACTCAGCCTTTCGTCCTTCTGAGGGCGATAAAGGAGTACCAATACAGGTTGGGTGATATTGAATGTATATTTGCTCTACATAAAGCGCTTAAGCGCTTGTCGGGGGGAAATTCTGCCGGGGTCGGCCGGGCCGTCCGCAGACCTCCGGGCAGGGAGGCCCCAACTCCTCCCGTATATCCCAGATGAGATAGAGTATGAGACACACACAAGGAGCAAGGTGACTCTGCTGTTTATTTAGACAAAACGGCAGGGATGGGTCAAGGAGCGCACGCGTTCGTCCTGACACACACACAATCATGGGGCTCGCAGGCCCTTTTTACTGCATTATGACGCGCTACTTGCGTCACTTCAGAAAGTTAACAAAAAACCTATCGCCACTCTTAATTGGTTGCTCGAGTGGTAGGGTTAGTATAGTACACATATAGAGAATGATATTAGTGGACAAGGTGTAGTCAGGTGGTATATCTGGGTTGTCCCTACAATTAGATACATAAGAATTGTTACATGAAGACTCCTAGGATTGGCTAATATTACTGACGTCTGAGATAAGAGCCCCATGTTCTGATTGGTGCACTCGTGAGCTTCCCAGCCTGGGACCACCGTTGTTCCCAGCTCTCGGTGTACCTGTGATTGCAACAATGTTTCAATATGGGTACGTGCAGACAATGTGAGGATTTATTCATAGGTGGAAGGCTGACCGCTCCCACTGTAGCAGATGTCCATTGATCCTTTCAAGTGTATCGGCCTGTGTCTCGTAGCGAGGGACCCAGACGCCTTTTCTCTCCTGGGTTTTGGCATCTCGTCAGGTTCGGCTTGGTCACGTGGGGAGGGACCGTGAAAGAGGCAGAATTCTGTACAATTAATATTGTTTTTTCTACTGCGCGTCTGGTTTAATTTGCCGGCGTGACTTTATCGTTTGGGGCGCGGAGTGCGAGGTTGCAACATCGTGCCTTTGATGATTTGTTCTTGGAATGTGGGTTTGCAACATTGCGACCTTGGCTGGTTGTTCCACCGGGTTCTTTCTGCAGGATCAGCAACCTGACTCTTGCTTTGTTAATGTCCACGGGAGCTCTTGGTTGAGGCCTACTCGGGCCTGGTGCATAAGTAGTCCGTTTGGTGCATGGGTGCTTTTAGGTTATAATAGCATATATTTCCATGACCAGTATCGTGTTTCCATTATACCTCTCATGGTGGTAACGGGTTTCAAGAGAAGCGTGAGCAAGCGTTATAGATGAGTTCATGATGCGTCTTGCGTTTCTGCATTCTGAAAGCCTATGTAAAAATAATAAAGATGCACGTCCGTGAATATGCCTGTCGCCTACGTCAGAGCACTGAGTATGTTCTTCGTGTAGATTGGTGTGGAGATGTACAGTGTGTATATTTGTACAGATGTACTTCCCGTTGTCTAGGTCGTCATGGCATCTCTAACGACGTGTGGATTTTAGTCTAGCTGATCCGAGCCGCAGGTGTCGGCATGGCCAGTGTGGGCTGCTGGGCAGGCAGATGGACACATCCGTATGTTCCTGTACCAGGGTACCTGGTCGTCTGGTAAATGGACAAACTCTTCTCGCGGCGGGTGTCTGGGCCGTGACCCTCTAGGCCAAGCGCGAGAGGTGAAGGACGGGAGCCTGGTCTTCCATTCTCCCACTTCAGTCCCCCCTCTGGTCGACTTGTCGACCACAAACATATCCTTCTCGTTATCTCCTCTTACCCTCCATATCTTAGTTATCCCTCCGAGATGTCCATAATGGTTTACATGATCTTCAAATGACCAATACATATATTCACATGTTCCTCCAGGAGTACAGTATACCCATCTTCCTATGTAGCTCCTGGGGTTCCTTGGGTTCTCGATCTTCACTGATGGTGGGTCTAGATGGTTGGTGATGATTTGGGTGCGCAACTTCTCCCTCTCTTGTATTATCACACCTGTATGCTGGCCGTCATCTGCTGGCAGTAAGGGGTGCATTCCCACCATTTCCAGCAACTCGTCAGTCGTGCGTGCCTTCCGGGCCTTCCAAAACCTAATTATGATCAGAGTAGCTCCAGCCAAAATAGTACACCCCACTATTATTTTCAGTCCATCTGACAGCCAAGATGGCATCCATGACCATAATAGTGAAAACCAGCTCTTATCCTTGTCTACACCGTTACTTTCATCCATCATTTTGGAGTGCATCTGGGCCAATTGTGAGACTGCTTCTGTCAGTGTACCATTGTCAGCATCGTTGGCAGGTATGAACGTGCAGCAAGATTGTCCTATCTTTGCACAAACTCCTCCTTCCATTGCTGTGAGAAGGTCCAATACATATCTGTTCTGGAGTGCTACCATCCTTACAGCTCGCAGCTCCTCTTTAATTGCGTTGAACCCATTTACTGTTGAATTGATGGTCATCATTAGTTCCCATCTGGTTATTTGGAGCCATTTTGCGTTTGCGTATGCCTGCAGTCCCGGATGTATTATTGAGGAGAAGAACATTGCTGCTCTGCTGAATAGTCTGTGTTCTGGCGGTATTGATGTTAGTTCCGTTTCCGACCTTCCCCACAGGTAATTTCCTGTCAGTGGCTCTCCTTGTCTTTTTCTCCTATTTAGGACAGTATCATTGCTGTTGGTCCTGTTCTCTTGCTCCTTCTGAAGTGGTGCAGATCTCTTTCTTCTCTTATCCCCTTCATCCATTTTAGGAAATTTCGCCACATCGACATTCTTCTTAGGTACCACTAGTGATGGTACATTGACGTGTACCATTGTGCACACACCATTCCACAGGGGAGGCAGTGTATGATATGCCTTTTCTCCACAGGCCCAATAATGGTCCATTATTACTGCTGTTCCCGCTCCCCCCTCAGGTAACTCCATCACGCTTGCACAATTGGTGTTATATCCTACGTCCACCTCTCCTTTATGCTGGTAGCATACTTTGGGCGCCGTCAATGGTAGTATTGTTATTGGGTCTTCATCTTCTTCTACCCACGTGAGCATTGGTACATACTTGATCCACGTCGTCCAACATCGATGATTGTGTGTCTCGATGGTTGAGATAGTTTCTTTTGTTACCATGTTGCTGCCAATCACTCCCATCTCCCAGCTGTTGCCCAGATACACCTTTCCTGTTATCGTCAGTAGCGGCCTCTCCCAGCATCCTTGTTTACCCGGAACTTCAGTGGCGTACCAATCACATGGTAGATACTGCAGTGTTACCTTCTTTGTTTCTCCTTTTGCAGGGCCACTTGTTATGTATCTGAATGCTTCAGCATGTAAACTGGTCTTGTGATAACTCAGATAGGTCTTGAGGAAGTTGTTTTCATATGGGTATGAGTCTCGTGTTTTCCATGTCATGTGCACTACTGTTCCTTGAAATCTTCCTTTCGTTTGGAACAGGGCCAAATATATTATGCACTGTGCCGTCTTTTCATCTATTTCTGCTTACCAATGCGGGTCATGTGCTGGTACCATATGTTGTTTGCGACGTGTGCTGAATCTTGTACATAATTATCAATACCTTTATTGTCTGAGTATGTGCTGCGTTTAACTCTATTTTGCTTGGGTGCAATGTTACTATTACCACCTGACGTAACACCTGTTGCAGCAGGTAACGGGGGTATATTAGGTTTGGGTGCAGCAATAAAATTGATAGCATAGCTGTACTGCCAGACAGAGGCAGCCAAGAACCCGGTGACCATAAAAATCCCTATTATTTTTATTAAATATGCTAATCTCACCGGCATTTTGCTCTTACCTTGCTGCAGTCCTGGCAGCGTATTCTTGTGACGTTAAAGTTGCCCGCCTAAAAATTCTCAAAAGTGCTCGTTATTAAATGTTAGTTTTGTTTCCTTTAAGCTCTCCCTATCAAGTAGTCATTCAGTGCCCAGGCGAAGAGCTGCTCCCACGCTACTCTAAGTGATCGGTCTCTTAGGACCGGCAAGTATGGGCGGAGGTGGGGCATGTAATATTCTATGGCCAGGAGGAAGGCTGTGTAGTAGACACGTACCCTTCTCCTTTTTAGGTATGTTGGCCTTTTTATTTCGTATACAAATTGGTGTGACAATTCTTCTGGGTAGTTATCGTCTGGCAGCACCATCTACGCCTGTACACCGAACTTGTTAATTAGCTTTTCTTAACAATACAATATTACGCAGTTCCTGTATGTGCGAGAGAAAAAAGAGAACATTCACGTGTTTACATGTGTATTGGTGCAAGCAAGGTCCTTCAGTTTTAGTTACAACTGTACTTAGGAGTCAATGGGGGGGGTTTGCGCTCAGATGGCGGAAGTATTTTTACTCTTTGAGCGTGTGACCATGGGGTGGGCAGTATGGGGATCACCCCTTTCTTCGTCAGTTATCGTCTCCGAGGGGACAATTGGGTCGTTGTCTGTGGTGGAACTTTCTTCCGCTGTCGGGGATGTTGTTGCTGTTCTTCCAATGGACCTGTCGTTTGCGCTGGGGCGGGTCTGCAGTTTGTAGATCTTTACGTCATGTAGGTGGTTCCAGGCACGCTTATCCTTTAGTTTTACTGCTCTTGTTGATACGTCCTCTACCAGATGGGGGCCAGTGAACCTCTTCTCGTTCCACTTTCTATTGAAATTGCGAAGTAGTACGTGGTCACCTTTGGCAAGTTTGCACAAGTTCTCCTTTCCCAATTCTGTACTTGCGCCTTTTTCTTTATTGCTGGTAGACCCGCCCCGTGTGCGCTCGAGCTGTTGAGACACAAACACGACACTAGTAATCAAAGAAGACACATATTGATACATTTCATCACCTAACACACTCGCTGAACTTTCGTGGTCTGTGAATGCCCTTGACGTTGGGGTTAGGGGAAGGCGCATTTGACGTCCAGTAACCACTTCGTGAGGGGTGAGGTGGTGGTCGGACCCTGGCCTATTTCTCAGTT
The DNA here is from genome assembly GCF_040938575.1 of Ambystoma mexicanum. Classification (NCBI taxonomy): domain Eukaryota; kingdom Metazoa; phylum Chordata; class Amphibia; order Caudata; family Ambystomatidae; genus Ambystoma; species Ambystoma mexicanum. Next base: position 671,165,713 of record NC_090936.1, read on the forward strand.
CAAATAAAGCTAACGGAAGGCAATACAACCAAGTTTTCTTTGTTGTTTGTTGTATTTTTGCAATTGCCTCCTTCAATAAGCCATTCAGGCGTTCACATACACCATTAGCCTGTGGGTGGTATGCACATGCAAATTTGTGTTTAATGTTCAGCAGGGATGTGATATGCTGGAACATTTCGTTTGCGAAATGTGGGCCGTTGTCTGATCTTAACACCTCGCACACTCCCCACCTGGGGAAAACCTCCCTTACTATGAATTTGGCTGCTCTAAACGCATCAGGGTGTGAACAGGGCCCTGCTTCAATCCACCTCGAAAATGGGCATACTACTACAATCATATACCTATTACCTTGACATATGTTGATCATATCAACATAGTCAATGTGAAGGTGCCGAAAAGGTCCTTCTGGCCGGGGTATGGTACCTCTTATCACTTTTAGAGTATGACCGGCCGTAAACTGTTGACATGTGAGGCAATTGCTGATAAAATTTGACACATGAGAGTTTAATTCAGGACAAAACCAATCTTCTCTAATTCGTGCTGCTATTATTTCCTTGCCTGTATGGGCAGGGTGATGTAATTGGCTCAGGGCGGTATTTAACAGTGCTAACGGTATTACAACTTTCCCAGTGCCACCCTGGCGCCATAGTGCGTCGGTTGGTGACATTGTACATCCTCTTTTCACCCATACCTCTTTTTCGGCCATTGGTGCAGCCGCTTGTAGCTCCATAATCTGTGTGGCTGGGAGATGGGTGTACCCTTCTCTTATTAACATCTCCCTAGCTATTCCCCTCCCTCTCCCTCTCTGTGAGTCTGTGGGGTTCCATATCTCACCAAAGTATGCAGCATATTTCGCATGTGCGTCTGCTGCTGCATTCCCTTTTGAGACGTAGTCTTCACCATTGGTGTGTGCGGTGCATTTGACTAGGGCTAGTTCTTGGGGGTCGTTTATTACTTCAATTAGTTCAGCCAACAAGAGGGCATGTTGTACTGGAGTGCCATCAGCTCTCCTAAACCCTCTTCTTCTCCATTTTGATAACCCTGAGTGGACAGTGGATGTAACATATGCACTGTCGGAATATATGGTTACTCTTTTATTAAAACTTTCCTTTAATGCCAATATTAGTGCAACCAGTTCCGCGGCTTGAGCAGAGTAATGCTGTGGTAGTTGTACACACTTCATAGCCACACACACCGGCGCCTCCATCATTTTTACTACTGCTGCCCCAGTCCTTCGTATCCCATCTCCTTGATCAAAAGTTGATGACCCATCAATAAACAAAAGCTCACCTCCCTCTAGTGCGTTTTCTTCAACTTTTCTAGTACATGAGTACATTTTAGTTATTTGGGTGCAGTCGTGGGCGTAATCTCCCTCTTCAATTACTTCTGCTAGGAATCTTGCAGGGTTAACCGTGCTACATCTAACAATTGCTAGTTCAGCTTTAGACAAAATAATCTCATAACCTGATGCCCTCTGTGTCGTTAGTGTGGACTTAGGTTTATTCAATATTGCAAATAGTGCATGTTCCACAAACAGTGTAGTTGGACACCCCATAGTTATTGCTGATGCTTTTTCTACTGCAAAAGCAGCTGCAGCAAGACCTTGTTCACAAGGGAAGTGGCCTAACATCACAGGGTCTAAGTGCCCGCTGTAAAATGCTACTGGTTTATAGCCCATGCTCGTTTTTTGTGCCAATACTGCTTTCATCACTGCTGAGTCGCAATGTGAAAATATAAAAAAGCGTCGCTCATAGTCTGGGGATGCCAGTACTGGAGCAGTTGATATCGCGTCTTTCAATTCGTCAAATGCCTCCCTCATTTCCATAGTCCATTCCAACTTTTTCTCCCCTTTATTTGCTTCCTTCAAACCCTCAAGCAGGGGTCCTATGTATGAGCTGTAATCAAATACCCATGCTCTACAGTAGTTGCACAGCCCCAGAAATTGCTGCAGTTCTCTCACAGTCTGTGGCACGGGAGTGTTTGAGATGGCCTGTGCTCTTTGTGGTGCAATCCTTCTTCCATGTTGGGATATCAGTTGGCCAATGTAAAGTACCTGTTCCTGACAGTATTGTATCTTTTCCATGTCTACCTTGTACCCCTTTTCAGCCAATATTGTCAACATTTTTAAGGAGTCCTCTCTACATTTACTTTCGTTTGTACTGCAAATTATTATGTCATCCACATACTGTAACACTGTGCTTTCCACCTCAACGTTACCCAAATCCATCTGTATTACTCTATTGAAAATTGAGGGTGATTCACAATACCCCTGTGGTAATCTGGTATGTTTCCACTTTGTATTTCGGTAAGTGAAGCTTGTCAAATCTTGTGAGTCTGGGTGTAATGGTATTGAGAAAAAAGCATTTTTAAGGTCAATCACTGTAAATCGTGATGCTTCTGCTGGAATGCCACACAATATTGTGGCCGGGTTTGCTGTTACTGGATACTCTGCTTCTACTATGTTGTTCAAGGGTCTGAGGTCCTGTATGAAGCGCCAAGACCCCCCTTTAGCCTTGCGCACCGGGTACACAGCTGTGTTACATGGTGATTCTGAGGGGACCAATATGCCATTGTTTATAAGGGCCGTTATGGTTTCATATATGCCCTCATCTGCCTCTTTTGACAATGGGTACTGTTTCACTCTTGGTAGTATGGCACCTTTTTTCAATTTTATCCTTACACCCCCTATGCTTTTTATGCATCCCACGTCATAAGGGCTAATAGTCCATAATGATTTGGGCACCTTTGACATATCCTCCTTAAAAAATGGGACTGGGGTGCCTGCGGGTGCCTCAAGTGCCATTGCAATTTTCTGTGCTACTTGTTTGTGAGCCACTCTTAGCCATATTTCTACACTCATCATGAACACCATTTCATCTTCCTCCTTTTCTTCTGAGAACAGCTCTTCATCTGACACCTGGGTCAGCCTACATCCTTCTGCTAGTGCTATCACCGCCCTCCATGCTCTCCCTTCTTTATCTTGGGCGTGCACAGCAACATAATCAGCTGTTGCAATAATGCTCTCAATGTCCATTACAAACACCTTCCCTTCCAGTTCATTAACTGGTGTTTCTGGTCGGAACAGATAGGCTGCTGGCCTCCTCCATATTTTCCCTTCTATCCCTGGCATCCATGCAAATGCCATGTCTGTGCCATACTGGAATAGCTCGCCATCTACTGGCTCCGCCCTAATCGCTGTCTGTCCACAGTATGCTTGCAAAATCTGTCGTGCTGCGAGCATGTTAATCCCTGGAGTAGAGCAAATTATGCCATCCTCTGTAAAGGAGATCGTCATATTCAACCTGTTCATTATGTCTCTCCCCAGTATATTTACTGGTGAGGCACTATAATACAAAAGTGGAACTGACAGATCATAATCTCCAATAGATAAGGGAACGTTATCAGTAAATGGAACCAACCCTTTAGCCCCAGAAAATCCTTGGGTGTTCATGGCTTCGCCTGACATCTTAAATTTACCTTCCCTTATGCAAAACCGGGTTGCCCCGGTGTCAACAAGGAATGATAATTTTTTGTCACCTATCGTTACCTCTATGCGTGGTTCCTCCGCACTATTAGGTGTTACTGACAGGATGGGACACACCAAGGCCGTCTGTGGGCTGACCTATTGGGGGTACAATGATTGGCCATTCCCTGTGTAAGGGTTGTGTCCCAACACCGTCACCCTACCCAATTGCGTTTGTTGAGTTTGGGGTGGTGGGTGTATTAACGCTACTTGTTGTTGTGGCGGTGGCAGTTGCTGTGTTATTTGTTGTTGTGGCAGTGAATAGGTTTGTGGCTGTTGTGTTGTTTGTTGTTGTGGGTCACTCCCTTGTTGTGACATCTGCTGTCGTTGTATGCCCTGCTGTTCTTGTGAGGTCCTAGGTTGTGCTTGTTCATTCCATGCTGGTGTTCCTGGCCTGACCCTACATGTACGTGACATGTGTCCTAATAGTCCGCAGCTCCAACACACGGGTGGTTCCCTGCTTTGCCATGGGAAGCTCCCTGTGTTGTCCTGGTATACGGGTTGCCCTGTGGGGTAGTAATTTCTAAGTCCCCCAGCCTGTTGTTGGGTATTATATCCGTATCCTCTCCCCCTCATAAACCCTCCTCTCCCTCTGTTATAACTATAATACCCAGTTCCTTGCATTGGGTACCCTCCTCCCATGTTGGGTGCGTGTAATTGCAGAGGCGGCACTTGCTGTATTACACCTTGTGGAGGCGCTATTTGAGCGGGATCTTGTGCAGCCACTACTTGCGTTGGGCTTTGGGCCACTGGTGTGGGCGTAGTTATTAGTGCCCCTTCCATTGTGTATTTAGTAAGTTTTTTCTGTACTAGTTTGGCCTCTTCTGTTTTCCTGTCCTCTTCCTTTTGTTTCATTTTTCCTTGCCATGTCCTGCAGTGATGTACTATAGTCAGTTGTATTTCTGGCCATGGTTTTGCTTCCATCCCCACTACTTTCTTTAGTTGTTTCTGAACTCCTTCTGGGAGCCCTTGTACTAGTATATGATAAAATATGGCTGGTGTTTTGTCCCATTGTTCTCTAGTTTCCATGCGCCACTTCTCTTGAATATCCTGGATATAATCAACAGGATCCTCATTTTCACCCATCTTACGGGAAGTAATGGCTCCTATGTCTGATGTATCTGGGTACTGCACTCTCAGTGCCTGCCATAGCTCATGTCTGCAGTTTGCAAATGGTGCCCCATCATGCGATGTGTTCGTTATTGTTACCCCATGGAATCCCGCTCTTTTCCAAATGTCATCCGCTCTATCCCCTAATATTGATATTAACAGGCCCTTCACATCTCCTACTGCTAGTTTCTGTCCTGCGGTGTGTTTTTCCATTTCATATATCCACTTACCCGCACCTCCACTTAGTGATGGGAGCCTACATTTTATATTTTCTTTATCCGTATGTTTCCAAGGTACATACTGTGGTCTAACCCCTCCTCTCTCCAACAGTGGCATTAAATTCTGTCTTGTGTCACCCTTTATGCTCCATAATATTGAGTCTTCACACCCCTCCTCTTCCCCCGTTTCCTTTACTACTTCAAATTCTTCCTTACTACCTCTGCTCCTATCTCCCTCTTCTTCCTTTCCCCTTTTTTCGTCAATTCCTGTGTTCAATATGGGTATGTTTATTTGTCTGTCTTGCCTGCGACTAGGGAGGTCCCTAAGCCGACATGCATAAGGTGTAAGTTCGTTCATGAAGGGCGCGAGCTTTATTCTGTGCAGTGAGCGTGCGGTGGTTGAACATGTAGGGTGTGACGTGGGAGGGCGTGATGGGGATGTGGGTGGCGTGGTTTCATGGGTTTGTGTTTCCCCTATTCTTTTCACTCCCTCCTTACTTCTCTCCAGCTCCTCCCATCTTCTACTCATCCAGGGCGAATCTATGTTTGTTCTAGTGAGGTATAGCTTATCTAAGCTTTCCCTTTCACTCTTTCTTCCTATCCTTCTCCACTCCTTCTTCCTCCTCACTGCAAAAGTCATTCATAAATGGCACCCCCCCACTCTGCCTTTTTTCCTTTTATTGTTACTGTTTTTAAGTCTATTAGGTCTCTTTCTCCCCTTTCGTTGTTACCAACTGTTCCCCCTAGTGCTGATGTTGTTGCTACCTCTCTACTTTTATATACATCTCCCCATCTTTCACTCTCCCTACTCCTCCCTTCTCTTCCCCCTTCACTTCTCTCCTCCATTTCCCTACTATTTTCCTCCCTTTTCCTTTTCAATTCCTCCATTACTTCGTTGCTCATCTGTTCCAATATTCTTTCATCCTCTTTCTTCCTTTCCCATTTCACCCTTTCTCTTTCTACTATACTCTCTATTACCTTCCCCTCTTCATATTTCTTAGCTGTCTCTGATAGTACCCTCCTCCTCCATATTTCCATTTCCTTTTCTTCTTCTTCCTTCTTCTTCTCTCTCAGCACTACTCTTGATACCCTATCTGCTGCTGCTTTTACCCTTTCAGCTTCTCTCTTTTGCTCCTCATTTCGTTCCCTTAATTTTTCCAATTCGTTCTTACCTTCTTTCCTTTTCCTCACTCTCTCTCTTTCCTCCCTCTCAAGTTGTTTGATCAATTCATTCTGCTCATCCCTTAGTTTTGCTAATCTTTCCTCCAAAATCTCTTCCTTCTGCCGTAGTAGCTCCTCTCCCCTCATTTCACTCTCTCTGGCACTATCCTCGTTTGTTCTCTTTACCGCCTCCCTTTCTTCTCCAGTTAGTGAGCCTCGTAATTTCAATAATATCTGTGCAGCTACCCACTCATCGTTTCCTATCTCTACAGTCTGCTCTTCTCCAATCCTCCCTTCCCCCATTGGTATCTTCCTATGAGCCACATATGGTGGAGGGCTGTATGCCGGGTTCGAGTATCCTTCAGCCGCCCTGAACTGTCCTTCTATTTCTCCTAATTCTCTTAAAGGGTACAACCCTCCTCCCTCTGTTTTCACTCCCGGTGTTATGGGTATCTCATTGTTCGGTTCCTTTTTTATGTCGTTTGATTTATCAATCTTTTCTCCTCCCTGTCCTTCATTCCCCGTATTCTTTGTCCTTTCACACCCCTTTTCCCCATCCGTTCCTTCTTTCTTAATCTCCTTTTCTTCCGGTGTTTCCCCCATAGTGAACATTCCATTTGGTCCTGGTCGGGACCCCTGGAACATCCTCCATAAGTTAAACACTTCCACATGGTTTGCCAACTTCTTCCCCTTGTACGGATTGTGCAGATGGTTTAATAGTGAATGTTGGGCATATGGATCGAAACTACCATTAGGCGGCCATGGTGTTAACATTTTGTTGTCCGTCCCCTGGGTCCACTCTATGCTGTACTTAATTAATTTCTCCCTATGTGGTGGCAGTGTGGTGCATATGTGTTGTAGTGGGGTAGTGAGGGTATTCCCCCACCCTCCCGACCCTCTCCCGTATGACATAAAGGCACTCCCCTTGTTACCCTTCCCTTTACTAGCAGTTTACAATATACAACCTTATATTGCTTACCTTGCCCCGCAAGTGTGGGGACTTACGACAATCCTTTGACAAATTATGCAATACTAATAATAAAAAAAAAATAAAAATAAAAATAAAAAATAATAATAATAAAACAAATATATATGTATATATGTATGATGTTAGATTATATTCCTTCCCCTACGGCCCCCTGCGGCCGAAGCGCACGCAGCCCCCCGCGGCTGCGTACCCCTTACGACGATCTTATACAGTCGTCCTGTTTCTCCGTTCTCCTCCCCCTTTTACACTTGCCGTGGCCGGCGTTCTCCGTGCGTTCTCCGTGTGCAGCCACGCCCCTTCTCCTCTTTCGATCCACTCGTTTATCGTTTATCTCCGTATCCGCTCCTTTATCATGTTTCTCTTCCCCACCACTCTCAATCCCAAAGTTTCTTATGCTCGCGATATCTTATTAAATCCCTACTGGTGACGTCACCGATTTCTTCGAGCTACTGGTACATTCTTGTTATGTTCTTTAAGTTCAAAATACACTTGCAATCTACCCCGCTAACCCTACAGCTGTCTTCCTGTCTCTCCTGGAACAAGGTAATCTCATCAATAATATAACCGGACTGCGCACGCTGCGTCGCCTCGCGTGTGATACGCCCCTCAACAGGAGGGCTTAACCAGCCAATTATCTTCCGTTTTGGGCAACTATGTAACTAGCTACCGTCCACAGGGAAACGTCATCTACCTATCGAGTTTCTTGCTCGAACAATAGGGAACCTCATCTACTCATTGATCAATAAATGTCAAATCGTAGGAAACCACACACACCCACCCTCACACGTAGTCGCAATCTAGGCCATCAGTGTCTTACGAGCGGCTGCACGTGATGTTTTCGTGCCCCGCCCCCCTCTTTCGTGTAACTTAGCCGACTGCTCTCGCACTCGTCCGCTACCATTCATTCCATTGGCAACCCTCAGTTAAACCTTCGCCGCACATCTGTACAATACCTCCCTCCTCCCTTATTTACTTCCTCCCCCTCCCTCACAATTTCGCATTGCTTGTTGTGCGTGTCATGCTCACCAAGTTCTCTCGATGCAGGGCCGCTCGACTGCGTGCACCCCTCCAAGCGGCTCGCCACCTCCCCTCGTCTGGACCACGTCTGGACACTCGCCGACCGCGGGCGGGATACTTCTCAACCGGCTCCCGAGGGCCAATATCCGGATTGCGCTGTCCGGTCTTCTCGCAGCTCCGCGATGGTCCTGTAGTCCTCAGAAGGGGGCAACGGCAGAGGGGGCCGCGCCGCCGGGCCTCCTCGCAACGGGAGTGCCTGGAAAAATTAAAAATAAAAGTCGATCTTAAACAGATCTCAGCAGTGCCTCCAACTTGTCGGGGGGAAATTCTGCCGGGGTCGGCCGGGCCGTCCGCAGACCTCCGGGCAGGGAGGCCCCAACTCCTCCCGTATATCCCAGATGAGATAGAGTATGAGACACACACAAGGAGCAAGGTGACTCTGCTGTTTATTTAGACAAAACGGCAGGGATGCGACAAGGAGCGCACGTGTTCGTCCTGACACACACACAATCATGGGGCTCGCAGGCCCTTTTTACTGCATTATGACGCGCTACTTGCGTCACTTCAGAAAGTTAACAAAAAACCTATCGCCACTCTTAATTGGTTGCTCGAGTGGTAGGGTTAGTATAGTACACATATAGAGAATGATATTAGTGGACAAGGTGTAGTCAGGTGGTATATCTGGGTTGTCCCTACAATTAGATACATAAGAATTGTTACATGAAGACTCATAGGATTGGCTAATATTACTGACGTCTGAGATAAGAGCCCCATGTTCTGATTGGTGCACTCGTGAGCTTCCCAGCCTGGGACCACCGTTGTTCCCAGCTCTCGGTGTACCTGTGATTGCAACAATGTTTCAATATGGGTACGTGCAGACAATGTGAGGATTTATTCATAGGTGGAAGGCTGACCGCTCCCACTGTAGCAGATGTCCATTGATCCTTTCAAGTGTATCGGCCTGTGTCTCGTAGCGAGGGACCCAGACGCCTTTTCTCTCCTGGGTTTTGGCATCTCGTCAGGTTCGGCTTGGTCACGTGGGGAGGGACCGTGAAAGAGGCAGAATTCTGTACAATTAATATTGTTTTTTCTACTGCGCGTCTGGTTTAATTTGCCGGCGTGACTTTATCGTTTGGGGCGCGGAGTGCGAGGTTGCAACATCGTGCCTTTGATGATTTGTTCTTGGAATGTGGGTTTGCAACATTGCGACCTTGGCTGGTTGTTCCACCGGGTTCTTTCTGCAGGATCAGCAACCTGACTCTTGCTTTGTTAATGTCCACGGGAGCTCTTGGTTGAGGCCTACTCGGGCCTGGTGCATAAGTAGTCCGTTTGGTGCATAGGTGCTTTTAGGTTATAATAGCATATATTTCCATGACCAGTATCGTGTTTCCATTATACCTCTCATGGTGGTAACGGGTTTCAAGAGAAGCGTGAGCAAGCGTTATAGATGAGTTCATGATGCGTCTTGCGTTTCTGCATTCTGAAAGCCTATGTAAAAATAATAAAGATGCACGTCCGTGAATATGCCTGTCGCCTACGTCAGAGCACTGAGTATGTTCTTCGTGTAGATTGGTGTGGAGATGTTCAGTGTGTATATTTGTACAGATGTACTTCCCGTTGTCTAGGTCGTCATGGCATCTCTAACGACGTGTGGATTTTAGTCTAGCTGATCCGAGCCGCAGGTGTCGGCATGGCCAGTGTGGGCTGCTGGGCAGGCAGATGGACACATCCGTATGTTCCTGTACTAGGGTACCTGGTCGTCTGGTAAATGGACAAACTCTTCTCGCGGCGGGTGTCTGGGCCGTGACCCTCTAGGCCAAGCGCGAGAGGTGAAGGACGGGAGCCTGGTCTTCCATTCTCCCACTTCACGCTATATGATAACACATCATTTGACCTTGGACATCTGCTGGCATTCACAGTAATTTGGTAATATGGGTCTATACACACTGATATTAACGATACATATGGTGATCCATTCTTGCATGAAATGTATATCACATTACAGTGATATGTAACCATATTATTTGGAGTGTACTTAGGAACAATGCTATGTGGTGACCATTCGTGTTTTGCCAAGGGGTGAATGGTTGTGTTTCATAGCTTTCCGTGATGTCACTTCAGAGTGGGATCAAATGACATCACTTCCTGTGATGTCATCATGGGGTCAAGGGTCATGTGATGTCATTTCCGCTACCGCTGGCTTTTTGATGAATGGACGTCCCTGCAACAGAACCATTCGGGAGCACTGTTACTGCAACCACTTGGCTACCCTGTCTATCCTTATGGAAATGTTCCAAGCCCACAGACTTTTCTATTGAAAACAGAGTTATGTGGGCCCAGAATGTCCCAGAGGTCAGCAAAATATCAATTACTGCTTGTAATGGCTTTGTAATTTAAATCAGTTATTTTTTTTAAATCATATGATTTGCAATAATTTCTATTTAGAGTGTGCTTATTTTCTGTTATTCTTTTTTATCATGCAGACCACTGTTTGTCTCTGGCCACACCTTAGTTTGAGCCCAGCCTTTGGTTATTGCTGCTATTGTTTAACAGTCAGATTCTGTTGACTTTGTGGACGTGCTTCTGCAAGCGTAGTGATTTGTCACCTGCATGTGAACAGACATGGGCTTTTGGAGTTTGCTATTTCTAGGACCCAAGAATTGGACAGATTGACTCGCCATTTGTCTCCTACAGACTCGTGCACTATGGCCCGTATATTTCTTTCCCCACCTTTCTAAAAGGGAACTCATCCTGTGCAGGCAGTGGGCTAGGCTGCTGATGGTTGGGTGGGGGGGAAATCCCTCTTTTTTGAGGGTACACTCTTAACAAAATTTAACCTACAATTCCTTCGACTGTCCATTAGGTCTCTTAGGGGAAGGGTCCAAATGTCTGATCATGTACATTAAGAGAACGAAAACGTTCCGAATAAGTAATTAAACAGCAAAGGCAAAACTCAGAATAAATAGTTACTAGTTATAATTGAGTACCGACCTCACTTCACACTGGGCTCCCCCTGATTGCACAGCGTGCTGCATTGGTTACGGAGAATCGCCCTCTCCCTCACCTGTCCCTCCCCCGAACATCAACATGTAAGCATTTTAAACATTAAAAGGAGGCATGTTAAAATATCACCAGTTTAAAAAGATAAACATCTTTGAGGTCTGCAATCTTCAAAATTCCTGAGGGATACAGAATTCCATCCTGGAAAACACCTACATGTACACATCAGCAAATACAGCAGCGTGGGCCCAACGTGAGACTTTATACACACATGGCGGACTGTGCATACAGTACCTGCTTGGAATAAGAAGGTGGTCTTTTCTCAAAGGTAATGCAATCTGGAATTTTTCTAGAAGCTTGAAATACTGGGACATGTAATTTGCTGGAAACATATTCTTTCGTGAAAGGAACTTCTCCACATTGGAACGGAGTATCACTCCCTTTGAATACTCGGAGGAGCTTTGCACTTTAACCATTAAAATCTGCAAGCATAAAAACATATGGTTAACATTAAAGTAGCTGTACTAAAATGAAATATTTGAAATAGGACCTTCTCAGACAAATGGGCCCTACACAGGGGCACCCGTCAGGGCTGCCCACTCTCCCCGATGCTATACATCATTGCCGCCGAACCCGTAGCCGCATACCTTAGACAGGAATACGGAGATGGGGGCATCGTAATAGACGGGGTGACCCACCTCGTCTCTATGTATGCGGACGACACGCTATTGTACCTACATAACCCCGAACACCTCCTACCCTACATTCTAGAAACACTGGATGGATTTAGCAGATACACGGGTATCCGAATTAACAAAGACAAGTACTGCCTCTACCCTCTTGCCGCACTGTATAAAGAAGACCTAAGATCCTTTCCCTCCCTGGATCTAGAATGGCAAGTGACCGCCTTTAGATACCTGGGAATCACTATACACCGGGACCCATACACGGAACATATTCTCAACACGGTGAGAGCTAAAGACACTCTAGAAAAATCTATGGAATTCTGGGGCAAGCTCCCGCTCTCGATGGCCGGAAGGGCCGGTCTCCTCAAAATGGTCGCTCTTCCCTGCTTACTATACAACTTTACAAACGTTCCCTACAATATCCCCCCTCCTTCTTCAGAAACATAAATAAACTATGTAGACGGTTCCTTTGGCAGGGAGGCAGACACAGGGTGGCACTGGACACACCCCAAAGACCCTACGAGAGGGGAGGAATCAAAGTCCCCAATTTCGAATTGTACTACCTGGCAAGCCAACGATGCGATGGATGGCTGACGAGACCACCACGGACACTAGGCTCCTCCAACCTGCATTGCCCAATCTCCTCCTGAGGGACCTACTATGGGTCCGGAACAGACTCACACAGCCCTTCCCATACCTAATCAAACTTGGAATAAAGCTCTGGAACAGAGCGTGCAGAACCGTGGGGTCAGCTGATCCCTTCTCACCACAAATCCCCATCGCAGCAATTATGGCTTACCAGCCATGGGGCTCTCTCGAATCACGCCCCCAGTGGGAACCCTACAGAGCGGCCACCTTGGGAGACCTAACACGAGACCAGGAGATCATACCCTTCCCTGACCTTGCTGAGACTACGGGATTACCCGCTGGCCAATTTTTGCTCCATAGGGCAGTGACACAAGCCATAATGGTTAGATGGCCCAGAGGCTACCACCCAAAAGACGGAAAACGTGGTCATAGAAACACTATTAAACACAGCCGAAGGCGGCCATGAAACCTCGCGATTGTACGAAACCCTGCTCCAGGGCACGACAAACAGCGAGCTCAAAAGCAAAGCAAAATGGGAAATCGAACTTGGTCAAGACTTTGCAGAGGTCGAATGGGAGAAAATAACTCACTACCACAAAAAAGTTTCTAGGAATGCCCGTTTGCAGCTCATTCAGTTATACATCACCAACAGAGCCTACCTAACACCTGAGGCTATATCCAATTTCAAAAGGAGCTGAGGCCCAAGTATGCCCCAAATGTAAGGAGCCGAGAGCGGGTATGACGCACATGTTCTGGGGCTGCCCGGAGATACGCCACTTCTGGACACAGGTTCAGGAGGGGGTGGCGGACGCAGATATTGAGCTGGAAGTGAACAACCCTGCAGCCTGCATCCTGGGCAGATGCAAACACAACAACAAAAATAAGCCGCTAAACAAACTCAAAGATCTGATTTACATAACTGCGAAGAGACGCATAGCCATGGGATGGAAGAGCCCAAGGGCACCGTATGAGGCACTGTGGTGGGGGGACCTGACGAAATGGATAATGGCGGAGACCGGCGCGTGGGAAATGGCAATCCTCGAACAGAGGCTGGACTCCAGTGGAGAACTGCATCGCTGGGTGGCTTTAACAGAGCCACTACTGCATCCTAATAACTCGGACGATACCTCGGACGGTTCGGACTGTCCTAGCCATCAATCCGACCCATCATAATTGGAAGATAATGTTGACTGTGGTCTTGAGTTGGGGGTGGGGGGGATGCATAGTTCTTTGATTAACGTCTGATATTACAAGTGATGCATACTTTGTTTGTTAAACTGTTAAAACCAATAAATAAATTAAAAAAAAAAAATGAAATATTTGAAATGAGTCGACAGCCAAATAAAAATAACACACATTGTTCCTTTGAGTGCACATATGCCCAACTGATTCCCTATTAATAGGCTGCCACCCCAGCCTTCTACAGAAGGAAGGCAGCATTCATGTTCAATCTGGTACTCCCAAGTCCATGGCTTCTCCCCTCCATTACCAATATCCTGCTGGGATCTCCTCTGGCCTTGTGCATCATGCACATCCAATTGTCAATTCAGAAAAGACCTGGCATAGGCTTAGGATCACTAACTCGCGCATGTACAGTGGCATCCTGCACGCAACTTTGCACGTGCGGTTACGTGTAGTCAGGTCCCGCTATTATTTTGGTGGCCCCCACATGACTGGAAAGGAATGATCCAGGATGTAGCTGTGCAACCCTATCTGGGGAATGGTTGTAGTCTTCAGGCAAATAAGAACCCTTCCCACTAGTAGAACTATCACTTGACCAGTTACTAACATGAGGACAAATGGTCTCCCCAACACCTCTTGAAAGATTAGTAAGGAACCCATCAATGAAATTACAACGCAACCGCTCTAGAAAATCACCTTTTCACGAAATTCAATAAAAACAGAGTAAATAAAACAACATAGATTTATAACCGCCAAGAAAAGACAATACGTTCTTCTGCCATGACGTGGCAGAGACAAGTGGTTTGGAGCGAATGGCAGAGATGAACAAGTTACTTTTTTACCTGGTAACGTTCTTTCGATGGGATGGTCCGATGACGTATTCCATATCTATGACAGGTAATGTCCACAGCTGTGCTGCTTCGGAAAATCTTTTGCGTCTGCGTCCTGCGTCGATGACATCGATGCACCGTCCCCGAGGACCTCCTCCGACAGCCGACGTCACCCGGTGTGAGAAGTAGGACGCACGACGCCCATAGCCTCAGTTATAGTTTTTTCCCAGAACGTGTGCCACCAGTTTTCTGCCAGTCAGACACACAAGGCCTTGCGGAACGCAAGCTGCAATCGCAAAAGAAATTCTGCAGCGGGGCAGGCAGGGAGGGAGCGATATGGAATACGTCGTCGGACCATCCCATCGAAAGAACGTTACCAGGTAAGAAAGTAACTTGTTCTTCGAGGGGATTGGGTCCTCGGACGTATTCCATATCTATGACAGACTCACAAAGCAGTACCAAGCAAGGAGGTGGGAAAGAATTTAGAATACAAGTTTTGCATGCCCAATCAAATTGCGGAATAGAGAACTGCCTTGCCAAAGGCCAGATCTTGCCCCCTGATGGAATCGAGGGAATAGTGACGTACACAAGTATGTACTGAAGCCCAGATGGCTGCATCACAGATGTGACTAATAGGAACTCCCCTCTGCAGGGCAGTAGACGCAGCCACTCCTCTGGTAGAATGGGTCCGCAAGCCAGCCGGAGGGTCCTTACCCGCCAAGCGGTAACACTCGGAGATAGCTAAAATAATCCAATGAGACAAAGTCAGTTTCGTCACAGCTTGTCCCAAACGCTTTCCAGCGTTACCAATGAAAAGTTGATCGTCCACTCTGACCCGGGACATGCGCGAGATATAAAAGCTCAACGCTCTCCTAGGATCAAGCCTATGGAGCCTCTCCTCTTCCTTACCAGGATGTGGAGGAGGATAGAACGCCGGAAGAACAACCTTCTGGCTCAAATGAAATTCCGAAACCACCTTCGGAAGAAAAGAAGGACGAACGCTATGGACAACCCTGTCCTTGTGAAATACAGTGACGGGTGGCTTAACTGAAAGTGCCTGTAACTCACTCACTCTGCGAGCAGAAGTAACCGCAACTAAAAACACGGTTTTCAGAGTTAACAGCTCAAAGGGCAAGAATGTAAAGGCTCAAACGGAGCACCCATAAGAAACTTAAGAACAAGGTTCAAATCCCAACCTGGCACCAAAAAAGGTGACGGAGGGAACACATTAGTGAGCCCTTTCAAAAACTGCGAAATTAAAGGAATCTTAAAATAGGAACACTATTCAGGCGAGCGCTTAAATATGGACAGCGCCGCCAGGTAACCTTTAATGGTACCCACTTGCAAGCCCCTGTGGGCCAAAGAAAGCAAAAAAGACAAAACTATGGGAATGTCGCATTCAAAAGGATCCACATTCTGAACTCTGCACCAGTCGCAGAACTTGCTCCAACGGCAACGGTACAGAGACTTAGTTGCCGGCCGCCTGGCCGAGAGCAACACCTCCATCACGTCTTCAGGGAGGTCCCAATCCTTATACCTCAACCTTTCAGAAGCCAAGCGTGAAGATTGAGGGATCCGACCTCTGGATGGAGAACCTGACCCCCCTCCCGCGAGAGCAGATCATCTCGGTAGGGAAGACGACGTGGAGGGCAGATGGACAAGTCTAGAAGGTCCGGGTACCACGTCCTCCGGGCCCACGGCGGAGCAATGAGGATCATCCGGGAACCGAACCTCCGTAACCTCAGCAACACTTGCGGGATGACGGGGACTGGAGGAAACGCATACAGCAATGGAAATGACCACTCCACCACGAACGCGTCTCCTAAGGCTCCTCTTGGAGGAAATTCCCGTGAGCAAAACCTTTCGCACTTCCGGTTGACACTGGAGACTAAGAGATCCACTTGAGGGGTCCCCCAAAGGGCGAAGATCTCCAGGAGAATCTCCTGAGCCAGCTCCCACTCGTGAGAGATTGCGCACTGCCTGCTCAGAGCGTCCGTCGTCTCGTTGTCGTTTCCGGCCAGATGAACTGCCGAGATCGACACTTCCTGCTGGATGGCCCAGAACTCGAGCTGCATCGCTGCCCTGCACAGCAGAAGTGACCCTGCCTCCCCCTTTTTGTTGAGGTAGTGCATGGCTACCGTGTTGTCTGTCAGAATCAGGACACTCTTCCCGCGCACAGTCGGCAGAAAAGCCTTCATGGATAGCCTGACGGCCCTCAGCTCCAACAGATTGATATGGAGTCTGGACTCCGACAGAGACCAACGACCGCTGACTGTCAGCTCGTTGGCATGAGCTCCCCATCCCGTGAGGGATGCGTCCGTCACGATCGTCACCTCCGGCCAGGGCAGCCAAAATGGGGCACCCTTCATCAGATTGCCCTCGACGGCTCACCACAGAAGGTCCCGGGCTACCGAGGGCGGCACCTGAACAGGGTCCCACAGCCTGCCGGAGTACTGAGACCACTGGAGCTTGAGCGCCCACTGCAAAGATCTCATCAGCAGACGAGCCTCTGGCACCAGAAGAATGCAGGATGCCATGAGGCCGAGCAGTCTCAAGAACTCAGACGCTGGCAGAGTCTGGGCAAACAAACTTGTGCACCATCTGCTGAATGTGAAGAGCCCTCACCTGAGGAGGAAAACACTGCCCCAGGGACGTGTCGAACACTGCTCCGATGTACTGGAGCCGCTGCGTTGGTGTCAAATGGGACTTCTTTAAATTGAGGGAGAAGCCCAGCCTGTGAAGGGAGTGGCAGGTGACGGACAGATGATCCAGGACCTGCTCGCGAGAGCTCCCCCTGATCAACCAATCGTCCAGGTAGGGGTAGACGTCAATCCCCCCCTTTCCTGAGATGCGCTGCCACCACCACGAGTTTGGTCAAAACCCTCGGGGCGGAGGTCAATCCGAACGGCAGGACCCGAAACTGAAAGTGCGAGTCGCCAACCGCAAACCTCAGGTACTTCTTGTGCTTGGGATGGATCGGCACATGGAAGTAAGCATCCTTGAGGTCGAGAGACACCAACCAGTCCTGAAGTTGAAGGGCCTGGAGGACTTGAGAAAGAGTCACCATCTTGAACTTGTCCTTCCTCAGGAGTTTGTTCAAACTGCGTAAATCCATGATGGGTCTCAATCCCCCATCTTCCTTTGAAATAAAAAAAATAATACCATCCCTTGTTCTTCTCCGCTACAGGCACCAGTTCTATGGCGCCTTTCTCCAGCAGGGCTTGAATTGCCTGCGCAAGGAGCGGATCCGGACCCTTCAAAGAGAGGTTCCCTGGTGGATTGTCGTGAGGCCTCTGCCGAAAAGGGAAGACAGTAGCCGTGGGTTATGATCTCCAGAACCCACACATCTGAAGTAATGGCTTGCCACTCTACAAGATGCTGCGCCAGCCTTCCCCCAACCGGCGAACCATGGGACCTGGCCTCATGACTGAATGGTAGCGGCTGCGGCGTTGCCTGAGGGCAAAGAGGCAACTGCCCGAGAGGCCTTGGCACCTCGAGTACCTTTGTTTCCACCTCTGGCACTCTTACGATGGCCTCTTTGACTGCTAGCTCCTCTCACTTTACTGAAGGACGAGTAATAGCGAAAGGAACCTCCCCTCCATTGCTATCCCCTAGGACGAAAAGGCGGAGGTTGGCGAACTGCAGCGCCCAACGACTTTGCTGCAGCTTTCGAGGTCTGCAACCTCTCAAGGCTTTGGTCAGCCTTGCTGCCAAAAAGTTGTTCACCGTCAAAGGGCATGTTGAGGAGCCGGGACTGCACATCAGGAGCGAATCCAGACTTCCTCAACCACACAAACCTGCGCATTACGGTGCTCGCCGCCATGGACCGGCTGACACAATCCGCCAAGTCCAGACCCGAAAGAACGGCCTCACACATGGCATCCTTGCCATCCTGAACCATAGCAAGGAAACCATCCCGTTCGTCCCCTTCGGGAATATGATCAGACGCTAATGCAACACAGTTCCACAGAGTGTGAGTGAAACGAGACAAGGCACATATGGAGTTGGCCGCCTGAAGCGCCATACCCCCAGAAGAAAACACTTTCTTCGCCCAGCCGTCAAAACGTTTGTCGTCCCTATCCGGAGGGATGGTAGGATACGACGCCTGCTTTGCCGGGGCCGTAGCCGCCTGCACCACCAAACTCTCCAGGGTGGGAGTGCCTAGACAAGTAGCACGGGTCGCTACTGGCTGGACGGTATTTTCACGACAAAGACTTTCCCTCTGTCGGGAGACTCTTCGGAGCAGTCCAAGCCGCCGCCGCCACCCTTCTCTGCAAAGCCATATGAAAAAGCAAAACCGGGTCAGTGGGTGGACCGAGATCAAGGATGTCCGTGAGATCATCCTGATCGAACTCCCCTAGGGGAGCTGACCAACCCAAGTACTCGATAACCAGAGACATAAGGCGCTGATGAATCGGCATGAGTGCCAGGCTCCGGCCGACAAAACTCCACCTCCGGAGAGGTGTCCAGTCCACTGGCATCATGCAGTGACCACCTCAGGTCATCAAACTGACTATGGCCCGAGATAAGGTCATCTGGAACCGTAACCGGAACCAGGCCACCATCAGAGCCTTCATCACCCTCTGAAATGTACTCCAGGCGGGAAGAGGAAGACCTCTGCGGACCAAAGCAGTGCCGGACCTTAGCCACAGCCTTTTTAGGGGCAAACCCCGTGCCACGAGGCCCCTCCGACACCATCGCCTCAAAAGGCGTCGAGGGCGCCGGCGTCGACAGAAAAGGCGTTGAGGGCGCCGAACGAGTCGGCGTCGAGCGAATCGGCGTCGACGTCAGCTGCAACGCCTCCAGTATCGGCGGCGTCGACACAGTCCTCGAAGCCGGAGCTCCGAGCGTGTCTCTGGACAACCTGGGCGCCGACGACCCCCTGGAAGACGGAACCTCGAGAGAAATTGTCGATGACCTCGGTGCCGTAGGTGTCAACGTCTTCTTCGAAGACGGCACAGGATCACGCGGTCTCGAGCGTGTCGAGGACCGGGACCTGGAACGGGCATGGCGAGAACGGCTACCCGTGCCGACCACCCGAGCCCGAAAGCGTACGGGCGGTGTGTCTCGACCGGTGCCGACTGACCCCACTCGGAGGCGCAGACAGACCGGTGCCCTGCGATTCCAGAATCGCTAGCATCTGCTTCCCGAAGGAAGCCCATTCCTCCGGTGTCGCTTGCATGGAGGGATAAGCGACCCGCCGATGGGCGGAGTCCTCGGAAGAGGACGGGGAAGGCGACCTATGCCGGCACTTCCTGGAATGCCTAGAAGAGGCGGAAGAGTGGCGAGACCGACTCCTGGAAGGAGACCCACCGGACTTCCGACGATGACGCGGAGAGTCACCCCTTGAGTCATCGGTCGAAAGCCCCGCACACCTCGACTTCCGGGGCTTAGACGCCCGACCTACCGACAGTTTCTTCTTGCGTTCTCGCAAGGCCTTCGCAGTGAGCGACTGGCAGTCGACACAGTCGTCCATATCGTGGGCCTCCCCGAGGCACCAGAGGCAGGTTTTGTGCGAGTCTGTGACCGACATCTTGGACCCACAATCCCCACAGTTCTTGAAGCCCGGACGCGGGGTCGAAGATGAAAAAGACATTGCCACTAACAGGTCTTCACACCAACCGAACAGGTTCAACGAACCGAGAAAGAAAACAGCAACTCTAACGAGTCGAGGAGTACCGAGATTCACGAAGCGAACACGTTCGCCGAAAAAACAGAACTGAGGCTATGGGCGTCGTGCGTCCTACTTATCACATCGGGTGCCGTCGGAGGAGGTCCTCGGGGACGGCGCATCGACGTCATCGACGCAGGACGCAGACGCAAAAGATTTTCTGAAGCAGCACAGCTGTGGACATTACCTGTCATAGATATGGAATACGTCGGAGGACCCAATCCCCTCGAATCTTAGAGCTGCAACTTGCCTCTTCAGTTCAGATGCTTGCATGTCCCGAGGCTCATGGAAAATGTTTTATTTCATTTTTTTAAAGCTACTTATTGTTATTCCAAGAGCACAGCACACTATAAAACTCGGACCTACACATAAAATACAGTGTACGTCTTGGCAGGAATTCGTCATACTGAATGTAAAATACATTGGAGTTAATGTAATGGTACATTTCACAAACCTGTGCCATGATTTTACAGAGCCACTGAGGATCCACAAAATATAGATCTCGCAGGTGCAGCGCCGGATCTTCAAAGTGCAAGAGCACACCTGCGGAAAGAAAGACTTCAGTCAGCAGAGCTTAGGGCAGTGTTGCAAACTAAGATGGCTCTACTATGCCACGTGTACTTCATGTCTCTAGGACCCCTGCTGAGCCTCAACATCTGGTAAACAGGTGGCTGTTGCATTTAAACCTACCTTTCTTAAGTGGACACCAATTTCATTTTTCTAGTCCTTAATCTCATGTAGTGCCAATTCTCGCTGGGAAGCTATAACATGTGTTGACTGTTAATTCTTATTTTATCCTCATCCCATGCATTTCTCAATCCCATGCATTTCTCACAAGGAAATATTTCTGAAGCATACTCCTACAGTTGCCATGGCACTCATGAGACAGAAGGGCAACCACTGCTTCACACCCGCCCCCACCACCCGCAACCCCTCTGACACAAAACAGCGGCAATTCCTTTCAACAGCCATAAAACTTGCACCTTTGCCTCTTTCAGGGCCTGATCATGAGTTGGGCGGTATTTCGGCTGGGATACCGCCCAACTTTATTAGCGTTACCGCCCACCCATCTGGCAGTATTAACTCTGGATCACAGGTTGGGCACCAACTGTAAGTCCACATTGGGTCCCAATGGGGAATTGTCGGCGCAATTACCGCACGGTAATACCGCCGGCAGTAATTGCGCAATCAATTGGCATTTTCCCAGCAAGTTTAACCACTGCTCAGAGCTGGGGGTAAAGAAGTCAGACTCATGATAGGGCCAGCCCTTAAATGCGGCAGTTAATAGCATTACTGCGGCATTTAAGGGCTACCCCCCTCGTGATGAGGCCCTTAGTCTTGGTGTTAAGATATCATAGTTAGCCTCAATACAAAGAAGCGAACCAATTATTGTCAAATAGAGAACGAGATGCAACAATGTATTATCTCGTCCTGAACAACACACTGTTGAGCCTTCGAATTGGAGGCAATGTCACGAAAATCACAAAAAATTGTACGAAATTTTGATTTAGTGGAGCACAGCATTCTGGTCAGAAGGTTAACTCAATGCGCTCGTTTTTCAGCATCTGCTGCTGCTTGGCTAAAAACCCTCTTAGCTAATGGGACAAGGAGAGTGTACAGCAAGTTTGCTCAAGCTGATGACATCAATGTTCCATTTGGAGTGCAGCAGGGATCGTGCCTCTCCCCATCCCTTCCAAATATCTCCACAAAGCCATTATTTGAGCTTCTGGAGTCGAAAGGGATCATGCTGACGACACTCAGTGCCTCATCCTCCTGTCGGAGGATTATAAAAAAGAAACTCAGGTCGCGAATGGGGTGTACGCAATTTTCCAGGCTTGAATGCTGAAAAATGGCATAGCCCTTAACAACTCCAAGACATAACTTATGTTTACAGGGACTGGCGCAAGACTGAAGAAACTTAGACGGGACTATGAAACGTTAACATCGCAAATTGCTCCATTGCGACGTTACATGAAGTAAATACGCGTGGAATGAAGGCACATGTTATACAAGGTGGTCTCCCTCCTATGCCTGTTACATCAGCATTTATGTGAACTTCGTCCATTCTTATCAGAAAAGAGTCACGCCAGTGCTGCGTGCGCTGTTGTGGGTGTCAAGCACGAGTACTGCGGTATGTTGCTGTTAGGATCGGAGCAAGGTGAATTGGGTAAACTCTAAGGTGTCCCGAACAGTGCAGTACGAGCGGTAATAGGGTTGGGTCGCAGAGAACACATAAACCAAGCCAGGAAAGCTCTGCCCTGGCTCCCAGTGGAGGCGAAAATTGTTTTTCGATCTCTCACAGTGGCGCATAAACGTCTCTTTGAAACGGGGCCAGAATATCAATCGGAAAAACTCTCCTGGCTGCAGGGAGGTTGTTGAGATCAAATGATTCCAACTTGATGATGGTGCCAAAAGCAAGTTTGTCTATTACTGGCCGAGGGGCATTCCATTATAGGGTGAAGACATTGCGGCGATGTGAGTCTCTCGGACTGTTTAAAAGCACATTGAAGAGTCACTTATTTACATAGACATTGGTTTGATGATCGCCTTCTGGTTTCCATTGCCCATTTGACATGCTCAGCGCCTGATGCCTATGGACTTGTTCCTTTGATGCTATATACATATTAATAGAACAGACATCGAGGAGTGACAGACCAAACAATGTTTATGTATTGTACACAGAGGTCAAGTCCTAAAAATTAAAGTGGGGGCTCATCAATAAAACAATGGGATGTGACGTTGCCAGAAATTAGCATATCAAGGTAAAATATGCACATTTAATTAAATTGGCTTTGCATTACCACCCGAATTGTACAGCACGAATTGCATTTGCCTTTCATAAAATCAACACACACACAAACCCAAGAGGATATTTTCTTCTAATAGTATTTTTGAAAATGTTAAAAGGTGTGCATGTTTTAAACTCCAAGAACCAATACCAATGTTTTCCCTGGGACTTGCAGTACGGAAATAGGACATTTCACCTTTAGTTGTTTGCAATTTCTCATCAGGTTATATAGTGCAATGATCCAAACCTGGTTCGATCCCTGAGGTCGGCTTTAATTAATACATTCAAAGAGGACATTCACCATTTCTCATTTTAGCTGCGGTGACCCTTGGAAAAAAGTGGGCGAACTGCATCCACCCGCTTGTACCCCCGACTTGAGCCCTGATTGTACAGTTGCAGCAGGAGATGGTGTGGGCTAGGGTATTATTAATTTAGTCTTGAAATTGTTTATTGAATTTGTGAGTCGACCTGAAATTCCTGGCCCAGAAGCAGCAGATCAAGCCCATGAAACGAACTACAGGAATTAAGGCAAAAACGGTCATAACTGATCAATACTGGTGTGGATTCAGAATTCTGTGACTAAGAAGTAGACGTCCAGACAGAGAAAGACAAAAAAAAATAACAGAACAAAAAAGAACAAATACACATTTCTAACCAAATTATTTGAATAAAAACACGTATATCAAATAACTTGTGGCGATTTATGCAAAGTAATTGTATGGAACTCGTGGTGGCAACAGTAAAGACAGACACAAGTGATCACGGTTCAAGGGTGTTGATTAAACTGTTAATGCAGGGTGGAAAAACACCTAAACTAAACCTAAACCTAAATCTAAGATGGGAGCAATGGTCAACCATCAAATGAAAATAAGGTGGCCCTAGTGGCATTGAGTCAAAATAAAAGGCCTATACTAA
This sequence comes from Ambystoma mexicanum, assembly GCF_040938575.1. Lineage (NCBI taxonomy): Eukaryota > Metazoa > Chordata > Amphibia > Caudata > Ambystomatidae > Ambystoma > Ambystoma mexicanum. The sequence goes on from NC_090936.1 coordinate 671,189,390, forward strand.
GAAAACCTATTGCCAATTCCTTATGCTAAATACAAAAGAGTGTGGGATAGGGTTTTAAATAAAGGGAAAGTGTTCACAAATAATAAGTCAGGATGTGATTGACTTGAGGTCTCGCTTCCCCACGTTTTTTAGCACGGGACAAGGTGGGACTTTGGAGCACAGCTCGAGCCTTCCCAGCATAAGCTAATTCCGTTGCAGCTATCATGCTCTTCTTTGGTTCAAAACAAAGTCTCTTGCCTTCGAGGCCTGATGCTCTTAAACAAAACACAAAGTTTGTGTTCTATGAACAGGATGGCTGATGACTTCACCCTTGGGTCCCCCTCTTCTGGGCGCTGACCCCTCATACACTTGTAACAATTTAACAAGACAGTTACTTTTTCAGTGAACTTTGGGTGGTGACTTTATACCCCTGGATCTCCCTCAGCCGGGCACCGAATCCCAAATAACAAGGGGCACAGTTCATATCCCCTTGTCTTACACTGCTTCTCACTTTCACAATTCTTAAACAAATCTTTGGGCCATGCCCCTGTTTTCAGCATCCCTCTTCTGGGTTCATTCTCGCCAACTTTACAAAACGATTCTTCATGGGAGTTTCAGACCGCACCGCTTTTCATTAGCATCCCTTGTGCAGGTTCACTCTTGCTAATTTCCACAAAACATAGTTCATGTGCTAATTCTCAACATGCAGGATTCACTTGCCTTAGCTTTCAACACGTGGGATTCACTTCCCTTAGCTTTCAACAGTTCTCTGTCGGTCAAAGACTTTCGAGGTACAGAGGATTTTGCGAGACCCCCTGTATGACCACTTTGACCCTCCTTCGCCTCTTCCCAAAGCCTTCTGGTAATGGTAGTCTTTTAACATTGGGTAATCGTCCAGAGATTCTTGAGTGAGCACCCACAAGGTGCCGGACTCCTCTACTGCTGGTTTTCCCCCTTCCAAAATATTAACAATTCTTTGTTCAAAGTTCAAATAGACACTTTGCTACTTTTGGTTCAACACAGTTCCGTTTCTTATTGGTTCTCCCCACGATTCACCGGGTGGGCTGAACCGCTTAGCTTTCCTTCTACTTGGAGTCAAGGTTGGTACCATCAAGACAAGCGTCTCCCCTCGGCTTGGCAATCAGCGGAGGAGGGTCTCGTTTACCAAAGACATCTGCTGCAAGACACGTTGGCTACTGTTCGCGGGCTTATCGCTCGCTCTGCTGAGGCTTCACGGGTCTTGGGCGGAAAGGACAAGGTTGACTCTCTCCTTGCCACCCTCTCAGACTGTGCCGTTTTTCTCCTCCTCTAGAACCGCCGTGCTGAGTTAGTTCTTATGTCGTGCCGTCTGCCTTGCTCGTACTGTGCTGTTGCGCTTCACCTTTTATGCCTGTGGGGAAAGGAAAGGGTCGTCAGGTGTGTGTGTGTGATTCTGGTCAATTGCCTGACCTTGCTTGACCCTTGTATTGGGAAATGTCAGGAAAACAGCTTTGATGTCAGTCTGCTATCTTTCATGTTGTGCAAAAGTGTTTGTGCAGGAAAAGGGGAGGGGGACAGGGTTTTAGAATGTCCCACGTGGTAGGATACGGAAAAGGTGTTGGAAGAAGGGGGTATACCACGTCTCACCCGTTGGTGTCCCACTACCATTCCGCAAGGACCCCCCATCCAGGTGATCCTCCCTCACTGGTCCACCCCAAGGAACTGGATTCAATAGCGATGTCCGTGTCCTGGCCACCCCGATGACATACCCCCGGGGACTAGCCATGGAGACATGGTCAGGTTTCTCACATAATACAGGGCAGAGCGTCACAAGGTGTTACATTTGGTTATGTTGATGAAAGTAGTCGGGTGAAAAAGAATATTGCTGGCAAAGTGAGACAAAGCTAGCTACTTGCTGAGCAGGCTTGGTAAAAGTGTAATGACGTCAGTTGCCTCTGAAAATAGAGATGGGTGTTCATGACCAAACTGCATATGTTGTGTCTGAGTATACCCAGGAACAAGAAAGACAATTTACTTGTAAGCCAGTCCTTTCAATGGATGAATTTAATATACCTTCAAATTTAAGATCTCAGCCCCTAAGAATATTGGAACACTGGCTCAGAGAGCCATGCACAAAGCTCTTTGACTTACACAGCAAAGCAACATGGTGTATAGCCATCTATACCTTACAGAGAGTGTGACAAGATCTCCTTTCTGAGGCAAGGAAATGCAGCGAGAGGGATCCTGGAGAGAGGTGAAGGCTAACCACTCCATGTTGCCAACCCCGGTGTAGACATATGTAAGATCCCCCAAACATCTCCATTAATGAATTCTGTGTTCAGGCCACTCGTACACCCCCAACCGTAGTCACAAAAAGATTTAGCGTAATTGAAGATTTACCATATGATTGCTGCTCTCCCATCCAGAATGCGGGACACATGGTGGGAAAAGATATGACATGATTGCGGACAAACTGAGCGATTAGGAACATAGGCATTAGTGAGAATTTATCAGATAGTGACAAGACCAAGTCAGACAACAGGAATCCAAAACACACAATCATTGCAATACGGAGTGAGCTTGAAGCCCACAACGCAGCTGGAGAAAGCCACAGAGTAATCAGGCAACCACCATAACACAGCCATATAATTCTAAAATGGCAGCAGTGCATTTCAAGAGCTCGGGCAGGTAACAGCAGTCCAACATTACCACAGAGACAACAGCCATAAGTGGGGATGGAGTAGCAAAGGCACACCATCCAATCGTAATTTAAAGCCAATAACGCAAGCAGAGATCACACACCGACCTTCATTGTACCCGTTAGACACAAAGCCCCAGATCTAAAAGGAGGCGGCCATTTTCACCAGATTAGGGAGTTTGGAGATGGTTTTGCATTGTGGAAGCATAGGAGAAATAATGGGGAAAGAAGAATGTAAAGGATACCACTGGTGAAGGAGAAGGGAAAGCACAGGAGAGAGAGGGGGAAAGGAAGGAGATGGGAGAGGAGGGCATTGGAGAAGGGACATCTGAGTGAAGGGCGGAAGTTGGAGGAAGGTGGAGGTCATCAGAGGTAGAGGAGGGTAGAACATAAAGGAAGGTGTCTGTAAAGGGCACATGGAAAAAACAGGAATGGAGAAGGAAAGGGGACTAACAGCTGGAAGGGATGAGTAGAGGTGGGTGGTGAAACAAGTGGGGTCAAGGCTGGGGGTAAAGCGAGGAACTAGGGCAAATGAAGCAAAAAGTCTGGCAGATTTGGGCAAAGAGACTGATACCGCTCAAGCCTAAAAACCCAAGAGAAGCACTGAGCTAGACAAGCAATCAGGATAGCCAGGTGATAAAGTCTAAAAGGACTGGCACACCCACCAAATATTATTTTCTTAGAAAAGTCAAGTTGCGTGAAAATCAAAGGAGAATCAGGAGGAGGCTGATTGTAACAGTCAAAAAGAGCAAACTCATGACTCTGGTGGAGAAGCCATGATTCCCTCAATGGAACCAAACGGAACATCTTGGGGTAGCAAAGAGCCTGGGGAAGGCTCATGGTACAGAAACACAAAGACTCCTCTGGAAACCAATACCAACAAGACATACTGGAAAGTCGGAGTTGAGAGAAACCATTAGAAACGCCAATTCTGCATGGTTTCTGCAGACTAGAATTCTGAGAGGACTTAAACCCTGAGACCAACACGCATTGATACAGATGGCTGTGCAGTGGGCTCATGAGACACAAGCCAGCAATGACACAGGAGGGTGCTGTGCCAATGACAGCTACCATCACTGACTAGGGGCACATTTTAAATGCAGCCTGACAATCAAGCCCAAGGGCTGGTGGTTAAAAAATCAACTCATCTGACAGCCAAGCAAAAAACCTCCAGGGAATGACAATGTTCACCAGCAACCACCAGAAGGGGCTTCTCCAGGGCATATTAAGCCCAGAAACTTGTGAGGGTGTGCACCTAATACTATGAAGAAAGGTTTACTGGGATCACGACTGAAGACAGGACAAGACATCTTGAATCAGAACCACGGCCCTAAAATAGAATAGCTTTGATCCTTGTAAACTTTTCTTTCACTCAAAATCGGAAGGCTAAGTAGCCCTGTTTGGCTACCTTGATTCCACCACCTCTGGTACACACAAGCATTATTTTTTATCTTTAAACAAGCGTGAAGTAATCTGCCAAAACATTAGGTTTCGACAGGGAGCATAGCAGTGCTGTACAGACCCATGATATGCACATAGACTATTAACTGGCCCCCCATGAAGGCATGCTAGTGTTTAAAGGAGGCTTGCAGTTCAGTGAAAGTCAGTTTATGAAATGGCCACCAGTTCATGCTGGAAACGGTTCAGGATTGAAAAGGATTAGATACATAAAGCATCATGTCATGTGGTCTAGCTGGTAAGGGAGAACAACCACTTAGCCTATCTTTGTGCTAGCCCTAAACAAAAGCCGTGATGTCCCAAGTACTACAATATAGTTTATCTATTATTTTACTCCCAACTTGCCCTGGAAAGCGTACTGAATGTATATATTACATTGTTACTTCCCACATAGGCACCCATAACACTTCTAATATATTGCACGCTTTTACTGCCTCCCATCTTTTCACCCTTAGGAATGTGCGCTACAATGTACTCATATCTACATATCCCTACAAAAGTGCATTAAACAGTTTCATTTCCATACTATTGTGCCCCACATCTGGGTCCCCTGTGAAAGTACATTGCAACATATTGTGCTGCTTGTTGCTCATATCTTTGTACCGCTAACAAAAAGCCTTGCATTGTTTTACATGCTAACATTTAACCATCCCTAAGAAAGCATGCTGTATCGTCTCTGAATAGTACTCTGTTGTATTCACATACAGGCATCCCTAAAAAGCACATAACATTTCTGTAAATTGTTTGCTTCTCATGCATGTGTGCCTCGGATGGTACATTGAAAAGAACTTTATTGCTCCACTTCACATGCTATAATATGTAACATATGGGTGTCCTTAGGAAAGTGTACTCACATCCAGGTGTCCCCATGAATAACACATTGAATTATTATATTTTAGTACGCTATTGTCTTTTCATATCTGTGTGCCCCCCTGATGCCCACACTTAAGTATACTTAACAAAAAGTGTTGCATTGCTTTACGTATTGCCTTACATCACTAAGAAAATGTGCTGCATTATTTCTACATTTTAGTGCGCATTTTTCATCTTTATGATGTCTAGTTAAATAAATTTGACCTCTTTTCGATATATATATATATATATATATATATATATATAAGTAATCTGTTGTTTTGAACATAAAACACTACCTACTAGTTTGGTTGCCAAGTATATAAGGAATAAGGACATTGACTGTTTTGTAAATTGATTATTGTTCCAGTGGAAACCCTCTGCCCCCTCTCCTGCCAGGTACTGATATGATATGGCATTTATAACGCGCCTATACCCAAGTGTTTCAAGGCACGGCGAGACAAGGGAGGGGAACACAGAGACAGCGATCCTACTAGGCCAGGTGACATTGAGATCGCTTAAGTGCAGGGGAGGTGGGAAGGGGAAAAGTGCAGGGAAGGGGAAAAGTGCAGGGGAGGGGGCAGTGCAGTATATAGGAAACAGTAAAATAAATACATGAAATAAATAATAAAGTGCGGCAAGATGGTGGCAAGTGCAAGGGTAAGTGCAGACATTAGGTGACAAGTGCTAGTAGGGGCTGTAGGGATACAGAAACAGTCCCCTGAGTGCAAGGATTGCCAGGGGGGCAGTGCAGGTGTGCAACTGGTGGGGAGGGGACCAGGGCCCGATATCCGAGGGTAGCCAGGTGACCAGTGCAGTTTCAGATTCAGCCAGGAGATCAGCAGGGGCGAAGAGGAGACAAAGCAGAAGCAAAGAGGAAGGTCTTGAGGTCCTTCCGGAAACAGAGATGGTTCTCCTCAAGTTTCAGAGAAGCAGGGAGGCTGTTCCAGAGGGAGGACCCAGCAGAAGAAAGATCTACCGCCAACTTGCTGCTTGGAGAAGTGACTAACCCTGAGGGAGTTGGAGGCGGATGAGCGAAGTACTCGAGAAGGAAGATAATTAGGAAAAGAGAGTTGAAGGTATTGAGTCCCCAGGCCCCAAAAGGCCTTGTGGACAATGCAGGGGGTTTTGAACTTAATCCTCGCCACTACTTGGAGCTAGTGCAGAAATTTCAGTCCTGGAGAGATACGATCCCTGGGCTTGAGGCAAAGGACAAGTCTTGCAGTCCCCTTTTGGATGAGTTGCAGGGGGCGGAGTGTAGAGGCAGGCAGATTTAGAAAGAGGCTGTTGCAGTAGTCCAGCATAGAGAGAACCAGGGCTCTGGAGACAGTGAGCTTCTAGGGAAAGGAGAGGAAAGGAAGAATACCTCTGAGGAGGTGTAGCTGGTAGTGTGACTTCTCAGCGACGTCAGAGATGTGAGGAGAGAAGGAAAGTATGGAGTCGAAGAGGACCCCAAGGTTTTTAGCCCCAAAGGTGGGAGCAGGAAGAGGGCCAAGAGAGGCGGCCAGAGAGTGACAGGAAAGGAGGGAGCAGGTGAGCCGATGAGGAGAATCTCGGTCTTAGTGGCATTACAGCAGAGATCATTGGTGGCACACCACTCCTGGATGGTGGACAGACAGAGATGAGAGAACGAGAAGAGGTGGCGGAAGGGAGCCTGAAAATGATTAGAGTGTAACCAGCATAGCACTAAAAGTTGGGGCAGAGAGCGGCAATGCATTGGGCAAGAAGTGCCAGGTATTGGTTCTAAAGCCAGGGAGAGAGGTTAGACCGCTGGGGAAAATCACAGGTAGGGATAGAGGAGAGGAAGGACCCAAGCTGGACCTGAGAGGGTCGATCGCAGAGTAAGGAGGTCAGCCCGGCCAGGGCCTGATCAGTGATACCCAGGTTATCACGGAGACAGTTGAGCAGGATGGCATGGTTGACCGTGTCAAAGGCAGAAGAGTGATCAAGTAAGATGAGGACACGGGGTGTTGGAATTGCGGTTGGAGAGCAGGTCTTCACACATTTTCAGGAGTGCAATTTCTGTGCTTCTGGTAGCTCAGAAGCCAGACTGGTTGTCATGGAGACAACCAACAGATTCAGAGTGAAGATTAAGCTTGGAGATGGCCAGCTTTGCCAGGAGTTTGCCCAGGAAAGGAGTGATGGAGATTGGGCAATAGTTAGCCGGGCAGGAAGGGAAGGGGAAGACTCCAGTGGGGAAGGAGTGGTTGCAGAAATAGCCAGGGTGTCAATGTGGTCCTTGATGGTTTTGGAGGAACAGGGGTGAACCTGTTTTGATGAGACTTTCATAGATCGGACTTGTCTAGAAACCTCATCTGGGGAGAATAGGGGAAAGGCAGAGAAGGAGGGAGGAGAGGTAGCCGCAGAAGGGCCAGAGGAAGAGCAGGGAGAGGAGGGAGGTGGGGGAGAGGAAGAGAGAGAGGACAGGATGTCCTAAGTTTTAGAGATGAAATGAGCCAATACATGAGAAATGAGACTGCCACAAAGAAGATTACTTGTATGGATCTTCTTTAGTGTGTGCAGGTCCCAGACCAAAGTTTCTCTATTTCTGCCTTTGGCGTTCTCAATATTTGTTTCTTCCTCATGGGTTTCACTCTTCACCCCTGCTCTGTGGGTCTAGAGTCCTCCACAACTTGTAGCCCCACCAACCTGTGTACCTGTAGGGTTCTTGACAGCGTCCTTCAGTCATTCTTGTTTCGGGATTCTCACATATTCTCTCGCTCTCAGGTGTGCTGCGGCTGCTCCGCTGCCAGTTGTTCATTGCAGAATGCGCATCTTACTCGGCCTCGCTGCCCAGCTTCCTTGCATGTCTGGACCTCTGCTGCACCAGTTTTGCAGTCAGTCCATCCACAGCTGACCGGACTGGGACATCTCTGCTTTCTCGTCAGCGTCCTGGCCCCCAGCTTCTTCTGTTCTCCGCACAGATGGTTCCCGGGCTCGCGGCTCTTCGAGGGATGGCTTGACATCTAGTTGTCACTGAGAAGGAACACTGCGTTGTTTCACTTTGAATGCCATTGTGTTTCCTAATGGGGTGTGCCTGTGAAAGTGCGCACCACATACCTTGCTCTGTGTTGTTCACACCTAAATATCCCCAACAAAAGGCCTGGCATTGTTTTAGACACAGCCTTACTGCTATCCCTGGGAGGGTGTGCAGCATTGCTTCTAGGGTGTGATCTTTAGCCTTCACACATAGGCATCCCCAGGGGTCATTTTGCACTGCTGTCTATTTTGCCTTGCTCTTTTTTCACCTGGATGCCCTTGTATTGGCCCATTGATTTGTTTCATTTAATCAAATATTACGTCTCAAATCTAGGTGCCCATATGAAGGTCATTTGCCTCATATTGTGATCTTTGTTGCCTACCCATTCTCAATATCTCAACAAAAAGACCTGCAGTGCTTTACATACTGGCTCACACCGTATTCCTCTTAATCAGTGATTAGAAAAAGCTGCACACTTTATTCTAAAGAGTGCTCAGTTTTAGTCACAGATTGACATCCCTAATATGCATATCATACCCTCTTATTTCAAACCTAGGGATCACAAAGTACCCAGACTAAACAGACTACCTGCACTATTGCACAGCCCTGGAGTAAAGTGCACTGCAATGTACTATATTGTTCCTTGCACAAAGGCACCCACTGGAAAGACTTAACTCATTATTTGTGTAAAGCGCAGACCTAACTTGAGAGCAGGAGAGCACTGTACGGGGCCTGGGTAACAAGCGTTTTGGGCTAGCATCTTTTAGTAATGCAGTACTGCGAGTTGTAGCCTGTGTGTCGGTCTGTGTGTCTATTGGGATTAGCCCTTGGTCAGGTACAATAATACAACAATGCCTGAGACTACAGGCTCTCAGCCCTAATGGTACGTCACCCAACAAAGGACATCCAAGTCACAAAAGAACTAACCAACAGGCGCTCCATCAACACTACAACCACCAACCAGCTTGCATTCACAACACCAAGCAACAACAACCCAATGCGCAGATGGGGGAGAAAAATCCCACGCAAGATCAAAAAATTGCTTTATTTCATTTTATCTCACCATTTACCAACACACCCGCCACTTTTCTTGGAGCACATTCTGAGAAACAAAGGAAAATGAATATGTGAGGGCAAGAACAAAACCCTGGAAACCACCTAATGCCAAACTTGCAAGCAACCAAGTCAAGAATACCAGATTAGATCAACGATTTCAGAAACCTGGCCCACTCATCACTCCACAGATGCTTGAGATGGCAGAACCTAAGAAGTACTTTCATCATATGCACACGTTTTATCACAAAGTACACCTAGCCACCACTTTCTTGCTGCAAGCTGCTAAAATAATCAACCCAACCCACAACCATTAAACATCAGATGCAGTGCAGCTGCCAAACACCACAACATACCCACCATGCAGCAACTTGGACCTTGGCTCACACATGGAATATGGAAACACAAGGCATTGAAAGACACCAATGTGGGTTCCAGAGGCATGCAACATGAAACGCAGACATTGCATCCTCCTACACCAATTCAGACACACTCTGGGAGTGGGTGTGAACACAGTTAACTATCCCAGAAATTCAAACAATAAAATTTCGAGTCCCAAGAGGACTCAGCACTCTTAATCAGACTTTTCACTTATATAGACCACCACTGCATGCCTCTCCAGATGTATGCAGATGATACAAAGATCATGATGTTCTCAGGGAAAGGCCACAAGTACCAGCAATGCATTACAGCGGGTTTTGCAAAAACCAAATAATGGATGATTTTCAGTACTATGTAGCCCATTGACTTGAAACCTGAAATATCGCCCTATGGTAAAAGAAAATACCACAAAACATTACCTATGAAAAAGCCCCACTCCTTGGAGAACCTCCCGTTAAAATGAATCTGCAATACCAGTAACCTGGTAATTATCCTGCACTCCGTAGTATCCTCCAGGCTACTGGTGACCGCCTACCAATGTGGAATGTTCGCTTATCAGCTCCTCCCTTCCACAAAATGCTACCTTTCTTTAAATCCTGGCAAAACGGTGGACTATCAGAATAGCAGCATGATCAAGCATATGTTGATGTAATATGTATGCTAAGTAGCATTGTCAACTACAAGTAATAAACCAGGCAGCTCTTTCACTGTAGTTCTTTTCAGGATGCTCTAGGTCTTACCTCCTTGGATCCACAGTCAGCAAGTTACCTTGCCGGGCTCTTAAGGGTTGCTGCAAAATATGCCTGCCAGCAAGAATCTATTATTGCGCGTTGGCCTAGGGGACACTCAAAATTATTACTAAGAGGGATTTCTCACCACCTGCTCTGGTAATTGTCCGACTGAAGCTATTCTAACCCAAAAGTTAAGGTTCAGCCTCTTTGACTTGTGCCCAACACAGGTTCAGTCTTAACTGACTTTCAAGGTCATTGGCATTTGCCAGGGTGGCTGCTAGAGCCTCCTGGAAAACAAGGATTCTCTTTTGACTAATGTCTGGTTTGGCCAGTATGTGGCACTAACTCTCAGCAAGCTCTCTGTAGCTTATTGTCCTCGTTGCCGCAGTTGTGTTTGGGATGAGATGGTTACAGGTCTCGGCATGCTATGGCTCCTCGATTTCTCCTTCACTCCTACACCACCTCTCTGGATAACGATCTAATACCCCCCACTCACCCGCTCGCCCTCAATGCCCCAAAAATGCCCTGGATTGGCCAAGTGGTCTCATTAACATTACCACATGGGAATGTTCAGGGTCTTTTTGTTACATCTTTGAACCATGTGACTTATCTCCCTTCATCATCACCCCATATTTCGTAGCAATCCTTTAACTCATCTTTCTATAATTAGTTGACTAGAAAAGCGCCTGCAAGCCAAGAACCAAGTATTCCCCTCCACTATCAGACAGGCAGAACTGTCAAGGCACTGCCGTGGCACTGCAACTCAGCTCCCTGCGTGAGCTGTGAACTGTTCTCGCCTAGCTCTGTGTACACAATCAGTTCATGAGTTCCCAAATCTCCAGTTTGTCAACTATTCCTGAAGAGCATTTATTCTGATCCACTAGTGGGCTCACAAGCCACACACTTTCTATACTGTGTGTTTTCGTGCCCTATGTTTTTCTGGTGTTGTAATATGCAAACTACCAGCCTGAACCCTCAACATCCCTACATCGCCTTAGGTTTGGGGGCTATGTCCTCTACAAAGACCCTTTAGCAGAGGAGGTTAAGGAGGGAAGCCAAACTGCAAATATACTTCCAGGGATTGCAGAGTGGTACTGCCCCACTTACCAGGCTCATTAAGGAGACTTAATTGCAACCTTCTGCCGCTGTGCTTACAAGAACTATCCTTACCCCTTTGGCACACTGAAATAACATAAGCTGCATATTGCGTGATATGACATACTAATTCATAAATAGAGCTTGGTGGGCTGCTGCTACTATACCAGAGCAGGCATTTTTGGAAGGGTGAATCTGTCATGGAGCCTACTGAAAAAGGCTGGAGCCAAGTGGAAGTCAAAGAGCAAGTGTATTACATGCATTAAAGTCCTTGGAAAAGGAAGAGCTTTGCTTTGTGTGAACTGTTGTTCTATTTAGTTCCAACAGTGGCAAGCATAAGGCATCAATTGTGGAATATATAAAACACCTAAAGAAATTGATGAACACCTATTTTCTTAACTCTTATTGGCTGCATCAACCACAAATACCACACAATACAAGACCCACAAGTAACGTCTGGATAGATTATACAGGGTTCATACCTTCAAACATTCTTACTGAAGCCTTTTATGTGGGAAGCCTTCCACTGGGCAGTCAAATTCTAACCCACAATTACACTTGGATAGAAAACTTCTAAATGTCAATTTCTCTTTTGATGCTAATCTCCAAAACAGATTCCACATGAATTGTAGAGTAACAAGAACTCAGAGATCCCGATATATTGCATGGGGGAATTATGGTACACTGTGATGGTGGTAGTCACCACCAACTGCACAAAAAAGAACATTACAGCCATGGAAATGTATTCATCTCCATAACATGTCTCAAATAATATTTGGTAGCTTAAACATTTGGCAAAGTAATTGGTTCAGAATGTGAATTACAAAACTGTTCATATTGTAGTTTCACTTTATGCTTGCTGCTTTTAAGCAATCTTACATTTTATTGATTGTGTAGCTCAGTTATTACAATTTATTTTCAAATATTGAATAGTAACCAATTACCCCATCCCAGGGGAAAAATCCCACATCAGCTACTTGTGAGTCCAGATCCCAAACAAAAGAGAGAGAACGTATAAAATAAACTTCCTGCCACTATTTAAAGAATTACCGGGTGACCTAGCACGCTGGAAAAAATACGAGGAGTCATGGATGGGGAGAATCACAGCGCTGAAGAGTAACCTAGTGCCAAGATGACTCTACTACTGTCTGGCCCTCCCGATCTCCGTCCCCAAAAAGGATCTGCAGAAGCTACAAACGAACATCCTGAAATTCATCTGGGGTGGGAAAAAGCCTTGAATAACCAAAAGAATAATGCTCCGGGATCTGGGGATGGGTGGGCTGGGAGTGCCGGAGGTGGCTAGGTACCGCCTCGCTGCGCAGCTTTTGCAAGTCTTTACATGGAATTTAAGCGCAAATCAACCCCGCCTGAACAAACTAGAGGAAGATTGGAGCCGGAGCCCGTTAGAATCGCTTCCGCACATCGTACCGACCTAGGACTCCCCTGACAGCGACCAGAAATACGGTGAAGAGCAGGCAAAAGGCGGCTCGACAATGGAACTGTAGGAGCGCAGTGGGCACCCTATCCTCAATCTGGGATAACCTCGACTTCACCCCGGGAATAACACCAAACTGTTTCGACAGATGGAAAGAAGGAGGCCTGAAGCACATAGCGGACTTTCTTTCGAATGGCACCTCCCTAACATTTGAAGCGTGTAAAACTAAATTCCAAGTGCCAGAAACAGAGATTCTGCTACATGCAGCTCAGGCACTGCACATCCCACGACGTGATAAAAAAGCACAGAGGCAGGCATTTAACAGCACAGGAACGAACACTAACAACACTCCCTCCTACAGGCAAAATATCCACCTTATATAAGACTGCTAGATAGAGCGGACCCCAGTAAGAAAGAAGCTTACATGCAGAGTGGGAGAAGGACATAGGAAAGGATCTAGAGACAGAGGAATGGAGCTGCATCTGGACACGAATACACAAGAGCTCGAAATGCGTCACCAACAAAGAGTGAGCAATCAAAGTCTGATACAGGTGGTATTTGATGCCGGAGATTCTACACAAAAGTAACCAACCGATCCTGGAACAATGCTGGAGAGGCTGCTCAGATACAGGCTTGTTGTTTCATCTGCTGTGGTCCTGCCCGAAGGCTATGCAGTTCTGGAAAGAAATACTAGAACAAAATCAGGCTAATCACAGGCCTATCAATCCCATGGGACCCAGGAATAGTCCTACTGGGAGCCACGGGCGACAGCCAAATCCCGAAGACCGGTCGCCTAGTGGAGCTATGTTCTCACTTACTCACAGCAGCAGAAATCTTGATAGCAAGACTATGGAAACATCCTAAGGGCCCTGCAGTCCCTATGTGGTGGACCAAGTGCTGGGACATAGCAGTTGCTGATAAAGTAACTGCCTCTCGCTTTGGAAATAGAAACAAGTTCTACAGTATTTGGGCACCCTTTGTAGACTATGCGCAACAATTTCCGGGGTTGGTGAGACAACCTACAACCCTTTGCTGGCTAGCAAAATACGATTAAAATACTGGCCGACCCACTATGAGGAACACCCACAGGTCGCCAACCGAAACAGAGACCTAGGAAGAAAGCGAACTCTACCCCATATGCACATTTCCTACCTAAAAACTCTATAAACCCCATATCTGGACCCATGGACCTCAAAGCTTGTCTTGGGAGGATAGCTCAGGGGCAACGTGCTCGCCTTAGATGCAAGACGACACAGAGCAACACAGGTTCGATCCCCAGGTCTGCGCTTAGAAACCTCTGGGAAACAGAGACCTAGGAAGAAAGCGAACTCTACCCCATATGCACATTTCCTACCTAAAAACTCTATAAACCCCATATCTGGACCCATGGACCTCAAAGCTTGTCTTGGGAGGATAGCTCAGGGGCAATGTGCTCACCTTGGATGCAAGACGACACAGAGCAACACAGGTTCGATCCCCAGGTCTGCGCTTAGAAACCTCTGGGTATTAAGCGCGTGATAAATAACCTATCGTATCAAAGCCCCCATTATCCGCAATCACCACTTGTATAAACTGCCCCCCCCCCCGGATGTCCCCTCCGATCCCCCTGGACTCACAATGTTGTTTTTTGTTCTGTTCTGATTTTGTTCTTGCTGTCGCCACATGATGTGAATGTGGACTTATGATGCAGTTATACGTTAACGAAATGCCAATAAAAACATTTGTTATAAAAACTAAAAAAATATTAAATCAATGAAGTGAAAAGAAACGTACCCGATTCATTCAGAAAACGAACTGCATGAGGAATTTCATTTTCATCCAACTGTAACTGACTTTCTTGCACCAGTTCGAATAATCTTTTCTGGTCAATTACAGGAAATTCAATAGGAACAAGTTTCCGCTCATGCAGAATTCTCTTTTCCAGTTGCAGGTAGCTATCTGGGATTAACTGCCCCACCACTGGTTGTTCTCTAATCTGTAGAAATAAAGGTAAACATTTCTTCAATATGACAAATTAGTCAGCATAAAATAAACATTAAGTAGAATATGTTACATTGTTATGCTAATGGGTTGCTAATCTGGTAAAGTGGAAACAAATGGGAACCTCGAAAAGAAATAGCAGTTAAACTCAAAGATTCAAAAGTAAAGTCAGTGGCTCTTGTCAAAGATGAGATCAGAAATCTACAAAGATAGCACATTTAAGGTGTTTTAATATGGTTTAAAGAACTAGTTTTGGAATACTAGGATGGTTGACACTAAGAGGTCCCTATGGCTCTCATTCACCAAGTGGGCTCCCTCCACTCTCATCCAGTCACCCCTTACCACCAGAATATACTGTAAAGCTTGGTAACCTCTACTTTCTTGATCTTTCTAGTTTGATGGGGAAACCTAAAAGCCACAGCTTTTTAAATCTATTGCCCACCAGGACTTTCTAAAGAATACCTCTGGTCTGTGGGACTGCCCAATGTCACCACGGTTTTCTCTTCCAGTGACTCCCTCTCCAAGTATACATCTCTCCTATCTCTATCTGCACTCTAGTCCCTCCGTGATCTTCCTAGTCTCCCTCTCTCTACTTATACAGCTCACGTCTTTCCAATCCCACTCTATCTGCTCCTCTTCCCCTTTATCCCCTCACTCTTCACCCTTGTACTGCCTGACTCTCTCCTCTATCTCTCTCCCTGCATCCCTCTCTTCTCACCTCTCTCTCTCTCTCTCTCTCTCTCCTAATAATCTGTGTCTACTCATACACTCTCTGCCTGTCTCACCCAACTACCTTTCTCCTCCTTTTACTGCGCCCGTCCCACTACCTTTTCTGTCACACAACCTCGGTCACTTACTCTCACACTATCTCTAAATCCCCCACACTTAGCAGTGTCTTGCTCTCTCTAAGCTTTCTTTCACTCACCTTTTATACCCCTCACCAAAATACACTCAACTGGAATCACCCTCTCCTGCAGACAATACCTTACCTTTCATTCTCAGAACACTACCACAGTCTCCTCAACACTCCACTTCAACATCAGCCTTCCACCTCTTCCCTTGATCGACTATCGCTCCACTTGATCTCACACGAACAGCTTTTAATCTCCTCTGTGCTTGATGGGCTTTAATTGGCCATGTTCTCAGGCTGCTCATTTTCCTTGTGGCTTTCTCCATGAGCCGTTGAGTTTTGCTTCCAATTCAGTTTGGGGAGGATTCTGGTGTCTCTTCTGCTCCCCTACAGTCCCTTATGTGACAAATTAAGGGTATTTGTCCCTTTTCCCCCCAAGGTGGAGGCTCACTATTCGAGGCTAGGGAGGTGAGCCTGCTTGACAAGACCCTCGCAAAGGGTCTGGGAAAGTGGGACCTCACTGGAGAGACGCCCCTTATGGTACAAGGACTGTGAGGAACTCCTTAGACCCTCCACCATAGTCGCACATGTGGGACTATTAGATATGAAGAACATTATTGAATACAGAGATTTGGATGAAAATAAAACTAAAATACCCCATTATGCCCAAGGAAGAGGATCTGTGTCTTTAAGGAGGGACGTACATTTAACTTAGACGAGGAGGCTGGAAAGGGAGAGCACGCTCACGAGAGGCAAAGGACAGACAGAGAATAGTGTAAGCAGTGGAAGCCCCCTGAGGAGGACATGCCTGGAGAAGGCAGAGCCGAGGAGAGCCGCAGAGCTTGCGACTTTCAGCGTCATCCTAACCATCAAAGGGAAACACTGGAGGTTCGCCATTTCCGAAAAGAGAAAACAGGGGGAAGGGAATCCTTATCCACGTGGAGGAGTTACCCCAACTTTCTGGTGGGTTGTACGCCTGTTAACCAGCGCCAAAACCACCCAGCAGGGGAGTTAACGAGACGTCATGCGACCCACATCACAATGAGAGATAGGACAGAGTGCAGGAAACGAACAACAAGGAGACGCATGAGATAAGGAGCAGAGGAAAAGAACCCAAGCGAGCGCCAAGGCCGACAGCATTCCCCTGCAGATACAGAAGTAACGGAGAACGGGAGTACTGGGAGACCAACGGGGCATCAATATTGAGGTGGATAAACCCGTCCCAGTGACATTGACAAAATTCTGAATATAAAGCCATTCAAGTGGAACGGTTTTAATGTGATCAAAAGAATAATGAATACACCTGAAAGAGAAGGTGTTAAGATGTCGGTGCAAGCACCCTGGGAAGAGGGCAAAGTACCCCATGGCTTTAAGTAATGAAAACTGGAGGAAACCAGAGAAATGTTATAAATATGAATGAAAAGTGAAATTAAGTGAACCAGGTAACAGGAGAAATAAACTGATCAACCCCAGGAGAGGGAGAAGGTTAAGGCATTACAAAGGGTAACCAACCTAAGAAGGCCGAGACTAGAAGAGTCAGAAAGGCATATAAACCTGGATCAAGGTATAATAAAGTGATACAAAGTACTGTGGAAGAACTGTCCAAAAATGGGATAATAAAGTGATACAAAGGACTGTGGAAAAACTGTCCAAAAATGGGAGACAAAAGCCAAGTACATTGTAAGAGAGTTACAAGATCTTGTCCAGAAGGTGACAAGAGACTATTTGAAGTAATGAAGAGAACTATGGACTAAGAAGAGACATTGTCATAAGAGATAACTAGGCGAGGTGAGACATTCTCCTAGTATAATTAAGTTAGTTCAAGTAGTGGTAGGGTCCGTTAGAATTAGTTTTGGACCATGGACACATTCATTTGGGATGGACGGGCACCTTGGGTTATTTACATAGGCTGTGATACCCCTCACGCAGAAGGGAAAGGTTGACCTTATCTTTATTTTTTTTAATAAACACCATTAATAATGTCCTTCAAGTGACTGCCTCCTTTTTCAGACCCGCCACGCTTCTTATTCACAGTTAATTCTCTGTTGCCCCACCTTTCATCTGGGGTTGGTAGGCGTGAGGAATTGCCATCTAGCAAGGGTGCAGAATCGTGGCCTTTTTCACTATTATATAAAATGGTGCGGGTGATGCCTTCTCCAAAAGGGGTAATCTGCTAACTAGGTCCCCACTTTCTCGCAGCTCCATGCCAAAAGCATACCACCCTTGTGCCCGGCTGCATCAGTAGCTTGATTCGCAGCACCCGCTCTGTTCCTGGTGCAGAGCATGTTTAAAGATCACAAGATGTCCACTCGACCGCCAATCTGAAAGCAAAGTCACTGCAGCTCAGGGGCGACATGTAAGATATGCGCCCTGTACCCAAACTACTTCGATTATAAGTACCCCATGCTGGTAGAAGGGTAATCTCCAAGTATAAGCTATGCCTGAGTTTAGGCATAGTGCATGGCGATACTTATGACCTTTGCCACCACAAACCAATTGATATTGCAAATGTTTCAGCTTTGCTGTGGAAGTGAATGTGTAATAGGGTGGGACGGGCCGATACTGCCCCCCGGCAGAACAGAAACCCAGAGGATCCAGCCTTTCCCGGGGAGGGTGGTAACCCTCTTCCCCAGAGATCGCAGCAGAGCAAGCAACGATCCTGGTGCCAGGTATCAAAGAAGCACACCCATTCATGAGGAGTAGCCTCACACCAGGGTGCTGCAGGTATTTTTCAGTAGGAGGTAAATGTTGCGGGAGTAGGATAGGCAGGAGTGCTCTGGACAATGGAAGAAGCCTTCCACCATCTTATTTCCTGCTATCTCCCTTTCCTGTCTCCTCCACTTCCCCTGGAGCAAGGCACTGTGGGTGCAAGATCAAGGGGACAAAGTCCACTCCATCCAGAAGCATTGATTGGTCCCCTAAAGCAGGCTAGCTTTAGTCCAGTCGCCTGAAACGTGTGCCCTTAAAAGAAGGAATCTTGCACCCCTTCAACAGACTACCTTCAGTTTCTAGAGGATCCTTTAAGGCCAAAGAGACGTTCTGGGGACACTCAACTACTAGAGTTCCTTTGGGACAGTTGCACTGTCCAAAGCACTACACCAGAGTTGAAGGAGCTGTCCATGACAGAAGAAAAATCTGTCGCATAACCACTCCCAGGGACTATCGGTAGTGACCAGCTCAGTGGACGAGGCCCAACCAATTTGCAACAGATCTTCTGTGCCAGAGAGCAGACCCTGAAGTGGAGTAACTTGACCTAGAGCCCTTTACGAAGGCCAACCCAGAGGGCAGGCCAGCCCAAGCTTCTGGTTCACCCTGTGATGAATCAGAGGTGATCAACCCAAGGGACCTGGCAGGGGACCCTTCTCATGTGGCTAGGGAAAGGCAAAAGGCTTGCTGATCCTGACCTTGGAGGTGGTGCTCTGCAGGAGGATCACATGGGAGGGGACTCGTGTTAGGAGGATTGGGAAAACCCTCTAACCAACGTCCTTGATGATCCCACGGTCTTAATGTCCTACTGTAAAATTAAAGCCTTTAATGTTGAAATGAATGAACATTTGGGATTTAAAGTCCAATCATGCCCTGGGTACTGGGATGAGGACAAGGGACTCAATCACAGAACTATGGTGTGCAGTCTAGTGGTTATAATGACCCACGACTGAGCAGGACATTTATGACATTTATAACGCGCCTATACACAACTGTTTCGAGGCGCGACGAGGCAAGGGAGGGGGAAACAGTGGGAAGACAGACAACGATCTTACTAGGCCAGGTGTCATTCGGATCGCGTAAGTGCATGGGCAGGGGGAAAGGGAAAAGTGCGAGGGGGAAGGGAGGTGGGAAAGTGCAGTACATGGGATAGTAGAATAATAAGATAAATAAACGGCTGAGGAGGTGTAGCTGGTAGTGGGACTTCTTAGAGATGTCAGCGATGCGAGGAGAGAAGCAGAGTGTGGAGTCGAAGATGACCCTGAGGTTTTTGGCCTTGCAGGTTGGAGCAGGAAGAGGGCCAAGAGAGGCTGGCCAGAGAGCTGCAGGGAAGGAGGGAGTGGGTGTGCCAATAAGTAAAATCTCGGTCTTACTGGCATTAAGGCAGAGGTCACTGGCGGCACACCACTCCTGGATAGCAGACAGTCGGAGATGAGGGAAGGCGAGGAGGAGGAGGCCGAGGGTAGCCTGAAAATGAGCTGGGTATCATCCATATAGCACTGAAAATTGGGGCAGAGCGCGACGATGCAGAGGGCAAGGAGTGCCAGGTATTGGTTGAACAGCCAGGGAGAGATGTTAGATCCCTGGGGGACACCACAGGTAGAGAGAAGGATATCAGAGAGGAAGGACCCAAGTTGGGCCTGGGAGGGTCGGTCGGTCAGCCACGCCAGAGCCTGACCAGTGATACCCAGGTTGTCACAGAGATGGTTGAGCAGGATGGCATGGTTGACCGTATCAAAGACAGAAGAGAGATCACGCAAGATGAGGACACACAGGGTGTTGGAGTCAAGGTTGGAGAGCAGGTCTTCACGGATGTTCAGGAGAGCAGTTTCAGTGCTTCTGGCAGCTCTGAAGCCAGAGTGATGATCATGAAGACAACCAACAGATTCAGTGTGGAGATTGAGTTGGGAGATGGCCAGTTTCTCCAGGAGCTTGCCCAGGAAGGGAGTGATGGAGATTGGGTTATAGTTAGCCGGACAGGAGGGGTCGGCAGAGGGTTTCTTAAGAGGAGCGGGCACAAGGGAGTGCTTCAGGGGGGATGGGAAGACTCCAGTGGCGAAGGAGTGATTGCAGAAATCAGGCCGGGCAGGAGCTAGGGAGTCGATGTGGCCCTTGATAGTTTTGGAGGAACAGGGGTGAACCTGTTTCGACGAGACTTTCATAGATCGGACTTGTCTAGAAACCTTGTCAGCAGAGAAACATTTAAACATTTAAGGCCCCCTCAGGTGTGGTTGTCAAATTCCGCATTAACAATCTGAATTTCAAACTCGTCAGTCCCACTTCCCTCCTCCGACTCCTCACCTGATGAGCTTGAGTCTGTAGAGTATTGCTGAGCCCCACGATAATGCTAGCCGGCGGAGGTGGTATCCCAACCGCGGTGGGAAGCCACAGCCGTCGCTAGTGAACAGCGGCCTCGTCTCCACAGGCGGGTGAAAGTAGGGGAAAAAGCCAAAGGCGTACAAAAAACCCCTCTTGATGGTCCAAGTAGTAGGCAGCGGAGGTGAAGTCGTAATCCAGGAAGCGCCGGGAGCTTGTGGTCCAATGAAGGAGGATCGCGGGAAGCAGCGGAGTCTGGAAGGGACCCAGAGCGCCATAGCCGGGAACAAGCGGAGAGGAAAGAGCGAGGAAGGAGAAAAATGGAGAAATAGTGGAGGCAGGGAAAATGGGAAACGACAGGGGTCGTAATGAGCAGGGAGATCAGTAAGAAAACACAACACAGCGTACAGCAACCAAGAGCGAGAAAACACACAGTTGCAACGTGCCGTTTGCCAGGAAGACACAGAGTAAGTCTTCCGGCAATGGCTACGTCACAACTAGAGAAACGTGCAAAGACTAGACCGTTACCAGAGAAAGAGAAAAAGCCTGTATATTCTCTAATATCCACTCCATCGGAACCGCCACCACAATCTCCATGAGGGGGATTGCATGACAGTATGTCCCCGTCTGAAAGAGACTCCCCCGGGTTTTCCCGGGTGAGAGGTGTGAAATCTGCGGAGAAGTCTAGGGGCATGCACATGAGCCACCGGTTCCCATGAGTCTTCCGACCTAGGGTAACCTTTCCATCCAATTAAATATTCTAGCCGCCCTCTATGGTATCTAGAGTCAAAGATGTTGGAAACCTCATATTCTCCGTCTTCAGAAGTGGCTTCTGAGATAACCTGCAAATGGACGTGGTTCGATGGAGAGTCCATGAGATGAAACAAATGGTTTGAGTAGTAAAGAGTGAAACACCGGGTGGATACGTCTAAGATTGTGTGGGAGTTGAAGCTTGTAGGAGACGGGGTTCATTTTTTTCAAGAATAGTAAATGGTCCCAGATATCTGGGAGAAAGCCTAGAGGGATGTGCCCAACGAGGGAGGTATTTGGTGGATAACTAAACTCTTTCTCCGGCCTTCCAATCTGGGCCCTGCTGGCGATGAGCATCCGCTTGTTTTTTATTAGCTCTGGCCGTATCCTGCAGACTGGAACAAGCTGTGGTATGAGCTTCTTGAATGGCAGAAAGAATGGTTTCTATGGCTGGAAGATGTGACTGAATGGGAGTTACTGGAAGAATGCTTCGTGGGTGTAAACCATAATTGCAATAGAATGGAGACATCTTAATGGCAGAGGGTTTGCCATTATTATAAGCGAATTCTGCAGTGGGTATAAGCTCTACCCACTTGTCTTGTTGTTGGTTACAGAAACATCTTAGGTATTATTCTAGGGTGGCATTTGTCCTCTCAGTCTGGCCATTTGTCTGAGGATGAAACCCCGACGAGAGAGCTCTTTCAATACCCAAGTGTTGGCATATGGCCTTCCAGAATTTTGCGACGTACTGGGGCCCCCTGTCCGACACAATCTTGTCAGGCAGCGCATGTAAGCGAAAAACGTCTCGCAGAAATACCTGGGCCATCCCCTCTGCGGAAGGGATCTTGGATAGTGGAGAAAAATGCGCCATCTTGGAGAAAGTATCAACTGTCACCAGGATACAGGTGCATGCGTCAGATGGAGGGAGATCAACTATAAAATCTGTAGTGACAACACTCCAGGGTCACACCGGTGCTGTGGATTGTTCCCGAAGTCCTATGGGTTTGCCGGTATGATATTTGGCTTGAGCACAAATAGGACACTTCTGAACATACCCTGTTACATCCTTACGCATTTGAGACCAAAAACAGGACCGTTGAACGAGGAGTAACGTTCCTGACACTCCTCTTTGTCCAGCCGTACGAGTATCATCACAAAGAGGGATGATCTTCTTTTGGAGGTCGTTGGAAGGCAGGTAGAGTTGGCGTCCCCGAAACCAGAGTCCATCCTATAACTGGAAACCCTTGGAAATAACTGTTTGTTCCATAGCAGTAGCTTGTCAGACTTGTTGTAGGAAAGTGTTAATCGTGGCTATATGGACATGATCGGGGAACATACGTTTAGAATGTGAAAATGGGGACGTGTCTTCCTCCCTTCTAGACAAAGCATCCGCCAGAATGTTCTGACTACCCGGTACATAGGTAATGTGGAAGTCAAACTGAGCAAAGTAATGTGCCCACCATGCTTGTCTGGAATTTACGCACTCCATTGATTCTAGGACCTTTAGATTTCTGTGGTCAGTGCGAATAGTAAAAGGGTGACTACCTCCTTGGAGAAGATGTCTCCA
Organism: Ambystoma mexicanum; assembly: GCF_040938575.1. Taxonomy (NCBI): domain Eukaryota; kingdom Metazoa; phylum Chordata; class Amphibia; order Caudata; family Ambystomatidae; genus Ambystoma; species Ambystoma mexicanum. Next base: position 671,212,200 of record NC_090936.1, read on the forward strand.
GACCTCACAAGCTTGTTTCATTGCCAATAGTTCCTTTTCTAAAACCGAGTAGTTTCTCTGGCTTGTCGTTAAGGTTTTAGAAAGATAGGCTATGGGATGTTCTACGCCTTCGAAAGTTTGAAGAACTGCTCCAATTGCTGCTGCCGAGGCGTCTGTTTCGATAATGAAGGGTTGTGATTGGAGAGGATGACGAAGAATGGGAGCCAAACAGAAGAGAGTCTTGAGAAATGTGAAACTGTCTTCTGCCGTAGCCAACCATAGAAATGGAGATGAGCTCTTCTTTAGGAGTGAAGTAAGGAGAAGTACCACTTCGGAGAAGTTCTGAATAAAGCAATGGTAGTAATTTGCCAATCCTAAGAATCTTTGGACTTTTTTCACGGAGTTCGGTGATGGCTATTTCAGGATTGCGGTTACTTTCCGGTCATCCATAGCTACCCCTTCACTGGAGAGGATATATCCTAAATAGGGTATGGTGTTCACTCCAAAAACGCATTTTTCCAGCTTTGCCTTTAGATGATGTTCTTGCTAACGGCTCAACACGTCAGAGACATGGGTAATGTGTTGATCAGGATCTTTGGAGAAGATAAGGATATCATCCAAATATATTACCACTGATACAAACATGTCCGAGAATAAGCGGTCCATGAACCTTTGGAAGATGGCTGGTGCGTTGACTAATCCAAAGGGCATGACCGGGTATTCATACAAACCGAACGGAGTGCGAAATGCAGTTTTCCACTCATCTCCCTCACGAACTCTGAGGAGATGATACGCACTTCGCAAATCCAGTTTGGTAAAGATTTTGGCTCCTTGCACTACCTCCAAAATGTCAGAAATAAGAGACATTGGGTACCTGTCTCGTATGGTGACCTTGTTGAGACCACGAAAGTCTATACAAGGTCTTAAATCAGTAGAATCCCTTTTGGGAATGAAAAACAATAGTGCCCCTGCGGGGGATTTAGAGGGTTGGATGAGACCATTCTGTAGATGATTGTCCAAATAAACTTGAAGTGCTTTCTTTTCAGTGTTGGAGAGAGAGAACATGCGCCCAAATGGTACCAGGGCTCCGGGGACCAGATCAATGGCGCAGTCTTCTGGTCGATGAGGTGGAAGTTCCAATGTGGGTTGTTCTTGAAACACCTGCTGATAACAATGATATTCTGTTGGTAGGGCATGAATCCCAACGGACATTGATGCGGTTGAGTTGGTAGTTTGTATATTCACTGTACCTGTAGGTAAACCACAATGCTTTTGGCAATACTCTGACTCAAAAGCAAGATGGTTGTTGGTCCAATCTATTCTGGGGTTGTGACGGCGAAGCCAGGTTATTCCCAGAATAATCGAAAAATGGGCAGCCCGGATAATGTCAAAGGGAATTTTCTCTGTATGTTGAAAGATCTGGAGGTGTAATGCCCCAGTAGAGTGAGTAATGAGCCCCGAAGATAAAGGAGTACCATCAACCCCTTCCACCTTCTGATTTTCAGACTTCTCCAAGCGTGTGATCCCTTTTTCGGTGGCCCAATCGACATCCATAAAATTGCCGTCTGCACCGCAATCGAGTAGAGCCAAAACTTCCTCCCATCTCCCTTGAATGAGCAGTTTAACACCTATCACCATGAGACGAGAATCTTCAGCCTGGTCTTGGGTAGGTGAGGATATTGCAAGTGAAACGTAGGGACGAGTGGTTGTTTGAAAATCTCGGAAGTTGGTCCCTCTCAACTCTGAGGATGTTCGTTTCCCGACTTGCGTACTGCTAATTCTTCACAGTTTGTAATCAAGTGTTTGTCGGATGCGCAATATGCACATAGTCCTCTCTCTCGACGGCAACGTCTTTCTTCGCTGGTGAGAGGTCCACGGGTGATTACAATCTGCATCGGCTCCTCTTTGGGGTGAGTAGAGGAGGAGCGAAGGACATTGGGTTGGATACCCTCGAGAAATGGCCGAGATTTGTATTTTCGTCTTTCATTCTTTCTTTCCGACAAACGGTATTCAACCTGGAGAACCGCGGAAAACAATTCTGAGAGGGTTGGGGGCCTTGACATACGAGCAAGCTCCTTTGATTTCTTCTTTCAGACCCCTTCTGAAAATCACGTATTGAGCCTTCTCTGGCCAAGGCAGCCAACGTCTTGAAATGAGATATGCAAGTCAAAACATCCATAGAACCCTGGTGTGCATCAAGAATCTCCTCACAAGCTGTAAACGAGATTTCCGGACGTTCAAAGGTCTGTTTGATAAGGGTGCAGAAATCTTCATAATCCTGAAGAGCGGGTGCATCACTTATGGCTAGTGGAGTAACCCACGACAAAGCGTTACCCACCATGTTTGAAACCATAAACTCTACTCTAGCCTTGCTTGTGGCAAAGAGAACGGGTCTGTATGTGAAATACAGTTTACAGGAATCGAGGAATTCACTGACCTTCCTTGAGGACCCATCAAACTTGCCAGATGATAAAGGCATCGTGGGCAATTCGGGTATCTGTGGATTTTCTCTAGTGGTCATCAATTGTTTGAGCACTACGTTCTCAGCCTTTAGATTCTGAATTTCTTTAGAGACAAGTTGTAGAGCTTGATTCTCTGTTTTCAACGTTTGGACGTCTTGAAAAAGCTTTTGTATGGCCCCAACTAGTTCCTGGATCTGTTCGGGAGTAGCCATTGGGCGTTGCAAGCTGTCAAATTCCGTATTAACAATCTGAATTTCAAACTCGTCAGTCCCACTTCCCTCCTCTGCCTCCTCACCTGATGAGCTTGAGTCTGTAGAGTATTGCTGAGCCTCACGATAATGGTACCCGGCGGAGGCGGTATCCCAACCGCGGTGGGAAGCCACAGCGGTCGCTAGTGAACAGCGGCCTCTGTGGCCCAGTCACCGCAGGCGGGTGAAAGTAGGGGAAAAAGCCAAAGGCGTACAAAAAACCCCTCTTGATGGTCCAAGTAGTAGGCAGCGGAGGTGAAGTCGTAATCCAGGAAGCGCCGGGAGCTTGTGGGCCAATGAAGGAGGATCGCGGGAAGCAGCGGAGTCCGGAAGGGACCCAGAGCGCCGTAGCCGGGAACAAGTGGAGAGGAAAGAGCGAGGAAAGGGAAAAATGGAGAAATGACAGGGGTCGTAATGAGCAGGGAGATCAGTAAGAAAACACAACACAGCGTACAGCAACCAAGAGCGAGAAAACACACAGTTGCAACGTGCCGTTTGCCAGGAAGACGCGGAGTAAGTCTTCCGGCAATGGCTACGTCACAACGTAGAGAAACGTGCAAAGACTAGACCGTTACCAGAGAAAGAGAAAAAGCCCGTGTATTCTCCAATGTCCACTCCATCGGAACTGCCACCACAATCTCCATGCGGGGGAATCGCATGACAGTGGTACATGAAGGCGAAGCAGTGTGAGCAGCTGAAGCAGGTGGACCAACAGAGTTGCCACTGTAGCAGAAGCAGGACGCTGTGTCGTGGAAGGAGCAGAGGTCGAAAGACCTGTCAAGTGCATAGGACGCGCAGCAGGAAGCAGTTCAAAGACTGGCTTTCCTGAGGGAGAGAGACGTTTTCCTGATCCTGCAGGTACCTCCAGTTTGGGGGGTTCACTGTAGTGCGAGCAGACCATCAAAGGCTCCAACTTCAGGAGGCGCGAGAGAGGGAAACGTTACTGGAGGAGTCAGTCGCCTGTACAAGTCCGACAAAGGAAGAAAGAGCAGCGGGTCCATTGTAGGCGCATGGAAAGATCAGCGAGTTGGCCTGGGTCAGGTAACCATGGGGCACTCCAAGACAAGCCGCTGACTCACGATAAATATTTTCAATACCAAACTATTGAATGGAAGCAAAATAAGTGCAACTCGTATATTAAGAGCAATCGAGTTGAGAAAGTAGCCACCATTGTCAAAGTCAAAAGGGAATTACGTTTAAGTAGAGTGTAAAAGAATATGGCAACCACTTTTGCCAAAGCCAAAAAGGGAAGAATATTTAAACAAGGGAAGAGCAGTTGTAGAAGAAAATTGTAAGCAGTATTGTCAAAGACAGAGAAGGGAAATTCAGGAAAACCAGTATTACCAAAGTAGGGCAATTGAGGAAAATAACTAATGGCAGAACAGAAGCCCTCCTAACAATTATCAAGGGGGAGAGGACTATAATCTGCATTGCCTGGGCCAAATTAAACAGAGGAGAATTATTTTCAATGTGGTCGGACTCATTTATGAAACAGTTGTTAGAAGTTTACTTTTCCACATTGAGGATTGAAGTGTGGAACATTTGAAGCAGCCTCACCACCAAGTGCTTGTAGTAGTGGTAGGAGTTTTATACTTGCAGGTGAGTAAAAGAGGACAGGGACTATTAGTGGTTAGTCCTGGCAGGTTACTGGACCAGGAAGAATATAATTGAAGTACTGCAACGTGGTAAAAGGTTGTGGTGGCAGGAACGAGGCAAGACCATTTACTGTGCTGGGATGAACTGTGGTAAAACCATCCTGACAGAACTTTGTTGTTTATGAAAAAGAGATGTGGAAGTAGTAGTATTTTTTCAAAGAATAGAAATCATATTGACCTCTGACCGAAAGTGAAAAGACAGTCTTTTGTTATCGAGCAAGAAATTATAAATTACTTACCGTAGTGACAAATGTACTCTTAGTACTTAGTCCCCTTTTCTCCATACTGCATGGGTGTCCCTTCATAGGGACGGGAGACAGAACCTTTTTCACCAGAAAAAAGTTTTCCCCTTTAAATTTAGAGGCGCACAGGGGTGCGGCCCTGGGAGCATTCGCTACCATGACTCTGCCCTCCGGCACCACACCTCAGTCCCCATATACGCATCGACAATATATTAACATTGCCTAATTACACCAGTTTTATTAGGAGGGAGGATGGTGGGATGTATGGAGGAAAGGGACTAAGGACTAAGAGTATGTTAGTCACTACGGTGAGTAACTATTAATTACTCTTACGTCCCATCCGTTGTCGTCCATACTACATGGGCGATTACAACTGAATTTAACCCTAGGGTGGAGAGGAGACCCTCCTTAAACAAATAGGTTTCTTAGAACCGCCTGTCCTAAAAGCTGTGTCTCATCTAGAGCCAGCGTCCAAACAGTAATACTTGCAGAAAGCCAAAGCGGTGGCCCAGGTGGCCGCCTTGCTTATGATCTGCCACGGAACCTGCCATTGGAATGCAATGGCCGTGGCCTTAGCTCTGACCACATGGGCGTGCATGTTAGCTGGAAGTGGCTTGTGCTGCCCCTCATAGGCCTCCTTGATGGCAGAGAACATGCACTGAGATATAGAGGCCTTGACCCACCGAAGGTGACAAACAGTGTGTACGACTTGCAGAAGCCCTTGGTCCTGTCCAAGTAGAATTTCAGAGTCCATCTGACATCCAGACAGTGCAGGACCCTCTGAGCCTCATCCTTATGCTCGGCAAAGAACATGGGTAGAACTATTTCCTCGTTTAGATGGAAAGCGGATGGTACCTTTGGTAGGAACGCTGGGTGTGTCCGCAGAACTACCTTATCCCTTTGAAGAGTAGTATATGGCTCGGAGGCCACCACAGCCTGGATCTCGCTGACTGCGACCCGAAGTAAGGCCCACTAGCAGGGATGCCTTAATGGTAACCATTGGCTCAAGCGGCTTGTGCTCCAAGGCGCCCAACACTACATTGATGTCCCACACGGGGTGTGGTATTTTGATGGGCGCGTTAAGTCTGGCAAGGCCCGTCAAATGCCTCTTGATTATCGTGTTGGAAGAGGAGAAGAATTCCTCCTCCGAGTTTCTGTAGGACCCTATGGCTGCCAAATACATGCAGCATGTGTCCACCTGCACGTCTGACTGTGCAAGGTGAGCCGAGAAGGAAAGCACATCGTCCAACTTGCACATAAGGGGGTTGATCTCCTTGGAGTCTGCCCAGAGACAGAACCTAGTCCACTTACTCTTGTACTGGCTCCTGATAGCCTTCCTCCGAGAACCCTGAATCATCTCTAGATTAGTCTGTGAGAGGTTGAGGTGCCTTAGCGTGACCTGCTCAGGAACCACGCTGCAAGGTCTAATTTCTGTGGTGCGGGGTGGATGACTCTGCCCCCCTGTTGCGCCAGAAGATGTGCTGGGCTCGTTGGAAGGTGAATGGGTGGTCTGTCTGAGAGGCTGAGCAGCTCCGAGAACCATGGTCTCGCCGGCCACCTTGGAGCTATCAGAATGATGCTGAGGTGACAAGATTCCTTTATTTTCCAGATCACCCTGTGGACCAGTGGTGTGAGCGGTAAGGCATATGCTGTCATGCCATTCCACTGAATCTGAAATACGTCGTCCAAGGAGCCGGGGCCTTGTCCCTGCCAGGTTGCGAACTCCTGGCACTTCTTGTCCCAGGAGGCAAAGAGATCCACCTGAGGATGCCCCCATCTGCTGAAGATCTCTGCAGCACCTGGCCGTTCAATTGCCACTCGTAATTGTCCGCTCCCAGCCTGCTGAACCTGTCCGCCTCCAAGTTGGACTCCCCCGGAAGGTGGACGGCCGTGAGGTAGATGTTGTTCTCCAGGGCCCATTCCCACATGCTGATGGCTAGTCTGCAAGTGGAGGGGATCTGGCACCCCCATGTCTGTCTGGATGAGGACAACCTTGCCCCCAAGGACCGGAAGGAAAACTTTGAGTGCTAGCCAGATGGCTTTCAGTTCCAGCTAGTTGATATGAGACTCCTTCTCCTGCCGGGTCCAGGCTCCATGGATGCTGTGGCTGTCCAGAGTAGCCCCCTAGCCCTCGAGAGAGGAGTCCGTAGTGATGGTGACCTGCGGGGCTGGCTGCCGCAGGGCTTACCCGTCCGCAGGCTGCAGTCCGTGGGCCACCATGTGAGGTCCGAGCGGAGAGAATGAGGAATAATGACAAGCTCCGCTTGGGAGCCCCGCTCCTGATTCCATGAGGCTGCGAAGTGCAGCTTTAGTTTCCTCATCCTGAGTCTCATGTGGGGGACGGCCATCAGGTCTGCCGCCATGAGTCCCAATAAGTGTTGGTACGTCCAGGCCTGTGTCACTTCTCGGATGAGGCAGTGAGCCGTGGCCCTCTTGATGGCCTTGATCTTGTCCTCCGAGGGGAAAACTCTCTCGGAGCACGTACCCCAGATGAGGCCAAGGAAAGTCAGTCTCTGCGTGGATTGCAGCTGGGACTTCTTGAGGTTGACCGAAAGTCCCAGGTCATGGAGAGTGATCATAAGAGCTGAGGAGGTGTGGTGCACCGCCTCCGGTGATGTTGCCCTGACGAGCCAGTCGTCGAAGTACGGGTAGATGTGGTGGCTCTGGGCCCCTGAGGGGACCCGCCAATGTATTCATGAGTCTGTTAAACACCCTGGGAGCTGAGTTGAGGTCAAAGGGTAGCACCTTCTATTGGAAGTGGTAGCCCATGATCCTGAACCGGAGGAAGGCGCGATGAGGCTGTAAAATCGGGATGTGTAGATATGCGTCCTTCAGATCCAGGGAGCACATCCAGTCTCCCGTGCACAATGTCTCTGCTATGAGTGCGGTCATAGCCATCTTGAATTTTTGAAGAGGGAGGGAGAGGTTGAGGGTGGAAAGGTTCAACACAACTCTCAGGCCAGCCTGGTGGTTCTTCTGTATGGAGAAAACCCTGGAATAGAATCCCAATCCTCGCTGAGAGGTTGGGACATCTTCCACTGCCTTGCTCTCGACGAGCGACCGAATTTCAGCCAACAGAGTTGCTGTCCCAATCTGTGGGAGTGGAGGGGAGGAGTTGAAGGGATCAGTAGGCAGTACCACGTGGATACAACAGAGGATTCATGGTTCCGCAAAATACTGATGCCAGAACTGTGCGTGAAGGGCAAGCCTGCCCCCCTGGAGACACAAGGACTTAAAGGGGCGTGTCATTCTTTCTTTCCCTCGGAGGCTGTTGCTGAGGAGGGGGGCTTGAAAAAGCCTTACCCCCCCTTTTGTTGTTTGCACCAGTGTTGACTCAGCAAATGGTCAGGCTGCCTGGACCTCCGTTCTTGGAAGCCGTGGAACCCTCCCAAATGTCTGCTCTTTGTCGGAGCGCCTTTGTAAGGATAAAGACTTTGCAGTTTGCAAACAGTTTTTCTTTTTATCCAGGTCTTCGTCAGGGGTGGAGTGAAAGTGAAACAAAGGTTCAATATGCGTTCCTGGACATCTGGATTATATTTGGGAGCCCAGAGCCAGGCCATCCTTCTCATGTCCGTGGCGATGCATATGGCCCGGCAATAGGTGTCGATGTGGGCCACAGTGGATTCCATGATGTCTTGTGCCACCATTTTAGCCTCTGCCAGTCTCGCCTTAAAGCGTGACTGGCTCTGCACCGGAAGTTCTGGAGGGAAGTCGGCTATTTCCTGCCAAATCCTCTGGTTAACGGCTGCCAGCATGGCATCCGCGTTTGCTTGCTGAAGATGCAGTGAATCGTTGGAATAAACTTTCTTCCCGTACGCCTCCATGATCTTCTCCTCCTTGCCTAGCAGCGCCGAGGATGAGGTGGCCAAGGATGACTGAGGCTTTGAGTAGAGTGAAGTTGCAGCAATCACTGAAGAGTGTGGTTGAGGGTGGGCCGACAGCAAGAGTGTATCCCCCTCCATTTGCCTGTACTTGGCGTCCAAGCATCGAATGACCGGCTGTACCGAGTGGAGGTTGAGTCACCCCTTTTTGGCCAAGGCGACAACATCCTTTTTGCATTGGGATCCCCTTCCTAGCCGAGGGGCGTAGATTGAGGACCTCGGCAAGCACCCCTGCCTCTGGTTGCTCGACTGCAGGCTGAGGAAGGCCCAGGTCCTCTGCCAGACCTGAAAGTCGTTCGTGGAAGGCCTTGGCTGAAGATGGTGTGTCAGGCTCTTCTTCCTCATCCGTGTCCACCTAAGCGTCTGGCTGGTCCGGTGCAGGAGGAGGGGGAGTGCTGGGTGCCTTGGGCTGGGGTGTGGAGACCGGAGGGTGCAGCGGAGGCTGGTACTGAACTTCCTGAACTGTGGGGTTAGGAGAGCCGGAATCAAAGGAGCCGGCATGGGCAGTGGTGGCTGCACAGGGGCCTGCAGCGCTGGAGACATAGGAGAAATGACTATGGGTGCAGTCGGCGGGCCGGAGCGAGCATGTCCTTGATAGATTCCCTGAGGATGGCCCCCATCTGAGGATATTTCATAAGGGTGAGGACTTTTCAAATAACCTGTCCTTACAGGCCGGTGGGGTGGCAGGTGATATTGGCGGGATTGTGGGCGGCTGCTGGAGCAGGTGCATATACTGTCTAGGTTGCAGAGGGAACCTGCCCTGTGCTGCCAATGGATAAACTGTAGGCCACGTACCTGGTTGACCCCAGTCCCACCTTGTAACTCGTTCACCCATCTGCCCCGTTCCTCTGGGAGGTATCGGAAGAGCGGCCATTTTGGTTGGCGCGTCAGCCATCTTGTCGAGCTGCATGCCACGTGCCGAAGTCTTGGTGCTTGGCTCACTGGGCCCTGCCTCCTCGAGGACTCTTGATGGTGGAGCATGAGGCCTGCCCTGCACCTCAGACCAAGACCTGGTAGGCGTGTCACCCTCGGCAAAGTCGCTGGTAGTGCTGCGTGTAGGCGCACCCTCGACCATAATGCCGGTACAAGGGCGTAGCCCCTCGGGTGTACACCCGGTAAAAGGACCTTCTGGTCCCTCAGCACTATCTTTGGGAGAGTCTACAGACCCCTTGGCCTGGTGGCCGGTAGCTGAATTAGCCTAGATATTCGTGCTGGTATGAGAACCTGAAAGGTTCCTCCCGCTCTGGCACTTCCTTGGAAAGGAGTCTCCCTTGCGTGGTGCATTGGAAAAGAGCGGCCCTATCTTGGGCCTTGATGGATGTCTGACGAAGTCCTTCAGGTCCTCTGGAAGCAACCTCTCGAAGAGCTCCCTCCACCTAGCCAGTCTATTCTTCAGGGCACGTGAGGAGAGTGTGTCTGTCAAGGATAGACTCATTGATGACTATGTATACCTCCGTCCCCAAGCACCAGCCAGGGAGGAACCAGAACTACTCCCTAGCCAGTTATTGAGGCCAATGGTGACGAAAGCAGGAACACGGGTACCCAGGCAGCTGCAAAGGAACAGTCAATGACAAATGAATTCCAAAAACAAGTAATACAGGGAATATACTTTAGCAAAAGGAATGAAATGACACCTACCAAAAGACTGCCAGTGGAGATTCTGTAGGTGATGCAAATCTCTATGTCTCCGTCCCTAGGATGGACTATGGAGGGGAAGTGAACCCAACAGCAGCAAGATGATAGTGGGGTGTAACAGAGAATTGCAGTACCCCAATACCTGCAGTAATCTACGGATGTCACCTGCACTTAAGAGGTCGAAGCCAGGGTTCCTGGTTGCAGGAGGAAGGTGAAAAGTTTCTAGAACGCAAAAGTTCAATGTCCCCAGTAGCCTTTGCCAAACAATAGTCCAGAAGAAGTCTGTGATCCAATGGCCAGAAGTAATCCAGAAACCGTGAAGACAAGAAGCCAAATCGCCACATACGAAGGAAGGAGCAGAATCGGGTCCAAACAACGTAACAGGGTCCAAAAACCAGCAGAGTCCAAAGTCAAAAGTCTAAAGTCCAAGAACGCCACTCACACCGTAAAGGAAACAGCTGAGAAGCGTGGTTGTGTGCGGTCAGCGTTCTTTTATACTGGAGAACTTCCTTATTGGTCACGTGAGCGTGTCCTCATGGAATCACGTGAGCGGCACTGCGTGTGATAACGTGACCGGGCGTGATCACGTGAACGGGAAAACACAGGACGCAGTGCCTGACCCAATATGGCTGTGCCTCGGAAACCAAGGCGACCCCCAACGCCACTGCTGCCACAGCCGCCACATCCTCGGGCACCGCCATCTCTTTGCAGCCTTTCCTGTATGGTGAGGCACCGCCGGAGCATCCCGCTGCTGTTGGAAGGGGGACCTAATACAGGTATTGTAGCGTGAGGTGTTTCTGGGTGGGACAATTGCGGGCGCAGGCGTGACAGCGTCACACATGTAACAATCGTCCCATCTGTGGTCGGGACCAAGGCAGCGGAGGCAAAGGGCGTGCGGATCTGATGTAGGGAAGAGCCCCTCGCAGACTGGACACCTGCTGAAGTCCGTTGAAGTCGACATGCGTCAGGGAAGAGTCTGGTGGCAAAGGACCAAGTACCTGATTGATAAAAGAAGACAAAAAGACAGAATAAAGAATCCAGGGGAAGAGCATGTGGTATTACATGGCCAAAGCCAAACCCAGGAGCGCTGGTGAAATTGGCCCGTTCCCGTCAACACAGAAAAGGGGACTGAGATGTGGCGCCGGAAGGGCAGAGTCAGGGTAGCGCATGCTCCCAGGGCCGCACCCTTACACGCCTTTAAATTTAAAAGGGAAGAAGGTTTTTTCTGGTGAAAAAAGTTCCATCTCCCGTCCCTCGGAAGGGACGCTCATGCATTATGGAGGAAAGGGGACGGGACGCAAGAGTACTGTTGAGTGACAAATTCTGCTCAACAAGACTGTTCATGTGCAAAGTGAAAGACGTACAGAGTGAAAAGAAAGTTGTATTGTGAGTGAAGAAAAACTTGGTGTTTGAAAGGAACTTTCTTCAGTTGAACTTGTGCTTTGAAAATCCTGAATCAATCCTGGGGAAGGGGACCAGACCCTGGTTACAAGGATACATGTTAGCAAAGTTTATGTTTGTAATGAATTGTTATTTCGGCCATATAATACCTGTATGTTTTATTTTATGTGTAAGTGTGAGGGACAGATACCATTTTAGAGTTGTTTACTTTAGTCTTAGTTAAACAGGTAGGGAAATCCTCGTTCGGTTAGGGAAAGTGAGGCGTTTAACCCACCTTTGAACCGGGATCTGGACCGGTGTATCTCTCCCCCCCACCTCTCCCGGGGGTGCTTGCTGCTACTTTGGCAGCCATGTTGCATCTTGGAGGCAGGGAAATCCTTTGTGCCGTAGGAGCCACCCACGTCGGATAAGCACCTACCGCTGCTGTGGTCATCACAGCAGGTGTCAACTAAGTGGTCGACGAGGACATTGGCTGCACCAGCTGAGCCTGCTTGGGCTGAGTGTCCTTCTTCTCTTCCTAGGGCCTAGGCTTTTCTGATTTGTCCCGTGTCTTGGCCGGGGTGGACAACTTCCTCTTTGAGGAGGAGCTTGATGGCAGGCTGGCTATGGAGGAAGGACAGCAGTGGTGATAGCGGCCTATCCAACCTGGGACCTGTATCAACGGCGAACCCGGTGGAATCTGACTTGAGGTTCTTTGCCTTATCTTTGACTTGAATGGGGTGGCCTCAAAGGACTGATCTCTTCCCAGAGGGAGACTGCCCTCGGACCAGCCGGTCCTGGGCGAGGCATGACCCTGCTCCAAGCACAGGGATGAGGCCTTGCTCGAATTGAGCCATGCTGCCAGCATGCTATGCCCGTCTTTCTTTGTCTTCTTCGAGAAGCCCAGGCATAACTCACACCCATCCTCGTTGTGGTCCGGGTGCAAGCAGTAAAGACATTGTAGATGTTTGTCCTCCACTAATACATTCTGTAGCCCGCATTTGTTGCAGGGCTGAAGAGGGTCCTTCCCTCCTTTTTCTCCTCTGTCATGGTCGGAGGGTGTAAATCTTCACCGACAAAGGGTCCTCATTGCCGGCCAATGAGGAAAAGAGCACACATGCTCTGGTGGAAACAAAAATCTAACTTTTTTCCGCTGAAAAACTGGGAAAAACATAAAAATAGCTCAGCGAGCCACTCAAGGACTCCCAACACGGTAAAAATCTGAAGATTGCTGGCAGAGGCGGGGCTTAGGGAGAGGACTGTCATTGGATGGGGGAGTATGACCCAGAGGACAGTGATTGGTTTAGAGGAGAAATACAGTTTTACAGTGAAAACAAACTTTTTTCTTTTACAGAGGATTCCCAGCATGAAGACAGGAAATATTCATGAGCATGTGATCCATGCCAGACCCCATGCAGAAGAATACCCAATAATTGACAATGAGTGTTTAGCTATAAACTGGCTCCTGTATGGTGTGGATGGCACCTCAATTTGGTGACAGACCACACCCAGCTGGTTTGGATGTCCAGAAACAAACAAATATAGAGATAGATCATGGCCGTACAGCCGCACTTGCACGAAGCAGAAAAATGTAGATTTCCTCTCACGGTACTCTCAGTCAGTAAGCGGACAGGGAGAGGAGGGGTTGTTCGAAGAAAGGGTGGAGGCATGTGACAAGGCCAGTACGCTCGTAACACCTCTCAGCCTGGAGTGGGAAGCCTACAAGGGAGAACTCCAGAGCCAGAGTTGGATGGTGGTAGCAGAGGGGGGGCCCCCCAATTCCTGCCATGCCCCCTTGTGCCAGAATGTATGCATGAAGACCCTACCCCATTATCATACCTCTAGACAAAATAGCTCACCATATTTCTCTAACTGTTGCAGATTAAAAGCGACAACAGATTGTCAACCTGACAAACCCAAGAGAGCCAAAGAAACAAAAAGACAGACATCACTCACAAATCCTACAGTGCAACCGAGTGGCCTCCATGCCAGGAAGAGCCAGAGCATAGCTGCATGGAGAATGGGAATCAGAGAGAGAGAGCCACAGGAGAATGCTCCAATCATATGTGATGAATCCAGGGTATTCATCCCTTCTCCCCAAGGGGAGCCACCCTCTTTGAGACTAGGGAGTGGAGCCTGCTCAGCCAAACCCTCCCTAAGGGTTTGGACAAGGGGTATCTTACTGGGACTGCCCTTTAGGTGATAAGGACTCCCGTTGCCACCATGAACTCCCTGTACACGAGATATCATCTGCTTATAGGGGGAGTAAGTTATCTGAATATTACTTCCCATTTGCCTCAAGATAATAGCAGCAAGATTCTCCATGTATGTGCCTCAATGTAGTGCTGAACTTTCTATATGTTTGACAACTTGGGGTGAACAAAATGCCCCATCTTGTTCCAGGAAAAAGCATAAAGCACCAGTGACCCTTAAGTGGAGGAAGCGAATCCCACGGCCGAGGCAAATGCCAGACGTAGGGACGTTGGCAAAGGGAGAAGCCACACAGAAACGCAGACCCAGCTGTAGCATTGTCATCTCTTCTTGTTGCATCATCTTTTCTTCGTATGACGTCAACAATCTTTTCTTTCATTCATCTTTATATTTCTTCAGGGATCTCCCCTAAGAGACTGTCATTTCTGCGTGGGTACATCATGTAGGGCTTTTTCAATGGACACGTTGGTTCGAAGATGCTTCGCGGTATTGGGATCATTACTGGTGCTGTGCATGTCACAATTTTCAGCTTCCAACATATAGGCAAAATGGGGGCAGGATTTCAGGTGGAGGCACTTGGCTCCTCCTCTAAAGTGGCATTCACAGAGGCGGCACAGTCCTGCCCACATGCACCGGCGGGATTCAATGCACATTACTTGATCCACTAAACCACCATGGGAATTTCCAAAGACTAACAGACACGGTCAGGGAGACTGGTTCCCGAAACACAAACGTTGCATTGAACTTGGTACACTCATTACAAAACAGATACCAGAGGAATATGTGAGCAGGGCTTAAGCTCCTTTTTAAAGCTTCCACATACACATGCAAATCAATTATCCAGGGGTGGGGAGAGCATCCAAGACTGGCTAGGAAAGGTGGACCAAACTCTAGGAAGGGAGAGATATTTAAAGGAGGAACAGGAGCCAGGCAGGGTGGGTTTTTCTTCAGGTGAGGTAAAGCAGTGGAGGAGGAGGTGGTGCATGTAGCAGGTGAACAGGAGCTAGTGTAAGAAGTGTATATGTTTGTGTAGTGGAGCAGGGCCTGCAGCCCCACAGGGTTCTACTAGTAGCAGCTATGTGCTTCTCCTCTAAGTGAACACCTACAAAATCACCTTCGCTTTTAGATCCAGACCCTGGCGGTGGACAAGCGAGGGAGGATCACCAGGGTAGAGGGTCCTCAGAGAGTGGGTACCTGAAGGCGAGATATGGTATCCCCCTTCACCAACACTGACCTACCCGACCCTCCATGAGTCTTCATGGGATATGGTCAGTCCTTTCCAGTTTTTCCCTGTACTCTTTCATCAAGGCAACTAAGAGTAATGAACAATTCCTATTGTAAACACCATTGTGGTACTGGGACCAAGAAGAAGGACCTGCAAGCAATTAGTAATACATGTCAGGCAGGTCACACTAACAGGCATACACAAAATAAGGCCATTGCATCTAACCCTTTTCGCCTGCAGCCTGTTAATAATGAAAAAGAGTATAAAAGCTGGAGGCCAAAAGCAGAGAGAAGAGAAAGGGAAGAGAATCCACTGTGTTGGGACTAGGCCAAGGAGCAGAGACGCCGTCAACGATTCCCGGAGACTTGCCAGAGGAGTTTTGCAGGACCGGGAACTCTCTACTGTGAAGGAGGGCAAGGTTAAGATATCTTGTATTCAATGACCCTACAGCATTAATTGCTCCGAATAAACAACTTTAGGGACAACTAGAAGTTCCCACCATGGGATCTATGATGCAATTAACTTATTGAATTGCTACCATGCATCTGATTTTTCTTCCTCCCCTCTTAATATATGTCTTGTTAGTGCTTTAACTAACCAGCATTGTTTATTTGTCTTATGCTCTTGTTTCCGCTATATGTATGTCATATTCTCTTGGAATTTTGAACTTTATTGTCAATTGTACCCAATTATATGTACCATGTTGATTTATTTATTCCTTTTTTATGCCCTTGGTTGAGATTATAACCATGTTGACTTTCTGTTATGCTTTTTGCTGAAAATATATGATTTATACCTTTTTGGAATCAGGAATTGTTGTTTTGTTTTCCTATCCATGCATTTATTTGTCAACCTTAGCAATAATTATGTAAACACATGTTCTAGAAACATATAGCAATCCAACTAAATGAGTGGTAATCTACAAATAGCAATGATTCAGTCGTAGGATTTCTAGAATAAGGAAACCTAATCCTACCAAAAAATTTAAGCTAGTGGACAGATCTAGAGAATTAAAATCGGTTCACCTAAAACTTCTGTGGTTCAAACCAATATCAGTAAGAGTACAATTCTTAGTTTAGGGGCAGCAGGCACTGCCAGGTAGCAGAAGAGAAAGACAAGCCATCCGTGCACAAGCCCAGGTGCAGCTGGAGCTGCAGAAGACGCCAGGGATGTGTATTGCGTGTGGAGCAGAGCAAAGGTGCCGGCCGCGTCTGGCGATGTGCCCTGCGAATGAACTGAAGGTTTCCGGGTCAGGACATGCCACTGGGAGGAGCCGGAAAAGCTGGTGAATGTCAGGAGACACTGTGGAGACCAGAGCGCTCAGAAGGAACTTTAAATAAGTAACAGTGCCTGCATTTAAGTACACGCTAGTCATATTGAATATTGAACTGAAAGAAAACTGCCATTCAAACAAACACCAGTAAATGCTACCAGTAATGAATGCCGAACTGAAAGAAAACTGTCAAATGAGTAAACTATGATATGCTGAATGGTGAATGAACACTTTAATAGATATGTCAACCAGCCCTATCAATTAAGAGCAGTATGGACAGAATTAAAGGCATAAGAAAGATGGAAGCGTTGTGGTGAACATCGTGGGTCCCAGGTCAGAAGGACTAGCAATTACAGTTTCAAATGTGAGAAAGAGTCACCAATATATTATAAGCCAAGAACTGGCATCAAAGGGGGTTACAAAGAATACAGAGAAAGCGCAAGACCAAAGAGTCTACAAGGGATCCCACATCTTTGTGGAGACTTATGGTTGCATGACCTGTGATGGGTGGACTGTGCGGTCCGACAACTATGCATAGACCAGAAAGTCTGCTAATATACAGGGCTACTGGTTGCGTGACTTAATTGGTGGACCATGTGGTCTCACAACTGCGCCTATACCAAGAAACACTGAACAATGAACAAGCTGTGTGAACTGAATACTTGGTGAAGCAAACCTGAAGGAGGGTCAATCGCGCCCAATGTTTTCTTTTGAACTATTGAGCAGATGAAACCCAAAATGAATGTTATGTTAAAGTCTTGGGGAAGGGAACCCTGAGAGTCAAACAACCAAAACTTTGCTGTGCTGTATTAGAACTTTAGGAAAGAGAATTCCCAGACCTTTGCCTTGTGTAAATAGTGGTACATTTGAACTTGGAGAAGGTAACTTCGGAATTTGATCAAACACTTTCTAACGGAATCTTTATTGGAACTGTGTTGAACTTCAAACAGGGAACCCAAGAAGAACTCAAGCTGAAAGTAGTTCAGTCTTTACTTTGAACACTTCTATTTTGTTGAGAAAGATTCCCACACCATTTTGTGTTGTAGTTCTGAGGACAATATAGGTTTTGAAACAAACTTCCATTTTGGACTTACGGACAAATACTTTCCATAGATTCCTTTATGCAGGGAAAATCCCACTATAGTATATGGCTAGTTAGGCGTTATACCATCCTGATTATTAGTAATGTTTTGTTTAGAATTGCATTTCTGCTTGTGTCATCTCTCTTGATACCAGGCCTGTCTCACATATGTTAATAGTAGAAAAAAGAAAAGAAAACAAGGGAATAGAACTCTTTCTCAACCATTTTTTTAAATCTGTAGATTTTTACAAAAACGGATGGTTGAGAAAAGGGAGAGACTTACTTTGGGTTGGGGGGCGGGTTCACTGCCTCGATCTGCCCCCATGGCCTAATTCCATAAAATGGCTCTTGGCAGTGCGTGTGGAGCACCCTCAGAGACAGCCTGAGCTGGGCTGTTCTTCCTTGGCCCAGGCAGCACCTGGGTCATGGATACAGTGGGGTCCATCCTGTTTGGCCCCTGGTCGGGCCTGTAGATGCCACGGCCCTGAAGCAGCAGAGCTACCCTTTGCATCAGCAGCTAAGCCCCCTGGTTATGTATGGGGGGCAGCCAGGACCAGGCTTCCCAGCCGTGCCCCTGACAGCCCTCCTCATGGCCAGCAAGACAGATTCTTCAAAAAGGTCCTCCCAGGACTTATGCCCGTCGCAGCCCGGGAGGTGAAGCACGGAGAAAGAGAAGCCCGCTCCATGAGTGAAGAGGCATAGGGCGAAAGTTCCAGGCTGCTCTGCTGGGAAGCCTGGGTGAGCGAAAAGCCCTGCGCTGCCCGAGTGAAGGGCAGGGCCCCGCCCCTGCATCTTACAACACATTGCTGAGGTGGCGGGCCAGAAGCCCAACAAGGCCGCAGGCACGGCGGTGCCCCTGTTGTCATGGGGACATGGCCTGAACCCAAAATGGCCACCGCAGCATCATGACAACGGGGGCATTGCACAAATCAAGATGGTGGAACGGTTGGTGCAGTGATGGGGACGGTCCCCCACACTAACGGGCCACCCTGAAGACAGTGAAGTATGCCACGGGTGCAGTGGTGAGTGCGGTTGGGCCCCACAGCAAACAGGGCCCACCTTGAAGATCATAAAGGGCCGTGAGTGCGGGTGGGCCCCCCCCTGACATTGGGGAACACCCTAAAGATGGCAAAAAGCAGCAGGACTGCAATGGTGACAACAGGCAGACACCCACTCACGCAAGGGTCCACCCAGGACATTTAAAAAGCATACAGGCGACACAATGAGTGCGGGTGGCTCTATGGGGTGGGCAGGGCACCCTGAAGAAAGAAAAGGGCCCAGGCCCCATGAGTCATCCCGGAGATAGGCCCTAGCCAGTAGCCCACATACCGCAACATCACCAAGGACAGACCCATGGAAGGTACTGCAAAGCGGGTAATTGACTGCAGCAGTCCTTCCAGTGTGACAATGTATATCTTCAGTATATGTAGTATATATGTTGTATGTTAATGTATATATGTATGTGTAGTCACATGCATATGTAATTACTGTTAGGTAAGTTAATTGTCACGAAGGGGAAAATGTAGCATTTGGGGTAGTAGGGATATAAGGGGATTTAAAAGTTAAGCAGGGGTAGGATATTCATTATTTGTAGGAACATTAAGTAGATATAGGGAATGTACCTTGGCATGAGGTAGTGGGACAGTGTGGCAGCCTGCCTGAGGCCAACTAGTGAGATGTATCCACTCAGAGAGGCCATCCTCTGGCCTCACACTCCATGTGGGTGGCACCTGAGCTTAGGTAAGGGGTCTGTTGTGCCAGACTCACCCTAAGGGTTCCCAAGATCCCTCCAAGGAAGAGTTCCCTGACGTAGCTGGTCCCCAGGCATTTGGTGCTCACACCAGGGGATTCCTAAGTACAATAAAAGGAAAAAAAGGTTTAAGGGATAAGAATGGCTTATAAATAAAAAGCGGTCCTTATTGGGATCCCTATAAAATTCACTGGTGTCTCTGTGCACTGGTGATCTAAGAACTCTGGGTGTAGCTCATCTCCTGTAATCAGCAATCTTATTTTGAGGTGCAGCACGCCTGGGGAGTGAGGGTGGTGGTTCTCATGGGGACTGTCCATGGTTTGGGTGAGGGAGATGTGCACCCTTGCTTGGAGCACGGCCGGGAAGCAGGGGCTACAGGATTGAGTGGAGAAGTCACAGAAGTAGAGTAGTGGGAAGACAGTAGTAGTAGGAGGGTGGTTGAGTAGTATTGTGGGGAGAGGAGCAGTAGTGCGGGCGGAGGAGTATTAGTAATAGTGTAGGAGGAGTGTTCGTAATAGTGTGGCAGTAGAAGTAGGGTGTCCAGTGGAATATTAGCACAGGAGGAGTAGTAGTGGTGGGAGGAGGAGTAGTGGCAGTGGGTGGGAAGATGGATCAAAAGGAGCGTGGGAGGAGTGACTACATTAATGGTGGAGGCGTGAAACAGAGGGACAAAGGATTGGAGGGAGGAATAAGTGGAGGGAGTGGTGGTAATAGTAGAGGAATAGAGGTGCGTGGACGTCAATGATTTAGCCTGGTTAAAACAGTGCAAGGCGCTATCCAACCTCTCAGTAGAACTCTAAACTGGTTAGAATGTGTCCTCTATGGTCTTCCCAAATATGATTTTTCACCTCTGCATAACGTTCTCAACTTCGCAGTCTGCACAATTTTCATTCTTTCTCTCTTTACCCCTCCCTCCTCTGCCCTTCGCCAGATTGGCTTTATTACATAGAAATAGGGGGGCACCTGTGGGCATGCATTGATGGGGGCAACATACAATAATCAACAAAAGAGATAGCCACGCTGCTGACAACACTATGTGTTGTATATATTTATAATTATTTATGACAATTGTTATCGTGCACAAAAGTCATGGAGAGCATCTCAAGTTAGGATTGATTTTAATGTGTATGCAACAAAGAATTTGCTATACAATTGTGACAGTATTCAAAGAAAGAAAATTGAAGAGAGCCTACTTACAGATTGGCTGGCTATCTATGAAACAAAGGGAGAAGTATAAAGGTATTCTCCTCTTCAAAACTATCCCCACTATACCCATCTGCTCATCTCACTCCCTACTCTCCTCCTCGCTCATTAGGATCTTCCTCACCCCGACTTCTTTACCACCACTCGAGCCCCCTGTGCTTCCTCTAGTTTCTGCTCTCTCCTTGCTCCCTTACACTAGAATGCTCTTTCTCTCCCTCTCTGTACTACTTAAACTTCACCACAATTAAATCCAACCTCAAAGCACTCCTTTCTGAACAGCTTGTTTCCTAGCACTCAACGCTACTGCATCACCCCGTTTCCTCTCTCCCTACCCTTCACATAGACAACCCTACAGCACTTTTCCATCACCCCTCCAACCTTCATTCAAAACTTCCTCAACCTTCCCATTTCTATGTTAGTCTGTCCTGTCCTTGTCCCTGGTTTATGTTTCCAACTTCCCCTGCTACATCTGGACTTCAAGTCTCATTCTCTGACCCCATTGTAACGGACCAACATCTGTTTCTCTGTTATCATTTATAAATGTCCATTGCTATGAGAAGAAATGCACCATAAGATGCACTGATGACTTTGAATGGCAGTTTGGAATCTTGTTTGCATCAGAGATGGTGCTCTCCTTAAGAATTGTTACTGACAGAACTCAATCTGTTTTCTTTCAAGAAGATAAATGTTTTGTGACCCCACATATGCACCTAAATACCACACAAAGAAAACCTAACAGGTTCGGCATGGGGTATAAAACTGTCTCGTGCGCCTCTTTGCCTACCATTGCAAATTCATTTTTTTTGCGACAGTCTGTGTAGTACCCAAGGGGGAGGTTTTGATGAAATGTGATCCACAATGTGCATTTTTAAAATTATTTCTTCAGTAACACTCGTCAAAACTACAAGCCGCATGGTGAAGTCACATATCAAACTGACCTACATGGGCCAAAAAAGTGGCCCACTTTGGCCAAAAAAAGTGGCTCACACTACCATTTTGCATTTTTGGAGTCCGAGCCTGACCCAACATGTACATTAAACACGAGTAAGAAACTTACATAAGGGCTGATGGTGGCTAATAATGCATGGCTTGCATTCTAACCAGCGGCTGCCATCATCTTAAGACCCCGGAGGTACACAAGGTGTCCCAAAAATGGAAATACAGAATACATCTCACAACTTTAGTAAAAATGACACTTAGAAAATACATTTCCCTTCAATCAATTACCACATATGCTTGATACAACAAATGTTCAGCTCAGGTGGTGAACGTTTATCCATTTGGTGCAGCACAATCATAGTTGTGTTTAGTAATACCGAGTTTTGTAGAATTGAAGGTGGGCAAATATATATTATGCAAGCGACCATAATCCACTGTCAATGACGTTGGGCACAATCCCATCAAAAAATTCAAGTTCAACTGGAAGTCAACATGTAAGCAAGTAGGCTAAAATTGTCATCAATATCGCGGAGTGGACGACGAGTGGCAGTCCTGCAGTCATGTCTGGCAGGACTGTGTACGTGGCCACGACATCCAAAGAGGAGGAG
Organism: Ambystoma mexicanum; assembly: GCF_040938575.1. Lineage (NCBI taxonomy): Eukaryota > Metazoa > Chordata > Amphibia > Caudata > Ambystomatidae > Ambystoma > Ambystoma mexicanum. The sequence goes on from NC_090936.1 coordinate 671,233,972, forward strand.
GAAGGTTGTTGTTTGAGGAGCTCGCAGACGCGAGCACCCACGACCATGTCACAGAGAGAAGAAACGTGCACATCTAAAACGCTTGTGGTGTCTCAATCACCCGGTAACCAAAGAGGGAGGGAGAAAACCTCACTAACATCAAGATCAACGACTTTGTTGTCCTCTTTACTTGAACATTTACAGATTAGCCCCCCAAACTCACTAAACCCGAGTACCATCACGGGTCTTCTACACACCGGAATCACAGTGATCACAGAAAGCCTAACTAAAGACTTACAAAAAAATCCCACAACACTCACCCTTCCTTCGGAGTCGCTGTCTCTGCGGTGCGCACCTTGCATGACGCCAGCCCCAGTCTGCGCATTAAATCCTGCCAGCTTACGCCAGGCTCTGGTGGCCCCCGGAGGGGGGACACTGTCTGAGCGGGCGGCTGGAGTGGGGCTGAGAGACGAGCCGGGGTTTGTGAATGTCGGAGAAGAAGCGCCAGAGCAGCACATAGCTGAGTGACCCTGTTCACCCTCGCACAGTGGCCCGGAACTAGAAGGTGCACCGTGGGCGAAAACACAGTGACCGGATATCAAATTTCGAGCAGAAAGTAACAACAGTAGTGGTTCTGGTGCACACAGCCTTACCGCTCTACCAGCGTCCAAATGAGGAATCTCACGGAGCCATCAATCAAGTTGAAACTACGGAAACCCTGTTAGAAACGGATCAAAAAGCCCAAAAGCAATTAGAGACAGAGTCCAGATACAGCGCGATGTCTCACTCAGACCAGTCAAAGCAAATTGACTATTTGCCTTTACTCACAGTCTAAAAGAAAGCGCCGCCCAGAAAACATCAGCCGGTTTCACAACCAAGACATGTCTACGATAAAACGTTAGCAGACAAGAGACGTGAACTGAGGAAATACAGAGAGCAAAAATTTCAGGCACGAATGAAGCACTCCTGGAAGCCACTGCAGCAACAAGCCTGGGTAAGAGGATACCAGCTTAACCTCTATCAGCAAAATGCTGAAAACATCTTAAGGCCATAAGTGATCAAAAAGCTAGACATTTCTGGACACTTAAAATCAACGACTCCGGCTTCAGAGAACTCAATGACAATAGTATTGGTGAGCAATCCTGGATATTGCATTTTACAAAACTCTTCAAATGTCTGGTAAATAGCTTGACTACCTGCAAGCAAAAAGACACAGGCATGGACAAAATTAGATGACCCAGTGGACATACTGAGTGTATAACAAACTAGAGCCTTCCAGAGCCCCAGAACCAGACGGGGTAACAAATGTGGATTTAAAAACCTGCCCTACCGACTGGTCAATGTTACTGAGTACGATCTTTCGGAGACGTGCTGAACTAAAATCAATTCCACCATCATGGAAAACCACAACAGTGGTCTCAATCTTTAAGAAAGGGAACAAAAAACATCCAGCAAACTACCGTCCAATAGCGCTGATGGACATAATAGGAAGTCTATGGTTCCCACTTACTGGACAAATTTAAAGAATGTGCAAAACAAGCACCATGTGAAGATTACCTACAGACTGGTTTCAAGAGGAACTTGGGAACAGCAGCAAACATCTTCTTGATAAACGTATTAAAGAACAAAGTACTGGAAGGAGGACCACGCATATTCCAAGCCTTCATAGACTTAACTCAGGTGTTTGACAGAGTGGACAGATCTCGTCTATGGTCTAAACTAGCAGCTTGGAATTGTCAGCCGGCCCTCCTTGACCCCATCATGGCTCTTTACACAGACACCAGTATGAGAGTCTGTTTAGATTAGTATGGGGGTCCAATCATCAGAGATTTCAACACGCAGAGGAGTAAAACAAGGGTGTCCGTTGGCCCCGGTGCTATTCCTGGTATTCCTAGGAGACCTAAAAGACAAGACACATAAGTAAGAGCATTTCCTCCAAAGATGAGCAAAGCATCGATCACCCATTTACTGTAGCCCGATCTTATCTTATTAGATCGCACGCCTATCGGCCTACAATGTCAACTAAATAATCTACTCCAATATATCCAGAGAAATAACCTTGAAATCAACAAAAACAAAACCAAGTTCATGACACTGGAACCATCAAGGAGGAAAAGAGAGAAAATCCACCTAACCCTAGATGGGAAAGAAATTGAAAAAGTTCAAGAATTCAAATACTTGTGGGTAATTCTGGAGAGTTCAAAGAATGATACATCGATGCAAGAAGCCTTAAAGACAAAAGCGTAGACAAAAGACAAAAGGCCATAGGACAGTAAATTTGGCCGCTAGTGCTGGAATTTTACAAAATGAAGGTGGTGCCATCATTAACGTACAGGGCCAAAACAATGCCTAACATCCCTACAACAATCTGTCCGAAACTAAAAGCCTTATTTTGGAGAAAGGTCCTCAGTTTATCAAAATACTCCAATGGCCTCAATCTGCAGTGAACTAAGCCTATTATCACTCTATGGCACGGTCAAATACGCCATTATGATGCTTTACAGAAAATGCTGAATGGCAGCACCACCTTCAATCTACAACTTAATAAACCAAGAAATAGAGAAAGGAAACAGCAAATCTCTCTCTGCATGGAAAAGGAGTAACATTGCGGCACTCAAATCAATTAAATGTGACGAAGAACTGTTACTGCAAAATCCAGTGAAAATCCCCAAAAAAACTCAGCGAGTTGGATTGGATATGGACGCTAGAAGCAGCGGCAGGGAACAAACTGACAAACCATCTTCCAAGTAATGTGAGAAAACTTAAACTACAAACTTATATAAAGAAATTCCTAAGTAGGCAGGGTCGTGAATTTTTGCTTCGAGCCAGGCTAAACTTGTTGGCAACTAATGAAATCATTGCAGTGAGAGGGTCCTTCACCTACCAACCTCTGTCGCTTTTGTAACGTAACTCCGGAAAAAGAAACCATTAGACATCTTCTGCTCCAGTGCCCAGGCAACCAACGAATAAGAACCCACTACCTGAAACATATCTTCGAACATTTTGAGTCGATGGACGAACCAACGTGCTGGGCAAGGTTGATTAGTGGAGACAAAACGAAATGGCTATTGGCTACCTATAAAATTCTCAACAACGTCAACCTCTCAACCTGGCAACATACCAAACAGGTCTAAGAAACCCACATAGACTTCGGAGTTTAACCTCAAGAAAATCTTTGGTAACACACAGATTTGACTTTTTTACTTTTTTTCTTCTAAATTACTTACCTCAGTTCGCCAAAACTGTTGACAAAAGAAAAACAAACCTCGCATTTTGTAAAAATCTAACTGATTAAACAAAAAAAACTAAATAAAAGAAATGATGATGTGTTTCAACTTGGCTTCAGCCATATTCTTAGTGGACAATTTTTAAGCCGATGCAAGAAACATACGCATCATTTCTTTTTAAAAGCAACTGTTTTGCAGTTTATATTAAAGGAAAGTGAGAGATGTACCTTAAATTGCAAACTCTTGGCGATGATGGTTTTCCTTAGCTTTTTCAGAGAATCACATTCTTCTGACGCATTTACAAAGTGGTTATCCTGGATCGCCGGAAATCCACGCTGATTGACCAGTTCTCTGTTAATTTTACTTTGGCAGGCTTTACGACATCTATCATCAGAAACATCCAAATGAGTGCCTACGAGGATAACTGGAGACACGGAAGCACGAGCCTGCATAAAGAATGACACATACATGTTAACATGATAGTGAATGTCACACCACACGCATTACACTACTTCAGATGGACTGTTTAGCTTCTCTGGCTGGACCAGAGGCAAGCATTATGATTTATTTCGTCATTGAAAAACTTCAGCAGCAGATGTGCAGTTTACATCCCAAATCCTACAACTCACAGCACTGCTTGTGCTTTTGAGTACTTTAAAACAATTCCAACAGCTAACTTAATTTGGCTATTCCGCATCATCTTAGCTCTATGACTTCATGTACTATGAATGGCACCCTGCTCTTTCCTTATTTTATGGATCGTTTTTACTCATCTTCTTCAATATGTTTCCCAAAAATGATGCTCGGGTGAAAAGTGGTACATTTACTGTTATTTAGAAGTCATGTTTGGACGGTATAACGCGGTTGACCTTAATATACTGTTTGTGTGCATATGCTTAAGAAGATACGTTTGGTGGGTGGGTGTGCTGGGGTACTGATCTCGTTCGCTCTCTCCCCCTTCTGTCCTCCCCCAGAAGCCAGCATGAGGGGGTGAAGTGGGGGACAAGTTGGCCTGGGCCTCCCGCCCACAGAGGCCTCGCTTGTTACTCCCTTGCAAGCATATGCAATCCTAAATCAGGTCAGACAATTCATCACCGGGAAGCAGGATCTTATGCGACCCTTGTAGAGCGCATACATCTGACTGATGCACACAAGTTCCAGAAGGACCTTGCTGGTGCCATCAGCCTGGTGTCCACTCCAACACCCCTGACCAACCTCCAGCACTGTCCTGGCATGGTGCAGGCTGGATTCAAAAAGGTGCTTGACTGCAGCTCCCACTATGTCCCTTGGCTGTGCTTTGCACACACAGATCACCTCCCTGAGACCCTCAACAGCTTGCTTTAATGACCTGGATGTCGTTGCCCCACTGCTGTGTCCAGTTTTCAGGAGGATGCGTGCCCAGAGCAGTTATGTTGTAGGCATTTCTCACTAGGCTCATCAGCGCCAGAGTGGTTTGGAATTGGAGAGTACTACAGTTTGTGCGTCTCCTATTCGTGGTACCAGTGTAACAAAATTGAAGGGGGCCTCATCAAATTCTTTACATGTGCCTCACCACGACAGGTCCGCTGTTGAGCTCAAACATTTCGGGAAGCGAGCAATGAAGGGAACATGAACAGCACGCAAACCCGACAGCAGACACCCACATGGGCACGCTAGGGCTGTGCGTGCGCGGCTCAACATATTTTTCAGGAGCAAATGGACAGAACACGGAATTAGTACGCTGCCATTAGCAAAGATTATCATGGGTGTTTCGTGCTGCATGGAGAGGAGGCATGCCTATCACGTATCAGAAAGAATCAGTAGCACAACAACTAGTTGACACAGTGAACAAGGAACAGCAGCAGTATCATACTGACGCCCAGTGCATTTGAAATATTGGCACAAAGCTAGTCCAGGCCAACGCTCCTTTAATTGCCCTCTCTTCCCATTTTCCAGCCGAGTTCAGTAAATTGGGGGCAGATATGTAGCGAGTGATGTCGGACAGGCAAGAGTTGTCTGACTGGGGGTGGAGACCGTCAGTATGGGGAGAAGAAGCAGCAATAAACAGACCATGGGGATGCCACAGAGTATGAATGTCTATATGGAGTCCTAGAACCAAGCATTAGGAGAGTTCTTGGTGACTCGTGAAACCCATAATGTTAGCAGTTTTGAGGATATCAGAAATGTACAACAAAGAGAGCCCTTGCGGGGGTCATAGCCATGCCAAAGGAGTTAAAAGGCACAGAAAAGAAATTCAGGAACCTGGTCGACAGACCTTCCACTTCATATCATTCAGAAGAGGATGATGCAGGTCAGGGGATACTTTGGGTTATGAGAGAACATCCTCCCGCTTCCCCATCATTTTGATTTACCAGTGTAATGTGCATTCAGCGAGCTAAATGCTTCAGTCAATGTTTGCAGAACAGTGCAAGGCCACATACCATCTACAGACAATAATAAAGGGTGTGAGCTTTTCTTCCCCAACTGGGGCAGGCCTCTGTTCTAGGTTCTACATAAGAATGGTGGGTACATCTTCAGTGGAGGGGAGAAGATGGACTAGCGACAAAGTAATGAAAAAGACTGCTCCTGCGCCTGCTGATGAAGTTCATGAATAGGAGGGAGACATGGGCATGATTGAGTCTGACAGCATCACTCATCCCATTTTGACTGTATGGATGCCTCCTACGAAGTAACAGAATATATGAACGTGAGACTGCAAACCCCTGGACAAGGAAGATGGCAAGCTCAAGGCCAGATTTGGACAGAAATGTTTTAAATATGCTGAAACTTGATATGCCAGATCCTTACATCACTGTCACCAAAGGACACAAACACCTGAACAAAGGACATGGATTGCTTGTGGTGGTCATGTCAGAACAAGTTCCTGGACCGTGATTGGCTTCTGGTGAAGATAATGGACGTACACTAAAAGTTCTAAGACAATGTGGTTTCAACGAAGAAAGAAATTATCACCCGTGGTAAATCAGAATCAGGAGACGGACAACGCATCACGTTTAGTAACAAGTTTTATTGGGGTAGCAAAATCCCATACTATCCCTTCTCTTTTGGTGCCTATACTGGATGAAAGAAAAAGAGTTCAAAAAGAGGCTGAAAGTCAGTCTGTCATACAACATAAAATCTATCCTCTAAATACTGCCCCAAACACCTTAAAAGAAAATAATCTAGCTTAACCAAATCATATCAAAAGTGTCTTTTTTCACCAAAAGGATAAAGGGAGGGGCTGGTTTCTGATCCCACCACAATGTCTCTTTGGATTTCAAGAGGGCTTCCCGCCCGAAGCACAGTTTCAATAATGTTACCTGCAAATGTCTCCGGCTTCTTGCCCGAGGCACAGTTCCAACCAAGTAGCTATCAAATATCTTTTAGGGATTCCCGAAGATTGCCCAATTCAGGTAAAGTTATCAACAAGTCTCTATTGGACTCCTTGTCCATTGCAGCGCTCCAGGTATATGTCCCACAAAGATCTCGCTTTCTCCCATGAGAGCCAGGGATGCTTCTGCTCCTGTTCAGAACCCTGTTGGTTCCTACCCCACTCTGGGGTGTTTGGGTTCACATACTCTCTTGGGGTTGCTCCGTTTCCTTTGGGCCCTTCTAGTTCTCACCTGCCCCAGGGCTCTCTGGTTCACATCCATTCTTGAGGTTGGTCTGCTTTTGGCCCACTCTGAGCCCTTCTCGTTCTCAACCCACCCATGGGTCTTGGGTAGCCTTCCTGCCTTCCTTTCAGTTTCTAGGAGCGACTGCATAACTTGGCTGTTTGCGTGGTGCTCCTCCGGGTAGGCATTCTGTTCGGTGGTCTCGGCTTTGTCGAACAGCTCTGCGCCAGTTGCAGCAGAAGTCTCAGATTTTCAGCGTTGGCCTCTCTTGGACCCACTCCATTACAGGTTAAGCACTTCATGAAGCTGCATGTCCTCTGAGATCCGGCTCCCTCTCCCCGGGTCTCAGAAAGTGAGCAGAGTGCTCCATGGGCTTTCTTCCTCCATGTCACGCATGTGCACTCCTTCTGCTGCCATGCCTCCCAAGAGGAGGACGCTCTCTGTGCTGTTCTGTGAGCGGATTCCCTCTCTGTAGCCCTGACCTTCTCCCTCTCCTAATTACACAGGGATAAGCCCTCTTATCCTCAGTGCAGTGAGGGGTTAGACCTCCGTCCCATTCTCTGTCCCACATAGTCTACTGTGCCTGATAGGGTTCAGAAACCATCCAAGCCATTAGTGGACAAAGGGGCAACCCATTGCACACACACATCCCCATGTAAGAAACAAAACTATTAGAATCCTGGGATGAGGGAGGATAAAACATATCCCTATTTAGGGATTGCATGTTCCACAGAAGAGGCTGAAGGTAAGTCACCCCAAGTTGGACCCACTTTCCCTGTCCCCTAGAGGGTGTTTGTTAAGCTTACTGGGCAAACCTCCTTAGTCCCATAGGGGGTGGATCCCCTTTGGGGAGAGTGTACAAATTCCCTGGCTTCATCACGCACCCAATAAGTTATCAGCGGGATGAACAAGCAAAACTATTCCAAGACTTCCACATTTTGGACAGCTTAACATCCCACTCCGCTACCAAGGCCATCCCTACCACACCCTTCAAGCTCAAGTCTCCTTTTAACCCACTGAAGGCTCGACCTCTCGCCACCTTTCATAAATTCAGTTTTGGTCCTAAGAGCCTCCCTCAGAACAATAAACTCTTTTTATTTAATCGTTGTTCTTCATCAGTCCTTACTACCGTTTTCCTTACCACATGTCCATCTACTTCCGGTTCAAATAATCACCACTGCCAAAATCCAGTTCCACTCACCTAAGGGGAGGTGCGTTGATCTGATGACCCTTTGCGTATTTTCACTAGTAGTCAATGCTGCATTGTTTGGTCTGGTCATAACTAGTAAAACCCAAAGATGGCGGCTGAGCGACAATCACTCAGTGCGCCTAAAAGCCTCAAAAATGTTTATCCTCGCATTCTGCCCAGTGTTATACTGCGCATGTCCCCCCATCAACACTCCATAAAAAAGTATCAAGTAGGACTCAAGGAATGCTCTGAAATGAATGTCCACTACAATTAACAGCAGTAAAATAATAAGAGTAGAGCTCAACAAGTGTACTCACATCCTACTGGTATCATAAGACAGATCAAAGCCAAAATGCACCTTGAGACTCTTCCCCATTTCATTAATTCTACCTATTTGGTTTATATGAACACGGGGCAATGTTGTCATATTCATCAGTTATGACCGGTAGCCGCAATGCACTTACATTGTTTTCAGTTGATACAAAGGCTCTGGCTTAGTCGGTGCAAAGGGCAGTATGCCTGCTTTGGAATGGCAACTGATCTAGAACTACATATTTCACGTGCACCCTGCTACTGAAAAAAGATCCAAAGTTTGGGCATCCAGCCCCCTAGGAGATGGGCTGTCTAGCACAGGGACTTCACTTTGTGGAAAGAAATTGAAGGAATGGGCAATTTCATAGGGACCTACACAACCCTAGACAAAGCAAATGCCCAAATAAGGTGATTTTTCCCCTTTAGAGTTTTAGGAGGCCAGTCGTGGATGGGGGCCACTCAACAAGCCACTTTCAGAATCAGCAGAAGCTGAAACAAGGGCAAGGAGCAGACTAGTATTGTGATAATAAAAAAAAAGACCCATTTGTGCCCCTCGAGGATGAAGTCGCTACTGATGGGCAAGCACCACCAGACAACTGGCAATTTCCTTAGATGAGCACACATGTAAGGATTCCTATTTTTGTTTTATACTTTTTCTTTTCAGTAAGTGGCAACTGTGAAGGCATCATAAAGCAAGACCCTGACAACAGATTCAAAGTTCAAATAAAAAGTCTTTATTAACTTAAATGTCAGGATGGTGTAAGGCCTAACTTGCCCTATAATAAGGTGAGATTTCGTTACTTAAATAACTAAGGATAGTCAGAGTCAATAAATTCAACTTAAAGGCCTGTCTATGCCCAAAACCTATACTTGCCCTCACAACTAAAGTAAACAATGTGTGGGGATATCAGCAACCAAAGTAACAGTGTTCAAATGAAAGTTCTGAGCTGCTTCCAGCTTCAGGCATACTCTAGGTTCCCTTCCCCAAGTTAAACACAATTCCACAAAAGGTCTCGGGGTTTCCTTCCCCAAGTTCGACACAATTCCAACAAAAGGGTTTGAGGTTCCCTTCCCCAAGTAAAGCACAGTTCTTCAGGCATCAAATTCACAGTCTCATCAACTTTTTTAAATTCTCTTTTTTTTCCAATACTTGAACAACGCAGGCCATCCAGCCTCAGCCTCTTGACTTCTCTTGGTTTACTCCAAGGAAGGGTTCCTCTGTCAAGGCACAGTTGTTGGACCATACAGTCCACCATCACAGGTCACGCAACTGATAACCCCTGGAACTTCAGAACAGTTCATTCTTTCTCATAGGAACTCCTTGAGAACACAGATTTCCTTTCTTCACCTGTGCTATAAATCCACTTATATTTCTGGCATTTCCCCGGGTTACCACCTTGCTTTCATACTGTCCAATAGTGTTTTGCTTTTCGTTCTTTTCACTTTGTTTGCAAATGTGGTTTCTTTAAATTCTTCTAGTTCGCAAATGCACTTTACTTTCAGTTTCATTCGTGACATTCTCATATTGTTTTCTTTAATTCAGCAATCAAAACATATTAATTGCTTTTCAACTTGTTAGGTATTCAATAGTTCATATTTGGTCAGCAGTTTTCAAAACTCATTACATGCTTGGCACTTTGTTCGGTATTCAATAATTAATGTTTGTCTTCAGACCCCGTTATCAAATATTCTTGCCTGTACGGCAGTCGCCGCAACTCACACAGTGCGGCTGGAGCGCCCAGTCCGAGTGAACCTTCCCTGTCACTCACCAGTGTGTGGCCGGTCCTCCGGGTGCTCTGGTCTCGCTTCTGGGTTCTCGCTCGCTCCTCTCTCACTCCAGAGGAGCTCCGGCAGGCACCGCTCACCCCCCACCAGTTCTTCCTGCATCGGTCAGCGGCATCTCTGTGTTCCCAAATTCCCAAAAGGAAACAGAAGGCAACAGGCTTCACACAGCTCCAGGCTCTCTTGCGGCCCACAATGGTCTCAGTGTCTTCCTGGCTTATCTGCTGCCGGTGTCCTTTTCACCTGCCCATACACTGCCTGCTCGGATGACGGGGCTCTCCGGCACAACTGGTTCCCTTCTCTGCTGCTTCTGACACTTTTCTGCTTCTGACACTTTTTATACACGTTCACACATTTAACAGGTTGCAGTGTGAACACTTCGTTTCACTTGCTGGCCATAGTTATTGGGACATGTCCGACACTTACAGCAGTCCTCAGGCATCCTCCTCTTCTCAGTACCAGAGTGGTGAAATGGCCTGTTAGGGTTCACTACTCTTAGTCACCTCTTCCTCGTCCCAGTACTATAATGGTCAGAATGAGGAATAATGAGTGGAGATGGTCTACAACAGCCTATGAAGGCAGGCGACGGTAAGGTTGGTTCTCACTAGAAAAGAAGGGACACCATGTCTCGCCTGCAGATATACTCTCCCCAATCCCCGAGGACCCTCCACCCAGGTGATCCTCCCTCGCATATCCACCCCCATGGTCAGGATCCAAAAACAATGGTCTTTCCCTGGCCAACTGAGAAGAGGATCCCAGGGGAGTAGGTGTAAGGATACCCTCAGGATTCTCGCACAACCTCTGATTTAACATCCCCTGGTACGCAATCACACCTCACAATTCTGGGACAAAAAGAGGCTGCATTAGGAATCAATATTTCATTTTCTTAAAATAAAAGTCAATATAATGTGGTCAATGTCAATGTGGTCACGTAACATTATACTGGGAAAGTCACCAGTGTATAACAACAACATAGGCAGCTGATTTACAAAAATAAATGTTTGCCTGCCTGTGAAGATCAAGCTAATTCTACAATACACACGTTAATTCACATAAATCCAATATATACATTTCTAAACCTCTAACCAGGGGTCTGAAACCTTTAGCTCTCCAGAGGTTTTGAACTACAACTCATGTCAGCCCTAGCCAGCATAGCCAATGTTGAGGGATCATGGAAGTCATAGCCTCTCTACATCTGTAGAGCTACAGGTTGCAGAGACCTGTATATTAGATATGAATATTGCAATGCACTTCAAACTTACTTTTTAGCTTATCGGCAAGTGTTTTTAACAATATTTCATGAAGCACATACAGAAAACAAACTTTCATTTAATGACATTCTTCAGAATACTTTATTTTCTCCTATATTAATGACAAGCATTGGTATCAGAAAAGAGTTGCACAGTTAATCAGCATTCATATGAATTACATTTGAATGCAACCCCCATCATGTGTAGATGTGGAGCTGCTGGTTCCTAGCATGTGTTTGTAAAGGAAAAATAAGCTGTGGCAGGTTGCATCAAAATCCATAAGCATGTGTTTAGGGAAGAACAAGTTACTTTCTTACCTGGTAACGTTCTTTCGATGGGATGGTCCGACGACGTATTCCATATCTATGACATGTAATCACCACAGCTGTGCTGCTTCGGAAACTTTTTTCCTGGCGTCTGCGCCCTGCGTCGATGGCGTCGATGCGCCGTCGTCGAGGACCTCCTCCGACGTCATCCGATGTGATAAGTAGGACGCACGACGCCCGTAGCCTCAGTTGTAGTTTTTTCCCCCAGAACTTGTGACATTAGTCAACTGCCAGTCAGACACAAAGCCTTGCGGAACGTAAACTGCAATCGCAAAAGAAATTCTGCAGCGGGGAAGGCAGGGCGGGAGCGATATGGAATACGTCGTCGGACCATCCCATCGAAAGAACGTTACCAGGTAAGAAAGTAACTTGTTCTTCGAGGGGATTGGGTCCTCCGACGTATTCCATATCTATGACAGACTCCCAAAGCAGTACCAGAGCAAGGAGGAGGGAAAGAATTTAGAATCAAAATTTAGAATAGCCAATTAAATAGCAGAGCAAAGGACCGCCTTGCCAAAGGCCAGATGCTGCCCTCGGATGGAATCGAGGGAATAATGACGTACAAATGTATGTACTGAAGCCCAGGTGGCTGCATCACAGATGTTGCGAATAGGAACACCGCTCTGCAGGGCAGTAGATGCAGCCACACCCCTGGTAGAATGGGCCCGCAAGCCAGCCGGTGGGTCCCTACCCGCCAAGCGGTAACACTCCGAGATGGCTAAAATAATCCAGCGAGACAAAGTCTGTTTCGTCACAGCTTGCCCCAAACGCTTTCCAGCGTAACCAATAAAGAGTTGATCGTCCACTCTGACCCGGGACATGCGTGAAACATAAAAGCTTAAAGCTCTCCTAGGATCAAGCCTATGGAGCCTCTCCTCTTCCTTACCAGGATGCGGAGGAGAATAGAATGCTGGAAGAACAACCTTCTGGGCCAAATGAAATTCCGTCACTACCTTCCGAAGAAAAGAAGGACGAACTCTAAGGACAACCCTGTCCTTGTGAAATACAGTGAAGGGTGGCTGAACTGAAAGTGCCTGTAACTCACTCACTCTGCGAGCGGAAGTAACCGCAACTAAAAACACAGTTTTCAGAGTTAACAGCCTCAAAGGGCAAGAATGTAAAGGCTCAAACGGAGCACCCATAAGAAACTTAAGAACAAGGTTTAAATCCCAACCGGGCACCAGGAAAGGTGACGGAGGGAACACATTAGTGAGCCCTTTTAGAAACTGTGAAATTAAAGGGATTTTAAAGTAAGAACACTCTTCAGACGAGCGCTTAAAGATGGACAGCACCGCCAGGTAACCTTTAATGGTACCCACTTGCAAGCCCCTGTGGGCCAAAGAAAGTAAAAAGGCCAGAACCATGGGGATGTCACATGCAAAAGGATCCACATTCTGAACCCTGCACCAGTCGCAAAACTTACGCCAACGGCAACGGTACAGAGACTTTGTTGCTGGCCTTTGGGCCGAAAGCAACACCTCCATCACGTCTTCAGGGAGGTCCCAATCCTTATACCTCAACCTTTCAGAAGCCAAGCGTGAAGGTTGAGGGATCTGACCTCTGGATGGAGAACCTGACCCCCCTCCCGTGAGAGCAGATCGTCTCGGTAGGGAAGACGACGTGGAGGGCAGATGGACAAGTCGAGAAGGTCCGGGTACCACGTCCTCCGAGCCCACACCGGAGCAATGAGGATCATCCGGGAACCGAACTTCCGTAACCTCCGCAGCACTTGCGGGATGACGGGGACTGGAGGAAACGCATACAGCAGCGGGAATGACCACTCCACCACGAACGCGTCTCCTAAGGCTCCTTTTGAAGGAAATTCCCGCGAGCAAAACCTTTTGCACTTCCGGTTGACACTGGAGGCGAAGAGATCCACTTGAGGGGTCCCCCAAAGGGCGAAGATCTCCAGGAAAATCTCCTGAGCCAACTCAAACTCGTGAGAGATCGCGCTCTGCCTGCTCAGAGCGTCCACCGTCACGTTTCCGTCTCCGGCCAGATGAACTGCCGAGATCGAAACTTCCTGCTGGATGGCCCAGAACTCGAGCTGCATCGCCTCCCTGCACAGAGGAAGTGACGCTGCCCCCCCCTTTTGTTGAGGTAGTGCATGGCCACTGTGTTGTCCGTCAGGATCAGGACATTCTTTCCTCGCACAGTCGGCAGAAAAGCCTTCAGGGCTAGCCTGACGGCCCTCAGCTCCAACAGATTGATATGGAGTCTGGACTCCGACGGAGACCAACGACCGCTGACTGTCAGCCCATTGGCATGAGCTCCCCATCCCGTGAGGGATGCATCCGTCACGATCGTCACCTCCGGCCAGGGAAGCCAAAATGGAGCCCCCTTCATCAAGGTGCCTTTGACGGCCCACCACAGAAGGTCCCGGGCGACCGAGGGCGGAACCAGAACCGAGTCCGACATCCTGCCGGAGGACTGCGACCATTGCGTCTTGAGTGCCCACTGCAAAGATCTCATCCGCAGGCGAGCCTCTGGCACCAGAAGAATGCAGGATGCCATGAGGCCGAGCAACCTCAAGAACTCGAACGCTGGGAGCGTCTGGGCATGCTGAAACTTGTGCACCATCTGCTGAATGTGAAGAGCCCTCACCTGGGGAGGAAAACACTGCCCCAGGGAAGTGTCGAGCACTGCTCCGATGTACTGGAGCCGCTGTGTTTGCGTCAAATGGGACTTCTTTAAATTGAGGGAGAAGCCCAGCCTGTGAAGGGAGTGGCAGGAGACGGACAGATGATCCAGGACTTGCTCGGGAGAGCACCCCCTGATCAACCAATCGTCCAGGTAGGGGTAGACGTGAATCCCCCCCTTGCCTGAGATGCGCTGCCACCACCACCATGAGCTTGGTGAAAACCCTCGGGGCGGAGGTCAATCCGAACGGCAGGACCCGAAAATGAAAGTGCGAGTCGCCAACCGCGAACCTCAGGTACTTCTTGTGCTTGGGATGGATCGGCACATGGAAGTAAGCATCCTTGAGGTCGAGAGACACCAACCAGTCGTGAAGCTGAAGGGCCTGGAGGACTTGAGAGAGAGTAACCATCTTGAACTTGTCCTTCCTGAGGAGTTTGTTCAAACCGTGCAAGTCCACGATGGGTCTCAATCCCCCGTCTTTCTTCGAAATCAAAAAATAAGGGGAATACCATCCCTTGTTCCTCTCCGCTACAGGCACCAGTTCTATGGCGCCTTTCTCCAGCAGGGCTTGAATTTCCTGCGCAAGGAGCGGATCCGGACTCTGCAAAGAGAGGTTCCCCGGTGGATTGTCACGAGGCCTGTGCCGAAAAGGAAGACAGTAGCCGTGGGTTATGATCTCCAGAACCCACACATCTGAAGTAATGGCTTGCCACTCTACAAGATGCTGCGCCAGCCTTCCCCCAACCGGCGAACCATGGGACATGGCCTCATGACTGAGTGGGAGCGGCTGCGGCGTTACCTGAGGGCAAAGAGGCAACTGCCCGAGCGGCCTTGGCACCACGGGTACCCTGTCGTCCACCTCTGGTACCCCTGCGTAGGCCCCTTTGACTGCCAGCTCCTCTCGCTTTACTGAAGGACTAGTAATAGCGAAAAGAACCACCCCTCCACTGCTGTCCCCTAGGACGAAAAGGCGGAGGTTGGCGAACTGCAGCGCCCAACGACTTCGCTGCAGCTTTTGAGGTCTGCAACCTCTCAAGGCTCTCGTCAGTCTTGCTGCCAAAAAGGTGTTCACCGTCAAAGGGCATGTTGAGGAGCCGGGACTGCACATCAGGAGCAAACCCCGACTTCCGCAACCACGCAAACCTGCGTATCACGGTGCTCGCCGCCATGGACCTACTGACGCATTCAGCTAAGTCCAAACCCGACTGAACGGACTCACACATGGCATCCTTACCATCCTGGACCATAGCAAGGAAACCATCCCGTTCGTCCCCTTCGGGAATATGTTCAGCCGCTAACGCAACACAGTTACACAGAGTGTGCGTGAAACGAGACAAGGCACAAATGGAGTTGGCCGCCTGAAGCGCCATACCACCAGAAGAAAACACTTTCTTCGCCCAGCCATCAAAACGTTTGTCGTCCCTATCAGGAGGGATGGTAGGGTACGACGCCTGCTTTGCTGGGGCCGTGGCCGCCTGCACCACCAAACTCTCCGGAGTGGGGTGCCTGGTCAAGTAGCAGGGGTCGCTACTGGCTGGACGGTATTTTCGCGACAAGGATCTGCCCACCGCCGGGAGACTCTCCGGAGCAGTCCAAGCCGCCGCCACCCTTCTCTGTAAAGCCATATGGAACGGCAGTAACGGGTCAGTTGGGGGACCAACATCAAGGATGTCCGTCAGATCATCCTGCACAAACTCCCCTGGGGGAGCAGACCATCCCAAGTACTCAGAAACCCTAGCCATAAGGCGCCGGTACGAGGAATCGGCATGAGAGCCAGGCTCAGGCCTACAAAACTCCACCTCCGGAGAGGTGTCCAGTCCACTGGCATCATGCAGTGACTGCCTCAAATCGTCAAACTGACTATGGCCCGAGACAATTTCATCTGGAACCTGACTAGGAACCAGGCCATCAGAATCCTCATCCGCCTCTGAAATATACTCCAGGTGGCGAAAAGAAGGCACCCGAGAGTGCTTGCTCTTAACCAGAGCCTTCCTAGGGGGTCCTCCCGTGCCACGGGGTACCTCCGACACGAAAGGTGTCGATGGCGTCGAGCGAATCGGCGCCGGCGTCGAGAGAACCGGCATCGGCACCGAGAGGATCGGCGTCGAGGAAATCGGCGTCGACGTCAGATGCAGCGCTTCCAGCAGCGGCGGCACAGCCCTTGAAGCGGAGACCTGAGCGTGTCCTTCGACGACCTGAGCGTCGACGGCTTCGACGACTTCCTCGGAGCCGGAGCCTCGAGAAAGCCTGTCGACGCCCTCGACGCCTCAGACGTCGATGTCTTCCTCGAAGACCTCACAGGTGTACACAGTCTCGAACGCGTCGAGGACCGGGACCTGGAACGGGTACGTCGAGAACGAGTCTCCTTGTCCGAACGGGACCTCTCCCGTGACTCGTGCCGACCACTCTTGCGAGCGGTGTCTCTCGACCTCTCACGGCCGACCCCACTCGGGGGCGCGGACGGCTTAGTACCCTGCGACTCAAGAATCGCCAGCATTTTCTTCCCGAGGGAAGCCCATTCCTCCGGCGTCGCACGGCCGGTGGGGTAAGCGACGTGCCGGGCAGAGTCCTCCGAAGAGGACCTGGAAGACGACAGGTGTCTGCGCTTCCGAGAATGCCTCGAAGAGGCTGAGGAGTGGCGAGACCGACTCCTAGAAGGAGACCCACGAGACTTCTGACGATGACGCAGAGAGTCACCCCTCGAATCATCCGTCGAAAGCCCCGCAGACTTCGACTTCCGGGGCTTGGACACCCGACCTACCGACAACTTCTTCTTATGTTCGCGTAAGGCTTTGGACGTGAGCGACTGGCAGTCGATACAGTCATCCGTGTCGTGGGCCTCCCCGAGGCACCAGAGGCAGGCATCGTGCGAGTCCGTCACCGACATCTTGGACCCACACTCCCCGCACTTCTTGAAGCTCGGACGCGGGGTCGAAGACAAAGTAGAAGACTTCACACGAAGGATTTTCACAAAACGAACAGGTTCGAAGAACTGAGAAGAACAGAACTCCAAAGAGTCGAGGTGTTTAACCGAGAAACACGAAGCAACACGTTCGCGGAAAAAACGGAACTGAGGCTATGGGCGTCGTGCGTCCTACTTATCACATCGGACGTCGGAAGGAGGTCCTCGACGACGGCGCATCGACGTCATTGACGCAGGACGCAGACGCCAGGAAAAAAGTTTCCGAAGCAGCACAGCTGTGGTGATTACATGTCATAGATATGGAATACGTCGGAGGACCCAATCCCCTCGAAATTGTGCTATCAAGATAGAACGCACAGAATACTGATTTATCAACATAACCTAGGAACATGGTTCTGCAATTGTCTGAAAGCCTAACCAATACCCCACCCTACTTTACTTCACATAATGGGTTTATATAGTTCTGGGTGCTCCCCTTTCTGCAAAAGGTTTGAATGTTCATTTAAACTTGTATAATTTTGAAAGTGGCCAAGCCTTTCATACCAATATCTCTAGAAATACCTATGGCTTTCCCTGGTAATAATTGATCAATCCATTCTGGAACTGTGGATATGTTGTACACCAGTCTACAAATCCACTGCGAGACTTGGGAGAAACCAGAAGGTGTCTCAACCGCTAGTCCTCAGGGATCTGTCATCCAGGTGGCCAGGACACAGCCAACGCTTTTGGATCCAGTTCCTGGGGGTGGACCAGTGCAACAAAATCACCTGGGTGAGGGCGTCTTCGGGGAGTGGGACACCTAATGGCAAGACACAGTATCCCACTCCATGTAACACCTTTCCCCCCAACCTATTTAGGAACTCTACCCCCGACCCCCTTTCCGTACACAAACACTTTCACACAGATCGCCTGCTCTGGGAGAAAACGGATTCAAACCCAAGCATTGTACCCAACATGTCCCATGTTAAGAGGGATTTCTGAACTCTGACCTGGAGGGGCAGGGGTTCAGAAGGCCAACCTAGTTTCTTGCAACAGGGTAACCTCTGGACAACCCAGACCAATCAGGGTAGCTATGGCAGGCAGTCAAGACTAAGTCTCAAGAGGGGTGAGGGTGACTGAAAGACCTCAATGAGCACAGAAAGCAAGGACACTTACAAATTACTCCAGACAGGTGTTATATTAAAAATATAGACACATTTATTACAAGGCCTTTGTAACATAGACCATAGCAAAGAATCTCAATACTACTGAAGTAAACCAACACATCACAATCAACACGATATATATACACAAGGCCAGAGGAGTCTAACGAATTAAAAAGCACGAAATATGTAGACCACCTAGATGGGGAGGAAAACAGGCAGTGCAAGTCATCTTTAGACCCAGTTCCACATCAAGAATACTCCTAACTAAGAGGCAGTCCAAGCCCTATGAAGAGAGGAGCCTTATGCTCAATAGTACATGCACGCGCTTGTGCCACTGGACAAAATAGGGTCTCTTCAAGGGTCACTAGCAGCTCAGGACGATAGATAAGGTCGATGAAGAACAAGTCCCCACAATTCAAGCAGGACCTCCACTTGCGGGCAGAGGCAGGTTGAGAGTGCGGGATAGAGTTGCTATTTCGTAAATAGCGGTGGAAAGGAAAGGGGCCCTCTGGGCCACTTTGTGCAAAAAGAAATGGGCTCCTTCGCTAGGGGCCACCGGTTGGGGTAAGGACTACTCACCGGTCCCAGACGCAGGCAGACCCAGACTTCGCCAGTTCAGTCCACTTCGCTGGCAGGTTTCAATGCGATAATCAGGACGTCTCGACACTGTGTAGTTTCCGCGATAGCATGCTTCAGGGTCAAGGGGGTCACAAGTGCAGCGAACTTGCACAGGTCGTTGCCACAGCAGGGCAACAAGGTAACCGAGTTTACTCAGGTCCGGGCGCACTCGTCTCAATTCAGACCTGGGAGTGCCAAGTGTATGAAATTTGGTGAGAGGGTGTCGTGGACACAGAGCAAGCAGTATACCAAGTTTCGAGGGCTTCCTCGAAACCGCGGCGGTGACAGAGCAAACGTCGTGTGTAAGCAGGTCAGCCCACTGGTTGACCCAGGGACACTTCCGAAGAGGCTTACTTGCAGGGTTTGATGAAGGTGCAGAGAATAGTTGGTCCCACTATTCCAAATTCCAATGGGTCGAAGCGCCTTCGCAGACCTTCTAGGACGATCAGATGCAGAGGGGTCTCGCAGGACAACAGCGGGCTCAGGGTGCCAAACCTTCCAGCGGGTCACCAGCGGTTCCTCGACTCGGCTGCTTCTTGTTGCAGGATACTTGGCTCCTTATCCTTTGTTCATGTAAACTCAGGAGATCGACATGGTAGTGGTGTTTTCTGCCTCCTCTTATCCAAAGTTCCCTTTGCGCCAAAACGGAGAGGACCCAATGGGAGATCTGCTCACAAACACTCACTCCATACATGGACCAATCACGGACCACAGTGGGCCCAGGCATTCAGGACACTCCAGACTCTCTGGCACCCAGGATGTGTATTGGGATCAGACATCCCAGCCCACATCCTGGAGGCACACACACAAGGCATGCAGAAGCCAGCGAAAGCTGTGGGTTTCGCGGGAAAGTGCATGACCAAATTAGGACTGACCCGGGTTGGCTCGACCTGGGGAAGGTGAAGGGGCAAGATGGCCAAAGGACAGGACAAAGAACCTTGTGGCATGGCCATTTTGGAGCCAGGCCACTTATTCGTGCCAAACGCGGTAAGCGTGGATAACATGGCAAGAAAGGGTTCAAAACATAAGATAAACGATAGCTGCCACTAGTCCTGTCCATGACACATCTGCACAGTTCATAAAAAGTCCAGCCAGAGGTTTTAGGGCCTTTGGAATGACTAGGGACCCATGGGTGCGGTAAAGTAAGTTACATTGCACTCATGTTACATGTTGCACAAAAGCTGCAACACGAGGAAAGGACGAAGGGAAACAAAGTCTCCCAGTACTTACTGTCTTAAGGGCATGTGAGTTTCCCCATGAGAAGTGAACGAAAGCCCAGAGGAGTGCGGCTGAGGGCTGCGCTTCTCTGGCAAAGGTTAGATCAACAGCAGCAAAAAGTTTGGGGGTTGACACATGGAGGGAAAACTACATTCTAATATGAAATCTTTCCTAACATCCCACTACTGTGGTCAGGCAATTACTGGTAACCACTCACAACGGGGGTCCATTGAGCTTCCCCACACGGATAAAAGGAGGAGCACGAGAGCACACTCTGAGCGAGGCAAAGTAAATGAAGCAACATTTTTTTCCAGACGGCAGCTGAACGAGGGAAGAAAGATGGCAAACCAAGAAGGGTATACAAAAATAGAGCTACCCTTGACCTTTCCGGCAAGAAACCATTACATTCCAGAACCCTTCAGATGTGGTGAAGTTTGCACTCTGGGCCCTTCCTCCCCTAGTAACACACTCTGCTCACCTGAGCTGCTGGAGTTGTCGGTCTCTTGTAGGCGTCCCCGTGCAAGGTAGTCTCTCCCCTTTTTTAGATGAACATGCTTGTCATGGAGGGAAGCCACAGTGACCACTGGAAAAACAGCTGTCCCGTGACTTCCCTTCCGGAATCAAGCCAGAATAAGGCAAAAACCCAAATCGGGAAAAAACCCTTAGCGGAGTGTAGACTCTTTTCCAATCCTGATGACAAGGCGGAACGGACCGCTGGCTGGAGGGCTATGTTGAAGATGCAGGTAGCCAAGTAGAAAGTTCAACAACCCGGAGGAAACGGAAGGAAAAATGGGAGGAGGAACATAAGAGAGAAAGAGAGAGAAGCGGTGTCCGAAGGAATGAAGCCACCAAGAGAGTGGAAACTGAAGCGCACCGCTCAGGGCAGCGGTCGGGAAAAGGAGAAGGTGGGCTTCATATGAAATACTAACACAGGAGCACAAGGAACCTCTGACCGAACCGAAGAGGGAAGGCAGAAGTTGGGAGCGAGGAATCCCGGAACAGGAAACATCCAAGAGGGGGGTTGCAACGCAATGTCTAGCCGAGGGGAGGAGGATTAAATACTCCCAGCGGCGCTGCACTACGGCAATGGAGCCGCAAGCAATAACAGAGAAGGGACTAAAACACCCTACCTCTGCGTCGCCAACTCCAACGTGGAAGTATCCGCCAATCTCTGCTACTGCCGTGGTGGCGGATGACATCAGATTAAAAACCGTAAGGCCGGGAAACCAGACTGAATTATCCTGCATTGTGTGTCAGAGATACCCGGGCTCCTCCTACATGGCATGGCTGACCGAGTCAGGAAGGAACAGCAGCCACCATGGTACCATCCTTAGCTCCAAGATCAAAGCAGCACCAGAGAGATCAATGCAGCCGGTGAGTTGGGGAGACAGATGCAAGACCGGTCTGTGTGGAAGTCAATGTTGCAAGCAGCAACATTGTATAAAGAGCGCACAAACGGAGATTGGTAACACGTGTGATGAAAGATGCAACAAAAGTTTAATTGCCGATGGATGTTAGAACATGTATCTTTCTCTGTTGATAAATACCAGTGACAGAGTGGTCCGGCACTGCGAGGGTGCGTGAATCAAAGGTCTCTGTAAGGTATCCAGCCAAGAAGTGACAAAAACGAAAGTAGAAAAACGATAAGTGAAGTGAATCGAAGTGGTCCTGTACCGGTTTAAGCAAATCCCATTGCACTTTCAAAAGGATTTGATTTTTGATACAAAGAGAAAAACTTAGAAAGTGAGATTACATGGTTCGAGGCAGACCAATTGTGAACATTGTTTTAAAAGGTGGTCCGAGCCTGAAGGAAGGAGACCCATGATGAACATTGGAAGCGAGAACTTGTTAATGTGAAAATCCTGATAAGAAAGGAACTTTGGTGCTAGTTTGTTCTGACAGGCCCTCTGCAATAAGAGACTGTTATTGGGAAAGAGGCTTTGGCAGAAGGCCATGATACCTATGCTTTGAACTGTATCCTCATGGCAGAGAAGCCAGAGTGCAAACAAATCTCGAATATGCCGCCTTGCCCCGTGCTGAAAACGTGGGTTAGCCTGACATATTTCTTGAACACTTTTCTTTTTGCATACATTGTTGTCCCACACCATTTGTATTTAGAAGTAAGGATTGGCAATAGGTTTATTAGTATAGGCCCTTTTATTTTGACAGAGACTCCACTAGGACTGCGTTATTGATGGTCACAGCTTGCTCCCATCCTTAGATTTAGGCTTAGATTGGAGTTCAAACAGCCCATTGAAGTTCAGTATACACCCGTGAACTGTGATCACTTGTGTTTGTCTTCAATGTTTGATACCATGCCTTTCCTACAGAATACACCTGTGAAAATACAAAGGATTTAATTTATTTGGCTTTGATCCACAAAGCGCTGTGCTCTGCCCAGGGAAATGCTAGCTGTTCTACATTTCACCCACAGCACAGACATGCTATTTGTTTTCATTTAAATGAAATCTCACTTGGATTTGAATATGTGGAGAAGGTGCATTACTCACTAAAATACTAAGCTCCCAATTCCTCCCCCTCCAGAGACTTAGCAGGGAAATTATTTGACTCAGGTATGCCTTAGTTAAACATTGTGTTAGGCTTCCTTTTGGATAAGGCCTATGGTTCCCTCTTACCTCATGATATTATCACAGCTCAGTACCCATCCATTTTGACAGAGAAGTCCCTTTCTCCAGCTTTCACATTACAAGAGCTCCTCTTTTCCCCTCATCTGGGTTTCAGCTTAAATACCCTATATTGTCAAACATTGTCATATTGACATCATCATTTGTGATTGGCAAAATCTTTCTATTGGCTTGCTTAGCAGGTTGACACTACTAGGAAATATACCCCTTAATTTCAAGTCAGAAATATTTTGGTATGTGAGAGACAAGGCCAGCAACCTGGCCTTGTCAACATGGGATGGGAACCCCTCTCAGCTGGGGGTAGGAGGCCTACCACGATGTTTTCCAGAGCCAGTAATTCCACTGAGAAAAACCATGGCAGTTCAAGGCCCCAGTTCCTACCCTTCTTGTGACAGCATACTGTTTTGCAGTACCCATTTAACTCTCACTATACCTACTATACAACATACTTGCCAGAATCGGTTTCTTGTATAGCCACCATACTTGAGAGAAGCCAGAGCATAGGTTCGAAACTCATGGTGGCAACAGTAAAGCGAGACACATGATCACAGTTTAGGGGTGTTTATTAAACTGTATAAATGAGTAAGAAAAATGCCCAACCTAAATATAGGATTGGAGCAAGCTACGACCATCAAATAATAATAAGGCAGTCCAAGTGGCGTCTTATCAAATAAAAAGGGGGTAAAAAAAAAAAAACTACCAATCTTTACCAGTAAGTTACAAAATAGTGTGGGATAATGTTCATCAGAAAAGAAAGAAGTGTTCACAAAATGATAAGTCAGGATGGTATAGCTGGGGTATCCCTTCCCAGTGTTTTTAGCACGGGACAAGGCGGGACTCTCGAGCATAGCACACTCCTGGGCTTCTCCAGCACAAGCTTACAGTTTGTTTCCAAAATATCAGGGCCTTCTGTGGTCTCTTTCACACCACGTCTCTTGCCTCAGAGGACTTGATGTACTATAAACAACAAACAAAAAATTCCTTTCAGTAATCTTCCTGTTGGGCGATTTCCTTTCATCCGTGTGAACTGAATTACCTTAGCCCTTGGATGAGATGTATGGGGATGCAGAAGTTACTCAACATCAATAATCAAAATGACTCAGTCGGTAAAAAGGATAACTTTTATTTTCAATTGTCTAAAACAGGGAGCGTAACGTACATCAACGAATTCGCTCGATCCTCTTACTCAACGAAATTCATAAAAAACTGTACTTTTATATTAAAAACTTGTCATCATTGACATTGACCTGCGTCACTACCAACGTCATCCTATGTAGAAAACTACAGAACCTATTACTAACTATGATAGGCTCCAAGTGAACATCTACATATACAATCTACACCAGTATGGGATAGTAAGTGAAAGCAATAGGTTTATTAACATCAGGTGGGACAACTAAGCGCTTCCCTTCCCTCAAAATGGCCACTATGAACGTTACTAAACACACAACATCCCATTGGCTACACAAACTATAGGATCCTTAATTACGCGGTCCCCTACAATCAGTACTTTTCTACCTACGTCTAGCAGCATGCAGATTGGACATCCAGGTGCTGGGGAGCTCGTCTTGCCTCAGCTTCCCACCAATTAGCATATCAATCTATCACCACCTCAGTGGTCAGCATAGTCAATTAGGCTTTGAAGCTCGGCCTTGATTTTCTTCTGTACTGTGGAGAATAAGGTGCGTGAAGGCATGCACTGCCCTAATGCGTAGGTGTGAACATCTTGCTCATCCAACTTCATCCTTCCACGTGACTGTAGACCATGATTGAGCTTTTACTGTCTTTAAAATACTATTTAATAGACCTCCTATGTCTTTCGTGTGTTGTTCATGCCTTCTGAACAGGAGCTGTTCTTTCACACGATTCTGTATCCACTGTTAGTTAACTTCATCCTGATAAGACCTTGGCTTGTTGGCTTGACTTCATGGTTCATTCAGCCTCATCCTTCCGAGATTCACTTTTAATTCATGTGTTTTCTTACTGCGCCACACTCAAGAGGAGGCCTTCCATTTTTTGTCCAACTCTGCTATAACACTTAGTGGAAACATACATAATTTATCCTTCATGCATACATGTATATAAAGTTACATGCTGCAATCTATTCACTATAAAGCTAGCCTTAAGAATACTTACCTGCTTGCGTTTCTTTTACATCTGTACATGTGTGGTACTTGGCTCCTCCTCTACACTGGGTGATTTATCGACCACTCTTTCATCATCCTTCACATCCAGACATCTTGGTCTGAAGAAAAGCTTCTTTGGGATCCTTAACTTTATGACTCCCTTCAAGCATCCTGCTGTTTTCACATGCTCATCCTTGTTCCACGTCACGAGAATGCACTGTCCATTTGGACTGCAATACATCTATCTTCCCACATACTTCTTATGATTCTTTGGATACAATAACTTAGTTCCTTCAGGTGCATGGATACTGGCCTTCATGAAGTCTCTGATTTATTTGTCTGTCAAATCTTTGGCTTTCCATCCTGGTTCAACATCGATCATGATTTTCATCCCTATGGCTTTCCTGGCTGTTTTCTTAGATTGGGATATTATCTTGATCACACAGAATACAAGCAATATTGCTAGTATCAGGGCTCCAAGGAATTTAAAAATGTCTGCCATCCATTGTGGAGCCCAAGAGAAGAGTGATCCAAAACAGCTGTCATCAATAATATCTTCTACTTCATCGATCATCTGGCCATGAAGTTTCGGCAGCATACCTATGGCCTTTGTCAACGTTACATTCTCGTCATCATGAGAAGGTATGAATGTGCAACATGATTCTCCAATTTTTTCACAAACAACTCCATCCATAGCTGTGATCATTTCCAAAACATATCTATTCTGGAGAATAATTAGTCGTATGGCTCTCAATTCTTCTCTGATAGCATCGAATCCCTTTATGGTAGTGTTACTTGTCTGTAGCAATTGCCATCTGGTAAGCTGTAGACATTTGGTATTTGCTCCAACCTGGACACTTGGCATGAAGATCAACGAAAACACTGATGCTGTCTGGCTAAATAGTCTATACTTGTAAGGAATAGCATCAAAAGCTTCAATAGATTTTGCTGAGAAATAGCTCTCTCTCTTCGTCCCGGGAGGATAGCTCAGCGGCAATGTGTTCACCTTGGCAGCAAGACGACACAGAGCAAAACAGGTTCAATCCCCGGGTCCGCACTTCGAAACCTCAGGGTATTTAAGCGAGTTATAAATATGCAACTAAAACAAACAAAAAAACCAATTACGCATCTAATAAAAAAACATTTCCTGTAACAGGGCCTCGATGACCATGGGCTGTGTTAGCGCTTTAAAAAAGCAAATGAATAATAAAAAAAAAATTTCATCAGGTCCACATTTCTCTTTTTCTTCAGGTGAGCATCTGCTTTTGGGAAAGTGTCAAGGTTTAAGTCACTTTTTGGAATCGCCAGTCCTGGAACATGAAGATTCACTAGTGAGCATCGTCCTCCCCAATCCTTGGGTAGCCTCATGTAGGCTCTGGATCCACAAGCCCAATAATGATCGATGATCGCTGCTGTCCCATGTATCATTCCTGGTACATCAAAGATTCGACCACAGTTCTGATTCTCTCCAACTTTCCTTGTGCCATTATTTCTGAAGCACAGCTTTGCACTCTCAAAGGGCACTATCTGCAAGGGTCCTCCCCTGTCTTTAACCCAAGTCAGTAGCTTAACACGTCTTGGCCATAGTGGCTTGCATCCATTCTGTACAATGCCAATGGCAGGTTTATAACAACCAATGACCACCCAGGCTCTGCAGATCACCACTCCTCCTTCCCATCCGTCTGGTGATAGCACGGATCCCCAGATCTGCATTTGCCCTCTGTTCTTCCATCTACAGATTTCTGCTGCAGATTTTCCTGGACTCTCCAGTTTTTTTTTACTCCCCATCTGATACCAGCTCCTTTCACTCCAGGCTTCTCATATCTGATCACATGATTTTTCGTGTGAGCTCCGTTTCTTGACTTTGTATCTTGGATATAGTCATATTCATCTGGATCTGTCGATTCAGTTGCCCATTTGAGATAAACATCTTGACCCATGAAATGGCCTCTAGTTCTGCAAAGTGCTATGTGTGAAAAACAATGTGCTGTCTAGACGTCTATTTCAATATCTATGAAGATCTTGGACTTGTCCATACTATAAGGAAGGAGTGCACATACAAAGCATTCCTCCTTAGAGGTTCTTCTTCCCACTTCCCTCATATGTTGATACCTGTAACGCTCACCTGACTCCCACGGAGACGCTGACCAGGTCTGGGCTGCTGCGGCCTCTTCTAGGGTGATGCGCAGGACTCGGAACACCGACTGGGCCGGACCCCCAAACCTCGCCTGTCTGATGCGTAGGAAGATCTTTCTGTAGATGTGGAAAAGGATTTTAATCACCTGCGGAGTGACGAGTCGAACCCCTCCTTTCCCCTTTTACTCTCTCTTCAAACCACCTCTGAACCTTCCCGTTAATTCTCACCTTAAGATTTGAAATGACGAGCTCTCCATCCTGCTTCTGGTGCAGGGGTGCGGTAGAATCCAGTTACTTCACTGGTTATCGGACGGGCATTCAGGTCCAGTTGCTTCACTGGTTTTTTTGGATGAATAAGGCGCTTTCGTAAGTATATGACTTATCAAGTCCAAGGGTTGTTCTCCCTTCCTGTTTGGCCTTTATTTTCAATGGACTGCTTTTAGTCTTTTAGCGCAGGTGCTGAGCGAAGATTCCACGTAGAGAAGACAATTCGCTGTGGATAATTCAGGTGAGCTTTTGTTGGGTGGTTTTTCTAATGTCTGTATGTTCACCCACTAATGCGCGTGTTCTTTTTTCCCCCATAGGGGCCGGGGCGCGGTACTGCCAAAAGGCGTGCCGACCCGAGATGAGGAAGGATTCTCCCCCACCAATCGCCAGGTAAGCCTTCGGGCAAATCAGTCTTTTCCCAATGTCTTCTCTGGCTCACCTTTTGTTCTTCTCCTTTCCTTCCTAGGTGCTGGAATGCAGCGGAACGTGCGGATGGTCGCAAGAGTACGGAATTCCTTGTGGACAGGTGAGTTGAGCGCAGCGCTGCAACGAGCAACGCGAGGAATCCTAAAATAATGTCTTTCCCTTTAGGATCGTCGGCGTGTTGGCTCCGGATCCCATGCAATATCAGGTAATGTCCTTTATTCACATTCTCTTCCTCTCTTCTTCCTTTTAGGTGTTCCAGAACTGAAGCGGGCGTGGCTGGAGTCAGGATGCAGGAGCAGACACGGTGAGCGTCCAGCTGCTAGGAGCAGAGCAACGCGAAGCGTGAGCTGCTGTCTGGGCGTGGCTTAAATAGCCTCCAAAGAAGTCCCAGGTATGTATCCTTCCCCAACCAGGTATGTATCCTTCCCTGACCACGCCCGAATGGCAAAATAGTCCCACAGGTAAAGTAGTTCCTTTCAGACCTCAAAGAGGTCTGGACCTGGCAGCATGGTCTGCATCAGGTAAGTCCACCAAAAGCACTCCCTTTATGAGCCTGGCGCCTATGGCGCCAGGACTGATGTCCAAAATGAGCCTGGCGCCTACGGCGCCAGGACTGTGTCCAAAGGGCCCCTATTTGGGGTTGCTGGACCTTCCCTTGGGTACCTGATGTGTGCTTCCGGGGCTGCCGGTCTTGGACTGGCCTTCCGGGAGTATGCATCATGACAGCACTCCCCCTCCCCCCCCAATGCCCCTCCCAAGATCGTTCTCTCCGGGGGCCTCTGTTTGTTTGGGAAATTCCGGTGGAACCTTTTGACTAACCGAGGTGCGTGTACATGGTCACTAGGCTCCCAGGATCTTTCTTGAGGCCCGTATCCTTTCCAATCTATTAAATAGTACAATTTGGAATTTGACACCTTGGAATCCAAAATGTTCTTCACCTCGAACTCGGGTTCTCCATTTATTTGGATAGGTTCTGGTGGCTTGATTAGTCGGGTTCCAGGTTGCACCCGTTTCAAAAGTGATATATGAAAAACAGGACGAATACGCATATTAGCTGGTAGGTCGAGTTTGACGGCCACCGGGTTGATGATGGCCGTAACTGAGTAGGGCCCCACATATCTTGGGTTAAAAGTTCGAGGTCCCTTGAGCGATAAGTGTCTGGTAGCTAACCATACTTGGTCTCCTACTTGGTATTGAGGTGCTTCACTTCGATGTAGATCAGCATTCTGCTTGTACTTTCTCTTGGCTTGCAGTAAATGCGCAGTTGCTTCCTTGAAGGCTTGAGTTATTGTAGAATGTAGATGGTTTACGGCGGGCATTTCGAGGCTTTGAGGTGAATCAAGGTCTGAGGTCCGAGGATGATGTCCATATATGGTATAAAAAGGGCTTTGTCCAGTTCCCGAGTGTATCAAATTATTGTATGCGTATTCAGCAATCCAAAGGATATCTTTCCAATTACTTTCGGATTGATGCAACATACACCGTAGATATTGTTCAAGGGTCTGATTTGTTCTCTCAGTTGGACCATCGGTCTGAGGATGGTGACTGGTCGACAATCTTAAGTCAATTTGCGCCAGCTGACAGCACTTTCTTCAAAAATGGGAAATGAATTGGCTTCCTCGGTCAGAGACTAGTATGGATGGGAATCCATGTAAACAAACAATGTTTTCCAGAAATTCCTTAGCTAGGACTGAAGCTGAAGGCAAGCCTTTTAATGGAATGAAGTGGGCCATTTTAGAAAATAAATCCACTATAACAAGGATTTATATCCACAGCAAGGAGGCAGGTCCGTAATAAAATCCAGTGACAAGGTGTGCCA
Organism: Ambystoma mexicanum; assembly: GCF_040938575.1. Classification (NCBI taxonomy): domain Eukaryota; kingdom Metazoa; phylum Chordata; class Amphibia; order Caudata; family Ambystomatidae; genus Ambystoma; species Ambystoma mexicanum. Next base: position 671,263,593 of record NC_090936.1, read on the forward strand.
AGGTGCTGGTGGAATGTCTAAGGGTTGAAGAAGACCAGCTGGTCTCCCTCTTTTGTCCTTTGTTTTGGGCGCAAATACCACATGACATCACAAAAGATTTAATGTCCTTTCGCCAAGAGGGCCACCAGAATTGTCGTTTTACCTTTTCTTCCGTTTTGGCAATCCCTGGGTGTCCTATCAGGGTATCATGATAACGAGAAATAACTAGTTCTTGTAGTTCTTTGTGTGGCAAAAATAGGCGCCCTTGGAAGTAAGGTAGGTCATCCTTAACAGTAAAGTTAGATCCCTTTAAAATCCAATCTTGCAAGGCTGTAGGGTCCAGGAGTTGCTTAACTCTAGTTTGAATGTCCTCCAGAGTTTGTAAGGTAATCATACCCAGAATTTTTTGTTCGGGAATTATTGGTACTGGTTCTGCGCTTGTATCTATTTCACCCATTCCTATTCGGGAAAGGGCATCAGCTTTACCGTTCTTGCTGCCAGGACGATAGGTGATTACAAAATCGAATTCAGCAAAGAACAAAGCCCATCGGAGCTGACGTGATGACTAAGCTTTGGCAGTTTTCAAATATTGCAAGTTCCGGTGGTCTGTGATCACCATGATGGTATGTCTAGCGCCAAGAAGACAGTGCCTCCAAGCCTTAAAAGCAGATTTAATGGCCAATAACTCCTTATCGGTGATTGCATAGTTAACTTCAGGTGCCAAGAATTTTCTGGACCAAAAGGCTACGGGGTGTAGTTGATTAGATTCGGGATCTCTGAGACAGAACAGCTTCCATGGCTAAACTGGATGCGTCGGTCTCAAGTATGTATGGAAGATCCGGGCACGGGTGTTTCAGTACTGGTGCGGAGGTAAATCTGGCTTTCAGCTCCTGAAAAGCCTGTTCGGCTTCCCCAGACCATTCGAAGCGTTTATTTTTCTTCAAGAGTGCAGTGATGGGTTGAACGATCCGCGAAAATTCCGGGATAAATCTGCGGTAAAAGTTGGCAAAGCCAAGCATGCTTTGTACGCCTTTCACAGAGCTAGGCGATGGTCATTGGAGGATGGCATCCACTTTTCGTGAATCCATTCAGACTCCTTTAGGTGTCAGGATGAAACCAAGAATCTCGACTTCTGTGGTATGGAAAACAGACTTTTCAATTTTCGCAAATAGTTTGTGTTGGCGCAGTTTCTCGAGAACTGCCTTAACATGGCTTATATGTTCAGATTCCGAAGAGGAGTATATCAGAATGTCATCAATATATACGACGACACAAACATCTAGGAGTTCTCGAAGGACATCGTTCATGAAATTTTGGAAGGCAGCAGGGGCGTTGCACAATCCGAAAGGCATTACTTGGTACTCGAATAGTCCATATTTGGTACGGAAGGCGTCTTCCATTCGTCGCCTTCTTTTATTCGCACCAGATGGTAAGCCCCCCGGAGATCTAACTTGGTATATATGCAGGCCTCCTTTACTTGGTTAAGAAGTTCGGGGATTAGGGGCAGAGGGTAACGGTTTTTAACAGTTATCTGGTTCAATGCGCGATAGTCGATACAAGTTCTGAGGTCGCCTTCTTTTTTTGGCACGAAGAACAGGGCCGAGGATGCAGGAGACTTTGACGGGCGAATGAAACCATTGGCTAGGTACTGATCCAAATATTGTCGCAAATGAAGATTTTCAGGTTCCGTAAGAGCATAAATTCTGCTACACGGGGGTTGCGCACCCGGCATCAGATCGATTTGGCAATCGTATGACCTGTGAGGGGGTAGCGTGTTGGCCTGTTCCTTCTGGAAGACGTCTTGAAACTCCATGTACTCCGGCGGTAGCTGTAAAGTGACAGGGGTTACTGTAGCCAGGCCTATCTTTGGATAACAGGTTTGTGCGCAATCAGGAAAGGTTATCCTCTTCGCTCGCCAATCAATTCGAGGATTGTGTGTTTCTAACCAAGGGATTCCTAGAATTACTTGAAACTGCGGGGCCTTGATTACGTCAAACACAACAGCCTCCCGATGCCCATCCTGACCTACTAGTGTCACCTCTGCAGTAGAATGTGTTACTGGCCCAGAGGCAATTTCGGATCCATTGACTGTGGTGATGACTTCTTTAGTGGTTTTTGGACGAAGAGGGCGGTTGATCCTAGAAGCCAATTCATGATCCACATAGTAACCAATAGCTCCACTGTCGATGTATGCCTTTATAGCATGCAACAGTCCAGGCTGTTCCGGATTCACAAGGATCATTGGCATGATGAAGTGCGAGGTCAGAGTCAGTTTTCAGGCTCGACAAGTGGACCTCTACGCTTGTCGGGCGTGGTCTTTTCCCGAATCCGGTTCCATATGATTCTTATCCGCGGCTCCTACCGTTTTCTTGGGTGGTTTCACCGGGCAATCTCGTAAACAGTGTCCAGAAGCCCCACAATAAAGACACAATTGCATCTGTCGTCTTCTTTCATGTTCCTTTTGAGATAACAGTCCTTTAACCCCTCCAATTTGCATAGGTTCGGTAACATCGGCATTCTTGGGGTTAACGTGGGTCTTGACTAACACGCGAGTCTCAAACTTGGACCGATCTGCTTTTCTATTTTGAAGCCTATGGTCTAATTGGACCACTAAGTCTATATATTCCATACAGTCTTGGGGTGGATTTACAACTTGGGCTAGAACATCTTTAAGTTCCCCACGTAGACCTCGATGAAATAACGTGATTCTCTTATCCTCTGGCCACCCAGTCTCCACTATCAACCTATTGAAGGTTGCGATATAGGCTAATAGATCCTGGTTACCTTGTCGTTGCGATATAGGCTAATAGATCCTGGTTACCTTGTCGTAAGGACAGAAGTTCGTTGTCCAGGGCCTGTCCCTGAGAGTGCCGAGCAAATCATCTTTCCATGCGTGTCTGAAAACCTTGAAAGTCTCGGAGTATCGGGTCGTCTTGAGTGACCAGTGGAACCGACCAATCTGCAGCGCAGCCGCTGAGATATGATAATACGAAGGCTACTTTGGTTTGGTCGTTAGGAAAGGCCCCCGGTCTGCAAAGGAAGTGTAATCGGCATTGATTCATGAATACAGCAAATCTTCTGAGGTCCCCCGCAAAACGTTCAGGTGGGGCCAATGGCATATTTCCCGGTAGATTAATTTGCACAGGGTTGCTTGAAACCATTGGGGCGGGAATACCCCCCCGAACCTGGTAGAGGAGTTTGTCCAGCTTGACCTTGCAACAACTGCCTGGCAAGGTCATCAGTTCATTCCTTAGATACAATTAGTTATCTCCTGAGAGCGTTTGTCTTCTGACGTGCAGAATGCACTTCGGCCCGTAATTCCCCCAATAGGTGGGCCAGTTGATCGGTTTCGGAAGTCTCCATAGCATCCGGGTGGGAAATTGTAGGAAGGCTTCGCGTTCTGTAACGCTCGCCTGACTCCCACGGAGACGCTGACCAGGTCTGGGCTGCTGCGGCCTCTTCTAGGGTGATGCGCAGGACTCAGAACACCGACTGGGCCGGACCCCCAAACCTCGCCTGTCTGATACGTAGGAAGATCTTTCTGTAGATGGGGAAAAGGATTTTAATCACCTGCGGAGTGACAAGTCGAACCCCTCCTTTCCCCTTTTACTCTCTCTTCAAACCACCTCTGAACCTTCCCGTTAATTCTCACCTTAAGATTTGAAATGACGAGCTCTCCATCCTGCTTCTGGTGCAGGGGTGCGGTAGAATCCAGTTACTTCACTGATTATCGGACGGGCATTCAGGTCCAGTTGCTACACTGGTTTTTTTGGATGAATAAGGTGCTTTCGTAAGTATATGACTTATCAAGTCCAAGGGTTGTTCTCCCTTCCTGTTTGGCCTTTATTTTCAATGGACTGCTTTTAGTCTTTTAGCGCAGGTGCTGAGCGAAGATTCCACGTAGAGAAGACAATTCGCTGTGGATAATTCAGGTGAGCTTTTGTTGAGGTGGTTTTTCTAATGTCTGTATGTTCACCCACTAATGCGCGTGTTCTTTTTTCCCCATAGGGGCCGGGGCGCGGTACTGCCAAAAGGCGTGCCGACCCGAGATGAGGAAGGATTCTCCCCTACCAATCGCCAGGTAAGCCTTCGGGCAAATCAGTCTTTTCCCAATGTCTTCTCTGGCTCACCTTTTGTTCTTCTCTTTTCCTTCCTAGGTGCTGGAATGCAGCGGAACGTGCGGATGGTCGCAAGAGTAGGGAATTCCTTGTGGACAGGTGAGTTGAGCGCAGCGCTGCAACGAGCAACGCGAGGAATCCTAAAATAATGTCTTTCCCTTTAGGATCGTCGGCGTGTTGGCTCCGGATCCCATGCAATATCAGGTAATGTCCTTTATTCACCTTCTCTTCCTCTCTTCTTCCTTTTAGGTGTTCCAGAACTGAAGCGGGCGTGGCTGGAGTCAGGATGCAGGAGCACACACGGTGAGCGTCCAGCTGCTAGGAGCAGAGCAACGCGAAGCGTGAGCTGCTGTCTGGGCGTGGCTTAAATAGCCTCCAAAGAAGTCCCAGGTATGTATCCTTCCCCAACCAGGTATGTATCCTTCCCTGACCACGCCGGAGTGGCAAATAGTCCCACAGGTAAAGTAGTTCCTTTCAGACCTCAAAGAGGTTTGGATCTGGCAGCTTGGTCTGCATCAGGTAAGTCCACCAAAAGCACTCCCTTTATGAGCATGGCGCCTACTGCGCCAGGACTGATGTCCAAAATGAGCCTGGCGCCAAAGGCGCCAGGACCGTGTCCAAAGGGCCCCTATTTGGGGTTGCTGGACCTTCCCTTGGGTACCTGATGTGTGCTTCCGGCGCTGCCGGTCTTCGACTGGCCCTCCGGGAGTATGCATCATGACAATACCATATGTTGTTTCCCAAATGTGCTGTACTATCCAGGTAATCATTTAGCTCAAAGTCATCCACCCCGGTATCTCTTATGTCTTATTCTCCTCTAATGATCAGTCATGATTATCTCATACAACATGTCAGCATAACTCATTACTGGAACAATCATGGGAACACTCATCAGTGGACTAGGTGTAGTTGCATGCATTAACTGAGTAGGTTCATTTTTCAACATCCATTTCTTTTGTTTCCCTTGTAAAGCCTGTTCTGGCATCCAGAAATAACCTCCAAGACGCCTATTGCATGTTACTGTCAGTAACATTTACCTTAGACTTAGGTGATTCCTCATTATTCTTTGGAACAGGGATACGCACATAGGGTCTTGTCTGCCTAGTAGTTGCCACGTTTATACATTCCTTCTGCTTAGGAAGATTCTCATGAGTTTTTGCTCCATTTAGGTATAAGTAATAGGATGTTTGTACAGTGAGTGAGAGTAACACAGAGGCATGTCAGGGTGCGCATCAATTTTTTACACAACATGGGCGTCTCTCTGGATCTGGCATGATAATGTTGCTACTAATACTTTCCACTGTATTGCCTAAAAAAGGAAAAAATAAACTTTAATGCGACACTGCTTCAGAAACTGCTGATCTTACTCAACGCCCTTCCTTGGACAACCGACTGCTTACTGGACAATGAACACAAAGTCCCAGTGAACTCCTCGAATTGGCCTTTCACTGGATGACATGATGATCTTCTTTGAGCATGAAACACAGGTTCTTTTAAGCCAACAATGCCTCAATTTGTCCCTCAAAGAAAAAAACTCATTCAGATCTCAGAGTTATTGCCGATTAAGCGTTTACTTGGAGTAGGATGTGTCTCAGAATTTAATTGAACGCTGCATTGTTTCTCGGATCCCTTAGAAATGTACGCACATCAGTTTGTCTTCCGACAAGTTGTGGACACTCTTCAACCAGGTAATAGAAGACCAAACTGACAAGTCTATGTGCATTATCAGCTGATAGGGGCATTTTTATTTTCCCCACTGTACTCAGGAAGCTGAAGAATGTGTTCAGCGATAACTATAAGCAATCTTCTCACAACTGGCTTATTTTTAGGATCTTGCAAGAAAACAGGAATACTAGTAGTTCTCCACACACATTCTAAGGGTATGCACGCAATACGAACTCAAAATAAGCAAGATTGATCTGTGTAATGCTGTCATTAGGCATCACCATAAGTAAATCTAAACAGGAACACGGTGAGAAATGAATCCGGGTACTGTACCCTCTTCCAATTGTCAAAGACAAACTCAAGATCTGGTATATTTTCTTCTTATCAAGGCTTAAGCATGCCTCAGTACAATGTCACAAACTTCTGTGGCTCAAGAACAAATATCTTCCCTTAACCTTGAAATGACTGCACAGAGTGTTCGAATCAACTTTCCTGAACTCTTTTATAAGTGACTGAAAAGAGTGTCCCAAAACAAGCCAAAGCCCAATGAACTCTTTGTCTTTACACAGCTTTTGCATCCTCCTTCCTCATCATAGAGCTTGTCTGCACGTGCAGAGGTTTTTCCCCGATGCTTGGTTCCGATGGTGGTAGGGACAAAGGGGTTTCCCCAGCATAAATCTTTACATCACCTAGAAAAGTCCAAGCGCGTCTGCCCTGCACTCTGACTGCAGACGGCATGACGTCTTCCACGATAAAAGGACCGTTCAAGCGGGGTTCGTCCCACTTCTTCCTTGTATGGTTGCAAATTAAGATTGCATCTCTGTGGAACACTTTAGGAACACATAATTCTTTAGGACCACTTGTTGAAGCATCTCCTTCTGTGTTCTGCGCTGCCCCACACCCTCTTCGCCATAGCTGACCTGAAATGACAGATACTTGACGTCATACACATAAGGTAGTCACATAGATCCATTCCTAATAGTTCTGACGTTGGCTAGGCATCACTTCTAACTCTGGATGGAGGCATGAGGGGTGTCCTAATTCATCTCCCTGTCACTATTTCGTGGGGGGTGAGAGGGTGGTCTCAACCTGGTTGGTTCCTCAATGCATATACTGCCTGTGGTAGGCAATGCAACCACCCTTTCTTCAAGGTAAGCTTCAACTTGGCTATTCTTTCTTAAAGTAAGCCGTTGATTATTCACATGTCCCATTCCCTTGTGGATAATAAACCGAAGAAAACTTGTGCTTTATACCAAGCAACAAACAAGCCAATCTGTTCAAAAGTCTGATTCACAAAATGAGGATAATTATCTGATCTTAATACTTCACATATTCCCCATCTAGGAAACACTTCTCGCACTAAGAATTTTGCTACACAGGTAGAGTCCGGGTGCGTAAATGGACCAGCTTCGATCCATCGTGAAAAGGGACAAACTACTACAATCATGTACCCATTACATACTTGTATCATGTCGACATATTCGAAATGCAGATGCTGAAAAGTGCCAGTAGGTCTCGGAATAACTCCCCTAACTGTGCGCAGTGTGTGCCCAGCCGTGAATTTTTGGCAAACTATGCAATTCACTACAAAGAATGCAACGTGTTCTAACAGATATGGTACAAACCATTCCTCTGCAACAGTTGCAGCAAGGTTTTCTCTAGTTGTGTGCACAGGGTGGTGTAGCTGTTACAACGCCACCCTTAATAAGGCTATAGGCATCACCGGTTTACGAGTACAATCTTGTTGCCACAATGCATCAGAGGGGTTTAAAGAACACCCTCTTCACGTCCACAAATCCTCTCATCTTGAGGTGCTTCTCCTTGAATTTCTATTAATTGTGTCTTTGAAAGATTACTATATGGGTCAGACACACATCACCGCAATATTTTTGTTCACATTAGGCGTATCAAAAACATTATATCTTCTAAACATGCAGCTTTCTTGGCTTCATCGTCTGCTGCCTGATTTCCAAGTGAGATAAAATCTGCCCTTTTAGTATTAGCTACGCATTTAACGACTGAAATGGCTACTGGGAGTTGTAGTGCCCTGATAAGCCTGTCCAATAAAGCAGTGTGTTGCACTGGAGTGCCATCTGCTCGGAGGTAGCCCCTCCTTTTCCAACGTGCTAATCCTGCGTGCACTGTCGACGTCACATAGGCAGAGTCACTGTACACCGTTACTTCCTGGTCTGCATGATTCTCAAGCACGACTATCGGTGCCACTAATTCTGCAGCCTGTGCTGAATAGTGAGACAGGAGCGGTGTACTAACCCTTGAAGAACCGTCAAAAACAATTTCTCCCCCTGTCAAGGCATTTTCTTTTATCCTAGGGATCTCATCATAGAACTCTTCATAGTTCAAACAGTCGTGCACATGCTCATTCTCTGCCAATGGTTCAGCTACAAACCTGGCAGGATTCACTATTCTGCATCAGACTATTTTGATCGCTGGGTTTGATATAACTACTTCATAGGCAGAAGCCCTTTGGGAAGTCAATGTTTTGGTTTCTCCAAGATAGCAAATAATGAATGCTCAACAAACAGCGTCATAGAGCATCCCATCACTATACTTGCAGCCCTGTCTATGGCGAACGCGGCGTCCTCCAAAGACTGTTCGCATGGAAAATGACCCTTCATTACTGGGTCTAAAATCCCACTGTAATATGCAAGGGGCTTGTAACCCAATGTAGTTCTCTGTGCTAGGACTGCCGTCATAACGGTACCATCGTATGCGAAAATAAAAATAATTCCTCCGCATAATTAGGAATTCCTAAAACTAGAGCTGTACAAATTGCCTTCTTCAATTCCTCAAATCTTTCTTCCATCTCCTCAGTCCAGACAATTTTCTCTTGTGTAGCCTGCGCTTTCTTTAGAGCTTGTAACAAAACCTTGTATATTAACTATAATCAAAGACCCATGCTCCGACATAGTTACATAGTCCCAGAAATCTTTGCATGTGCTTTATCGTGTGTGGCTTTGTGGTTTTCAAAACGGCCTCGGCTCTCTCAGGAGTAACCTTTTTTCCTTCATGCAAAATCAGCTGACCGATGTACAATACCTCCTGTTGACAATACTGTAACTTCCCCTTGTCAACCTTATATCCTTGGTCAGCAAGTGTAATCATCAGCTGAACAGTATTGCGTCTGTACCCTTCCTCTGAAGTGCTGCAAACTAAAATGTTGTCTACATACTGCAAAACACTTTCCAAATCAATATTGCTTAGATCCATCTGGAAGACCCTACTGAAAATCGATGGAGACTTACAATACCCTTGAGTAATCTCATGCTTTTTAACTTAGTTTGTCTGAATGTAAATGATGTCAGATCCTGTGAGTCTTTTTGCAAGGGGATTGAGAATTTTTTTTTTTTCAAATCACTCACAGTAAGATATCGTGCTTCAACAGGTATATTACATAAGATTGTAGCCGGATTAGGAACTAGAGTGAACTCTGCTTCTACAATCTGGTTTATCTGTCTTAAATCTTGAATTAGTCTCCATGACCCCCCCTTAGATTTCTTGATGGGGAACACCGACGTATTACACAGTGACTCTGATGTCAGCAAGATTCCCTGATCCATCATGGCGGACATCGTCTTAAAAATACCTTCATCTGCCTCTTGAGACATAAGATACTGTCGTGCTTGAGGTAAAATTGCTACTGGTTTCAATTAAATATTCACCTCTCCAATCCCCTTCAATAGGCCTACGTCATAAGGGCTTGTAGTCCATAATGAGACTGGCACCTTTGCCATGTCTTCCTCAAAATATTCAGGATGCTTTTGTACTACCATTCTCTGGGGAACTGCATGTTTAATGGCTCGTACCCAATAAGTAATACTCATCTCAAATATTACTTCATCATCTGATGTCCACATCAGTGACGTCAATCAATCTGTAACCTTACCCAATGGCAATCACTGTGCCCCATTGTCTGCCATCATGATCCTTCTCATCAAGCAAAGCCATTTCTCCTCGCACTATGGCTGCTTGTAATTCAAGAGGAAAGATTTGCCCTTCCTCTTCATCCATAGGTATCTTTGGTCTAAATAAAAACTCACCAGGTATTCTCATAGTTCTGCCTACCAAGCCTGGCAGCCACGTCAACAAGATGCATACCCATAATGAAACACTTCAGGTTCTAACAGGATAGCCCTCATGGTCATTTGTCCTGCGAATGCCATGATAAATTCATTCACGTTTAAATAACGCATTCCTGGTGTTGAACAAACTATACCTTTATCAGTAAACGAGATTGTCATATTCAACTTTGTCATCAAATCTCGACCTAATATATTGACAAGTGTCTGCCTTGAATACAGCAGTGGCAACAACATGTCACATTCTCCTATAGAGACTGATAAGTCTTCAGTAAAAGGAACTCTGCTTGTAGCTCCTTTGAAACCTTGAGTATTCATGGCATTGCCAGACATTCAACATTTTCCCTCTGTCTACTAAAAACAAAATCTGTTTGTCTCTTATACTGATGTCTACCCTCGGTTCCTCGTGAGGATTTGTTGTCACAGTAAGTATTGACCACATCAAGTCTCCCAGTGAGCTGTCCTATTGTGGATACAGCCTCATTCCGTTACCTGTGAAAGGATTCCCTCCATCAACAGTAATGCCCCTCTTCTAGGAGTCATTAACTGTCCCGTGCTTGTGCTCTGCTGAATTTGCATAGGTGAATGCTGCAACTGCCCTTGTGGCTGACTTACTGCTGTTTGCTGTGGTTGCAAACCTTGCTGCATTCTCAGTGCTTGTGCCTGTTGCACTGTTTGATTCTGAGCAAACCTATCTCCACTCTGCTGTGAATAAGCTGGTGGGTTTGAAGTCCCCCCTCTTGAAAATGGACCATTCAGCACAAACCCTTGTCTTCTACACATACGAGTTTAGTGCCCTGTCATCCCACATAACCAACATACCGGAGGAGGTCTCCCCACCTGTCCTCCCTGCATGCCTTGATTATCATTCTGTATATTCTGAAACCCACCTCGATTATTCTGAAAGTTTCCCCGATTGTTTTGCCAATTCCCTGGATTACTCTGAAAGCCTCTTCCTCTGCTTCCTCATGGAGCAAATCCATTATTGCCCTGATCAAACTTCCTTAGATTATTTCCCTGCTGCATGTTTGTTACCTGTTGTGAATTCGATCTGTCTCCACTAGTTATCATTGCCCCTTCAATTGCCAACCATACCATCCTGCTCAACCATCTCCGTGATAACCTGGGCATCACCGCTCTGGCCTGGCTGACCTCTTTCCTTTCTGAGTGACCCTCCCAGGTCATACTTGGGTCCTTCCTATCATTTATCTCCCTCTCTACCTGTGGTGTTCCCCAGGGGTCTAAGCTCTCGCCCTGGCTTTTCAACCAATACCTGGCAACTCTCGCCCACTGCTTTGCCATCTTCTGCTCAAATTTCCAGTGCTACGCTGATGACACCCAACTCATTTTCAGGCTGCACTCAGCCACCTCCTCTCCCTCTCTCATCTCGTATTGCCTTACTGCCATTCAAGATTGGTGTTCCGCCAATGTTTGTCTGAATGCCAGCAAGACTGAGATCCTCCTCATCGTCACACCTTCTCCATCCTTTCCCCTCACTCTCTGGCCGGCCTCCCTTGGCCGCCCTCCTACCCTCACCTGCGAGGTTAAGAACCTCGGGGTCATCTTCGATTCCACACTTTCCTTTTCCGCCCATATCTTTGATGTCTCTAAAAAGTCATACTTCCTACTGCATCTCCTCAGAGGTACTCTGCCCTTCCTCTCCTTCCCCTAGATGCTCACTGTCTCCCTAGCTCTGGTTCTGTCTACGTTGGACTATTTTAACAGCCTCTTTGTAAACCTATCTCCCTCTACTCTCCACCTTCTGCAACTAATCCAGAACAGGACTGCAAGACTTGTCCTTGGCCTCAAGCCCTGGGACGTGTCTCTCCAGCTCTGAAATCTCTCCATTGGCTCCCAGTGGATGCAAGGATTAAATTCACAACCCTCTGAAATGTCTACAAGGCTTTCTGGGGCCTGGGACCAAAATACCTTCAGCTATCCCTCCGCAAATACCTCCCCTCTCCAGCTCTTTGCTCCTCTACCTCCAACTGCCTCAGGGTCACTCGTTTTTTAAAGAAACAAGCTAGGGGTAGATCTGAGTCTTCGGCTGGGGCCTCCCTGTGAAACAGCCTCCCTGCCACTCTAAAGACTTGGGGAGAACCATTTCCAGTTCCAGAAGCACTTCAAGACCTTCCTCTTTGCTTCCGCCTTCACCCCTCGCTCTCCCCTGCTGATCTGTTCTCCTGGCACCGTGCACCTGGCCACCCTCTGTCCTCCGGGCCCATTTTCCTGCTCACCCTTCCACCCTCCTGCACTGCCTCCGGGCTACCCCTTGCACTGGGGTTTGTATCTGTACCCATACAGCCCCCCCTTCTCTTCCTGCACTTATCTGACCTACCCCATCTGCTGCCTTAAACTCAGCACTTGCCGGCTGCACTACCACTTTTGTTGCTTTTATTATTTATGTATTATTTATTCTGTTCTCCTTTTGCTTCGCACTTTCCAATTCTCCCCCCTTCCTTGCACTTTTCCCCTCCCCCTCCCCCATGCACTTGCACGTTCTCAATATCAATGGGCCTGGTAAGATCGTTGTTTTGTTCTCCGCTGTTCCCCTCCCTTGCCTTGTCCGCTCTGAAACACTTGTGTATGAGCGCGATAGAAAAAAAGGTTCTACGTTATTTCGCCTACCTATTTTTCAACGTGGGACTTTTCATCGTCAGAATTTTTATCGCCAAAAACCCTGTTTTTTGTTTTTTTTATTCTGGGGGTTTCCGCCCCCCGGATCCCCCTTACTATTATAATCATACCCCAACCCCTACAAAACACCCCCCAAAATAAAAAAATGCGTGTATACCAGAAAAATTCAATTCAATTTTTGGACAATTTGTTCTGTACCAACCTTGCCTCTTCACCTTTCCTTACATTAACTTTCTTGCAATTCTTTTCCTGCAAGAGTCAGCAATAATGTCCGATGGTCAACTGGATCTCCGAGTTTGGATCTCAGAGTTTGGCCTTGATACCCACTAGCTTCTTAAGCTGCTTCTGTACAGGTTCTGGCAGCCCTTGACATAGTATATGATAAAACACAGGTATAGATTTTCCCCAAGATTCACGTGTCTCCAAGCTCTACTCCTCTGGAAAATTCTGAATGTAAGCAAGCAGGCCTTCCCCTTGCTGCATCTTTTTCTTCATTATAGCTCCCATATCGGACATGTCTGGATACAGTATTCTAAGCACTTTCCAGACTACCGCTCTGCAATTATTAAACGGTGCTCAGACATGAACAGTGTTAACCGTAGTAACACCAGAATACCCTGCTCTGGACCAAATGTCATCAGCTCCCGCCCCAAGAATGGCAAACAGGAGACCTTTAATGTCCCCTTTAGCCAATGTATTCCCTCCTGTCATCTTTTCCAATTCATGTATCCACTTCCCAGTGCCAGAAGTTAAACTCAGAAGTTTACATCTCAAATTATCCTTGTCCATCAGAGGCCAAGGTATATACTGCGGTCAAGCTCACCCTTTCTCTAGCAAGGGAAACTGCGAAACACCAAACTCACTCATCTCCCATTGTCTGTCTATTCAAGGTAGATACAATGTTTCTGCACCGCCTTCTTCCCAGTAACAACCTTAATCTGCTCACATATGGTGGCGATTTCCGCCCTCTCACCATGAGGTTGTCCTTTAGGTTGATCTGACTGTGTCAATGGTTTTGACATCCTAGGTACAGGTGCGTCTAAATTGGACCATCTCACTTCCTTTTCCATTGAAAAGCAACCCTGAGGACAACACAAGTCATCCCTCTCCTTTACAAAAAGTCTCTCTGTCTTCATCTGACATTTCCTGTACCCAACTCGTATAACTTCTCTCCTCCTCATCTCTGTGTAGAGTCAGTCTATCTAAAGACAACTCCTTGGGGGGGCCTTGTGCTACAAGAGGCTCTCTCTGTATCGTACAGCTTTGTACTCTCAAGTCGATAATTTTTTCCCTTCCCCTTCAATTCTTTCTGTGCTTTCATATCATAATAAACTTTATCGATTGCTTCCCCAATGCTCCTAGAGTCAAACTCATCCTCTAGATTTATTCTAGATGGGCCAGGTAATGACTCATATTCCGGGAAGAACTCTTTATGTCCTCCCATGCTACTTCTGGTTCGGGATCCCTTATCTCCGTTTCCAGTGATCGAGATTGTATGCTCTCTGCCTTCTTTTTCATTCTTCCTCCCTTACCCCGTTATCCTCCTTTTTCTTCATATCCCTTCTCTCGTTTGCCCTTCCTATCTCCTCATCCCTTCGTATTTGCATTCTCTTATTCCTTAACTTCTGTTCTTCATCTTCTATTCTTTTCCTTTCTATCTTTTCCCTCTCATCGATGGCCCTTTGTCTATTATCTTGTTTTCCTTGCTCCTCTGCTCTTTCCTGCTTCTTCAACTGTCCATCTTGATATAGCTGCTCGTGTCTGTCTATCTTTTCTTTTTGTCTCTTCTTCCTTTGATCGTTCCTCCCTTTCCTTATACTTTTTGTCTTGCCCATCTTGATCTTCCCTTTCTCTTACATCCTCGATGCCTCTACAATCGAGTTTGAGCAAAATCTGTCCACCCATGCATTTGTTCTGTAGAAGTGCTAACTCATCAGCTTTATCTCTTTCTCCCTTCCATCTCTTTAGTTCTCTTCCTATATCTAAAGATGTGCTTGTTCGATCACTTCTTGTCCTTCGGGATTTTAGGAATTACATATTTCTCAGTATTTTTCTCCGGGCCCTCGTCACTGCTTTGCACAGGCGACTCATATGCTGGGTAACTATACCATGTTGCTGCATTAAGCGCCCTCATGGGTATAACCCATCGTCTTTCTTGCTTTCGCCATCTATTTCCGATGGGGCTCCTCACCCCCCTCTTTGCATATATTGAGGATCCAATATGTAGGAGGCGGCTCTTTTCTTTCCTCCTGGTACATTTTCCTAAGTTCTAAGCTCGCTAGTCGCTTGTCTGTTTTTTTTCCCGTATATGCTGCATTCAAATATGTCAACATATGCTGTGGGACTACCTTCGATTGTGACCTCCTTGCGGCCACGGCATAAACATTTTATCTGCAGTTCCCTTAACCCATTCTGCACTTATTGTCTAAGCTTAGGTGCATGCTACGGCAACTGCTTGCAGAGATGCAAACGTGGAGTAACATCCTCCATTTTTAACTGGTCACTTTTGACTATCAATTCTCGTTTAGTTTTGTCACAGATTTGAAAAAATAATACGTTTCAGAAAAATAATATGAGCATGCACGAATCGTCGCAGGTTACAATCCCTCTAAATAACGTTTTTAACTTTAATCTTGCTAAAAAACACCATCAACTAAAATTTAAACAATCACTTAAATTCTCCAACCTCACGTTTCTCCTTTTACAAATTTCTTTAAACTATGACATCATCACCCATACATAAATACATAAAACGAACAGACAAATAGACACACTCGACCGGTCACATATATCTCTTACGATCTTTCTTTAAGACTTGTCTGACCCTCTCATCAATACTCCATACGGAGTTCAAATCAACCCCTTTAAGTCTGTCTTTAAGCAGAACTTGTTGTCTATGCACCCACTATGGGACTTTAGGTTTAAGATTTCTTCAGATCCGTTCTTTAAAACGCAGGAATAGGGCGTATCCTCTTATTGTGGCATTCTCTCCTCACAATACCGCTATTGCTTGGCCACACTCAAGTCAATTACTATTCACTATTTTACACTCTTATTCTCAAGTTAGATTTACCCCCACCTCCCTACTGTTGCACTTCTTTCCCTTATCACTTATCGTCACTCATAACCCATACATCATTTTACCAACTCGCTCAGTTCTTATTCACCATTCGCATGTTCGTCTTCCAGAACTCGGGATCATACGCCTCTTTTACCGCCTCTCCAACTTCCCGTTCGTTCAGCTTCTCGTAGACGTGGGAGAGGATTCTGTAGAAACCAGGGGACCCATCACACCGCGCTTGCAAGCTTTTAAAATTACACTAATCACTATCTACAGGAAGCTTCACGTCTTGTTAGCCGAATAACAGAGGTTGATTCGATATTGCCGGGACTCCAAAGTTTCCTTATGTCGATGGATTTCAAACCATCCTCTCCGCTACCAAGTGAACTGAATAACCTCAGCCCTTTAAGATGAGTAGTAATTACCCTGGAGATGGATGGGGATTCAGAAGTTACTCAACATCAATAATCAAAATGACTCAGTCGGTAAAAAGGATAACGGTTTTATTTTCAATTGTCTAAAACAGGGAGCATAACGAACATCAACGAATTTGCTCATCCTCTTACTCATCAAAATTCATAAAAAACTGTACTTTTATATTCAAAACTTGTCATCGACGTTGACCTTCGTCACTACCACCGTCATCCTACGTCGCAAACTACAGAACCTATTACTAACTATGATAGGCTCCGAGTGAACATCTACATATAAGATCTATACTAGTATGGGATAGTAAGTGAAAAAGATAGGTTTCTTAACATCAGGTGGGACAGCTAAGCCCTTCCCTCAAAATGGCCACTATGAACGTCACTAAATACACAACGTCCCATTGGCTACACAAACTATAGGACCCTTAATTACGTGGTCCCCTATAAATGGTTGGCACTCTAACCTGCATCAGTACTTTTCCAGCTACGTCTAGCAGTACGCAGATTGGACTTGCAGGTGCTGGGGAGGTCTTCTTACCCCAGCTTCCCACCAAATAGCATATCAATCTATCATCACCTCAGTAGTCAGCATAGTCGATTAGGCTTTGACACTCGGCCTTGGGTTTGTTCTGTACTGTTCAGAATAAGGGGAGTGAAGGCATGCTCTGCCCTCATGCGTAGGTGTGAACATCTTGCTCGTCCAACTTCATCCTTCCACGTGACTGTATACCATGATTTCGAGCTTTTACTGTCTTTAAAATTGTATTTTTTAATAGACCTCTGATGTCTTTCGTGTGTTGTTCATGCCTTCTGAACAGGAGCTTCACACGATTTTGTATCCACTGCTAGTTAACTTCATCCTGATAAGACCTTGGCTTCTTGGCTTGATTTCATGGTTCATTCAGCTTAGCCTTTCCGAGATTGCCTTTTAATTCATGTGTTTTCTTACTACTGCGCCACACTGAAGATGAGGCCTTCCATTTTTAGTCCAACTCTGCTATAACACGTAGTGGAAACATCCATCATTTATCCTTAATGCATGTATGTATATAATGGTGCATGCCGCAATCTATTCACTATAAAGCTAGCCTTAAGAATACTTTGTCCGCTTGCGTTTCCTTTGCATCTGTACATGTGCAAACTAACTAGATTTATTCATTTGTTTTATGGCATAAGCTTCTTCACCTTCATGCTTTCTTGATGCCTTATAGAATATCTGCATTCTCCATTCTCTGCATCTGTTCTAGTTACGTCAACTCTGCTCTGTGTGATGTTACCATTCGTCTTGACCATTCATTTGTTCTACTTCTGGGATTTCATTTAAACGGCCATCATATTTTCTTGTACGCAGGTACGGTTTTCTTAATGGGAACTTTGCTTCCAGGATTCTCTTAGCTATCGGTATTTTCACTGGTACCGCACCTGGCTCCCAAAATATAGGCAATACAGGTGAGGTGGTTGAGATGGGGGTACTTGGCCCCTCCTCTAAACGTGGATCCCCCTCAAATGGGCTCCAATCCATTTTGCAACCTTGGCTTCCCTCAGTCAGGTTCACATTTGCCAGTTTCACACAGCCACTTATACGTAATAGCTTGCATGATTCACTTCACTTTGCTTTTTCTAGCCCCCATTCAGGCTTTCCACATTTATCCTTCGTACAGCGTTTCCCTCAGCCGGGCGTACATGTCTGTTTCACAATGTCAAAACTTTGGAAATGGGTTAAGGACTTAATGCTTTGTGTTGGCCTTTCCCACGGCCTCTTGTTACTATAATGGTCACAAGAAAAGAAGACCAGTGCTGGCACTTAACTGTTAGTAAAGGTATGGAGACCCCAGAGAAGGGTAACACCAAGCCAGAATCTCACCAAGCGCTTGATAACCTAGGTTTGTCCAAACCCGGGTCTCCTCAACATGAGGGAGTTCTTTCTCTCGATATACCCCTCTGCCGTTTGGGTAATATGGACCAGAGGAGCGGATCAAGCGAAAGAGCGGGGAGCACACACACCGCCATAAACCACAAGCTGTAAGAAAAGATGACACTTACATCCAGTGAGGAAAAACCCACAAGGAACAATGGAGCAAGAGGGATGATAAAATGGTTGCTACAGTGAGTGGGATAAAAGTTGTGGCTGAGATGGACCAGTATCTATGGAGAGGAATAAGGTATAACTAAGCAGGGAACCCACAACAGTAAAGCGCTAAGGGTGTTAAGGATAAAGGTTGCTTACCAGTGTTTTATGGAGACATAGTTGTAATCCAGTTCAAAGCAGTGGTGAGAGAAACATAGGGAAGGGGTAGGTTTGTAGCGAACTAATCCCATACGGCATGAGGGTCACACTAGATTCGGGATGGTGCACTTGATGTTAATCTGCAGAGCGTCCTGTATGGTGCACACATGGAGTGGAAAAATGAGAAACAAAATGGAAGATGCGAAGCTGGTCTGGATGTCTTAAAGGTGAGTGTATAACACACATTTGTAGCGGTTAGCGTAACCTCACTTGAAGCGGGTAAGAAGTCTTACGAGGGATCGCTAGTGGAACTCTACAGAGGGAAAAGAAGACCTGTGCCGCTTTGGTAGGTGCTCGCAGAGCTCATATGACAGAAGGAGAAGCAGAATGGGACAGGAGGCAGTAGGGTGGGTCCTGGATGATGAAGGGAGAGCAAATTAAATCCACAGTAAGGTGCAGAATCAATCAAGCAAAGGCAGTCCTTAAAGGCAGAAGGGAGGTCGAAACAGAGCCAGAAAGCAGATTAGTGGATCAATCAGGCAAAGGCAGTCCGTAAGGCAGAGGGGAGGTTGCACATAGTCAGGAATCAAGGTACAGAGTCCGCAACCAGAAGGGTAGTCCAATTCACGAGCCAGAAGTCAGGAAACCAAGAATTAAACCAGAATCACGAAAGCACGAACAGGCAATCCAACTTCAATTAGAAGCACTGTCTTGTTACGCAAGCAGGGCTTTATAGGAACAAAGCGCACCATCATCAAGGAGGTGATTAGCTATTGGCATCAGGTGGTTTGCAGGACTTTGTACGCCGCGGAACGATGGAATGCAGTGCTACAGAGAGACAATGCCACAGACCTTTCCCTAGCAACCGCCAAACTGAGTAGAATGGAGCTGCTCTGAATTGTCCTTTACGATTCGTAGCTTTAGGAAAG
This sequence comes from Ambystoma mexicanum, assembly GCF_040938575.1. NCBI lineage: Eukaryota > Metazoa > Chordata > Amphibia > Caudata > Ambystomatidae > Ambystoma > Ambystoma mexicanum. The sequence goes on from NC_090936.1 coordinate 671,282,734, forward strand.
CCACAGCTTGCCAAGTGTGTGCAGGGATGAGATCTTGGAGCCACAACAACCAGCCAGAGTCTTTAAAATGGACGCCCACATGGCGCCGGACCACTCTGCATCTGGTCTTCCCCTGGGCTTTAAAAGTTCACTATCACACAAGTTCTTTGTTTATAAGTTGCCATTTGCAACCTTCACTCGGCACCATCTGGTTTACTATTGGTTCTCCCTCCAACTCACCGGCTGTTATGACCTGGTCGTCTCTTGTCTCTGGTGTCAAGGACGGTACCACGGTAGCAAGCGTGCCTCCCAGCCTCGGTTATCAGTGCGGGAGGGTCCTGTGCACCATTGACATCTGTTACACTACACGCCAGCTGTAGCTCCCGGTCTTATGATTGTTTTCACTGAGGCTTCGCAGGTTTGGGTCAAAAAGGGCAAGGGCACTTCCCCCCCCTTGTTATACCTTTCTGGTCTCGCCGCCTTTCTTCTCTGTTTGAACTGCTGTCCTGGAAATGCTGCTTCCTATTACTTTTTCCTTGCTCAAAGTATGCTTTTGTGCTCCGCCCCTTATCCCTCTGGGGAAGGGAAAGGGCCGTCAGGTGAGTGTAGTTCTTATCAATTGCCTGACTCTGCCTGACCCTTGTGTTGGGACACGTCAGGTTAACAGCTCTGGTTTTAGTCCGTTGTCTTTCACAGTGTAAGAAAGTCTGTGTCAGAAGGGGGGGGGGTGTTAGAGATTCCAAGTATCCTACGGGGTAGGATGGGGAAAAGGTGTTATAAGGTAGGGGGTACTGCGTCTCACCAGTCAGTGTCCCACTTCCACTCTCCGTAGACCCACCATCTAGGTGATCCTCCCCCACTGGTCCACCCCCAGTAACTGGATCCAATAGCTGTGGCCATGTCCTGGCCACCTGGATGACAGATCTCTGTGGTCTAGAGGCTGAGATAACTTCAGGTTTCTCACATAGAGCAACAAAACAAAATAGGTCCTCTAGCGCCACACAATGTTGGAACAAAAAGACCTGGACCCAAAGAAATGAAAGCAACCCTCCAGCAGCTAAATACTGGTAGTTCACTGCAGAAGGAATGAGACACCAGTGGAGAAGCACCCACAAAGCCACAAGCACAGCCACACAAAGTTCCCAGTGCTAGTGGCGAACAAGGCGGCACAACACTCGCCAGCGCAGGCAGCGAGAGAAGCCACACAGCAGTGTAGGCAACTAGTGAAGCTTCACAATGCACTCTGGACCCCTTGGGGAGACCCCACAGCCATTGCATCTTGAACTAGGCCACTAATTACTTAATAGGGCCCACGGCCCAAAAAGACTATAGCTACCCAAGGTCCACACAAGAACCATCCGCATAACAGCCATGAACACTTGAGTGCCTCAGGCCACCGTCATTAGTCAATAGAAATTTTGCAGGGTCAAAAGAGGTCAGGGCATTGCCCAGCAGTTTACAATTCTGCAGATTATATCGAAATCCAGGTGGGAAAGACAGCAATATATTGGACAAGGTAAAGAAAACTAAAGGCAGGAGAAAGGGGGACATAAAAGGACAGGAAGCAGAAGTTGTGGATTGTTCGGCTGAGGCATGAGGAGGTGGAGGACCAAGAGACCAGTAGGAAGAAGGAAGGAGCAGTGGATTATGGAGGTTATTTCTGCTGGAGAAGGTGAGGTATTGGTGAGTGAGTGCAAATGGTACTACGATGCGAGTGAGATAATGTGGCAAGAGTTAGTGTGAAGTGTGTGAAACTGAGTGAAAGGAAGGTGGCGGAGTAGAAGGTGGGAAGATATGGTACTGTGGATGAGGGAGCAGTATTGTGGATGAGGGAGCAGTATTGTGGAGGCAGAAGCAGTAGCGTGGAGGCAGAAGCAGTAGCGTGGAGGCGGAAGCCGTAGCGTGGAGCCGGAAGCCGTAGCGTGGAGCCGGAAGCCGTAGCGTGGAGCCGGAAGCCGTAGCGTGGAGCCGGAAGCCGTAGCGTGGAGCCGGAAGCCGTAGCGTGGAGCCGGAAGCGTAGCGTGGATGACAGAGGAAGATCTGAAGAAGGTAGAGGGCAAGGTTTAGAAGTGAGAGAGAGACCGGAGAGACAGAAGAGGAAAGAGTACACAGTGAGTGAGTTAGAGAAGATTAATGAGAGGCAAGAAGAGGGGGAGAAGAATGGGGGCATGGTAGACAGAACACCGAATCAAGCAGGAATTCTGCAAGGCAGAATCCTTATCCCTGGACAACACTAACCTCTGGATAGATTAGGAATAGTCAGGAAGTACCTGAGGGAATATAGTTAGAAAAGGCATCCTGCCTTTAGGTAAACAAGTTACTTACCAACTCATAACTTTCTGTCGACTGGATGTTCCTCCAACGTATTCCACATCTTTGACATGTAATGTCCACAGCTGTGCACTTTTTTTCGGCAGAGGGCGTCCTGCATCGATGACGTCGGGTCGATGTCCCTTGAAGACCTCCGTCGAGGGCGACGTCGCAAGATGTTATAAATAGGACGCACAGCGCCCGTAGCCTCAGTTTAAGTTTTTTCCCCCAGAACACGTGGCACCAGTCTCATGCCTGCTTGACTGCAATTAGCCTCGCAGAAACAGAAGCTGCAATCGCATAGGAAATTCTCCAGAGAGGCAGGCTGGGAGGGTGATGTGGAATACGCTGGAGGAACATCCAGTCAAAAGAACATTACCAGTTGGTAAGTAACTTGTTCTTCAAATGGATTGCGTCCTCCAACGTATTCCACATCTTTGACAGACTCCCAAAGCAGTACCAGTAAATGGAGGAGGGAAAAGAATTTAGAGTACCCAATTAGATTGCGGAATAAATAACCACCTTCCCAAAGGCCATGCCCTGACCATGGATTGTATCCAGGGAATAATGTTTAACAAATGTAAGGATTGAAGCCTATGTAACGGCATCAAACATTCCTAATAGGAACACCCCGCTGGAGGGCGGTTGAAGTAGCCACGCCCCTAGTGGAATGAGCTCACAACCCTTCAGGAGGGTCCTTATCCGCCAATCGGTAACACTCTGTAACGGTGAGGATAATCCACCTGGACAAGGTCTGTTTGGTAACAGCCTGGCCCAATCAGTTTCCAGCATATCCTACAAAGAGTTGATAGGCCACTCTGACCCTCGACATCCTAGAAATGTAAAAGCTCAGAGCTCTCCTAGGATCCAACCGATGGAGTCGCTCCTCTTCCTCATCAGGATGAGGAGGAGGGTAGAAAGATGGAAGAACCACCTTTTGACTCAAATTATATTCAGCGACTACGTTAGGTAGAAAAGAAGGACGTACTCGCAGTACAACCCTGTCCTTGTGAAACACAGTAAAGGGTGGCTTAGATGAAAGTGCCTGCAATTCACTTACTCTGCGAGCGGAAGTAACCGCAACCAAGAACACAGTCTTTAAGGAGAGTAATCTCAAAGGACAAGAGTGCAAATGTTCAAACGGAGCACCCATGAGAAATTTCAAAACCAAATTCAAATCGCAAACCAGCACCTGCAAAGGAGACGGCAGGCATACATTAGTCAGCCCTTTAAGAAATTGGGAAATCAAAGGAATCTTAAAGTAAGAACATTCTTCAGATGAGCGCTTCAACATAGAGAGCGCCGCCAGATAACCCTTATGGTACCCACTTGAAGGCCCCCCTCTTTGTCTCTCTCCAACATCAACAACCAAAATGCCCTTCTGGATGTAATTCTACCTTTCCTCCTTTTGGCTTTGGCAATGTGAGTTTTTAGACCAGCTTCTAAGGAACAATCATAATCAATCAGCTTTATCCTTTTACAACTTTGCATTTGCCCCTTCTCTTTCTGTCAACCAGTGCAGCTTATTTGTATTCCTTGTTGTTAGTCTCTTTTGGCTTTAGACAATGCCTGTACAACTCTTTAGGCTTTGGCAATACTTGTAACTCCCTTGGCTCTGGGCAATGATTGCATCCTTCTTTGCTTTGGGTAATGCTTGACCCACTCTTAATTTTGGGATATGCTTATACCACTCTTGGGGTTGGGCAATGCTTGTTCCCTGGAACTCACAATTATTAAAGTTCGGTCACTTAGGTTCAATGTTACAATGTTTTAAACTGCTTCCTAAATGACTCTTCAGTTAACATCCCCTTCAGGTTCACTTTTAAGCACACACAACCAATCTTGCTTCTGGTTTCTTCAGATTAGATTCAATTAGCGCGATTTGAAGAGCTTTACTCATTCGCAAGTGCTATTAGAAAGGTTTCACTCATACGAGAGTGCTACTTTTGTGGCATTACATTATCTGACAATTAACGGTCAGGTTAATAATGCTTTCACTCGCATGTACATGATTCTCCTTGGCTACACCAGCTTCTGTCTTTGCTCCCTTAGCATGTTGCAGGAGTTAAACTGCTTCTGGCTCCTTTTAATCGGACACTCTTCCTCAGTGAAGTTGCCTATATTCCGGCCATGCAGTTACAGAGCTCGTCTTGCTCCCGAGACCCTCGGCTGCACACCAACTTCCAGCCACAGTCTCTGGCAAGCTTACTGCTGCGCAGTCGCTGCAACAGGTTCACATGGGGAAAAGCTGTCTTCCTTCATGCTTTCCACTGTGAAACCTATGCACTTCAGATTCGGGGGGAAAAGGATCCTCTCAGGACAAGGAGCCGAAATCTGCTTGACTCAAGTCCTGGCATACCGTCTTTCCTCCAACTTCTGCGTGTAGTGCTAACAATGTGCTTTCCTTCTGCTGCTGCTAATGCACTTCCATCTCCTTCTAATGGCCTGCACGTGAGAGGGCCTTTTAAGCCTCTGTGCCTCACTTAGGTACAACATTGCTCTCGAGCCCTCTTCCTTGTCCCATTATGTATGTATGTATGTATGTTTGTTTTATTTAGTATAGTGCTCCAGACCCAGAGGTAAAAAGGCGCTTTGGCACAGGTAACAAAGGTACATTACATACATTATACATACATTATACAATTTGTACATAGAAGACACACATTACAGTAAAGGAAGTAGCATCGGGTGTAGACAGGAGGCGGATGGTAAATGCTAGGTTCTGTTCAGTAACCAGCTAATGACCTGTTTCCTAAATGAATGAAAGGACTCAATAGATTTAATGTTAAGAGGTACGGTATTCCAAAGTTGGGAGGCGAGGACCGTGAAACTGGATCCTCCAGCTCTTTTTAAGGCGGATCTGGGCACGGTTATGCAAAGTGTGTTCGAGGATCTGGTGATTCTAGCCACAGGTTTCATGGTAAATTTATTGGTGAGATAAGGTGGGCTAGATGGTTTAAGGCTTTGTATGTGAGGCAAATAGTTTTTAGGTCAATTTTTTGTTTAATGGAAAGCCATTTACATGAGATTCTGGTGGTAGTGATGTGGTCATGCCTTGGAATGTTTAATGCTGCTCGTAGCGCATTATTGTGGAGTACCTGTAGTTTATTGATGATAGTTTGGTTTGTGCCTAGGTATAGGCTGTTGCAGTAGTCCAATTTGGACTGTATAAGGGCCCTGGCCAGCGTGAGACAGCTGTTAGAGGACAAGAAAGGCCTGCAGGCCCTGATCAGTTTACCAGTGTAGGCAGTGGCTGAAGCAGTCATATTAAGTTGTTTGGCAAGGTTAGTGTTGTTGTCAAAATAAAAGCCAAGGGTTTTCACACTTTTAACAATGGGAATAGTATTGCCATCAATGATGATACTATTATAGTTAGGGCTGAGTTTCAGAAGGTTATTGGGTGAGCCGACAAGGAGGAGTTCAGTTTTCTCATCATTCAGGCAGAGGCCGTGTATGGCCATCCAAGCCTGAATGATGGTAAAGATGTTGTTAATCCGGATGACGTCAGCATTGTAGTTGCCTGAGGGGGTAAGGAGTATCTGGGTGTCTACAGCATAATTAGTGTAGGTGACACCCAGATGGTCCAATATGTCAAAGAGTGGCTTTGTAAATATATTGTAAAAGTGGGCGATACACATGAGCCTTGTGGGACACCACATGTAACAGGGATGGGGTCAGCGGCCGCTACTGGTGAAAAGACCCTCATGGTTCTATTAGCCAAGAAGGATTGTATCCACATGACAGCAGAGGAGAAGTGAGCAGCGGAGGATAGGTGGTTGCACAAGATTTTGTGATCGATCAGGTCGAAGGCTGCTGACAGGTCTAAAAGGAGTAGGATGGCAACGTTGCCTTTGTCTTTGATTTCATCAAACTGACTTTTGAGGTCAACAAGGGCAGTTTCTGTTCCATGTCGAGGTCTAAAAACAGATTACGTATTCCTAACAATTGGTTTGTCTCAAGGTATTCCTGAATTTGCTGGTAGGCAACTCTGTCAAGGATTTTTAGCAAGAATGGGACCGTGGTGATAGGTCTATAATTAGTGGGATTGGTTGGGTCTAATGATTATTTTTTTAATAGTGGGAGAACCCATGATTGTTTCAAATTGCTAGGAACTGAGTTGGTGGCGAAGGATAGGTTTATTAGTTTGGTGATGAAGGGGGATAGATCTCTGGCTGCGTCTTTTATAATCTGGGCAGAGCTACTGTCCCCTTTACAGTTGGATGGTTTTAAGGAGGCTATAATCTTTTGTACTTCTAGTGGAGTGACCATTTTGAATGTGAAGCCTAGATTGATGTCAGTGGGTGGTGGGGTATTGGGGCTGGTAGACTAGCTACTGGCAAGTTGTTGCCATTTACATTCTATTTTGGTTTGGAGTCCTGAAATTTTGTTGGCAAGGGCATTCTGGATACTAGTGCACCAGGGTTTGTCTTTCGTGCAGGTATCTGTAGGTGGATTAGGGTTTTCTAATTCCTTCAGGATATTAAAGAGTTCTCTGGTACAGGATCCTGCCTGATTTATCCCAACGTTGTAGGCTTGTTTCTTTGTGCGAATGATCTCATTTTTATATAAGGAAGAGAAATTTGAAAGATTGGTTTTGTTTTCAGTAGAGTGTGCCACTTTCCAAAGAGCTTCTAACTTAGCTTTCTTTCTTCTCAATAATTTGAGTTCAGGGGTGTACCAGGAGTTCAGGTGAGCTCTCGGTTTTCTTTTACGCAGTTGCAGAGGGGCAATGGTGTCAATGGCATTGGTCATGGAATCATTTTAAGTGTTGACCAGAAGGCTGAGGTCAGCAGTAGCCGGAAGTGCGTTAAGGGTGGGGAGGACCAGAGGTATTAAGGCTTCAGCAGTGAGGTTCCGCTTATTCCTAGTCGGGCAGGCTGGTGCAGTAGGGCACTTTTTTGGGACTGGGTTGTTGATATTAATATCTAATGGGATGAGGTGGTGGTCGGGACTTACTTGGGGAATTATGGGACTTGAAGTCCCCAACAACATAATTAGGCTTTTTTGTCCGCTTTCTACTTTAAAATGTAGGTTTATTTCTCTTGAATTTATTTAAAGAAAAAAACAGAGTTAATTTGAAAAGGCAGTGGGATCTCCTCACCACCCTGAGTCTCGTCTCCTTCCAGGTGATTCTCCTGCAAAGCACCACCCTCAAGGTCAGGATCAGGAAGTGTTTGCCTTTCCCATGCCACCTGGGAGGGGACTTCAGGCAGGGGGTTAGTGAGGGATCTGCAGGATTCATGACACAAACCTCCCATCACGCACTTAGGAGGGTTACTGAAAATACTTTCCCCTCCTCTGTACTGTTAAGAACCTGAGGGCGTCCTCCCTTCTTTTTCCCCAGGGATCCTCTGCTCCGGTGGACAGCGAAAGGACATAGTTTTTGGAGCCCAACCAGGGGTGGATATTTGAGGGAGGATCACCTGGGTGGAGGGAACTTGGGGAATGGAGAGAGGACATCCTTGGGTGAAACATGGTATCCCCCTTTCCCTTGTCAAAGTAAATCTGATATTACCCCTGCTTTTGTAGGCTATTATCAGCCTTTGTACCTTTCTTACACCCAAAATGTCACACAGCTATTTCATTTTAAGACTGGGATGAGGAAGAAACAACGGGGAGTTACGCACACTTCCATTCATTCCCACCACATTGGTACTGAGATGAGGAAGAGGGCGTTGGAGAAGTTCCATTGCAAGAGCCAGGCATGTCCAGCTAATATATTACCCATAGCCAGGCAATTGAAGTAAGGACTCACACCCGCAAAACTTTAACAAGTTCCAGGTGTATAAGAAGTGCATTCGCCCAACAAAGGGGAGATAGGGCCTGGAAAAAACGACAGCTCGTAGACACGGAGCGGGCTGGAGAGGAACTGGCGGGAGGGAAGCCGGGCTGAGCAGGAGTGTGAAAGCGACACTGGGCCAGAACGGGCCGCAAGAGGGTCAGAGACCCTGCTGTCCTCTCTGCCCAGTGACCACAGCAGGAGCTGTGGGACACCAAAGCCTCCTTAGCGCTGCAAATTGCTGCCAGAGCGAGAGGCGCTCTCGGTCCCTCCCGGGTGGAAGAGCGGTGCTAGGCGTGGCAGAGAAAGGCGGGTGCGAATAGAAGCTGAGAAAAAGGAATGAGAAGCCCGAAGGAGCAGCCGCACACTGGTGACTGTAAAGAAAGGAACACTTGTATCGGAGCACTCAAGGGGCTGCAAACAAGCATATCAGAATGCCAAACGAACTGAAAACTGATACAAAGGCTATGGGGGGCCAAAACCAAGTGATTTGGAAAACTGAAAAACCTGCAAGATATTGTAAGTACTTTGGGGTTTCAATTTTGAATACCGAACAAGCTGCAAGGTATATGAAAGTTGCCAAAAGCATTATTGAATACCAAACTAACTAAAAGATATGATGAACATATGTGACTACAGCACAAGAGAAAAACAAATGGTGAAAATGTATGAATGAAGTGAAAGCAAGGTGGTGCAAAGAGGTAAAGACCATGTAGTGCGCTGCGTGAGAAAAATGTTGTGGTAAAGCCAAAAGACTGGCCAATACATGTTTCACATTCTTCTTGGCAAAGAGGCAGGAGTCCATGAACTACAGGTTAAGGGAGAAAACCTGTGTTGGCAGAAGCAAGAATGACAGCATAACAAAGTTGCTAATGTCATTGGTTGCGTGACATGTGATGGGTGGCCCATGTGGTCAGACGACTGAGCCTAAACCGAGTGACCTCTACTTGGAAAGAGCCAAGGAAAGCAAATGTGAAGAAGCCAGTATGTTGAAACAGCTGCTAAACTGAATGGCAAATGCAGAAACAGAGCAACCTATCTGAACCATTGAAGAGCCTGATTGACCAAGGAGTTGAATTGGCCCCCTTTGGAAAGCCAGAAGAGGAACTGATTTTTACTTTTGGAAGTTGAAAGCAACTGTGTTGAACTCTTGGGGAAGGGTACTCTGAGACCTTTTTGGAACGGTTATGAACTTGGGGAAGGGGAAGCCCAGTATAACCGAAGAGCTGGAAGAATCTTGGAACTTTACTTTTGAACACTATTTCTTTTGCCGCTGACATGCCTTCACATTGTATATATTTAGTTGTGAGGGTAAGCATAGGGTTTGGACACAGACAGACTTTTGACTTGTACTTACTGACCCAAACTATCCTTAGTTTTTTCTTTAGGTAGGGAAATACCACCTTAGCATAGGACAAGTTAGGCCTTACTCCATCCTGACCTTTAATCAAAATAAAGCTGTTATTTAGAAAGTTAAATCTGTTGTCTGTGTATTACCTCATGATCCCTTCACAGTACACAAGTCTTGAAAACCTAACTCGCCTTTAATAAGTACTGAAAATATTTTTTCAGACTTTTCATCGAAGTCATCAAGAAGTGACTTTTTCCTAAATACGAAAATACTGGAATGAAGACGATGAGCTGAGTAATGAAGATCAATGGAGGCCAAGAGCACAAGGTGCATTCTAGTTGTTTCAGAAAAAGGCAAGCTGCAGGGAGATTTAAACCGGTGGACCAGCTGAGAGAGAGACGCTGCCTGGAGAACTCTAGTCCTCTCGGTGTTGACCGAGGGACTGCGGGATAGGTGCGAGGTCTGTGGAGCCAAGGGAGGTGACTGCAGCGGGCGTACTATGCAAGGATGCTAGAAGCAGACTAGAAGCTTCAGAGCGTTTGCAGGCACCGAAAGGCAGCCTCCATGCCACCAGAGCCTGGAGAGACGCTGAACAAACAAAAGAGCCGCAAGAGGCACCGATGCTACAAAGCAGAGATAGTGAGTGGGAACGGAAAACCAAACAGCCACAGGAGAACCTATACACACAAGCAAGAGCCGGTGAGTCCACCCAAAGAACGCGAGGACACCAGGGCATACTGGCAACCCTACCGAAAGCAAATAACATAGAATGATGTATATGAGAGCGATCAAGTGAATATTATTTGAAGAGATAGAACCAAGGAAAGATAACAGACTGTCAATTTTGTCAGTGTATGCCGTATATCTATAGGGAAAGCTCTGGCAGGATAGTATACCAGACAGAGCCAAGACAGAACAGAATAATATAAGAGACTATTAAGTCTAAGTGTGCACAATACACATATGAGGAAAGCCCTGGCAGGAGAGAATACCAGGCAGATGCAAGCTGCAAAAGTATTCATGTAAGAACACCAGGCAAGGTCAAGTTGAACAGTGTGTAAAATCCATCACCTAAGGAAGTCCTAATAAGGATACAGCAGGACCAGTAAAAGGCTGAGTTAAAACATATCAAAGAGGAGAGAAAACATGGCAGGAGAGTACACCTACCAAGATACAGACAAACGGCCAAGTTGTTTTGTATACCAACTGTGTTGTTGATCAAGAGAAACCTAAGGAACTGATATTCTTAAAAGTATAAAAAAGAGTGAAGAGAAATCCGGGGCAAGGGAACCACCCTCTGGAACAAGGAACCTTCTGGGGCTTTTTTGTGGGGTTACACATTTCCTTTTTGCACATGTGTGCACTACTCAAGTCCAAAGAAATGTTCCCTTTTCACCTTAGAGTTGATTTTTAGAATGTGAGGGCCAGAATAGTTATTTGGACACAGGACCGTTTGCTTTGGACATCTTGACATTGGACAGACCCTTAGTTTTGTTTTAGGTAGAGAAACACCTCTGAGTAGGGTAGAGGCATTTCCCAACCCCCTTATATTTTAATGAAGGTTTGTGGCCAAAACTATGAATCCCCTGTGTCCACATCTCATTCCTTGCTCGTCGCGCTACTAAGTCAATCTTTACTTCACCATATGCTAACGCTTCAATGTCTGGGGACAATAGCACTTCCATATTTCGGCTTCATGTATTCATGAAGGTTGCCTTTGAGATGATTGCCAAGGGTAAAGCGCTATCCACCTTCATGACAATACTTTTTCCCCATGAACAACAAATGTGTCTACGGTACCCTTTTCCCCTCCTATTGCCATCTCAAAAATGTGTTTGCGCTGCTCTGCATTATCCATTTTGATGGCTTTTATGGTTCTTTGTGCAGTATTTTGACTCATTTTCTCTACACATCAGAGCACAGTGCCCTTTGCATTTACATCTCAAACAATACATTTGTTGCAAGACAACATTGTCTATTAGCCATGTGTCTGAAACTTCCACATCTAAATCATTTTATTCTTTTGCTAATTTCTGTGGTTTTATTTTCCTTATACGTAATGGCACATGTTGTTGAGGCTTCTGCTTCATCAAGTTTAATGTATGTGGCAGTCTGTTTAATACTAAATGCCAATTCAATGGCTACTGTGAAGGCATCATGAAGCAGACACAGACAACTGAATTCAAGTTTTCTCTTTGTACTTTTATTTTATCAAAAGAGGGAAGGAAAAAGGCCTAACTTGCCCCAAACAAAGGTGTGATTTCCCCACCTAAAGTAACCTAAAGATAGTCTATGTCTGGATGTCCAAAATAAAAATCTGTCTGTCAAAATCTACACTTGCCCTCACTTCTATTGGTATACAATGTGTAGGTATGTCAGCTTCAAAATCAAAAGTGTTCAAATAATAGCTCCAAGTTGCTTCCAGCTCTGGGTTGGAAAGGATCTCCCTTCCCCACGATTCAAGAACGTTCACAAGACACAAAGGGTTTCCCTTCCTCAAGGCTTCAAGTCTTGCAACAATTTCACAAAGTTTACAAAGTGCAAATCCTCAGTTCCAGTTTACACTGAGATTCCTGCAGATTCACCCACAAGCTATGCTGCAGGTATTACCATTGGCTTCCCTTTGATGGCTGTCCTCGGTCTAGGCACAGTTGTTGGACCACACAGTCCACGGATTAAAGGTCATGCAACCGATACACCAAACTGCTTTCTCCTTCACTTGCACGTTGTCACGGTTTCAGCTTCACAGCGGGATTTAGGTGAGGCTCATTTCACATCCTCTTGATGCTTTACTTTTACTTGCTGGCCACTATGCAAATGGTACACTTTCCCATTCTCTTGTGTCTCTGGCCAATACTTATTTCTCTCACAACACGCAAGTTTTTCACTAATCAAATGTTACACTTTCCCAGATTCTTGTGGCTCTTGCCAATACGTATTCTTTACTAAAACACACAACTTCTTGATATAGCACATATGGCCCTGGCCAATGCGCGTTTTCTCAAAGTTTCTCAAAGCTTCACACATAATTGCTTTCATTCCAATCAATATTCAAAATGCTTACTTTCATTCCGTTCAGTATTCAAAAGTGCCTTTTTATACGTGAAATGTCAATTGCACCTTTACTTTGCACTTTTACTTTACTTTGCTGAACCTCTGGGGGCATCTTCAACTCCACGCCTTCCTTTTCTCCACACACATCTGACGTCTCAAAAAAGTCTAACTACCAACTGCACCTCCTCAGAGGTATTATTCCTTTCCTCTCCTTCCCCCAGAAGCTCACTGTCTCCAGAGCTCTGGTTCTCTCTCTCTCTTTCTAAATCTGCCTGCAACCACTCTCTGCAGCTCATCCAGAACAGGACTGCGAGACTTGTCCTTGGCCTCAAGCCCTAGGATTGTATCTCTCCAGACCCGAAATCTCTTCATTGGCTGCCATTGGCTGCAAGGATTAACAAGACCCTCTGCATTATCCACAAGGCTTTCTGGGGCCTGGGTCGACAACACCTTCAACTCTCCCTCCATGAATACCTTCCTACTCTAGCTCTTCGCTCCTTCACCTCCAACTCCCTCAGGGTCAGTCGCTAACAAGTTGGGGGTAGATCCCTTTCCTCGGCTGGGTCCTCCCTCTGGAACAGCCTCCCGGCCTCTCCAAGAACCATCTTCGGTTGCGGAAGTACCTAAAGACCTTCCTCTTTGCTTCTGCCTTTGCTCTTCCTCTCCCCTGCTAATCTGTCTGCTTTGGCACCTGGCACCTGGTTACCGTCTGATTTTGGGCCCAGATCCCTGCCCTCCCAGCCACACACCTGCACTGCCTCCTGGCATCCCTTGGACTTGGGCCTGTGTCTGCTGCCCTACAGTCCCCTTCCAGCACTTATCAGACACCCGTTGACTACACCTTATGCTCGCACTTAACATCTGCTGGCCACGCTACCTGTTCTAACACGTGTTCAGCACTTTCCACTCCTCCCCTGCCCTTTGCACCTTCCCCCTTTCCTCTCCCCTGCACTTGCACGTTCACAAGATCACTGGGCCTAGTAAAATCGCTGTTTTGTCCTCCCTTGTCCCCCCCTCTTGCCTCGTCGCACTCTGAAACACAGGTGTATGGGCACGATACAAATAAAACATATCTTTAGCTTATCAGTATATGGCTTTGCCCATGTTAACCTGGTTGCTCTTCATGCTAGGTTAAGGCTTTTCCACTTTTTGCTATTTCTTCACACAGGCTGCCTCCAATATGCCCCAGTGTCCCTTTCCCATCTCATGGGACTCACCGGTCTCCTCGGGAGTGCTTGGTTTCTCTCCAGTGAACAGTAGCTCCTGCTATGGTGAAGTCTGCTCTTGGTTCCTTCGGCTCTTTCTTGTTTCTGCGGTCGCCACTTCTCCCAGCGTCTTGGGTAAGGGCTCCGGTAAACCTTGTCCTGCGAATGCCCCAGAGCTTCTCCTCTCCTCACACTACATTACATACATGTCTTTTGCTAAAATACTTTCTTGTATTTTAGGATTATTGGTGCATCTTACTAATTGGTCCCTTATTAGTGAGATGGTTAGTTTCCCAAACTCGCATGAATGACCGAGTGTCCTTAGCACTGCAACATAGTTTTCCACTGGTTCATTCAGATCTTGACATCTCTGGAAAAATGTATGTCTTTCAAATGTAATGTTCCTCTTGGGTTCAAAGTGATTTTGCATTTCAGTTAAGCGTTTTACTGTATTCATCAACATCTCCCGCTATTCCATCATCCAGATCAGGTACACCATCAAATATACTTTGTCCCTCTGGGCCTGATTTATGTAATAATTGCACTTCTTTTCCTAATTGTAGAACTTTTCCCTGCAGCCAATTGCTACCAAATGTGTGTCAAACATGGTCTTCCATCTGTGTCATGATATTGGAGGTGGGCATCGTTCCACCAAGAATAGTGCAGGTGGTGCCATTTCGCAGCTGCCATTAACGCTTTGGTCACTTCTCTGGTTAACCTTTCCCTCTTTCCTTGTTTGTAGGCAAGCTTGTTAATGTTTTGAATTGTTTGTTTTTGTTGCTGTGTTTGTTCAACATAGTTTTTATTTCCATGGGTATCCTAGCAACATGTAGGCATTCAATACGCAAATATGCAAAAGGCTGGGACTAGGTTGCGTTAGCACACACGCCACAGAAAGCTGCATCGTGCTCTGTTTTCACCAAGAGGTTGCTTGGCAACGTATAAACATTGGCTTCGATGATGGCTATGCATGCAATGCATCAGCATGTGTAACATGTTTACACTTGCCGCCCAAGCAACGGTTTCTCACACGCACTAGCCCCTGAGATTATGGATCAATCAGAGGTGTTTGATGAATCTGGCAATTCATTCCTACTCCCCAGAGGAGAGCCACCCTCTTTGAGGCTAGGGAGGTGAGTCTGCTAATAGATAAGGAGTGTGTGGAGGCGCACTCTGTGTTATATAGTTTCTTATTAGAATATGATCAATTCCTATAGTTCTAAAGTGTATTTTCAAGGTGCTCCCAGCTAGTAGAGTGCTACCCCTACTCTAACAAATGTGAAAAGAAATGGTACAGCGAAAACCTTGTTGTACAAAATGAGGCACAGCATAAGGCAAAAGCATTTGCTGGGTTCTTTTGCAATTCCCAAAAACAACTTAGTGGTTCATCATTCAATTGGTGCATGTTAATTCATATTAAACATCTTTATAGTCGTACCATTTCTTTTCACAGGCGAGTCTGCTAAGCAAGACCCCCACTAAGGGTCTGGGCAAGTGGGATCTCACTGGGAGGGACTCCCCTTGTGAGGACAAGGACACATTCTGAGAAGGAACTCCCAGTTGTGATGATTCACAGGTTCTCGTTACTTCTCCCCAGAGGAGAGCCCTTCCCTGTGAGGCTAGGGAGGTGAGGCCGTTACCCAAAAGTCCCCCTAGGCATGGCGGAAAGCAGGACCTTGCAGGGAAAGACTCCCCTCTCCTGAGGATAAGGACACCCATTCTGTGAAGTAACACTTACGCCCCTGACCCTGGGACTCATAAAAACCCTAAGGTCAGCAGAGAGTGCAACTGACAGCACTACTGTGGGTTACTATAACATACACTTCCTTCCTTGAGACTTTGCACCACTGAGGCGAGGAAGAACACAAATGATGGTAAGATGTATGTTGTAATATCAAGACCCAAAAGATCGAATAAAAAATCAGAACCCCACTTGTTCACATTTTGTGACTCAATCTCTTGGGAGGTTTTTTGTCCCCCGCCATGCATTTAATGAATGCGGGGACAACGCCTTGAACCCCGAAGCCCATAATACCGAACTAGGAGGCTGGGGGACACCCCTGCAACCGCTATTCCCCATGCTTGGTATTTTGGGATTCAGTCTTTTTAACCAGGCCGAGTGTACTGTAATTGTGCATTCGGTCTTTTTTATATGATATTTTTGTTCAATGCCATGATGGTAAGACTAGTGGAAAGAGGTGGCCAGGAGGAGGCATGCAGAGTACATAATGGAAGCAACCAAAATAATAGGACACTACTGAGGAGTGGGCTCAGCTAGGAGAGATAAAAACTGAGAAAGGACTGAAGAAAAAGAATCTCGGGATAAGCCGACAAGGAGCCAGCAAAGTCCACGAAGTTTGAACCTGGGAACTTGTCAGCTGTGTAGAGAAGCTGGTCCTCGGAAGAGAGGACGTTGAAGAGTAGAAGCAACACAGAACCATGAGCTGGTAGGGAGGCGACTCAATCCAGTTCTAGGAAAGTCGAGGTGGTGGCGTGACCTCTGGTAGATGGGCCGCTCGGTCCAACAACGGCTTCGAGCCCGCCAGCCCAAAGCCTCCATGGAGCCATGCATGCGAACCAGAAGGAAGCGACAAATGAACAGCAAACCACTCGCGACCCCAGGAAGAACCAGATACACATTCCCAACTCAAACAAGGTAACAGGAACTGCAGGTAGCCTGGGTGGGATACAGGGGGAATAGAGAGTGTAGGCTCATTTGGGAGTAATCTCGCTTGTGGCAGTAATTACCAAGAAGATACAGAGAATGGAAGTTGTGTTGGGAATAATCTCCCTCATCACAGTAGTGATATCCAGAGAACCAAGAGTCAAAGGAATCTCGTTAGTGATTTTCCTTGTCACAATGGTGCTATTCAAAGCTCTAAGAAACAAGAGTGCATCGGGAGGAATCTCTCATCACAGTTATAGTCCAAGTGAGATTAAATTGGATCCTAGACAACAGGAGCTATTCGCAGATAATCTTCATAACGTTTTAAGACCAGGAAGAATTGCTGGAACTGTAAAGCAAGCCTTCAGAAGCCCTTGGGAAGAAGTGAAGAGACTTATGGACTTTTGTCAAAGAATAACCCAAGGTAGCCCTCAAGGCAATGCAATGTGGGTCATGAGAAGTGAGTCATTCTCCTGACCATACTCTCCATGTTGAATCAGAAATTAGCTCAAAAAATTGATGGGAAAAAGATAAAGACTAGGCAAGTTTCCCAGGAGCAGGCTGCCATTGTTCTGGCTCTATTTTCATTTGGATGCTGAACCATTCTGTAGAGTAGTGGTAGGTTAGAGTAGGTTTTGGATAGAGGATAGGCAATTTTCATTTGGACAAACCTCCGGATGACGAGCTCCCGAATTATATTTGTTTAGGCAGGGATAACCCTTTTAGACATAGGGAGAGGTAATACATTTTCTTTATTTTTAAAATAAAACATTTAAAAAAATGCCACCCCTTGGCCGACTCCGTCCTCCACAACACAGTCAAAAACACACCTTCTGCCTATATGGGTGTTGGAAAGACTTTGATATCTCCTGTTATGACTATAACCAACAAAAACCCTTCTTCCACTCTATTGGCTTCAGGTAATTCTGAACATGGTCTGAATGCCATAACCAAAGAAGATGGATCCAATTCTTGTTGTTCTACTTTTGTGCTTAAGAGCAGAGCAGACTGTGAATGGGAGAGCGACTCCAATGGAGGGAGGAGAGTCACTGCTACGCACAGATAGGCCTCTGTAGAGATGAAGTACTAGAGGGGCCGTGCTACGCCAAGCCGTGGAGCCAGCAGTGGTGTGGAGAAGTGAGATCTGCTAGCTGGAGGCAGTGAGGCGAGTGCTGTAACCGAGCAAGAGACTCTGGTCAGGAGAGGAATGGAGACTGAAAGAAAACTGTCTGCCTGGTGACGTGACCCTTGGAGAACAGTGGAGGATCTGGTGCCTGGTTCGGACACTGAGTCCAGGGGAAGAAAAGAAGCCTGCATCCCCGAGGTCCATGCAACAAGTGCCTTTGCTGAGACAGGTACCAATCTGGAAGCAAACTGTCACAACACAAGGACACCAGTGAGAAGTACGAACTTTGGTTTCCAAGACTGATAAAACTGACAGAGGTACCAGAGTCTGAAAGAATAGAACATATACACGTCCCAGATAAAACAGAGTGAAAGAGACAAACAGTGAATATTAAGGCTTGGGAACCCACCAACAGTTTAAGAGCCAAATAGAGAGGAACGGGCACACGCGTTATGTAAAAAGGAGTGAAAGGGTAACGTATCGTTAATGCCAAGGCTGGGAAAGCCGACAAATAAATGAGAACTGAACCTGGTACTGGCATACGTCCTATGTGGAACAGATTAAAATGAGTATGAATGCTCTGTAGTATGGCTAGCAGAGCCAACTAGTTAACGGAAACCTGTAATACCCAAGCGGACAGAAGACCTACGTTTATTAATTGAAATGAGAAAAAATAACCCTACCAGAAAGCCAGAGAACTTTGGGGAGCCCACGTGCCACAAAGGTGGAATACAGAGAAATATGTTTAGAGTGATTCTGGAAGGATTTGGCCACTGGTAAAAAAGCTGAACAAAACGGAAGAAGAATGAGTATTTTGCGAAGGGGGAGGAGAGAGGATATTTGTATTTTTAACCAACAAACTCTATAAGCCTTGGATTGGGGGGTGGGGGAAATTGGGCCGACTACCCTCACTCTGTACTGGCTGGTGAAAATGATTCATGGTATATCCACCGGAATTGACATTTCAAAGTAAAAAAAAAAAGAAAACGTTGGCAAAGCCACTAGGTTTTCACTGTCCTAAGCCAGGTTCAGCCCAAATGCATAAAGCATGCAATTATTTGCCTGGTATAGTCACAATATGGTGAGATCCAACACGCCCCAATAATGCCATCATACGCATTGTGCATAAGCATATATAAGTTATAGAATGTTCAGCTGCTATCATTTTATGCAAAGAGCAGACTTAAATGCCCGAATAATACCATCATATACCAAATGTTGCTGCCAATGGCCCAATAATAAAAGTGGTATATGTAAGCACCACCCGCAAATATGCAAATTCCTGTATTGCATCCCAAAACCAGCTCCACAGTATCCAATAATACCCTCATAAACCTGCTATCAACTTATGTGAGGAGTTATCTTGTGGGTGCAAAAAACACATTTGCAATTTCTAGGTTTCCTGTGTTTGTTTTCTAATGGTTTCATGTACACATTTTATTTTTTAAATTGGGATTTGGTTTAACAAAATAAAAAACCTTAATAAAATTAATAGTACAACAGTAAATTTACATATCTTCCAAAATAAGTAAAATACAAACAGAAAAAGTTAGATTCATAGTAATTCAATAAGTAAACAATTACTTTTAAAAGGAAGTTAAAAAACCTAAAGGCATCCCGAGAATGTTTGATAAATTGTTTATAGCAGCAATGATTGCAATGTTTGGTTTCCATTTAAAATATGGTTCCACTAACAAGAAGAGGAGAGAGGAGAAATGGTGTATGTAAATTGAGCAAAATGTCAAATTCTCTGCAGGGCATTCGATAAAAAGATGTTCTAGTGTCTCTGTTATATTCAACTGTTGCGAAAACATACACAATCAACATTTCCTGGGTATAATAAGTCTAGCACCCAAGACTTCCTGGTTTTGAGACAAGTTAACAAGTGAAAACGTAATCTCGTAAAATTGATTCTTCATCTTGTATTGGGGAATCTGACCAAATATTTGGGAATTTGGTCAAGATATTTTTCTTCAAACGACAAATTAAGAAACAATTGGTAGTTCGAAATCTGATCTCCGGTATTCACCCAATCCGATGCCAACAAATTGTATTTTTATTGAAGTCCATATTTAGTCTTTCTAGTAATTTATCACAATGAAACAACCAATTGTGAAGATCTACACATGCAGTCTGCATGCATGAATTGATTAAAAGGTATCTCCTGTGGAGTTACACAGACACCACAGTATGTTTGGGACAGTTAATTCAAGGTAGATGTGGAGGCGGGGTTGGGGTGTCCAGCATGTGAGTTTGGGGACTTTGACCTGTCCTGGGTAACAACAAAGTCTTCCCTGCTTCAACCTATTGGAACATTGACCGGGCAGCCTTGAACCCTTCTGCCATGCAATGCAATTATAATAATGTATAAGGAACCAATCTGAAACCAAAGTGATGTATCTGCTTAAACACCAGACAAGTAGGGGATTGCAGCAGTTGGACACTGTGTGCAAGGAGCTTGAGGTTTAAGGGAGAAACTGGGGTAGACCGCTATGTGAAAGGAGAAGGGATTCTGGCTCCTGCCTCAACTGCCTGAAAAATGCCATTCGCTGCCCTGACTCGCATTACTCTGACAGGGTCGAGCTGGTCGGTGAGCATAGCACCTGAGCAGGTTAGAGTGAGGTTTGAGGCTGCTCTCAGCATGCCAGCCAACATATGAAGTACGGTAAAATGGGTGCATGGAGTCCTCATATTTCAAGCAACACCTGCTATGCACCAAAGTGTCTTGCCTCCCAAAACCCTTAGCATATAGCTTATGGGAGCCTCCAGGCTGCCACTTCCCTCGTTTGCAAATTCTCAGGTCCTTGTTGCACATGGGTAACAATGTATAACAATGCATCAGAGACAAAAAGGGAGAGGGAGACGGGGACAGTGGCAAAGTGAGAATGTGACATTGGGCCTGTCTACAAGAGGGAATAGATATGTGTGCAAGTAGGACACCAGGTTATTTGGCCTTAAGTTGTATGCCCCTATCCTGACGACTAATGTACGTCTCAGATTTCCTACTACTTTATGTAGTACACACAAATCACACATGATCGTTGCAGGCCTAGCCGCACACCAACACTAATTAGGCTATTACTAAGTGCTCCTCCTTAGCCCTAGCACACTCCACCACATCAGTGGCCCTAAACTCTGTATCCCATCAGATCTGGGGCTCTCAATTTCGGGTGACATTCTCCCATGTGTTTTCCCCAAATCCATAGAAAAAGAACCTCACTGGGGTCCTGGGTACGTCCAATGAGTTCTCATCAACACCACAGGTTTCACAGCTGCCTCTCCCATAATTCCAATGGGACCCCTCACTCTTTTCTTACAAAGCCAAGTGCAGTGAGGCTAACAAAAATGGCAGAAGAGAAGGGCACTATATAAGACCACTTTACATTACCCTATTGAAATTGAGACAAAAATTGACCTCATCAGTTTGCATCCAAGATTCGTAAGTTTTGAAAAGGGTCTAGTGCCTGAGAGTGATACTGAGAAGACTTGCACACTAGATCTCAAGTGGGATGCTAAGAAGTGTGATGATGCCTATAATGTTAAAGTAGGACTTGGGAGTTTTAGAAAGCATCAAAAGCCTGAATTGTGCAATCAGAAGAGTGAAAAACACCCAGAAAATGAAAGGGGTTCAGTGAAGTTTATAAGGAGAAGTGCAGAGTGCTGAGAAACAAAGGTACATGAAGCTGAGTTATAGTGACTTGGAAAGACCTTCAGAAATAAAACAGGAAACTGCGCAATCGAGAAAGAAGCAAAAAGGTGGAAGAGCAGTGTTTTGAGACTCTGTCATCCTGAAAATACAAGGAGAAGCCCAAGGATATGCAAGAAACGGTTTTTATAAAATGATAAAAGACAGACATTGAGAAAAGGTAATTGCCTTGTTGTTATTGGTGTCACAATTATCACTCCTTTCCTTGTTTAGGCTGTCTCGACCTGTTGATGGGCTCACCTGTGAGTGCTTGGGTAGTTTCTTTTTTGTCGGCTCCGTCTGCCTGCGTTTCCTGGAAGTGTGGGAATCGTGAAGGTAAGGACGACCTTCTTCCGACACCACTTTGCCGGCGTAGTTCTTTGAGTTCACTGTGTCGACATTCCTTTCCCAGGGAGAGGAGGAGAAGGAAGTAGTCAGCACAGGAGCGCGTAACAGTGAGCCCAGGAAGCAATGGAAGCGGTCCGGAGGAACCACGGAAGCAGAATACCCAGGAAAGAAAGGTGGTGCGATCCGCGAGGACCGCAAAGCAAGAAGTCCAGGAAGGAGGATCCGCTGTAGCATACAGAGCAGTCGTGTAGGGAAACAATCCAGGGAGGATCACAGAAGGAATCGCCAGATAGGGATTCCGGGAGAGCGAACGCTAGGAACAGCAACCGGAAGTTCGGAACTGAAAGCATTGACACGCGCCGTACCGCAGGGGCGGGGCGCTTATCTAGCATTGTTGTGTTTCCCCGGAACTAGAGCGCAGATCCTCTTTCTGAAATAATTGGAGGTATGAGATGTTATCCTGGTTCGTTGTTGAACCGACCAGGACGTCCAGAGGGGGCAGTAGCGTCGATTCATGACAATTGGTATCACTTGGCCACAGAAAGTAAGAGTTGTTCACGGACTTGGTAAACAATTCAAAGAAAGCATTCATGTATAGACAGTTGGTGTGAAGAATATGAGGACGTCGTCCCTTCTTCCACAGGGGGAGACCTTTCCCATGGGGCCAGGGCGCTGTATCCACAGTACAATAGTCCCCCTGGGGGAGGAAACCCTTATGGGATTAGAGACGACTATCTTCAGAGAACGTGGTATGCCTCCACAGTAGTATCCCTTAACCACTACCCAATGTTCAATCCTCCCCTCCCTTCCTTTGACCAAACCAATATCTGACTTTATGACATGTTCTGATAAAAGATGATCAGGAGTCTAAGGATCATTGCCGAAAAGCAGGATGAGCATTCTAGTTTCCAATGAACGTGATTGGCCCAAAGCAATTCCTTTACCCAATGCAGGAGTTTAAATATCGGACAGCTGGCATGCAAGAGGGAGACAATCCTCCACTGAGGAAATTGGCAAGCCAAGCCATGCATAGCAGGATGAGAGCCAGCTGGAGGGAAGCCGAGAACGGAGGGAGACGAGAACTTGAGCAAGGTCCCAGAAGACAGAATTGCTTGCGTCAGGAGTGTTACGAGGTCTGGAAATGATCCGGTGCTATGCTAATGTTTGGAATGTCGGGACTCGTGGGCTAGCTAGCCTTTTGGTTGTAGCCCATGAGCTTCTATCCAGGGCTACAACCAAAGGACTCGGGTCTATATCCCTCTCAGGCCACCTAACAATGCCTCTGGCTTGCGTCATTGCCTTCTGGAACATCCAGGCCTCCCGAGCTCTG
Source organism: Ambystoma mexicanum (assembly GCF_040938575.1). Classification (NCBI taxonomy): domain Eukaryota; kingdom Metazoa; phylum Chordata; class Amphibia; order Caudata; family Ambystomatidae; genus Ambystoma; species Ambystoma mexicanum. The sequence goes on from NC_090936.1 coordinate 671,305,566, forward strand.
GCAAAGCGCCCAGCAGAGAGGATGCACCGCCGGGAACAAGCAGACATCCGGTAAGCTGCTGCCAGCTTCAACAAAGCCCGGAACGTGACTGGATCCTCCAGAGAAGCCGCTGGTACCTTCCACTTGGAAGTAGTACAGGAGGTCCTGCAGAATGAAGGGGTGAAGTCGTAGGCCACAGAAAGGGGTTCTGGGACAGTGGGAACCAAGGGCAAGTCTAGGACCTGCACGCATTTAAAAAGTCCAAAGACAAAAGCCAATCCGAATTTTGCAAGTCTGGGACTCTCACCCATATGTGAATCTGAGACGAAACTGAATTGAATATTTCGAACCTGGGACACACACCCAAAGCAAGATAGCAAATTTTGGAACAGTTACTTGGCAGGAGAGTAAACCAATTAACTGAACATTACGAGCCTGGAACTTGCACCCAAAGAGGGACAGTCCATGAGAGGATGAAGGCTTGGCAGGAGAGCATACCAAGTCTAACTAAATGTTGCAAGTCTGGGACACGCACCCAAATAAGACATTTTGTGAAAGGATAACTGCTTTGCAGGAGAGTTTACTGAGCAGTTATATTGGGAGTCTGGGACCCGCACCCAAAATAGGAGAAGAAAACACAATGCAACAAATCCTATACTTAAAATGGAATGTGCCAAGTCAATAAGGTTTATAGGAGAAGCACAAGGAGGATATTCTTGTGAACTGCCTATTGACATTTGTGCAAGCAAGGATAGGCATGAGGCACCGTATAAAGAGAGAAACACTAGAAGAAGGATCCTAGGGGAAAGGTCCAAGACCCTAACATTGGAATCTTACAGTTTTGAACATCTCTATAACTCTCACTTTTTGCCCAAAAGACTGGGAATGTTTCTGGTGCTTGGAGCTAAAATGAAAAATTATTCTACAGGACGAAACCATCCTTGCACAGTTTATGTTATTAGTGTTCGGGTCAGAAATAGGATTTTTGAGACAACAGGGACAGACTTGATAACTTGGACATTCCAACAGTTTCATTAGTTTTCTTAGAGGCAGGGGAACCCCTCTTAGTTTTAGGGACATAGAGGCATTTTTCCAACCCTTCTTCATATAATAAAAGGTTTATGATCACAAATATATCACTATTGTGTCAAGAGTGTTATTTCTGACCCCTCCCAAAGTCTGAATTGAAGAAACCCATGATATAAGTAAGCTTTCATCTGAATATAGATCCCGACAAATACTTTAACAAGGTTCCAACAATGAAGACATTTGTTTAAAACCTATCTGAGTTGTTTGAATTTAATTAAAATAACCCCAGCACAATGGATACAATTACCTTAAAATTAGGTCTAGAACATGAAGATGATCACAGAAAAAATGCACACAAAGGCTTCTGGCTCGTTTTCACTTTGGTTGTAAAAAACATGCTATATTCATAACTGCCTACCTTGATATTAAAGAGCCATGGCTTAATCAGGTCCACTTCTGCAGTTCCTTTGCTGACATCATAGACAACAAGGTACAATGCCCGCTGTGTCATGAAGTGGGGATGGGTGCTGTAGAACTCTTCTTGTCCTGGACAATATAAAAGGTTGACATTTCAGTTAAAATATAATGTTGACTACCAAAAGGCAGTTTTCTGGAATTCTACAAAACATTTACAAGACCAAGTAGACCAAAGGAAAACAAATGAAACGGGTGATATCTCCACCTGCACATGGCCACTGAATTTCTAATTAGACTGGGCCAAGCAAGCACATTTACTCTTTCAGAGTTGGGTTTCAGATCTTACACTATAGTATGTGTGTAAAGTAACTCTTAGTTTATGCACCTTTAATCCTTGATCAAGGAACATCTTCCTGTCAAAGTTGTGAGTCAGGAATGGTATCATGAGAGAAAAAGACAATAATTCATGTTTATGAAAACCTTAATTTTTTATAAAGAAAGGGTTTTGGAGAATGCCGAACTTGCTTTACGTCTACAATGTGAGTAGTCTCGACCATCAACAAAAATATAAGTCCAAAGTCATTCACGTTGATCAAAACAAAAGTGTCTGTGTTAAACCTATGCTTGCCCTAAAACTCTCTAATACAATGATTTTCATGGGATTGGACAAAATAAAAAGGGTGCTTAAAAGTAATGGCCAGGATAGTATTAGAGCTGGTCCACAGCTCCCTTTCCCAAGTCTTCAGCCACTTGGGATTCAGCATGCGTTCCTCTGCTTTCAAAGGAACTGTATAAAGTTCTTTTTACAAAGTTCAAACAGTTCTGGTCGCACAAGTTCAAAGTTCCTTTAGCTAACAATTACTCTGTGTGACCTCTCCTCAGGAAGTCTACTACTTATTAACAGTTCACAAGACTTTCACAGTTCACAACAGGTTGGTGTATTGGTGTATCAGAGCCTTTCTACAACACCCAAAATTCATTACGCCTGGCGGGACCACTTGGCTCTCCTCTCACAGATATTCATAAGTTCTTTAAACTCAAAACACAATACCTACTTATGAACTTCTTTTGGCTCTCGTGATCTGGGTGCTATTGCTGAACCGCTCAGTCCACCCACTACAAGTCGCACCACCCGAGTCTAGGGCCTCTGGTTGCCCTCTCCTGGTTCGCTTTCCTTTTTCCATTTAACTGGATTCCTGAACTAGAGGTTACACAATGCTTCCTTGTTTTCCACGGGCTCGCCATCCCCTTCTGATTTATCCCTCTGGCTTAAGCGTCATCTTGCTGTGTGTGTGTTTGAATGCTTTCCTTTTTACTTTCTTTGGGTTTTACAGAGTTCTTGTGCTTATTGTCAATTGCTTTTGACCGCATTGCTTCTCGGCGTCTTACACGGTTACATATGACAATAATAAGCTGCCTTCTTTTCCTCTTCTTTTGCTCGCACCGGATAACACTGTCGCACACACACACGCAATTGCTTTTACAATGGTATTGGAGATTTCTTGAAGACTTTCTACACAGTGCCGTTAACCTACTTGCCACCTGACCACTTCAACGTTCTCACACCCTTCCATTGTATTAGGTATCTCAGCAATGAGCTCTCCTGAACCGTACTTTTAGCTTCACTACAATGTTTCACAGTTCAATTCAAAACTGCCTTGCAGTTACTTCAATCTTCCACTTAGCAAGACTTGCCTGTCCTTTAGCCTTAAAAAGAGTCAAGTGGAGTCAGGTGTGAATAGTCATTGGTAAGTGCCTGACCCTACCAGACTCTATTAGTAGGAGAACTAGGCTAGTTGGTGGCAGTCTTCCCTCCGTTTATTAAGGTGTTTCCAGCAGGTAATACTCACTATTCTTAGTTGCCTCTTCTTCACAGTTTAGTCAGAAATGGGGAGGGGAGATGGAATGGAATTGCAAACCTCCCATGAAAGCAGAGGAATTGGTTTCAGAGAGGAAATGGGGAGAGGAGAGATGTGGTGTGCTTGGCAGTGGGACAGTGGGTTATACAATTGGAAAACTGGGAATACCATGTCTCACCTTTGATTATTCTCCCCCCCCCCAATCTCCTGTGTCCCTCCACTCTGGTGATCCACCCTCACTTGTCCACCAACCCCAGGGTCAGTATCCAGAAGCAATGACCCTTCCATGGCCACCTGACTAAGAGGATCCCGGGGAAACAGGTGGGAGAACACCCTCAGGTTTCTCACAATGTACAGATATTAGGCATCAGCTATTATGTCTTATAGCCATATGTAGGAAAGTTATTTATTGTGCCAACACCGGTTTCAGTAATAAGAGCTTCTTCAGGGCGAACATGGGGTAATACTCATCTGAAATGTTCACGTTTCCTTTCCTAAAGTGCAGCTGAAATCTTGTTAAACCAATCATTTATTCAGCTCAACAATACCAGGAAATGTATTTATTTGTTATCTAGCAATATTGGTATAGGTTCAAAAATGGCATAGCAAATCACAGAGAAGCAGTGCCTTACTAGGGCACACCAAATTGTGGTAAAATTTGACAGTGAACTATTGGTGTAGCATGGCCAGAGTTTAATGTCCCTGACAACAGCCAGCTAGCACCAGACTGGTAAATTCACACATGTAGCTTTTAAGGATTACAAACCACATCTCAAGCTTTCAAGGTCATCAGATTATCAAATAGATCACATCTTGTGTATTGATTTTGGGTCAAGGCCAAGGAAAATGTCATGCAATGTGCAGTTCTTTGAGAAGTGCTGGTCATATCCCCATCGGTTTTGAGCCTCAGACCTGGGGTTGAATCCCCTAATACTGGTCCCTTGCAAATGTATCGCTGCTAGATTAGTCATTTATCATATATTTTTTTTAATTATTTATTTATATTATTTATATACAGGAGGAACAATGCTCTTGATCACAAAAGAATGTACAAAAGATAAGAAATCAGATTTGACGGGAAGCAACAACATTCTTACAATGGGGTGAATTCGAGTGACATTAGGAACAGGAGTAAATTGACCAGTCACCGGGGACAAATCATAGGTGGACTACATAAAGGACAACCAACATTAGACATTTTTAAGTGAAGGTATGCGGTATGGACAGGATGTGACCATGATAGATGAAGTAGTAGAGTGGAGGCATAGCAAGTGAGGGACAGAGGCAGGTGTGGGAAAATGTAAGCTTGAAGGCATATGATAGGTAAGTTAATGGTGTAACTCGGAGGCATGGTAGGGTTTCAGTTTGGTTTTGAACAAATCTTTGTGGACTGTATCTCGGATGTCTAGGGGAAAAGAATTCCATGCAAGTGGAGCAAGAAGAGAGAAAGAGTGGAGGCGAGAGGAAGCAAGCGGAGGGTGATGTGCAACAAGGGTAGTCGAGGAGGCAGAGAGCAGATTACAAGAAGGCTTGTAGAGTTTGATAGAGAAGGGTAGATATGGTGGTGCCTAGGTGTGGATAGATTTGTGAAGGAGTTGAAATTAAAATCTGGCACTGTTTTGCATCAGCCGCATTCAAGCATGGTGATGGTACGAGGAAGTAGGTGTGAAGAGAGGGAGTTCAAAGAGTACTGTGAAGAGGGATGGGGAAGCCTGCCACCTCCTACTAAATTCATGACAAGGAAGAAGGCCAGGAAACACTGCAATCACCCATTATATTCTGGATGAAATCCCAATCGACCCATGATTGACAAGTGCGTCGAGAGGTATCCCCTCAGCCAGCCATACCAACCAAGGGACATACAGATCTATCCATGTGTGGAGGAAGAGCCACAGGCTATGATCAGAGATACCTGTATGGACAGCTTGGACTAAACAGTAAGGACCCATGTTGCTGACATCATTCGAGACACCATGACATAGCAGTGTTAGACATGAAGCACACGTGCCAACTGTACTTCGGGACATAAACAAGCACTGAAATAAATAACATTAGCGTACAGTTCTATAGTTAGAGGACCAATACATATACATAGTGTCATTGCTTTTATTATTTTTGCCGTTAGCCAAACGCAGCAATGTGAAAATCGCAAAGCGCAAGAGATCCTGACCAGAGCTTGCAGTTGCTTACATGAAAATAACCCGATGGAACTACAGGAGCACCTAAGGCACCTGACAGAGCCAAGTGTGACTAACCTATGGAAATGTAGTATAGCATGGACACTGTAGAAACCACATTATAAGGTTTAGGAAAATTACAGCAGGCATCAGGCCTCTGAGCAAGAGACGAGCTGAGCCGATTCAGGCTGGACAAGATGTGTGAGACGGGACCCACAGCCAAGGTCAAGAGATGAGGATGACATTCCAATCCCCAGACGACAAAGGGATCAGCTGGAGAAAATACAAATAATTACTCATAATTCAGAGCTGCACAGCTCGTGGTCTCTGAACATGTGACACGGCTGAAGCAGACAATGGACAGCGATCTGCGGTGGGAAAGGAGGGCCGGTCCCAGGCTGCCAGACACAGACGGCAACAGGTATGCAAGAATATATAATTGCACCATTCAGGAGAGCACTCGCATAAGCAAAGGTGGTTTACACAAGTTACAATACAGACACATACTCTTTCTTATTACATTGAAGAGTTACACAGTGAGCTGAGAATCTTTGTGAATCCCAGGCCTGGGGATGTCAGATCTAGCCAATCACAGTTTAGTACCCTAGGGTTGGGCAGCAACAGGCAAGAACCAATGACAACTCCACAATACTGCAACAATATTTTAGTTAGCGACTTGGGGATGGAACAGGCCAGCCACCTGACATGGCAGGGCCATTAGAATAACATCTATAGTGTCCTATATAGGTAATAGAATACTCAATACCCAATCACTTGGACCAATAGTTTGACATGAGAGGGGGCCCAAGCTGTGACGAAATGCTGACACCATTTGGAAGTAAAACTGGCCTGCGAGCCGAGGAAGAGCGAGATGTGCTTGAATATTTTTGTTCCTGTGCTGATCCCTGTTGGTTTTTCCTGTATTGAACCATAGTTTGAACTTGCCGCTGACCAAGTCTTCCGTGTGTCCGGGGGGAGGAGTTGGGCCCTCCAAGTCCACGGACTTCCAGTGTCCCTCGGGCATACCGAAGGGTCTGTCTCCAAAATGTTGGTAGCAGAGAGGATGGTTGGCAGCGCCAGCCCGGCACCAGGTCTTCTCCTCTGCCGCCAAACCTAAGAAGCTGCAGGACCCTCGCATATTTCGAAAAGATGGGAAAGCGCGTGCCCATGAAAAGGCCGGCAGTAGCCCCTTAGAAATCATCCTGCCCAAATTCATTGACGATTCCAGGCAGACCAGGACGGGGAACTGGGAACCTTCTGGAGAAGTCGGCAGCCGAGCAGCACCAGCAGACCAGGGAATGTAAGTATTTACCCAGTTAATGGCAACTGTGGTTGTGAAGGAGGGAGTATTGTTTAGTATCCTCAAGTATTTTCAAAGAACAAGTTACTTACCAAACTGCTAATGTTCTTTCGATTGGATGTTCCTCCAATGTATTCCATATCTTTGACATGTAATGTCCACAGCTGTGTACTTCAGAAACTTTTTCGGCAGAGGGCGTCTTGCGTCGATGGCATCGGGTCGATGTTCCCCAAAGGCCTCCGTGGAGGGCGACTTCACCGGATTTTATACATAGGACGCACAGCGCCCAAAGCCTCAGTTTATGTTTTTCCTTCCATAACGTGTGACCTGCATATATCCAATGCCTGCATGACTGCACATAGCCTTGCAGAAAAGGAAGCTGCAATCGCACAGGAAATTCTCCAGAGGGGCAGGCTGGGAGGGCCATGTGGAATACGTTGGAGGAACATCCAATCGAAAAAACTTTACCCGTTTGCTAAGTAGCTTGTTCTTTGAATGGATTGTGTCCTCCAACATATTCCACATCTTTGACAGACTCCCAAAGCAGTACCAGAAAATGGAGGAGGGAAAAGAATTTAGAGTACCCAATCAGATGGCAGAATAAAGAACCGCCTTACCAAAGGTCATATCTTGACCATGGAGAGTATCCAGGGAGTAATGTTTTACAAAGATGTGGATAGAAGCCCATGTGGCTGCATCACAAATATTCCTTATAGGAACTCCCCGCTGTAGGGCTGTGGAAGTAGCCATGCCCCTAGTGGAATGAGCAAAACAAAAGAGTTGATGGCTGGAAGGTTTAGAATAAATCTTGACCTCTGGCATTGCTCTGGGCAACCCTCCAGACCATCGTTCTTCGCCTGCCAAGCCATTACAAAAGGGGAAAAACCATATGCAAATCAGGCTTGGTCCCACCCCCAAAGGGGTAGTCCAGCCCGAACTGCTAGGTCACATCCCTTTTGCACGAGACCACAAGCATCCCCAGACATGTTTCAGCCTTGTTGGGCGTCATCAGTGAGGAGTAGCTTGGGTCTCTAGGCCCAGCAGGCAAGGGACCCACGTCTGGGCATACCCTTCCCACTCGGGGTGACAATAGCAAAACAAAAGAGTTGATGGCTGGAAGGTTTAGAATAAATCTTGACCTCTGGCATTGCTCTGGGCAACCCTCCAGACCATCGTTCTTCGCCTGCCAAGCCATTACAAAAGGGGAAAAACCATATGCAAATCAGGCTTGGTCCCACCCCCAAAGGGGTAGTCCAGCCCGAACTGCTAGGTCACATCCCTTTTGCACGAGACCACAAGCATCCCCAGACATGTTTCAGCCTTGTTGGGCGTCATCAGTGAGGAGTAGCTTGGGTCTCTAGGCCCAGCAGGCAAGGGACCCACGTCTGGGCATACCCTTCCCACTCGGGGTGACAATAGCAAAACAAAAGAGTTGATGGCTGGAAGGTTTAGAATAAATCTTGACCTCTGGCATTGCTCTGGGCAACCCTCCAGACCATCGTTCTTCGCCTGCCAAGCCATTACAAAAGGGGAAAAACCATATGCAAATCAGGCTTGGTCCCACCCCCAAAGGGGTAGTCCAGCCCGAACTGCTAGGTCACATCCCTTTTGCACGAGACCACAAGCATCCCCAGACATGTTTCAGCCTTGTTGGGCGTCATCAGTGAGGAGTAGCTTGGGTCTCTAGGCCCAGCAGGCAAGGGACCCACGTCTGGGCATACCCTTCCCACTCGGGGTGACAATAGCAAAACAAAAGAGTTGATGGCTGGAAGGTTTAGAATAAATCTTGACCTCTGGCATTGCTCTGGGCAACCCTCCAGACCATCGTTCTTCGCCTGCCAAGCCATTACAAAAGGGGAAAAACCATATGCAAATCAGGCTTGGTCCCACCCCCAAAGGGGTAGTCCAGCCCGAACTGCTAGGTCACATCCCTTTTGCACGAGACCACAAGCATCCCCAGACATGTTTCAGCCTTGTTGGGCGTCATCAGTGAGGAGTAGCTTGGGTCTCTAGGCCCAGCAGGCAAGGGACCCACGTCTGGGCATACCCTTCCCACTCGGGGTGACAATAGCAAAACAAAAGAGTTGATGGCTGGAAGGTTTAGAATAAATCTTGACCTCTGGCATTGCTCTGGGCAACCCTCCAGACCATCGTTCTTCGCCTGCCAAGCCATTACAAAAGGGGAAAAACCATATGCAAATCAGGCTTGGTCCCACCCCCAAAGGGGTAGTCCAGCCCGAACTGCTAGGTCACATCCCTTTTGCACGAGACCACAAGCATCCCCAGACATGTTTCAGCCTTGTTGGGCGTCATCAGTGAGGAGTAGCTTGGGTCTCTAGGCCCAGCAGGCAAGGGACCCACGTCTGGGCATACCCTTCCCACTCGGGGTGACAATAGCAAAACAAAAGAGTTGATGGCTGGAAGGTTTAGAATAAATCTTGACCTCTGGCATTGCTCTGGGCAACCCTCCAGACCATCGTTCTTCGCCTGCCAAGCCATTACAAAAGGGGAAAAACCATATGCAAATCAGGCTTGGTCCCACCCCCAAAGGGGTAGTCCAGCCCGAACTGCTAGGTCACATCCCTTTTGCACGAGACCACAAGCATCCCCAGACATGTTTCAGCCTTGTTGGGCGTCATCAGTGAGGAGTAGCTTGGGTCTCTAGGCCCAGCAGGCAAGGGACCCACGTCTGGGCATACCCTTCCCACTCGGGGTGACAATAGCAAAACAAAAGAGTTGATGGCTGGAAGGTTTAGAATAAATCTTGACCTCTGGCATTGCTCTGGGCAACCCTCCAGACCATCGTTCTTCGCCTGCCAAGCCATTACAAAAGGGGAAAAACCATATGCAAATCAGGCTTGGTCCCACCACCAAAGGGGTAGTCCAGCCCGAACTGCTAGGTCACATCCCTTTTGCACGAGACCACAAGCATCCCCAGACATGTTTCCGCCTTGTTGGGCGTCATCAGTGAGGAGTAGCTTGGGTCTCTAGGCCCAGCAGGCAAGGGACCCACGTCTGGGCATACCCTTCCCACTCGGGGTGACAATAGCAAAACAAAAGAGTTGATGGCTGGAAGGTTTAGAATAAATCTTGACCTCTGGCATTGCTCTGGGCAACCCTCCAGACCATCGTTCTTCGCCTGCCAAGCCATTACAAAAGGGGAAAAACCATATGCAAATCAGGCTTGGTCCCACCCCCTAGTGGAATGAGCATGCAACACTTTTGGAGGGTACTTTCCTGCCAAACGGTAACATTCAGAAATGGTGACGATAATCCACCTGGACAAGGTCTGTTTTGTCACTGCCTGGCCCAAACTGTGACCAGCATACCCCACAAAGAGTTGATCGTCCACTTTGACCCTGGACATCCTAGAAATATAGAAGCTCAGAGCTCTCCTAGGGTCCAATCTATGGAGCCGATCCTCTTCCTCACCAGGATGAGGAGGAGGATAGAAAGAAAGAAGAAACACTTTCTGGCTTAAATGAAATTCAGAAACTACCTTAGGTAGAAAGGAAGGACGTACCCTCAGTACTCAGTACTGTGGAACACAGTAAAGGGCGGCTTAGATGAAAGTGCCTGCAATTCAATCACTCTGCGAGCGGAAGTAACCACAACTAAGAACACTGTCTTGAAGGACAACAATCTCAAAGGACAAGAGTGCAAAGGTTCAAATGGAGCACCAATTAGAAATTTCAAAACCAAATTCAAATCCCAAACTGGCACCTGGAAAGGGGACGGCGGGAACACAGTCGGTCCTTTAAGAAATTGAGAAATCAAAGTAATCTTAAAGTAAGAACATTCTTCAGATGAACGCTTACATATAGACAGCGCCGCCAGGTAACCTTTAATGGTACCCACTTGAAGGCCCCTGTGGGCCAAAGAAAGCAAGAAAGACAAAACCATAGGAATGGAACACTGAAAAGGATCAACAGTTTGTCCTCTGCACCAGTCGCAAAACTTAGATCAATGACAACGGTACAGGGATTTTGTTGCTGGCCTTCTGGCAGAAAGCAACACCTCCATCACATCATCTGGGAGGTCCCAATCCTTATACCTCAACCTTTCAGATACCAAGCGTGAAGGTTGAGAGTCCTGACCTCTGGATGGAGAACCTGATCCCTCTCTCACGAGAGCAGATCCTCTCGGTAGGGAAGACGACATGGAGGGCAGATGGACATTTCTAGAAGGTCCGGGTACCACGCTCTCCTGGCCCAATCTGGAGAAATGAGGATCATGTGGGATCCAAACCTCTGTAACCTCCTTAACACTTGAGGAATGACGGGGACTGGAGGAAACACGTACAGCAGTGGGAATGACCAATCCACTACGAATACATCTCCTAAGGCTCCTCTCAGAGGAAATTCCCTTGAGCAAAATCTCTCGCACTTGTGGTTGGCACTGGTGGTGAAGAGATCCACTTGCGGGGTTCCCCAAAGGGAGAAGATCTCCAGAAGGACTTCCTGAGCCAACTCCCACTCGTGAGAGAATTCTCGTCTCCGGCCAGATGAACTACCAAGAGTGATATTCCTTGCTGGATTGCTGAGAACCAGAGCTGCATTGCCTCTCTGCACAACGGGAGTGACCCTACCCCCTTTTTTGTTGAAGTAATGCATGGCCACTGTGTTGTCCGTCAAGATCAGGACAATTCTCCGACACAGACTGCAGAAAAGCCTTCAGGGCTTCCCTGATGGCCCTCAGCTCTAACAGGTTGATGTGGAGTTTGGACTCCGACGGAGACCAACGACCGCTGGCGGTCCAGTTGTCGGCATGAGCACCCCATCCTGTGAGGGAAGAATCCGTCACTACAGTTACCTCTGGCTATGGTTGCCGAAACCGCTCCCCCTTCATCAGGTTCCCTTCGCTCGCCCACCACAGAAGATCCTGGGAGACCGAGATTGGAATCTGAACGGGATCCGACATCTTGCCTGACAACTGCGACCACTGCATCTTGTGGACCCATTGCAGGGATCTCATCCTCAGCCTGGCCTATGGCACCAGAAAAATGCAGGATGCCATGAGGCAGAGCAACCATAAGAATTCGAAAAGATGGGAGACTCTAGGCATGTTGAAACGTGTCCACCATCAGCACAATGTGATGAGCCCTTACCTTGAGAGGGGAGCACTTCCCCAAGGACATGTCCAACACAACCCGATGTACTGGAGCTGTTGGAAAGGTATCAGATGTGACTTCTTGAAATTGAGGGAGAATCCCAGCCTGTGGAGGGAGCCGTAGGTAAGAATTAGGTGATTCAATGGTTGCTCGGGAGAATGCGCATGGATCAGCCAGTCGTCCAGGTAGGGGTAGACGTGAATCCCACCTCGCCTGAGATACGCTGCCACCACCACCACCATTAGCGCGAGTCGCCAGCCCCAACCTCAGGTACTTTCTGTGCTTAGGATGAATCAGCACATTAAAGTAAGCATCCTGTAGCTCCAAAGACACCAACCAATCCTGAAGTTGAAGGGCCTGGAGGACTTGAGAAAGAGTAACCATCTTGAACTTGTCCTTCCTGAGAAGTTTGTTCAACCAACGCAAGTCCAGGATGGGTCTCAATCCCTTGTTCCTCTCCAATACAGGCATCAGTTCTATAGCACCTTTCTCTAGCAGGGGTTCCTGAAGCTTCAAAGAGAGATTCCCTGGTGGATTGTCGTGAGGCCGCTTTGGAAAGGGAAGGCAGTAGCCGTGGACTACTGTTTCCAGAACCCACGCATCCGAAGTAACGGCTCGCAATTCTTCGAGATGGCGAACCATGGGACATGGCTTCATGATTGTTTTGGAGCAGCTGTGGTAGCGCCTGAAGGCAAAGAGGCAGCTGCGTGAGAGGCTTTGGCACCTCCATTTCCCCGACCACTACGGGTACTTTTTCACTGACCCCCTTTGACTGGCGGCTCCTCTCATTCTACCAAAGGAGGAGTAGTAACGAAAAGAGCCTCCCCTCCAATGCTGTCCCCTAGGACTAAAAGGTGGAGGTTGATGCACAGTTGCGCTTAAAGATTTTGCCGCAGCTTTTGAGGTCTGCACCCTTTCAAGGCTCTCGTCAGCCTTGCTGCCAAACAAATGGGCACCATCAAAGGGCATGTACAAAAGACAGGCTTGTACATCCGGAGCAAAACCCTGACTTCCACAACCACGCAAATCTGCGTATAACGGTGCTTGCAGCCATGGACCGGCTAACACTGTCGGCCGTGTCTCAACCCGACTGAAGGGATTCACACATGGCCTCCTTGCCATCTTACACGAGAGCAAGGAACCCATCCCATTCTTCCCCCTCGGGAATATGCTCAGCCGCAAGAGAAACAGTTCCACAGAGTGTGTGAAAATCTTGCTAAGGCACAAGTGGAGTAGGCTGATTTTAGCGCCATACTCCCCGCAGAAAAAACCTTGCATGCCCAACCATCGAAGCGTTTGTCATCCCTATCAGGAGGGATGGTAGAGTATGCCGCCTGCATCGAGGTGGCCGTAGCCGCCTGACCCACCAAACTCTCGGGAGTGGGGTGAGATGAAAGGTAGCTGGGGTCGCTACTGGAAGGGCAGTATTTTTAGTTAAGGATTCATTAACTGCGGGAAGAGATTCCGGGGTCTGCCGAGCAGCCGCCACCCTTTTCTGCCAGGTCAAATGAAATGGCAATACCGGGTCAGAGGACGGACCTTGATCCAAAATGTTCATGAAGTGATCCTGAATAAAAGCTTCAGGAGGACTGGACCAACCAAGGTTTTCAATTACTCTAGCCATAATTCTCCTGTATGACGACTTAGCATGAGCCCCAGGCTCAGGCCTGCCAAAATCCACCTCACAGGAAGTGTCCAGACCACTAGCGTCATGAAGAGATTGCCTCAAGTCTTCCAATTGGCTATACCCTGAAAAGACAGGCACCACATCAGGCTCAACAGGGGCAAGATCCAAATCCGACTGCTCCTCCTCCTCATAGATGTCATCCAGAGGAAGGTAAACATCCGGTCTTGGTACACCCGAGGGTCTGGAGTCCAGAACAGGCCTTACAGACTTGGAAGTAGCTTTCCTTGGAGGATCCACATTACCAGGGACCTCCGACAGTAAATTATGACCAAAAGGCCCCGTAGGTGCCGAGGGCGCCAATGGCTTTGGCGTCAAGAGCGTCGATGGCTTCAGTGTCGACAAGGGTGCCGACGGCACTAAGAGCTGGTATGAGGGCAAAGCTTCGACATCTGTATCCGCCAGACATGGTGCCAACGCCGACCTTGACACTTAGCAGGTTTCTGCGGTCTTGTTGGGGACGAGGACGGAGAGCTGGAAGCACGTCTCTTGCGACCATCCTGAGCCTTGTCCGAACGGGACCTCGAAGGTTCCCGATGAGGATCACGCAGAGGATCCGAGCCCGAAGGCGCACGAGCCATGGATCGAGACCGTTCACGGCCGGCTTCATCAGAAGGCACGACGGAACTGTGCCCTGCGATTGAAAAATCACCATCATCTGCTCCCTGAAGGCAGCCCGTTCCTCCGGAGTCGAGGACTTTGTTGGACAAGCCACTTTCCTCATGGCACCATCCTCCGAGCAGGACGGGGAAGGCGACCGGTGACGGCGCTTCCTCGAATGCCGAAACTAGGAGGATGAATGGCGGGAACCACTCCAGGACTGAGATCCACGGGACTCCTGACGCGGAGAGTCATTTCTCGAATCGTCGGTGGACATACCCTTGGACTTAGATGTACAGGACTTACTGGGTTTAGTACCCCTTCCTACCTGAAGCTTTCCCTTACGCTCTCGCAAGGCCATAGCAGTCAGCGACTGCCATTTGGAACAGTCGTCAGTGTCATGACTCTCACCCAAGCACTACAAACAAATCTGATGCAGGTCGGTACTCGACATTTTCAACTTGCGGTCCCGGCAAGTCTTGAAGCCAGAACGCAGAGTCCAGAGGGGTCAACGAAGACATTCACGAGGAATATACGAGGTGTGCCGAGTCTCTGAAGCAAACCAGTTTCTGGAAAAAAATGGAACTGAGGCTACGGGTGCCGTGAGTCCTATTTAGAACATCCGGTGACGTCGCCCTCGTAAGAGGCGTTCGAGGGACATCGACCCAACGCCATCGACGCAGGACGCCCTCTACCAAAAAAGTTTTCGAAGTACACAGCTTTGGACATTACATGTCAAAGATGTGGAATACGTTGGAGGACACAATCCATTTGAAGTATTGTCTAGTACTGTCAAAGTTAGTAGGGACAGTAGCAGAGGTAGAAGTTTTTTTTCTATGTTTAGGGCACATTTGGCTTTAGAGGTAAATGGTTCTGGTGAATAACCTAGACTACTGACTCGAGGGCACGGTTAACAGAAGATATGAAAATAGTGGTATTCCTGTGGGTTGATCATTTTAGCTCGGGTCACAGATGACGGTATCCCTGTCAGGGTTCGCAAGGGAGCTGGCCTAGATTGCGGAAGGTGAGTCGACTGGTTAAGTCTGCTGGAGCGTGACTTTTTGCACGCGAGGTGACGCTGCAGGTACAGTTCGAAAACAAGAGAATATTGATATACTCTACCTGGAGGTGGGAAGACAGCTGTGGGGCTTTTGTGTGGGTTGGGAGTAACTGGGAATTACAGTGTGCAAGCGGTATTTGATTTTTCTGCAATACCTAGGCTAATAGATTGGTGCCATCATCCAGGTTTGCACATAGAACACGGAGAGAATGAGATGGTGAAGAGCTAGTATTGGAAACTTGGAATTGGCAGACTAGGTGAACCAGTGGTGGTGCGCGGAAGGCGCATGCGCAAGATTGTGGGTGTGCCTGAGGAGGCAGTGATTGTGAAGGCGGGGAACACGCCTGATAAGTTGTGGAGCCAGAGAGGCTCCTAGAACCTGAAAATGATTGCCATTATACTGTACCTTTTTCCCTAAACAGTAGAATGTCGACACCCTCGACTTGAGGTCAGGTAAAGGTATTGAATATGTCTCAGGGGAAGTGCAGGGGGGACATGCCCCTTCAGAGCCTGTGTAAGACACTCCCACATTACAGAGAGAACATTTGCAAGTGTACGATAGAATGGTCCAAATGTACTGAAGGAAAGTTAACTAAACCATGGCCACCTTGCGAACGTTTCTCCAAAGACGTGCAGCAATCACTACTGACACACATACAGGGTACCTACACGGGGAAGAATATTAGAGTTGTGGCGCATGTTTCAGGAGGGCGAGGGTGATGCAGTGAGGCATCAGTGGATGCCGAGTCAGCAGGAGGTGAAGGAGCCAGGGGCTCATCCCTCCGCTCCTCCCCATGTCCCTCCGAGTGTAGCATCCGATGACACAGACAATGAGCAAGGGATGTACCCAATGCGAGAATTAAGGACAGAAGAGGGGTACTCAAATCCGACATATAAGCCACCTCCATATACTAAGGAGGAGAGGCCAAAAGGCACATGACAGCCAGCTACTGATCAAGAGGCGAGCAGTGAGGCGCAGAAGGGTGCGAAGGAGGGGCTTGGGAGCATAGCCATGAATGAGCGGATAGGAGGATAGATACTCCTGAAGCTGGAAAGGAAAACAGATGGAGAGGCAGAAGGGGCAACTAAGGCAACGGAGGGCCTGAAGAGAAGCAGCGAAGCAGCAGACTGGACGGCGATAGGAGGGAGAAGGACCGAGAGGAGAGACTAGAACGAGAGGAGGAGAGAAGGGAAGTTAGAGAGGGAGGATAGGGAACGAAGGAAGGAGGAGAAGGAGCACATAGAAAGGGAGCACATAGAAAGGGAACGAGAGGAGAGGATCGAAAGAGAACTCAAGGAAAGGAAGAGACCAGAGTAAGAGCAGCGGGATAGAAACACAAGGGAAGTGGAAGAGATGGAAAGGTGAAGAGAAGTAGCAGAGCAGGAAATATGCAAGTTAGCTGAGTGGGAACAGAGGAAGTTACAGTTGGATAGGCTAGCAAGGGAACGAGCACACAGGGAAGACAAGCAAGCAATAAGGGCAGTAAAGCCTCAAGGAGCTTTAGGCAGGGGAATCGACAGACTCAAGGAGGACAGACAGGCAGAACCAGACAGCACAAACTCACGAGGCAGGAGCACAGTAGACGGGGAAGGAGCAGGCCTAAAGGTCTGGGGCGGAGTAAGTAGGTACAACTTGAGGGACATCGACCTCAGCACAAGTCCTAACACAGACCCGACTTCAAGGAGACACATTCGCAGATGATTTTTGTAGTAATCCAGACACAGGGTCTGACAAGGAGGACCGGTACAGTGGGCACGAGAGGGGGGGAGCAGTTCCGATCCCAGACAATGGGGAGAGGAACAGACAAGCGGGTGTCATGGGAGTTTAGGACGCGCAAAGGGGAAGGAAGAGGGGGCAGCAAGAATGAGCAGACACGACTGTCGAACGACTTGCTCATCCTACGTGACACCACTACATATATCGACAGTCTTCGAGACCTCTCAGAAAGAAGCAAAGGAGAGACAGCAATGGCTTGTTCAAGGGGACAGTTAACAAGGAGGTACAACGATACGACAACAGCACCAGAGTACCCATACTAGAACCAATAGATGCATGTACAGGCATCGAGAGTGAGAGAGGGGACCAAGAGGTCAGACTGACTAGAAGGACCACAAGGAGGTTCACGCACATGCCCTTATTAGAGAGAGAGGAGGGGCGTGACATCAGTATGTACCATGGAAGCATTCAGACAAGGAGAATGTGCAGTGTAGACTACCATTGTTGAGTGCAGGGGCTAGTAAATGGATTGATGAGATGGAGAAAATGACAGCAGGACATAGGTTAGCTGTGCAGACGTAAAGGGACTTTTAGTGTCAATCTTAGGAGATGCAATTAATGATGTATGGAAAAGGGCGGGGTTCCCGGCGGTGACGACACAAAACACAGCACACAATGGTTTGCCGTTTGCTAACTGCAGGGCAGCAGTATGGCAAGCACTAAAGAAACAATATCGAGACACATCAGACACTGAGGCGATTACGACACGGAAGATGAAGACTCTGTGCAGTACATTCAGAAGATTCAAGAGCTTTGGCGCCTTGAAACTCGAGAGCCTTGGGACAAAACAGTGGCTATACACAAGAAAGGGTCCTGCTTCTAGGGATACTATTTGGTTGCACACTAGTTCACTGTGCAAATTTAATCACATAAAACGAAGGCACACTGACAGCATATGATTAACTGTCAAGTAGTGCAAGACTGTCAAGCAATGCAGTGCATGCATTCAAAATGAGTTGCAATTTGTTTTAGTGGTAGTGGACACATTTAATGTTACAAACATATAGCAAAATTTAAAGCATTCTGTGTGTGCCTGTACAGTAGATTCCAAGAGGGTTCATATGATTAGAAACAGGTTATTTCATACTGTACAGAAAGGAACATACAACAGAGCAGTTCCAACATTGTGCATGCAAGGGTAATTTACCTAAATACATACATACATACTCGGGCCACACGCGTGTTAGCATTACTTCATGCTCAGTATCCATGTGGCTATCGAGTCTAGACAGTGTCAATAATTCTTCACATGTAGCGGAGAAAAGTAGGAGCCAAGGATAAACAGATTTCAAGCTCCTAGTGCATTGTTTTCATGCAGGGTTACAATTCCTTATGAACACTGTAAGCAAAATGTTGGAAGTGGAAAAGGAGAGAGTCCCCAAAACCTTGAGTCCTTAAGGTAAACACAAATCTGCACCTAGTGCTCATAAGAAAATGTTGTTTTCAGGGGAATTTCTCATCCTATTGAGACCTTAGGATGGTCTGTTCGAGCCAGGCTGTAGGGTGACCTTGTATTAAGTCGACGTCTAGATTGTAAATCGGGACCCTAGTAAAGGGTGGAATCAGTCAGCAGCAACACAAGGTAATGCTGATGTTCATAGACGTTTCGGCAAATGTCATGGACAAGCCTTCTTCTGGAGCCAAGGCGGTGATCCCCTGCAAGAAGCAGAGGGGACCGTGAGATAGGTAAAAGTGGTGTCCAAAGTAGTAGATTATACAGTGTAACTAACTACATACAGGAGTGGCAAAGCGTGATTGACACAGACTTCATGCATCATTAAAAAATGGAGTGTATAATTTATGAGGGAACACAATTCCAAAGGTACACTGACCTTTACAGGGGTAGCAACAAAGGGGGTTGCCTAGCTGGCTTTGTAAGTTAAGAGGTGGAGGGTGAAGAGCCTGTATTTTGAAAGGCAATTCCGTCTGGTACACCATCCAACAAGTCGATAATGGGGCACTGCAGAGTGTTGTAAAAAAACACAGAGGTTCCCCTTAGAAAATGCACCGTGAGCGACAGGTACTGATAAAATGACATAATAGTAGAGGCGAAAAGAAACTGTCAGGACAACAGGTCATGTGAATATAAATAAAAAGCTCTGCAAGAGCTGGGTACCTCAATGTTAGAGTGACAGTTCCTTACTGGGTTGGATGGAATCAGTCCCAGGGTCCCAGAAACGCTGTGCAGCACCAGAGCAGGTGCGTACTGCTGCACAGGGAGAGACGAAGGAAGGGCTAATTAATGTGGGAAGGTGGGAACTGGGTACACAATCCCATAGTAGTCAGCGACCCAGTTTAGAAAGGGGTGAGGGGTGAATGTCGTCGGGCCCCGCTCACTGAAAATAGAACAGCAGATGGAAGGATTTGTCTGCTGAACGCGCTGTATAGCTCTGCCAGTATGGAACTGCTGGAAGCTGTGAGCAGTTCCCGGCAGAGCTGTACATAAAGGGATAGTGCGCATGTGTAACCCATGGGGCACTGATCCCTCGCGCATGCGCAAAGCTCCGTGCGCAGACACTACACCCGCGCGCATGCGTGGTAGGGACAAAACAGTAGCAATATTTTATCACATATTAGTACAGGGGCTACCAGAGCCTATTCAGAAGAGTTTAAGAAAATTGGTAAGGATGGAAGCAAAAGGGTAGTCCGAAATACAACTCACGATAGTTCATTGACGAGAGGCCATCCCACGCCGTGCAGAGACCCAGACTCACTGTTATTGAGCCGCCCGCACAACGATCTTTACGTGACGTTGCTGCATCCTTTTGTAGATTATATCCCTATGCCTATGCAATAACCTCCTGATTGATCCAGGCACAGCGCAGATTTGACCAACTATGGAATTACTGAACCCTTTGTCTGACCACTCTAATGTCCAGACTGTCACACTGCAACCCATTAAGAGTCCACAGGATTTTCCCCATGTAAAGTTACCCCATCCTGATGAAGGCTGACCGAACATCAGCTGCACCAGTTGAGCTCTATTAAGCCAAAACACGGTTGTGTTGATGTTATGACTTTTTGTCCCAGTGTCCCATTGATGCACTGTCCAAATCAGTGCTAACAGCACTTTGTATTACAAATGCACATTTCTTCCTCATTTCACTCCTAACGGGAGCATAGAGATTGTATTTGTTGTGAATCATTATCCAAGCAATGGTGTTTAGATAAACATCATTTGTACCATGTTTCAGATGTTTTATGTAATTTGTTGTATGTCCTGTGATTGTCGACTAATTTGAAGATAAATGCTTTTTATGTATTAAAATTGCAAAACAGCAGTCATTGTCATCATTTGATAATTGACAGTAGCAGCAGGTGTTTTTTCTTGCTCATTTTGTATTATGAATGACAGTGGGAGAAGGCACTGCGTGCCATCAGCATAGTTTGAGAAGCATTTATTTCTATGCTCCAGTAGCTGGAATAGTGGTGTGGTGAAAATATTTCATAGAACGGGTGACAAGGATGCATCCTGTGGGACTCCAAATCCAAGCGGAGCTGGTTGAGCCTCTGCTTTGTTGCTGCATACCTTAATTTTTCTGTTTCCTAAAAAGAACTGCCTCCAATCCACAGATAAATCACTGAAGTTGGCAACTTCTTGTAATCTGCTTCGTAGCAGTGGATGGTCAACCAAATCAAATGCAGCCGACAAGTCCAAGGCCATCAGCAGCATGGGTTTGCCTTCATTAATATTGGTCATCATTTTAGACTTCACATCCAATAATGCTGATTCCGTGCGGAAGCCGGATCTAAAACCAGACTGCCCACCATTAAGAATAGGATGGTTTTTTATGTGGCACAATATTTGTTCATATGCCACTCTATCCAATATTTTAAGCAAGAATGGAGAGTTGGTTATTGGCCTATAGTTCATGGTCATATTAGGGTCCTGCTTTTTTTTTTTTCATCAATGGGGTGATTCAAGCTCCCTTCAATCTCGTTGGGACATGTCCTTCTTTGAAAGAGGCATTGACTATTTTTGTGATGGCGATAATCAATAGTTCCGAACATGCCTTGACCGCTGTAGATGGGAAGATATCCTCTATACAAGAGGACGTCTTGAGTTTAAGCAAAATAATTCAAAGCTCGTCCTCTGTGATGCTCTAGAAATTAAAAGTGGCAGTCCTGCTGAATACGGATATCTTTGTTAGCTTTTCCCTTGTTAGAATGAAGGGTTCAAGGGTTTTAGCTTTCTGAATATTAACTTTAATTTTCTCAATTGTATCCAACATGGTTTTTTGAATCAGTTCACAGCAATCTTGATCTTTACAGATATTTTCCTGCAATTTAGCGGATGGTTTGTCTAATTTCTTCAGGATAGCAAAGATCTCTTTAGAATCATGTTGAGCTTCCGCAATCCGTACCTCATATGAACCTTTCCTGGCTTTGATTACGGACAGTTTGTATTTCCTAGCAGAATGCGAGTAAGCCACGTTCAGCTGAGATCCCTTCTACAGCTTCCTCACACCACATCATATATACAGGAACCAGGAAGCTCTCCCAGCTTTCTGGTACCTGTCTGGAAGCAGGTCGAAGGAGGCAGAGGCATGGAGCGGCACAGCGGACTGAAGCTTAAGCAGGAAACAGGTAAGAAAGCTTTTAAAAAATAAATTGTATGTTTATTTTGCGTGTGTGAGGTGCGTTTCAGATGTATGTATGCAGTTAGTGACTGGTGGGTGTATGAGTATGAATGGGACAGTATGTGTTTGAATGTTCTGGGTGGATGGGTGCACGTCTGTGTGAAATATAGAGGGAGTGGATGTGAGAGAGTGTTTATGGGTGAGTGAGAGGTGGATGAATGGGTATGAATGTGATTGAGTATGAGTGTGAATGTACTAGGTGGGTAGATGCCTGTGTAGAGAAAGCAGTGCGAGTGAATGTGAAATATGATGTATGGGTGAGTGACCGGTGGGTGAAAGGGGATGAATGTGATTGTGTGTGCATTTGTGTGTGCGCATGGTCCTGGGAGGACAGGGCGCATGGCCCTGGGAGGACAGGGATCACTAGCGCATTTTGACACATTCCTTAGGTTTCATAGCATGTTTTACAGGTATTTTCAGACAAAGCCAACTTCATGAGTGTCAATACGTGGCTAGACTGTGATGAATCGTGGGATTTCCACTTAACCTCCCCTCACACAAACTTGGCTCATTGTACACTCTTTGCTTACTTTCCACTTTCCACCTTCAAGCCTTTCTGGTATGAGTAAAGCTTCCTCTGCACTCTTCTTCACCTCTACCTTCTTGCTGTTGAAGTTCCTCCTCACAACCACCTAATGACAGCTTTCACAACCCTCCCCCAGTCTACCCAATCATCCGGCTGATGTCCTCATGGGTTCCTTTTTTTCATCTTTTAGTTTCCTCTCTACCTCCACCCCCATACCATCTCTAGTGTTCTTTTTTCCATCCGTTAATTTTTTTCTCCACTTTTACTGCCTGGCTTTCTCTCACCTCTTCCTCAGCTTTGCCGATGTTTCCTCTGCTCTCCACCATACCATCACTGCCTTTCACAGCTAATTCTTTCCTCCTCCCTCCTACATAACTGGCCCCAGCCTCCTTACTTCTGCTCCTGCAGCCCTCCTCTGCAAAACACCTCTTGCTCTGTTCCCAAACCCCACAGCCCTATATGAGCCCCCTAGGATTTATATAGTGGATAGAACCTAGCTTGTGTGGATCTCTCGCCTCCAATCAGGTTCAGTTTGTAGCAATCTGATTGTTTATTTTTATGTAGGTTGTCGCCCTCTGTTTCTAGATCCACCCCTTTTTATATGCTCCTATCCTTTGAGTGGACATGCCAACATTTAGATTCAGACTCTCGCACATGTGAGGAGATGATTGGGTCTTTGTGAACCATATACTGTGCTTTCTCTCACTAACTCGCCCACTTGAATACCTAACTTTCAAAGGAAACATTTTCACAGCATGCCCACTCACAATGGCAAGTGTCTCTTGTTTAAAACAATGAAACACTAAGTTTACAATACTTGCAGTACCCCAAGGCTTCATCTTTGTGATACCTAAGCCAACTGGGGAGCACTTGGGGCAACACCATTTACTTAATATGTCTGTGTGGCAACTCCATAAACAGGGGTTTTGTATGGCACCTTCAAACTGTTGCAGTATGCTTCCTTAAAGGAGAACAAAATACAGATTTGTTTCAAACGGAAGAATCACACTTAAAATTGAAATCAAAGTTTATACCAAGCTTGATTCAAAATAATGTCATTGATATCTTCCATTAGGCTGTCAGCAATCACTTAACATGCAACTATCTTAAGAACTAAACTCTCGAATTAAACATAACCTCTCTGCAGCAGAGAAAAGAGCAGTTGAGGAACTTGCAAAAAATCAACAGATAATAAATCAGTGGACAAAGGAGGCAATATTGTGCTTATGCAAAGATCTGACTACATTGCAGAGGGAAACAAACACCTGAGTGACGCCAAATGTTACTCCATCTTACAAAACAACCCACTTAAGGAACTACAGATGCAATGGCACCAAATGGTTAAGAATTGGGAAGAAATAGGCCTACTATCAGAAGATGAATCTGACTACATGGACAATACGCAACCAACAATGTCCATCATTTACTTCTTACCAAAAATACACAAGACCTTTGACACCTTTCCATCCTGCAGGCCCATAATCAACGGGATAGGATCATTGACAGAGAAGATCTCACAGTATATAGATCTACACTTACAGCCGCTCACAACAGGATTAGATTAATATTTAAGGGATACCAAACACGTCATCCAACAGATGGAATCAATACCTTGGGAAAATAAATTTATATTTGTCACTCTAGATGTGGTGTCCTTGTACACCAGCATCCAGCATCTAAAAGGTTTGGAAATGACTGACATCTTTCCTAAAACTAGATCTATTTCATTTCTACAGCAAAATAACATGATTCTGGAAATGTTACACTTTGTACTAACCAAAAACATTTTCATGTTTAACAAAGTCATCTATAAATAGGAGCAAGGCAAGGCAATGGGTGCCAAATTTGCACCCTGTTATGCTAATTTGTTTATGGGACATTTCACGGTTAAGCATGCATGGCAACATCTTGCATTTAATGAAAACATTGTGTACTGGGGTCGCTATATAGACGTACTAATGATATGGAATGGAGATAAAACAAAACTACTAGAGTATATTAAACATCTGAATACAAACAGCTACAATATAAAATTCACAGACAAAATTAGCTCGGACACAATTGAAGTTTTGGACCTTAAACTCTACACAGATGAAGAAAAGATATTGACAGACCTTTTTACCAAACCCACGGCGGTCAATAATGTGTTACATGCAGGAAGTAATCATGTTAAACACATCATCAAGAACATCCGATATGGGGAAATACTAAGAATAAAATAAAATTGCAGTACATAGGAGAAATTCAAATTACATGTACTGGACGTCAAAGAAAAGTTCACTCAAAGAGGATATCGAGTAGACGATTTAGAACGAGCAATAAGAAAAGCTGAGAAAATACCAAGGAACAGTTTACTGGTTAATAAACAGAAAATAGTAAACAAAAACACAAAAGTTAATTTTATTACCACCTTCAATAATGAAGCATATATTTTTAAAAAACTTCTGAGGAAACATTGGAACCTATTGCAAACAGACAAAATATGCAACAAACACCTATGATGGTTTTTCAAAGAGCTCCAACTCTAAAACAAACTAGCCTAAGTCATCTCAAAGGAGAAAACACCAACAATCTAAGCACGTTTTTGAAAGTGCCGGCACCAACAGGAACATATAAAAGTGGCAACTGTACAATTTGTGTCCAAATATTGAATGGAATAAAATACATAAATCTACCAAATGGGAGAAAACAGGAGATTTATATCAATTGTAACACCAAATTTGTCATTTATGCTATAATCTATCTGTGGAGAGAAATATGGAGGGAGCACCATAAGGGCAATGAAGATTTGTCTCCTTGAACATCTAAGAGCCATAAAAAACGGAGATACAAGAGACCCTTTGGTGACACATTTTAGTCAAGAACACCATTTGTCAAACATCAAAGACATCAAATTCTTAGGCCTATAAAAAGTGGAAACACTGGAAAGAGGTGGCAATCGTGAACTTCTATGGAATTTGAGTAGATAAGAATGTCGTCAATGTAAACAAGACCGCAAACCTCCAGTAGTTCATCATTCATAAAGAACTGGAACGCCGCAGGGGCATTGCATAGCCCGAAGGGCATGACCTGGTATTCAAAAAGGCCGTACTACGTGCAGAAGGCCATTTTACACTTGTCTTTTACTCTTACAAGATCGTATGCTCCTCTTAAATCCAGTTTTGTGTAGATTTGAGCATTGTTTCACTTGGTCCAGGAGCTCTGGTATAAGTGGTAAAGGATATCCATTTTTTACTGTGATCTGATTGGTGGCTCTATAGTCGATGCAAGTTCTTAAGTGCCCCTCCTTTTTAGGCACGAAGAATAAGGGCAAGGAGGCAGGTGACTTGGATGGGCGAATGAAACCATTCGCCAGGTACTGATCCAGGTAACTTCTAAGATGCTGATTTTCCTGTTCTATCAGAGCATAAATTCGGTTGCAAGGGATCTGGGCTCCGGGTACAAGATCTATTTGACAAGGTTAGGGTCTGTGCGGGGGCAGAACGTTGGCTTGTTCTTTTTTTAAGACATCCTGGTAATCTTGGTATTCAAGCGGTAAGGAGCTGATGAGGCCCAACACGATTCCTTTCTTTGGTTTCAGATTGGTGTCATCTTTTTTTGTAACATGTGTCGGCACAATCATGAGGAAATGTCAGAACTTGTTTTCTCCAGTCGATCCTAGGATTGTGGGTCTCCAGCCAGGGCATTCCCAATATCATCTGGAATTTAGGAGCACCAATGAGATCGAAAGTAAAGTCCTCTTGATGCCTGTCCTGACACAGAAGCTTGACTTTCTCGGTGTATTCTGTCACTGGGCCGGATGATAGCTGAGAACCATCCACAGCAGTGACGTTTTACGATCTCTGCTTCTGTCGGAGAGGAATGCCTATTCGGAGAGCCAAATCTTGGTCAATGTAGTTAACCACAGCTCCACAATCAATATATGCCTCCAAGGCATGTATTTTTGATGGTTGCTTGTGATTAACCAAAAGCACTGGAAGGACTAAATGTGAGGTCAGTACAGATTCCTTTTTCATGCTCGACTTGCCGGGCATTGGCGTTTCCAGAGTTCTGTTCTTCTTCATCATCAGTTTTGTCTGTTGCCCCAACCGTTTTCTTGGGTGTTTTTTTTACCAGGCAGTCATGGAGGAAGTGACCTGCTTGTCCACAATATAAACAAAGCTTTTGTCTTCTTTTTTACCTGCTTTGGTAAGGGGACTTCGTAATCTACCAATGTGCATTGGCTCAGACCGTTCATGTGGTTTAGTTGGATTATCATGAGGTAGTACGTAAACTGAGCGTTCCTCTGATCTAGCTCGATCCATTTTCCAATTCTGCAACCTATGATTGAGTTGCACCATCGGGTCTATGTAGTCTGCACACCTCTCAGGGGGATTCACCACTGGCGCCAACATATCCTTAAGTTCTCCACGTAATCCTCGGTAAAAGAGTGTAGTCCTCTTCTCTTATGGCCAGTTGGTCTGGGCTATGAGACGATTGAAGGTTGCAATATAGGTTAATAGATCTTGACTCCCTTGTCTGAGTGACAACAACTCGTTGTCCAAAGGCTGTCCTCGAGTACGACGGGGAAACAATTTCTCCATCTCATGTTGGAAATTCCCAAAGTTCCGGAGTAAAGGGTCATCTTGATTTACCAAAGGTACAGACCAGTCTGCTGCACTACCTCCTAAATTTGAGAGTACAAACGCCACTTTGGTTTGGTCATTAGGATAGGCTCCTGGTCTGCACAAGAAATGAAGGCGACATTGGTTCATAAATACAGCGAACTTGTTTGGGTCGCTGATGAAGCATTCGGGAGTAGCTAGAGGCACCACTCCTGGAAGAACCACCTGAACCGGTGTTGATTGTTGTGGTGTGGAAGAATGAGAAGAATGGGTCACTCCAGGCAGTGGAACCTGTCCTGATTGTGCTTGTAATATTTGTCTTGCCAATTTGTCAGTTCCTTCTCGAGTTACAATAAGATCCCAATATAATGCATTGGCTTCCTGTCTTGAAGCATGTACTTCAGCCCGTAATTCCCCTAGTAAGAGGGCTAAATGATCTGTTTCTGAAGTTTCCATAACACCCAGGGAGAGAGTATTAGAGGCTTTGCGTTCTGTTACGCTCACC
Source organism: Ambystoma mexicanum (assembly GCF_040938575.1). NCBI lineage: Eukaryota > Metazoa > Chordata > Amphibia > Caudata > Ambystomatidae > Ambystoma > Ambystoma mexicanum. The sequence goes on from NC_090936.1 coordinate 671,332,833, forward strand.
TGGTCTCTGCGGAGGCGTTGGGGCACGGTTGCAGCCCTCCCTGAACTTGAATCACACCCTTCAGGCCTCTCCCTCAGTAGAAAAGCTCTGAGCGGTGATACGTGGTGATACTGCTCCTGCATGGAGATAAGTGTGTGTGAGTGCGAGAATCTGTGATTGTTGCACCTCTCGAACCCTTCACCCCAAAGTACGGTTTCTGTGAGCATACGCCGGCCCATAAAGCTCACCTGTGAATAATGGAAGATAAGTTCTCTGTCCTGCTACTTCTGGCAGGGGCGTGTCAAATGGGATCTAGTTCCTTCACTGATCTTTGATAAGGATTAGTCCAGTCCAGCTGCGACTATGCTTCTCCTTATGATTGATAAGTCTTTCTTGAGCTCTTGTAATGCTGTTCATTCTGTTTAGTGTCTTTATATGTTGCTCTTATTTATGCCAGCAATAATGGCTCTCTTCTGTTATCTTCCCTTAAATAATGTGGCCTCAATGCAGCTGTGAGACGCGAGACGCGGCCGGATGGAAGATGGATGCTACCGCAATGTTCGACAGCAGGTAAGTGATGGTTTAAGGAAAGCACGAAGTATGGTGAATCACAACCTTAAACGGACAGTTTTTTCAATGTCTAACCTTGTCTTCTGTTTTTCATTGCAAGGGCTGCTGTCGACGATGGAGCGTGTCGTGCTGCGGTGCCAAGATGAAGATTTCGGCATTCTGGAAAGTGTAAAGATGAATACTTGGTTTACCGAAGAGATGTACAGGTAAGAACAGCTTCCCCCAGTTGGTAACTACGCTGGCAGGAAGCAGGATGTCCAGGAAGCAGGATCTTCAAAGGTAGGTCTGACCTCCGGCGACGGCGAACGTTACGCTGCTTGCAAGTGCAGAATAACGCGAAGAGTCTGTCTTGAGAATCGGGGCAGCTTATATAGCTGAGATCGTGGGCACGCCCATTAGGGCCGGCTTACCAGCCACACCCTGCCACTCCTAGAGAGTGAGCACGTGCGAAGGCAATCCATTAGCAGCCACACCCAAGAATACACTTGGGGCTGCTTAATGGATGGAATGTTCAAGGTTAATGCATCCTGCTTAATGGATGGAATGTTCAAGGTTAATGCATCTGAAGTGCTATGTCCATAATAAAAGCTTTTTGGTGTTAAATGGATGCTCTTGTTTATTTTTGTTCATGAGCCTGGTGCCAAAGGCGCCAGGACAGTGTCCACCCAGGTCTCCTGTGCATGCAACCCCTGCATGCCTGTGCCCCTGACTTCATGACCATGACAGCTGGTTAGCACATGCATCAAAAACAATTAGTGACTTATTTTTACACCTTAAAACGGCCGCCGTTCGTATTCATGTATACAAGACTATAAGCAGCAAATTTTCATACTCCAAAATGGCCACTGCACGTCCTTAGAACGTGAGATGTCACCACATTCAGATACATGATGTCATCAATGCGGAGTATAAAACGGATATGGAAATTACAGAAACCAGCACGGATCCTGGCGTGGACTATTAGGCAATCGGACCAGATAGCAGGAGGACAAGCTTAAAGGTAAAATCTTTTGGGACAACAATTGGTATGTTAAACTTTTAAGCGTTTCCCAGTATAGTTTAGACCTCAAATTGCTCACTCAAACAGGGAAAAGAGGCATGACAAATTTCAAGGCCTTTCTTTATAGTATAGGTTGCTAGCATTTCTTAAGATTTCTTTAAGATTGTAGTTATGATACCCCAAACAGGGAAACAAGACATTCATAGAAATAGAAAGCAGATCCAAACAGATGTCATACTACATAGACAAAGGATATGACCCTTGTCTGTCACAAACTTAATTGGATCCTCTGGCTTTTCTTTACAGATATGCCACAAGAGGCAATATCTCATCTTTTCCAACAGAAGACCAAGAATGAGATAAAATAGGACTATCCTCTAAACATTATTAAGAGGATAATTTTGAACAAAGGGTGAGTGAGCCCACCAAAACAAATGATTTTGCCTACATTTTGAAACACTGTTTTTCAAGTAAACTCAAAATCTATGTACTTCTACTCATGAGGTTCATTTTCCTCTCTTTTTTCCTTTCGTTCTTTCCTTTTTTTACATAGCATATCTCCTGATGAACCACAGACAACACTGTGGGGAAACACGTGTTGGGAGATAATGAGAGAAAAATTATGCATGGAAACAAATAAGGCATGGGAAATTATGAAAGAAGAGTATTGTGCAAGATATAGTTTTTGTTTTGAATGTATGAAACCAATAAATAAAAATATTTTTGAAAAAACATGGAAAATAAATATACCTGTACTTGACAAACTGGATTTGAATTATAAAAAATAAATAAAAAAGATTTGTGATTGATTTTTTCTATACAGGGAGCGCACTCTGCATAAGTACTACTCCAATCAATATTGTTAACAGTTGCAATATAGTTGCAATATAGTACTTAGAGTGCAGATCCCGGTTAAAATCCAAATACATCGGCACAAAGGAAATTGCCTAGTGAAGAGGAACCAAAAGCCGACTAGGACTGGAACGTTTTTAAGATACTTCCTTAAAGGGACTGCATCAAATTGCAGCTCCATGTGGTGAGCCCCTGCCGCTCTACTAGGACATGGTGGGGGTACGGTGGGGAAGCTCCTCGCATAACCCCCAGGCCCAGCATTGCTCAAGATTCCTTAGTCCCTCCTTCCCCCATGATGCCCAGCAAGATGAGAGGGAACCAATAGAGGAGAATGAAGTTCAACCTGACAATGTGTCCTCATAGGACTCTGCAGAGGAAATAAATTGCTGGTGCTGAACCACCTTTGGTATGTTACTGGAGTTGAGGCGGTCCACTTGAGGTGTCCCCTGAGAATGGAAGATCCCATCGACAACTTCCTGACAGTTGCCAATGATTTAAGACAGAGGAACACATGCTCAGGGTATCCCCCACAATGCCCTCCATCGTGGCCAGCCCGACAGGGAGATTTCATTCTCCAATGCCCAGAACCACATTCACATTGCTTCACTGCATAAAGACAGCTACTGCAGACAATCCTATTTTGTTTAAGTAATGCATGGCCACATTATTGTACCTCAGAATCCAGACACACTTGCCCCGTATGGATGGAAAGAAAGCAGGCAAGGGAACCTGGATAACTACAGGTCCAGGAGGTTTTGTGTGCTTCCTCGTTTCTGCAGAGCAGCACAGGCTGCTCACCCTCAGATTGATAAGGTGAGAACCCCAGTTCTTCAGAGAGGCACCCATGCCTACTGTCAACTTTGGCCATGGTTGCTAAAAAGCTCTCCCTTTAGCAAATTTTCACTGAGGAAATACTGCTGAAAAATCTTTGACATGTTGCTAGAGACCAACAAAAGGTCCATCATGTTGCCTTTAAACTGAAGTGATTAATGGGATGGGATAGCAGGCACTGCAGCCACCTCACGTATGGGGTCACCTCATGTATAGAACAGGCACTGGAGCCCTTATGCATCCTCGGGGCCCTTACCTCCCACATCATATCATCCCAGCTGCTGTCTATCCTCAGCACTTGCCTTGGCACACCCTCCATCCTTGGAGGCTTGCACTTACCTTTCATTGCACTTCACCTGCTGCTCACCCACAAGCACTACAGCACCGATCACATTCCCTCTACCTTCTGCACCTGCATATTCTGAACACTCACAAGGCATAGCAGGTTCATCTTCTCCTACCTATTGTTTTTTCTTAAATTTATTATTTGTATGTATTGTAATTGTCTATAATACCATGTCTCCTCCCTGTTTCCCTGTGGGCATTTTGAATCGGTATTTGCTTCCTGTATAAGCACCTAACAAGCGAATAAATGTGCATTTTCCTAGTGTCAGAGTCAAGGCTCCACATAGCCATGGGACACAGAAATCAGTATAAAACAGAGGTTGGGACCGGCTTTGGGGTTGGAAAAGCTGTACCATCAGAAAGAGGTTGACAGCACGGTCCAGAACTGCTCTAATGAAGCAAAGAGATTGACAGTGCCTTCTGGTAAATTGTAAAGATGAGGGAAAAGCCCAAACTGCAGCAGATGGCCAGTGTGGTCCACTTGGGCCAACACTAGTTCTGGGGAATGGGTTCAAATGAGCCAGTTGTCCAGGTAGGGAGTGACGTGAATCCACCCACTCCCGAAACAAGCAACCACCACAGTGAAAAGCTTTGTAAAAAATTATCAGGCAGGTAGCCTACCAAGATGGAGTAGGGGGGGGGTTGTAACGATGACAGACCTTTCTCCTCAGAGCACCATACCTGAAATAACAATTGACACAGGTACTGAGGCTCAGTTGAAAGGTCAGGAGGATTTCCATAAGCTTACTCCCAAGCTGCAAACAAAAGATAACACAAATTAGGGTTGGACGACCTGGGAGTGTACTAATTTAATTGGTGAATACAAGATTTCCTACCTGGAACTTGCAGGCAGGTACCAGGGGCGAGAAGTCGAGAACAGAAGTTCATGTAAAGAAACAAAAACGGAACACAGTGAAGGTCAGGTATGACCCAAGAGGCATGAGCGCATGGCTAAATGAAAGGAAGGAGCAGAAAGACAAATAAAAGAAAGAAAAGTGAGGAAATCTACCACGAACCGAATGAGGGTGCAGCTAAATAGTCCAAATTCCAGTAACAGCAATGTCAGCAGAGTAATCCAGGATCCAAAGAAACAAATCCAAAGCATCAATGCAGAAAAATCCACAGGAGAATGTAAGAACAAATCCAGGGATACACTAGAGGTCCTAAAACACCAGATGAGCAGAGTTCCAATAACGCCAACAACTGAAGGAAGATGCAAAGCAATCCAAGTCCAAAGTCACAGGTCAAAACAGGCAGTAGGCGCATTAACCCACTAAGCTATCTTCCCCAGCTAAAGTACAATCGCGGAAAGAGCCCTTGGCAGCAGACACATACAAAAACTGCGTTTTCCTCCACAGTTAATGGCCTGAAAGCCGAGGTTGAGACAGTCTCCGGCAGCAGTCTCTCTACCGTGTCTATTGTGGGAGGACCCACTTCTACATAGCAAACACCGTGGAGCGGTGAGCGGAACTTGAGACGAGTTTGAGACAGTCTCCGGCAGTCCGCGGCCTGTCCCGGACGGTCCGACAAAATGGAGCTTTTTGAAGACGCAACGATGTGTCTGGGCCCCCAGATCTTCAACCCCAACCCGAGATATCAGCAGAGGGGCGATTACTAAGGAGCAATTACAAGACTTTGGACCCTGTTGCACCGAAATCACAACCCAAAAAAGTGAAGGTGGTAAGGACTGCTACATCAATCCCCTCAATCCTCTCTGCAATTTCGGTCCCTATCGAAGCAGCCCAAGCATCTACAACACTGTTTGATTTCGAAAACCCATTTGATGTAAATCGGCGCTCGTCTTTTCCGTCTCGTTCGAACTCACTTTCGGAGATTCTCACAAACGCTACAAATCAGCCTACTACGCACGGCTCCGATGCCCGTCCATCACCACTCCACCCCCCTTCAACCTCCTCCGCTGCGGCATCATTAACCCCTACAAATGACTCAACTAATATTCGGACTGTGCCCCCTGCACTTTCCGTCTCACCTGCACTGCCGATTATCGACGCAGAAGACTCAGTGGATCTCCGGAATCCCTTAGTTCCACCTTCACTGCACCCAACGGCCACGCTGGGGTTCGGTTCCTCCCCTCCCCTCTATCCAGTGCCCAATCTGCTCAGCCTTCCCGCCAGGCCCCTTCGGTGGCGAGAGGTGCGGAGGCTTCGACTGTCGGAGGACGGTCAGCGTCTGCCCCTGTGCTTGCAGTACGGGCCGAGGAGGAGAGCCCCCTCTGGGCAGCGCAAAGACATCCGGTCGCTGAAGGAAGAGAACGGGACAGTCGATTGCAACAAGAGCGGAGCTGCCTACTCGGACCTCACCTGGAGAGGACGACTCCTCCCTCCACAGCGCAGGCTCGCAAGCTCCCATAGACCAACAACTGCCACCTGCAAGTCAGACCGCCGGCTCTCTGGTGAGTCCGCAAGGGGACTCTTGACACCCAACCGTCTCGACTCCTGCGCCCATCTTGATCCTGGCTCAAATCCATGCCATAATGGACTCAACAGACCCAGCAACGGCACCACAGCAGCAAAGCGACATCGACCTGACGCACAAACCGCTTCAAAAGAAAACAACAACAGTCCACCTAAGGAAGATTCACCAACGCCTGAGCAGAGCCGGCCAAGAAATGAGGAAACATGTACTGTAGGTCGCTCAACCCTAATGGACCCCCCCTTTTCCATAACAAGCAATGTTAACTCAACCAAGCCTCGCCAGCGAAACACCGACAGACCTCGAGATACTCGACCAGGAACCTATTCAACACCAAGCCTTGGCAAAAGGCACTAAACAAGACCTAACAAGGCACTAAAAAAGGCACCAAACTTATAAAGGAAATATAGGAAAAAAGACACAGGGAAGAAAAACCTGCCTTGCCGGTGCTATCCTCAGCTCTCAAAGACTTCTTTCAAAAACAGTGCAAAAGAAAGCTGGATGAAGCAAATGTACTTTCGGATGCAGAAATCCTGGAGGCAATTCAAGATCTCCCTCCAGCTACTGAATCAAGAAAAACGACAGCAAACGCAAAAAAACAACTGACGCTGCCAAACGTTGAAGTATCCGAACCTGAAACAAGCAACGCTACTCAAGGAGAAATGCCTACAATGGAGAAACAAAACAAGAAAACCACAACCATCCCAAATGCGGCCACATCATTTCAGCCGGCACCCAATTTAGAGCCTGTTATGCCACCCAAAGTAATCCCTAATTCCTTTGGAAACCCAGGACTGACGAACAATGCCAATACACTTACTCCTCCACAGGAAGAAGGTCAAATTGAAACACCATACGCATCAAACAAAGATCTCTCTAAAGGGAGATTTATTTACTGGAACTAAACCACTACTATCCCCAACCCCGAGACAGCAATTTTTACTCGGGACTCAACCGACGAATCAACTTGCTCTTGACCACCTTCCCTTGAAACCAAAAAACTTGGATCGTCCTACTCAGACAGAGGGCAGCTTACTCACAACAGACCCATTATCGCCACTCACACACAGACTACGTTCTCCCCCAAGAAACAGGAGATTAAGTGAAATATCCACCTCAAACCCCAAGGACTCACCGACAAAAAAAATTGACCTGGCAATGTTATGCTTGATTTATGTTTGATCCAAAATGGCGCGGATGCGCAATGCATTCTGGGAGCGCTCGGAGCCATGTTGGATATTTACTTCATACCGCAGTGAAACGCTGCACACATTTTGTGAGTGTTAGATTCACAGTGCTGAGACAAACATGCTTTTTCAAACCTGGTATGCGGTCAAGGCCATTTCTGCTGGGAAAGCCAACGTTGTTATGGCTTACTACTGTCCTCCGTGGAGCGTGTTTTTAGAGAAGGGGGGCCCTGCGCTTCTTGGGGGGAACCTCTCGATTGACCCAGTTGGCAACCGACGGCTGTTCCTCAACTGCGCAAGTGCAATTTCCAGAATGTTCGAGAATTAACTCCCCTTTGTGGAGTGTGTATATATGCGGAAGCCTGGAGGTGGTCAGGTGAGACTTCAGCCGGAGAAGGACGCTTACGTCCGGCCTTCCTGTGAGCTGTGGTGCTCTCGGCCTGGCTGTTCCCGGGGTCTTCCAGCCACTTCTGGACGAGATGAGGAATTCTGTTACGCTCACGGTGATGTATTTCTTTTTGACTTCTTCTGTAATCTATGTCCTTATTATTTTTATGAGTTATTTCTATGTACTTCTAAGATTTGAAGAAATAGCCGTAAAGAGCTGATTATCTTCTAAGAGTGCGTGGCTGTGAGTTATTGTGTCTGTTTATGGTTCAAAGTATTTGCTCTATAATTGCATTGGTGATTTATGGTTGTTCGGTGCACTTTTCGGGGGAGAGCAATACAGGCAACCATCATATCGGCTATAACAATAGCCCTAGTCCCGTTTGGGAAATTATACGAAAGCATCAATGACTCGCTAAAAGACAGTATCACAGTGACAGCAATGATGCATACTAAACTGATCTTTGTGGAAGGATTCATCACCGCCCTGGACCAAAACAATAAGAAGCACAGAGAATCCTGGGATCTGAAGCTGTCCCTTTTGGAAGAGAAAATAAAGCTCCTTCAAACCACGAATCACAAAGAAACTAGTTCAGATGACAAGGAAACCCAGACACTGTTCCAATCCCAACCCACGAAAACGGCTCCCCTGTTTGTAAAACCAAAAGACAAAATTCTTCCACAATCAACGGAGGCGCCCAAATCAGTGCCACCAAGCAACGCCTCTCAAAAATGTACAGCTGCAACGAAAAAACAGCCTCTATTGAAGCTAACCACCTGCTCTCAACAAGACTCTACCAACAGGGGAGAAGCGATCACACTTGAACCAATGCCCATCTCAAACAAAAAAACAAAAAAACCCTTAAGAGAGACCACGGACGACGTAAGAGACTCTGAAAACATCATCAACACCAAGACCCATTCTACTCCTTCCCCAAGGACTACGGAAGAATTCATGAGCCAAAGCTCCTTGACCGATCTAACCCAACATGAGGACTCAATAGAATCTTTGGAGTTGGACACGGAAACTGTAGACAGCTCCGAACCACAATTAGTAATCCAACCGCTCAGCCCCAAAAAGTTAAATGATAAACCTTTACTTTCAAACCTTCGTTCGGAGCCAAAAAATAGAACACAAATGAAAGATACGAGTATCGAACAACTACCAAAAACTAAAGACAACCCAATCGAACTCCTCGGCCAGACATTCTCCCATCAAAGAACAAAAACCTCCATCAGATCACCGACAAGAGGGCGCCCCCAGAGCGAAAGGCCAACCTACAAACCCCGTTCGTCTGTTCAAAATCGAACAAAAATCGACTGATGACCACTTCATGATCCTGAACAGAAGAACGGTCCTTAAGATACTTAAACAGGTCGACACGCTTAAAACCTTAAAGTCGGATGACTTCACTCTAATAGAGCCCTACCATAGGAACAAACAGGCAAAGGCCTACCTACACATCAAAAACCTGGCACTTTGTGAGATTCCTCAAGACGTCTACGCAAAACTTGCACATGTGGGCTTCATCTTGACAGAGATCCAGGTGGCAAACACCACCAAGGAACAGGCTGAAAACAACAAGAAACCACTTGTCAAAAACTATAGAAACAAATCACAAACAGAGGATTTGTATAGATCGGGAAGAAGGAGAAGAACACCGTCTCCTTTGGGAAAACATGACCCCAACTTCACCAGACCAACTTGGAAATTAGCAAACAGATCTGACCAATCGAAACATGAGCCATCTTATAACTGCAGAACTGAAACCAAAAGAGAATTCAGAAACTACAAAGAGTATGGAAGACCTTACACGACCAATCACACTTTAAGACCTCGCCACAATGAACGTAGACCCACATCACCAGATCGCTCTGTAAGGTCCAAACAAACAGCAGACTCGACCGCCGTCTGTCCAGATGCCATGCCAAAAAAGGGCACTTGGTCTTGGATACGGGATGCCTTGACAACAGGCCTCAAAAGATAGCAACAAACGCGGGGTGCCAACCACTCATCACGGCCACCCCAATCGATCCACGAAGACCTTCACAACCCAACTCTGTCCATAGCATCATGGAACACCAGAGGCCACATGCATTTAACAAAAACCGGCAGCTACAACTTGGGGGTTCACGACATTCTCTGCCTGCAAGAAACTTGGCTGACGGATAAACCCGCTCTGGATGGGTATACTTTTGTAACGCTCACCTGATTCTCGCAGAGGCGCCGGTCTTGACTGGGCGACTACCGTATCTTCAAAGGTGATGTGTAGCACCCGGTTGGCTCTTTGGGCTGGACCTCTGTGCACTGTATGCCTGACGTGTAGAGTAAGATGTCTGCAGATAGAAAATATGGGGTTAATGAACTGGGGTTATTGGGGTGTCCCCATCTCTTTCCTCTTCTCCTCTCCTGTAGACCCCCAAAGGTTAACGCTCTCACCTTAGGTAAGTGAATGCCGAGCTCTCCATCTGCCTCGGGGCAGGGTGCTGTAACCAGTTTCTTCACTGGATAGGTAGCGCAGGCCTCTTGACTTCAGAGGACTGCTGTCCGTCGTTTACTGCACGAACGGTAAGTTTCGAGTCATTCAAATGTCTTTAAAGTCTTTAGTAATGATGTCTCTTGTTTTGCAGGGTTCCGGCGATGGCGGATGACAGGCTGAAGTGAGTTGAAGATGGAACCCGTGTGATGAATAGAAGCGCCTGGAAGCACGTAAGTAAGCGCTTGTTGCCTGCTTCACGATGCGCTCTAACTGTCTTTTTATTTTGCAGGTACGAGTTCGGAGCGGCTGCAGGGTGCCGGAATACCCACTGGATTAGATGTGGAAAGGAGTAATGGCACGTGAGTATTAAAGTTCCCCAATGTCTTTAAACGCACCTTGTTTTGTCTTTCAGATGCGGGATGCAGCGCCAAAGGCCCCCGGAGCGTGCAAAGAGTTGGTAAGATTTTGCCTTTCAGATGCCGGAATGCTAACCTGTTCTTTCTTGTCTTTATAGGTGTTGCTGAAGACTGGATTCAGGATGGTAAGCCTTTTTCCTTAGGCCCAGGACCGAATGCAGAAGACACGATGAGCGTTCTGCTGCAGAGGTTGCAGAATAACGCAAAGCAAGATTCATCCCCCGGGTGTGGTTTAAATAGCCTCCTGTAGTGCTTAGATGTCTCCTTCCACAGCCACGCTTAAGTAAGAAAAGAGTTCCTGCCTTCCAGAAGAGTTCCAGTGTTCTGAATCTAGGGAGTGGCTCCAGCCCCACCCAACAGGAAAAGTAGTTCCAAACAGAAGAGGATCAGAGGCTCAACTGGCAGGCAAGTAAGCAGCATGGTCTGCTGAAGGTAAGTCCACCCAAGCATTATGAGCCCGGCGCTTCCAGCGCTGGGACTGGGCATATTTATGAGCCTGGTGCCACTGGCGCCAGGACTGGGTCCAAAAGGTCCCAATTGGGACTGGTTGGCACTCGGAACCTGGGTTATGGATCTGCTTCCAAGGGAGTTGGGAAAACCCTGACCTTTTGGAAGCAGAGATCATGACAACTTTAGAGATTTCACCAGCCTCCAAAGGTCTGCTTGGCAGACCTTCCTCTGGTCTACTGACAGCGATTCGGACAGGATCAAATATAACCACTACCAAGATAATAGCAGCTACTTGCGCTTTTCTGGCGATGCTTATGAAAAGGAACGACGAAATGTCTACAGAAGCTTCATTTCCCAAGGAAGCCTTTGCCATAATCAATGTCTACTGGAATCCCCAAAAAACATCTTCAGCAAACTTCTGCGATGAAGCTGCCAACATCATTGACGAGATAATGATCAAATATCAGACCTCGAACATCTTAAGTTGTGGAGAACTAAATGCAAACTGCCTGAACTCATCTGCGCATACTCTGACGGAGGAAAGAGGAAAATCGTGGGCAACGCTAATGAACTCCAGAAATCTCCGAAACGCAGCAAACGCATGTAGTAAGCAAATCACGATACTCACATGGGAGCGCGACCAGTCTTCCGCAACTCTTGATTTCATCTTTGTATCTGAAAAAAATCTACTCGAGCATAGACTCTTTTGAAGTAATTAGAACTCAAGCAAGCGATCGCAACTTACTACACCTTACTTGCAACATCCGAGGTCGAGACCAGCAATTTTACAAAGCTTCGATCGAGACAAACTCTCAGCTAACTCGCTTGCGCATGACCACAGACATCAAAACCCTGTCAGACGAATACAAAATGTTAACCTCTGACATTGAAGCTAATGAGTCAACCTTCAGGGCCAGCTACATTCCCCTGCTACTTGCCTACAAAAAACCTTGGAAAGGCCTTCACAAGCCTGCACTTAACCATAATCACACATACAACCGGGACCTGGTGATCAGACGACGCTACTTAAGAAAACTAAAAAAAGAAGCAGCGACCTGGAACACTACTACGTTATGGGAAACCTATTGCACTGAGCTGAGACTCTATAAGCAGTGGCTAAGAAACACCAGAGCTTCCCTCTACCAATCGGATGCAGAAAACATGATCAAGGTCCTAACAAACAAAAAAACTCGAGAATTTTGGACACTCGTTAACAACACAAACCATCGCCCCAATTCTCAAATGTTAAACTCGGTCTCTGAAGATAGCTGGACCACCCACTTCTTGCAACTGTTTGAGTCCCCTGCGCCCCCCACTGAGAGAAGAAAACGATTTACCGATGCAAACTGGGTTGACCTCTCAGACAAAGAAGATATAAAAAAAGTCATCTCAAAACTGAAATTGTCACGAGCACCTGGTCCCGACGGTCTAGCAAATTCTGACCTAAAGCAACATCCCGACGCCTGGTCAACCGTCCTGAGCACGATATTCAAAGACTGCAAAGAACGCAAGATAATCCCCACCTCTTGGACTCAAGCAGTCATTGTCCCAATCTTCAAAACAGGCATCAGAGAAGATCCCTCCAACTATCGACCCATAGCATTGCTGGACATCATTGGCAAAGTTTTTGCAACAATCCTTTTGACCCACTTCCAGAACTGGGCACGATCTTCGCCGGCCATGGACCCACTTCAAACGGGATTCCAGAAGAACGCAAGCACTGGTGCCAACATAATGATCCGGAACCTTCTTAAAGAAAGAGTTTTGCTAGGCGCTCCACGAATCTTCCTTGCCTTTGTGGATCTATCCCAGGCCTTCGACAGAGGTGATAGGCAAAAATTGTGGAACAAACTGAAGAAGTGGAACTGCCCCAATGAAGTTCTTGATCCGATTATTGCCCTTCACTCCAACACCAGTGCGTCAGTTCAATTGAACCACCAAGAGTTACTCTCTAACCACATACCATCTCGTCGTGGAGTTAAACAAGGGTGTCCATTGGCTCCAGCACTCTTCATCTCTTTCCTTGGTGATTTCAAAGACTCGCAAGAGTCGATCAGATCATTTCCACCGAAAATCGGAAATACAAGGGTCATCAGACTTTTATACGCCGACGACCTAATCTTGAACTCGACAACCTGGCCCACTACACTAAGGAGAATAATCTTGAGATTAATAAATCGAAAACAAAAATACTGATTCTCCAGAAGCAGGGGAACAATAGGAAAGATACCCTAAATTGGTACCTTGACCAGTCCAAAATTGAAATCGTGTCAACGTTCAAATACTTGGGAGTTGAAATTGACAGCTCGAAGAGAGGTGTGAGCATGCAGGAAACCCTGTGGACAAAGACCAAAAACCTAACTGCTCAACTGGGTGCAGTCGACAGAAAATACGGCAAATATAGCCTACTGCCAGCCATCCAGTTCTACAAGTCAAAAGTAATTCCATCACTAACGTATGGCATGGACGCAACCCCTGCAATCCCATCCACTTTATGGACTAAATTGTAAGGCTTCATTTGGAGAGCAGTTTTAGGCCTACCTAAATCCACAGCCGTTGCAGCAATAAGACGTGAACTAGGTCTACTCTCCCTAGAGGCAGTGGTGGCCCAGAGTACCATCCAACTCTTCAGAAAAATCCAGCACCCAGAGAGCCTAGAAATATACCACATGATTGCTGTGGAAATCGCTAAAGGGACCAACAAATTTCTAAATGACTGGGCCAATACACAAAAGCTCACACTGCAAGAGATAGTGTTCTGAAGAAGAACTAATCCAAAATCCATTAAGAATAAAAGCGAAAATGGAATGGCTCGATTGGATAAAAACCAACGAGAAAGCAGTTTCGAATAAACTTCTAGCCCACCTACCACCAGTCTTCAACAAACTCAAAGAGCCAATGGGATAACTGCACAAAATACCCCTGTAAACGGCTAATGAAAACCCTACTGAAAGCCCGCTTGAACCTCCTACCGACCCAAGAAATCTTAGCAATTCGTACAGCGTCCAAAGAAAAATCATGTAGACTTTGTAAAGATCCACAATCTACAGAATCAATCAGGCACCTCTTGATGGTTTGCCCGACACTAGACCAAGAAAGAAAAGCTTTCCTCAGACCCCTTTTTATAACCTCTTACGTCGTTGACGAAACATTTGGTGGAATCGCCTTATTACAGGAGCCCAAACTAGATGGCTAATAGCAGCGACCAAACGTCTAACCATCGCCTTGGAGAAGGCCTCCCAAATCCAACAGGAGTAGCATACAGAAATACCCATTTCAGCCAAAAGACGAGGATGATACCAGGACTATTCCTCTGCCTGAAGTCTTTTCTTTTGCAAAATCCTGTCTTTCTTGGTCTACGTCGAGAACGTTGAGAACGCATAGTAAAAACACTAAACACTCCTCTTCAAGACCAAAACGTCTTTGTAAAAATCTAAACAGATTAAATACAAATAATAAAAAAAAATAAAAAATAAAAAAAAAACAGGGAACACAGGAAAAGCTTCAAGAATAACAGGTTAGAAACAAGAAAGTTACTCATGGGAAGCGTTGAGAAACAATTTCCGTTTTGCCAGCTCCTTTATTTGCCAGATGAGCTCAGCATCACATTCCCTTGTGGTGCGTGACATGACATACTGTTGTGGAACACGTGATATCATGGCGTCGCATTTGGGGTGTGGACTGGATGCCAGGAAATGGTGCCCTTTTTGTCTGGGCCACAACACAATTGTAACAAAAAGACTGGGGGAGGAACATAAGTTGAAGGGCAGGGTCACAAACTGGTAGTGGATGTTGGCAACCATGACCCTCCAATATTTTCAGTGCTTGCGAACGATTGGCACATGAAAGTATGTATTCTGAAGGTTCAGGGATGCCAGACAATCCTGGGAGTCCATGTACTGAAGGATCCAGGCAATGGTGACAATCTTGAACTTGTCTTAAGTGCAGGTACAAGTCAGCAGCAGACCAAATATGGATGGCAGGCTCCTGTTCCATTTCGGCACAAATAAAAAATGAGAATGCCACCTCACTCACTCTCAGGGGGGGGGGGGGGCGCTAATTCAATCGTGGTCTTTGCCAGGAGTTGCAAGATTTACTCCAGGAGGCAGTCACACAGCAGAGGCGAAGATAGGGAGGTGGGGATTTATCTGTGAGGGCAGTGGAGGAACGGAAGTTGTATTCTTGGGACGTTATCCGTAAGGTCCAGGCGTCCAGGGTGGTGTTCATCCACTGTGGGACGAACAGGCACAGCCTCCATGCCACTGGAAAAGACTGGACAGACTCAAAATGAAGGGGGGGTTTAGACCTGGATGTGAAGGATGAGGCAGACACTGATAATGCCACAGGTGACAACCTTGAATTCCAAAACCCCGGGTAACTTGCGCGTATGTTGGGAGGAACTGAAAAAGAAGGGAAGTAGAGGGGGGACCATGCTGGAAAACACTGGTCTACACTATACAGCATTGTACTCAGAGTGCCAGGAGACCCCACCTATTCTGGTGGTGCGGACTGAGGCGATGTGCAGGTCCTGTTTCTTCCATTTCCCAGGTAGGTTGCCAGCAGTATAGTGGGGCATGATTTTGCAGTCCGGGGGAGCCAGGTAAGAGTTAAGAGGGATGGCTCAAAGGAAAAGCAGGAAGCAGAAGGATGCTGTCAGCTTCAGAGTGTGGATGCTAGGGAGCGTGAGGGAGAGCTAAGCCAAATAGAGGTTAAGAGAGAAAGAAGACAAACAGAAACCGTACACCAATAACGTAGAAACAACCGTGAGGAGAGGAAATAAAAGCTGGGGGAAGCCCTAAGGAGACCCAAACAAGAGACCAGCAGATGGAAGATAGGGGGAAAGCCAGAGGAGAACAGAGAGATGCCGAAAAGGAGGCAGAGATTATTGTACACAGAAAATGGGTGAGAAGAGAGAAAACAGAGAAAGGAAAAAGGAGTGAGGTCGAAAGAAGTGTGGACAAGAAGGAAGAGAGCCTTGCAACACCATAAGGAGAGAAACATTCCTGCCCTAAGAGGGAAAGTGGAAGAGAGGGGAGGAGAAGCTTGCTTGGGCGAAGAGGCGTCCCAAAGCAGGAGAGAAGGAAAGTGAGGAAGGCGGGTGAAAGATAAAGAAATGATTAGTGTAAGGGTTGCGAAGAATCCCAGGATATCGTCACTGCTCTCAAAAAGGGTGCATCCAGGCAACGGTTTTGCAGTGAAGCACTTTGTGAGAGGGAACCAGGTCTGCACCCAAGGGTCAGGGACCAATACAGCTTGGAGACAACATCCAGACTGTCCCTCTTCAGCGCAACAGCTAGCGAGAGTAAGCTAAAGCTATAAACCAAGGTCTGGGACGCCAAAGAACTGATTTGTAAGCCTGAGGAAGTCTGGGGAAAGAAAGACATTTCTCTGACAGCCGCGGAGTAGCTGTAGTTAGATACAGCGAATCTGATCAAGACACTAACTACCTTTTGTCCAAGGGAATGGTATCCCCCCTCCCCCCCCTGGATCAAGAAGACATCACCTTTGGTTTAGTTACCTTACTTTGGACATTTCTGACACTAGTTACTTCCGTTAAGGAGCTGTCAGAATGTCCATAACTAAAAAGTCCACCATCCTGTGACCAGATCCTACTTCTATCTCTTACATGTATAAATGAACTAAACTGGACCAGTGTCTTCAGAGTCCAGAAGAAGGACTCCATTCTTCTGGAAGAACACAGTTCACAAGTAGGGGAAATGTCTCCCTTCGCACGGCCTTTTTCAGGCATATGTTTACAGTTCCACAAAGAAGGCGGACTGGCTTCCATCCCCTGGCCTCTCTCAGATTATTATTTATACAGTTACACAAAGTATGGGGAATGTCACCCTTCCTATAGCCTCTCTCACACCACTGGTGAGCCGCTCCAGTAACTCACTTGGGCAGACCTGGTATTCATCCTTACTAGGTACTGCGATGAAGAAGAGGGCTTGTTGGAGGACCTTGTTCTCATGCACGATTGGGCCCTTGACTCCCTGGGTTATGTGATGAATCAGACAATCTCCAAAGAAAACCTGGCCTGGGACCCTTCCCAAGTGGCCAGGGAAAGGCAGACTCTTCCTGACCCTGGGGTGGTGGTCTGCGGGAGGATCACATTTGGGGGGGATGGGGTCAATTAGGTCAGGAGGAATGGGATAATACGTTTACCAACTTTCCCAAAAACTCTACACTATTAATGGCCTATTGTAAAATTGAAACTGAAGAAGGAAATACGAAATGTAACATTGGGGACTTCAAGTCCCACAATGCCCAAAGTAACTGGGACAAGGAAGAGGGATTTAGAGGCACTGGTGGTGCAGTCTTGTGATTTTAATGACCCACATCTGAGAGGGACTAGTGAGTATAAAGGGCCCCCTCAGGTGCAGGCCATAGGAGATAGCAGGAGAAGAAGCAGAGGGTGGAGTAATTATGATTCCACATTGCAGTGGCAGCAGAAGTTGAAGGAAAGTAGAGCAGCCAGAGCCACCGCTAATTGTGAAGCGGATGCCGGTTTCGTGAAGGTCTCTACCCTCAAGTATCTTGTATGCAGAGGTTGTGCGTCGGGAAGCGTTGTTCCAGAAAGCCCCCCCCCGCAACCTCCCACCCCCCCCCCCCCCGAGGATCTCATATGCAGAGGCTGTGCGTTAATTCAAAAAATGCAACTTACCTTGTAGCGGGAAGCGGAGGAAGCAGAAGACACAGAGGCAGAGGAGCAATTGGACCAGTATGCAGCACCCAGTAAGTTACCTAGTTGCATGTGACCCTGGAATGCTCCGTAATCGCCCCCTAGCTTGTGTTAAGAATTTTGATTACCAAAATAATGTAAAGAGGAGGAATTGGCAGACTAATAAAAACTTTGCATACCAATGTGATGCTTACCAGGCAAAGAGGCAGAATAAGTACATTGGGGTCAATTGTAATTTCAAAGTTAACAAAAACCACCATTACCGAAGCCAAGAGAGGGCAATATCAAAAGACATTAACAACAACCAATATTGCCAAAACCTAAAGAGGGCAATTAAGAAACAGACCAATTATAAACCCTATTGTCACAGAGAGGAAGAGGCAATAGTTGATAAAGACCTAAACAAGCATGGTCTATGCCAAAGAAGTGTGATAAAAAGCCATTATCAGCATTTTGGTGATGTAAGAGGGGGAACACTAGTGTGGCAGAAGGGTTGCCCTCCTGATAGCCAGCATTCGGGAGGAGACAAACATAATTTGCATTGCATGTGGCACAAACAGCCCCAATGTGGTTCATGTCCTTTCAGAAGAAGTATTCATTACTGAAGTTATTGAAAGTCAAAATATTTTACCAAGTTGTTTGAAGCAAACTTGACCACAGACATACCTGTAGTAGTGTTAAGAGTTTCTTTAGTCCTGGCAGGCAAGTGTACCAGGGTAGGGATCTTGTAGTGGTAGACCTGGCAGGTGAGTGGACCACGTAGAAGATATTTAAGAATTGTGTTTAAAGACTGTGGCGAAGAAGTGGCAAATCCACAACATGATTTTGTAAATCATTGTGAAATCATCCTGACAAACCATTTCTGTTGCTATTTTGGTTGTTAAGAAGTAGTGGTGTTAAACTCTTTGTACATTTTTTGGGAACTGTTGTAAAGTCCCATTGAGATACTTTTGGAGCAAGAAAAACCTTATTACCAGAACTTTGTTATAAAATGGAACCTTCCTATTTTGAACAGTTGCTAAAAATTCCTGTTTTGAATCTGAGGAAGGGAACATTACCCAATTCACAAGGAGAAACAGTTATTAAGTATATGTTTGATATAACTGTGATTTTATTCTATTTTGAATTGCCATATTTTCCCTTCATATGTTTATTGTATTTATAAGAATGAAGGACAGATTCCTTTTGTTACAGTGTTTCCTTTAGTTTATTTTGGTAGGCAGGGAAATTCTCTTCAGGGTAGAGACAGTGAGGCGTTTATCAAACCCTATTAAGTTAATAAAATTGCATCTTATGAAAATCCTTTACAGAGTTGTCCACTTCACATTTCTGACCCCTCACAGTATGCATGACTGATTCTTTCTAGTATCCCTGGTACACTTCCCTGCCAGAAAAACTGTCTCTACTCCCAAGTCCTTGACCCCGTCTGTCGTTTCACGTTTTTATCCTTGGGTCCCAGATCCCTCCATATAGGTTTCCCTTTCGCAGGTCTTTGACCCATTCACACTGGTTTTTTCTCGGGTCCCAGAACCCTGCACCTGTATTTCTCCTTCTCTGGTCCTCAAGCCCTTCACACTGGCTTTCGTAGCACCTTTAACATCACCGGGCTGACCCTGTACCTTCTGTTTGGAATACCGGTCTCTCACCTTTGGCTCTGGCTTCCCTGCGTCTTCCAACAGTTCTTCTGTACAGCTTCTTGTTTGTGCGTTGCCAAATGCGGCTCCCCAGTACTTCCTGGGAGCCCGGCTGAGCGTACCTGCTGAACCGTCGTCTTCTGCGCTCTTCCACATCTGAAGCCTCAGCCTCTTGTGGCCTTTGGTCAGCAGACCTATTCCAAGCAGGAAGGGACGTCATCTCTTTTTCCACCACGTCCCAGGCAGTAGCTGCAGGTTCAGCTCTTCCTTCTGCACGGTTCTGCCTTGCTCGCAGTGCCTCCGGGGACGGACCGGCCATGTTGTTAGTCCTCCTTCCCATTTTAGGTTCATGGAACACAAAAGCTAGACTGCTCAATACGATGGTCTTTTGAGTTCTTTCTGGTGCAGAGCTTCTTCCTCGTCTCAATATATTGAGTTGACAGTTAAGTGGAGTCAGTCCTGACCTTCCACGTCCCAGTACTAGTGGTACTATTGCTGTAGCAAAAGTACATGGGGGAACTTGTGCGACCAGAGGAAGGAAAAGAAGGCGAGGGAAGAAAGGTGGATGAGGGCGCACTATACCTTGTTAACCCAGTCTGTCCCACCTGTATCGCAGAGGGGGAATCCCTCCCCACGAGATCCACCTGCTGAGTACCACCCCCAGGGTGACGATTGGGCAGCGGCCTTCACCTCCCTGGACTCATGGAAAGGGTCTCCTCTGGAAGAAGATGATCACAGGATTTGTCACAGAAGTAAGAGTACCACAGGGGAAAAGGTGCAGGGCCCCTGAGAGGAAAATGGGCAAAAAGGGTGGAGCTTGGGACAAAAGAATAAAGTCCCATACCTTGGGGTCAAGAGGAATGAAAGGAATACAGACAGAACAAACTGAGATACCAGAAAACATCTTATGACAGAGTCGGATGAAAACAAAGGGAAAAGGGCAAGCCACCCTTTTATAAGCAGAGTGCTATATTCCCCAGAGGGAGTGATAAAGGAGCCAGAGGGGTTAAGGTGATGTTGATAATGAAATGAGTCCACCAAGAGCAGCTCTGATAGGGAGAGGTGGTCTGGAGTGAAACCTCAGAGAAGAAGGAGCTTGAGATAGGGGAAAGTTCGCAGAACCCACTTAAGACTTGGAAAGAGTAAAGGCTGAAACTAAGTGGCAATGTAATAGATATAAAGAAAAAATCCAAACTACAGAGAGAACAGAAAGAGTAACGACAAAAACAACATTTAATCCAAGGAGAAAGTGAGAAAAGGCAAATGCCCTAACTGTGCAAAAAGAGAGAATGGGTCCTAGAGAAAAGGCAGTGTCATGGGCATTAGGCTGGTGAGAAGATAGGAATCTTAGAGATTATTTCGCAGACTATTTCAGTGGGGGACACTTCAAAATCTAACAAATTCATAAACATAGGAATGGGTGAATGCCCTAGGTGTGGTGACGCAGACGCTTAATACTTCCACATGGTCTGGGATTGTTCACTGCTATTGCCCTTCTGGAAGGATGTATGTATGCTATTGTCTGAGATGATGGGCAGAAATATAGACCCTCTGCCCTATGCAATGCTTGTTACATATTTTTAAGCCCCAATTGAAACATATGAGTACATTTGTGGGTCTGTGGTTACTGCTAGCCAAACGCTGTATTCTGTTACAACAGACGAGTGCGTGAGTCCCGACTAAATCGTTGGCTAAGTTTGGTAGACTGGGCTATTGATATGGAGGAGCAGTGGGCTCTCATGCAGCCTGCCACGACTCACCCAAAGGACATGTGGGGCCCACTCAAGGCATACCTCCTGCGTACATCATTCCCACAAATAGCCCTGTGGCTTCACAATCATATTAACTCTGAATGCCTGGTGGCTAGGCCGCCACTTATCTCGTCGGTCCACTGAGTATGCCAGATTGTGTCCCTTCTGGACCGATCGCGCTTAATTCCATATGTAATTTGATTCTCTTTTTCTTCTCTCTCGCCCTTGATATGTCCAATGATTATGAATGTAACGCATGATGCCAAGTGTGTTCATAAAGAAAGTTTGGAAAAAATAAAAATTCATAAACATCCTGGCAAACCAAATAAATCGCTGAGTGAGATATCCTTGCATGCTTCATTTGTAGCACAGTGCAAGATATTGCGCCTGTGTTCACCTTTGCGCCTAGCATTGCAAGGGAAACGCCTTTTATACTGTGTGCCAAAAGGCATCGGTCCGGTGACGGTGTGACCATGTCAAGTGAAATACAGTGAAAGAATAGTGTGACTGCTAGACCCCTAGCCCAAGGAACTTAGCTGTGGCCTTTTGACACATTGAATTTTTCATGCAACTCATCTCCCCTGGAGCCAAAAAGATTTATTTCATCATAGGCCAGGTTTACTAGTTTCACCTGCACATCAGGCGCAAACCCAGATGTGTGCATCCAGAGTAGCGTCCTTATTGCTGACATTCACCAAATCGGTGAAACCAACCTTCTTCTTCGGGGTAGATTGTCCAGGTCAGGTCAGGTCTATGGGGACATGAAAGGTGCTGTGTGACACAGGATAAGGAGAAAACAAACAGGTTTGTGGTTTCAACAATAGCCTAATGGTTGTAAAATGTTGTTAATGCCCAAGAATGGGAGCTAGAACTACACTACCCAAAATCCCAGACTGGTGGTCCTCTTGTCGGCAATTCTATTTACAGCATGCCCCACTCACGCTCTGGTAATTGAGGGTTCCAGCAGAATCACAGGATGGCAAGACAGTGGTAAGGCGAGTACGGGGGTAGTTCCTTCCAAAGGCTTTTAGTAACAGCAGACACACAAACCCGTGCTTTGGGCATGACTTCACACACTGAAGGAGCAAACTACTGGTGCGCTTTCAGAGCGCAAACAAAATAAAACTCAGCTACGTTTATCTCTGAGGCTCTCATCTGAGCTAGTGGGCTGAGACAAATGCAGGATTGTCATAGGATTTCCCAATCAGTGCTAATCATAGTCGGAGACATTTTGAATCGGTACTCAAGAGCAAGTTGTGGCAAACCGTTATAGCAGCTGTAGGCATACCAAAGCATTGTGCAAAAAACGAGTGGCAAAAGCATCGTTTTTTCGGTTACATGTCTGATTAAGGGGAACAGGAGCAAGTGCCAAGACTCATGGCAGTGTAAACAAATAAATCAAGATAACAGAATCGTTGTCTACCATTAGCATGCATGTGACTTATTAGTGCATGTAAAATAATGTTACAAAACAATGCATTTTTACCTCAAACTTTGGAGAACGAAAGGCAAGTGAGTGAGAACTGATCAAAAGTAGAGCAAGCACATGCATGAATGAATGTAGGGTATGCTCTAGCTTATGTGTTGTGCAGGTCTACACATATTTATGATTTTATATATGTCTCTCCAAAATGGGATCAAATTTGGTAGCAAAAATGAAAATCTAAAAGCACTGTTCATTTATGACATTATGGATTTCAAACACAGTACAGCATCTGTACCTGCAAAATCCCACACATTTAATGTGAGTTCTTTCTTTGTGTTTTGCTTTGAGTGCACAGGCCAGTCCTTGACATCAATTCCTACTGTTGCCTTTTTGAGACCCATTTCCAATGGCCTGCACTTCATAAGTTGATGCACCAGTGTCGTTTTTCCACTTCCAGTATTTCCCACAATCATAAGTTTCATTCGGTTATACGGGACAGCCTTTTTTAAGCGTTGCTGAAGAAACCTAAAACATAATTTTAAAATATGTATAGTGTTTTATATTAGTGAAACTGCACCAACACCTTAACTGCATGATGTCAAGAGAAAATAATAAGAAGCACATACCGAATAATGTCTTTGGCTTGGTAACCTAGATGTTTTAGATCCAAATCCAAATTCAGCCCATTCAAAGGAAGGTCCCATACCTTTGTAAGTTTCCCCATTTCATCAGGAAAAGACCTTAATTCCAGATTGTAACTAACATCAAAAGTGGTTAGGTTTTCAAGGAAGCCAATCTCCGGTGGAATCTGCAATAAAAAGAACAGACCCTACATCAGTCAAAGAACATGAGATACAGAATGCATACTCATGAAGACCAAACATCCATTAATTCTTACACACTACCCACATCAATCCACTGGATGCTTTATCACAGCCACAGCATGAATACATACCAGACACTATTGCGTATTTGCAGAGTTTTCTGTTTTCTGCTACATGGGTATCTTAAAAAAGCTACGGGTGAAGTAGAAGTGATCCTCACTTAATAAGGCCAGTTTTTCCATTTCAAAATTGTACTTTCTTTCAGATCAACTTCTTGCTACTTCACTTATAATGCCAAACATAATAAACTTTTTCAGAGTTGGCTAACTGTGACAAAGTTAGTATCCAGAACCAGTCGTAGGTCAAAGAGTATTCTACGGAGAAGGAAGGCAGGCCGAGTGCTACCAGAGTGCTACCTGAGCGTTACTGTAGATTTCCCTGAATACCATCTGACCTAATGAGATTTCACCGTAAATGGTAGGTAAAGTGATATATGTATAGTGCATAATAGGTGGGGTTTAGGGTAAGTATATAAGTTAGGGTAGGGAGTGGTGGGGGTGTTGCAGGGTCTACCCCCTTTATTATAAAAAAAAAAGTAGAAAAAGTAAAAAGTTAAATTCGTTTTTCAGTGAAATGGATTCGGCGAAATCTCCATTAGGTAAAATATTTTCCAAGAAATCATGTACATCCCTACCCAAAGACCATCAAGGGTAGGATTCATCTTGCTTGTCTATGTCCCTGCTCCAAACCAGGTTAAAAAGACCTGAATACACTGGTCCTAGCGGTAATCCTCATTGTATCTCCTTAAATTCAGTACACCAACTATACATGCAGACAGTGGCAGAAACTCAATGGTGTTAGCAGGACATTCAGGATTGAAGTCCTCAGGACACGTGACCATGGGACCTAGGGCTTCAATGCCACTGCATAAGCCAGACATGACTCTAAAACAGAGTGTTATCACTCACAGTGATGTCCGAAAAGCTAAAAAGAACCCTCACAGTCATGCACATATCCGCATGCTCGAGCAATTAAAAATAAGGACCTTAAGTACCCTCAAGCACACCATTTTGCAAGCAAGCATACTGAATGGGATACTCAGAACATTACATTTTTTGGCCTGGAAAATATTCAACTTGCGCCAAGAGGAGGCAATAAGGAACTAATTTTACGCTGTAGAGAATGCTTTTGGCTAAATATATTGGACACGTTATTCTGGATAAAATACAGATACAGAGATGAATCATTACCTGTAACACTATGGGCAAAAGTATTTTGTTTTGTAATTTCAGTTATTAAGAAAGCATTTTCATACATAATGTATTTTATGCCCTGCTCACGATATACCATGTTTATCACGAATGTGTATTAACAGGCTCTACCCAGTATCAAGGCACTCAATCACCTTATTCCAAAAAGCAGAAATAAAATTAGACCAAAACTAACGTTAAGCCAAAGCCAATACAAATCTAGCCTCAAGCAATATAGCCGTGATGCAAAGCCATCGCTATGACATCATCGCGTTATCCTGACGCGATCGCACAACTGCGCCGATATAAAAAGGGCAGCCATCTTGATTTCTTCATTGCAAAAATCACCGCACGATTCACAGAAACACATGGGGAAACCCTCTAAGAGCAACAATTTTTCTAAGTGTTGGATTTCACAAAAATTTTAGGGCCAACATTTAACTTTGACTACCAAGTACTAGTATTTAAAACCTCCTTTCCTTTGAGCAAGTTTCAATAATGTAATAGGCAATCGAGTGCAATTGTTCAGGGGCAGGGCCTAAAAACAACCACATATCTTTGTCTTTTTTCTATAACTTTCAGATCAGCACTATTCCTCCTGATGAACCACATGAACCAATGCAGGGAAACACTTTTTGAGGATGTTATTTTGAAGAAATTACATTATAATTTGAGAGGATGTTATTTTGAAGAAATTACATTATAATTTGAGAGGATGTTATTTTAAAGAAGTTAAATAAAAATTTGAGGATCTTACAATACAATTGAGTGTGCCACATCTGGCAATTTATAATCTTTTTCTTTCCAACTTTGAACTTTGATATTAAAAAAGTTAAATTGGCGCAACAAATGGATTCCGACCCTCTTTAACATTTCAGTTTCTTTCTACTGTGCAGCCTTACTAGTAGGGATCCTTCATTGCTGCCTTTTACTATATTAAGATACCAAATTATTATTTTCACCATTAACCAATAATAAGGGATTTGCCCACGGTTGCCTTAAGGCTGCTTTACTTACTTCACAATTGCTTTTTTAAGCCTTGCAATATGCTGCACCGTATCCATATGTATGTAAACAGTGTGTTAGCACTAAATAGAACACAGAACAATTTGCAATCGAATGTCCAAAATGCAGCGCCTTGTAGGCCAGCGCGAATCCCAATATTAATCACATCCTAGAACAAATCTTTGTTTAAACGTACACACTTTGCTTTCTACTGTTGGGAAATTGTTGTGGTGTTAATTATTCTACTATTGGCTTTCTGAATAGGTACTTTAGTGCCAGCAAATATCCTGAAAAATGTTTCAAAGAGAATGTGAACAAGCTGCTGTCAAGACTACAATATGTCAACATCATGTCTTTTTTTATTTAGATCGCTACGCCTGTAAGAAACAATCTGGTCTTCTCACAAATGGTGCTACCCCCTTAAGAAAAGTAAAATTTTAGCAAAAAACCAGACCAGCACACTTACAATCTACACGGCCAACTGAATAATCCCAAGAAATGACTCCAGGAATAAACACTTACTTTAATTCAGTTTGTAGTTGATTTGATCACATCTGTTTACAACAAAAAACAGAAAGGTAAGAGAAGGAAGCTGGAAGTCGATACTTGGTTAAAGAAAAAGTTGCACCCTACTTGGTGCCTCGGATACCAGATTTTTCTTGAGGAGTAACAGAAAATGAATCCGTAAAATGCAAGCGTAAACATTTCACTCATTCATTTTATGTTGCTCCTCATTTTAATGCTGTTATATGAGAGGGAGGCAAGAGGGGAACATAATCTAATCTCTGTTTTTCTCCTCCCAGATGTCTTCCATCAGACAAATGCAACAGCATTTAAACCAGCAAAAAGCAGACAGATTCCGTAAATATTAATTGTAAATGCTTAAATGCTACTTACCAGCAGGTGGTGTTTACTCAGTTTGCACTGTGGAGTGCAAAAGGAAGGCTTAAAAGGTGATTGTGCTTGCAGTTTAGACTCGCTTTTGCACGTCACTGTGCAATTCACAACAAGATTGGTAATGCCAAGAGTTTGGGCTTTTGTGTAGGCATGGGAAAGGCACTTGTCAGGTACTGCTGTAGTGGTAGCAAATGGCTATTGATGGTAGCAAGTGCAAAATGGTGCAAATACATGGGCATCTAATAGCAGTGCCTGGCAAATGCCTAATATTTATAACAAAAGCCAAAACTGTTATGTTTGTTTTTAACAGGATTTCAGTGAAGGACACACCTAGTGCTTATAAATAGAGCTGAAGCCAGACCTGTTTAAGACACGTATTACACCAGTATGGTGTTTGTAACTCCAATAAAGTAATTAACTGTCAGAAGACCGCTTTGGAAAAACACTAGCAGGCACGTCAAGTGCAGAGCTGGTAAGGCTTGATCAAAGCGAGATTCAAGAGTTACCATGAGGAGGTGTTTTGAACTGTGTGGGAATGGCCATAGGGATTAGCATGGCCACGGGCAGTCAATGGGTGGCAAATAGTCTAACACCACCTACGAGCTGTGTGTCCTTCCTCATATGCCATGTCTCCCTATTTGTACTCTAATGCAATAGTTTTTTGTAGGTGGAGCTAAAGTGCCCCCTAATTGCCCAAATTAACAATTGCATGGAGTGCCAAAAGAGGCATTCCGATCTGCACATTTTACAGGGGCTTGATCATGAGCTCACTATCAGTTGTGCCTGTGCTGAAAAGGCCAACTGTAGGATTAAAATGTAATACTTGATTTAGGCTCATGTATTTTCTGTCTTTGGGTGAATGATCCCCGTGGAAAATTAAATTTTTCATAAAAGCTCTGCTAGCCAATTTACTTGTAACCACTGCTTGCATTAAATGAGGTGTATGCCGTGAGCAATGAATCTTTTTGCTTTTGTGCAGTCATGGGCTAGGCATTTGCCAGGCTCTGCCATAACATCATAAGGTGGTAATAACTGGAAAATGGTGTGCCTGAGCATATGGTGTCAGTTCTTGGAAAATGTCTATACACAAGCCAAAGCTGTTGGCTTTGTCAATGTTTGGTCAATCCTATTAATTGGCCCATTAACATTGAGTTAATGTTGCTTCCACCTACAATTCCAACATCACAAGTAACTGTGTGTAATTACATTGTAGAGAGAAAAGAAATTCTATGAAAAATAATTTATATTAACAATTGTTCATCCTAGTAGGGTCGGTTGAGAGGTGTCAAAATAGCCTTTGAGAATGAGCCGAGTATGTATTTATTTATTCTCCCCCCCCACCCCCTAAGTGTTTGCATTTAGGGCTTCAATGTAATAGGTTTCACATTACAGGAGTCGCTTATCTGCACCCCCACCTCAGGGAGTGTTTGTATACTGCTACAACTACTTTAGGTTTTATCTATGAAACTGTATCAAGTTTTCTTCAAACTAGCTTGGGACAGGTAACTCCACTAATTACATAATTTTGTTAAGTTATATTATTTTGTCTCAATTAACACAAATTGAAACAAAATTTATGGAAAGAGAGGACATTTCTAAATCCATTGAGGGTGGGTTCGGAGTCTCAATATGTGGAGTGCATTCAAGATTCTGGATCCAGCAGCCAGGGGAGAACAGCACTAACTTACATTGCAGTGTGCACTACCACAATACAGTGGTGCTGCTTTACTGTACAGACAACCATTTACCTAGGTCTACTTATTAATGACAAACAAAAATAACAGCTGAGTGGAAGCCACCCAACCTGGTGCATGTAGTGGCCCTCACTAAATGCCTACCGTGCCAAACACTATCTTTAGCCCCTCCTGTAGAAAACAAAAGTGCACACACAATATAATACGCCGTTTTGGGGGCCGAATCCAGTGTTAAATAGCTTGCCACAGGATAATGTAATCAACCTCCTCCATTCCAGAGGAGGATTATGACTGGCATGGCGGCCTGACCCAGCTAATAATGGCCTGCTAGCCCAAGTTGATAGGCCAGAGGGTAGCAAGGCAGGCTTGCTGGTGTTACTAGGTAACTCAGACCACTGAAACTGTCATTAATGATGCAATAAAGGCTTTAACGTTGGACGATGGGCAGACACTAGAGCAAGAGGAGAGTGTGGTAATGGGTGGAGTGTGTCAGGGAAGCAGAGGGAGCGCAGTGGAATGGGCAGGCAATCAATCAAAATGAAGGCCATTATCACCCAAATCATCCCATGATCCGAGCAAGCTGACTGGCTATGCCCTGTGCACTGGGTACCAACATTTGTTAGCGGTTTTATTTGCCCTGATTAGTAGATGTTGTGATGGGTCAGGACACAGACACAGGGACAATTGAGCTAAAGTTACGCGCAACATTCCAAACAAGAGCATGGGGAAAAGCCTCCAACAGGGACACCTGGGAAACAGATAATTAAATGTTCAAAGTGAGGCTCTAGGCCAAATCGAAGCAGTGGATCGGGAAAGAAAGGTGTTCCGCCAGGTGTGGAACACAAATAAGGCAGGAGCCCACATGAGCTGTACCAAGACAGAAGAACCAACATTGCTCCGAAGCTCGATGACTTCTCAACTGTGTAAAGAGTTTGTAAAGTGTGGTCAGCATTCAAACCATTAATACAAAGAGGGAAACAGAAGTACTTCGGCATCAAATTCCTACCATCCACGTCTTTCATGTGTGCTGAATGGGCATGAATCATAACGTTGTGAATGCACAGTACACAATTCAGACCATCACCAACCAGGGTGCAGTGCCATGTTGCAAGGCATGCTGTGGAACATGCTGTGGAACCTGCAGATATAACCGCAAATGGTAGAAAGCCAATTATAAGGTATCCGTCAGCTTCAGGCACTGGGCAAAAGAATGCCAGGGAGCTGGGCAGAATGGGTAAAGCTTAACATGAGTTAAGTTAATCACTTTCTGCGTTTCTGTAAAAGTTGGCAGCATGTTTGGAAGTTGCCATGTAAAACCACTTTGCTTATCACTGTATCCTCTTTTAATTATATAAAGTCCCATTGCTCTGTTACGGACGGTAGTGTCTTCTGTGAAAGGCTGAGGAATCAACAGAGGACTTACAGCCTGATTTCAAGTTCCAAGGGTCTTTAAGACAGCAGAAAGCTAAGGGATTAGGTTTGACTGAGATCATTGGGAGCAAAACAAAATCAAACTCCCTTTAAGGACTGTGGTTCTTAGTCCTTCCCTCTCTTCCTTGAGCTCGGAACTCATGGGCATTTAACTGCTGCATCCTTCTTTCTTGGCTGAGAAGTCTTAATCAGGATTTTCCTTGTCTACTTCTCGTCCTGAACACTCATGACAACCGTGAAACTGCGTTTTCAGGACAGTGCCAGTCATCCGACTAAAATCCTGGGGGCAAGATTGCATTCAGCCAAGGGGCACTTGTGCTATAACCCTCTCTTGGGCTGTTGTTGACCATCTGGACTCCGTCTTCTCCAAGTTAGACATCTCCTCAGAAACCAAGCTCTACCCCAACCTTTTCTCTTTTCCTTCCTTCACAGCACTTCTCCTTATCATGCTCTGTGCTGATGTAATCTCTGCTTCCCTACTCAACATTTTTTCCACACTCTAGTGTGGCTCTTTTTACACTGATCCTGCCCGGTTCACCACTTGCTCTTTTCTCTCCTGCTCTTCTCCATCCTACTATTCCACATATCCTCCTCAATGTTCTTCTGTATCCCAAGAGTTGCCTCCTTCACTCTTCCTTTCTCTGATAATCTCTGCACCACCTCTCCTCCAATGCATTGTTGCTATTGTGACACATCTTGCCATTTTTTCTCTGATCTTCTCACCACTCCCTCTCAGATTCCCTACTCATTAAACAACCACCTCTCGCCAATGGTCTCACAGCCGCCTCAGCTCTTCTGTAACCTTCTTTCCTCCCCTCTGTGATATACTCATAGCTCCCCCAACTCAATTCCACCCTCTCGTCCAATGTTCTCAGCCTCTCCTCTGCTCCCCTATCACCCCTGCCTTTTCTCTCTTGGGTTTTGCCCTCGCCATCTTCCTGCTTCCCTCTTGGCATTGCTGCAACATGCAGTAGCTCACTCCGCTAGCCTCCCACTCCCACACTTTTCATGACTTTTTACCACCTTTTAGATCAGAGCAACTGCATGAATAACTGCAGCTTTGGGCTAGTCGCAAGCAAGCTCTGATTGTCCAGCTTGCGGAGGAACTACCAAAGCCCGAGCTGCTGTACTTGAGATGTGTACATCAGCGTGGGTCCCATGGTCCTGAGCTTTAACATTCATGGCCACTAACTTTAATTTATCCTGCTGTTTGGGATAGGGGGAGAATCACAGATGTTGACACTTTGGCACCCAGTTTGTTGGCGTCTTTTAATTTCAATGTTCCAATTTATGTTCATCTACTTTGTACTGTGCCGAATCCCCACCGAAGATATTTAAAAGTGTCGCAATCTGCTGGAGTGAAGACTCGCAGCTGTGCGTGAGAACACATCTTGCAGGTGTTATGCTTGCTGAAGTGAAGAAGTTGTCTTATTGCCACTGTTCAGGTCTCAGGAACCCATGGTAGTGGTTTCCACAGGTATAGGGACACAGACACTGACTATGTACATGAAATATATTTGCCCTTGCTTCAAACTGAGTTCACGTTTTTTCTTTTCTCCGATTAACACCTGTTAGAGACACTTTACTGGGGTCTGTACCTTTGCTGAAAGGACTTTGCTCATCACCAAATCAAACAGGGCCTTCACGTCTTACTGTCTGTGGGAATTGGTCTTTACCCAGGATGGCAAAGGGGATCCTGAGCTCATGCGAGTACAGAAACACAGAAAATGAGCATATGAACCCCTCTATCGAACGGTATCACCCCATTACTTTGCAGACCATTACTGCGAAGTAGAAAACATTGAATAATTTAAAACAAATCTATGCGAAAATATAGATGGGGGGGGTTGGGGTATTCATTAAATTGGGGGAACACGGGGGTGCTGCTGCGGTCTCCCCCCCGCATTTATTTTGGCATATATTTGTTGTAAACAATTCAATGTTTTCGCATTTACAGTCATGGATGCAAATGCGTAGATCCTATCCAACACAGGATATTCTGGGTTTCCCCATATCTTTCCCAGTGGAGTAGTGGGAATCTATGGGGAGTGAAAGCACAGCTTTTCAGAGTTCTATTACTATTATTTGCAGCCAAGTCACCCCTGCTGTGCTTCCTGAATCACACATACACGGGGAAGTTCTTGCTCATATTTACCTTTGTCACTAATGATATCCAATATGCTGTCTTCATTGGAGTTGCGGGGTTGAGTTAATCTAAGGCTGGCAATTCACTGGGAAGCCGGGGGATTCTCAGTGTACTTCCTCAATGCCCTAGTTCACAGAATGGATGGCAGTGCCCAGACCTCTACCGTCACCTCAGTCCCATCATTCAACATTTTACATGGGACCCTTCAGAAACATTTTGCTAGCAAGAGTTGATTGTGAGGCAAACCTGCCTAGCCCCAAGACTACAAAGTGTCCAACTTTTACAGCAGCACTGGCTTGGAACTCATCAGCACTAGCTACATAAGTAGTATTGGAAGCAAATATCGTATGTTCTATTGTCAGTGATCCTATTAGCCATGGTTTTTGTGCCATTTTTTTCCCAGTGCCAATCAATGGTCCCCCCCCCCACCCTTCCCTTTGTTTCTTTCACTCTCAGGAAGCTGGCATCCATTTCGAATGGCGATTGAGGATGGAGGGCGTCATGTTTCCTCAGCACTCCAGGAACCCATCCATACCTGTAGCAGAGTTGGCTAATTGCATGGTACCAGACAAACCAGGAACCTCTCTGGGAATGCCCAAGTGGCAGTGTTAGATCTATATCAGCTTATAGTTATCTAGGTATTCCAAGGGGAACCTCCAGTTCCTCTTCATTTCATAATTGTTCTTACATTGAAGGTCATTCCGTCTTTGTCTGGAATCATTTCCCAACCACCTATTTTGAGTCTTGATCCTCCTTTTGGCTGGTCACTGGCTTCTCCCTGCGACTTGACCATCCATTCTGTGCAGAAGACATCCAGCTATCGTTTTGGCTGTAGTGTTTCCCGACTTATCGGGTTGCTCCTCTACACCAGAAATTTATTTTTGATGCATTCTTCAATTGCACCATACCTTCAGGGCTTTCTCACCATCTGCTCCAGCCATCTTCCCATGTGCCATGAGCCCTTTCAACAATAGAGGTGCTGTCGATCATGAAGCCAAGCAGGATAACAACACACAGGACTAGTCAGGGGGTTATACAGAATTGTTTTGCAAAACACTCAACTGATTGCCAACTGTTCTTTTTAGCTTGTAGGCTTCCCACTTAGCCCGTCTAAGAATTCTTTGGGTTTCTAGACCTCAATCATTTCGAAGGTTTTCAATCTCCCTACAGGTTTAACTGTAGACAAAACAACTTAAACGCAGAATAGAACAGATCACTAGACCACTTGCGCCACACCTTTCATGATATTAATGTCTTATAAGATTGTTCCACAGAAGCTGACAAATCAGTTCCCTGATACGGGTCTGTAATTCTGGGATGGTAATAACTCAGCCCACACACACACAATATACAGTACACCACAAATGTAGAGCTGCAGTTCACAAAGTCTGTGATCTTAAATTCCTCATCTATATTAATCTTGATATTTTTACATTCCTTGGTGTATCGACACATGCTACACTTTCCACATTTATGGAACCCACTTAAATGTTGATGTAGCCACGTCTTGGGGATTCCAATGGTCTCAGAAAAGGACTTAATTGAGTTCTTAGGTTAGGTACCTTGGTGTATACCATGTTAGACCTAATAGTAAAATAGTTACTCAAATCTGAATCTATTATCAATATTTTCCAATGCTTCTGAAAAATATAGTTTTTCAGCAGTATATTGGGGGATCATTCTCAACTTCTCTCACCTCAACCCACGTGTGATTTGGCATTTTGGATCCTATGTTTTTTATTATTTATTACAGTTTATGTTTGATGATGGAACTATATTATGTGGTTACCTTTTATAATTTGTATCAATGTATAATGCTCCTGTAATTTGATGCCCCAAATATGAAAATATACTGCCTTATGTTTTTGGAACTTTAAAAAAATATATATTTTGTCAAAATATGGATATGTTTGTTGCCACTGTAGCCCTGAGGAGGACCTTGTTGAGAAGGATGCAACAGGTGTTGGCAAACCGTTGGCATATTCGTAAAAGAGCAATTTTTATAAAAAAAAGATTTGTCAGTTTCTGTGAAAAAAATCCTAGAAGACATAAGTATCATGAAAAGTGCTCGGTTCTATTTTTTATTTGTAGTCACATTGGCTTTGCGTCACTTTATTAGATCAATGCAAGCTTATAACGTATTAGAAATAATACAGTTTTGGATCAAGTAGAATTAACAATCCTTATAAGCATAGGTAGGGAGAAGCTCAGTGAAGTGCACACCAATGTTACTTTACAACTTAAACACAGGATTGTTTCTCCAGTATAGACCAGGTCTCTGGAAAAATATCAAAATCCTCAATAAAGCCAAAAAACCTCTGGATGAAAGTAAAAGTCTTCTGATGTAACACAAAGTCTCTCAATACGGCAAGCCATACTGGAACTATCTCAGCCAATAAAAGTATGGTGTTAAGTCACCTCACACTAATTTCTTGGTCTGTTTGGTCAAGTCGGTTTCTTCTCATCCTGAGTTCTCTGGGTCTATTTGTGCCTAAGGTGACTTGTTTGTTTTATACTCTCCCCTCCCGTTGCTCTCCTTTAAACCTCCTTAATGCTTCTCAGCTGATACTACTCGAGTTTAGGATAAGCCTAATCCATTCTCTTGATTACCCCTCCAACCTCCTCTCGCCCTCTGGCTCTTGTGGTGCACCTAGCAAGGTCGTCACTGATTTCCCAGAGAATATCTCCACTCTTGTAGCCAGGCAAAGGCAGAAGCTCCCTGACTCTGACCTTGGGGGTGGCTATCTGCTGGAGAACCACATGGGTGAAGAGCACACACTGGGAAATAGGGGCGATTCAACAGAAGAGACATGGTATACCTCCCCATCTCTAGGGGATAATGCCATCCATTTATGTCCATCTAAATCTATGTATGCCATACTGTGATATGGAACATCCCAGTGAAGGTAACAATCACCCATTCATATCCTTTTGAGAAAGCTGGGACGAGGAGGATGGATTGATTAATGAAGTTTACTTCGACTGCAAAGAACAACGTGTGTACTAGTTGTTGGGGGATTGAAAACCGGCAGTGGAAAACCAAGATGGAGAGGAGGAGAATTAATTCCCAATGTTGGTCAGGACGTGAGAAGGAAGCAGAGTGTGTTGCTGAGCCACAGCGAGCCTGGAGACATCATCCGGAGCAAGCCTGGGGGGGTGCCTTCCTGCTGCAGCACCGGGACCAGAGAAGGCTGCTGGAAGGAGGCAGATTGGGAGCGTAAGCCTGGAGGACGATAATATGGCAGTTTGAGCCGACTGTAGGAGGCAGACTCAGTGGACGCAAAGGACGACAAAGCCACCAAAGAAAGCAGGTAAGCCTGCACAGAAAGGTTGGGAAGCCGGGGCTCCTTGTACGGTCTACCGTGTACAGGAAAGAGTACCAAACAGAAGCTGGAGAAGCTCGAACAGGGAGATCGGAACCCTGGGACCGTGTTTAAAGGTCCAAGACCTGTATAGAAAAGAGACTGAGAACCATTGTAAAATTGGAAAGTGAGTTGAAGCTAAAGCCAATATACTTGGGAATGTGGATAGAAGTACATATAATGTGGAAAGGCCTGGCAAGTAATTGTACCAGGCACAGAAAGTAGCACATCTGGGACTCGCACCCAAGTGCGACTGCACAAGGAGAAGATATTGAAAATACAATTCAGTGGAAGGGAAAGTCCCTGAAAATAATTCGCTGTGAATTAAAGTGTTAGAGTCCTGGCAGGAGAGTATGCCAGCAACCAAATGCAAGGAAATAATAAACTATGTATAAAGGAAAATAAAGGGAAGAACCATACCCTTTTAAAGTAGAGAACATTGCAATTGTAATCCAGGGGAAGAGTAAAACCCCTGAAGGTCTTTTGTATGCAATTGGTACAATGTCCTGCCAGGAGAGTACACCAGGTGATGACTGGAAACTAATGGTGAACTGTACGAATTGAATCAAAATGGGAATGGGATAGTAATCAGGAGGAGAAAGCCTCCCCTGAAGTGTATTGAACTTTGATTTATTTATTTGCAACTTGTATAGCTTTGCTTTGTACTGCTGGAGAATAGCTGTAGGTGGCAGCTAAAAAGACATTGCCCTTTTCATATTATATTACGCTTAGCATGTGATGAGGTTTAGCATGTGATGGTTAGGTTAGGGTTTTGGACAGCGGACGGAGGACTTCTTTTACTTTGGACATTCTGGCAGTAACCTTAAGTTTTGTTGAGGCAGGGAATCCCCTCAGTCAAGGAAAGATAGGACTTCATCAACCGCCTATCTTTTAGTTTATAAAATAGAAGTATATAGCAACTAAAATAATGCCTGTCTGTCCCACTCTTACTCTCGACTCTTCACACTGTCCATCAGTATAGCCTCCAACCACCTCTTGTTTTTCAACTTCTTCTTGTTCTCCTCCCCCTTTCTAATCCCCTACTTTTTTGGCTTTCTCATTGGCCTTCTTTTCCACACCTACCTCTTCCCATCCCCCCCCAGCTGCACTCCCCACTCCTCTCTGCCTTTATAATCTTTCTGTTGGTCTTTCTTCCCATGCATCAGGTTCTCCTCTCCAACTCTTTTTCATTGGATCCTTATCTGGCCCTGCCCTACAGCCTTCTCCTATCCCCTCTCTGGGCTTCTGTCTCCAGGTTCCTTTTCTCTGGCTCCCAACAACTACTCTGTTTCACCAACTCCTCCCAACATCCAAACTACAAAAAGTCTCTCCTGACTCTTATAACAGTCAGAAACCACCCTCAGGAACTGCTTCTGCATAACCACATCCACCTGGATACACGTATTAGGGCTGACACGCTACTGATCTGTTTGAAAAAGAGTGTGTCTTCTCTGCCTCTGCTAGCCCACTCTGGACCAGCAAAGCAGACCACGACTAAATCAAGGCCAGCCACCATTTTAATTGTAGGAGTGGGATCACTTCTGGCACGCCCATGATCTGCTACTGCATTCAGCGCTACTCCATGGCATTTCTAGGTAAGAGAATACGTGTTTGCTGGTACATGGTCGTTAGTGAACCTATGTCCTCTCCAGGGCTCAACATTCTCTAACTGATCAATGTGTCCCTTTGATATCTGGAACTCACTGCTTAATGCCATATGACTTGTACACTCCTTATTCTGAAATGTTATATATGTTTTTTCTATCAGGATTGGGGTCTCACCCTGCTGGTAGGCATGGGTAAATGTGCTGGTTTAGAAGTCTCAGGTGTGCAGACTTAACAGTTCCTCACCAGGTTAAGAGCTCCTCAGAGTGACATGTAGAAAGTTGAAGTCTTGATCACAAGCCCCTGCCACACAAGTGGGGTATGCTAGTAAACGCCAGGGGGACCTTACCCGCTCCAAACCAGGGCACGGTATGCCTGAGCGGTTAGTGGAACCTACACCAGGTCTTCCCCACCTTTTAGTCCAAGTGTCAGGCTGGAGATGTCATCACATGGCACAGGGTACAGAATAGATGATGTTGCTTAAAAGAAATGAAGAGAAGAACCAAATTATATCCCCGGTAGTTCAGTAACTGCTATTGAATTTGACCAACTCCATTCTGTTGATTGACTTGGCTCTAGTTGAATTTCAGCAATTGAGCACTTATAGTTGAAACATTTTGATGGTACGTATTATTCTCACCAGCTTGAATAGGTGAGGGTCTGTTGATGCCTCTTAAGGGTGCAAGAGAAAGTGTTTATTTTAAAAAAAGTGTGTGTAAAATACTAGACGTGGAGTACATAGGAGTTCTGTACTTTCATAAAACTGAACTCCACAGCATTCAATAATTTGTGGACAAATGATTGTAGGCACATTCCAAGTGTCATGCAAATTCTGAGGAAATTAACTGAATCAAGATGTGCATACCATAGAGAAATAAGAATAACTGATGACAAAGTAAACACATCTAAAAACTGAGAAACCTAGAGGTACTCTCACATCTATTTCCCTGGGATCTTCTGTTCAGGTGGCCAGGAAAGGGCCACAGCTTTTGGATCCCGAATCTGGGGTGGACAAGCGAGCGAGGATCACCTGGCTGGTGGGTCCTAGGGGATTGGAGAGAGGGTAGACAAGGTATCCCCCATTCACTAACACCAACGCTCCCCCAGTCTTCATGGGGTATTGTCAATCTTATCCCACCCTTCAATGTAGTTTCCCACCAAATACTGCGAACATGAAGAGGAAACTAAGAGTAGTTCACACTTTCTATTGAAAACACCACTTAAGTACTGGGACGAAGAAGAGGAGCCTGGAGGCTTCGAGTAAAGAAGATCAGGCATGTCACACTAACAGGCTTATACAGGGTAGGGCAAATTAATTTAACTCACTTCACCTGCAGCCTGTTAAGAATGGAAAAGGAACAAGTTACTTACCTGTAACTGTTGTTCTCCAGCATGGGTCTGGCATGGATTCACATGCTCATGAATATAAGAATACATAGCAGTATACACATGCACAACCACGGGAGGTGGCAAGGCTCAACATTAAGCATTACATAAAACTCAACATTAAGCATTTCTTACCTCCTCACCAGGCTCACCTTAAGCGAACAGGTTGCGCAGCACTGCTGGGCTGACCCTGGACTCCTCCCTGGAATCCCGGTCGACGCAGTAGAATCTCGTGAAGGTGTGCGTCGACCTCAACGTAGCAGCCCTGCAGATGTCCAGCAGGGGCACACCAGACAAGAACGCTGTGGTAGCAGCGACTGCTCTGGTCGAATGGGCTCTTGGACGGCCGGGCAACGGTCGGTTCGCCAAACCGATGACAGTGCATGATGCAGCCGGAGAGCCATCTGGAAATGGAAGGCTTCGAGAGAGCCTTCCCTTGGTTCACAGGTCCAAAGTTCACAAACAGCTGTTATGTCCTCCGAAAACTCTTTGTTCGGTCCACGTAGAACTTCAGCGCTCTAGCTACATCCAGCGAGTGCAAAGTCCTCTCGGCCGGCGACAAAGGTGACGGGAAAAAGACTGGTAACACCAAGGGCTCGTTGAGATGGAAGTCCGACGGCACCTTGGGCATGAAGGAGGGGTGCGTCTCCTCACCACTACCCTTGTATCGTGAAAGGTCAGGTATGGAGGCTTGCAGGATAGTGCCTGGATCTCTCCCACGCATCGTGCAGAGGTGATGGCCACCAGGAACGCTGTTTTCCACGACAGAAACTTCAACAGGGCCGAATGCAATGGCTCGAATGGCGGACCCATGAGCCTGGTCAGCACCACGTTGAGCTCCCACGCCGGGTCTGGCGCCTTCACCGACGGAATGATTGAAACAGTGCCTTTATAAATTCCTTATCCAGGCGATGAGACCGCAGGGATGACCACCCTGTAGTCCTGGTATATCGGGAAATCGCTGCCAGGTGTATCTTGATTGAAGCATGAGATAGTCCAGTTTTGGCTAGTGACAGAAGGTACGGCAATACTTGAGGGGCCGTAATCCGCAGAGGGTTCATCTTCTGTGCACGGCACCAGATCGAGAACCTCTTCCACTTATGTCTGTAGCACTTGAAAGTTGAGGACGCCCTGGCCTTCGCAAGAACCTCTGCAGTCGGCCGGGATATCTTATCCTCCAAACTCTAGTGCTGCAGGAGCCAGGCCTGCAAATTCAGCGACTCCGGGTCGTGATGAAGAATTGCGCCTCCTTCTCTGGAGAGAAGATCTGCGTCCGTCGACAGCTTGACTGGTGGGGGCGCTGACAGGTCCAGAAGGTCTGGGAACCAGATCTGTCTCGGCCACGCCCTTGCGACGAGGATCATTCTGCACTGGGACCTCTTGAGCTGGTGATGAGTATGAGCAGCAACGGCAATGGAGGAAACGCATATAGGAACAGGCCGTCCCAGGGGAACGAGAAAGCATCGCCCATGCTCCTGGGTTGGGGAAACCTGCTGGTGAAACTCTGGCACTTGGAGTTCGTCACCGTCACGAACAGGTCGATCTGGGGTTTGCCCCATCGATGAAAGTGTCAGTCCACTTGATCCTGGCGTAGTTCCCAGTCGTGGCACGAATGCAGCTCTCTGCTGAGTGAGTCGGCGATGGTGTTTTTTATCCCTGCCAGATGAAACGGCACCAGAAACATCCCTTGAGCAACGGCCCAATGCCACAGGTCCTGGGCTTCCTTGGATAGGGCCGGGGATCTGGTTCCGCCCTGCTTCCGGATGTAGAACATCGTGGTGGTGTTGTCGGTGAAGATCCTCACCACCTTGCCCTTGAGGGACGGGAAAAAGGACCCGAGGGCCCAGAACACTGCCCGGAGCTCCAGAAAGTTGATGTGGAGCGGCTTCTCCTCCGGAAGCCAAAGGCCTCTCGCGTGAAGATCTCTGGTGTGGGCTCCCCACCCCTCCAGGGAGGCATCCGTCATCACCATCACCTGGTGGGCCGGGGTCTGAAAGTCTGTCCCCGTCGCTAGATGAGCGCGGGTGCCCCACCACCGGATTGCTCGTCGTAAGGTCTCATTGAGAGGGATCCTATCCTCGAAGCTGCCCGTCGCTTGAATCCAGCGGGCGTCGACGAACTCTTGTAGAGGGCGCATCCGAAGTCTGCACAGGTGCACAAGATAAATGCAAGAGGACATCATCCTGAGGAGGGACTTGATGGACCTCACTCTGGCCACGTCTGTGGCCAGCAGACGCTGCACCTTGCCTAGGATGGCCTTTGTCCTTTCTCCAACGGCAAGGCCAGACACGCCACTGTGTCGAGCTTGGCTCCCAGAAACAGTGCGACTTGAGAGGGGACCAGGTGGGACTTGGGGAAGTTGATGGAGAACCCCAGGTCCGTGAGCAGCCGGACTGTCTTCGCCGTGTGTTCTACAGCGAGCTCCCTTGTCCTTGCGCGGATGAGCCAATCATCCAGGTAGGGGATCCCCTGCAGGCGCAGCCGCGCCACCACTGGAGTGAGGCACTTGGTGAAAACCCTGGGTGCCGACTTCAATCCGAACGGGAGGGCCTTGAACTGGTAGTGCTGCCCCTGGACCACGAACTGGAGGAACTTCCGGTGTCCTTTTAGAATGGGAATGTGAAAGTATGCATCCTCCAAATCCAACAGGAAATCGCCCTCCTCCAGCTGTCCCAGCACGTGCTGGAGGGTGACCATACGGAAATTCTGTGCCTTGATGTACTTGTTCAGTCGTCGCAGGTCTAGGATGGGTCGCCACCCTCCTGTCTTCTTTTTCACAAGGAAGTACCTTGAGTATAATCCGGAGCCCCGGAGCCTCTTTGGGACGAGCTCGATGGCACCTTTCTTGATCATCGCCCTTAACTCCAACAGCAGTTGAGGGACGTGGTTTTCTTTCCTGGCCACGGGAGGAATGCGGGGGCACTTTTTTAGAAATCCGAGGGCGTGCCCTTGGGCCAGGGCATCCAGCAACCAACGGTCGGTGGAGATGGGCTCCCACACGCTGACGAACTTCACCAGCCGGCCTCCCACCGGGGTGCTTCGGTGGAGGCCTGAGGCCACGGTCGGTTCAATCTTGCTTGGAGGCCGCCTTGGCCTCCCTGGCAACGACGGTGGGATCCACCCGACTTGCCTCGTCCTCTATAGGCTTCCTGCGACGAGGAGCGGGCCGCTTGGCGGTACGTAGAGGAGCCACCGGCGAATCCCTTGGAGGCACCCTGCTTGCCTCCGGAGCTCCGAAAGGACGGCCTTCGTTGCTGGAGAACTCCCAGGACCTTAGCTGTCTTTGTGTCCGCCTTGATGGCTTGGAGGGACTCATCCACTGTTTTCCCAAACAGGTTGTTCCAGTCGAACGGCATGCCCAAAACCTTGGCTTGTACGTCCTGGCGGAAATCCGTCGCCTTGAGCCACCCTCGTCGTCTGAGGCAAACGCTGTTGCCTAGCTGGCGGAAACTGGTGTCGGCAATGTCCGTTGCCACCGTAATGGCGTGGTCCGACACCACCTCACCTTCTTGCAAGATCTCCAGGGCCTCAGCCCTCTTTTCGTCCGGTAGGAAGTCCAACAGGGGGGCGATCTTGTACCATAACTCCCTGTTGTAGCGGGCCACAATCGAGGGCGTTGGCCGCCTTAATCGTTGTTGCCGTCGACGAGATAACTCGTCGTCCCATTGCATCAGCTTCTTTCCTTCGCCGTCTGGCGGGGAAGTTGACGTTGAGGCCGATGCCCACCCTGCTTTCTTCTTGGCCGCCGCTGAGACGACCGTGTCAGGCGTCGGTTGTGCCCTAAGGCACAAAGGTGCCACGTCGGGGACCCGGTACTTCTTTTCATACCGATCCCTCTTCGCAGGAGTCGTAGACAGGTTCCTGAGAAGGGTGAGACCCTCGTCCCAGATGTCATCCAGCAGAGACACGGCGAGGACTGTCTTCCTCTTGGCCTCGCGCTGTTGGTAAAGGAAACCTTCCTCCTCCTCTTTGGGGCAGAGCTGAAAAACCTCAGTTGCCCTGGCGATCATAGCATGGAAAGACCCAATCTCGTCGGGTGGGGAAGCCCGGGCTGGAGGCGATGGGAGCTCCGTCCCCTCAGTGCCACCGTCGCCATCCGTAGCCATCCTGGCCGTGTCCGTTCCCGTGTCATCCCCAGGTACGGGGGACGTGGGCAAAGGCTGAGCAGGCCGCGAGGGCTGAAAAGGTGGTGTTGAATGGGTCCATCTTCTCTTGTTTGGGGGACTTCCCGACAGGCCTGGCTCTGGCTCCTCCTTCGCGCCTGGTTCCGGCTCCTCCGTCGGTGGTAGGGGCAATCTCATTCTTATCTCCGAACATAAGGATTGTATTGCCAACAAAATGGCCGCCGAGTTGTCCTGCGGCTCCGGAAGCGACGGGGGACTAGGAACCTCGCTGGCGCCGCCGTCGCTCTCGTCGTCCCCTTCGTCGGGAGCCCTCCCGTGGGACCGGGCCTCTTTGACGCCCACGTCGCGGCCCTCCAAGACTTCAACCAGTTTCTCCTCGGAGGCTGTGTCTGTGTCCACAATGGCCACCGGCTTCCCCCCTCTTTTTCCGCCGGGGTCTTCACTGGGTTCTTCTCGATGGGCCTGAAAGAGGCTTCCCTCCGCGGTGGCAGGGAAACTCTGGGCCCGAGGTCGCCTCCACTGGTGTAGCCTCCTCAGGCTGCGTCAGGGCCGCCGCGACTTCCTCGATAGAGGCCTTGGCCGGTTGAATCAAGGTCTTCACCACCTTCTGCCGGCCTGTGGCCTACTGGATCCTTCGAGATCGACCGGGGCCTCTCCAGAAGCTTCGCCGGGTTCTCGGCCTTCCTCTTCCCTGAGCCAGAGCATTGGCTCGTGGTTGATGGCACTGGAGAGGATGCACCCTGCCTGGCAGCCAAGGAGCCCGAACTTTCGGCGCTCCCGGTGCCCGCGGACTTGCGGTGCTTTGCCTTCTGTTGGGCCCCGTCGCCGGGGCACCCGCACAGGACTTAGAAGACCGCTCGGACTACTTCTTCTCAACTGACGGGCTCTTTCCTTCCAGCCAGTTGGAGAGACGAAGGTGTCAGTCCCTGATGATCCGTTCCGACATGTTCCCGCAAAACGCACAGTCCTTCTCCACGTGCGTTTTGTCCTCATGAAGGCAGTAGAGACATTTCGAGTGCTCGTCCTCCTTGAACAAATTCTGCAGCTGGCATCCAGAGCAAACCCTTTACAGCTTTTCGGGCATCGAGCTTCCTTTCTTCTGGGCCATGTCAGGGCAGACCGCAGAAACTTCTGGACTCCAAGAAGCCTAACCCAACGAAAACTTCACCCTTGAGGGGCGTAGAAAAATCTGAAGCGGGTCCCCGTTGATCGGATGTAGACACGGTGGAGCTTGAGGCTCTATTTGACGGAAAAATGAGAAAATCGCTTTGTAAAAGCGCGAAAACGCAGCAAAACGCTTGAGAGCTAAACACGAGGACTCCCAACACTTGAGCATGCGGTAAAAATCTGAGGATGGCTGCCGGAGGCAGGGCTTAGGGAGAGGGCAGTCATTGGCTGGGGGCAGTATGGCCCAGAGACCAGTAATTGGTTACTACTAAGAAAGACAGATCAGAAACTAAACCGATACTGATTTTTTCTTTACTGAGGATTCCCGGCCTGACGACGGGGAATATTCATGAGCATGTGAATCCATGCTTAGACCCCATGCTGGAGAAGAGTAAAAATGTTGGAATCCAAAAGCATACAAGGAGCAGCAGAGGGGAGGAAGAGGAGAGCTCCCGCTGTGCTGGAGAACTAGGAAGCTGAGACACCTGCAACAATCCCAGGAGACCTGCCAGAGGAGATGGGTATGACCAAGAACCCTCACATGGGAACACACGGAGCAGGCACAGCTGTATTGCAGAGGTGGAGTGACATGCCCAGCAAACTGGAGATTTGGCTTCCCATTAGGGTGAGCCATCGGGATGAGCTGTCAAGAGCCGGTAAGTGTTTGGAGACACTGGGGAGACTGGAGCACTCTGCAGGGACCAAAAATATG
This sequence comes from Ambystoma mexicanum, assembly GCF_040938575.1. Lineage (NCBI taxonomy): Eukaryota > Metazoa > Chordata > Amphibia > Caudata > Ambystomatidae > Ambystoma > Ambystoma mexicanum. The sequence goes on from NC_090936.1 coordinate 671,376,859, forward strand.
TAACGGTCCATGAATGCAGGTAAACGCTGAATTTAGTGAATGTAGAACTGAAAGAAAGTCGCTATTTGAGTATGTGTAAGTCAAGGGTGCATATATTGAATACCGAACTGAAAGAAAGCTGCTATTTGACTAAACTATGATTTTCTGAATGGTAAATGAACACTAAGTGAAATAGACATATCAAGTACCACACTGCCAGTAAAACACAATGTGAACAGAATTAAAGATAGGTGATGATACTGAAGAATTGTTTTGAACATTACAAGTGCAAAGAAGAATATTAAAGAATATCAGTTATAACTACAAATGTGAGAAGTGTATGACAAGCTGAGAACTAGCATAAAAGATTGTTACAAGGAATACAAGTGTGAAAACCCAAGGCAGAATAGCGTAGAAGGGATCCAGCAGCATTCGGGAGATTTATGGTTGCGCGACCTGAGATGGGTGGACCGTGTGGTCTGACAACTGTGCCCAGACCAGAAAGTATCTTAATGTGAAAGCTATCAACATCAAGAATCAAGCCAAGAAAGTATAGGATTACCGGTTGCGTGACCTATGATGGTTATGAGTGGACCGTGTGGTCTGATAACTACGCCCAGACCAGCAAATCCCGAATGTTGACAAAGCTGCAAAGAAGTGTGAAACAATTGGTGAAGCAAACCTGAAGGTGGGTCAAGTAGACCCAGTGTTTTTTTGTGAACTTTGAACAAATTAAACAATGTGAATGCTCAGCTAAAGTCTTGGGGAAGGGAAGCTTGGGAACAAAGCAACCAGAGAACGTCATCTTGGGGAAGGGAACCCTGAGAGCCAAACAACCAGAGAATGTCATCTTGGGGAAGGGAGTCCCAGGACCTCAGTTTTGTGTGAACTGTGCCACATTTGAACTTGGGGAAGGGAAGCCATGGATCTGTTTGGTGTGACTTGTGATGCATTCAGACTTGAAGAAGGTAATTCCAGATCTTGACCAAACTTTATTTAAGTGAACCTATATTGGAACTGTATTGTACTTGAGATGGGGAACTCCAAGAAGACTTACAGCTGAAAGTAGTTTAACCTTTACTTTGAACACTTATATTTTGGCTGAGATTTCCCCACTATCTTTAGTCCTAGTTGGGAGGACAACATTTGTTTTGAGACAAACTCTTATTTTGGACTAATTTCTTTAGGTAGGGAAATTTCCACCATAGCATTTAATTTATTAATTAATGTTATTTATTGGACAATTGTATGGCGCCCATACACGGGTGTTTCCAGGCGCCACAAGGCAAGAGGGGGGGATGGTGACATGGGAATCATAGGAATACAACAAGGAATACAACAACAAAGAAAACTGATTTATTGGCCTTGTGACAATCTTACCATGCAAGTGCATGACAAGGTGAGAAGTGCAAGGGTGAGGGGGTTAGATGAAGATGTGTAGGAGAGGGTTGCCCCCACATGGCGGGTAAGTGCTGGTCAGGCCAGGGTGTGCAGTGGACAGGAGGACTGGGTTAGGATAGTCTTGGAAAGGGGGCCCAAGGGAAAGTATGGCAAAAGATGCTGAGAGGGACTAGTGGGGGGTCTGGTCCCTGTACGATTATGAAGAGACCAGGGCCCATCGCAGCGACAGGTGTAGGGTTTAGCAAGGTAGGGGGAGAGGGAAGGCAGATGAGAAAAGGAAGGTCCTGAGAAGTTTCTGGAACTTAAGAAGATTTGGCACAAGTCTGAAGGGGGGAGGAGGCTGTTCCAAAGGGAGGTGCCAGCCGAAGACAGGGATCTACCTAACACTCTCTGCTTGGAGAAACCTTTGACCTGCAGAGAGTTGGAAGGAGCAAGTTACTTACCTGTAACTGTTGTTCTCCAGCATGGGTCTGGCATGGATTCAAACGCTCATGAATATTCCCCGTCGTCAGGCTGGGAATCCTCGGTAAAGAAAAAATCAATGTCAGTTTCGTTTCTGATCTGTCTTTCTTAGTAGTAACCAATCACTGATCTCTGGGTCATACTGCCGCCAGCCAATGACTGCCCTCTCCCTAAGCCCCTCCCCTGGCAGCCATCCTCAGATTTGGTTGCACGTAAGGTGGCAGTATGACCAAGTGAAGAGTCACAGAGGGGAAGGAGGGAGGGTTCGCATGTGAATCCATGCCAGACCCATGCTGGAGAACAACAGTTACAGGTAAGTAACTTGTTCCTTCTCCAGCATGGGGTCTGGCATGGATTCACATGCTCATGAATATAAGAATACATAGCAGTATACACATGCACAACCACGAAGGTGGCAACAGGCTCAACATTAAGCAATGCAACAGGCTCAACATTAAGCAATACAACAACTCAACATTAAGCATCTCTTACCTCCTCACCAGGCTCACCTTAAGCGAACAGGTTGCGCAGCACTGCTTGGCCGACCCTGGACTCCTCCCTGGAGTCCCGATCGACGCAGTAGAATCTTGTGAAGGTGTGGGTCGACTTCCACATAGCAGCCCTGCAGATGTCCAGCAGGGGCACACCAGACAGGAACGCCGTGGTAGCAGCGATCGCTCTGGTCGAATGGGCTCTTGGACGGCCGGGCAGCGGTCGATTTGCCAACCGGTGACAGTGCATGATGCAGCTGGAGAGCCATCTGGAAATGAAAGCCTTCGAGAGAGCCTTCCTTTGATTCACAGGTCCAAAGTTCACAAACAGCTGTGACGTCTTCCGAAAACTCTTTGTGCGGTCCACGTAGAACTTCAGCGCTCTAGCTATGTCCAGCGAGTCCTCTCGGCCTTCGACGAAGGCGACGGGAAGAAAACTGGCAACACCAAGGGCTAGTTGAGGTGGAAGTCTGACGGCACCTTGGACATAAAGGAGGGGTGCGTCCTCAGCACCACCCTTGTGTCGTGAAAAGTCAAGTATGGAGGCTTGAAAGATAGGGCCTGGATCTCTCCCACTCGTCGTGCGGAGGTGATGGCCACGAGAAATGCTGTCTTCCACGACAGGAACTTCAACGGTTCCGAATGCATAGGCTCGAATGGGTCCCCCATGAGCCTGGTAAGCACCACGTTGAGCTCCCATGCCGGGGCAGGGGCCTTCACCGGGGGGGAACGATTGGAATAGTCCCTTCATAAATTCCTTCACCAGGCGATGAGACCACAAGGACGCCCGTCCTGTAGTTCCGGTGTATCGGGAGATGGCAGCCAGATGTATCTTGATGGAGGTGCGAGCCAGTCCAGCTTTGGCCAGCGAAAGTAGGTACGGCAATACTTGAGGGGCCGTAATCCGCGGAGGGTTAATCTTTTGTGCACGGCACCAGACAGAGAACCTCTTCCACTTATGTCCACAGCATTTGAGAGTTGAGGACGCCCTGGCTTTTGAAAGAACCTCTCTGCAGTCAGCCGGGATATCGTATCCTCCAAACTCTAGTGCTGCAGGAGCCAAGCCTGCAAGTTCAGTGACTCCAGGTCATGATGAAGAATGGCGGCTTCTTCTCTGGAGAGAAGATCCGCATCCGTCGCCAGCTTGACTGGTGGGGACGCTGACAAGTCCAGAAGTTCCGGGAACCAGATCTGTCTCAGCCACGCCGGTGCGACGAGGATCATCCTGCACCTGGACCTCTTGAGCTGGTTGATGAGACGGAGCAGCAACGGCAACGGAGGGAACGTGTACAGGAGCAGGCCCTCCCAAGGGAACGAGAAAGCATCGCCCATGCTCCTCGGCTGTGTGAACCTGCTGGCAAACCTCTGGCACTTGGAGTTAGTCGCCGTCGCGAACATGTCGATCTAGGGTTTGCCCCATCGTTGAAAGAGCCGATCCACCTGGTCCTGGCATAGTTCCCACTCGTGGCACGAGTGCAGCTCTCTGCTGAGTGAGTCGGCAATGGTGTTTTTTATTCCTGCAAGGTGGAAGGGAACCAGAAACATCCCCTGGACGATGGCCCAGTGCCACAGATCCTGGGCCTCCTTGGACAGAGCTGGGGATCTGGTGCCTCCCTGCTTCCAGATGTAGAACATCGTGGTAGTGTTGTCGGTGAAGATCCTCACCACTTTGTCCTTGAGGGACGGAAGGAACAATTTGAGCTCCCAGAACACGGCTCGTAGCTCCATGTTGATGTGGAGAGACCTCTCCTCCGGGAGCCAGAGGCCTCTTGCATGGAGATCTCCGGTGTGGGCCCCCCATCCCTCCAGGGAGGTGTCCGCCGTCACCGTCTCCTGATACGCCGGGGTCTGAAAGTCAGTGCCTGCCGTGAGGTGCGCACGGGTACCCCACCACAGAATCGCCCGACGGAACTCCTCGTCGAGCGGGATCCTGTCTTCGAAGCTGCCCGCTGCTTGACTCGCAAGCTGCGGGCGTCGAGGAACTCTTGTAGCAGACGCATCCCAAGTCTGCAAAGGGGCACAAGGTAGATGCATGAGGACATCATCCTGAGGAGGGACTTGATGGACCTCACCCTGGCCACATCCGTGGCTAACAGGCGCTGCACCTTGCCCAAAATGGCCTTCGTCCTTTCTTCCGACGGAGATGCCAATCGCTTCACTGTATGGAGCTTCGCTCCCACAAACAGTGCCACCTGTGACGGAACCAGGTGGGATTTGGGGTAGTTGATGGCGAATCCCAGTTCCGTGAGCAGGGGGACGGTCCTCGCTGTGTGTTCGACGGAGAGTTCTCTTGACCTTGCATGTATTAGCCAGTCGTCCAGGTAGGGGTAGACGTGGATCCCTTACAGGCGCAGCCGCGCCGCCACTGCTGCGAGGCACTTGGTGAACACCCTGGGTGCCGACTTTAATACGAACGGCAGGGCTCTGAATTGGTAGCGACGCCCCTGGACTACGAATCTGAGGAACTTTCTGTGTCCTTTTAGAATGGGGATGTGGAAGTAAGCATCCTCCAGGTCCAACGACGATAGGAAGTCGCCCTCCTCCAGCTGTCCCAGCACATGCTGGAGGGTGACCATCCTGAATTTCTGTGCCTTGATGTACTTGTTTAACCGACGCAGGTCCAGGATGGGGCGCCAACTGCCCGTCTTCTTTCTGACGAGGACGTACCTTGAGTATACTCCGGAGCCCCGGAGCCTCTTGGGGACGAGCTCGATGGCACCCTTCTTGAGCATCGCCCTTACCTCCAACAGCAGTTGAGGGACATGATTCTCCTTCCTGGCCACGGGAGGAAAGTGAGGACACTTCTTTTGAAATTCTAGCGAGTGTCCGCTGGCCAGGGTGTCCAGCACCCAACGGCCAGTGGAGATGGACTCCCACACGCTGACGAACTTAGTCAGCCGGCCTCGTACCGGGGTGCTTCGGTGGGGGCCCGACACTACGGCCAGTTCAGTCCTGCTTAGAAGAGGCCTTGCTGCCTTGGCCTCCTTGACGACGGCGGCGAGACCCTCCTTGCTTGCCGCGACCTCTGTAGGCCTCCTGGGACGAGGAGCGGGCCGCCTGGCGGTACGTAGAAGAGCCACCGCTGGATCCCTTGGAGGCTCCCTGTCTGCCTCCGGAGCTCCGAAAGGGCCGCCGTTGCTGGAGGACTCCTAGGGCTCGGGCTGTCTCTGTATCAGTCTTGATGGCCTGGAGGGACTCATCCACCGTCTTCTCAAACAGGTTGTTGCCGTCAAACGGCATATCCAACACTCTGGTTTGGACGTCCTGGCAAAAGTCTGTCGCCTTGAGCCAGCCTCGTCGTCGAAGGCAAACCCTGTTGCCCAGCAGGCGAAATCCGGTATCGGCAATGTCCGTTGCCACCGTTATGGCGTCATCCGACGCCACCTCACCTTCCTGCAGGGGAGATATCTTGAACCAAAGCTCCCCGTCGTAACGGGCCACAATCGCTAAGGCATTGGCCACCTTAATCGTCATCGCCGCCGACGACGAGATGACTCGTCGTCCCATGGAGTCCAACTTCTTGCCCTCGCTGTCCGGCGGGGAAGTGGAAGTTGAAGCCGCCACACCTGCCGCTTTCTTCTTGGCCGCTGCCGAGATGACCGAGTCTGGCGTAGGCTGGGCCCTGAGGCACAAGGGGGGGGCGTCGGGGACCCGGTACTTTTTCCGTACCTGTCCCTTTTGGCGGGTGTCGTGGAAGGGTTCTTCAGGATAGCCAGCCCTTCGTCCCAGATGTCGTCAAGCAACGGTACCATGAGGACCGTCTTTCTCTTGGCCTCCCGCCGTTGGTAAAGAAAACCTTCCTTTTTCTGTTCCTCAGGGCAGAGCTGGAAGAGCTCGGATGCCCTGGCTATCATGGCGTGGAAAGAGCCAATTTCGTCGGGCAGAGAGGCCCAAGGGGGGGGGGTGATGAAGGAATGCCAGTTGTATCTTCGCCACCGTCGTCGTCCGTCCCGTCGCTGTATCATCCCGAGGGTCCGGCGAGGGGGATGAGGGGTCCACAGGCCTTGTGGGCACGAAGGGCGGTGCGGGGTGGACTCTCCTCCGCTTGTTCGGAGGGCTTCCCAACGGTCCTGGTTCTGGATCCTCCGTCGGGGTCCGTGGTAACCTCGTCCTTATCTCAGTACATAAGGATTGGATCGCCAACAAAATGGCCGCCGAGCTATACTGGGGCTCGGGCAATGGCTGTGACGGGTGGGATGGCTGCTCCACTGGGCCCTCGTCGTCGCCATCGTCGCTATCTTCGATCACATCAGCAGGATCCTTCCCCTGGGATCGAACATTCTCGAACCTCTCGTTGAGGCCTTTCACGGTTTCCACCAGATCCTCCTCGGAGTCTGAATCCGAGTCCGTAATGGCCACCGGCCCCCCCCTCTTTTTCCACCGGAGGTCTTAACGATGGGCTGGAAAGAGGATTCCATCCGCGGTGGCAGGGAAACTCTGGGCCCTGTGGCCTTCTCCACTGGCGTAGTCTCTGGCGGCTTCGCCAGGGCCGCTGCGACAACCTCGATAGAGGCCTTTGCCGGTTGGATCAAGGCCCTCACCACCTTAGGTGCATCCTGGGCCTTTGCTATGGGGGAGGGCCATCGCCACGCTCCCCCCTCGGCTCCCTTCAAGATCGACCGGGGCCTCTCCAGAAGCTTACCCGGGTTCTCGGACTTCCTCTTCCCCGAACCAGAGCGCTGGCTCGTGGTTGATCGTGCCGGGGAAGTCGCGCCCTGCTTGGCAGCCGAAGAGCCCAACCTTTCGGCGCTCCCGGTGCCCGCGGACTCGCAATGCTTGGCCTTCTGTTGGGCCCTCGTCACCGGGGCACCCTCACAGGACTTAGAAGACCGCTCAAACTTACTTCGCCTTCTCACCTGCTGTGCCCTTCTCCAGCCAGGCGGCGAGGCAGGAACGACGATCTTGCTTGGTCCGTTCCGACAGGTTCTTGTAGAACGCACAGTCCTGAGGGGCGTAGAAGAATTCCGAAACGGGTCCCCGTTATCGGAAGTAGAAACGGTGGAGCTTGAGGCTCGATTAAACCGAAAAAATTAGAAAATCTCCAGAAAAAGCACGAAAACGCAGTAAAAGCTTGAGAGCTAAAGCACGAGGACTCCCAACACTTGAACGTGCGGTAAAAATCTGAGGATGGCTGTCAGGGGAGGGGTTTAGGGAGAGGGCAGTCATTGGCTGGGGGCAGTATGACCCAGAGATCAGTGATTGGTTACTACTAAGAAAGACAGATCAGAAACGAAACTGATAGATTTTTTCTTTACCAAGGATTCCCAGCCTGACGACGGGGAATATTCATGAGCATGTGAATCCATGCCAGACCCCATGCTGGAGAACCAGAAGACCAAATGAATCTGGCTGGGAGGTATTTTTGGAGAGAAAGCTGGATGTATAGAGGTCCCAGGGCCCAGACAGCCTTGTGGATGATGCAAAGGGTTTTGAATTTCATCCATTGCAGTCACCGGGAGCCAGTGGAGAGATTTTAGGGCTGGAGAGATGCAATCCCTGGGCTTGTGGCCAAGGATAAGTTTTGGAGTACTATTCAGGATTAGTTGAAGGGAGGAGAGAGGAAGGTTGAAGAGGCTACTGCAGTAGTCAAGCCTAGGGAGAACTAGGGTTCTGGAGACATTGAGCTTCTGGGGGAAGGTGAGGAAAGTTAGAATGCCCGTGAGGAGATGAAGCTGAAAATTGGACTTCTTAGCAAGCTCCATGATGTGTGGAGAGAAAGAGAGGAGTCAAAGATGATCCCAATGTTTTTTGTGTCACAAATGGGTCTGGACAGAGAGTAAGGGGAGGAAACTAGGAGCAGGCGTCCCAATGAGAAGGATCTCTATCTTGCTGGCATTGAATCAGAGATCACTGGCAGAGTACCATGGCTAAATAGCAGTGTTAGGAAAGATTTCTTAATTGTGGGTAATTTTCCTTCCATGTGGCAACTGTCACGACTCGCTCCCTTCGCTCCCGTTCCCACCATTTGGGGGCATGATTTGGGGTTTATTCCCTACTGGACTTTTCCTCCGAACTTTATGCTACAGTGCTGTGATGATTTGGGAGCGCTAAATCCCTATTTTCCCAGCTACTTCCCTTCCGGATCCATTCCAGGTTTTTGGCAGCCAGCATGCTTCTTTAACCAAATGACTATGTTTCCCAGAATGCCTGGCCCACTGCTCCACCTCCACCCTTGCAACACAAGGTTGGGTGGAGGATAGGTAACAGCTGTGGCGGCAGGTGCAGCAATCAGCACACCCGAGGCGTGCGCTCGTTAAGCAGCTTTAAAAGCCTCAGTCTTACTTCAGTCCAGCGCTGGTCATCGTTTGCAGTGTTCCTGTTTTTGACTAGTCCCCGGTTCCTTGCCTTTGTACCCACTTCCTTGTTCCTGTTTTCTTGTTTCCTCCGCCCTGAATTTCGGATTCATGCGCTAATTGATTTCTGCTCCCTTGATTTCCCTTTTTGTCTTCCTCTGTTTGCAGGCAGCAATTCTCAGTGTTTTCCCCTTTTAGATGCAGCCCAGTTTGTCTGTGTTCTATATTTCTTTGACTCTGTCCTTTGCTGCTGTTACCCATTTGCCTTAGCCTTCCTCTTAGTTTAGTTTCCTGTCTTTTCCTTGGAGGGGTAGGGAGAAGTTTGCATAGGTCATTTCGTTTTTCCCTGCTCCTGATCCTTACTTTCTAGAGGATCCATTCCATGTTTTCCACTGCACTTCTGCATTTATTTTCCCTTTGGTTATTAGGTGTGGTGTGCGGTAGTAGCTAGCTCCTGTGTGAATGCTTAGGTTTTCCTCACTATTTTGTAAACACTATTCCCACTTAGGTATTTAGTTTTCCTTCCATTGCTGTTCTAGCCTTTCGGGGTCCCAGTTTCTTCAACAGGATTCGTGGGCTAGCTGACATTCAAGAGGTCTATCTCATCCTCGTGAGTACAGTTCTTAAGTTCCCTTATGTAATACCATCAAGAGTGTTAGTACACAGATCCTGTCATTGCTTGCCCTCCACGTGGGTTTAGCGCTGTCAGTACCTGTAACAGCAATTGGGGGTAAGGCACTTGCCGACTTTCCTCGCGGTCAGGTGCTTACCCCACATCCCTTTTCATATATTGGTTTTGATGTCACACTCTATTTGCACTCCTGGGTTCTAGCATACCTGAGTCGTAGTTCCTGGGTGCACATTTCCCTTGCCATATTCGCTGCCTTTGTACTCGCCTGACTAATCTTGACAGCAACCCCTAAACTTTTTTCTGTTTTCACCATGATCTAGACTTTGCCAGTGAAGTGCAGCCTTCTGCTGCACTCCTCTGGGCTTTCGCTCCATTCTTACGGGGAAACTGACATGCCCTTAAGACAGTCAGTACCGGGAAACGTTGTTTTCCGTAGTTTCTTTATCATGTTACAGCTTTCGCGCAACATGGCACAAGAGGGCACTGTAAGCTAAGTTACTGCTCTCTTGGGTCTCTAGTCTTCTACAGGCCCTAGATACTCTCTTTGGATTGTAAATGAACGGTGCAAGTGAATCACGGACGGGATTGGTGGCAGTGATCATTTGTGTTTTTGAGCTCCTTTTGGCGTTTTAAGCGCGTTTCTCGCGCTTAGCCCAAAATGGTGGCCTGGCTCCCAAAATGGCCAGACCACAAGGCTCTTTGTCCTGTCCGCTGACCGTCTTGCCCCCTTCACCTTCCCCAGGTCGAGCCGACCCGGGGCCTTCCTTATTTGGGCATGTACTTTCCCGCGAAACACAGATGCTTTTGCGGTCTTCTATAGGCCTTGTGTGTGCCTCTAGTATGGGGGCTGGGATGTCTGGTCCCAATACACATCCTGGGCGCCAGAGAGTCTAGGGTGGTGTGAATGCCTGGGACCCCCATGGTCTGTGATAGGTCCACATATGCTGTGAGTGTTTTATGAGCGGATCTCCCATTGGGTCCCCTCCGTTTTTTTGTGCGAAGGGAACAGTGGATAAGAGGGGGCTGGAAACGCCACTACCATGTTGATCTCCTGAGTTCTCGCGAACAAAGGAATACAAGAGCCAAGTATCTTGCAACCACGAGGCTGAACCGAGGAACCGCTGGTGACCCGCTGAAGGACTGCTCCTCTGCACTTCTGTCGCTTTGTGAAACCCTTTCTACCTCTGATCGAGCTAGAAGGCCTGTACTGGTACTTCGACCCCTTGGAATAGTGGGAACAACTATTCTCGGCATCTTCACCATCTCCTGCACGTAAGCCTTCGGAAGTGTCTCTGGGCCATCCAGCAGACTGACCAGCCTACCCAGGAGTCTTGCTCTGTAACCGCCGTCAGGTTGTGTTGTATTAAGAGTCCTTGTCACTCTCACCCGATTCGTACACTTGGCATTCCCAGGTTTGAAGTGAGTAGTGTACAGACATCCTCAACTCAACTTCTGCTACTGCAGAATCTACATGACGCCGAGACGTCCCCTGCTCGTATCTGAACCTACCAGCACTGAAACTGACGCAGAGAAGCCTGGGTCTGCCTGCATCGGGGACCGGTGAGTAGCATCGCTAGGAACTGGTCGCCCTCCTACAGTAGCCCATCACTTTTCCCCACTGTGTCTAACAGCACGCCTTTCCGTACTTGCGCTCTGCTTCTGCCCACATGGAGGCTGCGCTGGAGTCGCAGAGCTCTGTTCATCTTCAATTGTTCATCGAACTAAACTGCCCGATTCCCTCGAAGAAACTCCCCTTTTTGCCCGTTGCCACCAGCGTGTGCAGGTACTTTTGAGCACAAGGCTCCACTCTTCGTAGGGCTTGGACTTCCTTTTAGTTAGGTGCCTCTGAAGGCGGACTGGGTCTAATTATTTGCACTGCCCGTTTTCGTCCCCATCTAGGTGGTCTACACATTTCGTGCGTCTAACTCGTTAGACTCGTTTGTATTTGTATATATATTGTATTGGTTTGGTATGTGTTGGTTTACTTGAGTTTTATTGTGGTTTCTCGCTACGGTCAATGTTACAAAGGCCTTGTAATAAATGTGTATATATTTTTAATATAACGCCTGTTGGGAGTAATTTGTAAGTGTACTTGCTTTGTGTGCTCATTGCGGGCTTTCAGTCACCCTCGCCCCTCTTGAGACCTAGTCTTGACCGCCGCGATCGCTACCCTGATGGGTCTGGCTTGTCCAGAGGGTACCCTGTTCCAAGAAACTAGGCTGGCCTTCTGAACCTCTGCCCCTCCAGGACAGAGTTCAGAAATCCATCTTAACAAGCAGTCAGGTATAAGGCAGGAAGAAGAGGAGGTGGGGGAAGGCAACTAGAAAGAGAGCTGTGTGTCGTCTGCGTAACACTGGAAATGAGAGGAATAGGTGGAGATCAGGTAGGCCAGAGGTGCCAGGTAGATGTTGAATAGCCATGGCAAAAGGATAGATCCCTGAGGGACACCGCTTGAGATTGAGGTGGAGGAGAGAATAGGACCCATTTGGACTTGGCACGGTCTGTACGAGTGAAAAGAGGTACGCCACACCAGTGCCCTGTCTGTGATGCCTCGGGTATCCCAGAGACAGATTATGAGGATGCCGAGGTTGACAGTGTCAAATGCAGAAGAAAGATTGAGGAGGATAAGAACATAAGGAGTGTTAGAGTCCTGATTAGAGAGTAGGTCTTTGCAGATATCCAGGAGAGCAGTTTCAGTGCCCTGAAACTGGACTGGTGGTCATGGAGGCAGCCATCCATTTCGGTGTGGAGAGTCAGTTGGGGGATGACCAGCTTCTCCATGAGTTTGCCCAAGAAAGGGGTGATAAAGATAGGTCGATAGTTAGCTGGGCAAGAGGGGTCAGCAAACTGATTTCTTTGGACAGGGTGCACAAGAGAGTGTTTGAGAGGTTGTGGGAAGGAGCCTGTGGCAGAAGTGTGGTTGCAAAGGTCAGGACAGTGTTGATGTGGTTCTTGATGGCTCTGGAGTAACAGGGTAGCAACTGTTTAGAGGAAACTATCATAGAGCAGACAACTCTAGAGATCTCCTCTGGTGCATTGGGATAGAGGGAGCAGAGTATGTGAGGGGAGTCAAAAGAGGTGAAAGAAGGAGGGAGGTGGGGAGAGCAGATGACAGAGAGGGCAGGATGTCAAGGGTTTTGGAGGAAAAGTGGGAGGCCTGGGTGGGAGGAGGAGAAGAAGAGACAGTATTAGGATTGGCAAGTTCCTTGCAGAGTTCAGCCATGTTATTTGTGGCTCTGTATATGTAAGCTTTCCTTGAAGCCGATGGAAAGACGGTATTGCCTTTGGAGTAGACGGCAGGCCAGTTTGTCAGGGGATGAGCTACAGGTCTGCCACTTCTGCTCAGCCACTTTGCACTTTAGTTTCAAAACGGCTAAGTCAGAGTCATACCAAGAGTTTATTTTGGAGGCAGGCTTCATACGGATCCTCATGACAGGGGCAAGGATGGCCAGGATGTTAGAGATATAGAGATAGTAGTTAGTTAGGACAGAGTCATAAGGACAGCCCAAAGACGGGGGAGGGATGAAGGAGGGATGATAGGCACCAACAGCCACGAGCTTCATTGGTTGAATGATGGAGAAGGAGATTGGCAGTGGGGGTTAAGGAGACAGGGGAGGTGAAAGAAGAGAGGAGTGTGTGGTCGGACCAGGAGAGACGGGTAATGAGGGGGTTGGAAAGAAGGATGTCTGTCGAAACTAGGGCACCCAGAGTGTGCCCTGCCTGCAGAGTGGGTTGGGCCAGAGGGGAGGATAGTGAGGGAGAGAGTGTTGCAGAGTTCACAGAAGAAAATGGTGGCCACATCAGGGAAGTCATGATGGATGTTGAAGTCCCCAAGGAAAATAAGTTTGGAGGAAGCAAGAAGAGAGGAGGAGAGGTCGGCCTATTCAGAGAGTAAAATGGAGGGTAGGGGTGGGGGGTGTCTGTAGATGGTAGCGAGAGTCACAGAAAAAGAAGGAGAGACAGACAGCCTGCTGACTAGGCTTTCAAAGAAAGAGTAGGATTGAGTGGGGATGTTTGAGGCAGGAACCAAGCATAGGGAAAGTTAGGCGTTACACCCTCCTGATTATTAATAATGTTTTGTTTCAAACTGTACATCTGTTGTCTGTTTCATCTCTCGATAGCATGTCTGACTCAGTACCTTGCACCATAAAAATGAATGAAAAGTGTGTTGGCGCCAATCGCACTGAAGTGTGCAGTACTTCCCAGAGGTGAAGTATGATTATGCATTCACAGGAACACCATGTTCCAGCTGTAAAAAAAATCTGTAAGCAAGGTTCACTACTGGTGAATATCCAACACACTGACATTTCATTAAAGATGATCTAAACACAAAATATCAATAGTTCTATGCATAAATATGTTGTTGCATACTATACCTCTTTTATCTTGTTATGAGACAGCACCAGCTTTTCCAACTTTGACCATTTGGAAGGGTCAATTTTCATATCCAAAACACTAATCTGATTGTGGCAAAATATAAGTTCTCTTAAATTGGAAGATGCCCAGTGTAGAGGCCCAGGAAGATCCATAATCTTGTTGTTGCTTAAATCTATTGATCGTAAACTAGAAAACAAACAGAATTCATGCAGTGGCTAATAATTGATATTGATCCACCACTATCAATACTGCACAAGCAGCTGCAATATAATGAATGAAACAATTATTTCATATCATATACATAGTGTCATGCAGTACACCCAGCAGATACACAAAACAAGGAAAGTGAAACAGCAATTAATATTGAGAAAACAAAATATACAGTGAGTTGGGAATAAATGTAGGTGGGTGTAGCTAAAAGGGTTATGCTGAAGAATTAAAGTTTGCCTTCATTCAGGGAAGGGCAACGTTCCATCGTGCTTTCTACAGTTCTATCCTAAGTCAGAAACAATGGCAAGTAATTCTGCACAAAAAAGGAAGGTTTTGTTCAGGGGTTTGCCCTCGGAACTCACTAGTAAAAAATTACCAAAGTAGTCATAAACCAAGTGTACGTCAGGCAAGAAGTAATGCAGTTTTATTCAGGGCCCCAGACACAGCTGGTACAGCAAAATTCTAAGAGAACGCGGAACAGAACTGCATTAAAAGGCGGTGTCAAAGAAACACCCCCAAATCAAAAGGATTTATAATCGTCTAAACTAATTAACATCAATCATTTTGCAACACTGAAACATCTCCCCACACAAAGCTGATTGGTGATTGCATGTGGAACCCCTATAGAAAGGCATACATTTTCTATGATGGTGTACCACAGACCTTACCACACCATCCCAAGTTCCCACTTGTGACGTCAAAATTAAACCCCCAATTCCCACATCGCAATGCCAATTCATTGAAACATTTGAGAAGACCTGCAGAACTTTATTAATATGTCCCAGTCATCTCAACGCAGTTCTCATGAGAAAGCCTTCTACCATGACACTGTCAGAGCCTTGAACCAAGAACAAGTTACTGTGTAAATGTAGCAAATTAAAAATTCTTTGACCACCTTCCAGGCAGACATTTATTCAGGGGGAATTTGAAACTGCCAAGGGCTTTCTGAAACTGCCAGTAGAACAGGCTTCGCAAATTAAATATGCCGAATTATAAAATGGTTGTGCATGAATTGCCTTTTTGGCGGGACTTGTGAGCTCTAGTTATGACCTCAAAAGTAAAAAACATTGTTTGCTTGTTGCCATGCAATCCTGGGATTGTGTGATTTGTAACGTGCTACCAGCTACTATGGCGTCTGAGCAAATTACTGAAGCGAGCACACGATTCTGAAAAAGCATTTTTTGAGGCTTTCTTTACCACACCTCAACCTAATACTAAACCGTGTTCTACTTACCTGTGACCTATCTTTATAATCTATGTTTCTGTAACATGAGACAAATGTTTAGGGCATTCTGCAGCCTAGTTCAAATTGTGTGGCTATCAAGGAAGGCCACCTCCCATTCAGAGTGCTGCTCCCGCAGCAGGGAAGTTTGCACCTTTTTACTGCGCTGAACTTGCATTTTCACTTCAGATTGTTTTCCATTGTGTTCCGCAAGTGTGGTGAGTGTGCGCATGTTCCTTCCACAGGGATTGTTGTTGCTGATGGTGTTTGTGGGGGCATGTGTCAGCCAACACGTGTGTATGGATGTCACTGGACCTACTATGCATGACTTTATAAGTAACGTTGTTATCTGCAACCCACAAGTTGGTGAACCTACAGCGCATGTTGATATATCACACACTTTATTTTGTCTTGAAATTAAATGTCTTTTGTGTCCATATGGTTCTTCTGTGCTTACCCGTGTTGCAGAGTGTGGTCAGTAGCATTCAGTCCATATGATGGGTGCATAGATTTGTTCAATAGAAGTTTGTTAATGATAGTGTAGTTGTGTGGGTGATGCCACAAGTGGAACACACTTATCAGTGACTGTTTAACTATGTTCATGTACAAGTATACTTTTCTTTTTTTAGAATTGAATATCTGATGGTTTGGCCGATTCCAGTTTTACATATTTCGTGCTATGCACCAGTTCAAGTGAGTTGAAGATCAAATGACAATGTTGAGGTATCCATCCTGAAAGATCACCACCAGATAGGGCATCAGGGTTCGATTTTACTAGGTCAGTTGCTTCCAAAATTTGTGAACTTGAATAAGTATAGAGGAAAATGATTCCTCATTTTACTGAGTAAATTCCATGTAGCCTTCACTATAGGGTTACCAATGCCACACTATGCAGTGAAAAAGTGCCCTGCCTGACCAATTCGTTTGTGGAACCACTGGCTGGATCCGAGATAATCCCTCTTGAGTTGCATCTCCACAATATAATAATCCTCTTTTTAGGATGAAAGGACTGGCCCGACTGCGTCATCCTTTCTTAACTACTTTCCCAAAGGCTTCTGTGAAGATGGGGTTGTTCCGCTGAGCAAATGCCCGATTAGGGAAGGTATTCACCTCATCAAATTCTGGGTGAGGCAGGGTCTTCCTTCCTTCAGGAGGTCTGCTTCTCCAAACCCTTTCATTACCTCTGTCTGTGTCGGTTTGATGTGTAGTTTCTTGGGGTATTGAGAACAATGTTTTTTCAAGTATTCACTGAGCTATCTTCTCCCTCTCTTTTACAGTGTAGGAATTATACCCACGATTATGCAGGAGGAAGTTTTTATTTTTATTATTATGGTATTTATTGAGCACGGATCTAGATTGTAGAAGCAACGGAGTGCTTGACAGAGATGTATAACATTACAGATCCACAATGGAGAGGTTTTCAGTGGTAACAACAGAATGTATATACAGCGGGGGTTAAGATACCGAGGGGGACAGATGAGAGGTACAGCTGCACCGAGTGGCGGGGAGGAGAGGGACAGTCGGCGTCTAGCGATCCAGGTGGTGCAAAGGGCCATGAGATGGCCTAGCTGTTGAGGAGGAGAGACTCCGTGAAGAGGAGGGTCTTGAGTTCTTTTCAGAATTGTAGCAGCCTGGGGGCAAGTCTGATGCCAACGGGGAGGATGTTACATAGTCTTGGGGCGCCAGCAGAGAAGGCTTGTTTTCTGGTCCTTTCCCTTTTGCATCAGTGGATTTCAAGTCTGCACGTGTCCTGGCTTTGGATAGCTCCACGAGATAGCTGGGTGACTTGAGGGCTACTGCCTTATAGATGATGCAGCAACCTGAAGGTGAGTCGTGCGTGCAGTTGGAGCCAGTGAAGGTCAACGAGGGTCGGGGTGATGTGGTTGTATCTGCGTAGACCCTGGATGGTGGGAGGCCCTGCGTGGAGTGCATTGCCCCCATCCAGATGGGGTAGGACCTGTGCTTGAACAGTGGATCTAAAGCTGTCCGGAGGGAGGCAAGGCTCGACTTTTCGCAGGAGGGCAAGCTGATACTAAGCGGTCTGAGTTTTCTTAGCTGTACGTGTCTTTAAGGAGAGGTGTTTATCGATGTAGAACCCAAGGGTCTTGGCGCAAGAGGTGAGCTCAGGTGTGAAACCCTCAAGAGTTCATGGTTGATAGCCAGGTCTGTATGTCCGAGTGTTCGGTTTTGTTGGTGAGGAGTAGGAATTCAGACTTGGAGGGGTTGAGCTTGAAGTATGCACTGGATATACAAGACTGCATCAGCGAAAGGCAGGTTTTGAACCTATGGATGTCCTTGATGGAGTTGATCTTGAGGTATAGCTGTGGGTCATCGGAGTATTGGTGCATGTGGACTTTGTGTCTAGGAGGGCTCCCAGTGGCTCCATGTATAGATTAAAGATCACTGGGGAGAGGATGGAACCCTGAGGGACTCCACAGGTGACTGGAAGCAATGGCCATCTAGGAGGAGTCCATCTGAATGAACTGCTTGCAGTTGGCAAGGTAGGACTTGAACCAGTGTAGGTCAAAGTTGCTGATCCCTATGCACCGATGTAGGGTATCCATAAGTGCCTGGTGTTCACTGTGTTGAAAGCGGCCGGGAGGTCGAGTAGAACCAGGAGGCAGGGGTGGCTATAGTCAAGGATGTTGAGGGCATGGTCGGCCAACTGTATAGCTGCTGTCTTTGTGCTGCTGTCTTTGTGCTGCAACAGGGTCTGAATCCAGATTAGGAGTTTTGGAGGAGATTGCTGGTTTCGATGTGTTGATGCAGTTGTGCGGCTACCACTTTCTTGATGATCTCACCTAGGAAGAGAAGATGGGTGATGGAGCGATATGTACATAGGCTGTCGAGATCCAGTGTGGGTTTCTTTAGTAGGAGGTGGATTTGTCCTATTTTTAGGGTTGAAAGACAGGTGCCTTGAGTTAGGGAGCTGTTGATGATCGCCAGTTAGGGAAGGCAAGCTTCTTTTGGGGAGGGTCCTGAGGATGGATAATAGGAGAATCATCTGTATACAATGTTGTTTTGAGGGCAGCCAGGGTTTCAACCAGGTCTTCTGTCGAGTGCGTCTTGAATGATGTCCAGGGTGTGGCGATTTTGAATCTTGCAGATTTTGTCGATGAAGGGGTGGAAGGCAGCAAATTTTTCGATGGAGTGTGGTATGGCAGGGTTGGGTAGCGGGTTGAGACGCTGCTTGACTGCTTTGAAGAGGGCTCTGCTTTTGTTGTCAGTTTCTGCTATGGTATTCTGATAGTAGGGGGCCTTGGCTTAGTTGATTAGTTGTCGGAGGGTTGCTGAGAGTCCTTGAGGAGTGCCAGGCCAGATGCAGTGCTGGAGCGGCGCCAGATTTTCTCTCGTTTCCTGATGACTTGTTTGCTAAGGTTGAGTTCTTGCGTGTACCATGGTGCTGACAGTTTAACTTTGAAGGTGCGTTGTTTCAGAGGCATGTGTTGGTCGATGGAGGCTGACAGCGTGGTGTTGAGTGCTTTCAGTTGAGAGTTTCAGTTTGGTTGGGGGTGTTCGGTCCATGAATGGTGCAGGTTAGTAAGGTCTCCTGTGAGGGCTTGCACTGTAAGTTCTTTAAGGACCTGAAGGTTTGTCTGCTGGGCTTTTGCTGGGAGTGCTTGACTAGAGTGGTGTGCAGGTGTTGAATGGCACAGCCAGGTGGTTAGACCAGTCAAGCGGTTGAGGAGAGCTGTAGTGAAGGGAAGATCAAAGTGCAATGAGGATTAGGTAGAGGAGGTTACCTTTTTCGTGTGTGGAGTCTTTCATGTGCTCTGTGAGACTGAGGGTATCGAGAAGGTTGAGGAGAGCTTCTTTCATCAGCTTGGTGGCCTGGTTGCCTGGGAGGTTGAAGTCTCCTAGCAAGACTTTAAAATCACATCGGTAGTCAGGATCAATGAACCCGCAATAGAGTCTAGCCATTGTTTCCAGGCCAGCACAGACTTGGAAGCTAATCTCATATAGGTTCCTTTTGGGGCCAACGTTAGTCTGGTGGAATTAGGTGTCTTTCACCTGGTGTGATCGTGATTTCCGTGTGGTGCTCTGCAGGTCAAACCCTATGGATGCTGCAGTGGCAACCATATGGGCCTGGGCCTTGGGAGTCAATTTAGTAAATAGTAAGGGTCCCCTACTTTTATCAGCTGGTAAAGATCCCCACCCCTGACACCATATGTGGCTGATCAGAAGGAGGACACTGACTCTTTGTGGCCATTTTAATGTATGTTGTATTAAAGAATAATAAAAATGCCTATCTGTCCCCATTTCTATGGGGTGTTCCCTTCATATCAAACTAACTAAAGCGCTTGTCAGTCAGTGAATGTCCAAATGTGTCCACCGTCCAAACTAAACTTAAGTGACCCTACCGCTATTCTAACAACTAAAGACAGGAGAATTAATTTCTTCTCCTGGAGCTTTGTTTTGGTAAGTGTCTTCTTTCTTCTCTTTTAGTGTGATTTTTTTTAAATAGTCTCTTGTGACTCCTTTGATCAGTTCATACAGTTCCTTCAAGGCTCTATAACAATACTTTATTTTCCTGGAATTTGCTTTCTTGGGTCTTGAATAATCACTTGTCTTATTTAAGGCGACATTCCCTTCTTCCCAGGATACTGATACTCAGTCTCCGAGTTTCATCATCATTCCATTTCTTTACTCTTTCATTCATAATACAGGGATGAGTATGAATGGTCTCAATGATTTCTCTCATCAGTCTGCTGTCTTATTCTTTCATTTATATTTCTGGGACGAGTTTTAATGATCCCATAATGATTACATCATATTTTGTTTATATTACTGGGATGAGGATGAATGGCCTATTAATAATTAACTTAGGCCTCCCTACATGTGGCTGGGGTAACATCACCGGGGACTCGCTATGCGGTTTTCTTCGTTCTCTCGTGGTCCCGCTTCACTTCGACGTCTCAACACCCATTTCCTTTTCTGGTACGGTTCATCAGCTTCTTGGTTATCCTTCTGGTAGGTAGTCATACCCACCTTGTGGTTTCTGTGCAGTTTGAGACACCTCGGCCCACCATGGGATCTCCGTTGACACAACACTACAATTGCCTTCTCTCGTCTTGGCTCTCTTTGGATGCTCCATGTCCCATGTTCCACTCGCAGCATCTAAGCAATTCTAAAAAGTTGCATGCTTTGCCGGCGGTGGAGTTTCCTTCCCTTTCAGGTGTTGTGTCATCTCGCCCTCATGTCAGCTATGGAAGATTTTAAGTCTTCTGGCATGATTGAACAACTTCCAAAAACTAGACCGCTGTGTTGATATACTGGTCTTTGTCTTCTTCATTGCTCCGTCCCTCTTTCTCGTCTCAGTTGTCACCATGCTGTTCCTTGCGTGATGTTGAGGAGGTTGATGTTGGAACTCATTGAGAGTGATCAGCACTACTCCTTGCCTTATCATCTCAGTTGTTGGCACACTGTTCCTTGTGTGATATTGGGGAATACCTGAAGTAGACCTGGCAAGTGGTTGAGCGAGAGTGTTACAATATGCCATCAAGGCATGAGGAATGGAGGGAACACCTTTAAAAGGGAATGGGTGGTATATGACTTTCTCCAATGTCTATCTATCTACCTATCTATCTATCTATATTGGTTTTTGTATTGCGCAATATCACCCGAAGGCCTCAGAGCGCTCACATGGACAAACGCCAAAAAGAAACAAACGCAGGCAACATGGCAGAAAAGCAAAACAAGGAGCATAGATTACTCATTGCCGTCACTGAGCAACCACGTCTGGAGTTGTTTTTTTGTTTTTTATTCTTGAACTTAATCATTAAATGGATTTGTTTTACACCATCTTCAGCATCTTTGGTAGTTTGTTGATTCACTGCAGTAGTTCATATCTGTTGAAATGTCCAAAATAACTGGCGAATCATAGGGGCCTAGTGTAGTAGGTTTAGTTTCCAATTTTGTCATTATATGCAGTAAAACTTTAAAAGTAGCTATTTGCCAAGAGGCTCTATCCCTGCTGATCATCCTTGACCACCAGGTTTGTTCCTCTGCCGTTGACGGATGAGTGAGAAAATGTTTCATGTACTGGGACCGGATGCCCTCAGTGCCAGGACAGGATATTAGTAGATGGCGAATTGCCTCCTTCTCGTTGCTGCAAATTCTGCATGAGTTGGTGTCCTCTGATTTGAAGCATTTCATTGGTGTCAAGAAGATTCAATCTAGCTCTCATTATAGCATTTCGCGTTAGTCGACTAGGGAACTTTTTTAATGTAACCCTGTAGCACATTCAATTTAATCGTTATTGGAGGGAGATGATATGTAAGTTTACTTCTACTTGTCACAGATAAGTATCCAGTCCAGTTCCTTTATTTTTTTTAGGACTCTTGTTGGGTTATTCATCAAGTCTTCTGAACACAACAGTTTTTAGTAGCGCTAGGTTATCGTCTCTCCATGATTTTAGCATTTTACGGTTTGATTTGCGTGCTTCTCTAGTAACCAAACTGTGAAGGAAAGTATTGTTTGGAATGACGCATTTCCTGTAGAGCATCAGAGTATTACAATCTAAGGTGCCCTGTAATGATAGCAGACTCAATTTGCGCCTGATCAAAGAGGCTGAGGTTGAGCTAGGCAGCCCCAATACCACTCTCCAAACGTAGGCCTCCAATTTTGGCCATATTGTTTTTGGTAGATAAGGCATGGCCTCCGTACCATAGGTCACTGTTGGGACAACCTTCGACTTGTAGAAGTTTAAGGCTGGGATGGTGGAAAAGCGACCACATTTCCTGTCTATCGCCTTTCCTTGTGTCGCCAAGTTCCTGATTTTCAAATGGAGGGCTTCTTGCATGGCGATTTCTTTTTTGGAGCTGTCCAGAACCACGCCCAGGTATTTAAACTTTTTGTCCAGTTTTGTTTTTCCAGTTTCTTAGCTGAATGCTCCACAACCATTATTTTCATTTTTTCAATGATTATTTCTAGGTTATTTTCAATTGTAAATGTATGTCAGTTGGTCAATTGGCACTGCAGGCTGATAAGGGTCTGATCTAATAATATTAGATCATCAGCGTATAGTAGTCTGCTGATTTTTACTTGGGCTAGTTTCGGCAGAAAAGATCTAATAGCCTCCTCTGTATATAAGTAGTCCCCCATGTAGGCCACAAAAAGGGCCAGTGCCAGAGGGCACCCCTGCTTCACTCCTCTGTCACAATGGGTGCCGATAGACTTCCTTGCTGATTCAGTTATATGTTAGTATCCGTATGCAAGATTTTGATGGGTTCAAGAATGTCGTTTGGACATTCCCAGGCTTCCAGCTATTCCCAGAGCTTAGCTCGATCGACCCTGTCGAAAGTCTTGGAGGGGTCAATGAATGCAGTGAACAGTCTAGGGCCGCCCTCCATCACGTTACTTTTCAGAATAGCCAGGAGAAAGATGTTTATTGCTGTTGCTAAGGTCTTTATAAATCCCGTTTGGAAGTTGTCGTAGCATGGGGCTTGAGTCGCCCATTTTTGGAATTTTTTAAATAGTGATTCGTAGACTTTTCCGATCAGATCCAACAGTGCAATTGGGCAGTGGTTAGAGGGATCAGTGTTATCGCCTTTCTTGTAGATCGGAACCAAAATGGCTGATGTCTATGAGGGTGGGAAAGATTGTGACTCTGCACATTAATGAAGACGGATCTTATGAATTTTGATCATTCTTCAGGGTATGTCTTCAAATCTGAGTTGGTAATGCCATCCGGTCCTGGCACCCTGGATTTTTTCAGTTTTTTAAATAAGTCGCAGATTTCCTCTTGGTCATCAAATTTCACCTGTCCCTGTGTCGATTTAGTCCCGTTTGGGTCCTCCTGGGACATCGAAGGTAGAGATCTCACCAGCGGTTTGTTCAAAGGAAGTTGGAAAAGAGTGCTGAAGTGGTTTGTCCAGGTTGCTTCGCTAATGTTGTTCAAAATAGCCACACTTTTTGGTGCTAGCGTCAGTTTCAACAAGGGCCAAAATTCCCTGGCGTTTTTACTGCAGATTGCTTTGAGGATTGCTTCCGCGTCTTGCTGGTACAGCTTCCATGTATGAGATCTAGCCCAAGATTTATATGTTCTGGTGGCCTCGAGGACTGCTGTTTTAGCCAGCCGTGGTTCTAAAGTCACTGCTCTTCTTTTTCCTTTTCTGTATTCTCATCGATTTAGGACCAAGAGTTTGTCGTAGGTGTGTATAGTTGTCGGAATCATGGCATGTTCCCTCTTTCCGGGTTTCTGTATGCCGTGAGCAGAGGCCCATAATCGACAGAATTAAGTTGACCATCATCGCCGAATTTGTAATATTTAACAGATAGTTCTCTGATGCCATTTTCAGTAAGTTTCAGCCTATTTCCTTTGTTATTCTGCTCCAGCCCAACTTTCATCCTGTCTTGTTTATGGCGAGTAGACTTCCAAGTCGTCAGCAAAAGATTGTGACCACTGGATGCTGTTTGAATAACTTCGAAGGTGGTAGTTAAAGACAGAAGTGGGTCAGAGACAAAAATATGGTCGATGGTAGACAGATTTGCCGTTTGACCATGTTGGAAGATGGTCCGGATTTTTAAATACCAAATCAAGACTAGACATCTTCCTCGTGTTCATCAGGTTCAGCCATTCAGTACTTCTGTGGTTGGCTGAAGAGGAGTTTACCTTGGGTTTCTGTTTTTTTGCATGTGGCGTTTATGTCCCCACACACTAGAATGTGGTAGGTTTGGTAGACAGCCAGTATGTTGTCAATTGTACTCTCAATTAGGTCTAAATATTTCTTTTGATCTATTGCTGCCAGGTTCCAATAGGTGTTAAGAACTGCAATTGGAATTGATTGTTAAAGGTTTCATTCCGTGGAGTTTTGCGACCAGTTTAGCAAAACTGCTAACAAGGAATAATTAGCAACTAGTATGTGTGACACGGTGAGGCCTTGGCCATTTCGACTCGCCATAAGGAGACCCGATGAAGGTCGGCCCAGGGCACCTTTTTTTGCCGGAGCTAGAACTGTTTCATATCCGTCTAAGATAGGTTTATTGGTGAGCCACGTTTCCTGTAGAAACAGGATATCGAAGCCGCCCAGGTCCACGTCGCTAGTTGTAGTTCGATGAAGATAACCCCTGGTGTTCCATGAGCCCACCCTCAAATCGCAGGAGACAGCGTCCTCTGTAAATACCGAGTGAGTGGTGGGCTTCCTGTGCTTGAACTGCTATTTGGAGCATTGTGTTAACGCTTTTGGGAGCCATGACCAAAAACTGGGAAAGGTCGAGTTGGTTGTTCGGAGTGCCGAACTGTCTTTCTTGGATTGAATGTCTTGGGTGATCGTCCTTTTGGTTTCTAGACATTTAGATATTTTGGTTTGATGTTTTTCGACGTTTTTTAGTTGTGGGGTTCTAGAGTTTGATATTACTTCAATCCCATGGGTCAGTTTATGCTTTTTATTTTGCTCAATCGCTTCGGTTGAAGAGCGGACATCACCGGGTCTGTGAGAGGGTGATCCCTTGGTGATTAACACGACTTGATACGTGGAGTAACGTGTTAATTTATGTTGTTTTTCTAGTCGCTGGTGGTTTTTGCTAGCTTTCCATTTCCTCAATTCCTTGTTTGATGATAGCCCGTAAATGTTGTGGTTTTCGGGTTGAGTATGCTCCTTCTGTACGATAGTCATATCCCAGCCTTGAGAAATCACTTTCCTGATCTATCAAAAGGTCCTTCACCCTTCTAGATGCAATATGAAGGTAGCATGTGGCTCTACCGTGATAATGACTGGGCTTTACTATCCTTAGGTCATCCGTTTTAATCTGTCAAAGTTTAGGTATATGGTGGAACAAGGACAAAACTCCTCTTCTGTTTAAGGTAACCTTGTCACGGTTTTCCCTAATTTGTTCCAGTTTGAGAATCCATTTTCTGGTTGAATTATCAGACCGTGTTGATTTACGGTAAGCTTCGGTCCTAGATCTGTGGTGTGTTTCAACACAGCCTGTTCTCTGGCTTATGTTGAACTCCTTCTGGCAGTTTTGAGGTTTTTATTGCTATGGCAATCTATAAACAGGTTTTGTTTCAAGTTTTTAGAACAGTCTCCCAATTATCTCGGTCGTGTTCCTGGAGGGCAAAAGGTCTGTTTTTGCTCTTCCCTCTAGTTCAATTGTGCGTGGGAATCGTTATATCTTGACAAAACTGTTTTTGGTCTACATGTTGCTGGTCGTAATATTTTTTTCCTACGTTCCGCTAAAGTCAAAAAAGGGGATGAGGACTTTTCGTCATCTTTTTCTCCAGGCGTTAAGCATGGGTTTGGGTTTCCAAGGGTAACCTTTCTCTGAATATTTTGTGCGGGCTGTTTTGCCGTGAGGAAAGGGGCCGCATCGTGTGAGTGCTGACTGAGGTTCATAAACGATTCACTTGCCATAAACTCATCTGTCTTTGGTGAGTCCGGTAGTTTTTGATTTATAGTTAGGGCATGGTGGTTGTTGGTTCTACACTCTTGGTGAATTGTTTGATTTAGCAAGGCAGACTTGTTGTTTGTGGCCGATTTTGCCAAAATGGGCATTGTTGATCTATTTTCAGTTGCCGTTTTGGGTCTCAAGGCTTCCAAGTTCAACTGGGGCTTTTCAGGTCTGAGCTTTGAGGTGTCGAAGATAGAGTAGGCTTGATCCGCCACTCCAGGTATCGCCACTTCATCTTTGACCTGTTCGTCCACTACAAGCACTATTTTCCTGGGTTTCCCTTGAGCGACCTGTTTGGATAGTAATTGTTCTTTTTTTAGAAGAGGTCTTGTCTCCAAGAGGGGGAGCCGGGTTTATCTGGTGAGTTGATGTTAAGTTGATGATGGGTGAAGGACTAGTTACTGTATCTCCTTGGGGGATGGAGTTACAGCGTTTCTCTAGACAGCCAAGAACAGTTTCTATGGCCGGGAGACGTGATGTTACAACATCCATGTTTGGGCTCGGGGTTTTGATTTTGTATTTTTGAGCCATGACGTAGCCTTATAAAAAAGATTAACTTGGTGTGGATCATAGCATGTAGTGTTGTATGATCCTTCATTGTGTCGTATAGGGATTCATATAAATTGGTGAAAGGGGCCAGTGCAATCGTGAGTGTTGACATAATTGAAAAAAAATGTCTGGCTTCTTTGATGGAGTTTCTTTGTTACTGAGTGTTTTCGATTGTGTCAGTGACATGGTGGTGTTGGAATTGAAATAGCAGATTTTTCAAAACGAGAGTCACTGTCACCGAAAGGTTTGGTCCTTTCCCTGATCTCAAGGTCACTTAGACTGATGGAAAGATTTTTTTGTTGTGAATCCTGTGGATCATGTCTTTGGGGTCTGAACTCACTTTTTCGCTATGAGGATCGAAACCCATCCAATTTGCCTCTTTCTGTCTGGGCCTTTCGGTTGAGGCGAACTTGATGTTGAATACGAGCTACTTTTAGGTGGTTCTTCTCGGTTTAGTTGTAAGTCCAGAGAATCTAAACCAACAGACTCTTTATTGAGCATTCTGTCTTTTGACAATATAGGTGGTAGTTTCTTTGTTTGTAATTTTGGTGTTTCAGATAGATGGGTATTGGGTGATGTTTGCCCGTTTTCCGACGAGTCGATGGCCGGATTCAGACCTGCAGGTTCAACGGATGTGGGTCCTCCCTTGGCAGTCCGCTATCTGGGATGGCTGTTCTAGGTCTTGAGAGGCGATGGTAGTTGTAATTGCTTTGTGAATCGGTTCCTCTTCAATCCTCCTTTGCTTGCTAAGAGGATGGGTATCCAGAACAGCTTCTAGCAGTTCTGCATACATTAGTTCTTTCAAGGTTTCAGCATGCCAATTCCCCTGTTTTTTTTATGCAGTTTGTCAGAACAGTTAATGGGGAGGAGTTTGTCCCCGATTTCATACCGAGTGATGTTCTGTATTTGTTGAGGCCCTGTTTCGGTAAAGAGTTTTTTTCTGAGGGTCATTTGCGCGCTTTTTGTTATTGCTGTCTGCTTTTGATCTAGCCCCCTTTTTTCCCCTTTCCAACAGCGTGTCCATTGAGGAACGAGATCGTTTCCTCAGATTTCCAGTTCCAAATTCCTAGCAGGTTTGCAGTGGAAATTTGCATAGGGGGCGTGGCCCTGTCTCCGTGGTGGTGCTAGTGTCGTGGAGTTCCTCCACGTCTGGACGCGGCGAGACTGGCCGCATCGCATTCTCCTCAAATTCCAGCCACAATGCTGGGGAAGGGGGCCCAATGCAGGGGAGGGGGGGCCCAACCTCCGCATAAACTGGGCCTGAACCACGCGAGGGTTCGTGCCTGCACCCAAGTCACTGCTCCAACGTGGGCATGGGGTCCCCTTCACCCAGGACTCGTGCAAAACTCCAGCGCCACCCAGGCTCTGCCCGGCGGCAACCGAGGGGAGAGCGCAGTCACCTCCACAGCCGGGGCCGTGCACATCCGCCGTGCACAGCCCACCCCAAGCCTCCCACGGCCGGGCCTCCTGCTCGATAGCACACACATCCGGGGATACTAACTCGACCCCCCTCCAGGGAAGGCCAGTAAGCAAGCGGGGACACCATCGAGTGGGGCCAGGGGCCTCCTCTGGCTCGGATGTTCAGCTGTGCACCACAGATGGTCTTCAGGTTGGAAAGCTGGAGTTGGGTTCAAAAGGGTTTGTGTGGGATCATCGGATACCGTTTGAGTGGTGGACCCGGGAAGTTGGTGATGTGTTTTAGTGTCTTTCTTATCTGCTTTTCTCAAATTGGGTTTACCACATTTCAGAACTGTAGAGTGGGACTCCTCCAGTGCTCGAATTTCAGAGGGCAGTTGTTTTTCTAAGTTCAGGCTGGGACGCATGCTGCATCGATGCAGATTATCGTCTTCATGAGGTGATGTAGGGGGGAGGGCAGTCTTGGCAGTCACGATAGCCATGACTGCACGACTGCCACTCTCCATCACTCTGCGTCCGCTCCGTGGTCTCAGGCAGCAAATGTAGGGAAGATAGATGCTCTGCCTCTAGAAACCAGCAGAGGGAAGACAGACCAAGCAGACCAGGAGAGACTGCACAACTGCCACTCTTGTTTTTTAAATATACGGATGGATCCACAATTTTGTTTAACGACAGTGGTAGTGAGTTCCAGGATTTAGGAGCCCAGAAGCTGAAATTAATACTACAAACTCTTTTTAGGAGTTGGCAAGGTTGTAACAAATCGATGTTACTGTTAGATCGCAAGTATCTCCTAATAGGTGTTTTCTGTATTTTGTCCGAGAGGTATTTGGGAGCCATCCCGGATACGCATTTGAAGACAATTACAGCACTTTTGAATTTGATTTGTTGTCTGACTGGGAGCCAATGCAGACTCCTCCTCTCAGTCGAAACCTTTGAGTATTTGCTTAATCCATTGACTGCTCTAACAGCTCCATTTTGAATAGTTCGCAACTTGCTTATGTTGGAATTAGAAGTACCCATCAAGCTATTGCAGTAATCAAGTTTAGAATTAACAATACCACCAGTTATTATAGCCAAGTTAAGCTTGGATAGGTATGGGTGAATTTGCCAGCAAAGGTTAGAGAAGTAAGCACAAGTTGATTTGCATGTCTTTTGAACTAGAGATGTGAGTCCATGTAGACACCGAGTTTTTACATGATCAGAAACCTTAATGATACTATTGTTAATTTAAAAACTATGGTACTTATCCTCAAGAAGTTTTAGTCTTTGCGGGGTACCAATTATCATTAGCTCAATTTTAACTTCATTAAGAGCAAGTGACTTTGATGCCATCCAGAGAGGAATCGCTGAAAAAACATCTCTTACTCTACAGGCATCTTGTTCATAGTCTCCGCATAGTGTGAACACCAGCAGGGTGTGATCAGCATAATTTGTAAATTTGACACCCATGGATCGTAGCATATTGCATAAGAGTTTAGAGAAGAAACTGAACAGAAGTGGCGACAAGCAAGAGCCGTGAGGGACACCACATAGTAGTGGGATGATTATGGAGGAGAAGTTCCTCTGGACGACTGCTGCAGATCTAGGGCCTAAAAAAGATTTGAACCAGTCTGCTGCGGCCTGGCAGCATCTACCCACTGTAATAAATATTTTGGTTAAAAGCTCATGGTTGATCAAGTCAAATGCCGAAGAAAGCTCCAGCAGGAGAAGGAGTGCAGGATTTCCATTCTCTAGAATGGACACAATGTTGTCTGAAGGTCCAGAAGGGCTGTCTTGGCGCCATGGTTGGCCTGGAAGCCAGATTGTTCCTTAGCAAGAATATTACTTTCTACAAATTTCTGGTATGGTTCATAAGCAATCTTGTCAAAAATATTCAATAAGAACGGTACACTGGTAATAGGTCTGAAATTACCAGGTATTGCGGGATCAAGATTCTCTTTCTTTAATAGAAGAGTGATACGGGCCTCTTTGGGGTTGTTGGGTATAATGATTCATCAAAAGATTGATTGACAAAGTATGTGACCCAAGGGGCCAAAGTAACAGCAAAATCTTTAAAGAGTTTTGCAGGAAAGGCATCGCCTTTACAGGAGGATGGCTTCAGTTTATGAATAATGTCCAGAACTTCCAATTCTGATACTCTTTTAAACGTTAACATTTCCAACGGTGGTATGAATCCAGGATCCATGTTCTCTAGTGTCACAGAGAGATAGAAAAAGGTATTCAATTGTTCCTTGATAGCCTGTTGGTGTTTCTCAGTTTTGCTATTAAAATCATCATGAATGGCTTGACACCAAGCATTACTTTCTTGTGACTGACTGGTAACCAAAGGGCTCTTTAATTCTTCCAGAATGGAGAAGATTTCCTTACTATGAGATTTGGCCCGATGGATTCTGTCGTTAAAACAGTTTGCTTTGGCATCAAAAATGGTTTATAACTTTCTACAGCCTGTTTGTAACACTTTATATTTTCAGAAGACTGAATTTTTCTCAAGCATGTTTCAGCAGTTTGTTTAATACGTCTCGCTGTCAAAATGTCTTCAGAAAACCATTTGTTCCGATTAGTAGATTTGTTCTGTTTGGCAGGTTTAAGGGAAGCGAGCGTATCAAATGCTGTGTTATTAGCTAACCTAAAGATTTTGGTAAATTCGTCGAGAAGGTAGCGTTTCAGTAAATGATGTTGTGTCATCCCCGTGAAGTTCGCCTCCCCTCATGTGGTCCTCCCTCATATAGCTGCCCCCAGGGTCAGGATCAAGTAGTGGCTGCCGTCCTCTGGCCACATGGGGAGAAGATAACTCTGGGAAAGGAGTGATAACATCAGATTCATCACACTCCCTTCTGGTGAGACTGGACGAATACGTTCGCTAGAGGAAGAATTTAACACCCTGGAAATAAAGATAAGGAACAAGTTACCTACCTGTAACTGTTGTTCTCCAGCATGGGTCTGGCGTGGATTCACATGCTCATTAATATTTTCAGTCAGGATGGGAATCCTCTGTAAAAGTTAAAACAGTTTCACTTTCGTTTATAAACTGTTTTTCTCCTATAAACCGATCCCTGAGCTCTGGGTCATACTGCCCTCTCCCTAAGCCCCACCTCTGACAGCCATCTTCAGATTTAGTAGCACGTAAAGTGGCAGTAGGACCAAGAAAAGAGCCGCAGAGGGGCAGGCGGGAGGGTTTGCATGTGAATCCATGCCAGACCCATGCTGGAGAACAACAGTTACAGGTAAGTAACTTCTTCCTTCTGCAGCATGGGGTCGGGCATTGATTCACATGCTCATGAATACAGAACACACAGCAGTACATAATTACACCACTACTGGAAGTGGCAAGGCTCAACAGAAGCAATCTCTTACCTCCTCACCAGGCCCACCTTCAAGCTAACAGGTTGCGCAGCAATGCTTGGCCGACCATGCACTCCTCCCTGGACTCCCTGTCGACGCAGTAGAGTTTTGTTAAGGTATGTGTCGACCTCCACGCAGCAGCCCTGCAAATGTCCAGCAGGGGCACACCAGACGGGTACACCGTCGTAGCAGCAATCGCTCTGGTAGAATGGGCTCTTGGATGGTCAGGCAGCGGCCGGTTAGCCAAACGGTGACAGGTGACACAGCCGGAGAGCCACCTAGAAATGGAAGCCTTGGACAGGGACTTGCCATGGTTAACAGGGCCAAAGTTCTCAAAAAGCTGAGATGCTTTCCGAAAACTCTTCGTGCGGGCCCCATAAAACTTTAGCACTCAAGCCACATTCAGCGAGTGCAAAGTCCTCTCAGCCAGCAAACTAAGGCGTCGGAAGAAACACAGGCAACACCAAGGGTTCGTTGAGATGAAACTCCAATGGGATCTTGGGCATGAAGAGGGGTGCGCCTGAAGCACCACCCTTATCTCGTGGAAAGTCAAATAAGGCTACTTGCAGGACAGGGCTTGGATATCACCCACTCCTCTGGCAGAGGTGATGGCCATGAGGAAAGCTGTCTTCCAATGCAGAAACCTGAGCAGAGCTTGATGCATAGGCTCGAATGGAGGACAGATGAGCAGAGTCAACACCAGGTTGTGTTCCCACGCCAGGGCCGGAGCCTTCACCGGCGGGAACAAACTGAACAATCCCTTGATGAACTCCTTGACTAAACGGTGCAACCAAAGGGAAGACCGTCCTGGAGATCAGTTGTAGCGGGAGATAGCCGCCAGGTGTACTTTGATGGAGGCATGCACCAGCCCTGATTAGCCAATGACAACAAGTACGGGAGAACTTGGGGGCTGTGACCCTCAGAGGGTTAATCTTCTCCGACCGGCACCAAGTCGCAACATGCTTCCATTTGTGTACGTAGCACTTCAAAGTCGACGAAGCTCTGGTTCTGGCGAGGACATCTCTGCAGTCCCCCGGCAGCTCATCACCACCAAACTAATGCTGCAGGAGCCAGGCCTTCATGTTCAGCGAACCTGGGCCGTGGTGTAGAATTGCGCCTCCCTCCCTGGTGAGAAGATCTACGACCACTCGCAGCTTGACCGGATGGTACACACACATGCTGGGAAGGTCTGGGTACCATATCTGCCTGGGCAACGCTGGTGCGATGAGGATCATCCTGCAACGGTACTGTCGGAGTTGACTGATGACTCGTAGCAGTAACAGCAACAGAGGGAACGCGTATAAAAACAGCCCTTCCCAAGGGAAGGGGAATGCGTCCCCCCCATGCTCCCTGGCTGGCAAACCTCCGGCACTTGGTGTTTGCCGCTGTCGCCAACAGACCAATCTGGGGACTGCCCCACTGAAGAAAAGTTTGTCCACTTGATCCTGCCAAAGCTCCCACTCGTGGCAAGAGCTCAGTTCCCTGCTGAGAGAGTCTGCAACAGTGTTCTTTATTCCTGCCAGGTGAAACAGAACGTGGAACATTCCCTGGGCGACAGCCCAGTACCACAACTCCTGTGCCTTTTTGAAGAGTTCTTGGAATCTGGTGTCCCCCTGTTTCCGGATGTAAAACATTGTGGTGGTATTGTCCGTGAAGACCCTTACCACATTGCCCTTGAGGGACAGCAGAAACGACTTGAGGGCCCAAAACACTGCCCATAGTTCCAATACGTTAATGTGTAGTGAAGTGGGAGAATGGGAGAAAAGACTCCCCTAATCTCCTCGCGCCCCTGGTCCAGAGGACCGCGGCCCAGACACCCGCCACGAGATGAATTCGTCTATTTACCAGACGACCAAATACCCTGGTACAAGAATATATGGATGTGCCCACCAGCCTGTCCGCCAGCCTGCCTGCCCTACTCAACCGACACCTGGGGCATGGATGAACTCGACTAAGCCGTCCAACAATCATGAAGTACATCGTTAGAGATGCCATGACGGCCTAGCCAACTGTTAGAACGCGCGTGCAACCATGCACACTGGACACTCCCACACCAATCCACACGAAGAATATACGCTATGACGTAGGTGACGGACACACCCACTGACGCGCATCTTTATTATTTTTCACATAGGTTCTCCGAAATGCAGAAACGCAAGACGCACAAAGCATTCGTTTACATGCTTGCTGATGCTTCTCCCGACCCTTGCATCGTAATGAAAAATACAACGAAGACATGATACTGCCTATGAAGCCATGTGACACCGCAACCTAAGTGCCGTGATTTACACATCCCCACCTATGAACCAGGCCCAAGTAGGCCGCAAGCAAGAGCCGCCATGAACACTGAGCGAGCAAGAGTACAATTGCTGATCCTGCAGAACGAGCCCAGCGAGAGCTGACAGCCAAGGAAGCGATGTCGCAACTCGTATGCCACCAGCCGACGCCAAGGTCACACCTGTAAGCAAAACCAGGCACGCAGAGGCAAATACGACTTTAAATGTGCAGAATTCTGCCTCCGCCACGGTCTCTCCTCACGTGACCAAGCCAAACCTGACAGGGTGCCAGACCCACGAGGGAGAAGTCGCCTGGGTCTCACGTCTGGGACACAGGCTGCAACAATGAAATGACCCAATGGACACCTACAGCGATGGGAATGGTCTGCTCTCAGGCCTATGAGCAAATCCACGCATTGTCTGCACGAACACATAGTTACATATTGTTGCAAATGACAGTTACACCGCGGGCTGGGAACAACGATGGTCACAGGCTGGGGGGTTCGCGAGTGGACCAATCAGAACATGGGACACTCATCACTGACGCCACTACCATTAGCCAATCATTAGGGGTCTCTGTGTAACAATTTTCAAGTATCTAATATAAGGGACAGCCCAAGTCTACCACCCGACTGACCCTTAACCACTAACAATTCTCTCTATATGTATGCTATACTAACCCTACCACTCAAGGAACCAATCCAGAGTGGCGATAGGTTTTTTCTAACTTTCCCAGGTGACGCAAGTAGCGTGTCATACTGAGGCAAAAAGGGGCCTGCGAGCCCCACGAATTTGAGGAGTCTGGACGGACGCGTACGATCCTAGACCCATCCCTGCCGTTGTTCAATAAACAGCAGAACCACCTTGCTTCTTGCGTGTGTCTCATACTAATTTTTGGGAAACACGGGAGGAGTTGGGGCCTCACAGCCTGGAGGTCCGCGGACGGCCCAGCCGACCCCGGGAGAAACTCCCCGACAGTAGCATCTTCTCCTCCGGCAGCCACAGGCCTCTGGCGTGAAGACGATAAGTGTGGGCTCCCCATTCAGCCAGGTAAGCGTCCGTTGTGAACGTCTCCTGGTACGTGGGGCACTGGAACTCTGTGCCTCCGACAATGTTGGAGCGCACAAACCACCACATCATCGCCCAACGGAACTCCTCGTCGAGTGCAATCCTGTCCTGGAGGCCTCCAGACACCAGGATCGAACGGACATCCAGGAATTCCTGCAGTGGCCACATCTGCAATCTGCAGGGCCGGATCAGGTGTATACATGACAACATCATGCCGAGCAGCGACTGGATGGTCCTCACCACAGTGATATTCAGTGCTAACGGCAGTTGCACTTTGCCCAAGATGGCCGCTATCCCTCTTCCCCTATTGTGCCGCCAGGCATGACACTGTGTTGAGCCTGGATCCCAGGAACAGCACGTCCTGTGAGGGAGTTAAGCAGGACACTGCATAATTCACGAAGAATCCCAGGTCCGTCAGAAGCCGAACGGTCCTCGCCATGTGATCGACAGCGATGTCCCTTGACTTGGCCCAGATGAGCCAGTTGTTGAGATAAGGATACACATGAATCCCCTGTAGACGTAGATGGGCTGCCACCAGGGCCAGGCACTTTGGGAAGACTTTGGGCGCTGACTTTAGTCCGAAGATTAGAGCCTTGAACTGGTAATGCTCCCCTTGGATGACGAAGCGCAGGAAATTGCTTTTTGTGTATGGGAATGTGGAAGTACGCATCCTCTAGATCTAACAACGACAGAAAGTCTCCCTCCTCCAGCTGGTCAAGCACGTGTTGCAGCATGACCATCCTGAACTTCTGGGACTGTATGTACTTGTTTAGTCGTCTTAGATCGATAATGGGCCTCAAGCCCCAGTCTTCTTTGTTACGAGAAAGTATCTTGAGTAAACGCCAGAGCCCCGGAGTCACTTTGGAGCCAGCTCTATCGCCTCCTTTTCATTAAAGGCCCGAACTTCAGGCAGCAGCTGATGGATGTGTTGCTCCTGTCAGGCCACCGGTGGTATCTGCGGACACTTCAGTTGAAATTCCAAAGTGCTTCCATGGGCGAGAACGTCTATCACCCATCGATCGGTGGAGATGGTCTCCCACGCGCTGACTTAGTTTGCTAACCATGCCTCCCACCGGGGTGCAAGGGATTGGGCCCGACGTCTTTGCCGGTTCAGTCCGCTTGGAGGCAGGCGCGTCACGCTGGGAGCCTTGACGATGATGATGGCCACCTCGTTTAGCCTTGGTGCGACCCCTGTTGGTAGGACGGTGCTGATGCAGTGTGCCCAAGGCTGTCTCTTTGTTGGTGTTGATGGCCTGGAGGGATTCGACAGTCTTCACGAAAAGGTCGTCTTGAATGGCATGTCCAGGACTCTCATTTGGACCTCCTGTCTGAAGTTGGTGGCCTTGAGCCAGCCAGTACGACGAAGGCGAATCCCATTGGCCACGGCCACAGCGATGGCATGGTTCGACCCCACCTCACCTTCCCTTCCTGAAGGATGTCCAAAGCCTCGACCCGTTTGTCCTCGGGGAGGAAATCCAGGAGTGGAGCCATCTTATACCAAAGCTGCCGGTCGCATCTGGCCGCAATCGCTAAGGCGTTGGCTGCCTTGACCTTCGTCGCTGCCGAGTAGAGGACCATTTTACCCATAAAATCCAACTTCTTCCCCTCGTTGTCCGGGGGTGCAGGTGAAGACTAGTTCGACTACTACTTCCTGGTGGCCGCCGAGACCACAAATTCTGGCGATGGTTGAGACCGCAAACACTTGGGCACAGACTCTGGAACCCAGTATTTCTTTTCAAGTCCGTCTCTCTTGGCTGGGGCTGAGGCAGAGTTTTCTCAGCAGCACCAGCCCCTCATCGCAGACATCGTCCAGGAGCGGCACCAACAGAAGGAGCTGGTACAGGAAGCCCTCCTCCTCTTCTGGAGTGAATTGGAAAAGCTCCGACGCATGGGCGATCATGGAATGGAAGGATCCCACTTCGTCTGGAGGAGAAGCCCTCAGGGCTGGTGACATCCCGCCGTTGTCATCGGTGTCCATCCCCCGGAGTGGGCAGCGACGGTTGGAATAGAGGTGTAGGGTGCCTCCTCCTTTTATTCGGCAGAGGTGGCCCAGTTGTCAATGGGGTTGTCACTGGTGGTGTCGCTGGTGGTGCCGTCGGCATCCTTTTCTGAATCTCTGACACCAGTGTGTGGAGGATCGAGAGAATATCCTGTGACAGATCTCTGGGAAGCAGGGTCGCTGGGCCCAACGCTCATATCATCCACATGGACGATGTCTCCTCAACATTTTCATCAACGTCGTCACCACCACCCTCCTCCGGGATGGTGTGGACGGAAAGTATCTCCTCCTCGTCGGATGAAGAAATGTGCGTGCCCAGGAGTTCTTCCCCCGCTGCCACTCTTCGGGTCCTGAGGGGTCAGTCTCAGGCTAAGTTATGGCCTCCTCTTCTCCGGAGTCTTTTCTACCGGCTTGTACCAGCTTGGAAGAAGACTCCTGCCTGGGAGGAAGAGACACTCTGGCGCTATCGGAGCATCCTTGACCTGGCCAGTCCCTTTCGCCTTCGAGAGGGTGGCAGCAACCTTCTCGATGGAAGAGGAAATTTTGGCCTGGATCACCTGGGCCTTTATGGGCAGGTCAGACACCTTGTCCTGCTTAGCCTTCTCCGGTTTCTCTCGCAGCTTCCCTGGCGTAGCGACTTTCTCTTGGATGAAGAGCTGGAGATTGAGGCAGACAGACGATGAACACACCCTGATCGTAGCGGGACCCGCTTACGCCTTGTCTTGGGCCCCCATGGATGGAGCACCCTCAAAAGAACTTAGAAGCCTGCTCTGGTTGGCTGGATCGGTAGAGGCATGTGCCTGCGAACCACCCTGGGTAGAGGCCCTGGCCTTGAGCCATGTCGCCAGCCTGACGATCGATCCTTCATTGTGCGCTTGGAGATGCCACGTCAGCTCTAACAATCGTCTTCCTTGTGTGCCGGGCGTAGACAATACAGGCACTGGGAATACTGGTCATCCATGAAAACATTCTGCAAACCGCAGCTGGTGCACAGCTTGAAGAGGGAAGCTCTGTCGTCCTTCTCAGACATGATCCGGCACAGTGTAGGCCTGATGAACTTCTGGAAGCTTCCAAGAAGAAACACGCAACGATTTCTGCCCTTGAGGGGCGATGAAAGATGCCGAAAAAAAGATCCCTGTTAATCGGAAGGATAAGCGATGGAGCACACAGGCTCAATTGAACCAAAAACAGTTTTCCTACCAAAAAACGTGAAAAAATGCAGAAAGCTCAAACAACGAAATACAAGGACTCCCAACACTTGAAAGTGTGTGTGGTAAAACTCTGAAGAGGGACTTAGGGAGAGGGCAGTCAATGGCTTTGGGCAGTATGACCCAGAGCTCAGTGATTGCTTTATAGGAGAAAGACAGTTTATAAACAAAAGTGAAACTTTTTTTATTTTACCAATGATTCCCAACCTGACGACAGAGAATATTCATGAGCATGTGAATCCATGCCAGACCCATGCTGTAGAAACATGTATCCACACATTTCAATTGGCTAATCATAGTGAACGAAACCAGCAGTCAGGGGAAAAAAATAAATAAATAAAAATCGGATAAAGGTATATTTTTTAATATGTGCAGATAAGTGGGAAACATTTACCCAACATATGAATCCTAAAATCAGCAAACTGTAAAAAGCATCACCACTACAGACTATTTTATACACCAGAGGGAAGGTAAACCATAAACACATTCAAACATAAATTGTCCAAAGTGTAATTTAAGTAATACAACAAAGTCTTATGTGCTATGGACATGCCCAGAATGTAATATCTATATTGAAAGTGTTAAACCTGAAATGTCCAGAATTTTTAGGTATCCAGTAATTCTTTGTATCACCTCTATTGTTACTGGAGTAGAAGGATCGGATCAAAAATCAGGAGGTTCTGGATTAGCAAAACTAAACCCAGAATAGAAGAATAGCGAGCCAAAATAAAACAGAGCATGAAATGGGACAATACGACAGATCCTAGGCAAGGGCATACAGGATCTAGGATCGAACGTCTTGTTCCCAATTTCCTCCCTTTCATACACAGCTGTTTCTGTTTATTTAAAAACTGGACAAACAGGACGACCGACTTCTTTAGCATATGCAAAGTGTGACAAATCCTCAGATATCACCCCTTCCCATTGGGCCAGGGCGGTGCGGACACTAATCAATCGTCCCTCTGGGGTGATGCACCGAGGGAGGATCATATGGGGAGGGAAACCCCTTTATGGGACAATCATCTGAGGAGAACATGGTTATTTGTCCCCACACTTACTCTCCCTCAATACCAACTCTCTTCCCACCACTTCCATGTGTTTCTGTCACCCCTTTCACATAGACGCAAGTACGGAGACGAGTGAGAGCAGAGACTACCCATGTGAAGCCTTTGACAAAATTGGGACAAAGAAGAACACCAGTAACCCAATGGAGAGCAACAATATTGTCATTGAGATGAGGAAAAAGCAGAAAGTGCCGTAGAGCACACTGCGGAACCAACAAGCGTGGTCTAGGCAATTTGAAACAAGTACTGGGATGAGGAGACTATGCAGGAGCATAAAGAGCCCTTCTTGAATGAATCACTAGTGACCATCCTATTGGTCTAAAGATATTCTAAAGGGAAACCAGAAGTTAAAGCATAATCCTGAATGCACGGCAACCCAGGAGCAGAGCAGCAGGAGAATCAAAGTAGTCCATAAGAAAGAAGAGAGGCCCCAAGAACACTGTCCAGAGGACGAGGTCGGTCCATGACCTCATAAGGGAGGTGGACAGCGAGAATCCCTTGCTCGCTGATGGTGAGTTACTTCCCAAGGCTGGAGGAGTCAAGCTCTCCCACGAGGAACCTCAAGGCTGTGCAAGTGGGAAGCAAAGAGAAATCTGATTGGGATGCGAGACAAGAACATGCCAACTCAAGGAGGGTCCAGCATGGAAAGACTGCTCCAGAAAGGCAGAACGAAAAGTTCCTGGTGTACCCAGTAGCTGGATAGCGTGTGGAGCAGACCACACCCAAGCCGAACAGCAGTTTTCCTTTCTTAGCTGCTGCAGACCGCAGGGTACTGCTGACCAGCGAGAAAGCAGTTGGACAGCCCAGAAGCATCAGTAGAGCCCTGAGAGCACCCCGGATTGAGGAAAAAGGTATGCGGCTGCAAGGGGCGGTGCAGAGGGCCCAAAGCAATGCTGTAGATGTACTGTGCAATGAAGAGGGCAGGAGCTATTGAAGTGGAATCAGTTGGGACGGCAATCCAGGCCTCCAGTGTAATCATCATAGTCACTTTACCTGGCAGGCTAGTATATCTGATTGACTAAAGACAAACGAAGCAAGTGCGAGTCTGGGATCCACACCCATAAAACCAGTCAAGGCCTCTCAAGCAACCATTGCTGTCACAATAACTGGCAGGCTAGTGTACTAGAATGCGGTACACCATCAGGTTAGGGATCCCCTATAACACGGTGCTACGTGAAACGTCAGGATCCAGGAAACTATGCCTATTCATGTGTGCCCATACAAAGCTCACACTACTTCAGAGTGGTAGGATATTATAATAAGTGCCCAGTTTTGTTAAAGACCACATTTGGTCGAAACACGTGTCAACATTGGGGCACCCTTTTACAATAAAGGTGCTTTTCTATATTCTTCTTTAATGTTACGTGGTACAAGATTTTAGGAACCTGTGCCGCACACAGTTACACAATTCAATTTGCAAACTAGGATTTGGGTATACCTCATAGTACCTGGGGCAGTGAAAATCAACACTATCAAAACTATTCAACTGTTAGCGCAGAGTGAGCAGAACTACCCCATACTGACA
Organism: Ambystoma mexicanum; assembly: GCF_040938575.1. NCBI lineage: Eukaryota > Metazoa > Chordata > Amphibia > Caudata > Ambystomatidae > Ambystoma > Ambystoma mexicanum. The sequence continues at coordinate 671,416,764 of NC_090936.1, forward strand.
TTTAGTGTACATAGTGGACTAAAACGTGCGAGTCTGGGACCCACACCCACAAAGAAGCCAAGAGAAAGGAGGCATTCTCTTGGCACTTTTGAAGGAGTTGACACAAATCCAAGGGAAAGGAGTCATTACCCCTCGTGCTTGTGGACACTATAAAAAGCCAAGAGATGGGAGGCATTCTCTTCGCAATTTGAAGAAGTTAGAAAGAAGCCTGGGGAAGGCAGTCATTCCCCTTGGTGTTTGTAAACACTTTAAAACGGCAAGGAGAAGAGAGACATTATCTTGGTCATTTGGAAGTTTTTTTCTGCACCAGTTATTGAACTTTACTTTTACATACTGTAGAACCACCTTTAAATCACACATCCAGAAGATCCCCATTTACTTTAGCATGAGTTCCTAGTACAAGGGTTGGAAATAGATTTTTGACCCAACGGTGGACTTTTCTTTCTTTGGCCACCCTGACAGGCTCCTTAGTTATTCTTTTGAGGCAGGGAATCCCTTCTAATATTAGGGATGGGTAGGCATTTCCCAACCCTCATGTCTTTAATAGAAGTCCACCTTTAACAAAAGTCGACATTGTGTCAATCTCTTTCTCCTACACTTTTACAATAGCTGAAAACCACTAGACAGGGATCATTAAACAGGGCAAATAAATCACGAAATATGATGGCAAGCCTTAAGTTGTTCCAATTTAAGATAATACACCAATAAGCAGATAAACAAAAACCCCTTATGCTATATACTAAAGGAAAAATATGAAATAAATGCACTAAAATAATCAAATTAATAAAGAAGCATGGAACAAATGGTTCCACAGAGAACTTGTAGTCTAAAGGGAAAATCTTAAGCCACAAGGGTTCATTGCAGTGCATTTATTAACTACACTACCACCACCACAAGAGCCTCTGGCACTGGACGTCATGAACGTGGAATGATTGAACAACACACCAGAGAAGTTGAGACACCATCAAGGCATCCTTCAAAAGAAGTTGCATAACTGATATAGGGCGACCATACTGAATCTATTATTTTTTGAGGGGTCAAGACTACAAATCAACCTACAATCCGCCACCTCATTTTGGAGAACTACAAATGTTAGTCATGACTAAGGAACAAGTTACTTACCTGTAACTGTTGTTCTCCAGCATGGGTCTGGCATGGATTCACATGCTCATGAATATTCCGCGTCGTCAGGCTGGGAATCCTCGGTAAAGAAAAAACCAGTATCAGTTTTGTTTCTGATCTGTCTTTCGTAATAACAACCAATCACTGGTCTCTGCGTCATACTGACCACAGCCAATGACTGCCCTCTACCTAAGCACCGCCTCTGGCAGCCATCTTCAGATTTGGAAGCACGTGAAGTGGCAGTATGACCAAGTGAAGAGCCGCAGAGGGGTAGGCGGGAGGGTTCGCATGTGAATCCATGCCAGACCCATGCTGGAGAACAACAGTTACAGGTAAGTAACTTGTTCCTTCTCCAGCATGGGGTCTGGCATGGATTCACATGCTCATGAATAAAGAATACATAGCAGTACAACATGCACAACCACGGGAGGTGGCAAAGGCTCAACATCAAGCATCACATCAACTCAACATTAAGCATCTTACCTCCTCACCAGGCTCACCTCAGGCGAACAGGTTGCGCAGCACTGCTTGGCCGACCCTGGACTCCTCCCTGGAATCCCGGTCGACGCAGTAGAATTTCGTGAAGGTGTGCGTCGACCTCCACGTAGCAGCCCTGCATATGTCCAGCAGGGGCACACCAGATAGGAACGCTGTGGTAGCTGCGATCGCTCTGGTGGAATGGGCTCTCGGACGGCCAGGCAGCGGTCGGTTTGCCAACCGGTGACAGCACATGATACAGCCGGAGAGCCATCTGGAGATGGAAGCCTTCGAGAGAGCCTTCCCCTGATTGACAGGTCCAAAGTTCACAAAGAGTTGTGACGTCTTCCGAAAACCCTTCGTGCGGTCCACGTAGAACTTCAGCGCTCTAGCTACATCCAGCGAGTGCAAAGTCCTCTCAGCCGGCGACGAAGGCGACGGGAAGAACACAGGTAACACCAAGGGTTCGTTGAGATGGAAGTCCGACGGTACCTTGGGCATGAAGGAGGGGTGCGTCCTGAGCACTACCCTTGTGTCGTGGAAAGTCAAGTACGGGGCCTTGCAGGAAAGGGCCTGGATCTCTCCCACTCGTCGTGCGGAGGTGATGGCCACAAGAAAAGCTGTTTTCCACGATAGAAACTTCAACGAGGCCGAGTGCAGAGGCTCGAACGGAGGTCCCATGAGCTTGGTCAGCACCACGTTGAGCTCCCACGCCGGGGCCGGAGCCTTCACCGGCGGGAACGATCTGAACAGTCCCTTCATGAACTCTTTCACCAGACGATGAGACCACAAGGACGTCCGCCCCGTGGTTCTGGTGTATCGGGAGATCGCAGCAAGATGAATCTTGGTGGACGCGTGTGCCAGACCAGCTTTGGCCAGCGTCAGCAGGTACGGCAGTACTGGGGAGCCGTAATCCGTAAAGGGTTAATCTTCTGTGCGCGGCACCAGACAGAGAACCTCTTCCATTTGTGTCCGTAGCATTTAAGAGTCGAGGACGCCCTGGCCTTTGCAAGAACCTCTCTGCAATCGGCCGGTATGTCGTATCCTCCAAACTCTAGCGCTGCAGGAGCCAGGCCTGCAAGTTCAGCGACTTCGGGTCGTGGTGGAGGATGGCGCCTCCTTCCCTGGAGAGTAGATCCGCGTCCGCCGGCAGCTTGATCGGCGGGGACACTGACAAGTCCAGCAAGTCCGGGAACCATATCTGCCTCGGCCACGCAGGTGCGACGAGGATCATCCTGCACCGTGACCTCTTGAGCTGGTTGATGAGCCGGATTAGCAGAGGCAAAGGAGGGAATGGGTAGAGGAACAGGCCCTCCCAGGGGAACGAGAAAGCATCGCCCATGCTCCTCGTCTGGGGAAACCTGCTGGCGAACCTCCGGCACTTGGTGTTCGTCGCCGTCGCGAACAGGTCGATCTGGGGTGTGCCCCACCGTCGGAAGAGGCGATCCACCAGATCCTGCCGTAGTTCCCACTCGTGGCACGAGCGCAGCTCCCTGCTGAGTGAGTCGGCGATGGTGTTTTTTATCCCTGCCAGATGAAACGGCACCAGAAAAATCCCTTGGGCGACGGCCCAATGCCACAGGTCCTGCGCCTCCTTGGACAGCGCTGGGGACCTGGTTCCGCCCTGTTTCCTGATGTAAAACATGGTGGTGGTGTTGTCGGTGAAGATCCTCACCACCTTGCCCTTGAGGGACGGAAGGAAGGACCTGAGGGCCCAAAACACTGCACGGAGCTCCAGGACGTTGATATGCAGGGACTTCTCCGTCGGGAGCCAGAGTCCCCTTGCGTGCAGATTTTCGGTGTGCGCTCCCCACCCTTCCAGGGAGGCATCCGTGGTCACAGTCTCCTGGTGGGCTGGGGCCTGGAAGTCCATGCCCGCCGTCAGATGCGCGCGGGTGCCCCACCACCGTATCGCTCGTCGGAAGCTCTCGTCGAGCTTGATCCTTTCCTCGAAGCTGCCCGTCGTCTGGATCCAGCGCGCATCCAGGAATTCTTGCAACGGGCGCATCCGGAGCCTGCACATGGGAATGAGGTAGATGCAGGAAGACATCATCCCGAGGAGGGACTTGATGGACCTCACTTTGGCCGCGTCGGCCACCAACATCCGTTGCACCTTGCCCAAGATGGTCCTGGTCCTCTCCTCCGACGGGGAGGCCAGAAGGGACACTGTGTCGAGCCTCGCTCCCAGAAACAGTGCGACTTGCGCGGGCACCAGGTGGGATTTGGCGTAGTTCACGGAGAATCCCAGGTCCGTGAGGAGTTGGACGGTCCTTGCCGTGTGGACCACGGCGAGCTCCCTCGTCTTGGCGCGGATGAGCCAGTCGTCCAGGTAGGGGTAGACGTGAATCCCCTCGCGGCGCAGCTCCGCCGCCACCGGTGCGAGGCACTTGGTGAATACCCTGGGTGCCGACCGTAGTCCGAAGGGAAGGGCTTTGAACTGGTAATGACGCCCTTGGACCACGAACCTGAGGAATTTCCGGTGCCCCTTTAGGATGGGAATGTGGAAGTAGGCATCCTCCAAATCCAACGACGATAGGAAGTCTCCTTCCTCCAGCTGACCCAGGACGTGCTGGAGGGTGACCATCCGGAACTTCTGCGCCTTGATGAACTTGTTCAGACATCGCAGGTCTAGGATGGGGCGCCATCCTCCCGTCTTCTTCTTCACGAGGAAGTATCTCGAGTAGACTCCGGAGCCCCGAAGCCCCTTTGGGACGAGTTCGATGGCGCCCTTCCTGAGCATCGCCTTTACCTCCAGGAGAAGTTGAGGGGCGTGAAGTTCTTTCCTGGCCACGGGCACCTTCTTTGAAACTCGAGCGCGTGGCCCCGGGCCAGGGCGTCCAGCACCCAACGGTCGGTGGAGATGGACTCCCACACGCTGACGAAGCCCGCCAGCCGGCCTCCCACCGGGGTGCTTCGGTGGGGGCCCGACCCCACGGCCGGTTCAATCCTGCTTGGACGCGGCCTTGCCGCCTTGACCTCCTTGGCGACGACGGCGGGGTCCGCTAGACTTGCCTCGTCCTCTGTAGGCCTCTTGCGACGACGAGCGGGCCGCTTGACGGTAGGAAGCGAAACTGCCGCCGGAACCTTTGGAGGCGCCCTTGCCTCCGCTGCTCCGAAAGGGCGTCCGTCGTTGCTGCAGAACTCCAAGGGCCCGGGCCGTCTCAGTATCCGCCTTGATGGCCTGAAGGGAATCGTCCACTGTCTTCCCAAACAGATTGTTCCCGTCGAAGGGCATGTCCAGGACTCTGGTCTGGACGTCCTGCCGGAAGTCCGTAGCTTTGAGCCATCCACGACGTCGAAGGCAAACGCCGTTGCCCAGCTGGCGGAACCCAGTGTCGGCGATGTCCGTCGCCACGGTGATGGCGTGGTCCGAGGCCACCTCACCTTCCTGCAGGATCTCCAGGGCCTCCGCCCTCTTGTCGTCCGGCAGAAAATCCAGCAGGGGAGCTATCTTGTACCAGAGCTCCCTGTCGTAGCGAGCCACGATAGCCAAGGCGTTGGCCGCTTTAATCGTCGTCGCTGCCGACGAGATGACTCTACGTCCCATAGCATCCAATTTCCTTCCCTCGCCGTCCGGCGGGGAAGTCGATGTGGAGGCCGCACCCCCCCCCCCGCTTTCTTCCTGGCTGCCGCGGAGACGACGGAATCCGGGGTAGGCTGCGCCCGGAGGCACAGGGGGGCCGTGTCCGGGACCCGGTACTTTTTCTCGTACCGGTCTCTTCTAGCTGGCGTCGTGGAAGGGTTCTTGAGGAGGGAAAGGCCCTCATCCCAAATGCGTACCCGTCGCTGCCGTGTCAGTCCCCGTATCATCCCCTCGGGTGGACGGGGAGGAGGGCTGGACGGGGCGCGACGGTTGAAAAGGAGGTGGTGGATGGATCCTTCTTTTCTTGGTAGGGGGAACACCAGAAGGTCCCGGTTCTGGATCCCCCGACGGGAGAGGTTCCTCCGTCGGTAACGGTAGCCTCGTCCTTATCTCGGAGCATAAGGACTGTATGGCCAACAAAATGGCCGCCGAGTTGTCTTGCGGCGCTGGCAGAGGGGAGTCCGACGGGCGAGCAGGGGCCCCGTCGGTATCCTCGTCGTCACCTGCGTCGGGGTCCATTCCGACAGGCTGCCCTTCTTCCACGCCTAGGCCGTGGCTTAAGACCTCGATCAGCTCCTCTTCTGAGGTTGAGGCCGAATCTACGACGACGCCCTGCCCCCCCTTCTTCTTCCCCACGGAGGGTTTCACGGGGGTCCTATCGATGGGCACAAAAGAAGACTCCCTCCGAGGAGGCAGGGAGATTCTGGGCCCCGAGGTCGCCACCACTGGTGCAGCCTCCACAGGCTGAGCCAGGGCCGCCGCGACCGTTTCGATAGAGGGCTTGGTCGGATGGATCAAGGCCTTCACCACCTTAGGTGCGCTCACCGCCTTATCCTTGAGGGAGGGGGCACTGCCACGCTCCTCCTCTGCCTTAGAGCTCGACCGGGGCCTCTCCAGGAGCTTCGCCGGGTGCTCGGCCTTCCTCTTACCCGACCCAGAGCGTTGGCTCGTGGTTGATGGTGCCGGGGAGGGTGCGCCCTGCCTGGCGCCCGTAGAGCCGACCGTTCGGCGCTCCCGGTGCCAGCGGACTCGCGGTGCTTAGCCTTATGTTGGGCCCCCGTCGCCGGGGCGCCCTCAAAGGTCTTAGAAGACCGCTCGGATTTCTTCTTCTTCTCGCCAGACGGGCTCTTACCCTCCAGCCAGTTGGCGAGACGTTGATGGCGGTCCTTCATGGTCCGTTCCGACATGTTGCCGCAAAACGCACAGTCCTTCTCCACGTGCGTCTTGTCCTCATGAAGGCAGTAAAGGCAGAAAGAGTGTTCGTCCTCCTTAAAGACGTTCTGCAGCTGGCATCCAGGGCAGACCCTGAACAGCTTTCCGGGCGTCGAGCTTCCCTTCTCCTGGGCCATCTCCGAGACCGGGCCTGAGAAGCTTCTGGAGTCCTCCGAAGTGTAGCTCGACGAAATCTTCACCCTTGAGGGGCACAGACGAATCCGACACGGGTCCCCGTTGATCGGATGTAGGATCGGTGGAGCTTGAGGCTCTTTTGACCGAAAGAATCGAAGTTTTTTGTGAAAAAGCGCGAAAAATAGCACTAACGCTCGAGAGCAATAGCACGAGGATCCCAACACATGAACGTGCGGTAAAAATCTGAAGATGGCTGCCAGAGGCGGTGCTTAGGTAGAGGGCAGTCATTGGCTGTGGTCAGTATGACGCAGAGACCAGTGATTGGTTGTTACTACGAAAGGCAGATCAGAAACGAAACTGATACTGGTTTTTTCTTTACCGAGGATTCCCAGCCTGACGACGGGGAATATTCATGAGCATGTGAATCCATGCCAGACCCCATGCTGGAGAAGTATGCAATGACAACTCATTATTGATCATCTTTTCAGAGAAGCTCTGTGGCTTTTCAGAGCCAGGATCTCATTCTGAGAGGAAGCCAAAGCTTGTTCCAAGAATGAGAGGGAGCACCCAAGTGAAAATATCAGCAGGATTCATTGATCAGACCTAATTTGATCCCAAGATGGCGGGTAGCAATTTATTCTGCCTCCTCTTGTTGGTATCAAGTGCAAAGAATCCTTTACATTGCAGAGGCTTTGGCCTAGTTGGTGCAGTGGGTTAAGTAGATCTTGCTGGTTTATCAGCCCTATGGGGAAATAATCCCTAGCTGACAAAAACATACCACTGCCGTGGTGATTATCTTTACGCATGCCTTCGTAAGAATGAGGGAGGAAAGAGGTTGCTACTTCATAAGGGTACACAACACAAACAGATCAGCCTATTGAGAGAAAAAAAGATGCTCTTCACCAGAGGGTTGTATCAATTCTTTTTGTCTGTACATTACTGGAGAGTCTTGACATTCATATTAAATAGCGCTTAGCAATTACCACCCCTGTACTTACCCAAGTGCGAAACCAGTCAGCAATGCTAAAATCCTGCTTGATGATTTATTTCAAGGTGCCCTTGCGGTCCTTGACTGTTTCGAGTAATGTCTTACCCAGGTCTCATGTACACTTACTGAGGGACTTCTTTGGGAATACCTGAGCGGGTATATCTGTCTGAGGTGTGCCTATTTGTTACGCTCACCTGGTTCCCACAGGGGCGTCGACCGGAACTGGGCCGCTGTTATTTCCACCAGCGTGACGTGTAGCGCCGAGATGACTGACTGGACTGGCCCGCTCAGCCTAGTTTGTCTGGCTCGCAAGAATATTCTTCTGCAAAGGAGAAGAGGAATTAACCACCCGTGGAATTGAGTGTCAACCCACCTTCCCCACTCCCGTTGTCTTCCCACTGATCACTCTTGATGTCCCCTCCTTAGTCTCACCTGATGGTTTGGAAGGATGAGCTCTCCATCCTGCGTCGACCGCAGGGGCGCGTTGATGACCAGTTACTTCACTGGCGTAGAGGAATTGGTGAGTTCCAGTATTGACTCTAAAGTCCAATTGTTCATAAGAGTTCAAATGTCTGCTCTTCACACTGTCCGATTCCTTGCAGGTTGCCGATTATCCACTCGAAGATTTCCAAATGGCACTTGGTAAGATTCAGGTAAGTCTATTGTGTTTTTCCCCTTAGGGGCCGAGGTACGGCGATGAAGCAGAGTTTACTGCGCCGACCCGAAATGAGGTGAGTACCTCCCGTGGTAAATCAGGTAAGTCCTTGGGGGTAGCTTGTATGGCCTTAGAGAGTCCCCTTGCTCACCTTGCTGTCTTTGTCTCCTTAGGTGGCGGAGGGCGGCCGCGAGATGGAGAGAGCATGATGGAATGCTGAAGTACCGCCAAGCAGGTGAGTTCAGCGCGGCGCCGTAGGAATGCGAAGCGATGCTTCAAAGACTTCTGTCTTTCAGTTCCATGGCAAAATGGATCAGGATTCAGGTAAAGATTAAAGTTAAAACTCCTGTTCTAACCTTTATCCTTTTGTCTTCTTGTTTCAGGTTTCCCAGGACTGAAGCGGGCGTGGCTGAAGACTGGAGCTGCTGAAAACACGGTGAGCGTTACGCTGCAGCAAGCAGAATAACGCGAAGCATGTGTGGCTGTCCGGGCGTGGTTTAAATAGCCTTGGAAGAAGATCCAGGTAAGTATTCTTCCACAGCCCCACCCAAGTAACAAAATAGTCCCTTCAGTAAAATAGTCCCTCCTAAGCCTCATTTGGCTTGAGTCTTCATGCAGAATGGTCTGCCTCAGGTGAGTATGCAGCATGGTCTGCTTCAGGTAAGTTATCAATAATGAGCCTGGCGCCCATTGCGCCAGGACTGACTTTATCTTTATGAGCCTGGCGCCATAGCTGCCAGGACTGTACCCAAACAGCCCCTAACTGAGGCTTTTGGGCATGCTCCAAGTGGCATGATGCCTGCTTCCGGGGCTGCTGGGCCTGGTCTGGTCTTCCGGGGGCAGGCATCATGACACTATATGACAGCCAAATACAACTGGAAACTAACACCCTTCTCTCCAAAATGAATCCAAATGTGTTAATTTCCTACAGACGGTAGGTAAGGACACACTTGTCTCAGATAGTGGACTAGATGCCAGAACCATAATGTTTTCTGGGGTACCAAAGGCCAGCAAGAACAACACTCCTTGTTTCTCCCAAAGGCCTAGTGAACATATGGTCAAAGGTCTGTCATTTTTTGGGAAATTTGTGCTCAAAGGACGTGTCCAGATGACCTGCATTTTATAATTCAACATACAGATCTTTAAAGAGATAGGCTGTGTGTCCAGGGTATTGGCATGTTATATCACACCCTCATCAAATGCACTATGACCTTCATTATAAACCTAAAGGCATGGACATTGCCATTCAAAGTAGTGTGATGAAGTTGCCCAGTTTACTTCACAAAGCCTGAAAGAAGCTGAACTTTTCTTTCATGTTATTATCACCAGACCCTGCAAGCAGAGCTGTGTGCCAAAGAAAAGGAAGATGGCCTGAGAAGTGGTGTAGTCTTTACAGTGAAGGGAGATGACACGCAGCAGAGAACCATGCAGGGGAACAACGTATGACATGGCGGGAAGTGGAAGGTGCACTGAGTCTCTGAAAGTGCCCTATTCCACTCTGGCGATGGGGTCTCAACACATTGTGTCACAGATGGTTTTATAAATTACCAGACTCCAAGGTGAAGTTCAAGGGTTTATATTTCCAAAAAATTAAGGTGTTCAGACAAAGTTAAGTGAGCCGATATTGGGCCACACTAGTGGGCGTCCATCCCTTGGCTTTCTAGACCAGGCATCCCCAAATCCCAAAGCAGTAACTATTGAAAGGTAACCCCTACTTATCGAAGAACAAGCTAACCATTGGGCGCTAAAGGCCGTAGACTTCCCCATCTTTCTCACTCTGCGGTTCTTCCAAGGGCATCCCTATCCTAACACTCTCCAGGCCAGATTGTGAGATGCTGTTGTCTCCCTATTGGGCCTTAACAGGTACCTGGCTCTTCTCTTTTCTCACGCTCTCACATTTCTTTCCCTGATGTTCCTGTTTCTACTCTCCACTCCTCTACTGCCATTCTTCTCTCTCACTCTACGTTTTCTTTTGATGTCTTCATTTGCTCCCTTTGTCTGTCCATCTAATGTCCATGCACTCTCCTCTTTCTTTCTGTTTCCCACACACCTCTCCCTCCTCACTCTACACCTAGTCCCTCTCTCTCTCTCTCAGCTGACCAAACACTGACACACTCACGGTCTCATTATCTGGTACCACAATCACTATCAACACGCTCATCTGTAATCATTTCTGCCACAATCTCAATGCTCTGCTCCACTGTCCTTCCTTCAACTATTCCCTCTGTCCACCTCCCCTACTCTTGACCTCACCTGAATGCCCCTCACTCTTATTTTTTTGGGACAGAATGTTACACTCCTCCTATCCCGTTCCTTCCTTCCATTGAACTTGCGCCTCACTTGACCATATGGGCTAATTTAACCCTGCTCTTTCCCCACGGAAGGAGTCGCAGGGAGAAATATGAGAGCTAAGGAGCCGAGCGATACATGAGTGTAGTTGAGGAGGAGATAACTGAAGTCAGAAGCTGAAGGAGATCACAATGGACAGTTTGAGCAGTATACATAGGGAAAATCAAGTGAACAGATGCATGATACAAGTAATGGTTCTTACATTCTAAAGGTCCAGTGCATGGTCCCTGCCAAAGCTAATGGAACTAGAGAAGAACGGCATACTGGGGAGTTATGGTTCTGGCACTGTAAAAGTCCAACACAAAAGCACAGGCAAAGCCTAGAGTACATAGGAATAATTGTACATTATCTATAAGGGTTTTGAAGTTACAAAAGTGCAGCATAGTAAAGCCAGAAATGCAAGGACTAGTTGCATACCGAGTAATGGTTTGGAAAATCCAAGGGCCCAATACAGAAACATTAACAAGAAGTAAAATACAATGAAGTCCACATACAAGCATCTCCAACCTTTGAGGTCTGACAAGAAGAAATGAAGAGTTGAATGCTGGGAAGGGTAGTCTCTAATGCCAATGAGACTGATACAGTGGCATTGAAGGGCCACTGAAAAAAACAAAAGATCCCTGACTCAACGTAAGTCTAGAGAAGCTTGGTAGGTAGCAAGACTTCTATGAAATGGAATTTATGAAAATGATTTTATGTCTAGAAAAAGGCTGATGCAGACAACCGAAGCAAAGAGGTTGCGCCAAAGTACCACCCGATAAATAAATCATTGCATATCAGAAAAATGATTATGTACGTTTAGTGTGACATTATTTGCAAAACCCATACGCTATGTAAAATATTGCCTCTCGAATATTTACCTAAAATATGGGAGTCAACTACTAGGAATGAACAATACCAAATAACATGTTCAACGATATGGTGCCCACTTCAAAGGATCTACAATGGCATGTTTGTTCACTGTGCATATTCATGTTCATATTAGTCTGGTGTGAAATATTAGAGAATTCTGATCTGCACAAGAGTACCAACAGCAACCCAGGCATTTTTTTTGTATGCCATCTGGAACCCTGTTCCACAAGGGAGGAAAAATGGACCAACGGAAACTTCAGGTGCACTGATTGTGGCAGTTTTGACATCTGGGCAATGTGATGAATCGAGAGTGTTTGCCCCTTTTCCCCCAGGGGCAGTGGGGGTGGCATCCCCTTTGAGGCTAGGGCAGTGAGCCTGCTCCACAAGACCCTTCTAGGTGTTTGGGCAAATGGGACCTTACTGGGAGTGACTCCCCATTAGGGGACAAGGACTCTCATTCCCACAAGGAACTCCCTATGCGAGCCACATTATCTGCATATATGGGACTGCCTCCATTAATGACAAACACACCCTCCTTTTTTTTGGCTCCAGGAAATTCTGGATCAGCCACACCACCTGAAGGAAAAGGGAATATCCCTTTAAGAGCGATCTTGTATATAAGAAGAACAAGTGGATTGGAGAAGGGGAGAAAGAGCCATATGCAGGGAAAGGCTGCTGACAAAGCTACGCCATGGAGTGGATGAGCAGAGTGGAGTCGCAGAGCATGTGGAAATCTAAGAAGCAGAGAATGCCACAGCAAGTTGCCAGAGACCGCACAATCAGAACAGGGAAAAACCTGCTGTCAGGACAGAGCTTGGATGACCGTCCGATGTGGTGGCGTGACCTCCGGGCCTGGTTTGCGCTATACAAATAAAACAAATACAAATAAAAATGGTGGGCCTTGGGGCCTTCGAACGATGCCGACACCAGTGCAAGTGCGAGACCTGAAACTTCCAGTCTGGAGCCACTCACACTGAGCGTGGAAACCTACAGAGATGCTGAGAGCGGGGCGGCTGCAACGCCCGGAGCAGGGAGACGAACCAAAGAAGCAGACCTGTGCGAGCACAAAACCCCGAAATGCCACCCACAAACAAAGGTACCGAGGTGGAATGGAGAAGGAGGCCGCCAGGGAAACATACCTAAAGTGAAGGAAGTTGTGGAAAATATGATACTGATGTTGGGACATTGAAAAAGCATAAGAGTATATATCATGAGAAATCAAGGAAGTGAGTGGAGAGGCTTTGAGAACACTCGAAAGAGTATCTTGTGAAGGATGGAAGAAGTTACCAAAGTAAACTGTTGATGAGTGGGGGAATCCCTTAATGAGAGACTTTGAAAAGTATTATGAGTTAAGATTAAATAGTGTGCCAAGGGCTCAGAGAAAGCCTAGCAGAGAGACCCCTAGAGTGGTGATGCCTCACCTATGATAAAGATATATCCAACCCCAGAAGGGTCGAATGGAAAGAGTGAAATACTCAGAGGAAGGACTGCAAGAGACTATTTTAAGGAAATACTGAGAATACTAATAAGTATTACCCAGTCTGGAACACTAGACCTATGAGCAGTTGGTAGGAGCTACAGGAGTTCATAAATAAGACACTAAGAACCAGAAGAGATCATCTTAAAGAGCCTGTTTCTAGAGGATATTTTCATATCTGATATGCATACATAAACAGACTTGAAGTACCCTGAAGTGAAGCCTCGAGACAGACGGCCAAAGGGAAGCAGCCAGGAGAGAGACATTCTTTTGGCAAACTTTAGTTATTAGTCTTAGTGGTAGGGTCAGGCAGATTAGATTTTGGACGGAGGACATTTTTGATTTGGACCTCCTGATGACAGACTAGCACCTTTACTTATTTTGGTTAGGTAGGCAATATTCCTGTAGCAATAGGTTAAGGTAGGCATTTTCCTTTTTATTTTGAATTTAAAAAACGAAGACATTTCTAATATGTGTCTAACTCCTCCTTCTGACCCACCATAGCAAGTATAGGCTCAAAAACCAAAAGGGTTTGAGTTCAGTGGTAGAGGGTAATGCTTTACAGAGATCTGATCAAGGAGTGGTAGGAGCCAGGAGAAGGTATGGATCTGTTCTTTGAAGGAGTGGCAGTATAGTTTATCTCAATGCCTTGAACAAAACTGAAGCAAAGATTGTACAGGCAAATAGAACACTACAATTTTTCTCTCCGACAGTAGACTCGGGAAATGATATCCTGCGGTATTACTTCCTCAATAGGTATACAAACGAGAGTAGAACTGGCATCATGACAAAGACAACTCACTTCTAGTTCAGGATCTCATTCTCTTCGAGTCTTTCTACTACTCTGTGGCTCTGGAAACAAGATTTTGGCCTGGTGTTGCAGGGTGGTACAGCCACATGCCAATGGTGGTGGGTATTGGTTTGTACAGCACTATTAGGAATTTTGCTATATATTTTCTGAATGTCTTGTGGTGCACAGTCTGGCAAGACTTGCAGCAGTCTGTGCCATGGGTTGACCAAGTTTGACTCCATGCAACTGTGGTGCATACCCAAAGCCAACAATTTGTTCTTAGACACACACTTAAAAGCTTACATTTCAACATTTTCATGGCAAGGTAGTCAAAACCTCTACAAAACTGAAAATATGTGGCTAGTTACTGGAGACATGTTGAAATAAAGAACTGCAATAAGTTGGCTGTTGTGGCAATATATATGGACGTCACAAATATTGTAATTGTCATTGTGACAAAGTCATTCTACATCTGCTCCAATGCCTCCGATAGTTTAAGATTTACAGATCCAGTTTGCACCATAGACTATTTCAAAAGTTGAGCAATCTGTTGGAGGACGCAATTGAATATTAACAGTGTTTATTATTGCATACATAGCCCAAGTACAATTTAATGACGTGTGTGTGTGTGTAAAATAATTTTAAACATTACAGAAGTGAAATTACAAAACATAAACCAACCTAAATCATTCACATAATATACATTCTAATTATTCTCATTTACATTTGAGCTAAAATCAAAGTATAATGACATATCTGACAGTTTCTAGATATTTTCATTACATTCAACCTGAAATAGAAATGTATTCATTCATATTTAATGCAACCATAGCATTAGGTCCATGAACCTCAGAATTCCTAGAAGGATTGAGCATCAATTGATTGAGATATTTTACAACAGCATATCTTAGTGATTTAGAATTTCCCACAAGCAATCTTATCCATAATTCATCCATGTACAATGTATAATTAATATCAAATAAGTATTTAAAATAGAAGATTTGTAAAGACAATAAGGCTTCACATTCCACTAATAAATGTTTCAAAGTTTCATTACCTTTCATGCAAAAGCGACATTGGATATTTTCCTTCGAGATTCTACCCCATTTAACCATTATTTCTTTTGTGGGCCATAAATTTAACCTAAATCTCAAGAAGTCAGAACGTTGAGAAGTACTGGGGGATTGGATCAGATATTTCTCTGTCTGTCCGAGACGTTTATGACCAAATGGGTTTGATTGAATTTTTGCATTGCCAAACAAGTCGTTCTTGTTTTAATCCAATCATGTTTCCAAAGTTTAGTTTTTGCTTTATTTGGATTCTCAATTAATAGCTCTTGGGTTATATTAGCGTCATTCAAAATTTTATAAGCAAAACTGCGCCAATTGTTTGCAAATTTGTCATTGGAGTTTAACAAGTAATTGGATAGCATGAAAAGTAAGCCATTATTGTTCTCTTTCATTATACATTTTCAAAGTAGTTGACACATTTTCCACTTATATATTGCATAAATTGAGAGAAGCCCCAGTTCAGGTCTGATAACGCACATGGATTCGGACATGGGTAACAGACTTTTTCCAATACAAGTTTTCAAATATCAACCAATAGGAGTAGTTTTGACATCTTTTAGTCTCCGAGCCATAAAGTATGGTGGGTATGTATTTTTGTTTGAAGTACACAATTATAGAGGTGATAGAAAATTTACAGTACTTCTTGCGAATCAGACTCATTTGAGACAAGGCTGTTTTTTGTTTTAGCAGAAGATGCTCCTCATATGGTTTGTCAGTAATGTCATTGACACAAATGCCCAGGCAAATATAAGAGTGCCCCACCTTTAGTGCGACATTTTGCAAGCACCATTGCTTAATTTTTTGTCTTTTTGTTCCCCCAAATTGGATGATTTGAGTCTTCATGAGATTGATGCCAATACAATTTTTGCTGGCATAGATGTCTAAAACATTTAGCATATTACGCAGACAAAACGGTGTTTGAGAGATGAGAACCATATCATCGGCGTAAAGAAGCCAGTTGATTCTTGATCCATGAAGCTTAACTGGATCAGTGATGACATTAGAAAATCTGATTCCAACATCCCAGATTAAAAAATTAAAGCCGATGCCAGAAGGCAGCCCTGTTTCAGGCCTCGAGCAGTTCTTATGGGTGCAGACAATAAACCAAGGTTGTTTAGCCTAATTTGTATGGATGTGTTTGAATGAAACGCAACAATCCATTTTAATATGAACCAGGGGCACTTTAGATCTAATAACTTCTTAAAGAGTAATTCCCTTGGAACAAGATCAAAAGCTGACTTAAAGTCAACAAAGGCAGCATATGTTTTTTTTTTTTCTGATCTTTCCCTTGCATAATAATGGCATTCAAAACCATTAGATTAATGGCAGTACCTAGCCCAGGAATAAAACCCGTTTGACAGGGTTCTCGGTAATTCAAGCTATCTAACCAATTATTACATTCTTTCAGAATTAGCCAGGCGAAAATTCTTCCTGGGCAGTCTAACAGGGCAATTGGTCGATCTGATGAGGGATTTGTACGATCTCCTTTTTTAAATGTGGGAAGGATCTCGGATGTTTGCCAAGAAGGAGGCAGCTTCCCCGATCTCATGATCTCTTTAAAGACTAGATGTAGTATGCCAGACCATATTTCCTTATCCTGTTTGATTTGTGCATTATGGAGGCCATCAGGCCCAGCTGCTCTGGAAGTACTCAATTTAGCTATGCAATGTAATATATCTTCTTGGTCGAAATGTATTTCATGATCACAACCAACTTTATCCCACTCTAAACCAACATCAGGCAACGGGGAGCTATAGATGTTAGTAAAATACAATTCCCAGTTGCTTTCAGAAAAAGAATTGATTTGAACTGTGACTTGATGTTGATGATATGCAGAATTCAAGAGTGCCCATATGCCCCCTGAAGATTTCAAAATGATTTGTCTCAACATGGCTTCGCCATCACGCGGATATTGAAGCGCGCGACGATTAGCTAGCCATCTTTTATAAACATTTTTTAACCGTTTTATTGCTTCACGGTTAATTGCAGAAGATTCTTCCGGACCGCTTAGTAGACATTTCACATGATTTCTTAATTCACTCTTCTTGTGTTTTACCTCACTGTCAAAGGTATGCAGATGTCTTGCGCAAATACCTTGAACATTTGAGGTTTTAAGTGAAAATAGTTGCATGGCATGAATATAAGTCTTCCACTGTGGAAACACCATAAGCATTATGCAAGTTTCGCTTTAGGCAGAGAAATTTAGCTTTCGACCACTTTATGCGATTCCTCAAGTTGTTAACCTGGAGATTCGTAAAATTTGAATTATGCGTCCTAGATGTTATTGTGGGCCATCTACAAGTGACAACCAATTGACTATGATCACCCATTTTTGTGTGTTTTATTTTTAAAGAAATGATGTTAGAGAAGAGCTGATCATTGACATATATGTAATCCAAGGTGGAATAGCTGCCCTCATTATGCCAGGTAGCTCCGTGAGGAACATCACCTGGTACTGCACCATTCAACATTAAAAAATTCCTGTCTTGCATTAACATTAACCAGTGATGTTCATCGATTGTATGAGAAGATGTAAATGTCGAGCTAGCTAATAAATGCATGTTCAAGTCACCCATTATAAAGACTTCCAATAAAGATTTGTCTTGTGAAAGTTGGTCCAGAGTGTTAAGGTGATTAAAAAATTAATCTGATGTTAGGTGTTTCTTGCCCCAATACATATTAACTATTGCACAGGTGATAGAGCTCCGTTTGAATTTTATAATTTGAAAACAATGTGAAGGAGATTGATGCGAAATAATTGCAAATTCTCGATCTTTTCGAAATGCAATTATGAGACCCACCATTGGTCTGCCAGTGAGGGTGATAATTGCAGGCACCAAGTATATTTCGTAAGAATCCCAAGTTGGGAGAAGACTTAACCAGGTTTCCTGGAGAACAATGATGTCGTATTTTAAAAGATCAAGGTTGCTGCTATTGATGAAGTGTTTAAAGTGGTACAAGGAGCTTTGAGAGAACTTTATCAATGCAGATAGTTTGAGTGCCTTGATCAAAATGGATAGGAGGGCACTTAACATTCATTTGAGACTTCAAACCTATCTCACAAATGATAAAGTTATGGGATTGTAACATACGGTCAGTTTGGTGTTGTATTTTTCCATCTAAGGTTTCATAAAGCTTAGCCAGTGACAGTAAAGCTGTGTTCATGGCGGTTAAGGTGTTGTTAAAGGCTGGAGCTTCAGGGAAGGAGAATCTGTTGTTTCTATTCAAAGTTTGAGGATCTTGAATGAAATATGGATGGCCACCAACAGTTTCATGAAACTGAGAGCGTCTGGGAGTAGGAGCTACAAAGAATGAAGACCGGTTAGAAACACTAGAAGATTTTTCGAATATGACTGGAAATGTATACAATTCTTTATCATTATCTTCCGGCTTGCTTAGAGAAGTAGGAATAGACAATACAGTTGGAGGACTGGACCTGTGTGATCTATCATTTAATTGTATCAAATCACCAGTGTTTGAACAAATATATTGAACGTCAGAGTTAGAAGGATCACGAGGAGAGGAAGAATTGAATAATTCAAGAGCCTCGGCATCTGTTTTGCCCACTAAGGTATATTTCTCGTATTCCTTTCTTAGTAAATGTTGAGCCTGTACCGAACATAATGGAGGATTTGTCGGTAGTAGTTCAGCTGCTGTCTGGGGAGGAACAGCATGAGTATCCGGTATTTGGGTGACACGTATCTCACCAGATTTACATGCTAGGGCAATGGAAGCATCAGCAATTTCCTTACTAGACACAGTTTCAGGAGACATGTTTGACACATTAGCTTCAATCTGCACTATAGATTCGCTCTGTATTGGAGCAACAGACAATGGACACACTCATTTTGTTATTGAAATGGTATTCGCGGGGATGGGGAATGCTTTTTGGAACTTTGCACCATCGGGTAAACAAAAGGAGCGAATGTCAACAGTCAGGGATATTGACCTTTTTTTCTTTACTTGGTTCTCTTTAAGTCTTTTAGCTAAGAAGACTTTTCGGGATTCTAAGGGAAGAATATCATGCGGACCACTGGCAATTTTAGGCATCCCAGATTTTAAAGAAATTATTGATTTAGACATATCACATAAAGATACCATAAATATAGGTCAAGTATCACGTACCTGATGAATCAAAAGTCTGGCACCTGATGGGTGCGTTAAAGTGACAATGGATGATATAACAAAGTTTCAAGTACCACTCAGTGTCCTTTGGAACTATCAAACACCGGGACCTAGGCCACAACAGAAGAATCCATTCAAGATTGGAAAAACCGATCAAATCCAAAATTGAAAGGAAATGAAAGTAAAAGCCAAGGCGGCCCGCGCCACGCACCGCGAACAGCAAACTCTACTTAGCTGTACTTGGTGCGCGGCGCGGGTGCGTCTGGACGTTTGTATTTAAAGGAAGAGGTTACTCCTCACGAAGGCTGGGGGGGCGGATCCTCGTTCCAGGAAGAGCCTTTAAAATAAAAACAAAATACACTTAATTGGAAGAGGAAAAAATAAATATCCAACTAATTCCACTGGTCAAGATACCAAAGGAGACCAAAGGAGCAAAGCGTGTTCAGAGACGTAATCACCTTCTTTTCTGTTTGTTGTAAATCAGGCACACGAGGTGTCACCAGAAAAGACGTCCTCCTCCTTGGTAAAATGCTGTGTTAGTACGAGCGAGTAAGAAGGAAACAAAGTATCCAAAGAGCCAGCGTGCAAGAGATTCCAGCACCTACAGCAAACAGTACTTAGCTGTACTTGTTTAATGTTCTACAAATAGTTATCACAAATAAAAATGCATCACAAAATCATCTAATTGTACATGCACATTCAAAAGCTATATGAACTAAGTTTTTGTTTAATATAAGTCAAGCTTACCCATATTTAAGAGAAATAAATGAACTTACTGCGTGAGATGAAGAATTTTCTTCGGAATACTAGTAAATTTATTCTCATTTAATTTCAGAGTTGTTATTTTAGATGGTAAATTGGGCACCTTACCTGTAATAAAATTAGAAAAAAATACTTTCTCAATTTTCACTACATAATAAAATGAATACATGCTAAACATTCTTAGCACAAATCATGCATTAGAAATGTATATACATATACGTTTTTAGCCTGTTACGGAAATTAACGGCACTTATTATATGGAAGGTTTTCTCCTCTTGAGTTGGCGAAATGCAGCACAAACCATGACAAAGAATTTTTTTGACATACCCCTTTCATTAAGACAAGAGCAAGCCATTGGGAAACCTATTTCACCAGTATCACAAGCTTTTTTCACAGTGATTGACAAACATTCAACACTGTTTAAAACCAATTTGGGACCAGGCGTATGCTCACTGCACAGATTACACATCCGTCCTCTCTACTTCCTCCACATTAATGTCAAGTGTTAGATACACATTTAAACATTAGTCCATACCCCTTTAAATCCTCACATATAGCATGTCTGGCCATGTGTCCAAAAATATTGCTTACTGCTAACTGCAGTCATACCTTCAACATATTTGGGCACTAAACAAGCTTTTATGTAAACTATTCTGCTCATTTATACACAAGGGTTTACCCTTACTTTTTTGATTACAGGGCCCTCACTCGAAATGCAGGGAGCAAATATCAGGAAAACAACAAGCAAGTGTTAGGCTATTCCTCCCTTTGCTGCACAGTACTTCTAATTTTCGTTCGTCATAAAAATCAATTTATTCAAGAACAAATCACAACAGAAGGTGTTGTACACATTACAAACAAAACCTTTTCACGACCAATAGCAGCAAATCTAGACGTCTTCACACAAGTAGGCACACAAGATTTTGCATACTCGTTAAAGTGCATAAGTGCAAGAAAAGTGCAACAGAATGGAGTTAGTGCAATAAAGTGCTATTTATAAACTCTGAGGATCAGGCGCTTCTCCAGGCAGAGAGTTGGTGGTAGATCTCTCTCCTCTGCAGGTGCCTCCCTCTGGAATGGCCTCCCTGCCCCTCTCAAACTTGAGCCCGACTACCTGAGGTTCCGGAAGCAGCTCAAGACCTTCTGTAAAGGAGGCATGGTATCGCAAGCGAAGACTGATACAAGAGATGCAAGGTTCAATGGTGTTTATTCAACTTGGAAAAAACTATCTGGCCCTTTATCTAAAGATGGCAGCATGCTCAACCATCAAATAATAAATAACAGTCCTAGCCATGTCTGTCAAAATAAAGTGGCCTATCCTAAATAAACCTATTGCCTGCCCTTACGCTATTACGATAAATGGGTGTATGTAAAGGAAAATCAGTTATAACATAAAAGATCAAGATGGCTGAGTCAGCTCCACTCCCCACGTTGGACAGCACTGAGTAAGGAAGCCCCTGTAGACAGGATGACACAAACGGTCTCAGTTCAAAAAAATTATTTCACAGTTCAACAAAAAGTTCCCAATTCAACAAAAAGTTCACGTAGGTCTCCCTCCATCAGGCTCAAACCTCTCAAAGATTTAACAGTTCACATAGGTCTCCCTCAGCCGAGTTCAGACCGCTCAATCACAGCACTTGCAGGGGTTCTCTTGCACAAGCTTAATTCACATTGATCAGGGGTTCCCCTCCCCCGAACTTATCACACTTCTGGTCTGCCTCAATCAGGCAAAGACCTTTTACTGATGTCGAAGACTTTCGAATGTGCTATAGACCTCCGCAGGACCAATTTGACTTTCTCAATTTACACTACACTAGAAGTGTAAACAGAAGTGGGCAAGAGGAAGCTCTACTCTGGTTAAACATTGCCTGGACTCTGAAGTAATTCAGTGCTTGCTTTGAGGCGCTTGCTTTCCTAGACTCTTGCTCTCTTGGACTTGCTTGTGCTACCTCTCGTAATCAGATTTTTTTTGTTTTGTTCTTTTCTCTCCATGTACTTAGTTGCCGCCCTGCTGCTTTGCCACGCCCACCGACCACCCTACTTCAACTACATGCACGCGCACAGGTGCGGGCACAAGGGAAATGAGAACAGAAGTGCTGTTTGGCTGTTCGGATGAGCGGGGCACGGGGTCACATTGAACACTTCAACATTTAAATTCGAACTTATATCTTTCTAGTATTTTTGTTGGTATTATGTTTATGGCCGGCACCCGGTGAATTGCGTCTGCTACGTTAGAGACTCTAGCCATTTATTCTCTGCCTTTGCATTTTATGTGATTGCGCGAAAGCAAGTGCCTACCTTTGTTGATCTACTTGCATTATTGGTATTCTACTTCACATACATGTTAAGATAAATTCAGAGTTTCTGTTTGTACTGACGAAATCCGCCTTACGGCGGGGTGGAGACAGGGGGTCTGTGTATGTTCGTAAAGTTTTTATTCAAGACTGTTGCGCCTGTTAATCTCAGTGTTAATACAACTGCCGGACCAATGGCCGTTTGAATTGGGCCAGTTTTTTGCAACTATTAACGGCATGTTTGGAAATACTGTCTAGTAAAACAGTCAAACTGTTATTCAGGTCTGCTTTCTCTACCGTCAATGTGTAGCTTATTACTGAGTTGTTGCCTGCGCCATAGGACACCTGAGAAAATCTAACTGATAATTTCTTCCCTCTAGTCTCTGAACTTTCTACTTGTATTTGATTGTTCGATTTGCCTACTTTGGGCTGGTTTTTGGCCGCCTTGCCCACTTTTTGCACGTGTAAGGTGTGGACTATGGTTGGTAGCCTCAGAAGTGGCAGACTCTGTAATAAATTGGAGCAAACCTGCCACTATGTCTTCGTCATCTCTGCAGTCTCTACCTACCCCATTGAAGGCTGTTATACCTACAAAGCTGCAAAGATGTTCTTCTTTGCCTTCTTTTCCACAATACGAACCCCCTTTGACTAAGGACTCTAATGGCATCACGGATGACTCCATCTTTCATGATGCTGCCAGGCTCATATGCACTCTCAAATCCACCTACCCGTGGAGGTCCCACATGACTTGCAAATTTATTCGATCCAAATGGCTTGTGATTTTGATATTTCACCACAAAAGAGCTTTTTAAGTATGCGCGAGCACTCGCACCCTTCTTTTTCTGGTCCATCCGTTGAGCATGCTAATGCTCCAACACCAGAGTTTTCAATCTTGGTGCCCGTTGTGATGACTGAACTTGGGAAGAGAGTTTGTCTCTCATTGGGCCCTTCTACACCTGTGGCTGCATCTGCGGTTGGGATTGAAAATGTACATTAGCACCATCAGAGGACTGGTGGGTTAACAGGGATGGCTTTCAATGGCTTGCACTATATGTTACACCCCTCAGCAAGCACTCCTAAGACCAGTGCCTGCCTTATCCTGCAAGCCAATCAGCACTGTCCACAACCCTTTCCCATTTCAAACACTGAACACAATTTAAGTAATGGGAACGATTCCTCTTCGCTTTCTGCTCCCAATAATGGTCACTTAATCCATGACCCTCAGAGTCTTGAAACATCTTTCCCTGTATTAACAAGGATTTTTAATTGGCTCGATAAGGGTCATGACTTCACCCGCTACGAGCTTAGAGATATTAAAACATCAATGTCTGAGATCCTATTTAAGCTTCACAAGCTTGAGGGATTTACGTGTGCTGAATCTGCCATCATGGCCCATAACCCTTCCAAAACACTTTATCCTCTGAGTGAGCCTTCATGTTCCTCCAGCTCACAAAAGTGAGCCTTTAAGTTGTTCTAAATCCACCCAAACCCTTTGTGTTGAAAAAGGACAGCACTTATCTCCCGTGTTCCTATTCACAAGTTCTTGTTAATTCTCCTGAAACCCTTCCCAGCTGCCAAAATGATTATCTGCAGTTATGTCAAATTGCATCTACCAATGCAGAAAACATTCTACTGCTACAGGCATTATGCCACAAGTTTTCTACCTTGCTAATGAGTGATCTTCCTAACTCTGTTGTGCAACCACAAGATCTGACCATAGAGGTGGTTTCTACTTCCAAACAGCCTGACAGCCCATCTGCTCTAACATGCATCATTGAACAAGAAGCGGGCAGGCTGCATATTGCGGAAGAGTCGCATGCTGCCTCGGTTGAGGCCACCAAAATCAGTTCTTCTAATCAGTTTACCTCACGCAAAGAAAAATGTCTATATCTTTGGGCATTGAAAAGAGAGGCTCTCAGACAGGCATCCAAACCAGCCGCTGTCAAAAAATCCAAAAACATAACATTGAACAACATGACAAGGTCTCAACTCACATATCCAAAACACTTCTAATGTATCGCAGGACGAGATGATCATTGATCTTACTCAGCTCAGTGAAGAGAGCAAGGTTGCCCTCGAACTGAAGCCTACCTCCAATGAGCTAGGAGACTTGCCTACCGCAAAGGCGGAACAAAAAAATATCTATGCCCAAAGCTACTCTAAAGAAGACTGGAGTAAAAATAAAATGTGAATGAAAACTCGTATAACCATGAAACCGCTCAGGCCGCTACCGACCATGTAAATCAGGCGTGTGAGGAGGACACCGCAGTGAATCCACCTACTGGTTTGATTGTAACCCGGCAGACTCAGTTGTCTAGATTCCATGCACAGACATCTAATAAAGAAATCTAACATGTGTGCTATCCTGAGAACTGTACCAACTGTTCTACCAGTTGTTCCACCCACAACGGTCCTCCTGTTCCTTGGGTTGACTCTTCTTGTAACAGATAGATCAAAGATTATTCCAACTGCTACACTGCCATCTGTATCTCTGCCAGATGTCTTCCAAATCCCCCGCAATAATGTGGAGGGCTCCCAATCGGGACCCATTACAAATTGTCTTCAACAAGAAGCAGTGGTTAAATTGGAGGAGAAACTTTCTTCCATTGTTCCTCCTATGGACGAATATACGGCTGAGAAGTCCAATATCGGCTGGCTAGGTGCTGTTGCTATTAATGGTGGGCAAAGTATCAATCGTTCCTTTATCCTCTGCGCTTTTCATAATATACCTGCACTCAGGAGCCTAAACTCCCAAGACATTGAATGGATCATGCTTACTGTCAAAAACAATCGCATGATCTGAGAGTTCCAGTCCCCTATCATAACTAAATTAGTATGGGCACACAAATTGGACTTTAGTCTTCTTGGCTTAACACCCCACTTATTTAAATCTAAAGCCGACGCTATTAGCTTTGTAGAAACTTATGAGAAGACTTCTGTCAAACCTTTTGCTATAACTTCTATGTTGTCTACTCTGACTTTTCCCGATCCTGCGGTGATCTCACAACTTGCAGCCCTATCAAATGTTTAACGACTGGTCTTGGTTTACACCTCTGGCCAATAGTCTTAATGAGGTCAAGGTGTCCAACTCATCAGCGCAGCTCACTATTCTTATCGTTTGCCTCGAGGAATTCATGCAGTTTTTCAAATTTTTGTTCCTGGCTGCATTTAGCAGCACCTTCCATGCAATTTGCTGTCATTTTATGCCAGGAAACAATGAAATGTCAAAGCTTTCACATAGCAGATTACACTACTCATTTTGTTGCGGCTGAAAGGGGTCACATTGGAAGGCCATTTGGTGGCCTTGCAATTGCTTAATAACGGGTTGCTGGCCACGTCCAAAATTCTTATGACCTGCACTGACCTCCTTGCCATTGTGGCAACTTTTACTGCTGCGCCTAGTTTCCTATATTTGATTGTTTCCTTATATTGGAACCCGGCTCAGCAACAGCTTGCACATATTCTTTCATCCCTCTCCACGGATTTTGAAGAGGCTCTTCTGCTTGATCCCGATTGTAGGATCATTTTAGGTGGTAATTTTAACTCTTGTTGTTTACCCTCACCCTCCTCCTCCACATTTACTCATTCCTGTGTCCTTACCTCAACGCCCATCTTTAGGGGCGAGCAATGGACTGAATATTTAGCTTCATGGGATATTTATATCTTAGATTTTGATTCACAAGCATTATCTTTTACTTGGCACAGTGGTAGCAAAGTTTCTTGTATTGATTTATTTGCTATATCCTCTAATTTACTCAGGTTCTGCAAACCGGTAATCACTACCAACCTTGGTTTGGGGGATCATCTAATGATATCCACTGTGATTGAACATGCTATCTCTTCTTTGTCTATTACTCCTACACTAGCCTTAATTGAACGTGATCGGGCTTGCCATTCTTTACGCTGGAATCCCTATCTATGCGACAAATTAAATAGGATTGCCAAACAGCTGAGAGATGAAGGCATAGGGGGCATCTCTACTTTATCTACTCCCATAGTAGTTGACAGAGTCGCATACACGATTAACTCCATGCTTGGCAAATTAGTGCAAAATCAAGCAGCCTCGACTCATGTACAGGTTTATCCTTACAGTATGGAGATCCGAGCGTTAAAACGTGCAAAAAATCTGGCTTTAAGTAACTTGAAATCTTGAAATTTATCGTTAGTCTCCTTTCTCAAGAAAAAAAAAATCCTCTAATTTTTAAAGACAATCCTGTTTAAAAATTAAACATTGCAAAACTATAGATTTCTCAAAATAATGCCCTCAGGGCCGCCACAGGTCTCTCACGCAGAGACCACATCTCAGGACTCAGGAGACAGGTCCATTGGCTTCCAATTAAGCAGAGAATCATCTTCAAGACCTTGGCCCTTACCCACAAGTGCCTCCATCATCTCGCCCCTCCCTACCTGGCCCAGAGGATCACCAAACCTCTCTCCTCCAGGCCTGCTAGAACACCATACACTAACCTGATCACCATCCCCAAAACCCACAAAATGCACGCCGGTGGGAGTAGCTTCCCCACTCAGGCTGCGTACATCTGTAATGCCCTACCCCCACACATCAGGAGCATTGACTCCCACACAGCCTTCCGTAAAGTGATCAAAACCAGGCTCTTTGTTTGAATATATTGTGCTAAACTGATTTGACCACTGCTGCGCCTGTAACCATGCAGTATGTCACTCCTATGTTGTAGAAACCTTTACTATATTCAAGAACCCTCTGTGGGTGGCATTCATGTAACCCATAATCAAGCCTTCTTAAGCTCATTTTAGCGCCTCGATGCCCGTGGACTGCAGTGCGCTTTACAAATCTAAATAAATAAATCATCTTTATATTCTGACTAACCAAAGGATGATCCATCATTTGTGCAAGAATGACAGACGATCTATATGTACTATGCTAAGAGATGACTCAATAAAATGTGATAATGAATTATCTCCTTCCATTTCTGCAGATCAGTGGATCTGTTACTTTATCCATACATTTCAAATACCTGCCAATTTTATTGATATATCAACTTCTAACTCCCTTAGGCGAAATTCCATTCTATCCCCTTGGTCTGTTGTTGACATTGAATGGGCAATTTCAAGCTTAAATCACTCGAAAGCCCCCGGATCTGACGGTATACCGCCTTGTGTCTTATAACGGGATCCTAGCTTTGGGCTCAAATCTTGAAAACTAAATTTGATAATATTTACATATCCTCAACCATTCCATCATCTTGGCTTCAATCGATTATTGGGCCTATCATTAAAATAGAGGGTCAGAAACTACACCAACCGTTCCTTACAGGAGGTTTCCAGTTATCAAACATTTTAACTCCCATGCAACCAACACAGGTAGTACTGGAATCTTGAGGTATAGGGAGAGTGACTAATATCCCTTTTAGGGACCTTGTGTCCTCTAAGAGGGGGCCACCACCAGTGGGATCCCACTTGCCCTGTCCCCCATAGGGGGTGTTAAGCTGAGTAGGCTTACATCCCTAGTCCCAAAGAGGCTGGTTCCTCTTTGGGGTGAGGGGATGAATTCCCTGGATTTGTCACAATATGGTCTCAGTCTTATATCCAGTCTTCTGTATTTAATTGAAAATAACTTTATAAACTAAACAGCACAAATAAACTTTGTGAGCATTCTGAAACTTCACCTCCCGGGAATTCTTAATTATTCTGTCAATTAGAGATTAATACCAATGATCTACACTCTGTCAGCATTTTTAGGTACAACAATTCCATGTTCATACAGTCTATAAGGGGACCATTTAATTTCTGTTTTTCAGAAGCAAGGACCATTTATTGCTCTTGTAGCTCTCCTTTTCTGGACATTAGCTCTGCTAGGAACATAAGGCTGCAGCAAGTACTCAACATATATATTCATGCCCATGTTGGCTGCAAAGAAAAAGATCTCCAATCATGATGCAAACCTTTCTTGCACTCTAGCCGTTAAGGGTAGCCAAGATGCATAAAACCATACCCATAGGAGTCATCAATTTATATTATTTATAAACAAATGCTCTTTTTACATGGACTTTCACATACATCACCCAGGTACATCATTTTAGCAAAATGTTAAGGGCATCTTAAGTGATGTCTGTGTCTTCACCAGAGCCAGTCCTGCCCCAGAAGTTGTGAGAGGGCCCCAAGCTCTGTTACCCCTGATTGTGTGCCATGCTGCTTGTACCACGGTCACCTATTGACGACTGTTCTGGACAGAATTCTGTTTCTATTCTTGTAGGACTACCTGTCCCAGAAGAGATTGAGAGAGTGCACCGTTGAGGGAGGGCATGTTTGCTGGAGTGTGTGGAGGATGCTCAGTGTAGTACAGCAGGATAAGTTAGGGAGGGTGATTGAGGGAGTGAAAGAAATTAAAAGGGGAGAGTAAAGTGGAGATGGAAGAGAAGGGGAGAAAGGAGAGTATTGGAGATAGGAGAATAGAGAGCAATAAAGAAGAATGGAGAAAGTGTGCAGACATCAATGTGACAGAGAATGAGAAAACCAGAGGGGGTGAGGCAGAATGGGAATGGGAGATTCAAAGTAAAATAGAGGTAGTAGAAACACCAGGGAAATGAACAAGAGGGACTGAGTGACCAGGGTGACCTGAACTGGGCAAGGGGAACAGCCCAGGAACACGAACGAGAACTACTTCCATCTTATTCCCTGGGAAACGTCAGGATAGGGTATCACCTAGAAAAACCCTGGTGGGGGAGAGAAAAGGCTAAGGGCTTTAGGCCCTCATTCTAGTCAGAACATTAGATATTAGGAGCTACATCATATCAGTACCCAAACTGGGGTTGAGGAATGCCCGGCTTAAGGAGACAGGACACCAACGGGAGATGAGGGTGGGGCCATCCCTTAGTGTGTCGCAGTTCAGCTTGCTGCCATAATCTCTTGCTTGTCAAGTTTGAAATAAATAACCTTGAACCTATCTGTCGCTTGGATATTTTTAAGGCCATTTGTGGCATCACTCACACGATAGCACAACAGAACGTGACATCACATGGCTTGTAACCTTAATTGCCACTGGAAATGCTGCAACATGGCCTTTGACCTTGATGCTATCATAGGAAGGAACATCACTGCTGCACCAAACAGGTTGTAGGTCAAATGGTCGAATCTAAATGGTCGACAGGACAAATGGTCGACACCAAAAGGTCGACAGGTCAAATGATCACATTTTTTTTTTCAATTATTTTTTTTGAGGGCGTCCCCCCCCCCCCCCCAACACCCTTTTTTTTGCTAAAAACCCCTTTTTTTCCCTAAACAAAAACCTAAAAAAATATATATAACTAAAAAAAAAATTCGATCATTTGTCCTGTCGACCAAATTGTGTCGACCATTTGACTAGACACCCACCAAACATACAATATGTGCAAATCAATAAAAGGATAGTTTCTTTAGTAGACACAAATGTACTGTGATTACCAATCGTATATTAACGTGGGTAATGCCTTGATATACCTACAAACTACCCAAAAGAAACATCATAGGTGAGGGTTAATGCCTCTACATACCAGTACATTGCAGCCTTATATAGCGGGATACTGCCATCATAAGCCAGTTATAGCCTCACACGCCAATTATGTAGTCTTCCTATGCAAAGTATAGCCTCCTGTACCCAGGCACTGCCATCATTTCACAAACACAGTCTTACTTGCACCTCAGGTTCTTATAAAGAACCTGTGCCTCAGTGTCAGATGGTTCAGGAGTATTGTGCACACAGAGTACCATCGCTAGTCAAGGTGCAACAAAGTTAACATATGGGACACACGTATCTTATTTAATGTATTGCAAATGTGTATACAGTACTAGATAAAAGAGCACTACAACTTCTAAGCGCTGGAGTATTAGTTGTCAATGTTACCCCAATTTAATGATATTCAGGTTATCAATGTTGGATTCATAGATGTAGTTTTAGGGGTGGGGGGTGTTTGCCACCAACTTTTGTGGTACACCATTTTGTCTCCCTCATTTGGCAGGGCCCCCTTTCCTTTAGATGTCATGTCCCCCCAACATTTTCAGCAGTTACTCCACTGGTGGGAATGATTAAGAGCTAAGATTCCATCATATGACTGCACAATGTGCACAGCCACTTAACCCTCTCACCTGCTTGCTTATAAACATGTACTGCTCCATAAAGCACTGCTTTATAAGTAGCTGTGATGAATATGGTGACCTCACTACTTTCCCTGAGGCAGCTTCCTCCTATGTGGCCAGGGGATGGCAGCAGCTACCTGATCCAAATCCTGGGGGGCTTTATGAGGGAGGACCACCTGGGGGAGGTATACCTTGGGGAAATAGTGAGGTAATGGTAAGAAGAAACCACATACCCCACTTTTCCTTTTAGGGATGTTCCCTCGATTCCCCAAACTGTAATGGCATATTGTCAGAACCCTCCTCAACTTTTTAGTGGATATACTTTTATTTTCCCCTAGCATACCAGTAGGAACCACATGCTAGCCACTAACAAGAGGACGAGAACAGGAGTCGGGAAGGCTACTTCTAGTGGAACTCAACATTCATTTCTCCAATACCATTTCAGAGGAAGACCCATAACCACTAACATGAGGAAGAGACTAGGAATAGTAGAGACTACTCCCAATAAAGCCCAGCCTTTAATTCCACAATACCATACAAGAAGAAACTCCACGGCCACTGACGCGAGGAAGAATGGCAGAATAGTGATGACTATTGGGACAGAGTATCAATTGCAATGGTCTAGTTGTTGGAGAAGAAATAGCCGAGCCGGAAAGTTTAAATACAACCCAAACTCAGCTGAAGGAGGTCAAGGCAGTCACAGGAAGAAGCAGAAGAGAGTGCTGCAGACGGGTTTGCCTGAAGTCAGGAACACTTCCGAATACGAAACAGAGTAAAGATGCACTGTGGCAAAGAGGAGAGAAGCCAACGAGCCCTCCGGAAGGTGGGAAAAAGGTGCTGATGGTTTACTGCAGAGAAGGGAACCGATGTGGGAACCGTGCACCGAAGGAACAAGTACGGCGACAAGAGTGCGCTTGTGCAGGCGCTCACAGAGCCAATTCAGCAGAGCCAACGAAGAAGAAACGATGCCAGAGGCATCCAGTGAATCCTGGGAAATTGAAAGGGTTGCTGGTGTACCAATATCATTACTCAGAGGCGAACCGAAGTAACAAGAATAAAGGGAAGCCCATAGCTATTCAAGAACGTAATATAAATACATGGGAAGGCAGATGGTGTAAACAACTATAGCACTTCTTGAAAACAAAGCAAGAAAGCAACAGGAAATCCATTAAACAGATTAAAATATTTGTCCAGCAAATTGTAAATTGAGCAATAAAGTCATACCTGAAGGAATAGGTAACTCTGTAATCAAGTCGTGGCTGGGGAACATATCCGGTGAAGACAAGGGTGTATTAAATGGTGTATAAACTGTTAAAAGGAAAAGCAATATATGAACTGTGATGTGATGAGAGAAGAAGTTAAAGAAAAGCAAGAAAGTTTTGAAGTGTGAATTGTGAACTAAGTGCTGAAAGGAAAGGCCCCAAGAATAAAAGTGTCTTTGAAACTGGAAATAAAGAGAACCCTTGGGGAAGGGAGTAAGTCCTGCAAGCTACGTGAATGCTCAGTAGGGGAGACAAAAGTCCTCTTGGAAACTTGGTGGTTCCTTTTCAAATTGGATGTTGAATGCAAAGAACGCAGGAAAGGAGTTCATTTCTAGAACTTTTGTCTATGACGAAATCCTTTTGTTGCATTTTGTATTTTTGTGTTGAACTTTGACTACTTTTGAATACTTTAAGAAGACCAGGAATATTACCCTTTGCACTTTATAGTTGTACATACTAATTTGATGGTGGTGGAATCTAATCTAATTTCCCACCTGTACCTCACAAACTTTTTGCCTGGCCCCCTCTGCATCTTTCTTCTGTTTTAATGTTATGTATAGTCTGTCAGCGCTCTGAGGCCTGCAGGCGAGTTGGCGCTTTATAAAAATCCTATAGGGGATACAGCCATTTCATTACGAGTATTGTCTAAGAAGTCTGAATTAGATGACTGGATTGACAATTTTGCACATCTGGAAGATCTGAAACGCTAAAAATGTGTTCAACACATGAGATACACCTTTAAGAAGCCGTTACCATGCCTGTCTCTTTGCCCTTCACCTCGCCTGAGACGATTTATCCTCTTGCTGAGGCATGACCAGTTACCGGTACTGGCCATCAGCGGTATTATGAATAATCTTATTAAATCAGAATGCTTCTGCCGGCTCTGTATGAATAGATCTGATACTGAAACTGGTAAACATGTCTTAACTAGATGTCCTGCTATGCTAAAAACTTACTCAACATGTTATGCTGATTTTGTTCATAGAATGGACCACATAAGCAGCAATGACTTTTGGTTAAGGGCGATTAACGCAATTGGGATGAAACTTTATATTGCAATGTATAACGTATGGTTGACTGTAGAGAAACTACTGGATATAACTATGTAGATGCTTTGCTGCTTTAATCTATCGGTGGGTCAAAGCCTCACTTACGAATCAATAGGTGTCTGTACTAGCAATTTGTCTTTTAGAGTCTCTAGAATGTGAAATTGCCGTAAATAAGAAATGAACATCGGTGAACAAAGATCAATGCCAATGTACTGTTCACACATCATTTGATAGAATTCTCTTGATTTCTGGTGTATTGAAAATCTTTTTTACTTACTATTGTTTTTGCTTTCTCTTAATTGTCATTCTTAATGATAGTCTTTTTTTATATGTTTTATGAAGCCACAATAGTATTTACTTTCTGTAATTTGTATTTATTTAATGAAAAGTGAAAAGCTTATATTACATAACTATAGCTACAACACAAATAAATAAATAAAAATCCCATAGAGTACAGTTTAAAGTGCGAGGGCCACAATAGGATTACAGACACATGACTTCATTTATTTGGACATCTTGACATTGACAGACTCATTAGCTTTTGGTTGAGGTAGGGAAATTCCTCCTTGATTAGGGATAGTGGGGCATTTTCCAACCCTTTTTCATTTTAATAAAAGTTTTTTGCCACAAACATGGCTCCTCTGTGTCCGTGTCTCAATCCTGGCTCCTCACATGCCTTGTTCTTTAAGATTAAGAATGATTAAATATGTGTTATTGTACCACTTATTTATTTGTAGATGCAGATAGGGAGCAGGTGCAAGTGGATCTTGGCCACCTGGCCCTGGCCCCCTCACCTGGTGCCTTCCTGGTTGCTGCTCTTTTTCCCTACTTATGGAGCCCTCCAGCCTCTTTTCCTTTGTAGATGGGGAGCAGGTCCAACTGGATCTTGGCTACATGGCCTAAGCCCCACCCACCTGGTGCCTTCCTGGTTGTCGATCTTTTTCCCTACTTAAGTAGCCCTTCAGCCTCTATTCCTTTGCAGATGGGGAGCAGGTGCAAGTGGATCTTGGTCACCTGGCCTAAGCACCACCCACCTCCTTAGCCCTGCCTCTTCCTTTCTGCTCTTAACTCTTAGATCAAGGGTGTCTCTCGGCCGGGTGTCCGAAGCGAAGGGCAGATGGAGAAAAGGGCAATTCCTGTTCAGACCAGGAGGATCCAGGGCTCAAACCCCTGCTCAGACAGCAGGTAAGCATGCACCAACATGTTTAGTCCCTCTGTTCCCACAGGCCATCCCCACCCCTCTGGTCCCCCCCGTGATGTTCCCTTGTGCCCCCCCCCCCTTCTCGCACACAGGTGTTGCCTGCAGGAGTCTGTCCGGATACATTCTGGTTTCACCATCACCGTGTTGTGGCCAATGCTGGATTTGACTTTTATGGACTTCACTGATTCACGCTGTGTCACCTTTTCTCATGGTGGACCTGAATCATGTTGTTCTCATCTTCATCTTGTATCCAGGCTTGCAACATTATGTGTTATATGACTTCTGCAATTGTATTCGCTCTCCCCTCTTGCTTCTCCACACTTTTTGACTGCTTACTCTCTGTTCTCTCCTCCTCTCCCTTTCTCCCTTTTTCCATCTCCTCCCCTAACTTTCTTCTATGCACTTACTCTATCAGAATTGTCCATGGACCTAGTATGATAGCACCCTCGTCTGTCTCCTCCCTTTCCCAGTCTCCCCCCCCCCCCCAGCACTATCTGAAATACCGTCAGGCCTAGTACGATAGTCACTTGCTTTCTTCCTCCCCTCGTTTTCTGCACCGCTCTCCAACATACTGAATAGGAAACAATGCCAGGCATGTCAAATTACCCTATGTTAGATGTTAATAACTTTTCCAGATCCGGTTTCTTTCTTTGCATTCTGATATATTACATTTTATATTCTATATTATAAATGCACAACTACAAGTGCTGGAATGCAAAAAAGAAATAAGTCAGGTACAACAGGAGATCCCTTTGTGAAGACCATTAAAAGCATGTTCTTAATTCCTCTATGTGAATGGTTTAGTGCTGTAATTGGTTATTTTATTGACCATTCTGAAGTGAGGGTCTTTCAGGACTCAAGGTGAGTTTTCTCAAGAAGGTATTTATTTTCAACAAAGAAAGAAGCCCTCCTGCGGCAGATGAATCTCAGCATCAGGAGAGTTGCTCACATATATATACAGCACAGTGGACCCTTCCACAAAACTTGTTTGTTGTGATTTGCTACAGACATGGCAACAACAGCAACATGCAATTTTAAATAGGCCATGAGGACACAACATGTCTATGCATGCAGTTGGCACAAGAACCAAAACAAGTTATTTACCAGGATGTGTATGCCCATAAATTGTAATAGCATCATAACAAGTTCATTAACAGCAGTTACAAATTCTTTTTCAGGCATACCGCACAAATAGCCTTGCGTAGAAAAGTTGTGGATTCTCTAGGCAGATATGTTGCATTAGATGCCAACTTGGAGGCGACTCATCTCGTCCTGATTAATATTTAGGTACTGTACAGAAATGTCGCCCTCATTTGTGCGCCCCCCCAGTCACTGCGACTTTGGAGGCGCACAAAATGAGGGTGACATTTACTGCGCGCAAGCAGAGCAGGGGTTGCGGGGGTGTCGTAAGAAAAAAAAAAGAAAATAAGCACCCTGCGGCATCAGCTCCAACCCACGTTAGTGGGAGGAGCTGACACTGCAGGGATCTGTGAGTGTCGCCCTAAAGGTAAGTGGAGTGGGGGGGCGGGGGTGGGAGGGGTAATGCAGGCCAGGGGAAGCAGGCACAGTGATCCATATGATCACTGTGCCGCGCCGTAACTGGTGTCGGCATTTTCGGCCGTTGCAGTTACGGGGGCGCAGTGATCACATAGATCCGAATATTTATAGTCAAATTGGATCAAGGAAGTTTTTATTTAGAAGTAGATAATTTATTAGG
This sequence comes from Ambystoma mexicanum, assembly GCF_040938575.1. Lineage (NCBI taxonomy): Eukaryota > Metazoa > Chordata > Amphibia > Caudata > Ambystomatidae > Ambystoma > Ambystoma mexicanum. The sequence goes on from NC_090936.1 coordinate 671,451,975, forward strand.
GTCACTCCAGGGAGAGCGTATTATTTTAGGTGGAGACTTTAATCAGGTACCTATGCAGTGTTGCATAGGTCATCTAACAGCCCTATGCAAAGACGAGGGCAGTCGCTTGAGGAACTTAAAGATTTGCTGCAGGCTTGGGACTTGTTGTTCCATGGCGGCTGTTGAAACCTAGCACAAGGCAGTTTAGTTTTTATTCCAGTCCACACAAAAACACCTCTCGTACTGGTTTCTAAGAGACTATTCCCTAATATCCTGGATTCTTCTATTGGTAGTACAGCCATTTCTGATCATGCAGATGTTAGAATGTATGTGCCTTGTTCCTTAGTGAACAAGAATATAAATATTGCTTGGAGATTCAATACTAGGTTGATTTCTGACATAGCGATTAGAGAATCCATTAGAGAGGAACTTACTAATGACATGACTGAAAATAAAAACTCAGTGGAGGATATTTTTGTTTTTTGGGAGGCGCTAAAGGCCACCACCAGACAGAAGCTATTTAGCCTTTCTTCCCCATCTTAGAAAGATTAGAGCCCGTGAAGAAGAGGATTTAGTAAGTTCCCTAAAGAAGCCGAAATAGACTACTGTGAAAACCCATTAGATGATCAAAGGGAGAGAGTATCCCGGGCCAGGCAGCGATTAGATGATTGGTTGACTGAAAAAGCCAAAATGGATTATTTTATGTAAGGCAATTCTACTGGGAGCATGGGGAGAATGCAGGATCAGTAAGGAGAGTATGAATATTGTGTCCATTGTCACGGATGATAATACAGTGTTGACAAAAAATGTGGATATTATGGAAACATTTAGAGCCTTCTATGAGGAATTGTATATGGCGCAGGAATCGGGCACAGAAGCTGAAAAGAAATTAGAGTTTATACAAGGAATTAATTTGCCAGTATTGCAGGACAATGAGATTGAATCCATAGATGCAAAGCCTACCGAAGAAGAACTGTTAATGGCAAATAAGATACCCCTCGGCCTGACAGGTTCCCAGTTGAGTATTACAGTGAATTTAGTGACCTACCATGCCCTATTTTGTTAAATGTCTATTTGGCAATTGTGGAGCGGGGTCGCCTACCAGAGTCCATGCAAATGGCTTCAATCACTATAATCCCTAAACCAGTAAGGGATGTTACTAAGTGCGCAAATTATGGGCCGATCTCTCTGCTTAATAGGGATGTTAAGCTTTTGGCGAAAATATATGCGAGACGACTGGCTCTAATATTACCTCAAATTATTCATGGGAATCAGACTGGTTATATGCAAGGCAGTGATAGCTATGATAACATGCATGAGTTTATGGACGTCATTGATTTTAATAAGGATAAGCATGAACCGTTAATGGCAGTGAGTGCAGACGCAGAGAAGTTCTTCAATCGTGTAAACTGGGCTTATTTAAGGTTTATATTGGAACATCTTTTCTTTGGCCCTGTCTTTATGCGGTTCTTTCATGCGCTATATAGTAGAGCAAAAGCTCAGATTTTAGTGAATGGGACAAAATCTACTGTATTTAATATACAGCGTGGAACCAGTCAGGAATGCCCATTATCTCTTTTGTTTAATATATTTATAGAACCTTTAGCGGCAATACTTTGATTAAATGATAAGATCCAAGGTTTTAAATGTGGCTCTTGCGTGTCTACAGTGCTATTATATGCAGATGATCTCCTCCTGTTTCTTTCAAATCCAGTGTACTCATTTCAGAATGTATTGGAACTATTTAATCATTTTGGCAACATATCAACGTTTACAATTAATATATGCAAGACCAAAATGTTTCCAATTACCCTAATGTGTAACAAAAGTTGTGTTCCTGGAAATGATTTCTGATGTGCTAGAGAAGGATTTGTATGTTTAGGCATCCATGTATCTAAGGATATCACTCATATGCTGGAGAACAACACACGTCTTAAACTCAGGTACATGATTTCAGACTGAAAAAGAGGGGCTATAATCAACCTTACAATATGGGGGAAATTGGCATGATTAAGATAACCATGCTTCCTAAGATTTTATATTTGTTCAGTATGTTGTCTCTTCCTCTTTCAGAGTCTTTGTTGGGAGAAATTAAGAAGGCATGAAGAAACATTTTATGGGTAATTGGAGTTCACCTGGAAATTGCAATGTCAATTCTTTTGCACTCAGTGGAGGAAGGGGGCTTTTGGTTTTCCAGATGTGAGGAAACATCACACTGCTTTCTCTTGAGGAATCTGCATTACTGGGTTAATGACGATTGGGCAGGCATGGAAATGGAGTCTGTCTCACCTATGCCATTGGATTGTCTTCTTACAATGGATTATCGACTTCATCTTGACAAAACGTTCCCTACAGTGTTTCTGAATGGAAACATGCAAATCGCATAACTGAGTCAAAAATCCTGCTATCTCTATGTATTTGGAAGAATCCAGCAATTACGGTTGACAATAAGATGCAGAATTGGTGCAAGTGGCAGCGTGCAGGTATTTGGAAGCTGAAATATGTTCGAGAATATCACATTATTAGAATTTGGCTTCTTGAAATTTAAATCTAAATTACATCATTCAGAAGATCAAAGCATATAGTGCTTTAAAAAAAAATGGACATACGTTTTCTGTCCATTAAATGCCAAGACCCATGACCCTCCTGGCCTATAGGTCATGTTGAAGAACTGACCTCTCTCTGCATCTGTGGTCTACCACCTACTCTGTGCGACCTCTAAAGTGCCCATGGAAATGCCAGAACTAAAAATGTAGGAGTCTGAAATGCATGTGCAGATATCGGATTCCAACTGGTCGATATGTAAAAGCCTGAAGAATTCAAATTGGACCTGAATTTACGTTTTACAAAACAGAGCGTTATAGCCTGTCTGTATTGGTCGAGGTGGAGGAGGTAAGTATGTAAACTTTCACAATCTGATATTTGCTGGAACTGCAAAAAGGAAATTGGAACCAATATACATATGTTTTGGTCTTGTGTGCAAGTATCTCAATACTAATACTGGGAACAAATCCTCTCCCGAATTGAGTTTGTAATCCAGTCAGTACTGCTACATACTCGATTTCTGCAGTCTGGGCATATTCGCAAATGGTTTGAAAATATGAACTGGAGTTAAAATGTGGACATGAAAAGCATTGTTACTGGCTGAGAAACAGATTTTGAAGAAATGGAAGTATAATGGCAAACCCCAACTTGAGGACTGGTTTCAGAGTATGTTGCTATTGGCTGCTAAGGCAAATGTTTCATATGCTAACAAAATTTGGTTGAAGACTATCAATTAATTTAGGGTATTTGGAATCTTATCATGTGTGTTTGAATAATGATCTGCTGGTTTGGCTCACCCTTATTGCTTTTTGCGCCTAGTGTTTGCTCATGTTGTTTGTCCCGTTTTTTCGTGTGTTATGTGTTTGCGTATTGGTGTGTTCAGGGACAAGTGTGTAAAGTAGGGTTGGGATATTCTGTATTATTACAACAATATGAGATGCGTTGATTTGTTTGCTACGTTCTGCGTTTGCAAGCTCGCTCATTGGATTACTTGCGTTACCCATTCTTTGTTTTTTGCTTGTATTCTATTTGTCAACACTGTTGTATACTGCCTGAATTTTAAAATATTACAAATGAAAGAAAAATCCTAAAATACATCTCAATTAACAGATATTAATGGACCATATAAAATGAAGGACCTTTATTTTAATATCATGAAAACCACTATTAATTACAAAGAAAATTGAAAGTGAGATATTACAGTTATTATATTAACCTAATGTATACAAAATAAACATTACCCAACAATCATGTTAAAAAAATAATGTTATAGCTAAAATTCACAGTCCTAGAGATTCAGACGGCACCATTTTCATGCAGTCTGAGAATATGAGCATTCTTGAAAACCACAGATTGTAAACAAAGCAGCCTTTAGCTCATGTGGTGAAAGATTTGGACTTTCAATGTATGCATTGTGATGTCTATGTGGAATGGTTTTTCTAGACCACATATATTACATATGCAGGTTCACAGTTGATCGTTTAATGGAAATGTTTTTACCCGTTTGATTCTCAAAGTTGCAGGTGTTATGGCATGTGTAAATGCTTTAAATCTGTGCAACCAGTGAAACCCGTTGGGGCTGACAGTAGCTGGGAAATACATTCTTGAGGGAAGGAAGTCTCCTTAAGCGGACATCCACTTGCGAACATACTGTTGTAGCCAAGTCTTCAGCCAATTTCAAAGTTCTTGCGTGTTTATTCCAAATTTTTCACATTTCGTACTTCCTGGGAGATGATGGTTATGAAGCATATCCTATTATCCTCATCATTTCTTGACTGTAAATCAGCTTTCCCTACAAGCAAAATTGGGTATTAACATGCTTTGAACGTAGATAAATTGTTCTTCAATTTTGTTTTTTGGATAGTCTATTTCCAAAAAACAATCTGCAGCAAGCTTGGATTGTTACACGACTTTTTCCTCTCCAGAGCAGTTTCTCTGGATCCACAGAAGTTCACCATATGGCATGATCAACTTTATCCTTTTTGTATGACTGCTTTGTACTACTCCCTTAATGTCGAGAAATGCTACATCATTTCTGCATTGTTCTTCCTTGAATTTCACATTATTTTACAAAGGAGAGCCGATCTTTTTAGTCTTCCCAGAAAATAAAATCATTAATGTCCCTCACAGACATTTTGATACTGTACCTTTAATGTGAATTTTTAGTGGACCATACAATATCCCATTCCAATCACCACTTGGTGGTGCTAGAGTAAGTTGGAGCGAAGGCCACTACGCAAATCATCATTACACAGATAGCATCGGAAGCAAGTACAGTATGTACCATCAACTGGGATCTGGATTTATTCTCTAGCCAAAAATCTTTCTGGGGGTGGTCCAATTGAACTTGTGTATAACTTATTAGCACCTGGGAGAGGGAGCCAACCAATAAGGTTGCTCAGAACACGAGCTGATACTGCTACTATCAGCCGGCGCTCCGCGCAGCCTGCTTCCCCTGCCATTATACCCTCTCACCCTGCCCCCCCCTGACCACCTTAGTACAGTAGTTTGTTTGAATGAACGGGATGCTGTGCGGTGTCCCGTTTATTCAAACAAAATACACTGCTCTCAGCATCCCAGGCTACCGGATCGGCAACCTGGGGTGCCAATAGCGTTAATACCCTCTCTGGCATGCAGGATCTGGGGGGTCCTTGGCACAGGGGCCCTTGTTAAATGCCCTCACTTCACTCTGTCCTTTAACTCGGGCCTCAGGCCGAAAACACCCGATCCGGCCCGCCAGATTGGGTATTAACACTAACACAGTGCAACATCTTTGGGCGACATCTTTTACCATTTAAACTGTAGCAAAATCTTTGCTTTTAAAAAGTGTATTCATTCGCGGAACACCTCATTCCATTACAAACAGGCCTCTAGGCTATCCTTTTTTTTAAAATGTATTTTTATTTTCAAAAAACCAAACAGAACAACACACATTACAACTGTTTAGGACGTACATAATCAGCAACAAACCATCAAATTATACAGTGTAATTCTCCATCCCCCCCCCTCCCACCCCACAAACTAGAGCCGGCTCACTCATGTCATCTACAGGAGCATTATCAGGTATCGCAGTGCTTATGCGCTCATCCGAGTCCTCTGGTTCGTTATTGTCCTGGTGAGGGTTTGCCATAGAGGTCACCAATTGCTGCCAGCCCAGCAAGGGCCCTACTTCCTCCTCTCCCCCCCTAGTGACCGCTTCAAACCACACTACGGATTCCGCCTCCGCCCATCTGAGGAGGTCCGCCCACCATAGCTCCACCTTGGGTCTGTGGGCCACCTTCCAGCCCATTGCAATCCTGCGCTTGGCCAGGATGTAGGCTAACTCCTTCATTTTGCTTATGTGCTTTAAATCCCGTGGCGTGGGAAAAATCCCTAGCATGCATGGCCAACCTGATCCCACGTCCAGCTCCACTCCCCCACCAGCCAGTTTAGTTTTAATCTCATCCCAATATCTGTGCACCTCCGGGCAAGCCCAGAACATGTGTAGCAGCCCCGCTTCCACCTCCCCACACCTGGGACATTTCTTCATAGCCGAGTCTCCAAACCTTGCAATTTTCCCGGGAGTCAGATAAGCCCTGCGAGTGACATACAATTGGAGTTGTTGGAGTCTCGCATTCCGGGATACCTTTTTGTGGTACCTTTGGGCTCTCTCCCATTGCCCATCTGTCATGGGTCCTCCTACTTCCGCCTCCCAGTCCTGCCTCAGTTGAAGCAGCTCCTTCCCTGCCTTTGCTCTCAGAAGCTAGTATATCCTTGATATTTCGTGCCCGCCCTCAGAGACATCATACATCGTTTCCAGGGAGGCATCAGGGTCATCCGCTAGCACTGTCTCAGGCCATCTCTCCCTAACCCGTTTCATGAGCCTTGCGTAGGTTAAATACTGGCCTTTATGCACCCCTGTCTCTTCTTGCAACCTCTGAAATTCCAATGCCTCCCCTTCCTGCCATATGTCCTCAAGAGTGGCCAGGCCTACTGGTTCCCAATATCTATGGACCGCTTCGAACAGTTGAGTCGTTCCCGCATAGTGCCACCACCAGGGCCTGCTGAGAGAACGGCTCTGAGTCACCCATCATTCTCCACGTTCTGCGCCAGAACTCCCAGCGCAGCCTCAATAGCCGCCCTCTTCCCACCAGTTTGTTCTTTTGTAACCACACCACTTCCCTCAAAAAGTATGGGGCCGAGTCTCCCCGCAAAAGCCTGGCTTTCGCCGAGTCTTCAGTCGACAGCCACCTGGCCACAAACAGCAGCTGCCCCGCCAGATAATAAAGCTCAAAATTTGGCAGGCCTATGCCACCCTTGTCGCATGGGTTCTGGAGCTTCCACAGGGCCACCCTGTTCCTAGAGTTACCACATATGAAGCCCCTGCACACGCTATGAAGTCTCACAAATAGGCTCCTGGGGATCAAAAACGGGACATTCACAAAGAAATGCAAGAGTCTAGGCAGGACCACCATCTTGAGCAAGGCGGCTCTCCCCATCATAGTCAGGGGCAATCTAGACCAAAACACCATGCTGTTCTTAACTCCCTCTAATGCTTTCTCCGTATAGTGTTCGTGCTCCGCCTCAATCTTGTGGTAAATATTTACTCCCAAATACCTAAATGTCTCAGTCTGCCATGGTATTGGCAGGATAGGCAGCCTCTGTAACGGGACATTCTTATATCTACCCAAGGGGAACAAACTAGACTTCCTAGGGTTCACCGATATGCCCGAAAAGGTGGCATAACGGTTCATCACCTCCAGCACATACTGCAGGTTCTCCTCTGGATAACGCAGATAAAGGAGCATGTCATCTGCATACAGCGATACCAGATGTCTACCACTTACTGTACTAATCCCCACCTCCCCGTATTGTTGCCGCAGGCATATTGCCAACGGCTCTAATGCCAGAATGTATAACACGGGTGACCAGGGGCATCCCTGTCTGGTCCCCCTGCTGAGTTGCCAAGTATCTGAGATTATGCATCCTGTTTTAACTCTCGCCATCGGGGTGCTGTATAACAACTGGACCCACCTGATATATCCGGGTCCCATTCCGTTTCCCCTCAGGGTCGCTTTCAACCAAGGCCATCGCACCGAATCAAAGGCTTTGACCGTGTCTAGCGACACGATAGCCAGCTCACCCGTATCTTCCTCAGTGTAGTCAATGATATGGTGTAGCCTCCTATGGTTATCTGTAATGTTCCTGCCGGGGACATAGCCCGTCTGATCTGGGTGTATCAGCTTACCGATCACCCTCTTCAGCCTACTGGCCAGCACTGCTGTAAGTATTTTGCTGTCCTGATTCAGCATGGACAAGGGTCTGTAGGACCCACACTCCACGGCCGGCTTGCCTGGTTTCAGGAGTGGGATGATCATCGCCTCGCGAAGGGACAATGGCAGTTCCCCCTGTTCATAGGCCTCGTTGAACATGGCAAGTAGTGGCTGAAGCAGCTCCTGTTTGTATGTCTTGTAAAACTCACTAGGCAACCCATCCATCCCGGGTGCCTTGCACGTGGGCAAATGTTGGATCACCACCTCCTGCTCATCCGAGGTGACGGGGGCATCCAATTCCGCGCGTTCTAGGTCGTCCAGGGTGGGCAGCTCTATGTCCTCTAACGTGTCCAGTATGTCTTGACACTTATCCTCCCCTGTGTCCTCATATAAGTGTCTGTAAAACTTGAGGAACTCCTCGTTCACCCCCTCCTGGGTATTACAGATGCAACCTTCCTCATCCCTAATCTCACTGATCACTGTGCGGGGGGTCTCACTCTTATACAGCCAGGCCAGCAATCTGCCCGGCTTATCGCTCCCTGCTTGTAGCCTCGCCGTATATTTCTTGTAATTTAGTCTACATAGCCTATCCCAGAGTCCACTGCAGGTTAACTGTAGGTCTTTTATCTTGGCGCTGTTCTCCCGGGCGGTATCCTCATGTGGTGTGAGACCCTCCAGCTCCCTTTCTGTTAACTGAAGTTCCCTTTCGATGCCCCCCTCGAGCCCTTTAGATTTCGAAATGGCTACTCCACGCACCACCACCTTAAACGCCTCCCATAATGTTCCCACTGAGCGTACACTGCCCGTGTTTATATCAAAATATTCCTTGATGGCCTCCCTTAAATCCTCCCGGAACCCCTCATCTTGTAATGCCTCAATCCTAAGTCTCCATGTCGGGATCCGCGCTCTGGGGGGTTGGTGTTGCCACTCTACAACCAAAGGCGAGTGGTCGGATAGTACCCGGGCCTTGTATTCCGCTCCCACCATTTCTCGCGCTATCTCAGCCGCTACGAACACATAATCTAGCCTCGTGTGCAGGTCATGTGGCGCTGCATAGTGCGAGTTTTGCCTATCCATTGGATGCAACCTTCTCCACACATCCTCTAGGCCTAGATCTTTTAACATTGTCCCCAGCGCTTTGCCCGCCGGCTTCCCCGCTTTGTCAACTGACCTATCCATTTTGGGATTCAGGGTGCAATTAAAGTCCCCTTCCCACACCACCGCACCCCCAGCCAGTAGGCTAATTTTGCTGTAAAGGGACCTAAAATAAGCCGCTGTATCGTGATTGGGGGTGTACAGATTTATGATATGCACTTCCCTGTTCTCCAGGAGTCCCGTCACCGCCACCATTCTGCCCTCTGGGTCTACCGTTGAGCTAAGCACCTGAAGCGGCACATGCAGCACCACCCAAGTGATAACCCCTCTAGCGTACGCCGAATACGTAGCCCCCACAATGTGTCCCCTCCATTTTCTCCTGACAACCTCCAACTTTTCCCTTGTGAGATGAGTCTCCTGCAGCAGGGCTATGTCAATGTGCATCCTTTGTAAATACAGCATCACTTTATTACGTTTCAGATAGCTATTAAGGCCCCGTACGTTCCAGGTCACAATTCTGAGATTACCCGATGCCATCTACTCCGTTTGTTCCCAACCCACCTCTCCCTTTAATGCTTCCCTTAATGGTTCGTTTTCCGACTCTCCCCTTTCCCTCCTCAACAGTCCCCCCCCCCCTCCCTGTTCCCAAACTCCCTTCCACTGCACACAACCCAGCCCCTCCCCCAACCCCTACCCTACCCTACCCCAACAAATGCCCAGCTCCATCCCTGGATCTCAGGCCCACCGGCGTCTGATCCTGTCCCGTCGCCGAGGACTAGGACCCCGTGGGGCGTCACCGATCTAACAGTGACCTAACTAAGTATATTACTATTGGGTTCAAGGGATGCCTCCTAGCAGCTCCAAGTCGTCTATTTTAGGATTGGTGCGTCCGGCGGGTCCAGCCAGTTGATACTACAACACACTCTCCACAAGCTTAATACAACTCTATATTCAAGTCCCAATGTCTTGGCCATGTCACCCTAGGTGCCACAGCTACGTGCTACTTATCTTCCGCAGCTCCCATCTGGACATCCGGTTCTTGAGGTCGGCCCTGCATATCCAGCCAGTCCATTGCCTCAGTCGGCGTCTCGAAAAAAAGGGATCTGTTCTTATGAAACACTTTCAACTTGGCTGGGTAGAGCAACATGTAGCGATGGCCTGCTTCCTTCAGCCTCCTTTTTACCGACCCAAAGTTCATCCTACTACGCTGTACAAGCGGCATATAGTCTGGGTAAGCTGTGATTTTTGCTGAACCCTTTTCAATCGTTCCTCCCCTCTGGAAAAATTCGAGTATTTTCTCCCGATCCTGATAGTTCAGGATCTTTGCGATCAGCGGCTGCGGGGGGGCTCCAGGGGGCGGTCTCCTTGTCAAGGTCCTGTGCGCCCTTTCAACTGCGAACCCCTGGGTCAGCACCCCGCCTGTTATCTCCTGTAAGAGCATGGTTTCCACGTATTCTGTGGGGTTTGACCATTCCATACCTTCTGGCAAGCCCACTATACGGATGTTATTGCGTCTGGCGCGCCCCTCTGCTTGCTCAGCTCGGTCCTCCAGATTGCCCACCCGTTGCACGAGGGCATGGAGCTCCTTTCAATGTGCGGCGCACGCCTGCGTGTTCAGGGCCATCTCCTTCTCCAAGGCCCCAGTGCGCTCTGCAATCGTTTGCACGTCCTGTCTCAGCAGGTTCACCTCCTCCTGGACTGCTCCGATCTTGAGGTCCAGGCCCTCCTGCAGCTCTTTCATAGCCTGGCCCAACTTAGTCTCCCAGGCCACCTTTAAGTCTGCGATTGCTGCCAGCACCTCCTGGATCGTGCCCGGTGTCTGTCGTTGCCGTAGGGGTCTCATTGCTCTTGCCACCATTTTGTTCCACTCGCCGATTCGGGGCCCGCGGCGAGCAGACGAGTATAACTCTGTGTCCGCACCCTCCACACGCATCAAAATTTCAGCGAGTGTAGCCGTCATCTTCACAAGCATGGACGTTATTTTTCGGTGCCGGTCGGATCCCGTGCACGCACTTCTCCAGGATCATTGTAGGATCAGCAGAGCTCCACAAGAGCACGTCCCTTTGCATGGCCGTCTAAGCCACGCCCCCCCCCCCCAGGCTATCCTTGTGATGGATTGCCACATGGCAAATCTTTACAATTATTTTATCAATGAGAAAATGACAAAGGTAATCCATCTCAGAAAGGGTGGTCTGCTAACCAGACCCCCCCCCCCTTTCATTTAACTCCCTGCCAAAGCATAGTGTACACCTGTGCCCTGTTGCATCAATCCTCAACTCCTGCTCTCCAGTGGCACAGAGTCAGGTCACAGGTTAAAGTAGTGATGTTTCACAGTGGCTGTGACAGGAAACGTTACAGCAGACAGAGGCTGCACCTAAACCTGCACCCCGGTTCCAAAACCATAATAAATCTGATTCACCATCATATGGTGACAGAATAATCTGGAACTATACGCCATAAATAGGTTTTGTCATCATGGCTGCTAACTCTCTTAAATATTAAAAGCCACATCTGATTTGTAGCATGCCGATGTCAACCAACTATGAGAGGTGACGTGGATTTCAGACACCTGGCTGTTTGCATTCCAGCGAATGGAACAAAAGGCAGGATGCCTGCCTCTGTTGACACTCTGGGAGGGTAGGGAAGTCGTCCATGCCAGGCTCAGAATCTCACAACGGGAGATCTCCTGAGAACCTGGCTTCAAAGAGGCAATTCCATATCAAAGGTCTGCTTCACACTGGGTGGCGGACTCCTGCACAGCAAAGAGCCTTTGAAGCTGCAAACTGAGAAAAAGGCAGAGTTAGGACAGACAGAGAGCATGGCTTTTCTCTACTTCCTGTCCCCATCCACTGACTGGCCTGTGAACTATGGCTCCCTGGGAAGGACAAAAAGGGTGCAAGGGTCACTTGACACAAGGACCGGGATTGGGCCCCTTAAAGCAGGCTTGCTTTCATCCAATCCCCTCTGGCCTTTTAATTATAAAAGAGGAGGTCACCCACTCATTTGATTCACTTTTTGACCTTCAAGGACATCATGAAGAATTCATCTAGATCCTGTTGGAAATCAGTCCTCTCTAAAGCCCTCTGCAAGAGTTGAAGATGGGTGTTCCAAGACAGAAACATTGTCTCTGCTCCCCATCCATCCACAGGGTACATTGGGGGGTGACTTCGCTGAGGACCAAGGCCTGCCACCAGGCAGGGATAGCAGTGACTGAAAAGCACTCACCTTGTCCTGGCGCCCTCTGCAGTGGCTCACACAACATACAGAGAAATCAGAGTGGCTAAGTCTCCCGTTTTCATCGCTCAAACCACTTTGAACAAAATTTGAACCATGTTTGATTGTTTCAAACTACCAGGACCCTCAGTGCTGCCTTTGGCCATTGCCTTCGCACTGGTTCAATGCTGCATCGCCCCAGGAGTGCCAATCACCTGGCTGGTTTGAGCACAAGTGTACCGTGCAGACAACTTTGAAATGTTGCATCCTCAAACCAAGCATCGAACCATCAAGACTTCACATCACAGGTCAACACAAAGAGCTAGAGCATTGCGTCACCCACCAACCCAAACTTGTTGTATTCATTGTTTTGGACCACCAACACTGTCTTGGAACCACACAGAGTACTAGAATCAACCCGAGTTGCCACCTTCAAACCCAGTTCGACCTGCAAAGATCACACCTTGAAGCCTGGTTCTGCCACATCAAATCAGTTACTATTGAGAACCCTTGTCCCCTTGGTCTATTTCGGGGGCCTTAATGACTGATAAAGCCCCTGTTGTATTGTTTTCTCTGAAGAACATATCCTGTGAGTTAACATTGTTGCAATTCTTGCCTTTGACCTCCCTGCTAAAGTATCCAGAGTGCCTACCCATACTTGTTCTGCATTTTGTGTTTATTACAGGGGTGGGATATATAAAGTTTTTAAGAGATAGTTGTCAACTTTTGATTAAAGTATATGTGTATAGAACCTTCATTGGACATTATTTTATTTTGTAACTTCTGTGCTATTGCTACAGTCTCACATTCATACCAATTCTAAGAGTATAGCCTTCCCTTGGCCCATGTTACCACATTCATGATTGGGATCACTGTTGGTTTTTAGGTTGCAAGGGCTGAGTATGCAGGTTAGCCACTACTCATCATTGTGTGCTCCTGCAGATCAGAAGTCATTTTATCACAGTCTTTCAGTTAAATACGATTGCCTGCTGCCATGAAGGTTTGATAGCTGTCCGATGTGAAAAGCATCCCTTCACTGTGTGAGGAGGAAGCAAACATTTCCAGGGCTCTTCTAGTACTGCAGCATGCTTATGTGAGGGGAGTGGGGGGGGGGGGGGTTATGCCTAGGAATATTACTGCAATGAAACAGACAGTCAAAACAGATGGATGTTTGGTATCCAATACATTCCCATTGGTTACATTAGAGACTTGGAAGCCCTTCAATTGAAAAAAATAAATTTTCTTTATAAGTTCAAGCAGTGAACCAATAGCTTTGAACACACTCTGTGGCAAAGTTCACTTACAGAGCTAAAATATGCTTCCATGCTAGAGTCCTTCCTTGTATGGAGAGTCCTTCCTTGTATCCTTGCCCACCGCATCGCCGCTCTCTGCCCTAACTTTCAGTGCTATGTGGATGATACCCAGCTCATTTTCAGGCTACCCTCGGCCTCCTCTTCTCCTTCCCTCATCTCAGACTGTCTTTCTGCTATCCAGGAATGGTGCGCCGCCAATGACCTTTGCCTTAATGCCAGTAAGACTGAGATTCTACTCATCGGCACACCTACTCCCTCCTTCCCTGCAGCTCTCTGGCCGGCCTCGCTTGGCCCTCTTCCTGCTCCTACCTGCCAGGCAAAAAACCTCGGGGTCATCTTCGACTCCACTCTCTCCTTCTCTCCTCACATATCCGACATCTCTAAGAAGTCACACTACTAGCTGCACCACCTCAGAGGAATCCTTCCTTTGCTCTCCTTCCACCAAAAGCTCACTATCTCCAGAGCCCTGGTTCTCTCGAAGCTGGACTACTGTAACAGCCTCTATCTAAATCTGCCTGCCTCAACTCTCCGCCCTCTGCAACTCATCCAGAACAGAACTGCGAGACTTGTCCTTGGCCTCAAGCCCAGGGACCGTATCTCTCCAGGACTGAAATCGCTACACTGGCTCCCAGTGGCTGCGAGGATTAAGTTCAAAACCCTCTGCATTGTCCACAAGGCCTTCTGGGGCCTGGGGCCAAAATACCTTCAACTCTCTCTTCCTAAATATCTTCCTTCTCGAGCTCTTCGCTCATCCGCCTCCAACTCCCTCAGTGTCAGCCGCTTCTCCAAGCAACGAGTGGAGGGTAGATCTCTGTCCACAGCAGGGGCCTCCCTCTGGAACAGCCTTCCTGCCTCCCTGAAACTTGAGAACCATCTCCGGTTCCGGAAGCACCACAAAACCTTCCTCTTTGCTTCGGCTTTCTCTCACCCTCTCCCCTGCTAATTTACTGCAACTGCACTGAATCCGCAACTCGACCACTCACCGATCTTGGTCCTTGGCCCAGCCACTCTCCCCTGCACTGCCTCCCTGGCAATCCCTGCACTGCGGGACTGTCTCTGTATCCCTACAGCCCCCCTTCCCAGCACTTGTCTGCACTTACCTTGCATTTGCCACCAGCTGGCCCTTATTATTTTATCTTGTATTCTACTAACTATGTACTGCACTTCCCCTCTCCCTTTCCCCCTTGCACTTCTCCCTTCCCCTCTACCCATGCACTTGCGCGATCTGAATGACACCTGGCCTAGTAGGATCGTTGTCTGTCTCCCCTTGTCCCCCCTCCCTGCCTCATCGCGCCTTGAAACACTTGTGTATAGGCGCGTTACAAATACCATATCATATCATAGGGGAACTTAGTAGGGCACCTACGCCACCACCCCCATGAATAGTGCTTTCTCCTTAGTAATTGGATGCAAGACTGATATACAATTAGAGACCAAGGACCAAGAAGTCATGAAGCAAAGCGATGGGGATTGTGGTGCCCAGACACTTCAGGACAGGTAAAAGTTGAATTTGCCAACAACTTTATGGAAACTAGTAGAACTCGTTGAAAAGCAGAAACGATTATCATATGTGCTGTGCTGACCATACAATTGGAGCTTGAAGGAGGCACTAATGGTGTTAATTTGATTTGGCTACATTTTCAGTGAGAAACGAAGACTGAAAATCTAGAACTGTGACACAGTATAGATATGGTTAAAGAAATCTATTGCCTTATAATGCAGGACCATGTATTGTTTGCTTGTTAGGCGCTTCTACAATAAGAACATACTATTTCAATGCGGCCCCACAGCAGGGAGGGAGCAAGGGTCAGAAATGCAGTACAACACAATATTTAAGAGCAGAGGGGGGAGAAGGGAGGAGGACAAACCTACTATGCCTTGTGAGTATTCAGAATGTGCAAGTGCAGAAAGGAAGAGGGGTAAGTACCGGGGAGTCCGAGATTGTGGAAGTGCCAAAGACGAAGTGCTAGGGTGCTACACAGCCTGGGCCACGGGAGGTGTAGTGTGTCGAGCATTTAGCATAACTTGTGTACTTAAAATGTTAAGATTGCTGCAGTGTATTGATTACACATGCCAAGGTCACTAAATCTTACCTATGACAGTATGTGTTCGCCGTCATTCATTCTCTTAACTAGTTGGGGTGACTGTATTCCTGGTTTCACGGCGTTATGATATTTTCACAAGCGCTGTGTCTGATGACTGATCGAAGTGCGTCAAGAAAAGGTGCCATACATGCCTAAAGTCTAATATTACTTAGTGACTTGTACCGTTCTCGTCTCCACACGCAGCCTCGCTGTGAGACGCGTGTCTTCCTCGCATCGGCACATTGCTTAGCAACCATGCAGCCTTACATCTAGTTATAGACTTAGCTTTTCGGACGTGGCGTTTCTCGCTGCCATTTTGGATGAGTATTTGATCTAATGCCTCTTATTCTTAAAGCAACTGTTCAATAGACAAGAATTATAAACTGTTATTTGTCTTGCGCTGCATCACCTGTGAGAAATCTTTTTTTTCCAATTATTTGACATTCCATGTACCGGGGTGTACTACAATTCTAACGTTAGTTTTGAAGATTATAATAGAATCCATAGCTTGTGGTGACTTCTAGGAGTTGTTTAACTACACGCATTGTTATAACTCACTGCTGGTCTTCTCTCCTTATATTCTCATCCCAAACTCATTAGTCAGTGCATTTTACATATTAATGAGGGTATATACATAGTCTTTTAGCACGGTAGGTACAGGGAATACACTTTGTATCATCATATTTAAACAAGGAAACAATACCCATATTGAACATGCAGCAAGTTACATATCTGTCAGATGTTGAATTTACATAATTTCTAGTTACCTAATTAGATAAGCAATCAAATCAATTCTCATCAGTCAATACAACATGTCGGATCTGTTACATGCAACTTTGATGTGGTATCTAGGTTCACCAATACTTCGAGTTACAAGTAACAATTGAGATCCCAGTCAAGGTTCATCCCTCATGGATGCATAGAGTCAAGTTTATCAATCCAGTACATTTCTCTTTGTTGGAGAAGCTCTGGTAAATTGCCTCCCTGCTTGGGTAAATTCACCTGCTCAAGGATTAGGAATTGAATTTGAGCAACTGTATGCTTCTGTTGTTTAAAATGTTGTGCTACAGGTGATTTCAGGGATGCCTGACGAATGTTCGATTTATGTTCCCCCCACCAGGTTTTGTCTTTCCTCCCAGTGAGTCCAACGTAGTATAGCCCACATGGGCATTTTATACCATACATCACATTCTTGGTATCACAAGATGTTGTATGTCTCAGTGGGATTTGGTGACCTTTGTGAGGATGGTCGACATAGTCTCCCCTAATTATGTTGTGACAACAATTGCAATTGTTGCACAGAATCGCTCCATTCTAAGCCTTTGTCGATTTTTTTTATAGCTAAAATCTGACTTGATCAGATCGTCTCAAACAGATCTGCTCTTGTTGTAGGCAAATAGAGGTGGGGTCGGGAAATGGTTTGCCAATGTTGGATCTAAAGATAAAATATCCCAATTTCTCTTCACAATTTTCTTTATCTGACTACTTTGTTGTGAATACGTAGTAACATACACAAGGTCACTGCTGGCATTTTTTATACTTTGTTTCAAAGCATCTGATCTTGAGGTGTTTTTCATCTTGTTGGCATGTGTCTGTATTATCTCTTGATCATATTCTCTCAAAAGGAATTTTTTGGTAAGTTCAATTGCTTTGGTCTCAAATTCACTTTCCTCTGATGTAATCCTCCTGTATCTCAACAGTTGACTCAGGGGGATGCATTCGATAGTTTTTTTAGGGTGAAAGCTTGATGCTAGAAGTAAGCTGTTTCTGTCTGTAGACTTGGTGAAGGCTGTTGTTTGTAGTCTATTTAGTTTCAGGTAAACTAGTACGTCTAAATCTTCTAATTCTAAGGATGTTCTGCTCCATTTATGGTTAAATGTAATTCTTGGTGCAAGGGTGTTCATGAATTGGAAAAATTCTCCTAGTTCATCTTCGGTTCCCATCCATATTCCAAAGAGCTCGTCAATGTACCTGGCAAGGGCTTTGATTTTATTCTTCCATCGGGGTCCATGGATCACTTGAGTTTCCTCTAGGTAAGACATATGTGTTTGCATAAATTGGGACCATCACGGCCCCCATCGAGGTTCCCGAGATTTGTACGAAATAACGATCCTCAAACATAGAGACATTGTTATTCAATACAATGGTAAGTAGTTTCAGCATGAGTAGGGTTCCTCTCATGGTCCCCAGAGTCATCCCCAACACCTGGGATTATGTCAGGTCACTGATGTCGCACCATTTTTATGTTCCACAGCTCTGTAGTGAAGAGTAAACCTTGCCCCAGAGTTATCCCACACTAAAGGAGTCTCCATAGAAATTCCTGTGACAGCTTTACAGTTTGAACAGGATATGAATGCCTAGTTGGGATACAAGTAAGAGTACAGTAGCAAGCTCATTTTCACATCCAAAATGGGCATCCTTCCTTTGTGATAGAAGGCACTCCAGATGAAAACTGTGCCAGCAGCTTGTGTTTCCACAGACGTAATTAACAAGTGCAAGAGGTTTATTTTCCTTTCATATTGCTCAGTGAGTGTTCAAAAGCCATTTATCTGTTGCTACTTTATTGAACTCTGTCCCTGATTGCTTTGCTAAAAAGATGCTCTGTGTCATCCCGCATGGGGTACAGCTACTTACCTGACCCCAGGTTGCTGCGTTGTCCGTTACCAAGTATTGCAAACAAATTTGCAAAAGAAAGGACATGGAAAGTGGATAACCACAGATTGTAAATGGCCACAGACAAGGTCATAGTCATTACCCTGTCAGGAGGGAATAGGAATCCCTTCCGAACTGGTTTAGGCGACCTACTGGGGGTATAACAGCACCGGTCCAACCCCCTAGGCCGAATTATTAAGTTGGGGGAGCCCAGACCTTGCCCCCAGCAAGCATGCATTGCATATGTCTGTTGGTACGGCTGCCTCTTCCGCAAAGCCTGTCAGCCTCTTTTCTGGGCGGAGTTGCCACCTTTTTCAGATTACACCTGGGCGTAACCAAGAAACACAGACTGAAACCAGGGGAATGGAATTGAGAACAGCCAGGGAATGGACTGGAATTTTTCATGCCCAAAAGAGAACACCCAAAACCCGATCTACCAACTCCAGATGGAACAAGGGAAAAGTCGCGTCAACAGAAAACTGGTAGTGAAAAGAGACTGCAGGGGAACAGAGAAATCCTCCCCTCACCCAATTGGAAATTAAACTCACCAAAGCATGGAGAAAGCCACAAGATAAACAAGCAGCCTGAGCACATGGCTGTCACCCTGAAAATAGAGACTGAAATGGGGGTGGGATGAAAGTCTTCTCAAAGCCTTTCTGGGGTAGCTTAGTCAGAGATTGACCAAGGGGAGCAAGTGTCTAGGGAGATCAAAGGGAACCGGGATGAGTGTTCGAAGGAGGTTGGCTGGGCTACACAATCCCAGTCAGCAAATCGGAGCTTGAAAGGTGTTCAGTGAGGTCAGCTAGAGTGGTGTCTGACCAAAAGACCAGGCAGGCCATGGAGTGCTGAAGAGATTGTGGTAGTATTCTGAGATAGGGCATGTAAGGTATTGCGTGTGAAGCAGGGTGGTACCAGTTGTGTGGTCTTTGGTGAGGGTTTGTGAAGGGAAAGATATAGGGGGAGACAGTGTAGGAGAATTTTGAGAGGTTGTGAGAGTGAGCATAATTGAGTTTGTGTGTGTGGCAGGGCGTAGAGAGAGTGAAAGGTGGTGGTAGTAGTAGTAATGGGGGAGGGTGGAGTGGAGGAGGCAGGTAGTAGAGAGAGACAGGTGGAGAGTGTGGGTAAGATCGGGAGACAGGAGTAGACAGAGGTTAGTCAGAGCGAGTGGAGCGAGGTGCAGGTAGTGCAAGCATGACAGAAGAGAGGGAAAAGGAGAGGGATAGTGGAGCAGATATAATGAGAGGGGAAGGGAAAGAAGTGAGAGGAGAAGAAAAGATGTACAGGTAGAGTGAGAAAGACAAGGAAGATCACAGATGGATGAAAAGGAGATTGATGCAGAAGAAGAAATGGAGGCAGAGAGAGAAATCAGACTGTGGCCCAAAGGGAGTGGATCATTTTGAAATTCCCTAACGTAGTTCGACCGAGAAGGCCACTGTCTTTAGGTTTCCCTCCCATAAAAAAAAAGTCAAAGACAGTAGTGATTACCTCGTGTTAGGTTAACATCAGGAACGTCATGCAGAGGGGTTAGGGATGCCTGGACTAGGGGTTGGGGAACTCACAGAGGTTGAGAGAGTTTCAGGTTTCTCACAACAGGCAATTCCAACTTAATTGCATGAAAGGGGTTGTAAAACTATCAACTGGCTCACATTCTGTTTTTGGAATGCAACACAGTCAGTACTGTCCTCCCAAAAACTAAATTCAGGGGGCGGGCAGGAATTCAACATTTTGTGTAATAACCTAAGCTACATAATGCAATACACCGTGGACAGGTTTGTTCCATAGTTATTAACTTTACACCATCTCTCATTACTAAGAAGCGACAAGTCTATTTTATTAACATCGCCAAAAGGGATGACTTCTTGACATGATTATAAGCAATTCACCACAACGCAGAAATCAAAAGGCATCAAAGCTTGCATAGTGCTACCACTTGTGGACATTGCCATGTGAAAGATAAATCCTTCTTTGTTGCACTTGATTCATGTGCATGGAATAATGCATTGAAGACAGTTTGCTGCCATTATGAGAGAAGTGTCATTTGCAAACCATGTTGGAGGGTATTCCTATATAGGAGAGAGTTCACTTAACTCAGTAGCTTTCCCTCCATTAAGTCTCATGCTCCAGGGCATTTCTCCTACTCTTGTCTATTGAAGTCCTACTCATTCCAAAGGCAGAACACCCGACATATTTCCTAGTTTCCACTCCCCTGGAGTATTAGAAGAGAATGTTAGGGTTATCTATCGATCAAGCTAAAAACTCCCTCACGTTGTACTTCTACTGTGAATTCAGGAAGAGAGATAGATCATAATATATCACAAAATTCAGGACTAGACAATGTGACTATTTACCTATTGCCTTACAGTATTTCTAAATAAGTGCACGTGTGAGTGTTTAGGTGTGCATGAAAGTATGTGCGTCTTACATAACTCTGGTGGGCCTACGCGCTGGTCTCTGCTATGCTGCTAAAAGGTACTTCACCACTATGGACATGTTGCTGAAGTCCAAGAAGCCAATGGAACTTTGGTAGAGCAGGTATCGCTTCAATCTTCTCTCCCTCTTGTAATACTTTTTTTTTTTAACACCGGTGGTGAGGGCCATTAACAAGTAAATGTGTGTATTGAGGTGCTATGTGAGAACCAAGAGGCTCAGGGTGAAAGTCAAACTCTGGGATGACTGATGTTGCAAAGCAGAGCGGGATCAAAGGAAGATGGACACCGAAGAAGGGTTTCAAAGAAATTTAGGTGGGCTCGGTACCCAAGTGGGCAAATTGATGTAAATATAACTCATTAAAGACATGGCTTCAATTTGGGAAAAACAAATATCGAAGGTTGTGACCTTTCAACATACTCAATTTGGAAGTCCCTCCCTGGGATATCTCTTTATTTCTCAGTCACTCAATGTCTTGAGGGTTTATCGTTTCCCCACACACATCTTGACGTCTTGTTCTGTCATCTATTTCATGTCCTAGCTTTCTGGTAGAACCTCTCACCTGGGTCTCGGGGCCCTTCATGCACTTGTACTTTAGGGCTAGGCAGCAGCAGAAATGACTGTGCAACAATAAACTAAACCCCAGAACTCCCACCATGAGGCTCTCCACTTGTGCTGGTGTACCAGCTGAATAAGGCTATGTTCTTCTGGGTTTATGGTCCTGGCTCTATTCCCCCAAAACCCCATTCATAAGTACCTCCACGATGGGTCAGAAGGATCTTGTGCCAAGGGGTAACTCTGCTACTCCTCTTCTACACCCTTCTCTACTGTACTATTCCCTTATTGCCCCATGGATTTACTCAACGCTCTGCCATTTGTTTATACCTCCACCCCTCCTCAAACCGATCTGTCAGGTGTAGGGCATACCTACTCTTTCAACCTCACTCCTTCAGCCTCTCAGAGGCTTTCTTGCCTCCCTTCGTCCACCCTCCTTTTCTCTGTCTCCAACTTCCTAGATTTCATTTTCGTCTCCTATCCTGTTGTCACTCTCCTGCCTGCCTCACTCCTTCGGTTGTTCCGCCTCTTCTCATCAGTTCTCCCCTCCTGCTGCCTCCGCAAGTTCCTCTTTTCTCACCACCTCATCCACCCCAATCATCACCACCGCCGTCTTACCATTCATCACTGTCTCCTTGGTCATCACAACCCTCTTCTTGATCTTTAATACCCTTTCCTAAACTCTTACAATCTTCTGCTCAGTCCTCACCACCTTTCCTCCCCTGGTTTCACTGCCCCCAGTTTTGACATCTAACCTCTCCTTTTGCATTCTCCTTTTCAGTGCCACATCACAAGTTCCTCCTCCAACATGTTGCAACATTCATCCTATCCTGGTCCCAAACCACTCTCCTGCATTTCAAACCCTGTGTATTATATAGTGGTCCTGCCCCATGGGAGATCCACTGCTTAACTTAACTCAGGTGTTCTGTGTGATAACTTTCAACAGGATTGGGCAAGTCTTACCAACCCACAGCTTCCCACCAGCTTATGTGCCAGGCACGTCACCCCCAGAAAGCTGTCCGCAGTGCTTACATAGGCCGCTCACAATCTTGGAAGGCTTCTCTGTGCATGCATGGGGCAGTGCAAATCCAGCAGCATGTGGTTCCCAACCCTGAAGGCAGGGCAAGGTGGCTTTGGTAGGTAGTTTGATTGTGGTACTCTGTATTAGGTCTTCGGGCATTGTGTTCTTCTAATCCTGGTGTCCTTAATCAACATTTTCCCTTCATAAATAGGACATTGTGATCCATGCTCCCAGAGTGTCGGATACTGTTGAACCATGGGCCTGAACTGTCTTTTTAAAGTCTCTCTTTAGGGGTGGTTTTTCTCAACTCAATATGGAGAATCATTTGGGTCTCACTGCTCCAAAGTGGTTGTAATGGCTCAGGGGGTTTAGCCACACAAGTATCCCTTAAAGGGGAAGGGGCATATTCTGGTTTACTGCAACAAGCTCCTGCCCATACACAGTGGCTTAGTGATGGAAGCCAGAGAATCCTCCTGACACTGCTCCTGGCCCCAGCATAGCGTAGAGGCCACATCACATAGCTCCGATGGCTACTGCACCCATTACCCTAGGGATCACGCAGGGACATTTGTCACACATACTACTAAGTGGGTGATTTTTTTCCTAAATCAGTCAACTGTAGAAAACGCATTGTGTGCCACCATTTTGGTTGAGTATAGCTGAAGGCAGTGTCTTTTGGCAGCAAAGCAGGTTTAAAAAAAATTAAAAACACAACATATGAGCCAAAGGTATTGCACTGGAATAAAGCTAGGAGAGAGATGACATGGGAGATGGGACACACAATCCCACCCCTCCCAAAACACATCCTCATGGAATCTCTGATCTAGCTCTACCAAAAACATAGCATCAATCTTTGGACTGCCAGTGTTATTTCTAAGCAGTCTGCTGAGGTAATGACAATCGCTGTGAATGTGATACTGATGTAATAAAAACGTCTGAACCGAGTGTGCCTTTAACCACTTGATTTATGATTATGTCTTGCACCAACATCCTGGCATGTATGTGTGTGTATTATGTATATATATATATATATATATATATATATATATATATATATATATATATATATATATATATATATATATATGGGATACATTACTCACCGTAATCATATTTCTGATGCTTGTATCTGCTTAGATTCACATGCTGTGCATAGGCCGACATCTAGTGGAAGCTGCGGAGTATTACAGTTTGTTTTTCGAAAATCGAAAAAGGGCGTCGACACAGGGCGTGCCAGTAATACTATCCCTAGTGTGACGTCCACTGTACCCATGATCCCTCACGCGTCTAGGATCCCCAGATTGTGTTTTTCCTGACATGAGGTAGCATGAGGAGTAGCGTGAGTACAGATAGTCCAAGCAGATAGACAGAAAGGTAAGACTACAAGCAACCATGCGCCTTCTCTCGGAGGGGAGGAAGGGTGGGTCGCATGTGAATCTAAGCAGATACAAGCATCAGAAATACGATTACGGTGAGTAATGTATCCCTTCTGAGGCTTGTGGAATCTGCTTAGATCACATGCTGTGCATAGATTAGCGAGCAGTACCAGAAGAAGGAGGTGGGATGTGAGAAGGGTCATGAGCAAACAGGTGTCTTAGAACCGCTTGTCCCACTTGTGTATCTGTCTTGGAATGAGTGTCAATGCAGTAATGCTGAGTAAAAGTGTGAATAGAGCTCCAAGTAGCTGCTTTGCAAATGGTGTCGAGGGGAACATTTGCAATGAAAGCCAGAGTGGCCCCAATGCCTCTAGTAGAGTGGGCCCTTGGTGTAAACGGCAGAGTCTTTTTAGAAAGAGAGTAACACAGCTGTATACAGTTGATAATCCACTTAGAGATAGCGCCCTTAGAGACGCGATCCCCTTCTCTGCCTGTAGCTACGGAGACAAACAGTTGATCTGTTTTCCTTAGCGGTCTGGTTTTATTTACATAGTATAAGACCGCCCTACGCACATCTAGGGTGTGTAGTTTCACCTCAGCCGAGCTTTGTGGGTTTTGGAAGAAAGCCGGAAGCTCGATGGACTGGTTTACATGGAACTTGGATATGAATTTTGGTGAGAACCTAGGGTGTGTGCGTAAAACCAGTTTGTCCTTGTGGATAGTAAAGAAAGGATCTTGCACTGACAGAGCCTGAATTTCACTGACCCTTCTTATGGAGGTAATGGCTACTAAGAAGGCCGTTTTATAAGTCAGGTGTTTGAGACTACTTTTATGCATGGGATCGAAGGGGGGCCCCATGAGCTTAGCTAGCACCACGTTGAGGTCCCATCCTGGCGGTGGGTTTGAAATAGGAGGGTGAAGTCTCTTTACTCCTTCCATGAAGGCTTTAACCACTGGTACTTTCCACCACGAGACCCTGTTATGGGATGTGGTGTAAGCCGAGAGGGCTGCCAGGTGTACCTTCAGAGAGTTAAAAACCAACCCTGCATCCAGCAGGTGGAGCATGTATGTTACAACGTTGGAAGGAGTGCAATCAACCGGGTTGATTTGTTTATTCTGGCACCAGATAACGAATCTTTTCCACTTGTCAAAGTAACAGTGTCTTGTATTTGGTTTCCTGGACTCTTTTAGAATGTCCATACACCTCTGTGGTAATTTGAGATGTCCAAACTCTATGACTTCAGGAGCCATGCTGCTAGGTTCATAGAGTTGGGTTCCTGATGCAGTGTTTGACCTTGTTGCTGGGACAGAAGGTTGTACCAGGCTGGGAGTCTGATGGGCTCGCACACCGCCATCCTGCGTAGGTGTGGAAACCATGGTTGTCTCGCCCACATGGGAGCAACTAGGATGAGCGTCATTGATTCCTTGTTCATCTTGTACACCACCTTCCTGATGAGGAGTTGGTGGAAAAGCGTACGCAAACATCCCTGACCAGTTCATCCACAGGGCATTCCCCTGGGAGTCCGTTTGGGGGAACCTGGATGCAAATCCTGGGCATTGTTTGTTTTCGCTTGTGGCGAATAGGTCTATAGTGGGGAAACCCCACTGAGAGAAGAGATCTTCTACTACGTCTCTGTGAAGGACCCATTCGTGTTCTTCTGGGAGGGGGTCTGACAGGAAGATGTTCCGTCTGAGTGCCCATATCCATATTTTCTGGGCAAGCTTGGACAGATTTGGCGAACGAGTCCCTCCTTGCTTGTTCAGATAGAACATCGCTGTCGTGCTGTCCGTCCTGATCTGCACCGACAAGTTCAGTAGATGGGGCTCGAACGCCTGCAGCGCTCGGAATACTGCCAGAAGCTCTAGCAGATTGATGTGGTTCTTGGCTACTGAGTGAGACCAGAGACCCTGAGCTGTGTGGTGGAGATGGTGAGCTCCCCACCCAGTCAGGCATGCATCTGTAGTAACCACTGCCTGTACTTCGGGATCGTAAAAGGGTTTCCCCTTTGCGAGATTCTCTCTTGTCCACCAGTGTAGGCTCTGTACGAGTGTTGGCGAAACGACCACTAGATCGTCCCACTGACCACTTGCCTGAGACCACTGTTTCGCCAACCATTCCTGCATGGGACGCATGCGCAGACGCGCGTGGGGGACCAGGTAAATGCATGACGCCATCATGCCCAGTAACCGCATAGCTTTGCGTACTGTTATCTGTTGACCTGACTGATAATGCGGAATTTGCAGAAGTATATTCCGAATTCTTTCTTCCGAAGGGAAGGTCAATTCTCTCTGAGTATCTAGGATAGCTCCTAGAAACTGTTTTGAGGAGCTTGGCACCAGACTTGACTTCTTCTCGTTGATAGAGAAGCCTAATTTGTGGAGGAGGTCGATAGTCCTCTGAATGTTTGATCTGCAGATTCCTGGGGTTTCCCCCGTTATGAGCCAGTCGTCTAGATAAGGGTACACTGGGATTGCCTCCCTGCGTAGGTGTGCAGCTGCCACCGCCAGTACCTTGGTGAATACCCTTGGTGCTGAAGCTATCCCGAAGGGCAGTACCTTGAATTGGTAGTGGCGACTGTCCACCTTGAAGCGCAAGTATTTTCTGTGCGCCGGGAGCATGGAAATATGAAAATAGGCATCTTTCATATCCAAGGTTGCCATGTAATCCCCCTTTTTTAGGAGTGGGATTACCTCTTGTAGCGTGGTCATACGGAATTTTTGGGGCTTGACATATTTGTTGGCAGGCCGTAAGTCCAATACTGGGCGCATTGTTAAATCTTTCTTTGGCACAAGGAAGTAAGTTGAATAGATACCCTTGTTTACCTGGTGTCCTGGGACGAGTTCTATCGCGTCCTTTAGGAGCAGATTGTAGATTTCCTCGAGGAGGATCTTTTGATGTTCTAAAGAGTGGACTTTTTGTCTTGGAGGGTGGTTTCGGGGACGTTGCAGTAGTTCTATACAGTACCCCTTGGATACCGTCGACAGCACCCATCTGTCGGATGTTATCCCTTCCCATGCCTGGGTGCAGCTGGATATTCGTCCCCCTACTGGGGTTGCATGGGAAGGGACCCTGAAATGAGCGTCACTGCTTTGGTGGAGGCGTGCCGCCTCCTTTACTGGGGCTGCCTCTGCCTCTACCACGTCCTCTTCTACTAGCCCTACCATACCCCTGGGTAGACTGTTGTGAGTTGGTGTTCCACTGTGTACCCTGGGTGTGGGAATAGCTATTTCCTCTATTGGAATTTTGGCCGCGGGGGCGACGAAAATTGCCGTTCCCTCTTTGGTTAGGTGGTTTTGTAGTTAACTGGCCAAGGGATTTGAGGGTGTCGAATTCCTCCTTAGCGTTTTTTAGTGCGTCCTCGACTGCCTTTCCAAACAGGAGATCACTTTCCACTGGTTTGTCTAAGAGTGCAGCTTGTGTTTCTGCTCTGAATCCCGACTGCCTCAACCAAGCATGTCTTTTGATGACAGTCCCCTCTGCTATAATTCTACCCGCATTGTCTGCGGCGTCTAAAGTTGCTTTTAAAATGCAGCCTGAGACGTTTCTTCCCTCTGCACCAATGCGAGATAGCTGGCTCTTAAGGGGTTCGGGAGCGGAATCTATTAGTGCTGCCACTTCTTCCCACTGATGGCAGTTGTAGCTGGCCAACAGTGTGGTGGAATTCGCGATTCTGGTTTGGTAGGCTGCCGTGGAAGCTACTTTTCTACCAAAACCATAGAGTTTCTTACTTTCCTTGTCGGGGGGAGCCTCCGAGGAAGATAATGGGGTTCCAGCTCTCTTGCGGGTGTTAGTTACGACTAGAGAGTCTGGCTTAAGTTGGCCTCTAATATATAGAGGGTCTGACTGGGCTGCTTTAAACAGCTTCTCTACTCTCGGGTTTACAGGTCTTGTCAGGTTTGGGTTGACAAGGGATGGTGCTATTCTGCGTTGAATAGATTTCAGGATGGGAATGGTCTGGGCTACTGTCTTCCTTTCCCCTATTAGTTCCTCCGCGAAGTCCCTCTCTTCTTGGACACCTTGTGTGTCTATGTGGAAGTGGTTAGCTGCCCGAGAGAGCAGTTCATTCAGGAGGGGCTGATTATCTATTGGGGAATCAGACACTGGGGCTTCCCTTTCGACTGGTGAGTCCATTCTGAAAATATCTGGGCTATTTTCTGGCTCATCCTCGTCTTCGTCCTCCCCGTAATAATCTGACACTGCAAGATCTTCTGGTGTCTCAAAATCCTGGCCCTCTATAAGGGAAGAGTCTCCTTGGCCTGTAGGGAAAAGGCAAGAATAGGGTTGGACCTCGAAGGGGTCTGAAGCCTTTAATGGTGTCTCGACCCGGGGCCTTTTATTTGAAGAGATAGGGTCCCTTGAACCTGAGGGAGAAGATTCCTGAGGGTTTAAAGCTAGTAGTTGGTCAGGGTGTCTTTCGAAGAAATTTGCTAAGGAGGACATCCTTGACATTACTCTGTCAATGTCCTCGCATGACCAGAGTTTTGAGCTTGGGGTGACCCTGCTGGAACTCTCTATGGACTGTCCCTGAGAAGACTTGGACGGGGAAGTCAGTTCTATTGTTGTGGGGGATTGCAAGGGTTGTTTCCTTTGTTGCTTACCCCCTTCCCCGTGGGTGGAAGTGTGTTTACCCTTTCCCTTATCTTTCGACGCCTGGCGTCGAGGATCGGAGGTGGAATCCCTGTGTTTCGAACTAGGCTTCTCCTCACTCCCAAGTGATGTACCCTTTCCCTGGGGTGCAGGCTGGGGATGGAAGCCGTGTTCGTCTCCGGACGAGTGATCTTCCGTGATGTTAATGGGCGAGGCACTATGTGCAAGTGTGGAGGCTTGCCTGACGTCGTGCGGCGACCTCGACCGGGACCGCCCAGAGGACGTCCTTTCGGACCGCTCCTTCTGTGCCTCTTTCCGAGGTTTCGACGACGTCGAATCTCGGGTGGCTTTTTTGTGTTTAGCGTGTGTATGTGTAACGCTCTTGTCGCCGGGGGACTTCCCCATAGTCGCCGGGACGGACAACCTTCCGAGGCCGGGGACGTGCGTTAGGCTGTCTTTCGACGCCTTGGTGCCCTCGCCGTCCGAAAGTCCGGCGTCGCTGCCGTCGCTGAAGGTACCCTCCGCCTCCATAGCTGCTAGCTTGGCGTGGTGGGCCCAACGCTTGGTGGAGCGGTCCTTAAGAGTTTTGGTCTTAAACCTGCTACAGGCCCTGCAACCCGCCTCGGGGTGGTCTCTGGGCAGGCAAAGGTTGCACGTAGCGTGCTTATCTACCCAAGGGTATTTCTTATTACACTTGGGGCAAAACTGAAAGGGCGTACCCTCCATACGCGCCTGTGGGCAGCGGGCAAGTGTGTGTAGGTAAGAAGGTGTCTATAACCGAGTGTGGAAGTGTACCACCCCCCACTCTCCCTACTTGTAGGGCCGAGGCCAGCGGCCCAGGCCCGAGCCGAGGCGGAAGCCTCAAGGCCCAATCCGTCGGGTTTCGACGTTGATCTCCTCCCCGGTTCGGCGTCGAGATGCTGGTCGACGTAAGGGTGACAAAACGGGGCAAATTAGAATTAGTTTTAAGTGTAAATATGGCAAAGCCAGGGAACTCCGATGAAGTGCTTCCGACCAGAATGGCGGAAAAAAACAATCTGGGGATCCTAGACGCGTGAGGGATCATGGGTACAGTGGACGTCACACTAGGGATAGTATTACTGGCACGCCCTGTGTCGACGCCCTTTTTCGATTTTCGAAAAACAAACTGTAATACTCCGCAGCTTCCACTAGATGTCGGCCTATGCACAGCATGTGATCTAAGCAGATTCCACAAGCCTCAGAAATATATATTACACAGCCACGGCAGTTATGGTTAAGTTGCTGTTTCCATAGGAAGAGCACTTTTGGGGTGGCTTATAACTCCGCTCCCCCTGGACGAATCCTCACCAAACTTCACAAAGTATATGGGCCACTCCAAATTCTTTTGCAAAGTTTGGTGTGGTTTAGTCTGGGGGCAAAGTTATAGGGGGGGTTCCAACACGTCTTTTTTTCCCATAAACTGAATGGGGGGAAAACTTTGCGCACGCCTACAGGTCAAACCATTGGGCGGATTTTGACCAAATTTGCGGCAGGGGCTTGGTCCCGAAAGCATGCTTCTGTAAATTTGGTGCCAATCCGTCCACTAGTTTCCTTAAAAACGACTAAAGAATCTGTCTTCGACGATTGGCTACAGAGAGCCGTGATGTGCATCAGAATGTGTGGCTGCGCCCCGACATCATGGATCCAAAGACGGGGCAGTCGCCACCAGAGGCGAAATCCTGTTTCAGACATTGTTTTGCTCTCCTACAGTACTTGGGGAGGTTCACAGAGTAAGAGATGGGTTAAATAGTGTTCTTGTTCGGGCGGCAGTTGTTAATGATGTATTCGCCACCTGAAATGCTGGTTCGGAAACTACTTTGATGTCCTACAGTGCTTGGGAAGGTTCAGCGAGTATGAGATGTCTGCAAAAATGTACTTGTTTGGGCGGCAGGTGTCAATGATGTATTGTCTATGCCCGCCTTGTTCGTGATGTTTGTACGTGCAGAAAATGAGTGGACTCATAAGGGTAGTATTTCTGTCTGTGGTGTGTACAGGCACCTTGAGACTGTTGAAAGGACACGCGTTGTGTTAGCGACCATTGCAATTGAGTAAATGTCATTATATTATTTTTGCCTGTGGGTGTGCCACTGAATAGGACGCCGCCATGGGTGTGACATGCTGTGGAGGTTGTGGCCCGGGCCTAGAGTCTTGGATGCATGGCCATAGGCCGAAGGTCATACTTCCAAGACTGTAGGCCCAGGCCACAACCACCGCAGCATGTCACACCCACGCATAGACCTGTTCTATTGATTGTCGATTAGATGATTGTGGGGAGTGTGTACAGTCTTCAGTGCATGGACGAAGGCCATGCACCCAAGCACTAAGTTATAAGCACTGAAGGTATCAGCCACTGCACAACCACATACTGTAATATCTATGAACATACAGTCTAACCTCTGGCCAGAACAAGTGAGGCATACCGCACCCATGGATACACCCGTAGTTACACACATAACTCAGGTGGTTGTGGGCAGGATGCCGACTTTTGGATGCATGGCTGCAGGCTGTAGCCCGTACGCCTTACTCGTAAAACTCTAGGCCCTGCCCAGATTCAGCACATCACATTACAGAAATGCATTCATTCATACTATAGTTTAGTATTCTGATGGTTTTGGGGAGGGTGTACAGTCCTGGGTGCATGCCTGAAGGCCATGCACCCAGAAACGACCTTATAAGCAGTCCTGTTATAAGCTAATGTACACCCTTACAGTGAAATATGTATGGAGAAATATAGAAATCTGTAGGTCCTGCCCACAACCACTGCAGCATATCACACAGGCACATTAGTGGCTGTGTTGTTATGGTGAAGTTGCTATTTCCATAGGAGGAACACTTTTTGGGTGCTTTGCAACTGCGCTCCCCTTGGACGATTCCACACCAAATTTTCAAAACAAAACATTTCAGACCCTTTACATTTCTTTGGAACATTTGGTGATGTTTAGTTCAGGGGCAGGGGAAATTATAAGGGCGGTGAGTTTCTCAAAAAGTCTCTTTTCCCCTTACACTGAAGGGGGGAAAATTCATGCTCAAGAACATGTGCCACTTTCTATGATTGGTTGTGCAACAGTGTCAAGTACATCAACTTTGTACGGTCCCCTTGCAATCTTTAAATAATGTTTTGGTGTACGTGGACATTGCCAGACCCACATACAAAACTAGACAGCATTGCACTGATCACACTTATGTAATAATACTTCATAATGTCACCATTGCGGTGGTTGGAATGGGATGTGGGAGCACAAAATGAAAAAGTTTACGTTTTCTTGTCTCCGAACTCATACGTTTAATTGCAACTTTGTGTTCACTGTACCACTACCAATTAGTGCGCATGGGTTGAAATGTTTTTGGAACAATATTGCCATCAGAGTGCTGTTCTAAGTTTTGAAAACTAAGGCCACCATCTGCACTGTTTGCTGGAAACAGCGACTCTGGAGGTGTATGCGAGTAGCGGTTCTCATAATTGAATTTCAATATGTTGTTGCAAACTAGGAATTTTTGTGCCTTCTGCATGAAGGTCACATGAGTTGTTTTTTTGGTTGGACACTCAATACACCCGCGCATCTGAGTGACTGTATAAGGGGCTTTTGTTTTTTGACCTTGAAAGAAACTGAAACCTTACAAGAAAATCAAGGAATGAAAGGGTCCAAAAAAATAGCACTTGATAAGGTTATGTTTTAAAAAGTTTGTTAGGGACATGCAATATCAGTCCACGAGGATTCTCTGATGCGAATACATTGGTGTCTGACTTGCCGTTACAGAATGGAGGCAGTACATATTATGTAAGCTTACTTTTGCCCACTCTCCAGCGGACCACCCTTTATTTTTATATTACCGAAACTATAATTGTGCCAATGTAAGTGACATTTTATG
This sequence comes from Ambystoma mexicanum, assembly GCF_040938575.1. NCBI lineage: Eukaryota > Metazoa > Chordata > Amphibia > Caudata > Ambystomatidae > Ambystoma > Ambystoma mexicanum. Next base: position 671,483,965 of record NC_090936.1, read on the forward strand.
TTTGTACGCTGTTACATTTCTCCTCTAATATTGCCAAGTGCACAGGTTTCCAATTTGTAGGGTCTGCGTACACTGCTCTTCCTTAGCATTGCTATTTATTAGTTGCAACGTTATGTTTGTGCACATAGGTTTGTGCATCAGTTTGCACGTTCTTGTGGTCTTCTTTGAAATCACGAGCCGTACTTTTCCTTACACTGTCCATTCATTTTGCTTTCCTAACTACACTATCTTCTTTCTGTGTGGTTGCTATTTTTTTCTCTTACGGCGCATGCAGATTCTTGCCGTTTCAACATTTGAACGCTTATATTTCTGTATTACTTTGTCACTTTTTTGTGTCTTCTTGTGAAATATTTTTGGTACAGGTTGGTTACTGACACGTAATTTTTGTAACGTTTGCCCCCCAGGTACATATTTGCTGTATTGTCCGTGCCATGGATTTTGGATGCCGAGTGAAGGCTTTTCCGGCCGTCAAATACAACTGCTTGTGAGCGGTTTCCTGGGCATAACAATGATGTGGGACGATACCCTAAACCCCCTTTGTCCGTACGATGAACTCTCTATTCGGAGCAACATAACATTTATGGTGCTATAGGCTCAAGGTTACGATGCCTTCTTGAAAATCACTGTGGAAACAAAGCACCGGCTTTATCAAAGAACTCAATCTTTTTATGCAAAAAAAAAACAATGTGTTCTTCATCTTTACCTTTTGCAATGCCCCCCTTTCAACCATTGTTATCATTGCATTCACAATGGGATTACTCCGAACATCTGACAGTTTGTTGTCAAATAAACCTACTTTACAACTCTAAAATGTTTACATTTTCTTTAACAATCCACTCTATTATTTGCAAATGTAAGATAGTAGGTTGTACGTTGCTGTATGTTTATTTACAGATTCTGCGTCACGTCACGTATTTGTGTTTTTTGCCGACTTCCATGGAAAGGGAAGAGGGACTATGTATGAAATAACCACCTTCTATTTCTATGGTGGCCATCTTGAAAAAGGATTTTGTTTTGTAATCCGACCCCACAAAGCGGCCCCAGATTCTAACAAGTAATAATCCTATTTAGTAGCACTCGTAACTGCATTGCAAATTTACACTATTACTGGCAAAGATTATTGCGTCTATGTATTTTATTGACAAATATGCAGGACGTGGAGTGTATGTAATTTTTTTTAATACATTTATTTGCACTGTGAAAGGGCTCTATTAACGCAATGTTTACTTTGTGTACGGGTGGCTTTGCTTTTTGAAACGCCAGATAATAAGGCAATTTGCGAACGGCAATGAACAAAGAGCCAACCAACGGTAATATGGGTCGGTAGATGGTCGGTGACCCATTTTGTGTGTTTCTTAAGTGCAAGGCAGCGGCACTGTTTCTTGTGCTTCTTCATTACACAGTAACATTCAGTACACATTTTTTTAATTCACAACTCGCTATACATAAAATGATGTACTAAAAACCCTTAAAATTCACTCGAAAAAACTTTAAGGGAACGTTATGGTTAAGTTGCCCTACCAAAAACCTGTGCACTTTACTAACAAAACTTTTCAAACGTGCCATTATGGTTCAAAGTAAAACCGAAAAACCCCTGAAATTCCCCAGTTATGGTAGGCTAAGCAACCATAACTGCCCGCATCTCTGTGCGCTGCTAACACTAACACCCAGGACATCAAAGATGACATCACAAATGTCATTGATGACATTACTGATGACATCACATATGTAATTACTTTACAGACAAGAGGTTGTGAATATCATTTTGGCAAAAAAATATCAGGCGTTATGAGGACATATCTAATAAACTACATACTTCATCACGCAATGAATTGTTGTAAAGAAAATTCTATTGCACTGTTCTTTCTAGTACAGGAACCTACGCAAACAGAAATGTAGATATCGGTTGCAGCATACCCCATAGAGGTGCTAAATTTGCACTTTGCAAATTTGTATAGTAAAACGATGAATGCTTCTGTATCAGAATTTTCTGGTCATGTACTAAGTTGCTAATAATGCATCACTTACTACATATTTGTGGTAATACACACAAAACATGTAGACTACAATGCATACAAATATGGGGCTAATATATGGAGAGCACAGTAAGCAAACAAGAGGCAGTATCATTAGCAACTGTGTATAATCTACATGATTGTATGCACGTACAAAAATGATAGCTTTGTTTCAGGCCTGCTTCTTCCCCTATATATGTACTTCATACGATGCGATTAAAGTGTACGGAACATATTGTCAAAAAATGTGAGGATAGCAATATGTATAAATGTAATACCTTTTCCGACTGTCAGTAAATAAAACCGCCTGGCCTAGATGTGGCACTGAGCAAAAATGAAAGGCCACACGTGATGTCATCAATGACATTTGTGATGTCATCTTTGATGTCCTGGGTGTTAGTGTTAACAGCGTACTGTAATGTGGGCAGGTATGGTTGCTTAGCCTAGCATAACTGGCGAATTTCAGGGGTTTTTCGGTTTTACTTTGAACCGTAATGGCACGTTTGAAAAGTTTTGTTTTAAGTTAAATTACTCAATTATGAAACATTGGTGAATATCTCATTCCATTTTTCATTTTGTACTAAAAAATTGAAATTTAAATGTGTCCATCAATCAAGGAGTGCATTAAATGATTTTATACTGGGAAAAAAAAATTATATATATTCAGTAAAAACAAATTGCTAAAGGGACGTTATGGTTAAATTGCGCTACTAAAAGCCTATGAAATTGAGTGAAAAAAAACTTTGTTAAAGAGACGTTATGGTTCCAAGTAAAACCGAAAAAAAACCTGAAATTCGCCAGTTATGGTAAGCTAAGCAACCATAACTCGCGCCACCACCGTGCACTGCTAAGACTAACACCCAGGACATCAAAGATGACATCACAAATGTCATTGATGACATCTCTGATGACATTAGATGCCAGGCTCCCTCTATTTTCCTTTACTGACATATCTACGCCAGTAACAGTCAGGAACAAAAAATTTAAAAAGTACTATATTTGTAGACTTGTACTTCAAATATTTTCTTACAGTAATTCACTTGGGGGTTCACTCACAGCACATAAAACATATACATAGGGAAAACACAGAATTGGAAGACAGCAATGCTTTCTATGTATGAAGATGATCAGTAAGTTTATGAACACTCTTATAGTTCTGCTGTTATTTTATTACTGTACTTTCCCTGGATATGCTCATATTTGTATACATTGTACTCACACTACTTTCGTTAGGGTCCTGTCACATTATGTGATAGTTACACATAGGGAAGTAGTAGCTTTGAAGCAGCGCAATCATTTCTGTGCATGAAGATAAACAGTTAGGTTTTGAAGATTGTCTGGTAATACTGCTATTTTTTTTGTTTACTTCATTTTCCCTGTATATGCTCATATTTGTATGTGTTATTGTCTGTGTTGTGTTTGCAATAATGCAATTATGTAGTAGGTGGGTTTTATTAGGTACTTATTAAATGTTTACAGAACCCTAATAAAGCATTTATAATTTTAGTATTCAACATAGCAAGATTATTAATATTGCACCTCCATGTCTGCTGCACACTATACCTATGTTTCTACATATGTACCTTAGTATACTGGAAAAAACTATGTAATAGAATGCTATTTGGATCAATGCATTGCTTAATGCACTACATACGTCATGATATGTATTCCAATGATCCTTGGCACTTTTTTTATTAACATTACAATTAGAATCCCTTGTACAGACTTTTCATGAAAAGTAAATGCACATGTGATGTCATCAGTGATGTCCTGGGAGTTAGTCTTAGCAGTGCACGTTGGTGGCGCAAGTTATGGTTGCTTAGCTTACCATAACTGCCGAATTTCAGGGGTTTTCCGGTTTTACTTGGAACCATAACGTCTCTTTAACAAAGTTTATTTCAATGAATTTCATAGGTATTAGTAGCTCAACCCAACCATAACACCACTTTAACAAACTTTTTTCACTGATTATAGATATAGATAATATAAATTTGATAAATGTTTACTAGGATTTCCTTAGTTTACATACATATTACATAGAACATACTGTACCCCTTACCCATGCTAGTGATTTTTATGTCCACGAACTGTACGCATGTCCGCGGACAGACTCGGTCAACATCAACACTATCCAAAAACTCAGGGAGTATCTTACATTGTTATATCATGCAATAAAAACACTGAACATGTTAAAAAAGCAGCACATAAATACATTACATTCAATAATAAATAAGAAGTGGAAACTGTTTATGTAAGACACCAACCGTCCAATTACATAGCATATGCAACATAATGGAATATACCAAAACAAAATAAATATGCTTCCAACAGAATTACCTCACAGAAATTGCACAGCAAAAATCAACAGCACAACTATGCAGCAGTAACAGCAAAGCTTAGCAAAAAACTAGTAAGTACACTACATTTATTTTATATATTTATAAACTTTCCGTATTACGTACACTAAAAAGGAATGGCTGGAAGAAAATGTTCCTTGGGATGAAATGAGTGAAAACAGTGATACTACTGGTAGACACTACACTTCTCTATATAAACCAGCTAATAACCATTACTTTATGTGTACTTAACACTTTTTTTAACAGACCATTCAGACATTAAAAATAATACAGAAACCTTAGAAAATCATCTGCAGTGAATGGAGCAAAAAATGGATCCATTAATGTCAAATTTCATTCTTTTAAAAAACTTTGTGGAGGACAGTATAAAATAAAAAAATAAATATCTGTCCCACATGTACCTATACCCCTTCTCCATGTCCCAGCCAACCATCCCCAAAAACTCCCCAGCAGCAAGAAAAACATTATGATGAGACTTCAATCCCTTCCTCCCCTACCATCCATTATGTACAAACCCTAATTCCCCTGTATTTGTACCAGTTTCTGTTTCCCCCATCTCTTTCGTAATTTTAATATTTTTATACAATAATAAAATATTATGTGTGCTGTTACTAAATTCCTCAGTCTTATTTTTTTTTTTTAAAAGGCAGTTAGGGTGTCTGCCGACGGCGCGGATGTCTGGGATGTCTGCAATTAACCAAAATGGTGGTGTCCTAAGGACACTCTATCTGTTCACACTGTTCGCAATCAAAATGGAGGCGTCCCTAGGAAACACTATATGTCCGCTTGTCCATAATTAACCAAAATGTGGACATCCTAAGGACACTATACCTGTTTGCACTGTCCGTAGTCAAAATGGGGGTGTCCGCAGAACACTAAATACGTCTGCATGTTAATAACTATGCAAATTAAGGTGTCCTAGGAAGATTCCCCCTGTTCGCATTGTCTGCAACCAGAATGAATATGTCTGTAGAACACATCTCCCGTCCGCCTGTCCACAAAGTTGTGATGCACATTTATTTTGTTCGGGGACCTGAACAGCGTCCGTAGAACACCCGCGCGCATGCGTACCACACCCTTGGCTCCTACAAACATTGCACCTGTCCGCAACTGTCCGCCACATGTGTGTCGCACTTTAATAGTTCGGGGACTGTAACACTGTCCCTATAACACCCGCACACATGCACACAACCGGCCCGCGCACTTGGTGTCCTACGGACAGCCATCCCATTCGCAAACATGTCCGCAACATCATGTGACTGCAACTGTGCTAAGCGTAACAAACATTGTCCGGTCCCCCGGACACCTCAAAAGTGTTTTTTTGAGCAATCCAAAGTATAATCCTGGCAAAGTTCACCCTTGCACATGTCCCAGATCATGTCCCTGGCGATCTGCATACCTTTTGGAACTTTTTGAGCACCTTCTTGGTGTCTGAAGGGTCCGCTGACATCGCAGGTGTCCGCGAAGCGCCATAACCCAGAGCTGATGCTCATTCTGTCTTTCGAGCACTACTGGAGATTGAAATCTTGATTCTTGAGTAGCAAAAGCAGGATCAAACAGCTGTCCTGATGGCATCCATGGCTGCTGCTGGTGCTACTGCTGTCTCAGCACCACCAACACCTCCCCAAGGGCCTGCAGAGGGGAAAAGGCATGAGGATGCAGAGGAGAGTGATGAGGTAGTGGAAGTCCCTACTATTAGCACTCATTGTGAATCTTGGGTGTGGCGGTTATTTACCACTCTTGATGGAGTACCAAAAGCACGTGCAAACAAGGTGACCTCCAATCAGTGCAAGTGCGTGCTGAGTCATGGGAAACCGGGTTTGTACAGATATGGTACTACCTCAATAAAGTGACACCTAAAGTCATTCCACAGTGGGGCTATTCGTAAGGTTGTACCTTGCAATAAACGTAGTAGGTTGAGTCCCGCTGCAGCATTCTCCGTTTCCGATCCTGCCACCACAAGCGACATTCCTGTGGGGAAGCTCATCCCTCCAGCTTCCTCGCAGGCCATACGTGATGCTGTTGATCCTTACCTTTCGAGGGTCGCAGTATTGTGCATGTACTGCGACGCAGTACACTGCAGGGGAGAACCTTCGAAATGCTTTCAAAACTGGTCAAGGAGCATGAGAAGGACTGCTACCTACCTGAATAAGGCCCACCCTACATCTTCCTCTCTCCACCTGCCCTTTCTTATCCCTGTGGTTGGTGTCCCTTCCTTACCCTCCTTTCCCTTCCTTTCCTTGTGTGTTGTGGTTAAAAAACAAAAAAAAAAAAGGCTTTTTTCAGAGCCGCCTTTCACAGTTCAAAAATAGAAGTGTCAATGAAATGCTGCAGGGCCCTGTGCATTTATTGTTAGAAGTCTTCGTGACAGTCCACAGACTTTTAAAATTCTTTGGGCTACTGTCCTATCGGAAACCATTGCACATTTCTCCGGGAGGAAGTGGTGGCTCTGAAAAGAGCCTTTTTGTGGGGTTGTGATTCAGAAACTTCAAATGGTCACCACTTACTGCAAAATGGATTGCTGTAATTCCAAAAAGGGTTGCAATGCAATTTGTATATTTCACAGAAAAATCTGATTGCCAGCATAAGGACATACCAACATCTCTCAAAAAGGCACAGACAGCCTTGTTAACATTGCGCCCCGCTTTCTCCATTTGTGGACGAAATGAAGAAGAATGCAGCCACATTTGTCTCTGCTCAAAACAGGAAAAAATTACTATGGAATTTGGATACCTGTCCATGACATTCCCAAGTCCTTCTTTCATTGCAAATTGCAAAGAGATTCCCAGACACATGTCCTTAACTGTTCCCTCCACAATGAATAATAATAATGCCTGGATGACGCTGTCACCAATGTAGCACAAAGAGGTACCAAATCCAGCCACTTCATTCCACACACACCATGCCAGTGCACTTCCACATGAGGGAATCTAAGATGTACAGCCACTCCACAGCGATCTGCATGCACCTCCAACCAATTTATCCACGAATCTCCCAAAATCCAGACAATCTGCTTTCTGAAACACACAGCCATAGCTATCTGCTCTCCTCTCAGGGAAAAGACTTTCTTACAAAGTCTCTGCTCACACATCATACCCAGTAAACCCTATTGACCAATCCCTTGCTCTGCTAAGTCTCATTTGCATGCCTCTCAACCTCAAAATCCCTGTATGTAATATGCGCTGTCTGCGGACAACCACAGTGTCCGCGGACAAATCATAAAATCTGAGAGTGGGGAATGAAAATTTAAATTGTGTACTCCATTCCTCCTTTGAGGTTGGCTCTGAAAAGAGCCGTTTTTCATTTTTTTTGCCGATGCTTCAGAAATACATTTTATTTTGTATTTTCTTTGGGTTTTTCTTTTCTTATTTTCCTCCAACAATCTTCACATTAGCTTCTCCAAAGCAATCCTTATGTTCCAAAACAGCATGACATTTCCCATAAAAGATAAAAACATGCCATCTTCTTTAAAGTCAACATTACTAGAGTCAATGTTGTCATTGTTGCAAAAGAACATGCCAGCTCTAGTCATAAAAGCAAACATGCCTCGGTTGATTAACCACCTAGCAACATGTTCCTGAGGACAAAAAACAGAACTATTGTCCCATATTGTCCTAGGTATCAAACCAGAAAGAATTATCTTGGCATTTGGAAGTAGTTTCATTACTGCCTGAACCAAGTTTTGCAGATCTTCCAACAAAGTAGGGGCACTGACATAACCCAAATGCAAAGCACCACAGTGCAGGACAACCTCATGTGCACTGTTAACCCTAGTCATATCTTGACAAACTTCTACCATTGCCTGCAAATTGAAACCAGGCACAGTGCTCCACACCACCTCCACTCGTTTTACATAAAAATTGTTTCCCACATTCCAACATTTTGCATACTGCTCCAAACCATTCACAAACATATCTCCAAGCACCACTTTCTCCACCTCTGCCATCTTTACCACACACAACCTCTCTCAATACAAAACAGAATCTCAACACCTCATTGGCTAATCCCTACAGTCCCCTTTCCATGCTCGATTTGCTGAGAAACCCCAGATGTGGCACGCCCTGTCCGTGGGCATTTATTTATTTATTTATTCGGATTTATTTAAAGCGCACGTCAGCCCGGGGGCATCGTGGCGCTGTTACATGAATACATACATAGTCTGGTTACAATGGAAGGAAGATGGTTACAAAGCAATTTTCATTACAGGAAGCATTTTGTGTCGAACACTTTTCGTATCAGATGTGTGCGAGCTGAAGTGGGTGAAGGGAAGGTGGAGTTAGCTGAATAGCGTGGTTTTGAGGGATTTGCGAAAGAGATACAGAGATGGTTCTGCTCTGAGCGAGTTGGGGAGGGCATTCCAGAGCTTAGGTGCTATGTGAGGGAAGCCAATGCCGCCGGCTTTGGCTCTTTTTACAGTGGGTAAAAAGACATGGAGCAAGTAACACTGGGGCAGCCCTTCTACCCTTTCCACTTCCCTCTCTGCACCATTCTCTCATTGGCTATTGTTAAGCAGTCACACAACCATCCACCAATCACATCCAAGAACTCTACATCTAACTCCATCATCACAATTCAGCACTTTAGATGTACTGTTAATCACTCGGAGTACAATTGGGCTGTGACTGCAAAGCACCTACAGCAACTACTAGTAAACTCTCCAACATTTCTACTTGCAGATTCATGCACATCCACATGCATGAACACAAACTACAGGTATAAATATTTTCTGCGCAGTACATGTACAGCTCTTGTATAAATGCATATAAACGGTAACTGCCACTTACCCTGTATAACCTGTAAAACAAGCTTACTGTCATTTCTCCCATCTGCTATGATCAAGTGTCACTTGCAAAATTCTCTGCTCTCCACATTTGTATTTACCCATATTACTAACTGCAATGTGCAAACTATTTTCTTCATTCATTCATGTAACCACTGCCACCTATTTATCCACATTTCAACCATACATAGAATATATATAACATTTCCTTTCTATACATTCTGCATATTTAATATACATTCTACCATTTGTACTTGCTTTAGAAATGATTATAATAGTAATTAGACACAACACACACTACTATCTAACAAAATGTCATTTCATTTTAAAAGATGGGACAAATAACAGTATAATTTTAGGAGAAGGCTTTATAGTGTGTTATATAATGACACACAGCCAAGATAAGTACATGCATCTTTATTCATGCACCCAGATAGCCAATATAATTTTAAAGGCTTGAATTGATATTTTATTTATATTGCGCTCATACACAGGTGGTTCAGAGCGCGACAAGGCAAGGGAGGGGAATCAGGGGAGAACAAAACAAAAAATAAGTAAAAACAACGATTTTACTAGGCCCAGTGACATTGAGAACGTACAAGTGCATGGGAGAGAGGGAGGGGGAAAAGTGCATGGAAGGGGGAGAAGTGGAAAGTGCAGAGCAAAGGAGAAACAGAATAAATAATAATAAAATAAATAAGAGGCAACAGTGGTAGTGCAGCCAGCAAGTGGCAAGTTCTAGGTTTAAGGCAGCAGACAGGGTAGGTCTGATAAGTGCAGGAAGAAGAAAGGAGGGAATGTATGGGTATAGATACAGACCCCAGTGCAAGGGGTGGCCCAGGGGCAGTGCGGTAGGTGGCAGCGTGAGCAGGTACCTGGGCCCGGAGGACAGAGGGTGGCCAGGTGCACAGTGCCAGGAGAGACCAAGTCAGCAGGGGAGAGTGGGAGCGAAGGCAGAAGCAAAGAGGATGGTCTTGAGGTGCTTCCGGAACCGGAGATGGTTCTCCTCGAGTTCAGCTTCCAGCTGAAACAACACCACTGCCTCTACAACTGCTCTTCCAATCTAGGCAGTTCTCTCATTTAGCTGGTTACCCATTCCGTTCTAAAATGTACAACAGCATTCAACTATGCACAGGTGCAGTCATGTCTATCACATCATGTACAACTATGTACAGTGTTGTAAAGCAAGACAAACAACATCTCCCCCTTCCCCTCAGTCTGCAACGCAAGTACCAGATCCTTCCTTGCAACCCTTACTTTATTTCACACTCTCCCATCTTCAAGCACTACAGGATCACCCAGTAGTTTGGTAATCACCTTCTGCATAATAAGCTGGTGAACCCATCAAACCCTTCTGCTTTATTTTCCACACCTTCACAAATGCATACATTGCATGCTTTTCCCTACAGTTCCTGCCATTTACCATGTAAAAATAGCAAAAAAAAGCATACAATTATTTCTTCTCTCTTAACATTCAATAACACCACCTTAAGAAGCCAAGTGTGCTCTGTACGCTTACTATTGTAGTCATTTCTAAAGCATGTTCAACTAACAGATTCTAAGTAATATATACAGAAAGTACACAGGCAAAAGAAAGTGCATGTACATGCTATGCACAGTTATCAGAAAGCAATGCGACTGCAAAAACAAAGAAATCCATGTCTACATTAACAACAGTGCTATTAACACACATTTACTAACTTCTTTTTTCATATTTGCAGTGAAGAACACTCTCCTGCAAAGCAGCAGCGTGTGAAGTACAAACGAGAACTCAGAAGACACCTACTCTTTCCATCCAAAAAAGTGCAATACTGCCATTAGGTTCTAACTGTTACTCAAACACTGTAGAATTCTAGTATTGTAGAACAAACAATTGTATTAACCATGCAACATTAGATTCAGTATTAGTGCTTCCCCTCACCAGCTGCATACTTTGTATTGTCATTTGAACACCAGTATAGTAACACACAAATACAAGAGTAGCCTTTCCAACCATTGCACATTCACACACCTCTACATATATCCTTACCATCATACTCAGACACTCAGGCACAAAGCACACATACACGGCACAAGATACCAACCCACACTTTCTTTTTTTGTACAACAGACCCCAAAGAATGCCTACCAAAAATCAACTCCGTAGAAAGCAACACAAAAGTAAACAAAATCAAAATAAAACTCTCCAAAATAAGCATCCACCTCTAGCAGAATCTGTACAAAAAGTTCAAACAAAACAGCTAATACAGTCATTAAGCGAATCAATACAAGCTTTCAGTACAGAAACTTTGCCTTCTCTTTCAAAATGTAAAACGAAACAGAAAGTGATTAAAAAGACTGCAGCTACCACTAGTGGTAACACTGCACCTATAAATCTTGATGTGAACGCAAGCATACCAAAAAAATATTTTACAAAAAATGTTCCACCACAGAGTCCTTCAGAACCTTATAAAAACAGGAGAGAAATCACGCACAACCTTTAAAACCTACCGTAGAAAATGTATCCTAGACGCTCTCAAACAGTGCAATCCTTCTCAAAAGGAAATTATTTATTTTAGTTTTAAACAAAATGAAACCACTAACAAAACTAACTACTAAACTACAAAAAAGACTTCTCAATAAACGGAATATCAACAAAGATAGCTTCACAAACATCTGCGGAGGCGAATGGAGTCACACCACGAGCACAGAACCATATTTCAATGAAGAAGCATACAAACAAAAGCAAATAAACCCAATTGCAATACATAGCAGTGGACGAGGGTATGAAAAACGTAATACCATTATGGAACAAGAAACCCTGCTCACAAAAATATCCCCAGAAAACCCAGTATCAACTCTCCATTCCACTGAACCAATACATCCAGTTACAAATGGCCGTGCACATCAATGTGTAACCTAACCAAAAAATCTCAAATCTTTACGCCAGTTCCTCAATCAGTATGTGAAAGGCAAAGACAAATTCAAAATGATACTACTACAACATATGGACTCCTGTCCAGTGCGCAAATACACATGACTACAAGGACATTCATTAGCCTGCATTTCTGGACCTATTTGCAAAAGCACATTCCACCATATCAAAATGATATCAACACATCATTCAACTATAAGAAATATGGTCCATAAACTGTACTATGCCAAAAGTCCTGCTTTAGCACTAGCCAATTTAAATAATCTTCTACATGGTACAGCCAAACAACTCCTCGAAGAAATAGAGCACATCCAGAGAAAATATTTTGGAAGTGAAAGTCACTTACAAAATGCAATAGCTTTACAACAGACTAGCAACAACTGTACAGATGACAACCTTCTACTACACACATACAAAAAAGAAATACTTTAAGTACATCTGCTGAAGTACCAAACCATGTGTGTGTGTGTGTTGCCGTGGGATTTTTTATAAAAATAGCACAAAAACTGTAGACATAACGCACAAAATAGAAGACAATGAAGATTCCAAATGGTTCCAATTAGCTCTCTACCTTATAGCAGAAAACAAATATGATATTACTGACCCCTTAACACTTTGCAGTTACTGCACTGCAAAACTTGACAACAACCAAACACCTTCATGTGCTGTCACAAATAACTTGGAATTATTCTCACTACCAAAACCCCTAAAACAACTCAACTTATATGAGAGCATAATAATTCAAACTGTGCACCCATTTCAAGCAATAATACGCCTTCAACCAAAAACAGCAATTACCTCCCTCTGAATAGTGAAAGGCATTTGTGGCAAAGTAGTTTATTGGCCATTAAATAAAAAAAAAAATGTACACACTCTGGGAGTGCAATGTCCAATAGATCAATCTTTAATTATCTTAGTAAATGGCGTACCTACAAAAGACAAAAATATTTGGCAACAACTCGTAGACTTATATAAAGTTAGACAAGCCCTGCAATATCTAAAAGACAACAATGAAAACTAAAAACAAATTAATATTGAAGAAAACCTGAGGGAAACCACTGAAATAATTCAATAGTCATCAGAAACTGGTCAATGTCAACTTCTAGATCATGCTACAGAATACAATATTTTAGACCATAATACAATTCATCCGTTACACTCTAAAGACATCATATATGATGCACTGGAAATGTACCAAATGCGACAAGCCAAAGGATCTCCAATCAGCACATGGGGAAAAAAGTATAGAAGTACGTGCTTTTCCTCTACTCTTTCCTACTGGAAAAGGAGGAATATACGATGATAGGCCCACACAAATAACAGCATCAGAATGCTGCTCTTTAAGAATGTATTCTGAAGACCCCAGACAAAACGTGGAATACATATTCCACCTTCTCTTTGAAAGTGAACTAGCAACTCTATGCTACGGAGTTGCACACACATTGAAATCAGGTACCCTTTTTCAAAGTATGTCAGCTATGCAATAACTACATAAGGTGCAAGAAAAAGATGGTTTTACAGTCAAGCATTACAAATCTTTTAGCAAACATGCATGGTACAAAAGAATACTGTTTCTGATGTCACAGAGATGTACGCTGTATGATAAGAAACCTTGGCCCACCCAATTGGTTTGTGACATTAAGGTGTGCAGAATATGCAAGGGAAGATTTACACGATTTCCTGTGCATATCATACAAAACAAACATATTAACCCCTTAAGTGCCATGGGTATTTCTCCCCAGTGCCAGGGCCTTTTTTGGTGATTTCGGTATGTGGCCATTCAATGGCTTGTAACTTTTTTGTTACATGAGGTATCTCGGCCAAATTTGGCTCCTTTTTTCTCCACATGTAGGTGGTCGTAACGCCACCCAGGAATCCTAGGTTGCTGTAGGGGGGTGAGAGAAAATAAGCAAAAAGGGCGAAAATTTTGGGTTTTTTCAAAAAATGCCAATACAATGATGTACAAAGAAGCCTGTGTTTTTTTCCTTGTAAGAGCTAGGAACGAATGGTTTGCTGTGCTGAATTCCCCAATTTCCTGGCTTTCAAGAACAGGTTGAGTGGAAACGAAAAAAAAATATTTTGATGTGGTTATCAACAGTTTTGTGAGAGGTAGGCGATTTTGGCCATTTTTGCCAATTGGACATGCATGGACGGAATGGAATAAAAGGGTAGGAAAGCCGAATTGGAGGACAGAAAGGCAAGTATTTCTGAAAAGTAGACAAAATTCCAAGTTTCGGAAGGGGTGATTTGCGTAGGTCAGGCAACAACTAGGTAGGGGAAACTGCCATAGATTGGGGGAAAAGCAGGAAAATGACCGAAAAAAGGTATGTGTTGGACATGGTTGGCTTGGTACGGGGCAATGGCTTCTATGAATTTTGAGAAAAGCAATGCTCTGCTACATTCCCCCGACTCTTGCAGTTAGGAGAGCACACATTTTTTGTAGTTTTTTTACAAAACAAGCAATACCACAAGCCAAACAGAGCCATGGTACACAGGAGTTTTACACTCACGGCCTGAACAGACGCACTTAGCATGTGTAAATCGGGAAAACCAATGTGGTGAGGAACGGCAAGCATACATTTTTTGAAAGAGCACATGCAGACCTTTTCAAGGGTAGGTGACTTGTGCAGGTTACAAAAGTGTATGGTGCCTAAAGCAGCGACTAAATGTAGGTCACATTTGGGAAATGAAAGGGTTGTGTGACAAAGGCCACCAGCAAATGGGTCAAAACGTTATGTAAACCACACAAACACAACACATGGCCTACCGCCCCGCGTTCCCACAGGTGTCCTGAGGAAAACGGTACCTCACATGTGTGGGTGCACCTACCAGGGGCGCAAAAGGAAAAGGGTAACCCACTGGGAACCCCAAGCCTTTCGCCAATGCCCATTTTGTTCATGTGGGCAACCTACAGATTTGGGCCTAGGGTGTCGAAACCAGCAAGGGAAACAGGGAACCCCATGCATTTCCCAAAAGAGGACACCCGTGGGAATCCACAGAGGTCTGCCTTGCGCAAATTGCCCCCAGTTTTTATTAGCCACAATCCCCGACAAAGTGTGATATTTGGTGGGGAAAAAACACAATGTTCATTTTATCTGGGGTTCTGGGTAATAAATTCTGGGCCGCTTTGCGCAAGTCAGACCTCTGCGCATTCCCACGGGTGTCCTCTTTTGGGAAATGCATGGGGTTCCCCGTTTTCCTTGCTGGCTTTGACACCCTAGGCCCAAATCTGTAGGTTGCCCACATGAACAAATTGTGCTGTGGCGAAAGGCTTGGGGTTACCAGCGGGTTACCCTTTTCCTTTTGCGCCCCCGGTAGGTGCACCCACACATGTGAGGTACCTTTTTCGTCGGGACACCTGTGGGAACGCGAGAAGGTATGAGATCTGTTGTTGGCGACGTGTTTCGGTGAGTGGACACAGGCAAATGTCTCTGAAATTGGCTGGAAATGCAGACAATTCTCAGACATTTCGCTCTGGCCACCCACCGAACCACACACGCCAACAACACGTGGCCTACCTTCCCGCGTCCCCACACGTGTCCCGATGAAAACGGTACCCCACATGTGTGGGTGCACCTACCGGGGGTGCAAAAGGAAAAGGGTAACCCGCTGGTAACCCCGAGCCTTTCACCACAGCACAATTTGTTCATGTGGGCAACCTACAGATTTGGCCCTAGGGTGTCGAAGCCAGCAAAGAAAACAGGGAACCCCACGCATTTTCCAAAAGAGGACACCCGTGGGAACCCACACATGGCCAAATTGGAGGGACGGCCCATCTCATGTAGCCCTCCCCAGGGGCAGATAATGGGGAGGCTGTCCTGCACTCCTCCCTGGGCTCAGGCGTCCGTTCCTAGGAGCAGATATCTGGTCCCAGGGAGGGCTGCATGACATGGCACCCATTCCATTGCGGCTGGGGGGAGGGGGTTAATGCCCCATCCCATTAGAAACTTCCCAGACCCTTTGGGGTGCCCCACAGCCCTCCCTAGAAAGCGTTCCACCATTTTCCATTTTTTTCTTTGTTTACGAAACTTGCCTTGGTGCAGAGGGGCACATTGGTGTGCCAATCTGGCCCCGGGGTGCCCAAACCTTACTGCTCCACCCACTGGGGTGCCTGGCCCACCATTTTTGGGGGCCCTCTCACCCCTCACCCCAAATGGGTGGCAGGGGCACCTCATGCAGGCCTCCCTGGGCCTCCTACAAACGCCTGCGTGAGGTACACCCCCCTCCATTTGGGGTGGGGGGGAGAGGGCCCCCAAAAATGGTGGGACAGGCCCCCCCAATGCATGGGGCAGTAGGCTTTGGGCACCCTGGGGCAGATTGGCATACTATTGTGCCCATCTGTGCCAAGTGAAGATGGGTAAACAAAGAAAATACAAAATCGTAGGCTGCTTTTTAGGGGGGGGCTGAGGGCCACCCTAAATTGGCAGCGAATGTTTTACTGCAATGGGGGGTGGCACTCACCCCCTCCCACCCCAAATGGAGGGCCCCACCTTGTGCAACCCTCCCTGGGGGCAGATATCTGCTCCTAGGAAGGGGCATCTGCCCCCAGGGATGGATGCAAGAGGTGGGGCCCACCATTTGGGGTGGGGGGTGGAGAGGGCCATCCCCCGTTACAGTATAACATTTGCCGGCAATGTAGGGTGCCCCTCAGCCCCCCCTAAAAAGCAGCCTACAATTTTGTATTATTTTCTTTGTTTACCCAACTTCGCTTGGCGCAGATGGCCACATTAGTGTGCCAATCTGCCTCCAGGGTACCCAAACCCTACTGCCCCATCTATTGGGGGGCCTGTCCCACCGTTTGTGGTGGCCCTCTCCTCACCCACACCGAACGGATGGGGGGGCACATCATGCAGCCCTTCCTAGGAGGCTCAGGGAGGGCTGCATGAGGTGTCCCCCCAAGCCATTTGGGGTGGGGGAGAGAGGGCCACCACAAAAGGGGGTGCAGGACCCCCAATAGATGGGGCAGTATTGTTTGGGCACCCTGGGGGCAGATTGGCACACTAATGTGGCCATCTGCGCCAAGTGAAGTTGGGTAAACAAAAAAAATACAAAATCATACGCTGCATTTTAGGGGGGGGGGGCTGAGGAGCACCCTAAATTGGCAGCGAATTATGTACTGCAATTTTAATCAAAATCAGCAGCAAGTTCCTCCAACAATTGACAAACAACAAACTGTCAGCTGTTGTAACTGCCCTCACAGGTGTAGCTGCCTACAACATGGGCGGTGTCACTTTACACCGATTACTACTCCTTCCAGTAGAACGCCAAAACAAATTAGACTATTAGAAACTTTCTAAAGAATCTGCAATGGAACTAAGCAGAGTTTTGAAACAAATGAAAATACTGCTAATAGATGAGGGGAGCATGGTCTCCAACCTAATTTTGGCTTTGATTGACCTCATTACAAGAGGTCCTCAAAACAGACTACGAAGAGCTCTTTGGAGAAAAACACATTGTTGTTTTCGGGGATCTTCTTCAATTAACACCAGTGAAAGGTGAACCTATTTTTAAAACCTTAGGGCACAAACTGTGCCTTAAAACTCTTGCCAGCATAGGAAATGTCAACTTTTACAATATAGAGAGTTAACTGAAAGCATGCGTCAGTCTGCAGACCTCACATACACCAACATTTTAAAAAAGTATTAGAGTTGGTGTACTATCTCAAGAAGCACAATCTATATTAAAAACCAGGCCCATCCATGCACTCTATGGCCATAACTCATATGCTACTGATGTCATGGAACACTTAGCACACAAAAATGTCAATTGTATGTCCTTGATGCCAACTCTTGCAAGCTGTTCAAGATTTAATGAAACATTGTTAAAAAAAGAAATGCAACCAATAGTTCAAATTTGCGCCACAGACAAACTGGACGTACATGGTATGACACTACCCATGTGTCAACAAGCCACAACAAGACTAAATACCTTGGAAAAAGCTATCTCGAACATAGCTGGTTTGGAGAAAATATTAAAATTATCTTTAAACTTTAGAGTAATGCTTAAACGTAACCTTGACGTGGACCAAGGACTAGTTAATGGAGCACTTGGTATAGTTGTTGGCTTTCAAACATATCCATGTAACAACAACATTCAATTTGTCAATATTCTCTTTGACAAACTATCAGAAGTTAAAAGGATAGAATGCTCAACAGCCCGCTTCCTTCTTTTTCAAAGACATGTATGTATGCAGAGAACAATTTTCTCTAACTCTAGCATACACAGTCACCATTCACAAATCACAAGGTCTTACCCTAGATAAAGCATTGATAGGTATTAGTAGCACAGTCTTTAAAGTAGGCATGAGCTATGTAGCACCATCACATTTACGTACACTAGACAGATTATTTCTAATCAACTTTGATGCAAATAAAGTAAATGCTGATATGTCTTGCATTATAGAATACAATAGACTGCGTTCACTCTACACCCACCATCTAAAAACCTATCCTGTTCCGCAAAAAGCAAAACGTTGCACAAGAAAACTACTTCAGACTCAAACTATGCAGGATCTCACAGCAATTCTTCCAAAGAAAGTAAAAGAAGCTAATACTTCATCAAGCACCACAACCAAAGAAGAAACTACTGCTCAAAGTAACTCAACTACCCCTTCAAAGTAGCAACATACACTCTGAACAAATGACTTGGACAAAGAACTGTCAGGTCCATTCAAATTTTCAAATACAACTGGGTGTAAATTGCTATGCAAATGTAGCAGTCAATATTCTATTCCAATTACAAACAATTATTGACATTTACTTACACAGTACAGACCAATTGTGTTTGCAAATGTTAGTGCTTCATAGAAATGCAACCAACAATCCTGACAACACTTACAGAAATAAGGCAGGAATTAGACTACTATGCTGGAATTGTCAAATTCACTATAAACTCACAAGAAGATCCACAAACATTTCTAATGTACTTACTGCAAGTACTGGAAAAGAAAACGTACCCAAACATGAAATCTTCCAGATTTCATACATTTGGAAACATACATGCACTCTAAAGGCATGTATACAAGAAGTTCCTAATCGACGCTTCGTGTATTTATCCATACCTAACTGTGAATCCAATCCATTTCAGCAACTTGTACAAAATGCAAACCATGGCAGATTATGTACTACCTGCAATTCTGATAATTGTTCCACCTTACAAATACAGACACATAGTAAATACATAATAGTAATGCTTTTACATTATAATGTAGATGGTACCAAAAACAACTGCAAGCTGACTGGATTCACACATGGTCAAGTATCACTTGGTCAGAAAACCTTCACAACAATAGGTATAATCTACCACGCAGGAGCCACAACCAATGCAAGTCACTACACTGCATATATAAAAAAAGAATTGTGGATGGTTCAAATGTAATGATACCGCCATTACTCTAAAACAGAGATTACCAGCAAGTCTTGTAAATGCTTAATTAATATTCTTAAAACCAAAATGTAATAACTAATCTGTGTATGAACATAAACAAAACTTGAACTTCAAAACTATGACCAGTTAGAATACGCCAACAGGTATCCAACTGCCCCAAAAATCTGCAAAAAGCCAACAGATAGATGAATACCACTAAAATAGAAAAAGAAATAAACAAATAGAATACACCAACTGCTATCTAATTGCAACAATACTACCACCACTTCCAAATAAAAAACCATACACATTCAATTCCTCCTATTGAAATCAAAGAAATATATTGTACCATAACGTAGAAAGTTTGTTTTTTAATCCAGCATGGATTTTGTTCCCACAGACCCAATGATTTAATCAACAAACACACGAACTGAGCAAATTGCACAGTACACTGGTTTTAACTATAGTACTTCTAAAGTACTAACTATGAGGGTCGACAAAATACAGAAATGTCTACCATGCAATGCAATACTCATTATAAACTACCTACACTAACATGTGATTTTTTCTTTCATCACATGAAAAAAAAATTCTGCTCCAACTACCCATGTCATGAAAAAACTGCATATAACCACAAAATGTCAAACAGTAAGTATATAATGATTGGACTCACAAACACCACAGCATAACACACCAATTCAAGCAAACACCTGACCATAAACCACAATCTAAAATGTTTGATTCCATGGGTATCTTATGCTGCAGCGCTTGTTGCCAAACACTACAATCTTGACTGCATGGCCTGGCCAAAACTCTACATACAGCCTCAACAAAGGAAACAGTAAGTATAATAATTAGACTCACAAACACCACAACATAACAAAGCCATGCAAATGAACATCTCACCAATATATACAACCCAAAATGCCTAGTCTTCAATACCAACATTCTGAACACAATCCAACAAACACACATCATCTCACTATCCTATAAACACTATTCCACTACTGTCAATCAGTACACACATTTTTGAAAACATAGCCACTAAGTAGCCCACACACCACAATCAAATCTTTGGTAGCATGGGTGTGTTATGCTGCGGTGGTTGTGGCCAGGGCCTAGGGTCTTGGGTGCATGGCCGAAGGGCCGTAGGCCTTCGGCCATGCACCCAAGACCCTAGGCCCTGGCCACAACCACCGCAGCATAACACTCATAGAAGCAAACACCTACCAAATGACCACAACCCAAAAACATAATACATCCACCTCAAAACCTATCCACTTCAATTAACACTCTAAAAAATAATTACAACCAACACACAAACTCTTCAATACATCCTCTTCACCCAATGCTCTACTAACGACCCAAAACCAACATCACGCTAAAGTAAAATAGCCAGTAGTGTGCCCAGTGTTTAGCATGTCCACGGACAACCACGGTGACCATGGATACCACACACACATCAAGGCCTTCTCCCACCTAAACAAATACAGAATGTGACCCATCTCTTACTCCCCCACCCTCTCCAAGCACTCCTACACACCAACACACTCCCCAAAATTGGATTTATGCTCACTCCCACTCCCCGATGTCCGCGATCCAACATGGCGGCTACATCAAGAAAATGTGACACATCTCACGCTTAATCCCAGCCAATCAGAGAACATGTTGCATGTCCGCAGACATGACGCAAGCCGATTAGCCAATAGGTGTCCTGTCAGCGGAGCGAACAGGGAAGTGTGTCCGCGGAGCAGACATAGATATCAGTAATTTTTTTAGACCTACTATTTGGTTGTTTTAAAAAAAAAAAAAAAAAGACCAGACAGATTTTCACCAACTTTACAAAAGCACGCTTTCGGGACCAAAATTTGCTCCTGCCGCAAATTTGTTGAAAATCCATTCAGCGGTTTGGGCTGTAGGCACGACAGAAAAATGTTCTCCATTCAGTCTATGGGAAAAAAAGAAAATTTGGATCCCCCACCCCTATAACTTTGCCCCCGTGGACCAAACCTCACCAAACCTTGCAATTCAGAGTGGGCCATATAGATTTTTTTGCAAAGTTTGGGGAGGATTCGTCCACGGGGAGCGGAGTTATAAGCCACCCAAAAAGTGCTCTTCCTATGAATATATATATATATATATATATATATATATATATATATATATATATATATATATATATATATATATATATATATATATATATATATATATATATATATATATATAGTGAAACACAGCAGAGGAGAAAAACCGTACTCCAGTGAGGCACTGCACAATCCAAGAGATGACAAACTCTAATCCAGATAGAGAAACAAGTTTATTTTAAGTAACGGCAAGCACACACAACAAACAAAACAGGAAGCCAAGGGGGAATCCTGAACAATGCATTTCGCGCTTCCCTGAGCACTTGGCCACTTTAGGGGAGCAAAGGAAAAAAGGAAAAAAATCAACATATTCGAATGTAGTCCCTCTACCATTGCGTCCATCTCCATAGGTCCAACACTATGCCATGAAACCAGGGCGGCCATGTTAAACTGGAGTAGAACCTCATGTAATCCAACAATGGGATGGATAAAGTACAGTGGTTTCACAAATTGCTAAATAAAACAGTTTAGGAAACGGGTCTAAAATTACACCAGATAAAATGTAGCCACAATGGAAAACAAAATCCGATGATAAAAATCAGGGAATGCGAGTGCAAGTCCATAAATATAGTTGCATTGTAAGTATATAACAGAAGTTGGCACCAGAGACAAATGTAATAGTGTCAGTAGGGCAACCATGGAGTTAAAACATGTTTCAGAGAAACCATAAAGTCAAGTGCATTCATAAAGGATCTCATACATTTTACGACCCATAACAACGGCATAAAGTGCAAGTGCAGTTCAGTACAAACATATTTACACAGCAACAGTATACAAAAAATGTCATTAACCATAAAGTGCAAGTGCATATGTAAACCAATATCGTCCTATCTCAAATACCATTATAAAATACATATGGCTAGAGCCTAAAGTGCAATTGCATAAAGTTAGTATACAGCCTTAGGTCTACAGCATTTAGGGCCGCATGATAAGGTGTAAATGCCTGAAAACAAGAAGCCTTAACAATAATGGATCTAAAAAATAACAAAAAATGGAGAGAGGGTGAAAATAGGGGGAGGGAGATAATTTCTACAAAAGACAGCGCAAGACAGATTTAAAGTAAAAATGTCAGGCCAAAATAACAAAATGGCGTTCCCCAAATGTTTAACAAACAGGGTAGCACAAATAATAAGATTAAAATCGAGGGGGCATTGCTATGCCAGGGCGATGTACCAAATTAATCCCTGGGAGAAAGAATATTAGATAGCCAGAATCAAAGAACAAAGGAGAGGGAGAGGAGATGGAGACAAAAGTGCAAAAATATCAGGTACCCATAAATGTATGCAGCTCCTCATCCACGTTGTGGCCATTTGGGTGTTTGGTATCAAAATCTAAAATGAACCTGGTTAACAATTGTCTCAATTTCAAGGTTTGGTCACCTCCTCTCTGATGAGTCGGAACATGGGCCACAGCAAAAAACATGAGTAAATGAAAGTCACTGTCATGCTCCTGCCTGAAATGTTTGGCCATCGGGTACGTCGGGTCAAAATTCTTGATGGCTCTTAAATGCTGCAGAATTCTGACCTTTAATATACATGTAGTTGACCCTACGTACCATTTCAAGCAGGGACATGCAAGGATATACAAAACAAACGGAGTATCACAATTAATAAAATGTTTTATCTTAAATTCAAGGCCTGTAATAGGATGTATAAATGATTTGCACACAGTGGCATGTGGACAGGCCTTACATTTTTGGCACTTAGTGAAACCTTTAGGTAAACCTGGTAGCCAATTGATCATAGCAGAGTTTTTTTCATCAGGGGATAAATAGCTGCAGACCAGTCTGTCCTTTAATGACGTTGCTTGTTTGCAAGTCAATATAGGGCATTTAGGCAGTACTGGACCAAGATCTTTGTCAAGCATAAGAATACGCCAATGTGTCGTAATAATCTTCCGGACATCATGTGAAGCATTATTGAATGTGACAATAAGGTGGGAGTCATCATGGTCCTGGTTTTTCTTGCTGGTAGGACCATGCAATAGTTTTTCCCTTGAAAGTGCACATGCTTTGTGAAAGGCCATTTCTATAGTCTTTTTGCTATAGCCTTGTTGTAAAAAGCCAACGGCGGCCATACTACAACACCGGTCAAATTCAAGAATATCTGTACAGGTCTGCCGAAAACTATTATTTCGCCATATGGAATACTTTTCTTACAGGACGGCGGATGGCAACTCGTGTCATGCAAAGAAAGGCCTGTGTTTGTGGGTTTTTTATACAGAGATGTATGGATTCCTAGATTGTCAAGCCTCACAATGACATCCAGATTTACTATCTCTGTGGAGCTGTGGCATTCAGTAAATCTCAAATTCACAGCGTTATTGTTAATACTGTCCCCAAAAGACACCCAATCGCTTTCACTGCCCTTCCAAATTATAAAAACATCCTCGATATAACGCCACCAACTAATAATCTGTGTTGGAAACCTTGATAAAAGTAAATCAGAAAGAAAGGTTGCCTCCCAACACCCAATTGTCAAATTTGCATAGGACGGAGCAAAGGTGCAGTAACTCTGACTTGATGATAAAAGAAAGCCTCAAACAGAAAAACATTGTTGGTTAAACAAAACAATAGCATATCCAAAATCATACCACTGTGCCCCAAAAAATTCAAAGAACGAGTGTCCAACAAATATTTACAGGCTGCCAACCCAATCGTGTGATCAATAGGAGTATAGAGAGAAACATCATCAAGGGTTGCCAGAATTAATCCCTCCTCCCAAGGTATATCAGTGATGTGACTTAAGAAATCCTTGGTGTCCCGTAAGTATGAAGGTAGAACAGAAACAAGCAGAGATAAGGTCTCATGGATGAATTGTGCCAAGTGTTCAAGAAGGGAACCACAGAGTGACAATTGGCCTGGCCAGCGGATGAGTGAGGGATGTATGCGTCTTGGGCAGAAAGTAGATGGTAGGAACAGTATGGCAAGCTGGAACAAGAAATTTGACCACTTCGTCCCCAATTAGGTCTTTTTCGGCCCACTTGGCACACAGAGAAGTAAGCTCCTAAAGTATTTGACCAAAAGGATTTTTGGATAGCCTGGAATAGCAGCAGCGATCCCAAAGTTGACAATTGGCTTCAGCCACATAGCAATCCCTGTCCTGGAAAACAATATTGGAGCCTTTGTCGGCCGGTTTTATAACAATGTTAGACAAATTCTGTAGTTCACTCAAGGCCGAAAGTTGTGACATGGTCAAATTCTGTTTACAATTGAAGGGTTTTTTGCACAATTTATGAAGATCACGGACGCAGAGATCATGGAATGCCTCAAAGCAACCCCCCCACAGAAAATTGGGGATTAAACCTTGACTTGTTTTTAAGTTTGGTACGAATATCCCAATTGGGATCAATGTCAAAGTCAACAGGATCAAAAGTGGAGGGATCAAACAGTTCATTATTGAGACAAGCCAAATCGGTCAACATGGGGATATCAGAGATACAAAGGCCAGTTTGGCCAGTTCGAGGCATAGGTGGTCTGGCCAGCGGTGGATTAATAGAGAAAAACGTTTTAAATCTGACCTTACTTAGGAATTTGTCAAAATCCAGACGTGACTCAACATAATCAAAGGTCGTGGTGGGGCAGAAGTTCAGGCCCAGTGAGTGTAGCGATAGTTGCGGACCCGTGAGTATATGGGAAGACATTAACAATTTGATGAATCTTCATATTTTCAGTTGTTACTGTTTTGCTCCAGAGCGCATTGACCTGCTCTGTTGTTGTACATCGGAGCCGTTTCCCACGACACCCTCGATGTTTTTTTTCCTTTTGACAAGTTCTGTTCATTTCCTTTTCTTTTCTGAGACAGACATCAGATTCCGAAGTAATAGCCTCAGCATCACCCAGTTGGTTCAGCAATGGTTGTGTAGCCGAAATATATATATATTTTTTTTCCAGTATAAAATAATTTAATGCACGCATTGATTGATGGGCACGTTTAAATTTCTGTTTTTTTGGTACAAAATTGAAAGTGGAATGAGATATTCAACAATTTTTCATAATTGAGTAATTTAACTTACAATGGAGTTACTCACTGATGATCAAAATCTAATATTCTTTTCTCTTTGTTTTCCCCTATCTTTTGTCTCCTCTCCTATGCATGGTACACAAGCAAAATAACCACTCATTTTTCTTATGTCAACGTTACATACTTTTTATTATTCATTTTGTATTCTTTAATTTTGTCTAATAATTTGATTCCTATATTGGTTAAGGTTGCTAATTTAAGTTTTGCCTTGAAAAGGACCATGTTGGTCGAAACACGTGTTGGCAAATCATTGCAAGTGACACATTGATTTGGTCATTTATAGCAATCGAAAGTATTGATTCTTGCAACATATGTACTGATTTTGTCAATTAAAATAGACAATACACAAGTAACTGGGCTACTGAGTGTGATGATAACATTGGATATCAGTTAGCAATATTTTGTAAGAAGTGCATTAGATGATGGCACACCATGTTTAATTCTGTAAAAACAAGGACTGACAAAGACAACCGTTTTGTCTTGTACATAGGTATTAGATAGCCATTTGCCCGGCTTGACTATCATATGCATATGTAAGCAGACCATTTTCCACCTATTGACATTTTATGGTCAAGTAGTACACCATTATGGCAGTGCCTAGAAAATGCTTATCCAATGACTACACAAAAGCCATATCTGTTTGGACTGACAATGCTCGTTTTCTTTCCTTTCTCTGTACCGTGCAACACTGCCACTTGCATGGTCTCTTGGTGATCTGGCAGATCAGCAATGAAAGGAGGGTTGGGGCGGTTTGTAAGTGGGATTATGAGGGAGAAGAGCAAGAGAAGTTAGACATGCTGTTGGCAGCTTCAATTCGGAAACACTAGTCATTGAGCGTTGGTGCGTTTTTGGTTGGTAGCCATCACATGGTGTTGGGGTATGATGTGCATTGGTGATGTGTGTGTGCTTGGTTTCATGTTGGATGTTGATAACTGTATACGGTAGAGGTAGGCTTATGTTCACTTTGGAGTTTGAGGGCGAGTATGCAGAACATTGAGTATGGTGCCACACATTTCCTACTCCCAAAGAAATATCCAGGTGCAACACATTCCCTATCCTCAAAAACCATCCAAGTGCAATGCCTTTCCCACCCCCAAGGGCCAACAAGTATCTACCAGGGAGTTTGTTCCCTAATTTTGTCAAAAGTCTGGCATCCCGCAACAAAGGCTGTCTGATCTGGGTGGACCACGTCAGGGAGCACACGCTCCTGCCGCATCCCCAGAATTTTTTAAAAGATTTTTCGTCCGCTATATTGCAAGTAACAAGGCAATCAAAATATACTCACCTAGGCGATTCACCATAGCACTAAAGGTCTCCACTTTGCAGCACCCTTCTAGAATATTCTCAGCAAGTGTTGACATTTTGTTTTTACTAATGTTTATGGTTATCAGTTCAGGCAGGCGTAAAGGTGAAGCTATTGCAGAAATTTTATTTCTAGATGGGAAAAGCAGAAAAGAGCTAAATTAAACCAATGCCAGGCCATTTTTGCAAACAAAAGTCAAAAATGTGTTAACCAGAACAATAGAAGGTCTCTTTATAGTTAACTTTTCAAAATTATTGGTGTCAGATGGCATGAACATTTTAAAAGAAGTAACACGTACTGTGGCAATAAGACCCGAAGCGGCAGGCCAATACCGTCCCAGGTAATGCCCCGGGGGGCCGCTAGTTACGAGGGCCTTAACGAGCCCCCGGGAACATTACCATGGGCAGTATTGGCCTGCCGCCTCGGGTCTTCTTGCCATTAGTACCTTGGCCTGTTAGACCAGGGTACTAATGGCATTTTTTTCTGTTCCAAAACGCTGCCACATTTCAAAACAAAAAAAATTTAAAAAGTCAAATAAAATGGCAGCCAGGAAAGGGAAAACGTAGTCTGTTTTCCCTTTCCATGGCGGCCATCGGTAGCTGATGCGCTGGGAACAGAAGTGTTCCCAGCACGTTCGCTCGTGAGAAAAAGAAAAAAGAAGGTAAGTGGGGTTGGGAGGGCAGGGAGGGGATAGTTTGCAGGGGAAGGGGTGGAGGGAAAAAAACGTACCTGAGTCCCCAGCAGGGGGGCGAAGACAGCCTCCAGACTTGCAGAGGCTCGGGCGGAAATTGCCCAGTTCTGAGCCTCCTCATTGGCTAAGGGGCTGCCACGCCCCCCCACCGGGATCAAACGCAGGCACTTGCGTGCGTCCACGGGATTGTTATGTGGTATGGCTCAGAAACGAGTCAATCACATTCATGCATTCTGTGGACGCACGGACCGCCAGGTACTAATTACCAGTAACTGCAATACTGTTAAACAGTGGCATTTTCCAGCCACAGATTTACCTTGTGGCAGGGTTATAAGATTGTCCGTAAGGAGTTTAAGCAAAAAGAACATTATGCCTCCAATGCAAGTAAAGTGAAATCAGGGTTGGATCATGCTTCAGAAAAGACCTGAATTATAATTATAATTCTGGCTTAGTGGTCCATACTACCCATAACAATTTAATGATAGATTTCAGGAATCAGGGAATGTGTGTAACACATTGTATATTGCAAACTTTCAAGGTACAGAAATGTTGTCAAATTGAGAATAGGTTCAAGAAATATAAAATAACTGCCAATAGAACAAGTGAAAAATACCAATGCTGTATAAAACAAAGCATGTCCCCGAATTAGACCAAAGATAAAAGAGTGCCAACTCATTAAGAGTGCTTTTTCAAGGCACAAAATAATTTACATTGGTCACAAGTTGCACCCTCAGATAAAACACAAGGTTAACAAGTGAGGAGAATCGATTGCAGCCCCTATTCCTTTAAGGTAGCCTTCACTATGATAATAGATGCTATCTTTGTGGGGTTAATGTAAATCATTTTGTTCAATTATGAGTTTTGTAGTTATGCATATTTGTTTGTTTATTTGCATTTATACAGTGCTACAAACCCTCCGGCATCTGAGCGCTGCTTACCCACAGAGTGTGGTGCTCATTTATCGACCTTGGAAGGATGAAAGGCTGAGTTTGGCTCTGCTGGTATTCGAACCTGCATCGGCAGACTCTGCATGGATGTCAAAGCGAGCGTTCTACTCGCTGTGCTATCTGACCGGGTTACTTGCTGTGATAAAAATAGGCAATAAAGCTAATCCTCTGATGTTTAAATAAAAACCCTTTGGTTCTCAACATATCCTCTCCAAAAGGAATGTGTTCCTGAAATTATTTTAAAACTTGAGCCAAGGTGCCCAAGAAGATTTTATCTACTTCTTGCTTGCATTTTCCTCCATGTCTAACTCTTTCATTAGCACTTAGCACAAGCCAAGGATTATGAGTATGCACTTGCTACTTGAGTACTTGCTACTTGAGCACATATTAGACAGTCTAAATGAGTGGAAGGTTAACTTTTCAAAAAGTTACTGCTACTGGCAACTTGTCAGAAAACGATTGTCCCAATACAGTGCATTTTTATTCAGGCCAAGATTTAAACAGTTTTACAATTAGGTTGGCCGTCATATGCATATGGCCTTGACTCCATTTCATGCTTATAGAATGCATTTGGTGCACTATATGCATCCATCTCATAAACATAACAGGTACTGTATACACAGTTAACCGGGAAATGAAACTAAAATGCCATGGCTGATCTGCTAGCTTTAGCAGAATTGCACAAACTCCTTGTGGAAGACTACCTTTTTTAACAGCAATAGACAGAATAGAAGAATA
This sequence comes from Ambystoma mexicanum, assembly GCF_040938575.1. Taxonomy (NCBI): domain Eukaryota; kingdom Metazoa; phylum Chordata; class Amphibia; order Caudata; family Ambystomatidae; genus Ambystoma; species Ambystoma mexicanum. The sequence continues at coordinate 671,513,244 of NC_090936.1, forward strand.
AACTATCACATTACACAGTTATTCTGGACATTGTGGCAAATCCCGGTATTCAGTCACTTCTCACCAGAGGGAAGCTTATCTTTTGAGGCTAAGGAGGTGAGCCCACTATGCAATAATCCTTCATGGGGTGGCGGCATGCAGGACGTCACTGGGAGAGACGCCCCTCTGTGGGACATGGACACCTGTTCCGCAGAAGATCTCCTTAGAGCCCTCTCTTTTAGAGCAAGAGTAACATCAGAACTCTAGAGACAACCATCAAACAAAGCCACTGTTATTATTGTGACATAAGACCCAAAATCCAAACTGAGGAACAATGTACCAAAACTACTGTGAAGAAGAATAATGCTGGGCGGAGAACATCAATTACTCAATGGTTGGAAACCAACACTACTGTGACGAAGAAGAATGAACAAACAATGAAGAGTTATCAACTATAAGAGAACAGACTATAATCCTCTTCTGGGAAGGTGGACTACTGTCCATGAGAAGCGAAACTAGGGAGTTTCAAATCGGTCGAGTCAGGAGCGCTGAGAAAGTCTGGAGATACTCCATTGGGAGGAAACTGCAAGTTGCTGTAGAGAACTGAGGATGGCGAAAACCAGAGAGAGGGATATGAAATCACCAGGAGAAAGAGCAATTCAAGAGCAGTGGCGTGACCCAGGAGAGGTGGACTGTACATTCTGGTAACAACACAGACCGCTAGAGCACAGGTGCCACGGAGAAGAAAAAGAAGGTGTCGGAGCGAGAACCAAAGCTGTCCTGACTACGAAGGAAGTCCCTTTCCTGCAAACAGGCCCAGTGATGCCAACATATATAAAGCAAAGTGGCGAGAGACGTGGGAGGGAAGACGGGGATAAAGAGTCGGCTCAGCCTACGCGTCCCAGTGAGTGGCCTGAAACTAAGAAGAGTGAGAAACAGTATGAAATCTCTTTTTACTAGTGTAAGTAATATAAGAACTGGACAAGAGATTAAGAATAACGAGCAGGTCTGCAATAAATCTCTCAAGTAGAAGGACATAGAAATAGAGCAGGAGGAACAAGATTTTAAATGCCTAATTCAAAAGGATTTTAAGATCTACAGAAACGGAGAGGATAAGAACCACATAAAGAGGGTTTCAGTATCCCTAGTAATCTCAGAGGAGGTGAGACTTTCAGAGACACTTAAAGACACTTAGACACTGTTTGACAATTTCCAAAGACCATAAGGCTGTGAAGGAGAAGCCTATAAAGAGGGGGAACCCGAGACTTGGAAAAGTCTCCTAGAGGAACTAAATTAATTAATTCAAGAGCTATCTAAAAAGTATCTCAAAATTTGCTGCTAAGGCTGAGGAAGCCTATCCAGGAGAAGGGAGCAATTTTCCTTTTTAATTTTTGTGTTAGTGGTGGGGACAGAGCACCTTAGCTTTGGATTGAGGACAGACAGTTTAGTTTGGACTTCACAACGGATGACAAGCACCTTAGTTGGGTTAGGCAGGGAAATCCATAGATTAGAGATAGTGAGGCCTTTTACACTTATTATTTCAATAAAAGAAAGTCTACAATGGCAAAACACGTGCGTCTCCTTCTGACCTACCACAATATTAATAGCATATGTAGTGAAGAGCCGGTGTTAGAAGTTAAACTTATTGATGCAGCATCTTAAAATCCATTAGCTCTTATTAGATTATGAACCTTTGAATGAAATCATCATTTGAAACTACTCTGGATGAAGGTAAAATAGCAAAGACCCAATGAAGACTGTACATTATTTAGAAGATCAATGATTTTCATGGTAGAAGAAAAGGCTGCCAAGAATGTATAAAAGTGGTGGTATCAGAATTACTGCCACTTTTCCAACACCACCAAACTCAAAGTTAGGCCTTAAAGTGGGGGATCTACCTCCAGGAAAATAAGGAAGATAAATCCTCCACCATAAATGCTGAGAAATCGGACAATTGGCAGAATTACCACTGGAGGAACTACCGCTGCCTGTGGTGCTGCTGAAAACCCCATAGAATACTATGGACTCATAAAAAATTAGGATTTATGCCACCTACCACCACGTGCAATCTTGTGGTTGATCTACGGGACCACGTGGTGGCTTCACCATCAACCCCCACCGTTCTTCACGCATCACATAGTTGCTGTCACAAAAACATGCAATCTACAACTACACCTCATATGCAAAATCAGACATCCTCCCCTGATGACTTCTACAGTGCTAGTTCTTTCCCAGCTGGACTAATGCAATTTTCTGCACACTGGACTCACCAACAGCATGCTTGCCCCCTTGCAAACCATACGAAATGCAGCAACCAGACTCAAGCTCCACCCACCCAATAATTCACACATCACCCCAGCTCAAAGCTCAAACTTTGAACCATGCAAGGAGATCCAAGACCCTCTGAGTAGACCAACGCTGAACAAAAATTCAAGTAACATAATAACATAAGAGTGGCTTGCACTCTAGATGGCTGTGTGACCAGAGTTTTGCCTGCCCTTTGGCTATATTGTTCTGTGACCTTCCTCCTGCCCGCTCAGGGCTGGAATTGTGTTATATAGAAGCCTTTTCCAGGAGAAAGCTGCTTTTTTCGCAGGCGAAGGTGTGGGTTGTGCATGTTTGGCCGGATGTGGGGGCTGGGACAGTATGGTGTGATGAATCAGAGAGGACTGCCCCAGAAACTGTGGCCTGGGATATCTCATGTGGCATGGGAAAGGCAGACACATCCTGACCTTGGAGATAGCGTTGTACGGGAGGCTCACATGGGAAATGGGGTGGGTACAAGTAAAGAAGAAAGGTATAATACTGGTTATAACTTCCCCAGAGATATTACCCTTCTTATGGCATATTGTCAAATGAAAGAAGTGGAGAAAACAGATTTTTACATTATAGACTCAAATCCCATAATGCCCAAAGTATTGGGACAAAGAAGAGGACTGCAGAGGCACAAGACTGCAAAATGCAGCCTATTAGTGGTAATGACCCACACCTGTGTGAGACAGAGGCATAAAAGGCCCCCTCAGGTGCGTGCCATAGAGAGGAGTAGCAGTAGCAGGTGGAGTAAAGGCATAAACTCCACAGTGCAGGGGTTGTAGCTGAAGGAAGATGGATGCCAGAACCGCTGTGGCTTGGGAGTACGGATGCCAGTTCTGAGAGGGTCTTTTCCTTTGGAGACCTGCAGTGCAGAGATTGTACAGTGGGAAGTGATACAAGCACAAGCTTTCACCATGGAGATCGTTATTGCAGAGGTCACGCAGCAGGGAGAATTGTTGTTACAGACTGCTTCCCAGAAGATTGTGGTTGCAGAGACAGCACAGAAGGAAGCATGAATCCAAGAAGGCTTCCCCCCCTGCTCCCAGCGAGGCCGACTCCGGTGGCAGGCAAGTGCCAGAGAGCCTTAGGAGCACGGAATGTTCCTATTCTGCTCAGCAAGGGACACTGAAATCCAAGCAAGGTAGTTTTCCCTGATGTCCAGAGAAAAAGAAGCCAGTGAGTTCACTTAAGCATTGTGACCCCGGAGCACTCCGTAAATGCCTGCTGGCTTTCAGCGGGTCTTTTGAATACCCAACTAATGTAAAAGCGGTAGAGTGGCAGAAACCTCAATATGAAGCATACCAAACTGATGTAAAACAAAGATAGTTTTTTTTGCATACCAAGGGAATGTGAGGTGGCTAAAGCGAAGAATAAGAGTTTGGCAAACAAACTAGCAAACTTTAATTGTGAATTAAAAGGTCAGAATAATTACCAACACAAAGAGGTAACCTTGCTTTAAAAGGACAAACCATCCTTGTCCCAATCAAAACGGAACCCTAAAGACCCGACTGGTTTGTAAACCCCTTGTCAGAAATGAAAAGAGACAATAGAGGGGCAACAAGGAGCAGGAGTGAGAAGGAGACATTATAAGAACTTGGTTAATGCAAGAGGGGGAAAACCAAAATGGCAGGAAGGCTGCCCTTCTCACAAAAACTGTAGAGAAGGAGAGAAATAACCTGTATTTCATGTGGTAAACAGGAGTGCAAAGCACACGGCACCAATTTGTTATATGTTTCCCCAAAGAAGTAGAAGTTGTAGTTTAAACTATATCCAGATATAATCCTCCAAGTTGCATGAAGATAACAAATAACCACACAAGTACTCGTAGAAGTAGTAGTAGTTTTATTAGTCCTGGCAAAGGAGCACACCAGGACAAAGGCCCTTATAGTATAGGCCTGGCAGGTGAGTAGACCAGGCAGAAGTCACTGAAGTACTGTGGTGTGTTTAAACGTCTTGAAGAGTAAGTGGCAGAGCCACTGGAATATTTTGTTGCATTGTTATTGAAGCATCCTGACAAAATGTATATTACAGAAGCAAGTGTTCTATAAATTGTTACAAATTCATCTAACATTGTGGAACCAAAGGTTTTGTGAGCGACTGCAGAATTATCGTAACAAAGACTTGCGTGTTGATTCTAAAGAACTATGAAAGTATGGTTTGTTGATGAGAAGTTATTTTGAATTCTTTGTCACCTTGTTGGATAATAACTATTGGGAGAATTCAAGTTGGATCTTTTATTGTCAAAGTGAAACTAAAAGACCTAAAGTAGAATTTTGTTACAAGACAGTATTTCCTTATCTTTTTGAAACTGTTGAACAGAATCCTGCTAAAATCTGGGGAAGGGGAATTCACCCAGATAAGGAGAGACTGTTATCAAGTTGTGAATCTTGCAAATACATCTGATTTAGTTTAACTGCCATATATTACCTTGTTGAGTTATTGCATGTATAAGTGTGACGGACAGAATACTTTTGTTAGAGTGTTTCCTTTAGTTTATTTTAGGCAGGGACATTATTGTCAGGATAGGGAAAGTGAGGGGTTTATCCAATCTTTTGAGTTAATAAAATAGCATCTTTTGAAAACTGTTCAAAAGGTTGTCTGCCTCACATTTCTGACCCCTCACACTGGTATCAGTCCCTGCCCTGGGGCATGAATGCCTGTTGCTAGGCAGACTGTGTGGCCAATGGCTATCCATGGGACTACATTAAACCTCACATATAAAAAAAAAGACCATCATTCAAATACTATAACATAAACGGGGTAATTCATAGAATCCAGCGCACAAGTGGCGCACGCGACTGGCGCACAGTGTGCGCGTGCGACAGTCTGCACCAGCCACGTGCGCTAAAATCCATTTCCATGCACAGCGTATTCATGGATTTCAACATCCAAAACCAGCCGTGGCGCAGAGTGGCGCAGCGACCCTGCAGCAGCGTCAGTTACGCTCCCAACCCCTCCCTGTGCACCATGCACAGCGCACAAATCCCGTACATGGCGCACAGGTCGTTGGAGCAGCATACAGCCCCCCAACCACAGAAACACCTGTAAAACTCCCCGCGCACCCCTCTGAATACATGTACACCCCGGCGCGATTGGCCCTGTGCGAGCGTGGTACGTGTATTTTGGGGGTGCGCGGGGAGTTTCACACGCGATTGGCCCTGTGCGAGCGGGATACGTGTATTATTGGGGTTTGCGGGGAGTTTCACACACGATTGGCCCTGTGCGAGCGGGGTACGTGTATTACTGGGGTGCACGGGGGGTTTCACACGCGATTGGCCCTGTGCGAGTGGTGTACATGTATTACTGGGGCTTGCGGCAAGTTTAACACGTGATTTTGCTGTCAGAGTGGTGTACGTGTATCCAGTGGGGTGCGCGGGGAGTCCCACACGTGAATTGGCAGTGTGGGTCCTGCCAGGTGTCCCCTCTACCCCCTCCACATCCCCTGCAGGCAGCCCATACCACAGGGGACTACCCTGCACCCCTGGTCATGTCCCTCAGGCAGCCCATCCACCATGGGCATGCCCCCCAGCCAAGCCACATGTCACCTTGCAATATGATCACCAACTCATGTCCCCCAGCACCCCCACCTCCCAGCAGTGAGGGGCACCTGCCAGCAGGCCCCCACTCATGTCTCACTCATGTCCCCCAGCACCCCCACCCTCCAGCAGTGAGGGCACCTGCCAGCAGGCCCCCACTCATGTCCCCCAGCACCCCCACCATCCAGCAGAGAGGGGCACCTGCCAGCAGGCCCCCACTCATGTCCCCCTGCATCCCCACACCCCAGCAGTGAGGGGCACCTGCCAGCAGGCCCCAACTCATGTCCCCCAGCACCCCCATACCCCAGCAGTGAGGGGCACCTGCCAGCAGGCCCCCACTCATGTCTCACTCATGTCCCCCTGCACCCCCAACCCCCAGCAGTGAGGGGCACCTGCCAGCAGGCCCCCACTCATCCCACTCATGTCCCCCTGCACCCCCACCACCCAGCAGTGAGGGGCACCCACCAGCAGGCCCCCACTCATGTCCCCCCCAACATGTCCACATGACCCACAATCATGGCCCTCATGGCCACCAAAATCCCACGGCACGCCACCCCTGCCCAAATAACCAACCAAGCATAACATACACCCCACATTGAAATGCCCATTACATGAAATAACCCAAATGGTATGTATGTACATCAACACATGTCCGTTACACACAGACAATGGGTGCCAGTGAATGTGAAAACCCACATCGTGACATGCAAGAAATCAATGATAGAATACCACATATTGAAGTACGGGAACAAATGTATTGAACAAAAAATGTGGTTAAAGAAATCCAAAGACCATGTACATAAGGAAAACAATGCAGAATGTCACAATGATAAAAAAAGGAAATCAGAATCCAAAATATATGAAATCAAAAATGTCTCCAAAGTCTCCTTCCAACAAAGCCAATCCAAACAGAAATGAAAAAGTAAAATCCATTGCTCCATGGAAAAATGTAAAAAAGAAAATGCCGACAAATCCACACTCCAACTATTTACAAGGATGAAATTCTGGGTCCATGAGCCCAACTGTCCAAATGAAACCTACAAAAATACACTAACCAATGAAGAACTATATACAAAAATGTGGGGTATTCTCCAAGCGCCCCAACAAAAATGAAAACCAAAATGAAACCTAAAACTAACTATTTACAATGGCAGCGGGCTAGTCCGACGGCTCACTTTTTGATGTCCCGGGCCAGGGCATCATCGAACTCCCGCTCAATGTCCTGGAGGCGGTCCTCTTCCATGGCCCGAGGGTTCGCAGGGACGATGAAATGTTGACCTCCAACTACCTGCGAATTGCCTCGAGGCACTCGGCCCGCCTCAGTGCCCTCCGCATGGAGTGCACTGAGGCAGGCTTGGCGGTTACGGATGCAGGGTCACACTCCACAACATCTGATCCTGGGCCAGCAGATCAGAGGGGGAATGCAGTCCTGCAGCCTCAGGCAGTGCCAGCACAGCAAGGTGCAGATCGCCTTGCACCAAACAGGTGTGGTGCCCACCGACGCGGTGGCCGAGCGCCACCAGGCAATACTGTATGGGAAACCTCCATGTACGGTATGGCAACCCAACAGGCAGCATCAGTTGAAATGATGGCTCAGGCAATGGAGAGGGTGGCCACTTCCATCATCCCCTCTGAAAGGCAGATGGAGCAACAACAACAGGCAACAGACTCCATTGGCCAATCACACAGGTGTCATGATGCCTACCCCCGCAGCACCAGGCCAGGCCCAGCACCCCCGGGAGCAGGCATCACGCCCCCGGGTAAAAGCCCAGCGGCCCTTTATAGGGGCTCTTTGGACTCTGTCCTGGCGCCGTTGGCGCCAGGCTCATGTTGGACATCAGTCCTGGCGCCATAGGCGCCAGGCTCATAAGGGGAAGTGTTTGGTGCACTTACCTGAAGCAGACCATGCTGCACACTCACCTGATGCAGACCATGCTGCATGAAGAACCAAGCCAAATGAGGCTTAGGAGGGACTATTTTTCTGAAGGAACTATTTTGTTACTTGGGTGGGGCTGTGGAAGAATACTCACCTGGAACTTCTTCCAAAGCAATTTAAGCCACGCCCGGACAGCCACACATGCTTCGCGTTGTTCTGCGCCCCAGCAGCTGAACGCTCACCGTCTCTGCTCCTGCACCTGGACTCCAGCCACGCCCGCCTCGAACCTGGAACACCTGTAAGAGAATAAGAGAAGAGAAAGGTGAAAACCAAGAACTTATTCAACCTTCTTACCTGCATCCGGAATCTTCACACCAGCATTCCTGAAGGAAGACTTCCATTTAAAAGCACCCCGTTGCTCGCTGCAGCGCCACGCTTCACTCACCTGTTCCTGAGACGCCGCCCGGCTCCATCGCGGCTCTCAGCACCGGTCGCTATATCTCTGCACCTAGGGGAGAGAAGAAGAGACAAAAGGTGAGCAAGGGAACACAAGAGGAAAGCCAAATTTTCAGCCATATTACTTACCGGCTTTTCTTGGTGAACCATTCCACATCTCGGGTCGGCGCCGCATCTTTGGCAGGCATCGCACCCCGGCCCCTATGGGAAAAGGACAAAAGACATTACTGGGGAACTATAAAGACATTTAGAGGGGTCGCCCTCATCACTAACTCACCTGATTTACCACCGGCAATTTAACCCCTCAACGCATCGCCTTTGTTTGGCACCTGAAATAAAGGACAGAAAAAACAACATAAAAGGAGGATCTCACTGGAACTTTTGCATCTTCATACTTATGGCGTATCGCTCAGAAAAGTCAAGTGGATGTGCCAGTGCCATTCTTAAAACCAGTGAAGTAACTGGACGAACGCGCGCCCCTGCACCAGAAGCAGGATGGAGAGTTCATCCTTCCAAACCATAAGGTGAGCTTAAACCGGGGGATTTGGAGGAAGTCAGAGAAGAACGAAGGGGGAAAGGGGGGAGCAAGCACACTATTCAGCAGACAGTTAATCCCCTTTCTCATCTGCAGAAGGATATTCCTATGGGCCAGACAAGCAAGATTTGGGGGTCCTGTTCAATCGGTGGTCCGAATTCTGCACATCACGCTTGAAGAGGCCACAGCAACCCAGACCAGCGCCTCCGTGGGAGCCAGGTGAGCGTTACAACAGGGAAGACATGCTGGCGTCCAACAGGGACCGACGGGTGGCACTGGAGACTCTGTGAAAAGCCATATCAATAGAGTCACAGGGCCACAGAGAAGCCCTGAAGGTAGAACTCCATAACGTAAGGGAGACTCTGCTTGAACTTGAGGCTTCCTGAAATTTTAGGGCAGAAAAGCAGCTGGAGCAGCTCACATGTTCGCTCTCAGCTGAGCTGCAGGCAACCCGTGAGGAGATCCGGGAATCACGCGAGGCCATGCATGCAGGCAACCCGTGAAGTGCTACATGGGGATCTCCACACTATCATCCTCCAGAATCAGACCTTCCAGACCTGTATGCTTGCTGCCATGGAGGACCATACCAGGGCTTTGCGTGGGCTGCCTCCCATAGCACCACCACCTCCTGATGCAGCAGCAGAGGGTGAAGAGACCGATAGCAGTTCTCCCACAATGGCAGGCCATGGGCCCATGGAGGTATTTTTTTTCCCCGCAACATCCACACAGGTGGGTGTTGGTGTGAACCATGTCCTCGACCCTCCTGGGTGGACTCCCCCCCCCCACATGGGCTTTTCTGATTTTTGATAATTTTTTAAAACATTTTTTACAGTGTGTTGCCTTGTGTGGCTCCCGTGGGCATCCACTGTGTATTCTGGCTGGACACATGCAGGCTTGTCCTGAGTTTGGGTTAGATGCTTGGGTTCGCGACACACACCCCTCCTGCTTCCCATTTCCATGGCCTTGCAAAGGGTGTGACCAAGTGACAGTGATTTACACAGTGACTGACATTGGGCTCTAATGAGCTGTGTGGGAAGTCTGTAGTCAATACTGTGTGGACATCCATTGTGGGTATTGTTGTATTGAACACTGCATGGTGTATTGATATGTGCTTGTGCATCCATGTCTTCCTCAAAATTTGCAGGTACCTTCATGTCTTCACAAGGCTGTCTCCTTTGCAGATGTTGTTCATGCTGTAAGCAGTACACTGACATTTGCGTGGCAGCAACACTCTGCAGTTGGAAGGGGTCGATGTGATGACTTATTCAGGTTGTAAGACTACCACTACTTTGACTTTGTACTGTCATGTTTTTGCAATGTTTCATGCTGTGTTGCTGTATTGTGTTGGTGGTAAGTATTTGGTCATGTGTGCTGTTTGTTATTGATTACTGGGAGCATATTGTCTGTGGGCTGTTTCCATTTGGGACAGTGCACTTTGTGACACTTGTGTCAGGTCTTGTGCATTGCTTTGTTTGCTTTCACATTGCATGGCATGCCATGGTGTGTTGGGTGGCGGAGATGGGGAGTGGTTGGGTGACATGGCGATATTTTCATGTTTTATTTTTCTAGGGGGTAGTCATTCATGCAGAATGAATGTATGTCTTTTAATGACACAGCATTGGTCGTCTTTCGGTAGGTAGGGATGTACACAATGTATCACTTCCAGGTGACCAATCTCAGGCTGGTATGGTTCTGACAGTTGACTGTCCCTTATGTCATCATCATTGTTTCTCAGCGGTTATATGCCAGGGCTGTGTGCACTCCACAGGGGTGTGATTTTAGGTGAAGTAATTAGCCACCATCTGCGTACGGGCTGCCTCACCACGTGCCCTTTCCCCTCCCATGCGCAGCGGCCGTGCATGTGGTTGGGGATGTGGGGGCACCACCATGTCCACAGCCAGGCCCCGGCGTGTTGCAACGTTGTGCAGGACACATGCTGCCACTATGATCCTGCACACTACTGGGGGAGCGTGTAGCAGCTGCCCACCAGAACGGTCAAGGGAGCGAAAGCGTGACTTGAGCACTCCGAATGTGCGCTCCACTATGCCCCGGGTTGCAATATGGGCTGTGTTGTATCTTACCTCGGGTGGTGTGGTGGGGTTCCGAATTGGCATCAACATGTGGGTGCTCAGAGGGTAGGCATTGTCCCCTGGGGAGGTGATGATGGGTATCATTAGTGGGCTTGTGACATTACTCAGTATCTGACATGCATGCATGTGCAGTGGCATTTATACTCACCAAGCAGCCATGTATCTCCATGCTGCCCAGCTTCTAGGTCCCGGTTTAGGGTTGACATTCTGTATATGAAACTGTCATGGGTGGACCCTGGATAGTTGGCATATACTGAGGTGATGATTCCCTTGGCATCACATACTACCTGCACGTTGATGGAATGCCAGTGCTTGAGGGTTCTATAGATGTGCTCTGATGCCCTGGGAGGACGTAGAGCCACATGGGTGCAATCAAGGGCACCTAGCACTTTGGGGAAGTGTGCCACCCCGTAAAAATCCTGGACAACAGCCTGCTTTTCTGCAGGTGTTCTGGGCAGGTATATGTGCCTGCGGACTGATGGCCGTGCAGTCATGATGGCCAAGACCTGGTACAGGCAGCGTGACTGCGTGGCCTGTGACACCCCCTCCACTATGGCACTTGTCCGCTGAAATGACACAGTAGCCAAGAAGTGCAGTACATTAAGCACCTTTTCCAAGGGGCTCAGTGCTTGGGAGCACAGGGTGGGTGATGTGAGGTCATCCTCTCACTCACTCACCAGGTCGAGTATTATGTGAGGTGGAAACCTGTACCTCCCATACACCTGGTCATGAGGCATCCAAAAAAGGCTGGTCCTGGGTGTACAAATTCTGGCCCCGACTATCCTCCTCCTCCTCCTGCGGTATCCCACTGCTGCGAGGAACGGTATATTCATCGTAGCGTCAGAGCTTGTTTGTTGTTTGCGTGCACTTTTATGCTGTGTGGGTCCGCCTACGCCTGCTTCCTGCTGGCGTACGTGTTTACGGATTAGCGCGTCTCTTCTGACGCACGCGTTAGCCCTGTTCGATTCCATGAATACATGTTGTAGGCGCGCGTGTGGGCGTTCCGCGCATTTGCCTCCTGCACTTCCCCCATAACGCCCCATGTTCACGCGTTGTTCCCCGTTCCGCGCGTTACGCCCCGTGTTCCGCCTACTTTTGTTGTGTGCGCCGTGCTATGTGCGCTTTTGCGGTGCGCATAGCGCACACTGTTTGGTGAAGTGTGCGCCCGCGTGCGCCAACCAGGATTTTCAGCGCACATCTGTGCACGGGTTTTGCTGCGATTTTCGCACTTGCTCTGCGATTCGCAAGCTTTCGCGGAAATTTTCAGCACACATTAATTCCACGAATCGGCCTGAAAATCATTTAATTCATAACTAAAATTCTATATCATCGTATTCAATTTCATAATTTACTTGATAAACACATTACTTTAAAACCATAAATGAATATACACAATATATTACTCCTTCAGAACACTACATTAATCAAAATTTCAAATAGATAATACATCATTAAGTGCATGTGTTTTATGTTTTCAACCCTAGGTCAAATGTGATGAGCTGTGGCAGTTAAAATAGGCGATTGTCCTGAATATAAAAAGGGACACTTGTTCAAATTAAATATTATTTAAGCTAACATATTTAAAATATGCTGCCTTGTAAAATGTCAATACATTACTACATTTAGTTAATACATGGCGAGCTGTTTCTATTTCTATATTACAAAGCTAGCAGGTTCTTGTATAATAGGAGATGTATTTTTGTCGGGAGCATATTGAACCTTAGATGTATAAGAAATCTATACACACATTGGTCATAACTCTGAATAATGTATTTAAAAGGGACCAAATGAGGGAAGGTTTGTCTTACATATTCCTGATATTTGCCGTTAGTAGTTAATGTTTTTAACATGATACCAAATCATTGCTTTTTTTTATTTGCTTTCTAACAAACCCATAATTAAAAGGTGATACAAACACCAATCAATATCTTTATAAACATTCTTACAGGGTAAAATGAACTCCTTACCCACAATCATATGCTCGTTCCCTTTATTACTAAGATTAGAGAAAATACTCAATATGGATAATTGACTGGCATTCTCCATTTTAATTTTACATAACAAGTCACTTCTTTCTTATGCAAAAAGTAAATGGAGTATGCTAATCAATTATCCATATCGAGTCTTTTCTGCAATCATATTTATGAAGGGAAAGATAATGTGTGAAAGAGCTGTAGAATGGGTTTTTATGTAGTAACTTTGAGAGTGTTTTGCTGGGGTGTGGGAGCAGTCATATTTGAACCACATGTGCTTTCTATGCGTGCTTAAAGTTTTTCTGGGTAATCTTTTAGCTTCACTCATTCATTTCTGTGTGTGTGTTTGTGTGTGGATTAGGGAGGTAAATGTTCTTGAAAAGGAGCCAGTGCTGGGGGGGTGGTGTGGGGCTCTCTTGTGCTCTGGCTTTGAAAGAGGTGAAGGTGGGTGATGTGGGGCGAGTGGTCGAAAGGTTGGCTTGTCATGGACCTGCAGCAGCAATACAGCTTTCTGCGTGGCAGGTAAATTCAGTTAGACATCTCATTAGAGGTGGACAAGGGCATGGAGATGTCATATAAAGGGGTGCAGTTGCAAGTGGTACATGGCAAACCCATTTTTTTTTATTTGAGTATGCTGATCTGTGCAGAGCAGAAGCCTTTTTCACAATGTCCAATTCTGTGAAAGTATCATGGCCACTTTCAGCATGAAGTTCGGGGGCAGGCAAGCTGAACAAGACCACGTTTGTTGAACTCTTACGGGCATTCATCCAGCTCACCGTCCTCAAGGCACTCTAGCAAGAATGTGACACTGCCACCTTCATCAAAGAGATGACGAAATCTAGACAGATACTCTGATCTGAGGGCACTTCCGGCACTTCCTGGGAAAGAGCGGTACCCGAGTTACTTTGCCCAATGGCTGGGAAGCATGCCGCCAGAGAGGTATACACATCCAAGGCCTGGGCCTAGTTCTTGGGCATGTAGTTACGGCTGAAAGGCGTCCTCTACCAGCCAGAAAAGGTGCAAGAAATGCTGAGTCCTATTACTGTCACTGGAACTTTAATAAAAATGTGCAACATCTTCACCGGAATTCCTCCATCTGTGCCGTAGTGGAGGAGCCGTTGGGGATTAGTACTTCACAATCGTAGGTGGCGACTCTTCAGAGTTGTAAGTAGACTTGTTGCATCTGCATTTGGAGGACAACTCATTTGGTGAACAGATCACCTGTGCTATTTTTTCTTGTTATCTTTTCTTCAGCTTCCTTACACTGCCAGTTTCTGGGACTTTTCAGAGGACTAACACCTGCCCTTAAAGGCGAAGGATCTGAGGAGCTGTAGATTTGGTAGGTGTTTTCCCATTCTTGTGAAGATTGGTGAAGACCTGTGCAACTCATTAGATAACCACCTTTGTGTGCATCAACAAGCAGATGGCACATTTCTCAAACCGAAGCACCCAAAATGCCTGTGTCGCTCTAATGCAAGTATGGGCTTCCCTCAGTTTACAAGATTTTAATCTAGGGCCTTCTGTGGCGCCATGGATGTAGGGCAAACGTGCTAGAAGCAGTTGTGCTCTAAAACAGCGTCCAAGCACATAGAACAAGGTAACTTATGTCTTGGGACACAGTATCCATACATACTACTCATGGTGTCACATGCAGAGAGAAATAATGTAATAAGCCAGACTTGTACCCGAGATATTTTTAAGATAACGAAACTGTGGGAGGAAGGAATCCATTACAAGTCAGCACTGGTTCAGTTAGGTGATCTGTGGGAGCCAGCAGGAAAGGGGAATGGTGACCTTAGCAGAGGCTGAGAGAGAGATTTCTAAATAGTTTCTTCAATTTGAGAAATCCAATGGGTTGCCAAAGGCCTGTGAAGATCTTCCATTGAATCTGAGAAAGTCAGGAGTTGAGAACACCTCGCTGCAGGAGGTCTAGCGGTGATAACGTGCCTCTACAAATGGGACCGTTATACAAAAGAAGTCAGACGCAAATGTGGCTCTATGGGTGATTTGTGATACAGAAAGCAGCTCCATGTTCCCTTGGTTTCATATAACTTCATTAATTTCTTGATGTTCCAGTGCAAAATGATAGGCTATGCATAAACAAGAGGCAAAATGATAAAAGGCAGCTATTTCCTTAGCCTGCAGAAGACTCCTGGTCCCCTTTGCCTGCACTACCATCCAGTCAACCACAGCCTCTGAAATGTGCTTCAAAATGCTCTGACCACATCCGACCACAAAATGCTCCAAAACCCATTGAACTAGACTGAGTTGGCTGGTTTACGTAGGATGTTTCTCCAATTCCCCTGGGTGGGACATGGGGTTGAGGATTTTCACTTGCGTCTGTAATTGTTGGTGGGTCTCAGCTCCATGAGGGTGAGAGATGCAGTGAGGGCTGGACTAAGCCTGCGTGATCCCTAGTGGCAGTTCTGGAATTTATGTGTACACAGGAAGAGCTGCCTATGCCAGGTGGATGCTTACAGTTAAGAGTGTGGGCAGGTAAACTTACAATGGCAGCAGGAAGGCTGTTCTTATTGCCTATTCCATATCCTCCGTACAAGCCCTGGGGGTTCAAACCCTCATGTCTGCGATTTAGCTTGCAGATCTGCGGATGTTGATTATAAGTCCATAGATCCAGACAGGTCTGCAAACCTCACAGGATCTGCTAAAAGCATACTTGCGTTCCACAGAACCCACAGGAAAACTGTCAAGACCTCCACAGGGGTCCACAATGTTGGTAAGGGGGCTTGGACGTCCCTATTGGAGAAGAGTGTGCCCATGCTGCTTACCATGGGAATAGCCTCCTGCCCATCAATGCAGACCAAGGGAGAATGACTAGGAAATCCTCCCATACAGCCACACTGGATAGTGGTTCACCAAGGGAGATGGGTACTTCAACAAGCTGTGTGATGCTGGGCCTGGGCTTTGCGTGAGGTGGATCCCCCTGGCTGCCCCACCAAAATAAAATAGTCTTGCAACAGGATTTCAATAATAATTGGGTCTTGGAAAAAAAAATGAGAGCATGTAGAGACTGTCTTAAATCACAGGCAGTAGTAGCTTGTGCACGGGATGGACGCTGGACAGCCAGGGAGTATTCCACTCTTACATAATAGTTTACTACCACGTGGGCAAGCACAGAGAATCCAAAATGGTGGAGCGGGGCTATGGCAGCTTGGCACACAGAGGTAAAGGGGGCAATTCTAGGTACTGCAAAGGAGTGTGTACTGCCATAAGGTACAGCTAAGTATCCACGCCTGTCGTTTGTGAAAACCATCCCAGGGGGCAGGGGAAAAGCTGTATATAAACAAGAGGGTTGCACACAGGATTGGGTGTTTGGTGAAAGTACAAGAGTGGTTTAGGGGCAGTTGGCAGATAGACTTTAAGCAAGAGAGGAAAGGAGGAGGCGAGCAGGAACATCATAGTGGAGAGGAACTAGAGAGTGGAGGAGAGAAGATGGCTAAGAAGTTCAGAAGAACATCATGTAGTGGAGGAAAGAAATAGATTTGGGGAAAGGAGGCACGTAAGAGAAGAGACAGAACGGATAAGCATCAGATATCTAAGGAAAGCGCAGTGGGGTGAGAAGAGGAAATGCAGCCCAAAAGAGATTGGAAGAGAGAAGGAGGGTGAGAGGAAGAAGAGGGGAGGAAAAGAGGAACATCTGATACTAGAGAAAAAGAAAGCGTGCATTGTGAGCTGAGGAGAGGAGAAACAAACATAGCAAGGAAAATGGAGGGATCAGAGACAAACACAATAGTTATCTGGTGAGCATGGTGTGGGTGGAGGACCACCCTTGTGACGGCGCAACAATAAGGTGCAGGGGAAGCCAGCAGCTAGAGAGTCCAAGAAAGTAGGAACCTCAAGAGAGAACACTTGCTCAAAGACTGAGTGATGGGTGCAGCCAGAGATGACCAAGGATGGGTAGAAATGAGATTGTTTATGTTAGAAGACAAGTTGTTTTTGGCCACTCTATTTGTTTCTACAGCTGACCTGACCCATCAGTTACAGAGAAGCAGCATTATCCTAATTTAAGAAAATGGTTGTTTGCTCCCAGTTTTGTTCACCGCAGGCCATCACATAACATGCCTCCCAGAAACAGACAACACAAGGAAGTGAGAAAGGGGATTGAAGTGTGGGTTAGCATTAAGGAGGGAATGTGCTTCTGGATGTTACACAAGATTTTGGGATCAAGTTATTTCCCTGAGAAATCCTTTAAAAAATTAGTGAAGAAAGACAATTTGGTTTAGCTGGTGCTGGCGGGAGCTGCGGTTTAGACATGTTGGATTATAAACTGGGTACAGGGCTCAGGGTTCAGCAAAGGCTATTCAGAATGAGTTCAAAATAGAAGATGCTCCATACATTACTGCAAGGAAGGTCGCAACTAAATTTTAGAGATCAATGGGGGAAACTTTTTTGTCATGTCCTAGTTGCTGGAGTAGACAGATGCCAATTTTAATCCAACTAAGCAAAAATAGTGATTTACTCACTTGCAGGAGTGGTTGTGCAAAAGCAAGCATGTTCTAATAATAAGAGATTGATTCTTTCATTCTTAGTTCACAGCATAGCGAACTCAACAGCACCCTCATGCGAGACAAAACCTCAATGGCTGAACTCAGTTCACATATAAATCCAAAATTTGCTTTTAAAACCGATGATGCGTGGGGGAATTCAGAACAATGACCTGTGACAACAATAGCTAGTGGTTTAATCTGGGTACATTGGATTCATCCCTCATCGATTACTGCTTTGTGTCCATAAACCAGGGAGATTTTATCCAGGATTGCAATGTTATCTCACAAATGTTCGTCATTGAGTTTATCTTTAAGCACAAAGGTATTTCCTTGGCACAACAATATACAAGAAGAGTGTCTTACTTTTAACCGGCCCAAACTGTCCTGGAAAAATGATGGTCATTCAGAAATGACTAGTTAAGCCAAAACTATGGGGCTGGAAGAATGCCTGTGGCTTGCGCTAAAGCTTGTTGAGATTTGGGACAGGTTTGCTAATCTGGGTAATCTACTTAGTGCCATAGTTCAACCAAACTATATTAGGGACATGGGTAGATAAACTGTGCAGGCAGGCCAACTAGAGTTACATAACACACTAAAAGGTCTTAAGTCACAGAAGACATACAAAGGTTAAAAGGTCCCTCTATAAGCAGGTCTTGCTGGGAGGAAGAACACATTACAGGATGTACCCATGGGCTAAACTGGAAATGGCTGCATGAGCTAAAAGCTAAAGCTGAAAAGGAGAGTCCAGGAAATGTTGGGAGCAAGTTACCTATGGCCCATTACATACGACATTGAAGATTTTAGAAACAAACCTTCCAAATGATGAATGGAAGAAATAATTTGGATATATTTATGCATGCACAAGGAGTCATTTGAGTTAGGACTTGGATTGCACATCCTTTTGCACTCAATAATATGGATATAATAAAGAGGCGGTTTCTACCATAAATGAGCTACATGTACATACACAATCTTACACGTCACAGAGAACTATAATTTCGAAGTTGAAGTAACAAAATGGAACCATTAGAACAATATCTTTTCGAAGGCACTGAAGAAGCTTGCATTTTGTGCATGCAAAAATATGCTGGCCATTTTTGTATTCATGCATTTAATGGAGCATTAGCATTGTAAGCAAACTATCAAGTAAATCCTTTGCGAGGACACATCTACCAATACCTGTACCATGCACAATATTTTCTGTTACATTATTTCAATTAAATAATTAAGGAATGAATGTGCACAATCATAAATGTGTTATATTTTGATACATGTGTAGTCTTAATTGGCTAGGAATTTATTTGGTTAAAATTGTTTGGCAGTTCTATTGAGGACAACATATCTTGACATATCTTTTCAAGGAGCTACATAGGTGCCGGGATACCAGTGTGGAACTACCTGAAAGTACAATAGAGTTTCAAATGTAGATATCTCCTGAATCTTCTTTGCTCCCTGCATTTCTTTTCTTGTCTTCGCCAACTGGAGTATTCACCTTATTCACACTTCGCTATGTCGTCAATGGTCCCTAGGCAACCCTAATCACTAAGTGACTAAAAGTGGCTAATGATCTATCACAACTAATGTGTTGGATAAAATGCAACAGTACTTTAGCTTGCTTCTTTTTAAGGAGCGCTGAAAGTCTTTCTCCCTGATGATCTGGGCTTCTCCTTCTGCATTCATTTATTAAAAATGTCTCTTGAACAAGGAAAACTAAGGGAAGAGAAGCTAATCCCTCAGTCTCTGAGCAGAGGTACTACTTCCCCGTTAAGAGGAGTGTCACTCCACAGCGCTGGCTCTGAGGCAATACTGACAACCACTGGTCACGCTGTGCTAAAGTTTCAGAGATGTAAAAGAATCAAGGGTCTAACAAAGCTGTACCCAGACCTCGAATGAAGGGTACACAGCCCTCTGGTGACAATGACCAGCGTCTCTAACACAGACTGTGCATGGTACCCATGTAGTCACAGCAACCTGAAGACGCTGCAGTTCAGAAGCACATCAAGCTTGCGTTTCCTGTGTTACTTCGGAACCTGTACCTCGTGGGCAGTAAGCACTAGTCAGAGCTCCCTGTGTCTTCTCAATCCTTTTTGAGCCTACTTTTTAAAGGGTAAATATTTACAGGACTATTCAGGGTAAGATATACTATTAAAAAGGCAGTGGAGCATGTTAGCCACATTCCAAGTTGCCAAGTTCAAGGATTCATTCTCTGATGACATGGTTTGCTGTGTCCATGCCATTCTGACAAGGCATGAATTTTGCATACATTTACAAGACTGCCTCCCCCTCGTAACCAAGAACTTCAACAGAATTAGTAGCTATGACATTAGTCCCTCATCCTAAACCTTTCAAGCCTCACAACCTCACTGTCTGCCTCTGTGACTTCTGAGCCCTGCAGACGCTGCTTCAGAGGACCAAGACATTGGCATCGTAAACTGAGGACACTTTGCAAAGATCCTCAACAATCTGACTGGATTTGCTGCTTGGGGCACAAGGGCATGTAGTAGTTATGCTTTCACATTAATGGAGTTCAAGGACTGTTCGGTATTAGCCATGAAGAGAATTAAATAGAGGCAATACAGTAGATATCAAAACAGTCCAAGCTGAAACCTGTTTTCAGGGTCTGTGTAGTATTTTACTTTTATCTTAACAGCCTTATATGCTTAAAATGACAGAACAATTATTCTAGTTATTCTCCTCAGGATCCTATTGGTATCTACCCAGTTTGCCTCCCTGTTTTTGTTAAAGTAACAAGAAATGTCACGTTTTTAACTAATATCTGCACCATGAAGTAAAACCAATTTGTAATTTCACAATACCACCAAAGTACTTATGATAGAGCGGTGTGTGGTACCCTGGTAATGTTGAACGCATGAGAGTAATGTGTTAGGTACAGCACCAAACAACATCACCATCCCTGTACACAAATGGGTGGGTGGCTCCACTAATCAAAGCCAGGGTGACCTAGCCACGTGCTCTGCTGTCATTTCTGGAAAATACCACCATTTTTAACAGGCTTTCGAGGTAATATGTGCGCAATGCTACAACCCAAAATGTACAATTTTCCATGTAATTCCAATTAACTACACATTACTCATTACTGCAAGCAGGAAGCAATTATATTTAGTGCCAATTCTTGTATTTGTAAAATGCATATTTATTTTATTCTTTAATTGAATGGGTAATTATGTGAAAGCTTGTTCAAACTACTCATCACAACTTTAACTACATCATCTTTTTGGTGTTATTAAATTTGCTTTCCTTCTTTCTTACAAATAAACACAGGCTATTGAAAGATGGCAGTTGATATCATTCAAATCTACACTGAAGAGGTAAAAGCGATCTGGAAGGGAGGTTGTTTTGGGCAAAGATGGACAGGGAATGAGCATGGGCCTTAACATGGTCACAAGCGTAGAAGAGGTGGGCACATAGACAAACCACATCTGCAGGATGCGTTAACGGCCCCCCATCCCTCCTCCTCACATCGCATCGCATCACTCTGGACTCTGAGACAGGTATGGTATCAAGAGAGAGACGGACTCAAAAAATAACAGTTTGAAAAACCTATTTGATAATGGTCCCCGGTTTGGTGTAATTAATACCTAACTGACCCTAACTCTAAAGGGATTGTTCACCCAACTGGTGTTTCTAAAGCCCGGCGATGTCTTCAAGTCCAAAACAAAAGTCTGTCTGTGTCTAAACCTATGCTTCCTATCACTCTTTCACAAAATGTGGCAGTGAGTCTTCCTAAAAGAAAATAGTGGTTCCAAAAAGAAATATAAACATAAGCTGGTTTTAGGTGGTTTTCCCACTGTTGTAGTTCTTCCAATGTCATAAAAATTAGTACAATAAAAAAGGGTTGTTTGTGAAAACTTCTCAACAGGTTTCTTGCAATATTTTGTCTCTGGTTCCTTGGGATTCCCTTCCCCAAAGTCTCAATTCTTTCAAGTTTCAAACAGAATACCACACAGTTCCTCATAGGCTTCTCAGGGTTCTCTTCCCCAAGCTTATGCCCCTTTGATGCAACACAAAATAGTTCCGCTTGTCGGGATGCACCCTTCGTTAATCACAGTTTTTTCAGGGGCAGTATCAGAGACTTTCGAGAACACCAGGCTTTTTTTACTCCCCCTTCGCACGACCACTCTGATGTATAACCCCTCTCCTTTTCTTCTACTTTCACAAGTCTC
This sequence comes from Ambystoma mexicanum, assembly GCF_040938575.1. Taxonomy (NCBI): domain Eukaryota; kingdom Metazoa; phylum Chordata; class Amphibia; order Caudata; family Ambystomatidae; genus Ambystoma; species Ambystoma mexicanum. The sequence continues at coordinate 671,534,691 of NC_090936.1, forward strand.
TTAACTGTTAGGGTTTCCTGGACCCCTTTTCATACTTTCTTCCCGCTTTACTGGGCAACTGTACGCACCTATTTCTTGCTCCTTTTCACTTTACTGTGCCTCTTGCATACTCTTTCCTCTTTATCGTGCTCACTTGCACCCTTTTCTAGCTTTTGGGCAGCTTGCACCCTTTCCTTGCTTTTGGGCCGATTGCCCCCTGTGTGTTTCTTTTGCTTTTCTTGTCTCCGCGCCTATAGCGCCTTTCACTTTTAAAGTTTGTTTCTTCTTTGAACTCTAGGTGTCTAGCGCATTCAATCTTGCTTCCTTTCCGTCTTTCCTTTTGCTCCACTTGCAATTCGCTTTCCTTTGTACTTTCTTTACTTTCATGCAGCTTGAAACAACATTTCAATTCCGCTCCAGAACCCACACACTACCAAGTTTCTCTCTTCCTTTCTCATGCAACTTACCGGTAATCACGGCACTGGCAAGCGGTCTTCCCCCGGTTGCTTGGGTTGAGGTCAGGGTCTCAGCACCTGCCCATCTGACACCTTTGGAACCAGCACACATACCAAGGGAACATGCAGTTCTTTAAATACAGCCAGCAGCTTGCAGTCAAGTACCTCGCACCGGTTCCTTGGAGACATGGCTCCCTAGCCACGCTGCACCCCTTCTGGCATCACAGGCCAGCGTCTCGGCACACTGTTCTTTCCACGTTTGCCTGGTCCTCCTCACAGCTTCCTTCTGCTGCTTGGCTCCTGTGCTCCACACTGCATCTCCAGCTTGCTCATTCACCTGTGCAGCACCACACCTTTTATAGTCCTGAGTGCAGTCAAGTGTGCACAGTTGGGGAAAAGTGCCGGACCTTGCCTAACTATTAGTGGGACTATTCAAAGATGTTAGAAGATAGGCTTCACTTTGTATTCCTATGTTGTTTCTATGGGTAATCCTCATTGGTCTTGATTGGCTCTTCTTCGTCCCAGTACTTATTGGAAATGGGGGGGGCACACAGGGGACAAGACCAATGAGGGTTCTTGCAGGGTGAAGTGCAATACAGTGGTTGAAATTGGGGAGCAGGAGAACAACCAGCTTGATTTTTATATAACCAGGATAATTCCTTTTTCTCAATATTATCCTTTTTTACTGGCGATTTGGAATGGTTTGACGGATATGGATAAGAAGTCCTTAGACTTGGTTTGGGGAAAGACCTGTTGATGTTACAGCCAAACAGATTTGGTTCACTCTGGTTTCTGTGCTTTCCCACCCTTGTCATTCTACTATGATTGGACTTCTCTTCCTTATTCAAGAGAGAGAGACTTGAATATCCTATGAACGCTTTGGGGATGTCTTCCTTACCCCCCGTCATCCTAATAGGATACTGCATCTCGCCTGAGGGACTCTCAGATTTGATACCCCAGACTCCCCCTCCCCAGGTGATCCTCCCTGGCTTGTCCACCTCTAGGGTTGGGATCCAAGAGCGATGGCCTTCGCTTGGCCACCTGAATATTGGAATCTTGGGGTTTACCTGGGAGAATACCCTCAGGTTGCTCAACTCACAACAAATGTTTTTGCTTACAGGTGCGGCTACGGCCACCCAATACCCACAACTATAAATGAAATGGCGCTTACCCTCCCCTAATACAAACTTTTGGACATGATTGATGCTTCGTATTGGTGTACTGCCTGGCCCCGCACACAGGTTTCGGGACTCCCACTAACTAAAATGTATAAATCCTTATCACATTCATTGATGTCAGACTGATTCTGTGATAGCTACTCAAACAGAATACAAAGACAGGCAGTGGATGCCTGGATAGGCAACAAGCAAAAGCGGTATTCCTGAAAACGACTCAAAGGTTGACAATGCGTAAAAATGGAGGCAGAACAAAAGCAAAGATAAGTTAGCAGGATTAAGACCACCTGAAGGCTATGTACATTTGGGCTTCTCATTTACACATACCTAGAAACAAGATGTGTAATTTGCTTTTCTGTAACTGCAACCTTTTGCATTATTTTCTCAAATTAGACGTACATGTACAAAGTACCATAGAATTGGGTAATACAGTATTACAGCACTAGATTCTCATAAAAATATTTACAGCCCAAATTCAGCACTTACAGGGAAGGATCGGCTCTAATATTTCGCAGAATGCAAGCCTTTTTGATCAACGACGATATGAATCATGCATTAGTGCAGCATTTGACAAAAAATGTACACAGTTATTCTTACCCTTCCAATATAAGTTCCTGAAGTTTTCCGACAATATCCCCAAGAAATTCAGGAATACATGTCAACTGGTTATAAGACAAATTGAGCTGCTTCAAAGATGGGCACACCATGGTACGATCAAATGGTAAAGAAGGGCCAATGTCATTTCGAGACATATCAAGGTAAACAATGCGATTCATCTCCAAAACATGGGAGGGAAACGATGAAAATCTGTTACTGTGCAGGTCTAGATACTGCAAGCATTTCAATGTCTAAAACAAATAAAGACATAATATTGAAATTACACAAAGTAATACAACATTGAATACTGATACTATAATCAAATATAGAATTATTATCTGTTACAGTACAAATAACTTTTCACATTTAGTTTTATATAATACATCCAACATTTAAAAATACAATAAAATAACAATTCAGTATAATCAGCGTTAAAACACAAATCAATCAACATGAAACGGTATAATGGCATCATAAGGGTAATATCAATAATCATCTCAATCATGATCCACCATTCTACCTTTATAGTCAATACCAATTCTACAAAGCTGGACTCTTAATCAGTTGTATTCTCCGACAGGGTATTGATTTTTTTGCCGCATCTTGAAGGGTGCCATATCCCTATGATTGTTTCTGGCCGAAAGAAAAATCTGCCAAAAGCAAGACGACCACATCCCAATATGATCGTGCACAAAGTCACTCAGATACACCATATAAACGGGACCTAAAATGTATTGTGTCCATTTATTTCCTCCAATAGGTTATTTGTACACAGGCAGCACCATCTATCCTTTGCGGGAATGCCAATTCTAGGGCCAGTTACGGCTTTCGAGGGCAGCTGGTTAAAGCACATCAGTAGTATGACTCTGCTGAGCGCTGGCTAGGGTGCCATCAACAAGTACTTTTGAGGGAACAAGTAGTCACATTGAGATGCCAAATAATCAGTATAGGGTTTTAAGGTGGCTAAATGTTTGTTTTTAACCCCCCCAATCCCACATTTTAAGCCTACCTTTAAACTCCCTACCAAGCGTTTCAAGGTCAACCTCCCATATGGGACTCAAACCTATTTCCTTGAATAATTTTTCATTTATTCTGGCAAATTCACAGAGAGTGTTTGCCCTCAGCTTTCATGAGGGGACTCATGATAGCAAGTAAATGAGGCAGAGGTGACTTTAGAGCTTTAATGTAGAGAAGGCCCCTCCATAGATTAAGGCGGCAAGCCAGAGATGTGAGGCCTAATTCTAATTTTAAGGCTTCAAAAGGCATGCACCGTGGGAGTCCCAGGAGCTGTATCCAGACTCCCCCTTCTATTATTATAACCACTGCTAACGCATAGCGCTTTGACCCCATAGCACTATATTTGAAACTGCCAAGAAGTGTTTACAAAAGTAAATGTGCAAAGAGATAAGTCATTCATAAACAAACAGCTAAGAGGTGTTAGTATTTTGGATATGTTTCATAAAGCAGAGCTCAATCTGAACACATTAAAAGCCATTTAACACATTTATTTTTGACGACTTCCAACCCGGAGGATGCAGAGATGCCCCAGAGCTGTCGGTGTAAGAGCAGCGGCTTTAAATCCTACCTCACACTGCAGCTAATTATCTAATGGGAGGGCTAGCACCATACCTCAACCAAAGTTGGCTCTACTGTGGTGCTTCACACCTACGCCCCACCTACGCCCATCATGACAAATTAGAGACCATTTCTTTATTCACAATGAAGTGCTCACTGTATCGTAAACCACTTCAACTCATGTCAGAGAGCTATACCAGACTACTTGTCCATAGCTACCAAAATATTAACAATGACCGCTTTGACAGTGCCTAGGTTGAAAACAATACAAATTCCCTAACCTAGAGCCTGGAGAAAAATCCTGTCACAGTGAACATTTCTCTCTGCCATTGCCTTCTTTTGCACATCACAATATCATGCAATAAATTTGAAGGATGCTGTTGGGATACTAATTATAGAACTAACTGATGTTCCAGGGAACAAGAGCTTACCAAAGACAAGAAACATAACATGACCATGGCACAATATGAGAGGCAGCAGTAAACGTGTGAGAACCTTGAAGGACAAACTAGAACTGTGTGGTTAGAGTAAAAGTTAATGAGACCACATTATTTGAGTTAAATGTCATGTACTGATGGGATGTAGTCTTTTCCCAAAATTGATTCAGGTTTACTCCAGGTTCATACTCTGCAGTTACCCTAATGACACTGAATGACATGGAAAAGCAGTGGTCATGTCAATCACTGTTGACCGAGGGGTACAATGGGGATGGGAGCGAATAATCGAAAAGTGAGGGATGATCCAGTGAAATTAGATTCCTAAACCATTCCCTTTTAATTATCATTTGGACCAAAAAACAATGTTTGGTACAATCCATTGTGGGTCAAAAACAATGTTTTTTAAATCCAGAATAAATGTCACAGATGCTTAAATATATTTGTCTTTAAAAAAACTTCTCTCTCTGGCAGCAACAAATAAACCGAAAAAGTACTGGTCATCCTAATGTCAAAAAATAAGATTAAAGTCAACTACCCGCACAATGTACAACTCCCTACTCTGTACTAATATATGATGGCCAGAATGCGCAAGCCCCACATATCACCAGCTGTGATGCAAGTTTAATGTGATCTGCACTAACATTAGAACCTAAAAAGAACTCTGTACTCATTGATCACCTCCAATATCCTCTTTAAGCTGTATGTTAACTGTGTTCAACAAAAAAAGAATCTTGGTCCTTGAAGTGACTTCATGTTTGCACAATTAACAGCCACTTTGTTCCCTAAATGAGATGCTCAACACCCACATCAATTCCTCCTTTGCATCTTAAATGTCTTTTTGTCCCAAAAAGTCAATGTAGAACACCCAATTAATGCATTAGTCCTGCTAATCTATTCAGTGAAATATTAAAGCACCAAACCAATATCAATGGCATCAAGAGACACTGCACCACAAACATCAATGTAACCCTCAAATCACCTACTTGTGGACCGTAAAGACCATATTGTCCAGTGTTCCTTCAAATATTCCTTCATCTTTCACCTTCTTACCAGATATCTTCTCACTATAACTTATGTTTTCTATAGACCATGTCATGCTGAATTCTTGACTCTAAGCAATGTTGGGTACACAATTCCATCTCTGAAGGTTGAAGGGCTTAGTCGGCCCCGCTGGGATTCAGACTGAATATTAGGCTCAGTGCATTACTATAATATCCTGCTTGATGCCCTGACAACCGGCATGTTCAGCCAGGAAAGACAATGGGCTTCATTCTGACTCTGCCGGTCCGCAAACATGGGTGCTGGTAAGCTTACCAGCACCGTTGTTTCTGGACCGGCATAGTACAGGTCTGCCTGCTGGAGCCACCGTTCCTGAACGGTCTGACCCTGCCGGGCACAGCAGCCATGGTAGGCAGACCCGTCACGGAAGCATTGCACCGTTAACAACGCTGCCGGTGCTTCCGTGTCCCCATTCCCCTAGAGTCCTATTGGACGCTAGGGGAATGGGGGATAGCATTTTACCAGCACCTGACTTTCTGGGCCATCGGGGTTGTAATCTCCCGGTGGCACCGGGAAGTCAGGTGTCAGTAAATATTTACAGGTCCAGCAGCAACCCGCCGGTAGCACCGGCACGGTTACAGTCGGACCCGTAATGAGGTCCAATATATTGTCGGTGGATTCCAATAAAACCAGTAGCTTATTCAGAAATTCCAAAACAAGTATAAACCACTGTATCCAGGATGAATTTCGACCTTCCACAAGTTCAGCAGCAGTCATAGGGAGCCCCGGCAGGGTCCCCATCCCTTCCTGGAGGGAAAAGCTGTAATGCAGGCCAGCCAGAGCTTGCAGGCGGCCGGGGGTGCTGCCTCAGAGGTTCGGTACCTGTCTACCATATTGGGCAACCATCTCCAAGTCCAGCGGCGGTCCCAGTGAGGCCCTGCAAGGTCCGCATCTGTTCCCAGAGGGAACCGCTATAACGCAGTGAAGAGGAAAAATGGGACTTCCCTTCCTCCAACCCACATACAAACTATGGCCGATGATGTCACAACCCAAGTACCCTCAGCAAGATGAGTTTTGCACATCTGTCCACCGCCTCTGATGTCAATATCCACCGTGGCCACGCCCCACCTCCACAACTTGCCCGCATCCTACCCAGAAACGAGGTGGGAAACAAGATGGAGCTGAGACCGACCACATGGACCAGTTCAACTAAACGTCACAAACCTATACACCCTCGTTAGAGATGACATGACGACATAGCCACAACGAACAGAAACACATGTGCTGCAATGCACCTGGATCCACCAACCCACACGAAGAACACGCTCAGTGCTACAACTTAGAGGACCGTGCACACTCACAGACATGCATCGTTATTATTTTTCACATAGGTCAGCAACCGCATCGCAGAAACGCAAGACTCCAGAAGAGTTTGTGTATATGCTTGCAGACACTTCATACTACTAACCCCTGGAGACAAGACCCTATAGATGGGCCGATGTACAAAGAACCACACCACACCCTCACACCCCTTGCCTTATGGACCTTATACTGCCACAATTAACCAAGCCGAAGTAGTCCGCAAACCAGAGTCCACAGACCTGGAGCAGTTCATACAGAGCTACAAGGTGCTGATTATGCAGCCCAACCCTGACTAGAGCCCCGCAGCCAAGGTCGCGATGTTGCAATCAACATACTGCGCACTCCAAGCCAAGGTTACACCTGCCACTGCTACGACTCCTCGGAGCAGACATTCAAATCAAATCCCAGTAATTCTGCCTCAGCCATGGTCCCTTAACACGTGACCAGGCCGAACTAACACGATGCCAAGCTCCACGGACTAAAGAGGCTCTGGGGTCCCACGTATAGGACCCAGCTTGCAACAAAGAAGTAACAAATTAAACACCGGCAGCGATGGGAAAGGAGCGCTTTAACGGCAAGTAGCAGGACCTGTCCATTGTCTTTCACTGACACATAGTCACACATTGTTGCCAGCACCAGGTACATCGCGAGCTGGGAACAACAATGGTCCCAGGCTTGGGGGCTCGCGGATGGACCAATCAGAACACGGGGGGCTAACCACTGACAACATCACAACCGAACCAATCACTAACTCGCTCCATGTAACAATTTCCAAGAAGCAATTTTTAGGGACAACCCTCTACTCTACCAATTAAACTTTTCACTATACCATCCTATACTGACCCTACCACTCAGGGAACCAAATCAGAAGTGACGGTAGGTATGCAGCCTCTGCCACGGCTCCCTGGGACTGCCCCTGGGCTTGGTGACAGTTTACCCATTTTGTTTTCCACCCAGGTAAGCGCACCCACACATGTGAGGTACCGTTTTCATCGGGACACCAGTGGGAATGAGAGAAGGTCAGACTGGTGTTGTTGCTGGCGTGTTTCGGTGGTTTCCTGGTAGCAAATGTCTGAAAATTGTATTCCCCCCACCCCCTACATTTTGGACTTTGCCAGGCCTTGTGGGTAATAAATTCTAGGGGGATTCGTGCAAGTCAGACCGCTTTGGATTACCACAGGCGTCTTCTTTTCAGATATGTATGGGGTTCACTGCTTTCCTTGGTGGCAGCAAAACCCCAGGCCCAAATCTGTGAGTTGTCCACAACACCAAATACCATAAGAATTGGCTCTCGATGGGCCCTTTGGTGTACCAGTGGTTTAGTTTTTCCCTTTGCGCCTAGGTAAGTCCATCAATACATGTGAGGTACCGTTTTCGTCGGGACACCTGTGGAAACGTGGGAAGGTAGGGCATTTGTTGTTTTCCATTGGTTTTCAAAACGTTTTCACACATTTCCTACTGCACTTTAATACACAGCCCTTTCATTTCACAAATGTGACCTACAATTAGTTGCTGCTCTAGGCATACTGTGCTTTTGTAACCTGCACAAGTCACCTCTCCTTCAAAAGGTCTGCCTTTGCCCCTTTTAAAAAAGTATGCTCGCCATTCTTCACCACATTCTTTTTCCTTATATTCAAATGCTAAGTACGTCTGTTTAGTCCATCAGCATAGAAACCCTGTGTACCATGGCTCCATTGTTTGGCTCGTGGTATTGCTTGTTTTGTGAAACATTACCAAAAATGTATGATTTCCTAACTAGATGAGTCGGTGGAATGTAGCTGTGCATTGCTTTCTTCAATATTGACAGAAACCATTACATTAGCAGCCAAAACATCTCCAGCACACTTTTTTTATCCACTCACTTTTCCAATTTTTCCCCAAATTAAATAAATCTTAGGTACATAGTCGTTGCGTGACCTGCACAAATTACCCCTCCGTGAACTCTCCCATAATCTCCACCCAGGCGATCTTCCCTCGCTTGTCCACCCCCAGGGTCGGGATCCTAGAGCGATGGCCTTTCCCTGGCCACTTGTGCAGAGGATCCATGGGCAATAGGAGTGAGAACACCCTGAGGTTTCTCTCACCTGTCAAAGTGTCCCTGCGTTCCCTGGTTAACCCCCACCTCAGGCTCACTTTCCTGTCCTCGCCCGCCTCACTGATTCGTCCGACATTGCTACCATAAAGATAGTAACAGGACATTCTGCCTTTACTATTTTACATGGTGCCCATCTTGGTTTGTAGGCTTTTTATTACTTGCTGTAATGGGAAACTGAGCATGTGCGATAGGTGCATCAAAAAAGATCCATTAAAAAAGAAAAAAAATGATTAGCACTTTAGCACCCAGACGTTAGCCTAGTCAGCTAATATTGTTAATCCCCAAATTCAGGGTGGACAGTCTGCTGAAGACCCAGTTGTGGTACTATTATCAGCCAAGTCCAACCCTGAAACAGAGGTGAATGTAAAATTCAATAATGTGTGCTGCAAAGTTAAACACGGTCTATCAATTATCTAAATCAAGCAACTATCAAATCATCTCTAATGTGACCAGTAATCATATTACATACAATGTAGGATCAAGGCAGGGATTAAATAAAGTAGACTAGAATTTTACCTCACAAAGTTTATTTGGAATGCTCTCAAGTGCATTCTGATGCAGCTCCAGCCTCTCAAGATGCCCCAAGTGATCCATCAGGCAGCCTTTATGATCGGTTAAGTTTATCATCTCCAGTTCGTTTTCTGAAAGGTCGAGTGATTTAATGGACTCCTTTTCCATGGCCAGTGAAGAAGAACTGTCAGAGAGGTTTAAACTGCGATGGAGGGCGGAGGACCTGCCTGCTCAAAGAAAAATGCATGCAATTACTTACAGTTGGCAGAATCACATATATGACAATGCATTACTTACCGTAAAAGCATTTCTGATGGTTGTATCTGCTTAGATTCACATGCTGTGTATAGGTCCGACATCCAGTGGTCACTGCGGAGTATTGCATTTTGTTTTTCGTAGTCGAAAAGGGGACGTCGACAAGGCGTGTCTGTAACACTATCCCTATAGTGACGTGTGTTGTACCCACAATCCCTCACGCGTCGAGGTCCCTCTTTTTATATTTTTCTGCCCTGAGGGAGCCTTCTAGACGTGAGTGAGTACAGAAAAGAGAGAAATATAGAAAGATGTCTATGTTCCTTCCATCCAAGCGGGGAGGAAGGGTGGGCGCATGTGAATCTAAGCAGATACAACCATCAGAAATGCTTTTACGGTAAGTAATGCATTGTCTTCTGATGTTTGTTAATCTGCTTAGAATCACATGCTGTGCATAGACTAGCGAGCAGTACCCGGAGTTGGCGGTGGGTTATGAGAAGGAACAGTAGAGAAAAGATGTCTTAATACTGCCTGTCCCACCTGGGAGTCAGATCTAGAGTGTGCATCTAGACAGTAGTGTTTTGTAAAGGTGTGCATAGAACTCCAGGTAGCCGCTTTGCAGATGGACTCAAGGGGAACATTTGCAATGAATGCTATGGACGCCCCCGTGCCTCGAGTAGAATGTGCTCTTGGCCTAAAGGGCAGTTCTCTCTTAGCAAGAGTATAGCAGAGAGTGATGCATTGAACAATCCATCTAGAAATAGTGGACTTTGAAACTGCATCCCCTTCTCTTCCTGCTGCCACCGAGACGAAGAACTGATTAGTCTTCCTCAGTGGTCTGGTTCTTTCCATGTAGAACATGACCGCTCTGCGCACATCTAGTGTGTGCAGAGTCCTTTCTCCCAAGTTGGAAGGATTTTGAAAGAACGCTGGTAGTTCTATAGACTGGTTTACATGGAATTTTGAGATGAATTTTGGAGCAAACCTTGGGTGAGTGCGTAGAACCACTTTATCTTTGTGAACTGTAACAAAGGGGTCTAGAACAGAAAGAGCCTGTAGTTCACTTACTCTCCTGATGGAGGTGATAGCTATTAGAAAAGCAGTCTTAAGAGTGAGGTCTTTAAGAGTTGCTTTGTGCATGGGTTCAAATGGTGAGGCCATGAGTTTGGTAAGTACCACGTTAAGGTGCCATCCGGGAGCTGGGTCAGCTATCGGGGGGTGTATTCTCTTTACTCCCTCCATGAAGGCCTTTATAACAGGGATCTTCCACCACGACACTGAGTTGGGAAGTGGTGTATGCAGAAAGTGCCGCTAGGTGGACTTTAATGGAATTGAACACTAGACCTGAATCCAATAATTGGGTCAGGTTTAAAATAATATGTGTGGGAGAGCAGTCAATTGGGTTGATGCTCTTTCCTCTGCACCAAATGACAAATCTCTTCCATTTGCTAGAATAGCAGTGGCGAGTGTTAGGTTTTCTGGCTTCCCCGAGGATGTCCATGCATCTCTGCGGGAGCTGTAGATGTCCAAATTCTATGATCTCAGGAGCCAGGCTGCTAAGTTCATGTTCTGGGGGCATGGATGCAGAGTCCTGCCCCTGTCTTGTGACAGCATGTTGTACGGGCAGGGGAGTTTCACTGGGGGAGATAGAGACATCTCCATCAAGTGAGCGAACCATGGCTGTCGGGCCCACATTGGAGCCACCAGTATCATGGTTACTTGTTCCTGGTACATCTTGTGCACTACCTTGTTGAGAAGGGGAGTCGGGGGAAAAGCGTAAACAAATCTCCCTGACCATTGAATCGACAGACCCTTCCCCTTGGATTGGTTCTGGGGGTACCTGGAGGCGTAACTTTGGCATTGTGAGTTCTCCAGGGTTGCGAACAGGTCTATTTCTGGGAACCCCCATTGCGTGAAGACGTCGAAGACGATGTCTTCGTGCAGTCGCCATTCGTACTCTTCGGGCAGGGGGAAATCTCTGCTGAGTTTGTCTGCCAGCAGATTGAGTTCCCCTGGTACATGTTGTGACAGAAGGAACATATTCTGTTTGAGAGCCCACTTCCATATGTTTTGGGCCAGTTTGGACAGTCCTGGAGAGTGGGTTCCCCCCTGTTTGTTGATGTAATACATGGCTGTGGTGCTGTCTGTAAGGACCATCACTGTCCAGCCTTGTAGGTGTTCCTTGAAGGCTTTTAGCGCCTTGAACACCGCTAGTAGCTCCAGAAGATTGATGTGTTTGGATGCTACGTTCGGAGTCCACTCCCCGTGAGCAGTTTGATGGGATAGGTGGGCCCCCCATCCTGTGAGGGATGCGTCTGTGGTTAGAGTGGCTTCCGCCGCGGGTGTGGCAAAGGGTTTCCCTTTTTCTAGGTTTTCTTTTGTCCACCACCGTAGCGAGAGAACTAAGGCCTGCGAGACCACTACTAGGTCGTCCCATAGTCCGCTGGCCTGACACCACTGGCTGTTGAGCCACTCCTGCATTGGGCGCATGCGCAGGCGCGCGTGAGGTACCAAATAAATACACAACGCCATCATGCCTAGCAAGCGCATTGCTTTGCGTACCGTCACCTCTCGACCGGTCACATATTGAGGGATCTGAAACAACATGTTTTGGACCCTCTCTTTGGAGGGGAAGACGAGGCCGTCCTTTGTTTGAATTAGAGCCCCTAGGAATTGTTTGATTTGGCTGGGGTCTAGGCTGGACTTCTTTTCGTTGATGGAGAAGCCCAACTGGAAGAAAAGGTCTACAGTCTTTTGGGTATTGGAGAAGCATGTTTCGTAAGAATCCCCTGTTATGAGCCAGTGGTCGAGGTAAGGGTAAACTGGGATGGACAACCTGCGCAGGTGGGCCGCTGCCACTGCCAGTACCTTCGTGAATACCCTCGGTGCTGATGCTATCCCGAAGGGTAGCACTCTGAACTGGTAGTGTTTGCCCTCTATCATGAACCGGAGGTATTTTCTGTGCGCTGGCAACATTAAAATATGAAAGTATGCATCTTTCATGTCCAATGTTGTCATGTAATCTCCCTGTGATAGCAGTGGGATTACTTCCTGTAGGGTCACCATACGAAACTTTTGGGGTTTGATGAACTTGTTCGCTGGGCGCAGATCTAATACAGGCCGCATGGTTAGATCCTTTTTGGGTACAAGGAAGTACACTGAATAAATACCTTCCGTTACCTGAGATAGAGGCATGATCTCTATGGCTCCTTTTTCCAGCAGTAGTTGTACTTCTTGTAGAAGGATGGCAAGATGTTCCGGTGACATGCGTCGTCCCCTCGGGGGTTTGTATGTTGGGGAACTGTTGAATTCGATGCAGTATCCGTGGGCTACGGTGGAAAGTACCCAGCGGTCTGACGTTATACCCTCCCATGCTGGAAGAAAGGATGTTATCCGGCCCCCGACCGGTGTTGCATGGGAGGGGACGCGAATCTTCGCATCACTTGGTGTTGTTAGGGGCTTGGGAACCTCTGGGGGTGGACCATCGCCCTCTTCCTTTGCCCCGGCGCTGTCCTCTTTGGCTGTACTGGCCACTATTGGTCTGGAAATTGGTGGCAGGGTACTGTTGCTGCTGGTTTTGTTGTTGGCGTTGGCCACGAAAAAAGCGTTTATTGCCATAGCCGCGCCTGGTAGCGGGCTTAGAGATTTGGTCAAGAGTTTTGATCGTATCGAACTCTTTTTTAGCCATCTCCAGAGCCTCATCCACCGCTTTCCCAAAGAGGTTTGAGTCTTCAACAGGTTTATTTATTAAAGACGCCTGTGTCTCCGGTTTGAACCCTGAGTTGCGCAGCCATACGTGTCGTTTTAGGACTATTCCCTGAACTAGGGAATGTCCCGCAGTTTCTGCCGCATCCAGAGAGCTCTTTACAATACTCTGGTTGACCTGGGTTCCTTCGCCAATAGTTGAAAGCAGGCGTGTACGTAATGGTTCCGGCGCTTCTTCGGCGTCTTTGCGCAGTTTGGCCCTCTGCGCGTCCGCATAGCTAGCGAGCAAAGAATTGTTGTTGGCAATTCTTGCCGAAAAGGCGGCCGAGGATGTAATTCTTTTTGCAAGGGCATATAACCGCTTGCCCTCCTTGTCAGGTGGCGCCTCACTGGTGGAAAGTGGTACTCCTGCCCTCTTTCTTGAGTTGGTTACTACCAGGGAATCCGGAATGGAATGTCCCCTGATGTACAGTGGGTCTGAGGGTGAAGGAGTGAAAAGTTTTTCAATTCTAGGATTGACCCCTCTGATTAGTGCGGGTGTGGACAGCGATGGGATGATTCTTTTCTTCACCGAAGCGAGTAGGGGAATTGTCTGACTGACCGGGGGTTTCTCCTTAATTACCCTTTCTACAAAGTCTAATTCAGGGGAGAGCTCCCCAGTGTCCAGTTCGAAGTGTGCTGCTGCTCTGCGCAACAGGGCATTAAATGTGGGTTGATCGTCAATGGGAGACGTGTTTCTAACAGGTGAAATGTCAGGAGGATTTAGGTTCAGGACATCAGTGTCGGAATATATTGATGGCGATTGCCAGGGGTGAGAAGGTCCTTCTTCTGGATTTTCTCCGAAGCCTTCTCCTACCAAGTCTGGGCTGTCTTCCAGACCTTCCTCCTGGTTCCGTCCGTCTTCCTCGTCCATAAAATCATCCTCTTCCTCAAAATAATGTTCTTCCCCAGTGAGGTCATACACACTGTGGAAGTCTGAGGCTGTGTCCTGGTGAGGATTGACTAATCTTGGAATTTTGGCCCTGGGGTCCTCCTGAGGCCCTTCTCTTATTCTCTTTGGAGTGGGAGGGTTTTGGGCATTCATAAACCTCTCCATTCTTTCCATGCAGAGATGGAGCCTTTCCATGGTTTCATGGGGTACCCCTGAGCGGTCTAGCGGGGGAAAATTGGTGTCTTGTAGCTGAAAACGACTCGACCTCTCCCATAACGTCGAGGAAAGTGTCCCGTCGCCCTCCGAAAAGCCTTCAGGTGTGCTGGGAATCCCTTCGACTGAAGGAGATCGTCCCTGTGTTTTCGGCGTGTCTTTCGACCTTTGCGTAGCGCTCGACGTGTCTTTCGGCGTACGCTTGTGGGCGTCCGCTACCACGATCCTCGCCAAGCTCTCAGCGGCTCGTTTGTCAGCGGAGAGCTGTGGTTTCGACGTTATGGGTGTCGAACGCTCGACGGCGGCATGCGCTTTCTGCTGATGCGCTCCGGCCGATGATTTGGGGGCGGCGCCCTTATTTGCCGAAAGCCCAGTCGCTGGTCGCGGCTGCGGTTGCGAGAGGGGCTTTGAACCCGAACGGTCCGAGGAGGCTGCCGGTGAAACCTGCGTCTCCTTGGGCGCTGATGCTCTCTTTGCCTTCGGCAAAGAAGAGCCATGGGTTGTGTGCTTATGTGTGGTCTTGTGTGCGTCAGTGTCGCCGGGGTGTTCATCCCCATAAGCAGGGCGTGAGCCGAGCCCGTCGGGGCCGGGGACAGACGACGAAGCGCGTGTGCGCTCTCTAGGGGGGTTTACGACTTCTGTAGCGGAGGTCGTGGTATCACGTTCCTCGTCACTGTCGGAGGTAGCGACGGTGGGTGGAGCGTCGGCCTTCGACATAGCGTAGGCCGCCCACCTTTTGACCCTACGGTCTTTTAGAGTCTTCGGCATAAGAAGCCGACAAGCCGTGCAACCTTCCTCCTTGTGATCGAGGGGCAAGCAGCGGTTACACCGTGAATGCTTGTCCTTCCAAGTAAACTTGCCCTTGCAAAGCGGGCAAAACCTAAAGGGTGTCCTCTCCATAGCCGAGGCAATAAAACGTGATAACCACCCCAAGGGAAAGGAAGGGGAAAAGGAAAGGCATTCTCAGAAAAGAATTAGAGATGTCCCACGACCCCCACTCTCCCTACTGTATTTGGCCTGCGAGGCCAGGCCACGTGTTCGGCAACGCCGAAGGATCTCCTCCGCTCGTCCCCTCCGTCGAAGATCTTGCTCGGCGGAGACAGCTTCACAACAGCGTCGAGGGGGGGGATCGATATGTTCTATATTAATATAGGAAAACGACCAAAGGTCGAGGAGATGAAATCTGCAATGTCTCTCGAGGAGCTCCGCGTAAAGGCGACCAGTAGCTGGGTGGAAAAAAACAATCTGAGGGACCTCGACGCGTGAGGGATTGTGGGTACAACACACGTCACTATAGGGATAGTGTTACAGACACGCCTTGTCGACGTCCCCTTTTCGACTACGAAAAACAAAATGCAATACTCCGCAGTGACCACTGGATGTCGGACCTATACACAGCATGTGAATCTAAACAGATTAACAAACATCAGAAATATATATATATATATACACATGTGGTAAAGATACCCTGCAAGCTAACATGTGCTCCATTTACACACACGGAACAGTGTACTAACCTCTTTTGTCTAATTTTCCATCTAACTGGCTCACTCAAGAGCACATGATGCTCAAACCAATACTTTCAAAAATATTTTTAGAAAAACAAAAAACAAACTATGCTGTAAAGGATTTTAAAGGTAATAAAGGTACATGCCACCTCACCATCTGCAGCCGTTGTCTGCAGTGTTCCATAAGGGGTCCGTAAGTCTCCTTTGCTCTTCAATCTCTACATCAGGCCCCTACGTGACCTCCTGGGTGAGTTAAAAGTGTTTTTCCCTAACTATGCTGATGCTAGTCCGCTAGTTTTTGAGCTTTCAAGAGACTACAATCTTGACACCATCAGTTTGCAATCTGTCTACAGCCATATTGAAGCCTGGATGAATTCTAACTGGATGTGTCTCAATGGGAATAAGAGTTGTTGATCTTTGGCTCTGCCCACACCAGATCCAAACTCAATCCCATATACCAGTCTTTCTCCATTCACGATTGTTGTGTCCAGGTTTTCAAGAGGGTTCGAACTCTAGGCTTTCATTTAGATTCCCTGCTTAGCTCTGAAACACATGTTAACCAGATTGTGAAAAACAGCTCAAACTACCTCATATTATTGAGGAATGTTTGTCCTTATCTATCCGAATCCAATTGTTCAGTAAAAGCACAAGCTATTATTTTATCCAGAGTAGACTTACTGATCAGATCAGAATCTACAAAACAAACATACGGGGCTTTCAGGTGATACAAAATGAAGCTGTACACATCATTAAAAGGGAAATCTAGGAGAGAGCACATCACCCACAGTCGGCAGCACTTACACTTACACTGGTTCCCCATTTCCTTGCGTCTGCAATTAATAGCAGCAGTACTTGTCCATAAATCCTTACATGGGGCGCTTCCAATTTACATTTTAAACTGGATATCCTTACGAACCTTAAATAAAGCTATGGTCATCTACACTAGCACTGGTAGTTCAAGGTTGTCAACCGCTTTGGATGGTCTTTCCCTGTTCTTGCTGCCAAAATATGGAATTCTCTTCCATTGAACCATAGATTGCTGAAGGAACGTAAAACATTCCGTCGACAATTGAAAACCTGTCTTTTTCACTGAGGCCCTTCTTTGATAACATTCTGTTTCAGCTTGTCCCAACTTTTGTTGATGTATTCTTGCGGTTTTGTTTGGAGCCCTGACGCCTGCAGGTTTTCGGCACCCTAAAAATAAATAAAATAAATAATGTACCAAAGGAAAGCTGAGTGGAATGTTTCTCTTTGCTCTATGCAAGACAGGATACACAGGCTGATCTAGCTGTGGAGTGTGTGTGGGCTGATTTTTAAATCCAGAGCTTAAGTTGACATCTCTAACATGGGAAGAGGTTGAAAGTGTATTTGCTAGATAGAGCCTTTACATACGTCCTGCCTTAGATGGCATCACAACAGATATAAAATGCAACTAGATCGATAGATACCACTGCTTAGTTTCAACCCATATTCCAACAATTATAATTATGTTTTATAATTGTTCTTTTATAACGCTATTGATACCAACGAATGGTTCCTGATCGTGGGATCGGGATTCAAACATGTGTTGCACTGCGTTGTCTTGCTTCCACGACAAATGCGTTGCCCCCTGAGCTATCCTTCCTCACTGAGGAATACGAGCTGGAAAAAAGGGTTTTCTGTACCAATCTATAAGGAAGGGTGCTACCAAACCTTTCTGGAAGGGACATCAAAACTCTTAGCCAGGATTCTATATGTTAGATTGTTAAATTGTGTGAATGGGAACAAAACATTTACATACACCCAATTTCGCTTTAGGGAGGGACAGGGGAAAGTCTATCCAGGAGTGAATGCACACTTAATCATGGCCTAATAAGTTCAAGCATTAGATACACTTGTCAATGAGGCCTTCATAGATTTAACATCCGCGTTTGACCATGTGAACAGGTCTCATTTTTGGACAAGCCTGCTGGGCCTAAGTATTTCTGTTTGTTTTTTGGCATTGTTAATAGAACTACACAAGGGTTATCTGGAGAAATATGGGACGGAGGGGGTGCTCGCATCAGCAATTGGTATATATAATGGGGTGCACCAAGGACGTGTCTTGGAGCCCCTACTTATCAGTCTGTACACCAATTCACTGTGAAAGTAACACTGGACGTCACCCCCATATGAAAGAGGATCATTCTCATCCTCAGCTATGCAGATGACAGTGACATTGTCGAGAGCTGCTGGTGAACACCAAAAACTGTTTTCTTCCTATATGGCATGCATGGCAGAGCACAGTTTAATTGTTGATGTTAAACAGTCCAATGTCTTATATTGCATGAGAGCCAAGAAATCATGTAGAGCATTTTCTTCCAATGGTCAACAATTGGTGCAATGTGTACACAAAGGTGAATTAGGAATACAACTGCAAAGAACCTAACAAATTATCCATTAGATGACATACTGACTGTCTATAAAACAGTCGCCAGTGCCTACAGCTGAAATCCGGGGTTACGCAGACAAAATTTACAAATCATGCATAACTCATTATTATACCAATTGCTAGGAGTACAATATTTGACCCACACATATATAATAATATTCAAACTTAATTGGGTGAACCATTTGAGTGCTATTTGGTGAAATCATGCAACTGCTCTGATGCAGATATTAATCAAAGCTACTATTACAAGCATTGATATGATATAACAAAATATAACATGAATACCATGGCTGTACCATGTTAAGGGACTTTAGATTATTTGAGCATTTGGGTGCTGGTTTACAAACCGGCAACAAAAGTCAGGGTACTGAGATGAATCTGATGATGTCATCACTCCTTTATGTAATGAATCAGCGGAGTCATCACAGATTCCCCCGTTGTAACCTCCTCCCATGTATATGAGGGAGGATCACGTGGGAGGAGACGGCCGCTGGGGGGGATGTCATAGCATCATGGGAAAAGAGGCAGTATCCCGCATTTCCCTATGAGGAAAACTCCCTGTTGCCCAAGACCCTGATGGCCTGTTGCCGTACATACGTTTCCCTCTATAGAAAAAGTAAGAAAACCTTTTTTCAGTACCCTTGAGACCAAACTTCCATCCCCGACCCAAAGAGGAAAAGGTCCAAAAACCTCCCTTTCAATTACAGTTTTCCTTCAGGTAGAACTGATTGTCCATGTAGACGCAGTAAAAAAAGACCTTTCAAGAAACATGCATCAGAAACCATCAGTGGACTTTTATTCCCACAACCACCTAAATCCTCAATTAATATCAGCGGACTTCAGTTCCCATAACCCCATAAGAACTGAGACGAGGAAATTACAAGTTACACACCGTAGTGACTAACATACTCTTAGTCCATAGTCCCCTTTCCACCATGCTGTATGGTATCCCTCGCTAGGGACGGGAGACAGAACCCTTTTCACCAGAAGAAAAACGTCTTCCCCTTCAAATCTAGAGGGGTGCGTCCCTCGGAACATGGGCTTCCCTAACCACACCTCAGTCCCCCTTGAGGCATCCACAATATTATAATTGCCGAAGTAACATCAGTTTAATTAGGTGGGAGGGTGGTGGAATGTATGGAGGAAAGAGGACTATGGACTAAGACGCTATGGTGAGTAACTTGCAATTACTCTTTCATCCCGTCCCCTTTCCTCCATACTGTATGGGCGATTACCACTGAAAGTAGCCCCAGGGTGGAGAGGTGACCCTCCTTAAGAAAACAAGTTATTTAATGCTGTCTGCCATAATGCAGCGTCTGACCTGGAACCGACATCCCAACAGTAGTGCTTGCAAAGAGCAGAGGGGGTGGCATCAGTGGCCGCCCTGCTAATGACCTGCCACGGTATGTGTCTCTGGCAGACGACCGACGTGCCTTGGCTCTTTCTCAGGCGGCTTGCGTTGCCTCTCATAGGCCTCCTTCAGAAGGCCACCATCCACATTACTATGGAGGCCTTAATGGCCTGATATTCTCTGAGGGTGATAAACAGCCTAAGAGTTGCAGAAGCTCTTAGTCCTGTCCAGATAGAACTTTGGCACTCATCTAGCATGAAGACAGCGCAGAACCATCTGAGCACCTTAGGGACAGCAAAGAAAATGGGGAGTACCATCTCCTCATTTAGATGGAACGCAGCGATTACCCCAGGTACGTACGCGGGATGAGTTCTGATGACGACTCTGTACTTTGAAACGTAGAGTATGGCTGGAGTGCCATTGGAGCTTGGATTTCACTGACACAGCGTGCAGACATAAGGCCCACCAAGAGGGCTGTCTTAATGGTGCCTAGCCTGATGTCCGCAGATGCCATTGGCCCAAAGGATTCATGTGCCAAGGCACCCGACATTATGCTGAGGTCCCACACAAGCAGCCTCATTCTGACTCAGGCGTTAAGGGGTTTACGGCGCGTAAACGGCGCCGACCCTTAACACCTGATTACAAGGTTCCCTTTGCGGGATGGCTTTTAACGGCTGCTTTTTGCAGCCATTAAAATCCATGCCGCAAAGGGACCTTGGCGATAATTACGGCACCGTAATTTACGGTGCCGTAATTATCGCCTTTCCCCATTCCCATTATGCCCTATGGGGCGAAAATGGGAATGGGGAAGGGTAAAATGGGAAATGGGGATTTACCGCCCCACTCACCTTGGAATGGGGCGGTAAATCCGCCAACCACCATGGCGGAAACGTAGTTTACGCCATGGTGGTAAGGGTACGACCCAGGCGGTAACTTACCGCCTGGGTCGTAATGAGGCCCAAGGTGTGGCTTCTTGATGGGAGGGTAGAGGCCCGCCAAATGTCTTAACCACTGTATTGGAGGATGAGAAAAAAGCATCCTCCTCGGAGTTCCCGTAGGCTCTGGTTTCCACCAGATAGGCTTTGAGGGCGAGCCAGATGGCCACCCACTCGAGCCAGTCGATGAGGGCCGCCTGCTCCTGGCCGAACTCTCTCCATGAACTCTGTGGCTGTCCAAGGTAGCTTCCTTCCCGCTAGGTATGAGTCCGTGGGGATGGTAACCTGCGGAGCTGGCTGACGAAGGGGCCTGCCTATCCACAAATTGCTGTCCGTGCTCCTCCAGACTACGTCGTGACAGGGATGCTTCGAATGCTGACCGGCTCTGCCTGGGAATGTTATCCCGATTCCAAGTGGCTGTGCAGTGTAACTGCAATTTGGTACCACCATGCCTAGGTCATTGTTCTGCTGAGAAAATGGCCCCGGGGCCTCTGATGGCTGTGATCCGGTCCTCTGAAGGGAAAATTCTCTCGGAGCTCATATCCCAGATGAAGCCCAGGAATGTTAAGAGTGCCTGGGCTGCAGCTGACTTCTTGAGATTGATTGGAAATCCCAACTCGTGTAGTGGGAGAACAAAGGCAGAGGCGGTGTGGAGGACTGCCTCCGGAGACCAGATGAGCCAATCTAGGTATGGATCAGTGTGGTGACCCTGGGCCCCAAGTAGGGCTGCCACGCGATCATTCATCCTGTACAGATGCTGGGGGCCGGATTGATGCCAACGGGTAGAAACTTGCATAAGAAATGGAAGCCCCTGATTCTGATCTACTAAAGAACCGATTGAGCTGCCGATCGGTATGTGAAGGTAAGCATCCTTCAGATCCAGGGAGCACATGCAGTCTCCCGTGTACAATATCTCCGCAATATGCGCTGGAGGAACCATTGTATGGCAAAAATCTGTGAATAGGCGACCGACCCCGCAGGGAGGCCGGGCCTTCTTCCACTGCCTGCCTCTCTACGTGCCAGCGCATTTCCGCCCACAGAGTTATTGTCCGAATCTGTGTGAGCAGAGGGGAGGAGAGGCGCGGAGGAGGGATCGGTAGCCAGAAGCCCGAGGACACTGCGTAGAGGATTCAAGGGTCCTCGAACCTCATGCGCCAGCATGGGTGTGCGTCTGGCTATATGCCCTAGGGGTGGCTTTAGTGAGGATGGATAAGGACTCAGTAGTCTGGGGACTGTCCCTCCTCCTATCAAGTTCCTAATCAGTAGTGGAACGTAACAGGTCACCCCTGCCCCCCACCAGGGGAAGGTACAGTATGCTTTCCTGGGTGCCCGGGTTGAATTTGGTCACCCGTAGCCCGGTAGTGCTTCTCCTGACAGTAGCAGTACAAACGACACCACCTGAGGTGTCAATGCGCGCCACAGAGGGCTCCCTGCAACTATTTTTGGCCGCCGCCAGCCCTGCCGTGAAGGCTGAAGAGTGTGGCTGTGAGAGTACCAAAAGCAAAGGCGGGGGGCCTCCCGCTGCCTTGACTTGGCGTCAGGGTGCCTGTTGGTAAACTGCGCCAAAAGAGGCTGGTGAGAACTAGACCATGGGGCTGCCAAGACCGTTGGAGGCGTGGGAGCCGGTGTTGCGAGTACTGGCATGGGCAGCTGGCGCTGCACGGGAGGCAGAGGCGCTGGAACCAAGGGCGGAGTGGGAGTGGGTGCTAGCGACAGAACCAGAGGGATTATGTCCTGTCCCTGTGGGTGATGGCTTTTCAAGAAAACCCGTTTTCACAGGCCAGTGGAGCGCTTGGAGGCCCGGGCATGGGCGCGGGCCCTGAACCCACTCTGCCTTACTGCCTGTGGGGAGAATCAGCCCTGGGACGAAGGGTATGTCGTGGGCCACATACTTAGTGAAGACTAGTCCCACCCGGAAACCTGTTCTCCAAAGAGGGATGGTGTCGGACGAGCTACCATTTTATCTGGCCCGGACGCGTGCCTGTGTCATGGTGCTTGTCGCGTTGGGCCCCGTCTCTTCCAAGACAACTGAAGGTTGAGGTTGAGGCCTACTCTGCACCTCAGGATAGGGCCTGGTAGGCGGTTTGCCGCTGGCAATGCCGCCGGTAGTGCTGCGTATAGACACCCCCTCAGATGTCTGACTGGGACTGGGGGGTAGCCTTCGGGCCTTACCCCGGTAAAAGAACTTTGTGGCCCCTCCGCTCAGTCACTGTTAGGATCTCGCGACCCCTTGGCCTTGTGGCCGGTAGGTGTAGTAGCAGCCTCGGTGCCTGCACTGGTATAGGGACCTGGAAGGTCCCTCCATGCCTGTGCCTCCGGAACATAGACAACTTTGCGGGTGTGTGGTGTGCACAGGCACCCCCTTTGGACATCTGTCCGGTAGTGGGGCATAGCCGCTCGGGTGTAGACCCAGTAATTGAACCTTGCAGCTCCCAAGCGCAGTCGCCTGTAGGATTTCATGACCCCTTGGCCTGATGGCTTGGAGTGATGCAAGCAGCATTGGTATATGCCCTGGTACCAGGACTTGAAAGGTCCCTCCCCCTCCTACACTTCATAGGGGAAGGAGCTGCTTTTGCGGGGTACGTGGTGGGTACAGGCACCCCTCAGACATTTGTCCGGTACTGGGGCATAGCCCATCGGGCGTAGACCCGGTAATAGACCCTCGTGGCCCTTCAGCGCAGTGTCAGGTGGGATCTGGGGATCCCCTCTGCCTGATGGCCGGTAGGTGCAGCAGCCTCGGAACCTGCACTGGTATCAGGACCTGAAAGGTACCTCCCCGCTGGCCAATCTATATGTAGAATTCTTCAAAAACAAATATATCTATACCTCACACACATTCGAACAACATCTCCTATGCTGGTCACGATATATTGACAACATTATTGCAATTTAGAAAACGACCAAATAACAAGCCGATGCTTTCTTAAAATGGCTTAACGAACAGAATCGCCATCTGCAATTTACAATGACTATTGAACGCGAAGCTATTGCCTTCCTTGATTGGACTATTTTTCATCAATATGGACATTTATTAGTTAAACCCTGTCATAAGAGCACAGATAGGAACAGTTTACTACACTATTGCATCCATCACGTAAGAAATCTGAAAAACAATTTACCATATGGCCATTTTTTACAGCGTAAACTCAATAGCAGCACCAAAGATGCTTACGAAACAGAAGCCTCACTTTTGAAACAAAAACTAAAAGAACGTGAATACCCTCGGCAACTTATTAAAAAGGCTGCTAAACATGCTTATAATAATAACCGTGAGGCGCTGCTGGAAGAGAAAATCAAGAAACCCCCAGAAGACAAGATAGTCTCAGTAAACACCTTCACCAACTTGAGTCTATCGATCAATAATACGGTAAAAAAACAGTGGACATTTTTTGATAAAACTTCCACTAAACTTCAATGTCCGATATTTGCCTATAAAAAGTCCACCACGATAGGTAATAAAGTGAGCAGTAGCAAACTTAAACAACCAAAGACAGTCACTGAAAGCCTCACTAAACTCTGGGGCATGGATGAGATATCAGGCCACTAACCCTGCAGCCATTGTTCAGTCTGCAAACTGACAGCCAAGTCCCAGACAATAGAAATAGGTTTAATCAAACCCTGGACGCAGAAACACTTCACCAATTGCAACACTGATCAGGCCATTTATATGATAACATGCCCATGTAATCTTAAATATATTGGTATGACGACTCCGAAGATTAAAATGCGGATAACTAAACATCGAAGCTGCATAAAAAATAAAACAATGCTTGCCCCTATGGTCAAACATTTCGTAGAGAAAAAACATGGACATGAAGATTTTCAATGGACAATATTATTGGCCATTAAAGGGAAAGACAGCATCCTCATAAAGAAAATTCTTCATGAAAAAGAACAAAGACTTATGTTTTTTAACCCAAAGTGACAAAAAAGGTCTTATTGAGGCGGTTGAATGGTACAAACTGTAAAATATATAATTCTCCTAACCTTTACCATAGTCTATCAAGCACAACAAAAATGACTTCTCTCTAATAGTCTAGTATCTACACACAGTAAATATCTAGAGACAGAAGAACTTATCAAGTATCCATATACAAGAATAAACAGGAATTTAGCATAATAAAAGACACGCTAACAACTAATACTAAATGCTTTATCCTCTGGCTTTAATCATGGTTGCATCTGGATTAATCTTGCAGAGCATCAACAATAGTTTGATCCCGATCCTACTATTTTCAAGAGTAGTATTTGTTTTGTCCTTCAAATACCAGAATACACCTGAGCCCTAGAGATTGTAATATAAAACAAAGGTAGGACTCTAGATCCCTGTATTTTAGAATAGCAATTAATCTTCCGGAAGTAAAGAGAAACTATTTACTATAGCACTCTATGAATAATGAATACAAACTGAACGGATATCCCTTCAAGCAAAACGGGATTCTATAGACCAAACTGAAAGTTTCAACCGATCGAGCCTCGGGATGAAGCGTATCTACTAAAAATAAAGAAAGGACTAGTTCCTTTTATAGTAATCCTCAAGATGGCGCACCACGCCGCTTTCTACCAACATAAAGGTAGGACTCTAAAATCCCACTATTTCTGAATATCAATTACTCATTCGGAAACAAAGAGGAACTATTTATTACAGTACTCTTTATGAATAATGAATACAAACTGAACGGATATCCCTTCAAGCAAAACAGGATTCTATACAAAAAATTGAAGGTTTCAACCGATCGAGCCTCGGGATTAAGCGTATCTACTAAAAATAAAGAACAGACTAGTTCCTTTTATAGTAATCCCCAAGATGGCGCACCATGCTGCTTTCTACTGAAACAGACAGAGCGCCGTGGGTGCCATCCTTTCAGAATACCTAGGAGGAACTGAAACTTAAACTCGTGAACACACTACTACAGGTAGGCTTGTAATATCCCCATAGATTTTGAACAGCGACACGTAATCTAGAACGCTTTAAGAGATTCATAACACCGATACACTAACTATATGAGTCTAAAGTGCAAATGTTCTCTTTCCTTGTTTCTTCTTTAACAACGTGATCGGAACATTAATACTCACTGTGTTAAAAGGAGCGATTCAATTTCGAGCATAATAGACCTATACGACTGAAACCCAGCAGGATAAAAAACCATAAAATATTTAAAAATAAGCTAAGACATGCCACTACCCAAATTCAAATTTAAATGAAGCTAAAGGCCAATGCTGACCTAGAGTATTATAGACACAGTGAGGGAGGCAATGACATCCATTTCCTTCTCCACACAGGTCACACCTAGTCCCAAGAGACGCAATAACGGAAGATCCAGAACCTTGATATTCATATCTCGTAGAAATAAGATTTGACTCCTTAGCCAAGTGCACAAAGGTAAAACTGATGTGATACATCTATTCTTACCAGAGATACAACATTAGCCTTGTTTTCCTAGATCAGTCTTCCCTAAAATACTGTCCGATGTTTATTCCTCAACTCTTCTAGAGATCGTGAACCAGACAGATTCTGATTCTAATAGACTAAGAACTACCTCCTTCCCTTAATACACTCAAGGGACTTTACAAGATTACAGAACTACCAGGTATGTGAATTCTTAAATAGATTGTTAACCACATGCAAATAACTTAAAGATGCGCAAGAGTAGGAACAAGTAGGATCGAGTGAACTAAAGACAAGTCTCTTTGACACTCTTCCCCAGGTCGATACCCCCGCATAGATGGCCACAATTGTCCCTAGATGAATAGTCCTAATACATAAAAGGACAGCATCCGCCAGAGACTAACCTTACACACTAACAGGTAATTTATTAACCTATTTGAGCACTATTATAATGATAATAATTTAGACATGAAATCTAGCATCTAAAGCTTTTCTTTTTGTCTCCCATTTGTCTGTTTTTAAACAGTTACACCATATAAAGAAAACCACCTAACTTTCGCCATTTGTCAAGTGTGTAAAATGGGCGTTATGTTTGTTTTAAAGCTATCACAACTAATGTGACCACCCTCCTGACTAATGTTCCAATACCAACCTATGAGAACAGAAACATGTTGAGTCCAAAGTTCTAGTATATCGATTAGCTAGATTAAAAAAATAGACTCATCTTCAGATTATGCCAACAGGAAATTAGCAAGTGTGCTGAATGTTGTCCATAAACTTGTGTTTATTAATTCAATAGTTGTCTCTATTTAAGATGACACATTGTCACTATTAGGATTGTGTTTTAGTAAGTTTTTACTACTATATTGACAATCTGAATTGTCTTTTAAGTCAATTAATATTTTTCCAAATAAATTAATATTTTGTATTTTGATCCATATTAGACTAATTGAATCTTTTGGTCTAACTGTTGCAAAACTAGCTAACTACTTCTGGTTATATACAAGGTCCCTCCCCGCTCCTACTCTTCCTGGGGAAGGAGTTGCATATGCAAGGTACATGGTGCCTACATGCGCCCCCTCGGACCTCTGTCTGGTTCTAGGGTGTGGCCCCTCGGGTTAGACCCGGAAAGAGAACCTTGCGGCCCCTCTGCGCAGTGTCCGGTAGGATCTTGCAACCCCTTGGCCTGATGGCCAGTAGCTTTATCAGCCTCGGAACCTGCACTGGTACCAGGACCTAAAAGGTCCCTGCCGCTCTTGACCCTCCTGGGGGAGGAGTCACCTTTGCGGGCTAAGTGGTGCATACAGGCGCTCCTTCGAACCTCAGTCCTGTACTAGGGCAAAGCCCCTCGGGTGTAGACCTGGTTTTAGGGCCTTGGGGCCCCTTATCGCAGTCACTGGTAGGATCTAGCGACCCCTTGGACTGGTGGCCGGTAGCTGTAGTAGCCTCGTTACCAGCACTGGAACAAGAACCCGATAGGTTCTTCCCGCTAAATTCCTTTGAGTCCTCTGGCTTCCAAAGAGCCCCGTCCACAGGGCTAACCTGTTCTTCAGAGTGCGTTGTAAGCGCATTGCACGTGGTACAGGACTCCCAGCCGTGGTCAGGGCCAGGGCAGCGGTGGTGGAGAGCGTGAAGAGACGTAGGTGAGAGCCCCTTGCAGGCTTAGCACCTTTCGGAGCCTGCTGACATCGAACTGTGTTGGGGAGGAGCATGGTGCCAGAGGACAGAGGTATCTGATTAAAGACAAGAAGAAGATAAAAAGAATACACTTATCCGGGGAAGAGCATGTGTAATTACAAGGCCAGAGGACTAACCCAGGAGCGCTGGTGAAAGCGGTCTGATCCCGTTGAAGCAGAAAAGCAGACTGAGGAGTGGTGCCGGTGGACGGAGTAAGGGGAGCCCATACTCCAAGGGCCGCATCCCTGCGCGCCTCTAGATTTAAAGGGGAAGACGGTTATTTACTGGTGAAAAAGGTTCTGTATCCCGTCCCTAGTGAGGGATGCCCATACAGTATGGAGGAAAGGGGACGGGACCTAAGAGTAGGTGAGGGAACTGATACAGAGCAGCAAGCGTGGTGAACGTACTAGTCATTGGATGGAACACCTGTGTGTGGGAACTTTAAAAATGGTCATCATGCTGAGAGAAGGCGCTCAGGAGAAAACGTGATCTCTCAAGGGAAGGCGGACGGAGGCTGGAGGCATGTGTCGGTGCACAGATGCTGGAGGTGCGTGCAGGGGTGGCGAGGTGACAGGGCTCACCAGCAGAGAAGAAGAAAACAAACATGGTGCAAGATAGTCGGGGCGTGGAGATGCCAGGAACCGTGAGAGGGTCCCTGGGTGTCCGGCAGCCAACAGAAGCAGCCGGTGAGAAGCCAGCATTCAGGAGAAAAGCCGCGAGAGAGCCGGGAAATATGTCAGTGCCACGGCGAGTGGAAAACCGGCAGAAAAGGTACACCGATTAAGCAGAAGGAAGCCTGGAAACACTACAATAAGCCAGTGAGTCTGCCAGAGCAGTGTGGGGATCCCGGGGCATCGCGTGAAGAGAATTAGAACATTGGGAGGTTACAAAAGTGAAACAGCAGAAGATTTTTGAACATGTGTGATTTTGGAAAGCAAAGTAAAAACGGCAGATGGTTTTTGAACATTGTGAGATAGCAGAAAGCAAAGTAATAGTGAGGATTGTTTATCAAGTAGATGTAACAAGGCAAGAAGGGTACATGCTACTTGAATAATAAAGCGGAACTGTAAGGCATTTTGAGAGTGCAAAGAGAAGTCCTGGCAGGAGAGTACACCAGGCAGTTGGAAGTACATAAAGTCCTGACAGGGTTTTATACCAGGCGCATTGCAAATCTACAATGAGATTAAGAAAAACCATAGGGTGTTTCACAATCTAGTCCCAGGGATTCCCGTACTCTGGTCGCCAGGGAAAGGCCATTGGCTTTTGGATTCCGACCCCAAGGGTGGACAAGCAAGGGAGGATCACTTGAGTAGGGTGTCCTCTGGGAGTGGGGGGGAAGCACCCAATGGTGAGACATGGTATCCCCCTTTTTCTACAACCCAGCTAACCCCTATCCTGGTTTATTTTATGGGAAACAACTCCCATAATTCCTCCCCACTTTGTCTTGACAAAAGTACTGCACCAAAGAAGATGAGGAATGAGGTCAGAAGGATCACCTCCTGACTTGCATTGGCCCTGTCCCTGTAATGAGGCAGGGCAGAGTCAGGCACATAGCTCTATTAATGTACACCTGCCATTTATTAAGCCTCCCTGTGAAAATAAAAGGTGGTGCGCACCTACACACTTTGAGTGAGACTGGGTACGAGAAGAAACAGCTCTTCCGAGGTGGATGCGATCCAGGCTGTGGGACTTGGAAGGCAAACGGGCTGATCAACAGTAGAGAGGATCGGGTGAAAGCCAGGCAAGATTTCAACTTTTTCGGGAAGCCATGAGTGTTTGAAAAGAAGAGCCGAGCGAGTGAAGGAAAGAAACCATCAAGTTGCCAGGAAACACCAGTGTCCCTCCCGAGTGAATGGCAGAATCAGAGAGTAGCAGAGGAGGCATTGTTAACAGCCTTGAGCTGCAAGGAAAAAGATTAAGGAAATTAATTTAACACAACCAGTGAGTAATTGAGGGCAACAAAAGTCTGGTTGATATTAAAGGGAAAGTGACTGATTTGAAAGTTGAAATGTTATGCGTGTGCCGATAAAACGCGAATGACGAGAACAATTGGTAAAAGGAAAGGATACAAAGTAGCAGAGTGGTCCTGCGAGAGGAAGTCGCACATCCAAAAGTCTCTGAAATGTTATGAACTTTTGAAAGATATTGCAAGTGGAGATCAAAGGAAAGAAAGTTGAATAAGAGGAAAATTAAATATATGACTTGTGAAATAAGCCAAGATGGCAAAAGTAAAATATAAGAACTTTGGAAAAGGCCAAGAAAGCAAGTGAAAGAATAAGAACTACAAGTACCAAGAGGCACTAGGTGCTGCGACAGAAAACTGAATTAAAGGATTATTGAAAGAGAGGTTGACGTGGTCATGCAGAGGTCTATGTGGAAAGGAAAGGGTCAACCTCAAGATCCTCACCCTAACACATAAATGCATCAATCTTGCAGCTCCCTCCTATCTATCAGAAACCATATCCAGAGACACTTCGACATGTCCAAAAAGAAGTCACCATGCCAATCAACTTTGCGTTCTCTCTATGAAAAGAGCTAACGCTAGAGGCATTAGCTTTCCCTACATAGCACCGAAACTTTGGAATGCCCTACCCAGCGCACTTAGGGCTGAGCCTTCCCTATCCTTCTGCAAATCACTCAAAACCACGCTGTTCAACTAGCTCCTCCCGCCCAGTCAGTATCTCCAACAACCAAGTTGCATCCTATGCAACCCCTATGCCTGTAATGTAACCTATGAATACAATGTAACCACCAAGCTTTGTAACCATTAAGCCTATATTGCAACCATGGAACCGCCAAGAATTCTATGTTAGCACTTAATGCTGTGTAACCACAAAGCATTCTTCTACCTCTTTAACCAGCACGTTTTTTACTGTAACAGTGCCAGATGCCTTTGGGCTGCTGCACGCTTTAAAAATTTGAATAAATAAATAAACATGTAAATTCCTTGCAGTTTCGGAAAAGTCTTCGACAGTGAAAAGATATCTTAGATAAAACGTAGGGAAGGGAACCCCCACGAAGAACAAGACAGGCTTGAGCGCGGCAGAGGGAAGCCTGTGCAGAACTATGAGTAATTGAGAATATATGAACTGAGTATTGATGGCAAGGCGGGTGAAGCCTAAGGAAAGCCTAACGATTGAACTGTTGAACTGTACCAGTAAGCCGAAGTGTGCAAGACGTATAGAACTGTGCCATCCTAGACCCTGACGGGTTGAGCCTGGGGGAGGGAGTTGGTACTGAAGCCATTTCTTTTTGAGACACTACTTTCCTTTTTGTATTCCCTCAACACATTTTGTTAGGCCTTTTTATTTTGACCAGTCTGATTTGGACTTATTTAGTATTGTTTAAATTAATAGTTACTCATCGTAGTGACTAACTTACTCTTAGTCCATAGTCCCGTGTCCTCCATAATGTATGGCCGTCCCTCACGAGGGACGGGAGACTGAACCTTTTTCACCAGAAAAAAATCTTCTTCCCCTTTATATTTAAAGGGGTACAGCCCTGGGAGCATGCGCTCGCCTGACTCCACCCACCGGTGCCATTCCTCAGTCCCCATTGACCCGTCGACAATGATAGGCATTGCCTAATGCAACCAGTATTATTAAGGGGGGGTGGAGGGGAGGATGGTGGGACGTATGGAGGAAAGGGGACTATGGACTAAGAGTACGTCACTACAGTGAGTAACTATTAATTACTCTTATGTCCCATCCCCTTTCCTCCATACTGTATGGGCGATTACAAATTAATATAGCCCCAGGGTGGAGAGGAGCCCCTCCTTAAGAAAACAGGTTTCTTAGAACCGCCTGCCCGAATGCTGCTCATGTCCGAGAGGTGGCGTCCAAACAGTAGTGTTTACAGAAAGCCGAAGGGGTGGAGCAGGTAGCCGCCCTGCTGATGACCTTCCATGGCACATGCCTTTGGAACGTGATGGCCGTGGCCTTGGCTCTGACCGCGGCCTTCGCTCTGACCGCATGGCCATGTAAGTAAGCTGGCACTGGTTTGTGCTGCTCCTCATGGGCATCCTTGATGGCTGCAACCAGGCACCTTGCTATGGAGGCCTTGGAGGCCTGATAACCGGGCCTTGACCCACCAGAAGTGTCAAACAAGGCGTCCGACTTACAGAAGTCCTTGGTTCTGTCCAGGTAGTATTTCAGCGCGCGTCTGACATCCAGACGGTGAAAGACCCTCTGAGGCTCGTCCTTGGGGTCGGTGAAGAAAGTAGGTAAGACTATTTCCTTGTTGAGATGGAAGGAGGCGGTCACCTTGGGTAGGAAAGCATGGTGCGTCCGCAGCATGACCTTGTCCCTGTGAAAAGTGGCATAGGGTTCTGATGCCAACAGAGCCTGGAACTCGCTGACTCTGCGAGCTGAGGCGAGACCCACAAGCAGAACTGTCTTTATGGTGACCAACCTGATGTCCACGGACGCCATAGGCTCAAAAGGTTTGTGCGCCAAGGCGCTTATCACAAAATTAAGGTCCCACACCGGTTGTGGCTTCTTTATAGGTGGGTAAAGCCTGTGGAGGCCCGCCAGATGTCGCTTGACCACCGGGTTGGATGAGAAGAGGCCCTCCTACGAGTTCCTGTAAGCCCCTATGGCTGACAGATAGGTGTGGCATGTATCCACCTGCACACCGGAGTGGGTGAGGTGTGCTGAAAAGGAGAGCACGTCGTCCAAGGTGCACTTAAGAGAGTCGACCTCCCTAGAGTCGGCCCAATGACAGAATCTAGACCATTTACTCTTATATTGGCTCCTACTAGCCTTGCTTCTAGCGTCCTGGATGATCTCTAGGTTAGCCTGAGATAGGCTTAAGTGTTTCAGCGTGACCTGCTCAGGAACCACACTCCAAGGGCTAGCTTGTGAGGAGCAGGGTGGAGTACCCTGCCCCCCGGCTTGGGCAAGAGAGGAGCGGGGCTGTCATGATTCCTGCCCCTCATGTCCCCAGCCCTCCAAGATGTCAGGCTGGAGCCAGACCACGATCACTTACATGGCCCTCAAGGGCCTCTCCAGCCCTCCAAAGACCCACTTGGAGTCAGACTTGGCGCTTGTGGCACCAGATTCACTCACTCCCATAGGATAACATTGTTGATTGGACTTGTAGTGCATTGATGGGGACAGGATGGATGCCCCCACATATTTCGGTTCCCAGAACTGCATGTGCAGTCTAGTCTTTTGGGTGTGGTTCAGCCCAGAGACACCTGGGATACCCAGAGACTATTTAAGCCACGCCCAGGCTGAGAAACATGCTTTGCGTTTTCTGCACCTGCAGCGTGACACTCACCATATTCGGATCGGTCTCCAGTAGGCCTGCATCTTTCTTCTGCGCTCAGCTCCTGCAAGAACAAGAACACCGTTAGGAACAGCCTTACCTTGCAGCGCTTCTGCCCATCATTCATCGCTCCTTCTGTTCTGCGGGCATCTTCAGCAGTGTCATTCCCATCCCGGCATGCCGCTTCTTAAGGAAAAAGGAAAAGAACAGAAAAAAGGCATTAGTAAGCATTCAGCAAATCTTTGCTTATTTTTAAAGACTGTACGAGTTTCAAACGCTTACCTGAATCCCAGCCGCTCTGGGGGAACTCTGTCTCCGGAACTTTTCATCCATCTGCAAGAGGGAAAAGACACTCCAGGTTAGCGTGGAAACATCTAGAGGCACCGCATACCGCGCTTACTCACCGCATTTCTTCTTCATAACCGGCATCCATGCTGAAAACGTTGCGGCACCTAAAAGACACAGAATAATAACTCAGTTCAATACAAATACAAAAGGGTCGCATCGCGCTCTCACTCACCTTCAGCGCTACTCATCTCAGCAGCACGTAGCCATCCCCGGACGCCGGCCATCATCTAAGGAAGGAAAGGAACAAAGTTTGAGAACTGTTCCAAAGACTCATTATACTTACCTGTCGGACTCTTGCCAGTGAAGTAACTAGGCAGCAACATGCCCGCATCAATCAACGCGCCTCTGCGCTGAAAGCAGGACGGAGGGCACACTTTCCAAGAAAACAAGGTGAGCTGTGGATCAAAGGGAAGGGTTGGACCCCGGGGAAGAAGGGGTTCAAGCACACAGAGACAATAGGGAGTTAAACTCTACCAATCCTGTGTTTCAGGCCCAGTCTCTAGTCGAGTAGACTCCAGGGAAGCGTTTGAGGTCGTAAGAGGTCAGAACAGGCTGAGTGACGTCCCCTTGGATACCAGGTGAGCGTTACAGGGGCCCAGTGGTGGGTGAATGGGTGGTCTGTCCAAAAGGCTGAGGAGCTCAGAGAACCACGGTCTGGCCTGCCACCAGGGAGCTATCAAAATGATGCTGAAGTGCCGGGATTCCTTTATCTTGCAGATCACCCTGTGGACTAGGGGTTTGGGCGGGAAGGCATATGCCGTCACGTCATTCCATTGGATCTGGAATGCGTTGCCCAGGGAGCCAGTGCCCTGCCCCTGCCATGAGGCGAAATGTTGGCATTTCCTGTTGTCCCGGGAGACAGAAAGATCCACCTGAGGAAGATATCCTTCAGTGCCAGGTCGTTCAATCACCACTCGTAATTGTCCGCGCTCAGTCTGCTGAGCCTGTCTGCTTCCAGGTTGGATTCCCCCGGGAGGTGGACAGCCATGAGGTAAATGTCGTTCTCCAGAGCCCACTCCCACATGCTGACTGCTAGGTTGCACAGCGAAGGGGATCTGGTGCCCCGCTGCTGTTGACATAGTACATGCTGGTGGAGTTGTCTGTCTGGATAAGAATTGTCTTGCCCTCAATAGGTGGGAGAAAGGCCTTCAGAGCCAACCATAGGGCCTTCAATTGCAGCTAATTGATGTGGGACCCCTGCCGAGTCCAGACTCCACGGACGCTGTGGTTGTCCAGGGAACCTTCCCCAGCCCTCTAGGGAAAAGTCTGTAGTAACTGTGACCTGAGGCGCCGGCTGCGGCAAGGGCTTGCCCTGCCTCAGGTTGAAGTCTGCGGACCACCAGTGGAGGTCTGAGAGGAGAGAGGGAGGAATGTTGACTGGCTCCTCTTGGGAGCCCTTCTCCTGATTCCACGAGGCTGCAAAGTGCAGCGGTAATCTCTGCATCCCGAGTCTTGTGTGGGGCACAACCAAAAGGACTTCTGTCATAAGCCCCAGTAGGTGTTGGTACCACCAGGCCGAGGTTACGGGCCTGGAGAGGAAGTGAGCTGTAGCTCGCTTGATGGCCGCAATCTTGTACTCAGAGGGCAAGACTCTCACAGAGCTTGTGTCCCAGATGAGGCCCAAGAAGGTCAGGCTCTACGTGGGCTGCAGTGGAGACTTCTTGAGATTGATAGTGAACCCCAAGTCGTGGAGTGTTCATCAATGCAGAGGCAGTATGCTGAACAGCTTCCAGAGAGGTGGCCCTGACGAGCCAGTCGTCCAGGTATGGTTGGATGTGATGGCCCTGAGGAGGGATGCCACTGCATTAATCAACCTGAGGGAGCATGTCCCTCATGGCATCCCAGAGGATGGCCCCCATCTGGGGAGTTCGCATCAGCCCTAGGAACCTTTCGAAGAACCTGTCTTTGGAGGTTGTAGAGGTGGCAGGTGATATTGACTGAGTGGTCAAGGGCAGCTGGGTCCGGGGCACGGTCTGCCTGGGGTGCAGTGGAAACCTGCCCTCTGCTGCTGATGGATAAACTCTAGGCCACACACCTAGTTGACACCAGTCCCACCTTGTGGCTCTTTCCTCCACCCGCTCCGCAAGAGGGGGCATCGGATGAGCAGCCATCTTGTCTGGCGGGGCAGCCATTTTGTCGAGCTGCGTGCTACGTGCCGAAATCATGGTGCCTGGCTCGCTGGAACTAGCCCTGTCCAAGACGCTTGGTGTTGGAACAAAAGGCCTATCCCGCACCTCAGGCTGTGACCTGGAAGGCGTATTGCCGTTGGCAGCGCTGCCAGTAGTGCTGGTGAAGGCGCCCCCGCTGACATGATGCCTGTACTAGGGCATTGCCCCTCGGAAGTAACCCCGGTTAAAGAACCCTGCGGTCCCTCAGCACTGACACCGGAAGGATCCGGAGACCCCTCGGCTGTGAGCTGGACTAGCCTCGGTACGTGTGCTGGTACTAGAACCCAAAAGGTTCTCGGTCGGGTGCTTCCTTGGTGAATAGAAACCTTTCCTTCAGTCCCAAGCGATGTTTGATGGAGGTGACTTCCTGAGAGCTCCCTTCACCTAGCTAGCCTGTTCTTCAGTGCCCATGGAGTCAATGCATTGCACATGGAACAACCTTCACAGCCGTGGTCGGGGCCAAGGCAGAGGAGGAAAAGTGCATAGGGGGGCGGTTGTAGAGAAGAGCCCCTCGCATGCTGGACACCTGCTGAAGTCGACATGAGCCGGGGAGGAGCTTGGCGTCGGAGAACCAAGTACCTATTGGAATGAAAAAGATAGAAGATTATCCAGGGAAGAGCGTGTGGTATTACATGGCTGAAGCCAAACCCAGGACCGCTGGTGAATTCGGCCCGTTCCCGTCGATGCGGAAAAGGGGACTGGGGAGTGGCGCCGGTCCGCGGAGCCAGGCGAGCGCATGCTCCCAGGGCCGCGCCGCCGCGTGTCTCTAAATCTAAAGGGGAAGATGATTTTTCTGGTGAAAAAGTTTCCGTCGCCCGTCCCTCGCAAGGGACACCCATACAGTATGGAGGAAAGGGGACGGGACATAAGAGTATGGTCGAGATTACTCCCATTTTAGAGTTAGGGCCAGTTAGGAACTCTACCATCTGTGAGGGAGGCATGGTATCAAAAGCAGACACTGACACAAGAGCTGCAAGTTTCAAAACCTTTATTGATGGTTATAAAGGGGTTGGAAAACTCCCATCTTGCCCTATAACTAAAATGGTAGTATTCTCGACCATCAAACAAAAAGAAAATACTGTCCTAGCCAGTCCTTAATCAAAATAAAATGGCCAATACTAATAAACCTAATGCCTGCCCTCTGTCTAATACAATACATGTGTAATGTAAAAAACAAAATCAGTGTTAAAAAAAATGTCAGTATGGCTGAGTAAACTCCCTTCCTCACGTTTGGTAGCACGGGGTAAGGTGGCACACTTGGACCTTGCGACACACCCTGGCTTCGGACACAAGGATGCAGTCTGTTTCCTGGACCAGGCCCACTTGGCCCGCCACGAAAAGTCACTAGTTTATCTGCTGGACCTCTCGGCTTTCTCTCCCTTCAACCTAGGTCACGTTTTAGCTTATAATACAGCTCAAAAAACTTTGTTTCCGAAATGTTACCCGAATTCAGTACAGGTTTCCCTCTGCTGGGCTCAAAGCTTTCAATCACAATTTGTGGAGGTAGCCTTCCCCAAGCTTCAATCACACTTTCATAGGCTTCCCTGCGTTGGGCTCAAGTCTCCTTTCACTTTCCTTCCGCTGTCGAAAACTTTCGAAACGGCAAGGCTTTTGCTCTTACCTCGGCATGACCACTTCAACCTTCTTTCCTAAAACGTCACTTTTTCTCTCCTATATAAATGCTTCTTGGTAAATGTAGTTTTTACAACAGTGATTATTTTGAAGTTCAAAGATATCTCTCACATCAAGGTTTCCCTCTGCCGGGATAAAACCTAACAGTTCATATCTAACATCTCAGTTTCTTGCTCTTTCCGCCGCTTCAACAGCATCAGACATTTTGCAGAGACTTTCGATTGGGCCATCGTCTTTGCCAGACCACCCTATTACTTTGTATCTTTAATTTACAGTTCTTTACAATGAATTGCTTTCTCTCGCGTCTTTTCGGCACACGCGCAACCTTCATTCATCGGATACTGTTGCCATCAAGTTTCATTTACACACACCGGACTTTCATTGCTTTCATCAACTCACCGGCTGTGTCAATTCATTTTCATTTTTCGAGGTTTGATCCTGAAGGCAAGGCTGATAACACAACTGCCGCTGCACCTCCCCTAACTCTGCTGTTCACCCGGGAGGGCGGCTGGTGGTTGAAACACAAAAGAGGTTTGTCTTTTCTCTCTAGCTGGGCTTCCTTGTGCTACCTTTAAGGGCCTTAGGAGATAACTATCTCTCGCCAGGGTGTCCAAGGTTTCTCTGTACCTCTGTTCCATCCCTCGGCCTATCGCTCTGCTCCACCTGGTTCACTGTTGCCATGGAAGCACTGCTCCTTCTCATGCATCACCTTGCTCAGAGTGTGTCTCATTGTTCCACCTTTTAACCATGTGGGGAGAGCCAATAGGTACCAGGTGTATGTAATTAAGATCAAGTGTCTGACCCTGCCTGATCTTATTAGTGGGACATGTCCAATGTATTGCATGGGTGGTACTACTTTTAGCCTCAAACCTCCTCTTCCTCGGCTCAATGTTTGTGTGGGAAAGGGTGGGGTCTGGGAAGTTGATTATCCAATAAAATAGGAAGGGGCATGGGTATTTGGAAAGGAGGGATACCATGTCTCACCATCAGGCGTTCATCCCCCACTCCCCGGGAACCCCTCACCCAGGTAATCCTCCCACACTTGTCCACCCCCAGGGTCTGGATCCAAAGGCGATGGCTGTGGCCTGCTCACCCGAGTAAGGGATCCCTGGAGTCTAGGCAGTGAAACATCCTCTGGTTTTTCACACATCCCAATCAAAATAGTGTATCCATTGTGTCCGTGTCTACTGCTTGATATCATGCCTTCCTCACAAGTGTCAAAAAGAAACAGTGTTTGTGTTAGAAGGAACTTGTGTTAAATTAAGGAATGTGTGTTGCAGTAGAACTGTGTTTCCCTACCTGTCCAACTAAAACTAAATGAAAACTCTCTAGTATCAAAAGGTATCTGTCCCTCACACTTAAACATACAAACAAATCAGACTGATATATGGTCATTTAAACCCAATAAAATAACAGTTATAGTCAAACAAACGTTGTAAACATGCATCCTTCTAACTAGGGTTGGACCCCCTTCTTCCACAGGATTAATCTAGGATATTTTAAACCAAAGTTCAGATCAATAAAGTTATTTTCAACAGCCATGGTTAGCTCCAAATACTTCTCCCTTCCATAATTCTTTCAATTTCCATTTAGACAGTCTTATTGCTAAACAAGATTTATTAGTCTTCAAAATGGTTGTCATAGACCTGAAAGCTCTTGTTTGATAAACCATTTGTCTTCACACTTCCAATCAGTATTCAATATAATTTCTCTTCTTCAGAGAATAAACACTTTCACAATCCTTTTTCATAAACAAAGTTTTGTGAGGATAGCTTATCACAGTTCATCAGTGGACTTCCCACTCTCTTTCCACCAAAACCTTTTACCACACTGTAGTACTTCAATTCTCTTCTTCCAGGTCCACTAACATGCCAGGACTAACAACTAACAGTCCCTTTCCTGGTATACTAGCCTGCCAGGATAAAACTCCTACCACTACTACAAGTACTCTGTGGTGAGGCTTGCTTCAAACTTTCCACACTTCGCTACCCTTGTGGAGAGTTAATCAATAAAAACTGCTTCAGCAGGGTTCAAAACTTCGACCACAAGGGAATACTACACAATGACATTGTCGTTCCCACCGATTTGTTTGCCACATGCAATGGCACTGGGACGGCCATGTTTGACCTGAAAGTTAATCTTTCCCATATCGTGGATTCCGGACAAATTGCTTTGCTGATGCTTTCTTGACCCCTCAGCAGCTTTTGATTTGATAGACCATTCATTACTGCTAGAGAGGCTGGATACCATTTCTAACTGTTGTAAATCTGCTCTATTCTGACTATACTCCTTTCTGGGACCCAGAACTGCTTGTTTCGTCTGGCAGCTTTCAATCCTCCCCTGAACTCGTGGTGTCCCACAGGGAACATGTCTCTCCTACATTTTTTAACTTGTACACCCGTCCTGTTTTTGATCTCCTAGATATCGTCGCGTGAGTTACGCATACTAGGCTGACGATACTCAGTTGTATTTCAAACTGACTACAGATTATGACAGGGAGCAACAAATCATGACAGCCACGTATAACTCGATCGAAAAGATGGTTGCATAGCAATACAAAACTGAAGTCATGCTTGTAGGCTCCAGTCAACGTTTAGCTAAACTTGACCGGAGATATTCCCAATTTAAAATGGCAGATTGTTTTTCTGAAAACCAGCCATTGGGTCAAGACACCTGGTGTTTATCTGGACGCAAATCTGAATATGAAGAAACACGTTAGGCAGGTTAAAGCCTTTTGTTCTTACACCACAAGACTTATTAGACAAATCAAGCCTTACCTATCTGAATCTAACACTTTTTCACTTACTACCGCTCTTGTGAATTCTAGATCAGATTATTGCATTAGTCTCCTAGCGAATACTTCCAAATCTAATATTTATACCTTACAGGAAGCACAAAACAATACCGTAAGAGAAGTATGGGGCCTTGCCAGGAGGGACCATGTTACCAAAGCTTGTAGATCCTTGCACTGGTTCCCTGACAAACAACGTATTACATATAAAGTACTAAACTCTGACTCACAAATGCTTGGCAAATAATGCTCCTGAATATCTGACTAAGAGGCGTGTGCATGCTTCCTCTAACAGCTTTCTCCGTCCCAACTGCTCTAATAAACTCTCCCAACCCTGCTACAAGCTAGAGAGTTTTAGTGGAACAAGTGTTTATATAGTAGCTCCACGCCTGTGGAATCTGATTCCAACTGAAATTAGGAATTGCTCAGATGTTGTTCAGTTTAAAAAATCATCAAAGACCTTTCTTTTTAACTTGAATGACTAGTCTGTGTCTCTCAGGTGCTCCCCTGGCTTGACCCTTTTTCTTTTCTTTCTCTTCCCTCTGCGCACTGGGGGCGTGTTGCCCATTATAAACATTGTTAATAATAATAATAATGCAGGTTATATCCTCTTCCCCTTGATTTCTACAAGGAGGACTTATCTCCTGCCACCTCAGGGTTGCTTCTACACCACCAATTAGCTGTTGGCAATGTTTCTTTTTCAGGTACCCCTCATTAGTAAAGCTGTATCCGCTTTTATTTATAATTGCCTTTCTTTGGCTTAGGTAATGCTGGTTATCTTCCCTTCCAGGTAATCTTTGTTTTTTGTAGATTACATTAAGTTTGTTCCAATATTGCCCACTCTTTACATTGGCAAGGGTGGTTAAAATATTGTTTCACTCAGTCTCTTCCAACACGAATTACACCAAAAATGCTTTAGTTCAACAGTTCAGTATTCAAAATAATTATTTTTAACCAGCGGTCTATTCCAGAGCACCCCAGGGTCACCTAGTGAAGGCCAACTCACCGGTCTTTGTCTGAGCTTACTTTGGGCATGCTGCTGCTTTAACTTCATTCTTTGTCAGGGCGGTTTGGGCGTCGGACAGCTCCGGCAGCACTCCCGGTGCTCATGCCTCATAGAAAGGGAGCCTTCTTTGCTCCTTGCATACTCCAGTGAATTCCACCGACCAGAGTAGGCTGCAGAAATCGGAGTGCTTCTCTCTTCTAGAGGACAGCTAGTCGCAGCACCACTTCCTGATACACGTTCTCTGCATTCAGGATTCTGTACGCCTGTGACTCTCAGCACCGTGTCCTGCTGACAACAGAGTAGCAGTCCCAGCATCCTCTTTCTTCTGCTGCTCCCACTACACTTCATTCCAATGGCCTGCACCTGAAGGGGCTTTAAATATTCAAAGGTTCTGCTCAGGTGTGGGTCATACAAAAACTAGACTGCACAATTCAGTTCTGCAACTCTAAAACCCTATATCTCATCTCAGTACTAAGAGCATTATGGGACTTGAAGAACCTAATGTTCCTATTCTTTTTAACATCAAAGTCTTCAATTTTACAATATGCCATAAAGATTGCAGGGTCATTAGGGAAGGTGGCTAGAGGGTTCTCCCAAATCTCCAGACTTGAGTCCCCCACCCCCCACCAATGTGATCGTCCCACAGCACACCATCCCCAGGGTCAGGATTAGGATCAGGTAGTGCCTGCCTTTCCCAGGCCACATGAGTAGTGGACCCAGGCCAGGGTTTTTGGGATGATCACCTCTGATTCATCACAATAGCCTCTCCTCATGTGGCCAGGGGACAGCTGCTGGTACCTGATCCTGACCCTGGGGGCGGTATTTGGGGGAAGGACCACATGGGGGGGAAGCAACCCTCAAGTGGGAGGACATGACATCAAGCGAGACATGGTACCCCCCCTCCCCCTTTCAGGAATATTCCCTCCATTCCCCATGCTCAAATGCCTTTAGTTTATACTGCCATTATCCCTGTTGACAATTCAGATAGCAAACAAAGTGACAAAAACTAAGACGAGGATGAGGCAAGAAGCAATGATGAATACTCCCAATGAGAACCAGCATCAGTCTAGTAGCTGGAAGAATCCGATTTGGCCCGATAGGGTTTACACCCATGCCGGAAAGAGAAGCATTGAGTCTGCCGTCTTCTTACCCATCTGTTCTGAGGACAACCAAGCAGAGAGACCGGGAGTACGGCATATGTGCAGGAGATGGAGCTGCAAGGCAGCCTGATGAGCAAAGCTCCCAGTGGATCTCCGTGGAGGTTTCAGTGAGGTAAATGGAAGCAAGCAGCTCTTCCTGACAGCCGAGGGAGCTGGGAGGCCGACAGAGGAATGGAAACCTGCCAGAGGTGCCTGCAGGGTCAGAAAAAGCCACAAGAGCCGGAGAAGAACCCAATTCAGAGTCAGGGACACAGAGAGAGTGGAATAAAGCAACTGGTGTGCTAAGAGAAAGGGTCACAACAACAAAGCACTGTCAGAATTAGAAGCCCTAGACAGTGGGACTGTGGTCAGGAACCTACGGTATGAACTTAGGGAAGACCAAGAAGAGAAGTCAAAGGAGCATTCTATGATAGGGTCCTGGCAGGAGAGAATACCAGGTAAAGCCATGTGTGTAAAGCGAACTGCATAAAGAAAATCATGGCAAGAGAACATACCAGGCAAAGGCAAGTGGGTGAAGTGAATTGCAGTGAATGCGGAAAGGAACCTGGCAGGAGAGTATACCTGGTGTTTTGCGAGTCTGGGACCCACACTCATAGTATCAAGAACTATATGAAAAAACCTGGCAGTTACCAGGTGTGTTTTGTGAGTCAGTGAACCCCAAAGAAGATTCATACCCTTAGGAATTTTGGATTACGTTGAATGTGAAAAGAACCTGGGGAAAGGAGTAATTTCCTGTCATGATCTCTGCTTCCAAAAGATCAGGACTTGCCCGACTCCCTTGGAAGCAGACCCATAACCCCGGTTCTGAGTGCCAGCCAGTCCCAATTGGGACCTTTTGGACCCTGTCCTGGCGCCAGTGGCACCAGGCTCATAAAGAGGCCCAGTCCCAGCGCTGGAAGCGCCGGGCTCATAATGCTTGGGTGGACTTACCTGCAGCAGACCATGCTGCTTACTTACCTGCCAGTTGAACCCCTGATCCTCTTCTGTTTGGGACTACTTTTCCTGTTGGGTGGGGCAGGAGCCACTCCCTAGGTTCAGAACACTGGAACTCTTCTGGAAAGCAGGAACTCTTTTCTTACCTAGGCGTGGCTGTGGAAGGAGACACCTAAGCACTACAGGAGGCTATATAAACCACACCCGATGGATGAATCTTGCTTTGTGTTATTCTGCATTCTCTGCAGCAGAACGCTCATCGTGTCTTCTGTTTCTGATCCTGGGCCTAAGGGAACAAAGGCTTACCATCCTGGAAACCAGTCTTCAGCAGCACCTGTAAAGACAAAGAAAGAACAGGTTAGCACTACGGTCTTCAGTGGCAGCGCATCCCTTACCTGGTCCATCGGCTGTCACCAACGCCTCGCGCTGCATTCTGGCATCTGAAAGACAAAGGCTTACCTACTCTTCCCATGCTCCGGAGGTCTTCGCACTGCATTCCGGCATCTGAAAGACAAAAGCCAGCTCTTCGCACGCTCCGGAGGCCTTCGGCGCTGCATCCCGCATCTGAA
The DNA here is from genome assembly GCF_040938575.1 of Ambystoma mexicanum. Classification (NCBI taxonomy): domain Eukaryota; kingdom Metazoa; phylum Chordata; class Amphibia; order Caudata; family Ambystomatidae; genus Ambystoma; species Ambystoma mexicanum. The sequence continues at coordinate 671,578,121 of NC_090936.1, forward strand.
AGACAAAAGAAGGTGCGTTTAAAGACATTGGGCAACTTTATTACTCACGTGCCATTACTCCTTCCCACGCCGAATCCAGTGGGTATTCCAGCACCCTTCAGCTTCTCTAAAGCTCCGAACATGATAAAAAAGCAAGATAAAAGGGACAGTTAGTGTGCATCGTGAAGCAGGCTACAAGCGCTTACTTACGTGCTTCCAGGCGCTTCTATTCCTCACGCGGGTTCGATCCTCAACTCTCATTAGCCTGCCATCCGCCATCGCCGGAACCCTGCAAAACAAGAGATATCATTACAAAAGACTTTTAAGACATTTGAAGTGCCCAGAACTTACCGTTCGTGCAGTTAACGACGGACAGCAGTCCTCTGAGGTCAAGAGGCCTGCACCCTTATCCAGTGAAGAAACTGGTTACGGCACCCTGCCCCGAGGCAGATGGAGAGCTCGGCGTTCACTTACCTAAGACATCTTACTCTTCGAGTCAGACATACAGTGCACAGAGGTCCAGCCCAAAGAGCCAACCGTGTGTTACACATCACCTTTGAAGATACAGCATTCACCCAGTCAAGACCGGCGCCTCTGCGGGAATCAGGTGAGCGTTACATTTCCCCTGTAGTAAATTGCAACAGCAAGTGGAGGGGAGTTATCCTCTTGAGCTACACAGATCTTGGTTATTCTTTTGAACTTTTGTTTGGTGGAAATAATTTGGGGAAGGGAGCCATTGCCTGGAACTGTGAACATTATACATTTGGAACACTTGTTGGATTTATATTTTTTTGTTGAACCCTTAGCACCTTAAGAGTTACTTTTAGAGTGTGAAGGCTACGATAGGATATTTTGCAAACAGGACATTTTTGCTTTGGACATTTTGGCACAGGACAGGCCCACAGTGTTCACTTGAGGTAGGGAAATACCTCGATCAGGGACAGTGAGGCCTTTTCCAACCCCTTTATTATTTAATAAAAGTTTATGGCAAGCACCATGAGTCCTCTTTGATCATATCCCATTCCTTGCATCTCACAGTAAATGAAGGGAATGATGAAGCTGGCATTGCTACAATATCTCTATGTAAAGCAGGAAGATATTTCTTCTAGAAAATTACTATGGGCCTCCTTACTCATAAACCCCAGTAATGAGGGCTGCAAACGTTCTTAATTCCGTAAAAGACAGAAGGCTTAGACCAGCCATATTTCCGTTAAGAGCAACAGGGAGATGGGCAGGTGTAGACCAGTATGAGATGGATTGCCTATGTGTGTGTGGGGACACTTATTACAAAAAGGAAGTAATATCCACCACGCACCATAACAAGGAAAGGAAGTGATTTTGTGCTCTATTGTTGCTAAGAAAACCCTTGGTTTTTTACTCTTAGGGCTTCATTATCTTAATAGTTTAAAAAAAGACTCCTTTGGTTAAGTGAGGTCGCCAATATACTTCCATTCTATACCGTGGCAGAAATTGTTCATGGTATTTCAATAGGCTACGTTTTAGAAATATTTTGCTGTTCTACCCTGCCATAACCAATTTTAAAATAATGTACAAAATTGATGTGTATGAACTAAGAATTTTGTTTTTAGAACATAAGCGTTTATTTTTATTACCACTATATGTTTTTTTATTGTACTTTGAAGTGAAACACTGATAAAGTACATTGATTAACTAGTAGAATTTCAGTTGTTTGATGAACTAAGTATTGAGGTGCTTACAGATAAAAACAGAGTATACACTATTATTGGGAAGCACCATGAAAACAAGGTCAAGAAATCTAATATTGAGACAGACTCTGAGAAACAATTTTAAGTGCTTTCATTTTGAACATAATGCATGAGGGACAACAAACCCCCCAAAACATCTAGTCTGCTTGAGTTAGCACAACCAAAATGGGTAGAGAGCAGTAATAACTGGGTTTAGTCCCCTCCATACTCTACACTTGCCAAACTAGTGTTCTACTATTCCACCATCTCCCGGGTAAGTCACCAGCAATATCCTTTTGGGCCTTTCCGAGTCATCATAAAATAGGGCACTTAAGTCAAATAAAGTGAATGAAAATGCTATCTGTGCCACAAAGTAAACTTGATTCCACAAAACGCACATCAGAGCTAGATTCATACAAGGTTTTATTTACACAATGGGGCACTAAAAATGCAATGGGTCTTAAAAGAGTTGACAGAGTCAGTAAACCTCTTCTGTCAATACGTGATGGGGACCTCTCTCAGCCTCGGGTGGGAGGCCTACCAGCGAGAATGCCAAAGCCATTATTTGCCCAGAGGTGGAAGGTGGCAGTTAGGAGAGCTGCAAGCCCTGTCCCTTCTTTTTGTTCCTTCTTGTTTGACACCACTACCACCTTATTTTGCCCAATTCCACGATGCTCATCAATCGGTCTAGGTCTCTCCCAGCACATTGCAAGACCCCCGCGGAGGGGAGAGGGAGTACCCGACTAGATGAGAGTGTTAGACCTCCAGGAGGCAGAAGTCTTCAGCAAGCAGAATGATCCCAGCTGCATAGGCATGCAGAGCGCCAACAGCGCGTGTATTTGGGTGAGGTCAAGGAAGGAGAAAGACCGAGACCAGGCGAGGAATTACAGCAGGGGAGGCCATGGTGGAGAATCGTTGCAGGAGTTTACAAGGTGAGGTAATGGATACTGTGATAAAGGTATGTAGTGTTGTGAGTGTACGTGGAAGGTGTGAGAGTAAGACTGATGGAGCAGGAAGTGTCTGATAAGCAAAAGGGGATGGTGAAAGGATGGTGACGGTGAAAGAAGGTGTGGGAGAGGGAACAAGTTACTTACCTGTAACTGTTGTTCTCCAGCATGGGTCTGGCATGGATTCACATGCTCATGAATATTCCCCGTCGTCAGGCTGGGAATCCTCGGTAAAGAAAAAATCAGTATCAGTTTTGTTTCTGATCTGTCTTTCGTAGTAGTAACCAATCACTGATCTCTGCGTCATACTGACCACAGCTAATGACTGCCCTCTACCTAAGCCCCGCCTCTGGCAGCCATCTTCAGATTTGGTAGCACGTGAAGTGGCAGTATGACCAAGTGAAGAGCCGCAGAGGGGTAGGCGGGAGGGTTCGCATGTGAATCCATGAGAGACCCATGCTGGAGAACAACAGTTACAGGTAAGTAACTTGTTCCTTCTCCAGCATGGGGTCTGGCATGGATTCACATGCTCATGAATAAAGAATACATAGCAGTACACACATGCACAACCACGGGAGGTGGCAAAGGCTCAACATTAAGCATTACATCAAACTCAACATTAAGCAATTCTTACCTCCTCACCAGGCTCACCTTAAGCGAACAGGTTGCGCAGCACTGCTTGGCCGACCCTGGACTCCTCCCTGGAATCCCGATCGAAACAGTAGAATTTCGTGAAGGTGTGCGTCGACCTCCACGTAGCAGCCCTGCAGATGTCCAGCAAGGGCACACCAGATAGGAATGCCGTGGTAGCTGCGATCGCTCTGGTGGAATGGGCTCTCGGACAGCCAGGCAGCGGTCGGTTTGCCAACCAATGACAGTACATGATACAGCCGGAGAGCCATCTGGAAATGGAGGCCTTTGAGAGAGCCTTCCCCTGATTGACAGGTCCAAAGTTCACAAAAAGTTGGGACGTGTTCCGAAAACTCTTTGTGCGGTCCACGTAGAACTTCAGCGCTCTAGCCACATCCAGCGAGTGCAAAGTCCTTTCGGCCGGCGACGAAGGCGACGGGAAGAAAACAGGCAACACCAAGGGTTCGTTGAGGTGGAAGTCCGACGGCACCTTGGGCATGAAGGAGGGGTGCGTCCTGAGCACTACCCTCGTGTCGTGAAAAGTCAAGTACGGGGGCTTGCAGGAAAGGGCCTGGATCTTTCCCACTCTTCGTGCGGAGGTAATGGCCACAAGAAACGCTGTTTTCCACAACAAGAACTTCAACAGAGCGGAGTGCAGAGGCTCGAATGGAGGTCCCATGAGCTTGGTCAGCACCACGTTGAGCTCCCACGCCGGGGCCGGAGCCTTCACCGGCGGGAACGATCTGAACAGTCCCTTCATGAATTCTTTCACTAGACGATGAGACCACAAAGACGTCCGCCCCGTGGTTCTGGTGTATCGGGAGATCGCAGCAAGATTAATCTTGATGGACGCGTGCGCCAGTCCAGCCTTGGCCAGCGTCAGAAGGTACGGCAGTACCAGGGGAGCCGTAATCCGTAGAGGGTTAATCTTCTGTGCGTGGCACCAGACAGAGAACCTCTTCCATTTGTGTCCATAGCATTTAAGAGTTGAGGACGCCCTGGCCTTTCAAGAACCTCTCTGCAGTCGGCCGGTATGTCGTATCATCCAAACTCTAACGCTGCAGGAGCCAGGCCTGCAAGTTCAGCGACTTCGGGTCGTGATGGAGGATGGCGCCTCCTTCCCTGGAGAGAAGATCCGCGTCCACTGGCAGCTTGATTGATGGGGACGCCGACAAGTCCAGAAGGTCCGGGAACCATATCTGCCTCGGCCACGCAGGTGCGACGAGGATCATCCTGCACCGTGACCTCTGAGCTGGTTGATGAGCCTGATCAGTAATGGCAATGGAGGGAACGCGTATAGAAACAGGCCCTCCCAGGGGAACGAGAAAGCATCGCCCATGCTCCTCGGCTGGGGAAACCTGCTGGAGAACCTCCGGCACTTGGAGTTCGTCGCCTTCCCGAACAGATCGATCTGGGGTGTGCCCCACCGTCGGAATAGGCGGTCCACTAGATCCTGTCGTAGTTCCCACTCGTGGCACGAGCGCAGCTCTCTGCTGAGCGAGTCGGCGATGGTGTTTTTTATCCCTGCCAGATGAAACGGCACCAGAAACATCCCTTGGGCGACTGCCCAATGCCACAGATCCTGCGCCTCCTTGGACAGGGCTGGGGATCTGGTACCGCCCTGCTTCCTGATGTAGAACATGGTGGTGGTGTTGTCGGTGAAGATCCTCACCACCTTGCCCTTGAGGGACGGAAGAAAGGACCTGAGGGCCCAAAACACTGCACGGAGCTCCAGGACGTTGATATGAAGGGACTTCTCCGTCGGAAGCCAAAGGCCTCTCGCGTGCAGATTTTCAGTGTGCGCTCCCCATCCTTCCAGGGAGGCATCCGTGGTCACTGTCTCCTGGTGGCTGGGGGTCTGGAAGTCCATGCCCGCCGTCAGATGCGCGCGGGTGCCGCACCACCGGATCGCTCGTCGGAAACTCTCGTCGAGTGTGATCCTCTCCTCGAAGCTGCCCGTCGTCTGGATCCAGCGTGCGTCCGGGAACTCCTGCAACGGGCGCATCCGGAGCCTGCACAGGCGGATGAGATAAATGCAAGACGACGACATTCCGAGGAGGGACTTGATGGACCTCACCCTGGCCGCGTCCGCAACCAGCATCCGCTGCACCTTGCCCAAGATGGCCCTCGTCCTTTCCTCCGACGGAGAGGCCAGAAGCGACAGTGTGTCGAGCTTCGCTCCCAGAAACAGTGCGTCTTGCGCGGGCACCAGGTGGGACTTGGCGTAGTTTATGGAGAATCCCAGGTCCGTGAGCAGTTGGACGGTCCTTGCCGTGTGCTCCACGGCGAGCTCCTTCGTCTTCGCTCGGATGAGCCAGTCGTCCAGGTAGGGGTAGACGTGGATCCCCTCTCGGCGCAGCTGCGCCGCCACCGGTGCGAGGCACTTGGTGAACAGCCTGGGTGCCGACCTCAATCCGAAGGGAAGGGCTCTGAACTGGTAGTGACGCCCTTGGACCACAAACCTGAGAAACTTTCGGTGTCCCTTTAGGATGGGGATATGGAAGTAGGCATCCTCCAAATCCAACGACGACAGGAAATCGCCCTCCTCCAGTTGACCCAGGACGTGTTGGAGGGTGACCATCCAGAACTTCTGTGCCTTGATGAATTTGTTCAGTCGTCGTAGGTCCAGGATGGGACGCCATCCTCCCGTCTTCTTCTTCACGAGGAAGTATCTTGAGTAAACTCCGGAGCCCCGAAGCCTCTTTGGGACGAGCTCGATGGCGCCCTTCCTGAGCATCGCCTTTACCTCCAAGAGACGTTGAGGGACGTGATGTTCTTTCCTGGCCACAGGGGGGACGCACGGGCACCTCTTTAGCAACTCGAGCGCGTGACCCTGTGCTAGGGCGTCCAGCACCCAACGGTCGGTGGAGATGGACTCCCACACGCCGACGAAGCTCGCCAGCCGGCCTCCCACCGGGGTGCTTCGGTGGGGGCCCGACCCCACGGCCGGTTCAGTCCTGCTTCGACGAGGCTTTGCCGCCTTGTCCTCCTTGGCGACGACAGCGGGGTCCGCCTGACTTGCCTCGTCCCCTGTAAGCTTCCTGTGACGACGAATGGGCCGCTTGACGGTAGGTGGAATATCCGCCGCTGGAACCTTTGGAGGCACCCTGTTTGCCTCCGCCGCTCCGAAAGGGCGGCCGCCGTTGCTGGAGAACCCCAAGAGCCCGGGCCGTCTCCGTGTCCACCTTGATGGCTTGAAGGGAATCGACCACTGTTTTCCCAAACAGGTTGTTTCCGTCGAACAGCATGTCCAAGACTCTGGTCTGCACGTCCTGACGGAAGTCAGTAGCCTTGAGCCATCCACGCCGCCTAAGGCACACGCCATTGCCCAACTGACGAAATCCAGTGTCAGAGATGTCCGTCGCAATCGTAATGGCGTGGTCCGATGCCACCTCTCCTTCCTGCAAGATCTCTAGGGCTTCCGCCCTCTTGTCGTCTGGTAGGAAGTCCAGCAGGGGGGCCAGTTTGTACCACAACTCCCTGTCGTAGCGGGCTACGATAGCCAAGGCGTTGGCCGCCTTAATCGTCGTCGCTGCCAACGAGATGACTCTGCATCCCATCGTGTCTAATTTCTTTCCCTCGCCGTCCGGCGAGGAGGTTGACGAAGAGGCCGCGCCCCCCCGCTTTCTTCCTGGCCGCCGCGGAGACGACCGAGTCCGGGGTCGGCTGTGCCCAAAGGCACAAGGGGGCCGCGTCCGGGACACGGTACTTCTTCTCGTACCGATCCCTTCTAGCCAGCGTCGTGGATGGGTTCTTGAGGAGGGCGAGGCCCTCATCCCAAATGTGATCTAGTAGAGGTACAGCGAGGACCGTCTTCCTCTTGGTCTCACGCCGTTGATAAAGGAAACCTTCCTTCTTCTCTTCCGGGCAGAGCTGGAAAAGCTTGGATGCCCTGGCGATCATGGAGTGAAACGATCCAATCTCGTCGGGCGGGGAAGCCCGGGTGGGAGGTGACGACGGGAGATCCTCGTCGTAAACCTCGTCGTCTGTACCCGTCGCGGCCGTGTCAGTCCCCGTACCATCCCCACGGGTCATGGACGGGGAGGAGGGCTGAACAGGGCGCGATGGCTGAAAAGGAGGTGGAGGATGAATCCTTCTTCTCTTAGGGGGAGGGCTCCCAGAAGGGCCTGGCTCCGGGTCCCCCGTCGGGAGCGGTTCCTCCGTTGGTGGTAACGGCAGTCTCGTCCTTATCTCCGAGCATAAGGACTGTATAGCCAACAAAATGGCCGCCGAGTTGTCTTGCTGCACTGGTTGAGGGAGATCCGACGAGCGATCAGGAGCCCCGTCGGCATCCTCGACGCCCTTGTCATCTTCCACGTCGGGGTCCCTCCCGACAGGATGGCCTTCTTCCACGCCAGAGCCGTGGCCTAAGACTTCGAACATCTCCTCCTCAGAGGTTGAGGCCGAGTCCACGACGACCCCTGCCCCCCCTTTTTCTTCTCCGTCGGAGTTTTCACGGGGGTCCTGTCGATGGGCATGAAAGAGGACTCCCTCTGTGGTGGCAGGGAGATTCTGGGCCCCGGGGTCGCCACCACTGGTGTAGCCTCCGCAGGCTGAGCCAGGCCCGTCTCGATAGAGGCCTTGGCCGGATGGATCAAGGCTTTCACCAGTTTAGGTGCGCTCACCGCCTTCTCCTTGGGGGGAGGGTCACCACCTCGCTCCCCCTCCGACGGGGCCTTAGGGCACGACCGGGGTCTCTCCAGGAGTTTCGCCGGGTGCTCGGCCTTCCTCTTACCCGAGCCAGAGCGTTGGCTCGTGGTTGATGGCGTCGGGGAGGACGCGCCCTGCCTGGCGCCCGTAGAGCCCGACCATTTGGCGCTCCCGGTGCCAGCGGACTCGCGGTGCTTGGCCTTCTGTTGGACCCCCGTCGCCGGGGCGCCCTCAAAGGTCTTCTTCTCGCCTGACGGGCTATTTCCCTCCAGCCAGTTGGCGAGATGTTGATGGCGGTCCTTCATTGTCCGCTCCGACATATTGCCGCAAAACGCACAGTCCTTCTCCACGTGCGTCTTGTCCTCATGTAGGCAGTAAAGGCAAAGGGAGTTTTCGTCCTCCTTGAAGACATTACGAAGCTGGCATCCAGGGCAGACCCCGAACAGCTTTCCGGGCGTTGAGCTTCCCTTCTCCTGGGCCATGTCCGAGATGGGCCTGAGAAACTTCTGGAGTCCTCCAAAAGCGTGGCTTGACGAAATCTTCACCCTTGAGGGGCGTAGACGAATCCGACATGGGTCCCCGTTGATCGGATGAAGAAACGGTGGAGCTTGAGGCTCTTTTGACCGAAAAAAGATAATTTTTTGAGAAAAAAAACGTGAAAAAATAGCACTAACGCTCGAGAGCAATAGCACAAGGATCCCAACACTTGAACATGCGGTAAAAATCTGAAGATGGCTGCCAGAGGCGGGGCTTAGGTAGAGGGCAGTCATTGGCTGTGGTCAGTATGACGCAGAGATCAGTGATTGGTTACTACTACGAAAGACAGATCAGAAACGAAACTGATACTGATTCTTTCTTTACCGAGGATTCCCAGCCTGACGATGGGGAATATTCATGAGCATGTGAATCCATGCCAGACCCCATGCTGGAGAAAGGGGGGTAGTATTGAGGAGAGAGATGTAATGATAGAGAGGAGGGACAAGCAGTAGAAAAGTGGACAGACGGGTGGTAGTAGTAATGTGGAGAAGGGAGTAGTAGTATTTCTGACAACAGCAGTAATGGGTTTGGGGAACTCCTTCCGGTGGAAGGGAACATGATGGGTCTTGGCAAAGGTGTAGTCCATTTAATTTACGGTTGCCCCTGAATCCACTGTCAATTTGGTGAACAAAGGGTGTAAGCCATTTCCAAACAAGGAAGTTTCAATGCAGACATTAACTTTCTTTCTCTCTTTCATGTAGGACCATGCATCCTGACCACTCATTCCATTGGCCTCAATTACGGGCAAGTCTTGGCATTTCCTACCTTCTTAATGAGCTGCTTGGGACAGAGGCGGATATCATGGCCTGAGTGCTGGGACGGATCCTTAAATGTTGTCACTTCTCCCAGAGGGAAGCCCCTTCTGTTAGGCAGAATCCTGTGCAGTTCCCTTGGGGAACACTGCATAAAGATTAAGATTACAGGAGTAAGCAGTAAACCCAATTGGTAGCAGTCTGCACCACCCAGATTTACCTGGTAGCTGTGGCTGAGCAGTCAGGCTTCTCTCAAGAAGAGTAGGGCAGTATATAGAGTATACACAAAAGGGCTAAAAACACAGTAGAGCAAACAAACACTGACCAGAGCTTTGTATCAAAAGTATATAATTATTTATTTAAAACACACTTTAGGCAATATACTAGCACTCTAAATCAAAAGCAAGTTAAAACACAGTCAGGTAAAGTACACACACCTCCCTTGATAACTATCAGACAAGTCAGAGTTAAAACATCACAGTTTGTTAAACAGATGTGAGCGCATAACCTGGTGGCACTCCAATAGTTCAGTTAAAGGGAGAGACAAAGGCAGAGGACAGAAATAAAACAGATCCCAACACTTTTAGGAGTTCTCAGCAAGGGAATAAAGGCAGTAAATACTGTAGAGCCAAAGTTCATAGGCCAGGCCCACTTTAAAGGGAGCAAGGCGAAATGTGCCCAGGATCACACGGTTTAAAATGCACAAAAAGTCTTTGCAGAATGTTCAAAAGAGGTTGGGGTGATTCAAGAAGGTAAAGTTAGAAGGTCTGGGGCCAACCCAGTTGGCAAGCCAAGGATTTAAGGGTCACCTTGAGCAAACCGAAGAAAGGGAGGCCAGTCAGGACACAGTACCTTTAACAGAGAGGTGGCTCCAGCGGTGGCAGTTGTTCCTGGCAGTGGTTGCAGTTTGTTTCAACCAGGAGAAGAGAGGATCTTGTTGAGGAGGAAACGTGGAGTCATTGCACTGCACAGGGATGAAACCAGCCACAGAGTTCGTCAATAAAAGGTGCGTTCCTTTTATTCGCGGTCAAAGTGGTGAAGTTTGGCTATCCGGCAGCCGGGGTGCTTGGCACGGGCGATTCGACCAAGAGAAGTCTTTGGAAGGCGAAAAGGGCGAACTAGTTCGTCCCACCAGCTCAGAGGAAGAAGACTTGTCCAGCAGAAGATCTTCTCTTGTCGTCGGGAAAGTGGTGAGGTAGTTGCAGCAGGGCTTCACCGGTGGTCTCGTCGTTGCAGATGGCTCAGCTTCTTCCCTCTTTGGATTCCTAGGTCCTGTGGTGACTTCTGAAGTTCCAGTCCCAAAGGCGCTGCTTTTATGCAGAAAAACCCCCATTCATCAGCGTAGCTGTCAATCACACATGCTAAGTGGTGAGCCGGGCGTCTCACCACTGGGCCAATCAGAGTAGAGTGCAACTTGGGTTGCCGAGGCAACGCAGTCCAGGGTGCCAAATTCCCCCCTCCAACTTCCTGTGGAACCCACACTGAGTGGCACCATTTGGAGGGATTCTCTGGAGAAGCCCGCCAAAAAGTGGAACAAAGGGCTCGACCTTGGTCGGAGTTACAGAGACAGACATGAACGCCATTTTATAAAGGAGTTCTGGCAAAAAGACCCAACCTTTAATTTAATATTAAATAAATAAACCAGCGGTATCTTTAACATTGCACCAAAAAGTGGTGCGTTTAAAATCAATGGGAAAATCCCATACAGAATATTCTGGTGGAATATTTCACGTGGTAACCACTGCCACCAGCCAGAAACTCGACAAGGGGGGGACTGGACAGTGCCCCCTTGAAAACAGACCCAGGGGCAATATAACCCCTTCCAGTACTTCCACATGATGGTTTGTACTGCTTCTGTTCACAATTTAGGACTAGTAACGTCAATGGTTATTTTACATGCCCTGGGAGACAGTAGTCAGTCCCAGGGTATGGAGTCTATGATTGGGGGTCACTATGACACCCCTGTGTTACTGCACTGAGGGTACTGTGTAACACACACATAAAAAATAGATGATACCCTATGGAGCAGAAAGAAAACCCCATAGCCCATAAGCACACAAAACAGTCAGAGACATACCTCAAATCATGCCCAAGAGTGGGAGTAAAAGAGTCTCACTCTTAGCAGGAGAAAAAATCAAACCGCACAAATCCAGCAAAGCTGCTAGGTGAATCACTAGGTTTGGGAAATTAGCCTTATAAGAGAATTCTCCCTAACACCTTCCCATGAGGCCAGGGTGGTGAGACCCCTACCAAATAGTCCATCTGCGGGTGGTACAAAATGGGAGGATCTCATGGGTAGACACACCCCCTCTGGGGACAGGCATGGCCATCTAAGGGAAACTCAGTATGACACCACTCACCCAACATCCTCACATCTTTTACACCCACCTCTATGCTACACACCTGTGTAGGTCTGCAAAACTAAGAGCTATACACCTACTGAGACGGGGAGGAGAAGGGCTGACTGGATTAACACCACCAATGGAAACACAGACCAGAACGACGCCTTGGGTTGGGACTAACAGCACCCTGAGAGCCAAGATAGCCGGGTTCAGAGTTTTTTTTACTGCTGAACTGCTTGGTGCCGTCTTTCAAGAGCCTTTTCAACACCTTCGAACCATCAGGACCCTCCGGTGCTGCCTTTTGCACTCTTGAATCTCTGATTTGCTCGCACATTTCCAAGAAGTCTGGTTCGGCACTGTCGGACCACCAAGAACCACAAAAAGGTACTATTGACTGCTAACTGCCCCCTTGGGCCGTTTTTGGGTCAGAGAAACTGGTTACGTCACACATACAAACCTATCATTTTAAAAAACATTGTGATTCTAACTTACCTTACAGCCCAGATTGGTTACTCCGTGTGCTGCATCTTGCTATCTTTGCTTATTCAGTGTTCTTTCCTCAGGGGTGGGTTTTGTGTCTGTGTTTCTAGTTTGCCAATATTGTACATGGTGTGTTTAATAGAAGTATTTATATTTTTATAGAATCTTAATTGAACATTGCTTTATTTTGGACTGTTATACTGCACTGTTTGGGTTGCTACTGAACCACAGTCAGACGACCCCTCCTGAGAGTATACAGCCTTACCTCAGACCACAAAAGGCAAAGAAAGTATATCTTGCCGGCTCCTGGTTTGTAGTAGTGCGAGTGCTGAACAGGACAGAAGTCAATTGAATACATGTAAAGCTCTGAAGTGATTAAATAATTAAAATGCAATTATAAAAAACTTACCAGAAGTTTGCTTTTTTCGCATTGAAGGATTGTAATCTGCAACGGGTCCCTTGTGGAAATAAATGTATACACAATATTTAGTCAATACACAATTCTTTTGTTTCTTGCATAATTTAAGCACATACGCAGCAAGTGGGAATGCTGTTATCTTAGGTAAAACACAGAATACAGCCTGGCACTTAACCAAGCAGAATTATTTCATGTAATTATAGTTTCAGAATCTACACAAATAGGTTTTTAGATTACCTCTATTACCTCTATGGAATGGAACCAAATGGGCTGCAATTGCAATTCAATAGCAACTCAAATTTCTCCCTCGCTCTCAAAACATTTACATTCAGACAGGCTGTGTATCTGAGCAGTCATAAGAATATTTTGGGTTGTAAACATAGATACACATTACATGTCGTCATGTAATTATAACATGAGATACAGATTTCAAAAGAATGACAGCCTCTAGATGATTCTCAAACAATGTGAATACACACACATTGGCAAAGCCGACAATGGTCCCATTTTCATCTTAAATTATATTTCCAGTATCCGTTACAGGTGTTAATCAGTACCCATACAGGCCAATGGCCACAGTCACTCACACTTTCCCATCGATTAGTGTCGTCAGTATCCATCAGTACCACGGACAATAAAAACTTCTCATATGGGATAGAGGAATGGGAGGAACACACCAATTCTAGACATGCACAATCAGGTCTTGGTCTCAGTAAGCAGCAGACAAATCCAGAACTCTAAAATCCATGTGATCATACACCTATGTGGAAATAATAGCATTTTCATGCCGTCAGTGCTAATGCTTCTCTGCCACTATCTACGTCAATATCACTGTCCACTACAAATCATTCACCACAGATACATTGTTAGTGGAAAACGGGCAGTTCAGGATTATGGCACCGGTACATATGCACTATAGAGATTCATACAATCAAAATGATTGTGCTATGAAACAGGACTATTAGAATTATCCTATTATCAAACGGGTCATAGATTTCTTGTACTAGTTACTCACAGAAGGGTAGCTGGTATTTTAACAGAGCAAAGGATCACGCCGGACATCAAAATCAAAACTCATGTACCAATCCGTCCTCATGCAGTTATATTGCCAGCACTACTGTATCTTCTAAATATTTGTGTGGTTTTAATTATTACATAATGCACAACATACACTTCGCTATAAATGGGCTACTCAGCAGGAATATATCCAATAACAAACCTACAAGAAATGGTTTATCATGCATTAAACAAATCAGTAATTTCATAAATATATCAGAGGGGAAACCCTAACAAGGTTTAACATGCACTCTTGCAGTGGGATTGGTGTAACGCTCTGGAAGTGCTGCAAAAGTATCCATCCTTAAGTCACTTGTTTTAGGAGCATAAAAAACGGGTATGGTTGCCCCGTTCTAGAAAATGTTCAGAGCCGCCCTCATGGATAGATTTTCCTCAGGTTTAGATGGACGCTCCTACAAACCAGGGAAGTCTAGCTGGGACGGTAACTCATTTATTTATTTGTATCACGCCGGTCAACCGCAGGCATCAGGGCGCAACACGAAGACAAATCAGACAACAAGGCGACTAACATGGAGACAGGACAATAAAAGAACAGTGATGTGGTTTTTGGTAGTTATTTAAAGAAGAGGGGTTTCAGCTTTTTCCTTAAGCTTAGAAGGCTGGTTTCTAGTCTTAGATCTACAGGTAGACTGTTTAATTTGATAGCTGCGGATATGGGGAAGGCTTTACCCATTCCATTGGATCTTTTGTGAGAGGCTCCTGTGATTTGGCCTCTGTTTTCTGATCTTAATGAACGGCCTGTAACATATCTAGACATTTTTGATTTGAGATATGCTGGAGCATTCCCATAAAAGGCATTTGTACACCGTCATGTCCTCCACTTTGAGCCAATGAAGTTCCCTTCTGTCATTACTAATGTGTTCAGCCTTGGGTTTCTGCTTGATAATCCTGATGGCATTATTTTGTATGTGCTGGAGTTTTGTGATACACTGTTTGTTTGCACTAAGCATTAGTGAGTTTCCGTAATCCAGCCGCGATAGTATAATTGCTCTGGCTATTGCCGTACAGTTCTCTTCGCTAATGTAGGGCTTTATAGCTCTTAATAGTCTGAGATGATACATGCAGTTTTTTGTAACATACGCAGTTTGAGCATCAGCACTCAGATGCCTCCATGATCATACCCAGTGTCTTGACCTTTCCTACAACCGGTATTGGGAGTTCCTTGATGTGGAAAGATTCGTATTGAGGGGTTAGTTTGGCTCGCGCTTGATGGGATCCAAAGATCATTCGCTACGTTTTCTTGCTGTTAAGGCATAACCAGTTTTGATACATCCATGATTCAATGTGGTTGTATGCTGATGTAAGTGAATTGCTGTCCTCTGCGTAGTTTCCACTTAGTTCCAATATCAGCTGGGTGTCGTCAGCATAATTGGCAAAAAAGACCTTGATGTTGTCCAGGACGTGTCAGAGTAGTCTTAGGTAAAGGTTGAACAGTAGGGACGATATGTTGGTTCCCTGTGGGACTCCGAAAAATAATGTCAATTGCGTAGGAGAATTTAGTCATTAAGGTCTGAATTTGATGCAGAACAACCCATGAAAAGGATTCAGCCTTGTATTTCTAAATAAACTGTTGCCTTGTGTAAAAAAACCTGAATAACATTAGAATTTTTTTTTTTTTTTTAAATCAGATAAAAGGAGGAGAGAGGTTTTTTCAAGATAAACAGGCCTAATTGGATGAATATTTATGACAACTGAATAATTAACTGAATTATAAGAGATTGAGGAAGGACCATACACTTCCTTTTTGAAACAAGAAGTGAAAATGCATATTGATCGTGCACAACCACACGGTTAGATTTTGGATCACGAAGCTTCATTTTTATAACCGGCAGCACCTAGAAATCCAGTTGTATATGTTAACTTAAATACATGAAGATGAGGTTTTTCCACCTTAAAGAGCAATTGTCTCCGGTATAGTTTCAGTTTTAGAGCCTTTGTCACAAAATGCCAATGTGTTTTTGAAAAAAAAATAGGGTCGCTATGATGAAGCCTTTAACTCAGAGATACATGTGATCATGGAATTTGAACATTTATACTTTGATGCCGACAACTCGTTTCTTATTGTTTAGATCAGGGGGTCAGAAACCTTTGGCTTGCCAGATGTTCAGTCAACAAAATCAATGGCTAGGCGATATGGCACACCTGTCCTTGGCAGTAACAGAGAACAGTCAGAGACAATGCTCTACAAATCAGGAAGACTATTAAAACCGAAACCAGGCTTGGTAATAGTGGGTTTAATAGCAAATAATATAGCATCATGTTAAAACTGAATTGGTACTGCCAATATTATATCAGGCCTGGTAGCTATCCACTCAGTGTCAATCTACACATTACATGGTAGGATTGTGAAAATATAAAGCAGCATATTGTCAAATTAATATGCAGTGGTATGTACAAAAGTAAAGTAAAGGCCAGATTATTTTGTACTCTTAAAAAAAGTACTTAACATTTACTGTTTTGTCCTTAGGCAAAGCGAAGAGGCTCAGAAAATAGCCTGCACTCTGTGATGCATCAGATGATGCATCACTTCTTTACCTATGGTAGCCTCTTCCCATGTAGCCAGGGGACAGCAGCCGTTTCCTGATCCTGGGTCCGGCTACATGAGGGCGGATCACAAGTGGGGAGAGGACCTTCAAGGGGGTGATGCATCATCGGCTGGAACATGGTATCCCCCTTTACCTTTTAGGGATACCCCTTCTGTTCCCAATGCCTTAATGGCTTATTGCCATGGCTCCCTTCCACCACCCAAAGAAACCAATACCGATATCTTCCCTTATGTTGTGCATAACTTTCCTAAAACTCACTACCATTCCTATGAAAGAACAAGTTACTTTCTTACCTGGTAACGTTCTTTCGATGGGGTGGTCCGACGACATATTCCATATCTATGACAGGTAATCACAGCAGCACAGCTGCGGTGATTACCTGTCAGATATGGAATACGTCGGAGGACCCAATCCCCTCGAAATTAAAGTACTGTGATGAGAAGGCTGCTTAGAGCAATGGAGATCACTGACAGCAAGAAGAACAGAACGCAGTCTAGTTGTGGAGAACCGCTGATAGGTGCCAGGACATTTAAAAGGCACATCCAGCATGGCTGGACGAGAGACTGCTGCCTGGAGAAGTCCCAAAGAGCCAAGACTGCCGAAGAGGAAGGAGAACGGGAGCGAGAGGACGACATGGGGAAAAGGACCCCCTTGTCACAAGGAAACCTTTCGTTGCAGCTCCGGCTTGGCTGGGGCTGGGGAACAGGGTCCCGGCGTGAGAAGCCAGCTGCGGAAGAGACTATGCCCGAGCAGTCAGAAATCAGGGGGAGAGCCAAACAAGGAGCAAGAGGCAAACAAAGCTGCCTCCAAGAAGTGCGATCCCGACCGGGAAGCAAGCAGCGAAGAAGCTGCCATCCATCGAAGGAACCCGAATGCCACAAAATGAAGTGAAGCATGACTTTCCAAATGCTGCGCACCAAAGAAATGGGTATGCTAAGGAAGAGACAGGTGCTAAATGTCCGGGAGGCTACGGGGAACAGTGAACAAATAAGAATAAAAGGGCGAGGGACCCCAAAGGAGATAATATGCCAGAGAACATGTAAAGAATGTTGGCAGTAAGGGAAACTAAGATTATAATGAAAATAGGCAGACGTTAAATGTGAAGCCCGCCACCGAATGTTGTTGTGAATCAAGTTTGCAAGTGCGTCAAGAGAGACATATGAAAAAGGCCTGGCATGAGAGCATACCAGGATCAGTGAAGTTTAGAAGTGTTTTAAATAAAGCTCATGAAAGAAAAGTCCTGGCACGAAAGTATACCAGGAAAAGTGAAGCATATAAATGTGTTGAATAAAGCTCATGAAAGAAAAGCCCTGGCAGGAGAGTCTACCAGGCAACCCCAAGTGTGCAAGCATTGTTCAATGAGGTATAAGAGAAAGGACCTGGCATGATAGTATACCAGGTGAAGCAGAGTTAATCAAAAATCCAAATCATTTTAATTGTTGCAGAGAAACTTTTAAGGAAGAATCATCCCGTTAAGAATTGGTGTGTTGATGAAAAGAAGAGAAAAAAGTCCGGGCATGAGAATATACCAGGTGAAACTGAGCTGCTTACTATACAAGTCACTTTTGAAGAGAAACGACCTTGCAGGAGAGTATACCAGGTCAAGCTGTGTTGCTTACTATACAAGTCACCTTTTGTTGTAGTTGTACAGAGTCATTTAAGGAGGAATCATACTCTTAAGAAGTGTTGTATTATTCAAGAGAAAACCTGGGGAAGGGAACACTTCCCTAGAATTCCCGGGTGTGATCGACCTGGGGGAAGGCAAAGGGACATAATGGCCAAAAGACAGAACAGACTTTGTGACACGCCCATTTTTGGCACTGGCCAACAGTCTTGAGCCAAGTGCTATAAACACAATGTGGTTTATTAAAAAGAAAGCAAAATACTTTAAAAGTAAACTGCTGCCACCAGTTCATCCTAGGCACACTTGTACAATCGCCCAAAATTCCTTAGAGGCAAAACAAAAGGACCCCTATGCACGGAACTGTAAGGTACTTGGCACATTGATATAAAATTACTGAAAATGGCATAGAGGTAGCCTAGTTTCCCTGTACTGACAGCCTGAAGGATGTGTCCATTTCCTCATAATAGATGAGCAGAAGCCCAGAGGAGTGCAGCTGAAGGCTGTGCTCCACTGGAAACGCCAGGTTAGGTTAGCCAAACAAAAGCAAAGTTTTGGGGGCGGTCCACAAATGGAGGGGAAATTGCACCCAATGGAAACCTTTCTTAACAACTAGCAACCAAGCTGACAATAGGACACCAATAGGTTTATGCCAGGATTACTGTTGTGCCTCCAATTTAAGAGTTCTCACACTGTTCATGTGAAGATTAGCCATGCCTCATACTTGTATAGAAGAATTATGGAGATTAGTCATTTGTCACATCAGATAGGACTGTGTAGATTACCCACATAGAAGTAATTCGCGAGTAGCCAAAGCACTAACCACCCGCTTCTACCTCCTCAAAAACACTACCCAAACTCTCTACATGCCCACTGGTCTAGCAAACCTATACCCTAACACAAACCAAATACAAGCAACACACTTACAAACTAACCCAGACACTGGACCTTATCCATACGGACACAACAAGCCAGTGCACACACCCTTATAAACCTGCCAATCTAGCCTTAAAACACACATACACAGCCCAACATGACTAACAGCCACACAGAAAATTCCCAAGGCATTGGGCCTTACCCATATGGATACAAGCCAGTGCACGCAACCTACCATTTGCTAGCCACACACACAGATGCCAATTTCTCCTGGTTCTGGACCTATCCTACTACTGGTGGGCACGACCACACCAGGTGAAGAAAGTCTGCTCCCGGCGCCCCACATCTATTGCATTCTGCTGATATTGTGTCTCTTGGGGCGTGTAATTTCGCTGGTGTATGGTATGTTTGATGAAGGCAGTTAAAGTGGATCTGCTTGAGTCTTGTATTGATCGCTACCTTTTGGGTGAGATTCAGTGTGTAGGTCCATTCGTTTTCCATCGCTTTTTCCCCCATCTCCGTTTGGCTCCTAAGCAGGTCGATTTCTGTTCGCTGAGGAGGGCTCTGTATGTGTTGGCTACCAAGCGTCCATCTCCTTGGGCTTGAATAGTATTATGCAGAAGTGGCCATACTGGCGGTCATCGCAGAAAGTTCGGGATAGTTGCTTGTAGTGAGTGCCGCAGTCTAAAGTATATGAAGGTGTCGAGAGCGTTGGTACTTCCTCTGTCTTGAGCTTGTTGTAGGGACAGGAATGTGCCGTCCGGAAAGAGATCGTTCATAGTGTGCAGCTGTAGTTTTTCAGTCCAAAGTTTGAAAATGTTTTCAGCTGTGATGGGGATTCCCGGGATGTGTTTTATCAGGAGAATCTGGACGTGACTGCTTTTTTGAGCCATCTTTCTCCAAATTGAATATGTCGTGGTGACAATGTCATGGACGATAGGGTGGCTGGAAATTGGCCGAAGATAATGGCGCGGAGGAAGTATGGCATTGCAAGCGCCCTCTCCACCTGGACGTGGGGCCTTATGAAGTGTGTTGCATACCAGTGGCTGAGGAATTGGGCTTGAGCTGCCCATTAGTATCGTTCCATATCAGGGAGAGCCAGTCCCCCCCTGTTGTGTTGATAAAGTCAGTGTGGTATAGGCTACTCTCGCCACCTTGCCCGCCCAGGTGAGGTCTAGGATCATACTCTTGATATGCCCCAGGAACTTTTGTGATAGTAGCAGAGGGATATTTGAGAAGAGGTACAACAATTTCGGTAGGACGATCATGTTTACTAATGATATTCTGCCCCAGAGGGTGAGAGGTAGGGATTTCCACCTATCAATTTTCAATTGAATGCTGTCTATTGCCGTTTCTTAATTCTTGCACATGCTAACTTCTCTCATTCTGGACATATAGATGCCTAGGTAAATCACACGTGAATGTTGCCATTGGAAGCCGAAGTCGTCGACGAATTCGGTGGTGGTGTCGATAAGTCGAAAGATCACCGATTTGCTGTTATTAATTCTCAATTCCGAGAAATGGCCGAATTGGATCACCGCCCTCATCACCGAATTTAGGTTCTCGTCTGCATTTCAGAGAAATAAGGCAACATCGTATGCGTATAGGGAGATGATCATCTTATGTGGGCCCCTATGGAGGTGGTGCATGCGTAGATCGAAGGCCAGAGGTTCCATTACTAGTGGGAACAATAGTGCAGAGAGTGGGAAACCTTGTCTGGTTCCTCTTTTTGGATGGATGTCGGCTGACCGGACAACTCCCCCCAAGTATGATGTTAGATGTTGGCTTTTTGTAAAGTAGTGACACTAGGCCTTCTCAGTGTCTAGTAGCACCGCCACCGCCTGGCATTCTGGGTCAAGGGCCTCTATTGCTCCGAACATTCTCCTTATTCCATAGGAGGTGTTCCTACCAGGTATGAAACCAGCTTGGTCAGCTAGTACCATTGCGGGCATGATGGGTAGTAAGTAATCTCTGTTGGGATTTTTGCAAAAATGTTGTTGTCCAGATTTATCAGAGAAATTGGTCTGTATGAACCGCACTCATTTGGGGGCTTTGCCTTGTTTATGCAGAAGAATTATATTAGCCATGAGTTGGTGGTAGTTGGTTGTTGACTAGGGCCTCTTCATAGACCTCTAGCAGCAGTGGGGCAAGAAGGTCTGCGTAGAATTTGTAAAATTCGCTGGATAGGCCATCAGGGTCTGGTGTTTTTGTATTGGGTAAGTTTTTAATGGCTTCTAGTATTTCTTCAAGAGCAATGGGTGCTTTCAGTGGTTCTTTGAGTTCCACGTCTGTACAGTATAGTTCAACCGTGTCTAGGTATCGTTTTAATTCAGCAGGAATTGCGGAGTAATTTGAGTCGTACAGATTCTGATAAAAGCTGCAGAATGTTTCGGAAATATCAATCACGGAGTGGACGTTGTTGCCTGCTTGATCAATCACTGATTCAATCAGTGTGGGCTTTCTATCGGCCTCTACGTGCCGCGCTAGTAGTGCCCCAGGCTGTTGCCCTTTGCCATACTGGCGTATTTTATGGTGTCTTTCTAGGAACTTTACTTCCCTTTCTGCTGTGATTTGGACCAGCTCCAATTCTTTCTTGATGTCCGGCAGAGTCTGTGGGGTGCTGCCATTAAGGAGTGAGCTCTCGAGTTCTTTCAGTCGGGCTTCGCTACAGTTCAATTCTCCTCTTATCAGTTTGAGGATTCCACATTCTTTAGCTATGCAGACCCCTCTGACGATGCATTTTAGGGTTTCCCACAATGTCCCAGCCGAGGACACCGAACCCTGATTAATGTCAAAAAGACTTTATTTCTGTGCGGAGTTCTTCTGCAAAGATGGTCTCTTGTAACTCTCTGGGATTGAATCTCCAATGAGGCTTGGTTTTGTTTGCTTGTGTTGTACTGCACTCTAGGGTCACCATGGAGTGATCTGACAGCGATCTTGTGAGGATACAGCATTCGCCCCACTGGAGCCAACTGTGAGAGTGGACACCAAAAGGTAGTCTAGTCTCAAATTGGTCTTGTGGCCCCAAGAATGAAAGGTGTAGTCTCGAGTGTTTGGATGCCTATCTCTCCAGATGTCAACCAGGTCATAGGCCTTACAAATTTCGGTGATTTGCAGGCTCGCTTTAGAAGGGGCTGATGTTGTGTTATGAGACTTGTCTTTCGTTGGGTTGAGTGTCGTGTTAAGGTCTCCGCCCCATAGAATCGTGGTCCGTCTGTTAGTATCCAAGTGAGTCATTACCCAATCAAAGTTGTTGGGACTGTCTACGTTCGGACCGTATGAGTTCACCAGTGTAACATCCTCTCCATCGATTGTACCGGGTACCAAGAGCGATCTGCCTTTGGTGTCTTTTTTTTCTGAGATCAATCTGAAGTTAGTTGTTTTATTGATAAGGATGGCCACTCCTCTGTCGTATGATGAGAAGGAGGCGAAGTAGCGGTGGCATCCCCAGTCTTTTGCCCAGGGGTGTTCAGTTGACAGGCGAAGGTTGGTCTCTTGGATGAGAGCTATGTCAATCTTGTGCCGACGTAAATACTGCGTTACCTTTCTTACTTTGGTTGGCTGATTGCCTCCCTTGTTGTTCCATGTGGCTACGTTGAAGGCATAGTCGTTTTTTTCCTTTGTGCAAGCAAGTTTTTCCGATTCGCTGATGGGACGTGGTGATGGTGGAGCTTGTTGTGATGGTACTGGGTGGAGTATGGTCCTTCGGCGGGTGGCGCATGTGGGTAACAACGGGTTCCGTGAAACTTGTGAAACCTGAACTTGTGTAAAATCCCCTCCCGTGTCTCGCGAGCAACCCCCAACTTGCTTGACGCTTTATCCCCCCCCCCGGACATATAACTGGTAAACTTGAACTTTGCTGTGCTAGGGGCGCTTGGATCCTCCCAAGTCGCCTGGCCTTGGGGTGCTTAACCCCTACAATGTGTTCCGGTGGAATTGTCTTTTGATTTGGCCATATTCTGCTGACTTTCTTTGCCTATGGTGGGTTTCTCTGTGCCCTTTCCCCTCCGAGTACGTGCTTGGTTGTTCTCGGATGTACCGCAGCCTACCTGGTCGAGATATGAGCCTGCTTCTTCCGGGAACTGAAAAAACTGGGTCTTCCCTCGATGTTGTACTCTCAGTTGGGCAGGAAACAACATTGAGTATGGAATCTGGTTGGCTCGGAGCCGTTGCTTAATGCTTGTGAAAGATCTTCTTTGTGCTTGGACGGCTAGTGAGAAATCAGGATAAAAGTGGATGATATTGCCATCGTGTTGAAGCTCACCTTTCTCCCTTGCGAGCCGAAGGATCGCGTCTCTGTCTTTGTAGTCGAGTAGTTTCACAATAATCAGTCTAGGTGGTGCACCTGGGATAGGCTTTGTCGGTATTCTATGGGCTCTCTCTACGACAAATAGATGTGATAGAGCCTCTGGTCTGAAGAGGGATTTGCACATGTCTTCTACGTAGTCTTCCATTTTGGTCTTTATCTGCTTCTCTCTTACTCCCACAATTCTAATATTGTTCCTTCTAGAGCGTCCCTCAGTTCCTTGTTTCATGCATTGGCTGTTTTCATTTGGGCTTCCAGTGTCGACACTCTGGCAGTTAATGTTGTCATCCCATCGTCAAGGTTGGATATTAGTTGTTCTGCTTCGTCCAAGCATTTGGTGTGGTTGTCGAGTCAGTGCTGTACTTGGTCAACCTTGGAAGAGAGATCATCTAGTTTTCTGTCTAGGTTACCAATTCCATTCTTCAGCTCCAAGAGAAGTGCTCTGATGTCTAGAGGTTGGGAGTCGCTGTTGTTGTGGTCTGATGCGTGTGATGGGGATTCCGACTAATTATTGTGTCTTGGTGTTTTGGTTGAGACGCCAGCTTCAAAGTTCAGTTTTCGCTGCGATTTATTGGATTTTCCCATCATGAGTGTGTGGGGAAACGTTGTTGATTGTTCTGCTGGTGTAACTACGTGGCGGATCAGATTGCTGGTGTGAAGCGTTGGTTTGAGGGGCTGTGCTGCCTGGAAGAGTCTCCACACCCTGGGGAGTGCTTACAGTTCTTGTCGTTATTTGAAGTTTCCGGTTCCTTCTTGTCCTTAAGTTTTCTGCTGGTGGCGTAAGGGATATTGTTATTTATTATTCTGGGGTGCTTCAGCCGCTCGTCGGATTGTTCTCTTGATGTTTGGTTACTTATATCTTGTTAGCTTTGCAGGGGGTTGAACTTGTATTCGTCGATGAAGGGTATCCTGTGGCTAGCAGGTATCTTGTGGCAAGCTTCTGTCTTTTAGTGTGGACGCATAACGCGTGGGGGCCGTGGTTCTGCATGAAGTGGAGTTCCTGCTGGTTGGTCGCTGTTAGTGTGCGCTTTAGTGTCTCGCAAAGGCTGGTTTGATTAGTTTTGGCAGTCTCTTGTTTAGGC
Organism: Ambystoma mexicanum; assembly: GCF_040938575.1. Classification (NCBI taxonomy): domain Eukaryota; kingdom Metazoa; phylum Chordata; class Amphibia; order Caudata; family Ambystomatidae; genus Ambystoma; species Ambystoma mexicanum. Next base: position 671,602,070 of record NC_090936.1, read on the forward strand.
TGTTCTTGCCGGCAGCCGTGTGCTGCTGAGCTTGGGCTCTTTATCAAGCAAGGGTGGGCAGCATGCTAGGGCTTGGTGGGGTGACTTAGGTGGCCTCGGAGTACAGAAGGTCAGTGAATCGTGTGCCTGGACTATAGAGAGATGGCACCTTCAGTTCGCTATGGATGCCCTGTGGTGGGTTACCGTCTCCTGGTGCATTCGTGTGGTGTGTGCAGATTGTGATGCCGTTGAACGAGATGCACCGGTAGGTCGGCTGTTGCTGAAGGTAAGCGTTGGGGTCTTGCGAGGGCTGATACGCTTCGTACTGGTTACGGTTTGTTTCCCTGTACCCGCCTGTGTCTTTACACCACAGGGCATAGGCCCCCCATTGGGCGGTAGAAGGCAGTGTGTTTTTTTTTTTTAATGACCTGGGTGTTCTCGCAGCGTGATGGGCCGGCTAGTTGTGTGTCTGGGTTATGAGGGTAATACCGTTAGCCCTCTGCTGTGTTTGCTCCGCGGCCGCTGCCTCCCGCTGCATGCGCTGTACCTGGAGGCCCGGAGGGGGCCTTCCTCGCCCGCCTGGGCTCCGCACGATCCGACGAGTGTTGCTGAGTTGCTGAGGCCCACGGGCCGATCCGCTCCGGAATGTGGGGAGGGTTTTTCTCTGTTACTGTGTGTCAGCTGTGCGCCCTGCCGGGCACTCCCGCACAGTGCCGCCGAGGGGCTGCCCCGCCCACCTCGTTCCACTTATTGGGGGAGACCACCGCCGCCGCGGGAGTCTGCAGGGGCCCCGGGGAGAGGACCCACGGAGCGGCACCAGAGTTGTGTTGTCTGGGTCTGCGTAATGTTCCTGCCAGATTCGGATCTGGCTTGAGCTGCGTTTGTTGCCCAGTGGCAGTGGTTATTCCCCGTTGGGATGTACCGCGGATGTTCCCCTCACGGGTCGCGGCGGGGGTTGGCGGGCTGCCTCCACTGGGTCCAACCTCCGTCGCTGCTGATGGCAGAGCCGGGATGCGCCCCCGGCGCCAGCTACCGGCAAGGATCTCTATGTCCCTCTCCCTCACGGGGGTCCAACACAGCCCTGCGGGGTCTCGCTCGTCACTCAGCTAGCCCGAGCGTAGTATCGGAGTCTCGGAGCTCCGGAATCTGCTGATGCTCGGCCGTCTCTTGTGTTAGCTTGTTTGTGGGGCTTTGGCAATTGCTTAAAGGCGAAAGTCCACCAGATTATTCAGGATTAATCAGGATTTTTTTAAGGCCGTGCGGGAGCTCACAAGGGAGCGGCCATCTTGTTTGGGTCTCTAGTGCCCTCAAAGTATTTTTTATAAATAGGGGGTTGCTCACTTTCCTCTGCGGGCTCCCTCCTTTGGAATACCTTCCCCCTGCGCCTTGAGCAGGATCTTCTCAAATTCCCTGAAGCTCCTTAAGACTTTCCTCTTTTCCTCCTCCTCTCCTCTGCTAATCTCACATTTGCTGAATAGGTGCTGTTGGCCCTTATGCATCTTCAGGGCCTTGCCCTCCCATGACAAGTCTTTCCAGATTCTGTCTTTCCACAGCACTGCATCCGCACACCCTCCCCTCTGGAGACTCGCACTTACACCTCCCGCGGCCCAGGCTGTGTAGCATTCAACAGTCTAGCACTTCGTCCATGGCTCACCAACTGGCTCGGACTCCCCAGCACTTACCCCTCTCTTCCTTTCTGCACTTGCACATTCTGAATACTCACATGGCATAGTAGGTTTGCCCCCCTCCTTCTTCCACCTTGGTTCTTAAATGACGTGTGTAATATTGTAATGTATATTGTAATGTATTTCCCACTCTCCCTCCCTCCCAGCTCTGTGGGTGCTTTGAAGCAGTATATTCTCATTGTATAAGTGCCTAACAAGCAAACAATAAAAAAATAATCAAACATTTGTTAAATGGCCCTAGGAGACCCAGAAGGAAAAGCTCAAAGCGCTCATACAGGGGTCTAGCAAAAACTCCTGTACAGTCGAAAGTCTTTGACCTGCACGTAATTGGAAAGCTAAGGGAGGTGAATCTGCATAGTGAAAAAAAAGAAACTGTATGATTGGCATGAGTTGGCATGAATGAACCCGATGGAGGGATGCCGATGAAAAGGGGTGAAGTCTGAAGTCCCAAGGAACAGTGTGTTGACAAGAGTGAACCCGACAGATGGATGTCCACAGTGAACTGTTTAAAAAGATATTAAGGCTTGTGAATGCCACAGGTGAAATTGTTTGAGATCTGAAAAAGGGTCTGAGCCCGGAAGAGGGGGACAGGGGTGAAGAATTCTCACCGAACGTACCAACCGAAAGGAACTTTTGTTTATTATTTGGAACCTATCAGGCCCTCGGAATCAAGAACTTAACCACTGACGGTCCTGATATTGCTAGGAACTTTGGTGGATCTGAGCCTGGAAGAGGGAGGTCCAGGGGTTGAAAAGTCATCCCCCAATGTACATTTGGAAAAGAACATTTTTGTTTGCTATTTTGAACACAACAGGTCCTCGGAGGCAAGTGACTTTTTTTGTAAAAAAGAGCCTGAACCACTGAAGGGCCTGATAGCTGAAAACGGAACTGTTGTCTTGTGCTGGGAAAGCTCGAGAGTGTGCTGTGCTCAAGAGTCCCGCCTTGTCCTGTGCTCAAAACATGGGGGAAGGGAGACCCCAGGCTACCAAATTCTGATTTATCATTTGTGAACACTTCTTTCATTCTTGTGAATCTTATCCTACACTCTTTGTATTTAGTTGTAAGGATTGCCAATAGTTTCTTTTTAGTATATGACCTTTTATTTGACAAAACGCCACTAGGACTGCCTTATTTTTATTTGATGGTCGTAGCTTGCTCCCATCTTAGATTTAGGTTTAGATTAGGTGTTTTTCCAACCTGCATATACAGTTTAATAAACACCCTTGAACTGTAATCACTTGTGTCCGTCTTTACTGTTGCCACCATGAGTTCCTTAGAGTGGTAAACTTGTTCCTGGCTTAAGCTTAATTTTAACTGCTACTGTTCCGCTCAGTAGACCCATGTCACATGGACTGTTGGTCCATAAAATGCTTGCCACTTTTTTGAACTCTTCCTGGAAAAATGACAGTTTCTTACCAATGGCATTCTCTGTGGTTTTTCCCCTATTCTCAACTTTTATCCAATATAAAAGGCTTATAGAAAAAATACTAATTCACCATCTGAATTCTCATCTCTGAAGAACTCTGTCAAGTCTGTTGGTTTATATCCTTCATCAAGAGCGATTACTGTTCTCCATGTTCTTCCTTCGTCATCCATCCCATGAACAACCACCCTTTTCTAGCTTACCATTGCTGCCTCTAGTTCTAGGTATTTCTGGCCTAAACAAAAATGTGTCCGGCATTTTACCTATCAATCCAGGAAGCCATGTCAAAAAACTATTTACTCCATACAAACCTACTTCTGGGTCCGAAAGGGACACCTCCAAGTGCTTTTTGGCCTGTAAATGCTAGTATAAATTCTTACATTCATGTAATGTATCCCTGGAGTAGAACAGATTATCCATTTGTCAGTAAATTATATTGTCGGTTAGTTCTGTTAGAGTCACGTCCCAAGATGTTAACTGGTGTCTGTCTGGAATATTATAGTGGCAAAGATACGTCGTGTTCGCCTATTGAAATAGGTAATTCATCAGCAAAAGGAACTAAACTCATAGCCTCAAAGAATCCCTGCGCATTCATGGCAATGCCAGACATTGGATACTTTCCCTCCCGAACACATGAATGAGTTGCTCCCGTGTCCACAACAAACAAAAAAGTCTTGTCTCCTGTCATTACTCTGACCCTCGGTTCCTCTTGGGGTCTGGTGTCACTGATCGTACTGAACACATCAGGTTGCTCTGTGGACAGTCGAAGTGTGGATATAAAATTCATCCCTGTACCTGTAAAATGATTTTTTGCCACCATGGTGACACTCCCTATCCTGGGTGTTTGTAGGGCTCCTGTATTCCCTCCCACTGTGGTACTGTCTGTTGTGTTGGAGTGTACTGTTGGGTCTGTACTTACTGTGTTTGCACAGGTGCTTGCTGTGGTTGCCCTTGGGGTGACTGATTGCAGCAGAATCTGCTGTGTTTGCTGTATTTGAGGCACCCATGTCGGATACGGTCTGTGATCTTGAGCGTAATACTCTGGTGGTTCTATACTGTGAACCAAAACTGTCCCCCCTTCTTGGAGCTAACCAGTTTTGCTGCATGTCCAATCTACTTCTATATGTTAGGGCCATATGTCCCATTCTCCCACAATTCCAGCACTGTGTGCCTGTCCTCCATTAAATCCTTCTCCCCTTGAGGTTTTAGAAATCTGCTTCCTAGTCCTCTAGAAACATTCCCTTTACCACATAGCCAAAAATTGTACCCACCCTAATCTACTCGGTACCCTACATTGATTGGCTATATAGACTGTGACCCTTGTGTAACCACTCCTTCACCACTCGTCAGTATTCCTACTTCGATAGAACATTTTGACAATCTTTGTTGAACTAGCTTTGCTTCCTTAAGCTTCCCTTTCTCAGCTTTTTTCGCATTCTTCTCTTGTAACAATCGACAATGGTGTACAATAGATAACTATTTCTGGCCATGGCTTTGCTTCCATCCCTACCTGTTTTTACATCTGCCTTTGCACTTGCTCGGGCAGTCCCTGACAAAAAATATGATAAAATAATGCTACTGTTTCATCCCACAGTTCGCTCGTCTTGAGACGCAATGTTCTTGAATCTCCTGAATATAAGCAACAGGATCTTTGTTCTCACATTTTCCTTGTCATAATCACACCCATGTCTGACTTATCAGGACACTGTACTCTAAGTGCCCTCCCTACATCTGCTCTACTATTATTAAATGACGCATCCTGTGCCGTGCTGTCACACTCGCATGTTCTGCTTATCTCCAAATGTCATCAGCTCTCTCTCCCCTAGGATAGCTGCTAGTAGGCCTTTTATGTCACCTACTGCTAACATCATTCCTGCTGTCATTCTTTCTAACTCATAAATACACGCTACTGCAGTCAAAATCGGTAATTTGCTTTTTAATATATACTTATCCATCTGCGGCCATGGTAGTCATTGTGGTTGTCCTCCCCCTATCTCTAATAATGGGAATTGTGTGAACCCTGTTAGACAATTGTATCCACCTACCCTTCTTGTCTTCCAGGTGGGGCTAGTCTCGCCTGCTCGTCCTCACCCTGGCAATGACCTCAATCTGATTACATAAGGCAGGGACATTTCCCCTACACTACGCGGCTGTCCTTGTGATTGTTCAGGATATATGTGTTCTGGTGTTTTTGATTCCAGCTCTCCTAAATCTGACCACTTTAGCCCTTTTTTTACATCTGGATCTATTGAAGAGGCACACACTCACTCTCCTCGTACTCTCTTGTTTTCATCCCTTTCTTCATCTGACATCCTTATACCCCAACTGGTATGGCTGTTATCCCTTCTCTCGTCATCAAGATCTAGTCTGCTTAGGGACAGCATTCTATGCTTGTCCATCATTACGTCATCTGATCTACCTCTTGTTTCTCTCGCTGGTTATCCTTCGATACTACCTCTAGTCTCATAACCATCTTTTTACTTCATCGGTCAGTATAATTCCCCAATCCCTTTTCCCTATGCCTTCTGCCTCATGCTTGTCAGCCCATGTCAGTACTGTAGGTATCGCTTGCAGCACCCTTCAGGGATGTTGTGATCGCTCTAAGTGCGGACCCGGGGATCGAAGCTGTGTTGCTTCTTGTCATCTTGCTTCCAAGGCAAACACGTTGCTGCTGAGCTATCCTCCCATTGTTCTTGTTTGTCAAACGGTATGACACATTTGTTAATGATTTGATCTATTTCTTCCTCCCTTTGTCCCCTACTTCTTATTTTCTTCTCCTCTTGCTCTGCCAGTCTTCTCATCTCCCCCCTTCTTTTCTTTCTCTCGCCTTCTCTGCAACCTTCTTTCTTTCAATCTGTGTTTCTATTTCCTAACGTTTCTTCTTTTTCACATCTTTTCTCTCTTTCTATTTTACCTGCTCTTCATACATTCTTCTGTTCGCTTCCTGTTATGTTATTAAGATTTATAACGCGCACGTTCACCCGAAGGTATCTTGGTGCAAGGATACTCAAAATAGTGTGTGAGAAACCTGAAGGTGTCTCCCTAGCTAGGGGGATCTGTCATCCAGGTGGCCAGGACACAGCCAGTTGCTATTGAATCCAGTTCCTGGGGGTGGACCAGTGAGGGAGCATCACCTGGATGGGTGGTACTTGGGAAGTGGAAGTTGAACACCAACGGGTGAGTTGCGGTATCCCCTTCTTTCAACACCTTTTCCCCCTCATACCACGTAGAATATTCAGAAACACTGCCCCCCCCCCCTTTTTTGACACAGACATTTTCACACACACCAGACAAAGGACCAACACCTGAGCCCTTTACCTGATGTGTCCCAATACAAGGGTCAGGCAATTGATCAGAATCTCACACACCTGACGGTCCTTTCCCTTCCCCACAGGGATAAAAGGTGGAGCACTAAAGCACACTATGATCAAGGCAGGCGGCACAACGAGACAGCCATCTAGGCACAGCATTTCAAACGGAGGAAAAAGGCAGTGAATATCGAGAGGCTGACAAGATGCGACGTAACCTTGTTCTTTCCGAACCGAACCTTTCCGAAGTGCTATCACCTGGATACTCAATAAGAACTAACCAGGTAAACTACTATTGTCCTGCACGGTGACTGCCACTACTGGTCTTCATCCGTGCTTTTACGCCTCGACCTCTACCACCTGACAACTCTCATCTACACTCATCCACTCTACCTTACTACTGACCTCGGTATTGCATCACTTAAATGCCCTGTACACTTTGTTCTTCATGCATTAAGTATCACTCTGTTTGTTGTACACTAAGATGCCTTTTGTAATGTACAGTATTACTTACTTGCATATGCAATATGTATTATATGACGTATATATCATGTCATTTTATGTATTTGTAACCAATTTCCTAGCACCCAGATACCTACGGGTCAGGTGCGCTTAACAAATAAAACAAACACCAGCAAAACCTTCGGACAAGGAATCGTAAGACCGCAGACAATAGCTCAAGGGTGCTGCAGCAGTTGTCAACGGTACACAGAGTGTGCCTACGCTGATCAGCAGGACTGAGGGAGACGCCTGCTACCATGGTACCGGCCTTGAAATCAGATATTCTGAAAAGCCAAGCGGTTTCACACAGTCGATGAGTCGAGGGGAGAACCGATAGAACAAAACCAAACTGTGTTGAATGAAAGCCGCAAAGTAGAAACTTCAAGGAAGTTCAAAGAACTGATAGAATAAACGGAAGAGCAGCTGCAGAGCGATCTGGCACCACGTGGATGCTTACTCGAGAGACTCTGGTCAATCCCGTGTTTGTTGAAACTGCTAATACCAGAAGGCCTCAGAAAGGCAGCAAAGGAACAGTCAAGGAGCTCATACAGGGGGTCTTAGCAAAATTCTCTGTACAATCGAAAGTCTTTGCCCGACAGGTGATTGAGAAAGGCACGATTGATAAAGTTGGCAACAGTGAACCCGGCGGAGGGAGGCTGACAAAAGGGGCGAAGCCAGAAGTCGCTATGAACAGTGTGTTGACAGAAGTGAACCCGATCGAGGGATGTCCACAGTGAACTGTTTGAATTATGAAGCTAAGGGAAATGAATCCCATATTGTAAGAAGTGAATGAAAAAGGTACACGGGTACTGAAGATGAGCGAACAAGAGCCATAGTGAACCCAGGAGAGGGAGGCTGAAAATTGAGAAGGGTGCCTCCGGAAGAGGGGAACCCAGGGGTGAGCCATTATCACCCGAACTAACGTATAAAAGGAACTTTTTGGTTTATTATTTTCTGACTATCAAAGGCAAGAGACTTTTGCATGAAAAGAGACTTGGCCATCAAGGTTTTTAAAAGGTTGAGAGCGTTACTGTCGTCTCGTGCTGTGCTCAGAGGTTCCACTTTATCCCGTGCTCAAAACATGGGGAAGGGAGACCCTGACTACTGCATCCTGACATATTATTTGTGAACACCTTTCTTTCTTATGAATCCTATCCCACAATCTTTGTAATTAGTGTAAGGTTTGTCAATATGTTTCTTAGTATAGGCCCTTTTTGATTTGATAAAACACCACAAGGACTGCCTTATTTTTCATTTTAAGGTCGAAGCTTGCTCTCATTTTAGATTTAGGTTTAGACTAGGCGTTTATCTCACCCACTTTTGCAGTTTAATAAACACGCTTGTACTGTGATCACTTGTATCTGTCTTTACTGTTGCCACGGTGAGTTCCTTACAGCTACAGCAATAGCGTTTTTTAGTAAGCAATGGAAGTGCAGGTGGTTCAAGGTCAGCCTCAGTACTAAAGGGAGACCATTCCATAACTTGCTGGCAGCCACCGAGAAGGCTCGACCGCTGATTGTTTGAAAACAGAATCTGGGAATCACAACCAGACAGTCACTGCTAGGCTGAAGAGGCCGGCATGGAATATAGGGTATACATTTAGCCCACAGAAAATCAGCACCAGCCTGATAGTATGCCCGGTGAACAAGACCGAGATTTAAAGACTATTCTTTGTTTCCCCGGGAGGCAGTGCACAGAATGCAGCACTGGGCTGACCTGGGAACCCTAGGGAGTGGTTTGGCTATCCGAGCAGCCAGGTTCTACAGCAGTTGCAGACGATAGATTAAGCCTGAGGGCTGGGCCAAATAAAGGGCATTACAATAATCCAGCCTGCTAGAAATAAGAGAAGGCCCAACTGGAGGGTGAAGAGGGAGGAAAAGGCAGGAACCTCCGAAGGACCCTCAGTAAAAAGTGACAAGTCCTGTCTTTTTCCTTGTCATCTTTGTATGCCCTTTCTCATTTCTTATCCTCTGTTTCTTCACTTTTTTTTTAACTTCGTTTATACCCTTTCAGTCCAATTTAAGTAATTTGTGTACTCCCCATCCACTCATTCTGTACATTTGCCACTTCACTGGCTTTATCTTTCTCTCCTTTTGGCCTCTTCGTCTCTTCTATCTCTAGCAGTTTGTCTCTTCTCTCGTTACGCTCCTCACTTTTACTGCATCTGGATATATATTTGCGTTCTTTAATCTTACTTTCTTCCATACTTTACTACTGTAAACGAGGGGTGCATACATCAGATTAACATACCATGCTGCTGCTTTTAACTCCTTTAGAGGATAGAATCACTGTTTCTCAGTGGCTGCACCATTGTCTTCAGAAGGAGAAAGAGGAGCCACTGGCGCTTTGCCCTCCCCGTCATTCTGACTAAGGATTCACTCCTTTTCTGGTGGGCCTTCTCTCTCGCTCCAATACATTTTCCACAGCTCTAAAATGGCTAGCCTTTTTTTGTAACTTCTTCCCTGTGTATGCAGCCTGTAAGTATGTTGTCATGTATTGCAATACTGCTCTCGATAGGGTACCTCGGTAATGTTTTGCACAAGTGTAGGAGAGGAGTGACCTCCATGATAACAAGTCTTTTTTTTAACTGTCAGTACTTAGCAGACCTTTTATTCTGTTATTACTTTAATTAATTAGATCACAACAATCAATCCGGGCAAGCACCATCAACTGCCACCCTTTTCCGAAAAACAATTCTTCAATCAATTTTTATGCCTACACAACATTTGTCTTGCTTCTTCGTTATAGTTTTATCAATCTACACTGTCCTGCTTTTTTATTATCGACAATTTAAGAATCTTATTTTGCTCTATTTTTTCTCAACCGATGCCCTTCTATGATTGGCGCCAATCGCTTGTTTTTAGGGTCTGATAAGCGGTCAAATTATTACCATTGTTCTACATTTTCAGTTTACAACCTATTTTATCAAAGCTACACTAACGTTCATAACCCCAACCAAATGTGCAGAGCAAATTCTACGATCGTCTTTCTTTACTGTCTCTAATAAAAGTATCTCATCTCCATTTCACCCCATTTTGTAGTGTGAAACGTATCGGTCATATTGGCCTTACCTCAGGAATCCTATAAAAATACCCCACTTGGAGTGTGATGCATTCCCTTCTACCTCCTTGAGGACCGATGGAGACAATCTCTCTATCCCTTAAACGAATCCAGTTACATTTTCCCCACTATACATCTACACATGCAATACAGTTCTTCCCCTTTTATTTGGCACTTTCGATGTTCTACTTACATCCATCGCTCAGTTCGAGCCCTTCGGTATCGACTCTTCCAAAATCGACCAGTTCGCCTTCAGTCCACGGAGTGCCCATGGGGACAGGACAGGAATGTCTTCAAAGAGGCACCTGCTAACAATCTCGTTTTACACATGTTTTTTCTCCGCTCTTCACAGGAAACTGTGCGATCTTCTGGTTAATAATTCCGAATTGGATGATCAAATACATGATCGTGGGCCCAAATAACCGGACAGACTCAAGGAATATAGCAAAGTACTACTTTTGGGAAATCCGGGGAACAAACAGATTGTAGCTCATACACTCGCAACACAGTTTCATTATACAAAACGCATTATACCTCTATGTACGTCAACTGTCATCCTAGAGGGCAAATAGTAAAAACCTATCTGGTGGAGGGATTGGTTAAGGGAACATATATACCTATATTTCATATATATGTTATTATCATCATCATTGGCTGCCCCTTATCTGGTAGGCATGCCTTGATTAACCTATAACTAGGTAAAATATGATAACAGCAGCAGATAGGCTTCTGCAACAATCTATGGTTCACCATTACATAGGCCCTCGTGATTGGTTGGCACTCTTCTTCAAAGTTGGACATTCGGCTCGTTAGAAGCACATACGCAATGAAATGCAGGTGCAGGGGAACAATGTCAGACAACTGACCTCCTTAGCTAATAAGCCTACATCTCTCATAAATTAGGCCCTAAACCAAGGCTTCTTCTCTGTAGTTGACCTTGCTGACTATTCGCTTCTCCAGAACTTTAAAGGGACTGAAGGTACATTGCTATCTTCGTTTGGAGCTTTATGAATAGGCCTTGTCTTCCGGTCTTACACAATGTGTGAGGAGACCATTATTTAGTCCATGCTGTCCTTTTATTTAGTGCTATTTGAGACTTGGTTGCTCTGTCTTGCATATGCTTTCTGCATTTTTGATTGAACAATACTTTGCACTCGCATATGTTCAACCCTTTGCTTAGTCTTAAGAGAAATATGTCTTGCACACATGGTTTATCCTCTTCGACTGTGCCTTGCAGTTGTTTCTTGCTGTGGCATCCTTGACCTGAGCCAAGCAAATATCCTTTGTTCTTGCACAGATCTGTATTCCATCGCCTGTCAGCTCTGCAGCCTTGGTCTATCTCTTTGCGGCTTCTCGCTTACTATTATAAAATGCCGACATCCATCTTCTCAACATGGCTGCTTTACTCAAGTTATATTTCCTACTTTAGCAAGCTTCTACATAGTCTTATCTCCCTTGCATTTCTGCATATATACATCTACTGCATCTCTTGTTACTTATCTTCCAAGTGTATATGGTTTTCTTCATATGTGCATATATTTACTTCATTACTTTAGTCACATTTTCATTCTCTAGATATTTGTATATAGTTTCAGTGCATCTACGTGTCTTCTCTTTATGACATCACTTTGCATCCATCAGACGTAACGTATAGTTCTTCTATGTCCAGTGGTGTCTGAAAACTTCCATCTACCACATCAGTTCGGGGGTACATTCGATACTGTTGTCTCAGTGCATAACATCTCTCATACCTTCAATGTGGTATTGGGATGATACCAGGTGTCATGTCACGCAAAGTGCTTTCTTGTGATTCTTCCAATATGCCAGAGATGAGCTCCATGAGTGACGTGTACACCTGCTTCTCGACAATCTCACCTCTGGCACCTACTGATGGACTAGCCATCCTTCAGCATTCCAGTTCTGTCTTTCTACTAAGCTAAAGTGTTGGTCTTTGCTGACTTGACATTTTCCTCCAACCTCCACTCTTTACATCCTCCTACTTGTGTTCTCCACCACCTACCTCTCTTTCCAAGCTGCTACTCCCAGTATTCTCCTCATCAGCCTCCTCTTTCTTCTCAGACTTATTCTTCTGAAGTTAGCCTCCACTGATACATTTCCTCTCTTTCCCAAACCTTCTCCTTATGCTCTCCTCCACCAATCGCCTCTCTTCCCAACCTCCTTCTGATGTTCTCTTTCAAAAGCCTCTAACTCTCCCACATCACCTTCTTCCTCTCTGGTCTCAACTACTCATGTAACCTACTCAGAGTGTTTGTTGTGCTCGCCAATCAACTCTTGCTTTCTGCTCCAGCTTTGCTTGCCACACTCCTTCCTACAAACACCCACACAATCTAAATGAAAGCCTTTTTTTTTTTAATTTAAGGACATGATCGTGTGCCCTCTTTTGGTGCTGCCCGTTTGGTGTGCCCTGTTGGCCACGGCAAGCAGGGAGCAGGGACCTATTTTTTTAAAATATACAGTGTTCTTAAACACTAATAAATCTAGTGGTTAGGGCGACAGTATACTTAAGGACTACACAGTAATCAGTAAATCAAGCTGTACTTTAACTCAAGATCTCACCTTTCCTGTGTCCTGCATGTCATTTATGCAGTATACATGAAAAGGGGAGAACTACATCTCCCCTAATCCCCTAGTTTGTTAAACGAAACCCCAGACCAGGCAATCACACTCCTGGTTACAGGGACAGGAGAATGCGTGTGAGGGAGAGAGCGGGCCATCCAGAGAGGTGGTTTTCAAACCACAGGAAAGATGGCACAGGAGGACCGGACCTACATTCCATAAGAGGGGAGAAAATGCAAATCTTCCTATCATTAAAACAAAGAGAAACCAATGCTACAACCTCCCCTTCTTTCCAAAGGAGCTGATAATATTAGGACTGACCTAATGAAAATATGAAAGGACCAATCTGCCCTTTAGGGGAAGAAAACCTTTCAGTAACTGACCGTGAGTGCCAACTTCCGGCAGAGTTATGCTGGTCAGACTTGTGAAAAACAAGATGTCATCCCCACTACTTGCAGCCTCTGTCCACATTAAGCTCACTCTGAGCTGTATTGCTAGAAGGAAGTGTTAGGAAATTCAGCCTAAACAGAGAATTCTCCCTAACCTAGTGAGTCCCCAGCAGCTTTGCTGGATTTCTGGAGTTTGTTTTTTTCTCCTGCCAAGAGTGAGACTCTTTTTCTCCCACTCTTGGACATGATTTGTGGTGTTCCTTTGAATGTTAATGTGTTTTATGGGCTATGGGGTCCTTTACTTCATAGGGTCTCATATGTTTCTTTTTTATGTGTGTTACACAGCACCCTCCGTGCCGTAACACCAGGGTGTCATAGTGACCCCCCACTATAGACTCCATACTCCGGGACTGACTACCATTTCCCAGGGCATGTAAAGTCACCATTGGCTTTACTAGTCCCAAATTAATAACAGAACCAGTACAAACCATCATATTGTGGACGTGCTGGTAGGGGCAATTCGATTGCCCCTGGGTCTGTTATTCGAGGGGGCACTGTCCCGTCCCCCCTCGTCGAGTTTTGGCTGGTGGCAGTGGATACTACTTTTTATATTCAACCGCGAATATATCTCTATGGGATTTTCCCATTGTTCGAGGCTAATACTTTTTTACATAGCCTCTAACATACCGCCGGTTTATTTATTTAATATTAATTCACCGGTTGGTATTTTCTGCCAAAACCCAGTTTTAAAATGGCGTTTGTGTTCACCTCTGTAACTCCAAACCAAAGGTCGAGCACTTTGTTCCACTTTTGGGGGCTTCTACACAGAAGCCCTCCAAAGTGGTGCCACTCTGTCTGGGTACCACAGAGGGTGTGGGAGGGGGTTTAGGCACCCTGGACTGAGTTGCCTTGGCAACTCAAGTCGCACTCTTGTGTGATTGGCCCAAGTGGTGGGCCGGCCGGCTCACCACTTAGCATGTTTGGTTGACAGCTAGGCTGAATGAATGGGGGTTTCTGCTACGTCGACACCAACGGTGGAGCCCTGCTGAACCGACTCACCACTTCCCAACGACAGAGGAGATCTCCCTGCTGGAGAGTCTTCTTCCCTTGACTGGTGGGCACAACCAGTTTACCTTCTTTTCTCGCATCCCAGGACGTCTTGTGGTCGAATTGCCCGTGCAAAGCACCCCGGCAACCGGGTAGCCACTTACCACTGGACTGTGAATAAAAGGACCGCTCCTTTTAATTGAGAACTCCACGGCTGGTTTCTTCCCTGGCAGTGCAAATGACTCCTGTTTTCCTTCCCGATGAGATCCTCTCTTCCCCTGGACGAAGCACCGACTTGCACCCGCTGCCAGGAACAACTGCCCCCCCTGGAGTGTTCTCACCATTTTAAGGTACTGTGCCCGCCAGGCCTCCCTTTCTAAAGATTGCTACAAGGTAACAATAATCCCTTAACCTTCTGGACTGGGCTGGCCGCCTTGACCATCTAACTGGTCCCTTTCTGTTGGTCCAACTCTTTCTGAACCTTGTGCGAGACTTTTGGGCACTTTCAACCGTGTGACCTTGGACACATTTCGACCAGAGCCTCTTAAAGTGGGTCCGGCCTTGTTAACTTTGACTTTACGGTTTTAACCTGCCTTTCTCTCCTACTGTGTTCGTCCAAAAGTGTTGGGATATGTTTCTATCTTTGCTCTGCCTTTCTCTCCCTCTTAAACCGATTGATTAGAGTTCCATCTTCGTTAAGCGCTCATCGCTGTCTGAAAATAAGTGTTGCTTTACTTAAGACTTGTCTAATAATCGTGGAAGGGAGTGTATATCTTTTAGTGACCATGTTTTTGAACGGCTTGATATTAGTGCCAGTGTGTTTAACTAAATGTGTTTTTAAATAAATAATTATATCTCTTTTACACCGAGCTCTGGTCAGTGTTTGCTTGTTCTACTGTGTTGTATTGACCTATTGTGAATACTCTGTATACTGCCTAACTCTTCTTGAGAGAAGTCTGACTGCTCAGCCACAGCTACCAGGTAAATCTGGGTGGTACAGACTGCTACCAATTGGGTTTACTGCCAACCACATGTAGTCTTAAATCTTTTGCAGTGGTCCCAGAGGGAACTGCACAGGTTTCTGCCTAACAGGAAGCTGCTTCAGACAATCACAACAGAGTCCTCCCCACAAGCTATAGGAAAAACAATTATTCTGGGAGTCATCTCAAGGCACTATATAAAATGAGAGATTTCCATGCTTTCGGGAGGCCACGAACATTCGAAAAGCAAAGCTGAGCAAGCAGAGAAAAACCTTCAAACTGTCAGTGCGGCCCGCGACCCTCTCGAGCGAATGGCAGAGTTGGGGAGGAGCAGAAGGGGCGTTGGTAACGGTCTTGAACTGCAGAAATGAGATGAAAGAAATCCAATTAACATAGCTGGTGAGTTATCGAGGGAAACAAAAGTATGGTTGATGTTAAAGGGAAAGTGACTAATTTGTAAAGTTGAAGGTTGCGCGTATGCCGATAAAAACGTGAATGAAGAGTACAATTGTCAAAAGAAAAAAATATACAAAGTAGCAGGGTGGTCGCATATTCGAAAGTCTCTGAAATGTTTATGGAATGTGAAAGATATTGCAAGTGGAGGGAAAAGGAAACTGCAATAAGGAAAGAAGATTGAATAAGAGGAAGGTGATATTTATGAACTGTGAAATACGCCAAGACAACAAAAGTAAAGTGTACTGTGAATTATGCGAAGAGGGCAAAAGTAAAATATAAGAACTTTGGAGAAAGGCCAAGAAGGCGAGTGAAATAGAATAAGAACCAAGAAATACAAGAACTACAAGAACTACAAGTACCAGGCGGCAATTGCTGTTGAATCTGAACTTTCAAGTTAGAAGAGAAAAGAACTACAAATACCAAGAGGTATTGGTATTACAGATTAACTTTTGGAAAAGGCAAAGGGGAGCCAATTAAAGAGTGAGAATCAATAGGATCAAGAAGTATTGGTGCCAAACGATGTCGATTACAAATCGAAGGATTGTTGAAAGAAGTTAAAAGTGGTCATGCAGAGGTTTATGTAAATTCCTTGCAGTCTCGAAAAGTCTTTGACAGTGAAAAGGATATATGAGAAAAAAAAAGTGGGGAGGGGAACCCCCTATGAAAGGCAGGCTTGAGCTCAGCAGAGGGAGAAATTGAGAATATATGTACCGAGTATTGATGGCAAGGCAGGTGATGCCTCAATAATGGAGTCGTTTCTTACCTGTAACTCCATTTCTCCAGCATTGGTATCTTTCATGGATTCACATGCTGAGAATGTTTCCCGTCATCGGGCTGGGAAATCTCAGTAACTTTAACTTAGCATTTTCTTATGGAAAACTTTGACACTTTAGTGTCACATCGATGTTCTTTTTGGGTGCTTTAGGCTACACCAATAGGACGTCTGATATAAATGGCCCCGCCCCCGCGGCATCCCTTCAGATTTGAACCTCCAAAGTAGAGGGGACCTGAACCAAGGTCTGCCTGCAGGGGTGGCTGGTGGGCACATGTGAATCCATGATAGTTACCAATACTGGAGAAATGGAAATACAGGTAAGAAACTACTCCCTTCTCCAGCATTGGATCCTTCATGGATTCACATGCTGTGAATAGATTACATAGCAGAATTACCAATTTTTTTGCGGTGCAGGCCAGGCAAACCATACCCCATGCCCCAAGACAGAGTAATGCATACAAATAATAACACCCATCAACATGCACGAGAACAAAAACCAGCAAGTGGTAGAGTAAAATAGAAAACCCCTGAAGCTGCAGGGCCTACCTTACTGAAACAGGCATTGGAGGACTGCCAGTCTGTTAAGATGGATTTCTGAACTCTGTCCTGGAGGGGCAGAGGTTCAGAAAGCCAGCCTAGTTTCTTGGAACAGGGTAACCTCTGGACAAGCCAGACCAATCAGGGTAGCGATGGCAGCGGTCAAGACTAGGTCTCAAGAGGGGTGAGGGTGACTGAAAGCCCGCAATGAGCACACAAAGCAAGGACGCTTACAAATTACTCCAGACAGGTGTTATATTCAAAATATAGACACATTTATTACAATGCCTTTGTAACATTGACCATAGTAAAGAATCACAGTAAAACTCCAGTAAACCAACACATCACAATCAATACAATATATATATACAAGAGCGAGGGGTCTAAAGAGTTAGAAGAACGAAATATGCAGACCACCTAGATGGGGAGGAAAACAGGCAGTGCAAGTAATCGTTAGACCCAGTTCGACATCAGAGGCCACCTAACTAGAAGGAAGTCCGAGCCCTACGAAGAGTGGAGCCTTGTGCTCAAAAGTACCTGCACACGCGGGTGCCAACGGGCAAAGGAGAGTCTCTTCAGGGAAATCAGGCAGTTCAGAAAGGTGGACGAAAAGATGGTGAACAAATCCCTGTGACTCAGGCAAGGTCTCCACTTGGGGGCAGAAGCAGGGCATGAGTGCGGGAAAGGGTTTGCTCTTTACAACAGCAATGGAAAGCCACAGGCTCCTGCGGGAGGGCGACCGGTTAGGGTATTGACTACTCACCGGTCCCCGATGCAGGCAGACCCAGGCTTCTCCAGTTCAGTTTCGGTACTGGCAGGTTCAGATGCGATCAGCAGGATGTCTCGATGCCGTGTAGATTCCGTGACAGCAGGAGTCAGGGTCGAGGGTGTCCCAAATGCAGCGAACACGCACAGATTGTTACCACAGCAGGGCAACTCGGCAACCGCTTGTATTCCGGTCCCAAAGCACACGTCTCACTTCAGACCTTCCGAAGGCTTACGTACAGGATTTGGTGAAGATGCCGAGAATAGTTGTTCCCACTATTCTAAAGGGTCGAAGCGCCTTTGCAGACCTTCTCGTTCGATCAGGGGCCGAGTGGTCTCGCAGGACGACAGCAGTGCAGAGTGCCAAACCTTTAGCATGTCACCAGCGATTCCTCGACTCAGCTTCTTAGTTGCAGGATACTTGGCTCCTTATCCTTTGTTCGTGAGAGCTCAGGAGATCGACATGGTAGTGCTGTTTTCAGCCTCCTCTTATCCAAAGTTCCCTTCGTGCCAAAACGGAGAGGGCCCAATGGGAGATCCGCTCACAAACACTCACACCATACTTGGACCTATCACGGACCACGGTGGTCCCAGGCATTCAGGACACTCTAGACTCCCTGGCACCCAGGATGTGTTTTGAGAACAGACATCCCAGCCCACATCCTGGAGGCACACACAAGGCATGCAGAAGCCCGCGAAAGCGTTGTGTTTCACGGGAAAGTGCATGACCAAATAAGGACTGCCCCGGGTCGGCTCAACCTGGGTGAAGGTGAAGGAGCAAGACAGTCAGCGGACAGGACAAAGAACCTCGTGGCATGGCCATTTTGGAGGCCAGGCCACCCATTAGGGCCAAACGCGGGAAGCGCAGTTAACATGGCAAAAAGGGGTTCAAAACACAAAAACGATAGCTGCCACCGGCCCGTCCGTGGCACACTTGCGCATTTCGTTATAAGTCCAGCGAGAGTTGCTAGGGCCTTTGGAATGACTAGAGACCCAAGAGCGCGGTAATGTAAGTTACGGTGCACTCGCGTTTCATGTTGCTCAAAAGCTGCAACATGAGGAAAGGACTAAGGGAAACAAAGTCTCCCAGTACTGACTGTCTTAAGGGCATGTCAGTTTCCCCAGAAGAATTGAGCGAAAGCCCAGAGGAGTGCGGCGGAAGACTGCGCTTCTCTGGCAAAGTCTAGATCAGGGTGTAACACAACAGCAAAAAGTTTGGGGGTTGCCACATGGAAGGAAAATTACCTACAATTATGAAATCTTTCCTAACACCATCCCACCTGCACATCTTGCACATGTTGCTGCCCCAGACAATAGTGCCTGGTGAAGGTAAGTGGCACCACCCAGGAAGCTGCCTGGCAAATGTCCATGAGCGGTATACCAGACCATAGCGCTGCCAAGTGAGCTGTGGACCGTGTAGAATGGGCCTTAGGCGTGGCCCTCAAAGGCTTGCCAGCCTTTGCATGACAAAATGAAATTGTAGACGAGACTCAACAGGAAAGTCCTTGCTTGGAAATAGATAGCCCCTTGTTGGAGGGACCAAATGCCACAAACAGCTGCTTCGAACTCCAAAAGTCTTGAGTACAATTCAGATAAAAGGTCATCGCCCTCTTAACGTCCAGGGAATGCAGGGCTTTTTCTGCCGGCATGGACACATTATCAAAGAACGAGGGTAATGCAATGGAAGAAAGTTTGTGAAACACTGATGGAACTTTTGGGATAAACTGAGAATTAGTAGCCAGGAGAACCTTGTCCCTCATAAATCTCAGATACGGCGGGTCAATGACCAGTGCCTGCAATTCTGACACCCATCTGGCCAACGTGATTGCAACCAGAAATGCAACTTTCCACGAGAGGAACTTCAAGGAAGCCGTCGACATAGGTTCAAACGGTGGTTTCATCAGAGCAGATAGAACCACACTGAGGCTCCACACAGGTGCAAACCTCCTCTCCCGGGGAAATGTCCGAAGAGTCCTTTCAGAAAATTTTTAACCATGCGATCACTAAACAGTGGAGTAGCATGGCGCCGTCTTGTGAACCTGGAAATCGCCTGCCAAATGCACCTTGATTGATGATAACGCCAGTCTCCCGTGTACAAGATGTAATAAGTACGGGAGAATCTGGGCCGAAGAGACGTCCAATGGCTGTACCTCCGCTCACACCAGGCACAGAACCTTGTCCATTTATGACCATACGCCTCCAGGATCCGAAGACAATCCTATGAGATACCTAGATGAACAAACTCGGCGTGGTCAGAAGCCACGCAGCCAGGCTGAGAGAAGCAGGATCGTGATGCCACACTCTGCCTTTGTCCCGAGACAGGAGATCCTGGTCCGCTCCCAGACGAAACGATTCCTCCACAGACAAATGAAGGAGATCTGAGAACCACGTCTGCCTGGGCCAGAATGGGGCTTCAAAATCACTCTGCATTGGTACTTGCGATCCACTGGATTGTTCTCCGAATCAGTGGAAACAGGGAAAACTCATACGTGAAGAGGGAACGAGAATGCATCCCCCATTGACTCCGGATGAGCCACTCTGCTGGCAAACCCTGGACACTGCTTGTTTTCCTGTGTGGCGAATAAGTCCAGCAGGGCAGACCCCCATTTTCGGAAGATTTTGCAACCTGCTCCTTCTTCAGCCACCACTCGTGCAGCTGACTCGCGTCCCTGCTGAGCGCATCTGCCTGAACATTCTGAATCCCCGGCAGATGGAAAGCTAAAATATGGATTCTGTGAGCCAGGGACCAATGCCAGACCTCCTGAGCCTCCTTTGACAGGACCCGGGAATGCATGCCACCCTGCTTCCTCAAATAGAACATTGTGGTGGTATTGTCCGTCAACACCCGCACCACTGATCCTTGAATGAGAGGTGGAAACGACTTCAGAGCCCAGTGCACTGCTCTCAGTTCCAGCACGTTGATATGCACCAAGGTCTCCTCCCGAGACCATAGGCCCCATACCTGTGACTTGTCGAGGTGCGCCTTGTCTGCCACGACTGTGAACTGAAACTCTGGTTTCAGCAGGGGAATGTCCTGTACGAGACTGTCTATGCAAGTCAACCACCGAAGGACTATCACCAGCCCTGTGTCATCGACTTTGTCCTACCACAACCCTCGGCTCTGCGGCCACTTGTCTGCAAGGAATTCCTGCACTGGTATCATGAACAGGTGGCAATTGGGAATGAGCGGAATGCAAAATGCCATGGCTTCCCAACAGCGACATGTAGCTTCAGACCGAGATCCCCGTACCATGGCCCCACTCGCCAGCTCTGGACCGCTTCACCACTCTTTCATTGGAAGGTTTCACCAGATTTTCCTGGGTAAGAAACTGAGCCCCGAGAAACGCCAACTCCCTGGACGGCGTCAGATAGGATTTTTCGAAGTTGGCAGCGAATCCCAGCCGTTGCAACAGGCCCATGGTCGCCATGAGCGACACCCAAGTCTGTTTCGGAGACAGACCCCTTACCAAGCAATCGTCAGGATAGGGGTACACATGATAGCCTTCCCTGCAGAGGAAGGTAGCCACCGGAGCCAGGCACTTTGTGAATGTCATGGGACCAAACGGGAGGACACAGAACTGGTAATGATCTTCCCCACCCACAAAACACAGGAACTTGCTGTGCTTTTGCCTCATCGGGATGTGAAAGTAGGCCGCTTCCAGATCTTACGATGCCAAAAACTCCCCCGGTTGCACCGAGCGGATGACATCCTGAAGTGTGAGCATCTTGAACTTCAGGCGTTGCCAATTCTTGTTTAGTAGCTGAAGATCTAGAACAGGCCTCCACTTGCCATTGGGCTGTTTTACAACAAAATTCTGGGAGTACACCACCAGGCCCTGTTCCGAGACCGGAACTCGCTCTATTGCCCCTTTCGCTAGCATGAGTACCACCTCCTGCCGCAAGACTGGAAGATGCGGTTACACCACATACAGGGGCAGAACGGGTAATTGGAGGACGCCGAAACTCCGAAACGTACTGTATCCAGCAACCAGCGGTCTGATGTGATAAATTGCCACTTGTCGATGTGGTCCGCCAACCTGCCCCCCAGCCGATTACCCATATGGCAGTCTTTGTTGAGACTTTGATGCCTCCCTTTAGCTGCCAAGGCATGTGAACCTTTCTTGCGATGTGCTTGAAAGTCTCTGCTCTTCTGAGCCGACTGGAACGAGCGCCTGTAACCTTGAGACGAATAGCTGGAGTGCCCGTAACTTCTGTCTCGGTAGGCGGCAAACAGGGCATTACCAGAGGCTCCACGAAAGTCCCGAAACTAGCAAAGACTGCCCACTCTTCAGGGAACCTAAAGACTTTGCCGTCTCAATATCCTCTTACATCCCCTTCAGGGCCTCTTTGATTTTCTCCCCGAACAAGTGTTCATCCTCACGGGGCATATCGACAACCTTATACTGGACTGCCAGGCGAAAATCTGTGCACTTCAGCAAAGCCTGCCGTCGGAGTACCACACCATTGATTTGCTTAAAACCCAACTCTGCAAGGTCCACTGCAATGTTGATGCTGTGGTTGGAGGCCACCTCCCCCTCTCAAACCAGCAGCATTGCCTCCTTGCGGTGTTGCTCCGGGAGATGATCAAGTATCGGGGCCAGCCTGTGCCACATCTGCCGGTCATACCTGGCCATAATAGCCAAAGAATTTGCAGCTTTCACCGTGGTAGCCCCCACAGTCAGGACCTTCTTCCCTAACATGTCCTGTTTTCTGGCGTCACTGTTCGGGGGCGTAATATATTTGTGTTGGATACTGGCCTTATGGCTAGCCGCCGCCGAAACCAGTGACTCGGGCGTGGGCTGCAAGTCAAGACATCTGGGGGTGGACTCAGGAGCATTGAACTTCTTTTCCAGACGCCCCTTCACCGCAGGTTCAGAAAATGGGTGGCGCATCGTGCGCAGGCCCTTCTGCCACACGTGGTCCAGAATCTGAACCGAGAAGACCGTCTTCCGTCGCTTAACCATATGGTCGAAGAGAAAGCAGTCCTTACATTCTTTCTCAGGGGCCAGGCCAAACTCCTGACACGCTTTCGCCATCATGGCCTGGAACGCCCCAACATCATCCGGTGGAGATGGTTGAGTCGGGCTACTAGGCTGCTCCACCTCAGGATCCGTATCCCATGCATCGTCCCTCGTTGGTGATGAAGACACCGTCGACAGGGTATCAGCTGGTGCACTCTCCGGATCCTAATCTGGCAACTCCCCTTCTTCAGGATGACCTCAGGGACGGTCTAACCACACCGGCAATGGCAACTGCAACAGTGGGGACTTCCTAGGGGTCTCACCAGGCACATTCTCAACCACTGGAGCCAACGGGCTTGGAGGCAGTGGAAGCCACACATCCAGTTGCCCCAACAACGACTGGAGCATATTCAACACCTTCAAGCAGGGACTGTGGATTAACCAATGGGTAAAGGGGCAGCCCAGCCCCCCACCTGACGTCGACGGGTGTGTACCTTGCAGACCCAGTGCCGACGGATCGAAAAGCGGCTCCTGTTCCTCCTCCATTCCCGAGGAAACAGAATACGCAGCCGGTTCCTGCAACAGAATGTCCACTGAAAGCATGGGCGCAAAGCCGTCAGACTGCCACGGTCCTCCCGTCGGCAACAAGCCATCCAAATCCATCTGCGCCGACAACAACAGCCGACCACTGTCAGTCACTGCCGTGGACGGAGCTGACGACACCACCGTCGACGACGGAAAAGCAGATTGTACCACCACCGTCGACGAGGCAACATCTGTCGATGACACATCCGTCAAAGACACACTCGTCGTCGGAACTGCGGTCTCCATGGTCTTAGCCTTCTCTGGTGATGCACACTTTTTAGAAGAAGAACCGGAACGGTGCTTCGACGAGTCCCGGTTAGACGAGGACCTATGATGATCATTAGACGAGTGCTTTGATGAAGACTCACTTGGCTTTGCCTATCCTTTGTCTGACACCTTTGACTTCTAGGGCCTACCACCAGACCCCTTGGATTTGTCCAGCTGATTCGACTTGGACAGCGAGGAGTCACTCGCCCCTATCGAATGATGCAACCTGGACATAGATGACTTGCTACCTCTCCCCACCTCCGACGTAGGCAACTCCATCCGTTGCTTCTTAGCGTGGGGGGGGGGGTTCCACTGATGCCGCCTGTCGTGGCGCAGAGGCCTTCTCCACCGCCATCTAAGACTGGCTCCCTCGAGGAAAACCCACTTCCGAAGCCGGGTAAGTGTCATCTTTCAGCCAACAGATGAGCCAGCGGTTACAGTCCTTCAAAGTCTTCTGCGAAAACCCTTGGCATCTCTCACAGGCATCCACTGAATAATGGGGGTACAGACAGTAGAGACAATCCGTATGTCCATCCCCTTCGAAGACCTTCTTTGGGCTGCAGGTAGCACAAGGCCTAAACATCTATTTTTCTGGGCCACAGATGAAATACTGGCCGGATACGAAAAGCACGTGCAAAACACGAAGAGAAACACGAGAAAATCCCAACAGTTTGGAAACGGTTGAAATCTGAACGGAAGCCGCGGGGATGGGGCTATTTACATCAGACGTCCTATTGGTGTAGCCTAAAGCACACAAAAAGAGCATCGATAGGGCACTAAGGCGTTGAAGTTTTCCATAGGAAAAAGCGAAGTTAAGTTACCAAGGTTTCCCAGCCTGACGACGGGAAATAAACACAGCATGTGAATCCATGAAAGATCCAATGCTAGAGAAGTGATTGAGCTACTGGAAGTTGAAAGTCTAAGGGTAAACTGTTCAATTGTACCAGTAAGCCAAAATGTGCAAGACTGAATGAATTGTGCCATTCCCCATTCTTTGCGTTTTGAGAAACTCTCTAGACCCCGTCGGGTTGAACCAGGGGAAGGGAGTTAGTGATGAAGCCATTCTGACAATTCTTTTTGAGACACTATTTTCATTTTGTATTCTCTTAACACATTTCTTATTGTAAAGAGGACAAGGTTAGGTTTTCTTTGTATAGGCCTTTTTATTTTGACCAGACTGACTTGGAAGTGTTTTGTTATTGTTTGATGATCGAGATTACTCCCATTTCACAGTTCTGGCCAGTTAGGAATGCTACCGTCCCAATCAAAAGTGTAAATAAAGGTTTTTGAAACTTGTATCCATTATGTCTGTGTGTAATAGTGATACCATGCCTTCCTCACAGGTGGTTGTAGGGAGAAAATAATTGAAGGGGGCATAACATCAGCTGTTGTGGAAGGTTAGAGGGAGGGATGGATTGGAGGAGGAATTACCATGTGGAGAGAAGGATGATAGCAAAAGCGAATTATAGGAATTATTGTAAGTAGGTTAAGGAGGGGCAAGGGAGTTATTGGATGAGTTTGTGGAACTGAAGGAGGCGTGGAAGATTTGCTGTAGGAATTGGAGTGAGAGGGATGGAAGTATTGTCAGAGGATGTTTGCAGAGTCAAGGAATACATCAGGAGTTTGTTGGAAGAGGCGGGTAAGTTAAAAGAGGAGGTCGAGAACAGCAGAATAGAGCAGTCTTAAATCAGGAGGCGGAAGCTGGTGAAGGTAAAGAAGGGGGTGTGTGACATATGTAGGTGGAAGAAGTGAGAGAAGAGAAGGAAGAAAATGGTGATATGACATCATGGAGGAGGAAGAGTTGGAGGGGGTCAGAAGTTAAGTAAAAAAACAGGTGGAGCTGAAGTCGTGCTGATGGACGAGGAAAATATCAGCAGGAGAAACCCAGAAGGCGAGGGACTGGGTTAGGGGTGACTCCCCGATCTGAAGCGTCAATGGTGGGACTAGGTAAAACAATGTACCATGGCAATGAAAAAGGCAGGTCTAGCCGCAGTATCGGGAAGCAGTGAGGTGGAGAAATATCCCTAGGGTGGGTCTGACTGCTAGTCATACTCTGCTGAACCAAATATCTCAGTCCCTGCATCCGAAGGGAGAAAAACCGCCTAAGAAATCTCAACCAAGACCCCAGGGAACTTATCAGCAGCGCTGGTCCTACCGTATAAGGTAGGTCAGAAGAAGGGCATAGACTACTGTTAAATATTTTTTAATGGGTTTTTGTTAAAGAAAAAGGTTAACATCTATCTTTCCCTAATTCTATAGGGTATTCCCTACCTAACAAACTAAGGTGCTTGTCAGTCATTGAATGTCAAACAAATCTGTCCACTGCCCCAAATAACCCGAACTGATCATAGCACTAGCTTAACAACTAAGGACAGGAGAAGACTCCCTTTTCCGGGTTCTTGCTCCTCCCAGTTATATTTAATAACTAATCTTCAAATAGTTATTTGTGATATCTTTAATTATCTCACACAGTTCTAATAGCACTTCAGTACTCTTTATTTTCTTCTCAACATGTGGTTTCCTTGTTCGGTACTGATATCTTTTCTCTTGTCAGTGTCTCTCCTTTGTTGGTTACTTTCTTCTTTAACTCCATTTCCAAAATGTATTCTTCCGTTGTCCCAGGTTAGGGTTGTCCAACCGTTCTGGCATCCTCTCTTGAGGTTTCTTTCTCTTATTACATTCACTGCTTCTGGCCTCTGTAGGGCATACATCCTTTAAGATTGAAGTTTCTAAATCCTTGCTCTCAGAACCTTATCTCACATATTCCTTTTCTTGAAGGATGCATTCCTTACTTGACTGCAACGAGTATAACTACTCTTATAATGATTATACTCCAATTCTTTGTCTCTCTGGATTATACTCTCAATATCTTTACTGAGACAAGTAGGAACACTTTCATAACGATTCCCCTTTACTTCTCTTGTCCTCACTAGTGTTCTTGGTATCTCGACTGCAATGAGTGAGTACTCCGACAACAATCTTCTTTTTCTCCAAGCTATTTCCTGGTTGTTTGACTATGAATATTCTTATAATCAGCCGTACAGATAAGGGGTGCATCAGTCACTTTTTACTCCCAAAAATAAAAAATGGCAAATTAAAATAATCTCAACAAAAAATAGGAAATGGACACTTATGATCTTGTGCCTCAGCTTTCACCCAAACAGCTCCATTGCTGTGTTTGGACTAGTCGAACATGTAGAACCAGAGGAGGAAACTGCTATTACTGCCTTATTGTAAGAGTAAACATGTATACTTTAATGTGCATTAATAACAAGGTGCAAGGCAATAATTATTACAAAACAATTTCCAGTTGAAACATTTTTACTCGCTTACAAAATACTCCCATTGGGAAATGGACTTAAATATGTACTCCCCAAAAAAATCATTTTACTCCCAAATTTAAAAAATAGGGAGTAAATCACTCCCACTTCTAAATATTATTTGGAGCTGTGCTTATAATGATTCTCATTCACGTCTCTCACTGGAATATTCAAATGTTTTGACTGTCACGAATATGAATGTTCATATAATGATTCTCTGTCTCCTGTCCGGGTCTCCATTTTAGCCTGTTACCTGATACTCGGGATAAAGTCACTGGGTTCCCATTTCATTCGGCTTGGCTTTTCTCTTTTGCTCGCCCAAGCCCTTTTTCTCTTCTGACCTCTTGTTCTCTGCATTTTCCTTCCGGATTGCTCTTCAGTACAGCAGGTACCATTTTGTTGTGCGGTCTCAGCCACGTAGCACTCTCAGCGTGTTTGCTCACACCCCTGGTCCACCACTGGCTCTCCGTGGCCATACCACCGCTTCCTGCTCCTCTCTCCGTCAAGTTGACAGGATGCATCTCTGGCCTGACAGCTCAGAGTTCCCAGTCTCCTCCCCTTGCAGAGGTGACATAGCCGTGGGTTGTCCTCAGCGTACCTTCTCTTTGGCACTCTCCGTCGACCTCTGGAAGTTCTTTGCATTTGTTATTCATCATCTTCGTCTCAGTTAAATACAATTCTCCCTTTAAAGCATGGGGGCACAAATGATTTTGATGGAGGGCCCAATGCACCACACAAGTCCCATACAGTGGGCCACACTATCCATGGTAATGAGGCGAGTGGTAGGGGCATTGGTGTGTGGATAGGAGTGAAAAAAACATTGGTTTTAAGATGGACATTTTTTCTTATCCATTTTCTACTATACCACATAATACATAGCATTACCATTCCATAACCACTTTGTATTATGGGAGTGAAATCATGTTTTAAATTGAAGTAAAACTGCACCATGATGTAAGGACAAAACAAATTGACCATTGTGGCTTCCCACACCTGACATGACAGACTCTGACTTTATGCCAGGCAACATTTCAGCATTAAACTCATGTGACTTGGAGGGCCATAAATAATGTCCCAAAGGGCCGCATTCGGCCCGCACGCCACATGTTGTGCACCGCTGCTTTAAAGGGATATTTACATTTTCGGTTTCATGTTCCTTCTTCCAAAAGTCCTTGTGGGATATGGTTAAAGAGGTAAAATTAGAAGACTCTTTAGGGAGTTCCTCACAATAATAGGGAGTCCTTGTCCCCACAGTGGGAGTGTCTCCTGGTGAGGTCCTACTTGCCTCTAGCCATAGTGAGGGTATTGCAGAGCAGGCTCACCTTCCTAGCCACACAGGGGGTGCTACCTCGGGACGAATTCCCGCGATACGTCACAAGACTCTAATGTTGCCCATCTGTCTCAGAATTCTTTAAAATGGCTTGAATAATTTTTTACCAATAGGACCGAACAGGTTAAGATTTGATCGTATTATTCCAGCTCTATTCCGGTCACCTGCAGGGTTCAACATGGATTAGCCTTGTCTCCAATATTGTTCAAAATATACATTCAACCAGTCATCAGGATTTTTACAAAATATAAGTTACATTATGAGTCGTACGTGGATAAAATGTATAATCATAATTGTTCTTTTATAACACGCTTAATACCAGAGATTGATTTCTAAGTGTGGGATCGGGATTAAAACCTGTGTTGCACTGCCTTGTCTGGTTTCCAAGACAAACACATTGCTCCTGAGCCATCCCCCCTCACTACTCAAATGTATGTACATGTGACCAATCCCTCCGATTCTCTTCAGCGTATTGTCAACTGAGCACTAGAAGTTAGAAATTGGATCCTGGCAAATGAACTGCTACTTAATCACCATAAAACTGAGGACATTCTTTTGGGCCCAAAAACACCCTGAACAACCAAAACAACATGCAATCATGCCCCAATAAGTTTGATCTCCCAACTTATTTTGCTAGTCAGGTAAGGAATTAGGGGTGTATTTGGCAATCTAACTTGGATTTTTATCACCATGTCGGGTCAGTAATCAAGATCTTGTTTTTTCGCTTCTATGCCCTATTCTACCTTTCCTTCCACAGTCAGATCGACCCGTAATGGTGTGTTCTCTGGTCAATTCTAAACTGGACTACTGCAAATCCATCTGAACAGGAATCCCAGCAAATCATCTTGCACGGCTACAAAAAGCATACAATGCTGCTGTGATGCTCCTTTTTTATGTCCCTAAATTCACCCATTCGGAGAAACCGCCATTGGTTACCGGTTCAACTAAGAATTACGTATAAAAACCTCTGCCTTGTTTTTAAAGTGCTAAATTGACTTGCCCCTGCTTATCCCATGGCAAAAAGAGTTCCTTATTTCCTATCCTGTGCCTTGCATTTCTCCGATCCACACAGTCTAGCAGTCCGTGTCTCATATTTTGTCCATAGAGTGGACAGGTGTTTCTCGGTTCTGGTTCTTCGATTATGGAACTCACTCCAACTTATTCAAAACAAAGCATTACACAGCACGATGCTGCAGTGTAGAGGGTTGGGCCCCCTTTCCAGGGGGCGAGTGCCTCCTCGTACACAAGTGCCATATGAACATTAGAAGCAAATTGGCCAGATACGCATTTACCCCATCATCTTCGGATCCAGAGCCAGGAACCAAAATGTCAACAGAAGCCTCCGAACCGGGAGCAGCGGCCAACCAGAGGGGATATCGCGGCCCTCCTAAGTGAAATCCGGAACATGGGGGCTAACCTCGGCAGCAAAATGGACAAAATGACTCAGAGTGAACAAAATCGAGGAGAGATTGGAGGGCGTTGAAAACAATCAAGCCTCAATAGACACACTAGAAGCTCAAATAGAACTCAAGATACGCAACATCGAGAAGAGGGAAGATGAAATTCTCCTTAAGATAGACTATTTGGAATACAGGGAAAGAAGAAATAAGTTACGATTTTTGGGGATTCCGGGACGCGAAGGAGAAAAAGAAAAAGACCTCAAACAAACGATACATGATATCATCAAAATCCTGGCAGCTGACGAGGACATCGACAAACTCAAAACCGAGAGAATACATAGAGCCGGCGGCCCACCTGGTGGCCCAAGGTCGGTCCTCGCCAGATTCCATAGATATCAGGACGGAACTAGGATACTAGCCAAGGCCAGGTCCGGGGGCTCCCTTACCCTTGGAGGGGCGCAAATCACCATCTTCCAGGACTTATCCTCACTTACCCTCACCCTGCGACGGCTGTGTAGCCCTCTAACGAAATGGCTGAAAGACCAGGGCACGAGATATAGATGGGGATATCCCTTCTCCCTCACGTTTTGAGCATGGAAGCAGGAGGATAATACTCCGCTCAGAGGAAGCAATCCGCGAATGCATCACGGACCTCCTTGGAACAGACTCGAAAAAAGGAACACGAGAAGACCCGGTCCAGGACAGAGCTAGATGGGAACTCCAGGGCCCAAGACGAAAAAGAGTCAAGGGATCCAGAAAATACCGGCGCCCCATCGACACGCCAGACAGTAACAAATAATACCGCCCTTTCAAGTTCCGAACTTTGGAGTTACTCACCTTGAATTCGCTGCATGCAGACTTATCACCTCGGACGCCGGCACACTCCAGCGCCTGGACACGAAAGGCGACTTCCTAGCAGCCCAGAACATAGGGATGAGCAGCTGGTGGAAAGCGAACGCGGAAACCGCATGTATCACTACACATATCATTTCTCAAAGCAAGTTGTTGTTGTGTGTTATAATGTTGTTTATTTTAAAAGTGTTAAAAGGTTGCAGGGGGGCTCTAACGTTATTAAGGATATAGTAGTAGTCGGGGTCTTGCGGCTACGACCCTCACTGGTGGTCCGATAGTAGACCGGCTCTAAACACCCAGTCCAACCCGGGCGCCACCAAACCAAGTCAAGAGCTAGAACCGAGGGCCAGGGGTATTATGTCTAATACCCTAAAAGGGGGAAGGGAGGAGGAGACTGAAACACACTACTTCCACCGTGGCAATTTCCTGCAATGGGCAGCGCGACGTGAACACCGATTTCAACGAACAGAGCACTGATCCATAGTCATGACGAATCAAGTGACAGGCATGGCATACTCAAAATTGGCACGCTGAATGTCAAGGGGCTTAATTACCCCACCAAAAGGTCACTAGTGTCCAGAGAGTTCAAGAGGGCGAAACTAGATATACTCTTCGTACAAGAAACCCAATACAGCAAAGGAGATGAGAGGAAGGTCCTATATATTAAGCTAGGTTCTGAACACTGGGGTTCCGGCCCCCTAAAGAAAGCGGGAGTTGGCATCTTAATCAACAAAACGATCCGATTTGAACTCAAAGTCCTGGATGGATGTGAGTGGTAGAGCGCTGGTACTAGTGGGAAAAATACAAGGCATTGTCATCACCCTTGCGTCAGTGCACGCACCCAACACAGGACAGTCTAGATTCCTACAACAAAGAATCCCCAAATTCATGAATGAAGCACAGGGCGAACTAATACTAGGTGGTGATCTCAACACGTGGATGGATCCAAACCAGGATAGGCAAGCAGGCAATCCTCCTACGACCTCCCCATCGGGCCCCGGCCGCCCACTGGCCGTGGACATGATGCATGCCTACAATCTCACCGACGCATGGAGACATAAGAACCCGAACCGAACAGGCTTTACCTTCTTCTCGGCACCGCATGCAATGTTCTCCAGAATCGACATCGACTACATATACCTAACCTCAGATCTCACCGCAGCGATGTCCGAAGCCACTATATCCCCAGTCGCATGGTCAGACCACGACATGGTCACGGTCACTATTGATCAGATGGCCCTTCCCCGGAAGAGCTCCAAATGGCAATGCAATGAGACTCTCTTTAAAGACCCAATCTTCCGCGAACAGCTCAAGCAAGACATCACCCAATACTTTGACCAGAACAACACAGGTGAACCTTCCATAAACATAGTATGGGAAGCTGGCAAAGCTACCTGGAGGGGTTTACTCATCAAACAGGGGGCAGCGAAGAAAAGAGGACGCCAACTCGTAGAAAGTAGGCTCCGAAACGAAATCTCGCAACTCGACCTCATTCGCAATCTGCGGACCAAAAGAGACTACAAAAGATTAAGCTGGCCAATGAAAAAAGGGAAGAACTATGACAGATGGAGATGGGTAGCATCGCTTGCAAGCTCCAATGCCTGACGCAGAAGCATTACGAACACGGGGACAAAGCAGGCGCCCTATTAGCCGCACGACTCCGTGGGCAACGCCAAGAATGGTGGGTACCCACGATTCAAAACGAAGGAGATTCCCGACACCCAGACCTACCCAATACCCCTGAAGCCTTTGCCAACTTCTACAAAAAATGATATACATCGCACGCAAACCCCGCATCCAGAGGCGATAACGGATTACATGGACAAAATATCCCTGCCGGCTCTCCCGCCCGACACATACAAACCCTGGAAGCTCCCCTCACAGGAGAAGAAATTGAAGAGGCAATTAAAAGACTCCAAAAGGGAAAGCCCCCGGGAATGATGGTTACACAGCGGGGTTTTAAAAGACCGTTAAAGAAGCCCTTCTCCCATTCATGGTCGACCTCTTTAACAACATCCTTCAATCCGGCGTGGCTCCTGAATCCTTTACTGAAGCACTAATAACAGTTATTTCCAAGGATGGTAAGGACCCAAAGCTCTGCGCCTCCTACCGCCCAATATCCCTTCTGAACATCGATGCGAAAATCTTCACAAGAATCCTCACTGCGAGGCTCGAATCACACATGCCAGCGATAATTCACAACGACCAAGTGGGTTTCATCTTAGGTAGACAAGGCGCAGACTCCACCCGGAAAACCCTTCACCTAATTCATGAGGCCCGAGAACCGTCAAACACACTGGCGTTATTTGCAATCGATGCTGAGAAGGCGTCCGACAGGGTCGAATGGCATTTCCTAGAGGCCACGTTAATGAAGATAGGCCTAGGCCACGTTAATGTAGATGGGCCTAGGCCACACGCTCCGTCGAGGGATCACGGCGGTCTACACGGCCCCAAGAGCATCGGTGGCAGTGAACTCCCAATTTTCCCCCTGGTTTCCTCTCAGTAGAGGTACGAGACAAGGCTGCCCTCTCTCGGCAATACTCTTCGCACTTTCCTTGGAGCCACTCGCCATAGCGCTTCGAACAGATCCCACCGTGGAGGGGACACGGGTAAATGGCAGAGAATACAAGCTGGGCTTGTATGCAGATGACATCCTACTCCATGTATTAAACCCAATGTCATCAATCCCTCGAGCGATACATTTGATAGAAGAATACGGAGCACTCTCAGGGTTCAAAATCAACAAAACCAAATCCATCCTCTTTCCACTTCACAAACCATCCCTAGAACAGCAAATAGCTCTCGAACGCCTTGGGCGGATTGTTGGAGGCCCAACATTGAAATACTAGGGATCAACCTAACCCGACAACTCAAAGACCTTTACGAAGCAAACTTTCCTCCACTCCTCGAAGACCTCAAGGCTGATCTCAGAAAATGGAAACCACAATCTCCTGGATGGGACGTCTGAACGCAATCAAAATGGTATCCCAATGAGGAAACAGAGAATTGGAACCCCGGGTGATGAAGTCTCGCTGAGAGGAAGGATGCTCCGCTGCAGACCCCATTAGTAAGTGTGATCTCTCCGCCTACCTGCCTTTGGACTGGGTAGTGTTGTCGTGACTGAGATTAAATTGTCTCCTGCAACTGCACTAACTGTGATGTAAATCCTTTGTAGCTATCCTCATTTGTGTGCTATGCATAACCAATTGCATTTATCCCACAGTTAGCTGCGTGCTTGTGGATTATGAATAAAGGGGCCTGTAACCAGCCCATTATATTTCAACCTTTGCCCTAAGTGTGCTTTATTGCCTTTCTGAGTCCAAGAACTTTTGGTCTGTGCAATAGGGCGAGTACTTCTGAGGATATTACACGTGCCTAAAAAGCAAAATAGTGGTGCTGTGAGCAGAGTCATTGTGCTGAAACTAATGCCAGAGACCGAACAAATCTGAAGCTTGGACACAGAAGAACAAGTTACTTTCTTACATGGTAATGTTCTTTCGATGGGATGGTCCGATGACGTATTCCATATCTATGATAGGTAATGTCCACAGCTGTTCTGCTTCGGATAATCTTCGGCGTCTGCGTCGATGACGTCGATGCACCGTCCCCCAGGACCTCCTCCAACGGCCGACGTCACCCGATGTGATAAGTAGGACGCACGACGCCCGTAGCCTCAGTTGTAGTTTTTTTCCCCCAGAACGAGTACCACCAGTTTTCTGCAAGTCAGACACACAAGGCCTTGCGGAACGCAAGCTGCAATCGCAGAAGAAATTCTGCAGCGGGGAAGGTAGGGAGGGAGCGATATGGAATACGTCGTCGGACCATCCCATCGAAAGAACGTTACCAGGTAAGAAAGTAACTTGTTCTTCGAGGGGATTGGTTCCTCCGACGTATTTCATATCTATGACAGACTCCCAAAGTAGTACCAAGCAAGGAGGTGGGAAAAGAATTTAGAACACAAATTTAGCATGCCCAATCAAATTGCGGAATAAAGGACTGCCTTGCCAAAGGCCAGATCCTGCCCTCTGATGGAATCGAGGGAGTAGTGACGTACAAAAGTATGTACTGAAGCCCAGGTGGCTGCATCACAGATGTGACGAATAGGAACACCCCTCTGCAGGGCAGTAGACGCAGCCACTCCCCTGGTAGAATGGGCCCGCAAGCCAGCCGGAGGGTCCTTACCCACCAAGCGGTAACACTCTGGCACCAGAAGATAGCTAAAATAATCCAACGAGACAAAGTCTGTTTCGTCACAGCTTGTCCCAAACGCTTTCCAGTGTAACCAATGAAAAGTTGATCGTCCACTCTGACCCGGGACATGCGCGAAATATAAAAGCACAACGCTCTCCTAGGATGAAGCCTATTGATCCTCTCTTCTTACTTACCAGGATGTGGAGGAGGATAAAATGCCGGAAGAACAACCATCTGGCTTAAATGAAATTCCGACACCACCTTCGGAAGAAAGGAAGGAC
Source organism: Ambystoma mexicanum (assembly GCF_040938575.1). Taxonomy (NCBI): domain Eukaryota; kingdom Metazoa; phylum Chordata; class Amphibia; order Caudata; family Ambystomatidae; genus Ambystoma; species Ambystoma mexicanum. The sequence goes on from NC_090936.1 coordinate 671,636,739, forward strand.
GAACTCTAAGGACAACCCTGTCCTTATGAAACACAGTGAAGGGTGGCTTAACTGAAAGTGCCTGCAACTCACTCACTCTGCGAGCGGAAGTGACCGCAACTAAAAACACAGATTTATGGGTTAACAGCCTCAAAAGACAAGAATGTAAAGGCTCAAACAGAGCACCCATAAGGAATTTCATAAAAAGGTTCAAATCCCAACCAGCCACCTGGAAAGGTGACGGCGGAAACACATTAGTGAGTCCTTTGAGAAACTGAGAAATTAAAGGAATTTTGAAATAGGAACACTCCTCAGACGAGCGCTTAAATATAGACAGCGCCTCCAGGTAACCTTTAACAGTTCCCACTTGCAGGGCCCTGTGTGCCAACGAAAGCAAAAAAGACACAACCACAGGAATGTCACATGAAAAAGGATCCACATTCTGAACCCTGCACCAGTCGCAGAACTTTCTCCAACGGCAACGGTACAGGGACTTAGTCACCGGCCGTCTGGCCGAAAGCAACACCTCCATCACGTCTTCAGGGAGGCCCCAAACCTTGTACCTAAACCTTTCAGAAGCGTGAAGGTTGAGGGACCTGACCTCTGGATGGAGAACCTGACCTCGCTCCCGTGACAGCAGATCGTCTCGGTAGGGAAGACGATGTGGAGGGCAGATGGACAAGTCGGGAAGACCCGGGTACCACGTCCTCCGGGCCCATGCCGGAGCAATGAGGATCATCCGGGAACAGAACTTCCGTAGCCACCACAGCACTTGCGGGATGACGGGGACTGGAGGAAACGCGTACAGCAGTGGGAAGGACCACTCCACCATGAACGCGTCTCCTAAGGCTCCTTTTGGAGGAAATTCCCGCAAGCAGAACCTTTCGCACTTCCGGTTGACACTGGAGGCGAAGAGATCCACTTGAGGGGTCCCCCAAAGGGCGAAGATCTCCAGGAGAATCTCCTGAGCCAGCTCCCACTCGTGAGAGATCGCGCTCTGCCTGCTCAGAGCGTCCGCCGTCTCGTTTTCGTCTCCGGCCAGATGAACTGCCGAGATCGAAACTTCCTGCTGGATGGCCCAGAACCCGAGCTGCATCACCTCCCTGCACAGAGTAAGTGACCCTGCCCCCCCCTTTTTCTTGAGGTAGTGCATGACCACTGTGTTGTCTGTCAAAATCAGGACATTCTGCCCTCGCACAGTCGGCAGAAAAGCCTTCAGGGCAAGCCTGACGGCCCGCAGCTCCAAAAGATTGATATGGAGTCTGGACTCCGACGGATACCAACAACCACTGACTGTCAACTCGTTGGCATGAGCTCCCCATCCCGTGAGGGATGCGTCCATCACGATCGTCACCTCCGGCCAGGGCAGCCAAAATGGAGCCCCCCTCATCAGATTGCCTTTGACGGCCCACCACAGAAGGTCCTGGGCAACCGAGGGCGGCACATGAACAGAGTCCGACATCCTGCCAGAGGAACGTGACCACTGGAGCTTGAGGGCCCATTGCAGAGATCTCATCCGCAACCTGGCCTCTGGCACCAGAAGAATGCAGGATGCCATGATGCCGAGCAACCTCAAGAACTCGAACACCAGGAGCGTCTGGGAAAGTTGAAACTTGTGCACCATCTGCTGAATGTGAAGAGCCCTCACCTGGGGAGGGAAACACTGCCCCATGGATGTGTCGAGCACTGCTCTGATGTACTGGAGCCGCTGTGTTGGCGTCAAGTGGGACTTCTTTAAGTTGAGGGAGAAGCCCAGCTTGTGAAGGGAGTGGCAGGTGACGGACAGATGATCCAGGACCTGCTCGGGTGAGTGCGCCCTGATCAACCAATCGTCCAGGTAGGGGTAGACGTGAATCCCCGCTTTCCTGAGATAGGCTGCCACCACCAGCATGAGCTTGGTGAAAACCCTCGGGGCGGATGTCAATCCGAACGGCAGGACCCGTAACTGAAAATGCGAGTCGCCAACCGCGAACCTCAGGTATTTCATGTGCTTTGGATGGATCGGCACATTAAAATAAGCATCCTTGAGCTCGAGAGACACCAACCAGTCCTGAAGTTGAAGGGCCTGGAGGACTTGAGAAGGAGTAACCATCTTGAACTTGTCCTTCCTGAGGAGTTTGTTCAAACCGTGCAAGTCCATGATGGTTCTCAATCCCCAGTCGTTGTTCGAAATCAAAAAATAAGGGGAGTACCATCCCTTGTTCCTCTCCGCTACAGGCACCAGTTCTATGGCGCCTTTCTCCAGCAGGGATTGAATCTTCTGTGCAAGGAGCGGATCCGGACTCTTCAAAGAGAGATTCCCTGGTGGACTGTCGCGAGGCCTCTGCCGGAAATGAAGACAGTAGCCATGGGCTATGATCTCCAGAACCCACACATCTGAGGTAATGGCACACCACTCTACAAGATGCTGCACCAGCCTTCCCCCAACCGGCGAACCACGGGACATGGCCACATGACTGAGCTGAAGCTGCTGCGGCAGTGCCTGAGGGCAAAGAGGCAACTGCCTGAGCGGCCTTGGCACCTCGAGTACCCTGTTTCCACCTCTGGCACTCCTACGGTGGCCCCTTTCACTAGCAGCTCCTCTCGATTTAATAAAGGACGAGTAATATCGAAAGGAACCTCGCCTCCATTGTTGTCCCCTAGGACGAAAAGGCGGAGGTTGGCGAACTGCAGCGCCCAATGACTTGGCTGCAGCTTTGGAGGTCTGAAACCTCTCAAGGCTCTCGTCAGCCTTGCTGCCAAAAAGATGTTCACCATCAAAGGGCATGTTGAGGAGCCGAGCTTGCACATCAGGAGCAAACCCCGACTTCCACAACCACGCAAACCTGCGCATTACGGCGCTTGCCACCATGGACCAGCTGACGCAATGAACCATGTCCAGACCCGACTGAATGGACTCACACATGGCGTCCTTGCCATCCTGCACCATAGCAAGAAAACCATCCCGTTCCTCCCCTTCGGGAATATGATCAGCCGCTAAAGAGATACAGTTCCACAGAATGTGCGTGAAACGAGACAAGGCACAAACAGAGTTGGCAGCCTGAAGCGCCATACCCCCAGAAGAAAACACCTTCTTCGCCCAGCCGTCAAAACGTTTGTGGTCCCTATCAGGAGGGATGGTAGGGTACGACACCTGCTTTGCAGGGGCCGTAGCCGCCTGCACCACCAAACTCTCCGGAGCAGGGTGCATGGTCAAGTAGCAGGGGTCGCCACTGGCTGGGCGATATTTCTTCGGCAAGGACTTGCTCACTGCCAGGAGACTCTCCGGAGAAGTCCAAGCCGCAGCCACCCTTCTCTGCAAGGCCATATGGAATGGCAGTACTGGGTCAGTTGGTGGACCTTGGTGGACCTTGGTCGAGGATATCAGTCAGATCATCCTGCTGAAAATCCCCAGGGGGGGCAGACCACCCCAGGTAATCCGTGACCCTCGACATCGGGCGCCGGTAAGAGGAGTCGCCATCTCCGGAGAGGTATCCAACCCACTGGCATCGTGCAACGACTGGCGCAGGTCCTCAAGTTGGCTATGACCAGAAAGAAGGCCATCAGGAACCTCTGCAGGAACTTCACCTTCCTCACACCCCTCATCCACCTCAGAAATATAATCCAAAGGCTGGAAAGAGGGTACAGAAAAAGGAACAAAGACATGTTTAGCCTTGGCCAGAGCCTTTCCACCGTGCCACGGGGTACCCCTGACAAAGCCACCACGAAAGGCTTTGAGGGCGTCAACGGAATCAGCGTCGAGCGCGGCGCTGACAGCTTCGGTGGCGTCGACACAGGCCTCGAGGGCTGAGCCCCGAGCGTGTCTCTTGACAGCCTGGGCGCCGACGACTTCCTCAGAGACAGAGCCTCGAGAGAGTCCGTCGACGACATTGGCGCTGCCGGTGTAGATGTCTTCTTCGAAGACTTCACAGGTTCTCGCGGTCTCGAGGGCGGCGAGGACCGGGACCTGGAACGGGCATGCCTAGAGCAACCATCCTTGTCCGACCGGGACCTCAAAGGCGCCGGGTGGTTGCGACAACTGCTCAAGCCCGAAGGCAGATGAGCGGTGTCTCTAGTACGGCCACAGCCGGTGTCCTCAGACAGCGCGGACGGACCAGAGCCCTGCAATTGAAAAATCGCCAACATCTCCTTTCGGAAGGTATCCCATTCCTCAGGAGTGGAATGCTTGTTGGGACAAGCAACTCTCCGACGGGCGGAGTCCTCGGACAAGGACGGGGAAGGTGACCTGTGACGGCGCTTCCTGGAGTGCCTTGAAGAGGCAGAGGAATGGCAGGACCGACTCCCAGACCGAGAACCCCCGGACTCACGACGACGATGCGGAGAGTCGCCCCTCGAATCATCCATCGAAAGACCAGTGGAACGCGACTTCCAGGGCTTGGCCACCTTACCGACCGACAGCTTATTCTTACGCTCCCGCAAGGCCTTCGATGTGAGCGATTGGCAGTCGACACAGTCATCCATATCATGGTCCTCCCCGAGGCACCAGAGGCAAGCGTCGTACGTGCTCATTAGCGACATCTTGGACCCGCACACCCGACACTTCTTAAACCCGGACCGCGAGGTGGAAGAAGCCAAAGACATCATACAATTTTCAATGAAGAACCAGGTTCGAAGAACCGAAAGAACAGGATTGAGTAGAATCAAGGTGAGCCGAGATCTCCGAAGTGAACAAGTTCGCGGAAAAAACGGAACTGAGGCTACGGGCTTCGTGTGTCCTACTTATAACATCCGGTGTCGTCGGCTCGACGGAGGCCCTCGAGGACGGCGTATCGACCTCGTCGACACAGGACGCAGAAAGATTTTCTGAAGCAGCACAGCTGTGGTAATTACTGTCATAGATATGGAATACGTTGGAGGACCCAATCCCCTCGAAAGGCAATTTCTTTACATTTGTGAATTGTGCGATTGTGTTTTAAGTATTTTTTGGATAGGGACGTGAAACATCCATCGATACAATGAGTTCCTTATTTAGGAAAAAGGGAAGCGCCACAGGCGGAGATTTTCCCGAAGTGATGATCCCAAAGTGGACAAATAGTCTGTATGAAAAACGTGCACAGACTTGGGCGTGTGCTGCAGGTTTGAGTGAGACCCGAGACACATGTATAGGAGAGATGAGTCCGAATGAGGTGGCGGTTTGCTTGCAAAAGGTCCTTTTGGGAAAGGAGTGCTCAGCTTTGGGCAGGCTTTGGAATATTGGAGGTGTATGTCTTGAAATTGGAAAAGGAGCTGGCTGCTGAAAACAGACAGCTTCAGATGAAAATGTATCTTAATAAGGTCGATAAATATCAAGCAGTAGCCGAGCGAGCTGCTGTGGGAGTTGACCGATACAAATATCGAAAGAGAAGAGGGAGAGTGAATATCCACAAGGTGGCAACAGTGATTGCCTCGGCAGGGGTTGATTGGGACCCCGACCGACCAATGGGACGGGTATGTATTTGACAGTACCAGTTCAGAAAATGGTTCAGACAGGGAAAAACCATCCAAACCAGAGCCCGACAGGAACGAGGTGACCACTAAACCAATAATGCGTAGACAAGTCGGGTCACATCTGAATAATCCTGGGGGTGGTTTAGTGAATTTAACAACGTTGGAGGATTATTCTCAACAAGAGGTTGGGGAGAGAATTAATTGATTAGACTAGAGGGCTGTTGAGCCTCTGTTAACATGGACGGTCAGATTATTTGACAGAGGTGCGCGTGTCTTTTGGTAGATTCGACCGATTCTCTGATGTTCCTGCCATTGTCCCATGATACCAAAATTCAAGAAGTATTACGTGCAGGGCCACCTCCGGATGGTCACGGGAGAGATCTGCAAGCGAGAAAGATGGAGAGAGAGACCCTTGGAAAGAGGCTCGATAGTAGAGATTTGTGTGTATCCAGAAAATACATGTTTTTGGCACTGCTTAAAGATGGAGTGCCGCGCGAAGATATTGATGGAAACGAAACTCGGCGAAATGTATCGGCTGTATAAAAAGCGAGGGCTTGAAGGGAAAGAGCGGTATAAACAAGTGAAAAGGCAGGATGTGAACAAGCAAAGTGGGGATAAGTCCCCTTCTGTGCCGCCTGAGGAGGAGATGGGTGACGCTCCATGGGGATGTCTTCACCATATCAGCCGACCTATGCTGATTTAAGAAAGGTTGCGAGTGCGATGTTGGAGACAGAGTCCAAATACAGGCATTCGAAATATGAATAGGATTGTGGTCAAACTCCAGTAGCGTCTGCCCAGATTAAGGTAGACAGGCGATCGCATGTGAATGTGAAATTATTCTGGCAATCATGAAATACGCAAGAGGTTCAAGCTTTGATTGATAACGGGGCAGAAGCCTCATTAATTAATGGGAATACTTCACAATTTAATGGCAGACATTTTACCATTACGGGGCTGGGCGGGAAAGAGACCTCTGCAGTCCAAACGAGCACTGACATGAAAATTGGTAATTTAAAACAGAATAAATACCAAGTGTTGATTGTTCCCATCCCTGAATATATTATTGGCTTTGATATTCTAGAGGGATTGACTTTAGGATTAGGAGGTTAAAAGGTACGAGTTCGGGATTGAGTGCATTGCTGTATACCCTCGTCATAGTGGGAAAATTGAAGATGTCGTCCATGCAGGTACCTTTGGCCATAAAACAGGCATCTATTAAACAGTATCTTATTCCTGGGGGGCAGAAAGAGATCTCGGATACCATCAAGGGATATGTAGAAGCAGGAATGCTACGTCCTGTAGTCATGGCGTGGAACAATCCGGTCTGGCCAATTAAAAAAACAGATGCAAGCTATAGGATGACTGTGGATTACCGTGCGTTAAACAATAACACTCCTCAGTTAATACCCACAGTTCCAGAAGCTGTTACCCTGATTGAGAATGTGCAAAAGTTTGAGGGAGAATGTGCAAAAGTTTGAGGGAAAATGTGCAAAAGTTTGAGGGAACTTGCTATGCGGTGATAGATTTGGCAAATGCATTCTTTACTGTGTCGATTGCAGAAGAGTGTCGGGTGCAGTTTGCATTTTCCAGGAATGGGAGGCAGCATACGTTTCAACGTTTGCCCATGGGGTACGTGCATAGTCGGACCATTTGTCATCGGCTGGTGGCGAACATTTGGATAAGATCCTGTGCAAACCTGATGTACAGATTTCGCACTACATTGATGACATTCTGATACGGGGAAAGGATGAGCAAAGTGTGCGGACGCACTTAGACACCATTGAGGGTTTGAGAAAAGAAGGATGAGAAATGAATGAGACAAAAATCCAATGTAGCAAAGACTGATTTTTCTGGGAATTCACTGGCATAATGGGCATTGTGAAATGGTGCCAAAGGCCAAACAAAAGATTCTTATTCACGGGAAACAAGCTCAACAGTTCATAGGGTAGTTTGGTTCTGGAGACAGCATATACCACATTTGGGGCAGATTTTATCACCTCTTTACAAAGGGACACGAAATAAATCTGACTTTGAATGGGGCGTTGAGCAAGAGAAAGCATTTCAGCTAGCGAAAGATAGCATCCAGAGAGTAACTGATTTATGGTCGTTAAGGGCAGGTGAAGTGAAATTAAATGTGTCTGTACTTGAAAATTATGCCAATTGGAGTTTGTAGCAGACACAGGACAGAACGTGTGTTGCTTTGGGTTTTTGGAGTCGTAAATTACTCGAAGCTGGTGACAGATACACTCCCTTTGAGAAGCAGTTGGTGGCATGCGTTTGGGCTCTTGTGGATAGAGAGCAAATGACAGTGGCTCATGATGTATTAATCCAACCAGAAATTCCGATCATGCATTGGCTACTGAGCTCTCCCAAAACACATTGAATAGGACATGATCAGGAGGCTAGCATCATTAAGTGGCAATGGTACATACAAGATCGTGCCAAAACAGGGACAGGTGAAATTGCAAAATTACATGAGCAAGTGGCTGGTGTTCCGCTGGTTGATTTGGAACCATCAGAGGGGACTGACATTTTTGAGTCTCCTGTAAAATGGGGAGTTTCTTATGGGGTGCTAACTGGTGAACAAAGAACATGCCTGGTTCACCAATGGTTTGGCTAAATATGTGGGGACTCAGCAACACTGGAAGGTGGTGTCATCTAATCCCAAAACAAAGACAATCTTGACAACATCTGGTAAAGGGAAGATTAGTAATTTTGCAGAGTTTCATGCAGTTCAACAGGCATTGAAGCAAGAAGCGCTCGTTTGTTGTTATATATACACACCGACTCTTGGTCTGTGGCAAATGGATTAGCTGTATGGATGCCGACATGGCATTGAAATCGATGGAAAATTCATGCAAAAGAATTATGGGGAAAAGAATTGTGGCAAGATATTGCCAAAGTGTTGATGCATAGTGAGGTGACCGTGTATCATGTGGATGCACATTGTGGTACATTAGAATGATGGTTCAATTCTGTTGCAGATGAACATGACAAGATTTCGGCTATGCACACGAGGTCTGAGGAAGATGATTTGGAAGGGATTGCTAAATGGGCACACCAGAAAATGGGCATCTTGGAGAAAAAAAAACGATCAGGTGGGCGCAAGATTGAGGAATTAGCATTCCTTTAGAGATCGTGAAAGTTGTGATTTTACAATGTCTGGTGTACCAACATCAACAAAAGAGATCTATTACACATGTAATTCAAGGCACCTTAATGCAAGGTAAATTACCTGGACAAATTTAGCAAATCGATTATATTGGTTCAATGCCAGTCAGCAGAGGATGTCAATATGCGTGTACAATTGTGTACATGTATTCAGGATACTTGATGGTGTTACCATGCAGAAGAGACACCCAATTGTATACAATTAAATTGTTGAATCAAGTGGCTGTATATTATGGGGTACCTCTACAGATTCAAAGTGACAATGGGTCTCATTTAAAAGGAAAACTGATTCAAGACTATTGTCAGGAGAAGGGTGTCGAATGAATTTTCCACGTTCCTCATCACCCCGAGGATTTGGAATTGAGAGAATGAATGGTCTGTTGAAAGAACAGTTGCGAAAGACGGGTGATGGTAACCTGAAAGGGTGGCGCGAACGCATCCTAGATGCGGTGCAAGTGTTGAATAACTGACCAATTGCTAACGGTGAACCCATTGATGCGCATGTCAATGCCAGCTTTACAAATGAAATCGAATAGGGCATTTGAAACATTGATGTATTGGGAAATCACCTGGAGCTTTAGCTCCTTAACGAGCAACACCAGAGTCTGCTGGGGTGGATTTAATTGCTAGGGAGGAGATTAGACTTGAACCCAGTGGAATCAGTGTTATCGATACAGGTATGGAGTACAAATTCCATCAGAACGTATGGGATTGACTGTCCCTAGATGTGGGCTGGCATTGAAAGGAATCCAGGTACGGGGAGGAATTGTTGATGCAGACTACAAAGGTGAAATAAAGGCGATCCTTATCAATAGTGGAGAGAAAATGCTGCCCATCCATAAGGGTGATGAGTGGTGCAGCTAATTATCGCCCCCGTGAAACTATCTGTGGTAAAGAAAGGAGAGCCATCCACTGTAGTAACTACACGTGGGGATAAAGGTTTTGGCTCATCAGACAGAAGGGTTCCCAAGCAAACTTTTGAGTTGAGAAACCTAGTGGTCCGCTGGTTCCAGCAGATGTGATTGCAGCAGGGGAAGATCAAGTTGTTCTAGTAATGGAACCAGGAAAGAGGAAATGGAGTCATGTTCCCGCTGACAAATGTTATTTACGTGAGTGATGTACTTCGCGGGTATCACGTTTTTTTTTGTAAACTTTTTTTTCAAGACCCTATGTGCGATGTTTGCACTTGTGGATTTGCGTGGAGTCCATTTCGAGAGGGTCCAGGGACATGCGAAAAAGTGTGGCAAATATATCCATCCTGCAACAGGATTTGTTGGTCTGGATGACGACTAGCGGCTTTGTTGTTACCACATTGCCTGATGGCGGATTATCTGCATTGTACCGAGGCTTCCTGAGAAGACATTCTCATGGGTGGGATGTTTTGCCCCCTTCCGCGACTTTCATGTCTTTTGTGCGGCATGGCTATGCTGCGATTGTTGAGCAGCCTGAAAATGTATGGGTTTTTCTAGCCCATCGAGTACTGAACATCTCGCACTTTTGCCTAGCTGATGTTCATGAAGCTGCAAACTAGATTTCTACGTGTCTTGTGGGCGTACCTAAGCTGGCCCCTGTGCTATGGCACGTTTTCAGAGTACTGCATAATGATTCTCTAGTTGAGGATTCTTATGTGCGAAATTCTTTTTCTGTCTATGAATACTGCAAGTTTTGTGTGGACACCGATCGCAAATGGAGAACTAGGACACGTATGGTCACCTACGACATTGCACCTGCTGACGTTTGCTATTTCATGACTTGTGATCCTCGGCACATAAACAAATGTCAGCAATTGGACTTATCTAATGATCGAGCTGCATCTGATTTTGAGAAACGTTTATATACACAGTCTAGGATTGTGCGTACTGATGTGTCTAATGCTATGTTCTGTAACTTTACTGTCTTAGCAGCCAGCCATCTTCGAGCTTCCGACAGGTTGGTTGTTTTCCTGTGGCAACTTTACCTACAGCTACATTCCTGCTAACATTTCCGACGGCCCTTGTGCTTTGACACAACTTCGTTTCCCTTGCAGCCTGCTATTTGTCTTTCCATGGGTTCTGTTGATTATACTGGCCGGTCTCCTGATTGCGCTTATAATGTCCATTTGTTGTCCGAACCTGAAGTTTTGGTACTTGCATTTTCCTTGGTGGGTGTTTGGGGTTTATCTGCTGAGGGCTATACATCCTTGATTAGATTGGCCTGTGTGGTGATTAAGGGGCTTAATAAAACTTCTCAAGCTTTGATGGAACTGTTGCTAGACAGCTTACATTTTAGAAGGGCTATTTTTCAAAACAGAGCTGCTATAGATTATTTGTTTTTGGATCACAATTTGGGTTGCAATGCCATTGAAGGGATGTGCTTTGATTTTCACGACCGTTCCCGTTCTATTGAGAAGTATATTGGCAGATTAAATGACTGGATTTCCCAAGTCACCCAGGATCAGGGCATGAAGTGGTGGGATCAACTGTTTCCTGGATTCCTGAGGCGTTGCAATATGATTTTATTTGTGTTTTCGCAGTTGTTTTTATCTTGGTTGTTTGTTGTTGTTGTATTTCCTGTATCCCCAATTTAGTGAGAATGTTTCGCCAGTTTCAGAAACCTTTTTTTGTTTCATTGGGATATGGTAGTTGATTGTCCCAAGGGTGGAGTGTAATGCGTGTGTGAAAATGAGCTAAAACATGGTGCCAGTGCGCAGCTATTTTGGACATTCACTTCCAAACCGCAATGAAAGTCTATGTTTCTGTGAGCTCATTTAGAAGGCAGACATGACTTCTGCAATGGTTGCAATATTATATTATGAAGCAGATGAGCTTACTATGAAGGATAGTTGTTGTATTGCTCGCTCAATGACGAGCCGAGAGGGGAATCAGAGATGTGCAGGTGCATTGATAAAGGGTACGGGGAACGAGCGCGTGCAAGATGAGTAGGGTTTTTCCACGATCTGGATTTTTCTGCTCTTTTCCTTCCATGCTTGCGGTCTGTCCTTTGTCTGGGGATAGTTTGCAGCTTATCAGGGGCGGGGATTTGTCCCCATTAAGAAGAGAGGTATCCCGATGAGACAGAGCATTGGAACCCCGGCTGATGAAGTTGCGCTGAGTGGGAGGACGCTCCGCTCCAGACCCTATTAGGACGTGTGATCTCTCTGCCTACCTGCTTCGGGACTCATTAGTGTTGTCGTGGCTGAGATGAAGTTGTCTCCTGCAACTGCACTAACAGTGATTGTAAATCCTTTCTAGCTATCCTTGTTTGTGTTCTTATGTATAACCAATTGCATTTATCCTATAGTTATCTGTGTGCTTATGGATTATTTATTAAGGGGCCTGTAACAAGCCCATTATATCTCAACCCTTGGCCTAAGTGTGCTCTGTTGCCTTCCTGAGTCCAAGAACCTTTGGTCCGTGTAATAGGGCCAGTACTTCTGAGGTTATTAGACGTTGCACGTGTCCGAAAAGCAAAACAGATGGGTAACTTAAATGTACAGTTTGAATCTTTGAACTCAATGGTTGATATTCTTGCTGAAGAGGGCGTTGTCCTCTATATTCCCGATACCTAGACCCCTAAACCAAAATGAGAACATTTTCTTGCCATAGAGATAGCCCAGCTATGGTTTAGAGTAGGTATGAGAGCACTTAATTGCTGGCATTAGGATGATAATCCTACTAGACCTACATATAGAGGAATAGGATGTTCTAGATATATATATATAAATCGATACTGCCTCTTGCATTATGTTAAATACTTTAAGCTCATGTTTCATACTGAGAGGGATCATGAGTCCTTCATTGCTAACCTGAGCAAATCTAACATGCCAGTTCCTTTTTGGCACAGTCCCAATACATTTAAGTGTTTAAATAATCATAGGGCAGTCAGGTGGGATAACAGACTTGAACATACTTCTTCCAACATTATATGAGAAACTACTCCTGATTATAGAACTAATGTCCTTGGATTGGGAGAACACTGAACTCATTGTTGGCTCCATCTAATGTAGCAAATACAATTTTGTATGACGTTTCTAAGCCACAATCTGAGGTCAAGCATTTATTGATCAATAGGGAGTCTTGTAAACATGTAAACAAATGCTTTTGACTTTGGTAAAAGCACCTGGCCTGGGAAACAGCAGAGAGGTATTATTAGTGCAGCATGAGTATAACAACCTATATTTGAAAATAAAAAGGCTCAAACTGCCAAACATTGTGAAAAGCAAACGTTATCCTGTCACTATAACGACTGCAAAGGAGTTTGAGAGTTAGGCCCAGATTCTCATCCTGGTGGTTAAGTACCAAAAAGGTCGTTAAAAATGTTAACAACCTTTTTGGTACTTAAGACCTATTCTGAAGGTGGCGCATTCTTCTGAAGTTGGAAGGAATGCGCCACATTCGGAATACATGTGGCGGTTGCTAGGATGGGTTGGAAACCAACCTAGCAACTGCCACATTCGTAAACTGGCTTTTTTGAAGGGTATTCTTGTGGCACTCCTCCAGTTTAATATGTGCGCTAAAATAGCGCACATATACAGTCCCATTTTAGTGCCATTAGACTGGAGGGGCGCCACAAGAAGCCTTGTTTGGTGTATAGCAAAGTGTTCATATACACCAAAGCAAGCAGCTTTAACGTTGTAGTCTGCAACGTTAAGGCTGTTTAATGAACACTCATTTACACAGGTGTATATGAACACTTTCCTATACACCAAAGTAAGCAGCTTCAACGTTGAAGCCGCTTACTTTGGTGTACAGGAAAGTGTTCATATACACCTGTGATCTCGGCAGCATTTTTGTAAAACAACGATTCTGTCGTTATTTTCCAAAAATTCTGCTGAGTTAGGATTGCGCCCGTTCTAACTCAAAGAAGCACAATCCAGACGGTGTAGTGTCGTGCACTACGAGGATGCCCAGGCCCACTTGAGAATACTGGTGGAGCCTGGATGCTCATTTGGTGCAGTGAATCATGCTCTTTAGCATCTTCACTGCGCGCTGTTCTGAATCAAGCCCTTAGTGACTAGAGGGTTTAATGGAATGCATACATTTCAGGAAGACTGCCTTCATGGGTCGATTTTGCATGAGTGTTTTTCTAACCTCTATCACGAAGACACAGAACTTTCAGGTGAGAGCAGATGCCCCAGTAAACCCCAGTGGTAAATCTTCCATAAATTCTCTCTTCAAGAGGTTAAAATTACAATTCTGTTCAACAATCTGGGAAAACCCCTGAATCAGCTGGCATAAGATTGATTTCTTAAAGAAATAAGTTACTATTTGGGCTCCCTATTCAACAAAATTATTAAACGCCATAGTTGCCGCTAATAAAAATCATTCCTCTTTGAAAAATGTGGAGAACATCCCTCTATAAAAAAAAAGGTGGAAGAGATGATCCTGCAAATCACTGCCCAATTTCCATCCTGTGTAGAGAATTGGATAACATCAAATAATATAATCTCAAAATTACAAGCAGCTTTCCAGGAGTGGGTGGGTACAATAGGACAAACGTTTAGGTTATTTTTGTTCATTGTAAACTTTGTTGTTCCAAAAAAGGCTAATTTTTTTTCTGTTTTATTAATATCAACACAGCCTTCAATTCGTTCCCAAGAAAAGCCCGGTGGCTTACACTGGAAAAACTGACTTTCCTTGCATGGTGCTATATAAATCACAAATGTATCAAAGATTGTGACCTCTATAGACGCCATCACCCCAACAGGGCGCAAACCAACTTCCACCACATGTAGCTGCTAAATTACAGCATATTTGGGGTGACTATGGCTGCTTTAAGGTCCAATGGATCAGAGAGTCACTGATCAGTAATTTTAAATATTTCACAACCAGAGATAGACAACCAAAGATTTAAATATTGTCCTGTACAGACCCAAAGGCGAGCAATGAGTTTTTTAAACAATGGGTGAAACAGTTTCCAAAAAAGTTGGAATCGGGCTTAGTTTGCATTTTCAAATTTATATCACGATAAACTTGAATGACAGCTTTAAACAGCAACATCATCACATAGTGCTTGGTCACGTGATATTTGGCAAGAAATTGGATCTTGATATTGATTACTGATGTGGGGTAGGATAAGAAAGAATTACATTTGGGGAAATGTTGCATCCCAGGACCAATAATTGAGATATTCCATTTGACATTCTATGTTTTCTGAAGTGGTTTAACTACCTTTGATTAACTATGGGGTCCTATTTTCAGTCTCGCTATGCATACATCTAGAAATACAAAAGATACAACTCTTTGAAATAGCAAATATCACCCGGTCTTGCCAAGTAGGGAAACATGCCCCATTTTACAAATCACATAACATGTAAAGTAAAAAGGTGTCTTAATCAGATAAATAGAGCTCTTACCAAAGAAGAAGAATGTCTTCGACGGAAAGGGCTCATCTCCAATCTCAACGAATCTCCGTGCAAGTCAAAAGCAGAAATGGAATGTGGATGTTTCTTTATGGGAATCGATCCTTCACTTCCTATTTAATTTTTTAAAAACAGTTAACAAATAGTGAGAAATCATGTTCCTCTTGATAACATAAAATAGTGTTTATATACTAGGTTAAATGTTTTCAAAGCATTTGTTGCCCTTGCATTGGCAAGAGAAGATGTTTACAGAAGGACTATCCAGAAAAAGTTCTCATACAGCTGAAACCAACACATGCATGCATTAAAAAACATACCAGGGGTGGCAGGTAGAAGGGTTCTCCATCAAACTAGAGTTGAGAAATTATTTTAGTACAGTAAGGGCAGGAATTATCATGGAAAATTAGGTCATGTATGTTTTTTATTACTAACATTGGTTATATGGCTGAAAGGTCTGTTGCTGATCCTTGCACTTGACAATTTCCTCTGTCTTTTACACCTTTAAAATTGAAGAGTACACATTGGATGATCAGTTTGAAAATGTGACAAGAGGGTACAGGACAACAGGCATCTCACATTTCTAGGAGCCAACCAACATTTGGCATGAAAACTCTTCAAGCAAGGTGAAATGGCAGATGAGATCTTGCCAAAAGAATAGCCCAGGACTGTATAATCGGCAAAGAGTCATACTGGGAAATTGTTCGGCAGCAATTGGGACAATCAAGCGGTTTCAAACTCCAGTAACCTTGGATAGGAGCACAAATTGTGCAATACGACATGAATCCGCAGAGTAGTTTCCCTAAAGCTCTGTGTTGCCAGAGGAAATACAATGGCGTATGCAGCTGCCATACTCCTCACAGCCTATTACACCCCAGAAAGAGAGGGAGATGGTGCAGTGGCTACTGGCCACAGAGCCTCCAGCCACCTTCAAGTACCAGTACGATGTGGCAGTCAGGTGGATGATACAAAGTCTGCAACAAGCCAACAGAAAGAGTAGCAGGAACATGACATCAGGCAGGAGGATGTAACACTTCCCTCTGGGACTGGCACCAGCCGAGACATTTAACTTCCTGGCCTTCGACTCTTCTGCAGCCTGCAGTTCACAACGCAGTGCTCTCTGCCTGCAACAGTCACGTACTGGGAAAAAGTGATATGCATCAACCCCTTTTGCGGCTTAGTGGGGAATCAGTGATGGCAGTCCGCTACACAATGTGCAACTCAGAGGAGGTAAATGGGGGTAGTGTAGGGCATTTCCTATAGCCCCACCCTCCTAGCCGTGTCCCTCTGGAGTCTTGCTCCCAATGCTACATACAGTACAAAGACTGCAGTATCTAGTCTGACTGCAGGTTAAAAGAAACTTGACTGCTTCAATATCTAGCAGGGACCTGCGCCATTCATTTAAATTGCCCAATGACCCTGCTTACCAGAGACGAGATGCAAGGTATGCCTACCCCTATTCAGAGGGGTAGGAAACGCACAACAGAACTTCTGCCACACACTAATATTACTCCCATTCCTAACCCCATTAAGCAATTTGGATGGCCCTTAAAAAAACACTTAAATGGTCCATTACATGGATCTAAATTCATACTGGAAACACAACCTCAAAGTTCCCCATGAAAATGGAAGCAAGCACGCCACATAAATGTGAAATTCCCCACTCTTATATCCCTTTACCAGCCAGGAAAGCAGCATGCCAGTGAATGAGGCAAACAGGCTGCTCAGGTAATAAACACAAATGGTAAGAAACAAAAAACCTCCAGCCCTTCCCATGGGTCCTAAACTAAAAAAACTCACTAACAATCGGATCACTGCAGAGAATCACCAAGCAGCTCAACCAATAATAGAATAGATACTTGGCATAAGCAGTACAAAGCTGTTTCCTCAGTCAGAGAAGGGAATCACAAGTACAGACAAGCATTGAAGAAATGTAAGACCAGGCGACCTAAGACCACCCAGTGGGGAGAATGCTATATCGTAGCCATTGGCAGAGATAGAAGAGGGAAAGAACGGAAAAGAGAAATAGAGAAAGAGAGGGAGAGAAAGAGAGCCTACTGGGGGTTGTATCTTGGGAATTGGCAGAGACCAGACCCACAGAAAAAGAGAAATCCAAGAGCCTTCTAAGGGCTACATCTAGAAATTCGGCAGTGAACAGATAGAGAGAAGTGGGAAGGAGCCAAGAGCCTTTTGAGGGTGTCGACAAGATAGGTTTTTTGAGACATGGTAGTAGGTGATTCCGTCAGACCTGGCAAATGTGTAGGTCAAAATATGAGCATTTCATTATTAAGTTATGTTCAGATGTTAACACAGTGGGACAACTGTACATTTATTTGTAAAGGTAACTTGTGAAAACATTAAAGCAGTTGTGTCTAGGTACAAGCTTGAATGACCAGTGTCAGACCACATGTGAATACAATGCTCATCAATCATTTAGATCCAGTGATGTGTACACTGGCAGTGCGTAATTCGTATCACATACTAACCCCCACACAGTTCAGTGGATATATTTTATGTTTGCAGTTTGGTTATCATTAAGTAAAAGAATGTTTGTGTGAGAGACCGATATTTATACTGTTTTTAATTTTGTATAGTCTACATTAAATGCTTTATTTTTCTAAGGGACTGGTCTGAGTGGTGAATTGGGCCAATCAACTGACACAGTATTTGTGCAAGAAGTTTGTAACACGTGTAAAGTGGGTCAAGGAAATATTGAGCATGTGGTATTCCCATTGAGGTGTGTAGTATATTGTCTTTCCTACACCATCTGTCTCTAAAAAGATCACCACTTTTCTCATGAAATGCCTAAAAGTGCCACAATTGTCACTTTTGCGTTTAATAAATGTACAGTAGTGGTATCGACCACTACTGTCGATCATCATTTTCATCTTCACAGTGATAGTAAAAATGGCAGAAAGTTTTTTTTTGTTTTTTTAAAACACATTTTCATGTTGACACCGGCAGAGAGAATATTTCTGAGATGTTTCCAGACATATTCCAGAAATGCCACCCACTCGTGGTAAACTCTAAGTTAGGTGGATTTTTAGAAAGTGCACTGGCGGAGTTGGTACATTTTTCCAGCAGTAATAAATGATCAGGCAGCTAAGAAATTCAGGAAATCACAATGGAGAGGCTTCATGGGTCTACTCATACCTGCTTGGGCGACAATTGCCCAAAACTGGAAAAAACAAGAACCCCCACAATTGTTCACTTGGCTCCAGAAAGTATGGACACAACTGACCATGGAAAAGTTAACACACACAATACAAGGAACAAAAGAGACCTTTGCAAAGGAATGGGGAGAGATACTCGAATATCTCCAATCAGATTACATGGAGCAATGGTGCCCCCATAATATAAGAATATCGGACATATTGAGAACATAGACATGCACAGAAACGAAGAACTAACGAGAACCTTCCGGGGTGGGAGGGGGGTGGGAGTTAGGGGGAGTTGGGGAACGGCCAGGGGTTCCCATTGTTGTAACTGAAAATAATAAATAAATCTTTAAAAAAAAAAATAAAAAAAAAAATAATCTGCCGAACTCTAAATGGCCTGCTTGGCTTGTATTCTACAAATAGGTAATACATGAATGTTCCATCTTTCTGTGCATCATGTTTTTCAACTGTGCCCAAAAGTGAGTACCACAAACAATTAAACAACCATTTTTATAATCACAATATTAATATCCATGGGTGTTATTCACAGTGCTATTAAACTGTTTCTGTAATGATCTCACAAGTGGTCAAGACATTCACCAGAAAAGAGGAGAAGCAGACTTACGGAATCAAACTAATGACAAATTAATAAGATATGGACCCTTACTTCCTTGTAAAGCAGGAGTCATGACAAGTTGCTGAGGATTTTAACAAATCAAAGGTATATGGGCCGCAATGGTGCCAACATTACCATCTATGGTCACAGAATCTGTGCTTAAAATGTGTACAGTGCAGCTGGTGGCATGAACATGTGCCTGCGGTCTAGGATCTTCTCCTCCTTATTGTGGAGGCACACCTGCAAAATTTCTGAAATTAAGATGACAGACTCATTCCATTTACAAAGAAGCCGAGCAGGCCTTTTAGAACTTGGTTCCTTCAAGGCAGGCCGGAATTTGAAGGATGTCTTTTATGATTTCTTTTGCATTTTGCAGCTCTGGGCCAGGGAGCAACAGCACAGTCAGCCAAATGGCAGGGGGGCAATGTCTCCCTGGTCCTCCTTCCCAGTCCTCCCATGCAAGCCCCTTAAAAACTTTGGAGCCATTTGTTCCTACATACATACTTATCAATAGGGACACATTTCCCTGTAGTTATATTTAAAAAAAAAGGCTGTTTTTCCTCGTTATCCCTGGCAGCAGCGCAGATTCTCCACATTCTTATCTTCAATGAGCATTTTACCGCACTGTCCATCTTGTAGTACTCGTTTACCATCCAGTCCAACACACATCGCTTGTATCAGCTATTTAGCCGACTGTCTGTTTGAATATGATTGAGCAAAACGAATGGCACTGCTGAAACACTGCTTTATTTCAGTACTGTACCTTTCATTCAATAACCTGTACTCCCCTGTGCATCTCTCTCTCCCTGTCTCTCCCTGTCTCTCTCTCTTTCACACACACACACACACACACACACACACACACACACACACACACACACACACACACACACACAACTTGGGCTACTTTTACTTAAACTGGGGCGATTTGGACTCACTTTCCTGCTGCTTTACCCTTTGCTGTAGATTCTCTGAAGCACTGGCAATGGAGGAAAAAGGAAATGTATTCGTCCTGCCCCCTCCAGGCTCATTCTTCTATTTAATTTTAGACTTTACCCAAATGACTACACCTGCCCTGGTTTTCTCTGCTCTAAGCACCTACCAATAATTGTATTGGAGGCACGGCTTCTGGCCTCCGTGCCATTTTATAGAATCAACCAACTATTCACTTTCGCTATTTTCCCTTCTTGTCTCTATTTTAGAACCCTCCCTCCACTTATCAGTCCTCAAGAAGCGCCATTATGTTGGAGCACCATATGCGTGTTTGGATTTAAATTCATTGAATTCCCACTATCCACCTGTTAGAGAACAACACTGTATTATTTCTTGGAACCAATGAAAAACGAAAAACCAGTATGGAAACTACTACCAATTTTAGGTCTGGCATCATGGAGGACATCACAAGCGTACACTATACCACCTTTCTATAAAAACGTATGGGCAGGCTCTTCTGATAGTCCAAACAAACAATTTCCACTCCAGCAGAAGGCTTTGGTAATGGACATCGCATGCAGCATTTGAACCATTTCCCATGTACAAATCAAGCAGACTGTTTTTTGCTGTTCCACACAATATAAAAATGTCCTTATTACCAAATTGTATGTAGGCCCTGCTAAAAATTGCAATACTAGACCAGACTGAAGCACATCCAAAGCTTGGCAACACCTGCAGAATGATTTTGTGAACAAATGCCAGGAAGCGGAAGTTCTCACTGGAAAAAATGCTGACTGTCAAAAGATAACAGAGGTTATGGGCTCCGTCAAGGACAGTGGAATCAACACACAACCTTTGGACTTACCAGGTCAGGTTCAAGATGGTTTCTTTTAAAAACATAACATGCCCAGGGCTTAAATGGACTGAGTAATTAAATGGGAGATTTTCAAAGCAAGTAAAAAGTCAAATTCAAGTCACAAACAGTAAATTAATTTTAAGGGGTCCCCAGAATTTTTGTTTGGTTGATTTGTTCATGCTGTCGACAGAATGCCAAGTTTGCTAAGTGTCCAAGAAGCCAGGGATTTTTTCAACCTCTGCCACACCAAAGGCAGATGCCAGAGTTCACTGATCCAGGGAGGGTCACATGCAAGCCCCAGGAGACTGGACGACGATAGTGCAACATTAGATAGAAGCACAAGGTTGTCAGGTGCCGTTTCCACTGAACCTCTTTAGCCACCCTTCTTTGTGTCTTCCATGTTCAACTTTTTTCTTTCTGATCTTCTCTTTACACCTCAATGGACACTTCACTTCTCCTCTTGGTTTCTTTTCTTCTCACGTGGGCGTTTCTATTTGTTCAAACTTCTCTAATCTCTTTTTGTCCCTCATCACTGGTGCGCCCCTTTACCCATCACTTTCTGCTCCTCATGTTTATTGACTGCCTCCTTCGCTCTTTTCCTCTCTCAAATTTGCTTTTCACCACCACCTCCCCAAGGTCTTCCCCCACTTCTCTTCCCTTCTTCTTCACCCACTGCTCTTTACATTGATAATTCCACAATCTCTTGCTTTCTTGCTCTTCTCGCCTCATCTTGTTTGACCATCCTCTTCGTTCCTGATCAGTGTTCCCCTTCCTGCTTTAAGTGCAGCACAGGCCCATCTCCCCGCGGTGCACATTCTGAATCACACTCGACTGTGCAAAGGCTGAGCGCAGCGACCAGTTGCCAGATTTCAAAAGGTTTTTCATGAGGGCATTTAAATTATTTAGGTCTCCTACCATTCCTCTGCAGCCGAAGCCTTAAGAGAGTTGTATGCTACTTTGAATTTCCTTCTGTCGGCTGCTTGCTGCCACTAATCACCGTATCCATGACCATTGCATGAACTATCACACAAAAAAGATTGACGTTTTTCAAGATTCCATTAGTTACTTTTATACAAAAGCGGCCTACAGCTCGCTAAATATCATTAACAGAAACTCTAACTATCCCTTCCTATGGTGAATCTCTTGTCCTTGGTGGCGCCGATTTTTTACCTATTAAGGTAAGGGATAGATAAGAGACTTGCCCTAATCTGACTCACTACTTTAATTGTACTTATTTCGTTCTATACATGAGTTTCACTATCTGCAAGTCTTGTTCTTCTTTAAAAGCCTCAACAGTTTGTCTATACGTCCACAATTTTCTATAAACCCAACAATGGGGTAGTATTTCTTTAGTTTTATTCTTTCCCTCTTATGGATGTCTGATAGAAAATGCAGAATCCTCTGCATTAGGTCAAATCTATTATTTATGTTCGTATCCCTAGCATTCACTTCT
Source organism: Ambystoma mexicanum (assembly GCF_040938575.1). Classification (NCBI taxonomy): domain Eukaryota; kingdom Metazoa; phylum Chordata; class Amphibia; order Caudata; family Ambystomatidae; genus Ambystoma; species Ambystoma mexicanum. The sequence goes on from NC_090936.1 coordinate 671,658,669, forward strand.
TGTTCGAATGTCCTGGGAGTTCAGGAAATCCACCTGAACTATTGTGGTTTACTGGCTACAGCTGATTATGCATCAATCTACCCCCTTTCTTCAGGACAAAACAACCTAAAATTACTCTGAGTTTCTAAAAAAACAGAAGGGTGTTCAGTTTTCTTCTATTTAGGCCAGAAGGTATTTCCGCTCTTCACATTTGAACTGTAGTGGGAGACATAAATAATATATATATCACTCTCTGTCCCCTTTGCGGTTCTCAGCTATGAAGGTTTTATTTAAGATTACAGTCTTTACCCACCATCACAATTCCAGTGGTTTTCATCCAGGGAGCCTGTACCTTCACACGGCCAGTCAAACCCTGCAATGAGAATCCCACAAGGGCACTTCTCCTTAATATACAATGTTTCACACCATACCTCTCATCAATCTTTACCTAGCCCATTTGGCTCTCATGTATCAGGTTTCTCACTAGTCCCATGCTTTTGAGTCATTCAGTGTTGCATGTCTTTTGGGATTCTCAATTACTGATTCCTATAGGGACAATATCCATAGCCAGTGTTGCACTTCAAGCGTGTAGATGTTATAACACCTCATGGTCTCTAAAGTCATGTTATCCCTATGGGTGCACAATTATCTGTACACCCATCTGTCTTTGAGGTGGTTTTTACAGTCCGTGTGTATCAAAATCCATGGTTTCAATGTGTTCCCATCTCTAGATTTCCTCACTTATGACTTCTGTACTTTTTATTTTCTCAAGATATTCATTGCCCCATATATACTATCTTGTGTTTCAAAACACCTATTTTCGTGAATTGGTGCTGCTATTTATCAGAGAGAAGCCATTCATATTTATTAAACATCTGCCGATTACATCTGCAGTGTACAAGTTCTTACCAGGGCTTTTTTTCACCTTGTACGGTGACCACGATATATCAGTGTCTCCCTGATTATTTGCATATATCGTTTGTTTTGGATTTGCATCCCTTTTCTACTAGATGTGCTTCCGATCATGTGTTATGCAACGTCATGAGTGTCTAGCGTTTTGCCGCCCGCCTTTTTTGAGCAGAGTATAATGTCTATGTCTTTGCTATGATGTGGTCTCTAGAGTGACATTTTCTTTAAAAAAAAAAGTTAAAATGTTCCTATCACACTTTCTATTTTTTTAATGTGTTTATTGAATTAAATTTAGCAGGTATTTCTTTCTATTCCAACTTCATTATGTTTTACCGTATTTTTTCTCCCTGGCTTCTTTTAACAGATTTTGTTTGCGACAGTGGCCACTCATACTTACTCACGCTTCATAATGCATTACATCAACCTTTTATCCTGCCATACTCTATAGGATTTATCCTAGGGTGGCTAATGTTTGCCAACACATTTCTTTGTTTAAGCCCTCTTTGTGCGTGATTAAACAGAATATCCATAGTTGTCTTTTTAGTAGCATAGCTTCTACATCACCGCCTCTTTGTGGGGTTTGGATTTTCTCAAAGACTGTCCATGTCAGGTCATTCTCATTACATTTTGCTGCAAGAAAATGATCCACTACATAGTGCTCTGAGTCTTTTAGTTCTAATATACAAGCAAAGTTCGCACATCCTTATTTTTAAATCGCTCAAGTAGTCATCCCTACATACACAGGTATGTGATTAAATACACGACCTGTGTTGAATTACAATTCATAAGGTTCCTTTGATCCCATGGTGTTCTCCGCCTGATGTCAAGGGAGGTGGTCCGATTTGTGAAGGTGCAAAGTGACCAATAGCCACAGGGTGTATGCCACATTGGTTTATTTGTAGTCCATAGCATAATCTGAGTATTTATTTCTTTTTTCTTGGTAGGTATTTACAAAAGTGTTTCTAAGATTCCGGCGTTTATGGCAAAATTAGTGACTGCTAGGTGTGTGGTGCCTGCATTCAAAATTGGCCAGAGTGTTTATATTTCATGTTTGATTTTGTTAATCAGTGGTGATTGGTTTAAAACTGCTGTAATTTGTTAATTCATTTGCGATTCGCGCCTGTTCTGTATGAGGGTCACCCTCCCTCAGGATGTTCTTTGCTCATTTTTGGGCATGTCGTATAATTCTTTTAGGGTAACTTCTCTCCTCTAGTTTCTGTGACAGTTGTGCCTCTCTGTCGTATTATTTACTATTCATGCAGTTTCTCCAATACCTCAGAAACTGTCCAAATGGCAAGTTCGCTTTGAGGCTTCTCGGGTGGAAATTGAAATTCCAAAAGTTAATTTCTATCTGTTTTCTTATGGTGTAAAGTAGTTGCTAACAAAGCTCCTCTTCTCTCGATTTTGAAATCCAAGAAAGTCACCTCTTTTCTCTATTCATGAGTGAACTAGAGGAATACATTCTGATCATTCAGCTATATATAAGCTGTTCTGTGCCATTGAAAATCATTAGAACATTATCTATGTAAACGCCCATCATATTCTCTCATTATAGGTACTGCAACATATTGGTTTGCTAAACTGGAGGCGAAAATTGCCCCCATAGCAGTTCCTGCTATCGGTTTGCAGTATTCGATTTCTAGGATGAAGATTCTTAGTAAGAACAATTTCGGCCAGTTGCATAATAAATTATATATGATATGATATGGCATTTATAATGCACCTATACACAAGTGTTTCACGGCTCAATGTGACAGGTATGCCTATTGGGGGTATTTTATGTCTAAGGACCCTCTCAATTACACTCAACGTTTCTTCTTGTGGGATTCTAGAGTAGAAGGACGCACTATCCAATGTGACTATTGTAAGGGGGCGTGGTATTACAAGTAGACACAGACAAGTTTAGCAAGTTCAAAAACCTTTATTTTAACTTGAAAGGGAGGGTTGAAAAACTCCTAGCCTGCCCTATAGCTAATGATGGGAGCACTCTCAACCATCAAAGTAAAAAAACACAGTTCTAGTCAGTTGTCAGTCAAAACAAAAATGGCCTATACTAAAAAAACTATTGCCTGCCCTTAACTCTATTACAATAAACATGTATAGGAAAAAATGAATATGTAAATGACAAATCAGTGTTAAAAAAAATATGTTAAAGTAACTGATCAAAACTTGCTTCCCCATGTTTTTAGCAAGGGATAAGGTGGCACACTAGGGTCTTAGAACACACTCTGGCTTTAGACACCAGAATGCAGCTCAGGACACGGACCAGTGCCTTTCATGGAAAAAAAAGTCTCTTGATCGCACAAAGTCTTTTGTTCGCACAAGGTTTCTTATTCACAGGATGCTTCAGGTTCATTCAACAAAACAAAAGTTACTTTCCTCCAGGATTCATAGTTCACAAAACTTCAGGCTTTATGGTTCACCTAGATCTCCCTCAGTCGGGCTCGGACATTCCGATCACACTTTCTCACAGTTCGCTACAGGTCTCCCTCGGTCGGGCTCGGACCTTCAAAATCCCAATTTCTCATTGTTTGCTTCAGGTCTCCGTCGGACCTTCAAAATCACAATTACTCACAGTTCACTTTTCTCATCGAAGACTTTCGAATGTGTACGTGATTTTACGAATACCTCAGCATGACCACTTCAATTACTATTCACTTTTTGTATTCATGTCCCACTGATGTCAGATACATTTGTCATTCATCGGTTTCTTTGCTTTTCAATTTTCCCCTTGCATCAATAGGCACATTTAAATAGACTTTCGATTGGCCCTTTCGCTATGCCGGACCACTCTGTTATATCTCCATGTCTCACTTGTTTGATTCACAGATCAGTAATACTTTGGCGGGTTAATCACATTTTATGTTCACTTGCGTCTTCTCACTATACTCACAACCTTCATTCTCGCGATACACTGTTGTTGCTTGTAACTTATCTTCAACACAGATCGGCCTTTAACGGCTTGAACTCACCTGCTGTGCTGGTTTCTGCGCTCGCATCTTTGATCTAGGAGTGAAGATTGACACCACAGCTGCTGCCACTCCTTCCCAACTTGGTCGCTCACCCAGGAGGGCTTCTGGTATCTTTTGCACACAATGCCAGATTCACATTACTCTTTCGTCTGTGTCACTTGTGCAGCCTTCAAGCTTTTTTGGAGGGTACAATTGTTCGCCCATGTGTTAGGCAGAATCCTCTGCAGTTCCCTTAGTGAGCACTACAGAAGATTAGGACTACAGGCATATGCAATAAATCCCCTTTGGTATCAGTCTGTACCACATAGATGAGCAGTATTCAGGGTTTACACAATAGGACTACAATACTATGGAACAAGGAAACACTGATCAAAGCTTTGCATTAAAAAGAATATATATTTATTTGACACACTCTTAACTCTACACACAAATCACTATCATTAAAGCAAGTTAAAACAGTCAATAAAAGTATACACAACACCCTAATTAAATTGTAGACAAGTTTGAGCAAGAGTGAAAACTGGGCAAAATGGCACTCTAACAATTTCTTCAGAGGGAGGGAAAGGTCAAGTTATACAGGGTTAGGCTCCTAAACACACCAGCAATACTTCCCAATGGGATTGTGAACACGTTAGGCAAGGTAGTACTTTACCATATGTAATACTTCGGTGAAAGCAGAGTAAAATGGCACTTCAACAATATATAAAGGGGAAGGAAAAGGTGATTATAAGAGTTTAGGTGCACCAACACATTTCTTGATGAAAAGCAATCTAGAGAAGGCAGTTGTAACAGATTTAGCCAGAGTCAATAGGACTGTGCCAGAGTCAGTGGTACAAGGTAAAGTGCCCAGGATCAAACGGTTCTAGTAGCTGCAGTCAAGCCTTTGTTCAACGGTTCAAAAAAGAAGGGTGCAGAAAGTCAAAAGACAATGTTAGATGAAAGGGGCGGCCAGCCCAGAAGGTAAGTAAAGGATTTAAAACACCTTTATCAGTACCCAACGAAACGGGAGACCTAGGGGAACAATGTACCTTAAAAGTGGATGCGGCTCCTACGGTGGCGGTAGTTCCTGGCAGTTCCTGCAGTTCGGGAGATCCAGGAGAGGAAGAGAGGCTCTCATCGTGGAAGAAGGTTCAAGTCACATGCCCTGCCCAGGGAAGAAACTAGCCGCGGTGATGCCAAAACGAAATAAAAGGTACACTCCTTTAAATCGCGGTCATGGAGGACTGGTGCCTGGCTATCCGGTCTCCTAGTGCTTGGCACTGGCAATTTGACCAACGCAGGTCCTGGAAGGCGACTGGCAAACTGGTTGGCCCCGCCAGCTCAACGAAAGAAGGCTCTTGCAGGCGAAGATCTTCTCTTGTCGTTGGAGAAAAGGTGGTGAGGATCTGTACCAGGGCTTCACCGTTGGTTCAGTCGTTGCAGACGTCTTCGGCTTCTCTCTTCGGATTTCTTACATCCAGTGGCAACATCTTGTCCTCCAGTCCTCAGATCCCTGCTTTTATGCAGAAAAACCCCAATTCATGCAGCCTAGCTGTCACTCAGGCAGTGGAGTGGCTATCTTGGTGGGATAACCCCCCTGCCTATCAGCGCAAAGTGCGACTTGGGTTGCCTAGGTAACCCTGTGCAGGGTGCCTACACGCCACTTCCACACATCCTGTTTACCCAAGACTCAGTGGCGCCGAAAGGAGGGCTTCTGTGCAGAAGCCCGCTAAAAGGACGATGTCATGATCTCTGCTTCCAAAAGGTCAGGATTTACCCAACTCCCTTGGAAGCAGACCCATAACCCAGGTTCCGAGTGCCAACCAGTCCCAATTGGGACCTTTTGGACCTGTCCTGGCGCCAGTGGCACCAGGCTCATAAAGATGCCCAGTCCCAGCGCTGGAAGCGCCGGGCTCATAATGCTTGGGTGGACTTACCTGCAGCAGACCATGCTGCTTACTTACCTGCCAGTTGAGCCTCTAATCCTCTTCTGTTTGGGACTACTTTTCCTGTTGGGTGGGGCAGGAGCCACTCCCTAGATTCAGAACACTGGAACTCTTCTGGAAAGCAGGAACTCTTTTCTTACCTAGGCGAGGCTGTGGAAGGAGACACCTAAGCACTACAGGAGGCTATTTAAACCACACCCGATGGATGAATCTTGCTTTGCGTTATTCTGCATCCTCTGCAGCAGAACGCTCATCGTGTCTTCTGCATCTGATCCTGGGCCTAAGGGAAAAGGCTTACCATCCTGAATCCAGTCTTCAGCAACACCTATAAAGACAAGAAAGAACAGGTTAACATTACGGTCTTCAGTGACAGCGCTTCTCTTACCTGGTCCATCAGCTGTCACCAACGCCTCGCGCTGCATTCCGGCATCTGAAAGACAAGAGCTTACCAACTCTTTGCACGCTCCGGAGGCCTTCGGCGCTGCATCCCGCATCTGAAAGACAAAAGAAGGTGCGTTTAAAGACATTGGGTAACTTTATTACTCACGTGCCATTACTCCTTCCCACTCCGAACCCAGTGGGTATTCCGGCACCCTTCAGCAGCTCCGAACTTGTACCTGCAAGATAAAAGGACAGTTAGTGCGCATCGTGAAGCAGGCAACAAGCGCTTACTTACATGCTTCCAGGCGCTTCTATTCCTCACACGGGTTCCATCCTCAACTCACTTCAGCCCGTCATCCGCCATCGCCGGAACCCTGCAAAACAAGAGACATCATTACAAAAGACTTTTAAAGACATTTGAAATACTCGGAACTTACCGTTCGTGCAGTAAACGACGGACAGCAGTCCTCTGAGGTCAAGAGGCCTGCACCCTTATCCAGTGAAGAAACTGGTTACGGCACCCTGCCCCGAGGCAGATGGAGAGCACGGCGTTCACTTACCTAAGGTGAGAGCGTTAACCTTTGGGGTTCTACAGGAGAAGGGGAAGAAGAGAGAGACACCCAATAACCCCAGTTCATTAATCCCATATTTTCTATCTGCAGACATCTTACTCTTCGAGTCAGACATACAGTGCACAGAGGTCCAGCCCAAAGAGCCAACCATGTGTTACACATCACCTCTGAAGATACGGTATTCGCCCAGTCAAGACCGGCGCCCCTGCGGGAATCAGGTGAGCGTTACAGACGAACAAAGGATCCCTGCCCTGGGCTTGGATTACGGAGCGAGACACGAGAAAGAAATATTATTAAAGATCTGGGGAAAAAAAACACTGGATTAAAGTTAATATTAAAATAACCCGGCGGTATGATAGAGGCTGTCAGTAAAAGTGGTAGCCTCGAACAATGGGAAAATCCCATAGGGAAATATTTGCGGTCGAATATTAATGGTAGTAACCACTGCCACCAACCAGAGACTTTGGAGAGAGAGAGAGACTGGACAGTACCCTCTCGAAAATGAATACCAGGGAAAAATTATTAACCCTTTCCAGTACCTCCATAGTAAGATGGTTTGTACTGGTTTTGTTCATAACGATTGACTAGTAAGGTCAATGGTAACTTTACATGCCCTGGGAGACAGTAGTCAGTCCCAGGGTATGGAGTCTATGTTTGGCGGTCACTATGACACCACTGTGTTACTGCACTGAGGGTGCTGTGTAACACGCATGTAAAAAGATGATACCTATGAGAGTGAGAAAAACCCCATAGACCATAAGCACAAAAATAGCTTAAAACACATCAGCAATATGTCTAAGAGTGGGAAAAAGAGTATCACTCTTAGCAGGAGAAGAAAGTAAACCCTTCAAATCCAGCAAAGCTGCTGGGGGACTCTATAGGTAAGGGAAATTGGCCTTTTAAGAGAATTCTCCCTAACACCAGGTGCTCAGGTTCTCTCTACTCATTGATTCTGCTTCTCAGCCTGCCGTCCTGCTCCACTTGCTTCGCTGCTGCCCTGGAAAAACTGCTCCTTCTTGTGCCTGGTCTTGCTTAGCGTGCATCCCAGTGCTCCACATTTAATCTGTGTGGGGAATGTCAATAGGTATCAGGTGTATGGTCATTTGCCAAACTCTGACGACCGTACTAATGGGACATGTCCCGTGTAATGTTTGAGTGTTAGTCGTTCTACGCTCAGACCTCCTCTTCCTCGGCTCAGTGTTTGTGCAGAAGGGGGCGGTGGGGAGAGGTAGTTGGAAAATCAGAATATCCGAAAAAATAGGATGGGGTAAATGTGTTGAAAAGGGAGGGATACCGCACCTTACCATTGGGTATCACACCACTACTCCCTGAGGATCCCTCACCCAGGTGATCCTCCCACACTGATCCACCCCCTTGGTCTGGATCCAAAGACAATGGCCGTGCCCTGGCCACTTCAACAATTTGGGAGAGTGGTTCTAGAACTGACCCAATCCTAGATACAATTGGGCATCCTGGTGGTGGTAAGATCCTTTATGTATCTTAGGCAAGGCATAAAGAGCTGGGCATCTAGGGTTGATTTGGGCTTAGAAAGTCTCCCTCGTTCTGGCTAATGTATCCTTCATTGAGGGCTTCTTCAATTATTGGGATGATTAATTCCCTAATTTTTCCATACAATCACTTCCCAATCTCTTGTGGGTGACTCGATCATTAATGAGGGTTCTCACCATTTTCTGATTATCTACCAGATCCATTATTACAATAGCACCCCCTTGTCTGCTGGTTTTATTATATTTTGATTTTGTTCCAATTCACGAAGGGCATCTAGTTATTTTTTTAGTGAAGTTGTGAGAAAAAAAACGTTTTTAGCCTCTAGTGCTTCCAATTTTTATAAAATTGCTTTAGCAAATGTTATAGATTCAACGTTTATATTAGCGGGTGGTGGATAGACCGTGGATTTGTTATGTAGGGTTGTTACATCTGAGGAATATACAAAGTACTGTTTTAGGCAAATCTTTCTCATCAATTGCATGATTTCTATCCACGGGGATAATGGATTATGTTTGACAGTAGGTACAAAAGAGTCCTTTTTGTAAGATTTTTAGGTACACATCTTACAGAGCTAGTTTTGACAGGTTTAGCACTCATGATTCTTTTTGAATTGGAGGTTCAGGGCATCTTGGAAAATCTAGGGGTTCTATGCATTCTGTTGGTACAAACCTCGACCGCAGTGTATATTGAGGATATTTCCCCTTGTGGGATTCTCATTATAGGGTTCGACCGGAAGGGTGAAGGTGTGGGCTCCCTGAATGAAAACCACTGGAATAGTGATGGTGGGTAAAGACTGAGAGAAAATATCTTCCAGCCTAAATAGAAGAAAACCGAATTCCCTTCTGATTTTTAGACACGCAGAGCAACTTCAGGTTGTTTGGTCCTGATGAAAGTGGCTAGATTGATCCATAATCGCTGAAACCAGTAGACCATGAGAGTTCAGTGATTCCCTGAACACCCAGGACATTCCGACAAGAGGTTAATGCCAGGGATACGAAAAGATCATATATTATATCTACTGAAGAGGATTCTGCATTTTCTATCAGACACACATAAGAGGGAGGAATAAAACTAAAGAAATACTCTGCTAGTGTTTGTTTTTTTTTACAAAATTGTGGATGTATAGACAAACTGTTGAGCCTTTAAAAGAAGAACAAGGCTTGCAGATAAGGTGAAACTCATGTATAGAATGAAATAAGTACAATTAAAGTAGTGAGTCAGATTAGTCTCTTATCTATGCCTTATCTAGATAGGCGAGACATCACCACCACCTAGAACAAGAGTATCACCATTATAAGGGATAGTTAGACTTTTTGTAAGGAAGATTTAGCAACATTTTTGTATAAAAGTGACAAATGGAATCTTGAAAGACTTCCATCTTTTTTGTGTGATACTACTTAGTGGATGTGGCGGCAGTTCTTTGCCCCCCACCGCCCATCCCCACTGTGTTTTGTTACTCATTGCATGAACTACCCAATGCTTGCTATGCCCTGGGAGTGGACCTTCCATAGCAGGGAAGTGCATGACTGCCTTCCTAACATTGTACCAATGGTGAATGCTAGATTTGTTAAGGATTTCAATCAGGCGATACACTCTGCTCTCGGCCTAGTGTACAGCGCAATGGAAAAACTTATTTAATATATGGATTCATTTATTTGAAAGATGTACCACTGGTATCACACCCCTTATTTAAGAATACCCCGGGTCACGCTGGACCAGAAATCAGACTGGTTTGTAAAAGGTATTATTTATTTACTTAGTTAAGATCAAAAACACAATATATATATTACTAGGTAAACAACAATCACCAATGAGGTGACAGAACACAATGCTGTATTCAATACACTAGGACTAAGTGATCAGCAAAACAAATGCAGCACAGAAAAGAATACTTGTGTTGGTTCAGATCAGATAGCGCTGTGGTTAGCAGTTCCCCCTGCAACCCTTCTGAACCCTCCAATAAGCAATGCAAAGAGATGGGAGGAGAGAGCAGGTATTCAGGAATGTACAGGTCAAACAGTGTCTCACTTCCCACTTCCCCCTTTACACAGAAACAGAAAAACGAAGTGGGCTTTTCAACTGTCAGCATGACTTTTAAAGTGGCTGAGCAAGAACTCAAAATGTATGGAAAAATGCCTAAATTGTTGTAAACTAGTATGGGAGCCGCTTTGAACAGTTGTACATAAGCATAAGCAATTATTTAGTCAACAGACATCATTTGCAATCTTAAAATCCAAGTCGGAAGCAGTTTGAATCTATTTTACACGTGTAGACATTTCTCAAAATGAAAATTTGCTGCAAACTTTTCCGTGCGTGATATTCGCGATAACGAGAGAATCGCACTGAGTTGAAATGCAGGGTTCTATGGATAGGTACAGATGTTAGCTACAAGTAGGAGTTGAAATTTTGTTTCCATCACATTTTAGTGAAGGTCGTTTTTGCGAGATAGGCGCGAGAATTGAAAACAGAAATGCACTTTTAAAAATGACAAATGGGTTTTCTTACACTATATTAAAGACTACCAAAAAGTAGAATGCCACACAGGAAGGTCATTTACGGCCGATCATAACAGTTCAAGTGTGATACTCTGCTTTCTGTTTGGGAATCACTTTCTTAATCAATTAATAGGAAGTTGGAGTTTAGGAACAGATGTGAGAGAAGAGTCTGTGCAAAGGTAGTTCTAACAATACTGGTTCTAAGGTAAAGATAGGATGGGTATAAGCTAGGGACAAGACTATGCAAAGTACTTGCGCTATACGACACAGTCCTTACTATTTATACTCGCTGTATGCGTTTTTAAATGGGACCGTCAGGATTCTGGACCTATCAGGGACTGACAGCTGGGCACATTGGACTGGACAGGGTCAGCAAGGCGCTCTGGTCACAGCACGGCACAGGACTGGATGGGATCTACCCTTCTTGGTTCTGAGGATACTTCAATTCAGCAGGAAAGCAGTAATAGCACAGCCCGGGTGTATTATGATGCTTCCCCTTGGCTTTAGGGGTTCTGTTCTAGAATTTGAGGCCTAGCTGAAAATGGTACAGCTATGCAATTGGCCTTTGCTTTGCCAAGTTTCTGGAGTCTGGAACAAGGAAGGTGTATATTTCAGCAGCAGGGCGCTCCCCCAGCATCAGGAGGGTGAGTGGATCTGTGTGTCCCTTTGGGTGGTGAGCTGTCTCTATTTATGCTATGAAATGACATCATACAGGGTTTGTGTGGGCCGGCTTATCTAAGCTTGGCCCTTTGTGCTAGGATAGGGTCAATACTTCATCTCCGCCTTGCAATTTGAGTGATTGGCTCAAGGCTGGGTGATGTCAGGTTTTATGATTTGTTTTACAATCCTCAGAGACCTCTCTTTAGCCACTGGTCTCAAAATTGGATTTTACCTTAAATGTACATTTCTACATTGGTCACCTTTAGCCAAATCACACATACAGATGTCATATTTTACATAGCAGCTATTCCTCAAAACCCCATAGCTGTGGGATCATGTCTGCCCTTTCTACAGGATTTTGCCCTTTTTCGCTATGAACACACTTTTCAATTTGTATGCAACTTTCCACAAATATGCGTGTTTAACATGGGGACATGCGTGTACATTTTCACAATTCTAACAGTCTTACATTTTGCGTAGATCACATTTCTTGCCATTCCTTTCCAGAACATGTCACACTGTTTTGCCGCCTCTTAAAACATGCAGCCAGAAATTAAATGAACTCTGTAATTTTTATATTTTTCACCATTTTGACTACCACTTTATACTTATTTTAAAAAGTGTTCTTTGTTAATGTTCAGCCACAGATGGTTGCTTGGGTCTGCCTCTTTTTGTCTCCCTGCAGTCCAGGAGCAGTCTCCTCCTTGTTTGTTCCTTGCAGAGGCCATTTACAACCCTAGTCACACTTCGAATTTCCTGAGCTGCAGCTCGTCATTGTTACTTTTCCCTCTGTAGACCAGATTCTTTCCTACCCTGTAATTAAAGCCTCCACATGAGTTCCTGCTGAGGGAAGGCCTTCCTTCTGTGAGAAAAACCTGCTATTCCAGTTTTGCAGCTTCAGCCAAGTTTAATTTAATTGTTAAATTCTTTTGGCTTTTCCTTAGCAAAAAACAAACTTGTTGTATCAAATAACAAATAGAATTCTCATTCAAGATTTTAAACCTGTGGGATCAAGAACAACTATAACATGGTTTACGATCAGTAACAGGCCTCTTATATTGCAAACATTTGACTTTCAGTTTCTAACATGTTTTTACTCAGGAAGGCCCCTGACAGCTGTCATCACAGGTAGCCATCTGCTGCACAGAGATTTTTTTACAGATCCACAGACAGGCCACTTTTGCTGTGGAAATCTCTTTATGCTCCTAGCCTTTCAGGACCTTGTAAGTTCACAGTGATTCCTTAAACCAAGTGAAGTGTAGCACCCAGCGAGAATTTTAAATATTTGAAAGTGTTCTGTACTGGCATTCTGAAATTTCAGCAGCAAAGAAAGGTGATTTAAAGCAATATTGGAGTTAGCAACGCACTGCTTTTTCCTTCTGCACTCCACTTTCAATTGCTGTGGAGCCCACTGACACATTTCAGTAGTGAGAGCTCTGTTCCACCACTGACAACATGCGTGGCAGATTGGGCAATCATGTTTTTGTGCGTTGAAAAGTGCGATTTTCAGGGGCTTTGGCACGCGCGAGGGTTTTGCGGCCATTTTGCTGTTTCTGGCCCCACCATAGCAGAGTGATGCAGCATAGCAGAGCAAAAGTGGGTCAATACATCCCACAGTTGTTTGAAGTATGAAAAATCTACGGTATTCCTCCCTTCTCCCCAAGGAGGAGCCACCCCTTTGAGGCCAGGGAGGTGAGCCTGCTCAGCAAGACCCCTAGGGGTCTGGGCAAGTGCGAACTCACTGAGATTGACTTCCCCTCTTGGGCACAATGACTCATGTTCCTGTGAGGTACTCCCTGTATCATTCACTATCAGCCTACATGGGACTGCATACTGGGAAGAAGAATGCACCATCTGTATATGTGTCAGCAGGCAATGCTGAAGCAAAACTAACGAAGAATGTTAAAGATGTCTCTGTAAAAGTCTTGCACTTAACTGAGAAGAGGATTACCAAAGTGAGACGCCGGGAGGCCGGCGAGGAAGGCAACAGGGAAACTGCTGCCCGAGAGAGAAGAGATGTCCAGTAACTGGTAGTGGCATGACCATGCGCGAATCATGGTGGGAAGAGTGCCCGCACAACTACTCAGACCATCACTGCTGGGAGTGAGAGGAGCTCCTTGTCTGCGTCCATAGCAGGCAGCAGCCCAAAGTGAAACAGAAAATGGGACAATGATGAAAGCAGAGAGAGAAGAAACCACATATTGAGAAGAACACCCAAGCGAGTGCCGACCCCTGCAAGGTTCCCATAATCACTTGCAAAAGGTGTTTACAACAAAAAACGAGCAACTCTGTGAGGGAAATAACGTGCATGAAAAGTAACTCGTCCTAGTCCCAAAAAGGACTACAGGTATTTAACTGGCAATGTGAAGAGCTAGTAGAGCAAATATCAAATAACGCCAAACGGGTAATAGAGAGAAACTGGAGACAACTACCATGGGAGGAAGGTACACAGTCCCAAAAGCCAAGAGAGGAACTGCAGAAAGCATGAACCAAAGCGGTGTCTCAAGAAATATGGTAGATTATTGTCAAGAGTGTATGAGAATAGAAGAGACAGCACTAAAGAAACTTCCCAGGACAGAGACATACCAGGAAATCAAGTTCCACATAATACAGCCAAAGGTGAATTGAGAGATTATAAACCGAGAGACAAGAGTGTGAGAAAGTATGTAAAAACTATGTGTACATCATATCTTTACAGAAAGGACACAACCCAAGAGTGTTGTTCAAGAATTAAAAGAGCTCATGTAGGAGATTACCAGGGTTTACTGAAGATTATAAAGAGGAAACATGTGAAACAGACTTTTCAACCATCCCAAGAGAATAAGGATCTTCTCTAGGATGACTCCAAGTTGTTTATCTTCGTGGTAGAGTCAGGTAGAGTTAGGTTTGGACCGAGGACATATTTACTTTGGAATTTCCGGATGACTGACGGGTCCCCTTACTTTTTTTTTTAGATAGGTGGGGTGACCCCTTTAGCCATAGGGAAAGTTAGGCCTTATTTTCTTTTTGTTATTACCTGTGTGTAATTGCGTTGCGATTTTTATAAGGAAGATGCTACTTGTTGTGTTAAACCGTAGAGTGGTGATCAGTAAGGCGAAAGGCACGTCTGTCTTCTGGCCAAAGACAATCAGTTCAGTTCACTCAGTTTGCCTGTGAATTGATCTTTTGGAAGGCACTTTCTAAAATATTTGCTGTAGCAATAGTCCATTTAATATTTTCACCAGACATCAGCCTATTCCCCAATACCGATTCTTCGGCACCTGCAAAATCTGTGCACAAGCTGTTCAGGTAAGGTGCTCTTTCCTCTCTCAGTTCAGGGTATTTTAACAGGAGGTGCCTTGGGGTTTCAATTTGGTTTGGCTGGGTGCATAGTCTGCATTCTTTATTGTTTGTCTGTAGCCTCATTTCTAGAATTTCACGGGCGGGGAGCAGATTCAAACGTGCCCTCATGTACGTCTTCCTTAACTGTTTGTTAGGGAATTTGATGCAGTAGGCCAGCAGCATTTTCAATCTGTTAAAATTAAGAGACAGATGCTGTGCATGTTTGTTGGCATTGGGCTTAATCGATGGTGTCAATCCAATCTTGGCCTTCCATTTTATACTCGACTCTTAATGGGTTAGTTAAGTCGTCTTCAGTACATGCAATCTCGGACAGCTTTGCCTTTAGCTCATCTACCCAGATGTTTAGAATGGTCAAATGCCAATTCGCCATTTCCGTCGCAATGATCTTACATATTGGAAGGGTGTCCGGTAGAAGTCTGTTCCTAAATAACTGCATTGAGCTTTGCTCTACTGTTGCTTTCAGGGATAACAGACACATGTCTCTCCTTATAGTCGCTATCGAGACAGATTTTGGCAGGCCCAAGACTGATTTGTATAAGTACCCTTCGAGTTTATGCCAGATTGAGAGCGGCATATTCAGAGTCGCGCCCATTCCGTAGGACAGAGTTGGCACAACTTTTCCTTTATAGAACTGAATCACTGGCACTAGTGAGAATTTGCCATATTTTCTGTCAATTGTCCTCATTTGTGCTGCAAGGTTCTTTGCCTTTTCCCCATATTGTTTCTTGCATTTTTGATTCTTTCACGGAGTGATCAATAAAAACTTCCAGATATTTAAAATGCAGAACGACTTCGATGTTCACCTTGTCCAGAGACCATTTTTCGTTATGCTTGTTTTTTGAGCGACGCTTTCTGGGCATCATTATCTTTGTTTTTGATTTGTTTATTTTCAGGTTGTTTAGTTCCATGTAGTGAGCCAAGTTGGTGCTGCAGGCCAATTTGGGTCTGATCCAGCAGGATCATATTGTCTCTGTATAGTATATGCGACACGTTGACATTTCCCAGCTTGGGAGGAAAGGATCTCATAGATAATTCAGCTTCTTTGTAATCACCCAAAAAAGCGATGAATATCGCTGGCGCTAGTGGACACCCCTGCTTTTCCCCACATTCAGATGGAATTTCTTTTGATAGCAAGCCTTGGCGGTTTAAACGTACTCTTAGTTTGGTGTTCGTATGGAGAGCCATCACTGGATCAAGCACTTCTCTCCGGCAATTGCATTTTTTCAGTTTAGTCCACAGGATTTTTCTGTCCACTTTATCGAAGGCCTGTGAAAGATCTACGAATGCCAGAAAGACTGTTGGAGCACCTTGCTTGACCTTAGATTTTATTAGATTTAACAGTAAGATATTGACTATGGTACTTCCGATTTTTAAGAATCCCATTTTAAATGTGTCGTTGGCCGGTGAAGTTTTGGCCCAGATCCGGAAGTGATCTAGAAGCAGGGTTGCGAACATTTTTCCTATGATGTCAAGTAGCGCAATCGGACGATAATTGTCCAGATCTTCCCTATTACCTCGCTTGAATATGGGTACAACCAATGAGCGAGTCCATGAAATCGGAATTGATCTTGTTAGTCGATATTGGTCAAAAAGAATACTGATGAAGTTCGTCCATTCCTCCAGATTCTGTTTGAGGTCAATGTTGGTTAGGTCGTTGGGACCCGGAGCTCTTGAGGTTTTAAGTTTTTTTAATAACGTTCTTTATGTCGTCTTTTGGGGCTAAATTGATTCATGGGGTCGCTAACTCAGTTTGAGGGGCTGGTTTGTGATCAGGCGGGTCCGTGTATAGATTTTCAAAGAATTTAACCCATGCCTCTTCAGTGACTGAATGGATGAGTTGATTATCCAAGGGTTTCTCTAGCTTTTTGATGAGGGCTCAGAAGTCACTTGTTTTTTTGGTACTGAGCGTCCGGAGCATTGACTCCGCGTCATTTTGGTGCATCGTGTGTCTATGCAATCGAAGCCATGATTTGTAGTTTTTTACTTCAATTTGCCATGTTCTCCACGCCATTCCGGTGTTGACTGTCATGGCTTGTCTTTTCAGTTGTCTCACCAGTCTTCTTTTTTCAACCAGAGTTCTGTCATAGTCATGGAGGTTCTTGCGGCCGGATGGTTTTCCTCCCTTTGGCGTCACCCTGTACTGCAGTTGAAACGGTAGGTAGTCTGGGCATTCCTTGTTTTTTTCGTGGTCAGCATTTTTTAGTGTACAACTTCTGTATTTGTCAGTGATACTTTTGATGTTAGCGGCTGTCAGGCGTAGCCGGGTTTGTTGATTGTTTGCCTCTACCGATTGGTTGTATCTTTTACCCAATGGGTGGGCCGATTTCCACGCTATTGCGAGAAGGTTGTGGTCGCTCTCTATGGTTCTAGTGACTGAAAAGGATTCTATGTATGTTAGTAGGCTGTGAGATACAAAGAAGTAATCAAGAGTTGCGCTGGAATTGCCTCTTTCCCATGTTGGGATAGTAGCCTCCCATGATTTCAACAATGCCAGGTTGTGTAGATTTCTAGAGTTCGTTAGAACCATCCATGATATTCCTCTTTCTTCCACCGAACTTTGTGTGGTCTTCGCGTTTATTTTGTCCCCACTAGTGTGGCAGTTTGCATTCAAATCTCCACATATAATTATCTGTGTCATAGGTTGTTCCACAGAGAGGTCATCAATCACATTTGCTAGTTGTTTGCAGAAATTAGCTGTAGAGGTTTTTTGGGGGTTCCAGCATACGTTTATGATGGCTAGCTGTGACGTTAGGCCGCCTCTTAGACCAAGATCTTGTTGGGTCCATGAAGTTAGCACTGCTAGGATGCCATATGCCTCTCTTATTTGTTTAGTGATCTTAATTCCAGAACCCAGCCGTATTGCCACTAGGAGACCTCATGACGGCCGCCCAAACAGGCCTTTTGACGCCGGAGAAAATTCAATCTCAAAGCTGTCCAAAGAAGGTTTTTCCATTAACCCGGTTTCTTGGAGGCATAATATGTCAAAAGCCCCCAGGTCCTGGTTGTTTGGGTTAGTTAGGTGGCCACAGCCTCTCGTGTTCCACGAGGCCATTGTCAAACAAGTTTGCACAGGGACTTCTTGCGAGTAGTTCGAGAATGACCATTCTGCAGTCGGATCGAGTAGTGATTGCTATCTGCCCTGGTCAGGGTTTAGCGCCGCTTTCAGCCATTTGCATGGGCCTATGGGGGTCCTTGTTTCAATGTTGTCAGAAGATTTTACTCCCCCCTGCAAGGATTTTTTAAATTCTTTCTCCGATCTTGTTTGTTCCCTGTGTATAGTCCTACTCTGAATACGTTCTTGGGCCCTTCATATGTCGCTGCGGTTGTAGATTTTGTCAGACCTCTGTGCACTGAGTCTTTTTTTTTCCACTGTCGTATTTGTATATACTCCTTATGTTCTCCCTTCTTTCAGCCAGTTGGCCATGTGGTCCTTGCTGGTAATCATAGTCTTGGGAGTACTGTCTTGCACCTTGTCTTTTTCGATTGTAAAGGTCTTGGGTTTTTGATATGTATTGGCGTTTTTGATCCCCACTGGCAGCCTGTTTAAAATTTCTTAAATCTTCTATTGCCATTTGAATTTAAGTCAAAATAAAACCAGATTACTTCAGATCTTTATACGCCTCTACCGAGACTCCTTTGAGAGCCTTAGCTTTGATGTGCAGGTAGGCTTTTGCCTTTTAATCTCTATGATATGGCTCAATCAAGGCAAAATCGTCCGTTCTCAAGTACGGTAGGGCCTCTATTTCAATTAGTGTTTTTAGAACGGTTTTCCTGTTTAAGATCATGTAGTTACTTCTGCAGGATGCTTGCTCTAATTTGAACACTCAAGTTTCCTTTGAGGATTTGTCTGGATTAGATGGTCGATCCGGTCTTTGGGTGTTTGTTGTTCATCTGATTGTGGACGAGGTCGTCTTTTCGGCGAAGTAGGCCCACACCTGGGCACTGTCCCTGGCTGAGGGGGATCTGATTCTTGAGTCCTGCCACTCTGAGCACGTTCTTGGTGATTCACTGCCAGTTAATGTTGATCCGTTTTATCCAAAAGGAGTCTGGCGATTTGACTCCATAGGCGGTGCCGGATCCTTCTGTGTTCCTTCACTGCTTGCTACTGAGGCGATTGTTGGGCTTCTTCGAACTTGCACTTTATCCGGTGATATATCTGAGTCCAAGTGCTGTGATAGATCAATTAGTGCACTCGATGCAAGGAATTCCTCCGCAGTTCTTGGAGATTTCACCGCGAGCTGATGAACTTGTGCCACTGTCGATGATTTCTGTTTGGGAGTCTCTGGTATTGAGATCAGTTCAGTTATGCTCTCCCCCCCTGTTGTGCCCTGAGGACTGTTTGTTTATATGAGCTTCGCTACCGGAACCTGCCAGCCGAAGGCCTACACTCTGCTTTTTGTTGAGCACTGATGCAAATAATTTTTTTTATGAGGACTGGAGACCTTTGTGGCTACTGGATTAGCCTCTCGAAGTTCTATCATAGTGGATTTGTTGAAGATTGCGGCAAATCCTCCTTGTGCTTTATCGGCACAGGTCTGGGTTGCTTTTTAAATCCCTTGTTCTGGGTCTTACTCGTGAAGTTAGATTCCGTCAGTTTTGACTCCAAACTGGCTCATGTGGCTTCATGTTCGTCATTTTTTACCTCTACGGCTGTTATGTATCCCTCGATGAAAGTGAATTTTGATTGAATCGTAGACAGAATCGTCATGTTGTCTTTTGTTGATTCATTTATGGCTTCATAAAGTTTGCCAAATGGAGCGAAAGCAATTGTAATTGCTGACATGATTGTCATGTCTGTTTTTTTGTTTGGGGAAGCTTTATGTGTTTCAGCAGCGAGTTCGCTGTGTCTTCTGTTTTTGACAGGTGTGTGTTGTGGTTCGCAACAGTGAGGAGGATGATAGTAAGCCGCTGATGTTTCAGGTGTCACGCTCCCCAGGAGCGATGCCGATGATTTTGGAAATTCAGACTGGATTCCGCTGCCACTTATGTTCAAAGTTGCCACATCTATGATCAAATTTGATGGCTTACCACCTCTCTCTGGGTATTGAAGATGTATTTTAGCCCAAGGTTGGGCACTCATTGAGGCCATTAAGCGGGCTTCCTGGTCACGCTGCTGATGAGTTGCATCACTTGAAAAACTGGCAGGTTGGTTATTGGGCCCTAAACTGGGCTTTATGTGTTCTTGCGTTGCCTGTTGGTCACGTTGCCAATGGATTGAGACGTTTAACTCGCTAGTGGCTTGGTTATTCGGCCCTTGAGTGGTCTCTGTGTGTGCTAGAGTTACCAGTTGGTCAGGCCTCTGAGTTTGCGCTTGATTTTAATTGTGTAGCTGGTGGATCGACATTCTGGCATAGTTTTTACGAACTTGATAGGGCATCCGTTAGCAGGGAGCTTGACGTGTTGGACAGTGGAGGCAAAGTGGCTGAGGAATCATGTAGTTGCTTTTGTATGGTGTCCGTTTTCCTGGATTTGTTTGCTGGTAAGGTACCATCCAAGACCTCCAATATTTCTGCGTCTGAGAGTTCCAAGTCTGAGTGTAATTTACACTTGCCTTGTTGTTTCTTGAAAAAGTTGAACAGAGCGTTTGAGATCAGAGGATTGGGCAGGGTGCGTGTCCCAGCCTCGGCTTTCTGGTTTGCTGTCGGGTTACTTTTCTTCATGTCTTTAGTAGATGCGTTTTTTTCTTTTTTTTTTGCCAATAGGGAGTTCTCTAGATGTTGGTCTTTCTGTCCCTTTTACTCCTTGGGTCTTTCCATTGTGTTTTTAATTGTATATTATTTTTTTCCAGAGTTAATGAAGAAGCCCTTTTTTTAGTTGTAGGGACTTCTGCTGCAGTTCCTGACATATCCATCTGTGCAGGATCACTGTTTGACTCATCGTCGGCAGGGAGGATCACCAATTCCAAGCTTGGGCTTCCTTGGCTGGGGGAGCTAAAGGACACGCTCACCAGATCACTTGTTGATTGGGTTGGGATGGTCAAGTCACTGCTTGTGTCTCGCATAGCCACGGCGTTTCTTTCAGCATGTATTTCAGATGTTGCAAGAATGTGAACCTTGCCAGACACACCTGGTCGAGTTTCACAGTGGGCAGAGTCTTTTGCAGAGTCTTTTGCAGAGGGCACTTTACGGGGAGCGGTGTCCATTTGCTGGGAGCACAGTTGGCTGCTGGCTCTTATCTCTGGGGGAGATGCAGGCACTGTCAAATTAGCGGGACTGCCAAGAGTATGCTCCATGATGACGTCCTGGGAATTGCTGACTGGCTGCTTAGCGCCTCTCCCCTGCTGGCAATCCATTCCAACCATGCAAACACAGTCTGTGCTGAAGGGAGGGGCCAGAGAAAGGGCCAGCCCAACCCACCCTTCGGTGGGCTTGGCTCGCAAACCTCTCGCCAGAGCGGGACTCCGGCCCGTGTTGGCACAAACCCCGGGATCAGCGGTCGCTGGGGAAACAGACGATGTAGCTATAGCAGCGGCGGCCATGCTGGCCGAGTCGGCCCCAGTGACAGGTGAGACATGTAGAGTTCGAACATTATGAGCATTGTCCGGTCTATTTAATACATAGGCAGGGACACTGAAGTGTATGCCTAAGGGCGAGGGCGAAGTCTCTGTAGAGGCACCAGAGCTCTTACCTCGCATAGGCAACAACTTTCTTTCCGACTGGGGGAGAGCCTTCGAATTGCTCAGGAGGCATCGTATCGGCTCAGACCCGACTCCGCTCTGGTCCGGCAAGCAGGGTAGGCCAACCCCCTGCATCCGCCTGCATGACAGCTGAACTCTGGGCGCCTTATATAGGCCTTATCTATATAATTTAATTTAAAAAACTAACATGTCCTTAAAGTGTCCGACTCCTCCTTTCGACCTGCAACAGAAGGCAGTGGGGCCCAGCGGTTAACAACTTCCTCCTAGGTACCACTACCTCAGGTGGCTTTGTCAGGGTCGTTGTGAAAGTTCTCTATGTTTTTCACGACGACTCCTCCATTGACAGCTGCAGCTTTAATGGACTTTGATGCAAGACAGGGTTTTGGGCAACTATAGGCTTGTAACAAAGTCTTACTAGTTTGGGTGGTGGTTGGAAAAAGAAAGTTTATGGGGTTGGCACAACCGCTGAGAGGGTTCTACCTGATAAGTGCAAAAGAAAACACTCAAAGCCGAAAAGAGCTATAAAATATAGAATAATAGGAGAGGAATGTCCATTTAACACTGCAGCTGTTGAAGGGGTATGTGAGGGGTCAGAAATGCGAGAGACACAAAGTAACTGTTGGAGCTTATCTACTTCCTTCCGGTACACTCCTACATTTCAGCTTCTGGTTCTGAGCATCGTAGGTGATATTGACCTATGCCAATGATTGTAGCTACATATAACACTGTTAATGTGACTTTACAGCAGAAGCGTCCTTCTCAACCTACCCACACATACATTTCTCAAAGTTTGCCATTCATTCGAAATGAAAAAGGTGGTGAGATAAACGCCAAGATTTCCCTATCCTAACGAGGATGTTCCTTAAACTGAAAAAAACGTACCTAGTGTCCAAAAGTAAACAAGGCATGCATCATCTGAAATCAATCAGACAAATACCAGTACACTCATGTGGGGAAAACAATGCCTCAATGAATTTTCAAGGACAAAATTAATGCACAATTAATGAAGTATCAGCAAAGGTACAGTACATTTATTCAATGGTCTCAGAATACAAAATTTTATCAAAAGGAATCACTCATTCAAGTCATAAAATGTGCCAGGGCTCCCTTCCCCAAGCTTAATTTACATCCTTTAAGGGTTCCCTTCCCCCAATTTATCACACTTCTGGTCTCCCTCAGTTGGGCTCTGACCTTTTACTGATGTCGAAGACTTTCGAATGTGCAAGGCTTTTACTATAGACCTCCGCAGGACCACTTTGACTTTCCCTTGAGCTCACAATCTTATTATTTGCCCCATGTCGCTTGATCTGGGTAGTTCCGAATCATAAGCACAAAAGTTTAACATTCACTTTTTACTTTTCCTCTTTTCCCCTGGGTTAATTTGGGTCCTTTTGCTTTTTAGAGTTCATTCACTTTATCGCTTCATACCAAAAACATTTTGCCTTTCACAGAGACGTTTGACTGGGCTACTTCCTTTCGCCAGACCACTCCACTACTCTGTTTCGCTGGTTTCACAGTTATTGGTGATTTAAAGTTCACCATAGGTCTGCCTTCGTTCGGGTCTCATCCACAAGCGTGCAGCCTTCAAATAAGTGATATACTGGTGCAACTTCAATCTTACCTTAACACACACCCCTTAACACACCGTCGCTCGCCAACTCACTGGCTGTGTGTAGTCCTTTCTTGCCTTTGCCATTTAAATTCACAAGTCAAGGTTAATACGAGAGGTTTGGCCATGCCTCCCCAACTCTGCTGTTCACCCGGGAGGGTTGCTGGTGCCCTTGAAAGACAATGCAGTCTTCTTGTCTGGGATTTGGCCTACTTCATGCATCTTTCACAGCTCTTTGGAGGCAACAACCTCTTGCAGAACTCCTGGGTTTCTCTACCCTTTGCTCTTGTCCCTCTGTCTGTCGCTCAGCTCCAGTAAGTTTGCCTTCGCCCTGGAAGTTCTGCTCTCTATCGTGTTCCACCTTGCTCAGTTTCTCTCTACATTCCCATCGCCCTCTTCCTCAACCCAGCGTTTGTGTTGAAAAGAGAGGACAGGGGGGTTGTGACATTGGAGAATCCTATAAAATAGGATGTGTCATGGGTACTGGAAAGGGGGGAATTGTCACAATCTATGCCCCTGACCCCCTCAGGTATAACAGCCCCCTGGCAGCAGTGGGGCTAAAGCCCTTCACATGGGCCCCAAAGGCCTTAAAACTCCATCAGAAACATACATGGTGTCAGTCCTGGCGCCTTTGGTGCCAGGCTCATTATCAGGAATAAAGCAATACCAGTTTTGGACCTTAATCCAACATGGAGGCCTATTACACAGCTCAGTATTAGAACCAAGCCATGTGGTCTAGTGTTTTGGGTGTGGCTGGGCCTGGAACTACCTGGCCTGGAACTACTTAACCTCGGCTATTTAAACCACACCCAACCAGCAGAACACACTTCGCGTTATTCTGCACTCCTGCAGCGTAACGCTCACCGTGACCAGCTCCTGATCATCTGCATCTCTGGTGGCCCGATCCTGAAGCCATAGATCCGGATTCCATTAATAACCTGGAAGAACAAGAACAGCATTTGCGAGCAAGAACCCTTACCTGTGAAGTAAACGCCCTTGAATCCATCCTGCGCTTCGCTTACCTCGCCCATCTCCGGAGTTTGCCGCAACCTGCAAAGGTAAAGAAACAAGTACGGCATTAATAACAATTGGTGGGGAAAAAACTACAAAGACAATTTGGTGTGCTCCAAAAAGTTGTTTTTAGTTTTACATTTTTCTGTTTGCGCTCTGTAATACATTCATACAGGATATTTTTTTAGAATTTTTCACAATTCTTGACAATCTGTAAAGCAGTCTTGCTGTCCTTGTAATGTCTTGTTTAACTTAACTAGATTCTGTATTGTATTCATAAACAATGATTTTCACAAATTATTCACAGAATCTTGCAATCCTCAAAAAACCATTTCTGGCAGTATATTTGTAAATAACAATTCTTACCTGGGCAAGCAGTGAGTCCTGGCAGCACCCTGCACTTCTCTTGCCTCGCCCATCTCAGAGTTTCACCGCAACCTGCAAGGGAGAAGGAACAAGGTCAGCATTAACAAAGCACTTACCTGGGCAAGCAGCGCTTTGATCGCTCATCACACCAGAACATCACCCCAACCTGTACAAAGAAGAGAACACAGGTTAGCAACTAACACCAATAAACAGCGCAGCGCTCCGCGCATTAATAACTCACTGTGGTCTTTGCCATCGGCGCAGCAACTCCAAGATCGCAACCATCCCTGTGAAAACAAAAAGCGACATTGTTAGGGGACAGCGTAGCGGAGCAAAACGCTGATAAGACAGAGAAAACAGAGGGAAAGAAAGACAGAATAAAGACGAAAAAGACATTATAACTCACCTCGAAGACAGCAAGCAGAGTCAGTCTCACAGCTGGTATGGACCCGACATAAGGGCACACGGACCAGTGAAGCAACTAGTCCACGGAACGCCTGCCCCAACCACGCGCCCCTGCAAAGAAATGCAGGACGGAAAGTTCAATACACAAAAACCTAAGGTGAGCAATAGCTCCAAGGGAGGGGATTTGGACCAGAGGGAGGTGGGAGTCCACCCATCACAGAACCAGTATCTTAACCCTCCATTCAACTGTTATAGGCGCTACCCAACGTCTGGACATAACCAAGCAGAGAGGGGTTCAGGATAGCGCTTAGACCTCCATCCAGTATCGTGTGGCGCCCCGTGGATACCAGGTGAGCATAACAGGAATACCATCACACCATCGGTTGCCTCACCCCCACTCCCTGAAGACCCCTCACCGCAGTAATCCTCCCGCACTGGTCCACCCCCAGGATCTGGATCCAAAGGCGATGGCTGTGCCCTGGCCACGAGAGGGAGATCCCCGGGGACTAGTAGGTGAGACACCCTTTAGTTTCTCACACAGCCTTCTATCCACATACCTATCCCTCAGGGCACAGGCAAGGGGTTCTATAGCAATGGCAAATAAAGACAATGGGTACCCCCGTTGTGTACCCCTGGCTATTTTAAAGGGGACCAACTTTATACCATCTGTGCAGACAATGGTGGTAACCAAGTTTTGAACCATACCCATTTTATCTAGGGTTAAAAACGAATAGTCCCAGTCTAGTGTGAACGCGTTTAGCATCTCTAATTAAAACAGAAAATGTCTGAAAAACAGGTGCTATAGTGTGTAGTATCGCAAAGAACCTACAGTGGTTTTGTTGATTGTATATAAATCAGGGTACTAGGTTTTGAAACCATCATTAATCGTCCCAAGTCTGTTATTTGTTTGCCATTTGTGTGCCTTAAAATAGTTATTGGCTTGCTTCAGGATCTATGCCAGTATCCTACCCGGCTTCTCAGATTTACCGAAGGCTATATCTGTGGGTAAGCTGGGAGGCATGTTTCCGCTGTAAAGTCACATTAACACTGTTGTATGTTCCAACAATAATAGGCATAGGTCAATATCAGCTAAGATACTCAGAACCAGAAGGTGAAATTTTGGAGGGTATGCGAAGGAAGTCGATATGCTCCAACAGTTATGGTTGAGTTAAGGTGTCTGTTATGGAATCTCTTCCAGTAGACTAAGCAGCATAATCAGGTTGGGGTAGGGCTTCTCCATATCCAATGGAGAATGAAGTACTGCACGTCTGTTGGTGTGGTGAAGAAATGCACCTTGTTCTGAAATAGTATTTTCAGCTATGCTCAGAAAAACATTTGGTATTGAAGTTTTTCTTCCTTGTGTTGGCCGCGACTTCAGCAAATGTGTTCCATAATTCTTTGTGCTGAAATCTCGAAACCGTTGCATCTGGGCACTTCCATATTTAATTTCTGAAAGTTATCTAGCAGCTATTAGCATGAGGTCTGTGAGGGGTCGGAGTAAGAAGACACCAAAACACGTAGTGTTTTTACCAATAATGCTTTTATTCAAATAATAAAAGGGGTGGAAAAAAGTTCTCACCATCCCCAATTCTATGAGGGGTTTCCCTGCCTCAACAAAACCAAGTTTCAATGTGAAAGTCCTGTCACTCACAACAACCTCACAAACAATGTTTCATAGTGTTGCATAAGATTCTCTTACTTGTTGTCTGCTTATCAGTAAGGAAAATGGTGCCTTTCTGGTTAAGTGGTCAAGAGCCCGGCAGGGTGAGCGCAGGGAACACGAGCCCGGCAGGGTGAGCGCAGGGAACACGAGCCCGGCAGGGTGAGCGCAGGGAACACGAGCCCGGCAGGGTGAGCGCAGGGAACACGAGCCCGGCAGGGTGAGCGCAGGGAACACGAGCCCGGCAGGGTGAGCGCAGGGAACACGAGCCCGGCAGGGTGAGCGCAGGGAACACGAGCCCGGCAGGGTGAGCGCAGGGAACACGAGCCCGGCAGGGTGAGCGCAGGGAACACGAGCCCGGCAGGGTGAGCGCAGGGAACACGAGCCCGGCAGGGTGAGCGCAGGGAACACGAGCCCGGCAGGGTGAGCGCAGGGAACACGAGCCCGGCAGGGTGAGCGCAGGGAACACGAGCCCGGCAGGGTGAGCGCAGGGAACACGAGCCCGGCAGGGTGAGCGCAGGGAACACGAGCCCGGCAGGGTGAGCGCAGGGAACACGAGCCCGGCAGGGTGAGCGCAGGGAACAAGAGCCCGGCAGGGTGAGCGCAGGGAACAAGAGCCCGGCAGGGTGAGCGCAGGGAACAAGAGCCCGGCAGGGTGAGCGCAGGGAACAAGAGCCCGGCAGGGTGAGCGCCAAGACCCTGGTAGACTGGGGCTGGGGAACAAGTGCCCGGCAGGCTGAAGCTGGGGAACAAGAGCCCGGCAGGCTGAGGCTGGGGAACAAGAGCCCGGCAGGCTGAGGCTGGGGAACAAGAGCCCGGCAGGCTGAGGCTGGGGAACAAGAGCCCGGCAGGCTGAGGCTGGGGAACAAGAGCCCGGCAAGCTGAGACTGAGGCTGGGAAACAAGAGCCCGGCAAGCTGAGACTGAGGCTGGGAAACAAGAGCCCGGCAAGCTGAGACTGAGGCTGGGAAACAAGAGCCCGGCAAGCTGAGACTGGGGCTGGGGAACAAGAGCCCGGCAAGCTGAGACTGGGGCTGGGGAACAAGAGCCCGGCAAGCTGAGACTGGGGCTGGGGAACAAGAGCCCGGCAAGCTGAGACTGGGGCTGGGGAACAAGAGCCCGGCAAGCTGGGGCTGGGGAACAAGAGCCCGGCAAGCTGGGGTTGGGGAACAAGAGCCCGGCAAGCTGGGGTTGGGGAACAAGAGCCCGGCAAGCTGGGGCTGGGGAAAAAGAGCCACACAGGCTGGGGCTGGGGAAAAAGAGCCACACAGGCTGGGGCTGGGGAAAATGAGCCACGCAGGCTGGGGAACAAGAGCCCTGCAGGCTGGGGCTGGGGAACAAGAGCTCTGCAAATTGGGATTGGTAGCGACTATGAACACGACTGGAATAACTTGGGAACAGTTGGATCATTTCATGGGGACTTCTGTTTTTTAAGACAATTCCTCTGAAAGAAAATCTTTTGGAAGAGTAGAACTAAATTGCATCGCAGTCATGACACAGACAAAACATAGGTCTTTACTAAACAGACACTGTTGCAAATGTTTAGGTCCAAACCTTTTAAACATGGCCATGTTACCCTGCTAGTGACATGATGTTTAAGGTTGACATCCTCCTTAGAATAAAAGAAATAAAAAGAGGACATCCAAAGTCGAAGTATGGCATGGCCAATCAGTTGGTTCTAGACGGCAGAAAGTAAGCGGCCACATTGTCTATATGTTTGCCTGTTTGGGCCAATAAGACAGTTACTCACAGTGCCATTTCCTGTTCTGCTGTCTGCTCAGGCAGGTGGTAAGGAGCCAATCGATTTTCTTTTCCACCCATCCAGCTATATGTGTCCAGTGAACATAGATTCCTGGGCAGAGTGATCTCCCCGGTGCAAAGAGGAAGGGAGGTTGGAGACAGGCATGTGGCCTCCCTACAGGGTGTTGGCATTGTTGGATGCCTCATGGAGGCAATGCTTCATGCACACAGTGCAGGTCTCAGGAATACTAATGGATATCCACCAGAAAATGACAACCAAATCACAGCAAAAGGCTGGTCTTATTCATGGCATCTTTGATCCTCTCGCAGCTAGTTCAGCACCACCACTTTGGCATTTTTCCAATGACCGACAGGAGGACCGAAATTGTGTGGAATGTTCCTAGATGGAAATGTCACCCACTGTCTGCCAGCTTTGCAAGATGGGGGCTACCAACCGTAGGTAGGGCCCACCACCAGCTGAAGTCACTGCTCATTATAGCCAGCCTTTCTGTCATAGCCAGTATGTACTGCTCACTGGTAGACAAGCCAATCCACTGACTTGATATTCTGACCATCTGCATGATAAGGGCCTACACCTCAAGCTTGCACCCCAAACGCACAAACACAATTGAGTTACCCAATGACATGACTGAAGAAGAAAAATCAGCACTAATCGTAACTCGGTAGGAAAACACAAAGTTATATAATCTGCTGAAACACATTGCATTTAATTTGAATATTGTCAATGTGCTTTCTATTACCTTCTGTATCTTCTTCTTCGTACCAGCTAGTATCCATGGAGGTGTCCGGCAGGAAAGGATAATCATCAGCTACATTGGAGCAGTTCATGGCACCAATAGAATCGGAATCATCCACTACACTTTCTTCACATTTCCTCTGATATCGTAACACCATTCTTGCCAACACAGGACCCGAATCTGAAATTTCCAGAGAATGAAAGCATGTAGTATTTGCATACTATTTGTTTTTATTACACAAGCTCGTCAAGGCATTCCAAAAGATCCAATCAAAAACATGAAAGAATTGAGAATTTGAATAATTCTAAAACATGTTATTAGATATGATGAAAAGCTCAATAAAATATAAAGGTGAAAAGCCTGGCAAAACAGGCATTGGTGCAATCATTCTCTAAGTGTTTTTATCTCTCACAGAGCATTTTATTCCACAGAAAGTAAAATACAGATATAATAAAAATGATTTCCACATTATCCTATCACAGACTTCATATAATGCCAATGACGGAAAATCAAAGTGGGAGGCATACAAGGCTGTATTTCACTCGACATAACATTATGTCAATGGAATGCAGAGATGTGTGCAGGAAGCATTTTCAAAATGTTCCACAACGTAGGTCTACTCCAAAAGCTGACACTACAATTACCAGCACACATACAATGTCGGGTCTAACCCCTTAAATGGCACATCTTATGTAAGAGGTTAGATGTAAATTACCATAATTGGATGACTGAACTCCATCTTTTGCACATGGTTCCAACTGATTCTGTTTATGCGCCAACATTCCTCTACATAATCACTCTCCAAACGAACATCTTTCACACCTTCAACATTCTCAACACCCTCACATTATTCCCCATTTCCCGGATTATTGTCCATACAAAATTCAGCCTTGCAAATGCCAATCCTTGCCTTGCCCCCATACCCACACTACTCTACACTTACTTCCACATACTTGGGTAACATTTCGCCATCCTCCAATTTGACAAGACTCCCCAAAGATTCTAACCCTTGTGGGGGTCTTTCACAGCGAAAACTTTGTTAAAGAAACGTTATGGCTACAAGTAAAACCAACCCCCCCTAGAAATTCGCCAGTTATGGTAAGCTAAGCAACCATAACTGGCGTCACCACCGTGCACTGCTAAGACTGACACCCAAGACATCAAAGATGACATTACAAATGTCATTGATCCCACCACATATTAAATTAATTTTGATAAGTTGCTACAAGGGGTTGTGTTAATAATGTTGGTAACAAGATGAAAGGGGTGATTGGGAGACTTATGAACTACTTAATGTAACTGCATTCTGAGTGCAGTATACTTCAGAGTGCAAAGCACATCAAACGATATGGGTCCCTGCACAGCAACCTACAGGAATATTGCTTTTCAACAATTGATGAGTTATCATGTCTGTCTATGGAACCTGTGCGAAGTATGGGTACTTTTTGCTAGTTAACAGTAAATTAAAAGCAGGATCGAGGAATGTATGTGTACACACAAGAAAACAACATAGGACGCTAAATTAAAAAAAAAGTAGTAATCTATGCATTTATTCATCATGCAAAATACACAAACAAATCTAGTCACAGCACAAAGCAATAAGGCAAATCACCACACTGGATTATCGAGGCACTAAACACACAATAGCAAAATAAATAGCCAGAGAGTTATATGTTCCTCTGGTCAGCATATCTAGACAGAGTGGCAATTAAAGCAGCCCTACAGGATGGATTCCGAGCTCCCGTGACTGAAGTGCAGTGTAACTAGAACACCCTCATCCTCCACAAAAAAAACAAAAATGAGGGCAACGATGATCTCTGCAAGGATTGATATAGCCCAGACAATCCAGTATCTCACACATCAGGCATTCCAAAGGAGAGTTGCCAAGAAATCCTTCCCAAGCTGTGCTACAAGGGGCAAGGGCAAGAACTGTCCCCTAAGATGTTGATTGGACAGGAATTCAATGGCTCAGAGTCTTCCAGCGTGGCATTCATTATGATTGACTGGTATATGGTGGTGGGGAACCACCACCCAAATTTGAGGACCAAGCTCTGAGAACAAAAGAAAACATGTCAGTCTAATCAACACATCTTACACTTCTACAAATCCCTAGCAATGGTGCTAGACTAATTTAGGATACGTGACCCCATTATCCATGCACCACAGTAACACCACCAACTCTGTGAGACTACCCTTTCTTTCACCTCCTGACACAGGACTAGAAGTAGCTGTGTTAGAAGTGGCAAAGTCTCGGGAGGATAGCTCAGGGACAAGGTGCTCGCCTTGGAAGCAAGACGACACGGAGCACCACAGGTTCGATCCCCGAGTCCACGCTTAGAAACCTCTGGGTAGTAAGCACGTTATAAAAACCCTATCCTTTCATATCATCCCAAGTGTCTCCAGCTGTGCATTCCAAGCTAAACCATCATCAAATGCTGCTTTTAAAGTCCCATTATTACATAATTAAATCTTTAGGTTTATAGTCAAAATGTCGACAAAAAAATGTCGACATGCAAAAAAGTCGAAAAGAAAATGTCGAAAACAATAATGTCGACATCCTATACATAGAATGGAAGAAGTCAATTTATCGAAAAAAAAATGTCGACAAAAAAAATGGTCGATTATCATAGACAATAACCAGAAATAATCATTGGGGGGGGTCCCCCCCCCAACCCCCCAACCTCACCCTCCATCACGAACCATCCCAGCACCCCCTCCCCTTCCCTTCGTCCGTAATCACCCACTTGTCTGTGACACTGGATAAAGATAGGTTACGAAATGGTTAACACGCTAGATGACATTCCTGAGTAAAGCACCTTGTTTTTGATAGCAGGAAACGGGTAACGGCTGTGAAAAAACCGTCATTACCTGACAGAACATCTCTTGAGAGGTTACTTCGGGCAATTGACAGCATTTTTTTCGTACTTTTTTCTAGCGAAAAGGTAAGACGCACTACCATTATGAAAAATTACGTCTACAATAAAGGAAATAGTATACAGTACCTCAAAAAAATTATTTTTACGTGTCGTTTCAGGTGATAAAATGGAAAACAAAATAGAATTTATAGAAAGCCAAAAAGGAAGTAAGCAGCTGGTATGGAATGGATACATATTCTGTAAAGAACTTCAGCGAAAAGAGAGAATATACTGGCGCTGCACAGAATATACAAAAAATAAATGTTCAGCCCGCGCAGTAACAGTGGGAACAGATGTAAAGGGAAACGCTGAACACAATCATATGCCTGATCAAACAAATATAATCATCAGGAAAACATTAACGGAACTTAAAAGAAAAGCAGTAGAACATGAGGGGGAAACTAGTGGATCGGTACTCAGGGAAGTTTGTGGCCAATTACCAACGCATGTAACAGCGCAATTACCAGCTGAAAAGTTGATGCAACGCACTATGAACCGAGCAAAACATACCAATGAAAACCTACCCCCTCCACCTACATCCTTTGAACATATACGTATTCCGGATATTTTTAAGATTACAGCGAGAGGAGAACATTTTTATTGTGGCGAAATGGGAATAAACAATGAAAAAATCTTGGTGTTCGCTACCTCTGAAAACTTTCGCCATCTAAGTCAAAGCAAATATTGGCAAAGTGACGCCACGTTTAAAGTATGCCCCCACCCGTTTTTTCAATTTTATACTGTCCATGGAACAATCAATGACAAAACATTACCACTGATTTACTTTTTGATGCCAAAAAAAACAGAGGACGCTTACAAAATCGTATACAATAAAATTAAGGAAACTACACCAGATTCACAACCAGAGACAATAATCATGGATTTTGAAACAGCACAAATCAAGGGTTTTTCATGCGTGTACAAAGACACTACAATAAAGGGTTGTTTTTTTCATTTCACTCAAAGTGTTTGGAGAAAAATACAGAAATTAGGTTTGTCAGCAAAATATACGGAGGACAGTTACTTTCAGATTAACGTAAAAAAACTTTTTGCATTGGCTTTTGTACCGGAGAATCATGTTATTAATTATTACGAACATTTAATTGACAGTGAATACTATAAAAATCATGAGAATGAATTAACAAATTTACTAGACTACTTCGAAAATACATGGATAGGCCAGTTAACACGGAGTGGCAACAGACGCCGACCAAAATACACAATTGAGTTATGGAACTGCTACCGCAACACCATGGAGAACAAACCCCGAACAAATAACGCATTAGAAGGCTGGCATAGCCGCATAAGTAAAAATTTCAATACCCAAAATCCAAGTTTGTGGCATTTCTTGCGAGACTTAAAGTTAGAAGAACAACACCAAGAAATGAGAATTTCGCAAACAATTTCTTTGGCAAATCAGGCACCGAAAACCAAAAAATACAGAGACTATGATAGTAAATTAGTGCAATTAGTACAAGCATTCACAGTAGAGAACAAGGACATTTACTTAGATTCCATAGCTTTTAACTTAAAATGCTAAAAAGAGTACTTACGTTGCATTAACCGTGAAAAAGTACCATTTTCTTGTTGAAATCCACAGCTTCAGTAAAAAAAGGTATCCAAACTCACCGAAAAGTGTCCAAAATCCATATTACTCGAAAGTCCAATAATCAGTTCCGGGTAATCTCGCTACTCCATGAAAATAAAAACTTCCAAAAAAGCCATATCCGAAAAAAAAAATCCACCATCCGTACGACAAAATCCTTGAAATCCACATAGACCCGGTCCGTCAGATGAAAAACCATGAAAAAAATGATGAAATGCCCAAAAAAAAAACAAATCCATGGAGCGAAGGGACGAGGAGGCGACCGCGGTAAAAACAAGTCGAAAGTGAGCTTTAAAAATGGCGCTCACGTTTACGTTGTGCTACGTACCTTACGTAGAAAGTCAAAACAATTATAAGTTAATAATTATAGACATACATTTTTAGCTCTCAAGCGCCATCTACTGGTTCTTTATTATATAACAAGTTAAAATGAATTACACAAAGGTGTTGTATTTAATTATATATTTATTAAAGTAAAAGTATTGTTAATTTTATTTATTTATTATGTTGTACAGTTACGTTTACTTACACATACTACTTTCAATTTAATAAACATACTGATATATCAAACTTACCATCAACAACGTATTTGTGTGTATATATATAGAGAATGTATTTATGCTTTTATTAAATGTCGACAAAATAATGTCGAAAATGTATTGTGTCGACATTTTTGTATGTCGACATTATACATTTTCGACATTATTTTGTCGACATTTTGACTGTCGACATTATTGATGTCGACATTATGACTGCACACCAAATCTTTACATGAGAGTTTGCCTTGTGTGGCAATTCGGTCATAGGGGAACAGCTCACACCTTGTGCATATGAACATTCCCGACAGCCCCTCTACACCTTTGTAAGGACAGCCCTTAAAATCTGGATGAAAGAAGCATGGCTGCTCTTGCCCTGGCTCCATCATTTAGCTGTGGCACACATATGGGAATCCCTGGAGACTCTTAGCTAGCAAGATGCCAGAGACTGCAAACTCGAGATTGCAGTCTTATTACAAAGTCCATCATATCCACCCTGACAAAAAACCCTGTTTGTCACTGCCAACAGACTGATTTTTACCATCTTGTAGCCATCACACCGCTGTCCCCTTTTTCTAGGCCAATGTGCTGCACATTTTTTGAGGACTCCACACTCCACCTTCCAGCTTTTCTAGTTCTCGTTTCATTGTGAAGCCCCCTGCAGTGTTGCAGAATCACTCTGAGACTGAAGGCTTGGTCCTGCATCAAAACGTGGCGAGTTGTGGCTGTTGGTTGGGGGTCATTTTAAATGTTGTGAAAAGATTTTGGGGGCTTGTGTGAGACAGCACTGTAGACCTCTGGGCAAAATGGAAAGGGATTCTCGTGGCAGCAGTGGAGTGACTTGATCAGTGTTGTGGGAGGAGTTCCAGGCCACTGAGCACCTCTGCCACACCGATCATGTCACTCCACTGCTCTCAAGGAAGCCAACATCAGCATCAGACAGAGCCGTATGCACCGGAGCCCGCAGGGTGAGGCTGGTATAGTGCTCCAGCAGCTCCCACATTATCTTGTTCAGCTCCTGCAGGAAGAAACCAGCTTTCCTCTATATCAAGAACAATGGCAGTGGTGCCACGCTCCACTGACCATCGGTGGGAAATGGATATGGGAGCTTGAAGTTGAAAGACCTCTCGGGTAAGGTGCGCTGTAACAGCACTGCTGAGTCAAGGTAAGAGATCTGTTCAACATCTTTTGCATGTGACTGCATATTATTCACTGTGTACATATGCTTAAAGTAGCATTTAGCCCCATAACAAACAGGTGAGTGCCACAAAAAATGTTGTCAGCTGTCACAGTCTCTATCGTATGCATGTTCATTGCATTCAAAGTATGGCAGAGCCCTCACCTGTGCACCTGTGCACAGTAGCCCTATGGCCAAGGCTGGCAACCTTCAGGTCTTCAGATGTGTAGGATTATGGCCTCCATGATCCTTTACGTTAATTTATCAAACATTACAGGAAAAACAATGCATTTTTGGCACAAAAATGCTTACAACATTCTTTAAATAGATTTACAGAGCGGAGGACCAGTGTCCTTAACAACGGGTGAGATGATGTGGATATAAGGGTTCCATGTAATAATGTCGCCACAAAAATCTCGCCATGCAAAAATATCGCCAAAAAATTGACGTTTTTTGTGGCGACATTATTGCATGCGGCATGCGGGGGACACCCCGCAACCCCCAAACCTTTTTTTCCCCCCACTGTCCCCATATATATGGTCACCCATATAATATCGCTACAACCGTTTCCCAGCTATATTATATACGGCGACCATATATATGGGGATAATATTACCTGATACCGATATAAAACCAGATGATGGAGGGGAGTAGAAACATGAACCAGAGACGAGGACACTAGAGTATGAAATAGGAACGGAATAGTGGAAAAGTGTTAAATTTAGGATGATGGGGTGATGGAGAAGTGTTGTACCTTCCACATGCCACCTGGGAGGAGACTTTAAGCAGGGTTTCAATAAGGGGTGCATAAGATTCTTCACGTATGTGAGGGGTCAGTAATGCTAGGTGGACAACTGCTTATAGATTTCTCAAAATAAGCCATTTTTATTAAATAAATTATATAAAGAAAATACCCTGCTTGCCCTACTCTACTGAGGAATTCCCTACCTAGTCTAAATACTAAGGAAACATGCTCTAGCATGGGAAAACTAACCCTGACCTTAAACAACAAAAGTACAAAGGAAATGCTATGGCAACACAATATAAAACAACTTTAATACAATGTCTAAACGGCCTTCTCCTGTTCTGGGTGAGATCCCTTCAAAGTCAACTTCAAATGTTCAACAAAAGGAAATAAAGGTTTTGAACCAGCTCTTGAAAAGTTCGAAGTCAAAACAAAAGTTCATCAAACAAAAATCCAATGAAAACAGTTATTTGTTCCTGGATGAAAAGATCCCCTTCCAATTTCCAGAAAAGAAATAGCCCCAATGGTAATCCTGGTTACAATAGCAAATAGTCTCTTCAAGATAAATAGCAACAGTTCAAAAGACAGCGTAACCGTTCCCAAAAGTAAATAATACAACTTTACACTTGGTATATTTGTCAGGATGCTTTCTCTGGGCTGCTGCTTCTCTTAGAAACCACAATGCTACTGTTGGTACTATGAGGATCGTCACCTTTGTCCAACAGTACGTTACTGCTTCCAACCACTTCAATGTATCATCTGCTGATAGCTTAATATACCACCACAGTTCAAGTAATACTACCACGACTTAGTACTGTTGGATTATTAGGTAGGTTTTGACTAGACACTTCAACCTCTCCAGGTAGGCAAGGCACTCTTCCTTTTAATATGACTTCTTTAAAAGAGGCAGTCTCTTTGCCTCTTCCATGTCTTGCTACCACGAGAACAACCTGCTTCTACGCACAAGACTCCCTCCTCTCTAGCTTCAGCAGTCTTTAGCACAGGTAGAATGCAGGCTGTATTCTACTGCGGTATGATCTTCACAATCATTTGTTTCTCCTTCCCCAGCTTCACTCCCACCTTTTTTCCAGTTATCAACCCAAGTAATTACACAGAAGCTCACGTGCCACTCTCTCAGCTTCAAGTATCAATGATGTACTTGTTTCTCAGGCCACTTAACCGTTAACAACTTCAGAGGGTACTTGGATGGCTCTTTAACTCTTGGCAAGACTGGTTTCACTACAGGAAGTGTTCGCTTCTTGACTTGGGTAATGCTTGTTCCTCACCTCCATAGTTTAGTCTCCTTACTTCATTGGAATAGAATAAATGTCACTTCTGAGTATCAGTCACAAGTGAAAACAAGGCTAGGCACATGCAACCTCTCTTTCAAGTAGATTTTAAGTTTAAAGTTTAATAAAGAATTGTATTCCTATGCAACTGTAAAGGAAGAGGTTTGGACTTCCTTTGGGGATTACAATTAGGCACACACGACCTCTAGAATTTTCACTCTGTGTTTTATAACTCGTATATAGACAAAAGTATTTGGTAATGGTTTAAGGAGTGTTCACTTTGTTAATCTGGGACATGCAACTACTCCATCATACAGCAACAGTCTTTAGAAACATCAACAATTGGTTTCAAGAGTTAACTTCTCAATCTTCAACCTTATGCGCAATTCCATTGTTAATACATATTCAGATAAAATGAACACCTTTCACTCGCATTAAACAATATGCACGTTGCTTAGGAGCTGGCTACAGTTACTGGCAAGGCTCACGCAGTGTACTTGAATGCTGCGCTTCACTTACTGGCTTCAGCGACACTGGCTTTGCAGGTTGCACTGCTTCCCAGACTTCCACTACCTCTTCTACTGCTTCTGGCTTGTTGAGGACCCACACCAGTCTCCAGCATGGTTCACTCCAGTCCAGCCACTGGCTAAGAGAGTTCCTTTTCCTCCCGAGACCCTCTGCTTGCCTCCTGATTCTGCCCTTAGTCTCCTGCACTTCCACGGCTCTGCCATCGCTGCAATTGGGCTGTCATGTGGAAAGCTCAGCCTCCTGCACGTCTTCCGCTCCACAGCCGCTGCACTTCAGGATTTGGGAGAACAGAACTCGCAGTTGAAAGCTGTCTCCACAGTCCGGCCTCCCTTCTGCGCTCCCACTTCCTCGTGATTTGCCACCCCTGTGCTTCTCCTCTACTACTGCTACTATGGTCATCCTTTCAGTTCTCGTTCCAGATCCTACTACCACTCCTTTTCTGCTGGGGCCTTTTATGCCGCACAGGTGCATTATGTTCCAGGTGTGGGCCATTGGCCTTAATTGCCTGATCACTGCAATTGCTACCAGGCTTCATTGCCAGACTACTACATCTGCATGCCTCTTCAGCCTTCTTCCTCATCTCAGTACCTCTCTGATTCTGGGACCTGTAGTTCCTTCTAATAAAGTTAGGTTTTAAAACTTCTACTTTATTTAGAAGGGTAGATTTAATGTCAGCCTTCCATATGGCCTCTTGGTACATGTGGATTCAATGTTTTTAGCTCTATACTTTCCTTGTTCAGGATAGGGGTACCAGCCAGAGACCTTCGAATGAGCGGACCACTATCTCTTGTACCAGGTTCGTTCACAAAACACCTCTGTATCTTCATTTTCTTAATGTTGCCACTGCAACCTTCAGCCCAACACAGTCCGGCCCACTATCAGGTTCTTCCAACTCACCAGCTGTGCTGAACTCGTTGGCGTTTCTTTTGCTGCTGGAGTCCAGGACACTACCACAATGGAAACCGCATCTCCCCGCCCGGGCTATCAGTGCAGGAGGGCTCCATGTACCACTGACATCTGTCACCATTTGCCAGCTGCGACTTGCGGTCTTATGTTTTCTTGGTCGGAGGCTTTGCGGCCCTGGATTGAAAAGGGCAAGGGCAACTCCCTCATTGACGTCTTTTCAGGTCTCGCGGCCTTTCTCCTCCGTTTGAACTGCCGTCTTAGAAAGTAATAGTTACTCACCATAGTGACTAACGTACTCCAAGTCCTTAGTCCCCTTTCCACCATACTGCATGGGCGATTACAACTGAATGTAGCCCCAGGATGGAGAGGAGACCTTCATTAAGCAAACAAGTTCCTTAGAACCGCCTGTCTTAAAGCTGCGTCAGATTTAGAGCCGGCGTCCAAACAGTAGTGCTTACAGAAAGCTGAAGGGATGTCCCAGGTGGCAGCCCTGCTGATGAATTACCACGGGTCCTGCTGCTGGAATGCAACTGCCGTGGCCTTGGCTCTGACAGTGTGGGCATGTATGTTAGCTGGAAGTGGTTTGTGCTGCCCCTCATGGGCCTCCTTGATCCCCAAAACCATCCATCTTGCTATAGAGGCCTTGGATGCCTGATAACCGTGCCTTGACGGTGACAAACAAAATGTCCGACTTGGGAAGCCCTTAGTCGTGTCAAGATAGATTTTCAGAGCGCGTCTGACATCCAGACAGTGCAGGACCCTCTGAGCATCGTTCTTGGGGTCGGCAAAAAAAGTAGGCAAGACTATCTCCTTATTCAAATGGAAAGCGGTGGCTAACTTAGGTAGGAATGCGGTGTGTCCCCTCAGGACCACCTTATCCCTGTGAAAAGTTGTATAGGGTTCTGAAGCCACCAACGCCTGGATCTCACCGACTCTGAAAGCAGAGGTGAGACCCACCAAAAGAGCTGTTTTAATGGCGACCAGCCTGATGTCCACAGATGCCATTGGCTCAAATGGTTTGTGCACCAAGGCGCCCAACACTACATTGAGGTCCCACACGGTGTGTGGTTTCTTGATCAGAGGCAAGAGCCTGGTGAGGCCCATCAAATGTTGCTTGACCACCGGGTTGGAAGAGGAGAAAACCCCCTCTGAATTTCTGTAGGCCCCTATGGCCGCCAGATAGGTGCAGCATGCATCCACCTGCATGCCTGAATGGGCAAGGGTTTCCGAGAAGGAGAGCACGTTATCCAACGTGGTCCTTAGAGTCGGCCCAGTGACAGAACCTAGACCATTTACTATTGTACTGGCTCCTAGTAGCCTTGCTCCTAGCACCCTGAATGATATCTAAGTTAGCCTGTAAGAGGCTCAGGTGTTTCATCATGACCTGCTCAGGAGCCACGCTGCAAGGGCTAACTTCTGTGGGGTGGGGTGGATGACCCCGCCCCCCTGTTGCACCAAGAGATGAGCTGGGCCCAGTGACAGGTGAATCGGAGGCCTGTCCGAGAGGCTGAGAAGCTCCAAGAATCATTGTCTTGCGGGCCACCACAGAGCTATCAGAATGTTGCTGAGGTGACAATTCCTTTATCTTGCAGATCATCCTATGGATCGGAAGTGTAGGTGGGAAGGCATATGCTGCCATGCCATTCAACTGAATCTGAAAGGCGTCGCCCACGGAGTCTGGGCCCTGCCCCTGCCGGATGCAAACTGCTGGCACTTCCTGTTGTCCCCATCTGCTGAAGATCCCCAGTAGCACTTGATCGTTCAATTGCCACTTGTAATTGTCCACTCCCAGTGTGCGGAGTCTGTCCGCTTCCAGGTTGGACTCCCCTGGAAGGTGGATGGCCCTCAGGTAGATGTTGTTCTCCAGCGCCCAGTCCCACATGCTGACCACTAGGTTGCACAGTGGAGGAGACCTGGTACCATCCTGCTTGTTGACAAAGTACATGTTGGTGGAGTTGTCCGTCTGGATGAGGACGATCTTACCCCAATGATCGGAAGGAAAGATTTGAGAACTAGCCAGATGGCTTTCATATCCAGCCAGTTGATATGAGACTCCTGTTCCAGCAGGGTCCAGACTCTGTGGACACTGTGGCTGTACAAAGTGGCCCCACAGCCTTCCAGGGAGGAATCCGTAGTAATGGAGACCTGCAGGGCCGGCTGCCGGAAGGGCCTGCCCGTCCACAGGTTTCAGTCCCTGGACTACCATTTGAGGTCCGGGCGTTGAGATGGCAGAATGCTGATCAGCTCCGCTTTGGAGCCCCGTGCCTGATTCCAGGAGGCTGCGATGTGCAGCTGCAATCTCCTCATCTTGAGTCTCGTGTACGTTAAGCCAGCCATGATGCCTAATAAGTGTTGGTACCACCAGGCCGAGGTCACTTCTCGGGTGAGGAAGTGAATAGTGGCCCTCTTGATGGCCGTGATCTTGTCCTCCGAGGGGAAAACTCTCTCAGAGCTTGTTTCCCATATGAGGCCCAGAAAGATCAGGCTCTGCGTAGAATGCAGCTGAGACTTCTGGAGGTTGACCGAAAACCCCAGCTTGTGGAGTGTGAACATAAGGGTTAAGGAAGTGTGGTGAACCGCCTCCGGAGATCTCGCCCTGACGAGCCAGTCATCCAGGGACAGGTAGACATGGTGGCCCCGAGGAGGGCTGCCACTGCAATCATGAGCCTGGTGAATACCCTGCAGGCTGAATTGAGGCCGAAGGGTAGCACCTTGTATTGGAGTGGCAGCCCATGATCATGAATCGTAGGAATGAGCGATGCGGCTGCCAAATCGGGATGTGTAGATCAGCGTCCTTCAGATACTGCAACACATCCAGTCTCCCCTGCACAATGTCTCTGCAATCAGTGCTGGCGTAACCATCTTGGATTTTTGAAGAGGGAGGGAGAGGTTGAGGGTGGAAAGGTCCAACACAACTCTCAGGCCAGCCTGGTTCTTCTTTTCTATGGCAAAAATCCTGGAATAGAAGCCCAATACTTGCTGGGAGGCTGGGACTTCTTCCACGGCCTGGCTCGGGACGAGCAACTGAGTTGATGTACCAATCGGTGGGAGTGGAGGGGAGGATAGGAAGGCATCGGTAGGTGGTAACCCGTGGATACTACCGAGAGGATTCAGGGGTCCACAAACTTCTGACGACAAAACTGTCTGTGAAGGGCAAGCCTGCCCCCCACTGGAGACACATGGACTCGAAAGGATGCGTCATGCCTTCTTTCCCTCTGAGGCTGTTGTGGAGGAAGGGGACTGAAAAAAGCCGTTGCCCCCCCTTTTGTTTGCGCCGGTGTTTACTCGGTGAACACCAATTGGAGGAGCTAAATACAGTGATGATTTAAAAGAGGCTATATTACTAAATTGTAAAGGTGCAGAAGAATTAAGAATTTTTCAAGCATTACCTAATCTTGATGGTACTGAAAGTGGTTCAGGGGACCATAACAGAAAATTTGAGAGTGCTTTGGGGAAGTTGGCTAAGCACTTCGAAAACAAGGTCAACATTGTGTTGGAAAGGTATAGTTTTTTCTCAAGGCGACAATTAAAAAAAGAATCCATGGATGCTTATATATCAGCACTTAAAAGTCTTACTTCGTATTACTGACGAGTACTTAATAGACCAATTGGTGTTGAATGTAGCGGACTCCCACATCCAGCAATGGCTTTGGCAAGCCAAGGACCCATCGTCAGAGCAAGCACTAGAAATTGCCAGAACGATGGAATTAGGGGAATGCTGTATGAGAGAGAGACAGGAAAGGGATGATGTCAGAGAAATTCAATCCATTCAGGAAGAGAAGAAAGGATAGTGGAGAATCTTTAGTAAAGAGGATGACCATCAACAACTCAAGAATAAATCCCAGGAAAGAGAAGGAAACAAGTTATAAGTTTCAATTTCAGAATCTTTGCCGGAAATGTGGGTGGAACAAACAAAGCGACAAAGAGAAGGAATGTCCGACAGTTTCAGTTGAATGTTACAAGTGCGGCCATGTGGGAAATTTGGCCAAGGTGTGCAGAAATGTCTGGGGAAGAGGCACATCTGGACAACAAACAGTGAACAGACCTCTGCAGAACACGATCAGGCTGGTGGAAAAGTTAAAGGCCCTGCTAGTATGTTGTCCATTGCCAGTAGGGACACACAACATGTACAAATCCTTATGGTCATGGCCAGTGAAGGAAATAGAGGGCGTTGGGTACACATGCAAATAAATGATGTGTCTCTACCGGTCATGGTAGACACTGGTTCACCTTATACGATGGTGGATGTCAACACTGGTCACGGAGCTACGGGGTAAACCTGAGGAAATACAATGTACCAGTGTAAGAGCAACAGGCTATGGCGAGACACCAATAGACATTATTGGTTACATGTGGGTGAAACTGTTTTCAGGGCATAGAAACATTTTGCAAACTATACATGGGGAGAAATGCGTCATCCGTGGTAGGATGGTGGGAGCAGGCCACTTTACAGGTTAGAATACATCCAGGTGAGGAGGTCACTATTTTGAGTGTATTAAAGGACAATGGTGGCATTAACTGTGCTTTAGCTACACAGTTTCCCAGAGTATTTAATGAATCAATTGGACTATTAAAGGGTTTTCAACACAAAATAATCCTCAAGAAAGGGGCAAAACCAGTGGCACAGAAGGTGAGAGGTATTCCGATTGGAACCAAGGATGCTCTACAAAAGGAACTCATCAGACTGTGTGAAGAGGGATTAATTGAGCCTATAGGGAGTTCAGAGTGGTTCTCCCCAATTGTGCTAGTACAAAAACCTTATGGTGCATTCAGGATGTGTGTTGATCATAGGGATCTAAACAAGAATATTTGGGTGGATAGACATCCTTTGCCAAACATTGGGGAATTATTAGTAACCATGGTCCCAGCAAGATACTTCACAACACTAGACCTGTCCTCAGCATATCATCAGATCGTGTTTGATGAGTCCAAACACCGGACCTCATTTGTCACTCCACTTGGGGCTTTCATGTATGAAAGGATGCCTTTTGGCCTAACCTTGGCTCAGCAGTTTTTCAGAGACTCATGATGCACCTGTTTGGAGGTCTTAAAGGAGTTTATTGCTTCCAGGACGATATTCTGGTCTTGGCTGAGTCAGAAAAAGAACATGATTCCATGTTAATGGGAGTGTTAAAGGTAATTCAAGAGAGGGGGCTTACATTGAAAATAGAAAAGTGCAAAATCAAACAAGAAGTATCATACCTTGGCCACTCTATAAATGCTGACTGGATAAAACCAAAGGAGGAGTTAGTAAATTCCATCATGAACATTCCAGAGCCTGGCAACAAAGATCAATTAAGGAGCTTTTTAGGGAGGACTATTACTCAAAATTTCTA
The DNA here is from genome assembly GCF_040938575.1 of Ambystoma mexicanum. Taxonomy (NCBI): domain Eukaryota; kingdom Metazoa; phylum Chordata; class Amphibia; order Caudata; family Ambystomatidae; genus Ambystoma; species Ambystoma mexicanum. The sequence goes on from NC_090936.1 coordinate 671,702,636, forward strand.
GCCAATTATACTGAAAAGACCGAGTGTATGAGGGAACTGATGAAGAAATGTGCCATATTTGCATGGTCGGAAGGAAGAAAAATGTAGTTTGAACAAATAAAAAAGGATATCGATAAAGCTCCCACGTTAAGCATGTTTGATTGTAAGGCTAAGACCGTGATCTAGCCAGCAAGATTGGATTAGGGGGTGTGCTGGAACAGATTCGGGATAAAGGTTTGGTCCCCATCACATTTGCTTCAAGGATTTTGAGAGGTGCAGAGCTAAATTATTCGACAATTGAGAGAGAGGCACTAGGGGTGAAATTGATTTTAGAACATTTCAGAAATCTCAAATGGGGGTTGCCTGTATTGCTAAAGACTGATCACAAACCCCTGGTGCATGTGCTACAATCCAAGACACCACATTTGGTATCACCGAGGAAATGGCGGTGGGTGTTGGATATAATGCAATACAATCTAAGCATAATTTACACTCCGGGCAAACTAAATATGGTGGCTGATTGTTTTCCGAGGTTACTATGGGACAGTGGAGACTATGACGACGAGTCTTGGAAGGGATAATAGCTCAGAGAAGATTGTGGCTATAGTGAATCCAGGCATAGTGAAGGAGGATTGGAGTAAAGCTGCTGAGGATGATGCAGAATAAGTCAGCCTCAGACGGGCTATAAGTAGTGAGTGGAATGAAATTGACTAGAGTGTAAGTGCATACTCTCAAATAAGGGATGAGATTTCAATGGATTCATCATGTGTATACAGAGACCACCGGATTATTCCTCCCACAGGGCTAAGGGAGAAGATCATAAATTTGGCTCATGAAGGACATGTGGGCAGACGTCTTACAAAAAGGAGGGTGAGAGGTAGTTATTGGTGGCCTGGCATGTGGAAAAAAATGGAAGTGTGTGTCAAGCGCTGTGTAACATGCGCTGCCAGTGACAAAGGAAGGAATGTGAGGAAGACCCCTTTGCAACCAGTGGAAATTCCGGGACAAGCATGGTCATCGTTGGCTGTTGATGTTATGGGGCCATATGAAAACTTGGATTCTCAAAATATTTACATTGTTGTTCTTTTGGGCTACACCTCAAAATGGGTGGAGTGGGGTGTTGCTGAAGGCAATGTCACTGCTGGAAAAATAGTAAAGTTCTTGAGTGAAATATTCAATAGAGAGGGTGATCTGTTGTGTCTGACAATGGGGACCAATTTGTTTCAACTGAATTCCAGTAATTTTTGAGAGAGAGGGCCATAGAACATAGGACCACGTCATTGTATCATCCCATGGCAAATGGACTTGTAGAGAAGATGAAGGGTTTTGTTAAGAATATCATTCAACTAGCCCTTGCCAATGCGCTTCCATGGAGAGAGACATTGAGGGAAGCCCCCAACACGTACAAGGCAACTCTGCATTATGTGACGGAGGTGGAGCCATTCACCATGATGACGGGAAGGTCGGCATAGAACCGATTGAGGCCTGCATGGATGTTTGGAAGTGACAGACACATTGATATTGGTGACATTGTGAGGAGGGTAAAGGAGAAACAAGCCAAGTAAAGGAGTACTATGATCGGAGGAATGGGGTGGTGGAGAATAAAATGTAAGATGGGGACTGGGTTTGCAAAAAGGAGCCCAAGAAAGTAATGAAAGGAGAGTCTAAATTCAGGTCTCCGCAGAGGGTTATAAGTTGCTCGGGAAAGTCAGTGTTATTGGATGACGGCAAGAGATGGTCCTCCGATGATGTGGTATGGATGGAGGAGGGTTCTCAGAAGCAGGCAGGATTTAGAGTAAGGAATTCACAGGACTGTGGTCTCAGTAGAGAGATTCAAGACCCTGGAGAAAAGATTGATGGTGCAGGAGGCATTTCGTTGAGAAGGAACCGTAGGGTGATCCAAAACTTTAATAAAGACTCGGTTTATTATTAGTCTACATCGGGGATGAGCATTCATGCATCTTGGTTAATTTCTACAGCCTTGGTTGAAGAATGTATCCTTTTTCAAAAGTTATGTGTTTTCGGAACAAGTTGTTTTTCTACCTTTGTTTTCCCTGTTTCCCCATTTCACACCCTTCTCCCACTCTTTGGTTATTTGATATGTTGTGGGGGATGGAGAGAGATGTTATATGGGGTTTACTTCTTTTTGTGTATGTCATTGCTGGGATGGTTCTGGGATGCCTTTGCATTCCAGAACCATTGAGTAACTGTGTTGAGGGTCCTCTGATGGCTGCTGCTCTCCGGGGGCTCTTCCCAATAAACTAGCAATAAATATAAACAGTACGTTGCATCACATATTTCATAACAATGGTCTCTAGAAACATGCTGTTTGTTTCTCACAGTCCTGAATTTGTACAAAGCCAACATAATTCCTTGTGTATTATATGACGTAGAGTTGTTGGCCACAAAAGATGCTAAATGCTAGGCATCCTTGAAGGCTGTATGTGGTGCAACCTTTCAGCTTTACCAAGGGTTCTATCAGCATCTGTAATAAGATACAAACTTGTACTGTTCAAGCCGACACGAGTGATAGGAATGTTGTACTTTGTAGGTGGGATTGAAACCCAGTGATTCACGAGAGTGACCATCTTCATTCACATCCACATATTGGGAACACTAAAACGGAAGTGTTCATGATTATGCCCTGTTTTGAGAAAGGCTCAGAATTAGCCGAAACACGTGTCAATAAAAAGGGCTCTCCTTGGAGAGACACATGCTTTGAATTTCCACTCAAGTTGTCTTATTATTTAAAATCCCCAAAAACGTTTTGCAACTTATTAACTGACAATTATGGCGCAGTCACTGTGTGAAAACCCACATACAAGATACAAACTTGGTTAGCCGTCACCGGACAATTGTGAAACTGGATGTTCTACTGGAAAATGTTGGTTCAACCATACCATAATGATTTACCATCTTGAAGTTTCTCCTTGATCAAAGACAATCTAGTGTGATTATGGGCTAGGTTAAGGAACGCAACAAGGAAGAGCGGCTACCTCTCGTGCTGGGTGCACACGTGGTTAGTACACAATACTGCTGTTGTGACACCTTGTAAGCTTTTGTGGCACAGTGCACTGTCGACTCCCCCGTCTGCCATTGGTACGCATTTTGTTTTAAATCGGATTTGTAGTAGTTATGGTCAGAATGATACAATTTGTTTCCCAATTCGCATAACAGTGATGCATTGCTGCAAACGTTTCACAAGTAAGCAGGCAAGAGAAAACTTCTGTGGCCTTACCAGAAATCACAACTTTAATATTTTCTTAAATAAAAACTGACAGCTTGGCTTGATTTCTACCCAAAATTACAGCAACAGAGTGTATAACTCTAGGCAGGAATTGTAAGCGAGTGGAAGAATAAACCCCATGTAACAGATGGCATAGTTTAGCCCGGCCAAACAGTTAACCAACATGTTGGCCCTCTTACATAGACCCGGTCAATGTATCCCAGCCCTCCAGCATAAATGAAATTAATGCAATTTGCTTGGGAAAGTGCATTGTGCAAAAAGTTCCAATAAAAATGGCACAACTAAAAAAAACATCTTTGTGCTTTTCACTGTGGGCATATATTGTACAGTATATTTTGTGAATGTAGGTTGACTCAAAATAAAGGGTGGATGAACCTGCTTGTGTAATCCGCCAAGGTGCCTATTTCCTTGCACTAAGAACTGACTGTATGGATCATAAGGAGTAATAACTTTTAGGATGATCATTCTGCAGTAGGTGCACAATATGCTTCTCTTTTCAAGCGCCACTGCATTCTCGGGCCCCAGTATCACTTGTCCATAAGGTAGTGTCATGGGCGGGGGGGGGGGGGTTCCAGCTGTCCCGTCATTTGGTTCATGTTAGCTGTGTATCCCCTTGTATTTGGCACCACCTGTGTAGCAATAGGGCGGTCAGTGATGCAACCAAGTACATTTTTGGATTGGTCGCTTTGTGCATCGCCGTTGGCTGCAGGGCCTGAATGCGCTTCGGTGTGATACTGGCAGCAACATGCAGGGTATAAGCTCCTGACTGGGATGAACAAAGCCTTTCACTGAATTCACCCCTCTTTGTGCACCCAACAATGCTGCATGCTGAAGGGTGCTGATTCTTAGGGTCTCGTCATTGGCCAAGGCTGCTACTCCCTCTTCAGATGGCTCAAGTTGTCGGATGTTCGGTCAGTGTGAGACTTGCGTCACTCATCCTGCGCCGTGTTTTCCTTCCATCCCACTGCGCTCACTGCTGTTTTTCAACTGCTAATGCAGGAGTACAAGTGCCAGAAAGTTAAACACAGGACTGCTCCAGTGATTGTGTTTGCGGCCTGTCCCGCAAACAAGTGGCCGAATCCTGCCCATCCCTGTTACTACTTTCTTAGCCTTGCCTGAACCATGGGCAAACATGCCAAGACGTCCCATTCCGTGCAGGTGATTTTTGTCCAGACCTACTTTCAATTTTGCAATCTGGGACTTTTAATCCAGTATTTTCACCATTCTAAATCTAGGACTACAAATCCCCAATGCGAAGAAAAAAAAGAGCACTGGACTAATATCCTCCAAACGGAATGGGGTGTCGGCATGTATGACCTACTTGAAGTGGGTAGAAGAGCAGAAATAGCGGCGCTCATACCTGGGCAAACACGGCGTGGTAACTCTACCGCTCACTGAACCCCGATTTCCATGGCACGTTGGAGCTAAAATGCCCTTTTCAGATTTTTAGCAGATGTTTTGCTTACTTTTTAAAAATCAATTGTTGCCCTGTGTTTATTTTTTTGATTATTTATTGTTCTTGCTTTTCAAAAGGTGAACATACACATCGCTCATTTGTGGATCCGTTCTTCCCGTTTATTCCCATTGGTGTAACCCCCTTTATTTTTCCTCCCCTTTCTCATCGTCTCCATCTTTATTTTTTTCCATCTAATGGTATAACCCTGCTCATATTCCTGCTACTCCAGGCTATTTTTTTACATTTTTATTTTAATTTTTAGTTCTAGTTTCTCTTGAAGGATGTTTTGTATTGGGGATATTCGTGTGTGTGCCCATCACACCTGGTTCACCAAAAACGCCAACAGTTTGTGAGCAACTTTGCACACCTTCCAAGCTGCTGCATCTCTAAAGAGTCGCACGTCAAATGTTTTGGGGCACGATCCCAATGAGGTCAGTGAGGCAAACCATTTTGAAGGGGGGGGCCTTTTTGTTGCGTCAGTAATCCCATTGAAGTCAAAAGGTTGCAACAATCTTGTGGCTGCAGTGAAAGTAGTCCCATGAGGGTTTTGCCCTCCAAATAAGGGTGAGTTGACCGTTATGACTTTGTACTGAACGTTGTTTGGGTATAATCTAGGATGAACTACAGTCAAAAGCCATGTCAGATAAGTGGCATGGCACAGCGGCGTTACTTACCATAACATACTGGTTGGACAACACCCTGCACTGCTTATCTGACTGAAACACAAGTGTGCATATCTGGAAATTTGCATCTATAACGTTGCAGGTTCCGAAAAGAACTTTAAGAATGTATATGATTATTTGTATGAACGGGTGCAAAGTGTGTTTTTTATTGATACTGCTAATGAACATTACACTGTTAGGAGGGACTCCCAGGTGTGCCAGAGCGATGCTGGAAGGTCCGCGGACTCGGAGGGCCCAGTAGCCTCGTCAGAATAAATGGAGGACTCAGTCAGATGGCAAGTACAAACTGCGGTTTATTACAAATAATAACAACAGGGATCAGTACACAAACACAGCAAGAGTCAGGTACAGCTCGAGGTTCCACGGCACGCAGGCCAGTTTTCTTGCATTGTTACATCATCATTCGGGCCCTTCCCCTAAAAACCTATTACCATGGGAGATTGGCCACAGAGTCTCTACCACCTATAGTGGATCCTATAAGTGTTATTCGACTGGTCGTCGCATGTCAGGTGGCTGGGCTGTCCCTTCCCCAAGAACTAACTATTGCATTGTTACAAAGTAGTGGGTTTACCAAAGGTTCATGCCCTTTGCCATCCACCACTGGAATACTAAACTGTGATTGGTCAGAGCGGCTGCCCCCAGGCCTGGGACTCTAACGAGTTCTCAGCTCGCTGTGCACCTTTTCAAGGTGATGTGAATGATTAGGTGTCTGTATTGTAACTTGTGTACACCACCTTGGCTTATGAGAATTTTCTCCTTACGGTAGCAACACTTTTGCAATCTGCATCTAGTTTGCTGAGACCGGCTCCTCTTTCTCACCATGGGTGACTGTCCATTGTCTTGCTTGGCTGCACCACATGTTTAGAGACCCCGAATTTGAGCTCTGCTGCTCACAATTATGAGGATGTATTCTGTTGCTCTGCAGCTGGTCCCTTTGTCGTCTGCGGATTGGAATGTGTCTTCATATCTCCGACCTTGGCTGCGGGCCGGTCTCATGCGTCTTGCTCTCTGTGCAGCCTTAGTCAGCTCTGCTCATCTCCTGCTCAGTGGCTTGAGGCCTGCTGTAATTTTCTTAAAACGTATAATGCGGTTTCTACATTGTCCATGTTATACTAGGTTCTCTATGGGTCAGCAATACGTGGTTCGATCAGGTTCCATAAATACTCTTGTATGTCCATGCGAACATTATCTCCAAGCATCAGCAAGCTTGCTCAGGATCTCTTGTGCCTTGTAATTCTGTGTTAGACATTTGGTTAATGACAAAATAATAAAAGCATTGACAGTATGTATGTGTCTCTGTCCTCTAGCTATAGAATGGTACGCTCATGTTCTTCATGTAAAAGTGTGCGTTTATTTGGTGCAGTGCACACTGCACATGTGCTTCATGTCTAACGCTGCTCGGTCATGGTGTCATTAATGACGTCAGTGGCTTCTTGGTGCTTAGTCGAGGCTGTCCATATAGGTTTCGCTGTCCACGATCATGGGCTCTTCTCCCACACATGGAAAGATGGGCACTGTATTTGGTCTCTATGGCTGGCTGAGAGGATATCTTCCAGTGTACTTGTCAATCATTGGCACACTCATGATTCGTCCAACATAAAATGAATGGTGGTGAGCATTTCTAGCTCTTCGTCCTGAGAAGAACTTGGGGGCGCGCAGGGTAGGGCTCGGGACTCCCTTTTCAACACACAGCAACAGTTTTAATAACACACGTACAGCATGTCACTGTGCAGTCGTGTGGTGTGCAACTAGTGTGGTGCGCAACTATGTGCAGCTCTGGTGCAAATAAAGGATCTGTTGGATTAGGTGTATACCTTCCTGTAGATCATATGGCTTTTTAGTTTTGGCTTATAGGTGCCGCAGGTGCCACCTATAAGCCAAAACTATTGCATTGGAGTACAAATAGGGAGCAATGGCATATAAGGAGGGACAGAGAGGAATGACATGAGAAAACCCAAACTGCTGGCATTACCAATACTCGTTTGTTTTGAGTTCAGGGACTTGTAGTTTTCCTCAATTTTAAGTGGAAAAGAAAATAACTGAAAGTGCCAGAATCGAAAGTGTATAGAAACATTACTGGAAGGCCTTCTAACTCGTAGCCATGGGAATGTTGAGATCTAAGAATAGTCTTTTTTTTCTCATACTATACATTACAGCAAGCTGGATGTTTGTACTAAACCATTACTATAATGTAGCCTTAAGGTAATGAAAAACAGAGGAGACTTTCCACACTTGCAATATTGAGCATTCTTGAAATGTTAGTGGGTAATTTTCATTCTCATGTTAATTGCATCAGCGAGGACTGCCTCCTTTTGCATTATTGTGCAATACCTCCTCTCCTTGAGTGTTTCCTACCTTCCACCAAGTGGTGGAAAAGTGAGGAGTAAAACACCTTTGCTCTTCACTTTTCCTCCACATTAGTGGAAAAGTGTAAATGCCACCCACAAAGTATACTTTGCAGGCAGCATTTACAATGGATTCTTGTGGAGGATATATCTGCTTTTTACTGGGTGTCATTTCAGGCAGATTAAATAGGAATCCATTACATTAAGGCCAACATGAAACACCATGCTCGTGTTAATACACCCACATTTGTATGGTGGGCGGGGGGAACGTTATGCCCTCCCTGTCTCCCCAACTGCCCCATACAAATATAGCAAAATGAGACGTATGGGAAACAAATTACAGTAACCCATTTACTGCCATTCTTTTCTTATTTGCATCAGAATGAACATCACCCTCTTAGTCATCCATTCAGGATGCAATAAAATAAATCTAGAAGCATTCTCTTTACGCTTAACATAGGCCTATGAGGAATTATATATTTGTAGGTTACTTTACTATGTGATTTGTGTACTTTGCAAGCATTCTTTAAAAGACAATATTATTGTAGGTACTGAAAGCCAATACCTAAATATTTGTACCAACTAGAGCTCACAGCGTATTGTGTCAAGTGGTGAAAATCGTGGCTTCACTACTTAATAAAAGTGTGCATTCCTGGACAAATTATTTAATGTCACTGGAGCTTATTTTCATTAAATGAGTAATGTGGTGTTGAAGGAAGGGGGATTAAGTGCAGAATTTGCCCCCTTAGGTCCCTGCCATGTGTCATGGTGCACCCCCTCACTGCTTGCTTAGCCACTGACTTGCATTAGCATTGCAGATACGATTGGGAAAGTCCCACATGTTTTGCAACTACAATGCATGCAACCTTTCCCAATCCCCAGAGCCTGTACTTTGATGCAGGCTGGAGGTAGGTGAAGAGCAGTGACTGACTGGGCTCTGAGTGCTACATTTGTCTTTATCCATTTACTTTTTATAAAGGACAGCTACCATTCCTCCTCTGAACCCACCCGCCCAATTGGTCAGGGCTTCTCTAGTGTGTGCCTTTATTTTTTTTTTAAAACCCCCGTCCCATTGGCCGCACGTTCCAGCCTCCACCATGTGCATTACTGGTGTAGACTGACTGGAGCCTTAGACCGCAGGGTGAAAGGAGCCCGGCAACACTATATTGAAGAGGTACATTTTTAAGTGTGTGCAAGAGCTTGAAAGAGTGTTTGACTGAATTTTAGGGTGAGTGGCACGGGCACTATGAACTTTGAGAGCCTGGTCTTTAAATGGGATTTACAGACCTATTCTGGCCATCATCGCAAAAGTGTTTTACATTGGCAATTTATTTATTTACTTATAAAGCGCAGCTTACACTAACAAAGGTCATCATGGTGGTATTTGGAGAAAGTAGGAACAGTAGGAGGAAAAAGACAAACTAAAATAACAGTCTTCAGAAAGCAGCGAAACCAAATATGACTCTATTTCGTGCAAACTCACTGGCAAAGCATTCCATAATTTGGCAACTACCACCAAAAAGGCTCGACCAGCAGATTGAGAACGGAAAACCAGAGGAATCTGAATGCGCAGTAAAGAATGGAACAAGTGGGGACATAGGGAGAGAATTTTTCTAGAAGGAATAACAGACCCGAGCCATAAAACGTCAGGCACACAATGCACAGTGCTTTGAATTCCACACGTTTAACCACAGGGAGCCTTGTAGGGAGGCCAAAATAGGGGCGGCTGATGCCCGAAATGGGGTCCTCGTAGCCAGTCTGGCAGTGGTGTTTTTCAGCACCTGGAGCCGTTTAAAAAAATTAGAAGGCTGAGCCAGATATAGAGCATTGCAGTAATCCAGAGAACCAGCAACCAGGGAAGATACCACTGTAGCATGCAGGTGCTCTGGAAGAAAAGGAAGCACTTTACACAACACTTTCAATTTAAAATAAACAGACTGGCAAACAGCACCAACCTGAGGCTCGAGGGATAGTGAGGAGGCAAAACTGATCCCAAGGTTCTTAACAACCTGAACAGGTTTAGGCAGTGGACCAAGTGAGGGCGGCCAAATATCTGTGGTCCACAGAACAGCACTTTCGGGGGGACCAACTACCAACACCTCAGGTTTGTTCCCATTCAGGAGGAGCCAGTTGTCGCTCATCCACATGTTAATGGCGAGAAGACATTCCCGACAACGTGCTGCTGCCTCAGATTGCCGTAGATCCAAACGGACCAGAACTTGAGTGTCATCAGCTTATTTGAAACCAAAAGAGTGAATTAGTTCAACCAAGGGTTTAATATAGATATTAAAGAGAATAGGAGACAGAGCTGAACCCTGTGGGACCCCACAGGAAGTGGGGGAGGAGAAAGAAGAAAGCAAAAGAGATTGGGAACACCCAGACAGAAAAGAACGGAACCAGGTGAGCACTGTGCCCGAAATGCCAGCCGCATTGAGCCACCACCCAGGATGGAATGGTCGACTCTGTTGAATGCAGCTGAGAGATCTAGCAGAATCAGTGCCCGACACTGTCCACATACACCAAGCGGGCCAGATCCTCTTCAACTGACACCAACACAGACTCAGTGCCTCGGCCAGGCCAAAAGCCAGATTGAAAGGGGTCCAGAAGGCCAGAATCTTCCAGAAAAGAATGAAGCAGAGGCATTACCAGTGACTCGAGCAACTTCATGAAACAAGGCAGCAAAGAAATAGGGCGAAAAACGTGTCCCTGAATTAAAATTAAGAGTAGCAGTACACCATTGGAGGCCATGCTTTACCAAATTCCTCAACAAAAAAAAAATCATTCTCCTTGCTTTTGTTTTTCTACTACAGTTTAGGACACCAAATTATTGGGCGAGTAAAAAGTATGAATTTCAAATAAAACCCTGATACTGAAGTTATCAATGTATATGTTTTCTTTTTCCTTATGAGGTTTCCACAAAATGATGGTACCTATCTGTAAAGACTGGAGGGGGGTGTCTGACTTCTGCTCTCTATTTAGTAGAGGAGAGGCACAGAGGACCCCAGCCAAGATTCTCCATTTGGTAGCTATGGTCGAGCAATCAAGGCCTAGCTTCTCAGGAGGTGATGCAGGCTGGTTCTTAAGTACAGTGTCGTCCCCAAGTCTCCACAAAGGAATGTCCACACACTGTATTAGTTAAAACACAGTCTTTATATAATTAATATTCAAGGTTATGTACACTATCACAATAACTCACTTTGTGCTCAGAAAATCAATAATGGTAAATATATACAGTTCTAAAGTGGTACCACAATTATTATAAGATCTCATTAAAGTGCATAAACTATACTGTCAAAATGTCACACAGATCAATAACAAGGAACCCAGCAATAGAAATAAGAAGGAAAGCAAGATGGTTGAAACAATAGGCAGAATACTGGCCTCTACCGTTACGCACAGTTCGGTGTGGAGATCCCCCCCCCCACCTGGGCAACCTGTAAAGCAAAGATGCATCACAAGCCCAGTCCATGTATTGTTCTAGGAGTCTTATTTCCCTCTACAATAGTTCTACAGCCCCAATGTACCTGGAACTGTAGCGTTCATCGACGGGAAATCGGCGGCCCTTCTTGAGTGCCCTCCCTTTAATACAAACAAAGAGGAACTCCGAATGACTAGGGAACAATGGAGCAAAAAGCTAACATAAAAAGAGACGTTGCCGTGTGGCTAAGGTTCTAAAGTGGTTTGGGAAGCTATCGGTGCATATTCAACTGGTAGCTGAAACAGAATAAATAATTCAGTTTAACGTATACATTATACCACCTGTCATGCTAAGCTTCAATTGTGCCTATTGGTTTAAGCACATATCACAAACAAAAGGATTCAAAGAAATATATAGAGAAAAATATATATTTATTTGTGGAGGTAAACATGAACATAGCCACTTGTTGACTTCATTAATGAGGTACGCCTTCCGCTAGTCAGCGTGAATGGCCACATCCTCTGGTCAGAGGTGCATGTGCACCTATGCCTAGGGCGTGGCAAAGTCTGCGTTTCAGGTGGTGTGTAGACAGATAGAGACCACCTTCTTCAGGAAATTCAATCTTAAATTCAGCCCCTATAAATACAAACAAATGTCATCCCATCATGTTGTGTTAATCCAAAAACATTTTTAGGCACAATGTGAAGTGTTAGCACAAAGGGTGATTTGAAAACACCAACAAATGGTGTAGAATACCAGGAAAACACACCTAAAGGTTGGCAGGCGGACCTCAACCAGCTACCTCCTTATTCCCATAGTAAAAGAGGTGGAAACGAAGCCACCTGATTATGCAAAGCCCGAAACACTGTGTCAAGATGATAAAAAATACCAGAGGAAACAAAATACAGGGTGATTAATAAATAATTAGATGCAATGAAAGTGAATAAATATGAATATAAATATAAATATAAACACCCATATTTAGTGAATAAAGGAAATGGCCACTATGACCACCTGCAGGTATATTGAGTCCATACCTAGACAGGCATACAGAAGTCATGAAGCAGATCAACAAGTACGGTTCATTTAAGTACTGGGGTTGTCGTCTCTGAGGGATGCAAGCACAGCTATAACCAAAATGAATGTCATGAGAGAATTGCAAACATTTACAGTTATGAATGTCAAAAGAAGTGTGTTTGCTGAAGTAATCAGACCTTACGTGGGCAGTTAGGTCGTAAGGATAGCCCACTGTCCTCAGGCCCCTCATTAGTAACAGTATATTTACTTGTTTTTTTAGCCATTACGAATATTGGGAACACAGACGTTCACGTTGGTCTGTTAGACACTTTACTGTCAGCCTCACTAGTGCCGGACTTCTACGGCGCCTCCTCCCGCACAACTCCACTGCCGGCGGTAGGTTTGTTCTAATTGGTGCCGGACTGCTACGGCACCCTTTTCCTTACGACCTAACTGCCCGCGTAAGGTCCGTTTACTTCAGCAAACACACCTCTTTTGACATTCATAACTGTAAATGTTTGCAGGGCTGTCTCAGTCATTGTGTCAAACACCAGATACTATACACACACAACACAGGATGCGTATTCGTCACACACTCCATTCACCCAAGTCCCACCCACAGGGTGTACCCACAACATACAGTCACTGAGAAGGCTCCAGCAAGTCTGGCCTGGACTTCACAACACCACCATATATGGAACTTCCACCCAACATCTGGTCAGGGGGAAGGGACAGAGTCAGGGTTTCCCAGGACTTTGGGAAAACAAGGTAATAGGCAATAGAAAGCAAGAGGCCACAGGGGCCATCTTGTTTCCTATCAACTGATTCCAATGGCAGGGCCTGGGTATCCCAAAATGGAGGATACTCAGGGCACCTGTCAAATTCAGCATGGAGCTGCCACCAGCCCATACCCTGCTCTGTGGGCCACACCCAGGTGCCCAAAAACATACACTAGGGGCACAGGGTCTTACCCCACCCATGGGTGCAATAAGGGTATCCCATGGGTCTGTACACCAAACCAAAAGAGAGCTGCACTTCCAGGAGTCCCACATGAACTCCTGCGCGGAAAACACGACAGAACACACGATAAAAGGCAATAAAGGACAAGATACGGAGGCCCTGTCCCTCCGATGCATTTCCAGCATCACACTATCCCACACAAGCTCTGGCCATTTGTGGCTAAACACAGAGGAATCACAGTAAATCATGGTTTGTTAACCATCATAAAACTGAGAACTCTCGTAAAGTTTCCTGTGTTTACGTAACAATCCTTTAATAATACAGGTCCCAGCATGCAATGTGTAAAGCAGGTCTTTTTGAAAGTGACATACATGATATGGGGCCACTTGACAGCTATGCACCTTTTAATGCATACATCTTCATAAGCAACCTCAAAATATGAAGAAAATGTCTAAAGGAATGCAGGGGTAAGGGATTGAGCCTTACAAATGTTAAGTGAGATTTCCATGTTAAAGAAGCATTGGCAGTTCTGTAGTTGTAGTAAAAGTAACATGTGCAATCATTCCATCAATCACTCACTATCCATCTCCATCACTGTTCCTTCTCTGTGACTAACACTCATCAATGGGGGAAACGTTTAACAGTAGCCTACATTAGTCAGGCAAACAATGTGATGACCTATGTGCACAAGAAGCATCTATTTACAATGGCATGTATTATTGAGGGAAAACCCCATTATGGTCTTGCCACAAACTGCATGAAAACGTTTACAGTGGCAGTGCTGGCATGTATAATTTGGAAGAGACTGAATTCTCTTAGAGCACACCTAACTTTAAAGAGGGCTTGTGTTGGCATATACCAGGATGGTCTTATTGCACAGACAACATGAACATGTTTCACACTGGCAATGCCTGCATGTATAATTTTCACAGGAGTTCCAATTTTCTTCCTGTACACCTAACTTGAAAGGGGGCAGTGCTGGCGTATATTGGCAAGGAAACATACACACTTTACAGTTTTCTAGAGCAATAATACTACTAAAGGATACAAGGTTGTTCTAACAACCAGAGGATACTGTAAATAAGGAGATTTAGAAACTGCTAGTATGTCCATTCTGTTAAATTGTTGTTTTGGGAATGTTATAAAATGTAAGCGTTTAAAATGACTGTCTTTAATCCCACCCCTAAGGGTTAGTGGCCACCCCCCAATTGTCATGACTCCACCCCTTTGGTGTTGCACATTTCCAAACTGTTGAGCATACACTATTTGTACAGCATAGAAGTCGGTTTTATTGTAATTTTTAATATGAACATTAGAGGGAGCTGCAGGTTCATTTAGTGTTGTCTGTATTAGACTCTTGAGAAGATGCATGTGAATAAACCGTAATTAACAGAATGCAGGGAAATAAGTTTGAAAATGGGTTGCAAACTTAGAATCCCCAACTTTCAAATTATGAATCAAATGTATTTAATTTTAGAAAGAATTGTTTCAATAATAATGTATCAGTGTTCTAAATGTTTTAATTCAAATTAAGTATTATAAAAATCTATTGCTATATTTTAATTAAAACGTGAAATTATCCAGCAGGCTGTACTGCGTGCGAGTGGCTTATGTTTTAAATCGTTCTAATTTCTTACAGTTATTTTTTAAAGTGTATGTAAATGATGTGTGGTAATCAGAATAACTTGACTCGGGATTCTTTAGCAAAGGAGAACAACTCTAAAACATGTGGTGGGTGGGTTGATGTTTGGAGAAGTGGTAAGGAGGCACTGTTAAAAGAAGCAATAAATCGGTGAATTGCTAACTTCGTGCTGTGCAGTTATTAGTTTGGTTTCGGGGAATCGAACTGTGAGTACATCTGTCAATGTTAATATGCACCAGCGAATAAAGTTCCCCGAAGGCCTCAGCTGCAATGCATCTGCGTGCTCTTTTCTGGAATGCTGCTGTTTGCATTCCAAGTGATCGAATGTAGAATCAAGTGGAGTTGGAGGAGTCCTATGCGACACCGAAAGTAGGGTGCACTCCTGTCCCTCTTCTCCATCTCAGATTCGTGTTGCATGATTTTCAAAGCCTCAGTTGGGGGCACGTCATCCCAGTGTGTCCCTTTGCTAGTCTGGATAGGTACGTTATTCTGCAAGGCACTCCGTTGAGACTCCCATGTTTGGTAACCAAACATTGACCAACCGTCACCAAACCTTTCTGTGACGGTTGCCTATTAACGTGCTCCAATCCCCTCCAGGCTTGGTGGCATGATCGGCTCCTCGTCCAGTGATGTCCATGGGCACCACCAGTAACGTCCTTGCCATACCCACTGTCTGCACAGGACTGGATTGAAAGTTTCAAAACACGTGTCCAGAGTGCTCCGGTAGGCCCCAATAGCCGATAGATAAGAGCAAAGGTAGCCAAAATAAAATACCAGATGCCGCTACATGAAGAGAGACTAACAATACAATCTCGGTTAGATGGCAAACCAAAGGTTGACATGTTTGATCAGGGCCCAATAACCACCTGCTCACTTCTGTACTGGGCCCGGGTACTTTTGCAAACAAGACATTTCCTAATGTGAGCTGCTCAGAAGTCATGCAGCTCAGTTCAGTAATCAAGAGGGGTTGGGCACCCTGCCCTGCTGTTGCTGTGGCATATCGTGTACGGACAGAAGAGGAATCACACCTTTCCTCCGGGCTGCCATCAAATGAGAGAAGCAAAACCGAGCTGCCCACTTTGGTGCTATCGGAGCGAGAGTACATTTTTGCTGCTGAAGTTGATCTCCAGGACTCTGGAAAGGAGAGGAATCAGTGTAAAAGCATAGAGAGGTCAGGTAGTCCCACTGAATCAACAGGGCATTGCCCAAGGAATCCCTGGCCACTCGTCCCTGGGATGCAAAACGGCAAGGAGGAGGTCTAACCTGCGGATAACCCCACTGTGAAAAAATTGCCTCCAGTACAGAGTGCTTGATCTCGAACTTGTGGGTCAGACGACGTCACTCTGCTTAGAAGGTCTGCCGCCACATTGAGCGCTCCCAGAAGATGATGGCCTTCAAGAAAATTGTTGCTCAATGGTCAACTCTCCAATCCTTATTGCAAACTGACACAAGGAAGGTTGCTGGTTCAAGAAGAACATGGAAGTGGAACTGTTGGTCTAGATGAGGACTCACTTCCCGCATTTAGGGTGTTGAACATCCCCTGCTATTCGAGGATGTTGATATGGAGAAGGCTCTCCTGCTGGGACCATAGAC
Source organism: Ambystoma mexicanum (assembly GCF_040938575.1). Taxonomy (NCBI): domain Eukaryota; kingdom Metazoa; phylum Chordata; class Amphibia; order Caudata; family Ambystomatidae; genus Ambystoma; species Ambystoma mexicanum. The sequence continues at coordinate 671,718,976 of NC_090936.1, forward strand.
CATGGGACCATAGACCATACACCTTGGGAGGTCCCAAGGTGGCCCCAGAGCCCAAGAGGAGTCCAAAGTGAAACATTCTTCTGGGTCTATCTCGTGAAAGAGAACCCCCTCAACCCCGTGCCAAGTTGCTGATGGCTCCATCATGCCAAGACATGAGCCAGAGAGGCTGGAATACAGTATGCATGCAGCCATCAATCTAAGGAGCCTATTGAACCATTAGGTGTAGGTGGACTGCTTCCACTGCCATCTTGCAAGTGCCATACAAATACAAGAAAGGTTAGCCTTTGGTATGGAACCCGGGAAGACTCTGACGGATGATAGAACATCCAGATCTACATTATCATCGATTTTGTTTTGAATGTTCACACATTACTTCAAAAATAAATGCGGGGGAAACCCCCCGCAGCCCTCTTCACATCCCCGGCACCCTCTATTCTTTAGAGGAAATGTGTGTTAAGTCGATTTACAAAAAATTGTTTTCTGCCTCACAGTGTTTGCGTTTGATATTTTCATGCAATATTCCCAGAGTGAATAGGGTGTGCACTAGTAGCTGGGCTGATATCACCACCTGTGGCATTCAAAGGGGCTCAGACCATTGTGGTAAGCCAGAAGGAGGAGAAGGACCTACAGGTGGCATTTTTACACGTTTGTTTATTCAAAGAATAAATAAAACCCTACCTAATACAAAACTAACTATGGTGCTAGTCTTCTGTGAGGTTGTCTAAATCAACAGGTTGTCTCTGTCCAAAAGTATCCTGCTCTGTCCCTACCACTTCACATTAAGAAAAGAGGGGTCCATGAGAAGGACAGGCTTCTATAGCTCTAACAGTTTAGGTCTTAGGATGTATTGTGAGAATGTTCTTTATAAGTGTCCCCTCCTGGGCTTCAACTTTTTCTCTACACAAACCGTTCCATGATTCCACAAAGAAATGTCTGTTTCCTGATCCTTCTTTAAACATTGCAGTGTCTCTATACTTTCTTGGAAGAACCCTGATTGGCTTTCGTGGTTTTCTTTACTTGGTTTAACATATTTCCCTGTACTGGGACGGGTCTGACTGCTCCCTTGGAAGACTATTCTCTTTGCAATATTGACATATACTGGGGCAAGAACAATTGGTCCCTTTGTGATAGTCATTATCTTCATAACATTCACTTGTACTGGGACGAGTATGATTGGTCCCTAACTCTCCCTTTGTCCTGTCCCCCACACACGTCTCCCGCCGTTCACTTCATCTCATTTGAATCTGGTAGACGTCACTGGTTCTTCCCGTGGGGACAGGTTCCAGTTTCTAGTACATCCACTTCAGTCATTTGCTTCTTTCTTCTTCGCAGAGCCCTTCCTGGTATAGTCACAGCCTCAGCGCCATTCGAGCACCACACAGTCCACCCTCTCTGGGGTGTGCCACTACATCCAGGTTCTTCCCAGGTAGACAGGTCGGCTCTCTGTCTCCCCCGGGTCTGCTTCGTTGGCTTTTGCAGGGTGCTCTCCGCGCTCAGGATGTTTCAGCATCTCCTGGCTTTTTCCTCAGCCCAGGTTGGACTTTCCAGGGCTCCACTGACAAACTTCACTGGTCCTTCTGTTTTTATTAGACCATGCTGGGTCCTCCCCAGCGTAGATGCATAGTTCTTGGTTTCTTTCACTCGAGGACCCATGGCTCTTTGGTCTCAGTGGGATTGGATGCCAACCACTGCATACTCTGCATGGTTCCGACATTCTTCAACAATCCATCTCCTCAGGTCAAATGTACTGGGATGATGGAGATACAGTAACACATAAAGACTGGTTTGGAGCACCTTCAGGTGGTGTTCAGATATTCTGGTCAGCCCCTCATGAGGGGGTCTAGTGAGTTCATGGATGGAACAGGAGTCCTTGTTCCCAATAGGGGAGTCTCTCTGTGTGAGAGCCCGCCTTCCACCACCCCTAAGGGGAATGGTCTGTAGCGGGCTCACCTGCCTAGCTTCACATGGAAGAAGTGACGAGATCCCATGAATAATCACACCAACCAAACATCTAAGTAGGGGTATACATGTATCCCCCTTGGAGGCAGTGATGGCGCTCTAAGTGGAAGATATTGGGCAGAATAATAAACGTACAAACTAGAGATGCTGCAACTGAGGGATGCCACAGAGGCTGACCTGGGCTAGGAAAAACTAGAAGAAAAAAGAGCCCTCCTGTCGCGCTTCTCAAATAAGGTTATACGTTGGCACAAGTAGTAAGTTTTGCAGGAAGTAATTTATTTGTAAATTTCAAGTCTCAAAGTATGAAGAAGTATGTGACAAACAGGTCTTGAATAGGGAAGAAAAAGAAAAAGTGGACAGTTGAACACAAATGAAAAAATAGTCTTATTCAGATTTGAGTCTCATCAGGATTAAGTATTTTGTCCATGCAGGAATGTATTGTCCTTAGTTGGATTGCACTAAGCCAATGATGAATTCCTGATTGATTTGTATTCATTGCGTATTCATGATTTGTATTCATGAAGTTATTGCGCGTGTGCGCGTGGCGTCGTCACGCATGCGTTTTACCGTGAAATTTCTACTATAAAAACACTGCACCTCTTCAGTAGGGCAGCAGAAATCCGAACGGGAAGGACATTCACTCTGACATAGCGGTAAGAAATCATCTTCTCCTTTGATTTAAGTCCAACCTTTTTCTGCCATTTCTTTTCAAGCATAAAGCAACTGGTCTATAAATTCTATGTACAAAACGAACATATATGTCCAGCTCTGCACTTAGGACTGTTAGCATTTTGATATATAAATGTTTTTTTCTATAAATAAGTATCCTTAAACACTTATGTTTTTTACAGACCACATTTTGAGCTAAAGACCATGACAGACTACTTTTGATCAAACAGAATTCACCATATTGACTACATCTATTCCACAAACATGTAAGTACCTAATGTTATATACACTTGTCATCGCATTGGGTTACATTGTTCGTATGAAGCAATAGACTTAATGCTCCCCCTCATTTGACCTCCACTTCTTCCTTCTTCCTCTTAGGCTATAACAGTACCAACTCATCCAACAATCCTCCTGAAGAACCGCCGTAATTACACGACGGGGAAACACGTGTTGAGGAATTATATCATTTAGTTCTGCTCTATACCTTCCATACTGAGTCCAACACAGGACCCTTCTTTCAACAGCAATATTTCAACTTAAGAAAACTAATTTTACTCATACCGGAAATCAAGATCAACCAACCATTCAGGCCACAGCCAAATTTATGAATCCATTTCTGCCACCCTGACTTAGTGACAGCAACTAAGCATATTCCAAGTCTCAGCTAATCCACAACCTTCATTCTAACCTAGTGAAAGTAACTAAGGTTATCTCAAGCCTCGACCAATCTGCAACCTTTCTTTTTTGTAACTTGTACCATATTTTCAATGCCTAGTGCAAACAACTAAGGACATCAAAATCTAGAAATTGATTGGACTTTCATCGCAGTACAAGGGAATACAAATCAATCAGGAATTCATCATTGGCTTAGTGCAATCCAACTAAGGACAATACATTCCTGCATGGACAAAATACTTGATCCAGATAAGACTCAAATCTGGATACGACTATTTTTTAATTTGTGATCAACTGTCACTTTTTCTTTTTCTTTCCTATTCAAGACCCGTTTGTCACATACGTGTTCATACTTTGAGACTTGAAATTTACAAATAAATTACTTCCTGCAAAACTTACTACTTGTGCCAACATATACCCTTATTTGAGAAGCGCGAAAGGAGGGCTCTTTTTTCTTCTATACATGTATCCCCCCTCAGACAAAGGAAGTGGACTACTGCATTTCTAAGCTCGGTGAATACTCTCTGAGCTGAATTCAATCAAAAGGGGAGAGCCCAGGATTGAAAATGCCTGCCACCATTGGAAAATCTCAGGAATCTCTTGTGGGCACATGTAGGTATGCTTAATGAGGTCTACAGTGAAAACAACAGTTATCCTTAAGGAACGGATCCTAGGTTCTGTGCCAGTGTGATCATCTTGAACATTTTGTTGGGAGAAAAAGATTGAAAGTAGTAGAACGTTCTAGAATCACCCACAGGTCAGTCTGGTTCTTCTTGCATATGGAAAATATGATGGGAGGTGGAGAGTAAGGAGGATGCAGAGGAAAAGCCAGTTGGTAGCCCTTGGAGATGGAGTGTCCAAGGGTCCACATCCCTTGAGTGAGGATCTGCCACTTAGAAAAGTGGCGAGGGAGCCTGCAGCCAGCTAGTGTTGGGTGCACCTTGCTCCAACAGTAATTGCTTTTTAGGATCTTGTCACAGATGGCACAGAAATCACTAAGTGTTAGGGACAGTTCAAGAGTTTTTCTTTTTCTTTGTAGGAAGTGGGAGGCAGATGAATACACCATATATGGCTTCTGCCCCTCCCTGGCCCAATACCACACAGGTGAGAAACGCTACTCACTAAGGCAACCATACTGCCCTTATCCCAGGCAGTTGCAGCAGGATATAATAATTTTGCATATGGAGACAATTTAAGCTAAGGTTAGCAGAAACAGTCAAACTAACTTCACAGTAAACTAACACGAAGCAAATGTGCACTCACGTGAAGAACACTTACACTAGATAATATATGCATTTAAACATGAGAAATACTAACACAGCATACACAAGGAATGAACTAACAATCAATTGTAATACCAGCACCAACTTTCACCTCAAGGTACTGAGGCAAGTAGCAACATTGATCTTGATAGAAAATTGTACTAAACTTGTGAGAGCGGTGATCCTCCCACGTGTCGATTTTTGTAACAGACTCTTAGGAGGTGCAAGCAAGGCCGAAGTAAAAAATTCAAAATGCAGCTATACATATCTTTCAGATGTAAAGATCAGAGCCAACGACCACAGCAAGGAAAAAGCTACATTGGCTCCCAGTGGCAGCTAGAATCCAGTTTAAACTGTTATCCGTATCCAACAAGGCCATTTTTGGTAATGCTCCAGCCTACCTGAAGGACAAGGTTAATCTTTACTAACCTAAGAAAAACTAAGATCAGCCGAGGGCTCCCTACTGGAATTACATCATGTAAAACGAGCCCAAGGTTTTGGTCGGGCCTTCCATGTTCAGGGATCAAAGGCATGGAATGCCCTGCCCTTACAGCTATGCAAAATGGAGAATCATTTTGCCTTTCGAAAGCAGTTGAAAACAATTCTCTTTAACGAGCATGAATGTTCTTGAATATTCCTTCTGCACCTTTCTATCTCGTGGCACCTATATGCCCACAGGCTTTGGCGCGGTATAAGCACAATAACATAGCAATCAACATATAAGTTGAATGCAACATGAACAACATGCAAATATAGCTCACTAACAGAGAAAACGTTTATTTGGGCCGCCACCTTCTTTAAAATGGAAGTAGCAGAATGTCTATAAATAAGCACAGACCTCAAAGCCTCAGGAGAACTCGAAAGTCTGAGTCCACAGAAATACCTATTTGTGCAGAGCTCAAACAGTAGCTGTCAACTAAAGCCAAGGATAAAGTGATATTTTTGAGAATCAAAATGAAAGCCCAAAAGCACAAGATAGCAATTCCTAAAATGCAAGCAGTATACTCCCAGATTGAAGTTTTTATAAGAGCACAACCAGTTTGTGTTATCCAGGTACAGTACAACAGTAAGCCAAAAGACTCCATGAAGAGTAACTCAAGAGTGTCCCCAGTGGCAATAGAAAACATAACACATGCATTAATATTAGCTGAAATCTTAATAAATAAGAGGTACATCTATTCTGAACACGGGCCCATCGCACGAGACGGATAATTGGAGAACACTGGCAATTCATTAGAAGTGACGAGAGATAGGACAGCTGCAGTACTCCCTACTGTGCGAAACGTGTGGGTTTCCTCCCATGTAATTCCCAGAGAACCTTTAGCCAGGTGGCCAGGAAAGGGCCAGTGCTCCTGGATACCAACCCTGGGAGCGGACAAGTGAGGGAGGATCACCTGGATGGGGGATCGTTGGGGGATGGACTTGGGGAACCCTCAGGCGAGACATGGCATTCCACCTTTCCCAAGGAAATAGATAACTATCTCTCTGAAGCTTTCATGGGGTCTTCTGATATCTATCCCTTAAAACCTGGGAAAATTCCACACCTGTAGCAAGGAAAAAAGAATAGAAAATCTAAAAACAAAGTTAACAAAACCTTTTTTTTCCTGACACCAATCTTAACCTCCCTTCCCTCAGATGTCCCGAATTGTTGAAAAGACTAATCATTGCATTTCCCGATATTCTTATCTGAAGATGGTAAAAGAAAGAACGGGTCAAAACCATCATCCCATTATCATCCCAACTATCATGATAAAAATAAAGCCAGTGAGGAGAATTAAATACATCACCTATGCGTCGGCAACAACTTGTCTGTCCCCACATTTCCAACATACACAAACCTGAAATTTCGACTTTCATGGGATACTACAAGTGCCCAAAACACCCACTTCCCCCATTCCTTTGACAAAAGGATTGGGACAAGGAAGATGAACATTTCACCAGTATACTCTTCCTTTCCAAAACAACACAGTGTCATTAAAACTATGAAACTACAAAGGCACTCTACTATTTTCATGAATGTCTCACTAACAAGTCAGGCACCGGGCGGCGATTGTATCCACCTGTAGTCTGTTAATACTCCACAGGTGTATGAAAGGAGTAGCTGCAAGAAACAGAATGAATAAGTTGGAGCACGAAAATGAACCAGAGTCAGAGAACGAGCCGACAGGCAACTGGGAAAGCTTGAGCACCCCGAGATCTGACAGAGAACGGAGTGGTGAGATGCTGAAAGCCCGTGGTTTGAGAAGGCTAGAGAAAGTGTGGCGAGGGAGCTGTGTCTCCAAGGAGCCAGAAGGGGGTTGGGGGTATGCTGATGCCTGAAGGAAAGTCCTTGAAGAGGTGCACATTTCCCTGGTCCAGCAAGTCAGCCCTTGAGTGTCCGACAGGCAGGCGAGGAGCCCCTGACCTCAACACGACATAACCGCAAAAGCTATGCTGAAGTAATCGCAACCAGTGAGTTCAAAGTGAGATAGGAGCCCGGTTGGTGAAAGACACGAAGCGCGAGAGATAATTTGTTGCAAGTGAAGGGTAAGCGTAGTATGAAAGACGCACTGAAGAGAAAGCTTCAAATGTCCATTGTGAACTGTAATGTGAAAGCGATAATTGTGAAAGCTAAGGAAACAATGTAACAGAGTGGCAGCAGGTACGTTTACACCTTGTCAAAAGACTCTGTTGAAATTGAATCACTCTCTGAAAGTTCAGGGAGCTGTATGAAGCTCGAAGTAGGAGCAAAATAGAAAGCATGAGATGGGAGCTGCATGAGATAGGAAGAGCAAACTGAAATCCCAAAAGAAGCTAAAGAGTGCCTGGGGCACGACCCGGTTTGTGAACTGTGATAAAAGTGATAGAGTGCAAGGGGCACGATCTGATGAAGCCAAGGTATCAGAGTGGTCTCACACAGGGCCGAGTAGAACGCTCTTGAGAGTCTCTGATATGAAGAGCTGTTGAGAACTGTTTAACTGTTTAACTGTTGGGGAAGGGAACCCCGTTTTTGAACAAGAGTATCTGATGTGAAGAGAAACCACTGAAATGTCAAGATGTTGGAATTGTAGGGGAAAGAAACCCTTGATGAAACCAGAGCAAGAGAGTCTTGTGAAAACAAAATATTGTGAACTGTGAAATTCCTGAGAGAAGGTAGCGAGAAGGGCTTCTAAGTCAGTGGAGAAAGAAAGCCCTTAGAAACCTGAAAGAACTTTATGTGAACTGCTCTCAAATCTTGACACTAACACTCCCTCTATCCTCATTCTCCTTGATCTCTCCTCAGTTTTTGAAACACTTAACCACAACATCCTGATTGCACGTCTTCTTGACACCCTCGGAATCACAGGTCAGGCTCTGGCGTGTTTGACCTCTTTTTTTCTCCGACCGCCCATCCCACGTGATCGGCTATCACTCTCTCAACCTGCGGCGTTACCCAGGGATCAAACCTATCCCCCTGGTTCTTCAACATCTATATGGCTACCTTGGCACGTGTGATCGACATTTTCAACTCTAATTTCCAGTGTTATGCGGATGACGCGCAACTATCTTTCAGTCTAGCCTCAGCAGTTTTCTCCTCCTCACTCATATCTGACTGTGTCCATTATCCAGCCATGGTATGCTGCCAACAACCTCTGCCTCAACGCCAGTAAAACTGAGATGGTTTGCATTGGGACCCCTACTCCCGCTTTCCCTCTTTCACTCTGGCTGGCCTCGCGCCCACCCCCACCTGCTAGGCCAAAAACCTTGGGGTCATCTTCGACTCCACTCTCTCATTCTCCTCTCACATTTCTAACATCTCAAAAAAGTCCATCAACTCCACCTCCTTAGAGGCACTCTACCTTTCATCACTTTCCCCCAGCGTCTCACTGTCTCCACAGCCCTAGTTCTCTCTAGGCTAGACTACTGCAACAGCCTCTTCCCCAACCTCCCTGCATCTGCCCTGTGCCCTCTGCAACTCATCCAGAACAGCGAGAGTTATCCTTGGCCTCAAGCGCAGAGACTGCATCTCTGCGGCACTGAAATCCCTTCATTGGCTCCCCATGGCTGCAAGGATCAAATGCAAGACCCTTTGCATTGTCCACAAGGCTTTCTGGGGCCTGGGACCTACTTCCCTGCAACATTTCCAACCTAAATACTTTCCCTCTCGAGCCCTCCACTCATCTATCTCGAACCTCCTGCAAGTGAGCCCATTCTCCAAGCAGAGATTTGGAGTGAGATCCTTATCCTCAGCAGGAGCCTCCCTCTGTAATAGCCTCCCTGCCACCCTGCGTCTTGAGCATGATCTTAAATTCCGGAAACTCCTCAAAACCTTCCTCTTCTCCTCCTCCTCCTCCTTCTCTCTCCCCCTACCTTGCTAACCTAGCTCTCTGCTCTCCCCACCTCTCCCTCCTCTTCCATACAGCTTTGCTGACTGGCCACCTCAGAGTCTCACAGGTCCCTGGCACCCCTGCCAGTCCTCTTGGCACGTGCCTCAGGGCCCTGCAGCCGATCCCCCTCACTGCACTTCTGAATAAAACCAAGAGAGTTTCTCTCTTCGCACTTATCCCAGCCTCTACTGATTGGGTGCACTTGGACCCCTCCCTCGACCGTCTTGCGCTTGCAAGATCTGAATTCATCTCTGACTGCAGATCATCAAAGTGCACTTGATAAAAATACAGAATCACTGTCAGGCCTATTTGCGTATCTCAACTGTTAAATATATCTTTTTCACTTACTCTGCCTATGCAGACTGTTATCGTTTTAGAATTTCAAGGGCTCTGAGCAACTGTTTTTTTTCCCCATGTTCCCACCATCCTTGAGTGCTTTGAAACACTACCTGTGTACAGGCGCTTTATAAATAACCATTACCATACCATAATCAACTATTTGAACCCAAGGAACCTCCTGTTCCATGCTGATATTATTTTGACTCACTATTTTATTTTGATCCAATACCAAACACATTATTGTTCAAGAAGAAAGTGAGGGCAAGCAAAAGTTTGACACCGACATCTTTATTATTTTGACTGGCAGCCATTTGACTACCTTTTGACTTACTTTAATGGTTGAGACTACTCCCATTCAGAAATAGGGCCAGTTAGGAAGTCTCCAATCCCTTTGCAAGTTAATAAAGGTTTTACAAGCTTGCTTCCTTGTGTCGGTCTTCCTTTTGATACCATGCCTACCTCACATTGCTGGATTGCGCGGTCTCATGGCCTGAGAATGGGGGATGGCAACCTTTAATTGAAGGAAGAATGTTCTGTGGGCCTCTCTCCTGCTACTCTATGGCTCATATGCGTATTGCTTACCAACCTTGCGCACTTGGCAGATGCCCAAGGTTGGTAAGCAATACGCAAACCTATCAAAATCCTTAGACACATGTGGCCCATCAAGTAATATGACAAATCAACCTCTTGTCGTGAAGATGTAGTTTAACCTTTATCAATATAGGGGTGGTCCCAGGTGGAGCCACCAGATATGCCTAGCCCAATCAAATGTTTAACCCCTATAAAAGCCATATATAGGCAAGCTCACTAACCTATCTTACTTTCCCATAGATTTTGTAAACTGATATTATGTTATGTCATACTTTATGACACATTTGTAGCATTAAAGAAGCTGTTTTTGGTAAGTATGTCAAGAGACACAAGATTTGAATGCTTGTATGCTGTCAATGCTTTATTCGGATGATAATAAAGCTGGGTTTTGACTTGCATTTTGTCTACTACTAAATTTGAATCTAGTTTAGGTTGACTCCAGTTCCTCTGGCTATGCTTGTGACTTTTTGGGACCATCTTAACAAGGGAATATGGCCAACCCTCTCTCCATCATCTTGTTATGAACCCTCCTCCCTAATCCAAGCACTCTGGTTAGTGCTACAGAATGTTGAACGCCCCTCTGCCTAATCTTGGTGGTTTCCTAAGTGCCAGCTATCTAGATTCCTTCAGGGACTTCCTAGCTCTCCTTACTCTATCCAAGTGATGATGTTCTAATGAGAAATTGGTATAGTGCCTTGCACTTACTCAGTTGTATTTAGGATGGTTCAGGCATGCCCCCTCTCAGCTTCTGTCCCTCCAATGTTTCAATCCTCCTAGCCTTCGCCTCCATTCATTGAGGTTACTTCTCCCTCTTTGCTGGGGCTCCTCTCCACTCCTACTCCCTTCCTCCCCACTACTACTCTCGTCCTCCCTGCTACAACTCTCCTTCCTCCCCGTTACGACTCTTACTCCCTGCTACAACTCTCCTTCTGCCCACAACTTCTCTCCTCCCATTACTACTCTACACCTCCCACCATCTACTCAAACACTGCTCCACCCAGTACAATTCAACTCAATCCTTACACTAAAGTTTCTATTCACTAGCTAAAAAACACTTCAACTCAGCAAAACCACTTCCACTCCTAAAGCAATACCTCATCTGCACCACAAATCTCCTCCACAAGCCGCTGATCCCTCTGCCCTCCTGCTGGTCTCTTGGTCATCGTCCCCCACCTCCACATCCGACCTATCCTGAAAAACACACTTCCTGCTTGCTTTCCGTTTCTGGGGAGGCTTTGGGTAAGTCTATTTGGAAGGGGAGGTCCTGCTCCCCTGCTGATCCCTGGTGGCCTAGGGGGTCTCTGGCTCAAGGTGCAGGCTTGCTGGCTCTTTAGCCATTACACAGGACTTTCTTCTCTGCCACGTAGGGTTGGGACTTTCTCTCCCTCTCTTGCTTTCTTGTGCTTGTTGTTGAAGCATCGGAGTGCCTGGCGTGGGGGTAGACAGGACCAGTACTTTGGGTCTTTTCTTCCTAGGGTCACCAAAGTTATGAGTGGCTCTGGACATTCCTGTATACCTTCCACCCATAGCTTAGAGGAGTTCCCGCCCTCTCTTGACAAGGCCAGGTTACTGGCCTGGTCATAACGTGCATAGATTGTAGTGGAAAATAAGGCAGAGAATCCCTTGGAAGAGTGCATGCCTGCTTTTCTGCCTTCCTGTTGTGGTAGCCATGAAATCCACCAAATGATCTCTGCCTGGATTCCCTGGAGTAAGTTTACTGTGCAAAGTGTTGGTAGAGGACCGTGAGAGACTATAAGCTCTTAATCCATGAATGGATGAACCAAATCCTGCCCATCAAAAGGCAGGGCCAGTATTCACTCTTGAACCACCTGGTTGAACTTGGTGACATGCCCAAGGCCACACTGCAAGTCAGCGCCCAATATCATGCCTCTACTGGAGGTATCAAAATGAAGGACACATGCTTACAAAAGGTCCAGAGGGATGAGCATGATGGAGGAAAGCCTTTTAGATGGCAATTTCCATCACCAGATTTTGGTTAGTAGTGGCCAGATGTGCACTAGCACTGGCCTACCTGAAGTGCAAGGGGGCATTGGAGTAGACCATGTGTCTATAGACCTCCAAACGTTGGTTCTCCTTGTCCAGGAAGTCCAGTTAAGAAGAGGCACTGCCGGCTTAGTGAAGAATTATGCTGAGGCTACAACAGCAGAGTGAGGTTGTGGGTGTGTGGTGAGGCAAAATGTCTCGGAGGTGAGGGTGCCTGAAGTGGGCATCAAGTCTCCTGGCTTGCACACAGTGGAGTTTCTGACAGATCTTGCATGTCTCTGCCAAAATATCTTTTTCAATGTTTACTCTGGATCTATCAGAAGATCTGAGGCCCAGGACCTATGAAAGGGCAACAGACTCTTGTTGAGGCTCTTTTGAAGTGGAACTCCCAGGAAAGTCACCTGGCCAAGGATCCAGTTGTGGAAGGCCTTAGCCAAGGGTGGAATACTGTCTTCCATCTCATTCAATTAATTACAGAGCGTCAGAGGGATCCTGCTGGGCAGGCGCATCGAGAGGTCCTTGACAGAGACTGAGGTTGGAGCTGGTGCCTACTGAGGCAAAAGGATATCTGGAGGAGGCGGTGGTTCCACTGGAGCCGGTGTAGGCAGTGTTTGCACTGGTGCCGGTGAAGGCACTATTGGCTGAGCTAGAGCAGTCTGCAAAGTGGCACAAACTGGGTCCTGGGGAAGGGTGGCATTCTCCACAGTCATGGTTGACGTAGGCATGACTGGAGCCGAGCATGCCTGAGTCATCAGTTCATTTATAATCCCCTTAAAATAATTAGTCATACTTCTGGACTTCATCCAGGTTTAAAACCTATCAAAAATATGGTTCTCTGGGATGGGCAGAGGCTGGGTGCCTGTCATCGGAGTCCATGTGGCTGTCACCTGGGGAGTTGGAGAAGGGGTCCATGACAAACGGTCATGGCTGGAGCACCAATTGGCACCCATTGTGGACTATTCGGGATTCCATCCCCATAATCCAACCTAGACAATATCTATTCATAGTTTTGTCATTACTTTCCGTTTTCAAGACTTTGGTACTTACTTAATTAATTTCACAAATGACATATTACATAATGCACCATGTGGCAGCGCTCATTCCCCGACTATTCCTATGCAGCAGTCTCAGAACTACAATCCCCCCGAGCCTTAGAGATCAGTGCTGCTTTTACTTTCCCAGGACCACAGAAGGTGGAGGAAGATTTCCTTTAGGTGTGGTGCTCCATGTGCTGCTAATGAACTTGCTTCAGCACAGGGAAGGGCAGTATTTCAGCAGCTGCCTGCAGGAGCACAGGGCTCTTGCACCGAGTTTACTCCCAAGTCCCTTGTGCTTTGATCCCTTGGTTTTCTGCTGTGTCCTGTTGCTTCCAGAACCTGTTCCAGTGCCCTAGGCTCCCTGCCTTGTAGCCCTTCTACTCTGCCTGAACTCCCTGCCTTCTGCCCTGAACCTCTGTGCTTCCTGCACTGCAGCCCTGCGCCCTTACTTGCAGTCCTCAGTTCCCTGCTGGCAACTCCTTACTCTCTACCACCAATTAACGTATACCCTGCCTGCAGTTCCATGTTCTGTGCTCATAGACTGTTACCCGGCTTTGGATTCCTAGATTCCAGCCCTGAGTTTCCTTGTTATCAGTCTGCAGTCCTGCCCTTGTTATTCCAGTCCAGTGTTTCGGTCCAGAGTTTTCTTGTTCCATGTCTATAGTTCAGTCCACTGTTTAGTCATTCCAGTCCTTAGATTCTTGTCTTCTTGCGTTTCTTCTTTATTCCGTTCTCTGTCTTGAACATTGCTCACGTTGGCTTCCTGTTCTTTCCCTGGATACAATTCTTGTCCTCACTTGTGCTTGTGTAATTTCTTTGTACAAAGTTTGGCTGCTGGGATTCCCAGCAGGCAATCTCTTCCCTTTCGTTTGTTGCATTTTAGTATTGTACCTTGTGCCATATTGTTAACAGTCTGCTGGTCCCTGTTTTAGTAGGCAGTCACTGTTCAATTTCTGCTGGACCCATACAGGCTTCAGTCTTGCGAGTTCTGTTTCTTTGTTCATGCCTTAGAGTCCAGACACAGACACCCACTCCTGCTGCTCCTTCCCATGAGCATTCAGGGTGGGGCCCTGTAATAGTAACCAGCTCAGAAGGCCAGCGTTTCCCCTGGCTCAATGGAAAACTTCACCCATTCGGTGTACACCACAATTGGGAACCTAACGGGTTAGTCTTACTTGTACTCACTTACCCTTTCTGTTCGGTGCCTTTGGTGCCAGTCTGTAGTTATTGCCCATCCGTTCTTGTCTGCAGGTTTCCTTGCAATCTCATAAAAATTCAACCTTGGGTACAGGAGTGACAACCTAAAAAGTGCTTCTAGCTACCGAGAAAATGTCACAAAGAGGAGATTCAGGGAGATGATTAAATTAGATATTTGTATAGAACATTTTGGGTTGGTAGTGTTATGTTTGAGTAATTCAGGAAAAACTGGCATTCAAACCTGCAACCTCATGCAGTCTCAGGACTCATTTCTTTAAGCCCAGCATGATGAGAAGAATTCAAAAATCTATGTATTGTTACATCTATTTAGACATTAGAGAAAGTTGCCACACTGTAGTATTTTAAGTAAAAAATTGAAACCATGAAAATGCTATCCCAGATGAGTGGAGTCATACATTCTTAAGGATGATGCCTAGTAACTAAAAGGGACTAATCCGAGAAAAGGGCAGGACAGCAGATGTTTAATCTGGAACAAAGACCAATAAGAGGACATATATCCGAATTTCAATAATTTGGGGTGTGGTTTAGATTTTATAAGATGTTGCACAATGGGAATCGGGGAGAGCTGTGTGATATTATCTGAGATGGAACTGCTGACTGCGAGATGAAACCCAGAGATATTTTATAGAAGTAAACCTGTCCAACCAAACCAAGTCTTGTGGGGATCTGTTTGATTCAATAGTTTTCCCATTATTGATTGGGTGGGCAGACAGAGTTGAACCCCACATTTTCTTACCTAGTAATAATTTAATTAACTCCTGCAGGGGGTCAGTAATGCGACGCAGACAACTTCAACACTGAACATTTTACTAACAGTAAAAGGTGCAAATAAATCCTTGCTAAACCTACTCTTTCGGGGAGTTCCCTACCTAGTCTAAGATCGAATGGAATCACACCTAACAGAAACAAACTGGCCCCCACATTAAAAACCACAAAACATGTAAACATAAATGCACAAATAATAATCAACTATTGATGTGAATAACCTTCACCTGTTCTGGGTAAGCCCCTTCCCCAGGATTGTTCAAAGTCAATTTCCCCAAGTGTTCAAACAAAAGAATAAAGTCTTGAACTAGTTCTTGTAAGTTCCAAATGATATAAATAAAAATCCACTGGCAACAGTTTCCCAGCTTCCAGTTGAAAAGATCCCTTCTCAAATCAGCCAAGGAAAATAGCACCAATGGTTATCATGGATGTCTTCCTTCAAGATTGATTTAACACAGTTTAGAAAATAGGTTACTGGAAAATGTGGGTGGGCAAAACAAACCAAAAATAGAACGATGCGCTTGCACCATGAATTAGGTAAACGGGAGGCTGCAGTGGACTGGATGTTGAGGATACCTTGCCCAGGTATACCACTGAGATACGAAACAAAGAAGGGGGGTTTTTCAGTCTTGCTGCGCCAACACCAAAAGATGCTACAAACTGCTACAATTGCAGGTTTATTGTGGTTTGAAAACAGCCTGACACGTGTTTCGAGCGATTCTTGCTCTTCATCTGAGGCTGATGGGTTTATGCATAATACATTTAAGCAAAAAAATATAAATTTAAACGTACAAACAATTATGTATCATTGCGAAATTAATTGAAAGAAACATAAAACGTATGGAAGTGCGGGAGAAAACAAGAGGGGTTGGCATACCAACACAACCCCGTACCCAATATATACATTTAGACATTTTATACACGGAAACACATGGATGGGCAGGACGACAAAAAACAACCAATTTTATGGGGGAAATATCCATACAATAATACGGAAAGACACATAACAACCATAATCAAAAAAGTTCAATTAACCACGTTAGAATTGCGGGGGAGAGGGAAAAATTAAATGAAAATTCATTTGTACCATACCATTCCATTTTGATTGCAATTGTTGTTGATACATACGTGATTATAATTGATGGGTCCCGGTTGGGATTAGAGAGATTTATAAACGGAGAATAGAGAAAGAAAAAAGAGAGAGAGAGAGGAGAAAAAGGAACAGAGCATAGCTATTAGAGCATTGTTAACACAGCCTTAGGCGTACCGTCAGTACAACCATATCCGTGTCGAACACAGTAAAGGGTGGCTTAGATGAAAGTGCCTGCAATTCACTCACTCTGCGAGCAGATGTAACTGCAACCAAGAAAACCGTCTTGAAAGACAACAGTCTCAAAGGACAAGAGTGCAGCAGTTCAAACAGAGCACCCATCAGGAATTTCAAGACCAAATACATATCCCAAAACGGCACCTGAAACGGGGCTGGTGGGAACACATTTGTGAGTCCTTTTAGTAATTGTGAAATCAAAGGAATCTTAAATTAAGAACTTTCTTCAGACGAGCGCTTGAAAATAGACAGCACCGTCAGGTAACCTTTAATGGTACCCACTTGAAGACCCCTGTGGGCCAAATAAAGCAAGAAAGAAAGAAACATCGGAATGGAGCACTGAAAAGGATTGACATTGTTTCCTCTGCACCAGTCGCAAAACTTATGCCAACGGTACAGGGATTTGGTTGCCGGCCACCTGGCCGAAAGCAACACCTCCATCACATAATCTGAGAGGTCCCACTTCTTATATCTCAACCTTTCGGAAACCAAGCGTGAAGGTTGAGAGTCTTGACCTCTGGATGGAGATCCGCGACCTCCCTTCGCACAAGAGAAGATCCTCTCTGTAGGGAAGACAGATGGACATTTCTAGAACGTCTAGGTACCACGCTCTCCTGGCCCAATCCGGAGCAATGAGGGATCCGAACCTCCGCAAAATCCTTAGCACCTGAAGAATGACAGGGACCGGAGGAAATGCGTACGGAAGTGGTAATGACCAAACCACAATGAATGCGTCCCCTAAGGCTCCTCGGAGGAAATTCCCTTGAGCAAAATCTCTCGCACTTCCGGTCGCAAACAGATCCACTTGAGGGGTTCCCCAAAGGGCAAAGATCTCCTGAATGACTTCCTGAACCAACTCCCACTCGTGGGAGGCCATGCTGTGCCTGCTCAGAGCATCCACCACCGCATTCTCCTCTCCGGATAATGAACTACCGAGTGTGAGACTCCTTGCTGCATCAGCCGGAACCAGAGCTGCATCGCCTCTCTGCACAGCCGGAGTGACCCCTACCCCCGCCTTTTCTATTGAGGCAATGCATGGCCACTGTTTTGTCCGTCATGATCGGGACAGTCTTCCCCCGCACAGATGACAGAAAAGCCTTCAGGGACAGCCTGATGGCCCTCAGCTCCAATAGGTTTATGTGGAGTTTGGACTTTGACGGAGACCGACGACTGCTGGGGGTCAGACCGTTTGCATGAGCTCCCCATCCTGTGAGGGATGCATCCGTCACCACTGTCACCTCCAGCCACGGTTGCCAAAACAGCTCCCCTTCATCAGATTCCCTTCGCTGGCCCACCACAGAAGATCCTGTGAGACCCAGAGTGGAATCTGAATGGGATCTGACATCTTGCAACCACTGCATCTTGAGAACCCATTGATGGGATCTCATCCTCAGTCTGGCCTCTGGCACCATGCAGGATGCCATGAGGCCGAGCAACCTTATGAATTCGAAAGCCGGAAGACTCTGGGCATGTTGAAATTTGTTGACCATCTGTACAATGTGAGGAGCCCTCACCTTGGGAGGCGAACACTCTCCCCCCTCCCCCGCAAGGACGTGTCCAACCCAGCCCAGATGTACTGGAGCTATTGGGAAGGTGTCATATGCAACTTTGTGAAATTTAGGGAGAAGCCCAGCTTGTGAAGGGAGCAGCAGATGAGGCTGAGATGATCCAAGGCTTGTTCGGGAGAATTCGCTCGGATCAGCCAGTCCAGGTAGGGGTAGACATGAACCCCCCCTCTCCTGAGATACACTGCCACCACCATCATTATCTTGGTGAAGACCCTCGGGGCTGAGGTCAATCCGAATGGCAGGACCCGAAACTGAAAGTGCGAGTTGCCAGCCGCAAACCTCAGGTATTTTCTGTGCTTTGGATGAATCCACACATGAAAATAAGCATCCGTAGGTCCAGAGACACCAACCAATCCTGAAGTCGAAGGGCCTGAGAAAGAGTGACCATCTTGAACTTGTCCTTCCTGAGGAACTTGTTCAACCAACGTAAGTCCAAGATGGGTCTCAGTCCCCCGTCTTTCGTTGGAATAAAAAAATCTGTGGAATACCATCCCTTGTTCCTCTCTGTCACAGGCACTAGTTCTAGAGAGCCTTCCTCCAGCAGGGTCAAGATTTCCTGCTCAAGGAGCAGATCTGGAAGCTTCAAAGAGAGATTCCCCGGTGGATTGTCGTGAGGCAGCTTTAGAAAGGGCAGGCAGTAGCCGTAGGCTATTGTATCCAGAACCCACGCATCTGAAGTAATAGCTCACCCTTCTTCAAGATGCTGAGACAGTCTGCCCTCAACCGGCGAACATTGGAACATGGCCCCAGTTGTTTTGGAGTGGCTGTGGCAGCGCCTGAAGGCAAAGAGGCAGCCGCCTGAGCAGCTTTGGCACCTCGATTTCCCCATCCACCACGAGTACCTTTTGGGTGGCCCCTTTCATTAGTGGCTCCTCTCATTCTACCAAAAGAGGAGTAGTAACAAAAAGGAGCCCCCCCCTCCACTCTTGTTCCCTAGGAGAAAAAAGGTGAAGGTTGACGCACAGCTGCGCCCAAAGATTTAGCAGCAGCTTTGGAGGTCTGCAACCTATCAAGGCTCTCGTCAGTCTTGCTGCCAAACAAATGAGAGCCATCAAAAGGCATGTTCAGAAGATGGGCTTGCACATCCAGAGAAAAAACGGACTTCCGCAACCACACAAACCTGCGTATCAGGGTACTCGCAGCCATGGACCGGCTAACACTGTCAGCCGTGTCCAACCCAAACTGAAGGGAATCGCACATGGCACCCTTGCCATCCTGCACAAGAGCAAGGAACGCATCCCTTTCTTCCCCCCTCGCGGATATGATCAGCCACGAGAGAGACAATTCCAGAGTGTGTGAAAACCTTGCCAAGGCACAAGTGAAGTTGGGTGACTTCAGTGCCATACTCCCAGCAGAAACTACCTTGCGTGCCCAATCATCGAATCGCTAGTTGTCTCTATCAGGGGGGATGATAGGGTACGCTGCCTGCCTCAAGGTGGCAGTAGCCGCCTGAACCACTAAACTCTCGGAAGTGGGGTGAGTGGATAGGTAGCTGGGGTCGCTACTGGATGGCCGGTATTTCTTAGTTAACAACTTGTTCACCGCCGGAAGAGCCTCCTGGGTCTGCCAAGTTGCCGCCACCCTTTTTTGCAATGCCAAATGAAAAGGCAACACTGGGTCAGTGGATGGACCCGGATCCAAAATATCAGTCAGGTCATCCTGATGAAATGCAACTGGAGGACTGGACCACCCAAGATACTCCAACTCTAGACATCAACTGCCTATAGGAGGATTCAGCCGGAGCCCCAGGGCTCTAGCCTACCAAACTCCACCTCAGGAGATGTGTCAAGGCCACTGGCATCATGTAACGAACTGACAACTCCTCCAACTGACTGTCTTCAGAAAACACCATGTCAGGAGCCTCCTGAGTTTTAACAGGCTCAAGCTCCATATCTGACCTCTCATCCTCATAAATATCATGCAGAGAATGAAAGAACTCCTTCCTAAGGGCAGGAGCGGCCCTGGAGTCCACAACAGGTCTCACAGTCTTTGATAAAGCCTTTCTCAGAGGAGCCACAGTCCCAGCGGCCTCCACCGGCAAATTCCAGCCAAATTTCCCGCTGGTGGCTTCGCCGAAGTGCTGGATCGAAAGCAAAGCTCCTACAGCCACAGTCGATGGACACTGCGCCAACGCCGACTTCGAGCCCCTTCCAGATTTCTGCGGTTTCGCTGGGGTTGAAGACCGAGACCTGGATCTGGCACATCTCTGGCGATCCACCGGAGTCTTGTCCGAACGGGACCTTGACGGTTCCCAATTTTTATCGCGCCAAGTGCTCGGGCCTGAAGGCACACGAGCATCGGACCGAGACCATTCCCTGCCGGCTTCTTCCGAAAGGCGTGGACAGAACTGTGCCCTCGGATTGAAAAATCGCCAGCATTTGCTCCCTGAAAGCCTCCCATTACTCAGGAGTAGAGGATTTAATGGGAGAAACCACTTTCCTTGTGGAGCCATCATCCGACGAGGTCAGGGAAGGTGACCGGTGACGCCGCTTCCAGGAGTGGCGAGACGAGGACGAGTGGCGGACCACACCAGGATCAAGATCCACGGGATTCCTTCCGACGAGAGTCACCAATACCTGCAGCTTTTCGGGATTTTCGAGGTTTAGAAACCCGACCTACCTGTAACTTCACTTTACAGTCCTGCAAGGCCTTGGCATTCAACGACTGGCACGTCGAGCAGTTGTCGGTATTGTGACTTTCGCCCAGACACCACAAGTAGACGCCTGCGGTCCGTAATCGACATTTTGGACTTAAAGTCCCGGCATGTCTTAAACCCAGACCGCGGAGTCGGAGGGGTAGAAGATGAAGACATTTTCTTCGAGGAAGATCACACGAGGCGTGCCGAGTTCTAGAAGCAAACATGTTTGCGGAAAAAATTGAACTGAGACTACATGCGCCGTGCGTCCTATTTATAACATCCGGTGACGTTACCCTCGACGGAGGCCTTCGAGGGACATCGATCCGAAGCAGGACGCCCTCTACCGAAAACATTTCCGAAGCAGCACAGCTGTGGACATTAGATGTCAAAGATGTGGAATACCTTGCAGGACACAATCCATTCGAAATAACACTTTTCCCTGGAATAAAAATAGTGTCCTTCGAAGATAGCCTACTGCAACCAGAGAAGTAAATGATGCAGAAATACTAGAGGGGATGTCCGAGTTGGCAGAGCCTGTTTTGGCTCAAACGACATCTGAGAGTATCCTAAAACAATGGGTTTATAAAGGGCCCCCTTCAGTATTCTTATGTAAATCGACAGCAGCTACTGTCAAGGGTTTTGCCCCACAAAATAGTGCACGATTGTCCCAGTCACTTAAAGAGGGTACATGGTCACAGTTTATGCCCCAGGCTAGTACCCCAGGCCATGTAACATTTGCAGAGGCAAAGGCTAGTGAGAACGCAATGCACTCTTCATTAAAGCGTGACATGGCTAGAATTGAAAAGATGATCCAATTGGTCGATGTAGGACATTTAACACCTTAGACGAAGCACTCAATGTAGTAGCCAACTAAGGGAGCATGCAGGGCACAATTTACCTGCAGAAAGAGTGCTCTCAGGAAGGGGGCAGGCTCCATTTGAGGCAACCCTGGGAGACTTGGGTAAAGACATACTCCCTTACTAGAGAAGCAATCAGTTTGGGCAAAGTACTAGTTGCCCACACACAGCAAACTCATCATTGTTGGTGGAGACTACGGAGTCCTCATATTCAACACATGAGGATTTGAGGGGGAATAGTCGTAGAAATGCCCATGCATCCTTCTATTCCACACTTTTGTAGCTATATGTCGATGCTGTCCATTGTCTTGGCCCCATTTCTAAAGCTCTATGAATCAATAAATGATAATATCAAGGACCAGGCAACGCAGCTTGCCATGTTACATTCAAAGGTCATTTTCATAGAGGGATACATCCCAGCAGTAAAAGAAATTGAAAACCAAGCCCAGAATGGAAAGGCTGGAACATCAAAAAGATCAAAAGGAAGCAACTATCTTAGGAGAATCCAGGGGAATCCATAAGGAATCGGTTGGACGAAACAACCTCAAACTGCCCACTCAAATAAAGTGGAACAAGATGAATTAGAATCTCGGCGAGGGGAGTGCCCTCCAACAGCCCGCCGAGAGATAATATCAGACTCTCCTAGCACTCAATTGCTTGAGACAGAATTGGTGGGGGAAGAAGTGATTAATGAAACCTCAAGATCCTACCCTATATTTGGACATAGACTTAGAAGAAAGATGGGCAGAGTAAAACAAGTAGTGAAGTCTAAGAACCAAAAATCGCAAACTTTAACAAGATCTAACAATCCAAGAGCATTCTTCAGAAATCTTTCAAGTCCTCCATCGAAATTGGGGCGTGCTGAAAAATGTTTGAGGAAACTTAATAAGGTTAGACTAGACCTATCTAAGGAGACAGAGGAGCTCTTGTTGGTGTTGGCTATGATAGGTTATGATAGGATAGGTTATTTATAACCCGCTTAATACCCAGAGGTTTCTAAGCGCGGATCTGGGGATCGAACCTGTGTTGCTACGTGTCGTCTTGCTTCCAAGGCGAGCATGTTGCGCCCGAGCTATCCAGCTGAGACGAGGTGGAAGATGAGGTAGAAATTGATGAGGAAGATCAGGCCCGCAGTCCAAACATGAACTGGTTGGTCTATACAATTGGAAATGAGGAGTCCATCATGGCCATTGAATGTGATAACGTAACCTCTGGGATTGACGGTGTAGCCACCTACCAAACTAGTCAGCAAGCAATGGCTGTGGTCGAAGAAGACTGGTTTCAAACCTTAATTGAGAAGCAATTGGCGATGAATGCTAGATTTCAGCTAAACCAGAAAACTAGCGGGTGAAACAGTTCCCAAGAGGTACGGAACTATTCTTCCAATGTATTGAGCAACTTTGGAGGGAGATGGACAGAAACTGCCCTCAACCAAGTACCAAAGACAGAATTGTTTTTGACCTTGGCCCAGAAAAGGGCTTTAGTAGAAATGTCCTTTGAGGAAAAAGGTTGGCATGGAAAGGGGGGACAGAAATTTCTACTGATAATTCCAGTGGAAAGGGGCAAAGGAAAAATTAAATACAGAGTTTCTTTACCTGCGCCTAGAAAGATTGGTTGACAGAAGAAAACTTGATTCTGAACAGAACAGAAGAAATGTCTTGACTGTCTTCCACTATGTACCAAACCTTTGTCAAATACACTCGGACGATCCGTCAGTGATTTAATTCATTGAAGAGATACGTTTGGACGCAGTTTACCTTCATATTCCATAGGCAATTGTTAAACATACTTTGTTGGAAGCAAGCATGAGTCTATGTTTGATTGGCTTTGGTTTGACATTACTGACGTAACCTAGCTCCGAAAATCAGGATGAGGGAAAGAAAAACCCCAGTTTCAGATAAAGCCGTCATTGGGCCCAGATCCCCCAAAATTCAAGGACTTGGATGATACCCAAACTGGTGGAGGAGCTCAACTAAGGGGGCATTTTTGTCTAAATGGCCCAACTGCTACAAAAGAAATTGTTCAACATACTATGCAAAACCTGAAAATGATGATCACCATAAAAGGAGGCCCTGATAACGTGAAAAAGGTGGAGATACCAAAGAAGACCATCATGCCCACACCATCAGAAGAGCTGTGGTCTTGGCTACTAGGAGCACTTATGAGATCAAAGTTGCAGTAGAAGACTGAGAAGGGAAGTTCTAAGCTCCTGACAATTACCTCATGGAATACCAGAATTTTTCCCCCCATCTGTTAAAAGAGGGAGCCGTGAAAGTGGGAGACTTCGACCTGATGTCTCCGCTATAAGCCAAACGTAGATGGTTTCACTGTGTTACTAAACCCAGCAACAAGTGCACAAAACAGAAGACCTACTACATGCCTTCTATTTGCAGTAAGAAACGGAATGGGCATCCAAGGAAAGAAGGCTGAAAAAAATCAGACCCTTTAATTCAGAAGGTGGAGTTGCATTGGAAAGTTAAAGGATCTTGTCTGCTGAATAAGGGAAGGAAACCCAATACTGTTATACATTTGTACTGGAACCTGGTTGTAGTGGGCCCCAACAAGTTCATCGTGAAAGTCTCATACCTTATTGACACTGCATCTGTGGAAGACGATAGGGGCTCAGTCGGTTTTGTGGTGATTTAAACATTACCTTCTTAAATAACAGTAGCCTTACCAATCGTGATTATAGGGCCAATATGACTAGATCGGAAAAGCGGGGACGGGCATGGATCCCCCTAATGGACTCAAGGGACTTGCATATCATGAATGGCTGCTTTGGGGGGAATATTTAGTCTAAACCTACATGGTCCTGTGGTACCCAACTGGCATAATTGATTATATGTTTGTCTCCCGTGACCCCTTTCGAAATGTAAACGATTTTGAGGTGGTTGGTTCAACATCAAGCGACGATAATCTGTTGAAAAGGCAGTGGTGTGAAGAGGCAAAGAAGGTGGGTGAATGGATGGATATGATTGTGGATGTAGTGAATGGAGGGTGTAGACTTAGGATGCCCCATTGAAAATTTGGTGGATAATTCTCTGCTTTTGAGAATTGAGGGCGAAAAATCATGGCCAACTGCGAACCTCATTTAAACATCCTCACACATAGGATGAGATCGTCTTGAAAAGAAGGGAATTAAAAAAGAGCCATTAGAGGCATGAAATTGTTACATTTGAAGGCACACAGATTCCTGCTATTAACAGGTTGAAAAATGACAATAAATACTGGCTGAGAGAGGCACAAAGTGGTAATGTTGCAACAAAATGCAGAGGATATGCTGAGGGTCATCAGCAAAAAAAAAAAGCATAGGGGAGATCTGGCATCTAAATCTTGGATGGACCACTTTAAAACCCTATATTCTGCACCCACTAGCTTAAGTCCATAAGACTTAAGGCAAGGCTTCTGGACCTTCCTGGTTCCAGAACAATGTTGAAGACTTAAAGGCATTGATTACGAGGCTTAGTACCTCTTGTGCCCCGGGTCCTGATGGCCTTGCAAATGCTTTGCCAAGACAGGAGCTGGAAATGTGGTCTAGCTTTAGCTTTCCTCACATGGTGTTTGGCCGGATTAAGTGTGAACATAGGATCCTTGGCTCATGAAGACGTGCCATCATTGTCCGGATTCTTATGCGGGGTAATGGGGACGATCCTAATAACTATCAAGCTATTGCCCTTCTTGATGTTACGGGTACGATTTTTGTGTCATGCCTGCGTAAGAGACAGAATTATTGGGCTGTAAAGGAGTCGAATTTGGATGTATTCCAAACTGGTTTTGTCAAAGGACTGGGAACCAGCCCTAAGATTGCCCTGATTAATGTTTTAAAGAGAGCCATGGAAGGAGGGGCGAAGATGTATGTCGCGTTTGTCGATTTAGTGCAGGGGTTCAACAGTGTGAGTAGGCCTAGGTTGTGGGAGAAACTGTTAAAATGCGTTTGCCCGGCAGACCTTTTGGAACAATTGAAGGCTTTATATACAGCAGGGTGAGAATGAACAGAGGGTGAGATTGAATTGAGCAGGTCTTTTATCTGATGAAATACAGAACTTCAGTGGTTTAAAACAGGGCTGCCCTCTGGCTCCCTTTTCTACCTCTATAATTCTTATATAGGGCTGAAACTAAATAAAGCACAGTCATTCCACCTAGGTTACATGGCAGACCAATGGGGGATCTATATTTTTGCAGATGACCTGGTATTGACGGACCAGACAGCCACTGGCTTTCAACACCAGCTGACAAAATTGAAGGAGTATATTGAAGAAAATGAGTTGCCGTTAAATACCACAAAAACCAAGATAATGATCCTGGGTACTTTTCGAAAGAGGGCCAGAGAGCGGTTCAGTTGGAGTTTAGGCTCCTCACGGATTTAATTAGTTGAGTCATTTAAATATCTGGGAGTATGCATTTATATGAGCAAAATTGGAGCCAATGCAGAACAGTTAATAAAAAATAAAGCGAAAATGTAGGCAAATCAAGCAAGGCTCTGCCATAAGGAATTGTCGGTTTTCTATCTTACCATTCTTATATTTCTCTAAATCAATGACTACAGAATCCTCGTTTTTTGTCAATCTATATGGCCATTAGCGGAGGGGAATTGTTGGGAGGAAAGTATTGGGTCTGCCAAGATCAACCCCAATACAGGTGATTAGGAGGGAATTGTGGTTGACCTTGTTAAAGGCAATGGCTGAGTGGAAGTCCTTGTGTCTTTGTTTAGAAAGTGCATATTGGAACTACCATTGCCAATTTTGCCCTATTAAAAAGAGAAATGGCCTTCGGATGAGACGGCACATTTAACAAATGAGAACTTCATTGTAGGGACTTACTTGAAGAACATTGGCCTGTGAAGATGACCTGAGAACAAATCCAGTTAAGGTGAAAATGAACCTGTGGAGAGCAGACTGGATAGTGACTCTGCAAGAGGTGAATACATTTACATTAGTTTTAAAGCATGAAGCCAGGGCCTCAGGCACTATCCCTTAATACGTGATCAAATTCCCTAGCAGTTTAGTTTGTACAGGTCACAATTCATGAGGCTACGATTTGATATTTTCCCTATAAAAAAGAGGTGGTATCTGTGAGATCTCGTGTAAGACCTAGAGATGTCAAATGCAGTTTCTGTAACCAAGTGGGAACGGTAGAAATTCTAGAGTATTTACTGTTATTTTGCACATCTTTAATGGATCTAAGAACTAAGCACTTTGCAAGCTTCCTGAGTAAGCTATGCACTTTTTAACACCTGTGGAATGGTAGAACCTCTTATTGAGTGGGTAAAGGTCTTTATTAGTTTTAGCTACAGTGTCATTTTTAGGAATTGTATTTCCTAGAAAATGTTACAAAAAATTGTAATATTGGTTGAAGGTTTTAATAACAAGATCAAGGTTTGTATTTATGGGAGTGGAATGTGTGGGATTTAGTTGATGAATTCCGTTTAACTGCTATTGAATTGTCTTAAGGAATACTTGTGAATTAATGGTGAGTGATGGAATGGATTATATAGTTTTTCTTGCATAAAGGTTTGTAATAAGCCAATAATGCAAAATAAAACAAATAAACAAATAGTAGAATGGTTAGGTATTTAAAAGGCAAGACAGCGACTTCTACAGGTAGGCAAGGCACTCTTATTTCCTGTAATCTAAGAAAAGGGCAGCCTCTCTGCCTCTTTCAGTCTGCCTAACTGCAACGAGAATAACCTACTTCTGCTTCCAGACTGACTTCCTCCCTACTCCAACAGTGTTAGATCAAGGGTTATTGTCTTGATTTTCTTACAAGCACCCAGCCCCTTTCCCCAGCTTTATGTACATTTTCTTGGGTCCAGTAGCTACCTTGTCGCTGTATTGTCAAACTTCCAACTTCAGATAAAGTATCACTTGTGTCAGAGAACACTGGATCTTTAACAATTTTACTCGTTAGACGGATTAATTCAACAATGGTTTTCTTTAGTATAGAAAGAGTTCATCTCTTGGCTTGGGTACTGCTTGTTCTTACTAATACAACTTCTGCTTCAAAATAACATGTGTTCTTAAAGTTACAAGATTGTCTTCAGAAGAAAAACAATTTCAGGTATACGCAACCACTCCTTCAGGTAGATTTTCAACATCAATTGTCTGTAAAGGTTGGTATTCCTATGAATAAACAGAGATACTTTCTTCTCCAGTCAGGAAAGTATAATTGGTCAGACGCAACCTTTCTTTGATGTTTTAAGTTCTTGTAACAAGTTGTGAATGTCAGCTTTAGAATTTTCAGAGCCTTTTGAAAATGTTTCTCCTTTAATTGAAGACACAAACACTCTAATAAAGGTTTAAACTTTTGACAATGAAAAACAAAAAGCACTTCTTTATACGTGAGCACTATAGCTGGTATTATAGGTGCGTGAGATACACATCCAATGTCTACAATAGTTTTCACAACAACTAATTACTTCTACTTGCTTCTGCTGATACGCAAGTCACTTTAGAGCTTGTGACAGTTACCAGCAAAAGTATAAGAGTGAACCTGGATGCCAAGCTCCACGAACACTGCGGTTGCGGGCAGCTTCAACTTCCCGACTTCTGCTTCTACGGTTTTAGGCCCTCCTGGGACCCACACCCTTCTACAGCACGGGTGTCTCCAGTCCAGCCATGCCAACATGGAGTCTCCTACACTCCTTTGTCCCTCTGCCTTCTTCTTGCCACAGGCCTCAGGCTTCAGCACTGCTCTGCAATCACAGCCACTAGGCGCACCTGTGAAGACCTTCACTTTCAGCAGGTCTCTCTCAGTGCAGCCACAGCAAAGCAGGGTTTGTAAAGTAATTGTGTCTCCCATTTCACATTGCCAACACCAATAATCTCTGAAGGAAGGGGTGCATAAAAACCGAAATTCCCAACTGTTCACCATTGCACAGACCCGCTCTTAAAGCAGGGGGGTTGCTGAACGTAAAATCAGGGTTTTGTCATGGGGCAGAAAAGTGTGCCAAAATAGTAAAAAATGAAGTCTCTGATTGAAAGGCATACTCTCTGCTGAGAGTGGGAAGTTGACTCTTGGTCAGAGAGAGATTCTTCATTGCATGCTGGTGAAGGAAGAAGGGTTCTATATATATATATATTTTTTTTTTAAATGTCTGTTGTGCTCCAATACTGTAAAGCATTGCCTAGCGTGCAGGGAGATTAAAAACACAGAGCGCTGCATATGTGACATTGCTCTTGCAAATAGAAAAATTGTTGCATTTTACTTAAATTAAACTACCTGTAAAGTATAGTACGTAGCGTATGATCCCATCATGCTGAAACATGTTATTAAAAGTGAATCTCATGCAAAGTGTTACATGAGATCTGGTTATCCGGAACCAACTAGTGTTTTTCAATTTGTGAAAAAGAGAATTGTTAGGAAAGAAAAGCATTTAGGCCATGGAGTGAGGTGACGTGATTTGTGATGTGTAAATATTAATTTTCCTGATTAGAAAATTTATCACAGACAGGGCTAGATTGAACAGAAAAGGAATATTGTTGTGGCGCTTTTGAAAAATTACCTGGATCTATGATTGCCGCATAAATATATCTCCAACAGATAAGAGATAGAAACAAAGGATCCTTGAGGAACTGTTGGAGGCAGAGGCACAGGAGGTTCATATACTCTTGGTGTAGATCTCACCACCATTTCCCTTGGTTAAGAACTGGTCGGGGATGTCATGGGAACTTGGCTCAGTCGGAGGCTTCACTTAGGGAATTTTGCATGATTACTCCCTTGACTTGTCAGAGCGCTACCAATACAGAGCCCCTACAGCAAGGCCTCAAGAGACCTTTGCACAAATCCCAGTAGCAGGATGATGGGAGTGAAGGGCGTAGGAACAAAGAGCCGAACTCAAAGTGCAAGAGTTCCAGACGTGGTGGTGCCCCAAACACCTCAGGCAGTGACTGTGTGTCTGAGGCCAGTACGTTCCTGATATAGGAGGTACATCATGTTATCAAGAAATTGCAAAAGAACAACATCTTTTTTAAAGGGCAAGCTTGAAGCAACAAAAGGAAAAAAACATCAGTGCATAGGCATCCAGTCCAGTTAAGTGGTAAACAGTTTTGATGGACGAGGCCAGTGGGAGGAGTCGACATCAGAGTCTCCCCCAGGCACCCCCACTGTGTGCAACAAATCTAAAGTGGCTGGGAGTCATTTTTTGTTGTACAAAAGGCTCTGCTCCCGTTACATTGGACAGTCTCCGATCAGTATAGATGTAGTAGTAGAGAAAAGAGGATGGGATGTGAGGGTATGAAAAACAGTCTCTCGCAGGGCTGTATTCGCCATCTGTTGGAGATACATTGCGCCCAAAAACAGTTCAAAGATGTGCTGGTGAGATGCCTGATAAAATGAGCAGTTTCTACAAAGGTTAGTGGGGTAGGCGGTGAAAGTTGGCATGGAATAAAAGGCATGAGCGGGAGGAGTAAATAGAGGGAGAGTATCTGTAGTCCATGACAGACAACTCATATCATCTTTATTTATTTTAAATATCATTCAAATTTTAAGGCTGTCCCCGACATCAAATGCGTAGCGCAGAAAGCAGATTTCACAGCTTTTAAACAGGCAAGGCAGTGAGTTGCTGCCGAAGCAGCAAGGCATCCGACAGGTCAGAGCCCCAACAGTAAAACATCTACAGAATGCAGCAGTTGCAAAGCTTTTTGAATCAAGGCGCAGACTTCTTCTGTTGGGTCCCAGTTTCCATGCAATCTCAGTGCTCTCCTTGTTAAATCATGACCTGCTGAGCCAGCAAGGATTTGAATTATCAACACTAACCGAGTGGGTCGTCGGAAAGCATTTTATGGAATCCTACAATGCCGGTGCAATGCCCAGGACACGTCCTGCCATCCCCCCACCCTTCATGGATCCCCTCGTTTTCAGGGAGGCTTCCCAAACTTTATTCCATCTGTGGGATGCTTTTGCCAATGCTTTTCTGATGTCACATTCACAGTGATCCCCCAATACAGACCGAGTAGGAAGGACAGTGTTTTGGTGCATTCTTTGCTGAAGAAAACAAAAGTAGAGGTAAAAGGGATGGGCACAAAGATAGAAAGGGGGACTATTATTATTTGTGGAGAGGAATCGATGGAATGCATTTGTGGAAATCAGGCGATGTTAAAACAGTTCGCCAAAATCGACCCTTAGGGAAAAATCAAGTAGCAATATACAATTTGGACAAACAGATAGTCTGCTTTTGGCAGCCTCCTTTTAAGCAGTTGTATTTTTACACTTCGGACATACCATGTCATTTACTCAGTATTTAGTGTTCCACCAGAATAACAGTGCTTGGTTAAATAAAGGTACCAAATTTTAACATGGAAATTAATAGCTGGTTGAAAATAACTTGGAACATGATACATTGTCCTTTCGCTTGCCCAAGGGATGCTTCTTTCCCATCTTCTTCGAACCCTATGGAACTGCTGGAAGCAAAGCTTAGTAAAAGAAGCTCCAGGCAACTGCATCCTCAGGGATCCCGAAGCCTCAAAGAATCAATGCCTCAGTAAAGGGTTGATGATTTCAACACACCCAATTCATGACAGAGGAGGGTCCTGCACCACACCACCTTCTCAAAACATTTGCATATATTAAATAGTTCAGGATAGTGAATGAGAATAAAAACATACCTTTTTTCTTTTCTTGTTCCGTTTCCTGCCTTAAAGTAGAAGATGTTTTTTTAGGAAATAATGGGCTGAGCCAAGAAGCCTCAATTTTTCCAATGTGCAAGCTTCCAAGACATATACTGCTATTGGCGAGGTCCAAGCCAAGCCGTCTCAAGAGCAAGCTGATGATCTCACTGGTGCCTTTCTTTATACTAATAATTAGTGCTTCTTTGACGTCTTGCTCTCGCGCTCCACCATGTAGTAACAATTCCACCAATCTCAAATTGTTACCTTTCTGACATACCTAAGACAGATAAAGAAATATGCTCCTTTACTTAAAGACTACAGGAGAATATTAGCCCTTGAAATGCAATATGCCTAATGTATGCTTAGGATTAACACAATGAAACCACCCTTAAAACACCATTTTGCTGCTAATGCAGCATCACACAGGTGAGGAAAAATACCCAGAGGCAAACTGTCTTTTTACTCAACCTTACCATTTTAGATGGGAATCCTGGCATATAGTGGATCATAAAGTGGAAAAAACTCACTCTGCTTTTTCCGACCCTTATCAGCATGCATCTCTACCCACATCTCATTCTGCTGCCGCCAGAAAGGCGTTGATCCCTATGGACTGTCCACCCACCATTTTGAAAAGTAATAATCAAGAGAACATTGACCCATTGCCCACTGATGCATGCCATGTAGTGTTCAATGTTAGAAAATGTTTGGCATTATTATACATGAGGGGGCATTCATGCTGTTGATAGTTGGGTCTAAATGACGGTGGCCGCACATTGTTCTAAACTATCTGCTGCAGTTGAAGCACCAGTGCAGACCAAAAACAGTGAGAGCACAGTTGTGTCTGGTGCTCTTATAGTTAGGAGATCCATGCAGAAATCATGGGATGGAACCAAAATGTTGGCAGGTAGGATAATTCATGAAAAAAAAAACAGGATCTCCTAACCAGACATCAGGCAGCATTAATATTTCTAACCAACAGATTTCTAGGTGGATACTGTATTTGTCGCTAAATGAGGCGTGTTCTTCAACGATTCTATTAAAAATAACCAGTGTGTTTTCTGTGGTGCCTGTAAATAATCCATACATATATGACATCTAGTGTCTCACACAATCACACACCTGGTTACGGCTTCTCCGTTGGCTTAATATTCTGTGCAAAAGGCAGAATTGAGACTGAGTTTTTATTTGTAGTGATTTTATGCAAAAGCACAAATTGCATTATTGGCTTAATCACCTGGCCAGTCAATCAGGGAGGCATGACACCTACCAGTGGATTAAGTAGTGACACATATCATTGGATGACATCAGCCTCCCACAGAGCGAGACCTTCCCTGTAAGGCTAGTGTGGTGTGGCAGCTAACCAATAATCCCCCTCGGGGTGGTAACATTCGGAAGGACGTTGCAGGGGGCGATTCCCCTTTTGGGGATAGTGACATTCATTCTGTGGTTCCCTTCCCTGATCCTCTGCCATCTAAAACTGCAAGCGACCCACCACACTATTATAACACTCTCCATAGTGCCAACATGGTATATTGGAACACGGTAGACTCAAGTACTGAGATGAGCAGGCCCTAAGGAGTCATGAAGATCAATCCCTTGAAACTGATAAAGGACTCGGATAGTCCGCCGTAGAGGAACTGGCAACATTGTATAAAAAGAAACAATGGACTTAAAGTGACAAGTCCAGCTTGGAACAGCTAACGAGGTGGCCTGTTTGGTCCAACAACTACGCAGATACAGCGCAGAGACGAGAAGCACAGAGCCATCGTGGAACAGCAGAAACAGAACAAAGAAACCATAGTAGCCACCAACACGGGCTCCAGTCTCAGGAAAAAACAGTGTTGTGGCGCAGCTCAGAGAAAGGTAAAGGGAGGCACATAGATCCAGTGGAACACCGGGGTGGTGGAGCGAAAGGCTGCTAGTGAAAGTAACTGTTACATGTGCATCGCAAGTAATCTCTCTCGGCCCAGCAGCAAAGATAAGGCTACTGGTGAAAGAAACTAATCTTTGCATGTGGGATTTAACGATAGCCCCAGAATAAAATGAACTGAATGGCCATTGTAGGCCCAGAATGTGCAGAAATACCTTATTGTAATGTGATGGCGCACTGGCAGACTGAAAAGCCAGCATCAATAAATGTCAACGCTGCTAATATGCCTAGTGATTTCAAATGTATGCACTTCTACAGTTAAAGCAAAGAAAATGTGAACAAACAAACCAGGCTGCAATCGAGAATTGGAAAGGCCGATTGTGAATGCTAAACTGAAAAGGCAGTATTACATTCGCGCCTGCCACATATCATAATGCTGTTTCATATAAAAGAGAAATCCATTTACTGATTGGGCCTTGCATGCAACTGATAAAGCCAAGAAAAATTAATGCTTATTCTACATGGAAAGCATGGCATTTACAAACACAGAATAACATTCACAAATATAAGTGTCTGTTTCTAGAGGCATGACTACGTTTCTATTTCCTGAGAAGGGCTCAGTTTCTGCTCAGAAAGATCAAGTGACCAGGTAGGAATTTTATTGGGGCCTGTTTTCTGAGATAGGCAATAGATTACAAATTAGCCTTGGGAGAAGAAAGGCTGATGCCTTTAGACCAGGCTAAAATCAACAAAGGAGCAGCAGAGACTGGAGCAGATGCTCCGAGTTTACATGAAACCTAACAAGAAATGTATCGTAGGGTGCTGTTTGATGGTCAAAAACATATGTATGTAATTATCATCATCATAAACTTTATTTCAGTTAATCAACCATAAAAGTATACAAAGATAAAAAGACAATGCATCAGAATAAAACTTGATAAAATTAGCACATCAAAATGAACATGTCCTGTCAAAACATTAAAATCCAGCATATATAGGAAAAAGGGTAATCATTATAAAGTGCTAGTACTTTATAAGTTCTCATTTTTGTGCTAACAAGGCAGGATGAGGAGAGACTACTGCTCTCAGCCTGATCTACCGTTAACATGTGTTTGATTCCGGAGTTCTCTGTAATTCTTGAGCCTTTGCCCTTAGTACTCATGCTCTATGAATGTAATGGGCTCTTAATCTAGCCATCTGCAAATCTTTACATTGACCCAAGAGATTCATGGCATCGCCCAGATGTCTGACCCCTGCCTACATAGCGACAAAAATGCATGACTGATTAATTGCTTACATCACAGAGGCGGCATTTACTTGTGTTTGGCTGCAATTTTTCAGTAAAGGAAGCCACTGGGAGAGTCCCCATTCTGAATCGCAGGTACAAAGCCTTTCCATAGGGGGGCGGGGGGGGGGGTGATACATTACATCCAGATACGATTTGTACCCTGGTTGAAGCCTCCAGTCAACATAAGCAGGTCCCAGTTTCAGGCTTGAGGCATCAACCAGAAGGCAATCGTCGCTTCTCCGCTTAACAATTTTCTTCATATTTTCACTCGTAGGAGAACCCAAAGGTGGGTGGAGGAGGGTCCACACTTCTTTCAAATCAAGGTCCAGGTACTGGGACCTAAGGTGGGATGCCCGTTGTAAGCTCCTTCCACCTACCATAGCTAGCAGGTGAAGTGCTGCATTTAAATAGCCTCTCAAACCCTGGTGTCTCCTTAACCTATCCCAAAATAATGCATCTCTTGCACGGATCTGGTTGGCATCCGGGGTGCAGCCCAGCTCCAAGAAGACCAATGCTGAAGGGGAATTTACCCGGAGCAGCAACAGTTTCTTCAGAAAAGTATGTTCGTACGTGGATAATTTCTGAATATTACTATACCCCCAGAGTTCATAACCATATATTGCAGCGGGATGGCTGGCTTCTGATCTAAATCCAGGGCTGGCGATACTGCGCCCTCTTCCGTGTTTCGCATGTAACGCCAGAATTGCACCATTTACTTTTTCTAAGGTGGTTGTTAATTTTGTTATCTGGCCATCCCTGCTACAATGTACCTTGAAATCTTAGCCCAAAATAATCATAATAGAAGACCTGGTCAAGGACTAAACCCTCTACCTCAATCTTCAGTACTTTAAATTTAGTAGATTTTGGGCTAAAGACCATCACCTTCGTTTTGT
The DNA here is from genome assembly GCF_040938575.1 of Ambystoma mexicanum. Lineage (NCBI taxonomy): Eukaryota > Metazoa > Chordata > Amphibia > Caudata > Ambystomatidae > Ambystoma > Ambystoma mexicanum. Next base: position 671,753,890 of record NC_090936.1, read on the forward strand.
CTGTATACAGACTAAGATCAAGCTGCCTGCATTTTTTCAAAAACACAGCTAGTGTCTTCCTCAGTCCTTGGGGTGATGTTGAAAGAAGGACCTCATCATCGGCGTAGAAAAGAGCTGGGAATTTTTCTGTTTCTATTTTAGAGCAATCTTGGCACTCTCTCAGCAGTGCGTTTATAATTTCTTGTATATAGATGTTGAAAAGGAGGGGGGCCACAGTGCAACCTTGCCTAACCCACTTTTCAACCTCAAAGGCACAAGTAAATTCACATCCTAATCCATAACGAATACTTGCCCTGTTAGCGGAATATAACTGGTGAATTATATTGATCAGAACACATGGGACTTTCCACTTATTTAATATCTGCCACAGTGTTTCTTTGCAGACTGAGTCAAAGGCGGTTTTTAGATCGACAAATCTAACAAAGGCACATCTTTTTTAAAACTATATTTTTATGTATTAAGATAAAAAGCATGAATCATTGGTCTATTGTTCCTCGATTTTCTCTAAAGCCTGCCTGAAGCTCGTGGATTATTGATTCCCTAACCGCCCAATCTTGTAGGTGTTTTGAAATGACTTCTCTGAAAAGTTTACCTATATTATCTAAAAGTGATATGGGGTGGTAGTTTTCCGGTTTGTATCTACTGCCCTTTTTCTAGAAAGGTATAATAATCACTGCTTGTCTCCAAGATTCTGGGACTTCTCCACTGCTCAATATTGCATTAAACATTCTACACAAAACCGGGGCCCAGATATCTACTTCATCTTTGATGAAATCAATGGGGATAAGGTCTGGACTAGCTGTTTTGCCGCTTTTAAGAGAGTTAAAAGCTATTATCACCTCTTCAATTGTTCTAGTCAAAGCTTCGACATCCAAAACTGGCTTATTCGGAAGGGTTGTCAATGGCAGGGGCGCTGCCATCCGGTAAAGGTTGGTAAAATGCAACCGCCAACAGATCCTGCTGATATGGCAGATCAGGGGTGGCCTGCCCCCACGCCCCTTCATTAAACAGAGCCCATTTCCAAAACAGTGAGTAGTCCCCTGACTTTAGAGTAATATGGAGGGCATTCCATTCCTCCCGAATGAAGTCCCTTTTTTTGTTACCATCAGATTTTTGTATTTTGGTCGGTACTCAGAGAGAGAGTTTCTGCGTATCATGATAAAATTTAGGATATCAGCCTTTGCCTGACAACATTCATGGTCATATCACCCTAGTATTTTCAATGTTTGGGTTTTTAGATCTTTTACTTGCACTGAGATATGTGGGATTAGATTTGTTGTTAAGTTTCTGAATTCTGCCAAGATCTCATTGGCATTGGAATTAACATCACACCTTGCTTCCAAGTTCTCGAGTATGGAATTGTAAAGATTGGGTTTAATTTCTGGCTTCATGGAATTGGACCACATAATAGTTTTTTAGGTGTAAGCAAAACCAACGTTTGGTATAAGTCTGTGAACACACAGTTTTTGGTAGCGAGCTGAGCAGCTAGGCTCATCTCAAGAGGGAATGTGAGCTGTAAGGATTTTACACAGATGTCTAGAATTACAAGTATTCAAATAGACTCATACTCAAGGTTTCTTGGTAAAACACTTAATTTATTACACAGTCAGTTAGAAAACCTTCACTAAAAGGAGAATCAATATCACACAAAAACATACTACAGTACTTCACACCATCAGGTTCTGAGGCATTTAAACTACTTTGAAGGAGGAGAAAAAAGGCATACGATAATAAAACGAATATTACAGTTACTCTTAAACAGTGCAAATAATTTGAGTTCACCAGAGGAGTTAATTCGATGCAATAGGTAGGCCAAAGTCAATGGGCTAGAGTCTCATATAAGTAAAAACGGTTCTGGTAGTGAAATGGAAACGTCTTTGCCACGGTTCTCAGAAGGTTCATATGTTGGGTCACAAGCTGACTAGGCCTGCAAGTTGCCAAAGTTTCACGAACTTTCGCAGTGAGAGGTAAGTTCTCTCGGTCGGGTTTTCACAGTACCTTATTTTGAAGAAAAAGATGCAGCTGAAGACTTCTGTTCCTGGAAGTTCCTGCAGATCTCGCTGTTCCTGAGCTTCAGTCGTGTGGACAAGAGGGAGGAAGTCGGGGGACTCGTGCACTACACAGGGACTGGTCACAAAGCTGACAATCTGGCAAATCTTCGGTTCCGGTAGCAGTCTTCAAGCACACAAACTGGTGTCCTTCTCCCTGGTTATTCAGTTTCCTGCAGCACTCTGAGGAAAATACAACAATCTCTGAGAATGGTGTCCTGGTGGCTTATGAGTTCATTGGTCCCACCAACTCAAAGGGAGAAGTCTTCCTTGAAGGGTTTCTCTGTTGAGATGAACTTGGCGATTCGGACCTGCAGCAGGGCTTCACCAGGCAAACCAACGGTCCAGGAGTTGCAGCAGCCGTCCTCTTCCATCTCTTCTTCGGTTCTTTCGTTCCAGTGGTCGACTCGGCCTTACAGGCCTAGAAACTCGCCTTTTTTATCCAGTTTCCTCCCATTCATTCCAGCCTAGCTGCCACTCACCCAGCAGGGTGGCTGTCCTTGCCGGACAGTCAGCCAGCCAATCACGCCAAAGTGAATTTTTGTCTCCTAGGAGACTAAGCACAGGGAGTATCGGACACCTCCCTCACTTCCTGCCCACCTCAGACACTCTGGCGTCAAGAGGCGGTCTTCAGTCCTGAAGCCTGCCAAAGGCATGGGAACAAAGGGACCAAACCTGGTTTGGTGCGCAGAGACAAACTCTAGAAGGACCTTTCCAAAAAGAAATGGCGAAAAAAGAAGACCGGGACCTGTTTAAACAAAGGGGGCTCAGACGAACATCTTAAAAAAACATGGTTCCTGCGATTTTTAGATACCTGTGTTTGCGGTCAGGAAAAACCATGGTACTTCGTTGTAAAACCATTGCCACCAGCCATTTCAATAGGAAAGGGTAGCATTTGACTGCAACATGAGTTTCTAGACACAGGGGATACTAAGTAACCCCTCCAGCAAGCACTCTATTGTAAGATAGTGTGTGCTGGGTCAAAGAATTTGGAAAGAGTAGTAAAGTCAATTTCACTTTACTTTCTCTGGGAAACAGTACTTTATCCCAGAGAAGTTATTAAAACCTTGTGACAGCCTAAAAGGCTTCCCCTGTGTCACTGCACTCAGGGTGCTGTGTGACACAAGTGAAAAGATGATGCCTATGGCGTTGTCTAAAACTCCATAACAAAATGAAATAAACACAGAAAACAAACAATTAAAACGTTCAAAGCCCCAAAATTTAACACAAGAGCTGGAGGGCTCCAAGGTAGAGGGAATTAGCACATGTATGAGAATTCTTCCTAACGGGCATTACACTCCCCCTCATTATCATAGTTAATGGGAGATGATCGCTTTCCATTCTTTCGACTACTTCAAAGTCTCTGGCCCTCGACCAATCCCGACATGACACAAAGATGTAATCAATATGCGAGTTCCCCATAGGGCCCTTAAAGGTCAACTTTGCAAGTTGGTCTTTCCTAAAGCACCCATTACACGCCCTCAGATTTAAGTTGGCAAACATACAGCAAGACTCCAGTGCCAAGCGATACAACCATTTCGGAGCAGTGGCTACCAAAGCTGTGATTTCCCCTGCTTGATTCTGGTCATCTCACAAGTTTACTAACTCCCCGACTGGTTGACATTGTAGATTAATGTCCCATGCAACAAGAATACAGCTTCCCGACAGCTTTGATAGGGGTCTGTTGGATATATGCTTTATATGCCTCGAGGGAGAAAAATGTGGATCGGCCGAAGTCAAGTTGGTAGAGTTCGTCCTGATCAAAAGTGCCAACAAGTCCACTGAGCCAGTTGGAATCTGTTCTATCTTCCAGCCCAGGGTAATATCAATCCAAATCAAAAGGCCACAACTAGGGTGCCTCCTGGGACCTTTGGTGGCTGGGATTGCGAATGTCTGGGCACCCTGTAGGAATTGACTATCAGCTGCCCATATTTCCTGTAGAATTATTATTTGGAAGGTACGGACATAGTTGGACCACTCTGTATTGTCCAACACTCTTATGACTCCCGCTATATTGCAGGAAATCAGCTTAATTTCTTTTGACATGAGACCGTCTTCGCTACTCAGTCAATCCACTTCCTCCACATTTGCGCAGTCGGGGCCACTGCTATTGATGGTGGTGGTGACAAGGGAAATGTTTCCGTGGTGCTCACCCTGTCTCACTGGTTACACAACCTGGTTCCTGTGACTAGTCAATTTGTATGCCTTAGCGGCGCTAAAGAAAATATCGGGGGATCTTAACAAAATTCTGGCGTTTCCAGTTGGGTAAAACCTATGCTCAATGCCCATTAGATCCTCCACCAGAAGCCGAGACACAGAGAAAAACTGAATGTAATCACAAAGGCTACCCGGCATTGAGCCTCCAACACAATACTGGATGTCATCCCTAATAATTGAAATAACCTTTCACGTGTCGAATTCAGTAAATACGTTTGTTTTTTTAAGATTCTTCATCTTCAAATGAGCATGTTGTAGCTTTGGAACATTTGTCATTACATTCGCGGGCCCGGGTCTAGACATACCCAAGCCGGACACATAGGTCTGGACCACAAAAGAGGTTGTGCATTAGGGCCAGTCAATGGGGAATTCTGACGTCAGAGTGGTATGCCCCAAGACTGCCATCCACCATCATTGGCACTGCAGGCACAGCATATCGGTTGAAACTGGGTTTTGCAGTAAGCTCTCCCGTTGGTTTGTCCGGGAGAGCTTTTGGCCTTTGAGTGGCTAATCGTGTTACAGGAGCCTGGGCATTCTCCACCGCGACTTCGTTTGGGAGGTTTGGCCTACTTTGCACAGGGAATAATCCTGACCCTGCGGTCAAGGAGTCCATTTTATCTTTTATGCTTCTGATTTCTTCTGTTATTGCCCCCACCCATTTGTCAATTTCTTGTACAATTAGGGCTCTAATATCTGCAATGGACTTCTCAATTGAAGTACTGGCTACATTGCTGTTGTCACATGAAAGAATAGCGGGGCCGTTGGTCTGGGAACCAGCTTCACAGAAAGTTTTGACATATCCCGATGGCACTTCGTTTTGTACTTTATTACCTACTTGCTACTTCCCCAATGGGTTGACCCTCTTTTTCTGTGATGCCCGCTTCCATGGATGAGCCCTGTGGGGCTTGGGCACTGGCACCAAAGTGCCCTCGACCATTGGGGGCTCCATTGCAAGCAGTTCAAAACGGTTACGAAATGGTAACGGAAGTAACACCGCTGGCTCCTAAGGGGTTCCAACTGTGTCATTGAGTGACCCCTTATTCGAGCCTCTGCGGTGTCCCAACTAGCTGGGGATGTGACATTAGCAACATGCCCCTGCACATGGATTGGCACGGGCTTCGCCACCACAGTACCTGGTGCCGACACACTCACTACTAGGTCAGACAGTGACTGCTGATTAATTTCAATTATATTGGGGCCCACCAGCCCTTTTGCTGGGCCAGTATTTTTTGTATCTAATAAAAAGTTCTGACCACACAACTGTCCCGGTCTTTGCATAGTTTTAAAATGGGCCAGAGTGTGTTCTTTAGAGATGTGGGGGCTGGCATGCACCCTAGATATATGTACTGGTGCTGTAGTGGTACCACAGAATGAGATCAGGTCCAAAGAGTCCTCATTGACCATGCAGTTGGATTTTGGCGGCTTCTCTCAGGATTGCACTTGAGCTTGGCGATGGTATGGATCCGGTTGAACCAACTCAGGATCAGAATCTCTTATGTGGATAACGTCAATAGCTGGGAAGGTTAATGGGCCAGTTCCTCCGGGTCCGTCAATGTCAGATAAAAAAACCTTACATTTCTGTAATTAATTGGATAACATCTTTGATCAGTTTGAACAGTCTTGAGATTTTCCTTTGGCTGGTTCCGGTAGGGATTAGCCCTTCCACCTTTCTTTATCCCATTTTTTAAGCAGGATAGTGCCCAAGTAATGCCCGAGCATTCGAGACCTTTGTTTAGGGACTTGATTTTAACCGCCTTATTTGGCAGCCCAGGTGGCAGCAGTTACCCTAATGTTACTTTGCAGAAAATATAGGATTTAGCCCCTCCCGCTTATTGTACTTATTTCTCTCCTGTCAAGAGCCCAGCCACAGCCAAAAAAACCTGTAAAAAAAATGGCCAAAATTCCTGCATGTCATATCAGTCTGCGCAGTGAGAGCCTTTTTAGCAGTTCGCATGCAGTTGTGGAGGAAGTTAGTTAGGCTCCAGCTGCAGCCAACGTTTTCTGGTGTGCTTGTGAGTCTTGTAGTTCTCTAAAGCGAGGTTTGCATGCTCCTAGGCTTGCAATGACATGGTGCCACTCTCAGCTCTTTTACATGTTGCTTTAGTTCTGCATAAATATTCCCACAATACTAAATAATGCCAGAGATCAGCCAAATATCTGCAAGCACTTGCTGTGAGGACATCGAGGGCATGAGGGACAAACCGTTCTCAGTCCTGGCAAAGAGTCTTACCATGAGGGTGCAGTAGCTGTGGCTATAACTGCTCCACTCATCCCACGGCTCACAACTGCCGCCCTTCGCAGCCAGCGTTCACTGCTGCAGGTCCGCTTGAGGGACTTTGAAGTCAGGCAGGGGGAGCTTAGACACAGCACAACGCAGATGCAGATTCCTGCTGTTTCCTGGGTTCCTGGTCTACCACAGCTCACAACACCCACCCTTCACAGCCGGATATGTAATTATGTTGCCATAGGTTTCTATTACAAATCACATTTTGAACCGTGACACTTACAGAAATGGCCATGTATCATTTTAAAGCATACCCCAAGGCTGTTGTGTTGCCACATCTTCCATCAGAATCGTCCTCAGACACAAGAGTTACAACCTAAAATGTATTTATAGCTCCCCAGAAAATGGCACAAGACTGATACTTGGGGAGGTAGTAGCATCAGGAATCATGTAACTGGGTGTAACGTTTGGTGATACAGACTTTTTATTTGTAAGTAAAGTGCAAAAAAACGTCAGTCGGACCTGCAACCTCCTGCCGAGACAGGCGTTAGTTCATTACAAGTGGCATGATTAGAGGAAACCAAATATATATATATATATATATATATATATATATATATTATGTTTATTTTTAAAATAAAAGTTTGTGTCATGTAGTGACTTTTAAGGTGACAAATTTAAAAGTGTAAACTGAAAACTCGGTGGGTGAATTCATCCCACCCATCATTTCAACTACACCACTCTCGTGTCCTATCCACAGAGAGGGGCTGGGTCTTGGGGTGGAGAGGAAAAGAGGGGTCCAATTAAAATTCAGAGCTAACAAGTTACTTCCTAATTTTAATATTTCTGAGGTGCGGCTTTGAGGTTAAGAAGTGGTTGCACAAGCCAGGAGGTGGGAGATATGCCTAAAAATCATCTGGGTGAATACTGAAATAGGGTTGCAGAATGTAACCTTGCCAGGAAAGCTGCCTGAAGTCATCTGGGTGCAACTACTTAAATATGCTGCAGATTTAACATTGCCTCGGAAACGGTAATGGGAAAAGACAAAAAGGGCTGGGATCTTTCCAAGGAGAGCAAAAACTAGGTATGAATGCTGGTGGCTATCCACGGTTGTAGTGGCTGACCACATCCCTGTGCTTCCCCAAGTGAGTGTCCTGAAACGCTGATGTCTTTCCTGGGCGCTGAAACCAAAAATCCAATGTAGGTAGTTTGTCCAACAGAACCAAGTGTGGGGATTTGTGTGATTTAATACCTTCTCCTTAATTTATGGGTGAGGGTATGCAAGTAGACCCTTAGTACCTTTTGATAAATAATAATTCAATGAATTCCCCTGTAGCCAAATAACAGGAGATTTTGTTAACAATCTAAATTAACAAAACTAACTTCCAGTATGAATAAAAACTATAGTCTGATAATGTTATTGGTTACACCCATTTTCCTGGTCAACCCCAGAATTCCCTAAAGGGGGAGGGTGGTGTCTTTGTCTAAAAACGAAATTCCTAACTGTCACCATTCCTCAGTCCTGATCTTTAAGCAGAGGGCTGCTGAATGTAACTGAAGGTTTTAGTTCGGGGTGCTGGGTAGAGAAGTGCTTTGCTAAATGAAACAAAGTGTAGTTCCTATTTAAAAAAACGCACACTCTCCAGAGAGTGAAAACGTGACCCTGATAAGAGTAGAGATTTCGTATTGTTTCAGTGTGAAGAAGGGTTTTATCAATCCAAAATATTATCAGAAGCCTGTGGTGCTTTCAAAACTGCTAGCATTTATAAGTGTGCATGGAAATTAAACATACAAAGCGCTGCATGCGTGAAATTGCTTTTGAAAATAGAAAAGGGTTGCAATTGGTTAAATCTAAACCTTATCAAGGAATGCTAATGCTCATGATCTTGTAATGTTGCAAGGTACTGTTTAATGTTGTCATTCAGAGGTTTTTGTGGGACTGGAGGGTTGAACTGTTTTAATTTGGCCTGTGTTCCATGTAAATCAGACCCAAAAGTGAAATTCCAAAAAGTGAGTTTTTGTATTGAAGCTTTGTTTTGTGCCACAGAGGAGGCATGTGGAATCATTTGGTGTTAATATTCATTGAACCGATTATTTAATAAATATATAGTCTTTCCTTACTCTGGCCTGGTTCATGGCTTATTGGTGGCACAGGAGGAGGGATCTACCTAGCTCTCTATGCCTCTATTAGACAGGGCTAGACAATCAGACATTGTTTATATTGCGTGGCAGTTTAATTGGGGGGGAATTAACTCCCCATGTTAAGGGGTAGTCTCTAAATATATTGTTACATACATCAGAGTAATCCTCCTTAGCCCAGTGGCAGAGATAAAGCTACTGGTGAAAGAGACTGACCTGTGCATCAGGAGTAATCTCCCTCGGCCCAGAGACAAGTCTACTTGTGAAAGAGTCTAATTGTGCATTGAAAGTGATCTCATTTGGCCCAATGGTGGAGATTAAGCCACTGGTGGCAAGGACTCTAATCTCAACGTCGGGATGGTGCAATGAATCAGCAAACCCTGGCCTGGACCACTTCTCAAGTGGCCAGGGAAAGGCAGCCACTACCTGATCTTGACCCTGAGGGCGGTATCATGTGGGAGGATCACATGAGGGGAGGTTCAGGTCAGGAAGACTGGGAAAACACGTCCCTAATGATCATATCGTATTAATGGCCTATTGTAAAGTTGGAAATCTTGAGACAAAAAGGAATGTGAATATTATGGGCTCGAAATCCCATAATGCTCTTTGAGGACTGAGACCAGGAAGAGGAGCTCAGAATTACAGAACTGTAGTGGGTAGTCTAGTGGTTGTGATGACCAACACCTGAGTGGGACCTTTAAACATTTAAAAGCCCTTCAGGCGCAGGCCATAGACAGAGTGTAAGCAGCAGAAGCATGAGGAAGGAGTAGGAGACGGAGACGCTGCTGGTTTGGAAATGGGCTGCTGTGTCATAGCTGGGGCAGAAGTCAGGAGCCCTGTTGGATGCAGAGAGCGCACAGTGGGAAGCAGTAAAGGAACTAGCTGTCCCGTGAGAGAGAAAAGCTCTCCTGATCCTGTGTGCTGTTCCGTGCGTGGCGTTCACTGGAGTGAGAGCAGAGCGCAGGGGCAGCACCAACTACAGGAGGGACGAGCAACGTAAACCTTGCCAGAGCTGTCAGACACTTGTGTTTCCCCAGACGAAAGAAGCAACAGGAGCAGCTGGTTCAGTGGAGGCGCGCAGCAAGACCGGTGAGTTTTCCTTGCTTAGGTGACCCCAGGGCACTCCGAAACAGACCGCTGGCTCAAAAAGGAAATTTTGAATACTGAACTAATGAATTATGGTAATTTGAGTATAACTCATCATAACAGAGGGAGTAAAAATAAATATTGTAACCTCCATTGTCGAAGATAAAAGGGGGCAACAATTAACCAGAGTGAAAAGAAATATTGTAACCACCATGGTCAAAGCAAAAATGGAACAATATTCAATCAGAGGGAACCAGAATATTGTAACCACCATTCCACCAAGCACAAAGGGAACAATATTTAAACAAAGTGAGAGGGATTCACAGAAAGGAAGATAATTTATAAAAGAAGATGGTCTCAAGCATTGCCTAAACCAAAGGGAGGCAATTAAACAAAACAAAAGATGGCAGAATAGAAGCCCTCCTTGTAATAGTCCTGAAGGGGGAAGAGAAATATGATCTGCATTGCCTCAGGCAACCGAAACGGTGTGAGAGACGTTGTCAAAGTGTACTATATCCTTACAGAAGAATTTACAACCCTCTTATGGTTGTTGAACATCAGAAAAATCATATCATTCATGAAGCAGTTGTTGCTTTAACGTTCCCCATTGAGGATGTAAATGTGGGACAGCTTGCTCCAGAGCAACACGCTTGCCTTGGAAGCAAGATAACATGGAGCAAGACTGGTTCAATCCAAGGGTCTGCACTTAGAAACCTCTGGGTATTAAGTGCATTACAAATAACACACTACAATTACAATACAATTACAGCTTGAAGCAATCCTCACCACAATGTACTTGTTTTAGTAGTCGAGGTTTTTATCATGGCAGGAGAGTATACCAGGAAAGGGACATTTAGTGGTTGAAGGCGAGTGGACCAGAAAGAAGAAATTGAAATACTACAATGTGGTAGGAGGTCGTGGTGGAAAGACAGTGGTATATCCATGTATGTGTACTAATTAACTATTATTTAATGGCCCTGACACAACTGTGTTGCTTATGAAGAAGAAATGTGATTCAATGAAAATGTATTGGTCTTCAGAGAAGAGAATAATTACATTGTATATTGGCCTGATATGAAGATATACTTTTAGGTTTATCGAACAGTTGAAGAGTGAAGTCTTACTTGAAAATAAAATGATTATATTGCCAAGTGAAGGTCATATGGCATAAACAGAACTTTGGCTGGAAATATCCTGAATTGATCTAGGGGAAGGGGATTCAACCCTGGTTACAAGGATGTATGTTTATAATTTCTCTGTGTGAATTTAAATGTTATTTTATGAATGTGAACAGCCGTATAATTCCTGTATGATTTTTTTTGTATTTACAAGTGTGAGGGACAGATCTTTGGACATTAGGTCATTTTCCTTTAGCCTAGGTTTGATAGGTAGGAACACTCTTGTTAGGCGAGGGAAAGACAGGGGTTTGTCTAACCTTTATGGCTACTTGTGAGAAAACTACTTGTCCGTATCGTATTACTGACCCTCACAGTGGTCTCCCTCGTCACAGCAGCAGTGAAGAAATTACTGGGGAAAAAAAAACTGTGCTGTGTCGGTTTAAAGTAAAATGCCTCATATCAATCACATCAAGGGAGGTACTGTTCAAAGTTGTAAATCATCAGAGAACCAAAGGGAAGATCTTTGAACCTTTACCCAGGGTATAACGGAGAAAAGTGCAGCACCCATTGGGGCAACTGTAGCAGGAGTTACAACGCCTGATGAAAAGTGTTTGTTAATCATACCAAGGAACTATTTATAACAGGAGAAAAGAGACATTCTCTTGGTTGACAAATCGGACTCTTGAATAATAGACAAACTAAAACTTTGGAAATCCTTGTTGGAAATGAGTCAAGAGAAGGGAGTCATTCCCCTGGCGTCCCAAATTGAGTTTGTTTGGGGAGGATACATTTCTTTTCACATTTTTTGTAAATACAAGAAACCATTACATAATGCATAAGTCAAATGAATATTAAATACAGCGATATATACAATGAAAATCAAAAAACTTATTCAGTCCCACATCAACCAACAAGAACACAGGACTCACAAAGTGAATTCTAAGTGTTTAGTGCTGGAAGGTTAAAACATTGTGTTAATCAAGAGGAGGGAGTCAGTATTTAGTGATTTTCTGTTAGTAGTGATAGGGTTCGATTACGAGTTTGGACAGATGACATATTAATTAGTTGAACAGACATTCTGACTAGACTGATCTGAGATTATTGTTTATTAGGCAGAGGGAATCCCTCTAGAGTTCAGGATAGTTAGGTTTTCGTTTCTTATAAATACATCTCACTTTGAATCATGCCACCTCTGTGTTCAAATCCCCCTTTCCATTGCCTTGTTGCTGTGCGACAGACAGGCAGAAGAGAAGTTTGATAGCTTTCTGAAAATATCATGCAAAAACAAAAGCATTTTCCGCATTGGAGAGACAATCAAGAGTCCTAAATTATGAGTAATTAATATTTGTTTAGTCTAATTTGGAGTCCTAGAGAAGTTGAACACGTGAGGAAAGTGTGCCCCGACTAGATTTGTTCGATCTGTGCAGCTGTTGTTCAGACATAAAAAATGGTTTGGATATTTCCCTTTTAAAGCTGTGTGCTCGGTGGAAAAATGGAAGCTCTCCGGCTGCCTGCGAGGGTCATGCGTGCACTTGAAATGGCTGCGAGGGGATGAGGCAAGCCGGTGCAGGAAACAAAGCTGAGCTTCAGAGAGCAGCGCTCTGGACAGGAAGCAGATACTTTGCACGGCAGTTCGTGTTTCAATACACAACCTGCGCGTTTGATGAGCTGGCGTTTGAGAAAAGGCTCTAACCGAAGCACGGTGCTCGCTTCTTCCAGCAGTGCGTGTCACACAGCGCGAGGGGAAAGTGCGCACACAATGATACACTGAAATAGTTAATGTGGTTGTTGTGTTGAGCTTTGCCTGTATATGGTGGAAGTGAGTGGAATGTTCAGATGGAATGCAGAGCAGAGCATGTTTATCTATGAGAGTGTTCCAGGGTTGTCAGTTGCAGAGATGTAAGCCCTGAGAGGATGCCGTGGGTGTCCTATGTCCCCATAACTTACCTGACACTAAGAACTGTATTTGAAGTAAAGAGTTAACAGTTCCTTTGGAGTTGTCAAGAGTCATTTGTGGCCAGTCAGAACTCAACAGTGTTCTAATGCAATTTGAGATGTCTTTTGTTGTTTGTTTCATATTATGGTTTAATCGAAATTACAAAATGGCCGGAATGTCCATATGATATAATAAATTGAAAAGGCAGGAAGTGACACACACATTGTTATCTGCGTGTCTCTGTACAGGAAGCTTCTTTCCCAATAGCATGTGGCTTGACACAAGGCCCTCAGGGAAAGGAGTCTACTGTGTCCTGCAAAAAGAAACAAGCGCGGAAATAAAGTCGCACATTGTGCTGATGAATAGGCTAGTGTATGCAGTACAGTGCACCTGGTCTGCGTGTGCGCGAGAGGGAGAGAATGAATGTGAACCGTATGAAGATATGCTGCGGGATTTCCACACCTGACCTGATTCCCGTCAGAGGGAACCAGCCCTGAAGAACATGCTCGGACTGGCCTATAGGGTGGGGCAGCTTTTTGGTCAGAGTGGGCCAGCTTGATGAGTTACTTCACTATGCGGACAATTGTTTTGACCATTGTTGCTGAATAAATGTTCTTTAAATTGCCCATTTTGCATCACATTTGATCAATCCCCCCACCCTTATTTACTATTCAAACAGTGTCACAAAAGGAGCGAAATGCCATTTGCAAATGGGGGCCCCTTTTTCATTGGTGCCCGAGATAATGTTATGACCCAGTGCGACCCTGCTGCATGACAATAAGATTATAGGTTTCTATGGGCAGTTGCTAAGGGAGTAAGAATCTGGTTGGATCGCACATTAGTCCTTACACTTAGGGGTCACGCCAACAACCACATAACCAGCATTGGCAAAGCCAACATTTTGGGGTTTTATGTAGGCAAGATATAGGAGTTTGCCATGCGCTGCCACGAGAATACTACCTGGCCATAAAATGTCAAAAACAGGAAATGGCCTATTTGCCTGGGCATATGCTGCTTTGATATCTATACACAAGTCACAACTGCAGACTTTGTCAATGCTTGGTTTTAACGCGACATCAGGGCAAAGAACACATCTAATTGAAGTGACTGAAGGCCACTACAAAACAATACATTATTATAACTTCAGTCCTGCACTTAGAACTACAATTAAGCCATTCCAGCAGGCTGCTTAGAAATAACAGTGGCAGGCCAAAGCGTGATGTTACTTCTTGACAGAGCCAAATCAGAGATCCCAGCAGGATGGGGGTTGGGCAGGGAGGGGCAAGTGTTAGTCGGAAGGACCACAGCGACTACCATGGGCAATCAATGGGTTGGTAAATAACAAAACACCCACAAGCTGCGTGCCCCTCCTCACAGGTCATCTCTCCGATAGCTATACAGCAATGCAAACGTTTTGGCTTACAGGCGATACGTAAGCCCCACCTAATAGGCAAACGTCAAAATGACTTTAATACACCAGCAGCAGGTTCCGAAGGTGAACACCTACAGAGCCTACGAAAGGGCCACGGGTGGGAGTGTGCGGATGTTCCTTCAGCATCACTCAAATGGCATCTGCTACAGAAGTCCCAAGGTCTTGGATAAACGATTCTTTCTTTCCACAGTAGCGAGGAAGGAGGGGTGAGAGGTGGGGCCTGGAGGCTCGGAGGTGCCACAAAGCCTTCCCTCCATCTCATCCTTTCATTAAAGCAGCATCTGTTCCAGTCACCAGGCGGCAGATCCAAATGGATTATGAATTCTATGCACACTAATAAACCGCTTTCTGGGGGTCCGCCTTCTTTCAACAAATGTCTTGAACATGCAGATTAGTTTAACAGGTATACATGCATTTTACAAACCTACCAATCAAGTTGAAAGATGCACTGGAACAAATATTCTGTCAATTTTACTCCTATCAAGCCTACCCTCAAGTCTACGAACATACTTTAGGGTCATTTGCTACAAAGTGATGCCACACATTAAATGGCACAAATGAGTTTGATGTAGTTAGTAAATGTGCTCTTGCTTCGTTTATAAACATCCATGACATCCCCGCCCATGTTGCCCTTCTCACCGTATAAATGTAATATAAAAGTATTAATAGCTCAGTGGGTTAATGCATCTGATTTTGAAATCTGAAATATGTGCAAGTTCCAGTTTCGTTTCCATCAGGGCCAACACATACTTTCACGAGAATGAGCACCACTCAGTTGGGTGGTAGGCCCATCCGTTTTTCAAGACGCTATGGAATTGGGGGTCCTATGCCATGTCACTGCACTGGAAGCTCACCACTTCCATACTGTGATCTTTCTATGTGGTGGGCAGACCCCATACCCTCTGTCTGTTATACCATCTTCCCCTTGTGCTGTTCTGTGGCAGGGGGGCTGTCCTCATATCTACCCATTTATGCCACCTGCAGTGTAGCGGCCAGCCCTACCTACCTGCTGTGGTGAGCCGTCCCACGGTGGCATGGGGAAACCGAATTAGGCAGGTTATACCATCCTATCTTTTCTTGAAAGTACCAAAGAGATGGGGAATGGTGAGAAAGGTGGGATCCAACATCTGGGTGCACACCCCAACCTCTTTGTGGAGAAACCAAAAATAGGGCTCAGATGAGGCACAAGCGGGAGTATTCAGCAGGGTAGCAGCAGGAGATGAACTGTGAAAAAAAGTCCTGGAAATCCGGGTCTTTGAACATGTGGTCAAATCACCTCAACCAGCGGTTCCTAGTGATTGCATCGAATGCCTTAGCATCTAAAATAAAAACAACGAAACATAAGCATCTAATGCATTTTTTTAAAAACATTTTTTAATGGGGGTTCCCCGAACCTCTGTTTTTTTACCCCTTAAAACACATTATGCTTAAAATAAAACTTTTACCCTTGAAAAAAATGCATTTGACGCTTTTCTTCCGATGCATTTATTCGATACTTTTGGCATTCAATGCTGTGTATTCGATACACTGGCTGGAAACCCACCCAGCCATGGCTTGGGAAGCCCACTCACATCATACACCTGAAAACCAGCTATAACCGTGCAATCTGCAGGACACATGTTTTATTAACACGGGGATGATAGCTGGGTGGGTTGAAGTGTCTGTTCAGGGTGCAAGAGGCTTTGGTGCAACTAGTTATGGGAAAGTAAATACCTTCAGGCACATACAAAATACAAGTATGTTCAAAATAGGTATTGAAGTGTTTAATGATGGTTTTTTGGTTGTCTCTGATCATAACACGATCAGGCAGATTGCTGAGTTGGCCTGTGCGCACTATCTCGCTCTGTCTTGCCTGCGTGCAATGTGACTTTCTCTCTCTCTCCCCGCATGCGCTGTTGCGCTCTCTCGCTCTAACCCATGCGTGCTGTCTCATTCTCCCCCAGTTCACGCGGTCGCTCGCTCCCTGCACGTGCTGTTGCTCTCTGTCGGGAACTCTTGAAGAGATCTTCATATTCTGTCTTTACCAACTGTCAGCCCTTACTTTTTTCTGTCATCCTTCCCCTCATATTCTCTTTTTCTCTTACTCTCTCACCCTTTCTTGCGCATATTTCCGCTTGCTCATCATCGGCAGCCTGCATCAATGGCTTCCTCCACTACTCACTTGCCCCTTCTCATTCCATTGCACACCTGCACACCTTATCGCAGCCTCCTTTTAAACTTTGCAGTCTTCTCCTTGCACCCTGGTGCCCATAAATGCAAAATTCAAAGACCAGTACCAAACCAATAACGAAGAAAAAAATATTTGCAGTTTTCATAATAACCACTAGATGGTAAACTTAAACCATTGTTTATAAATCGAACTTGTGTGCCGGCGTTTCGGTGAGACGCGTTTTGCGAAGGTCCCTTTTCGGAGTGCGCTGTTGGGCGCAAGGACAAGTCAGCGCCCCAATATTACTTATATATTGTCATCCTAAAAATGAATTAATGCAGTTGTTTTTCTGTCAGTCTATTTAAGTAAAGCACTATGCGCTCAGTAAATAGTGCTGTACTTTAACTGAATGTCCCATTCAGAAATAGCTTGCTTTGTCTGCATGTCACGTATGCTGCCAACATACAACCATGCAGCACGCAGCAACCTATTTGTGAATGGAGCGATCAGTTAAAGCACAGCTCAAATTACTGAACGTGTAGCGTTTTCCTTAAATATATTGTCAGTATAGAATAACAATATAATTAAGGAAACAAAAACATATGTGGTGTTCTCTACTTTAAGAAGTCGTGTCATGATGCGCTCTCAATAAAAGGAGCTCCAGCTGGCACGTGCAGCACTACGATGGCAGACTACCTGCGTGCAAACTCTGTCTCTGTGTCCGATTATTGTATGCAGGTAAATGCCGTGTGATCAAGTCCCAGCAGCCCTATTTAGGTTTGGGGTGTCCCATGACCTGTGGGGGCTACATGGGCGCCCCCAGGTCACTGTCCAGCTGTGTGATCACAGCCAATGTTTGAGCCTGGGTCCCCCCCTTGTCTGCTGTGGAACCACAGCCATTGGAGTACCTGCTGGGTACCCCGAGCCCTGATCGGGACGACCCGTGTGCCCACGGACCACCCTATAACATCGGCGACGAGGGGTCCGACCCCTGCTGTGGGAGGCTTCCACAGCGCTCTGTGATAGGCGCTGCTTAAGGAAAACAAAAATAATTTTGGTTTTGCTCCTTGACCGGACCTTCAAAGAGTGCCTGCCGCTCCTCCTGGTGCTCCCAGGAGTGTGTTGCTCTCCGTGGTCAGCGCTTTGAAAGAATAACAAAAATAACGGAAAGGAGGGCAGACTGTTGTGGTTATGAACGGGACGCGCGACACATGGCCCAGTGAAATTAAACACAGACGAGGAGCTCCGCTACAACACGTCTTCTTTATTTGAATAACAACTTGAACTCCCCTTTCCTCGGCCCCTCCCGCATCACTTCCCTTCCCCGCGTCATTTCCCCTCCAACTCCTGCCTCCCGTCCCCATGGCGACATCAACCTGACACCCCCGCCCCATTTTAAACAATGACCAGACTCTTCACAACAGGTGACGGTCTGGTGGTCCCTTAGTTCATTTCCTCGATCCACCAGCGAGGTTTATTCCGGGCTCTCTGCGGGCATGCACAAATGCTTGCTGGAGACTGTCCATTATCCTCATCCTCTTTCACTACATCCTGGTCAGACTCTTCCGAATCCCACTGATCCCCTAGATACGGGTCATCCGATTTGTAGTACAAATGGGCTTGCACCCTCCCTCTCAGGCACCTGGTGCCCATCTGTGGAAGTTCCTTGAAGTGAGAAGAGTTCCGGGTTACTGACCCCTCTGACCTTGTGCAGTGATCATGGAACCCTTCTTCTGGGTGACGAGTAGGGGTTCATTGTGAAACGGTGAGGTGTGTGTGTCATGGGCTGCCGGACGGCTACTACATCTCCTACCTCTATCTGAGGCACTTGTGCTCGCCGGCGAGTGTCTGCATATTCCTTCATTCTGGTCTTCGCTGCTGCGTCCTGCTCCCGCACCTCTGGGTCTAGGGCAGGAGGTGGGCTGATTGTATCCATCTGGGGAATTTGCGTTTGTGTATTCCGTCCAAACATTAGTTCTGCCGTGGTCTTCGTCGTGGTGCTGTGGGGTGTCCCCCGGTAGTCTCTCATGAGTTGGTTTAACACTTGTTCGGATGGCTGTCCTGTTAGCCTCGCAATTTGTAGTGCTCTCTTGAGATTCGCTATGAAGAGCTCAATCATCCCATTGGCTTGGGGTCAGGGGGGGGTGGGTGATCTTCCGATGGTGAAACCCTAGCTATTCAGCGAACTGGTTAAACTGATGCCCACAGAATGGGGGTCCATTGTCTTTGAGTACCTTCGGCACTCCATAGGCTGAGAACATATGGTCCAAAGCATCCAAAGCGGGGATGACATGGTGAGCCACCGTTGAAGATATTAGCTGAAGATATTAGCTGAACGGCT
The DNA here is from genome assembly GCF_040938575.1 of Ambystoma mexicanum. Classification (NCBI taxonomy): domain Eukaryota; kingdom Metazoa; phylum Chordata; class Amphibia; order Caudata; family Ambystomatidae; genus Ambystoma; species Ambystoma mexicanum. The sequence continues at coordinate 671,772,580 of NC_090936.1, forward strand.
GACATGACCAGTGGCTCTGGGTGCCGGTTTGGGGTGATGAGACAGCATGTGGAACACGCTTTCAGTGCTGGCTCTACCATGGTGTCCATGTGGGAAACCACACTTTCTGGCGGAGCATGCGTTTGGTGGATACCATGCCCCGGTGGTTCTCATGGGCTAGTGTGATGACTTTCTCTCTCATGGCTGCTGGTATTACTAACTTGCAGTCTTTCAATAGTAAATGATCTTCGGACAATGCCAGCTCATCTTTCACTTGTATCAGGCGCTCCACATCCTCTCTTACTTTGTATCCTTCGGCTCTCCCTCTCTCCTTGGCTCTTCGTCATAGTCCCGACTCGAGTCGCTTGCATATGATGCGACATGCTAGGTCACTTTCAGTCTCTCTTGCGAGTGTTTCCGTATTTACTCCCTCTGGAGTGGTCTGATGGATGAGATATCTGAGATACCTATCGGCTACTGTGGGTTCGGGTGCGCACCCGTCCCGTGGTCTTCTAGACAGGAAGTCTGCCTGGTTTTCTCCTTTTCCCGGCCTGTGTACGATTTCAAATGCATAGTCTTGTAGGCGCAGGCCCCATCGCGCAATCCGAGGTGGCATCTTTGCCTGGGGGTTTCCATATAGGAATAGCAGGGCTTGGTGGTCCGTTATGAGTCGTAATGGCTTCCCATATAGGAAAAGGTGAAAGTGCTCGCACGCCCACACATCAGCAAGACCCTCCTCTGCCTGAGAGAGTATGCCTGCTCGGTGGTGGACAGGCTCCTGCTGGCATAGGCCACGATGTGCTTCTGCGACGGATCCTTCAACCTGTGCAAGAATGGCTCCCAGACCTGCGGGGCTGGCATCTACTGTTAGTTCGGTCTTTCTACTGGGGTCGTAGTATGCCATGTTTTCTGCTTTCGCGACCCTTTCTCTTATGATTTCGAATGCTTTCTGGCACTCGTCGGACCATTTGAAGGTCACATCTTGATGCGTTAAAAGTCTTAGTGGCTCGCTGACAGACACAAAGTCCTGAATGTATCGATTGCAATAACTGGCTAGGCCCAAGAAAGACCGCAGTTCTGACACGTTGGCTGGGGCAGAGGCTTCATTTAGTGCCGCTACCTTCTCGGGGTCTGGGGTCATTCCTGATTCCGAGAAGGCGTGTCTGAAGAACTTTAGGGTACCTTTTTTCGAAATTCACACTTGTCCCTGTTCAAGGTGAGGTTGGCATCATTCAGGGCTTTGCAGACTTTCATCAGGGTTTCGTCATGCTTGTTTACGTCAGTTTGAACTATAAGTATGTCGTCACTATAGTTGAGAGAGTGGGGTGTGTTTGATGACACCCCAAAGCTCAGTGTCTTGTACCTAAAAAAACCGATGTGGGTGACAAATGTGATGTTCCTACTCTCGGGGCTCAGAACCAGTTGATGATACCCTTTTCTGCAAGTTGAGTTTAGAAAATACCTTTGCCCCATTCAGCAAGTGAATCATGTCCGTGATGCGGGGTGTCTCTCCCGCCAGATGGCTTGATTTGGGTGCATGTCTACACACAGTCTTATGGCCTCAGATGCTTTTTTAGGAACTGGGACTATTGGGGACACCCACGTGGTAGGGCCCGTGGCATGTTCAATAATGTCCTGTTCTAGAAGTTTGTGGAGCTCGTGTTGACTGGAATCCCATGGCAGTGTTGGGCCACGGGGCGTATGGAGTCGTCCACATGGGGCTTGACTAGCCTGTTTTTTAGTTTTTAGTTTGCAGATTCCTTTAAATATCCGGGGGTATAGGTTGTTGAACATTTCGACCGGGTCAATGTATTTGTGGACCATTATGTTGTATACGATGTGAATTGGCACCATGTCGGAGGCCGTCTTGAAGCTTAGGACACAGCCGCTGTCCGTTTCCGTGGCTAGGACGTGTATTGGTATTGTCATCTCATGTCCTTTGTAGCGGCAGAGCCCACTAAATTGTCCCAGACACTTTAAGGGGGTCTTGGCCACGTAGGCGTAGCTTGGGCTTCCGAGTTAGGTCGGCATATGCTTCTCACCACGTTTACCGTGGCTCCTGTGTCTATGAGAAACTCTGTCGGCCTCTCATTCATCATTCAGTTTGATGAGTGTTGGGCTGTAGGCTGTTGCCGGGGGTTTCCTAGGGCATATATGTAGGCCCTTTTCTTCTGGTCACTCCCTGATGAGCTGGGGTAGGAGTCAGTGGGGGATTGTTCCACCAGATATCCACGTGGCGTCTCGACCTGTGCTCGGCCTTGCGCGCATTACAAATCTTTTTCTTTCTCTTCTCTCTCTCTTCTGCCGATCCTCCCCGGAATCTCTATCTCGGGTGTCTACAGGAGGCTGAATAGGGGTTTTCTGAGTGCTTGGGGCTGGGGCGTTGTTTGATGACCCTGTGGGCTTTGGGTCGGGATGGATTATCTCTGGGCCTGTCTCTCCTCCCGGTCTCTGAATAGTCTGTATATGGCCTTGAAGTGCCCTTCTTCGCCACATGAGGCACAGCGTTGTCCTACTGTGGGGCATGTTCCGTCATGTGGATATTCAAACCCACATTTGTAGCAGAAGAGCTCTTCGGCTTTTCTTTCCAGTTGGAGTCTGTGCAAGTTTTCTCCCGGGTTGGTGTTTGCAAAGCTCTCCACTTGGGAGTCAATGGCCCTTTCGACTATTGCTAGCGCCAGTATTTCCTCCAGTTACAGGATTTTTGAAGCAGTTTTCCGCGGAATGCTTGTGTGTCACACCCCGAGATGATTTGTGATCTCAGCACCTCTGTGTTTAAATAATTTGCGAAGTTGCAGTGTTTTAGTTTGGTGCGCAATCGCATTACATAGGCATCCATTGTTTCACCTTTCGCCTGTTTGGTGCTGTGGAACAGGTGTCTTTCATAATCCACTTTAGTATGTGGCGCAAAGTATGCAGCCAGTGCGTCTTTGAGGTCTTGAATGGAGTCTATGGAGTCTGGGGGCATTTCATCGATGATATCAGACCAGCAGACCAAACTGCCAATTTTAGTAGGCAAATTTGCCTGGGGTCGGCGATTGGCCCTGTGGCTCCCATGTACAGATCAAAGTCTCTAATCCACTTGGTCCATCTGGGACCCATGTTGCTGGTGTCAGTTATGTCGAATGCGCCTGGCATCTGGGCCGCAGGCGTATCTGACAGGTGAAAAGGCACGTGGTCTGGTACTTGCATGGCTGGAGCTGTGGGCCCCATTACCCTGAGCCTGAGCTCCCTGCCCGCCGTCCTGGTCCGACATTTGTGCAATGTGGGGGTCACTTACTGTTGTCGGGTCTTCTTGGCTGCTTACTGCCTTCCACTCTTCTTGATGGCCGCCGCTGTGGCACAAACACCATCAGTTAGTTGCCCTTGTTGGGGGTCTTGTACTCTCCTTTCCACCCTTCTTTTGCAGGTCCTGGCTTCCCCTGCTGCGAGGGCTGAATGGCCGCCACCTGGCACGAGCACCATCCGCCTGTGGAGCAGTCCTTCGGGGGTCTCTGCAGCCTTTCAGTGTTCAGAGCTCCCTCTTCTGGTGAGCTCACGTGTGCGTGTGTCCTCCGGGGCCTTCGCCCTCCACGCAGTGCACGGGCTGTGTGCTTTTTTTTCTCACCACCGCGGGCCGTGTGCTGCAGAGGAGCGCGTCCGCTCTGGGTTTCCTCTGGGTCTGTGGTTGCCCCTTCCAGTGTCGGCAGTCACCGCTGCAGCCCGGGCCGCTTGAAATGTAAGCCCCGAGTCGAGCGGGCCCACGTCCTTGGGCTCTCTGCACTGGCGCAGCATGGGCTGTGGGCTCTTATGAGAGCGGACACTCGTCTCGGTCCGCCATCCTCGTCGCCATTGTTGTGGTTATGAATGGGCCACGCGACACATGGTGCAGTGAAATTAAACACAGACGTGGAGCTCTGTTACAACACGTCGTCTTTATTTCAATAACAACTTGAAATCCCCTTTCCCCGCCTGAACCTGCATCACTTCCCTTCCCCGCGCCATTTCCCCTCCCACTCCGCCTCCCATCCCCATGGCGACATCAACGTGACGGACACATTGGCACCGTGCTCGGCCGGCAGAGGCTAATCCCTGAGGTGAGCAGCAGCTCCGGTCGTGCGGCGATCTATGCCTTGTACACAGCCCCTTCTCTATGTTCAGGGCTGAGAGGGCGGTGAATAAAGCAGTGCTCCATGGTCAGAGCTTTCAAAAAGAAGAAATAAAAGGAAGAAGGTGCGGCACTCTCCAGACCGAAGCTGCAAGAAGAGACCCTAGCTCTCTCGGGCTGCAACGGTGGTGTTTGGGTGCAAGGCGCAAACAGGAAAAAGTATGTGCCCTGTGCTCCTTGAAGGAACTCTAAGGAACTCATGGTGGAAACAGTAAAGACAGACACAAGTGATAACAATTCAAAGGTGTTTAAACTGTATAGGTAGGAAAAATGCATAATCTAAACCTAAATCTAAGATGGGAGCAAGTTACATCCATCAAATAATAAGCCAGTCCTAGTGGCGTCTTGTCAAATAAAAGGCCTTCAACTAAAAAAAAAACGATTGCCAATCCTTACAACTATATACAAAAATAGTGTGGGATAGGGTTCATAGGAAAGAAAGAAGTGTTCACAAAATGAGGATGTGTTGGCCGGGGTCTCCCTTCCCCACGTTTTCAGCATGTGACAAGGTGGGACTCCTGACCACAGCACACTCTCGGGCTTTCCCAGGTTCTTTTCTCAGGTATCAGGATCTTCAGTGGATAAGTCTCTTTTATACATAAAAAGTCTCTTCCTTCGAGGACCTGATGTGTTCAAAACAACCAAACAAAAAGTTACTTTCCGTATGTACATTGGGTGATGACCTTTCACCCCTGTACCCCCTCTTCGGTTTCAGACCATTCTCGAATGTAAGCCTCCCTCTGGCGGGTTCACTATGGCTTTTTCCTAAACAACTACACCGGTTTCATTCACAAGTCTTAATGTCCTTTCAGACAATCCACTGTGGACATCCCTCTGTCAGGCTCACTCTTGTCAAACAAGGTTCATTGGGGCATCATACTTTGCCGTTCTGCAGGCATACCTCCTACCGAATCACATTTGCCAGCCCCAAAGTTCCTTCTACATTCGCACTATGTGGGATTCACTTCCCTTTGTTTTCAATTACTTGTCGGTCAAAGACTTTCGACTGTACAGGGGGCTTTGCTAGACACCTGTATGACCACTTTGACCTTTTCCTTGCGGCTCTCCTAAGGCCTTCTGGTATCGGTAGTTTTAACAATAGGGGAATCAACCAGAGTGTCTCGAGTATGCAAACATGTGATGCCGAAACCCTCTCCAGTTGGTTTTCCCCGGAGGTGTTAACAGTTCTTTGAATTTCCCTTAATTTGCCACTCGCAACTTTCATTCAACACAGTTCGGTTTCTTATCGGTTCTCCTTTCAACTCACCGGCTGTGATGAACCACTTGTCTTTTCTTGTCTTTGGAGTCAAGGATGCTACCACGGTAGCAAGTGTCTCTCTCTCTCCCTGTCCTAGTTATCGGTGTAGGAGGGCTCCTTCTACCGTTGACATCTGCTGTAAAACATGCTGGCTATTTTACACGGTCTTAGGATTCCTTTCACAAAGGCTTAGTGGTCTGGCTCAAAAAGGGCACGGTCACTTCTCTCTTTGTCACCCCTTCGTGTCTCGCCGCCCTTCTCCTCCTCTTGAACTGCTGACCTGTGATAGCTATCTTATTGTGTGGTCTGCCTTGTTCATAATGTGTTCTCGTGCTTCACCTTTTATCCCTGTGGGGAAGGGAAAGGGCAGTCAGGTGTTTGTGGTTCCGATCAATTGCCTGACTTTGCCTGACCCTGGTGTTCAGATATGTCAGGTAAACGACTCTGGTGTTAGTCCGTTGTCTTTCGTGTCGTGAGAAAATGTTTGTGTCGGGAAACGGGTTCGGGGGTAGAGTTTGAGTATTTTATGTGGTAGGATGGGGAAAACATGTCATAAGAAGGGGAATACCGCATCTCACCCATTGCTGTCCCACTTCCACTCCCCATGGACCACCCAGGTGATCCTCCCGCACTGGTCCACCCCCCATCCAATAGCGTCTGCCGTGTCCTGGCCGCCTGGATGACAGATCCCCGGGGACTAGTCAGGGAGACACCTTCAGGTTTCTCACATAACTAAAATAAAAAATAAAAAAAAGGGCTGGGGGAAGTGTTCCCTGTACAGTCTATGTATGGACCTAAATAAATGAAAAAGTGTATATTTATTGCTGCACCCAGTGTTGGGAGCTGTTATGAGGGCACAGCTCCTGCCTGGGAGAGAAATGGTGTGTACTTTAGTAGATCGGCACTAATGGCGCTATGAGCTCTGGCATTGGAGCTTTTGAACAGGAAAATAATGAGAAAGCAAGCACTTTGCTCTGGGATCAGAGTTCAAGAGGAAGATGCTCAGAAACTGCAAGGCGAGGCAGTTTCAGTCATCACAGAACTTCATGCCCATGATCACCCATGACCATGAGCAGTTCAGGCTAAGGTCAGCAAGCAGGACGAAGGAGAGAGCCTGGATGCATTCCATGGAATGCTGAGGCGCATTGCATTATCCTGTGCATTGGGCAACAATGAGGATGATGAGATCAGGCAACAAGTAATCTTTGACTGCAGCTCGGCCAAATTGAGGAGGAAGGTCCTGTGAAGGCATCTTAAAGCAAGACACATACAGCAGATTCAAAGTTCAGATAAAAAAAGTCTTTAACTTAAATGTCAGGATGGTGTAAGGCCTAACTTGCCCTATACTAAGGTGGGATTTCCCTACCTAAATAAACTAAGGATAGTCCGAGTCAGTAAGTTTGCCTTAAAAGTCTGTCTGTGTCCAAAACCTATACTTCCCATGGCAACTAAAGGTAAACAATGTGTAGGGATGTCAGCAACCAAAGAAACTGTGTTCAAACTAAAGTTCTGAGCTTCTTCCAGCTGCAAGCATACTCTTTGCTCCCTTTTGCCAAGTTCAAGACAGCTTCAACAAAAGGGTCTCAGGGTTCCCTTCCCCCAAGTTCAACACAGTTCTTTAGGCATTGAATTCACAACCTCATCAACTTGTTTAGTTTGCCTTTTCTTTCCATCACTTTTCCATCACTTGAACAACATAAGCCAACCAGCTTCAGCCTCTTCACTTCTCTTTGTTTACACCAAGGAAGGGTTCCTAGGTCTAGGGGCAGTTGTTGGACCACCCATCACAGGGCACGCAACCAATAAACCTTGGCACTTTACAACATGTCATTCTTTCTCATAGGTCTTCATTGACAACAGAGATTTCCTTTCTGCATCTGTGCTATAACTCCACTTGTATTTCTGTTTCACTTTACTGGCTGCTTGCCTTGATCAACGTGTGGCACACACACTTTCCTTGATAGTATTTATCCTGTTTACCACCTTGCTTTCACACTGTCTAATAGGGTTTTGCTTTTTGCTCTTTTCACTTTAATTCAGCATTGAAAATGTATTCAGTGCTTTTCAACTTGTTCGGTATTCAATAGTTCCATTGAGCAGCATTCAAACCTAATTACTTGCTTGGCACTTCGTTCAGTATTCAATAATTCACCCTTCAGTCTCCAGACCCCTTTGGCGTACATTCTTGGTTGTGTGGCATTGTACGCAACCCACACCATGCCCCTGCAACGCACCGGGCTGAGTGAACCTTCCCTGTCGCTCACCAGTGTGCGGCTGCTTCTCCGGGGTCAATGGTCTCACTTCTGGGTTCTCGCTTTCTCCTCTCTCACTCCTGAGGAGCTCCAGTGGGCAGTGCTCACCCGCACCAGTTGTTCCTGCAGCGGTCAGCAGTGTCTCTATTCCCCACTCCCAAAGAGAAACACAAGGCAACAGGCTTCACAAAACTCCAGACCCTCTTGTGGCCCGCAATGGCCTTGGTGTCTTCCTGGCTTCTCTGCTGTTGGAGTACATTTCACCGGCCCATACTCTGCCCGCTCGACCTCTGATGGCCGCACTCTCTGGACCAACTGGTTCCCTTCTTTGCTGCTTCTGACTCTTTACACACCTGTAACCATTTAACTCGTTTCAGATGTGAACACTTGGTTTCACTTGCCTGACCATAGTTATAGGGACATACCTGACCCTTACAGCAGTCCTAAGGCGGCAGCCTCCTCATCTCAGTACCAGAGTGGTGAAATGACCCGTTAGTTGTCATTACTCTTAGTCTCTTTCTCATCCCAGTACTATAATGGTCTGAATGAGGAAAAATGAGTAGAAATGTTTTACAACAGCCTATAAAAGGGAGGGGGAGGGTAAGGTTGGTTCTCACAAAGAAAAGGGAGGATATGTCTCGCCTGCAAATATCCTCGCCCCAAAGCCCAAGGACCCTCCACCCAGGTGATCCACCCTCGCATCTCCAGCCCCAGGGTGAGGATCTGTTAGGGAGAATTCTCATAAATGGCTAATTTCCCTTACTATTGAGTCCCTCAGCAGCTTTGCTGGATTTCTAGGATTTATTGTTTTCACCTGGTAAGAGTGAGAACCTTTTTCCCACTCTTGCATGTGTTTTGCCATGTGTGTTTTTACCATTTTGTGTGCTCTTGGGCTCTGGAGCCTCATCTACTCCATGAGCAGCACTTTTTTTGTGTGTTGCACAGCACCTTCAGTGCAGTGACACAGGGTTGTCTTTTAGACTTCCCACTGACTCCATTTTTCTCGGGCTGACTACTGTCCCCCAGAAACATGTAAAGTTGCCATTAACTTTATGTATTCTCTTTAAACCACAGACCAAGTACACCCCATCTTACATGAAGTATTGGAAAGGGTCAATTATTATACCTTTTTGTTTGCGCCTCTTGGAGCCTTGTTTCACTCCCTTAATATTAATTAAGACTTGGCTGGTGGCAGTGGTAACTACCCTAACTTTCTTACCGCGATTATAGTAAATAAACGTGGTATTATTATAGGCTATTATCTTAGCCTCGAACATAAACCCGCTTGACCAAATACATTTTATTTTTGCTCCGGCTGGGTTTTTTCGCCATTTCTTTTTGTTAAAGTCTTTCTCGTGTTATTCTCTGCACGCCAAACCGGGGATGATTCCTTTGTTTGCCGTCTTTTGGCAGGCTTCTGCACATAAGCCCTCCTTAAGGCACCTGATAATCTAGGTAGGCAGGATGTGAGGGAGGGATCTTCGGACCTCTGCCACGGGCTCCCCTGGTAACCCAAGTTGCACTCTTGTCTGATTGGCTAAGGGGACTGACCTTGCCTGGTCAGTCACCCTGCTGTGTGATTGACAGCCAGGCTGTATGAATGGGGAAAACTGCATAAAAAGCAGGTCTCTGGGATTGGAAAGGGAGAGTCGCCACTGGAACGCAAGAACCAACGAGGCACTGGAAGAAGAGGACCCTACCACGACTGAACTGCCTGGTGAAGCCCTGCTGCAGGTCCGAATCTCCGAATCCGAAGACAGAGAAGATCCTCCAGGAAACTTCTTCCCTTGAGCTGGTGGGACCAACCAGTTTGCCCAAACTGCAAGCCAGGACCCCTCTGGTCTAATTCGCTGTACAGAGCTACAGTGGGCCAGATAGCCAGGAAGGTCGGACCCTGCTTGGGTTTTAAGAAGAGCATGTTTTATTAGTTGTTTGGCTTTGCTGCTGGCTTCTTCCCTGGGTGGCACATGACCCTCCAGTCTTCCTACTTCGTGTCAGTCCGACAGTCGCTTCAGAAACCGTGAGCCTGCAGGAACCACCAGGAACGTCCGCCGCAGCTACAGCTCCCTCTCTGTTTTAAGGTACTGTGCAAATCCGGTTGTGCGTTTCGTTCAACCGCGGTGAAAGTGCTTAAAATCTTTTGCCAATCCGAGGGCTTGTCCTTTTCTTCTCTTTGAACTAACTTTTCTACCAACCAACCTCGTCCGGAATCTGTGCCACAAACTTTACCGCAAACTACCCTGAACTGTGTGATCTTGAGCAAAAGATTTTTTCCCCATTGATTTTGGCCCCAAGCCTTTCCTAGGTGACCTCCTCACTGTAGTTTCTCTTGTTCAATTGCCCTGAGTACTTACCTGTTGGTTGTGCCTAATTTCTAATAACTTTGACTTTCCCTCCCTTTTAAATTGCTGGAGTGCCATTTTGCTCCCACTTTGTTTTGTGAGCTTAACTTGTCTGGAATTTAAGGGAAGTGGCGTGGTGTATTTATGATTGTGATTCTTAACCTGCTTAGAATAGTGAAATGATATACAACTGTTGAGTAAATAAATATATATTCTTTTATTTGGAGACCTTGAGTCAGTGTTTGCCTGAACCATAGTAATTGCAGTCCTTTGTGTAACTATTTGTACTGCTCACTTACTCTTGAGATAAGTCTGGCTGCTCCGCTACTGCTACCACTATAACTGTGTAGTACAGGCTTGTACCAAAGGTGAAATTGTACTGTCATTTGTAGTCTTAATTGTGTGTAGTGAACCCAAAGGGTACTGCATATAATTCTGCCTAATAGGATCCAAAAGCAATGGCCTTTCCATGGCCAACTGAGAAGAGTATCCAAGGGGAGTAGGTGTGAGGATACCCTCAGTTTTCTCAAAGTCCTCAAAGAGGCTGGTAAAACACTGGCGAGGATCCTGGAGATGGGCCCGTCCCATGAACTTGCAGAAGTAAGGTCTACCATGAACATGTCCATGCAGAGGGTGGCGCTGGAGGAAGTCTGCGCAGTAGGAAAAGTGCAGGGAAGCAAGGCCTTCAGGAACGGGGAGTGGCCTCGGAATGATGCTGGCATAGGAGGTGCCTCACTCTGCCCACAGTGTGGATGGGAACTGCTGCATGCACGTGAGTGCCTGGTTAAAGGACATGTGTGGGGGCGGTGGAAAGGCTGACCAACTTGCGAGGGTCTGTTGGGCTACATCAATGGCCACCCTGTTAGTCCCATCACCAGTCACCACCTCAAGGGAGTATACCCATCAAAGAGCTGGAAGGTGACTGCCCATAACATCTGTGGCTCAGCTGGCGCCACCAGAAGGAAGAGGGCACGTATGGCAAGAGGACGAGGGCGTTTTCTTCCTATTTTGTGCTTAGTAAGATGGTCAGGAGTGGAACCAGGAATCAGGGAAGGGCTGGAGTAAGACTCCACGGAGCTAAGTGTTTGATCCAGGGAACTATGATCACCAGTTAAGGATAGGACTAATGGGTGCCCGGACTGCAATGCATACACAGTGGTAATGTTAGTTCACTAGTCTGATGTTTATGGTTGTTTTCTTTGTTATGAAAAAGGATGAGTGTGGTGTTGCTTCCTTTAAAGGCATGGTGTAGTAAAAATGTATATTGTCCCTACGGGTCGGCCATGTTTTTTTAAGCCTAAGTGGCTCGATTTTAGAAAACTTTCCTATGGACCTTACCCGAGTTTTCGTCCATTAAACGCACGCGAAAACAAGCACCAGGGAGCCACCATTTTCTAATAATCCTATCTTTTCCCCCATCGCCCTGGCTGACCTGCTTTTGCGGCACTAAATCAATTCCCCCGCCCCTGAGCCTGTCATCAGCAGACTCGTACCGCCCATTTCCCAACGCCAAAGCACGTCTCGTGTCAACATTCGCTGCGCTTCAGCTAATGACGTTTCGCCATGGAAATGGCAGGACGCCTCTTTCTTCAATAAGTATAAACAGACCGTTTCACAACACACAGCAGCAGATTTTCGATTCCATTCCTCTCTCTGTGTTACTTAGAGTATTCTGTGACTCGTTTCAGTGCTCTGGTCAGCTACCTTCGCCGCTTGTAGCCCGTGTGAACACCTGTACCATCTCGGTAAATTACTTTACCCTGTTTACCACACAATGGCTACAATAATGCCCTACATGTACGAGCCCGAGTATACCGAGGAGGAACTACTGGAAAGGGAAGCACGCGAAAACGATGGGGATTCGGACGGCAGTTGGCAGGACGAATCAACAGATGAAGAGCCTGGGCCTAGTTGAATGGACGGCGTCTCCACCTGGTGCACATGCAATCGGTGCGAGCTAATGCCAACTGAGGACGAGAACTGCTGCTGCCGAGAAAACTCGGGATGCCTGGCCTACATTTCGGAAGGCGATCCATGGCGGCAATGCATCACCGAGCTGCCAGACTTCAGGGCAGCCTGCCTCACATGGGCCGTGTTCAGAATAATGATGGTGCTTATGCACAAACTTCGCGCAACTGTTCGTCCTCATAATCAGAGTAATGAGTAAGTATACTCTGCTTGTCATGCCACTCCTATTTCATGTTCTTCTACTATATCCAAAATGACATCTACATATCATTGTAACGCATGTAAGTCGTTCAATAGTGTGCATTGTCTAGATAGCATTTGTCCGTGCAGAATGCCATTAGTTACAAGAATCGTCATTGACAACAAACGTTTATTAAACTTATCTTGGTCATTTAAAAACAGTTTGTTTCATTCCTTTTCACAGGTGGTACAGGCTGGTGGCCTATCGTTCCTTTACATGGTGGCTCCACGGGAGGCTTGGACACCGCGTTCGAAGAGTGATACCCGCCTGTGCCGTTCGTGCCATTAGAGAAACGTTCCCAAGTGACAGCGGTCAGTACAGGGGATTTTCTCTCGCTGTGCTGCAACCTGACCTGTATAATCTTTAAAGTCTTATATTTTTGTGTCATGAAAATAAGATACAAAATAAAAAACCACATATATTTTAACAACGTTTGTTTCGATTTTTTAAATGAATCAAGTGTGTCTCCATTCAAGGATGGACATCAGACATCTGTGCTCCGAATGGGTGAAGGTCTGGTCGCTGTGAAGCAGGGTGGTCACTATCTATCTAAGCTAACATAACATATTCTCGATAATGCATACACTAAATAACACTTGTTCAAAGTCTTTCAGTAGGTTATGTCTCTATAAAAGTCACACATATATCTATACTAACAATTACCATTGGATTATACAGGCCTTAGGGTCTTGACCACTATAATACACCGGTTGAAGTGTGGGTCTGTGCTCACAAGAATCTCCGGTATGTGGCATTTGTTATTGATAAGCAACGATATACTATCATTGATATAAAGGCGATATACTATAGCGCGGTTCGCGCCAGTGGATGAGCGCTGGCATGGGGGGCTGTCAGGGGCGCGAAAGGCCAAGGTGCCAAACTACATGTATACTTCAAAAGGTGTCCCACGCCAAGGGGCCATTGTTCACATGGTCTCCTCAGACCCCGTGTCTCCAGGCAGGCCTCCCCTCAGGCAGGCCGCCCCCCTGCAATCCACATAAGTGTGTCTCCATTCAGCAGTCTTCCTGTGCCTTATCTGCACACCCCAGGCCCATCCATCCCACCCCCCCTGTATCAAAGGCGGTTCGCGCCGGTGGATGCGTGCTGGCATGGGGGGCTGTGACGGGCGCAAACGGCCAAGGTGCCAAACTACATGTACACTTCAAAAGGTGTCCCACGCCAAGGGGCCATTGTTCACATGGTTTCCTCAGACCCCGTGTCTCCATGCAGGCCTCCCCTTCAAGCAGGCCGCCCCCCTAATACCACTACATACATACGTCATTCATTCACAAACACACCCCAGTTGCTAATACTTTAAAAACCACTCGATATGTCTCATGAGAACATCTTTGTGCTTTGCAAGTCAACTCCTGAATGTGCTACCTGGGAACCACTGAGATCTATGCTAATCTGCTTGTCGTCGTGCTATCCGTGAACTTCTGTGACCGCTTCAAGCATACCCATCAGTGCGCTACCTGTGGCCATCCACCTATTCTCCCGCAACATACTGCTCTGCTTGCTGAATCCAACTGTTTGTTGGTCAAGGTAAGGCCATGTATCCTGGTCATATTTCGCAGATTTTTAAATTTCTATCTATTTGCGAGTAGAGTACCCAATAGTGCTATGTTCATTGGTCTCATTGCTATTGACTTGAATTTCCATTGCTATGCTATCAATAGATCTATTTATTTTCATCTGTGTCAATTGTCATCGAATTGCATCCTTTGGGGGTCCAGTCTATGATGTAAGCATGTTTCCTTCTCGTGCAATACAGAACATCCAAGGGATGAGTCACATGTTCAGTTTTTAGTCACATCATTTATACATTTCTGCAATTTAGGCAAATACTAAGTCGCACATAATGAACTGGTATAGTTCCTGCGACCAAAACAAACCTTGCATTGATCATTGTATGATTCATTTACTTTTGTATCAAATCTTTATTCTTGAAGATTGTATAATAATGTCGATATTCACTTTTCAGATTTATCAACAATGCCTGCCTGTTCGATTAGCAGTTGCCCTTCGAAGACCCATGCGAAATCTGAAGGCACTACAATGCATGAAAAAATGTATTCCCGAAAACTGTTGATCGAATAAGAGAATGATAGATATTGATATGATTGTATAGTTTTTTGAATAATGACATTTACCAATATATTCTTTTTCGATTTCATAACCCACAAACGCAATGTATATATATGGGAACAGGGAACTGTGCTGTATTGAGCATTTTACAAGTATTCTGTCGCCTTACATGGCTATTTTTAATATTGGCATTTCATTATCAATCATTAATTTACCTTTACAACTTCTTGACTATCCCTTGAATCTGAAGCAAGAACATTCTACATCCTTGACGTGGTCGCAGTTATCAACCACTTCTAGCACGTATCAGGTAATCTTTCTAGGCTAATCCGCTACAGACCTGTTTTATGCATGTCAAGTAATATTTTTATTTTATCATGTAATCAGTTTACCGAATGTTTGGTTCGTGCTTTCCAATTGATATACACCTTAGTTATCGTCCACTGGTGTTTGTTTTTGGTTATAATTAGTGTTATCCATACTAAGGCAAGTACTGTCTTTCAGGGAGATGCTGAAGCGTCCGCCACATCTACAACATTTCTAGATGTTCTTCAACAGCAGGAGGTATGGATACTGACAGCTCCATTGAGCATCATCATCAGAGCTGGAATTCTTGTCGTTTGATTGTTCTACACAAGGTTTCATTCGTGGTTAGCCGTTGATATGTACCTGTGCTGTCGACCCCAGGTGTGCGTTGTGTTTTCACTATTGTAATCCTCACTAATGCAAGTACTATGTTTCAGGCAGTTGATGGAGCGTCAACCCCTGCACTTGATGCAGAGCCTGACATTGAAGTAATTCCAGGGGAAGTGGAAGCGGGACCATGCGTATACGAATCGGCGCAACAGCTTTCGGAAGTGCGCACTACATTTGCAACATCCATAGATATTCTTCAGCAGCACGAGGTATGGATAATGACAGCTCCATCATGCGTGATCATATAACGTGATTCCATTTGCTATAGTTTCTTCCCTATTAACGCAAGTGCTGTGTTTCAGGGAGCCGACGAAGCTTCCACTACAATCACAACATCCAATTTAGATTATGCAGATGTAAAGGAATCGGAGAAATAAGTGGATGAAATGTGATCATATTTAGATTTTGCTGGATTCTTTTGGATAATGCATAATTTGCGGTTATCTCTTTATATGTACCTGTGCCGTCGACCCCAAGTGTGTGTTGTGTTTCCAATATTGAAAAGCATACTAATGCAAGTACTGTGTTTCAGGGAGATGCGGATGCCTCCTCTCCAATACAACCATTCATGGCAGTCCATGCAGAGCCAGAGGTATGGATACTGACAGTTCCATCGAAATAGATCATCACTGGTCGAATACTTGTCCTTTGATTGTTGCACACAATGTTTAAATCGTGTTTGGCTATTGAGATGTATCTGTGTGTTCGTCCTCACGTGTGTTTTATGCTAACAATATTTTGATACATAGTAATGAAAGTACTATGTTTCAGGGAGACGATGGAGCCTCATTCCGTGCTGTCTATGCGGATACAGAAAATATAGTCGCTGCAGCGCAAGAGGAAGGGAGGACATGCGGAAACGAATCGGAGCTACAGCGTGCAGATGTTGAAGGTTGAGTCAAAAATGTTGCAAAGAAAAAAAAACAAAAAAAGGTTAGTTACAAACAGTTCATAACTTTAAAAAAATGTTTGTGCTGGGGACTATTTTATGTTTTTTTCCAGTCAATTCTACTACACTCCATCTTGTGTTTAAACTGAACATCCCTTTTCCAATCTCTCCTCCAGTTACCTGTGGGTGTCAGAACTATACACACAGACAGTGAAACGAATGAGAGATGTGGCTTGCCAGACCGTGTACACTATGGAGGGACTATTAATTGAGGCGAGGCGTGTTCAGGCTCGAGATGCTCATGTCCAATGGCCAGAACATGAATTAACTGTGTTTGGAGACTACAGCAAAGTTGCATTGGACCATAGCTACAGTGCGACCGCACCACCACAAGAAGATGTTATTGAATGTATTGAAGATAGCTCTGAAGTAGTTGCAGATCAATTTACACAATCTACACCCGCCAAAAATTTGCCACCAAAAAACCTGTCGACATTGTCGTGTTCTCCCATCAATGTTGAAGTAATAGATGTCGAAATGACAGAGAATGAACCAGCCGCAGCATCTATAGACGCATCAGAACTTGATATCAGCGATATTACTTTCCAATGTGTTGAAATCTCCACAACGTCACAGGCTGAAAAAACGTTGACGCAGGATGACAGTCTAATGAAAGAGAGCAAATACATTGTATTCGACAGTTGTTTGATGGAAATTATAAGTATGCTGAAATGTGTGCATTCCATTAGAGGGAAAGTATGTGGGAAGCCATTGATTAATGTGACTCGTCAAATAAAAGGCAGTAACATCAAAATTAATGCCGCCTGTAGATTAAATCATAGGTTCTCATGGTCTGCACAACCGATGCTGGGGAAACTACCAGCAGGCAATCTACTGTGTGCAGCTGCATCACTTTTTAGTGGCTCCAGTTTTAGAAAGTTAGAGGCTTTCTTTCAGTTTGTGGGACTCCATTTCATTTCTAAAGCGCTGTACTACATATACCAACATGATTATCTGTTTCCGGCCATTAGTGATGCTTGGAAAATTGAACAATTGTCTCTAGCAAGTACATTCGAAGGCAAACGATCCAGGCTAGCCGGCGATGGACAGTGCGACAGCCCTGGATTTTCTGCCAAGTACTGCACCTACCACTTTCCGGACATGGATAGTAAGAAAATTGTGAGTTTGGTGGTCGTGCAGGTAACACAATGTACATCGTCAGTGGCCATGGAGAAACTAGGATTTATAAAATCAGTGGAATATCTACAATCAAGGGGAATGCACATCGACCTCAAAGCCACGGATAGACACGTATGAATTGCCAAGACAATGAGAGAGCAGTTCCCACATATTAAACATCAATTTGACGTATGGCATCTTGCTAAATCAATCAATAAGAAAATCTCGGCTGCAGGGAAAAAAAAAGGTTTTGAAAGTATTTTGCAGTGGTCACATTCTACCAACCATCTTTGGTGGAGCTCAAAAATTTGTGAGGGGTCAGTGGAAATACTACTTGAAAAATGGCGGTCACTGATGCACTACTGTACCAACGTTCACCTCTGGACAGCAAATGAACATTTCCACCAATGTGAACATGGCCCTTTGTCCCCAGAGGAGGCACGGAAGAAGAAGTGGTTGATTCCATCTTCACCGACACACGAAGCCATTGAGAAGATTGTTTTCGACAAAACTCTATCAAGAGATTTGAGAGGACTGACAGAATTCTGTCACACAGGAGATTTGGAGGTGTTCCACAATATGTGCCTAAAGTACAGGCCAAAGCGCTTGCATTTTAGCTTTCGGGGCATGAAACATCGCACTCTACTAGTGGTCTTGGCCCGTAACAGCAATGTCGGACGTGAACAATCTAGGACTAGGGGTAAAGTAAGGATGCCTTGCTACACTAAGGTGTTTTCAAAACGAAGTAAGCAATGGGTGATCAAACCAGTCTATGATGAAATGCAGTTTGACTTTGTGAAAGGCCTTATTGTTGCTGTGTTAGAGAAGCACAGATCTGGAATTTTGGACGTTTCTGTGCAGAGCAGTGATCCATTGCCACCGAACATTGCGACTGTGCCATGCCCACCCGAAGCACAGCTGATTGTGAAGTACAAATCCCGGTTTAAATAATTGCAATACGATTGTCTTTTTGTAAATAAATGTTATTGTACAGTGTACCTGTAAACCTAATCCCTACCTTCACCATTATGGGTGGCGAACGAGCTGGGTGTCATCTTTGAATTCTCTATATTCACCTCACATATGTGTATGTATATATTTTTCTCATGTCTCATCTCATGTAAATGTAAATGCTGCACACTGTTAACGGAGGGGAGGCTTGCGTATTGCAAATAATAAAACAAACAAACAATAAATCTCACTTTTAACTCAACTCCTGTGGTACTTTATACTTTCCCTGACCTTCCGCAAAAAATTAAATGTCTCAATTTGGGCTGCAAAGCTCGCAGAAAACGGGGACAAAATTGGGGCACTTAGAACGCGCCAGCCAAGCGGGCCGTGGCATTTGGGAGAGAAGCCAGTTCGCATATGCACATTGAGGCGCACTACATAGACGGATTCTAAACTTCAAGTTCTCACAGATGCCTATACTACGTGATGTTGCAAATAAAGAATGCGAAGGTCAGCGCCCAGATGAGGCCCACAAGTCGCACTGGAAGTATAAGGGTCTATTGTTTTTTGACCTTGAGACAGGGACCATGCCGAAAGAACTACATTTGAAGGGAGTGCGCAATAACGTAAGAGACGATAAGGCAGAAAATTCAGAAACTAGACCGAGTTTCATTTTAGTTCAGTATACGAAAAATCGTTGTCACGAGCACGGTCCGTTTTACAGACTGCATTACGAAGAGACACAATGGAAATTTCAAATATAATGTAAGTAAATCTTTACACGCTTTTATACCGGAATGAAGATTTAATGAGTGGATGCATGAATAAATGAATGAAGAGCTAGGAAAAGCAAGTAAAACGTGTTCATAGTGGGCACATGGGCATGCAGGTCCACTGGTCTCACCGATCTCGGTCCTTGGCCCATCCACTGTTTCCTGCACTGCCTACCTGCACTACGGGACTGTCTCTGTATCCTTCAGCCCCTTCTCCCAGCATTTACCTTGCACTTGCCACCAGCTGGCCCTATTATTTAATTTGTATTCAACTAACCATGTACAGCCCTTCCCCATGCGCGATCAGAAAGACACCTGGCCTAGTAGGATCATTGTCTGCCTGCACTTGTTCCCCACCTGCCTCGTCACGCCTAGAAACACTTGAGTATAGGCGCGTTACAAATGCCATATCATATATCATATCATTCCTCACGCATGTAGACTAACTGTCGTTTATCATTGTGTGTTTGCCTCGATTTATCTCGTTACTTTTCGCATTGATTTTAGAGACAAACATACTCCATTGAACTATCCTTGCAAGCAAATAGTTTCTGATCGGCCGTAATAAATAAAATTAGTAATATTAATGAAGTTCGGCTAGCGAGACTAATTATAATTTTTTTGTTTTCATAACAGGTATTTGATCCCATTCTGCCACTGCCATCTGTTTGAGACACCGGCGGATGGATTCTTCAGCAGACACCTGCAGCTTCGTGTCAACAACTGGAGCACGATCACCATATTATGGGACGATCGCCAAGGGCCCACATGCCCTTACGCTGTACTATTGGCTAGAAGCAACATATCAACCTTTAGGCTGGACTAGTGCCTAGTTGATGGAACAGCCTTGCGGTTCACCGTGCTTCCAAAGTGATTCTTTTTACGAAAATGAACACCCTGTGTACATAAAGGAACAGCGTGTGACTCAAGATGAAACGGAACAGTTATTGCGGATACAGATAAAAGAAAATAAATGGCTTTCGGAGTTCATATGGCAATTGCTGAATATTCTCTAAACATTGAATGTCAAATAAATGTACTTTACCAAATGTATCGTGTTGCCGTTTCATTTTAAAGTACAGTTTCATATTCCGAATTGTGGCGCGCTGTGTTGTGAGTTGATCTGTGTTGGTTTCCGTGTTCTGTGTGGAGTCGCGCAGAAGACGACTGGGCGCGTTTGCCTACGCAGCACAGTAACGTCACGGAGAGAGGCGGGGAATATGAATGTTTTGATAATGTCAGGCTCAGGGGCGGGGGAATTGATTTAGTGCCGCAAAAGCAGGTCAGCCAGGGCGATGGGGGAAAAGATAGGATTATCAGAAAATGGCGGCTCCCTGGTGCTTGTTTTCGCGTGCGTTTAATGGACGAAAACTCGGGTAAGGTCCCTAGGAAAGTTTTCTAAAATCGAGCCACTTAGGCTTAAAAAAACATGGCCGACCCGTAGGGACAATACAAATTTTTACTAGACTATGCCTTTAAGATGTCATGTCATGACATGCTCTCAATATAAGGAGCTTGAACCGGCAAGTGTGGAAGTACAGCAGAAGACTCCCTGCGTGGAAACTCTGTCTCTGTGCCTGATTATTGCATGCAAGTGGATGCTGTGTGACCAAGGCCCGGCAGG
The DNA here is from genome assembly GCF_040938575.1 of Ambystoma mexicanum. Taxonomy (NCBI): domain Eukaryota; kingdom Metazoa; phylum Chordata; class Amphibia; order Caudata; family Ambystomatidae; genus Ambystoma; species Ambystoma mexicanum. The sequence goes on from NC_090936.1 coordinate 671,792,967, forward strand.
CTGATTTCGGTTTGGGGTGACCCCCTATCTGTGGGTGCAACCTGGGTGCCCCCAGGTCAATGTCCAGCTGTGTGATCACAGTCAAGGTGAGCCTGGATGCCCCCGGCAACCGTTGTATGCCGTGTGACCACGGCCGTTGGAGAAACTGCTGGGTGCCCCCTGCTCTGATCGGGACTGCCCGTGTGCCCAAGGACCTCCCTATAACATCCCACGCTGATAGTGTGGCCAAGAGGGCAGGCCAAAAGGGGGCAAATGCACCACATCAAAACACTCTGCGCATAAAGGGCTGCACCAAAATGTCCAGCTTCGCTCTTCACCCTTTCAGTTCTAGAGCACACAAAAACATTTATCCCAAAGAGATGTGCCTGCCTTCTTTATCTGAAGATGTGACTTGCACTGTGTTCAGTGGGAAATGCTGCCCGACAGCCCCTACTCCACAAAGACCAGAAGCGGCTCTATCAAAATCCTCACTGGAATGCTTACCCCAGCAATAAGGCCCACGTTTCACCTTCAAGGATGGGTCAAAAGAACACTAGTACATGTGGTTAGGAGGATGAATGGGAAAAACAAAAGCAATACCGTGGGACATTTTCAGTAAATGCACACCTTTTCATTAGGACCACGTACCGATGCATTAATTTACCTGATAAATCAAGGATTTTGTATTTGTTTTCTTATTGACATCTGCTCCCAACAATACTAAACTTTCTGCCACAATGATATTGTTCTCGGCACACGCTTTCTCCAACAACTTGTTCTTTAAATCTTCATCGTACGTCATTTGAGCAAAACATCTGCAGCACAATGTTTTAAACTAAAAACAAAGAAATACAATGACAGGTATTATACAAAAACAGTCCTGCAGTACATCTAAAACAAATAGGCAGCATAGGAGAAAAGAGGTAATACTATACCTGCTGGTCCCTTTTTCCATTAAAACACATGGCTATCTGATAGAAGAGAACTGTATCAAAAGACTCGTGTTCCAGCAGATTAGAAAAGCTCTGGTATAAGCCAATCAGCGCCAAAGCAGTCCTGAACCCCTAAAGCGAGCACAGAAAGAATCACAATGAATTTAGAGAGCATAGCAAGAGACAATTGACAACCATAACTGTACAGGTCAAGTACAAGGCAGCATGTAAATCCTAAGCGAGTACAAGCAGAAGTCTGCACAGCGAAGGAGCTGTGCAAGGAAAACCATTGGATTCTGTTCTTGTTTTGCTTCGCAGTCGCGGTGCCTCATTTGGGGGAATTGAAGTGGGAATTACTGAAGAAATATAGCTGACTACCAGGTTAGCTTCTAGGCAATAAGGTGCACAGGCAAATGACAAAAGTGTGCCCCTTATGCATTTGCAGGTCACCCATATGACCAGTGGCGTATTTAGGCTTTCTTCTCCCCGAAGCCCAACCAAGTGCATGCGTCCCCTGCCCCAACTGTACTCCACCTTTGCCAGACTCTGCACCTTCAGATTCCAGCCCTTCCACAGACACTGGCCAAACTACACCCCTTCACTGCCATTTTGTCCTCCATTTTGGCTCCAATACAACATAAGGACGTTTTTAAGGCTGCAGGGATTAGAACGTAATTGCTTGCACTCTATCAATTCAAGCCTGTTATCTACTATGTTAGGTTAGTTGAAAGAGTGGTTTTTATTTTATTTTATTATTAATATGTTATAGTTCTGCCTGCCAAGATTTCTCCAGTGTGGAGAACATTTAACTGAAACCTTAAGAGAGCCCATCTACCTTGACTATCTAGAAATGTTATTAGGTACTTGGGCAGAGCCACACTTGATTTATCCAACCAAGAAAAGCTCCAATGCAATTTTGATGGTTGCATTCCATCAATAGTCCTGATCCAGTCTCTTTCATATAAAAAGCCTTTTAGTTTGTTGGATCAGGTCCTCCACTTTGCTTGGGATGTCCGCCAAAATATACTTCACTTTTCGAGTAAAACCTCTCAAGAAAAGGTTGGTTTGTCTCTTCTTCTATTAGAATGTCCAAATAAAGAGAATCAGCCCTTGGTAATTGTATCATCCTAAACAGTTGCAATACTCTCCACTCCATACTAGCCCTAAGAGAGTAGAGTCCTAACTCATACCAAAGGGTTATCGTGGGAAGAGAAGAGGGAAGGCCCAGAACTTTATTCCAGAGCCTACCCTCTAGAAGATCCCAATCCACATCACAAGCCTGAGATTTCACATCCTTGCCGTATGCCAGGGTTGGGATTACCTGACACTTGTAAAACTTCAGCAGTGGGATTATCGAGAATCTACAGAGAGTACTCCTTATATTTTCATCTGGCGGCCAGCTGAACGATCTTAGTTATCAGGTTGACCTCTACCCGTTTCTTATTAGGGAAAGCTGTTGATCTAAATCTCAAGTAGATGGATTCCTCCACTCGGTCAATGTTTTGGGATTCCAGTGACCATCTCATCCCCACCCCCTTCTTTTTTCTTGTTCCAAACCCTAGTACGCTGGTTTTAGCGGGCTTATCACTAGTTCGCTTTTGGCTGCATATCTACTCATGGTCCCCAACAGTTGCAGTATTTCTTTGGGAGCAAAGTCAAGCAACAGCACATCGTCTGCATAGTCCACCCAGCTGATTTTACACCTGCCAATTTTGGGGCTAGCAAATCCATGCTTATTCAGATCCTTACCCATGTCAACCATATAGAGAATGAAAAGGCTGGGAGCAAGCATGCACCCCTGCCTCACTCCCCTCTCCGTACATATTGGCTGAATAATATGTCCCTGATTATACAGTCTACCTTGGATCGTGGTATTCTCGTGTAAATGTATCAGAATCACCAGAAGCCCCGCAGGTATGCCCCATGTCTTTAACTTAGCCCAAAGGAGACTTCCATTTGTCATGTCAAAAGCCTTGCTCAGATCAATCATTGCAGTGTACAATGGTGGGGTACTAGCTTCTCATGCCTGATCTCTTAGCATATTCACTACCAATCCATTCATAGTAGTGTAAAGGCCTTTTCTAAAGCCAATTGGAGCTCTACCCAGTAGCCCACCACTCTTCAGCCAGGACTCGAATTCCAGCAACACCACTCCATCAAAGATCTTGCTATAAGCATCAAGAAGGGCAATCGGGCAGTTAGTTATTAGGATCCGCTTGATCGCCCTTCTTGAAAATAGGGATTATCACAGCAGATTTCCAGCTCCGACACTGTTTTCCAGGACATTCTCAGAAAGGGAAAATAGGATCACTGACCAAGCATCCGCCTCAGCCTTCAGGATAGCATTAGAGAGCCCATTGGGCCATGCCACCCTCAAACCCAATGCTTTTTAAATTAGTTTAGCTACCATGTCTCAAGACACACATTTCGCCTAAGGGGCCTCTAACGCTGGGCCCGGTACTTCATTGGTACTTCTACCAAAAAGCCATCTGTAGTGGTTCGTTCACAGATCTTCTGACACACACAGTTGCTTTGGCAGGACACTTGCAACACCCTATTTCCATTCACTATCGACCAAAAATTGCAAGCGTTTTTAGAGATCAGTGTTTCCAAAATCGGTTTGCTCTCTCTTTACAATTTCAGGGCTCTATTGTTTTTTTTTTTTTAATTAAAATGTATATGGTTTATGTTTTTAAACCTTACATTTGTACAATACTAAGATTCATTAAGTCGGGTGAAAAGAAAGAAAACAGGAAGAAGAAGAGAAAGAAGAAAAAAAAAAGAAAAATAGGGAATATATAGCTTATGTCAATAGTTGTGACTCAAGGTCCAACCAAAAACGAATAAAGGCAGTTATCTTTTTGTTGTTGCCAGTAAGAATGAGCGACCAGCGTTCTTCCGGATCCAGAGTTTTAGTGCCTTCAAATATAGGTGAGCGATTGCGAAGCGCTTATCTGCAAGTACGGTGCACTCCATCAAGAGATGGTAGAGAGTTTCGATGGTTTCCAATTCTGTGCAGAATCTGCAGTTCTGTATGCGAATCGTGGATTGTGTGTTGTTGCTGAATCGTGTTTGAATTCCAAGGACTTCCTGGGTCAGAAGAATGTTTAGTCTAAGTTGCAGAAATAGATCACGGATCATATGGTCTGGGAAGAGTTAAGATAAGGTGGCAGTTTGTTCAAAGCTCTGTCATCACCTGTACAATTCAACGTTAGTTTATACCTTTTTATTTCATTTTGTGTTGTTATCCAGTCCAGTCTTGCAATTTGGACTTTTGCTCGTTGGGGTCTATTGAGCAGGGTGTCCATGGATATGTCACTTGCAACTCGTTGGGCACTGATGTGGTCTTTCCATCTAATCAGTGCTCTAGCATTAATGTTACCAGGACTGGTTCACAGGATGACCCAAGCTGGAATCAGGTTGGTGTTAAGTACTTTCCTGAGCAGGTCGAGTTGTTTCCATCTTACTGAGGAATTCAGGGATTGCAGACCTAGTTCGAATCTAATATGCAAAGCTTGAACATAATTCGGAAGGGATAACACCTTTGTCCAGAAAATGTGTTCTAGTTTGTCCCAAATATCTGGGTGTAGGTTGATCATAGCCTCGCTACCGTATGTCAGAATTGGTGTCACTTTCTGTTTGTAGAACAGGATGATGGGTTTCAAAGAGAATTTCCCCAATTTTTTATGTAGTATCAGGCCTTGCCGTGCTAATGTTCTTGCTTTGGTTTTCAGATGGTCTGACCAGGGTTGTTCCACTTCGGATTTATTAATCCAAACCCCCAGGTACTTGATGGTTTGAACTGGATTTTTTTCGATGTTCAGAAACAAAGCTGGGATTTTCGCTCTTAAACCCATGGCACAGGCTAAAGTCATGACTGTTTTTCTTTTTAACATTTATTTCCAGTTCGTTGGTATCCATATACTCTATATTATTCAGTGCTGTTTGATGTCCTCTAGGTGTTTTAGCAAAAATGACAATGTCATCAGCGTAAAGAATTGATGCAACTGGTGTTGAATTCAATTTCGGTGGATTTGTTAATACAGAAGTCACTGATTCTTCAAAGCGAACGGACAGCCTTGTTTCAACCCGTGCCATGTGTTTATTGGGTGTGTTACCAGGCCAGTCTTACTCAGACGAATCTGAACTTCGGTGTTAGAATAGAGAAGCTTTATGGGTTCAATGATGTTGCTTGGACAACCCCATTTCATCAACTTATCCCATAACATCTTTCAATTAATTTTATCGAAAGCAAGATGTAAGTCGGTGAACGCAGCGTACATCTGGGTTTCTGTTTTTATTGTTTCATGCTTCAGTAGGTTTGGGATAAATAGATTTGTTGATGTCCCAACTTGCTTGACGAACCCTGTTTGCCTAATGGCTTGTCTCTTTGCTATTACTGCTCTATTTGCCTTATACCAATTTTGATATACAGCTACCATAGACTTCCTTTCCGTCTGGAAGGTGGTCATATCAAGGTCATACAGGACACTCAGATTTTTTCTAAAATCTTTTTTCCGGAGCCAAGTCGCTTCATGAAAAAGATATGTATTGCTAGATTTAGCTTTTGGCTCTTCTGTGAGAGGTTTATCTACGTCCCACAAGAGGGAAGTGAAACGCTCAGGCAGACAAATCTCTGATAGCTGTTCATTGGGGGTACAAACCACCAGTTCTTTTAACTTACTATTCAGTTCTCTGCCATTTCTCCCAAACCTGACTAATCGATTACCTCCTTCGTTTACCAGCACGTCAGAGTGTCTAGCCTTCACTCCTAATTCCCCCCGCCCCACCATCCTGCTAAATAGCATGTTGTGGTGACTTCTTAAGGTTGAGCATTACAGAAACAGGTCTCTAGATACAATGATATAGTCAATTACTGATTTAGCCCGAGAACCCACCCACGTCTGCCCTTCATGAAGGCTGCCATTCACGCTCCCATTGCAGATCAGGAGGTCCCAATCCTCCAGAAACGTACACCGTTTCTTACCATTTTCCCCTCCAAGATTGAAAGACTTCTTATTTTGCATTACGTTAAGAGACTGACCGTTCAGATCACCCGCAACTAGTATACCTTTTGGTTCACTCAAACTAACAGCATGAGCCAGTATCTCCACAATTGATTCTAAAAAAAAGATCCAGTGTGGCACAGGAGGGATTAAAGTACAAATGAATCACTACATTACTACTAAGGGTACTGTTCGGGAAAGCCCAAGGTTGTTGCCAAGATACCATACTGTGAGCCAGACATTTTAATCATCAACGTTATCTTGGAGTTACGTGATGCAATGATATGGCCACCTGACAGCTGACCCACCACCTTCCCTCTAATAGCAGGCTGGTCAATAACTGTAAATCCAGCTAACTTCAAATCAACCTGCAACCAAGTTTCCTGCAGCAAAATTAAATAATATGCACCAACGATTTCATTTCTAGTGCCTTCATTTATAAAACCTCTAAAACCCCTTGTTGTAAATCGTTATTTACTAAAGCAAAGCATGATCATCCAGTCTTTGAAAGATTTCAGTCAGGATACTTGGTAGCAAGGACCAATACCCTGCTTTTAGAACCTCCTGCTTCGATGATTCCCTTAGTCAGTGAACTCCATACATCTGAGACCTGCGTTTTTCTCGTCACTCCCCTACCCCAATCTTTCACAGATTCAACACACTTTTTTCCATCGGTTTCACAGTAGATAGTTTAAATCCCCTTTCCCCGAGTTTCCCCCCTACTGACAAACAGGGCCTTTAAGCCCAGGCATGATTGCACGCAGATTTCCACTATATCCGTTGTCTTATCATAGAGGAAATGAAAATAGTCTATGTAATGCAAAGAAAAAAGGTACAGTTCTGGAACATCCTTCAACAGTTTCAAAATGAATGGTCTATTAAGGGTGACCCTCTCTCCTTTCTAAGTCTGTTCCAGCCAAAGGTGCGGGCATGCAAAGAAAGATTCTGAAAATTAACCACTCTTCCCCCGAGGTTTCTCTCGACTTCACTACCTCTAAGTCATCTCCCAGACCCGGAATAGCTACTAGCTGGTTTTGTTCTGGTAGCAATACCTTGACGTAGGGCTGATATACTACAGAGCTTTGTTGTTTTAGCACAGGAGCCTCTTCAGGAGCCGTGACCGGCAAAACCTGTCCCTCTACGCCCTTCACTGGGACTGGTTTATTTTTTCCTCTATGGAAGATCAGCGGCATTCTCGTCACTAGTCGGTTCACTGCAGTTCCGCCGTTCGCCGGTTGAGAATCTGAAGTTCGATTCAGCTGGTTCCAATCAACCTGTGTTCCTGCATTTGTGAAAGGCGTTACCTTCTGCCAAGTAGGTGACCCGCGCTCAACCTGCTGTACTTTCTCAATTGCTCCCCGCCGTCCTTTCTTCCCTTTTTCCTTACTCATATTTACGGGGTTCTTTCGGTTCTCCCTTGCCAGGCTTTGTGTTAATGTATCTGAATGTGTGGATGTCACACAGACTCACTCCTCCTCGTTATTTACCTTGGTACTGTGACTACACCTTCTGTCTCTGAGTTCCATCCTCCAGAGACTGGGACTCACCATCCTGCCCTAGATCCTCCACAATATTCAGGTCATCAGTTAAGTCCAGAAGCCTCATGTACTTTCTCGACCCTCATGTTTATCCCCTGATTATTGGATATATACCTATTCTTTCGCTTCCCAGCCTTTCTTTTCTTTCCCGATCTGCTCAGTATGAGGCACTGCGACCCTGGTAGACACTAGTACTGCTCCCTCCGGATTCACCCTGGTGAAGCCCCAAAGGCCTACACACTGGTAGCAGATTCACTGTTAAATGGGGGGTGGGGGAGGGGGGCTATGCTGTCAACCTAAACCCCACCTACTTTCGAGCCTGGATCCACTCTATGCAGTTTCTCTCAATCCATTTCATCCAGGTGTTCAACTTGGCCTGAATTTCCCTCCTTCCTCAGTCCAGTCTTAGTATTATCCAGAATAAATTGATCCAAGATCACACCATGTTTGTTAGGTTTTCCACTCTACCACTCAGAACTTCCAATACTTTTGAGAAGTTAGACTGTGCAACTAGATACTTATTTGACTGTTTGCCCAGTGTTAACTCCAAAGAACTTATGAGCCTAAATTTGCTCGCCTGTAAAACATTGGCGGACATTAGGTCCTTTTTATTCTCATACAAGCTAACAAAGTAACTCGGGACAAGATTCAGTGGGAGATCAATGGAGCTGTTAATTTCACTCGATCATCCATTTCTTTTAGAGTTTCATGTAGTCCTTCAAATACTGGGTTCCCAGGTATGTTAGCCAAATCAACTGAATTGAAGGATAGATGTTCAGTCAGAAAGGAGGCTGGATCTCCTACCAAGTCTAAGCCACATCACTCTGAAGATTTAATTTCACTGATGTCAATCACTGGCGGGGTTTGAGGCTTGTAAAACGAATTCCCGCTCCACACCAGCCAGAGCTGCTAGAAAGCTTCGATCTGACACTCCCATCACAGACTCTGGTATAGTTTTGTTCTCATATTTCTTTATTGACACCGATTTTGTGTCCAGCCTTAGAAAAAAATGTCATGCTTTACTGAAATTTCAGACCTGGGATCTGTATCACTTGCGCCAGAACTTGCGTTGCTTTAGAATGTACCAGTGCCTTGATTTGAATTTCGCTTTTTCCCCTTCGGTCCCGGGACACAGCAGAGTTCTCCACTTGCAACCCTCACTCACTCGCAGGAGACATCAGTATTTTCTGCCGTTCCAAGTCCCCTTTAATCACTCCTTTTGGGGCAAAGTAACACTCCGGGACCTCGGTCTTCCACTAGGATTATTGAGTCCAAGCAGGTCTCCTCTGCCTCTCGGCCGAGAGCACTTCACCACGTTTAGAGCCATCTCACTGTCCATATGGGCAGCCACTGCGGTCGTAATAGGGACCAACTGGGCCTCCAACTGAGGAGCCCCTGAACCCGTGTACTGAGTTTTCCGTGAGGACTCCTGAGGGCCTCCCTCTGCAGCATATTCTTTTCGTACTGCCAGTTCTAAGACAGCTCCCACATATTCTGACATCACTTCCTTACCCAACTGGGCCTCCTGTATATTGTTAAATGTTTGCATTGCACCGGGTAGAGTAGCCGCTCAAACCCCACTGCTTCCCACTCCTCAATCTGGACATATACCAGCACTCTTAGGCAGTGAATCCCTCAGTGCACAATTGCTCGCTGTACACAGTTTATACTAGTTATTCTTTAAACCCAGAGCAGCACTATGCTAGTTATTCTTTAAACCTGGAGCAGCACAGGAAGGGCCAAAGGTACACCCGCAGTCACCCTTGGAAAAGCAGTACCCCTCTTCCTGCCCGGCACGCTCTGTATCAAGCAGATGGCACAGTACTGAGTCACCCAGTCATGGAGCACGACGTGCCCCAGGAAACTCACTGTTGCTTCCACCTTCACGCAAGGCTACCACAAACAGAAAACAAAATGCACCAGAGAAAGACATTCAATAAACGCAAAAAAGTTGGGAGGATCACCTGGGTGGGGGGCCCTTCGGTGAGGGTGAGGCAACCGATGGTGAGATGAGGTATTCCCTCCCCCCCTTTCCCGTGCCCATACCCCATCCTATTTTATAGGATTCGCCAACGTCCGAACCCCCTCCCACCCTTTTCAACACAAACACTGGGCCGAGGAAGAGGGCGACTGAGGGTAAAAAGGATAACACTTACATACTTCTTGGACATGTCCCGCTAATCAGGTCAGGCAAAGCCAGGCACTTGACTTTAATCACCTACATATGATACCCATTACCTCTTCCCAGACGATAAAAGGCGGAACATAGAGACACTCTGAGCAAGGTGGAACACGAGAAGAAGCAGATCTTCCGGGGCGAAGGCGAACCCACTGGAGCAGGACGACCGATCGAAGTACTAGAGCAAAGGGTAGAAAAATCCTGAAGTTCCCTGCAGGTGGTCGTTGCCTCCGGGAAGCCATGAAAGAGATGTGGGGAAAGCCAAATTGCATAAAAGAAGAAGACTGTGATACAGAGTAGCGGAGTGGTCCGGCAAAAGAAGTAGCCCACTCAAAAGTCTCCACAAAATGTTTTGATGTCTTGTTATAAAGCGGCAAAGTGAAAAAACTCTGAAATGCAATGGTCGAGATTAACCCTGGTGAAAGGGATAGTGAAAAGGTGAATGCTTTAAGAGAAAGATTTCTTTGAACTTTTGTGCTTGTGGTATGGAACTACCAAGACTAAGACAGTGGGGCAAATAAAGAGCTGGAGTGAAAGTCAAAGTGGTCCTGCGGAAGTCTATAGTAAAAGCCTCACACATTTGAAAGTCTTCGACATGTCCAAGCCCGACTGAGGCAGACCTGGAATGTGAAATAAGTTAGGGGAAGGGAACCCCTAAGGAATGTGAGTAAAGCTTGGGGAAGGGAACCCCTGCAAGTGCTGTGATTCCAAGGTCCGAGCCCAGCAGAGGGAGATCTACATAAACTATTGATGGCTTCAGAGGTCCAAGCTCGACAGAGGGAGACCTATGTGAATGGTTGTTCCGCTGTGAAAGAACTTGTGGAAAGCTAGAATAAGTGACTTTAACGTGGAAGGCCAGATGGACCTCGACCCACGTTTTGAACTGCCTTTTTTTTTATAACTTGAGTCAGCGTGCGTCATCCTGTCTACGGGGGCTGCCTTACTCCGTGCTGTCAATCGTGAGGAGAGCTAACTCATCCACCTTGATCCTTTATGTTCTAACACTGATTTTCCTTTACATACCCCTTTACACACTTTTTGTATAAGAGATAGGACAGGCATTAGTTTTTTTTTAGTATAGGCCATTTTGATTTGACATAGACTGACTAGGGCAGTATTTTCCTTATTATTTGATGGTAGAGACTACTCCCATCATAGCTATAGGGCAAAGGAGGAGTTTTTCCAAACCCCAAGAATTGAATAAAGGTTTTAAAACTTGTACCTCTTGTATCAGTGTCATACTTGTGATACCATGGCTCCCTTACAGCTCCCAGCAACTAGAGCGTTGCCTCTGCTCAGGCTTCTCCTGCTCTGCATTCCTCCACTCTTCTTCGTCGCAGTGTCAAGGTGTTTCTGGGAACAGTAGTCATTTTTAGCTAACTTGCATGAAAACATTGGAGGAATGTTTCTAAAAGGTTTTGAGGACAAGTCAGTGTTGGAAAGTTATTCTGTATATTGGAAGGAGAGAGATTAGAGCACTCTCCTTTGAGGGAGAAGGGGAAGAATCACATTAGGCCATTAGAGTGTTACAAATGGGAGGTTCATCCTGCAAGGAGAAAGGGGGATACCATGTCTCATCCTCTGATACTACCACTCCCTTCAGGAGGATGCTCCCCTCGCCCCATGTGATCCTCCCTCATATAGCTGCCCCCAGGGTCAGAATCAGGTAGTGGCTGCTACCCCCTGTCCACATGGGGAGAGGTTACCGCTGGAAAGCAAGTAATGATATCATTGGATTCGTTACATTACAAAAATGGTGAACGAAGGGGCCACAACACATTTTAAAATATGTGACAAAGGGGGTAAGAAGGAGGGAGCAACTGTTTACAACCCACAGTAAAATTAGTGTTACAATGCCACATGGCACAGTATTGCATGGGACCATTAATGCGCATTGAGGGTCAGTTTTCCATGATGGGGGATGGGAGAGGGGAATGTTGCAAAAGAGGGCGGAACGGCTGATAGGGTATGACGGAAATGTAGTTAAAAAGATGAATGACAGCTGCCATACAATTTGGAACAAGCATGTTCAGGCTCTAACGTGGATAGGTGAGAGCAAATGACCTTTACACATAAGGGAACTTGCACAATTTTCTTTTTGTGTTAAATCCACAGGCTCCATATATTTGGGGACCAACACCGGCTACCCAAAGGTGAGGAGATTACTGTCGCGGAGGAGCACAACTACAGTTACTATGGGCACATGGTGGGCATGCGGGACAAAGGCATATGCCCAGCTTCCTCCAGGCTGGTGATGCACTTGCTCCCTTGACACTCTGCACAGACCTGCCCTGGTGGTGCCCAGCTCAGAACATATTCTGTTTGCCGATAATCCTGCACTATTGAATAAAGATTTACACACTAATAAATCATTGAGCAGGGGAGGAGATACACAATCATCCCCAACTTGAACAGAATACGTAGCAAGAGTAATTACTAGTCGCAGAAATCATTCGACAGGCTGGCTGTTATTGTATTGTATATTTATAAAGAAAAACTAATTATAGTGTGTTAACATTTAGTTGGGGGGTAGGACGGGTGTGGGGGACATAACAGACATGACAAACTGACAATACAAGTGCCAGACCAGCAGATAGGATAGGAGACATTGCGCCTGGGCCAGGAGGGCCGGGTGAGTGCAGAAGGTTGCCTTTTAGGGAAGTGCGTAGTGCTGCAAGTAGTGCGGGGGCCCAGAGGCAAGTGCAAGGACTAGTGAGGTGCCTGGGACCTGTGAGGTTCTGTGATGAGCGAGGCGACCAGTCAGCAAGCTGAGCAGAAGGAGGCGGTAGTGTTAGAAAGCAGAGGTTAGCAGGGGAGCGGTAGAGAGGAGAAGAGGAAGGTCTTGAGGAGTTTCCGGAACATAAGGAGTTCCAGCATGAGACGGAGAGAGGCACAGAGACTGTTCCACAGGGTGGCCCCTGCAGAGGATAAGGATCTACCCCAAGTCTCAGTTTGAAAAAATGGCTCACTCTCAGCGAGTTGGAGGAGGATGAGTGGAGTGCTCTAGGGGGAGTGTATTTGGAAAGAGTGTGTTGTAAGTAGTGCAGGCCCCGGCCCCAGAAAGCCTTGTGTACTATGCAGAGGGTCTTGTATTTGATCCTTGCAGCCACAGCGAGCCAGTGGAGGGATTTCAGTGCCAGAGAGATGCGGTTCCTGGACTTGAGGCCAAGGATAAATCTTGCAGTTCTGTTCTGGATGAGTTGTAAAGGTCTGAGTGTAGAAGTGGGGGGATTGAGAAAGAGACTGTTACACTAGTCAAGTCTAGAGAGAACCAGAGCTCTGGAGAAATGAGTCTGGGAGAAAGTGAGAAAATGTAGGATACATCTAAGGAGGTGCAGCTGATAGTGAGATTTTTTCGATATATCTGAGATGTGTGAGGAGAAAGAGTGGAATCAAAGATGACCCACAGTTATTTTGCCTCACTAGTGGGTGAGGGTGCTGGGCCAAAGGAGTCTGGCCAGAGTGAGTGGAAAAATGGGAGCAGAGTGCCCAATAAGGACAATCTCTGTCTTACTGGCATTAAGGCAGAGGTTGTTAGCTGTGCACCAGGACTGAATTGCAGACAGACAGTCATGAATGAGCGAGGAGGAAGAAGAAGTTGAGGGTAGCTTGAAGGAGAGCTGCGTGTCGTCGGCATATCACTGAAAGTTGGAAGTGAAGGAAGAGATCAAGTGGGCCAAGGCGGCCATGTAGACATTTTAAAAACCAGAGGCTAGGTTAGATCCCTGAGGGACCCTGCAAGTAGAGAGAGGTATAGAGAGAAAGGGACCAGGTTCCACCTGGGATGGACGGTCGGAGAGAAAGGAGGTAAGCCAAGACAGGGTCTGATCAGTGATTTCCAGGTTATCCCGGAGATGATTTATCAGGGTGTTATGGTTCACCGTGTTGACTGCAGAGGAGAGGTCGAGGAGAATGAGGACAGAAAGAGAGTTAGAATCAAGATTTGAGAGCAGGTCTTCAAGGGTGTTCAGGAGAGCAGTTTCCGGGCTTCTGGATGCTCTGAAGCCAGACTGATGATCGTGAAGACAACCAACAGATTTAGTATGGGGAGTAAGCTGAGAGATGACCAACTTCTCCAGTATTTGCCCAGGAAAGGGGGGATAGAAATAGGGGGATAGTTTACTGGGATAGAAGGGTCGGCAGATTGTTTTTTGAGTAGTGGGCGCACCATATAGTGTTTGAGAGTGGAGGGGAAAACTCCAGAGGCGAAAGAGGTTGCAGAGGTCTGCCAAGGCTGGAGCTAGAGTGTCAATGTTGTCCTTAATGGTTTTGTAGGGGCATGGTTCCACCTGTTTGGAGGAGGCTTTCATAGACTGGACTAGCCTAGTGACCTCAGGTGTGATGGGGGAAAAGGCAGGAAAAGGGAGAGGGGGAAGAGTGTGAGAGGCCGAAGAGGACTCAGAGGATGTTGGTGCATGTGTGGGTAAAGGAGTGAGAGAGGAAAGGATGTCCAAGGGTTTGTTGGTGAAATGTGCTGCCAATGCTGAGCAAAGGGCCTCAGTGGGCACAGTGGAAGATGAGGCTGCAGAAGGGTTTGCCAATTCTTTGCAGACTTTGAAAAGTTCAGCCATACTGTTAGATGGCGCAGAGATGCAGGCTTGAATATGGCTCTCTTCTTGGACTGGATGCAGAGTCTATATTGCCTTTGGAGAAGGCGACAGGCCAGTTTGGCAGAGGGTGCACCCGAGGCCACCCATTTCCGTTCTGCTGCTCTACACTTGCGTTTGAGGGCAGCCAGATCACAGTCGTACCAGGAATTGCACTTTTTGGGAGTCTTCATGCGCGCCCTAATGACAGGGGCAGGGATGTCAAGAGTGTTGGAAAAGGAGAGATGAAAGTTAGAGAGGGCTGTGTCAGGGTGGGAGCCAGCGGCAAGAGTAAGGGGCGGAGAGTAAGAGGATGCAAAGGCAGCCACTGTCACTCTTTTCATGGGATGGGTTTTCTTGAAGCAGGAGGCAGTGTGGGGAGTGAGGATGCTAGAGGAGACGAGAGCGTAAGGTGGGAATAGAGTGATCGGTCCAGGAGAGTGTTGTAGTGAGAGGGATGTCAGTGGAGATGAGAGCATCCAAGGTGTGGCCTGCAGTGTGAGTCGGGCCGAGGGTAGGATGGACAGAGAGGGAGTAGCAGAGTTTTCAGAAAGGTCCCGAAGAGTCCAGGGAGTCCAGATGGATGTTTAGATCCCGCAGCAAGAGGAGTTGTGGGGAGGAGAGAAGAGGCCAGGTCATCCCATTTAGAAAGGAAGAGGGTTGTCTGGCCAGGAGGGCTATAGAAGGTGGCCAAAGTAAGAGCAGAGCAAAGAGAGAGAGAGAGAGAGAGAGAGAGAGAGAGAGAGAGAGAGAGAGAGAGAGAGAGAGAGAGAGAGAGAGAGAGAGAGAGAGAGAGAGAGAGAGAGAGAGAGAGAGAGAGACGGCCTGCAGACCAGGCATTCACAGGAAGAGTAGATCTGAGTGGGAATGATGGAGATAGGGATCCACTCTGGATATATCAGGGCTACTCCTTCATCCTGGTCTTTTAGTCCTGGGCACAGAGAGGATCTTGTAGCCTTCAGGGAGATGTGCGTCAAGACTTGTTACAGAGCTGTCCTTAAACAATGTCTCAGTGAGTGCAAGAACATCAAGGTCCAAGAGTTCAAGGAGGCGACAGATGTCAGAGGAGTGTTTGTAAGCAGAAAAAACAATGTCAGAAGTGCACACGCCTACATTTGATTTTGGGCTAGAGCAGAAAATACACAGCTAAATTTGATAATGGCAGGCAGGATTTGAGATCAGAAGTACAGGTAAAAGAGTGGTGTTGGAGTTAGAATAATTGTGCATAGTTTGAAGGGGCTGACCTTTAGAGAAGTAAAGATTGTCAGGAGTGTCAAGGCCAGAGTCTGGGAGGGTTCTACAGGCCGTAGTTCATTATTCCACCAGAATATGCTTGTTCAGCAAAAGGTGACATTTTTTTCATCATTATTGTTTCCAGGCGTCCTGGCAGCGTCAAAAGCTAAGTGTTTGCAAATACAAATAACCTGCTATGAATTATTACAGCTGGTGAATTCAAAGGAGAAGAACTTCAACACTGTGAAAGATGAGCCGAGGGCCGTAAGACTGGTTGCACTTCAAAACAGATACATTTTAGATTTGTTAACAGCAATGGAAGGTGGTGTTTGCAAGAAGATATGAAGCAGCTGCTGCCCATTCGTGCCTGCAAACCACGCAGCTAATGGAACTTTGTCCGAGGCTATTGACGATCTGCACACACTCCATGAGACTATGAAAAAAAAAAAAAATGATCAACATCGGACAACTGGCTCGACACCATTCTTGCCTGGGTCCCCATGTGGTTGGGTAACATTTTCCAGATAACTGGCCCAATCGTTTCTCTGGTACACATAACCTTTTGTGCATGTCAATTAGCGTTAGGAATTTGTAAGGGAAAAAGGGGAGGTGGAACATACATGTTGCCCCTGAATGCTGATGGGGCAAGGGAAATGACACCCTTCGTACAACACACACAAACAGGTGGTCCCCTGGGAATGTGTACAATGCCAGCCCTAGATATAGATAACTATGAGGCCTTTTGGGTAGATTGTTCAGCAGAGGCGGCCTGTTTGATATTGGATTGCTCCCCGGGGAGAGCCTGTGCAGGGTAGGTAGGCTACAGATACTAAAGGAAAAGAGCACAAAGCTGCTGGCAAAAAATGGGTTGAGCGATAGATCGATCGAAGCGGGGAATGTTGTGAAGTTCCAGGTTCAACGGTGCCAAGGGGGGGGGGTGCACTGATCAGTTGCGCAAGTAACATGGTGATGCCAAGAGTGACGTGGTGGGTGACATCGGGAGTGGGGACATCATTGAACAAGGCACAGCTTGCATAGGGGGACACAAAAGCAGATGAGGCACGAGAAGTCCCATGGGGCAATGTAATGAAGGGTGGGTGATTAGTTGCATTAATGGAGTAGGTCACGCAGCGTGGGTACAGGGTGGGGGTGCTGGGTGCCTTTGTGGGTAACTTGACAAGGGGGCTTTTGAGCAATATGTGAACAGTAGAGAAGCCATGAAGTAGGTCACGCAGCGTGGGTACAGGGTGGGCGTGCAGGGTGCCTTTGTGGGTAACTTGACAAGGGGGCTTTTGAGCAATATGTGAAGAGTAGAGAAGCCATTTTCGTGTAGGACCACATTAGGAAAGCATTTTCGCACACAGCTCATAATTAAGGCTACAGGCTGTGGTGACAGCGGGGTGCTTTTTTGAATACTCAGCAGAAACAGTGCACAGAAATATTGCAAGTCTGAGGTTTCCCAAGAGAACGCAGCCCCATAGAAGTCACTCATAGAGATCGTTTTGAGATCAATGAGCTAGGCACCTGGGTGCACAAGGAGAGTTTAGAGAAATAGATATCAAATAGTTAATTAAAAACCAGCCAAAGTATGATGCTGTTTTTTCAGACTATTTTTGGCAAGGCATGGAAAGCGAGCTAGGGGTCCAGCACGCTGGGGTAGGGTTTATGGGCATACGCCAGGGAGCCAATCAGCGTAGAGGTTTTCAGTGTCCCTATTGTGCAACATTGTTATAAAGTGTCCTCGCTGATGTCCGTGGGGCATATCATTGGTGAGACTTGTTGTGAATGTCTCGCCCCTTGCCATCTAAAGATGTTGTGCCCAATCAGGACACAGATGCTTTTCCATGTGTATATTGGGCAATGCCAACCAAGTGTTTTTGTCAGATCAGCACAATCACATAATTGTGGGGCATTGTAGCAGGGGTTGTGGCATCACGAGCACTGTTAATGTGATTTTGCCCAAAAAACATTGTACCCGATTTAGGTCACTTAAAGCACTTTCATATAAGGGACTGACATATTTCCACCAATCAGTTGCTGTGACATGCCCAGAAAATGTAACTAAAATGTTGTATGGTAATTTTACAAGTTGTGTATAAAATGTGAAACCACAGTGGGCGACGTTGACCGCTCATTTCAATCAGTTCAGTTCCAAGGAGCTGTCTGTACCGTGCCTCCCAGCTGTATGGATCCAATAAATCTGAGTTACTGCTTGCTTGGTTTACACTCAGTTTTTGGATTACTTTCTCTTTCCTGCAGTTATCCTTTGGCGGATGTCCCCTGGTATAAATGAATGGTTGTTCGAGTGTGCGAGTGATGTTCGAAACAGAGTATAAGTGAGCAAGTGGATTACCTGACGAAGCATAAAAGGTGAATTAAAGTAGGAGAAAAGAAGGAGAGCACTGTGGAGAGCAGAGAGAAGAGGGGAAGTTGATGGGATAGAATAGAGAGAAAGGGCGAAAGCAGAAAGGCTATCCGAGGCAAGAGTAGAGCGGAGAGAGGAGAGGCCAGAACATTGTGTGATCGGAGAGACAGAAGGAGGGAGTTGAAAATGGTAAGGAGTGTGAGTGGAGCAAGGAATTAGGAGAAGGAAACCTTGGTCAAAGGAACACAAGAGCATTAAAACAGAGAGGAGCTGGGCATTTGGAGAGACACCAGAGCAAACAGAACATCTTGAAGCACTACGTGGACTCATTAGGATAAGTCACCACCTAGAACAATCACAGAGGGAGTAAGACAGACAAGGCTAAGACCTTTAGGCTATCATCAATGGTAGAACAGTAGATCAAAGGTATTTATGCTCTTTAGTGGACACCCTGGCATACAGGGCAGCATGGGCTAGGGTGGAAAAGCCCAGAAGAGATGAGGGGTATAGCTGTAGTTTTCCACAAAGTCATCTACAGTTGAAAAACGGAATCATCTGAGCTATAGAAAATAAAAACCCGAGAACCATGCTCTGAAATCTGGGTTTTCTTAAGGTTATCTGTGACTCATCCTTCTATGCATATCAAAGTGCTAAATGAAGGCCAGAAACAAGCCATGAAGGAAACCAAAAGATAAGCAAAAATTCCAGGCATGTTTGGTTGGAGAACAGGTAAGCAGTTAGTGTTCATTTGTTCATTACTCTATCACAGGGAGCTCACCAGAAGAAAACGTCTATGGCAGACAAAGGGGGTGCTATGGCACATATTGTCCGCAATGTTAGGAAAATGCAATAATTGAGAGGTTTGTCTCTGTACTTTCTATTTGACTCATTAAATGCATAGTACATTAATATAGTACATAAAGAAAATACTTATGAATTAAAGAATTAAATCACATACATTCTTCTGAATATCGAGGGCCTCCTTAAAACGTTGTAAAACTGAAACCAATATTTTTGCCAGGAGATTCACCGTTGATATACACATATTCTTTCCTTTAATTAAAGCCTCCAGAAGCTTTAATCCCATGGATTGAATTCCTGGAAGAGCATGACACAATTAATATTTTTTTCAGAATGAAAGCAGATTTCTTTTTAAATGTTCTATTTTGCTAGAATGAAAGCTAATTGAACACCCACACATGCATAATGACAATGATTCAGTGCATGCATTATTTCGCAAAACCAATCATCAAGTAATTTTCTTTTTTTAAATAGCTACTTAACATCCAATATTGCTCTGCAAATGTACCCAGCGGAGCCCCCTAGTTAAACAGGGGGTGCTGAATATCTATGTTATGCTAAAGGACATTTATACCGCGCACTGTCACAACCGGAGTGGTCCCCTGGCGGATCTGACAAACAAGAGGGTATGAGTTAGGTTAGTAGGACTGAGCGTGAAAAAAGCACAAGAGAGCTGTGATGTGCTGTTGGCAGCTTCAGTTCAGTTTACACCGTTCGCCGAGCGTAGGTGTGATTCTTCGGTCGGTAGTTGTCAATTGCTGTTGTGCAAGGCTATGTGTGGTTTGTTTGATTGTTGCGGTGAAGTGCATGCAGTTTGAATACAATCTCTCTCTCATATTATAGTGCGGCAATCGCCACACTATAGTTAAGTTGAGTGTTGAGTTACATAGGAAACCTGAAAAAAGTATTGGTAATCACTTTTGACCGGTATGACTGATTTAGCTGAAATTTTGCAACCAAAATTGTAGTCCTGATGAAAATGTTATTCAAAAAAACAAAACACTGGTTCACAGTTTTCAGCCCATTCATTTTCCCATAGAGGAAAAGAGAAGTTTATAAACAGCAATAGCATGAGAACTGCTTGGCAGGTGTCTACTAAATAAGCAACAATTTGGGCACAAAGTGTTGACTTAATTTCCTTGACTTTTTTGGTGTAAATCCATCTAGTACCTTCTTTAAATATTTGACAGAGAACAGAGTGGCCCTTGTGCCTTTAAACCTTTACAATTGGTCTTGGTGCTTTGCAGCAGAGAGGCTGAGAGAGGTGCGATTAATCTTTTATTTCATTTTTTATTGTGATATAGTCAAAAAATATTAAAATTCGATTTTTCACAAAACTTTTATCATGAATCATTACATTAGTTTTTCAAAAGAAATAAAAGAAAAAAATAGAAAAAGACAAATAAAACCAAAAGTCATCATAACAGCGCAACACTTCACATTTACATAAATATTCATATTCAATGAAGCAAAACAAAATGTATCCAAATCAAGACCTTACTGCACTCAGTTATGAGATACCTCTCGGTTATTAGAACAATCTCAACAAATTCCATTCTTTCAATAGCTTTATCACTTTACATGTAAGAAAAACTTCATTGCCTGAAGCCATCTTTTTCCAAAAGCAATCGGTTTCCAAACACCAATTATGGGAGGGAAATTTTGCTAGCCTTTGTATTCTTAGGTCAATGGTCCAGGGCCGATCATCAAGTGTCTTAGGGTCTGGGTCTCTGCCTTATCACATTTTTGACAAATAGGATTGGGTATCTCTATGCCATCTCTAATATGTTGAATTTCTAAGGTTGGCAATAGGTTTAAGCGAAATCTCAAAAACTCTGCTCTACTAGTAGAATCAGGTAATTTCTTCAAATAAGTGGGCATCGTGGATCTGGGTTTATCTTTGGGGGCCAAGGAGGCAAAAATCCTGGATTTTCTCATTCTTGCAATAGTTCTGATCCAATCCATCCTTTCATTAATTCTTTTGCCATCAATGGATTTTGGATCAGAATTTCTTCCGAACATTCAGATTTCACCAGAGTATTAATACAAGTCCTTTTCAAGTTATTCAGATATTGATTAGATAGCTCCCGAAGTGCAACCAAGTCCTCTTCATATAGAGAAAGAGAAGGGGTAACCAAAATTAGTCAACACTATCAGATCTACTTCCATTCTAAGCTTGCTCTTAATGATTGGAAGCCCAACCCATCTCTCAGGCTCGGAAAAGGGATACAGTTGGGCAGACTCAACACTCGTCTCCACAATTTACCCTCCAATCTCTAGAATATGTGATTGCGGATTAGTATCCTAACCATACAATAGGGCTGGTATTATCTTGCCAATATAGTATTTGATAATTGGGATAATAGAGAATTTACAGCATTTATTTAATACTCTTCATTTGTGATCCCAATTGGAGTATTTTTTGGTCCCAACCAGCCATGGCAAGCCCCTTTGTTGAAAATGATCTACCCACAGATCGTAGATAGGTAATCTCTTGGTTATCCAAACACCAAATGAATGACTTACTGGCCCTTAGTGGATGTTTAAAGATCACAATTTTGGATTTTTACGGGTTAGTCTTCAGGCCCTTCAGCTCTGCATATTTCTCAAAAGCGGTGAGCAACCTCTGGAGACCGATCTGTTAAGAGCACAATATCATCGGCATAAGCCAGCCAACTGATTTTGGTACTGCCCAATTTTTGGGCTAGCCAAAGCCGATTCCATTTAGCTAGTTTGGATAAAGGCTAAACAAATAAGGGGCTACCAAGACAGCCCTGTCGCAACTCCCCTTTTTATAGCGATGGATTAAGAGAGGTTGCCGGACCTGTTTAGCCTAACTTGCAATTCTGTGTTTTATGTAGCTTGATCAAAATGGCCAGCAAGTGTTCTGGCAAACCCCAATTACTTAATTTACCCCAGAGGTGGTCCCTATTGATGGTATCAAATGCTGGGACAGGTCTATCCATGCCCCAAACAAAGATCGGCCGCCCTTGGAGAAGAATGTGCAGCTCACAGCTTTCAGAACGAGGCCGTTTAAAGATGTTGCAAGGCCTCTCCGAAACCCTATTTGATGTTTTGAGATAATACCCTGTGTTTTAGCCCATGTTTCCAAATCCCTCATGACTAGGCCAGTAAAGATTCTTTCCCACCGGCATCCAGGAGGGAGATCAGGGGGTAATTTGAGGGATCCAAACAAGCCCCCGTCTTAAAAAAGGGAATGATAACCAACCTTCTCCATGAGCTAGGTATTTGCTCGAGTCTATTATTCCCTTAAAAAGAGCAGCCAATACCCGGGCCCAGAGATAAGCGTCTGAATCGTGGATCTCGTTACTTAAACCATTCGGTCCAGGTGATCCAGAGGTTGAACATTTCAATATCAGAGTTTTTATTTCTTCTTGAGAACATTTCAGGGACCACACTATGTAATTTTGGATCATCAGTTTAGCAGGGCAATCGGTTTCATACAGCTCAGAAAAATGGTCAACCCACACTTGGTCCTGGATGAATCCATCCTGAGCTGAATGAACCAGCTTGTCTAGTGACCCGATAATTGACCAATAGTTACAAGAATTATTTTGACAAATGGCCCTCAACAGGACTTCCCTCTGCAGTTGTGCTCGATGGATCCGATCGGATGTAGACCAATTTCTATAGATATTTATCAGGATTTTAACTTCCCTCCTACAATGCTGTAATTCATTTGCTGCTTTCTTAGAACCCTTCTCATTTCTCTCCCCCCCACCCGCAATTCTGAACGTCAAAATGATGTTTGACGGGCAGCGCGACAGATGTCACGTCAGGGAGGTTTAATGTCCCAAAGGAACTTTGCAAAGATGTTTGGCTCACACACGTTCTGTAGCTCCCTTTCTGACATGAAGCTAGTGGCCCACCCCAATCAATTAACCAGGCCACAGCCACTATTTTTAAATCTCGTAACTCTAAGGCCCCCCCCATTTTTTCAAAATAATTTCATGAGGAAAACGGTGATCCACCACCTGTTTTTTTTGGGCAAAATCTACTTCAAGGATGGTTGATCACTCGGTAAACAATTAGTGATAGCAAAGCGAGTACAACTTTTAAACAGGGTTCTCGACAAAAATAAATAATGAATTGTCAGGAAGCTTTCGTCCCTCCTCCAAGTGGGGGCCGGGGGAATATCCCCATCGATGGTACCATTGGCCATCAGGAGGTCTGTGATGCTGGAAATGCATCGGAGGGACAGGGCCTCTGTATCCTTGTCCTTTACTGCTTTTTATTGTGTGTTCTGTTGTGTTTTCCGCGCAGGAGTTCATGTGGGACTCCTGGCGGTGCAGCTCTCTTTCTTTTGGTTTGGTGAACGGACCCATGGGATACCCTTATGGCACCCATGGGTGGGGGTACAACCCTGTGCCCCTAGTGTATGTTTTTGGGCACCTGTGGGGGGCCCGCAGAGCAGGGTATGGCTGGTGGCAGCTCCATGCTGAATTTGACAGGTGCGCAGAGTATCCTCCATTTTGGGAAACCCCGGCCCTGCCATTGGGATCAGTTGATTCCGGATGGAAAACAAGATGGCCCCGGTGGCCTCTTGCTTTCTATTACCCACTACCTTGTTTTCCCAAAGTCCTGGGAAGCCCTGACTCTGTCCCTTCCCCCTGACTGGCTGTTGGATTGAAGTGCCATATATGGTGTTGTTGTGAATGCCCAGTCAGACTAGTTGGAGCCTTCCCGGTGATGTATGTTGTGGGTACCTCCTGTGGGTGGGACCTGGGTGAATAGAATGTGCGACGAATATGCATTCTGTGTTGTGGGTGTCTAGTATCTGGTGGTTGACACAATGACTGAGACAACCCTGCCCGAAACCGGTATGAATGCAGCTTGGAGTGTTGAATGGCTCGGTACTTGTCCCAATACACAACTTGTTGTGAGTGTCTGGAGAGAAGTGAATGGCCTGAATACCTCATGTGCCTGACTGGCTGCCTGCCTGCATGAATGCCCGTAGTCGTGATTGGATGCTTGAGTGTGACCCAGCGGAATGAATGGGAGATCAACAGTATATCTGGGGACCTCTCACTGCTAGGAATCGTGTTCAGAAGCTGAAGTCCACTACGACGAGTAACTGGATTAACTGACGCTTGACCTTGAAGTCCTGCTGTACGAGAATTGCTGTTGCTCTCCTTCACAATCTGAAAGCTGCTGTGCCTCCAAGGACTGACCCAGAGAGGACCTGGTAAGGCGCCCTCTTCCCGAGCTACGAGGGACCATCGTGCACAGCTGATCTTTGCCAACGCTCCCTGGTAGAGAGACCTTTGACAGGCTGCCGACCCGATACGGGGACTGCTGCGGAACTCCAAGGAGAAGCACTTGGACTGTTGTCCGCCACTGTCGACGACCGCCGCCGCCGACCGGAGCCGCCGTGCTCCTGTTTGCCTAAGAACTTCAATTGATCATCGGACGCTCTCGTCTGCATCGTCACCCGCTTGTCTCCCGCTGGACAAGGCCCGACCGTCGACGCGCCGAGGAGCATCCACCGGTGGGTTTCCTGCCACCTAAAGACCGCATAGACGCCGACGACTCAACGCCCTTGCTGGGCCACAGTTCTTCATCATCTCTTTGCGGTCCAGAACTATTGTCACCGAGGTGCCCCGCACGCCTCTTCCTTGCAGGACGCCAATGCTCTGTCGTCGACGAGCACCGCAAGGAACGAAGCTGCCACTTCCCTGCCATAGTTCACCCTGTTCACCTTTGGACGTTCAACGACCCGTGACTCTTGCCTTAAAGGGAGGGCACTCAAGAAGGGCCGTCGATTCCCCGACACCGAACGCCAAGTTCCCCAACACCTCTCGATGATCCGTGGCTCCCGCCTGAAAGGGAGGCACTCCAGAAAGATCGGTCGGTGCATCGTCGGAGAACTCCACTCCACCGGGTACATTGGGGGGGGGGTAAAACCTTAATAGGAAGAAGCAACACTATTGAACATTTGGACTGAGCTTGTGCTATATATCTTTATTTACAGGTTGCCCAGGTTGGGGGGGGGGGATCTCCACACAGAACTGTGTCTAGGTAACGGGGCCAGCATTCTGCCTGTGGTTTCAACCATCTTACGTTCCTGCCTATCTCTATTGCTGGTTTACTCGTTATTGATCTGTGTGACATTTTAACCGTACAGTTGATGCACGTTAATGAGATTTGATAACATTAGTGGTACCACTCTAGACGTGTATATATTTATCATTATTGACTTCCAAGTACAAAGTGCGTTATTGTGATCGTTTGCATACCTTTGAATATTAATTATATAAAGACTGTTTTCAGTAATACAGTGTGTGGACATTCCTTTGTGGGGGTTCGGGGACTACACTGTACTTAAGAACCAGCCCGCATCACCTCCTGAGAAGCTAGGCCTTGATTGCTCGTCCATTGCTACCGTAATAGAGAATCTTGGCTGGGGTCTGCTGTGCCTCTCCTCTACCATAGAGAGAGCGGAAGTACAGACACCCCCTACCGGTCTTTACAAGGTCCCAACCCAGTAAAAAAGTTCATCCACATCTCCCAGTTACTGGAAGGTAATTTATAAGTCAAATAACACAACAGTACTTTTTATACATTGTGAATTAAAATCCCCCATAACCAAAAGTTTGTGACATGGAAAAAAAGAGTAGGAATAAGTCTGCTAGAGTCAGGTGAAAAGTCAATAGGGCCACAGTCATCGGATTTCAATAGATGTTTACTACAATCCATTTCAGGTTGCCTTGATTCTACCTTCACAGCCAAAATACCCATCTCCATATAAAACAGAAGCACAGTATGACAAAAGACTTAATTTCTGCAGGCAATACATAAGCTTCCCTCCCGCCCCCCTCGCCCACAGCCAATTGGTGGAACACTGAGAAGCCGTCCAGCCCAAAGAGAGCTAGCAGCCACATCTCTTGGAACACAATCAAATCAAATGTATCAAAGATGTATGCCTTTCTCCTTTCAGTTCTAAATGATCTGTGGCCCTAGAGTTGCTTCTCAGGTAGACCCAGTTTAAGGAATATCTGGGAAACTATCTCTGGTACCGTAGACCATAGATTTGGAGATGTTTCTACTTTCTGTAGGGCAGAAGGCTTTGACTGCCCAGCAAAGACCTTCTGTCCCAAACCTGAACGAATCTTTGATTTTGCAGGTCAATCCAGAGACACTTCATAACCCCTCCTTCTCAGATCCGATCCCGCTCTCCATATGGCATCTACACCCAATCTGGTCTTTAGGCCCAGTTCCACCGTGTCTATCGATGGCGAGTGAGGGAATCTAATATATTCAATGTCAAATGTGGTAATAAAATTGTAGATCAGGGATTTTTCATGATTGACAAAATTGTGCTCCTGTTCAAGTGACTTCTCCTTTGATTTGTCACATCAGATCTTGAAAAGAAGGCATTTGGTGTCTTCTTGTGAGAGGGACCCTGCAATCTATTTTCTTGCACCTGTGATGGTTGCTCAAAAGAACCTCGGGAGCAGGAGCAATGCATATGCACACAATCCCCGACACACTGTACATTTTCCCTCATTCTGGCCTCAATAGACTGGGCATTCTCCATGCACTCAGCAGAGTTCTTTCCTACACTTGAATGCTTTATGTTGATATTATTCTGTACAGGTAATGGAGGTTTGCCAGGAACATTTCGATTAGTTGGAATTTGTTAATTACATTGACCAAATAGAACGCCACCTCTGATATCTTTTAAAGTTTCAGTATGTTGTTTGCCTCTAAGAAATATTGGAGTAATCTTAAGGGGCTCACGCGGAACCTCAGTCTGGCTCCCAACTGTCATTTTCATGCTCACTGTGTTGAAACGTTCTTTAATAAATGGTTGAGCAATTTCTGTCTTTTTCCGTGGGTGAGGCAAGTCCCTTCTTTTTTGGGATTTCCATGGCATCTGGCTCAAATCGCGTACGTTTTCGAATAAATTTGTTTGCGTTTTATTTTTCTGATGTTTTGTTTTCTTAGTTTCTTTTCCCCTGTGTCAACTTGTGACTCCAAGATGGATTCCAGGAGGTGTTTATTCCGTCATTTTTTGTTTTTTCCAGGTTCCCTCACCTTCGAGGTCTCCTTTGCGCAGGCAGAGCTTTCCATTCTGTGTAGCTATATCTGGTTCATCATCCAACTGGGCTAAACGAACAAACTCTTCCAAAGCTAAAGCCGATAAAGGTCCATCATCCAGAGGAATAATTGCAGGCTCTCGGAACAAAGTTTCTCGACGGCATGAGTGACTCACATTAAGCCCACGTTGTGATCCCCACCTATCTTCAGCCAAGTTTAGGTTTAACTGGACCAGTTCCCCCGCCCGTTGCTTTTGTAGGATGTCCAACTTTCCAGATTGATTTTGTGTTTCAGTTTGAATCTCTGTCAAGTATGCCGGTCTAGTCATTGAGGCAGCAGGACGCTGTGTAGAAGACGCAGTAGATGCTGGGGAAACGTGGCCATGCAGCGAGAAGCAGTTCTGAAGCCAGCCACGCTGTGTGGGTGATTATCTCTTGACACGCCAGGAACTGCTCTGGTACGGCAGAAACACTGCACAACACACAATGCTGCTAGAGCTCCATTGAGGGACTGGGCGTGTGGTGTCAGTCACAATAAAGCAGGCAGAAGCAGAGAAGGCCTTGCATAAAACCGCAGAAACACCACTGAGTCAGAAGGATATGCCAAGGCATACTTGGCCTGAAGCAGGTGACCCCGAGGTGCTCTCGAGGAGACCGCTATGTGAACTTTACTATTTTGAATACCGCACAAATGAAATGATGCAAACATGGCGCAACTCTCCTAACAAGGAATACCAATTAAGCAACATTTGTAACCGGCATTGCCAAATCAGCAGAAGAGTGATATAAGGGAAAACATGGTGCAACTTTCCTAACAAGGAATACCAATTAAGCAACAATGGTAACCCGCATAACCAGCAGCCAAGAGGTTGCATAAACAGGAAACCGAGGCCACAGGAGCAAAGCCCTTCTTGTACGAGAGACAAAGGGGGAAAGAACTTGAACCTGCATTGCTTACAGCCAAAAGGCAAGCAAGAGAACAATTATCCTTTTTAAGGGATACCACTTTGGGAAGAGTTGTAACACTTTCTTGAAAGTCAAGATACCCTAAAGAGAATCAGTTGTAGGTTCCAACCTCTTCATGTATGACTTTGGTGAGGAGAGTTTTTGAGAAAAATAATTACTGTAAAGTACAATTGTAGTAGTATGAGTTTTATACTGGCAGGCGAGTGGACCAGGAAAGAAACGCATGATTCAAAGTACTGTGAGTGTGGTAAAAAGGTGTGGTGAAAGAGGAAGTGTTAATTCCATCACCTGGTCTTGATGAACTGTTACATTTACAAAAGTGTTTTCTTTGTAGAAGTCATTTCAGAAAGTGTTTCTATTGAAGAAGTCATTCCATAACGTGATTAGTGTACCACCCGGATTAAAGTGTTTCTTTTGGGAATTGCTTGGTTTTTGAGAAGAGAACATTGGCATCGATTTATGAATTTGTGTTTTGAGAAAAAGACTCTTGTTTTGCCAAGCAGGAAATCATGGAAAATTGACAGTTGCTTTGATTTATACACAATCATTTGGTAAGCAGTTGCAAGAGGGATATTCACTTTGCTACGTGAAAAGATATTGAATGGGAAAGACATTATACACTACGTTGAGTGGAACTTTACTTCTGCACAGAACTTTCTTGGAATTTAACTTTGCTAAAGAGACTCCTGAATTGATCCGGGGTGAGGGAAATCAACCCTGGTCACAAGGAATCCTTCTCACAATCTTTGTGTATGAACTGGCATATTGTTTTGTGGGATTACTAACCTTGTATATTTTTGGGGTATATTTGAGTGTGAGGGACAGATGCTTTTTGGACACTTGGTCATTTTTCTTTAGCCTTAGTTTGTTAAGCAGGGACCTTCTGGTTAGGTTAGAGAAAGTTGGGCGTTTGTCTTACCCTTTTGTGTTGAATAAAATGGCACTTTGTGTCCCCCTCACCGAGGCGAATACCTTGACTTGCTGGATGGATTTGGATGACATTTTCTAAACAGTTTGTCAAGAGAACCACTAAACTGGACATTTTGCGAACAATTCCTTAGAAAATGAAAGTTATTACGAAAACATAAAAGTGCTGTTTTAAGCCTACTCACGCATTGTTTTTTACACATAGAAAAAGTGCAGTTTTTGAAAAGCTTTGGCATGAAAACCTCTTGGCAGATGTGGACTAAATAAACAATTTGAGCACAAAGCATTGACTTCATTTCCTTGACTGGTATGGGGTAAATCCATCCAGTAGTTTTGAAAATATTTGACAGAGAACAGGGTGCACCCTGCGCCTTTATACCTGAATATCGGTCTTGGTGCTTTGCAGCAGAGCGGTTGAGAGAGGTGTGATTAATCTGTTAATGTCATCACTCCTTTCTCGGTGGTAGCCTCTCCACATGTGGCCAGGGGATGGCAGCCTCTACTTGATCCTGACCCTGGGGGCAGTTACATGAGGGAGGACCACATTAGGGGAGGTGACCCTCAAAGGGGGGGGGGGAATGACATCATCAGATGAGACATGTTATCCCCTTTTCCTTTTAGGAATACCCCCCTCCATTCCGCAGGCCTTAATGGCATACTGTGCGGATTCCCTTCAGCCATCCATAAGATCAACTGTTAACACCTTCCAATACTCTATACATAAGACACCAAGAACTGCCTACAACTCCCATACATCTAAAAATACTGGGACGAAGACGCTGAATAGAGTAATGCAGATCACCAGGGACGAGATGCACCAGAGATGCTGAAGAGTGAGCGTGTGATAGCTGAGGGGACATTTAAAAGCTTTACCCAGAATGGAGTGAGAGAACGCTGCCTGGGGAAGTCGAGCCCTCTTAGTGTTGACTGAGTGACTGTGAGGATGGCAAGGCTGTGGAGGCGGCAGGCTCAGGAGGAAAGCAAGAGACAGAAGAATTCAGAAGCCAGTTTGTCGTGAGGTGAACGCGAGATGGAAGGTAGAACAAAATGTCCTAGTGGCCACAGGAACCTGGACGCAGCCTCACCCCCACCCGAACATGACGCGAGAGCCCAGAGGAAAACAAGAGCGGAAAAGGACGTGGAAGCTGTATGGTGAAGCTGGGGAGCCTACTAGGTGGAGGTGGGACACTGGAGTGCCGACTTCCGGTCTACTGCAAAAGAACCGAAGGAAACCACAAGACACCAGTGAGTTCTAGAGAGAGCGTAATGGGACACTGGGGTGCTTCGGCAATGCTGCCAAAGAACAAACATGTATGTAATGAGAAAGAATATGAGACCCAGCATTACCCGAAAAGGGTTTACCGAAGATATGCGCGAGAAAAGCAAGTTTACAATTGTATAAAGCAAATCAGATGAAAAGCCCTGGCAGGGGAGCAAACCAGGCAAAGGCAAGTTTTTGTGTCAGAGTCTTACAATACACATATGATTTGCAGTATAGATGCAATCCCTGTCTGGTAGTGTTGTACTGTCACTGTGCAGTATTGAATTGTTCCTTTGGCTGTGTTGGAATGTGTGCCCAATGCATTATGGTTCCCGTATATTTCCATGTTTCGGTAGAGCGAGTTGTTGGAGCAATATGCATTGCTTGTATTCTACTGCATAGTCTTGCTGGGCCTAGTCATGTGGATGTTATGTGCAGCGTGAGAGGGCAGGTCCTGCATGTACAGGGCCTTGACAGGGCATGCATTGATCTGTGCTAGCGATGTCCCACCCCTTCACATTTTATTTAATTATTATTTTAGCATTTATGTAGCATCCAAACCCAAAGCCATCATGGCACTGATACAGGATAAGTAGGTACAGATAGGCAGTACATTGGTCAGGTTATACATGTATGTTATGAATCAAAATAGTACAATAGCACATGTACATAATAAGTAAGTGAAAGCAGACATTTAAGAATATTTGTTAAATAGCCATAAGGAATTTCCTGAAGGCAATGTGTTATGTTTCATTTCTAATGTGTCCAGGGAGAGTATTCCAGAAGGTGGACATGGTGACACAGAAGCTGGAACCTCATTTGCGATTAAGTCTGGGTGTACAGAGTTCAAGGGTGGAGGAACAGCAGAGGTGGCGTACCTTGGGTTTGGCTGACATTCTAGGGACATGTTAGGAGGGAGCATTCTGGTGCAGGCATCAGTGTGTAACAGCTAGAGTTACAAACTCAATTATTGCTTTAATAGGTAGCCAATGTACTTCTATTCTCATGGTAGAAATGTGGTCCGAGGGTTTCAATGCTGCTCTTAGAGCCTTATTTTGTAAGAGTTGTAATTTGACAAGGTTCTTGGAGGAAGGGCCTGAGATAAGAACGTTGCAATAGTCGAGTATACTGCCTGTAACGGCTCAAGCAAAGGCAGTTATGCTTAGGGTGATCAGTTTAGCTGTGTAGGCGTTGGAAGAGGCAAGAGCATGTGGCATGTCATGTTGAGCTGGACGTCGAGGTAGACACCCAGTGTCTTCACGTGCTTGGAGACCTGGACAGTGGTTCCATCAATGGGGAAGGAGGAGCAGGACAAAACCAAGGCACTTGAGCATTGTGCGGCACCTACAAGTAACAGTTTTCTCATCATTGAGACAGAGGTTATGGGTAGCCACCCAGTTCTGAATAATGCTGTATGTGTTGATTGAGATGACATAGTTGTAGTGTCCTATGATAGGGAGTAGAATTTGCATGTGGTCTGCAAAGTTAGTGTATGAAATGCCCATGGCATCGAGGTGGTCTAAGAAGATTTAGTATAGGTGTCATAGAGGGCCTGGAAAATGCATGAGCCCTGCTGGACTCTGCATGGGACTGGGATGGGGTTTGCAGCAGCGGATCTGATGAAAACCCAGGAGGTGCCCTCAATCAGGATCCAAAGGGCAGCCTCTTAGGTGAAATGCAAGTTAGAGAGACAGTATTGCCAGAGGTCAAATGCTGCTGAGAGATCCAGGAGGAGTAGCATGACCACGTTGCCTGTGTCTCAAAAGACGTCGAGTTGGATTTTGAGGTCCAAGAGTGAAAACTCAGTGCTGTGCCTGGGACTGAAGTCGGATTGTTTAGACCCAAGGAGCTGGTGTAGCTCAAGATAGATGTGAATCTGTGAGTAGGCAAAACGATCAATGATTTTCAAGAGGAAGGGTACTCCAGTTATGGGTCTATAATACGTGGGGAGGGTGGGATCCAGAGAAGGTTTCTTAATGAATGTGGAGACCCAGGCTGCTTTGAGGCAAGTAGGGGCAGTGTTTGTAGTAAAGGAAACATTAACAAAGTTTGCTATAGCAGAAGCTAAGGTGGTCACGCATTGTTTAACTATGTGCGGTGGGCATGCATCACCTTTACAATTTCAGGTTTGAGGTGTTCTATCGTAGTAACAATGTCTTCAGTGGTAACAGGGAAGAAGAGGAATTAAACGGGGGGGCTGGGTTTAGCAGGGGAAAGGGGAGTGACGAGACGGCTCAGTTACAGTGTTCAGATGGGTAGTTGAAATTCTCCCTTGGCTCAGTGTATCAGCGTAAGGTAAGGAATTGGTATCTTCTACCTTACAATAATACCTTTTCAATTGTGCTTGCGCAGGTGCTGGAGGCAGAGATAAAGAGATGAAGAAGAGGCGTTGAGTAATGCAGAATACCACACAAGTCCAAAACAGCGCAGTCTAGTCAATCTGGACAAAACCCAGAAGACCGGGTCTGCGACCCTGACAGAGGCGAGTGAACTTTAACTTATCAAAAACCACACTTTGATATTTGTCTGAGGTGTATACCAAGCATGGCACAAAACAGAAAATAAGTCAGAAAGGCGAGTGAGACACACTCATACGAGGATTAAATAATTGGAAATATTCATAGTCACAGTACGTACCTGGCAGTTTAATGAACCAGGTTGGCTGTGATAGAAGCTGGAACCATGGGAAGGGAAGCATTCCCCCTGAGGTTTGTGAACACTATACCAAGCCAAGATAAGGGACACAGTCTCTTGGCACTTTGAAGAAGCTGAAGGGAAACTAGGGGAAGAGAGTCATCTCCCTGGTGTTTGGAAACATTTTGGAAAGCCAAGAGAAGGGAGACACACTCTTGTGAGGACCAGGCAACCTTTTTGGCACAAGGTTGCAGATCCTTTGTAAGTTTGTTTTTGCACCATTTGAATTTTGTTTTATACGAGCTGGAAAATTACTTTTAAACCCACGTCCAGAAGAAGAAATACACTCTTTTTAACCAAAGAATATCACTTTGCACCTCGGTTTGAGTTCCTTGTGAAATATGTTTGTCATGACAGTGGACGTTTTTCTTTTGACATCCTGAGTGTCCACATAGATAATTCGTTGAGGCAGGGAACACCCTGTGATTATAAGAGATAATTAGGTTTCCACAACCCTCATTTCTTTAATAAATGTTTATAGCAATAAACATAGAATTGGGAGGTAGGGTGGGCACTGCTGAATTTCAAAGTTTCGCTAGTTCATTGACAATTATTTATGGGGGCTCACCCTTTAGCCTAGACACCAGGTTTAAGCAATATCCACAAAGTAGGGATGGACAATCTCCATGCTTGGATGAGCTCGCTCTCACTTCCCTTGTAGGGTTCCAATTAACTCTCAAAATAATTTGAGACACTTCGTTCAGTGGTTATGTTCCAAATTATCAATCCACAGTCCTTTATACAGTTTTTTCAAATATTCTTTTTTTATTCCTGACCAGTCAATGTCACAATCTTATTGCCAATGCATTTCGGACCTCCATCCATCATCACGGCTATTAACACTGTTTGGCCTTTTATCCCCCAGAGTGTATGTTCATCTCTGTAGAAAATATTTCTATGCAGCACGTGTTCTCTTAATTGCTTCGCTGTCTTGACGTGCTGTATAAAGAATTGTGGATTGATAATTTGGAACATAACCACTGAACGAAGTGTCTCAAATTATTTTGAGAGTTAATTGGAACCCTACAAGGAAAGTGAGAGCGAGCTCATCCAAGGATGGAGATTGTCCATCCCTACTTTGTGGATATAGCAATAAACATGCCACCTTTGTGTTGATCTCTTACTTCATCACCCTTACAATAGATGTTGAGGATGGCACTGAAGAATCCAAAGTTAGGGATGTTTGCGTCCTCTACCACTTCCCGGTTTTGGGAGCCATCACTGCAAACCCTTGATTGTTGTTAACTAGGGATTCCTCCGTTCTGCAAAGGTCTGAACCATGGACTCTCACAAAGGTAGCGGATGTTGAACAAAAAGGTCTGACCCTCCATCTGCTAGACCGATAGTCCGGGTGACTTTACAGGAGCCTTCGAAGCTTTAAACTTTCCCCGATTTGTCAGCTTTCAGGCCAAAGAAAATTGTACCCCAGAGGGCATGTCAAGCAATTATTTTTGTACTGTCTGCCATGAGCCCATGGCTCAGCCCACAGTCTGCTGTGTCCACACTGTTGGGTTTTGCATGCTGCATCTTTTCTGTCTTGAACTAGGTTGTTAAAGCAATCCCTGATATCACAAACCCGAACGTGATCTCCGGCCTCTGCGACTACTTTCCACAAAAAACGTGAACATTTTGCTAAGGTGCACTATGTATTTATCACCTCCAGTGCCATACGACCAGCTCCAAAAACATTTTTGCCAAAAGGATCAATCATTTTTGTTCCCCGTTTGGGGATACGGATGGAAACACTGAATTTATGGAACCCGCCAATGCTGCCTGGACCACCAGGCTCTCTGGGGTAGTATGCCTCAATATTTAAATTGAATCCATGGACGCTTGCTTATATTTCCTCTCAAAGTGCATCTATCAATGCCATATGGGATAAACATACCTACCTCTCCCTGAATACAGGGTTTTGCAAAGCGTCTTAATCGGGTCAGCCACCGATGGGGTAAACTGCAATAGTGTCTCCCTATGCAGGCCTTTGTCTACATTATTAGTCAGCTCATAATGATGAACGGTTAAAGATGGGACTCCCAGCCCCAAGGCATCAATGTCCTGGTGTGATCAAAGTTTGCATTCAGCTGATCGTATTTTGTGATACCTCAGCAATGTCGAGATCTTAAGACACATCGAGGCCACTCACATTTTGCAGGTACTTGTCGCAATCCTCATGAGTCGGCTCCCCGATAACAGGGTCACCTCTTGCAACAATTGCTCATCATTCTCCAGGTTCATCCAGGCGCTCCATGCCAAACAGTATTGTTTCCCCTTCCTCATAAGTTATTTTTTGCATTGTCTCAAAGTACCTCAGTTTGGAGACTGGAGCATGTCCTGGGTAAGCGAGAGAAACCCTGGCCAGTAAGCCTCGGCATACACTGTGCAGACAACAGGAACACCACAAAAATCTGTTTCAGTAGCAAGCTTTCCACCACCAACCTATTTGATGATATTGGGTTCCAGGTTTGTGGCATGCGGATGGCACTTCTCTTAGGTGCTGTAAGGAAGGCATGGTATCAAACAGTAAGACAGACAAGTAATCACAGTTCAAGGGTGCTTATAGAACTTCAATTGGGTTTGAAAAATGCCCATCTAAATATGAAGATGGGAGCAAGCTAAAACCATCAAATAACAGTCCTTGTGGTGTCGTGACAAAATAAAAGGGGCCTATACTAATAAACCAATTGCCAATCCCTACTTCTAAATACAAATAGTGTGGTAAATAAAGTTATGAGAAAGAAAAGTGTTTAAGAAATGATATGTCAGGATCTTCAAGCCGTTCGTTTCCCTTCCTTTTCAACAGGGGACAAGACAAGGCGGAACACTCGAGCTTCGATTGAGCACCCACGCAGTGCCGGACCACTCTGTCAAAGGTATTGTAGTTTGCTCTAAAGTTCAATCACTCTTGAGCAGTTTAACTTAATTTGCGTCTTTTCACGTGCGTTTTTAACAATGTTCATTCCAGAGTTCACCATACAATGTTGCTGCTTGCAACCTTGGCTTCAACATAGTAGGTATTGTAACGGTCTCCCCAACTCACCGGCTGTGTTGCATTTACTGAAGCGGCTTTGTTCTTGAAGCCAAGGACAGTACCACGGTGGCTGAAGATTCTCCCCGCCTTGATTACTGATGCGGGAGGGCCCCGGGTACCTCCAACACACAATGTAGGATTCTTCAGCCTGGTTTCCTGGTCTTAGGCTTTCTCTCGAGGTCTTGTGAAAATAACGGTTCCTTGTCGAAAAGGTCAAGGGAACGTTCTTCCTTGTGACCCCCTTCTGTTTCACAGTCTTTCTCCGCTAGTTAAACTTCAACTTAACTGCTGTTTCCTCGTGTGCTTTGCTTCACTCAGAGTGTACTCTCGTGCTCTGCCTTTTATCTGTGTGGGGAAGTGCAATGGAAGTCAGGTGTGAGTGACTGTTGATAATTGCCTGACCATAGTATTGGGACATGTCAGGTACACAGCTCAGATATTAGTCGCTTTTCCCTTGGAGTGGGTTGTCAGTGAGAAAGTGTTTGTGTTGTAAAGGGGGTTTGGGAGGGGGGTAGAGGGCTTAAATGGGGTAAAGGTGTTACAGGGAAGGGGATACCGCATCTCACCATCTGGTGTCCCACTCCCCCAAGACTCCTCACCCAAGTGACCCTCGCGCACTGGTTCAGCCTCAGGAACTGGATCCAAAAGCGATGGCTGTGTCCTGGCCACCTGGAAGACAGATCCCCGGGGATTAGTGGGTGAATCACCTTCTGGTTTCTCACAGCACCCTGCTGGCTTTTGCAGGCGTGATGGGACCTTCTGTACTCACCGTTTCTAGTTAACAGTTGACACTTGAGACAATGTCTAACTTTACAATCAGAATTGTTCCCACTCATATGCAGTCCAAGCCGCAGTGGGGCATCTCATCTTTTCTGATGGGTAAGTCAGAAGATTTGCCA
The DNA here is from genome assembly GCF_040938575.1 of Ambystoma mexicanum. Taxonomy (NCBI): domain Eukaryota; kingdom Metazoa; phylum Chordata; class Amphibia; order Caudata; family Ambystomatidae; genus Ambystoma; species Ambystoma mexicanum. Next base: position 671,829,421 of record NC_090936.1, read on the forward strand.
ATGGTCTCTGCCCACTGGGAGCAGTGATTCGTTTTTTCTTTAGGTCAGAGGAAGATGTCTGGTTTGAGCCGCTGCTTGAGTGAATGCAAACTTTTAGGTTGATTTTTAGCATTTTTATTTTTCCCCCTCTCATGCCTTACAGGTCGCCATCTAAGGGGTGGGAAGTTCAGACGCTATCCACACCTTAGATGAGCGAATTCTGGAGTGGGCCAATTTAGCTGCACTATCTAGGAAGGATGCAGGGTTAAGTGCCTGACAGGAACCATACTATGAAACGTTGTGTCTAGATCCCAAATACCACACACAGATCATGTGGGCGTTAGTATGTGCAGTGCTTGAAACAAGACACTTTGGACAAACCAGACAAAAATACATTCTTTGAGGAGAGAATGGTCCTCTAGGCAGCGAAATAAGCATGCAATAGGTCACAGATCATGGTGTGTTGCATATATAGTTCAGATGCTGTCACTTCTGGAGCCAGGAAAGAGACTGCCAAAGCTGATTGACACAGGCACACACAAATGCCCCCTGCGGAAAAAGGTTTCCAGTGCCAGCTGCGCCGGTCTACTATATCTAAAGATAAGGAATCTATGGAAAGACGCTATCCATTATACATTTATTTTTTGTCTAGTCAACATAATGGGCCATGTATCGCTGAGTCAAGAAACCAGCAAACTCCCCTCCCTTCCTTCCCAGATGAACCCCATCTAAATGCTCCCTCCATTTGTCCCCATTCTCCACAAGACATTTTTGAAAAATGTTTCAGATTGGAGGCTCAATCTATGCAAAGGTTTATTCATCTCAAAACCATCTGCTCTTCTGCCACACAGCTCATCAACCCACCCAAAATGCACCCCAATGCAATTTTGGTAGTCTGGAAAGCACTTAACGAGCAAATACAGGCAATATTTACTTTAATCATTTTCATGATGGCATGCGACCCTAATAAAAGTCAAGACAGCATTTAAATTACAAAAAATATTATACTAAATGTTTTGAGATATAGTCTAAACTAACTACTGTTAAATTTGCACCCAGTTATTTTGATAAAGAAAATGAATGGTCAAAAATACAAAAATGAAATACATGGTGTACACATACCATACTCATCTGGATACATTTGCAGTGTATGAAGAACAGTATCTATAGCACCTTGGTCAGATAATAGTGTCACTGCTCCAGAGCACTCAGCTACTGAGCAAAGTATTGTTAACCCGCACTCCTGAATGGCTGGATGTCCAATGAACTATAAAAAATGCACAGAAAAAAACATATAAAGTTCAATTTTTGCTTGTCTGAACGTAGAGATTGTGCAAGGTGACAAACCAAACATTTTAAAAAAGATCCATCAGTATATTATATGCCCCTTTCAAGCAACACACTGCCAACGGGGTACCTTCATTATGTTCACTTCAGTCACGGTCATATTCTACAACACAATCTCATTTCTCTCACCATTGAATGCTGCAGACGCTCTTCAATCTTTAGCTAGACAGCTCATCATCAAATCTTAATTTGAATTGATCATTATAATTTATAAAAGCACATATTAAATCTTAATTAGTTATAAAAACATAAGAGAATCGGATAAAACGATTTACTAGAACATAATAATCTATAAATCAGGGCATGTAATCTCATTTGTCGAAGTCAAAACAGAAACGTGATGGCTGGATGGTTTTGAATGAATCATAACCACGGGCAAAGCTCTGGGCAACCCTCCAGACCATCGTTTTTCAGCCTGCCAAGCCATTACAGAAGGGGAAAATCCATATGCAAATCAGGCTTGGTCCTACCCCAAAAGGAGCAGTCCAGCCCGAATTGCTAGGTCACATCCCTTCTGCATGAGACCACAAGCATCCCCAGACATGTTTCAGCCTTGTTGGGCGTCATCAGTGAGGAGTAGCTTGGGTCTCTAGGCCCGGCAGACTCGGGACCCACGTCTGGGCATACCCGGCCACTCGGGGTGACTTTAGCAAAACAGAAACGTGATGGCTGGAATGTTTTGAATGAATCATAACCACGGGCAAAGCTCTGGGCAACCCTCCAGACCATCGTTTTTCAGCCTGCCAAGCCATTACAGAAGGGGAAAATCCATATGCAAATCAGGCTTGGTCCTACCCCAAAAGGAGCAGTCCAGCCCGAATTGCTAGGTCACATCCCTTCTGCATGAGACCACAAGCATCCCCAGACATGTTTCAGCCTTGTTGGGTGTCATCAGTGAGGAGTAGCTTGGGTCTCTAGGCCCGGCAGACTTGGGACCCACGTCTGGGGTGGGGCCAAGCCTGATTTGCATATGGTCTTTCCCCTTCTGTAATGGCTTGGCAGGCGAAGAACGGTGGTCTGGAGGGTTGCCCAGAGCATTGCCAGTGGTTAAGATTAATTCTAAACCTTCCAGCCATCACCTCTTTGTTTTTGCTTTGTCACCCCGAGTGAGACGGGTATGCCCAGACGTGGGTCCCGTGCCTGCTGGGCCTAGAGACCCAAGCTACTCCTCACTGATGAGCCCCAACAAGGGTGAAACATGTTTGGGGATGCTTGTGGTCTCGTGCAGAGGGGATGTGGCCTAGCAGTTCGGGCTGGACTGCCCCTTTCGGGGTGGGGCCAAGCCTGATTTGCATATGGTCTTTCCCCTTCTGTAATGGCTTGGCAGGCGAAGAACGGTGGTCTGGAGGGTTGCCCAGAGCATTGCCAGTGGTTAAGATTAATTCTAAACCTTCCAGCCATCACCTCTTTGTTTTTGCTTTGTCACCCCGAGTGGGACGGGTATGCCCAGACGTGGGTCCCGTGCCTGCTGGGCCTAGAGACCCAAGCTACTCCTCACTGATGAGCCCCAACAAGGGTGAAACATGTTTGGGGATGCTTGTGGTCTCGTGCAGAGGGGATGTGGCCTAGCAGTTCGGGCTGGACTGCCCCTTTTGGGGTGGGGCCAAGCCTGATTTGCATATGGTCTTTCCCCTTCTGTAATGGCTTGGCAGGCGAAGAACGGTGGTCTGGAGGGTTGCCCAGAGCATTGCCAGTGGTTAAGATTAATTCTAAACCTTCCAGCCATCACCTCTTTGTTTTTGCTTTGTCACCCCGAGTGGGACGGGTATGCCCAGACGTGGGTCCCGTGCCTGCTGGGCCTAGAGACCCAAGCTACTCCTCACTGATGAGCCCCAACAAGGGTGAAACATGTTTGGGGATGCTTGTGGTCTCGTGCAGAGGGGATGTGGCCTAGCAGTTCGGGCTGGACTGCCCCTTTTGGGGTGGGGCCAAGCCTGATTTGCATATGGTCTTTCCCCTTCTGTAATGGCTTGGCAGGCGAAGAACGGTGGTCTGGAGGGTTGCCCAGAGCATTGCCAGTGGTTAAGATTAATTCTAAACCTTCCAGCCATCACCTCTTTGTTTTTGCTTTGTCGAAGTCGGACAGCTTTTCCCAAGTAGTTAGTTACTCGACAGTGTAGAAATCCATCATTCTTTACATATAACCAAGCAGCTAAAACCCACTCCACACGGTCTTACATTAATGAAACTCAAAATAGGATTCTGATGTTGTGCACGCAATATGGCATATTACAAGCACAGCAATACAAAGTGTCAGGACAAAAGGGGCAACAGGTATTTGGGACTTTTGCTTGGTTTGTCCATGAAACAAACTAAGTATTTAGATGCAATAAGGTAAAAGGTGCCTGGTGACAGCCCAGTGTTCATGCAAATACAAATATGTATGCAAGTAAGGCTGTAATCCCCATCTAAAACAAGGTTTCATATTCCAATATATTTTCATCACTAGTGCTCCGTCTGCAGAGTTGTCCCTTCTAGTTGAACCCACAGTCATTTGTTTTTTAATATGGCTTTTGCCATATTATATAAAGAGGCTCACAAGTTGTGCATGTTCAAAACAGGCAATGGAAAACATGATTACACCAAGATATCTTATTACTGCCCAATCTAGCAGTTATGTGGTCTAAAATGTTATTCATTAACACTGCCTTATTATTTGAACGGTGTAAGGAACTTATGGTGGCAACAGTAAAGACGGACACAATTGATCACAGTTCAAGGGTGTTTATTATACTGTAAATGCAGGGTGGAAAAACACCTAACCTAGACCTGAATCTAAAAAAAAAAAAAAAATCTATTGCCAAATCCTTACAACTAATTACAGAAAGAGTATAGGATAGGGTTTTCAATAAAGAAAGAAGTGCTCACAACTAATAAGTCAGAATGTGATTGCCAGGGGATTCGCTTCACCACATTTTGAGCAAGCAACCGTTCCATACCAGCCATCCGTTCTTCGATGGTTAAGTTTCTTTTCAATACAAAGTATTTCGCCTTCAAGGGCCTGATGTATTCAACAAAAAAAACTAAAAGTTCCTTTCCAAATCGACTTTGGGTGATGACTTTTCATCCCTGGTACTCCCTTGGTCGGGTTTGGATCCAAATGCAAAGAGGCACAATCCACTTACCCTGGTCTTACAATACTCCTTGCATTCACAAAATTAATGCCTTTTCAAACAATTCACTGTGAACATCCCTCAGTCAGGTAACACACTACTTTTGGGACTATAGGATTTGCCCCTACGTGTCTGCTTCACTCCGCCAGGTTCACTATTGACAACCTTTGGCAACACTGTTCATACGCTCATTTCAACAATCTGGATTCAATTCCCTCTTTTTCCCAATCATCTGTCGGTCAAAGACTTTTGACATTACAGAGGATTTTACAAGACCCCTGACATCTTTTCGCCTTTTCCAAGGCCTACTGGTTATCATAGTTTCTGCCATTGGATAATCTGCCAGAGTTTTCTGCATGAGCACCGACGTGGTGCTGGACTCATATCGTGCTGGATTTCCCCTTTTTTCATCAATAGCTCCTTGAGCTTTTCAGAGCTCAAATTAGCCGTTTGCTACTTTTCGTTCAACACAGTTCGGTCTCTTATCGACTCTCCCCTCGACTCACTGGCTCTGATGAACTGCTGGGCTTTTTTTCTCTTTTAAATCAAGGTTGGTACCACAAAGACAAGTGTCTCTCCCTGGTTTGATATTCACCGGCGGAGTGTCCTGTACCATTGACATGTGCTGCATTGTTCGCAGTCTTATGTTTCCTTCTGTGGAGGTTTCACAGGCCTTGGTCAGAAAGGGAAGGTTGCTTCTCGCCTTGTCACCCTCTCCGTATGCGTTGTCTTTCTCCTCCTCTTGAACTGCTGTGCTGAGTTAGCTCTGACGTCATGCGGTCTGCCTTGCTCGTCCTGTGCTCTTGTGCTCCACCTTTTATCCCTGTGGGGAAGGGAAAGGGCCATCAGGGACCCCCCCATCCAGGTGATCCTTTCTCACTTGTCCACCCACAGAAACTGGATCCAATAACGATGGCCGTGTCCTGGCCACCTAGATGACAGATCCCCAAGGACTAGTTAGGGAGACACCTTCAGGTTTCTCACAACGGGTAGATACACATAGCTTAAGTGATGCACACTCCCACAGCAGAGATATGGAGCAAATTCCCAATTCAATATAAAGTTTATATCCAGAGGAGCAAACAGTTACTGAAAAGAATTAACTGGATCTTACGTGGTTCGTCAAAGACACATACTTCAGCACCAAACATCCCAATCACCCTAGCGAATGCTGTGTAAATTTCCATTATAATTGGCAGTGACGGCTCCCAATAAAGAGAACAAAGTTTATTAATAGCCCCAATACAATCGTTTCATATTTGTAGCAGAAATAGATCGATGTTCGAGGCCTCTTTAGTAAAACTAAATCCCAGATATCTGAAATAAACTTTTTCAAGCATTCTGTCAATAGGGCAAGTATAGTATATAAAGTGCCTATTCAGACGCTTTTTCTTGGTAGAAAACTGACGACATTACATACCTGGTTATACATTTAGTTACATGTTTTTGTAAAGGGCCTGGGGTCCTGGCAATACGAGCGACAACATCTGCATATGCCAGAACCGGCAAGCTTTTGGAGGCAAGTTGGGACATCAACTCCTTTATTACAATCAGCCAAGTCGTGCGTTCGCCTGTTTGCCTGACTAACTGCTGCCCTATTTTTTTCTACGAACTTCAAACAGAACTCTAAAGATACTTTCCGGGATGTCCATCTTGCTAAGCACTCTACAAAGCTTTGACCTACTAATACAGTCAAAAGCACTGGAGGGGTCCATGAATGCAACTTCTATAGGTGTAACCTTAATGTGAGTAGAATTGGCAAGAACCAGGTTTAATTACAGCACCTGATTCACAGTGCCAAGGCCCTCAAGAAAACATAATTGAGCATCCATTAAAATATTATGGGAGACCACCTATTTGCTTCAATGGTACAATAAAGCGCATGAAAACATCTTAAAGGGGAAGTTCATTCAAATCTTATGGTTTAAAAATATTGCCCATATTTAAATATGTTTTTTAAAAAAGTTACAATTAAAAATAATGTGCATATGAGCCTCCAAGACATGACTTTGAGGCATCCATTCTGTAAGCAGAAATAGTTTCACCTGTTTCTTTTAATTATCTGCTCTCGTGGCAGTTATAAAGCAAGAGCCCCCTACTGGTAGTTTAAGCTTATTGCTGCTGGAGAGCAGAGAATTAAATTGCACGTTCACAGGACTACGAATGACAATCTTAATACATCAAGCAAACAATTTTCAAATCTAGAAAACGTTTGTTTTCTGTGTTAGGAAGGCAATCATAGGACTGCCTGTACTGTGAACATTTGAGCAAGGCAAACACGTCTTGCTTATTTAACAGGGCTTGTTTGCCTTGCACTTTTCAAAAGGATTAGTGTGGTCCAATAGTTAAGGGTTAGCCCTTTCAACCATGCGACCCGGGTTAGAAACCACGGCTGTATTTCTTTCTTGGTGCTTCCAATTTTGTTTTTAAATAACAATATTTGAAGCACCAGAAAAAAAAAGCGAGGACTCCAATCCAGGCAATATGACTGATCGAGCAAGCCCTTCATCAAAGCACCACAGGAGTGTCTGCTAATCACAGTGCTCATTGACTTGGTGTACAGCACGACAAAGATCACTTTGTCATGCTGTACAACAACACGTCAATGAGCAATGTGATTGCCATTTCACAGCTAAGGAAATTGACTCCTCAAGCCCCCTCATGTAGTCTATTTCCTTAGCTGCTTTCACAGTACACGTTGCCATGATGTACTACAGCATTTAGGATTGGCATTCATAGGACTGAATGTCCTGTGAACATGTTCTTTAATTCTCTGCTCTCCGGCAGAAACACACTTAAGCTCCCAGTTGGGGGTGTAAGAAAGGCGTGGTATCAAACAGTGAAGATAGACACGTGATCACATTTCAAGGGTGTTTACTGAACTTAAATGGGTTTGTTTAATACCCATCTAACCCTAAATCTAAAGATGGGAGTAAGCTGCGAACATCAAATAACGCAGACCAAGTGGAGTCTCTTCAATATAAAAGGGCCTATACTAATAAACCTATTGCCAATCCTTACTTCTAAATAGAAATGGTGTGAGACAACAATGTATGCAAAAAGAAAAGTGTTAAAGAAATGATATGTCAGGATAGTTAAGCAGTTGGCTTTCCTTCCCCCACATTTTCAGCACGGAAGCAGTTGGTGCGCTCGAGCTTCGCACACACTCTGGCTTCTCTACCATGAGGATATATTTCAAAGCATAGATAACAGGGCCTTCTGCACCAAAGACTTATTGCAGAGGGACGGATGTAAAAAAACAAGCACCAAAGTTCCTTTCTTATCAGGAGTTTCCCATTCACGAGTTCTCAGGTCCACTGTTCACCAGGGGTCTCCCTGCTTCAGGCTCAGACCCCCTTTAACACAATGTTCACAATTGGTCTCCGTCGATCAGGCTCGGACCATGGATCTCCCTCGTTCGGGCTCCGACTCCTTAAGCAATGTTCACAGTTCTCCTGTATTGTGCCTTCTTTCAAACACAATTTCTGGGTCTCCCTCGTTCGGGCTCAGACCCGTTTGGTTCCCAAAAGGTTATCACAGCTCAATTCCTTTAGGCTTCCCTCATTCAGGCTTGAGCCTAAAACAGTGCAGAGTCTTTCGAATGGGCATACTTTTGTTTTCTCGCTGGATCACTGTTACTTTATTTTACAGTTGCATTCACTTCATGAACTCCACTTGGCAGCTTTCATTCTCTTCGCTTTTCTCTTGCCACTTGCTCTCTATTTACTTTCGGCTTCCCTAAATCGGATTGGAGCCGATTACAATTTCACTTCATTTCAAAAAGAGTTTCAAGTCCCATAATGCCTTTCACTGGCCTTTTTAGTTCTTGCTTTCTTTCTCAAATTCAATGCTCCGGTTCCCACTCTAGCCACAAACATACTCACCGGCATTTCCTCTCTTGCCACGAGACTCACCCGGTTAGCGCGGCTCTGCCAAGCAACTTCTCTGGAGCTCTCTGAGTTGAGGTCATGGTCTTCCCACCTGCCCTTCAGGTACCTGGGCTTCTCTTCATATGCCCAGGAGAAACGAGTACTTCTGTGGACAGAGTCAGCAGGATATGATCTACCCTCTTTGGCTCTTGGAAAGTACAGCTCCTCAGCCCTGATGCATCCCTTCAACAACATACTCAGCGTCTTGGCCCTCAGCTCCCTTCCGGCTTCTCCACGGTTCTTTAAACACTCTCCCCCGCTCTTCAGCTCCTCTGGGCCACACTGCATCCCCAGCTCGCTCAGAGTGTGTTCCTGTGCTCTGCTTTTTATACTGGTAGGGAGGTTTAACCAGTTTTAGGTGTGGGTGGTTGAAAAGGGAGGCCTGACTCCGCCTGTCCTCGTTAACGGGACAAGATGGAGACTGCCCATAGAGATCCATAGAACATTGGTGTCTATGGGCAATACCGTTTCTCACACTTGGGCCTCCCACTCCCAATTACAAAGGTCCCTACACCCAGGTGATCCTCCCGCACTGGTACACCCCCAGGGTATGGATCTAAAGGCGATGGCCATGCCCTGGCTATCTGAGCAGAGTATCGAGGGGAAAATGAAGTGAGAATACCCACAGGTTTCTCACAGGGGCTTCTGCTTGATTACTGCAGTGAGAGCAGAGATTTAAAAGAAACAGATTAAACTGTTCCTCTACACAAAATGGAAGTCTCCAAGTCCTTGAAAAGCAGGACCTGGAGGCACACTTGCAGATAATTTTTCATAGGAACTTAAAAAAAAATAATAATGTTAATCTATATTATTTATTGAGGCCAATATTTTCAAACCGTTAAATTTTTTTTAATAAACTTCCCCTTAGCTACTTGTGAGACAGGCATGGTACCAAGAGACGACACAAACAAGTGAAACACAGTCTGAAAACCTTTATTATCAATGGTCAGGATGGTGTAAAGCCTAACATGCCCTAACTCCAAGAGGGCAATGTTCCCTAACAGGAAAAAAAATTAAGGAAGTCTAAGTCTGTCAGTAAAAAACTAAATACTGTGAATCAAAACCAATGCCTGTCCTCACTTCAACAGAATAATAGGATGAATGGGATTTGGCCAACTCAATCTTGCTCAAAGTAAAGTTAATGTGACAATGGATCCTTTCTACAGCTCCCTTCCCCAAGTTTAAGCCACCAAGGATTATAAAGTTTCATAAGTCTCCCGGTTTTCACTTGACAAGGAAAAGTTCACTTGGCACAAAGATCACTTGGCAGAGAGTTCACTGTATCTTTTCTCCTGGTAAGTTCTTTGGGCTTCCCCAGGTCTCCTTTCCATGAACCCGGAAGCCCTCTGGCTCACACTAATTCAATGGGTCTCTTAGGCTTCCCTCACCCAGGCTTATACCCTCGTGGTTACCTCTGTTAAACGTATTCAATTGTATTTCCTTTAGCACAAAATGATCAACTCACAAAAGTTCCACTTGTTAACATCACAGTTCACTTGGCTTCTTTCTGGGTTCCCTTCCCCATTCTGAACCAAGTCATTTTAGCTTTTCCTTTATTAGATCATGCAGCTCCTTGCTTTCAATTGGGCTCCCCTGGTCGTGGCGCAGTTGTCAGACTGCAGAGTCCACCCATTACAAGTCACGCAACCAGGTGCTTTGTCCTTACTAGAGTTCTCTTTTCCTTATACTGGGGTCTCTGCTGCCAACCTGGATCCGTCTCTTGCCTGGTGGCCACCCCAATGCTTTTCCAACACTCTTTGCTTATTCTGGGGTATCTGTGGCCAGCCCAGACTAATCTCCCACCTTGCAGCCACCCAAATGCTTTTAAAATCTTTTTATCTTTAAAGTAGGGTCTCTGTGGCCCACCTGGGTCTGTCTCCTGCCTGGGGGCCACCGTAATGCTTCTCAATGCTCTTGGTTTATTGGAAAGTCTCTTTTCCTTTACTTTCAGGAATGTTGCTCCCACTTCAGTTTTCTCACAGCTCCCCCTTTTTGGATCTCTTCTTTCACTTTGACTTCAGACTCACATGTACCGGATTTCTCTTACTTTCAGAAAGTCACTGGTCAGTGTGATGCTGTTCTCATTGACCGCTTCTCTTTGCATGGAGGTCAAGGTCTCTCCTCCTGCCCCTCTGACATTCCTGGGGCCTGGATCCCACCCATGGTAGTGAGCACTTTGCTTCAAGCTGCCAACATGATTCAGCCTACTCTCTAGGCTTCAGAACTATGGCTCTTTGGAGACACAGCTCCCTCACCACGCGCTGACCCTTGCCTAACAAGGGGGTAGCCCTTCGACGTCCCGTTCTCCACTGGGTACTTCTGGGCTCCTCTGCTGCTTCTTGTAATGTCACTCCTATGGTTCTTTCTCTGGCATAAATTGACTTAGGAACAAGAAGGGATCCCTGCTGGACTCAGCACACAGCCTCCCTTCTGCTCTCTGCACTGCTGAATGCCCCACCTTTTATACACCTGAGCCCTGTCAAGGGGTTTCAGGTGCGAGTCCTGGGCCTCCCTGGCCTGATTCTCGTTAGTCTAATTGATGGGACATGCCTGACCCTTATGTCCCCTTCTCTCCTTGTCAGTCCTGGAGTGATGTTCAATAGAGTGCAGGCGTGTATAATTATTAAGTGCCTGATTCTGCCTGACCTAATTAAAGGGACCGACTAGTGTTGGAGTGTAGTATGCCTCGTCTTTCATCTTCCTCCTCACAGTACGTTTCCCATAGGTAATTTTTCTACCTCTCGGTCGCCTCTTCTTCGTCCCAGTAAATGTTTGAAATGGGAAGGGGGGATAAGGGGGACAGGATGAGATTGAAAATAGTCCATAAAGGCTGAGGGTGAGTGTGATGATGTATATAACTCGGTAAGGGTGATGGGAATACTGTGTATATGTACCAGTAGATGTTTCATGTGCAAAAATTAGGGAAGATGTTTTACCGCAAACCAAAGAGGTCGCGGGAGGGGCAAGGGTAAATTGGTTGGTAGTAGAACAAAAGGGATACCAAATTTCCCTCATGGATACACCACTACTAATCCCTGACACCCCCTCCCCCAGGTTATCCTCCCTCACTTGTCCACCCCCAGGTTCTCGATCCAACAATAATCTGTCCCCTGGCCACCTGAGAAGAGGATCCAGGGGAACAGGAGTGAGTATCCTCCGGTTTCTCACATACTATTCAAAAGGGAATTTGGATGATATGAAGCCGGAAGAGTGGGATTTTCTTTTTCATTGATGGGGCATAATGAATCCTTCCAAGAATTTGGGAAGGCATACAATTCTACCAATCGATTAAAAATACAAAAAAGAAATACGAACCAAAAATGTGCATCATATTTAAAACATTCTGAAGGTACTCTATTGGAGCTGGGGGCTTTTCCAGATATCTGGGCCATTATAGACTTCAGGACATAGTCCAAGGAAAATCACTGGTTCGGGGACCCTCGCAAAAAACTGTAGCACGATCAATAACCTCTTGCTCAATGTCCGCAATATATCCAACAATAAAAATATTCAAATCTCTTAACAGAGTTCGGTAACATGTGCCACCGACATCCAGACAGCAAACATTAGCAGTATCCCTCAAAAACCTAAGTAGCTTGAGTTGAAAGAAACTACAAACTAGACCTCCTCTTGTAGATGCAAATCTATTCAATTATCTGTCCCAATCACGTAATTGCAGTGTTATTTCTAGTTTGATAATATTCAGACCACACTTGCTAACATTTCGTTAAGCAAAATTGAGTGCTGGTGTCACATATCCTAATCTGGGGTTCGGGAAGCAGGAAACGCCACAATGTCGACTTGGTTCTGATATGATGCAGAAGTGACACAGGAGTACCACCTTAAACCTGATCTACAAGAAGGTAACCACTCGGGTGAAGTAGATAGGGTAGCTCTCCCTGCACCACAGAGGGGTACCCCCATATTAACATGGTGCAAGGTGTGAGAAAGCAGAAGGTGTCTCACCCACTAGTCCCTGGGGATCTGTCATCTAAATGTCAGGACACGGCCATCGCTTTTGGATCCACTTCCTGGAGGTGGAACAGTATGGAGGATCACCTGAGTGAGGGGATACCCTTCCCTGTAACGCCTTAACTTATCATACCCAGTAGGATATTTAAGAACTCTACTCCCCCGCCCCTTTTCCAACACAAATACTTTCTCATGGACAGCCAGCTCTAAGGTAAAACAGACTAACACCTGAGCCGTGTCGTGTACCCGACATGTCCCAATACTATGGTCAGGCGAGGTCAGGCAATTATCAACAATAACTTACACCTGACTTCCATTACACCTCCCCATATGGATAAAAGGCGGAGCATGAGAGCACACGCTGAGCGAGGCAAAGCACACGAGGAAACCGAACTTCAAAGATGGCAGTTTAACGAGAGGAGAAAGACTGCAAAACAGAAGGGGGTCGCAAGGAGGAAAGTTCCCTTGACCTTTTACTTTCACAAGAACTCGAGACAAAGTGTAAGACCAGGAAACTAGGCTGATAAATCCTGCATTGTGTGTCGGAGGTACCCAGGGCCCTCCCATGTCAGTAATCAAGACAGGGAGAATCTCCAGCCATCGTGGTACTGTCCTTGGCTCCAGGAACAAAGCCGCTTCAGTGAAAGCAACACAGCCAGGGAGTTAGGGAGACTGACAAGACCTGTCTGTGTTGAAGCCAAGGTTGTAAGCAGCAACATTGTATGGTGAGCGCTGGAACAAACATTGTTAAAATGTGTGTGATAATAGACACAAATGAATTTAAACTGGTGATGAGTGATTGAACTTTAAATCAAGCTACAATACCTTTGACAGAGTGGTCTGGCACAGCGTGGGTGCTCAATTGAAGGTCTCTGTAAGGTACCCAGCTGAGAAGGGATGAAAATAGATAAAGTTGGTCCGAGCCCAGCAGAGGGAGATCAATTGAAACAACAAATAAATGTGAATCAAAGTGGTCCTGCGATGGTTCAAGTAAAACCCTGTGCAGAGTTGAAAGTCTTCGATTAAGTAAAGAAAGTTTGGAAAAGTATATGGATTTGGTTTGAGCCCCATGGAAGGAGATCAATTGAAAGCTTTGTGTTAAATTGGGTCTGAGCCCGGTGGAGACGGGCCTGGGGTGAATTGAAAAATCACACAAGAATGTGTACATTCGAATCCTGAGGAGAAAGCAACTTTTGAATGTTTGTTGCATCAGGCCCACTGAAGTAAGAGACTTTGAATGGCAAGGAGACTGACATAGAAGGACCTGATACTGAGATTTGAACTGCATCCTCGTGCCACAGAAGCTAGAGACCGTGCTAAACTCGAGTGTGCCGACTTTTCCCATGCTGAAAACATGGGGAAGGGAGGCCAACTGCCTGAATATCCTGACATATAATTTCTTGAACACTTTACTTTTGGATAACATTGTTTCCCACACGATTTGTATTTAGAAGTAAGGATTGGTAATAGGTTTATTAATATAGGCCCCTTTTATTATGACAAGGCACTACTAGGACTGTGTTTTTATTTGATGCTCATAGCTTGCTCCCATCTTTAGATTTAGGTCCAGATAGGTGTTTTTCAAACCGAATTCAAAGTTCAATAAACACCCTTGAACTGTGATCTGTGTGTCTGTCTTACTGCTAGATACCATACCATACCATGCCTTCCTTACAAAGGAAAGTGCAAGGCACTGGACTGAGGCACCACAGATAGTAGGCAACTCATGAAGGTAGCCAGAAAAAGGCAAGTATAACAGAGCAAGGAAGGAGAAGGGACCAGCAAGGCAGAAGGCAAGTGAAATGAGGACAAGGCAAGAAACACCCAGAACATATGAACAGAGTAAAGGAGAAACAGGAGCGTGTGGCAACAAGAGAGTTCAGATGCAGAAAGTGCTGTCTCATCCGGGTTAGAAGGCCATGGATGAAGACAAGGCTGTTGCTCATCAGATGCTTGGCAGTGTTGTCCCAGGGACCTGGATGCATGCGCTGGACCGAGCCACAGTATTTCTCTGCCAGCGTCCCTGAAATAAGATGGTGGCGCCCAGTCGCATGGTATCCCAGAACCATGAAGGGTCTAATAAGCCTGCGCAGCACGGGTGGAACCCATTGTAGCCAAGATGGAGGCAGCGAGAGCACAATCCTGCAGGTGAGAAGGTAATAGTCTGAGTGTCTGACCCTGTCCACCACCACGAGGGAGGCGCCAGTGCGGGGTAAAGCCTCCAGGCTTCCGGTGCCCATCCGAGGGAGCAGGGATTGCGCGGGTGCATGACACATTTCTATTTCCTTTGCAGCTATTACAGTAGAATTTCATTTAATGTTAATTATTAGTTTGTTACATGGCTCAAACTCGTTTAGAAGACACGAGTGTCATTATAAAATACTGAAGCTGGTGATGCAGCATTTCTGTGCAGGGCACCAGAAGGACACATGAACTGGGGGGATATAGGGGGAGGGGGGTACTGGAATGTGGAATAAGGAAAATTGTGATTCTGGTTGTCATCTGGATAGGCAGTTTCTAGAAGGACCCTGGTCAGGCAATTGGTGAGCAGAGACATCTGCGTCAACAACGGACTGTTAGAACATTCTGGAAAAGGAAGAACAGAGGCGGCAGACCATCACCGAGACATGGGACAGTGTTCTATTGCTCTGAGGGTCTTCATCCCAAGTTTCAATTTAGTCACAGGGCCATAACCTACAAAGGTGGAACTCTGGTGGTTGGGTCAGGTGGTTGCAGGATTGGTCTTGTAGAGTTAATATGTAGCTCTGTAGACTGTCTAGGAAGACAAAAACTGTATCCGTATTTGGCTACTACCCTAGACTGAACTTGTGAGCTTTGTCTCTCTGGCATGTTACACAAGCATTGGCAATGCCAATAGTTTGGGCTTTTGTTACCTGCCAAATGCCTAATATTTCTACACAAACCAAAACTATTGGCATATGGCAATGTTTGTAACAAGACTCCAGAGAAGGACAGTGTTAATAAATTGAGGTGCTGAAGCAGACCTGGTTTTATTACACAAATAGCAGGTTTCCAACTCCAAATTAAGCTATTAACTCTCACACTGCTGCTTTGAAAAACACTGGCAGGCACTTAAAGCACAAAGGTGATGTTAAGGCAGGATTAAGGCAATCTCAGACTTCCCACAAGGAAGTGTTTTGGGTGGGTAGGGGTATGAACTGGGTGGAAATGGCCATAGGGATTAGCATGACCAGTCAATGGGTGGGCAAATAAAGTAACAACTTTGTGTATCCCCTCATTTGGCATGTTTCCCTATCTGTACTCCAATGCAATAGTTGCGGTTTATAGGTGTCATAGGCACCAATTAATAGCCTAAACAAAAAATGTGAATAAGGCTGCTCCCTTGCTGCAATGGGACAGACAGGCTACACAACTATGGTGTGCAAGGTGACCCAGAGCACTGACATCAGAACAAACCAGCCCTAAAAGACATCCACATTGCCAAAAGAACATGCAAAACGATAACATTGAAGTCAATCTATCGAATAATAAACATTAGTTATCTGCCCCCGACAAGATGAAATCTCTCCATCAGATGCTCTACCTAAAGCAGTATCCAGACCCTGTGAAAATACTTCTGTGCTCCCTTTCACACTTACTGGAAACTCAAACCTGTGCCTGGTCAATGCGAGGCACGTCCAATGTCTTTGCCTTTTCTATCCAGTAGATGCTATAATACTAACATTTCCGAAGCGTTGAAACACAAAGCATTTAGTCCAACGCATCCACACCCTTACACAGAATATTCTAATTTCACGTACTGTCGTACCTACTTCCATTTTCGCTGCAATTATATTTGTACACCTGGAACAATAACAAATGTGCCGAACTACATTACCCACACAAAGTACAATTGCTGCAAAAACTTTAGGAGCATATTTTACTATTATAAAAGTGTGTCCCTTCTCTATATGAACAGCGCTCTGAGTGAGAGTACCGACCATTGACCTGGGGGGGGGGTCTCAAGCCCTCACGCTTCTAATCTCAATCACATATACTGCCCTCTATGCCAGAGGAAGCACTCCCACCAATAAATGAGACCAACATGGCAAAATCCCATTTAATTGAAATTGTAAGAAGCCCTGTGCTCTGCTACAATCTAGCTGCTCATCCATGCAACCCATGCTCTTTGCAGATCTGCATGGCCATGCTGTACTATGCTGCCCATTCATCCACAAGGGACCTAACTCCCGGTGCTAGAAACGCAGGCGTCCTTCCTAGACCTGTACAAATCTGTCGCACAGCAAACACAGATCTGAACCATCAACCTAATGCAGCTTGCTATCCATCCAGGATAAACCGCTGCACGTACAGGGCACCATAATCTAGGCCATGAAAATGTCCCCAAACAACAAAGGAAACAGGCATTCAATTGTTCTGTGGCGAATAGGCACCCACTGCTTCCCTGACGAACTCAACTTTTTTGCTCATCCACTCTCTTGTGATTGCTTGTACCGGTGCAATCAGTGGGGCACTACATGTCTTTACATTATATGGCGGGAAAGGGAAACAAAATACCTCCACACAGTAACTGGATGAAAAAGTCATAACTTTATAGAAGTTGATTGTCATCTTGCCACTGCCACCCTCAAAAATTAAATTACCCCTTTTATGCCACATCACACACTCTAGATGCCACTTTTCATCAAATATCTACCTAACTATCCCGGTGGGAAACACCTGAAAATGATAAATGCTCTCCATTGCGCACTATTACACCTGTGCCGAGGCCATAGAACCATGCTCTCTGCTGCAAACCGTCCCGCCAGCACAACTTTGCAACCCTTCGTCGCCCATGGGGAGCTGATGGCAGCACAGGCCCTCTTGTGTGCTGATCACATGAAACCAATCCCATACACAGCAGATTGCGGGCACAGCTGCCCACGTAACACCACAATGCCCAAATCCCCGAAAGAGGAGCTGCTCGCCGAGCAGGACCCTGGCAAGGGCAGATGTCTTGTACGCCCTACCCAGACAACTACACCCCAACTCATACCTGAAAACCTGCACAAGGTCCTTCCTTCCGATCAGGACGATGTGAGCAATGGTCCTGTTCTTTATGCCTGCTGGTGTTCGTCTGGGGGAACAGTGCATCATTTTATTTGGAAGATACATGGTATCTTTCCAAATGAAAAATGGCCCCTAGTTTTGGCTTGTTTCCAGAGAGCTTCCTTAGAGACAATCTGTGAAGATGGCTGCCTCCATGGAAGAGCTCAAAGAGTTTGGAGATGGGGAGGAATGGGTGGGATTAGCATGGCTAGCGGCAGGGAATGGGAAGGATTTGATAACCAAACAACTGTGTATCCCTCTTCAAATTTCATCTCCATTGCAAAAGCATTAAATACCCTCATTTAAAGCCCCTATTTGAAGTTATTATGTTAAAGCTCTTCTTTTTATGAAAATAGTGTTGGCTTAAAGGTAGCACTTTCAGCGCCGCCTATAGCCCAAACTAAAAACGGAATGTAGAGTCACATTAAGTGCCAGTGTTTCCTTGAGAATGATTACATACTGTTTTTATTGATACAAGAATGTCCTCTTTATTCTTTCCATATATTGCTCTTTCCTAATTGTTAAGGCAGTTTTTCTACAACGATGTTGCAGAATCTACAACCATTGCCCTTAATGACAAGCAAGGGAAGCAACACTTCTCTTAAAGAGAAGTAAAGAGGTCAAAGCAGCAATGCTCAACTCTCAGGTAGGTGCAGCAGATAGAAACAAAGCTAAAGATAGACTGCACACCTATGTAGAAAACATATTACATGCATAACTTGAGCAAATATATACTTTATTAAGTCGCACAGAGAAATCTATCAGGTCAGATAAATACTTCAGGTATAATACGCAGTATTAAAAAGATACCCAGTAGGTTATAAAAAACAGTAATGGCCTTAAAGTACTTTCGTTTCCCCATTGCCTAGATGTGGGTCCACTACCACAGGTAGGAAGCGAACATAAATTAACAGCAGGTGGAGAACAAGAGAACAACACAACCTAACAGGCAGGTAAAGGGCACAATGGGCCTGCACAAAACAATGTTTTACTCCGCTCTCACTATTAAAAATGCGATATAAATATATACATATCAGTGAAAAAACGTTGTTAAAGGGACGTTATGGTTAAGTTGCGCTGCGAAAAAACCTATGAAATTCAGTGAAAAAACTTTGTTAAAGGGACGTTATGGTTCGAAGTAAAACCGAAAAACCCCTGAAATTCGGCAGTTATGGTAAGATAAGCAACCATAACTCGCGCCACCGTGCACTGCTAACACTAACACCCAGGACATCAAACATGACATCACAAATGTCATTGATGACATCACATGGCTGGCTCTCCCTTTTTTTCCCTTTACTGACATATCTAAGCCACATAGTTTTCTTCAGTAACAGTCAGGAAGTAAAAATTGAAAAGGTACTATATTTGTAGACTTCGGGTCAAGTCAAATCATATGAAACATATACATAGCGGAAGACACAGGCTTGAAAGAGAGCAATCCTTTCTGTGCATGAAGATAATCATTAGGGTTATCAGCACTTTCTCATAGTTTTATTTTTATTACTCTACCTTCCCTGTATATGCTCATATTTGTATACATTATACTCACTCTCCTTTCCTTTGGGTGCAGTCACATCATGTGATACACATACATATGGTAAGTAGCGCTTTGAAACAGAGCAATAGTTTCTCTGCATAAAGACAATCAGTTAGATTGCTACTACTTCTGCTTTTTTGTTTACTTCACTGTCCCTGTATATACTCATATTTGTATGTGTTGTTGTCGCTTTGCGTTTTGTCTGTAATAATTATGTATTAAGTGGGTTTTATTATCTACTTATTACATGTTTCACAGTACGCAAAACTCTAATAAGAAAGCAGTTATTTCACTATTCAACATGGCAAGAGTATGAATATGGCACCTTCATCATGTATGCTGCACACACTGCCTATGTTTCTGTATGAGTAGCTTAGTATACTGGATAGAACTTCATAATAGAATGCTATTTATATCAATGCGTTGCTTAATGCACTAATTAGCTCATGATATTTATCCCAATGATCCTTGACAGTTTTTAGTCAGCATTATAAGAATCCCTTGTACAGAGTTTTTATGAAAAGTAAATGCACATGTGATGTCATCAGTGATGTCCTGGGTGTTAGTGTTAGCAGTGCACGGTGGCACGAGTTATGGTTGCTTATCTTACCATAACTGCCGAATTTCAGGGGGTTTTCGGTTTTACTTTGAACCATAACGTCCCTTTAACAAAGTTTTTTCACTGAATTTCATAGGTCTTTAGTAGCGCAACTTAACCATAATATCCCTGACTTCATATACATGTAACATAGAACATACTGAACCCCCACGTAGTGATTTTGATGTCCGCAGACTACCGCCATGTCCGCGGACAGAGAATCGGAGCGTGGTGAATGTAAATTTAAATAGTGTGCCCCATTTCCCCTTTGAAGTTGGCTCTGAAAAGAGCAGCTTTTTTTTGGTTTTTTACAGATGCTTGACAGACACCTGTTATTTTGTATTTTTTTTCTTATTTTTTTTTTTTTTCTTACTTCACTCCTAAAATCTTCACATAACCTTCTCCAAAGCAACCCTTACATTCCAAAATAGAAAGGCATTTCCCGTAAACGATAGAGATGCCATCTTCTTTAAAATTAACAGTATTACTGGCATCAATATTCTCATTATTACAGAAGAACATGCCAGCTCTAGCATGAAGTCACACATGCCTTGGTTGATGACACACCTAGCAATGTTTTGCTGAGGACAAAAAACTGAACTATTGTCCCATTATTGCCCTAGGTAGTAATCCAGAAAAAATTACTTTCGCATTTGGCAGGATCCTCATTACGGCTTGCACCAAGCGCTCCAAATCAGCCAACAAAGTAGGGGCACTGACGTTGCCCAAATGGAAAGCACCATAGTGCAAAACTTACCACATGCTGACTGTTCATCGTAGCCATATCCTCACAAACTTGTACAATTCCCTGTACATTGCAATCAGGCACAGTGCTCCACACCACCTCCACTCCTTTCACATCAAAGTTCTTTTCAACATGCCTGCATCGACCGTACTGTTGTAAACCATGCACAAACATATCTCCAAGCACCAACACCGTGACTTTCTCTACTTCTGCCATCTTCACCACACACAGTCTCTTTCAACACAAATCCACAACCTCGACATCTGATTGGCTAATCCGTACAGTCTTCTTTCCATGTTGGATTTGCTGGAAAACCCTGGATGTAGCACGCCCTGTCCACGGACAGCCACGGTGTCCGCGGACCGCGTAACTCTTCGACACCCCTTCTACCATTTCCACTTTACTCTCTGTGCCATTCCCTCATTGCATACAGCTAAGCAGTCACACAATACGAAGAACGTCCTCAGAACACCCCCATTTTGTTTATTTTCGAAAATTTCAGGACAATTATTTCATTATTCAACATATTAACATTACAAATATTATACTTTCATCTTGTATGCTGCACACAATGCCATGTTTCTCCATTAGTAGCTCAGTATACTAGATAGAACCCCATAATACAATGCTATATATATCAATGCATCGTTCAAAGCACTAATTACGGTATGATATTTATTGCAATGATCCTCGACACTTTTTTCGCAACATTATAATAAAAATCCCTAGTACACAAATTCCATGAAAAGTAAATGCACATGTGATGTCATCTGTGATGTCATCAATGACATTTGCGATGTCATCTTTGATGTCCTGGGTGTTAGTCTTAGCAGTGAAAGGTGGTGGCGCGAGTTATGGTTGCTTAGCTTACCATAACTGGCGAATTTCAGGGGTTTTTTGGCTTTACTTGGAACCATAACGTCCCTTAAACAAACTTTTTTTATTAGCACGCAAACAATATACAAAGATGTAGTGTAAACAGCAAGTTCTCACAGATGGCTTTACACAGAATGTTGCAAAGTAAGCATTTATGCTCGTTCACAGTGAAGGTCAGCTGCTTCCATTTTTTTCTCGCGGCCCGGAGAGGCCCACGACTCCCAGTATAAGGTTCTATTTTTTTTTTTACCTTGACAGAGATTGTGCTGAAAGACTTCTTTTGAAGAAGTGTAGCAAAAACGTAAGACACGATAAAGATGAAATTTCTGAAACGAAACCACTTTTGAATATTATTTCACTTTGAGAAAGATCGTTGGCACACGCAGCGTCGTATTTTGGAACTGCACTACACTTGGACAATGGAAAATGCAATTATAATGTAAGTAACCCTTTAGATTATTTTATACCGGAATATAACAATAGCGTGGCATTAAAGCCTGGTCAAGTTGTACTTGTTCGTTCCATGTGACATATTGTTTTCTACCGCGCACTATAACCGCCGAATTGATCCCCTGTCGTTTAGAGGGCTCTGGGAAAGGCAGACGACACAGGGTGGGTTAATAGAAATAATTTAACCGGTCTGTAGCCGGTCAAGCGCTCTACTCGCTGTGCCACTTCACTGTAGCCGGTCAAGTGGCACAGCGAGTAGAGCGCTCGCTTTGACATCCGTGCACAGCTTGCTAACGCAGGTTTGAATCCCGGCACGGCCAAACTCAGCCTTTCATCCTTCCGTGGTCGATAAATGAGCACCAAACACCGTGGGTAATAATAAGTATCGCTGAGATACCTGACGGTTCTTAGCGCAATATAAATGCGAAAATATTATTATTTTATTATTAACATACTCTGTTGCACTATCTTCGCTAGCAAATAGTTTCAAGCCCTAATAAATAAAATGAATATTTTTAATAAAGATCAGCTGGTGTGACTAATTTATGTTTTTTAAAACAGGTATGTTGCCCCATTTTGCCAATGTCACGATTTTCAGACTTCAGCAGATGGATTTTTCAACTGCCAGGTGCAGCTCCATGTAAGCAACTTCATGACCCTCACCATTTTATGGGACAATCGCCAAGGACCAATATGCCCTTACGCAGTACTAGCGGCTAGAAGCAACATACCAACCATTATGGTGGTCTAATGCCTCGTTGTTGGACCAACCTTCCGATTATCAGTGCGACCATTTACTGCTTTTATCATAAACCAACAGCCTATCTACCGCAAAGGAACAGCGCCTGGCTCAAAATAAACTTTTGCTGATCGACAGCAGAGACAATTGCAAATCGCTGAATATTCACTAAACATTTCATGTGAAATAAATGTACTTTACCAAATGTACAATCCTGCTGTTTACTTTTAAACCACAGTTTCATATTCCGAATTGTGGCGCACTGTGTTCTGCTGATCTAACACCCTCTGTACCGCAAAGGAACATCGCGTGGCTCAACATGAACTTTTGCGGATCGACAACAAAGACAAATGCAAATCGCTGAATATTCTCTAAACATTTGATGTCAAATAAATGTACTTTACAAAATTTACAATCTTGCTGTTTGCTTTTAAATCACAGTTTCATATTCTGAATTGTGGCGCGCTGTGTTGTGACATAATGTGTGTTGTCTTCCGGGTTCTGTGTAAAGTCGCGTAGGACTGGAGACGGCTGGGCGCGTTTGATGACGCACCCTGTAACGTCACAGAGAGAGTCGAGGAATATGAATGCTTTCATAATGTCAGGCTTAGGGGTGGGAGATATGATTTAGTGTCGCAAAAGCAAGTCAGCCAGGTGAATAGCGCCAGTCATAGGATTATCACATAATGTCGGCGCACACCAGCCCGATTTATCGTTTCTTTAGTGGACAAAAAAATCGGGTGAGGCCCATAGGAAATTGTACTATCAGCGGACAAAAGGAGGGTTTGTAGAACACTTTCAACCTGACAACGAACAATACAAACAACGTTCTCAGAACACCCCCATTTTGTGTAATTGCAACCATTTCGGGACACCGCGAGTGTTCTTAGAACACATTCAACTTGATAGATTACAATATGGACAGCGTCCTCAGGACACCCCAGTTTGTGTATTTACGAACATTTAAATACACCGCAAGTGTTTTTAGCTCAATTTTACCTTCCTTGCGAACAAAAAGGACACATACTCCGTCCTCTGAACACCCCACCATTTAGTTTATTTACAAAATGTCAGAACAGCCGTGTTCTCCGCGGACAAATCGAAAACAACAAAAGCGTATAGCACATAAAAAAACAAAACATTTAACCTATCTCATACTCCCCCACACCCCTCAAACACTCTTACACACCAACACATTCCACTAAATACAATTTTTAATCCAAGTTTCACCGCGCTGTCCGAATACAAGAAGGCGGGCATTACAGAAAATCTGACGCGCTCCACGCCATCCAATCAGCAAACACGTCGCATGTCCGCGGACATGACGCAAGCCCATGGGCCAACCGGGGTGCTGTCCGCGGAGCAAACAGGGAAGTCCGTCCGCGAAGCGAACACAGATATCACTAACTTTTTTGCCTTACATTTTGGTCATTTTTTTAAAAACTACTGCACGGATTTACACCAAATTTGCAAAAGCACGCTTTCGGGACCAAGCCACTGCTTGTGCCGCAAATTTGGTGTAAATCCGTGCAGCGGTTCGGGCTGTAGCCGCGCGCAAAGTTTTTTCCCATTATGTCTATAGGAAAAAACAAAAGTTTTGGAACCCCCCCTATAACTCTGCCCCCCCCTGGACCAAACCTCTCCAAACTGTGCAAAAATCTTCAGAGTGGGCCATATGCTTTCTTTGCAAAGTTTGTTGAGGATTCGTCCAGAGGGAGGGAAGTTATAAGCCACCCAAAAAGTGCTCTTCCTATGGAAACACCAACTTACCATAACTACATTTAATTATTTGGTAAACAATATTTACCAAAGTTTTAAGGTTAAACCAACAAAAACTCTACAAACCTTAGAAATAATAACATTTAGGTAACAACATAATTTAAATATTATCAATACAATTATATTAAAAATCAAACATCATGGTAACCTTAGCTCACCCATTATTTGTTTCAAAATATTTAGGTTGTAAAAAGCTTTACAGTGAAAGTGATGTCATTTGTTTTATGAACATTTGATTGTGATAATTACAAATATGAAATTGTTTTATAGATGTAGGTTTTTAATGTCTATTACATTTGTGCTTTTTCATAGTATTTCAATTATGCCTTATGGAGTAGATATTAGTTAACTTAAATGACTTTTTTTATTTCAGTTTATTTAAAGTATAACTGTTGTAATGCAAGTTTGCAATTTGTATTAGTTGTGTATATATTTATTATATTTGTGGCTAAATATTTTAATTATATGTTTTTTGAATTTAGTGTACGTTTCATTAGTATGGGTACCATATATGTTTTTCATGTTGTCTTAAATATATTTCATTATATATTTGTAAATGTAAAATGTATTTGTATTTTTTAATGCAGATTAGATTTATGAAATGTTTATGTATATTGTCTTATTTGAAATGTATGTCTAAGTTTTCTGTATTACATAAAACTTGTGAGATCGATTCTAAGTAGAGATATTATTACATTTTTTTTAATTATATATATTGTTATTAGAAAAAGATGTTGCACTTTAAGACTTCTTGGTAAAAATGCACATCTTTTATTTTTTAATAGTTTTACATAGTTTAAAATCACTATTCTACATCCGATTTCAGGATTTTAAAATTTTGGGTGACTTAAGGTTTCCATGACATTTGCATTTAATATAATTATTTGCAGAAATGTTTTCATTAGTTTAGTCTTAACACTTTGTAAAAATAATTTCAAAAATTTAAATAATTCCTTGTGTTTTTTAAGGTTGTGTAATTGTAACATTCATAAGTACGGTGGACAGTCATAATTTCGACAAAAAATGTCGACTTTCGTTTTTCTTAATTATATATTTATTTTAGGGGTTCGGGACTAAAAAAAAGGGAAAAATTAAAAAAAAAATAAAAAAGGGGGGCTGGGGGGAACCCCCCATTTCGAAAAAAAATGCATTGGAAAAAAAAAGTCGACATTTTTTTTTTCGACATTTTTTTTTCGACTTTTTGACTGTCGACATTTTTGTTGTCGACATTATGACTATAAACCCATAAGTACTATTTAATTATATTGAAATTATTTCTGTGTCAAGAAGGAAATATATTTTATGTGACACCTCCACATCACACCTTAAAGCTATCCCTTCGCTCCAATTTGAAGAACCCTTGAAAAAAAGAGTCCAATTGAAAATACCAAATCTGAAATTGTAAACACTGCAATTAGTGTATTTATGTATTGTAGCATTTAGAAACATGCAAGTTAAAAGTGTTTGTAAAGAAAAATGTTATGCACTTGTTCAATGTTTTCTGGGTATCATTATGAAAATCACCAAAAAATGCGGAAATATGTAAAAGTGGACTTGATATTATTAATATTAAAAAAATTAATTTTAAAATGTTGTATTAATAATTGTATTTATGTTGTACTTTTAATTAGTAAAAAAGGTTTTGTACAGAAAATTTCATAATTAAAAACTATCATGTGTTTCTCTTAATATTTTGAATTATTTTAAATTGTTTATAAAATGTATACTACTTTGTAAAAAAACAACTGGTTTTACTAAATATTTACTTTAAAAAAAATCAGGTCTTAATTGATGATATTTACATTTTTTTCAGATGAGTAGCTGCATTTGTTTCCCCTACTGCAATTATTGTTCCTCATTTTAAGAAGCCTAAAAAAGAATAAGCATACTAGGAATGAATACTTGGCCAATTTGGAAGTGAGGCAAAATTACCAACTTTGTATTTTAGGAACGTTAGAAGGAAAAGGTTATTTTCCTTTTTCTACAGTTATTATACTTTTAGTATTTGGTTTCTGTGTAGTACCAACGACAGTGGATCTGTTTTTTTTATTGAAGTTTGTTCTGTAGTTTGATTTTTATAAATATTTCAAAAATAGATTTGCTCATGTTTATTTCGCACATGTGCAAACATTGCTGGATTTCCTAAAAGTTTTTTGAGGGTTACCCCCTTTTTAATTTTGATTTGCAGCTGGTGCAAATGACTTAATTTCGCACATCATCAGTGCAGGAGTTTCCAAGTACTCCAAAATCCCATTTCGCAAATTAAGATATTGAACTGTTCCAGACGTAGTTATATTTTTGGGATGTTGCTTTTTGTTTTTACTAGTAGTAGTGCTTGAAATGCTTTGACTACTGTCAGTACAACAAATAGTTGCTTGTGATATTTGTTCAGTTGTTGAAGTTTGTGATGTACAAGTTAAAGGAGTAGTAGCAATATGTAAATTATCATTTTGTTTTTTGTGCCACACTAGTGTTACTTTTTAAAATACTAGTACGTAAAAGTGATGAGTTTGACCTTTTTTGGGTGATTTTATAGGATTTGTTATTGGGATATTACTTGTTTTAGTTATAGCAGAAGATTCATTTTAGAAGCAGAAGTAGTAAAAGTGCTAATGTGTCTTCTTTGGGTTCAATAAAGTAGTTTTCACCATTGAAGTAGTAGTAATAGGGAATGTATTTGTATTATCATTTTGGATTTGTGGACTTTCAACTGTTGGAATTGTAGTATGCTAATAATTAGGCAAGGTATGTTTTGGTTTTTGTGGTTGAACAGCACATTCAATTATTAAAGCAGTCCTAGAACTAGTAATAGGCACTGAAGGCTGTACTTGTATTTTGATATGCAAAGGTTGTGGTGTTGAAATACATTTTGATTTATTTTTAGTGTTTTTACATAATTTTAATTTGTTCACTTTATGTGTTCCACATGGAGAATGTAATTCTTCACCCCGTGAAGAACCAGAGCCATTTTCCCAAGGCAGTACAGATAATGGGAATGGCGGGAAGACCGGGTGTGGTCCGGGAAGAGGCTCAACTCTAACAGAGTGCATCAGGAGTCATCTCCCTCATTGCAGTGGCTAAGCCAATTCCACTGCTCAGGCAGAGTGCATCGGGAGTCCTCTCCCCTCTTTACAGTGGTTCATCCAAAACCACTGACCAAGTAGACTGTCTGTAGTCATCTACCTCGTTGCAGGGGACAAGGTACCTTGGTTTTGTCTTTCGGGGCTCACCATTCAGCCAGGCTTCTAAGAACTTCCTGGGGCAGTGATTCAACATTGGGTTGGTGAGCTGGTTGACACTTCAACATGTGGTGCCATGCAAGCAGCAACAGCATGTGGCACGAAGAAGCCTGGGACAGATAGTTGATATCCAGGTCAATGTAGCGTACAAGTGTTTCAATGCAGGCATCAGGGCCCAGAGTTGTTACACAACTTGGAGGTTGCAGGGAGGCCCATTCCAGGGTCTCTACGGACATGGGTCATTTGTATGTACCCCCACTCCAGGGAGTAAAGCTAGCCCCTGCAAGCAATCTTTTGCCTCCAGCTAACAGGGTCCTGGTTCAAGCACAGCCAGCAGTGAGGCGTTGGTTCAAAAGCATTCACCCCTCACTGCTCCTTGGGGATGGTTAAGGGACAGAGCTCTCCTCTGACTTGCATGCCTTATATCTTCACATCTAAGGCAGAGGACTTTGGAATGGACTACCCTACCATCAGAGGCTCCTTATCTTGATTGTCCAAAGATAAATCTAGCAAGGAGTGGGAGACCCTTTCCTTAAAAAGGTAAAAAGTCACAGGTGATTGGACAGATGCATGCCTGCTCTAAGGTGTTCAATCCCTGTGGCTGTAGCAAGTGACCGTTGCCTTCTTGCATTATACCCAGAGTGCATGGTTTCGCAGGAAACCAGAGACTGGAAGGAAAGAGCACCATAGAAAAGCAAGCTGGGGTCCTCCTTCTCAGGCCAACTTCATTCCCTCTGGCTACCCTAACTCCGCCCTCTTCCCATGCCAGCAACGACAAAGGCCCTCACTGATCCCAAATCACAGTAACAACTGGATTTCACATCTGTATAGAACTAATAACTGAAGGCGTAATTAAAGTCGCTATTGTGCTGTTCCCTTTTACTGTTTTCAGCTTCTTCCTAACCACTATCCAGTTTAATACATTACATACTAAGCCATGACTCGGCAAAGGTTTGTAAAGCACACAGTAAAGGGCTGCTGCAGCCATTAGCCATTGGGAAAGTGTTCCTGGTGGAGCACTTAATTATCAATGTATTGATACAATGTGTGTACTTCCCTAGTTCCCTCTACACCATCAGTAGTGCGATTTCTCAGAAATGTCTGATCGAGGTGACTTGAAATTCCCGAAAAATGGAGCATTGCAAAAACACCAATAAATTTAACTCCTAATATGTTGTTATTTTGCATTTATATAGCACCTTATATACCATTGGTATGGTCTGAAGGCGCTGGTAGGATGAACGCCCTTGGGAACCGAAGTTCTGGTCAGTAGAAAGAGTAGGGAGAGTCAAAGGTGCGTGTGTGCACCGGGTATATGTGTCTTAGTGGTAGGTGTGGTGGTTGAGAGATCAGGAGTATGTGTTCGTTCTTGCAGGATTTATCCAGACTGAGTGTGGCTGCGTTAGGCCTGAGGAGAATGCCTGGCTCGGGGGTGTGTAACCAGCAGTGTTTGCTTAGAGTGATGGGGAGTGAGCGGGAGAAGTTGATATGAGAACAGTTATACCGAATGGTGTCATAGTATCTCTGTGTTCTAGTTGAGTCGTGGTGTAAAGAAGAGAGTAAGCGTGGGGTGTGGTATGATGGGATATATGCTCTTTCAAATGCTCCCTGCATTCCAAACCATACTATGTACGTCATGCAAGTCTATGCGATCAAGTCCGTTCTATGCACTTTTATTCGTTTCATGCGTCCCAGTTTGCCCTACACACTCCGGTCTGCTCGACACACTCACGCACTCCAGACCGCCTTGCATGCTCTAGTCCACCCCTCGCGCTCCAGTGTCCCCACGCATGCACTCCTGTATTCCCCACGCATGCACTCCTGTATTCCCCATGCTTGCACTCCCGTCTTCCCCACGCATGCACTCCTTTCCGCCGCACGCGCTCCATTCCATCACACGCACTCCTTTCCCCACCGTGCACTCGTCCCCTCTAGGCGCTAGTCCCTTCTAGGCCCTCGTCCCCTCTACGAACCCATCTTTTCGTATGCACTTGTTCGTTCATATGCACTCGTCTGCTCTATATACTTGTCAGCTCTACCCAGTAGTTTGTTCTATGCAGTCCTCCATCCTTCGGCCCAGCTCATCAATCTCGCTGTGCTTATCCATCCGTTCCCGCACTCATCCGTTCTATGCATTCATCAGCTCTGCATGCATTCCGTACTCATCGATTCTTCATACTTATCCATTCTACGCACTCATCCGGTCTATGTAATTCATCCGCCCTAGGTTTTTGTCTGCCTTATGTCCTCGGATTCACTACACCTTCATCTGTTCTACGCATTTACCCATCCTACGCAGTCACCATCTCACTCGCTCTCTGCACTCACCAGTCCCCCGCACTCATCCGCCCGCCGCACTCATCTGTTCTCCGTAATCATCTGCTCTAAGCACTCTACTGCTCTATGCACTTGTGCTTTCCACGTAGTCGACACGTCTGCATTCATCCACTGCCCACACTCATTCGCAATATGCACTCATCAGACCTATAAAGTAATTCACTAATACGCAGTAATCCTGTTCTATGTATTCATCTGCTCCCTACACTCATCTGCTCCCTACGCTCATCTGCTCCCTACGCTCATCCGCTCTCTATGCTCATCCGCTCCCTACGCTCGTCTGCTCTACACGTCCATCCGTTCTGTATAATCATCAGTTCTACGCACTCCTGCGTTTTATTCGCTTCTCTGTATTTATGCACTCATCAGCTCTACACGCTCGTCCGCTCTACACACCCAACCACTCTACACACTTGTTCGCTTAGCATGTTCATCTATTCTACACTCATCCGATCCACATACACATTCGATCTATCTAGTCATCTGTTCTTCCATTCATGCACTCTTCCACTCATTGCATTCATCTGTTCAACATGCTTCATCCATTCTAACTATTTCATCCACGCCATTCACTTTGTTCCCTCCTCATGCATTATGTCCATTTCAGCAGTTTAGATCTGCTTACTTTTCCTATGATTTATTCACATTGTCCACTTCACTGTTTTGATCTACTTTACTCATTTAATTCTGTTTGTCTTTCTAGTTTACATTCGGGTTTATTAGCCGTCAATTTCTCGCATCAGGTAGTTTATTGGGTCGGTGTCATTGAGATGCTGTTAGTTTGGTACCGGTTGGTTTTAGGGGAAGAGCCAGGTTTTCAGTAGTTTGCGGAAAGACGTTAAATCCTCAGTTAGGCGGATGTGGGGTGGGAGCGAGTTCCACAAGGTGGGGGCTAGGTCTGAGAATGATGATCCGCATAGCCTGACTGAGTTTGTCTTAGGTATTACTAGGAGGCCAGCTGAGCTTGATATTAGGGTGCGAGGGGGATGATAGTGCTTTAGTTTGTCTTGAAGATATTGAGGCCCAGTTTTATGCAGTGCTCGATGGGAGATGCATAAGGTTTTCTGAGAACCAAAGTGGATTGCCATGATGCCTACCCCCGGGGACCCAGACCAAGTCCAGCAACCCCGGAAGCAGGCATCAGGTTACCCCAAGCAAGCCCAACAACCCCGGCTAGGGGCTATTTGGGTGCAGTCCTGGCACCTATGGCCCCAGGCTCATATGGTCAGTCGATTAAAACTTACCTGTTGCAGACCATGCTGCAAACTTACCTGATGCAGACCATGCTGCAAGAGCTCCAAGCCAAACGAGGCTTGGAAGGGACTATTTTACCAAGGGACTATTTTTTACTCGGGTGGGGCTGGGGAGGAATACTTACCTGGGACTACTTTGGAGACTATTTAAACCACGCCCGAAGAGCAACACATGCTTCGTGTTATTTGCATCCAGCAGCGTAACGCTCACCGTGCCTGCAAGTCTGCATCCAGTCTTCTGCCACGCCCGCCTCGAGTTTGGAACTCCTAGAAAAAGGGAGAAAGAATGAGAAAAGGTTAGAACAAGAGCAATACCTTTGATCCTTACCTGAATTCCCGATCCATCGTGCCTTCGAGCTGGAAGAAAGAAGTTATTTTATGTGCGTCGCCTCGCCTGCTGCAGCGCCGCGCTGAACTCACCGGCCTTTGCATCTTCACATTTCACCGCATCTTCCTGCATGTTACCACCGCACTCCGGCACCTAAGGAGAAGACAAGAGCAGCAAGGTGAGCCAAGGGAATACACAGACGAATACCCCCATAGACTTACCTGATTTTACCACCAGGGGTACTATTCTTCTTCACAGGTCGGTGCAGCTTCCACTGCATCCTAGCCGAATCCCGGCCCCTAAGGGGAAACAAAAGGACAGCAAGGTGAAACAAGGGAGTAACAAGGAGAACCCTCCTCACCACAAAGACTTACCTGATTTTACCGCCGGAGGCATTATTCCCCGAGACTTCATACTTTCTCTCCGCGCCTGAATAAGGGAGAAAGCAACAGGTTACATTTGGACATTATTTTATCGAACTGTGTTGGATAATACAAATCCTTACCAGAACATTACCGGTTGCCACGAGGAACTCTTCAGTAGGGTCAAGCTGCAACCTGCAAGGAATCTGACAAGAAAGTCAAGCATTTGAACTCTTACGAACTACATACTTACGGCGTCTTGCCGGGAATATCGGAGTCAATATTGTCCTGGAACTCACCAATTCCTTCGAGCCAGTGAAGCAACTGGTTATCTACGCGCCCCTGGGCTCAATGCAGGATGGAGAGCTCATCTTTTCAAATCATCAGGTGAGACTATAAGAGGGAACATCCAAGGTGATCAGTGGGGAGAACAGCAGGGTGGGGGGATTTACGCTCAACTCCACGGGTGGTTAATTCCCTTTCTCCACTTGCAGAAGAATATTCCTACGGGCCACGCAAACAAAGCTAGGTGGGCCAGTCAAGTCCGTTATCTCGGCCCTATGCGTCACATTGGTGGAGACCGCAGCAGTCCAGTCCAGATCGACGCCTCTGTGGGAGCCAGGTGAGCGTAACATGGATTTAATTTCAACTATTTTAAGTCTAAGCTTTCCACCAAGCTCTACATTTTCCAATTCAATTTTATTTTACTTAATGCTTCCTAGGTCCATAGACAGTCAGTGCTCAATGTTTATTTTAGAATAAATCCATCAAACAATTACAAAAATGCAGCACTAAAATACATCAGTATAAAACATTAAATTACATGTTTGTTTAAAAATCTATACAAATCTGTGCCTACAATGTAAAATCCTTCAAGTACTATTTGTTATCTGCCTTTTAGTTTCTAAGTAAAAAACCCATCCCTTGAAAGTACACAGGTCAAGCTTCATATAGCTTTAAAGGAACACACTTACAGTACTTGTAATAATTACATAGATTCTAAAAAACTTTAGTCTTCCCTTATGTAACCTCTTCTTAAAGTACATAGTAGGAAAAAGATCTATAGTGCAAAGAAGGTGTGCATAACGAGTACATAAACATTCAGAATGCATTAAGCAATGTATACATCATACCGAGATGCATTTATGTTCTTTCATGTCCCCAAATATTCAATACGACTATGATTTACTGTGCTGCTCACTGTCAATATCCACCTACTGATTGGGTTTATATCATAATGTTTAAGTTGGGTTTCATGTCTTTACATCTTTATTTAAACAAGGGCAGCCCCATGCTGCCTCTTTTTCTATACTACTTTTTTTAACATCTATTTTACTTTTTTTTCCTAAAAATGAGCAAAACAAGCAAATGCATCAAGGTAAAGCACCTTACATTTCACTAGATCTAGGTTAACCCACAATGCTTGCACACATTCACTAACATATAAGATAACCTTTTTATACAATAACCAGTTGTGCCAAACCCAATGGAGTGAAGACGCAATGGTTGAGCCCCCACATGGCCAATCCATCTCGTCAATCCAACCCACCGTTTTGCATGCAATACAAATTGTCTTTGCAAATACAAGTACATGCTGATGCATAATACCTATTATTCTTGCTACCAATTATGACTGATGTTTCTTCTTTGGCAATTACAGATCCAGTTCATCCTTTCCTTTCCATTCATGTATATATTGATTCTAAAAGGTTTCTATTCAAATGGCACATGTCTACAGATTTCACCAAGTTATGACACTTCAACTGTGTCAATTGGTGGGCAGAATGTAATCACTTTGAAATAGGCACTTGCTCTTGGTATACAATTGTGCCATTTGCAGCCCATGTTGCCCACTGTAATTCCCTAGCCACGACATAGGCAGCGTAGATGTATCCAGGAAGACCGCACAGAATGATGCATTTGACAACTTGACATGGCATGTTGTTAACATGACAGGGGACAGAATATGGTTTTAGAAGAGGTGCAAGTTTCTTTGACAAGAGCAGGAAGAAATTCTGATCCAAGTTGGATGGTGCAAAGGAACTTGCACAGCAGGGGTTTGCTTGCATTCCTAGAGCCTAGAAACAGTACGTGGACAACAGCACCAAAGATTGTAGAAGTACCTCAGCTCGCCGATTAACCAAATGGTAAAACATTGCCAGGTTTCCACTAAACAAATTATTAGGAAATATAAAATAAGTTTGCATAGTTACATTTCAATAGTGATTATTTGCATATATGTATTGTTCATTCTGAAAACATACTGGATTTTTCTGTAAAATAGATCTGCAGAGTTTAAGCAGCAAATGAAAACCCCTAATATATCCGTTGACAAATGGGTACCCAGTGCGTTTTAGAACCATTATGACACTTAAAAATCGTTATTTTAAAAAAAGTGCACAAATATTTACATACCTTATTGAGTGCTTGGAGGGCTAATGTATGTATGCCTTCCAACAAGCACTGGTTTTTAATAACTTTCAGTGTTAGATGCAAACAATCATTATCTGGCGAGTCCAAGTCATCGGTCTGTTGCTTTATATCTTGATCTACAGACCAAACACAAAACATATGTAAATATAGGTTAGCGTGCACACACACACAGTGTGATTGGATCCCATATCATAAAATGTTAATATTAATTTGTGAAAACATGCAGAGTCGCAGCACTAAAGAGTGCACTAGCTTAGACGCGGTCAAAGATGACTTGATGGATGTGTGATTGTATCAAATATGTTGAGCACAATAGGCCACAGACACTGAACATGGATTGAAATAGAGGTTTTTGAGGAGTTTCTGAAGGAGAAGGGGATTAGGGCCAAAGAAGATCATGACCTCCGAACGTGGAAATACTAAACCGGACCTGCAAAGGTTCGAGCTGCTGTGTTCCCGACCAGCATACATACAAGTTAGCTTACCAAAGGGAACTTTAACTGTTAAGCATCAACATCAGAAAAGGTGATAGGAATACTTCTCTTTATTGCAATTCTTCTTCTCCATTATCGCCTAGAGCCATCACTATCCCCTTGAGGTATTGCTTAGTATTTCTCAAGAATGATTTTCCTTTTCTTGGTGCCTAGAGAAGAACTGTTTTGAGTAACTCCTCTTCTCTGTTCATCTGGTGTTATTTCTGTTTTTTTTTTATAAGAGTGCCTATGAGCTGAAGTCGACATCGATACCATGTTTATTATTGAACAACTGGAAACAATCGGCCGAGACCCATCGGATGAACGCTGGAAGAGGAAGAATTAAGGGCCAGTGTTGCTGATTGTTTATAACAGTGAACATGGTAGGATACCCACCAAGTGTGCTGTCTTGCCATTGCCAGATGCATGATTTGTGAGGATTTGGTACTCCAGAAATTCACCCATCAACTCCATGATGACCCTTCCCTGCACATTTCCTGAACATCCACTAAACGTGTGTCCTCAGCAGTCTTGTGACCAACCCACTACACCACTACAGAAGATGTAGGTACTGTGAAGGCATCATGAATCAACATACACATAAATCCACCACTGAGATTAATGATACTGACCAATTAGTGAATAATTTAGGCAAGTATGGGTATCTGCAAATATCACGATGGGTAAAGTTCCAAACTGACACTGAACACTGTGTAAAGAAGAAAAACTATGTAGACATGATGCCCGAAATGGCACGTAATAATTTTGGAAATCCATTATTTCAATAGGAATTTGTCATCAATGAGAATTTAAAACAAGAGAAAACCAGCATATAAAGTATGCTTTCACATCAAGGAACAAAACAAAGTGGACAGAAATTCCAGGGACAAAACCAATGAATAAGTGTGAGAGAAGAAAGATAAGTCCTGCCAGTCCTGCTCCAGCCTGCTCCTTGCTGCATATCTGTCACCTTCTCTCCAGGCAGGTTCTGCCTGAACTGATGCTTGGGCCTGCTTTTAAACACCTGCAGCATCCAGATAGGTTTCAGGTGTGAATAATTTGCCTGATCCTCATTACAGCAATTAACAAGACATGCCTGATACTTTACAGGCATCTTCCTTGTCTCAGTACTATAGTGGTGAAAATGACTAGAAGTATGCATTACTCCTAATCGTCTCCTCCTCGTCTCAGTCTTAAAGGAGCCCAAATGGCATACAGTTGGAGTGTATATCAGCGGGGAAGAGTGATAACCTATGAAGGTTGGGGGAGAGTGGGATGGATTTGGACAAGGGAAAGGGGGGATACCATGTCTTGCCTGCAGGCATCTGCTCCCCAATCCCCAAGGACCCTCCACCCAGGTCATCCCCTCCCCCCTGTGTCAAGACCCATACGATATGGCCTTTCTCTGGCCACCCGACAAGAGGATCCAAGCTGAGTAGGTGTGAATATTGCCTGAAGTTACAGAACCATGGAACATATGCGATCACCATTGCATCACTTGAACTTAGTTGAGTACAGCATGATGGTCTGTGAAAATGATTTTGGAATGTACAACTGATCAGAAAGTTAAGTAAAAAAATACTCCTCTGGTAATCACCAAAATGCAGTAGATAATTCACCTCAGAGCAAACAGAGGAGTAATCTGAGATGCACATTACTGCATTTAGGTGAAGAAAATAAGGCATTGCAGATGGGAACTCTTTTTGTAGCCCCCATTCTGAAGCTTTTAATACTACACGAAGTGAGAGAGAGAATGACGAACAAGAACTAAAACTCCAGTTTGGACAGCCAGAATCTTGCATACTTAACTATTCGGAGTTCTGATGATTCATCTCACAAACATTTTAAATGATAGCGAATGTACTTTAAGCATAGTTCCTTAAATATAAATTATTCTTCAAGATATTTTCAAACAAGCAGGATAACGACAAGGGAACATCTTTGCCTACACCCTAACTCTCCATCTCCCAGCACTTGAAACCTACAAGCATAGCTTAGACACAGAGGATTGAATGGAGGAACTCTGTATGGAATTTATTTACATGAATATTTCTGATAAGTATCATGCATCAGTCCTTTGGTCCAGCAAGATCCAAAAGCATCAACACTTTAGGGGAAGACGTTTCCTGCTTCAGCCAGTAGATTCACTTATGTGCCCACTTTAAACATAATAGTGATGAAGCGTCATCTCAAAATGCCCTTGGGAAAGCCGGTTGTGCCTAAATGTGATCAGTCACACGCCATACAGTGGAACAAGCCCACAAGAGAGCACAATCTTGCTTTGGCAGAAAAGCTGTGCACAGTGTAGCGTTGTACCAGGTAAGGACAGGGAGACCAAACTGCACTGTCAAGGCACCATGGAAGATCTGGAGAATGTTGCTGAGACCACAGGGCCTGCTGGAGGTCCGACACAGAGCAAGCAATTACTGCGGAGTATGAGGCAAGGACCCCATGCTGGTTGGGAAGCGACCAGAGGAACGCTGAAGGCAGAAAAGACCAGAATGCAAGTGAGAAATAAGAACCGCTGGAGCAAAGCTAATCTATTTGAGGAAGCAGTGACATGTGAGCCAGTTGACCGAGGTGTGAGAGACAGCAACCATGAGAGCCTGGGGGCATGTTCCCAAAACCGACATGAGAAGAGTGGAGCAAAGGAAGTCCACCGGAGAGAAACTGTAGTCCAATGTGTGCAATTGTAACTCAGGACATAGAATAAAAGGTCTGAAAGATGCATGGAAGAGAGAATGAGAAAGTGCATCTGTTGAGAAATGGTGCAAGTTAAGAAAAAGTAAGTGCAAATTCCTTAAGAACATTGAGAAAGTCAGGCAGACAAGGAATGCTGCATACTGAGGCTGAGTTGGAGGTACTAGAAAGTACCAAGAACACCATAGGTTTATATTTTAATGCTAAAATCAATTGCATACTGGTTGCAGGAGTAGCCTGCAACATTTGGCAAAGAAACACTTAAGGATTCCATTGTAGTATTTCATCTGGTGGCCATTGTTTGGGGATTCTTTGAAGGTGAAGTCTGCGGACTTGGCATAGAGTTTCCAGTGAACACTGATCTGGATATGTAAGTGGCAAGCAGGCTTGCAGAGGGCAGGTGCCCATAGTTAGTGCATATTATTATATATGGTAGACCTCGGGATCATCCACCGAGCGCACTGTTTAAGCAGAGTATTTCTCCACATTATGCAGGTAAAAGCCACTATGATCTCATTGGGGTGCTATATATCAGCTCCATAGGCACAGGCTAGGAATACGCATTCACTGGTCTTTTGATGTCACTCATTGGGAATGGAGAGTTGCATCCTTGGTCTGAAATTAGTGACATAATTTCAGTTGGTGCCGGGGTTCTGGGTTTTGCTGCAACACTTTACCATATCATGTGGGTTTTCGTTGGGATGAGTTTCTGATCCAAAACGTTTGTGTTGTCCCAGGTCCTCCCACAGATCTGCTTTTTCTATCCCTCGCTTACATGCATTCAAGAGAAAGGAGGTACTCGCCCACCTCGTTCTGGCTGTTTCACCATATTTGGTGAGCGGATGTTGTGTCACATTTTTTATGACATACTTTAGGCAGTGAAGTTCGCGATTTTATATTTATGATAGTTAGGGGTGTGAGGATGAGAGGAGAGGGGGACAAGACTGCCACCGCAACGAGCTGGTCCAGATCCGAGAAAGGAATCAGCTGCTGCACTGAGGTCTATAAGGGTTAATTCATTTGATTGTCAGAAATAGTGTTTTCATCTTTTTCACATCCACAGTGCTCCATATCCCTGGGGTCCTGAATGAGGCAGTATATTTCCAGCCTGCGGAAACTTCTATATTAGCATCTCGCACCTCTTGGAAACCCACTAGTTGTTTGTACGTTGCCACTGAGATGCTGATTAGGACGTAGACCTGGGATGTGTATTGGCCTTTAACAATTTGAACTTTGGCCTCCTACAACCTCTCTATTCTTTAGATTAGGACAGGAATAGGGGGCTTTTGATTCATGGTATGGCATTACTTAGACAGCAAAAGTAAAAGAACAATTTACTTTTATGTGCATGCCCGATGATTATGGATACTGTTCTTATGTACATCTAAATATATTTGGTTCTATGTTGCTTTCAATGAATAACATTTTTGTACATTTTCCAGTCAGTTTTTCATGGTAGTGATTTGTATGAGTGATCAAAGTCTAATGACTTGGATGATGAATTTGTTCAAAAACAATAAAATAATAAATTAAACTGATGGCTCGCTTAATGTATGTGATATTGTTTTGATCAAGCCCATTTACAGTACAGTCAAATTGCTTCAATATTTATTAGGTTCATGAATGGATCTGTTGGGAAAAAGTTTCACTGCTTTGCCCTGCAGGGAGAGACAGAAAGCAAGTGGCTGGTGGTCTTGTGTTGTCCGTCTTTTCAGACTGATGTTTAACAGGCATTGTGATGGACAAAGGTGATGATGATGGCTTTCATGTTCTAATGCACTTCCGGAAGTCAACCATGTCAATGAGCAGCTCCTCTATAAGTTGAACGTAGAGTTTGCTTGGATAACTGGGACGCCACATAGTTTAACAGAAAGCCTGCAAGCGTTTGTGTTGCAGATGGCTGCCACCTTCCCCGAAATTCTTGACTTTCAGTCAATGAGGCTTTAAGATATGAGTGAGTATTTGCTGGCTTTGGGAGGACTATCCTAATAGTTCATCAGATTCGGAGTGATAATTCTTCTATTCTCCTAACTCTTAACAATGATCATCAGAATGTCCTGTCCTCCTAATGTCAACAGCAGGAGCAGATGCCATTTCCATCTCAATGGTTAGTTAGGATTCCCAGCACTGCCAACCTTTCCTTGGCAATCATTAGGACCATATGATTCTGCCCTCCCTACAGCCAAGAAGTGGATGGGGGTATATAGTCACATCTATTCAAAAGCTTGCTGGGCAACTTGAGACCATTCCCTTTAGTATGCCAAAGGAGAGACCATATCTTTACAACATAGAAGCATAGCGCTGTCAACAGTTCAAAGGTAAACGGGGACGCCTATTTGACAGCTCCTTGGGTGGGGCATCTTAATTGACCAAAAAAGAAGCCATATCTGACAGAGAAGGTAGGCTCGTATTAATGGGTATCCCTTTGATTTGTACTCCATTTCTGACCATATTCAATTCTTCATTCAATTTGTTATCTATCTGTTTTACTACTACACAGCATCACAGGTTTAAGCAATTACTATTCAGAGTTTAAGTGCCATGATTTATTATTACGATCAGCGGATTAAGTTGTTTTGTTCAACTTGGTAGCATACAGGTATGGAGAGGCACAGAGAGGCAGCACTGGAGTGAATTTCCAGTCTTTCCACTAACCTTACTGACGAAGGCTGAGCTATCACAACAAAACCCCACCAACACCTACACCGCAGAGCGGCACAGAGAGGCACAGAGAGGCAGTCGGCCAGTCTGGGCAGGCCGCGTGAGAGTGGTGGCCCAGACTGTGTCGAGTTGCCGACACCTGACTCCCTGGGAAGTGGGAAAAAGGCGGCCCAACAGGCCACGCTCGCTAAGCCAGACCAACAGCAAGTCTAGGAATTAATCCACCAGAAGAAGCTAATGGAACACAGAGCACGTGAGAAGTGTGTGTGACCGCTCCAGTGAATACGATCTCAAACATTTCCGCTGTTTACTCCCTCCGTGAACCTATTATACACTTCTCAGGTCGTCTAGGACTGAATTTGAGCTTTGAGTTACATTTCAGCTGTTCTGCTCAGAACATTGCAACTAGATTTTGCATATTACATTACATCATTCCTTCCTTACATACTTGTTTCCGGTGGAACTGTTCACCGTCAGTGACTGTATTTCTGGACTATATAGCTAGTCTCAAGCAATAACTCCCCAGTCTGCAGCAAAGTCTCGTGTGTATAAAAATTGATCTGGATTTACCGGCAGCAAAGGCTGTAAATATTTGCTTTTCTCAAGTGGTGACTGTTGGCATTGGTTGTATACGAATTGACCTTTTCACAATTGACCTTGGGAGAATTGACCTCGTGAGAATTGACCTAATTTTGTTACGCTCACCTGGTATCCACGGGGATGCCACCCAGCCCTGGTTGGATGATTTGCACTCTCGAACCCTCTCCCGGTTCCTTGGTAAGGCCTCTGGTTAAAGATGGGTCTGCAATATAGGAGAGCTGGATTCAATGCCAGATTGTCTTTATGTTTTCCCACCTCCCTTGGCCTCTACTCCTTCCTCCCCCTTGGGCCCTCTCCTCACCTTAATATTGTAAAAGGTGGATTCTCTGTCCTGCTCCTCGTGGCAGGGGCGCACAGATGTGGGGGGCGAGCAGCGGCCAAGTTACTTCACTGGTGCAAGCCCCCCTGTGGGAATCCAGGCCTGCTGCGACTCCGTAGGTTTGCTGCTTTACAGTCTTTATATGCAGTTCTTATGTTCCTTAGTTCGAATAATAATGTCTTGCTTCTTTCCTTTTAGATATGGAAAGGTATTTTGGTGTTGTCATGCAGTTTGAAGATGAGCATGGGCTGGTAGGCGAAAGCGCAGTGTGCGCGATGCTGTCCGGTGAGTAATGTGCGATGTGCTGCGCTGTTTTGCCTTTTATATTGCTAACCTGTGCCTTTTCTCTTCTTGCAGGTTGCGATGTTCCTCGCCGAGCGCCGTAATGTTCCAGCAATGATACTGACCAGGAGATGACTACTCAGGTAAGAATTGTGTGGCTTTCTTCATTCGGGATGAAACGTGAGTAAACGCTTACTAATGCTGTCTTTCTTTCTCCTCTTTCCAGGTTATGGTATTCCAGGATGCCTGCGGTGCCGGATGATGGAGTTCGTACCTTCAGGTGAGTGGAAATGAAGTTGGCGATGGATTGCAGACAGGATACTGTTCCAGGTAAGTTTTGTAGTGTTCTTTCTCTCTGCAAGTCCTTGGTTATAGGTAAGCTGGCATCAAAGAACTGGACACGGTGAGCGTTCCGCAGCCCATAGCAGAATAACGCAAAGCATGTTCTGCTGTTTGGGTGCGGTTTAAATAGTCTCAGGTAAAGTAGTCCAGGTAAAAATAGTCCCAGGCCTGCCACACCCAAAGTAGTCCAGGTAAAGTAGTCCCAGGCCTGCCACACCCAAAGACTAGACCGCATAGCTCAGTTCCTTGTAAATGAGCTATGTGTGTGCTTCCATGTTGGCTGAACCCCCCCCCCCCCCCCCCCAAGTTAAATAGTCCCAAGTAAATAGTCCCATTCTAATGATGTTGGTCTTCATGATGGTTATGAGCCTGGCGCCAAAGGCACCAGGACTGACTCCAAGAGAGTCAGTCATGAGGTTTTAAGGCCTTTGACCTGGCCCTAACTGGAAGGCTGACTTGCCAGTGAGGGCCAGGGGCAAGCGTCTTGACAAATTTAGAAGGTCAATTAGGACATGTAGGGGGGGGGAACCCCCCATAACCCCCCACCCAATCCAAAAACATTTCTATTCCAAAACTAACCAAATACATATATAAAATAACTAAAATAAAGGTCAATTGTGAAAAAAGGTTGATTGTAAAAGGTCAATTTGGGTAATAACTTGGCATTTAGTGCATTCGAGGTACTGGACATTTCAAACTGTTTGACTCTATCCCAAATCGGTGACTGTGGGCCAAGTGCCTTTGAGCCGTTTGGAAACACTTTTGGAGCCAGAGGCAGATAAAACTGTGCCCTTCAAGTGTTGCGATTCTTTTGGACTAAGTGCTTCAGAGCAGTTTGCAGCTTTCTGTGGGTGGTGACTGCGGGCATTATTCATCCTTGAGCCACTCTTTTCTTTTTTTACATCAACTTGCTCCTCTGAATGCATATTGTGAGCCGTAAGCAGACAAATTCTCTACTTTTCTAGTATTGATGCCTCTAGATTAAGTGCCTTTGTGTCTGTGAGGGTTGACTGCGGGCATTGCACGCCTTTGAGCATCTAATTCTCTACATCGATTGGTCTCTCTTTGCATCAGTGACTGCGGGCCGATAGTGCCTTTGAGACGATTGCTTAGACTTTAGGACGCCCAGTCATATTAATTCCCTCCACTCAAACACTGCTCTCTAAGTCAAGTTGCTTGTATTCCAATGTTTTTTTTGCGAGGCGTTGACTGTGGGCTTGAGCCGTTCTTATTTTAATTTTGTTCTTGTCCCATCATCAGTACTATAGTGCGGCAAAATTGTGTGCGAGTAATATTTTTGTTTTACTCACACCCACTCCGTGAGAATGTTGCATATGTACTATTTTAGGAGTGGGCTACTGGATGATGATGATTTAGGCGCACCTGAACTTGAAGGCCCTGTAGTGATGGGGAAACTTGGTGAAAGAAGGCCCTCTCCTAGGGGTAAAACGGCTCTATATTCACAAATGCAATTTCCAACTAATCAGCCACAACCCTCGACATCAGAGGGATCTAATGAGAATGCCCAAGAGAAAGGTTCAGCACCACCAACAAACCCCTCGATTCTGAAACGGCCTCTCATGAAGGGTCTAGAATTCACGTTAACAGCCAGCACCATGAAAAGAACTATCGCTAGAAGGAAATGCCGAAGTGTGGGGGATTCAGATCTTTATGTAATAGATGACCTCACAGGTAATCTTGATCTGACTAGCCACGCGGGTGACAGTAATAGCAGTTCTCCGGAGATTCGCTAGAGGAATCTAGCTCACCCCACAGCTACACTTATTCCCTCAGCATCGGGTCTAGCTTTTAGACCCATACAGGCACTTGGGGATGCTCTGGGCAGTAGGTCAGCTCCTGATAACAAACTTAAGACCACTCTCCTTAACTAACACCTCTACCATTTCCTGTTCTCCTAACATGTAATTGTAATATAAACTTGCATGTAATATATTTTAATGTGATCTTTGTATATATTTGCACTTCTGCTCTCAATTGCTCAAGATGTAACAAATGTCTATTTTATATTGTATGTAACTAAGCTTTTTCATGTAACAAGTGCCGCGATGCTCACGGGCTGTTGTGCGCTATATAAATACGAATAAAACAAACAAACAATAGGAGCAGAGGGAAACCTGGTGCGGTTAGGGCCTCCAGAAAGCCGCAGAGGGGGAAATGAGGCAAATGAGGCCACCCTGCCAGCTCTAAACTTTGTTTTAAATTCTTTAACTAATATCTTTGAACTACTAAGAGGGGAGGTCTAAACACACTCCGGTCTGTTGTTGGAACTTTCCAGGCAAGTCAGTGAGTGTGAATGTTCCATTGTAGATTTAAAAACAGCCATTACTGATTATCTGCTAACTCCACTATCTGAATTAAAATTAGACATGAAGCACCAGTCGAAGGTTATAGAGGAGCTGCACAGGAAATGGTCGACGACACAAGACTCAGTCGATAGACTGACTGCTACCATAGGATCCCCATTCAATGATGCCCAAAGGAGGCCATGCACAGAGGCAAGGGTGGAAAGGAACAACCAGGAGAGGGTCTTATCTGAATTTAATGATACGCCTCTTTCAGAGTCAATCGTGGAAGAATGTATTCGCTTGGCCCAATCCTACAAATTCCAAGAGGACAAGGAAGAGGTTAATTCCCCAATATAGATTTAATGAAAGGAGTCAATAGTGAGCAGATGCACAAGTCAAATAAGATCAATGGCGAAAAACAAGGACGAAAAAGAAAAGAAGCACTGAGGGGGGAAATTGGAGTGCCTCAGGGCAGAGCCCAGATACAAATAAATAAAAAAACAGAACACCCCTAGAAAAAAGAAATCAGCCACCATCCAGTGTGTACGATCTATTACCATCCCAAGTATTTCCACTAAATCTAGTAGGTCCTTG
Source organism: Ambystoma mexicanum (assembly GCF_040938575.1). Classification (NCBI taxonomy): domain Eukaryota; kingdom Metazoa; phylum Chordata; class Amphibia; order Caudata; family Ambystomatidae; genus Ambystoma; species Ambystoma mexicanum. Next base: position 671,873,787 of record NC_090936.1, read on the forward strand.
ATGATGGCAAATGCATCAGAATGCAATTGTCAAACAGACAATGGATGCACACTTATAAATAAGACAGAAGCATGGACAATCGGGGGAAAGGGTAAAAGATCTGGGGATGGCACCCTGAGGTCGAGGAAGAGTTGCTCCAAAACCACCATCAGAGTACAAACAGTGACCCTGCAATATGGATAGCTCCAAGATTCCTTTGCGGAAAGAGATGAGCAGTGTACTACCTCCCACACATTCGCGGATTTGCATGAGGGAGAAGACCCCAGGGATGAGGAATGTACAAACGCATGGATCAATCAAGCTGCTCCGGAAACATAACAGAGCGGTTCACAAATGAGGGAGGCAATAAAACAAAGTCTCTAAACAGGATCAGACTATTGTCCATCTTTCTTCAGGTTGATGAGCCATTTCATTTCTCCTCGCAAAATATAGAATACGTTAAATTTCATGACCACACAAACAATAACATTACAGAGATGGAACTCAAATCTAGACTAGGAGCTAAAGCAATATTAGCAGCAGCCCTGGTACAAAGGACCCAAGGTGTAAAGGTATCAGCAGAACCTTTCTGTGAGTAGGGAGTTGTGAGTAGGGCGGGCCATCGGGTCCCTGAAGTGTCGCCCAGGAAGGTACAGCGCCAAAACGAGGTTTATCATCTCTAAAAAAGACACCTATTTAAAAAGATTAAGGTCATGCAAAAGTCTCCTCAACCTCTGGCAAAGCCCCAAAATCCTTTCTCGTTGGTACCCGAGATTATCTCCCAGGTTTTCCATAAATTGGGACTGGCAGAGGCATCACTTTAGTCTCACGCGAGTACAATGGTTAGGCTGTAACACGAGGGGCTCCAGTTCATTTAAAAACAGGGATAGCAGAGAGGAAATTTTTGGCAAATATTTCATAATAGCCTTACAGGAACCCTGGCTAAAGCAAACATTTAAGTTAGATTGGTTTATAATAAAAGAACAGTTAGCTTTGCACCAAGGAAAAGGGAGAACAGCTGGGGGGGCTGGCTAATTGCTTTGTGGAACTTTCTTTTCAGGCTTGGAAACAGTTAGCGATGATATCCTGGGAATCCTAGCAATAAAAAAACAAATTCAGGGACACTAAAGTTGCTATGGTACTTTTGGTGATTTATATCTATTGGGACCCTGCTATCTCAACCCTACCTGCCTTTTTTGAAGCATTTGGCACATGTTTTGACCCGGCTAAGGATCCACAATGGGGCAGGAAGTATAATCCTAACAGGCCACTTTAATCTCCAGTGTATTAGATCACAGATAAATAAAGATCTTTGGAAGGATCGTACGCTGAATGCCAAATTTTCGTTCTTAAAAGAATGGAATTTTTTCATGGCCAACTGCAATATCAAGTGGGATGTTCATCCGGTAGCCACTTGTACGAGGGGCAGGCAGTGTTCCACCATTGACTATTTATTTTTAACCAAAAATTGGTTTGATCAGTGTAAAGAATTTAACATCAAAAAGACGGGATGGAGTGATCATCATATGCTGATGAGGTCCCTTGAAATAGCTATTACGAATACAGAAGGTCTGTATTTGCCGGCCATAACTGTGACTAGTGGGAAAAATCGAATAGTAAAATTCTAAGTGGCGGGTTACATTTGAACTTGGAAATGACACAAAGGATACAGTGCATGTCAGAGCAAGAGTATAGACCCCTCTACAACCCAACAACATTTGTGAAGTTCCTGTCGGATGCACAAACACCTAAATCTGTAGACGAGCGGCCATGGCATAATCACCTGCACACCTTTAATGGGGAAACCTATATAAATAAAAAGGGAATTATGGAAAGAATTATGTAAACAAAATACCAAACAACTTAGCAACGAGAAATTGAAATCAGAGCGAAGAAGGTTACGTCAAAAACAAACACTGGTCGAAGTCCCATAGGTACACTTGTTTACAGAATGATGGGGAACAGATGTTAAGGGCTCTTGGGAAGTCCAATTCCAGAAGCCTTTGGGCTATAGTAAACAGGAGAGAGCAGAGGCAAGTGACCACCCAGAGTAGTGTAATACAGGAGCTGGTATGGGTGAATTCTTTCTCTGCCCTCTATGGGCCTTTGGATGATACTCCGATTCCCTGTTTAGATAAAGGTAGTTGGGCCCTAAATCTTACTTTGGACTTGGTAAAGGAAGCCATCAAGAACTCCTCAAGGATCTAGGGCCACTGGGCCAAATGGTGTTACAAATAATCAAATTTTTAAATCCAATGTCATTCGATGGTCTAATATCTTACATAATCTCCTTCAGAAGATAATCAGTTCTGGGAGTTTGCCAGATTCATGGAGAGAAGGTGTGGTAATACCCATCTATAAGAAGGGGGACCGGGCAGATCAGATTAATTATCTCCCAATCTCCCTTTTGGATGCCGACAGCAAAATATGTGCAGGGTTGGTTCTGAAGGACCTTGAATGCTGGGTAAAAAACAAACTGAATCCTCTCAAAGAATCAAATAGGGGGGGGCATGGCCAACTGCGCAATGCAGTAGACGTGTGCCTCTGGAGCTCCTGCTATAAACGACTACTTAAATATATCTGGTGACCCCCAAAATACGCTCTCCGGTGCGTGATACCCCAGGGCACATCTGGGGCGAATTCCAGCCTGAAATGCGCCGGGGCTGCAGAGGTGGGAGCGGGGGAAGGAGACGCCGGGAGGACGAACCAAGATGGCCACCGGAGCGCTGGGCGCGCTTTGAGTGGGGACCGGAGCATCCACACACCCTGCGGTGGTTGCCAGCTTGCATCGGAGACGGAGCTCCGGAGAACTGGTGGGGGCCGGGCGTGGAGGCGAGGCCCCATGGGACCCTGACTGGAGGAATGTGTGTCGGGCTCTGAACCGCCCCGCCCAGACGAGGAGAGACGGGCGCGGCCAGCTGGTCGCCGCGGCGGAGTCCCGTACACAGCGGAGGCAGCCCCGCCGGTGAGTGCCTGCAGCAGGGGTCCCCCATCTGGAGCCGTCTGAAGGGGGAGAGGTCTCCCATTTCTTCCCTGTCCTCAGTGGTACGGACACTGAGCCGCCTAAAAGGGGACGTGGTGGCACACCAACGCACTAAAGCTGACTGAGCCCGATGCACCCCGGGGGCAAAATAGTAAAATCTCCAGCACCCTGTGGCCAGGCCAGCACAGCCGCTAACACAAGCTCACCACCCGGCTCCACCACCACCTAGCGGTCTGCGACAGGGAATAGCCGTTCGGTTCGTGCCCTCCTTCCCCCCATCCGCCTCGGTCGAGGGGGGCAACCTATACCCAGACAAGGTGCGGGCTGTGTTTATCGACCTGTGTAGGCTGGGCCAGAGTGTGGCGGGACCGTAATCTGGACACAGGAAGACGCCCAAGGGGCCCGGCAACTGACATGGGGAAAGACAAAACTAGACAGCCCACCATGCAAAACAGAATCGACCAGTACACGCTTCCTCCATCGCAACCCCCTGATTCTCAACCGTTGCCGTCGGTAGATGAGGACTCTGCATCCGGGCTCTCCTTAAGAGACGTCATGGCAGCTATAGCAGACTCCCGCACATCGATGGAGCAGAAGATGGTAGGAATTAACTGGATGTGTCCCGCCTCCGACACGACTTGCAGAAATTGTCAGCACGAACGGGTGAGGCGGAACAGCGTATTTCCAACACGGAGGATGGGTTGCACGCGGTGCAACAACACCTTCAAGGAGTCTCCGCCAAACTTAAAACTCTGGAAGCCAGAGTCGAAGAAGGGGAGGGCAGGTACAGGCGCAATAACATTCGAATTCTAGGTATTCCCGAGAAGGCTCAAGGCCCCTGTATGGAGCTTTTCTTGGAGCAGTGGCTGATAGACCTGTTCGAGCAGCAATCCTTTTCCAAATTCTTTTCTATAGAGAGGGCACACCGAATGCCCACTGGTAGACCAGTGCCTGGTGCTCCTCCGCGAACAGCGATAGCAAGACTATTGAAATATCGGGATCGAGACGCGCTGCTGCACCTTGCATTAAGCAAAGGCACGATCGCCTTTAATGGATCCAAGATAAGCCTTCTTCCCAGACTACATGCTGGAGGTCCAGAAGGCAAGGCAATCTTTTGAAAAACTTAAGACAGCTGCAAGCGATGGGAGTCAAATATGGCCTGCTCTTCCCGGCTCAGCTGAAAATCTATCATAAAGGGCACAACGGTCTACTTCAACGACCCAAAGGAGGCCTGGCGATGGGCAGAGCAGCATATTGAGGGAGACTGGTCGGCACCTCGAACCAACAGGGACAGAAATCCCAGACCACCAGCAGGCCACCCTCCGGAGTTGGACCAGCCACCCTCACCGAACCAACCAGCTGAAGCTGGGGACTGACCCTGGCTGGTTCCCTGCGGGGGGGTCTGATCCCACAAGCAGGTGTAGGACCGAATTGATACTACAAACTGTGCTGGGTGGCGCCGAAGCTGTTGTAAGTCGTTTACGTCATTAGTAATGTGGCTAGCGGTGCCGTACCTCCATCGCACCTGGGTAAAGGCTACGGGGCCCCCCCTGACTTCTTTAGTTTTAACTTGAACAAGGGTTCGCAAGGTTGACACCATACTTTTTTTTGAGTGTCAGCGATGTTGGGGCTACAAGTACTTCGTGTTGGGGTGGAGTATGGGGAGGGGGAGGGAAGGGAAAGTTATGAGTTTTTTGCTACCCTGGGAGCAACGCGCCATTGCAAGCTCCAAGGTCTGTTGAGGTTCATGGTAAGACGAGGCTACAGATGGTCCAGACAGTACAATATTCATTACTCCAAGCACGCACCGCAATACATCACCATTAACGGGGATACCCTCCTCGTGAAACACCCGCCCAACCCTTTATCCTGATTTTTGGATGGCATCCATACAACCCCAGTCGATCCCGACTGAACGCCCCAAGTCTTTCAAGGTGCTCACCTGGAATGTAAATGGGATGGGTTCCGCGATTAAAAGGCGCTTGATTAAGCAAATACCCAGTAGACACTCCCCTGACGTGGCCCTGCTATCCGAAACACACCTAGCGGGATCAAACTGTGCTAATTTCCAATGCACAAAATAAAGGGCTGCCTTCTATGCCGGATACACAATGGGATCCAGGGGTACTCTCATTCTTATACACAAACGCATTCTTTATGCCCTCCAAAGCCTGGAACAAGACCCTCGGGCCGTTATGTGTTGATCCTGGGAACGCTTTGGAATGAGAGGGTCGCTTTTGCTTCAATATACTCCCCACCCGGACTGGGGTAGGAGCTACTGGGGGAGGTGACTACCCTCATAGGTAAACACCAACCTGATAGGTTGTTTCTTGGGGGGAGACTTTAATGATGTCATGTGCAATGCCACTGATCATACACATCTCAGACAACGCAACCCAGACACCCCTATGAAGCTGTTTAACTTTGCGTCCGCCTTGGGTTTGGGTGATGTATGGCGAGAGTTACACCCGGACACCAAGGGGTACTCCTTCCACTCTGGAGCCCACGGCTCCCTCTCCAGTATTGACTATCTCTTTGTCCCACACACACATCTCTACAGAGCACGGGTGGCCGACTTCCTTCCCCGGGGCATCTCAGATCACTCACCCCTACTTGAGCAGATTCGCACACAGGGTGTGTCCCCCCAGAACATGGAGACTAAACAATTACTATCTGGGTTTCCCCAAGCTCGTTGAACACTTTACGGAAGTCTCCACCGAGTACTTCGAAATTAATGATAACAGAGAACAGGACTCGGTGGTGGTCTGGGAGGCCTATAAGACAGTCTTGCGGGGTACTTTAATCTCCTGGGTGGCGAATAGGGGGCCAGAGAGACTCCAAGACATAGCGAAAGCAGAGGGCGAACTGACCCAACGCAAGAACTAACACATCCTTGGCCCATCCCCACAGACCCAGCTCTCCCTTAAACGAGCCACCGAGCGGCTCCGAAACCTCTTAGGCAATGCTAAATAAGCCCATTGGGACTCTCGAGCCAGAATCTTAGAACATGGGGACAAAGCCGGCAGAATACTAGCTTGGCTGGAGAAAAGGGATGAGGGACAACGCTGCGTTCGTGAGATTGTCACCTCACGGGGTGAACGGTGCACATCGGACTCAGAGATAGCCGAGGCCTTTGCCCAATTCTATGAAACACTTCATCGGGCCCCGTGCTCGCGGCTGGACTCAACCTTCCTAAATGACATACTATTCCCAACTCTCTCAGTACAGCAAAGGGCGAGTCTGGACTCTGTCCTCTCGGAGACCGAGGTGGCCGAAGCACTAGCCCAACTGCAGACCGGGAAAACGCCGGGCCTGAATGGGTTCCCAGTTGAAACCTGGCAGAAGCTGGGGGGGGGGGGGGGGGTGCCAACATTACATCTTCCCTCCATAAAATGTTCTTGACTGCCCGGGAACAGGGCACCCTCCTGCAGGACCTCTGTAAGGCCACCATCATGGTCATCCCTAAATCTGATAAGCCCCACAAGCAGTGTGCCTCCTACAGGCCAATCTCGCTAATCAATGGCAAGGCTAAGGTCCTCGCCAAGCTCCTAGCCAACAGGTTACAACCGGTAGCTGATGCCCTAATACACCCGGATCAATGTGGCTTTAGGCCACACAAATCGACCCGAATGAATCTACGTCGACTTCACTTGGCGCTAGAGAGGGCTCCCACCATTAACAACCCGCTTGCTCTTCTAGCAATCGACTTTGAGAAGGCTTTCGATTCGGTGCGATGGGATGGCCTCTGGGAAATCATGGAAAGCATGGGCTTCGGGGAGGAGTTCCTGGGACGGGTGAAGCTGCTGTACACAAATATCCGGGCGGAGGTCAAGGTGAATGGGTGGACCTCTCGCTCCTTCCAATTGGGCAGGGGTACACGGCAGGGGTGGCCCCTCTCCCCCCTTTTCTTCGCTCTCGCGATAGAGCCATTGGATGGGATTCAGGTGGCCAGAGGGACACGAAGACCGGATATCCCTATACGCGGACGACCTCCTGATATACCTGGGAGAGCCCGTCCGAACCTGCCCCATAGTGACGCAGATGCTTGTCCAATATGGGGAATTTAGCGGTATAAGGATCAATTGTAAGAAATCCGTTTTCTTCCTGGTGAAAGGAGGGGGTCAGCCCGACCCATCCGATTGCCCATACCACGTAGAACAACTTGGCTTCCGATACCTTGGTATCTGGATAACAACAGATCTTACCAGTTATAGCATGCACAACCTCAAACCAATCATGGACCGATTCTCTAATGATGTACAACATTGGAAGCTTCTCCCCCTGACCCTCATGGGTAGAGCCGCCCTTTTAAAAATGTTAGCTCTCCCGCGATTCCTTTATGTCCTTCAAAACGCCCCGTTGCAGATCCTGGGGGCTGAATTTGGCCGGGTGCAAACCCTCCTTAGGGAGCTACTGTGGGGCGGAGGACAAGCGCGTATAGCCCTGGCCACACTTCAGAGGTTGGTCTGGGAGGGTGGGATCGGAGTGCCCCGCCTTCAGACCTACTATTGGGCCTCCCAACTGGTAGTGGTCAATGACCTACTGCACAGAGACCGGGAACTACCCCATATCAAAGCCGATGTGGGAGCCATGCACGACACCGATCCATTGCAGCAATTGTATCAAGCCCCCCCCAGACCCTCCCCACTAACAATGAAGGCACAGATTTTTACCACTTGGAGGAACATACACAAGTTTGTGGGGTGGGGGAACAAAATATCAGCGGCGCAACCCCTATGGCCAACCTGAGGGAAATTGCGAAACTCGAACCTTGGCCATGCTGGGTGAGGGCTGGGATTCAGAAAGTGGGAGATGTCTTGAAAGATGGGAATCTTGCCCCGTTTGCGGACCTACAATGCAGATTCCAGCTCCCAGACACAGATACCATCACATGCAAATGTCCCACGCCCTAAGAGTCCACATATCGACAAAGGACAATATCCCGGAATGCTCAACTATTGAACGCAACATTTCAGATGCACACCCATTCTCTATAATGCCATCACATCCTTCGCGACTCCTGAGCTGACCAGTCTAAAGGCCAAGTGAGAAATAGACGTAGGGGAAATCGACTCTGAGGTCTTGATCCGTTTACTAATGCACCCACAGGACGAACCCGAACTGTCTCAGATGTGGCGATGAGGAGGGGACCTTCTTTCACATTCTGTGGTCCTGTCCCCGCATCCGAATTTTCTGGGAGGCCTGTTGTGGACATGTGATGTCATCAGTGATGTCATCAATGACATTTGTGATGTCATCTTTGATGTCCTGGGTGTTAGTCTTAGCAGTGCACAGGAGTGGCGCGAGTTATGGTTGCTTAGCTTACCATAACTGGCGAATTTCAAGGGTTTTTCGGTTTTACTTGGAACCATAACGTCCCGTTAAAGGTTTTTTTGTGAATTTCATAGGTTTTTAGTAGCGCATAACGGCCCTTTAACAAAGTTTTTTTTACTGAATATACACTTGCATCATGTGAATTTGGGAGATGTTTACTAGAATTCCCTTACTTTATACACATATAACATAGAACATACAGAACCCCTGCGCTAATGATTTTTGAAGGACATGGACTGTGCGTATGTCCGCGGATGGGCGAGGACGACATCAGCACTACCCAAACATTCAGGGGGTATCTGAAATTTTTCTATCATAATATCGAAAAACTGCACAAGTTTAAAAGGCAGCACGTGAACACATTGTAAGTAATAATAAATAAGCAGTGCAACCTACACGTCTAACACATCAATCATCCATTTAAATACCATATGTAAAGAAATGGATTATACCATAACTAAAAAGATATGCCTCCAACATAATTTCCACACAAACTGCAGAGCTAGGAGCGATAGTACACAAACACAACACAACAAATACAAATTACCAGAAACTATTAAGTAAACTTCATTTTTCTTATATAGGTGTATACTTTTTGTATGAGGTACAGAAAAATGAATATATTTGTGTTTTTCACACAGAAATGTGCAGTACTTTGGGGTGGCTCGAGCAGAACGTTCCACATGACGAAATGTCAGAAGATAGTGATAATAATGGTACACAATTCTCTGCATAAGCAAATTAATAGTCAGTATTTTATGTGTACTTAACATATATATATTTATTTTTAACAGACCATGCAAAGATTGAAGAAATTCCACCAAAAGACACAATGCAAGACGCCTTGCAACGCATAGAACAGAAAGTGGACATGCTGAAAGATAATTTCAATGGTTTAAGGCAATTTGTGGAGGAGCACGTCAAAGCAAAAATTAGATACCGCTGTACTACCTGTACCTGTCCCCCCCTCTCCATGTCCCACTGAAGTATCCCCAAACCCTCACGAAGAACAAATGTTTCGACGAAACTTCCATCCCTTCATCCCCTCACAACCATCCTCTGCAAACCCCTAATTCCCCTATATTTGTTTCAGTTTCTGCTTCGCCCTCTCTTTCTTGATTGCTGTATATATGTACAATAAAATAAAGGTTATGTTAGTTTTAATGAAATTGGTTGTGTCCATTTTTTTTTTTTAAGTAACAGTTAAAATGGCCGCGCACAGCGCGCCTGTCCGGCCTGTCCGTAATTAACAAAATGTGGATGTCTTAGAGACACTACACCTATCCATACAATTCACAACCAAGATGAAACTGTTCTTAGAACAAACCAGCTGTCCGGGATGTCCGTAAAACAACAAAATGAAAATGGGGGTGTCCTAAGGACACTATACCTATCCGTACCGTTCGCAACCAAGATGGAAATGTCCGTAGAACATGCGAGGTGGCCACGATGTCCGTAGTCAAACAAAATGGAGGTGTCCTAAGGACACTATACCCGGCCGTACAGTCTGCAGAAAATCTACGCACATGCGCACCATACCCGTAAGTCCTGCGAACATTGCACCTGTCTGTAACTGTCCCTGTCACTTGTGTCGCACTTTTAATTAGTTTCAGGACCCGAACAATGTCCACAGAACACCCGCGCGCATGCGCACGACCGTTCCTATGCATTTGGTGTCCTGCGACACCCATTCCCTTCACGGGCGTGTTCACAACGTCATCATGTGACCGCACCCACGTGGAGTGCGTCCTAATTTGCGCACTTTGTCCGCTTCCCCAACATTTTAAAAGAACTTATGCAGACAAACCAAATTATTGTACAGTAAAAAATCACCATTTAACATGTTCCAGACATTGGGCCTAGCATTCCACAGGTTTTTTGGAACTTTTTGATCGCTTTTGAGTGATCGATATGGTCACGAGGCACACCCCTATAAAAGGCCACACCCCAGAGCTCATCTTCATTGTACTTCTGGCTATTGCAGATTGACGTTTGCTGCCTTTAGTGCTCTAGCTGAGATTACCTCACCAACCGTAATGGCATCCATGACTGCTGTTGCTACATCAGCCTCCGCACCACCCCCAAACCCTCCACCACCACCACCACCTCCCCAAGGGCCTGCAGAGGGGAATATGAGTGAGGATGTAGAGAACGAGGATGAAGAGAATGAGGTCGAAGAACTCCCTACTACCAGCACTCGCCGGGAGTCGTGGGTGTGGCGGTTGTTTACCGTTCATGGTAACGTACCGAAAGCATCTCCGAACAAGGTCACCTGTAACCAGTGCAATTTGGTGCCGAGTCGTGGGAGACGTAGTTCGTACAGCTTTGGTATGTCATCCATGAAGCGACAACTAACTTCGTTCCACGGTGCGGACATTTGCAAAGTTGTACCATGTAAAGAACGTAGTAGGTTGAGTTCCTCCGCAGCATCCTCCGTTTCCGATCCTATCACCACAAGAGACACTCCTGTAGGAGAGTGCATCCCTCCAGCTGCTTCACAGGCCATTCGCGATGCTGTTGACCATTACCTTTCGAGGGTCACAATATTGTGAATGTACTGCAACGCAGTACTCTGCAGCGGGGAGAGTCTTTGAAGTGTTTTCGAGATTACGGTCAGGGAGCACACTAAGAGCTGCTACCTAGCTAAATAAGGCCCACCCTACATCTTCCTCTCTCCACCTGCCCTTTCTTATCCACGGGGTTGGTGACCCTTCCTTACCATCCTTCCCCTCCTCTCCTAGTGTCGGGTGTACAAAGAGCCACAAAAAATATATAAAAACAAAAAGTTTTGGCTCTTTTCAGAGCCGCCTTTCTCAGTTTAAAAATAGAACTATCATGTAAACGGTGCAGGCCCCCGCGCATTTTTTAAAAGTCTTCGGACAGTCCTAGGACAGATAAAATGTTGGGGTGCAACCCTAGCAAAACCAATGCACTTTTCTCTGGGAGTAAGTGGTGGCTCTGAAAAGAGCCTTTTAGTGGTGTTTTGTGCGTTTCAAAAACTTGGATTCGTCAACATGTAATGCAAAATAGAGGACTATACTCCCAGAAAAGGTCGCAATGCATTTTGTACATTTCGAATAAAAATCTGATTGCCGGCATATGTAAAATGGACTCCATCTCTGCAAAAAATGAATGTGCTGCGAAACATAATATTTTCATTTTCATCTCTTAGAAAGACACAAACGGCCTTATTGACATTGCGCCTCGCTTTCTCCATTTGTGGATCAAATGAATAAAAACGCAGCCACATTTGTCTTTGCGCAATACGTGAAAAAACTACTTGGCAATTTGGAAACATGTCCATCACCTTCGCAAGTCCTTCCCTCATTGCAAATTGCAAAGAAATTCTGGACACATGTCCTAAACTGTTCCCTCCACAATTAATTATAATGTCAGGATGGCGCTGTGTCTGTAAAGTAGCACAGAGAGGTACCAAGTCCAGCATCTTCATTCCACGCACTCCATGCCAGTGCACTTCCACATGAGGGAATCCAAGATCTGCAGATATACCACAACGATTTGCATGCACCTTCAACCAATGTATCCATGAGTCTCCCAAAACCCAGATAATCTGTTTGATCACACACAGCCATAGCTGTCTGTTCTCCTCTCAGGAAAAAGACATCCTCACTAAATCTCTCTGTACACAACACACCCACTAAACTTTACTGACCAATCCCTAGCACTGCTCATTCACATGCCTCTCCACCCCAGAATCCCTGTATGTAATATGCGCTGTCCGCAGACTACCACCATGTCCGCAGACATGTAGAAGATCGGAGCGTGGCGAATGTACATTTAAATAGTGTTCCCCATTTCCCCTTTAAGGTGGGCTCTGAAAAGAGCTGTTTTTTTGGTTTTTTTGCAGTTGCCTGACAGACACCTGTTATTTTGTATTTTTTTTTTTTTCTTAGTTTACTCCTAAAATGTTCACATAACTTGTTCCAAAGCAAACCTTACATTCCAAAAAAACATGGCATTTCCCAAAAAAGATAAAGAAACACCATCTGCTTCGAAATAAGCCGCATTACTCGAAACAATGTTCTCGTGGCTACAGAAAAACATACCAGTTCTTAACATGAAACCAAGCATGCCTCGATTGATTGCACACCTAGCAATGCTTTGATCAGGACAAAAAACAGAACTGTTGTCCCATTTTGCTCTAGGAAGTAATCCAGAAAAAATTACTTTCGCAGTTGGAAAGATGCTGATTACTGCTTCAACCAACGGTTCCAAGTCTCGCAACAAAGTAGGGGAACTCACGTACCCCAAATGGAAAGCACCATAGTGCAAAACTACCACATGGGGACTGTTCATCCTACGCTTATCTCTGCAAACTTGGAGAATTGCCTCTACATTGCAGTCAGTCGCAGCGCTCCACACCACATCCACTCCTCTAAAATCGAAATTGTTTGCCACATGCCTGCATTGACAATAGTGCTGTAAACCATGGACAAACATATCTCCGAGCACCAACACCCTGAGTGTCTCCACCTCTGCCATCTTCACTACACATACTCTCTTTCTACACAAATCAACGTCAACATCTGATTGGCTTATCCGTACAGTCCCCTTTCCATGCTTGATTTGCTGTAAAACCCTGTATGTGGCACGCCCTACCCACGGACAGGCGCGGTGTCCGCGCGGCACGTAACTCTTAGCCAGCCCTTCTACCCTTTCCACATCACTCGTGAATCCATTCCATCATTGGACACAGCTAAGCAGTCACACAACCATCCACCAATCACAACGAAGACCTCTACATCTAACTCCAGCATCAGAGTTCCACACTTCAAATGTACTGTTGATCACTTTGAATACAAGTCTCATATCATTGGAAAGCACCTACTACAAAAACTACTGTGCAAGTCTCAAAGATTTCTACTTACAGCTCCATGCATATCCACATGTATGATTACTAAGTACAGGTATGCATATTTTATTCACAGTACATGTAGAACTCATATCCATATAAAAAAAGTAATGCCACAAAATCTGCATAGCCAATACATACATGCCAACGCTCCCGTTTTAAGCGCGGGACTTCCAATTTTTCATTGAAAAATCGCACTACTTTTTACTATCTCCCCCATAACCTATACATACATGCCACCCTCCCGATTTAGGTGCGAAACTCGATTTTTCATTAAAAAATGTCCAAAATGTTTAGTGTCTCCCACCTAAATTAATGCTAATCCCAATGCGATCGTATGAGAAAAATAAACGTTCCCGAATGCTGTGGTGAAATCTCCCTCTCAGGTGCTCCCGATCGTTTGCATGTCTAGTTATAATATGAAATTATTCACATTTTTCCCCATCTACTATAATGAACTATCACTTCCAAACCTCATTGCTATCTACAACACAGCTGCAAAACAACAAGTGAATTTCATGAACTTAAAATTGTACTCATTTGCGAAGCAGGTTGAACTAACATTCTGCAAATAACATATAAAGGCTGCACGTAGTCAAATAAAATGGTTGCATACACTATGTTCTGATATCAAACTAGAATACTACCACAAAAACATAAAAGTTAACGTGTACATTAATATCAGTGCCATAAACACACAAAATTACTAATTTCTTCCTTTTACAATTGCAGTGAAGACCACTCTCCTGAAAATCGACAGCATCTAAACTACAAACAACATATCCGAAGAAACCTGCTCATTCTACAAAAGAAAAGAAAGTAAGTGGATTAATACCTTTATATTCTTACTGTTCCTCAAAGAGACTGTGTGGGTCATTCATGTAATTTGCGCACCAAAAAAAACATCAATTTCTGAATCATTCTGCCCACAAATCCCCATTTAGTAAACAGAGATTAACAGGTAGAATGATACAGAAATCCCTGTTTTTGGAACACAAATAACATACTGAAGCCTTAGAATGTTAGTACTACAAAACAAATAACTGTTTTAATTTTATACCACTAGGTTTACTATTAATGCTTCTTCTCAACACTAGCTCACTTTCTACTCTCGTCTGAACCAGAGTGTAGTAACATACAAACAGAAAAATAGCCTTCCCAACTCATTGTAACTGCCCAATGCACATTCACACACCACCACAAACAACTTCCCCATCAAACTCATACACGAATGCACGCATGCACACAGCACACATAGTAAAACAGACCAAACCATGCCTTCTTTTTTTTCAACAGACCCCAAAGAATGCCTACCAAAACGCAAGTCCGTAGAAAGGAACGCAGAAATAGAGCAAATGAAAATAAAAGTGTCCAAAATAAGCATCCATCTCTACCAGAGTTTGTACAAAACGTTGAAACAAAACAGCTAATGCAGTCATTTAGCAAAACAAAAGAAGCTTCAACTACAGAAACTTTGCCTCCTCTATTAAAATGTGAAAAGAAACAGAAAATGCTTAACAAGAATTTGGCTACCACTACTGCTAACACTGCACCTATAAATCCTCAAATACTAGCAGGAAACCATACTGAAACAAGTATTTTAGCAAAAATGTTCTGCCACAGAGTCCTCCAGAATCTAATAAGAACAGGATTCTGAAACCATCCACAACCCTTAAAACCTACCGTAGAAAATGAATCCTAGAAGCTCTCATAGACTGTGCAATCCTTCTCAAAAAGAAGTTATTTATTTTAGTTTTAAACAGGATGAAACCACTAACAAAACTAAGTACTAAACTACAAAAGAAACTTCTCAATAAACGGAATGTCAACAAATATAACTTCTTAAATATCTGTGGAGGTGAATGGAGTCACACCACGACCACAGACCCATATTTTAATGAAGAAGCATTCAAACAAAACCAAACAAACACAATTGCCATCCATAGCAGTGGACGAGGATATGAAAAAAATCAATAATACCATCATGGAACAAGAAACACTGCTTACAAAAGTATCCCCAGAATTCTCTCTCCATTCGACTGAACCTAAACATCCAGTATACAAATGGTGGTGCATGTCAATGTGTAACATTAACAACAAATGTTTCAATTCTTTACACCAGTTTCTCAATCAGTATGTGAAAGGTAAAGACAAAATCAAAATGAAAGTGCTGCAAAATATGGATACCTGTCCAATGCGCAAATACACAGGACTACAAGGACATTCATTAGCCTGCATTTCAGGACCTATTTGCAAAAGCACCTTCCATGATATCAAAATGATTTCAACACATCATTCAAATGTAAGAAATCTAGTGTATAAACTGTACTATGCTAAAAGTCCTGCTTTAGAACTAGCCAATTTAAATAACACTCTTCCACATGGTACACCCAAATACCTACAAGAAGAAATCGACCGTATACAGAGAAAATATTTTGGAAGTGAAAGTCACTTACAAAATGCAATAGCTTTAGAACAGACTAGCAACAATTGTGCACATGGCAAACTTCTATTACACACATTTAAAAGTACATCTGCTGAAGTACCAAACCATGTGTGTGTGTGTTGCCGCAGAACTTTTTACAAAAGTAACACAAAAACTATAGACGTAACATACAAAATAGAAGACAATGAAGATTCCAAATGGTTTGAATTAGCTCTCTACCTTTTAGCAGAAAACAAATACGAAATAAGTGAACCCTTAATATGTTGCAGTTACTGCACTACAAAACTTGACGACAACCAACCTCCTTCACGTGCTATCACAAATAATTTGGAATTATTCCCACTACCAAAACCCCTGCAACAACTCAATTTGTCTTCCAGATTTCATAAATGTGGAAACATGCATGTATTCTCTGCAACAATGTGACAATGTGATCCCTAATGAGCGATTTGTGCATGGTATCCATACCCAATTGTGAATCCATTCCATTTCAGCCACTTGTACAAAATGCAAACCATGGCAGATTGTGTACCATCTGCAATTCAGATAATCGCTCCACCTTACTAATACAAACACATAGTAACTACATAATATTAATGCTTCTACATTACAATGCAGATGGTACCAAAAAAAAACTGCAAGATGACTGGATTCATACACAGTTAAGTGTCACTTGGTAAGAAAACCTTCCCAACAATAGGTATAATCTACCACGCAGGAGCCACAACCAATGCAGGTCACTACACTGCATATATTAAAAAGAAATGTGGATGGTTCAAATGTAATGATAGTAGCATTACTCTAAAGCAGAGATTACCAGCAAATATTACAAACGCTTATTTAATCTTTTTTTTTAACATTTTATTGAATATTTAAACAAACAATACAAACCAAACTTGCAGTGTATATAAGAACTTTTCAATTGTACTTTTTCAAATCGCGCTCACTGCATCCCTTATCCCACCTCCCGCTACGAGCCTATTTCTGCTAATGTTCTGTTTCAGCATATTGTGATGGGGTATTTCTTCCTGCAGGATACAATGGGTCTTGCATTGACCCAAATAGTTCTGCTATCAGTAGCTTCCAAGCCATCAGGGTCTCAGATTCCTCCCCTAGCGCTGCTAGTTTCTTGCCATACAACGGTTTCCGCCTCCGCCCATTTCTGCAGATCCTTCCACCATACCTCCAATCGTGGTTTGTGGCATGTCTTCCACCCCATAGCAATTCTCCTCTTCGCAAGCGCATATGCCGGATCCTTCAGTTTGTTTACATGCCTAAGTTTCCGTGGCCTGGGGAACCCCCCTAACAGGCAGGCCCTCACGGTATCTACCACGATCTTTATACCCTTTTCTGGCACTTTGTGTGCGACCTCACCCCAGAAGCGCCCTATGACCGGGCATGACCAAAACATATGTACCATGCCCGTGTTTTCCTCATCACATTTAGAGCATGCCTGTCTTCCCACATGTTTGAACTTGGCTATTCTATGGGGTATCAGATACGCCCTATGTGTAATATACAATTGCAACTGTTTAAGTCTTGCGTTCTGCGACACTTTCTTTTGGTACCCTTGGACTCGCTCCCACATCCCATCCTCCATCGAGGTTCCTACTTCCTCCTCCCATTCCAGTCTCAATTGCACCATCTCCTTCCCTACTATGGACATCATCATCTCATATTCTGAATATCTCGTGTCCCCCTCTGCTATGTCATATATTGTATCTATAGTAACATCTGGTTCCTCCTCAAGCACCGGTTCAGGCCACATTTTCTTAATCTGCCCCCAACTCCTCAAAGGCCATTATGGTCCCATCTTGCCACATGTCCCCCATGGTCGCTATACCAACCGGCTACCAATGGTTCCCGATTATCATCCATAACTGCGCTTCCCCACCCGCCAGTGCAACCAGTGGTACCTGAGGGGAACACGGGCATGGGTTCCCCATCAGTTGACAAGCCCTACGCCAGATCTTCCAACCCAGCACCATCATTTTTGGACGCCCACCCATCTCTGTTTGGGGCAACCACATGATCTCCTTCAGGTAGAATGGGGCACAGTCCCGCCTGAACAACCTGGTTTCACTAGTTTCAACCTCAGAGCCATTTTGCTACATATTGATTCTGTAGATTCCAGAGAGCCACCCTATTCCGTGTGCCATGCCACAGGAAGTCCCTACACATGCTGGCCAGTCTGCTAAAGAACTTCTTTGGCATCATGTACGGGATATTCCCAAAATAGTGCAGAAGTCTAGGCAGGACCACCATCTTCAGCATTGCACTACGTCCCATCATTGCTAAAGGCAGCTTTACCCAGAACCACATGCAATTCTCAATTTTTTTAAAGCCACTTCTGCATTGCGCTTATGCTCTTCCTCCACTGTGTGGTATAGGTCTATTCCTAGGTAACAGAATGTACTCACTGCCCATGGTACCTGCAACATCGGTAGCTGATTCAGAGGGGTCCCTTTATATCCACCCAATGGGAACATGTTAGACTTCTGAGGATTCACTGCTATACCAGACATTCCTGCATATCTTCCCATCACCTCCAAGATATATTGGAGGTTTTCTTCCGGGTATCGCAAGTACAACAATATGTCATCTGCATATAATGATATCAAGTGTCGTTCACCACCCACAGGGATGCCTATCATGTCATATTGTTGCCTTAGATAGATCGCTAAGGGGTCCAGGGCGAATATGTATAGCATGGGGGACCATGGGCAACCCTGTCTAGTTCCCCTGCCTAGTTTCCACCTCTCCGATATCACTGTTCCTGTTTTAACTCTGGCCAGCGGTTCACTATATAACATCTTAGTCCACTGTAAATATCCTGGACCCATCCCATAGCCAGCCAGGGACACCAACAACCATGGCCACTTGACCGAGTCGAAGGCCTTTATTGCATCCAGTGAAACAACTGCCAGTTCGTCCTCGCTTTCGTTCCCATATTCAATGACCCTATGGAGCCTCCTGAGATTAGGGGATATGTTCCTGTTAGGGACATAGCCCATCTGGTCCGGGTGTATCAATTTACCTATAACTTTCCGTAATCTATTTGCCAAAACGGGAGTCAGAATTTTACTGTCTTGATTCAACATCGACAGGGGTCTATAAGAACTACAACTATGCCCTGGCTTGTTAGGTTTGGTAAGTGGTATTATGGTTGCCTCTCTAAGTGACTCTGGCAGCCTGCCTAGCTCATACGCCTCATTCAGCATGTCTAACAACGGTGGGAGCACCTCATCTTTAAATATTTTATAAAACTCACGTGGAGTCCATCAGCTCCCCGGGTCTTACTAGTTGGCAGCTGTCTCACCACCTCCCCTAGTTCCTTTAAGGCAATCGGTGCATCCAGCTCCTCTCTTTCCTCAGCACTGATCTGCGGCAATCCTAGGTCCTCTAGGGTTTCCACTATCACTGCGCGGTCCTCCTGCCCATCGTCCCCATAAAGCTGCCCGTAATAGTTTGCAAACTCCAGATTGACACCCTCTTGAGTATCTACCACCATTCCATCTTGTCTTATTATTGATCTAATCAGGGGTCCAGGGGTTTCGCTCTTGTATAGACAAGCCAAGATCCTTCCTGGTTTATCTCCACCTGCATGCTGTCTCTCTATGTACTGTCTATAGTTAAGGTTACACAATCTGTCCCAGTGCCCTGCGCACATCTGCTGCAGTCTTAGTATCAAATCGATGTCTTGGTTGGTACTGTTTTCTCCCTTAAGTGCCCTTTCCAGTTCTTCAGTTTCTTGCAGATCCGCCAGGATCCCTCCCTGCAGTCCTTTCGATTTTGCAATAGCAACTCCCCTCATCACAACTTTAAAGGCCTCACACCGTGCCCGCCGAGTCCACACGCCCGCGTTTGTCTCAAAGTAACTAACAATCTCTTCCATCATGTCCTCCCTAAAAAGGGGGTCTCTGAGCGCCTCTGCTCTGAGGCGCCACGTCAGGATTCTTGCTCTCAGGGGGCAACATTGCCATCTAAAGATCAGGGGCGAGTGGTCCGAGAGGACTCTTGCTTTATATTCAACCTGCGTGATTTCTGTCAGTATCTCTGGAGCGGCAAAGACATAGTCCAGCCGTGTATGTAGTTGCTGTGGGGCAGAATAATGCGAGTATTGCCTCTCATGAGGGTGGCACGCCCTCCATACATCTTCCAACCCAAAATCGTTCAGCAGCGACTGAAGCGCTTTAGCCGATGTGTTAGGCGTATCAATTTTTCCATCTGATCTGTCCACCCAAGGGTCTAGTACACAGTTAAAGTCCCCCCCCTCCAGATTACCGCACTCCCCACACACATGCTAAGGTTGTTACATAGCGTTTTAAAATATGCAGCAGTTTTTTGGTTTGGGGCATACATGTTTACATACTTATTTCCCCATTTTCCACTAATCCCCTCACCACAACCATCCTCCCATCCGTCTCCACCAGCGTGTGTAACAGCTGAAACGGGACGTGTGGTGCCACCCAGACGGTCACTCCCCTGGCATAGGCCGAGTATGAAGAACCCACCACAGTTCCCTTCCATTTCCTTCCAATCATCTCCATCTTATCTCGGTTCAGGTGCGTCTCTTGCAACAAGGCAATATCTATCTTCTGCCTCCACAGGTATACCATAACTTTGTTTCTCTTCTTAAAGCCAACATTTAATAACTAATCTGTGCTTCAACATTAACAAAAATGAAATTAAAAGACTATAAACAGCTAGAATACGCCAACAGGTATCTTAACTGCTTCAAAAAAGTGCAACAAGCCAACAGATGGAACATTAACCAGAAACAACAAGTGAACACTCAAAGGAAACAAACAAATAGTGTGTAGCATAACAAAAAAGGTTTTTTTTTTAATCTGACAAGGATTTTTTTTCCTCCAGACCCAATTATTTGAAAAACAAACACAAACTGAGCAAAATGCACAGTACACCGGTTTGTAAACTAAATAGGAGGGTCGAAAAAAAGCTAAAATGTCTATTATGCAATGTAATAAGTCTTTATAAAATATATACACTAACATGCTCTTTTCTTTTATCACAGAAATTGAAAAAGAATATTTCCTCCAAGTACTAAAGTCATGTAAAAAAAATATTGAATATCAACAAATAAAACAGTAAGTATATTTTCTAACATTTCATACATATTTAAATCTATACGTGTGATCTATGGCTGTAATATGGTGCGGTGGTTGTGGCCAGGGCCTAGAGTCTTGGGTGTATAGTCTACAGCCTATGGTCTTCAGCTTCAGCCATGCACCCAAGACTCTAGGTCCTAGCCACAACCACCGCAGCATATCACACCCAGTGTGCCTTATAACTTTAGTACTTACAATTTTGGTCTTGTGTGCATGGCCTTTGGCCACGCACCCAAGACTCTAGGTCCTAGCCACAACCACCACAGCATATCACACCCATTCTGGCTTATACCTTCAGTACTTACAACTTTGGTCTTGGGTGCATGGCCAAGATGCTACATCCTGCCCACAACCAGCACAATATATAAAACCCATGCTGGCTTATAACTTCACTGCTTATAACTTTGGTCCTGGCCACAACCACCGCAGCATATCAGAACCATGGTGGCTTATGACTCATTGTCACACTCACAGAATGAAACTTTTTAACTGCGGCATATACTCAATTTGCACCCAACACTCTAGGCCCTGCCCACAACCACCTCATAGATTTTCGATTATATGGGTGTGATGTATAGGTGCGATATGGTGGAGTGGTTGTGGCCAGGGCCTAGAGTCTTGGGTGTATGGCCTACGGCCTGCGGCCATGCACCCAAAACTCTACATCCTGCCCACAACCACTGCAGTATATGAAAACCATGGTGGCTTATAATTTTACTCCTTATAACATATCACAGCCATAGTGGCTTATAACTTCAGTACTTATAACTTAACTTATAACTTCGGCCATGCACCCAAGATTCTAGGTCCTGGCCATAACCACCGCAGCATATCACACCCATTGTGGCTTATAACTTCCATTGTGGCATATAACTTCACTACTTATAAATTTGGTCTTGGGAGCATGATCTTTGGCCATGCACCCAAGACTCTAGGCGCTCCCCACAACCACCTAATAGATATTCAATACTACGAGTTTATCTATTGCTGTGATATGCGGAGGTGGTTCTGGCCAGGGCCTAGAGTCTTGGGTGTATGGCCTACGGTGTAAACAACCATCCCGTCCGTATTTAGCATAACAGTTCCTGGAACTCGTTGTGCCTTAGGGATGATCACTCATCTCTTGTTAATGAAAGGGTTAATAACACCAAGTTTTTCATCTTTATGATAAACTCATATTTCACATTCGGGTTAGCCGAATATTTACGGCACACGCCCAGGCGCGTGATGACGTCATGGTCCACGCGCATGCGCGTGTTGACGTCGTGGTCTTACTTCACATAAATAACGTAAGCACAGGTAATATGGAGTCTAGCTATCCCGAGGGATCCAGACTCCATTTGCCCGGTCTACATACTCAAGGTAAGAACCCAGCCCTTCCATTGAGATTTAACCTCCCTCTTGTGGACTCCATCTCCTTGATGTCCACAATAGTTTAACTAAAGCACTCATTATTTTTTAGACCCAGACGGCACCCCCGGAGACCTGAGAGTCTGACACACAGGTTTTACCCGCCAATGTTACACGGGAAGTGGATGTTCTAACTTATATGCAAGTCCTTTTAAATTACTAAGGAGTAGTTATCTCTATTGAGTCTTTAGTCTCTAAACTGTTAACCAATCCCACACTGGCCTTGTTTAACAGATCTTACCGGGAAGCAGAAGCCCATAAAGCCCTCTGCAGCACTTAGCAGACTACCATGGGACTTTCCCAGCGTCAATTTGCTGGCACCACTCCGTAGAGATTGAAAAACACAAGGTTAGAAGCTCTTTCTTAAAACATCATCCTTTCAGCCTAGTTAGCTGTACACCATAACGTCTTGGCTTTAGTCACTGTTACCATCGTAGTTAGGAATGACTATGCACCCACTTTTTGCAAATGTTATTTTTTGGATTTACCTTCTTAAAATCAGTATGAATTTTGAGATTTCCATTACTAGAAATACTAAATGGTTATGCTAAATACTTAAATATGGGAACAATGATTACCACGATTACCAAGATGATACAAAGGCAGTTATATGGTACTAATGTTTTGAACATATATTGTCAAAATTGTTCACAAAAATTATGTCAAATCATTAATGTAAGCTCAAATGATTTTTCTTTAGAAATCATGTATTGCCCCTGATGAAGAGTGTGAAGCACTCGAAACGCTTTGGGCCCCTCCTGACTTCGACATCATGAATAAAAAGAAGATGGTTTCTTGTGACCTAAAATTTTCTGTGAGAAATTTTCTTTCAAGTATATGCTATTACTTGAAATATATATATATTGATTGAACGTTATGTTTGAACACCTCTAATTGTTAGTCTGGTTTTCCAGACAAAGGATAGTGTTATAAGCCGCCATGGGTGTGATATGCTGCAGTGGTTGTAACTCAGCTTATAACTCAGTACCACACCCATAGAATCAAAAATTTTAACTGCGGCATGTACTCAATTTTAATGACTGCTGACACCACGCGTGTCCTTAGAACAGTTTCAACTTACCTGCGCATAGCACGGACGGAAATACTATCCTTATGAGACCCCTCATGTTCAGTAATTACAAACATCCCGGACAGCGTGGCCATGGTGAATACATCATTAGCACCTGCCGCCTAAACAAATACAGTATTTCACCCATCTCTTACTTTCTAAACCTCCCCAAGCACTCTGACACACCAAAACACTCCCCAAAACTGCATTTTGCCTCTGTTCGCCGCTGTCAGCGGATCCAAGATGTCGGGCGCATCCGAACAATCTGACGCAGATCACGCCTCACTCCAGCCAATCGGCAGACATGTTGCGTGTCCGCGGTCATGAAGCGAGCCCATTAGCCAATCGTTATCGTGTCCGCGGGGCGAACAGGGAAGTGTAACCGCGGAGCGGACATAGATATCACTAATTTTTTGAGACATACTTTTTGGTCGTTTTAAAGAAAACTACTGGACGGATTGGCACCAAATTTACAAAAGCATGCTTTCGGGACCAAGCTCCTGCTGCAAATTTGGTGAAAATCCGTCCAGCGGTTTGGGCTGTAGGCGTGCGCAAAGTTTTTCCCCCATTCAGTATATGGGGAAAAAAGATGTTTTGGGACCCCCCCCTATAACTTTTCAACCCCTGGACCAAACCACCAAACTTTGCAAAAAAATTCACAGTGGCCAATATACTTTTTTTTGCAAAGTTTGGTGAGTATTCGTCCAGGGGGAGCGAAGTTATAAGCCGCCAAAAAGTGCTCTTCCTATGGAAACAGCAACTTAACCATAACTACACACTGTACACTGTTTTGTATTGCCAATTTTAACATGGCTGCAAAACCTCTTGACTGGAAAACGGGCCATGCGCAAGGGGGCAGACATGGCATGATTGTCTCCCCTGTAGGGTGGGCTAATTTGTCATTGTATTAATTTACAGTGGGTGAAATTGCCCAATCTTAGGAATTCTGGTTTTGGTATACCGTTTTATCATTTTGTGGCACATTTGTTCACCTGCTGTGCCATTGAACATGCACTGTCAATATCTAAACCACAAATAGTTTGCCACGAACTAACTACTTAGTAGTTCACTGCTCACAATTAACACTTCCAGACAGATTGAACACCAAACCCTGTATAATGCTACTCAGTTTTAATATAAACTCTTACTCGCTACATCTAACACAGAAGAAGATCAGTTAATCTCTAGAATCAAATAGTCCCATCCTCAATCACATCCCTAATAGGGTGGGCTATGTCCGCATTGTTAAATTCCAGCGCAAGCAATGGGCACAACAATTATTCAATAAGTGCCATCTTTGTTAATACTTGTTTAGTTCATAAAACCTGCATTGTATGTAAATATATGATCCATGAACGGTTTACCAACAATGTAGGATCCCACCTATTTTGACTCACAATGCTCTTTCCAGCATTGACTCCTGTAAACTACTACCATGCTCACATGGAGGACTTCCAGGCAGCTTAATCACAGACTCCAGCAGAATACTACCCTTTAATATTCATAGTAGGTTTTATACTAACACCACTATGATATTGTCCATAAAACTAAGCTTACCAAAAATGGGCAATTTTCTTCCCTCATTAGAACACATTTTGTTTCATTTAAACACAAAAATCTTTAAATGCATCTTGGTAGTTATTGTCAGACACCCCTTGGTTTTATCTCCCTGAACATCTGTCTTGTCGCTTCCCTTTCCTCCTTGTGCCCATGCCACTCCTGATTGTCCTGTGTCCTTTTAAACCCACAGACCAAGGTACAACGGTCTGATTATTAACCTAGGCAAGGGGTCACAATTTGGATCAATTCGGATAAGTCTTGGTTCTTTAATACCACTGAAGTGGTGATGCGCATAGTATAACTTAAATCGATGGATACCGGCTAAATGCTGTGGTTCCAGGTTAGCTGGGCCCCCCAATTTCTTCTCTGGAGATGGAATTTCATTAAAAGCTACAGCGACACTTGTACACTTAATGAGATGGTCCACTGGCCCAGGCCCCCCCCCAAGGCAGTGAGTGGGGTGGGGGAGGATTAGGTGATCTTCTCCATGCCGCCCATCAACCACACATGTAGCAGTTGGTGTGAACCATCCCTCCCCTCCCCCAAGTCATCCCCATGCACCCCCTTAACACTAAGCAGAACACATCTTCAGAATTGACACCTGTCAGTTTTGATCTTATTTTATACCTTGCTCGCTGCCAAGTCCAGGGCCAGTGAGGTCTCTTTGGAAGCTGGTGTGAATGTAACATGAGTGGGAAATTATTGTATATGAGGCTCAAATTCGAGGGCTGGCTGAAGTCCCAGTGTATACACGCAGAGATCCAAAGAGACAATACAGGTGGGCCAGTGTCTCAGTGACCAGCACCAACAGGTAAACACCTACAGGCACTACTGTACTACCTACAGGCACAACTGTATGAAAGGGTACTGTGACGGTTCAGGTGGGATGAGCACAAAGAGGTGAACGCTCCCACAGTGAAAACACCAGTGAAGGCAACAAGATGTGGCGTTAGAGACTGCCGTCATCATTCCTGATGCGAAACACTTTGGAAACCGAAACGAGCACAAGACCCAGGTAATCTGGAATGAGAGTGTTGCTAACTTCGCATATTAAGGTTGGAGAAAGCACCAGGAGTGTGAAAGCCTGAAAGCATGGAACGGGCATGTGGCCCCATGTAAAGCAAGTGAAAGAGACAAGCAATATCTATGAATGCTGGGTAAGCTGTTTTCAGTGTCAGAAAGTAAGATTTATATGGACACACGTCTTGTGGACCAGGGAGTCAAAGGAATATGTAAATACGTTTTACTTTGTTTGCCTACCTTATCAGCGCTGGAGTTTGCAGGAGCCTGCTGAGAGTGAGACTACAGATCCCAGAACTAAGTGTGGCAACTGTTGGGCTCTGTGCTCTTTGTGATGAATCCGATTTCGTCATCACTCCTTTCCCGGTGGTGACCTCTCCCCATGTGGCCAGGGGATGGCAGCCGCAACCTGACCCTGACACTTGGGGTGGCTATATGAGGGAGGATCACATGCAGTGAGGCAGCCCTCAGGAGGTTGTCATGACATTGGACGAGACTGGGTATACCCCCATTTTCTTTTGAGGCAACCGCTGCCATTCACCATGCCTTAATGGCATACTGTCGTACCTTCCCTCACCCACCTCAGAAAGGTACTGGAAACACTTTCACAGTATCTGTGTACAAGTCCGTAAAATCTGACTTGCCCTTCAAGATTCCTCCAAACATCTTTCCAAACTCTGCATACAAGTCCTCAAGAACTGACTTGCCTTTTAAGATCACCGAAAACACCTTTTCAGACTTGCAAACAAGACATCAGAAACCAACTACAATGGCCCTAAAAACGAAAGTACTGTGAATAAAAAGATGAGCCGAGTAATGAAGATTACTATAAGCCAGGAACGCACACTGCACTCTAGTTGCAACATGAAAAAAATCTGATACCAGGATATTTAAACTGGCAGACCAGCTGACAGTGGCTCAAAGATACTGGCTGGAGAACGCCGTTTCTTTCTGTGATGACTGAGGAACCGTGGGGCTGGAGCAGTGTCAGTGGAGCCAACTGGCTCGCTGACAAGGAAGAAGGGAGCGGATTTGAAGAGGGAGCATGCTGTAAGAATGCCAAGTAGCAAGCTGAAGACTTCTGGGCATTCGCAAATACTCAAAGGCAGCCTCCACACTGCCGAAGCCCAGAAGGACGCGAAGCGTGTGTATGGATGCCACGGAAGACCGATAAGCTGAGAAGCAGAGAAGGTGAGGCAACGAAACCCTAAGAGACCACCACCGACTTCTGTGAGAGAAACCACATATGCCAGCAAGCACAGGTGAGTCCACCCGAGGGAAGAGCAGACACCGGGGCATATTGGGAGCCTTGCTAGAACCTAAGAAACGTGAATGGAGTATACGAGAGATCGAACAAATTAACATTGCTTATAGAGGCAAAGCAGAGTACGAATAAGAGACTGAAGTTTGGGAGTGTATGTATTACACTTATGAGAGAAGTCCTGTCAGAAGAGTATAGTAGGCTAATTAAAAAAGATTAAAGGTGCAAGAATATATATATATATATATATATATATATATATATATATATATATATATGATACATTACTCACCGTAATCGTATTTCTGATGCTTGTATCTGCTTAGATTCACATGCTGTGCATAGGCCGACATCTAGTGGAAGCTGTGGAGTATTACAGTTTGTTTTTCGAAACTCGAAAATGGGCGTCGACACAGGGCGTGCCAGTAATACTATCCCTAGTGTGACGTCCACTGTACCCAAGATCCCTCACGTGTCTAGGATCCTCAGATTGTATTTTTTCTGACATGAGGTAGCATGAGGAGTAGCGAGAGTACAGATAATCCAAGCAGATAGATAGAAAGTTAAGACTACAAGCAACCATGCGCCTTCTCTCAGAGGGGAGGAAGGGTGGGTCGCATGTGAATCTAAACAGATACAAGCATCAGAAATACGATTACGGTGAGTAATGTATCCCTTCTGAGGCTTGTGGAATCTGCTTAGATCACATGCTGTGCATAGATTAGCGAGCAGTACCTGAAGAAGGAGGTGGGATGTGAGAAGGGTCATGAGCAAATAAGTGTCTTAGAACCGCTTGTCCCACTTGTGTATCTGCCTTGGAATGGGTGTCAATGCAGTAATGCTGAGTAAAAGTGTGAATAGAGCTCCAAGTAGCTGCTTTGCAAATGGTGTCAAGGGGTACATTTGCAATGAAAGCCAGAGTGGCCCCAATGCCTCTTGTAGAGTGGGCTCTTGGCGTGAAAGGCAGAGTCTTTTCAGAGAGTGAGTAACACAGCTGGATACAGTGAATAATCCACTTCGAGATGGCACCTTTAGAGACGCGATCCCCCTCTCTGCCTGTAGCTACGGAGACAAACAGCTGATCTGTTTTCCTTGGCGGTCTGGTTTTATTTACATAGTAGAGGACCACCCTACGCACATCTAAGGTGTGTAGTTTCACCTCAGCCGAGCTTTGAGGGTCCTGGAAGAAAGCCGGAAGCTCGATGGACTGGTTTACGTGGAATTTAGATATAAACTTAGGTGAGAACCTAGGGTGTGTGCGTAGAACCAGTTTGTCTTTATGGACAGTAAAGAAGGGATCCTGCACTGACAGAGCCTGAATTTCACTGACCCTTCTTATAGAAGTAATAGCTACTAAGAAGGCCGTTTTATAAGTCAGGTGTTTGAGACTGCTTTTATGCATGGGCTCGAAAGGGGGGCCCATGAGCTTAGATAGCACCACATTAAGGTCCCACCCTGGTGGTGGGTTTGAAATAGGAGGGTGAAGTCTTTTTACTCCTTCCATGAAGGCTTTAACTACTGGTACTTTCCACCACAAGACCTTGTTATGGGAAGTGGTGTATGCCGACAGGGCTGCCAGGTGTACTTTCAGTGAGTTAAAAACCAGTCCTGCATCCAGCAGGTGGAGCATGTATGTAACAATAGTGGAAGGAGTGCAATCAACTGGGTTGATTTGTTTACTCTGGCACCAGATAACGAATCTCTTCCACTTGTCAAAGTAGCAGTGCCTTGTGTTTGGTTTCCTAGATTCCTTTAGGATGTCCATACACCACTGTGGTAAATTGAGATGGCCAAACTCTATGACCTCAGGAGCCATGCTGCCAGGTTCATTGAGTTGGGTTGCTGATGCACTGTTTGACCTTGGTGCTGGGACAGTAGGTTGTACCAGGTTGGAAGTTTGATGGGCTCGCACACCGCCATCCTGCGTAAGTGTGGGAACCACGGTTGTCTTGCCCACATGGGAGCAACTAGGACGAGCGTCATCGACTCTCTGTTCATCTTGTTGACCACCTTCCTGATGAGAGGAGTTGGTGGAAAAGCGTAAGCAAACATCCCTGACCAGTTCATCCACAGGGCGTTCCCCTGGGAGTCTGGTTGGGGGAACCTGGATGTAAATCCTGGGCATTGTCTGTTTTCGCGTGTGGCAAATAAGTCTATAGTGGGGAAACCCCACTGAGAGAAGATATCTTCTACGACCTCTCTGTGTAGAACCCATTCGTGTTCCTCTGGGAGGGAGTCTCTGCTCAGAGCATCCGCTAAGGAATTGAGCTCCCCTGGAACATGTTGTGATGACAGGAAGATGTTCTGTCTGAGTGCCCATATCCAGATTTTCTGGGCAAGCTTGGACAGATTTGGCGAACGAGTCCCTCCTTGCTTGTTCAGGTAGAACATGGCTGTCCTGCTGTCCGTCTGGATTTGCACTGACAGGTTTAGTAGGTAGGGCTCGAACGCTTGAAGCGCTCTGAATACTGCCAGAAGCTCTAGCAGGTTGATGTGGTTCTTGGCCACTGAGGGAGACCAAAGACCCTGAGCTGTGTGGTGGAGATGGTGCGCTCCCCACCCCATCAGGCATGCATCGGTAGTGACTACTGCCTGTACTTCGGGATCGTAAAAGGGTTTCCCCTGTGCAAGATTCTCTCTTGTGCACCAGTGAAGGCTTTGTACCAGTGTTGGCGAAACGACCACTAGATCGTCCCACTGACCACTTGCCTGAGACCACTGTTTCGCCAACCATTCCTGCATGGGACGCATGCGCAGGCGCGCGTGGGGGACCAGGTAAATACATGACGCCATCATGCCCAGCAAACGCATTGCTTTGTGTACCGTTATTTGGTGACCGGACTGATCTTTGCAGTAGTATATTCCGAATTCTTTCCTCTGAAGGAAATGTCAACCCCTCTTGAGTGTGTAGGATTGCTTCTAGGAACTGTTTGGAGGTGCTTGGCACCAGGCTTGACTTTTTCTCGTTGATTGAGAAGCCCAATTCGTGGAGGAGGTCGATAGTCCTTTGAATGTTTGTCCTGCAAATTACTGGGGTTCCCCCCGTTATGAGCCAGTCGTCCAGATAAGGGTACACCGGGATTGCCTCCCTGCGTAGGTGTGCAGCCGCCACCGCCAGTACCTTGGTGAATACCCTTGGTGCCGAAGCTATCCCAAAGGGCAGTAACTTGAACTGGTAGTGCCGACTGTCCACCTTGAAGCGCAAGTACCTTCTGTGCGCTGGGAACATGGAAATATGAAAATAGGCATCTTTCATATCCAATGTTGCCATGTAATCTCCCTTTTTTAGGAGGGGGATTACCTCTTGTAGCGTAGTCATTCAAAACTTTTGGGGCTTGACATACTTGTTGGCAGGCCGTAAGTCCAATACTGGGCGCATTGTTAAATCTTTTTTTGGCACAAGGAAGTTGAATAAATACCCTGGTTTACCTGGTATCCCGGGACGAGTTCTATCGCGTCCTTTGCTAGCAGATTGGCGATCTCCGAGAGGAGAATCTTCTGATGTTCTAAAGAGTGTACTCTTTGTCGTGGAGGATGGTTCCGGGGACGCTGCAGTAGTTCTATACAGTACCCTGCGGATACTGTTGACAGCACCCATCTGTCTGATGTGATCCCTTCCCAAGCCTGGGTGAAGTTGGAAATGCGTCCCCCTACTGGGGTTGCGTGAGAAGGGACCCTGAACTGAGCGTCACTGCTTTGGTGGATTTGTGCCGCCTCCTCTACTGGGGCTGCCTCTGCCTTTACCACGTCCTCTCCTATTACCCCTGCCGTTACCCTGTGTAGACTGTTGGCTGTTGTTGTTCCACTGTGTACCCTGCGCCTGGGAATAGTTTGATCCTCTTTGGGAATTTTGGCCGCGTGGGCGAGGAAAATTTCCATTCCCTCTCTGGTTAGGGGGTTTATTGGTTAGTTGGCCAAGGGACTTGAGTGTCTCATATTCGTCCTTGGCATTCTTCAGTGCGTCCTCGACCGCCTTACCAAACAACAGATCGGCTTCCACTGGTTTGTCCAACAAGGATGCCTGGGTTTCTGCCTTGAAACCAGACTGCCGTAACCATGCATGTCTCTTGATAACAGTACCTTCTGCTATCAATCTGCCTGCGTTGTCCGCGGCGTCAAAAGTTGCTTTTAAAATGCAACCAGACACGGCTCTACCCTCTGCTGAAATTCGTGCTAACTGGCCCTTTAAGGGTGCAGAGGCTATGAGTGCCGCGACTTCTTCCCACTGATGGCAGTTGTAACTGGCCAACAGGGTGGTGGAGTTTGCAATCCTTGCCTGATAGGCGGGCGTTGAGGCTACTTTCCTGCTGAAACCATATAGTTTTTTGCTCTCCTTGTCTGGAGGAGCTTCGGACGATGGCAAGGGTGTTCCAGACCTCTTACGAGTGTTAGTGACAACCAGGGAGTCTGGCTTCAGATGTCCTCTTATATAGAGAGGGTCAGACTGGGCTGCCCTGAAAAAAGTTTTTCAACTCTGGGATTGACTGCTCTGGTGAGGTTCGGGTACACCAGGGACGGGTCTATTCTTCGCTGAATAGAGTTAAGGATAGGGATGGTCTGGGCAACAGGCCTCCTTTCTCCCACTAACTCCTCGGCGAAGTCCCTCTCCTCCTGGACACCATGGGTGTCAATATGGAAATGTTCTGCTGCTCGTGCGAGAACCTCGTTCAGGAGGGGTTGGTTATCGACAGGGGAGTCGGTAACCGGGGCTTCCTTCTCTACTGGGGAATCTACCCTGTAGGTTTCAGGGTCTTCCTCTTCCTCTTCTTGGTCCTCATCATCCCCATAGTAGCCCATCCCGGTTTGCTCTTCTACCATGCCAAATTCTTGGTCCTCACCAAAGGAAGTCTCTCCTTGATACTGTGAGTATGGCCGTGAGTATGGTTGTACATCGAAGGGGTCCGAAGACCTCATAGGTGTCTCAAACCGGGGCTTCTTACTCGGTGGGATAGGATCATTAGAGCCTGAGGGTGTCGTCCCTTGTGGATTTTATGAAAGGAAATGGTCTGGATTTTTATCATAAAAGTCTGCCAAAGAAGACATCCTTGACATGACCCTATCTATGTCATCACTCGACCATTCTTTGGAACTGGGAATGACTCTCTCAGAAAGTCTAGGAGACTTATCCTGAGACTTGCTGGTATTAGAAATAGCAGCAGACTTGGGCTTGTCTGTCTGTTTAAGAGGAGTGGAGTGTTTTACAGGTGTGGAAGAGTGCAGTGGCTGCTTCTTCTGCTGTTTTCCCCCCTCCCCGTGAGTGGAAGAGTGTTTTCCCTGTCCCCTTGTGGTTCCAGAGGTTTTCGACGCCTGGCGTCGAGGATCGGGGGTAGAGTCCCTGTCCTTCGAACGTGGGGCCGCGCTGATCTTGTCTGCGGGCTCTGACTCCTGGAGAGCGGCCTGGGGGTGGAAGTCGTCTTCGTCCTCCGACGATCGAACTTCCGTTAGCTTAGGGAGCGAGGCACTCTTGGCAAAAGTGGATGATTGCCTGGAGTCATGCGGCAATCTCGATCGAGAACGCCCAGAGGACACCGATTCGGACCGTTCTCTATGTGCCTCTTTCCGAGAACTCAACGTCGTCGAGTTTCGGTTGGACTTCGTGTGTTTTGTGTGTGAAGCGCTTGTGTCGCCGGGGGTCTTCCCCATAGCCGCCCTGTCGGACGACCTTCCGAGGTCGGGGACTTGCGCTCGGCTGTCTTTAGACGCTGTAATGCTTTCGCCGTCCAAAAGCACAGCGTCGCTGCCATCGCTGAAGGCGCCCTGCCTGGCGTAGTGGGCCCAACGCTTCGTCGAACGGTCCTTAAGTGTCTTAGGTTTAAACCTACTACACGCTCTGCAGTTCGCCTCGGGGTGGTCCCTCGGCAAGCAGAGATTGCACATGGCGTGCCTGTCGACCCAAGGGTATTTGCGATTGCACTTGGGGCAGAATTGAAAAGGGGTACCCTCCATACGCACCTTGAGGCTGCGGGCTGGTAAGTGTAGGAAATGTATAAGATGTACCTATACACAAAGAGTGTAGAGTATGTCCAACCCCCCACTCTCTCGGCTTGCAGGGCCGAGGCCAGAGGCCTTCCAAGGCCTGGGCCGAGGCCAGAGGCCTTCCAAGGCCCGGGCCGAGGCCAGAGGCCTTCCAAGGCCCAAATCCGTCGTGCAGCAGCCGACGGTCAAATTCTTCTCCAAGCCGGCGTCGAGTGTCGAAGTTCGACGTTGGGGTGGGGAAGGGATGTAAATTTATCAATATTTTATCAAAAGTATGGCTAAGGCCAGGGGACTCCGCAAAATGCTTCCGACCAGCATGGCGGAATAAAACAATCTGAGGATCCTATACACGTGAGGGATCTTGGGTACAGTGGACGTCACACTAGGGATAGTATTACTGGCACGCCCCATATTGAAGAGGATACAAGAAACCTGGCAGGAGGGTATCCTAACAAAATATAGACTATCAGCCAAGTTGCTTGTATACCAGTTGTGTTGTGGTCAAGAGAAACTTAAGGAACAGATATTCTTGAATATAAAGCAGAGTGAAGAGAAATCCATGGGGAAGGAACTCTATCAATCTGGGACTTTTTGTTCTAGAGTTACCCGTTTCCTTTTTGAACACGTATACACCACTCAAGGCCAAAGACATTATCCTTTTCAACTTAGAGTTAATTTTGTTAGAATGTGAGGGTCAGAACAGTACTTTGGACATGGGATGGTTTTGCTCTAGACATTATGACATTAACAGACCCTTAAGTTTTGTTTTTAGGTAGGGACAGAGAGGCATTTCTCCACCCCCTTTTATTTTAATAAATGTCTTTGACCAAAACCATGACTTCCGAGTCTCCGAGGCTCATTCATGACTCCTCATATCTTTGAACCACCATTTTCAACCTTGATAATCAACTGTGTGGTGCTGAAGCGACTGACAGTGGCGCAACTGCGCCACGTACAAATTGCGTTGCTGTTATGCCGTCCAGTGGAAAGACAGAAGAACCACCTCCGGCAAGGTGTGTGGACAATGTGCAATCTGCTTCAAAGGGTGCTCCCACTATAACAGACTTGAAGACAGCCACCGAAAAAGGGCTAAGAGGCTATATGAATCTGATGAAAAAATTAAATAAAATGTAAATATGTCCTATGACAACCATGGAAATGTTTGCCTAAAACTATTACTACTACACACACGGCAACGGACAAACCCATGTTACAAACTATAAAAATTGTAAATTTCTTAATTTCTCCCCTGCAATGACCAAGGAAGATGTGTTGACTAGCCAAGCAATTCTACTTTATATACAGCAGTCTTCCTCACTATCCTGTTTGGGATCTAAATATCTAAAATGGTAGGAGAAATCAGACAAAAGGCCTCTTGGATAAAAGCTCTGAATGTTTTCCTTCATTTTTTCTGTACTATCACAGTAGCCTGAAGCTGCTGGCAAAAATAATATTGCCAACAGATCCAATGAAGCTAATATCATTACACATGAGCACAATTTTAACAAGGAGGATTGATAGATCTACATAGTACTAAACATGAACAGAAGCCTCATCTACACACCACTTCGGCCTCTCAACTTTACAGACATCTAGGCGGTAGAATATCTGCCTGCTAATCTGACGCCACTGAATGATCTTCACACTACTGATGCATCAATGCATTATAGGGACATATTCAACACACAATTCGATGCCTTAGTTGGTCTACTGACGACTTAAATCACAGACTGTGCTACAATTCAATGAGTAACTAAATCACATACTGAGTAAATTACTCAATGCAATCCACAAGCAGATTAACTTTAAACGTTGTTACACCAAATTAGACTGTGATTAATTATAGAGGCTTCTATCAATAGTGAGAACCGTCACAATAATGCCCCTACTATTTCCAAGAGACCTGAGAGAATCAATGAAAGTGATATAGAAGTTAAAAAAGATGCCAATCCCTTAGTCAGTTTCATTATGGTTGAAAAGACAGACGACATGGATCGTTCAATAATAATGGATATTTCACACTATATTGCTAAGGCGAACACAAAGGTCACAAATTAAAAGCCAAAGATTAATTACCTCCTATATCTTTCCATGTAGATCCAAGAACAAGAGAAAAAGAAAAATCTCAGGGCCATGCATTGTAATAAATATCTACATGCTGACCCTACACAGTCTAATACAACCAACGAAAGAGGATATGAAATAACAGTGAAATCAAAATATAAAAATAAGGGAAAAAATAATGAGAAATGTACTAACAAGCACTCTATTTCCAGTACAGAACAGTCTGAAAAACGTGGTTCTTGCAAGGAGATCCGCACCTACTTGCAAAAGACTACTGGGAATCTACTAAATTAATTTAAAACATTTTTTAACAATGAAGGGGAAAGAACCAACAAATCCAATGTTGCAGCAGCATTCTAGACCTCTCAAGGACATCACCCATATACTAGAAGATATTGAATTCCTCTTTCAGCAGGAACAGTCACTACCAAAGAAGAATTTGAGGATTAATAAATCCACCTCTACTAACAATGGCTCTGATGTGAACTTCACGAGCAATGTGGTATATGAACAGGGAATTAATGTTATACCACTACCTCATTCGGTTAGCTCACATGGGGATCATGCATTAAAAATTCAAAGTATTGTGATGAATACGATGGTGTCATCACTCCTTTCCCAGCGGTGACCTCTCCCCCCATGTGGCCAGGGGACAGCAGCCTCTTCCTGATCCTGACCCTGGGGCCGGCTATGTGAGGGAGGATCACATGCGGGGAGTCGACACTCAGGGAGTGACATGACATCTGACGAGCCATGGTATCCCCCTTTTCCTTTTAATGATACCTCCTCCATTCCCCATGCCTTAATGGCATATTGTTATGACAATTGGTATGCCTCCCCTCACCCACCTAGGAAGGTTACTGAAAACCTTTCCCAATACTCTGTATACAAGTCATCAAACCTGACTTGCCTTTCAGGACTACTGAGAACACTTTCCCAGACTTTTCATACACGTCAAGAATACACTTCCCTTTCCTTAAACACAAACATACTGTAACAAAGAAGATGAGCAGAGCAACGTAGAGCAATGAAGATCAATGAAGGCCAAGAGCAGAAGCTGCGCTCTATTTGTTGCAGGAACAGGACTTATGCCAGGAGATTTAAACCAGCAGACAAAGACTCTGGCTGGAGAACTAGAGCCCTCACGGTGTTGACCGAGGGATTGTGGGGCTGGTGAGAGGTCCCTGGAGTGAAACGGCTTACTGAAGAGGCTAAGGAGAGCTGGATGCAGGGGAGGGCACGCTGTAAGTACCAGAAGCAGAAGAAAGGCTTTCAAGCATTCGCAGGTACCAAAAGGCAGCCTCGATACCGGCGAAGCCGGGAGAGAGACAGAACAGACGAGTGGGAGCAGCGAGAGACAACAGCTGCGAAGCAGAGGAGGCGAGAGAGAGCAGAATGCCATAGAGCTGCCAAAGGATTACCACATGAGAACCTACAGACGCTAACCAAGAGCCGGCGAGTCCACCCAAGGGAAGCAGGGACACGGAGGCGTATTCGCAACCATGGCAAGAGCAAATAACAGTGGATTAAGTATATGAGAACGGGCAAGCAAGTGAATATTTCTTAAAGAGACTATAATGTTTGCAAGTGTATGTGCAGTATACTTATAAGAAAATCCCTGGCAGGATAGTATACCAGGCAGAATCAAAACAGAACAGGGTAAATATAAGAGACTATCACGTTTATAAATGTGCGGAGTGCACACATAAGAAAAGCCCTGCATACATAAGAAAAGCCCTGTGTTCATATAGGAAAGCCCTGTCAAGAAAGCATACGAGGGAAGGCCGAGTTGGACAGTGTGAAAAATACATCACCTAAGGAAGTCCTTATAAGGGTACATCAAGACTGGCAAAAGGCTGTGTTGAAACATAGTAAAAGAGAGAACGCCTGGCAGGAGAGTAAACAAGGTATCCTACCAAGACACAGACTAACAGCCAAGTTGTATACCAGTTGTGTTGTTGATCAAGAGAAACTTAAGGAAAAGATATTCTGGAAGGTATAAACCAGAGTGAAGAGAAATCCTGGGGAAGGGAACCACCCTTTGGAACAAGGAACTCTATCCTTCTGGAACTTTTGTGTTGAGTTTACCCATTTCCTTTTGGAACATTTGTACACTACTTAAAGCCAAAGATATTTTTTTTTTCACCTTAGAGGTGATTTTTTAGCATTTGAGGGCCAGAATAGTACCTTGGACAAAAAACGTTTTGCTTTGGACATTGTGAGGAACCTAAGGGCATCCTCACTTTCTTTTCCCCCCGACATCCCCTGCTGAGGTGGCCAGGCAAAGGCCATAGTTTTTGGATCCCAACCCTGGGGGTGGATATGAGAGGGAGGATCACCTGGGTGGAGGAAACTTGGGGAGTGGGGTGAGGATGTCCTTGGGTGGGACATGGTATCCCCCATTCCCTTTTCACAATGTACCTTCAGTCCCAGCAGCCTTTATAGGTTGTCATCCTTTCCCTTTTCAAGATGACCCTCGGAAATGTCATCCTTATACTGGGATGAGGAAGAGCTCAACTAGGAGGACACCTCCTTATTTGGGTAGGTTAAACGCCCATCAGCCTCCTCTGGTTATTTCAGAGAAATATCAGGTCAATACCAAAACAGGGAAGAAACGGGGAGTTATGCATACTTTCACTAATTCACACTACTTTGGAACTGAGACGAGGAAAAGGACTGCAGGGGGATACTATTATAAGAGTCAGGCATGTCCAGCTAATAGGATTAGTTATTGTCAGGCAATTGAAACCAAGGACCTGCACCTGCAACCAGTTAACAGGCCACAGGTGCATAAAAGTAGGGACGGACAGAAGAGAAGGGAGGAGAGAAACCTGCCTGGACAACAGAAAGCAGCTGATGGTGGAACAGGCTGGAGAGGGTAAGGATGCTGCATAGGAGTGAAAATAACGCGGTGGCCGGAATGGGGCGTGAGAGGGTTTGAGACACCTATAGCCTCCGTTGCCTTGTGCCCACAGCCAGAGCTGTGGGACACAGCAGGCTCCCAAGATTTACCAGTAGTATCTGCGAGGGAAGAGCGGAGCTAACTAAAGCAAGCAGCGAGGTTCAAATGAGCGCTGATTGCCAGGCTCCTGAAAAGTATACAAGGAGCAAAAGGAAGCCGGAATGAAGAGAGAAGACGCCCGGAGGAGTGGCCGCATATCTAAGTGGAATTAAGGGAACACTCCTACTCATGCGCTCCTGTGGATGCAAACGGGCACATGGTGATGCCGGACAACTGAAACCTGTGACAATTGTTTGTGGAACCCAGACTGAGGGTTTTTGAATGCATTCACAAGATGCAAATTTCATCTTTAAATGCATTCACAAGTGATATTGAATATCGAACTAAAAGAAAGTTATGATGAATATGTGAACAAAGTGGAAAACAAGTAATGAGCTTTTATGAACCACGTATAAAGCAAGCGATGAACACTTAAAAGCAAATGATAAACATTTATGAACAAGATCAAAATTAAGTGATGAGCACTTATGAATACTATGAAAGTAAAGTGGTGAAAAGGGTGAACAACACAGAGTGAGTTGCATGGAAAACACGTTGTGGCAAAGCCAAGAGACTGCCAAGGAGAATCAGAGATGAATGTAAATTCATGACAGGTACAGAGAGAAAACCTGCGTGGGCAAGAAAACCCAAAAGCCGTTCTTTCATCGATTGGTGCAATTTCGATGGGTTTTCTTAAGAGTATGTTTTACTGAAAAAACTCATTGATATTGATTTTTTTTATTTGTGGGGTTTCCCCCCAAATCCCTCCATCCTCTATTTTTTTTTACCTATTCTCGAGGCCCCACCCCTTCTTATACATTCTTTCCACCCCCCCCCCTCTATATATTTCGATCAGTTTTTTCAGTAAAATGTACCCGTAAAAAACACATTGAAATTGCACCCATCGATGAAAGAAGGTTATACTGCCATGTCGGTCTTAATGCGGGAGTGATTCCCATTAGATGGACGCTTGAAAATATGGAGAATGCCAATTATTAGTTTAATTTATTATGTACTTGTGTCATGGAAATAAGTCCTTTTGGGGCCTCTGAGGATTACTCTGTGGAAGTTGATCAGGTCTCTATAGAACATTGCCAAACAATGTACCCTAAACATAAGCGTGGATGGTCATAGGCAACCTGTTCCATAGTCTTATATCCCAGGCACTTGACTGGATCAGATAGTTCCTGTATTAAATCCTCAGTTGAGACTCCAATGCGAACAGTGGCAGCAGCACCATCCTTTTCTTTCTTACGTGCTGGATAAAAGTCTGATTTTAGGGTTGGCCGCAGAGCCCTCTACCAAATTCACTGTACGCTGGGGCAAGCACGCTTGACACAGCAGGTGTTCTTTGCTGGGATATCGGCTGGCCCCCTATCAGGACATACCGCCCCACTTAGTTCAAAAACCTTGTCCACTGATGTCATTGACGAAACTCGGTTTGTCACGGCGCTGGGCAGGAAAAAGCCATGCGTTTAAACAATTATACCATAAGTATAGCTAGTGACACAATCCTAAGTACGCATTTTTTTTACTTTTGAAGACAAGCACTCCATTTTAGATTGTCTCACGTAGTAGATGACTCATGACTGTCATTTTCAAAAATAATTTTGCATAATTATAAAAATGCTATTCATTTCAAATTGTTGGTTTGTTAGACTTTATTATCTGTTTTCGATTTTGAATCAATTTGCAGCCTTCAGGAGGTGATGGTTATGTATGGGTATTAACTGAAAAGGTTGTTCTCATTTTCGCGAAAAATTAAAAAGAGCGATTTAGAAAGACTGCTCGGAGCAGTCTTTCTAAATCGTAACTGTCATTCCCCTGCTGCACAGAAGTGCACGCCTGGGCTTACAGGCTGACCGAGATGGGCAGGGGAAGACCGGCTTCCGGTAAGTGTGTGTGTTTTTTGTGTGCGTGTACGAAAGGGGACAGTGTTTGTGGTGGAGAGTGGGGTGGGGAGAAGGAGTGTGTCTGCGTGTGTGTTCTTGTGTGCATTTTTATGTGGGCGGGTGCTGGGGGAAAGTTGTGAATGTGAGGCGGGGTTAGGGTGGGGCAGAGGTTGAAGGGATTTGAGGATGAAACCCCCGATTTCAAAGGTGGGGGAGGGGAGTAATTGATGTATTTAGAATATTAAAGGCCACACAAAATCCACCCCCCAAAAAAAGTATTTTTTGTGCTGCCTTTAATCTTCGAGATAATCACAAATAACCCATTAATGCACTTTAAAACATTCCTCTTCCCATTTCCGCCATTTTGGGGAAACGCACCCTTTGCACTTTACATATTTATTGTGTACTTTTTATATTTATGTGATGTTTACATCTTTTTTTATTATCTTGTACCAAAGCCAGCTGAAGGGGGCTATAAAAAACTATTTGTTAAATCTTATCTTCAGTCCACCCCCATGTTGTTGTTTTACATATATTAAGCCCATGGAATGCGGATTTAAGGGCGGGTCTACTTTCTTGGGTATCTAATAGGAAGGAACAGTGCCTTGCCTACCTGTGGAGGTCGAAGAGTCTTGTCTTTAAGTTGCCTAACAATCATTAAGTACCAAGTTGGAGCAGAGCCAACAGAACTGTGGTTGTCAATAATATTATTATCAGAGAACAAAAGTTGTTGAAGCAGAACACTGGAGCGAAAGAGTCTGCGCCCAGTGAACATTGCAGAAAAGGGGTTGGCGAAAGAAGAAGAATCCTGACATCATATACTAAAGATGCTGCAGAGGCTACAAATATATCGATAGTTGTTGCAGTAGAAGCGATAATTACTATTGGTGCCATTTTCTTTATTGGAATTGGAACTTTTCAACAGATGGATAAAGAACTGTTGCCAGTGTATTTTTATTTGGGTGAACTTTTGTTTCTTTTGGAGCTTTCAAGAACTGATTCAATACTTTGTTTCCCTTATGAACACTTGGAGAGAGTGACTTTGAACAATCCTGGGAAAGGTTCTATCCAGGACAGGTGAAGGTTATCCAAGTCATTGGTTGTTTGATAATAATTTATGTTGTTTCTTATTTGCTTTGTATATTATGTTGTTTAGTGTGAGGGCCAGTTTTGTGCATGCTAGGAGAATTTATTTAGAACCTAGACTAGGTAGGTAACTCCTTGGTAGAGTAGGTTTAGTTAGGTTTTCTTTGCACCTTTTGGTATCAATAAAACGTCAGTTGAGAAAAATCACAAGCAGTTGTCTGCCTCTCCTTACTGACACCTCACACTAGCTGTAGCCTGCGTTAGAGATTTCAGTTACCCTGTTAAACGTACTGCATAATGTATTTTTTACATATAGGCTCCATGTCTAATCTGAATAATGACTTTCTCCAAATGTGTTATCGTGGACAAATCATGCCCCCTTCTGTGCCTTGTTTACTAGATCTGGCTTAAATAAGGAGCACCTGGGACCACAGGTCCTAGAGGCATCTGAAACAACGAAAGGTTGTGTACCATCACTTCCCGTGAAGTCACTTGGGGGTGGAGTCAAGCAACATCACTTCCAGTGATGTCAGAGTTCAAGGGCCATGTTATATCACTTCCGCTGCCCGTGGCATTTTGGTGAAATGTGTCCCTGCAGAAACACATGATGAGGTTGTTCTGCAAGTCTATTTAGTTAGGTTTTTCTAAAGTGGTAGGGACAGTTAGAAACTTAGGCATTTGGACGTTTATTTTGGACTACGACAAGCACCCTTCGTTTTTTGTTTTAGACAGCAGGGAATCTCCCTCATAGTGACAGGGCGAGTTAGTCATTTTCCTTTTATTTTGAATGAACACATATATAACATGACCTATTGTTTTCAGAGTCCTTCTGGTTTGCCACAGAACACAAAACACAAAAGAAGATATTCTTGGAAAAACTGTGTAAGAATTGAGGAGTAACTATGTAGGTTGAAGGAGTTCCTTTGCCAAAAGGATCTTGCGTCATTAGACCCAAAGTCATCACCAGACTTTATTACACACATATGCCATGTGTCTCTACCCAGCAAAGAGGTATTACATTTGCTCATGGTGTCAGGGTGTTGAAAGTGACTAGCACACTTTACTTGCCTTTATCTTAGGATCCCAATAACGCACAATACCCAGCGTGGCTGGATCATTGTGATACTCTAATGGGGCCAAACCATGCAGCTTTCCTCCTATGCCATAGGAGTCTCTAATTGTGTTTACTAAGGCAAGCCCCTTTAAGGTTTCCCGCTCTTGCCCTAGGGGTCCTTCTGGGTAGGATTTGTATATGCCATGCTGCAGTAAATATGGACCCCTAGTCAAGGGCTGTACCCCTGCCCTTGTGCCTCCTACATGCCTCAGGTCAGATTGTTAAGGTCAAAATATTTTTCACCAGCTTCTGTTGGCTTTGCCGCAACTACCAGGCTCTGGGATAGCTCCCCCAGCAGGCAATGCCTTTCCTAGCTCTTGAATATTCCCTGGCTCCTGCCAGGATCTTTATTGTATTTTCTCCTGCCATTGTCAGCAGTCTAAGTCTATCCCTACTTTGTTGGGTCACCTCCTGCTTTTTCTTGCTTCTCACATCAAAACAGTGGAACACCTCCAAACCTATTCCAAGTCTGGAGGCTTCAGTCTCTTTTTATTGTTTATCCTGAGCACTAATTTTTATAGTGAGGGTCCTGATTGGAAAGTCTGTGTTAAATTTACATTGAACTTATCTGATTGGTGGATGTTCCCCAGGCGCATATGCCACGATTTCATTTGGGCTCAGGTGGTGTGGCAGCTTTGATAATTCATTTGGTCTAGCCCCAGCACTCTCAGCCTGAGTGTTCAAGCAGGCTGTCGGCCATCTTGAGATCAATTTGCAGCATTATGGTGGCTGTTCAACCCCATGTTCCTGTTGCAGAGGTTGGGAGTATGTTTGTTCTCATCTTATCTACATTTGAGGTGTGTAATCTGCACTGATCTCTCTATCATCTTTCTGGCTCTGCTCCACTTTGGTTCTTCAGCATCCAAACTGCGCTTGTCACAGAGTCTTAACTACTGAAGTGGACTAACAATGGGGGCCTGCACTGCCTGCAAATCTCCCACGGACACTGTAGTAATGGCAGACATTCCCTGTGACTGATTTTCTCCGAATTTATTTCAAACTAAAATGGCATTACTGATCCCCATCCCTGACCTCTTGAATACCACTTTTCTGGTATGGAGTACCAAGTACATTTCCTTGCAGTGATTTTTCCAATGGATACAATGGAAAATACCCAGAGAGCCCCATTCCCTCCTACGGTCCTAAGTGAGTGTCACACATATCAAAACAATATGCAGTGTATACTTCTGATATTGTGCCTTCCATCATGTGTGACAAACAAGTGCCCACTTTACCTTTCTATTCTAGTAAGAAATCACCACGTTCCCCACAGCAAAAGGGTGCCATATGTACCAATGAGTTGAGGCACTTCAGTGAACAGGAACACACATTTCTTTAATGATAAAGTTTTTCGGAACAGTCTTCGAATATCAGGAATAATACTTGTATTTAAAAGCAGAAATGCTGCCCTTTACTCTGTTACCTATCGTCCTTGATCAGACGCGTTTTATCCTGAGGGACATAAAATAGGTAGCAGATTATTTATGGAATGAACAATTTGTAGGCTATACTCCCTAATACTTCGAGATGATATTAATTTATTGCAAATATATGATCATCACAAAACACGTTTGAAATTTCACAGGTTTAGTAGAAAGACACAAATACCGCAGTGCAACTGTGATACATGAAAAACAAACCCCAAGTCAAACTGCATCTATAATTACCAGATATTGTAAAATGTGAAATGGCACGTAGAGCCTCCAGCTGTACTGAATACATGCTTGCGTGCCTCTTCAAAGTATGTATGATCGCTGATGCAGCCATAGTCATTGCATCTAGATTGAGGGAACTGAAAACACAAAAGATATGTGTTCTGTATTAGTAACACTGCTAAACAACTGTCCCATTCAATTCTATCATTTATTTACATTATTTTACATTTTGAGTGACATTGAAGATTGATTTGAGATCAAATCAAATGCATGTGAATCATCAAAATAGAAAAACGGAAATGCATGTTTTCCTTTACATTTAATTAAATACTTAATCACATAGACTATACAATCTAATAGTTTATCAATAAATAGAATGCACTCCAATGTAAAATAAGTACATTCAAAATTACTGATGAGCCCTGTGCCGTTTACAGCATAAGAGAGAGTGCTTATAATGTAGTTTGTGCGTATCTTGGGGGGGGGGGGGGGGGTTGGAAGAAGTTGGTGGACACTTGGAGGACATTTTTACGGGGGTTTATGAAAAGGAACAAGTTACTTACCTGTAACTGTTGTTCTCCAGCATGGGTCTGGCATGGATTCACATGCTCATGAATATTCCCCGTCGTCAGGCTGGGAATC
This sequence comes from Ambystoma mexicanum, assembly GCF_040938575.1. Lineage (NCBI taxonomy): Eukaryota > Metazoa > Chordata > Amphibia > Caudata > Ambystomatidae > Ambystoma > Ambystoma mexicanum. Next base: position 671,918,281 of record NC_090936.1, read on the forward strand.
CTCGGTAAAGAAAAAACCAGTATCAGTTTCGTTTCTGATCTGTCTTTCGTAGTAATAACCAATCACTGGTCTCTGCGTCATACTGACCACAGCCAATGACTGCCCTCTACCTAAGCACCGCCTCTGGCAGCCATCTTCAGATTTGGAAGCACGTGAAGTGGCAGTATGACCAAGTGAAGAGCCGCAGAGGGGTAGGCGGGAGGGTTCGCATGTGAATCCATGCCAGACCCATACTGGAGAACAACAGTTACAGGTAAGTAACTTGTTCCTTCTCCAGCATGGGGTCTGGCATGGATTCACATGCTCATGAATAAAGAATACATAGCAGTACACACATGCACAACCACGGGAGGTGGCAAAGGCTCAACATTAAGCATCACATCAACTCAACATTAAGCATCTTACCTCCTCACCAGGCTCACCTCAGGCGAACAGGTTGCGCAGCACTGCTTGGCCGACCCTGGACTCCTCCCTGGAATCCCGGTCGACGCAGTAGAATTTCGTGAAGGTGTGCGTCGACCTCCACGTAGCAGCCCTGCATATGTCCAGCAGGGGCACACCAGATAGGAACGCCGTGGTAGCTGCGATCGCTCTGGTGGAATGGGCTCTCGGACGGCCAGGCAGCGGTCGGTTTGCCAACCGGTGACAGCACATGATACAGCCGGAGAGCCATCTGGAGATGGAAGCCTTCGAGAGAGCCTTCCCCTGATTGACAGGTCCAAAGTTCACAAAGAGTTGTGACGTCTTCCGAAAACCCTTCGTGCGGTCCACGTAGAACTTCAGCGCTCTAGCTACATCCAGCGAGTGCAAAGTCCTCTCAGCCGGCGACGAAGGCGACGGGAAGAACACAGGTAACACCAAGGGTTCGTTGAGATGGAAGTCCGACGGTACCTTGGGCATGAAGGAGGGGTGCGTCCTGAGCACTACCCTCGTGTCGTGGAAAGTCAAGTACGGGGCCTTGCAGGAAAGGGCCTGGATCTCTCCCACTCGTCGTGCGGAGGTGATGGCCACAAGAAAAGCTGTTTTCCACGATAGAAACTTCAACGGGGCCGAGTGCAGAGGCTCGAACGGAGGTCCCATGAGCTTGGTCAGCACCACGTTGAGCTCCCACGCCGGGGCCGGAGCCTTCACCGGCGGGAACGATCTGAACAGTCCCTTCATGAACTCTTTCACCAGACGATGAGACCACAAGGACGTCCGCCCCGTGGTTCTGGTGTATCGGGAGATCGCAGCAAGATGAATCTTGATGGACGCGTGTGCCAGACCAGCTTTGGCCAGCGTCAGCAGGTACGGCAGTACTTGGGGAGCCGTAATCCGTAGAGGGTTAATCTTCTGTGCGTGGCACCAGACAGAGAACCTCTTCCATTTGTGTCCGTAGCATTTAAGAGTCGAGGACGCCCTGGCCTTTGCAAGAACCTCTCTGCAATCGGCCGGTATGTCGTATCCTCCAAACTCTAGCGCTGCAGGAGCCAGGCCTGCAAGTTCAGCGACTTCGGGTCGTGGTGGAGGATGGCGCCTCCTTCCCTGGAGAGTAGATCCGCGTCCGCTTGATCAGCGGGGACGCTGACAAGTCCAGCAAGTCCGGGAACCATATCTGCCTCGGCCACGCAGGTGCGACGAGGATCATCCTGCACCGTGACCTCTTGAGCTGGTTGACGAGCCGGATTAGCAGAGGCAAGGGAGGGAACGCGTAGAGGAACAGGCCCTCCCAGGGGAACGAGAAAGCATCGCCCATGCTCCTCGTCTGGGGAAACCTGCTGGCGAACCTCCGGCACTTGGTGTTCGTCGCCGTCGCGAACAGGTCGATCTGGGGTGTGCCCCACCGTCGGAAGAGGCGATCCACCAGATCCTGCCGTAGTTCCCACTCGTGGCACGAGCGCAGCTCCCTGCTGAGTGAGTCGGCGATGGTCTTTTTTATCCCTGCCAGATGAAACGGCACCAGAAAAATCCCTTGGGCGACGGCCCAATGCCACAGGTCCTGCGCCTCCTTGGACAGCGCTGGGGACCTGGTTCCGCCCTGTTTCCTGATGTAAAACATGGTGGTGGTGTTGTCGGTGAAGATCCTCACCACCTTGCCCTTGAGGGACGGAAGGAAGGACCTGAGGGCCCAAAACACTGCACAGAGCTCCAGGACGTTGATATGCAGGGACTTCTCCGTCGGGAGCCAGAGTCCCCTTGCGTGCAGATTTTCGGTGTGCGCTCCCCACCCTTCCAGGGAGGCATCCGTGGTCACAGTCTCCTGGTGGGCTGGGGTCTGGAAGTCCATGCCCGCCGTCAGATGCGCGCGGGTGCCCCACCACCGTATCGCTCGTCGGAAGCTCTCGTCGAGCTTGATCCTTTCCTCGAAGCTGCCCGTCGTCTGGATCCAGCGCGCATCCAGGAATTCTTGCAACGGGCGCATCCGGAGCCTGCACATGGGAATGAGGTAGATGCAGGAAGACATCATCCCGAGGAGGGACTTGATGGACCTCACTTTGGCTGCGTCGGCCACCAACATCCGTTGCACCTTGCCCAAGATGGTCCTGGTCCTCTCCTCCGACCGGGAGGCCAGAAGGGACACTGTGTCGAGCCTCGCTCCCAGAAACAGTGCGACTTGCGCGGGCACCAGGTGGGATTTGGCGTAGTTCACGGAGAATTCCAGGTCCGTGAGGAGTTGGACGGTCCTTGCCGTGTGGACCACGGCGAGCTCCCTCGTCTTGGCGCGGATGAGCCAGTCGTCCAGGTAGGGGTAGACGTGAATCCCCTCGCGGCGCAGCTGCGCCGCCACCGGTGCGAGGCACTTGGTGAATACCCTGGGTGCCGACCGTAGTCCGAAGGGAAGGGCTTTGAACTGGTAATGACGCCCTTGGACCACGAACCTGAGGAATTTTCGGTGCCCCTTTAGGATGGGAATGTGGAAGTAGGCATCCTCCAAATCCAACGACGATAGGAAGTCTCCTTCCTCCAGCTGACCCAGGACGTGCTGGAGGGTGACCATCCGGAACTTCTGCGCCTTGATGAACTTGTTCAGACGTCGCAGGTCTAGGATGGGGCGCCATCCTCCCGTCTTCTTCTTCACGAGGAAGTATCTCGAGTAGACTCCGGAGCCCCGAAGCCTCTTTGGGACGAGTTCGATGGCGCCCTTCCTGAGCATCGCCTTTACCTCCAGGAGAAGTTGAGGGACGTGAAGTTCTTTCCTGGCCACGGGGGGGACGCGCGGGCACCTTCTTTGAAACTCGAGCGCGTGGCCCCGGGCCAGGGCGTCCAGCACCCAACGGTCGGTGGAGATGGACTCCCACACGCTGACGAAGCCCGCCAGCCGGCCTCCCACCGGGGTGCTTCGGTGGGGGCCCGACCCCACGGCCGGTTCAATCCTGCTTGGACGCGGCCTTGCCGCCTTGACCTCCTTGGCGACGACGGCGGGGTCCGCTAGACTTGCCTCGTCCTCTGTAGGCCTCTTGCGACGACGAGCGGGCCGCTTGACGGTAGGAAGCGAAACCGCCGCCGGAACCTTTGGAGGCGCCCTTGCCTCCGCTGCTCCGAAAGGGCGTCCGTCGTTGCTGCAGAACTCCAAGGGCCGGGCCGTCTCAGTATCCGCCTTGATGGCCTGAAGGGAATCGTCCACTGTCTTCCCAAACAGGTTGTTCCCGTCGAAGGGCATGTCCAGGACCTGGTCTGGACGTCCTGCCGGAAGTCCGTAGCTTTGAGCCATCCACGACGTCGAAGGCAAACGCCGTTGCCCAGCTGGCGGAACCCAGTGTCGGCGATGTCCGTCGCCACGGTGATGGCGTGGTCCGAGGCCACCTCACCTTCCTGCAGGATCTCCAGGGCCTCCGCCCTCTTGTCGTCCGGCAGAAAATCCAGCAGGGGAGCTATCTTGTACCAGAGCTCCCTGTCGTAGCGAGCCACGATAGCCAAGGCGTTGGCCGCTTTAATCGTCGTCGCTGCCGACGAGATGACTCTATGTCCCATAGCATCCAATTTCTTTCCCTCGCCGTCCGGCGGGGAAGTCGATGTGGAGGCCGCACCCCCCCCCCGCTTTCTTCCTGGCTGCCGCGGAGACGACGGAATCCTGGGTAGGCTGCGCCCGGAGGCACAGGGGGGCCGTGTCCGGGACCCGGTACTTTTTCTCGTACCGGTCTCTTCTAGCTGGCGTCGTGGAAGGGTTCTTGAGGAGGGAAAGGCCCTCATCCCAAATGTCGTCCAACAGAGGCCCTGCGAGGACCGTCTTCCTCTTGGCCTCGCGCCGCTGATAAAGGAAGCCTTCCTTTTTCTTCTCCTCAGGGCAGAGTTGGAAAAGCTCGGAAGCCCTGGAGATCATGGAGTGGAAAGATCCGATCTCGTCGGGCGGAGAAGCCCTGGCGGGAGGCGACGACGGAATATCCTCGTCGTATGCCTCGTTGTCCGTACCCGTCGCTGCCGTGTCAGTCCCCGTATCATCCCCTCGGGTGGACGGGGAGGAGGGCTGGACGGGGCGCGACGGTTGAAAAGGAGGTGGTGGATGGATCCTTCTTTTCTTGGTAGGGGGAACACCAGAAGGTCCCGGTTCTGGATCCCCCGACGGGAGAGGTTCCTCCGTCGGTAACGGTAGCCTCGTCCTTATCTCGGAGCATAAGGACTGTATGGCCAACAAAATGGCCGCCGAGTTGTCTTGCGGCGCTGGCAGAGGGGAATCCGACGGGTGAGCAGGGGCCCCGTCGGTATCCTCGACGATGTCGTCGTCGTCACCTGCGTCGGGGTCCATTCCGACGGGCTGGCCTTCTTCCACGCCTAGGCCGTGGCTTAAGACCTCGATCAGCTCCTCTTCTGAGGTTGAGGCCGAATCTACGACGACGCCCTGCCCCCCCTTCTTCTTCCCCACGGAGGGTTTCACGGGGGTCCTATCGATGGGCACAAAAGAAGACTCCCTCCGAGGAGGCAGGGAGATTCTGGGCCCCGAAGTCGCCACCACTGGTGCAGCCTCCACAGGCTGAGCCAGGGCCGCCGCGACCGTTTCGATAGAGGGCTTGGTCGGATGGATCAAGGCCTTCACCACCTTAGGTGCGCTCACCGCCTTATCCTTGAGGGAGGGGGCACTGCCACGCTCCTCCTCTGCCTTAGAGCTCGACCGGGGCCTCTCCAGGAGCTTCGCCGGGTGCTCGGCCTTCCTCTTACCCGACCCAGAGCGTTGGCTCGTGGTTGATGGTGCCGGGGAGGGTGCGCCCTGCCTGGCGCCCGTAGAGCCCGACCGTTCGGCGCTCCCGGTGCCAGCGGACTCGCGGTGCTTAGCCTTATGTTGGGCCCCCGTCGCCGGGGCGCCCTCAAAGGTCTTAGAAGACCGCTCGGATTTCTTCTTCTCGCCAGACGGGCTCTTACCCTCCAGCCAGTTGGCGAGACGTTGATGGCGGTCCTTCATGGTCCGTTCCGACATGTTGCCGCAAAACGCACAGTCCTTCTCCACGTGCGTCTTGTCCTCATGAAGGCAGTAAAGGCAGAAAGAGTGTTCGTCCTCCTTAAAGACGTTCTGCAGCTGGCATCCAGGGCAGACCCTGAACAGCTTTCCGGGCGTCGAGCTTCCCTTCTCCTGGGCCATCTCCGAGACCGGGCCTGAGAAGCTTCTGGAGTCCTCCGAAGTGTAGCTCGACGAAATCTTCACCCTTGAGGGGCACAGACGAATCCGACACGGGTCCCCGTTGATCGGATGTAGGATCGGTGGAGCTTGAGGCTCTTTTGACCGAAAGAATCGAAGTTTTTTGTGAAAAAGCGCGAAAAATAGCACTAACGCTCGAGAGCAATAGCACGAGGATCCCAACACATGAACGTGCGGTAAAAATCTGAAGATGGCTGCCAGAGGCGGTGCTTAGGTAGAGGGCAGTCATTGGCTGTGGTCAGTATGACGCAGAGACCAGTGATTGGTTATTACTACGAAAGACAGATCAGAAACGAAACTGATACTGGTTTTTTCTTTACCGAGGATTCCCAGCCTGACGACGGGGAATATTCATGAGCATGTGAATCCATGCCAGACCCCATGCTGGAGAATAATAAGTTAAGGCCTATCCTTGCCTATTGCTAGAGGGTTAACCCAGCCTATATAAATAAACTACAAGTGCTTGTCAGTACTTCCAAATGTATATATCCACAGTCCAAAACCAGTTCTAGGTGACCCTACCATTACTTTAACTAACTTAAATTATACTAGGAGAATGTCTCCCCTTCTCTGGTATTCTCTTATGGCAAAGGCTTCTCTTCAGTCAAAAGTTCCCTTCAGTAAGAGATCTTCAAATCGTCTCATGCCCCCTTCTGGACAAGCTCTTGTAATTCCTTTACAATGCACTTGGGATTGGGCTCTCCTCTTGGGACAGTTGTTCCCCAGTTCTTTTTATCCCTCTTTCTTGTACTTTGATCCAAACATATGCCTTTCTGCTTCTTGTAACCCAGGCCTTTTTAGGTTGGTTAAGCTTTGTAGGGACTGGACATTCCCCCTCCCCTGGGGTTGTTCAGTTAGATTATGTCTGCTCTTGTTTGGTTCACTTGACTTCACATTCATATTTATTAACTTCTCCCTCTTCCCAGGGTGATTGTGTCAAGTTCTTGATACCGCCTCTTTCAGACGTATTCGTTAACACAGTCAAACAGTTCCACTTCAACGGCTTTGTCTTTAGTATCTTGTCAACTTCACTGGGACAAGTTCCTCCTGCTCCATGACAATACCCTGGTGGCCTCCTGGTTCTCCCGTTCACCCCATTAACGCTGCATCTGCAGGGGGATGCTAACTGGCTCAGCCCTCTCGTGTTCTCTCCGTCCGATCCGGGTTCTGTGCGTCTCCTTGTTGGTGTCCTGCGCTCGGTCCTCTCTCTCATTGCGACTGGGTCTGGATGCAGGTCATATGGTGTCTCCCCAGCTAGGTGGTTTTTGGTGCTTTCTGACATGTGCATGACCCACCACAAAGTTGTCATGGTCACGCCACCACCAGGTTATGGATCCCCCTTCACCTCAGGTCCCTTCTACTTGGAAACGCCAGGGCTCCAGTGTTTTCGGTCTGCTGTTTACGACTCTTCCGAAAGTGGTGGTCTCTGCGACTCTCCTCAGCTCTGCCTCCTCCAGGCGTTACATCAGGGGGCTTCCCCTGCTTACGTTCTTCTCTCTGGCTTGGTGCTTCGCCTCTCCGCTCTTCTGCATGTTCTTCTCGTTCAGCTTACTCATCTCCGGTAAATGTATATCTATTCATAAAGAGACATCCTTCTCCTTGGTCACAATTGGGTATTTCAATGTTGTCTTCAGGCACGTCTCTGGATCTTATGATGTTCTTCATATCCAATCATCACATATATGCTACAACGGTGGATGGTCTAGGGAGTTACTCACAGGAACGGGAGTCCTTGTCTCCTAAGGGGGAGTCTCTCCCAGTGAGGGTGCACTTGCCCAGACCCCTGGAGGGTCTTGAGGAGTAGGCTCAGCTCCCTACCCTCAAAGGGGGAGAATCCCCCTTGGGGAGAAGGAACGAATATCCTCGATTCAAAACAGTATGCTATTCATTATAATATGAGGTGAGCAAAATTTTTGTCCGCAAATTGAGGTCCAATCGGAATCTGAGTCGTCTTTTGAAGATGATGATTCTATATTAGATGCTAACAGTTTGGCACAGGATGTAAAACTGGCTCCCGATATGCTGGTTATTATGGGGTGGGAAAATAATGTGCAAATGAATGGTAGAAATAATTTGAATAGAACCTTCATGATGAACATTTTTCAAACCATTCCTCCCCTAAGAACTCTTCGTTCAGATGACCTTGACTGGGTAGGGCTAGGAACTAATTGTAATCATCGTATGCTATGTGGCTTCCAGTCAATGTTAATTATGAAGATGGTCTGGGAGCAAAGGGAGAATTTCAGAGATCTGGGTCTTACTCCTTTTGTCTTTATGAATATTAAGGATGCAGATTAATTTTTTGCAACACTACCTGTAATTGATACTCCTAAAGTTGTGAACACACAAGTGGTTCCAGAGCTAAATCTAAGTGCTGATACACTGAAACAATTGCTTGCCCTAGTGGTCGCCCTAAATGGAGTTACCGCTGGGTCTGGTAGTACTGCATGCCCTACTGCGAACACTAACAGATGTGATAGCGTAGCAAGGGTAATTTGAGAATTACATCCTGGAACTGTTGTGTTCTTGCGAACTTCCAGTGGTGGTTTGGAAAAGATAAATTCAGCAAAAATCATGAAATATTTCTACTTCAGGAAACAATGCATATGTCCCCTTTTACTATTGAGGGTTTTTGTACATTTACTGTGGAAGCAACTAGGGGTTCAAAGGGTAGGCCATTTGGTGGTCTAGTAAGCAACTGCTGTAATTTTGATGTTAAGTTGTTAAAAGATGAAACTTTACTTGTAATTCATTTAAGTACTAAGGGACTGTATGAGCCAGATCTAGTAATTATCTCCTTGTATTGATACAGGGCCCGAGTCACCTGGGATAAAATCTTGCAAGTCCTTGATGGAATTATGGAAGATATACTCTCAACTATGGATTATGTTCAGATTATTATAGGTGGAGATTTTAATTCTTCATGTTATAGGACTGAACCTTTTGTAGTGCATTTAGAAAATGGGAGATTACCACTTATCGTGATAAATGGCCAAAAGTGGGTGTGACATTTTTTAGGGTGGGACATGCAATTAGTTAAGCCTAAGCATGGATCCTACATGGTTTCTTGGAAACGTGGAGATCGTAGCTCATATATTGACCATTTTTTCCTATCCTCACATTTGTATAATCTTTGTGAACCTACCCAAATATTAAACTTTGGTTATGGGGATCATCTCGCCATTTCTATTAGTCTCAATATGATTAACTGGAGATTAGTTAAGGAAGAATCGCTGCAACTGATAGAGTTCAACAGGCCAGGTGTGTCTATTAGAACAGATACATTTGCAGAAAACTGATTGTTAAAATCAAAGAGGATCCAACATATACATCTATCAAATCCAGATATGAGTTTACGAAAGCAGAAATGGAAGTAAAATTAAATAATATCATTCAAGCATTTTTGATAGATATTGCGCATGAACTTAGACCATCTCCTTCGTATATTGAACATCGCCATGCTTTTGACTTAATAATTTATAATCTAAAACTCATAAGAAATTATAAAATTAGAAAATTAGTTAGATTGAATTTGAGTTCAAAAGTGTGTTTGGCTTGGAAAAAAAGTGTATCATTGTTTCCTTTAAGAATCAGATCAGGCTACACAGGCATGAAATGGCTATTAAGGATAATCAGCGTATGATGTACAATATATTGGCCCATGATACCAGGAACATTTGGTCTCTTATCAGAAACGTGCATGGTCCAAGTGTTTTTTGTGAATCTTCCATTCTTGCTGCTACCTGGGTGACATATATGTGGTAAATTTGCACTACCTAAATCATTCCAAAGTATTCCTTACATTGAGTATGCAGAATTTATTCTAGAACATTGTCCCTGGTCACTAGAGGATGTGACAGCTGCTATCCTTAAGCTGAAAGACACCAAAGCTTCTGGTCCGGATTGCATTCCAGCATGTGTATTTAAATAAGATCCTTAATTCTGGGCTCCCATTTTAAAAAATAAATTTGAGCTAATTTTCGCCTCTAAAAATATTCCAACTACTTGATGTTCCTCCATCATAGTTCCCATTTATAAGAAGGGCCCCTCTGACGATCCACAGAATTTTAGACCCATTGCTATTATGGATGCTTCTGCTAAGGTATTCTCTCAGCTTATTCTAAAAGAACTTCAAGAATATCTATTTAGGAACAACACTTTTCAGACAAGTTTTCGTAAAGATATGGGATGTACACTGAATGCCACCATTCTATCTCTTCTCCAGTGTCAATCCAAAAAAAGCGGAACTGGAGCAGTCTATATGGCTGCGTTAGATCTTAGTTCAGCTTTCGACACTGTTATAAGATGCTTATTATGGAAGATTATGATCCATTTAGGGATCCCAGTACATTTGGTGGCGTTGATAGCGTCATTACATTCTAACACAAACTATATGGTCCGTGTTAATAAAATGGGAACTTTAACAGATCAAATTCCTACTGAAACTGGACTGAAACAGGGGTGTTCTATGGCCGCGATATTATTCAATATCTATCTCTCTTAGATTGAAATTCTTTGGAAGGATGTTGTATGTTATCCGCCAAACTTGGAGATCTCAAGTTGAACTGTATTAGTTTTGCAGACGATCTATTAATCCTTGACAGAACCCCATTTGGGTTACAGAATAAGCTGGATGCCCTTCATCTTTTTGCAGAGGACCACAACTTAAAAATAAACTGGGCCAAATCTAAAATCTTGATTTTTGCAGATGGTAAGAAAACAATCAAAAAGTATGATTGGGCAATTGGGATGGTAAAATTAGAGGTGGTCAAAGAGTTGTGATATTTGGGTTACACTCTCAGATCAGAATTCTAAGATATGGTGGTCCAAAATGTTAAGGGAAAAAATTAAACCTTTGATATTACAAATGTGTATATTGTTTAGGAAATACTGTAATTATTCCTTAATACCAATCATTGTTTTATTTGTTGAAGATCGAACCTTGCATATTGTACATTCTTAATCTTTGTATGGCTGAAGTGGATGTCTTTCCCGACATGATCCAAGGGCAAATGTGGAAAAAGGTCTCGGGTCTTGCTAGATCTGTTTGTAATGCAATTATTCTACATGAAATAGGACTGCTACCTCTGTCTGCTAAGTGGAGATGGAGAAAACTGAATAATTACATAAAGATGTTAAGTCCTCCTAGGAATTCACTTTATGTTGATCTCAGTCAAATAATAAAACATGGTTCTCTACTGACATTAACCAATTTCGCTAAGAAAATGGATGGAATTTTAGAAGTTACAAATATTTCCAAAAAAGATCTTATACTGTGTTTACCTGCAAACAACTGTTGGATTGGTGTCAGCAATCTGATCACATTGGTAATTTCAAGATGTATAAAGAATATGCCCCATTTAGAAGAAAAATGGGTGTTTTACCCAGGTACTTATTTCAATTTCCTAACTTTTTAGAAAGGAATCTATATATGCGGTTCCGTTTGAACCAATTCCATACTTACGAACGCATTCATGGTTGGGTTGATAAAGGCGCCCAGTTTTGTGCTCAAGGTGTAGATTGTAGATTTTGTCACATATATGGTACTACTGAAACATTAATTTTCTGTAAAGATTTTGATGAACTAAGATCTAGACACCTAGGTAGTTATTTGTACTCTGATACCGAATTGTCTAAATTTGCTTTATGGAATAGGTGTATGTGGGGGAATAGCTGTAAATTACTTATTAATCTGACTAATTTTTTAAAGGAAATAATGAAAGATATTTCTACACAAAATGAACTAATTTGAACTGAAGTTTTAGCTTGTGTTTTTATCTAAATATGAAAAGAATTGAGAATATTATTTGTTTTTTTTAAAAAATGTTATAAATTGTAAAGTTTCATTTTTTGAATCAAACACAAAAAAAAAGTGCAGAATCTACACATCATTCGGCTTCCGCCTGTTCTGCGAAATTAGCATAGAAGTTCTGACACCACTGAAATTTCACCCGGTTTTGTGCGGTTTCTCACAGATATGGCGTTTTGTTCCCACGTTAGTTTCATGTAGCACAACGAGACACCCAGGACTTTTTTTCGATTTGTGGTAGGTTCATGCAGCAGCATGAGAAAATTCACTGCGCTTTTTGCTCAATTCATACGAGGTTGACGGGGCGTCACGAGAAAATTTGTGCCGCTCTGTTCCATCCATGCTAGGTAAACACAGCGGCATGAGAATCTTTGCGCGGCCCGTTTTGGTTTGCGAGACAGCAAGAGAAACTTTGCGTTGCTCTTTTAGATATGCTGGGGTGGTGGAACAGTAGATTGCAGCAAAAAGATTCAAAATCTTACAGATTTCACTTAGGCGGCTGGCGGAACAGAATTTAACAATTTCGCCCAGCCCGATTTATAATATCAAAACAAAGAAGGCAAAAAGAAATACATGTTTCCTAATGTAATTACCCAAAATTGCTATTCAGTTGGAATGAATTCTGTTGGACTGTCAAAAAATACTTTCACTTAGTTCCCTAGTTCCAACTATAGTGAGGTCTAATGATGAGCCTTGAGGCAATGATAAGCTTCATGGCAGGGATAGGCTTCCGGCAGTAATGTGATTCGCGGGCAGTGATGTGTCTAGGAGAAGAGATGATACTAGAGATTGGGTGATGGACCATAGGAAGCGATAGGTCTTCAGTGGGATGGAGCTCTGGGTAGAGGTGGTCCTCAGGTGAAAAACAGGGCTAGTCTTTTGGGTGAGGTTCTGCAACAGGCCTAAAAATAATGTTTGGTAAAAGTGACTTTGCCAGGCGAGAGCACTAAAACCGTGCCATAAGTAATATGATTATTTCTGATTATATTGTAAAAAGAAATCTGTGATGTAATAACTAGCAAAGCATACCATTTCTGTCACAGATAACCTTAATAATCCACAGAATCTTGAAAATGGTTCAAGGGTTTTTATTAGAACAAATTATTCTGTTTCGTGGTTAGAAGACAGGGGTCGTCCTCCCTCCCTATCTCCCTCTCTTCCTCCCCCCCCCCCGTAGGCTGGTTCCAGCATAGCCCAGGCTTCCCTAATGCCCAGTATAATATTCAGTAGAGATCAGTAAATGCAAAACCTGGTGGTTAATGGTGAGAGTCTAAAAGGTGCAGGTGGTCAAACAGGGGCGAGAAGCCCTTCAGGTTCATAGAGAGCAAGGTCTGGATTTCAGGGTGTTCTATGTTGTTGGTCAGCAGTCTTGGAGGAGTTGAGTTTCAGGTAAGCACTGGAAATCTAGGACTGGATCAATGTGAGGCAGTACTTGAGCCTGGGACGTCTTCGGAAAGGTCAAGGAGAACCAGGAGGCAAGGATGGCCATATTTGAGAATTTTAAGGGCATTGTCGATCACCTTGATGGTATCCATTTCGGTTCTGCAGTTATTGGCTTCGATGTATTGGAGGAGTTGCATGGCTACTGCTTTCTCAAGGATCTTACTGAGGAAGGGAAGATGGGTGATGGGGCGGTAGTTGCTGAGGTCGACAAGGTCCAGTGTTGGTTCAAGAAGCAGGAGGATTTGTAAAGTCTTTAGGGTCGAAGGGAAGGTGCCTTGAGTTAGGGAGCTGTTCATGATTGTCAGGCAAGGGAGGAGTGCTTCAGTCAGAAGGGGCTAGAGTATGGAGGATGTCGTCTGCATATGATGTGGCCTTGAGGGATGCTAGGGTGACAGTGAGGTCTTCCATAGTTGGAGTCTTGGAAGTTGTCCAGGTAGCTGTGGTTTTGCAAGATGGGATGCGTAGATTGCCATCAGTTGTGCCATTAGTGTCTATGAGTTGGTGGATCATGCTGATCTTGTTGACGAAGAAAGATGATAATGATGGATTTTTCGATGAAGTGCTACTGGTGGGTTGGACAGAGGGTTATTGCAGTGCTTGATGGCTTTGAAGAGAGTTCTGCGTTCATGGTTGGCCTTGGCTATGGTGTTTTGGTAGTAGTTGGCCTTGGCAGTTTTGATCAATCGTCTGCATGTATCATGGAGTTCCTTGAACGGAGGGGGGTTGGAGATGCAGCAGGATTTTTGCCAATTAATTTCTTCTTTTCTGATGGTTTGTTTGTTGAAGTTGAGTTCTTGAGTGTGCCAGGGTATTCTGTACATCTGTACAGAGATGTATTGTTACAAGTACAAAATAGGAAAGAAATGACCAGGGAGATTTCCACAGACATAAAGCTAACAATTTGAGGGAAAGCGAACGGCAAAGCTGTCAGTCCGCTTGTAACCCGCAGTGTATTGTATATAGCATGCAAGGTAGAAAGTGTAGGCAATTGAACACATCTATCGAATCAACTTCTGTGTCCCACCAAACGTCCTGTAAACGGCTCCTGATAAACGCCAATCTTGTTGGTCAACACAGATGTAAAAGTACCAAAATATTTGGTCAACAGAGCAAATAAATGACAAAAAACTCGGATCGATAGGATTTATTTTTATTTTATTGGACATTTGTAGGGTGCCTATACACAAGTGTTTCCAGGTGCCACAAGACAAAATAGGGGGCGGGGGGTGGGACAAAGGAAAGAAAATTACAAAAACAAAAATAACTGTTATATTGGCCTTGAGACAATCCTACCATGCAAGTACAAGACAAACATGGTAAGTGTGTGGGAGAGGGAGAAGGAGAAGTGCAGGAGGGGTGCCCAGAAAAGGGGACGAGGGTGAGCAAGTGCTGGGGGGCCAAGAAAGCCAAGTGGCAGGAGAAAGAGGGGGAAGGGAGGAGAAGTGCGATGGACAGGGTGGACCAGGTTGGGCTAATCCGGGGAGGGGGAGCCAAAGGGCAAGATCTGGCAACGGATGTTGGGAGGATTGGTGGGGGCGGTGCTCTGGCCCCTGTATGACTCAAAGGTCACACCGGCAGAGGGATGGTAGCACGTTATCGGGGGGGGGGGCGGAGTAAAAAGGAAGAGGCGAAAACTAAGGTTTTCAGAAGTTTCCAAAACTTAAAAAGATCAAGTTCCAGTCTGAGGAGGGCAGAGAGGCTGTTCCAGAGGGAGGAACCTGCTGAGGAAAGGGATCTACCTCCCACTCTCTGCTTGGAGAAACATTTCATCGGCAGAGTGTTTAAGCCAGAGGCCCGAAGAACTCTAACAGGGAGGTATTTAGGGAGGGAAAGCAGGATGTAGAGACGTCCCAGGCCTCAGACAGCTTTGTAGATGATGCAAAGGGTCTTGAATTAGAACCCTGTGGTCACCGGGAGCCAGTGGAGAGACGTAAGGGCTGGCGAGATGCTGTCCCTGGGCTTGAGGCCAAGGATAAGTCTTGCAGTCCTATTCTGGATTAGTTGAAGGGAGAGGAAGAGGATGTCAGCTTAAAGGAGACCAACAAGGTTTTATCTTGTCCAGAAATCTATCCCATCTTAGTCAAGCATGTTTCCATGTAATACATTAAACTACAACAAATAATCTTGCACTTGTCATACTAACAGCAGATGGCTTTGTGCAAACAAGGAAAAAAGAAGGTAGCGAGCTGCAATATGCAAATGCCCATCTCTTTGTTGGGAAGATTATCATTTTGTGCAGAACAGAATCAGACTGACACGTGATAAACAATCACACACATGTCTTCAAGATCATCAGGAAATTATTTTGTTGATAACTATGATCATCCAGAAATAGAAAATGTCCTTTCGTAGAGCAGAAGAATGCAGTGCCACAGAGTGTCAAGCAGCAGAAGATAAGAGGTGGATAAAAAAGGGCATTGCTTAGACTCGGAGGGAATGACACAGCATTGAAGTGTCTGGAAAGAAGTATGTAACAGAGATGCTGATGAGCACACCTACACAATTACTGAACCTGCCAACCTCACAAACTAATCTCAAGTGGTCTCCTGCAGAAGGGATGTGACCAAGCAGATTGGACTTGACTGCCCCTTTTGGGGCGGGACCAAGCCTGATTTGCATATGGTCTTTCCCCTTTCCAAAATGGCATGGTAGGTGAAGAACCATGGTCTGGAGTGTGCCAAGAGTAATGCCAGCGTTTAGGATTAATTCCAAACCTTCCAGCCATCAACTCTATTGTTTTGCATTAGTCACGGCGAGTGGAACGGGCATGCCCAGATGTGGGTCCCATGCCTGCTGGGTCTAGAGGTCCAAGCTACTCCTCACTGATGTGGCCCAACTAAGCCGAAACATGTTTGGGGATGCTTGTCGTCTCCTGCATAAGGGATGTGACCAAGTACTTTGGGGCTAGACTGCCGCTTCTGGGGTGAGACCCTGCCTGATTTGCATATGGTGTTTACCCTTTTGTAATGGCTTGGCAGGCGAAGAATGGTCTGGAGGGTTGCCAAGATTAAATCAGTGCCAGCGGTTAGGATTAATTCCAAACCTTCCAGCCATCACCGCTTTTGTTTTGATTCAGATAAGTGACAAACCAACCAAGGAGAGGTGCATCTTGTGATTTGTGGTTCTAATGCTATAGGGCACTACAAATGTGGTGCTGAAAAATAAATATAACAAAGTTACATGGTGTAGCATGGTACATTGATAAATGATCCAGACCCAGGAAAGCTGGACAATTACAAGAGATCCAATATGTTAAACAATGGTAATTCTAGTTTCAATCCTCAGAGCATCTAAAGTAATGATGCAGACTGCCAAAGAGAACTTATTTTGGGGACTGTGTTTTTGACCCCAGAGTCAGTGCTGCAAAGGTTTTGACAGTTGCCCAGAGGTTCCAATAATAGAAAGACCATCACACAGAGATTGAAGAATAGAGAGTTGAAAGAGAATCGCACTACTAAAGAACTTGGAAATAAAGATGCAAACTGAAGAGCAAGTCTTTTCTAACCTTAAAAAAAGTATTTTTCTCCTTTTGCATTACACATGGCATGGATGTAGGGGCAAGAAGATGAAAGGGTGAAAATTGTACTACACATTCTTATAATTCAAGCTGAATGTGAAGGTCTTCATGGCAAAATACAACAAGTAGACTATTTTTGTAAGTATCGGCTTCCTATGAAATTTGGACTAAAAGGTCCAAATGCACATATTGCCACAAGATTTTGGTTTTGAAGAGATTACAGGCTGAGCAGATCACAAAAGAATGGATTAAAGACAGCAGGTCTCAGGACTAGGAAAAGGAAGGGTGAGAGACTGAAGGGGGAGAGGAATGTAAATCATGGCAGAATGAGGACATCAAATAATAGCGTTGAAAGCAGAGCATATGTTTTCAGTAACCCTAAATATCTGCATCTCTATGAATATGAAGCAACTGTAGAGCTGCCAGATTATCCGACAACAATTTGATATATAAAAGGTTAAAAAGATGAATCATATGTGTTCGTTCACACTGGCATGACTTAAGAAAACTAAATAAAACAGTTTTTCGCTGGTTGTCAATGTATACAAGGCTTGCACACCAAATGTGACAAGGTCAGAAACCTTGTAACCCGACCTTGTCAAGATGGGATATGAACCCCTCTGAGCCTGGGGTTGGAGGCCAGGCCCAGTCCCATCCCAGAGGGGGGTGGTGGTGGTGGTAGTAGTAGTTAAGAAGCCCCCAATTCCCATCTCCTCAGCAAGTGCATGTATGTTCATGGATGGTACCACTTCACATCACTCCATACCTCTTTAAACAAATGCTTTCGATACCTTTTCTTTTCATTCCAGGCAACCACTGACATCAGAAGCCTGGGTGGATTACCTGCGACAGGTTACCCCCCCCAGAGCCTCCAGGCAGACCATTCTGTCAGAGTTCTTCAACCAGCAGAGAGAGGGAGAGACATCAAGCAAAGCAGCAGCAGATCTGTGCGGCAGCGAGGAATGCGGTGCACCCCTAGGGCTCGTGGCTGCAACCAATCAGCCCAGCAAGAGAGACCTTTACAGTAGTTCCACAGAGGAGCTGTTCGGAGAACCCAAAACCGCACCTATACTTACCCTGGGCTTAGCCACAGCGCAGCTCCCTGACATGGACTACAACATTTCCCAACCCGGGACGCCATCTTCCCAGCTAGGCTGAATCGCACAACAAATTTCAACACTTGTAACTCCTCCTGGGTGGGGTAGATAGGGCTAGATTGGTTAGGGGAAGAAGGCCAAATGAAGAAGGTGGTGGATCGGAAGACGTGGCAGACCAAGAGACCAGAAGGAGGAAGGGCGGTAGACCATAGTGTGCAGACATTTTGGAAGAAATGGGGAGCTATTGGTTAGGGGGCGCAAGTGATAAGGTGGGTGAAAGTGTTAAGGAAAGTATAGAGAGTGAGTGAAAGGTGACTGAGGGAGTAAACAGAGGGGTGAGTATTAGGATTGGTGGAGTGGTAGTGTAGGGGAGAGTAGTAGTGTGGAGAAGGGAGAGGAGTAGTGGTGAGGGGAGACGAGTAGTGGTGTGGAGAATAGTGGTTTGGAGAGGGGAAAGAAGTAGTGTGGGGAGAATAGCGGAGAGAAGAGTAGCGGTGCACAGAGAAGAGTGGCGGTGCGAAGAGGAGAGGAGCCGTGCGGAGAGGAGAGGAGCCGTGCGGAGAGAAGAGTAGCCGTGCGGAGAGGAGAGGAGCCGTGCGGAGAGAAGAGTAGCGCTGTGAGGAGTGGTTGGAGAAAATAGGAAGGAATAACATCGCAGGGTAGACGTAGGTGGTAGAAGGAGAGACAGGGATAGAGGAGGAAGGCACAGGAGAGAAGTTGGTTGGAGTTGGAGAGAGGAAAGTATTGTGAGGAAGGGAGAGGAATAGAGACACGCAGGGAGAGGAACATCCGGGTGTGACAGGAAGACAAAGTGGGGCTTGAATGCGAGAGGCACAACCCTACACACCCATAGAAGGAACGTAAACGGTAGAGCAGGTCTACCCAAATGAGTCCCAGAGGAAGATTAGACGGATTGTCTTTGAGCCTCACTTAAACAGCATGAACCAACATATATGTGATTCAGCCAATTGCTGAAAACAAGACAGTATGGGATAGGGAGGTGTTCTCCTCCGCATATTTTAGCTGTGAAAAATACTGCTGTGAAATTTCTGCAGTAAAGACACATGGCACCATCCAGATGCTCAAACAATCTAACAGCTTCACACAATCTTGACGATAAAGCTACAAGAAAACAATGTGGAATCACAAAAACTGGAATCAAGACTTCGAAAAAGAAACGCACAGTCATTTAAAACCGGACTATGCTTCGTTAATAGTTTTTCAAACTGCCATTTAAATATTGCAACAGAACAGTGTCTCTCAGGTTTTCCAGTGTTTCAACACAAGCCACAAATCTGTTGTCTCCAATACTGACTCATGTTCAGGTGACATAGCGTAAACATTCTCTTTAGGGGGAATTTCTCAAGGCTTTGCCTTTACAAAGCTTAAGAGGGGATGAGAGATGAAAAATGGGAAGGTGGAGTGGTTTCTAAAAAGACACTATAATATGGGGATCCAAAACAGGCAATGATGCGCTTTGTTCCGACACTCAAATATGAAGAAAATATGCATGCACATTGAAGTTTGTAATTAATTCATGCACGTTAACCAATACAAGGGGCATCACATTAATGACCATATATGCGATGAATAAATGCACAAAGCAGAGCGTTTGAAAAAAGATAAAAATTAACATTACGTGTCAGATGGCATGCAATCTTACATTTGTTCTCGTGATACAGGAAATTCATCTTTAGCGAAGGGAACGGAGAGTGAAAATGCAGAAGTAAACCAGAAAACACATTAGGCCACAATGTGATGTATTCATAGAAAACCACTGGTAAAGCTTGTTTGTGTAAATAAATTGTTAATCTCACCTGTGGTACAATTTACACTGTTTATCAATGATATCAGCTCAACAGTCTGATGGAAGCTCTTAGCTCCACGAGATAAGGCATTGTGTACAAATGTGTCTTGATAGATTGTGTTCTAAAGCTCATTTTACCACAGGAGTTACTCTTTGTGATAGGTGGATTCCGAATCTGAGTGATTTGCCCGCGGCTGAAAGTACCACAGGCAAATTGTTTGCATGAGAAAGGTGCGAACTACTAGAAGATCGCACCTTTCTCATGTGAGCACACATACATTCTCACAGCCACAACACACCCTTTACACACACCCCCACCCACACCCCCAACATAAACAAACCCCACTTACCTTCATCTTCACGCTGGTTCCTGCAGCGCCAGTTCCCTTTCACTTCCGTGATCGGGAACTGGCTCTGCAGGGTCCTTTTCTTTTTTTTTCTTTTTTTTCTAACGGAAGGCTGCGGGGGTGTCCCATACGCGGGTATACCATAAAGTATAGTGAGCGGGGCGATGCAGGGGGACACCCCCGCAGACCCTGTTTTTTTTTTTCAATGCTACCACCAGAGGTTCGAACTTTTGGTGTTTGAACCTTTGATGGTTTTGTTTTGAGACTTCCAGATAGAGTGTTTACAATCCTAGGTTACTCTTGTCAGCCGTAGATGTTGTCATTAACCAATCAATGGGCATTTTTGATAAGCGGCACATAAGTAATGGTTTACAGTGCCAGATGGTATTAAATACCAGTCATGTTGATGTACAATATACATTGTGCATTTTGCACCAATTGCTTGATTTGCACTAAATAAGGTGTTGTGTTTATGGATGAATGTTTGGGTTTGTATGCTTATGATGTGGAATGTTTGAGAATGACGTAGTTATAGGATGAAAATGGTTATTGTAGAACTGGTTTAGTGGAGGGAAACCATTTTATACAATTTTGCATATCGTTTTTGGGACATGTTGGATTAATTTTTAATTATTATGGAATAAATATCTTTTTGATAAAACAATTCTTTTGTTGATTGCCGACAGGCTTGGAAATGAGAAAAATGAATTACATGGGATCTTTGCCGTGTACACTTATTTTCAGTGATAGAGGATGATGTTCAGGAGGGAGCAGAAGTTGAGCCTCCGACGTCTGAGACACAAGAGGGGGAACATATGGCATCACCCTAGCAAGAAAGAGCAATTTCATTGGAAACAGACAATGAAGAACATGACAAGCTACATGTTCTGTCCCCCGGTTCAAGACTGAGACTTATACACCTTCTTTGAGGATAGCAAGAAGAGGTACACAAGGAAGAACAAGAAGGTGTAGGGACTGATGAACCCTTGCATATGTCAAGTGAATGAACCACTGTGCTCAGGAATCAAGCTTCAAACACTCCCTGTGTGCCAGTGTACACTTGTTTCAAAATGAACAGCTGGGCACATCAAAAGCACCGATTCCTCAGTCAATGGCACACATACAGCATCCATCACAAAGACACTGAACACACCCCATGAAATAGGAAATCTTAGGCCCCCATGGCAGCATTCAAAGTCAGGCAGGTGGACCTATTGAACAACCATAAATCAACAAGCACAACTGACTTATTTGCAACACATTATCTTGAGGGGAGTGTGAGAAACCGGGCAGGGTTATCCCAAGCGGACCTCAAGAATCCCTTATTCAGGTGGCCAAAGAAGAGCGGACACGGTCAGATCCCAGCGTGGGGGCGAAAGAGTGAGAAGGGATCACTTGAATGTGGAACTCTGGGTTGTGCTCAGAGAAAAATCCCAAGTGAGACTTCGTATTATACCGAAGAACAAGGTGAGGAGGGTGGAGTCCCTGAGGCTTTTGCAGGCTGTACCACATCTGCCTCCCTTCCTCACACCCCATCACTTGTCCAAATCCAACAAACCCTCCATATATAACTAATCCCTCAGGATCCTGAACCCTGGTACCTTCAGAAACTCTCCGAATACTCCAAGTCATTTTCATTCCTGTCCTTTGGATTATTATTTCCTGCATTCCCCAATATGCTCAGACAAAACACTACCATTCCCATAATTACCCCTGATCATTTTATGATACTAATCATGGTCATTCCCGTTTGTTTCACAAACCCTACCAATCTCACCATTCTGAATTTACCAAACCACCTAGGATGAAGAATATCATTCCTCATGTCACCCTCCCGCTCCCTTTTCTGACAAGAACACTTTCTCCCGACACGAAGGACAACGGACTAACACTAAAGCCATTTACCTGACATGTCCCAACTCAAAGGTCAGGCAAAGTCAAGCAATTAAGCAGAACCACACACACCCGACGGTGCTTTCCTTTCCCCACAGGGATTAAAGGTGGAGCATGAGAGCACAATATGAGAAAGGCAGATCGCATGACGACACAGCTATCAAGAAACAGCAGTTCAGGAGGAGCAGAAAGGAGGTGAGACCGGAAAGGCTGACTGGGAGAGAAAATGCCTTGCCCGTTCCAACTCAGGCCCGCGAAACCTCAGCAGAAGGAATCATAAGACCGCGAACGATAGCCCAAGTGTGTTGCAGCATATGTCAATGGTACAGGGAGCAGGTCTACGCTGATAAGCAGGACAGAGAGAGAAGCCTGCCACCATGGTACCGGCCTTGACTCCCGATACGAAGAAAGTCAAGTGATTCATCACAGCCAGTGAGTCGAGGGGAGAACCGATAAATAAACCGAACTGTGTTGAACAAAGTAGCACACTGGTGATTGCAGAAAGTACAAAGAAATGTTAATGTGGAAGGGATAGTCATGGCAGATGATCCACGGACCTTGTGGGTGCTCACTCGAGAAACCACGGGCAATTACCGGATTGTTGAAACTACTGTTACCAGAAGGCCTTGGCACAGGTGAGAAGAGGGTCAAAGTGGTCGCTTAGGGGTCTAGTAAAATCCGCTATACAATCGAAAGTCTTTGACCGGCAGATGATCGTAAAGCCAAGTAAAGTAAATCCCACATCGTAAGAAAGTGGTAAGAACAGTGTGTTGACAAGAGTCAACCCGGGGGCGGGTTATCCACAGTGAACTGTTTAAGACATAAGATTTGTGAATAGCACAAAAGAAATTGTGTAGAAAGCCGCAATGAACCCGACGGAGGGAGGCAAACAGTTGAGAAGGATCTGCGCCAGGAAGAGGGGGATCTAGGGGTAGGAAATCACCCCAACAGCACGTGAATGCAACCGAGAAATTGTTTTTTTGAATACAAGCCCGAGTGAGCCCAACAGAGGGAGGCAGATATTCGAGAGGGGTCTAAGGCCCAGAAGAGAGAGGGGGACCCATGGGATAAGAATCACCAAGTGCAAACCAAAAGGAACGTTGTTAATTTTGAACATATCAGGCCCTAGAAGTGGGAAAACTAAGCTCCGAAGGTCCTGATATCGCCAAGAACGGTTTAGGGATCTAAACCTGGAGGAGGGGGATCCAGGGGTGAAAAGGCATCACCCAACATATCTTTGCAAAGGAACGTTTTGTTGTCCCTTTTAACAAATCAGGTTCTCGAAGGCAAGAGACTTTTACAGAGAACAGAGACTTGGCCATCAACGGTACTAATAGCTGAGAACGGAACTGTCGGCTTGTGCTAGGGAAGCTTGAGCGTGTGCTGTGCTCCAGAGTCCTGCCTTGCCCTGTGTTCAAAACATGGGGAAGGGAGACCACAATTATTACATCCTGATTTACTTGTGAACACTTCTTTTCTTTCCTGTGAGCCCTATACCTCACTCTTTTGTATATAGCGTAAGGATTGGCAATAGGTTTTTCTTAGTATAGGCCCTTTTATTTGACAAGACGCCACTAGGACTGCCTTATTTTTAATTGATGTCATAGCTTGCTCCCATTTTAGATTTAGGTTTAGATTGGGCGTTTTTCCAACCTACCTACACAGTTTAATGAACACCCTTGAACTGTGATCACTTGTGTCTGTCAATTCTTCACACCATGCAGTCCTTACTGGAGCTAGACAACAATGTTTCCACCTCTCCCCTGTATGCCCACATGAGCCAGGATCAACCACATGCTTGGCAATAGGAAGAGGCATCGGGTCAACCTCCTACCCCTCAACAGCAGACATGAGCACATTTTGCACCACTATCTCACAAATTACACCAAAGGTTTGCTAATACACATATTTTCACAAGCCCTGTCAGAACATCATTTTTGCCTACAGACCAAGGTAAACCAACATGATTTCCCCCTCAAGGTGTCAGCTCGCCATTATTGAAGCATTTGAGCAAGTTACACAATAGAAAAAAGGCACAAAAGCTTAGTCTATGCAATAACTATCTAGGTACAATGGTGGCAATAGATTTAGTGCCCTAACGCTTGGTCAAAAACCGGGTCATCTGACTGCTCCTTAGCCTTGTTGACCTTCCCACAACAGGGAAATTCCAAGTTGCACTGCTTCACATCAACTTCAGCACAACCCCTTTACAACAACGTGAGGGTAACTGAAGCCACCTGGTAATGGACACGTAGATCAGTGTTCAAGGTGTGGATTTCATGGGCCTCACCTTCCCTCATACCGTACATCAGCAAAAACCAGTCTCAAAGTGATTTGTCAGCAGGCAACTTGTGTATAGAGGACAGTCCACAGTACAGTTGTTCTTGGGAAGAAAGGAAAGGGGACTATGGTACACGACCTCACTTCAAGTAGGTTGCATGTGGTCTTTGTAACAGAGGACAAAGGTCTCATTGCTGAAGCTGCCCTGATGCTTTACAAGATCATTGACATGAAAAGCGAAAAGGTGGGCAACAGCTAAATTGAAAAATATTTTTTCAAAAATTCACAACAGAAATATATAAAGTCCACTGTAAAGTGGTAATTCAATGAATCTCAATAGGAGCAGACTGTGCAAAGCCCAGAGACAATGAAGCCGGGTGAAAAAACACACAGCTCAACAGTCGCTCTCTTGTAGTTCCTCTGACGAGGTAACTCTGAACCTTAAATGAATCTGTTCTCAATGCAATATCCATTCTTCAGAAAAACTCTTCTCGAGTGTGCTATCAATTCAAAAATTGCTTAAACAAAAAAAATGATGCAGCAAAAAAACCTCAATTAGATTGAGCGTTTTGTCGAAATACAAGATCAAGCCATTGAGGCTAGGCTGGTATGATCAAGAGTTTTATTGCCAATGCTTTTCGGAGTCTCTGTACTCCTTCATCAGGGCTTTACTCTCTGTATTGCAGTAAGTCTGACAACCAAACCGAATCACAAAAGCATATTAATCACAAATAGAATGGTAGAAAACATATCAACAGTAAGCATAATATCACAAAATTCAGAATGGATTCAAGTCACCAATATAGGAAGTGTAGGCATACCATTTATCAATTGGGAGGTAATAAGGTGTGTAGACAAAAGAGAAAAAAAAAGAAAACACCTTTGAAATGCTAAGTCTTTTATTATTAATGTACACTCGCAAAGTTACTATATGAAAGTACCTACATTAAGATGTCCATAACAAGTATAGGCATATGGACATGTGCCTGTTCATATAAATATCCTGAAAGGATAATGATATAAAATAGATTATCTCATTGAACTATGGAACAAGTTACTTACCTGTAACTGTTGTTCTCCAGCATGGGTCTGGCATGGATTCACATGCTCATGAATATTCCCCGTCGTTAAGGCCGGGAATCCTCGGTATAGAAAAAAATCAGTATCAGTTTTGTTTCTGATCTGTCTTTCTCAGTAGTAACCAATCACTGGTCTCTGGGTCATACTGCCCCCAGCCAATGACTGCCCTCTCCCTAAGCCCCGCCCCTGGCAGCCATCCTCAGATTTGGTAGCACGTGAAGTGGCAGTATGACCAAGTGAAGAGCCGCAGAGGGGTAGGCGGGAGGGTTTGCATGTGAATCCATGCCAGACCCATGCTGGAGAACAACAGTTACAGGTAAGTAACTTGTTCCTTCTCCAGCATGCGTTCTGGCATGGATTCACATGCTCATTAATATAAAAATACATAGCAGTATACACATGCACAACCACGGGGGGTGGCAAAAGGCTCAATATCAAGCAATACAACAACTCAACATTAAGCAACTCTTACCTCCTCATCAGGCGAACAGGTTGCGTAGCACTGCCTGGCCGACTCTGGACTCCTCCTTGGAATCCCGGTCGACGCAGTAGAATCTCGTGAATGTGTGCATCGACCTCCACATAGCAGCCCTGCAGATGTCAAGTAGGGGCACACCAGACAGGAAAGCCGTAGTAGCAGCAATCGCTCTGGTCGAATGGGCCCTCGGACGGCCTGGCAACGGTCGGTTTGCCAACCGGTGACAGTGCATGATGCAGCCGGAGAGCCCTCTGGAAATGGAAGTCTTTGAGAGAGCCTTCCCTTAATTCACAGGTCCAAAGTTCACAAACAGCTGTGATGTCTTCCGAAAACTCTTTGTGCGGTCCAAGTAGAACTTCAGCGCTCTAGCTACATCCAGCGAGTGCAGAGTCCTCTCAGCCGGCGACTAAGGCGACGGGAAGAAAACTGGCAACACCAAGGGCTCATTGAGGTGGAAGTACGACGGCACCTTGGGCATGAAGGAGGGGTGCGTCCTCAGCACCACCCTCGTGTCGTGAAAAGTCAAGTATGGAGGCTTGCAAGACAGGGCCTGAATCTCTCCCACTCGTCGTGCAGAGGTGATGGCCACGAGGAATGCTGTCTGCCACGACAGAAACTTCAACGGCACTGAATGCATAGGCCCGAATGGGGCCCCCATGAGCCTAGTCAGCAGCACGTTGAGCTCCCACGCCGGGGCAGGGGCCTTCACCGGCGGGAATGATCGGAACAGTCCTTTCATAAATTCCTTCACCAGTCAATGAGACCACAAGGACGCCCGTCCTGTAGTTCTGGTGTAACGTGAGACGGCAGCCAGATGTGCCTTGATGGAAG
Source organism: Ambystoma mexicanum (assembly GCF_040938575.1). Classification (NCBI taxonomy): domain Eukaryota; kingdom Metazoa; phylum Chordata; class Amphibia; order Caudata; family Ambystomatidae; genus Ambystoma; species Ambystoma mexicanum. Next base: position 671,944,471 of record NC_090936.1, read on the forward strand.
CGTGAGATAGGCCAGCCTTGGCCAAGGACAATAGGTACGGCAATACTTGAGGGGCCGTAATCCGCAGATGGTTAATCTTCTGTGCACGGCACCAGACAGAGAACCTCTTCCATTTGTGTCCATAGCACTTGAGAGTTGAGGATGCCCTGGCCTTCGCGAGAACCTCTCTGCAGTCGGCCGGGATGTCGTATCCTCCAAACTCTAGTGCTACAGGAGCCAGGCCTGCAAGTTCAGCGACTCTGGTTCGTGATGAAGAATGGCGCCTCCTTCTCTGGAGAGGAGATCCGCGTCCGTCGGCAGCTTGACTGGTGTGGACGCTGACAAGTCCAGAAGGTCCGGGAACCAGATCTGCCTCGGCCACGCCGGTGCAACGAGGATCATCCTGCACCAGGACCTCTTGAGCTGGTTGACGAGCCGGAGTATCAACGGCGGGAATGCATAAAGGAACAGGCCATCCCAGGGGAACGAGAAAGCATCGCCCATGCTCCTCGGTTGGGGAAACCTGCTGGCGAACCTCCGGTACTTGGAGTTCGCTGTCATCGCGAAGAGATCGATCTGGGGTTCGCCCCATCGTCGGAAGAGTCGGTCCACTTGATCCTGGCGCAGTTCCCACTCGTGGCACGAGCGCAGCTCTCTGCTGAGTGAGTCGGCGATGGTGTTTTTTATCCCTGCCAGATGAAAAGGTACCAGAAACATCCCTTGGGCGACGGCCCAATGCCACAGATCCTGGGCTTCCTTGGAGAGGGCAGGGGATCTGGTTCCGCCCTGCTTCCGAATGTAAAACATTGTGGTGGTGGTGTTGTCGGTGAAGATCCTCAACACCTTGCCCTTGAGGGACGGAAGGAAGGACCTGAGGGCCCAGAACACTGCACGGAGCTCCAAAATGTTGATGTGGAGAGTCTTCGCCTCCGGGAGCCAAAGGCCTCTCGCATGGAGACCCCCGGTGTGCGCTCCCCAACCTTCCAGGGAGGCATCCGTCGTCACCGTCACCTGGTGGGCCGGGGCTAGGAAACCGGTTCCCGCCGTCAGATGAGAGCGGACACCCCACCATCGTATCGCCCAACGGAACGCTTCGTCGAGCGGGATCCTGTCCTCGAAGCTGCCCGTCTGGATCCAGTGGGCATCGAGGAATTATTGCAAGGGCCGCATCCGAAGTCTGCAGTGGCGCACCAGATAAATGCAGGAGGACATCATCCCGAGGAGGGACTTGATAGACCTCACTCTGGCCACGTCCGTGGCCAGCAGACGTTGCACTTTTCCTAGGATGGTCCTTATCCTTTCCTCCAACGGTGAGGCCCGCCGCGCCACTGTGTCGAGCTGTGCTCCCAGAAACAGGGCGACTTGCGACGGGACCAGGTGGGATTTTGGAAAGTTGATGGCAAACCCCAGGTCCGTGAGCAGCTGGACGGTCTTCGCAGTGTGTTCCACGGCGAGCTCCCTTGTCCTTGCCCGTATGAGCCAGTCGTCCAGGTAGGGGTAGACGTGGATCCCCTGCAGGCGCAGCCGCGCCACCACCGGTGCTAGGCACTTGGTGAACACCCTGGGCGCCGATTTTAATCCGAACGGGAGGGCCTTGAACTGGTAGTGCCGCCCTTTGACCACGAACCTGAGGAACTTTCGGTGTCTCTTTAGAATAGGGATGTGGAAGTATGCATCCTCCAAGTCCAACGACGACAGGAAATCGCCCTTCTCCAGCTGTCCCAGCACGTGCTGGAGGGTGACCATCCGGAACTTCTGTGCCTTGATGTATTTGTTCAGTCGTCACAGGTCCAGGATGGGACGCCATCCTCCTGTCTTCTTCTTTACAAGGAAGTATCTTGAGTAAACTCCGGAGCTCCGAAGCCTCTTTGGGACGAGCTCGATGGCACCTTTCCTGAGCATCGCCCTTACTTCCAACAGCAGTTTAGGGACGTGATTTTCCTTCCTGGCCACGGGAGGAATGCGGGGGCACCTCTTCTGGAACTCGAGGGCGTGTCCCAGGGCCAGGGCGTCCAGCACCCAACGGTCGGTGGAGATGGACTCCCACACGCCGACGAACTTCGTCAGCCGGCCTCCCACCGGGGTGCTTCGAGAGGGGCCCGACCCGACGGTCAGTTCAATCTTGCTTGGAGGCCGCTTTGCCTCTTTGACCACCTTGGCGACGACGGCGGGATCCACCTGACTTGCCGCGTCCCATGTAGGCCTCCTGCGACGAAGATCTTGCCGCTTGAGGGTACGTAGAGGAGCTGCTGCCGGCTCCCTTGGAGGCACCCTGTCTGCCTCCGGAGCTCCGAAAGGACGGCCGTCGCTGTTGGAGCACACCCAGTGCATGGGCCGTCTCCGTGTCTGTCTTGATCGCCTGAAGGGACTCATCAACCGCCTTACCAAAAAGGTTGTTCCCATCGAAGGGCATGTCCAAAACCTTGGTCTGTACGTCCTGGTGGAAATCCGTCGCCTTGAGCCATCCTCGTCGTCTCAGGCAAACGCAATTGCCCAACTGACAGAAACCGGTGTCGGCGATGTCCGTAGCCACCGTAATGGCGTGATCCGAGGCAATCTCACCTTCCTGTAAGATTTCCAGTGCCTCAGCCCTCTTGGCGTCCGGAAGGAAGTCCAACAGAGGGGCGATCTTGAACCACAACTCGATGTCGTAGCGGGCTACGATGGCCAGGGCGTTGGCCGCCTTGATGGTCATCGCTGTAGATGAGATGACCCGTCATCCCATCGCATCCAGCTTCCTACCCTCGCTGTCCGGCTGGGAGGTTGAAGTCGAGGCCGATGCTTCCCCCGCTTCCTTCTTGGCCGCCGCCGAAACGACCGAATCCGGGGTAGGTTGCGCCCTAAGGCACAAGGGGGCAGCGTCGGGAACCCAGTACTTCTTCTCGTACCGGTCCCTCTTTGCAGGAGCCGTGGCAGGGTTCTTGAGGAGGGGGAGCCCCTCATCCCAGATGTCATTAAGAATCGGTACGGCGAGGACCGCCTTCCTTTTAGTCTTGGGCCGTTGATAAAGGAACCCTTCCTTCTTTTCTTCGGGGCAGAGCTGGAAGAGCTTGGATGCCCTGGAAATCATAGCATGGAAGGATCCAATCTCGTCGGGTGGGGACGCCCGGGGAGGGGGTGACGGGGGACACGTTCTGTCATTGCCTCCATCGTCATCCGTACCCGTCATAGTCGTGTCCATGCCTGTATCATCCCCGTGGGTAGTGGACCGGGGGGAAGGCAGAGAAGGCCGCAGAGGCGGGAGAGGAGGCCTAGGATGCGTCGTCCTCCTCTTAAGTGGTGGGCTCTCCGAAGGTCCTGGCTCCGGTACCTCCGTCGGTGAAAGGGGCAACCTAGTCCTTATCTCTGAGCATAAGGACTGGATGGCTGACAAAATGGCCGCCGAGGTGTCCTGCGGCACCGGAAACGACGGGAGCGAGGGCTCTTGAGGAGCCTCGTCTGCGACATAGTCCTCAACGTCGCCCTCGTCGGGGCTGGGCCTCCTCCACGACTTGGATGAGCTCCTCTTCAGAGGTCGTGTCCGTATCCACGAGGGCCACCAGCCCCTCCCCCATCCTTTCCAACGAGGACTTTGTGGGGGTCTTCTCGATGGGCCTGAAAGACTCACCCCTCCGCGGTGGCAGGGAGACTCTGGTACCAGAGGGCGCCTCCACTGGTGTAGCCTCCACAGGCTGAGCCAGAGCCGTGGCGACATCCTCAATCGAAGTCTTAGCAGGGTGAATTAAGGCCAACGTCACCTTCTGTACGCCTGGGGCCTTCACCTTGGGGGAAGGGTCCGAGCCTCGCTCCCCCTCGGCCAGAATCTTTGAGATCGACCGGGGCCTCTCCAAAAGCTTCGCTGGTTTCTCGGACTTCCCGAGCCAGAGCGTTGGCTCGTGGTTGATGGCGCCAGGGAGGATGCGCCCTGCCTGGCTGCCAAGGAGCCCGACCGTTCGGCGCACCCGGTGCCCGCGGACTTGCGGTGCTTAGCCTTTTGTTGGGCCCCCATCGCTGGGGCACCCTCACAGGACTTAGAAGACCGCTCAGACTTCTTTTTCTTCTTCTCACCTGGCGGACTCTTACCTTCCAGCCAGTTGGCGAGACGGAGGTGGCGATCCTTCATGGTCCGCTCCAACATGTTCCCACAAAACGCGCAGTCCTTTTCCTTGTGCGTCTTGTCCTCATGGAGACAGTAGGGGTATAACGAATGCTCGTCCTCCTTGAAAACGTTCTGAAGCTGGCATCCAGGGCAGGTCCTGAACAGCTTCCCGGGCGTCGAGCTCCCTTTCTCCTGGGCCATGTCCGGGTAGGCCTTGGAACTTCTGGAATCCTCCAAAAGCGTAACTCGACGAAATCTTCACCCTTGAAGGGCGTAGAAAACTCTGAAACGGATCCCCGTTGATCAGATGTAGAAACGGTGGAGCTTGAGGCTCTATTTAACCGAAAAAATGAGAATCTCCTGAAAAAAGCGTGAACGCGCAGCAAAAGCTCGAGAGCTACAGCACGAGGACTCCCAACACTTGAACGTGCAGTAAAAATCTGAGGATGGCTGCCAGGGGCGGGGCTTAGGGAGAGGGCAGTCATTGGCTGGGGGCAGTATGACCCAGAGACCAGTGATTGGTTACTAGTGAGAAAGACAGATCAGAAACGAAACTGATACTGATTTTTTCTATACCGAGGATTCCCAGCCTGACGACGGGGAATATTCATGAACATGTGAATCCATGCCAGACCCCATGCTGGAGAACTATTATTACTTGTTAGATTAGGTGACAGTTATTGTGATAAATGTAAACTTACTTTTCACGTGCGCGTGCTGGGGACTCATGCTGTGTGACTGAAATAGCTTTTAGGTCTGAACTTCAATACGAAGTGTACTGTGAACATAAAACATGTAGAAACAAAGGGTCTGCTGTCATCATGTGTATCCTTATCTTGTTATAAACTCATAAATCATTCAAGCTTCAGCTTACCGTGTCTCTCATCTCCAGACGTATGAGAAATGTAGAGTGAGCATGCAGCGCTCTAACTGATTAAATACGGTTGCCATGGCGTCTGCTGGAGACGCCTTGGATCGGCTCACCCGAAGGGGTGTATGAAACCAGGACGCCTCCCACCCCAAACTAGCTGTGAAAGCCTAGGTTGGGACATGCAGATCGCCAACATGACAAACTCTGTGCAAATGATATTTGTGAGCTAACATTATTCTGCATAATAAAACAAAAACCAACCTTTGGAATAAAGATTGTGTTAGACTAGTTCCCTACGCTGCAGGATTTATATTGAAATAGACTCGTGCCTTGGCTGACGTGCGTGGTCATAGTAACAAAGTAAACACAATATGGGAAGTGGATGTTGAAATGGCTGTGTTTATGTTGGAACCCAAATTGACAAATCCCACGGATTTACAACTGAAGGAACTAATATCACCATGCAAAGTTCTGACTATTACTCAATAATATATGTTGAACGAAATTTAGCTGCTAGATATGTATAATCACAAATAGGTTATATTAAAATGTGTATCACAATTAAACCACACAACGTGGGTGTTTGCAGGTACCCTAAATTAATGTTGACAACTCAAGAGAGGATGCTACGATACTGCAGTACCGCCAGCATGTGAAAAATAGCAGACCTGCCATTAGTCACATTGTGTATGTTCTCTACTGAATGTTCTATGCAAGATGCAATAAGTAACTAAATGTGACTCCACCTAAGGAAAGTAGTGGGTTAATAACTACCTTACTTTATGTGTTGGGGAACTCAATATCCATTAGTATATTGAGAGTTTACATGCTGTAGCTACAACTCTAAGTGGCTCTCAAAGGATACTGTACTGGTAATCTACTCACACCCCGCGTACATAATGTGTATAGGAAGCAATCTATGGAAAACATCAGAAATATGTAACCATGGTATTAGGTTATGAGTGTTCAAATGTGACACTGATAATTGATTTCTTCATTGATGCCTGATGGGCTAAGGCATCCCAATCGATCAATCCAGAAAGTTTATCTCATCAAGTTTTAGGTTCATGTCCTCATGTGGATTTGTTGTTCTAACCACCCCCAAGATCTTAAATCTTATCTGTGATAAATTGTGTTTTTTCTCTGATCAATGTCTTGCCACTGCAGAATTAATGTTTGAATTACATTGATGCTCATTCCATCTTACTTTCGCCTTCCTTTTCGATTTCCATACGTAATGCAAACCACAAGGGCATTTCATCACATATATGATGTTTCTGCCGTCACATGTGGCGTAATCCTTACGTCTGGTCATTTAACCAGTACGAGAGTGGCCGATAGTATCCCCTTTAATGACAAAGCTGCAATTGGCACAGTGTAGACAAGAGAAAGTTCCAGTTTGCAATGTACTGGGGCTTTTTACTGGTGGCCTAGTTGAAACAAGTTAATCTCCAAGATTTCTGCTTCTTTGGTAAGCGAATATTGGGGGTTCTTTAAAAAGATGGTGTACCCTCATATCACAGGTAAGTATTGCTCAATTCTTGTGGATGATCTCTTTAATCTGTTGGCTCTGGAGTGAACATTTCGAAACATATACCAAATGTTGAGTCTCTTTAATCTTCTTGGTGGTTGATAAAAATGTTTCTCGATTCAGTGGGTTTACTGTTGCTGTTGCTTTGTCTATATCCTTATTTGTACACCCATGGGCTAGGAATTTCTTATACATTTCTGTATGTTCCCTGTGGTTATCTTCCGGGTTGCTCACTATTCTCTTGATTCATAGCAGTTGACTAAATGGTAAATTTTGAATGAGGCTTGGCTGGCGGAAACATAGCCGATGGAGTAAGTTATTTCTATCAGTCTCTTTCCGGTACAAAGTCGTGCTGAATCTGCCTTCATCCATTCTTATCTTCACATCAAGAAAATGGATCTGAGTGGAGGATGCTTCGTGAGTGAACTGGATACGTTGATGAATATACTGCTGAGATAATTGAAGAATTCTGCAAGCTCAATGGTTGTTGTCCCAGTCCATATGCCAAAGATATCATCTATGCATCTTGTCCACAAATGTATCTTGTGTTTCCATTCTGCATGTGTTAAGACATAGTCGGTTTCAATTTTATACATGAAGCAATTGCGTATGTTGGGAACTTCGTTGGTCCCATCGCGGTTCCTGATACTTGGAGAAAGAATTTGTCTTTGAACCGAAAATAAGAAATCTCTGAAATAAATTGAAGTATGAGAATGAATTATTTTTGTGCTCGAATTTCTGGTGATGTAAGGAGCATCCATTCAATCGGCTCCTGTCCACACTGTGCCAATTGCAGCTTTGTCATTAAAGGGGAGACGATCAGCCACTCTCGAACTGGTCAAAAGATCAGACTTAAGGATTATGCCACATGTGACAGCAGCAATATCATGTATGTGATGAAATGCCTGATCACCAGTCAAAGAGGTACTTGTGCTCATCAACAGTTACTACAAGACAAAACTATTACCTCTACCCATCAAGTGATACTTATCCAAGCCAAGTTTGGCAAATTGACTATCGTTCCAGCCTTGACTTATTATCGGCAAAAGACTACACCTATCCTCATTTATGCATCCGAGTCAAAATTGATCTTATCAAAAGTGTTTTGGTCAAGGCTTGAGGGCAAATACTGGCGAAGAATTCTGCAGCTTCCACCCTCGACACCAGTAGCATTGATTCGCAATGAACTAGGTCTGATTTCCTTGTTTGCTCGGTACATGTGGCAGTTGGTTGCTCTCTTCAGAAAATGTCTGATAGCTTTTCAAACTTGTTCTGTGTTGGGTATACTATCAGAATTTGTCCTTTCTTCGACTAACTCATCTCGAAGTGGCAGAAGTTAGTCATCTATTCCCTTGCAGATGCAGATGTTTCTCTAGTCACTCGGATTCAAAATCCTAATCAAGTTAAGACAAAACTCTTTAAGAGAGACTGGATTAATACTAGAGCCACGTGTAGTGTTGCCCATAAAAAAATATAGTGTACCTGAGCTTAATCTGTTGCAATCTCCATTGCCTCTGCACAGAAATCATTTCATTCATTTAAGGCTGAACTTGTGGCCAATAAGACAGGTTTTGGCGCAGCGTAAAATTATCAAGAGCACAGCCAATTACTGTCGCTTCTGTGAGAGAAAAGATCAAGAAGAAATGCTAAGCCATCTCCTGACTGATTGTGATGCACTTATAGATCAGAGACATACACACTTCAAATATTTGACTGAACTATTTAGACTCCTTACTTCTGAAATTCTATGGAAGTGAATACATTCTGGTACTTACACACAGACTAGACTAAGGGCAATTGCGTTTCTTCGCGGTCTGAAACTCCAGGAGAGCAATGAAAATATTGTCAATGAGACCATCCCAACTCAGGTATAAGCGTGAGGATAGTGCAGTTGATGTGAGTGTCTTTGGACCAAGTATGCAGATGCTTGTTCAAGAACTGTTTAGACCTCACCAACAGTGGTTATAAGTTGATTTGAAAACTGGTTGCGTTAACCTTGGGTTTTGTGATTTTTTTTTTTGTGTATGCAAGTCTAGCGTGTTTGTTTTAAAATAAGTTTCGAGGGACTACATGAATTCCCCCTACCCGTCCATTCTGGCACAGATAAGGTCAGAACTGGAGTCCTTCGAGGCCCACGCCCACAGGGAGATACAATGCTATGCCCGCCCCTTGGCGGCACAAAGATATGGCGAGGGTGAAAGACCGGGGAGAACCCTGTCCAGACTGATCCGCGCAGAAGGGGGAAGAACCCGCATGGACTATATCAGGGACGCCGGGGGCACCCAGCATTGGTCTGACCCAAGCATCCTCGAGACAATCACCGAATTTTACACAACTCTGTACGCCCCCCAGCAGGAGCACAGCACACAGGATATTGATCTCCTTCTGGATCAAATCGCCATGACCCTCCTCTCTCGTGCCACCAGGGATCAGCTGGATGCCCCGATCACCCTTGATGAAATCACATCTGCCATCTCGGGCCTCCCGAGGGGTAAAGCCCGCAGCCCAGATGGGCTCACCTCAGAGTTTTATCTGGAACACGTTGCTATCATAGCACCCAGGTTCCTCCAAGTCTGGAATGAGTCGCTTAGGCTGGCCACCTTGCCCCAGTCCATGCGTGAAGCCCTCATAACTGTCATCCCCAAGCCGGGTAAACCACTGGACGAAATTGGGTCCTATAGACCCCATCTCTAATTAACACGGACACAAATCTTCGCCAAAATCATTGCAAATAGATTCCTTCCATAATGACTCACTTAGTACACCCTGACCAGAGCGGTTTCGTCCCTGGCCGGTCGTTGTCCCTCAACTTCGCCGGCTGTTCAATGTCATGTCCAGAATTGATCCTGATGCCAAGGCAGTAGCAGTCACCCTCAATGCCCAGAAGGCATTCGACATGGTGTCTTGGCAATACATGTGGGCGGTGCTACACAAAATGGGTATTGGTCCCTGCATGATCTCATACATCAAACTACTGTACACGAACCTGCTGGCCAGGGTCCTGGTCAATTCCCAGGCCTCGCCTCTCTTCGCACTCCACAGGAGCACGCGCCAGGGCTGCCCCTTCTCCCCAATACTGTTTGCGCTTGTTATTGAGCCTATGGCCGAGCACGTTAGAAATAAGCACGGCCGAAAGGGTATACGTCTGCGACATACTCTGGAGATAATCTCGCTATACGCCAACAACGTACTCCTTTATATAAGGGACCCACCCACTCACCTTGACTCGATAATTCGTGACATTTCCAGAATAGGCACATTCTCGGGCTTTGTTATAAACTACCCTAAATCTGAAATATTCCCGCTCACCACGGCTATCCCCCAACCAACGTGCGAGTTCCCCCTCCGCTGGTCACCAGGCAGAATCAGATATCTCGGGGTTCACATATCCCTCTCTAGACCCTCGCTACTAGCCAACAACTAAACTGCCACGGCAAGTGGAAGACCAGATGCTGAGATGGCGCAACCTCCCCCTTTCCCTATCGGGCAGGCTATCTCTAATCAAAATGATAATTGTCCCTAAGCTTCTATACACCTTCACAAATGTCCCGATCTGGCTGGGGAAGCAATACTTCGATCTACACACCTCATGCACCCAATTCCTGTGGCACTCCGGTGCAGTTCGTAAAAAGTGGCAACACATGGCCCTCCCGTCTGAGAAAGGGGGCTTCACGGCCCATGACTTCCCTCGATACTGGATAGCTGCACAAGCACTGGTATGTATTCTCAGACACCCCCCACATGTGAAACTTGAGAAACTAGGAAGCGAAGAGGTCAACATTCAGTCACTTATCCTTCACCATGCATACCATGCTGATTCTCCGGCGGACCCGGTGGCTGCCACGATCAAGGCATGGAGAAGATTACTGCAATCCCACTCTGATTGCCGCCCGTACTACAAATGGCTGCCCATATGGATATTCCTGGGTCTCAGTCCCACTCACGACAAACTCCTCATGCAACACTGGCATGGCCTCGGCTATCGAGCGCTGTCTGACCTATATCCCGAAGGGAAATTTATCAATCCGAAGACATGGCATCCTGGTCACTCTGGCTCGGACTGGAACTATTACAATATTTCAGATTGAGGGCGGCGATCCGCACCATGTGGCCCTCCTTCCCCAATGAACCCCTTGACTCTCCTGAAATTCACTTTATAACCAACTCAGCTGGGGTTAAAGGTGTAACATCCTCCCTATATAAGATGTTACTTGAAAAGTTGGGCGACACTTCTCTGCCAATGTGTGAGGCATGGAATAACGAACTGAGTCTGACTATCACCGATGCCATGTGGGGTAGGATGTGCATGCACACACGTAAGGTCTCCCTAAATGCTAGGTTTCGGTTTATACAATACAAGCTCCTGAATCGCCTATACTACACTCTGCATAGGGTGGGGAGATTTGCACATAGCCAGGCCCATACTTGCCCGAGATGCAAATCCATGGAAGCAGACCACATTCACATGTTCTGGTCTTGTGATGCGCTGGGCCCATGTTGGAGGGCCATCATGGAGGCCCTCACTGAAATAACTGGGATCTGCATTGCACCTGACCCTCTGGCCGCTCTGTTTGGGTTATGGGATGGGCCTGAGTTGAGTAAGGCGTCCAAGTTCCTGAACATTGGGACTATCGTCGCCAAAAAATGCATACTACAGTGCTGGAAGCGCCGCTTCCCTCCCTCTTTCAAAATGTGGCTTAAGGCCCTCACCTGGACCCAAATGTGTGAAGAAGAGTATATCAACACTCTCCCCATGACCTCCCGCCCCAAAAATATAAGGGCTGACTTTTGCAGTTATCTGAACAGTAAAGATGATATTGAGCTGCTCCCCTCTCCCCTGTCAGACTCATAGCCCCTGCTATTCCCTGAAATGCTTAGAATTGTGTGAGAATCCGTCTGCCCTTTTCTATTTACGCCTGTATGTAATGTCACTCAGTTATTTGTAACATTTGCTATGTGCACTGTTTTGTTTGACTGTTCTTGCCTCATGCCAATAAAGAAAAGTTTAAAAAAAAATGTTTCTCAATGCTTTTCTTTTTTAATTTTCAATTGTATAATGATTTTTACTCTGCTTTCTTTTTATTATGATATTGGAAATTTGATTTATATCAGCTATGTCAATACAAAAAAAAAATGCCTTTGTGGTATGCATTACGTAGGGAAATTGAAAAGGATGGCGAACGTAAGGTGGAATGAGCATTGATCCTGCATACGTAATTCAAACATGAATTCTGCAGTGGCAAGACATTGGTCAGAGAAAAAACACAACTTATCACAGATAAGATTTAAGATCTTAGGGGTGGTTAGAACAACAAATCCACATGAGAACATGAACCTAAAACTTGATAAAAGAGAAACTTTCTGGATTGATCGATTGGGATGCCTTAGCCCATCAGGCATCAATGAAAAAATCAATTATCCGTGTTAAATTTGAACACTCATATGGACCTAATACCACGATTTCATATTTCTGATGTTTTCCATACATTGCTTCCTATACACATTATGTACGCGGGGTGTGAGTAGATTACCAGTACAGCATCCTTTGAGAGCCACTTAGAGTTGTAGCTACATCATGTAAACTCTCTAATATACTAATGGATATTATTGAGTTCCGCCAACACATGAAGTAGGGTAGTTATTAACCCTCTACTTTCCTTAGGTGGAGTCACATTTAGTTACTTATTGCATCTTAGATAGAACATTCAGTGGAGAACATACACAATGTAACTAACGACAGGTCTGCTATTTTTTTCACATGCTGGTGGTACTGCAGTATCGTAGCATCCTCATGAGTTGTCAACATTAATTTAAGGCACGAGTCTATTTCAATATAAATCCTACAGCCTAGGGAACTAGTCTAACACAATCTCTATTCCGAAGCTTGGTTTCTTTTTTATTATCCAGAGTAATGTAAGCTCACAATTATCCTTTGCACAGAGTTTGTCATGTACATACGCCATGGCAACCATATTTAATCAGCTGTTAGAGCGCTGCATGCACGCTATACAAATCTCATGTCTGTAGACGAGAGACACTGTAAGCTGAAGCTGGAATGATTTACAAGTTTATAAAAAGATAAGGATACACATGATGACAGCAGACCCTTTGTTTCTACATTTTTTAAGGTTCACAGTACACTTCAGATTGAAGTTCAGACCTGACGGCTATTTCAGTCACATAGGCCGAGTTTATCCCAATAACCGTCACCTAACCGAACAAGAAATTGTTCAATGAGCTAATCTATTTTATACCATTATCCTTTCAGGATATTTATAAGACCACGCACATGTCCATATGCCTATACGTGTTATGGACATCTTAATGCAGGTACTTTCATATAGTAACTTTGCGAGTGTACATTAATAATAAAAGACTTAGCATTTCAAAGGTTTTTTTTCTTTTTTATCTCTTGTATACACACATTATTACCTCCCAATTGATAAATTGTATGTATACACTTCCTATATTGTGACCTGAATCTATTCATAATTTTGTGATATCATGCTTCCAATTGATATGTTTTCTACCATTCTATTTGTGATTAACATGCTTTTGTGATTCGGTTTGGTTGTTTGATTTACTGCAATACAGAGAGTAAAGCTCTGATGGAGTACAGAGACTCCAAAATGCATTGGCAATAAAACTCTTGATCATACCAGCCTAGCCTCAATGGCTTGTTCTTGTAATTTCGACAAAACACTCAATCTAAATGAGGTTTTTTTTTTCTAACATAATTTCTTGTTTAAGCAATTTTTGAATTGATAGCACATTCAAGAAGAGATTTTCAGAATATTGGATATTGCATTGAGAACAGATTCATTTAAAGGTTCAGAGTAACCTCGTCAGAGGAACGAAAGCGACTGTTTAGCTTTGTGTTTTTTCACGCGGCTTCTTTTTTGTTGTAAGATCATGGCCAAGCCCTGCTTTGGTCAGGATCTCCATCTTATGTTGACCTTCTTCATAAGCTGTACCCACTACTGGATGAGATGTTAAGTGCTGCACAAAGGATTTGCTCCTAGAGTGCACGAAATAGGTTAGGAAAGCTGCAGTCATGTCAATAAACACCTTTACAACCATTAAAAAAAAAAAAATCACAATGCCGACTCAGTGGAATGTAAGCCTAATTTCATGGAATGGCAGCTAGAACAAGGTAGTGCAATGACAGACTACTGCAATATTCAGAGCTGACAACTGGGCAGTGCCTATCTAACACCTACAAGGAGTCAAATGCTGGAAAAGGTGTTTATGGCAGCATGAAAAGGATGCTGAACGCTTCAGGAAAGACGCTGAGGCTAGGACAGGCCTTGAGAGGGTCGAGAGCGCTGCAAAGCCCTGGGACACAGATGTCTCCAGGAACGTGCCAAAATCAGCAGGAAGGTTAGGAAGGAGCGAGCGCTACTCGCTGGAGCTCCCAACGAGAATGAGGGGAGCAAGCAAGAGCCGGAGAGGAAAGTGAAAGCACCCGGATGAGCAGCCGTACACCGGTGAGTGATGGAGAGAGACCACGCATATCGGGGCGCTTTTATGGGCAAAGGAAGATGCCGATCTAGTGAAAGCATGTAAGGAATGTGTTTGGAGACCAAATTGGCAATATTGAATACTGAAGAAGCTAGAAAGTACTTAATGAGTTACTGAATACCAAACTAAGGAAAAGATATGAAAATACTGCATGAGTGAAAAGAAAGTGATGTGTATTTACGAACTAAATGAATTTGAAGGAAACACATTTATGATAAATGTTAACGTACAAAGCCAAAAGAAAACCAGTAATTGGAGCGTGTGAAGCTAGTGAAAAACAAATAAGCACCATTGGATAGTGTGAAAGCAAGGTGGTAACAAGGAGAAATACAACAAAGTTAAGTGTGTGAAAGTCACGTGTTGGCAGAGTCGAAAGACTGTCAAAGTGAAACACAAGTGCATATGGACGAACTATCCAGATACAGAAAGGAAACCTGTGTTGGCAAGAACATCCAATGAGAAATAATGAACTTTATCAAGTGCAAAGGGTTATGGGTTGTGTGACATGTGATGTGGACCGTGTGGTCCAACAACTGCGCCAAGATCAAGTAACCCCTACTTGGAGCGAACCAAGGAAAGTCAAGAGGCTGAAGCAGTTTTTCCGAACAGGTGTTGAAGTGACAGAAGGAAAATGCAAGTGCAGTATTGAACGCCTGAAATGCTAACAAGTGGAGTTGACATCAGTACTGCGAATTAAGCAAGTTGAATTGACTGAATTTGAAGCCAGGAGAGCTGCCTTCTTGGGGAAGGGACCCCCAAAATGTTGGAACCGTGTTGAACTTGTGGAAGGGATCCCAAGCCCTTTTGGGAATTGTGTTGAACTTGGGGAAGCGGAAGCTGAGAACAAACCAGGAGCTAAAAGAAGCTTGGAGCCTTATTTTGAACACAGTTTATTTGGTTGCTGACATCCCTACACATTCTATGTCTTTAATTGGGAGGGCAAGTATAGGTTTTGGACACAGACAGACTTGAGTTGATGTTTATGGAAATCCCACCTTAGCATAGGCCTTAATCCATCCTGACAATCAAGAAATAAACCATTTATTTTAGAAAAAGTGAATCTGTTGTCTGTGTCTTACTTCATGATGCCTTCAGAGTCATCCAGGGACACCCTCGACCATCTTGCAGAAATTACAGGAAGGAGAGGATCCAGCTTTTTAAAAACTAATTTTGAGAGGATTGCCTTCAACGCTCAGTGGCCCCCAGAAAGATGGTGTCAATACGCAGACGCTCTACTCACCGGACCTATGCAAAGAGCCCATCAGGCCGCCAACCCCAGAGGTGATATGCCTTATGCAGATATTAAAAGCCATATTAGAGACACTAGGATTGGATGAGGAGACAGACAAAAGTTCCATGAGAACCGGAGAAACTCCAAGACAGCTATACTAATGTGTTAAGGACATGGCCGAAAAGTGGCTACAGCCAGCAACCAACCCTTCTGCAGCAATCATGGAGAGAATCATCCTAGAAAATTTCCTCAAGACCCTACCAACCTAGATACAACCCTGGGTTTACATCATCGCACCAGCTTGGCCGAAGCTATGAATATATCTGCAGCATATCAAAAAGCGGGTTACAATCGGTACCCAAGTCCATTGCCTTTCCCAAAAAACAGTGACTCCCTCAGGAGTCCAAGGCATAAGACCCACCCAACCACTGGTGCCCAGGTGGGGTAATACCCAAGAATGGACCATTCAGAACAAAGTTCGAGGTCCAGGACCTGAGAATTTCCAGAGACAAACTCAGTGCTTTTCGATTGTGGCAAACGGGGCAACAATGCCGTTTTTGTCCAACCAGGAATATGCCAGAACCCATGGAAATAGGAACCATGCAAGGCCACACAAGAAACAGACCAAGATATCTATAAACTGTCGATGTGCACATCAACTGAGTCACGACCTATGGAATGTTCAACAGCGGCAATCAACAAACGGGAGTCGCACCCAGTGCAAGTATCGAGGCTAAACATACCCTCTCCCCTATAAGGATAATATACATCCATGGTAATGTAAAACCCTATCCATCTAAATACATATGGGTCGACATTAATAACAACAAACAGGGTATTTGGGCCACCATCCTGCCATCCCTACCTGCTCCCGTGGTTTTGGGAACCGACCTTCCACAATTTCAAGACTTGATTGAAGGCAATAGTGGGAGTTGGTTACAGGAAGCGATGTTCCCACAAGAAGGACTATAGAACATTTCTATAAGGAAAGAGAACACCCGTAAAGAAGCACGTATAGAGAAAACCCTAAGGAGGAGCATGTTACAAACCCGATCGTAGATTGGAACCTGGAGGGTCAGTTACCCTCACTCAGGTCAGACGTGTTGACAGACACCCTAAAGGTCGCATGAGAGAAAGCAGAACAAAATGGTGAGCCAGAAGACAAGAGGCTCCCATGATTCCAACAGAGGAGAGGGTTGTACTACCTTTTATATTTGGACTAGACTGGAGTTGAGAGAGAACAATTGTTGGTGCCTAAATACTACGTCTAGCCCATGACCACTCTGGCGGAGGCCATCTAGCTGCCGGAAAAACACAAAAGAATATGACTAAGTGCTTCTTTTGGCCCATCATATACAGGGAGGTTGCACACTAATATTTAGCATGTCCGATGTGTCAAACAACCAGTGCTTACGCTCCTCCCACGGCCTCATTACAGAAGATGCTTCTAATCACTGTCCGCTGCAAAAGGATAGGAAAGGATCTAATGGGGCCCCTGGAATCAGCAGGTTGAGGCTATAGGTACATTTTGGTTCTTGTGGACTACGCGACCCATTATCCTAAAGCTATTCCACTATGCGGAACAGCCAGACAGATCTGCGATCAACTAATAACCTATTTTACGAGGATGGGCATACCAAGCGACATACCAAGCGAAATCCTAACAGACTAGGGGACAAACTTTATGTCAAAAGTGATGAAGCAAGTATGCCAACAACTCTAAATCAATAAGATACATATGCCGGTTTATCATCCCTAAACCGAAGGGTTAATAGAATGATACAACAAAAACATAAAATAGATAATGAAAATGTCAATCGGTCCTCAGGGAAAAACCTGGAGCAAACCTTACCATTGATACTAATGGTTCTCAGAGATACTCCTCCGGTTTTCACCATACAAGCTGCTCTTTGGTAGACAAACTACAATCCTCCCAGACTTGGTACAAGAAGAATGGAAAAAGGCAGAACAGCCACTGATTGAGTATGTAGCATAACTGAAGGAAGGAATACAGCTACTGAGGGACCTAGCCAAACACAACTTGGGTCAAGCCCAACGGATACAAGAAACACAATACAACAGAAGAACATGACTGAGAACCTTCCAGCTGGGAGACAGAGTACTAGTGTTGATTCCTACAAGCAATAAAAAAATGGTAGCCTGGGGTAGAGGACCATATCAAATACAGAAATGCCTAGGACCAGTGAATTACCTCGAGGCTCAACCAAATAGGAGAGAATAAGAAAATGACCACGTTAATTTACTGAAGGAATAGAAAGAACCGGTGACCACGATGGTTCAAATGACCAGGTAGCAGAGCAAACCAGTGGAAATGTTCCCCACAATGACACTGCTGGCTTCTGAGATGTTATGTGGGGAACCCAGATCACCACAGAACAGAAGATCGAGGCGATGACATGACTGAAAGCACATCAGCATGTTTTTTTCAATGATTCCAGTTCGAACATCTCCGAATGAACATGCCATAGATATGGAGCCAGAGAAGATAGTGTGTTTGAGGCCATATCGTATTCCAGAAGCAAAGAGGAACATGGTGATGGACAAGATAAAAGAAATGCTGAAGCTGGATATCATCAAACCCTAGTCCCTGGTGCTCCCTATCATATTGATTCTGAAACCAGATGGTTCTAAAAGGTTTTGTGTGGACTTTAGGCAACTGAACAAAATATCGCTATGCAAATCCTATCCAATGCCAAGAGTGGATGAACTTGTTGAAAAGCTTGGTACGGCCAAGTATCTCAGTACTGTTGACTTGATAAAAGGCTATTGGCAAATACCCCTTAGAGAACAAGGCAAGGAAAAAAAACGCCTTTGCCATTCCTAATGGGTTACATCATTTTAAGTTACTTTCTTTTGGTCTCCATGGGGCTCCCACTACCTTCCAACGACTAACGGATGCCATCTTGCAACCACATGAGGAATATCCATTAACTGTATGACATTGTTGTGTTTAGTGCAATATAGGATGAGCACCTAAACCACCTAACAATTGTGATCGACAGTCTGGAAAAAAAACAAGTCTGCGCATAAAACCCATGAAGACGGTGTTATGCAGAATACAGACAAGATATTTGGGTTATACAGTGGGAGGAGGAGAGATCCAACCCCAGGTGGACAAGGTAGAAGTCATATAGAATATAGAATTTCTTAAGAATAAGAGGGAAATCTGAGGTTTTCTGGGTTTTGTAGGGTACTATTCATTCCTCTCTTCTCCACAATAACCTACATTTGTGGAATAGATGCCCTGAAATCCTCTTACAAGGGTTATGTTTCGCAGGACAGACATGCAAGAGAGCTTTAGGAAACTGAAGGGGAAAATTGCTAGGAGCCTTGTGTATTGCATTGCCCTCAGTTCAAGCATCCTTTCTTTCTCCCAAATGACGCCTCATGAAGTGGGCTGGGTGCAGTCTTATCCGAGGATTTGAAAACAAACCCAACCCAGTTTGTTTCATCAGACGAAAACGTCTACCTCATGAGGTCACCTATTCAACAGTGAAGAAAGTGTATGGCCATCAAATGGGCTGTTGAGTCCCTCCGTTGTTCACAGACCATACACCATTACAATGGTTGTCGATTAACAAGGACAACAACCCCAGGGTCGATACAATGGTTACTGGCACTATAGCTATAAACCTCTGTCATCGCCTGGTTGCCTTCCAAGTCATTGCGGACTATCTCTCTCGTTCTAGTGCCATGCCTGATCTGCCTGGAGTTGGTGTGGGGATGTGTGAGGATGAGAGGGCCCTGGGGTGGGGGGGGGGTAGGATGATAGTAGCAATGGGTCTCATCTGTATTGCCCAGGACGACAAGCTGGGAGATGCCGCAGTGCGTGGCAGCAACACTGGGCTTCTTTCTGTGAAGCCTGGAACCAAAGGAGCAGCCTGATACAGAAAGCAACTGAAACCGCCCTGAATGCCAATCGGGCCAAGGATTCATGGCAGAGAGCAGCTGAGGGGAACACTGAAGCCAAGGAAAGCATGGCGCCAGTCATGACTGGACCCTTTTGGAGGAGCATGCCTACCCGGAGGAATAGGGTTGGAAGAAATGGCAACCCAGACGTTAGAGGGGTGAGAAGGAGTTGCAAAACAACAGAAACCTAGGACTGGTCAGGATATCCTGTGGGGTGATTGGTGCAATAGTCAAGCACCTAGTATAAATGAAGACGGCACTGGAACTCTGTGTGACTCACCATCTATCTGTTGTAGGTGGATAGCTGGCACAGAGAGGGATAGCCACTGGTGTGGGCTAATCCAAGTGGAGATGCACAGACGTACCCAAGTGGAGCGCTCGCCGTTTCCATACAAGGGACCGATACAGACGAAGACCGCCATGGTGAAATAACCAGTGATTTGTTGCCTGTTTGGGTTGACAGATTTCCCAATAAAGAGTGTGGACACCACAACCCTAGGTCCTGTGGTCTCTGCCCTACAGGCTGCAACAACTAGCAGGACCACTGTCTGCAGCCTAGTACCATACTCAAACATGAGGATCTGCCTCAATTTATTTTGTTCTTCCTGCCAGTGGAGCCACTCCCGCGCTTTTACTGGACTACCAGTTTTCTGTTTCTATCCTTTTACCTCTCTTTTAACCAGTCAATAAGGGGATACGAGGTGCACAAGCATGTGCTTTTCCATGGCAGACAATACCAGGGATCCAGATCCTTCCCAACTGTCAGACATGGCTCTCTTCACTCCTGCCCAAATGGTCTCACACCTTGCACTCTACCACCACCAAAAGGAGGCTGCACTGCTAGTGGTGGTAAAGAAGCCAGGCACAGGACTTCAGGAAGGGGTTTACGCTGGCTCAGAGTCAGAGGGTATGGGGGCCGCTTGCTGAAATGTGATCAGCGAGAGAGACTGGTACGACATTTGACACTCCCTTGTCATGCAGTCATTGCTAGGTGAGGGTGCTGCAGTAGCCACATCTGTGGCGTGTGATGTGCTCCCACACACATTTTGTCCACTGCCATATCTTGCAGTTCTTGATAACAGAAGTGCCCAACGTACTCTTGTTTAGGTTAACCAGCTGAACTATAATCTTGCACAGGTATCATGTTACACTGCCTGCCTCCTCTCTGACAGCCCCAAGCTCTGGCAAGCTGAAGCAGTCCCATACCCATGACAAGATGGGCAATCAGGACATGGATGGGCTAGTCTTCTGGCACCTTCACTCTCTTAAGGAAAGCCTCATCTTGCTTTACTGCCTCCACAAAGGTACAGGAGTCTCAGCCTGTTCCTGAGCTTTCTGTTGGGGGTGGGGCAGAGTGGTCATTGATGGTATACTGCATCTCCACCACCTGATGCTCTCCCTCAGCCAGTCTTTCCCGTCTCTCTGCCTATATTTCCCTGCTGCTGCTGGGACACCACCTCCTCCCTGCAAACGCCCATGTTCTGCTGCCGACAAAACCTCAGTGGTAGCCGCATTCCACAACTTCAGCCACTGATGCTGCACAAGGTCCCCATGCCCGACATGGAACCCTCCAAAGGAACAGACTCTTTAACCTTGCCCGTCCCATGTGCCCAGGGGTGGAGTGGCCCATAGGGAGCTCTGGAGATTTCCTGATAGGCCTCTGCACCCTGGGCCTCTCGTGTCATATTTCCAAATTTTCTCATAGGAAAAGCATTGGGCTTGCTGAAAATGTGTAATATGGGGCCACTTTTGGTTCACAGTCCAATCCTGCATGTGCCACAAACTCTGTCTGCCCCTTCTAAAACTCCCACCTGCCTCTCATGGCGGACTACCTCTACCTCAAATTCCTCCACCCTGACAAAGTTCCCCCAAAACAAAAGGACATATTACCCAAGGTATCAATGTGCAAAAGACAAAAACACAAAACAAGCAACAAAGAAAGGGATTCAAGTAAGACTGGAAGGAGATTGAAGGAGTCCTCGGAAAAAACACACACACAACACGAATAAAGGAGCAGTGGAAGTACATGACAATTTTTTAATTTTCTTTTTATAAGTGAGTAAATATAGAAAAGGGAAGGTAAGGAAGATTACACGGGGGCCTTAACAGCACGAAAACCAATCAATGGGGATACAAGGATAAACAAATATCAAGAACTAAACAACCAACTATAAACTGACAAAAAGGTTCAAACAAGGATAAACACACACTTATTCAACTCCTCCAAAACTCGATAATTATCCAAAACTCACCAAATGCACTCACAATTCATCCAAAACCACGGTTTGTAAGTGTGTCCTGTCTTCTACCATCTTGACAGCCAAGTAACCACAGAAAGGAATAAGAAAGCAAGCTGTGATTTATAAAGGGTCTCAAACTGGTTTTAATTGCCTCAAGACAACCTTATTGGTTAGCTGCTCTGACTATCCTCTCAGGACTCAGACTCACAATTGATTGCAGGGCTCTAACTCAATCTTGAGACCCGACGTGAGAATTGACACTTGGTAATAACCAAAGGAATCCCATTGGGTGGGTCAAACCCACCTGGAAATGTTAGACTGCCTCGTAGATCAGGTTTTTGGGGAGGGGATGTTCAGCCTCACCTAGCACCGACATCAGCAGTCAACAGTCTGTGCACAAGAGACATCAGCATTAACTCTTCTTTCCAGACAAAAGCCAGTTGGATAAAGGTCAAAGAGATACTAGCATTTGTAGGAGTTGGCTAGGTATTGCAATTTGTAGAGTATCAGTGGGATCTGAGGAGAGCAAGGCACCAATGATCTAGGAAAGCTTACTTTTCAGCTTCCCTTCCCCAAGAGCAAAACATTTCCACAAATCCCTGGTGTTCCCTTACCCAAGTTCAACAAAACAGTTTCACAGAAAGGGGTTTCATGATTCCATCCTCAAGACAACATCAAAGTTCATCGAGTCTTAGAATTCCCTTCCCCAAGACTTCAACTTGCCAACCTCTGCTTGACCTCTGTCTCTCAAAGTTCAAAACAAGATTATTTATCCTTCGGGATAAGCTTAATAACGATTTAAACCTATTCTTTCATGGTTTGGTTAGACAAGGTCTTTGGCTTCCGAAGTTGAGGGTTCCCTTCTCTAGGGGCAGTTGTCAGACCACACGGTCCACCCATTCCAGGTCACGCAACCAGCAACCTCAGGCCTTTTTACCCACAAAGTTTCTTCTGCTTTTGTTGCTATGTTGATGCTTCCACTCACTTGGCCTCTCCTTGTCAGCCCTTTGGCTTTGCGACAGTGTTACCAATCCTTGGCCTAACACACTGTGTTCAATTACAAAGTTCACTTAGTGGTTTATTCACCCCTTTCCACCTTGCTCTTATGCTCGCTCACAATCTTTCATTCTTACTTTCTTGCTGCTTTACTCGGCTTTTACAAAACAATGGTTTTAGTTAATATGCATTTCTCATGTGTTATAACTTTGCTCATAAAGGTTTTCATTCAGTGCGGTATTCAATACTTGTTCCATTTGCTTTGTCATTTCTATTTCACCCAACCCATGGCCCCAGGTTCATTTCATACAGTTTCACTTGTTCAGGGGTTGCCTTTCATTCCCCAAAGCCCCCAGGAGCACAACAGTACGAGTGACTTTCCTTCTTCACTCACAGGTCTTGAGCGTTCCTTCTGGGCAGCTGCGATGCCTGTATTCAGCCTCACTCAGTGATTTCCTTTTGATTGTGAGCTCTGCTCAATCTCCTGTGGCTCTTTGGTTCTCATTGTCAGCTCTGCTTCCGTGGACGCTGGCAGCTACCTTCCTTCTCTGGATGCAACTTCGGCTGCAGTGCTTCGATCACAGAGGCTCCCAAACTTGTGGCTCTTTCATGGCCCGCCTACTCCTGGGCACCACAGGTTCGTTGGGTCTTCTGCTGGTGTCTTAGCTCTGTTGCAGGACCCACCACGGCTGCGTTCTTCCAAATTGGACTTCCTGCTGGACTCTCCCACAAAGGCCTCCCTGTTGGTCTTTGTGTTGCTTGTTTCCTCCCTTTGTATACACCTGCAACACCTTGACAGGTTGCAGGTGTGAGTCCTCAATTAGAATTGCCTGACTGCAATTATAATGACATGCCTTGCCTGACCTTCACAATACTTGCAAGCATTTTCTTCTTCCCAATACTAGAGTGGTGAAATAGGTTGCTAGCCTTCAATACTCCAGGTCGCCTCTTCCTCGTCCCAGTACTGCAGTAGGTTGAATGAGCAAGATTGGGGGAAATGTAGTACAATAGCCCATAAAGGGTGGGGGGGTTAGGTTGGCTTTCAAAGGGAAGAGGGGGATACCATGTCTTGCCTGGGGGTACCCTGTTCCCAATTCCAAAGGACCTTATACCCAGATGATCCTCCCTCCCCGCTCCACTCCCAGGGTTGGGATCCAAGAGAAATGCCCTTTCCCTGGTCACCCTCAGGTTTCTCACATTACCAAGCCAACCGCCCCTCCCCCCCCCCCACACACACAAAATTGGACACTGTACAATACGAACCATAATCATTGTTCCAGGGCAACCCTGCATTGAGAAAAAGGGTGGGGTTTAATGGGCTATATCAAACATTTGTTGACTTAAATTATCGCTGGGCAGGAAGTACAGGGCCAGATAACCAACCAGAGGACAGGAAGGGGGGTTAAAAGATGCCAGTAAACAGAAACGTGTTTGTTGTGTAGGTGAGGATGGAGGAGTTGGTGGTGGACCAAGAGACCAGCAGGAGGAAGGATGGTGGATTGGAGTGTAGAGGCATTTCAGAGAAAAGAAGTTTAATTGTTGGACTACTCTCACATGGGTATTCTGCATTTTATTTTAGATGTAGAACATCAGCGCCATCTTGGAGTCTCGCTAGTAGCTATTCTCAGATCTTCATGGTGTTGTGGCCCCCCATGCTGGTAGTGTACTGCTGTGGCTTCACTGCTTAACTGCACAGTTGCAGTTGTTCAACTTTGTTTCTCCTCTAGGTACAAGTTAGAGACATGTTCCTATTATAGTCCATTTACTCTGTGTGACCGCAAGTGTATGCAGTCCATTACATTGCAGACATCTACCTTTTTCCCAAAACGGTGTCTGCATGGCCTGTAGAGGTGCCAAAGCTATACTCTACTCTCAGTTGTGATTTGAAACCGTGGTTTGGAGGTTTAATATCACATCTTCGAGGAGGTAGCAAGCCTGCAGGATTATATTACATTACATCATTTATATAGCGCACTGTGGACCTTTGGGCATAAAGGCACTGACAATAACATGAACAATGTGCAAGACATAACAATACTTTCTCCATATTGGCTTCTAGCGAAGCGGTCCGGGAAATGTATGTGTAGGTATGTTTTTAGGTCTTTCTTGGGAGTCTCAATGAGAGAGGTAGTTGATTCCATAATTTAGGAGCAACAAGGTGAAATGCTCCTTTCTCGGCCTTTGAAGTTCTACTCCTGGGTATTGGGAGTAAATTCGGACCGGATGATCTTAATTCTCGACCACAAACTTTTTCCCCTAATGACGTTCTGTAGGTAGTGTGGCTTATTGCCTTGTATGCATTTAAAAGTGATTGTCAGGATCCTGTACTTAATGCGAGCTTCCACCGGCAGCCAATGGAGAGACCGTCTAGCCTCTGTAACATGGTCTCTGAGTCAGTCCCAGGACTACTCTGACTGCCCTATTCTGCATTATCTGTAGTCTTTGGACGTCTCCTTTTTTTAGACCTACTAATAAACTACCACAATAGTGTATTTTTGCACCAATTATGACTCTTGCAATTGTTTCAGAATTTGCCTGTGAAATGAGCGGCCCGAGGTGGTGGAGCAATTTGATGTAATATGCTGAAGCCGAGATTACACTAGTGACATGATTTGTCATAGACAACGATTGATCTAATGTCACTCCTAGGATTTTAAGTTTTGTTACTGGATTAATATGGTGCGATCCCAGCCTAAAAGATTGACATTTTCTATCGAGCTTGCTGATGGCGCCAGAACTTCCTATGATCATCAGTTATGTTTTGCTTTTATTTAGCACTAGGTTGTTATTGAGCATCCAAATTTCAATTAGGTTAAAAACTCTGTTTAACTCCGCCTCATCTCGTGAGTGGCAGCCGGAGAGTAGGACAACACATTGTATGTCGTCGGCATAGAGCATATGATCCCCTCAGCCTCTAATTGGGCAAAGAAGGGTACCATAAACATATTGTATATACTAGGGGAAGTGCAAGCACCCTGTGGAACCCCAAAGAGAACCGGGATGGGGGAGGCTTCTGCAATATCTGAGCAGACTCTGCTAGGTCTGTTCTCCAGGAACGACGTTTCCATGAGACGGCCAGGGGTGAGAAGTTAGCCATCTCCGATAGTCTGGCTTTCAGTATATGGTGGTCGATCAAGTTGAAAGCCGAAGACTGATCAATAGATACTGAGAGAGAGAGAGAGAGAGAGAGAGAGAGAGAGAGAGAGAGAGAGAGAGAGAGAGAGAGAGAGAGAGAGAGAGAGAGAGAGAGAGATTTTATCCATACAATCTAAGAGTTTGAACTTAATGTCAAGAAGTGAGGTCTCTGTTCCAAAACTCCTCCTGAAGACGGATTGGTGTGCATTCAGAATGGGATATTTGTTAATATGTTCTGAGATCTGTATATAAGCAACCTTATCCATAATATTTCATCAGAAAGGTGTGTTTGAGATTGGGCAGTAGTTCAGAGGATTTTAATTATCCAAGCCTGATTATTTAAGGATAGGAGTTACCAAAGATTGCTTCAGGTTATCTTGGTACCTTACCTTCTCTTTATCACACTACATCCACCCTCCTGGTGGAACATAGTCACTAGCGGCTCACCTCTTCACATACAATGATGGGGGAGCTCAGTCAAATCACCACAGGACACACCAAAACATCCAAACATTGTGCAAATTTGGCGATTCAAATTGTTCAGAACATTGTCAGTGTTCAGGCAAAGCGTTTTGGGTAAATCAATGTAGGTTAATATAAACGGGGCATGGATGTTCCAATTTCCGGATCAGTCTTGTTAGGACGATGCAGGCGGCTGCTAGGGCAGATGAGGGAATAGGCTTTACTTAAGGGAGAGTTCAAAAATGTATTAGATTGAGTTCAGGGAGATGACGAAAGATAAAATAGGCAGGATTTCAGGAACTCAGAAAATTAAAGTAGGTTTTAGATGGGGAGGAAAGAAAGGAAAATTAAATAGGATAAGCCATCTTGTTGTCACTAATACTGGCTACTATACCTCAGCAGTGACTCACTAAAAACTTAAAAGCTGGTGACATTTCTTGTCACTCTGAGGAGAATAACATTAAAATTGTTTATAGGTAGTATAAGGGTGCAGAAGTACGAGTCTAACACAATGGTGGCATGTTTGTTGGCAAAGACTTTTATTAAAAGTAAAGCAAAGGAAAACCTATGTGGCCCTAATTCTAAGAAGGGCTGCCCAACCTCAACAAAAAGACTGAGGTGCGTGCACTGCCTAGAAGTGTCTGTTGGCTGGAGGAGATGTTGCCTGATCGGTATTGTGACCCGTGGAAAAACTTTATAATAGTGCTACTGTGGCAGACCTTACAAGAACTTTAGACAATATTTCTAGCTGTTGGACTTTACTTTGCTCATTGCCAGCATTAGAAATTGCCTAATACGTCCCATTTTCTTATTTTTCTTTTACTAATTATGCACCGCCCCCAAAATTCAAACTTCCTACTTAACTAGGTGTGTGCGCGCCCAAGCGCATGTGTGCACTGCAGAAGTGCCTAGAAGTGTCTGTTGGCTGTTAGTTGTTCGGGGTGAGGGGCAAGGGATATGATTTGTTGCGCA
Source organism: Ambystoma mexicanum (assembly GCF_040938575.1). Lineage (NCBI taxonomy): Eukaryota > Metazoa > Chordata > Amphibia > Caudata > Ambystomatidae > Ambystoma > Ambystoma mexicanum. Next base: position 671,971,417 of record NC_090936.1, read on the forward strand.
GAGACGCGCGTGGGCTTGAAGTACTAGGTAACCCAAACTGTATTTTGGGCGAAAAGCACTTTCTCATACGTCCAGGTCTATTGTTTTTCCTCGTCTTCCTTGAATACTGTCTGTAACATTTAAATGACGTAGCGTACTGCTACACCGTCTGTCTTGTCAGTACTGTTCTCTCGGTACGCAAACAGTTCAAATTGACAATAATATCAGACGCATTGTGTTAATTATTAGCGCTATACCCTCTGATGGTGAGACCTCTTTATATGGGACCTTGTAAACTGTGAAAACTGAACTTTGCAGTGTGAATTTGTTCGACTGCATGCCATCTCCTCTTCAGTACTGTTGTGATAACCCGTGGTGCGTGAGGGCATGAGTGGGACTCTGCTGATGCGTGTCTGATTGTGTGACAAGCCCTTTATTGGCGATTGCTTTAGATTGTACTCACACATCTCCGGACAGTTTGAGACTTGGTGGAGCTTAGACTTGGAAAGCATTTGCATTGCAAGAGCGTTATAGTTTAGTGCAATGTGGATTTGAGAGAAAGGGTTGTGCATGGTGGTAGTAATTAACTGGCGATACGTCAGTAAGGCAGCTTAACACCATTTTACTTCGTGTTCACTGATATTTTACTGATGCCGGGGAAAGCACAGAGTCGCTCAAAGGCGTGGCGTGCCGCAGTAAAAAACTAACGGCCTGCGCTCATGCAAACACACGAAGGAGAACACTTCCATTATTGAAGGTATTGGGAAGCCAGTATTGGATGACCAAGCACAGGGGGCTCGGAAGGGTCCTCCTGATGCATACTTCCTGTCAAAAACCCCTGTTGTTTCCAACATTCCACTTCTGCCTGAAAATAAGGCATTGCTTGAACATATGAACTCCACCCCTCTGGACCTGGATAATGAATCACTCCTACAGTTGTGCTATGCATTGCAAAATAGCGCACTGCCAGGGGCTTCATATTTTGAGCTACGGGACTCGTGCCCCTCGGTGGTCACGGCTGTGAGCCAGATGGACGCAAATGCTGGCCCCTTCCTGGATACAGAAGTTTCTGGTCTAGGGGTGGGAGGGCAGAGTTTATTAGCTCCCTCTCCACAACCCTCCTTGGGCCCTATGACTTCCCATTTTGTAATCACTGGCCTAGTCTTTCCAACCTCATTACTATCTCCAAGAGCATCATGCACACAGAGGCTTATAGGCCAGTCCAAACCTGCTATATGAGACTAAGGTCAATTCTGATTCCGATCCAGATAATTATAGCACCCATGATACCACTGCCCCCCATCCCCCACAAAGTAATGGCATATTGCATTTTGCTGTCAAAATACTCCTAAAACTTTGCGGGGCAATGCATGAAGATGTGAAAAAGCAGGGATCAGTTATAGCTGCCATGCATGAATTATCTAATGGCCAGAGGTTTCCTGGGGCTCAGCCACCGTCAGGACCTTTGTGTGAAAATAGGCTCCCTTTAGGTGGACCTCTGCCCGAATACCTGTGTCTGCTTTACCCCCTCTGCAAGAGCAGGCACAGCTTCAGAGGCCTCAGTCTCTTCCTACGCCGGAGACATCTGCTGGGGGACCACCTGTCTTCACTAGTTTCTCTTCATCCTCTTCCTGCACCCTCTTGTCATCAGCCTTTGGACAGCCCAACAACCCTGTTGCAGCCTCTACTTCCTCCACCTCTAGACTAATTTGTTTCAGCTATTGTCGAGCAAACACTTTAGTGGAGCCACAACTATAATGGCTTCTTCTACATCTAGTCAAGTGTTACCCACCAGAGCTCCTCCGTCATATCCAACACATCAGGAATAATGACTCGCTGCACCGGCCCAGCCTCCTCAATTTCCACCTTTGAAGGTCTGCTTCTGTGGCATTCTCCCACTCTAGCAGTAGCAAACCCTCCACTGTTAGCCGTGCCTCATCTCTTCCTAAGCCACCCTCCAATGACTCTCCCATTACTGGCACACCATCAGTTGGTTGATAGATAGCCAACCAGTTATTTGGCACCTACAAAGTCCATAACCACAAGAGGCATGCCATGTTCCTCCAAGATCTCCACCAGAGAAATAGCATCCGGGTCCAAATTAGACATCAAACTCCTCTTTCTCCTGAAACTCTCTCCCCTCCAAATACATGCCCTGCTTCATGATTTCAATTCCCTTCTTAATAAGGGCTAACACTAGACAATAACACCAAATACAAGTGAGTGAGTAGAGCAAACAAAAGAAGGTGACTAAAATAGTAAGTATTCTCTGATTCATACACAAAAGGGAAACTTTTTTAGGTTTCCCAAAAATGCAGGATACCACAAAGGATACATTTTCTTAATTGTTTTTCTTTTTCTGGGGTTAAAGTCAAGGTAAGGGGAACCAGTAGAAGAAGTCAGACTAATAGACAAACAAGCAGCCAAAGGGGAACACAAAAGGTGAAGTGGCTTTTATTTTGCGTTTTAAAGCTTTTTGGGATGACACAAAGGGGAAAAGAAACAGAAGAAAGGATGGAAATCTTTCGGGAATGTTTTTCACTAGGAAAAGTAAGGGAACGATAAAGTGGGGGCTAATAAACGCACAAAAACAAGGGCCAAGTGAAATCAAAAAGTGCACTGATCAAATGCAATAGCGAGAAAGCCCACCAATGCCCCAAAAGCACAAGATTCAGGCTTGTCCTGTACACTCATGAATCTTAACAAAACTCACTAAGATAAAGTGAAAGCCATCTGCTCATTTTTCCAAAGCAAACTGAACATCTCGCAAGATTTGGTGACCCCGATTGGCTTGCCGAATGGTACCATGCAAGCCCAAACCTGTGGGGGGGGGGGGGGGGTGGGCAGCATTACTGACTGCCAGTGGGGACAGCAAATATCCAGGGTGGGTGTAGGTTCACAAGGTCTCAAGTATGAGAAATAAGGAATGCTTACAAGGACTGCCATCAATACCCCTGTCACAAAACATGATGGTGCAGGTTTTCAGATTTATGGTAATTATAAAAGAACATTCCACTCTAGTTTCCAAATGCTAAACTAATTGTATGGGGACTGCCCTTGGCATAAAAGGCAGCCTTACTTGAATTTAGGCTTAAAAGGGTAAAAGCATATCATTCCATAAGGGGGTTTGAGAACGAGTGAAAGGTTATACGCATGCTACCTTCCCTCTGTCATGCCCTGCCTATACAAAGTTTACTATCAGAGGGCTACATTCTTCACTGGAGTTATAACTGTATATCATGCCTTTGGAATCAAGAACATTACTCCTCACTCAACATAAATGTCCCACCGATCGTCAAGGGTGAGGCTGTTTGCATTTGCTAAAGAAAAATGTCATCCATGTTTCATGTGGAAGCCTTTTTGAGACAAGCTTCCTCTGGATTGAGTCCCTATTGCAACCACAATCTCACTGTTGTCGTTGCCAATGTACTGAAAATTCCATGAGCATACATCATCCATTGACACCAAGGCATGCAATGAGAGAGCTTGAAAAACAAGTGATGGGCTGTACATCTAAGGAACCTGTGTGGTGTTCCCTTGAGGTGTTCTGTGGTGAAAGTCTTATTTATGGCTGCTAAACGTGATATTTGTTGTACGGCTTTGCGTTGCCATGCCAGAAGTAATGCACAAACAATTGTCTAGACCAACAATGGTCAAAGTATTCTCAAACAGGGAAAATGAAACGTGTTTCAGTGTCGGACCTAAGGGCTCACAACCAATGTATGTAAACATGCTAATGATGGATCCAAATGTTATTATTACTAGGGCATTAGTTGAGAGCACATGGCAGCTACGGCCCCCAACTTATAGTCTTTGTAGAAGCGTGTCAGCATAATTAGCATCCAGGGCTAGCTCCAACCAATCCAGATGCCCAGAGCACGGGATGAATTCAACAGTAGAATCTTGAGTTCCATTATTGTTGGCTCGTCACCCCTGCTTCCACCCATCACCAAAGAAAGTTTCTCTACCCTTGACCTTTTCTGTTTCTCATCCCCATCTGCCCTTCCGTTCTCTAATTAGGGTGCCTTTGGCCCCATCTGCTGTTCCCATGATGGCTATCTTGTTTGCACGATTGATTGGTGAATAAAGCTTTCTGTGTCCTGCGCAAACCCCTAATCCTTCCGTATCCTAAAAACAGGACTGGAGTGCTAAATGGCAATAATACCTGCCTAGGCAGTGGAAACTGGGTGGTTACATCCTTGTTAAATTATGTAATCAGGCAGCAGGCCTTTCTCCGAAGTGTGTGGCACCATGAAGGGCAATGTTGCTTTTCAGCATATAGGCTTAAATTGTACGTTGCACCTATCCAAAAATGCGTGGAGTATAGTTTAGTATCCCTGGTAAAGATCTGAAGAACATGTGCAAAGAGAAGGGATTGGGGGCAATTTTGTCTGACATGGGATGCTTTCCCTAGACTCTGCCACATCCCCTACCCCTACTCACAATGTTTCTACACAAATGCAGCTTTAGACCTCAGTGCCCCTTCCACAGGAGCTTCTCAATCACCTTTTCTCACTTCTTACTGGATCCAATGCCTGCAAAAGTGAGTGTGTCCTCCCCTCCATTTTAAGCTGGGCCTCTGTAATGATTTTGACTAAAATATATCGCCTATGTGTGCTTTTTACTAAAATATAGCACTTGTGTGCTGTGCACCCAGAGCTATAATGGACATTTGCCTCAGGCCTCAGTGGAAGCTGCACTTGATGCAACTCTTCATTTTATTCCATTGGTAAACATGTTTACAGTGCTGTATAGTGCTCATGTTATTTTGCGATTCTTCAAGGACACGCTGGAGAGAAGCTACACGCATAGACGGCTAAAACAGCCAGGTGCAATCTGGTAATTGGTTGTGTTGTTGTGGAATGTAGTTATTGTTGCTGCTTTCATGAGAAAGGGAAAAGATTTGCCTTTTTGTGTTGCTATGGGTTACTCCGTTTAGGGGCCCATGGGAACTTTTGAATCGGCAGAGACTTGGAAAAAGACGGAACGTTTTGAAAAATGCCATCATGCATTTGCAATGGCCTAAAAAGAGGGGGCGCCCAGACAGTCAGAGAGAAAGCTTTGCTGGTAGATGGATGCATCGAGTCTGGCCCGTTGATATCAAAATATCTCTGCCTGCCTTTGGGGGAGCTTTCCAGTGCAGTACTACTGGTGAGATTAAGTAATTCTTTAACGCTGTGATGTATTCTTTTGTAAACTACTTTATCACTTCTTATTCTTGTTTTATGCATTTATGTATGTTTCTGGTGAATAAATAGGCCATGTAAGAGCTATTTTATAAACTGAGTGCGTGTCTGTGTGAATAACGGTCTCCCAGCGTCGAAGGTTGTTTGCATTTAGTGTACTGGGGAGAAAAATAAGCAATATATAGGTGTGCTTTTTGAAAAAATATGTTGGCACTATGAGCAGGGTGTCTTGTGATGATTAATTCCAGGCATCAAAGGATCTGTGATTGAACGCTGGTAGGCAATTATTATAGTGAAAGTACATTTCTTTTCCTCATAGTGGGGGTTAGGCTGTGTTAATTAGGGTTTTGCGTGTGTGCTTTGTGCGACTGCTTTCAGGCTGCAGTGAATAAGTTATTGTGCACAGACCATTGTAAATTATTGTAAATATGAATACCTTGTTTAAGAGGAGAGGAGGTGTCTTCCACAGGCAGAGATTGACTTAGTGTTACGATTGGGCGGTGGGCCCATATGATGAATTAGTGAAAGAATGGGCATGCAGCACTGGGCTGAGCGACCCGTGTGGAGAAAGTCTGGCCATGACAGTGCCCACAGAAGTAGTGTCATGTTTACATCCGGTTCCAGTGGAGCAGGAAAAGGAATTTGCTGCTCTGGGGAGGTGAGGGTAGATTCTGTTTTATACGTACAGAAAAATGCATCAGAAAAATGTGGAACTGGAGACAGATGTTTTGCGCTTGGAAAAGGAATTAGCAAATTTCACTGATGCAACAATTACAATTGAAAATCTAGCATGACAAAGCACAGAATTATCAGGAAGTTGGATACTGGGGGCCTGTTAGTTGATTCCACAGATTCCCCACGCTTCCTGCCTCTATCCAGTGACACGAATATAAAAAGCATTGTAGGCTGGGCTTCCTCCAGATGTGAATGGCCAAGCTTTGTAGGTATCTCTGTTGCACCTAGCGGTCGAAGGGTGTAACTGCAAATAACCTATTACCATGGATTGACCCACTGAGGACAAGAAGCGGTATACATTGAAGGAGACACTTAAAAAGAAATGTAAACATTTTTTGGAGAAAAAGCTATGAAGGAACCTGTTCATGTAGATGAACCGTTACATATGGGGGTGGTGCCATTGTCAGTGTCAACGAAGAAATATGGTAATAAGAACTGCTCCACCGCATATAAGAGTGTCGTTATGACTTTGTTAGTGGGCATGACTGGGAAGCCAACTGATGAAGTAGTGGATGCTATTCGGCAATAATCGGATCTGGATGAATGGGACAAAGGTGAGGACAGACCTCCAGAGAGAAAGGACATGTTTTGGCATTGTGAAAAGATGGTGTGCCACAGGAGGAGATTGATGGTATTGAAACCAGGGAAATGTAAGAGTTATACAAAAGAAGGTTTGCTGGGAAAGAGCGCTATAAACAAGTTAAGAGACAGGTGGTGACCAAGCAAAAAAGGGACACTTCACCTTCAGCACCTCCCGAGGAGGAGCCAGGAGAAAGGTCTATAAGGACCCTTTCCTAGTCCTAGCCAACATATGCTGATTCACGAAAAGTAGTGAGTGAATATTAGATTGTGGATACACTCATTCCAAATTTGATGTGTGGCCACTTCCTGGAGATTTCAGCTCGTATAAAAGTTGATAGACAACAGCATGTTAATGTTAAGATATTTTAGAAACCTGAAAACACACAAGAGCTCCGAGCTTTGATAAGACACCCGGGCGGACACCTCATTGATTCATGGAAATCCTTCAAGATTTAAAGGCCGACACTTTACCATTACTGGGCTGGGGAAAGGAAACACCCACAGTACAGACAGGAGTGGCAATTTGTTAAAGCAGAAATATCAAGTGTTGATTGTCCCAATATCTGAATATATAATTGGTTGCAACATTTTGGAGGGGTTGACTTTTTGACTAGGAGGAAAAAGGAGCAAGTTACTTACCTGCAACTATTGTTCTCCAGCATGGGTCTGGCATGGATTCACATGCTCCTGAATATTCCCAATCACGCTGGGAATCCTCGGAAAAAGAAAAAACAGTATCACTTTCACTTACAAACTGTATTTCTCCTTTAAACCAATCACTGTCCTCGGAGCCAAACTGCCCCATCCAATGACAGTCCTCTCCCTAAGCCCCTCCTCTGGCAGCCATCTTCAGATTTGGTAAGCACGTAAAGGGGCAGTATGACCAAGAAGAGCCATAGAGGGGACTGAGTGGGGGCTCACATGTGAATCCATGCCAGACCCGTCCTGGAGAACAATAGTAACAGGTAAGTAACTTGTTCCTTCTCCATCATCGGGTCTGGCATGGATTCACATGCTCATGAATAATGAATACATAGCAGTACAACATTACACAACCACGGGAGGTGGCGAGGCTCAACAGAAGCAATCAACTCTTACCTCTGGACCAGGCTCACCTCAGGCAAACAGGTTGCATAGCACTGCTTGGCCGACTCTGCACTCCTCCCTGGAATCCCAGTCGACGCAGTAGAATTTCATGAAGGTGTGCGTGGACCTCTATGTAGCAGCCCTGCAGATTTCCAGCAGGGGCACACCAGACTGGAACGCTCAGAGAGTGGGCTCTCAGAGGGCCGGGCAGCGGTCGGTTCACCAACCGATGACAGTGCATGATGCAGCCAGAGAGCCACCTTGAGATGGAAACCTTGGACAAGGCCTTACCATGGTTCACAGGACCAAACTTCACCAACAATTGAGAAGTCTTCTGAAAACTCTTTGTGCGTGTCACATAGAAATTCAGGGCATGAGCAACGTCCAGCGAGTGCAAGGCCCTTTCAGCCGGTGACTAAGGCTTCAGGAAAAAAACAAGTAACACCAAAGGCTCATTGAGGTGGAATTCCGACTGAACTTTCAGCATAAAAGAGGGGTGCATCCGTAGTACCACCCTCGATTCCTGGAAAGTCAGGTATGGTGAGGAACTTGAGAGGGTGCCTGATGCATGGGCTCAAAAGGACCCCCCCACCCCCATGAGCCTCGTCAGCACCATGTTGGATTCCCACGCCGGGGTAGGAGCATTCACCAGTGGGAAAGATCAAAAAAGTCCTTTAAGGTACTCCTTAACGAGCCAATGAGACCAAATTGAAGCTCTTCCTGTAGACCTGGTGTAGCAGGAGATAGCTGCCAGATATACCTTGATCAAAGCGTGCGCCAGTCCGGCCTTGGCCAAGGATAGGAAGTATAGAAGAATCTGTGAGGCGATGACCCTCAGGGGGTTAAATCCGAGACTGGCACCACATGGCAAAATGCTTCCACTTGTGACCGTAACAATTCAAAGTCGCCGCCACCCTGGCCTTGGCGAGGACCTCCCTGCAGTAGACAGGCAACTCGTATCCTCCAAACTCTATTGCTGCAGGAGCCAAGCCTTCAAGTTCAGCAATCCTGGGTCGTGGTAAAGGATTGCACCTCTTTCTCTGGAGAGTAGATCCACAACCACTGGCAGCTTGACACGGGTCGACGCCGACAGACTGAGAAGGCCTGGATATCAAATCTGCTTCGGCCACTCCAGGGCAAGGAATATTATCCTGCATTGGCACTGTACATCTCTTGTTCAACGGCCAAGCACAAGTCCTGCACCTCCTTGGAGAGAGTTGGGGATCGAGTGCCCTCCTGTTTCCCGATGGAGAACATGGTGGTGGTATTGTCTGAAGATCCTCACCACCTTGCCCTTTAGAGACGGAAGGAACAACTTGAGGGTCAAGAATACTGCCCACAGTTCCAGAAGGTTGACATGGAGGATCCCTCTACTCCAGCAGCCACAGGCCTCCGGCGTGCAAATGTCCGGTGTGGGCTCCCCAGTCTTCCAGGCAAGCATCCGTGGTGACCGTCTCCTGGTATGGAGGGTTTTGAAACCCTGTGCTCCGGGCGATGTTGGAGCGGACACCTTAACACCTTATCCGACGGAACTCTTCATCGAGCGGGATCTTGTCCGTGAAGCTTCCGGACACCTGTATACAGCAAGCCTCCATGAACTCATGAAGAGGTTTCATCTGTAACATGCAAAGCCAGATGAGGTAAATGCAGGACATCATGCCGAGCAACAACTTGATGGTTCGCACTGTGGCTGTCATCGACAACAGCGCTGCACCTTCCATGGAATGGCTGCTAACCTCTCCTCAGGGGCTGACGCAAGGCAGGGCACTGTATCGAGTTTGGCTCCTAGGAACAGCATGTTCTGCCATGGTGTCAAGCAGAACTTTGGATAGTTGATGGCGAATCCTAGTCCCGTCAGTAGCTGGACAGTCGCTTCTGGGTGTCCGATGGCCAAATCTCACTAGGGGGCCCGGATGAGCCAGTCGTCGAGGTACGGGTACAAGTGTATAATCCGTAGACATAGGTGGGCCGTCACCAGTGCCAGGCACTTTGTGAACACTCTGGGGGCCGACTTCAATCCGAAAGGTAGACCCTTGAACTGGTAGTGCTGGCCCTGCACTACAAAACGCAGAAATAGCCTATGTTTCTTGTGAATGGGGACGTGGAAATAAGCATCGACCGAGTCCAGTGATGTCAAAAAGTCTCCTTCCTCCAGTTGGCCCAGCACATGCTGCAATGTGACCATCCTGAACTTTTGGGACTTAAGTATTTGTTGAGACACTGCAGGTCTACAATGGGTTTCCAGCACCCTGTCTTCTTTCTGACCATAAAGTATCTGGAATAGACTCCTCAGCCCCAGAGCCATTGGGGAACTAGCTCTATCGCCCCTTTCCACGGCATGGCCCGCACCTCCTCCAGGAGCTGTGGAATGTGCTGCTCCTGATAGGTAACCAGAGGGATTCGCAGACACCTGCGTTGAAACTCCAGAGTGTATCCCTAGGCAAGAGCGTCCAGCACCCATCTGTCATTGGTGATGATCTTGCACTTGCTGACGAATCTCGTCAGCCGGCCACCCAACAGGGTGCACGCATGGGGGCCCAATGTCTCAGTCGGTTCAGGCCTTTTTTTGGATCCGGCGTCCTGCCCTGCGGGCGACACTGTCCTCTGCAACCTGAGGCCTGGGAACGGCCTCTGTAGGCTTCCTGGCATGTGGATCTGGAAGGCTGGCGGTACGAATAGGAGAAACCCTTGGAAGAAATGTACGACATTCCAATGTATGAGTTAAAAGAGAAGCGCTGCTGTTGGGGAGTGCCCAAGGAACGGGCCGTGCCCGTATCCGCCTTGATGGCCTGGAGGGACTTGACGATCTTACCAAACAAGTTCTTTCTGTCGAAGGGCATGTCCAACACCTTTGCCTGGACTTCCTGCTGAAATTCGTGGCCTTCATCCAACCTGGTTGACAAAGGCAGACACTGTTCCCCATCTGCCGGAACCCTGTTTCAGCGATGTCCAACGCCACTGTAATGGCGTGATCACATGCAACTTCCCCCTCTGGGAAAGAGTGTTAGCCTCCATCTTCTTATCATCTGGAAGTAATTCCAGATTAGGGCCCAGCTTGTACCAAGGCTCCCTGTCGTACCTGGCTAGGATCGCCAGAAGGTTGACAGCCTTGATTGTGGATGCCACAGTGAAAATCACCTTCCTTCCCGTGGCGTACAGCTTCTTCCCCTCAGTCCAGAGGGACCGAAGACGACGAGGTCAGGTTAGCCGACCGTTTCCTCGCGGCTGCCGATACCACCGAACCCAGTGATGGTTGCAACCTCAGGCACTTGGGTGCGGAGTTGGGCACCTGATACTACTTCTCCAGTCTATCCGGTTTGGCTAGAGCCGTGCAAGTGTTCTTCATAAGGGCCAGGCCCTCATCCCACACATTGTCCAGAAGGGGCACCGCCATGACAGTCTTCCACCTGGACTCGCGCCTCTGGTACAAGAAACCCTCCTGCCTGGTTTAATCGGGCACAAGCCCCCCTGTGGGGCTTGAATCAGGGCCTGAGCCGGTTTCCCACCTTCCGGCGTGCCAGCAGACTTTGCCAAAGTCAATGCGCAGTGTCACGCCTTTGGGGCAAGGATGTCTTCTGTGCTGCGGCGGACTATCTTCACAGTATTAGCTCCGTTAGCCATTGTGAGAGCAGCTCCCACCAACTCTATTGTCGACAAAGTCTTTGCCTGTCTGATTGGGCCTGGTTGGGCAGCTCAGGCGCCTTCTCCTCTGTCCGCGGCCTCTCATATTTCTCCCGCAGTTTAGTCGGGGTAAATGATTTCCTTTTTGAGGAGGCGCTCCATTGCCAGCTGGCAAGGGAGGGTGACTTCAATTGCGCCCTATCCACCATGGGACCCAATTCAGCAGCGACGTCAGTGGACCCCGACTTGCGGTTCTTGGGCTTGTCTTGGGCCCTGACGGATGAGGCCTCCCTAAAATGCTTAAAAGACCGCTACTGAGTCCGGCCGGTCCTTGGCGAGGCATGACCCTGCTCAGAGCTCAGCCACGCCACCAATCGACTGTGCTTGTCCTTCATTGTCTTCTTGGAGAACCAGAGGCATATCTCGCAATCCACCTACTTAAAAGTCAGGGTGCAGGCAGTAGAGGCATTGTAGGTGCTTGTCTTCTACAAAACATTCCGTAGCCCGCACTTAGAGGGACCTTCCCTCCTTCGCCTCTGTCATGTCCGGAGGGCGCAAAGTGATTCACAAAGTAACTATCCTCCAAAGTAAAATAGCCTTAAAAAAAGCCTCCCTTAACTCCCTATCGGACCCTAACACCACCATCTTTGACCTCCCCGTTAAGGACACACTACCTGACTCCCCGGCCTGGTTCAACTTCACCAAAACTTCCGTTCGAGGTAGAAAAAGTCATCCTTTCACTCAAGCACTCCAACTGCCAGGGAGACATCTGCCCAGCCCAGCTCATAAAGGATGCGGCAAGAGATCTCGCCCCTTTTATTTCCAAACTCATCAACGCTTCATTTACTTCCGGCAGTATCCCCACTAACCTTAAACAATCCTGGGTGGTCCCGTTGCTCAAAAAGCAAACCCTTGACCCTCTCATACCCACCAAAAACCGTCCCATCACAACAGTACCCTTTCTGTTACAAAAATACTTGACAAGGTCGCCTACCTTCAAATACAAAAATATTTGGAATCCCACAAACTCCTAGGAGCGCGACAATCAGGCTTCCGTCCACAAAACGGCATGGAGACCACCCTTATTGATCTGAAGACACAGATCGATGAGTTAAGAGACAAAAGGAAAACAGCACTCCTCTTACTGCTAGACCTGTCGGCTGCATTCGACCTTGTGGATCATAAGGTCTTATGCAGCCACTTAAGACTCAGCCGCCCACTTCTGCAAAGAGGCCATCCTATGGATTAAGTCCTGCCTGAGTGATAGGATCATGAGGGTCTTCTCCCCTTCTGCAGCGGCAGACCCCGTCCCTATCACATGCAGGATTCCCCAGGGCTCCTGCGTCTCCCCTACACTATACAATATATTCACCAAGCCCCTTTGCGATGATCAGGACCAATTTGGTATCACCTACACCAATTATGCAGATGATGCTCAGATCCTCCTCCCGCTTTCTGGGGATTACGTCAAGGATTTAGCCTTGGTGAATAGGGTATATCTCATCATCCAGGAATGGATGGCAACCTATGGTCTATGCCTGAATGATGATAAAACTGAGCTAATTATCCTGGGAACCCCGACAAACCTCAAGAAATTAGGCCAGAAATACTCAGCCTTTAAAATCAACAGCAAATGTATCAAGGTGGCTAAGGAAGTAAAGACCCTTGGTATCTACCTAGATTCCTCTCTCTCCTTCGCCAAACAAGTGAACTCTATGGCCTCTGCCACCGCCTACACTTGTAAGCTCATTAGAGCTGGCAAACCCTTTCTCTCCGATGACAATTGCATTATTCTGGCCAGAGCGCTCATACGCTCTAGGCTAGATTATTCCAATGCCCTATACATCGGTGCCAATAAATCTATCATCCAGAGGATACAAATCCTCCAAAACAATGCCTTAAGAGCAGCTCTTTGTGTGAACAGAAAATCACATATCTGTGATTAGGCACCAAAATAACTGGCTCAATTTATAACAAAATCCACCTAAAAACTGCATCCCTCACCCATAAAGCGCTGAATAATGCTGCCCCCGCTATCTCATGGACAGATTCCACAGGAGAACATCCACTAGACCCACAAGGCTAACCAACTCCAATTGCCTAACTATACCGAGATTCAAGCTTTCCACGGTAGGGGGGATGCAGTTTCCCTGTCAAAGCAGCCCAACTGTGGAACTCTCTGCCACACACTTTCAGAGAAAACCAACCCTATCTAAATTTTAGACTGAATTAAAATTAACTAGCTCAAGTCTGCGGATCTTTAGGACTCGCTTATGTAGCATCGGCACTTTCTGCATTATAGCTGCATTATGCACATTTTTGCTCTGTATCTGTATGTTGTATATATGTATTCCTTGACTTATCTATTTCCTATACCTGCTTTATTCCTATGCATATCCTGTAATTGGTCTACTCAAGCCTCGTATATTCCTGTAACTGCTGCGCCCTGATACATCTTGTGCGCATTATAAATTATTAAACTAACAAACAAAGTAGGCCCAATGGCCTTCTGGAAACTTCTGATGATCTTTGCCCTTGAGTGGTACTGAAATTAACCGACAACAGATCCCTGCTGTCGGCAGATGGAGAAAAGAGCACACATGCTCTTTCGGAACAAAGAATAGAACCTTTTTCTGTCGAAAACATGAAATAGCTCACAGAGCAAACTCGAAGACTCCCAACACTGAAGCAAGCAGTACAAATCTGAAGATGGCTGCCAGAGGAGGCGCTTAGGGAGGGACTGTCATTGGATGGGGAGAGTATGGCCAGAGGACAGCGATTGGTTTAAAGGAGAAATATGGTGTGTTAGTGAAAGTGAAACTTTTCTTTTAGCGAGGATTCCTAGCCTGCCGATGGGGAATATTCATGAGCATGTGAATCCATGTCAGACCCCATGCTGGAGAAAATATCAGTTTGGAGTGAATGCATTGACATGTACACCAATTACTGTAGGCAAATTGAGTCCGTCCGGTGCACGTGGCTTTGGCGGAAACGCCCACAAAGACTGTATCCAGTTGTTCAAATGGTACAAAAGACCAAAAAAGGCATGTACCATTTGTACGAAATGATACATTCTTTTTGGGCATTTCTGTTGAGAACCATGAGGACCGGTGGTTTGCCTCCCTCATGTTTGGCATTTTCATATTTCCGAGGTTGAGGTGTGTCCCCCGCATAGGAGAATAAAGTTAAAACAAAAAAAGGAAAAAGACCCTGCAGCGCCGGTTCCAAGTGCAGGGAGTCGGCGGCACACAAGGTGTGCCGCCAAAATCAAAAGATAAGTAAGGGGCAGGGGGTATTTGCGTAGTATGTTTGGGGATGCATTTACTTTGGGTTGACAGTCAAGTTAGCTACAGCCTTTTCGACCGCAAACTTTTCCATTACAGGCAAATAACTCAAATACCCTTTGGCCACAAAGCATGCATCTATGAAGAAATACTGCATTCCGGAGGGACAGAAGAACATTTCAGAGACCATTAAGGGATATGTAGAAGCAGGAGTGTTACGTCCTGTTACTACTGCTGAGAATAATCCGATCTGGCGTCTAAAAAAAGGGGATGGGAGCTGGTGAATGACTGTGGATTATAGAGCATTGAACAAACACATTCCCTCCTTTGGTTCCTGCAGCCCCAGACACCATCACATTAATTGAGAATGTACAAAGGTTTGAGGGGACCTGGTATGCAGTGGTAGATTTAGCCAATACATTTTTCTCTGTGCCAATTGCTCAGGAGTGTCGGAAGCAGTTTTCATTTTCTTAGAATGAGCGTCAGTACACCTTCACGAGGGTGCCTATAGGAAACTTGCACAGCCCAACCATTTGTCACTGGCTGGTAGCATAACATTTGGACGAAATACCATGCAAGCATGATATACAGATTTCACATTACATTGATGACATTCTGATCCAAGGAAAGGATTAGCGAAGTGTGCAAAATCAGTTGGAAGCAATCATTGTCGGGTTGAAGAAGGAAGGGTGGGAGATTAACCCTAACAAAATACAAGGGCCAGCTGAAATCATGGTATTTCTGGGAATTCAGTGGCATAAAAACACTGCTATTTGTCTGAACCTGCATTCGGAACAGCCTACACTGATATAATGTAATGTAATGTGTAATATGATGATATGTAATGTAATGTCTCTATATGCAACACATTATGTAAGCTCCCTTTAACTGAGTCGTTCATTCATGTAACAGAACTACAATGCCCCTGGGCTGTTTGTGCACTTTATAAATGCAAAATATTTTTTTTGTTTAAATGGGCATCTAGAGATGCTGCCGAAAGCCTGACAGAAGATACTTGAGTTTACCACACCAGTGAACAAGAAACAAGCTCAGCAGTTCATAGGGCTGTTTGGGTTTTGGAGCCAGCATACACCACATTTCGGGCAAATATTGACACCACTTTACAAAGTGACACGAAAGAAATATGAATTTGAGTGGGGTGAGGAGCAGCAAAGAGCATTTCACTTGGCAAAAGATACTGTGCAGCGTGTGCTTGATTTGTGGCTTTTGAATTCAGGAGAAGTGGAGATTAATGTGTCAGTTCAAGAGAATTGTGCTAACTGGAGCCTGTGGCAAAATCAAGATCAAAAACGGGTTCATTTAGGATTTGGAGTTGCAAATTACCTGAAGCTGGTGATATATACACTCAGTTTGAGAAGCAATTGCTAGCATGCTATTGGACTCTTGTTAATACGGAGCAAATGACAGTGGGTCATGATGTACCGATCAGGTCCGAAATCCCGATTATGTAATGGGTGTTGAGCTTTCCTAAAACACACAGGATAGGACATGCTCAAGAAGCCAGTATTATCAAAGGGAAATGGTATATCCAAGAAAGAGCGAAATTAGGAAAGGGCGGAGTTGCCAAATTACATGAGCAAGTGGTTAGACTGTCACCTATAGACTATATACTGCAGAAAGTGACAGAAGTGCATGAGTCTCCAGTGAAATGTGGAGTACCTTGTGGGGATTTGACAGTAGAAAAGGCAGAACATGCCTGGTTCACCGATGGCTCAGCCCATTATATGTAGGAACTGAGCATTATTGGAAAGCGGCATCATATAATCCCCAAGACAAAGAAAAGATCCTAACCACGACCGGTAAAGAAGAGCAGCCAGTTTGCAGAGCTTTGTGCAGTGTATCAAGCTTTGAAACAAGAAATGCCTAGCCAATATCATTTGTACACAGATTCATAGTCAGTGGCTAATGGGCTATCTACATGGCAAAACAATGGGTGGAACATTAATTCCAAAGAGTTGTGGGAAAAGGAACTAGGGCAAGATATCTGGGAAATGCCATCACAAAGTGAAGTAACATTGTATCATGTGGATGTGCAGTGTACTACTGACTCATTAGAACGCTGGTTTAATTCTGTTGCAGACAAACGCACCAAGATTTCCTCTGTTGAAGCAGAGGCTTCAGAGGCCAATTGTGAGGGTTTGGCTAAGTGGGCTCACCAGAAATGTGGACATATGGGAGAGAAAGCTACTTGCAGGTGGGCACAAGCGGACGGAATAATATCCCTTTAGAAGTAGTGAAATTATTTTGCAGTATCCTGCGTGTCAACATCAGCAACATAGACCCATCCCTCACATTGTCCAAGGCAAATCGGGCCGATCACTTATATCGGTCCTATGCCAATTAGTAAAGGCTGTCAGTATGCATGCACAATTGTGGACACATTTTCCGGATATTTGTTGGAATTACCATGTAAGAGCCACACAACTGAACAATATTAATTGTTATATCAGATTACCTTTTATTACGGCGTGCCCTTGCAAATTCAGAGTTACAATGGCTCACAATTTAAAGGCAAGTTGATTCAGGAATATTGTTAGGAAAAGAACATTGAATGGCTCTATCATGTACCATATCACCCGAAGCATCAGGTATGATTGAAAGAATGAATTGTTTGCTGAAAGAACAGTTGTGGAAGTCAGGCAATGGTAGCCTGACAGACTGATTGTGTGTTTGATGCTGTACACATTTTAAACAGACCATTGACTAAAAATGAAACACCCTTAATGCAAATAGTAACACCTGCATTACAGATGCAAACTCCTTCAGCTGTAGAGACTATTACACTGGGAGATAATGCCAGGCTCTTTAGCTCCATAGTGCGCAACCCCAGCATCTACAGGGGTAGACTTGCATTCTCACCAAGAGATCAGATTAGAACCCAGAGATACAATAGTAATTGAAACTGGGATTGGAATACAAATTCCACCAGAACACATGAGATCGATTGCCCCTAGATCGGGATTAGCATTGAAGGGAATCCAAGTACTTTGAGGTGTGATAGATGCTGATTATCAAGGAGAAATTAAAGTCATTTAATGAACAGTGGAGACCAAATACTGCCCATCCATGCAGAAATCGGGATAGCCCAGCTGATCGTCATACCTGCAAAATTGTCCATTATCAGAAAACGGGAGCCCCCTACAGTGTTATATGCTAGTGGGGACCGTGGTTTTGGCTCATCAGACCACATGGTACCGGGTGTGAAGGTGTGGGTAGAGAAACCAAGTGGCCCACCCATATCGGCAGATTTCATAGCATCCAGCAGGGACCAGGTCGTTTTGGTGATGGAGCCTGGCCAAAAGAAATGATATTATGTGCCAGCATACAAATGCTATTTACGAGAGTGAGTATCAACACTATGGGCCTCATTACGAGTGAGTCGGTCCGGAAATAACGGTGGTGGTAAACCCGGCGCCACCGTTGTTTCCGGACCAGCTGATCTCGAGTTCTGCAGGTGGGAGGTGTCATTCCCGCCAGGTCTGACCTGGCGGGTTTAACACCACCCGCCTGCAGGCGGACGTGGAAACACAGGCACCATTACAAGATGGTGCCGGTGTTTCCACTTCCCCCTTCCCATGGAGTCCCATGGGACTCCATGGGATTGGGGACTTACCGAATTCTACCTCCGGAATTACCGGGTCACCGGGGTTGTAATGCCCCGGTGATTCCGGGAATCACGGAAGCGTAATGGTAATACGAGTCCGGCGGTAACCTGCTGGAATTTCCGGCACGTTTACCGCTGGACTCGTAATGAGGCCCAATGTCTTTTTCCGAATTCTTTTTGTAGAATCTGTGCCTGCCTGGTGTAATTGTGATACTAAATGGACTCCATTTGGAAGGGTCCAACAACACACTGCAACGGACACAATATGTCGTATTTGCGCAGACAACCAATGTGAGTCTGCTGACTGAGATATAATGTGAAGGTCGCCTGATCCTGACACTGATGCACCAGTCCCAGCAGGAACGATGAACCGGATTTGTAAAGCATTGAGAATACTTAAGAAAAGAGCTCAAGAAAACCTGACGCCAGCTAGACAAGAGACAGCACGGCAAAGGCATTCACCAATGATGGCCCAAACCGAGTACATTGGGGTATATCTGGCACCAAGTGTTTTAAACATCTCACATTTTTGTTGGCCTGACTTGCACAATGCCAGAGACTTGCTGACCACATGTCTAGTAGCGGTGCCAACGGCTGCTTCTATTTTGAGAGAGATCTTTGGAATTGTGCACAATGATTCTTTTTTGGAGGATTCTGGTGTGCTGCAATTATTTTCAGTTTATGAATATTGCAGATTCTGCCAAGAAACAAACCAAAAATGGAGAAAACTAACACAGATAGTGACTTACAATATCGCCCAAGGGGATATGAGGACCTGTAACCCTAAAGAGGTTAGCAAATGTCAACAATTGAACATTGCCAAACAGGACTGTGTTTGAAAAGCATGTATGGAAGTACTTCCAAGCACATGCACCAACGTTAACACTACCATGTTATGTAATCATACAATTGCAGCTGCGGGTCATTTAAATCCTGTGAAGCTTCTGCTAGGTTGGCTTTTTTTCATGTGATAACACTACTTACACATACATTCCAGCTAACATTTCTGGAGGACCATGTGCTTTAACACAACTGGTATTAATGATGTTCCCTTTGCAGCCAGCACTACATAGAATAAAAATGATCAGTTTTTGAATCTATAGGGCTATCCCCAGACTGATTCAGATGTACACCAGTCATCAGAAACCAAAGTCTTTGCTCTTGCATATTCATTGGTGGGAATTTGGGATTAGCTGCTGGGGGCTATAAATCATTGATTGAGTTAGCATGCTTAGTAGTGCAAGGGTTAAATAATACCTGTCAAGCCTTAGAAGAAGTGTTTCTAGATAGCCAAGCTATGAGAAAAGCAGCCGTGGAGAATGGAGCTGGTATTATTTGTTATTAACACATAATTTAGGTTGTAATGCATTTGAAGGAATGTGTTGTTTTAGCTTGAGTGACCATTACCAGTCTGTGCAAAACTACATTCAAAATCTGAAGGACTTGACAAAGCAATTAACATATTATCACAATGGGAATTGGTGGGATTGGTTATTTTCTTTGATTCCCGATGTTGGAGGAACTCTGCGTTACGCATTTGCTTGTATTTGTGCGATTGTCATGTTTATAATGTTGTGTTATTGTATTCAATGTATTTCTAGCTTAGTTATGATGTTTCGTCGGTTTCAGAGGCCGATATTAGTGCCACTGAGCTATGGAAGTGAAATGTCCAAGGGTGGATTGTAATGATTCTGACTAAAACATAGCACCTATATGCACTTTTTACCAAAATATAGCTCTTCTGTGCAGTGCACCCAGAGCTATAATAGACTTTTGCTTCAGGCTTCAGTGGAAACTGCACCTGATGCAAACTCTTCATTTTATTCCATTGGCAAACATGCTTTCAGTGCTTATGGTATTTTGCAATGCTTCAAGGACACGCTGGAGAGAAGCTACAAGCTACAAGCATAGATAGCCAAGACTGAACCAGGTGCCGTCTGGTAATTGAGATGTTGCTGTGGAATTTAGTTATTTTTGCTGCTTTCATGAGAAAGGGAACAACTTTGCCTTTTTGGGTTGCTGTGGGTCACTCTGGCTGGGCACCCATGGGAACTTTTGAATCAGCAGGGACTTGGAAAAAGACAGAAAGGTGTACACACTAATCAGCGCACAGATGAAGACTATGGACAGAACATTTACCTTCGCTTCACCCATTAGTGTGCTAAACAAATGTTTTTTGAACATGTTGGCTAAATCTAGAGATATCCCTATAGTCCAATGACCTAGACATTAAAAAGTCAACCTTGAGCACTGAAGTTGAGAGAACTGTTGATAATACTCTGCTCAAATAACTAACCCTCGAGGAAACCGCGCCTCAGAACTCATGTGACACTCCATACATGTTCTATAATTGTTCTGTTTGATTGTATATCACAAAAAATATTTTGTAGGCAATATTTAGATTAACAAGGGGGGTCCTGGGAGTCCCTCTGCCAGACATTAGTCCTGGTTACGAGAGACTTACCCAGAGTCTTTAGCTCACTATCTTTCACAGAGATGAAATACCCCAAACATATCAGTCTTTGTCCTGCCCTGGGGCAGTCCAGCACCGAAATGCTAGGCAATTCTACTCTGAACAAGAGTAACAGAAACCCCAGACCTTGTTAATCTGCATATTCAAGTAATTTTGGGTCTCACCCTAAGTTACTAGGGGAATCCAGACGTGGACCCCTTGCTCACTATTCTTAGAGAGGCACAGATCCACCCTACTGATGAGGTCCAACCAGACCGAAACACGTGTCTGGGGTTTCTGTTGGTAGAGGAGAATTGCCTAGCATTTCGGTGCTGGACTGCCCCAGGGCAGGACAAAGACTGATATGTTTCGGATATTTCTTCTCTGTGAAAGATAGTGAGCTAAAGACTCTGGGTAAGTCTCTCGTAACCAGGACTAATGTCTGGCAGAGGGACTCCCAGGACCCCCCTCGTTAATTTGTAGGAAATATTTAGGCTGAATTTATGCTTATTCCTTCTTTGTACATCGATTGTTTGGCACTAAGAATTTAAAGTGCAACACGGTTATATTTCGTTTTATTTTGGTTACACACTGCATATATGTGTCACTGTAAATTGGTCGCTACACACTTGTACCATATAAATTGTTCTTTTACCGTTCATTCTTCTTTAGTTTGGCAGCCACAGGGTCCGAATGAATAGAGGCATTTGTACAAACTATAGAAACAGACATAGACCGCGACCAATGCAGAGAAATGTGAAGAGCTCCTCAGTAGTCCCCTTGTCTAACATTCAGTGACGATTCAGACAAAGACAAGTCAGGAACAAGTTTATGCCCCCATCAATCTAAGGAGGGCCACATAGAATTTGTAAAATGGGAAAGGGGACAACTTTTTCTTTGTTGGCATATTCATGAGAAAGGGAACAACTTTGCCTTTTTGGGTTGCTGTGGGTCACTCTGGCTGGGCACCCATGGGAACTTTTGAATCAGCAGGGACTTGGAAAAAGACAAAGTTTTGGAAAATGCCATCATGTATTTGCAATGGCTTAAAAAGGGGGGCGCCTGGATAGTCAGACAGAGAAAGCTTTGCTGGTACATGGATGCATTGTGCCAGGCAAGTTGATATCAAGATCTCTCTGCCTGTCTGTAGGGGAGCTTTCCAGTGCAGTGTTTCTAGCGAGATGAATGAATTCTTTAATGCTGTATCAACGGTGATGTCTTTTTTCTATACTTTTATTATTTCTTATTCTTCTTGTTTTTATGCTTTTATGTATGTTTTTGGTAAATAAACAGGCCACATACGAGCTATTTTATAATCTGAGTCTGTGTCTGCGTGAATAATTGTCTTCCAGCGTCCAAGGTTGTGTTTCAGTTAGTGTACTGGGGCAAAAAATAAGCAATATATCTGTGCACTTTTTGGGAAGCAAAACAGCATCCCCCTGCCATTTTTTGCTCTCCCTTTCTTTTTGCTCCTCTGATATCACAGCCTTGGTTATACCTTTCTGCTCATCCCTTGAATGTAGAAATGGATATCTTTTACCATATGGCACTCTGGTCATTTTGGTGGCAGCCATATTTTTTATGTATTTTACTTGTGTATAGTTCATAGAACTTTTACAATATTACATATTAAAATAGTACTTCATACACATATATCATAAAACATTTCTCGTACATGGTTCACAATTCAAAAATGTCCAAGTTCGAAATTCAAGATTCTGAGCCCGAAGCAGACCAAGAGCCAAATCAAGTAGAGATACTAACAAACAAACAAGAGAAAATACGCTTGCCAAGTGAATACCTATGCCACTGCCCTACAGATATTAACCAGAGGGCCAATGCCCATCGAGCACAGAATAAGCAAGGGTATGTATTCCAAGTAAACCTCCCCAACAGTCTAAAAACCTAAAAGTAGAGATTTTATTAAGAACAGTGAGGACTCCACCACGTGTTCACTCAATAAATACATAAATATAAAACAATTGTGGGGGGGAAACGCGTTAATACCCATTCAAATGAGAAACAAGGTCAAGGCACACAGTGCCTCGTTGTGTACCATTTGAGTCACTACCATCCGAGCCCTCAGGCAAGGTTTCATGAACTGTCTTTTCACCACTACCATCAACAAGGCTTTTGGCAGCCATATTTTAGTGGTATTTTCAGATCTGGGTTGCATGTTCACATTCCACATGCATTGCATTCAGAATGCAAACAGGAGTTCCAGTTTGAAAACATAGTACATGAGCCGTCGTCTTCATTTTAGATAGCCTTGTAGCTCACAGCCATTGGCTATACTTTCGGTACAGTAAACATCCAGCTTATGGGCAAGTGGAATAGCTTCCTCTCATTCCAGTGAACACTACAAATATGAAACATGGAGGATACCCATTCAGGAGAACTAATCATATGTAAATGAAGCTTCTATTTCAACACCCTAAATGCTCCTTCTAGAGCGGTGGGTTAAACAGTGACATGGATACCAGTACCTGTCCTTCAGCAGGTGGCTTAGGAGCCTGCAAGCAGCTTCTGCAACATCCGAGGAGTTGGAGTGTTTCTTCATGATTTCCAGCACGTTCATGTGTATCCCTTTGATCAACAGACCTTTTCTGATGTGTGCTACAAAATAAAGTACACACATGATGTGAGCTACTAAATAGTTCACTGACTTGCAGCAGAGTTTAATAAGTTAGACTGACCAATGAACATCGGTTAATGAGGCAACATTTTCATTAATTCTTTGCACAATAATTAAAACGGATCAACAATAGAAACATTTTTAAGCATACTTTACCTTTTAGCAAATTTTGAATTGAGTTGTGCATACTGTGCAAAATTCAAATTAATCCAACATGGATAGCGGCAGTTTGTCACAACATGCACTGAAATCCATTCAAAGTTAATATTTTGATTTTAAATATAGCTATACATAACTACCAAAGCACAAAATGTTACTTTTTTTGTGGTGTACAGAAAGAAACATATTGTAATCTATTAAGTAAAATCAATGCAAATTCTCACTCTCATTGTATGTGAGCCATGTTTTTTTTTCTACAAAATTATTACAAAACTACGTGACTAAAAATTCCCAAGAGCAGAACAAAGGCTTTTAGAATAAGATTCGAACGTGTCTCTCTGGCTTTGTAAAAGATGTTGCCCTTTTCAGAATGTTTCCAAACTCGAAATATGCCCACTAAGCAATACGCCATACCACTTCAAAATTAACGAAAAATAAACAGTGAAATATTTTAAATATGTGGGTGTGATTTAACAAAAGGATTTTCTCATTGTATTCCAACTGCAGAAAGCTATAAAAATGATAACCATCTGGGACTCATTTCCAGACTAAATACTACAGAGGGTGTCAATGGACATCTTGTTTTCTTTGATGTGAAGGCTTCTTTTTCTTCGATAAATGCTAATGTTTCTTGAAGAAGCAACATTTCAGTTGGGAGGCTGCCTGTCTTGAGCAAAATGTTCCAGGTATTTTTCCCAGCACACAGTTATTCTCCTTACTTTCGAGCTCATATAACTCCCCTGGCAGAACCACTCTCTGAAGCTGCCAGTTTCACTTCTGTACGCATCTATGTTTGGCAAGGAGACGTGCATGCATGTCCCTGCTAATTCTTGATTACCACTTAAATGATATATCCCAGGTGTGTCCAACTCCAGGCCGCAAACCTGGCAGTTTTTCAGGTTATCCCTCATTAATATTCATGAGATAAATGAACATAGCTTAGAATGACTGCATGCAAAGTTACCTGATGAATAATAATTAGGGATATCCTGAAAATCGAACATGTTTCCGGCCATCCAGGTAAGGTAGCTTCAATTTCCCATACATTCCCCCTGCCTCCTTACATAATAGAACTGCCAGAAAAAAAAAAAATCACAAAGGGAACACTTCTAAACAGCCCTAAGGACACTTGTAATCTCTGTGAGGGACATACCCTTTGGTCAGGACGGGACACTAGCTGCATGCAAACCTGTGTGGGAGGCAAACCAGCTGTGATTCAGTTGGCAAGAGGAGAGGATCAGCCGCGCTGCGGGTGTGCTGTGTAACCAGATGGACATTAAGTCGGGTGCAGTGCACTGTGCAGTCATTTTACCACACTTGCGACTACTTTCTTTCTCTTCCCTCTTACTGCCATTTCTATTCCCCTCCTTTCTCTTCAGAACATGGCCCCTTGGGTCGGAGCACAAGGTGAGAGAAGGAGCGTGAAGTCAAGCTGGGAGGCATTAGAGCTAGGATGAGGGGGCAGGAAGGGTGAGCTAGTCGAAGAGGCTCTTGAGCTGCCAGTGTTGCCTAATAATCACCAGAAACTAGGGTGTTGGTACTACCTGAGATGCTGCCTAACCTCCCGCTCATGGCACGGGCATGGAGGAGATTACAGTCCTTGATACGCCTAGAAACATGTGTATACAGGCGCATTATAAATGACTTATCATAGCATTGGCAGCATACAAGAACCACACTCACGCTTGTGTTGCGTGTATCACTCGCACTGCCCAGTTTCTGGCGCATGTGCGTTGTTTATTTCCTTCTCCCCTACCCTTACTCTCATAACGTGGTGTGGCCTCCCCCCCTCATCACATCATGCCAAGAGAGTGTAACACCACACGCCACCAAAACTTGCATTTGTAAACAGTGTAGTCGCTTAACAGCTCAGGGGCGCGTGTCTGGATGCCTCAGTCATAACCCGTGCATCCATCCATTTGGACCCATTATATAGCAAGTGCTCATTCTCCCCAGAAATGTGTAGAATGAGTCTTGTTTTGTTTTTTGGCAAAAAAGGCTGCAGATTTATTTTCCACAACATCATAAAAAACACACTGCACAAATTAGAGGCAATAACTCTGAAGATGCGGCGACTGCTCCGTGTCCAACAACCTGCTTCTCCCTTTCCTTCCAAAAGTCCAGTGTAGGCCCAACTCTCCCAACCCTTTGCGCCTGAGCCTCGCCTGCCCATGCAAGTGTTCCTGGGCGGGGAGAGTGCCGCTTCGTTGGGGGAAGCTGAGCCTTTGTTGTTCCCCCCAGACGCCCCTGCCGCTTAGGCTCCCAAGGGGCGCTGGTCTGAGAAGAGCGAAGACCCTTCCGGCTTTCTCCTGGCTCATCCGGAGTCTGTCTCTTGTGCTTAGTCACCCAAACACCGCCACGGCGCAGGTGGGTTACCACCCACCGTGGCTCCCCATTTCCTTCTCTCACATTCCCAGGATTTTGGTGCAGAGATTCCAGTAGAAGAGATCCATCCCCATTGGTGACAAGTGCACCCCATCCTTGAGGTAATACTCTGGGGATTTCAAGTTAATCAGGCCGTGCCTGATCTGTGCGAATCCTCTGCCTCTGCAGAATTTGCCCATTGCACAATTCAACTTCCTCCTGGATTTTTCCATGGCTGCTTGATTCTCCGCGCCTCTCCGCTCTGGTCTCTGGATTATTTCCAACCAGATGATTTACGTTTTTCGCCAATTGTCCGGCCAGTTCCTGTAATAAAAACATCATTTCCCTCATCAATGGCCCCCCTCCCCAGGCTTGTCAGATCATTACCTCGCAGATGTATGACCAATATGTCTGGCTTTTGCCGCTTACTCAGCAGTTTGCGCACCTGCACCTGTAGTTTTGCCCATTTCATTCCTGGCACCCCATGCCACCCAATCCTGAACTCGCTGGCCGTCAACTCCTCCTGCTCCGCCGTCCAGCTTGCACCTGCCCTAGACACAAATGAGTGTCCCATCACCCAGACAGATGTCCTTCTCCTCCGGGCTGGTGCTAATGGGATGAGAAGGCAGCATGTCAACCTTGCAATTTCTCTGGTCTGATGTATCTCTTAAAACACCCGGACATCCACCTCCCAATCTGCTTGATCTCCTCTGCTCCTAAGCCCATGACTGCGGCCGATGTGGCTGTCCCTATACTAAACGAATGTGTCCTGAACACTCCCTTTGTTTCCCCAATTTTCCCCAAAGCCATATCCATAACCCTTCTAAACTGGAAACGGCTCAGTGCAGACCCATCCCTGTGAATGAGCAGTGGAGCCCCCCCCTTGAAAGCGGCCTCTGCTCGAGAAAGGCCATTAAGGCCCTGACTGGGCAAATTATGCTCCCTGCGATGGGGTGGAGAGCCACTGTGCACTCTTTCCCCTCCTGATCGGTTTTTGATTTCCTTAAAAACATAGTTAAATTGCCCTTGTGCAAAGTGTACATCACCCAATTGTAGGAAACCTGTTCCCTTGGTCCCCTTGTTCTCCAGTACCAGTTCGCTCACCCTAAATGCCCCAAAGAAAGCTAATGTGAAGGCCGCCTTGAAGAAAGCCACCTCAAATCCATCACAGCAAACCTCCTCCAGGCATCCTACCAGTTTGTGCAGCTTAACAATGTCTATGGGCCGTCTTTCATCAGTCCTTTTCACGCCCTGCTTGGCCCAGCCTTTCATGGCCATTACAATGTAATGTTCCTTCGTGGGGTCACCTTTACCTTCTAATTTAAAATAATGGGCGATTGCGGCTAGATATGATAGGTTATTTATAACATGCTTAATACCCAGAGGTTTCTAAGCACAGACCCGGGGATCGAACCTGTGTTGCTCCGTGTCGTCTTGCTTCCAAGGCGAGCAGATTGCCCCTGAGCTATCCTCCCAGTGGTAGGCCATCCTTGCTCTGGTCTTCCCCTTATGCCAGCACCAGCCCACAAAGGCCCTTACAGGCAGCTCGCTCTGCCCTTCCACAAACACCTCCTTTTGGAAGGCCAAGACCGTTCCCAGCGTGCCTTGTATCTACTTGACGTGCCCGGTGAATCAGGGCACTCAGATTGCCCCAATCAGGTCCCACCACTGAGTTCCGAACCGGGTCATCACCTTGTTTGCTCCTGGACAACTCCCTCTGAATTTTTCCCACTGCAAACGAAAGAGAGCATCAGCGGCTATGTTTTTGACTCCAGGTATATGTCATGCTCGCACCTCGCTGTTGAGTGCCAGCATGCTTTTGTTGAGTTCTCTCAGCAAACGCAACACCCTTGTATTGCTGGCAGACCATTGATTTATGATCTGGACCACTGCCAGGTTATCGGACCAGAACATCACCTTTCTGTCATTCAACTGCGCCCCACATAGCTTAAACGCTATCACTATGGGGAAGAGCTCAAGCAACGTGATGTCCCTGGTGATAACTTGCTGGTGCCATTCCGCAGGCCACGCCACACCAGCTTTTGTCCAAGATTGCCCAAACCCCAGGGCTCCTGATGAATCTGCAAATAGCTTGAGTCTGTTGCTGCTACTCCAATCCCCCTTCCAAAGCAGTACCCCGTTGAATGTGTCCAAGAAATTATCCCACATCCCCAGGTCCTCCCGCACTTCAGCTCCCAACCCGATATGTTGCCTGGCATGTGGCAACCTCACTGTTTTCAGCTCTATGCTTCTTGCAAACACTTTACCTGCCGGGATGACTTTCCCTGCAAAATTGAGATTACCTACCAGCGACTGGAGCTCCTTCAGGGTTGCTTTATTCTTCCCCCCACAAAACTTTGATAGTTTCCTTCAATTTCTTTACCTTATCCTGCGGGAGCCTGCACTCCCCTTTGAGTCAATTTCTATCCCTAAGAATGTCAAGCAAGTCACTGGGACCACTGTCTTTCCTTTGGCTAGCAGGACCTCCATCTCGTTCATCAACCTCTGGAATGTGCCCATGCGGGACCCACACTCCTTGGTCCCCTATTTTCCTACGAACAAAAAATCATCTAGGTAATGAACTACCCCTCCTTCTTGACACTTCTGCTTGACTGCAAACTCCAAGAAGGTGCTAAAAGCCTCAAAATATGCACAAGAAATGGTGCACCCCATAGGTAAACATTTATCATAGAAATACTGATCCTGCATCAAATGTTGACAACAAATGTTGACTCTCTGTCAATAGGCAGTAACCGGAATGTCGACTCTGTCTGTCTTCCCCATCAGAGCCCCACTTCTGGCTGCCCTCACAACCTCTACTGCGTCATCAAAAGAAGAATAATGCACTCGACATAGCTCTTCGGCTATGCCATCTTTTACTGACTCCCTCTCCGGAAAAGAAAGGTGATGGATGAGGCGATACTGTCCCTCATCTTTCTCAGGGACCAGACCCAATGGTGACACCACCAGATTCTCCATTGGTGGGTACATGAATGGACCAGCCCCTCTACCCAACTTGATCTCCTTGTTTACCTTCAGTGCCACCACCTCTGGCATCCCCAGTGCTGACCGCAGATTGAGTGCCTCTTTGCCCTTCTTCACCCCTGTGCATGGGATTTTGAAACCCCACCTAAAACCTTCCCACAGCAGTTTTGCATCGTTACCATTGTGATATGTATTTAACCATGGAGTCATTGCTTGGAGGCTAACCGGTGTAGGTAGACAATTTTTAATCATATTGCGATACATGCGCGGGTATGTGGTCTGTAAAATGAGTGCTTTATCCTCATTCCCTCTTGACCTTCTCTTTGGCTTTGGGGTTGCTCCTCCGCTTCCCTCCACTGGCTGAGGAGTTGCGATCCCCCGCACCTCTACCCCCTGGGTCCCTGAAACAGCATGTTTTGCCAAAGGGTCAACCCCCTACAGTATTAACCCTCCAGCATTCCGCTTGCTCCCCCTGGTAGCTGGCTCCCACGTTGGGCGTATCCTCCCCTGCCCCTCCAAACCGGAGGCTTTTCCCCTTGGGCCTTCTCTTCCCCTTCCCCTGCGGGCACCATTTTGTCTATGCATCCCCCAATGTCCATCTCATCCCAAGACAAAGCTGGCCACACTTGCATTTTCAAACGAAAACCCCGATCATACCGTAACCAACCTTCACCCCCATGCTTCAAATACAGATTGTGGATATACTGTTCATATGCAATCATTGACAATGCATCCTGGGCGAATTTCTCTAGCATA
Source organism: Ambystoma mexicanum (assembly GCF_040938575.1). Lineage (NCBI taxonomy): Eukaryota > Metazoa > Chordata > Amphibia > Caudata > Ambystomatidae > Ambystoma > Ambystoma mexicanum. Next base: position 672,000,866 of record NC_090936.1, read on the forward strand.
ATTGACATATACATTTTGAAAGCCTTTAGCCAATTGTGTATGGAAGGTTCTACCTTGGGTTTTTCCTTGTCCCTCTTCTCCTTCTCCTTTTCTGAAAGTTCCTTTATACCTTCTCTCAGAGGTTCCATCCCCACAAAGTCCAAGATCTCAATGAATTCCTTCCTCCACACCATCTCCTTGATAGCCCCGGGTATGTGCCATGCCAAGGAGCTCACTGACACCCGGACGGGGGCGAAGCCTGGCATTGATCTCCCATATTGTGTCAAATTCGGGCCCCACATTCCCTACTGCCCGCCATTGTCATTGCTAACAGAGCTTCCCCCTTGGCCCTGATGCCACTTGACCCCCACCAGGCTGGCACCTGGGCTGCCCCCGTTAGCGCTGCACCTTCCAGGGGCACTGAATTACCCACTCCTGTGGGGTTTGTGTTGGCCGGAGCTGTGACCCGATGCCCCTGGGGTAACTGCACCACCCTCCCAGGAAACCCGGCATTGAGGTAATTCCACGCCCCCTGGCCAACCCCCCATGGCCGAAGTATTACTTGCATGGCCCCTGAACCCATTCCCCCTGGCCCGAGTCACCCCTCTCTGCTGTACCACCGCAGCCTAACTTGCAATTTGGTTGAAAGCATTCACATTACCACTCAATAGCTGCCCATTGCCCCATGCCTTCATACATTGCATGATCATAACTGTCATTGCTTCCAAGGATGTGGGCCCCTCTTCAGTCACTACCACCGGTATGGTTGCAGGAGTGCTGGGCGGACACTGATTCCCTGGAGCCTCCACAGGTGTAGGTGGCGGTACGGCTACAACCTCCTGCGTCTTTCCTTTGCCTCTTGCCCCGACCACCCTGGGCTTCTTGCCAGTCTTGGCTTGCTCCTTGCTTGCTCTGGCCTTCTGTGTCAGTTCTTTTCCTTTTTGTGGTTGGCTCCTCTTCTTCTTCGCCATGTCCATCTTCTTCACCTTCCCATCCCCTCCTTGCAGCTCTCTTATTATCTCCTCATTGTCTGGGAACATTAGAGGGGACTCTGGCCTCTGACTGGGCCCTGCCTGCTCCCCCTCTGGCTGTGGGATCATGGCCTCCATCCATATGGGCCCATGTTTGGCAGCAGCCAACCTGGCCATTGCCATGAAAGCCTCCAAATCTATGCTTGTATTGGCCCAAAGCGTTCCCTAATCTTCAGTATTACCTTGTGAGGCCCACGCTATAACGCTCCGGCAGCCAGATGCACCTCCCTTCTGGGCCCCCTTGTTCCTGGGCCTCAGTTGTGCGCGTCCGTGTAGCGCCTGCTGGATGGCTGCCCAGACAGTGTCTCCCGACCTCCTGGCGGTTGAGCTGAACGCTCGGTTACCGTTTCCCAGTTTTCACCCAGGCCGCCCCGGGTCTCGCGCTCCCCTTAGGCCGTATTGCTTCTTCTTCAGGCAGGCACCGCGTTACCCTCCTCCGGCGGCTGCCGTACTCGTTGTGCTTTGCCTTTGTTGTCCTTGTGCATCTCGCGCTGCTTCTTCTGCGCTGGCAAAGTTTGCCTGAGGGGCCGCTCTGCGGTCTTTGTAACCTCAGTGCTTCCGCTCGTCCCACACTGCTCCTTGAGGCTCCGGCACCTCTGATGGTCCCACACCGCTCCTTCCTGGTTTTACGGTGGTTCGGACGCTCGCCGTTCTGCTGGCGCCCTCACAGCTGGTCCCCGGCTCTTCTTTCTCCTTCCCAACTGGGCGTGCTCCTGCGGCAACAGCAATTCTTCCAACTGGACACAAACGAAAAACGAAATCTTCTCCGTGGCAGTACGGGCGGGCGTACTTCTGCAGAAGCTGGATGCTGCCTGCAGTAAGGAGCCTGCCCGTTATAAAGGGGTAGCCCCACCCCTTTTCCTTGTAGCCCTTTGCAGGCTTTTCCATTCTCTGCCGCGCTTTTGCTGGCCCCTCCCCCTCAGCCAAGGGGGGAGCAAAGGAGGAGCACACCGCCTGGGTTATCGGGATGCCTCCTCCATTTTCTTCTTTTTTCTCGTTGTCACTTACATGTCCCTCGCTGTGGCACTTCCTCCCGGCCAGTGCTTTAAGTGGGATTGGAAATTCGAGGGGGGACTGTAGTTAGGGGGTGTGGCTGGTAAAAGAGGTGGAGCTGGCCACACTGGCATCATTACCTTTGATGAGCCCAGCCACTCCTTTTAAACAAAAGAAGGGGCTGGGCGCACCAAAAGGTGTGATAGCAGTGTGCACCAGCTTGTATGCAGCAGGCAGTCCTTTCATTCAAGGAGCCTGCTTTAACCACGGGCTCCTTGAATGAAAGGTCTTGCTGCTGGTGTCTATAGGACTGGAGGCGATCCAACATCTCCTGGAGGGCCCAGTATCTCCTTTTGTTCCACGTAACTAGTCATCACCCAGCATTCATGCTGGGCGATGACCAGTTACTCTAAAAAAAACGAGAGCTGAGCAGTCCAGCCCTCCTACTGTTTTTCAAGTACATAGACACCAGTAGCAGGCAGACCTTTCCTACACAGGCCTCAATGAGGCTTAGGACCCTCTGTTGAATCTTGGGCATCCAGATTGGGGACTTTAGGTACGCCTGGGACTTCACTATCCCCTGATGCCCTTCATGTGACAATCGGACGGCTCGTACCTCCAGCGCTTCGATTAACACAATGCGGTGCCCTTTTAGAACAATACCTTCGGTGGAAATGGTTAGTTCATTCCGAATTCCAAATATGTCATGCAACTTCCCTTCGCTGCTGCTGTGCTATGTGACATGAAGTTATTCTAGTCTCCTGACTTTATGGTACGCTTTGCTCACTCCAGACACAGGTCTTTCTCTGTTTCGTCTACAATTTCCAGTAGCGTCTTTGCTTTCAGGCAGGTACATGCCACTACATGGCACACATCTTCCTCAGTCTCTTGCGCATGCTCTCACTCTTGTTGGATCGCCGGTCCTGGGTGCCAGGAAAATAGCCTGCAGGGTTGTATGATCCTGCTCGTTAAATGACTTCTATGTCAAATGGCTGCAGTTGTAGCATCTATTTTTACAGCCTTGCTGGTGGGTGCAGTGCTGATCCTTTAAAGATCGGGATTAGAAGTTTATGGTCTGTGAATATCTTGGCTGGCTGATCTAGGAGGTAGACCTGAAAGTGCTGACATCCCCACAATATTGCTAGTGCTTCCTTCTCAATGTGTGCATAGTTTTGTTCTGTTTTGGTGAGCGCTCAGCTTGCGGACGCGATAGGGTATATAGTGCCTTCTTGGTCTACTTTTGGGAGAACAGCTCCTAGGCCTACGGGGCTGGCGTCCACTAATAGTTCTGGGTTTTGTTCAGTGTTGAAAAGCACCATTTTTGCTTTTCCTGAGAGTGGGTCTTAGATTTGCTGAAATGTTCTTTCTTGTTTTCCCCACCCCATTCCCATGGTAATTTTTCTGGATGAATTCTCTCATTGTGGCTGTGACTGTGGCCAGGTCATGAATGAATCTGGGGCAGTAGGTGGCCATGCCCCTGAAACTCCTGATTTTGGAAACTGAGGTGGGGGCTTTGGCTCCATTAATATCTGCAACCATGGCTGGATCTGGCGACACCCCTTTGGCATTGCAAACGTACCCAAAGAAAGCAAGTTCGTTCTTCCTGAATTCGCATTTCTCTGCATGCAATGTTAGGCCAGATTCTTCTAGACATTGTAACATGTCTCCTAGTTGGGCATTATGTTCCTGCAGCGTCCATCTGTAAACTAAGATGTCATTGCTGATGTTTGTTCTGCCCGCTAAGTCATGTAACACACTTCGGATCTCATTTTGGAATATCTCGGGCCGCCGAGGATATCCAGAAGATCAGCCTGTTATACCACTTGAGGAAGAGATCGGATGAGAATGTTGTGATGTATCTTTATTCACGTGCTAGACTGATCTGGTGATAACCAGACCTTAGGTCCAACTTACTAAACACTGTTGCTCCTGTCAGACCCACAATCAGTTCATCACTGGTTGGCGTTATGTGGCGTTCATGCACAATCGCCACATTTGGCAGCCTCATATCTATAGAGATGCGGACGGCGCTTGGCTGCTTAGGCTTTTGTGTCATCACCATGGGGGATAACCACAAGGTGGGGCCAGACGTCTTCTCTATGATCCACAAGCTTTCTAGTTTCTCAAACTCTTCATCTACAGCTTCCCATAGTAGAAAAGGGACATAAAGGTGCCACATGGCTCTTGGCTCAACAGTCGGGTCAATGTGTAATTTGACTGTTCGTCCTTTCAGACACCCGATACCTTGCTTGAAAAAACATGGCATGCTGTCCTAGTGACTGGTCAATTTCAGGCAGGTTGACGCTAGATGCAAAGTGTATCAGTTTGAGCTTTGCAGCCAGTGAGGGCTGCAACTCCCACATTGACCACGTAGCTGCGGGTCCTACATGTGGTTCCGTTGTGCGGCAGGTCGGACCAGAATTATCCGACGACGGGCAGAGGCTTCTTGCATCCATAGGCAAAAAGGAGAAATGACTTACCGTAATGAACTTTCCACGGATTCTTCTGCAGATGCCTCATCTTGATAGATCTCCCTATGCAGCTCTGCTGTTTGGAAACCATTTAATCAGTGGGTGTAGTGGACCTCGACTCGGCCGTCGATCGTCGCCTTGTCTTGCTGGATGCTTCATCGACTGCTCCGGACGGGACATCAGGCCTCCTATAAATACCATGTCACTAAGCCCCATGCTGCAGTTCCTCCCTTTTCCCCCAGTGCCTGAATGCTGCAGATGAAAACTATGGGAGGGAGGATAGAAGCAGTCAATTTGGGGTCAAGACAGTGGAACTGCTCTTCCTCTTTCGAGGGAAGGGGTGGGGCGTAAAAGACAGGGAAATCAATAGACAGACAGGTCAAACAACTTTAGGAAGGAAGCCAGGTCTGAGAGAAATGTTCACTCGGAATAAACTTAAAAATTGAGGTTTGCAGACCAACGCCTGCAACTCACTAACCCTCCTGGCTGAAGTGATTGCAACCAAGAATGCTGTTTTAAAGGGATAAAGGCCTTATGGAACAAGAGCAAAAAAACAAGGGGGGGTCCTGGGGAGTCCCTCTGCTGGGCGAGAGCCACAGCCAGATTCTTTAGCTCACCATCTTTCACAGAGGAGAAATATCCAAAACATATCAGTCTTTGTCCTGCCCTGGGGCAGTCCAGCACCGACATGCTAGGCAATTCTGCTCTGAACAAGAGTACCAACTGCAACACCAGACATGTGTTTCAGTCTGGTTGGACCTCATCAGTAGGGTGGAGCTGTGCCTCTCCAAGAAAAGTGAGCAAGGGGTCCACGTCTGGATTCTACTAGTAACTTAGGGTGAGACCCAAAGTTACTTAAAATATGCAAAAAAAGGGGGTCATGGGAAGTCCCTCTGCCGGATAGTAGTCCCGGTTACGAGAGCCTTAGCCAGATTCTTTAGCTCACTTTCTTTCACAGAGAAATATCAAAATGGCCCCTTGGTCGTCTGGCTGGTCGACGTCAAAGATGGATAGCATTGACTCAAAAAATCCTGTCCTCGATAACGGGACAAAAGAACCGTCACCATTGAATGTTTCACCGTCGGGACGCTTATCAGTGCCAAGTAAATGATTTTCGGCGCAGAGGAAGGCTTGGCTGACAAATGCACGTCGTGGGTAGGAGCCTTTTGACGTCGACAGTTTTTGCACCTTTGTAGCGCCAAGCCCGAAGGCTTGGTCCATGTCAATGGAGTCGACGGACCGGCTAGCGTGGGGGGTTGGGAGCACCAAGCGCCACTTTTGCTGCCAATGCTTTCTGGTCAGGGGTGGAAACCACACCGACAGCAGCCTGCTGTTTAAACATTTCCAGCATTTCAGACATAACATTTCCATTCTTCTTGAGTCGTAGGCCCTTACCTCGTTCCGATGATGAGCTGGAGTCACATTGGTGGTGGCGTTGTTTCTTGTCTTGCGAAGGAGACGAAGAAGAATGGCTTCTAGAGTCGGACCGCTTCTTAGTTTTCTTGCAATGCCTATCCTTTCCCTTCTCGGGAGTGGGCTTCTCCGTATCGGCATCGGAAGACTGAACGAGCGACCGCACCAGAGATTTTGGAGGTCAGCCCAAAGCCAGTTTCCCGCTCTCCCATGTAAGGATTTCAGCTGCATTTTACAACACAACATGCTGGCTTTTGTGTCATGACACACACACCCACACACCAGAAACAGACGTCATATGGGGGGGGGGGCGGTCACCAACATTTTGCCAGACAAATGTTGAGTAACCTCAAAGTTGAGTTCCTGATTCAGCGTGCAGAAAAAAAAGGATCTGAAGCATGGGGCGCAGTGATGTGGTGTTTAGACGATGCCGGACGTCATGTCCAGAGCAGATGATCGAGCACCCAGCAAGATGAGGCGACGATCATTGGCTGAGTCGAGGTCCATCATGCCCCCTGTCCAAAAAGTTTACCAACAGCAGAGCTGGATAGGAATATTCATCAAGATGAGGAATCCGTGGAAGAAAAGCAATCCATTGAAGCTGTACTTTTTGTTTTGGAGCTGATGTAATGGTTTTTTAAATTCCTCAAATATCACCCTGGGCATTAAGTTTACTGTCGCTCCTGAGTCCATCACGACCTTCATGGGAATCCTGTCTGCTAGGATTAGACACATTGGTTGAGCGTTTGTCTTCTTGCCACTTGAGGCCTTGCTTGGTTTAAAAGGTTGAAATCAAGTTGACTCGCTTGCTGTGTTTATTGGGCCGTTTTCCTTGCCTTTCGGATGAAGATTCTTCTTCCAATGCTCCTTCTTCTTCACTGTCACTGAACTGTTTTTGATCCACTGCTAGAGCTCTCTTTCCCTTTGTCCCGTTGCTTGTAGGGACTTGCTCACCCGGTCTCTAATGCTGGACAGGTCTCTCCTCTATACCAAGCGCCTCCACACCATCCATTTACTGGATTCTCGACACCGGTCTTGCCGGCGCGGCAGGACGTTGGTGGTTCTTTTCCCTTTAGGCTTAAATCTGATGGCTGTCATGCTCTCTTCCACCCTGGAGTTGTCAATTGGCAGCCTACTAATAGCCACTTCCATTGCTGCGACCTGCTCATCAGTCTGTTCCATCTGTCGATCCAGCACTAGGTTCTATGATAGGATTGATCTCTGCACCTTTTCTGGTGAGATCCCATGAATAATCTGTTGGCATACTGTGTAGTCCTCATCCAGGAACTTGCACCCTAGGGTCATCTACCTGATGCAGGCATAAAAGTCATCTATCTTCTCTTCAGGTCGTTGCCGGGCCATGCTCATCTGAAAACGTTCATAGTCTGGGTTTAGGTCTGATTTGAAATTCCCATTCAAGGCTGCTTTTGCTGCATCATAGTAGTCGGCCTGCTCTCTGTTAGTAATGTTCTTCTGCATCTAATTTTCTTGGCTTTGACATGGAGCTAAAATAGTTGGAGACAGTTCCCAGCGCAGTGCGGCTCCCGTTGCGTAAGGTTCAAATGGCCTCATGAAATCACAATGGGCTGCATCTAACCCTGCAATGGGCTCTCCCTGTTATGTTACAGTTCTCCTTTCTTTCCTGGGGTTCCCCACGCTGTGCCTGCCTGGGGGCTGTCCACCCTTCCGGCATGTTTCCTTTCTCCTCGTAGTGCGATGGTGTGGTATTTGTGTTTTCTTATTGAGTCTCATGGCTCGCTGTGTAGAGGCTGTCGTGGTTTTGGGCTGATCTCTCAGCAGTCGGCAAGTGTTCCTGCACCCTCTTCCCCCAAAGAGCATGGGCCGTCTTGGCTTTGTTTGCTGGGGCCTAGCATTTCACTTGGGTACTGTCAGTCATGTCTTCATGGGATCAACTCCTCTTGTTAAATAGTTTGAGGCCTCACTCAGCCATACCACTCTATTAATAGTGGTGGAGCACTCACTGGCATGAAAACTGGGCTCTCTGCTGTCGCAGTGTGAACGTTCCGCACTTGGCGGGTTTTTGGATTCACAGCTTGTTGTGTATCCTCCGATCTTCCTTTCACACCGCTTATCTTTGCTTGTGTTTTTCTTTTTGAGCATCGCCCAACAGGCGCGACATGCTCATACCGCTCGGAGCACATACCAAGTGATGTGTGCAGAGCGGTGTGTTTTCTAACCTCGCCACCAGCTCCCGATGTCGCACGGGTATGCAGCGCGGTATAGCAAGCTGACACCAGAGCTGGGGTGGCACGCAAGTCCAGATCACTGCACTCATTGCCAGTCTGATGCTGCGTAACTTCCCACTCACGGCAAGGACAGGCACAGATTACAGGCCTTGATGATTGCAGCATACAAGAACCACACTAACACTTGTGTTGCGTGTATCACTCGCACTACCCAGTTTCCGGCGCCTAGCAGTTCAGGCTGGGCTGCTACCTTCGGTGGCGGCAGCTGCTGACTGATTTGCACATGGCTGGTCCCCTTTTGCAATGGTGCAGACGGGCTAAAAAACGGCGGTGTGGAAGGTTGCCCAGAGCAATTGCCAGTGGTTTAGATTCATTCGAAACCTTCCACCAATCACTTTTGTGGTCCGGCGCACTTGCATCATTTATTTCCTTTTCCCTTCCCCGTCCTCTCATCACGTGGGGTGGGCTCCCCCTCCCATCACAAGATGCCAGGAGGGTGTAAAACTACACTACCCATAGCATGAGCCTTGATCCTTGTTTGCCCACAGGTCCTGGCTGCACAAAGTACTTAGAGAAATCCCAGATTCAGGTCCCATACACAACCAAAGAGAAGGTGGCAGGAAGATCAAGAAAGAACTGTGGGGACATTTCAAACCCAGGAGTGGCTGAATTTAGTTGCGTCAAACAACTGGAAAGGGAGCAGGAATATGTAATCCTTTTTTTGTTCAGATATTGATTGGGCCAGTTATCCCAGAAGGGGGAATCCAGAGAGTAGGCTTCCTCTTGGAGAATCTATCCTGACAATTTTAATAAACATGCCCCCCTCCCTTTATTTTTTTGTGCAATCTTATAGACCTCCCCTAATCACGCTATAGTGTATGTATGTTGTATTGTATGGCCCCTTAAATGATCCTGGTCTGCTTTTTGACCCGTCGTCCCCCACAGGTTTGAGTCACAGAACTAGAAGAGGGCCGGAATGGATGGGCAGACATGTAGCAGATCGAAAGTACATGGCTGAAGGAGCAATGTAGAACTTAGGTGCTTAGAGAGTGATGCAGAGCTGACAGTTGGAGACAACAGCATGCTGCCGAATTGCCAATGGAAAAAGAACCAAAAAGACTACCTGACCCTTAATCTGCCTGCACAGGCCAGCGCTACATAAGGAAGATGTTCCCAACATTAGAGCAGCCGATAGAACATGCAAACAAAGTTGTGCAGAAATGAGGCCCAGCTGGTGAAATGAGAGCAAAGAGTAGAAGATGTTCCTGAAGATCCTCAGACACTGATGTGACAGACATTGGGGGCCTAGAGGAAGCCAACAATGAGAGGCAGCAAAAACACATCCTTGTGAACAGAAAGATGCTGACGGGGGAGTTCGGAGGCGGAGGCCAATATGGGAAGTGGCAGGTGACCCCAGGGCTGAAGACACAGAAAACACAGATGGAATCAAGGGGCTTGAAGCTGCACAAATGTGTCTTTGACACATAGTGGCAACAATGTGGTGGTTTTACAAAGATAAAGGGAACCACTTCAGGTGGCACTCACAAGTTAAAGATAACTAAGCAGAATCTTACGTTAAGTTATGCATCTATCACTATAGGAACAGATAGCAGTTCTGCTGACCTTTTGAAAAGAGGCGTGGAGTGTTGAAAATTGGGAGGGGTATCTGAACAATTTCTGAACCTACCATAGTGGGGCTGACAAACAGGGCCAGAAGGAGCTATAGGTTGGTGTACTCAGCCATTCCAGATCCAAGTGAAAAGGTGTAGCCAAACAAACGAGAAATGAAGATGTACATATTGGGAGCAGTGATTCCAATAATGCCTGCCCATAGCACAGTATCAATGATGAACAAAAGAGTACTAGGAAAGTTCTATGTTGGATGCTGTCATTCTAATGATCCAGATACCAGTGCAGTGGCACAGACGTTTGCAGGACCAAAAAAAAGCTAAGGCTAGAAACTATAGCTTTAACCCCAAGTAAGAATAGTAGGTGTGAGGGTGGTGAAAATTAAACCAGAAAAGACGTTGACAAGAGTTGTGAGAAGGGAGAAGGATACACCATCAAGGTGGAGGCTGGGTGGAATACCATGAGGAAAGAGGAGAAGGGTGCAGTGCAGTAGAGGAGGAGGGGGGTGGAAGGGAGTAGTTTCTTACCTTTAACTCCATTTCTCCAGCGTTGGTATCTTTCATGGATTCACATGCTGTGAATATTCCCCGTCAGGCAGGGAAACCTTGGTAACTTTAACTTAGTGTTTTCCTATGGAAAACTTCGACACTTCAGTGTCCTATCGATGTTCTTTTTGGGTGCTTTAGGCTACACCAATAGGATGTCCGATATAAATAGCCATGCCCCGCGGCTTCCCTTCAGATTTTAACCTCCAAAGTAGAGGGAACACAAGCAAGGTTTGCCTGCAGGGGTAGCCGGTGGGCACATGTGAATCCATGAAAGATACCAACGCTGGAGAAATGCAGTTACAGGTAAGAAACTACTCCCTTCTCCAGCATTGGATCTTTCATGGATTCACATGCTGTGAATAGATTACATAGCAGTATGACCAATGTGTGGCGGCGTACCACAGGCAAACCAACCAATAAAACCCTATGACATGCATGAGAACAAAAACCAGCAAGTGATATAGTAACATAGAAAATAAAAACAAAGCTGTGTGCCTACCTTACTGAAACAGGCGCTGGAGGGCCGCCGGTCCCACCTGCACATCTTCCACATTTTGCTGTCCCAGACAGTAGTGCCTGGTGAAGGTGTGCGGCACCACCCAGGAAGCTTCCTGGAAAATGTCCACAACCGGTATACCAGACCATAGCACCGGCGATGATGCCGTGGACCGTGTAGAATGAGCCTTCGGAGTGCCACTCAAAGGTTTGCCAGCTTTTGCGTGACAAAACGAAATTGTAGACGAGACCCACCGGGAAAGCCCTTCCTTGGAAATAGATTGTGGCATTTGGTCCCTCCAACAAGGGGCAAACAGTTGCTTTGACCTCCGGAAGTCTTGGGTACGGTTCAGATAAAATTTCAGTGCCCTCTTAACATTCAGAGAATGAAGGGCATTTTCTGCCGGCGTAGACGCATTAGCAAAGAATGTGGGCAATGCAGTAGAAGTAAGTTTGTGAAACACAGACAGCACTTTTGGGATAAAGTGCAGGCTGGTAGCCAAGAGAACCTTGTCCTTCAGAAACCTCAGATAAGGCAGGTCCAATAGCCAGTGCTTGCAACTCCGAGACCCGTCTGGCCGATGTAATTGCCACTAGAAATGCCACCTTCCACGAGAGGAACTTCAAAGACGCAGTTGACATGGGTTCAAACAGAGGCCTCATCAGAGTAGAGAGAACCACATTGAGGCTCTATACCGGTGCAAATCACTTCTCTGGGGGAAATGTCTGAAAAAGTCCTTTCAGAAAATGTTTCACTAAGTGATCACTAAACAGAGCAGCAGCATGACACCTTCTCATGAACCTAGAAATCACTGCCAAATGCACCTCGATGGATGACGACGCTTGGCCCCCTTGCGCAAGATGTAACCAGTAAGGGAGAACCTGGGCCAGAGAGACGTCCAACGGCCACACCCCTGGATGGTCCTCACACCAGGCACCGAATCTTGCCCATTTCCAACCATACCATACATTGCTGGAAGGGGCTCTCACCGCCTCCAAGATACGGCGACTCTCAGGAGATACCTAGGTCACCGAACTCAGAGTGGTCAGGAGCCACGCCACCAGGCTGAGAGATGCCGGATCGTGATGCCACACTATGCAGTCGTCTTGAGACGGGAGATCTTGGTCCGCACAGAAACGAAACGGCTCTTCTGCCGATATATGAAGAGATCCGAAAACCATGTCTGCAAGTGCCAGAACAGGGCCACCAAGATCACCCTGCACCGATACTTCCTCACCCACTGGATGGTCATCCAAATCAGTGGAAATGATAGAAACGCATACTCCAAGAGGTCCGTCCCTGGGAATGAGAATGCGTCCCCCATTGGCTGCGGATGAGCACGTCTGCTGGTAAACTGTACACCGTTTGTTTTCCATCGTAGCAAACAGGTCTATCAGCGGAGACCCCCACCGTCGAAAAATTTTCTCCACCTGCTGTGTCTTCAACCGCCATTCGTGCAGCTGGCTGGCATCCCGGCTGAGCGCGTTTGCCTGAACATTCAGCACCCCACGCAGATGGAAAGCTGCAATACGGATCCATTGAGCCAGAGACCAATGCCAGACCTCCTGCGCTTCCTTCGACAGGACTCGGGAATGTGTGCCCCCCTGCTTCCTCAAATAGAACATTGTGGTGGTATTGTCCGTCAACACCCTTTCCACTACTCCTCGGATGTACAGGAGAAAAAACTTTAGGGCCCAGTGAACCGCTCTCAACTCTAGCACATTGATATGCAACGCCATTTCCTTCTGAGACCATAGGCCCCAAACCTGCAACTCGCAGAGATACGCCCTCCCCCACCCTGCCTGGGAAGCGTCTGCCACGATTGTGAACTGAAACTCCAGTTCCAGTAGGGGCATACCCCGTACAAGATTGCTCACGCAAGTCAACCACCGAAGGGCTTCCACCAACCCCTCGTCGACCACCAGCTTGTCTGACCATAACCCTCGACTATGCAACCACCGGTCTGCGAGGAACTCTTGAAGTGGTCTCATGAACAAGCAGCAATTGGGAAGAAGCAGGATACATGATGCCATGGCCCCCAACAGCGACATGTAACTTAGAACCGAGAACACCGTACCCCTTTTCCACTTGCCCGCTTTGGCTTGCAACTTCACCAGCCTCTTGCTGGAGGGCTTCACTGGGTTGTTTTGGGTAAGAAACTGCACCCCAAGAAACACCAGTTCCCTGGACGGCGTCAAATAGGATTTTCCGAAGTTGACGGCGAATCCCAGCTGTTGCAACAGGCCCATAGTCGCCATGAGAGACTCCCTTGCCCGCTCCGGCGACCACCCCCTCCGGGTAGAGGTACAAATGATGGCCCTCTCTGCGGAGCAAGGCAGCCACCAGAGCCAGACACTTTGTAAACGTCTTGGGAGAAGACTTCAGGCCAAACGGGAGGACCCGGAACTGGCAATGATCCTCACCGAACACAAAACGCAGGAACTTGCGGTGCGTCTGCCTTATCAGGATGTGAAAATAGGTGTCTTGCAGATCCAATGATGCCAGGGACTCGCCCGGTTGCACCGACCGGATTACATCCAAGTGTGAGCATCTTGAATTTCAGGTGCTGCAGATTCTTGTTGAGTGTCCGCAGCTCTAGAATAGGCCTCCACTTGCCGTTGGGTTTTTTTCACGACGAAATATCGGGAGTACACCCCCTGGCCCTGCTCCGCAACCGGAACTGGTTCTATCACCCCTTTTTGTAGCATGAGAACCACCTCCTGCAGCAAGACTGGAAGATGCAGCTGCACCACATACCTTGACGGACTAGGGAACGGAGGATGCCGAAATTCCAACGAGTGGCCAAGACTGTATCCAGCACCCAGCAATCCGATAATATAAGGTGCCACTCGTCGACACGGGTCACCACCCTGCCCCCCAGCAGAATAGCCACATGGCTGTCGTTGTTGAGACTTTGATTATGTTCCTTTAGCAGCCGAGGCTTGCAAACCTTTCTTACGTTGAGCTTGAAAGTTTCTGCTCTTCAGCGCCGACTGGGCCAAGCACCTATAGCCTTGTGACGAGTAGCCAGAGCACCCGTAACTACGATCTCTGGAGGAGGCAAACTGGGCATTACCAGCGGCTCCACAAAATGCCCGAAAGAAGTGAAAAGGGCAGCCACTCTGCAAGGAACCTAAAGACTTTGCTGTCTCCGTATCATCTTTCATACCCTTCTGGGCCTCATCTATCTTCTCCCCGAACAAGTGTTAACCCTCAGAGGGGATATCAACGACCTTGTACTGGACTTCTGGGTGGAAATCTGTACACTTCAGCCAGGCCTGTCGTAGGAGCACCACACCATTATTGATCTACTTAAACCCTGACTCCTCCAGGTCCACTGAGATGTTGATGCTGTGGTTGGAGTCCTGCTCCCACTCTCTAACCGACAACATTGCCTCCTTATGGTGTTGTTCCGGGAGATGATAGAGAATGGGAGCCAGCCTGTGCCACATCTCCCGATCATATCTGGCCATAATGGCCAAGGAGTTTGCAGCTTTTACTGTAGTAGCCCCAACCGTCAGGACCTTCTTCCTAAACGCATCCTGTTTCCTGGATTCGCTATCTGGGGGTGTGACACACTTGTGTTGGCTCCTGGCCTTACGGCTTGCTGCCGCTCAAACCACTGGCTCGGGCGCGGGCTGCGACACGAGACATCTGTGGGTGGACTCAGGAGTCTTGAATTTCTTTTCCAGGCGGCCCTTCACCGCAGGCTCCGAAAACGGGTGGCGCATCGTGGCAGGCCCTCGTGGTCGAGAATCGGAACCGAGAAGACCGCCTTCTGTTGCTTTCCCATATGGTCAAAGAGAAAGCAGTCCATACGCTCTTCCCCAGGAGCCAGACCAAACTTCTGACACGCCTTTGCCATCATGCTGTGGAATGCCCCAATATCATCCGGTGGAGATGGTTGCGTCGGGCTACCGGGAACTTCCACCGCAGGATCCGTGTCCCAATCATCGTACCTCGTTGGCGACAAAGACACTGTTGACAAGGTATCCCGCAGAGCACTCTCCGGATCTGAATCAGGCAATTCCCCTCTTCAGGATGACTACGTGGACGGTCCAACCCCACCAGCAATGGCAATGGCAATGGCAAACGTACCGGTGCCGACTTCCTAGGGACCTCACCAGGTGTACTGCCCACCACCGGAACAAATGGACTCATAGGCGGTGGCAGCCTCGCATCCAGTTGCCCCAACAATGACTGGAGCGTGTTGAGCACCTGCAAGGAGAGCAGGGATTGAGGATTAACCAACGGGTAAAAGGGGCGGCCCAGCCCCTACCCCACTCGACGTCAACGGCCATGCACTCTGCAGACCCAGAGCCGAAGGATCAAAAAGCAGCTCATGTTCCTCCTCCATCCCCGAGGAAACAGAATACGCTTCCAGATCTTATTGCATAATGTCCACCGGAAGCATGGGTTCAAAGCCGGCCTACCCGTCAACAATAAACCTTCTGACTCCATCTTCGTCGACGACAGCAACAGTGGACTACAGCCAGTCACAGTCGTGGACGGAACAGACGACACCACGGTCGACGATGGCACCTCAGTAGCCGCACCGTCTACGAGGGAACCTCAGTCGCCGTTCCAGTCATCGTGACCGTGACCTCCACGGTCTTAGCCTTCACAGGCGACCAAGACTTTCTGGACCAAGAACCGGACCAGTGCTTTGATGAATCCTGGCTGGACGAGGATCTATGATGTTCTTTAGGCAACGAGTGCTTAGATGAAGACTCCTTCGCCTTCGTCTGCCCTTTGTCCGAAACCTTTGACTTCTCATGTCGATCAGACTTGGATAGCGAGGAGAGACTGGCCCCCTTCGAAGAATGCGGCCTGGACGTAGAAGACTTGTGTCACGATCCATGCCCCTGACCCCCTCAGGTATAACAGCCCCCTGGCAGCAGTGGGGCTAAAGCCCTTCACACAACTATCAGAAACATACACGGAGTCAGTCCTGGCGCCTTTGGCGCCAGGCTCATTATCAAGAATAAAGCAATACCAGTTTTGGACCTTAATCCAATATGGAGGCCTATTACACAGCTCAGTTCTTTAGAACCAAGCCATGCAGTCTAGTGTTTTGGGTGTGGCTGGGCCTGGAACTACTTGGCCTGGAACTACTTTACCTGGGCTATTTAAACCACACCCAAACAGCAGAACACGCTTCGCGTTATTCTGCACTCCTGCAGCATAACGCTCACCGTGTCCAGCTCATCTGCTTCTCCGGCGGCCCGATCCTGAAGCCCCAGATCTGGATTCCATTAATAACCTGACAGAACAAGAACAGCATTAGCGAGCAAGAACACTTAACTGTGAAGTAACCGGTCTTGAATCCATCCTGCGCTTCGCTTATCTCACCCATCTCTGGAGTTCGCCGCAACCTGCAAAGGTAAAGAAATCAATGACTCACCGTGGTCTTCGCCACTGGCGCGGCAACTCCGAGATCGCAACCATCACTGTGAAAATAAAAAGAGACATTGTTACGGAAAACAGAGGGAAAGAAAGACAGAATAAAGACGGAAAAGACATTATAACTCACCTGGAAGACAGCAAGCAGAGTCAGAGTCACAGCCGGTCTGGACCCAACATAAGGGCACACGGACCAGTGAAGTAACTAGGTCTACGGAACGCCCGCACCAACCACGCGCCCCTGCACAGAGACGCAGGTCGGAGAGTTCAACGCACAAAAACCTAAGGTGAGCAATAACCCCAAGGAAGGGGATTTGGACCAGTGGGAGGTGGGAGTCCACCCATCACAGAACCAGTATCTTAACCCTCCATTCTCCTGTTATAGGTGCTACCCAACATCTAGCACATAACCAAGCAAAGAGGGGTCCGGGATAGCGCTTAGACCTCCATCCACTATCATGTGGCGCCCCCATATATACCTGGTGAGAGTAATAACTTGTTGCCTCTCTCCACCTCCGACATAGTCAACTCCGTCCGCTGCTTCTTCGCAGGGGGTTCCGCCGACGCTGCTCGTCGGTGCTCAGGGCCTTCTCCGCCCTCACCGAAGCCTGGCTTCCCTGGGCCGAACCCATTTCCAAAGCCGTGTAAGTTCCCTTGTTTAATCAACAGATGGCCCAGCGGTTATGGTCCTTCAAAGTCTTCTGTGAAAACCCCTGGCATATCTCGCAGGCATCCGCTGAATGAAGGGGGTAGAGACAGTAGAAACAGTCCGTATGACCATCCCCTTCGAAGACCACCTTCAGGCCGCGGGTAGCACAAGGCCCAAAGAGATTTTTTCTGGACCACAGATGACATATTGGCCAGAAACAAAAACGCATGTGCAAAACACGGAGAGAAACACGAGGTGATCCCAACAGTTTGGAGACATTTGAAATCTGAAGGGATGCCACGGGGGCGGGGCTATTTATATCAGACGTCCTATTGGTGTAGCCTAAAGCACCCAAAAAGAACATCGATCGGACACTGAAATGTCAAATGTTTCCATAGGAAAACACTAAGAAAGTTACTGAGGATTCCCATCCTGAATCCATGAAAGATCCAATGCCGGAGAAGCCAAGAAATAGAAAGCAGAGATTGGAGGAGGGACCAAGGGGTAGAATAGGAGTGTAATGAGCAATAGAAAGTGGACAGAAGAGAGGAAGGGTTTCTTTAGCTACCAGAATGTTGTGAAACAGTGAGGAGGAAAACAAGACTGTATTTAGTGGAACAATGCTAATACCAAGGGACGGTACAGACTAACAGGTTAGAGAAGATGATACTAGACTATCCATTACCTGGTGGAGACACAATTCTACTGCCCAACCAAGCTTTGGTTTCAGCCTTTCCGAGCCCTCGCATATATGCGTACGTGGGCCTGACATCCTTTGGTTCTCAACCTTGATATGCAGAAGATCCTCCCCAGAGGACTGGACCGTCCTGAACAAGGAGACACGAAGGAAGTGCTAGGGATGCTTAATATCTCCACGACTGAGTGACTGAACATGCTGGGGACACCAGATTGAGGTTTTCCAAATTAAGGACATTTTCTATTCTAGGAGAAGACGTTTTGTGGATGTTGTTGGGCCTTTTTAGGCTGAATGAATCAAGAACTGTTAAACTCTGAGATTATATTTAGTGGACACTGCTGAACCTTGCTAGTGTACACTTGAGAATATAACTTGTGGGGAGGAGTGGTTTAGCTTCCATGAGCTATACTCAAGAAAACATTCCACTATGTTTAACCTTCACTAACTTGAGCTCCAGGAGTGGTCATCCTGTTTCTACATTTTGTTTAAATCCCAATCCTCAGATATTTGGCCTAATCCTGTAAATATTGCTCGGAAATCTCAATTTAACCATACTCTTTTGTGTTTGCTTGTTGTTGATCCTTCTATAAATTATGACAAATAAGAAAGGGAAGGACTGAGGGCTACAGCGCTAAGGGAAGCTGTCCCATTAACAACTATTCCAGAAGCCCAAACCGTGGACTCAGTCAAAACTACTACCCTGGTTTACTGTTCTCAACAATAAAGAGAAGTGGAACTGAACTTTTGCTCCAACGAGTCAGCTGATTTCTTGGCGGAGACACTAGCAACATTTGATCCATCAGCCATTGCTGACCTCACAACTTATTCACATGGCATGATTTCCCAATAATGGAAAAAACAATAAATCAGTTATATTCGTGAAACAATCCAACTGGGTTCACAGTACATATTGCCGTGAAACAGGAGGATGGCATACTCTGACTGTGGCATGAGACACACTAGTTCTGCCACACAGCTTTCCTCTGAATACGTAACTTAATAACAAGCATTTTGGGGCTTCAAGTTGATCTACCAATGGTGTTTGTGTGCTTTGCTGACAAGTTAAAAAAATGAAATTTGGCCTCATTCAGTCCTTTTACTGCCAGTGTTTAAGAAAAGAGTTGTGTGTTATGGGCCCCCACTTGTACACACTTTTAAAGCGAGGAATGCACTGCACTAGCTAGTGCTGACAGTTGCATTTTTTCAGGGATATACTGGGTTACTTTGGATCATCCCATACCATCTGCTGTAAGGTGCAAACTGAACTGTAGTACACATGTACTCTATCATCTAATCTTTTACAGTTGCTTATTGATATTATACAATATTATAAATGTTTGAAATGGAAATGGCATGCCCAACCTAGCAGGTCTCCCATTTTAAAATGTGCAATGTTTTACAAATATAATCTCTTTATGAAAATGATAGACCACCCCCAGCCCCCTCTCTTACTAAACAGTGATGTAGCGTTTGGCTTTTTACAGATATTGTCACAGATGATATTAAGAATTCCAGAGACTCAGATTACAAGGGTTTTTATTTTAGAAAACGTAAGTGGTGCAGATTCTTCATTTGTAATATAAGCACCCTATTTGATGTTAATTTCAGCAAATTTGTTCAGTGTTATGCACCGGAGCTGTGGAGGAGTGGGTACATTATGGGGTGGCACTCATCCTGCCATGCGCTTCTCACTTCCTTAACCCAGGCATCACTATTTCCCAGGTATGGAACTATAGTTAGCACCTGTTATCGACTCTGGTTCTGTCTCACCCTCAGTTGCTCCCTTTCTCCCCCCCCCACCTGACCATACTTCTTTCTCTAATCTACTCTTTTCTTCCTTTCCCATCCTTTTTCACCCCTTTTGGTTAAATTCCCACTCTTCTGTTCCATCTCCTTTTCCTCTGCTATCTTCTCTGATCTACTCTCTTCTCATATGCCTATTCACTGCTCCCCTACCCACAATCCAGTTTACAATTCTGTGCCATTGCCTTCCCACACAATCTCCGCCTATCGCTTATACCTACCTACCTTCACCCCATCCTGCTTCACTTTACCCTTATCACCGCCCACTAGCCCCTTGCACTCTCGCCGCAGCCTACTACCACACCCTCTCCATCTCTCTCTCACGTTCACTCTCTTAAATCCTCTTACACTTCTCCATCTTTCCTTCGCCCTCACTCACCCTTTACACCCCTTTCCCACACTCCACTAGATAAAACTGGTGCTATTCTCTCTGACAATTAACTCACATGCACCCTGCTCAAACTCTGCCACCAATTCCTCAGCACTCTGATTCTCCAACCATCCTCCGCCAGGTCCTCAGTTAACCTCCATACCTCCTGACCTCATCTCAACCCTGCAGCTAACAGACTACATATCTTTCTGTCTCATTTTATACCGTGGTCCTGCTGGTTCGGTCTCCCTGCCCCCTTCCATTGGCTGCAGTGATCACCTGGTTCGCACAGGTGAGAGGCTTTTGAAACATCTCTAAGCCCCTCACACTTTTTCAGGATGGTTTAGTTTGCAATCTCTGCGTGCTGTGGGTCTGGATTTTCATCATTCTTGTGATTTTCCTCTCATGATTGAGTGTTGTTTCAAATTTGTTTTTAGGGGGTTCCCAATGTCTCTTCTCACTCCGTTTATTTCTGCTGTCCCACCTTCACCTGGGATCCGCCTGGGGTTGGTAGGTGTTTGGTGTTTCATCTCGGTTTGACAAGAGGAAATCAAGTCTATTCCCAGTCTGTTCTTTGTTTGTTCCCCAGGCTCCAGTCATGGTTTTCTTGGTGGTGCACCCTGAGAGCTGAAGTCCTGAAATAGAAAAGAGAACACCTGCCAGAAAGAGCACAGAGGCATCTCTTGACACATTGGTACCATTAATTGTACATAGAGCGGCAGCGGTGGGGACGGGGGGTCAGCGACTGACCACACCAAACTCTTTCAGCCAACATCTCAGACAGGGCTGGCTGTGGCTTTTGTTCTTTGCCAAGGTGGAACAGGTCCTGCCTCCTATTTGACAAGGTCATGATTGTGTCACTATGGGTGGGCAAAAATCCCACCGGCGAAACGGAATCGGCAAAATTCACCAACAATTCTGTTCGGTTGGCTCAGCAAATGTTCACCTTTGTTGCTGCACTTTAAGCTTATTTTTTGGCACAGAAATTTCATAAAGGGGTGAAACACCCTTTTCCAGTTTAAAAACAAAATTTGGGAAAAATGAACTTTCAGAAGGGAAACTGCTCCAAAACTTCCAATTCCATTGCACAGGTGAAATTGGCAGATTGGATGAAATTTGCCAGGCATTTACCAATTTTCCTGAGGAACTGAATAAGCCACCCATACCCGTCACTAATTTTTGGCCAAGGCTGCAGCATTTTTACATATGCCGATGGGCTGCATAGCTAAAGGATACTTCTACAGCACCCAGTGGGACGCATAGTCCTCCACACATTAGACAAACACAGCTCTGACAACAAGCTGTCCTTGTAAGTCACACCCTTATTCTGTTCCTTAGAACTTGCAGTGGTTGGGCAATACATATGTGACAAATGTGCCTGCCTTTTACTGGGAGTGCTGGACATGGTGGTCACAGAGGCCAGGTGGCCACCAATTGCAGATTGATGATGGGTCCAGCGGCAGTCTACAGGGGATGCCATCAGCCATGCCCACCAGGCACCAGCGCTGTAGCAGAGGACTGTCAAAGGTGTACGTCCATCCTGTACTGGTCCCTTTATGGGATACCCTGAAGTATAATTATCTCTCTGTAAGAAAACCTGCTGTATTAACATTTTGTTCACAAATCAGCCCTCGGGAGAAGCGAGCATGGGAGACTTATCAAAAGACTGCTGGTGTATAATTCAGCCATGTGTGGGTAATGAGACTGCTGATCAAAGGCCAGCTTCCCAGAAAGGTATGTACTGAGCACGATTGATTAAAAAAGGAGGATCAGCCTTTTAAAAGCTGTGCTCTGTGGCAGTCCTGCATGGAGGCACTGGTAACAGGTGATCTAGAAGTTGTACCACAAACCAATAACATCCCTAAAGCTTTCATCACCCTCCGATGCAGTTATGTGGAGCACATACCTGTGGAAGGGCTGAGGATACATAAAAACCATGAACCCTGTGCCTTTGTGTGGGTGTGAGGAAATTGTAGAAGAAATAAGGATACTGCAACAACCAGGAAGGTGGTTGAGGGATTGTGGAGGAAGATGGCTACTGGAGACAGGGTAAAGGAGGCAGCGAGAATACCATAAGGAAGATTGGAGGGAACACAGATTTCATTCACTGAACCCTTTATGACCAATACTGTTATTACACTACAAATCTGGACGCGGTTGTAAAAGACTTACTCTGAGCACTGCATGAAGTCACCTGTCACGAGAGGTAGACGGAAGCCAGTGAAAGCAAACTGTTCTATGATGCTACCCCTGGAAGCAGTATAGGGACAAATCACAGAACCTCTCTTCTCCTATCCAGCATATTGTGTAGAGGGACATTACTGGGAGTGATAGATCAAAAAGGGGGGTGGGGGTAGATGAGGGTGGCCCAGGAGACCACAGACTGTTCACGGCCTTCAACAGTACAACATAATACATTTGTTCATGACACTACAGAGAAGCAGGCAGGAGGCTTGCAAGCCTCGAAGGCGGAAACACATGAGGAGGTGAAATTCTGAGGCCCAAACTAATCTGGGGACCTTAGGCTAACTAGAGAAGGACTGAACCATCACAGATATTATATAGACACTAAAGGAGATTAAGATCATATAGGAGGCAGTAGACAGTGTATGAGTTGGGACAGATTTGAAGATCTAGTGCAGGTGAAGAGAAAGCAAAGTGCAGCGCATCACAGCCTTTCGAAGCACAAGAGACTACTTGATCCGTTGTCAAGATCCTGGCAAGGAGAGTCAAAGGAGAAAGGAACTTATTGCAAGTAAAAAAGGGATATATCCCAGAGCATGTGTAGTGTCGGAATAAGAGGGAGAAGGAGCACATCCAGCCTTTGGGGGGCTCAGGTTTGGGTGCATGTGAGTGCACCCATTAACAGAGCAGACCAGAGCATGTATACACAAGTTATTGCTTGGGACTTGTGCTGTGTCTGCATTTTATGAGCCTAGGAAGGTGACCGGCGTCAAGTGGTATATAATATCCGAGCCGAGAACCTAACTAAGGAGAGTATCTGAGACACACATCAACCAAGTAGAAGCAAAGAACATGTTATGCGGAGCTATAAACACTGTGATTTTGAGTGACCTGGCTGGAGATAGACAGCCTGTGGCTGTATCCCTAGAAGGGTTTATTTCTTTTTGTAGACTAGAGAATTTGACAAAGCCTGAAAAACAAGGTCCTCTCCTCTTAAATTAGAACCTTGCACTTTTGTTAAATCCCCAACCTGACACAGTAAGACTAATATGCATTCCCTATTATATTCTAGTAACCATTCCCTAGTTCATGTGGGTGTTCATCCTACACTTCTTATGACAATATTGAAGGTCTAGAACCTCATTCCTTTTGTTTCAGGTTCATTTGTTCCACACCGTGTCCGCACATACATGGAAAGGTTTGGGGGTGGCGGGGGCAAATTGTTATAATGTCTTCATATTTCTTTTTCACTTTTGTAAAGGTTAGTGAAAGAGTTGTGAGCTGTACAATAAGAACTTCCAGAAATGTTGCTATTGTGACAGTTCGTCCCACCGCCAGCAAATGTGATAGGGGTTTTACATAATCACTACAACTTCGTGCTGCTTTTTGCACTCAGCAATGCCCTCCTATTATTCTTTTTTACTGTTTGCCCAATATCATACTTACTAATGGTTTTTGTTCACCTTGATCATGGCTCTCTCCAATCAAAGGCCTCCCAACGTTTACCCTCATAGCATACAGTAGATGGTAAAAGTACAGAATTTACAGGATGCCACACCTGCAGACCTGGCAGTGGTCTATGAAAACATTAAAAATAACATAGTTCCCAAAGTATCACCATTGATGTAGGTTCTAATCTGAACACTTTTCACCAAGACCTCATCTGATGAGGGCACCAAACTCTAAATGGAGCTAAATATCTACCCTAGACATGCTATGCCACACAACCAGCTGATGTTTGTTGATAGATTGGTGTTGGGATGTGAAGTCTTCCTTGAATAGGACTGATAAGGAGAAAAATGCCCCCCCAAAGACAACATTTTCAGTTCTCCAAGGAAGGACAGTCCTCCACACATAATTAACTTTACTCTTTACTATACAGTCTGTCTCCGTCCTGTCTCTGCCACATACCAAAAACCACTGTATATTCAGAGCTTTGGATGAGTTCGATGGAGGTAAAGGCATAAATATGTTTTTCATTTAACAAGTTTGTTTTAGTTATCCCTCCAATGACCATTGCTAGAAAGTTTACCTCATTTCGAGTTCACCTTCTTTGATCTAATTTTTACTTTTCATAAAAGCCCATGCCTTTCACTGGAATCCGCCTGGTAGCAAGCTTTCAATAACATCAACATTAATGTTCATCTCTGTTGCATGAAATGGAATCCTGCCCAAAACCATTGACATCACCCTGTTCTCTATGTACACCATGTCAACTGTGATGCAGTGTTCATGGCAAATATAACATGTTTTCTTTTACACCAACATCTCCGCTATTCCTGCCTATGGATGACTATCAACTGGCAGAAAAGTGCACATGTCACAACAATCTGCAGACAATCTCGACGCTGGAGTGGCGAGGCAGGAAGCTGCAGAAATTGATAGTGTCAGGCAGTGGTAGAGTGCTTTCAATTCGGGCAAGGGTCTTTTGAGTGCCTGCAAAAGAGCTCTGAACCCATTGGGCTCCTACTCTCCTTGATGCAGAGGATTTCCGATGAACTGTAGTGTTTCACATAATGGGGGTTAAAAGATGGCTTTGGGACTTAAGAGATCAGTTTGAAACTGGTTTATTTTGCAACAAAAATAGACAGGGTTTGGTAAGTAAATAAGGGGTTCCCCAGAAGACATCAAAAGCAAAAGGAGCAATTGAGGACCATAGACTGTATTATTTAATTCCCCGAGGCTTCCTTCAGCATTTTGAACTGCTGTCGCTGTAATGAGGCTGTTTTGTCTCCAGGTGGCCCTCCACAACTGCCAGTCTTATGGGGTCAGGGTTTAGCTTTAGGATTTGCCACACCAGGGCTGCATTTCACCAGCTCTCCCAGGAGCTTTTTGCATTCTCCCTGAAATGCTGGCAACCGACTGTTGCAGTCATTGCCAGCACAAGATGAACAAGCGTTCCTTCTACAGGACCTCATTACCCTTCTCCACCTCCTGCTCTAATCCCTGTTCTCTAATCTCCTCCTCAGTATAAGACGAGAATCAGTCCCTCTTCACCTCTCCTAATCTTCATGCACGTTTCTGACATTTCACCCTGTGGCATTGTCTCAGTTCTCTCTTTGCTCCTCACTGATTTTTGTTTCTGCTTAATGTTCCTCTGTACTTGGGTTACTTTTTCACACTGTACTCCTCCCACAGCCACCTGTGTTGAATCTGATGGAGTCATCATAAACTGCTGTGACATAATCCTCCCACGTGGCCATGGGACGGCAACCGTTACTTGATCCTGACCCTGGGGCTAATATTATGAAGGAGGATCATGTGGGAGGGGACAACAGGAAGAAAGTGTTAAATCCATTGGAACAGATTTCCCCCTTTTGTAGGTAGAAAAACCTACGATGCCTAAAATTCAGATGGCACTCTATCACTCTAGTCGAGATACCAATCATGCCTCACACCTCATGCCTTCTCTTGTATGGCTCTGCAACATCGGCCTCACAGCTCGGGAGAGCTGCACCAAGTCCACAGTGAGATACAGAGCATGCACTGAAAGCACCATAATAACTACCAAGGCAAGCCCTGCTGTGCTGCAGAAAAAACAAAATGCCTTCTTTTAAATGTTTGCCAAGATTCGAATTTAAAATGCCCAGATGTGAGTATGCTAGATTCAGAATTTGGCCCTTCCAAAATGGCTGCCCTATTTTCCAGAGTTCCTCCACTAATGTTAAGCAGGCACTCAGTCTGCATCAGAATGCTACTGATTGGGCAGCTTCTGTTGTTATGGCCAAGCTCCCAGCGAACTTGGCAGGCGACGCTGGCCCGCTGCAAAGGCCGACTGCTAAGGACATTTTCTTCCCCCGTCAGGCCACCATTCGACATGCACTATTGCACGGTATGTTCCTACAAATATAATTGTCATAAAAAATGCTGTCAGATTATATGCTCCTGTCGTCTTAACGCGAGACAATGTTGTTCCCACTATTGCCTTCCTCCCCACGGCCGACTCGCACCTACCCACGCTCTCTGAAGCGTCGCGCTTATGCCTACCTGCATGACCCTGCCTAGGAGCACTCAGATATCCAGACATGCCAACATCCCGCAGGCCCTGAGAGGGAGATTTCCCCACAGCAATCGGGAGAATGTATTTTTCCCATAGGATTGCATTGGGGTTATAATTATTTTAGGCAGGAGGCAATAAAAAATAGCCCAATTCTTCATTTAAAAATCGGGTGTCTCCCGCCGAAATCAGGAGGGTTGGCATGTTTGGATATCAGCACCTCACAACGCGTACTGCACACGGCAAGCGATCCTTCAATATTCCCATAACATCATTGTGCTGTAATAAACGGCTAAGAACACGCACAATCGGATTGCTCTCCTCGCAAACCGTGGCATAACATCATCCTGTTCAGGGACCTACCTTACTTCCAAGGGATCCTCTACCAGAAGCGCTTACAAACCTCACCCTTTAAACCGCACCTCACACATGACTACCATATCTGGAGCCAATTGATCTAGGTGCTCATTACCCAACTCTTTGCCCACTAAAAAATCATGCATATTGACTAAAACTGTGCCGCGACATTCATCAACCACAGGTACCAGTCTAGTGCTTCAGGCGCCCCCCCATCCTACCTCACTCACCCACTTACGATGACTTCCAAAGCGGAGCAAAACTTCCTCCTCACCTATGTCCACTAGCACAAATGACCTATGCCACTTAAGCACATCTTTCCCACCTCCAAAACCCACCTGCTCCATGCCCTCCGCTAGCAACCACCTTGGCTTCTCCAATCCTGCTAGCCTGTTAATCACTGACCCTAAACAGGCCATCCTGCCTGGCCCCATCAGCTCTATGCCGCGCTGCCTACCCCAGGGATCAAACAGCCAGACTACAAACATATTCATCAGAGGTGCCCTAATCAACAGCAGGTCCCTCGCAGCCCATGCACTGGACATCAGTGACCTGATCACGACCAGTCAACTGGACCTACTTGCCATTACCAAAACTTGGATACATGCAGCCTTGGAACCATCCATATCCCTGGCAAACCTGCCTAAGTACAGTTTCTCCCGCAAAGACCCCCTTGGCATTAGAGAATCGAGTGTTCAAGACTTCCCTTCAGGAGATCTTTTGTCCATCAAATGGTTACCTACACACTATTCTACCTTTTTTTGTTTTTTATTTACTTGTTCGAATCACAGTGATTTTTACATGAGATAATGTCGCCGTCTCTTCAAAAATGTTCATAGTATAAACGTAAAAGCAAAAGAACAAAGATGAGAACACAAACAAGAAGTGTTGTGGTGATTTCTCAAATTTCCTAAAGGTCTTCACACGTTTCCCCCTGTTTCTTTGTTCAGTTTTCTGGAACATTTGTAAAAGAATTTTTGCTGTGGCTATTGTCCATGAAGTCTTTTCTCCAGTATTAAGACGGTGCCACCACATGTATTCTTTGCTCAGAAGAAATTGAGAACATAGATGTTTTAAATAATATTTTTAATTTCCTGTGTTTCTGAACATGACAGAAGGTGGTGTCCTATTGTTTCGATCTGTGTCACATCTTTGCAGAATCTGCAATTTTTAGAAGTTGAGAGGTCTCTGATCGCTCATATTTCATTTGTGTCCAATAAATTTAGTCGAGCCCTAAGGAACACATTTCTGAAAAATTTGTTTGGGAATTTATTCAGAAGTCCTGTGTCTTGTTTAACTTTTTATGAAAACGGCAGCAAGTGAGTTGTCAATTTGTTCTTAGCTGCAGATTCTAGCGTGAAGATCCAGTCCATATCCTAATTTTTCCTTTTTACCCGTTGCGGGTTTTGGATCAAGACTTCTGTTGTACGTTGTACTGATTCCAACTTTTCTTTGTTTTCTTTTACCCATGCATTCAGCATTTTGCAGCGAGCTTTTGTAACCTCAGCATTTAGCAAATTGTAGATCCCCGGGCTTTCCAACAAAATTGATTGCCTAAACATCATGCCATTTCACTCGATTGTTGCCCTTAATGAAAGTAAGCTTAATTCACGTCTAATTGATGGCATTGGGGTTGATTTTGGTAAGTTCAGGACTCTTCTCCAAAAGTAAGCTGCTAGCTTCTGCCAGATGGTTTTTGGAATGTTCGGCATTGCATCAACTCCGTAGGTCAACGTTGGGATGACCTTAGTTCTATAAATTTGAGTTACTGGTAGGAGGGAGAATCGTCCGAATTTTTTGTCCACTGCTCGGGCCCGCGACGTGAGTTTCCTTGTTTTTGTCCCCCCAGAGTGCACTCTGCATAGTATTTCCACTCCGGAGCCATCTAACATAACTCCCAAGTACTTGAATTCAAGTACAATCGTAGGTTTTCCTCCTCCTTTCTTGATTTTTCCAACAGCATCACTTTTCTTTTTCCTTTGTTGATTTCTAGATTGTTTGATTGGATATGCATGGCAAGGTTGTCTAATTGTCTTTGCAGACCAATTGCTGTGTGGTCTAAGAGAATCAAGTTGTCCGCATATAAACCAGGATATTCGGTCTGCCCAATTTTTGGCGGAAATGATCTCACACTTTTTTAAGTTTCTTTGAAATCTCCCAGGTATGCTTTGAATAGTGCCGGTGCAAGGAGGCGTCCTTGTTTTATTCCCCTTGTGGTGGGTATTTCTTCTGATAACAGACCTTGTTGACTCAAACAGACTCATCCTTGTTTTCAAATAAAGTGCTTTAATTGGTTCTAAAGTCGTTGGCGGACAGTTCCAGGTCTAAGGTTTCTCCCAAAGTTTCTCTCGATCGACCTGGTCTAAAGCTTGAGCCAGGTCAATGAAAGCGAGAAAGACCCTTGGGCTCCCTTCCAAGATCTTGGTCTTTATTATGCTCAAGAGAATGTTGATCGGAGTACCAATGTTTTTCTTGAAGCCCGCCTGGAACGGGTCAGCACAAGCCGCAATTCTCGGCCAAAGTTTGAAAACGAGTTAACAGAAGAGACCCGAAGGCCTTCCTGATCACATAGAGTAATGGGTTTATAGTCAAAATGTCGACAAAAAAATGTCGACATGCAAAAATGTCGAAAAAAAAATGTCGAAAACAATAATGTCGACATCCTATACATAGAATGGAAGAAGTCAATTTATCGAAAAAAAAATGTCGACAAAAAAAATGGTCGATTATCATAGACAATAACCAGAAATAATCATTGGGGGGGGTCCCCCCCCCAACCCCCCAACCTCACCCTCCATCACGAACCATCCCAGCACCCCCTCCCCTTCCCTTCGTCCGTAATCACCCACTTGTCTGTGACACTGGATAAAGATAGGTTACGAAATGGTTAACACGCTAGATGACATTCCTGAGTAAAGCACCTTGTTTTTGATAGCAGGAAACGGTTAACGGCTGTGAAAAAACCGTCATTACCTGACAGAACATCTCTTGAGAGGTTACTTCGGGCAATTGACAGCATTTTTTTCGTACTTTTTTCTAGCGAAAAGGTAAGACGCACTACCATTATGAAAAATTACGTCTACAATAAAGGAAATAGTATACAGTACCTCAAAAAAATTATTTTTACGTGTCGTTTCAGGTGATAAAATGGAAAACAAAATAGAATTTATAGAAAGCCAAAAAGGAAGTAAGCAGCTGGTATGGAATGGATACATATTCTGTAAAGAACTTCAGCGAAAAGAGAGAATATACTGGCGCTGCACAGAATATACAAAAAATAAATGTTCAGCCCGCGCAGTAACAGTGGGAACAGAAGTAAAGGGAAACGCTGAACACAATCATATGCCTGATCAAACAACTATAATCATCAGGAAAACATTAACGGAACTTAAAAGAAAAGCAGTAGAACATGAGGGGGAAACTAGTGGATCGGTACTCAGGGAAGTTTGTGGCCAATTACCAACGCATGTAACAGCGCAATTACCAGCTGAAAAGTTGATGCAACGCACTATGAACCGAGCAAAACATACCAATGAAAACCTACCCCCTCCACCTACATCCTTTGAACATATACGTATTCCGGATATTTTTAAGATTACAGCGAGAGGAGAACATTTTTATTGTGGCGAAATGGGAATAAACAATGAAAAAATCTTGGTGTTCGCTACCTCTGAAAACTTTCGCCATCTAAGTCAAAGCAAATATTGGCAAAGTGACGCCACGTTTAAAGTATGCCCCCACCCGTTTTTTCAATTTTATACTGTCCATGGAACAATCAATGACAAAACATTACCACTGATTTACTTTTTGATGCCAAAAAAAACAGAGGACGCTTACAAAATCGTATACAATAAAATTAAGGAAACTACACCCGATTCACAACCAGAGACAATAATCATGGATTTTGAAACAGCACAAATCAAGGGTTTTTCATGCGTGTACAAAGACACTACAATAAAGGGTTGTTTTTTTCATTTCACTCAAAGTGTTTGGAGAAAAATACAGAAATTAGGTTTGTCAGCAAAATATACGGAGGACAGTTACTTTCAGATTAACGTAAAAAAACTTTTTGCATTGGCTTTTGTACCGGAGAATCATGTTATTAATTATTACGAACATTTAATTGACAGTGAATACTATAAAAATCATGAAAATGAATTAACAAATTTACTAGACTACTTCGAAAATACATGGATAGGCCAGTTAACACGGAGTGGCAACAGACGCCGACCAAAATACACAATTGAGTTATGGAACTGCTACCGCAACACCATGGAGAACAAACCCCGAACAAATAACGCATTAGAAGGCTGGCATAGCCGCATAAGTAAAAATTTCAATACCCAAAATCCAAGTTTGTGGCATTTCTTGCGAGACTTAAAGTTAGAAGAACAACACCAAGAAATGAGAATTTCGCAAACAATTTCTTTGGCAAATCAGGCACCGAAAACCAAAAAATACAGAGACTATGATAGTAAATTAGTGCAATTAGTACAAGCATTCACAGTAGAGAACAAGGACATTTACTTAGATTCCATAGCTTTTAACTTAAAATGCTAAAAAGAGTACTTACAGTTCATGGTGGCCAAGATTCCGTGTTAAAAAGGTGAAGAATCCCCCATAAAATCCATGAATCCAGGTGCAAAATGACGTTGCATTAACCGTGAAAAAGTACCGTTTTCTTGTTGAAATCCACAGCTTCAGTAAAAAAAGGTATCCAAACTCACCGAAAAGTGTCCAAAATCCATATTACTCGAAAGTCCAATAATCAGTTCCGGGTAATCTCGCTACTGCATGAAAATAAAAACTTCCAAAAAAGCCATATCCGAAAAAAAAAATCCACCATCCGTACGACAAAATCCTTGAAATCCACAAAGACCCGGTCCGTCAGATGAAAAACCATGAAAAAAATGATGAAATGCCCAAAAAAAAAAACAAATCCATGGAGCGAAGGGACGAGGACGCGACCGCGGTAAAAACAAGTCGAAAGTGAGCTTTAAAAATGGCGCTCACGTTTACGTTGTGCTACGTACCTTACGTAGAAAGTCAAAACAATTATAAGTTAATAATTATAGACATACATTTTTAGCTCTCAAGCGCCATCTACTGGTTCTTTATTATATAACAAGTTAAAATGAATTACAAAAAGGTGTTGTATTTAATTATATATTTATTAAAGTAAAAGTATTGTTAATTTTATTTATTTATTATGTTGTACAGTTACGTTTACTTACACATACTACTTTCAATTTAATAAACATACTGATATATCAAACTTACCATCAACAACGTATTTGTGTGTATATATATAGAGAATGTATTTATGCTTTTATTAAATGTCGACAAAATAATGTCGAAAATGTATTGTGTCGACATTTTTGTATGTCGACATTATACATTTTCGACATTATTTTGTCGACATTTTGACTGTCGACATTATTGATGTCGACATTATGACTGCACACCAGAGTAATGCGGTGGGGCGATAGTTTCTCGGGTCTTCTTTGCTCCCCTTCTTATAAATGGGCACCACTATCGATGTCCAGGATGATGGTATGGTCTTAGTTAAGAGCATATTTTGAAGACCGTACTGATAAAGGCTGACCATTCCACCGGATGTTTCTTCAAGTCAATGTTTGTGAGCCCGTCAGGGCCTGGTCCTCCTGATGTTTTTAGCCCATGTATCACGTCTTCAATAGTGGATCTATCATGTAAATCGTCCCAAGGAGATCTGTTTCCAACTCCCTAAGTAGTAATGCTGTTCGGTAACGAGTGAAATAAGGTTTTCAAATACTCGATACTTCACCTACAATGTTTACGATGTTATCCTCCAAATGGGCTTCTGCTGATCTTATCAGGGACCAGAATTCATGAGGATTACGGCCATTCACCATCTTCAGTATAGCTTCCGAATCTTACTGGGATAATGTTACCCGGTAGTTCTTTAACCAGGTCTTATACTTTTTTTTCTTCATGTAACAAATTCAAATACTTTTTGGACTTATGTTTTGACGCCAGTCCTTTGATTTTACGCATCTCGTGTCTTTTCTCCACCAGAATCTTGTCAAAATTATGTTTTTTCCAAATTGGTTTACCGCCAAGGTTTATTTTTGGGACATTGTATAGACTCTGCAATGGTTGGTAGTCTGATGTTTGATAATGCTCAACAGCGTCCCTGTAGTTTGTTGTCAGTTCTTTGATGTTCCTTGTAGTTAACCTTACTCAGTTTCCTTGAGTGTTAGGTTCAAGGGCGATACTTGTCTTTATTTTCTGAGCCATCACTGTCGCCCATGTTACGGACAGTAAGCTATGGTCACTACTTTTGCTCTTGATCACCTCGAACGTTGCTATTGCCGATGACATGGCACGTGACACGAAAATGTAGGCAATTGTAGCCGAGGCTCCCTCTCTTTCCCAAGTTGGAATACGATTCGTTTGATTAAACAGCTCTTCAGTGTTAAGAAGTTGTCTTGATTCCATTAATTCAGTCCACAGGGCACCACGTTCCTCCGAGGGGGATTTTCTTCTCAAGGCTTCTGTCATTCTGCAGGTGGCATTTAAGTCCCCACATATGATTATATGTAGGACTTGATGTTCCACATAAGCATCATCAATTATCTTTTCCATAATTAAGCAATACTTCTTGTTCGCAATCACTTTGGGGTTCCAAGTAGGTGTTAATTATTACTATTGATGTGTTTTCCTTTTTCCCCAAGTTGCACATTAATTGATTCCCAGATTACAAGTGTTGCCAGCTCCGAGCTGTTTGCGACAAGAGTCTCTTTGCTGTAGATGCCACTGCCAGAGCGGACAGCGATTATAAGGCCCGAAGAGGGTCTTCAGAGCAGGAGATATTTCCAAAGCGTAAAGTTGGTTTTTCAGTCAGCTACGTTTCTTGAAGGCAAAGAACATTGAAAGCTACTAAATGGAAATTGCCGGTTCTGGTGAGATGTTGATGGCCTCTCGTATTCCAAGATCCCATCCTCAGCTCAAGGAACAAAACCTCAGATCTAGCCGTGTTGTCAGTATTTTGTAAATGTCGAATTGGGGAGATGCATTGCTATTTTTTTAGATGTGATATTAATGCATTTGGCATCAATGCCCACAAATGGGTCAGCGGTGCAGGAGCTGTAGTTTTTTCCATTGTTTTTGGGCACATGGGGTGCAATCGTGTATCAGTCTTATTTTAGGCAAAGGGCCACTTAGAAATCTGCCTTCTTCAGATCCATCTTTGAGCCGCACAGCGTCTATTTCTTTGGAAATGCCAGACACTTTTTCCAGTCTCTGCTCTTTATCCGCTTGTCGCTCTTATTCAATTCGCCCAATTCGAAGAACTGGTTTGTTTTTCCTATTCTTAGAACTCAGTTGGTTCAAATTCTTATCTTTGAAGCTTCTAGGTTTATGGTATTCATATGTTCTTCATGCATATTGGTGTGTAGTTTTTGATTTGCCAGGCTGTATTTCTGGTTTATTTACATCGTTCAATGTCTGCAAATGATGGGATTTCACACTCATCTCCATTAGGACATAGCCCAGGTTCAAAAGATTGTTCTCTGTTTCCTTTGTCCTGGACTTCATAGCCGAAGGGACCATGTGGAGATGAGATTTTGCTTTGAGACCCTCATGATAAGGCTCGTCTAAGATGAGATCTTCTGTCTTTAGGGATCTAAGGCTGCGAGTATGGTGCAGAAGGCTAAAAAAGGTTCTCCTGTTTAATATCAACTCTTTGTGATTATCTTGTGTTTGTTCAAGTTTAAATGTTATTTGATGATTGGTCTGTGACTGCAGATTCTGATAAGCGAGAAGTCTCCCCATGTTCCGGTATAGTATTTTCCCCTTGTGGCTTTTCCAAATCATCCAGAAGATGTTGGCTTATGTCCATTGCCACTTAATCTGCCAAAAAGTCTTCCACAGATATAGGTGAAATGGCAACAGCTACTCGAAGGGGACCTTGTTCCGTTTGCAAATGTGTATCGTCCGTTTTCTTCGTCATCACTAATAAGTTGCGGTTTCTTTGAAGCTGGAATCGGGGGATCATTGAGAATTTCTACTAATAGCTATTCTTGTGCCTTCTGGCCCTGCTAGGCAGAGTGTAATTTGTCTTTTTTCGTTCCCAGTATCTTTTGGTTTGTTACTGAAGTATTCAAAGGTGGGGAATTCGTTCTCCCTATTAGCACTGTTGGATTGAGATCTTGTCAGTTTCACTGATATAGGGTAATGTTTTTCTACTAAAGTTTGTGTTCCTTTCTCAATTTTGCTTTGGGTCCTACCCTGGAGCTGCTTCGCCTTTCCCCCTTCGTTATCACTGTATCCACTTTGAGTTGAAGCCAGCGCCCCCTGTTCTATGTACCTCTGTTCCATGGCAGTAATATAACCTTCCAGGTATGTGAGCTTTTTATGCATCATCGCAGTGATGGTTGTGTGATCTTTTAAAAGGTATAATTTATCGACTCAGAGTTTGCTGAAAGGACCTAATGCAATTGTTACTGCCGACATTATTGGCAAGAGGTCAGGTTTTTTTCGACAAAATTTCTTTCGGTGTATTCGGAGGTTCACTTAACCTTCTATTTTTGGGAGGGGAGCGCTGGGACGTCAACAATTATTCTCGCCCAGTGTGGTCGGTGGTTTCATTTTCATCACTTATGTTTCGGCTCAATGGCAATGCGCGGTTTTGATTTTCTTTTTTTTATTTGGATAGGCCATAGTAGATCGTTCTCAGCCTCTGCAAATTGGGGTTTTCATTTGTTGCGGGGTGTCTAGTTCAATTATTTTTGCATGTTTGATTTCAAAAGATTTGTTCAAAGAAAAGGTTTCTTTTGTACTCTTTCTTTGTGGTGTAGAAAGGGCAGGCAGACAACCTGGCGACTTGTAGGATGATGGCCGAGCAGTCAAAAAGTATTTTTTTCCTCCTTCGTTTGGGTTTTCCAAAATCGAAGCAGGCTCAAAGAATTGTAGTTGTGGCTTGAGCGTCTCTACCCGCTTGGCTGATTCCGTTGTTGTTATCTGCCTTTCCACAGTTATAGGCGTGAATGGAAGCTGACTTGGTTGAGTACTTGGCTCTGCCAACTTTGTCAGTGCATCAATTTTTTGCGATTTCCCTAGTGCCTGGGGTAAGGAGCTCCTGTACAGCTTCCAGGATTTCAGTACCAGAAAGTTCCCCTGTTATATCTAGCTTTCTTATACATTACTTGTTAAAGAAGTCCGAGTGCCATGGTAAACAGGGGTTTTGCAAGAGCTTTCTTGTTAATGCCATTTTTTCCTCTCTTTTATTTTCCTTGTTTTTGTTGATTTTTTAGAAAGGTCACTGAAGGAGCTTAGCCTGATCTTTTCTTTGACCCCGTGACTGTACAAATATCGTTCATGTTAGGTTGTTTTCTGGTTAATTTTCTCTGGGCTATGTGGGGCAAATGTTTTTTTATGACTTTTTCTTTGTTTTTTGCAATTTTCTTCCCTGAGGGCGGGCTTTCCCCAGCAACTACGCCCACTTGAACTTGTAATTGCGTTTGTTTCATTTTCACTTTCCTCTTCTTATTCAGAGGTATCAGTTTCCCGGTCCTGGTTTACACGGTCTAACCCCACGCAAGCACCGTGGTGCGCGTGCTCTTGAATGGGGACCTCAAAAAGGGACTAGCTGCGATCGTCAATTTCACGTTGATGCACCTTTGCTCCAAGTGCCTCCAGGGCGATCGCCTCTTCCCCTTCCCTCGTCGGTGCACAGGCGTCATGAGGGGAGGAGACCGTCCTGCGCACCTGTCCTTCACTGGAGTTTCCTGAGATCTGCAGCGTCCTCTGTCTCACTCTGCCCCCCCTCCAACCAACGCTTTAGATCCAAACCCTCTGCGGAGGCCGTCACTAGCTCTCTTCAGACAGATGGTTCGGGCCCTCCATGTGCAGGTATGAGCTTGGGAGTTGCTGAGCCGGGGTTGGTGCGATTTTTTCTGATGCCACAATTGCGCTTTTTCCCCCCTGATAGTGTGTGTAATTCGGAGATTTTTTTTGGCGAGATTTGCATTTTCTTCACATGGGGTATTAGAGGTGAACGCCGAGGTATCTTGGTGCACAGGTACGCCCTCGTTAAACAAGAGTTCTCGTGCCTTAACCACGGCCACTTGAGCTTCTACAGATAAGGGAAGCCACAGAGTAGTGAAAAGTTGCTTTGCAGTCAGGGCTGGCCGTGTATTGCGAAGTGTTTATTCGAAGCAGGGTTGCCTAACCAAGTAGCACGTTGTGTTATAAGATTTGGTATAGAGATGGTTCCACAATGATTACTTACAGATCCGCATTCCTAGTTTTCTCCGCTGCAGAATTTAGAACCCCTCAAATGGCAACCCTCCTACTCCGTGGACAGGGATTGAGAGGCAACTGCAGCATCCTTAGCATCAATTGCGGCTATGGACTGCCAAAGACTGCAGTACCTCTGCAGTAACTCCGCGGTACGCTCCGCGTACCTCAGCAGGTCTTGTTGGCAAAACTCCTCCACCAATAGCAACAGCAGACAGGAAAGGCAGACTCAGTACAAACGCTGCCAAAGACTGCAGTAACTATGCAGATCAGTGATAACAGGTCATGGCACTCCCCATCAATGAGGTGAAGGCCTGATGCTGCCTGGAAACGCTTCTACCTTTAACTTACATTTGCTCTACCGACCACCAGGCCCCCCACTATCTTTTGAGGATGATCGTATTCATCTCTCTGCAGAAGCTAAGCCAACATCCAGGACAATCCTCCTTGGTGATGTGAACCTACGCCTAAACAACAGTACCAACCACAACGCACTTGCGCTAGCCAACAAACTTGAAGCCCTTGGTTTCAAGCAACGTATTACCAGCCCTACCCATAATATAGGCCAGACCTCAGACTGGTTGGTTGACCTAAATTGAACATTACTATTGTTTCTAACAAGCCTTGCCCTTGGTCAGATCATAAAATAATTGCCTTTAATATACTGATCTGCAAGCAAACCCAGGCTCTTCCGAGGCCTGCACCTGGCCACCCTTACCAGAAATGTCAGAAACATCACATCCGGCAGTATCCTGCCACTGCTCAAGGCTCTTACTGACCACCATGACCCTTCTATATACCCATTCAAGATGGTAGACACCTACAATCAGTCTCTATTGCACGCCATCGACACAGTGGCTCCACTCTGGAAACGTAAAGCTAAACCTATTGCACACCTTATATCGCCCACCTTAACGCATGGTTTACCCCCGACCTTAAAGCAATCCGCTTCAACAAACAAGCAGCTGAAACTGCATGGAGAAACGACCCCCCAGTCTTAAATAAAAATATCTATTTTCTACCCTTTCTAAAGACTACAAGTTATCAATTCTGCTAGCAAAGAATGCCACATACAATGACCGAATCAGTAAAGCAAACTTCAGCACCCATGAACATTTTGCCATACTCCCACAAGTAGAGTCCCGAGTCCCTCCTATTGATGATGACTTCCCTAAAGATGCTTTCTAGTGTACCAACATACAAAATGCGTTGCCTAACAAAATAACCTCCCTCCAAAAAAAGATTGCACTAAAGAAAAAAACTGCCCCCCAATCTTGCCACTCCCAACTCAAAACACTTTCACGACATCCACCTCTTTGACTTGAAGCCTGTCTCGGAAATGGAAGTAACTAAATGGAAGTAACTAAAATCATTAAAGGGCTCAGACGATCTAGATGCCAAGGTGACATTTGCCCCGGAACAATAATCAAATACTATGCCGAAGCACTGGCACCATTCATAACATCACTCATTAACTCTTTTGCCTCTAGTTCAGTACAAACCAACTGAAACATTTGCCTGGGTCCTACATCTAATAAAAACACAGACCATAGATCCTAACATCCCTACTAATTACCGTCCAATCATCACAGTAATGTTCCTCCTCAAATATTTGGATAGAGCGGCATACCTTCAAATTCAGCACCACATTGAATCCAATTACTTTTTAGGCCTACGTTAATCCGGGTTTCAGACTGGTTTTGGTACTGAAACCGACTTAACGAATCTAATGGATGAATTAAAGTTAGCCGGAAAGCTTGCGCTCCTCTTACTGCTAGACAACTCTGCTGCCTTTGATTCGGTGGATCACCAAATCCTTTGCCAACACTTGACTTCTGCAGCCCACTTCTCTGTCAAAGCCACTGCATTGCTCTTCTCTTTACTTGCCAACAGATCCATGAGAGTATCCTCCCCACTAGCCTCAGCCACTACAGCCCCCGTCACTTACAGTTTACCACAAGGCTGCTGTGTCTCACCGACATTGTACAACATCTTCACTAAACCCCTTTTCGACCTCCTCGACATCCATGGTATCACCTACACACATTTAGGGGATGATACCCAGATCCTTCTACCTCGATCAGGAGACTGATCCCAGAGAATTGGAGTCAGTGGATAATCTACCACACTATATAGGCCTGGATGGCCCACCACTTGCTTTGTCTTAATGATGAGACAGAGCTGCTTATTGTCGGTTCACAATCACAGCTCAACAAGCTTGAAGCAGCCTACAGATCATTTACCATCGACAGCATTTCCATACTAGTCTCTCAGGAGTCTATCTGTATTCCAACCATCTCCTCCTCGTCAGCCTACATCACAAAACATATTAATGCCTGCAGGCCCTCCCTATCTACGGACAGTTGCACTTCCATTGCCAAGGCACCTATACGCACTAGGCTGGTCTATTGCAACTCACTATTCACTAGTACACGGAACATAAACAAACTACAAATCATACAAAACAATGCTCTGTGAGCTGCCCTAAATATCCCAAAGAAAGATCACATATCCATTGCGTGAACAAAAATGTACTGGCTGCCTATTCATGAGTGCATATTGTTCAAGACATTGGCCATCCCACGCACATGTCTCTCGAACAGTGACCCTAGATACTGATCTCTCAAAATCAACATAGCGCATTCTACCAGACACACCCGCTCTACATATATGCACAGCATCATCAACCCTAGAATTAAATTGCAACAAGCTGGAGGTCTCAGCTTCCCAGTCATTGTGTCTCAGAACTGGAATACCCTCCCCCCACAGGAATGAGAGCAGAAACTCTTATTGAACCTTCTGTAAGCACCTAAAAACATGGCTCTTCGATCATGACCTGAAGTAATAGTTCTGCCAATTCTCCAAGCGAATCCTTTTCCTTTGTTCTGCTGATCTACAAGCTTTTTCCTCCATGGTAATGTAACATGATCTGTTTCTACATCTTAAGCAAGCCCGCAAGCTCAATTGTGTAACCATCAACGTTTTAAATTCTGATTTGCTGTGTTTATTTTAAATCACCCATTACTGTAACCAGCAAATTGATGTCCACGGGCTTAGTGCACACTACAAATGCCAAAATAAATACATTAAATAAAAGACACACCTAACAACTTATGTTTCTAATGTTTTCTTAAGTGAAAGTTCTGAACAAAATCACTAGAAATCTTATTTTGCTAACTCAAACTCCCATAAGGGCCCAGGTACTCAGACGAGAAAGAGGAGGGAGCAAGTTGATGCAGATTGAAGAAAACTCCAATCTGAATGAGTGGACTAGCTGTTTTGGAGGTTCACAAGTGTGCAGAACATTTGAAAATGCTGTCTGCACTCGAACTGCAGAGAGAGTATGAGTAGGAAGCGGCACGCGAGAGGACTACATCAGAATATATTGAGAAGGCAGAGAAGTCCAGAAAGCAGCTCGCAAACTACCGAGCTGCTACCGGTGTGGCTCGAGACCTCTAGAGATGCTGCAGGGATCGCTGGAGGACCAACAGAACACCGGCAGAAGCAAAAGAGTTACCGGAAACGCAATCACACTGAGAGGCAACAGTGGTTGATCCCAGTCACAGAGAGAAGCCGGTGGGTGAGCTGGAACCTTTGGGGAGAGCCGGAGGAAGGTCTGCAGAGTATCAGGCTGTCCCAAAGAGTAAACTACATTGCTACAACGTTCCATGGGTAGAGAACGCTATAACACACTTGTGAGTCCACCACAAGCCATAGGGGACCCCCGGGGCATACAGACAGGCATGTAAACCAATAAAACTTTTAAGAATATTTGAAAGGCGAACAAATGAAGTACAAAAGCCGAACTATGAAGTATGACCCTAAGCAAATAAAGATTAAAGAAATAATCACAGCGGCAGAACTTGAACAAATTGCCATATATGGGATATCAATGTGGTGAAAGTTGGAAGACATACCTCAAGCAAACAAACAGTGAAGTGATGCAACTGTGTTTTTTAAAAAGATATTGAAGTCCTTATAAAAGGAATATATCTGGCAGTGAACATTTGGTAGCAAGATACCTGGCCAAGGAGTATACCGGGGGATCTGAAGAGTCTACTAGAGGAGTCCTGGCAGTGGAATATACCAGCAGCACTTTTGCCATCCTGAAAGAAGTATTTTTTGAAAGAAACAATTTTGTCATCCTTAAGGAATTCGTTTGAAAAGGACACTTTCCACCCCAGGAGGATGCTATTGCGCGACAAGACACCCAACATAGCATGTGTTGCCTGAAGGAGGAGGATATTAGGTTTGTGTCTGTTCATGTATGCCATGATTTTCCTTGATTTGGTAAAGTTCTCCAGCCCAATGATATTCAAACTCATTACATTGATCTGCATTGAGTTACAGCACTCCGATAATTGTATATTCGGTTTCCCCCCGCCCCCCATCTATACCCTCAGCGCCCTTGTAACCACACCTTCTAACTTCACATGCCCGTCTGCCAAGACATTTTAATAACTTTCCACCAGCCCACCCCAAGTTACCCGCTCTCCTGATGGTCTTGGATCGCTGTCCTCCCCATCTGCCCACCCTCACTGCCACACCTGCAGTGTGCCGTAACCCTCCCATCTCCCACCCTGCTTCGATACCCCCCAAACAACAGGGTAAAATATGAACACCACCAAACACTAAGCAAATGCCATGAGGCTTACTGTTGCCGCTGTGGCACCAGCTTCAAATTACCACCGAGCCATGTATAGCAGTGACGGTAAAGCTTCAAGAAAAAGTATTATATTCTCGTGTCTTACGGAGACGACAGTAATTGTGTAGGGAAGAGTCAGTCAGCCCGGCAGCTGATCTTCTGAAGCATCATAATTTGAACAGCAGATCGGAATCTTGGAGCGGTTGGGGTCAATGAATTTCAGCGCCTCCTCCGGTACAGTGAAAAAATATAGCTTCCCCTGAAATCAGGAAAGATCTGGATGATTTGGGAACCCAACTGTAGTTCCTTCTTGTCTCCAGCAAGCCAGAGCAGGTGATCTCCGTCGGCAGTTCAACATCATTGCGATAATGGGCGGGGGGAAGGCGCCAGGTTTCGGTCAGTGCGCGGTGAGCCCTCTCCACAGCAAAGAAGGGTGACAGTTGTGGGTCGTCAAGGAGCTCCTTAAGCAAGCACTCCACTGCCTGCTCCATGCCTCCAGACAGGGCATCCTCAGGGACCCAGACTTTACGGACATTATTTCTTCTTGACCGGGATTCCAGGTCATCACATTTACTCTTGACTAGTTTCATGCCCTTTGTCAGGGTTGTCACGGCAACCTGAAGCTCAGGCACACTATCCTCCATTGCCCCGATTCTCTCCTCAGCTTGATTGATCCGCAATACCTCCTTCGCCAGTTGTGTATGTATGAGGTGACATTCTCAGTAATATCGCCTAATTTTTCATGTACAGTTGCAAACCCCTTAGTCATTGCCTCCATCATTTGCTGAAAATCAGTGGGCGTTGTATTGACGGTGTGATCTTATGCATGCAGAGGGCGAGGTGGTATTTCCATCTCCCCGCAAGGGGCAGCTTTGGTAAACTTGTCCATCTCACCGTTTTGTTTCCAGCATCAGCCCCTCTCATCATGCCTGCCAATGGTGGCGGCTATGCCCCCCGCCCCACCCACGCTCGCCTGCATCAGTTAATGCTCCCAAAGTCAACTAGGAGTTGAATTTCTAAAATGAAAGGGCTTCGCTGCTCAGCCAGCAGTTATAGAGAGGAGCAGTGCCTGATTGCAGGATAAAGCAGGCAAATATGAAGGTCTGCTGGCTGCAAGCCACTAGTCCTGCTCAGATGGGGTAGCTGACAAAAGTTTCACTGTGGCAGTCCAGTTCCAGGAGCATATATACACTGCAGCAACTCACTACTCAGCAGACCCAGTATTTATCTCCATCCGGGGGCCAGGTCAACCCGAGCACCGAGTCTGGTGCAGCCTCCGCTCTAGCTGAAGTAGCCAGTGCCGGTAATAACACCATAGCTCTTGCTCCGTTCCCAAGAGTCTTTCTGAGGACGGCACCTCTTGTCAGATAGAAGGAGGAGGGGATCAGCAGGTCACACCATTCGCAGCCCCCACAGCAAGCCGCAGTCCCAGCTTGAGGAGTGCACCCGCCACTTCAATGGAGGCTCGGGCCTGAGTATGCACACTGTCAGACAGGCGGCAACAGGCTGTATAGGGGATCACAGCAGTTACCTGCCGCCGAGCTACACTCTGGTGGTGCTACGGTTCAGGAGAAGCACCCTCGGAAAGTTTTGAGACATGGATCCCTCGGTCCGTCACTATGTCAAGGATATGTGCGCCACTACACAAAGCTCAAAAGCTAAGCAGCCATCTTAGCCGGCTGCTCAACAGCACCCCCCTTTCAAAGGTTTCTAGATGCACTTGCGCATTAAGAGTTACTTTTTGACATTTTAATATATTATGATATATTTCATGCTTGCACCTTTTGGGAGGGCACAGACCTCTGAAAAATGGGGTCGGGGAGGGAAATTAGTGCTTGCTTCTGAACATCATTTTAGTGCCATCTTTGGGAACTCTGTACTTGACTTAAGCATAGTCATGTGTTTAACATTATAAAATGATGCCTCATTTTTAACCTTTACTTTTCTGAAGGGAAAATCCTAATTTTTGCAACGGTTTAAAAAATAAATTAACAAAGCGTACGTGTGTATTGATTAGAAAGACCACCAAAGATAATGTGAAGTGGCACCGATAAAACCAATGAGGTTTTGACTATTTTGCATACTAAAGAGCATTTTGGCAAGACAAGAATGACCAAAGAGCTTTATATCCGTCACATATGTCTGTGAGAGATGTTGGACTGAATCACTAAATACTTAAAGCACGCTAGGTTTGGTACGCGTTTCCTTTTTTATTTTATTTTTTAAACAAAAAATCACCATTACAATAATGCTTTTGCAAATATTAAACATATACTCAAGTTTGGCCATCACAGACTTAGGCT
This sequence comes from Ambystoma mexicanum, assembly GCF_040938575.1. NCBI lineage: Eukaryota > Metazoa > Chordata > Amphibia > Caudata > Ambystomatidae > Ambystoma > Ambystoma mexicanum. The sequence continues at coordinate 672,044,322 of NC_090936.1, forward strand.
GTCAGAGTGGAATGACTGCTAACAGCTAAAAATGACTCGCTATGTTGTGGATCAGCCAGACTTAGAGATACAAAATTGGCTTTATATTAAAAAATGACTAGTAAATTGAAAATGAACTGCAATTAAATGCTGCTCCTCTGGCAATCTATCGCCCTGGTTTTGGGCCTAATAGGCCCTACTGTAAATACTTCTATGATGACAGTATCAATGTAGCAGTGTCAAAATACTGTGGAAATGTGTAAAATCACGTTGTCTTACCATTCTGGTCTAACAAAGTTGCCAAGGCATTAGCAGCAGCATGAAACACTTCTTGTGATGTGGGATGCGTCAGCATAGCCAGCATCATTTCCCGATGTACTGGATACCTTTTAGAAGTACAAATCAGAGGATACAAGCTTAGAATGTCATTGATTTATTACAAACTTGCAAAAATTACTTGACAGTAACATCCTCACATCTACATATGTTCTATTTTGCCTAATTATCTCCGTCATACAGATAATATTTTGACTTTCATACTTTTCATTTTAGAGAAATTTTGGACATTCATTTCAAAAACTGCAGTGAAAGTCTACGTTTCTGTGAGCTCAGTTAGAAGGCAACATGAATTCTGCAACAGTTGCAAGAATATATTATGAAACAGAGGAGTTAATTATGAAGGATAGTTGTATTGTTCGCTCAAGGATAAGCCGAGAAGGGAGTCGGAGATGTGCAGGTGCATTGATAAGGGGTGCTGCTGGGAATGAGCGCGCGTGAGACAAACTGGGTTTTTCCACTTCTGTCTGGATTTTCCCACTCTCTGCCTCCCATACTTCCTATCTGTCCTTCGGCCGGGGATGGTTGGCAACCTAGGAGAGGCGGGGATTTTTTCCTCATAAGAGGAGAGGTATCCTGATCGTAGACTGAGAATTGGACCCCTGGGTGATGAAGTCTCGCTGAGAGGGAGGACGCTCCACTCCTGACACTGTTAGAACGTGTGATCTCTATAGCTACCTGCCTCAAGACTGAGTAGTGTTGTTGTGGCCGAGATAAAATCTTCTCTTGCAACTGCACTAACGATGATGTAGACCCTTTAATAACCATCCTTACTTGTGTGTTCATGAATAACCAATTGCATTTATTCCAATAGTTATCTGTATGTTTATTAAGTGTGAATAAAGGGCCTGTAAAGAGCCAATTATATTTTAATTGTTGGTCTAGTGTGTATTATTGCCTTTCTGAGTCGAAGAACTTTTGGTCCGTGTAATAGGGAGAGTAGTTGTGAAGTCATTACACGTGTCAGAAAAGCAAGCCCCCAATTTTAGATTGTGGGAACATTCAAATGAAGTGCACCCACACCCTCTCTTCTATCAGCTTTGTATCCTCCCCTCTTGGCACCAAATCCCCTCCCTTCCCATACATAACCCCCATCCTCTCTACCTCCTCTCGGCCCTCCTCCCCTCTCTCTGCGCTGCATCTGGAGTTGCATCTTATGCTCTGAATATGATATTTTATTTGTATCAAGCTAATACACATGCATTTCAGAGTGTTCCCACGCCCCCACCTCTCTCTCCACCCTCCATGCCCACTCAGACCTGCACCCCTTACTCTGATCTTCCGGCTTCCTCTCTACATACTCTCTCAGCCCTAAGTCCTCTAACATCTCAGAGGCAAATAGATGAGTTTGAGGAGAGGTGGGTTTTTTAAGTTTCCTAAATTAACAGATATTCTCAGGCTCATTGAGTAGGATCTTAGCCCCAATAATAACTGACATGTAGAGTATAGCTCCTGAGAAACAGCAATACTTTGTGGTGCTAAGCAAGTTGAGAATCTGAACTAGGTAGCACCACAACAGATACGCAGAGGCAGTTCATCTGCAGGCAAACAAACAAGTGTCCATAATCTATTGGATCAGGGCATATTTTTGTTAAGTATTTCAATCAGGCGATACACCCTGGTCTTAGCCTAGTATGCAGCGCTCTACCAAAATGCTTATTTTGTTTATATATATATATATATATATATATATATATATAGGTTCAAATACCCTGCGTCACGAAGGACCAGGAATCAGGCTGGTTGGTAAAGGTAATATTTATTTAAAATTCAAATCAAACATATGCTTTTTAATATATGGGGCAGCAATCGTCAATGTGGTGACAATAACAGATAAGAAGGTATGTAATGCACTTAAATTCACTCTTTAGTAACACAGAGAAAAGAGCAATTTTGGCTTGTTTGGAAAGATAGCACTTAAGATAGGATTTCCCCCTGCAATATTCCCAAACCCACAAATAAGTAATTCTAAATAGATATAAGGAAGCAGCAGGTAGTTAGGAATAAGCAATAGAAAACAGAATTTGAATCCAACCTTACCTCCCCAAACAAGAGGCAAACGGATTTGAAACCATACTGTTTAAAATGACATTTCGGAAATGGCTGATTAAAACACTGAAATTGCGCAAAAATTCCTAAATCAGTACACATTTCTATGGGAGCAACATTGAAAAGATACTAGCAATCAGAAGCAATAGTTTGAGCAAAAGTAAACAATTTGAATGCAAGGTTGAAAATAATTTAGAATAAAAATCACACGTGTAAAACTTTGCAAAAACTTTGATTCCCGCCTAAAATTAACCAAACGGGTTTTTAATAAAAAACGATTATTTTGAGAGTGGGTTGGGGTGTAGCTATATGTATTAGGTATAATCCAGAGTTGAAATGAGGTCTCTAGCTATTAAACTGAGGGAGATATGCAATGTTGAATGAGAGGCGTTTTTAGAAAAATCGAGTAGTGAAACAGAAAAGAAACTCTGTTTCAACAAGATAATATTTACTATAATTTTACTCTAGACTAGAGCATGCAGGCTAGAATAGCAAAGAGGGACACAGTAAGCTCTGGAGTTGATTCATGACTTCAACCCCAGATCCCCAGCGCCCACCCTGGCGGAACCAGTCGGATCACTCGAAATAGGATTGATAATTTAGGATTTACACAGGATAAAAATGACTAAAGAAATGGCGCTTAATAATCAAAGACAGGATTTCAATAAGGATTCTGACAATGTTACAAGTCATTAAGGTAAGGATAGGATGGTTTAGAGATTGGGATTGGACAAGGCAAGCTATGGTTTTCTATGATTCCTATTAATACTTACAGTCCACTTTAATTTAGGATTTTGGACCGTCAAGGGTTCTGGTCATCACACGAATCAGGTCTAACCAAAGACAGCTGGACAAATCTGGCGGAACAGTATCAGTATCAGTGGGATGGCGAGCCTGGAGCAGGCATAAATTTAGTAGCAGCAAGCCAGGCTGATCAGGATGCTTCCCTTAGGTTTTTGGGATTTGAGACCTAGCTGAAAAGGGGTTCAGCAATGCATAGGCCTTGGCTTTGCAATGAAAATCTGGAATCAGGATCAAGCAGGATGAAGAAATCAGGAACAGGAACAGGACGCCATGCAGGAATTCAAGAAGAAAGTCAGGAATCAGTGTCTCCCTGTGTGCTGTCAGGGGCCCTTATTTATCATGTCAAATGACATCACTACAGTATATGGCAGGGGCAGGCTTACTACCCACACCCATAATGCTAGGATTGGGACAGAGCATAGTTTCCGCTCTGCCCACAGCTGATTGGATCACAGAAACAGGGCGTCATGTTTATGAGGTGATTTTTACTGTGTCTAGAAACCGCCCCTAGCTATTGGAACCAAAATCTAATTTTGCCACAAATGCATATGTATGCAGTTATAACCTCTGAGAAAATCAGATACACAGGTTACATCTTTTGTGCGTCATATTTCAATCCAAACCCCAAATCTGTGGGACCTGGTGTTGCCTTTCTGCTACATTTTGGCAATTTTAACCATGAAAGATGTGGCCTAAAATTCCCCAATTTTGTACACAGATGCACATTTACTCCTGGAATATGTGTACAAAAAAAATGTTATTTCTCAACATCAATACTTTCCACGTAATCTATCATTTTTTATAACTTTTGTTCCTTATGCAGTAATGAGTTCTACCAAGTTTTCAAAGAAAGAACATAAAATTAGATTTAGAACTTTTCATATTTTCCTCGTTCTTGCTACAAAGTTAAATGTCTTTAGAGTTCAGTTACAAAATTGCCTTTTAAAACCAAATGTTACTTAATCACTCCCCCCCCACCAACTGCAAGCAGCTGTCAATTCCTTTGAAGCAGGATGAGGGGCCTCTCTCTTGATTATAGATTTTATTGCCCCTCACACTTGACAGGTGAGAGTCTCAGCTTGCTATTGTCCCAGCCTGGAGCAAAGATGAATGTCTGATGAGCTGCGGAAGTCCCTTTGTCCTGGTGCATTGAAAGTCCTCCAAGCTAGCAATTAGCGCTTTCATGTGCCAGATGTTTATGAGGTGTCACCCTTTCTCAGGGCTAGCAACTGGCAGAGCAAGTTCTTTTTTATATATCATTTGCCAACTTACATTTTACATTTTGACTTAAATCTGTGGAATCAAAACAGTTTATAGATGTTCTTTTACCAGCAACAAATCCTTTTATATTTCTAAATAAGCAGGCCTTTACACAATATATTTCTTAAATAGGTGATTTTCTCTCTTCAGTCAGAAAAAGCACATTTTACTATTTCTTTAAATTCGGTTTTCATCTCCAGCAAATACACACTTTCTGAAGCTATAGTTCTTTTCTTGAGTGCTGGAGTTGTTCTGCAGCATGGATACATTTGACAGGCATCTATTTAGAGTCTTTCTCTAAACAGCTGATTCTTGATACTCTTGCAAAGAAATAGATGTGTTTCCCATGTAAAATGAAAACCAAGCCCCTGGTTGATTCTTCAAAGATACTTTTGACAGGAGCTGTCATTCAAATGAGGCCCGGTTCCTCTGAGACACAAGGGATGATCCTGGGCATTGCAGGGCCTTTTTAACCACACTGGTTCACGAGAAATTGAAGAATCTAGCACCAGGCAGCACTTTGAAGGTTGAAAAAGGTGTCATTTTAAATAGGCATTTTGGGTTTTCAGCAAAGTAATCCTGCCTCTTTCACTTTACTCCATGTTAAATGTTGCAGAGCACACTGGCACAATCCTGCAGTGAGTGCCCTGTTCCACCCCACCTGAAATGTGTGTGGTAGGGTGGTGCAGCCATTTTCTGGTTGTTGCAAAAATGCAGTTTAGACATATCGTCGGACCATCCCATCGAAAGAACGTTACCAGGTAAGAAAGTAACTTGTTCTTCGAGGGGATTGGGTCCTCCGACGTATTCCATATCTATGACAGACTCCCAAAGCAATACCAGAGAAAGGAGGAGGGAAAGAATTTAGAATTAAAATTTAGAATTGCCAATCAAATAGCAGAGCAAAGAATCGCCTTGCTAAAGGCCAGATCCTGTCCTCAGATGGAATCGAGGGAACAGTGACGTACAAATGTATGTACTGAAGCCCAGGTGGCTGCATCACAGATGTTGCAAATAGGAACACCCCTCTGCAGGGCAGTAGATGCAGCCATACCCCTGGTAGAATGGGCCCGCAAGCCAGCCGGCGGGTCCTTACCCGCCAAGCGGTAACACTCCGAGATGGCCAAAATAATCCAGCAAGACAAAGTCTGTTTCGTCACAGCTTGTCCCAAATGCTTTCCAGCGTAACCAATAAAGAGTTGATCGCCCACTCTGACCCGGGACATGCGTGAAACATAAAAGCTTAAAGCTCTCCTAGGATCAAGTCTATGGAGCCTCTCCTCTTCCTTACCAGGATGCGGAGAAGGATAGAATGCCAGAAGAACAACCTTCTGGGCCAAATGAAATTCCGAAACCACCTTCGGAAGAAAAGAAGGACGAACTCCAAGGACAACCCTGTCCTTGTGAAATACAGTAAAGGGTGGCTGAACTGAAAGTGCCTGTAACTCACTCACTCTGCGAGCGGAAGTAACCGCAACTAAAAACACAGTTTTCAGAGTTAACAGCCTTAAAGGGAAAGAATGTAAAGGCTCAAACGGAGCACCCATAAGAAACTTAAGAACAAGGTTTAAATCCCAACCGAGTACCAGGAAAGGTGACGGAGGGAACACATTAGTGAGCCCTTTCAGAAACTGTGAAATTAAAGGGATTTTAAAGTAGGAACACTCTTCAGACAAGCGCTTAAAGATGGACAGCGCCGCCAGGTAACCTTTAATGTTACCCACTGCCCCTGTGGGCCAAAGAAAGTAAAAAAGGACAGAACCATGGGGATGTCACATGCAAAAGGATCCACATTCTGAACTCTGCACCAGTCGCAGAACTTACGCCAACGGTACAGAGACTTTGTTGCTGGCCGTCGGGCCGAGAGCAACACCTCCATCACGTCTTCAGGGAGGTCCCAATCCTTATACCTCAACCTTTCAGAAGCCAAGCGTGAAGGTTGAGGGATCTGACCTCTGGATGGAGAACCTGACCCCCCCCTCCCGTGAGAGCAGATCGTCTCGGTAGGGAAGACGACGTGGAGGGCAGATGGACAAGTCGAGAAGGTCCGGATACCACGTCCTCCGAGCCCACGCCGGAGCAATGAGGATCATCCGGGAACCAAACTTCCGTAACCTCCGCAGCACTTGCGGGATGACGGGGACTGGAGGAAACGCGTACAGCAGCAGGAGTGACCACTCCACCACAAACGCGTCTCCTAAGGCTCCTTTTGGAGGAAATTCCCACGAGCAGAGCCGCTCGCACTTCCGGTTGACACTGGAGGTGAAGAGATCCACTTGAGGGGTCCCCCAAAGGGCGAAGATCTCCAGGAGAATCTCCTGAGCCAACTCCCACTCGTAAGAGATCGTGCTCTGCCTGCTCAGAGCGTCCGCCGTCACGTTTCCGTCTCCGGCCAGATGAACTGCCGAGATCGAAACTTCCTGCTGGATGGCCCAGAACTCGAGCTGCATCGCCTCCCTGCACAGAGGAAGTGACCCTGCCCCCCCCTTTTTCTTGATCCTGAGGGACACTGTGTTGTCCCTCAGGATCAGGACATTCTTTCCTCGCACAGTCGGCAGAAAAGCCTTCAGGGCTAGCCTGACGGCCCTCAGCTCCAACATATTGATATGGAGTTTGGACTCCGACGGAGACCAACGACCGCTGACTGTCAGCTCGTTGGCATGAGCTCCCCATCCCGTGAGGGATGCATCCATCACGATCGTCACCTCCGGCCAGGGAAGCCAAAATGGAGCCCCCTTCATCAAGTTGCCTTCGACGGCCCACCACAGAAGGTCCCGGGCGACCGAGGGCATCACCTGAACCGGGTCCGACATCCTGCCGGAGGACTGTGACCATTGCATCTTGAGTGCCCACTGCAAAGATCTCATCCGCAGGCGAGCCTCTGGCACCAGAAGAATGCAGGATGCCATGAGGCCGAGCAACCTCAAGAACTCGAACGCTGGGAGCGTCTGGGCATGCTGAAACTTGTGCACCATCTGCTGAATGTGAAGAGCCCTCACCCTGGGAGGAAAACACTGCCCCAGGGAAGTGTCGAGCACTGCTCCGATGTGCTGGAGCCGCTGTGTTGGCGTCAAATGGGACTTCTTTAAATTGAGGGAGAAGCCCAGCCTGTGAAGGGAGTGGCAGGTGACGGACAGATGATCCAGGACTTGTTCGGGAGAGCTCCCCCTGATCAACCAATCGTCCAGGTAGGGGTAGACGTGAATCCCCCCTTGCCTGAGATGCGCTGCCACCACCACCATGAGCTTGGTGAAAACCCTCGGGGTGGAGGTCAATCCGAATGGCAGGATTCGAAACTGAAAGTGCGAGTCGCCAACCGCGAACCTCAGGTACTTCTTGTGCTTGGGATGGATCGGCACATGGAAGTAAGCATCCTTGAGGTCGAGACACACCAACCAGTCCTGAAGCTGAAGGGCCTGGAGGACTTGAGAGAGAGTAACCATCTTGAACTTGTCCTTCCTGAGGAGTTTGTTCAAACCGCGCAAGTCCATGATGGGTCTCAATCTCCCGTCTTTCTTTGAAATCAAAAAATAAGGGGAATACCATCCCTTGTTCCTCTCCGCTACAGGCACCAGTTCTATGGCGCCTTTCTCCAGCAGGGCTTGAATTTCCTGCGCAAGGAGCGGATCCGGACTCTGCAAAGAGGTTCCCCGGTGGATTGTCGTGAGGCCTCTGCCGAAAGGGAAGACAGTAGCCGTGGGTTATGATCTCCAGAACCCACACATCTGAAGTAATGGCACGCCACTCTACAAGATGCTGCGCCAGCCTTCCCCCAACCGGCGAACCATGGGACATGGCCTCATGACTGAGTGGGAGCGGCTGCGGCGTTACCTGAGGGCAAAGAGGCAACTGCCCCAGCGGCCTTGGCACCACGGGTACCCTGTCGTCCACCTCTGGTACCCCTGCGTTGGCCTCTTTGACTGCCAGCTCCTCTCGCTTTACTGAAGGACGAGTAATAGCGAAAGGAACCACCCCTCCATTGCTGTCCCCTAGGACGAAAAGGCGGAGGTTGGCGAACTGCAGCGCCCAACCACTTCGCTGCAGCTTTGGAGGTCTGCAACCTCTCAAGGCTCTCGTCAGCCTTGCTGCCAAAAAGGTGTTCACCGTCAAAGGGCATGTTGAGGAGCCGGGACTGCACATCAGGAGCAAACCCCGACTTTCGCAACCATGCAAACCTGCGTATTATAGGTGCTCGCCGCCATGGACCTGCTGACACATTCAGCCATGTCCAAACCCGACTGAATGGACTCACACATGGCATCCTTACCATCCTGGACCATAGCAAGGAAACCATCCCGTTCTTCCCCTTCGGGAATATGTTCAGCCGCTAATGCAACACAGTTCCACAGAGTGTGTGCGAAACGAGACAAGGCACATACGGAGTTGGCCGTCTGAAGCGCCATACCCCCTGAAGAAAACACTTTCTTCGCCCAACCGTCAAAACATTTGTCGTCCCTATCCGGAGGGATGGTAGGATACGACGCATGCTTTGCTGGGGCCGTAGCCGCCTGCACCACCAAACTCTCCGGAGTGGGGTGCCTGGACAAGTAGCAGGGGTCGCTACTGGCTGGACGGTATTTTCGCGACAAAGACTTGCCCACTGCCGGGACTCTCTCCAGAGCAGTCCGAGCCGCCGCCACCCTTCTCTCCAGAGCCGGGTCAGTGGGGGGACCAAGATCAAGGATGTCTGTTAGATCATCCTGAACAATCTCCCCTGGGGGAGCCGACCATCCCAAGTACTCTGTGACCCGAGACATAAGGCACCAGTACGAAGAATCGGCATGAGTGCCAAGCTCCGGCCTACAAAACTCCACCTCCGGAGAGGTGTCCAGTCCACTGGCATCATGCAGTGACTGCCTCAGGTCATCAAACTGACGATGGACCGAGAGAAGCTCATCTGGCACCATAACCGGAACCAAGCCTTCATCAGAGCCTTCATCACCCCCTGAAATGCACTCCAGGCGGTGAGAGTTAGGCACCTGGGGACCAAAGCTATGCCTGACCTTAGCCAGAGCCTTTCTAGGGGCTAACCCCGTACCACGGGGCCCCTCCGACACCACCGTCTCGAAAGGCGTCGAGGGCGCCCGACGAGTCGGTGCCGAGAGAATCGGCGTCGACGTCAGCTGCAGCGCCGCCAGCAGCGATGGCGTCAACACAGGCCTCGAAGCCGGAGCTCCAAGCGTGTCTCTCGACGACCTAGGCGCCAACAGTGTCGACGACCCCCTCGGAGGCAGAGCCTCGAGAGAGATCGTCGACGACCTCGGCACCACAGGCATCAACGCCTTCCTCGAAGACAGCACAGGATCACGCAGTCTTGAGCGTGTCGAGGACCGGGACCTGGAACGGGCATGGTCAGAACGGCTACCCTTGTCCGAGCGGGACCTCTCCCGCGAGCCGTGCCGACCACCCGAGCCCGAAGGCGTACGGGTAGTGTCTCTCAATCAGTGCCGACCGACCCCACTCGGAGGCGGAGACGAACCGGTGCCCTGCAATTTGAGAATCGCCAACATTTTCTTCCCGAAGGAAGCCCATTCCTCCAGTGTCGCTTGCATGGTGGGATAAGCGACCCGCCGACGGGCGGAGTCCTCGGAAGAGGACGGGGAAGGCGACCGATGCCGGCGTTTCCGGGAATGCCTCGAAGAGGCAGAGGAGTGGCGAGACCGACTCCTGGAAGGAGACCCACTGGACTTCCGACGATGATGCAGAGAGTCGCCTCTCGAGTCATCTGTCGAAAGCCCCGTAGACCTCGACTTCCTGGGCTTAGACACCCGACCTACCGACAACTTCTTCTTGCGCTCCCGCAAGGCCTTGGCCGTGAGCGACTGGCAGTCGACACTTTCGTCCGTATCGTGGGCCTCCCTGAGGCACCAGAGGCAGGCGTCGTGCGAGTTCGTGACCGACATCTTGGACCCACAGTCCCCGCATTTCTTGAAGCCCGGTCGCGGGGTGGAAGACGAGGTAGACATCGTATCACAAACAGGTTTTCACAAAAACCAAACAGGTTCAAAGGAACCGAGAAGAATACAACAAACTCCAAAGAGTCGAGGCGTACTGAGATTCACAAAGTGAACACGTTCGCGGAAAAAACAGAACTGAGGCTACGGGCGTCGTGCATCCTAATTATCACATCGGGTGACATCAGCCATCGGAGGAGGTCCTCGGGGACAGCGCATCGACGTCATCGACGCAGACGCCGAAAATTTTCCGAAGCAGTACAGCTGTGGACATTAACTGTCAGATATGGAATACTTCGGCGGACCCAATCCCCTCAAAGAGGTTTGCAGAGTAGCTACTTCCTGAATGTGGACAATAGGCACGGTAGGCGAGGAACAAGTTACTTGCCTGTAACTGTTGTTTTCCAGCATGGGTCTGGCATGGATTCACATGCTCATGAATATTCCCCGTCGTCAGGCCGGGAATCCTCGGTAAAGAAAAAAATCAGTACCAGTTTCGTTTCTGATCTGTCTTTCTTAGTAGTAACCAATCGCTGGTCTCTGGGTCATACTGCCCCCAGCCAATGACTGCCCTCTCCCTAAACCCGCCTCTGGCAGCCATCCTCGGATTTGGTAGCACGTAAAGTGGCAGTGTGACCACGTGAAGAGCCGCAGAGGGGTAGGAGGGAGGGTTCGCATGTGAATCCATGCCAGACCCATGCTGGAGAACAACAGTTACAGGTAAGTAACTTGTTCCTTCTCGAGCATGGGGTCTGGCATGGATTCACATGCTCATGAATATAAGAATACACAGCAGTACACACATGCACAACCACAGGTGGTGGCAAAGGCTCAATATTAAGCATTACATCAAAACTCAACATTAAGCATTTCTTACCTCCTCACCAGGCTCACCTTAAGCGAACAGGTTGCGCAGCACTGCTTGGCCGACCCTGGACTCCTCCCTGGAATCCCGGTCGATGCAGTAGAATGTCGTGAAGGTGTGCGTCGACCTCCACGTAGCAGCCCTGCAGATGTCCAGCAGGGGCAAACCAGACAAGAACGCCGTGGTAGCAGCGACCGCTCTGGTCGAATGGGCTCTCGGACGGCCGGGCAACGGTCGGTTCGCCAACCGATGACAGTGCATGATGCAGCTGGCGAGCCATCTGGAAATGGAAGCCTTCGAGAGAGCCTTCTCTTGGTTCACAGGTCCAAAGTTCATAAACAGCTGTGATGTCCTCCGAAAACTCTTTGTTCGGTCCACGTAGAACTTCAGCGCTCTAGCTACATCCAGCGAGTGCAAAGTCCTCTCGGCCAGCGACGAAGGCGACAGGAAAAAGACTGGTAACACCAAGGGCTGTTGAGATGGAAGTCAGATGGCACCTTGGGCAAGAAGGAGGGGTGCGTCCTCAGCACTACCCTTGTATCGTGAAAGGTCAGGTATGGAGGCTTGCAGGATAGTGCCTGGATCTCTCCCACTCGTCGTGCGGAGGTGATGGCCACCAGGAACGCTGTTTTCCACAACAGAAACTTCAACAGGGCCAAATGCAATGGCTCAAATGGCGGACCCATGAGCCTGGTCAGCACCACGTTGAGTTCACACGCCGGGGTTGGCGCCTTCACCGGCGGGAATGATCGAAACAGTCCCTTCATAAATTCCTTAACCAGGCGACGAGACCACAGGGATGACCGCCCTGTAGTCCTGGTGTATCGGGAAATCGTTGCCAGGTGTATCTTGATTGAAGCATGAGATAGTCCAGTTTTGGCTAGCGACAGAAGCTACGGCAGTACTTGAGGGGCCATAATCCGCAGAGGGTTAATCTTCTGTGCACGGCACCAGATAGAGAAACTCTTCCACTTATGTCCATGGCACTTGAGAGTTGAGGACGCCCTGGCCTTCGCAAGAACCTCTCTGCAGTCGGCCGGGATATCGTATCCTCCAAACTCTAGTGCTGCAGGAGCCAGGCCTGCAAGTTCAGCGACTCCGGGTCGTGATGAAAAATTGCACCTCCTTCTCTGGAGAGTAGATCTGCGTCCGTCGACAGCTTGACTGGTGGGGACACTGACAAGTCCAGAAGGTCCGGGAACCAGATCTGTCTCGGCCACGCTGGTGCGACGAGGATCATTCTGCACCGGGACCTCTTGAGCTGGTTGATGAGTCGGAGCAGCAACAGCAACGGAGGAAACGCATATAGGAACAGGCCGTCCCAGGGGAACGAGAAAGCATCGCCCATGCTCCTCGGTTGGGGAAACCTGCTGGCGAACCTCTGGCACTTGGAGTTCGTCACCGTCGCGAATAGGTCGATCTGGGGTTTACCCCATCGCTGAAAGAGTCGGTCCACTTGATTGTGGCGTAGTTCCCACTCGTGGCACGAGCGCAGCTCTCTGCTGAGTGAGTCGGCGATGGTGTTTTTTTTTATCCCTGCCAGATGAAACGGCACCAGAAACATCCCTTGAGCAACGGCCCAATGCCACAGGTCCTGGGCTTCCTTGGATAGGGCCGGGAATGTGGTTCCGCCCTGCTTCCGGATGTAGAACATCATGGTGGTGTTGTCGGTGAACATCCTCACCACCTTGCCCTTGAGGGACGGGAGAAAGGACCTGAGGGTCCAGAACACTGCCCGGAGCTCCAGGATGTTGATGTAGAGAGGCTTCTCCTCCGGGAGCCAAAGGCCTCTCGCATGAAGATCTCTGGTGTGAGCTCACCACCCCTCCAGGGAGGCATCCGTCGTCACCGTCACCTGGTGGGCCGGGGTCTGAAAGTCTGTCCCCGCCGCTAGATGAGCGCGGGTGCCCCACCACCGGATCGCTCGTCGGAAGGTCTCGTTGAGAGGGATCCTGTCCTCGAAGCTGCCCGCAGCTTGAATCCAGCGGGCGTTGAGAAACTCCTGTAGAGGGCGCATCCGAAGCCTGCACAGGCGCACAAGATAAATGCAAGAGGACATCATCCCGAGGAGGGACTTGATGGACCTCACTCTGGCCACGTCCGTGGCCAGCAGACGCTGCACCTTCTGTCTTCTTTTTCACGAGGAAGTACCTTGAGTATACTCCGGAGCCCCGCAGCCTCTTTGGGACGAGCTTGATGGCACCTTTCTTGAGCATCGCCCTTACCTCCAACAGCAGTTGAGGGACGTGGTTTTCATTCCTGGCCACGGGAGGAATGCAGCACTTTTTTAGAAATTCAAGGGCGTGCCCCTGGGCCAGGGTGTCCATCACCCAACAGTCGGTGGAGATGGACTCCCACGCGCTGATGAACTTCGCCAGACGGCCTCCCACCGGGGTGCTTCGGTGGGGGCCCGACGCCACAGTCAGTTCAATCTTGCTTGGAGAACACCTTGCCGCCTTGGCCTCCCTGGCAACGACAGCGGGATCCACCTGACTTGCTTCATCCTCTATAGGCTTCCTGTGACGAGGAGCGGGCCGCTTGGCGGTACGTAGAGGAGCCACCGCCGAATCCTTTGGAGGCACCCTGCTTGCCTCCGGGGCTCCAAAAGGACGGCCTTCGTTGCTGGAGAACTCCTAGGGCCTTAGCCGTCTCCGCCTTGATGGCTTGGAAGGACTCATCCACTGTTTTCCCAAACAGGTTGTTCCCGTCGAACTGCATGTCCAAAACCTTGGCTTGTACGTCCTGGCGGAAATCCATCGCCTTGAGCCACCCTCGTCGTCTGAGGCAAACGCTGTTGCCTAGCTGGCAGAAACCGGTGTTGGCAATGTCCGTTGCCACCGTTATGGCGTGGTCCGACGCCACCTCACCTTTCTGCAAGATCTCCAGGGCCTCAGCCCTCTTGTCGTCCGGTAGGAAGTCCAACAGGGGGGGCGATCTTGTACCATAACTTCCTGTCGTAGCGGGCCACGATCGCGAGGGCGTTGGCCGCCTTAATCGTTGTTGCCGCCGACGAGATAACTCGTAGTCCCATTGCATCCAGCTTCTTTCATTCGCCGTCCCCCCCCCCTTTTTTCTTGGCCGCCGCTGGGACGACCGAGTCAGGGGTCGGTTGCGCCCTAAGGCACAAAGGGGCCGCATCGGGGACCCGGTACTACTTCTCGTACCGATCCCTCTTGGCCGGCGTCATAGGCGGGTTCTTGAGAAGGGTGAGACCCTCGACCCAGATGTCATCCAGCAGAGGCACGGCGAGGACTGTCTTCCTCTTGGCCTCGCGCCGTTGGTAAAGGGAACCTTCCTTCTTCTCTTCGGGGCAGAGCTGAAAAAGCTCAGATGCCCTGGCAATCATAGCGTGGAAAGACCCAATCTCGTCAGACGGGGAGGCCCGGGCTGGAGGCGATGGGAGCTCCGTCCCGTCGTCACCGCCGGCATCCGTACCCGTCGTGGCCGTGTCCATTCCCGTGTCATCCCCAGGTACGGGGGACGTGGGCAAAGGCTGAGCAGGCCGGGAGGGCTGAAAAGGCAGGGCAGGATAGGGCCGTCTTCTCTTGTTTGGGGGACTTCCCGATGGGCCTGGCTCTGGCTCCTCCGTCGGGCCTGGTTCCGGCTCCTCCGTCGGTGGTACGGGCAATCTCATCCTTAACTCCGAACATAAGCATTGTATTGCCAACAAAATGGCCGCCGAGTCGTCCTGCGGCTCCAGAAGCGATGGGCGCGACGGTTGACTAGGAACCTTGCCAGCACCGCCGTCGCTCTCGTTGTCCCCTTCGTCAGGATCCCTCCCGTGAGACCGGGCCTCTTCGACACCCTCGTCGAGGCGCTCCAAGACTTCAACCAGTTCCTCCTCGGAGGCTGTGTCCGTGTCCACAATGGCCACCGGCTCCCCCCCTCTTTTTCCGCCGGGTCTTCACGGGGGTCTTCTCGATGGGCCTGAAAGAGGCTTCCCTCCGCGGTGGCAGGGAAACTCTGGGCCCCAAGGTCGCCTCCACTGGTGTAGCCTCCTCAGGCTGCGCCAGGGCTGCCGCGACTTCCTCGATAGAGGCCTTGGCCGGATGAATCAAGGCCTTCACCACCTTCTGCGGGCCTGTGGCCTTCACCTTGGGGGGAGGGTCACTGCCTCGGTCTCCCTCGACTGGATCCTTAGAGATAGACCGGGGCCTCTCCAGAAGCTTCGCCGGGTTCTCGGTCTTCCTCTTCCCTGAGCCAGAGCGTTGGCTCGTGGTTGATGGCGCTGGAGAGGATGCTCCCTGCCTGGCAGCCGAGGAGCCCGACCATTAGGCACTCCCAGTGCCCGCAGACTCACTGTGCTTTGCCTTCTGTTCGGCCCCCATCGCCGGGGCGCCCTCACAGGACTTAGAAGACCGCTCGGACTTCTTCTCACCTGACGGGCTCTTTCCTTCTAGCCAGTTGGAGAGACGAAGGTGTCGGTCCCTGATGGTCCGTTCCGACATGCTCCCGCAAAACGCACAGTCCTTCTCCACGTGCGTTTTGTCCTCATGAAGGCAGTAGAGACATTTTGAGTGCTCGTCCTCCTTGAACACATTCTGCAGCTAGCATCCAGGGCAAACCCTGAACAGCTTTCCGGGCGTCGAGCTTCCTTTCTCCTGGGCCATGTCCGGGTAGGCCGCAGAAACTTCTGGACTTCTCCAAGAAGCGTAACTCGACAAAAACTTCACCCTTGAGGGGCGTAGAAAATCCAAAACGGGTCCCCGTTGATCAGATGTAGACATGGTGGAGTTTGAGGCTCTATTTGACCGAAAAATGCGAACATCTCTTTGAAAAAGCGCGAAAACGCAGCAAAAAGCTCGAGAGCTAAACACGAGGACTACCCAACACGTGAGCGTGCGATAAAAATCTGAGGATGGCTGCCAGAGGCGGGGCTTAGGGAGAGGGCAGTCAATGGCTGGGGGCAGTATGACCCAGAGACCAGTGATTGGTTACTACTAAGAAAGACAGATCAGAAACAAAACTGATACTGATTTTTTCTTTACCGAGGATTCCCGGCCTGACGATGGGGAATATTCATGAGCATGTGAATCCATGCCAGACCCCATGCTGGAGAAAGCATGGAATCACAAGTTTGACACTGACACAATGAGTACAATGTGTAAAACCTTTATTGAAGTTGTTTGGGCTGGAAAAACTCCTACTTTGACCTATAACTAAGATGGGAGTAATCTCAACCATCAAACGATAAACAAAACAGTCCTAGCGGAGTCCATCAAATCAAAATGGCCTATGCTGACAAAGCCTAATGCCTGCCCCATCTCTGGTACAAAAAGTGTATAAAGGAGAAATGTATGCAAAGGAAAAATCAGTGTTCAAAAGAATAAATGTGGTTGAACCAGCTCTCCTCCCCACGTTAAACCTCAGAGAGTAAGGCTGACCCTGTAGGCAGAACAAAGTTCAACAAAACTTGCAAAGAGGCTCCCTTCCCCAAGCTTATTACACTTCGGGTCTCCCTCTGTTGGGCCCGGCCCACTTTCGGATTTCAAAGATGGGGATTTTGAACTGTTGCTCTTGTCCCTTGGTCCGTCCTTCGGCTCCAGTAGGTTTGCCCTTGCCTCGGAAGTTTTGCTTGTACTAGTGTTCCGCCTTGCTCAAAGTGTGTCTCTAGATTCTGCCTTTTATTGGTGTCAGGAGAGCTCATTTGTATCAGGTGTATGCACTTAGAATCAAGGGCCTGAGTTTGCCTGACCCAATTAGCGGGACATGTGCAGTACGATGCGTGAAAGTTAATGTTGTTACATTCAGTCATCCTCTTCCTCGGCCCAGTGTTTGTGTAAAAAGGGGGGGGGGAGCGGGTTAGGACCTCAGAAATCCTAAGAAATAGCATGAGTTAGATAAACAAAATCGGGGGACTACTGTGTCCCATCATCGGCTGCCCCAATCCCACTCCCCGAAAACCCCTCACCCAGGTGATCCTCCCGCACTGTTCTACCTCCAGGGTCTGCATCCAAAGGTGATGGCCATGCCCTGGTCACCTGAGAGAGAGATCCCCGGGCACTAGCGGGTGAGACACCCTCTGGTTTCTCACAGCACCCTCCAATGATTCTCAGTCTAATGACTTCTTCATTTGAATATGTGTGAAAATCACAGTGAGTCACCAGTTTGCGCAGTCAAGCTGCAACGCATCCATGTACTCACCAGTCATTTGACATGTGGTGAAAGTATGCCTCTCATGGTCTACCTTGCTCTGAGGGTCAAAATATGTAACAGTGCCTCCTTGAGTCCCTCATAGGTTTTTACTTCTTCAGGTGGGAATGTAGGGATGATGTCTTCAACTTCATCTCCAACTAAGTTGATGAGTAATCTCATGGCAAACTTATCTGGTGCCTTCTCGTATGCGGCCATGTATTTCTCGAACCTTCGCAACCATCTTTCCCATCGCTGTTCCAGGGCTTGCTGTTCACCCCTGTCAAAAGGGCCTGGCCAGCGAAACGGAGCTGCGCTGGGCCCCTCATCCTCAGACGTTTCACTTGCTGGCCTGTGACCTTCTCTCTCTTCACTCCCGGACATGTTGGCTGTAGACCTTGCTCTCCAGGAAGGTGTGGTGCTCACCAACTTTATATATTAATATTGTGTTATTTTTCATGTGAATAGGTGCAAATATGCCACCTTCATCGCCAGATTTTGTGTCCCACCTTTAATGGGGCCTGTGCACTCTCAAGCTGTCACTGCGCAGCTTTGTGCCAAAATGAGGGGCACTGAGACAAGCGAGAATAGTCTGCCTTTATTCACTTTCCTTTTCTCACTGCCAGCATACGTGGCAAAACCCCTAATTTGCATGCACAACTTCACGCATTCTCATTCTTCCCAGTTCAGTGCGAAGAGGCTCCTCGTCACGCTGCATTAATTGTGTCCTTCCCGGACACGACATCAATGAGGTCCCTCACATCTGAGTTATGAGCAATGATTGATCATGCATTGACGAGTGAAAAAGAGTGTCTTGTGGGGGCGGGAGTGGACAGGCCAGCTGCAAGCATGGAACTTGAAGGGGCAGCTAAAGGAGTAGCAGTGGTACATGTACAGAGGTATACAAGGCGATAGTTTGCAGGGGTGGGAGTGTGCAAAGCATGGGAGGTACTGAGGTGCTGGAGTTCTATCAGTACCTGTGCATGGGAGGGAGGCTTTGGTGGTAGCTGATAGATGGAGAGCAGTCTGTGTGTCAGTATTGATGACGACTTGTGGTCTGCTGTGTGGTAAGGGGGGGTTGCCTACATACATGTGGAGTGGAGCTGTACAAAAGTTTAACGTGTTGCAGTGAGCAAGACGGGTGGGAGAAATAGAGTTGGTTGAAAGGAGTGCTCAGAGCAAGGCCTGAAGGAGCCGGCAGCTTGTAATAAGTTGTTGCAATATTTCCCAAAGACATTCTTGCCTTGAGTAGCAAGGGAGGTGACGAGTGTTGCAAGAGGGTTTGCACTGCAAAGTGCAGGTGAGACAAATGGAGCCGAAAGCATGGACCTGGTGTAAAAGAAGTTGGATCTTTGAGTTGAACTGTTGTGAGTGGGGGTAAACGCACACGAATGGGGTTGGTGTCAGGTAGGGCTGCTGGCTAGCTCATGAGTCATCAGGCAAGGTCAACACGTGTCCTGTGGTGGTAGCTCAAATTGGGAAGCAGGTAGTGTAGTGATTCAGAGGGCTTGGTCGGGGTGGGAGGAGCGCAAACCGGGAAACTGGCATGAACCTGTGGTTCCAATCTCATTGATCAGGGGAAGCATGTGATTTTCAGTACTATCCCAGCGAAGGCTTGTGTGACGAATCCTCCAGATCCCTCACTAGACCCCTGCCTAAAATCTCCACCCAGGTGGCCAGGGAAAGGCAGACAATTCCTGGTCCTCACCTTGGGGGTAGTGGTATGTGGTAGGATGATCTGGGAGGATAAAACGCCCATGGGAGTGTGAGGATGAGACATTATTTGTCTTCCTCTAGGGAGGATGTCTGCTTGGTGCCAATGCACATAATGGCTTGTTGTAATAATCACCCTTTTGTTCCACAAGATACACATATAAATAGGGGTGAATTCAATGGTATCAGGTAATAATATCCCCATGTATATGGTCGCCGTAAATAATATCGCCGGGAAAATGTCGTGGTGATATTATTTGGGTGACCATATATATGGGGACAGGGGCAAAACATTTTTTTTTTTAAATAAATTCAAAAAAAGTTTGGGGGTTGCAGGGGTGTCCCCTGCATGTTCCATGCAATAATGTCGCCACAAAAAACGGCCATTTTTCGGCGAGATTTTTGCATGGCGAGATTTTTGTGGCAACATTATTACATGGAACCAATTCAATTAACTCCTAGGCCTTGAGAGAAATAAACAATCATCCAAAATCCTAGACACTTAAAGTTAATAACCTCTATAACAATCAAAGGTATAGTGAAAAGAAATCTGTGAACAACAGCAAAAAAGAACTGTCTTCCTCTTTTCAATCAGGCTTGATAACTAATCCTTGTGATATTCCTTTTAATAATGTTGTAATTAACAGGGTTTGAAGGTAAAAACCTAACTCGCAAAACGGACTAACATTAGGGACTTCAAGTCCAATAACTCCCCAAGTACTGGGACAAGGAAGAGGGCTAAAAAGGTACAATGTTGCAGGAGTGATGGGATTATTCATTTAAATGACTCACACCTCAGAAAGACAGAGGCTTAAAAAGCCCCCTCAGGTGAAGGCCGCAGAAAAAGCAGAAGCAGGAAGCAGAAAAGCAGGGAAGCAGAGTGCCAACAGCAGAAGCAGTGTGGTACTTGCTTGAAGCTCAAACAGAAGCTGGGACGGAGAGAGGACGCTGGGACCACTGTGAGGCAGAAAGCGGCTGCTGGTCCAGAGAGGGTCTGGGACTCTCGAATCTTGAAGTGCAGAGGCTGCGCAGCGGGAAGCAAAGGCAAGGGAAGCTTTCATCCCCAGGTGGCTGGCGTGCAAGAGAGGGCCTCAGAAGCAACAGAGAGACAGTCCCAGTCTCTGGTGGCTGGTGAGCACCAGAGGGTCTCCGGAGCGACAGGTGCTCCCATTGCTGGTGGCGTGGATGAAGGTGGACTCGGAGAAGCAGTTTGCCGGGTTGCGAGGAGCCACAGAGGAGGTCTTGTGAGCGGCGAAGGAATAGGAGATGCAAGGCTTACACGGTGAATCCATAGGCTCGTAGTGACCCCTGAGCACTCCTTACCCATTTACGTATCCCAAACAGGCATTCAGTTGAAGAGTAGCACTCACATATGGGTGAAAGTAATCCTGAAGTTAATTTTGACTCCCAAACAATTGGAAATCAGCAAGTGCAACACTCACGAGTGAGTGAAAGTGGTCACCAGAGCAATTTTGAATACCGAACCATTGAGCAACAGCGAAAGTCCTGTAAAATAAAGTCAATTGACAATAACTTTAGACATGCAAGTGTATGGAAAACCCAACCACCCGATGGGGCAACACTGTTGAACTGTAACACCTGCAAGTATTGCTCAAGCCAAAAGCTACTCTAGTCAAGGCAGATCCTAATTAACCAATATTCCCAACAAAGACAGAGGCAAATGAAAGATCTCCAAGTGGTGAAAACAGTTGCCCATATTTTATACATCATTGGGTAAATGTTGGTGCAGACTTGCACTGCCAAAGTCAAGAGAGAAGCAGAGAAAGACCCAATGATGTCAATGTTTGGTTGCCATGGTAGTAGGGAAACAATAGTGACAAAAAGAGGCTGCGCTTCTGGGAAAGATATTCAGAAGGAAACGAGCATTACTTCTACAAGAGTATTAAAGAGCACAAATGTGTACCTTGCTTTCTCTAGAGATATGAATTTTGAAGCTGCAATTTATGGAATACTGCAAAGCTGTTGTGAACCTCTTGTCAGTTGACATTAATCACCAAATGACTTGTTGTGAAACGCTGTTCGGGCAGGGAACTGTACCCGGATGGCAAACATTTGGAAGTAGGACTGGCCAGGGCTGTCGCAAGATGTGGGGAGGCCCGGGGCAAAACATTTGGCGAGGCCCCCTTTTGATATTGCGCACTGGGCGAGTGGCGGCACCTTTCCAAACAGAGGACTCGAGAAATCTCCCCTTGAGTTTGTGTGGAGGAACCAAAATATGGTTTATTACTACAACTGCAAATCAACTACAACAAAGTTAGAGTTCTGTACTGAAGAAAGGTTTATGCCAGACTAACTTTTGTATCATAGGCATAAACATATTTAGGATGGCATGACACCATGTGGTGCATGATGCCAGCATTAAGGAGCACCCTTCCCCTGTGTGCGCATTAAAACACACATCGTACACAGTGATAGATAGATAACGTACAGCAGAGGCTGGTGAATTTCTGAACTGAAGAAGCATAAATGTTTGTGTCAATTATGCAGGATCGACAGACCACAGTGAGGGTGCCCAAACCAAACTAGGGTTATTTAATGGGGTTTATCACTCCAAAGAAAATGTTTGAAACACTGGGTTACAATTATGCATTTTACAGCTCTTGCTTTGTAAAATTGGGTAGAAATCCATCGTTCGCAATTAGTTTTGTATGGAAGCACATGGAAAAACCCAATAGTTGTAAGTCGCCAACCGTGCACAGGAACATTTTCCAATACATTTCATGCCGCTGTTGCACATAACATATGCTAGTATAAAGATATATTCATGCCAGTTGTTCACATGTGGTCCATACAGGCTGCACCAACATATGCCATTATTACAATGTACGCACACCCAGCCAGTAAACATGCCATGCCACAGAAAGTATGTCCGGGCTGACTGTGCACCATACGTGTTATTACTGGCTCGATTAGCCTAAATTCTGTGGGTCAATTTAGCCAAGTAGTATGGTTTGCTTTAACCTTGATGCATGGTCCTGTGCAACATAGGTAAAGCTAAACAAGCATTGGAAATGCTAACCGTCTGGGATTTCATGTAGGCATGGTAAAGGCACTGCTGTATTGGTATTAACTGGCCATTGATGGTAGCAGGTGCAAACTGGCTTGAGTACCTGAACATCTAACAGCAGTTCCTGGAAAATGCCTAATACTTATGCAAACGCCAAAACGGTTGGCTTTGCCAATGTTTAACAGGACTTCAGTGAAAGACACATAGGGTGCAACACCATTGAGTCGATCTGGCTATAGCCCCCTCCCAAAATGTATTTTGGTGACTTGACCTGGCTGCATGGGCGGAGCCAGCCCCTGGCTAGGGAGGGCTGAAGACCTCTCACTTTGAGGCAGAAGGACTGGCATGGGAGTAAACAAAGGTGGCAGTTGAAAAAGTGCTACAAAATGGTCTTAACAGACATTTTATGTGCTTGTGCTACTGAGGAAAGGAGCTGTGTAAAGCTGCTAAGAAGTGTGTCTCTTTAAAATGAACAGCTGTGGCAAATCATCCTGATCAAGACAATTATTGTTGCTATTGATGAACTGCAAAGTTGTTCTTTATCTGAAGAAGCTATATTATACAAGGCAGAAGACTAGCCTTTTTTACTTTGTTGAAACATCGAAGAACTGAAACGTTTTTGTTGCAATTGAACTTGAGAAGAACTGTGCTTGAAATTTGTTGCAGACACTTATTTCCTGATTTTCTTTTCTTGAACTGTGAAGCCGAAAGCGGAGATGGGGAATTTCCCCAGATTCCAAGAGACTGTCGTTACATTCATTATTATTTTGAACTGCCATGCATGTGCTTATTTGTTAGTTATGTGTAGAAGTGTGAGGGACATATTCCCTTAGAGTGTTTCCTGGTCGGTCATGGGGTTACTGCTGGCAGCCAGGGAGCAGAAGTAGTGGGAAGAGTCTGGGCTTCAGAAGCGGTGGATGCATCAGCATTAATGGATACATTCAAGGCGGGGTGTTGCGGGCGATGATAAAGCCAGTAAGGGACAGGGTGAGTAGGTGAGTTTAGGAAACTGAGACAATGGGCACTATAACTGCTGCATGTAGGGTAGTTCTGTGACACAATAGTCGCAAGGGGCGCCTTTCCTTGTAAGGTGTCTGGGATGCTTTTGTTGCTGCACAAGCTCAGATTGGAGCTTGCAGGCAGGTTTCTGGATGTATATTGGATAATGAATGTGATATGTAGCTGAGGTCAGGATGGCTAACTGGCAAGCTGGCTATTGCTGGAAGGGGCCAGAACAGGGATCATAGGCCTTGTGATGGGGTCTTTGGAGGGGGCCGGCGCGCCAGGGTTGGATAAATATTAGTTTGCTGCGGCCAATCCGAAGCTTGCAAGGACTGGGTGTAGGTATGAGGGTCAGGGGAGGTTGCAGCAGTCATGTTTAAGCGGAGCTGGTGCTCCGAGGCATGTATACAGCCAAGCGGCTTACCTCATATGTAGCTGATCTTGTTGGAGGTGCACCGGCATCCATCGGGAGGCACAGTAAAGATGAAGGGGTTCCTTGGGTGCCTTGCTCATGCACTGCATCCAAAAGGGGACAGTCAGTCTTAGGTGTTGTAGGAGCAGATGGTACTGTATAGGTGTCCTTTTTATTTGCACAATTTATGGTGTGCCCACAACTTGTTAACCAAAGACTGTACTTTCTTCTTCAACCTACATGACTTTTTATATTAGATTTTCTATAACTTTTTTATATTTTGCACAATCCCGTACATGGTTTTGGAGACAGGTGCAGGCAATTTGTTTTGGATTATGCTCACATTTCACTTGACCTAGACATCTCTGTTGTGGAGGGTGGGAAGAGGCCATGAATAATAAGCACTGTCTGGCTCTTTGACAAAGTCTTTTGTTACATTTATTTATTAACATACACATTAGTTTACAAAAGAAACTTTTAGCACAAAAAGAAAATCATCCATAATAAAACACATTCAATGTACATTATTGAAACAAAGACTGTTAAAAACCCCATCCTCAGGTGAACAATTTAAAACGGTTATATCAATATTAAAATCACCCAATTGATGCAGGGAACCCGGGATACATGCTAATGCCACTATACAAAAGTCTCATTCATGCTACAAATTGCCATTTTACTTAATTTCTTTTAAGCCACTAGATTAAGATCAATCAAAAACCTAAGTAAGGCTAACGGCAATCTCAGTTCATAACACGAAACAGTTCACTGCAAGGATGCTTCTATGTGGAGCCAACCAACATCAAGACACATTTGTTAAAATGTTCCCTTCTTAATCACAGCAAACCGGACATTCACTAACAATGTGCCTTACGCTTTCCACAACACTTTACAATGTCCACAGCTGGACTAAAGGGCATCGTCCCCACTTCTGATCGGTTTAATTTCTGCCATCAGGAGTAACTTTAACATGAATTTCAACAACTGCATGTGCCTATTCCTGTCAGGTATTGAGAAAGTATTTGTGATAGTGCCATGATTACTTAGATCCAATTATAAGTGCCCATATAATCAATAAGTCATGACACAGTCTCTTGTTTTGCTCCAGTCCTTAATAAACATTCTTTTTTCCAGCTCCACAGCATGCCCAGCTAAAAGGGTTGCTGAAGTTGCAATCTACCATATTTGTTTCCGCTATTTGCCGAATATGAGGATTTTGTCTCTTCTCCACCAAATGGAGACATTTCACAT
The DNA here is from genome assembly GCF_040938575.1 of Ambystoma mexicanum. Classification (NCBI taxonomy): domain Eukaryota; kingdom Metazoa; phylum Chordata; class Amphibia; order Caudata; family Ambystomatidae; genus Ambystoma; species Ambystoma mexicanum. Next base: position 672,069,107 of record NC_090936.1, read on the forward strand.
GGGGAGAGGGCAGTGCGTCCACAGTACAACAGTTTCCCTGGGGATGGTACACCAAGGGAGAATCACAGGGGAATGGAATCCCCCTAAGGGATTGGGGACAACCATCATCAGAGAAAACGGTATCACCCAGCTGTAATATATTCAACCCCTTCTCCAAATCCAAAATCCTCCTTATCCTGGATAGAATCAATTTAGTTTTGTTGTCAAGTCAGTCGACCTAACCTACACAATAACACCAAAAACCCAGAAAGTACCAAGTATCATGCATATAGCTTTAAGGCTGGCACTGTGACGAAGATGATGTCCGGGAGTTCAAGGATCAGTCACGAGAAGCAGAGCCAGTGGTCTAGTTTCCCAATGACAGTGATTGGCCCAAATTAGTAGATGAATCCCATGCAGGAGTTTGAATGCAGTTCAAACTCACGCTCAGGCGCAGATGGGACGAGAGAGAGAGAGACAGAGAGACAGAGAGAGGTCCTCCGAAGAGGAACAGCAGGAGAGTGCACAGGAACAGCTGACGCAAGCCACAAGGAAAGCCCGAACCGGAGGAAAGAGAGAACCTGAGCGTGGTCCATTATGAGAGGACTACTCGGGTTGCTACCAAGTCAATCCTCTCTGCTTCCCAGGGGGTGGCGTAGCGTGGAAGAGAGAACGTGCAGCAGGGGAAAGGTATCAGACTGCAGAGCCACTGCAGACCCCGCCAGACGCTCGAACACTACCGGAGTCTCCAGAAGGGTCACAGCTGCCAAGGAGCCTCTGTTACCTCAGAGAAGGAAGCAAACCGGTACACGGGTTGGACGAGAGCGGTTAGAGGTCCATGGGAGCAATGGGGTGAGCTCAGTAACTGTGAAGAGGGTCTGGGACCCTGATGCAAATGAGGGACAGTTGTATACGTGGCAGGAGAGTGAACCAAGCGGATACAACACAACAGTGCGCGTCTGTTACCCGCACCTATGTGAGGAACCAAAGTTTAACGCAAAGAGGGTATGGGACCCTTTGACAGGAAACGAGACAGCAGAGGAGAGAACACTTACTTGGCAGGAGAGTGAACCAAGCCCTGTAAAGTATTATGAGTCTGGGACTCGCACCCACATGAGAAGTTAAGTGTCAAAAACCCAGGAACTGACAAAAGGAATCCTACGTTTGGTAGCGGTCTGTGCCAAGCTGACAGGATAAAGTAGTATGAACCTAAGATGCATTCCCTCCTGGATTGTTTAGGGACATTCTATCAAAAGTGGTAAAGGCTCAGAAGCCTAAAGGAACACAAGCCGAAGATTAGGATCCTATGCTTCGTAACATAGCAAAACAAGCTGATGGGATAAAGAACTGAAATCAAGAAACAGCTCCCCGTGAATTATCCAGTAAACTTAAGATAAGAAGTCTTCTAGTGGAAAGGAGCACAACCCTAACATTGGAATCTTGTATTTTGGAACTTTATTACCAGCCAACGCTGCGAATCTTTATGTTGGTTGAAAACCCAAACAACACTGTTTACTTTGAAAAGAGATCATCCTTAAATTGTTGTCTTAGATTATTAGTCTTAGGGACAGAAATAGGTTTTGGGACATGACAGTGATGGACTTTTTAGTTTTGGACTTCTTGACAATGTCACTAGTTTCCTTTGAAGTGGGGGAAACCCCTCTTAGCTTTAGGGATAGAGAGGCATTATTCCAAACCTCTTAATTAAAGTCTATACCCAAAAGCAGGCCACCATTGTGTCCAAGCCTTACTTCTGCACCCTTAAAAGATATAACTATTCATATAAGGTGTCCTCCTCCAGGTGTAGTATTTTCCTATAAAAGAACAAGTTACTTACCAAACTGGTAACAGTGTTTCGATGGGATGTTCCTCTGACGTATTCCACATCTATGACATGTAATGTCCACAGCTGTGCACTTCTGAAACTTTTCTACATAGGGCATCTTGTGTCGAGCAGATGTCCCTCGAGGGCTTCCGTCTTGTGGGCTAAAGAAAGCAGAAAAGACAACACCATAGGAATGGAACATTGGAAAGGATCCACATTCTGTCCCCTGCACCAGTTGCAGAACTTCCGCCAACGGTACAGGGATTTTGTTGCGGGCTGCCTTGCCGAAAGCAACACCTCCATCACGTCATCCAGAAGGTCCCAATCCTTGTAACTCAACCTTTCAGATACCAAGAATGAAGGTTGAGAGACCCAACTTCTGGATGGAGAACCTGACGGCGTGGAGGGCAGATGGACATGTCGAGGAGGTCCGGGTACCACTCTCTCCTGGCCCAATCTGGAGCAATGAGGATCATTCGGGAACCAAACCTCTGTAACCTCCCCAACACCTGAGGAATGACAGGGACTGGAGGAAACGCGTACAGCAGTGGGAAAGACCACTCCACTACAAAACGTCCCCTAAGGCTCCTCTCGGGGGAAATTCCTGCAAGCAGAATCTCTCGCACTTCCGGTTGACACTGGTGGCGAAGAGATCTACCGGAGGGGTTCCCCAAAGGGCGAAGATCTCCAAAAGGACTTCCTGAGCCAACTCCCACTCATGAGAGACTGTGCTCTGCCTGCTCAGAGCGTCCGCCGCCACGTTTTTGTCTCTGGCCAGATGAACCGCGGAGACCGAGATTTCCTGTTGGATGGCCCAGAACCAGAGCTGCATCATCTCCCTGCACCACGGGAGTGACCCTGCTCCCCCCCTTTTGTTGAGGTAATGCATGGCCACTGTGTTGTCCGTCATAATCAGGACAGTCTTTCCCCGCACAGATGGCAGAAAAGCCTTCAGGGCCAGCCTGATAGCTCTAACAGATTGATGTGGAGTCTGGACTCCGACAGAGTTCCACAGCCGCTGGCCCTGAACTTGTTGGCATGAGCGCCCCATCCTGTGAGGGAGGAATCCCTCACGATCGTCACCTCCTGCCATGGTTGCCAAAACGGTGATCCCTTCATCAGATTTCCTTTGTCGGCCCACCATAGAACATCCTGGGCGACTGATAGCGGAATCTGAATGGGATCCGACATCTTGCCGGAGAACTGTGACACTGCATCTTGAGAGCCCACTGCAGGGATCTCATCCGCAGTGTGGCCTCTGGCACCAGAAGGATGCAGGACGCCATGAGGCCGAGCAACCTTAAGAATTTAAAGCCGGGATACTCTGGGCACGTTGAAACTTGTCCGCCATGTGCAGAATGTGATGAGCCCTCACCTGGGGAGGCGAACACTACTCCAGGGACGTGTCGAGAACTGCTACAAAGTATTGGAGCCGCTGGGAAGGTGTCAAATGTGACTTCTTTAAATTTAGGGAGAAGCCCAGCTTGTGAAGGGAATGGCAGGTGACAGAGAGATGATCCAGGGCTTGCTTGGGAGAACACACCCTGGTCAGCCAATCGTCCAGGTAGGGGTAGATGTGAATCCCCCCCTCTCCTGAGGTACACTGCCACAACCACCATCAGCTTGGTGAAGACCCTTGGGGTGGAGGTCAATCCGAATGGCAGGACCCGAAATTGAAAGTGCGAGTCACCAGCCGTGAACCTCAGGTACTTCCTGTGCTTGGGAAGAATCGGCACAATAAAGTAAGCATCCTTGAGGTCCAGAGACACCAACCAATCCTGAAGTTGAAGGGCCTGGAGGACTTGAGAAAGAGTGACCATCTTGAACTTGTCCTTTCTGATAAACTTGTTGAACCAACGCAAGTCCATGATGGATCTCAATCCCCTGTCTTTCTTTGGGATAAAAAACTAAGGGGAATACCATCCCTTGTTCCTCACCACTACAGGCACAAGATCTATGGCGCCTTTCTCCAGCAGGGATAGGATTTCCTGCGCAAGGAGCGGATCCGGACTCTTCAAAGAGAGCTTCCCCAGTGGATTGTCGTGAGGCTGCTGAATGAAGGGAAGACAGTAGCCGTTGGCTATGATATCCAGAACCCACGCATCTGAAGTAATGGCACGCCATTCTCCAAGATGCTGCGCAAGTCTGCCCCCAACCGGCGAACCATGGGACATGGCCTCATGACTGGGCTGGAGTGGCTGCGACAGTGCCTGAAGGAAAAGAGGCAACTGCCTGAGCGGCTTTGGGCCCCATTCCCCCCACCACCCGAGTTCCCAGTCCAACATGGGTACCCTTACATTGGCCCCTTTAACTGGCAGCTCCTCTCGATCTACCAAAAGAATAGTAGAAACGAAGGAACCTCCCCTTCATTGCTGTCCCCTAGGCCAAAAAGGCAGAGGTTGACGTACTGCAGCGCTCAAAGACTTTGCTCCGGCTTTGGAGGTCTGCAACCTCCCAAGGCTCTCGTCAGCCTTGATGCCAAATAAATGAACACCATCAAAGGGCATGTTCAGAAGACGGGCTTGCACATCAGGAGCAAACCCCGACTTCCGCAACCACGCAAACCTGCGTAGGACGGTGCTCGCAGTCATGGACCGGCTGACACATTCTGCCGTGTCCAAACCAGACTGAAGCGATTCGCACATAGCGTCCTTGCCGTCAAGCACGAGTGCTATGAAGCCGTCCCTTTCCTCCCCCTCAGGAATATGCTCAGCCGCTAAGGAAGCACAGTTCCACAGAGTGCGTGTAAATCTTGCCATGCCAAGGCACATGTGGAGTTGGCAGCTCTCAGTGCCATGCTCCCTGAAGAAAAGACTGTCCATGCTCATCCGTCAAAGCACTTGTCTCTATCCAGAGGGATGGTAGGGTACGCCTGCTGCCTCGAGGTGGCCGTAGCCACCTGAATGACCAAACTCTCAGGAGTGGGGCGAGTAGACAAATAGCTGGGGTCGCTAACAGATGGGCGGTACTTTTTCAACAAATTTTTATTGACCATCGGAAGCGATTCCAGGTCCTGCCAAGCCGATGACACCCTCTTTTGCAACGTAAGATGAAAGGGCAATACCAGGTCAGAGGGGGGACCTTGGTCCAAGATATCAGTAAGGTCATCCTGAATAAAATCCTCATGAGGGCTGTACCACCCCAAGTATTCGGAGACCCTAGACATGAGCCGCCTGTAGGAAGAGTCTGCATGAGCCCCCGGCTCAGGCCTACCAAACTCAACTTCCGGAGAAGTGTCCAGGCCACAGGCATCATGGAGAGTCTGCCTCAACTCCTCCAAGGAACTGTTACCAAACAATCTCGGCGTCTCATCCTGAGAAGCAGGGTCTTCAATCCCCGACCTTTCCTCCTCTTCAAAAATGTCAGCCAAAGGTCTGGAAAACCCAGACAAAGTGACAGAAGAGGGCCTGGGGTCCAGTACCGGCCTCCCCGACTTATTAAAATAGGTGGTATTTTGGTGGATAACTTGGCAATCATTTGAGACACTGAAATTCATATGCAAGTTATCTAAATCAGAACTGTTCAAATTTCAAGACCAGTCAAATATATTTGTGAGTTTGGCCAACATGCGGAATGTGACATTCCATGATCATGATCCATGATACCCTAACCCCATGTGCATCATGGACTCTACTTTATATAGGCTTCTAGGAGGTGCACTTCCTCCATCCCACGTCCCCCTTTGGCATTTTTAAATAACGGTGTTGCATTTCGAAACATACTGACTCTGACGACAATTATTAATCTTCTTTACTGAACTCCTGTGCAGACGTTACTGTGCAAGCTGAGTGCATCTGGCAAACATTGGTTTTGGCAGAAAGTGTAGTTCGAAAGGGAAACATGAGGTGGATCAAGAGTAAGAAGGCTGAAAAAAAGGCAGCCAGAAGGAAGGAGAGGAGGAGTCAGTTGGTTAACAGAGAGGGAGTGGCAAGGAGAAACATCAGGAGTAGGTGGCTGGAAAGGGGAAGTGCAAAGAAGGTTGGTAGTAACAGTAAGTAAAGGGGAGAAGGAGGAGTCGACTTAGGAGCAGAGTGGAGGTGCCACTAAAGTGGGTTAAGGAAAAGGTTGCAGGCTATCAGACTGAATTAAAAGAAAACCAGACACACAAGACTTCTCAAAGGAAAGGAGGTGTTCACTTGTGTCGAGTTAGCTACTGGATGTGAGATATCCAGATGTGCCAACCAGTTAAACTTTTTATTTTATTTTCATAGGAGATCCCTTATGGAATTATACTGTGGGTTTACCACGTCGGAATCGTGGCTGCAAAAGAAATCCTAAAAGGAACTTGTGAAGGAAACTCATGTGCAGAGTGGACTGAATGCTGGTCTTTGCTGTTTGCAAGTGAAAAGGTTATGCATGAAAAGGAAGTCACCCAATGAGTATATGGGGGTAGAGGAGCCCCCTTTAACACCTTATATATCTGACTGTTCACCCCTAGATCCTAGCCCATCTGCCGTGCCCTATGCATCTACCCTAAACCTCACTGTGTTTTTCGGCCTTCGTCGCACCATCACCCAGCAGAATTGCGTTAGGTGTTCTGTAAAAAGAGCATTTGTGTCCATTTCCCTGCCCAGCCTAATTGCCCGATAGGCCCAGCTTGGATTAACTTGGTAGTTTCATTTCGGAGCAGCTGCTTTGGTTTCCAATTTGAGTTCTTGGTTACTGGAGTTCAGAGGCCATAGAAATATAGACAGGTTCAGTCCTATTTATTTTCATGTTTTATCTCCTTACAGAAACTTTGTAGCAATTATCGCGGATCGGACATATAGGGCCAGTAATTGTCTGCTAGCCTGAGCCTCAGCAGACCCAAGCAAAGGGAGGACCTCAGCGAGGCCTCAGAGCTGCTACCGGTCCTATTCATCCATGACAAGGGGGTGATAGCTTTTCACACCCCGCCGCTTTGTCCAGGCTGCGAATAGCTATTGTATTTAATGGTAGATGGACTATGCGCAACTATTTCTATGATGGTGACCTGCAGGAAGGAGCAGCAGTGCCGGGGGACCCAGCAGGTAAGTGGGATGGGTTTGAGAGATGATGTGGGGGGCTGGAGAAGGGTCCGGTGGGGCACAAATAAAATGGCAGCTTCCGATGAAGAGCCTTGAGTGGCTGGAGACATGAGCGGTATACTGGTAGTTCTCTCCCACTTTTCCAGTTACCCGATTGAGCGCTCTTCCCCTGGTGCAAATGTGTTGTAGGCAATGTTTAAGCCAGAGTTTATTCCTCTTATTGTATTGTTTACGCAACAAAAATATTTTTTTTTTAAAAAGAATTTGGTTTTAGACACACCTAGGTCAAGGCAGCAAACAACTGTTAGATCACTGGCAGAAATGAATGATCATTTTTGTATTTGTATCCCTACCATCTTCCCACACTTGTTCATCAGCAAGGGGATCAGTTCTGCATCTATGTTGATGGTGCACAGGTACTGAGGAGACTAGTGTGACGATTCATAGGCTCTCGTCACTTCTCCCCTGAAGGGAGCCCTTCCCTATGAGGCTAGGGGGGTGAGGCCCCTACCCAATAATCCCCCCTAGGCGTGTTAAAAAGCAGGGAAGGACGTCTTAGGGCGAGACTCCCTCCTGGGTATAAGGACTCCCATCCTATAAAGGACCTCCCTACACCTTGTGTCCCTGAAGCCATGACCTCATTGATTCACTATCAAATTCCATCTGAAACTGCTACTGTGCATTATTCTGGAATCTCTTGTTGCACCTTCAAGATTAGAAAAAACTGAGACAAACAAGATTCAAAGTAGCATACATTATATAACAATGCAAGAGACTATTCAAGAGCTGTGATGAAGTGGCACCAAGGAGGCATGAGGATTACCTATCAGGCAAGGATGATGGACATTGACGTTACGCTGGGGCAGGCCCAGCCAAATAAAGTCAAGACAGAAGGACTAGTGAAATCAGGAAGCTGAAGGACTAGTGAGATAGGGAAGCAGAAGGAGCCACGAGTTGGCATCCTGAGCTACCAGCCCAGGAAATTCAAACCTGGACCAGCAGAGATACAGCAATAGTCGGTCCTTGGAAGAGAGGACCCAGAGAAGGAAAAGGAGAAGCTCTCCGTGAGTTGGAACGGACCCGACCAATTCACAAGCCGAAGAAGCTGGTGGTTGCACAAACTCTGGGAGATGGACCATGCGGCCCATAAACTGCACAGAGACCACCACAGCAAGGCCAGTGCTGTGGAGCTGAACTGAAACAGGAAGCCGTACCGAATCAGAAGTCAGAAGAAACCACAGGAAGAACTGGAGATACACTCCTTCCACATACAAGTTAACGGGAGTTGCAGGAGACCCGGGTGGGATTCGGGAAGCCACTCAAGTCAGAATAAGAGTTAAGTACTCCTCGGGAGCAATCTCCGTCATCACAGAGATACTAAGAACCAAGAGTCAAGTATACCTCAGGAGTGAACTCCAGTTTAGGACGTTTTTCCCCGCATCTATAGGTTTGCATGAACCAAAGTTCTAAAAAATGCTACCACCAAAGGTTCGAACACCAAAAGTTCGAACCTTGTGTGGTAGCATTGAGAAAAAAAAAAAATGTGGGCTGCGGGGGGTGTCTCCCGCATCGCCCCGCTCACTATACTTTATGGTATAGTGAGCGGGGGCTACGGGGGTTACCCCCGCAGCATTCCGTAAAAAAAAAAAAAGTCCCTGCAGCGCCGGTTCCCGATCACCGAAGTGAAAGGGAACTGGCGCTGCTGGGAATCAGCGTGAAGATGAAGGTAAGTGGGGTTTGTTTATGTTGGGGTGTGTTGTGGATGTGTTGTGTGTGTGTGTGTGGGTGTGAGAATGTTTGTGTGTTCGCAAGAAAAAGGTGCAAACTTTTGGTAGTTTGCACCTTTCTCATGCGAACGATTTGCCCGCGGTACTTTCAGCCGCAGGCAAATCACTCGGATTCGTGAACACCGTCACAGTGGTGACACGAGAAACAAGAAATCCCAATTGTGCCTCAGGAGTGAACTCACTCATCACAGTGGGATGCTTGGTATATGTGAGAAAGACCAAAAGGATAAAGACTGTCGGGGAGTAATCTCCCCAATAGTCAAGACAGAAGAAGTCCTGATAAAGTATCAGCAATAAGAACAGTGGATAAAGCCCTAACACCATTGTTCACAAATCCTTGGGAGGAGGTAAAGAGACTTCTGAAGTCTTGTGCAAAGGACTATCCAGGGGTAGTCTACAAAACTCTTCCAGACAGACAATGCGAAGGGAGTCATTCTCCTGGTCTACGTATATTTGGTAAATCAGACGCCATTGCAAGAGGCTGCTGTTAAGCGATCCTAAGACTGGATTATTTCACCAGGAGAAAGGAGCCATTCTCCTAATGGCTCAGATAAGAAGTTAATTGAACCCTTTGTTTCTTGGTTTATTTGTTAGTGACAGAGATAGAGTAGTCGGTTTGGACACTGGACTCTATAGTGTTTTTGTTTATTTATAGCCTGACAAGCACCAGAGTTACTCTAGGTTGAGGTACGTAAAGCCCCTCTAGAAATAGGGAGAAAAGAGGTTATTTTCTTCATCTGAATAAAAATCTATAGCAAAAATAAAACCACTTTGTCAGCCTCCTTACTCCATCGCGCCACACTAGGCAGAGAAATGTACAGTGACTGCACAGTTTAATAAGTGCATGTTCCAAGGAAACTTTTGGATGAAAAGCAACCAGCTTGTTCAATCCAATAAAGATGGAGTTCATGCTTTGAGGGGACAAATGAGCTATGGGAGCAGAAAGCCCTCTGATGGTAAATGAAGTCTGTAATTTAGAAGTTCAGGTAGCCAAAGAAAGTCAGACAAACTAAGTTATCATAAAGAGATGTTTTTCGAACCCATGTTGGATACCTAAAATATTTTGTAAGTAAGATAGTTGAATATTTTTTTACCAACCTTTTGAATGGAAAATGGGGGAAGAGGAAGACGCCCACAACTCCCCCAATCCCCTCCTCCCACCCCCCATTCTATATACCAACCCAAAACACACTATCAACATAAGTTGCCGTAATAGAATGTGGTATAAAATTTGGTAAACAAAATGTCACCAATTTACTTTCTACCAAAGTGGTGAGTACCGTTTTTTCAGCTCAGAACACAGAAGCAAACTCTCTATATTCCTGTTTCCATACCGTACTGAATTGGTGAACACCAGTGTATCATCCTGGCTAGACTACTGAATTGGTCTCCAAAAATACAGCTGTCCACTTTCTGTTCCATCCTGCCGGGGCAGGGAGACATTAATCCTGCCCTTAGAAGCCAGCATTGATTTTGCTAGCAGCTGGATATTATTTCAAAACAGACAGTCTAGTCCGTCATGTCACCTATGGCATTAGCCCTACATTTATAAACAGATAAAATGTAGGAGTTAAACTGCTTGAAGAACTTTGCACTCGGCTGACTGTTGATTCCAGTGACTAGAAGAGTGAGGGAGGGCGAACCTTCTCAATCCAGGTGGCAGCACTTGGACATTCTTTATTTGTGAGTCTTAGATATCTAGTGGCCCCATGTTATAAGGGTCGCTATGCTATGGCTTTCGCAGCTGAATTGCTCCATGAAAACTTTGGGTTTCTGCTCTTTTTGGCCAAATTATTTTTTTGGCAAACGGTCCTCCATAAACTGTACTATACACCTACATACATACTGTGACAAACCCAGGGAGATGGTCACCTCTCCCCCAGGGGGAACCCCCACCTTTGGGATTAGGGAGGTGAGCCCACTATGTTTAACAACCCCTAAGGGACAGGGTAAGCAGTATCTCTCTGGAGGTGATTCCCCCTTAGGGTACAGGGACCCTGAAAGGGATAGAAGTCATCACACTCCCCTAGTAACTTACAGCTTTGCAGGGTGTCTAAGGGCTATGATTAACTTTAACCCAATACACTCTTTTGTAATGGCTGACTTGGTTTCTGACCTTACTGGTGCCCAACCTTGTACAGAGACTGAGCAGAGACGAATGAACCAGCCCCCTCGAGGAGTATCCTACCGACAAGCAATCACAGGGGAGTCTCAATGGGCAGCGTGGTACTTAACTGTGCCAAACAGGAAGAAGTGGGTTGTGGCGGGCAAGAAAAAGAACACCGATGTCGGCATCCCGACAAAGGGCACACATCAGAGTAGCAACCCAGAGATGTTGCAAGAGCGAGGAAGGAGGGCCTTGGAGGATCAACACAGTGTCCAGTTGAATGGTTTCATAAGTGACTCGCCTGGCCCAAGAAGCTGAAAGAGCAAGGCAAAAGGGCCTCAGAGGAACAGCGTGGAGTGTGAGAAACCTGGGGGTATTCGCACTCCTACTCCCCTGGGATCCTCTATGCAGATGGCCAGGGAAAGTCCATCGCAATTGGATACGGACCCTGGGTGGACAATAAAGTGAGGATCACCTGGGTGGAGGGTTCTTGGAGAGTGGGGTATCCTTAGGTGAGACATGGTATCCCTCCCCCCTTATCCTCATGATAACCAGTTTAACCCTTACCCAACCTTTATAGGTTACTATAAGGAAACCCCCCTTTGTTCCCCTCTTGGGGTACCTAACAGTACTGAGACGAGGAAAAAACAGAGTCATGAATAATACACACTTTCCCCACTCTGGTACGGAGACGAAGAAGAAGAAACAGAGTAGTGAATACCATTTCCTCTCACCACTTAGGTACTGGGACGAAGATGCTTAAAGGTCAGGCATGTCCAGGCAATCAGGGCCAGGCAGTAATGGTTAACGACATACACCTGCAGCCCATTAATGGACCACAGGTGTATAAAAGGTGGAATGCTGAACTGCAATGGAGAAGCAGAGAAGGAGCAAGAAGCAGAACAAGGAGCACTGCGAAAGCAGGAGAAGCCAAGATGCTGAGAAGCCAACCAAAACTCGGGGAATCCAGCTGGCATGATTGTACAGAATGGAGTTCCCGCAGAAGGGGAGGCTGGCAGCAAGCGCTGTTGAGAAGCGGAGGCGAAGCTCCGCACGAGAGCCGGAGAGTGAAGAGCGAAGTGCCCAGGGAGCAGGCATTCCAGCTCAGGGAGAAGCCGTGGACAGGAGTGGAGCTGCTAAAACAGTTAAGTGTCTGGGACACTGGAATAACCGAGGCGTTCCAAGGAACCGAGAAAGTAGTAGTGGTTCGTGGCAACAGGCAAAGTTGCCTTTTTTGAATACCAAACCGGCAAAGTGGCCTTTATTGAATACTAAACCAAAGGAAAAACGCAGAGTTGCCTTTCTTGAATAACAGCATTGAATGAAGAAACAAAGCAGCATTTTGGGCATACCAAATTGAAGAAAACAAAATTACATTTATTTGACTACAGAGTTTAATGAAACATACAGGACTGCACTTTTTGAGTATTAAACTGAATGAAATAAGCAAAACCTACATTTGTAAAATAATGAACATTGAATTGAAAGTAATTCTGCAAACCAAAGTGAGTGAAAGACGCTGAGAGCAAAGTGGAAGCCAAGGTTGAGAAACCACTTGTATATTAAGGTTGTGGAGCTACTTTGGAAAAACGACTCATTTTGCTGAATATTAAACTACTCAAGGCGACCTGGAAATTCCTGGTTGCGTGACCTGTAATGGGTGGACCGTGTGGTCTAAAACTGCGCCAAGACCACAGAACCCTTGTATGCCAAAAAAGATGTTTACTGTTGCAGAAGAAACCAACCATTGGTGTATACCAGACAAGGGGAACGGAACCCTTAGTTATAAATAATTACGAAATACGAAATACAAGACCAAAGCTCCAAGAGATTTCTTAAATTGCCTTTTGGTATTGATCTTGGGGTGTCCTGAAATTGCTTATTGAACTTGCGGAAGGGCAGTCTGACCTTGACAAAAGTGTGGCACTTTACTGCTTCAAGTTCGAAAACAGGTACACTGAACATTGTAATAAACGTATTGACATTTGGGGAAAAGAAGCAGAAGAATAAGCTTGAGCTGGAAATGGCTCAGAACTTTACTTTTGGAACACTTAAGTTTATGGCTGACACCCCAAAACATTGTTTATTAGTGGTTGTGAGGGCAAGTATAGATTTTGGACGGATAGACTTTTCAGTTGAACATACTGACAGACTTTCCTTAGTTTCTTTAGGAAGGAAAATCCCACTTTAGCATATGGCAAGTTGGCTTTACTGCATCCTGACATTTTCATTAATAAAAGCTTTTGTTCTACTTTGAATCTGTTGTCCGTGTCTCCTTCCATGATGCCAATCTCACAGGAGCCCAGCTGAAAGGTTGCGCAAGTTGCGTTTGCTCAACCCAATCAGCTCAAGGAGCGAGAGCACTGACTGACCAAAGGGCAGCCCAGTGGAGAAGACACGCAAAAAAGGCTGCTCAGCCACTGGAGAAGCAGCCTGACAACACCCCTTCCACAAAGCACAGCAGAAGAAACAGGTACGCAGTGGTTCCAGTGGAAAGGGTGGTGGGCAACAGAGTGGAGAGAAAGAACCCAAGAGTGGGGAGAGACAATGACCACTCAAGACTGGGGAGTGCAAAAGACTAGCCCAGAGGGGGACGAGAGAATGAAAACCCTATAGTGGAGAGAGGCAAAAGAGGAAAATCCAAGAGTAGGGAGGGAAGGCAAACAGCCCAGATGAGGGAGTACAAGAAAGAAAATCCCACCCCCAGAGTGGAGAGAGACAGTGAATACTCCAATGAGGGGGGTGAGGAGAGAGGAGCCCCAGAGTGGTAGAGGAAGTAAGACAGGCCCACAGGCAAGACTTGGACTAAAACACCAGGACAATCTCCCAGGACCCTAGGAACTGTCTTGCCTGAACTGGAAATATTAGCCTATTTCTGATAGGGAGGTGGTTGGGGTCAGCAGCCAACAGCTGTCCCCTTGACTTGATAATTCAACAAGGGTTTTCTACATTTCTTTTTTTGCTTGATGTTTTTCTTTTGTAAAATAGGGACAGCAATAGATTAGAGTAGGATTCTGAACAGAGGGTTCATATTAATTTACACAACCTCCTGACAAGGCTTTCCTTCATAGGGTAGGGTTTGAGCTGAAAGCCTTAGGGAAAGGTTTGACTAAGACAGGAATATTAAGAAAGCTATGAACCACGCCTTTTTGTCCAAGTCCAGATTCTGACCTACCACAATACATACATACCAATGTTTTCTTAAAGTTTTTTAAGGTAGGAATAACAAAATAGGAACCCTATGACACGAGACCTAATGGAAAACTGATATGTTGGGCAAACAGCCTGTAACTGTGCTGCAAACAAATTCACTCTTGGAAAATTAGAGCAGCATCTCAAAAACAAAATCACTGCCAAGAGATCAGAGTCCTGGCATCTCACCTTCGTAATACTCAAACTTTACCGCTCAGGCTGGCAAGTTTCAGGTGGAGGTCTTGCCTCAAGCTTGTTGTTTTAGAGGCTGTATCATAAATAACGACCGGGAGCCAAAAGAAATATCAAGACTTCTTCATTCTCTCTCCTTACGAAAAACCACAAACCTCCCTAGTCCCTCGTTTTCCACCCACTGTCCATACTTTCGCTCCTCCTGCCCTTTCCCGCTTAAACAGGCCACTGTCTTAAAGCAGCAATCACCTTGTGGTAACAAAACACTTGTGGCAGACTTCTCCTCCTAGGAGGGCTGTGTGAGGAGCCAGGAATGAGACACAGAGGAGACATATTTGGTTATACATTTTTATCAAAATAATTAGGTTTGGAAAATGCCTCACTATCCCTATTTTAGAAGGGATTTCCCTGTCTCAAACCAAAAAGAGTCTGTCCAGTGTCAAGATGTCCAAACAAAAGATCCATCCTATGTCCGTAATCCTATTCTGGCTCTCGCACTATAAATCAATTCTAAAGATGTAAAGGGGATTATTTCTTGACTTTTCCAAGTGCTCAACTGTACAGATTCAACATAAAAGTTCCAATTCAACAAACAGGCTTTTCACATGAACAATGGTCTTCTTCTCCTCAAGTATTAGCCTTCTTCCCTAGGTTCCTTAAATCAACTTTCACCAATTCAACAAAAGATTAATATACTTCCAAGGGGTTATTCTCTCCCTTCTGTATTCTCACTTCCCTTGGGGAAATGGTTCCCTTCCCCAAAACTCCTCTTCCTTTACAGTTCTTTAGGGTTATATCATTTCTGAAGGACGTCCCTCTTCTCTTCATAATTTCCCAAGGAACTCTCCTTGAAGATCTTTACAATAGTCTTAATATTAGTTTCCACCGGGGCATACTTCTGCTAGGTCGCGTTGCCCAATTGTTTCACCTTCAGCTGGTGTACCTTCCTTTAATCTCACCAACACCTTGTTGCACAGATACTTTACTTTACCTGGTATACTGTCCTGCCAGGTTAACATTTCATTGTACAGATACTCAACTTCACATGGTATTCTCTTTGTTCAGGACTTTATTACACAAACGCTTCGTTGCACAAATATTTTACTTCACCCGTATACTCTTGTGCCAGGACTTTGTTATATCAACAGTTCATTACTCAAATACTTAATTTCACCTTGTGCGTTTACTTTCCTGGACTTTATATTGTGGATCACTCTTTTGTCACAACCTTTATTTAATAGATTTGCGTGCTAGGTCTTTGTCATATGGGTTACTTTTTCTTCCCTGGTTGGGGATTAAAAGCCCATTGGCAACTTGCGTTATAAACACTCTGGCTTCTCTAATGACGTTGCGCTTCGTGCTCTCAGCGTTCTCAAGAAACGTTTCCCTTTATTTAACCACCCAGTAACCCACTTGCTTCTTCTCAGTTCACTGGTTATTTCTGTTGCTGATGCACAGCAACCTTTATTCGATGACAATCTGGTAACCCTACTTTCTCCCAAAGGCTTTCCGGTTGTCTCAAGTGCCACTTCACTCATCTCCGCCTTCCTGTACTGCCTTTGTGTGTGCTTCATCGAGCGCTATATTCCTGTGACGTTTGTTATCGTGATGTGCGGTTCCCACAGCCTTCTCTCTCTAGGCTGTGGACCCCGCATTTTAGCTTATCCACTCCTTCGTCAGTCTGCCATTCTAAAATCTGCTACGGGGTCTCAGCCTTCAACACAGTGATCAGCAAGCTTATGGTTCGCGAGGTGATTTGGTGTTGGCCAGTGGTAGAAGTGTAGCAACAAAAGTCATGTAACTGTGACCCCAGCGGGGGATAGAGTAGACCGGAAGGGAGAAAAGTGCAAAACATTCTCTTCAAAGGTTGCAGCCATGCTGGCTGACAGCCAATTGAGTTGAAACTGATTTCAGTTTTGCGTTAGATGCTATCAGGTGGTAAGGTGGAGAAATGTGCTTTAGCTTCAGAAAGAACAGTTCTGGAATGATGGAAATGGATAAAAAGATTAGTGGAACTGTTAACAGTAAAACGTAAAAGTAGTGTAACACCGCTCCGGACCGTCCCCGCTCACTTAGACAGGATAGAGGAAAGCTGCCAACGCTAATGAACGGTCAGCTGTGACTGGCCCATATTTAAACGTCCCAGTCTGTTTGCTCATTTCTCCAAGAACTAGACTGCAGCGTTCGCTGCCTGATCCTTGTGATCATCATTACTCAGTCTCTTCCTCGTGTCAGTGGTTCTGTAATTGGTTTCTGAATGTCATGGGGGAAGTGGATTCTGAGCTTCCCTCCCGGGGCGAGTGAGGGCGGGTTGATCGTCATTACTCCCTGCCTCTTCCTCGTCCCAGCTAGCAAAATATTCTCCCTAATGATAGTTTGGGGTTTAGACACACTACCCTTATACAGAGGTGTGGGATGAGTGTGACAATATGCCATTAAGGCATGAGGAACTAAGGAGACATCCCTGAAGGGGAAAGGAGGGCATGTGTTTTCCTCCTATGATGTAACGAGTCTCCCTGAGCGTCACCCCACATGTGGTCCTCCCTCATATAGCCAGCAATTGCTGCCCCCTGGCCACATACTGGGAGGCTATCCCAGGCAAAGGAGTGACAACATCTTCCGATACATCAAGCTGCCTCCATGAAAGTCTTGTTTGCATGCTATGGGGGACATGTCCTTCTCAGCCAGTGTGGAGTCAAAATATTCAAGGTTTTCCTGCATCATTGTAACCTTGCAAGACTTGAGGAAGTAGACTAACAAGTATAAATGAATACAGACGATCAAAGTGCCATGGTTACAAAGGCCCAAAGGCATTACCTGATATGGTAATGCCACCCTGCGAGGGTCTTATTGCTGTTAGTACCCCGACCAGTAAGACTGGGTACTAAAAGCATTTTATTTCTATTCTGAATGCTCCGGTGTTTCAGAACATAATTATATATTTTCTTTTTAAATGGCCCCAGGGGAAGGGAAAACAAAGTCAATTTTCCCTTTCCATGGCAGGAATTATTGAAAACAGTAAAAACATTAAAAAAAAAAAATAGGCCACCATGGGAAGGGAGAAGGGACTACGTGTAGTCCCTTCTACCTTTCCATGGTGGCCTGTTGCAGATCGGGAGCAGACGTGCTGGAGACAGAAGTGTCCAGTGCGTTCGCTTCCGAAAAGCAGGTATGTGTGGGGTGGGGCTGGGGGAGCGAGGGAAGGGAAATGTGCGGAAGGGAGGACGGGGGTGAGGGTGTTAGAATTCTTACCTCATTCCCCTGCGAGGGGAGATGGCGGCCCACAAGCCCAGAGGAGGCTCAGGGCTGCGGGATTACCATCTGGTAACGCTTGCGTTCTGTGCCTCCCCATTGGCAGGGAGGCGGCCAACCCCACCCCCCGTTCCGTGTACTAATAGTAGAAAGGATTTTGTGGATCTGCTAAAGATACCCACCGAGATATTTGGATTTCACACCGAACACTACATTAAGGGAGGGCCAGAACGACGAGACCTCCCCTCCACAATGGAAGCACTTGAACACTGCACTGTTTTTAGGTAACATATCACAGACCAGTCTTGTTAAGCCCATTTACTGTTTTCCATAACAATGGCACATATTCTAGCAGTGGGCTCCCCACTTCGTGACTTCACCCATCTGCCCCTCTAACTTAAAAAACAGAGTCTTTGCTTCCCTATCCCTCTGTGTGCATGGTTCTGCTGCATCTAACAAAAACTGAGGGCAATCTGGACATCAACTTGCTGCCTCAAAGCCAGGTGAATGGGGTATGGGAGTGGCGCGAAGCAAAATAGGATCAATATAAAGGTGATACAGTGCATATAGACAGGGGCAAACATTCTAGTTAAAATGTACTAGCAAGACATTAAAAAAAGTCACTCACCACCTCAATTATATACATACACAGCATACCATTTCATACTTGCCAAGAGTAAAATATTAATAGCCAATTTTTGCACCCAGAATAGAGTTTAAAACATATAAAAGTATTAAGGATACAAATGTGTGCAAACCTAAAAATGGAGCTTAACAAATGGCTTTGTGCGAGCAAAGTCTCTGGGATTCGTAATATGCAATCCAGGAATCCCATCCCTGGTGTTAATATTCACTTATCAGCCTCCGTGCGGGTTTAATTTTCCCACACTTCTTTTGTAGCTGTCTCTCTGTATATTTAAGTCCTACTTCTCATCCAAGACTCCCAAAATGACCCTTCATGCAGGCAAAGTCTGGATACTAGCAACTGTTAGGACGGCGTGATACAGGTATAGGCCGTCCGAATCAGACTTGCCCCCACGCTCCTAAAATTCAGAATAGAACTCAAGACACACCTCTTCAAGGAGTCTCTCCTCCTGAAAACCTAGGCCATAACATAGCCCTGTGCCACCTGACTTGCTCCAAACTGTCCAGTGCTCTCCTCGCCACCACCCTGTAAGCTACATGCCTCCTCTATATCTTACCCCAACTGTATTTCTGTTCCCTCGGAAAAGCGCTCCATTATGCATCTGTACTGTTGTATACCTCTTAAGAGCTCTGTTGCTTCTTGAAGCCATGTCCGTGGCCAATAAATACAATAATAATAATAATAATAATAATAATAATAATAATAATAATAATAGGCAGCAAGGCCTGCACTGGGAGGCTAGCAAATTGAGCTACTCTACAGGTTGAGTCAGGGGCCTTCTCCCACTCACTGTCTCCATATGCCCTCATGTCGTTTAGCTTCCCAGCCACCTTAGACCTTTTGATGTTCTTCCTTACCATATCATATCTCTCTCTCTCTCTCTCTCTCTCTCCCCCCCTCCCTCCCTTCGGACCACCTTTGTTCAGTCTCCACTTTTCAATAACACTCCTTCAATGTATCTAATTTCAAAAGCGAGCATGAGAAAGGGGCGTGAGCGAGAACGAGCAAGAAACGGAGAACACATACACACAGACATCATCACTCCAATACTTCATTAACTGCCACATGATTCTGCCTGGGCCTCATAACACCAAAACCATATAGCATAGCTCATTATCTTTTATAGGGGGTATATTACACGAAGGGCCAAGTCAAATTAAAATGGGATTTTTTCAAAGAAACAAAGGGTCAGGATGGTTCTCACTAGATGGATCAAGCAAACAGCTTGAAATACTCCCCTCAGAAACTCTCCCTTTTGTGCAATTTCTCTTCAACTGGTTATTATTCCCCAGGCCTTCCTATCATCTAGCTTAATTTTTACAGCTTCTACAGTTTAAGAGGAGTAGCATTGCAGACATTTGGGAGACCCAAAATTGTATTCTCTGTGTGATGTAGGTGCTGGATGCCTGGCATCTCATACCTCAAGTTTTACTCTGGTTTAAAGTCTTGTAAGTAGATGGGTAAGTGGTCATAGCAGTCATTGAGAGCTGGGAGGGAATCCCAGAGTTATAGCCTTGCCAGGGCTACCACGTAATTACTCTTTCCCCATCGCTCTGATCACACAATACTCTCCCTGTCCCGGTCTCCTGACCCACAGTCTAGGCCTGTCTAGGGATGACCAGATCCGCCACAACCGTGCAATGGATATCCAATAGATTGTTCTCATTTCGCCTCCATCCTTCTACCACCACCTGATGATATTATTCCTGCTTCCACCTCTAGAAATGTTAGCTCCTGGCCTGCTCTGGTCTCTCTGTCTGCTGCTGCTTCTAACCCCCCTCTTCCGAGGCCATGCTTCTACCCTCTTCGGTACGACTCTCACAACAGCAGCCTCCTTGTGGTGTTCTTTCCTCTACTTCGGCGGTGTGCAGACTTTGGCTCACCAGAGGTTTTGGACTACAGATCCCATTAGCCCCGGCCAGCATGGTCAATGCTATGAATCATTTGAGTTGTATCGCAAAACACCTAGGGAGCAAAAGGTTGCTGTCCCCTCCACTTCCTCCTCTGTATCCCTAACGCCAGATGTTATCTCCACTGTGTTACTCCCATAACCTGATGTTACCACATCCTCCTTCATGGTTTTACCTCCTTCATGTAACCAGATTCTCATCTTCCCACCTTCCTTCTAATGTTACCACCTCATCCTCAGCTTTCTTTCCTCTCACTACCCTTTCTTTGTTACCACATACTTCTTTGATACACATTCCTCATTCACCCTCTTAGCTCTAACTGCCTCCTCTTAACCTCCACTGCTGCTACCTCTCTACTCTCCTCCTTCTCTTCAGCATCTGGTTCTTCCACCACTCTCCTGTCCCCGGCATGCTCCAAATATTATCCTTTTGCTCCTACAACTAAAAATGGACCAACTGGGACTAAGTGCTTTTATACAGTGTTCCCTCCACTCCCTGGGTAGGTCTTTCAGTGGGGATCTGCACCTGTGGCTTTTAAGTGGGGGAGGATTGGGATTGGTTTGTTTTTCCTTAGAACATCTGGGGTTGCTTTTGGCCCAAAGGACTGGACTAAGCATATCACTGCCTTTCGAACAACCTGGGATGACATACATTACTCACCGTAATCGTATTTCTGATGATTGTATCTTCTTAGATTCCCATGTTGTGCATATAGTCTGATATCTAGTGGTAATCACAGAGTATCACATCTTTTTTTTTTTAAATCAAAAGGGACGTTGACATGGGCGTATCTAATACTATCCCTAACGTGACGTGTAGTGTACCCAAAAAACCTCACGCGTCGAAGTCCCACCGGTTGATTTTTTTTCTGCCGTGAGGGAGCCTTATAGCATGCCTGCGCGAGTACAGAAGAGAGAAGATGTAAGAAGCCTATGTTCCTTCTACTCTAAGAGGGGAAGAAGGGTGGGCGCATATGAATCTAAGCAGATACAATCATCAGAAATACAATTACATTGAATAATGTATGTCTTCTGATGCTTGTGGATCTGCTTAGAATCACATGCTGTGCATAAACCAGCAAGCAGTACCCAGAGATGGTGGTGGGATGGGTGAAGGAACAGTAGCAAAGAGATGTCTTAGCACCGATTATCCCACATGCGAAATAGACCTAGAGTGTGTATCTAGGTAGTAATCTTGGGTAAGTGTGCACAGAACTTCAGGTTGCTGCTCTGCAAATGGAATCTAGAGGAACATTTGCAATTAATGCTATGGTAGCCCCTGTACCCCGAGTCAAGTGAGCTCTAGGCGTTCAGGGTAGATCGCTCTTGGCAAGAGTAACACAGTGGGATGCAGTTCACAATCCACTTGGAAATAGCGGACTTGGAGACAGGGTCCCCTTCTCTACCAGCTGCCACTGATACGAATAACGTGTTTGTTTTTCTTAGTGGCTTTGTCTTTTCCAGATACTAAATTACTGCTCTCCTCACATCTAGTATGTTGAGGCTTCTTTCTGCCATGTTAGTGGGGTTCTGGAAAAAGGTGGGTAGTTCTAGGTTAACATGAAACTTTGAGATCAATTTGGGTGTAAAGCGTGGGTGTGTGCGCAAAACCACCTTATACTTGTGAATCGTGCCGAAGGGGTCCTGAACTGAAAGGGCCTGCAGTTCACTTACTTTCTTTATAGAGGTGATGGCCACTAGGAAGGCAGTCTTGTAGGTGAATGGCTTAAGGGTAGACTTGTGCAATGGTTCAAAGGCAGGTCCCATTAGTCTGGTAAGAACATTCAGGTCCCATGTGGGGGCTGGGTTGGAGATGGGGGGTGAAGTCTCTTTACCCCCTCCATAAAGGTTTTAATCACAGGAATCTTCCACCATGAAGCCCTGCTCTGGCACGTGGTGTATGCCAAAAGAGCAGCTAAGTGGACCTTTAGAGAATTGAAAATCAGTCCTGAATCTAACAGGTGAGTTAAGTACAGGACAATATCTTTAGGAGAGCAATCAATATCCTTGGTATTACACTGGGTAAAGTGCTGCCAATTACTGGAGTAGCATTGTCTGGTGGTAGGTTTCCGTTACTCTCCGAGTATGCCCAGGCATCTCTGAGGGAGTTGAAGGTGCCCACACTCTGACTTCAGGAGCTAGGCTGCTAAGTTGAGTGTTTGGGGGCATGGATGCAGTGTCCCTCCTTGATCTTGGGACAGCATGATGTACGGGTATTGCAGCTTCCTTGGCGGGATGGGGGAGGGCGGGAGAGACTGTCATTGCCATGAAATGGGAGAACCAGGATCATTGTGACTGGTTTCTGGTGCATCTTGTGCACCATTCTGTTGAGAAGGGGAACCGGGGAGTAAAAGCGTCGGCAAATCTTCCAGACCATTTTATCCAGAGACCGTTACCCTTGGAGCGGTTCTGTGGGTATCTGGAGGCATAGTGTGGGCACTGGGCATTTTCCAGAGTGGCGAATAAGTCGATCTCTGGGAAGCCCATTTTTGCAAAGATGTGGAGTAAAATGCCCTTTGAAGCCGCCACTCATGCTCTACGGGTGAGGGGAAGTCTCTACTGACTAAGTCTGTCAGAATATTTGATTTCCCATGGAACATGTTGTGAGAGGAGGAACGTGTTTCAGTGCCCACTTCCAGATCTTCTGGGACAGCCTGCATAGACCTAGAGAGTGAGTGCTCCTTTGTTTGTTCAAGTAGTACATTCAACAGATTGATGTGATTGGAAGCAACTGCAGTGAACCGCATGCTGTGCGCTGTCTGTTGAAGGAGGTGAGCGCCCCCCCTCCACACCGACAAAGATGCGGCTGTGGTGAGAGTGGCCTCTAATAAAGGGGTAGTGAAGTTTTTTCCATGCAGAAGGTTCTCCCTTGACCACCAGTGAAGAGACTGCACGAGGGCTGCTGAGACAACCATTAGATAATTCCACTGGCCGCTGGCCTGACACCAATGGCTCGAGAGCACCTTTTGCATGAGGTGCATGCACAGACAAGCGTGAGGAACTAGGAAGACGCAGGAAGCCATCATCCCCAGCAGTTGCATAGCTTTGTGTACGGTCACCTGGTGACTAGGTACATAATGAGGGATCTGGAACAGCATCCTTTGGACCCTCTCGGAGGGGAAGACAAGCCTGTCTTCTCTCCCAATTGAAGCCCCCAGAAACTGTCCGACCTGGCTCGGGGTCAGGCTGGATTTCTTTTCGTTCATAGAGAATCCTAGAGTAAGAGGAGATCTACGGTCTTCTGGGTATTTGTCTGGCATGTTCCGTACAAATCCCCTGTTACGAGCCAGTCATGGTAGGGATAGACTGGGATGGATAGCCTGCGCAGGTGAGCTGCCACTACCGCCACTACCTTTGTGAACACCTTTGGGGCTGAGGCAATGCCAAAGGGGAGACCCCTTGAACTGATAGTGGTGTCCTCTATCATGAAGCTGGGGTACTTTCTGTGCACTGGCAACACTGAAATATCAAAGTATGCATCTTTCATGTCCAACGTGGCCATGTAATCCCCCTGCTGTACCAGTGGGATTACCTCCTGAAAGGTTGTCATCCTGAACTTTTGAGGGTTTATATATTTGTTCGCAGGGCGCAGGTCTAAACAGGGCGCATGGTGAGATCCCTTTTGGGTACAAGCAAGTACACAGAATAAATACCCTTGATTACCTGGAGAAGGGAGACGACTTTGATGGCGCCCTTTTCCAACAGGACCTCTTCTTCTAGCAGGATGCGCAAGTGTTCTGGCAACAGGCGCCTGCTTCTTGGTGGGTGGTAGCGAGGTGGTCAGAGAAACTTGATACACTACCCGGGGGCAATGATTTTTAGCACCCACTGATCTAAAGTGATCCCCTCCCAGGCGTGGATTATGAAGACAGGTGACCCCCCGACTGGGAAAGCGTGGCAGTGGACCCGTACCGGCAAATCACTTGGAGATGGAGGTTGGGTAGTCTCTGGGAGCAGAGTTTCTACCTCTGCCCTTGCCCCTACAAGAGCCTCTTCGCTGGTATTGCAAGTTGCCAGAGGAGCTCTAATGAAGGACCAGGGGGCACCCCCAGATCCATTCTGACCTTTGGACGAGAGGGAGAAGGATTGGCCACGAACGGACCAGCGGCCTTTTGGGGACGCTGTGCTGGTGAAAGGGTTTAGCCGTAATCTGGCTAAGTGAGTTCTAGTGCTCCTTTTTTTTGACATTTCGAGGGCGTGGTCAACCGCCTGCCTGAATAGAATGGATTCCTCCACAGGATTGTTAATCAAGGAGGCTTCTGTTTTGGGTTTGAACTCAGAGTTCTTCAACTAGGCATGCCGCTAGAGTAGGGTTCCCTGGGCAAGCGCACGTCCCTGTTAGGGAGAATTCTCTGTATAGGCTAATTTCCCAAACCTAGTGAGTCCCCCAGCAGCTTTGCTGGATTTGTGGGGTTTATTTTTTTCTCCTGCTAAGAGTGAGACTCTTTTTCTCCCACTCTTAGGCATGATTTAATGCCAAGTCAGGCGTGGATAAACAGTGATGCCTGTACTGCGAGGGGAACACAGCTTCACACGTGGTCATCGCTTTTGTAAAGAAATATCCTGATTATCTTGTTATAAATCTTGATAAGCTTGACTATTGTGCCAGTTTGAAAAACCTGAAAGCCATTTCAGAGGAGCCAAATTACAAATTTATTCAGGGAGATATATGCGATGCACATTTTATAAAGCTACTCTTTGAGACAGAGAATATTAATATCGTACTACATTATGCAGCACAGACACATGTGGATACATCGAGACATTGCACACTTGATTGTGTGACAAGCTGTACTTGTTAACATTGTGTCCTGAAGAAAGCCTTACATACACGACTAATTGATAAAAAATAAGGAGAAGTCGGTGTGAAAGTACTAAGGCTGGAAACGTATTTGTGCACGTCGACACAAAAGAAGTGGGGACGCTTTAGCAATATAAGATCAGGCTATTGTGAAGTCACCCATTGTGCTACTAACATCACTATTGTCCGACTATCAAATATTATGTGAACACATCACAAGATTTAAATCATAGATCATATGTCTCTTTTTATTTGTGTTTTTTTTATGTATAATGAGTTGTACAAACGTGACCTAATGGTCTGTTTTATTAGAAAATATAATAAACTGATGAATTATTGTTGCTAAAATTGAGCCTACCATCTCTTTATATTTGTTAAAAGATTGATGGTCTGTGATTACATGGATTTGGTGTGAGAGCTAGTTATGTTGACCCCTGGTGTGGATATGTAATGGTAGTTTGTTGGAAACCCCTTTTGTGTTTCTCTATATACTTGGTCCTCGTCCAACAAGCCCCAAAAAAAAGAGGACTCATGCTGTAAAAGCGTGCTCACTATTTTTGTATAAATGATTTAAGAAAGTCCTTTGACTTTGTAATGTGTTTTATGGGCTATGGGGTCTTTTACTCCATAGGGCTTCATGTGTTTTTGGGATGTGTGTTACACGGCACCCTCAGTGTAGTAACACAGGGGTGTCATAGTGACCCCCAAACATAGACTCCATACCCTGAGATTGACTGCTGTCTCCCAGGGCATGTAAAGTCACCATTGACTTTACTAGCTTTAATTGTGAACAGAACTAGTACAAACCATCATATTGTGGAAGTACTGGTAGGGGTAATTAGATTGCCCATGGGTCTGTTTTTTGAGGGGGCACTGTGCAGTCCCCCCTCATCGAGTTTCTGGCTGGTGGCAGTGTTTACCACGCGAAATATTCCACTGGAATATTTCCTATGGGATTTTCCCTTTCATTTTAAATGCACCACTTTTTTGGTGCAATGTTAAAGATACCGCCGGGTTATTTATTTAATATTTATTCCCCGGTTGGGTCTTTTTGCCAGGACTCTGTTTTAAAATGGCGTTTGTGTTCGCCTCTGTAACTCCAACCCAAGTCGAGCCCTTTGTTCCACTTTTGGCGGGCTTCTACACAGAAGCCTCCAAAAGTGGTGCCACTCTGTCTGGTTCTAAAGGATGTGTGGGAGGGGGGAATAGCCACCCTGGACTGAGTTGCCCCGGCAACTCAAGTCGCACTCGTGTGATTAGCCCAGTGGTGAGCCGCCCACTTAGCATGTTTGAGTGACAGCTAGGACTGGTGAATGGGAGTTTTCTGCATAAAAGCAGGGCTTTGGGGACTGGAACTTCAGAAGTCGCCACAGGACCTAAAGAATCCGAAAAGAGGGAGAAGCTGAGCCGACCTGCAACGACGACACCACCGTGGAGCCCTGCTGAACCGACTCGCCACTTCCCAACGACAGAGAAGATCTTACTGGAGAGTCTTCTTCCTTTGAACTGGTGGGGTTAACCAGTTCGCCCTCTTTTTGCCTTCCTGGATCGTCTCATGGTCGAATCGCCCGTGCCAAGCACCCCGGCGGCCGGATAGCCACGCTTCACCACTACCGCGAATAAAAGGGTAGTACCTTTTAACCGGGAAACTTCGCAGCTGGTTTCTTTCCTGGCAGTGCAACGACCTCCCGCTTTCCTCCACGTCGAGATCTTCTCTTCCCCTAGATGAAGCATCGACTTGCACCCGCTGCCAGGAACAACTGCCCCCACTGGAGCTTTCTTACCATTTCAGGTACTGTGTCCCGCCTGATCTCCCTTGCAACAGATTGTTCAAAATGTCCCGAAAATACTTGACTCTATAACCTGGGGTGACCTGGGACCTGTTAACTAACTTTTCTGAACTGATCCAACTCCTTTTGAACTATCTGCAAAGACTTTTAAAGTGTACTTCGACTGTGTGATCTTGGGCACATTCCGCCTTGCTCTCTCCAAGAGTGGGCCTGGCCTATGAACTTTCTTTCTCTACAGTAGACTCTGCCTTTGAATTGCTGTGGTTCTTTTAAAAGTGTTGGTATTGTGTGCTTTCCTAATTCTGCCTTTTCCCTCCCTTTTTAAATAATTATTGGAGTGCCATCTTGGTTAAGCGCTCACCTCTGTATTGATAATAAGTGGTGTTCTTTTCCTAAGACTTGTTGAATAATTAATCAGGGAGGTGTATATATTTCTAGTGACCGTTTGAACTTGCTTGACATATTAGTGCCAGTGTATTTTTACAAGTGTGTTTTTAAATAAATAATGATATACTTTTATACCGAAGCTCTGGTCAGCGTTTGCTTGTGCTACTGTATTTTTTGTACCTAATATGTATACTCTATATACTGCCTAACTCTTCTTGAGAGAAGTCCTACTGCTCAGCCACAGCTACCAGGTAAATCTGGGTGGTGCAGACTGCTACCAATTGGGTTTACTGCCAACACTTGTAGTCTTAAACTTTTTGCAGTGGTCCCTAAGGGAACTGCACAGGTTTCTGCCTAACAGTCCCGCAGTTTTGGCCGAGTCCAGAGTGTTTTTCAGGATATTCTGAGTCACTCGTCTGCATTCAGCCACGAATGCCGGCAGGCATGATCAGGTAGGATCTGGAACTTCTTGAAGGTCATCCTGTACTAGGCCCCACTGAACATCACTGTGTAAGGGAAGGGGACAATAACGAAGGAGCCAGGTGTCTTAATGGAATTTAATAAGGGAATAGCTAGGCGAACCAGAGTCTTTTCTTTAAGGATGTCCTCCACGAAGTCAGAGTCAGGGGCGGCTTCGTGCGCAGCAATTTTCATTTTAAAAAGGTTGGCTGCACTTTAAGAGGGAGTTGAACAGTATTTTGTAATCAACTGGCGGCGAATCTCTCTGCGGAGGAATAGTAGGGGGATCCAGGCAGATAACGTCTGGGTCAGTGGTATGTGGCGGTGTGTGCCACAAGCTCTGGTCCTCTGCCCGATTCCAGCCTGGGTCTTGATAGACAGGGTTTTGGTCATAAAGGTTAAAACCTTCGTATGAAACATGCTTGGGTTTGTCCCCAAAGATGATATTGTGGTGTTCATGTGGTTCCTCCAAAGAGGGAAACTGTGCACCGGGGGAGGGAAGTTTCCGAGATTTAGAGGGGATGGGACATGAGTCCCCTTCCCCATGTCTCTTCAAGGCCCTGTCATACTGGTCTGAAAAGTTGAACTCAGCCATCTTAGCCATACACTCTTCCAACATCTCCCTAGTCCATTCTGAAGATGCTGAGGGGTCAGTAGGTGGGAAGTGCTGCCTATAAGGGGTTGAACCCTTATGTAAGACCTCAGAAAGAGGCTGGAGGGTCTCAGAATAGTCCCCTCGGGTAGAGGGGGTCTCTCTGGAGTCCCCAGCCACCAAAACGGTAACAATAACGGTAGGAAGCCCTATGAACTGCTTAGAGGTTTTTGGCATGCCTGTCGGCGACACCACTGTGCCCTTCAGCATCCGAGCGCCTTTGGATGGCATAGTTTTAAGAGAACCGTCCATTCCAGAGGAAGCTTTATGCCCATTTGCATGCCGCGGGTGCGGTTGCAGGAAGGCCACTGAAGTGGGAGGTTCGCAAGGCACCTGCAACATTTTTGGTGGGCCTATGGGCATTGAGTCCTTCTTTGACTACCCCGAAGAGGTCTTCTGGGTTGTGTGCCTAAGTACACGTGGTGCATGCATGCAATGTCGCCGGGGTGCGACTTCGCCATAACAGCGCCGACGTCCCGCCTATCTGGGAGGGGACGGGCACATGGGAGCGTGTAAGCTATGCAGAAAGGTCGATGGCTTCCGAATCGGTAGCCATGGCTGCCGACGGATTCCTCGTCTTAAACGCCGGAAAAGGTTTTCGGCCTGCATAGCGTAGGCTGCCCACCGCTTAGTCTGCCTGTTTTTCAGCGTCTTAGGCCGAAAGAGTTTACATGCCTTACAGCACAGGTACACAACTTGTAGCCCGCGGGCCAGTTGCGGCCCGCCATTTTGTCCGGCCTGTGAGGAACAAATACTTTCCTAATGGAGTGCGGCCCGCAAGCAACATTGGCCGCCCTCCATTAGGAAAGTCTTTGTTATCTTCCGGGCCGGACAAAACACTGGACCTCATTGGCTTAGTGCACATGCACCAAGTTGCTCTTACGAGCCACGTAGTGCGTGTGTGGTGCACCAATGGAGTGCCAGCACTACGGCTGGCGTGGTCAGTAAGGATTGATGCCGGAAGGCATTTCAGCCTTGCCACGCCAGCCGTAGTGCCAGAAGCCTCACCAGCCGTCCAGCTAGCCTGCCTTCCAGCACGTCTGGTTCGTACAGGGGCGGGGGCTGTATATTTGTGTGTGTGACGGGGGCGGGGGCTGTATATTTGTGTGCGTTTCTCAGGTCTGTCCTGACTGTTTTTTGTTTGTGTGTATGTTGAGATTTGGTGGAGAGGGGGTGTCGAGTCTGTATGGGTGTTAGTATTTGTATGTCTGTGCAGTGTATGTTAAGATGGGGGTGCGGGTCTGTATGGGTAATTGTATGTCTGTGCAGTGTTTGTTGAGATGTGAGGGTGGGGTGTGTCGGTCTGTCAGTGTGTTGTTTTTGTGTGTATGGGCAGTGTATGCTGAGATGGGGTGGGAGGGGTTTGGGTCTGTATGGGTGCCTAGCGTATGCTTGTGAGTTTGTGTGCTGAGGTGGGGGTTCGGGTCTGTGGGGGGGGGTCTGTATGGGTACATGGTGTATGCTTATTAGTCTTTATGCAGGGGTTGGGATCTGTATGGGTATGTATGCAAGGTGCCAATGGTGGCATGGGGCATAGTGTGTGGTTGGGGGTGGGAGCCATGTGGCACAGTGTTTGCTTGGGGGTGGGAGCCATGGGGCACAGTGTTTGGTTGGGGGGTGGGTGCCATGGGGCACAGTGTTTTGTTGAGGGGTGGGGGCCATGGGGCATAGTGCTTGGTTGAGGTGGGAGTCATGGGACATAGAGTTTGGGGGTGGGGGCCATGGAGCATAGCATTTGGTTGGGGGTCATGGGGCATAGTGTTTGGTTGAGAGGTGGGCAACATGCGGCATAGTGTTTGGTTGATGAGTGGGGGCCATGGGGCATAGTGTTTGGTTGGGGGTGGGAGCCATGGGGCATAGAGTTTGGTTGAGGGGTGGGTGTCATGGGGCATAGTGTTTGCTTGAGTGGTGGGTGTCATAGGGCATGGTGTTTGGTTAAGGGGTGGCAGCCATGGGGCATAGTGTTGCACACTCTAAGAGTGAACCCAATAATAAAGCTAAAACAGGCAGAGTTAAGAGATGTACATCCTTTGCTTTTTGTGGAAACCTGACTCAACGAATGCCATATTCTTCTTGGGCAACCCAAACAGCAAAGTATAGCAGTCCAAAATAACAGAATGTCCAATCAAGAGTCAATAAATATATATACTTTAATTAAACAAATGATATGCAATAACTAAATAGAAATAAATTATAACAATGGAAAATGTGTAGTACAAAATATAAGTTTGAAATACAAATAAAAATCGTTAGACCCCAAAAACTTATTTTTCCATGTGTTTAATACAAATTGGGGGGGTTGAAAAAGCCTCCAGCTGCGCCGCACCGACCGCCTCACCTACATTTACTTTTCGGCCCACTAT
The DNA here is from genome assembly GCF_040938575.1 of Ambystoma mexicanum. Taxonomy (NCBI): domain Eukaryota; kingdom Metazoa; phylum Chordata; class Amphibia; order Caudata; family Ambystomatidae; genus Ambystoma; species Ambystoma mexicanum. The sequence goes on from NC_090936.1 coordinate 672,099,454, forward strand.
AGCCATCATGCAAGGTACTTTCAGCCCTCTGTCGAAATCAGTTGGGCACCCCTGCCTTACACGAGCGCTCGTCTTGGTCACGAGGAAGACACTTGTTGCATTGGCGATGGGTGTCTTGTCAGGGAAATTGTTTGTTACAAGACCGGCAGAACTTAAAAGGAGTCCTCTCCATAGCGGAGGTTAGCAGCAGCCAGACCGAGAAGAGAAAGAGGGGTGAAAGAAATGCATTCTCAGAGAGGAGAAAGAAAACAGGACCCCATACTCCCTACTGTAAAGCCAGGACTGAGAGCCAAGGCCACGCTGTAAATAGTCGCCTACCAGTTGTCCAGTTGTAGATGTAGGCGGCAGGAAACCCACGATACAGCCACCGAGATGGTGGTCGAAATGGACTTAACGACCGTAGGCCGTCGTAATAGATATAGCAATATAAACTCTTACATAAGTGACCAAATAGGTTGGCGGAAAAAAACAATCTGATGGGAGACGCGCAAGAGATTTTGGGTACACTACACCTCACGGATAGTGTTACAGTCACGCTCGTGTCGACGTCCCTTTCGATCTTCGATAAAAAGATGCAATACTCTGCGATTACCACTAGATGTTGGACTATATGCATGTGATTCTAAGCAGATCCACAAGCATCAGAAATTATTTTTCCTCCTATATCATAAGAAGCTGTAATTCTGTTGGAACACACACTACCATCATCAAGAGAAGGGAAATATTTTCCCTCAATAGAAAAGCTGTCTTTTCCTGTATTCGAGATTTAAGTCTCCTCAAGGAGGGGGGACAGGGGGGTTGCAGTTCTGAAAAGGGGTTTACGTAGGGCTAAGGCTCTTAGGGCTGGTCTTCCCTGATGGACTGATGGACTGATGGAAAGGGGGCCATGAGGCCTCCAAGAATGGCCCCATTGTGAGTGACTGATTTTCCCCAGTCACGTGATGGGGACCAAGGTAGGGTGACCAGGGGATCCTCACCATATCGTCTGGAAACCAACATCCATTGACTTGGGGTGACACCCAGCACCCTCCTTCACCACCTTGCACAGCCAACAAGCAAGGTTTTTCTTCTCAGTAATACGCCATGCAATGTTGGCAACGTTTTGCAAGATTATGCCTTCAACGACATGCTAGGTTTTCAACTTTATTCTGTGACTAACAAATAACCTCACTCTCACCTACACCAATAGGGCTTTTACACCCACAAACCTCAAGCCCACAACATTTTAAACAGAGAAAGTTCCCACAGCTCATGCCCCATTATATTCTCATTGACTCCCATACTACACAATGGCCACCACACCAAGGCCTACCGATGGTTGTACCCATGCAGGTTGTGGTCCATCCCCACAGCCATCTCCAGTCAACTGAATGCAAAAAGTAGACAACCTTTGAATAACACACATCACAACATATTTCGTAACACATCAATGCTCACCTGCGGCAGAGCACAGGTTCTTTGATCGACCTAACATTACTACTTTATCAAAAGAAACCTTCCTCCCCTCTTGGTAACCCACTAACCCTACCCCCAACTTGTCAAGGGACCTCGGGTACCAAGAAAGCATGGACATGTCAGATGCTGTGCTATATACAACACAATAACTTAACAGTTTTTGGTGACCGTCGGGATCTGCAAATATTTTCCTCCAATGTACAAGAGAAAGGATTTAGGTTTGATTGCCGTCAGCAGAGAAAGTGGTGTTAAACTTCTTCTCTTCTTTGTCCCAGTGCTAATGACCAAAGGTTCGGACAGTTGTCCGTCCGGAACCAAGAAAAGAGGCTTATATCAATGTAAAGTGAGTGCAAAGCTGCCATAAGGTTTCCCATGATAACAGATCCCGGATAACACATGGTGGTGGGTATTTGTGTAGAATACCAGGATTGGATCTCCCCAAAACGTGCAGCTCTGAATCCTCAAGGCCTGCTGCGTCATCTGCTTCTTTATCTTTCTTACTGCCTAGAGGCAAAGAATGGCCTATAGAGTCTTGGTGAAAGACACTGACTAAAAGATGTTCCACACTTTGATCGAGGAAACTCCTTCACATGCCGGGTATTCAGAACCACACCAACTAAATGGATTACGTTCCATCAAGGCAGACTAGACTGTGAAAAGTAGTAAGATAAATAAATAAATAAAACTATCAGTTTATTTATTGGTTATTTTTAATGCGCACTATAAAGCAAAAATTATGTTTCAAGACAGGGGGTTGGAGGAACAGGGATGAGGAAGAGAGTAAAAACAAAACATTCTTAGAAGGTCTTGTAACATTCAGGACGTGAAAGTGCTATAGCATGAGTACAGAGGAGAGGGGGGCATGTAAGGTGCAGGAGGGGGTAGAGGGGAGGAAAACAAACAAAACATTCCAACTAGGTCGGGAGACGATTTGGAACGTTTGATAAATGATGGAAGGTTGAGGAAGAGAAGTGCAGGAGGGGAGGAGGTGAGAGGTACATTAAATACAAACACGTTAAACAACTTAAAGTGCAGGAACAAGTGGGTAAACTGCATTAAGGGAGACCAGCTATGCAATTGTGAGAAGTAGGGATTGAGTGACTGCAGCCTCGAAAAGCCACGCCTCAAGGAATGAGGGGCTACAGTAGGCATATAGGCATGAAAATGCAACAAAAAAAAATGACATTGGAGTGGATGCTAAGTGCAGCAAAAGAATGCCTCAGGGCAGGGGGTACAACAGGTAAGCAAGGTACGAGAAGGTACATCGCAACTTTGAATAGCCAGACAATCGGATGTGCAAATGAAAAGCGGAGGAAAAGTTGAAGTCAGTGGGTTGTAGCAGGGTAGTGAAGACTCCACTCATGGCAAATGAAAGGTAGGTCGAAGGCAGAGTGTGCAGGCAACGCCAATCTATTGCAGGATAGCAGGTGGGGAGTAGATGTTATGTTATGTTATTTTGCACTTATATAGCGCCTTATGTACCATTGGTATGGTCTGAAGGCGCTAGTAGGTTGAACGCCCTTGGGAACCGAAGTTCAGATCAGTAGAGAGAGTCAAAAGGTGCGTGTGAGCACCGGATGTGTGTGCAGCTTGTGCGGTCTTCGTGTGATAGCTGCTTCTTAGCGATAGGTGTGGTGGTTAAGAGATCAGGAGAATGTGTTCGTTCTGGAAGGATTTATCCAGAACGGATGTGGCTGCGTTAGGCCTGAGGAGAACGCCTGGCTGGGGGGTGTGAAGCCAGCAGTGTTTACTTAGAGTGATGTGGAGTAAGCGATGGATGTTGGTATGAGAACAGTTATACCGAATGGTGTCATAGTATCTCTGTGTTCTAGTTGAGTGGTGATGTAAAGGAGAGAGAAAGCGTGGTGGTGTGATATGATGGGTTATATGCTCTTTCAAACGTTCTCTGCATTCCAGACTATACTATATACGTCATGCAATTCTATGCGCTCCAGTCCATTCTGTGCGCTCCTATCTGCTCCATGTACCCACGTCTGGTCTATACACTCTGGTCTGCTGCACAGACTCGTGCATTCTGACCCCCCCGCGCGCTCTAGTCCGCCCTGCGCTTTCAGGTTTGGCGCGCGCATTCCAGTCTACCCCACGGATGCACTCTTGTCCGCCCCACACATGCACACTTGTCCGCTTCACGCATGCACACTTGTCCGCTTCACGCATGCACTCATGTCTGCCCCACGCATGCACTCATGTCTGCCCCACGCATGCACTCATGTCTGCCCCATGCAGAACACTTCTAAATGGAACTTTCTCAGAGAGGCTATTGGGCACAACTTTTAAATGCAACTTTCTCAGAGCGGCTATAGGGGGACAACTTCTAACTACACACATAGGCACTTCTAAATGGAACTTTTCTCAGAGAGGCTATTGGGTACACTTCTAAATGCAGTTTTTTTCAGAGAGGCTATTAGGCACAACTTCTAAATACACACATAGGTTATTGGGAACACTTCTAGATTGGACTTTTCTCAGAGAGGCTATTGGGTATAACTTCTAAATACACACATTGGGCACAACTTCTAAATGCAACTTTCACAGAAAGGCTATTGGGCACAACTTTTAAATGCAACTTTCTCAGAGAGGCTATTGGGCAGAACTTTTAAATGCAACTTTTCTCAGAGAGGCTGTTGGGCACAACTTCTAAATACACACATAGGCTATTGGGAACACTTCTAAATTGGACTTTTCTCAGAGAGGCTATTGGGCACAACTTCAAATGGAACTTTTCTCAGAGAGGCTATTGGGTATAACTTCTAAATACACACATTGGGCACAACTTTTAAATGCAACTTTCTCAGCGTGGCTATTGGGCACAACTTCTAAATACACACATAGGCTATTGGGTACACTTGTGAATGCAACTTTAAAATGCAAAGGACCGAGTTACTGAATGCAAATATAATGAATTTACGGTGGTGATGCTTTGTTAGATGAGTGGTAGGGTAGTATGGCCTGAAGTTGTTGCTTCTGGCTCTGCCCTTGCCACACTTACTTGTTGTTGGCTTCTTGCTTCTCCTGCGGATACCTGCAGATACGATCAGGCGCCGTCCACTGTATGAGCCGTCCTTTGCCTCGGGTCCTTAGCCGCAGGGGCTGCACGGGCAGAGGGCTACCCTGGGGACGGTCGGTAATGGTCTCGGTTAGATGGAGGATGGCCAATTGGAAGGGTGGTGGGCGGGTCGGGAGGCAGGAAGCAGGAAGCAGGAAGCGGGTGCGGGGGGGAAAGGACTGCAAACGGCTGCTCTGGGCCTCGCGGGATGGCCAAAATAAACAAAATGGGGCAGCGCAGCAGATGAGATGCACTCACAGTCTATGGTACGCAAGAAAGATTCTAGGAGCTAAACAGATCTCACACATAAAAGCGATGGGCGCGAGGTAGTGCAAAAAGTCTGCACAGGTCAGATGATTAACCCTGCTTAGTGTCAGGAGGCAGGTAAAGTAGAGGAGAATGCAGCAGTAGAAGGCTGCGATAAAGGGGAGGTGTGCAGCTGGTGTGAAACAACGAAAACCAGTGGGGAAGAGGAGGTAATGCAAGCGGGCAGGTAGAGAAAATGTGCAGTGGCCATTAGCTTTTAAGAAAGCGCGTAGAGGCCCAAGAACAGTTGAGGCCGCAGTGGAAGTGCCTTAGCTTACATTTCAGGATGTGGATGGCAATGAAGGGACGAGTTGGCAATAGTGTAAGGAGGCAGAGGGACTGCTGGCGCCATCCACACCCGGACAGGCCCACACAGGGGTCAGCTTCACCTGTCGGTTCCCTCCAATAGCAGAAAACAGGTCAGCGGTTAATCATATGTTGCAGCAGGTGGGAGTTAGGCAGTGGCAAGCCTCATCTCTAGTGCAGACCTCACGTCCGCCATATTGGAAGCGGAGCGGCTGCTACGACAAATTGAGGCCGATTGATCAAAGCCCTCTATCCGGGCCAGCTCCACCACCATGGCCAAGGTGAAATCAGGCTGTATGGTGGTGGAGATAAGGGGAGAGCACCAGACTAGTGCTGCATCAACATGGGTGTTGACCTGTGACTGAAATTAATCTCCATGTGAAAAATATGCAATTAGAGGTCCAGGAAAACCAACATCTGAAAGGGATTGATGGTCTGGGCTAAAATGAACCTCACTGAAGCCAACTAACTAATTGAAAAAAGAAAAACTCTACAAGGGGCTGTAACTTGCCCCTTTTTTGAGAATAAGGGAATACTAGAAGTCTGAGTAGGTTTGTGCGATGTAAAAACCAGCATAAAAATACATAAAAGTAACAGCCCTTTCCCTACAAGCTCCTGCACAGGGACACTAATTGTCACCTTTGTGGACAAGTTTATAAACCTCTTGAACCAAGTTAGCACCCCATGGAGACGGGACAGAAGTTGAAGAGTTAGTGGGGGGCCAATTCAGGCATGAGGGTAGCCAGGCCACATCAACCTCCGACCAAAACAATGCACAGAACAGTGTCACCCATGTCGCAATGATATCAAACAACTGATGATGGCAACCAACCTGCACACTATCCCTCCAAAAACACCTTTGCACTCAGGAAAGGCTCTCTTACAGTGGAAGGAAGTGAACACACTTTATCACAGACTGGCATCTGAATATGAAAGAGCTGGTTTCTAGCGGGCTACAGCCTCTAGTCCTGGGATATAGGCATCCAGTGGCCAAACATTGGCACTGTATCCCACATACACATCAGGACAAGGGATAATTATGTGACCCCCACATTCTTCAAGGCTAACAAATACCACCTCCATTTGTGAAATGGAGGAGTGGGTCAGAAAGTATCCAACCAGGTAAAATGAATTCCACCAAGTTGATCCATTTTACACAAGCCAAAAAAGCCACCACCAGCCTAGCCACATGACTAACAGGAGTTACCATCTCTGGGGTACTATCGGTGTCCATGCCTCTGGAGTCATAAGGACTCTTAATCCAAAGCTCAACTGAGAGCATGGCTGTTTTGTCTGTTCTGTCTAAAGTCTGGATGAGAGAAAAATAAGCTCTAAAAGCCAGAAAAAAGTATAAGAGGACATTTCACAAGGTTAAACATGGAAAGTATACCTCTCGTGGATCACTGTGGGGACCATCCTAGGGTGTAATCCAAACATTGCAAAGAAAGGTAAGAACTTGTGGAATGCTTGAGCTTATTGTAAACAAATTCTGCTCATGGTAACACCCCGCCCAGTAATCCTGTAAGAGTGTCCTAAACAATTCAAAAACTATTCCATGGATCGATGTACCCACTAGGTGCGTCTTTTTGATTGTGGGTGGTAACTAGAAGATGTGTGCAATGTTCAACAATTTACTGAATTCTATCAAGAATCTTGTAGTGAATTGTGCTCCTGTTTCAGAGGGAATGTATTTATATTTATTTATAAGGCACCAGTCATAGGTCCGGAGGCATAGCCTCAACAATGACCAACAAACACAAAGGAAACTAGGAATAGTCACATAAAATCAGAGGTAAGATCCAGAATCAGCAGAACAACAAAGTCTTTAGTCCAGCTTTGAAACCTCCCATGGATTGACACATTCTCATATCTGGAGGAAGAGCATTCCAGATCCTCAGTGCAGCAAAATTAAAGAAGCCCTGGTCTACCATGTCAAGTTGTGCCCAAGGAGTTTGGAGGAGACCCACATTGTTGGATCCCAGTGTTCTTCAGGCCGGTAACCAAGAAATACAGTTAGATAGGTAAAGCGGACTGACTCAATACAGGCATTTATGAGTAATGCATAGAAGACAAACTTATATCCTACTAGCCATGGGAAACCAGTGCAGTGCTCTGCTGGCTTCAGAGACATAGTCATTCCTTTTCAGTCCCTGGACTGCTCTCACCACATTATTTTGCGTGATCTGGAGACACATCCTATCTCCTTTACTGATTCCATGTAGCAGGCTGGAGCCATACCTGGTAAGCTATGCAATCATATGATTGACTTTATGAACACTGCACACAGAAATTGGTAAAATGCATGTAATGATTCTAATAACGAATAAGGATCAAGAGGGCTTACCTGGGAGAGGCCGCTTGGCTGCGGTGCCCTGCCAACACCAACCGGTCCCTTCCCCATCGCCCATATACCCGACAGAAGACACTGCGAAGCCTCAGGGAAAGTTTAACATGCCAAACAGCCCAGAAACCAAGAGGAACCAGGGTGGTTACTAAAGGCGCTCAGAGAAGGCAGTTGTCTGGCTCTGAGGATGGGAAAGCAAGGAAGGGAGAGAGGAAAAGTCAGCGCACAAAAAGAAACAATGCTGGAAGTCACAGAGTTGGGAATGGTGTAGGCCGCCAGCTTAGTGTGGAGCAGAGGGGTGACGGGAGCAGACCAAAAAACAGGCACTGGCAGCGGGAGCCACAGGTGTCACAGTGAATAATTTGTAATGAACCACCACAGAAGAGAAGACTAGGAGAAACAGGAAAAGTAGTATGGGCGAGCAAGAAAGAGCAAAGGGTGCCTTTTAGAACACAAAGGGGTGCTTATCTCGAATGCACATACTCAAAAAGAAATATTCAAAAAGGGCAAGTCCCAATAACCAAAAAGCAGCTGAAGTGTAACGAATGATACACCAAAGCACATTGCCAAGCACATTCTTCATGTTGACTGGGTTTTTTAAGTCCCATCCAATCAGCTAGCACATTTATCCTTCATTTAGGGGTTTCCACAGTATCCAACTTGGGGCCCATCTTCAAAAGGAACCTAGCACAACACGTTTTCTGGGAAGGAATAGATTCTGGTCTCCTGGCTGTTTTAGCCCCCAGCTTCCACTTAGGCCAACCATTCCACCCTGTCGTGATCTTGTCAGCTCCCGATCTTCCCCTGATTATCTCTTTGCCCCCTGAATACAGATAGAAATTTACCAAAAGTTCTGTTAGACATAATGGTACCTATCCCATGGGGGCCAAGGTCGCTTTGTTGTGTCACAAGGGATGACCTAAACCAATAGCTTTTTAAAGGCACAACACAAAGTTCCCCAAGTCACAAAGATATGTCAATCTCCCTCTCTACAACCCATCTGGAAATCCAGATACATCCCCTACCCTATCTCAAACCCCAATAGACACCAATCAGGATGTCCAGCTACACATTCACCCATAGCCAGAGATCCGCATACACAAACCCTTCAAACTGTCGGCAACCTTCCTAGCTCCATCTCATAAGTTCAAAATATTCACTTTAACGATGTATTCTAATCAGCTGCGCACAAAACCAGTGCCATAAAAGCATTGCAGCAGGAAAACGTCCCAAATAGTTGCATGTGGCCCTCTAACTGTACCTTATCTGGCAGCGAGGTGGGCTGCAAGACAAATCTGGTAGTAGGCATTCTGAAGGTCCAATTTTGAGAAATGGGCCTATTTTCCTAATTGAAGAATTAGATCTGTAATGTTGGGTAATTGATAGTGATCAGCTATTATATTTGTGTGCAGACGGGAGTTCAGCACAGAGAAGTAAACCTATACAATCAGGAATTTTGTTGCACCCTGTTGGACAGGCCCATTCTGTTGCTGCTACAGCTTCAATCATGCAGGCTTTTTGCATGGTCTTAAGCATGGTACTGTGAAGGCACCATGAAGCAAGACATGGACAATAGATTCAAAGTTCTAAATAAAATGTTTTATTAACTCAAATGTCAGGATGGTTGAAAGCCTAACTTGGCCTATGCTAAGGTGGGATTTCTATGCTAAGGTGGGATTTCCCTACCTGAACAAAACGAAGAAGTGTGCGTCATAAAGTTAAACTTAGAAGTTTGTGTGTCCAAAACCTATCCTTGCCCTCACAACTAAAGCTAAACAATGTGTAGGGATGTCAACAATGAAACAAGTGATGTTCAAAATAATTCTGAGCGTCTTCCAACTCCTAGCTTCCTTTTCAGCTCCCCTTCCCAAACGGCAAGAAAGTTCCACAAAAGTCTTGAGTTCACCTTTCTCAAGGTCAAAACAGTTCCACAAATACTTGGGGCTCCCTTCCCCAAGCTCAAGGCAACACGGTTCTAAGTGGATCAACTTGCCCTGGGCTCCACAGTTCTTCAGGATAATCTGCCGGTGTCCTGACTCCTCTGCAGGTCCCACCATGGCTGCCTCCTCTTGGACAGGATCCCTTGGTGCTCTCGCTATCCGATTCCCTGTCGGTCTCTCTGTTGCTGGTTTCCCCCCTTCTTAAACACCTGCAACCAGTTGACAGGTGAGTCCAAAATTGGTATTGCCTGACAGCAATTAAAGGGACATGCCTAACCTTTACAGTACTTTTCAGGCATCTTCCTCGTCCCAGTACTATAGTGGTGAAATTAGTTACTGGTGTTCACTACTCCTAGTCACCTCTTGCTCGTCCCAGTACTGTCATAGATTGAATGTGGTGAGATCCCCAAGGAACTGCCACCTAGGTGAGCCTCCCTCGCTTGTCCACCCCAAGGGTCAAGATCCAAAAGGGATGGCCTTTCCCTGGCCACCGGAGAAGAGGATCCAGATGGAGTAAGAGTGAGGCTACCCTCAGGTTTCTCACAGTACACAGCTCTGCTATGGGATGGCAGGAAGTGTGATTGATCCCAATTAACGCTGGACCAGGCAGGGACGGACACGGACACACACACGGACACACACACGGACACACACACACACACACAGAGGACTCCATGGGATGATACACAGTATTGGTCTTCCTCTAGGGAGGGTGACTGTGTAATACCAAAGTGTGTAATGGCTTGTTGTAAAAACCATCTTGCTGTGTCACAAAATGCACATGTAAACAGGGGTAAAAACATTCACAAACTCCTAGGCCTTAGAAGAAATGAAAAGCCTGTCAAAGCCGCAGAGATGTGTAAAACTAAAAACCTCTGTTACACCCAAAATTACAGTGAAAGGTAATGTATGGCTAATAGCAACAAACAAGAATTGCCTTTTCCTCTTCAATCAAGTCTAGTGACAGAACAATTGATATAAAGAACAAATCGAGGAGTAAAAGTGAAATTCAAATAAGAAAACCTAACTTTGTTATTAGGGACTTCCAGTCCCAGAATCCTCCAAGTACTCGGACGAGGAAGGTGGCTAAAGGCGGTGCAGTGTTATAGGAGTGATCAAATGATTATTGTAAATGACCCACACCTGAGGGAGACAGAGGCTTAAAAGGCCCCCTCAGGTGTAGGCTATGAAGGAGGAGAGTAAAGGACAGAAATGCAGCAGGAAGCAGAAGCAGCATGGTTGGCAAGCAGAAGCTGGAGGGCATAGAGGACGCTGGGACCACTGCGTGGCATAGAGCAACTGCCGTTTCTGAGAGGGTCTTTACCTTTCGAATCCTGAAGTGCAGAGGTTGCGCAGCAGGATGCCTTCAGGAGGGAAGCTTGCCCTCTTGGTGACCTACTCTGCAGAGGCTGTGCAGTGGGAAGCGAAGTAGGGGGAAGCGTTCCTATCCCAGAGGCCGACACAGGTGGCTGGTCTGCACCAGAGGGCCTTGAGGTGTCATGTGGCTGGTGTGCACCAAAGAACCTCAGGAGTGACGAGGGCTCCCTTAGCAGCTGGCGGAGGTGGTGGCAAACTGAAAGAAGAGGTTTGCTGAATTGTGAGAAGCCACAAGAGGAGGAATCCTGCAAGCAGCGAGAGGAAGAGAAGAGCAGGTCTTACCCGGTGAGTTCACAGCCTGTGTGTGACCCCGGAGTGCTCCTTCCCTGCTTGCGTATTCAAGGAAAGTGTTTGGCGAGTGAAAGACACTTGTGTGCGACTGAAAGTGACTGGAAAAGCACTTTTGAAACTTGCGCTACGAAAATAAAGCAAAAGCAGTATTGGCAAGCGAGAATGCTTTAACAAGTAATTTTGAATACCGAAGTCATAAAAAACAGAAAAACCACATTATACAAAAGCCAACCGACTGATGTTATAAATGTGAGTCTATGCAAACACCAACAATATAAAGGGGCAATATGGTTAAAAGTGAAAACCTGCAAGCATTGCCCAAGCCAAGAAAGAGTTAAAACAAGGCAGTTATAAAAGAACAGATATTGCCAACTGTGGAAAGGGGCATTGAAAGATACACAACAGTACCAATTGCTGCTCATGTTTTACACAACCTATGGTAAAAATTGACATTATCCAAGTCAAAGGAAGAGAATTAAAAGACCCTTTGCATATCATTCATTGGTTACTTGCGTAGTGGCAAAACAAGATTCACAATGGCTGCCCTTCTGGGAGAGGGAGAGGGAGAGAGATCCAGAGGGAGACGAGCATTATTGTGAGATGAGTGTGAAAGAGCACTAATATAAATCTTATTTTCCCTGAAGAGTTGTTGGAAGTTTTGAAGCTGCAATTGGTAGAACAATTTGAAGTTGTGGTGAAACATTCATCAAATGATATTTAACAGCAAAAGCACCTGCACTTGTGAATTGCTGCTCGGAAATGGAAGTATACCTGAACTGCAAACTGCTGGAGGAGTGGGCCTGGCACTGGAGTCAACCAGTTGGAAGTTGAATAAGTGTTTAAAAAGGGGTATTGGTGAAAGCACTTTATGTTGAAAGTGATACTAAAGACATTTGTGGCAAAAATCATCTTGACCAAGACAATTATTGTTCCTATTGATGGACTGAAGAATTGTTCAAGAAAGGGAAAGAACCTTCTATTTTTTTGAGTTTGGACCTTTCTATTGACAAGTTGCAGTTATACCAAGTGAAGTTGGAACTTGTTGATAAAGTGGAACTTCATCAAACTCAGTTGGAACTTTATATTGACGAGTTGAAGTGGAAACAAACTGTAATCCAACATTATTGCAAATCAGGATTTCCTTGTTTTCTTTTATTGAACTGTGAAACAGAATCACGTTTGAACTTGGGGAAGGGGAATTCGCCCAAGTTACATAGAGAGACTCTGGGGACATTACAAATTCAATAATTGTTTGTTGAGAATTGCAATACATTTCCAAGTTTAAGTGTGAAGGAAAAATATCCATTGTTAGAGTTTCCAACCCTATCTGTAATAAAATAGAATTTGTTGGGAAATCTCCACAAAGTTGTCTGCCTCACATTTCTGACCCCTCATATTATACAGTTTCTGGAAAAAAAAAAAAATGAAACGTGAGCCCGAGTTTTCCATGAGAGTTGTTCGAACACCATCCAATTTAGCAACAAAAAATGAATTCTTGCACTCGACTTCGTAGAACTGCTCAAAACGTGCAGTAATTTGGTTGACAGCTTCATCTGCATGAGAGTTGCTTTGCGGTCTACTAAAGGTAAGGTAAATTCCTGACAACTTTGGTGTTGCACACCTTAGCAAAGTGTATTTTTGTCCTGCACATAACATACTTTATTCCTGGCTGGCCAGTCTCTGCTGTTCAACAAGTCAAACTTTTCCCAGAACCAGAAATGAGCGCCTGCTGTCCTTGCTTCTATGTGGAAGTTTGGGATTGGTGCATTTGGCATCAGAACATTCAGTCTAGTGTTGGAAGGGGGCGAGGCCTGGGGAGCGGGGAGAAAACAGACATGACGAAAGAGAGGGGGTTGTGTTGAACATAGGTAGAATAAAGACATGTTTCAAGACGCTCCGTTGTCCGTGTTCTTACTGTAGATGAGGCGCCATATGGGAAGGTGGGGCATACGGTGGGGCAGACTCCCCAACCGTCAGATAGAACATTGGCGCCGAACGGATGTGCTTGCATGCACTATGTTGTAATGTGTCTTGCTAGCTGAGTGGATGACATCACTGCTAAATGGAATGTAGTTATGTCAGTGTGAGTGGAGTGTTGGTGTGTTGTTATCTGAAGGGGGATTCTATGCTTGGCAGTTGGACGTATGCTGACTTGGAAAGGACATGCCAATGTTTTGTCCCTGGCATTGAACTACAATAAATCTACTTAATAATTTACCTGCTGGCTCGGGTGTTCATCAGTTTCCAAGTTATTACACTGGCGACGAGGATGGGATTCTGTCGTGGAGGGAACAGCCAAAAGCCAGGAAACATTGCCCCCCAATGATCCATATCCATGAACAAGTTCAGGGGGTTTGTGGGCCCAGAGTTGTCTTGACTGGGCTGAGTACCCTTTTTCACCAGGCCGGGCGGTGCTTAATAGAGGAGCTTGTCCGGCAAACAAGTCGGTGTGCAGCGCAGTTTTGAGCCTCTAGGTGCACATTTGGGGCCTGGTCGGCACACGGGCTGTTCTGGGCTTTGAATATGCGTAGCACCTTGTTTATGGTCCCCAAAACATTTTACGTCCCCGTTGGCTTGCAGCCACCTTGGAGTGATGTGGTGGTGGCGGATGTGTAAGCCATCCATGTACTTTATTAATTTCCCCTGGAAGAACGGCCCATTGTTGCTCTTGATGTGTTTTGGTAGGCCATGTATGGCAAACATGGTTTCCAGGGCTGGGATAACTTGGTCTGCCACTGTTAACGATAGGATTTCCACCTCAGGGTATCGTGAGTAATCGTCAATGGCCACCAGCAGGTAGGTTCCTTCCTGTGCCATTCAGAAGTTGATGCTGATCGCTTCCCACCTCGATGCACCCTGAATTGCTGACTGTATGGGTTTCCAGCCTCTGCGGTGTCCCGGTCACTTGGCATGGATGGCATGATGCACTGGTGCTTTCAACTTTCGCGTCAATCTGGGGAAACCACACACTGCCATATTCTGGCTTTGGCCCTGACCTTCATGCGCCAGCATGACGATCCGGTCCTTTAGGCTGGTGGAGATGAGGGAGCATATACCTATTAGAGTTTAACGTTCGCAGGTAACTGATAGTTCTTGACGGGCTGGGAAGATCCCGGTGAGGATATCCCTAGCTGCTGTCGTGCGATTGCAGATGTTCCGGAGAAAAGATTTCCACTGTCCTGCCAGTACAGCGTTCTTTACGATGTCAGAGCGTGGCTCAGCTTGGGTTGCTCCTATGATGTCAGCGATTCTGAGGGCTTTTGGGTTTCATTGTGCTTATAATCTGGCAGATGTGTTGCTCAGTATTCCGTGACCTCACGAGGTGTGACTGCTCTTTGGTGTCTGGATAGGAAGTCCGCCGGATTGTCCGCCCCTGCTTAGTAGTCCAGTTTGAAGTCATACTGTTGGAGGTGCAGCAACCATTTTCTCATTCAGGCAGGTGGGTGGGAGCGTGGATGATCCTGTGGATATTGGCAGCAGAGGCTTGTGGTCTGTGTACGCCTTGAGCCTGCGCCCATATAGGTACAGGTGAAAATGTCTGCAGTCCCATAGGAGTGCGATGGCCTCCTTCTCTGTGTGTGAGAATCACTGTTCCATTGGTGTCGAAGCTTGTGATGCATACACAATTGGCTTGATCTCTCCAGAGTTTCGACAGCTGAACTAAGATGGATCTCAGTCCGACCAGGCTGGCGTCTACATACAGCTTAGTTTGCAGCGTGGTGTCGTAGTACGCCATGGTGGTGTATGCCGACAGCAAGCCCTCAATTTGCTCGAAAGCGTCTTGGCAGGGTGTGCTCCAGTGCCACTTGTTGTTGGCCTTGGTCAGCTCCGTCAGTGGTTCCAAGATTGTTGCCACATTCAGGGTAAATCTGCCACTGTAGGTCGCCATGCCTAAGAAACTGCACACCTCTGTCGGCGTGGTGGGAGGGGAGGACCCTTTGATGTGCACCAACTTGGGGGTGGGTCAGCTGACACACTGTTGCTGTTGAACACGTGTCCAAGAAAGAAGATTTCTTCTTTCAGGAATTCACACTTTTCTCTATGGATGGTGAGTCCAGCCTTCTCCAGTCTCTCACGTACCATCACTAGTCTGCGTAGGTGCTCCTATTTGCTGCTGGCATGCACAAGGATGTCATCATTGATGTTCAATACTCTGGAAATTCCTTGGATGACTTCTTGGATTGCTTGCTGGAATACCTCCACTGTAGATGATATTCTGAAACTCAGTCTTTCATACCATCTCAAACCTAGATGTGATGCAAATGCTGTGACATAACTCGAGTCCTGGTGCAGCTTTAAATAGAGATATCCAGTGTTGAGGTCGAATTTCGAAAAGAATCAGGACCCTGTAAAATCATTTATGATTTTGTCCAGAGTCGGGATAATGTGCCATTCTCTCCTTATGACTGCATTGGGCAGGTGCATGTCAATACAGATTCGCACTTTCCCTGGCTGCTTCGGTTTCTTTGTGACGACCATGGGGGACACGCATGGTGTTGGGTCCATCACTGGTTCAATGATGTCAGCTTTCTCCAGTTCGTGCAGTTCCTTGGCAACTAGATATTGCATGTGGAACGGTGTCCTTCTGTATCGTATCGCACCGCTCTGGGTTGTACTGTGGGGTCATTGTGCAACTTGATCAGTTTCCCTTTTAGGCCTCCTGTGCCCTTAAGTAGGCTGGGGTTTTTCCTGAGTATGTTGTTGATGTCTGTAGAGTCGAAGACGTCACAGATGAATTTGATCAGTCCCAATTCTTCCACTGACTCCCAACTGAGTAGACCCTATTCCTACATTCACAAGGTATACCTTTGAACAGATTTCTGTCACCTCTGCTCAGCATTGTTCGGAATCATCCTACGACTAGTAGGGGTGGTTTGCAGCCATATGCGAACAGTAGGGTGATTGTGCGGTTTAGTTCCGGCTGAGGTTGCATCCGTTTAAATGTTTTGACCGGCATCAGTGTCTCCTGGTCTTGTATGTGTATGAGGAACTTGGGTCTCCTCTTTCTTTTCAACATCTTACTGCTTTGTCCCAGGGCTGAGGCAAGGTCGATTTTTCTTTTTTTCCTTGTGTGTCCTGACTCGACTGCTGACACCACCCCCCGTGTTCATTCCCGGATTCGTCAGTGGAGGAGGTGTCTCCTGTGACTACCAATCATGTGTCCGCTTGTTTCTTTTTCTTGAGGTGTGTTTTCGGCGGTTGAGACCGAGCATGCTGCGGTGGGCCTGAGGAGCGACATACATGTGCATAGTGATCTCAATGGCCGCATGCGCCGCACGTGGTGCCCTGAGCTGGAAAGTTTCTCTTCCCATGACGTGCACCCCCACACCATCCACATTCAGTGGGTTCCGGTATCCTTGGCTGCCACTGTGGGCCTGCATGGGGGTCGTCGTTCTCATCTCTGGCCACTGGGTGATTCGTGATTTGTGCCACTGTGGCTGGCGGGGCAAGTGTAGTTTCTGCCACATGGTGCCCACTTGAGCTGCTCTGGCGTGCGATAGTTCCCTCTGGCACCCATCTTCCAGAATTTTCGCTAAGGAAATCCCCTTCTCACTCAGGACTATCCATCGTAGTTTTTCAGAGTTCATGCCATTGATGATTTAGCATCTGATCTCTTATTCTGTATCCTTGAATTCATAGGAGAACACCAATCGGCGGAGTCTGGTGTGTTAGGCATCAAGGATTTCCTCCTTGTTCTGAACTGTCGTGCAAAAATTGAATGTGTAAGTCAGGGTTCAGTTGTGGTATGAAATGTGCTGTCCGCGCGTCCTTGGCGGTCATCCCTATCGGTGAGGGTGTTAAAAATCTGTAGCACATCATCTCCTACATTTAGTAGTAGACGAGACCTCATTTTCCTTGATGGCACATCTTTGCAGTCCATTTCCCTTTTCGAATTTCTGTATACAGATCATCCATCTGTGCCCAACCGGTGATGGGTCGGTGTAGGGATCAAATGGCCCCACCCCTGCTGTGGCACTGCCATGATTTTGTGGTGCTGGGGCAGGTGAGGTTATTGATGCTGCATTGTTGATGGGTGCCTAGTCAGGGTGTTGACATTCCCATGGCCATGCTTCCTTTGGTGCCACTTCCCTGATGTAGTGTGATATTGTGCTAGTTGGGTCACACCCTCTCACCTGGTGTGTAGCGGTTTGCAGTGCTGTGTGCCAGGGGTGAGTATCAGCGTGTAGATGGTGCCTGTTGGCTCCACAGTAGCTCTAGGGGTGTCCAAGAGTGGAGGATTTTTCCTGTTTGCGAGTCTTATTTAAATGCTGCTAGACACAGCTTGTTTCCCATAATGTGCATATTTTCCCTCGAGCAGTGAAAATGTCATTGCTGTGTGCGTGGTCCACGTCGCGCCCTAATCGGCAGTGTGATGTTTGCCGGCAGGGTCCACGTGCAATGCTCTGCCCCATGGTGCGTCATGGGGTAAGCATCAGGCCTAAGTGCGCAGCACAGCTAAATGAAACACAACACCAGTTACAGCTCCGAACTGCTGGGTTTCCGGCATCCTGGGTCTTTATTCACCTTGCATCACGTCCCTGACATACGCTGTGACGTGCCGCGTACCGGACACCCACCCAACCTTGTTGAGCGGTGGATGACGCGTATGTTTTCTACAATGTTCACAAATAAGCCTCAAACATTGGTGCACAATTTAACATCTTTTATTCAATGTATTGTGGTCTACACAGCGCTCATGGCTGAAGCACGAAGTTGAGGAGTGTCACTGCTGGTGCCACTGCACTGCTCTCAATGTGCACCAAGCACCTTGCCCCATCGCACCATGCAGACCTTCTACCGCAACTTTGAACAGGCAGAGAAATGTGCTGCCAGATTATCGTGCAAGCGCAATACCACTACCGAAAGCCATCCACCTGAATCAGCCAATGTCATTACTTTTATTTAATTTACTACCTTGGTAGTACACTCATCGGAGCTCCGTCCTGCATTTATTTTTTGTATTTTTTTTACATGTTTCTGCAGCGGACTCTCACAATTTTAATGTTTAATAAACATGTATTTTCATAAAACCCAAACCTTCAGGATTTGTGCCTGCATATTTACCATGCCCACATCCATTGAAAATGTTAAATAAATTGCAAATGATACTCACTGTTTATCGCCATCGCCAACCTTTTCATGTAGATCTCTGTGGTACATAAACAAACTATTGAGCGCCAAACAGGCTGCTTCCTATGTTTTTGGGAGAAAAAAAAACATTTTTCAAAAATGCTGCAGACTATTTGACTACTTTAATATAATCTAATACAACATATTGCTTGCAGAAGATTATTCAGTTTGATATTCAATTGCAAAAGTATGGAGAGCAAATTTGAAAATACATAATGCACACAAATGCTACTTAAACGTGAAAACACATTGTACTGCATGATCCACTCTTTGGGCCTCATTACAACTCAGGCGTTAAGGGTTAACGCCACTGTTAACCCTTAACGCCTGATTCTGATTTTAACGCCTGCTTTTAGCAGGCGTTAAAATCCATGGCGCTAACCTGCCATGGTGCTAATTACGCCACCGTAATTTACGGCGGCGTAATTAGCGCCTTCCCCACTCCCATTATGCCCTATGGGGCAAAAATGGGAATGGGGAAGGGAAAATGGGAAATGGGGATTTACCGCCCCACTCACCTTGGAATGGGGCGGTAAATCCGCCATCCACCATGGTGGTAAAGTTGGTGCACTTAGCACCAAGGTTGTAATGAGGCCCTATGTGTGGTTTTAGACCTATGCCATTCTAGACTACTGGCTCCAAAAGCATTACTGCCACCCTCATATCCAAGATCAGGTCTGCATCCAAAACTTGTAAATTATTAGGGTGGCTGGCCTCCAACAGCCTCACAGTTAACCTGGGCCTTCTCCTGTTATGTGTCTTCCTCTTGATGCCCTCCAGAAAGACTGTTCAGATTTGGCTCATCAATGGTGGCACTGAGGCAAATGGTATCGAGTGGAGAGGAGAGAACAAAACAGAAATGTTATTTGTAGAGTACACATTAACCCTCAGTGTGTATCTTGGCACTAAATGTCAGAAGTATGGTATTGTAGTATGGGGGGGCGGGTGTTGTCAGGCAGCGAAAGAAATGGCTGCCTGAACAAGGAGTTCCGTTCCAGGTAACATCTTTAGAAGTACCTGCTAACTGCATTTTTTACGCTGCAAAGGGAAGCTGATGTGGTCCATGGCGGCAGAGGTCGCACACTGGTATTCCTGAATGAAAAGAAAGCAGAGGAGTGGTGGCCGGAAAATTCAACTGTCTGAAGCATGCGCGGACGCCGACACAGACCTCAGAGTAGGAGGTGGAACTCCTGCCAGAGACCGGTGCTGCAGCGGCCTGAGGGGGGGAGGGGCTATGCGCATCTGGTTTCATCTGCTGCACACTTCTCCGACCAAGCTAACGCTTGGATTGAGTCCTTCCTCAACAATAGCTCCATGAGGGTCTTTGCACCCTCAGCTCCTGCCACACCTAACAAACTAGGGTGCCACAGGGGTTTGCGCGTCACCAAGCCACTTTCTGATGCTCTCGAATATCTGGGTGTCACTTACACGAACTATGCGGATGACACCCAGATACTCGTCCCCATCACTGGTGACTACACTGTAGACAGTAAGACGCTCAATGACATTTACCTTACTATACAAGCATGGATGGATGGCGAAGCATGGGCTCTGTCTTGATGATGATAAGACAGAGCTGCTCCTCCTGGGCTCACCAGCCAATTTGAACAAATTGGACATGCCATTCACTTTAATTATATTGCCGTCAATAATGAAGTCTCTTTATAATTAATAGTTTCATAATTAAAGTCTCTTAAAGGTTGTGAAAACCTTAGGAATCTACATTGATTCTGCCTTAACCTTAACAAGACAAACTAACGCCCTAGCTTCCTCATCCGCCTACACCTGTAAACTCATCACTGCCTGCCACCCCTACCTGGCAACAGCCAAGTGTATCACAATAGCAAGAGAACTTGTCCTCTCCAAGCTCGTCGTAATGCGCTCTATCTTGGCACTTCACAAAACGTCAATACAATGCAAGTTATGCAAAATAATGCCATTGGAGCAGCCCTGAACCTCCCTAGACATCAACACATCTCGGAAACCCAACACACATTAAAATGGCTTAACATCAACCAAAGAATTGCTTTCAAAACATTGTCCTTTACTCATAAGTGCTTATCCAATCAGGCTCCCATTTACCTGTCCAATACCATCTCCTGCCACACTTCTACACGGCCTACTAGAACAGCCCAGACACACTGTCAATATCCCACGCTTCAAGCAACAAAGAGCAGGCAGGGTTAGTTTCCCAATGCTCTCTGCAAAGAAATGGAATGCCCTCCCTCTATTTCTAAGAGGAACCGTCTTACCTCCTTTTCCAGAAAAAGGTCAAAGTATGGCTCCATGAGCAAGACCTCATCTCGGTCACATAATCACGACCCGCCTTGTACATATGTAAAGTCTTGACTCAGTAATTTCTTGTCTGCTGTATAATTGTTGTATATTCTGGATTACCTGTATAATTACAACAATGTATCATACTACGACTCATGTATATATGTAACCCTTTTGTATCATTCGACTGTTATTATACTTTGTTGGAACTTGTAAGCATAGCGCCCAGATGCCTCCGGGCTTGGTGCGTGTTACAAATAAATAAACTAAACTAACTAAACTGGTTCTCAATTCAGCTGAACAAAGTCTCCCTGTCCAGCAACGGAGCAGAGACACGAAGGAAGAACAAACGAGATAAGCTCTGGACTGACAGTCCCAGGTAACGCTGCAGCCGGATACACCCAGACCCGATTAAACAATAATCCAACAGACACTAATAGCGGAGCAGCAGCGGCAGCGCCCAGCAGTATTGTAACGGCCTCTCGACCTGTCCCCAGCGTCCCCCCTTCATGGATTGATAAAACACAGGCCATGGCGACCCAAACTACGGGAGCTCAGGGTGCCTCTGCCGTCGTCCCTGGAACACACCACGATAAAGGTGCCACTGCCCAACAGTCATTTAAGGAAGTGCACGGAGGAGACAGACCAGATATGGCACAAAGGCTCATGTGACGTGGCCTGGACAATGGTGCATTGAGTGCGAGAACGTGTGGGCAATCCAGCAGAGGCCACAACACAGGGAAGGCACAATAGGGGGCAGATCTTGGAGGACAGTGTGCTGCACTGTGGTGATGTAACTAATTGACTGGTGTTCCTCACATCTCACATATCCACGCAGACGGCCGAGGAAGGGAGACAACATCCAAAACACCTGGCCAGAAAGATCTATTTTATTTACAAGAGAAGGGAAGCACTGCTGGTGACACGTAGCGTCCCTGAACTGCTGGTAATGGTGAAAAGACTCTGCAGGCCATTAACAGGCCCCACAGGATCTGAAATGCCCACACAGAATCCTATTATACACATAAGCCTGAATAGCAGATGGATGCTAACTGGACTGGAATCCCCCAGATGAACAGAGCCTGAAAAGGGGCTGCTTAAGTATAGTATAATGACAGGCAGCGGACAGCCTGCATACCAGGAAACTGAGCCGGAACCCATGCAAAATATACTATACCACTGCTGACATTCAGAATATACAATCAAAGGAAATCCACAATCAAGGTCTGAACCCCGGAATACACTGGTCACTAAAGTGAACTACCGTCCTGCCATAGGACAACTACAGGTGAAAACACCAACACTTATCGAGCGACATCAGAGGTAACACCTCAGGTACCTGGAGAGGAAGTCTCATCTCAGTAGAAGCAGTACTGCATGACTAAAGGTGCAGGAAAGAAAAAAAGGCCCAATGGACTCCTTTACTAGCTCTCAAGCCCCTGCATCAGGGCAGCGACACAGTCTTATGGCAACATGACGGAGGCAATGGCTGAGAATGCTCGAGAAGACCACTTGTTAACAGACACGCAGAGCGGCTTCATGTCAGTAAATGTAAAACTTGACGATATTGTCGCAACCATTGGATCTCTAAAATCCAAATTAGAAAAGGAGAGTGGCCGCATCAATGAAGCAGAGACAAGAATTTGTTAAGTGGAGGACAAAGTAAGAGGCAAATGCGAGGACCTGGAATTGTGCTAGAGGAGAAATAATCTGCATATTGTTGCGGTATTGGAAGCAGCATGCAAAGGCCAAATGGATCTATTTGTCGAGACACTGCTAAGAACCCTTTTTGCACCCGCAGCCTTCTCTGGACATTTTCTAGTCGAATGTGCACATCATACCCTTGCCCCGTACCAAGACCGGGCCCCCCCCCCCTCCCCAGGGCACAATAATAACCAACATGCTAAATTATAGGGATAGAGACCTTATCCTGAAACTGTCCAGAGAGCAAGGGACACTACGTTATGAAGTGAACAACATACACATAGATCCTGACTTCGCCACCGGGGTGTATGCCCAGAGGAGAACATACGACCCAGTGAAACGACTGGAGAGCACAATGGGTTCCATAATCTTCCCGATGAAACTACGAATCCAGCACGGAGGGAGGACACACTTTGTTGAAAATCCAACAGATGTCATGACTTATGAAGAGGCATCTATCCCACCTCCCCCAGTGGACCACGGTGGAGACCAGAACCAGATCCTGAGAGTGAAGAATGGCCGGAAAGAGTGCAGGACTGAACAGGAGGCCCTTTTGTATCCTCATGGTTACGGTTTTGGTTTGTAGCAAAAGCAGGCACAAAAAGGTGGTTTATATGAAGCCTGGGCGAAAGCGCCCGCCTGACGGGCGAAGTAATGGTAACTGCTAGCAAAGTACACCAGAGAAGCTCCACGAGTATACATACAAAGGGTACATCAAGTTGGGGTAGATGGTGGGGGTATGGGGCAGGGATTTTAAAAGGTTGGGAACAGGGTTTGGGGCGAGACCCCCGATGGGCAACGGAGGAAGGCCCGACGATGTACATGGATTGGGGTGTAATAAAAAAGTTGGCAGACAGGTAAACGGACGGTAACAGGACTTCCTGGTGGTCACTGAAAAACACGTACAACTAAATAGTAGAGATAAACAGGTGATTCAACAGTACTAATCTCGTAGAATAAACAAGGTCGAAACAATCCTGTTAAAGCTAGAAAGATATGGATATATAAATCACTAAACTTTACTGCCCATGATAAGCAAGTAGATCCCGTATGGGTCCAAACAGCGACAACATCAACTTTCATGCCCATATCTCCAAAACACTGGGAAAGACTCCAGACACCCCTTTAATACAGGGAGGAGACTTCAACACAATCCTCGACATATCTAAAGGTAGATCTAGCACAAGACAACGGGGGACCACTGCGGCTGCAGAGACGATCAAACAAATAATGAGTATATATGGACTAGTGGATGTGTGGAGGGAGGGACACCCAGGAGAAATGGAATACACACATTACTCAACGATCCACAATGGAAAGTCACACATAGACTTCTGGCTAGAGTCGGGGATATGGATGTACAGATTGCGAGGCAGCAAGATCTTGCTGTGCACCCTGTCAGACCATTCCCTGGTAGTGCTATATACGTCACTGAACACAATGCCAAGACTCCCAGCACTATGCATAATGTCATCGATGGCACTATAAGATGCCACCCTGGTGGCAGCCCTACAAGAATAGAAATGTTCTTTGAAATTAATGAGGGGACGGTCCCACAATATTGAACTGTATCAAAAACATTCAAAGTATGGCTGAGGGTTACGGCACTATCGGTCACACCAGGGATTTTTTTTAAAAAACAGAAGGGAGCTGCGAGAATTGGAACGGGAACTACGTAGGTTTAAAAATGAATATGGTACAACTGGGGATAGAGCCCTAGTGGGCATTATCAAGGGAAATATATTGAAGTTCTGCGAGATGGCAGAACAGGAGGTACATCTCATGACAAAGCTAGTCCAGGTCTGTAGATATGGGCATGAAGACCGGCCTGGACGATATCTGGCAGGGTTGGTTCGAGGGGAGAGACACTCACAGCTGATTGTAGGAATAGAAAGGGAAGAGGAGCAGTTCTTAACAAATACAGTAGATTAATGCAGTATTTGAGAAATACTACAAGAAGCTTTATGCGAGGGCAGATACCAGCACCAAGGAAGAGGTGAACCAGTACCTAAAAGGAATAGGTCTCCCAAAACTAGGCGACGAGGCCTGTGAAGCACTTGATGGACAGGTGTAGCTGGAAGAGATAGAAGAGCCCACCGCCTCACTGGCCTCAGGCAAATCACTGTGCCCAGATGGGCTGGTAATGGAACTATACAAGACATATAAAGGAATCCTTGCTCTATGTTTAGTTAAGGTATGGGAGGAGTCTTGCACAAATGGCCGTCTCCCACCATCAGCAACCAAGGCTCTCATAACGGTGCTTCTGAAACTGGGCAGACCACCGACAGATGTAGCATTTTATCGCCCACTATCACTGATCAATACCAATGCAAGAATACTGGCCAAAGTATTGGCAAATAGGCTCCTCCCACACATGCCCATCCTGGTATACCCCAACCAATCGGGTTTCATTCCCGGCAGGTGCACTGCCTCGAACTTACAATACTTATTTGGGATCATTTCACAAATAGACCCCCAGGCACCCGCTGTTGCAGCCTCATTAGATGCTGAAAAAGCCTTCGACTTTGAGTCTTAGGACTTTCTGTTTGGTGTGCTTAAACGTTTTAGCATGGGAAGTCACTTCACAGGGTATGTGAAACTACTTTATACCACTCAGATGGCTAAAGTGCATACTAATGGGGTAATATGACCAATACCACTTGCTAGAGGAGCACAACAGGGATGTCCTTTCTCTCCCCTCCTGTTCGCTCTAACAATAGAACCGGTTGCCCAACATATGAGAGACCAGCACGGGCACCGAGGGATACATATAGCAGGGCCCCCACAGATCATCTCTCTGTAAGCAGATGCCTTATTATACATACAGAACTCAGACTCAAATATTAAGCCTGTTATGGAAGAGGTAGCAAGGTTTACATATCACTCAGGATACAAGATTAACACCACAAAATTGGAGCGGTTTCTGTTAACTGAAGGTACTATTATACCAAAAGACCCATGTGGTTTCTGATGGACGCCAACCTGCTTATAATACCTGGGTGTTATGGTATCCCGAACACAAACATTTATATGAATGGAACCACAAAGCTTATCTCAATGCACCAGCAGTTAAATTGAATATATGGTCCAAGTTCCCAATGTCACTATACAGCAGGGTCTCACTACTCAAGATGATAGTGGTGCCCAAACTATTATACTATTTCAACACCATCCCAATATGGCCAGGACGAAAGTTCTTTATGCAACTCCGATCAATAGCAAACCAATTTGTTTTGAAGTGGAACGGCCTCCATGAACTGGGAGGCATTAACCGAACCATATGACCGGGGGTGTGGGGGGTTTGTCTGCCCCATATTTTGAAATATACTATCTAGTAAAAAAGGCTCATTATGCAGGACTTTGGTACCAGTTGGATAACAGTTCAAGACACCGAGTCCTGGAGCGTTATGGTGTGGCCCAAACAGACCTTAAAACGGTAATCTTAGATGACTGCTCCACAGATTCATGCACATTTGACGCAATGTTAGCGCATGGCACCACATATTTAACGCTCAGGTATATCTGGCCCATACAGTAGCAAAGTTCCCTTGTGGAACTGTCCAGACCTTCCCCCAACCTTTGATTTAGATGTCCAAACATCACAGGATCTAGGGAAGGTAATGAAGCTGGGAGATCTGTACCCAGAGGGCACATTCGCAAACGAGGAGGAATACAAGATAAAATTGGGAGATAACCCAGTTAAAATGTTACAATATTTTAGAATGCAAGCAGAAGGAACCAGACCCATGTGATTGCATAAAGGCTATAGTAACTGGAGAAGAACGGAGGGGGCTGATATCAAGGCTATATGGGAGATTAGAAAACAGCAAGGTGCAAAGTAACAAAATAAAGGGTAAATAAGTGAGGGACACAGCAGCAAATATAGATGAGACCAAGTGGTGAAAACACTTGTCTAACCGAGGACGTCTCACTCAATGCTCGATTACGGCTCATACAATTCAAAGTATTAAACAGACTACAACACCCCAGCCGGAGTGGCACGATTCGACCGGGATGTCTCAGAGAAATGTATGAAATGTGGGGCAGATGGAGCAGCCACAATTCATATGTTCTGGTGCTGCCCAAAAGTGATCCCGTTCTGGCGGGAGGTTGGAGAGGCTCTCAATGTTATGACAAATATCCTCCCCATCCTCCTACCCCATAAATACCAGTTGGGAGATATTGGAAAGGTCAATATTAAAGCACAAGACGTCATCGAAGGTACATATAGCACGCACAGCACCGTTGGCTTCAGTTCTGTTTTTCTTACACTAGAAACTACCCGCATAGCCACAGGTTTGACTGTACTAAAGCTTTGAAGGAGTGAAAGCTGTAATAGCATGGGAAATTCTACTGTGGGGTAGGCTGGGTGGGCAATGAGTAATACGTGGGAGGAAGATCCACTCGAAAGAACGTTACCAGGGGCAAGTAACTTGTTCTTTGAATGGATTGGGTCGTCCCACGTATTACTCATCTTTGATAGACTCCCAAAGCAGTGTTTGTTTCGGTGGAGGGAGTAAGAATTTAGCAATGATTGGTTTCAATGAACCAAATGGACGACAGCCTTTCCAAAGCTTGCATCCTGACAGAGAATACTCAAGGCAGAAATGCTTTGTGAACGCATGTATATGAGACCACGTAGCTGCCTCACAAATGTTTTTGAATGGGACACCCCTTTGCAGAGCCATAGAGGTAGCCATTGCCCTGGTGGAATGGGCCCTTAAGCCTTCTGGGGGATCTCTGCCCGCCAGCCTGTAGCATTCTGAAATCGCCAGATCCATCTGGATAAGGTCTGTTTAGTGACAGCCTTACCCAGTTTGTGACCTGTATATCCTATAAAAAAGCTGATCATCAATACAAAGTTTGGATAATCTAGATATGTAGAAGCTAAGAGCTCTACGTGGATCCAATGTGTGTAACCTCTCCTCCTGTTTGCCAGGATGAGATGGAGGACAGAAAGAGGGCAATACAATTGTTTGTCCTACAGGAAAATCTGAAATGTTTTGAGGCAAACATTAAGATATTAGCTAAAAAATGAAGTCTTAAAAGGAATAGTGCGCTCAGAAATATTATTGTCCCGAGGGTTCGGGCATGTGTTTTTAAGCATGCGTTGATTGATCGCACAAACATTTCCAATGCACCTTACCGTAGTTTTCCTCTTTTGTACACATGCAAAATCAGTCAGCATGGCACAGCCATCTTGTGATAATCTTATCAGTTGCTGCATCGCCCAGGGTGGACTGCCCAGGCTGCAATAAATCATATCCCCCGCCCCTGAGCCTGACATCACAAGACGCGTACCGCCCATTTCACAACGCCAAAGCACGTCTCATGTCAACATTCTCTGCGCCTTAGCTAATGGCGTGTCGCCATGAAAATGGCAGGACGCCTCTTTCATCAAAAAGTATTAACAGATTGCTTCACAACAGACAACATCATATTTCCATTTCTCTCACTGTATTTCTTTGAGTATTCCGTGCCTTGTTTCTGTGCTCTGGTCAGCTACCTTCGTTGCTTGTAGCCTGTGCATCAGATACCAGTACCATTACTATAAATTATTTTTGTTTGTTTCCCTCCACAATGGCAACAATACAGCCCTACCAGTACGAGCCGGAGTATTCCGAGGCGGAATTACTCGAAAAAGAAAGATGCAGAAACGATGGGGCTTCGGATAACAGTTGGGAGGACGATTCAACAGATGAAGAGCCTGGTCCTAGTCGCATGGACAGCGTTTCCACCTGAGGCACCTGCAATCGGTGCGCGCTAATGCTAACCGAGGAGGACAACTGCTGCTGCTGAGAAAACTCTGGATGCTTGTCCTACTTCTTGCAAGGCGAGCCACGGCCGCAATGCGTTACCAAGCTGCCAGACTTCAGGGCAGCCGGCCTCACATGTTCTGTGTTGAGGATTTTGATGGTGCTTATGCACGAGCTTCGCGCAACAGTTCACCCTCGGAATCCAAGTAACGAGTAAGTATACGCTGGTTGTGATGTCACTTAGGCCAATACTATTTCAAGTTTGTCTCCTATATTGTCGTAACTTCAATATATCATTGTCAAACCAATTTAGTCTTGCAATTTAATTTTCTAGTAATATTCATATAATAGTCATTCAATATTGTACAGTGTCTAGGTAGCATTTGCACTGGCAACAATGCCATTGGATACAAGAATTGTCACTGGCAACTAATGTTTAATACACTTATCTTGGTCATTTAAAAACAGTTTGTACCTTTCTCTTTCACAGGTGGTACAGGCTGGTGCCTATCGTTCATACAGATGGGGGCTTCATGGGAGACTTGGACACCGCGTTCGACGAGTAAAACCAGTCTGTGCCGTTGGTACCATTAGAGACACATTCCCCAGTGACAGTGGTCAATACATGGGATTTTCCCCTCAATGTGTTGCAACCTGAACTTTATAATGTGTACTACATTTGTGCCATAAAATTAAGAAACAAAATAAAGCACTACAGAATTCTTATCAATGGTTGTTTCAGTTTTTCAGTGAATCAAGTGGGTCTCCATTCAGCAGTCTTCCGGCCCTTGTCTGCACGCCTCAGGCCCATCCATCTCCCCTCCATTATCAAAGGCAGTTGGCACCAGTGGATGTGCGCTGCCAAAGGGGGCAGGTAGGGGCGGGAACAGCCAAGGTGCCAAACAGCATGTATACTTCAAAGCCATCTTGCGCACAGGGGCCATTCTACACATGGCCTATACAGACCCCCTGTCTCCAGGCAGGATTCCCTGAAGCAGGCCGCGCCCCTGCAATCCACATAAGACCACGACATATACACGTCTTTCATTCCCATACACACCCTCTTTTCTAATTCTTTATAAACCGCTTGATATTTATCATGAGAGCATCTTTGAGCACTACAAGTCAACGGTGACCACTGCGAATCTGCTATTCGTCGTGCTACCTGTGAACATCTCCCTGTTCTCCTGCCATTAACTACCCTGCTCGCTGAATCTAACCGTTTGTTGGTCAAGGTAAGGGCATGTCTCCTAATAATATCTCCTTGATCTCTAAATTTCTATCTATTTAGAGCGAACGTACCCAGTGGTGTTATGTTCATTCGTCTCATTGCCATTGACTTGAGTTTAATTTGTTATCTTATCGATATATCAATTGTCATCAATGTCAATTGGCATCAAACTGCATCCTTAGCGGACTGTGTCAATATTATAAGCATGTTTCCTTTTGATGCACGATAGTACATTCAAAGGACGAGTAACATGTTCTGATTTTCGTCACATCAAAGAATAGTTTATGAAAGTTATCCTATAATACAGCCGCCCACACTACACTGGTTTTGCTGTGGTGACCAAAACATACCTTGCATAGAAGAATGTATGGTATTATCCTTTTTTCTCACGTTTTTATGCAAAGTCATTTTTGAATAATGTTGACTTTTTTTGCCTGCATGTGCGATTTTCGGTCGCCCTTCTAAGACCCATGAGAAATCTGAAGGCACTACAATGCATGTATTCCCAAAGACTGTAGATCGAATAAGAGAATGGGTCAGATGTTGCAGATATGCACTGGAAGAGCTTGAAAGAAGTCAAAGATGTCTTGGAGGACAATAGGGGTGATCGATTCCGCATCTGCAGCCTGCACCTTACCCAGAATATGTACGACCCATCCATGTACACAAAGAAGAAACAACTCGGAACGACTCGAAAATTGCTCCCAAATGCAATACCGACTATTTGTTCACATGCCGCCTCAGGTAAGACACGGTTCCGGATTTAGCTGTAGCCCTTGGGGTCATGAACAGGTAACTAAATTGACAGATTGGCGTTTTAGCTTTTTTGTCCCTTATTACTTTTCATATTAGTAAGATTGTATTGCTTTTTAAATAAAGACCATTATGCTAAACATCTGTCATTGGTTTTAGAAGCCTCATAGAAAGTGGATTTATGGGCACAGATAACTATGTTATAGTGTCCTTTGAAATAAGCATAATGTTTTTGTAATCTGTTTAGATTATTAAGATTAGCCTTTCTAAATCAAATAATATTTTCCCTTTACAACTCCATGACTATGCACTGAATATGAAGGAGCAAGATTCAGCAACCATGTCTTGCCTGGAGTCAACAACCACTTTGAGCGCGTATCAGGTAGTCTTACTTAGCTATTCAGTTCGGGAATTGTTTTATGCATGGAATTTGAGATGATCTGATGCTATTTACGTACCGTGTCATTCGTTTACACAATGTTTCATTCGTGGATTGCTATTGATATGTACCAATGTCTGAGTCACAATGTGTGTGTTCAATTTCGTTTGTTTCATCCATAATAATACAAGTACTGTGTTTCAGGTTTAGGAAGATGCTGACGCTTCGACTACAATTACATCATCCCTTGTAGTTGATCCAGAGCCAGAGGTATCCGTACTGACATTTCCCTCGAATGATAGAAAGTCGGTCCTAGATCTGATACGATTAGACAGTGACAGTATTAGTATTATTTTGCAAATTGCTTGAGTGCAACATTTCGAAGAGTGTGCTTCGGACAGTCAACTTTGATCGAGTAAACTAGCCATCAAGCAGGTGAAATCCCAAATGTATATTTTGGCTAAATGACGTACACGATGAACGGGTTTATCTGTGTAAGCCATGTGTGCGAAGGAATAATTTGATTTCAAATACAAATTACTTATTTTAAATGGATACTCTTTTCTAGGGATGTATACAAGATCCAGATATAGAAGAGGAGGCACGTGAATCCGAGTCGGTGGATCAGCTTGCTGTTGCTGACGTTACAGTAAAGAAGGTTCCAAAGAAAAGCAAGAAAAATACGGTAATTTGTAAACAATTTCAATTTTTAACCAGTGTTTTGTGCTGGGGCCTTCAAAATATGCTTTTTTTAAATGTAAACTGTCCAATACTGTATGTTGGATTTACATTGAACATCTTTTTCCAACCTGTCTTCCAGTGTACGGACTATGCAGACACAGACAGCGACACAAATGAGAGATGCTGCTTGCCAAACTGATTTCACCATGGAACAACTATTAATTGAGGTGAGGCATGTTCAGACTCGAGATACATTTGCACAATGGCCAGAAAATGAAATTTAATTTGACCGGCGAAGCCAGCAAATGTTTTTGGACCATTGCTACAATGCGTCTGCTCCACCAGAGGAAGATGAAACTTAATGTATTGAATATGCTTTTGAATTAGTCGCAGACCACTTGACACAATCCACACCCGCCAAAAAAGGGCCACCCAAAAACCAGTCAACATTGATGTTGTCTCCGATTCAGGTTCAAGCAACAGACGCTGAAATGACAGACACTGAAGCATCAATACAACTGACCGAGGAACTAGACAAAGATCTCGACTAGAGTATTTCCAGTTTGGCTGATATGTCAACGACAGTTCATTCAGGAACAACATTAATGCCGGATAACAGTCTAATAAAGGAGGTCAAATACATAGTATTCAACAGCAGCTTGATGGAGATTATAAAGATGCTGAAATGTGTACATTCAGTGAGAGGAGAAATATGTGGGAAGCCATTGGTGAATGTGACTCGTGTATCACAACGCAGTAACCTCAAAATACATGCCACCTGTGAAATGTTCCATGAAAAATGTTCATGGTCGGCTCAACCAATACTGGGGAAACTGCCAGCTGGCAATCTACTGTGTGCAGCAGCTTTACTTTTCAGTGGCTATGGTTTCATTAAGTTGTCCAGTTTCTGTCAATTTGTGGCACTCCATTTAATTTCTAAAATGCAGTACTACATAGATCAACGTCAATATCTATTCCCTGCCATTAGTGAAGCTTGGAAAATTGAACAATTGTCTATTCAAAGTACATTCTCCGAAAAACGGTTCAGGCTAGGTGGCGATGGAGTGTGACAGCCCCGGATTTTCAGCAAAGTACTGCACCTACCACTTTCAGAACATGGAAAGTAAAAAAGATTGCGAGTTTGGTGGTCGTGCAGGTGTCCGAATGTAAATCCTCAGTGGCCATGGAGAAACTTGGTTTTCAGAAATCTCTGGAAGATCTACAATCGAAGGGAATGCAAATCGACCTCATAGCCACGGATAGACACGTTTCAATAGTCAAGACAATGAGAGAGCAGTTTCCAAATAATCACCAACAATTTGATGTATGGCACGTTGCCAAATCCATCAATTAAAAAATATCAGCTGCAGAGAAAAAAAAAGGTTCTGCAAGTATTTCACAGTGGTCCCAGTCTTTCAGCAACCATCTTTGGTGGAGCTCCAAAACTTGTGACGGGTCTGTGGTAATTCTACTAGAAAAATGGCGGTCACTGATGCACCACTGTTCCAACGTTCACTCGTGGACATAAAACCAACATTTCCACCAATGTGAACATGGCCATTTGTCGCGGGAGCAGGAACGGAAGAAGAAGTGGTTGATTCCATCTTTGCCTCCACACAAAGCCCTTGAGAAGCTTGTGTTTGATAAAACTCTATCAAGGGACTCACAGCATTCTGTCACATGGGATATTTGGAGGTGTTCCACAATATGTGCCTAAAGTACGGGCCGAAGAGATTGAATTTCGGCATTCAAGGGATTAAATATAGGACATTACTAGCGGTATTAGCGCATAACGAGAATGTAGGCCGTGAACAATCGAGGACTGCGGGAAACCTTGGGATGCTTTGCTACACTATGGCCTTTACAAAAAGAAGAGAAAATGGGTGGTCAAGCCAGTACATGAGGAAATGGAATTTGATTTTGTGAAAGATCTTATTATTAATGTTTTGGAGATGCATAATCATGGAATTGCGTGCGATTTTGTTCAGAGTAAACATACATTGCCACAAAGCATTGCCAACATGCCCTGTCCACCTAAAGCAGAGCTCGTGGAACAGTTCAAATCCAGATACAAATGATTACCATCTGTTTTTTTTATCAACAATGTTTTTATGAAGTGTCCAAATAAAGCATCCAATTTGTCTGTTAAATTGTATCCTCTTTGTTCATTTTTTTTTTATCCAACTAGTGCAGTTTTTACAATTGCCTTACAATGTAACGCTGTGCTTTCACAGTTCACAGTTTAGTCGAGATACCGTGGGACCTTTTGCTGATCGTGGGAGGGCCAGATGGATAATAGTGTGAAAGAAACTTTGCGGTTCGGAAGTTGCATTACCATACAGTTGCCCAAATAGCTGAATAACTGCTCATCCCTCAAAAGTGATGAGACCTAGGCTACATAAGGGAAGGAGGCCGTGACATAAGCAGAGGTGGGGCTATTGCTAGACACACTGACTCCTTTTTGTGTACCCTCGACTCCAATTTTGTAGTAGGGCGCATTCTGTCATTGCCAAGTTTCCCCTACCCCTCAGCAGCACCATGATCATCGAGCAAGGATAGCCCCCACATTTTTCCTCCTGTGCCCGTGCATCACAATTCCAGTTCTCATGTATGCGGTGAGCCAAAATGTTGCAAACTAAGAATGTATCTTCATTCTGAGTGAAGGTCGCCAGCTTTGAATTTATACTTGCGAGCTGAGGAAGCCCAAGCATCGCGCACACAGTATAAGGTTCAATTGTTTTTTGACCTTGAGAGAAAGGGACCATTCCAAAAGAAATTGAATCAGAGGAGGGGTGGTGTAATGTAAGTTATGATAAGGTTCTCCATTCCAAAACTGGACTAAGGAACATGTAAATTCAGTTTATGAAAAATCGCTGATGCGAACAGAGTCTGCGTTACGGTCCGAGTTACGCCAAAAGAATGGAAATGCCGAATATAATGTAAGTTTGTGTAACGCTCACCTGATTCCCGTAGAGGCGCCGGTCTTGACTGGGCGTATACCGTATCTTCAAAGGTGATGTGTAACACACGGCTGGCTCTTTGGGCTGGACCTCTGTGCACTGTATGTCTGACTCGAAGGTTAAGATGTCTGCAGATAGAAAATATGGGATTAAGGAACTGGGTTATTGAATGTCTCTCTCTTCTTCCCTTTCTATTCTCCTGTAGAACCCCAAAGGTTAACGCTCTCACCTTAGGTAAGTGAACGCCGTGCTCTCCATCTGCCTCGGGGCAGGGTGCTGTAACCAGTTTCTTCACTGGATAAGGGGAGCAGGCCTCTTGACTTCAGAGGACTGCTGCCCGTCGTTTACTGCACGAACGGTAAGTTTCGAGTAATTCTAATGTCTTTAAAGTCTTTAGTAATGATGTTTCTTGTTTTGCAGGGTTCCGGCGATGGCGGATGACGGGCTGAAGTGAGTTGAAGATGGAGCCAGTGTGATGAATAGAAGCGCCTGGAAGCACGTAAGTAAGTGCTTGTTGCCTGCTTCACGATGCGCTCTAACTGTCTTTTTATTTTGCAGGTACAAGTTCGGAGCGGCTGCAGGGTGCCGGAATACCCACTGGGTTAGATGTGGAAAGGAGTAATGGCACGTGAGTATTAAAGTTCCCCAATGTCTTTAAACGCACCTTGTTTTGTCTTTCAGATGCGGGATGCAGCGCCGAAGGCCTCCGGAGCGTGCGAAGAGTTGGTAAGCTTTTGTCTTTCAGATACCGGAATGCAGTGTGAAGACCTCCGGAGCGCACGAAGAGTAGGTAAGCCTTTGTCTTTCAGATGCCGGAATGCAGCGCGAGGCGTTGGTGACAGCCGATGGACCAGGTAAGTGAAGAGCTGTCACTGAAGACCGTAATGCTAACCTGTTCTTTCTTGTCTTTAAAGGTGTTGCTGAAGACTGGATTCAGGATGGTAAGCCTTTTTCCTTAGGCCCAGGATCAGATGCAGAAGACACGATGAGGGTTCTGCTGCAGAGGATGCAGAATAACGCAAAGCAAGATTCATCCATCGGGTGTGGTTTAAATAGCCTCCTGTAGTGCTTAGGTGTCTCCTTCCACAGCCACGCCTAGGTAAGAAAAGAGTTCCTGCTTTCCAGAAGAAAGTGGCTCCTGCCCCACCCAACAGGAAAAGTAGTTCCAAACAGAAGAGGATCAGAGGCTCAACTGGCAGGCAAGTAAGCAGCATGGTCTGCTGCAGGTAAGTCCACCCAAGCATTATGAGCCCGGCGCTTCCAGCGCTGGGACTGGGCATATTTATGAGCCTGGTGCCACTGGCGCCAGGACTGGGTCCAAAAGGTCCCAATTGGGACTGGTTGGCACTCGGAACCTGGGTTATGGATCTGCTTCCAAGGGAGTTGGGAAAACCCTGACCTTTTGGAAGCAGAGATCATGACAGTTTGACTTTCATAGATTTTATACCTGAACAAGCATCAACTTATCATTAGCTGACCGTTATTGCTGAGTTACATTGTACTCATTTGTTCTGTGTGGCATATTGCAATGAAACGCAAGTACAACTTTTGTGTGTACTGGTCTTTCTACCGGTCACATTGGCAGTCCAGCATCGAGATGCATGTAGACCACCACTCGGATCCCCCAGGTTCAACGTTAATATTTCATTAAAATGCCATCTATGTGCACCTCGAATTGTAGCGTCAGTTTCCCCTAGACTGTTTAGAGCTCAACATACTCCATAGCACTAGCCTCGGAAGCCAATTGTGTAGTACTTTCCATGTTGTTTTCTCTCTGTTCACATTGTTTCATGTCTGTGCTGATAGTTAGTTTTAACTCGATGCCTAATTTAAAGTAAAATGATAAATTGTAATAAAGATCGGCTACTGAGACACATTTCTGTTATGTTTTCAAAACAGGTACATCCTGCCATTCTGCGATTGTCATCGATTCCAGATACCAACTGATGGTTTCTTCAACCGGCAGCTGCAGATACATGTCAATAACTGGATATATTTGACTCTTTTTTGGGACGATCGCCAAGGGCCGATATGCCATTACGCGGCAACAGCCATTAAGAGCAACATAACATCCTTTATGGTGGTCTAGCCCCAAATTGATGCACAAGACCTGCAATTCACCGTGCGACCAAAGCGCTTCTTTTACCCAAAAAAAACACCTTGTGTACCCAAAAGGAACACCGCGTGACTCACGATAAACATTTTCGGATCGAGAGCAAAGAAAAAGAAAATCCAATTTCATTGAATGTGGCAATAGCCGGATATTCTCGGATTGTTTATTGTGAAATAAAAGTACTTTACTAATTGTACAGTCTTGCTGTTTCCTTTTAAAGTACAATTTTATATTCCAAATTGTGACACGCTGTGTTGCGAGATGATGTGTGTTGATTTCCGGGTTGTGCATCACGTCACGTAGTTGATGACTGTGCGCGTTTGTCTTCGTGGCCCAATAACGTCACGGAGAAAGGAGGAGAATATCACTAAGTTTGGCGATGTCAGGCTCAGGGGCGGGGGATATGATTTAGTGCCGCCAGGGCAGTCCACCCTGGGCGATGCGCCAACTGATAAGATTATAACAAGATGGCCGTGCCCTGCTGCCTGATTTTGCATGTGTACAAAAGAGGAAAACTACAGTAAAGGTGCATTGGAAATGTTTGTGCTATCGATCAACGTATGCCTAAAAACACATGCCCGAACCCTCAGGTCAATAATATTTCTGAGCGCACCATTCCTTTAACCCTCAGGACCACCTTAACCTTGTGGAAAATAGTAAAGGGTGGCTTGGATGATAGAGCCTGCAATTCATTCACTCTACAGAGTGAAGTTCATGCTACCAGGAGAATGGTTTTAAATGTTAGCAACCTTAAAGAACATGAATGTAGAGGTTCAAAGGATGCACACATTAGAATATTTTAATACAATACCAGATTAAAGTCCCAAACTGGAACCTGGAAAGGAGATGGGGTAACACATTGGCGAGTACCTTTAGAAATTCTGTCACCAGTGGGATCTTGAAATATGAAGATTCCTCTGATGAGCGCTTAAAGATGGATAGCGCCGTCAAATATCCCTTAATTGTCCCAACCCAGAGCCCCAGATTGGCTAGGTATATTAGAAAAGATAAAACATCTGGTGTTTTGCATAGTAAAGGGTCTACATTCTTGTCCTTGCACCAGCTGCAGAATGTGTTCCAACGGCAACAGTACAAAGACTTTTCTGCTGGCCTTCTGGCCGAAAGCAAAATCTCCATTAGGTCATCCGGGAGGTCCCAATCCTTGTATCTCAGCCTCTGCAAAACCATGTGTGAAAGCGGAGTGTCTTTACGTCTGGATGGAGAACCCGACCATCTCGTGAAAGAGAAGGTCCTCTCTTAGTGGAAGACGTATTGGAGGGCAGATGGACATGTCCGGAAGGTCCCGGCATCACGTCCTCCAGGCCCAATACAGGGCAATTAGGATCATGTGTTTCCCCAACTTTCTCACCCTTCAGATCACGTGAGGAATGACGGGGACTGTAGGAAACGCGTACAGGAGTGGAAATTCCCAGTCCAGCACAAACGCATCTCCTAGAGCTCGTCTTGAAGGAAATTCCCTGCAGTAGTACAGTTCGCACATCCGGATTACACTGGTCATGAGCAGATCCCCTTGAGGGGTTCCCCAAAGGTTGAAGATCTCTTGAAGGAATTCCTGAGCTAGTTACCACTCGTGGGAGACTGTGCTCTGCCTGCTCAAAGCATCTGCCGCCGTGTTCTCCTCTCCAGCTAGGTGAACTGCTGATAGAAAGATTCCTTCTTGAATTGCCCAGTACTAGAGCTGCATTGCCTCTCTACACAGTGGTAGTGACCCTACACCACCTCTCTTGTTGAGGCAGTACATGGCCACTGTGTTGTCCATCATTATCAGGACATTCTTTCCCCATACCGAGGGCAGAAAGGCCTTCAGCGCAAGTCTGACTACCCTCCGCTCTAAAAGACTGATGTGTAGTTTTGGACTTCGATAGAGACCAACAACTGCTGATTGTCAGCGTGGGCTCCACACCGCGTGAGTGAGGTGTCCGTCGCTACCGTTATCTCCAGCCATGGTTGCCAAAAAGGCTCTCCCTTCAGAATGTTGTCCTCGCAGGCCCACCACAGGAGATCCTGTACAGCTCTGCTGAACTGGAGCTTTTGAGAAGGTGGCATATGGGACTTCTTGTAATTGAGGGAGAAGCCCAGTCTGTGAAGAGAGTGGCGGGTGACGTAGAGATGATCAAGTACTTGTTCTGGAGAATGCACCCTGATCAGCTAATAATCCAGGTAGGGGTAGACATGAATCCCCCATCTCCAGAAACTCGGTGCCACCACTGCCATTAACTTGGTGAAAACCCTCAGAGCAGAGGTCAGCCCGAAAGGCAGAACTCTAAACTGATAGTGAGAACCGCCAACGGCGAACCTCAGGTACATTCTGTGCTTGAGATGTATTGGCACATGAAAATAAGCATCCTGAAGGTCCAATGACACCATCCAATCCTTGAGTTGGAGGGCCTGAAGGATCTGAGAAAGTGTGACCAACTTGAATTTGTCCTCCCTGAGGAACTTGTTCAAGTAACTGAAGTCCAAGATGGGTCTCAGTCCTCCGTCCTTCTTGGGTATTAGGAAATATGGAGAGTACCATCACTTGTTCCTTTCCGCTACATGCACCGGTTCTATAGCACCTTTCTCTATCAGGGTCAACATGTCCTGCACAAGGCAGATCTGG
Source organism: Ambystoma mexicanum (assembly GCF_040938575.1). Classification (NCBI taxonomy): domain Eukaryota; kingdom Metazoa; phylum Chordata; class Amphibia; order Caudata; family Ambystomatidae; genus Ambystoma; species Ambystoma mexicanum. Next base: position 672,138,148 of record NC_090936.1, read on the forward strand.
AACGCTCAAAGAGTTGCGCCCCGGTGGATGATTCCGAGATCTGGGAATGAAGGGACGGCAGTCACCTTGGGCTGTGTTTTCCAATGCCCAAGCATCCGAAGTATTGTCTTGCCATTCTTTCAGATGCTGACACAGCCTGCCACCCACTGGCGTTTTGTGACTCAAGACCTCAGAGGTTTTGAGGTGGCTGATGCAGTGGCTGTTGGTAAGGATGGCCTTGCTTGAGTGGGCTAAGCACCTCTGCTCACCACGAGGAAATCTTCTTTGGACTCTGGCAGCCATTCCTCTCACTCTTCCACCTGAGGAGTAGTACCGAAAAGATCTACCCCTCAAAGGCTGTCCACTGGGGCGAAAGGGCTGAGTCTGCCTAATAGTGGCACCTAAAGATTTGGCTGCCGTCTTCGGGGTCTACAACTTCTCAAGGCTTTTGTCAGCCTTGTTGCCAAAAAGGTGAAACCCGTCAAAAGGCATGTTAAGGAGTCTGGACTGCACATGCAGCGCAAATCCCGACATCCTAAACCACGCAAATCTGTTTATTTGTTGTGCTAGTTGCCATGGCTCTGCTGATGCTTTCAGCAGAATCCAGACCAGACGGAAGTGACTTGCACAAGGCTTCTTTGCCATCTCGAACAATAGAAAAAAATCTGCCTCTTTCCTCCCCCTCAGGAATGTACTTTGCCGCCATGGAAATACAGTCCCATAGAGGGAATGAGAATTTTGCTAAGACACATGTGGAGTTGGCCGATTTAAGAGCCATGCTCCGTGCACAAAATACCTTCCTGGCCCATGCCATCTACTCTCTTGTCATCCCTATCTGGAAGGATGGTAGGATAAGCAGGCTGCTTTGAAGTTGCCATAGCTGCCTGTACCACCAGACTTTGAGTGGGGTGTTTTGATAGGTAGTTGGGGCCACTACTAGATGGACGGTACTTTCTAGTCTGGTTTTTGTTTACTGCTGGATCAGACTCTGGCGTTTCCCAATTTGCTGCCACCCTATTTTGGAGAGCGATGTGAAATGGTAAAATGGGATCCATTTGTGGACCCTTATCAAGGATGTCCATCAGATCATCCAGCTCAAAGGGGAGAGTAGGCCTACTCCACTCCAAGTAGTCAAAACCTTATATATCAAATGTTTATATGAAGCATCTGCATTCTCACCAGCATCAGGTCTACCAAATGCAAGCTCTGGTGAAGTGTCTACACCACTGGCTGTTTGCAGGTTGTCAAAGATCTTTTAATCTTGATTCTTCTGAAATATCTCAGGCACATTAGGTGTACCATATTGAATCCCAAAAGGTGCATCAGTATCGGATGGCTCAATATCCTCATTAATTGAAGTTAGTGATTTGAATCTTTCCTTGGTAAAGCACTAGATGTCTTATCCGGAATGGGCATTGCAGATTTCACAAATTTAGAACTAGACTCTCAAGGAGTCGTCAATATTTTTACTGAAGTCAACTTTGAAGGCTTCAATGGTGTCGAAGGTACCATAGGTGTAGAAGGCACGGCTGGCGTCGATGGCGCAGCCAGTGTTGATGGTGCCAGTGCTGAGGGCACAGCTGGTGCAGACGACCTCGATCTCGACTTATGTTTTGACTTACAGATTGAAGGATCCTTCGATTTCTCATTGCTTCGAGGCCTCAACAGCTCTAGATGAGGCTGTGGCTTTCATCCAGAGCTCGAGGGCACACAGGATTTGGCTCCAGCCCTTTCCTTACCAGCTTATTTGGACGGCGCAGTAGGAGCATGCCTTGCTAAGGGTTTTTACCTCTCCAATTATTTTTTAGCATTTCTGAACTAAAAGCTTGTCATTCGGCTGGTGTGGAGGCCTTTGTGGTACAAGATACCATCTCAGGGGAGGTGTCTGTTGACGAACTCGAAGATGGCGACCTGTGGTGCCTGTTTTTCGATTTCCTCGATGACAATGAGGAGTGGTGGGAGCCACTCCTCTTTCTGGATTTTTAACCTTCTGGTAGTCAATGGGGATTTCTGGGGTTTGTTACCTACCGTCAATTTCCTCTTTCATTACTTCAGAGCCCTTCCGGTCATAGACTTGCATTTGGAGCAGGCTGAGGTTTTGTGCTCCATACCGAGACATCACAAACATACACGATGGGGGTCCGTTATCGATATCTTGGAGTCGCAGTGCCGACACTGCTTGATCCCGGGCTTCAAGGTACTAAGTGTCGGGTAAGAGGACATGTTCGCAAATAGAACAAAAGAAGCCTGCCATAGTTTCTCGAAGCGCAAGCTTAATTGGAAAAACAGAACTGAAGCCAACGGGCGGTGTGTGCGCTATATATACACCTCCGATGACATCATCCTCGAGACAGAGGCCCTTGAGGGACATCGAGTTGACTGCATCGACGCACAGCGCCCTCTGCCAAAAATAAATTCCGAAGCAGCTGAAGCTGGATATCGAATATCAAAGATGAGGAATACATGGGAGGACACAATCCATTTGAATGATACTTTACTGCAAAGAGTGGCAACTGTTATTAATTATGTTTTCATTGCTTGGTTAGGTGAGATTTTGATGATTTTTTTATATAGTCTTCCTCCTGATTCAAGCTGGTCAGGACATTTTCATTGGATGCCTGCAAAACTGTGATTTGAGGTAAGCGGTCAGTAACTTAAAATAAAATAGCTTTGTTGCCCCTTCTAGTTATGAGCCGCTTTCTCATGGCTATTTGTGTTTTGTGGGTGTACTTGCTTGTCTTGTGGTGCCCAAGTCTCTTGTGTTTTGTAGCACCCAGATACCTGCGGGCTTTGGCACTTTATATACAAATAAAATACAAATGAACTTGGATTTGATCTATTTAGTGTATGTTTACTTGTGTAAAATGTCGAATTTAGACTAAAAAAAATATTGCCATAGAAAGTCAACTAAATATCCAAAATAGGTTTCATTACAAAAAACGCAGATAGTTGTGATAACGCCAGGTAAAGGCAAGCCAGGCACATTGGATAAAGTTGTCAAAGAATGGTTCGATTGGACTTCTGTACAAGGTATGGGTTGGATATAATGCTTGCACGAATTAGAAGGGTTCTCTAGAAATGATAAGGGCATTGCTGAATGTCAACTATGTGACGAATCAAGGGAATTCGTCCCTTCTCCCCAAGGGGCAGTCCCCACTTTTGAGGCTAGGGAGGTGAGCAAGGCCCTACATAGAGGTCTGGGCAAGTGGGACCTCACTTAGGAGAGACCCTCCTTTGGGGACAAGGACTCCTGTTCCTCTAAGGAACTCCCACAGCCATTCTGCATGATGGCATACATGGGACTATCTGAGATGCCCAACAGCAATAAATCCAGAAATTGGGCTGAAGACAAAGTTAACATATAACATGATGATGAAGAAACAGAATCCATCTCTTCAAGGACCAACCTCCAATTCACTGTGATGGGGAGGTTTAAGAGAGAGAGAGAAAAAGAGTGAAAAAGAGACCGGGAGAAAGCTGGAGAGAGAAAGAGAAAGCAAGGGTAAGAAAAGCGAGAGAGAAAGCAAAAGTGAAAGCGAAAGAGAAAATGAAAGTGAAAGCGAGAATGAGAGAGAAAGACAGCAAGAGAGAGAAAGAGAGAAAGAGAAAGAGAAAGAGAGCGAAAAGGAGAGAGAGATATGCCAGCAGGGGAGACCCCTGAGAGCAGCAGAGCTGACAAGAGCCACAGAGCCCACAAAGTTCAAAACTGCTCTGAACAAAAGCTGCAGTCGCTGGAGAGCCAGCACGCAGAACCAGTGACAAACAAGGTACGGGAGCCCGAAACCCATTGGTGGTGGGACCTCAGAGACATTGTGGTGGGCCGGCTGCCCCGCTAATTACGCCGACACCACTGCACCAGTTACCTGAAGGGATACCGGAACACTGAACAAACAGAGCGAGAGACAGATGCCAGCGAGAACGAACCAGCACAGAAACCAAGCGAAAGAGAAGGTCCCAAGTGAGTGCAGGCCCTGGAAATGTTCCTCTGTGACAAAAGAGGCGACGGGGAGCATGGGAGTCCGAATGGGACTCAGTATGTAATAGGAGAAACTTGTCCCTGTGAAATTGGCAAAATGACAATGAACCTACTTGACGAGTTTGTGTCAAGAAGTCTGGAGTGTACAGGTGTCCTAAAAGATAAAGCTCCAGGAAAAACTCCAACAATGTCTATGTACCTCAAGGATACCGGACCACTGACGAACAGCACAAGGGCGCTATCTAGCGATCAAGATGGTAGTCCGGAATCCACAGGATAAGGCCCAAAAGAAGAAGTCTCTCACAGCCAAGGAGATGAGAAGCCAAAAAAGAAAAATGAATAACCAAGAAAATCCAGGTCCAAACAGAAAAATCCAGAAAACAAATGCAGTACAGGGCAAGGGAGAACTTGCAGTTCCTTGGGGAAGAAGAGAGGAGAATCCGAGGAGAGTAAAGCAAGGCAGACCATTGAAAGCAGGAAGAGAGCAGGCAGTCCAGGGAGAGAGCCGAGTTCAAGGGAAGCCAGATGATCAGACCAAAAGATTGAAGTGCCGAAACCAGACAAGGGCAAAGCAAAGACAGGTCAAGCAAAGCGGAGGGCAAGGACGTAAGGAAACCAGGACGACAAGCAAGAAACAACCACGTAAACCCGTTTGCCGGCAGGATGCAACAGTTAAGAAATGCTGCACGGCAGGGTTCCATTGCTCAAGTACTAGCATCTTCCAGGTTGCGTCGGCAGCCCAAACATGTGACACGCCACGTGAACAGAGTACCAGGATTTCTGGGAGGTGTAGACCTGTGCATCTTGCGTGCCGGACGCTGCCCCAATCGCCGCTGTCGAGGCAGTGTAGCAAGGCGTAACGAGGGTTAGCGGGGGGTGAGCGGCCCATGACAAAATCTGCTTGTCTAGGAGTCTACAACTTTTCCATTACATGAATCTGCATTGGGCTGTACGGCCACAAAAAATGATGATACTGTTTGTAATAACTAAAACAGGCATGATATATTGGGGTTACTATTTCACCCCATTATTGCATTATGGATTTCTACTCTCATTAACGATTAACATACAGATACTGCAAATGAGTCCAGGGCTCATGCTAAAAATAGGTCTATTGTCCATTGAAAGCAATTAGTAAAAAACTTAGCTGTGGTAGGAAAAGATGTCCTGTAGGCAATCATCCCAGACAAGCCGCGTGTGTAGTACACATTTGCGCCATTTTGTTTCATTGTTTGTAGCACAATTGACGTCACACGCACTTTGCACATGAAGTCATCCTCGCTTCATGTCAATATTAACAGAAGCAATATGTGATCGGTGTCCTTGTGGGGATACCAGTGCACAAGGAAATAAAAACTTAAAATGGCATGTTTGCGCTATATCCGTGCCGTGTGGATGAGTAGTGTAAAATCCACCCTTATCACTGATGTCTATTACTCTAGCGAACTTGACTGGTCAGTCTCTCAAAATATATGGTTGGGACCCAAGGTAGGCCGACTATTCTAATTATAAAGCTAATATAGCATTCTAAATTGTTCTGACTAAGAATATCACATGCTAAATCATGTAGAAGATCATTATTGACAAATGTTAAGGCCATGAGTACCTGTGAAATTTGAATGTAATGTATGTATCAAAAGGGTGCTCTTGACCATTGGCATTTGGCATGCTTCATATCCTTGCAATAATGACATGCATGAATCCATATCCTAAATAGGTACACAATCTTGGATCCGTCTAATATAGGTATGTCTCAGACAACTTGTTATGAGGCACAACAACATGCATATTACTTGTCAAACAATAGTCACAACCTGTGTTACAATTGTTATACGGTGAATAACGGAATTAATAAAATGTTGAGTTCACAGTGCCTCACTTTACAAAATGACATTCATCTCATGTTCGGTATTGAGGCCTTCCGTTATACACCGTAACTTGCATATACATTTAGATACCATGCTTCTCAAAAATGTATTTTAAATCTCCCCTACATTTGCCACATTTAGATTTCATGAGTCCAATAATTTTGATATCACTTTTGTGATTCATCTGGTGGCAATCTTGCAGTGGTTTGCCAATGGTAACCTAGGATCTTGGCTACTCAAGCGTCACAAATGCTCCCTAATGCGAATTCTAACCTGTCTAATGGTGCACCAATGTACAGTTTCTTGCGCACACAAATAATGGCGTAAACAACATGTGTGGTTTTACAATTAATTAAGTCACTGATATGATCATCTGTGTGCCTTATTTATAGTTTAATTCATAACAATCACTGTGTGCATACTTGCACATGCTGTCCTACATTTGTGGAAACCTTTGAAGATCCTCAGCCAGTCACTGCCACTTCTGGTATTGACGGCACAGGTGTCTTAGAATGAGGGGAAAAGTTTATTCCTAATTGTAGGCGTTCTTGTAAATACGAACTTGGGTTTCTGATCTAAATATTGAATCAGATCTGTGTCCATGCGCAGAAGGTAGCATTGTTTGGGCACTATTCTATGAATGATGTGTACATCCTTAGTGTACTGAGTGATAATGTCAATATTATTGCCCTTTTGGGAACCTTCCTTGGAAGCAGTTTGGATAATGCCTGATCTGTTCAGATTTTTGATCTGATCATATGACGTTTTAACCACCGTGGCCAAATATCCCCTTGCATGACATCTCAGTCAGTAGTTGCCATTCTTTTTCTTTTTTAAGTTTAAGGGTTTTTATTTTATTTAGTAGCAGAATAAACAATTACAATCAGAGTATATATGAGCCATCAATTACAAAAAAAAGGGGAAAGGAGTTTTATCTCAGATAGGTGATAGGAGAAAGCGAAAGAGCCATACAACTGTAGATATAATTCGCAATACAGGTAAGGTTAAGCATTTGTATTATTTAAATAATCAACAAAAAGATGCCATCTCCCAAGAGAGAGGGCGAGTTAGCGATGCACTTCTCCAGTCTGTGGACATCGCATATATAATTCCACCAACCTTTTATGGCGATTTTAGTGAAATCTTTCCAGTTTGATGAAATTCAGCATATTGCCAGATGAGTAAACGGGTCAAGAATAACAAAGGCTAACCTAATCTTACTCTCTTTGAGAGCTAGGCTACCAAGCAAGATATTAGTTACATTTAAGGGCAAAGCAATTTGAAAGATCCGGCAAAGGAAATTCCAAACTTGGTCCCAAAACATATTAACCAGGGGGCATTCAAAGAACATATGTCTAAAGGACCCAGAGGTTGAATGACATGACCAGCATAAATCATTATCTGCCAATTTAGGTAGAATCATTTCTTGGAGGTAACAAATGCTCTATGCATGAAAAGGTAAAGGGTCTGGGTTTGGTTCGCCGAAGTGGATATAATAATTGTCTTGGACCAAAACATGGAACACAGTTCTTCCCCAAAGTGAGTTCCTCAGTCCTCTTCCCATTGCAATTCAGATGACCATACATTATTGGGAGCTTTCTGACCTTATAACCTTGTAAAGGTTGGATGCTTTAATTGCATCAGGGGATTCTATTATACGCATTCTAGGAGGATCTACAAGTAATTGCTGGGAAATATTTCTACTGCTAGCATCTAAACATGCATTAGATCAATTAAAATACTGGCTCAAAGGACATGTTGGTAATAAGAATGTGTTCTTAAAATCTTCTGCGGATAGGATATTGCCATCCACAATTATTTGATCCATGAATATAATTCCTTTGCAGTCCAGACTTTGCAGACAATAGGTCTATCATTTATGGTTATAGACTCATTGCACCAAATTAAAGGGACATAGGTCCTTAGCCGGCTTGTGGATTTGTTAAAATAGAAAGTTCTTCAAGTAAGAACTAGTGAGACAGATCGTCTTTGAAAAGGCCAATTTGGATCATTGAAAAGATATATTTGTATCTTTGATATCAAATGGTGAAACAAGGCATTTTTCAACAATCAACTAAATAGGTGGGTTTATGACGTCATTGACTGGGAACCAATTTATAGCTTGTTTGAGAACAAAGGCTCTATGATAATTTTTAAAATTAGGGAAATTGACACCACCATTGACAAATTGATATCTTAGTTTGCTAGCAGCAATTATTTTCTTTTCTCAGACCCCCATAAGAAATGTATAATTATTTTATCAATAGATTTAAAAAAACTTGGTTGGTAAAGGAATGTGAAGCATTTGTAAGTAGTATAAAATCACAGGTTTTATCATCATTTTAATGGCCTCTAATGTTCCGTAACAAGGCAGGTATAAGGGGGACCATGTGGTTACAAACTCATTTAGCTTGGATTGTAGTCTTTTTAGATTAATTTGAATTATTTGAGCGAGTGAAGAGGCAATTGAAATACCTAGGTAATCTATAGAAATAGAATTCCACCTAAGACCGAAATGGACCAAATCTTCTTTAACACAATAAGCATTAAGCAGAAGCATTTTTGACTTATCCTTTTCAACTTGTACTCAGAGAGAAAAGATTAATCAAATCTACTAAGTGATGAAGTCGGATTGTCAAGGAAGATCAATATGTCATCTGCATAAGCAGCCAATTTAAATTAACATTTCCCACATGTTATGCCACCAATATATTTATTGGTCCGTACCAATTCTAATAGCGGTTCCAGGGCTGATACGAATAAAATAGGTGAAAGGGAACATCCTTGTCTGGTACCCGTACAGCAGGAAAATCTAGGAGAGAATTGGTTATCAATAAACATTGAGTTTTTTTGGTTGGAGTATAAAAGTTTAACTAACTTAATATAACCATCCCCAATGCCGTGCCATTCGGAGGCTTGAAATTAAAAATCCCATTCTTTTTCAGCATCTAGTGCAATTGCCATATGTTTTTTTTGGAATGATGATTCTTTTATATGTAATGTAAAAGGTTCATAAACAGTCTGGAATTTGCTGAAATAATTCTGCCTTTGACAAATCCTAATTGGTCAGGATTAATAAATGTATACATAAAGGATTCTATTCTATTAGGTAAAATCTTTGCAAAGATCTTACAATCAGAGCCAATGAATGAAATGTGTCTATAGTTGTTAGGCAGAAACCTGTGCAGCTCCCTTTACCCAGATTTACCTGGTAGCTGTGGCTGAGCAGTCAGACTTCCCTCAAGAAGAGTTAGGCAGTATGCAGAGTATACACAATAGGCACTCCTATACAACAATACAAGCAAACACTGACCAGAGCTTTGGTATCAAAGTATATAATTATTTATTTAAAAACACACTGTTTGAAACACCCCAGCACTCTTATCGAAAAATACTCTAAACACAGTTACTATTATAATATATACAACCCTTGTTCCTTATCAGATAAGTCTTAGTTAACACCACTTATTTGCATACAGAGGTGAGTGCTTAACTATAGATGGCACGCCAACAAGTTCATGAAGAAGGGAGGGAAAAAGACAGAATATGGGAAGGTACACCACTCTAAGCTTTAGGAACACTATTAGCAAGGGAGAAGAGCAAAAGTCACTTGTGAGCCAAAGTCCATAGACTGGGCTCACTCTTAGACAGAGCAGAGCACAAATGCGCCCAAGATCACACAGTTACCCTAGGCTTAGAAAGTCTTTCAGAGAGTTCAAAAAGAGTTTAGAGAGGCTCAGAAAAGTTTAGCAAGGGTGTACCAGGCTAACCCAGGTTCGAAAGCCGGGGGCTAAATCTACCCCGTACAGTCGGTGGCAAGGGAAGCCGGGCGGGACACGGTACCTTAAGTGGGAGGGATCAGCAGTTGTTCCTGGCAGTGGGTGCAAGTCTCGTCGTCGTCCACTTGGAGGAAAGATGAAGGTCGTTGCACTGCCAGGGAAGAAACCAGCCGCGGAGTTTTCCGGTTAAAGGTATTACCCTTTAATTTGCGGTCGTAGTAAAACGTGGTATCCCGGTTGCCGGGGTGCTTTGCATAGGCAAGGCGGCCACGAGATACATCGGGAAGGCGAAAAGATGGTGAAACTGGTTATCCCCACCAGTCAAAGGAAGAAGACTCTCCGGCGGGAGATCTCCTCTGTCGTTGGGAAAAGTAGTGAGATGGTCCAGCAGGGCTCCACCGGTGGTGTCGTCGTGGCAGGTCGGCTCAGCTTCTCCCTCGTCGGATTCTTAGGTCCTGTGGCGACTTCTGATGTTCCAGTCCCCAAAGCCCTGCTTTTATGCAGAAAACCCCCATTCACTCAGCCTAGCTGTCACTCAAACATGCTAAGAGGTGAGCCGGCCGGCTCACCACTTGGGCCAATCAGGACGGAGTGCGACTTGAGTTGCCTAGGCAACTCAGTCCAGGGTGCCTAAATCCCCTCCACCCCTCCTAAGTACCCCAGACAGGGTGGCACCACTTTGGAGGGCTTCTGTGGAGCAGCCCGCCAAAAAGTGGAACAAAGGGCTCGACTTGGGTTGGAGTCACAGAAGAGAACACAAATGCCATTTTAGAACCGAGTTTTGGCAAAAAACACCAACCGGAGAATTAATATTAATTAAATAAACCGGCGGTATGTTCGAGGCTATCGTAATTAAATAAATAGAGATAGTAGCCTCGAACAATGGGAAAATCCCATAGAGAAATATTTGCGGTTGAATATAAAAAGTAGTATCCACTGCCACCAGCCAAAACACGATCAGGGGGGACGGAGACGTGCCCCCTCGACTAACAGACCTCGGGCCAATCGAATTGCCCCAGCCAGTAACTCCACAATATGATGGTTTGTACTGGTTCTGTTCAGAATTTAAGACTAGTAAAGTCAATGGTGACTTTACAGACCCTGGGAGACAGTAGTCAGTCCCAGGGTATGGAGTCTATACTGGGGAGTCACTATGACACCCCTGTGTTACTGCACTGAGGGTGCTGTGTAACACACATCACAAAAACACATGAAGCCCTATGGAGTAAAAGACCCCATAGCCCATTAAACACATCTAGAGTCAAAGGAACACACTCAAATCATGTCCAAGAGTGAGGGTAAAAGAGTCTCACTCTTGGCAGGAGAAAAAAATAAACCCCAAAAATCCAGCAAAACTGCTGGGGGACTCACTAGGTTAGGAAATCCAGCCTAAACAGAGAATTCTCCCTAACAATAGTTCTTCGGTAATTCACCGTCTTTATTGTGTTTGGGAAATAGGATTAGAAGGGCTTCTGTAAAGGAGCCCAGTGAATTATCTGCCCTAGAAAAAAAATTTAAAAAGTGATTCTAGCTTAGGTGAGAGGGTAGAAGAGAAATGGCATAAAAGTCCATAGAAAACCCATCAGGCCAAGGGGCTTTGCCATTAAGATTCTTTATGGCCTTAGTGATTCCATGGATATGAATAGGGATGTCTAGGCTACTTAAACTAATACTAATAGGGTGGTTGTGTTTCAAGTGATCAAAAAATTCATTTAAATTTATATTATAATTAGTATGATCAGAAGTATATAGATTTTCCAAGAACTTTGTGAAGACACCCAGGATATCTGCATCAGAAATTGCAATCTTGCCAGAGTCATTTTTAATAGCAGATATCTTGCATCTTTCCTTTTTGATCTTAAGATACAAAGCCAAAGCTTTACCAGCTTTATTGGAGGATTGATATATCTTGGACTTACATTTAATCACCACACTGGGTTAGGGTTTAAGTAAAAGATCACTAGCTGTAGTATTGTATCTTTTCTCTAGAGCTCATAATTCATTATACAGTGCATCTAAATCTTTCCTGGCTTCCTTCTTTCTTTTGGCTACAAATGAGATAATATGTCCCTGTAGGGCCACTGTATAAGCATCCCAATTGCTGGCTGGAGAGGTGTCCTCTTTATTAATATGAAAGAAAGAAAACGTGAAATTCAAGAAAGGATTATTGAAAGTTGGCATCCTGAAGTAGTGAATTGTTAAATCTCCATTTGCTTATGCGATTTTTAACGCATCCCAATTCAATATTAGTAACAGGAGAATGGTCAGATATTAGAGAGCATTCAACAGTGGAGTCAAATATTGCACATGCTAAAGATTTGGTAACACAAATGTAATCAATACTTGATAGTGAGTTATGTGGGAAGGAGTGAAAGATGCATTCCAGATCAGTAGGATTGTGAGAGCATCCATGTGTCGACAACTCCTATCTCGGCTAAACATTTTGTAAATTCGGTGTGTGACTTGCTACGTCTGAATTGACATGGGGATCTTCTATCTAAAAAGGGGTCAATAACATTATTAAAATCACCACATATTATCAAATTGGGAAGGTCTGATTGTAAAATAATTGGTTTAATTTCCCTACAGAATTCGGGGTCAGGATAAGTGGGCACATATACATTGAGAATATAATTGAATACATGTGGGAGTTAATTGATAATTTAGCTAAAACCCATCTACCATTGGAATCTGTCTCTTTACGTAGGACCTGATAGTTAGTACCCTTTTTGATTGGGATAGCCACTCCATTATGGGTTACCATCTGCCTGAATCGCCATTACCTCACCTACCCAAAATTACTTTAATTTTGTGGATTGTTGTAATGATCGATGCGTTTCTTGCAAGCAAGCAATATTTAGTTTACATCTATTGATGTGAGCTATTACCCTTTGTGTTTTAATTGGGTTAAGACCTTTAACATTCCATGTCATGCATCTCAATGCCTAAGTGTGGGGAAGGGTAATAGTAATATTAACCCAAGATAAGCATTAAAAGAAAATGTCGTCCATAGTAAAATTGGCTTCCGCTTATCCAGAGATTTACAAAATCTAGAGCAAAAGTAGGGTTCCAAAAATTGATAGTGATAAAAATGGGTATAAAAAAAGAAAAAGACCAACATTGCAAAGTCTGACAAGTAGGGCGTCATCAAGTAGAAAGTTGTAACTTGATGATGACCAATATATTTCCACCCAGTGAATATGAGAGAGCAAAAATAAAAGGCTCAAAAATCAGAGTTGCAAAGCCAAATGCCATAAGGGGGGAGTGTAGGCGCATCTCACAGAGGGCAGAACAGCGAACAAAAAACTGAGAAAAGTCCACTCCAGAAGATCCTTAATATGACAGTTCCAGAGAGATATTTATTCCATGGTATTCCTTTTGAAGAAAGTGATGAGACAGAGACCGATGAAGAAGAACGGAGAATCATGCGTGACTGATGTTTTCTGTATTTATCGCTTCCATCTTTTGCAGTATTATGTATTTCTTTAAATCAAATGGGTCCTCAAAAGAAGACGTCTTACCATTAATAGTGACCTTGAAAGTGCATGGGTGAATCAGACCATATCTAGCATATAGCTGCTTGAGCGCAGGGCGATAATAGAGTAGTTATTTTCTCAGCTGTGCTGTGATTTTGGTCACATCTTGTGAAATGAAGATCCTGGGGCTATTCCAGATTAGATGGTCCATCCTTTTAGCATGTTGCAGAATCAATTGTAGTGGAACATATTCAAGGAGCAAGAAAATTATTATTCTTGGTGCATTTTTCTTATATGATTTTGTCCTTTTAGGTCCAGTCCTATGTGCCATTTGAATATGAAGGGCAAAAGGCGGTTTTAAGTTCAAAATGTTTGGAAGGGTTTTTTTATTTATTTTTTTAGAAAGAGCTACATCTTCCCCTTCCACTCCTTCTAGAAATCCAAAGACATGCAGGTTATTCCTACGATTTCTCTTCTCCAAGGATGGATTATTCCGTATGGGTAACTTTAGTAGTAACATCTACAGCTACGCTTACACTTTTTTCTACTTCTTCAATTCTGCCCTCGAAGCTCACCATATTTCATCTAATTGTTGGAGTTTAGTGTTAGCGGGTGTTAGTGGTTTCCATAAAGGGCTTGAGTGCTCTGATTTTAAGCAAGATGGTTGCCATATTGGATTCCAGAATTGTTTGCGCAGAAGGAGGGATGTCACTTTCGGGCCTTTTCAATGTGGCCACTGCTGTTTCTTTATTAGCAGAGACTATTATTTGACTTTTGTTGTGAGGGCATCTTGAGATGTAGTTGAGGGCAGTACTGGGGATCTTAACACTCCACCAGAAATGTCAACGATTATTTGTCTCCAGCACCATTACCTCTACTTCAATAGAAGATGTACAAGGCACAGAAAAGGCACATTGTGCAGCATTCGCCTCAGAAAACCGCCTCCTTAATATGATAGCACTGGGAGAGTTTATTGGATATTCACTGATCAAGTTAAATCAATTGTGCAGTAACACTCGTGGATACAGTTAATTAAGCAAGTAAATGTCACTTATTTTGAAATTTTATAGCGTCTGATGCCAGTTTTGAGGAGATATTTCCAGATAAGAAGCTGGTAAAGTCTTTGTTCAAAAATTAAAAGTACCTCAAGTGCTCAATTGATGTAGAAAAAGCTGTTATTTCTGTAACAGCCTTTATTGTGGAGAAATTCTGTTTCCAGTCAAAGTGCAGCACTGTGGGTCATTGTGCGATCCAACGTTGGTGACAGGAAATGTGGCGTTTCCAACTGCTGGGCGCCGTTGCTTCCGGCCTCGTACACTCTTCCCTCAAAACAGCGAGCCAGAGCAGTGAAAAGCATTCCCCATAATCCAGAGGACCTGGACTTCAGGACATATGAGGAGGAAAGTAATTCAAATCCCTCCAAAATTAAAATATTCATACAGGAGCTCCAATTTAAGCAGCCATTCCGTGCCACACTTTGCCACGCCCCGCTGGCATTCTTTTTCAAAGTGCACTTCCTCACTACAGTTGCGCTTTGTCTGAAAAACTCCCCTGCTGTTAGATTGTTTACTGTGGATCTCTTATGGCATCTATTAGCATAAAATGTAGAGTTAACCTCAGTTGGTTTCCGAGATGTCTCCATTGTCAATATAAAAAAGTACATCAAGAAAATCAATACTATTTTTGTCACAATGGCCTGTCAGAGTAAGACCAAATTCATCATTATTCAAATATTGCATGTATTCTTGGAACAGATGATGTGCGCCGTTCCATATTAGGATATCAATGTTATCTTCTCCAAATAAAGTTAATCAACAATCATTCTTAAGAGCATGCATTTTTTCATATTGTGCTATGAAAGGATTGGCCAGTGACGGAGCATACTTGACCCCTATAGCTACTCCCTTCATTTGCAAATAAGCTTAATCGAAGAGAAAAACATTTTTTTAAAGTGTGAATTTTCAGAAGAAAAGAGGAACATAATAAACCCAGAAATTTGGAGTACCTAACTATTGTATTGATATTCTTGTTGCTCATTCAATACTAATTTTAGTGGCAAGCGCGGGTTGCTAGTCTAATTTGCTAATATATTAAACAATGTATTCAAGAACAAAGAGCAGTAAATGATCTGGAGATATAGGAGTGTATATGGTGTGCAGCAGGTCTGGGAATGTGCAGACTATTTGTTTCTGTTAATCCTTACTTTATTTAAGCATCTAGTTTGCTATGGATTCATGGCGTTACCCGAGGGTAAAAGCAAAAACAGAGCTATAGCAGATACGGTAGGTACAGATATATGTATGTGTAATGCAGTGAACATTGTTTAAAGCAACAGGTTGATGAATTAGAAAAGGTAGTTGACTGATTGAATGTAAGACACTGATAGTGCAACAATATCCTGAAGAGCCTCTGTACACAGATTTTGGGTTCTTTCAAAGGATCAAGGTAGTTCAGTGCCTGGTTGTGTGTGCGATTGTCCAGTGGGTTCCGCACTTGGTGCAATGATCTGTGCAACCTTCAGGCCATGGGCTCAAAGATCAGTAAGACTGCTACAGGTAATCAATGAAATGCTAGAAAGATCTATGTGCTGCAATAATAGAAATTACTATTACAAACCTAGACAATACTGCTTTTATCAGCATTGGAAGGATAAAAATCAGAGTTGACGCACGGATTTGAAACTGTAACCTTTGACTAACACTCAGACCTTTGCAGCGGATTCCTTAGTCTGTTCATAAAACTTATTTTAAACTGTGGCAGAAAAGTCTGGAATTATAAATGTTATGTACTGCCTTAGTATGTACTACCTTATAATATCAAGTAGGTACTGTAAACTGCCATGTTTAAACAACTGTTTCTGGCTCGTGCAAGGCGAGGCTTTAGGCTTTACTGCCTGTAGTTATGCTCACCTGCACATCTCTCGCTTCGGACGGGTTTCCCTTTTGGTTTATGCAAACGTGTTTTAGGATCCCGCTTTCCTAGGAAAAGTGGCTTTAGTAGAAGGAAGTCATCATATTGTAAGCATGCTCGTCTGCCTCAGACCATTTGTGAACTTTTGAGGCATATAATTTTTTGACAATTTTTTTAAATTTGATTTATAGTTTGAAACCAAACTTATCATTAGAACATATTTACAATCCAAAAAACAAAAACGAAATGAGGAAACAAATCAAAACAAGAATTCAAAACAAAGTTTGAAAGATAATTCAACCATGTATAGATGATCGAAAGAGTAAACAAGCCATCTTGCCCGGGCGGGGCATTGAGCGATAGACCTCTTAAATTTCACCTCACACAGTTTCACTAAAAGCAATCACCCATTATTCCTGGAGGTTCCCCTGGAGCACTGGTCAAACTTCGAGGGCCTCTACGATTTCAAAGACTGATTTTAGAAAAGCAAGTAAGGCCAAAGTCATTGATAATTTTGTCCCTGTCATCAATGTATACCGCAATGCTTCGGCATCCCAAATTGTATAGTCCATAAGGAATTTTCCCAACCATTGGGTACGCTGGTCCCTTAAAGCTTGACAAAACACCACTAAGTGGTGAAGGGTTTCACTGTCTATACCACACAGTCTGCATTGGTCGTTTCTCTCCGCAATTGGGATCCCAACTTCTGTGACTGTTCTTGTTGGTAGAAGATTAAGTCTGAAGTGAAAAAATTGTCGCAAATAAGCACTGGAGAATTTTGTCAAGTATGTTGGTAGCCAATCTCTTGCTCTAGTTTCGGGGATGGGTCTCCCGTAGACTTTACATTTGCTCCTTGCCTCCAGTGAAGTGATCCAGTCTAGATCCAACAATTTTTTTTTCACTAGTGTTGGATTTTCCAGCAGGACTTGTATGGTAGTGTTGACACGGTCCAGGTGCAGAATACAAATCCTACTCCATTCATCTAGTAACGGCTCTTCGTGACTCTCGTAGACCTTTCTCAGTGTTGCAAGGCCACGTTCTCCTTCAGTGCTCATGCATTTCCTAAGGATGGCCAAAGACTTAGACACAGCCACATTAAGTGAATTGAGACCCAATTCTACTCTTATGGCTTGAACTGGTTTGGCATTAGGCAGGCAGACTACCTGCCTCCAAAAGAGCCCCTCGAGTTTGGGCCAGATGGTGTGATGTAATGCAAAGAGTGCTTCTGAATGGTAGTTTAAGACTGGAATTACCTTTTTTCAGTAAAATTCATTTACAGGAAGGAGTGAGAATTTGCATTACCGCCTCAGGATGACTTTTGCCTTTGCAGCTAGGTTTTGTGCCCTGCTCCACAGCATAGTTTCATGGCACGCATCCGTCTTGCTTTTACTCAGTTCTACACCGATGTATTTAAGTGGGACCACCTCCAAAATGATTTCCTTTTTCAGGATCCAGGTGTGTCGTTTGCGATTGCATCCTCCTTCCTCCCAGGGACAAAATCCTTGACTTGTCGATGTTGAATTTTAAGCCATTTGCTTTGATGCAACATTCCAAGTCATTTAGTTGGCGCTGGAGTCCGATCTGAGTTTGGTCCATCAAGATGAGGTTGTCTGCGTATAGTAGACAGTTAAGAGGGCTCCTGCAAGAGATGGTGGAAAACATCTTGTGTTTGTGAAGGCAGTGTAAATGTCAGAAATAAACATATAGAAGATAGCAGGAGCAAGTCTACATCCTTGCTTAAGCCCGTTCTCCTTTTCAATTGGGCGAGACAGGTTGCCAGTGTTGTCCAGTCTGACTGCAATAGGGGTGTTAGAGTGTAATGCGTTAATAGGTTCAAGTATGCTTGTCGGACATTCCCAGCAGACCAACTTTGATGAGAGAATACTTCTGTCCCCTCGGTCAAATGCTTGGGCAAGATCTATAGATTTGACTTCTTGCCTTCCTTTTCGCCCTTATTTTCAACTAATTATTAACAGCTTAAGGGTCGTGCCTATGCCTTTGACCAAGCCGGCCTGCCAGATGTCTCGATGGTTAGTAGAGACACTCCATTCTGTTAGATCTTTTAAAATCATTGGAGCAAATAGTTTGCCAATAACGTCCAAGCGGGCGATAGGCCTGTAGTTTGCATGATCAGACCCATCGCCCTTCTTGAAGATGGGTACAATGATGGAATGGGACCAAGAGCTGGGTATCCTCTTTGTTGCTTTGATGGAGAGAAATAGTTCCACAATAAATGAGGCCCATTCTTCCGGATCAGACTTCAACATTTTGTTGAACCAGTCGTCCTCAACTGCCTCACTCGTCTGTGGAGGTTCAGTTTCCTAGTTGCCACCTCAGGATCAAAGGATTGGGTGTGACAAATGTGGGCTTCGTACCACAAGCTGTTTATTCTACATATGAGGAAAGCCGAGTATTTTTAGGATGTTGTGATCACTGTTCTGGGTTTTCACGACCTCCATGGATTTGAGTTTTTCAAGCACGAAGTCTGAGGCGACAAAAGTTATCCAGTATCTTCTCAGCCTCCCCCTCTTCCAAGTCTGTCCAAGTGGGATATCACCTCGCAGGTGGCAATTCACCAGCCAGAAGTTACGAGCGGCCAGTTCTTCTCTCCATCTAAGTCCTCTAACTTCTTCAGACTGGCATTCAGGGGGGAGAGCTTTTATAAGCTTTCCCGAAGGCTGAAAACAGTGAATATTCATGTCGCCGCATACAATAAAGTCCAAGTTCTGCCTTTTGCCCAGTGCATCATCTCTAAGTAATAGAACCTGAGTCTGAGGCGTATATTCAGCTTCACTAAATGTATCACTTTATGTTGCCCTTCCCGATAACACTGTCCTACATGTAAGAATGCAACTAGTCTCAAAGGCTTGAATAGAGGGGCGTTTTTTTCCTGGTTTGTAACATTGTTTAAGTATGATTCCTTGGCCTGTCTGGACCTCCTCTTCCATTGCAATGTATGTGTTTTTTTGGGGTATAAGAGAATGGTGCTTGGACGGAGGGGGGGGTTCTCATTTGCGTCAAAGTCTCGTACTGTCATTGGTTTGTTTTTTCCTGCTATCTGCTTTTTTCCTAATAAATTGTTCACCAATCCACCGGAATAGTCAGTGGTTAATTTTCCACAATAAAACATAACTGGAATCTTTTATTATGTGCTGAGCTTCAGCTATATCAAACATAGTAAGCAAATAGTAAAAAAACTCATCAGGAAACCAAGCAGAATGTATGGTGTGAAAGTGGGCATGGACAGACATACAGCTTTATTTGTCCTTCCTTTTCAACATGCGTGTGCGTTTGTGGGTGTGTGTGTGTGTGTTTGGGTGTGTCCTTCCTTATCGATTTGCATGTGTGTGTGTGTGTGTTAAACTAAAAAACAAGAAACACATGGGTTAAAACCTAGTTTATTCACAAATAGATTGTTGTTGCGATAAGGAACAAGTTACTTACCTGTAACTGTTGTTCTCCAGCATGGGTCTGGCATGGATTCACATGCTCATGAATATTCCCCGTCATCAGGCTGGGAATCCTCGGTAAAGAAAAATCAGTATCAGTTTCGTTTCTGATCTGTCTTTCGTAGTAGTAACCAATCACTGATCTCTGCATCATACTGACCACAGCCAATGACTGCCCTCTCCCTAAGCCCCGCCTCTGGCAGCCATCCTCAGATTTGGTAGCACGTGAAGTGGCAGTATGACCAAGTGAAGAGCCGCAGAGGGGGAGGCGGGAGGGTTCGCATGTGAATCCATGCCAGACCCATGCTGGAGAACAACAGTTACAGGTAAGTAACTTGTTCCTTCTCCAGCATGGGGTCTGGCATGGATTCACATGCTCATGAATAAAAGAATACATAGCAATACACACATGCACAACCACGGGAGGTGGCAAGGGCTCAACATTAAGTATTATATCAAAAACTCAACATTAAGCAATTCTTACCTCCTCACCAGGCTCACCTTAGGCGAACAGGTTGCGCAGCACTGCTTGGCCGACCCTGGACTCCTCCCTAGAATTTCGTGAAGGTGTTCGTCGACCTCCACGTAGCAGCCCTGCAGATGTCCATTAAGGGCACACCAGATAGGAACGCCGTGGTAGCTGCGATCGCTCTGGTGGAATGGGCTCTCGGACGGCCAGGCAGCGGTCAGTTTGCCAACCGATGACAATACATGATACAGCCGGAGAGCCATCTGGAAATGGAGGCCTTCGAGAGAGCCTTCCCCTGATTGACCGGTCCAAAGTTCACAAAAAGTTGTGATGTCTTCCGAAAACACTTTGTGCGGTCCACGTAGAACTTCAGCGCTCTAGCCACATCCAGCGAGTGCAAAGTCCTTTCAGTCGGCGACGAAGGCGACGGGAAGAAAACAGGCAACACCAAGGGTTCATTGAGGTGGAAGTCCGATGGCACCTTGGGCATGAAAGAGGGGTGCGTCCTGAGCACTACCCTCGTGTCGTGAAAAGTCAAGTACAGGGGCTTGCAGGAAAGGGCCTGGATCTCTCCCACCCATCGTGCGGAGGTGATGGCCACAAGAAACTCTGTTTTCCACGACAAGAACTTCAACGGAGCCGAGTGCAGAGGCTCGAACGGAGGTCCCATGAGCTTGGTCAGCACCACGTTGAGCCCCCACGCCGGGGCCGGAGCCTTCACCGGCGGGAACGATCTGAACAGTCCCTTCATGAATTCTTTCACCAGACGATGAGACCACAAAGACGTCCGTCCCGTGGTTCTGGTGTATCAGGAGATCGCAGCAAGATGAATCTTGATGGACGCGTGCGCCAGTCCAGCCTTGGCCAGCGTCAGTAGATACGGCAGTACTTGGGGAGCCGTAATCCGTAGAGGGTTAATCTTCTGTGCGTGGCACCAGACAGAGAACCTCTTCCATTTGTGTCCATAGCATTTAAGAGTTGAGGACGCCCTGGCCTTTGCAAGAACCTCTCTGCAGTCGGCCGGTATGTCGTAGCCTCCAAACTCTAACGCTGCAGGAGCCAGGCCTGCAAGTTCAGCGACTTCGGGTCGTGATGGAGGATGGCGCCTCCTTCCCTGGAGAGAAGATCCGCGTCCACTGGCAGCTTGATTGACGGGGACACTGACAAGTCCAGAAGGTCCGGGAACCATATCTGCCTCGGCCACGCAGGTGCGACGAGGATCATCCTGCACCGTGACCTCTTGAGCTGGTTGATGAGCCGGATCAGCAACGGCAATGGAGGGAACGCATATAGAAACAGGCCCTCCCAGGGGAACGAGAAAGCATCGCCCATGCTCCTCGGCTGGGGAAACCTGCTGGCGAACTTCCGGCACTTGGAGTTCGGTGCCGTCGCGAACAGATCGATCTGGGGTGTGCCCCTCCGTCGGAAGAGGCGGTCCACTAGATTCTGTCGTAGTTCCCACTCGTGGCACGAGCACAGTTCTCTGCTGAGCGAGTCAGCGATGGTGTTTTTTATTCCTGCCAGATGAAACGGCACCAGAAACATCCCTTGGCCGACGGCCCAATGCCACAGATCCTGCGCCTCCTTGGACAGGGCTGGGGGATCTGGTACCGCCCTGCTTCCTGATGTAGAACATGGTGGTGGTGTTGTCGGTGAAGATCCTCACCACCTTGCCCTTGAGGGACGGAAGAAAGGACCGGAGGGCCCAAAACACTGCATGGAGCTCCAGGACGTTGATATGGAGGGACTTCTCTGTCGGAAGCCAAAGGCCTCTCGCGTGCACATTTTCGGTGTGCGCTCCCCATCCTTCCAGGGAGGCATCCGTGGTCACAGTCTTCTGGTGGCCTGGGGTCTGGAAGTCCATGCCCGTCGTCAGATGCGCGGGTGCCCCACCACCGGATCGCTCATCAGAAACTCTCGTCGAGTGTGATCCTCTCCTCAATGCTGCCCGTCGTCTGGATCCAGCACATGTCCAGGAACTCCTGCAACGGGCGCATCCGGAGCCTGCACAGGCGGATGAGATAAATGCAAGACGACATCATTCCGAGGAGGGACTTGATGGACCTCACCCTGGCCGCGTCCGCAACCAGCATCCGCTACACCTTGCCCAGGATGGCCCTCGTCCTTTCCTCCGACGGAGAGGCCAGAAGCAACACTGTCGAGCTTCGCTCCCAGAAACAGTGCGTCTTGCGCGGGCACCAGGTGGGACTTGGCGTAGTTTATGGAGAATCCCAGGTCCGTGAGTAGTTGGACGGTCCTTGCCGTGTGCTCCACGGCGAGCTCCTTTGTCTTCGCTTGGATGAGCCAGTCGTCCAGGTAGGGGTAGACGTGGATCCCCTCTAGGCGCAACCGCGCCACCACCGGTGCGAGGCACTTGGTGAACACCCTGGGTGCCGACCTCAATCCGAAGGGAAGGGCTCTGAACTGGTAGTGACGCCCTTGGACCACGAATCTGAGAAACTTTCGGTGTCCCTTTAGGATGGGGATATGGAAGTAGGCATCCTCCAAATCCAACGACGACAGGAAATCGCCCTCCTCCAGTTGACCCAGGACGTGTTGGAGGGTGACCATCCTGAACTTCTGTGCCTTGATGAATTTGTTCAGTCGTCGTAGGTCCAGGATGGGACGCCATCCTCCCGTCTTCTTCATGAGGAAGTACCTTGAGTAAACTCCGGAGCCCCAAAGCCTCTTTGGGACGAGCTCGATGGCGCCCTTCCCGAGCATCGCCCTTACCTCCAAGAGAAGTTGAGGGACGTGATGTTCCTTCATGGCCACAGGGGGAACGCGCGGGCACCTCTTTAGAAACTCGAGCGCGTGACCCTGAGCCAGGGCGTCCAGCAACCAACGGTCAGTGGAGATGGACTCCCACACGCTGACGAAGCTCGCCAGCCGGCCTCCCACCTGGGTGCTTCGGTGGGGGCCCGACCCCACGGCCGGTTCAGTCCTACTTCGATGAGGCTTTGCCGCCTTGTCCTCCTTGGCGACGACAGCGGGGTCCGCCCGACTTGCCTCGTCCCCTGTAGGCTTCCTGTGACGACGAATGGGCCGCTTGACAATAGGTGGAAAATCCACCGCTGGAACCTTTGGAGGCACCCCGTTTGCCTCCGCCGCTCCGAAAGGGCGGCCGTCGTTGCTGAGAACACCAAGAGCCCGGCCCGTCTCCGTGTCCGCCTTGATGGCTTGTAGGGAATCGTCCACTGTTTTCCCAAACAGGTTGCTCCCGTCGAACGGCATGTCCAAGACTCTGGTCTGCACGTCCTGACGGAAGTCAGTAGCCTTGAGCCATCCACGCCGCCTAAGGCACACGCCGTTGCCCAACTGGCGAAATCCAGTGTCCGCGATGTCCATCGCTATCGTAATGGAGTGGTCCGACGCCACTTCTTCCTGCAAGATCTCTAGGGCCTCCGCCCTCTTGTCGTCTGGTAGGAAGTCCAGCAGGGGGGCGAGTTTGTACCACAACTCCCTGTCGTAACGGGCTACGATAGCCAAGGCGTTGGCAGCCTCAATAGTCGTCGCTGCCGATGAGATGACTCTGCGTCCCATCGTGTCCAATTTCTTTCCCTTGACGTCCGGCGGGGAGGTTGACGTAGAGGCCGCGCCCCCCCCCGCTTTCTTCCTGGCCGCCGCGGAGACGACCGAGTCCGGGGTCGGCTGTGCCCGAAGGCACAAGGGGGCCGGGACCCGGTACTTCTTCTCGTACCGATCCCTTCTAGCCGGCGTTGTGGATGGGTTCTTGAGGAGGGCGAGACCCTCATCCCAGATATCGTCCAGTAGAGGTACAGCGAGGACCATCTTCCTCTTGGTCTTGTGCCGTTGATAAAGGAAAACTTCCTTCTTCTCTTCTGGGCAGAGCTGGAAAAGCTCGGAGGCCCTCGCGATCATGGCGTGAAACGATCCAATCTCGTCGGGCGGGGAAGCCTGGGTAGGAGGTGACGACGGGAGAACCTAGTCGTAAACCTCATCATCAATACCCGTCGCGGCCGTGTCAGTCCCCGTATCATCCCCACGTGTGGTGGACGGGGAGGAGGGCTGAGCAGGGCGCGAAGGTTGAAAAGGAGGTGGAGGATGAATCCTTCTCTTAAGAGGAGGGCTCCCAGAAGGGCCTGGCTCCGGGTCCCCCGTCGGGAGCGGTTCCTCCGTTGGTGGTAACGGCAGTCTCGTCCTTATCTCCGAGCATAAGGACTGTATAGCCAACAAAATGGCCGTCGAGTTGTCTTGCGGCACTGGTTGAGGGGGTTCCGACGGGCGATCAGGAGCCCCGTCGGCACCCTCGACGTTCTCGTCGTCTCCCACATCGGGATCCCTCCCGACAGGATGGTCTTCTTCCACGCCAGAGCCGTGGCCTAAGACTTCGAATAGCTCCTCCTCAGAGGTTGAATCGACGACGACCTCCTGTCCCCCCTTTTTCTTCTCCGTCTGAGGTTTCACGGGGGTCCTGTCGATGGGCATGAAAGAGGACTCCCTCCGTGGTGGCAGGGAGATTCTGGGCCCTGAGGTCGCCACCACTGGTGTAGCCTCCACAGGCTGAGCCAGGGCCGCCGCGACTGTCTCGATAGAGGCCTTGGCCGGATGGCTCAAGGCTTTCACCACCTTAGGTGCGCTCACCGCCTTCTCCTTGGGGGGAGTGTCACCACCTCGCTCCCCCTCCGATGGGGCCTTCGAGCACGACCGGGGTCTCTCCAGGAGCTTCGCCGGGTGCTCGGCCTTCCTCTTACCCGAGCCAGAGCATTGGCTCGTGGTTGTTGTCGCCGGGGAGGATGCGCCCTGCCTGGCGCCCATAGAGCCCGACCGTTCAGCGCTCCCGGTGCCAGCGGACTCGCGGTGCTTGGCCTTCTGTTGGACCCCCGTCGCCGGGGCGCCCTCAAAAGGTCTGACGAGAAATTGGCGAGACGCTGATGGCGGTCCTTCATGGTCCGCTCCGACATATTGCCGCAAAACGCACAGTCCTTCTCCACGTGCGTCTTGTCTTCATGCAGGCAGTAAAGGCAAAGGGAGTGTTTGTCCTCCTTAAAGACATTCTGAAGCTGGCATCCAGGGCAGACCCTGAACAGCTTTCAGGGCGTCGAGCTTCCCTTCTCCTGGGCCATGCTCGAGAAGGGCCTGAGAAACTTCTGGAGTCCTCCAAAAGCGTGGCTCGATGAAATCTTCACCCTTGAGGGGTGTAGAAGAATCCGACACGGGTCCCCGTTGATCGGATAAAGAAACGGTGGAGCTTGAGGCTCTTTTGACCGAAAAAGAGAAAGTTTTCCTAAGAAAAAGCGCGAAAAAAGCACTAACGCTCGAGAGCAATAGCACGAGGATCCCAACACTTGAACGTGCGGTAAAAATCTGAAGATGGCTGCCAGAGGCGGGGCTTAGGGAGAGGGCAGTCATTGGCTGTGGTCAGTATGACGCAGATATCAGCGATTGGTTACTACTACGAAAGACAGATCAGAAACGAAATTGATACTGATTTTTCTTTACCGAGGATTCCCAGCCTGACGACGGGGAATATTCATGAGCATGTGAATCCATGCCAGACCCCATGCTGGAGAAACACCTGTTGGGTCTAGGGGGTTAATCTACATAATAATTGGAAATGAAAATCTTGGAATGATCTAAGCAAAGAGGGTCCGGATGGGTCAAGCAGTGAAGTGCAAAGATTCTTTAGATCCCGCTCAAGTTCTCTAAGCTCAACAGGTTGGCTTGGACATATCATTCATGCTTTTTAGCCAGTTGTCTTGAGGGACAAATCTCAGTGCTTGGTATTTGTGGGTCAGCCAGAAAGAGACTGCCTGGTCCAATTCTTCCTGGTATGGTGTTTATTTAAAAATGTATTTTTATTGAGTTTTTTGATTGACATCAATCATAGGCAACATGTGATTAGTCAATTAAGTCAGCGGGTCACAACATTTTATTTTTTAAAACATCTAGTCCATATACATTCTGTGGAACCTTGCTTTGTTTCTCTGTTCCCTTCCCTTGAAGCTCCCCCCTACCCCCCAACCCCGTCCCCCAAACATTTCACCACTGGCTCTTTTGTGTCACAAATTATATAAATATATATATACATTTTTAAGAGGACTTTTATAACCTCTCAACTGGTTGCATAGCTTTTGGCGCAAAGGCTTTCTCAAAGTCATTTTAGGGTTGATCATAGTCTTCAATGTCAGGCAAGGACTGTGTGTTTTGATTCAGTGTTCATATTTCACACAGAATTCCGCCCATGCCATTTCAACGGAGCCCCTTTCCCCATGAATGGCAGCTGTTAGGCAGTCCATGCGGTATAGGTTCCGCACTACATTGATCCACTCAGTTTTTATCGGGAGAATCTTCCTTTTCCAGAATGTGGCTAGGCATTCTCAGGCAGCTAGAACCAGCCCATGAGCCATCTTTGGTATTTTTACAAGTTAGTCTTCCTGTTCCTCTAGACCGGACATTATTAGCAATGGTGTTTTCTGTCTCGTTTCCCCTTCTACATCTCTGATCCAGCCGAGGACTTCATCCCAGTATGACTGGACGGCTGCACAGCTCCACCACATGTGCCAGTAATTGGCTTTTGTTCCACATTCATGCCAACAGAAGGGACTCACTCCTTGGTACATCTTGGCTAATCTGACAGGGTCATACTGCCGTCTGTAGAGAGGTTTGATGCTGTGTAGTTTGTATTGGCAAGCTATGGATGTTTGCGCAGTTCTTCTGCAAATCTTGAGCCAGGCTTGTGGAGACAGCTCCCTCCCCAGGTCAACCTCTCATTTTTCTTTTAGTTTCCTGGAGGGGGCGTGGTTTGTGTCTCTCAGGGCTCTGTACAGTGTGCCTATTAACCCTCTGGGGCCTGTAGTCATGTTCAGTATTTTGTCAAAGGGGTGAGCTCTCTCTGTAATTTATCTTTCCAGACATCTCTGGTCATAATTCCCTTCAGTTTCAGGTATAGAAAAACCAGAAGTGGTCCGACGCCAAGGGCCTCTTTGAGTTCTTGGATTGTAATGTATGTCTCCCCTTTCCATCTTTTGCCAGCCCTCTCCAGTCCGGCTTCAAACCACACCTGAAACTTCTCTGTGTGTAACCCATATGTGTCCTAGTGGGGATGGCCACGTTGTAACCCCCTCCATAACCACTCTCGGCCGCCATATATCCCACAGGATACCTAAGATGGAGTGTGTTCTTATTCTTTTGAGTAACTTTGATCTGGTTACCCATATCCATTCACCTACCGCTGCAGGATGAAGATGTTTGTTATCAAGATCTACCCATTGCAGGTCCTTCTGCTGTTTGAGGTGAGGGACTAGAATGCTCAGTTGTGTGGCCTCGTATTATAAGCGTATGACTGGAAGACCCACACCCAGTCATTTCTTGCCCTGCCACAGAAACCACAGCAGGGAGGCTTTGGTTTTCACAAAGTACTCATCGGGTATACGTATGGGTAGCATCTGGAATAAATAGAGGATTTTCAATAGGATCACCATTTTAAATGCCATTGAGGCGACCTAGCCATGATATTGTGAGCTGGTTCCATCTCGTGAGATCGTTTCCTATCATTGTCATGAGAGGGGTGACATTTGCATCGTATAGTTCCCCAAGTTCTCTAGTAACTTCAATACCCAGGTATCACAATGTTCCCAGACTTATTTTCATGCCCAGGGGTGTAAACCGTGCCAAATCCTCGTCTTTGCTTTTGTCTAGGGGGAGGAGGACCGATTTTCCAAGGTTTATTTTGAGTCCAGCTAGTCTTCCATATGCTTCAATTATCTCAATTGCCGCATGTATCGATGTTAGGGGATTAGTCACATGTAACAGCATGTAATCTGCATAGAGCCCACGATTGTACATTCTCCCTCCAACTGTAATACCTTCTACCCTCTGGCCTATTTGTTCTAGTGAGAGAACGAAAAGCAGTGCAGATAGTAGGCATCCATGTCTAGTTCCTCTTCCCAGGTTAAACCATCTTGAATAGCCCCCATTGACTGCTACACTGGTTTTTCGGGGAAGAGTATAATGCCTTAATTCCCTGATGGAGTTTTGGACCTAGTCCAACCTATAGGAGGACCCGTCTAAAAATTCCCATGCTACCCTATCAAATGCTTTTTCTGCGTCTATGGAGCGGAGACCCCCTGCATTTCCTGTGCTTCATTTAGAAGGTGGAGTGTTTTCTCATCGTATCTGTGCCCTGGCATCCTAATCCTACCTGGTCAGAGTGTGCTGGTATGGTGTTTTAATGTTCCAGTTCAATCTTAAGGGACAGTAGTGTGGGGTAACGTGTCCTTCTCAATAATATGCAATATTGTACTTTTTCTGGGATATCATGCCCTTCCAAAAAATAAGTGATAAGCAGTTTTATACCTTTACTGTGGCCCAGTATTTCAAGCTCCTAAGAACTCCTCTCAGTTTTAGCCACAGTAGGTGAGATCCTCCACAGATTCAGGGCTTCTATGACTTTTCTTCTGAGTATCAACACATGCATCTGGTGGTTCTTCTGCTCTACTGTCATCTGGGTCGCTCTTTCCCTTCTGGATGCCGACTCCTGAAAAGATTATTTTCCTTGTTCACCTGTATTATTGGATTCACCAGCTTCTACAGATGTCTGTACTCTAGCTTCTGCCATAGCTTTACATCAGCCCTACCTGATCATTCCAATTGTATTCTACTGCCTGATTTGTCAAATCCTGCTCGTGTTTGAGAGGGGCTTCCACACTGGTGAATTGCTAATGTGCTCACCTTCTGCAGATCATTGGCTTGCTGATCTAATATGTAACCCAATAGCTATCTTAATATCAGGCAGAAGAATCCATCTTTGAGCTAGCACTATATCAGTGTTTAGTCTTGGCTCCCCTATGGCATGTCCACTTCTGCAGTATCTGTTCTCTGGGTTATATTCCCCAGACACTACTTGTGGTAGGAATCTGACATTTTTGCAGGGCTCCTGCTTAGGATCGATATGTGGCAGTTATTCCTCTTTCGGGTTTGTGCACACCACCCTGGGTACCATTTTTATATGAGGCATTTGTTAATGCCCATTCCCTGTGGATATATGTATGTGTCAGAGAGCAGTCACATTCATACTTCAAGAAAAGCAAGGGCAATTGACCCCTTATGGTGGAGGTAGCCTTGGCACCCACTATTCAGTCCCAAAACAATGACTGGGAAATTAAACACTTTCCTGCTCAGGGAACAATGTTTCAGAAGTCCCCGACCTCTAGGCGAGGGTGCAAATAGTGCCAGAAAGATTAAACTGAAAGGTTTGCAGGACACATGTGGTTTACGGGACTGTCATTCCACTGTTGCACAGTCTGACTGAACCGAAAGAAACATACATGCATCTCTTGCACAAAGATTAAAACAAGTGTGCATGGTTCTTTCACTTTAAGAGTTGCAATGTTTCAATTTTACATGCTATGAAAGATAAACCCTTCTCCAATCATAACAGAAGGCTTCCTGGTTAGAATTACTCATGCAGTGGTTGAAGAGGGACCCAAAGAGAAGCAGGTTCTGAAAACAAGGCTGCATGATGACAAAGAGGGGAACACACATATCCACGCCTAGTCTAGAGTACTAAATGGTATCTGGCTTTCATAGAACCTCAGGCCAACTCGCTTGCCAACCAAATGACCCTGAGCACACAGCACAACCAGAGTAGCAGCCCAGGCCACTTAGCACTGTGCTATTATTGACCCAAAGCACAACACACATAAAGAAGAGATTATGCTTTAAAAAGGCACCCAAACCTAGATTCCCTTGGTCCTGGAGACCCCATGGTAGGGATGGCGGAGGCCAGGTGCGTGGTAAGGAGGTAGAAGCATGTAGTATAGAGGAGTGAGAAATTGGCTAAAGAAAGTTTTCTGGAGCAGGTGGAGCTACTGGTTTGTCAGAGGGAAATTGTTTGGGAGCAGGGACAAATGCGTACCATCTCAGAGAGCAAAAGGAAAAGGTTTCATCTGGCGGGAAGAGGAGAGGAATATTGTGCAGGAGAGGAAACCTATCTAATAGGCAAAGGGGTGGAGTATGCTGTGCTGTATGAAGTAAAGGAGGGAGACGCCATCTAACGAAAAGACAGATGGAGAAGTCATTTTAGTGAGGAGAGAAGCAATGGACACTGAACTGAAGATTTGTCTTGTGGAGCAGGAGGAGAGAGGATCTAGCAGGGGGGATTTGGCATGGTGTGGAGAAAGGGGATGACCTGAAGGCAGGGGAGGATTACAGTGAGAAAGATACCCTCAGAGGAGAGAGAGAGATGTTGGCAGGAGGAAGCAAAGGGATAACATCAGTAGGCTTAAGGAAGATCTGAATCGCTAGTGAGTGAGAGGGAGAGATAGAGCAGGGCGATCTTGGGATAGGGAGAGAACAAGCGACCACCCAGTTAGATAGTGAGGTTAGGATTGTTCCAGAGGACCACACTGGTTCTGGGAGAAGTACTGAGGTAGGTGGAGGAATGAGCTGGCACACCTATGCCAGGGAGTTTAAGGATGGCCCAGGAGTAGAGAGTGTGGAGAAGGGCCCAGGAAGAACACAGAAAGAGGCATGGGTAGTGTAAAGACTGGAGCGGGGGGTCTGTCCTGCTTTCTATATGGCAGAGGAGAGGCACAGAAGACCCCAGCCAAGATTCTCTATTATTGGTAACGTAGTCGAGCAATCAAGGCCTAGCTTCTCAGGAGATGCTGCAGGCTGGTTCTTAAGTACAGTGTAGTCCCCAAGCCCCACAAAGGAATGTGCACACACTGTATTAGTTAAAACAGTCTTTATATAATTAATATTCAAGGTTATGTATACTATCACAATAAATCACTTTGTGCTCAGCAGATCTATATTTTTTTAAAATCTATAATGGCAAATATATACAGTTCTAAAGTGGTACCACAATTATTATCAGATCTCATTAAAGTGTATCAACTATACTCTGGTAAAATGTCACACAGATCACTTAAGGTCAAAGAACAATAGACATAGGAGGAAAGCAGTTGGTTAGAACAATTGGCAGAATACTGGCCCCTACCACTGGACATAGTTCTGTGTGGAGATTCCCCCCCCCCCGGCCTGGGCAACCTGTAAATAAAGATACCTCACAAGCCCAGTCCATATATTATTCTAGAAGTCTTATTTCCTTCTAAAATAGTTCTACAACCCCAGTTCACCTTAAATAGTAGAGTGCGTCGATGGATCCTTCTTGAGCAGCTCCATTTAAGGCAGGAGCCACGGATCTTCGAGATCCCACGAAGAAAAAGGTTTGAACGACTACAGTGTCGATCCAGAAAAACAGACACCCCTTGATCATGGGGAAATGTGCTATGTTGGCCCAAGACCAACCATCTCATGCTATTAGTGTTAGTAATACATAATCATAAGCTTGACCGAAGTGCGGCCATTTTAAGGTGACAGAAATCACCATCTTGTTTTCTCTACCGTTTGCTTATTGCTTTCTGTTCTAAATGCTTTGCTGACATGATATTCTGCTTTACCAGCGTGCAGTGCAAGGCCAAGGGAAATATGCTGAAACATAACGTAGCAACCCTCATAGAAATACCCGGTCTCCTCCCGCGCGCTATCCTTGAAAGAGGGCAGCAAGGCATCTTAATCAGCCCGCAGGTGCCAGTGTGTCTCGAAAACACAGTGAAAAAACTCGGAACGAGCATTAAATTGCTTGAATTATGCTCTTCTTTGCGGCCCCCCTTCTCGAGCCCTGTAGAGTCCTGGAGAGCGAGCTGACCCCCAGGACCCAAATAGAAACTAGGAGATAGGAAGGCCTGGAATGTGGCCCCCCCCCACATGCAGCTTGTTAGCGAGAACAGAAGCATTCTGTTCTTTTCAACAAAGACTTATGTCTGCAGCCTTACAAAATTGCAAACTGTTGCTAAAACAAATGTTTGAGGTGTCATACTCGTCACGATTGTCAATCATCGTGCCCAGTTGAAAGGAGATGTGCAAGGGGCGGTTTTTGATGTGACACTACTGATTGTAAGATGTTAGTTTTGTAATCATGTAACTGATGTATGTCTCTCGCTCTCTTGCGTCTCCCGAGGTCTGTTACACACACGTCGCGGGGCGTGAGACCAGTGGCCAACACTATTTACTTTGCAATAAACCATAGCTTTTGGGAATACAACCTCGTGTCTGCCGTATCAGTTCGTGTGTGGTGACAGTGCCTTTTTTCCACATTCGAGGGTCCCTCAGGGACTCCTTCAACAGTGAGGTGGCAGCTTCGTTCCTAGCAGTGCTTGTCGACGACAGAGCTTTGGCGTCCCGCAAGGAAGAGGCGTGCGGGGCACCTCTGGGATGATAGTTCAGGACCGCAAAGAGATTGTGAAGAACTGTGGCCCAGCAAGGGCGTGGAGTCGTCCGGCGTCTCTATGGTCGTCAGGTGGCGGGAAACCCACCGGCGGATCCTCCTCGGTGCGTTGGCTGCCTCAACTTTCTCCGGCAGGACAAAAGCGGTCAACGTGCAGGCGAGATGGTCCTTGGACCAAATGCTACTTAGGCAAAGGGAGCACGGCGGCTCTGGTCGGCGACAGTGATGAACAACAGTGTCCGGGCACTTCTCCTTGAGATTCCGTGGTGGTCCCCCGTCTCTGGTCGGTAGCCTGTCGCAGGTCTGTCTACCAGGGAGCTTTGGAAAGGATCAGCTGGTGCCCAATGGTCCCTCATAGCTCGGGAAGAGGGCGCCTAACCAGGTCCTCTCTGGGTCAATCCTTGGAGACACAACAGCTTTCAGATCGACGAAGTAGAGCAGCAGCAAGACTTCTCTTCCAGCACGGCTTCAAGGTTAAGCTTCAGTTTTACTCCAGTTACTCTTCGTAGTGGCTTCTGAACACAAATTCTAGCAGTGAGAGGCCCCCAGATATACTAGTTGATCTCCCATTCATTCTGCTGGGTCACACTCAGGCAACCAATCAGTCAGAAGGGCATTCATGCAGGCAGGCAGCCAATAAGGTGCATAGTGCATTCAGGCCATTCACTTCTCTCCAGACACTCGAAACAAGTTATGTGTATTGGGACAAGTACCCAGCCATTCAACACGCCACACTGCATTCATATCAGTCATTGTGTCAAACACCAGAAACCAGACATACACAACAAGAAGTGCATATTGGTCACACACTCCATTCACCCAGGTCCCACCCACAAGGTGTACCCACAACATACAGTCACTGGGAAGGCTCCAGCCAGTCTGGACTTCACAACAACACCATATATGGAACTTCCACCCAACAGCCAGTCAGGGGGAAGGGACAGAGTCAAGGCTTCCCAGGAATTTGGGGAAAACAAGGTAACAGGCGATAGAAAGCAAGAGGCCACAGGGGCCATCTTGTTTCCTATCAGGAATCAACTGATTCCAATGGCAGCGTCTGGTATCCCAAAATGGAGGATACTCAGAGCACCTGTCAAATTCAGCATGGAGCTGCCACCAGCCCATACCCTGCTCTGTGGGCCACACACAGCTGCCCAAAAACATACAATAGGGGCACAGGGTTGTACCCCCACCCATGGGTGCCATAAGGGTATCCTATGGGTCTGTACACCGAACCAAAAGAGAGCTACACCGCCAGGAGTCCCACATGAACTCCTGCGTGGAAAATACAACAGAACACACAATAAAAAGCAGTAAAGGACAAGGATACGGAGGCCCTGTCCCTCCGATGCATTTCCAGAATCACAAGTAGGAAGTGAGAATAGAGCACACTTCTCTGTCAAAGCCCACATCAGTGCATCAGTTCCACTCAAAAGCAAAATGACCTGGGGCCCAGCGTAGCAAGAAGCCATTGCCAGCCCACAAGGAAAGTGCCCAAAGAAACTTGTATGCAGCAAGCATGAGGACTCCAAAAGCATCCAGATGCCCCAGAGCCATGACTGCATGGCTGGAGAAAAGCTATACCCGGAGTGAAAGGTCGGATGATCGAACCACGCCACCAGCTTGACGCTGGAAGGAGCAACATTCCTCCTCCTTGAAGAGGGAACCTCTGGAGTTGCACCTTTATCTTTTGTTAGGATTTGGAGGAACTTGGTGAATATTTTGTATTGCACTGGTCACCTGGCTTGGATTCTTTTCAATTGTTTTCTGGAGCTTAGTGAGACTGAATATTTCTTTGATGGACCTCTTAGGGCAAAAGGGGCAGATCCTACTCTGTTAACCTATTGTTCGAGAGATAGACTGGCCCCTTGCCTCAATGAAACCCAGACACTTCGAGGCCACATAATTCTGACACTTGGGTTACTGAGTAATCACCATCCTTACCCATTCTTCATAAGTCCTTAACCCAAGTATAAAAACATTCTTTAAACTACAGTTTGTGTCTGACTCTCAATTTTGAGAACACAGTGACAGGGTGACCTTCACTGGTCTGTCACAGAGACTGTGTCTAGCATGCAGGGTCTGTCTGGGTTAATGCTTGTGCCACAGTGCTTTCCACAAATCAGTCACATGAGGGGATCGGACTTCGTCCTCCAGAGTTTGAGACTAGAATAACAAATTAACTCCACAGGCTCACATACCATAAGTATTATATATGTCCACTGGGTTGGTATTTCTTTATCATGCTTCAGTTTGCATGTAAGAGCTAGGGACTAAGTATTGCGTAATTGTGACTTGACTGTCTTAAGCTCTGAGGCCACATCACGTAGTGTAAGGGCACCCGAGGGCTTTGAAGAAATTCTTTACTCCCCCAAAAACCCCTGCACTACCATGGCTCTAGCCATAATGCAGGCTACCTTTTATGGGCTGCAGAGTTCCTTTCTGGCATAGGTATAGTGCCAGGATTGGACTTTTACAATGTGGTTAGCTAGGAATATATTCATAATGAAAAAGTAGATCTATAAGCAGCAGAATAAGAGTCGATGGTGGTGCTGCCATCAAGGGTCTAGGCAGATAATACAGGAGGACATTCTGATTGCAGTGCAAAGCAACATTTAAATTTACCATCAATTCTTCCCGACAGAACCATAACTCAGTCACTGGCATGCAATGCTCGTGGCACCACATATAAACAGCACACATTACCTGCATGTACCCACAGTTCTTGCAGCAAATTACTAACAAAAAGTGCTAATGAAAACCAATAGTAGCCAAACCTGTTAGAGCCAGTACTGTGTATCCATTTTTTTTGTGTTGGATTATGTGGATTTGCGCTCCAATCATAATGTTCCTTTATCAAATGTTCTGGGTTCAATTTCAAATGTTAAATTGAAGAGGATCTTAACCAACAGCTCAATTCAAGCAAAAGGTTTTTTCACTGAAGATTGTTTTTTTTTTTTTTAATGATAAACCTCATACCTAAAGTCCAAAGGACCATACCCAGTGGGAACTTTCCTGGGACACAGCCTTAGTCCATCTCCGGGTACACTAAAAAATAAATAAAAATAAAAAAATGGCCACTGGCTATGGACACTTTGTCAAGGCACAACCTTCAGCAATGTCCCAGGCCCCCATAAGCCACAGAAAGCAGCCACTGCAGATTTGCGCGTCACGAGAAACCCTGCCAATCCATGGTTCTGATTCTAATAGGTGTGAGAAAACTGAAGGCACTCTCACAACTACTCCAAGGGGATCTTTTGTTCAGGTGGCCAGGGAAGGGCCATCACTTTTGGATCCCGACCCTGGAGATGAACTAGCTATGGAGGATTACCGGAGTGTAGGGTCCTTGATGATTGGGGAGAGGGTGCCAGAGGGTGAGACATGGTATACCTAAGAATGACTCACCCTACCGGCTCTCAGCCTTTGTAGGATGTTGCTGTCCATATCCTAATTTTCCCCCAGAAATGACACAAAGTACTGAGAAAAGAAGATGCCCCAGAGTAACACAGACTAACCTATAGTAAACACTGCTATACTACTGGGACGAAGAAGAGGGATCCTGAAGACTACAGGGCTGAAGGTCAGGCATGTCCCAGTAATTGGCCTAACTGGAATCAGGCAAAGGAGGCGAGTGAATCGCGCCTGAAACCCCTTGATGGGGCTCAGGTGTATAAAAGGTGGAGTACCAGAGAACTTCGAGAGAGAGCATCAAGAGAAAGGTCAGCCCAACCTGCAAGAAGCCAAAAGGAGAATGGAATGCTGAGATGCTGAAGGAATGCGCGGGGAAGCAGAGTAGAACTTTGTGGCAGGGAGCTGTGTCTCCAGGGAGCCAGTGAAGGTGGGAGAAGGGAACCGTGGAGAGTGTTGGTCACTTCGCTGTGGCCAAAAAATGCTAGTTTCCCTAAATGGAAGAAATCATCACAACGAGAAAGCTAAAGAAAAGAACGCCACGATGAGTTAGCCTCAGAATGTGAGAAAATCAATGCGCATATTAAAGTTGCTGAGTTACATTGTATCGGAGTGGTAGTGTGTGATCGGCACATTCTTAAAAGCCTCAGATCAAACCAGAATGACGAAACGAAATGAATGCAATGTTAGAAATTGATTTTGTAGAAACAATATATCAAAGTGGTCATGTCTGAAGGAATTATACGTGTTCAAATGTCTCTGATCAATCAAGGATACTAAGAAAGTAATATGAACTGTTAATGCTGTGAAAACGAGAATGAATGCTGTGAACAAGCAGCTGAGGGGAGCCAGAGAAGTGTAATCAAAATGCCGAACGAGCGAAAGTAAGCTGAACAAGTGGCAGTAAAGACTGTAAATGAAAGCTAATAAAAAGTAAATTGGAAAAGAGCCAAGTAAGGACCAAGAAAGAGAAATCACTAATCTATGAACCTTTTGGTCATGAACTGCCAAACCAATATAAGTCCAGGTGGCAGAAAGCTGGAGCAAGGGTAACAGGTTGTGTGACCTGCAATGGGTGAGCCGTGCGGCATGTCAACTGTGCCTAGACCAGGAAGCCCTAACAAATCCAGGAGAACTGTGAACACAAACCTGAAACAAGATAAAGCTGAACATTGGAACACTGTTTGCAAATCAGTGCTTGAAGCTTGGGGAAGGGAACCCTGAGCTTCTTTTGAACTTTGTATACAGAGACAAAGTGTGCTTGAAACTTGGGGAAGAGAAACCCAAGTCCTGATGGAACATTTGAAACCCATAATTGTTGGAACTAGATCCGGAACTTGAGGAAGGGAGCTGGAGGCTGCTCCAGACTGTGTTCAACATTATCGAGTCCGAATAACTCTACACTACATTTTTGTATTAGATGTAAGGGCAAGCAGACGTTTTGACAGACAGACTTTTGATGTGGACTTACGGACATAGACTTTCTTTAGGTAGGGAAATCCCCACCACAGCTATAGAGCATGTTGGGCATTACACCCATCCCGAAACTTAATAAAGATTCTATTGTTGAATTCACAATCTGTTGACTGTGTCATCTCTTGATACCATGCCTGTCTCAGATAGGCCATTGACCGGTCCAGCACCCATATAGTTACTTCATGCTACTTCACTTAGCAACATCGTCATTGTGTTCAATTACATATCACGTCTTTGCACAGTCACATTTGAATTATCACCTTCCTTACTCTCTCATGCCAAGCCTGCATGCAAGATTGCTAGTCTATATCCAGTACTGGATGGTGCAATGAGGAACCCAGCCACACCCTTGAGGTGCGTGCGTGTGTGTGTGTGTGTGTGAGCAACTGGGGGGCCTGGTGCCACCACCCCCTGTCAGTGTCATTGGGAAGTGTGGGTGTTGCAAGTAGTAGAGCAATGAGCTGAAGAGCAGAGTAGATACCAGGGGTGTAGGAGAGGCTGGAGGTTTGGAATAGGTACAGGAAGAGAAACCAACCGCGACAGACCAGATAATACAAGAGAGACAAGGAGAGAGATTTTTGTTTTTAAACCTTGCCAAGTGTAGTTTTTAACAAGTAGTGGCTCTGGAAGCTTCAATCCTTTGGTCTGTTCATTGGCCAATACTTTGAATAGTCTCTTCCTCAGGGATTTGTATCTGCACCAAATTATGAGAGCACAAATGTCCCCAAAAACTCGTTTGTGGGTTGCAAAAACCAACTCCTCTTATTCAAGGTTTAAAAACAAAAATCTCTCTCCTTGTCTCTTTTATTTTTTGGTCTGTCACGGTTAGTTTCTCTTGAAGCTTGCTCTCAATTTTCTACTTGCGTTGGTGTCTGCCTTTCCTGCCAGAGCGAATGTTACGTTGCAAGAAGTTCTTGGCTCATTTTGTAATTGAGCGGTTGTTAACAACTGACACCCAACGCTGTTGAACTGCTGTGTGTGTTGTTCTTACCTGATCTTTGGTAGACCGTGAATGGAGATGCATGTGCAACCTCCTCTGGCTGTCATTATTTGTTGGATTTCGTGGTGCCGTACCCTTGGCATTTACTTGTACTGGTACATGCATGCCAGAATAACCTGTGACATGGGATGTGGAATGCAAGTTGGATGATACCTACAATTCAGCACATGCCTCTGTACTAGTGAAAATAGTTACATAAAACACCTCTCAACTTTCTCCACATTGACTTCTCATATATGGAGATTTGTTCAAGTTTAGACCTTTTAATTCCTTAAATTATATTCATTTGATTTGTTGATACTTGTTCCAACTCTTCCCATATTGATACCTTGTATATGGAGATGTGTTGAAGTTCTGTCTTTCTCTTCCTCCTTTAATATCTACTAAATTATGGCAACACTTGCTCCAACATTCCCCGTACTGACATTTCACATATGAGGACTTCGGTAATTGTCTTTGTTCTCAACTTGTTGGTATTAAAATTAAGTCTGTACAGCTTCATTCACTGTCCGGAATACCTTGGGGCCCCCTCAACTTCCTTGGGCGGACTCATCGGTATCTGGCACTGCCTCTGACCGGCATCACGTTGTTTCCATGACACATTCATCCCGGGATGGCGTCTTCCGTAATGCAGACTACCTTTCAGCTCTTCTGTGTAGTTTGCGTTCATCTGCCGGTAAGCCTACGTCTCAATGCATTACTGCGTTGCAGTTAGCTTGCTTGCGGTGACCATTGCCTCCACACAGCAATTTGGGAATGCTGGTTCCCTGTAGCACGACCCGTTCTCGCGCGTCTGGCCCCCTCCGGTGGCTTTGCTTCCTTCTGCCTCCATTCGGCTTCTCTCCCCACGGTGAACGTGGACATCCATTTAAATGTCCCGCATAGTTGAGCCTCTGCATAACTAGTCTGCACATTCAATTTAGTAGTTCTGTTCCACAGTGACTCCTTTCTCCTCTTCTTTGTTCCAGTACCATAGGTTTTATGGGAGTCTATAGAGCCTATAGGACTTTAGAAGTGATTTTTAGTTAAAAAAAAACCATCAATGATTGTTGGTTTCGTGTATGCAGGTACATGTGAGGTATGCATGTTCTGCCTAGAATGTTTGGGAAAAAAGGTTTTATAACTAGAGGGATTTGTAAAATGGCAACATGCCATTAAGAATCTAGCAATTCTAGGATCCTCTTCACATGTAAGGGGAGAATATTGCATCTCTCCTAATGGGGTCACCACAGCTCCTCGACCCCTGACAACCATCTCCTCCCATGAGATCCTCCGTCATAATACCACTCCCCGGGTCCGGAACAGGTAGCAATTGCCTTCCCCCGGCCACATGGGAGGAGATTTTAGGCTGGAGTTCAGTGATGACTCCATAGGATCCATCACACGGTTTATAGTCAAAATGTCGACAAAAAAATGTCGACATGCAAAAATGTCGAAAAAAAAATGTCGAAAACAATAATGTCGACATCCTATACATAGAATGGAAGAAGTCAATTTATCGAAAAAAAAATGTCGACAAAAAAAATGGTCGATTATCATAGACAATAACCAGAAATAATCATTGGGGGGGGTCCCCCCCCCAACCCCCCAACCTCACCCTCCATCACGAACCATCCCAGCACCCCCTCCCCTTCCCTTCGTCCGTAATCACCCACTTGTCTGTGACACTGGATAAAGATAGGTTACGAAATGGTTAACACGCTAGATGACATTCCTGAGTAAAGCACCTTGTTTTTGATAGCAGGAAACGGTTAACGGCTGTGAAAAAACCGTCATTACCTGACAGAACATCTCTTGAGAGGTTACTTCGGGCAATTGACAGCATTTTTTTCGTACTTTTTTCTAGCGAAAAGGTAAGACGCACTACCATTATGAAAAATTACGTCTACAATAAAGGAAATAGTATACAGTACCTCAAAAAAATTATTTTTACGTGTCGTTTCAGGTGATAAAATGGAAAACAAAATAGAATTTATAGAAAGCCAAAAAGGAAGTAAGCAGCTGGTATGGAATGGATACATATTCTGTAAAGAACTTCAGCGAAAAGAGAGAATATACTGGCGCTGCACAGAATATACAAAAAATAAATGTTCAGCCCGCGCAGTAACAGTGGGAACAGAAGTAAAGGGAAACGCTGAACACAATCATATGCCTGATCAAACAACTATAATCATCAGGAAAACATTAACGGAACTTAAAAGAAAAGCAGTAGAACATGAGGGGGAAACTAGTGGATCGGTACTCAGGGAAGTTTGTGGCCAATTACCAACGCATGTAACAGCGCAATTACCAGCTGAAAAGTTGATGCAACGCACTATGAACCGAGCAAAACATACCAATGAAAACCTACCCCCTCCACCTACATCCTTTGAACATATACGTATTCCGGATATTTTTAAGATTACAGCGAGAGGAGAACATTTTTATTGTGGCGAAATGGGAATAAACAATGAAAAAATCTTGGTGTTCGCTACCTCTGAAAACTTTCGCCATCTAAGTCAAAGCAAATATTGGCAAAGTGACGCCACGTTTAAAGTATGCCCCCACCCGTTTTTTCAATTTTATACTGTCCATGGAACAATCAATGACAAAACATTACCACTGATTTACTTTTTGATGCCAAAAAAAACAGAGGACGCTTACAAAATCGTATACAATAAAATTAAGGAAACTACACCCGATTCACAACCAGAGACAATAATCATGGATTTTGAAACAGCACAAATCAAGGGTTTTTCATGCGTGTACAAAGACACTACAATAAAGGGTTGTTTTTTTCATTTCACTCAAAGTGTTTGGAGAAAAATACAGAAATTAGGTTTGTCAGCAAAATATACGGAGGACAGTTACTTTCAGATTAACGTAAAAAAACTTTTTGCATTGGCTTTTGTACCGGAGAATCATGTTATTAATTATTACGAACATTTAATTGACAGTGAATACTATAAAAATCATGAAAATGAATTAACAAATTTACTAGACTACTTCGAAAATACATGGATAGGCCAGTTAACACGGAGTGGCAACAGACGCCGACCAAAATACACAATTGAGTTATGGAACTGCTACCGCAACACCATGGAGAACAAACCCCGAACAAATAACGCATTAGAAGGCTGGCATAGCCGCATAAGTAAAAATTTCAATACCCAAAATCCAAGTTTGTGGCATTTCTTGCGAGACTTAAAGTTAGAAGAACAACACCAAGAAATGAGAATTTCGCAAACAATTTCTTTGGCAAATCAGGCACCGAAAACCAAAAAATACAGAGACTATGATAGTAAATTAGTGCAATTAGTACAAGCATTCACAGTAGAGAACAAGGACATTTACTTAGATTCCATAGCTTTTAACTTAAAATGCTAAAAAGAGTACTTACAGTTCATGGTGGCCAAGATTCCGTGTTAAAAAGGTGAAGAATCCCCCATAAAATCCATGAATCCAGGTGCAAAATGACGTTGCATTAACCGTGAAAAAGTACCGTTTTCTTGTTGAAATCCACAGCTTCAGTAAAAAAAGGTATCCAAACTCACCGAAAAGTGTCCAAAATCCATATTACTCGAAAGTCCAATAATCAGTTCCGGGTAATCTCGCTACTGCATGAAAATAAAAACTTCCAAAAAAGCCATATCCGAAAAAAAAAATCCACCATCCGTACGACAAAATCCTTGAAATCCACAAAGACCCGGTCCGTCAGATGAAAAACCATGAAAAAAATGATGAAATGCCCAAAAAAAAAAACAAATCCATGGAGCGAAGGGACGAGGACGCGACCGCGGTAAAAACAAGTCGAAAGTGAGCTTTAAAAATGGCGCTCACGTTTACGTTGTGCTACGTACCTTACGTAGAAAGTCAAAACAATTATAAGTTAATAATTATAGACATACATTTTTAGCTCTCAAGCGCCATCTACTGGTTCTTTATTATATAACAAGTTAAAATGAATTACAAAAAGGTGTTGTATTTAATTATATATTTATTAAAGTAAAAGTATTGTTAATTTTATTTATTTATTATGTTGTACAGTTACGTTTACTTACACATACTACTTTCAATTTAATAAACATACTGATATATCAAACTTACCATCAACAACGTATTTGTGTGTATATATATAGAGAATGTATTTATGCTTTTATTAAATGTCGACAAAATAATGTCGAAAATGTATTGTGTCGACATTTTTGTATGTCGACATTATACATTTTCGACATTATTTTGTCGACATTTTGACTGTCGACATTATTGATGTCGACATTATGACTGCACACCCCATCACACCTACCTCTAGCTACTGCCTTCTTCCTCTTTTAAAGATGCCAGAGAATGAAATTGATCTCCACCAACGTGTCCCCCTTTAATCCATGTGGTCAAATTTCAGAAAAACATTTCTACAAGTTACTCTGAAGTCCGACCTGGTCGAATCAACTAAAGTTCAGGCGGTCCTTGTGGGAGGATTGGTCCGAGTCTACTAATCATTCATTCATTCATTCATTCATTCATTCATTCATGGTCACTTTCATGGTTATCCATTTCCTTTGCCTATGATTGGGAGTGGCAACCAATGTGACACATTAGTAAACACAAATAACACCCTAATGCATGTCATGTTCGTGGGCAATAGTAGATGTAATTTCACAGGTCAGTATACAAGATATTACAAAAGCAGCAATGGCGATGGCTCTCACCTGGACAGCCAAGTGATTTCTGTGATTTTGTAATGCTGTGTAAGACGCTTGCAACCAGCATAAGGGATCTGCATCCACATCCATTTCCTGGTCTCTTTCTTCAATTTCCTCTAAGTCTCTGTTTAAAAATATTGTTTCCACTTGGAAATAAAAACATACAATGAAAATAGATTAAAAAGTAAATAGCTGTACTTTACATTCCAGGATGAAAACATTTGAAGTATGTTTACATAGGTTTGTCTTAGTAACAATACATTGACATTTTCGTTCATAGTAATTTTTGAAAAACCAGTTTACCATTGTGGCTGTGGATAAAAAGAGTAGCAAAGCAAATGCATGTTCCTGCAGTTCTTGTTGATCTATATCACCATATCAGTTTGGTTGCAACACAATGTTAGAAGTAGCATAAACACACTATATTCCTGATCTGGCAATAAATCTGCCTCCAACAAGATCTCGGATTATCCTCCAACGCAAAGCTCCAGCCTATCTAGGTTACCTGTTAGTTGATGAGTAAAGCTTCACAATCGTTTTTCTTCAAGAACATCAAAAGTAATCACCACTGCCATTTTTGAGAACATCATATTTTGAATATATGTTAACCTCAAATAGTAGCCCTCCAATTAGCTGCTAGATACAGCCCTCCTTCCCACTGTCCTGGATGAGTCCATGGCCCCATTACAAAACATAACTGCAGGACACTTTCGAAAACTCAGGCCATGGTTCCTGCTACAATAGATCAATAATTCTGAAATTGGTCTATTCACAAGCCACATTTGTATGATGCTAGATTGTACTGTTATTTCGGCGTTTGTTATTCCTCCTCTTTTATTTATATTAAACTACTACTGTCCTTTTCACCATGAATCCCTTTCCTTCTTCCATAATAGCATTATTTTTTCTTCTCTTCCACAGTTTTTTATTTACATTCACATACCTTCCTGCTTTCTGTTCCATCTGACCATTTTCTTCTGTTCTTTCCATTCATTTCTTGCTTTCCTTTCCTCTCCCAATGTCGGCCTATCCATTACCTTTTCATTTGATATTTCTTTAATTTCATTGCTTTTTCATTTTCCTTTCTTACACCTTTGTTCTCGAATGTCTTTGCAGCTTTCCTTTCTTCTTTCACCTGATACTTTACACAAGTTCCACAACAACAAACTTTAAGTTGTAATTTCTTCAATCTTTGCCAATCTTGTTTCATAAGAGGAATGCTAATCTTACGTATCTCATCCCTAAATATCATGATCTCTGAAATGCTATCTCAGCCCCACAGTTGGAAGCAGAGCCTTGCCACCCCCTGAATCTGGGATAAGATGAGGATGGGAAGTATTATTTCTGAAGGGATCT
Source organism: Ambystoma mexicanum (assembly GCF_040938575.1). NCBI lineage: Eukaryota > Metazoa > Chordata > Amphibia > Caudata > Ambystomatidae > Ambystoma > Ambystoma mexicanum. Next base: position 672,182,232 of record NC_090936.1, read on the forward strand.
CAATGCATAGCACCATGGTTCACAAAAAAAAAGAAAATGGTGCTATCAGGAAAGAAAAATGGAAACATTATAAAGAAAGAAATGGAACAAAATGTGGAAAAAAGAAGGCAATAAAGAAATGAAGGCAGGAAGGGAGGAATTTAAAAAGTAATGGCACAGGTAGTATATGTCGTGCGCGGCAGGAAGGTTACCCTCCGGCACACCGCTTTACATAACACTCATACCCCCGGGGTCTCCCCGACACATAACACAGCTAGACTCCCCAAGTCGCAGTCAGTCCTTCATAAGGTCATGCTACCTGTGGTGCGGAGGAAGCGTCATCAGCTCCAAGACTCTGTCAGAAGGCGACTTTGTCTGTTCCCTCGTTTCCAGTGGCAACTGCCATGGAGATTGCGAGCGGGCTGGAGCAGCCGACTGCAACCACTTCCTGGTTCTGGGCCGACTTCCCGGTCGCGTGCCCTGAGCTCCGCTCACGTGATCGGGAGTCAGCAGACATAAAAGCCGCGCAATTTGAATCATTCTCTGCTTCACAGCTGTTTCACGACACCGTTTGGCATTTCGATTCACGTTTTGGATTCATTGGAATAAGACCTCAAGTTTACGGATTACGGACTGGTTATTCTTGATCCTTGGATTTGTGTTTTGGTTTCTGCTCGGATTTACAGACTTTTGGATTTTTGGCTAACACTTAACGTAGTAGTCCAGGAGTTCCACAGTGTCACAAATACATCCAGGAATCATCAGGTGTGTAGCCAGCGCTGAGTTTGTCGTGCTTGGCTTTATGGATTGCCAACGCTTCCTTGCACCACAGCCTCAGAGTTCCTAGCACCTTTCCATTAAACTTAGGTAAGCCCCTTTTCAATAACAGTTACATTGTTTACAGTACTGTGCTCGTTTGTGCTAATACCTGAACTCATTCCAACAGTTCTGGGGTCCTCGGCGGCATCTGATCCTGCGAAACAACCACCACCTGTGGCCTCAAGGCTCGCACAGGGAGTAGTTTTCTCTATCCCTGTGTGGAACTTGGGGACAGAGGCCCATATATTCTTCACGACGTGTCAAGTCAAGACAGTATAGCTCAGTGGCAACACGCTCTTCTTGAAAGCAAGTCAATGGAGAGCAACCGGTTCGAATCCCAGGTCCGCGCTTAGTAACCTCTTCGGTATTAAGCGTGTTATAAATAACCAATTATAATTATGAGGGCAAGAAAGATAAACATGTTACAATCTTGCTCAATAGTATCGCTACACACTAAACTTGCCTTTGTTAATGAGAACACAAACTTTAACTAAAACATCGGGGACATTACCTTAAAATGTGCCTTACTGAAAAGCTAGATCTACTGTAAACAGACGTCATGCGCGATTATAATCTGGCAATTCTTAATATTGCTGAAACTCGGTTCGGCAGAGGACTGCTTTGCCATCCTTCACATATTAAATCCTGGAAGCTATGCTTTTTTCCAAAAATAGAAAACACAAAAATGGGGTGGTGGTCCTACCATAATCTTTAGAAAACATTTTAGGAGATTCTTTAGAACATCTCAAAACAATTGGACCTCTACTGAACTACGTATGGTCAATCTTACAATTAATAACAGTCTTAGCCCTGAAAAACTTTTCAGATTAGATTTTCACAGATACTAGACATATGGGGTGTGGGGGAGAGGCGGGAGATGCAACTTCTCCTTAGGGATCCAGGCTTGTTTTTTGTCATTACAAGAAAGACTGTTACGCTTTTCGATTTGATCTCAGCCATGACATCACAATTCCCCTTCCCACAAGAAATCTCACTTCTTCTACACTTTTCCATCCATACAAATGTTGGTCATTCTAATAGTTACCTCCCTGTAGCTTCGTCTAACCATGCCATTAGATTTTTTTTAACCTTCAAACGATTAGGTCCCCCAAGTCTTCTGCGCCGAGCCGACCTGCTCGGCCTTACATAGCCAAAAATAAACAGATATCATTAACACGCAACAAACTCTTTCTAAATCGAAAATTACTAATTCCAGAATTGGTGTCACCGAAACAGGATTGTAGATATCTAGAAACTAAGTGGAGGGAGCCCACAAACAGTGCCTATCAGCTCCTATTGAAAGAGGTCCTGGGCCAGAAGAACAAGTTACTTCTTACCTTGTAACGTTCTTTCGACGGGATGTTCCTCCGACGTATTCCTCATCTTAGATATATATCCTTTCAGTTCTGCTGGCCTCGGAAACTTTTTTCTCTAGAGGGCGCTGCGCGTCGACGTCCCTCGAGTCGATGTCCTTCGACAGCCGCCGTATCGACGCTCGACGTCATCCTGCCTATAAAGGCCGCGCGCAGCGTCCGTTGCTCAGTTCCGTTTTGTAGCCCACAGTATTACTGTCTGGACTAGACTAATCACCCTGAAGGAGCGTAAGCTGCAACAACAAGGGAAGTAGAACTGCGGGGATGGATGGGAGGGTCGATGAGAAATACTTCGGAGGAACATCCCGTCGAAAGAACGTTACAAGGTAAGAAGTAACTTGTTCTTCGAAGTGATTGTGTCCTCCGACGTATTCCTCATCTTAGATAGACTCCCATAGCAGTATTCTATATTCGGAGGAGGGAGTACTGACTTCACGCTGTCTTCTATTGATGAATAGAATGCAGTACAGCCCTTCCAAACCTAGTCTCTTGACTAGAGGAGGAATCCAGAATGTAAAAACGTGTAAAGGTATGGACAGACGACCATGTAGGAGCCGCACATATGTCTTTAACCGGCACGCCTCTTTTGAGGGCCGATGAAGCTGCAATACCTCTGGTCGAATGAGCCCTAAGGTTTTGAGGGGGCTCTTTCCCTGCCAGTTTATAACATTCCAGAATGGCTAGAATGATCCATCTGGAAATGGTCTGCTTAGTTATTGGTAACCCCAGCTTGTGACCTGCGTAACCTACAAACAGCTGGTCTGCCTGTTTTATCCTGGCTAGTCTACTAATGTAAAAACTTAAAACCCTCCTAGGGTCTAGTCTGTGTAACCTCTCTTCCTCTTTCCCCGGGTGAGGAGGAGGATAGAAAGATGGTAGGGTAATCTTCTGAGAGATATGGAATTCAGAAACTACCTTTGGGAGGAAATTAGGCTTCACTTGCAGGACAACTTTGTCTTTGTGAAAGATTGTATGAGGGGGTTTACAAGAAAGAGCTTGTAATTCGCTCACCCTTCTAGCAGATGTAAGTGCTATTAATAAAACAGTTTTAAGGGTAAGGAATCTTAACGAACAAGAATGGAGAGGTTCGAAAGGTGTACCCATCAGGAAAGTTAGTACTAAGTTTAAATCCCATAGGGGAACTTGGAATGGTCTTGGGGGATAAACATTGGTTAACCCCTTTAGAAACTGTATTACCAAGGGTAATTTGAAATAGGATGGTTCTTCCGCAGTACGCTTAAAGATAGATAGCGCTGCGAGATAGCCCTTAATGGTGCCAACTTGAAGGCCTGAATTTGCCAAATATAGTAGGAAGGACAAAACCATTGGTGTACCACATGAAAATGGGTCGATATTCTGTTCTCTACACCAGCTGCAAAATCTGTTCCAACGGCAGCGGTATAAAGACTTTGTTGCTGGCCTCCTTGCCGAAAGCAACACCTCCATAACATCATCAGGGAGGTCCCAATCCTTGTACCTCAGCCGTTCAGAAGCCAAGCGTGAAGGTTGAGGGTTTTGATGTCTGGATGGAGAACCTGACCTCCCTTCTGTGAGAGTAGGTTCTCTCTGAGAGGAAGTCGAATTGGAGGGCAGATGGACAAGTCTAGAAGGTCCGGGTACCACGTTCTCCTGGCCCAATCCGGGGCAATTAGGATCATGGTTCGCCGGAATCTTCTCAACCTCCTGATCATTTGAGGAATGACAGGGACCGGTGGGAACGCGTACAGAAGCGGAAACTCCCAGTCCACTATGAACGTGTCTCCCAGAGCTCCTCTCGGAGGAAATTCCCTTGAGCAGAACAGGTCGCATTTCCTGTTTAGGCTGGTGGCAAACAGATCTACCCGAGGGGTTCCCCAAAGGGCGAAGATCTCTTGAAGGACTTCCTGAGCTAGCTCCCACTCATGGGAGACTGTTCTGCCTGCTCAGAGCGTCCGCTGTCAAGTTCTTCTCTCCGGCTAGGTGAACTGCCGAAAGAGAGATTCCTTCTTGGATTGCCCAAAACCAGAGCTGCATCGCCTCTCTGCACAGGGGTAGTGATCCTACGCCTCCTCTTTTGTTGAGGTAATGCATGGCCACCGTGTTGTCCGTCATTATCAGGATGTTCTTCCCTTGTACAGCTGGCAGGAAAGCCTTCAACGCAAGTCTGATGGCTCTCAGCTCTAACAGGTTGATGTGTAGTCTGGACTCCGATGGAGACCAACGACCGCTGATGGTCAAGTCGTTGGCGTGGGCTCCCCACCCCGTGAGTGAGGCATCCGTGACTACTGTTATCTCCGGCCAGGGTTGCCAAAACTGTTCTCCTTTCAGAATGTTCTCCTGACAGGCCCACCACTAAAGGTCTCGAGCCACCCTGCCGGGAACCTGAAGAAGATCTGTCATTCTCCCTGAGAATTGTGACCACTGAGTCCTCAGTGCCCACTGGAGGGATCTCATTCTCAGGCGAGCCTCTGGCACAAGGAAAATGCAGGATGCCATGAGGCCTAGCAACCTCAAAAAGTCGAAGGCTGGGAGACGTTGGGCATGTTGGAACTTGGTAACCATCTGTAGAATATCTTGAGCCCTCACCTCTGGTGGTGAGGCTTTTCCCAGGGAAGTATCCAGGATCGCTCCTATGAACTGGAGTCTCTGCGATGGTATCATTTGAGACTTCTTTAAATTGAGGGAGAAGCCCAGTTTGTGAAGGGAGTAGCACAAGTGATTTAGCTGGATCTGAGCTTGCTCCGGAGAAACAGCCCTGATCAGCCAATCGTCCAGGTAGGGGTAGACGTGAATCCCTTCCCTCCTTAGACTTGCAGCCACTACCGACATTAACTTGGTGAAGACCCTCGGGGCGGAGGTCAGCCCAAATGGCAGTACTCGAAATTGATAGTGAGAGTTGTCAATTGCGAACCTCAGGTATTTCCTGTGTTTGAGATGGATAGGCACATGGAAATAAGCGTCCTGAAGGTCCAGAGATACCAACCAGTCCTGAAACTGAAGGGCCTGGAGGATCTGAGAAAGAGTGACCATCTTGAATTTGTCTTTCCTGAGGAATTTGTTCAATTCTCGCAAGTCCAAGATGGGTCTCCGTCCTCCGTCTTTCTTCGGAATGAGAAAGTAAGGGGAGTACCAGCCCCTGTTCCTCTCCGCTACAGGTACCGGTTCTATGGCACCTTTCTCTAGCAGGTCCAAAATTTCCTGCAAGAGGAGCGGATCTGGAACTTTCTGAGAGCTGATCCCCGGTGGATGACTCTGGGGTATACGTAGGAAAGGCAGGCAGTAACCTTGGGCGACTGTTTCCAATGCCCAAGCATCTGACGTGATAGCCTGCCATACCGTCAGATGTTGAGTCAACCTGCCTCCTACAGGTGTCCTGTGAGGGGAGTCCTCAGAGTGGTTTTGGGGCGGCTGATGCAGATGCCGATGGTAAAGAGGCACCTGCTGTTGCTGCGGCTTTAGAATATCTACCCCGTCCACCTCGGGTAGTTCTTCTTTGACCCCTTTGAGCCGGTCGTCCTCTACCTCTTCCGAATGTGGAGTAGAAGCGAAAGGACTTGCCCCTCGCAGAGGTTCCTGTGGGACGAAAAGGAGTCTGACGGATTGCAGCTCCTAGGGATTTTGCTGCAGCTTTTGAAGTTTGCAGTTTCTCTAAACTGTCATCCGCCTTTTTCCCGAACAAAGAAGAGCCATCGAATGGCATGTTCAAGAGCCTGGCTTGCACATCTGGGGCAAAACCCGACTTTCTCAACCAAGCGAATCTCCTGGTTGATGTACTTGCCGCCATTGCTCTGCTGATACGGTCAGCCGAATCAATGCCCGTCTGGAGGGATTCGCACATAGCGTCTTTACCGTCCTGTATAATATTCAGGAACGCATCCCTTTCTTCTTCCTCCGGGATGAAGTCAGCCGCTGTAAAAGCACACTCCCAAAGTGTATGGCTGAACCTAGCAAGGGTGCACGTAGCATTAACCGACTTTAACGCCATGCTACATGCTGAAAATATTTTCTTTGCCATAGCATCATATTTTTTATCGTCCCTGTCCTGTGGGACTGTAGGCTAAGCCGTCTTGACATCGGTAGAGGATGCTGCTTGTACCACCAGACTTTCTGGGGCTGGATGTTTAGACAAAAACTCTGGGTCTGTGGAAGATACCCTGTACTTTGCAGACAGTTTTTTATTTACTGCTGGTATTACATCTGGGGTTTCCCAGTTTGTCATGATCTTTCTCTGAAGAGCTTTATGAAAGGGCACCACCGGATCCTCTTGTGGGCCTTTGTCAAGAATATCTGTGAGGTCATCTTGCTGGAAAGATTGTGAAGGTGCAGACCACCCCATGAACTCTGTAATCCTGGCCATTAAGGCTCTGTAGGGGGTTTCAGCATGCTCCCCCGGTTCTGGTTTAGCAAAATCCACCTCAGGGGAAGTGTCTAATCCACTTGCCTCATGTAAAGAATCATGAAGATCCTTTAATCTGCGCTCTTCAGAGGAAAATTCCTCTCTAACTGGGGTTACAGGTCCCTGTAACTCAAATGTGTCTTGTTCAGACAAATCACCCTCTTCTAAAATTGAGGATATAGTTCTCAATTGTTCTGAACTCATAAAGGGAGTAAATCCCATTTCCAAGGCAGAGGGTGCCGAACTTGTCATTATTGGCCTCGAAAACGTCGATGTCGTCGACGCCGACGTCGAAGGCTTCGAGCGTGGCGTCGAAAACAGAGGTGGAGGCCTCGAGGACCTCGACAGAATTGGAATTCTACTCGACAATATCGACGCCATCGACGTCGAGGGCCTGGGGATAGTCACTGGATGTGTGGTCACCGTGACTTTTCTTGGCCCTTCGACAACGGCGTCGAAGACATCGACCTCGACGTCGACGGAACCTTCGTCGACGGCACCTTCGAGGAAGGTTTGGAGGTCTTAGTCCTGCTCGCGGGTTCGAGACGCGCTCGAGAGGTTTCTTTCGCCGGGTACTGCGACTCGCAGCGTTTTTGACCTTCGGGTCTTTCGACCAGAGCATCGCTCTCGGCAGTCTTCGAGGGGGTCGAGGCCGCTTTCTCGAAGACGCTCATCATATTTTTTCGGAATTCCTCCCATTCAGCCCGGGAACTATGTTTCGTGGGGCAAGGGATTCTTTTTGGCGAAACAGAGGAAGAGGAAGACGGAGAAGGGGATCTTCGACGTCTCCTCTTCGAGTGCTTCGATCTCGAGGAGTGATGAGACCCACTCCGAGACCTGGAGCGCGAATGGTGACGAGGAGACGAATGTCTCGACTTCATCGACAAAGAAGAAGCTTTAAAAGTCTTACCTTTCTCCAGCTTCCCCCTACGCTCCTTCAGGGCCTTAGCTGTCATGGACATACAGTCCTCGCATTCCGAACAATGGTGTTCAGCTCCCAAGCACCACAGACAATTTCTGTGAGGATCGGTCAACGACATCTTTTTCCCACAATCTCGACATTTTTTGAAGCCGGATCGAGGAGTTGTCGGTTCCGACGAGGAAGCCATCGAGTACGGATCGAATAACTCGAGGTAAATAGATTAATCTGACTGGGCAACGGTATTCCGAGGCACCGAGTAAGCGCGGAAAAACGGAACTGAGCAACGGACGCTGCGCGCGGCCTTTATAGGCAGGATGACGTCGAGCGTCGATACGGCGGCTGTCGAAGGACATCGACTCGAGGCACGTCGACGCGCAGCGCCCTCTAGAGAAAAAATTTTCCGAGGCCAGCAGAGCTGGAAGGATATATATCTAAGATGAGGAATACGTCGGAGGACACAATCCCTTCGAATGAATTATCTTTGAAGGCAACACAACCTTCCAACACAAGACTGATACTGCCCTTAACAAGTATGCAGACCATTTTCTAATCAAACTAGAGTTTCCTGCTCCCATTGTTCACAGAGAGAACCACCAATTTCTAAGAAAGCGGGCTATGCATAAGCGGAGCTAAAGGAAACGCAGTGATGAACACGGTCCAATCCTATTTACAGTACAGCACGAGACACACTAGGAGCTTGGCTACCACCCCGCTTTAGGCCTGCTGTAGCAGCTACACTGGCTGTTCAAAAGTTAGATAATATTGTGTAATGGATGCCCCTCATACTAGTGTTCCCACACCCTGTGACCAACCTATTAAAAACAAACACAATTGTCAACATTGCAATGGACTAATTATGAACTCCTATTGTTAAATTCCGCAACCATTACCCTTGTGCATTGTCCAGTATAAATCCTGCACCTGTATTGTCATTCCCCACAGAGGACCAGGAACACAAATTGTATTGTAACCACAAGGGCTCTCTCCAAGCCTACTGCAGATTTACAGGAAACCCCGTTACAAAACCCACTTAAAAAGAGCATTTTGTGTATGGTAGATTTGAGAGAAATGGAAAGGGGAAACTAAGGTCCGTTTGTACAGCCCATGAAATAGTAGAGCGCATGCAATGAGAGGGAGTACATTTGTTGCAGGTAGCTGAATTGATTGCACATCCCTGCGCATGTGGCCTAGCAGTAGGCAAGGGTGTCAGTATTTATGCAGATTCTCGCTATGCCTTTGCAATAATACACAATTATGCAGTCTGCAAAAACAGTGTGCATTTGGGCAAGTTCACTCTGTGCACACCATCTCCCTGACGAGTTGCAGAGGGAAATACAGGCTTGGGCAATGCCAGATTCAAAATGGTCCATTTAACTGTGGCACAAACCCCTGCTAATAAGTACAAGCTATGGAGGGTCGGGGGGGGCTATAAGGATAAGCTGGGCTAAACTGTGTGAAAGTTACGATACTGGTGGCCTTGCTGCCCCCGATTTTGACCTATACTATAACGCTGCTCAGGCACAATTTGCTAGACATTGGTTCAATAATACCAAAAAATATGCCCATATTCAGGTGGAAAAGTATGCAGCCTCTCCCATGGATATACGATCAGTGATTTTGCCAGAGCATATGCTAGGATTTGATTTGCCTACAACCCAATTGTTTGGCTGGTATTTTGCAATAGCCCTTAACTACTCTTCCCGTCCAGCCCCCCTCCAGTCGCTAAAACAGAGCAAATTTACAATAAAAGGAATCACTGAATATTTCGGGAAAAGTTGTGGGAAATGCAAGGATATGACATGTGGCTACTCAAAAGGCAGACACATAGATAGAAAGTGTGCATCGTCTGAAGCCAACTAGGAATGGAGAACACAACACGTGCGAAACACATTTGCATTAAATATATGATACGATATATGGCATTTATAACGTGCCTATACACAAGGGTTTCAAGAAGAGACGCAGCAAGGGAGGGGAAACAGAGGGAAGACAGACAGCGATCCTACTAGTGGCCCAGTGTCATTAGCGCAAGTGCAGGGGAAGGGGGAAGAGGAAAAGGGCAGAGTGGGAGGGGGGTGGGGACAGTGCAGTACATGGGTTAATAGAACAAATAAAAACAATAAGAGAAGTAGGGCTAGCTGGTGGCAAGTCCAAGGGTAAGGGTAAGTGCAGACCTCAGTTTTCAAGTGCTATTGGGGGACTGCAGGGATACAGAAAACAGTCCCCAAGTGCGGGGGTTGCCAACGAGGCAGTGCAGGTGGGTAACTAGAAATTATAGGATGGCCAGGTAACCAGCACAGTTTCAGCCAGGAATTCAGCACGAGAGAGGAGGAGAGAAAGCAGAAGCAAAGAGGAAGGTTTTGAGGTGCTTCCGGAAACTGAGATGTTCTCCTCAAGTTTCAGGGAGCCTGTTCCAGAGGGAGGCCACAGCCGAAGAAAGATCTACCACCAACTTGTTACTTGGAGAAGCGACTGTCCCCGAGGCAGTTGGAGGCGGATGAGCGAAGAACTTGAGAAGGAAGATATTTAGGAAGAGAGAGTTGAAGGTATCGAGGCCCCAGAAGGCCTCGTGGACAATGCAGAGGGTTTTGAACTTCATATTCGCAGCCAATGGGAGCCAGTGCAGAGATTTCAGTCCTGGAGAGATACGATCCCTGGGTTTGAGGCCAAGGACACGTATCGCAGGCCTGTTCTGGATAAGTTGCAAAGTGCGGAGAGTAGAAGCAGGCAGATTTAGAAAGAGGCTGTTGCAATACTCTAGCCTAGAGAGAGCCAGAGCTGTGGAGACAGTGAGCTTCTGGGCGAAGGAGAGGAAAGGAAGAATACCTCTGAAGAGGTGCAGCTGGTAGTGTGACTTCTTAGAGACGTCAGAGATGTGAGGAGAGAAGGAGAGTCTGGAGTCGAAGATGACCCCAAGGTTTTTTAGCCTTGCAGGTGGGAGCAGAAAGAGGGCCAAGAGAGGCCAGCCAGAGAGTGACGGGAAAGGAGGCACCGGGTGTGCCAACGAGGAGTTACCTTTTGAAAGCTGCCACTATGCATATGTACCATTTAGCACAGTAACAAACCCGATTACAAATTAATAATTCTCTTTTTAAAAAAAAAAAAAAATCAATACACGGGCTATTTTTACCCATCGTTCACAATATGTTTGGACCAATAATTACCAAAGATATTCATGTAAGGGAGTGAGTGTGTCAATAAGACATTTTGATATTTTATTGGATACAGCTTATTTATTGAGAAACAATAATGGCTGCTTAATACATGGTTAGATATTAAGAACATACTCTTTTGTCCCCACCACCACCCTGTGTCTTAAGTGTGATGCGTGCCTGTGTGTATTTTGTGTGGGAAGGGAGCTTCATCATGATGAACATTTGTTATAGTTTCAAAATGCTGGTGATCATGTATGCAACATGATCAGTAATTTATAGTGGAAATTCTGGCATGCAATGTGGGCATGGCTTCAAGAAAGTGATTTACTTTGGCAATGGGGAGGAAGGATAGCTCTGGGGCAACGAGTTTGTCTTGGAAGCAAGACAACGCGGCGCAACACTGGTTCGAATCTCGATCCCAGCGCTTAGAAACCACTCGCTGGTATAAAACACGTTATAAATGAACAATAAAATAAATGCAGGCATATATAGTTACAAAGTCTTCATGAAAATGACAAAACGCTTCTGGTTCTGTGGGTGACCTGGCATCCAATCGATTTTTCACGTGTTACTCAAAAACGAATTGTAAGGATGATGTCATTTACCCCACATTTTTTCAAAAAATGCGCCATTTCAACCTATTGCTATGCTTGTTTGGTTGCTAATTTGGCGAGATGATAATGCCACTCAACTGAAATCAGTCACCAGCTGCCACTAAGTTTGATTAATTTAGAATGCCATTGCCTCTCTAGGAACCACCTGCCCCACCAACACAATAAGCTTCCTTGGCCTCTAGCTAGGACTCCTGAGTCACGTGTAACCAGAGTCTAGCCTCTGACTGCCCATGGCAAGTGAAGGGCAGGGTCCAGTAAGAGATGCCAGATATCTGGCCACAAGCATATACGCCATGCTCTCCTGTAGAGAGTAAGGACCAAGGGTAGACTGGGAATTCAAGAACGCGGAGGTGGTCCAAGCATTGCAGTTTCTTTTCTGAATGCATTACGTGGAAACACTCGGTATCAGTGACATTTGTCTGCTAAACTTGATAAGATATATGGCCAAATGTCTAAAGTTCAGACCGGGCTCAAATCTCAGCTTCACCTTGTAACTAAATTGTGTGACCCTGAGCAAATTATTTGTTCTTACTGTGCCATATCTGTCCAAGTAGGTATGTCTCGTATCTGCCTGCCTAATGTTGTGAGGGTTGGGAGTGGGGGGGGGGGACGAATCCTGGTGTGGAAAAAACGTGCATTAAAGTGTACTTCTTTAAACCATTATTTAGGTCAATGGTGTGCTGAAGGTGTGGGTTGGACTATTTTGCTACGTCTGTTGGATGCAAAATGAGGGCCACTTTCAAAAATAATTTCCAGGGTTACTTTTGGTTCCCAGTCCAATGCTGCCTGTAGCCCAAATACGCAGGGAAACAACCTGATCTGCCAACTCGGATGACTTAGTATAAACGTGCGCTTTAACCGACCATGGGGCTGTAGGGGTGTCGGGATAGGGTAAAAGACAGGAGACAAGTAGGAGACATATGAATAGAGTGACAGGAGTATTCCTCGAATCAGGGCCTGCCTGACACCGTCACATAAGGGTCAGGCAAACACTCGATTGGTTGAATGCTCTACAGGAAGGAAACAGCGAAACTAAGTACTGTGCATTTTACACAAATCCAAAAGCTCCACAGTAGACAGTAGAATTAGTGTGGCCAAGTTGGCTTTGGCAACTTTCAGGCAAAAGTAAAAGTAAGTAATCTCTGCTGTCTTCTTCACTGCTAATGTTTTTCTAAAAAAAATGTTTTTTAAAAAAACAATCCAACTACAAACCACCAAATACTTTCCAAGGCAGTACCTGGAAAAAGTTTAGAGTAAGCCACCTTTATACAAACAGAAAAGGGCGCTAGAATGTCCATACATCCCGCAAATAAGTGTATGTTCTGCAGAGTGGCCAACAAATTGTCACTTTGTGTAGGCTACCAAGTGTAATTACACTGAATCAGAAGCACTATACACAAAAGGCGTCACCGTAACCTTGTAGCCAAGATGGGGAGCAAGGTTACCTATACAAATTGGTTGCTGTGATAATTCACTTGATCCTGTACAGTCATGGATTGCAACTCCTCACACCTCTATTCTTAATAATCTTTTCAGTATTTGCAGAGCACAGATTACATACTCACCCAGAAGTGCTAAACAGTTGAGTGCAGCGGCTTGTAAAGGAGCATTTTCAGGGTACTTCAAAAGAGCTTGCGCAATGACTTTGTGTGTTTCGTGTGAAACCAGGATGTTGAAAAAGTTCACTAAAATAAATCGAAAGGTTAATTAATGTATTATGCTATTAAGCAAAAAGGACTTCACAGTGTATTCAGTCAAGCCAGAAAACATTAATCTCCACATACATTTACGTGCACGTGCTAATGCAGAAATAAAATGTGCCTAATTAGCGTTCTACAAGTGATATGATATGGCATTTATAACGCGCCTATACACACGTGTTTCAAGGCGCGACGAGGCAAGAGGGGGGACAAAGGGAGGACAGACAACGATCTTACTAGGCCAGGTGTCATTCAGATTGCACAAGTGCATGGGAAGGGGTGAAAGGAAGAGTGCAAGGTGGGAAGGGAGGGGGGAAAGTGCAGTACATGGGAAGTGGAATAAATAAGATAAATAAAATACAAAAAAAACAGGCAAGTGCAAGGAAGTGCGGACAAAGTGCTGGAAAGGGGACTGAAGGGATACAGAAAACAGTCCCCAAGTGCAGAGGTTGCCAGGGAGGCAGTGCAGATGGGCAGTTGACAGGGCCTGGGCCAGAGATCAGAAGGGTGGCCAGGTAACCAGTGCAGTGCAGGAGTTCAGCAAGGGAGGGGAGGGGAGGAGAGAAAGCAGAAGCAAAGAGGAAGGTTTTGAGGTGTTTCCGGAACCGGAGGTGGTTCTCCTCGAGTTTCAGGGAGGCAGGAAGACTGTGCCAGACAGAGGCTCCTGCCGAAGAGAGTGATCTGCCACCAACTTGTTGCTTGGAGAAGCGACTGACCCTGAGGGAGATGGAAGCAGATGAGAGAAGAGCTCGAGAAGGAAGGTATTTAGGAAGAGAGAGTTGAAGGTATTTCCGCCCCAGACCCCAGAAGGTCTTGTGTACAATGCAGAGGGTTTTGAATTTAATCCTCGCAGCCGCTGGGAGCCAGTGCAGAGATTTCAGTCCTGGAGAGATACGATCCCTGGGCTTGAGGCCAAGGACAAGTCTTGCAGTCCTGTTCTGGATAAGTTGCAGAGGGCAGATAGTGGAGGCAGGAAGATTTAGATAGAGGCTGTTACAGTAGTCCAGTTTGGAGGTGGCCAGGGCTCTGGAGACAGTGAGCCTCTGGGGGAAGGATAGGAAAGGAAGAATACCTCTAAAGAGGTGCAGCTGGTAATGTGACCTCTTAGAGACGGTGACCCCAATGCTTTTTGCCTTGCAGGTGGGAGTGGGAGGAGGGCCAAGAGAGGCCGGCCAGAGAGCTGCAGGGAAGGAGGGAGTGGGTGTGCTGATGAGTAGAATCTCATTTTTACTGGCATTTAGGCAGAGGTCATTGGCAGCACACCAATCCTGGATGGCAGACAGACAGACAGAGATGAGGGAAGGAGAGGAGGAGGCGGCGGCCGAGGGTAGCCTGAAAATGAGCTGGGTGTCCTATGCATAGCACTGAAAGTTGGGACAGAGTGGCAATGCGGTGGGCAAGGAGTGCCAGGTATTGGTTGAACAGCAAGGGAGAGAGGTTAGATCCCTGGGGGACACCACAGGTAGAGAAAGAGATGTCGGAGAGGAAGGACCCAAGTTGGAACTGGGAGGGTCGGTCGGAGAGGAAAGAAGTCAGCCACGCCAGACCAGTGATACCCAGGTTGTCACGGAGATGGTTGACGAGGATGGCATGATTGACAGCGTCAAAGGCAGAAGAGAGATCAAGCAGGATAAGAACGCAAAGGGTTGTTAGAGTGAAGGTTGGAGAGCAGGTCTTCACGGATGTTCAGGAGAGCAGTTTCCGTGCTTCTGGCAGCTCTGAAGCCAGACTGATGGTCATGAAAACAACCAACAGATTCAGTGTGGAGACTGAGTTGGGAGATGGCCAGTTTCTCCAGGAGCTTGCCCAGGAAGGGAGTTATGGAGATTGGGCGATGGTGACAGTGAAGTGAAAGAAAAATTATTGATTGATTGATTTCCTGTCTGTATAGTAAAAGGGAAATGCAACACAATGGAGGAAGAAGGCAAGTGGATAGGGTAGGGACAGTTGACCAACCCTCAGAAATAGAGGTATATTTATTTATTTATTTAAGCTGGAGACAGGAAACAGCAAGTGACGCTGCATCGGGTGAGGTCAGAGAAGGACACCGACGATTACCAAGAGACCACATGAGAAGAAGGAGTGATGGGTTGTGGACAAGAGCTTTAGAGTGGATGTTGCCTTGGCATAGCGGTGTTATTGGTTCTGGCGTGCGCATGTTTGTTAGTGTGTGAATAGGAAAGATAGTCCAAGATGTGATTGTGAGACGGGATGAAAGCATTGTGGTAGGAGTAGTAGCAGGCAGGGGAGAAGTAGTAGTAATAGTGGGACAAGTAGTAGTTTGAGGAACTTTAGTAGTGAGAAAAGGAGTGGGGGTAGTGGAGAAGTGTGATGGTAGCCGTGCGAGGAAGGAGTTTTAGTGGGAGGGTAGGGGAGTAGCTGGAGGGGGGGCACAGTTAATATCATGGGTGGAGGCAGAAGAGAGAAGTAGTGAAACATCAGAGGGACAGGAAGTTGGTGGGAAGAGGCAGACGAGGAGCAGGTAGAGTAGAAGGGAAAGTTAACAGTGGATGTGAGTAGAACTAGTGAATCTAACTGTGTAACTCAAAGGCCCAATCTTTAACATTCCCATTAGATCACTGACGCCGGACGAGAGTAGGGACAGTTAGTAAGTCCCCGAGGGTGATCGAAAGCTGGCCTTTAGGGACAACATCACTAGGTTAAGGCAAATATTAGACAGTAGGGGTCAACAAGCTCTAGCTTCAACGCAGGGTTCTATCCTCAGGGTGGGCTTTCCCAATGGTGTGATAGATTGAGGATATTGTTACAGAAATCCTAGGAATGTGTGTAACCATCGGTGGATCAGCCAAATGGCGTACCCAGTAGCATAAAGTTCTTTCAGTTTCTCGTGGCGCACTAGTTATTGAAAGGAAATCAGTAAGAGCAGTAACAGACATAATTACACTAGGAAACCAACGAACAGCTGTACCATTATCCCAACATGGCGGCCTTAAAAATGGGTTGCATGCTACAGAGGAGCGGACACCAGGTGTGGGTGCGAGGATACATGAATTAGCTGGACAATTGCTGGATCAAGCACAATAAAGATCAGACATCAATGCATGGTGCCACCATAAAATTTTTTTTAAAAAAAAACACATTAAAAAAAGGTCATCCTGTATTTCCGAGCTTGATAGACAATTGTTTTGCAGTTGTTCCCACCACACTAAATAAGCCCATAGTGTGTCCCTAGCTGTAAAACACCCTGGCATGGACGGCTGTGTGCCGCCCACGACAAAGGCCTTTCCCAGCCAAAACACTCTCCAAGGTAAAGTTATACAAATAAAACTCATTTTAAAGGTTCCCAAGAACACAAAGGGCATCTAACATTTCCATTCAATTTCTGAAGAAACGTGCCCGTGCAGAATGCAGAGATGGAGAGACACAAGGGCCCCTAGAAATTAACCAACATCCCGCTCTCGCCCCTCTGTGCCGCTGATCTGAGCAGCGCAGCAATACCTCGGAGAGGAAAATGCAAACTACTGCCATTTACAAGATTAAAAAGAGTGGGGTGCAGTCATGGGTGGTAGAACTAGTAGGAAACAAGCCAGCAAAGAACGTGCAACCTGGGTTTCAAACCAAGGATAAACAAGACACCATTTACTCATTTTATACCTTGGACCACTGCTGTAGCGCTCCATCTGATCACCACATTCCACTAAATAAACAAGACATCCCTGGCCATCCCACATGTAAACTAACCAAAAAGAACAACCTAAAATGCCAAATCCTTGCAAGGCAAACCAAACAAGTATACACTTTTGAAGAAAACTTGACCCCACTCAGAAAGGATAATGCTGTGAATAAACTCTCCACGTTACTAGAAAGCCTGAACGCAGAAATCACCAAGGTACTGGACATTATTGGACCAAAAAAAAATGGAAAAGAATACAATCTAGGACCCAGGGGGAGATTCCCAGAGGAACCCCTTAAATAACCCATATGACTAGCGGAGAAATATCATGACCCTAGTGATAACCCCCTACCCCCAGTAATAATCGGACTGAGACCCAAGAGAGTGATGAGGAAAAGCCCACTAAGGAGGAACGGATGCAGACCTCACCAGAGAGAGACGAGAGACGTCCGGAGGTTAGAAAACCTACAAAGAGACTGCACAAGGACCCAGGTGTTCAGAGGGACATGAGGACTGATATCAATACAGAACGCTAAAACAATCATAGTGAAGAGTCCCATAAGAAGGAAGAAAGGAAGCAAAACACACCAGAGATAGAAAGGAGATGCCCTGGGGTTAAAGAAACCATGAATAGTGTGCGCCAGAGCGTAGGGTCCCCGAGAGACACGAGGTCCGATCAATACTAAAGGCCAAGAGAGCCACCAAAAGGAACTGAAGAGTATAAACGCTCACGCTAACCCAGAGGGCGAACGCTCGTGTGAGCGAGTTGGGCCTCAAGTTACAGCATTGTTGGAGGGGGATAATGCAAGTACCTCCTTAGATCCAAACTTTGAAACATTCGCTGAACTGAGGATTGGAACCTTTGTTGAACTGAGCGGTGAATGAGTCAAGTACCCCATTTGATACCAGGATTGAAGCATTTGTTGAATTGAGCAAACCTTTCCACCATTTGAAAACGGCTTTGAACAGAGTTCTTCTTTTTTGAACACTTGGAAAGACTTTCAAGAACTGAGGGACTTTGTAACCACAGGACTGAAACTTGGATGTTTAATTTTACAAGCTTGCTCCTGGGGCGAATATTTGCTATGAAGCGTTGACAACTCTGAGGAGTCAGTAATGCGAGGCAGACAACTGCTTGTGTTTTACTCAAATTTAAACATTTTATTAAAGAAAAAGGTTTCAAATAAATCCTTGCTAAACCTACTCTATCAGGGAATTCCCTGCCTAGTGTAAAGGCTAAGGGAATGGCTCCTAACATAAGCAAACTGGCCCTCACACTAAACAACAAAACATTTTAAGTGAATTATACTAACATAAAAGAGTGAACAACAAATAACCAGTACTTTGGGTGACCTTCACCGGTCCAGGGTAAATCCCTTCCCCATGATTATTCAAAGTCAATTTCTCCAAATGTTCAAAAGGAAAAATAAAGTCTTGAACCAGTGTTGGTTTCAAACGAAACAAAGTTCACCAAATAAAAAAATCCACTGCTAACAGTTCTTCTAGATGAAAATCTCCCTTCCAAGTCCAGCCAAGAAAATAGCACCAATGGTAATCCTGGATGTCTTCTTTCCAAGATTGTTTGTTCACAACAACAACTTCTTCCACAACTCTACAGGTGTTCATAACCTCTGCAGTACATTTGGTATAATTGCCACAATGCTCCTTCTTGGGTTGTTGCTTTCCTCTTAACAATCACAATTCTACTACTGTTAACGTGGGAGCAGGCTCCTTTGCTCCACAGTTTGCCACTAATTCAACCAATTTCAATGTAACATTCACTGACAGTATTATACACAACCACAGTTCTGGTACTTGTATTTCAGGATTGTTATGCATTAAAGACAATACTCTTCTACATCTACAGGTAGGCAAGGCACTTTCCTATGCTCCATGAAAAGGGCAGCCTGTTTGCCTCTTCTGTCTGTTTTATTGCCACCAGTATAATCTGCCTGTGCTTACAGACTGACATTCTCTCGACTCCAACAGTCAGAGGATTACAGATTGTTTGCTCAATCTTTTTACAAACACCCAACTCCCTTCCCCATCATATTCACACCTTCCTGGCTCCAGTAGCGACCATGAAGCTGTATTGCCACACTCAACTTCAGGTAACATCACCCTCGTATCAGAGGACACTGAACTTGAAACTATCATAAAACAGGTGGATAGAATTTAAACAAGGCTTGCTTCACTATAGAAAGGGTTCACCTCTTGGTTTGGGTAATGCTTGTTCTTGTTATTACAACAACCTCTGGGTTTAAAGAATACTTGTTCTTAATGTTGCAAGGTTCAGTCTTCAAAGGAGAAACAGATTTTGGCACACCCGATCATTATCTAAGGTAGATCTTTAACCTTAAATAAATTCAAGCGTTAACACAAACACTTTCTAACTCCGGTCAGGAATCCTAATTGGCCACACATGACCTTCCTTTAATGTTGTAAACCCTAACGTTGACTGTGAAAGTCAACGTTAGGGTTTCAGAGTGATTCAAAAAAGCGTCCCCCCTTTTATTAGAGACAAGTGACCACTCTGGGAACATTAACAGTTCAACAATGGGAAATCAAATGCTTTTCTTCGTACACAAGCACTCAACTTTATCTAGAAGTGCGCGTGATACATTTCAATTGTCAGCAAGACTTCACAATGACGAACAGTTTATACTCGCTTCTACTCTTACGGGAGTCAGTTTAGAGCTTGTAACAGTTATGCGCAATGTTTTCGGAGTGAAGCTGAATGCCAAGCTTCACTCACCGGCTCCAGAAACATTGCAGTTTCCAGCTGCTTTACCTTTCCGACTTCTTCCTCTTCTACTACAGCTTTGGAGACACTTGGGACTCACACCTTCCTGCAGCATGGGTGTCTCAAAACCACCCACACAAAGGGGATGTCTCCTTCACTCCTTTGTCCCTCGGCTTGCTTCCTGCTACGGGCCTCAGATCTCAGCAGAGTCACAAACTCTGCAATTACAGCCAGTAGGTGCCCCAGAGAAAATACTCACTCTCAGCAAGTCTCTCTCAGTGCAGCCATGGCAAGGCAGGGTTTATGAACACAGGACCCTCTCAGAACTTGCAAGTGAAATCTGCTTTCTCCACATCCTAGCGTGCCTTAAGTGACTTCCTCAAGCACTGCCAGCCTCATGCTTTCCTGCTACTACTGCCAGCCTTCCAGCTCCTTCCTTTGCCCCTCTGCTGCTGCAGCCTTTTATGCCTCTTACGTGGGGCAATTAGTTTCAGGTGCAAGCTATTACTGTCAATTGCCAGACCCTGGCAATGGCTGTTAGGCCCGATTGCCTGTCCTCCACTTCTACAAGCCTCTTCAGCCCTCTTATTCACCTCAGTTCCTATGGGATTCTGGGGCATGTAGTTCGTTATTAAAGTTACGTTTTTCTACTTCTTTTGCATTTTTAAGGGTAGATTTAATTCCCTTAGTAATTTTGACAGATGGGCTGTAGGTTTTAAATGTAATAGAGGAAGATGGTGTAAAGAAGGCAACACGTTCACTATTCCCTCTAGTGTACCCTTGGTATTGAAGAAGGTATTTGTTTTTAAGGACCAACATTATCCTTTCCTTCAGTATAATAGGTATGGGTGTTACAAGCTTAGGTTTTACCACATTAGAATGAACAGGATGTTGAGAGATAATAAAATGGCAATAAGCCATAAGGAACAAGTTACTTACCTGTAACTGTTGTTCTCCATCATGGGTCTGGCATGGATTCACACGCTCATATTCCCCGTCGTCAGGCCGGGAATCCTCGGTAAAGAAAAAAAATCAGTTTAGTTTCTGATCTGTCTTTCTCAGTAGTAACCTATCACTGGTCTCTGGGTCATACTGCCCCCAGCCAATCACTGCCCTCTCCCTATGCCCCGCCTCTGGCAGCCATCTTCAGATTTGGTAGCACGCAAAGTGGCAGTATGACCAAGTGAAGAGCCGCAGAGGGGTAGGAAGGAGGGTTCACATGTGAATCCATGCCAGACCCATGCTGGAGAACAACAGTTACAGGTAAGTAAGTTGTTCCTTCTCCAGCATGGGTTCTGGCATGGATTCAAACGCTCATGAATTTAAGAATACTAAGCAGTACACACATGCACAACCAACGGGAGGTGGAAAAGGCTCAACATTAAGCATTACATTAAAACTCAACATTAAGCAATTCTTACCTCCTCACCTGGCTCACCTTAGGCGAACAGGTTGCGCAGCACCGCTTGGCCGACCCTGGACTCCTCCCTGGAATTCCGGTCGACGCAGTAGAATCTTGTGAAGGTGTGCGTCGACCTCCACGTAGCAGCCCTGCAGATGTCCAGCAGGGGCACACCAGACAAGAACGCCGTGGCAGCAGTGATAGCTCTGGTCGAATGGGCTCTCGGACGGCCAGGCAATGGTCGGTTTGCCAACCGATGACAGTGCGTGATCCGGAAATGGAAGCCTTCGAGAGAGCCTTTCCTTGGTTCACAGGTCCAAAGTTCACAAATAGCTGTGATGTCTTCCGAAAACTCTTTGTGCAGTCCGCGTAGAACTTCAGCGCTCTAGCCACATCCAGTGAGTGCAGAGTCCTCTCGGCCAGTGACGAAGGCGACGGGAAGAAAACAGGCAACACCAAGGGCTCGTTGAGGTGGAAGTCCGACTTCACATTGGGCAATAAAGAGGGGTGCGTCCTCAGCACCAACCTCGTGTCGTGAAAGGTCAAGTATGGAGGCCTGCAGGATAGGGCCTGGATCTCTCTCACTCGCCATGCGGAGGTGATGGCCACAAGAAACAGTCTTCTACGACAGGAACTTCAACAGTGCCGAATGCAGGGGCTCGAATGGCGCCCCCATGAGCCTGGTCAGCACCACGTTGAGCTCCCACGCCGGGGCAGGGGCCTTCACCGGCGGGAACGATCGGAACAGTCCCTTCATAAATTCCTTCACCAGGCGATGGGACCACAAAGATGCCCGTCCTGTGGTTCTGGTGTATCGGGAGATCGCAGCCAGAAGTATCTTGATGGAGGCTTGAGCCAGTCCAGCCTTGGCCAGCAACAGTAGGTACGGCAGCACTTGAGGGGCCGTAATCCGCAGAGGTTTAGTCTTCTGTGCACGGCACCCGACAGAAAACCTCTTCCACTTATGTACGGAGCACTTGAGAATGGAGGACGCCCTGTCCTTTGCAAGGACCTCTCTGCAGTCAGCCGGGATATCGTACCCTCCAAACTCTAGTGCTGCAGGAGCCAGGCCTGCAAGTTCAGCAACTCCAGGTCGTGATGAAGTATGGCGCCTCCTTCTCTGGAGAGAAGATCTGCGTCCGTCGGCAGCTTGACTGGTGGGGACGCTGACAAGCCCAGAAGGTCCGGGAACCAGATCTGCCTCGGCCACGCCGGTGCGACGAGGATCATCCTGCACCAGGACCTCTTGAGCTGGTTGACGAGTCGGAGCAGCATCGGCAACGGAGGGAACGCATATAGGAACAGGCCGTCCCAGGGGAACGAGAAAGCATCGCCCATGCTCCTCGGCTGGGGAAACCTGCTGGCGAACCTCTGGCACTTGGAGTTCGTCGCCGTCGCGAACAGGTCGATCTGCGGTTTTCCCCCCCATCGTCAGAAGAGTCGATCCACTTGATCCTGATGTAATTCCCACTCGAGGCACGAGCGCAGCTCCCTGCTGAGTGAGTCGGTGATGGTGTTCTTTATCCCTGCCAGATGAAAGGGCACCAGAAACATCCCTTGGGCGACGGCCCAATGCCACATATCCTGGGCTTCCTTGGAGAGGGCTGGGGATCTGGTTCCTCCCCGCTTTTGGATGTAGAACATCGTGGTGGTGGTGTTGTTGGTGAAAATTCTCACCACCTTGCCCTTGAAGGACGGGAGAAAGGACCTGAGGGCCCAGAACACTGCACGGAGCTCCAGGATGTTGATGTGGAGCGTCTTCTCCTCCGGGAGCCAAAGGCCTCTCGCGTGAAGTTCTCCAGTGTGCGCTCCCCACCCTTCCAGGGAGGCATCTGTCGTCACCGTTATCTGGTGAGATGGGGTCTGAAAGTCTGTGCCCGCCGTCAGATGAGCGCGGGTGTCCCACCACCGGATCGCTCATCAGAAGGTCTCGTTGAGCGAGATCCTGTCCTCGAAGCTGCCCGTCGCTTGGATCCAGCGGGCTTCGAGGAACTCTTGCAGAGGGCACATCCGAAGCCTGCACAGGCGCACAAGATATATGCAGGAGGACATCATCCCGAGGAGGGACTTAATGGACCTCATCATGGCCACGTCCGTGGCCAGCAGTCGCTGCTCCTTGCCCAGGATGGCCTTCATCCTTTCCTCCGATGGCGAGGCCAGACGCGCCACTGTGTCGAGCTTGGCTCCCAGAAACAGTGCGACTTGCGACGGGACCAGGTGGGATTTGGGAAAGTGGATGGAGAATCCCAGGTCCGTGAGCAGCTGGACGGTCTTCACTGTGTGATCTACCGCAAGCTCCCTTGTCCTTGCTCGGATGAGCCAGTCATCCAGGTAGGGGTAGACGTGGATCCCCTGCAGGCGCAGCCGCCGCCACCGGTGCGAGGCACTTGGTGAACACCCTGGGTGCCGACTTCAATCCGAACAGGAGGGCCTTGAACTGGCAGTGCCGTCCTTGGAGCGCGAACCTGAGGAACTTTCGGTGTCTTTTTAGAATGGGATGTGGAAGTACGCATCCTCCAAATCCAACGACGACAGGAAAACGCCCTCCTCCAGCTGTCCCAGCACGTGCTTGAGGGTGACCATCCGGAACTTCTGTGCCTTGATGTACTTGTTCAGTCGTCGCAGGTCCAGGATGGGGCGCCATCCTCCTGTCTTCTTTTTCACGAGGAAGTACCTTGAGTATACTCCGGAGCCCCGGAGCCTCTTCGGGATGAGCTCGATGGCACCTTTTTTGAGCATCGCCCTTACCTCCAATAGCAGTTGAGGGACGTGATTTTCCTTCCTGGCCACGGGTCTAATGCAGGGGCACTTTTTTAAAAATTCGAGGGCGTGCCCCTCGGCCAGGGCGTCCAGCACCCAACGGTTGGTGGAGATGGACTCCCACACGCTGACCAACTTTGCCATCCGGCCTCCCAACGGGGTGCTTCGGTGGGGGCCCCCCCCCCCGACACCGCTGTCGGTTCAATCTTGCTTGGAGGACGCCTTGCCCTCCCTGGCGACGACGGCGGGGCCCACCCGACTTGACTCGTCCTCTATAGGCTTCCTGCGACGAGGAGCGGGCCGCTTCGCGGTACGTAGAGGAGCCACTGCCGAATCCCTTGGAGGCACCCTGCTTGCCTCCGATGCTACGAAAGGATGGCCTTTGTTGCCGGAGAACGCCTAGGGCCTTTGTCTCCGTGTCCGCCTTGATGGCTTGGAGGGACTCATCCACTGTTTTCCCAAACAGATTGTTCCCGTCGAACGGCATGTCCAAAACCTTGGCTTGTACGTCCTGGCAGAAATCCATTGCCTTGAGCCACCCTCGTCGTCTAAGGCAAACGTCGTTGCCTAGCTGGCGGAAACCGGTGTCTGCAATGTCCGTTGCCACCGTAATGGCATGGTCGGACGCCACTTCGCCTTCTTGCAAGATCTCCAGGGCCTCGGCCCTCTTGTCATCCGGTAGGAAGTCCAACAGGGGGACGATCTTGTACCATAACTCCCTGTCGTAGCGGGCCACAATCGCGAGGGCGTTGGCCGCCTTAATCGTTGTTGCCGCCGACGACGAGATAACTCGTCGTCCCATTGCGTCCAGCTTCTTTCCTTCGCCGTCCGGCGGGGAAGTTGACGTTGAGGCCGATGCCCCCCCCCCGCTTTCTTCTTGGCCGCCGCTGAGACGACCGAGTCAGGGGTCGGTTGTGCCCTAAGGCACAAAGGGGCCGCCGTCATCATGTCTACACCCAGGCATCCGGACCAAGCCCATCAGCCCCGGGAGCAGGCATCTAGACATTTAGTAAAACCTCACCAGCCCCGGCTAGGGGCTATCTGGGTTCAGTCCTGGCGCCAGGCTCATAGTAGGAATCAGTCCTGGCCCCAAGCTCATAGTAGGAATCAGTCCTGGAGCCAAGACGCCAGGCTCATAGTCATTACTTACCTCAGGCAGACCATGCTGCAAATGACTCCAATCCAACAGGAAGCCTGAAAGGGACTATTTTTCTACAGGGACTATTTTTTACTCTGGTGTGGTTCTAGGGACTTCTTACCTGGGACTACTTTTGAGGCTATTTAAACCACACCCGACCAGCAACACACGCTTCGTGTTATTCTGCATCCAGCAGCGTAACACTCACCGTGCCTGCAGCCTGCATCCAGTCTTCTGCCACGCCCGCCTCGAATCCGGAGCTCCTAAAACAAAGTGGAAAGAAAGGGACAAGGTTAGAAAACAAACTTATTTCTATTCCACACCCGATTCTGGATCCATCTCGTATCCGGACCTGTAAAGAACATAATTTCTGCACGCGCCGCACCTCCAGCTGTAGTGCCGCGCCATGCTCACCAGTCTTCACAGCATCCTTCGGGTCGGCGCTGCCTCCATCATTTCTTCGCCGAACTTCGGCACCTAGGAGACAAAAGAAAACCAAAGCAGAGGCAACCAACAAATATAATTCTTACCACCATAGACTTACCTGATTTACCACCGCAGGCATCCTTTTGCGACTCTCCATATTTTCACGTGCCGCATCTGTAAAGAGAGACAAAACAACACGTTTTCCTTGTGCAACATTTACCGGACAGCGCCGGATAATACAGACTCTCACCTGAGCGCCACCAGCTGCCACAAGAGCATCTTTTCACAAGCCAGCTGCAAGACAAGAAAGGAAGGGGGGAACAAGAGTGAACATCGGACAAATTGAACTCTATGAACTTAATACCTTCTGGTCCTCACCAGGAACCTCAGAGTCAATACTCTCCGGAACTCTCCCGAGACTTCAAACCAGTGAAGTAACTGGAATCGACGCGCCCCTGCAAATCCACGCAGGATGGAGAGCTCATCTGATTGCTATGAGGGCATTTCGGAGGTGATTAGTTGGGGAGGACTGTGGGGGTGCCATCACTTGAATCCACAAGTGGCTAAATCCATCTCTCCACTTGCAGGAGAATATTTCTACGGGTTAAGCAGACAAGATTAGGAGGGCAGATCCAGTCAGTCATTGCTGCACTACGCATCACGTGGGTGGAGATCGCAGCTGTCCGGGTACGACCGACGCCCCTGTGGGGGCCAGGTGAGCGGAACAGCTGCGTCGGGGACCCGGTACTACTTCTCGTACCGATCCCTCTTGGCAGGCGTCAGACGGGTTCTTGAGAAGGGCGAGACCCTCGTTCCAGATGTCATTTAGTAGAGGCACGGCGAGGACTGTCTTCCTCTTGGCCTCGCGCCGTTGGTAAAGGAAACCTTTCTTCTCTTCGGGTCAGAGCTGAAAAAGCTTGGATGCCCTGGCAATCATTGCATGGAAAGATCCGATCTCGTCAGGCGGGGAGGCCCGGGCTGGCGATGGGAGCTCCGTCCCGTCGTCGTCGGTACCCGTAGTGGCTGTGTCCGTTCCCGTGTCATCCCCAGGGACGGGGGACGTGGGATGTGGGTAAAGGCAGAGCAGGCCGCGAGGGCTGAAAAGGCAGGGCTGGATGGATCCGTCTTCTCTTGTTCGGGGGGGGGGGGGTTTCCCGACGGGCCTGCGTCCTCTGGCTCCTCCGTCAAGCCTGGTTCCGGATCCTCCGTCGGTGGTAAGGGCAATCTCGTCCTTATCTCCGAACATAAGGATTGTATTGCCAACAAAATGGCCGCTGAGTTATCCTGCGGCTCCGGAAGCGACGGGAGACTAGGACAATCGCCGGTGCCGCCGTCACTCTCGTCGTCACCTTTGTCCGGATCCCTCCCATGGGGACGGGCCTCTTTGACGCCCTCGTCAAGGCCCTCTAAGACTTCTACCAGCTACTCCTCGGATGCTGTGTCCGTGTCCACAATGGCCACCTCGCCCCCCCTCTTTTTCCACCGGGGTCTTCACAGGGGTCTTTTCGATGGGTCTGAAAGAGGCTTCCCTCCGCTGAGGCAGGGAGACTCTGGGTCCCGAGGTTGCCTCCACTGGTGTAGCCTCCACAGGCTGCACCAGGGCCGCCGCAACTTCCTCGATACAGGCCTTGGCCGGATGAATCGAGGCCTTCACTACCTTGGGCGTGCTTGAGGCCTTCACCTTGGGGGGAGGGTCACCGCCTCGCTCCCCCTCAGCTGAATCCTTCGAGATTGACCGGGGCCTCTCCAGAAGTTTACCTGGGTTCTCGGATTTCCTCTTCCCCGAACCAGAGCGTTGGCTCGTGGTTGATGGTGCCGGGGAAGACACGCCCTGCCTGGCAGCCGAAGAGCCCGACTGTTTGGCGCTCCCGGTGCCCGCGGACTTGCGGTGCTTTGCCTTCTGTTGAGCCCCCGTCGCCGGGGCGCCCTCACAGGACTTAGAAGACCGCTCGGACTTCTTCTTCTCACCGGACGGGCTCTTTCCTTCCAGCCAGTTGGAGAGACAAAGGTGTCGGTCCCTGATGGTCCGTTCCGACATGTTCCTGCAAAACGCACAATCCTTCTCCATGTGCGTTTTGTCCTCATGAAGGCAGTAGACACATTTCTAGTGCTCGTCCTCCTTGAACACATTCTGCAGCTGGCATCGAGGGCAAACCCTGAACAGCTTTCCGGGCGTCGAGCTTCCTTTCTCCTGGGCCATGTTCGGGTAGGCCGCAGAAACTTCTGGAATCCTGCAAGAAGCGTAACTCGACGAAAACTTCACCCTTGAGGGGCGTAGAAAGATCCGACACGGATCCCCGTTAATCGGATGTAGAGACGGTGGAGCTTGAGGCTCTATTTGACCGAAAAATGAGAAATTCTCTTTGAAAAAGCACAAAAACGCAGCAAAAGCTCGAGAGCTAAACACAAGGACTCCCAACAGTTGAGCGTGCGGTAAAAATCAGAAGATGGCTGCCAGAGGCGGGGCTTAGGGAGAGGGCAGTCATTGGCTGGGGGCAGTATGACCCAGAGACCAGTGATTGGTTACTACAGAGAAAGACAGATCAGAAACGAAACTGATACTGATTTTTTCTTTACCAAGGATTCCCGGCCTGACGATGGGGAATATGAGCGTGTGAATCCATGCCAGACCCCATGCTGGAGAACCTCTTCTCAAATAGTGGTAAGAATATCCCACTTAGAGGAAAAATACTGTCTCATCTCACAAAATCTCCTCCCAAAACTTGGGCCCCGTCTCCACCTAGGTGATCCTCCAGCAGTACACCACCCACAGGGTTGGGATCAGGAAGTGTCTGTTCTCCCCTGGCCACCTGGGAAGAGACTTTAGGCAGAGTTTCAGTGAGACCCGCAGTATTCTCCACGCGACCCCCCCCCTCTCCTGTGAAAACGCTTTCTCTTATTTTTGTGTTCGCTTTTTCTTAAGGTAATGCAGTTAGTTGGACAGTTTAGGACAGAGGACTGATCTTAGTTATCATCACATCCCGACAAGCACCTTTGTTTTTGTTTTGTTAAGAAGGAAACTTCCTAGTAGCAATAGGGCTAGGGAGGGGTTTTAAATAAAACTAAGGTTGGATAATGGCCTCTTGCCCGAGTCTTACTTCTGTTTCGCCACTGTATCTCGTAAAAAATGTTTCCAGCTATAATCTAGTGAGTGAAAAAAAGTGGTCAAAATATCTTGGCAGCGAAAACTGACAAAAACTAGTAAAACAAATGCAGCTCATAATAAGCCACAAATGCAGTCCTGCTGGGTAAAGGTTGTGGTTAAGGGGGTTGTGGAGGGCTTGTGCTTGCTGGGCTTACCCTAACACGTTCCCCTTGTGTTAGGAAAGAGTTGGAGTAAGTCTGAGGGCAGAATCCAGATTTGGGTTATGTGAAGGCATCATGAATTGGACACAAACAAGAGATGTATAGTTTTGGCTATAAAAAAAAGCCTAACTTGCCCTAAGGGGAATTTTCCCTACCTAACAAAAACTAAGGAAGGTCTGCATCAGTAGGTCCAAATTAAAAGTTCGGTCTTTGTCCAAACCTAACCTGGCCCTCACTTAATACTTGGAAAATTGTTTACGGGTCTGAATATCAAGTGTTCAATAACTGTTCAGAGCTTCTCCCAGCTCTGGGCTTGCAACAGGGTTCTCGTTCCCACACTTCAAGACAGTTCACAATATCAAGGGATTCCCTTTCCCAAGCTCCAAGACATTTCGCAATGCAAAGGGCTTCTTTCCCAACACTTTCAAGTCTCTCATCTTCATCAAAACACAGTTCACAGGGAAAGGTTCCAGCTCCTCGGATTTGGTTACTTTTCACCGGTTTCACAAAAGGTGCATTTCACAGGCTCAACAAATCAAAAGTTCCTTGACTTGAAACACAAAACGTCTTTTATATTCCACCACAGGTTTCTTTCGTTATTTGAGTGGCTTTTCAATATGTATGCATCCTCGGTCTAGGGGCAGTTTTCAGACCACATGGTCCACCCATTCCTGGTCAGTTCACTGTATACACAGTACCACTGCTTTGCAACCTTTCCTCTGTTACTGCTGTGAGAAACCTGAAAGTGTCTCAATGTCTGAACCATGGGGCTCTCTTTCTCAGGTTGACGGGGCACAGCCATCGCCCTTGGATCCAGACCCTGGGGGTGGACAAGTGCGGGAGGATCACCTGCGTGAGGGATCCTCAGGGAATGGGGGTGAGGCACCCGATTACGAGACACGCCCCCCCCCCTTTCAACACTTCCTCCACCTTTATAGGTTATTCTAAATCCTGTCCTGTTACCCACCCCCCCTAATTCCAACAAGTACAAACTCAGAAAGGAGGCAAGGGCGAATGAAATAACAGGCTGCAGCTAGCTATCAGGTTTCGCATATCCTTCAGTCTCAGCATCATTCGTTGGCCGTCTCACCGACCACGAAGCATACTAGATCACGCCACCACCTTGCATGGGTCATAGGTTCTTGCTCGGGCAACAGTAATTCCGTTGCAGGATTTGTCGGCTCTCCTGCATCCCCGCCTGGCGTTCTTCACCTTTTCACAAGGCACAGGCTCCATGACTACACATTGGAGAAGTGGAGCAGTGTGAAATCACCCTGCGTCCCAGGTATAGGCATGTCTCCTTTTAAAGAGACACCTTGTCGTTCTTGATAGGGCCGTTTTATTCCCACATTGCCTGAAGCCAAATTTAAGGATGACAGTTGATCATCGTAGTAAGTTCCAAATGGGCTGATAAGGTTTTTGGTCCAGGGAATTCCTCCTCAGAATGTGAGACCTTGTCACCTAAGAAGGGAGTCACTCCCATGGAGGTCTCACTTGCCCATAACCCTAGTGAGGGTTTTGCAGAGCGGGCCCACCTCCCTAGCCTCAAAGAGGGTGGCTCCCCCTTGGGGAGAAGGGATGAATACCCTTGATTCGTCACAAGCCAGACAAACCGGATTGCTTCTTCCAGTCCACGGGGGACCTAAAATCAGCCACAGAGTCAAAGAGGGGGGAAAACAATCGCAGAGCAGGACAACGCTTAGCCGAATGGAATCGTGCTAAGGGGTAGTTCTGCATAAGACATGCGCAGAGGTTGGAGATGGATGCTGGAGCTCAGACGAACGAGAAGTCCCCAAGCACCAAAAGGCAGCTGAAGCAGGGAGCACCGCCCTCAACACCAACAAAGGCAAGAAGCATCTGGAGATGCAGAGACTGCCAATTCCCACATGGGGAAGCTAATCCAGACCAGAACCCAGGACAGGTGAATCGAAGAATTATAGAGACCAGGAGGTGTTGATAACCCGAGAAGGGCCAACTGCGAAATACCAGTCCATGAGGGGAAAGTCAACAATATACCAGGGCCAGAGGAGCCCACAGACAGAGAAACGCCCAATTGAGAAACCGAAAAGGTGAGAGTTGCCCATCATCCATGACAGGCAAACCATGAACCCAAGAGGGTTGCTGATGGCCATAACCTGCAGGAGGTTAAGCAAGGAACCACAAAGTTCGAAAAATATCTGTAGTCTGCAAAAGGCCAAACAAGGAGGTAAAGGGGAGAGAGATGCCCCCAGCCCCGAAAAGACAACACAAACTGGGCTAAAGAAGCCCATAGGCTATCTGAGGACAAAGAGCGAGAAGCACACCACCTACGCGAGGTAAATCAAGAGCCTGTAAGGGCTGCAGAAGGCCGTAGCCTGCAAGTGGGTAACCAAGGAACAGCAGGGGTGAGGGACACCTATATCCTAAGACGAACTACTACAAGTGGGGCTGGAAAAGCCCACCTCTTACTGGAGGCCAGATCCACAGAACGTCCAGTTAAACTCCGAGATAAGCATGCTTACAAGTTGTCTCTCCAAGGTCTAAAGGACCAGTACCTTGTAGAAGCCTTATTGAACAAACATATTTGTGACATTTTGTTTGTTTGAAGAGACTATTTCCTTTGAACTTCAAGAAACTAAGTTCAACATTAAGAGACCTTACTTAAAGGTCTTCAGTGACTTCATGCACCAGGGGTCGGGGTCAAAAACCAGCCTGCACTAAAATCCCAGGGTGGGATAACCCTGAGAAAGCATCCACTAAGAAATATTTTCTATCTTCTTTCTTTCCCGAGTCATTTAGTGGTAAGACAGGTTAGGTTTTGGACTGAGGAATGGAACGTTTGTGACATCCTGACTAGCACCTTTGTAGCATACAGATTTCTTTTTAGTGATAGGAAGTCGAGCAGGTTACTCTTTACAGTTCTAATAAAGGTATGTTTGAATCATGTCTTTGGGTCATTCTCCTAATTCTGGTTTACCACAGTTGGCATAAGTGAAAAGGTCAGGCTAAGGGTTAAGTCTCGGGTTAACATCGCAGTAAGGGTTTTGGCTAGGCTTTGTGAAAGGGATAAGGTTGGAGAGGCTTTGCATGTTGGGAGTAGGTGTTGAATAGAGTTTAGGATAAACCTAAATGTTAGGATAGAGTAAGAGTAGGGCAAGTGTTAGGGTAACAGCAATGATGCTATTGGGAGCGCCGGTGATGGGGTTGAGGTTCCAGTTATTTCATTTTCTATTTAGTTATTTTTTGTATTCCATCTTGCCACATGCAAATAAGATGCTTTAGAGAGCTGAAAGCTTAGGGTTGGGGAAAGCATAGAGGTTTGGGTTAGAATGAATGGTTATGGTTAGATAAATGGTTATGTCTAGGTCAATTGTGGAGGGCTGTTGTCTGCCTGAGCTTTAGCAGGGGTATGAGTCAGCATTAGGGTTACACAGTCTTGTACTATTGTAGGTTTTAAATAATAAATAACAAATAAACATACTCCTTTTGGCGACCTTATCATTGGCAACATGTTCATTACTTTGCATTACTTTGATAGAATAACTACATTTTGAAAAACACTTTTTGACGACACATTTTTCACATGACAGCATTTTCTTAGCAACATTTTCACATAGAACCAACTGAAGTATGGAAACAAGTTTCCCTTTCATGAAAAAGCAAATACTAAACGCTCATAACAGAAAAACAACTGTAAGGAACTCTTTGACCCATTCAGCTGCTTACGATATGTTCATCTGCCAGATTCTAATAGAAAGAGTGAAAATGCATATGGAAAAAGATGGTACATCCATGGATTGGATCACCAACTACCTAGTCAACGACTGCATCCTCAGGGGCTAAATGGAGGTCTTCATCTTAAGCAACTTCCCCTTGAAGTGCAGTGTTCCATAAAGGCTACAACTTGTGGCCATGGCTATTTTAGATTTATAGTAAGCCCCAAGAAGATACCACTGAACATTTCTCAAAACTGTTCTACCTATATGTGATGACTGACAGCTACTACTGAACCTGGAACCAGAAAACCGTCATTTCACTGAAATCCTACAGAAAATCCAGGATTGGATCATTTATAATAATCTAAGCTTTAATACCTATAAAACAGATTTTCTTTTTTGGAATCACTTCCTCTACAACTCTACCGTACAAATGGCCTCACCTTATGGTTACAGCACCCATCAACTGAGAACCTAGGAGGCATGCTGATACTTAACTTTTTATAGCCCCAAATAAACTCACTGTCTAGAAAAATCACGCTTCCAGCTCCTTAGGAGAATGGTCTGCTATTTGGAAATGCAAGGATTATATCAATTGCTTGTACCTTGTGCTAAATAAAAGTCAATTAAGTAAACTGCGACTAAAATAACTGTGGCAAGTCTGGGACTAAAAATAAATAAATAAAAATCCCACTATGTCAAGTGTATCTCTTGCCGAACCCACAAAAGCAGAGCTCCCAAGTATTGAGGCTCCTACATAAAAAAAAAATATATATATCAACAAGGTCATTACGATCATCAAAGGGCAACAAACTAACTTTAGCCAAGTTCAACAGACAAATACAGAAGCAATACCTAGCAGTTTTAGGCCCGAAACACTAGAGGAATCTTCCTTTAACCCTACAAACAGACGAGAGCCTCTGCGCACGTGTGACCTAATGAGCCTTCTTCATACCCTTCCTGACTATTATTCATCACCCTGCATTACTTATCTGTAACTATTAGTACTCCTGCCCAATGACCACACTTGCCCAATAACCATTAATCTAAAACGTGCCTGTCGTGGCCGTGTGAAAGGTTACCTGACCTGTACCTATGTCTACCCATTTAGAATGTAGTGGAATGACTACAGACCAACAAACACCCAACTCCTGTAAGCCTATTCATTGGTTTATATGTCAGACCTATGTATTGTACCTAAGGCATGTTATTTTCTCCCATGCACTTTGAAGTGGAACCGCCCACAGTGTTGTGCCTTACAAACCTCCAAATAAATAGAAAAAACGAAATAATCATGACCAGGGAAGAGGGTACCATTTTCCAACGTCAAGGAAGTGGACAGAAAAGAGCAGGATGAGAACTCGTTTATCACAGTTGTTTCCTCCCAGTGATGGCCATGTAAGAGTGAATAGCTTAGAAGCCTTTATCTCATCAGGATTACTTGAAAAGTTGAAAGCAAAGATGTCTGCCGTCACCTCAAGCTAATCCAATTATTGGCAACTGAGAATAAGTACCTCTTCTAATTAACAGGACTTCTAGGACGTATCATGCTTGTACTGCATGTTTGAAGATACTACTTAGAGGATTCAGAGAATGTAAGGAAGGCATGGTATCAAACAGTGAATACAGACGCAAGTTATCACAGTTCAAGGGTGTTTATTCAACTTCAATGGGTTGATTGAACGCCTATCTAACCCTAAATCTAATGATGGCAGCAAGCTATGACCATCAAATAATAATAAAGCCGTCCTAGTGGAGTCCTGTCAAAATAAAAGCCTATACTAATAAACCTATTGCCAATCCTTACTTCTAAATACAAAATGGTGTGGAAAACAATGTATGCAAAAGAAAAGTGTTGAAGAAACAATATGTCAGGATAGTTGAGCAGTTTGCTTCCCTTCCCCACGTTTTCAGCATGGGACAAGGTTGCACACTCAAGCTTCACACACACTCTGGCTTCTCTGCCACGAGGATGCAGTTCAAAACATAGGTATCCGAGCCTTCTGCGCCAAAGTCTCTTTCCCAATACAAGTCTCTTATTGCAAAGTGCCTGGCATAACAAACAAGTACCAAAGTTCCTTTCTCATCAGGATTTTCTCATTCACAAGTTCACAAGTTCTCTGGTTAAGAGTTCACAATTGGTCTCCCTCGATCAGGCTCGGACCAAGGGTTTTCCCTCGATAGGACCTTACAATCTCACTTTCTTTGCTTTCTTTTGCTCATCAAAATTCGAAGACTTTCAACTGTGCAATGGATTTTTCTTAAACCATCGCTGGACCACTTCGATTCACTTCATCCAGAAGTTTCACTTTACTGCCTTTGTTTCTACCACTTCTTGGCTGGGTACATCACTAAGACCTTTGATTGAGCACACCGGCAGGGCCGAACCTGGTTACTTTGTTTCGTACCTCCTCTTTTCTTCATTAAAGTTCAAACATTCATCAGCAATTGAGCTTTACTCGCGTCTCATCGCATGCATTGGTATTCTTCGCTCTTGCGCTCTTCATGCAATGAGGCCGCTTGCAACCTTGACTTCAAAACAGACAGGTCTTGCTTCGATCTCCCCAACTCACCAGCTGTGTTGATTTCTCTGGCGCCACTTTGATCCTGTAGCCAGCGATGGTACCACAGCGGCTACTGCTCCTCCCCGACTCAGTCAGTCATGCGGGAGGGCCCTAGATATCTCTGACACACAATACAGGATTCTTCAGTCTGGTTACCTGGCCTTGTGCCTTTTAATATGAAGGTTTCTGTAAAGTAATGGTTTCTCACCGGAAAGGTCAAGGGTATCTCCCTCCTTGCGCTCCTTTCTCGGTTTGCCGCCTTTCTCCCCTCGTTCATCTGCCGTCTGGAAAACACTGTCCCTTCATGTGCTTTGCCCCGCTCAGAGTGTGCTCTCCTCTGCGCCTTTTATCCATGTGGGAAGCTTGATGGAAGTCAAGTGTGAGTTGTTAACAGTAATTGCCTGACACTGCCTGACCATAGTAGTGGGACATGTCTGGTACAATCCTCTGGTATGAGTTGGTTTTCTCCCAGAGCGGGCTTTCTGTGTAGAAGTATTTGTGTAGGGCAGCTGGTGGGGGCTGGAGTTAAGGTATCCTACCTGGTAGGATGGAGTAAAGATGTTATAGGGAGGTGATACCGCATCTCGCCATCAGGTGTCCCACTCCCCGAAGGCCCCTCACCCAGTTGATTCTCACTGGTCTACTCCCAGGGTCTGGATCCAAAGGGGACGTCCGTGCACTGGCCACCCGAGAGAGATATCCCCAGGGCCTAGCGGCTGAGACACCCTCTGGTTTCTCACAAGCCTAAGTAATAAGGTTATAATTTAATTATTTTATTGTTCTTTTGTAGTGCACTAAACAACAACAAAGCCGTTTGAAAGTGCAACAGGGTGAAAGAGGAACAAAATGTGCTAGATGGTCCGAAGGTGGGGTGTGGCAAGTGTGGTTAAGGAATCATAGTAAGGAAAATAGTACAAACATTTCTGGTTAACAGTATCCAAAGAGAACAAAATGTCAACCATATAAAGTGCCACAGAGTAACTGGTTAGGTCACCGTAGAATGGAGCCCTGCTGAAGGGTTCCACTCCTAATGGGCCCAATGTATGATGGGAAGAGGGAAGTACCAGCATTAAACAGGACAGTAGTGTTCTGAACGGTAGAAGCCCTACACTAAGACTCCATGCTATTTAAGTAGGAGATTCCTTGAGGATCATTTTAATTTGTTGTAATTAGGCTAAGCTCTTAGAGCCTTTAGTAGATTATTGCAGATTTTGGTGGCATTAGCAGAAAAGAAATTTACCACTGGGACGTTGTCCTGAACAGGTCAGGCAGAACACTTGGAGGGCGATATGCTGTTCAATGTGTAACCAGGAAAGAGCCTTCAAGCCAGGATTGATCAGGTCGCAAGCTTTAATACACACCATCAGTCTGTCAACACAATCTTGGAGAAGCAGGAGCAGATACGTTTGTTTTATATTTAATCCTACATATACATGTTTGGAATATGCACATTTGATAGGACCAGGGTTCTGGTTAGGTAAATCTGGTCCATCTTTGGACATGAGGTGGTTTAACAGATCATGTGCATTTGTAAGTGTACCGTGCAAGTGACGGTCAATCTGTCTATAGTGAAGGTGATGGGGTTTTTTGATGAACTTCACAATGAGGGTAGGAGTGTACTAGGTATACGTTCAAACAAAGGAGAATGTGGATGGGCCATAGAAGAGTTTTGCTGGGGTTTAGGCAAGTATTATTACGGTCATCTATTCTTGCACTGTATTCCCGCCCTTGTAGATATGAGGGAGGGACAGGCTTTGGTTATGTTAAATAGAATTTGCAAGTTATCAGCATAGAGCGGAAATGCAGGAGAGCTTTTCCTGAGTAAAGGTACCAGTTTACAGATTTAAACAAGGGGATAGGGA
Source organism: Ambystoma mexicanum (assembly GCF_040938575.1). Taxonomy (NCBI): domain Eukaryota; kingdom Metazoa; phylum Chordata; class Amphibia; order Caudata; family Ambystomatidae; genus Ambystoma; species Ambystoma mexicanum. The sequence goes on from NC_090936.1 coordinate 672,218,699, forward strand.
TTCCCCAAAGAACAATCCTGAGTTCAGCACAGTAATGTTCGATGTGAACTACTCAGATTTCTCAACAGTGGCAAAGTCTGAGGAAAGAGCTGATCCAGCCAGGTATTTGCCCACCAATGTCCAAACTGGCAAGATGTCTAGAATAGCAGGTTGTAAAAAGGAGTAACACCAGCAGTGGAAAGTTCAACATCCTTTATTAACATCCAGACAACCCCCGTTATGAATAGCACCACTCCCCAAAGTACACTCCTAAATCCCAAGCTACCACAGCATTGCACAGTGATGTCACTGGGGATCATGGAGATGCTTCCAAGCCACATTATGACATACAGAAAATAGTCATAAATGCCCCTCTGCGAGAACGAACATGGCTAAATGGCCTGTTCTTTTGGAAGGTACCCACTTGAGAGTCCGCAGCCACACTTTATCTCACAGAAGGGAAATGGCCATTTGCGCATCAGTCTTTGTCCCACCCACATGGGCAGTCCAGCACCGAAATGCTATGGTAATTCTCTTCTGAACATTAGAACATATCCTTCATATACGATCTCAAAACATAGAAACATAGGATACAGGCTGATGCAGTGGAAAACTCACAGTGCTACATACAACAGAGTGACTGTCAAATGGGAAACGAGAGAAATGCACATAACTGGTTATTATTTTACAGACAAGTTTTGCATTCAACTTGGTGCTCTGGTTGGTTTAGAGTCAGACTGACAAGTTGTTGATTAGAAGTCAAGGTAGCATGGAGGCGGGGAGTGTACGACGATAGCTGCCATAGGGCACATAAGGTAGCACTTACAAATGGCACCCGATTAGGTGATAGGAGTGAAGATGGCAGGATACCACTGGCAGACCATACCCCCACCCACCCCGATCTCTCTATGAGGCTCCATGGGGAGACTGGGCAGACATCATGAGCCAACGGAAGGAAGAGGAAAGTACCGTGCTTGAAAAAACACTATATAGCAGAAAGGTGACCAGAGGCAGCATATGGGGGTGTGGATCCCACCATCAACAAGGTGACCAGCTTGTCACCAAATGGAAGTAACACGTGACGAATCAAGGGATTCAGTAACTTTCCCCTAGGGGAAACCCCTTCGTGTGAGGCTAGGGAGGTGAGCCCACTATGCAACATTGCCCTGAGAGGTGGCAGTAAGCAGGACCTAACAGGGAGGAACTCCTTTCCAATGAGGAACTCTTTTTATTATCCTCAAACACTCTATATAATCCCATCAGTTGACAGACACCGAGACTCCTCTTACATATGCTATTGAAATGTAATTACATGAGAAAATGATCAGCCTGGTACTGTGAAGATTAAGTACATAGGAGTGATGAAGAATGCCTGTCTGTCAATCACTGAGATGAAGAAACCAAATGGAGTTTTGAAGAACACAAAGGAAAGACTATTCTGAAAAGCCCCAGCATAAAGAGGGAGGATCAATTGAACCAGGAAGAGAGACCTTCGAGTTTCAAACCGGCTGGCAGAGGGAAGTCGGTAACTCGGGGATAATGCTGCTTTTGCGAGTCGGCAAATGCCGGAAAGAATCAGTGCTCGGAGTGCACTAGGCAGAGGACAGAGTACTGATAGACTGTTCAGACGCTGGTAATCCCGGGAGGGACTTTTGAATAGGGCTGACAGAGAGCCCCAACCATGATGGTCACTGGAGAGGATGGAAAAAGGCATAAAATCCGTCCTGACAAACAACAGAATAGAAGCAACAAAGAAAGCGGACCGGTGACACAGCCTCATTCCACCAAATGTAAAGGGGAGAGCGGGAGAACTTGGGAAATGGGGTTGTGAAAGTTAAATGTGACAATAATATCCATGAATGCTGGACAACTGAATATAAAGAGCATTCATCTATGTCCCAGTGAATGGCAAAGTAATAAGAAGAGTGAGACTCATTCAGGGACACTGCAGCCCCTTTTCAGTAAACGGCAAAAGTATAAATGGAGAGAGAAACAGAACAGATGTGTTTGATCTACAGAAGAGAGAACGGTTGTGAAGAATAGCAGCTACTCAGACTCAATTAAGAATTAGAGAAAGCCCAGCCAGAATCTGGAAAGTCAAGACAAACACTACATAGGGACCTGAAAAACCACCATGCAAGAGCTGGAGGGCTTGTTACAAAAGATAGCCATGGGCTATCTGAAGATCCCATACAAGGGGAACTGTGCTGAAAAGCAGCCCAGGAGAAGGAAGTCATTCCCCTGACTTTCTGTTTAGTAATAGTGCTAAGGCCAGCATATGTTAGTTTTGGGATGGAAGACAGACTTTTGGTTGCAGACTTCAAGATTGTCGACAAGCACCCTAGTTTAGTTGAGTGAGGTAGAGAAACCCTTTAGGCTAGGAGAAGCATTTTCTTTGTCATTTTACAATAAATCTTGTTGAATATTGCACCATTTGTCTCCGCCTTCTGACCTATCACACACTGCAGAAGTGGAACAGTAATCCCTTAAATTAGCACCCACAAATGACGAGTCATATTTGTATTTTTTAAATAACCGGAATGACAATTTTGAACAGAAATTAATTATATACAATAACACATTTAGAGATGGCAGAGGCATTCACACGAAGAGTGCCTGTACAATAACACAAAGATAAGAACCAGTGGTGAGCCAATTTATGATGGTGTAAAAAAGTGGGACATATCAGGGACAAAACAAGACGAAAAATATTATATAAGAAAATAGATGACCTACAAAAGTAACCTTTACCTAAGGGGGCAAGTGCTTAAACTATAGAGGAGAAGTAATTAAATATTCAAAATTACATCATTGAGCATCACTGGAGGCAGTGGGTGGGGTCAGGTAGGGATACTGGGGGAGAAGGCAGAGGGAGCTCTCACTTTAGCAAGGAAGTGATGTTTAAGCCTCGCTTTCAAGAGATCCACAGTTGGGCTGGCTTTGATTGTTATGGGCAGTGGGTTCCAGTGGAGCGTGGCAAGCACAGGGAGGGTGTGGGACGGTGAGGTTGAGTGCATAAGCAGTGTCTCTTCCCAAGTGACACTCCTAGAACCCTCCCATAACCCCACATTCCCCAGCGATGCCCCTTTAAGTCATGGTGATGGTTCCAAACCACATCACAATACAGATCATGGTTGTCGCAGGCAGCAGATAAGTCCAGCATGATGAAAATGGACATAATATCCTTTCAGTATGTATTCTCCAGTATATAGGAGCTGTTTCAGTGCTTGTAAAGGGCCAGAGTACGGTGGAATAATTCCACTTATTCCGTTTTATTTAAATTGGGAGGGGATAAATCCGAGCTTTTTCCCCAAAAATGTTACATTTGAAGTTGATAATTTGTTGTCAAGATACGTTGAGGATTTAAGAGGGTTGATGGAGTTCTTTGTAGGAACAGGGTATTATTTTTTGATTCATTTTTAAATGTTTTTATTTGCATTTGAATTATTCATCACCAGTACGGCATACGCTTGTTATTATCAATCAGCTTTTGTATGGTAAAACAAATTAGCAGTAACCAATATCATAATTAATGAAGTAACAATAAACAAATTAAACAAAACAAACAGTCTTCGCTTGCAAATGTTATCAAGTTGGGGTACATATCCCCTTCTATTGGCCATTTCGGCCATCTGGATCTCGTTGGTACTATTCAGGCCAGAGATGCCGAATCTAAGTGCACCCCAGCGGGATCTCGGGTCTTTTCTTTGGTCTAGCTCAGTTCGGCGGTCATGGACAGCTCAGGGGGGGGGGGGGCTTGTGTGATCGGTGAAACATGTCCCAAATTAGGGCCTTCCAGTCCTCGTATGCTGGGCTTGCCTCTCCTCCCGCGTTGGGAACAGGGTATTATGGCGGTAGTAGCAAAGGGAAGATGGGCTCCTTTAGCAAGGTTGCTGGGAAGAGACTCCTTGTTCCCCTGACGCTTTGGAGCTTATGTTCAATTTTGGCATAATGTGCATTGAAGGCATGAAAGCCATGAGTAAGGCTTTAATGCACATTTTCAATCATTTTTTTGGCAAAGATAAGGGATGGAACGCAACTTGCTTCCTCCCGACCTTACAAATGCTCCAGCATGGATTTTCATGCTGGCTGAAATGCTGGCGATTCCAATGAGGTCCGCCTGCTTTACGCACCGGCATAAAGCAGGCGGATCGCATAGGCAATCATTGTACATGCTGCCTGCCATGCTCTCATGTCAAGCAGCATGTAGAATTACAATTAAACACTGATCGACATCTGAGCTTGTCAGACAGTGTTTAATTGTAATTGTAAGCACTGCTTGCCAGTGAGCATGGCAGGTGGTGGTCACATTTAAAAGTAAATGGTGTCTGGCATGCCAGGCAGCGTTTACTCGCTGTACATGGCGGACTGTAAAAGTGCAGGGCAAAAGGCGACACACGCATGTACACTACCTTTTGCGCTCCACATTTGTACTCCGTTGTGCAAATGATGAAGCTATATAAATATAAATAAATAAAGGTTCGGTGGCAGGGAGCCGTTTATGTTGCATTGCTAATGTAACTGCTCCCCTGTCACGTCCCCGGTCATGAAACACTGTGCTAGCAAACTCCCCCTAGGTCCCCACTTAACCTCTGCACGCCCGACGACGGCAGTTGGGCGACAGGTCCTGGCACATCCAGAAGAAGGTCTTGTTGGTCGCCTGGGACGGATTCCTTTCCTCCACTGGCAGATAGCATGGCGGCTTCCCACGCTGCACCATAGGTATCGGCATCCCCTGGGGGCTTGTGGGTTGAGACATCACGTGGTCAGGAAGCAACTCCTGCTGTGGACAGAGCATGTGACACGGAGCATGCATCACGTGATCAGGAAGTAACTCTGTTGTGGACGGCGCACGCGACGCAGAACATGAGTCACGTGATCCGATCATGTGACCATTCTTTGCATTTAAAGGAAACGAGCAGACACACAAACAACGCTTCACAGCTGCTTCCCGGCAAGTACTGTTTGGCGTTATCATAGTTTTAGCTTCCTTCGACCGCATTGACCACGGACTGTTTTCTCCGACTTCTCTTGCCTCTCCTTGGTATTTCTGCTCGGTTTGTCTCAAGTTGGAACTTACGACCCTTGGCCTGTCAACTGGATATTGTTCTTGGATTTCCCCTGCAATCGACGTTACCTCTTGGCTTCTGACCCCGGATTGTGTATTGGACTGTGTACGGATCTCGCTGCCTTGCTCATTCGTTTCTCTGCTGATTCAGGTGTGCACCCTCCATCCGGAGTGCCATTCAAGTTGTCATCTGTCGCCTACTCCCGCCGGCTATTGCAGACCCCTGCCCCATTGCTACATCCAGGGTACCCTTCCACCGATATTAGGTAAGCCTCCCGGTGTACCCTCGCCATTGTTCCGATTGGTACTGTATTTCCATTCTCTAACATTGTGCTTGCCTTACAGTGTTCGGGGGGGGTCCGTCCGGCGTTTCCTGGTTCCAGGCTGACGGCACTCTACACCTGTGGCCTCAAAGATTGCACGGGCAGTTATTTTGATATTTGCCTGTGTGGTACTTGGGGACAGAGGTTCCATAATCTACACGACCATCAAGTCTTAACATCCCCACCTTCAAATTACGATTAGGAGCAAAAGGATTTCCTTTAAAAAATAAATTGTTTTTAGTTTGTAAAACAAACCTTTACAATCCATTATTTTTCTTTATGTAAACAAATAGCAGCATAAAAGGATCAATAACAGTCATAAACAGTATAAAAGATTACAGTTACAATATTAAATATAGAGAACATTAAATTGATAAAAATTTAAATCTAAGAACAATTAGTAAGGGGACATAAAGGAAGATAACAGATGAAACTAGGAAGAGAGAGAATCACTGGCTTCAAGACACAATATGTTCAGTTTAAGTGCTATAAGAAGACACTATTTGACCGGTGGAAAAACATGATATAAATGCATTAAGACTTAGATTTTCAACTACAACAAAGCTGTAGGATAGGTATACAACAACAGTATCTAGCATTGAATTGCTATAGTGAATCAATAACAGTTTCTGTGGGAGGACAAGTATAAACATCAGGTATAGATGTAAAAAAGGTACAATTTTGATATCTTATTTCTTATGCACAGCAAAGGATAACAGTACCACACGCACGCAACGGAACAGAAAGAAATCAAGACAAAATGAAAAGCATTCAGGCTAAATCATGAATAAGGATAATCAACCATCAGAATTAACTTGAAAACTCACTATCCCAAATTTCAGATTACTGCATTAGTCCTATTAGACCAGGTGGCCTACTTAAATTAGGTTAAGAAGGTATAAGAATCTATAGGTTTTTCATATTCAATCCATGAATGATTATTTTGAGAAGACGAGTTAGGACCAAAATTAAGGACTGATTTGTGCCCCACATTAATCTGTTCTACAACATTTCACTTGAGCCTGTGTAGTCGCCTGAATAGAATGAACCGAGAACCAATATTCTGTTGGCCTTAAAAAAGGAACAATACAGGACGAAATGTTTTAAAGTTTCTGCGTACTGAACAGTTTGACAGAAACGGCAAGAAACTGTGGTGGAGGCATCTCTATTGGCATTCCTGTATTTGGTTCTCTCAAGAATTGGCAATTGATTTAATCTAAATCTTAGATAAACATCACATGCCTTATTACAGGGAAATAGTTGCATATATTGCAAACGCTGAATATATCCAAGGGTTTAGATAGGTGTGCACTTCTATGGTAAGTAAGTTTAGTAAACAAATTTGGGGATTATTTTTAATAATTTTTAGGTGCGGGGGAGGAACTGGGGTCATGGCACAAGACCCCGACAATAAACAGTAAAAAGAAAGGATTCAACTTGGAAACCCTCCAGTCCCCTGCACACTTTCAAATGTTTGGATTAATCCACTACAGTTGTTCAAATTGAGTTATACGCATTGTACATATTTTTGTTTCTAACCAATATGATCAGACACAGAAGTGTGAGATAAAAAAATATATATTTATAGCCAAGCTATATTATTTTCAACAAGAATTATAATTCAGAGACAGATTATTTACAGTGCATAGAAACAAAATAGAATCAATAGATGGAGCTCAAATTGAGGAAAAATGGAGTCCAAATTAAATGACAACGCGTTTCGAGGAAGTTCTCTTCTTCAAATAGCCATACTTGGACTCTTAAAGTAAAAGGAAAAACACATTCAGGAAAGAAAATATTGTAGACAATTTATAACACATTCTTTTTTACAATTTAGAAAATGTAGTGACATTTTTTGTAACATGTCATAGTATGCGTTGTAATACTTGCAACATTATAAGGTGGATTATGTGGTCCATGTTTGAGAGAGAAACTGAAGGTCAATTGATTCCTGTAAAATAGATAGTAAAACGTACATCATATTATATTTCAGTGGAATGATCCCTCCAATGGGACTTGCCAAGTGTATGGTGAAACATAAGCTAAAGTGAATATATAAGGAAAAAAAGGTTAGTAGTTTCTAAGCTCAATCGATCTAGTGGGGAAGTAATGCGAAAGTCGTTACCTTTGTGAGTGGTAAGTGCCGGAAACAAAGAATCCGACAGTACAGGAAAAATAAGTAGACAGACTGTCTTCGTATAACAGTTAGTTCCTAGAGAGACGGCCAATTCCCAAAAGGAAACTAGAAATCTGTAAATAACAGAGCCTGATCAGAGTCAAGTTCAATGTTCAAAAGAAACGGACATTAGTATAAAACAAAATTGAACAACATACCTAACCAAAATGTGGATGACGGTAAATAGTCAAAAGAGGAACCCACGTATAGTGTGGACCTCAAATATCACGCTGTCGCTGCAGCAGTGCCTCAGAATGCGGGAGTTCTGTCACGCAAATAAACAAGCTGAACAGGAACAGAGTCCTGATTAGTATAAAATACTCAGCAATCTGATATGGAGTAGTGAAAACGTAATGTGATGTTTAATAAAGGCAAACTGAAATGTTATTACCACGATACGGATGTGCACATGGCACAATTCTTGAAGCTGATGTGAAGCTGATGTCAAGATAGTGCAGCCGGTCAACGGCTGAAGAATCTGGCAGTAACGGATTAGGTAGAGTATCAACTAAAGAAAGTGTAAGGAAAAAAGAATAATGAGACTAAGGAACTTTATCCCTGGTCCCTAGATAGACAAATTCTAATGCATTTGCGCTTACCTGGAGCGTGGGGGGACAATCCTGAACAGGGTCTGTCCAGCCGAGCGGTTTGTTCATGACCCATGGAAACAGCATGTGACCATGGAGATAAATAGAGGACTAGAGTTATAGGTAAAGAAGAGGGACTAATGAGCAATCAGGCCGAAAAGATCGGCCATCTTGAAACGAGGTTATATGTTGTGATAGAGTATGAACCTCTAGATAAACAATAACTGAATAAAAAAGTTGTCAAACGACCTACAAGAAGAGGTGACTGCCAGTCACTGTTTCCATGGTTCATTACTGCCGGATTCTTCAGCTGTTGACCGGCTGCACTATCTTGACATCAGCTTCACATCAGCTTCAAGAATTGTGCCATGTGCACATCCGTATCGTGGTAATTTTTAACATTTCAGTTTGCCTTTATTAAACATCATGTTACGTTTTCACTACTCCATATCAGATTTCTGAGTATTTTATACTAATCAGTACTCCATTCCTGTTCAGCTTGTTTATTTGCGTGACAGAACTCCCGCATTCTGAGGCTCAGCTACAGCGATACCGTGATATTTGAGGTCCACACTTTACGTGGGTTCCTCTTTTGACCATTTACCGTCATCCACATTTTGGTTAGGTATGTTATTCGATTTTTTTTATACTAATGTCCGTTTCTTTTGAACACTGAACTGGACACTGATCAGGCTTCGTTATTTACAGATTTCTAGTATCCTTTTGGGAATTGGCTGTATCTCTAGGAACTAACTGTTATACGAAGACAGTCTGTCTACTTATTTTTCCTGCACCGTCGGATTCTTTGTTTCCGGCACTTTCCACTCACAAAGGTAACGACTTTCGCATTACTTCCCCACTAGATCGATTGAGATTAGGAACTACTAACTTTTTTTCCCTTATATATTCACTTTAGCTTATGTTTCACCATCCACTTGACAAGTCCCATTAGAGGGATCATTCCACTGAACTATAGTATGATGTATGTTTTACTGTCTATTTTACAGGAAGGGGTGTATCAATTGACCTTCAGTTTCTCTCTCAAACATGGACCACATAATTCACCTTATAAGTTTACATGTATTGCAACGCATATTATGACATGTTACAACAAATGTCACTAAATTTTCTAAATTGTAAAATTGAATATGTTATGAATTGTGGCTACAATATTTTCTTTACTGAATTTGTGTTTTTCCTTTTACGTTAAGAGTCGAAGTTTGGCCTTTTGAAGAAGGAGAACTTCCTCGAAGCGCATCATCATTTAATTTGGACTCAATTTTTCCTCAATTTGAGCTTCATCTATTGATTCCATTTTGTTTCTATGCACTGTAAATGATCTGTCTCTGAACTATAATTCTTGTTGAAAATAATCTAGCTTGGCTATAAATATATATTTTTTATCTCACTTCTGTGTCTGACCATATTTGTTAGAAACAAACATATGTACAATGCGTATAACTCAATTTGAACAACTGTATTGGATTAAACCAAACAATTGAAAGTGTGCAGGGGGCGGGAGGGTTCCCAAGTTGAATCCCCTTTCTTTTTACAATCGCTGAGTATATGGCAATCGCAGAATTCTTTGACAGAAAAGGTGAATATTCTTTATAACTCTTATATGCTCCTATTGTTTCTAAAGTTACGTGCCAGTCATATTCATAAAGTTTAGGCTTTACAAATGACAGGCGCGTTCATTGGTCTTCACAGTTTGAGTCAATTTTGTATAGTAGCGATTTCATTTTATCATCAAAAATTAACATGGATACTGGTTGTTGATTTTATGACCGGTGGGCAAGATCTACATAAAGTTTTTTTCGGGGGGGGGTTGCATTCATAGATAATTTGAGAGTAATCTCCATGTGTATTTCACAGATGATGAGAGGATTTCCTTTACGTTCTTAAAGAGTATAGCCATATCATTAGGTGAGCAAAGTTTCACAAATAGTGAGGAAGCAGGCTTCAGATCGTAAATAACCTGGCCATAAGTCAGTCAAACCCTAAAGGAAGTCTGGATCGTGTGTATCCAGAGTATTTTATTCGAGAGTGCCTGCACCAGTGGAAGTTTGGTTAGGTGCATGCATTCTGATAATGTTGAAAACTACAGAAGGTGCCATTTATTAACGTGAGCAGTTAGACGTGTGACATTTCCAATGATTTTAAGAGAGGCAGATGAATGTGTCATTCATCACGGTGCCCCCCGCCCCTGCCTCGATACGACAAATGGAAGATGCACATCACTTAAGGTATCAGACTCCTCCACACCACCATACCGCAGGTGTGAGACATTCCTCGCTGAGACAGCCCTACCGCGCCTACCGTGGAGGGATCACAGAAGACCTAAATTTGCAAGCTATGGAGGATATGAATATGCTGTGACAAAGGTGATGAAAGCAAATGACGTCAGTGTTGAACACGGACCCACAAAGGTGCATTACACACAAAGCACATACGCATCCACCAAGAAGATACACAAACAATAGGTAAAATTGCACTTCGACATGAAGAATATGCTTGCAGCCAATAGGTTAGAAAACTAATTCTCTACGCTGAAACGCAAGATGCCCAAGAATACACAAAGCTTGCTTAATGCAGAACACAACAAAAATGAGAGGCCATGAAAATCAAGATGGACAGCGCAGCCACGTTCGGGTGAATGGAATCATCGAGAGGCCTCGAGATTGCAGGGGGACCTGGTTTGCTGAATTAGCAGAAAACCCAACAGCCCAGACAATAAATTTATATGTTTGCCAAAGTTACTAGAGAAAGAAAGGTTTGAATCAGCACCCAAAACTACAGACGATAACAGTCCCCAGGCATGAGACACAGTTCTCTTAGATTAAGCAAAAAAAATAAGTAACTTTGGAAGGTCAAATTCTCACTAAGTCTTAATATTGAGGGGAAAGTAGTTCGAACAAGTCTCTAGATGCCAAGGAAGGTAGAACACCTGCATTAATAATGGCTAAAAATGCTCAAATACTGGAGTAGAATAAGCCAAAATGTGGTCTCCAAATACGTGACCTACGGTTGGAGGATAATGCCTACTCATCAGATTCAGACACAGACAGACCTTCGTTCCCATTCAGTACTCGGGATAAAAGATACAATAGAATGTGAGGTTGAAAGCTAAACGTCTTGGCTTATGGCCTGAAGAATCAGAAATGGTAACCTTATTGGGACAAGTAGTACCTTGGTTGCTCATGTGCTGGTAACCTTTCAAAGTGTCAAAGCTGAGAAATACACCACTGACCAATCCCTACCCACCTGTAACGCTCATCTATCAATGTTGCAACGGCCATTTACACTGCATTGTCATGACATGTTTTTACTGGGATCATTTTAGTAGGTGGTCTCAGGCGGAGCCACCAGACAGAGTGCAGCCAATGAGTGTACTAGCTCCTGTATAATGTTGAACTAGTTTATTCTCCTAACCAATCCCTTCCCAACTTAGGTTTTCTAAAATGAAACCTCAATTGCAATGTAAAACTCATTTGTAAGCCACTGTCAAGCTTGGTGTCATTCGAGAGTTGGGAGATGGTCTTGATGTCCATAGCTGTCCCTGTTGGTGTGTTAAATAAAACAGATCTTTGTCAAATTTCTGGACTCTGTATTGTGGGTGTGGGATTTCCCCTTACCTGTCCTCTTTGCTTATCCACAGGGGGTTTACACCCCACTTTAACAGATGTATAATTGTTTTTTATTTATTTGCATATGAAAATGGTGCTCCGGCCAAAAGTCCATTGCAATAATCAAGGTTGGTATTAACCAGCGCCCAGACCACAGCAGCACGATCAGCAGAAGGAACGTAAGGTAGTGTTTAGCACAAAAGACGAATGTTATAGAAAACAGACTGGACATTAGCTGAGACATGGGCATTACATCCCAGGTCACTACCAGATACAGCCTAAGTTCTTTACTTTGGTGGAGTACTTAAGGCTAGCTCCCAAAAACTGGGGTGGAAGAGGGCATTTATCTCCATCAAGAAGATGCTTTGGCCCAAACAGGATCTCCTCTTTTTTTAGGGTTTAATTGTATCCAGTTTTCTTCCATCCATGTACCTATTTCCTCTAGGCACCTGCTGACCAGGGCAAGAGCACTAGAGCACTAGCTAGACATGCACTAGGCAGATTCTGTGCAAACAACCATTGTACAAAGTATTATGAAAGGTATTGTGCGTGCAAAACAGCTATTGAGCAATGAAGCAATGGTACTTAGTATAGTAAAATACGATAATAAACAATTAGACAATTTAAAAAGACATGGAAAACTGACATTTACGAAGTCTCCAAATATCAAAGTTTCCTGGAGTGTCACTGGCCAAAGATCAATCCTGATAAATCTCAGGAGTGAACAGCGCCCGGGTGGCTCGAATGGCACCCAGAGTCCAACCTCCCGTCCCCTTCGCTCCCCGAGATGCAGGCTGCTCCACCCACTCACCCCTCACAGACACACACTAGTTCAGTGACTGGACGGGGGTATCGGGATATCTGCACCAACGCAGACACCAGTTCTGGCCCCCTTGAACTCTGACAATGTTACTTGTGGTGGGATAAACTGCACCCCCCACCCCCAAACTTGCAGGCAGTGACACCTCCACCTCCACTTCAGCCCAAGGACCTTGCCAGCTGCCTCTCTGCGTGCCGACACCACCAAATAAATTGCTATCACGGTGACGCATCAGGAAAGGGTTGCAGTTTTTATTTTTAATGTGAAGTTGGTTAAAAAAAAAAAAAAGCTATGCATGCTGCGGGTCAGTTTACAACATTAGCATTGGCCTTGCCGATTAGGTTTCTGTAGAGGTTAACATGGAACGCGCATGATCGCACCCAGGCTGTGGAACGTAAAGCTCATTTGATGATCATTTTTTTTAAGGTGCCAGTGCTTAAGGGCAATCCTTTTAAGAACGGTTTGATGTAATTCGGTGGCAATGGATTTAGGTGAGCAAAATACCGACTGCACTCCCCAAAATAACATTTTTTGCAGTCACATTGTTTGCAGCAGCTTGTTATGGAAGTGGTGGCAGTACACCTGGAGCAGAGGGAGCATATCTTTTTTGTGCAAGGCTCTATGGTCAGTAGCTGGGCCAGACAAGGCTGAAGATGTGTTGGGGCCATTTCAACATGTTGTTTGGGGAGCCCCCTCAGTTAGAACAGACAACAGTGTGAAGCACCCCTGGGGATCATACATTACATGGAGACAAAGAACAGCCGGTGGTTAATTGAAGTCGGTTATTAGGAGACGGCCAGCCAGCAGGGAGCTAAACACCAAATGTCCACTGAAATGCTATAAATGCTCCTTTGTCAGCAAGGGGATGTGGAGGAACCGTGTTAAAAGGCAAAGGGACCACCAGAAGGGCTCTAGCAAAAGCACCTTGCGCTGCAAAGCGCACATTTAAAGCCCCAGAACGAAAGTAATATATAAAAGGCATATATTGCTGTATTAAAACGCTGCTGACAGGCAAGATGGGGGGAGAAGTTGCTGCCTCCCCATCCCCGCCCCCCAAAGGAGGTTCGAGGCCTATTTCAATTGAAAATTGGGAAAGGCTCGGACGCCGTCTTGATGTCTTGGGGTTTCTAATGAAGGGAGCACAGGCTGTAGAAGGGAGAGCGCACTTGGCCGAGTTCAGGGCCACGCCAGTTACTCCCCGAGAGCTGTGGCTCTTTAGCCAGGCTTCAAAATGTTCACAAACCGTTCAATTCTTGCTTTCGCCTCTCATTCGTTAAAAGAACCTAGGGATACATGATAAATATTATAGGGTACACAAATATATGCCTCTCCATTGGACTGTAGATCTATTATACAAAAAACGGAGACTCCTGTAACTCAATACACATTCGGGCAGAATCTTTACAAAAAGCCCACTGCTACCACTTCAATATGAGCAGACGACAAAAGGCAGAAACAAGCGGTGATCAACTGTTCACCTTTTCATGGGATAGTTAAATAAACTCACCCAACGTTAGTTTCTGGAACAAGCAGCAACTCACTTCTTGGACGTCTTCGCTGTTGGGAAATGTTCGCATTGCCTCCATTATAGTATTGTAGCATCGAACATTGCCAGACATCAGTACTTCCACGTTGCTGGCTGGAAAGCAAGTGCAGACATTTTGAAGAAAAAGGTCCATCATATAGGTGGCACAAGATTATTTGTATTCTGCCATCACCATGACCTCTTTGGGCTTCTGGGTGCAAGACACCAGTGTGGCACTAAAACCTAGCTGGGGCTAGACTATGGGCCTAATGCAGGGGCGAGGCAAGGCAGAGCAGCTAAGCATTGCCTCACCGGATCTTTACGAGAACGTAATGGGCCTAGCGGCAAATATCAGAACCAAAGCCCCGCCAAACGTGCAACATTTTCCAGCTATTCTGAACACAGACCCCATCAACACATCACTCGCCGCCGGCTCCAAGCCCATGGCAGAGACAAGCCACTCATGAAGGAAGCATCTGCGGATTCCCAAAACTTGGATGACCACTGCCTTCTATCTGGCCTTCCATGCATAGTAAGGGCATTATTAACCGGGGCCACTAAAAATCTATCCTCCAGGCTAGAGCCTGAAGACGGGCCAACTTCGCCAATTGTTGATGAAGGCCGCCACTGGGCATGCAAACAACTATAAAAAACAAAAGGGCGCACTCACCACATGTAGTGATCAAAGCAAGGCTTGCAGACTTACACTACTGGCAGAAGCGTTGCTGGTGGGAATAGAGGGGGGCTATGACCCCCAGGTCTTTTGGTTGTAGCCCCGGATAGAAGCTAAGAGGTTACAACCAGAAGGCGAGCTATCCCATAGTTCCGGCAGTCCGGACATTAGCGTAGCCCCCAAACAGTTCCAGTTCTACCACCCCTGACTACTGGACATCGGAGCAGGGTTTCGCACCATCGACAACGAAGGGCTGTGTCAATGCCTGGAAATGTCAGATTTCATAAGGTGGCCAGCCCTCACACTTGCTTTGCTTCCTTTCTTCGATAGAGCACTGATCCAATGGAACGGGAATCTAGGATGTCCAGATCAGCCGACAACACATCTGGATTCCCTGAAGAAATTCCATTTTCTAGAATCCTATTCAATACATCATGTATAGTCATGCCAATGGTAGCCTTAATAACCTCAAACAGATGACAGATTGAGGATTCAGCACCACATCGCAAAACTGTCTGAACCCAATCCAGCACTAGAAGCAAACAGATGTGCGCCTCAGACAAACATGCAATTCTGCCGATGGGCACCGTGAACCCCCTATCTACTACTATATAGCTGGGCAGTCCCTTTGGGCCCTCTTCCATCACCCATCCAGGAAGACCTCAACCTGGGAGAGTTATTTCACAGCCGCGTCTCTTTCATCGAGTGAGCTTGGAGGTCAGAGTTGCCTATATCCGTTACAACTGTTTAAAGGGATTCTTCCATCAGCCACTCAAAAGAGTGCCATTGTCCCAATAGGGCTCACATCCAGCTGAGGACTACAACAGCATTTACAATGGTCTCCAAGAGAATATGCCGTCCAGCCCATAAAGAGTCCAAAGGCATGCAGCTTGACTCATTTTCTCTCTCTGACACCAAGTCTGCATCACACCGCCACTTTTAAGATCCTCCTTCATGACTATAACCCAGGCTACCTTTTCAGAATCATCCAACACCATTAACCTTCCAAGGACCTCAGAGCAGAAAGTGGAGTCTCCTCAACATACACCAAACGAGCGCCAAGACATTACTCAGACAGTAGTCCACTCCCTTCAATGCAATCCACCAGGCTCGTACGAGCCTATGGAGCAATATCCACATGGCCGAACCAAAAATGCTAAATGCTGACGTGGGCCCGTTTTTTTGGTCAATGTGGGCCAAATTGATGAGTTACTTCGCTCTGCGGCTAGTAGTTTTGACCAGTGTTGCTGAATAAATATTCTTTAAAATTCACAATTTGCATCACAGTTTATCTACTCAAACAGTGTCACAAAAGGAATAAATAGCTATTTGCAACTGTGGGCCACTTTTTCATTAATGCCCGATCCAATTTGATGGCCTAGTCCGACCCTGCCATCCATCCATCACCTCAATAAGGGCACATTTAAGTAATATGGGGCACAGATTCTTCCTTCTTACTTTTATTGTAGTGTGAAGGCAATCCTGGCTCAAAAGTGTGCCACACCCAGGAAAAACATCTTAAAAGTCTTTGCAACTGGAGTGAAAAAGCAATTTTGGCTCAGAGCAAATATGGGGAAACGCAACAAAGCTCAATTTCTTGAATTCAGGATGCCAGTACACCTGGTGTCCCATCCTTCTGGCAGCCGCACAATCACCCTACTGTAGAATGAAACGGTCACTTCCTGAGGCAAATAAGTAGCGTGTCGCCTGGGGTATGACCGGCTGCATAAAGAATGTGTCTGTGCTAATGGAATAAGTACACTCAAGTGTTTGATGTTTCACATTTCTTTGGCACGCAAAGGGAAAACACGGTTTTGCGACTAATCATTCTTAGAAATATTGCAAAATATACTTCAGCTAGCGAAGTCAAATATATCAAGTGTGTACAGTGCTTACTGGAGAATCACTGCGTGCATACAGAAGGGATTGCTGTGTCAACTCTTTCCATCATCACACTTCAACACTTACACGGTGCAGCTAATGGGAGCAGAGCACGGAATGCTGGCAGGATGACACTGTCCACTTCATGAAACTGCTTGAGTGCATTCAAGATGACCATATAGTCTTTACTTTCGACAAACTCCACCAAATCCTCTTCTGTGACTGTATTTAGAAGGAAAGGGTAGAAAAAGCAGACAAAGCATGCCTCGGTTACTTCAAAGAGATGATGCAAGTTCACAACTCTTAATCAACCAAGCAAACGACAACACTCATGTGATGAAATAATGGCACAGCACCGAATCATTTGCAACATTCAAATAAATCAATGTTTTCCAATTTATAAAATAGGTGCATCCATGTTATCTCCCATCTGGAGCACAGACCCTTGAACAACAGACCCCAATGCGCTTCGCTGTTCCACGCTCCTGCTGGGTAGACCCTGCCAACATGACTTTTAAATAGAGTTATATTCTGTATAGCACTAGAGCTGCTTGGAGTGACAACGTTCAGAGGTAGCAGTTCGAGCACACCGTTTTACATTAGTCTGTACACAACTGGTCCTTGATCTCTGGTTGGTGCAACCCAGCTCGCTGCACCAACACTGGCGAGATGCCTCAGCGAGCCGAGGGCTGATCCCTTTTCTATCCAAGTGCCTCCGGTTCAGATCCAAGCTGGCCCTTATTCAACCCTTCATCCTTATGAGATTAAATGAAGTACCATCATGTATTGCAGAGGTTAGAAGAAGCTGAAAACCAGAACGAAGGACAACATAAAACGTGATATTATATAGAGGGCAGGGAATTCAGCAGTGAGCAGTTGCTGGGGTTGCACTGGGATCAGATAGTGTTGTGTGATATATTTTCACCACAATACAAGCTGGAAATGAATGTACACCAGGTTTTATTAACCTTGCCAGGAGGCCGGGGGAGGGGTGCATGCAAGAGGGCAGATGAATGTCTCTTTACTCCCAACTAAAACAATGTGCTAAAGACAGGCCTCAACATTTGCACTGACCACCAGCCATAGTTCACTGATAGTTCACAGGTTATAAGAAGGAAATGATGTTCTGTGTACATGTGGAGGACCGCATTTAAGCCAGGGAACGAGTAACGTATGCTTGGATAGTAGCTTGCAACTTAATGTTTCACACACCTAAAGGTGGCAGGGTGGGGCCACGAAAAATGGTGCAAGGGCCTACATATGGGACCACTGGTCCTTTCAGCATGCCCTAATATAATAAACATGTTCGTGGATATAGTGGCCAGCTTGCTTAATTGCTTCACAATCTCCAGGATATAGGTCTCCACTCATACCCCGATCTCGCCAGCAAGCAAGTTCTTCTTTCACCTTGCTTTATGGTACTTCTCTGACTTGGATACTCACTAACTAGACATTACCTTCATTATACACTCCTATATAGCATTGCTTGTGGTTTTTGTCATTGTAACTCACCTGCCGTGGCTTATCCTCCTGGTCAGCAGTGGCTTATCCTCCTGGCTCAAGCATGTCTCTTTCCAGAGGCCAGTCTCTTCCCAGCATCTGTGTTCTATCCTGCAGCAAAGTCTCTCTAGTTCTCTTGTTTTGGCCTTTACCAGTGTCAGATACAGTCCTGAGACGTACTCCTCTGTGTCGGGCTGTTGACCATGTCTCAAAAGTTAGTCCTTACCTATGCCCTGCCCATTTCTGTGCATGGTCCCTGCAAGTGTCTGCATATAGCCACCCGCACAGCAGGCTCTTTATCACCTCACCTTCCTCTGCACCTAGCCTCCAGCAGTGCACGAGACAGCCCTCAAGAGTATCTGGGATTTCCCAGCCACTATGCCTGGTCTCTTCCAGGATTGTCCTCGTTTCCTGTGATTGCTTCCCGACTCCCTCCACTCCAAAGTCAGCAGCTAGGTATTAGATAATAAGGTCTGAGCCATGGACCGTTTCATAGGGTCGGAAATTACTTTGATTATTCAATATTCCCTCTCTTAGGTGATTTTCTTTTCACTCAGGGCCCTGACTCTGGGATTGGCTATTCCCAGTTTTTAATATCCCTATAAATGATGTGGCCACTGTACCATTTAGGGTTGTCTGCATGATAGCCTCCTGTTGGTAATTGGAATTAACAATGGGGCAGCAAAGTGATGACCAAAGGTTTAAAAGTTGCATGGCCATTTTGAAGTCAGGTGGAAGTATTGGATCAGGTATGCAGCTTTGTGGCATGGGCCAGAGTCTCTGTGGAACCAACCAAAGTTTTGACATAGTCTGTTGTGATGCAAACAAGTCTTCCTGAGAAGCGTGAATGAGACTGGCTCTGAAGAGTTTGTGAGACGGTAAAGCCCTTTCTGTTCTATAATTCTGGTCTTAGCAGAAGTGTGGTTATATAAAATTCGCTCTACCTTCCAGACTAGAACTGTGGCGTGGGCGTTTTGTCTGATACTACGGGATGGATTATTAGAAAGATGGGGCGGTGTGGGGTATGATTAAGGCCACAGTACTGGACAGGTCAGTGAGTCAGCCTGAGGGGGCAGGTTTGCTACTATTGCTCTCAACTCGGTTATATTGTATACACTGTCCAACTCATACCCCACATAATAAAAGTCATGATGGCCTAGGATTGATGCAGGGGCTCTAGGAATAAATCTTACACTTGGTATGGCAGCCCTGCAAAGTAATGTATGCTAATAGAGCTGCCTGATTAATTACAATTGCCCACTTAATGTTTTCATACATTACAATGTATCATAATCACCATACTAAAAAATAAGTAGACATTTCACAATTGCGAAGGATAGAGCTACCGAACCACTCCCAAACGTAGTCACTTTCTAGGGAATCGGTGCCATGCACAAATTGTTTAAAATACAGTAGTGTTTTCTCTCGGCGGGCTTCACATGCTATCAACCAGTGTTTCATGGATTCAAGTTGGACGACAGCCCTGGACAGACTACAAATATGCTTTGCTTGAGGCAGTCTGATTCAAGGGCCTAAAATATTTAAAAAGGTGCTATTGGGATCCATTTGAAGCACGTATACACAGACCTTGAAGCTTTGCATGGAAGAATACCAGTATAACATCAATACCAGTATAATGTCAACCCTTTCCTTTTTCCCCCTCTTCCAAAATGTCCCCCAGAAACAACACCCTAGTACTGGGATGAGGAAAAGACCAACTAGGAGGACCCATCCTCATTTTACTTATATACACACACATTTCAGAGGCAAAACAGAGGTATAAAAGGTTACTTTTAAATTAGATGGATCAAAACATCACTCTGGTACTGAGAAGAGGAAGAGGGCTATGGAGGCATACCAGTGGAACAAACAGGCATGTCCGCCTGATGGAGTCCTCCATAGTCAGGCACGAGAACTCAATGACCCACACCCAGGGTCACTGAACATACCTGATGGATATAAACATGGCTGCCGTTTTGAGAGATGAAAAACGGGCTGCAGCAAAGGAAGCTGGAGACCCAAGTGACTGGATAAGTGTTACAAGGGAGAAGGGGACACCATGACCAGCTGTGCGAGGGTCCGGAGGTCCAGTTACCTGTCACAGCGGGTATGTTTGGGAGAAGCTGTAGAACTCCCATTGACCCCAGCCGCTGCCGCAGGAAGCCAGGAGAGCGAGCGATGTGCTTGGTGCAGACCGCGAGGGAAAAGTGGAGTCTGGAGAAGCCAAAGAATTCTGGAGAAGCCTGTCGTGAATGACACCAAGGAGAAGAATGGTGCCGTGTGCGACAGTTGAGTGTAAAGCAAATTTCCGCTCATATCGCTCCGGTAACGTATAACAAAGTCATTTCCGAATGTCGAATGAACTGGAAGTAATTTAAAAGTACTTTCAAATGCCAGAACACATATCTTTTAGATATCGAATGAACTGAAAAGGATTGAAAGCTCTTGTGAATGCCGCACAGAGTAAAGAGCCAATTGAAGATTCATGAATGGAGTGAAAGCAAAGTAGTACATGAGACAGAAATCAGTATTGGCAAAATCAAGAGGAATTGCAGGCTAAGTGGAACTTGTGTTGGCAAGAGCCAGAGGGATAAAGAAAATTATAACATGTATGGTGGCTAAGCAAGTCACAGGACAGTGTCTGAAGAGCGTGACACTGAGGACTCGACTAAGAATCACTGTTGTGATGGAACCAGTGGCCAACTGTGGATGGTAATAGTGAGAAGGGGTATTGATTGCATGACTTGTAATGGGTGGATCATGTGGTCCGACAACTGCGCCTAGACAGAGGGCCCTATGTGGAAGAAGCCAATGAAAGCATGTTTGAAGAAGCTTATGTTTTCCAACAACCTGATATGGGAAAATGAAGTAAAGAAACAGAACTGTCTAAATGAACTAGTACAAGGTACTGATCGTAAAGGAGCTGGGAAGTGTCCCAAAGAACTGTTATTTTTGAAAGCTGGAAGATTTGAACACTTGGGGAAGGCAATCCCAATTTTCTGAGAACTATTCTGAAATTGGGGAAGGGGAAGCTGATCCTAAGCCAAGAGCTGGAGGGAGCTCTGACCTTTCTTTCAAACACCATTCTTCTGATGATGGCATCCCTAAACATTGTATAAAGTTAGTTGCAAGGGCAGGTACATGTTTTGGACAGATAGATACTTGATTTGGATATTCTGACACATACTGTCCTTAGTTTTCTTTAGGTAGGAAGTGTCCACCTTCGAATAGGACAAGTTAGCACTTACTCCATCCTACATTTTAAGTTAAATAAAACTTTTGAGTATAAATTTGAATCTGTTGTCTGTGTCTTGCTTCGTGATGCCTTGACACACCCCTTGGTTTACAACCTCTTAACATCAGTAACAAAGAACCTGGTTTGGCCATCAAGCCCTTTAAGAAAAAACAGGCCCTTTTAATTTCTGTTAAATTAAAAAAGGACACAAGACCTAAATCTATAAGAATCATGGCAATCTGGAAGCAGTTTGGGACACTCAAAACCAGTTTCCAAAATGTAGGTTCAATAGAATCAATCAATCTTGGAAGTTCTCGGCGTTCAGTGTCAAGACAGTATGTGGCCATGGGAATAATATATCTCCAGATATTACCATTAGTCGAAATGCCCCTGCAAAAGCTGTAAAATCTTCTCCTTTTCAATCGAGTTCGATAAAAAGTATTGAAGCAAATATTTTAGACCATCACCTTTTTTGTTAGCTCATTCTTGCCAGGTGGCAGATATTGTCCCTGTATTAAGGATTGCTGGCTGGGAATAAGATAAACAAAGTATTCTCCCATAGGGAGGAATCTCTTTTTAAAACTTAAGTAGAAAGGTCTCCAGGACCCAGAGTATGGGACCCATTTGCATGAAGAAGTAAATCCAACATCTTTTCTTCAAAGCACACTTTTTGCCGTTTGCCTTAGTTATAAAGACAGAAGCTAAACTTATTCTCCAAAACACACTTAATATCTGTTCTTAGAAAGGTGCTCCTTGTATTAGAATCAATAGGATTTGTTTACTGTTTAACAGAGGCATCACTCCCTCTGTTAACCAAGGACCAAAATTCACAAGAGTCCTTTTGGTGGAGGATTTTGTATTTTTTTCTCCTTTCAAGCTTACATGTGTTTTCCTATAGTATTTTAGGCAGTTCTTGTATTCATTCATGGTATTTTCTTTTGCACAAAGGTAAACCTAGTAATTTAAATGAAAATCTGCCCTCAAAGATCTTAGCTTTGAGCACAACAGTTGTTTCTTGTGTGTTATACACCGGTCACAGTTTGACTTAAGACCTTTAACCAAGCAACCTTTTGTTCTTCTCCAAATCTGAATTGCACTTTGCACCCAGCTTGACTACGAAGTAGGAGCATGCTTCTAGTAAAGGCAATTTACTACTTCTAAACCGGACCTCTGCAAAAAATTGTAAACAGATATTATTGTGCTCAGTCCAGCAAAGTCCTATACTTTCCTGTTGTAAGGAACTCACGGTGGCAACAGTAAAGACGGGCACAAGTGATCACAGTTCAAGGGTGTTTATTAAAATGCAAAGGTAGGTTGGAAAAAAACGCCTAATCTAAACCTAAATCTAAGATGGAGCAAGCTTCGACCATCAAATAATACGACAGTCCATGTGGCGTCTTGTCACTGTAAAAGGCCTATACAAAAAAAAAAACTATTGCCAAATCCTTACAACTAATAAGAGAAAGAGTGTGGGATAGGCTTTTCAATAAAGGAAAAAAAGTGTTCACAAATAATAAGTCAGGATGCGATTGCCAGGGGTCTCCCTTCCCCACGTTTTGAGCACGGGATACAGTGGATCTCCTGAGCACAGCACACACTCAAGCCTTCCCAGTACGAGCCAACAGTTCTGCGTCAGCTATCAAGTTCTTCGATGGTTAAGTCTCTTTTCAATAAAAAAAAAAGTCTTGTGCCTTCAAGGGCCTGATTTATTCAACAAAACAAACAAAAAGTTAGATTTCCAAGATGAGCTTTGGGGTGATATGACTTTCCAACCCCAGACCTCCCTCCTTCGGGCTCAGACCCCTTTCAGACGTCAGCCTCCCTCCTTCGGGTTCACTATGGCTTTTCTTGCATTCACAAGTCTTAATGTCTTTTCAAACAATTCACTGCGGATATCCCTCAGTCGGGTTCACTCCTGTCAACACACTTTTCATAGGGACTTCAGGCTTCGCCCCTTTTGGTCAGCATCCCTCCGCAGGGTTCACTCTTGCCAACTTTTGCAACACACTGTTCATTCGTTAATTTCACCAAGCGGGATTCTTTTCCCTTTACTTCACAATCATCTGTTGGTCGAAGACTTTTGACTGTACAAAGAACTTGTATGACCACTTTGACCCCCTTTTCGCCTTCTTCCAACGTCTTCTGGTTATGGTAGTTTCAACAATCTGGTAACCAACACCCGTGTGGTGCCAAACTCCTCTGCTGCTGTTTTACCCCCTTCTAATATCAATAGTCCTTTATAGTTTCACAGTTCAATTAGCCGCTTGCTATTTTCTGTTCAACCCAGTTTGGTTTTTTATCGACTCTTCTCTCAACTCACTGGATGTGATGAACGCTTAGCTTTCTTCCTCCTTGGAGTCAAGGCTGGTACCACGGAGACCAGCGTATCGCCCAGCTTGGCTATCAGCAGAGGAGGGTCTTGTGTACCGTAGATATCTGCTGCAACACACGTTGGCTTTTGTTTGCGGTCTTACAATTCCTTCTGCAGAGGATTCACAGGGCTTGGCCAGAAAGGGCAAATTTGCTTCTCTTCTTGTCACCCTCTCGGGTATGTGTCTTTCTCCTTTTGAACTGCTGTGCCGAGTTAGCTTTCACATCGTGCAGTCTGCCTTGCTCATCCTGTGCTCTCGTGCTCCACCTTTTATCCCTACGGGTAAGGGAAAGGGCCATAAGGTGTGTATGATGACCATGCCTGACCCTTGTATTGGGACATGTTAGGTAAATGGCTCGGGTGTTAGTCCATTGTCTGTCGTGTAGTGCAAAAGTGTTTGTGTCGGAAAAGTGTTTTTGAATGTCCAACGTGGTAGGATGGGGAAAAGGTGTGAAAAGAAGGGGAATACTGTGTCTCACCCGTCGGGGGCCCACTCCCAAAGGTCCCCCGATCCAGGTGATCCTCCCTCACTGGTCACCCCCAGTAACTGGATCCATTAGCGATGGCCGTGTCCTGGCCCCCTGGATGACAGATTCCCGGGGACTAGACAGGGAGACACAGTCCGGTTTCTCACACTATGCAATATCCATCTCATCTCTATACTATAGACAGTAATTTTTCCTGCATTCCAAAGCTAGCGTCAAGAAAAAGGTGGAGTGGTCACTTAATCGAATCCTTAGTTCACATATTTTATTTATAAAGTTAATATTTAAATAATATAATCTAGTGCGACTTTGGAGGCTCCTCAACTCCATTTAAACTTGCAGACTAAGTTCCCTGCAACTCTCCCATTTTACATATTCAAATTCCACAAACCTAGGAGACGCACCTAACTGACCCGATCAATGGATACTGCTAACTTCAGGATGCCAGGAAACTAGTTTAGTACCCACTCCTCTTCAAACAGTCCCTGTTAATTGGTTTATCGCCTGTCCCAGTGGCAGTTACAATGTCCTGGTGAGTTGATTTTGAGTGGAGGGGATGTTATTGCAAAATGCCCAATGCATGATGAGCTATCATGCATTGGGCATTTTGCATTGTGATAAACCGATTAACCCTTCAAATCTAATGTTTTTCCAATTTGGTGGATCATACTAATTATTCACCCGCACAGTAAACCTTTTGTTATTTACATTTAAGGAAATAAAATGGAAAATGGCATTCCTTGTGAAAGTGCCTTACTTTGTGTTAATTATATGCCCACTCTTTTTTTAAGTCAACTAAACACCAACACTTGAGTCTACCCCTACGGCAATGACTACAGATGTAGGAAATCCAAATAAAGGACCGTGGTCCAACCAAGTTTCTTGCAATAAAATATCATGATTCTTCAATATATTTAATCAGGGTTCAGCAGAGAGTAAATGATTGAAACCTATTGTGTTCCTAGACAGAATTCTAATTTTTTTGGCCTTGCTCATCAGAAACTGGTCTTGGCTTTACTTTGGGGGCCACATGAAGCCCTAACAAGTTATCCTCCTTAGAATTAGCTCCAGTGTGCAAATTGGAAGTCATTCTGATAAATCCATTATTTTCCATTTGCAAGTTACACACTACTTTTAAATTCATTTGATCATGCATCCTTACGAATTGTCCCTGGTCATCTGGATCCTTTTTCTCACGTACATCCCCAGATACCTCATCATCTAACATTCTGTGCCCAGAAAGGTGAAGCATAAAAACACATCTTACTGAAATGAACCTTTTTAAAAACCATGTTAGCAGTCAGAGTTAAACATTACTGCAGATTTACCATCTCAAAAATGATTATAAAATTCTGCTAGAGCCTTAGTATGTAACATACGTAACTCAGGAATGTGCCGAATTAAATTTAAAACCTGGCAGAATTCAGGGTGGAGTCTAATGGTTCATGGTAAAAAATGCCTATAAATTACAAGCCTTCAAAGCCATTGGCTGCTACTAACAAAGTGACTTGTGCAAGTGACTCTAGACCAAGAGCAAAAGATGTTAAAACAGGTGTTTTAGCAGCCAGGATATTAATAGCCATCACTACCACATTGGCCACCCTCCCCATACCCAATAACTCTGCATGGGTTTGGTCCTCCTCACTACCCACAGGTGGACCAGATGCCCATAATTCTCTTAAGTTATCACTCTGCACTAAAATCTTTTCAGGGCGCCGTCTTTCCTTCCAGCAGGTCTTTATTTATTTTCTGATCTTTTGACTTGCAAAGTACGGTCGTTTTTTTCACCATGAGCATATGGCAATCAGTCCACTCCTTTACTGATGCACCATCCACTCTTACTTCAGAGGTCTAACTCTTTTAGAAGCCGGACGCTGAAACTGTCCTTTTTTCTTTCCCCTTACCTTGCCATTCTTGGAGGTTTTGGACTCACAATTTCCTATTTCATCTGACTTTTCAAAAATAGTCCTTGCACCAGGAAACCAACACAAAGTCACCACCATATAGACACTGGATCCAAGCCAGTCAATGAAGCCCTTTCTCAGAAGTCCTCTTTTAAAATGATTTGTTGCTCCATTGAATTGTGGGTAGGCTAACTTGTTATTGTCCGGCACTGATAAACCTTGAGGTTCAGTCATATGCTTTTTAGTTGCGAAAGGGCCAGAATATTTGTAATTTCTGAAAGCGTTAGTTATTTTGGTTATTTCTGCCATTATTCTATATTGTCCCAGGAGGATAGCTCAGCGGCAATGTGCTCGCCTTGGAAACAAGATGACACAGAGCAACACAGGTTTGATGACTGGGTCCACACTTAGAAACCTCTGGGTATTAAGCGTGTTATAAATAACCTATCATATCATATAATACACTTCTAGAACTTTAAATACCAGGTGCAAGGTTTTAGAAGACCAGGGAGCAGATGTAGAGGCCAAACAATCTTGAGAGTCAAATGACAAATCAGACCTATACTCTACAACGGCCTCGAAACTCAACAGAGAGGTGTTAGGGTGGTAGGGATGCTAAAAAGTGGGTTGGCACCGCTGTCTGGCTCTTTGCGTATGGCCCTATGTTTTTTTTTAAAAGCCACTAGAATCTGCAGAAACACTGTCAATATACGCCTATCACCTTCTCTCATTCACCTGTTCCTTCTAGAGTCAACTCAATCTTTTTCAAGTCGAATAGCATCTCCATTAAAGTGCTACAGTCACCACCACCAAGGCAGGAACCGTTGTCGGAATGAACTTCTCAGGTCTACAAGGTGTGTTTGCTATTCAACCAGTTATTGTTGAATGTGCCAATTTAATAAACAGTTTATGGAGCTTTGCGCAATCATTTGTTGGCAGCAAACCCACCTGAACTACCGTTCATCCTTCATCCTGCCCTACCATAACAGGGGCCACCCTTTGCATCAAAGAGAGGAGCAAATCCTCATGCCCCCCCCCAAACCTCCACCCTCCCACCCCCGACTACTCCCCCAAAGACAAACCACAAGATTTTCACTGCAAGTTAGAGACCATAATGCACCTAAAAATTGATGTAGAGCACAGCTGCAGGTGCACAGAGATCAACCTGGTTGGGGAGCAAGAACAATAAAACCAATGTTGAGTTGAAATGCCTGCAGTACCCAAACCACCTACACTTGTGGTTTGTTGTGCATTAGTCGAAATCTACCGCTCCAGATTCCAAGTTCAATTTCGTAAAGTCAACTATGCTCTTGTTAATTAAGAACTACTCCAATGGAGGTCTAATGTGCCGCACTGCTGGCAAACGAAGCAAACAAGATGGTGGGAGTGAAAAGTAAAGACTCCCATAAGCCTACACCAGATGACGCCGTCTCAGCACCACACAGTTTAAACAGGAAAAACAGGCTGCTGCCATAAATAGATTTGAGCACCCAGTAATCACAACCCTTGCCTGCATAACTAGAAGACTGAGCACTCCTGTTGACCCCTTCATTGTACTGAATATTATTTGTTACGTTTTGCAAACTTTCCTACCTTGAGGTGCAGCTGTGCACGAGATGGGCCCTTCGTCCTATCACCTGCTCCTCATTCACTTCTCACTGCACTTTAAAATGCCTTGCCGCAATGTAGCGCATTCTAAAACATCAGTAATATAAAAAATAAATCTTCCTATAAAAGGGCTTTCAGAATCTCGGGCCAAAGTCAATAGCTAACTTTTCCTTTCCTAAGAACTTAGCTAAAAAGGCATAGGACAAGTCATAGGCGACAACCCTTCATGGATATGAAGAGCTCTCAAATCTCAGCATTTCCAGACCTCCTCGGCGGGAACCTACTCAATGCATCTTCCCGGAAAAGATATGGAACCTCTAACCAGGATATGATCACAAAGAGAAAGGAAGACCATGGGAGCAAAATGTAGGTAGGGTGCCACTCAAGAATACTCCTGCTGTGACACTCTAGCCTTCCACGCTTTTGGAAAGACTGCAGAATAGAAAATCAACCTTTAAGGGTGAGACTTATGAGGTGCAGGAGTGGCCAAACTCAAACATTTAGCAGTAGCCCTTGAGGTCATAAAAATTCTCCAAAAGGTCATCTAAGTCAAAAAGAAATTCCCCATGCGCATCCTGATCACCACGCCCATGCCCGTGGCCAGTATCCTGTCAAGGCTTTACAATCTCTTTCATTGGGGAGGAGTGCGGGGGGGGGAACTCAGTGGAACACTATGCTTAACAGAACATTTGACTATTGTGGTGGTGTGTGGTAAGCGGTTTTAAGCACCACATTTCAAACTTGAAGTGTGAAGTCAGCAGTGGCCAAAAGTACACAGCATTAGGCATTAGTAAACCAAAACCTCTTGATGCAACTACCTTCCTACCATAGAAGACTAGCCATTTTGATTTTATAATCCAAAAAAAAAGTGCCCAGGTTTAGGGCATTGCTTTTTCACTACTCCCTTGCATACAAGGGTTGCAGAGGAAGCTTCTTTTTAAAAAGCAAGTCCCATTGAATGACAAGAGGACCTTCTGCTTAGCATGGAAATCTAGGATGCACATTAACTTATGAAAAATCTGGTAGCCGATACTGCAGACAAACCAAGACAATCATTAGCCCTACATGACACTATATAAAAGGATGAATCTGTGTCCGAAGAGAATCCATGTCTGAAAAGGCCAGTTCAGAGGCAGTGTACACCATACTGGCGTTCTGAAGAGTTGGAGCCAGTTCATCCACACTACGGTCTAGCTGATGCATACATACAAGGTTATCTAGTGCATGTCAACATCCTATCCTGCATGACCCTCAAAATGGGTATACAGTCAGACTACCTTTCAAATTATATCCAAAGTGAGTGAGCAACAGCCTGACGGCTCGTCAATTTCACCAGTGGAAAAAGTCTGATGTTGGGGATTGCATCAGTTTAGGCACTGTGTTGAGGACCCGACTCGTCACCTCTCCCACCAGAAATAGAGACAAACAACAGACATGTTTATCTGCAAACTTATTTAAACCTATAATGTGTAAGGATAATGGTGGCAAAACTAAATACAAAAAATGCAGGTTTGAAAAGTGTATCAAGGTGAAGGGATGAAAAATAAGTTTTGTCTGCCCCCAAAGCGAGACCTCAGGTCACTGGAATGCTCTCTCAAAATAACCAAAAGACATGGGCCTTCCACTCTTTACACCGAAAGGTTACTTCCCAGCAATGGCCTCCCAAAGGTTCCTTCCCAGCAATGTCCACCCAAAAGGTTCCTTCCAAGCAATGTCCGCTGTTCCACCAAGCTGTACTGTATGTCCTCCATGACAGCATGGACATCTCTGCAGTGACAGAACCTTTGAGCTAATCTGCACAATGTTTTATTAGCCTCTACTACCCGCCAATGTAAAGCACCAGGAAGATGGCTCATCCTGCAGCCTATCTCCACAACCTGGAGAGCTTCAGGCCAATTGACCTACTTAGCATTAACTTACTTAGCTTAGAGATGGACCAGCAAGGGATGCAGAACGTCCTGCATGTGACAGACCTATTCATTCCCTATGCACAGGTGTTCCTTACAGAAGATAAGCATGCCACCACTTTTCCTGACACACTGTGAAACACATTAGGCACTACAGTTGGCCTGCCAGGATGCATTCTGACAAATTTTGATTTGAGGCAACACACATCCAACAGATGCTGCATCTGGTTGTTATCAAGATGAACTGCACAACTCCTTGTCACCCCCCCCAGGGAGATACCCCTGTTCAATTGTGCACTCTTGGTGACAGTGAGCACCCAGCGACCAGAGGAGAAAAGCAGATGGAGTCTGCATGTGACAAGTCTCACCCATGTTAACTGTATGAGGAATGATGCCACTGCATTTACACCGTACTACCGGATGTTCAGAAGAGCTGTCCGGCTGTCGGTAGATCTTGCCTTTGGAGTCACACCAAATAGAAGAGGCAGCGACCATGTTGAACAGCTCCAACGTCGGCTAGAACAAGCTTGTCAGCACACGCAGGCTGCTGGGGACAAGTTGGCAAAGACCATCAAACAATGCTATAATACCAAGGTAAAGTTAAATGCCCTTTAGCCTTGTGATCATGAGCCGATCTACAGCCTGATAAGAACAGGATGAAACAAGTTGGGTGATAAGTGGGAATCTCAACCCTTCATCCTTGGAATCAATTAGGTGATCCCGCATTCTACAGACTGTGAGTAAGGCCGACCAATAATCATCAAGACCTTACACTAGAATCTCCTACTCTCGACCATCAATAAATAATAATGCAGTCCTAGTCGAGTCTGTCAAAATAAAAGGGCATATACTAACAAATCTATTGCCAGTCCTTACTTCTAAATACCAATAGTGTGGCAAACAATGTTATACAAAAGAAAAGTGTTCAATAATTTATAAGTCAGGATATTCAAGGCGTTGGCTTCCCTTCCCCATGTTTTCAGCATAGGACAAGGCGGCACACTCAAGATTAGCACACTCTCTAGCATGAGGATGCAGTTCAAAACTTCAAAATCAGGGCCTTCTTTGCCAAAGTGTCTTTGTCATTCAAAGTCCCTTATTTCAGAGGGCCTGATGTAAGTAATAAACATTAAAGTTCCATTCTTCTTAGGATTTCACATATACAACTTCTCTGGTGATTTACTATTCACTCGGGGTCCCCCTCTGCCGGGCTCAAAGCAAATGTATCGACTTTTCCAAACTTTCTCTACTTTATCAAAAATCAGACTCATTTGTGCATGGGATTTTGCTCGACCCGCCACAGGACCACTTCGATTCACAATTACTCGTTCTCTTGATATAACCTTTTACTCACTTTCGCTTTTGCCACTTCTCAGCTAGATACCTTACAGAGACCTTCGATTGAGCAGCCATGCGGTGGCGGACCCTTCTGTTAAATGTATTGCATCTTGCGTTTAAAGTTCAATCACTATTTATTTATTAACATTTATAAAGTGTGCAACAGCCCGAAGGCATCGAGGGGCTGTTACAAGACAGCATACTTAGTTACATAATACATACTTGGTTACATAATCAGTACAAGAAGGAGGGGGGAGGAGGAAGGCGGGTGGCAGGAGGTGGGAGAGAGTAGGGTAGGTTGACTGTGTTAGATGAAGTGTAGTTGCGAGTCACTCATCAGCAGTTCAACTTTACTTGTGTCTCTTATCACACGCATTTTAACAATGTTCGTTCCAGCACTCGCCATTTAATGTTGCTGCTTGCAACCTTTGCTTCAACACAGACCGGTCTTGTATCGGTCTCCCCAACACACCGGCTGTGCTTTTTTCACTGACGCTGCTTTGTTCTTGGAGCCAAGGACAGTACCACAGCAGCTGGTGCTTCTCCCCGCCTTGATTATTGACCCGGGAGGGCCCGGTATCTCTGACATACAATGCAGGATTCTTCAGCCTGGTTTCCGGGTCTTACGCTTTCAATTCTCGGGATTTCTGGAAAATAACAGTTCCTTGTCAAAAAGGTCAAGGGAACTTCCCTCTTTGTGATCCCCTTCTGTTTTGCCGTCTTCTCTCGTTCAGCTGGCATCTCGAAACTGCTGTTTCCTTGTGTACTTTGCCTTGCTCAGAGTGTGCACATGTGCTCCGCCTTTTATTTGTGTGGGGAAGCTTAAAGGAAGTCAAGTGTGTGTGTGTGATGGTCAGTAATTGCCTGACCTCGCCTTATCATTGTATTGGGACATGTCAGGTATACTGCTCGGGTGTTAGTCTGTTTTTTCTCATGGCGGGCTGTCCGTGTGAAAGTGTTCATGTTGTAAAGCGGAGGGGAGTAGAGTTCCTAAATATCCTACCTGGCAGTATGTGGTAAAGGTGTTAAAGAGAAGGGGACACCGTGTCTCACTTTCCGGTTTCCCATTTCCAGATGACCCTTCACCCAGGTGATCCTCCCGCACTGATCCAAAAGTGATGGCCGTGTCCTGACCACCTGGAGGACAGATCCCGGGGACTAGTGGGTGAGACACCTTCTGGTTTCTCAGTCTTCTCTCTCTTGATCCGTCATGTCTACACTCTCCATAGACCGATTGACCAGATCTGCTTCCCTCCTGATCTCACTCCTCTCCACACTTCCCTCCCCACCCTTGCCTATACTCTCCTCCACCCTCCAACCTCACTTCCCTCCTACTTAAGCCTTTTTATCCTCCCTCTCTAACCCGCTATTGCTCGTACTTCAAAACGATCTTCTATCACCATCTCGCTCACACACCCACCAACAACCAAACTGGTACAACCCTCTCAGTCCCAATACCTTGCAGTCACTCTTTCCAAACATCAAATCACTACTAGGGATCCTAGGGACTTTCGTTTGTGCAGCAGACAGGTTAACCCTAGTAACAAACTTCTAAACACTTGAAACCTGACTGGACTACTAGAAATAGAAAAAACAATTAATTCAGCATATACTAGAACAACATTGTATCCTAAGGTTCAACAAAACTATAGCAAAATACATTTAGACTACATAAAATCAAATTATACTACAACACATAGCCGAAAACCAATCCTAAAATCTAGTGTGCTATAATGTTAAAGTGCTTAATCCTAATACAGCCTTGTTCCTATGTACACATCTTCATACACAATTCACAAATGTTGCTAAAACCCAATTTTATGGATCTACTTAAACAAAAAGAATGCCCAGCATGTTGCGTTCTCTCACCACGGGAAAACATCCATAGCACTTCATCATGGTCTACTGCTCCTTTTACAACCAACCATATATACAATCTGTGTTCACTCATCAGCAGTAAACTGTTTCCTATGCGTTGAAGAGCCTTACAATCTTCCAATGTTCACTCTTTTGTAATGCTTTTGACCGGATGTTCCTCCAATCCTACCTTCTAAAGGGCTTTAGGTTCCCCCTTTCAATTGATTTCGGAATAGACGATCTTTAATTATGCAGTACTTATTAAGCCCTTAGGGAGCCCTTTTATGGGGCTCTCCAATTCAGCCTTACAACTTAAGGTGACATCTTGCATCTTGCTATGTGTCTCCCTTCATTTACTGCCGAAAAAGTTAAAACTGGCATTTACTACCACAAAAGTATGTAATCCATGCTACCTAATGACAATTATATCGAGTATCTGTTTATATACCTCCGTTTCCTTATGGCTGTTATTGTGCTCCCATATATCAACTTCTGTCTGTTTTAGTATCCTGAGGGCTGTCAATTCTGCTTGTTGGGAACAGCGGTCCGGACAAGCTTTGTGCTTACCTCAATACATGCGAATAAAAAAATATAGCATGTGTACCAATATACAAATCTATCGTTAGTGTGCAACTCCCCTGAGGCAGAGGCTTAAGTCCTCCAACTTACTTCTAGTATTTTGTGGCGTGGATTTTCCTATCCCATGTCCTGATTATGCTGGGGCTCTATCTGCATCACCGGGAAAACATACGACATTTATATTGCTATACATTTCCTTTTTCAAACGTTGCAGATTCTGCCGTTCTTACGTGAATATGGGTACATAACTGAGTCTTACTTTGCCTCTGTTACATTATGGTCTTTGCACACAACTGCATCTGCAAGAATATGCACCGTGGACACTGCCGCTCCTCGTGTATACTTCTGTTTGTATGTCGCTTAGCAACCAGACTCCGGGGCCTTGTTTTGCTCTAGTCTGTTCCAAATTTCGAAACGTAGAGCACCATCTTTTCATGGCTATATGCCACAGCAAAACACTAGCTTATTCTCTGTGTTGAGCCATAAGGCTTATGCTCAAGTGCACATTGTGTTCACTATACTCTAGGTGTAGCAACTCACACACACCATGAATCACTAATGTCATATTGGTTACTGTTTAATCTCTTGCGTGTATATATTTTCGTCATAGTATATAATGTTTATTAACGTGTATGCTTTTGAGGCCCCGGACCTCACAGTTGGGAGCCTACGACATACAGATCATACCATACAGACTACACTATCATTAATAAGTCGCTTCTGCAATAAATATGTATATGTACTGATCTTATGCCACTCAATACTTTCATTTAGTCCTATTTGATTGCATTTTGACAAAAAAATTGATTATTGTTCTTTTCAAAACAGGCGCACTTTGTCTGCATGATTATCCTTACTTCTAGGTAGTTTATACAGCACTGTCCACTTTAGATATTTACAATTGTGTCCTTGTTCTACATAATGTTGAATCATGGGTGCCTCCATTACTTTATTACAGATGCAGCTTTTGTGTTTGCTTACCCTCGTTTTGATTTTCCTTATGGTTTTTCCAATATAGAACAATGGACACGGCCATCATATAGCATATATCACCATCTCTGAATTACAGCTGGTCAGTATCTCCTGCTGCCACATTATATGCAAGCCTATGTCAACCTCTTGGAGTTGCAACATTTGCATTTACCACATGGTGCATTTCCTTTTATGTTATCCATACAACACACTGTCAGAAGGCTTGGTTGTTTTTGCACTTTCGGTCGGATATCATTCCTCATTACCTTGTCCTGCAAGTTTTTACTCCTTTTGAAAGCCATTACTGGCAATCCCAATATTTTTTTTTGACCTTTCTGCATTATTTGCCAATTTCTCCTGATCGCCTTGGTAATTATGTGTTATAAAGCAAGGTCCAGGCTGCTTTAGGTTGCATCTTAATAAGTTTACTTCAGTTTCTTCAGTTACATATTCATGAATTGGACATCAGGAATAAGACATAAGCAAACACCGGCACCCTTCACCCAGGGAGGGAGGGCCCAACTGATTCAACATAGAACACTCACCACAGCATTCTCCCACTCCTACATCAACATTCCACAGGCACTCAGGTGACATCATAAATCACATGTCAAACCACAGACTAAACTAGCACTTCACAACATTATGTTAGAGTGGTCAGCAAAAGTACTAACAAAAACAAATCTGTACTCCTAGCCATCTTTTTTGGTGTTATATTCAAGGATGGCCTCTCCGTTGTTATTGCTTGCTCTATTACATGCTTTTTTAATCAATGTTTTAGGATATCCTCTTTTCCAAAGTTTCCCTTTGAGATCCTTAGCCTCTATAACAATGTGCTTTCAACAAGTTACTCCTCCTTAGACGGAGAAATTGCCCAAATGGAAAATGTTCTCATGCGTTTAGGGTGGAAACTCTCAAAATTTGAAAAGTGCATTCTCGTTTTTTTTGTGATAGGGTTTGACTGCCAGTGTCTTCTTTTGTCTATCCTCGTAGATGGTTATGTCCAAAAAAGGAATTTCAGAGTCATTCCACTAAATAGTAAATTGAAGGCTTCCGTCTTGATTGTTTAGCCATTCCATAAACTTGGCTATATGCTCCTCATTCTTTCCGTTACATACAATTAGAACATCATTGATGTATCTTTTCCAAAGGATTATATTCTTCGTGTAGAGGTTGAGGTCTCCATAAATCCTGTTTTTCTCCAGCATTTCAACATACAAATTGGCTACACTAGGGGCTACTGTCCCTCCAATGACAGTGCCGTAGATTCATTTATAAAACGTGTCTAGGAACATGAAATAATTTGCCGTCAGTCATCTCCACACACCACGATATGGCTTCTTTCCAAGGCCTTCTCTACTTTTATTTTAATGGTTCTTTGTAATCTTTCCTTGGGATCTGTGTCTATGTTTCAAATAGCACATCCGGTTTAAATGTATTTTGATGCTGTTTTTTTTCTTGAACCTTAGGATACAATGGTGTTATAGTATCTGATTGTTTTCGTAATTCAAATTGATATGAGTAGAACAAATGTTTACATCATCCTATTTCTAGCGACTCTTTCCAAACATGTAAAAAAATGTCCATGCACACTCCTCTCTGGCCTCGGGGTCCTCCTTTCAATCCTCTTACCTCCCCAGAACACCTCATTGTAGACAGACTCTGCTGGCCTTTCGTATCCCTCCCCTTCCCGTCTCAAACCTTCTCTCTGCTCCCACTCGCTGAGAAAGCAGTTTTCCTGGCCCAATCACTCGTCAAGATACTCCCAACTCCTCTAATCTCCTGCTCTTGTGAGCTGGAATATCTCCAGGAACACTTCATAGGGGCCCTTAGCCTTGCCCCTTTTCCAGTCCCAATTTTCCTCCAGACAGCCATCCGGTATCTGTGGTCATTAATTATCTGGTGCTCTCCTGTTCCAAGTAAGTCAATGTCCACCAAGACTTTGGAAAGGGTTCCCTGGTCGCTCCTATGGCTGCGATGGTCTCTGCTCATTACAACTCTGCCACTGCTGCTCCCCATACTCCTTTGTAGCATGCCTGGGTAGTATGTGCAAGGCGTTTGATCTCCCATTCAGCTCATTAATGGGGAAGCCTATTCCAATTTCATTCAGGTAACAATTCCGTTCCTATTGCTAAATGAACCCAATGTCAACTGATGTCCCAATTCTTCTCTAGATGTTTTTCTGCGTCCTTGCAATCATCTGAAAGTTTAGAGAGAGATCTAGCAAGACCAGATACTGGTAGGCACCGGGACAGTGAAAATGGTAGCAATGCATAAACACATCTCCACACATTCGTGGGGCCATATATTGGGGCTTCTCCCAACATCCTGGGGCTCCCTGACTGGGTCATAGGGTATAACTCAGCTATGCCTACAGTGAACAATAGGGGTCCGGACCCGCCACAACAGAAGACCCTTGAAGAAGCCCCTGCTAATCTCCACCATTCCACCAGGGTGAGCAGGCCCGTCATGAAACTCGCATGATTCCCCAAGGGTACATGCATTGTGAGGTCCACGTTGTCCATTCCTCCCAGTCTCCCATCTAAACTTCAGCATCCTCCTAGGAATTCAGTGGTACTGTGAGTTGTGCCTGAGATCAGGGGTAGCAGGTGGCAACCAGTAGTCACACCATCCAGATCATAGTTTGAGACCTTTATTTCCCACGCAAAGACTACCCTCAAGAGCGAGGATAGTTCCACAAAGCAGGGGTTAGGGAGGATGAAAAGGAGAGTGTAACCGCATCCCCATTAACCGGTTTACTAAAAACATATGAATACAATGTATAGAATTACATGTGAGTGAAGGGTTTGTTTTGCAATGGTACGGACCAAGAATCCCCCTGTGCTGTACACAATGTTACTAACAGATTAGCCCCTGCGAATCGTGGGCCTCTCATGACACTTTCAAACAAACTGTATGATGTTTTAAGTGCTCTGGAACAGGGCCCCATTGCAACAGAAGAATGTTGACCCTCTTTTCAGGTGGGCCATGTGCATTCCACTCCACTACTGGCAGGCTCTTCCCCCACTGCAGGACCCTCCTCTCAGTTCAGAATTACCTTGTTGATTCCACCGGGATCAGGTCTCCTGCAGCACTTCCTGTGCCCATATTGGCACCATGGTTGCAGGAACTGCTATGTGGCCAACCTTAGTACTTAGTTGATCCTGCTTGGACTCAACTTCAACATGGTGATCCCTGAGCTCGTCAGAGTGCCACGCAGATCCTCCACTGATCCGCCTACAGTGCATCTGTGCCTCCCTCTCCTGGCCCTACCTGGGCTGCTAGGCGGGGACCTATGCTTCAACTGGGCCAAACCAGGCATACATGTCCCAGAACTAGACCGAATTTGCAGGGTCGTCATCCAATTGTGGGCCGGTACCTCAACAGCCACTCCCCTAGCTTCCTGCAGTTGCAGCTCAGCCCCAGTGGCAGGGCAGGGTTACCAAAGCTACACCAGCATCAAGAGTCATCGTTTGTAGAGA
This sequence comes from Ambystoma mexicanum, assembly GCF_040938575.1. Taxonomy (NCBI): domain Eukaryota; kingdom Metazoa; phylum Chordata; class Amphibia; order Caudata; family Ambystomatidae; genus Ambystoma; species Ambystoma mexicanum. The sequence continues at coordinate 672,256,595 of NC_090936.1, forward strand.
ACAGCAAACAGCCCTGGCCAGGCGGCCATAAAGAAAGGCAACATCTCAAGAACTCTCATTTAAAGTGCACACTTTATCTTTTATGTTTGTATAGACGTTTGCAGCTGTTTAGATAGGGTTAGTATGCCGGTCTGTTTTTATAGGGGCAGTTAGTGTAGTTAGGCTTCAATAAGGGCTACTTTAAATTCCAATGTGTGTGCCATTTTCTTTCTTAAAAAGAGGGGTATAACAACTTCTGTACCAAGCAAAGGATTTGCCCAAACTCCAACAGGGGCAGAGCTGAAAACGAGTTAATATAATCCAGTGTGGATTGTTCGGGTGAGGTCAGAGCAGATGGTGGACCAAGAGACCAGCAGAAGGAAAGGAGAGGTGGTTTGTGGTGGAAAATTCTGCACAAGGTGAGGTATTGGATATTGAGTTTAAGTCACAATGAATTTCAAACAAGTCTCTACAATCGACGTCCTGCCAGACAACCCTCCGATCGGTACAACAGCCCATATCCCACTCCTCAGCTTCAAACCCATCTCTGATCATGACCTTGCTGCTCAAACCCTTAGATTGTAGATGTGACACTTGCTCAGCCTCATTGGTAAAGGAATGCGCAGAACCCCTACATCCACTCATCACCACTATCATCAATGCCTCCTTTCCCTCCTGCTCTGTCCCCTCCTCCAGTTAAAGAATCATGCATCACTTTGCAATTATCTGTGGAGATCTGAATGCGAAATGCTCAAAATCTGTTGGAACGACAAAGTTGGACACCCATAGGTCATCGGCAGAGGGGAGGGGTGTTGCATGGACAGAGCTGATGAACTCAAGAAACTTCTAGAACGTCTCATCCATCTGCCAAACTGCCCTTTTGATTCCGACATGGGAAAGAGATACATCTTCAGCGACCCTGGATTACATTTGTATCTCACATGTTCTACTACCTGAACATTTCCACCTTCGAGGTCCACAGAACGGATTAGAGTGATCATAACTTGCTGGCTATGAGCTGGAACGTAAATCTTATCCAAAACCATTCCTGGAATCCGAGTGTGCGAACTAAATCAGCAGCAAACTCGACTCCAGTTGACGGCATCTAACAGTCGATTTAGCAAGAAAATGCAACCAACAAGGCACGACCAATGATTTCACAGGAATAACATTCATAGTAAATTACCAATCTTTACTGCTTAAATATAGATCGAACCATGTTTCAAGACCAAGAAAAGGAAATCCCAGCTATAACAAAGCACTGGTTGATCAAAGGCAGAAACTAAAATCTAAAAAGGGCAATAGCAAAACAAAAATCACCAAAAGCGCGAGCAGCCCTAATGTCAGAGACCAAGAAGTATAAATCGTGGCTTAAGACCTACCGAATTAACCTTTACCAGCAAGACTCCGAACAAATGCTACAGATTGTGAGTTCCAAGAAGACTAAAGAATTTGACACTTATTCGACCTTCTGACATTCAAACCAATGAAACACTAACACTCATTCAGTGAGGCAAAATGGGTGAACCATTTCAAAACGATCTTTGCTTCAATAGAAGGACTTGCGCAACTCAATAAACAGAGCGTTTCAGTTCCCTGGGAAGATCTAGCCGATACAGACGATATCATTAGACTGATCAAGAATTTGAAATCGTCAAGAGCACCAGGACCCGATTGTCTAACATCGACCTCAAAAACCCGGAATAGTGCACATCACTGATCAGCCAGATTTTCACCCGATGCAAAAACACAAAATCAATTCCGACTTCATGGACCACAAAGGTTGTTGTTCCTATTTTTAAGAAAGGAACAAGAGAAGATCCGAACTACCACCACCAGATAGCCTTGCTAGATACCATCGGCAAGGTATTTGCATCACTCCTTGTAAGATTTCAAAAATGGGCCAAGTCATCCCAGTGTGCTGATCCCTTCCAAACAGGTTTTTTGAAAAATACGAACACCTCTGTGAACATCACATTATTAAACATCATCAAAAGCAAGGTCAGAGCAGATGCCCCCAGAGTGTTCTTAACATTTATTGATCTTACCCAGGCCTTCGACCGAGTGGACCGGGAAAAACTGGGAGAAACTAGCATTTTGGAAGCGTCCTCCATCCATTTTGGCCCCCATAAGGGCTCTACACACTGACACAAAAATGCGAGTACATCTGAGTCGCCAAGGCCTTCTCTCAGCAGAAATACCTTCTTACAGAGGCGTCAAACAGGGCTGCCAGCCCTCTATCGCCTTTTTGGGAGACTACAAGGAGGCTGCAGCAACGGTTCGTGCCTTTCTGTCTAAAATTGGAAACCCAATGGTCTCTCGTCTCGTATATGCCGACGACTTGATACTTCTAGATCAAACTCCCGTCGGACTTCAAAGACAGCTAGATGACTTGATGTCATATATAAATCAAAACAACCTTGAAATCAATAAAAGCAGGACCAAAATTCTGACCCTGCAGAAAGCACAAAAGAGAACTGAAACCGAGCTGTCCCTTGGGAGGAACCAAAATCGAGTCAGTCACCCATTTTAAATATCTGGGAGTCACGATCGACTGCTCAAAAACTGACGCTCAAATGCAACAAGTCCTTTGGGCAAAAATGCAAAATCTCACTGCACAAACCAGAGCAATAGACAGACAATATGGAAGGTTTTCTCCGCTGCCGGCTATCCAATTTTATAAATCAAAAGTGATTCATTCAATCGTCTACGGGATGGACGCTAGTCCCGCCATCCCCTCTACCATATGGCCTAAACTGGAGGGCTTTCTCTTGCGATCCGTGCTTAACGTACCAAAGTCAACATCAATTGCAGCTATTCGACGAGAACTGGGTCTGCTTTCTCTATCAGTTATGATAGAACATAACAGCATTCAGCTTTTTAGAAAGATCTTGATGGCGGACAGCCCGCGAGTCTACCAAGTGATTGCCAAAGAGGCCTCAAAAGGCCCCTGTAGCATGCTAAATTCCTGGCTGGAAAAGAAAAAAGCCCAGCTAAATAATATAGCATGCGCCAAAGAAGTCCTTAGCTCTAATCCTCAGAGAGTAGAAAAGAAAACGGAGGATCAAGATTTGATTATTACCTTAGATCAAGAATGCAGCAACAAACTCTTGAACCATCTACCTCAAACATCTCGAAAAAGAAAAGAGACAATGAAATATGTGAAGAAATTTCCTGATAAAATTCTAAGAGGAATATTTTTGAGAGCACGCCTAAACCTCCTTTTGACCCGTGAAATTCTTGAAATAAGGTCACTGTCAACTACAAAAGAATGTAGACTCTGCTCCGGAAACAATCAAACTGTAATACACCTGTTGATGTCGTGCCCAGCCACATGAGAGGTCAGGAAAGCATACCTCTCACTTTTGTTTTCTGATGGCGACCTCCAAGAAGAAAAGACCTGGTAGACGCGTCTTATTTCAGGCGAAAATAACAAATGGACCATTGCTGCAGCAAAGATTTAAAAGTTTGCAAAGGAAAAATTGCAAACTTAGAATTTAAGAATGAGAATCGGAAACGAGAAAGCCGCCGCGGTATTAATGAACCTCAACAGTCCTTGTAAAAGCCTGAATTAGCTATTCACAAGTATAATAAAAAATGTATCACTTCTTTGCTTAAAAAACATCATCGGACCCGGCCATCCACACAAACTACCGACCTATCAGCACTGTCCCCTTCCTCTTGAAAATCATCGACAGAGCCACCTACCTCCAAATTCAAGAATTGCTGGAAACCTATCATCACATCCTTAGTCCTTGTCAATCTGGCTTCCGTCCTTGTCATGGAACAGAAACAGCCCTCCTCGACAAAGAACCAACTCAATGAGTCCAAGGATGCCTGTAACCGGTCTCCCCTCTTTCTGCTGGACCTTTCTGCCACCTTCGATCTCATTGACCGCAAGACCTTATGCCACCACCTTATTTCCTCTAACCACTTCACCTCTGAAGCCACCAACTGGATCTCCACCTACCTTGCCAAAAGACCCTCCAGAGTCGATGCCGTCACCTCCCCGACACTCATCTCCAGTGGGACCCGCAAGACTCGTGTCTTCCCTACAGTCTACAATGTCTACACAAAGCCTCCATTTGACCACTTAGACTCTCATGGAATTCCCTAAACAAACTACACTGATGATACCCAAATCCTCATTCCCCTGCCCAGTGTCCATGCGCAGGACTCCATCAAAGTGCACACCATCTATGAAATGATCCAAGCCTGGATGGCCTTGCAGTCTTTGCCTGAACAATGACAAAACAGAGCTCCTTCTGGTCAGAACTCAGGCCCGCCTTGCAAAACACGATAATGCCTTTCCGTTTCTTCAACATTGAAGGCCACAAGATCCCAGTCGCCTTGTAAGTAAAAACTCTAGGAATCCACCTAGACGCCACTCAAAACGTGTCGCATCAAATCAATTGCATCGCTTCCACAGCAGCCTATGCCATGAAGCACATCTTCTCAATTAAACTATTCCTTTCCCCTAACAAATCGCCTCACCATTGTACATGCCATCATAGTCTCCACATTGGATTACTGCAATTCTCTGCTTGGCAGCACTACTGAAATAAAATGTAAACAGGCTCCAGGTAATTCAAAACAAAGTGATCCATGCTGCATTGAACCTCGGTAAGAGTGACCACATCACTGAAGCTAGAAGATTCGTCCACTGGCTCCCCACCAGAGAAAGAATATTTAAAATTCTCTCAATCCCCCATCGTGGTCTAGCAAACAATGCACCTTCGTATCTAGCTTGGAGTCTTGGACGTATTCCTGCCAGAAGCCTGCACTCCACTCGCAGCCACTGTCTCATCATTCCAAGATTCAGTTGCAAGAGAGCCGTGGGATCCAGCTTCCCGGTATCGGCTGCCACCCTCTGAAACAATCTACGACTCACCCAAGTTCAAAACCTACTTGTTTAACTAACTTCTTTCTCTATACACTCATCCAACTGTCATTGCAGTAACCAGCACCTAGTTGCCAGGGACTTTGCGTGCTTCTACAAATGTAAAAATACATACAAATAAAGTGATAAAGCAGTGCAGGTGTGTGTGTGTGTGTGTTAGCGTGGCAAGTAAGTTTAATATATGGTGCCGAGTGCAAGAAGGGTGACTGAGGAGTAGTAGTAGTAGTGTGGAGGAGGGAGTAGGAGTATGGAGGAGAGAGTGGAAGTAAGTAGAAGGGAGTAGTAGGATCGGAAAAAAGGTAACATCTATGGGTGGAGGTGAAGACCAGAAGGATTGAGAAGTACGAGGGACAGAAGAGGGTTGGGAGGAGTGAAAAGAGGCCAGAGAAGTTGGGGAGAAAGAAGAGAAGAACGGGTATGAGAGTAAAAGAGCCGTGTGAGCATGAAAGGGGACCGATTGACTCAAGCCGGGTATCTGTAACTCACATTCCCACTTCCCCTTGGGACCATTAACCAATGGACAGATTAGGGACAGTTTTAGGAAATACCGGAGGGAGGTTAGAGGTTATTGTGTTTATCTATTGCGCTCATATAGTTTATTTGCATATCTGGGAATTGGGACTCTTTCCTGCACCTTAGCCCATCATACCGCTTTACTGCCTTCCTCACTTACCATCCATTCCTTCTCTTGCACAATCCCTACGCAAGTATCCGACATAAAGCCCTGCAGGGTTAAGAGAGGCAAGGGTGGCAAGAGTAAATAAGGAAGTGTGTACCATTTCCTGGGCCACCTTTCCATGTCTCTAGATCACTGTACTAAATAACCCCTATGCCACATCCCACTACCAATAACAAAGACAGTTTGTCCTTTAATCCAACAAGTGCACATTCTTATAAAAATAGAAGGAGAAATCTCCTATTTGTTTTGCCAACCAAATATTTGCCTGCAGGAAATTGTGGTTGCTCGCTGTAGTGAATTAGAAAGGAAATCCTAGGTGTCCTTTACCACACAGTTGTGAAACGGAGTGTGTAGTGGGTGGTGTGACCCGCTCTAGGTGTTCAGCATGGAGTTAGAAATTACATTACATGAGAACATGAACCATGATGTGGTCAACTATGTGCAATGAGCTACTGACAATACAACTAAATAGCAAAGCATACTTGTATTCTGGGCAATTTGAAGTAGTTTTCATCTCTGATCAGTCAATCCACAGGTTGAAACCCTCATTTTAAGAGGTTTCTTTGAAATTCTACTAACCAGGTGAACTTATTCAATGTGTACGTTTGATTTCTTTATACTTTATTTCTCTATTTATTTACTACTGCTCCAAATGCCCTATTTGTGGCTTTTTATAGGACATCACAGATGAAATGATATGATGTCATCAGTGACTTTTTTAGTGGCAGCTTGTAGTGTGGCATGATATCACAAGCTGCATCAGCAATAACCACACTGGTGAATTCACACAAATACTGGCATTTTCCATATCACAAGGCGATGATCGCCGTGTACTATGTACATATATTCCGAGCAACCTGGTGCCCTTATTACACTCTGCAGGATGCATTATTTAACTAAAGAGGTTATAGATGATTTTATAATACAATCCCACATTCCTACACAAAGATCTGGCTTGGCCTTGTGGCTCAAACTGCAAACTCTACTCAAGAAACTTCTTAAAATGAGGATTTCAACCTGTGGGTTGACAAATCAGAGATGAAGGCAGCTTTCAGATTGACCAGAATGCAAGTATGCGTTGCTATTTAGTTGCACTGTCAGTAGCTCATTGCACATAGTTGACCACATCTTGCTTTATCTTCACATATAATGTAATTTCTAACTTCATGCTGAAATCTTCCTTGTTTGGAAATGGTGTCACATACCAATTGAAATACATCCTCAGTTTGCGCAAAAGCAGAAGCACAATGGACTCTAAACATAGTACGAGACAGAAAATATTTAGTAGATGACATGAGAAAAATGCATTTGAGATTCACATTTTGAGTTCAAGAACACATTTGACATTGGTTTGGAACAATCCGCGCCTTTGATAAAAGTTACACATCACATTAGCAGGTTCACTGCATGAATTCTCAGACACCACCAGTTACCGCAAAGATTACATTAGCAGGTTTATTGCATGAATTCTCAGACACCACCAGTTACCGCAAAGATTACATTAGCAGGTTTATTGCAGTGAATTCCCAGATATCACCAGTTACCGCAAAGATTACATTAGCAGGTTCACTGCAGTGAATTCTCAGACACCACCAGTTACCGCAAAGATTACATTAGGTGGTTCACTGCAGTAAATTCTCAGACACCACCAGTTACCGCAAAGATTACATTAGGTGGTTCACTGCAGTAAATTCTCAGACACCACCAGTTACCGCAAAGATTACATTAGGTGGTTCACTGCAGTAAATTCTCAGACACCACCATCAAAAGCAGTTTGTGATTTTGGTGCCTGGCCCCACTTCATTAGGACAGGAAGGTGAACACAGTCAAAATAGGCGAACACATTTCAAAAGGCTCAAATATGGTCAATGTTTGGGTATGAGCATTCGTCTGATATCCATTTGTGGCACAGTGGAAACATGAAGATGCCATTAAGTGGGAAATTATGACACTTACATTTTTGCACAATAACCATAACGCCAGTCAGAGATTATTTTTGTTGTTGTATAGAAGTGTATGTTTTTTGCAATTTTACGAACCAGGTAAACGTATTCAAGTTATACATTTAATTTCTTATGTGCATTTAAGTAAAAATGTGTACGGCAGCGTAAAATAAACAATGCAAACTGTACCTTGTTTAAATAGCAAGTGTAGAGCCTGGCATCCGTATTTCTGCAAATCTTCCTTGTTTGGAAACGTGCGCATGGCGTCACATAGCAATTGAAAAACATCCTCCTTTTCGTGCAAAAGCAGAAGCACAATGGACTCTAAACATAGTACGAGACAGAGAACATTTAGTAGATGACATGAGAAAAATGCATTTCAGATTCACATTTTGAGTTCAAGAATACATTTGCCATTGGTTTGGAACAATCGGCTCCTTTGCTAAAGTTACCGCAAAGATTACATCAGCAGGTTAATTGCAGTGAATTCCCAGATACCACCAGTTACCACAAACATTATATTAGCAGGTTCACTGCAGTGAATTCTCAGACACCACCACCAAAATCAGTTTGTGATTTTGGTGCCTGGCCCCACTTCCTTAGGACAGGAAGGTGAACACAGTCAAAATAGGCGAAAACATTTTAAAAGGCTCAAATATGGTATATGTTTGGGTATGAGCATTCGTCCTCTAGCCACATGTGGGGCAGTCAGAAAATTAAGATGCCATTAAATACAGAGATTTTGTGAGCCGTAATGTTTGGTGGTAAAGCCAGTACCCAGACCTTGTCAAGAGTGAGCAGGAACCTCTCATCCGGGGGTGGGAGGTCTACCAGGGGAAACCCAGAGCCAGCCCTACCCCTGAAGTGGACAGTGGTAATTAAGATGGCCCTCCAATTCCCGCCCCCTTTGTGCCAGCTTGTTTCTCTGCAGTCTATAATTGTCTCACACAATGCCTCCTGCAACAAATGCTCGCAAGTCTCTGTTTCAGAAAAAATAAAGCTAGCTTGAATGTACTGCCACAGAAGCGTTAAATCCCCATCCATGAACTTATGGAGACCAAGTCCTTCATCCAAAGCAGCAACCCTCCCGACCTGCAAGCTACTGGCGTCCCGAGCCAGCAAGAGGGAAAGAGTGCTGGTGAAACCAGCCGTATGTGGCAACTGGCAGAGCCGCAGAGGCGTAGGCAGGGTAGGGCCTGAGGGGCAAGGCCCACCCAAAATCTGTAAATGCCCACTCCGCAGCGGTGTGTGGGCATTTACAGATATTTTTGTCAGTGCATTGGGCCCAACTACATTAGCTTCAGGCCCCATTTGCTAGACAATCCTGGCTGCGCCTCTGCCGGCGCACACCGCTTTCCAGAGCCAACAAACATAACGCCACTGACAGTTTACCACCTAGACCACCAAAAATTAAAAACATGGGCACAAGTCCTTCCAAGCAGGGAACTTGCCTTGGCAGCAGAAAGAACAAAGCCCCCAAACAAACCTAACAAACCTGGACACTGATCCTTTCAAACTGTCTTTGTTATTACTTGGCAGAACAGTGCTGCAAAAGTGGGCGAAGCTTAGCCACCCCATCTGTAACATAAAACAAAGCACAAGCAGGAATGAGATTGGCCAGGGGCAGAGAACCAACCCAGCAAGGGGGATGTATATTAAAGGGAATTCACAACATGTAGGAAGTGTGGATTGTTGGTGTGCGGTCAGATGTGGTGGTGGACCAAGAGACCAGCAGGAGGAACGAAGGAGCGGCAGGCTGTGGAAGTGAATTCTGCACAAGCTGAGGTATTGGACAGTGAGTGCAAGTGATACGGCAGTGCTAGAGTGCATTTTAGTTTAGCTAGTAAGTTTAGGATAGTTGAAGGACTGACTGAATTGTATGCTACTGTGGAAGAAGGGTGAATGAGTAGGGATGGTAGTAGTAGTGTGGAAGTGGAAGTTTGGAGGAGTATGGAGGAGGGAGTAGGAGTAAGTAGAAGAGAGTAGTAGGATCTGTCAAAAGGTAACAGCTAAGGGTGGAGGCGAAGACCATAATGATGGAGAGGTACATGGGACAGAAGAGTGGTGGGAGGAGTAAATAGAGGCCAGAGAATTTGGAGAGAGAAGAAAAGACAAGGAGTAAGCTGAAGAGGGACGCATGAGCATAAAAGGGGACAGATTGACTCAAGCTGGGTATCTGTCAGGCACATTCCCCGCTTTCCCTTGGAACCATTAACCAATGGATAGATTAGGGACAGTTTTTGGAAGTCCCAGAGGAAGGTTAGCCACAGAAGACACCTTGCCTTTAGGTCCCCACGTCCAGTCTAAGTCAGATATTAGACAGAAGAACAAGTTACTTTCTTACCTGGTAACGTTCTTTCGATGGGATGGTCCGACGACGTATTCCATATCTATGACAGGTAATCACCACAGCTGTGCTGCTTCGGAAACTTTTTTCGGCGTCTGCGTCCTGCGTCGATGCGCCATCGTCGAGGACCTCCTCCGACGTCCGACGTCATCCGATGTGATAAGTAGGACGCACGACGCCCGTAGCCTCAGTTGTAGTTTTTTCCCCCAGAACGTGTGACATTAGTCTACTGCCAGTCAGACACAAAGCCTTGCGGAACGTAAGCTGCAATCGCAAAAGAAATTCTGCAGCGGGGAAGGTAGGGAGGGAGCGATATGGAATACGTCGTCGGACCATCCCATCGAAAGAACATTACCAGGTAAGAAAGTAACTTGTTCTTCGTGGGGATTGGGTCCTCCGACATATTCCATATCTATGACATACTCCCAAAGCAGTACCAGAGCAAGGAGGAGGGAAAGAATTTAGAATCAAAATTTAGAATTGCCAATCAAATAGCAGAGCAAAGGACCGCCTTGCCAAAGGCCAGATCCTGTCCTCGGATGGAATCGAGGGAATAGTGACGTACAAATGTATGTACAGAAGCCCAGGTGGCTGCATCACAGATTTTGCAAATAGGAACACCCCTCTGCAGGGCAGTAGATGCAGCCATACCCCTGGTAGAATGGGCCCGCAAGCCAGCCGGTGGGTCCTTACCCGCCAAGCAGTAACACTCCGAGATGGCCAAAATAATCCAGCGAGACAAAGTCTGTTTCGTCACAGCTTGTCCCAAACGCTTTCCAGCGTAACCAATAAAGAGTTGATCGTCCACTCTGACCCGGGACATGCGTGAAACATAAAAGCTTAAAGCTCTCCTAGGATCAAGCCTATGGAGCCTCTCCTTCCTTACCAGGATGTGGAGGAGGATATAACGCCAGAAGAACAACCTTCTGGCTCAAATGAAATTCCAAAACCACCTTCGGAAGAAAAGGACGACGAACTCTAAGGACAACCCTGTCCTTGTGAACTACAGTGAAGGGTGGTTCAACTGAAAGTGCCTGTAACTCACTCACTCTGCGAGCGGAAGTAACCGCAACTAAAAGCACAGTTTTCAGAGTTAACAGCCTCAAAGGGCAAGAATGTAAAGGCTCAAACGGAGCACCCAAAAGAAACTTAAGAACAAGGTTTAAATCCCAACCGGGCACCAGGAAAGGTGACGGAGGGAACACATTAGTGAGCCCTTTCAGAAACTGGGAAATAAAGGGATTTTAAAGTAGGAACACTCTTCAGACGAGTGCTTAAAGATGGACAGCGCCGCCAGGTAACCTTTAATGGTACCCACTTGCAAGCCCCTGTGGGCCAAAGAAAGTAAAAAGGACAGAACCATGGGAATGTCACATGCAAAAGGATCCACATTCTGAACTCTGCACCAGTCGCAGAACTTACGCCAATGGTACAGAGACTTTGTTGCTGGCCTTCGGGCCGAGAGCAACACCTCCATCACGTCTTCAGGGAGGTCCCAATCCTTATACCTCAACCTTTCAGAAGCCAAGCGTGAAGGTTGAGGGATCTGACCTCTGGATGGAGAACCTGACCCCCCTCCCGGGAGAGCAGATCGTCTCGGTAGGGAAGACGACGTGGAGGACAGATGGACAAGTCGAGAAGGTCCGGGTACCAGGTCCTCCGAGCCCACGCCGGAGCAATGAGGATCATCCGGGAACCGAACTTCCGTAACCTCCGCAGCACTTGCGGGATGACGGGGACTGGAGGAAACGCGTACAGCAGTGGGAATGACCACTCCACCACGAATGCGTCTCCTAAGGCTCAATTTGGAGGAAATTCCCGCTAGCAGAACCTCTCGCACTTCCGGTTGACACTGGAGGCGAAGAGATCCACTTGAGGGGTCCCCCAAAAGGCGAAGATCTCCAGGAGAATCTCCTGAGCCAACTCCCACTCGTGAGAGATCGTGCTCTGCCTGCTCAGAGCGTCCGCCGTCACGTTTTCGTCTCCGGCCAGATGAACTGCCGAGATCGAAACCTCCTGCTGGATGGCCCAGAACTCGAGCTGCATCGCCTCCCTGCACAGAGGAAGTGACCCTGCCCCCCCCTTTTTGTTGAGGTAGTGCATGGCCACTGTGTTGTCCGTCAGGATCAGGACATTCTTTCCTCGCACAGTCGGCAGAAAAGCCTTCAGGGCTAGCCTGACGGCCCTCAGCTCCAACAGATTGATATGGAGTCTGGACTCCGACGGAGACCAACGACCGCTGACTGTCAGCTCGTTGGCATGAGCTCCCCATCCCTTGAGGGATGCATCCGTCACGATCGTCACCTCCGGCCAGGGAAGCCAAAACGGAGCCCCCTTCATCAAGTTGCCTTCGACGGCCCACGACAGAAGGTCCTGGGTGACCGAGGGCGGCACCTGAACCAGGTCCGACATCCTGCCGGAGGACTGCGACCATTGCATCTTGAGTGCCCACTGCAAAGATCTCATCCGCAGGCGAGCCTCTGGCACCAGAAGAATGCAGGATGCCATGAGGCCGAGCAACCTCAAGAACTCGAACGCTGGGAGCGTCTGGGTATGCTGAAACTTGTGCACCATCTGCTGAATGTGAAGAGCCCTCACCTGGGGAGGAAAACACTGCCCCAGGGAAGTGTTGAACACTGCTCCGATGTACTGGAGCCGCTGTGTTGGCGTCAAATGGGACTTCTTTAAATTGAGGGAGAAGCCCAGCCTGTGAAGGGAGTGGCAGGTGACGGACAGATGATCCAGGACTTGCTCGGGAGAGCTCCCCCTGATCAACCAATCGTCCAGGTAGGGGTAGACGTGAATCCCCCCTTGCCTGAGATGCGCTGCCACCACCACCATTAGCTTGGTGAAAACCCTTGGGGCGGAGGTCAATCCGAACGGCAGGACCCGAAACTGAAAATGCGAGTCGCCAACCGCGAACCTCAGGTACTTCTTGTGCTTGGAATGGATCAGCACATGGAAGTAAGCATCCTTGAGGTCGGGAGACACCAACCAGTCCTGAAGCTGAAGGGCCTGGAGGACTTGAGAGAGAGTAACCATCTTGAACTTGTCCTTCCTGAGGAATTTGTTCAAACCGCGCAAGTCCATGATGGGTCTCAATCCCCCGTCTTTCTTCGAAATCAAAAAATAAGGGGAATACCATCCCTTGTTCCTCTCCGCTACAGGCACCAGTTCTATGGCGCCTTTCTCCAGCAGGGCTTGAATTTCCTGCGCAAGGAGCGGATCCGGACTCTTCAAAGAGAGGTTCCCTGGTGGATTGTCGTGAGGCCTCTGCCGAAAGGGAAGACAGTAGCCGTGGTTTATGATCTCCAGAACCCACACATCTGAAGCAATGGCACGCCACTCTACAAGATGCTAGGCCAACCTTCCCCCAACCGGCGAACCATGGGACCTGGCCTCATGACTGAGTGGTAGCGGCTGCGGTGTTGCCTGAGGGCAAAGAGGCAACTGCCCGAGCGGCCTTGGCACCACGGGTACCCTGTCGTCCACCTCTGGTACCCCTGCGTTGGCCTCTTTGACTGCTAGCTCCTCTCGCTTTACTGAAGGACGAGTAATAGCGAAAGGAACCACCCCTCCATTGCTGTCCCCTAGGACGAAAAGGCGGAGGTTGGCGAACTGCAGCACCCAACGACTTCGCTGCAGCTTTGGAGGTCTGCAACCTCTCAAGGCTCTCGTCACCCTTGCTGCCAAAAAGGTGTTCACCGTCAAAGGGCATGTTGAGGAGCCTGGACTGCACATCAGGAGCAAGCCCCGACTTCCGCAACCACGCAAACCTGCGTATCACGGTGCTCGCCACCATGGACCTGCTGACGCATTCAACCATGTCCATCCTGACTGAACGGACTCACACATGGCATCCTTACCATCCTGGACCATAGCAAGGAAACCATCCCGTTCGGGAATATGTTCAGCCGCTAACGCAACACAGTTACACAGAGTGTGTGTGAAACGAGACAAGGCACATATGGAGTTGGCCGCCTGAAGCGCCATACCCCCAGAAGAAAACACTTTCTTCGCCCAGCCGTCAAAACGTTTTTCGTCCCTATCAGGAGGGATGGTAGGGTACGACGCCTGCTTTGCCGGGGCCGTGGCCGCCTGCAACACCAAACTCTCCGGAGTGGGGTGCCTGGTCAAGTAGCAGGGGTCGCTACTGGCTGGACGGTATTTTCGCGACAAGGACCTGCCTACCGCCGGGAGACTCTCCGGAGCAGTCCAAGCCGCCGCCACCCTTCTCTGTTGAGCCATATGAAACGGCAGTACCGGGTCAGTTGGGGGACCAACATCAAGGATGTCCGTGAGATCATCCTGTACAAACTCCCCTGGGGGAGCAGACCATCCCATGTACTCGGAGACCCTAGCCATAAGGCGCCGGTAAGAGTAATCGGCATGAGAGCCCGGCTCAGGCCTACAAAACTCCACCTCCGGAGAGGTGTCCAGTCCACTGGCATCATGCAGCGACTGCCTCAAATCGTCAAATTGGCTATGGCCCGAGACCATCTCATCTGGAACCTGACTAGGAACCAGGCCATCAGAATCCTCATCCACCTCTGAAATATATTCCAGGTGGTGAAAAGAAGGCACCCGAGAGTGCTTGCTCTTAACCAGAGCCTTTCTAGGGGGTTCCCCCATGCCACGGGGTACCTCCGACACCCCGGCCTCGAAAGGCGTCGAGGGCGTCGAGTGAATCGGCGTCGATAGAACAGGCATCGGCGCCGAGAGTGTCGGTGTCGAGTAAATCGGCGTCGACGTCGGATGCATGTCGCCAGCATCGACACAGTCCTCGAAGCCGGAGCTCCGAGCGTGTCCTTCGACGACCTGAGCTTCGACGACTTCCTTGGAGCGGGATCCTCAAGAAAGCCTGTCGACGCCCTCGACGCCTCAGGCGTCGATGTCTTCCTCGAAGACATCACAGGTGCACACGGTCTCGAACGCGTCGAGGACCGGGACCTGGAACGGGTACGTCGAGAACGAGTCCCCTTGTCCGAACGGGACCTCTCCCGTGACTCGTGCCAACCACTCTTGCGAGCGGCGTCTCTCGACCTCTCACGGCCGACCCCACTCGGGAGCGCGGACGGCTTAGTACCCTGCAACTCGAGAATCGCCAGCATTTTCTTCCCGAAGGAATCCCATTCCTCCGGCGTCGCACGGCTGGTGGGGTAAGCAACGTACCGGGCAGAGTCCTCAGAAGAGGACCTGGAAGACGACCGCTGTCGGCGCTTCCGAGAATGCCTCAAAGAGGCCGAGGAGTGGCAAGACCGACTCCTAGAAGGAGACCCACGAGACTTCCGACGACAACGCGGAGAGTCACCTCTCGAATCATCCGTCGAAAGCCCCGCAGACTTCGACTTCCGGGGCTTGGACACCCGACCTACCGCCAACTTCTTCTTACGTTCCCATAAGGCTTTGGACGTGAGCGACTGGCAGTCGATACAGTCATCCGTGTCGTGCGCCTCCCCGAGGAACCAGAGGCAGGCGTCGTGCGAGTCCGTCACCGACATCTTGGACCCACACTCCCCGCAGTTCTTGAAGCCCGGACGCGGGGTCGAAGACGAAGTAGAAGACATCTTCTTACGAAGGATTTTCGCACAAAAACGAACAGGTTCGAAGAACCGAGAAGAACAGAACTCCAAAGAGTGGAGGCGTAACCGAGATTCACGAAGCAACACGTTCGCGGAAAAAACGGAACTGAGGCTACGGGCGTCGTGCGTCCTATTTATCACATCGGATGACGTCGGAGGAGGTCCTCGACGACGGCGCATCAACGTCATCGACGCAGGACGCAGAAAAAAGTTTACGAAGCAGCACAGCTGTGGTGATTACCTGTCATAGATATGGAATACGTCGGAGGACCCAATCCCCTCGAAGGGGTGAATAATCACCATTTAACAACCGGAGAACAGGGACACATGGGTTGTGGAGGAGGAGCTTTGCAAGGCGAGAGGGACAGCCCTAGAACGCATTGAAAATAAATGAAAACACTTCGACCATCTCAGAGCCTTGTAGTAATGTCTGGGCCATCTGTGACAATTTATACTGAAGTCAAATTCAAAAACGCAACATTCCTGTCCCGTTTTCTTATTTATTTATTTATTCGGATTTGTAGAGCGCACATCAGCTCGGGGGCATTGTGGCGCTTGTTAGACATATTTTAGTTGCATATACACGAGTAATACGAGCAGGTATGACATTTGTACAAATTTACAGTGCAGTATATTTACATAGGTTAGCGAGTGTCACATATTATTGTGCAAGGAAGGAGGTCTTAAGTTTCCTATGAAAAATCGGGAGCAAATTCTCCGCTCTAATGTCTGCAGGTAGAGCGTTCCAGGACTTGGCAGCAATGTAGAGGAAGCATAGGCCACCGGCTTTGGCTTTTTTGATGAGTGGGATATGGAGTAAGTTGGTGTATTGCGTCCTGGCGGGATGTGAGGAGGAGGGTTTGGAGATGGTCTCCGATAGGTAGGATGGGACGGAAAGAGTGTGATCCGCTCTTTGACCGGGAGCCATTGGGCTGAGTGCCTGGCCTGGAAGATATGCTCTCTTCTTGGGATGCTAAGAGCGGCCCGGAGAGCATTGTTCTGTGTGACTTGTAGTCTGTTTAGGTTTTTTGCCGATATGCCTGCTAGGAGGGCATTGCAATAGCTTGTCACAGTCCTTACATTCTACCCATTAATCTGCTTACTTCCAATTTCTCACTTTCTCACACGCTTTCAGTTTTGTCAAAGCGTTGGTGAAGCCTCCTGCAACCAAAATAATCATGTAGAGCTTTCGAATTTGTATAAGGATACTTCCAGCCATTCTTTGGTGGACTCATGGCACGGTTTGGCAAACCCTGATGGCAGGGCTGTTGCTAGGCCTGAAAATTATCTGGGGCTACGCTAATGTCGGGACTCGGGGCTAGCTAGACTTTTGGTTGTAGCCCCGGACCTTCTATCCGGGGCTACGGCCAGAACTCCCAGGGCTATAGCCCGCTCAGCCCCCCCCCCCCCGTCCCCTTAGCAACGCATGTGCGTGATGGGATGAACAATCGAATTCATACCACCCCTTCTGGATCCTCTGAGCACAATGTCTGATATAGTTATCAGACTGACTGTGCAACTGGTTATAAAGATACAGATCCTGTTCTCTTATTAGAAAAGGACACCATTTGCACCATGCTAATGCTGAAATTGATTCCGAGTGGAAACAAATATTTGTGGTCATTGTGCACAGGCTAATGACAAAACATTTCAGAGAAATAAGTCAGTATGAAACCTTTATTTGAATTAATTTGAGAACTTGTTTTGCATTCCGAATGGTTTTCAGAAGTCCCCCAATAGTGAAAATTGGGTTCTGGGGGTAGCATTTACTACCACAGGCAACCCCCCTGCTAATTCGGGCATTGTTTCTGCTACCTCTGGAGGCATGTGGTTCATTTAAAGCATGATGCCGCTTTTAAAAAGCGCACGTGCATTGTGGGGAATCCGAAATATTATAGCATGGTGCTTTGAAGATCTGTGTGATTTTCAAGGAAATCCATATTCTTAAACTTCTTGAATATGGAGCAGACAATTTCCACCACCGAATTTTGCCCAGAGCATCGTTTTTCTTTTAAACATGCAAGTATGGGAATGTAACACAAACCAATGAAATAACCTAATTATTCATGTACTATTCTTTAGTAATTAAGAAAGTGATTTTAACAAAATTGAAGAAGGGACTCTGATCATTTGCGACTTATATTATTCTTTTCATTCTAAGACTTTCTTTCTGGCTCAAAAAACAAAAACTTGCTAGACTCCAAATCCTCAAATTCTTCAAAGCCCAACCCACTCAGCTAGCAAGTTAAGTTAGCATTAAAACACTAAAAAGAGGAGATCAAATTGAAAAAGGCATTATGCCTTCAGAATCAGATAAACATAGCACAGAATAAGACCAAACAACTCTTCAAAGTCATTGAAAGTCTGGTGAACCATGACTGTACTGGTACTGGGTTACATCCCAGTATGGAACTGGACAATGACTTTAATAACTTCTTCTTTAACAAGGTAGAGCAGATCAGAGTAAACCTGGAAAGTCAACCGCCAGGAGGTGTTCATTGCTCTACACACTACGTGTTTGGTGGAGGAATCGGCTTTAAAGATGAAGTTCCAATTTTCTCCGGTAGATAAAGAGACTATTAAAAGATTGCTGGAACAATTGAAACCGGCAAATTATGGTTTCGATCCAATCGCTGCATACTTAGCACAAAGACAGGCAGATGCTCTGAGTGGGCCTATGCAGAGCTTCGTTAATGTCTCATTGACACAGGGATGTGTGCTGCAGGAATTGAAAAAAATCCTACCTTACGCCCTTGTTAAAAAAGCCCAGCCCTGATCCCAGTGAGCTGGAAAATTATCGGCCTATTGCTGGATTAGTATGGCCAAGAATGTAGTAATGGTACAATTGCAAAAGCATTTGGAGAGGAACAAAATTCTCGACACATTCCTGTCAGGGTTTAGGCCCGGACATGGAACAGACACTGCGTTGGTTAAAGTCTGGGATGACATACTGGGAACCCAGATTGCAGTAGTGTTACTATGTTAATCATGTTGGACTTGGCGGCTTGCGACACTGTCGATCCAAAAATCCTGACCACGAGACTGAGTGAATTAGCACATATATCAGAAGAAGCGCTGAAATGGTTTGACTCCTATCAGGGCTAACGTTTTGATCAATGGATTCGGCAAAAGGTTCAGCAATATCTTCCTCTTCACTTAAGTACAAGAGTTCCCCCGATCTCCCCTCCTCCTCCTCCTCACCTGTTGAGGTTGAATAGTCCAATTTCTTCCTTCGGGTGTGTCGAGCGTTGGGCTTCTTTTTCTTGAGTAGATAGGGTCTGCCTCGAAAGGAAGCCCCCGTGAACGCTAGACCAAGAGATCCACAGTGTCTCCCCTCCGTGACAGCCAGATGTTGCAAGGGGAAAAAGCCTTAGCTCAAAAAACCCCTTGGTGCGGAGATGAGTAGACGCCGGAGAAGCTGTCAGAAGACTTGGCTGAGGTCTCAGGTGTGTCCGCAGATTGAAGAAGCGGGTGGAGGAAAACTCCACTGGAATAAGAGGCCCCGGATCGTCGCTCCTGGAGGATGACTGATGGAAGATCCACGGAGTGAAACACAGCGAGAACAGGAGAGTTCCAAAATGGAAAGGCAGACGGGGGAGGAAGCAATAGATATGCTCAGGCAGACAAAGGGAGGCAAGAAACAAGGGAAGGGAGATAGAGAGCCAGGGAGTAAAGAGGGTGAGCACAATAGCTGGAGTAGCGGGCGGAGTTAACTAGAACACCAGCGGGAAGGTAGCAAAGGAGCACACGCAACGGAGGAATAAACGCAGTTGCAATGCGCCGAGCCGCTGACAGACGAATGGTAAATACTATCGGCGGCGGCCATGTTGGAAAAAAGAAACTAGACCGTCAAAACACGTAGAAAGGAAAACGTGGCGGCACAGTCTAATGGCGTCCTAGTTTCCACCTCCTCCACACACGGTGGACATACACCTCTTTCAACCTTGACAAATCATTAGACCAAATATGGAACAATCTGGCAGGCTTTGTGTCACAAAAATCACTAAAATCCATTATCACCACTAACACTGTTGACACAGATTTGGATGCCTTCATCCCACCATTAGATTCCACTTTGCCCCATTCATTCTTTCTTTCTTCACCTTACTCAACCAAGAGACTTCCTCCAATATATTCAATACCCTCAAACCAACAGGTTTTCCAAAAGACCTCGCCCCATCTACAGTTACATTTCGAAGCCCAATCATCCAAGAAGCCCTCCACTTGTTAGTCAATTCTTCAATCCTCAAAAGCAACGCCTCAAAAGCTCTCCAACATGCACTGGTCCGCCCTATTACAAAAAAAGATTTCCTCGACCCATCAGACCCAGGACATTTCTGAACTCTCACTCTATGGTAAACCCCTAGAAAGCACGTTAATCTCCCAACTACAACCTTTCATCGAAAGCAAAAACCTATTTCAACATCGACAAGATGGCTTCCACCCTGGCAGCGAAACAAAGTCTGTCCTGTCGGGGTGATCTCCCGGGGGCCGGCAGAGCCGTCCGCGGACCTCTGGGGCTGGGGAGGCCCCAACTCCTCCCGCGTCCCAAAAAGAGTATGAGACACACACAAGGAGCAAGGCTACTACTGCTGTTTATTAGAGTAACGGCAGGGATACGCTCAGTCCATATGCATCCGGAGAGGCTCTCGTCGTTAGCGGGGCTCGCAGGCCCTTTTTACAGCAGTATGATGCGTTACTTGCGTCACCTGGGAAAATCATCACAAAACCTATCTTTGCCCGAGTGGTAGGGTTAGTATAGATACCCTATGGGAAGAAATGTTAGTGGATGAGGACGGGTCAGGTGGTACACTTGGGTTCTCCCTAACAGTTGTTACATTGGAATTGTTACAAGGGGGCCTTTGGTGATTGGCTAAGAGTAATAGCGTCCGTGATCAGCTCGCCTGTATTCCGATTGGTTCTCCCGCAAGCCCCCAAGCCTGGGACCATCGTCGTTCCCAGCTCGCGGTGCACCTGACATTAGCAACAATGTGCAACTATGTGTTTGTGCGGACAATGGACAGGTCTGTTTACGGGCTGGTGAGCAGGTCTTTCCCATCGCTGTAGGTGTCCAACTTGCCTCTTGGTTGTTCCAGATTGTGTCCCAGAAGTGGGACCCTGGCGGTTCTCTGTCTCGTAGGCTTGGCACCTTGTCAATTCGGCTTAGTCACGTGTGGGGAGACCGTAGCTGCAGTAGAATTATGAGCACTAGATTTTGTATTTTTTCTGAGGGCTCGGCACCTATAGGTATAACGTTGGCGCTGGGCACGCGGCATGCAGGTTGCAACATCGTGGCCTTGGCTACAGGCTTTCGTCGGGGCTCGTTCTGCATGGTCAGCACTTGCATTTCGTTCTGAGAGGATTTTCGTTTGCAAGGCTTCTGCCTGGGGACTCTTGCTTGCGGCCTACTTGGGCCTAGTTCGTGGTGGCGGTACATAATCCATACCGTGGGTGTCGCAGGGTGTCAGAGTGTCATACGCAGCATTAGATATACATGGTGGTATCTTCATAGTGATAGGTAGCAAGAAAGCATCGGCAAGCATATACACGAGCTCTTCAGGCGGTTTGCGTTTCTGCGGTGCTGTAGAAGGCCTATGTGAAAAATAACAATGATGCATGTCCGTCGGTATGTCAGTCCGCTACATCATAGCACTGAGTATATTCTTTGTGTTGGTTGGTGTGTGAGTGACCAGTGTGCATGGTGGCACGTGTGTTCTTGTGTGTTGGCTATGTCGTCATGGCATCTCGAACGATGTGAATACTTGTGGCTGTTCTAGTCGAGCTGATCCATGTCGCAGGCATCGGCTTGACCCGGGCGTACTAGTGGGCATACTCTTCGTATATGCATGTTTTTGAAACAGGGTACTTTGTCATCTGGTAAATAAGCGAACTCCTCTCGTGGGGGGTGCCTGGGTCGTGATCCCCCTAGGCTATGGTCTGGACGAGATCGGGGGGAGGGTGTTATCCCATTCTCCCACTTCAGTCCTCACAGCAGTAATCAATACCAGAAGACAAATCTGACGCAAACAGCACCTGCACCTTAATCCTTCTTGGCCTCTCGGCTGCCTTCAACATGATCATGCAATACTCCTGGGACGTGTACAAAGTTTTGGAATTTGCAAACTGCACTCAATCAACTGCTATGCCATCCTTCAATTCTGAAAATACAGCCGTAGCCTGTGGAGTACTGAAAGGCTCCATTCTATCCCAGTGATGTAATCGATGATGCCATTTGTGATGTCATTTTTGATGCCCTGGGTGTTAGTCTGAGCAGAGCATGGCGAGGGTGTGAGTTATGGTTGCATAGCTACCGTAACTGTTGAATTTCTTTGGTTTTTCATTTTGCGCTGCAACATTAACTACGTTTTTTCATTGGAAAGAAATATTGTGCTTTGAGCAAAAGGTTCTTCCTCCTAAAGTAGCAGGCAGCAGCTTAGTTGAGCGCACTTCTAAGACAACTGTTCAATCTGCAATCACCTAGTGGAACCTCAGCATATCATGATGCCAAGGTCAATACGTTAAATATCATTACATTGTGTACTAATGAACCTTATTAAAGTGATTAGAAGTGGTAATACTAGTGCTCAATTTGTCAAGAAATATGTTCCAAGGTCCTCCACTTGTTTCAGAGGATATGCTGGCATCTTGTACTCTGCCAATGGCAAGAGGTCTGCAAGTGAAGGTTTTCTATTGTAAAAGTGTGTGAAAATGCAAAGAAAAGGTGCATTTCTAAAGAACTTTTTCCTAGTTAATCCAACAAAACCTAATACTGAAGGCAGGACCGTCATGCTGGCTCTAACTCCAGCCTGTCTCCAACAGGAATTAAACTATGCTGACGAATATCTGAACCGGCACAAGTTGAAAATAAACCATGATTATTTGGGAGGAAAGGAAAAACATAATTGGTTGCCAGATATAACTATCAAAGATAGTGAAAGAATACCTATATTTGGGGTTAACATTCACATCCAATAGGTAGTGCTCTAGGCATATAAAAAACAGCAAAGAACCGCCCTCAAAGTCAAAGACCTCGAGAGATATATGTACAGGCCACAAGGCTTGACAAATGCCTGGATCTATACAAAGCAAAGGTCTGAACCATGACACTGTATGGTAGTGAAATCTGGGGTTATACTAAATGCCCTGAACTGTAAATTGTGCAAAATAGGTTTTTAATACAGTTAGTTGGCCTTCTGCCAGGAACCTGAACAGTGCGTTAAGACTGGGAATAGGGATCTCGACCATTGGCCAAGAGGCATATTCTAGATTCCTAGCTTACTGTGATGAATCGAACAATGTCATAACTACTTTACCGGAGGTAACTTCTCCCCATGTGGCCAGGGGATGGCAGCCGCTACCTGATCCTGACCGTAGGGGCGGCTATATGAGGGAGGACCACATGGGGGATGGCAACCCTCAGTGAGAGGACACAGCATTGTCAGGTGAGAGCATATACCCGCTTTTCCTTTTAGGCAAGTCTGCGCCATATCTCAAGCCCTTATGGTTTACTGCGATTGTTCTCTTCAAACCTCCACCAAATCTACTAAAGGCATTTTTCAATACCTCATGAGTAAGCTACGAAGAACAGCCTATCAAATTCCATTTGCATAGAAATACTAGGACGAGGAAGGAGTCAGAAGCATATCACACGGTCTAGTGTTTACAAACCTGTGATAGTTGTCAGGAGATTTAAAAGTACCAACCAGCATGGAGAGCAGAGACGCTGCCTGGGAAAGCATTGTCCTTTCAGTGCGGACCGAGGGACAACTGGGCCACAAAGCAGACCTTGGAGCCAGCCGGCTCAGGGGGACAGTGAAGGAAGGAAGACTGCAGATGCTGGTATGCCATATCAGAGCCACGACAGGAAGAAGAGGGAAGTCTCCCAGACTGCTGTGGGAGCCGAGCAGCTGGACCGAAGCCGCCCGAACACAGAGAACGGCTCCACAGCAAGACGGGTGCAACTGGTGACGTGGGAGCAGGGGAGGGAAGTGGGACTCTGGAATGCTGCAACCCATTTCCTGTGAAAGAGCTGGAGAACTCCAAGGAAAGCCGTTGAGTACCGAGAAGGGAAACTGGGATATCCCAGAAGCATTATCAAGGTCAAATGATAGCAGTGAAAGTGAATGAAGGGGAATTTGAGATCTGATGTCTTCAGAATAACAAAGTGAATGTAAGAAATATACAAGGTGAATGCAAGGCAAATGGTTTATAGTGATATCATTTTGTTTCGATATTTTGACTACACACCAAGGCAAATACCAGTTTGCATGTGTATAAAGAAGCCACATGAGAATGCACTGGCAAGGGAGTACACCAGGCAAAGCCAATTCTTAGTTGTTTTGTTGACCAGAGAACTTCCCCAAGGAAGACTCATACCCTTGGGAATTTCTAAGTGTTTTAAAGAGACCTGGGGAAAGGAGACGATCCCTGAGGTGAACTGTGATGCCAAGAGGAGGGAGTAATCCTCTGACGCTATAAAGAACTTTGGCTGTGTAATTGATTCATTTAGTTAGCAAAGAGAAATCAGGCGAAGGGAGCTATCCCCCTTGAACTGTGAACTTTTTTGTTAGAGTTACATTTTTCATTTCATCTTGACATTATCCTTATCACATTCGAGTTACTTGTAGAGTGCGAGGGCTAGGATAGGATTTCGTACACAGGACATTTTGCTTTGGACATCTTGCCACGGGACAGACCCTTCGTTTTTGGTTGAGGTAGGGAAATGCCTCTTTGGGTAGGGACAGATAAGCATTTTCCAACCCCCTTTTATTTTGAATACACGTTTATAGCCAAAACTATGCCCTCTCCATGTCCTCGTCTCATTCCTGGCTCCTCACATTACTTTTTGAAGAACAACTTGCCCCCCCCCCCCCCATATGAATGTAAACAGTTTGAGGAAGGAAAGAAAAAAAGAAAGTGGATTGGGGAAAGAAAGTAGAGACACAAAAAGGAATAATCTTTCATCACTCACATTACATATAGAACATCGGATGTTTAAGCAAGAGACATTCCTAGGCTCATCTCACCCACCTGCATAATGTGATCGTTGCTTGCAAGATCAAAAATTCCAAACAAACGTACAAGATGGAAACATGGGGACCCCAAATGCCACATGGGGCAAGAAGATCCGACACATTTTCTGTTAAGAAGAAGGACATGCCAGTCAGCAATGAGCTACATGATGAATTGTGAAGCGTTAAGATTGTGCGTATAGTCTGGTCGAATTTCTCAAAGGAGCGGACCATTTTTACTGAAAATGTGTTTTACTTTGAAGGTTTTAAGTAATGATTAGCCTCGCAGAAAAGTTATTGATATAGTATGTAAATGGAGAAATACGAAATGAAAAAATCCTTGGGCCAGATCCTTAAATAACCCGTTACTAGGGAAAACACAGTGGTGCCTCAGAGAACGTTCCCGTTAATTGCTTTTTTTCGGTGTGCACCTATGCAATTATGTGTGCGAGGATACTTTTCGGATGTTTGGAACTGAGACAATAGAATCCGCTCTGATAGTTAAAATAGTAAATACGCTTTCAGAAATTCGAGAAAACTGGGAAAATACAGCATTTTTTTGTCACTTTCTCTAAGAGTATCTGTCAAACTGCTATTGCAACTGGGAAAATGCTATTCGACTGAATGAGAAAAGGTTATTGAGGAACCCATCAGAATCGGGCGCTATTCAAGTAGCGCGCTAAAATGTACTCGGCGCAGCAAGGAGCAGCAGATCAAGCATGGAAAATGCTGCCAGAAGTTAAGGTATTTAGCCCGGATCCAAATAATCCTCCGGGTAGAGCACCCGAGAGCCCCGGCACACCTAAGCACATTAGTACACCGTCATGTAGCAATACACCAACATCTACATTCCGTTCAGTAAGATAGTAAGGTAGAACGTTTGCGACTTATTTGAGAATCTGGGCTCAGCCTCGCACACTTCCTGTTCCCAAGAGCACCGGCGGCAGCATGTTCCACCAGTGCGGCATCCAAGCCACCTCCTAGTACCTAGGGTTCGCTGAAAAGAAAGAAAAAACAGGGGGATCCAGCTTCCCCGCCTGTGCAGCCACCCTTTGAAACAGTCTACCACTCACCCTGCGAGCCAAGCCCTCCTACCTCTCCTTCAGAAAGAGCCTCAAGACTCACCCGTTTTATTCAACTGCTGTACCATGCGTAATTTACTTCTGCTGCGCTCTGCTTGACTTGCACTTCCTGTAACTAGCGCCTAGATGCCAATGGGCTTTGTGTGCTGCCATAATCACAAAAATAAAATCAATAAATAACTTTGTAACACCATTCTTAACTGATTATCTATATGCACACGCATCTTTATTTGAACCCTCTGATGTTAAGGCACAAAGCCCCTTAAGGTGAAGGGGACTGTGCACAGCAAGGTGAGCAAAAGAAACACACTTAACATACGATTATATGATTGTAAGCAGTACATGAGCTGAGGCTGTCCACTCTACGATGCATGCGAGGCTGTTGCTGGCATAAAACAACACTACCTACACATAGGAGCCTGAATTGGCATATGAAGGCCACGCCCCTGAACTACGATTATTCTGCTACTTACATATCAAGATTGCACCCTAGTGTACACATTTCTGGTAACCAAAACCATAGTTTGCCCACATATATTTCATTTTAATAATGTTCTCTTGTTATAGGTACTATAAATCAGTGGTCTACCACTTGAGTTCATCAGGCAAAGCTCACGTGAAACCACTTGCTGTGAAGTCATCAGCTGAGTAATGTGGCTTCGACGAACGCCGACACTGGTGAGTTTTGCTACTTGACGCCAGATAGACAAGACAGCGCTGGAGCCAAGAAGTAATTTATTAAAACAAAAACAGGTGAAAAATGCACACAGTTACTACTTAGATCAGAGCTTGGAAGTTTCCTATGCCAGTGAAGGCCATCCAGTCCTGTTTTTTTACCTTTGGGTTCTTGGACTTCGTTTTATTTCTTTCGCATTTGAAATTTAGGACGCTGAAAGCCCCAGAATTCCAAAGAAAAGCAGGAGCGTATCCTTCCTCTCATGGCCAGAGGAAAGTGGAGGGCTCTGAATTATGGAGGCCGAGTCTTTGGTAAGTACACTTAATGCTTCATTGGGTTACACACACAATGAATAGTGGGTGGGCAGCGAGGCCCCGAGCTGGGACAGTCCTCTGCCACACACAGCCAACTTCCCACTGTCCCCCTTCCCTCAAACAACTCTTCCAACATCCCACCTCTCCCATAATTTCCACAAGGGAACCTCGGTGACGTTCGAGAATATACCATTTTCTACAATACCATGAATGTATCGCTATACATAACACTCTGCCTACAGGTTTCTAAAATAGTTGCTCTAGCAATATCTTCAAAATATTAATGTGTTCTCATGTTTTGCACAGTAGAGGCACTTCTGTAACAGGAGGTGTTAGGCAGAGCTTTTTAAAATGCCTTTCCATTTAAGTTATCAGGCGACCAGAAAGGAAATGGATTTTGAGATAGGGTTCATCTTAATTAGGGACCTTGATTCAGTAAGAAGCAGAAACAACTTTTCAAAAAGCCTTTCGTTGGATTTTGCAGGGTCATACTCTCTTCCAACTTTAAGCACATTAGGAATTAGGCGTCCATGGGGTCACCGCTATTGTACAAACCTCCTTGTGCATGCCTGCTACTTCCTTTCTTTTCACATGGGAAGGGGTAGGACATGATCATGAAAGCACCTCATGAATGACCATGTCTATATTTTTGTTTTCAGTTCATAATGTGGGAATGCGGCATGGTATTTTTTTTATTGAAGACACAGATGGGCCAAAACATTGCAGTTTGTGCAACGTTGGGAGCAGCATCCTTGGTCCCTCAAACAAGAGAATCGGCACCTCCACTAACATGAACGGCAGAGGCTAAGAAATAACTAAGTATTGCAAGAGGAAGTCATTGCAGGACCCATAAAAAATGAGTAAACAATACAGGCATTGGAAACAACATACATATAATATCAGAAAACAGTAGCAGGTACAAGTCAGTAACTTTTTTTCCACACTGCATGATGGAGCTTGTTACTTACTTATCCCCACTGTAAGGATGGGTCTACAAGTTCCGTATGCAATTCGAAGCAAAAACCAAGACTGGCTTGCAGTGTCGCACATGGAACTGGGAAACTTAGCAGGTAGGGCAAGTGGCCCTCGCATCCAAGCCACCCTAGTCAGCTGCTGGGTGCCCATGGCTGAGGCAAGGGGACTGCAGGAGGCATGGGCCCCTGGGGCTCAGGCCTCCAGGCATTAGAACGTACCCCTTGGGATAAACCTGGGGCCTCTCGAGGGGCGTGCCATGAGTGCCACTTAACAGGGTGGCAGCCAACCTCCTTTGGTGGCTGGCGCATAAGGGCAGCATCCTTGGCCGGCCGGACTGCGTTTTTGTGTATTTATTTGCATTTTTAAAGCGCTCACACAGTCCGTGGGCATCGAGGCGCTGTTACAGGAATAGTTTTTTTTTTTTAGTTGCGCAATTCTTTTTTTTGTCTTAGTTGCATATTTATAACGTGCTTAAATACCCAAAGGATTCTAAGTGCGGACCCAGGGATCGAACCTGTGTTGCTTTGTGCCGTCTTGCTTCCAAGGCGAACACGTTGCCACTGAGCTATCCTTGCGTTAGAGCTTTTCCCTGCTCAGGGAACCGGGGCCACCTACAGGGTGCGCAGGGGCCTCTGCTGGGGAGCGGTGCCAGGGGGTGGTGACCAAGGACAGGGAAACATTTAGAGCTTTACCATCCGAGGAGGTCCAGGCTCTCACCCAGGGCATGCAGCGAGTGCCACTGAGCAGGCTGGCAGCCAACCCGGATCGTGGCTGGCATCTGAGGGCGGGGCAGCAACCCCTGTCTGGGGCTCTGGCCAGGGTGCATTAGAGCTTTGCCCTCCAAAATGGGCAGGGTCCCCTCCTGGGACACTATGAGCACCACTGGGGAGGTTGGCGGCTGGCCCACATCAGGGCTGGCATCCAAGGGCTGGGGTGGCACCCCAATGCCTTAAAGCTTTGCCCTGCACAGAGGGCCACGGCACGCAAGAACTGTTGCCATGGCTGGGTGTAGGGAGAGTGCTCTGTCTTGGGTTTTGCAGGGTGCATACCCAGAATACCTCAACCTGCCTCGGGGAGCCATGGCCAGGACCCGGGACTTGCCATAACTGCCTTCCCCACTCCTGGGTGTCCGTCCAGTTGAAGTGCTTGGTGGTACTCTCATTCCGCTCTGGCCCCTCAGGGGCAAGTAGGTTAAGGCCCTGTGCTCTAGGATGCCAACCCAGGGACTCACAGACTGCCTCACAGAGTCCTGGTAGCTCTCCCCTGGGACTGCCACTGGACCACAGATCCTGCCTGCCTACTCCTCAGCTGCCAGGCTTGTTTAAAACTCGCTCCTTGCACTCAGGGCCATTGGGCCCCACCTGCACTGGGCCACCCAGGCCGCTTCAGCGGTTGGCTTGCGGACTTCCTGGGGCACCGGTCCAGGTGTGGGCTACATTGACCCACTCAGCAGAATTCCCATCCATAACCAAGCTGCGCTTCAGCAGTCAACAGCAAAATGGCTGCGCTGGATCCTTGGAGCACCATTGCATCAATAACTGCGTTTGGCAGCGACAAAAGGATGGCTGCACCATCTTGCCAAACACCTATTGGGCGAGTTGGAACAGGGAGCACACCGAGAAAAGTGCCAGTGTGTGTTCTTGTGTGAACCAAAAGAAGCAAATTGAAAAAAGCGCTGGTCAGATGCTTGCAAAAAGTTCCCATTGAAAAGGGAATATTTTACACTAAAAAGGATGCTGCCCTGATGCTATTTTCATCTATTCCACATCACATTGCTTTTATCGATAAGACCCTGCCATGCTCATCCATATCCACATTGTGCTTCAGCAGAAAAGAGCTTTATCCCTGCACGACAGGCTATAGCAAGCCAAACCTGGACTGAAATAAAAAAACGTCACTTTCAGCTGTGCGAGAAAACACTCAACTTTTGGGTTACAAAATGTCAAAATCAAGGCTTCAAAGAAATCCTAGCTCTATTGGGCATATGTCAATTTCAGTGAACCTGTGGCCTGAACAAACTGCTGGATAAAAGAAACTGAATAGGGCTGCAAAACAATATTGGGAAGCCAGGTGGAAGAGAAACCGAATTTAAAAAGAGATATCCTAACAGCTTTCACCATGTGTCATGCCGCAGTCCTGGAAGGTATGGCATCAATGGACTTCGGCAACCCTGGTTACCTACGATGCGCTGAATACTATGTAGAAGCACTAGATGCAGTCTAGTCTTCTACCAAGATGGCCGTCTGTGATGGCGTTGCCATAACAACGCTCCCAGCCTTCCACTCGGCGCGTTGTATCTCCCTAACTGGTACCCCCTTGGCGTTCCGTCTCTTCGCTTGTTTGTTTTCCAGTTGCGCTTCTTGAATCCTTGTACCGGTGCCCTGGTCAGCCCCCCCCCCCCTTCCACGGGCCACTGTTATTCTACCAGTTAATTTCTTCCTTTCTACAGTCTCTCCGTTCCTTTTCCCCGAGTCGGTCGCCCGACCGTGCTTTCTCTCTCTCTCTCCCTCTTCCTATCCTCTCACTGCGGTGTAAGCCTTCCTCTCCGACCGCTGCACTTTGCTCAGAGGACTCCCGGGTCCCCCGGGTTTTTCCCCCTTTGCTGTGCCGCTGCACACCCTGCCACCATTCTGACTCGTCACCATATTTCCTTTACCTGTACCTTCACTTAGCTTAGCTTTTCTCCTTATATTTCTTACCTCATTAATGTCAGTCTCCTGGACCGTCCTGCTGATCTAGGAGTGCCGCGTATGGACTTAACCAGCCTCCAGTCATCCTCACAGTGGACTTTCAGTTGTATCGTTTGAACCACCTAATACAGCAGCAGACCATCGGACCACAACAGGGTTTTTTGGTGCCAAGAAGCTTTTTCCCTGTATCCGAGGCGGGCTTTCTGGGGTTCCCTTTGGTCAGGAAACAATGTCCTGCCAAGGTGGCCTCCAGTGGAGCCTGTCCTTACCTGCACGATAAAAGGGTCAAGATCAAGAAGAACCCCAAGGAAAAGAAGACTTGGAGAAAAGAGATTTCGGAGAAAAGGAACAGTTCACCTGAAGAAACAGGTGAGGAGAGGTCACGGGAAAGTACACCTGACTTTACCAGGTACGACACCATGTGTCAAAATGGGCTTTTGCAAACCAATAGAAAATGCCTGTTTTAAAAGTACAATGTTGAATAAAAACGTGTCTGTGCCTAGCAATGTAGAGGGGATTTTGCAGGGGAACAGATATGAGATTTTTATTCAACAGGCTTGTTTTTGATTCAGAACAAAATAAAAGCAAATAAAGGAATTCAAATGCATTGGCTGGATTTTGCAAGCTCCAGAACAGCTCTTTCTGCTGGCTAAAATGAGGCCTTCCCCCCAAAAGGAGCCACCATAAACTTCTGGGACACAAGTGATTATTGCTAGCTTGGAGAACTTTAAATAGGACCAGAAGGCCGCATATCACAGGCTCAGACCTTTGTCTGGGCAAAGGCTTCTTACAATAAAGATTCTTGGACACCAACCGGTGAAGTGAGGAAGTGGCAATAAACATTCAAACTGGGAAACCCCAAGGGCCACCCTGGGCTGAAATGACAGTTGGTGGTAGCTGAGAAAAAAAAATGGGCCAAGTGAAGGACAAAGGCCAGCCCCATTGGTTTCAAAAGACTATTCTGATTAAGAAACTTAACAGGACTTCGCAGGAACGTAAAAAGTTAACAGTGTAAATGTAATTTTGTGGGTTTTAATTTAAGACATTGTAGCCTTCACTGCCATATTGGGAACAGAAATGGCAGAGAATTGCATATTCTAAGGAAAGTGTACATGATGTCACTTTGAAATTCAATACTGATATGACTAATAATAATCTGTACACATGTATAAAGTTATAGAATTTTAGGCTGGATATTTCTTGCTGAAAACGACGAAATATGGTTACGCGAATGAAACAAAGTCTTACAAACTGGAGAGTTGGACCGGCACGCTTTGCGTAAAATATGTAATCTCCTTATGTAATTTGTTAAGATGCCACAAATGCAAAAACGTGCCATTTATGTCAAAACTTGGTTCTGGCAAAATTAACTGTGGGAGGTTCTGGACATAGGAAACCCACATCATAAAGCTGATGTCAGGTCTCTAAAAGTCCAATCAGCTGACGGGAAAGCAGTAATCACCCCTGACCAACCCAGTTTTTAGGGGCGTACCCAGCCTAAGCCTGTCCTACCAAATATAATTCTATGATGTCACCGCTTTTATATAAAGAGTGGGAGCTCACAGACACACTCTTCTGAATTTCCCAGCGCCTGCGTATCCAGATATCCCACCTTCACTCTGGAAGATTCCAGACCCCACTGCCAGAAAAGGGATAGTTGACCCAGGCCTTCCTATCCAGGCAGAACCACCCTTCAGCACCAATACCCATAACAAAATCCCACTAACTTCAGGGAGAAAGGGGAAAGGTGGCTGAGCCCACTTTGGGATACTCCAGTGCCGCCTGTTTGCCCTGCTTACCTGCTCCATCCAGCTGAGGCGTCGCTGTGCCGTGACCAGACTTTTGCCCAGCTGTCTTTTGCCAGGAGAGCCTGCTGCCGGTGACCAGAACCTTTTGAGCCCAGAACCCAGTTGGCTGTCCAAAATCCCAAACTCAAGCGTAGACTGGGAGTATTTGCCCATCCCATAGCAACACATAGCATACCCCATCTTGACCCCTTTGTCTTTGCCCTATTTTCTAAGCAATCCGATCCATACCCTGATAACTTGTCTAAACTGTTCTAATTCTCTGTGCACCCTGTCCTTGTTTTTCTAGTGTTAGCACAATTCTTTCATTCACTTCATCTTGTAACTCCTTAGCAATATTTTGAATAATTTAATTAATTTCCACAAAAAGAGACACGTGGCGTGGAGCAGGTTAATGCAGCCGACTTAACCTGTTTCATGGCCAGCACTATCTTCTTGATAAACTAGTATAAGTAAACTTGGTCTTTTTCTTCCCATACTGATTTTTTCTTTCCTCTTTCACGGCTTCATTTGACCAAAACCGAACCTCCTTTTATCTTGCAAATCTCATCCAGTTTTTTAGCTCTAATCCTCCTTTCACTTCTGTATTGTCCCTGAGATGTGCATCTATTCACCAGCCCAAAAACCGCTTTCCAATTCAAAGTATTTCACCCGCTTTTCTTAAAAACCGTTTGTGCCATTTAAAACAGCATCCGTGTAAAATGGAACTTTCCAACGTGTGATTCCGGCTGCATCGTGTTCTTACTTTCAACTTGCTTTTGAACTGTATGCCTTTCTTGATACCTTGCCTTGTGATTGCCAGCGTTTATACCTTCCTGCTATTGTGAGAAATCCTATTTGCCTCATAGATTTAACCGCACATGAATTAATTATTTGCTAAAATCCGAGTGTCATTTTAGGCCATTGCAAAGGGTTTAAAATCCTCTTATTTTGTGAGGGAACGTCAGATTTTGATTCCGTTTGCTGCCACATATCCCTGACTACCTGCTGCTTCTTTCTATCCAATCGGAATTAGATTAATTGTGGGTCGAGGGAACAGTGCAGGGGGAAACCTTCACTAGGATGCTATCCATCCTAACTCAAAAAGTGCTCCTATTCATTTGCGCTTTGGACATGTGCTTGTAGAAGGTTACCCAAGTGTATTTCAGTGGTTTTCATTGTAATTATCACCCCATTGGCAATTGCTGCCCCATATAAAAACGGTGCGATTTTCTTTGAAATTAAAATAAATAAATATTGTGTTACCACCCACTGGCCTGGTTCATGGTCCACTGTGACCCGGGATATTTGTAAAAAGGGGGTGTGAGACGGGTCGAGTATCGGCTTGATTTGTATTAATTGAAAATAAAGAAAAAGCATTCTAATCGTGCGCTACATCCAAGGCTGAGGGCGAAGGTCCTGGTTCAGTGTGTGACGCCCGATTGGAATTCTTCACACAGGCACGGAGAAAGGGGCCGCCAACTGCACCACAAAGCCGCCCCACAGGAAGACACTTCCCGGTGACTATTAAGCCCCCCACATGGTAGGGGCTTATGGAGCCCAGTCAGAGACAAACGTAGAAGACCGCTACGACTCAGGACATCAGGTCTGACTGCCCCAGCCAGATGGACAATCGGCCCAGCCCCAAGAACCAGATGGTCCAGGCAAGCCTGCACAGACCAGATGCCGTGCGGCCACAAGATCATTCCTGCTGTCATCAGGGTCTGCACCTTTAAACCGCTGTCCAGGGTCTGGGGCTAAAACCGCCAGCGCCATTACCCAGAGCTGGGATTAAGCCACCATACATAGCCCAGGCCCTGCCTCTCTTCTCTGCCTTCCCTGCCTGGGTCCTGTCACTCTGCCACTTGCTGGTCTTACAGCAAAGAGCTAAGAGTGCTCACTGGCCTGCCTCACCTCTGTCAGTAAATCCAGGGTGGGTTGGAGGTTCCTGTGGACCCAGCAGAAGGAAGGACGGAGACGCTTTTGCAAGAGAGGTGGCCCCCTTCTGTGCACACTTCCGAGGCAAGAGACTCTACGCAACAGCCCGCAAACAGTCTATCCTAGGCTAACCGAGGCTCCACAGCGCTGAGGTATCGTTACTGTTTAGTAGGGAGTCTAACTTGGAGGCATTCAGTAATAATCTGAATGATGGCAGCGTCGCCCCATTGGCTCCTCAGCCTGCTCGTACTGGGCAGGATTACTATTGCAACACATTAATAGGGTAAAATAACCTGTGTCACGACAGTCTGAACTGCGCTCATGCTGCCCATTACTGGGTTAACAATTGAACGCTTGGTGAAATCTTCAGCTCCATATCAGAATAACGCTTCATCTGCTGGCACCCTCCTCAATACTGTGGGTCTGCAGTAGGCTTGAATAATTTCCCTCACATGTAGGAGGTGAATCCCCAGCGTGGAACACACTATCCCTTGGTCAGTGAATGAGATGGACAAGTTGAGTTTGCTCATAATCTCTCCCCATTATGTTTACTGGTGTCTGTCGGGAATACAATCAGGGTAACGCCAAGACATGCTCCCGTATAGCCAAGTCATGCTCACCTATAGAAAGTGTAAGATAGTCTATAAAAGGAACCAAATCTGTTTCCCCAGAATATCCCTGCGCATTCATGGCATCGCGTGACATTGGATACCTTCCCTCCCTGATACAGGACCTGGTTGCCCCTGTGTCTACGAGAAAGGAAAACGTCTTGCCACCTATCATCACCCTTATACGTGGTTCCTCTGCCGGATTGGGTGTAATCAATAGGATGGAACACATCAGGTCTGTCTGTGGGCTGTCATATTGTGGTTACAATGACATTCTGCTCCCTTTCAATGGGTTGCCCCCCCACCACAGTTGCCCCTCCTAATTTCCTAATGGGAGTAATTCCCATAAAGTGCGTGGCAATATCCCATCGTGCTGCTGTACCGTGTGCTGGGACTGCGTGTTATTATGCATCTGCGATGTAGGTGATGTCTGCGAGTGCCTGAAGGTTGCAGTGCTGGGCAACACATGTAACAATTCTGTCTGTCTTCGCTGGGAACTGCTTCTCTTCCCACCATGGGTAAATGGCTATTGCTCGGCTCGGCTGAGTCAAGAGGGGAAGGACCGCAAAACTGAGCTTTTGGGTCTCCAGTTAAGGAGGATTTATTCTATTATTTTGCAGGTGGCTCCCTGCCCCAGGAGCCAGGAATGTTCTTGGCTGCGGGCACTGGCCCTGTGCTTCGTGCTGCAGAATCTGCATCTCTTCGTTCCATATTCTGAAGCCTGTGGCTTCATGTGAATTCACTACAGTTATTCTATGGTTTTCCTACATATTTACTGTAGTATTTTCCTTAGGAGTTTGTAGTATTCGGTTTTTCGAGGTTTTTTTTATATGTCCCTGAAGTTATATGTCCTAGTGTTTGGCTAGTAAAAAGGGAAAAGCTTCTGACAGTATGTGCATGCATCTGTCCACTATCTAGAGAGCTGTGTATGTATGTTCTTTGTGTGTGTCCGTGTCACTTCATGCAGGGATGAGAGTTTACTTCGTGACTAATGTTACTATGTCATGGTAACATCAATGACGTCAGCATGACTCGATATTTATCATTAGTCAACCTGGTCCAGGGATGTGGCCCCAGTATCCGCTAAAACATCAGCTGGATAGGGTTTTAATGGCTGTCTAAGAGTATCTGCTCACATGCATGGAGTGCACCGGTCCACCTG
This sequence comes from Ambystoma mexicanum, assembly GCF_040938575.1. NCBI lineage: Eukaryota > Metazoa > Chordata > Amphibia > Caudata > Ambystomatidae > Ambystoma > Ambystoma mexicanum. The sequence goes on from NC_090936.1 coordinate 672,292,265, forward strand.
GCGGTTAGGCAAACAGTGACTGGCATCTGTCATTTCTCATCCTTCAGGCAGTCATGTAAATAGGGGACACAAGGGCCATTCCAGGGACCTCCCCCCATCTTCAGTGTCCAACAATGTCCCATTTAGTTGCGTTCATGTTCAACACCACTCAATGTTCTTATGTTAATGGAACTCACTGGTGCTTGTCTTTCAGGTCTACGCGAATCTTCCTGCACTCCTCTTCTGCCTTTGGGGATCTTCAGCTTGCCCCGCAAACACTGGCATTCCCACAATGCCCGGAGGCAATGAGCACTCTTCGTGGCGATCAATGGAATAGCTCTTTAGCCTGGCATCCCGCTGCAACGACTCGGCATAACAGAGCTCCTGTGCCAGCACCACTCACGGGACCCGACCCAAACAGCGCAGGGGTCAGCGTCTTGTGCACCTTTCGTCACAGATTTCTCACACCTCCCTCTTCACCAGCCCCTTCCTTGCCAGCTCCTTCCTCTCCTCTGCTTTAAGTGGCAACACCTTTTATACCTATTAGGACTGTTAAGTGAGCCCAGGTGTGGGTCATTAATTTCGATTGCCTGACTCTGGACAAAGCTGTAAGGTGGACTTGCCTGGTTATTCCACCTGTATACCTGTTTAGTCCTCTTCTTCGTCTCAGTACCAGAGTGGTGTGTGTATTTATGAACGTCTATGGGAAAATAGGGTTCTGACCTACAATACCCTGAAAAGGTCTGGGGGACTGATGGAACATCTTTAAAGAGAAATGGAGGATACCGTGTCTAACCCAAGGGTGCCTCATCCCCACTCCCCAAATCTACACACAGGTGATCCTCCCTCACATATCAAGCCCCGGGGTCAGGATCCAAAGGCGAGGCCTTTCCCTGGACCCCTGTGAGGAGGATATTTGGGCAAAAGAGGTGAGAACGCTCTCCGATTCCTCACAGTAGGGAAATACCGCCTAGAGTAAGGACAATGAGGCATTTCCCAAACCCCTTCAATATTATAATAAATGTTTGTACCAGCAAACATGAACCCTCTGTGTCTGCGTCTCATTCCTGGTTCCTCACACTGAGTATGTAAAACTTGTCAACTGTTACTCACAGCCTTCCTAAACTTCATTTCAAAGCATGGAGACTTCGATAAACTCTAGCCTCCAGAATCCATGTGCCTTCAGTGCTCTGGGGACCAATCTGGCAGATATTGTAAACGCCCCCTTCTTACCTTGTATGTTACCATCAACAACACGTACAGCGCTCGGTTGCTTCCTAGCTGGATTTCTGCTACATAAAAGCCCAGCTGCACGTCAAAAATACAACTAGAGCACTGTGGCCAAGCCTAGCCCTAAATTCACAGTCAATCGGTCCCAGCCCACACCGATTGCAAAGTCATGTGCTCATCTGACTGCCTTCCCATTATCCACATTTATTTTGATCAGTCTGTCCAAACGTTGATTGTCTCAATGCTCATATATGATTCACATGTGGCATAGCACCATCTCTGAACTGTGCCATACCACATGTGTTCAGCTGTAAAATGGGCTATGGAATAGTTTGAATTTGCTAATGTGGTGTGTCAGAAATAGAAGTCGCCCTACCAGACATGATTTAAAGAGAGGATTATTAACTTTAATGAAAAACCTGCCTTAACCACGCCTACTGCTACAATAAAGCCCCCCATCTACAAATGAAAACATAAGAAGCTTGTCTGGATGTTTAATCAGCATAAAAAGTCTGTCCAGAGTTAAAACCTAATCAAACTGAGCGGCCCTACCACTATGCATATATTATAACATCTAAAGTAAATGCCTGTTAAGCTTGGGTTGTAGCCGATCCCCTCCTCTGTCTTGGAAATAAATGTTCATCACAATTCTCTGTATTTGGTCTTTACCAACAGTCCCTTGCACAAAAGTGACTCAGTGCTGCTGCAGTTCATGAAAGTCAAATGAGCTGGTTTCCCTTTCAGTCCTCCACAAACTTGAAAGTTTCACTGAAGCAGAAAAAAAAGATTACTTTTCTCATTACCTTCCAAATACTCGGGATGTACCTTGACAGCCCCCTTTCTAAGTCCACTACGCTTCCTCTCAGGGTGGTAGTCTGTGTGTTATGGTCAACTCCCTCTGATGGACCTCCTGGTTCACCTAGTTATCTGTATCTTGTGTTGGTTGCTTTAGAGCTTTTCTAGGCCCTCTAGTCCCTTGGTTTACACCCTTTTTGGGTATCTCCTCATATTTAATATCCGTCTCTTCTATAGGTTGGTCTTGGTTTGCATGGGCCTGCCGACCAGTATCCTCAAACTTCATCTCCCTTCGATATTTTCGAGACTGATACTTTCCTATGTTCATTGCAGAGCTTGACCACCACCACCTTTGTTCAGTCCCAAAACGTGTATCCGTTACTCAGCTGTTCTTGCTGTAGGAAGGATCGGTGGCTCCAGACTCCCTCGCTTCGGGCCACTTTCTGGCATTCTCCAGTGGCAGGCTCTTCAGTGGCTCACTGGTACCTCTTTTCTCTGGCTTTCTCCACCGGCAGCCTTCTAGTAGCTTCACTGGTGCATTCCCTTCGTGTGGCATTTTTTCAGTGTCTCAGGATGGGAGCAGAAACCACTGGTTTGATTGGCATTCGTGGGCTTGCCAAAGTTCTGCCGGCTGCTCTCCCACCACGTACAATTTGTGATCCCACCTCCAAGCACCGGTGGTTCCGTGCAATAGCAGCAGGGTCTGCTTTGCGCATCGCTACACCAGCTGATCTCTCCCTCCAGTTGAGGTTTGAACACTCTTTATATGGGTCGCTGTAATCAATAGAACTTTTTGTCTCCTTACAGAGTTGAGTTGGGGTCATCGTTAACGTTCGACAGGAAAAGAGGCTTTATCACTTTGACAACCTCTTCAGTGCCCATATAGGCAGAGAACACATGTTTAGGGGAGATCTTGATAAAAAAACTGGGAGTCACTCCCAAAGAGATCCTGCTCGCCCAAACACCAAGGATGGGTTTTGAGTAGCAAGCTCACCTCCCTAGTCCCAATGGGCGTGCCCCTCCTTCTCTAATTTGTCAGACTACTGAGGGTTTGAAACGGCTGGGAGTTATTTTGTTACCGTTAATAACCTAGAACAGATGAGTTAGCATGAATCCAATTGCTCCTGAAGACAGTTAGGGCATGTGAACATGCCTACATGACCAACTCCAAGCATGGAAATGCTTTTAAAGAAGCATTTGAACATAGCTAGATATTTAATGCAGAAGGGGTCATATATATAAAATGGACATCAAGTTAGTCATCTCATGTGGATGTTGATTTGCATATCCCTGTATCCTAGCTCCTTTCCCTGAATGAATAAGCTCCTGCTTACTGTGGGATGCCAGATACCCAGAAGCTGCTTTTAGCACCTGCTCTATAACTCTATTTTACATTTAATTATTATTATGATTTTATATAATACAATTGCTATATCAAGATACGCCTGTTAGAGTTCACCTTGACATAAAGGGGAGACTTTCAGAAGCTATACCCACATTATGTGGTGTAAAGCAAGGCTGCACATTAGCAGCAATACTTTTCAATCTATACTTGGCAGATTTCCTAAGAGATGTGGGGCAAATCCAGATGATTGATATTAAGATGGTGTACTGAAGCTTGGTTGGCTAGGGTATGCCGATTACCTCCTTCTATTAGATTATACACCCAAGGGACTTCAAGCAAAGTTGGATGAACTTGAAGTCTGTTTGCAACAGCAATCTGGTGATTAATACAGACACAACTAAAATAATGAAGTTTGAATATAAAACCCTGAATAAAAACAAAAATCTAAGATGGGTGACAGACAAGAGACGGATTGAAGTTGTAAATGAATATAAATATTTGGGTGTAATCATTGATAATAAGCTTAATTGGAAAAAACACCGGAGTGAAACTAAGAGAAAATGTATGATAGCAACTATGGCAATAAGTAAATTTATTGGATGTCAAGGGAACTTTTCAGCGAGTACGGTGTTGAAACTATATTCTGCTAAAATTGTATCCTGTATGGTATATGGTGCTGAAATTCGGGGATGCCATTTCAAAAATGAGTTGGACAAATTTGAAGCAAAACTGCTGAAGATATTAATGAGAATGCCCAATAATCTTTCGTACGAATACATCCTACTAGAATGTGAGCTGAATTAATAGCCAAATACAATTGATGGTGGGAATGTTGTATGTTAAGCTGACAAGACTCACCAACAGTATTTTTGCGGTGAAGCTAATGGAGCAATATGGACGGGCACATAACAAGGTTGATTTTCTAACTCTACATAGATGGAGGGGTCTACTATAAATGGATTGGGAATGATATTTTTGGTTGGTTGCTATATTCCATTGCACAGACAAAGCAGAAACTAATAAATCTGATATATGATCTGGATAGTGAACAAATGTTAGTTAACCTGGCGACAAAAGCAAATAGTAGGTTATTTCTTGGTCATTTGGCTATGAGAGAGAGTAAACCAACTTATCAATGTGCCTATCCAGATTGTACCACTATCCGCTGGTACCTGATGTTTAAATTTAACATATGTAATGTCTTAGAAATACTAGGGGCAAAACCTGGTATCCAAAAAGAACTTAGATACTGCAGATTATGTGGAGTAAACACTTTAGAAACAGCATACCATATAATATGTGAGTGTGATAGTCTTGTTGAGCTACGTAGTAAACACTTCATGAAATATAATAATAATATGCACAATTGTAATATGCATGATATTTGGCAAAGTCTGCTTGATGGGAATGATGAATTACATTTTTTATATGATGACATTTTATGTGATGACACTAGATATTTTAAAAGAGCTATCAAAGGGTATATTTGTGCTTCAACTGTGAGGTTTTGTTTTTACAGAGGCTGATTGATCATTTTTATGTGACTATATATGCAAAATATTGTTGTAAGCATATTATTACTAAATAGGATTTTGCTAATAATTCAAGACACTGATGTTAGACATAGGAAGATGAGGATAGCGGTCATGGTGAAATTATGACATGTGTAGTGCATCGCTGTTAAAAATCAAGCACCCAAGGTTTATGACACATTAAGATAACTAGGTTGACTGATCAACGACAGGGATGTTGGTTTACAGTCTTCATGTGAAACAGAGTGGAACACACAAGTGTTTTTGCTATAGAGGAGCGTTTAATTTTTTTTGCTTTTTTTTCTCTAGTGGTGCAATGGTGTTGATGGCTGTTTTCAGCATTGTGTTGTAGATATCCGCAAGCACCGATGGGTCTGAGGAAAATGGCTGGTTTAGCATAGGAGTGCCTAGGTAGGGGAGGATCCTTTCTTTAGTGAGGTTCCATGCACTTCTAGCTAACGCAGCTGGGACAGAGCTGAGATTTTTTGGCGTGGTGACACAGGTTGGAATGAGGAAGTGTATAAAATGATGGTCAGACTAAGGGGTAGGGGTGTTGGAGCTGATGTCTACGCCACAGTTGTGGTCTACTACCCAATCAAGGGTGCACCCTTTGCAGTCGGTGGGAGTGAGGATTTGTTGGTAGAAAGCAAGCTCCTGTAGAGCTTGGGCCAGAGCTTTGGAGGGTCTATCTTTCTGGTTGTTAAGTCCCAAATTGAAGTCCCCTAGGACAATTGTTTTAGTAGAGGATTTCATATTTTCTAGGAGATGGACGAGTATATCATGGAAGTCCGCTATAGGACTTGGTGGGCGGTAGGCTAGGTGGATGGTCAAGGTGGAGTTAGGGGAGATTGTGATCTTTACTGCGAGGGAATCTACGTTCTCTCTGAGTTGTGAGGAGGTTTGTCTGACCGCTAGGCAATCTTCGACTATGAGGGCTACTCCCCGACCTTTGGCTGTGTCTATCTCGCCTATAAATAGTGTCTCCTTGTGGGAGGGCTAGTGAAAGGGCAGGACCTGCAGCTTCATGGAGCCAGGTCTCTCGTGATAGCTACGATATCAAGGTCAAGATTGGTGGTAAGGTCATGGATTTCTGTGGCATGTGATGGGAGGGATCTGGCATTAATCAGTGCACATTGCAGATTGGAGGGTGCCAGGTTTTTACTTTTTTTGCCTTTACCCGAGTGTGTGGCAGTGGTGGTTTTTGTAACCTTGGACAAGGTCGGTAGTGATGAGCGTAGACCTAGGAGTTTGTTTCTGGTGTTGATGGATCTGGGGCGTTGAAGTGGTTTGGGGGTTCTGGAGAGGTTGTCTGGCAGGTTGTGCATGGTATCTGAGAGGTAGTGGAGATGTGTGGTGGACCTCCGATGGGCAATGTTAGGAGGAGTGGGTTTGGTGAAGAAAGATGGTAGGAAGGGGGTGGGTGGGATTTCTGAGAATTTTGGGAGTACAGTTGGTGACATGTTGTGCTCCGTTGATGCCATGTTGTGCTCAGTTGTGGGTATGTGGGCAAAGGATGGGCCTAGGTAGCTGCTGTGATGTCTTGTGTGAAGTGTGACTCAGTATAATTGTAGGCAAGATGGGTGGCCGAGTTGAGGGAGTAGAATAGAGTGTGGGTGAGCCAGTGTCAGAGAAACATAACGAAGTTACAGTAGCAGAACATTTGTCGTTGACATTTTAAATGCAGGTAATTATGTGAAACGTGCAGCACAAGTCAGGACAAATAAGCTTTCAATCAGTGATTGTTGGAAACGTGGGGCTCGTAGGAGTGGAGAGCATTACAGGCAGGCAACTACAGCTTTAGGTTCACAGCTCGATTTATAATACAAGAGTGCAGTAGAGTAACACAGTTAAACATTCAGGTGGTACATTCAGGTCGTACATCGGCCCGATAGTGCGGTTGGTAAGTATACCAGCCTGGTGCTTTCTAGCGGGCTAGTGTCTGGCAGGCAGCTTGCGGGAGGGGGGGTGCGTGGGACATCAGAGCGCTGACGCCGGTTGTGTCCAAGTGTCGATGTGAGAATGGTAAAGGGGAGATCGGTGACAGTTACTCAGGCGCAGTTTTGGGCGTGGGGATAGGGACTAGGTGGAGGCGCAGTAGCACATCTCCAACGTGGCGAAGTAGGGGAGGTGGGTTGGCTTGGCGTATAGAATGGTATAGGCGATGGGGTGGTGTGGGGCAAGGAGCAGCTTACAATCTGTTGGGTGCCATAACATTAAAGTGGGGTGCAATTGATACAACATCGAGTTCTTACTGCGTGCAGCACAGAATGGCACTCGGTCTTGGAGGTCCAGAGAATGTCAGAAGGAGGCGAGTTGGTGGACAACATGTAGGGGGCAAGGCTCTGGTAGCCCTCCAGACCTCCCGGCTCAACAGGCTCAGGCCTTATGCTGGGGGCCCTAGAGCGACAGGGGCCGGCTTCCACCTACCGATGTAGGTGGTGTGTACAAGTAGCTTCCTGCTAGTGGTTGCCTAGCAACGGACAAAACAACAAGGGAAACAGTGTTGCGGCAGCCATTTTGGCTATTTCGGATGCAATATGCTGGCGTTCCTCGCAATTTTCAAGGCAGCAAGTTGTCGGTGCAGTGCTGCCGGATCACAGGCACAGGTGGAAGCGCAGATTAGGCCATGTATGATGTTTGTTGGCTGGTCGCACGACGATTAGGGGTATATCGAACTTCGAGGAAGTATTCAGCCGAATTCCGGCTGAAAAAAAGCTATTCTGCTCCGGCCGAATAGTTTCTTGCTATTCGGCTCTCGCCGAATACTTTGACATTCTCATTTGAATACAATGCAACATGAACTCAGAAAGGCAAATGTAAACTTCAGTTTGCAAAACTGAATAGAATTAGACCAGACAAATTGCTACCATGGAGCTGAAAAATATCTTATATTGTAATCTGCTCTTTAGGGCATGTTTTGTTACAGATTCTTGACAAAAAAGGTGTTAATCTTTTATACTTAGCCTGCAACAATACAGGAACATCTTTTCTTTTGGCGAATGTTTATATGTAATGTGCACTTTTTTCAGTTGGAAAAACAAACAGAAAGAAATGTGCATCAATACTTTCAGTTCCTGTCATGTCACTTCCCATTGCGTACGTCATAGTCACCCCCTTTCTTTTTTTAAGGACTTGAGTCCCGAGTTTAACACTATCTGACATTTTATCAGGAATTATAAGTTGCATATGTTTGTGCATTGGCAAGAAAGAGTGGCTAGGTTAAGTCAAAAGTGAGCAGCATTTGTTTGGGTGAAGTGAACAGTTTTAAAATGGAGTTCACGCATTTCAGATTTACTCTTGACTTGTGTCCTGCATGAGCCGACATGAATCATTTTATACATTTCTATGCGAGCTGCAAAGAAGTTTTGAAACTCGACTGCATCAACTTTCCAACTGGATGGAGAATGCATTGCATCTGATTCACAAAGGCAGTCCTTTTGCTTTAACTGGCACTGAATATGCAACAATCTTCTGTACATTTGGTCCCTCGATTTTGGTTAAATCTGCTTTATTTCTGACTTTTATACTTTAAATAAATATGCTACATTAATTACAATGAAGAGAAATAAAAGTATAGAATGCATTTAAAATGGTGCTTTATTTGTTTTTAGTAAGTATGTTTTTTGAAGTTTGGAACATGATTTATTAAATAAAGCAACTATTCGGTATTCGGCCAAATACTAAATATGCTATTCGGTACAGCCCCAACGACGATCAAGCATGCATGCACTTCCAAGATACGGCACAGCTTCAGGTCGCATTGGAGCCTCGTGGTGAGCTGGGTGTGGGTGATCCTGGGACGGCGGTGGTGAGGTGGAAGGGCTCCTACCTTAGAAGAAGCGATTGAATAAAGGAAAACCTGAGTGAATTGAAATTGAGGAACTTAACTGAAAGGTAGCCAAACTAAGAGCTGGGAAGTATTGAATATACTAAGGAACTCTGTTATATTGGAAAATTGATAGACTTGAATGCTTGGGGAAGGGAACCCCTCTTTTATTAAAGTTAACTGTTTGAAACTTGGGGAAGGGAAACCCCTTTTCCACCCAAGAGATGGAAGAAGCTTTGAACATTTATTTGAATACTTTTCAATTGATGCTGACATCCCTACACATTTTATACAATTAGATGTCAAGGAAAGTATAGGTTTTTGACACAAATAGACCTTTACCTTGGACTTCCTGACACAGACTATCATTAGTTTTACACAGGTGGGGAAATCCCACATTAGCTTAGGGCAAGTTAGGCCGTTTTTTCAATTCTTCCTTTTGTTAATACAAGTTTATATCCCAAATTCGGTTCAGTTGTCTGGGTCTACATGATGCCTTACCTGTTGCCAGACCCTTGTTCTACCTTATTTCTTCACACTACCTTGTACTTGGGGTCCCAGACCCCTACTTCATACACAGTTGTTCCTTTCAAGTCTCTCTCACAGGCTTTCCTCAGCTTTAAACTCCAGGGTATCTGTCCTCCATTCCCACCAGCTAGCCCCGGCAAGCCCCAACTTCAGGGAGCTTCCGTTCGGGCTCCGGCCAGCTCCAAAAGTCAATTTCTTCTGCCCGGTGCTATCCGCGTCATCCGCTCCGGTGTCTCCATAGCTGCTGCATGCTGCTGCTATGCCGGTGTGGCCCCTTCCGTCAGACAGACCTCCGTGGTCTGCTTCCAGCAGGGAGAAGGGTCCTTTTTCCTTCTAATTTGTTGGAGGCTTCAGCTTCTTGCCTCATGCCTCGGTTCCTCTGGTCTCCCTTCTCCGCTCCCACAACCTGCTTGCGGCTCCTCGAGGGAGGGCTGAACAAACTCTTCAGGCCTTCTTCACTTTTTATATGTTTCAGCAGCGTATTGCTTTTCCACATTGACTAGACTGCTGGAGATGGTTCCGCAGAGTGCTCTCCATTACTCTACACCTCCTCTTCTTCTCAGTACTGATGTTATTCTTCTGAACTGGGTTGCTTAGAATCTTTGTCCCGGTACTTCTGCAGGTTTCAAACAGGAAGTCCATACTCTTGCTTGTATCAGTACTTTGGAAGATGTGTGGATGCTCTACCTTACGTACGTACATGGAAGAGTGTGGAATCAGGTTACCCTCTATACGGTAGGGAGATGGAGGTTATGGGGTATTCGGGATATACCACTTTCTTCCCAGATGATCATCCCTAGTCCCATGGTGGATTCCCTCCCACGGGATCCACCCACTGAGTAGCACCCCCAGGGGGACTATCCGGTAGCAGCCTCACCTCCCTAGCCTCATGGGAAGGGGCTGCCCCAAGGAAGCGGGACGATATGCTGGGATTCCCCGGGATTCCCCACCCCCCGAAATCCATCCAACCTGGCATTTTGTCAGGCTTCACAAAGTATAACCCCCCACAGCTAAGGGTTTGAGCACACCACAGGCTTAGCTTAATCTCTCAACATTTCCAAACTTTTTTAGTTGCCTCAGGCAGATTTTCAGCTACCACCAGAATCTGGATTTGCACCCCAATGATCTGCATTTGTCGATCAATTCACCATAGGACAAAAGCATGTTTGCTCTTTTTTCTAAGAATAGGTGGTTAACATGTTCCACTTGCAACAAATAGGATCAGAACAAAATGTTAATGATGTGTTTTAAAGAAACACAAACATTTAAAGACACAACTAATAGGTTATGTCGATTGTTATTTGTAAATTGCACAGTGAATAAATCACCTTCAATGACCCCATGGGAGTTGCAGCTTTAATCCCAAATATGTTGACATAGAGCAGCTGTGGGTGGTGTCAACAGTGGGTGGGGAGCTGCCCGCCCAGATATAGCAAAGGCGTGCTACAAATTATTTGGGTCCTGGCACTTATTTCTTGCATATTAAGCACGGTTGCCAGGCCCTGTCCCCACCACCATCCCAAAAAAAAAACAATTCAACCAAAGGTTTTGTTTTGGGGGTGGCAATTCCCTTGGAAGATGTAGGGGGAGATTCAGAAGATCACATTGACCTGTGAATAAGTGAAAGTCATCACAAATATCTTGCATCTCTCGTGGAGGCCCTCAAAACATATGCACGCCAATTTCTGGGACATTAACCTACATCTACAAGAGAGTGAAAGTAAAGAAACAAATCATTTGCTCATTAAAAGGAGTGCCAATTGACGGGAAAAAGTTAAACCGTAGAAGCTACTAGCAGGAATCTTTTGCTAAAGATGCAAGCCAGTAAAAAGAGGAAACAAGAGGTTTCTGTTGTGAAGAAAGCAAAAAGCTCCCTATTGCTACCAATTCAGTTAAGCAAAGGAGAGGGACAGAGAGAGAGAGCGACTTTGGCAAACGCCAGCCTTGCACAATACATTGAGACACTTCCAGAACGATGAAAAAAAATGTAATATTGACAGGAACCAAGCAACTGCAACAGGGAGGACTGAGAGAATGTACTAATGTTGTAATACTGTCTCATTGCCACTAGCATTTAGTGAGTTTTATATTCTCAGAAACAAACAATATATCTGCTTACGGAGCAGCTCCCCACAAATATGCCCCACAAAATGGAGGGAGGATAGACAGCTGGGAACAAGAACACAAACTGTTACAAAAGGAGGAACACACAACGAAGTGATTAACCACATTGTGCTAATGTTCATTTAATTCCGAGGGTGCGTAGTTCTGTGACCACATGGACTACTCAGTTCCCTCTGACATTCAGAAAATATTTCGAGACTAAGGGTTATAAACGGTACACATAATGCAATGCAATTGACCAGCAAGACTTAAAATATGTATCAACAAGTGGTTTTTAAATTATAGAAAGGTACATAGATACAGTATTTTAATTTTGTAAAAAATCGCTATCACTAGCCAGAGTAATTTTAACAGGGGGCCAAACTTGCTTAGACCTATAGCAGAGAAAAGCCTGGCAAGACAAACATTCCTAATGTAACATTCTTTATTTGTATATAGAGGAGGAACAATGCTCTTTTGATCACAAAAGAACGTACAATAGATAGGAAATCAGATTTGATGGGAAGCATTGAGCTTCTTACAATAGGGTGAGTTGGAGGAAAATTCTGGGCAAGTTGTGGAGGGGAGTAAATGAACAGTCACTGGGCACAATACAAAAGTGGACATTCACAAATTAAGGACAACAAGCATTTGACATTTTTAAGTGCAGGTTGGCGGTACGGCCAGCTGTGCTCGGGATGCGACCATGAGGGGTGAAGTGCCAGAGTGGAGGCAGAAGAAGCGATACACATTCCCGAACGCTGTGCGTGTTTGGGAATGTTCATAGAGGAATATTTGGATACATTTTGAAAACATTTAAAGCAGAATGGTCATTTAGAAAATTGACAAAATGTTAATAAGTTTGCATCTCATGTCCAAGTGAGATTTTAGGCACGCGATGAACTACTGCCCGATTCCCCTGAGGCCGGTGCTGCTCACTAGGCAATGCTGCTTTAAATTCCTGTTCATGAAATCTGTATTTCAATCCAGGAAGGGTACAGTTGACCTTTGGATTCCTAAACTGTTGACAAACCAATGCAGTTAGCTGCATCTTCCCTAATCAGCAAGAGGCCCATCAGAGGATTATTTTAGCAGCTAAGAGTTCCACTATAAACGGGAACTTTAAGATGATAGATAGCGTGCCAGAGGCTAGAATCTCATTTAGAAGCATCATTAATAAAACTAAAGTATTTCTACAGAGAACACAGTGGAAACCTCACCTCTTCCATTTACTCCCAGCAGAGCACAGATGGAAAGCTTGCCTGTGTTATGTAAACACCTTTTTTAATGTATTTACATGAACTTCCTGTACACACTATAAACAAGAAAAGGAATTTGCAAGCAATACACACATCTCTCCCCACTTCTAGCATACCCACACTTGCCACCAACAATTCGAGAACTGGAGCATGGAGTTGGGGGGATCGCAGGGGGCGAGGGGGGGGTTGCATTCAGAATACAGATATTCAGGTGTGTATTTTGTTGCAAATGAAAGTCGACATTATGCCGAGTTCAATGTTAAAAACATGACCTGAATAAAGGTGGAAAGTGGAATAAAGATAGAAAGACGGACCATTAAACCATTTTGCTCTCGGGTGTAGGTCCGGGTGGACTTTCCTGCATGAACCCAGAATCACCTTAACTTCAGGTGATTCAACCCGCTCGAACCTCACAATCTTTTTGAAAAATGAATCTGGAGTTCAGTCACGTGGCTGAAGCTCCCTTTTCAGTCTCTTGCAGCTTTTCAAGGGGCAGGAAGTTGTTGCTTGAGGCAGGCTGAAGAAACCTAAAGAAGGGTTAATAAACTCGTTTGATAGGGAGAGGCAGTGAGTGACTAGGGACCCATTCAGAGTTGGTCTTAAGTACAGAATATTGTGGTTATGCATTAAGTGGTTTGAAGTGGGCAAGCAACACAATGCTAATACCCGAGATTCAGTTAGTGGGCGGCACCAGTCAGTGACAGTCTCTTGAGGCAAGTGAGCATGGTACGTGCCATCAGATGGCACCTAGGAGGAGGAGGAGCAGGATGACTGTGAATACACAGAAGGCAGTTTTCTGGGAGCAAGTAGGAGAGATTTGGAAATACGGGGTATGGCGAGGGGGACACAAGAGTCAGTGATTGCATAACATGTGAAACATCATGTTAGATCCCACACGAGTCAGAGGCAGGGCAGGACATGCTGCTCGCAGTTTTTCACTCCTGCTGCATAACTGCACTGGAAAGGCCAGAAATGCATGTGTAGAATTGAAGATATCATTAAACTCACTTTCCACACCACAATCGCAAGTCACTCTGAGGCACATTGATCAGTACGTACACTAGTAGCACAACAGGATGAACATCCACCAAGCCCAAAGGCGGTTGCACATTTAGTTCCAGCCACTCCCCTCACAGGAAGAAGGGAGGTGCACAGATCTCACCTACGTAAGATCAGGAAAGAACATGTCACTCAGAATGGTTGAAGATCAAGAGGCGTTTGAAAATCCCAGGTCTCCATCTCCACTCCCCCCCCCCCCCACACCCCGCATCCATTGATAATTCAAACAATGACAAGATGGAGGATTATATAGAGAAGAACAGCGCTGCTGTAAAGCAGGGGTACTGATTGGGAGGAGATGAATGACACCACAGACTCAAAGTCTGTAGTATTAATAGAAGCTCACCCCCCCCAGACCTGCGCACAGTCTCAGAAACAGCCTCCCTGACACTCAGAAAGCAGATCACATCACGTGGCATCCAGAACCATTGGGCCAGCATTAGCCCGTTATGTGTGCTAGCCCACGGGAAAGGTGTGGAAGTACTTCACACAAAATACACAGCAACCAAATCTGGACACGTGCACACTCTTCAAGAAAACAGCGCACTGAGGGAAGGCAGGGTCCAAATTCGGTACCACATCTATGCAGTCCCATATGCTGCGGCACCATGCACAGACATCAGAAGAAGTACAAAGATCTAAGGTGAATCCCTCCTCATACCACTAGATAAGTAGCATACCTCAGTTGGCGCAACTACCCCTGAAAATACTGCAGCTATTTAATCGCGAGTGAGTGGAAGTAGCCTTGTGCCCCAGCAGTGCAAAGGAGTGATGCCCCCCATTACATCAGGTCGGTGATGTCGAAGTGTTTGAGCGCGGCCAGAAATATTACAAGTCACATGAAACAAGTGCATGCACAGTGAAAACCTGGCGGGAGTTGACCTTTGGGAGAAAGTCTGGGCACAGTGGTGGAGGCCTCAGTTTGCATTTGGGCTTTGTTCCAGCTCCAGCAGACAATTGAGCACATTGTTTTACTGCCTTACGAGTTGGCAAGACCATGCATGTCCTTTGCGAGTGTGCTGTACCTAGTGTTCACATGCTTCATCACTAAGTGTGAGCCTGTGAAACAGTTGCTGTGGCCCCCAATTCAACCGGTCTTAAGACACCAAAAATACAATGCATGAACTGCAGGTGAGCTACAGTTTTATGCTGCACAACCTCAAGACCTCAGTGGTCCATTCAAACTACACTTCACACCTGTTGGTCAAGCTATGCTAGCAGTGCAACTTCCTTCAGAGACTACTGCAACAGCCACAGCAGGGTTCTTACAAATGCCCCATTGTCAGTGGCTGGTGGTGTGCGGTTATCTGCTCCACGCTACAACCTTTCGATGAGGCAACTATGCAGATAAGACATCACAATGCATCCCCGAGTATGTATCTCACACTCTGTGTAGCTTTGTGCGCATAAAAGAAGCAACATGGGCGAGGGTTTATTCCATGGCATGCAATATGGATTCAAAAGGTAATATGGAGGGCCCACTGCCTTCTTTTGCGAACCCACATTTCAAAGTAAAAGTGGCCACTTTTCATCCATGTTTCTACCGGGAAGAGGACTTGCAGCAAGCATCACACAATGAGGAGACGGTGCGCAATGTGCTCTCCTGCAGTCCCTGGATTGTCATCTGGAGAAAGAACTCAGGCAGCTGAAAGAACACCAACCAGCCCAACGTTTGCCAAGAACACCAGAAATGTAAATTTCAGGTTTGACGCCATCAACATGCAGTAGATCACCAACACTTTTCGGAAAATTTGCGAATAGTGAGGGTGCATTCTGCATTGTGACTGGGGCATCTGGAATACAGAACAGACAACAAACCATCAGCCACACAGATGCTTATTGCCCATATTCAGGAAAAATGTGTCAATTCATTGAGGGAGACTATGGAACATCTATGCACCGCAAACACCAGCTCAGATGATGATTTGTTACCTGGTTCATGTCAGACACTAAAGGGGAGCATATACCTTTCGTGGTCAATTGGTTGACAAACAGTTAGCTGTAGCAGTGACCAATGGGCCATGAACAGTTGCATTCTTAAACGTAAAGGTCTTCCCTGTTGGCAGAACAAAATAGTCCTGCACCCAGGACAAGGTGGCCTGTGGATGTAGGGGTGTGAAGTCTGCTCCATAGCGCACCTCTTGTGCCTGGTCTACCTTGCAGGAATAGAAGGTGGCTCTTCCTCTACCACCCGCTTGCTGCGGCCTCCCTTATACCTATATGAAGAACACGCCCTCCTACTCATCCAACGGTCCAGCCACTGTGGGGCATCTACAAGTGGCCCTGCTCCTGTGGGAACATGCTCTAAATTGGGCCTCTTCTGATGACCCAGATTACTCCCAAACTTTTTTCCTGCAGCCTTCACGCTGATTTGGAGGACTGGCAATGTTGCATTGACCTGGCCTACACACCAGCACCAACAAACAGCATTTAGTCGCCCCACCTTGTACACCATGCGGGAATCCTCCTGCTTTGTAATTATACAGCTCCTCTTCAGTCTTCCCTGGAACCTTCTTCCTCTTCCACCCAGAGTCGAATGCGCACAAGGAGAATCACAAATGGCAAAGGTGAGCACAATGTGAGCACACCTAGATAATCCAAAGATGTGAAACCTAACCAGCCCTTGAACAAAAACTACTATACTAACACACTACACTACAAGCAGAAAAGCAAGTGGAGAGAGACAAACAAACTAGCAAAGGGAAAATGGTAAAGGGGAAAAACAATTACGGGGCAAGATGTTTTTTGGCCGATAGGATTTAGGGCAGTAAGCGCTTTGGTTTTTTTTTTATTTTAAAAAAAGGAGGCAAAAAAGGGGCAAGGCACAAGAGGAATTTTTGTTTTTTTCTTTCTTTATATGCAGAAAACTAATACACTCACAACAGACTGGACCAATGTTCCCTCCAATTATTTTTC
Organism: Ambystoma mexicanum; assembly: GCF_040938575.1. Taxonomy (NCBI): domain Eukaryota; kingdom Metazoa; phylum Chordata; class Amphibia; order Caudata; family Ambystomatidae; genus Ambystoma; species Ambystoma mexicanum. Next base: position 672,308,837 of record NC_090936.1, read on the forward strand.
TCAAAGTGTGGAAATGGTTGGCTTTCGTGTGCACATTATTTTCCATGTGGGCAACTGACTAATGAGGTCAGCCACTGAGCATGCGTAGTTAGTGAGCCACCATCGCTAAAGAGAGTTTGGAAGGGAAATTCCCCTTCCCAACAACTGCAATTCCTTACAGATAAGTGTAAAAGGAGCATCTCACATCACATTTTCTAAAGACATTGGTTAAAAAAAAAAGAAAAATGTAAAATATGACCATAAAGAGAGCTCATCAACGAGTACAGGACTTCAAGATCTGCCACAGTACCTAGAAATAGTATTTCTGTGCAAACAAAAATATATGTGTGTGCACAAAAAAGCGTTGAATACTCCATATAAACTATAGGTTTAGTTGTGTCTATTCATTTGTGATCATTTGATTTCTGCTCAAAGACTATGCAAAAAGTGTTTTATGTCATTGGAAAAAACCTGTGTATTACAAAAAACAAATATCGCTCATCATAACTGATGCGGCTGGCAAAAAACGCAGACATGATACACAATGTGCAGATGGAATAATGGTAACTAAAAGCAATGCGTCAGAAAACATGCCAATAGGAGTGCATGTGCCACTTTAATGAAGTAATTCAAAGGCCCAGGAGAACAAGCATCTGATCATTTATGTAAGGATTATAATTGCATCAGAATAACTGCAGCACAGTATGGTAATCAGAATTCCTGTGCTTCGGTTTACTATCAACATACTATTGTCATATGAACACCACTGACAACACTTCCACAAAAACAGCCTACAGCTAACAAGCATTCACACCACCCATTCTTAATCCCTAACAGGAAAATGTTCCCAGCAAAAATAGGAAACAGCCTACATAAAAAGGAGCCTACCCGCTGCTTCTACCCACAAAGCTCATCTGATATTTTTGAATCTGCAATGAGCAGAGTAGTGGCATAGGAACGAAATCTAATAATTGGTTGGCTTGAGACGAAGAAGAGGAGGGAAGAGTTAATGCAAACTCAGCAAAGTCCAAAGACTTCTGTGCAGACTAGTTGCTTCATTTTAAGTAAATTTCTTGGGACATTTAAAAATGGCAATCGCATTATTCAAGGAAGCAGTACGGGGGAAGAGCCATGGAAGTGAAGACTGGCACATACATCTGATGGCTAGCAAACAGCAGTTACAGGGCGTTGCATGAAGGAATAATAAAGTTACTCACAGTAGTGACTACCTTACTGCTAGGCCATAGTCCCCTTTCCTCCATACTTATGGGACATTCCGTTCTGTGGGACGGGACCAGAGCACTTTTGTAAAAAGCATCACATTTTTCAAAAATGTGTCCATCTCTTTTTACGCGGGGTACCGCACGTGCCCGTAACCCTGCCCTCCTTAGTTCTGCCCAGCGCATCGCCCATCAGTCCTTTTCTATCGCCAGGTCTGAGAACTTTAACCAATAACAGAGGAAATTTATTGGAGGGGGCGGCCGGTGGGTGCATGGAGGAAAGGGGACTATGGACCAGGAGAAAGGTAGTCACTATACGGTGAGTAACTTTATTATACTCCTACATCCCGTCCCTTTCCTCCATACTTATGTGAGATTCCCAAACAATCCTCACAAACATTATGGGTGGATGGAAACTCCTTATTCAAACAGGTTCCTAAGCACAGCTTGACCAAACTGAGCATCAGCTCCAGATCCAGACAGTAATGTTTACAAAAAACCGATGGGGAGACCCACGTAGCCGCTTTCGCGATGGTCTCCCAGGGAACACATTTTTTGGAAGGCAACGGCAGGCACCTTGCCCCGCACAAGATGAGCATGAATTCCCATTGGGGCCCGAAGACCCTGAATGGTATACGCCTCAGAAATAGAGGCAGCAATCCATCGGTAGATGGTTGTTTTCAAGGCCGGCTTTCCCTGCGGATTTCCGAAGGTCACAAAAAGCTGCAAAGAGTTCCTAAGCTCCGATGTTCTGTCCAGATAGAACTTAAGGGCTCTTCTAACGTCCAAGCAATGCAGAACCCTTTCGGCCTCTGAGGCAGGATCTGGAAAGCAGACAGGCAATGAAATTGACTGATTCAAATGAACATCAGAGACCACCTTTGGAAGAAAGGAGGGATTTGTCCACAGGACAACCTTATCCTTATGAAAAGTAAGGAATGGATGCTCCATCTACAAGGCCTAAAGCTCACTTGCACACCTTGCCGAAGTCACAGCAATCAAAAAGGACACTTTCCAGAAAGGTACTTAAAATCCGCAGTAGCCATGGGCTCAAAAGGCTTATGACAAGGCCGTAAGGACCACATTCAGATCCCACCTTGGATGCGGGTTGCAAACAGGAGGGTAAAGATGTAATAGGCCCGCAAAGTGTCTTTTAATGACCAGATTCGTCAGTGAAAAAGAGCACTGGTCAGTGGACAGGTAAGCGGCGATAGCCGACAAATAAGTCCTGGAAGACGAGACATGAATGCCCGATTCTGCCAGATGTGAGACAAAAGACAGGACTATGTTGATAGTAGCCTCCTTGGGGTCCAGCTGACTAGCTAAACACCAGTGGCAGAACCGTAACCATTTACTCCTATACAGAGATATTGTCGAAGGTTACCTGGCTGCCTGAATAATGCGCATGTTATCCGCAGACAAATTGAAACGCTCTAAGGATCTGAACTCAGGCACCAGGCCGCCAAGCTGAACGATTGTGGTGAGGGGTGCCACAACTGCTGATCACTCTGGTGAAGCAGATCGGGAAGCAGCGGAAGCTTGAGTGGCGGACACACCGATAGATGCTGAAGCTCCGAAAACCAAAACCTGGCCGGGGCTATGAACAGGAGAGGAGAGAGCAATTCACTGTGTTCCTTAGCTTGCCAAGCGCCCAATGGATCAGAGGAAGGGGTGGAAAAGCATAGGCCCTCATGTTGTGCCATGGAATTTCTAGAACATCTCCCAGAGAGGAGGCTCTGAGCCCATTCCTGGAGGCATACAAAAGGAAGCTTCCTGTTTGTCGATGTTGCAAAGAGGTCCACTTCTGGAGTGCCCCAAAAGCAAAAAATATCCAAGAGAATCTCTGTGTTCAGCTCCCACTCGTAGCTAACCACCGCTCATCGGCTGGGAGCATCTGCAGCGACATTCAGCTGGCCCGGGATGTGAACTCCTACCAGCCAGATACCATGCTGAATGGCCCATTCCCAAATCTGAATGGCAAGATCCACAAGAGGAGGAGACCTGGTACCCCCCTGCTTGTTGATAACATGGACACCGCATTGTCCATTCGGACATGGACCACATTGTTGACAATGCCTGGTTTGAACACTTTCAGTGCCAGGAATATCGCCAGGAGCTCCAGGTAATTTATATGAAGCCGTCTGTCCTGTGGCGACAGAAGATCGAAAACCTGGAGATGATCCAACGTCACACCCCAAACCAGAAGGGAGGAATCCGTCGTGACAGTCAATGGGTAAGGGTCCTGGAAAGGAGCACCCACGACAGATTGCTAAGAGACAACCACCACAAAAGGTCAGTCCTCATGAAAGTGGAACCAGTATTATTTTGGAATCTGGATCCACTGCTTGAAGCCAGGAGCTCCGAAGAGCCACCTGCATCTGCCTAATCTTGACACGAGCAAGAGGAAGAGCCAGCACGCACAAAGCCATGAGGCCCAGAAGCCTCTGGAACCACCCGGCCGACATGCTCTCTGACTGCATAAACACCTGACACATGGCCAACAGATCCGCTATTCTGTCCCCAGTCAGGTACACTCTGCAAATGATTGTGTTCCAACGAAAACCCAGGAAAATCAAGTCCCGAGAGGTTGTTATGGAGGATTTCCGCCAGTTCACCAACAGCCCAAGGTGGAACAGGAGCTGGAGGAGAGACTGAAGGTTGCTCAAGGTTTCAGTGGACAAGAACTGCGCAGCAGCCAGTCGTCCAAATACGGATACACATGGATACTCTGCAGCCGAAGAAGAGCTGCAATGACCGACACCATCTTCGTAAAGACACGCGGTGCCGAGCTGAGACCAAACAGGAGCACACGAAACTGGAAATGTTCCTCCCCATGGAAAACCACAGGTATTTCCGATGCAGACTCCAAATGAGGATTTGCATATATGCATCCTGAAGGTCCACCACCCTGAGCCAATCGCCCTTCTGTAAAGAGGACTTTATCTGACCGGGCGTGATCATCTTGAATTTCTCTTGGGGAGAAGAGAGGTTGAACTGGGAATGGTCTAGGATGGTGCGCAGGCCAGCCTGGTTGGGTTTGGGCACCGTGAACAGACGGGAGTAGATGCCCTCCCCTCGCTCCCCCAGGGGAACAGGTTCCACCGCCTTGAGATCCAGAAGCTTCTGGACTTCGGCTCTGTGGGACGGCGTCCCCGACTACTGGAAGGGAGAACTGATGGGTGGGGTAGGGGGGGAGGGGCAAGCAGAAGCCCACCGGAGCAATGAACAAGACCCACTGATCCTCGGTGATGGTCTGCTATGCTTCCCAGTGAGACGCAATGCTCCCTCCCACCGGAGCGCTGACAAACTTAATTTAGCAGACTTCTCGGCAGAGATACCGCTTGATCCTGAAGAGGAGGCAGAGGACAGGAAAAAAAAATCGGCCTTGCTGCCGTTTCCGACGAGAGTTCCCAGATGGAGGATCGACCCTGCGTGTCCTCCGATCCAGAAACCCTCGAAATCCAGAGGAGGAACAAGGCGGAGATGGCGTTCTTTGAGCTTTAAACAACGGCTTCACCAGCACAGACAGGGACTTGGCTGTTTGAGTGCTGTCTTTAGTCTTAGTCAGCTCCACATCCGTTGAAGAATGGAACAGTTCTTTGCCATCAAAAGGCAGGTCCAGAACCTTATTCTGGACCTCCTTAGAGAACTTTGTGGCATGAAGCCAAGCCTGACGAGAGGTGTCAACGCCAAGCATGAGGCCCCGAGCTGAGGTGTCAACATGATGAGCCGCAGCCTCGAGCATATCCTGCGCCAGAACTCTGGCCTCCGACAAGCCACCTTTAAAATCATCTGGCTTGTCCGCAGGAATGAACTCCTCAAATTCAAATAGATCTTTCCACATTTTCATATTTGCTGCCGCTAAAATGAGCTCTGCGTTCGCCTGGTGCAAGCAACTGCAGGGCCGAATTAGTGAAGATCTTTCTCCCCAAGGAGTCAAGCAACTTGTCCTCCTTGGCCAGAGCCTGGGCTGCCACTGTATAAGACGCGGAGGCCGGTCTGGATTGTAACGTGGCAGCCGCCACCACTGTGGAGGAAGGGAGTGGGCAATATGCTAAGACTACCTCTTTCGAAGTGTGAAGCCTATAACGAGCCTCAATACTCTTGTTAACATGTAGTGCAGAGTGTGGTTTATCCCAGACCTTACGGCTCTCGGCCAAAACTTCCCTCTGGAAGAACAAGCCGGTAAGCTCCTGAGGTGACAAGGTGAACGCCCCAGAAAGCACCCCCTCTTGGGGAGCAGGTGCCTAAGGTACTAGTACATCCAAAAGAGACATGTCCAGAACCCAGTCATGGAATGCTCTAACGGAGCGGGGCTGGTCCTCGCTATCCTGATGCCCCTGCATGTCATCCAACACGTCCGGATCGACATGCGTCACATCTGGCTCTGCCGAAGACTTGTCTAATGGAGACAAGGGAGGCAGGGGCGGAAGGGCTAGAGGTGGGCCAATCGGTAGAGGTGGAACAGCTGACCGGACAACCAGTTCTACGGCTGGAACCGTCGGCGCAGGAGCTGGCGCTGGAGGGCAGATTTCCCTAAAAAGACTTCTGAAATACTCCTTCATGGGGTCAGAGTGCATGAGCCTCTGAAATTTTCCGAAAAAGGCATCCTCCGCCAAAGGCTTAAGCATTGGAGTGGGGAGAGGCCGCTCATGAGAGGAGTAATTCCAGGGCCGTAAGGGAGAGGGCTGCCAAGGGCCTCCTCCAGCAGGATCAGCATAGATCAAAGGAGCAGATGCAGCAGGCAGCAAGACCGGTGTGGTAATGGCATCTAAGCATTCCAGTCATAAATTGGACAAAAAAGATTTGAACCAGGAAGTCAATGTTCACCTGAAAACACGCTCCCAGCACCAGACGCCGATGGCGTAGGTGTAAGGGAAGAATCCAAAATGACTGCCGTAGTTCCTGCGGGAACAGGCGCCATTTTGTCAGCATCTGAGGAGAACTCCGTCACATGTGTGAGTGAAGCAGGGATCTCCACAGACAGGTCAGGGGTCTTGAGCCGGTACTGTGTGGCCTAGGATGTTTCTGAGACATACAATTAGCCCCTTGAAGAGGAACCTTGGCGACCTCATTCTGTGCCCCCTCAACAGAACCGGTATCACTCCAAAGACGGGAGCATTGAGGAATCCATCTCACAGACAAGACCTTGACAGGTTTTTCAGTTCTGTCGGTCACCTTAGCCTCAGAAAGAGGAACCTCGGAACAGAGTCCGGTAACAGCTCCCTCACGAGGGGCATCAAACCTTGGTTTGGTACAGAAAGCCTCTACAGAGGCCTCAGGGCAAGCACCGGTGTCTGTATGGGAAGCTCCAGACAAGGTGACCTCGAAGCAAGCTCCGGTACCCACCGACTCAGCAGAAATGGGCTGTCAATTAGCACCCACAGGAGGGACCTCAGATTGTAATCCGGTCTTGGCAGGCCCCCTTACGGAAGCCCTTGGAGAAAACTCTGGTATCTATTTTAGGCCTGGAAGGCACCTCAGGGGGAACCCCGGTAATAGAGCTTATGAAGCCCCTCCCGGACCGCGAAGACCCTGGGAAGGAGTGCCCCGGTCGGGGTGCCCTAAAAACTGAAGAACTTACCGGGCGTTTCTTCTTTTCGTCGATGAAAGTCTGAAAAAGTGGAGGAGGAGCATGCTGAAACACCTCCTCCCACCGCTCCAGACGACGTTGAAGTGCCCGGACCAAGAGGGAATCGCAGTAGAAACATGAGTCCCACCGATGATCCGGACCCAAACACTCTAAACAAAGAGGATTGGGATCCGCCCTAGCGAAGCATCGCTCGCAAGAGGAATAAGAAGGAAATTCTAAATGAACCGGCATAGACTGACTACTACGCGACCGTCAAACCGGATGGGCCACAGTGGATTCCATGAGGTCCTGCGCCACCATGTTGGCCTCAGCCAGTCCCCGCCTTGAAACGTGATTGTCTCTGCGTAGGGAGTTCCAGGAGGAAGTCTGGAATTTCCCACCATAACCTTTGGTTAGCGGCAGCCAGCATGGCATCGGCGTTGGCATGACGAAGATGCAAGGGCGTGTTGGAATACAGCTTCTTCCTGTACGCCTCCCAAAATCTTCTCCTCCTCGCCTAGTATCGTCACTGCTGTGGAGGTTGATGACGACTGAGGCGTGGAGTACAGTGATGCCGCAGCGATCACCGAGGAGTGTGGCTGAGGATGGGCCGATAGCATGAGTGTATCCCGCTCCATCTGCCTGTACTTGGCGTCCAGGTGTAGAGTGACCGGCTGAACCGAGTGGGGCTTGAGCCAACCCTTCTTAGCAAGGGAGACTACATCGGTTTGAAGTGGAATCCCGTTTTTGGCAGAGGGGCGCTGCGTGAGGACTTCAGCCAGAACCCCCTCTGCCGGCTGCTCAACCTCCGGTTGGGGTAGGTCCAGGTACTCTGCCAGCCCTGCAATACGTTTGTGGAAGGCCCTGGGTGAGGATGGCGTGTCCGGATCCTCCTCCTCATCCGTATCCTATGGATCAGGTGGATCCTGTGGAGGTGGAGGAGTAGCTGGAGCCGGAGGCTGGGGTACAGTGACCGCAGCCGCAGGGTGGTACGGAACCGCCTGAGGAATCGGCTGGGAGCCAGAGGCAGCGGCTACGCTGGGGTTGCCGGCGGAGGAGCTTGTGATGCGGTAGCATAGTAGGGAGGACCTCCCTGATGGCGACCTGGAGGATAACCCCCATCCGTGGTGACTTCAAGAGCCCGAGGAACCTCTCGAAGAACCTCTCTTCACTGGACAGAAAGGTGGTAGGGGGTACTGACAGGGTAGCCGGGAGCTGCTGGAGCCACTGCATACCCTGCCCATATAGACGCAGTGGGAAACTGCCCTGCGCATAAGAAGGATAGGCTGTAGGCCACGTACCTGGTTGAGGCTTGACACTCTTGCTTCGCTGAACTCCTGGGATGGCGTCAGACGGGTGCCTCTGTCTGGCGCGGCAGCCATCTTGTCGAGCTGCCTGCCACGTGTTGCTCGGCTCGCTGGGCTCAGCCTCCTCCAAGACTCTTGCGTGTGGATGACGAGGCCTACCCTGCTCCTCGGGCCTAGACCCAGTAGGTGTGGCACCCTCGACCTGGTGGTCGGTAGAGCTGCATTTAGGCGCCCCCTTAGACGTATTGCCGGTACTAGTGCGTAGCCCCTTGGCCATATTGCCAGTACATGGGCGGAACCCCTCGGATGAAAATCTGGTACAAGAACCTTCCGGGCCCTCTCCCCCTTGCCCCCCCCGATTGTGGCCTGTGCCCCCTAACCGCCCCCCACTGCCTCTGAGTGTCTGTTGTGCCCCTAAAGTCTGGAACTACCCCAATTTCCGTCTGGCATAGTAATCGTAGTCACCTGTTTTGCAGCCACCTCCCCCCGTCCTGCCCTGCCCTTCATTGTTATCTACCCCCTTGTCCCCCTTTCTGTCTTCCCCCATTCCCTCCCCCACGTTCCCTCTATGACTATTCTCTGTGCCCGTCTTGCACCCCATTGTCTATTCCTAGTCCTGTGCTCCTTCCCTCTTCCTTTCTTTTTCTCTACAGCACTTCTATCATTGTCTCTTGACTGTGACAGCAGCTTGTCCGTCCCCTTCTCTTTCCCTCCTTATCTTCCCCTCCCCTCCCCTCCCCTCCTTGCACTATTCTAAATTGTTGTCCGACCTTCTGTTTAGCTTCTTGTTTGTACCTCTCCTTCCCCTTAACTCCACCCCTCCCCCCTCCTTCTGTATACTCAGGCACTGCATCTATTGCCATGAGGCATAGTAATGTTAATGCTGCTTTGTCTCCTTCTCCCTCCCCCTTTTCTCCCTTACTGTTTTCTCACACCTGCACTATCTGAAACGCGGTCAGGCTGATTACGATAGTTATTTTCTCATTCTTAATTGTTTTCAAGGACTGTAAGAATGTAACTCCGTTCTCCCATGTTCCCTCCCTACTTGAAGCGCTTTTAAACACTGTGTATAGGCGCTATACAAATAAATAATCAATTCAATTCAATGCAACCCGGGAGGATCCGAGGATCCCTCGGCCCGAAGGCTGGTAGCTGCAACAGCCTTGGTGCATGTGCTGGTACAAGGACCTGAACGGTCCCGCCCACACAGCAGAGTGTTTGGGAAGGAGTCTCCTTTGCAGGGTGCGATGGAGAATAGCGGCCCTACCTTGGGCCTGGCTCGGTGTTTCACAAAGTTCTTGAGGTCTTCTGGAGGCGACTTCTGGAAGAGCTGCCTCCACCTGGCTAGTCTGTTCTTCAGCGATTTCGATGACAGCGAGCCACACGCTGTACAAGCTTGCCAACCGTGGTCTGGGCCAAGGCAACGTATGCAGAGGGCGTGGGGATCTGAAGTTGGGAAGAGCCCTTTGCAGGATGGACACCTGCTGAACCCTGTGGAAGTCGACATGCACCGGGGAGGAGCGCGGCGCCCAAGGATCGGGTATCTGAATGATAAAAAGACAAAAAAAGACAAAGAAGAAGTATCCGCGCCAAAGCCAAAGACAGGAGCGCTGGTGAATTCGGCCCATTCCCGTCGATGCGGAAAAGTGGACTGAGGTGTTGCACTAGAGGGTGGAGCCAAGGCAGTGCATCCTCCCAGGGCCGCACCCCCGCGCCTCTAAATTTAAAAGGCGAAGAAGGTTTTTTCTGGTGAAAAAGGTTCCAGCTCCCGTCCCTTGGAAGGGACGCCCATGCAGTATGGAGGAAAGGGGATAGGACGTAAGGGTATGTTTTGGACACAAGGACGGTTTTTAAGTTACCAACTACTTGACACAGACTGATTATTAGTTGAAGCAGGGAACCTCCTTCCTTAGGATAGGGCAAGTGAGGCATTTTTCAAACCCATTTTCTGTAAAATAAATTGTCTGACAATGAGAATACTACAACTGTGTGCCTGCCTTTCATTCATGACCCCTCACAGCACCCAGAAGAAAGCTGGGCAAGCATGCATGCTCACAGCTTAGAAGGAACAATGCACTGGACTAACACAAATGCACACAAGACCAAAAAAACAGATGGAAGATCAACAAAGAGCTACAATTCTTCAGATCCCTGCTCTAAAGTTCCAAAATCCAAATATGAGCTGGGCCTGTGTAGCCCTTCCCTCACACTGCACCAAACCCCACAAAGGAAGATGATGTGAACTGGGCCTAATTAAGAGGGGCATATTTCCTATAGGAGATTCTAGGGCTATGATTGGATGAACAAACTTGACTAAAACCTGTGATTCAACCCGAGGCAACAGATTGAATAACAAATCATTGTACAAGATCCGGAAGTCCACAGCAAGTTCAACCCAATATTCCTCAATGACAAACAACCATCCCATTCACGTGATAGGGATTAAGCTTTCCTAACAGGCTTGGCAGGCAAAACCGAGATTTCCAAGCAAAAACAGGACTGCATGGCCTTCTCACGCATGGCCACAGGAAACATAAGGGCTCTCGTATATATGCCCTTCAGCTCTGACCTGGAGCAAAGTCTTATCCACTTATGGACAACCATTCACCTCTGTACGGTCACATAGGCTTTTCTCTTCAATAGTAAAGGTTTTGCGGGTGCAACTAATTTGGGGATTCACATCCATTATCAGGTCTCGTCTCAGATTAACCCTGAAAATTTAAGCAGCCCCAGAATTGCTAAAACCCATCCTGTTCGGATGCGAGGGTGCACTCTCCTGAACCAGCACCCAAGTGATACACAAACTATATCGACCAAAGAAAGTAGGACTTGTTTCCTCCTCAGAATAAGAGGTTATTACACCAGCTAAGGCATGACCAAAGGGATGAAGAGGTCTCAGCAGCGCCATCTCCATTACGCCTCCAGATAGCTCATGGGTGCTGGCTAGTTTGCCCTGGTAGAGCATGTTTCCTGGGCTGCAGAGAACCCTCTGGGCCTAGTGATTAGAGAGCGGATATTCATATAACCTCCCCCTATATAGCATACGTGTAGGCTTCTGCAAACCTCTGTGTGGCCTCAGAATATGCTCCATAAGATGCTGAAACAAGGGAAGGGCTCAGTGAAGTCTAAAGAGGAGGATTGTGAATTGGAAGAGCCTCTCCAGGGTTAGAAAAGCCCTTTTCTCCCAATCTTGTGTCAGGATTACCTGCCAAATTCATTCAGACAGGTCAAAGGATGATATATATTGAAGGTTCACAGTTTCTGTCCACTCATCCATGTGAGGAATGGGATATACATTTCTTAAGTCACTGACCTGAAAGTCATTACAGAATGTAATCATCAATACTTTAGGCGAGGACCATTCACTGTGGGAACTCACAAATTGCACCCATGTCCAGCATCTCTTCCACCACTTGCTTAATTACCTCCTTTCCTAGCTTCTGGTATAGTCTTAAATGGGGATGTGTGAGTGTGTTGCACAAATCCTCTCACCCTGCCGGTGACCTCAGGGAAAATTATTCAAATTTGTTACACAAGGTTGGAAAGACTTTGTGAGGCAGATGCTGCAGTTGGGTGTTAATCTCCACAGTGCCTTGCTGGCCATCACAGCAAGGACAGGGTCAGTTCTTCATTCTTGTAACAAATGCACGCGATAGACCCGCCCTTCTCCAGATAGGCTTGTCATATATAGTAATTCAAATTTGTTAATCAATTTACTCTAAAATGCTATTCTTAATTTCAAATATTCAAAATCAACATTGCACTTATCTGTCAACCTAGGGAGGTTTACAGCCAAAACTGCTCACATTTTCAAACTCCATGCAAGGTCCTTTAAATTTACATATATTCTTGGGCTTATTTATCTGACACACATACTTTTATTCGAATAAGATTGCCAGGTTGTTCGCATCACACACAGTGGTCAGTGTCGGTGACATCAGCAAGGGGAGTGCATGGAGAGGGGACAGGGGAGGGGGTAGAGTCGCTATCATATTATCAATGGCCCAATAAAAGATCAATGCTAGTTTTTAAATTAGATATTTAACAGGCTGGAAAAGTGCCAAGTGTTAGTAAAATGCCTCTATGGCCCTATTCTACCTAGAAACCAAAAAACGAAAGATATGTCTCCATCTGGATGTCACTAACTGAAAAGCCGTCCTTGTGTTCAAAACATCCTATCCTGACCATCACACTATAGACAAAGCAACAAAGGGGTACAAGGAAAAGTCTTAAACTTGATGTTGGCAAAAGTGTTCAAAACCAAGAGTATAAGAAGGACTCCCATGAAAATGTTCTCCAAGGTAAAGACCCATGGATCCAAAGGGTGGTCCCCTTCCCCTGTATTCTTAAATAGGAAGGCAAAAATGTCTCTTTAGCTAACAGTTTCTTTGTGTCTTTACTGGACTCACAACATTCTTGTTTAAACAATACATTATGTAACGGTCCTTTTGTAGAAATGTTTGTAACTGCAGATCACATGGTACACTCCTCTGCCAGGAATCTTTTTACAATTTCAGCTGCCTGATGTACTCACCTGCCAGAACCTCTTATGCAGTTCATAGTTCTTTAGCAATAACACAATGGCATATTCACTGAGGTGCTTGGGGGTAATATTTGCTAAAACCTTCACCCCAGACTGGTATCTTTACTTGATTGGGGTTTGCCTTTGTACTTTGCCTGGTCTGCATTCAAATATTCCGCTTATTAGGTTTGGAATTTGCACTTTGCCTTGACTGCATTCAAACAAACATTGGGTATTTTCTGCATCGCATCAGCAATTTTGTATAATTCAAACATTTGTTGGCGCACTTGTCGGAACGCCCTGGTGCCCCCAACTGCTTTGGGTGGACTTGCCAGTTCCTTCCAGCACCTCCAATTCTTCACGTGCCTCTGCGGAGTGGTTCGTTCACCTGCTTCCCACTATGGAGTGTGCAGACATTCATCCAGCGGGGCTCGACAGTCACACACCGGCTTTCCTTTTTGGCCCAGGTTGGAAAACACATCTCAACATCCAGGCGCTCCTGAGCAGCTACCAGCATCTCCACAGACCTTGCTCGCATGCAGCATTTCTCCACCTGCTCCGGGGCCTTCTCCGTTACACCACACCTGTCTGTGTGTCTCACGTTTGTTAGCCTCAGCATAGAGGTTCAACGTGTTCTCCTGCACTGTTCCCGCTGCAGGCTGCACAGGCATTGCTCTCCCTGGGTTTCCTTTCTGTGAGAAAGGATGCAGTCAACTTTAGGCTGTAGCACCCTGCTAAAGCCCAGGGTTTCCTAGTCTTTCTGGTGGGGCCACACTGCTCCTCTTGGCTCTTCCAGCACTCATCAGCTACCCTTTGGCAGTTGGGGTGCAAGGGTTCCCCGCTCCTCTGTCCCAAACAGCAGTTCACAGTTCCTTTCCTTCAGTCACACGAATTCAGCAGCCAGGTACTTCAGGAAGGACCTCTCGCACACTTCCTGAGTCTTACTTCATTTTTATATCGGCTTTGGCCAATAGGATTTGAGGGAGGACTAGAATGCTGATTACTGACAGCAGCTGCACATGTGGGGGTTATACCATAAGAAATAGTGACAGTACCAGGTATATTAACAGCATTATTGGGCTATTTACAGCCTCCCATGGCATTTAATGGTAGCACACAGTGGGCTACATGTTAATTTCGTGATCATATGCCCAGGTCCTCACACAGATTGCATAATATGTTCAGTTTGAGCAGTTGGTCACACTATTTGGAAAAAAGAATTCAGAATACCCTCACTAGGGTTTTAATGGCTGATCGCACTGGGCAGCCCCAGCAAGCTACCCTAGCAAACCTCATCAATATCGCCCTTGCCCCCATCCAACACCCATGGACCACATGCACATACCCTCTCATGTTGATCAATGCTATGTCAGCAGTCGCTCACGCTGCAGAGCTAGCTGACCTCATCTCGTACAACAAACCTTTTTTAAAAACTTGTATTTATAAAGGTTCACGTTCACGACAATATTCAATTTGTGCATTTAACTTGACAGCACAAAGTGATACGCCATCCACCTTATGAAACATCTTACATGTCAGACAAAAAGTCATCAATCCCTCCTACAGTGTTACACCACTAAGGACACCAAGCAGCCTGTGGTACAGTTTCCCTATTATTCCACAATCTCATAGCATAATCGTGACCCATAACTTCCCCACTCCGAACTGGCTCTCTAGTCCCCGGTCTCCCTCAATGTTAACACAGAACACACTGGGTCTCAGATGTCTATAGGCCTAGAGCCTAAAAGTTGGAACTTGCAAAACTCTTGTTCGACATCACAGCACCAGGCAATGTCTTAACCATTTTGACAGTGTTGGTGCCACAGGGCATGCACAAAGCACCAGTATACATCATTTTGCCAATATCATACAGATGGATAACTTCCTCCCACCCTTTGAAATACGTGTCAACCATTCCACCAAACGACGAAGAATATTCAACAGAACTGTGCATCCAATCATTGTCCCTGTTACTGCTGTGACCTGTCTCCAGAAAGTTGTTGGATGCGGGCAGCTCTACAAATCATGTATACAATCAGCATCATCACACTTACAACTGTAGCACTTCCCATCACATGATGTATCAAACTTCCTCTGAACAGCTGTGGTTATATACGCCTGATGCAAAATTTTAAACTGTATAAGTTTAAATCAGGAGCTAATCGACACTTTCCTAGTGTATGAATACATTTAATTCCATTTTGCATCCAGCAGCTCCTCCTCCAATTCTGCTTCCCATTTCGATCTGCTAGGTGGCCTCTCTCTGAAGACAGCATCGAAAGCCATACTGTAAATTGTAGCAACAATCCTTTTGGAGTTTGCAGAATTCGCCAAGATCTTTGTTAGGCAGAAACCTGTGCAGTTCCCTTGGGGAACACTGCAAAAGATTTAAGACTACAGGTATAGCAGTAAACCCCTTTGGTAGCAGTCCGCACCACCCAGATTTACCTGGTAGCTGTGGCTGAGCAGTCAGACTTCTCTCAAGAAGAGTTAGGCAGTATGCAAAGTATACACAATATGTACCAACATACAATAGCACAAGCAAACACTGACCAGAGCTTGGTTTCAAAAGTATATAGTTATTTATTTAAAAACACATATAAGAAAAAAAAACACTCTAGCAAAGAATATGGTAAAAACACTTCAACACAGTTATAATGAAAGTAGATTCAATCCTTTCTCCTATCTAGACAACTCTAGGTTAACACCACTTAATTAAAACAGAGGTGAGTGCTTAACGTTAGATGACACTCTAGTAGTTTCCAAGAAAGGGAGAGAAAAAGCAGAAATGGGTTAAACACACCACTCTAAGGTCCAGAACACTTGCAATAGGCTCAAAGAAGCACAAAGTCACAGGTGAGCAAAAGTCACTAGGCAGGGCCCACTCTTAGAGTAGCCGGAGCGAAAATGTGCCCAAGATCACACTGTTAGTTAGAGATTCAAAGTCTTGCAAAGAGTCAAAAAGAGTTTAGAGTGGCTCAGAAAGTTTAGCCAAAGTGTCCCAGGCACTCCCAGGTTCGAAAGCCGGGGACTAAATCTACCCCGTACAGTCGGTGGCAAGGGAAGCCAGGCGGAACACAGTACCTTAAGCGGAAAGGATCCTCCAGCGGGGGCAGTTGTTCCAGGCAGCGACAGCAAGGCTCGACGTCGGTCAGGGGAGAAGAATATCTCGCTGAAGAGCAGAAGAGAAAGGTCGTAGCACTGCCCGGGAAGAAACCAGCCGCGGAGTCCTCCGGTTAAAGGGTTGGTACCGACTTTCGCGGTATGGGGGTAAAGTGTGGTATTCCGGTTGCCGGGGTGCTTGGCACAGGCAAGGCGGCCACGAGATACCTCAAAGAACGGAAAGAAGGCGAAAACTGGTTGTCCCCACCAGTCAAGGGAAGGAGCCACTCCGTTAAGAGTTCTCCTCGGTCGTCGGGAAAAGTGGTGAGACGGTTCAGCAGGGCTCCACCGGGTGGTGTCGTCGAAGCAGGTCGGCTCAGCTCTTCCCTCGTCGGATTCTTGGTCCTGTGGCGACTTCTGAAGTCCCAGTCCCCAAAGCCCTGCTTTTATGCAGCAAGCCCCCATTCACCCAGCCTAGCTGTCACTCAAACATGCTAAGTGGTGAGCCGGGCGGCTCACCACTTGGGCCAATCAGGACGGAGTGCGACTTGAGTTACCAAGGTAACTCAGTCCAGGGTGCCTAAATCCCCCTCCACCCCTCCTAAGTACCCCAGACAGAGTGGCACCACTTTGGAGGGCTTCTGTGGAGAAGCCCGCCAAAAGTGGAACAAAGGGCTCCACTTTGGGTCAGAGTTACAGAGGCGAACACCAACGCCATTTTAGAATCAAGTTTTGGCAAAAAGTCCCAACCGGAGTTATAAAAATAAATATATAAACCGGCGGTATGTTTAAGGCTACCGTAAATAAATAATTAAATGTGTTAGCCTAAAACAATGGGAAATCCCATAGGAAAATATTCGCGGTCGAATATAAAACGTAGTTTCCACTGCCACCAGCCAAAACTCGATCAGGGGGGACGGAGACGTGCCCCCTCGACTAACAGACCCTGGGGCAATCGAATTGCCCCAGCCAGTACGTCCACAATATGATGGTTTGTACTGGTTCTGTTCAGGATTCAAGACTAGCAAAGTCTTTGGTGACTTTACATGCCCTGGGAGACAGTAGTCAGTCCCAGGGTATGGAGTCTATGTTGGGGAGTCCCTAGGACACCCCTGGGTCACGGCACAGAGGGTGCTGTGTAACCCACATCACAAAAATACATGAGGCCCTATGGAGTAAAAGACCCCATAGCCCATTCAACACAAGGTTTGTCCAAGATAACACAGTTCAACATGTCCAAGAGTGAGGGTAAAAGAGTCTCACTCTTGGCAGGAGAAAAAAAAATAAACCCCAGAAATCCAGCAAAGCTGCTGGGGGACTCACTAGGTAGGGAAATTCAGCCTAAACAGAGAATTCTCCCTAACAATCTTTAAGAGGGGATCCGCAGGAGGCTCTCCCAGAACCCCCAGCGTCCATGCCCCAAATGCCTCCCGCAGCCTATAGTAATGAACACCACCCCAAATGTGTCCCCCAATTTGGCCATGACTTGATCCGAGGAAACAAATAAACCCTCTGGCCCTGGATAGAAATCTTACAGTGTTTGTACCCCATACCTCAACCATTCTGCCCTAAGTCTTTCATCACATGTGGTCTCTAAACACTGGACACTGCACTTCTCCATGCATGAACAGTACATGCTGCTAGGTCGAACGGACACTTATTATCATTTATCTTCAATGACATCAGGGAACTCTAAAGAGTATGGCGATGCTGACCTTTTTAACTCAACATGTGGAAACTGCTGGGAGTCTTTCAGCCAATAAGATGCAAACGACACTTGTGCAGCCAAGTAATATAGCTCCAGATCCGGCAGCCCAATCCCCACCCTGGACCCCATGTTCCTATTAACGTATCCCATTGTATCTGAGACCTTTTCGGACTCCACACCAATGTAACCATCAGTGATTTTAACTCACTAAAAAATTGAGAGCCCAGCCACACCAGAAATGAGAAACAAATACAATAGTTTACTAAGGATAATCATCTTTATAAATCGCTACTCTTCCTAGAAGAGAGATTGGAAGGGACACCCACTAGTCAATCCCTCCAGTTACACACTGTAATTATCCAAAAAAAGCACAGTACTGGACCTACTTACCCTAATCCCCAGGTACTTGGTGGAGTCCTGTTCCCACCCAAACCGTCCACTCCCGAGGGGCACAGAGTACCATCGTTCCGTGGAAATAGGATCGATTTAAACCAGTTTACTAACAGATCCGAAATACTCCCAAATACCTCAATTTCCCTAGCAAGAGGTTACAAGTAGGTATCAGGTTCCCTAATATATAATATGAAATTGTCTGCATACAACAAAAGCAGTTCACGGGTGCCCGCCCTATTGCTATCCCACGATTATTATGTAGGGTCACGACTGCCTGGACCGAGGGATCAATCTGCACAAGCACACCAAAAAGCCTTCTTAGATTGAGAGCCATGCTCCTACCCGGTATGTAACCTGCCTGATCCTTATGTGTTATAGAGGAAATAAACAGGAGCAACACGTCAGCTATTATTTTGGAAAATAGTTTAGTGTCTACAATAATAAGAGATATCGGCCTGTATGAGACGTAACCCAGCGGATCTTTTTCGGGTTTCAATATCAAAGTTACTATCCCTTCGCACATTGGAAGTGAGCCCACCTCGATACTTTCACACCAAGCCTGTAATAGGTATTCCGCCACCCCTGTGCCAAATTCCTTACAGATCTCTACAGCAACTCTGTCAGCGTCTGGGGCTTTAGCCACCGGCAGATCTCAAACAGCCTTCATAATATCACGCACCAGAGTGCTCAATGCTTCCACTGCCTGATCACTGAGCCTTTTCAAATTAGAATTACCCACAAAACTCTGCAAGGCTTCTGGGTGCGCTGGAGGTCGACTAGCATACAAATGCCTATCAAAGTCCCTGAATGCAGCCAGTATATCCCCCTGGTCCGTTACTATAGAGCCGTAGGCCCGGCGAATCATAGGTATATTAGCCTGTCCTCGGATGGCACTCAGCATTTTCACCAGGTACCATCCAGGCCGACCCTCCTCCCCATATCTCTGTGTCATCTGCGGAAACCACCAAAAAGCACACTTCTCTATCAGTCTCTTCCCTTAATTTATTTAAGGTTGTATGGGCGTTCAAGGATTCAGTGGAACTGTAATCTCTATTCATGACCTCCAGTGCCTCCAGAGAACTTTCCAACTCTCCCAATCTCCCACAAATCCCCTTTAATACTCTGCACTCAACTGAGATACAACAGCCTCTCAGATTAACATAAACGGCTCCCACAGGGTACAGGCACATGTCACCGACACTGCATTAATTGCGAAAAAGGATGATGTCTTGGCCCTTGCTTTGATACACTACATCGAGATGGCTTGACCCTTAAATCTCCAGCATGGCTGAGCAATCGATGAGTGAGCCATCCGTAATTACCACAGTAGTGGGGAGTGATCAGACAGTTTCCTTGGAAGCATAACAGTACTCACTAACAAGCATTCGCCGGGTTTGTCAATATGTAATCTGTGTGAGAGCTTGAATTGTGAACTGACTAAAAAGAATATTCCCCTCTCCACTGGATGCGTGGTCCTCCAAAAAGGTCAACCAGCCCCATATCTGCCACCTACCCAAGATTGCCTTGGCTACTGTAGATGTCAAATTTGTAGCCTCAGAGGATCTGTCCAGTTCCGTATTGAGCACCATGTTCAAATCCCCCACCAACCACCAATCGCGTGTCTGTTTACTTCATACTTTCTGTCCACAAGACCTCATAAAATCAGGGATCCTCCACGTTTGGCCTGTAAACATGAACAAATGTAACCAGGTTCCCAGCTAGCAGCCCAGACACTATAAATTTTTTTTTTAAAAAAAACCTTCCCTCTGGATCGCATTCCCTCTCCAGAAGCTTAAATCCTAGCGATGTGTATAATAATTGACACTCTCCACGAGTAAGGACATGTAAAACCTAGCATCTCCCCAAGACCTAGCGAAGTTGTCGTTCAAGCACACCTTCAGATGCGTTTCCTGCAGAAACAATATCTTAGCCCCATGACGCTCCTCATATGCCACCATCTTGTGCATTTTAGCATAATTATTAAGGCGCTGCACATTCCAACTGAGGCGTGTACATTGATCAGGTCCTCAAGTCCCTGCCATCTGCCCCTTTACCATTTCCCCAACAATCCACCCACTTAGCCCCCTCCACCTGTCCAAAGACCCCTCCCCCTCCACTGCCTAACCCCAACAGGCAGTGAAATCATCCCCTCCCTTCCCAAACGCCCCCTAAACGCGCCTTGTTTGGGTGCCCAGCCGTTGGCACCAGACACAGACCATACCCAACCCACGCTCACAAGCTCCTCCCTAGGAGGAGAAGGCCCATCTTAATAGGATATATAGCAATTGTCCCGTTTCGTTACATGATCACCAGCCAGACCCAATACTTCAAAACTAACAACACCACCACCACCTCTAGCAATCAATCATGGACATTCCTAAATTAGTCCGGGTGTCGAGCAAATGTATCACCTCTCAGGTTGAAGGAAGGGATTCCACAAAGGAAATCACCTCCTCTGGGTTTGTAAAATAAAAAAAAAGAAAAAGAAAAAAAAATAAACATCTCATTACCGTGGACCACCGATAACTTTGAGGGGTACAGCATTGCGTATTGAATCACCCATTCTCCTGGTAAGCAAATTGCAGCCAAGAAGGACAACCTTGCCCTTTGCAACGATGGAGCAAAGTCCTGATAGAATGACACACTATCCTCCTTGTATTGTCGTTCCCCCAGTTTCCCCAGTTCACATGCTCTCCTCAACAGCTTAACAATGACTGGGTGCTGGCTTTGCCCTGGCCTAGGCGTCTGTCCTCAAATCCTATGAGCCCTCTCCATGATAAATTGGGGAGGCAGAGGGTGGATCTGGCAAGACCTGCTTGAAAAAGGACTCCATAAATTGTTCCATGTTGTATGTAGTTACTAACTCCGGAATCCCCATCACTCCGACATTATTACGTCTGGGTCACGTCTCTAAATCCTCATTCTTATCTCAGATTTCCTTTTACTTGCTTCTGCAGCTCATGAGTGGCCACAGCCACTTCACCACTGGTGTCCTCCAACACACACACCCTGTGTTCAGACTCTCGCAGTCTGCTACTTTCTTTCTCAATTCTCTCCATTTTCTACTCCATACCATCCAATTTCATGTCGACTGCCGCAAATCCATTCTTCATTTCAACCAGCATTAAGGTCAGCTTAGAGGGTCTTATTCAAGCTGAAAATCCCCTCCACCCCACTCCCAGCTGATCCAGGTGATGCCATGGGGCCCTTATCTAGTGCCAGCCCCTCTTCTGTGTAAACGGCAGGCAACCCTGCTAATCACCTTTTGCCATCTGGTAATGGGGCTGCTCACAGGCCCTCCGTAAATCGTGAGCAAGTGGCTCCCCCCTCGATGAGTCCGCCAACAGCTAGAGGAACCGCACACAGCCCCCTCTTTTCTGGAGCCTCAGATATCGGTCTATTCTCCACTCACCACTGCACTGCTGCTCATAAG
The DNA here is from genome assembly GCF_040938575.1 of Ambystoma mexicanum. Lineage (NCBI taxonomy): Eukaryota > Metazoa > Chordata > Amphibia > Caudata > Ambystomatidae > Ambystoma > Ambystoma mexicanum. Next base: position 672,330,073 of record NC_090936.1, read on the forward strand.
TCAATTAAGGATCACACTGCCTCCAGACAACAGCAAGCACAGGCCGCAACAGAGTGGGTCCAGATCTCAATATACAGCTTAGGGAGTATACACGGGTACACCAACAAGCCAGTTAGCACTCTGCATGCGGTCCATCCATATAGGTCAAAAACATCCAATGCCTGCAGTAAGCCTGCACTGTAGCAGCTCCAGTTCTCATTTAGGCCACCGTACCTCTGCACCCAGTACTGAGGAGTAAGCACACATCCAGCCGTGGCCGAGAGTCAGCAAAATCAATTTCTCCTGCAGCAAAAACCCAAGAAAGGCTCTCTGCCCTGGCAGTCCTTCATATTCACCGGCCCGCCGGCGATACCTACCCGGGAACAACCGTCACCCTCCTGTGGACGGCCCGGTCTCTCCCCTGCGGTCCACTAGACGCCGGCTTCAGTCCTGCCAAGGATGCCCGCGCCGGCTCATTATGTCGCTTACCCGACAAACTCTGGCCACGGCACAGCAGAGAGTTCGGGCAACAGGCTCACCAATCCAGCCACCGCCCCAGCGGCATCCAATTCTCTTCTCCAAAGCACGAGGCTCTCCGCTCAGCCATCCGCTGTGGACTTCTTCCCGCAACAGATCAGTGGTACCCGGGCCCAGAGGACTGCAAAGGGTAGTAATTGTAATTGGTTATCGGACCGCTGTTTAGCAGCAATAGGTTGCTGGGCCTGCTCCCAGCAATGCGTTGCCGGGCTCCTTGCTGTGCACTCACTGCCTCCGTAGGGAGGGGGGTCCACTGCCACTGGCTCGCCAACCAATATCGCAGCACAATCCCAACCCAGTACTGTTGTCAAGAGGTCAGCAGTGCTTCCAGCAACACTGCAGCCGATTTGGATCAACTTCAATGGGTAGCAGCCAATGCCCTCCTCCTCCTCCTCCTCAAGACTGCCAATGGAGCTCAGAAAGCGGTGGCCATCTTGGTTGCTGGCTCTCGAGCACCCCCCCTCATACCACGAATCACTTGCCTGCTTTTTTCTTCTAACGCACAAGGAATCTATCATCTTCCACCTCATCTACAGACGACCTCACAGACCCTTTCATTGCTGACATCTCCAACTTACTCTTCTCTGCCAAATTACCACAGTCTAACAATGTCTCAGTTTTTAACGTCCCTAAGTCAGAGGTGAACAAGCTCACTGTAAGCATGGTTTTCACATGGACCGGTTCCATTTTCCTTTTGCAAATTGTGCGCTCTCCCATGCACACTAAAGGCAACACCCTAGACTTAGTCTTCACATCAACCGCCACATCACCTGTGCAGACCTATCCCACTTGTCTGACCACAGCGCTATTCCATTATCAGTCACCCACTCAACTAAGGCCAACAAAGGTCGGGCTAAATGCCCCCTCACTCAACACCGCTCAGTCAAAAAGCAAACTTTGCAGACTTCCCCCACCACAGGGAATGCCTCAGGCTTCCTGGAATTATTCAACAATTCTACTATGAAACTGGTGGAGACTCATGCCCCCCTGAAAACCATATTGGCTAATAGCAAATCGTCTGCCATTTGGTAAACCCCCCGAGCTAGCTCAATCAGAGCCCTAGAAACAGTGGCACAAAAACCGTAATCCGGGAGATCTCACCAAACTCGAATCTCTCTGCGAAAACCATAGGGTTCTGATTACAGAGGCCAAAGCTGCTTGCTACTCCCATCACCATTGTGGCAGCCTCTAACAGGAGCAAAGTCTTCTTTGAAGTAGTAAAGTTTTGTACCAAACCCTCATCCAACCCGAGGTACCAGCAACTCAGGAAAAATGCTACAGAATCAACACATTTTTTTAAAATTGAAAAATTAGACAAGATGCGAGAGATCATCGAATCAACCTCTTGCAGCATTAGCAACCTTTGCTCCCTGGCACACACATTGCCCCTCTGCACCGAATCCCTCTCCCCGGAATCTCCTAAAATGATTACCTCCCTCAAACCTAATTCTTACTCTGATATAATTCCAGCCTCCACCATTAAACAACTGACGGGCCCGGTGCTCAATGCGCTCCTTAGCATTATCAATGACTCCCTCACAGAAGGGTTTTTCCTGGACACCCTCAAGACTGGTCTCATATGACCTCTTTAGATACAGATAACCTGGCTATCTACCAGCCCATTACCAACCTCCCGTTTATTTGCAAAATCTTGGAAAAAGTAGTTGTACAAAACTACCTCGGCAGAATGAAACAACTCCACCTCCTAAATGACCATCAGTCAGGGTTACACCCCAAGTGCATCATTGAAATAGCCACCATCCAGGTGGTTGATGATCCCCTCCAAATCTTAGATAAGTCTGACTCAAGTCTCCTTGACCTCTCGGCTGCATTCGACATAGTCGATCACCGCATTCCTTCTCTCCCTCCTTGCTGACAGGATGGGATTCTCAGGCACTGCCCTGAATTGGTTTACCTCCTCTCAGGCGGACACCAGGCTGTCCAGATGAACTCTTTCCATTATAACTGACTCCAGGTCTCTTGAAGAGTCCCCCACAAGGCTCCATCCTCTCATCAATCCTTTTTAACATTTACATGGAGCTTCTTGGCACTCTCCTCAAAGATCACAATATAGCCATTCTGCAATATGCGGATGATACTCAATTGTACATGTGAGTAAATAGCATGGAGGACATCACTTGTCTCTGCGATTACCTGGTCAACATCCAGTCCTGGACGTCGATTGCCTACATCAAACAAAAACCATCCAAGACTAAATTCATCCTCATCAGTCCACCCGCTAAAATAAAATGTGTCCAACAATGGCTCAATGATATGCGCCTAGTAGGATTTTATTCACAATTCTCAAACTCCGCAAAATCTTTAGGCTTCACCATTGACAGCAACCTGTCCTTCCAGAAACACATAGCCAAGGCGGTCCAAATAGCCTGGCTCTGAACTTCTACCCTTCGATAAATCAACCCTTCATCCCGCCGCAGAAATTCTAGACCCTCGTGCAGGCCCATGTGGTCTTGCACATGGATGGGTGAAAAGGTCTCCTGATAGGGCTCCCAGCTGCTCACTTGGCGCCCCTAAAATCAGTCCACCACGCTGCAGCACATATTATGTAAGCAAGGAAATTTGACTGAATACCCCCTCCCATCCTATGCAAACAACATTGGCTTCCTCTCCAGGCCAGGATACGATTCAAGACTGCATGTATCATCTACAAAACACTTGCGAGTAGCACACCAGCGTACCCGGCAGCTAAACTCCACAGACCTGGTGGCACATGCACCTCGTGCAGCAAATTGACCAACCGGTTTGAATCACAACTTGACCACAAAAAGGATCCGCAAAGAATCCTTCTCTTGTCATGCACCCACCCTCTGGAACTCAATCCCTGGGTCTTGCTCAGAATGCCCCCGCAATGCTCCTATTTAGCAATTCTCTCAAAACATGGCTCTTTCAACAAGGGCTAATTCCAATGGATGCACATAGTGACGCTCTGATGCTCTCGAGGTAGGTCTGCACTTTAAACATAAAAATAAAAAATAAGAAATACAGAACTGCTGAATTCGGTCCACTTGCTCAGAGACTTTACATGGCAAGGGCAAGAACATTATGTTACTACCGGGTGATAACATGGCAACATGTGGCAAATAGTATATGTACCTGGTGTCACTAGCCAAGGTATCGGAGTACTCGAATGGATTCTAGACTTGGGACCCTTCAGTACAAAATTCGACACAGGATATATTACACACCACATGCACTGCATACAATGGGGAAAAAGAAAGGGAAGAGATGTCCCAAGTGCAAGAGAGAAGAGGGGGACATGCATCCACATGGTCTGGTCACGCACCAGTGTTCTGTGGGAGGAAGTGTGTGAAGTTCTTAATGTCTTGGTGGAGGATGCTTTGCCCACGGATCCCATAGCCCAATCTATTGCCCTCAATATGTGGTCTTTCATGGCCAAGTCATAGATGGTGATATGCAGCAATCCACTCACAAATAAATTGCACACAATTTAAAAACAGATGAACCAAGAATATGTAAAGATTAACATGAAGAATGCCCACATTGCAAGACAGGCTGTTAATAACCAGAGGAAAAAAACACAATGTTACCTGATGTAAGGAGCAGAGTCAAAGTCTTTAGAGCCACGGTTAAAAGGTTTAAATTTGCATTATGCAAGGAGAGCACATTGAGAATCTGTCTGCAACAATAAAAAGACAGAACTATTGTTAGAAAGGTAACCAGAAATGATGTACATGTTAATTTATATAGAAATACATCCAGGGCCAATTATAATTAAACAATTGTTTTACTACTAAAGAATGCTTTATTGTCATACGTAGTATAAGTAAAATAATCCCTATGCTTCTTATAACCCTGCAAATAAATGAAAGAATAGTTACAGAAATGTCATTTTCATGGAGGTAGAAAACGCATTCCAACAGCAGCTAACTAACGAATTACGAAGAAATGCTTCCATTTGGTGATTAAAAGGATTGTGATTAACTCAAATTGCACTTCTGTTTCATCCCAGCATCCACCAGTAATGGTGAAGTACTAGGGAGTAGTGGGTAGAGGAATGGGGATTAGAAAACTAATCCTGGACCATGTGCATTGCCTTCTGGCTGCTTCAGAAATGCTTGTATGCCAGTACTAGCAACAAGCAACCACTCCAGTTCAGGAAACACTACCCCAGTACCCCAATCCTTTTCTCACAAGCAATACCAAAGACACAGCAACTTTCCGGGTTCTGGCCTAAACGAGAGAAGGCGCCATCCAGATTAGCTGTGGGAAGTAGCAGATGCTTATCAAAGTTGCACGAGAACTTTTGGCAGACTGTTTTGTAGGATGTTTTAATTGGGTGACATCTAATTCAGGGGGATTTTCCACCCAACCCACCAAACCATGCATGCATAATTTTCCTTTATTTGAATAAAAGTTATTTGTATGATCCCAAGACCAGTGGAGTAACTTTGCTGAAAATGTTGGGGGGTGGGGGGGATGAACATGACATCTGAAGATAAGGTACCCCAGCCAAACGAATGGGGACAAAATGGTGTGCATTGAAAGTTGGGGGGGACAAACACCCCTGTCCCCCCTAAAATTACGCCCATGCCCGAGACCCCCAATTGAATAATATTGGTTCCCAACAGCTTCCCTCCTCTTTCGGGACAAGAAACACGCATGGATTCACTGAAGGTATATTTATTAATAAAATAGAAATACATTGAATCTATTTAAGTATACATACATTATGCAACTATGAAAGTTGTTGTCTGACCATCCTAGCCTGACTTGCCAGTGGAGCACAGCTTTCTTTCTGCACTCCGCTGGGTTTTGGTTTTCACTCACTTTTTTATGGGGAAACTGATATGCCCTTAAAGACAGTCAGTACTGGGACTCTGCTTCCCTTAGCCTTTTCAGTTTGTTACAGGTTCTTTGCAACATTTTACCAGTGCACAAAGTACCTTACAGCACATTGCGCTGGGGTCTTCCTTACGTTTTTAAGGCCCTAAACACCCTCCAAGGATTTTTTGGTAGAAGTACAAATGTGCCTTGGACAGAGCTGGTGGCAGCTGTTATTTTTCATATATTTGTAACCCTTTCTTTCAGTCCATATCGCGTTCACAGTGTTTGACCCTGGACAGTGGCCTGGCCCCAAAATGGCCATTCCACAAGGTCCTTTGTTCTGTCCTTTGGCCATCTTGTCCATTTGCCTTCCCCAGGTCGAGCAGACCAGGCTGCGACAGTGTTTATTTGGTCATGCATTCTCCTGCGAAACGCCAAGCTTTCGTGGGCTTCTGCATGCCTTGTGTGCACGCCTCCAGGATGTCGGCTGGACTGTCTAGTTCCAATACACATCCTGGGTCCCAGAGAGCCTGGTGTGCTGGGAATTTCTGGAACCACAGTGATCCGTGATTGGTCCACGTCGGACATGGCTGTATGTGAGCAGGTCTCTCATTGGGTGCTCTTCGTTTTGGTGCAAAGGAGACTCTGGCCAAGAGAAGGGCCCAAACACTCATACCAGATCGATCTCGTGAGTTCTCACTGAACCAAGGATAGGGGCCAAGCATCCTGAAACCAAGAAGCCAAGTTGAGGAACTGCTGGAGACCTGCAGGACACCTCTGCCTCTGATCGAACTTAGAAGGTCTGCAAAGGCGCTTTGACCCATTTGAATAGGGGGACCAACTATTCACGGCACCTCCAACTTTACCTGAAAGCAAGCCTTTTCGGAAGTGTTCCTGGGCCAACAAGTGGACTGACCAATTTGCACAGGACCTTTGCTCTGGAAACCGTCGCTGTCTCGAGTCGACTCTTGAGATTTTGGAGATCATAAGCACTGGGTATAAGGCACTTTCCCGTCACGTTTCGTACACCTAGGCGCCCTAGGTCTGGAATTAGGAGAGTATGCGTGAACCCAAGTGCATGCGGTCACTGTCACCCAGTCGTGGTGACAAAAACGGGGGTGCACTGCTGCTGTGCCACCCTGTGCCCAAGACGAGATGCAGTGAAATCAAGCTGATCCCTTCAAGAGGAAAGGAGAAATTGTCCCTGTCCTGCCACAGAATCATCCCTGGAACACAGCTGCTGAAAGTTGTAGAACTGCACAATTGCAGCGTTTGAACCAGCAAACGAAGTGGACTCGACTGACGAAGTTTGGTCTTGAGTGAGCTTTCGGTCGGTGAGTACTTGCAACCCTCACCGGTGGCCCCAAGTGTGTCCATCTATTTTTACGCACAAGTGTCCCCTGAGGGTCACTCACCTTTATCGAGGTAGCCTGGGCACCGTCCTATTCCCAGCTCTTGGATTCTGTTCTTCCCTCTTGGGGAGACCCTCCTCAAATAGTGGGAACCTATTCTTTGCTGCCTCACCCACCTTCCTGAATCCCTACAGCCCCTGCAAGAGAACCTGTTTTCGCTCTACCGCACCATCGCGTGTGTCTGCACCGAAAGTACTTTTGAGTGCTAGGCTCCACTCTTCTTATGGACTGGGCTGCTTCTTAGTTATGGGTTGATAACTGCCTAGAGTATATTCACACTGTTGGCTCCCTTTCCTTACAGGTTGGGGACCCTTACTAATTGGCCTAAAGAAATGGCACACAGTAACTGTATATATGTGCTATAGTAGTGTTGTGTTGGTTTATGATTTACTACTGATATCTGCTGTGTATTTGATTTAAAAGGCCTTTAATAAATGTATATGTATTTTTTTTTATTTACTTGTTTATAATCAAAACAAAATTTGATTTTTACAAGACATCACCTCTTATATGTCACATAAAAGCGTTGCAGAAAGTACAGTGTGTCGTAGGAAAGCGGAGCCGAATGGGGCGTGTAGGAAGGGACTTTGTTAGGGAGTACTGAGAGAGGTTACACTCTGTTGCTCGTTTGAGAGCGGCCTCCAAAATCTTTACCGCCGCCGTGGACCATTTCGTCTTTTCGCCCGCAATCAAACGGCACCACCATGCATCTTCCTCACTGAGTGTTGCACCATACATTAGGGGCAGTAAAAAAGCTTCTCGCAGGTGCGCCGTTTTGTCACAATTTAGTAGTCAGGTGTATTTTTTATATACACCTGACAGAGTAATTTCTATTGTAGTGTTGTTTACTGTGTGTGCTCATTGTGGGTTTTCAATCACCCTCACCACTCCTGAGACCTACCCTTGACCAATGCTACCTCGATTGGTCTGGCTAGTTCAGAATGTTACCCATTTTAAAAAACTAGGCTGGCCTTCTGATCCTCTGCCCACCAGGTCAGAGTTCAGAAATCCATCTTAAAACATTCCCGCACATGAATCCCCTACAAGATGGAAAAAAATATGGTTGCTAAATATCCTCCAGTGGTGCTTCTGTTGCATTACTGCCTGAAAGTGATTGTCATTTTCAATGGGCAGTTTAAAGGTCGTTAAATAGGTGGCAGTTAATAACCCTTTCCCCCTTTTCTTGAATGGATCAGCACCAGAATTTTGCTAGATGATGTAACCAGGAAATTAATTCTATTACTTTATTTTTCTAGGTATGCACACAGTAAGATGCCCTTGCTCTTCTGTACTTGTACATTGCACAGAAAAGGAATGAAGGGATCTCCCACTATACACACCAAGGCTCTATTTAATCAAATCTATAATTCCAAAAGCATGTACACTTCTGAAACATTTACTTATTTCCCAGGATATACAGCCAAATTATTATACCCCTAACCCTCAGTACTTACAAATGACAAGGGACAGGGTTTAATTGGTTTCCCTTTATATTACACTTCTACCAGAGTTTATTTTGGCTGTCTCACAGACAGGTGGGTACCTTCTTAAGGAGTGGTTCAATTCTCACTCTTTAGGAACAGGTGGCGGGGGTCAGCTTCCGTCCACATCCTGATCTCCCACTTTCTGTATTTGGGCCAGTATGTAGTCTCTTCCACTGGAGAAGGCCTTCGTCTTTAACTCCAGTTAGGCCTCTCATACAGTGCTTTGTTGGTTAATCCATAAAATAGACCCAAAGGGACGGCAATCGATTACATCCTCCTTTCGGTTATCAATTTTCCTTTCTCTCCTGTGAGTCAGAAAGTATGTCCCGGAATCTATGGCTTTAAATGTGTATAGAGCAGAAATCTCTATATGTGCGTATCATTTTTGTAAACTAATTGGTGAATATACGTGATTGGCCAGTGTTCCAAAAGTGACATTACACTGAATCAACTACTCTATGGTCATTGGGCATTTTAATGAAGGGGCAGTCTGATGGTGTGATGCTGGAAATGCATTGGAGGGACAGGGCCTCCCTGTCCTTGTCCTGTAGTCCTTTTTCATTTGTGTTCTGTGCTGTTTTCTGCCCAGGAGTCCATGTGGGACTCCTGGCAGTGCAGCTCTTCCTGTTTTTTGGTTTGTTGCAATGACCCATGGGATACCCTTATGGCACCCATGGGTGGGGGTACGACCCTGTGCCCCTAGTGTATGTTTTTGGGCACCTGTGGGTGGCCCACAGAGCAGGGTATGGGCTGGTGGCAGCTCCAGCCTGAATTTGACAGGTGCTCTGAGTATCCTCCATTTTGGGATACCCAGGCCCTGCCATCGGAATCAGTTGATTCCTGATAGAAAACAAGATGGCCCCTGTGGCCTCTTGCTTTCTATTGACTGTTACCTTGTTTTCCCAAAGTCCTGGGAAGCCCGGACTCTGTCCCTTCCCCCTGACTGGCTGTTGGGTTGAAGTTCCATATATGGTGTTGTTGTGAAGTCCAGTCCAGACTGGCTGGAGCCTTCCCAGTTACTATGTTGTGGGTACACCCTGTGGGTGGGACCTGGGTGAATGGAGTGTGTGACCAATATGCACTTCTTGTTGTGGCTGTCTGGTTTCTGGTATGAGAGAAAAAGACTGAGAGAGCCCTGCCCGAAACTGGCCTGAATGCAGTGTGTAGTATTGAATGGCTTGGTACTTGTCCCAATCCACATTCCTTCTGAGTGTCTGAAAGGGAGGAGGATGGCCTGAATGCACTGTGTGCCTGATTGGCTGACTGACTGAATGAATGCCCTTCTTTATGATTGGCTGCTGAGCGTGACCCAGCAGTGTGGATGAAAGACAGGATAGTATATCTGGGGACCTCTCACCACTGGAAATTGTTCAGAAGCTGTGTCTAGACTTGAAGAGTAACTGGAACTGCTGATCCTCGACGCCCAGCTGGAAGAAGAAAACTTGCTGTTGCATTTGCTTCGACCCGATCTGAAAGCTGCCGAATTCGTCGAAGACTGATCCGAGAGAGGACCTGGTAAGGCGCCCTCTTCCCGTGCTCCGAGGGACCATCGAGCACCGCTAACCTTCGCCGAAGCTCCCTGGAAGTCAGACCCTCGAAAGGCTGCCGACTGGAGACGGGACCGGCGAGGAGATCGAAGTGAAGCACCCAGACTTCGCCACCGTCGAAGTCCATTTCTGTCGACCAGGGTTTGCAGATTTGTGTAACCGCTGGAGGCCCGTCGAAGTAGTGTTGCCCCAGAAGAGGGGACCGCTTGACGCTGTGCCGCCGACGACCGGAGCCGCCCGCTCCTTTGCCTAAGAGCATTTGAATCGAAGGACTCCCTTGTCTGCACCGAAGACCGCTTTATCCTGCCGGAGAGTCAAGGCCGCCGACGCGCCGAGGAGAATCCGCCGGCGGGTTTCCTGCCACCTGAAGGCCACAAAGACTTCGACGACTCGACGCCCTTGCTGGGCCACAGTTCTTCTGAAACTCTTTGCGGTCCAGAACTATCAAATGCCGAGGTGCCCCGCACACCTCATCCTCGCAGGACGTCGCGGACGAGCACCGCCAGGATCGATGCCATGGTCTCGGCACCCTCGAACTTCTCACCAACGTCGTCAAGTTCACTTTCTTCGACGCCTCTCGACGATCCGTGACCCCTGCTTGAAAGGGGGTCACTCAAGAAGGATCTGTCGACACTTCTTCGAAGAACCCTAATCCACCAGGTACATTGGGGGGTAAAAACATAGGAGAGAACAAGAGTATTGAGCAATATATGGACTGTTATATATATGTTATTGTGATAGTGTACATACCTTTGAATATTAATTATATAAAGACTGTTTTTTCAGTAATACACTGTGTGGACATTCCTTTGTGGTGGTTCGGGGACTACACTGTACTTAAGAACCAGCCTGCATCACCTCCTGAGAAGCTAGGCCTTGATTGCTCGTCCATTGCTACCACAATAGAGAATCTTGGCAGGGGTCCTCAGTGCCTCTCCTCTACCATATAGAGAGCAGAAGTACAGACACCCCCCCTCCAGTCTTTACAGATGGGAGTAACCTCTAAACCCATTTCCCCTCCCATTTGATGTTATGTCACCTTGGAGATCGTTGCATTAAACATGCGTAACTTTCTAACACCTTGCTCCACATATGTGATCATATTACTAATCGGTTCATCAAATTGCCCCCACTCAGGCAAAATTTAATGATGCTAGTTTGACCGCGGCACAATTTATGGTGGACGAGTTCTAAATTTTTGTCTTTTTTGCTTTGGTACTTTTATACACAAATCATTTTTCTATCTCAGAATAACAGGTAGGATATGCGACTCATTAGCATGCGCAGTTTCTGCATGAATCTATTCACAGTTGCCTAATTTGCATAACGATGCCAACAAAAGATTTTTTATAACATCTAATAGGGCATTTCAAGTTAGAACACTTAATGTTAAAGGTTTTTATACCGTGCACTGTTGCGCTCAGGTGCATCTGTAAAGCAAGGAGGGAGGTTAGTAGGGTTGAGCAGGAAAAGAGCAAGAGAGCCGTAATGTGCTGTTGGCCGTTTCAGTTCAGAGACAACATTTGCTGAGCATAGGTGCGATATTCAGATGGCGTCTGTTGTGTGGTGTTGGGCGAGATAGTGTATGATTTGTTTGTGGTTGCGATGTTGGGAAGTACATGAGGTTTGCGGTGCTGTAGAGGTGTGGTTGTCTAAAGTGCAGAATGTTGAGGTGTATGTGGAAGGGTGAGATTTAGTACGGTTTGTTAGTGGAAGTATTATTCCTGCTTTAGCTGTTACACTGATTTGTTGGACCTTGCCTCCCTCCATTTGCCATTTTTGGATTTTGATAATTGTCGCCTCCAGGAGTGATGGGTTCCTATGATCCTTTGTCGTTCCGTAGGCTGCTTGATCTCTTAATTCAAGCCCTATTTCAAGCTAGGTGAGGTGTTCCCGGCCCGCAAGGTGACTTAGAAGGTGAAGGACAATGTTCCCCCCCCCCCCAGACTCCACTTGGGACTTTTTCCATCATCTAGTTCAATTAAAAAAAGAACGCTCTACATCATGTCAGTCAGAAGTTACAAGCGAAATAGTGAAAGGCCTTTTTTTCCTCTCTTCCACTTTACTCAATATTACACGGCAGTCACTAGTTTTTCTGCCCAGAAACAGAACATCTAGAATGAGTTCCTTCCACCAATTTAGAGCTCCTTTAATTCTGTTCAGTCCCGTCGTCATGGGCAATTCCAGCACTTGGCTGCCCCTTTGTGGCAGACCCCAGCCACAAAATCCATTATAGTCCTTCAGTCAGGAGAAGCCTGGCTGAGTGAAATATTCGGACGCATGAGGAGACCACTGGTCAGGATGAATTCAATGCATATTTAAGAATTGAACTCAAGCACAAACAGATGTAAGTTGTTAATGGCTAGCATTCCATTTGTAATGCAAGGCCTGGCTTCCTGAGAGTCAACTGCAGCCAGTCATCAGGTTTTATGGTTCAGTTTCTAAAGTCATTAGTTTCATTTCCTTGTGGGAATACAATCCATCCCATGGCTTGTTGGGGAGATGGAAGAACATTGTCAGTTTCAGGCCTAGTTTTATTCAGGCTGGTTTCACTCACAATAGCAGCCTTGAAAAGTCCTTTTATTCCCCATGTTGCAATTGCCTCCAACAGAACATTATAACTACTTTGTAATCAAATTACTAAAGGTCCACAATATCAACATCTGTTATGTTTTAAAATGTGAATTCTTAATCCTATAAAGGAAAAAGTGCTGTGCTTTTCATCTCAGATTGGACTGTGATTTTAGTACAAGACACCCTTTGTCATGCAAACAAACTCAAATGTATATTTACTTGTGTCTGAAATTGCTGGAAGCTATTTAACGCCTGCTTGTACCATAGGAAGGTTGCTGGATACTTTCTGGTAACTGGTAGGACTTAATTTCTTTGATTTATCAGTTACTTTGGTCGGATTATAAAAGGGCTGCCAACATGTTATGTGCCATTTTTCAGATAAATTGCGCAGGCTGCAGCTGACAGGTTTGTTTTTAAACTGCTGCCTTTCTTTCTGGACATACTTTTCTTTGCATACATTTCCATACAGTGTGAGAATTTGGCTAGGTAGTAATTGGCATTTTAAAAGGTATGTCTGCAGAGTACCAGCCAGTGGTATGAGAAGGCCATTGTTGGGGGTCCCACTAACCAGTTTGGGAGACTTGGTACTGTCTTCTCCATGTTGGGTCTTTTGATAGCTATAAATGGGAGAATTGTGTGAAGGGTGCATATTTGTTTCTTTCGTAGTAAATCAGATTGAAATAAAGACTTGAGGAGCAAGAAGGAAAAGAGGCTCCTGGATACACAATAAGCAGTAGCAACCTCTAGTAAATGAGAAGGTAGTGGTGCATATTGTGTACTGCAAATCTTGTTTACATAGGAGCTGCAAACTAACGAGATGCCATTGTATAGGACCTACTATGCTTAAAATGCATTCTATGTGTGTACCAATTGTAGTTTATGCAAACAGGTTGGATAGGTGCGTTTGTACGCACCAAATGGCCTAGGGAATCCAAAGCAGATCGACATCTGATGTTCCTGATTAAACCCAAACTTCCGATGGTACAAGCAGGAGGTAAATAGCTCCCAGAAATGTTGAACACAGGTCTCTTGTGCTTAACGATGCAGAGATGGCATTTTATGAGAATGCTGAATGAAAAGATTGCATGACTTTCCAGTCTCTTAGAGAATGCAACTGTGGGTGGTCTAGGCTTAGGTGGGTTGAGCCAAGATATGTATTTGCAGTGGGAGTGGCAGGTTGCATGGAATGGGCTCAGAAGGGATTCTTCAACCACCCCAACACCCAAAACCCAAAACCCAAAACGGAGCTTAGAGCAGGCATGATTGGTGGTACCTGGGTTGAGTCAAAGTTCTGACTAACGGAGAAAGAGAGGATGCCAACTAAATAAGACTTGTTTGGTAATGTCATTGGCTTTTCTATTGCTTTTGCTGTGTGTTTTATCTGAGGGAGAGGAAAAAAACCTGGAGACTTTGCTGTCTGGGTGAGGCTTTTCTTGATTCACCCAGTAGGAAACCATACCTGTACAGGGGTGCCAGATTAGAGAACATGGGAAACATTTAGGTTCTTTTTGAAAACCTGGGTGGCTAAAGATCCTGAATGGGATGTTCAGAGGCCTACAGCTTAAGAGCATTAATTCTTCCCTGCCATGTGATGGCCAGTGTGCGCCACACAGGGTCAGAAGGCTAACTGTGACAATGACATCTTTTTAAAAAGGTACTGCTGAACCACAGTAGGGACCACCTTTTCTGGGATTAGGGTGAAAGCCTGTGGATCAGATCCCAGGTGGCAATGCCAGTGATGTTATGTTACTTAAATGTATAAAGCGTGGCTTACACCCGAAGGTATCATGTCGCTGAAGAAAAGGCTGACAGGCCGGAGCAGCGAGGGAACGCACAGGCACTACAATAGTTCGTTTTTAGCTGCCGACAGAAAAGCAAGTGATCATCAATGGCTAAAATGGAACAAGGCAGCGTATTTGTCATGATGCCTGCTCCCGAGGAGCCAGGTCAGGCCCAGCGTTCCCGGAAGCAGACTTCATACTCACCAAGCAGGACCCAGCAAACCCCTATAGGGGCTCTTTGGACCTCGTCATAAAAAGGCATCTGTTCTGGCGCCATAGGCGCCAGGCTCATCATGGCAGAACATATGGTAATGCTTGGGTGAACTCACCTGAGGCAGACCATGCTGCATACTCACCCGAGGCAGACCATGCTGTCTGAAGCTCCAAGCCAACTAAGGCTGGGGAGGAACTATTTTCTTTCAGGAACTCTTTTCTTACTCGGGTGGGGCCAGTGGAAGAACACTCACCTGAAGCTCTTCCTAGGATATTTAAACCACGCCCGGATGGCCACACGTGCTTCGCGTTACTCTGCATCTGCAGCAGGACGCTCACCGAGTCCGCTCCTGCACCCTGGCTCCTGCCACGCCCGCCAGCACCTGGAACACCTGCAAGGAGAGAAAGGCAAGCATTAGGACATTACCTACCTTCATCCAGCATCCGGATTCTTCACTCCGTCGATCCTGCAAAAGAAAGTCAAGGGTTAGAAACGCATCTGATCGCTCGCTGCAGCGCCGCTTCCACTTACCTTCACGTGGCGCTGTCTAGCTCTTCAGCGGTCATAGGCGACATCGGCCGCATCCCAGCACCTACGGAAAAGAAAGACAATAGTTAGAAGCGCTCCGCTTCTCACGCTGCCGCGCCGCTTCCACTTACCTTCACGTGGTGCCGGCAACCTTTTCAGCGCCCATAGGCGACCGGTCGCATTAAAGACCTACGGAGAAAAAGGACAAAACAAGGTGAGCAACGAACTAATTGCAAAAGGACAGATTACTCACCTTAAGTCTTACCTGAATTTTGTTGGGACCTCAGTTCCCTTTTCGGGTCGGAGCGGCTTTTCTGGCTTTTCCGTACCCCGGCCCCTATGGGGAAATAAGACACACTCATTAAGGTGTCGGAGCAAACCACTACGGCACACCTTCATTAAAAGTACTCACCTGAGCTTACCTCGGCGAATCCATTCCTCCACACGGATTATTCACCTAGTCCCTGAAAATTAAACAAAGGCCAAGGGACAAATAAGACTTGATCTTTTGAACTATATACTTACGGCAGCATTTTGGTAAAGGCAAGCAGACATTGAACCCTCGCCAAATCCGAGATCCAGTGAAGTAACTGGAAATCTATGCGCCCCTGCGTCAGAAGCAGGATGGAGAGCTCGTCCATACAGAAATTAAGGTGAGAGTCTGCGGAAGGCACAGCTAGGGTTCGAGGAGGGCGAGAAAGGGAAAAGGGGGGAATCTCACACACAATCTAGCAGACAGTTAACTCCCTTTTCCCATCTACAGAAGGATTATTCTACGGGCCAGACAGACGAGGTTTGGGGGTCCAGTCCAGTCCATCTTCCAAGCACTACGCTTTACCGTGGAAGAAGTTGTAGCAGTCCAGAACGGGCCGGCGCCTCCGTGGGAATCAGGTGAGCGTTACAGTATTCCAAAGTACAGCCGCAGCTACAGAAAAAGCTTGTCCGTCAGTTCTAGTGCGGTGCACTCTAGGAACTTGGATTTCGAAGATCGGAGGCCGAACTAAGTCGTCTAGAAGGGGTATAGCGACAAAATTTGTTTTGTAGATACTTGTGTCCAGACTGTAGAAGGCACGGTGGACCAAGCAGAGGGATTTCAATTCAATATGCCATGCCACAAAAAGGACGGAGAGAAATGACTCAGGCAACAGAGTTCTTTAACACTTGGAATCGGTCAAGGAGATATGCAGGCAGAGCCAAAAACAATGCATTGCAGTAGTCCAATGTGCCAAAGAAATCAGGGAAACAACAGCCTGAAGGGGAAGAGGAAAAAATGGAAGGACCTTCATTAAGACTTGCAGTCTGAAATGGCCACGTTGATATACAGAACTTACCTCCACTTTCGTAGACAGTGAGGCTGAGATTTTGACCCCTAAATTTTACCTAGAGGAACAGGGGGAGGGAAATGACCAAGAGAAGCAGGCCAGAATTCCAGGGTCCAAAAAGATGTGGCAGATGGAGGACCGATGAAAAGAACCTTGGTTTTTGTCACCATTCAATATAAGCCAGTTCGGATTCATCCAGCCACCAACAGATTTCATGCATGTGCTCAAATTCACAGCTGTTTCCGACTGGACCTGGTTAAATATATCACAATCTGGGTATTGTCTTCCATGGGTGTAAGAGTGGCACCCAAAAGGAGTGAATCACTTGGCCAGAGGTTGGACATAAACATCCCGAAAGAAATAGGTAGCAGCAGCGATAGAAATGGAGGAGGGAAGAGCAATTGAGTTCTCTCAGTTAAAATGGAACTAAGCCATGCCAACACCGAACTGGGGCCTCCGGCCTCGGCAAGCTGATCTAGCAAGATCAGATGGTCTAAGGGGGCCGACAAGATATAAGATCAGCGCGCTGATACCACCCTGATTGGAGAGTCGAGCAAGGTTGTCCACAACCGAGACCAATACCGTTTCAGTACAACGACCAGGCCAGAATCCGAATTTGAAGGCATCAAAATAGGAGGAGTCTTCAAGCAAAGAACTTAGTAGTGGAGTGACCAGAAATTCTAGTATTTACATCAGGAAGGGTAGAAGAGAGAGGGGGTGATAGTTAGCAGGGGAGAGCGGACCGACGGCTTTTAATTTTTTTAGAAGCAGAATAACTAGGGCATGTTTCAAAGTAGGAGGGATGACACTGAAAGGTAATGAATGATTAAGAGTTGAGGTAACCAGAGAGGCAATTGCCGGCATAATAGTTTCAAGATGGAAAGTGGGGTAGAGTGAAGACGGAAGGAGGATTTTAAATTATTCATAACTCCAATGATCTCATCAGGATCAAAAGAGGGCAGGGAGGCCAGGAGGGAGCACGCACAGAAGAGACCTGATCAGGGGAATTAGCCAAAGAGAGATTTTCTGGCGGATACAATCAATTTTGTTAATAAAGCAGAGAGGGAGCATAGCGCCTGAGAAGAAGGAGCAGTGCTACATGCTGTCGCTCTAGAAGACAAGGCTCGAACGGTTTTGACTGGCTCTCTAGGTTGATTGAGAGTAGACTCAATATGGCCAGTAAAGTATAGTTGCTTAGCTTCAAAGATGGCCTGATGATAAACTTACAAAGATTTACAAAAAAGAGCCCTGGAAGACGGGCAATAATTAATTCACCATTTCCCTTCAGCGGCAGAGCCGTAGCTTGGCTAGATGGAAAGTGAACCATGGTTCGGATAGGCAAGCACAGGGTTTAAATGGCTTCAGAGGTGCAATGCGATCAGCCACAGTCTCAAAAGGCTGAGACACGTGTGTGGCGTTAGTGGCACAAGATTTAATAATCTCATCATAGATGATGGGGGTACTAACTTGTTGCCATCTGCATCTAGGGGTACGGGTAGGGAACGGCCACCTGGAATGGGAGGGGAAGTGAATCAGAAAAGGAAGAAGAAAGTGATCAGTCCACAGTACACTAAAAGAAGGGGAGGTCGAAACAAGTGTAACAGAGGAAAATATGAGGTCCAACATATTGCCCTGGCAGTGTTTGGGGCCATTGGCTTGTTGAAAAAGATCCAGATCAGACAGAAATTGCAGAAAACTATCAGTTAAAAAAAAAAGAAAAAGGCAAAACCTGGATGGAGTGTAGGTTGAAATAATAGAGTATAATCTGATGGATCAGTAGAATATGTAGGGTCTTGGTAGTAGATAGTGAAATGTGAATATACAAAGATTCAATTTGAATGTCATGTACCAGTGGTAATGAAGCACTAGATAAAGCAGAGCAAGATCTAACCACAAGAACGCTCCCAGGGTAGGTGGGGAGGGCATTAATTAGAGCAGAACTGGAAGAGATCACAGAGCCATGCCTCAGTAACAAAACAAAAATTGGGAGACGGGTCAATAAGCAGATCCTATCACCAAGATACGTGGGTGGGTATAGAGCACGCATTAAGCCTTATCAGCAGCAGGAGTAGTGTCAGAATTGAAAGAAGCATATCGATGTAAGGACACAAAGAACAAGACCCCAGAGTACCTGAAAGAGGCCAGGCAGCCTCCAGCCGAGTGAAGTGACTTACAAGACAGTAAAACACGGGGCGTGGCCAGCAACGGGACGATGAGGACGCGAGTTCCTGGCACTCCAACGGCCGCAGCAAATAGCCTGAATAAATAGCCTGCTACGAGTGGCAAATCTTTCTAAAACACATACCCTCCTGAAGGCAAGCGCCTCAGGCGCACATGGAGAAAATTCCAGGCCGAAACGCACCGTTTTGAGTGAGTTCGGAGCGGCGGGAAGGAGGAGACGCGCACGCGGCACCGCACAATCAAAATGGGCGTGCTCACTGGAGTGAAGCAGGACGGCGGGAAGACGCGTTGAGGGAGAATCGCGACTATCCCACCACGCACCGCAAAGCAAACGATCTGTCCGCTACACCTGCATAAATCAACGGAGCTGTTGGGCAGTAGCCCCCGTGTAGTCTGTGGAGAGACTTTGGCTGGTGAGGCGAGGCGGGCGGGAAACCCACCACACGCCCCACACGACACGGCAGGGCTGGGGTCGGTGGAGAGGAGCCCGTGAATTGGCTGGGGAGACGAGGCGAGCTGGTCACCCACCACACACCGCGGCGAACGAGAAGAAACGGCCCTGCTGGGTGGAGCACAGGGGACGGCCCCGTTGCCGAGACCGGTGAGGGGAGCCTGTGACATTAAAAGAATCGCTGCCACCCCGCTACAGCAGCCCGGACAGCGATACCCACACATTGGCATTCAACATAGGCAAAGACAAATCCAAAAGATTGATATCCCAGAGCAGGATAGATCAATTTACTACGCCGACAGCTAACGGCCAACCAGAACAAGAACAAGACCAAGCAGACGCCATGGCGGGAACGGAGGGCTCGATATCACTAAAGGACCTCATGGCAGCCATAGCAGACTCGCGCGCCTGCATGGAGCAGAACATGGATGGCATCAGCATGGATGTTTCCCTCCTGCGACATGACCTCCAGAAGCTGACATCGCGCACTGGCGAGGCAGAACAACGCATCTCTGGTGCGGAAGATGGAATAAGGAACATAGAACAGCAGCTGGCCAGAGTCACAACACGTTTGAAAACCATGGAGGAGCGGGTGGATGAGAGCGAGGGAAGATCCAGGCGTAATAACTTAAGGATCCTGGGACTGCCGGAGAAAGCGGAGGGACCACATATGGAGCTATTTCTGAAACATTGGCTTACAGACATGTTTGAAGAAAACACGTTCTCCAATTTCTTCTCCATTGAACGAGCCCACCGTGTACCGAGGGGTCGTCCAATTCCGGGCGCCCCGCCTCGTACAGTGATCGCCAAACTTTTGAACTATTGTGATCGTGATGCGCTGATCCAGTCCGCAAGGGCGAAAGGCACCCTCACCTATAATGGATCCAAAATAGCATTCTTCCCAGACTACACCAGGGAAGTGCAGAAGGCTAGACAATCGTTTGACCCCCTGAAAAAACAACTACAATCCCTCAAGGTGAAATACGGCCTGATGTTCCCTGCCCAACTTAAAATTTACCATGGAGGCACAACAGTCCACTTCACCGACCCCGGAGAGGCGTGGAGCTGGGCGGAACAACACATCGAGGGAGAATGGACGGCAACGAGGGACAACAGAAACAGAACACCCCGTGCCCGGCTGGGTCCGGAAACCGCCAGACCAACAACCGCCTGCACCAGGAATCGCACCACAGCTGCAGGAATAAGAGCACCGACTCCTGAAACATATGCGAACAGAAACACTCGAGACCCTACCGTGCGGGGTGTAAGGTACTGTACAACAACCTAATGCTGAACATGTATACAGACTAGCCACGAAGAGACACACAGCCAAGCGGCCAGCCCAGTCGGAAGCCCCCCTTCCCCTGGTGTGACACCGCACCGGGGTACGTCCAGAGCCTACACACAAGGACACAACCCCGAATAGTTTATTTGTTCATTTGTTAGCGGGCTCACTCAGCTACGGTTAGCTGAGGCTTGTTGTTGAATGTTCGGGCGACGGATGCTTCGAGTTAGAAGGAGTATAGGGTGGGGGATGGGAAGTTTGTGTATAGACGGTTTTGTTAAGAGAAGGGTCCAAAGTTTAAATCTAGAACGCTTTGCCACAACACTATCAGCAGACGACATGTGCACATGGTGCTATATGCCAGTGATTAACCCACACTCTTTACCAAATGGCCTCCGCTAACACAGATATCAGGACCCTACGACTCCTAACCTGGAATGTTAATGGGATGGGAGGTGGGATCAAGAGACGACTTATCACACAACTCCTAAATAGCCACACACCAGACATAGCCTTCCTAACTGAGACCCACTTAGCAGGCACTACATGTACCTTATTGAAATGCACCAATTACAGAATTGCAATACATGCTGGGTTCACCACAGGCTCTCGTGGGGTGCTTATATTAATACACACACGGTTGCCCCTGACCATGACACGGGTGACCCAAGACACTGGCAGCAGGTACACACTTATTACAGGAACACTATGGAACCAGATGATAGCCCTACTCGGGGTCTACTCGCCACTGACACTGCTCACCACCCTGCTACAGGACATTACACCGCTGATCTCGGGAGATAACTCAGACATACTGATAATTGGGGGGTGATTTCAACGAAGTCATGGAGGTGGGGATGGACCGCTCACACTTAAGAGGAAGAAATCCCACTGTCCGAACCAAACTAGCAGCGTTCACCACAGCAATGGGTCTGCGGGATGTATGGCGTGACCTACACCCAGACACGAGGGAATACTCCTTCCACTCAGGGGTACACACCTCTTTATTGCGATTAGATTACTTCTTTCTGCCTGGGCCAGAGACTCACAGGGCCACAAAGGCAACTCTACTGCTGCGCGGCATATCAGATCACTCCCCCCTGCTAATCGAGCTTAATATGGCTAGACCACGTCCGCCCGCCCCCCTCCTGGTGCTTAAATAACATACTACCTAGGCCTCCCAGATTTTCTGGAGCAAATACAACAAATGACAAAAACTTACTTTGAGTTAAACACGGGATCGGTAGATGACCCGGGGATCCTGTGGGAGGCACTCAAACCGGTGCTGAGGGGTGAGATTTTTTCATGGTCTGATGCACACCGAAAGAAATACCAACAGAAATTGGTAGAAGCCGAAGAACAAGTGACCCAGGCTGAACTACCACCTGGCACTAGACCAACCGGACACAAACCGAGCACTAACACTTTCCCAAAAACGCTTACAGAACGTTGCGTTAGCCAACACTAGGCAGGCACATATGACGATGAGAGCTAGAATATATGAGACCGGTGATAAAGCCGGCAAAATGCTGGCATGGTTAGAGAAACGCCAAATAGGCAGCGGCCAGGTCAGAGTGATAAGATCAGAAGGAGCTGAACCCTTACTGACCGACCGCGACATAGCCGAGGGCTTCGCAGCTTACTATACGGAGCTCTATAAGCCACCCACATCGCCTATCAATAGATCGGTACTAAACGACATAGCCCTCCCCACTCTAAGCGCTGAACAGCAGGCCCTACTTGAGAAAGATATTACAGAGGAGGAACTGATAGCGGCCATGTCGGAACTCCAGACGGGAAAGACACCGGGGCCAAACGGCTTCCCGATTGAGATGTGGCGTAAACTTGGTACAAATGAAATTGCCCCCCCCACTTACTGCGAATGTTCCTACAGTCCAAGGAGAGAGGACGCCTACCGGCAGACCTCCAGAAAGCCACGTTGATAGTGATTCCCAAAGCAGACAAACCACCAGACCGCTGTAGTTCATATCGACCGATCTCACTTATCAATAGTGAGACCAAAATACTAGCAAAAGTACTGGCCAACCGCTTACAAAAGGTCATCACAACATTAATTCACCCCGACCAGTGCGGATTTATGCCGAAACGGTCGACCCGCATGAACATTCATAGGCTACATACTGTAATAGAGAATGCACCAACCACCCGAGGCCCCCTGGCTGTACTGGCGATTGATTTTGAAAAGGCTTTTGACTCGGTGTACTGGGATGCAATTTGGGAAATAATGGGCCGGATGGGGTTTGGTTCCCAGTTTCTGAGCTGGGTGCAACACTTATATGAATCCCCCGAGGCACAAATGAGAGTGAATGGGTGGCCATCGCAAACCTTTAAGCTTGGGGAGGGAACCAGACAGGGATGCCCATTATCCGCCATGATATTTGCCCTGGCTGTGGAACCGTTAGCAGAGGCATTGAGAACGTCACCGGCCTGGTGTGGTATTCAGTGGGAAGACAGGCGGGAGGATAGGGTCTCCCTGTACGCGGATGACTTGCTTCTTTACTTAAAAGACCCACACCAAGCCTGCTCCACGATTGTAGACATACTGGACAGCTACGGTACTTTCAGCGGGCTAAGAGTAAACTGGCCCAAATCAATACTGTTCCCAATAGGTACCACAACTTTTATACCGCCAGCCAACTGTCCCTTTTGCTTAGAAACCGAGCAGTTTAAATACCTTGGCATACAAATTACTAACAACCTGAGCAGTTATGTGACCAATAACCTCCACCCGATAACAGCCAGATTCACAGAAGATGCCAGGCACTGGGTCTCTCTCCCATTGACCCTACTAGGAAGGGCAGCATTATTCAAAATGATGGCTCTTCCACGCTTCTTATACATACTGCAAAACGCCCCACTGCACATCCCAGTGAAAGAATTCAAAAAGATAGACAACGCACTAAGGAAACTCCTCTGGAACAACGGAAATCCACGTATTGCGCTGGGCACTCTGCAGCGCTCCATTTGGGAGGGAGGGATAGGGCTCCCCCGCCTGCAGTCCTACTACTGGGCTAGCCAAATGGCAGTGGTCAACGACTTACTGCATGGGGACACCACGCTGCCACACAATAGACTGGGGAGTGCCAGAGAACGCGCTAGACCTCAAACTGAACTCCTTTACAAAGCAATTCGTAACTCAGCCCCACACTCTATGCTATCACACATTGCCCGAGTATGGAAAGACACAGACACAAGTTCCTGGGATGGGAAGGGAAGATCACCCCACTACAACCTCTGTGGAACAACAGGAATCTACCAGAGGTAAACAAGCTTCCCAGATGGCGTACATGGTCACAACATGACATCAGTACAGTGGGCGATATCGTAGAAGGGGGAAGACTGGTGTCCTTTGAAACCCTAGAGTCCAGATTTCACCTCCCAGGCACTGAACGGTTCCAATATGCGCAGATGCAGCATGCCCTACAAGCCCACCTCCCAGCACTTGAAGACATGGCCGAAAGCACTCCCCTCGAAAGAAACATAGTTGAGGCAAGCATAGAGACTAAAGTAACGTCCACCATTTATAATGTAATCACTTCCTTTGCCACCACTGAACTAACCAGCCTGAAGGGCAAATGGGAAAGAGACATAGGACTTATACAACCGGAGGACTGGGTGGGGGCCCTCATGTACCCTCGGGACGTGACCATTTCGGCCAGACTTAGACTTATCCAGCTTAAAATACTGCATAGGATTTACTACCCAAGAGTGGCATTATATCGCTGGGGGAAAATATCTGACCCACACGGTCTTCGATGCAAGAGGGAGGAGGGAACCTTCTTCCACATACTGTGGGACTGCAACCATATACAACAGTACTGGCAAAAATGTTGTGATGAACTCTGACAGGTATTGGGGAGAACGATACACAGAGACCCGAAGCTATTCATGCTCAGGATAGAGGAGGAGGGAGAAGCATCTAAATGCGAGAAGTTGCTTCTATCGACGACCTCGGCAATAATTAAAAGGAACATTGCACAATTATGGGGCTCGGAAACAACACCGCAGTACGAACAATGGGTGACAGACGTCAACATATGCATTGCAATGGAAAGGAGAGTATATACAGCCTCGGGATGTCTGAGGAAAGCAGACAAAATATGGAACAAATGGGAGAAAGCCCAATGACTGCACCAACCTGAACAATGGATGATAAGGCACAATGTACAACAATGTGCAAAAGTAATGCAATCTGGCATATAGCGTGAGAAATAACACACTGCAAGACCCTTTTTCTTTCCTTTTCTTTTCTTTCTGGTTTTCTTTTCACCTGACCAGGGACTGTTCCACTGGTCATATAGGTTGAATGTTTATATGAAGAATGTATGTTTTATGATGTTAAATTGGAAAAAAAAGAAAGTAAAACAAATTAAAATAATTAGGGCAACATAAAAGAATTAAAATACTAAAAAGGGGAAAACAGGAGTGGCGAGGCATCCAGTGACATGATAGGAATCGTAAAAGCATCTGGTCCTTAAAAGGAAAAAAAAAGGAAAATTAAAGCAACCAAACCAAAAGTATCCCTGGCGACCCGCAATCAGCAAAGCCTGATCGGCTTCCTGTTAGCAGATGGATTTGGGGTTCAATCTAGGCAGGAGGTGGACAAGCTCAGAACTGAGGGCCATCATTCCTAGAAGCGAGGGCAAGCACTGCACCATGACCGAGTTGCTTTCAACCTGGTATGTCAGGGAAAGCTATGAATTGGGAGACTAGAGTGCCAGCTTGCAGGCTCAAAGGAGGTTAGGTTTGGGTTCTGGGATCAATGGTGCCCTAGGTTAAGGTTTTATTAGTGCCACTGGGATTAGGATGCAACAAGCATCTCACATCCAACCATTGCCAAGCGAATAAATATGGCCTGTATCCACCCCCAGTAGGAAATTCATAGGGCTGGGAATAGGTGGTAAAGATTACAATGCTACTTGGCTGAAGGGCATCCCAGGTTACCAGTCACAGGACACAGCGCAATAGTGGTTTATTTTCAGCCTCGATATATAACATTTTTTTTAAAAGCATACAGTTGGTGCGAATTTACACTCATTGGTTTTTTATTGATCTTTTAGCCATTGGGGTGTGTCCATTGTAAAGAAAGTGGAAGCATTGCATACGTTCTGTTGAAGCGGCCATATAGGGGACAGCATCGTTCAGATACCAACTGTAAAGCACCCATCACGGATTCTGGAATCAGGCCTCGTTTGCCCCATGGGGCAATGTCAGTTACATAGCTCTGAACATCAACGGTGGTCTCAACATAGGGCCAAAAAGGGGGGCTTTGGGGACCTATGGGTTTTACCTTTAAAGACCAACTACACCAATTAAGTGACACTTTTGACTTCGTCTAACAATATAAGTAAATAGGACGTGATTACAAACAAAACAGTTTTGTAATGAGGTTGTCGGGCTTGCTTTAGAGCCATTAGCCTAGTAACAGTGGGACAGGTCAATTAAACATGCAGAAGTGCAGGCAAGAGATCTATACATGCTTCTGTGGCTGAACAATGAGGAATGCTGCAGGAGTCAAAGATCTGCACCAAAGCCAATCTATGTAAAATAGTTGGCGGCACCCCAGCTGCTCCACCAGAAGAGATGAATGATGGAAACATTAACATAGATCAGAGTGCACAGGTCATGATGTGGGCCTTGTAGTCTACTAGGTGAACAACCATTGAAAAAAGTACAGGCCAATGACACCACACCCCAGTAGATTTTCCAGACAGGATGATGACAAGTTGACACCTTCCAGGTTTCTAAATTCTCCTTCACATAAGACACATGCTGTGTACCATTTCATTTTTTATTTAATTTCCCTAGATCGGGGCTCTCCTTCTCACAAAGACAAATACTCACCTTTCTCACTGGCTATTAATATCCTTGCTCCTCCTCCCAACAAGGTTCTCTCCTTTGATGCGAGCCCACACTCCCCCCCCACCCCCCCCATCTCCCATATTTTTCTCTCCTTCAAATGTCCAACTCTCTCCTCCACCTTCAATACACTCTCCCTCCTTCCTCTTGCTTACTATTGGTCTCTTTGCTTCCTCTAGAACCGGGTCTTTCCTTTCTCTTTCAGCACAACTTTATGCCCCATCAACTACATCCAGATAATCTCTTGTACAGTATTCCATTCCTACACCTCTTTCCTTTCCTGATTGTGCTCCTTGCTTTCCTCTCCAAGTTGACAGATCCCTCTTTGTTCGCAAGCAAGCCAATCTCTCCCTGCTTCTGCAAATCTGTATTTCTTCCCTTCCTCCCAACAAGATATTAAACTTTCTATACAATAATCTCCCTCTCCTCCTAAACAGACAATTATCGCCACACCAATTAAAATCCCCATGCTTCACTCACCGCTCACCTAACCATGCACTAGAATCTCCTTTCAAGTGTCCGCCTTTGGGCGCTTTCTACTTGTGGTCTTCCAGAGTCTGTTCTCCTTCCAGCTCTCTCAAGGACTGATGCCTCCGGATTTGGCTGGTTAAATTGTAATTGGTTTTCCCACCCTGGATGATGCTCGAGTTTATGTCATGTGTTCTCCAAAACTATCCTTCACCTTTGTGCTCCCTCTACTCTTCCCACTAGATTCACCGATTAAAAGGACCTGCTACCTCCTCCCTGCCCCCAATTTCCACAGCCTTTTAACTAATGTTCGGGAAACTCTCTGGTAAATTTAGGAAGCCAGCAAATACATTTGAAACACCTTTGCTGTGGTTAGCTTGCAGTTTATGAACTCCAGCTGCACTCACAGGAAGTGGAGAATAAGCTCCCTTTACCGTCATTTCCTCTTGTTCAACACAAAGAAGCTTTTATCTGCACACAACTGTGGTATTTCTGGATAATGCATGGGTATGAACAACCACAATAATGCTTTGCTCAGCATTACTGCCATGGAAATAAATGGGTTTACTCACCAACTGGAGATGAGAAAATATTTCAACTTTTCTTTTTTTCCAACAGCGAAGGCTTCTTTCCCCAAGGCGGAAAACGTTGGTCTAGCTGAAGGGAGCTGCAAGCTCTCTCCAACCTACGGAGTTCTATATCCTTATCACTCTGTAGCCCTGGGCATCTGGGGGTTTCTGCAGAGCCCAGGCAGGGTCTGGTGTTGCATCCCCGACTGTCCCTTGGCCAGAGTCTATGCACACATCACAGCAGCACAAGACATGCATCATTCTAAAGTAATGTTGAAGCACAGCATGTTCCCAACATCCTCCTCCTTGACGAGCTAGATAATAGTGCAAACTATCATGTCACCGAACACCATACCTTTGAAAGTTAGAGTTTGGGCCAGTGGATCATAGGACAGACACTGCTAAAGGTGAGGTTTCTTGCTCAGCGTCTCAAACTACACAATTATTTCATAGTTTATAAATTCTTTCCATCTTTCTTTAATTGAATACATTTTATATTGTACATCACCAAATAGTATCCCATGGCATTTTTATACAGTCTACACAGAGGTAAGTAGGTTAATCGTGAATAGTTTTAAATGTCTGCTTTTGTGTTCCCTTAATGCCCTCCTTCCAAAGTTTACAAAATGCCTCCAATGTTGCTTCAGTTGCCACAAATGGAACACTCGCCAAGAATATCCAGGTAGATCCAAATCTCCTGTAGAAGAATGCCTAAGGTTTTCCGTGTGAGGACCTCAAGACAGACCTAAGCAACACTTCACCAGGCCCACTACGGACGGCATGGCACCCTCCATGGAGGGAAGAGTGAGGCTACAAGTATGCCAGCCAACCCAGCCAGGAAAGTTCACCTCCCTGACCCCACAAGTCCTTGGTTGTGACATTCATACATCCATATAAAGGGTGCAAAATTGTAATGAAGATCTCGCAAGAACATACGGAAGAGTATCATCATGTACAAAGTCGGTCTACACTCACTTTAGTCAGAGGACCAAGACAGATTGAGGAAATGGCTCAGCTAACAGGGGGAGGAGTCATCATTAGGTGTACTGTAAGCAAGAGCCGCGAATATGCTATCCTGCCAGGATGAGCAGAGACGGCATGGAGAATATTAGTAGAGAGGCTAGGTTTTAGGGCGCCACTGGAAGTCTGAACGAGCCAAGTAGCAATAAGCATGAGACAGGAACACACCCTAAAGTAGAGCAGACCAGCGCAACACAGTAAGGATGTAAGAGCTGGAAGTGAGGAAGAGATGCAAGCAACTGTGGTCG
The DNA here is from genome assembly GCF_040938575.1 of Ambystoma mexicanum. Taxonomy (NCBI): domain Eukaryota; kingdom Metazoa; phylum Chordata; class Amphibia; order Caudata; family Ambystomatidae; genus Ambystoma; species Ambystoma mexicanum. The sequence goes on from NC_090936.1 coordinate 672,358,359, forward strand.
AGCAATTCGGCCAGAGGGAGTTCTGATATGTGGACCCAAACCATGAGAGTAGTGTGGGAGACCAGGTTCAGGCAATATCCAATACATGAACCAGAGTTAAGATTCCCAGACACATGCCTCAAACGAGTGATGAGATTAAACAAAGGCTTGGAGATCAAGGGTAACCAACTGGAGCTAGAGGTTGGCAAACTGAGGTCTTTAGAAGACCTATTGAAAAGCCATGCTGCAGGCTTCAACATGTCCTATTTGTCCCTAGCACATTTTGAGCAATGCCCGGATTAGCTGAATAGAAGGAGTAAAGCTGCACACTAGCCTTCAAGGTCCAGCAAAAAAGCAAATGTGCATAGAATCATCATGGTGGCAAGTTACAAGACCCATAGTAGTTATATTTTATTTATAGCGCGCCCATACGCAAGTGTTTCAAGACACGACGAGGCAAGGGAGGGGTACAAGGGAGGACAAAACAACGATTTTACTAGGCCCAGTGACATTGAGAATACGCAAGTGCAAGGGAGAGAGAAGGGGGGGAAAAGCGCAAGGCACAGGGGAGGAGTGGACACGTGATCAAAACAACAACAGGCAGTGCGGCTAGCAGGTGGCAAGTGCAAGAATCAAGCGCAAACAACGGGTGTCTAATAAGTGTAGATAAGGGACTGTAGGGTTGCAGATACAGACCCAACTGCCAGGGTAGCCAGGAGGCAGTGCGGGTATGCAGCTGGGTGGGTAGGGATATGGGCCCGAAGTCAGAGTGTAGCCAGATGCCCAGTGCAGAAACAGACAGATCAGCAAGGGAGAGGAAGAGAGAAGGCAGAAGCAAAGAGGAAGGTCTTGAGGTGCTGCTGGAACCAAAGATGGTTCTCCTCAAGTTTCAGAGAGGTAGGGAGGCTGTTCCAGAGGCAGGCCCGTGCCGAAGAAAGATCTACCACCAACTTGTTGCTTGGAGAAGAGACTGACCCTGAGGGAGTTGGAGGTGGTGGAGTAAAAAAGCTCAAGTAGGAAGGTATTGCAGACCCAGGCCCAGAAGGCCTTGTGGACAATGCAGAGGGTCTTGAACTTAATCCTTGCAGTCCCTGGGAGCCAATGAGGAGATTTTTTTAGGGCTGGAAAGATACGATCCCTGGGTTTGAGGGCAAGGACAAGTCTCGCAGTCCTGTCCTGGATGAGTTGCAGAGAGGGCGGAGAGTAGTAGCAGGCAGATTTAGAAAGAGGCTGTTGCAGTTGTCCAGCCTAGAGAGAACCAGAGCTGTAGAGACAGTGATCTTCTGGGGGAAGGAGAGGAAAGGAAGGAAGAATACCTCCGAAGAGGTGCAGTTGGTAGTTGGACTTTTTAGAGAGTTCAGAGATGTGTGGAAAAAAGGACATTGTGGAGTTGAAGATGACCCTGAGGTTCTTAGCCTCACAGGTGGGAGCAGGAAGAGGGCCAAGGGAGGCAGGCCAGAGAGTGACGGGGATAAAAAGGTGCAGGAGCGCCGATGAGGAGGATCTCTGTCTTACTGGCATTAAGACATAGGTCATTGGTGGCACACCACTCCTGGATTGCAGACAGTTGGAGATGAGAGAGGGAGAAGAGGTGGCAGAGGGGAGCCTGAAAACGAGCCAGGTGTCATCCACATAGCACTGAATGTTGGAGCAGAGAGCAACTGGCCATTTTGGTTCAAGTCTTGATTTTATCAAAATTTAAGGAAAATCTTCACCTACCCCTATCACTATGGTGGAAGTTACCTATTCTACAAAACTAAAGAAAAACAGCGCTGTCAGAATGCCACAAACACACAGTCCTCTGTCTAAACGTATCCTTTTCTAACTGACCCTACCACTAAATAACAAAAATTGAAACTTGGCCTAGAGAAGTGGTTCTCCTCCCCCCCTGCCCCCTTTCATGGCCTCTGCTGGTTGGTGCGTGACCCCTTTCCCAAAACAAGTCTCTGGAAAATATATCTTGAGCTCCCAGGTTCCGCCACAAAGAACTGAAATCTGACAATTCGGCTCCCACTTGACAAACGTGCTTTTGTAACAACTTTCCTTCCCCGTTGCTTTCTCCACCCTACCAGGGTGAGCCAATAGGTTACTCTGGTCAGTGGTCTTACTCGGACCAAGTGTGTCTGTTTCATAGAACTGCTTACAGTTCTCCTCCCACAGTGTGGGTCTGCAGGTTGTAACCCGGACTAGGCCCAGACCTCTTGGGTTAAAGTTTCTTCGGTTAAAGTTTATTTCTTGAGGAATGAATCTTTCAGCTACACTCATGTGGTTGTTTCTACTTCTTTTGGACTTTCGGTCACCCCTCCTAGGGTATATTCTTTAGGTTCTGCCCTTTGGGGATGTTTGCTTACTCTTTCTTTCTGGAAGCTTCCTCTTGGGCCCGATTATTCCTCCCCCCCACCCCCTTTGGGTTCTTCTGTCAGTTTGTGTATATTTAGGCCCACGGGCCCGTGATTAATCAGTACTGAATCCCTCCAAAACTTTGACCTTGGATCTTCCTCATGTGGCATGGGGAAAACAGACACTTCCTGATCCCGACTCTGGGGGTGGTGGTCTGCGGGAGGATCATGGGGGAGCAAACAGGTTAGGAATTAATTGGTATAAATAGCCTACACCTGAAGGGGACTGGGAGGCTTAAAACCCCCTCACCCCTCAGGGCAGGCATTAGAAGGAAGAGGGAGAGAGAGAAGCAGAACCATGGATGAGGAAGAAGCAACTCGAGCCACGGTTGCAGAAGGGGAGCCTGAGGCAAGAAGAGATGCCGGGACCACAGAATTGCCAGAAGCCATCGCAGGTCCTGAGAGAGTCGTTGCCTGCGACTCTCCCTGCTGCAGAGGTTGTGCAGTGGGAAGCGCGAGGAGAAGGTGCTTGTCCAATAATATTTTGTTGTGCAGAGTTTGCGCAGCAGGAAGAAGCAGCAGCAAGGGATGCGTTCCCTCTTGTGAGGATCGAGGTGGCTGGGTTGCACCAAACCCACTACGGAGCAGAGAAGGCTCCAATCGTCTGTGGCATAAAAAGGATGCTGTCCACCTGACCGCGAGAAGCCATAAGCCCTGCGAAAAACGAGCAGAGCAAACATGAAATACTTACCCAGTGAGTTCACGGATTGTAAGTGACTCCGGGGCGCTGCAACATCGCCCAAATATTCACAGCAGGCTGCTTCACTCGCAAGTGAGTGAAAGCGACAATAGAAGTGATTTTGAATACCAAACTATATGAAACCAACAAAAGTGATGCCTGTTAAACGCAAGTGATTTTATAAATAAAAAGACACATGAGAGTCTGGAAAGCCCAAAAACCCTACAGGAAAGCTGTAATTGTTGCAGAAACTTACACGCAATACCCAGGCCAATAATGTATAACAACCAGCAAAACCATTGTAATAAACAGTTCTCAAGGAAAGAGGAGAATATTGAGAAACATAATGATTATAGAGCTTACTGATTATGTGCTACAAAATACAAATCTGTAAGTGATAACCTACATTGACAAAGTCAAGGTAGAAGAGAAGAGTGACCATCTTGTGAGCAGAATTTGGTTGCTGGCACAGAGGGGAAATAAAAGGTGGCAAATAGGCTGTCATTATGGAGTAGATTATCCAGAGGGGGAGGGGCATAGCTACCAAGAAGTCTTGAAGAGCACTAATGTGGTTTCTTGTTTCCCCCACAATGTGTGTAAAGCTGAAGAAGTATAATGAAATATAATGGGTGTCCCTGCATATTATCCCCACCAAAAATATTGCCGTACATATGGTCGTTTGTCTCGCCATAGGGAATCATTTTTGGGGGGGGGGGGTAATTTGTGGGAGCGGGGGTGTCCCCCGCAGGGTCCATGGCTCAATATCGCTGCAAAAAAATATGGCGATATTCTTGTGGGGATATTAACACATGGAACCGTATAATGAAGTTGTTTACACTAAGTTGGAAGTTACCTCTGCTGTTGTTGAAGATGTAGACGAGTAAACCTATAGGGCAAAAGGCATTGCCCGTAAGAGCCTGGCAGAGGCATTAACCAGGTAGTAATTAATGCTAAAGTGTGCCTCCAACATAAACAACGTATATCGATTTGTGCCTTGTGAAAACTTGAAGAAAAGTGATAATTCTTCCTTTAGTCGACTTTGAAGTAAACCATCCTGACAAAGACATTTTTTGTTACTATAAAGAAGAATCTTGTTCTTACTCCAGGAGATTTTGGGAAAGTTTATTTCATTTTGAATACAAAAGCTGTGACATTATCCTGGCAAAGACATTTGTTGTTGCATATGGAAAGAAAAGTGATGGTTCTCGCTCTTCCCTTCAGACCTTTTTCTCCACCACCTTTTCTTATCTCTTCTTCCATCTCTTAGCAAATTAACACTTGATCCCTGTTGCTACATCTAGCCCTCCTCTACTGGGCTCTCTCCCCTATGGGGTATGCTATCCTCCTGATGCCCCACTTCCAACCTCACCACCTGTTAAGGATTTCAATCAGGCGATACACTCTGCTCTCGGCCTAGAGTACAGCGCAAACTTATTTGATATATGGATTCAATTATTTGAAAGATATACCACTCGTATCACACCCTTTACTTTAAAAATACACTGGGTCACGCTGGACCAGGAATCCGGCTGGTTTGTAAAAGGTGTTATTTATTTATTTATGATCAAAATCACAATATATGTTTTAATAGGTAAACAACAATCACCAGTGGGGTCACAGAACACAGAATAATATATTTAATACACTAGAAATAAGTAATGAGCAAAACAAATGCTGCACAGAAAATAATACTTTTGTGTTGGTTCAGATCAGATGGCACTATGGTTAGAGGTTACCCCTGCAACACCCCTCAACCCCCAATAGGCAATGCAAAGAGATGGAAGGAGAGGGCAGGTATTCAGGAATAGTACAGATCAAACAGTGTCTCACTTCTCCCTTCCCCCCCTTACACAGAAAGAGAAAAACGAAGTGGGTTTTTCAACCGTCAGTATGACTTTTAAAGTGGCTGCGCACAAACTCTAAATGTGTGGAAAAATGCTTAAATTATTCTAAATTCCTACGGGAGCCGCTTTGAACAGTTGAACACAATCACCAGCAATGCTTTAGTCAGCAGAAAACATTTGCAATCAAAGTCCAGGTCGAAAACAAATGAAAGCTATTTCACACGTGTAAAAATATCTCAAAATGGGAATTCGCTGCAAACTTTTCTGTGCGAGATATTGGCGATTACGGGAGAATCGCACGGTTTTGAAATGCGGTTTTGGGTTCTATGCATAGCTATGGATGTTAGGTAAAAGTAGGAGTTGAAATTCTATCACAAAAACTGAGGGAGTTCTAGAGGTTTTAGTAAAGGCCGTTTTTGTGAGATCGATGCAAGAATGGAAAGAGGCTTCAGTTTTAAAATCAGAAAAATATTGACTATGGACTAGAGCATCCAAGCTAAGCCACCACAACAGCACAGATAAGAGTCAGGAGTGATTCGCAACTAAATCCTGGTTCCTCGCTGTCCACATTCGAGCGCTAGGCTGGTCACTCGAACAAAATTAATACATCAAAGTTGACAAGGCTGACTAGGAAAAAGGATGCTTTTATAGATAGACAGAATGAGATTGCACTACGGATTTATACAATGTTACTGATTATGGAAGTAAGGATAGTTGAGAGGTTAGGAGGGGACAAGATCATGCACGGGAATCAACAGTTTCTAGCTTCCTGTTAATACTCACAAGACAAAAAGGATTTAAGATTTTGGACCGTCAGGATTCTGGACCACTGAATCAGATCTATAAGGGAGGGACAGCTGGGCACATCGTACTGGTCAAGGTCAGCAAGGCTCTCTGGTCACAGCATGGCACAGGACTGGATGGGATCTGCCCTTCTTGGTTCTGAGGATATTTCAATTCAGCAGGCAAGCATTAACAGCACGCCCAGCTGTATTATGATGCTTCCCCTAGGCTTTTGGGGTTCTGTTCTAGAATTTGAGGCCTAACGGAGAATGGTTCAGCTATGCATAGGCCTTTGCTTTGCCAAGTTTCTGGAGTCTGGAACAAGGAAGATGTGGATTTCAGCAGCAGGGCGCTCCGCCAGCATCAGGAAAGTGAGTGGATCTGTGTGTTTTTATGTGCCGTCAGCTGTCTCTATTTATGCTCTAAAATGACATCAAAGGAGTGTGTGGGCCCGCTTAGCTAAGCTTGCCCCTTTGAGCTAGGATAGGGGCAACACTTCATCTCCGCCTTGCATTTGGGGTGATTGGATCAAGGCCGGCTGATGTCACATTTTATGATTTGCTTTACAGCCCTCAGGGACCTCCCTTTAGCCACTGGTCTCAAAATCGGATTTTACACTAAACACACATTTCTACATTAGTCACCTTTATATAAATCACACACAAAGATGCCATATTTTGTGTAGCATCTTTTCATCAAAATCTCGCAGCTGTAGGATCTTGTTTTAACTTTCTACAGAATTTTGTTCTTTTCGCTATGCACGCAGTTTCCAAATGTTATGAAACTTTCCACAAATGTACGTTTTTAACATAGGGATAGGCGTGTACATTTTCACAATTCTAACAGTAATACATTTTGCATACAATCACATATCTTGCCATTCCTGTCCAGAACATGTGACAAAGTTCTGCCGCCTCTTCACATGTGCAGCCAGAAATTAAATTAACAACTCTGTCATTTTTATATTTTTCAACATTTTGAATAGCAAGTTAGAAGTCTTTTAAAATGTGTTCTTTGTTCATGTTTAGCAACAGATGGTCGCTTGGCTCTGCCTCGTTTTGTCTCCCTGCAGTCCAAGGCATCCCCCTCATGGCTTGTTCCTTCCAAGAGAGTTTACGACTGCCTTCACACCTCCAGTTTCCTGGGCTGCAACTTTGTCATTGTTCCTTTGCCTTCTGTAGACAAGATTCTGCTCTAACCTGCAATTAACACCTCCCCGTGAGTTTCTGCTGAGAGGAAGGCCCCCCCTTCTGGAAGAAAAACCTGCTTTTCTAGTTTTTTGCAGCTTCAGCCAAGCTGATTAACTTCTAAACCTAGCAAAAGCCACGTTTGTTGCATCACATACAAATACATTTCTTTCTGTGGAATCAAAAACACAACTAAAATCTGTATTCCTTTTTGGCAACAATCCTTTTTCTGTTTGCTTATCCAGCAGGCTTTTGAATTCTAGCTCACTTTTAAAGTTTCATCAGTCTCCTCTGACAGCTGTCATTCAGGCAGCCCCGGATACTGCACCCAGATTTTGGCATAGAGGCTGTCAGTTTTCAGACTTTGTACGTTTCACAATGTTTCAATTGACACATGCATTTTAGCACCAGGCAAGATTGTGAATGTTGAAAGTGTTGTGTTATAGGCATTTTGGAGTTTTTGGCAACAAGGCAAAAGTCATTTGTAGGCACATTTTTGGGTTTCATTTGCAAAGTGCTGCCTCTCTCTCTGCACGTTTGCTGGTTATGGAACCCACTGACACATTTCTGCAGGGTGTGCTCCATTCCACTGCACATGCACCATGGGTGGCAGGTTGTGCATCCCTCTTTTTGTGTGCTGAAGCACACGGTTTTGGTAGGTTTTTGGCGCGCACAAGGGTTTTGCAGCCATTGTTGCGGTTTCTTTCCCCATAACTGGCAGGGTAATGCTGCATAGCACAGCAGAGTGGGTCAATTCATCCCACACACCTTCACTACCACCTCCATCTCATTACGTTCCCTCCTCTGTCACTTCCAGCATCTGATGACATCACCTATTCTTTCCATTTTATTTCATCACCTCCTCCCACACCTTGATTTTCACCATCTCCTCTTGATTTCCATTCACTTCTTGTGATGCTATTGCCTGCTCAAGCAGCCACAGTCCTTAGGTTACCACTGTCTCCGTCATACCCAGACTCACTCCCACCTCCTGCTCTCTATCATAGGTACGACATCCTCAGACACCTCTTCAGCCCTCACTACCACCCACTGGCACCTCCTTGCCTCTAACACCACAACTTCCTTCAACCTCTTAGCTCTCACCACCTTCTACTACTCTCTACTGCTGCTATGTCACCACTAAGCCTTTGCAGTTTCTGCTTCCTCGACCACTCCCCAGTCACAAGTCCTTTTCAAATGCAAGAGTCTTGTTCCTGCAACCCACACTGAGCAACTAGTACTGGGTGCATTTCAACTGTGCTAACTCCTACCCCTGCAATGGATTTTCCACGATCTGCACCTGTAGCTTGCAATTTGGGGAGGATGTTAGAGGTTTCTAAGCGCGGACCCAGGGATCGAACCTGTGGTGATCTGTGTCATCTCGCTTCCAAGACAAGCATGTTGCCCCTGAGCTATCCTCCCGAGAACACAGTTATCCACTGGTGCTGTCTGGGCTGAGTGAAGCGGAAGTCTGCTGGAATTCCAGCTGGTCAATCACAGGCTGGAAACAAACTGGGTAAGCTTTGTAGGCTCTACTTTTCTATGTTCACATTATATGTCCAGGGAGCATGAGAATTTCTTGCCAAAGATAATGCTTTCAAATCTTTGCTTTCTGTGATAAACGCTCCAGGTTTGGGAAGTTGGGGATTGGCGACCAAGTATCCGCAAAGCTGCATAGTTCCCCATGGGCCCTGCAAGCTCTATGAAATCTCTTTGTTGATGTGGTGTGTAAAGTTCCAACTGTATTAAAGCATATGCTACAATTGCAAAGCAAAGGGAGATTATTTCTGTTAGAGGGAAAGCTTCTGTGTTGGAGTTTTAGATCAGACAGAATTTCAGGTGCTCCCAATGGAGGAGGGGGCTGCCTTCATCTCCTGGAAGGGGCTTGGGCAAGGCTAAGGGACTTAGGGCTGTCTTCCCTGATGCGCTGGTCGAGTGGGAGGGGCCACTGTGGCGAGGCTCCGTGGTAAGGCAGTCACATGATTGGGACCAAGGAGAACCAAGGCATCCTCTACCTACCACCCCAAGCCAAATATACAATTTTTTATTATTTTACTGTGGTTGATTTGAATACCACATTTTTACAAGGTTATATCAATGTACAGACCAACAACATTTTAACACAATGCTGGGTTTTACTTTGTATCTGCAGCTATTGCTCTGCATCCAATGGTGCTGTAAAGGCGGTTTCCCTTTGCCTTTGCCAAAAGGTGCTATTGGATCCATTTCCTGGGGGTGGACCAGTGCGAGAGGATCACCTGGGTGGGGTGTTCTCAGGGAGTGGTAGAGAAAGTGGAACGCCGATGGGTGAGACGTGTTTTACCCCTTCTTACAACACAACACCTTTTCCCCAATCGTACCACGTAGGATACTTAGACACTATCCACCAACCTATTTTCCGGCACAAATTTCCACACACCACGAAAGACGACTGACAACCACCAAAGCCGTTTACCAGACGTGTCCGAACACAAGAGTCAGGCAATTAACCAGAATCACACACACAATACAGCACTTCACCTTTTATCCCTGTGGGGAAGGGAGAGCACAAGAGCACAAGATGAGCAAGGCAGATCGCACGACGATCGAGCTAACCCAGCAAGGCAGTTCAAGAGAAGGAGGAAGGTGGCCACAACCGAAAGGGTGACAAGGAGAGATGCAACCTCGCCCTTTCCAACACAGGCCTGCACAACCTCCGTGGAAGGAATCTTAAGAATGCGACCAATAGCCGATTAAATATTAATACGAGAGGGGAAAAACCAGCTACAGAGGAGTCAGACACCACGTGGGTGCTCACTCGGGAAACTCTGGGTGATTACCCTATTCTTGAAACTACCGTTACCAGGCATTCTTGGGAAAGGCACAAGAAAAGGGTCAAAGTGGTCATACGGTGGTCTAGTAAAATACTCTGTACAGTCGAAAGTCTTTGGCCGGCAGATGATTGTAAAGCTAAGGGAAGTGAATCCTGCATTGTAAGAAAGTAGAAGGAATTGTGTGATTGGCAAAAGTTGTCAAGAGTGAACCCGACGGAGGGATGCCGATGAAAATGGGGCAAAGCCTGAGGTCCCAATTAACAGCATGTTGACGAGAGTGAACCCGGCAGAGGGATGTCCACTGTGAATTGTTTAAAAAGACATTGAGAGTCATGAATGTCACAGATGAGATTGTGTTGAGAAGCCGTAGTGAACCTGACGGAGGGAGGCAAACACTCGAGAAGGGTCTGAGCACAGAAGTGGGGGATCCAGAGGTGAAAAACCATCATCCAATGACACGGGAACCACAGCCAATGAGATCTCTGAATACAAGCCAGAGTGAGCCCGACAGAGGGAGGCTGAGATTCAAGAGGGGTCTGAGCCTGGAAAAGAGGGGGGGCCCAGGGGTGAAGAATTACCACCCCAAGTGCAGTCAGAAAGGAACTTTTGTTTAATATTTTGAGCTGATCAGGCCCTCAGTAGCAAGACCAAAAGGTCTGGATGTTGCTCAACACTGTGGATCTGAGCCCAGAAGGGTGGGATCCAGGGGTGAAGGTCATTCCCCACCTCTCAAGTGGAAAATCACTTTTTGTTTATTATTTTGGATACATTAGGTCCGCTGAGGCAAGAGACTTTTTTGTAGGAAAGAGTCTTAACCACTGAAAGCCCTGATAGCTGAAAGGGGACCGTTGTCTCGTGCTGGGAAAACTCAAGCATGTACTGTGCTCCAGAGTCCTGCCTTGTCCCATGCTCAAAACGTGGGGGAGGGGAGACCTCGACTACCGCACCCTGACTTATTTGTTAATACTTCTTGCTTTCTTGTGAACGTTATCCTACACTCTTTTTGTACTTCGCGTTAAGGATCGGCAATAGGCAATAGGTTTTTCTTAGGATAGGCCCTTTTATTTAACAAGTTGTCACTAGGACTGCCTTATTATTTGATGCTCATAGCTTTCTCCCATTTTAGATTTAGGTTTAGATTATGCGTTTTTCCAACCTTTCTTTACAGTTTATTAAACACCCTTGAACTGTGATCACTTGTGTCTGTCTTTACTGTTGCCACCATGAGTTCCTGACACATGCCACATGGTCCGGCAGAGTCAGGCTCTCGTCCTAACCCTAACTGCACACACCTGACATTTATTAACACTCGGTATCAAGTTAAAAAGGCGGCAGGCACAAACACATACTGCTCCGTTTTGCAACGTGCTCCTTGACTCACTCAGAGAAGCTGGAAGTGAGCTGAGGAGAATGGACCTATGGAACTCAAGATGGCATAACGCTGACATGCTGATTGAACAAGCAGAACCCAGCATGGTGAGGGAGCTGTGTCTCCAAGGAGCCAAATGAATTGATAGTAGCAAGCCTGGGGGGGGACAGGGGGGGGTTGAGAAATCGGCTCAACCCTTCTAGTACTATGCTGGAAAACTGCTTCTTCCCCTGGGCTAACAATGGAGCCACCCAGGAGTGTCCAAGAGGCAGGTAGGAGAGACCCTGGCCTCGATGAAACAGACTCTGAAGGATGCACGAATCGTGTTACAACTGGTGAGTTCAAAACCCAGAGAAAGGAACCCGGTTTGGAATGAGTGCGAGTCTGATACTAAATTGTCAGACACTTCGTGAACGCCTAGGGGACGACTTCAGGCCAAACAGAAGGACCCAAAACTGATAGTGTTCCGGTGCCTCCACCCCATAGGGATGTGAAAACAGGCATCCTGCAGATCCAACGACGCCAGGAACTCGCCCGGCTGCACAGACCGGATGACATCTTGAAGGGTGAGCATCTTGAACTTCAGGCGTTGCAGAGTCTTGCTCAACACCCAAAGATCCAGAATAGGCCTCCACTTGCCGTTGGGCTTCTTCAAAACGAAGTACCGGGAGTAAACTCCCCAGGCCCCGCTCCGCAACTGAAACTGGTTCTATCGCCCCTTTCGCTAGCATGAGAACCACCTCCTGCCGCGGGATTGGAAGATGTGGCTGCAGTACATACACCAACGGAATAGGGACCGGAGGACGCCGGAACTCCGAGTGACCAAGACACACTGTGTCTAGCACCCAGCAATCTGATATTTTTCTCCACTCGTCGACATGGATGGCGACCCGGGCCCCCAGCAGACTGTCCATGTGGCAGTCATTGTTGAGGTTTAGTTTGCCTCCCTTCGATGCAGAGGACTGCAAACTCTTCTTTCGCTGACCCTGGAAGTTCTGACCTTTCTGCGCCAACTGGACAGACCGCCGATACCCTTGAGAGGAGTAGCTGGAGCGCCCAGAACAACGATCCCTGGTGGAAGCAAACTGGGCATTTCCCCGAGGCTTCACGGAAAGCCCAAAAGGAGCGAAAAGAGCGTCCATTCTGCAAGGAACTCAAAGATTTAGCGGTTTCCATATCCTCCTACATCCCTTTTAGGGATTTATCGATTTTCTCCCCGAACAAGTGTTCGCCCTAACAGGGCAGGTCAATGACCTTATATTGTACCTCCGGCTGGAAGTCGGTGCACTTCAACTAGGCCTGTCGCCGAAGCACAACCCCTTTGTTAATCTGTTTAAAACCTGACTCCGACAGGTCCAAGCAATATTTATGCTGTGGTTGGAGGCCTCCACTCCCTCACGCACCAACAGCATTGCTCCTTTCGGTGTTGCTCTGGCAGATGTTCAAGAATTGGGGCCAGCCTATGCAACATTTCACAATCATATCTGTCCATGTTCGCCAAGAAATTTCAGCCTTTACCGTCGTAGCCTTGACCGTCAAGACCTTCTTCCCAAAAGCATCCTGCTTCCTGGCCTCACTGTCCGAAGGCGTAAGACATTTATGTTGGCTTCTTGCCTTCTGGCTGGCAGCCACCGACACCACAGACTCGGGCATGGGCTACGACACCAAGAATTTAGGGGTAGACTCCGGAGCCTTGAATTTAATTTTCAAGATGTCCTTTCACAGCCGGCTCTAAAAACGGATGGCACATCGTGAGCAGGCCCTCCTGCCACACGTGGTTGAGAATCGGCACAGAGAAGACAGCCTTCCTCCGCTTGCCTATATGGTCGAAGGGGAAGCAGTCCTTATGTTCCTCTTCAGGCACCAGTCCAAACTCCAGATATGCTTTCGACATCATGGCGTTGAATGCCCCAATATCATCCAGAGGTGAGGGTTGCGCCGGGCTACGGGGCTGCTCACCTCCGTGTCCCACGAGTCATCTCTCATCAGCGATGACGATACAGTACAAAGGGTGTCCCATGGAACACTCGGGGTCCGATTCAGGTAGCTCGCCTTCTTCAGGATGAGACCGTGGATGAACCAACCTCACCAGCAACAGCAATGGCAACCGTGCCGGAGGAGACTTCCTAAGAGCCTCACCAGGCAACACCTCGACCACACGCACTGCCTGACTCGGAGGAGGAAGAGGAGGAGGAGGCAACCTCGCATCCACCTGTCCGAACAAAGATTGAAGCGTAGACAGCACTTGCAACGACAGCAGAGACTGCGGGTTAACCAGCGAGAAAATCGGAGGCGCAGCCCGCATTCCACTCGACGTCGAAGGCCTCACACTCTGCAGACAGGTCAAACACCGGCTCCTGTTCCTCCTCCACTTCGGAAGAGACAGAAAATGTAGTTGGATCATGCTGCAAAATGTTCTCAGGAAGGGTAGACTCAAAGGCGGCGGACTGCCATGCTCCAACCATCGACAACAGCCTTTCCGATTCCATCTGCGTGGACGATAACATCATCGGCCCACTCAGTCAGTGTCGCGGACGGCACCGTTGACCCAACCGTTGACAAAGGACCGTAGACTGCAGCACTACCATCGAGGACAGAGCAACCGTCAACGACCTAGTCGTCGAAACCACATCCCCTGGTTTCGATTTCACCAGAGACCCAGATTTTTTGGAAGAACTGGACTGGTGCTTCGAAGACTCCCGGCTGGACGAAGACCTGTGGTGGTCCCTGGATGACGAGTGCTTCAACAGACTCCTTTGGCTTTGCCAGGGCTTTCTCCGACACTGCAGACTTCTCGGGCCTACCAACAGACCCCTTGGATTGAACCATGCTTGGACAACGAAGAGCTACTCGCTCCCTTCGACTGCTGCGGCCTCGACAAAGACTTACTGCCTTTCCCCACCTCCAACATAGGCAATGAGGCTGATGCTTCATCGCCGGGAGGTTCATCAGACACCGCTCAGCGATGTTCTGCAGACTTCTCCGCTCTTCCCGAAGATTGGCTCCCCCGGGCCGAACCCACCTCAGAAGCTGGGTACGTGCCCTCATTAAGCCAACATATGAGCCATCGATTACGGTCCTTCAAGGTCTTCTGCGAAAAACCCTGACATATCTTGCAGGTATCCGCCTAGTGATGGGGGTAGAGACAGTAAAGATAGTCCATATGACCATCCCCTTCGTACACCTTCAAGCCGCAGGTAGCACAAGAACGAAAAAGAGACTTCTTCTGGGCTACAGACGATATCCTAGCCCACGATTACCAAACGCATGTGCAAAAACACGAAGTGATCCCAACAGTTTGGAGATGGTTAAAATCTGAAGGGAATCCGCGGGGGCGGGGCCATTTATACCAGACGTTCTATTGGTGGGGCCTAAAGCACCCAAAAAGGACGTCGATAGGACACCAAAGTGTTGAAGCTTTCCATAGGAAAACGCCAAGTTAAAGTTACCGAGGTTTCCCAGCCTGACGACGGGGAAATATTCACAGAATCCATGAAAGATCCAATGCTGGAGAAAGTGTATATTGAACCATTGTGAATTGAAGGTGAACATTGTTCTGTGGTGAAAGAAAAGGTAACATTGGAACATTGAAACATGTTCGAGTCCGGCAGAGGAAGACTTGTGTAGGACAATGAGCCTAGGATTGTTTCAGAACTGAACTGTACAGTGAAACAAAACCAAGAGAGCTTAAAGGATTCGTTGAACGGTGCAGGTGTCTCAGTAAGCTGTCACTTGCCGGTCACCGATCCATCTGACCTCTCTAAACCCCTGTGCTAGTAAACGTGGGAAAGTGAACTGCTATACAAGGCATTCTGACACTTTTAAACAGTCTACGTCTTTACTTCCCCTGTACACATTTGTTGTCAGAGAAAAAGGGCTAGGTTAGGTTTCTTTAATATAGGCATTTATAATTTGACTTGGACTGACGAGGACTGCATTTCTTTTGTTTCATGGTCACAACTACTCCCATGGTAGATTTAGGATTAGCTACAAATTACTCCAAACCTGCTGATTTTCTAAATAAAGGTTTCTGAAACTTGCATCTGTTGTCTTGTATATCTACTGTTGATACCATGCCCATCTCACAGCATCAATACCACATTTAAAATGGAGAGCTTTTCTTCAGGAAATCTTGGCAAAGAAAAAGGTACACTTTTTGTACCAAGTGCACCTTTCACCCTTGGACTGATTATCTGGTTGAGCTGTTCAACAGATGTGAGGAATCGGGGGGTGTCCTCACTTCTTTTCCCAATATATCCTCCTCCCAGGTGGCCAGAGTAGACTATCGCTATCTGATTCTGACCCTGGGGGGGATATGCGAGGGAGGAACACCTGGATGGAGGAGACTTGGAGAGTGTGGATGACGCATTTCCCTTTTATGAGTCAGATATCCCCCAGGCGTTTGTAGGGTATTGTCAGTCTTTTCCCTATTTTTCCTGTAAACCATCTCCCAGTACACATAAGTCAGGTACTGGAATGAGGTAGACACAAACCAGAGCCATACATCCTCTCACCATTGACTCATACAAAGACAGACACCACTCTGATACTGGGACGAGGAAGATGAATGCGTGTACCAAGACCGGTATGCAATGAATGAACATTGCCTGCACCGGATGCCAAGGTGGTTTAAATGGTCCGCTCAGGTGGGGCCAATGGAATTGCCTGTGGAAAGCTTGCTGGAAAAGCTGGAGGTGAAGACAGGGAGATGCGTGCCCAAAGCACCTACAAGCTGCAGATTCGCTGCAGCATAAGTGGATTATGGCTGGAGCATTCGAGAGGTCTCTGGTAGCAGAGCTGGTCTGCACCCCTCCTGGAGTCAGAGACTCCTCTGTACAACCGGACCAGCAGAAAT
This sequence comes from Ambystoma mexicanum, assembly GCF_040938575.1. NCBI lineage: Eukaryota > Metazoa > Chordata > Amphibia > Caudata > Ambystomatidae > Ambystoma > Ambystoma mexicanum. Next base: position 672,374,267 of record NC_090936.1, read on the forward strand.
CCTGGAGGAGAGGCGCACCGAGCCGGGAGCAGCGACAGCCACAGCGAGCCTGCCGCAGTGGAGAACACCACCTAGAGACAGCATACCCAGTGAGTCAGAGAAGCCAGAGTTACGCTGAGGTGGAAACCACGTGATTGCAGCAGGCCGGATCGCGCGTGAATATGAATGCCGTCAAGCTTGAACCAAATGCTGAGAAAACCGAAGGAAAGGTTTATGTGAATACTGAACTGTAAACAAGATGAAAATGGCAAGGCCAAGAGAGGGCCACAGAATCTAATATTTGAACTTGTGAGGACACCTGTGAACTGGGGTACAAGTTCCCAGCATGAGGGTAAACTGGGAATTTGAGGTTGGTTTATACAATGTGAATGAGTTGACCGAAAGAAAGCAAGTGTAGTTGAATACCAATTCGGTTGAAAGTAGTTTGGTGCACTTCCCTGATAAAAAAAGCAACTATGAAACCTGAGAGAACAAGTATTGGTAATAGCCAGAACAATAGAAGGAACTGTGTAACTTTGAAAAAAGAAGCAGTGGCAAAAGCTTTCAGAATATTTGATGAAATTGCAACAAATGTGCTCCGACAACTGCGCCTAGACCGAGTACACCCACCTAAGGAAAAGCTTGTTATTGAATACAAAGGGAAACTTGTGTGATCGGAAATTAAGGAACTGAATAAAATTGGTTAAAGGGAACCAAGCCAGAAGAGCTGGGTAGTATCCCAGGGAATTGTGTTGTTTTAGAACATTGAAAGACTTGAAAGCTTGGGGAAGGGAACCCCTAGTTTGGTAAATGGAACTATTTGAATCTTGGGGAAGGGACACCCCTTATCCAACTGAGCGCTGGAGGAGGTTCTGAACTTTTATTTTGAACACTTCTCAGTTTGATGCGGACATCCCTAAACACTGTGTACAATTAGATGTGAGGGCAAGTATAGGTTTGGGTTTATAGCCCAAACTTTATTTAGTTGTCTGTGTCTGCTTCATGATGCCTTTACACAGAACACTAAACCATCTCCTGAAGAAAGTTATTGACATAAAGGGATGGAATTTAGATAGCTGCTGTGGGTCCCGATTACCAGGAAGAGTCTTCTACTGGGATTTCTCCATTTGAACTCTTACAGAGCGCATTGCTAACAGCCTGGAAAATGGCTGCTTCAACGTGGAGCTCCATGCTCGGGGGCCTGCTTTTTTCTTTGGAGATATGCAGTAATTTATTTAACAGATTCAACCACATTGATGAGCAGCACACGTAACATGGATCCACTTAAAGCCATGAACAGAAGAATTGAGGAATGCAGCACTGAATGCAACAAGTGTGGCCTGAGGCATTACTGAGACAATACAAAAAAGAAATCGGGCTGGCGCAGCATATTGGACACTGGAATTTGAAAAAAAATGTCAACTGAATACCATGCACATTTACACCCATCTGCTCTGCAAAAGATATTTGACTACTTCTGTACACGAGACACTGATGGATATGTTTGGGGAGGAAGCAGACCTAACCGGGAGCACTTTTGCAATGAGGACATGCTCCAGATTACTTCCTCGTCTGAGTGAGCAAAACCGATGCAGGGATGAATCGTCTGCATTCTATCAGAAGGAGTTTTAATGCATAGACCACAGCATTTCCTCTTGGGAACCCTTACATTTGGCGGGCCATGTTGGAGCGGTCTGCTGATGAGGAATTGGTACACTGGTGGGCTCTATTGACTTACTTCGTTACACACAATACTGCAGAACAGGACAGGAATGACAATGCCGAAAGTCTGATCTCTCATGTCAGAGTAATAAGTACATACAAAACTGCATATGCCAGGTCTACTTTTACCTTGGTTAAACTTAAAGAAGGGCAAACCTCCTGCTATAACATGGCAACAGAAGAACAAGTTACTTTCTTACCTGGTAACGTTCTTTCGATGGGATGGTCCGACGACGTATTCCATATCTATGACAGTAATCACCACAGCTGTGCTGCTTCGGAAACTTTTTCGGCGTCTGCGTCCTGCGTCGATGACGTCGATGCGCCGCCGTCGAGGACCTCCTCCGACGTCCGACGTCATCCGATGTGATAAGTAGGACGCACGACGCCAGTAGCCTCAGTTGTAGTTTTTTCCCCCAGAACGTGTGACATTAGTCAACTGCCAGTCCGACACAAAGCCTTGCGGAACGTAAGCTGCAAACGCAACAGAAATTCTGCAGCGGGGAAGGCAGGGCGGGAGCGATATGGAATACGTCGTCGGACCATCCCATCGAAAGAACGTTACCAGGTAAGAAAGTAACTTGTTCTTCGAGGGGATTGGGTCCTCCGACGTATTCCATATCTATGACAGACTCCCAAAGCAGTACCAAATCAAGGAGGAGGGAAAGAATTTAGAAACAAATATAGAATAGCCAATCAAATAGCAGAGCAAAGGACCGCCTTGCCAAAGGCCAGATCCTGCCCTCTGATGGAATCGAGGGAATAATGCCGCACAAAGGTATGTACTGAAGCCCAGGTGGCCGCATCACAGATGTTGCGAATAGGAACACCCCTCTGCAAGGCAGTAGATGCAGCCAAGCCCCTGGTAGAATGGGCCCGCAAGCCAGCCGGTGGGTCCTTGCCCGCCAAGCGGTAACACTCCGAGATGGCCAAAATAATCCAGCGGGACAAAGTCTGTTTCGTCACAGCTTGCCCCAAGCGCTTACCAGCGTAACCAATAAAGAGTTGATCGTCCACTCTGACCCGGGACATGCGAGAAACATAAAAGCTCAAAGCTCTCCTAGGATCAAGCCTATGGAGCCTCTCCTCTTCCTTACCAGGATGCGGAGGAGGATAGAATGCCGGAAGAACAATCTTCTGGGCCAAATGAAATTCCGTCACTACCTTTGGAAGAAAAGAAGGACGAACTCGAAGGACAACCCTGTCCTTGTGAAATACAGTGAAGGGTGGCTTAACAGAAAGTGCCTGTAACTCACTCACTCTGCGAGCGGAAGTAACCGCAACTAAAAACACAGTTTTCAAAGTCAACAGCCTCAAAGGGCAAGAATGTAAAGGCTCAAACGGAGCACCCATAAGAAACCTAAGAACAAGGTTCAAATCCCAACCGGGCACCAGGAAAGGCGACGGAGGGAACACATTAATGAGCCCTTTCAGAAACTGCGAAATTAAAGGGATTTTAAAGAAAGAACATTCTTCAGATGAGCGCTTAAAGATAGACAGCGCCGCCAGGTAACCTTTAATGGTACCCACTTGCAAGCCCCTGTGGGCCAAAGAAAGCAAAAAGGACAGAACCATGGGGATGTCACATGCAAAAGGATCCACATTCTGAACCCTGCACCAGTCGCAGAACTTACGCCAACGGCAACGGTACAGAGACTTAGTTGCGGGCCTTCGGGCCGAAAGCAACACCTCCATCACGTCTTCAGGGAGGTCCCAATCCTTATACCTCAACCTTTCAGAAGCCAAGCGTGAAGGTTGAGGGATCCGACCTCTGGATGGAGAACCTGACCCCCCTCCCGTGAGAGCAGATCGTCTCGGTAGGGAAGACGACGTGGAGGGCAGATGGACAAGTCGAGAAGGTCCGGGTACCACGTCCTCCGAGCCCACGCCGGAGCAATGAGGATCATCCGGGAACCGAACTTCCGTAACCTCCGCAGCACTTGCGGGATGACGGGGACTGGAGGAAACGCGTACAGCAGCGGGAACGACCACTCCACCACGAACGCGTCCCCTAAGGCTCCTCTTGGAGGAAATTCCCGCGAGCAAAACCTTTCGCACTTCCGGTTGACACTGGAGGCAAAGAGATCCACTTGAGGGGTCCCCCAAAGGGCGAAGATCTCCAGGAGAATCTCCTGAGCCAACTCCCACTCGTGAGAGATCGTGCTCTGCCTGCTCAGAGCGTCCGCCGTCACGTTCTCGACTCCGGCCAGATGAACTGCCGAGATCGAAACGTCCTGCTGGATGGCCCAGAACTCGAGCTGCATCGCCTCCCTGCACAGAGGAAGTGACCCTGCCCCCCCCCTTTTTGTTGAGGTAGTGCATGGCCACTGTGTTGTCCGTCAGGATCAGGACATTCTTTCCTCGCACAGTCGGCAGAAAAGCCCTCAGGGCTAGCCTGACGGCCCTCAGCTCCAACAGATTGATATGGAGTCTGGACTCCGACGGAGACCAACGACCGCTGACTGTCAGCCCGTTGGCATGAGCACCCCATCCCGTGAGGGATGCATCCGACACGACCGTCACCTCCGGCCAGGGAAGCCAAAACGGAGCCCCCTTCATCAAGTTGCCATCGACGGCCCACCACAGAAGGTCCCGGGCGACCGAGGGCGGCACCTGAATCGGGTCCGACATCCTGCCGGAGGACTGCGACCATTGCATCTTGAGTGCCCACTGCAAAGATCTCATTCGCAGGCGAGCCTCTGGCACCAGAAGAATGCAGGATGCCATGAGGCCGAGCAACCTCAAGAACTCGAACGCTGGGAGCGTCTGGGCATGCTGAAACTTGCGCACCATCTGCTGAATGTGAAGAGCCCTCACCTGGGGAGGAAAACACTGCCCCAGGGAAGTGTCGAGCACTGCTCCGATGTACTGGAGCCTCTGCGTTGGCGTCAAATGGGACTTCTTTAAATTGAGGGAGAAGCCCAGCCTGTGAAGGGAGTGGCAGGCGACGGACAGATGATCCAGGACCTGCTCGGGAGAGCTCCCCCTGATCAACCAATCGTCCAGGTAGGGGTAGACGTGAATCCCCCCTTGCCTGAGATGCGCTGCCACCACCACCATGAGCTTGGTGAAAACCCTCGGGGCGGAGGTCAAACCGAACGGCAGGACCCGAAACTGAAAGTGCGAGTCGCCAACCGCGAACCTCAGGTACTTCTTGTGCTTGGGATGGATCGGCACATGGAAGTAAGCGTCCTTGAGGTCGAGTGACACCAACCAGTCCTGAAGCTGAAGGGCCTGGAGGACTTGAGAGAGAGTAACCATCTTGAACTTGTCCTTCCCGAGGAGTTTGTTCAAACCGCGCAAGTCCATGATGGGTCTCAATCCCCCGTCTTTCTTGGAAATCAAAAAATAAGGGGAATACCATCCCTTGTTCCTCTCCGCTACAGGCACCAGTTCTATGGCGCCTTTCTCCAGCAGGGCTTGAATTTCCTGCGCAAGGAGCGGATCCGGACACTTCAAAGAGAGGTTCCCCGGTGGATTGTCGCGAGGCCTGTGCCGAAAGGGAAGACAGTAGCCGTGGGTTATGATCTCCAGAACCCACACATCCGAAGTAATGGCACGCCACTCTACAAGATGCTGCGCCAGCCTTCCCCCAACCGGCGAACCATGGGACATGACCTCATGACTGAGTAGGAGCGGCTGCGGCGTTACCTGAGGGCAAAGAGGCAACTGCCCGAGCGGCCTTGGCACCACGGGTACCTTGTCCACCTCTGGTACCCCTGCGTTGGCCCCTTTGACTGCCAGCTCCTCTCGCTCTACCAAAGGACGAGTAATAGCGAAAGGAGCCACCCCTCCACTGCTGTCCCCTAGGACGAAAAGGCGGAGGTTGGCGAACTGCAGCGCCCAACGACTTCGCTGCAGCTTTTGAGGTCTGCAACCTCTCAAGGCTCTCGTCAGCCTTGCTGCCAAAAAGATGTTCACCATCAAAGGGCATGTTGAGGAGCCGGGACTGCACATCAGGAGCAAACCCCGACTTCCGCAACCACGCAAACCTGCGTATCACGGTGCTCGCCGCCATGGACCTACTGACGCATTCAGCTAAGTCCAAACCCGACTGAACGGACTCACACATGGCATCCTTACCATCCTGGACCAAAGCAAGGAAACCATCCCGTTCGTCCCCTTCGGGAATATGTCCAGCCGCTAACGCAACACAGTTCCACAGAGTGTGCGTGAATGCAGCGACTGCCTCAAATCGTCAAATTGACTATGGCCCGAGACAATGTCATCCGGCACCTGATCAGGAACCAGGCCAACCGAATCCTCATCCGCCTCCGAAATATAATCCAAGTGGTGGAAAGGCACCTGAGAGTGCCTGCTCTTAGCCAGAGCCTTCCTAGGGGGTACACCCGAGACACGGGGCACCTCCGACACGAAAGGCGTCGATGGCGTCGAGCGAATCGGCGCCGCCGTCGAGAAAACCGGCAACGGCGCCGAGAGGATCGGCGTCGACGTCGAGGAAATCGGCGTCGACGTCAGATGCAGCGCCTCCAATATCGGCGGCGTCGACACAGCCCTCGAAGCCGGAGCCCCGAGCGTGTCCCTCGACGACCTGAACGTCGACGGCTTCGACGACTTCCTCGGAGCCGGAGCTTCGAGAAAGCCTGTCGACGCCCTCGACGCCTCAGACGTCGATGTCTTCCTCGAAGACATCACAGGTGCACACGGTCTCGATCGCGTCGAGGACCGGGACCTGGAACGGGTACGGCGAGAACGAGCCTCCTTGTCCGAACGGGACCACTCCCGTGACTCGTGCCGACCACTCTTGCGAGCGGCGTCTCTCGACCTCACACGGCCGACCCCACTCGGGGGCGCGGACGGTTGAGTACCCTGCGACTCAAGAATCGCCAACATTTTCTTCCCGAAGGAAGCCCATTCCTCCGGCGTCGCACGGCTGGTGGGATAACCGACGTGCCGGGCAGAGTCCTCGGAAGAGGACCTGGAAGGCGACCGGTGACGGCGCTTCCGAGAACGCCTCGAAGAGGCAGAGGAGTGGCGAGACCGACTCCTAGAAGAAGACCGACGAGACTTCCGACGATGACGCGGAGAGTCACCCCTCGAATCATCCGTCGAAAGCCCCGCCGACTTCGACTTCCGGGGCTTGGACACCCGACCTACCGACAATTTCTTCTTACGTTCGCGTAAGGCCTTGGAAGTGAGCGACAGGCAGTCGACACAGTCATCCGTGTCGTGGGCCTCCCCGAGGCACCAGAGGCAGGCGTCGTGCGAGTCAGTCACCGACATCTTGGACCCACACACCCCGCACTTCTTGAAGCCCGGACGCGGGGTAGAAGACGAAGTGGAAGACATCGCAGCGAAGGAATATTCACAAACGACCAGGTTCGAAGAACCAGAAGAACAGAACTCCAAAGAGTCGAGGCTAGAACCGAGAAACACGAAGCAACACGTTCGCGGAAAAAACGGAACTGAGGCTACTGGCGTCGTGCGTCCTACTTATCACATCGGATGACGTCGGACGTCGGAGGAGGTCCTCGACGGCGGCGCATCGACGTCATCGACGCAGGACGCAGACGCCGAAAAAGTTTCCGAAGCAGCACAGCTGTGGTGATTACTGTCATAGATATGGAATACGTCGGAGGACCCAATCCCCTCGAAAGGAAATATCATTGGAAAAACTATTTCACGAGGATGCAGACTAATTAAATGCTACAGGCATTGAACAAAAGCACTTCCCAAGTGCAGCAAATGCGGCAAGCTAAAACAATTGTAACAGGATATAGCCAAGATAAAGGAAGACGTCTCCTTAATCAAACATTCCATCTCTTCGATTGAGTAGCATACATTAGCTATTCAAGGTGAAATGAAAATCTGTACTAAGAACCGAAGACCAATGCCAGAAGCATGTCAAATAAGGAACACTGCATAACCAGTCGGGAGGATCAAATGAAGGGGTTAGAACATGCGCTCTACCCCCTGCTCTAAGAGAAGATCTCCCCTACCGACAATTCAGATCCAATCTGATTCAATGGTTAAAAGAACATGATACCTAACCTCCCTCTACTGACACCTGGGATTGTATGTTTATCTTGTACATCTGCTTTGCTTTATTCATATGTCTATTTTCTGAATATACATCTGCGAGTCTCTGACTACACATGCCTACAGCCTTGTAACCACAGCTGTACCTCCATATTTAAAATATGTAACCTGTAACCTAAGCTGAACAACCCTCTTTTTGCCTTTGCGCCCAATTCCCCCCGGGTCTGGTGCGCTATACAAATAATAAAACAAACCAACATAGAAGTAGGATGAACAGCGTATGCTTCTTCAAAATACCAGAGCAGTTGGAAAGAAAGGATGCCCTTAAATACAAGGAATCATGAATACTGAATATCTTCAGCTCAATTTTAACCCAGCCTTTATGGATTTGGCAATGGCATTTCATGTGGTCGATCGCAAGTCACCATGGTCTTCACTAGATATGCCAATGAATATCGGATCTGTTTTAGCTGCACCACATCAGGATAATTCTTCTGCAGTCCGCTTCCCTTCTTGCCAGTCAGGGTTCATTAGGGTTGCCTAATGACACTGCTTTTATTTAATGTATTCACTAACTCTTTGTACGCCACCTTATGTCAAGTACACGCAGACACCCTGCATTTGGGTAATACACAGATTCCAATATCAGCTTATGCAGGCAATTGTGTGCTGCTGGCTCATACTCTGAGGTGGATTGAACACCTAGTTGACATATACAAAATTACATGACAGAGAGGCATGTCCATCAACAGCAGTAAGTTTGCCATCATTTTCTTTTTCTGCCATAACGGTCAACTGGGACAAGTCCTTTTACAAATGGGAAGAGAGGAAACAACAAGTTAAAAGACTGATTATTTAGGCATCAGTTTCACCCCGACTCTTTCACAATAGAAACACGAAACCAAACAATCGAGTTAGGATGAAATAGACAATTGGGGGTATCTTCAAGTTTGCACAGGTTTTTAAGGTCCATCGTTTAGAAATGATGCTCAAGGTTTACAAGACCAAAGTCTGTACTTTAAGATCAGAAATTAGGGGGTTTTAATGAGAATCGTGGGACCCTACAAATAACCTAAAGGTCTTTCTTTTGAAGACTACTGGCTTTGCCTCCATCTCCCCCATATCATGTTTGTCAGAGAATTCGGCCTTGCATACATGATCGACCAATTCTTCATGTTGCACCAATTTCCTTTTTAAAAACTATAGCCAAACCAAAAGCCAGTGTCACACAGATTATAATCAACGATTTATGGCAAAGGGACTGTAACCTGTACGTACCTCTGCATAAAGATGGGCACCCACCTTTATGCTGAAGCCCCTCAGGTCTGCAAGGTGTTAATCAACAAGAGCCCTTACTCCAGAGCTCAACAACATTATCCTCTGTAAGGAACTCGTGGTGGCAACAGTAAAGACTGACACAAGTGATCACCGTTCAAGGATGATTATTGAACTTTGTAATGGGGGAGATAAACGCCTAATCTAAACCTAAATCTAAGATGGGAGCAAGCTACTATCATCAAATAATGAGTCTTGACAAATAAATGGGGCCTATACTAAAAAAACTATTGCCAATCCTTAAAACTAAAATACAAAATAGTGTGGGATAGTGTTCACCAAACTATAAGTCAGGATGGTATGGCTGGTCTCCCCTTCCCCACGTTTGAAGCACGGGACAAGGTGGGAATCTTGAGCACAGCACACTCCTGGGCCTCTCCAGCACGAGGCTCACAGTTCAGTTTCAAGATAGCAAACCCCCTTCAGAGGCTAAGTCTCTTCCTGCAAAGTCTCTTGCCTTAGAAGGTTTGCTGATTCAAAGTAACAAACAAGTTCTCTCTGTGATCTTGCACCTTGGGCGATTGCTCATCGCCTCTAGGACCTCAGTCCGCCAGGCTCGGGTCATCTTTGTTAACTGGGCCTCCCTCTGTCGGGTTCACTACTGCCTCTCAAATGATTCTTCACTCCTTTTCGTAAAACGGTAAACAAATAAACAAATGTTCTATGGGTGATTGTTCTTCGCCGCTGGGATCTCCCTCTGCCGGGCTCAGATCCTTCTGGCAGCTTAGGCCTTCCTCAGTCAGGTTCACTACGGCCTTTCTTCAACACAGTTCAGGTATTCCCAATACAGTTGATGTATTGCTACATTTCATCAGAAAGCAGGGTTTCTTTCTCTCAGCATCCCTCACATTTGCCAATTATCACAATTCACAACCTTAATGGAAAGCGGGGTTCCCTTAACCTAGCTTTTCTCTGGCAACGGGTAGGAGACTCGATTGTACACAGGATTTGATGTAACCCTTGTAGGACCACTATGACACCTCACGCCACCCTTTCGTAGGGTCTTCTGGTTCTTTCAGTTTCAAGAACAGGTCCCAGACAGAGCCCATCGAATGAGCGCCCACGTGGTGCTGGACCCCTCTGCACCTGAACCTCAACTAGGCTTTCTTTAAAGTTCAAAACACACGCAAAAGTTTGTTCTCTTGCAAATTCCTTGCGTTAAAAATGTTGCTACTTGCTATCAGCTTCCTCCGACTCAAGGATACTACCAGGCTAGCCAGCTTGCCTCTTCGATATCAATGCGGGAGGACCCAGTGTATCGGTCACATCTGCTGTACCACATACCAGCTTTAACTCCTGGTCTTATGATTTCCCTTTCGGAGGCTTTGCAGGTCAGAGTTGAAAAGGGCAAGGGCACTTCACACTTCGTAGTCCTTCCAGGTCTCGATCCCTTTCTCCTCTGTTTAAACTGCTGCTTTGGTGTAGCTGTGTCCTCATGCGTTTGGCCTTGCTAGAAGTGTGCTATCGTGCTCCGCCTTTTATCCCTGTGGGGAAGTTAAAGGGCCATCAGGCGTGCATGGTTATTGTTAATTGCCTGACCCATGTGTTGGGACATGGCAGGTAAATGGCTCTGGTGTTAGTCCATTGTCTGTTATAGTTTAAGAAAGTGTGTCGGAAAAGGGGTTGGGGTAGAGTTTTTAAGTTTCCTACATGGTTAGATGGTAAAAGAGGCATTACAGGGAATGGGGTATTGCATCTCGCCCATCGGTGTCCTACGTCCATGCCCCGAAGACCCCCCCACTTCATCCCACTTCGTCCAGGTGATCCTCCCACACTTGTCCAACCCCAGGAACTGGATCCAATTGCGGTGGCCATTACCTAGCCACCTGGATGACAGATCCCTGGGGAATAGTAAGTGAGACACCGTCTGGTTTCTCACACCTCCCACGCATATCACACATGACTTGAAAAAGGCCCATGTCAGGTCGAAAACACATGTCAGCTTTAAGCGTGCAATTAAATCACCACAAAAAACAAATGACAAGAATTTGCATTTATTGCTTGCTATCTCAAGTAAACTATAGTGCCAACATTTCTACTGACCCAGAGCCTGGGTGATCCTGGTTCTTACCCAAACCTACTCTAAACCTTGCTGAGACGGAAGAGCACAGTCTCCTAAGAACCCCTCATCGGCAGCAGGATCGACTATAAATAGCCTTGATCAGCGCAGTGATCTGTACATTCTAGTGCTCCACCAACTTCCTACTGTATGTACCTTGGTTTGCACATGTAAATAAAGACCTACACAAAATGAATCTATCCAAAAAATGCTAAGATTCTATTTTTAACTCATCACTGACTATGCCAATTATTTTAAAATATAGGACTGATGAGTATGTACAAAATTCATGATGTTTTCTCTAGTCTTCCCTCAGTCCTGTCTTCTCTGTTCAACTCATGCTAAACATCATGTGGCAATTACTAAACTGTTGTTCAACTGTTTGGGTCCGAATTCTGTTATTTCTTCTTGGAAAGGCAAAGGATCCAGGTCAAATGAATACCCCTTTTTCCCAAATGAAAACAAGTCTCTTATCCATTTTATTTTTTTGTCCATTGTATCCGACTGAGCATAAGAATTCCTTTACTTTGTAATCATGATTTCAGTCAATGTCAACCAACCTTGTGTTATCTGATCAATATCACAGGTGTACGTGGTCATTATTATAATATTATTTATGGCACTTAATACCCAAAGGTTTCTAAGCGGACCTGGGATTCAAACCTGCGTTGCTCTGTGTCATCTTGCTTTCAAGGCGAATGAATACGTTGTCACTGAGCTATACTGCCCGTGCCCACGCATTAATGCAATTTACATAGAAAGCATTAGCTAAAAAAACAAAAACCTTTTTACCTTCTTAGAAGTACCATATTTTTAGTTTCGAAAATGTTGAAATTGTTAATTTTGCACTATTTGTTCCTTCTCTTAATGTGTTCAGGTATTATTATTATTAATTTCATATTGACTGATATGGTTGTGCTATTTGTATTGTATTTTTTTAATGGTTGGTCGTGTCTGACTTATGGCGGCAACAGTAAAATAAATTTTTTTGATGCGGACTAACTCTCCTTTAGAAATTCCAACCCGCCCGTAGGATTAGGCAATTGGCAGAAGCACACACGCAAAGTCCTGCACCATTTATAGTCTGCCACTTACGACACTAGTACACACGATTAAAAAAAAAGAAAGCACCACTTGTTTAAAATATCTATTGCAGTGGTCCTCTCAAAACCAACAATTGATAAAAAGAAAGCTTTGTCTGGAATCAAGACCTGAATTGATAAGGAAGATTTTGCAATTCAGTCTCTATGAACCAGCTAACACGATCATTATAGATTTGTACGGGACTATAAAAGAATCATGAAATTAGAAGTCAACTGCTTCCTACAATTCCAAGTGAAGTAAAACCTACTACCACATCTGTTTCTGATCAACTCCACTTTAAATCAGACCAACCCCATGCGGAAGACAACCGAGTACATTCAGATATCAAATACATAATACCAACAAACATCAAGATGATGCTACTACAAAGAAGCCAGCGGATGAAATGCATGAAGGTACACCGAGGGAAAAAACAAAATCCCCAATCAATCCGGGGATCCCAAGTGCAAGCTACCATCAAATGAAAGAGACCCCTGGAAACCTTGCCTTGCTGAACTGATACTCATGTTCTCATCTAACTTTTCCGATTGCCCCTGGTAAATTTATAGGGAGGATAGCTCAGCGGCAACGTGCTCGCCCTGGAAGCAAGACGACATGGAGCAACACAGGTTCGATTCCCGGATCCGCGCTTAGAAACCTCTGGGTATTAAGCGCATTATAAATAACCTATCATATCATATCATATCATACCATGCTGTTCTCAGGTTAGAAAGTTTGCATTTCCCCCTTACTGCACTATAGATTTATCTGATTGAAATGTTAAAAGAGGTGGGTGGAGGCTCAGATTGATCGATTTACCCAGATATGTGCATCATAACTCAACTTAGCAGGGTCATATACAATACGAAACAGTTCCTTATCTTCTTGTACAGTTCTACACTGACGAGCTGCATTTAATTGTGTTGTACACCCCGCACTCTTGTCGGAATAAACCCACGTCACTAAGTCACAAATTTGGTCATTCAAAAAAAAAAAGGAATTAACCAATTACAAAACATTTTGGTGAATGAAAACACCCATTTATTTAAGGAATAAATGTCCCATTTTACACTCCTTTCACGTGACTCCTGGACATTACTTCAAAATAAGATACTGCGCACAATCTGCCTTGCAAATGCACACACCAACACTGCCCTCTTCCCCATTGCATATATTTCTCTTCATACGATTGCACATGAAATACATAATTTAAGTGACAAATTGATGGAATTCGTCCCTTCTCCCCAAAGGGATGCCCACACCCATGAGGCTAGGAAGGTGAGCTTGCTCTGCAACCCCATCCCTAGGGGTCATGGCAAGTGGGACCTCACTGAAAGAGACTCCCCTTTGGGGACATGGACTCAAAAAAATCGCTTAATGAAGAAGATTTGATGTCGATACGCGACGTTTAAGGCAGCCTCCCTAACCCAACTGAAAACGATGCCTCAGATTGAAAGTGAAGTGGAATCCAATTTGGAATGTGTGGATGGTGCCATTGTGTGGATAGACAACAGAGGACAACTAAGACTCTGGATGCCATTGAAGAGATCCACAGACCGGGACTACCACCCTGACATGATTACCATTCCTTGCACTGTTACACAAAGGAACCTCAAACTCCGTGCCAGACTCCCAAGACTCTATGACCCCTTACCCAAATCACTGCCTAGTAATGGTAGGGCCAACCATAGCCGTACCAGCCCCTCTCAACACCCTCTTCAACTTAACAGCAGACTCTTCCGAGAGCCTATCTCCACCCAGAAAGATGCCCTCAAAACTCAGTCACCACTGGCGAAACCAGCACAACCTGGAATTAAGGGTGCACTTATAAACGCGCGCTCCATGGTAGCCCATGCAACTGATTTAGCTGACATACTGTACAACGAAGATTTAGACTTCCTAGCCATTACTGAATCTTGGCTTCACCCAGCAGCTGGACCTGCAATTATGCTAGCCTTACCTGATGATTACACATTACTAAGACTCGACCGTACTACTACCAGAGGTGGAGGTCTTGCTATAATAGCCAAATCTAAACTCACTCTGAATTGCTCTCCATCCACTATCTTAGGATCTTGTGAATCCCTAACCGCCAAATTAACGCTATCAAAGACACAATCTATATCCATCCACCTATATACCGACCTCCAGGCCCCTTAGGGTCCTTTGAGGAAGACCTCACTAACATCATCTCGAACAATCTTAAAAACTCATCCCAAAGCATCCTACTAGGTGACTTTAACCTTGGACTTAATGACCCTACTGATGCCAATGCCACACTAATCAACAATACATTAGAGGAATTAGGCTTTATCCAGAAGATCACAGAGTTTACCCATATTAAAAGGTAGAACTCTTGATTGGCTAGCTGTGCACAATTGTCCTATCCTGGTCTCTTCTATATTACCACAGCCTTGGACTGACCACCACCTGATTACGTTCTCACTAAAGGCACAACCAGCACAAGTTATCAGCATAGCCCGAGCTACCCAGACTAGAAACAAAAGAAATATCACCTCCGACAACCTCATTCCTTTGATCCTACCGACCTTAAATGCTATTCCTGACCACTTGGACCCATCCATCATGGTAGATTTGTATAACAAAGTTATGCTCTCCTCCCTTGACGACATTGCACCTTTAAAGCTGAGAAAGAGCAAACCCCTCAAACATGTTAACACCTCGTTCTCCCCCCATCTTAAACTCCTCAGACAGGAGAAACGACGCTGCGAAAAAGTTTGGAGATCACACCCTACTGAAGGCAACAAGAACAACTTGAACACACTAGCCACCCAGTACAAAAAAGAAATTATTGAGGCCAAACAAATGTCCTATAACTCCCGAATCTCACTTGCCAAATCTAATACCAAGGAGCTCTTTACTATTCTGAAAGAGGTAGAATCCCCTGTACAAACGCCTGACTCCTGCCTCAAAGATAAAAATTGGTGCGCAAGCATTCAAAATGCCTTAGCTAATAAAATCACGTCCTTGCAAACTAAGATAAAAAATAAAAAAGAATCACTTCTCCCAACTATCAAAATGAATATCACCAGTTCAACAACAGAACCTCCGACCCAGCCACCCTCCACTACTCCCATTCCCCAGTTCAACTTCCATAAAGTCACTACCAAAGTGGTTGAAAAGGTTATCCTCACACTCAAACCTTCAAACTGCAAGGGAGACTTGTGTCCTGCACAATTGTTAAAGGATGCGGCGCGTGAACTTGCACCTTTCATCACCAAATTAATAAATGCCTCCTTCACCACCAATACTATCCCCAATAACCTGAAACAAGCGTGGGTCCTCCCCCTCCTTAAAAAACCCAGCCTAGATCCCGCGACTCCTACGAACTACCGACCTATTACTACAGTACCATTCTTACTTAAAATCCTTGACAAAATAGCATATCAACAAATTCAGTATCACCTCGAACACTTTCACCTTCTAGGAGTCCGACAGTCCGGCTTCAGGCCACGGCACAGCACCGAAACTGCTCTCCTGGATCTCAAGACCCAGATAGACGAGCTGAGAGACAATGGAAAGACTGCATTACTGCTACTTCTTGATCTCTCAGCCGCCTTTGACTTAGTTGACCACGAGATTCTCTGTAATAACCTACAATCAGCAGCCCACTTCTCTCGAGAGGCAACCGACTGGATCCAATCCTTTCTCAAAAACCGCACTACGAGAGTATTCTCCCCTTTAGCAGCTGCCGACCCTACAACTATTACCTGTGGCGTACCCCAAGGCTCCTGCGTCTCCCCCGCCTTGTACAACATCTTTACAATGCCCCTTTTCGACGATCTAGATGGTCTCGGTATCACCTACACTAATTATGCGGATGATACCCAGATCCTCATCCCGCTGACGGGGGACTACAACAAGGATTTGGCCTTTGTAAATAGAGTGTACCTCATCATTAAGGCATGGATGGCCACACACGGTCTATGCCTGAATGATGACAAAACAGAACTCCTCATTCTCGGCATCTCCTCTAACCTTACCAAACTAGGCCCAAATTACTCCTCCCTTGTAATCGACAACAACAAGATTACAGTAGCCAAAGAGGTCAAAACTCTTGGCTTCTACCTAGACTCGACACTCACCTTCTCAAAACAAGTAAATGCTATGGCATCCGCCACAGCATATACATGCAAACTTATTAGAGCAGCCAAACCCTTCCTCTCATCGTCCAACTGCATTACACTAGCCAGAGCATTAATATTGTCCAAACTGGATTATTGCAATGCCTTATATGTAGGTTGCAATAAATATATCACCAATAAAATCCAAATCCTCCAAAACAATGCTCCAAGAGCCGCCTTGAGCATCCCGAAAAAAGCACATATCTCGGATACTAGAAGATCTGTCAACTGGCTATCTACCAAAGACAAAATCTTCCTCAAATCTGTGTCCTTGACGCATAAGTGCCTCCACCAGGCAGCCCCTCAATACCTAATAACTAGATTTACCAGACCTATCTCCTCCAGACCATCCAGAAAGGCTAATTCCAACCTCCTCCTTGTGCCCAGATTCAAACGGATGATGTCTGGGGGGAATAGTTTCCCCGTCAAAGCAGCTCAATGTTGGAACTCACTACCCCCATCACTCAGGGATGACCTGCCGTACCTACAATTTAGGTCCATGACTATCCACTGGCTCAAGGAACATGATTTCTAATACGCTACTAGGCTATGCCATCCCACAAATCTCGTACACTAATGCTTACCTTGGCCTATTAGAGGCTACTTGTTTGATTACTTGTATATATTGTATACCTTGTGTGTGTGTTACTTGATTGTCCATAAATGTCAAGGTGCTTCCAGCAATGTAACCTCTGCTGGACCTACCTCTGTTGCTATGTAACTAAGTTTTTACAATCCTCTTGTCACTTTTTGCGCCTTGCTACCCTTTGGGTTAGGTGCGCACTATAAATAAACAAAACAAAAACAATTAGATACGCCATCACCGAATTCGACCATAAACGCCCCGTTCAGAGTGAAATGAATGCGACCACACTGCAGTGGCTGGAGAAGATAACAGAGACGTACAGTCGGTCTCCTTCGAACAGTAGAACCCCCACAGAGGCCTGTGCTCGCATACCCTGCTGTACGCGGAGTTGCAGGCCATCGACATCCCAAACCCAAGAACGCCATACGGAGACGGGCCGAAATGTGCACTGCAGATCAGAGCTGAAACTATACGGCAGCATATGGGCGAGTCCTGCGCTGGGCCAGATACAGGCTCCCCATTCCATTAGACACCCCGTGCCGGGTCACCCGATTAAAACGAGCAGAGACGACCGGGTGAGCGGACTTGTGCAACCCCTAAAAACATGTGTGGGCTCCGTATCACACGGATCACCCTAGGCACCAGACCCGCTCCCATGCCTGCATTACGGGTTGCTGCCCCATACAAATAGTGGCGCCGGAATAGCTCGAGTGCAGAGGGGAGAGACTAGCACTGCTAGATATTGTCGGCCCCCGGAATTAAACGGGTGCTGGATATAGCACCCCACCTAAGACAACCCCCCTCCAAAAGTGTATAAAACATGCGCACTTCAACCCTAGCCCAGACAAGCCACCAGAAGTGTGACGAAGAGGTCACCATACCCAGCAGGAACGCTGGGCACTATCCAGAGTAAACCAGGAGAACGACACACTTGCTCTCAGTTGATGCTGAATGGAAATCAGACACAACTACAATGGCGGAACGGAACAGGGCCACGGCCCTGCCCACTACACAGGCCTGTGAAGTGAGGTGAAAGGTCTCAACGTGGAAGTGAGCTCTGCGGTGCGCGAGTGTGCCTGTGTTATCACCGTACTCCTGGAATCTTCCTAAGGGCATCTGAGATGGACACCGATGGGCCAATCATTGGTGAGGGGCCAGATTTGATTCTAACAGACAACTGTTGACACTGGGGGGATTATAGACCACACTATAGAATGGTGAAAGCATTGACGACGAGACCCTCCCTGAGAAACGGTGTACCTGTGCCTCTCCCTAGGTGGTCTGGGCCCGCTCCCCGAGTGGGTGGAGGGTGCAGCACATAGAGACCGCACAGTCCACATCAAGCACGTGATCATGAAAGCTGCAAAGGAGGGTACAGTTCTCACACACCTCGGCGGACAACTTGGTGTGCAACCTGACTCATTAATAGAGGGTTGGGCCCCCGACACTGGGCCTTGTGCCCTCCTCTATGACAAATCCTTGCGACCATTCCCAGAAGCGGATAAACCTCCATTGGTCCCTCAACGATTGAATACGCCCCTCCCCCTGCCATTGAGATGCAACGAGTGCAGGCCTGTGACCATACATCTATAGATTCTCTGTCATCAGACACACCAAGAAGCCCACATGTGGGCCCTACGTCGTTGATCTCTTTCCCAAACTGAGTGGGTTGGGCCCCTATTTTTGGGGCATGTACCCTCCGCCATATACAATGCAATAGAAATAGGCATGAAACCCAGGTCACGCCAACATCTAGTGGCCCAGTAGAATTGAAAGTCCTCTACTGCACCTGCGGACACACTGTAGAATAGGAAGTCTAAAGACCCTAGAGGATAGCAGACGTGCTCCCTGGCGAGCACCCCTATTGAAGCGCAAATCGCCCGGTGGACAAATATATTGTGCCCACCTCCTGATGCAAAAACAAGGGTCTCCGCTTTACACCATAAATCAATGGGCTCCAACTCTGAACACAGGGCTTGCCTTGGAGTCCATGGAGATAAAACTAAAACTAGTCAAGTTTGCTTACTCCCCGTTCCCTTCTCCACTTGAAACCCCCCCAAAAACATAGGCATGGCCAGCACAGGATCTGAAGCAGCAGCTACAAAAGGAGATGTGGTGGCCTTATTGAATGAGATCAAGAAAATGGGAGCCAATATAGGAGGGAAAATTGATAAGATCACACAGCAAATGGACAAGATGGAAGAGAGACTCGATGGGGTTGAAAATAATCAAACATCTCCAAGTACTCTCGAAACTGAAATGGACCAAAGAATTGTGGAAATAGAACAAAGGGAGGAAAGAGTTCTGTCTAAAAATGGATGACTGAGAATCTTGAAACAAGGCACAATCTCACAATCTACGTTTTTTGGCATTCCGGAGCAGGATGGGGAGTCGGAGAGGGACCTCAAGAGAAAGCTCCACGACATAATGAAACTCCTATTTGAGGATGAGGAGATTGATGAGCCAAAAACAGAGAGAATACATAGAGTGGGAGGACCATCAGGAGGAACAAGATCGGTTCGGGCCCGCTTCCACAACTATCAGGACAGGGCCAGGATCCTCGACAAGGCCAAAAGGAGAAGACTGATCACCCTTGGCGAGGTGCGAGTCACGATTTTTCAAGGCTTTTCCTCCCGGACCCTTACCCTGCGGCGCATGTGCCTCCCACTTACTAAATGGCTGAAGGAACGCAGAATTTGCTGTAGATGGGGCTACCCCTTCCCCCTCTCGTTTGAGAATGAAAACAAAAAGGAACGGCAGAGGTCCGAGAGGGACATTAAGAACTGTATATCAGAACTACTGGACAATCGTGATGGAGGAGTACAAAGAGGCGAGGAACAAAGTGGAAGGCAATGAAGCATTCAAGGACCAAGGCGAAAGCGCGTTAAAGGCTCGAGGAAATTCCGCAGAGGGAATGCCTCGCCAGAGGAGGAAGGCTGATCATACTTGAAACTGTAACGTGGTTCCCAAACGCCACACGCCACTCAACTAGGAAGGGGCCTTAGTTCTCAAAGACAAATATTGCTATTGCAAGATGGCTGCTACCCTGATCCCATTGCCCCATCTTTCTGCATCGCTCATGCCCCCTCAGGGGGCATCTATCCCACAGCCATGGGAATTCAAAGTTTCACGTGGTTTAGACACCAGAGTAAAGACCCTTTGTTGACAAGGATCGGTTGGAACTCTGCCTGCCCCGTGGTCAGCGAACTTGGTATGATTTCACCAACTTGGGCGCCCCTTGACGGGGAGTGTGAGCAGGTCACTGTGGCTGAACATCAGTGGGAAACAGAAGCTTATCATGCAGGGTTATTTTGAGTGTTGGGGAAAGGGAGGAGGTAGAAACTGGGGGCTCAAACGTTATTGTGATTTTCCTACGCAGGGGGCCGTGAGGTAACGGCCTCCGTCAGTGGTCCAGCACCAACCCAGTGAACTCAACTGGGTTTGATCGGATGCCAACAGGGTGTGGGGTGGACTGGGAGGAGGGGGGGGGGCAGGGTGGGAGGGTGTAAGGTTTAGAGCAGAACCCCTGTCATGGGGCAGAATAGTGAAGGTGCTGATGGGCTATTTTGAGCTTGGTTGCCGACCACCGCTTAGGGGTCATTTGATACAACATATGAGGAATGGCGTTTAATTCAGAAACACAGAGGAGACTCTAAACACAAAAGGCCTGAACTCCCCTACCAAGAGATCCCTGGTGTGTAGAGAATTTCGCAGAGCGAGACTTGATGTCCTGTTCCTGCAGGAGACCAAGTTTGCCCGCAGAGAAGAACGAAAGATTCTCAGCCCCAGAATGGGGGCGGAGCATTGGGGGTCAGGCCCTCTGAGAAAGGGGGGGGGGGAGAGTTGGGATACTCATTAGGAAAGGGTTGGACTTCACACCTACTAAAACATGGGGAGATGTAGAGGGGAGAGCATTACTTGTAGTAGGAACCATAAAAAAGTATCCATCACGTTTGCTACAGTCTATTCTTCGAACTCGGGTCAGTCCCGATTCCTTGCCAGGACTATCCCCAAAATTATGTTAGAAGCAAAGGGACATGTCCTCCTTAGGGGGCAGGGGGTGGACTTCAATTTATGGGCTGACCCCAGAATGGACAGGTGGGTGGGTAACCCCAATGGAAAGGAACCAGTTGAAGGGGGTCGTACAGAGGTGATGGATATGATGGGCCTATGCCCGTTACAACAATGCATGGATGTTGCTCCATCCGGGAGAAACAGGGTACACCTTCTATTCTGCCCCCACAATACCTTTACCAGGATAGATTACGTGTTCTTATCCGATTTAATAAAAAATGCAGTGGACAGTTCTGAGATTGTCCCGGTCACCTGGTCCTATCATAACCTAGTCACGGTCGACACACACTGGGACGACCTATCTGAAAAAGGGGGATGATGGAGGTGCAATTAATCTCTTTGGAAATACCCGGTCTTCAAGACAGAGTTGGAACACGAGATTAACAAATATTTTAAGGCCAACGATACAGGAGAGGTCTCCCGATTGACGGTGTGGGAAGCAGGGAAAGCAACGTGGCATGGTATTCTAATCAGAGAGGGTGCAGATATGAAGATGGAAAGAGCCTCGATTGAAGGAAAACTTAGGAAGGAGATTTGTCAATTGGAGAAGGAAGTAAGGGGAACTGAGACTGGGAGGACTGACAAGATTCTACTGGCCAGACGGAAAAGGGAGGAGCGCCGACTCCTCAAAGAGGTGCAAATAGTTCAGAAATTACAACTTTTAAGACAGAAGTTGTTTTATGAAAAAGGGGACAAGGCTGACGCCCTGTTGGCGGCCCGATTGAGGGAACAACGTACAGAACAAAGGGTCGTGGAAATAGAGCAAAGGGTGAACCCCCGAAATGCAATAGGGGAGGACATTCCTGAAGCTTTCGCTGCTTTTTATGAAACATAATATAGATCAGAGGTAGACCCTAGACAATTGAGAACGGAAGACTATCTTGCCTCTATAGAGATGCCAAAACTCTCAGGCGAGGAATCCTTTGCTTTGGACGCTCACGGAGGAGGAAATCAAAAATGCAGTAAAGAGGCTATCTCTTGGGAAAGCCCCGGGGGAGGATAGATACAGCGCTGGGTTTTACAACTCTTCAATGAGATCCTCGATACTGGGAAGGCCCCCGATTCATTTGTTCGAGCCCTTGTCTCTGTGATCTCCAAAGAAGGACGGGATCCCAAACAATGTGGCTCATACCGCCCCATATCCTTACTAAATATAGACGTGAAGATCTACACCAGGGTCCTTGCCACAAGGCTAGAGACATTCATGCCTCGCCTGATAAATGCCGACCAAGTGGGATTTATACTGGGCAGGCAGGGTGCGGACACCATGCGAAAGACTCTACATTTGATCCACGAATCTCAGAAAATGGCCAATGACCCTACCCTCCTGTCAGTTGATGCAGAGAAGGCCTTCGACAGGGTCGAATGGGGCTTTCTGATGGCGGTCCTCCAAAAGGTAGGAGTAGGCCTGAAGTTTAGGAAGGGGATCCAAGTCGTATACACGTCCCCCAAGGCCTAGGTATTTGTGTACGGGGAATACTCCCCGTTTCCCCGTTGGTTTGAACTGGGCGGGGGAACGCGACATGGATGTCCCCTGTCAGCAATACTTTTTGCACTCTCCTTAGAGCCCCTAGCCCAGAGGCTGAAGACGGACCATCAGGTGGAAGGAGGGGAGGGAAGAGTATAAGGTGGCCCTGTATGCAGATGATTTACTCTTACACATCGTACCCCACGACATCCATACCCAGAGCCATCCAATTAATCAAGCAATATGGTACACTCTTTGGCTTTAAAATTAATAGAGCCAAGACTATCTTGTTCCCCCTAAACAATCCCACAGAAGATGATTTGGATAGGTTCTCCCCACTGGGTCTAACGGTGGAAAGGTTCATGCTAAAATACCTAGGGATAATGGTTATGCGGGATATTGACAAACTGTATGATGCCAATACCACCCCCTCCTTCCTGTCTAGATTCCACGCGGATCTAGCCAGATGGAAAAACCTCATGATATCTTGGATGGGAAGGCTCAATGCAATTAAAATGTTATGTCTTCCCAGAATCCTTTACCCGTTCCAGTTGCTCCCAATACGAATACCAAAACATTTCTTTGACAAAGTTATAAAAGCAATGTTGAGGTTCCTTTGGCAGGGGAAGAAGGCAAGGGTATGCTATGAGACTTTAACACTACCCAAAGATAAGGGAGGAGTCAGCCTCCCAGATCTGAGGAAATACTATGAGGCTGTCCAACTACGAATCGCTATTCCTCATCTAAGGAATTGCAAAGAACCCCAATGGATAGCCCTAGACATTAATTACTTAGCCCCTGCAACAGTCTCTGAATGGCTTTGGGTACAGAGGAACAAACTCTTACGGCGTCTGAGGGACCACCCAATTCTGAGGACCATATGGGAAATATGGAGGGAAAAGAGCCAGTTGCAAAAGATCACTTTATGGCCATCCCCCCTGAGCCAGTTATGGTCTCCAGGCATCAGAGAGGCTATCCCCAACTTGGAGAGATTCAAATCCTGGTATGAGGCTGGATTGGAGAGAGTTGGCCAGCTGTGGAAAGACAGCTACTTCATTACAATTGCGGAATTGGAGGAAGCCCTGGGGATAGGCCCCCTATCTGTTTTTCACTTCCTGCAGCTTCAAGGCATCCTATCAAGGGATAAGTGGAAAGATCAACTTATTAGAGATCTCACTCCGTTTGAGAAGCTCTTTTACTCCAGAACAGAAATGAAAGGCCTACAATCTTCTATGTACAGTGAACTGATAGGCGCTGGGAAGGGATCCACCATGCATTTGAAGAATAGGTGGGAGGATGACCTTGGCAAAGAGATTGACTCGGATATGTGGGGGAGGATGTGCAGGGCCGCATCCCATGTTTCTATTGCAAGTCAATATAAGCTGCATGACATCAAATTATTATTTTTTTTTTTAATTTTTATTAGTATTTCAATACAACCAACAATTCAAACAAAACACGCAGTGCAATCCACAATCATTACATTAACATCAATTGGTCTTTGTTCACTGCCCCCCTGTTCCCACCCCCCCTGCGAGCCCAATTGTCCTTCACGTCCAGTATCTGCCGCACATAGCTGGGCGTCATTTTCATCTGATTCCTATGGGTCCAACAATGTCCCAAATAAGCCAGATATCAACGTTTTCCATGCCATCAGGGTACCCACTTCTTCCTCCCAAGACATGCTACTCGCTTCCTGCCACACCACTGTTTCAGCTTCCGCCCATTTCTGTAAGTCTTTCCACCACACCTCCACCCGTGGCTTATGACACTTTTTCCAACCCATGGCTATCCTTCGCTTTGCAAGCACGTACGCCAAATCTTTCAATTTCCCAACATGCTTCAGCTTCCGTGGCCTAGGAAAACCTCCCAACAGACAGGCCCAAGTCGTGTCAACGGCGAGCGTGACCCCTTTCTCTGCTAGCTTTTGCGCCACTTCTCTCCAGAAACACTCGATCACTGGGCACGCCCAAAACATATGCGTCATATCTGCATTCTCCTCATCTCACTTAGGGCACGCCCGTCTCCCTGTATTCCGGAATTTAGATATCCTCCGCGGGGTCATATACGCTCTATGCGTTACATACAGCTGTATTTGCTGCAATCTAGCATTCCTAGATACTTTCTTATGGTATCCCAGGGCCCGCTCCCACATCCCATCTTCCATTTGGGCTCCCACTTCGGTTTCCCAATCCAATCTCAAATGTGTCAATTCTTTCCCAACCTTAGCCATTACCATTTCGTACAATCTAGAAATCTCATGTCCCCCCCTCAGTTGTGTCGTATATCATTCCCACAGTGGCGTCTGGTTCCTCCGCCAGCACCGTCTCAGGCCACGTTATCCGAATCTTCCGCACCAGCCTGTGATACGTAACATATTGGCCCCCATGTAGTCCCACCTCCTCTCCAAGTCCTTCAAACTCCCTGATGGTCCCCTCCTGCCATATATCGCCCAACGTTACCAGTCCCACCGACTCCCAATAGGTTCTGACAATCACCCTCAGTTGCTCATCTCCTCCCGCCAAAGCAACCAGAGGTACCTGCGGGGAACACGGGAGCGGATCCCCCATTATTATACATGCTCGTCGCCACATTTTCCACCCAAGCCTCATCATCCCCGGGTACTCCTTGATTTCTGACTCAGGCAACCAGATAATTTCTTTCAAGTAGAACGGGGCACAGTCATGCCCGAACAGTCTAAATTCCGGGGTCTCTTCGTCAGAGAGCCATTTGGCCACAAACTGTAAGTGACTTGCTATATAATAAGCCTCAAAATTAGGTAGCTTGACTCCCCCTTTTTCGTGAAAGTTCTGCAACTTCCAGAGCGCTATTCTGTTCCGGGTACCATGCCACAGAAAGTCTCTACACACACCATGCAATTGGACAAAAAACCTCTTAGGAATCATATACGGGATATTGCTAAAATAATGTAAGAGTATAGGCAGAACCACCATCTTAAGCATCGCTCCCCGCCCCATCATCGCTAAGGGCAACTTCTCCCAAAACCTCAGACATTTACGGATTTTCTCAACGGCCATCTCAGTATTACGCCTGTGTTCCTCCTCCGCCGTGTGGCACACATCTATCCCAAGGTAGCGAAAAGAGACCAAAGTCCACGGCACCTGCACCACCGGCAACCTTTCCACAGGGATCCCTTTGTAACTGCCCAGCGGTAAAATGCTAGATTTTTAGGGATTCACTGCTATACCGGACAACCTCGCATACCTTTCCATCACCTCCAGAATATACTGAAGGTTTTCCTCCGGGTATCTCAAATATAATAACAAGTCATCTGCGTACAGGGATCTCAGGTGCCGTTCTCCCCCAACCCCAATACCTATCTCATAGTATTGCTGCCTCAGATATAGAGCCAGAGGCTCCAGAGCTAGAATGTACAACATCGGGGACCAGGGGCACCCCTGTCTGGTGCCCCTGCTAAATTGCCATCTCTCTGATATCACTTTTCCTGTACGCACCCTGGCTAATGGCGCACTATACAGCATCTCCGCCCACCTAATGTACCCCGGTCCCATTCCATACTCCCCCAAAGCCGCCAGCAGCCACGCCCATCTGACCGAGTCGAAAGCTTTTACCGCATCCAAAGACACGATTGCCATCTCGCCTTCATTGTCACAGCCCCATTCGATCACCCGATGGAGTCGCCTGTGGTTGTGAGTAATATTCCTGTCCGGGACATAGCCCGTTTGGTCTGGGTGTATCAGTTTGCCAATTTCCTTCCGCAGTCTATTCGCCAGGACAGCCGTTTATATCTTGCTTTCCTGGTTCAGCATCGACAACGGCCTGTACGATCCGCAGCTATGCCCAGGTTTATTAGGTTTAGGGAGTGGTATTATGACCGCCTCTCTCAGCGACTCCGGCAACCGTCCTACCTCAAACGCCTCGTTGAGCATTTCCAACATCGGGGGGAGCACTTCCGCCCCATATGCTTTATAAAATTCACTAGGTAGTCCCATCTGCTCCCGGGGTCTTACTAGTAGGTAGCTGCCTAACAACTTCCTCCAGCTCCTCCAACGTAATCGGAGCATCTAGTTCTTCTCTTTCCTCTGTGCTTATCTTAGGCAATCCAATGTCCTGCAGAGTTTCCAGCATTTCCTCCCGGCTGCCTCCCCCTCTGTCCTCATATAATTCTCTACAGTAATCCGCAAATACCCTGTTGACTCCCTCTTGGGTGTCTGTCACCTCCCCATCCTCTCTGGTTATTGCCCTAATCGGGGGCCTTGGGGTTTCACTTTTATATAGCCACGCCAAGAGACGGCCCGTTTTATCTCCACCCGCATGTTGTCTCTCAACGTACTTTTTGTAATTGAGGTTGCAGAGCCTTTCCCAGTGTTCCGCGGACCATTGCTGTAGCGTAAGCACCAGCTCAGTATCTATGAATTCACTCTTTAGTTCTCTCTCTAATTCGCCTTCCGCTCTTTGTAAATCAACCAGAACCCCATCCTGCAGGCCTTTGGATTTAGCAATGGCCACACCCCGTATCACCACCTTGAAGGCCTCCCACAGTGTCCCAGCCGAGTCAACGCTGCCTGTATTCACCTCGAAATAACTAATGATTTCGTCTCTCATATCCTCCCGAAAGGCCGGATCTTTAAGCGCATCCGCACGGAGGCGCCACGTCGGAATCCGTGCCCTAGGGGTGCAGTATTGCCACCCCATGACCAGGGGCGAGTGATCAGACAGGACCCTCGCCTTATATTCTATATGAGCGATCTCTATCATTACATCCAACGTAGCAAAAACATAATCAAGTAAACTCAAACTCCCAAAGACTATATAGACACCAAACTCCCCTCCAGCCCTCCCTTCCCCAACAACTCCCTCCCCAACTGTTGCCCAGCTCCATCCCTGGATCTCAGGCACCACCACATCTAGCCCTGTCTAGTACGCTCAGAGCTCAGTAGGGTGAAGTCGCCCTAATGGCCACTTAACTATTAATACTAAATGGGGGTGTGAGGACTAGCCCTGGAGGGCTCCCTACTAAAGCAACAGCCACAGTGCAAACAGTGCCTTATCTATACTACTCCAGGCCCGTCTACAACCAGGCAACTCCAGTATCTATAATCCAGTCCCATAGTCTTAAGCCGCACAATCTTACTGTGCTCCCAGCACTCTTTACTCATCTCTTCCGTCTCCTTTTTCCGCCTGGACGTCCGGCT
This sequence comes from Ambystoma mexicanum, assembly GCF_040938575.1. Classification (NCBI taxonomy): domain Eukaryota; kingdom Metazoa; phylum Chordata; class Amphibia; order Caudata; family Ambystomatidae; genus Ambystoma; species Ambystoma mexicanum. The sequence goes on from NC_090936.1 coordinate 672,401,895, forward strand.
CCTGGGGGCAGCCCTGCGCATCAAGCCATCCCATGGCATCTTCCAGAGTGTCAAAAAATAAAGTTTTGTTCTTATGAAAAACCTTCAATTTCGCCGGATAAAGTAGCATGTATTTCTGGCCTGCCTCCCTCAGTCTTCTTTTAACAGCCCCAAAGTTCATTCGACTCCGCTGTACCATCAGGGTATAGTCCGGGTAAGCTGTTATGCTTGCCTCTCCACGCTTGATCGTTCCCACTTTGCGAAAGTGTTCCAGTATCCTTTCCCGGTCCCGATAATTAAGGATCTTGGCGATCACTGGCCTGGGCGGATTGCCTGGCGGCGGCCTCCTCGTCAGAGCCCTATGCGCTCGTTCCACAGCAAATCCCTGAGACAGAACTCCTCCGGTGATCTCCTGTAACAACATGTTTTCGATAAACTCCTTGGGGTTGTGGCCCTCTGTTCCCTCCGGTATGCCCACAATGCGGATGTTGTTCCTTCGGACGCGTCCCTCCGCTCTGCTCTCCAAGTTGCGCACTCTTTGCACTAGGGCATGTAATTCCGATTTGTGTGAGGCGCAGTCCGCTGTGTTCGAGCTCCCTTCTTTCTCCAAGCTCTCTGTGCCCTCCGACAGGGACCTGGCATCCTGTCGGAGTACGTTCACCTCCTTCTGCACTTCACCGACTTTAAGTCCAACACAGTTTTCAATTCAGCCACAACGATTTCGAGCTTGGCCTCCCGGGTAGCTTTCAAATCTGCTTTTAGGTATGCAATTGCAGCCAGAAGCTCTTGATTCGGACCCGCGGCGGCCATGCCACTTGCGGGAGTCTTGTCTTTACTTCTAGCACTTTCCGGGCCCGTCGGTGTCCTGGCAAATTCGTCCAAAATAGGTTGCTTCACTTTTTGTCGTAGCAGCTTATTAGACATGGCGCAGCAGTCATGTGTTGTGGGTCCACCCACCTCTTCCGCTCCGCAATCAGGGGGAGAAGGGCATACGCTCCGCTCCAATGTTCAATGCCCTACCTCGGCATGGGGGGCCACAGCACCTCAAACGTTCCACCAGCCTCCTCCGTGCTACGGCCACTCGGCCTTCGTGCACACCAGTATGCAATGTATCTTTAGTCTCCCCACGTTGGAGTCGCAGACACGCCCATTTACAATTACAGTTTACGGTGCAGAGCAACCATCTTAGCCTCTGCCCTACATGCAGTGGTGACTCACTAATGTTTGCGTGGTTTCAGAAGGGCGGCCCTTTGCTGTTATCCGTGTCTGATGCGACCCCCACACCAGCGTCCCAAGCCTATTCTCCGTGTACTTCAATGGATTGTGCTCTCCCACGTAGATAAATTGGTGCTCCAAGGGGGTATCCTACGACACTTGTCCGGATCACTGGCAAGACCCGCGTGCCGCCGAGGCAATTGTGCCCCCTAAGAGTGCCCCAGTTGTGTTCAGGATTGCCCCGGCACTACTCTGCGTGCCCTCTATTGTCCTGCAACAGCTTAATCACGCCGTTTCATGCTTCCGTATGCCATGCCGGCAACTATGCGCGGTTCTGAACATGGTCCTGGGCCGCTGCCCCGGGTGTTATTACGGCGCAGCACCCAAGAATACACTGCCCGTGTACTGGTGATCCGTGGCCTCCCCGTGTTCCAGGGACCTCCTGTTGCGCGTGTTTGTGCCCTGTGTTTGTTCGTGCCAGTGTGCGGGCTCCCATCCCCTCCGTCTCCGCGGTGGTGTGGGATCTGATCGCGTATCAGGTCTCTCTGATACAGTGTCCAACGGCCCGCTGTGATAACTCCTTTGTCGGCTTTACCCTGCCGGAGTCCTTTCTGCCGCGCGCAACAATGTAACGCTGCTGCGTCGCGTGATACTGAACCGCTCCAAAACACGTGGCTCGAAAGTCAGCCGGAGCCCGAGTGTTCCCTGCCGTGGATACAGTTGCGGTTCCTGAATTAGTTCACCCGCCGTGCTTTCACTGCACCGCGGTCACTGCCCACGCTCAGTCCCTCATCCCAGTGTCCACCGTTGTCTGTGGGCGTCCGCCATTGCTTCTCCTTCGCCGCAGGACCGACCCTTCATCCAGAGGCGCACAACTCTTGTTCTGCCTGGCCGTTTCAGGTCGCATGAAGGTTATAGCAAGCCTCCCACGCTCCGACCGCCACCAGTTTATGTGTGTGCGTTTTCAAAACATCTCCGATAAGCATATGCAGCAGGAGCATCGCAGAGCAGGCAGGCCGGGGCATCTAATCACGCTGCAAGTGTGCAGATCACATCGGGCACATAATCTCTCATCAAGGGCACCGCCATGACCCTCCAGTCCGCTGCAGTCGTTCCTTCACACCGCAGCCAGCCGATTCCTTTGTCCGTGGTTTGGGGCGGCCATCTTGCTTCCTTCGTCCGTCCGGCTCACGATTCTTCCTTCCGTAATTTCATCCGTCGCGGCTCTACCGCTATGCCTGCAAACTTCAGCGGGCATGGCCGCACTATTCATGAATCCGCCCTTGGAGTTTTAGGCATACACAGGCATTTATTAATGCACTTCTGCCACAGGATCAATGCCGGATCGGAGGAGCTCCCTCGGTACACGTCTCTTCACATGGCCCTTTTGACCACGCCCCCCATGACATCAAATTATTACACAGGTAGCAATACTACCCGCACAGGCTCTCTCGGATGTTCCAAACGATCAGCCCGCTATGTTGGTATGAATGTGGTGAAAGTGTGAATTACTGGCACATGTGGTGGAGCTGTCCCCGTATAAAAAGTTTCTGGGATGAAGTCATGGGGTGGATCAGAGACTTTGATGGAATTCAACGGGTGGCAGAACCCCTTCTAACTCTATTTGGGTTTGAGATATGGGAGGATGAATGGAGAAGAGTCACAGGAATCACTGCTCCCCTTTTGTTGGCTGCCCGTGCCACCCTAGTGATGAAGTGGAAAGACTGTACCGAGCAAGGGAGAGTGCGTTCAAGTAGCCACGAATATGTGTGTTATGGAAAAAAAATCACTGCTGCCTTACATGCAAAGTCTGCACAGTGGGAAACCATGTGGGGGGACTTTGTGAATAAATACATGCCCAAGACTCTATGAGGCCTACAGCAAGGAATTTGGTATACCCCTGCTCGCCCGATCATAGAAAACATGAGATGTACGTCTTGTGGGATAAATTAACCCACTCAGCTGTGCTTTACTACATCACTTTGCTGCAGTGCTGCAAGAAACAGCAAAATGGCTGCACTGACTCCTGTGCATGCCAGGATCTCTAAACTGCATTTTTGCAACAACCAGAAAATAGCTGCACCACCCTGCCACACACATTTCAGGTGGGGTGGAACAGAGTACTCACTGCAGGAATGTGCCAGTGTGCTCTGCAACATTTAACATGGAGTGAAGTGAAAGAGGCAGCATTACTTTGCTGAAAACCCGAAATGCCTCTTTAAAATGACACCTCTTTCAACCTTTAAAAGTGCTGCTTGGAGCTAAACTCATCCAGTCCTTATGAACCACTGTGATTTAAAAGGCCCTGCAATGCCCAGGATCATCCATTGTGTCTCAGAGGAACCAGGTCTCATATGAATGACAGCTCCTGTCAAATGTATCTTTGAGAAATCAACCAGGGGCTTGGTTTTCATTTTACACAGGAAACGCATCTATTTTCTTTGCAAAAGTATCTAAATCAGCTGTTCATAGAAAGTGATGCCTGTGTAAATGTATCCATGCTGCAAAACAACTCCAGCACTCAAGAAAACAACTATAGCTGCATAAACTGTGTATTTGCTGGGGATGAAAACCGAATTTAAAGAAATAGTAAAATGTTCTTTTTGTGACTGAAGACAGAAAATCGCCTATGTAAAAGTAAATTGTTGTGTGAAGGCCTGTTTACTTAGTAATGTAAAAGAATTTGTTGCTGGTAAATGTACACCTATAAACTGTTTTGATTCCACAGGTTTAAGTCAAGATGTAAAACTCATAGGCTAAGTTGGCAAGCTAAAAAAATAATAATAATAATAAAAAACAACCTTGCTCTGCCAGTTGCTAGCCTTGAGAAAGTGAAACTTTTGGCACAGGACAGTGCTAATTGTCAGCTTGAAAGTCTTTGAATGCACCAGGACAAAAACTTCACAAGCTCATCAGACATTCGTCTTTGCTCCAGGCTGGGACAATAGCAGGCGAAGACTCTCACCCGTCAAGTGTGAGGGGGAATAACCCTTCAATCAAGAGAGAGACGACTCATCTTGCTTCAAAAGGAAGTGACAATCAACAACAGTTGGGGGAAAAAAGAAAGAAAAAAAAAACGGATCAAGTGACACTGAACTTCTTCTTGGTTTTAAAGGCTATTTTGTAACTGAACTTTAAAGACGTTTAACTTTGCAGCAAGAATTAGGAAAAATATGAAACGTTCGTAGTTCTAAATTTAATTTTATGCTCTTTCTTTGAAAACTCGGTAGAACTCATTACTGCATAAGGAACAGAACTTATAAAAAATGACAAATTACGGGGAAAGTATTGATGTTGCGAAAATAATATTTTGTACATATATCCCTGGGGTAAATGTGCATCTGTGTACAAAATTGGGGAATTTTAGGCCAAATCTTTCATGTTTAAAATTAACAAAATTTGTCAGCAAGGCAAAACCAGGTCCCACATACTTGGGGTTTGGATTGAATATGACACACAACATACGTAACCTATGTATCCGATTTTCTCAGAGGTTGCAACTGCATAAATGTGTGTGTGTGGCAAAATTAGATTTTGGTTCCAGTAGCTAGGGGAGGTTTCTAGACATTGTAAAAATCACCCCATAAACATGACATCCTTTTGCTGTCAATCAACAAAGAGCTAGGAGGAGACTTCTACCTTGCCCAATCCTGTTATTAGAGACAGGAGTAGTAAGCCTTCCCTGGTCATATACTTTAGTGATGACATCTGGCATGATAAATAAGGACCCTTGACAGCACACAGGACACACACCGATTCCGGACTTTCTTCCTGAATTCCCGCGTGGCGTCAATCCGGTGTGGTCCTGATTCAAGATTTTCATTACAAAGCCAAGGCCTATGCATTGCTGACCGCATTTTCAGCTAGGCCTCAAATTCTAAAAAAAAAAGAAAATCCCAAAAACCCAAGGGAAGCCTCCTGATCCAGCCTGGCTTGCTGTCACTCACGGCATGCGGCTGCTATCCTACCCTGATGATCTATAGTATCCAGTAATCAGAAGTGCTACCCGGTATCCAGTCCTTGCCTGCTGATTTTGTCCGGCTGTCCTGTGTTAGACCAGATCCGTGTCGCGACCAGAACCCTTGACGGTCCAAAATCCTAAATTAAAGGGGACTGTAAGTATTAATAGGAATCATAAAACCATAGCATACCTTGCCTTGCCCTATCCCAACCTCTAAACAATCCTTAATAACTTGTAACATTGTCAGAATCCTTATTGCAATCCTGTCCTTGATTTATCTTGCTAAGCGCCATTTCTTTAGTCATTTTTATCTTGTGTAAATCCTAAACTATCAATCCTATTTCGAGTGATCCGACTGGTTCCGCCGGGGCGGGCGCTGGGGATCCGGAGTTGAAGTCATGAATCAACTCTAGAGCTTACTGTGTCCCTCTTTGGTATTCTAGCCAGAATGCTCTGGCATAGAGTAAAACTTAGAATAAAACAGTTCTTGTCCCAATTGAATTTCTTTTCCGTTTTCACTAGCCGATTTTCTAAAAACGCCTCTTATTCTACATTGCATATCTCCCTCAGTTTAATAGCTGGAGACCTCATTTCAATTCTTGATTATACCCAAGACCTATAGCGACACCCCAACCCAAAAACCCCACTCACAATCAGTGAATTTCACCAGTTTCTATTGAAAACCGTCTTTTTAATTTTAGGCGGCAATCAAATTATTTTCAACCTTCCATTCAAATTGTTTATTTTTGCTCAACCTATTGCTTACAACTGCTAGTATCTTTACAATGTTGCTCCCATACATATTTGTACTGATTAAGGGATTTTTACACACTTTGTGTTTTATTCTGCCATTTGCGAGTGTCAGTTTATCATTGTAAGGTTTCAAATCTGTTTTTCTCTCTTGTTTGAGGTGGGAAGGTTGGATTTGAATTTTGTTTATTGTTCCTCCTTCCCCCGATTACCTGCTGCTTCCTTATATCTCTTCAGAATTGATTATTTTTGTGGGTTGAGGAATAATGCAGAGGGAAATTCTAACTTGGGTGCTATCTTTCCAAAAATTGAAAGTGTTCCTATTTCTCTGGCGTTTTCTATTTTGTGTTGCTAAAGAGTGAATTTAAGTGCATTACATACCTTCTTATTTGTTAATGTCACCACATTAGTGATTGCTGCCGCATATTAAAAAGTATAGGTTTGATATGAATTTTAAATAAATATTACCGTTACCAACCAGCCTGATTCCTGGTTCATCGTGACCCGGGGTATTTGAAAAGGGGTGTATTACGCCGGAGCGGCCTTGTAAAATAACGGACCGCACACCAGCATATTAGAACACATCTTGCTTTATTCGTATACACGACGTAACTAACTCTTCCCCATTCTCCTCCCCCACGTCACGAGTCATGTGACCTCTTCACGGGGCCAGTCTCTGACTTAAAGAGACATGGCATTGTGACAACACCCCCGGACGAATGTCCCTACACACACACTTAACATTCTTCAAGTAGTCTAGGAGGCCTCCTGACGCTCCTCTGCGGTCTCCGGGCAGGCTCTGGCATCAAGCGCCCATCAAGTGTGTCGCCTGGTTCCTCGTGCTGTCAATGTGTTGGCTCTGGAGGGATCCATGGGTCATCTCTTGATTCGGGCTCCTCGGGATCTGGCTCGTGGGTCAGCAGTCCTCCTTCTCTTCTAATGGCATACTTAAACTGCAAGCTGTTTCTGGTCACTTCTTTCTCAGCGTTGGCAGCAGTGATCATTGTTACTTTTACAGTCGTGACCTGAAGGGGTGCCAGTGCAAACTGGGAATCCATTTTTTCTGCATGGGTTGTTGGACCCACACTTCATCCCCGATCTGGAACTCCTTCGGGCAAGCTCCTCTGCGTTCATCTGTCACCATTCTTGTTTTCTCCTTTCTCTCAGCGTCTTTCCTTAGAACTTCTGGGTCGGCTGCTGGCTGGTTTCCACGAGTTGCTGACTATCCTTGTGCGGACCCGGTATCTCATCATCAGCTCTGCTGTGGTTCCGTTTGTGGCTTTGTGGGGTGTATTGCAGTAGTCTCTTAGCATTCAGCATAGTGCCTGGTGCAGGTCAATGCCTGGTGCAGGTAGATGCAGCCAAAGATTGGTTGCTGGGCGTACTGGCACAGTGAAACAGGGGGTGGGCACCACCCACCTGTGCTCTGTAAATGATGATCCTAGCCGCTGGCGGGTTGCCGCGCAGCTCCAGGAGGCCTGTGCTTCTACTTGCGCTCTTCTGTGTGTGCTTGTCGAGGGAAGGAAGAGGCTGGGCCCAGGATCAGGTCTGTGTTGTGGAATGCGTCCGCCGGAGGGGGAGTATGTCACAACCCGGGATCAGGCCTGGTGGTAATGAGAGCAGGGCCCGAGTGCCTGCATTGCAGGATTGTCGGAGGAGGATGTCAGCGCGACCCAGGACTCGGGTCCGCTCGCAAGGACGCTCGGCCCAGGATCGGGTGCACTTAGAAGTGCACAGGGACCCAGTGCAGTGGGATCGCTCGCTGTGGAGGAGGATGCTCGTGCGCGAGGACAACAACCTCGTTGCCAGTGGTTAGGCTGGAGCGGAACACATCTTGCTTTATTCGTATACACGACATAAGTAACTCTTCCCCCTATTCTCCTCCCCCCTACGTCACGAGTCACGTGACCTCCTCTTCACGGGCCAGGTCTCTGTCTTAAAGAGACAGAGCATCGTGACAGGGTGTAATATGAGTGGTGTATCAAATATTGAACCTATATATATAACAAAATAATCATTTCGGTTGTGCATTGCATACTAGGCTGAGACCATGGTGTACCGCCTGATTGAAATCCTTAACAGTCTCTAGGGGAGACCTTTATGTTTGGTCCAAATAATATACAAAGAGGGGACCATGCCTAATGTAACTTGTAAAATGCAACTTATATACACTGATCACAATCTGAGGAAGCAAATCAAAATGTACGACAAGAGGGTACACTGCTCTGGGAGGGCAGGGGGTGTGGTGGGAGGTGGAAAACTGATTGAAATGTTCCAAGTATAAATTGATGAGGGGAGTGGGATAGACAAATGTACATCACCATGAAATGTCTAATATTTACACATATTGTTCCTCATAATGTTGTGAAAATTTAAATAAAATGTAAATTAAAAAAATATATACATATTATTACCAACAAGCAAGTGGGTCTATATAATTAAACAGAAATTCCCAATAAACTGGGATGAGGAGACTGAAAGAGGAGGACAATACCGAAGCGAGTTGAGACTGAGACATGTATGCAGGCAGGGGAGGCCCCCTTCCAGCGTAATACCAAGGCGGGGGACGAGGGGGAGGGAGGTCACTGAGCCACAGAGCCAGCAAGTTTGGAATCTGATCTGGGAGCGAGAGCACAGCACCAAACGTGCAGCGTCCACAAAGAGGAAGAAATTGAGGCACAGGCGGTGGTGGCATGACCACGACTACTTAATGGTGGGCAGGGCACCCACCTATGCCGAAACCACTACGCTGCAAGAGTAGCAAATCGTCTGGATACACGCAATGTTACCAGCTCACACAGAAAGAGACAATGTAGAGCGGAACACCAGAGAAGACTGGGAAGTTTATATAACAAACAACCAAACAGACCCTAAGTGAATATAGGTCCCCACAGTGGTTTCCCCACAGAATCCATGATAACAGGGAGAACTGACGAACCAGGAGGCCGCTCTGGGATAATTATGGCTGGAACTCATCTTAATAGAATTGACGAGACAGTAACGTGTAAGTCGAGGAACTGGAACTATAATAATGAGAATGAGCTAATCATGATAAATGCTGTAAGAGTTATCAGTAAGATTGAGATACACATACTCTGGGAAGAGTACAAGATTTGTTAAGAGACGGCCAGTAAACCTGTAGAGGAATTCTATAAAGGGTAGAGGAGAAAGACCCACAAGAGTAAAGATGAGACACAAACCAGCCCAGAAGAGGAGGAACCTTAACCATCAAGAAAGCAGATCACAGCGAAGGAAAACTCTGCTACCAAAGTACAAAAAGGCACTTCATTGTGAAAGAAAAGATGAGACAAAAGGGATTCTTGGAAAACAATCCCTAAAGAGAAGAGCAACACCAAAGTGCTTGAGAAAAAGAGTTACAAGAAGTTACAAAGGGTGACAAGAGACAATTTGAAATTAACCTACTAATAAGCATGAACCCAAGGAGAAAATCTTGAGAAAAGAAGAAGGAAGACATTCTCCTAACCTTATATTTGTTAGAATAGTTGTAAGGTCAGTAGGATTAGTTTTTGGACAGCGGACCTTTTTTGTGTTTTAATGTCTTCCTGACGACAGACAAGCACCTTAGTTATTTATATAGGGAGGGAACACCCACACAGCAAAAGTGAAAGTTAGACCTTTTCTTATAATTTAATGAACATCCTAATAGAAAGGTCAACACTGTCTGCATAATTTTTCTGACCCTCAACATATCTACACTGTATACAATACTTGACCCAACACACTATAGGACAAACAAACTATCTTCAAGAAAAGTGGGAAGGGCATTCAAGCTTGCATTTCTCCAATCACAATGGTCATAAATTGCTAACTCACACAACCAATTGATAGGGGAAAGCATTCAAAATTCTGCATGAGTGTTATTTTACCCTAGATAAACTATTCACTTGTGGTTTATCAGATAACAATCAATGATCTTGATGTAGATTTATGGGGTGGGGATTTACTACTTGTACTGTGGAGATGTTCCCTCCTCAAGGGCTTCCAACCATCTGTGTGGGAAATGATTCAAGAATGTTCAGGACTCAAACGCCTATATCAGAGATAGCAGCCCTTTTTTACAATCTCTCAAGTGTTGAACAAACAGCTGTGTAATAGGACGGACGACCGCAGCATGGAGTACAACAAATGTGTATACTTAGGCTTTAGAAAAAGGAGATCATCATTGCTGGTTTCCTGGATGTCAGACATGGGAAAGAGTTAGAGTTGTGAGAAACCATCTACAAACTCAATGAGCAATAAGGAAGCTTAATGGAGATTTTCAACCGTTCTTGCAACACCTATCTTCACCACCCTTGTATTGAAGTCATATGAATGATTCTACTCGAACCTGAGTAACTAAATCCTTTTCAAGATCAGTGAACATATTTCTCAAGAAAGTCAGGTGTATTGGAAGCTCCAATTGTTCTTTTTATTTTAATATATGCAGAAACACATGGTTTTTTTATGTACAATATAAACACTTTGAAACACATACAAACACAAGTAAACACGACAATTAAAAAACCTAACTAGTAGATTCCTAGAAATCCATTTCTTTCTTCAGTATTTAAACTGATATGAGCAGCAACAGATAATGTATAAAAGTTAACATATAAAAATTCAATAAGATAAATGGTTTAAAATATCAATGATTTGCAAATAGAACTCAACTATAAAAAATATAAAATGTATGCCATGACCATTCATGAAATCTTCTCATAACAGTGATAGATCTTGACAATTAAAATGATTATCATAAGATTTTAAAAAGCATTCTCTGACATCTGTGATACTTTCACAGTTTACCATGAGGTTAAGTGTTTCTAGTTTTTGCTCGCCACATAAGCAACACCAACCTTCGCCTCTCTGTATTTCGAGTTTTGCACCTCTAAATTCTAAGGTCTCACAACAATTTAATTTCATAAGGATGTACGGATGAAAAATCCTCAAACAAGGATATGCTAAAATGTAGGTTGGGAGTAAAGTGCGCTGCATTCTGTATTGTACATAACAGTCGCTGTTGCTTAGAGTGGCCAATTAGACTAGATTGGCCTCATTATGGTAATCCCTACAGGTGTTTTTCATCCAAAGCTTAAACGAAGAGGAAAGCCTGGGAAGAGAGTACTCATATTTATCCCTCCAAACTTTGCACAAAGACATCATTTTCCCCAAAGCACCCACTTTCTGGCAACTATCCATGTCTTGGAAGGCAGGGATAAAGTTCACTGCTATTGTATAATTGGCTAATATAGACAATTTTTCATAGCACATAGACGTTCTTAAATGGAAATCACTCACAATTCCAAGCAAATTAAATTCCAGCAAAATGAACGCAACTGAAATACATTGTGGCAAGCAAGACAATTTACGCAGTAAACATGCTTCAACAAGAAATGATGTCCCCATATCTCCACAGCATACAGAAGCACAGATTTTACTCTTGCATTATATAGAAGCAACACCGTTTTTGCAGAAAATCCCACATTTCTTCCGATAAAGGCACTGATCATATTAACTACCTTTAAACATTTGCATTTTGTTTCCTGCCAATGATGCCACCAACTAAGTTTGTCATCTACATGAATACCTAGGTATGTATATGTAGTTACTTGTTCTAGAGGTTTACCATCAAATATCCATGTGTGTTTTTTACCCCATTACATCTTTTTGCAAATATTTTCCATCTTGACCGTCAAATTATTGATTTTCGCACAGTCACGTAGGGCATTAAGGGAGTTCTGAACACCATAAGGGGTGTGATCAAGTAGTAGCAAATCGTCAGCGTAAGCTAACCAATTTATTGTGATCCTCCCTACTTTTGCGGGGCATAAAGATAAGCCAGCTAGGTCAACAGAGATCTGCCAAATGAAGGTTAAAAACTATGCAGCCTTGTTTGACGCCCTCTTAAGTGGGAATGGATTTAGAAAGTTTGCCCTTCCCATCGAGTCGTACACATATGGAAGTGTCCAAGTACAGTAGCATCAACATTTTGATCAGCCCAGTTGGGATATTCCATTTGACTAATTTGGCCCACAGCTTATTCCCATTTACAGAGTCGAATGCTGCGCTAAAATCAATGTATGCACAGTGCATATTTGAGTCTCGCCTCCTCCAAGCATATTCTACTACAGTTGTTAAAATGAGAATATTATGAACTTTAGAGGATTTGACTCTAAAACCCGTTTTATTTGGTGGCAAAACCTTGTTTACACTTATCCAATTGTTGAGCTCTGCTAACAACACCCGTGCAAAGATTTTAGCTGATATATCCAGCATAGCCAAAAGGCGATAATTTGCAGGGTTGTTCCAAGATGCCTTTTTGTGTACATGTAAGATGTTACTCTTCTTCCATGGCAGCGTAATAACTCCTGTAAGACCAATTACATTAAACAAATGGCAAAGGGCATGAGCTCAACTCTTGGGTGAGCGTTTTATCAGGTAATTGCAAACCCCATCAGGACCCGCAACACTGGAATTATTCAAGCACTCTATGATTTTCTGTATTTCATATATCATAGCCCAGCAAGCCCAAGTGCAATTGGGTGCATTCACTGCCGTTTCATGAGGGACTAAGGCAACCAAAGTAATTTTTAAGTGTTTTTCCCCAGTCAGATTCAAGCACGCAATCAATGGCAAATATCTTTTTTTTGTGCCTTGTATTACGTGCCAGATTTCCGTGTTATTTCTTTGGGTAGCCCAATGTGCAATTTGTTTCCAAATCTCTGTTTCACAAGTTTTCTTATATGTTCTCATACTGTATAGTATCTTCGCCCACCTGATGTAAACAGGCCCCACTCCGTACCCTTCCAGGGCCGCCAGCAGCCATGGCCACTTGACTGAGTCGAAAGCTTTTATCGCGTCTAGAGACACTATCGCCATTTCGCCTTCCATCCCACCACCCCATTCGACCACCCGGTGGAGTCGCCTGTGGTTGCGCGTTATGTTCCTATTCGGGACATAGCCAGTTTGGTCTGTGTGTATTAATTTGCTAATTTCTCTCCACAATCTGTTTGCCAGGACAGCCATCAATATCTTACTGTCCTGGTTCAGCATCGACAAAGGTCTGTAAGAGCCACAGCTATGTCCCGGTTTGTTAGGTATTGGAAGCGGCATTATGATCGCTTCTCTGAGCGACTCTGGCAACCGTCCTACCTCAAACGCTTCATTAAGCATTTCCAACATTGGGGGGAGCACTTCCTCTCTATATACTTTATAAAATTCACTAGGGAACCCATCTGCCCATGGGGTCTTACTAGTAGGCAGCTGCCTCACAACTTCTTCTAACTCCTCCAAAGTAATTGGTGCATCAAGCTCCTCTCTTTCCTCTTCTCTTATCTTGGGCAGTCCTATATCTTCTAGTGTTGCAGTTATCTCTTCATGGCTGCCCCGCTCCTTATCTTCATATAGCACCCTATAATAATCCGCAAACTCTTCGACGACACCTTGGGTGTCCGCTACCCCACCATCTTCCCTCGTTGTCATTCTGATCGGGGGTCTAGGAGTATCGCTCTTGTATAACCACTCTAAGAGCCGTCCTGTTTTGTCCCCTCCCGCATGCTGCCTCTCTATATACTTTTTGTAATTGAGTTTGCAGAGCCTTTCCCAGTGTTCTGCACATTTCTGCTGTAGCTTAAGTACTAGCTCCATGTCCACGCTTCCGCTTTTTAATGTGCCTTCTAGGTCCTCTTCTGCTATTTGTAGGTCCGCCAAGACCCCGCCCTGTAAGCCCTTTGACTTAGCTATGGCAACCCCCCACATCACCACCTTAAAGGCTTCCCACAATGTACCCGCCGAGTCAACACTACCAGTATTCACCTCAAAGTCATTAGTAATCTCTTCTCTTATATCTTCTCTAAAGACTGAGTCTTTGAGCGCCTCTGCTCGGAGGCGCCAAGTCGGAATCCGCGCCCTCGGAGGGGGGGGGGCAGTATTGCCACTAGAGAACCAGGGGCGAGTGATCAGAGAGGACCCTCGCTTTGTATTCTATCTGAGTGATCTCCGTCATTACATCCGGCGTGGCAAAGATGCAATTAAGCCTTGTATGCAGCTGCTGCGGGGCGGAGTAGTGAGAGTATTGCTTCCCTTGGGGATATTTTGTTCTCCACACATCTGCCAAACCAAAATCATCTAGCAGCGTCTTTAATGCTTTAGCTGCTGGGGTGGGCCTATCCATCCTGCCATCTGATCTGTCTTGGGGTTCATTACACAATTAAAGTCCCCGCCCTATCTACATATCAATTAAAGTTCTCTCTCTCGGAGTTCTGAAATATGCCACCGTGTTTAATTGTTTTAATTTAATTTAATTGCTCACCTCTTTATTCTCCACCAGCCCCCTCAGTACAACCATCCTCCCATCCACCGCCTCCTCCAATAGCTGAAATGGGACATGCAGCGCTATCTAGATAAGAACTCCTCTAGCATAGGCAGAGTATGACGAGCCCACCACAATCCCTCTCCATTTCTTCCTCACCAGCTCCATCTTTTCCCGCGTCAGATGCGTCTCCTGCAACAGCGCAAGGTCTATTATTTTGCCTCCTCAGGTACAGCATGACCTTATTCCTTTTCAAATAGCTGTTAAGTCCACTGACATTCCACGTGATAATTTTAAGATTGCCCATGATTCGTTGATACCCCTCTCCCTTACCTCCAACAGATCCCGCCCACCTCTTCCATGTAGGCTCATGTTCAAACTCAAACTCCCTGTAACTATATACATACCAAACTCCCCGCCTCCCTTTCCTCCCCCCTCCCAGCCCTTCCCCAACAACACCCTCCCAACTTTTGACCAGCTCCATTCCTGGATCTCAGGCACCCCCACATCTAGCCCTGTCCAGCACAAGCTATGCTCAGGGCCCAGTAGAGTGAAGCCGCCCTAATGGCCACTCAACTACTAATATTTTGGGGTGGGTTGCTTCCATCCTGTTGCTCCTATTTTCAAGTTTATTACGCTTTATATCAATGCTATGTAGCTCCCTTTTACATTTTACCCACTATATTCCAGTCCATGCCGAGCACAAAGCCTGAAAAGCTACACAATGTTCATCCAGTCTCGCTATTCCCAGTGTAACCAGGGTCACGCTCCCACTTACCCCCTCAATGTCTGTGACACCAACTCTTCAATTATCATGCTCCAGCCTGTCGCGTGCCGCCTCTTGTTCCGGGCAACCCTGCAGGTCCAACCATGACACTGCCTCCTCTGGAGTGTCGAAGAAAAGTGCTCTGCTCTTATGTAGCACCTTCTGCTTTGCCGGATATAGGAGCATGTACTTGATGCCCGCTGCACGCAGCCCCCTTTTGATGGCCACGTAACTGTACCTCTGCCTCTGCACCAGCATCGTGTAATCCGGGTATGCCGTTATAGTGGTGGATGCTCCCTCTATTGTTCCACCTTTACGAAAATATTCCAGGATCTTCTCTCTGTCTCTATAGTTCAAGATCCTTGCGATGATCGGTCTCGGCGGAGCCCCAGGTCGCGGTTTCCTCATTAAGGCCCGATGCGCCTGCTTCACCGTGAACCCCTGTGAGAGCTTGTCTGCTCCTATCTCCTGGAGGATCATGTTCTCCACGTAGTTTGTGGGGTCCTGGCCCCTGGCCCTCCTCTCCCTCCGGCAGACCGACCACCCGTATGTTATTTCTTCTCGCCCTTCCTTCCGCTTCTTCCACCCGATTTTCAAGGTTGGCAACCTGCTGTTTTAGCACATGGACCTCTTTTGAATTACTCGCGCTGACATCTGTATTGGTCTTCACTGCGTTTTCCAGACCACTCGTTCTCTCTGCCAGCGCCCTGACGTCTTGTCGTAACAGGGTAAGTTCAGTTCCTACCACATCAATCTTGTTCTCCAGGGCGGTTCGTAGGTCCGCCATTGCCGGGCCCCATTTGGTGCTCAACTCCATTCTAGCCTCCAGGATCTGATGCTGGTCTCCTTCTGGGGCTTCTTCCGCAGAAGTCGCAGCCGTGCACTGTGCCGATGTTGTAGGGGTCCTCTGCGTTTTCGCATAGACCTCCATTGTGGGTTGTTTGGTCTTGGCTCTCAGTCCTTTCACCGACATGGCGCCACCCTTCACACGTGTCTAGTTCCGGCTCAGGGCTGTTGTAATGACACTTTGTTCCTTCAGTTGTTGGGGTAGCTATCTTCCAATTCACAATTGCTATGGCACAGAAAATTGTCATTCAGGTGGATTGTAGCCTCTCACGTTTTACTTTCCACATATAATTCTTAGTGGCGCACACTTCCACCGCCACCTCTCCCTGTGGCCAGGTTGCTTAAAGCCCATGTGATGTGCGCCTGGTTTGGGTGCCCCAATGTGCTAGTATGAAGCACACTCACGTATTGTACCCTGGTTCCCTCTCAGCAGCTACCATGTGCCATTTTAAGGGGTGCGTTAGTATTGCACTAAGCCTGTCATCAACAGCCCACAGATCGTTTTCCTGTAATCTTTCAGTTGCATCCTCATCTGTTTTAAATCATAGTCCCTTTGCTGTATGCCCTGCGCATTTACCGGCTCACTCATATAGGAGCGTGCATGCGTGGGCCTGATAGAAGTCCTGACATCCGGCAGCAGCCTTCCGTGTACACTTCAGTGCTACAGAGCTGGGTACCGCAGCATCTGTGGCTTGCAGCGCCCGCCCCAAGCCCTGCCGACCCGCTCCTCGGGTCACAGCGAGCACTCGCACTGCAGTGGAATGCTTACTGTAGAGCCGGCAGCTCGTAATATCTTTCACGCTGCCCGGCGCCCACACAACTCGTTCCGGTGAACTCCGCTGTTATTAGCTTTGCCAAGGGCTTACTGCCCGCAAGCGCATCTGCCTTCTATTCCGTGTCACTGCCCACTCCTCTTATATCTTGTCCCACGCATGCAGGCACGGTTACTTTAGTGAGCAGCTGGGAGCCGTGTCTACACATCGTGCCCCTCTGCTTTCATTGTATCCATTTCAGGAACGCTCCTCCTGTGAGGTTTTCGGAGCGCCGCTTCATCAGTTCAGGGCAAAGAAAAGCAAAAACATTGTAACGTTGGCTGCTGGCGGTCACCGTCTTCCCGCTCCGCTGGAGCTGCGGGATCCAGCCGCTGCTGCACACAATTACAAGCCGCCCTGGTCCTAGGGGCTTATCACGTTTATCTCGCAACAGTATCCAGCTGCTGTAGTCCCTCCATGAACTCTGTCCTATTCAGGAGTGCAGTGTTTCCCCATATGCAGCCCTCTGTTGAACACTCCGTACAGTTCAGAGGGGATAAGTTTAGTTTCCAAGCTGCGCCAGCTCTTCTTTGTTCGTCGCCATCTTAGCAAAAAAGTATCCTCACGGCCCTCCAAACAAAGTTAATGTATCTTTTGATTCACGAGCACGAATGACTCACTCTCCAGGGTTCGCACAGTACATGCGTTCCGACGCTCGATCCTTCAATTTCAAGGCACAAGTGTCATTTTTCTAAGCGTAATTCAGCAAATCAATGTCGGATCAGCAGGAGCCCAGCACAAAGCACGTCCTAGTCCATGGCTAGTTAGCCACCCCCCCCCCCCCCCCAAGATAATCCATCTAGACAAAGTCCGTTTAGTAACAGCTTGTCCCAAACGCCTTCCAGCGTATCCTACAAAGAGCTGATCGTCCACTCTGACCCGGGAAATGCGTGAGATGTAGAAACTTAAAGCTCTCCTAGGATCTAACCTATGGAGCCACTCCTCTTCCTTAACAGGGTGCAGAGGAGGATAGAACGCTGGAACAATGACCTTCTGGCTTAAATTAAATTCCGGCACAACTTTTGGAAGAAAAGAAGGACGAACCCTAAGGACAACTTTTTCCTTATGGAACACTGTGAAGGGTGGCTTAACGGAAAGTGCCTGCAACTCACTCACTCTGCAAGCGGAAGGAACCAACTAAAAATACAGTTTTCAAGGTCAACAGTCTCAAAGGGCAAGAATGTAAAGGCTCAAACGGAGCTCCCATGAGGAATTTTAGAACTAGGTTAAAATCCCAACCGGGCACCTGGAAAGGAGACAGTGGGAACACATTAGTGAGCCCTTTCAGAAACTGAGAAATCAAAGCCATTTTAAAATAAGAACACTCCTCAGACGAGTGCTTAAATATGGACAGCGCCGCCAGGTAACCTTTAATGGTACCCACTTGCAGGCCCTTGTGGCCTAACGAAAGCAAAAAAGACAGAACCACAGGAATGGCACATGAAAAAGGATCCACATTCTTAACCCTGCACCAGTCGCAGAACTTTCTCCAACGGCAACGGTACAGGGGCTTCGTTGCAGGCCTTCTGGCCGAAAGCAACACCTCCATCAAGTCTTCAGGGAGGACCCAATCCTTATACCTCAACCTTTCAGAAGCCAAGCATGAATGTTTAGGGACTTGACTGGAGAACCTGACCCCCACCTCCCGTTATTGGTAGGGAAGACGGCGTGGAGGGCAGATGGACATGTCAAGAAGGTCCGGGTACCACGTTCTCCTGGCCCATGCCGGAGCAATGAGGATCATTCGGGAACTGAACCTCTGTAACCTCCGCAGCACTTGCGGAATGATGGGGACTGGAGGAAACGCGTACAGCAGTGTGAAGGACCACTCCACCACGAACGCGTCCCCCAAGGCTCCTTTTGGAGGAAGTTCACGCGAAAATAATCTTTCACGCTTTAGGTTAACACTGGTGGCGAAAAGATCCACTTGTGGGGACCCCCAAACGGCGAAGATCTCCAGGGGAATCTCCTGAGCCAGCTCCCACTCGTGAGAGACCGTGCTCTGCCTGCTCAGAGCGTCCGCCACCGCGTTTTCGTCTCTGGCCACATGAACTGCCGAGATCAAAAATTCCTGCTGGACGGCCCAGAACCAGAGCTGCATCGTCTCTCTGCACAGAGGGAGAGACCCTGCCCCCCCCTTTTTGTTGAGGTAGTGCATGGCTACTTTATTGTCCGTCAGAATCAGGACAGTCTTCCCCCGCATAGACGGCAGAAAAGCCTTCAGGGCTAGCATGACGGCCCTCAGCTTCAACAGATTGATATGGAGTGTGGACATTGACAGAGACCAACGACCGTTGACTGTCAACTCGTTGGCATGAGCCAGCCTTCCCCCAACCGGCGAACCATGGAACATGGCCTCATGACTGAGCTGAAGCAGCTGCGGCAGTGCCTGAGGGCAAAGAGGCAACTGCCCGAGTGGCCTTGGCACCACAAGTACCTTGTTTTGCACCTCTGGTACTCCTACGGTGGCCCCTTTGACTTGCAGCTCCCCTCAATCTACCAAAGGAAGAGTAGTATCGAAAGGAACCTCCCCTCCATTGCTGTCCCCTAGGACGAAAAGGCGGAGGTTGGCGAACTGCAGCGCTCAACTAATTTGCTGCAGCTTTGGAGGACTCCAACCTCTCAAGGCTCTTGTCAGCCTTGCTGTCAAAAAGATGTTCACCATCAAAGGGCATGTTGAGAAGCCAGGCTTGTACGTCAGCAGCAAACCCCGGCAAATCTGCGCATCATGGTGCTCGCCGCTATCGACCGGCTGACACAGTCTGCCATGTCCAGACCCCGACTGAATGGATTTACACATGGCATCCTTGCCATCCTGAAAGAGGGCAAGAAACCCATCCCGTTCCTCCCCTCCGGGAATATGTTCAGCCGCGAAAGACACACAATTCCACAGAGTGTGAGTGAAACGTGCTAAGGCGCACACAGAGTTGGCTGCCTGTAAAGCCATACCCCTTGAAGAAATCACTTTCTTCGCGCAGCCATCAAAACGCTTGCCGTACCTATCGGGAGGGATGGTTGGGTACAACGCCTGCTTTGTTGGGGCCGTAGCCGCCTGCACCACCAAACTCTCCGGAGTTGGGTGTATAGTCAAGTAGCAGGGGTCGCTACTGGCCGGAGGTATTTTTTTGGCAACGACTTGCTCACAGCCGGGAGACTCTCCAGAGCAGTCCAAGCCGCTGCCACCCTTCTCTGTAAAGCCATATGAAATGCCAGCACCAGGTCAGTGGGTGGACCTTGGTCAAGGATATCTGTCAGGTCATCCTGCAGAAAATCCACTGGTGGCGCAGACCACCCCAAGTACTCCATCACCCTCGACATGAGTCGCCTGTACGAAGATTCAGCATGCTTACCAGGCTCAGGCCTGCCAAACACAACCTCCAGGGAGGTATCAAGACCACTGGCATCGTGCAAAGACTGACGCAGGTCTTCCAACTGGCTATGACCAGATAACAGGTCATCAGGAACCAAACCTTCCTCAGACCCTTCATCCACCTCAGAGATGTAATCCAGAGGCTGGAATAAATCCCTGGATGAGGGCACAGAAAAAGGCTCAACTACAGGCCTTACCGACTCCTTCAGGGCCTTCCTCGGAGTTTCCACCGATGCATGGGGTACCTCCGGTAAAGCCTCCAAAAAGGCGTTGACAAAATCTGCGTCGAGCGTGGCACCGATGGCTTCGACACAGACCTCGAGGGTGGTGCCCCGAGCATGTCCTTCGACGGCCACAGTGCCAATGACTTCCTCGGAGGTGGAGCCTCAAGAGAGTCCCTCGACAGACATGGTGCCGATGTCTTCTTAGAAGACCTCACAGACTCTACCGTTTTCGAGGGGGCGTTGAGGACCATGACCTGGAGCGGGCATGGCTAGAGTGATCCACCTTGTCCCACCGGGACCTTGAAGGTTCCCGGTGATCGGGCCGACTGCCTGAGCCCGAAGGCGTGCGAACATTGGCCCTACCGCGTTCCTTGCCAGCTTCCCTCGAAGGCGCGGACGGAACAGAGCCCTGCGACTCGAAAATCGCCAACATTTCTTACAAAATGCATCCCATTCCGCAGGAGAGGAATGCTTGGTAGGACAAGCTACCCGCCGTCTAGCGGAGTCCTTGGACGAGGACAGGGAAGGCGACCGGTGACGGCGCTTCCGCGAGTGCCTCAAAGAGGCAGAGGAATGGCAGGAACCACTCCAGGACCGAGACCCCCCTGGACTTGCGCCGACTATGCAGAGAGTCGCCCCTCGAATCGTCGGTCGAAAGCCCAGCGGCTTTCCGACTTTCGGGACTTGGAAACCTTAACTACCGACAGCTTCTTCTTTCGCTCCCGCAAGGCCTTTGACGTCAAAGACTGGCATTCATCACAGTCATCGGTGGCGTGGTCCTCGCCGAGGCACCAGAGGCAGACGTCATGCGGGTCCGTAAGTGACATCTTGGAACCACAGTCCAGACACTGCTTGAATCCCGACCGCGGGGTAGAAGAAGACATGACAATTACACAAACCAAGTTCGAAGAACCGATAGAATCAGAAGAACTGAGGTGCGCCGAGGTCTCCGAAGCGAACACATTCACGGAAAAAACGGAACTGAGGCTACGGGCGTCGCGCATCCTACTTATAACATCCGGTGACACCGGCTCGACGGAAGCCCTCGAGGACAGCGTATCAACATCATCGACACAGGACGCAGACGCCAAATATTTTCCAAAGCAGCACAGCTGTGGTGATTACATGTCATAGATGTGCAAAACGTCGGAGGAACCAATCCCTTTGAAGCCTAAATACTCATTGCTTTGCGTCAAGTGCTCTGCGTGCTGTCTCTGTACTATTTTAATGCATCTCATCATGCTGTTATGTGATGCTTCATTACAATCTATAACCCCTGCATTTGTCCATTTGTACCCATAGCCAATAAGCCACATTTTTGCTCATTCTTCCGTTTCCCTTTATTTTCCTTTTAAGAAAAATAGCTGGAATGAGACAGTTGTTTTTCAAAATGGCAAACTTGTGAAAATAAAACTGCGGCCAAAAGAATCACTGCACACATTTAGTGAAATTCAGTCTGTAAGTGTGGCGCTTACTCTGTGTCCAATACACCTGCTTCCCCCTATTCCTTTGCATAAAGTTCATAGTAGGCCCAACTCTACCAACCCTTTGTGACTGAGCCTACCCTGCCCCTGCAGGTGTCCGTGGGCAGGGAGAGCGCCGTTTCTTATGGGGGAAGCTGAGCCCTTGTTACCATCAGACGCCCCTGCCGTTAGGCTCCCCAGAGGCGCTGGTCCGAGCAGAACGAAGACCCTTCCGGCTTTCTCCTGGCTCATTCGGAGTCTGTCTTTTGTGCTTGGTCGCCCAAACATCGCCACGCCACTTAGTGGGTTACTGTCCACCGTGGATCCGCCTCTCTCCTTCTTCCTTTCATCGCTAAAATAGCTTTGTACATATATTCCCATAGAGTAGCTCCATTCCCCTTGCCGACAGATGAACACCATCTTTTAGCAATTATTCAATGGATTTTAAGTTGATCAGGCCAGGTCTGATGTACTTCTGCCCCTGCCACCTTTCCATCTTTCCATCTTTCCATCTTTCCATCTTTCCATCTTTCCATCTTTCCATCTTTCTCCACCTTAACCAGGGCGTGCCTGCCGTGGAAACACTTCTGCCCCTGCAACCTTTCATTCTTGCTTTGGAACCACCTTAATAAGTTACTCTTCGAGTCTTATTAGGCTAAATCTTCCCCCCACAACACGCTCGTTGTTCTGCCGGTCCTTGTTTGAGCTACCTCGCTGAGGGAGCTCCGTCACCTGCCGGGTGACGTTGGGCTTTCTTCCTTTGATACAGTTAACACCAACTCCACCCTTACGTCCCCCTTTCATCGTCCCATTCCATCTTACATTAGGCTATACTCGCAAACCACAAGCCTCTTAGGTCTGCGCGCCCTCGCTGAAGCTCTTGTGCTGGAGGAGCACCGTTTCTACCGGGGAAATCTGCCCTTTATTCCTCTCCTTACAAACCCAGCTGGTTTTCGAAAGGGAAGCTCTTATTTCCATTTAAATGGTGGTGGAGCCCAATCTCCCCACCCTGATCCTCTGCGGCTGGTCTGCCCTTGCCGAAGTTTCATCAGGCAAATAATTCCTACTCCTGTTTCTTTGCTCCAACTTAACTCCCATTGATTGACACTTATCCAACTTTTGATTCATCCCCCCCCGGTGTTATACATTTCTCTAATTTAACCTGCCCCAGCGCACAATCCATAGCAGGATGTATTATTACGTCATCAAATGAAATCTAGCCTATGTGAGAGTTAACTTCTCCCAGAGTCCTGCATGCTATCGCGCCCTTCCAATGCTGTACTGTTAGTGTGCACTGGCGTACATCACCCAACTTTACACCCCAACACATTCTCTGATCAGTGGAGCACTTACACAATAATATCCTCCAACTCTGTTTTAAACTCCCACTGACCACTTCCGTCCCTGTAAGAACCGTGGCCCCCTAGCGGCGTCCGATGTTGCACAGCTGCCCCCAACAGTGTCCCGTGTCTAATCTTGGGTCTATAGCCAGCGCATCACCTTGTGCATTACTTGGAGGAAGCCCCTAAAAATCTGCAATAATTCAGCCTTTATATATCTGCAACGAGCCCTCCAGCCTCCGAGCACTTCTCATTTTTACCCATGGCTTGTGAGACAAAAGGTTAAGTTTGTCCCAACAAAAAAAACCCAAAATCCCCTTAAACTCCAGTACCCCAAGCGGCAGCACCTGTATGTCCTACAGACAACATATCCGATATACTCTCATGTACCCCCGGAGTTCTACCTGGGCCATAATCCACACCAAGCCCCTTAAGGTAACAAAACACAGCCATCTTGATTGTATGTTGCAGTACAACCCTTTCCACCTCAGAACACCTCTACCGGGTTTGTTTTCCTTGAGCCTTAAACTATACCATCTCATCTTTACATTTACGCCACAAGGCTGCCGCGCTTGTCTGCTGCCGCACCCAACACTGCCACGTCAAGAAGAAGGTGGCGGGGGAATAACCAGAAGCCTGTTTAAACCTACCTAACCTGATCCTAGGGCAAATATCACATTTGCTGGAATCACAGGACCAGTATTGATTACCCGTATGGCATTTTCCTGCGCCCCTATTGACGGTCCAGCATCTGTTTGCCGTATTGCATCACCCTGCGGGTCATCATCTTGAAACCCCTACTAGAATTAACATTCATGCTGTGGCAGGAGGGCTCCGAAACCCCCCCCCCCCAACCTTACAGGAATCTACCACATGCCTTAACCAGTTGCGCCACCAGACCAGTTGTGCTGTCAGGACACCCGACTGCTTGGTTTGCAAGTTGCCCATCTAAAACACCTTTACCGGAACCCCTCGAACCAGTTGTTCTAAATGCTCCATAAGCCCTTCTCTGTGCCAATTAATCCTTGCTCAGGGATCATTGAATGCCATGCCTTCTCCCGCTCCAGTGCCCTAACCATACACCACCAAACAAAAGGAGGAGCTGTACCATAAGCCTGGTTAGCTTCCAACAATCATGAACCTTTGCAGGGGCATTTGCCCACCTTCTAACCCTGAGGTATAACTAACTCTGTGTTAAAGTGCCAGCTGCTCTTCCCGCACTGTCCGTCATGCAGACTGCTACAGATGACTAGCAACTAAAAACAGGGCAAACTTCTATAATGATGCGTTATTTATCTAACGCCTTAATCCAAAGCGCTTTACAGAGCACATCTTTACATATACTATCACCCCACCGAAATTGGTACTTATTTATTGACCTCGGAAGGTTGAAAGGCTGAGTTGGCCTTGCTTGGATTCGAACCTGCGGACTGCAGATCACACTCAGTGTAATACCAGCTTACCCATCAACCTGGCTGCATAGCCTACAGCGTCCTACTACAATCCCCAAATCACCTCCAAACCCAACAATGGTAAATCAATGGTCAAAATCTACTGGAAACAGAGTTGCAACTGTTTAAACGGGATCAGCGGTGCACCAAATGTATTTACTCCGCAGATATATTTTCCGACGGCTGTACCGCTACAAGCCAAGCTATACCCTCTGCTCCATTGCTATGGAAATTGTAAGCAGCAAGTAATTCCTCGTTTGCTGACACAGCCCACCCTGCCCTATTCTGCTGTCTTATGTCACGATTGTTGCCCTTAACATCCCTAAATTACATCACCATTTGACTTCCTTAACTAACAACCATCTGTCTCCTAAACTTACATATTCATATGTATTCCAAAAAATTACATATTCCTTAAATTATATACTATGCAGCAATATTGTTTTAGCCCCCGGTGTCATAATTTCACACTCAGCCCGCCACAGGGCATGCCGCCCAAGGGCCCCAACCCGAGCTCTACTCTTCGCCCTTCCTTTCTTTACAGTCAACAACGGAAGCCACACCATCCACCCGCGGTATGAATTTGCAGCCCCACTGGATACCTCTACCGATTAACCAAACATGCCATCAATTTTACCTCCCCTGGGCCCCTCTCGTCCAGGGGACCGCTATGCCAGCCCCGTTGACCGTTTGTTCCCTTTTGACTACTTTCACTACCCATTCCTTTCCATGGCCTTTCGGACGCGGTTGCCCGCCATTGCGTTTAATAAGGACCAACCCGCATTTAAAGCTGATCCCGGGCGGCCACATTTTCCAACCCATTTACCACTCCTGCCCCTATTTGCAATACCTTACCCATGAACACACGCAAAACAAAGGCGCAATAAAACGTACAAAGCAACTTACTTTACCAAGCCCATGGAACACCAATCCGCTTTGGGTGGTAGCCCCTTGTCAGAAACCATACAGGGGGACCTTACATGAATAATAAAAACTCCAAATGAAACCATTAATTCCTGATAAGCCCCTGCCACCCCCGACTGTAAGCAAGACCCCATTAAATGTACCTCTAATAAGTCCCCGTGTGAACGGCAACACTCCACAGGCACTCAAGCTGTAGAGTATTAATCAGCGTATTTATCCTTCTACAAGCAGCCCAGGAATAAATTCCTTGCATGCAGTAATGCGATGCATATTGCTATACTCATGCCCCCTTCGGTATGACAACAGGCACTTTACATTTATTTAAACCAGAGCAACCTTCCCACGGTTAAATAGCTTTACTTTTTTGCAACCAATGCGCTCATTGAGAACACCAATGCACTTATTCTTTAAATTGGCCGTCAACTATGTATTAATGACCATCCCTGACGTGTCAAAGCAATGTAAAGCACTTACCACATTACCCTTCTAAACCACGAGCTTCCGTTAACACAATAAATACGCAATTCCACATGCGAGCCTTCTCTAATCTAGCAATGACATGTAACAGCGCGAAAGGCCCCTTTAATCTCAAAACAGCCATCTACTTCCCAATGTTTCTTCCCGGCACCTCGCCACGTTGCGAACAAATATCCCCAAACTCCTGCTTCACGTCGCCCTCCTAGAGAGCTTTGGTGCTCCACGCCATACTCCTAAAATGTTCGCCGGAAGATACCAGACAATGACCGAGCACTCAGGTTTCCTGCTTCCAAGATTAAGCACATACCATTGGCGGCGAAAGTTTTGCATTTACAATTTACAAACTCAGAACGCCCACACAAAGTATCTTATCGCATGTATAGCGATCGATCAACTCGACTTGTTTGTCCAAACCTTCATCCCACGGCTTGACGGCCGCATCTGCTGTAAGCATATCTTAAATAACTTCTGATATGTTTGTCACTTTCAACCACTTGGGGGCCGTAATCGCTGCCAGCATGTATTGCATTATGAAACAAGACCCCTGCTCCACAGTTCAATCAGAGAAAAAAAACCCAGGCTCCATACAGCGTACCCTAGAGCCAGAGGCGCCTTAACCACCCTGTGCTTGCCGCTAACCTCACTATGTTTACCCGCGCACACCCTGCAACCGACAAGACAAATGAAAATACACAGCGGTCACCCATATCTGGTCTGCCCCAGCATTTGAAACGACCCTTTCGACGACATTCGAGATGCAGCTTTTCTATACGGCACAGCGCTAGCTAAATTGGCTTTCGTGCCAGACGACCTGATCCCCCAACAGGCCAACAGCAACCTACTTACCTATGCTTTTCAGATGGAACTCCACTGCATTTAGTGGAACCTCGCTCCTGCAGGAATACTCCCTTCACTGGAACATACCCTTTCTTTTTTCTGCGACAGGAAGCTTGTCAGGAACATCGTGAACATCCTCTGCCACACGAACAAAACAAAATGAAAACGAAATCCTTCTCTCCAGCGGCGGGGCGGGCGTCCTACTGCAGGTGCTGGATGCTTCCTGCTGTAGGACGCCCGCTCATTATAAAAGGGCTTAACCCACCCATTTCCATCGTTTGCCCTTCGCAGGCTTTTGGTTGTTTTTGGCACAGTTTCATGCCCAAGCCCTCCCCTCACCCAGGGAGGAGTGGTAGTGGGGGACCCTGCAGGGGTTACCGGGCCACCTCCTCCATTTTCTTCTGTTTTCTCATCGACAGCTTCACTTGCTAGGTTTGAACTACTGCTGCTTTCCATCATGCTCTCTTAGTGATGCCATGTACTTAACCCTGCTCTGTTTGTTTTAATCATTGAGATGCTTCTCACCATGTTATCTTAGTGCAGCCACAGACTTAGCTTGCTATTACCCTAATACTAATTGGTGCTGATGCTTAGAGTGACCGATCTGCACTGTGCCATCCTTGTGCTGTTCTTATAAACCTTGGCAACCAGCAGCTATCACAGCCATGAACGTACAACACCTATCTCTAATCACCATTGCCAGCAGCCTGGCCCATCTGATCCTGCTTTACACAGCGCTCACCTTACCTAGTGCAGTCCTCGCATTAATGAAATCCTCTAGCGACCACAATATGCCTACCATCAGCCTATCTATGTCATCTAAATCGACCACCTTCCACCTGCAGAAATCCATTGCGATTCTTACCATCCGCTCTTGATAATACATCTGCACAGCCGCAAAAGATAAAATTATTAGGCTCCAACATAAAACCGATAGCCTGGTACTTGACCAAAACCTCGCCCCTCAACAGTACTTCACCCACAGACACCACTTCTGACCCTTCAGATACCACTAACACCAATGACACCCTAAGGAACTTCTTACAACCCACCTCATCAAGCATGTACACCTACCATATTTCCATCCAGCCTTACACTACACACTATAGAAACTAGACTCAGTTCGAGATGTACATCACACTTCTCTACCCCCAACACACAGAACACCATCACAGTAACCACTACAGTCAACCCATTGGCCACACCAGCTTCTGAACCTAGTCGCAAATCACCTAACAGCAAACAAAACATTAGCCTTCCAACTATAAAAGCAGTCCTTATTAATGCTAGATCACTTCAGGCAAATGCCTTAGATATTGCTGATCTTATTACGTCACATGACCTTGACCTCATCGCCATCACAGAGACCTGGCTGCACACAGCATCCGGCCCTTCACTCACCCTCGCCACTCCAGATAATTACTCAATCATCCGCAAAAAGACAGAGATGCCCACATCTCTAAAGGAGGAGGTATTGCATTCATCTACAAGACATCAGTAGGTCTGAGAAAGATCATGAATCCTCTATTGCCATCGGCAGAACTTTTATCTGTCAAACTACCGACATCACCCACCATGACTATCACCATGCAGCTTGTATATTGCCCTTCAGGTCCCACCACCACATTTGACAACAATATCTCACACCAGTTATCCACCAACACTAAGAATAAGTCACAAATCATTATCCTTGGTGACTTCAAACTAGGATCAAAAAGCAGTTACCTTTAAGGACACCATGATGGAACTGGGATTCTCTCAGTACATTTCTGAACCTACCCATAGTAAAGGTAGAATCCTTGACTGGATAGCTGATCTGAACTGCAATATCAACACCCTCTGCAACACTCAATGCGTTTGGCCTGACCATCACCCTCATTCTGTTCAAGATCAAAGAAACTACCTCACCTACCACTAATACACAAGCTCCAGCTACAATGACCAGGAACAAACGTAATTTAACACTAGGCAAACATCCATTTGCTACAACCTATTACCAACCCTACCACGAACACCTCAGACCCTACAGTCCTAGTCAATATATACAATCACACCATTCTTAAGGCAATCAACACACTAGCACCTCCGAAACTACATAAATCCAAACCACCTCACCCACCTAAACACTTGGTACACCCCACACCTCAAGTCTCTTAGAAAAATCAAAATATCAGCAGAATCTTCCTGGAAAAACACCCCATGCTTATCTAACAAGGCCAACTTTGCTGCAGCCTCTTTCAAACCGCATCTCCAACTCTTCAGCATCCTGAAAGAATTACTATCTGCAGTCCCACCTCCTGACACCTGCATTAAAGATACCCAATGGTGCGCCAATATACAGAATGCACTCCAGGACAAAATTACTATGCTCCAAAATAAAACAGAAATGAAGAAATCGCTCATTACTAATGCGGACTCTATCCTGAACCCATACGCCACTAGCAATAATACACAACCTCAATTTAATTTCTCACTGTTATCCATCAAAGAGGTTGAAACCATTATACCAAAACCTAAACCGTCCAATTGCAAAGGAGACGCTTGCCCTGCTCCTCTCGTCAAGGAAGCTGTCAAGGAACTAGCCCCTTTTATCACTAGAGTTTTCAACGCCTCCTTCAAATCTAGCGTAGTACCCAACAATCTGAAGGATGCCTGGTTACTCCCGCTCCTAAAAAAAGCCCTCACTAGACCTTAACAATCCAGCTAATTACAGACTGATCACAACGGTCCCTTTTCTGTTAAAAATACTTCACCATGCTGCATATTTGCAGATAAAACATCACCTAGAATCCAAAAATTTACTAGGACTGAGGCAATCAGGATTTAGACATAGACATGGAACAGAAACTGCCCTCATCGACCTCAAAACTCAAATCCAGTCCCTGAAAGACAAAGGCAACCTGGCTCGGCTTCTTTTACTTGACTTATCAGTGGCCTTCGACCTGGTGAATCATAAAATTCTATGTAAACACCCTTCTACAGCTGCCCACTTTTCAGATCCAGCCAACGTGGATTGAGTCCTTCCTCAATAATAGATCTATGAGGGTCTTTGCACCTTCTGCCTCTGCCTTACCTATTCCTGTCACTTGTGGGGTGCCCCAAGGATCTTGTGGGTCTCCTACTCTTTACAATGTATTTACCAAACCACTTTTTGGTAAGCTTGACTATCTGGGCGTCACCTACACAAACTATGCTGACAATACCCAGATACTCATCCCCATCATTGACGATTACATTGTGTATAGTAGGACACTCACCTCATCATACATGGATTCAGCATTAACACTAACTACTAGAAACTAACGCCATGGCCTTCTCTTCCGCCTATACCTGTAAGCTTATCACAGCTTGCTGCCCATACCTAACAGCAGCGAACTGCATTACAATACCCAGAGCCTTAGTTCTCTCTAAGCTGGATTATTTTAACGCACTATACCTGGGCACTTCTCAACAAAACCTCAATAAAATGCAAGTTATGCAAAATAACGCCATTCGAACAGCTCTACACATTCCTAGGAATCTTCACATCTCGGAAACTAGACCCTCACTAAAATGGCTCAACATTAACAAAATAATAACCTACAGGACACTGTCCCTGACTGACAAGTGCCTCTACAACCAAGCCCCTACCTACCGGTCTGACACCTTTTCCTGCCACACATCTACACACCCTATCAGATCATCCTTGAGGCATTGCGTCAAGATTCCTCGCTTCAGGCTACAACAAGCAGGTGGGACTAGCTTTCCTGTCCTTGCCACCAAAACTTGAAATGCCCTTGCTTTGTACTTAAGAGACGAACCATCCTACCACATATTCCGAAAAAGGACCAAAGCATGGCTCCACGAGCAAGAAAGCAGACCCACTGATTACTATGTACTGATAGTCACTTTACCTATATTTTCCACATATGACAAACTTGTGGTATATCCCATGTATAGATTGCTAATCCTACACCACAGGTTGGATTTATGTTTATCCTGAAATTGTGTAAATTCTGCTTTTTTTGCTGTATATCTGTACATTTTGTAAAAATGTGGTTCTATTGTTTCATCTTCTATAAACTGTTTTTATTTGCGTATAATGTAAGATTAGCGCCCAGTTGCCTAAGGGCTTGGAGCCCTCTATAAATAAGCTTAACTAAACATAGTTCTTCCTAGCTCCCAGAGACAGTTTGGCTGTTGCATGGAAGGATGATTATTACCAGCGAAAGGGGGTTTGGGAGACCTCGATTAAAAGATAATTTACCAATCCATATTCAAGAGAACAAACACAGAAAGATGCATCTACATAAGGACTCCCAGCGTGCATGCTCATCAACCAAGGTAGTACAACACAGTTCGTGGCCAGAGATTATAGCCAAGCTAAGGTTTGAGCATAAACTGTCTCTGGTGCAGACAAAATAAAAAACGTGCTCTTTGACCCGTTAAACCTGAGAGGAAGCAGCCATTGTGGTATCCATCAGGGAAAGCCAATGCTCAAGGTGGTGGACATCAACCGATGACACAACTAGGTGGAACTACAGTCTGCATAATGGTTCATTGATGCACTGCAGCGAGCAACCAGTTCTTTCAGAGGCTCCATATACAGGTTGACATTTTTTGGGGTGCAGGGTGGACTCCCGAGGCACCCCACACTTCACAGACAGTAGGGGCAGCCTGATGGTTTCCATTTGATCAGACTGAAATGTACCTGAAAGGAATGAGCCAAAACCACCCGAGAGAGCAATTTTTCAACATTGCCAAGAAAAAATTAAAGGTTTGTAGGGGTTGAAGTCACTCACGGAGTGTCTCACTGATTCCAAGCAGCATTTTCTTTAGCAGAGAAGAAATTCAACAGTTTTAAGGTTGCTTCAACTGGAAACGCACCCAGCGAGAGGTATAATCGAGGAAAGGCACAGAATGCTCTCAAGGAATCTGGGGAAAAAACTTTAGCGCGAATGGCTAGAACTTTCAATAAAAGATTTTATGGACGAAACTAAATGAACAAAAGGCGACATAGTGGACAGAGGTAAAGGAATCCCAAATGGGGATATCATGATCATGCTACAAAGGGGTGAAGGGTGACACATTGGGGTGCTACAAAGTGCCTGCGTTCGCCTCCGAAACAATATAAATTGATCAACAAAAATGCATTTCTGTAGGCAATATTGACATATGAGGTTAATTTAGAGCATATAGAAGCAATTCATATTTACACTTAACTATCTTATATCCGACACTCTGTGCAGTCAAGAAAGAAGTTTATTTTTGGGCTTCATCGATTACAGTGGGGCATTGGACTGTGTTAATCATGAAAGATTGTGGGCTAAACTACAGGGATGGGGTGGGCAATGTACACCTATAACTTGGTTACTATTTGTATTGACAGGGGCGATCTCTTACAGCTCCTCGTAACACAAATAAAGGTTTAAAGCACGGTTTTGTGATCACCCCCGTTTTGTATAACTTGTATGTGGCCTATATGAACTCCTGCCTGTTGGGTATCAATAACTTTGCCCAAAAGATTGCTAGGGTGGGAGTTAGTTATCCTACACGGCTGATATGGTCATCATCGATAAAACTCCTATTGGCCTACAAAGACTACTGGATGCTCTGGGAAAACACACTGTAAATAATGGCCTCGTCATCAATATTAAAAAGACAAAGGTGATGAGGATCGGCTCACTAGCAGAGAAAAAAGGAAAACCATACTCGTGGAGTATTCACAAAGAATCCTTGGAGGTGGTGAATACTTACCTATACCTGGGAATGCCTAAAGCTAGCTACCCATCTATACAATGGTATGACGATATGCCATCTCGTAGGATGGTTAACAGGTGGAATATAATTAGGACATATCAGGGGAAAAGGAGGGACACTATTGAGGGTTTCCTTGAAATCTACAAATATAGCATTACCCCTGGTGCACTTTACGCATTAGAGATACTAGAAGAAAGGTATGTTGCGTGGCTAAATAATCTTGAAGGGAGGTTATGGAGACCTGTTCTTAAGCTTCAAGTGCAATACTGGTAGAAGCAATTAGGTGCGAGTTGGCAATAG
Organism: Ambystoma mexicanum; assembly: GCF_040938575.1. Taxonomy (NCBI): domain Eukaryota; kingdom Metazoa; phylum Chordata; class Amphibia; order Caudata; family Ambystomatidae; genus Ambystoma; species Ambystoma mexicanum. Next base: position 672,434,660 of record NC_090936.1, read on the forward strand.
TTTCTAGTTCTAAATTGAGGAAAGTGTGAAGCACCAAGTTATACAAAAACATAATGCAATCCACTACTGAAGAAAGTCTTCTTGGCGTTATAGCTAATGCCACTCGGTCAGGCCATGATAATACTCTTAACATCCAATTGCAACGTGTGGAGGGTTTTGACCCATGTGGAATCATTAGACGGGGTAAATATGGGGATTAAGCTGTCGCTGCCCATCATTTTACCCCAGAACAAAAAATAAATAATTGGAGTGGGTAAAGATGGGGATGCGCTGTCGCCGCCCATCATTTCATCCCAGAATCCAGGAGAGCTGCGCAGTTGTGCGCACACCAAAATGGTTACCTAACTTGCCACCCACCAGTGTAAAGAAAGGTCTTTGTTAACAAAATCCACTGTTACTGATGTCAAAAAGTTGCTGAAATCGTGACTCATTGGACCACTTTAAAGATTCAACCCTTTTGTGGGGTTCCACATAACCATTTTACTGTAAGGAGCCCCATCAAAACAATGTTAAGCAAGGATTTACTACCATGTAAGAACCATTCCTGTTTAGAATGCATTAATCCAAGAAAATCCCAAAATTGCATGCAGTACCAACAAAATCCTCAAGGGGGAGCTGGCGGTCTAAACTCTGACAGGAGAATTGAGTGCAGTTGCTGACAAAGGGATTTGACTCAGCTGACTTCAAAGGCTGCATTTTAATTAAAAATTAGCCACATGCTGTTCCCAGAGGCCTGAAGCCTGGGAAACCCTATCACCTCAAGAGCTTCACACCAGGAGTTGGAATCTCACATGACCTCTTGATTGATAGAAGGCAGACTGGCTGGGAGCTTCCCAGAGACCACACAAAGGACCCTTTCCTCTGAAAGGAATATGTTAATTTTGTCTGTTTAATGTCAACAAAGCCCTGCCTGCCCAGAGGACTGACCCACCCAAGTCTTGGAGGCGGACCTCAACACTCTGAGGACTGAATTGGAAGTAAAATATATATTTTACAAAAACACTGATAACTCTTTGTAATCAAATGACAGAAATGTATAACTTTGAGAGCTTTAATTTAAAAAATGTACCTTTAATTCAAGACTAAACTCGAATTTGTGTGATGTTCTGGGGCAAAACCCCATTGTTTATTAATATTACAGACTCCCTGTTTCAGCTAGACAAACGAAAATGCATTGGTATGTGGGTAGATATGTGAGGAACAGTTGTATAAAATTTAATGAAGATCCAATGTTGTTTAGCACATTAAAAAGTGCTAGAAGTTGCCATTGGTGAATGCAAGCTCCTAGAAACAGCAGATTTGGGACAGAGTATACCTCATGTGATAGGTGACATGGGTATGTAATTTCAAACAACTGTGTAACTCTGAAGTATGTATTTTGATCATATATAGATTTGGGTGCACAGATGATAAGGGAGGTTCTTCAAGAGATCATAAATGGCTGACATCACTCTGACACAACTTAGTTCGCCAATCAGGGGACGAATGAAAGTTTGACCAATTAGAAGCTGAGAGAGAGGTAGGGTCAGTGATGCTAGAACACACCCACATTCTAAACACATAAAAGCAGACAGACAGGACAGATAGAGACTTTCAAAATCCATCTGCCGCTGGAAGCTCTGCCGGAAAAATCCATACTTTACCTCCATCAACCCTCCAGAGAGCCAAACTAGAGACTTCAATCTATCCAGAACTAGAGACTTCACTCTATCCAGAGCAGAGACCAGACCAGAGAGAAAGCAGTGCTGTGCCTAGCAGAGACCAGACCAGAGAGAAAGCAGTGCTGTGCCTAGCAGAGACCAGACCAGAGAGAAAGCAGTGCTGTGCCTAGCCGAGACCAGACCAGGCGCTGTGAGCAGAATCCGGAAAGACCTGACCAGACTGAAGATCGTGACCAAGTCGCTTTCCTGTTCAAAATCTCTTGTGAGTACTTAGCAAAACTCAGAACACATCTCTTAGTTTAAATTCATCTAATTCAATCTATTTAACCTAAGTAGAACTGCCTCCTATCTGTCACCTGTCATTTCTAGTAAAATTTGTCATTTTGAGCTTTTGAAATTTGCAAACCCAAAAACGACCTTTATTAAATCACTCATATCTCCGCGACCGTTTGTGCTAGAGACTTGCAATAACTTTTATTTGATAGCTTAGAATCGTGGCTTTCCTACGAACCTAGAACAGCATTCCTACCCCTTATAGTTTTACCGCAATCGCGAAACACGCATCCGCGAATTTTGCCGCGATTTGCAATTTCTTCACATGTAAAAAACTGCTGCTGCTGACTTCCATTTGCCAGAAATTCGTTTAACCTGCTAACTATCCCTGCATCATTGCTAGTGTGAGCCTGGACTAATATTAACTAGATACCACTCACCCTGAACCTCTGAAAGGGAATTAAAAGCGTTTACAGCATATTTCTCATCCATTGCTAGCACATATCAAAGCATTTGCCTGTGTTTTCAAAACTCCTATCTGTTTTCTGTAAGCTTGCTGGATTGAACTGATTACATTGATTGCATTTCTGAGAACTGTGTGCTTTCCTCCCATTTCCTTGCATTGCATAAAGAGGGGGGGAGTAGCCAGAGAAAAGTGATTACATTGTTTGGTTGAAATCATATTGCGTATTTTCTGTACTGCATTCATTGAATATTGCATCCACCTGAGCCTACATAAAGCATCCTCTACCACATTATACTTTTGTTCCTATTTACCAGTGTGCTACCTTATCCATTTCATGTCAACTCATTAGTGATTATAAGAAGTGTGCTAGTGCCAGATTCTCCATTGTTAATATTTACCATATCAGATTAAGTGTGATATTCAATTATTAATTTATTAAAAAGTGTGATATATATTTTAATTTATCAAATAAACCTTTTAAACTTGCAAAACAGAATTACTTCTTGGCTCAGTGGGGTCAGGGGGATTCCAAGAGAGGGGTGTTATACAAGGGTAGTCATCCAGAACGCATGAACTGGACCTAAAAATATATCAATAAGGGTTTTCATTCAGTATTCTAGACTAGGCGTTAACTTGGCTGTAGTGCTGAATTGAATCCTCTTACAAAGTGGGGGCTCGAGCCGAGACGTTGGGTTAGATTTACCACTTGTGCAGCTTAATACAGTGTGCTAACTGACGGGATACATACATCCGGTCGGATCACCACGCTGCATTACGCTGTGAAGCATTCCTCAAAAGGGACACTCCAAGAAAAGTTCTGTTCTGCAAAAATAAAATACAAACTTCTGTAAGTCAGGACAGAGACCAATCTCTAGAATGACGACCTTAGTAGACATGAAAATAGCCAGAGAGCACCTCTTGCATAAGCTATTTGTGAGAGGTGAATGGACCGAACAGGGCCAGGATGTGTGGTTGCAGGCCATCACACAACAGGTCACTGAAACAGGGTCAGATATATATAGAGATCAGGGTCCCTTACATGTGGCCCTGAGTGAACTATATATGGCTCCTAAAGCCAAAGAGGAACACAATAAGATTGCCAGGATAGCAGCATACCTGTACCTATATATGGGAGACATGCAGGATAGATGTGCTGAAAGCCAAAATCTGGCAAATAGGCAACAGATGGCATTACAGAAGGTCCAATCTGACCTGGCCTCTTCTGAGCAGATGCTGCAGAGAAGCCAGGAGTCAGAAAATGAGACCAGACAGTACATCACTAAAATAAAGGAGGATATGGATGTGCTGCAAAAGGAAAAGTCAGAACAGGATACCAGATTTTTGGCCTTGCAGAAGGAACACCAAGAAGGTTTGGACTCCCTACTGCAAAGCCAGAAAAAGCTGGAGCAACAGCTAGACTTCAATAGGGCATGTGCTGAGCAGGTAGTCACCCTGCAAGGCCACCTAGATAGAGTGAAGGAGGAGAGCAATAAACCGATTCTGAAAGACCTGGATACCCAGGCAGAGTTTGATCAGGAGCGCCAGAAAGCTGGTGCCTTCCAAAGGCAAAGGGACGACCTGGCGGCACAAATGCAGGCTCTTAGTCAGGAAAGAGACGCCTTAGGCCAGGAAGTCTGCCATTTAAAAAGAAAAATGGAAGAAAATCACCTGGCCCACCAGGGGCTGGGTGACCTCCAAAAAGAAAACCAGAACTTGGTAGAGCACACCAGAAGGGTGGAGGATGCTCTAGCAAGAAAGGAGCAGGCCAATAGGGACATTGCCCAGGAGGTAACCCTCCTGCAGCAAAGACTGGCCCAGTTCTCCAGGACCAATCAGGAAACACAGAGAGAGAATGAAGCTCTCTGCCAGCACAATGATAGGCTCCAACAGCAGGTAGCGATGCAGGAGAGACTGATAGAGTCGAGTAAGGCCTTAACTGAGGAACTGAAGGCACAAATGCAGGCTCTTGCATTGCAACAGGGAGCAGGGGCGGATAGAGATGAGGTTCGCTGGGAAATGGAAACTCCGGAGCATAACCTCAGGAGCCCTAGTACCAGAGGCCTTCATCTCCCCCAGTCCCTGGACTCTACCACCCCCATGTCCCCTGGCGCACATGAGCACAGGGCCGCAGGGATGGCAGATCACTATCCAGCTAAGAGTATGGGGCTCATAGGCCAGTACCACTCAGGAATGGAGGGGTGGGCATCCGGGTATGGGCACCCGAGTACAGTACAGTTCAATGGGGAACCCCAGGAGAGTAGGCCCATTAAGGGCATCCTGAAAACCTCTGCCCAGTTAGGTCAGTGGAGGGGGTACCCATCAAATCCTGGCAGCAAGGAGGAATCTGAAGACTCCTCTGAACTGCGCAGGACACAGGAGACCAGGTCCCCACATTCTGCCAGCCATTCCCAGGCTCGCAGAATCCGGGAAAACCTGGAAGAACAGACGGGAACCTCTGGGAGCAGTGCCTCTGAGTCAGAGGATGAATGGACAAGGGTTACCCGAACCAAAAAGGCCAATAAGGCAAAAAGGGCCTTGCTCAAGGACCCCTTAAAGCAGATTAAGGCGATCAGGAGCGTCATCACGCCTTACCATAAGAACGCTAAGTATTCTGTTTGGGAGCACTTAGAGTTGTTTGAACAAATGATGGAGACTTTCCATTTGAAGGACAGCCAAAGCTGCATTCAATATGTAAAGTGGACCTTCTCCCCGGAATACTCCAGTTTCTTTGCGGGGCTGGAGGACCAAAATCATTTAAGATGGTCCACCTATAAGGTGGCCATCCTGAAACATTTTTCTGTTCACAGAAATCCTCAAGAGGCTCGCAAGGCAGCCTACAATTTGCAATGTGGGGAGGATCAGGCCCCACAAGAATTTGTGCAGGAGTTAAAGCGGGCTTTTGCACAGACCACAAGAAGGGTGCGCACGGATAGCCGTGAATTTATAAACACGTTTTTCCATGCCTTGCCCAAATATATCATGACCCAGCTCGTGAGGGATTTTCACGAGAAAAGATCTTTAGACTGGGTCATTGAACAGGCTACCCGCATCTATGAGGTGCAGAAGCCCATAGAAAATAAAAGCAATGCCCAGAAAAACCCCAAAGCCAACAGCACCCCTGCTGCTGCCAAGGTGGCAGAGGTAAAGGTCACCCCCGTTTTGGATTTGGAGATGGGGGGGCCTAAAAACCTACCTGCACCTAATAATGCTAGGCCCACAAGGTCCTCGGGCCAGTCACAGACAGGGAGCCAGGGAGGCAGCCCCACAAATGGGGTCCCTCGCTCTCCTGATTATGTAAGTCCACGTTACAAGGGAAATCGACCCATCCTGGGTTATGTGTGGACTCCTCCAGCCCAAGGGGGGGGATCCAGCCAAGCACCTAACCCAGGGAACTTCCCTCCAAACTTCCCACAGGAGGGCAGAAATTTACCAAACCCTGGGCAGAACTTTTTCCCCAGATATCCTCCCGACTTTCAGCCCCAAAACCATCCATCCTTCTTTCCCCAATTCCCTGAGCCCAGACCACTGAATCCGGGAGAGGGGAGGCCAAGGGTGGAGGGGTACCCAAATCTTCCCAACCAGGGGTACTACCAAAGAAGGGACAGCTACCCTTCCCGGGATCAGCCCAGGGGAGAAAACAGGGCCCCGTATCAGCCTGAGCGGGTTTCCCAGTTAGAGCGCCAGGTTCAAAACATGGCGCGGGATATGGGTCACATACTGAGGGCTCAGCAGAACCCTCAGATCAGCATGCCGGCGCAGAACGCACCCAACTCTGGACCTGGTGCTCCAGAACAATGACGGGGGCAGCACCCCGATAACTCACCGGTTCCCAGGGAGGAGGCACAAAGGGAAGGGGGGTGTAAAGCCTTGGAGGAAGCTTCCTTCCTCACTTGTAAACAGCCCCTGGAAACCCAGGAACCGGAAACGAAATCTCTTGCCCCTGAAAGTCTGCCTCCTAAGGAGCAGAGGGGGGGTAGGAGAAACAAAAGACCCAAACAGACTCAGTTTGAGGAGGAGGTACAGATCTTCCAATTTGAGGGAGAGGGATCCTCAGAGGATCCTGGGAAAAGGATCTTCTCCTTCAGAGAGGGGGGAACTCCTCCCAAAGAAAAATGGGTCCCTAGGGATGCAAATCCAGACTGGGGAGATGTGGAGACTGAGCTACCGCCGCCCACCATCTCATCCCAGAACCAACCGCAAGAAAATCCCCTGGTTCAAACCCATCCTGGGGACTGCCTCCAAAAAGGGGGGGGCAGCCCAGAACCGGAACCAGGGGAACCCACAATGGCTCTGATCTCCAGTTGCCAAATTTTTCTTTCAGATTCCCAAGACTCTCCACAGAATTCTGCCCAAATCTCTTCGCTAGCAATGTCCAAAACCAGAAAGTCAGCCCACCAGTTGTCCAAAAATGTACATTATCTGTGCCCCCTTGAGGAGAAGGAGGGAAGATATTATGCACCGGTAAAAGTACAGGGGCAGGGTACAATCTCGGCACTAGTGGACACTGGATCTCAAGCTACCCTTCTGTCCAGAAGGGCCTTTGATGAACTGAATGCAGGAAGGGGAGAGAATTACCAAATTCCTCTCACCTCACTTCCTGGACAACTCCAGAACTTTGACGGGAAGGAAATTCCCGTTGAGGGGACTGCAGATTTGGACATTAAAATTGGGCGACATAAGTTGAAACACCCAGTCATAGTTGTGACCCCAGAGGGCACCCCTTGTTTACTAGGGAATGACCTCCTGAGAAGGTTGTCACCCCTAATAGATTGTGTAAACAAGGTCCTCTGGACCCAGACTAGCCGACCAATAAAATTAAAACAGAGTGTCAACCATGTTAGTTTAAACGGCACATGCCACATGGTTGAACAAAAATCTGACCAAGTAGAATTTCACTTCCAGAATAGCCAAATTCCAGACGTGACAGTAATAGCAGTAGGACAACAGACTGGTGATGGGGGGTCCTCTCTATTTCTGAAAATCAACCTTCCTTCCAGTCTAAAGTGGTATTCCACGCTGGAAGGAAACACTTTGAAATTCTATACCAATCCACAATCTGAAACTCCCACTCCTATAGTCCAGAAAGATGTGAAATCAGCTCAAAGCCTGGCTGATATTCAGCAAATTGAAGAGCAGTTGTTCATCCCTGTTCAGTTAAATGATGGGAAGGACTCTGTTCTCGCTCGAGTGTGTGTAAACAACGGTAAGAGCTTCATCAGCGAAGCCATATTCCGCCAACTCCCAAAAGATCCAGCCATTCCCACCTTCAAACTGATAGACAAACGGGAAATGGACCTGGAAGCACCTAATTCCAAACATCTCCTGCCAAGCAGGTGTATGCTCAAAATCTCCATTGGCAACAAGAGCATAGTCCACAATTGTTGGGTCGTGCGAGACGTCCCTGCCGCCTTTTACTTAGGCAGTGACATTCTCAATCGCTTTGCCATTAGTTTGGACCTAATAAACTTCAAAGCTTGGTCCCGATTAGCGGATAATCCCATGGGCTTTGATGATCCAGAAAAAGCATTTAGGTCAGCTCAATTGCTACCGTATGCAGTTGAAATTCAGGTTAAAGAGGAAGTCACCATCCCAGAAAGGACCCGACAATTCTCCCTGGAAGTGAAAGTTAAAAGGGGACAAGAGTTGAAAATCCCTGATGCTTACATACATCTAAATGCTTCTCTCCAACAGCAAGGGTTGGGGGTAAACCCAACTCCATTAGTCAACATAGAACATGACACCATTCTAATAGAGGTGGATAACAGCGACTTAAAGAGTATTACTCTAGCCGCAGGCACCATTATTGGAATGGCGGTTGATGACCGACATTTTTCCATCGACTTAGTAAATGAACTGTTAGGACCAATCCCCAAGGACTGTTTTGACAGTGACAGTGATGACAACGCAACACCAGACAGGATTTTTACCCGGCATGGGGGGAACTTCCTGGTGTACACTTCCTGCCCTTATGGTAAGGAAGATGTGACGTGTGACTTCAGGAGGGATGAGGTGATTTTCCAGGTCCACGAGGGCTGCCTTGCCCACCTGAAGCCTCCGGTCCAAATCAGCACTCTGACCAGGGACTTCTCCACCCAGCTGGAGGAGGCCGCGGAGATAGCCAAACCAGAAGTCTTTCCAGGCTTCAGGCAGATGGTGGAAGAGAGAGTCAACCTAGCTGATGCCTGTGTGACTCTGGAACAAAAGCAAAAGTTGAAACAAGTTTTCTTGGATTTCCAAGATCTCTTTGCGGTAGACTCATATGACTGTGGTCGCACTGACATCCACACAACAAAAATCCCCACGGACCCTGGCATGACTCCTGTGTTTGTGAAGCAATATCGCTTGCCTCTCGCATCAATGGAGTCCCTTACTGAAATAATTAAGAACCTTGAGTCCCGGGGAATAATCCGTCCAGTCCACAGCACCTTCAATAATCCGGTGCTGGGAATATTGAAGCCAAACGGCCAGTGGAGACTCTGCGCCGACCTTAGGGAGCTCAACAAACGGGTCCATACTTCCCGATGGCCTCTGCCCTACATTGACCAAGGGCTGGCCCAGATCCAGGGGTCACAGGTATTCACAGCAATAGACCTGACCAATGGATACTGGACTGTGCCTGTCAGCAGGGAGGACCAATACAAACTGGCTTTTACCTTTGGGGGCCAGCAGTACACATGGACCCGGACTCCCTTCGGATACCTCAACTCCGGCAATGAATTCAACATGTTTCTACACAAGGCCATGCCTGACTTGGGTGCAAGGGGTAACCTGGCTTATGTAGATGATGTCCTCATCAAAAGTTCATCTGTGGAGGAACACATCGCGGAGATCCGTTATGTTCTGACACAGTTGAGGGCCGCCGGAGCAAAACTTTCCTTTCAGAAAGCACAGTGGTGTAAAACCCGTGTTAACTTCTTGGGGCATGAGATTACTCCTCAGGGTCTTTGTCCCCAGGAAAAGAAAGTGGAAGCACTTCAGAAACTGAAAGACCCCACAACTCTGCGGGAACTAAGGAGCCTCCTTGGACTGACTAATTACAGCAGAAAGTTCATTGAGGGCTACGCAGAGATCACCAGACCCCTGATTCATCTCCTGAAGGGGGGGGTCAAGTGGGAATGGGGTCCAGAACAAGCCGAGGCAGTAAAACAACTCAAAAGAAGCCTCTCACAAGTGCCTTGCCTAGCTTACCCTGTCAGAAACAAGGAGTTCTTCCTGGAGACAGGGTTCTCTAATACGTGCTTGACGGCAGTATTATATCAAAAGCATGACAAGGTCAATAAAGTAATCTCCTACGCGAGCAAAACTTTATCCTCTGTGGAGGAAAAATTCAACGATTGTGAGAAGGCACTCCTGGCAACGGTGTGGGCATTGAAGAATTACCGTCCGTTTATCCAGGGGGAACACATTATAGTGGAGACTCCACACCAGCCTCTGCAATATCTCCAAAGTGACAGAATCCGGGCCGGAAATGTGAGTAATTCCCGAATTACTTCCTGGATTCTGTCAATGCAAGGCTTTCCTGTGGAGGTCAAATATGGCCAAAACAAGAAGAGTCCCCTCGCGCAAGGTCTGGCTGACTTGCATGATTGTGCCAGAGAAAACTGTCTCGAGGACGAGAGTCTAAAAATAAAGGACAACATGGAGGCATACCTTAATTCCCCACACAAAGTCTTTGAAGAAGACAAGTGTGAGGGAATGCCCACTGTCTATGTGGATGGATGCTCTTACCATGTTGACAACAACGGGGAGAAAGAACTGGTGGCCGGCGTAGGGAATGCATGGGTGAATGAGTCCCCAGAACCCTCCGCTGGATACAAAATTGGTCCCCGAAGTAGTCAGGTGGCAGAATTGATGGCTGTGCATCAGGCCATCCTCACTGCTGTCCAACATCAACTCCACAAACTGGTCATAATCACAGATTCGGATTATGTACGGAACGGGTTCGTGGAGCACCTGGTTAATTGGAAAACCAGAGGCATGTTATGTGCTAACAACAAACCCTTGAAACATGGGAAGTTGATCCAAAACATTGATGATCTGGTCACATCGAATGGGATGACCATCTATTGGAAAAAGATCAAGGGTCATTCCAAAGTAGAGGGACCAGACAAAACTGGAAATGACTTAGCTGATCAGCTGGCCAAAACCGGGGCCATCCAAGGGGATCTAATTGAGATTGAGTCCCTATTGGGGGAAATCCAGGTCACTGCTATCACTAGGTCCCAGACAAATGCTCACAACGACCTTTCAATTGCACAATGGAGTAAGGAGACCCCTGATGCTGATTTGATTACTGCTCAGAAGGGGGATCCAATAATTGGTAAATTTTACCAGCACCTTGAGGACCCTGAGAACTTTCCCCTGACGGATACCGATTACATTGGGAAAGAGGACCTAAGAGTGTTGATGAAATGTCCAAAAATGTTCCGAATCCAAGACGGTTTGCTGGTAAGGAAATCCAAAGCTGGCCACGATCAGTGGGTGGTTCCTACCTCATTCCGAAGCCTGATGTTAAGTCACGCCCATGATGCGGCCACCGCCGGTCATAGGGGGTTTCACACAACATTGGAAATCTTAAGAGAGGTTGCATACTGGCCACACATGGGCCAGGACCTCAACCAATATTTGAAGGGTTGTCTTGTGTGTGCACAATTTCAGCCGACATCCCTCACACACCGGGCGCCTTTACAAAAGAGGGGAATGACACTGCCATGGTCAGATTTACAAATCGACTTTGTAGGCCCTGTGATTCGCTCGGCTAGGGGGAATAAGTACATGTTGACTGTGACATGCTTGTTTACCAAGTGGGTGGAATGTCTCCCAGCCCCAAATTGCAAGGCAGAAACTGCAGCTGCCTTGATGATTAACCACATCTTTTCCCGTTTTGGTCTACCTCAAAGGATTGAGTCAGACAGAGGTAGCCACTTCACCAGTGAAGTAATGACAAAGATGTGGGAGATACTGGGGGTCAAAAGAAAGTTGCATATTGCTTATCGGCCAGCTTCTTCGGGGGCAGTAGAGAGATATAACCGGACAATTGTGAGCATATTAAAGAAGTTTGTGGCAGATTCTGGGCCAAGTTGGGATATCCGATTACCTCTGGTCCTAATGGCTATCAGATCTACCCCTTCATCTGCAACCAAAATGTCACCATTTGAGTTGATGACTGGGCGCAAGATGGTGCTTCCTCAGCATTTGCTCTACAGGACCCAAGAGCAGACACTGATAAATGCCTCCACTACTCATGAGTATGTAGAGAATTTAAGGAAACACCTCCAACATGCTTTTGCTTATGCTCAGCGGAATCTAGAAAGATCAGCTGATAGCATGAAGACCCACTATGACCTGAAAACTTCCAGGAAGGAATATCAGGTGGGAGACCGGGCCTATCTATACAACTTCCAAAGGAACCAGGCCAAGCAGCGCAAATTTTTGCCTACATGGAAGGGACCCTTTGAGATCATCGACAAGATCTCCCCTGTGGCCTACAAAATCCACATCCCCAAAGGTCCTTCGGCAGAGGGGGAAGACAAGTGGGTCCACATTAACCAGCTAAAGTGTTGCCATCCCAGGCACACTCTGCAACAACTGGAGGAATCCTCTGGAATCCTAGCAGGCACTGTCTCAGACTAATTCAGTTCCAATCATAAAACATACCACATCTAGTCTCTAAAATATTGTGATTTGCATGAAACTGTCTCTTAGTTATACTGTTTTTATTTTTTCAAAATAAGAATGTAATGTTTCGTGATGATAAAATGCATATGCTGCCCCACTATCTCAACAGTGGTGGAAAGACGTCTATGAGTAGGTATTGCCGCTCTTCCTTTGTCGTCTTAGGAGAAAGAAGACCTGGAGACGGGCCAAGGAGGACGATCCGGAGACCGGGAGCAGAGACGCAATGGGCCCAGTGGACCGCCCAATATTCCCATCAGGACCGGCGAGGAGAACCATCGATCAGTACCGGATGGAGAGGAAGATGCTGAACTGTGCCATCTACAGAATTGGAAGAAGATAATGTGGACATACCAGCGCCAGGGTTCAAAACCTCCCTTGCAACCGACTCCCCATCGACTCAAGTCAAAGCGCAGTCGGGCGGGGGGGTTTGTGGAGGGTTTTGACCCATGTGGAATCATTAGACGGGGTAAATATGGGGATTAAGCTGTCGCTGCCCATCATTTTACCCCAGAACAAAAAATAAATAATTGGAGTGGGTAAAGATGGGGATGCGCTGTCGCCGCCCATCATTTCATCCCAGAATCCAGGAGAGCTGCGCAGTTGTGCGCACACCAAAATGGTTACCTAACTTGCCACCCACCAGTGTAAAGAAAGGTCTTTGTTAACAAAATCCACTGTTACTGATGTCAAAAAGTTGCTGAAATCGTGACTCATTGGACCACTTTAAAGATTCAACCCTTTTGTGGGGTTCCACATAACCATTTTACTGTAAGGAGCCCCATCAAAACAATGTTAAGCAAGGATTTACTACCATGTAAGAACCATTCCTGTTTAGAATGCATTAATCCAAGAAAATCCCAAAATTGCATGCAGTACCAACAAAATCCTCAAGGGGGAGCTGGCGGTCTAAACTCTGACAGGAGAATTGAGTGCAGTTGCTGACAAAGGGATTTGACTCAGCTGACTTCAAAGGCTGCATTTTAATTAAAAATTAGCCACATGCTGTTCCCAGAGGCCTGAAGCCTGGGAAACCCTATCACCTCAAGAGCTTCACACCAGGAGTTAGAATCTCACATGACCTCTTGATTGATAGAAGGCAGACTGGCTGGGAGCTTCCCAGAGACCACACAAAGGACCCTTTCCTCTGAAAGGAATATGTTAATTTTGTCTGTTTAATGTCAACAAAGCCCTGCCTGCCCAGAGGACTGACCCACCCAAGTCTTGGAGGCGGACCTCAACACTCTGAGGACTGAATTGGAAGTAAAATATATATTTTACAAAAACACTGATAACTCTTTGTAATCAAATGACAGAAATGTATAACTTTGAGAGCTTTAATTTAAAAAATGTACCTTTAATTCAAGACTAAACTCGAATTTGTGTGATGTTCTGGGGCAAAACCCCATTGTTTATTAATATTACAGACTCCCTGTTTCAGCTAGACAAACGAAAATGCATTGGTATGTGGGTAGATATGTGAGGAACAGTTGTATAAAATTTAATGAAGATCCAATGTTGTTTAGCACATTAAAAAGTGCTAGAAGTTGCCATTGGTGAATGCAAGCTCCTAGAAACAGCAGATTTGGGACAGAGTATACCTCATGTGATAGGTGACATGGGTATGTAATTTCAAACAACTGTGTAACTCTGAAGTATGTATTTTGATCATATATAGATTTGGGTGCACAGATGATAAGGGAGGTTCTTCAAGAGATCATAAATGGCTGACATCACTCTGACACAACTTAGTTCGCCAATCAGGGGACGAATGAAAGTTTGACCAATTAGAAGCTGAGAGAGAGGTAGGGTCAGTGATGCTAGAACACACCCACATTCTAAACACATAAAAGCAGACAGACAGGACAGATAGAGACTTTCAAAATCCATCTGCCGCTGGAAGCTCTGCGGGAAAAATCCATACTTTACCTCCATCAACCCTCCAGAGAGCCAAACTAGAGACTTCAATCTATCCAGAACTAGAGACTTCACTCTATCCAGAGCAGAGACCAGACCAGAGAGAAAGCAGTGCTGTGCCTAGCAGAGACCAGACCAGAGAGAAAGCAGTGCTGTGCCTAGCAGAGACCAGACCAGAGAGAAAGCAGTGCTGTGCCTAGCCGAGACCAGACCAGGCGCTGTGAGCAGAATCCGGAAAGACCTGACCAGACTGAAGATCGTGACCAAGTCGCTTTCCTGTTCAAAATCTCTTGTGAGTACTTAGCAAAACTCAGCATCTCTTAGTTTAAATTCATCTAATTCAATCTATTTAACCTAAGTAGAACTGCCTCCTATCTGTCACCTGTCATTTCTAGTAAAATTTGTCATTTTGAGCTTTTGAAATTTGCAAACCCAAAAACGACCTTTATTAAATCACTCATATCTCCGCGACCGTTTGTGCTAGAGACTTGCAATAACTTTTATTTGATAGCTTAGAATCGTGGCTTTCCTACGAACCTAGAACAGCATTCCTACCCCTTATAGTTTTACCGCAATCGCGAAACACGCATCCGCGAATTTTGCCGCGATTTGCAATTTCTTCACATGTAAAAAACTGCTGCTGCTGACTTCCATTTGCCAGAAATTCGTTTAACCTGCTAACTATCCCTGCATCATTGCTAGTGTGAGCCTGGACTAATATTAACTAGATACCACTCACCCTGAACCTCTGAAAGGGAATTAAAAGCGTTTACAGCATATTTCTCATCCATTGCTAGCACATATCAAAGCATTTGCCTGTGTTTTCAAAACTCCTATCTGTTTTCTGTAAGCTTGCTGGATTGAACTGATTACATTGATTGCATTTCTGAGAACTGTGTGCTTTCCTCCCATTTCCTTGCATTGCATAAAGAGGGGGGGAGTAGCCAGAGAAAAGTGATTACATTGTTTGGTTGAAATCATATTGCGTATTTTCTGTACTGCATTCATTGAATATTGCATCCACCTGAGCCTACATAAAGCATCCTCTACCACATTATACTTTTGTTCCTATTTACCAGTGTGCTACCTTATCCATTTCATGTCAACTCATTAGTGATTATAAGAAGTGTGCTAGTGCCAGATTCTCCATTGTTAATATTTACCATATCAGATTAAGTGTGATATTCAATTATTAATTTATTAAAAAGTGTGATATATATTTTAATTTATCAAATAAACCTTTTAAACTTGCAAAACAGAATTACTTCTTGGCTCAGTGGGGTCAGGGGGATTCCAAGAGAGGGGTGTTATACAAGGGTAGTCATCCAGAACGCATGAACTGGACCTAAAAATATATCAATAAGGGTTTTCATTCAGTATTCTAGACTAGGCGTTAACTTGGCTGTAGTGCTGAATTGAATCCTCTTACAAACGGACTGTGAATTTTCCTTCTGAATATTAATCTAAATGTTTCAATAGATAGTAATGCTGACCCCTGTTGTAATATGCAAATGACGAATAAAGCCACCGAATGGGAAATGATTCCATTTTTGTAATATTGAAGTACAAAGAAAAGATATGTACTTTATACCAAGCAAAATGTTTTAATATAGGTAAGCCACGTGAATATGTATGGAAATATGGATTTTAAAATATTTGTATTGCTTCTTTGTTTTAACATTTTACTATGTAATAAGTATACGGGTGGATGAAAATCTATTCCGCATGATAGTAGGAAATGTTACTGTGAACAAGAAGTTTAAACAGCAAGACACAAGCCCTAAATTGAATAACTATTATTACAGGGGCTATAAAGACTGGGTAGGTTGGACAGGATAGCCTCTGATCAATTGTGGGCAGCCATCTATGCGGCACTAATGCAAGTATATATTGGCACAGATTATTTTATATGGAAGAGAATAAGTGATATTGTTCTATGAATATGTTAAATGAATTTGAAGTATATGTTTTTAATCAATATAGATGAATTAATGAATTCAGGAACTGTAATAATGCTTGAATAACAGTTTAGATTAATTTTAATGTAATTTATGTGATAAAGTGGTGTAAAAGGTTTTAATTAACCATAAGCACAATAAAAAAATAAAACAAATTTAAAAATGGGAAATCATGATCGTGCTACAAAGGGTGAAGGGTGACATATTTCACATTGGGGTGCTACAAAGTGCTTGAGTTCACCTCCCGCACCATATAAATCTGTCAGCAGAGATGCATTTCTAGAAGCAATATTGAGACGTATGATGTCAATTTAGAGCTTATAGAAGCAATTATCGGTGTACACATCTCAACGGAGTGACCGACCTTTACATTTTTAGGTGGCTCAACACATTTTAAAAGCAATAAAAAAGGCATTTCACTGATTTTGCGCTACGGAAACGAGATTTAAGCAATCCAAGTGAATTAACCCTTAGAGCTCACAGTCTAAGGAATTCTACTGGCAACCCTAAGACCATGCACATCTTTCATTAAGGAATGATGGCAGAATCTCATCTCGAGCCCTCAATACCAGAGACCAAGGTTCTGGAAATTGCCTCTTACTGAGAGACATGCTGGTCTTAAGACAATTCTGAAGAATAAGCTACAGGAGACACTCATTTGCATTAGACAACCACTAGGGATAACAGCAACCATCGGGCTCGTGCTATGGATTGAACATGGATTCATTTTTAAATTATTACCAAAATAATAAACACATACGTGGATCTAGCATATAATATTGTGAGATATTTTATACATTTTAAAATGAAAAGCTTACTGATGAAAATTCAGCACTTCCCAGTCCTTTTCAACATCTTGAGGGGCACAAATCTGAGCCAACGTGTCTGGACAAATTTCTATCAGTTTGCATAGAAGTGACCAACCAATCTGAAAAATTAAGAACACAGTTACAAAAATACGAAATGTACGCAAAAGCTGCAAAAAAGATCAACTATGGCCCGGTTTAACAAAACATTAATTAGCCGGTGATTTAGAAAACACACATGGTTTGAAGCACAATTTGTGAATGCTCCAATTCAAAATTCTTTGGGTTGCACAAAATGCACTGAGGGGGCAAGTACAATTATCAAGGGTGCTTTGGAAATAGGTTTTGCAAAGGAATGCATACACACACGAGGTCATCCTGAACCAGACTTTTGTTGGGTCTCGTATGACGAGTAAAGCGCAAGGCAGAATGGGCCCTTTCACCCTGTGCATTTTCCACTGACTTTGGGTTCTCCCCCCCTCTTCCCCACTTTTGGCTGCGGGACACATTGTCACATGTGTTGCTGCATTTGTTTTTCATTTAGGGGGTTGCAAGGTTAGGTAGTAGAGAAAAGAGGCTTGCCGTTAGGCTGGGTGAAAAAAGGGAGAGAAATGTGGGATTGTCTCCCCACACAAATGCTGCAAAAAATGTGGTGAAACCGCAAGCGTCATATACCAACGAGCGCATTGGTGGTGGTGGACAGATTTATTTTTCTACATTTAGACCAATCTTCTGAGTATGTGCACAAGTCTCACACGGGTACGGTGCAGAAAGCCTGCTGATGCCTGCATCTATCGTTGCATCCCCGTGGGTGCTGCCAACAGTCGCCATCAGCCACCATCATATACAAGGACGGAGAGACAGCGCCCTCTGTATTTGCACTGCCCTCTCCCCTCACAGCTAGCTAGCCCCCATAGCCACACCATGCAGGTCCTCTTTGGAATATGGCCACCTGCTCATCATACCCACTATTCGCACATTGCAATGTGCATGAAACGCTAAAGGAGGCACAACTTTTTGGGAATCGCGGGCCATGTGTTCCCTACGGCTTTTAAATTCACCACTAAATATTACACAAGCCCAGACATTCATTGCGAGTATGAGAACTGTCCAAGTTGTAAAAATTCAGAAGGTGGAACCATGTAGGTGTTTTGGATGCTGTATGTATTCTTATGTAAAAGGACTAATGTTTGCGTACACAATGTAGACGTGGCATAAGGAGGCCTTGCAAGAAACCAGCAAGTCTGAAAATAATGTTATACAAAACGTATGTGAACGTTGATTTACTGAACGTAGTCTTTGATAATTGCTAGAAGGAATATTCATCGCCCGGTTTTCATTATGCAAATACAGTAAATAAAACCTCGTTTCATTTTAGCTCCAAGAAAGAAATGTGCATTCAAATGGCAGTGCAATTGCTTGGCAACCAAAAAAAAAAAACGCGAAGCTGCATACAAATACACACAACTTGTAATATTAGATACACAGTCCCAGAGGGGACTAGCTCAGAGCAGGTTTGGTGTTCAGGATCCCAATAATATTCATGAAATGCATTCATGTACAATAGTTATACATGTATAAATGAATATTAACGAGCGCTATCCTGAAAACACGCGTTCAGGCCTCCAGTCCTACAGTTTGACACCCCTCCTTGAAGAATAGGAGTCACACAGCAGCCGTTTTATGACGAGTTGAACTGCTGATACAGTATCACGCCTGCCACTAAAAGAATAATCTGTGGGTGGGGGCTGTGCGGGGGGGGGGGGGCGGTGTGTGTACCCCCGCGTCCTTGCAGGTGACTGTGAGCCCCACCCCTGTCACAGACTGCACACGGACACGTCCTTTCAGTTCGGGCTCTCCGTTCGCTCTGCGCGGCCGGGAACGCCCCCTTTATTTCTACTGCACGCAGCAGAGTGCAACGTCACTCCACCGCATGCGTGCAGCCCTTAAAGTGACAGCATCACAGGCGGGGGGAGTGAAGGGGCAGGTGCCATCAGGTGAAGGCAGGACCACCCTTTTGTCCAGTGTGCTCTCCCCTCATCCCTACACCTTGGAACCGCTTTCCTTTCTTCGTGAAGGCTCCAACAACCTATTCCTTCATCCAGGCACAGCATAGGGTGCCCTGTGTGACCTCCAGCCCGCGGGTTTGAGCCTATAGTGAATAACTAGGAGACAGCTCCCCTAAACAACCACACCATTTTCTGCAACAAATGATCAAGACTAAAATGAACAAACTGCCCAAGACAGTTCCTCTGAGAATGCACTTTGAGCTTTTGAATATTCCCATGAAGTATTTCAATGTTTGTTTGTTTGTTTAGTTGTACTGCGCACCAGACCAGAGGGTATCAGGGCGCAAAGACAAGTATACTTTAAGCTTACAAGGTTACAAAATACAGTACAAATACAGTGTGAGGTACAGTTGAAAGGCAATGAAAGGCATAGAATAGTCAGAACATATGATACAAAATGGGTGTTGTCAAATACAAAGTCAAAAACGAGAGTACATATGAAGTACAATTAGGTAGTATATAGGATGCCAGTTACGTGGTCAAAAGGTAACACTATTACAGTTCTAAAGTAGCTGTGAGCGGTCTGCCTAGGAGAGGGGCACGCTACATGTACAGCAAAGGGCAGTGAAGGTCTGAGGTAGAGCTAGAGTTAGTGATCATTTTCTTTAAACCAGTTGAAAATGTTTAGTCTAAAAATTGCTTAAGTTTGGTCAGCCCTTATGGACAGGTGAAGGGAGTTCCAAAGTTGGGTGGCTTTGACAGGGAAGCTGTTGCTGCCCATTTTAGCTGTTTTGAAAGAGGGGACTAATCAGGCAGTTAGTGTAGGCAGCTCTGGTAGGTCGGAGAGTAGTTTTTCTCTTGATTCTTTCCATCAAGTAACAAGGTGCTGCCTTGTTGAGACACTTGAATGTTAGTGAGGCAGTTTTTTAGTCTAGTTTTATCCATAGTGGAAAGCCAGTTGTACTGCCTGCTTACCGCTGAGGTATGGTAATTTTTGGCCATTCCTAGTGCTGCTCTCAGGGCATTATTTTGCAATGTTTGAATCTTCCTGGTAATGCATTTGTTGGAACCAAGGTATAGGGAATTGCAATAGTCCAATTTGGATAGCACCAGTGCTCTTGCCAGAGTGATGCAGCTGCTTGTGGAAAGGAAAGGTCTGGTCGACCTCATCAGTTGACATGTGTAAGCTGTAGATGATGCCATTGCATTCACCTGTTTTGCCAGTATAAGGCTGGAGTCAAGGTAAAAACCTAGTGTTTGTACCTCCTAAGCAACTTTGATCAGGTTGCTGTCTATATCAAAGGAAGTGTATGTGTGGCCAAGTTTGTTGATATTAGTCATAGTCTCCAGAATAAGGAGTTCTGTTTTGTCATCATTCAAGCATAGTCCATGGAGAGCCTTCCATGCCTGGATGATGAGGTATATTCTCTTCACCAAGGCCAAATCCTTGTTGTAGTCCCCTGTAAGTGGAATGAGTATCTAAGTGGCATTTGCATAGTTGGTTTATGTGACACCAAGACAGTGCAGATTCTCAAAAAGGGGCTTGGTGAATATATTACACATGGTAGGGGACACACAGGATCACTGAGGAACACTGCAGGTAATGGGGATGGGGTTTGCTGCTGCAGTGGCAGAGAAGACTCATTGTCCTACTGTTTAAGAATGATTAGATCCAGGCTATGGCTTGTTGGGAGAAGTGTGCTGAATCTAGAGGATGGCAGAGAACCTCATGATCCACCAGGTCAAATGTTGCTGACAGATCCAGGAGAAGTAGTAAGGCAGATTTGCCTTTGTCTCTCAGCTCGTCAACCTGGGCTTGAAGGTCAATAAGTGCAGTTTACGTTTCATGTTGTGGCCTGAAAGGTGCCAAGGAGTTGGTTCTGCTCCAGGAATTTTTGGATTTGTAGGTAAGCCACCCCATCTAATATTTTTAGGAGGAATGGCACCATTGTACTAGGCCTATAGTTCGTAGGTATGGAGGGGTCAAGCGATTGTTTCTTAAGAAGTGGGAGGACCCATGATTCCTTAAGGTTACTTGGGATAGTGCCCAAAGTAAATGACCCCTTGATAAGATTAGAGATGAAGGGTGCAAGGTATATAGTCTTTTATAATTTGGGCAGGACATTTGTCTCTGCGACAGTTGGAAGGTTTAAGTGAAATTATGATTTTTTTCAACCTCTAGTATGGAGACTTTAGAAAAGTTGAAACGTTGTGCTGGTTTAGGTAGAGTGGGTGGCTTGCAGGTTTGTGGAGTTGTGGTAGGTATATTTCGTTTTTTGTTGGAAATTTTAATTTAGAGGGTCGCAATTTTGTCCCCAAGGGCCTTCTGTATATCAGAACACCATGATTTGTCTTTTACGAAGTTATCAGGTACAGGGATCGGATTTTCAAGTTCTTTTAGGATTGCAAACAGCTCTTTGGTGCCTGACTTTGCTTGCATAATCCTGTTATAGGTTTCCTTTTTGGAGCGTCTTATTTCATTTTTGTGTTTAGTAGAGATGCTAACTAGGTTCGCTTTATTTACCTCGGATGGCACTAGCCTTCAGGTGGTTTCACCTCTGCATTTTTCCTTTTCTTAGTGTTTTTAAGTATGGAGAAAACCAGGCATTCAATTGCGCTCTAGGTTTGCCATTTCTCATTTTTAAGGGAGCGATAGTATCTAGGGCTTCTGTCATGACTTTGTTGAATTCGTTAATTAGGATCAGAAGTGTCTGGTAGGGAGTTTAATGTGGGGAGTTTCAGTGGTAGAAATTTGCTGGCAGTTATATTCTTTTTATTCCTAGTTAGAGGAGGCGGTGCAATAGGGTTATATTGTGTAGTGGGGGTTTTGGCTTCTAAGGAGAAAGCTATAAGTGAATGTTCCGTCCATACGTGGGGGGGTAATGGCAGTGATGGTGGTGTCACAGTTGTAGTCAGCCACACAGTCAAGCATTCTACCCTTCTCGTGAGTTGGCAGTGTCACATTTTGCGTGAAACCAAGCTCAGCAAGGAGGTTGGCTATGGCTGTTGCTTGTGGGTCTTTAGGGTCATTGAATCCCAAGTTCAAGTCTCCCAGTAGTAGTACCTGCAATGCATTTTTTAAGTTATCTGAGAAGATTGTAGAGAGGTGCTCCTCTAATGTGCCCATGGGCCTAGAGGTCTATATAAAAGATGGATGGTAATGGTTTGGGAGTTAGATGTGGGTAGCTTGGTGGTGAGGGATTCACAGGAGTTGACATGCAGAAGGGCAGCTAGTCTCATTGCTAGACTGGATTTGGCTATGACACCTCCGCGGGTCTTCGACTGTCTTCTCTGAGAATAATATAGTTATCTGGCACTGCAAGCATTAGGAAAGGGCCTGCTGCCTGATGTAGCCAAGATTCAGTAATGGCCAAGAAGTCATAGTTTTCAGTTTGCATCAGGGCAGCAATCTCTATGGCATGGGCTACTAAGGACCTTGCGTTGATGAGAGCTCCTTTGAGGAGTGGGACGGGAGTCCTGTTGGATGGGCAATGCTAATGAGATTATTAGGAGGTAGCAGTTTATTTTGTTTGGGTAGACTAGAGTTCAGTTTAGGAGCGGAGCTTAAGTTGGTGTGAGTCAATCTTTTAGGTGAGGTATTGTTACGCTCACCTGGACCCCACAGGGGTGTCGATCGGACCCGGACAGCTGCGGTCTCCTTCAACGTGATGCGTAGCCCAGAGATGACTGTCTGGACTGGCCCGCCTAGTCTTGTCTGCTGGACCCGAAGAAGTATTTTCCTGCAAGTGGAGACAGGGATTAACCACCTGTGGGTTTTAGTGATGGCCTCCCAACTGTTCTCGCTCTCCCCCACTAATCACCTCCGATATCCCCTTTGTAACCTCAACTTACGTTCGTAAAAGATGAGCTCTCCATCCTGCGTGTCTTGCAGGGGCGCGTAGATACCAGTTACTTCACTGGTTTGAAGGCGTTGGGAGAGTTCCGGTAAGCATTGACTCTGAAGTCCCTGGCGGGATTGGTAAGTATCAAGTTCAAAGAGTTCAATGTGCCCGATGTTCACTCTTGTCCCCTTCCTTCCTTAAGTTGCAACTGAGTTCGTGAGAAGAAGGTCTCGTAGCTGCTGCTGGCGTTCAGGTAAGAGTCTGTTACCCAACGCTGTCCGGTAACTATTGCAGGCGTTAACATGTTGTTTTTCTCCCTCTTTACAGATGCGGCATATGAAAATGTGGAGAGTTATGGAATAATACCGCCGGTGGTAAATCAGGTAAGTCTATGGTGGTAAGAGGTTGCATTTGTTGATTCCCCTGGCTCACCTTGTTTTTTCTTGTGTCCCCTAGGTGCCGGATTATGGCGAAGAAATGATGGAGACAGTGCCGGATCGAAAGATGCTGTGAGAACTGGCGAGTATGGCGCGGTGCTGGAGCTGGTGAAGCGACGTGTGCAGGACTGATGTACTTTCCAGGTCCGGAGATGAAATGGTTCTGGAATTGGGTGAGGAATTTGAAATAAGTTCGTTTTCTAACCTTGTCCTTTTCTTCTTTATTCTAGGAGCTCCGGATTCGAGGCGGGCGTGGCAGAAGACTAGATGCTGGCTGCAGGCACGCGGGCGTGGCAGAAGACTGGATGCTGGCTGCAGGCACGGTGAGCGTCACGCTGCTGGATGCAGAATAACGCGAAGCATGTGCTGCTGTTCGGGTGTGGTTTAAATAGCCTCCAAAGTAGTTACAGGTAAGAAGTTCCCTAGAGCCATGCCCAAGTAAAAAATAGTCCCTGTAACAAAATAGTTCCATCCAGGCCTCATGTAGGATTGGACTCTTTTGCAGCATGGTCTGCATCAGGTAAGTAAAGTCTATGAGCCTGGCGCCACTGATTTCTATGATGAGCCTGGCGCCTAAGGCGCCAGGACTAAACCCAGACAGCCCCTAGCCGGGGCTGCTGAGGTTTAAACAAATGTCTGGATGCCTGCTCCCGGAGCGGAGGGCCTTGGTTCTGATGCCCGGGGGTAGGCATCATGACAGGTATTTTGTTTGTTAAGGTACTTGCTTTGAGGGCTAGTGGTCGTTAGACGGCTGGCCGGCGGTTCAAATAATTTCGATAGTCTTGAGCGGAGTCTAAGGTTTCGAGGCATGAGGTCACACGGTATATTAGTTCTCAATAGGCTTGTGATTGCGGTCCATTAGCTCTGCAGGGATACTTTCCACACCTAAAGTAGTGGTCCTGCTATTAATAGCCATTCTGGTTGACGTAAAGTGTGGTCCAGATAGCAATTAACAGGAGCACATTGGCATACATTGTGTCTTACAAAGATCAGGGTTTCTCAGGTGGTAGTAGGTAAGCATAGGGCTGGATGGGCCGAGTTGTGTACCGTGTAGTACATGCTTAAGGTCAAAGTGTGATGTCCTGGGCAGTTTGAAGGGAATGAGAGCACGGCTAGACTTATTTAGTGAGGTAAGCACAGTGGCAGCTAGTGTGGCTAGTGAGCAGGTTCACATACTCTGCACATACTCTGGCCAATCTATTGCTTGTCATCACCACTTATTAATCAGTATTGTACACATCCTTCTAATGTGGTTAAGCCACACTATATGGCCATCCATCGCTGGGAGTACAACAGGCTCTGGGTATGCTTACCAGCTGCACAAAGAGCTACCAATGGGTGGTACATTGAGGATTGCAAAAAAAAAAAAAAACTACACAACCCAGAGGCTAGCATGTCTACATTTGCCACTGAGTCCACCTCTGGTTGAAGGTCTCCCGTCATGTCTCACAAGGGCCTGAAGCCACCTGGGTTATCAGGCACGTTCACCAGATTCCGAAATGGTGGTCGTCATCTTTAAGGCAGCCACCACTTTTCGGTGAAACCCAACTGAAGACAGATCGGTTAGGAAAGTATTGAAGTGCAAAAGTGCAAAGTCCTCGGAACCAAAGTGGGCAAGTCCAAATACCAAGGAAAATGATTAGAGAATTGTGGAAAACCCAAACCACAAGACCAGGTAAAGGCAGGAATTCAAAGAATACGGTTCCATGTAATAATGTCACCTCAAAAATAACAGCATGCACAAAAAAAAATAAAAATAATGATAAAGAAAAAAAACCAAAGAAAAAAAAAAAACACAAATCGCAGAAAAAGGGCAGGTTTGCTGGGACATTATTAGATGGAACATGCGAGGGAGACACTCGCAAACACCTAACCCTTTTTTTTTCCAAAGGGAGTGGGGGACACCCCTGCAACCCATACATATATATATATATATATGTCACCTATATAATGTCGCCAAGACCTTTTCCCGTCGACATTATATACGGCGACCATATATATAGGGATATTATTACCTGATACAAAGAATACTATTAGAGTACCACACTAATCACAAGTCATAAAATCCTGCTGCTAGAAGATGGGGACAGAAGAGCCGGCATGTTGACCTCAAAGCAGAACACCTGAGAGAGCCAGGAGAGACCCTCAGATTCAGCTTCAATTCTGCCGAGGTCTACATGTCAGACACATGCTGAGAACAAACAGAAATATGGAAGAGTGCTAAAAGCCAGATCTTCTATATGTCACACCCTGAAGAAGCCAGAGAACAGAAGGCCAATACTTCTATTTCTCATAGAATTGGCCCAGCAAAGAGGCCCATGGTTAGAGAGTGAGACTATCTACACCAATGTAGTTCCCCAAGCAAGAGAGGAATACATTGCACCTAGTTCCAGTGGCAGAACCTAAAATTATGAGGAAAAATGTAAAGATTTTAAAGTAGAAGAAGAATGGGAAACCCACCACAAAATGGATGGGGTGATTAGATTTACTCTTCGGGAGGAGATTGACTTTTACCTGAAGCATATTGGGGTATAACGATGTTAGGAGGCAGATTAATAAGTCATCCATAGCATGTGCCCTCCCTGGGCCCAATACTGCACAGGCTGGACACCACCCTGTTAACGTCCATCCAAAATTGGGGCCACCTTGTAATGCATCGAACTTGGAAGGTTTGGAACCGATGGAAGTACACCTAACATGGATGCTGGAAACTTCGTGTAGCGGTCTATGCATTATCCAAGATGTCCGCCAGCACGTATTTACGCACAACGCACCAGTACTCCAATGCGTTGCATCTTAGTACTCTCGTACCTTTCCAGCGCTGTGTTGCTGTATATTTCGCTACCTGTTATTACTTCCTATAGCTTTTCCTCTCTCTTCATTCATTATCTTTCACAGAGGTAAACGTACTATTTTTGGGTAGCTTATTTTTCTCTTAACGGTTTGATCCCTGTTAATCGCACTTTGAGGTTGTTCTTAACTCCTCAGTCGCTGTACTTTTCCTACCTGCTTACCTTGCTTATCTTTCTTTCTGACTTCCGTTTCATTTCTTTTCACTCCTTTTCTTTCGCCTGGAGTCTCTTCTCTCTTGTTAAAGGCTTTCTAGTCTATTCATCAGTTCGTGGTATCGCTGCCTTGGCGTTCTTCTACCTTCCAACCAGTTTCCTGTGCTTCTATTGTGCCTCAGTACCTTCGGCACCACCGGCTCCTCGATCATCTTCACCGAAGAAGGAACGGGTCTCGACTCTACTCTTCTATCCAACCTGAAGAAGACCATTCACACAGGGTTTTTTCTGCCTACGGCTTTTTCCCCTGGAACAGCGGGTTGGCTCCTGGGAGTCTCCTGGGATTTGGTTCCTATCCGGTCACGGTGGCCTCCGGGGAGTCACGCCCGTACTTGCATCAAAGAAGGAGTAAAGAAATCAGAAAGTCACGAAAGAAAGAAGACGGAACTCCGAGAAGAATTCGACGGAGATTCAGGTGAGGAGGAGTTGGAAAAGGGAACCAGGGTTGCAAGTTTTGACACACCTCCTGTTCTCATTAAAAAGTGGCTAATATACCCATCAGTGAGTCCCTCAATCTAAAACATAGACACAGATCAAGAGGTGAGTTAACTCCTACTCCGCAACCCTTCTACCGTTAGGAATTGTCCTTCCAGAAAAAGATCCTGAAAGCAGGCGATACCAAGTCTCGTCATACTATGGACAAACCCCTTGCTCACTGGTTATTGGTAAACCTGGAATATGGATAAACAGGAGCCTGGGAGAGTAAAGAATATCTCCCTTCCCTTCCTTTTCTACACAAACCCAAGATCTACAGGTCAATTCCACCATGTTCTCTTAGCCATAGACGCCCTTGCCAGTTCCCGTTAATAGCACTGCTTGCAACGAGAAGGGCGTTGCAAGGGCCCATTCTGGTTCCACATGTTGCCTGTCCACCCCTTCACCAAACAAATATCTTAGAAACCCTGCCTGAGCCACCTCATAGTATGTTTCAAAGCTTGGCAGTGCAAGACCGCCCATGTTTAGCGGCGAAGTCAATTTGTACCATGACACTCGTGCCTGCTTACCTGCTCAGAGAAATTTAGATAGCACCATCTGCACCTCTCGAAAATACAACCTAGGTAGCACTAAGGGTACATTCATGAATATGTAGAGGAACCAGGGTAGCAGGACCATTTTTACCAGTGTGATCCTCCCATACAGACTGAGAGGCAACCTCACCCACTTCTCCACTACTTTCCGGGCATGCTCCAATATCTTAGTGTAGTTATGTTGATACATCACCTCTGGGGTCCCTATACCCAGAGATCTGGTAGAAACTATATGCCATTGAAAGCCGATACCATCAAATTCCATGAGCAGGAAAAGCACTGATTTGGTGACAAACTCTCATACCAGACAAGTCCCCAAATGGCAACAGTTCCATCATAAATCAAACCTAGCTTAAGGCATGGGTTTTTAACATGTATCACCATATGCTCTGCATAGAGGGAGATCACCACCCTGTGGTTATATATCTGTACCCCCCTGTGCAAATGTCTATCCCCAATCAGCTCAGCAAGTGGCTCAAACCCAAGGGCAAATAACAGGGGAGAAAGAGGACAGCCCTGTCTCGTACCCAACCTCAGCAGGACAACAGACATGAGCCGACCATTCACTCCAATATGTGCAACAGGTAACATATAAAGCAATGCAACGCAACCATGGAAACAAACTGCTCCCCCATTCCCATTCTATGCAGCACCATGAAGCGACGGGGCCACTCAACCGAATCAAATGCTTTTTCAGCATCAAGTAACACCGCCACCATATTATCCTACTGTCCAACCAAAGAGAGTAAACCAACCATCTGTCACAAACCATAGGAGGTCGACCGCCCCGGTATAAACCCGAACTGGTCTGGCTTCACAAATTTGTACATCAGGGGTGCTAACCTCATTGCCAGCAATTTAGCCAAGATTTTATTATCCAGGTTGATGAACAAAAATCGAACAGTAAAACCAACACAAATCCACCTCTTTACAGGGTTTTAGCAATATCGTGACCACTGCCTCTCTCACGGTCACAGGCACCTCCCCCTCCTGTAAAGCCTGCCGGTGCACCTCTAGAAGCCAGAGTCAATTTTGACACAATATGTTTATAAAATTCAGCTGTACATCCGTCTGGTCCGGGGGCCTTACCAGACGAGAGCACCTTAATGACCTCTAAAACTTTGTCTTCTGTTATCGGCTGACTACCATTCCCGTTCCTTATCCACACACCAGTACAGCGACATCTGATCTAAAAAAACAACTTCCCTCAGGTTGCAAAACCTGAGCGTATGAGGAGTACAGCCAGCGCATCCAATAACTAGATTTATAGTTATAAACTAAAACTAAACTCAGGACAATCTGACCACCCTTTCTACACTCCCTCCCAACCCATCCCACCCCCAACATACTCCCCCCGCCCCCTCCTTCCTTTTTCCTCCTCCTCCCCAATCACACCTGAAGAAGTTACCAGAGTTGTCCGCTCCATGAAGGTCTCTTCCAAACAGGTCTCCCCTTGCTCATCCAGGACCATCAAGGACAACATTGGCTCTCTTGCCCCTGCTCTCGCTGATTTCTGCAATCACTCGTCACTGGATCTTTTCTCCTCCGCTCTTAAGCACTCCCTTTGTGCCCACTCCTGAAAAAAACATCCTCTGACCCTACCTGCCCTGCCAGCTATCGCCCTATCTCAAGCCCCCCCCCTTCCTGGGGAAGCTACTTGAGAAGCTGGCCTTGCCCCAACTCGACTCTCACACTAAACTTGTTGGTGGCCTCCACAACCATCAATCTGGATTCAGAGCATCCAGGAGGTGCAGAAATTGCTCTTCTGAACACCCGTGATGAACTGCTTGCATCTCTCAACTCCAACTCCCCAGCTGACCTTATCCTTCTCAATCTCTCCTCTGCATTTGACACAGTTAACCATTCCATCCTCATACAAAGGCTCCACGATACACTTGGTATCTCGTGATGGGCACTGGATTGGCTATCCTCTTTCATCACTAACTGCTGTTCCCCAAGTCATCCTGGGCCTCTTCTCCTCTCCTACTTCAATCTCCACCTGTGGTGCCCCCAGGTTTCTATACTCTCCCCCTGGCTCCAACATCTACCTTGCATGCCTCATCTTCGCTTTCTCCTCCAACTTCCAGTGTTACGCAGATGACACACAGCTCTTCTTCAGTCTCCCTGCTGACCATCTTGAACCTTCCATCATCCCCGACTGCCTATCTGCCACCCAGTCCTGCTGCACCTCCAATGATCTCTGCCTCAACGCCTGTAAAACTGAGATCCTTTCCATTGGGACCCCTTCTCCCTCCTTCCACTCACTCTGGCCTTCCTCCTTGGGCTCTCCCCCTGCGCCTTCAACTGAAGCCAGAAACCTTGGAGTCATCTTCAACTCCTCGCTCTCCTTCCTCCCTCACACTAAGGACATTGCCAAGAAGTCAAACGATCAGCTCTCCCTTTTCAAAAGAATGTTACCTTTTCTCACTTTCCCCTCAGAGGCTCAAGCCCTGGTTCTCTCTAGACTGGACTACTAGAACAGCCGCCTCCTGAATCTTCCTTCTTCCACTTTGCGACCCCTTCAGCTTATCCAGAATAGGGCAGCAAGACTTATCCTTGGCCTTAAATCCAGGGACTGCATCGCTCCTGCACTAAAAAGTCTTCACTGGCCCCCCGGTTGCTGCACGGATTAAATTAAAATCCCTCTGCATCATCCACAAAGCTGTCTGTTCCCGGGGACCACGCTACCTTCAACTTGATCTCACTAAATACTACCCTCTAAACCACTTTGCTCCTCTGGCACAAACTCTTTGTGTGGAAATTGTTTTGCTAAAGAGGGCAGTGGGAAGGGGGGGGTGGGGAGTCACTCACTTTCCTTTGCGGGCTCCCTCCTTTGGAACAGCCTCCCCCCACCCCCTTGAGCAGGATCAAATTTAAGTTCCGGAAGCTCCTCAAGACTTTCACCTTTCCTCCCCCTTCCCCTGCTTCTCTCCTCTGCTAATCCCACAGTTGCGGAATCAGTGTCCTTTGCCCTTATGCATCTTCGGGACCTTGACCTCCCACACCAACTCTTCCTTGCTCCTGCCTACCCACAGCACTTTGCATCTGCACACCCTCTGCTCTGGAGGTTCGCACTTACACCTCCCGTGGCTCAGGCCGTGTAGCACTCAACATTCCTAGCACTTCATCTATAGCTCACCCACAAGCTCGGACTCCCCAGCACTTACCACCTGTTCCTTCTTCCTTTCTGCACTTGCTCGCTCCAAATACTCACAATGCATAGTAGGTTGGTCCCTCTCCCTCTTCCACCTCTGCTCCTAAATCTTGTGTTGTAAAGTATTTCCCACCCTCGCTCCCTCCCTGCAGGCGCTTTGACACAGTATATTCTTATTGTATAAGTGGCTAACTAGCAAACAAATAAAATGCTCCAAATTCCTGTGTTATATCCTCATCTGCGTATTGCAAATCCCCTTGCTCATCTTTAATTGACAATATCTGCGTTCTCAGCCTATCTATCTTGGCCGCCTTCGCCAGCAGCCTCCCACAGCGCTGTCCCTCCCCATTTTGCCTAACGACCACTGCTCCGGATGGAAATTTCACTTCCCTCTGTGCAAGTTCTTTAAACATATCCACCTCTGCCCTGATCTCTTTCTGAGTCACTGGGTCCATCACTCCCCGGTTTGCAGACATTGTATCCATGTCTCACTCTCTGCAAGCTCCCTTCGTACTGTTTCAGTACCGTAGATTCCCTTGGTATGCACTCCCTCCACCCCCGCACTACACATTTAAACGTTTCCCACAGGGTAAAGCTTGAGGTAATGAATATATGAAGGCTGTTCAAGAGATAAAAAGTTGGATTTCTGATGTGTCTTCTTTAGGTGGGATTTGTGAGTGGGTGGAAAACTGCTGAGCCTGGATGCCAGATTATTTGTTCTGGAAGCATCAATGTCGCACAAGATAGTGGGAAGAAGGAGCATGTGGTAGCTTATGTGTCTATGCCACTAAGAGGGGCTGAGAGAAACTTCTCAGTGGTTGAAAGAGAAGCTTAGGCTGTGTTTTGGACCATTATGCATTGTAAATACTTCCTGTGGGGCCAATGGTTTATTGTGAAAACTGATCACAGACCTCTAGTGCAAACGTTAGCTTGTGGCAATTGGTCTTACGGCTCACCCAGCGTGTCTAATTGGATATTAGGGCTGCAGAATTATGACTTTCAGGTTTATGTACCTGGAAAGAAGAATGTGGTTGCAGATTGTCTGTCTCGCTTCCCAGTGGAGTGTGGCAGCAATGGAGAAAAAGTGGAAGTTAAGGAAGAGAAATGATAGTTGCCAGCATTCAGCAATTTGCTTTGAGTGAAGAGAAATGGAGAGTAGCAGAAAGAGATGAGGTATTTGGCAAAGTGGCAGAGTGGACAATGGTAGGATGGCCCAGCAGGAACAATGTTGGAAGAAAATTTGAACGATTTTATGAAGTTAAGGGTGAGCTGGCACTAGTTGGAGGAAAACTCAGGAGGGGCTGCAAAGTGATTCCCCTTAAGGGCATCAGAGGGAAGCGGATAGAAATTGCCCATCATGGGCATTGTGGCACAATGGCAACAAGAGGATGCTGAGGCAGAGTTACTGGTGGTCATTAATGGATAGTGGTGTAAAAAAAGAAATCAGAATTGCAAAGATTGCATGGCAAATGACAAACATGTGTAAAGTAGTGAGTGAGATGCCACTTCTCCTGGAGCGTGTTCCCAGGGAGCCTTGGCAAAAAATAGCAGTGTATATAATGTGACCATCCAAGGTTTGGGTGAAGGGTTCAAGTTCATTTGTGTCATGGTGGATTACCATTCGAAATGGATAGAATGGAAGGAAAATACTGCAAAGCTAGAGTTTAAAAATAAAATAATTTTAGGAGTTTTTTTATCTTGAGAGGTTTCCTACAGAAATAGTGACTGATAATGGCGTTCAGTTTTGCTTGGAAGTCATGAGGACATTTTTGCTACAATTTGGAATTAAGCACACTCTCGGCCTTGCATCTGCTTAGGGCAAATGGTCTGGTTGAGCATGTTAATAGATTTCTCAAGGGCGGTATCCAGTTAGCCATGTGTTCGGAGTTCTTGTGGAGTATGGTTTTGAAACAAATGGTATGGAGTTACTACATCTAACCTTACTCAGTTACCAAAGTATCACCTTTTGTCTCGTTGAAAGGACGCCAACCAGGCACAAAATTGCATCCAGGATAAATGGGTTTGGCATGCACTGTAAATGTGAATCAGTAAGATGGTAGAAGAAGCACAACATCACTATAAAAGTGTGTTTGATGAAAACGTCAATGTTAAAGAGCGTGAGTGGGTTGTTGGAGATTGGGTTTTGATTAAGAATCCCAGGTATGGGCTCAATCGTGTAGAGAGAACATTTCTGGGACCCAAAAGGATTGCAGTGATAAGGAACAGTGTTGTGGTTGTGGATGGAGAAGTATGGTCCTTGCCTTATGCAAGAAGTCGGTTCTTTGCAGGGAGTGCGAAGATGGATTTGTGGTCAGTGAGGGTGATGGTGGAAGAGTGGCGAGTGAAAGTAGGTTGGGAGAAGCAACCTTTCCTGGGTGTCGGGTGAGTGAGAGAACAAACATGATCCCCACCAAGCTCAATGTTTTTTTGCAAGTCGCTTCCTTCCGCTTCCCGGTTGTTCTCTTCATTTCCCTTACCTTCCTGATTTGTTTTCTGTTCTTCCATGAGGGGGAAGATGTGTTCTGTTTTACTTGTGTTCCAGAACTCGTACAGGTTCTGGAACAGCTCGTGGATAGTGTGAGGGAGCTCAGTTAGCTGCAGTTATGGTACCTATTGCTCTCCGACTTCGGAGCTTCCCTTACCTGGCTCACAGCGTGCATCATTGTACCCCAAACTGGTGACAAGGATGGGAGACTGCACTATGGGGCCCCTCCTTGCAGTGGCACGCTCTTCTTAACATCAATGAAAGTCAGTCGACTTGCTTGCACATTATCTAAAACGTTTTGCAAAATCCTGATGGCATCACCTTTGCACAGCAAGGAGCCTTTCTCCCTGGTCTTTCGCAACTAAATCTCCATTACGATAATTCAGCAGATGGGCTACGATTGGTCAAGCCAAGGCTCCAGGAATCCGTTTCCTCCCACTCGGTATCTGATGTGCCCTCTCCACTATGAAGACCGCTGAGAAATCCTCATCTCCAAGTGCCTCTCACTGTATATTTTCAACCAAAGATTCCATAGCCCGCTGAGCCACCGCCTCCGGGATCCCCACTATTCTTCGGTTATTATCGTCTTGACCAATAATCAAGATCCTACTGTTTGTCAGCCAACTCCTTGAGTGTTCTCTTGACAAGATCACGTGACGTAGTTGTAGATTCATCCTCCACCGTATAGACTCACCCCTCAACCTCATCCAATCTTTCCCTGCATCTATCCCAACGCACCTGCATGTGGTCCACTTTACACCCAACAGTGTCCATTTTCCCATCAAATGATTGTATAATAGCCTGTAGATGGTGAAACATGGCTTGAATATCATCGAAGGCTCCATTAGGATTGAGGGCTGAGCAACCTGTCAGGGTGTGCTCCATCACCTTTGAGCTTTTTGCTTGTGCAGGTGTATCAAAGTGCAATTTCAATAGTCATTTCCCCGCATTATGAGATTTAGACATAGCTTTGTCCTGCTGATCTCAGGACGTACACCTTGTTCGCTCTTCCTGCTGAGATTACTGTCCCGTGTCCAAGAGGGCACATGCACAGCCCCCGCATCTTTGTTGCCGTGTGGACACTGACACTTAATAGCATGTGAACCTGGCACCTTTCCCTACTCAAAAGCAGGGCTACCACTGCGCGGAAGCCACTCAAATGTCAGACAGCTTGTCAGCATATTACACCCTCTCCACAGCGTTTCTCACATCGCACAACCCCTGCCACTGTGTCTTGCAGCAGGGTTTTGGAGGGAACGCACCATTACACCCCTCAGCTACTGAATATTAATATCCTTTAAAATCACACAGATGCTCCTCGTCACACACTGACAGTGGCTACATGCTCCTCAATCTAAGCTGAGCAAGCCACCTCAGTTCCATGACATGTAATGTCACCTGCTCAATGCCATCAGCACTCCTAACGGATGCAGCCACTCAGAAAGGACTGGAATGCACATGCAGCATTATATATCCCTCTGCAAGCCCAATTAACTCCTCACATATCCGGAAGTGTCTTGCACAGTTCAAAGACCATAAAGGTGGTCACTCCAACTCGGTGTATCCCCATTTACCTCACCATCGGACAGGTGCACTCCTCCAAACGTTTAATAGGATGCACTGAAAGGGTGAGGGTTTCCATCCGGATTGGTTGGAGTGCTAGCGAGCTTACAGGCTTGCAGCCATCTTGGCTGGGCTCACCTGCACCCCCTCGGTCTCAGTTCCTCCTTGATTGCATGAAAGCCTTTCTTGGTGGCATAAATGGCATGCAGTAGTTCCCACCTAGTTATTTGCATTCACTACCTCTTGTAGGCCTGGTTGGAGAAGCCATTAGAGGTACATGGATGCCTTGGAGAACAGCCTATGTTGAGCAGGGATGGACTTCATTGCATCAACAGATTCCTTTCAAAATAATTGTCCCTTTTTGCACGTTTCCTTCCTTTCATCTGGTCACTTCCTTCCAAAGGGTAATCTACAATTTGCACCAAATCACTTTGAGACACCATCAGTGCTGGTACATGTAACACGGCTATTGAGCAGATGTCACCCCAATTTGGCAGGGGTTGCACATAGGAACACGAGCCACAGGCCCAGTAGTGCTCCATTAAAACTGCTGTGCCCACTTTCATACTTGGCAGGACCAGGATTTGTTTGCATCCTTCAGGTTTCACCATCTGCATGGTGCCATTGTTTCTGAAGCACAGCTTCAGCTTCTTTGTTGTGTATTGGCCCTTCCTCATCCTCCACCAATGTCAATATTTGGCATACTTACTCCATTATTCTAGACATTCCTTATTAGCACCTTCAACAGGATAACCAGAGAATCCTACAGTGCCTCTCATCTACAGCACATCGTTCCTTCTACCCACCCTTGAGGTGTGAACACTTCTCCTGCAACATGTAGCCAAGGTATGTCCCAGCAAAACAGTGAGTCTCTCCCCCTTTAATCCATACATTTTAATAAGGGATGATCGCTCACAGTCACCTCACCGATTCATGGTCCTGATAATATATATTGTATTACTTTATTGTCCACAGTGTGTGCCCTAATAAAATGTATCTTCACAAGGGGAATCTGCTTTTGATACCCATTCAATGACAGCTGCCCTTCTGTGGAACTGGCCCCCTTATTTTGTATAGTGTAATGCGAGTTAAAAAGCGTGCCCCCTTTGCTTGAATTTCCTAGGCCACAAACCATCTGGAAACACTCAAGGCACATTGAAGGAGTGAGCACACAAAACAGTTTTCATCCAACGTCTCTCTTCCTGCTTTGGTCATGTGGCAGTACGACATGTTATTTATTATTTTGTTTTTATATATAGCGCGAAACAAGAGCCCTGAGGCATGGAGCCGTTTAACAAGACAGAACACAACAATCAACAATAAATCAGGTCCATCAGCAAGTCTAGAAATCAACAAGCATGGGGCTTAACAAAACAGGGTGGGTTTCAGCCTCCATTTAAAGAGAGATAGCGATGTACATACTCTCAAGTCTGGCGGCCGAGCATTCCAGAGTTTGGGAGCTGCTGTGGGAAGGATCTCTGTGCCACATAGGAGACTCTGGTCTGTGGGATTATCAGAAGGGAGGCATTATTAGATCGCAATGTTCTTGGAGCTGGTAGTCATGAAATGCAATTAGACAGGTACCTAGGCCACTGCCCACAGAGGCATCGAAGCGCGATACAAAAAGTACACAAAATGGGATTCTGCTACTCACAGGGAGCCAGTGCAAGGCTTTTGCTAGCCGAGGAAACATCTGTTCTGCGCAGCCCTTCCAGAATACGAATGTTATTACTCTTGTGCGTATTTCCCTTCCCCTCCCGAGAATACTCCATCCATACCCAATGCCTTAATGGCATGTTGTTACACCTCCTCATGCATCCAGGAAGAATACAGAAGACCCTTTCTCAAGATCTGTATGTAAGTGTCATGAAAACACATTTTCAGACTCTGCCTGCAAGTCATTCAGAGCAGACTTTCCCTTAAGGAAAACATACTCAGACTTTGCATGCAAAGCATCAAGAATGGACTACCATTCTCAGAACTACAAGGACACTGGGACAGGGAAGATGAGTCGGGCAATGCAGAGTCACAAAAGACCAAGAGTACAGACTGCACTTGGTTGTTGAGTGCACATACCTCTAGCCAGGAGATTGAAACAGCCGCCACAGCTGACTGTGGCGTGCGCTGCTGTAGGGAGAAACCTGCTTCTCCCGGTTTGGACCAGGAGAATGCGGGGCTGCAGAGAGTGCAATGGACCATCCTGTCCAAGGAGGCAGAGAACAAAACCTGTCAGCAAGAAATAACACACTGTGGGAATGCCATAATCCAGAGCAGGGCCCCTGGGCATTCGCAGGTGTTGTTGAGCAGCAGAGTTTACCTCAAAGAAGCCGTAAACAAAGCAGAAGAGGCTAACAGGAACCCAAAGAGGCAGAGAAGCCGAGGAGCATAGGCGGCAAGGGACGCTGAGGGTCCGCCACCAGCTTGCTGCGGGAAAAAGAAAATAAGCCAGCAAGAGCCAGTGACTCCTCGAAGCGAAGCAGGGACACGGGGGCATATTGGAAGCCATGCCACATGCAAGAAACGTTAAGGGAACAAATAAAGTGCTGGAAAGAGAAAAAAAGTTAATTAGGAGATTTTAACTGAACTGTGAAAAGGTCTGACAATTTAACCAGAGGACAAGGACATTCAGTGCTGAAGCCAAGTGAAAATGTGAGCAATTTCCGCATTATAGTATATCTTGGTTATAAGGATTTGTTAATTTTCGTTATTTACATGTGAACACGGTTTAAATACGCTTGCGCGTTGTTTCTTTTCCGAGCCTCGTTAAGATAAGAAACCATTTGTTTCCATAGAACGTTCCTTTTAGAGGAGAGGCCATTCTTTGCTCGTTCCGTTGCCATGGAATGAATGGCAAGCGTGCCTTGAGATAGTTGCGAGACATGCATCAGGTATTAGCAACGCTTGCGCAAGCAGCGCTGTGTGGTTTTTCCTGTGAAATAAAGAACGCTACATGAGCGCAGTGAGGAGGAGAAGGCATCATTTTTTTTATATAAAGGATTGAGAGAGCTTGGGCAGCTAGGTTTTTTAAATTTTTTTTTTTTGGTATTTAAGTAGACAAGAGAGCGCAGGCAGAGTAGTAACTTTCTCCAGCCACAGCGACTTAGAAAGAGCACGGGCAGCATGGTGAAACAGAAGTGTTTATTTTGAAAAGGAAGAAAGTTAAAACTATGCAGACTTTAAATAACTCAACTCTTTGGGAGAAGCTATGCAGTGGGTAAGCTGCTAAAGTTTGTTTTTTCATTCTAATGTAATTTCTAGTCAAACAACAGAAAGTTCTAGCAAACAGAGTTTGGCAAGAAGAAAACAAGTTACAGAAACTGAGCTGCTCTTTAAGTCCTTATATTCTTTTCTGAGAAGAAGATTTAAAGAATGAATAATAATCTCGACTGAATTCCTTTTTATTGATGACAAGTTCCAGGTATAAATGTAAAATTTCTCTGGCCTGTCCACCGAGGAGATTCAGGAACTGTAAATTTATTCAGATAGCTGCGTTTTAGAAAAATAAGGGAAGGCAGAGTTAGAATGTTTATGTAAATCAAGCATGTTGGCTCTTTCTCGCCCCAGCATATTTCCATTAGATTGCAGTAAGAAATCTATTTTGTTACTTTATCCTCTTCCCCTTTCCCCAGGGGTGTTCCATGCTCAGCTGTGAATACAGTGTAGTGGAGTACGTCACACTCTTGAGGATGTTCTTGGGTTCAGCAGCTTCTCATTTTCACAAGACTCAGCCTGACAGTAGGATAGTGTACCATGCAGACACAGTATTAGATACAGCAAACAGAAAGAGATCATATTTGGAATTGTGCAGAGCACACAAAAGCTCTGGAAGAAGCATACACCAGGCAAAGTAAAGCTGCAAGTGTCTGCATTAAAGAAAGTCATGGTAGGTGAGTATACCAGGCAGTTTCAAATGTGTTTGAGGAAGCCCTGGCAGGAGAGTATCTCAGGCAAGTGAAAGAGTGCGCATATGAGAAAGCCCTGGTTAGGGGGGGGAGGGATTTGGGGGGGGGGGGGGGGGAGTACACCAGGCAAGGACAAACTGAACAGTGTATAAGAAATACATCACCTGAAGGGGTCCTGAAAAGGATATATCAGGACCAGCAAAATGCGGTCTGAAACCAAAGAGAAGATGAGTGAAACCTGGTTGGAGAGTACACCAGGATAATGAGACAAAGATCCAAGTTGTTCTGTGTACCAGTTGTGTTGTGAATCAGGAAAAGCTCAAGAAACTGATATCTTTGAAAGTACTACAGAGGGAAGAGAAATCCAGGGGATGGGAACCACCCTCTGGAATAAGGAACTCTACACTTATGGAACTTTTGTGTTAGAGTTACACTGTTTCTTTTTGAACATTAATAAATCACTCAAAGCCAAAGACATTACCTTCTTCACCTTAAAGTTAATTTTGTTAGAATGTGAGGGCTAAAATAATACTTGGACACAGAATGGTTTTGCTTTGGACATTCTGACATGGACAGAACCGTAGTTTTGGTTTTAGGTAGGCACCTCAAGAGCAGGGACAGAGACATTCACCACCTACTTTTATTTCAATAAAAGTCTTTGACCAAAACCATGAATCTCTTGTGTCAAGAGTCTCATTCCTGGCTCCTCACAGGGGCCGTTCCTAGATCTCTTTTAACGTCACTTATGTGCATGCACGCCTTTCGGCTCCGTACTTGCACTGCGGTTGGGGGGTTGCATAATGTACAGAAAATGGGCCCTCAAATCATGGTTTGTGCCACTTGCAGATTAAAGTTCCACACATACACTAAATCTCCTGGGAATAATAGAGGGCAGGTATTACAGTACTTATGTCCAGATTTATTTTCCTTGTTGCATTATTTGCCCACCTGCTGCCGCTTTACCCGTCAAGAGATAAATGAGACATTTAGTTATCACAGTCAAATAAACATGCATTTCTTCTCCTAGCACTGTTGCAGAACTGAACGGGCATGTGTGCGAGGAGCAATGGAAACATGCATGCGTTTGCCCGTAACAATTTCATGGGGTGCGAGGTGGTTGTCTGGACCTGCTTGATTGCAAAGGGCAAACAGAGCCCGGGGAAGGCAATGCAACCAATTTTTGTTTAATGTGGGTCTCAATTTTGCAGTGCATTCCTAGAAGAGGCCCTTGAGGCCTTCAACAATGCCTTTGGCCTGCAGGCGAAAAGTGAAACAGAGTTTGCGTTTAATGCCGAGCAGGGATTACACATAAGTAAAATGCTTGTTCACAAAAGTGTGGTCCATTATCTGACCGCAACACTTCACACACAAGGCAGTTAGCAGCCAATTTGGTGTCTGCATGGGTACACAAACCTGCTTCTATCCATTGTTACAAAGGACACAACTAGCATACATTTGTATCAATTACAAGTTTGGAGCATGTCGATATAGTCGATGTGCAAATGACGAAATGGGCCTGTAGGATGGGGTATTGCGCCCCTCACCATTCTCAATATATGTCCAGCTGTATACGGCTGGTACATTGTACAGTTGATGATGAAGTTGACAATGTGCTCATGCAAATCCTTGGGATGCATCTGCTGCCACATATTCTCTTGTGGTGTGTGCTGGGTAGTGTAGTCATTCAAATGACACTGTAAGCAGTTTGAGTGGCATCACAGGTTTTCCTGTGCTATTCTGTCACCACATGAGATCAGTGTCAGTGGGGGATAATGAACACCCCCTTTTTATCCATAGTTCCTGCTCGGTGTGTGGTGCACACCCCTGTAGTTCCACTGTTTGTGTTAATGGCAATGCATTATAGCTTTTCTTTGTATCCTTGTTGAGCATAATCGTGTGCAGGGCTATTACAATATCTGCTATCTGTGGAAAATAAGTAGTTCTTGTTGCTTCTGCTGCCTCGTTCCCACAGGAGACCAAGTCTGTCCCTCTCGTGTGAGCTGTGCATTTCACCATAGCAGTCACAAGTGGGTACACAAGTGCATCTAGTAAACTTCCTAGCAATGGCGTGTGTTGTGCTGAAGTCTTCTGCATGCTGGAAGCCTCCTTTTCCACTGAGACAGTGCAGAATATAATGTAGACATCACATAGGCAAAGTCAGAGTATATCGTCGCTACCTGATGCTCGTGCTCTTCAAATGCTAGTATCATTGCTACCAACTCAGCAGCCTGCGCAGAAAAGTGTGCTGGTAATCTGATGCTTGCTACAATTTCAAAACCACCCCCCCTTGCTCATCACTGCTGCCACGGTCAATCATTGAGAACTGTCAACGAAGACCACCTCTCGACTCTCTAGCTTAGTTGCTTTGACCGGGGGTACATCATCAGGTTTGTCTGTATATATGTTGAGCAGTCATGAACCCATTCTTCTCCCTCCACTGTTTCGACAATAAATCTCGGAGGCTTCGCCATGCAACATCTTATAATTTTTATTGAGGGGTTGGACAATACAACCTCATATCCAGATGTTTGCTGGGTTGCGAGTGTGGATTTTGGTTTTTCCAGGAAGGCAAATAGGCAAGCTGGAGAGTATTCCAAAATGCAGAGGCCCAAGCATCAAAGCATGATCCTCCTATCGTCTTTAAAGCAACATAAGGCTGAAACAGTAGGTCATCATTATCAGAATGCAAGGTGTTGAATAGGTGCTTTCTTGAACTGAGAGTAGAGGTACACAGGGGCATGCCTGGTCAGGCATTTATATACCAACGTAAAGGCCTTAAAACGCAGTCTTATTTTCACCGGTAGCCAATGCAGCTTCCGGGGAGTCTCAGACACATGGCACTGATGTCTCATTCCACAGACTACAACCAGCAGCCCCATTTTGAATGACCTGCAGCCTTTTTATATTGGCCTGAGCGGTGCCCACAAGGACACCATTACAGTAGTCTAATTTTGTGTTTATGATGGCAGCTGAAATCAAAGCTCAATTGGTTTCTGAAAGATAAGGGCGAATCTGTAACAGCAAGTGTATCATGTAAGAACAGGAAGAGTTTAACTGGGATACATTTCTTAAAAGTTAATTGGGAGTCTATATATACACACTTTGTGTTTTTACATATTCAGAAGCATGAATAATGTTGCTAGAAAATCAAGAAATGACCAACAATAAAACCCATTTTATTTTTCTTCATTTTGAGCCAGTACTGAGAATAAGCAACTCAGTTTTAATCATTCAAGCCAAGCAGGTTTTTTGCCATCCACGATTGCATAGCAGTATTAACTTAATTAACT
Source organism: Ambystoma mexicanum (assembly GCF_040938575.1). NCBI lineage: Eukaryota > Metazoa > Chordata > Amphibia > Caudata > Ambystomatidae > Ambystoma > Ambystoma mexicanum. The sequence continues at coordinate 672,476,191 of NC_090936.1, forward strand.
CTCTACAGATCTTTAGCATACAATCCAGATATTTCCAGGATGATCTGGGTGTGACCTGCATAACTGGCGAACTTCACACCGAGATCATTGCACAAATGTTAGTAATGGATATTAAACAACAATGGCAAAAGACACGAGCCCTGCAGTAAACCGCAAGTAAGGGACTTTGTTTGAGAATGTCTATCATCGTTAACCACTTTCGCCATTCTTGGACCAAGAAAGGATTTAAACCAACTAGCATCACTGCTAGAACATCTTTCTGTCCCGACCAATCTGTTGGCCAAAAGATCATGATCCACTAAAATCAATGGCTGCAGAGAGGTCGAGTAACAGAAGGAGTGCTATGCCACCTATTTACTATATTTGATTTCTTATCTAGGAGGGCCATCTCAGTGCCATGATTTTTCCAAAAACCAGATTGCCCTGGAACAAGATTTCCATATTTCTCTACAAATGTCTGATATTGACGGCAAGCCGCTTTATCAAGTACTTTCAGCAAGAAAGGCAGGTTTGTTAGGGGCTTGTAGTTGCTAAGATCTAGAAATTCTTTTTTCAGCAAAGACAAGATCCAGGCCTCTTTAAGACATTCAGGAACATTGGCCTCTAAAAAAGATCGATTTATAAACTTAGTGATCCAAAGAACAAACAATTCTAAGTATTCTTTAAAGTAAGATGTGGGAAAGAATCTCCTCTGCAAGGGGTGGGTTTCATCCCTTGGACAATTGCTAAGGTATTATTATCGGACATCATCTAAAAGGAGAAAAGTGTAAGAGGAAACGTGAGTACTTCTGCTCTGATTAAGAATCCTGCTGGTAATCGCAACAATTTGCCTCTTATTCATGGCAGCCATGCTAACACCACCTGTACTCCATAAAGGAATAGTTGCGAATTTAAAAAAAGGCACCCTTGTAATGCTTTCTGGCTGTGGAATGCTCGTAGGAACTCTTGGATTTGCATAATACATGCCTGGTGTTGAATAGGTTATCTCCTCTTCCGTGAACGCTTACTCATTAGGTCCCTGCCTAACAGTTAATCAGTGTTTTCCGGAAACACAACAAGGGTGCAGTGATGTTATTGTCTCCTACTGTGATGGGCAGTGTTTTTGTAAATGGAACCTCAGTCATAGCCCCAGAAATTCCCTGTGCATCCATCGTCAGGCGTGATAGCGGAAACCCTCCTTCTCGACTGTCACCCAAAAAAGAGAACATCCTATCCCCTATTTTCATCCACACCTGGGGTTCCTCTTCTGGGTAGAGAGTTACTAATAGTATTGAACACGTTAAGCTTTCCTGTGGGATGTCCTATTGAGGGAAGATGCTTTTCCCTGTACCCAAGAACGGTTTCCCTCGGACTACTGTTGCGCCCCCCCCACTCATGGCACTGGAGTGTGGCTATATTTTTCTGTCCCATTGTCCGGTCTGTTGCATTTGCAGTGGATTCAGTGTTTTTATTGGTTGCCGTGGTTGTGACTGCTGTGGTTGCATTTGGGGTGCCTGGTGCTGTTGTGCTCGCTACTGTTAGGGGTTATGTTGTGAGAATTGCTGCTGCATTGGGGGGTTCCTATGTGTCCTGTACTTGCTGTCCCATGTCTAATATTAAGGGATTTGAGAGGGGGCGCTCCCTTTGGGCCAGGCTGCTATCATCCATCGCTCATTGCCCCTCTCCTCTACTCCTACAGGTTTGTGCATAATGCCCTGGTTTCCCACACGTCCAACACTGTAGTGCAACATTTCCAAATCATGGGACCATTTCACCAAACCCTTCTATGTCTCCACTTCCAAAACTTAACCTCTTCCTCTTGGCGCATATCCCCCCTCCTCCCATGGATAATAGTTACTCCCTCGCCTCCCTCCTGAATAGCTACTCGTCGCCTGTTGTGTTCTTGGGTTCCATGTGATGTAATGGAAAATTGTTAGAACGTAAACGTGATCAGCAAAACATTTTGACTGAAAAAACATCACATTGTTTACTTTGGGGGGGGTCCCCTAGCCCCACTGTTTTCCTATGTTTGTAACCCCAACCACAACCCCTTCCCCACCCCTCTATAACCCGTTCCCCCAGCCCCACATACATTTTCACCAGAAATGTGTTGCTTTTTCGTTAATGTTTTGTTGTAAAATGCATTTGTTATTACATTTTCGGTAAAATCACTGTATACCGTGTTTTTGTTAATAGTTCTCTCCTCCCACATTTGTTATCTTCACTTCGCTCCTTCTACTGTTATTTTAGACAATTTCTACTGCACCAATTTAGCTACCCATCTTTGCATTTCTTCCACCTTATTTCTTTACTTTTCTTGTCTCATTCAACAGTAGTGAACAATCTTCAACTGTATCTCGGGCCATGGCTTCATCTCAATCCCTACTACTTTCTTTAATTGTTTCTTTACTTCTTCAGGGAGACCCTGACACAGAATGTTCTTAACCACAGGTATATTTTGGTCCCAACTCTCCCTTATTTCTAAACACCACTTCTCTTGTATTTCTTGGATATACATCGCTGGATCATCCTCAAGCTTCATTTTGTGTCATAATCCCACTAATGTCGATTGTGTCGGAGTTTTGTACCCTTAACGCCCTCCAGAAAGCCGCTCTGCAGCTTTTAAATGGCGAGCCATTGTGTGCTTTATCTGGATAACCTGCTCTCTTTCATACATATGCCTGTTCCCCCAATATTGAGGCAAGTAAAATCTGTATGTCTCCCAGTGATGGTAAAACAGTCATCAAGTTGATCTTGTCCGCTTGTGGCCAAATAATAGATTGTGTTTATCGCTTCCCCTTTTGGAGCAATGGTAGCTGCATCAGCCCTGCTTTGCGTACGGTGCCTAGCACCCTGCACCCTTTTTGGCACTGCCACTACGCGGCTTGCTCAACAGCCTGGCAAGTGCCTCAATCTGTTAATTTATAGTGTTTTTTTCTACCTGTGTTTACTGTTTTTCTACGAGGAGCTCCGCAAGTGATTGGGGCACGCTCTGTAGCATCTCATCATCCCTCAGATCGATTAGGGTGTATTCTATTATTTTGGGCTCACTAAGCTGAGGGGCTTGTGCTGCCTCTTCTTCCTCATCGTCCTCATCCCACTCTTCTTCCCCGATCCTTTAATTCCTCCCTGCACTTCGCTACTGATTCCTATACTCGCATACACTCCTCTTTCAATTTCATCAATGATGTTTCTGCTAGCGTTGTCTGTCGCCCCACCACATTTCCTTCTCTGTCCCCCGTGTCTCCTCTACTAATGCAAACACCCACCTCTCACCAGCATTCTGCTCTCCTGCTCATCCTCGCTCTCCACGACATTCACATTGTTGCTTTTCTGTCCGTATATTTTAAACAATATCTGTCCCCCACCCATTTGTCTGGTGTCACTGCAGCTTCTTTTCCTCCTCCCCAGGGTTGCTGGAGCCTACATTGGATATATTCCTGTTGCTGCCGCCATATATGGAGGACATGGCTGAAGAGAAGGAGGCACGCTGGGCCTCACACGCCCACCAGATGCTCTTTCTTTACTTGTTCCTCTTCAAATATTTTCCACAATTCTAATATGCTTAGTCTGCTTTGTAATTTCTTTCATTACATTACATTTCCCTTGAGTGTGGCATGTAAATGTGTGTGCATGTGTTGCAGCAGATGCTTCCAAGTCTGTCACTTCTGGAGGCCACGGTTGGACCTTTCTGCCAGCCCTATCTTTGATCTTTTGCATGTGGCATTTCAATATCCTTCGTTTATATTGGGGAAACAACTTACACAGATGAACAATAGGGGTGTCCGCCATTATAACAAACTCAACTTACCAATTCATTTCAATAATCACTGTTTCGACACGCTCACACTTTTGCTCTCCATTTACACTTCGCCCCCATCTCCCTCAAATATAATCTCAACACAATGCCCTCCAAGCTCACACAATCTCAAACTATTCCATGCTTACCTTCAAATAGTCCCAACTGCTACTCAGTCAACACAACACCTCTAGTGTTCTATCATGCACCACTACAATATCAACATCACCAATAAAATGTACCAACACAGCTATCTTCTTTTCATGCAGGGTATCACCTAATAATTCTTTTTCACTCTGCCCCTCCCTCCACAAAGGAAGCTGGGCTTTATGCCCTGCGGTGCAGCCTTCCCCAACTACTGTTGAAAGTCTCTTTTTTCCTGTCTCCAATACCCGTTATTTTAAATTCAACAATAATACTAAAGCAATGCAATACCCAACTGTGCAGGTTATTTCCACGCATGAATATACTCACCTTTAGATTGTATGATCCCCGAGGTCTGCCGGCTTCGAGTCTCCTCTGTCTGCACACTCTGTGCTCAGCATGCCACCTGTGAGACTGGGCAGGAATTTGACAGAAACCAGGCTCCTGCCAACCTAGTCTGTAGGTGCGCACTTGACCGCTCCCTGCAGGCAGACTCCGCTGTCAGAGAGAGCGGTGGCGAAGAGACCTCGGCCCTCTGCCAGATGCTGAGTATCTCAGCAGTGCCTCAAAATGTTAAGATATGCCCAAATACCAATAAATTGATGATCACTAAATAACCAGAGTAACTCAAGTGTGCAAAGAAACCCTGCTTTTTGCCAATACAGTCAGCTGCCGGGAGAGCGTTCAACAGACATTCTCAAAATGCAGTCAAGAACAACAACTCTTTATAATAAAAGACCTTTATTTGACATAAAGTCATCACGATACAATATATAAAATACATATCACACATTTGATTATTAAAAATACACATGAAAAGCAAAATAAAAAACAGATGTGCATGTCTGCTAAAACAAAAAAAAAACAATACTCCAACACTTCGTTTTATAGCCACAACTACCATAACAAGTTGGCGATTAACTATCTCAAAACGATAACAGGAGAGCTATCCTCGAAGCCTGGTTCCCAGTTCAAGAGCTACCATCATTTTCCTCAGAATCTATGCAAAGAAATGGGCCACAGCATCTACAATTTGTGGGTTTATCGATTGACCAAAATTTATACAGCGCTGGGCCATGACTTGATCCCTGCCTCCAACAGGACGGGTCTCAGGTATTTCATGCTTAGCCACTGGAATGGTTTACAGAAGAACATAAAATGTGACAAGGAATACTCGGCGGCATCACAGAGTGGGCACCTGGTAAATTCATAACCCTGCCAATTGGCGCTAAATGTGGCGATAGGCAGTATGCCCAATCTTGCCCTCAAATATAATGATCTTGCATTGGCAGCCCTGATCTTATCCGGGTAGGATTTAAAACCATCCATGTGTCTGTGCCAAGTAAACAGCCCCCCACTTAGCTTAGAAGCCGCAAGATGGAGTGATTCTCTAAATCGCCGTTCTATTAGGGGCTTCATTTGTATCCAGCTCAAAACACAAAGCATACTTGGCTCTTTCCAAAACTCACCTATTTGTAGGTCGAATACTGCATGTTTTATGCAATTGCCATTTCAATCCGTTGCACCTTCCAGTGACATGATATGATATATGTTATAGGTAAGAGTGCCTTCCTACAGGGCTCAAGGGCTGGTCTAGTCCACAGTCTAACCCACAATGAAATAGACCGATATAGTTAAACTCAGGGGGGAGTGTACTGCATTCCAAAAGCACTAGTGTAGTCAGTACTTGCAACCATTTCTTTTTAAAAAGGTATTTTCTTCTAGAAAAGGGTCTCCACGTTCTCGTAACCTCATAACTCTGCACCGTAGAGTGCAGCTGATCCGGCCTACCTGTGTTACAGCTCTAATGTGGGTGAGATTGCGCCACTCCTGTGACGGTTAAAGAAAGCTAGAACTGCATTGCTACATTTGTTCAGCGTGGCTGTTGCCCTTTATAGTTGGTGGGTGCATCCAGGAGAAGTGTGAATTCTCACACCCAGGTATTCTAAGCTTGCGACTTGTTCCATCGGCTTATTCTCAATCGCAGTTTGGAGGGCAACCCTCTTCTCACCGTTTGGTTTCATAACTATCGACTTTGTTTTAAAGGTATATATCAAAGTTACATCATAATTGATGTCACAACAGTTAATATAAAACATTTGTTCTAAATGCAGATTGGAGATTAGTATGTAGGGTAGATAGAGATCTATAAGTGAACCGCATTACAATTAGTTCTTCTACAATTAATAGCTCCTCCCAAGTACAACCTTCGACAATTAAACTTCTTAACATTCAATTGGATGGCACTCTACTAAACCGGTCGATAGAATAACATGACATGATTTGTCAGTCGTTTCTTCATCTGGTCTTGGACATGGTTATGCTGTGCCAAGTAATGTGGTGGGGAAGGAGGGGTGGGCGAACCGCCATGATATTCTCAACTCGTTCCCATGCTTGAGGTCCATCTACCACCATGGTTTGTGGCATTTGGTGCCTCATCTTGGTGTCTGGATGTAGCAGGTGCAGTATCTAATTGGGCTTTCAAGTGAATAGCCATTGTTTCGGTCATGTGGTGAGGGACCGTTGTGCTAAAATCTTTGACCATTTACTGGGATTTTCCTACGTGTGCACGCTCTTCTCCAACGGTCATTTGGGGCGCTGTATGTTTGTTTGTTGTGGGACTAATTGGAATGGTAGCTACCTGCACTTGGTATTCCAGGATGTTTGTAGTTCTCACTGCTACCAACTGGAACTAATTAACCTTATAATTGTCTGCTCTATGCTCTGGGAAGCATTATCTGCTGTGGTCTCGGCTCCTAAAGCGGCCCTCCCCCTTCAGCACATTGGCCGCATCATTGCTCTATTGTCTGGGCTCTGTGAGACTCGGAAAACTGTGTGCTAAGCAATTTATGTTTGGATGCAATTCTTCAGAATTCAGGCTTGACTAGCTAAGTTTGGTCAGAGCAACGGCAGCACTTCGGTTTTCATTCTGCCCTTTTACCGGTCTTCATCAATGGTGTATGTTCTTCATGTCTGCTGCACTTGTGCCCCATCTATGCTGTCTGGAACATCATACTTCCATAGATGTAAATTACCTCATTCCCTACTTGTGTTGCACAATGATTCTATTCTTAATTGTAGCTATGCAAGTCTGTTTTAGCAGGCCATTCACTGAGCATTTCTTAGTTTGTATCACCGTTCATAATTGGGTGATAAGGGGGGGGGGGGTGGGTTGGCGCAATTCTCATCTGCATTATCACACCATACAGTTTTCAAGTTGCGGCTTCACTACAAGGATGCATATTCCCAATATTTTAAGGCATGGCTTCCCACTCAAGGTAGTCACAGGAATGTATGTGCCCCTCAGAAAAAAGTAAGCTGAAAATGATTACGGTTAAAATTGGTAACCGTAGTAAACACTACCCACAGTGCTTAGAGGTGTGGGGAATTAAACGTTGGGACAAAAAAAACAAAAAGGCAATTACTTAATGAGCCTCACTCGATTTGAACTTCAATATTGTTGCATGAAACGCTTCGGATGTGCCACCCTAGCATCACCTCACTCATTTGCTGTTGCCCCTCCCACTGCCACAAGGTAGGTGCTGCAGACCTGGAGAAACAAATCCCACGACAGCTGGTGGTCCTTGCATCTATCAGGAGGTGGGAACTAAGGCTTCTGTGCAGGCTGATTGTGTTTGTATGGGTGGAAGTGGTAGGTGCAGCTGCTCCCGAGGCACCTGAAGAAACAATAGGTTTCCTAGAGGAGCCTCATCACACTTGTGGTGGTAAAATGTGGTCCTTTTCCCCAGTTAACCATATCCCTACAAAAGGTTGCATACCACCCTTGTGCCCTTTTTATTTGATGGTTCCCCTCGGTTGGTGCTTAAGTATCGCTGTGCCCCGGTCATAACCCACCTGGCTCGGCCACTGCAGAGTTGTGTAGAGAAGGAGCCAAGTACCAAAGCTCTGCTCCCTTTTGGTCTATATGTTGGGAACCAGAGTGTGACACACGTGCAGTACCAGTGAAAATGCCTATACCGCAAAGAATCATGGAAGTAAGGTACCCATTAAGGAAATCACATATGCACTCACGACAATATGATGGCCATTCAAATGAAATCCTGCAGGAAGTGTGAAAATGAGCAAGAAAGGAGATTGGCGATGTCATGCAAAGCAGGACTGACTCGTCCAGAAAAGAGGCAAGAGACTGAAGAACAGACATTCTATAGGATCTAAGGAGGAGGTGTTAAAGATGAGCAACATTTCCAGCTCGAGTTGAAGATCCCCATACTACAGAAACGATGAAGAAAATATCAAGTCATTTTACAAATGCAGTAACACAAGTAGACAAAGTATTCTTAAAGGCTGGCTACGTAGTAAATAGATTGCGGCGATGCGCCAACGTACATGCATAGGAATGTAAAGAATATGGATGTTCCACAACACACTTTAGCAGAGTCTGGACCCAGTGAACAGAAAGGCCTTTACAGTGTGGCGCAGTTGGAAAACAACTTAATGACAGAGGTGAATTCAAGAAAGGCTTGGCTGGCACAGCACCAAGAAGTCAAGGCCACTGTGAGCCTGGATATTTATGCAGTAGCTACAAAACATGTAAAAAGAACAAATTCCTGTCTGAGGTGAGGTACAAGAACATTGAAGACGTCAGAGGTTCATCATTTAATAGTATTTTGAATGCAGCAAAAGCTCTGAAACATGGTCTCCAGTCACATGGTCGGATGAAAATAGATCATGGATTGGGCTGCATCGAAACCAAGAGACAAATTATGCCTATACCCCCTTTTATTCTCAAGCACGAAGGAACATTTGCATGGTCATGTTCAAAGACTAATTGACTGGCAGACAGCAAAAGAGTGATGATATATGGCAGGCTGATTAGGTGGGAAGCCAAGGTCAAGACCAGCCCACCAGCACCTGGGTGCCAGCCTGCATGCTGCTAGCGTGTGTGGATTATTACAGAGGGGTAAGAGGGTGCCAACCAATTATGGAGGGCCACATAACAGAGAGCCCTATAGTTTTTATAACCAATAGGAAGTTGTGTTTTTGATGACATTCATAGTGACTTGAACTAGGAGGGTTTAGTTGCCCACCTGATGTTAGAGACCCAATCACTTCCCCTGACAAGTATGGAACATATACCTAGATGTTCCCTCTAAGCTGATCACTTTCCACAAGTAGGTTTTTGTAGTTTGCCACACAGATTGACATCAACGATGACGAGTTTGTACTATATAAAACTGTTCATCAGACTCGCTGAGACAGAAGATCGATAGTATATTAGTTGATGTTCGTTGTACGCCCCGTTTTAGACAATTGCAAATAAAACAGACTTACTTTGCCAACTTCCTGAGTCAGTCTGATTATTGATGTTCGAGTATATTCTGCACCCCCATCTATCTCAAAGTATTCCTACCTGGGCTTAAAGGGCCTTGTGTTGGGAACACAGGTTCCGTTTTCTTTCAGATGCTGTACCCCACCCACGCCACCACCCTTTTCAATTCCCCAAATAGATTCATATGAATATAGTCGTCTTAGGCTGTTGCCTGGGAGAGAGGCTGAATGAGGCATCTTTACCAGCGGAAGGGATCTTGTACAATATTCTTATGAATTCCCTGGATCCTACTGGATCTAAAACAAAAAGGGGTGGGGTTGAGTAACCAGTTCTAAACCTCTGCGACTTCCTTTCTTCCAGCCTCATTAGGAGTATGTACTTGGTAGTGGTGACGTAGATTCCAAGTCTAGAGATGCTCATCCTTGCTCTGCCTCAACCCGCCCTTGCACAGTAGCTCCCAGGAGGAGGGTTTGCTATAGCACCTTGAAGCATCTCTTGTGTTGGATGGAATTACTAATAAAGATCTCAGACCAAAACCGGACAAACTCAAAGAATATGGCAAAGTACTACTGTATTCTCAATTTAATAAAGCAGGGCAAACTGGAAGCCATCAGACTGATGCTTGCACACTCACACACAAACTTGATTACACAGAGGTTTGATACCCCAATATGCGTCATCTATGATGTCATCCTACATGGCAAACTTAAAACCTATCGACGGGAGGGATTGGTTAGGGGAAACATATCTACTTATAGAATATATAGGGTTAGTACACCATTGGCTGCCTCTCATCTGTAAGGCACACCTCGAACTACCTCTAAATATGTAGAATTCTGATTATAATGACAAAATGGCAACGGATGGGTCCATGCAACATTGTATAGCAGGTTACTCATTGGCATTCCAGCCAAAACTTGAATTTGTGGCACAGCTAGCAACAAGTAAGCAAAACAAACTCAAAGTGCTTGAGTCATGTCAGATTATGCACCACTTTCCCAATAAATCAACATCGCTCATCGGTCTGACCATGAGCCAACGTTTCCCATCTGTAGTTGACCTTGTAGCTTACCCTCTGTTCTGGGACATTCAAGTGTACGCACATCACCATCTTCATCCACAGCTTAACGAATAGCCCTGGTTTTCTACTTCTGAATCACGTGTGAAGAGAACACAAATGTGTCCATTTCGACCGCTATTTGATTCAATTATGCTGGGTGCCATTTCTCCTCTTGGTCTCTAGAGACGTGCTCACTATCTTGTATGAGGTTTATGAACTTTTAATTGTCCAACACTTGGCTCATGTGAATGTTTTCTTCTTCTTTAATCTTAGAGGAATAGGTCTCATGTCCATGACTTATCCGTCTGCCTCCCTGTGTGCTTTGCTGCTATTTCTTAAATAGCATACTTAATCCCAGGCACACAAAGCTAATTCTCCAACATCTCCCGACTCTGCATCCCTGGTCTGTTTCGGAGGTAGCTGGATTGAATTGTTACACGAGCCAGTGTCTACGTTCCAATTATGGCCATCCTAGCCACGTTATATATTCCTCTATAGCAAGCTTCTATATGTTGCTGCATATTTACACTTATTGGTCAGAAAGTTACTTCATCTTCATTCGCATACATGATTACTCTTATTTTGTACATGTTTCTCCTGTCACTTCAGTTACATTATCACTCTTTATCATTTCAATATGCCTTTGCACATCTCCTTCATGACATCACTCTGCCTTCATCAGATCTCACTCAGCGCTCCATGATGTCCAAATGGGGCGTGCTGACTTCCTTCCACAAGATATCCTTTTTCTCTCTTAGAAAACTGTATTAAATGTACTCTCGCACTGAGTGCTTATCGTCTTTTGTACACTCAATGCAGTATAGGGAGAACACATTGAGTGCCATTTAGGGCTCTTCTCCTACTGTTCCAATAGGACGGCGGTGAGGGGGCAGGAGTTATGGAAAATGCACCCACCTGCTCCTCCACAAGGGATTCTGTAGACCGGGAGTTAGTTGACTCCTCTGCCACATTATCAATATCCAAAGTGTATTTTCTTTAGTGCTACAGATGCTTGTGATGTGCCTCTCAAAAAAAGGCTCCCTTTTCATTCTTAAAATGTTTTATTATTTTGAATGCTCTCCTATGCCTCGCTTTATTCTAATGAGCTTAGGGTCCTTTAGGAACATGCATGTAATGGATGGGATCATATAGATTAATTCTGAGTCCAAATAACTGAACCAACGCAGGAAGATGGCAAAGCACTGTTTTATTAACAATTAGCGAAAACAGGGAGTTCCAACAAACATCAATGGACGTACACTCGATTTCTCTCATCGATCTTCACACAAACCATTGCTTTTATATCAAAAATACGTCAAAGTGACGTCATACTACGTGGCAATAATGAAAAACCTACTAAGGGCCGGAAAAGGCTTAAGGGGAACATCCAAGTATACCTTCTATAGGAACTAGGGTTGTAATTGGATGCCCACTATCACGTGGACAACATAGGTCTGCCTCTAAAACATGTCATCTTCAGAAACATTGGATACACAGTTTCTCATTGGTTTTCAAACTATAAGGTCCTTTATTTATATAGACTACTATAATTGGTTGTCACGCTTGTGCCAGGTCTGGAACATTTGGTTCACTTAGCAGCATGTAAGCCCAGACACAGGTGCAAGGAGATGGGGCATGACACTAACTCCCCACCCAATCAGCCCAGCATCTCTCATCGTCCATGCCTTCTGCCATGAAGATTGTCTTTGAACTTGGCCTTGCAAACTATCCTTGTCTTTCAGAATACATGGGTGCGAAAGCACTCGCTATCGTGTTCTGGGACTCCAAGTTCAAACTCAGTTTTCATCCTTGGCTCACATGACAGGAGACCACGAGTTGCTCCATTTTGCAGCTTTTAAATGCTCTAAATTAATTAGACTAGGCACTTTTGGTGTTCTTTCTTTGCACATTAACAAGGGATGACTCATTCCATGCACGTTCGCCCATTTGCAGAATAGATAGCCGACCTTGGCTGCTTCAGTCTTGACTCTAGGCCAGACCATCTCGTCTTGCAGCTGCACAATTCTACTTATTCTTGCTGCGACACAGCTTTCCCTTCCAAATTCATGGGTCCTGGCTTACTAAATTCACAATACTGATGTCCAGTTTCTATACAATGTCAGCTTTGCCTCTGCTCTAATCACTACATTTAGCCAGCTTCTATGATGACTTAGTCTACCTTGCGTTTCAGCATCTGTACATTTATTAAAAAGTTGATTTTCTGCGTGCACGTGTAATCTTCTTTCTTTATATTTGAGGGTTCACTTGTTTCCTTTCTTCGTCATTAGTTTCTTTAGGATCCATACATTCTCTTCAGTCAGTATCCCAAGACATTGTGCATATTTTTAAGTTGTCATCGCTTTGGAATATTTTCGGCAGGGTGGTCTCAATGGGTATCTTCTTTCGAACACATGCTGCGGTATTGGCACAACTGCTGTTGTCAAACAGGGCACAATCTCATGTCTCTAACATATGGGAGGTAGGGGGCAGGGTTTCCTGCAGAGGCATGCAGCCGCTCCTCTACACTAATCTTGTTTGACCCTTCAAATACAGTCACGGAGGTCAAAACTCTTGATGCAAACAATGGCTGCAATAAAGGATATGCTGAAGAGAGCAATACAAATAGGTTCTATGGCACAGATTTGTCTGCGTTTCCTTTCGCCACAGGTGTCCAGATGGAGTGAAAACATCTGTGGTTAAAACCCAAGTCAGGACCCCCCTCCTCCCCCCAACAGGTAAATTTCAACAAGACTGGCATATTGTGCAATTTGGTGAGCCCATAAAAGTCTCACAAGCAGTCCAGGAGCCAAGAGGGGGAGGTTAGAAGGGAGTGAGAGTAGGAAACTATGGGGAGTGTAGTTATCAGGAGACCCTTATTCTACAGCCGCCTTGTACACCCAATGGGCATTAGGTAACCCCAGTGGTATTTAGTTTTACTTTCTCTTACTAGGCCGAGCCAACTGAATTAATAGAATACTATGGCTTGAAAAAGAATAAGCTGTTTCAAATCAATATAGGTCTATTGTAAATTGTTAGGCAATGATTTAATTCAATATGAGCAAGCGAGACGTATTGGCTTGATGTGGATCAAGCTGAATTGATCACTTACTGATTGACCCAATTCCACTCATGAGCCATGCTACAGAGGCTCGAATGGCTCAAATCGAGGAACCATTTTTTTGCATTTGTTGTAGAGCACTTCAAGACTGGCCCACTCCTAATCCAAATTCTCTCCTTGTATCCCAAACCCCTGGGATAGATGACCATCTCCCCACCGACAGAGCACTGGCAACATTCAAACTGGAGGTGGGTGTCCAATGCTGGCCACCCAGCCCCACTAGCAATAGCAACCTCACTCTGGCTAGAACTTTTATCAGTGCCCTGCAGCCCATCTAGCCAGTTACAGTCAGTTCCAACACAAACCAGGCCTTCTGCGGACTCACCAAGTTGCATGTGAAAGCGTATGATCCTATATGATAATTTAACTGAATGGAGGAAAGAAGGTAAACAAAGGCTATGCATCAAAAATTAGAGTTTAAACCTGGAGGTGAAACTATTTTGAATATATGGTAATCGGAAAAAAACATTACAGTAAAAATTCTAATAGTGCATGGTAGTGCTAGTTTAAAAAGCAAAAACTGCCAACACCACCATCACCAACCTCTTCAGGATACATAAGCTATCAAATAGACATTTGCAGAAAGAGAAACATATCCCTGCAGAACTCCACTTAAAGTGGGCTGTGCACCTATACAATAAGAAAGGTGGGAGATTTCGTCTCTGGTACCTTTGAAGCGCTGGCCAATGCACTGCAATTGATGCGAGTGGAGATGGGGAGTGGAGGCTTAAAAAGAACTCGCACCTGAATAATCCGTCAGGACCCAAACCAGACATATATGCTTGGGGTCCCATTTAAGTAAATGGGGCACAGATGTGGCTCAAATGATTATTTTAATACATTATATAATTAATAAATTATTATGTAGAAAGAGAAATCTTTCTCAACACTGGGCTACCGTGATCCCCCCCCCCAAAGGGCATGGTCTTCGAGCAGCCCTAAAAGAGTGGTAAAGTGAAGGGTGTCAGGGCAAGAGGCTCCCCAATGAATTCCCCAAGTTGTGAGCCTGGATACCTCTGAAAATGCAGCATAAACACTTTCTTCTTCCAGGTATTTGTATGGGTGCAGGTGGATGCTTCTTCTCTAGTCCTGGCCCCCTTACCACCATCTTATTGGAGTAGCAGACAAAGAGCTACAATTGGGAACCCATGCACGAGTTTTTACGACATGTCCATACCGCGTCGATTGTATTAAAGATGATGCGCACTCGTCTGAGTGAGGGTATCTTCTTAATGGCTGTCTAGCCATTCAGCCATTCAGAAGATACCCTCACATTGAGACAGTGGAAGAAAGTTACCAAGAAGGATGCCCACTGCCAAAGTGCTTGAAGGTGGCTATGTGAATTATGGATGAACGCCAAGGAAAAGTCTGATGACAACAGAAAGAGGTCATGAAGAATTTATATAAACCTATGTTAAAACGACATGAAAATACTTAAGACTGATGATGTAACTGAAGCACGAAGAGAAACATGCACCTAAAAATGAAGTAAACCTGCAAATAAAATGAATTAACTTGCTGACCAATAACTGTAAATACGCTTTAATGCAAGGTAGAAAGGACATATAGACGCTTGCTAAAGAGGAGGTATGTACACAACGTTTAGGATGGCCATTGAAAGAAAATGGACGATGGCCTGTGTTAAAGAATAAACCCAGCTACCTCAAAATACGAGGCTAGGATTGAAGAATTAATGAAGAAGCTGTTTTCTTGTGAAGAATAAGGGAGTATGATGGCCTGAAGTCAAGGAAGCCATTTCGAGAGATGGGTGCAAGGCACGAAGGGAGTCGAATGAACAGACCATGGGCGTCAGTTATATTTCTGATAAGATTAGGAGGGATAAGGACATTTGCAGATGCCATGTGTTGTATAAATACGCAGGCAAAAGCCTATGTGAGGTGCAGTGAGCAAGCCTCTACAGTCTACAAGGAGTACTGACACTCTGTTTTTAATCAATTAGAAGTAATTGAGACGCTGAAACTGACAAAATTGTAGTCCCCTAACTAGTGATGAAGAACTCAAAATAAAGACTATTCATTAGAGCACGAGTTAAGATGGTGGTGTGCTCACACTCCCTCGAATGTCCCATAACAGTGAGCAGACTATGATGTCAACTACAATCGATAGACCTTGGATCAGGTCGATGAAATGCAATGGACTAATTGAGGAGACAAAGAATATGTTGATGCAGCTTGAACACGTAGGTTTCGTTCCGTTCATGTGCCGCCAAGGAGCCGAATGAATCACAAGGCCTGCCATGCTCAATGTTGCAGTTATTAGCCCACTGCCATATTCTCTGCTATAATCAGTATGTGAAGTACTTAGAAGTAGCTCAGGGTGTGTCCTACGGACCACCACACTAAACTGACCACCGGTTTTCTGAAAAATTGGGCTACTTTTTTTTGTTTTAAAGACAGTCTTGACTCCACGCAAGGGTCTGCTGTGCAATTAATTACCATATCTGTGATCGTCATGGCAGCAAAATACCCAACTATGGTTCTGAACATCACTCATTAACAGCCTAGCTGCCTCACGGCTTGGGAGGGGGATCCTATGACGAAGTTGTCAGTCAGAGCTTTGCTTCTCATGCTTTGTTCTTTAGGTCACAGGATAGTACAAATTCTCAGGATTGGATAACTCATGGCTCTGGACCCAACAATTGCCTTAGCAGTCCTGGATGCATTCCCTGGGGATTGGCAAAGGGATGCCTAAAAAAAATTAACTGCCAATTAAGCTGCCACTCATAAGGGCCATGCCTAAGGACATCTCGGATCCATCGCATACTGCAACTAATTCTAGCATGAGAGAAGCCTGAAGGCACTCTCACAACCACTCCCCAGGGATCCTCTGGTCAGTTGGCCAGGGAAGGGCCATCACTTTGGGATCCTGGCCGTGGGGGTGGACAAGCGAGGGCGGATCACCCGAGTGGAGGGTCCTTGGGGAGAGAGGTGGGACAGACAGCGAGACATGGTATCCACTGTTCCCCAATACTGACATACTATGAGTAATGCACACTTTCTATTACAAACACCACTCTAGTACTGGGACGAGGAAGAGGGCTATGAAGGCATCCAATACTGAAGGTCAGGCATGTCCTATTGATTGGGTTCATTATGGTCAGGAAAGACAAGCCAATGACTCACACTTGAGACCCCTTAGTAGGGGCTCAGGTGTATAAAGGGACTAAGCTGAAGCATGAAGGAGAGGGAGAACCGCTGTGGTAGAACAAGACCAGGAGGTCTGAACGGCGGCAGTGATCCTGGAGGACTTGCAGGATCCGGGGTGAGCAAGTAGCAGGACCGGGAGCCCTCGAAGCAGAAGGTGGGCAGGCAGAGCTGTTAAACAGCTGACAAGCAGAAAGGATGTGGTCCGCATCCATGTAGCACACCGTTGTGTGTAAATAAGTGCCCGGCGAGTAAGCAGAGAACAGGCAGTCTGCTTACCGGCTACAGAGAAGGTGAGGGGGAGCAGCAGGAACCGTTGCGGAGCTGCAAAGAGCCAGTGAGTGTCAGAGGACATGGAAAGACCGGAGCATTCCCAGGGGACCGCAGGCAAGTAACGGTCCATGAACTTTATTGAATAACGAACTGAATGGAAATAGCGGTTTGTATGAAATCATGGCATGTTGAATACCGAACGAATATTTGAAGTTAAACCTACATATACAATGTCAGACTGTATGTAAGTAACACTGAGCAGAACACAAACATAGGGAAAATTGAACCATCACTTAAGTATGTTAACAACCAATGTGAGAAAAAAAAAACATAAACCTGATGCAGAAGAGTGTTACACTAACCAAAGAGAATACAAGTGTGAGAAATTAGAAGACCAAAGCAGAAAAGCCTGTGAAGGGACCAAACAAGGCTAAGGGGAACTTGTCGCTGCGAGGCATATATTGGGTGGACTGTGTGGTCTGACAACTGCGCTTAGCCCAGGGAACCCTAAATGGTGACAAGCAAGAGACCTTGTGAATAAACCATGGAGAACTGTTAATTGAATGCTAAAGCAAGCTGGAAGGATGGTCAAGTGGACCTATTGTTTTCTTATAATGAACATTATGCAAGATTGGATCTGTACAAGTGCTACAGTGAAATCATGGGGAAGGGAACCTTGAGAGTTCAAAGAACTGAGCAACGCTGTCTTGGGGAAGGGAACCTCAAGACCCCCTTTTTGCACAACTGTGCTATATTGAACTTAAGAAAGGGAACCTCAAGACTTGGCTGGACATTGTTGAGACAAGCAGCTATTGGAACTGTATTGAACTTGGGATAGGGAGCCCAAGAGAACTTAACGCTCAGAGCACTAACACTATTTTGTTGGCTAAGAAAAGCCCCACACCATGTTCATTTCTAGGTGTGAAGGCAAGCATAGGTTTTTACACAGACTTTTGATTTGGACTTGTGGACACAGACTTCCCTTCATTTTCTTTAGGCGGGAAAATTCCATACCTTAGTGGCAGGGCAAGTTATGCCTCACACCATCCTGGTATTGAAATAAAACATTCTTTAAAACTGGAGTTGTGTTATCTGCGTCATCTCTCTTGATAACATGCCTGTAACACAAGTACCATCTTTCAAGTAGTAGAAATCACAATCACTGGTAAATGCTCCTTACGACAAGGTGCTCTTTTCCCTCCTCATGATCAGCATCCCCCTCCCCCCCAATGATCCACTACCAATGGCTACTCGTGAACTCCTACAACAATTGCATCCCTAACCTCTTTGAATCTTTCAAATGAGTCGTCTGTTTCCTATCCTAACTCCAGCTATTCCCTGCCTCTCACCATTTCCCTCCAAAGGCCATGGTCTAGTTAACCGGGGCAGGGGTACAATATGCCAATTTCCAGACAAGCGGGCTCGTTATGAGTTTGGTGGTATCTCGACAATAGCACCACAGAGGAGATATCACCAAACAGTATTAGTGTTACCGCCACTTGGTCTGTCGGTATTACCACTGCCAGTATTACCGCTAGCAGTAATACTGCCAGATTACAAGTGGTGGTGTAAATCCCCATTTTATGGAGCCCATTGGCGATTTTTAGCAGAATTACCAGATGGTTATACCGCCAATGTTTGAAGGGTAAAGTGGAGGTAGATCCTCCACTTTAACTACAAAAATCAGAAGTACAACCAACCGACAATTCCACCAGTGGTAACACCGCCAAACTCGTAATGAGGCCAAAAGACTGGCTCTATAAGATCAATACAGTGGTGATGGGCACCGTTTTTAAGTAGTTTTTTTTATCATAGTGAAGAGGGGGTCCTTGGAATGCCCCTCCTCACCCACATGAGCATGATGCCCCGAAGAGGAAAAAAAACACACAGAGCAAATCACTATTCGGACAGCCCCCAGGAGGGCCAGGGATCCACATACGCGGACAGATACCCTCTTAGACAACCATTCAAACCTTATCCAGCGAATGTTTTCGTGGACACAGATGCCTCAACACTGGTCACGAAGAACATGCTTACACAGTTCTGTAGATAGAGGACAGATATGCATACTGTAAAAAGCTTTGATTATTTTTCTCATTAGCCATGTGCAGAAAAGCTGAACGCATTGTAAATGAATAGATGCAGAGCAAGCTTTAGATGCTTATTGCAACTAACCCTACGGAACTACAGGATCACGTAAGGAGCCTGCAAGGACCAAATACGACTAACCTATGGGAAACATAGCACAGTATAGATATGTAGAAATCATAGTATAATTATAATGAGGATTACATGACACCACAAGCAACAGGACGGGAGACAAGGGTAGCAAAACCAGGCTGCACAGAACAGCAGGCAAGGGCTCGCAGCCAAGGTCAGAGACAAGCAACACATTCCAAACCTAAACGACAAGCGGCCCTCTGCAGAAAAATGAAATAAATCCTCAGATTGCAGACCAGAAGAGCTTGATTCTGTGGTCCTCAACCACATGATGGAGCCGAACTAGACAGTGGTCATTCATCTGCGGTGAGAAGACGAACGGTTCTCAGCAACAAAAACATGAAATGAAACATGGAATTGTTAACAACTTTGCAACACTGAGGGCACTCCTCACAGGCAAAAACGGGACTGCAAACAGTTACATTGGGAACACATAGCCATTCTCATCACCTTGAGAAGGTGCACAGAGCGCTGAGAACAGAGCTGGTTCCCAGGCCATGAGAGACCAGCTCCAGCCAATCAGGGGAAAGAAATCCAGGGGTGGATGGCAGAGGGCAAGGACCAATGGGAATCCTGCGACCCTGCAACAATGTAACAGATAGTTTCTTGGAGAGGGGGCAGGCCAGCCACCGGACATGTGAGGGCCAATCAACTAAGATATATAGGTGCCATCCATAAGGGATACCACACCAATCATCCAACCAGGAGGACCCATAGGTTTTTCAGGAAAGGGCCTATGTTGTGAGGCTGGGGCGTGGGGGGCAACAAAATGACCCGACACGGGCTCGGGAGCAGTGATTCTGGGAATTTTCGAATGTCCTGTATGATCCTGATCAGTTTGTGTAATAAACACCAGTTCTAACTTTCCCTTGGCTAGTCGTTCATTTGTATACTGGGGGAAGGTTATTGGCCCCTGGGAGCTGAATGGGTACGCTCGTAGTAACCCCCAGACCTCTGGCATACCTAAGCTAACAATAACATAATACAACTAGACATACACGAACATGTGTTCAGCCCTTCCATTGCAATTTGCATTACGAGCTATCAAATCCACAAAGTGGTTTACCAATGAACGTTCACGGACTCCAAGGAACAAGCAGAAAGCTCAAGCCCATGTCAGATTTTTGTCTTTGCACTCTGGCATTAATTACAACAAATATATAATTACTGAGTCAGTCTGCAAAGTAGAAGTACAGCATCCGACATAGGAGAACTTTCAATCACTTCATGCAGAAAGCTCACACCTGTTAAAACAGCTACTTCTTTAGCTTCTTAATCTAGAGCCAGTCTCACCTAAAGCATGACTTTCTCAAACGGCAGAGACAAAACAGATTGTTTCCAAGAATTATGGCTTTTGTATTTGGAAATGTGCACACAAGAAACAAAGAAATGCAACAACGGAAACTAGGTATGCTCCCAAAAACCCATAAAAAAAAAAATTAAAAAATGGTGTGTGTGCTCAGTGATCACATAGATCCATTTTTTTTGAAGGGGTTCAGATGCAAAATGGCAATGGAAAAGGGAAATGGGTTTTTGGGAGCATTCATAGTTTCCGTTGTTGCACATTGCCAAACACAAAAGCAATCACTCTTGGAAACAACCTGTTTCCTCTCAATCGCCTTGCTGTTTGAGAAAGGGATCTATGTGATCACTGAGGCCACACATAATTGCGACTGCCGAAAATGCCATAAATTACTATATCGTATATATTTAGTAAAAAAAAAAAAAAAAAAAAAAACAAAGAACACCGAAAGCCCCTGAAATTCGCCAGTTATGGTAAACTATGCAACCATAACTCGCGCCACCACCGTGTATTGCTAAGACTAACACCCAGGACATCAAAGATGACATCACTGAATTTCATAGGTTGTTAGTAACGCAACTTAACCAGAACGTCCCTTTATCAAAGTTTTTTTTCCTGAATACACATAAGTGTGAAATTGATAGAATTGTACTAGGATTCCCTTACTTTATATACATATAGCATGCTGAACCCCCTGCTAGTGATTTTGATGTCCGTGGACTGTGCGAATGTCCGCGGACGGACACCGACAACATCAACACTACCCAAAAACTCAGGGGGTATCTTAGATTGTTCTATCATGCTATATAAACACTGAAAAAGTTCACAAAGCAGCACATAAACACATACATAATAAGAAATGTAACCTATATATATCTAACACATCAACCATCCATTTAAATGCCATATGTACTAAAATGGAATATACCACAACAAAAAAGATGTGCCTCCAACATAATTACCTGACAGAAACTGCACAGCTAAGACCAACAGCAGACCTTCACAACAGTAAGAACACAAATTACCAGAAACTAGTAAGTAAACTTAAGTTTTCTTATATAGTTCTAAACTTTCTGTATTTGGTACAGTAGAAGTAATAAATATATATATATTTTTTTTTTTTTTTTTTTTTTTTAAACACAAACGTCCAGTACTTTGGAGTGGCGTGAGGAAATGTCTTAGACAGTGATACTAATGGTAAGCAAATTAATAAGCATTACTTTATGTGTACTTAACATATATATTGTTTGTTTAACAGACCATACAAACATTGAAAATAATACACCAAAAGAGACATTAGAAAATACTCTGCAGCGCATGGAACATAAAATGGACATGCTTATGGAAAATTTCAATCTTTTGAAACATTTTGTGGAGGACCACATAAAAGAAAAAAATTAAATATTGTCCCACATGCACCTGTTCCCCATCTCCATGTCCCAGTCAACTATCCCCAAACCCTCAACACCAAGAAAAACGTTTTGATGACACCCATCCCTTCATCCCCTCCCATCCAGCCTCTCCAAACCCCTAATTTCCCTGTGTTTGTGTCAGTTTTTGCCTCCCCGTCGCTTTCATAAATTGTATATCTGTATATAGTAAAAAAAAAAAAATTATATGTGTTTTAATTTAGTTTTAAAAAGAAAGGCAGTTGGGGTGTCCGCGGACAGCGCGGGTGTCCGGAATGTCTGTAATTAACCAAAATTAGGGTGTCCTGAGAACACTATACCTGTCCGTACTGCCTGTAGAACATCTACGCACATGCGCACCACACCCATAAATCCTACGAACATCGTGCCTGTCCGTAACTGTCCATATTACTCATGTCACACTTTTAATTAGTTTGAGGACCCAAACACTGTCCGTAGAACATCGCGCACGACCGTTCATGTGCATTTGGTGTCCTGCGGACACTGGTTCCCTTCGTGGACGTGTTCGCTACGGCATCATGTGACCGCACCCACGCTAAGCATGTGTCCTGAATTGGGGACACTGTTCTGAACCGCAAACATTTTAAAAGTACTTTTTTGGGCAATCCAAAGTATTGTACAGTAAATATTCACCATTGCACATGTCCTAGACAATAACCCTGACTTTCTACATACTTTTTTGAACCTCTTTGGGGTGTTCGATCTGTCCGCAGACAGCGCCTATAAAAGGCCACACCCCAGAGCTGATCTTTATTCTGTCTTCCTACTATTGAAGATTACCTACTTTGCTGGGCTGCCTTTGCTGAAACTTGATGGCATCCATGGCTGCTGTTCCACCTGGTGCTACATCTGCCTCAGCACCACCTCCACCACCATCATCACCTCCCCAAGGGCCTGAAGAGGGGAACAGGCGTGAGGATGTAGACGATGAAGAGGATGAGGTAGTGGAAGTCCATCCTAACAGCACTCACCGTGAGTCTTGGTTGTGGAAGTTGTTTACCATTCAGGGTGGAGTGCCAAAGGCGCGTGCAAACAAGGTCACCTGCAATCAGTCCCACATGGTGCGGAGTCGTGGAAGGCCTGGTTCGTACAGCTTTGGACGACATCTATGAAGCGACACCTAAGGTTGTTCCACAGTGGGGCCGTTCGCAAGGTTGTATGTTGTGATCAACGTAGTAGGTGGAGTTCCTCTACCACATCCTCCGTTTCCGCTCCTGTCAGCACAAGAGACACTCCTTTGGGACAGCGCATCCCTCCAGCTGCCTCACAGGCCATTCACAATGCTGTTGACCCTTACCTTTCGAGGGTCACAATATTGTGTATGTACAGCGACGCAGTACTCTGCAGGGGGGGGGGGAAGAGTCTTCGGAGTGCTTTCGAGACGGTCAAGGAGCATGAGAACGTCTGCCCACTACCTAAATAAAGCCCACCCTACATCTTCCTCTCTCCACCTGCCCTTTCTTATCCCCGTGGTTGGTGTCCCTTCCTTACCCTCCTCTCCTAGTGTGTCATGTGCAAAAAAAACAAAAAATAAAAATCCCCCCCAAAAAATAAGGCTCTTTTCAGAGCCGCCTTTCACAGTCTAAAAATAGAAGTGACAAATAAATAGTGCAGGCCCCAGTGCATTTTTTTAGAAGTCTGCGGACATCTAAATTTTGGGGTGCTGCCCGATCATAACCATTGCACTTTTCTCTGGGAGGAAGTGGTGGCTCTGGAAAGAGCCGTTTGGTGGCGTTTGGGTTTGAAAAACTTCAAATGGTCAACACCTACTGCAAAATGGATGGCTGTAATTCCAAAAAAGGTTGTAATGCATTTTGCACATTTCTCAGAAAAATCTGATTGCCAGCATAACTAAGATGAACACCATCTCTGCAAAAACTGTATGGGCTACAAAACATCATATTTTCATTGTGAAAAAGAGGACATGCCAACACCTCTTATAAAGGCACAAACAAACAGCCTTATTTACATTATGCCTCGCTTTCTCCATTTGTGGACCAAATGAAGAAGAATGCAGCCACATTTGTCTCTGCGCAATACAAGAAAAAATTACTTGGGAATTGGGAAACATGTCCATGACCTTTCCAAGTCCTTCTTTCATTGCAAATTGCAAAGAAATTCCAGACACATATCCTAAACTGTTCCCTCCACAATGAATTATAATTATGTCTGGATGATGATCTGTCTCCAAACTAGCACAGAGAGGTACCAAGTCCAGCCACTTCATTCCACACACTCCATGCCAGTGCACTTCCACATGAGGGAATCCAAGATCTGAAGCTACTCCACAGAGTTCTGCATGCACCTCCAACCAATGTATCCATGAGTCTCCCAAAATCCATATAATCTGTTTTCTGAAACACACAGCCATACCTATCTGTTCTTCTTTCAGAAAAAAAAGACTGAAACTCTCTCCTTACACAACATACCCAGTAAACTTTACTGACCAATCCATTGCTTTTCGCATACTCATTTGCATGCCTTTCCAGCCCAAAATCCCTGTATTTAATACACGATGTCCGCAGACTACCGCCATGTCCGCGGACATATCAACAAATCTGAGCATGGTGTATTTAAATTTAAATAGTGTGCCCTATTTCCCCTTTGAGGTTGGCTCTGAAAAGAGACTTTTTTTGTTTTGTTTTTTGGCAGATGCTTGACAGACACCTTGGACAGCCCTTCGACCCTTTCCACTTCACTCTCTGTGCCATTCCCTCATTGGATACAGCTAAGTGGTCACACAACCATCCACCAATCACATCCAAGACTTCTACATCTAACTCCATCATCAGAGTTCAGCACTTCAAATGTACTGTTGATCACGGAGTACAATCTCATATCATTGGAAAGCACCTACTACAAAAAAACTACTGTACAAGTCTTTAAGATTTCTACTTGCAGCTACAGGCATATCCACATGCAAGAATACAAACTACAGGCATGCATATTTTCTGCACAGAACATGAACAACTCATGAATGCATATAAACAGAGTAACTGCCACTTAACCTGTATAACCTATATAAAAAAAGTACTGTCATTTTTCCCATCTGCTATAATCAACTCTCACTTCCAAACCGGTCTACCAATTTTTTTTTCTTCTCATTTGCAAAGCATATTGAAGTAACATATTGTAAGTAAAATATAAAGCCTGCACATAGTCAAAGGAAACTCCATTCACACACTATGTTCTCTTATCAAACAAGAAAACTACTACAAAAGCATACAAATAAACATCTAAATTAATGTCATTCCATAAACACACAGAATTACTAACTTCTTTCTTTTACAATTGCAGTGAAGACAACTCTCCTGAAAAGCAGCAACATCTGAAGTACAAACAACAACTCAGAAGAAACCTGCTCATTCCAAACAAAAAAATAAGTACAATGCTACCATAATATTCTTACTGTTACTCAAACTCACTGTGCAGTTGATTCACTGAATTTGTGTGCCATAAAACAGAGATTTGTACACCATTCTGCCCACAAATCCCCATTTGTTAAACAGGGATTAACAGGCAGAAGAGCACACAAATCCCCGTTTTTCGATACATAAATAACATAACTCAGCCCCTAGAATGTTATTATTACAGAACAAAGAACTGTTTTAATTCTACACCATTAGATTTAGTATTAGTACTTCTGCTCACCACTAGCTTACTTTGTACTGTCATCTGAACCCAAATATATTAACACACAAGTAAAAGAATAGCCTTCCCAACTAGTTGTAGCTGCCCAATGCACAATCACACACCACCACATACATCTTTACCATCATACTCACACACTCATGCACACACCACACATACATTGCACAACAGCCTAACCCATACCTTTTTTCAACAGACCCCAAAGAATGCCTACCAAGAACCTGTCCCGGGTGGATAGCTCAGTGGCAGCGTGCGTGTCTTGGAAGCAAGACGACACGAAGCAACAACAGGTTCGATCCCCGGGTCCGCGCTTAAAAACCTCTGGGCGTTATAAATACGTAACTAAAACAACAACAAAAAAAACACAATTACGCAACTAAAAAAAAAAAAACAATTCCTGTAACAGCGCCTCGATGCCTGCGGGCTGTGTGAGCGCTTTATAAATGTAAAATAAAAAATAAAAAAAAAAAAATAAGAACCAAGTCCGTAGAAAGCAATGCAGAAGTAGAGCAAATGAAAATAAAAGTGTCCAAAATAAGCATCCATCTAGCAGAATTTGTACAAAAAGTTAAAACAAAAGATCTAATAGAGTCATTAAGCGAAACAAAACAAGCTGCCAGTACAAAAACTTTCCCTCCTCTTTCAAAATATAAATCAAAACAAAAAGTGATTTACAACAATTCAGCTACCACTACTGCTAACACTTCTCCTATAAATCTTGATGTAGTGGCAAGTAACCATACCAAAATAAGTATATTAGAAAAAATGTTCTGCCACAGAGTCCTTCAAAATATTATAAAAACAGGACAGAAATCATGCACAACCCTTAAAAACCTACCGTAGAAAATTAATTTTAGAAGCTTTGATAGTGCAAAAGACTTCTAAATAAACAGAATGTCAACAAAAATAACTTCTTAAATATCTGTGGAGGTGAATGGAGTCACACCACCAGCACAGAACCATATTTCAATGAAGAAGCATACAAACAAAAGCAAACAAACATAATTGCCATACATAGCAGTGGAAGAGGCTATGAAAAACTTATACCATTATAGAACAAGAAATACTGCTTAAAAAAATGTCCCCAGAAAATTCAGTATCAGCTCTCCATTCAACTGAACCAGAACGTCCAGTATGCAAATGGCTGTGCACGTCAATGTGTAACAGTGCTTTCAAATGTTTACGCCAGTTCATCAATATGTGAAAGGCAAGGACAAAATCAAACTGAATCTACTACAAAATATGGATACCTGTCCAGTGCGCAAACACACAGTACTACAAGGACATTCATTAGCCTGCATTTCAGGACCTATTTGCAAAAGCACCTTCCATCATATCAAAATGTTAACACATCATTCAACTATAGGAAATCTAGTCTATACACTGTACTATGCTAAATGTCCTGCTTTAGCATTAGCCAATTTAAATAACAAACTTCTACATGGTACAGCCAAAGATCTACTTGAAGAAATAGAGCACATTCAGGGAAATGAAAGGCACTTACAAAATGTAATATAATACCTTTACAACAAACTAGCAACAATTGTACAGATGGCAACCTTCTACTACACACATACAAAAAAGAAATACTAAAATTTAAAAAGTACATTCGCTGAAATACCAAACCATGTGCGTGTCTGTGTTGCTGCAGAACTTTTTATAAAAGTAACACAAACTGTAGACGTAACATACAAAATAGAAGACCATGAAGAGTCCAAATGGTTTGAATTAGCTCTGTACCTTATAGCAGAAAACAAATATGAGATAAATGACCCCTTAATACTTTGTAGTTACTGCACTACAAAACTTAACAACCAAACTCCTTCACGTGCTATCACAAATAACTTGGAATTATTCCCACTACCAAAATCCCTGCAACAACTCAATTTATATGAGAGCATTATAATTCAAGCAGTGCAACCATTTCAAGCAAGAATACACCTTCAACCAAAAACAACAAAATTACCTCCCTCAGAATTAGTGACAAAGTTGTTTTATTTACTATTAGATCTGAAAGACAATGTAAAAACTCTGGGACTACAACGTCCAATAGAGCAATCTTTAATTGTCTTAGTAAATGGTGTACCTACAAAAGACAAAAAAAAAATTGTCAACAACTCGTAGACTAAAGTTTAGACAAGCCTTGCAATATCTAAAAGACAATAATGTATACTACAAATAAATTAATATTGAAGAAAACTTGAAGGAAACCACTAAAATAATTCAAGAGTCACCAGAAAGTGATCAATTTGAATTTCTAGATCCTGCTACACTATCCAATATTTTAGATTATTATACAATTCATCCATTACACTCTAGTGACACCATAGATGATGCACTAGAAATGTCCCAAATTGTCATGATCTCTGCTTCCAAAAGGTCAGGGTTTTCCCAACTCCCTTGGAAGCAGATCCATAACCCAGGTTCCGAGTGCCAACCAGTCCCAATTGGGACCTTTTGGACCCAGTCCTGGCGCCAGTGGCACCAGGCTCATAAATATGCCCAGTCCCAGCGCTGGAAGCGCCAGGCTCATAATGCTTGGGTGGACTTACCTGCAACAGACCATGCTGCTTACTTGCCTGCCAGTTGAGTCTCTGATCCTCTTCTGTTTGGAACTACTTTTCCTGTTGGGTGGGGCAGGAGCCACTCCCTAGATTCAGAACACTGGAACTCTTCTGGAAAGCAGGAACTCTTTTCTTAGACATGGCTGTGGAAGGAGACACCTAAGCACTACAGGAGGCTATTTAAACCACACCCGATGGATGAATCTTGCTTTGCGTTATTCTGCATCCTCAGCAGCAGAACGCTCATCGTGTCTTCTGCATCTGATCCTGGGCCTAAGGAAAAAGGCTTACCATTCTGAATCCAGTCTTCAGCAACACCTATAAAGACAAGAAAGAACAGGTTAGCATTACGGTCTTCAGTGACAGCTCTTCACTTACCTGGTCCATCGGCTGTCACCAACGCCTCGCGCTGCATTCCGGCATCTGAAAGATAAAGGCTTACCAACTCTTCGCACGCTCCGGAGGCCTTCGGCGCTGCATCCCGCATCTGAAAGACAAAACAAGGTGAGTTTAAAGACATTGGGGAACTTTAATACTCACGTGCCATTACTCCTTTCCACATCTAACCCAGTGGGTATTCCGGCACCCTGCAGCCGCCCCGAACTTGTACCTGCAAAATAAAAAGACAGTTAGAGCGCATCGTGAAGCAGGCAACAAGCGCTTACTTACGTGCTTCCAGGCGCTTCTATTCATCACACGGGCTCCATCTTCAACTCACTTCAGCCCGCCATCCACCATCGCCGGAACCCTGCAAAACAAGAGACATCATTACTAAAGGCTTTAAAGACATTAGAATTACTCGAAACTTACCGTTCGTGCAGTAAACGACGGACATCAGTCCTCTGAAGTCAAGAGGCCTGCTCCCCTTATCCAGTGAAGAAACTGGTTACAGCACCCTGCCTTGAGGCAGATGGAGAGCACGGCGTTCACTTACCTAAGATGAGAGCGTTAACCTTTGGGGTTCTACAGGAGAAGAGAAAGGGAAGAAGAGAGACATTCAATAACCCAGTTCATTAATCCCACATTTTCTATCTGCAGACATCTTACCCTTCAAGCCAGACATACAGTGCACAGAGGTCCAGCCCAAAGAGCCAGCCGTGTGTTACACATCACCTTTGAAGATACGGTATACGCCCAGTCAAGACCGGCGCCTCTACGGGAATCAGGTGAGCGTTACACAAATGCGACAAAGGATCACCAATCAGCATATGGGAAAAAAGAATAGAAGCACATGCTTTTCCTCTACTCTTTCCTACTGGAAAAGGAGGAAGGTACGATGATAGACCCATTCAGATAACAGCATCAGAATACCGCTTGTTACGAATGTATTCTGAGGATCCACATTTTGTCTAAATCTGGGAATACATATTCCACCTACTCTTTGAGGGTGAACTAGCAACTCTATGCTACGGAGTTGTACACACATTAAAATCAGGTACCCAATTTCAAAATATGTCAGCTACGCAATTACTACAAAAAGTACAAGAAAAAGGTGAGGTTCTACAATCAAGCATAAATCTGTTAGCAAACATGTGTGGTACTAAAGAGTACTGGTTCAGACATCACAGAGATGTACTTTGTATGATAAGAAACCTTGGCCTTCCCACTTATTTTGTTACATTAATTTGTGAAGAATATGCATGGGAATATTTACATGATTTCCTACGCATAGCAAGCAAAAAACAAAACAAACATAGATATACCAACACCTGGAGAACTTTGCTCTCTAGATCCTTTTAATGTTTCAAGATATTTCCATCATCGTTTCATTGCTGTGCTACACTATTTTAATAAATAAAACTGTTCCTCCCCTCGGAGAAGTGCAATACTTCTTTTGGAGAAAAATGCCAAGCCAGAGGAGCACCACATATCCACATGCTTTTATGGATTAATGATGCTCCTAAATTTGGTCAAGACAGTGATTCCACTGTTTTACAGTTTATCGAAAAATATGTCACTTGTGAAATTCCATCAGAAGCAACAAATAGTGATCTTCATGCACAAATTGTACAATTTCAAAGACACAAATTTAGCAAATATTGTCATAGCAAATACAAAACAAAGGGAGATACTAAACCAAATGCCGCTTTGGTTTGCCTAGACCAGTTACAGACACAGGTGAAGTGAACAACGTCATGTCTTTAGTTAGCCATAGTGTTAAAGGTAAATTACCTAAGAACACATATTGCATAAAAAGAACAGAAGAAGCAAAATATATCAATGATTACAATGCAAATATTGCCCGCTTATGGAATGCAAACATAGATGTGCAGTGCATTACAGACAGTTCCACTGCAGTTGCACGGTATATTACAGCCTACTTAACCAAAGCAGAAAAAAAACAGAGCTGCAGGACCTCTGGAATGACCTATCATTGGACGAAACACTGTCTCAGAAATTGTACAGTCTAGGCATAAAAATGCTCTCCCATAGAGAATGTGGCTGCTATGAAGCTGCAAATCGTTTAACTGGTACTGTTTATATTGAAAATCAGAAAATATAGTATGGCTAAGTCTTGGTCCTGCTAAATCTAGAAAAAGAGTTCTCAAATAGTTAAACTTAATCATATAACATTTTCATTAAAAACTCCTCAACATAAAGAACTATATTACATGTCCCCGCTACAACTTTTTAAACCATGGAGAAAAGAAGAAGAGATACTAGATATCTATGACTCTTAAGAAGACGCTTTCAAAGCAAATGAAAGCACTATAACCGATGTAAACTTTACACAGTACAAAACAATGTTGCACAACGAACAGCAACACGAAGAAGAACTCCAGGCTCAACTAGATAAAGACACTCCTGACAGTAGTCAACCTTCTGAAACAGGAAGCCAAGAACCACTGGGACAGCCACTAATAGCAAATGAGGCAGAATTAGCAATGACAGAAGTAAAAAATACCATGTGTCACTATGAAGAAGATGCAGAAGACTTAATTTAACTTAACTACAATCAAAACTAAACAAAGAGCAGCATACAATTTTTCAAGAAGTAACAAAAGAAATTGCACATGGTCTACAACATGAAAATAAAGGATGTACCTGCCGAAATTACAATATGTTAGTGGTCAAGCTGGTGGGCAAAACATTCTTAATCAAAATCATCAGCAAATTCCTCCAACAATTGACAAACAACAAACTGTCAGCTGTTGTAACTGACCCCACAGGTTTAGCTGCGTGCAACATAGGCGGTGTCACTTTACACCGATTACTACTCCTTCCAGTAGAACACCAAAACAAATTAGAATATTACAAACTTTCTACAGAAGCTGCAATGGAATTACGCAGAGTGTTAAAACAAATGAAAATGCTGCCAATAGATGAGGTGAGCATGGTCTTCAATCTAATGTTGGCTTTGTTTCACCTCAGATTACAAGAAGTACTCAAAACAAACTACCAAGAGCTCTTTGGAGGAAAACACATTTTTTTCGGAGATCTTCTTCAATTGACACCAGTGAAAGGTGAACCTATTTTTAAAACCTTAGGACACAAACTCTGCTGTAAAACTGCTGGCAGCATAGGAAATGTTAACCTTTGGCAACATTTTCAAATACAGAGAATGAACAGAAAACATGCGCCAGTCTGCAGACCTTACCTACGCCAACATTTTAAAAAGTATTAGAGTTGGTGTACTATCTCAAGAAGCACAAGCACAAGCAATATTAAAAACCCAGCACATCCATGCATTTTATGGCCATAACTCTTGTGCTACTGATGTCATGGAACAATTAGCACACAAAAATGTCACTTGTATGTCCTTGATGCCAACTCTTGCAAGCTGTTCCAAGTTCAAAACATTGTTGAAAAAAGAAACGCAACCAATAATTGAAATTTGATCCAAAGACAAACTGGACGTACATGGTATGACACTACCCATGTGTCAACAAGCCACAACAAGATTAAATACCTTAGAAAACTCTATCTCCAACACATCTGGTTTGGAGAAAATATTAAACTTATCTTTAAACTGTAGAGTAATGCTTAAACGTAACCTTGACGTGGAGCAAGGACTAGTTAATGGAGCATTTGGTACAGTTGTTGACTTTCAAACATACCAACATGACAACATTCAGTTTGTCAATATTCTCTTTGACAAATTATCAGAAGCAAAAAGAATAGGATGCTCAACAGTTCAATTCCTTCTCTTCAAAGACATGTATGTACGCAGAGAGCAATTTTCTCTAACTCTAGCATACGCAGTTACCATTCACAAATCACAAGGTCTTACCCTAGATAAAGTATTGCTAGATATTGGGAACACAGTCTTTAAAGAAGGCATGAGCTACGTAGCACTATCACGCTTACGTACACTTGACGGTCTATTTCTAATCAACTTTGATGCAAGTAAAGTAAATGCTGATATTCCTTGCATTTTAGAATACAATAGACTGCGTTCACTGTACATCCCATCTAAAAACATATCCTGTTCCACAAAAAGCAAAACATTATAAAAGAAAACTACTTCAAACAGAAATGCAACAGGATTTCGCTGCAAATCCTCCAAAGAGAGTAAAAGAACCTAATACTTCATCAATTACTACAACCAAAGAAGAATGTACTACTCAAAGTAACTCAGATACTTCTTCAAAAGAAGCAACACACACTCTGAAGAAATGACTTGGACACAGAACTATCTGGTCCATTCAAATTTTCAAATGTAACTGGTGTAAATTGCTACGCAAATATAGAAATAAATATTCTATTTCAATTGCTACCAATTATTAACAACATTTACTTACACAATACTTACCAATTGCGTTTGCAAATGTTAGTCCTTCATAGAAATGCAACCAACAATCCTGACAACAGTTATAGTGTTCATGGAATAAGACAAGAATTGGAGTATTGTGCTGGAATGGTGAAATTCACTATAAACTCACAAGAAGATCCACAAGAATTTCTAATGTACTTACTACAAGTACTGGAAAACAAAAATATACCTATAGATCATACATGTGGAAACATACATGCACACTCTGCAAAATTGTGGAACACGGAACAAGTTCTTAATGAACGCTTTGTGCATGTATCCATACCAGACTGTGAATACGTTCCATTTCAGCAACTTGTACAAAAGATTATGTACTACCTGCAATTCAGATAATTGCTCCACCTTACAAATACAAACACATAGTAAATACTTAATACTAACGCTTCTACGTTACAATGCAGATGGTACCAAAAACAACTGCAAGCTGACTGGATTCACACATGGTCAAGTATCACTTGGTAAGAAAACCTTCACAACAGTAGGTATAATCTACCATGCAGGAGACACTGCATATATAAAAAAGAATTATGGATGGTTTAAATGTAATAATACCATTACTCTAAAGCAAAGATTACCAGCAAATCTTATAAACGCTTATTTAATATTCTTAAAACCAAAATTCAATAACTAATCTGTGCATAAACATTAATAAAACTTCGAAGACAAAACTATAGACAGTTACAATACGTCAACAGGTATCTAACTACCCCATGAATCTGCAACAACCCAACAGGTATATTAGCAAAGTTAATAATATAAATAAAGAACTATAATCAGTTACAATTCGACATCACGTATCTAACAATCTGCAACAACCAACAGATAGAACATTAGCCAGAAACAAGTAAACAATAAAAAGAAAAAAAAACAAAAAAAAACAAAAAAAAAAAAAAGTACCGTAGCATAACAAGAGAAGGTTTGTTTTTAATCCAACATGGATTTTTTTCCCACAGACCCAATGATTTAAGCAACAAACACAGAAACTGAGCAAATTGCACAGTACACTAGTTTGTAAACTACTAAATATGAGGGTCGAAATAAAAGCAGAAATGTCTATTATGCAATGTAATAAGTCCTTATAAACTACCTACACTAACGTGATCTTTTCTTTTATAACAGAAATTGAAAAAGAATATTTGCTCCAATTACACATTATGAAAAAATATATCCAATCACAAAAAAAAACAAACAGTAAGTATATTATAATAAATACAACCCATAAATACTGCTCCATAACACAGCCATTGAAGCAAACATCTAACCAACAAGCACAATACAAAATGTTTACTTCCATGGATAGCCAGAAGCGCAGTTTTTTATGTCCGCGGACATGGCGAACACACTAGGGGTGCCTGCCACCTAAATAAAATACAACACTTCAACCATCTCTTACTCCCCCACCCTCCCCAAGCACTCCTGTACACCAACACACTTGCCAAAGGTGTATTTCTCCCCAGTTTGTCGCCGGGCTCTCCGCGGATCCAAGATGACGGACGCATCAAAACAATACGATGCACCTCACGCTTCATTCCAGCCAATCAGCGAACATGTTGCATGTCCGCGGACTTGACGCAAGCCGATTAGCAAACCTGTGTCCTGTCCGTGGAGCGGACATAGATATCATTAATTTTTGGTATCTAATTTTTGGTCTTTTTAAAAAAACTACTGGACGGATTTTCACTAAATTTACAAAAGCAAGCTTTCAGGACCAAGCCGCTGCTCCTGCCGCAAATTTGGTGAAAATCCGTCCAGCGGTTTGGGCTGTAGGCATGAGCAAAGTTTATCGCCCATTCAGTCTATCTGAAAAAAAGAAATTTTGGGACCCCCCCTTATGACTTTGCCCCCCCTGGACCAAACCTCACCAAACTTTGCAAAGAAATTCAGAGTGGGCCATATACTTTTCTTGCAAAGTTTGGTGAGGATTCGTCCAGGGGGAGCGAAGTTATAAGCCGCCCAAAAAGTGCTCTTCCTATGGGATTAGCAATTTAACCATAACAGCAGTGTAATATAGTAACGGGGGAGTCTTAAAAAAAAAAAATACCACATTGATGAAGAATGCACGGGACCCTTCCAATCAGGCAACATTAATAAAGAAGAATTTTAAAAATGGTCGCATTTGCAGGTGGAAAGGGCACAGCACATCAGTACAGAGGCTGCTACTATTGAGAACACGACTGTTGCTATTTAGGTAATTTAGTTCGAAAAGCGAGAACACACATTTCATCATTATCCTGCCGCTTGGTCCCTGGGCATCTTACATTACCACACCAGCCCCGCTAAGAATACCTTTCCTGTATACTGCTCCTAGTGTTACAGTGTGGCGCGCAGACAGTAAAGTCACCCATACCTGTTGCACTCCAGCATTTTTGTTGTACAAGTCTGAATGCAGAACCAATAGCAGCGGGTCATGGACATTCTTCCCTTTGAACAGCTCAGGAGCTGGCAAAGAAAAGAAAAGAACAAAAAAAAAAGATACTTTTCAGTTAACTGTGTAATCCCCTGCGCAAAAGGGAAAAGAAAGAGCGGTCGCGCTTCAACAACAAAAAAACACATCCGCAACACTCACCATTGTTTGCATAAGTAAATACGAGCAGGTCGTCCAGGATCTGGATCTGGGTGTCTATCGGCCTCCTCTCGTGTGTGTCTTTCAGGCGCTCGATCAGCCTCTCCAGGCGACGCACCTCCTCCATGGCCGGCGAGCGGCTCTGCCACAGGCGCGCCCTGTCACCCTGCAGGCGCGGGCATGAGCTTGACAATTCCCTGCCCGCACAACTGCGCGGACTGGGACAGCGTTCTGCAGTCCTCTGACAAGATGCACCTAGCACGCGAGTTTCACTTTCACTTTAACAGGGACGAATAGCAGTACAAATCCCGACTCCCGCTCCTCCTTAACTCTCCGCTGCCCCTCCTCATCTGGCCGTTCCCCTCCTCCTTCTCCTTCCAGGCTGTACAGAGTTGAACTCAAGCTCCCCCTCCCGTGACCACTTAGGGCGGAGACGTTTGCGTGTGTGCTTGCGTGAGTTATAAATACCAAAAAGCGTACACATGTATGAACGTTTGCTTTTTTTTTGTTTTACTGAAGTAGTTAATGATGTCACTTATCTGAATTTATACAGGCTGGCTTACACACTAAGTTTGAGTTTACATGGTGTTCGAGCACATAGCGCATGTGCTATATCAGTGGATCAAAATAAACTCATTGCAAGTAATTAGAGAACAATCAGTACAGGAAAACGTCATCGCATACAAGACAAAGACGTTGATGGGATGCTGTATGTACGACCAACAAGTTATGTCTCTGTTAAAGGGGCACTGCCGTGAATCATTTTATTTTAAAACATTGAAGTTATTAATAGTGGCAGAAAAAAGAAAGAGTAATCTGTTCTAAACTTTGTTGCGTCAAATAGTCTTCCCTGGTGTTGTGGCCTGAATGTAATGAATAGGCGCAGACTGTCATTTTATATAGGGCCTTTAATGGCAACCGATTAAGGCAAACAAAGTAGAGGCTATTGTTCACTTGCTGCTTGTAATGTCTTTATATGGGGCCAAGCTCAGTGGCAATCTATCAGTAGTGTGCAGCCTCGGTTGAGGAGAGCGCTGGTGGTGCTTTCGGAACTGGAGATGGTTCTCCTCAAGTCACCGCCTCTTGTATGCCTCCCGTTTTCTTGTGAGGTCAGCATGACTTTCCATAGGGTTATTTTCTCTACATACCTCCTTTTGTTGAATGACGATGAGTTTCTCCATTACATAGTCTGCAAACCTACCTTGTCTTCTCCTTTCCCTTTGTGGTTGATTACTTCCTGCTTCTCATTTGTGTGGCAACATGTCCATCTCTGTTGTTCTCTCCTGACGTACGTTGCTCCTCCTTGGGCTGGCCCCTTCTTGGGATTGCCCTCCTTAACACTTCTCTGTCTCAGGTTCGAGTTGCTCTCCAGCTGATAACTTATCACTGCCTGAACTCCTCTCATCGGTGTTCCGTTCCTGGCTTGTGGGGCTGTGCGCTTCTGTTCTTCTTTTTTCATATAGAGTTACCCGTTCTAGGTTCCATCTCCTCCCGTCTTGGCTGCGCACATGATTGGTCCCTCGTTGAAGCACTCTCACAGGTCGATTGAACTTAGATCCTGTTACAAGGGTCTCTATGTGGCTTTTTGATTTTGATCAGGTCTCCTCGGACCGTACTTCTTTGTGAAGCTCTTCTCTTGTCATTGCACATTTTCTTTACTTTTCTTCAACGGCCAGACCAGCTCCTCCATATCCACTGTGCCATCTTCCCTTGCTTTTAACCATGGTGGTACTAACATTGACGGTGCTCTGCGTCCTCTCAGGAGATGGAACAGTGATATTTTAGTGATCCCATTAGGGATGAGCCCCCACCACTTCTTTGACTGTGCTATGCAGGTCTAGACCTGCTGCAGTGGCTATCTGCATGGCACCTTTTATGAACCTGTTCGTGCATTCCACCAACCCATTTGCTTGGGGATGATATAAGGCTGCTTTTATTTGATGAATATTGTTCTCTTTCAGAAACCTTTCCATTTCTCTTGCGACAAGCTGTACTCCATTGTCTGTGACCAAGTCTTTGGGTAATCCTTCTCTTTGAAAGATGTTTTTAAGGAAACCGATCACGGTGCGTGGTGATGTCTGAAACAAACTCCACCTCCACCAACTTCGACAGGTAGTGTACTAACACAATACTGTATTTGTGCTCTGGATCCATTAGCTCTAGTGGGCCTATAAAGTCTAGTCCTAAATTTTGCCACACTCCTTCCAGGACTTCCGTTGGATGTAATGGAGTTTTTGTCTGACTTACAGTATTTTGTCACTTGTGAGGCACCCATGACACCTCTCTGTCATTGTCCTAATGTCCAAATCGATACCTGCCACCAGTATGATTCTCTCACTCTCCTCCTCGTCATATTGCTCCATAGGTGTCCTATCTGAGCCCTGCACATGATGGTTCTCCTTAGTGTCACTGGTGGATTGGCTTGATCGCTTCTCACTAACATCCTCTAATGTTTGAAAAATGTCACCCAACACCTTCCAGTAGAGACGCAAACCCTCCGGGATGGCCTTCTCACCGGGCCAACCTTTTCTGACCCATTCTATGACTTGTGTTGTGATGTCTTTAGCTGCCTCCTCCCTCCAATGCTTCTCGCTCATCTCAAGGAATTCCTGGCTCCTGAGGTCACCTAGCGATGCACCTACGCATTCATCTCAGAGAAAACTGGTCACTGTTTCTTATGTTCAGGCTACCTGGCATGCAGTCCGCTTGAGCATTTTCCCCCCCTGCTATGTGCTGTGTCTCATAAGTGTACTCTTGCAACTTCGCTGCGATGCAGACCAGAAGGGGGGTAGATGTTCGGGTGCCTCCTGGACTCAGTTAATGTACCAGGGACTTGTGGTCCATTGATAACAGAAATTTCGTGCCCCAGGCGTATTTTTCAAAAGCATGCCATCATCTCTTTTTCTATGGTGAAGTAGTTATTTTTTGCTTGAGACAGTGCATTTGATGCAAAAGTCACAATGTACTCCTCGTCACCCCTAGTCCATATGCACTGGCGTCGGTGGTGATAAATCGTTTTCCATTGTGGATTAAATGGCTAGATGCATGATACCTTCCTTGACTTCTTCAAAGGACTTTGCTTGTTCTTCTCTCCACTGATACTCTGCTCCTTTCTTGAGTAGTTCCCTCATGGGAGTTGTGGTTTCTGAGAAATTGGGCACACATTTTGCATAGTACTCGTATAGGCCTAGAAACAACCTCAACTCCTCCTTACTGTTGGGAGGGGGTGCCTTGATTATGACCTCCAGTAGATCCTTCTTCAGGCTGATCCCTGCCTTGGATATCTTGGATATCGTTGTCACACACCATCCCTCCTGGAGACTGTGGGACCGGGGGCGCGCGGGATGCCATTGAATTCCCTGCCACGTTTTCCACGGTTTGTCTTTCAGCAGTTTAGTGTTTGTTCAACATGGCCACCACCGGGAGGTTCATATCATCCTAGCCCCCGGCAGTCGGCACGTTTCAACCTGTGAGGATTGCTTCCTCGCTGGATCCATACGCTGTGTTTTCCCTCTTGGCTCTGCTGAGCCCAGCCCCTGTTCTTTCTTTCCTCTCCTCGTTTTCCTCTCTGTCTGCTGCTATTTTCGGCTCGGTACGGAGCTTTGCCCTGCCTTCCGTTGCTGTGCTTTTCTCTCTTTCCCTTTGTTTTCCCCTTCCCATTGCTGCTCTTGTCCTTTCTCCTCCCGGGCCCCACGGCTCGCTCTCTTCCCCCCTTTCCTTGGCATTGTTATCTTTGGGGGACATTCCTTTCCGTCTTGCACTAACTGGCTTTCCTGTGGATGCACCTATCATTGAACCCACTTACAGTGCTCCCCTGGGTTCCCGACTCGCCTCCTTCGCTCTTTGCAAGATCTTTGAAACCTGAGTCTCTCTATCCGGATCAAGAGAGGACGAGATTGCTTTGGATAATTCTCCTGCAACACCTTTCCTAGAACAACTTCAAAGGACTTCAAACACCATTGAGGGGTTTTTTTGCACCATTTTGGCTTTTTCCCATATCTGGCTATCCCAGGAGCTGAACCACTGGGCTCCTTGTTCATTAAGAGGTCACCTTGACGGCTTCCCATGGTAGACCCTATCCTCACAAAAAGAAAGACTATTGACGGAAGAAGACACCGACCATCAGCTCCGGAAGCTCAGGTGAGGAGTTGGGGGAGCTTTCATCTAAGAGTGAACTTGATCCTGACAGTTTGAAACGCCCAATACCTTCAGCAGAAACTATGGCCACCGCAGAACAAATACAAGAATTGGTAGCAACAGTGCAGAACCTTAATCTAGAGATGCAGAACCTTAAAACTGAGAATACTATCCTCCGGCAGATGGTTGCAGCAAGATATCGCCCGCCGCCTGATCTTCCGCCCTTTTTTCCGGCAAGTATGAAGGGTCACCTAAAATATTGAAAGAATTTTTGGAGGCATGTACGGTTCATTTTGCATTTCGCTCCACCACCTACACTTCTGAACATGCCCAGGTGGGCTTCTTGATATCCAACCTAGTGGGCAATGCTCTGGCCTGGGCAACCCCGCTGGTGACATGCACCAATCCTGTCTTACAGGACTACGGGTCCTTTCTTGCTTTATTCAAACAGACTTTCGAACGCCCAGAGATAAATTACGGCATTTGTGAAGAATTACTGGACATTCAGCAACGATCCACAGATCTGCTCACTTATATCACCAACTTTAAAAGTTTAGCAGCAGAGGCGGCTTGGCCAGAACAAGCACAGTTCACGATATTCCGGAGAGGCCTCAAGGAAGAGCTCAAGGACAAATTAGCTAGGATACCTCGACCGTCCTCATTCCCATACCTACTTTCTGCTGTTCTCCAAAAAGACTACCGTCAGAGTGAAAGAAAGACAGAAAGGAAGAAAGGTAGAGCTCCCTACACTCCCTCTCCTGCTCCAACAGCTCCTCCTTCTCTGGCTGTTTCCCGTCAACCCAAGGATGAGCCAAAGCAGATCGGAACCACAAGAGCACCACTTACTCCAGAAGAGGGGAAACGCCGAAGAGACTCTGGGTTATGTTTCTACTGTGGATCATCGAGCCATCTATTACGAGACTGTCTTGAAGTACCTCTCAGATGCCCGGGAAACGGACGACCTCGGTCTTAGGTGGGACGGAATTCTGAGGTTCATTCTACAGTCCCTATGTTTCAGTGGCAATAACGACCCCCGAATATAAGGAAGACACACAACTTATGGTAGTCAACCTGCAGATAAGTCTAAAGGATCAGAAGGTCGATTCCTTGGCTCTCATTGATTGCGGAGCAGCTGGCAATTTCATGGATACCCTTTGGGCCAGCAAAGTTGGCATTCAGCGTGTGAAAAAAGGGGAGCATCAGAAGGTTGAAGGGGTGGATGGTACTCCGCTTTGCTCGGCCCCATAACCCATACCACCGAACTTCTCCAGATTAACATCATGCAACATACCGAGAGGTTGGCTTTCGATATCATCTGCGCAGCCCATTTCCCTGTGATTTTGGGCATAGCATGGTTATGTAAGCATAACCCATCAATCAACTGGTCCAACAACGTCTTAGGCTTTCATTCCTCCTTCTGTAGACAACACTGTCTTCCTAAACCAGGATATCATTCAGTTACTACATTACCTAGCCCTCCCATGGTACCTCGGACTGTGCATTGCATTCCGGCTGTCCTAAGCAAATTCAGTAATGTGTTAGTTGACAAGGGACCTCTGGCCTTACCTCCACATAGACCGGAAGACTGTGCCATTGATTTACTGCGAGGCGCCCTGGTTCCTTTCGGGCGGATGTTTTCATCATCAGTGACCGAAAGAAGGCCTTACGAGAATATCAAGACATACATATTGAAAACAGTCTCATCCAGCATTCCCGTTCACCTGCTGGTGATTCATTGTTCTTTATACCCAAGAGAGACTCCTCGGAGCTTCAACCCTGCATAGGCTACAGAGGACTCAACAAGGTGACCATAAGGGATCGGTACCTGATGCCCCTCATCTCTGATATTCTTGAAGCAGTCCAAGGGTCTTGTGTCTACTCCAAATTAGATCTACGGAGTGCATACCATCTGTTGCGTATTAAAAAGGGTGACGAGTGGAAGACGGCCTTTAAGACACTGTATGGCCACTTCGAGTACCAGGTAATGCCTTTTGGTCTCGTTAACGCTCCTGCTGTATTTCAGCGTTTTATGGACTGTCTATTTTCTGACCTATTATTCCACACTGTCACAGTCTATTTAGACGATATACTGGTCTTCTCGCCCACTATTCAGGAACATACCCACCATCTGCGGTCTGTATTGTCACGTCTGCAAGCCCACTGCCTACTCGTCAAACCTGAGAAGTGTTTATTCATGTTTCTTCGGTCCCCTATCTTGGATACATCCTCTCTAGTGAAGGCATCATGATGGACAAACGGAAGGTACAAGCCATTCTGGAATGGCCGACCCTGTCCTCAGTAAAGGGGGTCCAGAAATTCCTAGGTTTTGGAAATTTTTACTTCAACTTTATTCCGCATTTCTCTGACATTATTCTGCCCATGACTGGACTCCTTAAAAAGTCTTTTAACTCATTCAAATGGTCGGAAGAAGCGGATAAGGCCTTCCTAAACCTTAAAGACCTTTTCTCGTCGGCACTGCTACTCCGTCAACCCGACCAAACTAAGGTTTTCATCATTGAGGCAGATGCATCAGCCAGAGCCATTGGTGCTGTTTTACTCCAGGAGCACGAAAGAAAATAACATCCTAGCAGACGCTCTCTCTCACAGAGACACCCCGGAAGCTTCCTCGGCTACTCCACCCAATCCTTTTTTTCCTAGAAATCGGATCATTGCACAAGACTCGTCCTTCATGGAAAAAGTCAAAGGAGCTACCGTTAGTTCTAAGCCATCAACCCCTAAACAGTATCGGGCATTAACAGAAAGTAAGGAGGGTTTTCTCTTTGTCAATCAAAGACTCTTCATTCCAGATCCAGTTTACGCCTCAAAGTACTGTCTTGTTGTCAGGACCATAAGTCCGCAGGTCACAGAGGCTCGAAAGGGACTAAAGAACTGGTCTCGCGTTCCTTCTTCTGGCCAGGAATGGCCTCTGATGTCAAGAAGTATGCTGAATCATGTCTTGTTTGCTCTAGAAGCAAATCTCGGACTCAGAAGCCTATTGGATTGCTCGAACAACTTGAGCCTCCTACCCGACCATGGAGTCACATCTCTGCGGATTTTATTGTTGAACTACCAGAATCTGAAGGATGTACCTGCATCATGGTGTCAGTGGACTACTATTCAAAACTGGTGCACTTTTCTCCTCTCTCCGGTCTCTCGTCGGCATCCAAACCGCTGAGGTTTTCATTCGAGGGGTTTATCGCTTGCATGGTCTACCAGACATAGATCATCTCCGATAGGGGAAGCCAGTTTACCTCAAGGTTCTGGAAAGCATTATGTGACAGATTGGGTATAGAGAGGGCTCTGTCGTCCAGCTTTCACCCACAGTCCAATGGGTAGACCGAGCGCCTCAACGGAACTTTGGAGCAATACCTGCATTGCTATGTTAACACACAACAGGACAATTGGGTATCTCTGCTACCTACTGCAGAATTCTCCTATAATAACTC
The DNA here is from genome assembly GCF_040938575.1 of Ambystoma mexicanum. NCBI lineage: Eukaryota > Metazoa > Chordata > Amphibia > Caudata > Ambystomatidae > Ambystoma > Ambystoma mexicanum. The sequence continues at coordinate 672,519,106 of NC_090936.1, forward strand.
TGTCCACTCTGCCACTGGTATCACCCCCTTTTTTTGTAACTACGGATTACATCCTCGGGGTATTATACCGGTGACCTCTCGCCCCACCAACGTTTCGGCTATCGAGTCTTTCTTAATGGAGATAGCAGAAGCACATCGCATCCCCAAAGACAACCTGGTGGTTACACAATGCACGGTGAAGACCCAGGCGGACCACAAACGCTCCCCTGGTTCCCTCTAGGAAGTGGGTTCTAAGGTTTGGCTCTCCATCGAAGTTCCTCCCCTGTTGGGTTCGTCCCTCTAAGTAATCTCCTCGTTATCTGGGTCCTTACGAGATTATAGCACAGATCAACCCAGTGGCGTATCGACTAAAATTATCAAAAAGTCTTAGGCGGATTCATCTGGTCTTTCATTCCTCCCTCCTTCGCCCAGCAGGAGACTAAATCCCAACTCTTCCTGTTCGCAAAAGAACTACCAGCCAAGGGAAAAGCACTGATGAATACGAAGTCTCTCAGATTAGGGACTCCAGATACCATAAAGGTCGACTTGAATATCTTATACATTGGAAGGGCTATCCCGATTCTGAAGACTCTTGGGAGCCTAGCTATTATGTGCATGCCCCTGATCTCCTACGTAGATTTCATCGGGCTCACCCAGGAAAACCTGGTACATCCAAAGGGAAAGGGGGGCATACTGTCACACACCATCCCTCATGGAGGCTGTGGGATCGGTGGCGCACAAGGCGCCATTGAATTCCCTGCCACGTTTTCCACGGTTTGTCTTTCAGCAATCTAGTGTTTGTTCAGCATGGCCGCCGCCGGGAGGTTCATATCATCCTAGCCCCTGGCGGTCGGCGCGTTTCAACCCGTGAGTATTGCTTCCTCGCTGGGTCCATACGCTGTGTTTTCCCTCTTGACTCTGGTGAGCCCAGTCCCTGTTCTTTCTTTCCTCTCCTCGTTTTCCTCTCTGTCTGTGGCTATTTTCGGCTCAGTACGGAGCTTCTGTCATGCATGCTGGACGCTACGCTCGTAGAACAGCTAGACCGTTCTATTCCAAATGGAGGTTATTCGATACGTTACCGGGAAAACGACGTTTGCACTTTTCACGTCGCTAACTTCACGTGACTTTGCTTCGTCACGTGAACTACGGTATTACGTATTTAAGCAGCGTAGAAACTTCACTCGCTGCTTCTGATCGAATCTATTGGCGTTGTGTAGCTGAACCTCTGATCTGCATCCTGGCAAATTTCTACAGCTACTTTTGGGCCTTCTATAGCGTGTGTTCCGCCACACGCTGATTCCTGGAGCTATTCCTTCGCGTGATAATTCACACGCGTTCTCTGTTTTCAAGCGTGGCTGGCCCAGACTGCGTGAATCCTGCCCGCGTGTAATCCCACACGCGCACGTTGTCTTTAAACACGGCTGTTCCGGACTGCGGGAACACCGCTCGCGTGTAATCCCACACGCGCACGTTGTCTTTAAACGCGGCTGTTCCAGACTGCGGGAACACCGCCCGCGTGTAATTCCACACGCGCACTCTGTCTTCAAGCGCGCCTGGCCCAGACTGCGTAAATCCTGCCCGCGTGTACAATCCACACGCGCACTCTGTCTTCAAGTGCGGCTGGCCAAGACTGCGTAAATCCTGCCCGCGTGTAAAATCCACACGCGCACGTTGTCTTCAAACGCGGCTGGCCCAGACTGCGTGAATCCTGCCCGCGTGTAAAATCCACACGCGCACTCTGTCTTCAAGTGCGGCTGGCCAAGACTGCGTAAATCCTGCCCGCGTGTAAAATCCACACACGCACGTTGTCTTCAAACTCGGCTGGCCCAGACTGCGTGAATCCTGCCCGCGTGTAAAATCCACACGCGCACTCTGTCTTCAAGCGCGGCTGGTCAAGACTGCGTAAATCCTGCCCGCGTGTAAAATCCACACGCGCACGTTGTCTTCAAACGCGGCTGGCCCAGACTGCATGAATCCTGCCCGCGTGTAAATCCACACGCACACGTTATTTTCTTCGCGGCTGTTTATAACCGCGTGTACGTTGTTTTTCCTTAAAAAAGAGCGCTATTTCCAACTCCTGCATCTGTGAGATTAACAGAAGGATTGATCCCTATATATAGACATTACTTTACGTGGGAAGGAAGCTTTTCAAGGATTATTGGAAGGTGACATTGAACTGAACTTTTGGACGCTATCCTGTGGTGAATTCAACCCGTATCTAGCGTGAGCCTCGTTCCGTTCGGGATAAGTCTCCCTTACTAATTTTCCCTTCCTTGTCGTTTGTTTCTACATTCAATTTCCTCAAGAGACTTCTGGATTCTTCTACTCTAAACTAAAGGTCAGTGTGAACATTCCTGTCATTATCTATTTCATCATACTCAGGTTGGAGCAGTTATTCATGATACTTTAATTTGTTCTAGGCTGGCTTTCTATACCTTACCCACGCCCTTTCCAGTGATCCATCGCTCTGCCTGTTTTATCAGCCAGAGGGTTGTATCATTTGGAAGGTCTTCTATTGACTTCACAACTATCAAATCGTGTGAACAGGGATCCGGAAGACCCTACCTCCTGTATCCTTTTGAGTATTGTATCCTTTTCAGTTAATACTTTGGTACATTCTGACAGAATCAGAAGCCATGGAGGGTACGGATCCTTTAGCTGTTTTGACACAGTTGATCAGCGATTTGAGAACCGAAATGGTTACGGCACAGGACATGTTACGGCACCGTATGGACGTTATGCAAGACGCCCTGCATGGTAGTCCTCAGGGAGCACAGGTGCCAATGGCTACGGCATCTGGATCTGGGACTACGGCACCCCCACAGGAAACTATTAATGTGGTTATGCCCACTCAGTTTCCCTTGGCCCCTCCGGAACGGTTCACGGGTGATCCCAAAACCTATAGAACCTTTGTAAATCAGTGCCGACTCCATTTCCTTTGCCGTCCTACATCTTTTCCTGATCTAACCACAAAAGCAGCCTTCGTGCTTTCCCATTTAGGGGGCACAGCTGCTGCTTGGGCTAACCCTTTGTTGGAAACAAATAGCCCTTTGTTGTACGATTGTGACGATCTCTTGACTGCTATGAGTAAAGTCTTTGACATGCGTTATTCTACTCAAGCCACAGATTTAGAGTTGCTTAATCTACAACAAGGCAACCAACCCCTTATGTCTTACGTTGCCCGGTTCAATCAACTGACGGCGGAAACCCAATGGCCTGACAGCAAGAAAACGGCTGTTTTCTACAAGGGTCTTTCTGAAGAACTGAAAGATGCCTTATCTACAGTTCCTGTGGTTCCTACGGGTTTTCCAGAGTTGCTCGATTTGGTTCTACAAATCGACGCCCGAAGGAATGCTCGGAAGGGAGAGAAAAAGCCCTTCATGCAAGTCTCGGGGCGTTTAGAGACACCAGCAGTCATCTCTAACGACCCTGAACCCATGCAGATTGGCGCCGTGAGAGGCCGATTGTCCAATGCAGAACGGGAGAACCGAAGAAAAAACCACTTATGTATGTACTGTGGTTCTTCCGAGCATTTATTGGCGACATGTCCTAAAAAACCCATCAAGCGTTCGGGAAACGCCAAAACTCGACAATAGCAGGAGTCCCTATGTCGAGTGTTTCATCGGACTCCAGTACCATTCCTAAACATGCACCTGTAATAGTTCAGGTGACGTTACGTTGTGATGAGCGAGAAGTGGTTTCCAAGGCCATGGTTGATTCTGGAGCCACCAACAATTACATAGACATCACTTATGCCAAGAACTGTTCCTTACCCCTTGTAAACAAAAAAAGACCTGAAACGGTTAACACCGTGGACGGATCTGTTTTGACTTCTGGTTTGGTAACCCAGGAGACGGTACCTGTTCAGATGACATTATCGAATAATCATTCAGAAGAAATCATCTTCGATGTCATTGCTGCTCCACAGTACGAAATCATACTTGGTCTTGCATGGTTAACCCTTCACAACCCTGCTGTTGACTGGGTTTCAGGATCGCTCCAATATCCTTCGATTCATTGCAATGAACATTGCTTTACCAGTCAGGAGGTGTCAAATAAACAACACATATTGGCCTCTATGGTGGGTGATTCAACTATCAGCGTAGTACATCAATGCGACAATACCATACCATGCGAATACGCTGATTATGCTGATGTCTTTGATAAAGACCAGGCAGAACAATTACCTCCCCATCGACAGTACGACTGTCCTATCGAACTGATTCCTGGTGCCAAAATTCCTACAGGCCGTGTTTATTCACTAACACCTAAAGAAGATGTTGTGTTAAAAGAATACATTGATAAAGCGCTAGCAATGGCCTTTATACGGCCATCACAATCACCTGCTGCATCTCCTCTATTCTTTGTTCCTAAGAAAGAGGGAGATCTCAGGCCTTGCATCGATTACAGGGCACTTAATGATATCACCATCAAAAACCAATATCCCTTACCACTGATAAACGTTCTATTGGATCAATTAGGCACTTCCAGTTATTTCACCAAATTGGACTTGCGAGGAGCATACAATTTGGTTCGCATTCGTGAAGGCGACGAATGGAAGACAGCTTTTAAGACACGGTATGGTCTTTACAAGTATTTGGTGATGCCTTTTGGTCTGTGCAATGCTCCCGCCACGTTTCAATTCTTCATGAATGATATATTCAGAGACATAATGGACCAATTTGTGGTGATCTATCTGGATGACATTCTGATCTACTCATCATCTTTATCGGAACACGTCAAACATGTTTCTACAGTCCTACAAAGACTCAGGGAGAACCATCTTTATGTGAAAGCTGAAAAATGCGTCTTTCATTCACAAGAAGTGGAATTCCTTGGTTACGACATTACCAATCTAGGTGCTCGAATGAGTCGTTCCAAGGTGAAGGCCGTCTTGAATTGGCCGATTCCGCATAATGTCAAGTCACTACAGTCTTTCTTAGGCTTTGCGAATTTCTATCGCAGATTTATTCATTCCTTCTCTAAAACAGTAGCTCCTTTGACGGCTTTAACTAGTTCTAAAGTTCCTTTCTGTTGGAACCAACATGCCCAAGCAGCATTCGAAAAGCTGAAGGAAGCATTTACCACTGCACCCGTGCTTCAACATCCGGATCCAGATCGCCAGTTTATCGTTGAAGCGGATGCGTCCAGTGTCGCTATTGGTGCAGTACTCTCACAAGTTTGCACAGAAACCAAGGAGGAACACCCAGTGGCTTTCTTCTCTCGCAAACTTACCTCATATGAACGAAACTACACCGTCACTGAGCGGGAACTACTGGCTATCAAGGATGCTTTCCGAGAATGGCATCATCATCTTCTTGGGGCCAAACATCAGTTGTTGGTGTACTCTGACCATAGAAATCTTCAAGCATTCAAATCCATGAAATGCCTTACGGCCCGTCAGGCCAGATGGCATGTCTTTTTTGCCCAATACGATTTCCAGGTCACCTATCGTCCTGCCCGAGAACATGTTAAGTCGGACGCTTTGTCCCGTATGAGTGAAGAGGCGCAGGAAGAAAAACAAGTACAGATTCAGCTGTTGGCAGATCATGTAATATGTAGTTGTTCTGTTTAACCATCCTTAAAAACCGAAGTACAAGAGTGGGTAAAAAATCATCCACAAGTTGTCCAGGATATGAATCTGGACGTACATAACGGTTTACCATTCACACAAGGAGTACTATATCTACCAACACCTTCAATGCGGAATAAAGCCCTCAAATGGAATCATGATTCCTTGATTGCAGCCCATCCTGGACGGAAGAAAACACTGGAGCTGCTCAAAAGGTGGTGCTGGTGGCCATCCATGGCAAAAGATGTTATAGACTATGTATCTTCTTGTTCTGTATGCATCCAATGTAAAAATACTCCTGGTAAACCAGTGGGCTTACTCCAGTCCCTGCCTGTCCCTAACAAACCATGGGACATGATATCTATGGACTTTGTGGTAGAACTTCCCCCGATTCAGGGATATGATACCATATGGGTCGTAGTGGATTATTTCACTAAATTGGCTCTTTTTATTCCCTGTATTGGTTTACCGACAGCTGCTGTTCTGGCTGAACTATTCATCCAACATATATTTCGTTTCTTTGGTCTACCATCAGTAATCATTACAGACAGGGGCTCACAGTTTGCATCACGCTTTTGGCGAGCTTTAACATCTGCATTACTGATTGATGATAGAATGTCCAGTGCTTATCACCCTCAAACTGACGGACAGACTGAAAGGGTCAATTGCACTATGGAACAATATCTGCGGTGTCTGTGTTTGCAATACCAATCGGATTGGCTCACGGTACTGCCGGCGGCTGAATTCGCCTATAACAACACTTATCATAGTGCCATAGGCACTTCACCGTTCTATGCTCTCTATGGACAACACCCCCGATCAATACCTCTGGATTCCGGTCTATCCTTGGACACGCCTGCCGCAGACCGTACTTTTCGTGATCTGAAGAGATTACAGAGAAAAGTGAAGCAGCAATTGGAGCAGGCTAAACAACGGGACAAGTTCTATGCCGATGCTCATAGAGTACCCGCACCTGTCTATAAGGCTGGTATGAAAGTCTGGCTGTCCACTAAGAACTTAAGAATTCCAGGCAAAAAGAAATTGTTGCCTAAATACATTGGTCCGTATGTAGTGCTCCAAGTACTTAATCCTGCTGCTGTACGTCTGGCTTTGCCACAACGATGGCGAGTGCATCCTGTATTCCACGTGTCACTCATTAAGCCATTTTCTGAAGCTACTAGACTGCCTGTACGGCCTGTTGCTATTTCTGTGCGGGGTTCAGATGAATACGAGGTACAAGACATACTGGATATGAAACTACGTTCTGGTAGGCCATATTATCTGGTGGATTGGAAGGGCTATGGTCCCGAAGATAGGTCCTGGGAACCTCTTTCTAATATTCATGCTCCTGCTTTATTGAAGCGCTTTCACACAAGAAGGGGAGAGGTTGCCCCTTTGGGGGATGGCACTGTCATGCATGCTGGACGCTACGCTCGTAGAACAGCTAGACCGTTCTATTCCAAATGGAGGTTATTCGATACGTTACCGGGAAAACGACGTTTGCACTTTTCACGTCGCTAACTTCACGTGACTTTGCTTCGTCACACGAACTACGGTATTTCGTATTTAAGCAGCATAGAAACTTCACTCGCTGCTTCTGATCGAATCTATTGGCGTTGTGTAGCTGAACCTCTGATCTGCATCCTGGCAAATTTCTAGAGCTACTTTTGGGCCTTCTATAGCGTGTGTTCCGCCACACGCTGATTCCTGGAGCTATTCCTTCGCGTGATAATTCACACGCGTTCTCTGTTTTCAAGCGTGGCTGGCCCAGACTGCGTGAATCCTGCCCGCGTGTAATCCCACACGCGCACGTTGTCTTTAAACGCGGCTGTTCCGGACTGCGGGAACACCGCCCGCGTGTAATCCCACACGCGCACGTTGTCTTTAAACGCGGCTGTTCCGGACTGCGGGAACACCGCCCGCGTGTAATTCCACACGCGCACTCTGTCTTCAAGCGCGCCTGGCCCAGACTGCGTAAATCCTGCCCGCGTGTATAATCCACACGCGCACTCTGTCTTCAAGTGCGGCTGGCCAAGACTGCGTAAATCCTGCCCGCGTGTAAAATCCACACGCGCACGTTGTCTTCAAACGCGGCTGGCCCAGACTGCGTGAATCCTGCCCGCGTGTAAAATCCACACGCGCACTCTGTCTTCAAGTGCGGCTGGCCAAGACTGCGTAAATCCTGCCCGCGTGTAAAATCCACACACGCACGTTGTCTTCAAACTCGGCTGGCCCAGACTGCGTGAATCCTGCCCGCGTGTAAAATCCACACGCGCACTCTGTCTTCAAGCGCGGCTGGTCAAGACTGCGTAAATCCTGCCCGCATGTAAAATCCACACGCGCACGTTGTCTTCAAACGCGGCTGGCCCAGACTGCATGAATCCTGCCCACGTGTAAAGCCACACGCACACGTTATTTTCTTCGCGGCTGTTTATAACCGCGTGTACGTTGTTTTTCCTTAAAAAAGAGCGCTATTTCCAACTCCTGCATCTGTGAGATTAACAGAAGGATTGATCCCTATATATAGACATTACTTTACGTGGGAAGGAAGCTTTTCAAGGATTATTGGAAGGTGACATTGAACTGAACTTTTGGACGCTATCCTGTGGTGAATTCAACCCGTATCTAGCGTGAGCCTCGTTCCGTTCGGGATAAGTCTCCCTTACTAATTTTCCCTTCCTTGTCGTTTGTTTCTACATTCAATTTCCTCAAGAGACTTCTGGATTCTTCTACTCTAAACTAAAGGTCAGTGTGAACATTCCTGTCATTATCTATTTCATCATACTCAGGTTGGAGCAGTTATTCATGATACTTTAATTTGTTCTAGGCTGGCTTTCTATACCTTACCCACGCCCTTTCCAGTGATCCATCGCTCTGCCTGTTTTATCAGCCAGAGGGTTGTATCATTTGGAAGGTCTTCTATTGACTTCACAACTATCAAATCGTGTGAACAGGGATCCGGAAGACCCTACCTCCTGTATCCTTTTGAGTATTGTATCCTTTTCAGTTAATACTTTGGTACATTCTGACAGCTTCGCCCCGCCCCGCTGTGCATTTCTCTCTTTCCCTTTCTTTTCCCCTTCTCATTACTGCTCTTGTCCTTTCTCCTCCCGGGCCCCTTGGCTCGCTCTCTTCCCCCCTTTCCCTGGCATTCTTATCTTTGGGGGTCATTCCTTTCTGTCTTGCACTAATTGGCTTTCCTGTGGATACACCTATCACTGAACCCACTTTCAGTGCTCCCCTGGGTTCCCGACTCGCATCCTTCGCCCTTTGCAAGATCTTTGAAACTTGAGTCTCTCTATCCGGATCAAGAGAGGACGAGATTGCTTTGGATAATTCTCCTGCAACGCCTTTCGTAGAGCCAATTCAAAGGACTTCGAACACCATTGAGGTTTTTTTGCGCCTTTTTGGCTTTTTCACCTATCTGGCTATCCCGGGAGCTGAACCACTCGGCTCTTTGTTCATTAAGGGGTCACCGTCGCGGCTTCCCGTGGTAGACCCTATCTTCACAAAAAGAAAGACTATCGACGGAAGAAGACACCGACCATCAGCTCATGAAGCTCAGGTGAGGAGTTGGGGGAGCTTTCATGTGAGAGTGAACTTGATCCTGACAATTGTGTAGCCCAGAAATTCTACGTCTGCAGCCTGCAGTGCACACTTGTTGGAGCGTAGCTGAACTCCTGCTTCTTGTAGCTTTGCTAGAACCTTGCAAAGTGCTTTGTCATGCGTCTCCTGATCTTCTGCATAAATCAGGATATCAGGATATCATCCTGAAAGTAGGACACGTTCCCTATGTCCTTCAACAAAGGGGCCATCATGCGTTGGAATGCCTACGCTTCTGAGGAAAGACTGAAAGGCATTCTTGGGAAATGGTATGTCCTGAAAGGAGTTATGAAGGCAGTAAGGGGTCTTGACTCCCTATTTAGATTGATCTGGTGATAGGCATCTCTCATGTCCAACTTGGAAAAGACTTTGGCCTCTTTCATGAACAAAATTAATTAATTTATACTTGATAAGGGGTAACTGTGCGATACAACCTCGAGGTTTAGACTACGAAGGTCAATGTATATTCGTAGATACAAGTATTGTGTTACTTTATGAGGACCACCGGGCTGAGCCATTCGGACGACTCTAGCATTTCAATTGTTCCTTCTTGCAGCATCTTATTGAGCTTTGTCTGCAGTGCGGCTCTCACAGTCGCTGGTACTGGTCTCACCTTGTGCTTCACTGGCACTGCTGCTTGTTTCAATTTGATTTTATGTACGTAGTTCCTGATTCTGCCAGGCTTGTCAGAAAATAGTTCTGGGAATTCTTCCTTAGTGATCGATGCTGTTCCTTTATCCATGGACAATACTTGTCCCTCCACACTGGGGTCTAACCTGATTTGCAGTTTGGCTTGGTCATCCCGACCCAGTACAGGGGGACCATTCTCTGCAAAGTACACTTTGGTCCTTGTGACCCTTCCTTTGACCTGCACAGTTGCCCAGATGTATCCTTAGAAGCCCACCTTGGCCCCACCATAGACTGTGAGATTGAGCTTGGTCTTGTATGCTTCCACTGTCTCTTTCCAAACCATGCGTTTATACATGTCTAATGGCAATATTGTGAGGTCTGAACTGGAATCCGCCATCACCCTTGTCTCGTGTCTGTCCACTTTGATGGTGCAGTGGGGCTTTCCTCTGCGAGCTGTGAGACTGTTGATGATGATCACTGTGGCACACGCATCTTCATCTGAGGAGGCTTTGTCACTGCCCTCCTACCTCTGCACTGCTGACACTGCTTTCTTGTCTTTCCAGGTGCAAACTGATGCAAAATGTCCAAATCTCCTGCATTTGGAACATTCTTTGTTTTTGCCGGGCACTCTCTGCTGTTTGCCAAGTGGGTAATGCTGGCACACCTGTGGCATTTTAGGGGTTCTGGTCTCACTGAGGTATCATCTCTGGTCTCGTGTTGCCCTTTGTCTCTCCTTCCTTTGAATTGTACAAACTGAACTTCTGGTACTGACGCACTGGCTGCCCACTTTTTGCACCTGCAGAACGTCTCCTCGCCTGCTCTCGCTATTTGGATGGCTTTGTCCAGTTGAAGTTCCTTTTCCAGGATCAATTTGTCTTGAATTTTGCGCTTGTTGGTGAGTACTATGAGCATGTCGCAGATCCTATCCTCTGGCGTGGCGCCAAATGCACACATTGCTGCAAACTCTCTTAACTTGACTAGATAGTCATCAACAGGTTCAGCCGGCTCCTATCTCATGCTATGTGTCAGGGTGGTTCCTAGTGATAGTTTCGACAGGCAAAGTTTCGAATGCCAAAAATTCAGACACAAAAGTGCCAGAAAAAAAGGTATGATTTTTTTTTGTTGGGGTCCCCTATCCTGCTTTTTTTTAAAACACCTATTTTACAAAACGATATTAAAATAAACCCATTAATATAAAAAAAAATACATTCAAAACTTTGTTTTTGGACACTTTTGTGTCGGAACTTTTGACATTCGAAATTATTGTTTCGAAACTTTGACTGGACACCTATAACCATAAAGTGAATGAACTGTAAAAATGAAAGTGATCAAAATTAACCCAGAGAGAAGGGGAGAGTAAAAAGCTAAACATTGAACTTTGAGTCAAAGTGGTCCTGCGGAGGTCTGTATAGAAAGCCACGCACATTTGAAAGTCTTCGACATCTGAAAATGGTCTGAGCCCGACTGAGAGAGACCTGAAGTGTAATAAGCTTGGGGAAGGGAGTCCCTGCAAGTATTGTTGAAGTTGTGTTGTGAATAGGTCTGAGCCCGACAGAGGGGGACCAACGTGAACATTTGTTGTGAAAGGTCTGAGCCCGTCATAGGGGGACCAATGTGAACTTTTGTTTTGAAGATGTCTGAGCCCAACAGAGGGGGGTCCGGCGTGAACCTTTGGTTTAAAAATTATTTGGAAGTCTGGGAAGAGAGACTTTAACGTGGAAGACCAGGTGGGCCTCAATCCACGTCTTGAACTGTTTTGTGTTGAATACCCGAGTCAGAGTGTGTCATCCTGCCTATGGGGACCGTCTTACTGGGGAGAAGAGCTGATTCAGCCACATTTATTCTTTATATTTGAACACTGATTTTCCTTTACATACATCTCCTTTATACACTTTTGTACAAGAGATAGGGCAGGCATTAGGTTTTGTTAGTACCGGGCATTTTTATGACAGACTTCACTAGGAATGTTTTATGTATTATTTGATGGTCGAGACAACCCCCATCCTAGTTATAAGGCCGAATAGGAGTTTTTACAAACAGAGAAACTTTAATAAAGGTTTTACAAATTGTAACTGTTGTGTTAGTGTCATAGTTGTGATACCATGCCTCCCCTACATATTATGTCAGAAGTGGGATACGACTCAATTGAGACAGATTGGGGACCAGAAACGTAGTCACAGAGCCTCAAACCACTCTACCGTCACAACATAATCCATAGGCTTTCACATTTGTAGCAGCAGGGAAGCCACTATCCCTCCCGGGAAACGAGGGATGATTTCTACGGACTTAGTTATAATACCCCCTGGGGGTTATTTTATAAGATTGGCCCCAAAACCTGGCCTGGAAGTTTGGTCTAGACATCCTAGCAGGCATGGTAGATCCTGACTTTCAGGCAGACATAAAGGTTCTCCTGCAGACCCATGGTGAGACCTTGTGCCCTTTTTCTCCCACTTCCCCCTTTGCTTCCACACTCTCCTCACCTGAGCTGCTTGAGTCGATGCCTTCGGTGGACAGGTTTCGCCTGGCGAGGTAGTCTTTCTCCTTTTTTGGTGGTAATTGCCTGTCACGGAGGGAAGCCACAGTGAACGCTGATGGAACAGCACGCCTGTGGCTCCCTCCCCGGGAGCAAGCCGATACACAAGGGAAAAAGCCAAGCGGCAAAAAAAACCCTTGTCAGGCGCCGAACTGCACTCTGTCCGACTCCAAGTATGAACTTCCGAAGTGATGTTGTAGACAGAAATGAAGGATGTAGCAGGAAGAGGTGCGGACTAAAAAGGGCAGGGATCCGTAGCAAACGTGAAGCCAGAAGGCGTGGCTGGTATCCAATGCAGCCCGGCAGTACACAGGAAGTAAAGGACTCAGGTAAGAGAAGAGAAAGCTGAATAATAGGAAGTAGACTGGGACTCCAATTGGAGAGGAGCCCAGGGTAAACGGATAGGAGAAAGCTGAAAGAGCAAAGGCATCGGCTCTCGAAGGAGGGAGACGCGAACCGGACGAAGGAACAGGAATGAAACCGGTAAGAGGCAAAGTAACTAAGAAAAGGAAAACTTTGTTCAGAGGACGAAGTTAGTAACAGAACAAAAGCACTGACGTTCCAGATGGAGTGTCAGCAAACAGCGTAAACCCGGATGCTGGAAACACTATCCAGAGGGGTTGCAACGCAGCGTCCACCGGGAGGAGGAGGAATAAATACTCCCGGCGGGCTCCGCGCTGAGGGAACTGGGACGGCTGCTAGAGCCGAAAAATAGAGAAAGGACTACCAGTCTCTAAACCCATACAGCCAGCGATACCGCGGAAGTATCCGCCAGTCTCGGCAGCGGTGGCGGATGACACCTTGTTTGAAATACGGCCTGGGGACAAAATTGCACAGGGAATTCTTCAGAAAGGTCTATTTGCCTGTTTTGAGGAAGAAAATGAACCCGCGGAAACTGAGAGAGATAACTTAGGCTTTGAAGAAGGCGATGAGACACCTCTCATGGAAGCAAAAAGGGAAGAGGAATCTATGATCCTTCCCGATCTAGCCTTCGCCCAGAGAAATGATCCAGGCAGAAGCTTTCTTACAAGTGATTCCTGAGGGAGAAGGACACGAAAAGGGGAGCCCTTTTTCTTCCTGAAACAGGGATTACTATATAGATGGGAGAACTCTAGGGAAGGACTAGGTAAAACTCAGTTAGTAATACCCAAAACCCATCATAAGATCGTGCTGGAGATTGCACACTCTCACTTGACAGGGAGACACTTGGGACAATCTAAAACCCAAGCTCACATCAGTGGGAAATTCTATTGGCCAGGTATCCATGCTGACATAAAGAACTTCATTCAGACATGTGAGACATGCCATAAAACCAGCTAACACATTCCCTTGCCTGCCCCTCTAAACCCATTACCGATAATAGAAGTCTCTTTCTCTCTAATCTGGATGGATATCATCGGACCGTGGAGAACTTCTAGACTCAGTAATAAATATGTTCTCTTAATCGTTGATCATGCTACCCGTTACCCAGAAGCCTTCCCCATGTGGAACAACACAACCCAGCACATTTTAAAACACCTGCTGCCATTCTATTCTAGGGTTGGTTTCCCCAAGGAAATTCTAACGGATTAGGGAGGGACCCAATTTCATGAGTAAGTTTATAGGTGAAGTCAAAGAATTACTACACATTACCACCTTAAGAACCACTGTTTATCACCCCCAAATGGACGGATTGGTAGAGAGATTTAACAAAACCCTTTGAATGGTTTTTAAAAAATGTGTAGATGAGGATGGGAAGGACTTTTCACACTCAACCCCCGTTCTTACCTGTTTGTCCATTGTCGCTTTCTTCTTTGTAGGTTTCTCTGATCTCCGGGATGTCCGGGACTTGAACGGGTAAGGCCGGTGGTCCTCCGTATCCAGCGTGGAACGTAAGTAGACTCAGAGGAAGAGTTCAGGATTCCAGGAAGTAAGAGCAGACAACGTCCAGGATTAAGCGCAGAACCAGGAAGGGAGGCACTACTCACAAGTATTGCAATGGAGTTGCGAGTACGGAGCATGGAAGGGGACCCAGGAAGGAATGAGCGGATGGCCTGGGAGAGGAGTAAGCCGCTCAATGGTCCAGGAATGGAGAAGAGTGAGAATGGATGTGTCGGAACAACGATACAAGGAAAGGAACAGTGAGCACACTAGCTGCAAACTCGAAAAGGAGTGTTGAGACGCAGAGCACCGCGGGGGTATGCCCCTTTTCTAGGAATCCATTTCTCTGGCGTAAATGCTAGAGCGCAGCATGACTGATGCACCGGCCATGTTGAGAGGAACACGGCCCCAGTGGTATGGTGCATCATATATTATAGCTTTGTCTCATTCTATAAATATGGAGTCTGCCTCCAGTTCTTGCTGTGTTGTGTGCGATACTCGAGGAGCTGCACGACGTGCTCAAGTCCTCTTTCTTTTTCTTACTGGGCTGGGCTAACTGCTCAAAAACCTCTCCAGCGCGCGGAGCGCGGCGCGGAGTCCGGTGCAGAGTCCAGTCTGCCTCCAGTCCGCTTACATCGCTGAAGACGCCTTGAGCTGCATTTCTAAGATTGCCAAACCATCGGTAAGAAACACCATGGTAATTGACATCCGTCCGCAGACGCGGCAAGTAACTTTGAATGCACGAAATCGTGGTGAGTTTTCTTATTCGACTGAACTCGTACTGCCAGCTGTCGGTGCAAACGTGACCGTTCCTTTTCCTTCCTTACCCACCCCGTCCTCTCCCCTCCCCCCACCTTCTTCCACTATAACCTGTGCTTCCCTTCCACTCCCTCCCCTTTCGCCTTACCCAGATCAAGCTGTGGTCGAAAGTCTTCCGCATGGTTTCACAAAATCTCACATTGACAGCTCTAGCGATCTCGCAGCTAATCCTGTTATAAGAACATTGCCTGTCTCTGTCAAGCAAACTGCAATGTCTGCGGTCGACGTGGAAGTCGTACAGATTTATACAGCTGATTCTCAGTCTACCCTCACGTCTCTTGACGAGACCGCAGTTCTTGAAAGTGCTGCGGTAAAAACGCAGATTGGAAACACTGCAGCACCTGTCGTCGTTTCTGACCTTGAAACTCATCTGCCGCCTGTTACACACGGTGATGAATTGAATAAAATCAAACAAGCCGTGCTGGCTAATAATCCGACACACGCACTTCACTCCACTGAGTTAGTGAACGTGTGCCATAACACCTTGCTACCGCACACAGCTCTGGTCGATTCCGACCTACTCGCGGAATCTAATACGGAAATTGTGCATCTTCCTTCTGAGTCAAATGGCATGATTGAAATTGATACTGTTTTCTCGCCTTCGCCGTTCGAGGTAACGGATTCCGAATTATTGGCCTTGAAGATCTCAAATGGGCTTGAAATTTCAACGAATTTTTCTTTCATTCCGTCCTCAAACAATGACACTTTATGTGATGCAGCAGTTAGTCGAACTTCCACTGCATCCTCGGCTCCTGTACTCACATTAGACTTACAAGGACGTGAAACCACAGTACATCAACCCCTTCTACCTCCCCTGATTATGTCTACTCATAAAAAAAGCCAAGGAGTGGACTTAGCGGGACGAGAAGCGCGGTTGACGGAGCGCCTGACGGCGGACTATCAAGCCGTCAAAAATAAATTAATTTACAGCGTTTCGATGGCTCCACAAACTAGATCAACATCTAAAGTAAAGCCGCCAAATAACAATGAGAAAGACGCAAAGAGTGCGCAAAAATCAAATTCCATGCTCCAATCTTTCACAAGCACACCTCAGCAAAAAGATGCATTAAGCATCCATAACATGGGCACCCCTACGACAAAAAAATCACAATCATGTTCCTCAAAGGATCCGATGGAAAATCTGCGTTTTCACCATAGTTCCAAAACAGCCTCTCATTCTCCAAGAAATGAATGGAGCTCTAGTAAAAACGATGAACCATCAACTTCTGAATCTGAGTCAATTTCCCGCAATAAAGAAAATCTATCGGTTGCAGCTGGGATTCAGATACATAATAATGTTCTAGCGGCTTCATCTCTAGCCTTGATTCCATTTATCAAACTTTTTGAAACATTAAACGAATCTGTAAAAGATCAAAACGCCTTATTGCATAACCTACTAGACAAAGTCTCATCATTGGAAAAAAACAACATTCACTTAATGTCTAGAGTGGAACGTGAAGCGGAAATTTCGTTTCAATGGCAAAACCGACTAGGTGATCTCGCTATGAAGGACCACACAGATAAAAATATTCAAATGGATGCGATGCTCGAAATAATGAAGTGGTGTCGGCATTTTCGCCCCCTGAACAACATGGAACCTGAAGGTCCATTAAATGCGAGACCTCTTCATCCTGCAGGAAGTCCAAACACTAACTTAAAAAAGAACGAAAAAAAGAAAAACGAAAAACAAGGCGGTCCAACTAATACTTCAAATTCCAGTACCGCCTCAGTTAAAAGTCTTGGCATTTCACAATTTAACAACGCGAATACTGGAATTGTCGTGTCATTGGATTCACAAGTGGCCCCTTTCTTGGCTGATCAGCCTGACGGTACACACTTGAATAAGGTACAATCAAGTACAAACGCACAAATATCAAACTCCAACTTGTCTGTGGATGTTATGGAAGAAGTTCAAACTATACAAAATCCTCCTGTGCCTCTCCCAAAAGGACTTGTAAATTCTTTTGACATCTTTATTGGAGCACCGAAAACCACTGTTCCTTCAATACCACCTAAACTTTGTGTAAATTCCACAAAAACTGCTGCAAATAAACCAACAGTAAATAAGCGGCAAACCAAAATGAGCAATGGGCGAACTAAGACAAAA
Source organism: Ambystoma mexicanum (assembly GCF_040938575.1). Classification (NCBI taxonomy): domain Eukaryota; kingdom Metazoa; phylum Chordata; class Amphibia; order Caudata; family Ambystomatidae; genus Ambystoma; species Ambystoma mexicanum. The sequence continues at coordinate 672,536,209 of NC_090936.1, forward strand.
CAGTTTGTGAGAAATTTGTCGACACCACAAAAGTTGGGACTCTTCTCTCGCAACTCTTCAAATGCTCAGCAAGGTGAGCGAGATGGTGTTTTTTCAAGAAATCTTGTGTCGAAGGAAATCTCTAAAACAAATGCAGTTGAACCACTGAATCCAAATAAAAGACGACGATGTGAATCTGACTCTGGGTCAAAGAAGTCGGATTTAAGTGTCACTGATCTATGTGATCTTTCGATTTATACAGACGAATCTGCCGAATCGATGCAACCAGAACAGGCAGTGGGAATCTCTCGCCCAGCACCAATCGCGTCTCAAGGTTCGAGAAAAATTCCTCAAGCGCCGAAACCTAAAAATGGTGAAGCAAGGCAGACCCCTACGCGTGTAATTGCTAACATCTTTGGTGCAGTTTTACAACCTCAAAATCAAGAACACGATAAGGTTGTTGCACAACATCAAAAACAATTATCTACTATAATGCTAAATCCCAGGATGACAGCTGCACAACGGGAAAAGCAAAAGCAACTTCATCCAACAGCAACTGCATCTATGAAACCTGTACAGGATCAAAATCTTTGGAGACTAAGATTGGAGAACATTTTCTCAGACTCAAATGAGGTCAATTTAAACCGTAGTAATGTGATGCGACTACTTCATAATTTTCCATCTCTAAGAACGATAACGTCCAACGATATAACTATTGTGGAATACATCAATGAAGACTCGTTGGACATGGTCTACCTACATATCACCTCTCAGGCAGTTGAAAACGCCTTGCTTGCAGCTAAAGACGAGCTACTGTCGTATGGCTTTGATTTGACATTGGAAGCCAATCTACAAAGGAAAAGAAGAGACCATGATGTGCCTCACGATCGAGAGCAAACTCACGAACAACGCCGTGAAGTTTTACGACAACAATTCAACGTCACGCGGAGATCAGTCGGACACCAAAATGTCTTCCTCAATCGTGCCTCACAGAATCATTTGAATAAGACTTAGCTATTGCCGGACATTAAGGACGATGTGAATGTCCTTTTATCATGGAACACCAGAGGCTTTCGGCATTTGTTTGAAAACTTTGAACCATCCTTGGAAAAATGTTTTGCTATATGCCTCCAGGAAACATGGTTGAGGGAGTTGCCGCACAGAGATGGGTATTCCATTGTTTTAAACCCAGCTGGGAAAAACCAGTTTGGTCGCCCGTTCTCTGGGCTCCTGACCATGATAAACAACGCTTCTGGATGGGAGATCTTGCATTCCTTTTCTCCAAATTTGTTCGTCCAGGGAACAATTCTCCGAAACAGCTGTAGACCAAGCACAACATTTAAGCATCTTTTGCTCATTAACATCTATTGGAATACAGCAATGATCTCCTCACGGCATTTTATCCATACAATAACAAAATTGATTGATGATTCCATGATATTATTGTCTGATCTACAAGTTCTAATATGTGGTGACCTGAATTTTTCGTGGTTTGATGATGCATTGAAAATGATCAAATTCAAGCAGCAATTGCAAACCTCATGCAGAGGCCACCAATTTCAGTCAGCATTGAATGCTAGAAACTGTTATATGCTTAATGGTCGTACAAAAGGAGACTGTCCCCCAAACATTACATGGCAGCGTGATGGAAATGGAACCATCATTGACTACGTTTGGGCATCAAACACCTTGACTCATGACATCGTCCAGTTGAAGGTCTTGAAATCACAAGCGAGCGATCACTATCCGCTCGAATTAACTCTAAAGGCGTTCTCACCACGCAATGGAAAGCTTTCTACTCAGCAAATTGAGGTAAATCAAAAAGGAAATCGACTAAAAATAAACACCAAGCAATTGAGAAATTTAAATGATATTATGTCTTCTGATGAAACAGCTTTACATCACAAATTAAACTACACTGCCTTGTTGGTAGATTATCGAATAAAATCTAATCATCCAAATAGCTGTTCATATTCAAAAAAATATGAATTTAGTCCATTGGTATCTTTAAAAAAAAAACAGCTTCAGCGTGATATGAGGAAATTAAAGAAAAACTTAGATCCCAATACCATGGTGCAAATGAAACATCTAAAGGTGAAGTACCGTAACTGGTTGAAATGTTTCAAAATCATGAGAGACCAAGAACGAGGAGAACGAATTCTAAAGATCATCATTTGTCATCAGACAAAGGACCTATGGAACATTATAAACCATAAAGCAATATTCCACCAAGCGAAGATGCATCATGGTATTTCCAAGGCTAGTTGGGAAACACATTTTGCCAAGGTCTTCGGATCTGTGGTAAATCAGCCAATAGATGAAATGTGTGATGTGGTCCAGCGCTGGAACGTAATTGAAACAAGAGAAGACATATCATTTGCTATCAGAAGATTGAAAAACTCTCGAGCGGCTGGCCCTGATGGTCTTTCTAATGTCACTCTAAAAGCCAACAATGAGCATTGGACAACCTTTATTTACCATCTATTCCAGGCAATAGCTATCACAAAGCAAATCCCTGAAACTTGGAACTCGGCCATCATAGTTCCTATCTTTAAAAAGGGCTGCCGAGAAGATCCGGCGAACTATCGCCCAATTGCTCTCTTAGACATTTTGGGTAAGATTTTTGCGTCTTTTTTACAACAGAAACTGGCAAAGTGGGCTATCAGCTCAGGACACTCTGACATAAGACAGTCAGGCTTTACAAAAGGCGTGGGAATTGAGGTAAATCTAACCATATTGAACCTATTGAAATTAAAAGCACTTCAAGAAGGTAAAAACCTGTTTATTGCATTCATTGACATGAAACAAGCGTTTGATTCTCTTGACCGCACGAAATTGTGGAAAAAACTGATCACCTGGTCATGTCCGCTTGATTTATTGTACCCCATTATGGCACTCCATAAAGAAACCTCAATTCGAGTCCGAATCAACGAGGCTGGTGAACTCACTGAGAGAATAAGTACGAATAAGGGAGTAAAACAGGGGTGCCCCCTAGCTGCCTTATTATTCAAACTGTTTATAGCTGACATATCTGAAGCGTTCTCTCAGTTACGATGTTTCCCCCCAAATATCGACAGTAACAGCATCAGTTGGACAATTTACGCCGATGATATTGTCTTAATGGACGCAACCCCAATCGGTCTTCAGAGACTCCTATTAGCCCTAGAACAATATTTGTGTGACAACTCGCTACAAATTAATGTGGAGAAAACCAAGATCATGGCGATTGGAAATTCCTCCAAAAGACTAATTAAGAACTTTAGATGGAAACTTGACGCAGTACAGTTACAACTTGTACCATCTGTTCGTTATCTAGGCATCCTTTTCAACACCTCAATCAGAGAACATGATTGGATGTCTGATCTCAAACAACGTATGTTGACTTTTGCACTACAAGGGGCTAAGCTCCATGCTGAATACGGAAAATTTACTTTAAAACCGGTTCTAACCTTCTATACTCAAAAGGTGATCCCCTCAATCACTTTTGGAGCTAAGGCCAGCTGGAATCTTGACTATCATTTGTGGCCGACTCTGGAAGGACTATTTTGGAGACGCATTCTCAAGCTTCCAAAAAGTACCTCAATGATTTCCGTAAGACATGAACTTGGAATCGAATCAATGTACAACATAGTTGTCTGGAAATCGTTGGCCTTGTTACGAAAAATGTCAATGACAGACCAAGCTCCGGCTTATCAAATCTTCGCAAATGTAACCAAACAAAAATCTTGCAATATCATGGCATCATGGTGCAGTGTTCTAAAAACGATTCTGGACGCTGCAGATATAAAATGGGAAACATTAATAGCAATTCCCCAACTTGCGAAACAGAAACTAAGGAAGTGGCATTGGATCCAAAACTTAGAACATAGGAATCTTCTGTCTTCATCGATTGACCTGGGCCCATCAACAAATCGTCTAGATCAATTACCCAAATATCTCCAAAAATTCCCTGCAAGAAAGCATCGTAATCAATTTTTGAGATTACGGTTGAACGTGATTGCAACCAAGGAAATTCAATGGCGCCGAAGAGGTACTACTACTACTATTGACATCAAGAATAACCTCTGTAGGTTCTGTGGAAACTCAGTCGAATCTGTAAAACATCTGATCATTGAGTGTTCCAATTTATCACAACAACGAACTCGTTATCTTAGGTCTTTTGCTCCAGCCGATGAAGATATGGATAGATGGTGGTTTTGGATCCTATCCGGATCAAATGTTTCGCTGACATGTGCAGTGTGTGAGTTTGTGGAAAATATTTTGACTGAGGATTTGCTTTAATCGGAAACATGTTGGGAATGCGTAGAAGTATTCAGTCATTTATTTAATTATTAAGTACTCATTTGCTCACCTACCTTATATTCCTGCGAACTCATAGAATGCGCTGTTTCGGCTTGGTTGTCTGGTTGTCTGATTCTCTTGCCTTGTTGTATTTTTATGTGAAAATTGGATTTTTATTGTAATTGAAGTTTATTTACAAACTAATTGTTACAATTAAAAAAAAAAAAAAAAAAAAAAAAAAAAAAAATATGGATCATTGTCCTCCCGGGCACAGACAAAGTATACATTGCTAACTACCCTTAGTCTTTTGTATACCGGGCTTCCTCCTTCTATAAGTTGTTCATAGTGGCTGACTAGTCACAGGATACTCTTTTTTCAAGTGGGTTGGATCCTGCGCCCACACATAGCATCTTTTTGAGACACTCACTTTTCACTTGTTTACCTTCACTATGGCCGATGACAGAAGCTTAGCTTATAGTGACGACTATGCAGCAGCCCTTATGAAAGCCATCTCTATCCTGAACCACGATGACATCGTGGATACTACGAAAGATAAAGATGAATGGAACGAACTGATACAACTAAGAAAAAGACTCACAAGGACAGAACTACATGGAGCAATTATGCTTGAATATCTCAAGAACAAAGCACTACCCCAAGGACTTACAGTCCAGAATGAACCCAGATTGTTCCTTGATAATGAGAAGTTTAGAATACAATGGAGCTATATAGCTAATCGCTGTGGCCGTGATTGGCTTATTCCGATTATTGATACAGCCAAAGAAACATCTACCAAAATCGAAATTGAACTACTCAAAATCGAAGAAAATATAAAATAAAATACTACCATTGGACACCTATAATAAATGTCTTGAAGAAATTGAAAAGGAAATGAAGGAATTTAAAACTACGAATACCAACGAACGGATCCAACGCATGAAAAAAGATCTAGCCCGATTCTCGCATGAGAAAGCCTTCCCGTATGTTAAAGACGATTATGTCAACAAAACCCTGCAAACCAATGGCTCAAATAGGTACAACAGACGAGTTAGGTTTCGCAATACCTCATACAGTACAAGTCATGATAGCAGTGACCCTGATGACGCAGGCGAAGGTACGTCCTCCGGGAACAAGGCATCCAACAAAAGAGGAAGAGGTCAACCCACAAGATGGCAAAACAACAGAGGAAGAAGAGGTAATCAGGGCCGTTTTTTATACCAGGCCGCGAACAGAAACACTTGGGACGACGGATCAAAACAAACCCGAAGCGGGAATCGCTTCTGATCAATTTATCTGATTATACACTGATAGATATGGAACAACAAGTCCTTAATAAAGGACTGGGATTTGTAATGACCAAACAACACGATCCCTTTGAATTCCAAATCGAATTCAAAAAATTGATGAGAAAAATCCATCTGAAAGAATTCTTTTCTCTCGGTACAGAGAGTATTTGGGAAGGACCTTCCAACTGCACGGGACTTCGCAATCCTTCAACTTTCTACCCTCCCTCACAGAGTTTTTCTCCAGAATCATTAGTGTTTGAAAAGAAAGTGATTGCTGAAGTCACCGCCCTCGAAAATAAATCTCCAAGATCCTTCCACAACCTCTCCAACGTGGAACTAAAAGCTCTTGACTTCCTATCTAAAAATGTGCTCATTGTCATCAAAAAGGCGGATAAAGGGGGAGGGATTGTGATTCTCAACCGCAGCGATTATATTACGGAATGCGAAAGACAACTTAGTAACATCCACTACTATCGCCCCCTCACGCAAGATCCGACACCTGAACTACAACTCCTCGTCTCGGACAAAGTTTCCAAGGCCAAAGATCGTGAATGGATCTCTAAACAGGAAGCTGATTTCCTCATCAACAAAAAACCGAGTGTCCCTACTTTTTACACCTTACCCAAGGTGCATAAAACCCTCGTCAACCCTCCCGGACGGCCTATTGTGGCAGGGATTAACTCAGTTCTCGAAACGCTTTCTACCTTTGCTGATCATTATTTGAATATGTTCAAGCGATGCAATCGTATCTAAAAGACTCTCGAGACGTCATCAACAGTCATGAAAATCTTGCCTTCGACACCACTACACAGCTGATGCTGGGCCTGGATATCGTCTCTCTCTATACCAACATCCCGCAACAAGCTTCCCTAGACGCCATTGAAGAAATACTTTTATCCCGTGTTGATAATGATCCGGTGCCCACCTCGTTCATTCTCTGGTGCGTGGAATTGGCTATGAAGCGCAACTATTTTGAGTTCAATGGTAAATTCTACCAGCAAATTGAAGGTACAGCCATGGGTGCCACTATGGCTCCCAGTGTAGCCAACCTCTATGTAGAGATGTTTGAGAAATCCAACATTTACAGCGACCTTAACCCTTTCAGCAGCAACATTGTCAAGTGGAGTCGTTACACAGACGACATTTTGGTACTATGGAGGGTGGTCAGTCAAAAGGCCGAAAAAATAATATCGAATTACAAAAATCTCGATAAAAAAATCTCGAAAAAAAAATCTCGAATTATTTATTTATTTATGTGTTTTTGGGGTCAGGTAAGTAAAAAAAAGGGGTCAAATAAAAAAAAGGGGGATTGGGGGGGAACCCCCCCATTTCGAATAAAAAAACGTCATAAAAAAAATTTGACTTTTTTTTCGGCCTTTTTTTTCGAGATTTTTTTTTCGAGATTTCTAAATTCGGTATTATGACCATAAACCACTATGGAGAGGCACGGTGGTAGAAGCCAACTATTTTTTGACCTGGCTTAATAACCTCAACCCACACCTGCAGTTCACCATGACTTCCAATAACGAATCCACACATTTTTTAGACCTCACCATTTTTGCTGCTAATGGGGTCCTCAAAATTAAGCCGTATCATAAGTCTACCGACAAAAACTCCCTGTTGGACTACTCCAGCCATCACATTAAACACCTACGTGACAACCTTCCCTTTGGCCAGTTTCTACGCCTCAAGAGGAATAGTTTGGATAAAGAAACATACGAGGCAGAGGCCACTACTCTCAGTAAGAAACTTAGACAGAGAGGCTATCCTAAAAAATTGGTGAAGAAATCGGCGAAAAGGGCTTTTAATAATAATCGTGAAGCTCTACTTGACCCTAAACCTGCAAAACCTAAAGATGATCGCATTGTCTGTGTTAACACCTTTACTGACCAGAGCTTTGAAATTACCAACATTATTAAGAAAAATTGGAAAATCTTTAAAACCACCACCCAAGCTATGCCTATGCCTATCTTTGCGTATAAAAGGAGTACAACTATAGGTAACAGAGTTAGCAACAGCAAACTCAAATCTGTTATCATCCCTGAACCAAGATTGACCACCTTATGGGGATTACCCGAAGCCATCGGACAATACCCTTGTGGCTCCTGTGGTGTCTGTAAATTGACCTCCAAAACTAAAACTATTGATGTTGGCCTCTCAAAGCTCTGGACCCAAAACAATTTGACGAATTGTAACACTGAATTTGTGGTCTATCTGATTACTTGTATATGTGGACTGCACTACGTGGGCAAGACCACCCGCAAAGCCAAAACCTGTATCATGGAACATCGGAGTTGCCTGAAGAACAGAACTGAAAATGCTCCCATGGTGAAACATTTCAACCTTCTAAAGCATAACCACGAGGATTTTAAATGGACTATAAGTATAGCCCTTAAAGGGACTAACTATGCTACATGTGAGAAGAAATTGCTAAAGATGGAGCAAAAAATGATATATACCTTACGCAGTGATATAAAGGGTCTCAATGATTCTATTGAATGGCATAATATCTAGCCTTTCCCATGGGTCTGTGTTTCTCTCATCTTATGTAATTTTCCCACGTTGCTTTTCTTTCCTTCACACCTTTTTGTATCGAGGCGTTTTTCGACCCCTCAGTGCTTCATACTCTGCATCTTTCAGGCCATTCTTTAGCCTTTCTGTTAGGCTTTTTTCATTGGGCGAGATATATATATATTTTTTTATATAATTTCTCCTCCCCTGAGACTCACCGTTTTATAGACCGAAGGATTCTGTGCCTCTGACACGTCACTTTTGACTTTTTCGGGCCAGCTAACCTTTGTCTACATTAGAGACCCTTAGGGACCGCTATTTGCCCTACCGGGCCTCTGCCGCGGCAAACCTGCTCTGTGTTTACATCTTTGATTGACTGTGTTCACGACGGTGTTCTGTCTTTCTAAGATGGCCACCGTGTTTATCTCCTCCTTGGCTGCTCTTCATCCACCAGACATAGTAAAAGGACTTCTGAGTCTCCATGACTACCGATGTAGCATCGGCCGTGGAGAGCCTTCCATTCCATTCACGGTACCGTCCCTGACTTACACAGAGCTTTCTCATTCCAGCGGACTGTTTACAGCATTAGCGCTGATCGAAGGATTTCCTCCAGTATTTGCCGCCCGACGTGTAGGATCGACGGCCTCCGTAGGTACAGCTTGACTCAGTGCATTTCTTGGCAACACTTAGTTGGGTTTAATAAGGGTCGGACTATCCTTGTATTTATCACCTCCTCTTAGAGACTTGGTCAATTCTCTCTAGTGCTATTACATGTCCTGCCTACCATGCGCACTCCGGGCTCTTTATACCCGGGCTAGGATTCTTACTACATTTCGCCTTTCGGGGTTCTTTTCCCAGAGCCTACTGCACACTCGCTTTCTCTGTTTCAGTTCCCCCTGAGTTTCTTACCGACACTGGGTTATCTCTTCACAGGCCATTCTATGCACGTTTTCTACAGGGTGTTCGCTCTTGTTGTCTCTTCCTCTGCTATGCTATGGGCACATTTCCTGCTTCTCTAAGCGATTACTGGCGCTTAATGGATATTTTTATCTCATGTAGGATTGACCCCTGGTCTTCTACCTCCTACTACCTTCCAGTAGAGAGCACCCACAGGCATCATTGGAGGTACTTGTCCCCTCTTTTTTAATGCCATAGTTCATGTATCTTGAACCTTGCAATTCAAATTGCTATTCATGAGCTCACTTTTTGCCCTTTTTGTGTTTTTACTTTACAGATGCTATGAAATCTTCATTGTTAATATTTGTCTTTCAATGTTAACTTGGTTACGTTGTCATCTATGTACCTCCTGATGAATGTTCCATACTAATTCTAGGAACAGAAACATGTCGAGATATCTCTCTGTATTTTAACCAGAGATACAAATTTATGACACATTGACTCTAACTATTGTAGGGTACTATACCCTTGATTTGATATGTACCGTTCTGTGTTTTGTGTGTTTATTTTGATACACTGTTAACTAGCTAGCCAAGCTTGTCACGTAACTTCTGTTCGAGTTTGTTCTTTGTTATAAATTGTTTGTACTGTGGACCGCATTATTTAATTAGTTTTTACCTTGTGACCTAATAAACCTGATATTTACCTTTTAACTGCGACTGGTCCCCTTGTGGTACTCCAATCCTGGGAGTTCTGTGTTTTCTGGCATCTATATTATAGCTTTGTCTCATTCTATAAATATGGATCATTGTCCTCCCGGGCACAGACAAAGTATACATTGCTAACTACCCTTAGTCTTTTGTATACCGGGCTTCCTCCTTCTATAAATGGTGCATCATGGACCAGGAAGTCCAGAAGGGGCGCAAATGCCGGTTCATGACAGCATGCCCCCTCCTACAACCCGATCCACCGGGCTTGCCCGGATGAGTCAGATGGAATTTCCGCACTAAGGGAGAGGCATTCATGTTGGAGACAGGTTCTCATGTTCGTTCGCTGGGAGGATATCCTTTCCATTCCACTAGGTACTATAGCCAACCTCTTTTATATCTAGAGTCGCAAATCCTAGAGACCTCAAATTCAGTCTGATCATTGACTAGCACTGGGTCCGGTCGGCGAGCTGACCTAGTGGATGCAAGATAATGTTTGAGCAGTGAAGTGTGAAAAACAGGATAAATCCTCTTCCAGGATTCTCGTAACTGGAGTCGATACGCCACTTGATTGATGACCTCTTTGATAGGAAATGGCCCAAAGACTTTGGGGGCCAATTTATTAGGATGTAGATGTCGAGGCAGTAGTTTAGAAGACAACCAGACCTTGTCACCAATCCCATAGACAATAGCAGGCCTCCGTTTAGCATCAGCATGTCTTTTGACATCCATTCTGGCCTTTTTTAAATGTTCCTTAGCATCCCTGTGTGTCGTGACCAGTCTTTCAATCCAGGAATCAACCGATGGAACCAGGGTGGTATGAGGTAGGATCGTTGGCAGAACTGATGGATGGAAACCTTGACTACAGAAGAAGGGGCTTGTCTTAATAGCTGAATGATCAGAATTGTTGTAGGCAAATTCTGCTACTGGAATTAAGATCGACCAATCATCCTGGACTTTGGCTGTAAAACAGCAGAAATATTGTTCTAAAGTCTGATTTACCAGCTCTGTAATCCCCTTAGTTTGGGGGTGGTATCCAGAAGACAAGGCACGTTGGAGACCCAGGATGTGGCATAGGTGTTTCCAGAACTGTGAGATGTATTGAGGACCACGGTCTGAAATGATCTTGGAAGGTAGGCCATGTAATCTGAAGAAGTGCTTCAGAAATATACCTGCCATTTCCTGCGCTGATGGCAACTTGTAAAATGCGGAAAAGTGATCATGTGGGTGAACAGGTTGATGGTAACCATTATGGTGGTAAATCCTTTGGAAGGGGGCAGCTCTACGATAAAATCGGTGGCAATTACTTCCCAAGGACGATCTGGCAATTTAGGTTGATGGAGAAGACCAGCAGGTTTCCGATTATCTGATTTATTCTGACTGCAGACTGGGCAGGCTTGGACATACGCCTTTACTCTATCATTCATGTTAGGCCACCAGAATTGCCTCTGAATAAGGGTAGCAGTAACGCCTCGATGCCCGGAATGGAAGGTGTCATGACAGAGGTTTATGATCTTGGTTCTCAACTTGTTCGTGGGTACTGCCAGCCTGTTATCTTTGAAGAGATAACCATCTTTTGTGACTAAGGGCCATTGGTTATTCCCGACGTAGTCCTTCCACAGATCAGAAGCTGGTGTTTCAGCTCGGAACCTTTCCAGTAAGGAGTTGGCTTGGGCCACAAACACTGTGTCAGGCAACATTTTTGGAAAGGCACGGTCCTCCACTGGCTCGTAATCACGGCGCCTGGATAAGGCATCTGCAATTACGTTGTGAGTTCCTGGGACGTGATGTATGCGAAACTGATACTAGGCAAAGAAATAAGCCCAACGAGCTTGGCGACTGTTTCTGCATTCCAGGGACAGGAAATTTGGCACCCAGGAGTAAATGGCGCCAGTCAGTAAAGGCTTGCCGGATGGCGAGCAATTCTTTCTCCAGCACTGAATAGTGGGTCTGACTGGGACTTAAAGTTCGAGATAGGTAAGCGATGGGATGCTTTGTCCTCGAATTCTTGTTTTAGGACAGCTCCTATTGCATGATCTGAGGCATCTGATTCTACCAGGAAGGGTCTGTTGATATCCGGTTGAGCCAGGATGGGACCTTGAGTAAATCTCCGTTTTAGCTCCTGGAAAGCCGCTTCTTGAGCTTCGGACCAAATAAAGGGAATGTCTTTCTTCAACAATGCGACTATTGGCTGTACAACGTCAGAGAAAGTGGGCATGAATTTCCGGTAAAAGTTGGCGAGTCCCAGGAAGGATTAAATCTGTTTTACTGTTCTAGGGGCTAGCCAAGATAGAATAGACTCAACCTTGGAGGGATCATTTCGATTCCCTTTGCACTCAGAACAAACCCCGAGGTAATGGACTGTTTGGGCGTGGAATATGCATTTCTCTGGTTTAACCAAGAGTTTGTTCTCTTGTAGACGTTGTAATACCGATGTCACATGTTTCTGATGTAGCTGGGAATCCTTGGAATAAATCAAGATGTCGTCCAAATACACTATGACAAAGAGGAACAACATATCCGAAAAGACAAAAGACTCTATCCATGAATCGTTGAAACACCGCAGGGGCGTTTGCAAGACCAAATGGCATTACCAGGTATTCAAAATGTCCAAAGGGGGCCCGGAATGCAGTCTTGCATTCATCGCCTTCCTTTATCCGGATGAGATGGTAGGCACCTCTTAGGTCAAGTTTACTAAAGATTACAGCTCCCCGGACTGCTTCCAATATGTCAGATATGAGCGGTAGAGGGTAGCAATCCTTGAGGGTGCATTGGTTAAGTCCCCGATAGTCCAGGCAGGGTCGAAGTTCCTTAGTGTCTTTCTTGGGCACAAAAAACAAAGAGGCACCGGCTGGAGATTTGGAAGGTTGAATGGTTCCATTGGCAAGATTGGTGTCCAGATACTCCCGCAATGCCCTTTTTTCCAGCTCGGAAAGGATAAACATTCTTCCAAATGGTATCACTGCAGTATCTTCTGTGTCGATAGCGCAATCTTCTGGTCAATGTGGTGGTAGTGATTGAACAATAGCTGTTGAAAACACATCCGAGTATTGATGGTAAATCTCCAGTACTTGGGAAATATTGGAGACACAGATGGATGGTCGTTGGGGGATCTGGGGTTCCATAGCCACGTTCTGTACCATGTTTTGGGGTAAACAATGGGACAGACAGAATTCAGATCCTAGAAATTACAATCCGGCTGCCCAATTGATGTACGGGTTGTGTTTTTGTAGCCCGGACATTCCCAGAACCATAGGGTAATGTGCTGCCTTGATGATGTCAAAACAAAGCATCTCCTGATGATTGTTGATTGAGAATAACAATTCCGTGGTTTGCTGGGTTATGGGTCCCGAAGATAGTGGTTTTCCATCAATTCCTTCGACAGCTTGAATTGTTCCCTTAGTTTCCCGGGGAATGTTGTGTTTCAAGGCCCATTCATGGTTCAAGAAGATTCCCATTGCACCACAGTCTACTAGGGCCAGAACGGAATGACTCTCCTTATTGGCGGTAGATAAGGATGTTTGCAGGACCACCAAGGTATTCAATCTGGGGTAATTTAAGGAACGAGCAGAGGGGGTGCAGGCACCATTCTCCCGAAGCTGGGCTCTGCTCAAGATCGGGAGCTGGCGTTTCCCGAACCCCTGGGTGGAGCGATAGGGCAACTCCGTACAAGATGTTTATCCGAGGCACAATACATACAGAGCCCTGTGTTGATCCTACGCATCCTTTCTTGCGCGGATATTGGACCCCGTATGGAGCCCAGTTGCATAGGCTCAGGATCAGGAGAGTGCGATGTGGTCGCTTCCTTAGGGCTAGGATATTCCATGGAAACCTTTGGAGAAACTGTTTTGGTCTTTTTCTTTTCTGCTTTTCTTTCCTGGATTCGAAAGTCAATTTGGAGGGACAAATCTATCAGGGCCTGGAAGGAACTTGGACGGGCTACTCTAGCAAGTTCGTCCTTAATTTCGTCGTTTAACCCCCTGTGAAACAGGGTAAAACTCGCTTCCTGGGACCAATCTGCCACTTTAGCCAACTGCTTAAAGCGGGTTACATAGGAAAGCATATGTAAATATAAATGTATCCCACCCTGAAAAAAGGAAATCTGAAAAGAAATTTTAGTTATCACTCGGTAATTCCTTTACGAAGTCATGGGATAATTGAACATATTGGAGAGGGAAGACTTTTTTTTCCAACATGTGCTCTTTAATTCACATTAGTAAAGTGCATATAGATAAAGAAAGTTTGAACTCAACAGTAGTGTCTTTATAACATTCAATAATAAACATATTGTGATGAACAAACATTAATCTTCATAATTCAAGACAGGAAACAATATACAGCATACAAAATAAGAAATAAAGTTTCAGAAAGTGACACTAAAAATGGGAAAACTTCAATTCAGTTCCCTAATTGTGCAGCCAATTGGGGGTGTCCTGGGGGAATCCCTGTGTCTTTCCCTGGCAGTTGCTCTGTTTGGTAAAGAGGCAGGAATTTATGAGGATTCAAGAATGTCCTGAGACTCCAATGTAGCCTAGTATCTGGGTCTTTAAGGTTAAAGAATTCTTTGCCCAGCGGTTATAAGACATTTCGTTAGTCCGCCTTCATCAGGGCGTCTCATTTGAAGACCCGGTATAAATATGCAAAAAAACAGAAATTGTAATTCCCCATCTCAATACTGATCAGACTATATCTGACCCTCTGCAATCTAAATAAAGCATCAGATTCATCGGCTGTGAAATTACCTGCCGATACTGTAATCCTAAATCTTGGGTCGTGTCCGGTCTGGAGTTCTAGGCAATCCCTAGACTTCCAGTGTGGTTGCTCCTGTGTCTCTTAATTACAACAGTTGCGGTGCACCTTAGAATGGTGCCTTTCCTATGGGTCCCTTGTGGTGTATGGTCGGGTTCCCTGTTGGTACAAAACAAAATGGTGGAGACCTAAAGTTAGTGAGGACATGTAGTATAGTGCATGTTTTCATGTAGAGCAGGGCGCCATCTTGAAATGCAAATGGGCCCTAATTATTTACCTCGTTATGACTCCGGGATTCTCATTACATGGAGTAGAGCAGAAAAAGCAATTTTGGGCGTACCCGGAGGTGCAGAGGCAGTTTACAGCCTTAAATATTTCCTGTGGCGCTCAGTTCCAACGGAAAAACACAATACACAAATATGTGTTTGCTGTAACGTCTTATGGTCGAGTCACTGTTTGTGAACAGAAATTATGGACAAGTGGTACGGCATAGCAACCTGCACATGGCTGGCCTGCGAGAAGCGATCTCCAGATTAGATGCAGAGGGTCCAGCGGGGTCCCCTTTAGTCAGTGAGCCTGTAATGAATAAAACGGTGGTTACCGTCTGTATCATATTTATTTGTTCTGTGTGTTGTTCAGTGCATGTGTTATGCTTAACAGAAAAAGCGTATGTATGGGCCAGGGCATTAATAAGTCATGGCCCATAGTGATGGTTGCCCGGAGCCGTATGAGAAAATCCAGGGAGACATGCTAATTATGTGTTGTTCAGTGCATGTGTTATGCTTGGCAGAAAAAGTGTACGTATAGGCCAGAATATTAGTAGGTCATGTCCCATAGTGATGGTTACCCGGAGCTGTATGAAAAAAACCATGGAGGCATACTCATTGTGAAAAATGCGGGGAACGCTTGTCTAAAAGCCCCTGTGGCTGAGTTTACCTTCGTGACCCTTCTGGGTGCCGCGGGGCTACGATCCAGCGCTGATGCATCTGTATGCTGCCTGGACCACATCTCTGTAAGCTGGGAGGCGTACCGGTAGTCAGGGAGTTGCAGACATTAGTTCTGCTTCGGGATTGGTGCACGTGACGCCGGAAGTCGTGTCACGGGGCTGTCTACGTGCATTGTTGTTAGTTGTAGTCAAGGAAACGAGGCTGCTGTCCTGTATTGTAATGGTCCTCGATCCTGACTGCGGGTCTGTGTCAGCTATGCCGGGAAGAGGTATGTCTGTTTGAACGACATCCCATGATGGTGCCAAGTGTCTCTGAATTGTGTACATAAAAATAAATCTTGTTTTGCCGGTGGATGCGTGTGGACCGCAGTAGCACGAGCAATTGCGGATGGAAGGGGAAACGCGAAAAACCAACAAAAATACATCTGGTCAATGTGTTGGGAGGAGGAGGGGGGAAAGGAGGGGGCCGGTATATGATGTATACTCTCATGTTTGTTGTCTCCGCTGGGGCCCCAAATGTTGCAAGAGTCCCGACTGGATGCAAGTGCTCTGTGCACATAAATTTGTACTGGAAGATCTTCCCCTGGCATGGTGTCGATGACCACCATGAATTTATTGTGGACATGCAATCTGTGTGGCTTGGCCTGTGCTGATGTGCTGGGCCGTGGGTTCCATGTTGTATGCAGTAGGGTAAACTGATATCAACTCAGTGTACCACTGGTTGAAAGATTTCATTCAGTCCCTGGTGGTAAGAGTCTAATCGGTGAATCCATCTGGATTCCTTGTGTAGCAAACTCTGTGTTAGATCCGCTCCACCCTTAAATTTCTCTAATACCCACCACTTGATATAATTGGGGGAGTGTTTAGCCTCCATAAAGTGTGCCACCAAAGGTGCTGTCAACGTTTTGCAACAGATCTTGGATCTGTGCTCAGAGATCCTTAAATGTACCGATCTCATTGTCTGTCCTACGTATCTCAAACCGCACAGGCATTCAATACAATAGATGACGTGGGAGCTCTTACATTTGGTGAAGTCTTTAAGTGTCCATTCCCTCTGGCCAATCTTAAAAGTTTTCATTTTGCTCGTAAATTGACATGCCACGCAATTACCACAGGGGTGGTGCCCTTGTATTGGGCATAGCGTTCTTTGTCCTGTTTTGAAAGATTCTGCTTGGAAAAGGGAATGTACTAAATGATCTTTAAGGTTTTTAGCCCTCTTATATGCGAATCGAGGTGGTAGGTCCTCTGGTAGGTTTAGTTTGGCAATGTGCCAGTATTTCTGAATAATTCTCTTGATTTTCACTGTGTCTCTGCCATGCGTAACCACGCAAATGAGGAGGTCATCCTCCGGATCCGTCAGTGTAGTTTTTGGCTGCAAGAGTAGTTCTCTATTAGTATTGAGGGCTCTTCTGGGAGAATGATCCAGAAGTTTCTTTGGATAGCCTCTTTTCTGTAATCTATGTGACAACAATTTGGAATGTGTGAGGAAGTCCTGTTTTAAAGTGCAATTTCTGCGTATACGCAGGTATTGTCCGTAGGGCAGATTCTGTTCGGTGGGAATAGGGTGGTTGCTGGTATGATGTAATAAAGTGTTTCTGTCTGTAGATTTTCGATGGAGATCGCATACTAGTCTGCCATTGAAATGTTGGATAGTCAGGTCCAAAAAAGGGACCTTGAATTTGCTATGTTCAATGGTAAACTGTAGATCTGCATTGCAGGAATTCAACCATTCCCAAAAGAGTAAGAGCTGACTCAAATGACCTGTCCAGATGAAGATGACATCATCTATGTACCTGTACCAATGATCCACTTGTTGTCTCCAATGATTAAGTGGGGAAAACACGTATTCTTCCTCCTATTTAGCCATGTATAAGATGGCCAAACTTGGGGCAAATGCTGCCCCCATCGCAGTTCCCTTAGTCTGGAGGCACATTTGTTTATCGAAAGTGAAGAAATTCTTTTGGAGGGCTATCGTCATTAATTATATGATGAAGTTTGTGGGAGCCCGGTCTTGTAGGGGGTTTCTAGTGAGCCACTCTCAGGTGCATGCTATTGCTGCTTCTTGGGAGATATTAGAGTAGAGAGACTTAATGTCCATTGTGACGAGAATCTGAGTGGCTGGGTCGAGAGGTAACTCCTCAAAGATTGTGATGGTATGAGTGGTGTCTCTCAGGTATGTACTCGTTTGCATACTGAGTGGCTGTAAAAAGTTATCCACAAATGTACTCAAAGGTTCCAAAACCGACCCACATCCTGAGACGATCGGTCTGCCTACATAGGAAAGCATGTCTTGACTTGCTTGTTGGAATTCTAGGAGCCTTTGCTGAGCACTGTATACCTGTTCAGGACGATCGAACATGGTTTTGAAGGCTTCCACAAACCTGTCATAATTGTACAGGAGTGGATCTGCAGCATTGATCAAAGGAGTTGCCCGGGGCTAAGGCATTGCCGGAGAGATGAGCAATTATAAACCTCACATTGGCTCGGGGCGTGGAAAAATAGTAGGGTTTAAATGTGAAATGCACCAAACAGAAATCGAGGAAGGACCGCAGTGATTTGCTGGAGCCATCATACTTGTCCACTATGCCCCCGATCAGAGCACTTTCCTGTAGCGCTGAATCCCCGGAAATCAAGAGTTGTTTTAACGCTGCATTTTCGGCTTTGAGGTTCTGCACCTCTGTTGTTAATTCCTGCATTCCTCTCATTAGGTCCTGGACTGCCGCCTCCATATTGAGCACTGTATCAAGTTCTGGTCGTCTCAAACTGTCACACTCAACCCCCGGTCTTACCTGTTTGTCCCTTTCCGGTTTCTTCTTTATACGTTTCTCTGATCTCCGGGATGTCTGGGACTTCAACAGGTAAGGCCGGTGGTCCTCCATATCCAGCGTGGAACGTAAGTAGACTCAGAAGAAGGGTTCAGGATTCCAGGAAGTAAGAGCAGAAAACGTCCAGGAGTAAGCACGGAACCAGGAAGGGAGGCATTACTCACAAGTATTGCAATGGAGTTGCGAGCACGGAGCATGGAAGGGGACCCAGAAAGGAATGAGCGGACGGCCTGGGAGAGGAGTAAGCCGCTCAATGGTCCAGGAATGGAGAAGAGTAAGAATGGATGTATCGGAACAACGATGCGAGGAAAGGAATGGTGAGCACACTAGCTGCGAACTTGAAAAGGAGTGTTGAGACGAAGAGCGCCACGGGGGCGTGCCCTTTTTCTAGGAATCCATTGCTCCGGCGTAAACGCTAGAGTGCAGCATGACTGATGCGCCGGCCATGTTGAGAGGAACACGGCCCCAGTGGTACGGTGCATCATGGAGCAGGAAGTCCAGAAGGGGCGCAAATGGCGGTTCATGACAGGACTGGGATCGTATGATCCTATGGGCCCTATATGCAGTTAGAAAGACCCCTTAGGCATCCACTGGTATCTCCCCTTTTGAGTTACTTTATGGTACAGAACCAAGAGATGTCTTGGACATGCTCCAGGAGACCTGGGAAGAAAGAGAAGAGGTACCAATTCCCCACTCACAGACGGCTACCCGATTGCCAGAGCACATGAAACTTGTCCCGAGTCTAGTCCACACTCACATGGAGAAAGCCCAAGCCAACCAAAAATCTACCTACGACAAGAAGGCAAATTTAAGATCATTTTCAGTGGGACAGATAGTATTAGTCCTCCTACCTACCTCTGAAAATAAACTTGTCTCAAATTGGCATGGGCCCTATTAGGTGCTAGAGCAAATAGGAACCTGTACCTATAAAATGGCCCAATCTGATAGAAAACAAAAGACCCCATAAATCTCCTAAAAGAGTGGAATGAAAATCCTCCCACCACTACCTCCTCTATATTGTCTTGTTTGGTACCCGAGGAGATAGACAACTCTGAACCTATTCCCCAAGATCTATCTAAACAGAAACAAAAATATTTGAACAACCTTATTATGGCATTCCCCGATGTATTCTGCAAGAAACCAGGGAGAGTACATGGTATTTATTTATTTATTAGTCACTTGTTAGGCGCTTATACAATTAGCAAAACTGTGTCAAAGCGCCGAAATGGCAACAGGGTGGGGACAGGTGAAGGTAAACAATGAATTACAACAAAGATAAAATAATAATAGGTCAAATAATCAGAAACAGGGAGGGGAAGACAAAACTACTATGCTTTGTGAGTGTTCAGAACATGCAAGTGCAGAGGGGAGGGGTTAAGGGAAAGGTGCTGTGGTGCTCATGGAGAAGTGCTCAGGGTGAAGTGCTAAGATGAAAAAAACATAAGTGCAAGCTCAGTGGGGAAGGTGAGACTAAGCAAGTGCAGTAAATAGACAGTGACTGGGATGAGAGATGTGTGGCATCAGGTCCCAGAGGATACATAAGGCCCTGCACATCATTCACGCTACTGTATGATTAGCAGGGAAGAGAGGAGGAGAAGGAAGAGGTAAAGAGAAAGGTCTTAAGGCTTTTCCAGAACTTAAGGAGGTCCTGCTCAAGACCCAGAGGGAGAGGGAAGCATTTCCACAGAAGGGAGCCCGCTGAGGAAAGTGATCGACCACCCGCTCTCTGTTTAGCAAACTCCTTCACATGCAAGGAGTTGGTGCCAGAGGAACGCAGGAGTCTAGAAGGGGAGTATTTGGTCAGGAAGCGTTGAAGATAGAGTGGTCCCCGGCCCCAGATAGCCTTGTGGATGATACAAAGGGATTTTAATTTAATCTGTGCTGAGACCGGGAGCCAGTGAAGGCTTTGTAGGGCAGGAGAGATGCAGTCCCTGGTCTTGATGCCAACGATAAGTCTGGCTGCCCAATTCTGGGTTAGCTGGAGGGGTTACAGGGTGGATGAAGGAAGATTAAGGAGGAGTCTATTGCAGTAGTCTAGTTTGGAGAGAACTAGAGCACGCGTAACATTGAGTCTCTGGGGGACAGTGAGGAAGGATAGAGAAGGAAAAGCTGAATGTGGGACTTCTTGACAATGTCCTGAAAATGAGGGATGAAGGAAAGGGAGGAGCAAGAAGTAGGGTGCAGGGGACCCAATAGGGAGAATCTCTGTTTTGCTGACATTGAGGCAGAGGCCATTAGGAGTGCACCAGGCCTGGATGGCAGAGATGCAGTCAGGGATGAAGTAAGTTGCAAGGGTATCAGTAGGAAGTTTGAAGAAGATTTGTGTGTGTCAGCGTAGCACTGGAATTTGGGGGAGTAGGAGGAAATGAGGCGTGCCAGCACAGAAAGGTATATGTTAAAGAGCCAGGGCAAAAGAATTCAGCCCTGAGGGACGTCACAGGTGGAGTAGGAAGTAGGGGAGAAGAAAGGGCCCAGTATGATTTTAAAGGAACGGAAGGTTAGGAAGGAGGTAAGCCAGTCAAGTGCCTGTTCTTAGATACCAAGGGTATCATGGAGCCTTTTCATGAGGATGGAATTGTTCACTGTGTCAAATGTAGAAGAGAGATCAAAAGGACGAAGACAGCAGGGGAGTTGGACTCAAGGGATGCAAGCAGCTCTTCATGGGTGTTCAGAAGAGCAGTTTCCATGCCTCTGGATGCTCGGAATCCAAACTGGTGGGGTCCAGACCGCCCACAGTTTCGGTGTGAGGGTCGAGTTGGGGGAGGGCCAACTTCTCGAGCAGTTTCCCCAGAAGGGAGTGATGGGAATGGGGCGATAGCTGGCTGGGCAGGAAGGGTCTGCAGAGGGTTTGTTAAGGAGGAGACGCACAAGGGAGTGCTTGAGGCAGGAAGGAAAATATGGTACTTATCATTATATCAGCACTCCAAAGGGAAAAGTGGTCCATTTGAAACCATATGGACTCCCAGAAACACGAAAGCAGATAGTAAATGAGGAAGTTAAAAAAATGCTGAAGGAAAACATTATCGAACCCTCTTCAAATCCATTGTCCTCCCTTATTGTGTTGGTGACTAAACCCAATGATTCTTGGAGGTTTTGCATAGAATTTAGTTAGGTCAACACCATCTCCGCCTTCAATGCCTATCCTATGCTATGCATCGATGAGTTGATAGATAAAATCAGAAATGCCACATTACTGTCAACCCTAGATTTAACCAAGGGAAATTGGCAGGTCCCTGTACATGTACCTGATCAGGAAAATACAGTTTTATTGACACCAGTGGGACTATTACAATTCAAAGTCCTCACTTTTAGACTGCAAGGGTGCCCCGCCACTTTCCAATGACTTATGGACAGGATATTACAGCCCTACTCTGATTTCTGTGGGCCTATATTGACGACATAGTCATTTATAGTAAAACATGGGAAGACCATCTTTTTCATCTTTCTACTATTATGAAGAGGCTGCCTTAGCTGCCAATCCATTAAAATGTAAGCTGACTCAATCGGCCGTGAAATACCTAGGCTTTTTTGTAGGGAATAGCACTGTCCAACCCGAGCAAGAAAAAGTGAAAGCCATCCTAGATGCCCCCACACAAAAGACCAAGAGAGACCTCAGGGTATTCCTATGATTGATTGTTTATTACTGTAGGTTTATCCCAAATGTTTCAGTTAGAAAAGCCAGATTAACAGACAAGCTAGGAAATGCTGAACCCCATAAGATTCATTGGACTGATGAGGATGATGCATGTTACAACAACCTAAAACAAACTTTAAGTCAGAATCCAATTCTAAAAGTAGTAGACTTCTCAAAATAATTATTGTTACCGACTGATGCCTCCCTCACAGGGTTATGAACGGTAATATCACAAATATACGATGGATTAGAGCAACCCATACTATTCACTAGTCGTACACTTTCCCCACATGAGAACAACTACTCTGTGTTGGAATTAGAGGCCCTTGCCATCAAATGGGCAATTATCCATCTGAGGTACTACCTTCTAGGGAGAAAGTTCAAACTTGTCACCGACTACTCACCTCTAGTATGAGTAAGTCAATGAAAGGACTCCAACCCTTGAGTCATGCTGTGGTTCTCAGACCTGTAACCCTACTGTTTCACTGTGGAACACCGAAAAGGTAAAGAACAGGGGAACGTCGATCTCCTATCCCGGTTTCCCTGTGAAACAGATGCAGCTAGATCACATAGGGGAAGGTTATGTGAAAAACCAAAGGGTGTCTCACCCACTAGTCCCCAGGATCTCCCTCTCAGGTGGCCAGGGCATGGCTATCGCCTTTGGGTCCAGACCCTGAGTGTGGACCAATGCGGGAGGATCACCTAGGTGAGGAGTCTTCGGGGATTGGCGGCGAGGCAGCCGATGGTGAGACGCGTTATTCCTCCCTTTTTTTATACACCTAACCCATCCTATTTTTTAGGACTCTCCGATGACACAAACCCCTCCTTTCTACACAAACACTGGGCCGAGGAAGAGGACGACTAACTCTTACACATCGTAGTCCCGTTAATCGGGTCAGGCAAAGTCAGGCACTTGACTTTAAGTGCGTGCACCTGATACCAATTAGCTCTCCTCACACGGATAAAAGACACAACCTAGAGATAACCTCTGAGCAAGGTGGAACACGAGTACAAGCAGCACTTCCAGGGCAAAGGCGAACCTACTGGAGCAGAACGACGGACCAAGGGACAAGAGCAGCAGGTGGAAAACCACAGGAGTTCCCTAAAGGAAGTTGTTGCCTCCAAAAGGCCGCAAAAGACACGTGGAGAAGGCCAGATCCCAAAGTAAAAGGCTGCATTGTGTTTTGAGGACAGCAACATTATATCGCAAGTGAAGCCTGCAGGCGTGTTGATGAGATGTAAAGAAAGGCAGACCTATGAATGAACTATGAAGTAAGGACAGCTGTGAAATCAGCTAAACTGAGTAACGGAGTGGTCCGGCGAAAGGAAGTAGCGCACTCGAAAGTCTCTGTGAAAGGTGCATTGTTTATAGTGATAACGTGAATGAACTGTAAAAGCAAAAGTGATCAAAATTAACCCAGAGAGAAGGGTAGAGTAAAAAACTGAACATTGAACTTCGACTTGAAGTGGTCCTGCGCAGGTCTGTAAAGAAAGCCATGCACATTCGAAAGTCTTCAACATCCGAAAACAGTCTGAACCCAACTGAGGGAGAACCGAAGTGTAATAAGCTTGGGGAAGGGAGTCCCCTGCAAGTATTGTTGAACTTGTGTTTTGAAGAGGTCTGAGCTCGAAAGAGGTGGACCAACATGAACCTTTGTTATGAAAGGTTTGAGCATGACAGAGGGGGAGCAACGTGACCTTTTCTTGTTAAAGGTCTGTGCGTGACAGAGGGGGACCTACGTGAACTTTTGTTTTGAAGAGGTCTCAGCTCGACAGAGGGGGACAGGCATGAACTTTTAGTTGAAACATTATGTGTAAGTCTAGGAAGAGAGACTTTAACGTGGAAGACCGGGTGAGTCTTGATCCACGTCTTGAACTGTTTTGTGTTGAAAACTGTAGCCAGAGTGTGTCATCCTGCCTACGGGGACCGCCTTGCTCTGTGCAGTCTAAAGTGGGGAGGAGAGCTGATTCAGCCTTTATTCTATATATTTGAACACTGATTTTCTTTTACATACATATCTCCTCTATACACTTTTGTAAGAGATAGTGCAGGCATTAGGTTTTGTTAGCATAGGCCATTTTCATTTGACAGACTTCACCAGGACCTAGGACTGTTTTATTTATTATTTGATGGTCGAGACTACTCCCATCCTAGTTATAAGGCAGAATAGGAGTTTTTCCAAACCCAGAAACTTTAATAAAGGTTTTACAAATTGTAACGTTTGTGTCAGTGTCATACATGTGATACCATGCCTCCCCTACATTTATCCTTTGAAAGGCATTGAAACCTCCCCCTCTTTATTATCAACAATATCTGGGCAAAAGGAACAAACCAAAAGAACAAAAAATAAAACCTGGACAAAACCTTACCCTAGTTTCGATTCTAAAGCCTTTACCAAATGGGAAATTCCAGTTTTTCTGAATGAAAGAAACATTTGGGCCCAATTAGACACTAGGCGTATCTACTATGCTCTCGGGCCTGAGCTACTTCCTCAGAGGTGTAACCAGATTAGGAAGGAGATAATTGGTTGGGTTTATGAGCCTCCCATTATATTGGTGGTAATCTCCAACTTACCAGCCCTGCTAGTCATAGGAAGTGATGTCCCTCAATTTGATCATTGGTTTGCCGAAAAGTACCAATCCAAATAAGAACCCACATGGACGAAGAAGTGCTTGTACCTTAAAGCCCTGAATGGACATGGAATATAACAAAATAGAGAGAGAGAGATGAGTATTACAGAAGGGTCCCCAAATCATAATCTAGTCAAAGACCCTTCTGCGGGAAGCCATGATCTTAACAGAAGGGTATGTGATGTATCCATAGATGGCATCACTCCTTTCCTGGGGCTAATGCTCTCCCTCCCATGTGGCCAGCGAACGGCAGTCGCTACCTGATTCTCACCCTGGGGGTAGCTCTATGGGGGAGGGTCACCCTGGGGGAGGTGACACTCAGGGAGACCCAATGGCATCAGTGGAGAAAATGACATACCATCTTTGCTCCTTAAAAGATGCTTCCTCAGTCCCCCAAGCCTTAATAGCATATTGTTACCCTCACTCCCCACCTCTATGCAAACTTGGTGTGTCTAATCTTCAAGCACCCACAAGAGAGAATACGCGGGCCACTGAGACGAGGAAGAGGCAGGGAGTAGTGAAGATTATTCCTCAGGCTACTCGTATCCATTTTCTCTGAGTGTGAGAAACCAGAAGTTGTCACACCTGCTAGTCCCCGCAAATCTCTCTCTCAGGTGGCCATCGCCTTTGGATCCAGACCCTGGTGGTGGACTAGTGCTGGAGGCTCACCTGGGTGAGGGGTCCTCAGGGAGTGAAAGTTGGACACCGGATGGTAAGACGTGGCATCCCTCGCTTTCCTGTAACACCTTTACCCCATCCTACCCAATGGGATATTTAGAAACTCAACCCCTCCCTTTCCTGGATGAACACTATTGCACTAACAGCCCGCTCTGGGAGAAAACAGACTCACATCCTTGTCGTGTACGTGACACGTCCCAATACTATGGCCAGGAGAGGTCAGGCAATTATCGACAATCACTCACACCTGAATTCCATTACACTTCCCCACATGGATAAAAGGCACAGCATGAGAGCACACTCTGACCGAGGCAAAACACACGAAGGTACAGCAGTTTCGAGTTGGCAGGTGAACGAGGGGAGTCAGACATCCAGGCACGAGAGGTTCGTGAGAGGGACAACACCCTTGATCTATTTGGCAGAAAGCTGTTACTTTCAAGATACCTCCAAGGCAGAAAACATAAGACCAGGAAACCAAGATGAAGAAACCTGCATTGTGTGTCAGAGATACCGAGGTTCCTCCCGCATAACTGACCAAGGTGGGGAGGAGCAGCAGACACTGTACTATCGTTCTTGGCTGCAAGAACAAAGAAGCGACAGAGAACAACTCAGCCGGTGAGTTGGGGAGACTGACCCGTGGTCGGAGCTCAAAGGAGGGAGGCCAGTCTTGAACTTACAAAAGTGAAAACCCTGACAAAGGAAAATAACATTTGTCTTTTGTATGTTACATCAGGCCCTCTGCAATAAGAGACTGTCGTCGCAAGAGAGACTTTGATGGAAGGCCCTGATGCATATATGTTGAACTGTTACCTCATGGCTAAGAAGCTAGAGTGTGTGCAAAGGCCACACGTGCTGTCCTGTCCCATGCTGAAAACATGGAGAAGGGAAGCTAACTGCTCAACTATTCTGACATGTCATTTCTTGAACACTTCTTTTGCATACATTGTTATCCCAAACCATTTTGTATTTAGAAGTAAGGATTGGCAATAGGTTTATTAGTATAGGCCCTTTTATTTTGACAGACTCTACCAGGACTGCGTCATTATTATTTGATGGTCGTGGCATCTTTAGATTTAGGTTTACATAGGCATTCTACCAACCCATTGAAGTTCAATAAACACCCTTGAACTGTGATCACTTGTGTCAGTCTTCACTGTTTGATACCATGCCTTCCTTGCATATGGTGTCAGGAGTGGGATGTGACTCAATTGAGACAAGTTGAGGGACCCTAAAATTCCAGAAAAGTATTCACAGAGCGTCAGATCCTTCAACCGCAACGAAAGAATCTATAGGCTTTGATATTTGTAGTAGCAGAGATACTGCTATCCCTCCAGGGAAAAGAGGGATGGTTCCTATGGACTTAGTCCTGATACCCCATAAGAGTTGTTATATAAGACTGGCCCCAAAATCTGGCTTAGCCTGGAAGTTTGGTCTGGATGTCCTAGCAGGTGTCATAGATCCCGACTTCCGGGGATAAAATTGCACTGGGAATTCTTGAGAAGGCTCTATTGTCCCATTTTAAGGAAGAAGCAGAGAGAGGTCACTTAGGGCTTGGAGAGGCCCATGAACCACCCACCACTGAGGCAAAGAGGGAAGAAGAACCTACCATCCTTCCCGAATTAGCCTTCGCCTAGTGAAATGATCCAGCTCTCGCAGAGGCTTTCGTACAAGTGATTCCTGAGGGAGAAGGACAAGAAAGGGGAAGATCCTTTTTCTTCCTGGAACAGGGATTACTATATAGAAAGGAAACCTCATGAGAAGGCCTAAGTAAAGTTCAATTGGTAATCCCCAAGACCCATTGTAAGATCATTTTAGAGATTGCACATTCTCATTTGACAGGCGGACATTTAGGACAATCCAAGACCCAGGCTCACATTAGTGGGAAATTCTACTTGCCTTTGATCCATGCGGACATAAAGAACTTCATCCAGACATGTGATATATGCCAGGAAACCAGTGCACATGTCCCCTTACCTGCCCCTCTGTACCTCTTACCAATCATCAAAGTCCCTTTCTCCTGAATTGGGATGGACATTATTGGACTGTTAGAAACCTCTAAACTGGGTATAAAATCTGTCCTCCTAATCGTTGATTGTGCTATCCTATACCGAGAGGCGTTCCCTACATGGAACAATACAACCCAACAGATCTTAAAACACCTTTTACCATTCTTGTCAAGGGTTGGTTTCCCCAAGGAAATTCTAACAGATCTGAGATCCAATTTTATGAGCAAACTGATGAGTGAAGTCAAGGAAATACTACATATGTCCACTTTAGGAACCTCAGTTTACCACCCCCAAACAGACAGGTTGGGCAATAGATGCAATAAAACCTTTAAGATGAGTTTTTTGGTAGGACGTCTGGGGATTCCTGCCTGCAATGGGAAGGTCGGTGGCAGCAATGGGCAAACTTCAATTCAGCGGCACTTCGTGGTTTCAGTTCCTCGCGTCTGACAGCAAATAGCAACATTCTGGTTCTTGGATACCACTTCAGACTTCCCTCGCATCTGGGGTCCAGCACTCTGTTGAGGTGGCTCAGGCTTGGTCAGTCCTGCTTTAGGGAAGTCTGAGTTAAAAGCGATCCACTCAATTTGGTGTTCCTCTCCCTGGCACTTCGGTTCCAGCAGCAGCACTAGTGGAAGTACAGCCAACTCCGAGAGGATGTTCAAACAAGTTCACTTTGGAGTTGATTGGTCCCACCAACTCAAGGGGAGAAGTTGTCCTTGCAAGGCTACTCTAGTCGAAACGAATTTAGAGCTTCAGCACAGCAGCAGGGCTTCACCGGGCAAACCAACGGTCCAAGAGTTGCAGCAGGTGTCTCTTCCAAGTTCTTCTTCGGATTCCTTCGTCATGTAGTCGACTCTCCCTTCCAAGCCAAAAGGCCTCGCCTTTTATGCAGGTTTCTACCTTTCATTTCAGCCTAGCTGTCAATCACACAGCAGGGTCCTACAAGGACAGCCAGCCAACCAATCACCTTTGGGTGCATTCCTGTAACCAAGGGGATTAAGCACAGGGAGTTTCAGGCACCTCCCTCACTTCCTGCCCCTGCCAGACATACTGGAGCCAGAGGCAAGCTTCACTTGTGAATCCCGTCCAAGACAAAATGAACCAAGGGACCAAACCTGGTTTGGCACGCAGCGTAAATCTCAAGAAGGACCTATCCAACAAGAAATGGTGAAAAAAGAAGACCAGAGCCATTTTGACAAAATGGGCACCGATGGTGTCTTATTGCAGCTGCAATTGCAGCCCGCAGTAAAAACACACAATGGTGGGAAAAGGTAAACCACTGCCACCAGCCATTAATCGTAGAAAGGGTAACATAAAAATGTTACATGAGAAACTAGACAAAGGGGATACTAAGCAACCCCTCCAGCACCCTATGGTAAAGTAGTGTGTTCTGGGTCTAGAAAGTTACAAAATGTAAGTAAAGTCAATTTCTCTTCACTGCTCTTGGAAACAGTAGTTTTACCAAGAGACAGTATTTAAACCATTGGGAAATCTAAGAGACTTCTGTGTGCCACTGCACTGAAGGTGTGTGTGTCACAATGCAAAGGTGATGCTTATGGAGTTTGTCAGACAAACAAACAGTCAAAAGAAACACAAAGACCAAATCACAGAAAAATACATGAGGGAGTGGGAACAGGGTCTCACTCTCTTCAGGTTAGAGATTAAAAGTCCTGAAGTCCAGAAAGAGCTGGGGGTCTCTAAGATAGAGATGAATTAGCACATTTCTGAGAATTCTCCCTAACACTCGTCACCCCCCAGACTAAGGGACAGGAGGATTTAATCCACTCCTGGATGAATCTCCTTACTCCAGTCAGTCATACTTTCTGGAGAGGCCATCAGCATTTTGGTGATTACAACCTGACACGTGTTCTATGGTGAAATCAAACCCCTGTAGGCTGATTGACCATCTTAACAATTTAGGATTTCCCCCCTTTATCTGCATTAACCATCTCATGGGTTGGTGGTCTGTTTGAATTACAAAAGTAGATCCATACAAGTATGGTCTAAACTTCTTCAAAGACCGCACAATGGTAAAACATTCACGTTCTATGGTTGCCCACCTTGTTTCTCGATCCTTTTGTTTCCTACTGATGCAGATAGGGTGTTCCCTGCCTTTCTCATCCAGCTGATCCAGAATTGCACCTATTCCTGTATTTGAAGCACCAGTTTGTACAATAAAGGATTGGTTGTAGTCAGGAGCTCTCAAGACTGGAGCTTGACAAAGGGCTTTCGTAAGTCCTTCAAATGCCTTAGTGCACACCTCATTCCACCTGACCTTTTTGAAGTTCTTATAGTAACAATTGAGAACTAAGAAGGGTCTGACTTGGGTTTGAGTAGTAGGGGTGGCCCAGTCTTGTACAGCTTGTACTTTGCTAGGCAATAGCCTTACTTTTGCCTCCTCCTACCTCATGTCCAAGGTAGACCACTTTACTCTGACCAATTTGACATTTGCTTGCCTTTATGGTCAGATGGGCCTGCTCAAGAGCCTGCAATACATATCCTAAGCAGTCAATATGCTCCTCCCAAGTAGGGCTGAACACTGCAATGTCATCCAAGTATGCCATGCAGAAGTCCTCCATCCCGTTCAGAACATGATTTACCATCCTTTGGAATGTAGCAGGTGCATTAGGTAGTCCAAAAGGCATTATCTTAAACTGGTAGTGGCCTCCTGGGGTGGAAAATGCCATTTTCTCCTTGGCATGGTCTGTCAGAGCTATTTGCCAATAGCCTGAGGTTTGGTCCAATGTACTGAGGTACTTGGCTGAACCAAGTTTATCCACCAGCTCATCTTTCCTAGGTAAAAGATGGGCATCAGTCGTGGTGACAGTATTAAGAGCTCTATAGTCTACACAGAATCTCAAATCCTGCCTTTGGCACTAGTACAACAGGACTAGCCCATTGACTTGTATATGGCTCTATTACCCAGAGATCAAGCATCGTCTTGACCATTTCCTTTATGTGGGTTCTTACATGGTCTGACATTCTGTAACCCCTGCTTTCGACAGGGAGACAGTCACCAGTGAGGATATCATGCTGGGCCCAAGGGGCCAGCATGATATCCAGAGATTTATAACAGAGCTTTGCACTCCTCCTGTTGTTACAGAGTCAGATCAGAAGAGAGATTAACTCCTTCTATTTTTCCATCTAAAGACTGTCCCCTGAGAAGGTCAGGGAGAGGTTCACTCTCCTCCTCCTCCTCCTGATCAGATGCTAACAGCAAAGTTCCTAGTTCTGGTATGGATACATATGCCTTTAGGTGGTTGGTGTGAAAGTCCCTGGAGGACTCCTTGGGATTGCCTAAGTCCACCAAATAATTGACCTCTCCAAGTTTGCCCACAACCTTGAAGGGTCCAATCCATTTGTTTTGTAATACCCTCTGCCTTGTAGGTACCATTACTAGAACGAGAGGGCCTTGAGTAAACTCTACCATGTTGGCCTTCTGGTCATGCCAGTGTTTAACCAGAGCCTGACCTGCTTTCAAGTTTTCATAAGCTTCTG
This sequence comes from Ambystoma mexicanum, assembly GCF_040938575.1. Taxonomy (NCBI): domain Eukaryota; kingdom Metazoa; phylum Chordata; class Amphibia; order Caudata; family Ambystomatidae; genus Ambystoma; species Ambystoma mexicanum. The sequence goes on from NC_090936.1 coordinate 672,566,837, forward strand.
TCATCATGTGTGTCATTCTCCTTTCGGAGACCTAATACATAGTCAGAGACTCTTACTGGCTTGTGGGAAGCAGCACTCTCCAACCCTTCCTTGATTAGAGCCAATGGACCTCTAACCGGATGACCACTGAAGTGGGAAAATGGGAGAACACACTTCCCCCATTCTCATCCAGACCCTGGCCTAGAGGATCACGGCCCAAGCACCCCCTGCGAGAGGAGTTTGACCCGCTCACCTCCTCACTAGACGACAAGGTTCCATGTGTTCGTAGCCCACATGCACGAGGAGCATGTCCACTACCATGTCCTGGCCAAGCTGACGCCTGCGATATGGACCAGATCGACTAAAACAACAGCCATAAGTATCCACATCGTTAGAGATGCCATGACGACATAGCCAACAGACAAGAAAACACGTGCCACCATGCACACTGGTCACTCACACACCAACCTACACAAAGAACATACTCAGTGCTATGACGTAGCGGACTGACACACTCACGGACATGCATCATTGTTATTTTACCACATAGGCCTCCTACAGCTCTGCAGAAATGCAAGATGCCTGAAGAGCTTGTGTATATGCTTGCAGATGCTTCATGCTACCCTGCCTCATAGAGACGCCTTCGTATATATCCACTGCTACTTGTGACACTCTGTCACCCTACGGCACCCATGTGATGGATTATATACCATCTCCCAGAAACTAGGCCTGAGTAGGCCGCAAAGCAAGAGTCCCCAGGCCGGAGCCTCTAAGACAAAAACCCTCTCGAGACGAAAAGCAATGCGCTGACCATGCAGAACGAGTCCCAGCGAGAGCCCACCGCGGAGGCCACAATGTTGCAACCCACATGCCGAGCTCTCACCAAGGTTACACCTGCCGCTGCCAAGCGCCCCTCTGGGCCGAAAAACAAATCAAATGCTCATCATTCTGCTCCAGCTATGGTCTCTACACATGTGACCAAGCCAAACTGACAAGATGCCAAGCTCGCGAGACAGAAAGTCGCCGGGGTCCCACGTCTGGGACACAGGCTGCAACAACGAAACGACAAGTTGGACACCTACACCGATGGGAAAGGCATGATCATCAGCCACTAGCAAAGACCTGTCCATTGTCCGTCACTAACACATAGTTGCACAATGTTGCCAACACCAGGTACCTCACGGGATGGGAACAGCAATGGTCCCAGGCTTGGGGGTTCACGAGGGAACCAATCAGAGTACGAGGGGCTCATCACTGACGCCATTTCAGTTAGCCAATCACCAAGGGTCCCCGTGTAAACAATTTATTGTAACTAGTGTTAGGTAACAACCCAAGTGTGCCACCTGACCCGTCCTTATCCACTGATATTCCTCCATATGAGCATCTATACTAACCCTACCACTCGGGGAGCCAACCCGTAGTGGCGATAGGTTTTGTGACGGTTTTTCCCAGGTGACGCAAGTAGCGCATCATACTACGGTAAAAAGGGCCTGCGAGCCCCACTAAGAACTAGAGCGTCTCCCCGGATGCATACCGACAGAGAACGATCCCTGCCGTTACTGTAATAAACATCAGTAATTACTTTGCTCTTGTGTGTGCCTCGTACTCCTTTTGGGACGCGGGAGGAGTTGGGGCCTCCCCAGCCCCGGAGGTCCGCGAACGGCTCTGCCGGCCCCCGGGAGATCACCCGACACCATAGAGGAGCTCAAAGGGGCTGAAGCCAACCCCTTCCTGAGGGACTTCTCTATAAGCAAAAAGAAGGCATGGCAGTAGACGGTCCCCCTTTCTTCTAAGGGGTTCTTCTAAAGCACCTATCATGATATGATATGATATGATATGGCATTTATAACGCACCTATACACATGTGTTTCAAGACGCGATGAGGCATGGGAGGGGGAACAGAGGGAAGACAGGCAACGATCCTATTAGGCCAGGTGTCATTCAGATTGCGCAAGTGCGTGGGAAGGGGAAGCAGGAGAAGTGCGGGGGAAGGGGGAGAGGACAGTGCAGTACATGGGATAAGAAAATAAATAACAATAAGAATAAGTACGGCCAGCAGGTGGCAAGTGCAAGGGTAAGTGTGGACATCAGGTGTCAAGTGCTGGTAGTGGGACTGTATGGATACAACAAACAGTCCCCAAGCGCAGGGGTTGCCAGGAAGGCAGTGCAGGAATGCAACTGGTGGGGGAGGGGACCTGGGCCCGAGATCAGAGGGTGGCCAGGTAACCAGTGCAGTTTCAGTGTCAGCCAGGAAGTCAGCAAGGGAGAGGAGGAGAAAAAGCAGAAGCAAAGAGAAAGGTTTTGAGGTACTTCCGGAACTGAAGATGATTCTCCTCACGTTTCAAGGAGGCAGGGATGGTGTTCCAGAGGGAGGCTCTTCATAGTTCTATTAAACCTCTCCACCAATCCATTGGTTCAGGGATGGTAGGCTGTTGAGAATGTGTAGGTCACTCCACAGTTTGTCCACATGGCTTGCATGTAGTGGGACATAAAATTGGTCCCCCTGTCTGAGATAACCTCCTTAGGAAAACCTACCCCCGTAGAAATACCAAGGAGGGCCTGAGCAGTAACAATTCTAATAGGTATTGCTTCAGGATATCTGGTAGCATGGCCTACCACTACCAATATAAATCAGTTTCAGGAAGATGTGGGAGAGTCTAGGGGACCAACAATGTCAATCCCTATCCTCTCAAAAGGAACTCCCACCACTGGGAGGGGCACCAAAGGTGCCACATTCTTGGCTCTACTCTTGCCAGATGTCTGACAAGTGGGACAGCTTCTACAGAATGTATTTACATCAGACTCCATCTTGGGCCAGTAGAAATATAGAGAAATCCTTTCCTTGGTCTTGTTAAAACTTAAGTGACCAGCCAAAGGAATCTCATGGGATAGCTGTAGAAACTGGGGTCTCACCTCCTGAGGCACTGCAAGTCTTCTGTTGTCCCCTGTGGCTCACTGTAAAGGAGGCCATCCTCCCAGTACAGCCTGTGCTTCCCTAGCTCTTGCCCATCCAGCTGGGAAGCTGCTTGTTGGTGAAGTCCTTCAAGAGAAGGACACTCTCTTTGACCGCTGCTGAAGTCTTCTCTACAGGGGCCACGTTCTGCAAGCAAAGTCTGTAGCTCAGGATGGTCTTTAGGATCCAGATCTCCAACAGGGGAAAGGGCTTCTCCCAGCTATGTTTCACCAGTAGCTGGTTCACCATCCTCTGGTTGGTCCTCCCACTCAGCTTCAGCTGGTGGAGGGGCGGTCACAGGTGTGACCTTGCACTCTCCTCGCGGGTATGTCCTTGTTTTGTGCACAGGGGTGATCCCTTTCTTCTTTCCCTAGACCCTGGGTTTCCCCTTTGTCTCATTCTTTGTCCTGGAATTAGAAGGGTGTCCTTCCTGTGGACTGGGAGTTATAGGTACTTCTGTAACTACCCATTGAGAGACATTTAAAGCTTGCTCTCTGGCTAGTCTAGTCTGCTCCTGCTTCCTTTTATTGGGAGGCCTGGGGGTGCTTGTTACAACTCCAAGAGCGTTTAAGTCATTCCCCAACAGGACTCTCCCAGGCACCTCATTCTGTACACTGACAGGTATTCTTACAGTCATATTGTTGCACTGGATGAGAGCTGGTAGTATTGGAACCATCTGGACAGGGCCTCCAGCAAGCTTAGTGGGGCCTTTGGGTGCCTTAGCAACATCGCCAGGTTTGAAAAAGGTTTCACCCACCACTGTAATTCTGGCCACAGTGTCTCTAATGGCAGGGGTTTCCTGACCATTAACGAGTACACTGTCCTTGAAATATTCTTTGGTATTATCTGGAATAGAGTTATACACATCTATATTCTGCTGTTCCCACAGCCCCAGGGATACTAAAGGAACACTGGCGGAGACTCCAATGGGGTCTTCAGCCAATAGATGAAAGTTTCCACTTACCATATGAACTTCTCCCTCAGGGATGAAGGCTAAGGAGGCAGTGTGGACCCCTGAAGGTTTACCCTTGCATATAGGATTCCCTTTCACATGGTCAGTTGACCCCCAAGCATAACATTTACCAAAAGATTTCTGGAATGGGGGCTTCTGCTGACCTCCCTCTGATTTGGCAGCAGAGGTTTCACTACACTGACCTGGTTTCCCAAATGGCTTACCCTTCTTATGTTTGTGGTCCTCTTTTGGGTGGTTGGATTTAGAATTGTCTTTGTCATCTTTCTTGTGCTGCTTCCCCTCATCCTTCTTGTGAGAGGCACAGAATCCTTGTGAGTGGCCCTGTTGGCAACCCACAAGTCAGCAGCTTTTGCTAGCTTCTTGGGATCAATCTCTTTTGAGTCAGCCAAGTGCTGTCTCAGCTCAGGAGAGCAGGCATCAAAAAAGATTCGAACAAAAATTCTTTATAGGTAGTTACCCTGTAACCCTTAACCAATCCATCTAAGTTGTTCAAACATTCACACACCCAGGTAGCCCAAGGGGTACCATCGGTCTTTTTGAGGGTCCTAAACCTCTTAAGGTACTGGGAAGGGGTTTTCCCAAGTCTGGCTATCAAAGCCAGCTTCACATTCTCATACTCTAATCTTTCAAGTTCCCCCACCTCCATTACAGCATCACTTGCAACCTGGGGGAGCCTAGACAAAAGCCAAGGATTCAACTGATTCCCTGTGAACCCCTGAATCCCATGATTGTATTCAAAAGCACCCAACCAATTAAAAATGTCAAGTTTCACATAATACATACTCACTGCTTCTTTGGGCAGGCAAGGCCTCTTGGGACTGGAAGACCTAGAGCATTCTGGGAGTGAAACATTTTCAAGAGACAATCTTTTCATTTCAAGAGCATGTTGCATTTCCAATTCCCTGAATTTGATGTCCTGATGTTTGGCTTCAGCATGAGCTTGCAACCTTTTAAATTCCAATTCAAGTTTCATTTTCTCAAGAGACACATATTCTGGACTCAGTGATGGACCTTGTGGGGTCCCAGTGGACATAGGTTGAGGCTAAACGGCCTGTTGAGGCAACTCCTGGGACTCCTCTGTGACCTTGGACTCTTCTAAGACATTAGAGTTAGACTCTCAATTATTATCCTCATGATCAATTTCCACATTTTCTGGACTAGTAGAAGTTACAGGCCTACTATCCAACCTTTGATGATCTAACAACCGTGTTATTAATTCATGTTTCTGTCCTTTAACTGAGAGATTCCTGATCCTACACATTTCTTTCAGTTGTTCTACTGTTAAAATGATCAGGGCTTCCTGTTTGAAGTTATCCATACTTGGCATGTTACAATTGCTATCCTAGTGGAGCTTAGCCTTGTGAAGGTTTTAGTTGAACAAAAAGCAAAGCAAATACTCAATGTAACAACTCTACAATAGATCCTCACCGCCTGCCACCAGTGTAAGGCAAGATTGTGTGCAATACCCTTTGAGAGACTACAGCAACCATGACCTCCTGGCAATAGGAACCCAAGCTTTGGTAGAAGTCTGTACTAAACAGGTTGGTAGTGTGGCTGAGCAGCCAGGCTTATCTCAAGAGGGGTCAATGTGAGCAGTAGAGTGGTTCTCCAGCATGGGGTCGGGCATGGATTCACATGCTCATGAATATTCCCTGTCGTCAGGCTGGGAATCCTCGGTAAAGAAAAAATCAGTTTCAGTTTCGTTTCTGAACTGTCTTTCTACTAGTAACCAATCACTGGTCTCTGGGTCATACTGCCCCCAGCCAATGACTGACCTCTACCTAAGCCCCTCCTCTGGCAGCCATCTTCAGATTTTCACAGCACGTTCAAGTGTTGGGAGTCTTCGTGCTGTAGCTCTCAAACTTTTACTGTGTTTTGCGTTTTTTCGAAGAGTTTACTCTTATATTTTCGGTCAATCGAGCCTCCAGCTCCACTGTTTTCACTTCCGATCAATGGGGATCCGTTCTCGGAATTTTCTATGCCGCTCAAAGGCATTTTTTCATCGTGTTTCCACTTCTCAGAGGATTCCAGAAGATCTTTGAGGCCTACCCCGCGTGGACATGGCCCAGGACAAGGGAAGCATGACGCCTGTTGGAGCCAAGCTGTTCAGTATCTGCCCTGGATGCGGGCTTCAGAACGTCTTTAAGGAGGATGAGCACTCTCGGTGCCTCTACTGCTTCACAACGACAAATTGCATGTGGAGAAGGACTGTGCGTTTTGTAAGAACATGTCCGGACGATGAAGGATCGCCGTATTCGACTCGCAAACTGGCTGGAGGGGAAGAGCCCAGCAGCGGGTGAGAAGAGGAAGAAATCCGAGCAGTCTTCTAAGACTTTTGAGGGTGCTCCGGCGATGGCGGTCCAACAAAAGGCTAAGCACTGCGAGTCCGCAGGCACTGGGAGCGCCGATCGGTCGGGCTCCTCGGCTGCCAGGCAGGGCGCATTATCAGCGACGCCATCAACCACGAGCCAACGCTCTGGCTCGGGGAAGAGGAAATCGGAGAATCCGGGTAAGCTTCGGGAGAAGTCCTGGTCGATCCCAACGGATTCAGCCGAGGGGGAGCAAGGCGGTGACCCTCCCCCCAAGGTGAAGGCCTCAGGCACGCCCAAGGTTGTGAAGGCCCTGATTCACCCGGCTAAGGCCTCGATTGAGGGAGTCGTGGCGGCCCTGGCACACCTGCGGAGGCTTCCCCAGTGGAGATGACTTCAGGGGCTAGAGTTTCCCTGCCACCCCAGAGGGAATCATCTTTTCTGCCTATCGAGAAGACCCCCGTGAAACCCCAGCAGGAAAAAGACGGGGGTGAGATAGCCTTAACGGACACGGATACCACCTCTGAGGATGAGTTGGCGAGCGTCCAAAGGATCCTGGACAAGAAGTTCGAGGTATCCAGGGCCCATGGGAAGGATCCTAACGAGGCCAAAAAGGAGAACAATGAGGGGGCCTATGAGGAAGATAGGACCACGGAGGACCCCGTGCCCCAACCGTCGGTCCCGTTGCAGCCGGTACCCTTACCGCAGGACAACTCAGGAGCTATCCTGATGGCGATACAGAACCTGTGCATAGAGATAAGGACAAGGGTGCCCTTACCCCCCACTGATGACCCAGCGGGGCCTGGTCTGTCAGGGAGCCCGCCTAACAAGCGGAGACGAGTCCATCCTCCTCCCCCTTCCAGCCTTCACCCCATCCCCTCCTCCGAGGGATGAGACAGGAACAGAGACGGAAACTACGGGGACGGACGACGATGGTGGTGATGACGGAATGGAACTCCCTTCACCACCTCTTCGGGCCTCCCCCCCGATGAAATTGGCTCCTTCCACGCCATGATCGCCAGGGCATCTGAGCTCTTCCAGCTCTGCCCCGAAGAACAGAAGAACAAAGGTTTCCTCTACCAATGACAGGAGGCCAAGAGGAACACTGTCCTTTCAATCCCGTTACTGGGTGACATCTGGGACGAGGGGCTGGTGCTCCTGAAGAACCTGTCCACGGCTCCTGCTAGGAGGGACCGGTACGAGAAGAAGTACCGGGTCCTGGACTCCGCCCCTATGATTTGGTGGTCTCCGCGGTGGCCAAGAAGAAAGCGGCGGGGGCAACGGCGTCAACTTCAACATCCCCACCGGACGGCGAGGGGAAGAAGCTGGATGCCATGGGACGACGTGTCATCTCGTCGGTGGAAACGACGATCAAAGCAGCCAACACCCTCGCGATCGTGGCATGCTATGACAGGGAGCTGTGGTTCAAGATCGCCCCCCTGCTACACTTCCTCCCAGAGATCCTACAGGAAGGCGAGGTGGCTTTGGACCACGCCATCACGGTGGCCACAGACATCTCCAACACTGGCTTTCGCCAGATGGGCAGCAGCGTTTGCCTTCGCCGGCGCAGTTGGCTTAAGGCCACCGACTTCGTTCGTGCAGTCCATCTCCACTGACCGTTGGGTGCTAGATGCCCTGGCCGCGGGCACACCCTGGAATTCTGAAAAGAGGTGTCCTCGCATTCCACCCGTGGCCAGAAAGGAAAACCACATCCCACAACTGCTTCTGGAGGTACGAGCGATGTTAAGAAAGGGAGCCAGAGAACTTGTCCCAAAGAGGCTCCGGGGATCCGGAGTGTACTCGCGATACTTCCTCGTCTAAAAGAAGACCGGCGGATGGCGACCCATCCTGTACTTTTGTCGTCTAAACAAGTACATCAAGTCCCAGAAGTCCCGGATGGTCACCCTCCAGCACATGCTGAGACAGTTGGATGCAGGTGACATCCTATCGTCGCCAGACCGGGAGGATGCATACTTTCACATCCCCATCCTAAAGGGACATTGAAAGTTCCTGCAATTTGTGGTTCAAGGGCGACACTATCAGTTCAAGGCCCTTCCCTTCAGATTGAAGTCGGCGCCCAGGGTGTTCACCAAGTGCCTAGCACCAATGGCGGCGCGGCTGTGCCTGCAGGGGATACACGTCTACCCCTACCTGGAAGATTGGCTCATCCGAGCAGGGTCAAGAGAACTGGCCATCGACCACACAGCGAAGACCGACCAACTTCTCACAGATTTGGGATTCTCGATCAACTTCACGAAATCCCACCTGGTACTGTTGCAAATCGCCCTGTTCCTGGGAGCCAGACTCAACACAGTGGCGCGATTGGTTTCATCGTCGGAGGAAAGGATGAAAGCCATCTTGGGCTGGGTACAAAGGCTTTTGACCATGGACGTGGCCAGGGTGAGGTCCATCAAGTCCCTGCTCGGCATGATGTCCTCGTGCATCTACTTCGTGCACCTATGCAGGCTGCGGATGCGACCCCTACAGGAGTTCCTCGACGCCCGTTGGAGGCAAGTGGCGGGCAGCTTCGAAGACAGGATCTCTCTCAACAAGACTTTCCGACAAGCGATCCGGTGGTGGGGCAACCGCGCGCACCTAGCGGCGGGCATGGACTTTCAGACCCCGGCTCATCAGGAAACAGTGACGAAGGACGCCTCCCTGGAGGGATGGGGAGAGCACTCCGGCAATCTCCATGCAAGAGGCTACTGGCTCCCGGAGGAGAGATCACTACACATCAATGTCCTGAAGCTCCGAGCCGTGTTCTGGGCCATCAGGCCGTTCCTCCCGTCCCTCAAGGACAAGGTGGTAAGGATCTTCACCGGCAACACCACCACAATGTTCTACATCCAGAAGCAGGGGGGCACCAGATCCCAAGCCCTATCCAAGGAAGCGCAGGACCTCTGGCACTGGGCCGTCGCCCAAGGGATGTTCCTGGTACCCTTCCATCTGGCAGGAATAAAGAACACCATCGCCAAATCGCTCAGCAGGGAGCTATGCTCGTGCCACGAGTGGGAGCTTCGGCAGGATCAGGTGGATCTCCTATTCCGATGATGGGGCAATCCCCAGACAGACTTATTTGCGATGGCGACGAATGCCAAGTGCCGGAGGTTCGCCAGCAGGTTTCCCCAGCCAGGGAGCATGGACGATTCCTTCTCATTCCCCTGGGACGCCCTGTTCCTGTATGCGTTCCCCCCACTGCCATTGCTGCTACGCCTCATCTGTCAACTCAGACGGTGCCGGTGCAGGATGATCCTTGTCGCACCGGCGCCATCCTCCATCACGACCCAGGATCGTTGAACCTGCAGACCTGGCTCCTGCAGCACTAGAGTTTGGAGGGTACGATATCCCGGCGGACTGCAAGGAGGTACTTGCTAAGGCCAGGGCGTCCTCGACTCTCAAGTGCTATGGACACAAATGGAAGAGGGTCTCTGCCTGGTGCAGTGAACAGAAGATTAACCCCCTACGTATTACGGCCCCTCAAGTGCTGCCATACTTGCTATCACTGGCCAAGGCGGGGCTGGCACATGCCTCCATCAAGATCCATCTGACGGCTATCTCCCGCTACACCAGAACTCCAGGACAATCATCTCTGTGGTCCCATCACCTGGTGAAGGAATTCATGAAAGGATTGTTCCGATCGTTCCCGGCGGTGAGGGCCCCGGCCCCGGCGTGGGAGCTCAACATGGTAATGGCCAGACTCATGGGGCCACCATTTGAGCCTCTGCATGTGGAACTGTTGAAGTTCTTGTCGCGGAAGACAGTGTTTCTTGTGGCCATCACTTCTGCACGACGAGTGGGAGAGATCCAGGCCCTCCTGTGTAAACCGCCGTACCTGACATTCCATCAGACGAGGGTGGTGCTGAGGACGCACCCCTCCTTCATGCCCAAGGTGCCGTCAGACTTCCATCTCAATCAGCCCTTGGTGCTACCTGTTTTCTTTCCGTCGCATTTGTCGCCGGCTGAGAGGACTTTGCACACGCTGGATGTGGCAAGAGCGCTGAAGTTCTACGTGGACCGCACGAAGGACCTTCGGAAGACATCACAGCTGTTTGTGAATTTTAGACCTGTGAACCAAGGGAAGGCCCTCTCGAAGGCTTCAATTTCCAGATGGCTCTCTGGTCACAGGTTGGCAAACCGACCGTTGCCCAGCCATCCGAGAGCCCATTCAACCAGAGCGATCGTTGCTACCACAGCGTTCTTGTCTGGTGTTCCCCTGCTGGACATCTGCAGAACTGCTACGTGGAGGTCGACGCACACCTTCACGAGATTCTACTGCATCAACTGGGATTCCAGGGAGGAGTCCAGAGTCGGTCAAGCAGTGCTGTGCAACCTGTTTGCCTGAAGGTGAGCCTGGTGAGGAGGTAAGAGATGCTTAATGTTGAGTTGTTGATATGCTTAATGTTGAGCCTTGCCACCTCCTGTGGTTGTGCATGTGTCTACTGCTATGTATTCTGGTATTCATGAGCATGTGAATCCATGCTAGACCCCATGCATGGAGAAGGAACAAGTTACTTACCTGTAACTTTTGTTCTCCAGCATGGGTCTGGCATGGATTAACATGCGAACCCTCCCTCCTACCCCTCTGCGGCTCTTCTCTTGGTCCCACTGCCACTTTACGTGCTACCAAATCTGAAGATGGCTGCCAGAGGAGGGGCTTAGGTAGAGGTCAGTCATTGGCTGGGGGCAGTATGACCCAGAGACCAGTGATTGGTTACTAGTAGAAAGACAGTTCAGAAACAAAACTAAAAATGATTTTTTCTTTACTGAGGATTCCCAGCCTGACGAGGGGGAATATTCATGGGCATGTGAATCCATGCCAGACCCATGCTGGAGAACAACAGTTACAGGTAAGTAACGTGTTCCTTACACAGAGATTCACAGTGACAAGTATTTAAATAAACTCTTACACTCAAGGTTTCTTGATTAATCAATTATTAATGTATTTAACAGTCAGTTATATAAGCCTTCTTGAGAAGGGAACAGCACATGTAATACTTCAAAATGCACTTCAAAACACACTCTGTTTCTCTAGATCAGATGATACCCATTGGGGATGGCACACAGACACTTCCTACACCCTCAGGTGACTTAAATAGCTATGACACTGTGGACACTGATTTATCACTGGTACATTTAGAGCAATACTGAGTTTGGTGCAAGGGTTAGATAGGGGTGTAAAACAAAGGTTAAAAAATACTTCATAAAACTGGTAAGTACTTTTTGAACCCTCCAATGCAAAGTAAATTAACCCTTTCCTGGGGGAAAGGTAAAGACACAAAGTCAGAGGCAAGAAGAATCTCTCAGAGAGCTAGGACAGCCAATGTTAGTTGAGCAAAGTCTAGGGGAGCTGAAGATCTTCTTTGCAGGTAACTAAAAGTCTTGCACAATGTTTTTAGAAAGGTTTGTAGAAATAAGATCACTTGAAGGGCTTCAAGCTGGGAGGCTTGTGAGGGGCAAAGTTGCAAGCAACTCTACAAGGTTAAACAAGACCAGACTCAACTGAGAACAAGTAAGGCTATACCACACGAGGTAAGTTCTCTTAGATTTTACAGAACCTTTGGTTAGAAGAAATGGTTCCAACTTGCTTCTATTCCTGTACAGCTCTGCAGATCCTTGTGTTCCTGTGCTTCAGTCGTGGGGACAAGAGGGAGGACGTCTGGGGACTGCTGCAGTGCAATCTGAAGGTCGGCGGCAACAATAGGCAAACCTCAATTCAGCAGCACTTTGCGGTTTCTGCTCCTCGCGTCTGACAGCAAATAGCAATACCGCGGTTCTCGGATACCACTTCAGACTTTCCTCGCATCTTGGTCCCACTGCCACTTTACGTGCTACCAAATCTGAAGATGGCTGCCAGAGGAGGGGCTTAGGTAGAGGTCAGTCATTGGCTGGGGGCAGTATGACCCAGAGACCAGTGATTGGTTACTAGTAGAAAGACAGTTCAGAAACAAAACTAAAAATGATTTTTTCTTTTCTGAGGATTCCCAGCCTGACGAGGGGGAATATTCATGGGCATGTGAATCCATGCCAGACCCATGCTGGAGAACAACAGTTACAGGTAAGTAACGTGTTCCTTACACAGAGATTCACAGTGACAAGTATTTAAATAAACTCTTACACTCAAGGTTTCTTGATTAATCAATTATTAATGTATTTAACAGTCAGTTATATAAGCCTTCTTCAGAAGGGAACAGCACATGTAACACTTCAAAATGCACTTCAAAACACACTCTGTTTCTCTAGATCAGATGATACCCATTGGGGATGGCACACAGACACTTCCTACACCCTCAGGTGGCTTAAATAGCTATGACACTGTGGACACTGATTTATCACTGGTACATTTAGAGCAATACTGAGTTTGGTGCAAGGGTTAGATAGGGGTGTAAAACAAAGGTTACAAAATACTTCATAAAACTGGTAAGTACTTTTTGAACCCTCCAATGCAAAGTAAATTAACCCTTTCCTGGGGGAAAGGTAAAGACACAAAGTCAGAGGCAAGAAGAATCTCTCAGAGAGCCAGGACAGCCAATGTTAGTTGAGCAAAGTCTAGGGGAGCTGAAGATCTTCTTTGCAGGTAACTAAAAGTCTTGCACAATGTTTTTAGAAAGGTTTGTAGAAATAAGATTACTTGAAGGGCTTCAAGCTGGGAGGCTTGTGAGGGGCAAAGTTGCAAGCAACTCTACAAGGTTAAACAAGACCAGACTCAACTGAGAACAAGTAAGGCTATACCACACGAGGTAAGTTCTCTTAGATTTTACAGAACCTTTGGTTAGAAGAAATGGTTCCAACTTGCTTCTATTCCTGTACAGCTCTGCAGATCCTTGTGTTTCTGTGCTTCAGTCGTGGGGACAAGAGGGAGGACGTCTGGGGACTGCTGCAGTGCAATCTGAAGGTCGGCGGCAACAATAGGCAAACCTCAATTCAGCAGCACTTTGCGGTTTCTGCTCCTCGCGTCTGACAGCAAATAGCAATACCGCGGTTCTCGGATACCACTTCAGACTTTCCTCGCATCTGTGGTCCAGCACTCTGTTGACATGGCACAGGCTTGGGCAGTCCTGCTTCTGGGAAGTCCGGAGGATCTTCCTGGTGCTTGGGTCCAACTTAAAAGCGATTCACTCGATTTGGTCTTCCTCTCCCTGCCACTACGGTTCCAGCAGCAGCAGTGGAAGTACAGCCAGCTCCAAGAGGATGTCCAAACGAGTTAACTTTAGATTTGATTGGTCCCACCAACTCAAGGGAAGAAATCGTCCTTGCAGGGCTTCTCTAGTCAAAATGAATTCAGAGCTTCAGCACAGAAGCAGGGCTTCACCGAGCAAACCAACAGTCCAGGATTTGCAGCAGGCGTCTCTTCCAAGTTCTTCTTTGGATTCCTTCGTCCAGTGGTTGACTCTGCCTTCCAAGCCAAAAAGCCTTGCCTTTTATGCAGGTTTCTCCCATTCATTCCAGCCTAGCTGTCAATTACAGAGCAGGGTGGCTGTCCTCCAAGGACAGCCAGCCGACCAATCACCTTTTGGTGCATTCCTGTAACCAAGGGGATGAGGCACAGGGAGTTTCGGGCACCTCCCTCACTTCCTCCCCTGCCAGACATACTGGAGCTAGAGGCAGGCTTCACTTATGAATCCTGCCAAAGACAAAATGAACCAAGGGACCAAAGGGTGACAAGCTGGGAGGCTTGGGAGGGGAAAAGTTGCAAGCAACTCTACAAGGTTAAACAAGACCAGTTTCAACTGAGAACAAGTAAAGCTATACCACATGAGGTAAGTTCTCTTAGACTTTACAGTACCTTTGTTAGAAGAAATAGTTCCAGCTGGCTTCTGTTCCTGTACAGCTCTGCAGATCCTTGTGTTCCTGTGCCTCAGTCGTGGGGACAAGAGGGAGGACGTCTGGGGACTGCTGCACTGCAATCGGAAGGTCGGCAGCAGCAATGGGCAAACCTCAATTCAGCAGCACTTCGCGGTTTCTGCTCCTCGTGTCTGACAGCAAATAGCAACACAGCGGTTCTCAGATACCACTTCAGACTTTCTTTGCATCTGTGGTCCAGCATTCTGTTCAGGTGGCTCAGGCTTGGGCAGTCCTGCGTCAGGGAAGTCCGGAGGATCTTCCTGGTGCTTGGGTCCGACTTAAAAGCGATTCACTCGATTTTGTGTTCCTCTCCCTGGCACTAAGGTTCTATCAGCAGCAGTGGAAGTACAGCCAGCTCCAAGAGGATGTCCAAACAAGTTAACTTTAGAGTTGATTGGTCCCACTACATCAAGGGGAGAAGTCATCCTTGCAGGGCTTCTCTAGTCGAAATGAATTAAGAGCTTCAGCACAGCAGCAGGGCTTCACCGGGCAAACCAACGGTCCAGGATTTGCAGCAGGCGTCTCTTCCAAGTTCTTCTTTGGATTCCTTCGTCCACTGGTCGACTCTGCCTTCCAAGCCAAAAAGCCTCGCCTTTTATGCAGGTTTCTCCCATTCATTCCAGCCTAGCAGTCAATTACAGAGCAGGGTGGCTGTCCTCCAAGGACAGCCAGCCGACCAATCACCTTTGGGTGCATTCCTGTAACCAAGGAGATTAAGCACATGGAGTTTCGGGCACCTCCCTTACTTCCTACCCCTGCCAGACATACTGGAGCCAGAGGCAGGCTTCACTTATGAATCCTGCCAAAGACGAAATGAACAAAGGGACCAAACCTGGTTTGGCGCGCATAGTAAATTTCAAGAAGGACCTTTCTAACAAGAAATGGCGAAAAAAGAAGACTGGGACCATTTTGACAAAATGGGCACCCATGGGTGTCTTACTGCAGCTGCAATTGCAGCCCGCGGTATAAACACACAATGGTAGTAAAAAGTAAACCACTGCCACCAGCCATTAATTCTGGAAAGGGTAACATAAAAATGTTACATGAGAAACTAGACAAAGGGGATGTTAAGTAACCCCTTCAGCACCTTATGGTAAGGTAGTGTGTGCTGGGTCTAGAAAGTTACAAAATGTAAGTAAAGTCAATTTCACTTCACTGCTCTTGCAAACAGTAGTTTTACCAAGAGAAGTTATTTAAACCTTTGGGAAATCAAAGAGACTTCCTTGTGCCACTGCACTGAAGGTGCTGTGTGTCACAATGCAAAGATGATGCCTATGGAGTTTGTCAGTTTCCAAATGCAAAAGAAACAGAGTCCTAATCACAGAAAAATACATGAGAGAGTGGGAACACGGTCTCAGTCTCTTCAGGTTAGAGATTAAAAGTCCTAAAGTCCAGAAAGAGCTGGGGGTCTCTAAGGTAGAGAGGAATTATCACATTTCTGACCCTAACACTCGTCCCCCCAGACTAAGTGATAGGAGGATTTAATCCACTCCTGGATGAATCTCCTTACTCCAGTCAGTCATACTTTCTGGAGAGACCATCAGCATTTTGGTGATTACAACCTGGCCTGTGTTCTATGGTGAAATCAAACCCCTGTAGACTGTTTGACCATCTTAACAATTTAGAATTTGCCCCTTCATCTGCATTAACCATCTCAAGGGTTGGTGCTCTGTTTGAATTACAAAAGTAGATCCAAACAAGTATGGTCTAAACTTCTTCAAAGACTGCACAATGGCAAAACATTCACGTTCTATGGTTGCCCACTTTGTTTCTCGGTCCTTCAGTTTCCTACTGATGAAGCAGATAGGGTGTTCCCTGCCTTTCTCATCCAGCTGACTCAGAACTGCACCTATTCCTGTATTTGAAGCATCAGTTTGTACAATAAAGGATTGGTTGTAGTCAGGAGCTCTCAAGGTGCTGAGAATTCTCCCTGCCAGTCTAGAACAAGGAGAAACTGGCAGCTGTGTTTGTTGGGTTGCAGCTGGGTTGATTGCATGCACTGGCTTCTTGTATCTGTAAGGGTGAGGTCCAATGCCTGGGTTGTTTTTTGTGTGTGAAAGCCTGTCATGTTGGAGTTTTATGTGTTAAACTGTCTTGTTTTTGAGGTTATGGTTGTGCACACTGGCTTGTTCTGTCTGTAGGAGCACAGTCCAGTGCCTGGGTTGTTGAATGCGAGTGTTAGTTATGTAGGGTGTGTGTTTGTGCACTTTGTCTAGCTGAGGCGTGTATATTAGAAGGGAAGCGTGTAGGAGGGGGCAGGAGAGGGGTGGTTAGTGCATTGGGTACTCTTAAAGTTCTTCTAGGTGGCTAAGCCTCACGTAGCTATCTAAATGTGACACATGGTTAACCTTCACAATTTTGTCTAAATATGACGCGTGGCTAAACTTCACAATTCTGTCTTAACGTGACGCATGGTTAACGTTCACAATTCTGTCTAAATGTGACCCATGTCTAACCTTCACAATTCTGTCTAAAAGTGACGCGTGGCTAATTTTCACAATTCTAACTCTGTGCGATGCATTGGTAAGCTTCCCGAAATGTCTATTTTAACACATTTCATACCCCAGAAAATACATCTGGGATCAACACATTTCTTTCTCCCGTAAAATACATATAAATTATGCATGTATACTGGCCCCTAGTATACAAGCAGGTACAACACATTTCCTACCACAATTCAGTGTAATGGCTAACTATGAAGCGTATCACAATGGCTGACTATAGAGGTTAGCACAAATCAGCACAGAGGCTAACAGTGTTATTTTTTTTCTTTTTATTTATTTCATTTGTTATAAGCCCAGACCCAAGAGTATCACAGCGTAGTTACAGACATCTTAATTATGATTTAGACAGTATTCATGGTTCATTCATACTACAGTGGTTACAGAGTTAACGGTACACAGGTGAACCAACAGTTACAAATAATATACAAAAATATTCACAAACTACAGCACAGTGTCTTGTCTAGGGTATTAATTGTCTAGAATGGATTGAACAGCCAGGTTTTTAAGAGTTTTTTGAAACAGCATCAATTACATAGCAGTAGTAGTGTGGAAATGGCTGGGCCTCTGGAGCTAGAGCAGTAAGTAGCAAATACTTAGATTTGAGATACCAGGCCAGGTGGAAAAAACGCCTACATCTGAGATACAGCACTAAATGGAGAACCGCCTAAAATTGGGACACAGCAGTGATTGGAAGTTACCACATTTACCTTATCTGTCGCTGCTGGTTGACGGAGGCTGGCTTCACAAGTGAAAACGGGCAAACACAGAGTGGAGTTGCTTCTTTGGGAGCCGCCCTTGGCCTTGAGGCCCCTGGGGCCCATATTGAGTCTCCTGCACTAGCGCTCTGTCATGACCTCCCTTAGCACCCATCCACATATATGACCTTTCAGGTTGCGTACTGGAGCCTAGCCAGCCCATCTAATTCCTAATCTTGGCCAAATGCACATGCACTTTAAGCCTTTTCTGAGAATGTTACCATGCCTGGACTTCGGTCCCTGAGGGCGTTCCTACCACACTACGCTTTGAGGCCATACAAATGCGAAAAGGCGTAATATAAACAATTACAATACAATACAAAACTGGGACCTTCTGTGCGTGCTCCCTACCCGTTGCCTCACCCTGGCGCAGTGCAAATATTTCAGAAACGGTACATCCTAGGACCTTGAAATGTGGTTTTCGTTTAGAGTTTTATTCTTGCCTCGAGATGCTTAAAATGAGCTTTGTCCGGTCCTTCTGCGATCACATTGATGTTTCGTTGATTTCAGGCAACAGTCTCATGAGTGAAGGGGCTGAAATCCGGGGAAAGGGGTGGGGTGTCCAAATGTAAAATAGCAAGTCATTCCCAGAGGGGCCTAACAGGTAAATATGCAATATTTGGTGCAGATTGGTGGAATGGGGTGGAATTGTAGAAGGAACAGACTAACACATTTTCTGAGTAATGATGAGTAGGTCTTTCTGAAAGGGAGGCTTGCTAAATGGACCCGCCTTTTCATTAAAGCGCCATTCCAAAACATAGTACATGGACATTTGCTGCACCAATCTCCTGAAATCTGCGGCTCCTGCTCTTCAAAGGGGCATATTACTGATCACAAACTGAATTCCTGCCTTCTAAAGATAGAAGTACTGCCATGAGGAAGCTGAGCTGAGTTGTGAAGATCAGTGAAGGCCAAGAGTGCAAGCCGCGCTCTAGTTGTTTTGAGTGCATACAGCCTGTCTGGGCATTTAAACAGCAAAGGCAGCTGACAGGGAGGCTCTCGCTGAAGAGGTTGACTCCTCTTGGTGCTGACTGAGGGACTTCTGGGCGAATGTGAGTTCTGTGTAGCCAACCATCTCATGGGAGAAACCGAACGAGACAAACTGCAGAAACTGGTACGCCGCAGGAACGCCAAAACAGGGAGGATAACCTCCTGGCATGCAGCTGTACCAAAGAGCAGCCTCTGCATTGTTGGAGCCCAGGGGAGCGTGGAATAGGCAAACAAGAGACGCAGAAAGGACAGGAACCACAAAGCAGAGGAGGCAATCCTGAAGAAAGGAAGCAGGACACCAACTACCCACTGCAGGTTCACTGCGGGAGAAGCCATTCCCACTACAGCATACTTAAGGGAAGAGGGGACACCAGGGCATTTCGGCAACGGGGACCGAAAGCGAACAGAAGTAAATGAGAGAGAACAAAAAGTGCCATATTACTTAAGCATACCAGTGAGTCTACCTAAGGGAAGAGGGGACACCAGGGCATTTTGGCAACAGGACCGAAAGCGAACAGAAGTAAATGAAGTAAATGGAAAAGAACAAAATGTACCATATTACTTAAAGAACAAGAGCAGAACAAAGATAGGAACTTGTTACATTTACAAGTGTGCGCAATATGCATAAGAGAACACCCTGGAAGGAGAGTATACCAGTCATTTCAAGTCACAAGTGTTTTGCACATAAGAAAAAGCCGTGGCAGGAGAATATACCAAGCATTTCAAGTCACAAGAGTTTTGTGTATGAGAAGAAGTGTTTTGCACATAAGAGAAAGTCCTGGCAGGAGAATATACCAGGCATTTCAAGTCACAAGTGTTTTGTGTATGAGAAGAAGGGTTTTGCACATCAGAGAAAGCCCTGGCAGGAGAGTATACCAGGCATTTCAAGTCACAAGGGTTTTGTGTATGAGAAGAAGTATTTTGCACCTATGAGAAAACCCTTGCAGGAGAGTATACCAAGCATTGCAAGTCACAAGGGTTTTGTGTATGAGAAGAAGGTTTTTGCACATCAGAGAAAGCCCTGGCAGCAGACTATACCAGGCATTTCACGTCACACGTGTTTTATTTATGAGAAGAAGTGTTTTGCACATATGAGAAAGCCCTGGCAGGAGATTATACCAGGCATTGCATGTCATAAGTGTTTATAGATGATGAAAATAAGTGATTGCATATGAAAGAAAGACAGCAGAAGAGTACACTGGGTAAAACCAAATTGGACAATTTAAAAAATACACTGCATGAGAAAGTCCCACAAAGGATAAATCAGGAAGTAACTAAAGAGTGTGATTGAGAGATATCAAAGAGTAAGAAGAAACCTGACGGGAGAGCACACCAGGTAGTCTAACAAGAATCAGACTGTTAGACAAGCTGTTTTGTATGGTAAATCTATTTATCTAAAGGAACGTAAAGAGAAACCATTATAAAGCTGAGTGAAGAGAAATCCAGGGGAAGGGGATTACCCTCTGAAGTTGCAAACTTTATCCTCCTGGAACTTTTGAGTTGGAGTTAAGCATTTTCCTTTTTGAACATGTAGGCACCTTCCAAGACCAAAGTCATTTCCCATTTCACTGTATGGTTGATTTTTAGAATGTGAAGGTCAGAATATTACTTTGGATACAGGACAGTTTACTTTGGACATCTCGACAAAAGACCAACCCATTCATTTTGTTTCAGGAAGGAATGATACTTCTAAATCAGGGACAGAGAGGCATTTTCAACACCCATTTTTGTTTAATATAAATTTGTTGTCAAAATCATGAATCACCTGTGTCCGAGTTTCATTCTTGACCCTTCACAGTGTTGAAGGAATGCTGTGGAGAACTACTTTAATAAATGAACCAGGGGAAGGGAGTCATTGCCCTGGTGAAGGAACTTTACTTTTGTTATAGATTTTTGGTTTAAGTGCTGGAGTTAGGGTGCTAGGTTTCTGACAGAGAACATATTATTTTTGGATGGGCATCCTGACAGGCTTAAGGGTGCAGAAGTACGAGTCTGGCACACAAGTGGCATATTTGTTGGCAAAGACTTTTATTAAAAATAAAAGAAAAGGAAAACCTATCTGGCCCTATTTCCCTACCTCAAGAAAAAGACTAAAGACTCTCAGGGTAATTCATAGAATTTCGCACAAAAGTGGCGCACGCGGCTGGCGCACAGTGTCCCCGTGCGATACACTGCGCCAGCCGCGTGCGATAAAATCAATTTCATCGCACAGCGTATTCATGGATTTTAGCCTCCAAAACCAGCCGTGGCGCAGAGTGGCGCAGCGACCCTGCAGCAGCGCCAGTTACTCCCCCAAGAACGCCCTCGCGCAAGGAAAATCCATCAAAATCCCCAATTCATCGCAAATGTCTGCGCTAACCCTGGACCAGTTTACAGGGCTGCCAAACAGCAAACGCCAAGCGGGGTCCGTGTATTACTGGGCTGCGCGGGAAGTTTCACAGGCGATTGGCCCTGTGCGAGCGGGGTACATGTATAACTGGGGAGCGCGGGAAGTTTCACACGCAATTTCAGCAGGGTATGTGTATTACTGGGGTGCGCGGGAGGTTTCACACGCGATTTCAGCAGTGTACGTGTATTACTGTGGTGCGCGGGAAGTTTTACACGCGATTGGCTATGTGCAAGCGGGGTACGTGTATTATTGGGGTGCGCAGGAAGTTTCACACGCGATTGGCCCTGTGCGAGCGGGGTGTGTGTATTACTGGGGTGCGCGGGAAGTTTCACACGAAATTGGCCTTGTGCGAGCGGGGTACGTGTATTACTGGTGTGCGTGGGAAGTTTCACACGTGATTGGCCCTGTGAGAGCGTGGCACGTGTATTACTGGGGTGCGCGGGAAGTCTCACACGTGATTGGCCCTGTGCGAGCGGGGTACGTGTATTACTGGGGTGGGTGGGAAGTTTCACACACGATTGGCCCTGTGCGAGCGGGGTACGTGTATTACTGGTGTGCGCGGGAAGTTTCACACGCGAATTCAGCAGGGTACGTGTATTTCAGGGGTGCGCGGGACGTTCCACACGCGATTGTCCTGGGTACGTGTATTCCAGGGGTGCACGGGAAGTATCACACGCAAATTCAGCAGGGTACGTGTATTTCAGGGGTGCGCGGGAAGTTTCACACGCGATTCCATCAGGGCACGTGTATTTCAGGGGTGCGCGGGAAGTTTCACACGCGATTCCATCAGGGCACGTATATTTCAGGGGTGCGCGTGAAGTTTCACACGCAAATTCAGCAGGGTACGTGTCTTTCAGGGGTGCACGGGAAGTTTCACACGCGATTCCATCAGGGCACGTGTATTTCAGGAGTGCGCGGGAAGTTTCACACGCGAATTCAGCAGGGTACGTGTATTTCAGGGGTGCGCGGGAAGTATCACATGCAAATTCAGCAGGGTACGTGTATTTCAGGGGTGCGCGGGAAGTTTCACACTCGATTCCATCAGGGCACGTGTATTTCAGGGGTGCGCAGGAAGTTTCACACGCGAATTCAGCTGGGTACGTGTCTTTCAGGGGTGCGCGGGAAGATTCACACGCGAATTCAGCAGGGTACGTGTATTTCAGGGGTGCGCGGGGAGTACTACACGTGATTTGGCCGTGTGGGTCCTCCCAGGTGTTCCCTCTACACCCTCCACGGCCGCTGTAGGCAGCCCACACCACAGGGGACTACCCTGCACCCCTGCTCATGTCCCGCAGGCAGCCCATCCACCATGGGCATGCCCCCCAGCCAAGCCACATGTCACCTTGCACTACTGATCAACAACGCATGTCTCCCAGCACCCCCACCCCCCAGTACTGTGGGGCACCTGCCAGCAGGCCCCCACTCATGTCCAACTCATGTCCCCCTGCACCCCCACCCCCCAGCATTCAGGGGCACCCTCCACCAGGCCCACACACATGTCTCCCTGCACCCCCACCCCCCAGCATCCAGGGGCACCCTCCACCAGGCCTCCACTCATGTCCAACTCTTGTCCCCCTGCACCCCCACCCCCCAGCACTGTGGGGCACCCTCCACCATGCCCCCACACATGTCTCCCTGCACCCCCACCCCCCAGCATCCAGGGGCACACTCCACCAGGCCCCCACACATGTCTCCCAGCACCCCCACCCCCCAGCAGTGCAGGTCACCCTCCACCAGGCCCCCACACATGTCTCCCAGCACCCCCACCCCCCAGCATCCAGGGGCACCCTCCACCAGGCCCCCACTCATGTCCCCCTGCACCCCCAGCAGTCAGGGGCACCCTCCACCAGGCCCCCACTCATGTCTCCCAGCACCCCCACCCCCCAGCAGTGCAGGGCACCCTCCACCATGCCCCCACACATGTCTCCCAGCACCTCCACCCCCCAGCATCCAGGGGCACACTCCACCAGGCCCCCACACATGTCTCCCAGCACCCCCACCCCCCAGCAGTGCAGGGCTCCCAGCACCCCCACCCCCCAGCAGTGCAGGGCACCCTCCACCAGGCCCCCACACATGTCTCCCAGCACCCCCACCCCCCAGCATCCAGGGGCACACTCCACCAGGCCCCCACACATGTCTCCCAGCACCCCCACCCCCCCCCAGCAGTGCAGGGCACCCTCCACCAGGCCCCCACACATGTCTCCCAGCACCCCCACCCCCCAGCAGTGCAGGGCACCTGCCAGCAGGCCCCCACTCATGTCCCCCTGCACCACCACCCCCAGCACTGTGGGACACCTGCCAGAAGGCCCCCACTCATGTCCCCCTGCACCCCCCCAGCAGTGCAGGGCACCTGCCAGCAGGCCCCCACTCATGTCCCCCTGCACCACCACCCCCCAGCACTGTGGGACACCTGCCAGCAGGCCCCCACTCATGCCCCCCTGCACCCCCACCCCCCAGCACTGTGGGGCACCCTCCACCAGGCCCCCACTCATGTCCCCCTGCACCCCCACCCCCCAGCACTGTGGGGCACCCTCCACCAGGCCCCCACTCATGTCTCCCAGCACCCCCCAGCAGTGCAGGGCACCTGCCAGCAGGCCCCCATACATGTCCCCCCAACACCTCATGATGATCCATAATCATGGCCCCCATGCCCACTCAATACACTGCCTACGCCACCCCAGTCCGAACACACCACCAGGTATGTCATCCACCCGACAAAGAAATCACCAGCACATGATGCATCCCAAAGGCTAGTCCGCACATCAACACATATCCGTCAAACCCACATAATGACAGCATGTGAATGATAGAACACACATTGTGACATGCATGAAACCAAAGAGAGAATACCACACATTGAAGTACCAAATTATAATGTATTAAAGAGAAAAGCAAGGAAATGAAATGGAACAGAAGAAAATGGAAATAATAAATGAAATCCAGCATGTCCAATAAATGAAAAAGATGCATGAAATCCAAATGAAAGGCAATCCAAAAGCAAGTCTCCAAAGTGTCAGTCTGAGAAAATAAATCCAAGGTTCCAAAACAAGAAAAAAACATTGATCCATGTGAAAAAAAACAACAACATTCCAAATCCATTGTCAAACTATGTACAAGGTGAACATCCAGGGTCCATGTGCCCAATCCTTTAAATGAAACCTATAAAATAAAATACTACCTAATGAAGAACTATATACAAGAAGTTGGGGCATTGTCCAAGCGCCCCAAAACAAAACAAAACCGAAAGGAAACTTAACACTAAAGAACTATTTACAAGGGCAGCGGGCTAGTCCGATAGCTCACTTCTGGATGTTCCGGGCCAGGGCATCATCGAACTCCTGCTCAATGTCCCGGAAGCGGTCCTCCTCCATGGCCCAGAGGGTCCGCAGGGCCGACGACATGTTCTCCTCCAACTCCCTGGGATTGCCTCGAGGCACTCGGCCCGCCTCAGGGCCCTCCACATGGAGTTCTCCGCCCTGACCAACATGAGCCGTGTCTCTTCCGCCCACTGCCGCTCCGCATCTATGGCGTGGCGCAACCGCTGCCACACGGAAGACACTTCCCGTCCTGGGTCCTCCTGCCCTCCGGCCGATGCCTGCCCCTCCGATGTCGAAGGCCCCGAGCCATCATGGCTCCCACCTCGTTGCTGCTGCTGCTGTGCCTGTGCCCTGGCTCCTGCTGCCTGCACATCCTCCACCGGCCGGGGTGCAGTCGTTGATGTGGCCACCCCTGCTGGAAGGCCGACTCCCGACTGTGGCAGGGATGTGTCCTCCACCAGCCTGGCCGCACCGTCAGAGGCAGCTCCACAGGGCACCCAGGTGACAAATGGGTGGAAAGATGGCACGGAGGACGACTGGCGCATAGGGTGTTCAGTTGAGGAGGGGGTCGGAACAAGCTCCAGCAAACGGAGGAATCCGGCCTGGGTGACCTGTCCCAGTAGGCGGATGCGGTCAACGAGCCATTCGAGATGACGTGCAGTCTCCTTATGAAAAGACTGCATGTCACCTCGCATGGCCCGTTGACGCAACGCCACACCAGTCAGGACAGGCTCAACCCGTACCTGGATAGCCACGTCCGCAAGCAGAGGAAGGCCAGTTGTTCATCCCCTGCCTGAAAAGGGGTCTGGACGTAGGCATCCCTGCTGGTGCAAGATGATGCAGTGACAGGATCAGGGACAGGATTGCACACAGGCACCTCCGCCGTGGCCTGTGCTGTCTCCTGTCCCTGGTCCTGCACTGCACCACTAGCACCAGTGGAATCCCCACCTCCAGACCCCGTCTCTGTCGCTTGCACGGCCTCCTCCTCCACCAAACCCCCCACCAACCTGGAAGACTCCATGCCATCTTCCCCCGTTGGGCCCTGTGGGGTCCCAGCTGCCCCTTCTGCTGCCGAGGAGTCCAACTCCGACCTCCGCCTCTTGGACCTCCCCCGGCAGCTGCGGCCTGGGATGCGGCACCAGACTCCTCACTCCCTGACGAGATGACAACCTGGGAGGGGAGCCGGGGCTTGCGTCTCAGGCTGGCGGTGCAATCCCTGCCGCTGTGCTCCACAGCACCTTCCCCGCCCTCTTCATCAGTTGACGCTGCAGACAGGGAGAAAGAAAACACAGGCATCAGGGCACTGTACAATGGACACATAAACACATGACAGTTGTACATGATTGGCATTTGGAAACCTCAGACATGGCATCACAATCGCCAACACACATGTCATTTCAACTCGCACACATGAGCCATACACAGCCATATTGCAACAGCCAGCACCATCCATACACATAGAACAGCATGAGCAGGCAAAGGTGAGCCAGACATCACATGCAACACAGGGAGTGCACTACACATGCACACACACCACCACACTTGCATGCATGTGTACACCTCTGCCAACTGTTGCAGTGTTCAGATTGGCATCCATGTCACATCTGCCAATCATGCTTCCACATCCCGTTGTCACATGCATCCATGTTGCATCACTGTTGCACCCTTGTCAAATACACACACATGCACATGTATACAGTGCTGATACATGCAGCTGAAACCAACATCCATGTGTGACATCCTCGCTTTAAACGTGCCACTATTGGAGGACATAGCTTCGCAGTCAAAGCAGCACAGCTTTGGAACTCCCTACCACATGACATAAGAGAACCCCAGCCCTTTGCGAAATTCAGGCAGAATTTGACCAAGTGGCTGAGAGCTAATGACATCTAACTAATCCGACCTGCTTGACCTGACTGTCCCTACTAGCGATCCACCTGCATGCCCCAGCTCTGATACCACGTTCTGTATTTTACACCATTGTATATTACTGTACTTATTCCACTGTATATCACCTCCACATTGTTAAATATTCCTGTACCCTTATCACCTCTTGTCTGGACCTACCTCCAGCCCTGCTCATTCTTGCTTATTGTATACTGCATTATGACCATGCACATGTACCTGTATATATTTTATTTATTGCAGAATGTACTATGATTATGTAGATATACCTGTAACAAAGTTGAGCATATTCTTGTCTTGTGCGCCCTGATGCTCCTGGGCTTGGCGCGCCCTACAAATAATAAACTAAACTAAACTAAACTTCCTGTATTTCAAAAAAGGTAGCTGGTGCTCCTCTCCAGAAAGAACATGACATGATAACCTGTTCTGAGATGAGAGTTTGCAGCACACGCTTTTTGCTCGCTGTACCTTTCACAGATGGGAAATATCCATTTGCATATCAGTCTTTGTCCCGCCCACATGGGCAGTCCAGCACCGAAATGCTATGGCAATTCCTCTCTGAACAAGAGTACCACCAGCAACCCCATACACGTGTTTCAGCCTTGTTGGGCCTCATCAGTGAGGTGAAGCTGAGCCTCTCTGAGCACAGTGAGAAGGGAGACCACATCTGGTTGCCCCCAGGTAACCTAGGGTGACCAACCCCAAGTTCCTTACAAATATTTCAAAAAAGGTAGCAGGCGCTCCTCTCCAGAAAGAACATGGCATGATAACCTGTTCTGAGATGAGAGTTTGCAGCGCACACTTTTTGCTCACTGTACCTTTCACAGATGGGAAATATCCATTTGAATATCAGTCTTTGTCCCGCCCACATGGGCAGTCCAGCACCAAAATGCTATGGCAATTCCTCTCTGAACAAGAGTACCAACCGCAACCCCATACACGTGTTTCAGCCTTGTTGGGCCTCATCAGTGAGGTGAAGCTGAGCCTCTCTGAGCACAGTGAGCAGGGAGACCACGTCTGGTTGCCCCCAGGTAACCTAGGGTGACCAACCCCAAGGTCCTTACAAATATTTCAAAAAAGGTAGCAGGCGCTCCTCTCCAGAAAGAACATGGCATGATAACCTGTTCTGAGATGAGAGTTTGCAGCACACGCATTTTGCTCACTGTAACTTTCACAGATGGGAAATATCCATTTGCATATCAGTTTTTGTTCCGCCCACATGGGCAGTCCAGCACCAAAATGCTATGGCAATTCCTCTCTGAACAAGAGTACCACCAGCAACCCCATACACGTGTTTCAGCCTTGTTGGGCCTCATCAGTGAGGTGAAGCTGAGCCTCTCTGAGCACAGTGAGCAGGGAGACCACGTCTGGTTGCCCCCAGGTAACCTACGGTGACCAACCCCAAGTTCCTTACAAATATTTCAAAAAAGGTAGCAGGTGCTCCTCTCCAGAAAGAACATGGCATGATAACCTGTTCTGAGATGAGAGTTTGCAGCACACGCGTTTTGCTCCCTGTACCTTTCACAGATGGGAAATATCCATTCGCATATCAGTCTTTGTCCCGCCCACATGGGCAGTCCAGCACCGAAATGCTATGGCAATTCCTCTCTGAACAAGAGTGCCACCAGCAACCCCATACACGTGTTTCAGCCTTGTTGGGCCTCATCAGTGAGGTGAAGCTGAGCCTCTCTGAGCACAGTGAGAAGGGAGACCACATCTGGTTGCCCCCAGGTAACCTAGGGTGACCAACCCCAAGTTCCTTACAAATATTTCAAAAAAGGTAGCAGGCGCTCCTCTCCAGAAAGAACATGGCATGATAACCTGTTCTGAGATGAGAGTTTGCAGCACACGCTTTTTGCTCACTGTAGCTTTCACAGATGGGAAATATATCCATTTGCATATCAGTCTTTGTCCCGCCCACATGGGTAGTCCAGCACCGAAATGCTATGGCAATTGCTCTCTGAACAAGAGTACCACCAGCAACCCCATACACGTGTTTCAGCATTGTTGGGCCTCATCAGTGAGGTGAAGCTGAGCCTCTCTTGCGCCAACCAGAACAAACCCTTTGTTTTGGAGACTGATGCCTCAGCATCTGCTATCGGCGCTGTCCTCCTACAAGAGAATGAGGCAAAAGAGTATCCCATCGCTTACCTATCCATAACCCTCACAGAAAGTCAACGCAATTATTCTGTTATTGAGAGAGAGCTTTTGGCCATGAAGATAGACTGTAGTGAATGGAGACACCTGTTGCAAGGGGGAACACATCCTTTTGTGATACGAACCGACCACAAAAATGTGCAGGTTCTTAAAAATATGGAGTGTATAAATTCCCGTCAGGCTCGCTGGGCACACCTTTTCGCACAGTATGATTTTGATGTCACTTACATCCCCGGAAGTCAAAACACCATAGCTGATGCCCTCTCCAGGAAACGTATCAGTACAAGATCACTTACCATAATACCAGAGAAGATGTTTTCCAGAAACAAGATTATCAATACTATCTCTACATTTTTGGAACAGGTCAAAAGAGCAGTTGTCGACTGGAAGCCTCGCTCCATCAAACAGAAGTACACTCTCCATGATGGGCTGCTATTTTACGACCGACGTTTGTTCTTACCTACTGCTGATCTTCATAAAAGGGTCTTAACCTGGTGCCATAAGGATAAGAGGGCCGGCACAAAAGGGAACCCTGATCTGATATGCAGAGATTTCTACTGGCCTGGAATATCTGCAGAGGTGAAGCAACATGTCAAATCGTGTGAAACTTGTAGCAGAAGCAAATATTGTACTTCCAAACCTTTGGGGCTGTTAGAACCTAGTACTGTTCCGGATCGTCCCTGCAGTCATGTCTCTACTGACTTTATTGTGGATTTACCAAGTTCACAAGGATGCTCTTGCATAATGGTGACCGTTGATACCCTATCTAAGATGGCCCATTTTTCCCCCCTTCATGGGTTATCCACTGCAGAGGAGATGGCGGAAATATTTATTAGGGACATATTTAGGCTCCACGGCCTCCCCGACAAGGTGATTTCCGATCGGGGAAGTCAATATATGTCGAACTTTTGGAAGTCCCTTTGTAAGAACCTGGGAATCGAGCGGGCTTTATCTTCTGGGTATCACCCTCACACTAACAGTCAGACTGAAAGACTAAACAGTATGCTAGAACAATATCTTAGGAGTTACACTAATTTCGAACAAGACAATTGGGTATCATTGCTACCCACAGCAGAGTTTGCTTACAATAACACCAAGCATACTGCAATCAGGGTTTCTCCCTTTTATTGCACCTATGGGTTTCATCCCCGGGCCGTTCACCCTCTCTATTGGATACAATACGCTTTGCCGGCGGTTGAGTTTGGTCTTTCTAAAATACAAGAGGCACACCAGGCTGCCAAATGCTGTCTCTCGGACAGCTTACTCAGTCACAAGTTTTATGCAGACAAGCGACACCAGGAGGTTCCGGAATGGAAGATGGGCTCTAAGGTGTGGCTTTCCATCAAATACTTACCACTTTGGTTGCACCACTCCAAGTTGTCTCAGCGGTATATCGGTCCTTTTACCATTCTGGCTAAGATCAATCCGGTTGCGTTTCATCTCAAGCTGCCCCTTAGCATGTGTCGAGTCCATCTGGTGTTTCACTCCTCGTTTCTAAAGAGCGCAGATCATGCGCGGTCCGCAGGAACTGCTTCCTTACCAATGCCTTTAGTAACTGGTGACAAATACGAGGTGGCACAATTGAGGGATTCTCGGTACAATAAGGGTTGCTTGGAGTATCTAGTCCATTGGAAGGGCTTCCCACACTCTGAAGATTTGTGGGAGCCTCTTTCCCATCTTCGGACTCCGCTCCTCCTGCAGAGTTTTCATCGCCTCCATCCCGGTAAGCCCGGGGGTGTGGCCTGGGGCAGGGCATACTGTCATGCGCGACCTAGGTTCGTGGAGCTTTTGGCCCCACAGGGGAACGCGGGGAGTCCATCACGTTACTTCCTGTGTTGACGGTCTAGTTGTTGCACGCCGCAGTAGAACGGCTTATTAGCCGCGCCTTCCACTTCCGCGTTGCGTTGCAACATTTCTTCCGTGTCTGGACTCTTCGTCCCGGCGCCCTGTTGCTGTATGCTTTTTTCCTCTTACTTGCTCCACTCCTGGTGCTATGCTTTCATTCTACTGATTGCTATTTCCTTGTTTTTCCATGTTTATACTTACGTTTTCTTTTGTCTGTTTGCTGTTCGAGCGCCTGGTTCCCCCATGCTCGTTCTCCATTTCGTCTGCGCCTCTGTGGCCATTTGTCCTGTTCTCCTTGCCTGCATTCTCCCTTGTAGTTCTTTTCCTTCTACTTACGATATCCCTGCTGTTCCTGGGCATTGTTCAGCCTTACCGCTCCCTGTGCGAGGCGTCTTTCTCCATCGGATTCCTTCTCCTGCACGTAGCCCATTTGCACTCCGGAAACCACCTTCAAATCGCTCTGCACTGGGGTTTTTTGTACCACGTTTGGCTTTTTCCCCAGTACTGTCCTTTCCGGGCGGGGTCACGGTGTGGCTTGTAGGTAAGCCTTCACGGTGGTTTCCCCTCGGGAGGGACCAAAGCTTCACAAAAAAAAGAAAGAGAAGGATTATTGGAAAAGAATCAAGGACATACTAGAAGAGAACCCAGGTGAGGAGGAGTTGGGTGACGGAAGGGTATCTGACATGTTCAACTCAAACTTGGGAAGTTCACAAGTCTTAGAACAGTCTGATTCTGATACTGAGTCCTCTGTGTATACTGGGGAGGAAGTTGGGCTCTCCAAGTCTGCAGACTTCCAGCATCGCACTAGCATACCTGGGAGTTTGTCCAAAAAGTTGATAGGAGAGATGATGGTTGGCTGCCCAGACCAGCACATGGTTGTCTCCTTCGCCGTGGAACCTGAGAGGCTGCAGGACCCGTGCATATTTCAAGAAGACGGGAAATGCGTACCTGTGGAAAGGCCGTCAGGAGCCAGCTTGGAAAATGCCCTGCCCGGAGTCAGCAAGGAGTCCAGGCAGACCAGGCTGGGGAAGTGGGCACTTTCGGGGGGACACGGCAGCCGAGCAGCGCTAGCAGACCGCATAAGTATTGACCCAGTTGAACAGCAACTCTGGGTGTGAGGGAGGGCATTGAATACTGTGGAGTATTATTTAGTATCGTCAAGTATTGTCAAAGTATTGTCTAGCATTGTCAAAGTTAGTAGGGACAGGAGCGGAGGTAAATGTCCTTTTTCTATGTTTAGGTCACATTCGAGTTTAAGAGGTAAACAGTTCTGGTGAATAAGATAGACCATTGACTCGAGGGCACGGATGACAGATGCTATGTAAATAGTGGATTTACTGTGGGTTGGGCATTCTAGCCCAGGTCATAGATGACAGTATCCCTGTACGGTTTAGCAAGGGAAGCTGGCCTAGATTGCTGAAGGTGAGTCGACTGGTTAAGTCTCCTGGAGTTATACATATTGCGTGCTCGGTGACGCAGCGGGTACAGTTCGATCACAAGAGAATGTTAGTATACTCTGCCTGGAGGCGGGAAGACAGTTGTGGGGTTTTTCTATATTTTGGGAGTAACGGGCTACAACTGTCATGAACCGCCGATTACGTCCGTTCTGGACACCGTGGTCCCTGACCCATAGAGGACTAAATTCCATGATCCTTCCAACATGGCCGTTGAATGCGAAATGCAGCTTACCGGCCTTTACGCGCTACGTTCAACTTCCTACAAAACAGTCACGCCCCTGCGGCTCTGCGCGTCTCAACACTACTGCTTAGTGTAGTCAGACGTGTGTTGCCGGAGTTCGCTCGGGGCCTCCTTCCGAGTCCCGTTTTTCCCATTTCCTTGATTACACTACCTTTTCCATTCCCTTTCCTTGAACTACCCTCTTCTGTGCTTTTCTTCCTGGAATTCTCCTGTGTTCGGGTCACGGCGTTCTGTGCCTCCAAGTTAGGATACTGTTTCCTTCCTGGTTCCCGGTCCTGGATATTTGAACGCTACTTGGCGTAGGACTTGCAATCCTCACGCTGGAATCTGAAGACCTGCACACGGGCCTGTACACATCCCGGACCGTGCGAAAGAACACATCCAAGAAGGTCGCAAGCAATGAGAAACAGGTGAGAAGGGGAGAGACTTGTGACAGATTGAGACACCTTAAACCCGATACAAATACAAAGATGGAAGCCACGGTTCAAGACCTCATGCGAGGTATACAGGAACTAACCACTGAAGTCCAGAACCTTAAAGCAGAAAACACTGCATTAAAGCAGCTAGTCTTATCTCGTGACTCTGCAGCCAAAGAAAGTGTCTTGTTGGGAGGAGTAGTGGACAAATACGATGGCTCTTCAAAAACCCTCTGTGCCTTCCTTGATTCATGTTTGGTACATTTTACCTTCAAGCCATACTACTTTTCCACCCCAAGAGCAAAGGTGGGATTCATGATATCACATCTCACGGGCAATGCCCCGACCTGGGTAACCCCCCTAGTCAATACGGGCGACGCACTCCTGGATGATTATGATGGGTTTGCGGAAGCCCTAAAGGCCATGTTTGATCGCCCAGAACTTGTTTCCAGTGCTCAAGAAAGACTGTTTGAATTTCAACAAGGGTCCCAGGATATGCTTACGTATGTGACCCGCTTTAAACAATTAGTAAAAGAGGCCGATTGGTCCCAAGAAGCCAGCTTCACCCTCTTTCAAAGAGGCCTAAATGAAGAGATAAAGGACGGGTTAGCCAGGGGAACCCGCCCAAGCTCCTTCCAAGCTCTCATGGACCTCTCCCTACAAATCGATTTCCGGATCCAGGAAAGAAAGGCAGAGAAAAGGAAGTCTAAGCCAACATCCCAAAAGGCTGCTACGGACCACCCATACAAACCAGAGCCCGCTGCATCTCCAACCCCGGACCCAGAACCCATGCAACTAGGAGCCTTCCGAGGACCCATTACCCCACAAGAAAGGATGCGTCGGATTCATACCAGACTGTGCATGTACTGTGCCTCTGATAAACACCTTGTGAGAGAGTGCCTTATTGCTCCACTTCGGCGTTTGGGAAACGCCAGCTCCCGATCCTAAGGATACGTCACACGCATCCACCCACAAGTCGGAGGATGCAGTGCGTAGACGTAACAGCCGATCGAGGTTTTCTATTCGGTAGCCGGAACGCGCGTCATCACGCTGCCGGCTATTTACTCAGTCCCTATTCTATCTCTTTCACTGTTGTCAGATCCTCACTGACACTGTGAGCTACGTTTGATTCATTCTCAAACTATTGGTAAGTATATTTCTGCTTCACTTCCTACTCTGCTAAGAAGCCTTATTCACTGTTTTATATGTTTTATATCTTGCATAACACTCTGGTTTTGATATTTGTGCAATCTTGTGACCTTTAGGCACCTCTTTCCTTTTCTTCTCCCCGGTAGGTATTCGTTACCGCAACATCCATTTTGATACCAACGTTGCTTCATCACAGGGTATCATTTCCTCCACTCTGAAGAATGTTCATGATCATCGGGTTCTATTAATTTAAGATCCGTACGCGATAATTGCAGAAGAGCACATAACATCTTTTAGAGACTCAGGTAATTTCTCTTTCTGTGCTCTCTCTCTTTTTTCACTCTTTATCTCGTTATGACTACATTTCATAGATTCTGTATTTTCCAGATTCACTGAAAGATATACTTCTCCCCTGTTTTTATAATTTCTTTAATGTTATCTTTACTTCAGTGTCTTGCTTCAGTCGCTCCTGCTCATGCTCTGCACCAGGGTCTTGTTTGACGTCTTGACCTCCTGCCTTTGAAGTTTTCCCCCTCATTCATTTAGGGTAAGGTTCCCCTTCTAGGCAGTTTAAA
Organism: Ambystoma mexicanum; assembly: GCF_040938575.1. Classification (NCBI taxonomy): domain Eukaryota; kingdom Metazoa; phylum Chordata; class Amphibia; order Caudata; family Ambystomatidae; genus Ambystoma; species Ambystoma mexicanum. Next base: position 672,600,593 of record NC_090936.1, read on the forward strand.
TTAGTAGTCTTAACTTAAATCACTGATCAGCCTTAAAGAAATTATGTTTTTTTTAATTTAAACTTGTCAACCCAGGATTTCCGTTTGAGAAGCATACAGCATGTGATATTATGTTTTTGTTGTAATACAATTGATTTTTTTTTTGTACAAACTATACATTTCTTTATGTGATGGAGTATTTTGTCTGCTTCCCCGTAGGGAATTTCACTACTTACTTTGCCCCGAGGAAGGCGGTTTTCCAACACCAGTGGCCTCACAGGTGGCCCGCCGAAACGTCCTAACGGTCTCAATGTCGAATGGAACTTAAATTCTGTTCCCAATTGCTTATTGATTTATTCTCTTTGAGACCTTTTTCTTTCTTTTCTCTTCATATACCAAGTGAAAAGTGGACGTTGGCAGACCTGTATATTGCTTACAAGTGCATTTATATTCTGCCTAGACCAATTGGCGGACTTTCATAAAATACACTTAGATTTTGCTTAAACCGTAATTGCACTTAGATTTTGTTCAAATTATAACTGTATGTCTTTGTTGAAAGTAATGAATTTTATGTATTTGTTAAACACACTCTCTCTTTTTTGTGAAATAAATAAGTCAGAAAGAAAATACGTTTTTCTTTGTGTAAAATGATGTTGCTCTATGCTTCTTATGGTGACCTTGGGTTGTTCTAAGTTGGAATAAGTAGGATATCCTGCTGGATACCATTTAAAATCATTTCATAAATTTTCAAATTTAGTCTTTACGGCTTTTGAAACCCTTGTTATGTGAATATTGGTGACCCCATCATTAGCTGTACCACGTCTGGGTCAGTCCCCATTTTGTGTACCTGTTGTTTTTGGCAACCTTGTTGCCGAGGGAGTGGCAAAATTACGAAATTTGGAAAGATTTAATTCAAACTTTTCTTTTTTCATCCTGTTTATATTTTTTATTTTTTGACTACCTCTTGACGCCATCCTTTGACCACGGGTTCAGTGCATGGCCGGTTGACTGTGGCACCTTATAGATTAATACTTTCTTCTCTATTCTCTTTTTTTAGTTATAGCATGGCTGAAAGTCAAACATTTAGTTTTACTGAGGAACAGATCTCAGAGATAATCAGTGGTCCATCCATCTTTGACCCGGCAGGAACGAATCCTAATTTAGCTCATTCTACTGACAGTGATGAATTACTTAAACTGAAAAAGAAAAACTTCAGGACAGAATTACATGGCCATTTCCTGCGTGAATATTTAAAATCTAATACTATCCCTTCAGGCTTAATTGTAAGAAACGAACCCTGTCTCTTTTTGTCGGACAAACAATATACGACTACTTTTAGTCAAATTGCCATTAAATGTAGCCGCGACTTTATGGTCTTAACAATTACCACAGCACAACGTATTGGTTTGGCAACTCAAAAAATCTTAGAACAAGAAGAAGTCAAATTTTTGTCAAGCACAGTTATTCCTGATGCGAAAGACCAATTAGACGCGGTCAACAAACTATTTTCGGAATTTAGAGCCACTACGATTGGCAAAAAAACTAAGAAACTTGCAAAGGATATCCGCGAGTTCAAAATTGAAAAGGTTTTTCCCTACACTACAGAAGCCTACGCTGAAGCAGCCAGTAAACAATCTACATCGAAAAGAGGACCAGGCAACAAAAATAGAGGTGTCTCTTTTTCTAGCTCTAGCAGCAGTGGGTCTGATAACCAGTCATCAAACAATCCACAACAACCCTTTGGCAACTTTCAACCAAATACCCCTTTTTTAGGCAGAGGAGGATTTGGCATACCCCAATGGGGCCCCCCATGGTTTCAACCATACATACCAATGCAGAGATCCTGGGGCAGGCGCCGACGCGCCCGTTGAATCAGGCAGAACCTCAAATTCCCATTTTTAATTTAGCCAACTTGAGCCTCACTTCACCACAAATTTCTGTTCTATCTAGAGGACTGTCTTTTGTCCCAACGAGAGGAATTGATTGGTTTTCTACTGAGATGCAAGTTCGTAGATTTTTGCGAACTATAAGACTGAAATCTTTTTTTCAGAATGTTCAAGAGAGAATACAGGAACAAGACTCCGGACTCCGTTGTCCATCGACATTTACTCCTCAAGACAATCAAATGTCTAAGGAAATTTTAACCTTTGAGAAGAGTGTTCTTAAAGATTTACATAATTTACAGAATAGAAATACTAAACTACATTTAAAACACAATCTGAATGTAGAAGAAAGTAAAGCTCTCGCACAACTGGCATCGAACGAGACGATTGAGATCAAACCTGCAGACAAGGGAGGGGGAATAGTCGTGATGACCAATACCCAATATTTAGAGATGGTCAATAACTTATTGACTGATTCCGCAAGTTATCAAAAACTTAAAAAGGACCCAACAAAAGATATCAAAACAGAGATTGATCAAGTAGTGAAATATGCATACGATCGGAATTGGGTCACGGAGAATGAATATGAATTCTTAACAACTAGTCAAGGGCGTATTCCGACCCTTTACGCGTTACCCAAAGTACATAAAGACTCATTGAACCCACCCGGACGGCCAATAGTCTCCGGCTGTGGTACTATACTTGAACCGCAATGTAAATTTATTGATACATTTCTCAAACCCCTGAGTACAAACACAAGAACCTACCTACGAGATACTATGAATACCATCCAGATCTTTGAACATTTGACATTTGATCCTAGCAAACACATTCTTGTAACAATGGACATAACGTCGCTATATACTAGCATCCCTCAACCACAAGCTCTCGAATGCATGCTGGATCTATTGACAAAGTCCAATACACAACAAAGGGTGCCAATCAACTTCATTATGGAGTTAATGGAATTGGCATTATGTAAAAATTACTTCGAGTTCAATGGCAACTTTTACCTACAAATAAAAGGCACAGCAATGGGTGCTGCTTTTGCACCAAGTCTGGCAATTCTTTTCATGTCTAACTTTGAAAATCAACACATTCTTTGTGAATCTAACCCTTTTCAAAAATCAATTTCCAATTGGAAGCGATACATAGATGACATCATTTTCATCTGGGAAGGACTGGAAAATGAACTCCTCGAGTTCTTTTCGTGGCTGAACCAGATTGACACTAATATTCAATTTACACTTGAATATTCTAAGAATCAAGTTATTTTTCTTGACCTCATCATCAAACATCAAGACGGTGAGCTTAAATGTTGCTTACATAGGAAACCTAGTGCAAGGAACACTCTGCTACACTACACGAGCGACCACCCTCGGCACCTCAAGGACAATCTCCCGTATGGGCAGTATCTACGAATTAGAAGAAACTGCACTGACCTTTACGACTTTAACCAACAAGCAGATGAGTTAGACATCAGATTTCGGGACAGAGGCTATCCCAGATCTCTCATTAAAAGATCTCGGAAACGCGCACTTTTTACAGATCGTGCCCTTCTACTTACCAATAAAACTCCACAATCAGAGGCTGAAAACATGACTTGTGTTCTAACACATGGAATCAAAGAAACATGACTTGTGTTCTAACACATGGAATCAAAGCCTTTGAAATCAAGAAAATTATCCTAAAACATTGGGATATTGTGAGACTGGACCTTCCCGAGGAGCCCCCGCCGCGTTTTGCATTCAAAAGGGCTCCAAATATTCGTGATAAATTGATCCATTCACGTTTTCGTAACACTACTCCCAGAACTGGCCTTTGGGATTTACGTTCAGTCAAGGGTCATTACCCATGTGGCTCCTGTAGTGCTTGCAGTTTCACTAAAAAAATGAGAGATTTCAGAATAAATGAACGAATTTGGACTTTACCTAATCTCACCAATTGCAAAACTAAGAACGTTGTATACTGCATTGAATGTCCTTGCGGACTAAGATACGTTGGACAAACCAGCAGAGCGGTACATGTCAGAATTGCTGAACATCGATCACGCATAAGATGCAAAATTGTCACGGCGCCCTTAGTTAACCATTACCTTACTTTGAAACACTCACCAAACAATATAGTATGGTGGGTCTTGGAAGCAGTTCAAAACTCTACCAACATACAGAAATGTTTGTTAGACAGAGAGGCCCGGTGGATCTTCCGATTGGGTACACATATTAGGGGATTAAATGAGGAATTTATTCCACCATTCTAATATCTACCATAATGCCACAGTATAATTCCTCTCACAGAGTCACATGTTAGTGACGAAACGCGGCTCCGCTTATATACGGCTTTGTATGGCGAGTTCAACGGCCCTCATACACCTCCCTCTTGGGGTGTGTGCTAAGGGGCCGCGCTGTGATTGGATATGTCTTATGCTCCAATCACGGGGAAGGTGTGTCAGTTCACCTCCCGCTCGTTCCTCTCTAGATCATAGAGAAAAAGGATACGTCACACGCATCCACCCACAAGTCGGAGGATGCAGTGCGTAGACGTAACAGCCGATCGAGGTTTTCTATTCGGTAGCCGGAACGCGCGTCATCACGCTGCCGGCTATTTACTCAGTCCCTATTCTATCTCTTTCACTGTTGTCAGATCCTCACTGACACTGTGAGCTACGTTTGATTCATTCTCAAACTATTGGTAAGTATATTTCTGCTTCACTTCCTACTCTGCTAAGAAGCCTTATTCACTGTTTTATATGTTTTATATCTTGCATAACACTCTGGTTTTGATATTTGTGCAATCTTGTGACCTTTAGGCACCTCTTTCCTTTTCTTCTCCCCGGTAGGTATTCGTTACCGCAACATCCATTTTGATACCAACGTTGCTTCATCACAGGGTATCATTTCCTCCACTCTGAAGAATGTTCATGATCATCGGGTTCTATTAATTTAAGATCCGTACGCGATAATTGCAGAAGAGCACATAACATCTTTTAGAGACTCAGGTAATTTCTCTTTCTGTGCTCTCTCTCTTTTTTCACTCTTTATCTCGTTATGACTACATTTCATAGATTCTGTATTTTCCAGATTCACTGAAAGATATACTTCTCCCCTGTTTTTATAATTTCTTTAATGTTATCTTTACTTCAGTGTCTTGCTTCAGTCGCTCCTGCTCATGCTCTGCACCAGGGTCTTGTTTGACGTCTTGACCTCCTGCCTTTGAAGTTTTCCCCCTCATTCATTTAGGGTAAGGTTCCCCTTCTAGGCAGTTTAAATTAGTAGTCTTAACTTAAATCACTGATCAGCCTTAAAGAAATTATGGTTTTTTTAATTTAAACTTGTCAACCCAGGATTTCCGTTTGAGAAGCATACAGCATGTGATATTATGTTTTTGTTGTAATACAATTGATTTTTTTTTTGTACAAACTATACATTTCTTTATGTGATGGAGTATTTTGTCTGCTTCCCCGTAGGGAATTTCACTACTTACTTTGCCCCGAGGAAGGCGGTTTTCCAACACCAGTGGCCTCACAGGTGGCCCGCCGAAACGTCCTAACGGTCTCAATGTCGAATGGAACTTAAATTCTGTTCCCAATTGCTTATTGATTTATTCTCTTTGAGACCTTTTTCTTTCTTTTCTCTTCATATACCAAGTGAAAAGTGGACGTTGGCAGACCTGTATATTGCTTACAAGTGCATTTATATTCTGCCTAGACCAATTGGCGGACTTTCATAAAATGCACTTAGATTTTGCTTAAACCGTAATTGCACTTAGATTTTGTTCAAATTATAACTGTATGTCTTTGTTGAAAGTAATGAATTTTATGTATTTGTTAAACACACTCTCTCTTTTTTGTGAAATAAATAAGTCAGAAAGAAAATACGTTTTTCTTTGTGTAAAATGATGTTGCTCTATGCTTCTTATGGTGACCTTGGGTTGTTCTAAGTTGGAATAAGTAGGATATCCTGCTGGATACCATTTAAAATCATTTCATAAATTTTCAAATTTAGTCTTTACGGCTTTTGAAACCCTTGTTATGTGAATACCCGATCCTAAGTGGGGCACAGTTTCGGGAGAAAGATGTCTGCTCCTCACAAATTCCTTCCTTGAACTCTCCAGGATAGAACAATCTTGTGATTCTACAGGCATTCCTGTCACCTTCTAAGAAAGAATCCTATCGCATCCTGGCTTTAGTGGACTGCAGAGCCATGGGCATATTCATAGATCATGATTGGGTCATTAGTCATAACGTTCCCCACGAAACACGAGAGACAATGCAACCTGTTGAAGCCATTGATGGGAAACCCTTGTCTTCAGGACCCATAACTCACCAAACCAAAGAGATTATTCTTTCAATAAACCACCACCAAGAGAGGATGAGATCTGACATCATAAGATCTGCCTACTATCCCATGGTTATAGGCATGCACTGGCTGCAGAAACACAACCCCTACATCAATTGGGCAGTGTTAGGAAGAATTCTCTGTTTAGGCTGAATTTCCTAACCTAGTGAGTCCCCCAGCAGCTTTGCTGGATTTCTGGAGTTTGTTTTTTTCTCCTGCCAAGAGTGAGACTCTTTTTCTCCCACTATTGGGCATGATTTATGGTGTTCCTTTGAATGTTAATGTGTTTCATGGGCTATGGGGTCTTTTACTCCATAGGGACTCATATGTTTTTTTATGTGTGTTACACAGCACCCTCCGTGCAGTAACACTGGGGTGTCATATGACCCCCCACCATAGACTCCATACCCTGGGACTGACTCCTGTCTCCCAGGGCATGTAAAGTCACCATTGGCTATACTAGTCCCAAATTACTAACAGAACCAGTACAAACCATCCTATTGTGGACATACTGGTAGGGGCAATTCAATTGGCCCTGGGTCTGTTATTCGAGGGGGCACTGTCCCGTCCCGCCTCGTCGAGTTTTGGCTGGTGGCAGTGGATACTACTTTTTATATTCAACCGCGAATATCTTTCTATGGGATTTTCCCATTGTTCGAGGCTAATACTTTTTAACATAGCCTCTAACATACCGCCGGTTTACTTATTTAATATTAATTCACCGGTTGGTATTTTCTGCCAGAACTCGGTTTTAAAAAGGCACTTGTGTTCCCCTCTGTAACTCCAAACCAAAGGTCGAGCCCTTTGTTCCACTTTTTGGCGGGCTTCTCCACAGAAGCCTCCAAAAGTGGTGCCACTCTGTCTGGGTACCACAGGGGGTGCAGGAGGGGGTTTAGGCACCCTGGACTGAGTTACCTTGGTAACTCAAGTCGCACTCTTGTGTGATTGGCCCAAGTGGTGAGCTGGCCGGCTCACCACTTAGCATGTTTGATTGACAGCTAGGCTGAGTGAATGGGGGTATGCTGCATAAAAGCAGGGTTTTTGGGACTGGAACTTCAGAAGTCGCCACAGGACCTGAAAATCCGACGAGGGAGAAGCTGAGCCGACCTGCTACGACGACACTACCGGTATAGCCCTGATGAACCGACTCACCACTTCCCAACGACAGAGGAGATCTCCCTGCTGGAAAGTCTTCTTCCCCTGACTGGTGGGCACAACCAGTTTACCTTCTTTTCTCGCATCCCAGGATGTCTTGGTCGAATTGCCTGTGCCAAGCACCCCGGCAACCGGATAGCCACTTACCACTGGACCGCAAATAAAAGGACTGCTCCTTTTAATTGAGAACTCCGCAGCTGGTTTCTTCCCTGGCAGTGCAACGGACTCCTGCTTTCCTCCCCGACGAGATCCTCTCTTCCTCCGGATGATGCACCGACTTGCTGCCAGGAACAACTGCCCCCGCTGGAGCGTTCTCACCATTTTAAGGTACCGTGTCCGCCAGGCCTCCCTTTCTAAAGATTGCTACAAGGTAACAATAACCCTTTAACCTTCTGGACTGGGCTGGCCGCCTTGACCATCTAACTGGTCCCTTTCTGTTGATCCAACTCCTTTTGAAACTATTGTGAGACTTTTGGGCACTTTGAACCGTGTGACCTTGGACACATTTCGACCGGAGCCTCTTAAAGTGGGTCCGGCCTTGTTAACTTTGACTTTACGGTTTTAACCTGCCTTCTTCTCCTACTGTGTTCTTCCAAAAGTGTTGGGATCTGTTTCTATCTTTGCTCTGCCTTTCTCTCCCTTTTAAACCGATTGATTAGAGTGCCATCTTCGTTAAGCGCTCACCGCTGTCTGAAAATAAGTGTTGCTTTACTTAAGACTTGTCTAACTAATCGTTGAAGGGAGTATATATCTTTTAGTGACCGTGTTTTTGAACTGCTTGATATTAGTGCCAGTGTGTTTAACTAGATGTGTTTTTAAATAAATAATGATATCTCTTTTACACCAAGCTCTGGTCAGTGTTTGCTTGTTCTACTGTGTTCGTTTGACCTATTGTGAATACTCTGTATACTGCCTAACTCTTCTTGAGAGAAGTCTGACTGCTCAGCCACAGCTACCAGGTAAATCTGGGTGGTACAGACTGCTACCAATTGGGTTTACTGCCAACCACCTGTAGTCTTAAATCTTTTGCAGTGGTCCCAGAGGGAACTGCACAGGTTTCTGCCTAACATGCAGAAGGCTCCTTGTTTCTTGGTTGAGAACATTGTATGTCCCATTGTTTGTCACCTACCACCTTACCAAGTTCCTTAGAAGACTCCCAAGAAACCCAGCAATTCCCAGTAACTTTCTCTAACATTATCCAGATCCCCCAGGCTTACCAGGCATACTCAGATTTGTTCGCTACATCTATTGTTCAGTCTCTACCACCCCACAGACCTGAGGATTGTGCCATTGACACTGAGCCTTCAGCAGTGATTCCCTTCGGAAGAATGTTCATTCTATCCGAACCTGAAAAAAGGGCCCTCCGGGAGTATCTGGACACCAACTTGGCAAATGGAACTATTCGACCATCCATGTCCCCAGTGCGAGCTTCCCTCTTCTTCGTTCCTAAGAAGGATTCCAAGGAGCTTAGACCATGTTTGGATTACCGTGGCCTTAACCAATGCACCCACAAGGACCTTAACCCATGCCTCTTATTTCGGACATCCTGGAAGCTGTGAGAGGTGCAGTCATCTTCACAAAACTAGATCTCAGGGGTGCCTTATTCATATAAAAGAAGGTGATGAATGGAAAACAGCCTTCAGAACACCATTTGGCCATTTTGATTATTTGGTCATGCCCTTTGGACTTGCTAATGCCCCCGCAATTTTCCAACGTTTCATGGATCAGGTCTTTTCTGACATGTTGTTTCTCTTCGTCATTGTATACCTAGACGACATACTGATTTACTCCAAGGAACCTCGGGAACATGAAGAGCACGTTAAGGCAGTTTTACAACGTTTACGAGAACATAAGCTCCTGGCCAAACCTGAAAAATGCCTTTTCCATGTATCAACTGTTCACTATCTTGGATTTGTTCTTAGCCCAAAGGGGACTGGAATGGATTCTTCCAAGGTTGATTCCATCCTATCTTGGCCTGTTCCAACCACTGTGAAACAAATTCAATCCTTCCTGGGGCTTGCTAACTTTTACAAGAAATTCATACCTGCATTTTCTGAGATTGTATATCCCATTGTCACACTATTAAAGAAAGACACCCCCTTTCAGTGGTCCTCAGCTCAAGACTCGGCATTTCAACGGTTGAAGTCGGAGTTCAAACAAGCTCCCATCCTGGCTCAACCTCACACAGACCGTCCTTTCCTTGTTGAGACTGAGGCATCCAACTACGCCATCGGAGCAGTTCTGAAACAGGAACTTGATGGCAAGATAGAACACCCCATTGCCTATCTCTCCCGCACCTTGACTCGCAGTGAAACTCATTATTCCGTCCTGGCGAAGGAGTTGCTAGCCATTCGACAAGCCTTTACTGACTGGCGTCATCTCCTTCTGGGAGCCAAACACCCGGTAAAAGTCCATACGGACCATCGGAATCTTCAAGTCCTACAATCCCTGGAGTACAGAAACAGCTGTCAAGCCTGCTGGGCCTTCTTTTTTGCCCAATACCAATTTCAAATCAATCATTTCCTGGAACACATAACATCATAGCCGATGCCTTATCCAGACGTCCTGATTATGAACCCCTTGAGGACCGGAACTTTCCCAAGATGTTTCCCAACACAATATTTGTAGCTCAAGCCGTTACTCTCCTGGAGGATATTCAAGCCCAAACTCAGTCCTCCGAACTCTGGAAGGAGTTTAAAAGAGACAATTGGTGGAATCTCAAGATAAAAGATGGATACCTATTCAAGGATACTCGGCTAGCCATTCCCACTCCAGGGTTGAGACAAAAGATCACAAACCTATGCCATGATACCCTCCATTCAGGACACCGTGGAATCTCCAACACCGTCCTCTTATACAATGACAATTCTGGTGGCCAAGGATGAAGGATGACATAAAAACCTATGTCCAGGCCTGTGCAGTCTGTAATCAGAATAAACATGACAATAGAAAACCAGCAGGTCTCATACACCAACCAGCAATACCAACAAAATCCTGGGAAATCATTGCCACAGATTTTATTGATTTGTTCACACATATGGCTCATTTTACACCTCTATACAAACTACCATCCTCATCTGAACTAGCGGGGATTTTTTTAGAACACATATTCCGGCTTCATGGATTACCTTCCAAAAATCATTTCCGACAGAGGACCCCAGTACATATCCCAGTTTTGGAAACAACTATGTCGGATATTGGGGATACAACGTGCCTTGTCCTCGGCTATTATCCACAGACCAATGGAGCTACTGAACGAGTAAACCAAACCCTGGAACAGTATCTTCGCTGCTTCACCACCAAAGTCCAGGATGATTGGTCACTCTTGATACCTGTGGCCGAATTCACATACAACAATTCAGATAATTCAGCTATCAAGACCAGCCCTTTCTTCTGTAGCCAAGGATTTCACCCTTCAGTCCTACCATCCGTTCTCCCACATCCTACCCCAGTTCCTGCGGTCGATTCATGGATTGAAACTCTGGTCACTGTACACAAAGAAGCAAAGGAACACCTGGAAAAGGCCCGAAGAGATGTTAAACAATATGCAGACTCCAAAAGAAGGCCTGGTCCTTCCTATTCAATAGGCGATAAGGTTTGGCTATCCTCAAAACTCCTTCCTCATCACCTACGACCAAATAAATTGGCTCCCAGGTATTACAGACCTTTTTCTATAAAGGAAATTGTTAATCCAGTGGCCTTTCGGCTCCGACTACCAAAGTCATGTAAAAGGATTCATCCAGTCTTCCATACTTCTCTGTTAAAACCATATGTGCAGCCCTCTCGAACTGCTCCAATATCTACTCCAGTGAGTGTCAATAACCAAATTGAATATGAGGTCTCTAGAATTTGTGACTCCAGGTAGAGACGAGGTCAACTACAGTATTTGGTCGAGTGGAAAGGGTATCCCCACAGTGAGCGCACTTGGGAACCCGTCTCAAACATGAATGCCCCCCGGCTGATGCGAAGATATCATCTTATCCACCCAGGCAAACCCGGAGGTGCCGGGCTTCAGAGGAGGCATGCTGTTGTCACATATCACCCATGGAAGGTATGGAGGAGATGGTCGATATGGAAGAAGGACTGATTTATTCCATGCAACGCACAGTGCATTCTAGTCTTCCAGCATTAGCCGCCTTAAAGACCAGCAGATGAGAAGCACCTGTGCGTTGCAACTTCCTTACTTTGTACCCGCAAGTAAGTTTGCTTACGCTCCATCTTGTGTTCCCTCCCCGTTTTCCGCTTTCCTTGTTTGTCGTTTGCTTTGTAGGTTTTGCTTTCCACTCGAACAGCTCCTTGCCTCCTTCCGTTCTGGACCACTTACCTCTCTGCTTGCACGGCGTCTGTCGCCGTAACCTGTATGCCTCTCTCTCAGCCCTTCCTGCTACTGATGTACTCTCTCTCACGCTGGCCAGTTCCCCAGCTTTCATTGTTCTCTGTGAAAGGTGTCTACCGTCGGACCCGTGTGTTCCTGACACACGGTCCTTTCCTTGTGTTACATTTGCTCCACGTGTTAACCGCACGCCATCTGTACCTCTAGCCGGACAACAAGCAACCGCTTCTACGACAACAACCAGTGCTTTCTGGTACTTGTAGGCAATACTACTCTCGCCTTCACTCTTACTGGATTTCTCTACGGACTGCATCAGCTATCATCCATAGCAAGATCTACCAGGGTTTTTATCCAGTTTTTCCCTGGTTTGGGGTGGGCTCCCTGGAGTCTCCGCTGCCTGGCACATAGCCTCTTTGGCAAAGTGGCCTACACACGAGCCCGTCCTTCTCTCTTCAAACCCAAGAGCAAGATCGGCACCAAGTCCACAAGAACCACCTGGAGAGAAAAGAAGAAGGAAAGTTCTACAGGCAAATCTACTGCATCTCCAACCGATTCATCAGGTGAGGAGTGGGCTAGTGGGGCTAGTTGTATAGACATTGTACTTGACCAACCTGTCAAACCTGAGAGCTGTCATGAACTGCCAATTACATCCGTTCTGGACATCGTGGTCCCTGACCCATAGAGGACTGAATTCCGTGATCCTTCCAACATGGCCGTTGAATATGAAACGCAGCTTACCAGCCTTTACGCGCTACGTTCAACTTCCTACAAAACAGTCACGCCCCCGCAGCTCTGCGCGTCTCAATGCTACCGCTTAGTGTAGTCAGACATGTGTTGCAGGAGTTCGCTCGGGGCCTCCTTCCGAGTCCCGTTTTCCCATTTCCTTGATTACACTCCCTTTTCCATTCCCTGTCCTTGAACTACCCTCTTCTGTGCTTTTTTTCCTGGACTTCTCCTGTGCTCGGGTCACGGAATTCCGTGCCTCCGAGTTAGGATACTATTTCCTTCCTGGTTCCCGGTCCTGGATATTTGAACGCTACTTGGCGTATGACTTGCAATCCTCACGCTGGAATCCGAAGACCTGCACACGGGCCTGTACAAATCCCAGACCGTGCGAAAGAACACATCCAAGAAGGTCGCAAGCAAAGAGAAACAGGTGAGAAGTGGAGAGACTTGTGACAACAACAGTGTGCGTGCGGTATTTGATTCCTCACCACTACCTTGTTTAGTAAATTAGTGATGTCACCCATAGGTTTGCACATAGAACACAGAGAGCATGAGACATTGACGAGTTAGCATTGAAAAATTGGGATCGGCATATAAGGTGAACTAGTGGCGGTGCGCGGAATGAGCATGCGCAAGATTGTGGGTGTGCCTAAGGAGGCAGTGACTGTGAAAGGGGGCGGTGCGCGGAGCATGCCTCATAAATTGTGCAGCCAGAGTGGCCTGAACTAAATACAAAAAGTACTGTTATTACATTGTACCTTTCTCCCTAAACAGCGGATTGTCGAAAGCCTCTACTTAAGGTCAGGTAAAGGCAAGACAAATGTATCAGGGGACATGCAGGAGTGACACATCCCTCCAGCACCTGTGTAAGACACTCCCACCCTACAGGGAAAAAATATGTAAATACTGCATAGAATGCTCCAAAAGTACAGAGGGAAAGTTAACTAAACCATGGCCACCATGCAGGAGTTTCTCCAAGGACGTGCAGCAATCACTACTGACACACATACAGGGCGCCCTTTAAGGGGACGAAGTTAGCAAGCTGCATGGCCATATCCGAGTTGTGGTGTATGTTTCAGGAGGGGGAGGGGGATGCAACGAGGCGTCAGTGGACGCTGAGCCAGCAGGAGGTACTGTGGGCTACGACCCCTCCTTCCGCTCCCTCACACATCCCTCCAAGCGTAGCATCTGATGACACAGATGATGAGCAAGGGATGTACCCAATACGGGAGTTAAGAGCAGCAGAGGAGTATTCAAATCCGACATGTAAGCCACCACCATATACTCGGGAGGAGGGGCAGAGAGGCGCAGGGCAGCCGATCAATGAGAAGGGAACGACCAGCGAGGTGCAGAAGGGTGCAGGAGGGGCCAAGGAGCATAGCCACGAATGAGTGGATAGGAGGACAGATACTCCTGAAGCTGGGAAGGAAGACAGAACGGGAGACAGAGGGGGTGGCTAAGGCAATAGAAGGTCTGAAGGGGAGCAGTGGATTACCAGTCTCGGCTGAAATAATGGAGGAAACAGACAGAAGGGAGAGGGAAAGAGAGGAGAGGGTAGAGAGAGAAGACAGGGAGAGCAAAAGAGAAGAATGGTTGGAGAGAGAGGATAGAGAGGCAAGAGAGAAGAAGAGAAGGAGCAGGTGCAGAGAGAAAGAGAAGAAAAGATAGAGAGGGATCGTAAATAAAGAAAGCATGAGGAGTGGGAGGGACGGGACAAAAGGATAAGAGAAGTAGAAGAGATCGAGAAGCAGAGGGAAGTAGCAGAGCAGGAAAAATGCAAGTTGCTTGAGAGGGAACAGAGGATGTTGCAGGTGGACAGATTGGCAAGGGAACGCTAGCACAAGGAGGAGGACGAGCAAGCAATATGGGCGGTAAAGACACAATGGACAACAGACAGGGGGAATGGCAGACTTGAGGAGGGCAGATGCGCAGAGCCAGATAGGGCAAGCGCACGGGAAAGGAGCACAACGGAGAGGGACAGAACAGGCTTAGGGGACGGGGGGGGAGCAGCAGATATGACTTGAGGAATATCGTCCTTAACATGAAACCTAACACAGACATGACTATGAGGAGACTGAGCTTCATAGATGACTTTTGTAGTAACATGGGCTTGGGCTACGATAATGAAGGCAGGAACAGTGGGGATTAGAGGGGGGAGCCACTTCGGCTCCAGTCCATGGGCACAGGTGCAGACAAACGGGTGACATGGGAACGCGGACACATACAGAAAGAGCGGAAGGGGGCACCATGGATGAGCGGACACGATTGGCGGATGACTTGCGCACCCTAAATGACATAACTACATATGTGGACATGCTTAGAGACCTCCTAGGATGAAGGAAGGGGGAAACAGCCATAGTTTGTCAAGGGGAAGGTTAACAGGCTAACATGATGACAGTGTCCGGATACCCATACCAGAACCAATAGAGGTGTATGCAGGAATCGAAAGTGAGAAGGGGCAGGTTAGGATGACTAGAAGCATGAGGAAGGGTTCACACATATGCCCTTACTAGAAAGGGGAGGGGTGCAGCCTCAGTATATACCATGGAAATACGCTGACAAGGAGAACGTGAGGTGTAGGATGCCATGGTTAAGGGCGGGTGCTGGGAAATGGATTCACGAAATGGAGAGAATGACAGCGGAAATAGGTTAGCAGTGGGAGACGTAAAGGGGCTACGAGTGGCGATCCTCGGGGATGCTGCTGATGACATCTGGAAGAGGGTGGGGTTCCCTGGGTTGACAACACAAAACATGGCGCACAATGGTTCGCCGTTTGCAAACTGCAGAGCTGCCGTATGACGAGCACTAAGGGCTCAGTACCCAGACACATCAGACATTGGGTCAATCATGTCCCGTAAAATGAGGGCGGACGAAAACTACTTGCAGTGTATTCAGGAGATTCAAGAGCTTTGGCACCTTGAAACTCGAGAACCGTGGGATAAAACAGTAGTGATATTCTATCACATACTATGCCGGGAGCTACCAGAGCCCATTCAGACACAGAAGCTCAAGTAAAAGGTGGAGGAGAGAAAGATATACGAAGTGAAACTAGTACAGAATAAATGATCTAAGTAGGCAATGGAAGGGGCTAACCAGCCCAACCATACAGGGGAAGCAGCAGCAGCCACAGCAGTTCACACCGCCCATGGGGGAGGGTTCATGGGGCGGGGGAACACACAGCAAAGGTTTCAAGTAAGAGGGGTGCAACCGAGAGGATGTGGGTTTGGACAGCAGATGCATCACAACCAAGGGGGCTTTCCAGGAGGGTTTTGTGGATATAGGAAGCAGGTGTAGCAGGGCACAGGTGATTTTTCAGGGGGTTTTCAAGGGCCATGGAGGGAGCCACCACAGTGCTGGACGTGTGGGCAGATATATCACATCTTGAGAGTGTGTAGGAGCAGGGGGTGCAGCAGAATTGGGGAACACAGGTACAGCAGCCATAGCAAGCAGATCAGGGCGACTACTACACACAAGACCAGCAGCAACAAAGGCAAATACAGGGCACACAACAGCTGATGCCACAAGTACAGGTACACGCACTGCAGATGCAACCACAGATACCACAGATGCAAGCCCCCGTACCACAGTATTTATAAGCACCAAAGGCTCACGGGAACACATAGCAATTGGCACAGATACAGAGCAATGACGCAGCAGCACATGTGGACTCCATGGCAACGGTTCCCATTAGACAACTGAGAGGAGTTACCATGGGGGGAACAACCCCTTTACAGGGAATAGGATGTCCTTATACTCTCAATAGGACAGCCCACAGACGAACCTGTGGCGGAATGGGGAATTACCACCCCATTCCGAGGTTGGCGGGGTGGTAATTCCCCATGCCGCCATGGCCCTTCCCCATTCCCATTTTTGCCCCATAGGGCTCAATGGGAATGGGGAAGGCGCTAATTACGGCACCGTAAATTACGGTGCCGTAATTAGCTCCTAGGACCCTTTGCGGGTTGGTTTTTTAACGCCTGCTAAAAGCAGGCGTTAAAGTGCAACCCACAAAGGGACCTCGTAATCAGGCGTTAAGGGTTTAACTGCGCCGACACCTTTTACGGCGCAGTTAAACCGTTAACGCCTGGGTTGTAATGAGGCCCACTGTCATGACGCAAGGACAGTGGCAGCTGTGGAGGACATGGAAGGTACGCTGATGGCCGCCGCGGGAACAACAGCGGCGGTCTAGTCTTCCTTGTTGTTGCTGTGCGTCATTGCGCCGGCCCTACTTGGACTCCTCCCTGGCGGCGTACCGACGCGTTGCAATCCTTGTTCACTTCGGGTCCTAACGCTGACACCGCCGTTCCAGTCGTTTAGTGCTCACATCGTTTTTCCTGCTTCACCTCTTCCATTCTCCCTGTTCTCCCTCTCTCTCCTTTTTCCCCGTTCCAGCCTGTGTGCTTTCCCTGCTTCATGTTGGCTTCCCCCCCGCCTTGTTTGCTTACCTTCTTGCTTCCTGGCGTTCACCTCAGTGCCTGCACTTCCTGGCAGCCCCCTTCTCCACGGAGCCATTACTTATGTTACATTCCTCGTCAGTTTTTCGTGAATCTTCAGCTCCTGTTCATCGATCAGCTGGCTCAACCTTTCATCCGGCAACTGATTATCCTTTGACGGTCCTTACCATTACGAAGCAGCTATCACCACCGCACTCAAGCTGCACCAAGGTTTTTTAGCCTGGCTTTTCCCTGGTAATTGGGTTTGCTCCCTGGGGGTCCCTCTGCCAAGCAGTTGATCTATTGGCAAGGTGGCCTCCAGACAAGCTCGCCCTAAGAGCTGCACAAAAAAGCTAGAAACCGCTTGGAGGGAACGAAGAGCCATATCTTCGGAGGACTCATCAGAGGACTCTCATACAGGTGAGGAGGAGGAGGAGGAGGAGGAGGGTTTTCCGTGCATTGAGTTAGGGGTCCCTTCTGGTAGTCCGGGGGGATCATCCTTGAATCATGAGACATACATTGAGAGTAGTGAGAGGAGCCATACCTCGACCAGTAGGGACATTCCAGCATTTATATGTTGACTATGTTGACATGATCCAAGTGTGTCAAGTATACCGCTGCATGATAGTGCCTTTGTGCCCATTCTCCAGGTGGATTGACGCATGTCCCTGTTCACATCCTGAGGCTCTCTGAGCGGCTACATTTTTGATTAGAGAGGTATTCCCAAGATAGGGCATGTATGAGGTCCTGCAGTCTTACAATGGCCCTCACTTTGCCAATGAAATGTTTAAGCACATCACCACATTGCTTGGCATTCAACACAAATTCACCTGTGCTTACCACCCACAAGCAAATGGAGTGTGTGAAAGCCTGAACGACCTGCCGACAAAAACACAGGAGAGCATGAAGAAAGGTTGACTGCACTGCTTACCTCTTGCTTTGTTTGCATTGCACAATAAGTCTGGGTTCGACCAACATTTAACGCACCATGAGGTGGCGACAGGAGGGCGCATGCAACTCCCACAAGAGCACTGTGAGAGTAGTGCAGATGTGTTAGGACAAGAGATGTATGAATACATTAGTTCCTTGATTGCTACTGCCTCTTTTATCTCTCACCAGATACAACAACACCGGGGGGGCAAGAAGACAGCAGAGAGCGCAACTATGACACTGCACCAAGGGACTCAGAACTCAAATGACAAGTGAATGTGGGGGACTTAGTATTGTTGTGGAATTTCATCCTCCGGTGGAAAGCACCAAGGTTTACTGGTCCTCACACCGTGTAGAAGGTGGCAGACCGTGCTGTCCGGCTTGAAGGGAAGACAGTCTGGAACCAACTCTCCAACATCAAGCCCTACAAAGCAGTGGCCTCACCTGGCAACGAGTTCAACAGGGCCAACGATAATGAGCAAGAAGACCAACAAGCCGATTCTGAACTTACACTGCCGAGTGGAGGACACCCAATGGTTACTCCTTCATGGGCAGCAGAGTTAGGGACTGGACTCTTAACAGGCTTAGAGTGAGGATACACTTGTCTTTTTAGTCTCTACATATCTTCGATGAGAAAGCCAATGTTATTGTTGATGATTTTTTATGTTACTCACTGACTACCACCCTGACACTTTCTCGAACCAATTTGTTCACTGTGAAAAGACCCAGTAGGTTCAGATCACGCAGAGTGTATTACCTTGCCTTTGTAGAATATTTGGCCCAAACAGCCACAACTCGAACCAGGCGATCCTCCTAATCTAGCCACACTAAGAGATCCATCAGTAAGGGCAGTGTGGGAGGAAGTGTTTGTTTTTTCCATTAACAATTATTTAGTATGCAGAGCTTAAAGAGTTACTTACAATACTAAAACAATAAAGTATTTCTTTGTGCATTTCAGGCAGCAAACTATATCTTCAGGCTGCACTAGGATCAACAGCACAGGTAAAGATGAGTCAAATAATAAAGAATGGGATTATAATGTTGTGTCTCTTTGTTCCAAGTGGAGTTGATGCATTAACTATTTTGAGAATTTCATTTGTTGAAAGTGCTACCGCTGTATCCTCTACTGATATTCCCCCAACCCAAGAAGGTGTAACGACCACTTCAAGTGGACAGGAGAGCACTGCAAGCATTGTAAGGAGAGGTAGGCTCAATGTTGACATGAAAGGGGTAAACATGTATCTCACTGACACTGCTCGAGTGTCTAACATGTGGTACAAGCACATGACCAAGTAGGTAAGAAAAGCACTGCGGAGAGCTGTTATGTCTACTCATTAATTCCCATGCCATGAGTTCTTCCAGAATGTTCATAGCAACTGAAATACCAGTGACAGCTGTAGTATGGTTCCAAGGAAACACATCAACATTGAGGTGGATGTCTCGAGCAACATTCTCATATGAAGATAATTACATAAGGACATTAAACAAGATGAACAATTATTGGCAGCTGGACAAAGCAATATAATACATCAATGGTGTGCCTGAGAAGGGGGAGACAAAGGGTCCGTTATTAGCTCCGCGGTCCCCTCGCGGGCCCCGGAAAGAACGTCTGGTTTTACCAAACGTCTGGTCCGGGTCCCGGTAGGGGACCTCGTAATCAGGCATCCCGTAATGAACGGTGCCGGTCCTGTACTGGCACCCTTCATTATGGGAGTGCAAGCCTTGTAATGAGGCCCAAAGACAATAACACTGAAGGAATTGCCATGCCCATGGACTAGAGTGAAGGAAACAGGAGGAGAGCCTGGATGCTGGGAAAGGCTGCAGATTTATGGCCAAGTATACACAGAAGATGGATGGAAGGATGGAGTGGTGGGGAGCAAAGCGCTCACCTTAGCACAGTCCTCAGTGAACAAGGTACAGGAAGTTACAGGAAGAAAATGACAAGTGCCTAAAGGAGTGGTATGTGAGTGCAAAGTTACTGACATGGGTGGAGAATGAAGCTGGACCATTGCCAATGATACCCCTGAAGACACCAGCACTGTGTTACCAGAATAATGGATTGTGTTACCAGAATAATGGATAAGTGGAAGTTGGCAAAACTGGAGGATGCCGGAGCATAGAGAAGCATGCAGCAAAGAAGACAGGCTCAGCAGTACTGATGGACCACTACTGGGCGTGCAGATCAAAAGCTCATGAGAAGCTGCCAGCCAACTGGGGAGGAGTTTGTTCGCTGGTACACATCAATATGCTGTTATTGGTCGTGCCCCAAAAAGATGTGAAGCTTGATAAATTCCCAAACATGGACACCAACAAGAGGAAGAAGAGGTCGGTGGATGAGAAGTAAATAAGCAAGAGCGAGAAGCCTGCTAAATTGAGTAAAGAGAGAAGGTAATTACTCCTCAGGAGCATCAGATACAGCACTAGATGAAGTTACGGCAGAACACAGATTGTTCAGCAGGACGCAAATGGTCTTTGCCGCAATGATACCATCTGTACAGGCATAGACAAATGTGAAGTGGCTGCAGATAACTTGTTGGGAGCTGATGGTGACAATCAACTCCACAGTAAATGGGTTCAACGCAGTTAAAGAAGAGCTCCGAGCAGTGTGGTTGGTGGCGCTCCAGAATAGATACGTTCTGGATCTACTCACACCAATGGAAGGAGGAGTTTGTGCAGAAATTGTGAGTTCCTGCTGCACGTTCATACCTGCCAATGACAAAGACAGCAGTACCCTGTCAGATGCAGTATTTCAGTTATCACAGATGCATGCCAAAATGGAAGAAGAAGTGAAGGGGACAGGAAAGGACCAGAGCTGGATGGTGTACATATGGTCATGGATACCGTCATGGCTGTCAGGTGGACTAAAGGTTATAATGGGTGCACCGATACTAGCAGGGGTGTCAATGTGTGGAGTGAAGTTGTGCCTCGCAAAGTGCCAGAAGACAGCAGAGGAAACTATCTGTATGAAGGTCCTGATGGATGTGAACATAGGAGGAGCGAAGGACCAGATTGTGGCCAAAAGACACAAGCTGAGAGAGAGAATAGCGACATGTGAATTATTCCCACTTGGAGCGATGAAGTTGGACAACCCATTTGATGCAAAGTATTAAGAAGGGAAATGGTGTGGTGCAACCCTAAAGGAGTGTGCAGTTATAATGAATGGACTTTCGGTGATCATGTAAATTACTATGGACATCTAGGAGAAATAATGAAGATATGGCAACCAAGAGCAAAAGGATGGATGTATAAGGATGTGGTCGACAGGTTGACCAGAGGGGGGACTGTAGAGGGAGTTGGGATCATGGGGGCGCCCCCCAACCCTATCAAGTTCATGACAAGACAGAAGGCCAGGAAAGCCTATTTCGGACGAATCCCAAATGCACCAATGATTGACAAATACACAAAGAGGTACCCTCTCAGTCAGCCATACAGACCAAGTGTGGCACAAATCTATCCATGTGTGGGGGAAGAACCAGAGACGGCTGTCAGAGACACTTATATGGATAGCCTGGACTAAGCACCAAGAAGACATGTTAATGACATCATTAGAGACACCAAGACATAGCAGCGTTAGACATGAAGCACACATGCAGTCCGCACTGCACCACACAAACACACACCCAAATACATGAAGAAGATGAGTGCACAGTTCTATAGTTAGAGGACAGATACATAAACATACTGTCATTGCTTTTATTATTTTTTCATTAGACAAATGCAGTAACGCAGAAACCACAAGGCACAAAAGATGCAGAGCAAGCTTTCTGATGCTTAAAGCCAATAGTTGCGTGGACATACAGGAGTATATACAGGACCTGATCAAACCACATATATCTACCCCATAGGGAATGTAGCATAACATGGACAATGTAGAAACCACATTATAAGGATTAGGAAAATTGCAGCATAACTCAAATCCCTGCACAGGAGATGAACAGAGTTGAATGAGGCCGGACTGAGAGAAAGATACGCGAGACAAGGCCGACAGCCAAGGTCAAGCGATATGAAGACATTCCAATCCCCAGACGACAAAGGGACCAGCTGCAAGTAAACAGAATAAATACTCATAATTAGGAGCTGCAGAGCTCGATTTTGTGGTCTCTAAACATGTGGTACAGCCGAATGAAACCATGGACAGTCTTCTACGGTGGGAAAGAGAAGCCAGTCCCAGCAGCCAGACGCAGATTGCAACAAGTCTCTGAACTGGCCCGAAAATCCTTAAGAGATGATGGGCCTCATTACGAGTCTGGCGGCAACCAGCCTTTTTTTCCGGCTCGGTTACCGCCAGACTCGTGTTACCATTCCGCCTCCATGACTCCCGGAATTACCAGGGCATTACGACCCTGGTGTCCCGGGAATTCCGGAGGCGGAATTCGGTAAATCCTCATTCCCATTGAGTCCTTTAGGACTCAATGGGAATGGGGAAGTGGAAACACCGGCACCATCTTGTGATGGTGCTGGTGTTTCCACGTCCGCCTGCAGGCGGGCGGTGTTAAACCCGCCAGGTCAGACCTGGCGGGAACGCCACCTCCCGCCTGCAGGACTCGACATCGGGCGGTCCAGAAATAACAGTGGCGGCGGGTTTACCGCCACTGTTATTTCCGGACCGTCCGACCCGTAATGAGGCCCATTGTCATGGATATCAGGCAGGTAGTTGGGGCAAGCTGGGTGGAGGCTTGGCAGGCCTGGCGTAGGCACACAAAGAACCCATAGCAAATCCCTCCTTTAAGTCCTCCCTAGTGTTTATAGTAACTTCCTGGTTACCACTTCCTGTTGCCAAACAGGAAGTGCATGATGCTTCATGAGCACTCTAGTGTTTGGGTGTGGCTGGCTATATAAGCCATACCCAAGATTCTTCCAGTGCTTTGTGTTGCTTACTGTGAGCTGTATCACCAACACACTTGCCGTGCTCTGGATCAGCCAGCATCTGCTTACCTGCTCCGGATCATCCTGTTTCTGATTACCTGCTCCGGATCATCCTGCTTCTGCTCACCTGCTCCGGATCATCCTACTTCTGCTTACCCGCTCTGGATCATTCAGCTTCAGCTGACCTGGTTCTTACTCCATGCCGCAGCTATCTCCAGTCAAGAGGGGACTTCTACACTGGCACCTGTAAGAACAAAGAAGAACAGCGTTAACACGCGCACATCAGTAACACTGCATATACTCACCGAATCTTCCCGCGATGCTGGAATCCAGGGTAGTTGCACGAGTGCACAAACCCCTGTAAGAAAGAAGAGACATTATTCATTGCGCTCGCTCCAATAACGCGGACACTTATTTCACTGCGCTCTCTCTCTCTATGCGGTGCATACTTACCAAAAGCCTGCATGCAAACTTACCTAACCACCAAGTCTCCAGTAGCGCTGAACCCGGACTCGAGGCGCTAATACCAAATATTTTCTCCTGCAAGGGAAAGGGAGAGACATTACCAGGCGCACTCGAATTGAAGGAGCTGTGCAAACCTACCAGCAGCTATCTTCTACACGCAGCACTACTCACCCACAAAAATACCGCCAAACAAAGACAATACAGACAATTTTGGACACTCAACATTCTCTGCATGAACGTTCACTTGTGGGAAGGACTTTCTAGCCAGTGAAGAAACTGGCGCCTTGAACTCTCTGCCTCGCTGTGAAGGCATAAAACAGCGTTTGGCGTCTGAACTCAGCCTACAGACATTGGCACTAATCACATGAGTGAATTGCGTCCCTGCAAATGCAGGATGGAGTGCACACCCTACTAAAGATCAAGGTAAGCCCATAGGGGACATCACAGCACACAGTAAAGAGAAGGGAAGGGCCCAGGGGAATTGGGTGAATTCAGGTCTGAGTGTACACCTTGTATTTGACAGGTATTCCTCCGGGTGAAACAGGGGAAGTGAAGACTCGGCGTCAAGAGAGCCTCGTCCATCGCTCCTGCAGAGACACAGGTGAGTGTGACAGAACACAAAGCCATCCTCAATACCTCTGCCCAAGCGATGGAAACCTCTGAGGTAGACCAGCTTTCCCTACTGTTAGGTGAACTACATGCCGAGGAGCATGCAGCCCGCTCTGAGACAAATGCCTTAAGGCGCGAACTGGTAGTCAACAGGGACAAAACAGACAATTTGGCAAGACAGCTCTTACAGACCCAAGCTGGTCTAGCACCGCTACCAGGTGAGTTCCTCAGGGGCAGCCTACCGTGGCACCTGTAGCCATACCCGTTCAGGTATTGCTTCCAGGCAACATCCCTTTAGCACCCATGGAGCGCTTCTCTGGGGATCCCAAGAAATTTAGAGCATAGACCAGTGTATGTCCGACCAAAGGAAGCGTCCCATCGACAGGCTTCAGAAACACACTCAGAGCCCATGCAATTGGGTGTTCTCAGGGGACCACTCACCAAGGCAGAGAGAGAACGGAGGTGTCAGGAAAAACTTTGCTTATATTGCGCCCAATCTGGTCACTTCCTCCGGAACTGCACGGTTAACCCCCCACGGAAGACAATGGGGGTACTAGATAACACAGGGGAAGACACAGGTGTGGTAGAGGAAAACTCCAACGCCCGGTAGATGTAGAGGTTGGTCTGTCGAGCCAGGTACGGAACACTCAGATCTCACATTTCAGTTTTCCTGTGGTTTTGGTAGACCCTTCACAGCCCACCCGAATGCATGCCCTCAAGGCTTTCATAGACAGTGGGGCTATTGGGAACTACCTAGACATAAACACTGCAAAGACCTTGGGATTGCCATTCCACCGTAAGGACACCGTAGAAAGCGTGACAGCTGTGGATGGCACACAACTCCTTTCAGGACCAGTAACACAGTGTACTTCCACCATCACCTTAATCTGCCAAGATGCCCACAGGGAAAGTATTAGATTCGACCTTATCGCTGCACCCCAATTCCGGCTGATTCTTGGGATACCGTGGCTAGAGACACACAATCCAAAGATAGATTGGCGAGCTCGAACCTTACTCTTTTCCACGGAATGCGCCTCTTGTTACGACAACAAAGGGATCCAAAGAAGCCAATTGTTAGTTTCACAGGAAAAGATAGCAGGTTTAGGCTTGGTGGGCACTTTTGCCAGAGGAATACCAGGAGTTCCAGGATGTGTTCACGAAGGACCAAGCTAATACACTACCACCACATCGAGTTTACGACTACCATATCGACCTGCAACCACGGGCACAAGTACCGTGCAGCCTCATTTATGCATTAACCGAGGAAGAAAATGCTCATCTATGGACCTACTTGGATCAATACCTGGCCAATGGCTTCATTAGACCATCTAAGTCACCAGCGGCCTCCCCACTCTTCTTCGTGCCGAAGAAAGAGGGGGACTTAAGAATGTGTATTGATTACTGGGCCCTAAATCAAGTCGCCATAAACAATACGTACCTGTTACCTCTGATACAAGTATTCATAGACCAGGTGAGACAAGCGAAGATTTTCTCCAAGCTAGACTTACGCGGCGCATATCACCTGGTACGCATGAAGAAAGGGGACGAGTGGAAGACTGCATTCCGTACCCGCTATGGCTTGTATGAATACAAGGTCATGCCCTTTGGGCTTTGCAATGCCCCAGCTGCGTTCCAGCATTTTATGAAGGATGTGTTACGGGAACGCCTCGATGTCTGCGTAGTCGTCTACATAGATGACATTCTGATCTACTTCACCTCTCCCCAAGAACACGTAACCCACGTGCGAGCTGTACTCCGCAAACTGCGTGAAAACCAACTGTATGCAAAGTAGAAAAATGCTCCTTCCACGTCACCGAGGTGGAGTTTCTGGGATATGTACTGACACTGCAGGGGATCAAGATGGACAATAGAAACGTGGAGGGAATCTTCACTTGGTCCTCACCCACGTCTGTAAAGGGAGTACAGAGTTTCCTAGGGTTTGCAAACATTTATCGACGCTTCATACCAGGATTCTCACATATTGTACATCCAATAATGTCCTTGCTGTGCAAACACCGAAAGTTCGAATGGACACCAGCGGCTGAAGAAGCTTTCCAAGCTCTCAAGGAAAAATTCACCTCAGCCCCAATACTGCAACACCCACAGCCCAATTTACCGTACATCGTGGAGATGGACGCTTCAAGCATTGCCATGGCGGCTGTATTGTCTCAACAGAATCCTGAAACCGGATGCCTTCATCCCATTGCCTTTTGGTCAAGGAAATTTTCCCCAGCAGAATTAAACTATGCAATTTCTGAGAAAGAACTCCTAGCAATCAAAAGCGCACCGTGTGAATGGCGACATTACTTACTAGGAGCAAAACACAAAATCACAATAATAACAGATCATCGGAACTTGCAATACTTACGCTCAGCAAAAGCTCAGTCTGCTAGGCAGCTCCGTTGGGCCCTATCCTTAATGGAATACGACTTTGTACCACCTGCATTGGCACAGGAGAGGAAGTCTACAATGCCCTAACCCGGGGGAGATCATACCCAGTCATAACATTCTCAGCCTCTGCATCAGCCCATCTCCATTAAATACACTGCAGGAAGCAATAAAATATGTCTTAAGAAGACCTACTGGCTTGGGACATCAAGGGAGATCAGTTCACCATTCAAGACAAACTACCATACTACCAAAAACGCCTCTACGTTCCAACTAAGGATCTGCAACAAGCAATCATATCAGACTACCTTGACTCGCTGTTAGAAGCCCATCTGGATATAGCCAAAACCATGAAGAAAGTAAGCAAATCTTATTGGTGGCCAACTTGGCGATGGGATATTGCCACCTACATAGGCACCTGTGAGGTGTGTGCACAATACAAAACATCCAGGCAAAAACCAGCCGGCCTCCTTCAGCCAATCAACATTCCGCCAGCGCCCTGGCACACAGTATCAATGGACTTCATCACTGACCTACCTCCTAACTCAGGTTATAATACCATCCTCGTAGTAGTGGACCTCTTCTCTAAAATTGCCCATTTCATAGCTCTAAAAGGTATTCCCTCAGCTCAGACCCTGGCGCAGGTTTTTCTAGGCCGAATTATCAAGTTACATGGATTCCCTACCGTAATCGTTTCTGACAGAGGCAGCCAATTTGTATCTGGTTTTTGGAAAAAAATGTTATGCCCTGGCAAGAGTAGAAGCCCCTCTGTCTTCTAGTCACCACCCTCAAACGGACAGCCAAACCGAGCACACAAACCAAACCATGGAACAGTATTTGCGCTGTCTATTACACCAAACAAGCCAAAGCTGGACCGAAATTCTATGGATGGCAGAGTACGCCTACAACAACTCAACACATTCATCAACCCAAGCAACACCCTTCTTTACTATATATGGTCGAAACCCCAGAACGTCGGTCAACAATCCGCCAGAAAACATTGAAATGCCCGCAGTAAAGAATCTACATGCCAGCATCATGAAAGCAGCCAGAGAAGCCAGCAGGAACTTACAGCAAGCCAAAGAAACACAGAAAAGAAACGCTGATCGCCATCGACGAAAAGCCCCAGATTATCAAGTGGGAGACTCGGTCTGGCTGGCAACTAGACACATTGCTTTAAAGGGTCCCAAAAAAATTCAACTTACATACATCGGGCCGTATACAATTGAAAAAATAATTAATCCAGCTGCCATGAGACTGGCATTACCTCAACATATGCATATACATCCCGTATTTCACGTGTCACTATTAAAACCAGCAATCCCAGGAACCCGAACTTCCACACCTCCCACACCCATACAAGTGGGTGAAGAAGCACCAGAATATGAGGTCAAGAAAATATTATATTCCAAACAAGTTCGAAAGACCCTGTATTATTTGATTGACTGGAAGGGTACGGACCCCAGGAAAGATCATGGGAACCCAGCACACATGTGCATGCCCCCCGATTGGTGCGGAAATTCCATTGAGACCATCCTGAGAAACCAAAGCCCTCATACACACCATTGGGAGGGGTATTGAGGGGGAAGACTGTCATGGGTATCAGGCAGGTAGTTGGAGCAAGCTGGGTGGAGGCTTGGCAGGCTTGGCATAGGCACACAAAGAACCCATAGCAAATCCCTCCTTTAAGTCCTCCCTAGTGTTTGTAGTAACTTCCTGGTTACCACTTCCTGTTGCCAAAAAGTAAGTGAATGATTCTTCATGAGCTCTCTAGTATTTGGGTGTGGCTGGCTATATAAGCCACACCCAGAATTCTTCCAGTGCTTCGTGTTGCTTACTGTGAGCTGTATCAGCAACACACTTGCCGTGCTCTGGATCAGCCAGCATCTGCTTACCTGCTCCGGATCATCCTGTTTCTGCTTACCTGCTCCAGATCATCCTGCTTCTGCTTACCTGCTCCGGATCATCCTACTTCTGCTTACCCGCTCTGGATCATTCAGCTTCAGCTTACCTGGTTCTTACTCCACGCTGCAGCTATCTCCAGTAAAGAGGGGACTTCTACACCGGCACCTGTAAGAACAAAGAAGAACAGCGTTAACATGTGCACATCAGTAACGCTGCGCATACTCACAGAATCTTCCCGCGACGCTGGAATCCAGGTTAGTTGCACGAGCGCACAAACCCCTGTAAGAAAGAGACATTATTCATTGCGCTCGCTCCAATAACATGGACACTTATTTCACTGTGCTCTCTCTCTCTACATGGTGTATACTTACCAAAAGCCTCTGTGCAAACTTACCTAACCACCAAGTCTCCAGTAGCGCTGAACCCGGACTCGAGGTGCTTATACCAAATAATTTCTCCTGCAAGGGAAAGGGAGAGACATTACCAGGCGCACTCGAATTGAAGGAGCTGTGCAAACCTACCAGCAGCTATCATCTACACGCAATACTACTCACCCACAAAAATACCGGCAAACAAAGACAATATGGACAATTTTGGACACTCAACATTCTCCGTGCAATGTTCACTTGTGGGAAGGACTATCTAGCCAGTGAAGAAACTGATGCCTTGAACTCTCGGCCTCGCTCTGAAGGCATAAAACAGCGTTTGGCGTCTGAACTCAGCCTACAGACATTGGCACCAATCACATGAGTGAATCGCGCGCCTGCAAATGCACCCCCTACTAAAGATCAAGGTAAGCCCATAGGAGGACATCACAGCACACAGTAAATAGAAGGGAAGGGCCCAGGGGAATCGGGTGAATTCCGGTCTGAGTGTTCACCTTGTATTTGACAGGTATTCCTCCGGATGAAACAGGGGAAGTGAAGACTCGGGGTCAAGGGAGGCTCGTCCATCGCTCCTGTAGGGACACAGGTGAGTGTGACAGAAATTATGTTTGGATCTATTTTCTTATCCCTCCTTGAATCTTCAGTTTTGTACATAGACCTTAACAATTTGGTGGTATTTGCATGGGCCTGGCAGTCTCGATTGTGCTATTTAGGGTAGGTTTAGTTATTTGTAAAACTGCACGTTTTAGAGAGGGAGATAAACTATTAATTAACTGTTCAAAGTTGAGAGCTACCACGACTTCAACTAAGGTCTTCTTACCCAGCTATTGAAACAAAGTATTTTGAATTCGGGCTCCTTGTTCTAAAAGTGTTTCAGTGGGTCCCAGTTTAATCTCCCAGAATTTCTGCTGATAAAAACTATCGGTTTGGCCCACTTTGTGTAATACCCTCTTTTGTTTTCATCCAAAGAAGTGATCCCTAATGGGTTGAGAGTTTAGTAGGAGGCTTGTGACTCTCCCTTCAATAAAGGTGCAAGATAGCACGTTTTAATTTCCTCTCCTAAGTGGAACTGTTGGGCCAGTCTTTCGAAGCTTAAAAAAATGATCCTGAGCTCTTCCTCTATTGGTAAGGCTCTAAAATATAATGTGGAAGAAGTTGCCTTTGTTGACTGGCCCTTAATTTCTCAAGACATTCATGATACCTAAGGTCTGCCTCTATTTGATGGTTCATAAGGCGGTCTAACAATGTGTCTAGGGGATTCATCTTGAGGTTATGAGGCCATTGGACGGGTGAATCCGAGATTCTCTTGTCTCTTCCGAAACTCAATTCTTCAAGTCTCAGATGTTATTTCTTCCCAGTCCTCAGAACTCCCTTCTTCCTCTTGGCTGAGTTCAGCCGTGTCTGAGGAATCACTAGATGTTCCTGGGCAACAACACGGGTGCTCCAATCTTCCCCCATTTAATAATTCCTCCTCAGATTTCTCTAAGCAATCCGGCCAGTGGGGAGATGGGTTGATTCACTTTTCTAGGGGGTACCCAGGCTCTCCCTGGGTAGATTTGTCTGTCCCTTCCCCACTTTATGAGTCCTCTGGTAAGGAAGATGCTAAAGATCTTTTTATAGTATATAAATGGGGTGGTCTTTTCAGACTAGGTTTTATTCACAGTAATCCAATAGGTGGCCATTATTTGCCTGCTTGTGCCATGCAGCTCTAGTGGTCCCTCCACTATTTATCAGGGGGTTTAGAATCCCACCCTAACACCAAATATAAGGGTGCAGAAGAAGGGCTCTTACACAGAGGTGGCATGTTTGTGTCTAAAGACTTGTATTAGGTAGTAAAGCAAGACACAACGTATCTTTCCTTATTCCTAAGAGAGGCTTCCCTGTCTCAACTAAAGTTATAAGGTGATCGTCAGGATGTCTCTTAAAGTAAAAGTGTCTACCGTGCTGTGTCAAGAAAACCCTACTTCTGGCCCTTACACTGTAATCTAAAGAATAAAGCAGTAGTGTTCTGATCCCTGGAGAATGTCTCTCTTCTCCTGGGTTATGGTCCAAGTCTCCCTACCATGTTTCCTTGGTGGGTCAGGGGAATGTCTCCCTTCTCCAGGCAGTCAGTCTCAAACGACCTGGGGGAATGGCTCCCTTCCCCAGGTCACAAAGTTCCAGAACAATATTAACATTGTAGGCCAGACAAATGCCTCCCTTCTCCTGGTGTTCATTCTCCACCAGCCTGGGGACCTGGGGGAATAACTCCCTTCCCCAGGCCCGAAAGTTTCAAAACAATATTTTCTTTCTAGGCCAGGAGAATGCCTCCCTTCTCCTGGCGTTCAGTCTCAAACAGCCTGGGGAAAGACTCCCTTCCCTAGGTCACAAAGTTCCAAAAATCTTGAGAAGATGGCCATTGTTCACAAAACCAGTGCCATATATCATACACAAACAAATGAGGTTGTCGAGAGATATAACAGAATAATCAAGAAGGCCATTAGATGGGCATGTTCTAATGGGAGAGATTGGTGGAAAAAGGTGGTGAAGAGAACAGTTTTGCTTATAGGTTTACACCGCACAGCACATCTGGAGTTTCTCCTTTTGAACACAGCAGAGGGAGGAAACCTATCACTAAGCTATTTCCAGGTTGGATGGGTGATGAGAAAAGTATGGGAGTGGTGTTGGATGGTGTGAAGAATAACATCAGATAGAGGCAGGTGACAAATAGAGGGTTGCAAGGTAATGGGAGTTTCAGGAGATTTAGGCCCTCATTCAGAGTTTGGAGGTAGCCATGGCTCTATTTGCACCATGGCTGCCTCCAAACCTGGGTCCTGTCCGGTCTGGGTGAATGAGGACTTACCGGGACATTCCGACCTGTGCAGACCCGGTAAGTCCCCATTCACGCAACCATTCCCCATTCCCATTTGAGCCCCCATAGGGCTCAATGGGAATGGGGAAGGCGCCAATTACGGGCCTGCTAATAGCAGGCCGGTAGTGAGCACCCTGGTCCCATAGCAGGACCTGTAAAGAACATGTGGTCTGACCACACGTCCTTTGCAGTTCCCGCTAAGGGACCTCGGAATAGGGTGGTAAGGGATTACCGGCACCGGTCTCCTTATCGGTGCCCGGTATCCCTTACCGCCCAACTCAGAATGAGGGCCTTAGTTTCCAACAAGTGGGACGTTGGTTCAGAATCAAATAACCTGCTGTGTTGAGAGGAGATGGCTGTCAGTAGTTTACTACATCAGTTGAAGTGATAGAAGTTTTTAAACATTCAGTGAGAACTAAGGAGCGAAGAGTATGGAACTTGGAGAGAGTGATGGTGGAGAGATTGAGACATAATGAAGTGATGAGTGGAAGAAAGGTTGGAAAGGAGAGTGAAGAAAACAGTTGTGGTGTATTGCCCGTGACAGATATTTCCCTGGCTACATCAAGATGTGGTTGAGGCTACCAAAGACCGAGATATCTAAATGATTACATTTATTTATTTATTTTGGATTTGTAAAGCGCACTGCAGCCCTCTAAGCAACAAGGCGCTATAAGTATACTTAAGGAGGCTTGCTTGTGGGTTACAATAAGCGGCCCAATGTGTGAAGCTTAACAAGTACAATCTAAGTACTGTTGGCTGTGGACTTGGACTGGACTGGACTGGACTGCCCTGTCCTTTGGATCTTTTTTTCACAGCGCCGCCTTTGTTTCGCGCTGCATCGTGCTGCTGCCTCCGGTTGCCGTGTGTGTACGGCTTGGAGTCCCTGAAAGCCAGGAGGTCGTCTCTCTGTGTAACACACAGTTTGCCTGGCCCTCGATTGAGGAAAGGAGGTTTCCCTTTCAGAGGAGGCCCCGCCCCCTCGTGCCGTGTGACGCCCAGGAAGCCTCTTTAAAACTCAGCCTCCTCGCGCACCCACGCCGCGCACCTGCCAAGTACAATCTAAGTACTGTTGGCTGTGGACTTGGACTGGACTGCCCTGTCCTTTGGATCTTTTTTTCACAGCGCCGCCTTTGTTTCGCGCTGCATCGTGCTGCTGCCTCCGGTTGCCGTGTGTACGGCTTGGAGTCCCTGAAAGCCAGGAGGACGTCTCTCTGTGTAACACACAGTTTGCCTGGCCCTCGATTGAGGAAAGGAGGTGACTGTTTTCTAGTACTTGACTTGTCCCTGCCCACTGACCAGTCTTCTCTCACTTGATTTGTCCCTTGGGCAGGGAACCTTTCGCGTCACACTATTGTTCGCTGCCTTACTGTTCTAACTGTGTTTTTTTCCTAGCGTCGCCCGGGAGGAGTGGCTTAACGTTCTCCCCTTTGTGTTCCTCCCCCCTAGGTTTCCCTTTCAGAGGAGGCCCCGCCCCCTCGTGCCGTGTGACGCCCAGGAAGCCTCTTTAAAACTCAGCCTCCTCGCGCACCCGCACCGCGCACCTGCCAAGTACAATCTAAGTACTGTTGGCTGTGGACTTGGACTGGACTGCCCTGTCCTTTGGATCTTTTTTTCACAGCGCCGCCTTTGTTTCGCGCTGCATCGTGCTGCTGCCTCTGGTTGCCGTGTGTACGGCTTGGAGTCCCTGAAAGCCAGGAGGACGTCTCTCTGTGTAACACACAGTTTGCCTGGCCCTCGATTGAGGAAAGGAGGTGACTGTTTTCTAGTACTTGACTTGTCCCTGCCCACTGACCTGTCTTCTCTCACTTGATTTGTCCCTTGGGCAGGGAACCTTTCTCGTCACACTATTGTTCGCTGCCTTACTGTTCTAACTGTGTTTTTTTCCTAGCGTCGCCCTGGAGGAGTGGCTTAACGTTCTCCCCTTTGTGTTCCTCCCCCCTAGGTTTCCCTTTCAGAGGAGGCCCCGCCCCCTCGTGCCGTGTGACGCACAGGAAGCCTCTTTAAAACTCAGCCTCCTCGCGCACCCGCGCCGCGCACCTGCCAAGTACAATCTAAGTACTGTTGGCTGTTCGCGGTTCACGGGGAGCGCGGTGGGCGGAGGCGGCTTTCAGGCTTCCTGTAGTGTCCTGCATGGCCTAGTGTGGCGAGTGCGCTGTTATTCTTTTTCCACAATCACAGTGCAATCCATTTGACACCTTTTGCTGCAAACTCCGATACTGTGGTCTACCATTTTGAGAATCGGGGGGAGTTAGTTCTTGGGGAGGTTCCCTGTGTGGGGCGCCTTCTTCTTTGTGTCCAAGACGAGTCATATGTGTAACTACTCTGACATAATTCTAATATGTTACTTTTATGTGTTTAGAGGCTATGTTTACCCTTTGGTAAATCTCTTAGTGAATTCACAGAGGACATTTCTTGAAGTGTGGGCTTGTGTTATTACAGTACCTGGCACTTTGTTGTTTGGCACTACCCTTCCCCTTGGTCAAAAAGGGGTGGGTTTTACTGTTTGGTTTTGGGGTGTGTACAGCTGTTGAGTATGAGCCCGATTTTAAGAAGTGGCTGTAAAATCGGCTCCTCTCCGCTAGAACCCGCTAAAGAGTCTGTTATTAACACCCAACTTACTCCTCTTCCTCCGTTTCTGGCAGCATCTGCACCTTCATCACCTATGTCTAGCCTCTTAATAGAGAGGGGGGTTGGGCTAGGCCAGTTGGGGTGTAATGAGACTGTCATATCGGCTGTACCAGCATTGGTCATCCCTTTCTCTTCTCATGGACCGCCCTTATCCTTAGCTGCGTCAACATTCTCAGTCCAAGAAGCCAACGACTACGTCGGAGATGAGGGTGTCGTGACTAGCCACGGCCTTGAATTAGATTGTTCTTCCATACAAGGCCTTCGTGGCCTTCCTTGTCTCGCTGACACGTCTATTTTGGCACCTACCATTGTCAGCGAATTAAGCAAAAGAGTGCGGCTCTCTTTGGGACCTTCGTCTCCTGCGTCGTCTGCGTTTCCCTTTCGTGAACAAGTTCACTTCCACCTCCCCTCAGAAACCAACAGTGAAAAAAATGGCGGACACAGGATTCTCCCGTTGACCGCCCATAATAGGGTTTTGGAAGGGGGATCTGCCTTTCTTTATGACAACATTCAGACTGGCGATGAGATGTCGGTAGGACCTTTCTCTGTAGGAGGTGCGGTCCCCTTTTCCTTAGTGAATGAAGAGGCAGACCCTGCAGCTCTAAAGGGAGAGGTTAGATCGGCCTCTACCCCAGAGGACTTCTGCTCACATTCTCAGCTCAATGAACCCTTCAACTTTCCAGTAATTTCACGTATTCTCAACTTGCTGGACAAGGGGCATGAGCTGACACATTGCTCCATTAGGGAGATGCAGTCTTCATTATCTCTTATGAAAGACAAGATGGCCAGATTGGAAGGCTTTATTCTAGCTGAAGAACATTCCAGATCCTTCTATCTGGCCCATTTTGAAAAAACGCTGGAGAATATTCCAGCCAGAGCACCTCAGATCCCTACTCCTATTTCAACTTTCAATCAAGGTTCCCAGACTGACCCGGAAATGTGTTCCATAGTTTCCCCACAGATTACTTGCTCTCAGGTCATGAAAGGGGTAAACCCGGTTATGTTGGAGCATGCAAACCCGGAGGTCACAGACTTGGTGGAGGTTCTCAAACTCCAGCATGAACGTCTACTACAGGTAGAGCAGCTTCTTTATAAGCTAGCTGTAACCCAACATCAATTGGACCCAATAGACTCCACAAGAGAGGGATCCGATGGTACTCAAGGTTCTGCTGCTCCTCCGGACAGTCCCTCCGCCCTGACTGACATCATCGAGGTCCCGCCTAGTCCTGTCTCGACGGTGGCAGATTTATGTTCGGACTTGGAGGAAGGACCTGTGGTGCATGAAGGAAGACACTTTGTCTCGCGTAAAGCAAGGAAGTCCTTCCTTGGAGCTCAAAAACGCCTAAATCTTACTAAGGCTAGCCAAAAGAAAGCTATCTTCAAAACACCATCTCCGGTTTCTGCCCACTTGATCTCTGAATCCAAAGTAAATGTGGGCATTGGGAATTGCCACGACGACCTTGGTTTAGCCTTATGTGATCTTGACGAGGAAAGCAGGAAACATCTACAAATTGCAGCTTTGAAAAATGGCAATACTCAGATCGCCCCCCGTGGCCCTCAAGGAACTCCCACGGTCAAGCTGCAATCTCAACTCCATTCCTTCTTTCCCAACATCCAAACTAGAAAGGCGAGCACCACGATTCCAGCTGAGGCGACAGCGACACTTGCTGTGAGCCCAAGCAGTGCTCCCGCACAGTTGGAAGGGTCTTTGGTTGGTAAGGATGTAGTTGCTAGTCCTTTAGCACCTCCTGTTGCTGTAAGTGAAGATCGCGCTTGTCCTCCCTTGCTTCCAGAAGCGCCTGTGAGTTTGGCCTCTCCGGCACGGCCTCCTAATGTGGAGGTTACGCACCTCCCGCATACAGCGGTTGGAAAATCCTTTCCTGTCGCCTTGTCCCTTATGCACACACCAAAGGACATGAAACTAATCCTTGGTTGGACTAGTAATTTAGAGACAAATGGCCCGGCTCGTATAAATAGGTCATTTTTGATGAATTCGTTTTTTCAAATTCCAGCTCTTAGGAATCTTTCATCTAAGGACCTCGACTGGGTCAAATTGGCAACCCATAACAACCATAGAGCCCTCTGCAGAGTCCAATCGCAGATTATAACTAAAATGCTGTTGGAGTTTGCTGAGGACTTTCACTCCATTGGTCTTACACCATGCCTATTTCCGGATATGGACAGTGCATGGGCTTTTCTTGACTGGGTACCTCCCACTTTGCCAGTATGTCCAGTGGGGCTAGGTATAGACTCGTCCGACTCTCAGGTTACTCAATTATCACTCCAATTAGCATCACTAACCCAAGTACTGAGTGGGCTAGCTTGGCTGGAACCCCTGATAAAAACAGCTGCAGCCATTAAGGGGCCCACTCCAGGTTCATAACTGGCCAGTCTGACTGTTTCGTCCTGGAACTGTTGTGGCTTGGGCAACCTGGTTGAATGGCATAAGCGGGTTGTCCCTGATAAGAAACCCGACATCCTTTTCCTTCAGGAAACGATGTGCTTAAATGAGATTGCTCTCGACGGGTATTCCAGTTTCTCTGTTCCAGCTAGCCGCATACTTGCAGGCCGTCCTTCCGGGGGGTATTGCTATTCTTATTAAAAATGGTCTAAAAACAGTGGCTTCTGTTCTGGATACTTCGACATCATGCATCTTAGTGGAGCTGTCGTTTGAACACGCTAAGGTCTTGCCCTTGCTTTTAATGTCGTTGTACTGGAATACAAAGTCAGTCTCCCTCACTTCTCTCTTGGAGGATCTTGACAGGATTTTGGGACATGCTTCAGTCTTGTGCCCCAACCATGAAATTGTGATCGGAGGTGACTTAAACTCACACCTCCAGTTTTCTAATATACTATGCTCTTCTACTTCTTCCTCCTCTTATGCTCGACAAGCTTCTCATAGAGGGTACCAGTTGTCAAGCTTCTTTGAAAAATGGGGCATTTACCCGATTCATTTGGCATCTCACTCTTTACACATTTCATGGTCGCGGGGCAATGCCTCATCCCTCATTGATTATCTCCTTGCATCCAAAGCGTGTTCTGGGTTGCTTGAACCAGTCTCAATTTTGGATCTGGGCCTGAGCGACCACCATATGCTGTGCTCTGAACTCCATATGGGGTGTGATGTCTATATATTTTCACCTCCTGTCTGTTTGGCGGCTCCCGACAGAAATTCCATCTCTGTCAACTGGAATCCTGCCGTGTGTAGGAAATTGGTGTTCCTGGTGAATAGAGATCTCATATTATGCCAAGATGACCTCATATCGCTGGCGAATATTGACAAAATTAACGAAAGAAACATCAATATGATTCAGATACATTTAATATCATTAGTGAAGGACACTTTGGGTAAAGATATCTTTTTAGATGCCCATCCAAATTTGAATCAGATAGCAATCTTAAAAAAGCAAAAAAATCGACCAGAATACATCCTACCGGGTCCGTATTAATGCAGAAGGGCTATTGACTGACAACATACCTACGTACATAGGTGTTAAACAGGGCTGCAACTTGGCTGCAGTCCTATTCAATCTTTACCTTGCCGATATCGACAAGATTTGGCAGGGTTCTAACTCTTTCCCGGCTATACTGGGTTCTATGCGGCGCCATTGGCTAGCATTTGCCGATGACATTATAATATTCGATAGAGTGCCGTTTGGACTCCAAAATAAATTAAATCTGTTTGCCGAATATTGTAAGCTGAATAACATGACCATTAATTCAGCTAAATCACACATATTGGTCTTTACTGCAAAAAAAAACTTCCGAGATTCAACCTTACAATAAATGCTCAGCCGATTTTGAGAAAAGAAGAGATTAAGTATTTGGGCTATCACTTATCGAATGGGACGTCTGCTAGCAAGTGGCGTACAGTGTTGAACGCAAAGTTTAACCCACTCCTGGCCCAAATGAGAATTATCTTTACCAAATATTGTCGTTACTCCCTACTGCCTCTCATACAATACTATACTATGAAAATAGAGCCCATCCTCCTATATGCAGTCGACATGTGCCTTCTGAACTTGGGGCCCCTCTTAAATCTCCTACAAGGCAAACTCTGGAAGAAGATTTTGGGGCTTCCCGGATATCTACCCAACGCTATAATCATACATGAATTGGGCTTATATCCATTAGAAGACAAATTCCTTTGGCGGACCGTAACTGCATTTTCTAAAATGATTTCTCCACCCCCAAACTCACTCTACGAGGACTTTCAGGAAATGCTTGCTGGAAAGTGTCCAACTTTGATCTCCAAGGTGAAAAAGATGACACATGCGATTTTAATTTCATTGAATATGACGCAGGATGATTTGATAAATACCCCTGCTAAAGTCAAAAGGCGTTTTTTCAAAAATTCCTGGGCTCATAATTCTGATCGGATTGGAAGCTACTCCTCCTTTACTGAATACGCCACTTTCAGGCATGCAGTTGCACCTCGGTTGTATATATGTTTCCCAGACAAAGTAGCAAGAAGGTCCTACATGCGCTTTCGCCTGGACCTTATCCACACGGGTGCTCGTATTAGGAATTGGGATTGTTATAGGGCTTTGGCAAAATGGGAGGGATGTAGATTTTGCCTAAATACATCTGAGCCTGAAACTCTGGAACATCTCTTTATGCATTGCAACTTCTTTCTCAAACATAGGCAATGTTGCCTGGTTGCATATCTTACTTCTTTCTCTCTGTATGAATGTCATCTAGTATGGCTGAGATGTATGCAGGGAAATTCAAATTCCATCATACTAGCAACTGTTAGACTTGTTACATTAATTGAGGAGAAATTGCTGTCACTCAATAGGACCTTTTGGAGTGGGTAAACTTTGGGTGTCTGAGATTTTGTTTTTTCTATGATTGATGGTATTAGCCAACTGTTTGTGGGAGTATTTAAGCTGGTGGAGGGCAGCGATGCCATACCATCATTGTTATCTTATGTTAGGCAGGCTATCTGTTTGTCGTAGACTCCCACTTGTGTCTTTTGATTTTTGACGATATATCAGAAATATGCTCAAGTGTATTATTATCTTTTAGGTATTCAAGTATTGATCAACTTTGGCTTTTTATGACTTTTATATGTTTTACATGTGTTATGTACTATTTGTCAAGGTGTAAATTAATTTTTGCTACCAAAACAAATAAATAAATAAAAAAAATTAAAAAAAAGAAGCTTAACAACATGCAGTTATTTATACAGTAGAGTTACTGAGTACAATGTTCTACAATACAGAGTATGTGGTATAGCAGTAGTATGGACATTGTACATGAAGAGTAATCACATTAGACAAAGAGCCTAGTTTTTAGGGCCTTGCGGAAGGCGGCATGGGACTCGATAGATCTGATCTGGTCTGGGAGTTTGTTCCAAAGAGTGGCGGCCATGGTTGGGAAGCTAGAACCTCCACACGCACTCTGCGTGAGTGAGGTACTGTGATGCGGTTGGCATATGCAGTTCTTGCGGGTCTGGCGGCTGTTTGTCTGGAGATCCTTTGCGTAAGGTATCTGGGGGCGAGGCTGTGAATACATTTGTGGGTAAGGGCTAGTGTTTTGAAGACGACCCTTTCCTTAATAGGTAGCCAATGTGCCTGTCTTCTGATCGTGGAGATGTGTTCCCTACGTGAAAGGCCAGTGGCAGCCCTTAGGGCATTGTTCTGTGCTATCTGAAGTTTGGCCAGATTCTTTTGAGATGTGCCAATGAAGAGGGCATTGCAGTAATCCAGTCTAGAGCCGATGAGGGCTCTAGCTATGGTGATACAGTTCTGTTGGGATAGGAATGGTCTGACAGCGTTAATCAGTTTGGTGTGGTACGCTGCAGAGGATGCAATGGCGTTGACCTGCCTGTCCATGGTGAGGTTTGGTTCAAGGTACACACCTAGTGTTTTGATCGTTTGTGATACTGTGATAGGGATGTTCTCAATTGTGAAGGTGTGGTATTCTTTGGCATGTTTATTGAGAGTGAAGGGGGATCCTATAAGCAGGAGTTCTGTTTTGTCTCTGTTTAAACATAGCCAATTGTCTGCCATCCAAGATTGTATGGTGGAGTAGATGAGGTTGAGGGTGTTGGAGTCAGCTATATAGTCTCCTGTGAGAGGTATGAGCACCTGGGTGTCATCTGCATAATTAGTATATGAGATGCCCAGCGAGTCTAAGATTTTGAATAAGGGTCTGGTGAAAAGGTTATACAACGTAGGGGCTATGCACGAGCCCTGTGGGACCCCACATTTGATAGGGCTTGGGGTGGCATTGGCCGATTCAGAAAAGACCTTCATTACTCTCTCTTGAAGGAATGAGTTGATCCAGTCGCAAGCCTTAGGAGAGAAGTTAGCCGTGGAGGTGAGATGGTGACATAAGGTTTTGTGCTCAACGAGGTCGAAGGCAGCAGAGAGGTCTAGTAGCAGGAGGAGGGCAGGTTTGCCTGCATCCCTGAGCTCATCTATTTCGTTTTTCAAATCTAGTAGTGCCGTTTCTGTGCCATGGCGAGGACGAAAGCCCGATTGGCGAAGTCCAAGAAGGTGATTGTCCTCAATAAATGTTTGAACTTGCAGGTAGGCTGCTTTGTCCAGGATTTTCAATAAAAATGGAACCGTGGTGATGGGTCTATAGTTCCCTGGAGTCATGGGATCGAGAGAAGGTTTCTTTAGTAGGGGCCTCACCCAAGCTTCTTTAAGGGAAGTAGGTACATGGGCTGTTTGGAATGATGAATTAATGAAAGCAGTAACAAATGGCGCAAGTGCTGGGGCACATTCTTTGATGATGTGAGACGGGCATGCGTCCCCCTTGCAATTGGAGGGCTTAATGGATTTTATGAGGGCCGTGACCTCTGTTTCATTCATGGCAGTGAATTCGAATTTTGGTGTCCGGTTGTCTGCATTGCGTGTGCAGGGTGCTTTGTGGGAGGCTATGAGGCCGGCGAGGGCTTCTTGATTCAATAGTGAACATCCAAACAAGAGCTTATGTGAATGAAGGGGGATGTGTAGTATCGAGCTTACATCATGCCTGCAGAATGCCGTGACATGATGTGGAATGATGGGGGAGATGACTGGGATGAGAACAGAGAGAGAGGACCATTGGAGGGAGCAATGACGGAGCAAGGCTCATATGTCTTCTGTGCATCATATTTATATCTGTTAAGTTATTTCATATTAAATAGTTATCCCCAGCACATCAGAGTGTCTGTGTGCTTATGTGCACCAGCGTGACATTACATATGTCTCTCTTGGTTTGGGTCCTCGACCTGTCCCTGCCTGTTAGCGGGGTTATCCCTGTAATTGGAATGAGGTTTGTGGCACTCACAACTCTGGTACATCTCACCTGCACAGTGTTGGCAGATAGATTGTGGGGCAATTGGTCGTGCCTGCACGTGGTTACCTCCCACGTCCCCTCCGGGTCTCCTGTGCTTCTGCTTACGTTGATTGGGATCCTAGCATGTCAGCAGGACTGCAGAGGGACGGTGCTGGCCCCCTGGCATCTGGCTCTCACCACCTCTGTGGGATGGTCCTTCCACCGATAGCCTTGGCTTGCTTGCCCTTCGGTTGTTTCCGTGTGTGGAACCACTCCTGCGTGCACACAGAAGACTCTGCTCAGCTGCCAACCGGTATCTTCCTGTCTCTCTCACCCTGGGTCTCGCAGACCCACTTGGAGCTCCCGCCTCCTGCTTGCTTAACGGCTGCAGCCTATCATGGCTGGATTCAACACGCAATACAATACCTTCTCTATTTATATACGTTGTTGCCATTTGTAACACTCCGAATCCTTTGTTGGTTTCCCGTAGGTAATCCTTGGATACTCACAGGGCCTCCCCGTCTCAGTACCGACATGGTTAGTACTCCAGTTGTTCTTCTTCGTCTCAGTACTTTTCAGGATCTTAAGATAGTCTACTTTACAAGAGTACATGGGTCTACTGTCTAAAAAGAGATTAGCAGAAAGGAGGAGTTTAGAATATGAGGGGGTGTGATGTGCTTAATATTGCTGTACCCTAGATGGTCGTCTTTCTCCCTAAGGGGGAGTCCCTCCCCAGGAGACCCTTCCTCATTATACCCCCACCTCAGGGGGAATATTGGGGTAGCGGCTTCACTTCCCTGGCCTCATTGGAAAGGGCTCCCCCTCGGGGATGAGTGATGACATGTAGTGAATCATCACAATAGCATGAAAGAGTGAAAGCAGAAAGAGATGATG
Organism: Ambystoma mexicanum; assembly: GCF_040938575.1. Taxonomy (NCBI): domain Eukaryota; kingdom Metazoa; phylum Chordata; class Amphibia; order Caudata; family Ambystomatidae; genus Ambystoma; species Ambystoma mexicanum. The sequence continues at coordinate 672,642,633 of NC_090936.1, forward strand.
TTGGTATATTAGCATGTTTTGGTGGTGTCAAGTTCAGAGAAGAAAGAGTAGAAGGATGGCCAGAAGAGGCAAGAGGAAAGGACAAGTGTTTTGGGGCCGACAGTATAAATAGAGGTACATGGTTGCCCTCATATGCTGATGGCAGGATAGATCAAAGGTTAAGGATGTGATCCAGAGGAGGTGAAAGTACAGATGGGATAGTAATGCGCAAATGGAGACGCCAGCTTTAGATTAAAGTCCAAGAAGGTCATTCCAGGTGATTTGGCAAGTGGAGGAGAGTAGGACTGAAGGACGGACATGACTTGGTTCAGATAGGTAACTAGTCCTATGTGTCAGATTCTGGATAAGATGATAGAATTAAGGGTTGGAACAACGTAGTGGGGGTTGGCTAGACAGAGAAGGGTTCTAGTGAGGGGGTGAAGCCTTGAGGGAAGAGGAGAAGAATACAATAAGGTTCAATGAGTTGCCATGAATGTGGGCTGACTGCTTTTGAAGATTGAGCAGAGAGTCATCAGAGAAGGAGGAACTGAGATGAAGACAGTGGGTCTTCCTCAAGTCCAGAAGGGTGAAGTCTCACAAAAATGTAGCTGTGACCTTAGAGGGTTCAGTTTCAAATAAGAGGTCATGGTCATGACAGGGGTGGTAGGTAAAAAATGGAAAGAGAGGAGTTGGGAAAAAGATCTGGACACCAATGTCTTCAAAAGAATATTGGACACAGTCGGAAGTGAGAGGATGACTGGATGGACTGTCTTTACTGATCAAGCAACCCACCCCATCCACTATCATGGATAAGCCAATGTCCTGGAGAAGGTGGTGAAATCAGTGTGTAGGGCAGCTTTAGAGGTAGTGTTGGGGGGTGATTCATTCTTCAGTGATGGCTGTCACTGTGAGATCGGGTAGGTTAGAGTTGAAGTGATCATTTAGAAAGGAATTCTCATTACAGAGAGACTGTGCATTTAAGAACGCTAGATTAAGCTTGGTCGGGGCATGAGTTTTCTGGAAGGAGAGGTGCTGCTCCAGCAGGGAGACGACAGGGTTAGATAAGGATAATGTGAACAGCGAGACACAACGGTCATATTGGGGGCATAGAGTAGGATTTTAGCATTGGAAAGAAGAGTAGGTGCACCATACAGGTATGTCCCTGAAGTGCCTGAGTGAAGGTTAGTGATGTGAGTAAGGGAAGGAGGAGTGGGTGCAAGTCAGGTGACTGTTGACTAAAATGTAAGTACGCAGACCACTAGCAAACAAAATAACTCCTCCTTCTTGGAGACTTTAACATCCATTTGGATGCTTCCTGTCCATCCTCTGGACTCTTTCGTGACCTCTGTGACTTTCTCTCTCTTTCTATTCTCCCCTCTGGCCCGACTTACTCTGCAGGGCACAGCCTGGATGTTCTGATCTCCTCAGACCTCCCTCTTTCTATCCCTCTCACCACTACTCTCTCCTGGAGTGATTACTTTCTCCTTTCCTCCTATCTCTCCCTCTCTTCCCCTCATGTGAAGCCAACTCCAGTCCTGCCACCTACCTTCTCAGTCATCCGACCCATGAAGGGCGTGTCAATTGAGGCTTTCACCACCACTTTCTCTCCCCCTCCTTCTCCTCTGGCTGACTCACCTCCTGACACAGCCCTTTTCATGCTCCACTCTTCTATCTCTGATACTCTTGATGTTCTTGCCCCTGTCATGAGGATCCGCTTCAAGCTCAAAGCCAAGAGCAACTCCTGGTATGACGCTGACCTCGCCACTCTTAAACGCAAGTACAGGCTGACTGAGAGGAAATGGCTAACTTCTTGTGCATCCCCTGATAAACCGGCCTGCTGCCTGCTCCAAAGGTAATACCGGTTCTCTGCTCACACCAAGAAGAGAGCCCACATCCAAGCCTGCTTCTCTGCGGCGTCTAACAACTCGGCCGAACTCTTTAAAATCTGCAAGTAGCTCGTCAATCCTGCTGCAGTCTCTACCTCTCCTGTCCCCTACCAGGCCCTCTGCACAGCCCTGGCTTCTCATTTCATCTCTATGTCCCAGGACATCCTGTCCACTCTCTTGTCCGCTCCTCCTCTATCTACTCTCTCCTCTACCTCAGGCCCCCCTGAGGCCACCCCCCTCTTTCTCTGCCTTTTCCCTGTTCTCGCCTGATGAGGTTTCTAGACAAGTCCGATCTATGAAAGTCTTGTCAAAACAGATTCTTCCCTGTTCTTCCAAAACCATCAAGGACCACATTGACACCCTCGCTCCTGCCTTGGCAGATTTCTGCAAGCACCCTTTGCAACTGGAGCATTCCCTTCCCTCCTGAAGCGCTCTCTTGTTCACCCTCTTCTTAGGAAACCCTCAGCCAACCCCTCCTGCCCAGCTAGCTATCGCCCAATCTCCATCACTCCTTTCCTCTGCAAACTCCTGGAAAAGATTGTCATCTCCCAGCTTAATCTTCATAATGAATCTGTTGGTTGTCTTCATGACCATCAGTCTGGCTTCAGAGCAGCCAGAAGCATGGAAACTGCTCTCCTGAACATCGGTGAAGACCTGCTCTCTAACCTCGGTTCTAATCTCCCCTCTGTTCTCATTTAACTCGATCTCTCTTCTGCCTTTGACACAGTCAACCATGCCATCCTGCTCAATCCTGTCTGTAATAACCTGGGTATCACCCATCAGGCCCTGGTCTGGCTGACCTCTTTCCTCTCTGATCGATCATCCCAGGTCCAACTTGGGTCCTACCTTTTCCTTATCTCACTCTCTACCTGCGGTGCTCCCCAGGGGTCTAACTTCGCTCTCTGGCTGTTCAACCAATACCTACCACCCCTTGCCCACCGCATTGCCGCTCTTTGATCCAACTTTCAGTGCTATGTGGATGACACTCACCTTTTTTCAGGCTCCCCTCTGCCTGTCATGACCCACAGAATGCGCCCCTTTTGGACATCATGGTCCTTATCACAACCGGGCTTGCACTCCTTGATACTTCCAACATGGCCGTCTAACGTGGAACACCTTCCTCTGTCTTTATGTCAGACGTAGCGTATTTTACAAATAGGCCGTGCCCCCGCGGCCCAGCGCGTCTCAATGTTATTGCAAGCAGCGACTAGACGTGTGCTTCATAGTTCACTACTCTGTTATCCTTGTTCCTGGACCTCCTAATTCCATTCCCATACCCCTCTTCCTTCTTGCTTGTTTCCTGGACTTGTGCGCCGTGTGCGCACCTTATTCATTCCTGGATCCCGGAGTATCTGAATCCCAGAACTCTGAACGCACGCTGAAGTCAGAAGAGGCTCGCGCAGGTTTATACAAGACCAGGTCCGTGCGTAAGAAGACACCGCCCAAGAACTCCTGCAAAGATCGCTCCCAGGTGAGAAAGGGGGAATTCCGTGACAGTTTGAGACGCCAAACGACCGAACTCGAAGTCGACATGGAAGCGGCTGTTCAGGATCTCATGCGTGGCATGCAAGAACTAACAACCGAGGTACAACATTTAAAAGCGGAAAACGCTGCTCTCAAACAATTAGTTCTATCCCGTGATTCTGCCACAAAGGAAAGTGTATTGCTGGGCGGCATTGTTGAGAAATACGATGTCCAGTTAAATAAGTACTGATAGCTATCCAAATAACACTTTAACTTGAGCTGGTTCAGGAACACCCCTTTGTTTCAGGTCAGTTGTTCTGCTCCATTTCGTTGCTGAATGTATGGGAGCTCCTCTTGTGTATACAATGACAAATACGATGGGTCAGCAAAAACCCTTCGTGGATTCCTTGATTCTTGTTTGGTTCATTTTACTTTTAAGCCCTACTACTTTTCAACTCCCAGGGCTAAGGTGGGCTTCATAATTTCACACCTTTCCAGAAATGCTCTAACCTGGGCTACGCCCTTAGTCAATTCTGGTGGTGCCCTCCTAGATGACTACGACGGTTTCATACAAGCCCTTAAAACCATGTTTGACCACCCAGAGCAGGTCTATAGTGCCCAGGAGCACCCTCTAGACTTTCAACAGGGATCCCAGGATATGCTTATATATGTAACCTGATTCAAGCAATTGGCCAAGGAAGCTGACCGGTCTCCTGAAGCAAGTTTTACTCTGTTCAGAAGGGGATTGAATGAGGAGATCAAAGATGAGTTGGCCAGAGTGGCTCGCCCAAGCTCATTCCAGGCTCTTATGGACCTTGCCATGCAAAAAAAAGGCAGAGAAGAAGAAATCCAAAGTAACCCCCCCGAAGGTATCCTTCGAGACTACTTCCAAAACTGACAATAATCCATGGTCAGCTACTGAACCAGAACCTATGCAGATAGGAGCCTTCCGTGGATCCATATCCCCGCAAGAGAGGATGAGAAGGATTCATACGGGGTTATGCATGTACTGTGCCTCGGATAAACACCTGGTTAGAGAATGTCCTCTAGCCCCTCCTCGGCATCCGGGAAACGCGAGCTCCTGATCCTGGATGGAGCAAGGCTTTGGGAGAGATATGTTTGCTTCACGTCTATTCCATCCTTGAACTCTCCTGGACAAAACAGCCTGGTGATTTTACAGACCCTCATATTGCCATCCAAGAATAAGACTGACTCCATTTTGGCCCTGGTTGACTGCGGAGCTATGGGAGTATTCATTGATCAAGATTGGGTTTTTAGTCACCACATTCCATACAAGACTCGAAGTACCATGCAACCGGTGGAAGCGATCGATGGAAGACCCCTCACTTCAGGATCCATAAGCTTGCAGACTAAAGAGATCCAGCTTTCAATAAAGCATCACCAAGAGCTGATCAGATTTGACACCATTAAGTCTGCTCATTACCCCATGGTTCTGGGTATGCTCTGGTTACAGAAACATAATCCTTATATTAACTGGGCAGCAGGATCCTTATTTCTCGGATCTGAGTTTTGTATGTCTCACTGTCTATTCCTGGAATCCTCCTTGACACCTTCCAAAGAACCATCAATAGATCAGCAAGTACCACTCATGGTTTCCAATATCGTAAAGGTTCCAAAGGCCTATCTGTCATGATCTCTGCTTCCAAAAGATCAGGACTTGCCCAACTCCCTTGGAAGCAGACCCATAACCCCGGTTCCGAGTGCCAGCCAGTCCCAATTGGGACCTTTTGGACCATGTCCTGGCGCCAGTGGAACCAGGCTCATAAAGATGCCCAGTCCCAGCGCTGGAAGCGCCGGGCTCATAATGCTTGGGTGGACTTACCTGCAGCAGACCATGCTGCTTACTTACCTGCCAGTTGAACCCCTGATCCTCTTCTGTTTGGGACTACTTTTCCTGTTGGGTGGGGCAGGAGCCACTCCCTAGGTTCAGAACACTGGAACTCTTCTGGAAAGCAGGAACTCTTTTCTTACCTAGGCGTGGCTGTGGAAGGAGACACCTAAGCACTACAGGAGGCTATTTAAACCACACCCGATGGATGAATCTTGCTTTGTGTTATTCTGCATTCTCTGCAGCAGAACGCTCATCGTGTCTTCTGCTTCTGATCCTGGGCCTAAGGGAACAAAGGCTTACCATCCTGGAATCCAGTCTTCAGCAGCACCTGTAAAGACAAAGAAAGAACAGGTTAGCACTGCGGTCTTCAGTGGCAGCGCATCTCTTACCTGGTCCATCGGCTGTCACCAACGCCTCGCGCTGCATTCCGGCATCTGAAAGACAAAGGCTTACCTACTCTTCGCATGCTCCGGAGGTCTTCGCACTGCATTCCGGCATCTGAAAGACAAAAGCTTACCAGCTCTTCGCACGCTCCGGAGGCCTTCGGCGCTGCATCCCGCATCTGAAAGACAAAAGAAGGTGCGTTTAAAGACATTGGGCAACTTTATTACTCACGTGCCATTACTCCTTCCCACGCCGAATCCAGTGGGTATTCCAGCACCCTTCAGCTTCTCTAAAGCTCCGAACTTGTACCTGCAAGATAAAAGGGACAGTTAGTGCGCATCGTGAAGCAGGCTACAAGCGCTTACTTACGTGCTTCCAGGCGCTTCTATTCCTCAGGCGGGTTCGATCCTCAACTCTCATCAGCCCGCCATCCGCCATCGCCGGAACCCTGCAAAACAAGAGATATCATTACAAAAGACTTTTAAGACATTTGAAGTGCCCAGAACTTACCGTTCGTGCAGTTAACGACGGACAGCAGTCCTCTGAGGTCAAGAGGCCTGCACCCTTATCCAGTGAAGAAACTGGTTACGGCACCCTGCCCCGAGGCAGATGGAGAGCTCGGCGTTCACTTACCTAAGACATCTTACTCTTCGAGTCAGACATACAGTGCACAGAGGTCCAGCCCAAAGAGCCAACCGTGTGTTACACATCACCTTTGAAGATACGGCATTCACCCAGTCAAGACCGGCGGCTCTGCGGGAATCAGGTGAGCGTTACAGAACACAAAGCCTACCGCAAAACTCCCACCCAGGCGCTATGGAAACCTCGGATACCGACCAGCTAGCCCAGTTACTTGGGGAACTAAGAGCAGAAGTGCATGCATCCCGTCAGGAGACGAATGCTCTAAGAAGGGAACTGATTATTTCCAAGGAGCGAACAGACGATCTCGCTAGACAATTGCTACAGTCACAAGCCGGACAAACTCCGTTACCCGCATCAGGGGCAAATCTTCCTTCAACATCCTCTACGAACCCAGTGCAGATCAACCTACCTGGGAATGTACCTCTGGCTCCGCCCGAACGATTTTCTGGTGACCCAAAGAGGTTTGCAGTATTTATTAATCAGTGCCGGTTGCACTTCTTATGTCGGCCAGCAGCCTTTCCAACTGATCAAGCTAAGGTAGCTTTCGTGCTTTTGTACCTTAGTGGCAATGCGGCAGACTGGTCGATCCCTCTAGTTAATCAAGATGATCCGGTTCTCCATGATTTTCAAGCTTTTCAGCTCAGTATGGAAAAACTGTTTGCAAGACATTCACTGGGGCAGGCCTTGGACAATGAGCTCCTTTCATTGCGACAGGGTAATCAAGACCTTTTGGCTTATATTGCGTCTTTCAACAGACTGATAGTGGAAACTCGATGGCCTGAGGACAAAAGGATTACGCTGTTTTATAGAGGTCTACGTGGAGAGCTCAAAGATGTGTTAGCCCAAGTAGTGAATCCCCCGCAAGACTGTTCGGACTATATTGACTTAGTCGTTCAAATTGACCACAGACTGCAGAACAGGAAGGCCGATCGTTCCAAGTTTGATGCTCGAGTATTTTCCAAACCACCAACTCCTACCAAAGGAGTAGACTCCGGGGAACCTATGCAAATAGGGGGCCTGAAAGGACCACTAACACAAAAGGAGCGGGAAAGGAGAAAACAGCTGCAATTATGCCTCTATTGCGGAAACTCAGGGCACTTTCTTCGAGACTGTCCGGTGAAACCAGCCAAGAAGGCAGTAGGAGCTGCAGTTACCAGGGTCACAAACTCTGAGCAGGGAAACGACCTCGCCCGACAAGAATAGAGGTCCTCTTGCCGAGCGTTAAAACCAGTTCAGTGACCTCGCATTTCGTGATACCTATGGTCCTCATTAGCCCTGAACATCCGGATCGATTACATGCGATTGAAGCTTACGTCGACAGCGGTGCCATCGGCAATTATGTGGATCATGAAATGGTTTTGAGGATGAATCTGACTCTTTGTCCAAAGGCTGTAAAGGACGTCATTACTACGGTGGATGGTACGGAGATAGACTCCGGACCAGTGACGCATACCACCCAAGAAGTGACGCTAGTAAGTCAAGATGGACACCATGAGAAGATCGTGTTCGATGTGATCAAGGCCCCTCAGTTCCAGATTATTCTAGGAATTCCTTGGTTAGAGAAGCACAATCCTCAGATCGATTGGCGAGCAAGAACGGTTCAGTTTCCAGAATGTGTCTCTACTTGTCACCCTCGACCTGGTGTTGCACTGGCAGCAATTTCCTTGGAGGCTCCCCAGTTACCTCCTGAATACCTAGAATTCCAAGATGTTTTCCGGAAGGATCAGGCTAACTCTCTACCTCCTCATAGGTCTTATGACTGCCAGATAGACCTGATACCTGGATCTACTCCTCCTTGTAGTAGAATTTATGCCCTCACCGAGCCTGAGAATCTTCACCTCCGACAATACCTGGATCAATACCTAGCGAATGGGTTTATTCGTCCTTCCAAGTCCCCTGCTTCCTCAGCTTTGTTCTTTTTTCCAAAAAAAGAAGGGGACCTTAGAACTTGTATAGATTATTGCGCCCTGAACCAGATCACCGTTAAGAATAGATATCCGTTACCTTTGATCCCTGAACTCCTGGACCAAGTCAGAAAAGCATGCATATATACAAAGCTGGATCTTAGAGGAGCCTACCACTTGGTACGAGTAAAAGAGGGCGATGAATGGAAGACGGCCTTCCGCACCAAGTATGGGCTATTTGAATATCAGGTCATGCCCTTCGGACTTTGCAATGCCCCGGCCGCCTTTCAATATTTTATGAACGATGTCCTCAGAGAGCTCATAGATGTGTGTGTTGTTGTTTACATTGACGACATCCTCGTTTATTCTTCATCGGAAACTGAACATCGGAAACACGTGAAAATGGTCCTCGATAGATTGCGTCAACACAAACTTTTCACTAAGTTGGAAAAAGGTGTTTTCAACGTTACTGAAGTTGAATTCTTGGGATTCATATTATCACCTAGCGGAGTGCGTATGGATTCAAAGAAGGTCGATGCAATTCTCAAATGGCCATCGCCATCCTCCGTAAAAGGTGTTCAAAGCATGTTAGGCTTTGCTAACTTTTACCGCAGGTTTATCCCCGAATTCTCTCGAATAGTCCAGCCCATCACCGCCTTGTTAAAGAAAAACAAACGTTTTGAATGGTCTACCGAGGCGGAACAAGCTTTCCAGAATTTGAAGACTAGATTTATCTCTGCACCGATCTTAAAACATCCTCGCCCAGAACTCCCCTACATCGTTGAAACTGATGCTTCGAGCCTTGCCATGGGGGCAGTTCTATCACAAAAGGACCCAGTAACCAATCAGTTGCATCCCGTGGCATTTTGGTCCCGCAAATTCTCGCCTCCTGAAATCAATTACACTATTACTGATAAGGAACTTCTAGCTATCAAGTCCGCCTTTAAGGCTTGGCGGCATTATCTTCTGGGGGCCCGACACACCGTTACTGTGATTACAGATCACCGAAACCTGCAATATTTGAAAACCGCAAAAGCTCAATCCTCTAGGCAACTCCGTTGGGCACTATTCTTTGCCGAGTTTGACTTCATAATTACCTATCGACCTGGTACAAAAAACGGTAAAGCTGATGCCCTTTCTCGGATGGGAGTGGAAGAACATTTGATCAATCCTAAACCTGTACCTATCATTCCCGAACAAAGAATTCTAGGTGTAATCGCCACACAATCCATAGAGGAAGTTAAGGATAAAGCCAGGCTACTGGTAACTCCAGCAGACATACAGAATTGGCATCTGCAGGGAAAGGACTTTACGGTGAAGGACAACCTATTATATTTCCAAGAACGGTTATACCTGCCCAGCACAGATTTACAGAACAAGGTAATCTCTTGTTATCACGATTCTTTAATGGAAGGACATCCCGGTATGACCAAGACCTCGGAAAAGATCAAGCGCTACTTCTGGTGGCCGTCTTGGAAAAAAGATATCAGAGACTTTATAATGTCCTGTGGAGTATGCGCCCAAAACAAGAGTCAAAAGGAAAAACCAGCCGGCCTCTTACGCCCTATTGACATCCCGCCTCGCCCTTGGCATACGCTTTCTATGGACTTCATCACCGATCTACCTCCATGCTCCGGATACAATACGATCCTAGTAATCGTGGACCTATTCTCCAAGATGGCGTATTTCATTCCACTCAAAGGCTTACCAACAGCAGCAACTCTGGCCCGAGAATTTCTCGAAAACATCGTCCGACTGCACGGTTTTCCTTCAGTTCTAATTTCGGATCGAGGTAGTCAATTTATTTCTCATTTTTGGCGAAGTTGCTGTCGGTCGGCTCAAATTGATGTGAGACTTTCGACCAGCCACCACCCTCAAACCGACGGACAAACCGAGAGGACCAATCAAACTCTGGAACAGTATTTGCGCTGCATGCTACAACAAACTGAAAAAACTTGGAAAGATATCCTTTGGATAGCCGAATATGCCTACAATAACTCTGTCCACTCGGGAACTGGGAAGACCCCGTTTTTTCTTTTATACGGTAGTCACCCTCGAACCTCAGAGTTGGATCCACTCCAAGATCTTGGAACACCAGCAGTAGACCACCTGCATTCTACAATCACCCAAGCCTTTAAGGAAGCCGTTTCTCACCTTCAAAGGGCTAAAGAACAATACAAGAAAGGAGCAGACCAACATCGGAAGGAAGCCCCCCAATATCAAGTAGGAGATCAAGTCTGGTTATCCACCAAATATCTACCTCTAAAAGGACCACTCACATTCAACCCAAGATACCTTGGTCCCTATTCCATCACTACCATAGTAAATCCAGTAGCGGTCAAGTTGGACTTGCCCCCTCACATGAAGATACATCCGGTCTTCCACGTCTCTCTATTAAAACCTGTGCAACCTCAAACCCGACTAACTACATCTCCAAAACCTATTCTAGTTGATGGAGAACTCGAGTTTGAAGTCAAAAGCATCCTGGATTCCAAGATCTCCAAATGTAAACTATTTTACCTGATTGACTGGAAAGGCTACGGTCCCCAAGAAAGATCCTGGGAACCTGCAGAATATGTCCACGCGCCTCGTCTAATCAAAAGATTTCATCGAACATTTCCTAACAAGCCCAAACCCCCGGAGAAGCCCGGTTTGGGAGGGGCCTTGAGGGGGGGTGCTGTCATGATCTCTGCTTCCAAAAGATCAGGACTTGCCCGACTCCCTTGGAAGCAGACCCATAACCCCGGTTCCGAGTGCCAGCCAGTCCCAATTGGGACCTTTTGGACCCTGTCCTGGCGCCAGTGGCACCGGGCTCATAAAGATGCCCAGTCCCAGCGCTGGAAGCGCCGGGCTCATAATGCTTGGGTGGACTTACCTGCAGCAGACCATGCTGCTTACTTACCTGCCAGTTGAACCCCTTATCCTCTTCTGTTTGGGACTACTTTTCCTGTTGGGTGGGGCAGGAGCCACTCCCTAGGTTCAGAATACTGGAACTCTTCTGGAAAGCAGGAACTCTTTTCTTACCTAGGCGTGGCTGTGGAAGGAGACACCTAAGCTCTACAGGAGGCTATTTAAACCACACCCGATGGATGAATCTTGCTTTGTGTTATTCTGCATTCTCTGCAGCAGAACGCTCATCGTGTCTTCTGCTTCTGATCCTGGGCCTAAGGGAACAAAGGCTTACCATCCTGGAATCCAGTCTTCAGCAGCACCTGTAAAGACAAAGAAAGAACAGGTTAGCACTACGGTCTTCAGTGGCAGCGCATCTCTTACCTGGTCCATCGGCTGTCACCAACGCCTCGCGCTGCATTCCGGCATCTGAAAGAAAAAGTCTTACCTACTCTTCGCATGCTCCGGAGGTCTTTGCACTGCATTCCGGCATCTGAAAGACAAAAGCTTACCAGCTCTTCGCACGCTCCGGAGGCCTTCGGCGCTGCATCCCGCATCTGAAAGACAAAAGAAGGTGCGTTTAAAGACATTGGGCAACTTTATTACTCACGTGCCATTACTCCTTGCCACGCCGAATCCAGTGGGTATTCCAGCACCCTTCAGCTTCTCTAAAGCTCCGAACTTGTACCTGCAAGATAAAAGGGACAGTTAGTGCGCATCGTGAAGCAGGCTACAAGCGCTTACTTACATGCTTCCAGGCGCTTCTATTCCTCACGCGGGTTCGATCCTCAACTCTCATCAGCCCGCCATCCGCCATCGCCGGAACCCTGCAAAACAAGAGATATCATTACAAAAGACTTTTAAGTCATTTGAAGTGCCCAGAACTTACCGTTCGTGCAGTTAACGACGGACAGCAGTCCTCTGAGGTCAAGAGGCCTGCACCCTTATCCAGTGAAGAAACTGGTTACGGCACCCTGCCCCGAGGCAGATGGAGAGCTCGGCGTTCACTTACCTAAGACATCTTACTCTTCGAGTCAGACATACAGTGCACAGAGGTCCAGCCCAAAGAGCCAACCGTGTGTTACACATCACCTTTGAAGATACGGCATTCACCCAGTCAAGACCGGCGCCTCTGCGGGAATCAGGTGAGCGTTACACTATCAGAGTTATGCTGATGTGTTTTCAACTGCCATAGTCCAGGCTCTACCCCCCTCACAGACCTGAAGACTGCACCATAGACAAAGAACCTTCAGCAGTGATTCCCTTCGGGAGGATGTTCATCCTATCCGAACCTGAAAAAAGAGCCCTACGAGAATACTTGGATACCAACCTTGAAAATGGCACCATAAGACCATCGAAATCCCCAGCTGGAGCCTCGTTGTTCTTTGTTCCCAAAAAGAACACCAAGGAACTTAGACATTGCCTCGATTATCGTGGATTAAATCAATGCACCCTCAAGGACCGCTATCCCTTACCCTTGATCTCGGATATCCTGGAAGCGGTGAGAAGAGCTGTAATCTTCACGAAACTGGATCGCAGGGGTGCCTATCATCTGATTCGTATCAGGGAAGGAGACGAATGGAAAACAGCTTTTAGAACACCCTTTAGACACTTCAAATATCTGGTCATGCCCTTTGGACTTGCTAATGCCCCTGCCGTCTTTCAACGTTTCATGGATAGGTTGTTCTCTGATATGCTGTTCCTCTTCGTCATTGTCTACCTGGACGATATCCTGATCTACTCCAATGACCCTCTAATGCATGAAGAGCATGTAAAAGCAGTATTACAACGACTACGTGAACATAGACTCCTAGCCAAACCCGAGGAATGCCTGTTTCAGGTCACCTCTGTTCATTACCTAGGATTTGTCCTTAGTCCAGAAGGAATTGGTATGGATCATTCGAAGGTAAAAGCCATACTATCTTGGCCGGCTCCCACTTCCGTGAAACAAGTTCAATCCTTCCTGGGGCTTGCCAATTTCTACCGGAAGTTCATACCCACCTTTTCTGAGATTGTTCAGCCGATCATTGCACTCTTGAAGAAAGACACTCCCTTTCTCTGGTCTACACCTCAAGACAAGGCATTCCGACGTTTAAAGACAGAGTTTACTCAAGCCCCCATCCTAGCCCAACCTGACATTAATCGGCCATTCCTAGTGGAGACGGATGCCTCTAACTACGCCATAGGAGCAGTTTTGAAGCAAGAATTTGAGGACAAGATGGAACACCCCATTGCTTACCTTTCACGAACCCTGACTCCCAGTGAGACACATTATTCCGTCCTGGAAAAGGAACTGTTAGCCTCCGCCAAGCCTTCACCGAATGGCGACACCTACTCCTGGGAGCGAGACATCCAGTCCAGGTCCGCACGGACCATCGGAATCTTCAAGTTCTACAATCCTTGGAGTGTAGGAACAGTCGTCAGGCCCGTTGGGCCTTCTTCTTTGCCCAGTACCAGTTCCACATCAGTCATGTCCCTGGATCACAAAACATAATTGCTGATACCTTATCTCGATGTCCTGACTACGAAACTATTGGAGATCGGACCTATCCCAAGATGTTTCCCCATACGATTTTTGTAGCTCAAGCAGTCAGTCTCCTTGAAGAAATTCGGATGCAAACCCAATCCTCTGAACTCTGGAAGGATATTTCAAGGAAGAATCAATGGAATCTGAGAACCAGGGATGGATATTTGTTCAAGGATAATGCTCTAGTCATCCCCACACAGAAAGGATAATAAACCTATGCCACGATACGCTTCACTCCGGACATCGTGGCATCACCAACACCCCCCATCTTATACAAAGACAATTTTGGTGGCCTAGAATGAAGACTGACGTACAACTGTACATCCGAGCCTGCTCTATTTTTTAGTCAGAACAAACACAATAACAAGAGACCGGCAGGTCTCCTACTGCAACCTACACTACCAACAAGACCATGGGAATTCATCGCTAAAGACTTCATTGTGGAATTGCCACCTTCCAGGGGATACACGACTATCATGGTTACCATTGACTTGTTCACTCATGTGGCTCATTTTACACCCCTGTATAAACTACCATCCCCATCAGAACTCGCTGGAATCTTCCTGGAACACATTTTCCGCCTTCATGGACTCCCTTCCAAGATCATATCAGACCGAGGACCTCAATACGTCTCACAATTCTGGAAACATCTCTGTCGCATTCTAGGAATCCAACGCGCTCTCTCATCAGGTTATCATCCACAAACCAACGGAGCTACGGAACGTGTAAACCAGACCCTGGAACAATACCTTCGTTGTTTCGCCACCAAGGTTCAGGATGACTGGTCGCTCCTAATACCTGTGGCTGAGTTTGCATACAACAATTCCGATCACTCAGCAATTAAGACCAGCCCCTTTTATTGCAAGGATTCCATCCATCAGTGTTACCCTTTGTTCTTCCACATCCCACACCAGTTCCTACCGTCGACTCCTGGATGGGAACACTCATCAATGTACACAAGGAAGCCAAAGAACACTTAGAGAAAGCCAGAATACATACTAAGCGATATGCAGATTCTAAAAGAAGACCAGGGCCTTCTTATGCAGTTGGTGATCAAGTCTGGTTGTCCTCGAAGCTACTACCCCGACATTTACGACCAAACAAATTGGCCCCTCGGTACTATGGTCCATTTTCTATCAAGGAAATCATAAATCCAGTCTCATACCCGCTCAAGCTACCCGACTCCTGGAAGAAAATTCACCCAGTTTTTCACACTTCTTTATTAAAACCCTACATCCGATCCTCCTGGAAATCTTGCAGACCCCCTCCTGTGGTGGCGGACGACCAAGTGGAATATGAAGTGTCCCGAATATGCGATTCCAGGTATAAACGGGGTCAGCTTCAATACCTGGTTGAATGGAAAGCATATCCTCCAAGTGAAAGAACCTGGGAACCCACTTCTAATCTGAACACCCCTCGATTGCTCAGAAGATACCATTTCATACACCCGGGCAAACCCGGTGGAATGGGTCTCCGGAGGAGGCATGCTGTCATGACCCACAGAATGCGCCCCTTTTGGTCTTCATGGTCCTTATCACAATGGGGCTTGCACGCCTTGATACTTCCAACATGGCCGTCTAACGTAGAACGCCTTCCTCTGTCTTTACGTCAGACGTAGCGTATTTTAGAAATAGGCCGCGCCCCCGCGACCCCGCGCGTCTCAATGCTATTGAAAGCAGCGACTAGACGTGTGCTCCGTAGTTCCCTACTCTGTTATCCTTGTTCCTGGACCTCCTAATTCAATTCCCATACCCCTCTTCCTTCTTGCTTGTTTTCTGGACTCGTGCACCGTGTGCGCACCTTCTTCGTTTCGAGATCCCCGAGTATCTGAATCCCGGAACTCTGAACGCACGCTGGAGTCAGAAGAGGCTCGCGTGGGCTTATACAAGACCAGGTCCATGCGTAAGAAGACACCGCCCAAGAAATCCTGCAAGGATCGCTCCCAGGTGAGAAAGGGGGAATTCCGTGACACTGCCACCTCTTCCCCTTCTCTCATCTCTGACTGTCTGTCTGCTATCCAGGAGTGGTGTGCCACCAATGATCCCTGCCTTAATGGCACTAAGATGGAGATTCTCCTCATAGGCTCACCTGCACCCTCCTTTGCTGTCACTCTCTGGCTGGCCTCCCTTGGCCCTCTTCCTGCTCCCACCTGTGAGGCTAAGAACCCCTGGGTCATCTTCGACTCCACACTCTCTTTTTCTCCTCACATCTCTGATGTCTCTAAGAAGTCAAACCACCAACTGCACATCCTCAGAGGTATTCTTCCTTTCCTCTCCTTCCCCCAGAAGCTCACTGTCTCCAGAGCTCTGGTTCTTGCTAGGCTGGACTGCTGCCACAGCCTCTTTCGTAATCTGCCTGCTTCCACTCTTCTCCCTCTGCAACTCACCCAGAGCAGGACTGCGAGACTTGTCCTTGGCCTCAAGCCCTGGGATCGTAGCTCTCCAGCACTGTAATCCCTGCATTGGCTCACAGTGGCTGCGAGGATTAAGTTCAAGACCCTATGCATTGTCCACAAGGCCTTCTGGGGCATGGGGCCTAAATACCTCTAACTCTTTCTTGCTAAATGCCTTCCTACTCGAGCTCTTCGCTCCTCCACCTCCAACTCCCTCAGGGTCAGTCGATTCTCCAAGCAACAAGTTGGTGGTGGATCTATTTCTTTGGCTGGGGCCTCCCTCTGGAACAGCCTCCCTGCCTCTCTGAAACTTGAGGAGAACCATCTCCTGTTCCGGAATCACCTCAAGACCTTCCTCTTTGCTTTTGCCTTCTCTCTTCCTCTCCCCTGCTGATTTCCTGTCTGACACTGCACTGGTCACCTGGCTACACTCTGATCTCGGGCCAGGTCCCTGCATGCTCAGTTGCACACCCGCACTACCTCCCAGTAACCCTTGCACTTGGGTCTGTATCTGTAACCCTAAAGTCCCCCTGCATGCACTTGGACACCTGTTGTCTGCACTTACCCTTGCACCTGCCACCCGTTGGCCACACTTCTTGTCATTGTTTGATTCTATGTACAGCACTTCCCTCTCTTTTTTCCCCTCACACTTTTCCCCTCCCATCTTCCCTGGACTTGCTTGAGCTCAATGTCACTTGGCCTAGTAAGATCGTTGTCTCTGACCTGCCTCTGTCCCCCTCCCTTGACTCGTCGCACCTTGAAACACTTGTATATAGGCGCAGTATAAATGCCATATCATACCTCTGCCATTAGTATGCAGCTATCACCCACAACAACATTCAGTCTAACTGGACACATACTGAGTCTACTACTCTTGCACACTCTCCTGGCAACTTGAAAGCAATCATCCACTTGCCAGCTCGATATGCATAGCTAGTAGGGACATGGCCACCCCTACCCAACTTCGCTTGGCTAAAGTGCATACCTGCATTCGAAGCTCCTCTGATCAACTTTCTCTAACCTTGGACCACGGTCCTCCTAGAGCGTTCACATACAGCGCTGTGAGGCCATACCAATGGGATAAAGGAGCTATACAGATGACAAGTTACTTGCTTACTTACCTGTTTAAGAGCGTGGGCCAAGCCAGTGCATGCTCTCCTTAAAAAAGGTAATGCATCGTGCGGCAAGCCAGAAGATGGACCCGGACCAAAGGACAGATTTAGAAGAAGTTTTATTTAACTTAAAAGTAAAACGCTTCACTAACCCTATTGCTAGAGGGAGTTCCCATCCTAGAAAAATTAAACTAAGGTGCTCATTAATAGTCCAAATCAGAAGTAGTCCTTGGACCAAATACATCTACTAAACTGGCCCGACCACTCAATAAAATGTCAATGAATATAAGTGGCGTATCCTACACTCTTCGTTCTCCCTATAAGTGTCTCTGGTTTGGTTCTCTGCAAAAGTGCCTTTGGTTGTCCTAGGAATCCCTCCTGGGACTGGTTCCAATGGCTTTAGAAGTAAATAAAAGTGTTTTTCCAAAGGAAAATCAATTCTTGTCCATCCATAAAAATATTCCTCTAAGATTGATCTGAATGTTTAGAAATTAACTAAAGTTCCTCTCAAAGCAACCAACAGTTTGTGTCAGTCTATCAAAAAGTTCCTCCTAAGATTCCCAAGTTGCAATAAAGATTGTCCCTATTCCTTCTAAACACAGAATGTCCAAATTTCTTTAGATGGAGGGATATTTCTCTGATCCTCCTCTACACTTGGATGGGTCTTTCCCCACTTGGTTCATGGCTTGGGTATCTCAGTACTCTCTTTGGATCTGCTTTTCACTTTGTGTATTGGGCCCCTTGGGCTCCCTTGAGTTCCTCTGTTCCAATGTCTCATTTATGTTTCTGGGATATTGGTAATCCCTCTTTTTAGATAGCTCTCTTAGCTCTTGTGGGTCGGCTTGACCCTTCTGGAGGTTTATACTTCTTCTGTTTCTCAGGCTCCCGTAACCAATCTCCTGATCTCCTTCCTTCTTTCTCTCTGGGCCTCTATGACCCTGACATGGGGTTGGAGTAATCCTTACTTCTCCCCCACTTGCTTTCTTAGCTCTCTTGTTGCTCAGGTTTATTGGGCTCCTGCAATCCTCTAACTCGTCTTGCTTATGTGGTATCTTTGGCCCTAGTCAGAGTTTAATACTTGTGTTTTTGGGGCTACCGTAACGCGCCTTGTCTTCCTGCCCTTGTTCTTTGGCTCATCTCCCTTTAGCCTGGGCAACCCTTATGCCTTCTCCAGCGTTAGTTCTGCTCCAGTGGGGTGGCATATCAGCAGGGGGATTTCCCTTTGTGCTTTTCTCCAGTTATTCCTGTACGTCAGCGTAGGCTTTCTTGAAACTGCCTGTCTCTGCAGTCTCCATCCTCATATGCATAGCAGAGGACTTGTTCCTCCATATATGCCTGAATTTTCAGCATCTTTTTGTGGGCCCAGTCGTCACGACCTTCGCCCAAAACCCCCTCTGGCAAACCCATTGGCCAGGTGGAGGCAGGACTCGGGCCTCTAGAGCCTGGCATCCTCTTCGAAAGCCCTCATGGGGCCAGTCCTGGCGCCTATGGCGCCAGGCTCATACACCATGAAAAACAATGTGCTTGGGAACTACTTTATTGTATTGTCAGCCAACATGGAGGCATCCACATAGCTTGCTTCGTAAGAACCAAGCTATGCGGTCTAGTGTTTTGGGTGTGGTAGCCTAGGGACTACTTTACCTGGACTATTTTGTTGGGGCAATTTAAACCACACCCGAGCAAGAAAACACGCTTCGCGTTACATTGCAGCTTGCAACGTGACGCGCACCGTGTCCAGCTATTCCCTCGAACCTCGGAGAAGCAGAACCTGCAAGGAGACAAAAGGAACATCATTAGCAGCAGCATCTTACCTGCAGTCTTCATCTTTAAACACTTGCAGCTACTGAGAACAGCTTCCTCGAATCTGCACGCCTCCCGGACAGAACGACCTGAAAGAGGAAGACAGAGGCAACATTAAAGAAAGCAGTAGAGACATTTACAAATTACAAACTGCTCAAAAGGCTTACCTGGCTCGTCGCCTCTCGGCTGGCACCACTCCGGACATTCTACTCGCGCTGAAGAACACAGCGACCTACAAGGAAGGAAAACACAGGCTAGCAAAGGCAATACTTTGCAGCGCTGCGCATAGCGCTTACTTACCGGATCATAGCGCTCTTAATGCGCCATCATTTACCAGTGGGGCTCAACCAAGCCAGTTCGCCGCGCTGAAGCTTCGCATACCTAAGGGAGAAGAAAGAGACATTTTAAACAAAGAAAGGCATGCAGGATAGCAACAAAACTAAAGAACAGCAATAAGACCTACCTGAACAATATCAAACGGGCCGGCATCAGTGAAGTAACTGGACCGCACTCACCCATGAAAGACAACCTGCCCTTGCAAAGAAGGCAGGACGGAGAGCACACCTAATTCTACCACAAGGTGAGGAGAGGGCGCCAGAGGGACTGAAATCATACATGGGTGGAGGGACGATACCTACCCCAGTCGGTCAGTCTTGAACACAGTCCTCCTGTATTTTCAGGCAGAACCTTCCCCGCAGACCACATCAGGGCAAAGCTGAGAAGCATACCAGCGAGTAACCCGGCTGGGTGGCGTCCCTGTGGATACCAGGTGAGCGTAACAGAATGCAAAGCCTACCATAACAAATCCACCTGGGCGCCATGGAGACATCAGAAATGGACCAATCGGCCCAATTACTAGGAGAGCTTCGTGCTGAGGTTCATTCTGCCCGACAAGAGACTAATGCCCTCCGGAGAGACTTAATAGTGACCAAAGAATGCACTGAAGAGATTAGCAGTCAATACTTGCACTCATAGGCAGGACAGACGCCTCTACCTAGAAGCAATCCAACGATGCAAAACCCCACCATACCACCCACTCCGGTACAGATCACGTTACCTGGAACAGTGCCCCTGGCACCACCAGAAAGGTTCTCAGGCGACCCACGGAAGTATGCGTCATTCATTAATCAGTGCCGCCTTCATTTTCTTTGTAAGCCTGGAGCATTTCGAAACGACCAAGCTCGGGTAGCCTTTGTCTTATCATACCTGAGTGGTATTGCAGCAGATTGGTCAGTGCCGTTGGTAACCCATGACGATCCTCTATTACATGACTTTGCGGGTTCCAGAGAGAAATGGAAAAACTTTTTGCTCACCATACCCAGGAACAAGCAGAAGACAATGAACTCTTGTCCCTCCGACAGGGGAATCAGGACTTGTTAACGTACATTGCTACCTTCAACAGACTGGTTGACGAAGCTAGGTGGCCAGAAAACAAAAGAACCACGTTATTCCATCAAGGCTTACAAGGCGAATTAAAGGACATCTTAGCCCAGGTGGTTGATCCACCCAGAGACTGTGCAGAATTCCTTAATCTGGTCGTGCAGCTAGACCACCGGTTGCAGGACCGAAAGGCAGACCGGTCTAAGACGGACCCTCGGACCGTGTATGTTTGACCAAGGGAAAACACACCCCGTGTACCTGAAAATGCTGTAGAACCCATGCAGATTGGAGGGATACGGCCTCCATTAACAAAACAAGAACGGGACAAAAGAAGACAACAACAGCTTTGTTTGTATTGTGGGAAACCAGGACATTTCCTGAAGGACTGTCCAGTAAAACCCCCAAGAAGAACAGTCGGGCCACAGAGAAGGATGAAGCTAAGGAATCGGAAAACTACCAAGCTCGACAAATGTAGAGGTCAGTTTGTCGAGTGAGAAGAAAGAGTTGCTGACCTCGCACTTTGCAATACCAGTGATCTTAATTAACCACCAACAGTCGCCAAGAATGCATGCCGTTGAAGCATACATCGATAGCGGAGCAGTTGGAAATTATATTGATCGAGAACTGGCAGCAGAGATAGGGCTTCCTTTGTGTTCTAAGCCAATTATGGACAAGGTAAAGACTGTGGATGGGACAGAAATCGCTTCCGGACCAGTAACCCAGCGCACAGCCAGGATAACCTTGCTGTGCCAGGACGGACATCGGGAGTCTATTTCATTCGATCTCATCAAGGCGTCTCAGTTCAGGCTAATACTAGGGATGCCATGGTTGCACAACCCTTTAATAGACTGGCGGGCATGAAAATTAACCTTCCCCGGTGACTGCTCCCCTGCCTGCTTTTACCAAGAGGAAAAACCCGACGTCTGTATCCCCATGACTCCCGGAGCGACAGTATCAACCCTGGGAGCAACTAATACCTTGCCAAGTGAATACCATGATTTCCAGGATGTTTTCCGAAAGGACCAAGCCAATACATTTCTGCCGCACAGGCCCTATGACTGTCAGATCGACCTTGTTCCTGGTGCACAAATCCCTTGCGGCAGGATATATGCTCTCATAGAACCAGAAAACCTTCATTTGAAATCCTATTTAGACCAGTATCTTGCAAACGGATTTATCCGTCCTTCGAAGTCCCCCACAGCCAGTCCTTTGTTCTTCGTACCGAAAAAGGAAGGAGACTTGAGAATCTGTATTGACTACCACGCATTGAACCAGATCACTGTGAAGAACCGCTACCACTTGCCACTTATCCCTGAGATGTTAGACCAAGTTAAAGATGCCCAGATTTATACCAAATTGGACCTTCGAGGAGCGTACCACCTGGTCCGAGTCAGAAAAGGAGATGAATGGAAAACCGCCTTCTGTACTAAGTACGGCTTGTTTGAATATCAAGTCATGCCCTTCGGGTTATGCAATGCTCCTGCGGCATTTCAGTATTTCATGAATGATGTCTTAAGGGAGTTAATTGATGTGTGCGCCTTAGTGTACATTGACGATATCTTAGTATACTCAGCCTCAGAACAAGATCATGTCAGGCACGTTCGTTCAGTCCTCACCAAGCTCTGTCAACATTGCTTGTTTGCAAAGCTCGAAAAATGCTTTTTTCACGTCACCGAAGTAGAATTTCTTGGTTTTATCCTTACTACATGAGGCATCAGAATGGACGTGCACAAGATAGATGCCATTCTGAAATGGCCTTCACCGACGTCTCTGAAAGGGGTACAAAGCATGCTGGGCTTTGTGAACTTCTACCACCGGTTCATCCCAGACTTCTCTCAGGTGGTGCACCCAATCACAGTACTATTACGAAAAAACAATAAAAAGTTTGCTTGGACCGAAGAAGCAGAAGAAGCCTTTCAGGAACTTAAACGAAGGTTTACCTCCGCTCCAATCCTGCGACATCCTCTTCCAGACCTCCCTTATGTCGTTGAAACTGATGCGTCCAGTCTCGCAATGGGGGCTGTCCTTTCACAGAGAGACCCGTAAGCCGGCCAGCTACATCCTGTGGCCTTCTGGTCAAAAAAGTTCTTACCTCCAGAGATGAATTATGCCATCACAGACAAGGAACTCCTGGCTATCAAATCTGCCTTTAAAGCCTGGAGGCACTACCTTCTGGGGGCCAGACACACCATTACAGTCATCACAGACCACCGAAACCTGCAATATCTCAAAACAGCCAAGGCCCAGTCCTCGCGCCAATTACGGTGGGCCCTTTTCTTCGCCAAATATGATTATGTAATCACATTTCGACCAGGAGTCAGAAATGGAAAGGCGGATGCCTTATCTCGCATGGGCATACATGAAATAGTATATACAACTCCAGACCCAGTACCTATTATACCTGAAGACAAACTCGTGGGTATCATGACAGCCTTAACACAAGCAAAACTACTAAAAGAAATACAACAGACAATGAATCCTGATGCCTCCCTCGCATGGCAAACTCAAGGAGAACAATATACCATCAAGGACATCTACCCTTTTTAAGGGATCACCTATATGTACCCAAGAAGGAATTATAACATCATATTATTTCAAACTACCATGATTCACTGATGGAAGGGCATCCTGGGATCACAAAAACCCTAGCTAAGGTGAAAGAGAACTTTTGGTGGCCTACCTGGCGTAAGGACATCATTCAGTATATTCAGTCCTGCGGTGTCTGCGCACAAAACAAATCACAGAAACAAAAACCATCTGGTCTCCTACAACCATTGGACATTCCTCCAGTTCCATGGTACACACTTTCCCTTGACTTCATCAGTGATCTACCTCCAAGCCAAGGGTTCAACACCATCCTTGTAGTTGTGGACTTATTCTCTGGCCCATTTTATTCCTCTCAAAGGCCTCCCAGATGCAGCCACTTTAGCAAAAGTGTTCCTGGAGGGCGTGGTTAAGCTACATGGCTTCCCTTCGGTTCTGGTCTCTGATCGAGGCAGCCAGTTATTTTCAAACTTCTGGAAAAAATGTTGTGCAATGGCGCAGATCGACGTTCGGCTATCTACAAGTCACCAACCCCAAACGGACGGCCAAACCGAGAGAACCAATCAGACACTCGAGCAATATTTACAGTGCATGCTGCACCACGAACAAAGAAATTGGAAAGACCTACTATGGATAGCCGAATATGCATATAACAATTCTTTGCATTCAAGCACGGGACAAACGCCCTTCTATACCCTTTATGGCAGACATTCACGTACCTCTGAACTAGACCTTCCAGTCAGCTTGGAAATGCCAGCGGTAAAGACTCTACACACAACCATTACTCAGGTTTCAAAAGGGGAAAGGAACACCTTATTCATGCCAAATAAAAACAAAAGAGATTTGCCGACCAACACTGGAAAAAGTCTCCTGATTATCAAGTAGGAGACAAAGTTTGGTTAGCCGCTAAATTCGTACCCATCAAGGGAACCCGGACCTTTCATCCCAGATTCTTAGGACCCTATACTATTAAGGGAATTATCAACCCAGCAGCCGTGAAACTGGATTTACCATCTAGTCTACCCATCCACCGGGTATTCCATGTGTCCCTCCTGAAACCAATGCAACCCGGCACACGGATTGGGACACCACCTAAGCCCATACTTGTTGACGGAGAACCAGAATTCGAAGTCAAAGATATCTTGGACACTAAATACTCTAGGACCAAGCTATATTATCTCGCCGATTGGAGAGGATTTGGACCACAAGATAGATCCTGGGAGCCCATTGAGAATATCCACGCACCACGTCTAATCAGGAAATTCCATCGGAACTTCCCAACCAAACCTGGGCCAGACAGAAGGAACACCATGGGAGGGGCCTTAGGGAGGAGTGCTGTCATGACCCTTGCCCAAAACCCCCTCTGGCAAACCCATTGGCCAGGTGGAGTCAGGACTCGGGCCTCTAGAGCCTGGCATCCTCTTCAAAAGCCCTCATGGGGCCAGTCCTGGCGCCTATGGTGCCAGGTTCATACACCATGAAAAACAATGTGCTTGGGGACTACTTTATTGTATTGTCAGCCAACATGGAGGCATCCCATGCGGTCTAGTGTTTTGGGTGTGGTAGCCTAGGGACTACTTTACCTGGACTATTTTGTTGGGGCTATTTAAACCACACCCGAGCAAGGCAACACGCTTTGCGTTACTTTGCAGCTTGCAACGTGACGCTCACCATGTCCAGCTATTCCCTCAAACCTCGGAGAAGCAGAACCTGCAAGGAGACAAAAAGAACATCATTAGCAGCAGCATCTTACCTGTAGTCTTCATCTTTAAACACGTGCAGCTACTGAGAACAGCTTCCTCGAATCTGCCTGCCTCCCGGACAGAACGACCTGAAAGAGGAAGATAGAGGCAACATTAAAGAAAGCTGTAGAGACATTTACAAATTATGAACTGCTCAAAAGGCTTACCTGGCTGGTCGCCTCTCGGCGGGCACCACTCCGGACATTCCACTCGCGCTGAAGAACACCGCGACCTACAAGGAAGGAAAACACAGGTTAGCAAAGGCAAGACTTTGCAGCGCTGCCTATAGCGCTTACTTACCGCATAATAGCGCTCTTAATGCGCCATCATTCGCCGCGCTGAAGCTCCGCATACCTAAGGGAGAAGAAAGAGACATTTTAAATAAAGAAAGGCATGCAGGATAGCAGCAAAACTAAAGAACAGCAACAAGACCTACCTGAAAAATATCAAACGGGCCGACGTCAGTGAAGTAACTGGACCACACTTGCCCATGAAAGACAACATGCCCCTGCAAAGAAGGCAGGACGGAGAGCATGCCTAATTCTACCACAAGGTGAGGAGAGGGTGCCAGAGGGACTGAAATCATACGGGGGTGGAGGGAGCATACTTACCCCAGTCGGTCAGTCTTGAACAGAGTCCTGTATTTTCAGGCAGAACCTTCCCCGCAGACCACATCAGGGCAAAGCTGAGAAGCATATCAGCGAGTAACCCGGCTGGGTGGCGTCCCTGTGGATACCAGGTGAGCGTAACACCAGGCCCACCACAGCTGCAGCATGGTCATGCCACTAAATGAAATGGCACTTCTGTCCCTGTCTCGGTTGCGGCTGTTCCGCCACTCTCTTTGCAGGCCCACCAGCATTTTTCTCTCCTCTCTCTGATCCTCCACACTACCTCTGGCTCCTCAGTGCAGCATGGCTCCAACCCTCCAGGATGTTCTCACATCAGAGGCTCGGCTCTGCGTAGGATTCTTCTTCTTCCAAAGCAGGATCTTGGTCCTTTTATCTTCATCTCTGAAATTAGAGGTAATGGGTTTTTTAAGTATTAGTTGTCAAGTCAACGGATCTATGTGAATAAATCAATTATTTTACTGCAAATCCGTAAACATCAATATTTGTAAAAAATATTTTGCACATTTTATAAAAAATTAATGCGGGGTGAGATCCCCACAGCTCGATCCCCCACTTTAATTAATCCCCCAACCCAACCCCCATCTATTTATTCATTGAAATGTGGTAACAACGCAGTAATGGTGTGCAATGGTTTCAGGTCATACCTAAGTCAACAGTGGAGTTAGTTAGTCAAACAAACAGGTTTTAACAAATTAACATGGCAACATGCTTCTGATTAGTAGAGATTGATTTTGAGGGGGGTCCAGAAGAGAAAAAGGTCTTAATGCATTTTTAACTTTGGTGTTCCCAATATAGGCGAAGAGAACAGATTTCATCAGGGTTCTCATCTTATCCCGGGAATACTTGTCGGCAAAGAGGGAGTCCCTCCCAGTGAGGTCCTACTTGCCCAAACCCCTAGGGTGGATCTTGTGGAGCAGGCACATCTCCCTCGCATCAAAGTGGGTGGCTCCCCTTTGGGGAGAAGGGACGACAACCCTGGAACTGTCACAATGGGCAGGGCAGGGTTTCCTAACAAATTTACATAGCTCCAGAATGGGCAAGGCAGGGGCAAGCTTTTCTCACAGGTTGGTGAAGGTACACCATGGGCATGGAAGTGCAAGCTTCCCTAAGAAATGTTCACAGCTAAAGCATGGGCAGAATAAGCACAATCATCCCTTTTAAATGTTCAGTTACAGCACAGGCAGGGCCAACCATTGCAAGATTTAATCACAAAAATGGATACAACGACAGACACCTTAACCTGTGTTCTGCACAATTCCCTCAAGTACACAACCTACACAACTGGCACAGTATGAACAGGGTTAGTGACCGTTTTATCTGTAAAAGGGAATATGAACTGCATGCGTTCATGCTCCAATGCAGTGTGAAGCCACCACACACCCTGAGCTCTATATGGCACCATTACCACTTACCAGCCAGCACACAGAAATGGGGAAAGGGGCTGGTGAAACAAATGGACTGCATAGATGGAGCAGCTTCCTTCACTCAGTCAATACACCTCCTCACTTCAGTCGAGGGCCCTCCTCACTAGTCCTCCTCCTTGCATAAGTATTATTGAAGGGGTGGTCCGTGTGGCCATTGGTGAGCCGACATGCGCACTCGGTCTTGCTAGCATGCTCTTAATAAGAAGCTGCAGGGGTGTGGCTATGGTTCAATGCAGAAAATCTCCCCAAGACTGTCTGCTCTTAAGTAACCCATAATGGGCCATGAACGTGCACAGTGCACATTCTATGGGCAATGTTGTTCAGAATCACCTGGAAAGTTAGGACTGAGAAGTAGACCATTTATTTAGCATGTTGACACTCTGTTTTAGCAACTGGGAAGAAGCATACATGCCCAAACTGAAATACATTTATTTATAAAGTCGTTTTCAATTTGCATGAATAAATATGTTTAATCTTGACACCACACACTGAAACAAATCAGTCAAGGGGGCAGTACTTGAGAGTTAGCCATGATGAACATTGTTAAAATTGTAGCATACATTTCTTTCAGTTTGCTTATGCTATTAAAAGCCAAGTGGTCAACATGCTGCAAGCCTGTTAGTGCACTCACCGGTCGCAGTTGCCGACAAGAATGGACTAGAGCTTCATTATAGCTTAATCAGCATATGACTCAATGAGCCACATTCTTCCTGGATAGAGATAATAGGCCTCATTCCGGGTTTGGAGCTAACCATGGAGTAATTAGCTCCATGGTTGCCTCCGAAACCGTCCCAAATCCGGCATGGTGAATGGAGTAATTACCGGTCCATTCCAGGGTTGGAGGGACCGGTAATTCCCCATTCACCTTTTGCCCTTCCCCATTCCCATTTCTGCCCCATAGGGCTCAATGTGAATGGGGAAGGAGGTAATTACGGCACCGTAAATTACGGTACCGTAATTACCTCCGAAGTACCTTTGCGGGTCCCGTACTTAACTCCTGCTAAAAGCAGGAGGTAAGGAAGGACCCGCAAAGGGACCTCGGAATGCAGAGGTAAGGGATTACTGGCATCGGCACCCTTACCGGTGCCGGTAATTCCTTACCTCCAACCTCGGAATGACCCCCACTGTCTGCATTGACTAGAATTCAGATTATCCATACTAACGTTACAGAAAGTCATAATTCTATTAAAAACACAGAGGCAAAGGGTTATGCTTTCTCTCATCTTTACTTTCTTGAGCATTAGAATATATCACAATAATCAATATAACAAACAATGCATAAAACTACAATCTCCGACATGTTTGAGTCTTTGGTACTTCATATTATTATTAGTCTTTCCTTATCCACGTGATTTTTCTGACCAGTAGTCCATAACTAGCCTGAATAAATACTGTCCGCCATCTTAAGTCCTCCTCTTTCTTTCGCTGGTCTTCTTAAACAAACATTTTGCGTCCCAACCGGTAATTGCTAACGGATTCATCCCCCCAATGGATCATCACGTCCCTGTTGCTTGCTGTGTGTGTGTTAGGAAAACACGTGTGTGTCATTTTCCTACCTACTATTCTGGTGCGCACTGCATTCCTTGGCAAGTGCGATCACGGCTCGGCCGATTCCGCACCCTTGTCCTCACTCCATGGTCTGATGCAGTCCTGGGAGGACCGTGATGGCCTCAGACCATTCACATTGACTTCCTGCTTCTATTTCACATGCACATGACACCATAGGGTCCTTTGCTTGGAAGCAACACTGCTCACATGATTCAATCTACAAACTCGGCAAGACTATTTAAAGCATAATGAAACGCACTACTAGCGTTTCCGTAACGGTTCCAGAAACCTAGGGACCCCGGACCCAGGACCTTGGATCGTAAAGTATCTTTCACGATTACATTTTCAGTTACTTAGGTATTTAGTTAGTTCTTTGTTTCAAGACATTGCTATATGGAGTTCTGTGTTGACAAACTGCCATTGAATTTATTACCCTTCTTCAGATTCCTTCTTTACAAATTGCCAGTTGTTGTTCTTTCCTCTATTTGTTTGCATTATCTGCTCCACTACCCCTTTTACTACTATTCTTGTATTTATCCCTTTGCATTGTCCACCTCTGCAGCTCCTGTCTCCCAGACCCCCCACCAGGATACTAATAGGAGGTGTGTCACGTAGCACTTCCACCAGGGAGAAACCACTCCATGTGTAGTAGATAACCTACCAGTGGATTGTGTTCTTACTGGTGGACAGTGTACTTCTTTATGCTCCAGAGAGACCCTCCGCTCACCATGATCCTTGACACTGTGGTAGAACCTGCAACATAAACCACCAACATGTGGTCTATTCGGGTGGGTAATTGTAACACAATGGGCCTCATTCCGAGGCTGGAGCTATCCATGGAGTAAAGAGCACCATGGTAAGCAACCATGGAGCTATTTACTCCATGGATATCCGGCATGGTGAATGGAGTAATTACCGGTCCATTCCAAGGTTGGAGGGACCGGTAAGTCCCCATTCACCATACCGGTTCCCCATCCCCATTCCTGCCCCCATAGGGCTCAATGGGAATGGGGAAGGAGTAAATTACGGCACCGTAAATTACGGTGCCGTAATTTACTCCAAGGTCCCTTTGCGGGTTGGATTTTTAACGCCTGCTAAAAGCAGGCGTTAAATGCCAACCCGCAAAAGGGAACTCGGAATATGGTGGTAAGTGTTAACGGTCACCGTTGCCATTAACGGTGACCGTTAACCCTTACCTCCAACCTCGGAAAGAGGCCCAATATCATTTATCATATATCATTTACATCAACAGTATGATAGCATAACAACATCATCACATCATTTATCAGTGATCATGATTATTACGGTGGGAAAATCCTTTACCTCTGTGTCTTTAATAGAATTATGATTTTCTGTAACGTTAGTATGGAAAATCTGAATTCTATGTCAAGACCCGGAGGCTCAGATTATGCTTGTTCAAAGCTTACCTACCACCAACATTGCAACCTTTTCAATCGGCTTGAAATAGAATTTATTGAATGTCGATTCATTTGACCAATCTGCTGCCTCCATAACATCTTCCAAGTGTGCTCCTACACTATAGGCCTTAGATGCCATTGCTCCTCTCACTAAGTGGGCGCCATAGCACTCTACATCAATGCCTGCTTGGACCAACACCCATGTCAGCCATTTTACTAGTGTTGACGGAGTTGCTGCTCCAAAAGGTTTCCTTATTGGAATGAGTAATTGAGACTCCCCAACGGGTCGTAGCTTCATATGTCATTAGACATTTCACCCGGCATAGTTTAGGATGATCAGGAAATGGTTCATACGATATTGTTCTCAAACTCGATATTGCTCTCTTCTCAATATAGAAGGTTTTCACTGAGGGAGATAGCAACCTTCTGTAGACTTACAACGCTCTCACATCAGAAACCATCTTACATGATTACAGACATAACAACATCATCACCTTGGCGGATAACGCCTTCCTGGATAGCTCATTGTTGTCAGGCCAAGATAAAAACAGACTCTGAACCTTGTCTACGTCCCACAACTGGGAGTTCTTCTCCTCAGGAGATCTGACCACCTTGATGCCCTTCAGCAGCCTGCGTATCAAAATGTTTTCCCAGATTGCTAAACCTTCTATCTGAGGATGGCCTGCCGAAATCACTAAGCAAACCATATTAATGGTACTGTAGGCCTTGCCCTGCGCTGCCAGCTGTGCTAGATAATTGGCTATGTACACCACATCTGCTCCAGAGGGAGGTACGTTCCTTTCCACGCAATAGCTATGCCAGACTGCCCATGCTGATCTGTAAGCTTTCCTGGTCTCTGGAGCCCAGGACTCTTCAATAATATGTTCATTCTCGCCCGATACTCCTGGCTTAGCCAAGTGTCCCCTGAAATTTCCCATGCAATGAACCTGAGGCTGTTCAATCTCACTGGAGGGTGGATGTTCCCCATGGGATCTCGCACAATCATCTCACACCTCGGGAGAACTAGCGAATTGTGGTAGGACAGCTCTAACAGGTCTGGCAAACATGCTTGGCTCTTCCAGTCTGGGGTTATCAGAATAAGTGAGACCTGCTGTCTCCTCACCTGGGCCACTGACTTTGCTATCATTGAAAACGGAGGGAACGCATATTCCGTGTTCGGGCCCCAGGTCTGGAGAAACGCATCTGTCGCTTCCGCATCTGGGTCCGGTCTCCAACTGAAGAAGTTATCTGTTTGTTCAACCTCGATTCAAATAGGTCTGTTTCACACTGTCATCAGCATCTGGAATACTCCTTTGTCCAGCTTCCAATTGCTGGCATCCTTGAGGAATCTGGCATTCCAGTTGGCTACCTCGTTCTGTCGTCCAGGTAGATACTCTGCTGTTACTGACACTTCCATCTGTAGGCATAAGTGCCAAAACTCTTCTGCCAGTACTGCCAACATTCTGGATCTTGTGCCGCCCAGTCTGTTTATGTATCTGACCGTGGACACGTTGTCCATCTTAAGAAGTACACAACAGCGTGCTCTCTCTTGTGTCCAGCATTTCATTGTGAATGAGCCCGCAAATAGCTCTAAGCAGTTGATATGAAGCGTCAACTCCTTCGCTGACCACCTGCCTCCTGTCGACAGCTCTCCACATTGGGCTCCCCAACACCATCTGCTGGTGTCAGACTCTATCATTAGGTCTGGGGATGGGCAAAATATTGCTCTCCTCTTCCAGGCATCCATATATTGAAGCCACCACTCCAGTTCCTCTCTCGCTTCCTGCAATAGGTGCACTCTTTGATCGCAAGAAATGCCCTTCCTGAGATGTTGAATCTTTAATCTCTGAAGGCCTCTGTAGTGGAGTGGACCTGGAAAGATCGCTTGGATTGATGATGCCAACCGTCCCACCAGTCTGGCTATCTCTCGTAATTGCATAATTTCCTATGTCAAGGTATTCTTTATTTCATTCTTGATGTTGTTTACTTTGTTTAGTGGTAGACTCAGCGTTCCCAGGGCGTATCTATCCTGAAGCCCAAGAATTCCATGGTTTGCTCCAGTTGCAGTAAAGATTTCTCCCAATTCACCAGAAAACCTAATCGTAAAAGCATGTCTATTGCAATTTCCAACTGTTCTCTGATCAAAACCTTGTCCTGACGCATTATGCATACGTCGTCCAGGTAAATGATCAGGCGTATCCCTTGTTCTCTCAGATACGTTACTACCGGTTTCAAAAGTTTTGTAAAACACCACAGGGCTGATGCTAAACCTAATGGCAGACATGTGAATTCCCATATCTGATACTTCCATTGGAATCTTAAGAATTTGCGTTGTTCTATTGCAATGGGCACTGTCAAATAAGCATCTTTGAGATCTATCCTGACTAACCAGTCCCCTAACTGCAAGATGTCCTTGAGGAGGTGTATACCCTCCATCTTGAAATGCCTGTAAACAATAAACTGTTAACGTCCCTCAGATGTATGACTCGCATCAGTTTGTGCTTCCCTTTTATCAAAAACATATTACTTATGAAACATCCTGATGGGTCTTGTACTTGCATAATGGCTGTTTTCTGTTTTAGACCTATTATTTCTGTGTATAATAATATTGTGTCCTCTGCGCTCTGTACTAAAGCATTTGGCCACCACCTTTGTACTGGGAAATTATGAAAATCTATGTGCAAGCCCTTCACTGTATCCATAACCCATGCATCTGATGATATGAGATATCAATTCTCTATGCAATGCGCTAACCTCTTGGAGGGAAGAAGAGGTTAGTTTTCGAGCCATCTTGTCTCCAATGCTTCCTCTCACTGAACGACCTGTTGTATGTATAATGGCTGGTTGAGAGGCCCCTGCCTCGCCAGCCCACCCAAGAATGTGCCTGTTGAATACCCTTTTGAAGGGAAGCGTGCTTTGTCTATGGCAGCATAGGAGTTGGCAAACTTTGTTACTTCTTTTATAAATGTTTCAAAAAAGGTAGCAGGCGCTCCTCTCCAGAAAGAACATGGCATGATAACCTGTTCTGAGATGAGAGTTTGCAGCACACGCTTTTTGCTCACTGTACCTTTCACAGATGGGAAATATCCATTTGCATATCAGTCTTTGTCCCGCCCACATGGGCAGTCCAGCGCCGAAATGCTATGGCAATTCCTCTCTGAACAAGAGTACCAACAGCAACCCCATACACGTGTTTCACTCTTGTTGGGCCTCATCAGTGAGGTGAAGCTGTGCCTCTCTGGGCACAGTGAGCAGGGAGTCCACGTCTGGTTGCCCCCAGGTAACTCAGGGTGACCAACTGTAAATGAGTCGCCAAATAACTTTCTTTTAGCAGCAGCTGTTGATTCTGACGTGACCAGCTCAATGAGTTTTGGGTCTATTTTTACTAGAATTGACCTTCTCCTCTCTGCAGTAATTATGCTGTTGGCCTTACCCAACAGGCAGATCACTCTCTAGGCCCAACCTGTCAATATTGTTGGTTCGATAGGTTAGTTCTGGCAGAGTGGCAGTCTCTGCGGCGCTTCTTACGTGCTTCCTGTTGACTGTGTGTTTTGTAGTCTTTCTACACTGCTTGCTAAACTGAGGGCGGACTTACCATCAAAAACCCTCTTTTCCCGCGGAGCGGCCGCGCAGTGGCTGTAGAGTGGCAGTCTCTGTAGTCAATGGCAGCTAAGGTGGCTAGAGCTACTAACAGGAAGGCTAGCGTCCTTTCGGCCCCGGCCCCCGCCAAACAGCCACAGCTGCCTTTTGACTCAGTAAACCTTTGCACCATTCAGTCTGAGGTGAAGGGTCCACGTCTACCAAGTGCCAGCAAGGAGATGGCCCATCCGTGGATATGTCCGTCCCCCCGTGGTCGAGAGGCAGATCTTCCAGCAGCGCGGCAGGTGCCCCGCGCTACTATTGAACTTCGGCTCCGCTTGCTGGAAGACTCGGAAGACTCAGAACATTTGGAGCCCCACCGCGACACTCGGCGGCCTGTCCTGCCCGAGCTCCTCACTCCCGCTTGCCGCCTCTCGCCATGTGAGCTGGGTCCAGCGTAGCCCCTCGGAGGAGAGGAAACGCTGCCTACAAACGGTTAAGGGGTCCATGGGGGTGGGGGGGAGAGCACAGGGAGACGAGGCGACCTTGAACGGGCTGCACAGTCTGACTTTTCACCTGCTGTGTGTGCGGCTCCTGCGATTACATCCCAATCTCTGCCCATATCAGCCGCCGCCTCCTCTGTAATGGAGAGACTTTTAGATCAAGCTGGGGAGGAGAAACCACCCACCTTGCCAAATATAGCAAACACAAATGGAGGCCCAAACATCATCACAGTGGCCCCAATTCTGCACCACCCTAACTCAAAGCTGGTGGAGGAGCTGAAGGGGGGATTTCTCCCCCATCTGACCAGAGAGAGGGGGGGCGAGCAGAAAGTGTCACCTGAGAAATTGGTGCCGATGGAGCAAATTGAGTCCGATCGGTCTCCAATGTCCCCGAGAAATCCAACAAAGGGCAGAAATGCAAAACCATCTCATGCTTCTACAAATGCCCTTCATCAAAAGAAAAAGGCAGCGCCCGCGCGCAGAAAATGTTGCGCCCATCAGCGACAAAAGCCAAGACTTAAAGTACAGCCGATTCTACGTCCAAGACCCCCAAAAAAAACAGAAAGTGCACAGAAATCCCCTCAAAAGGGGGTCTCGACGTTGTCGGCGACTAGTAACACATTTTTTGCAAATTTCCTAAAAAAGAAACCAACTGTCTCGGAAGAACTCCCGGACGCCGAGATTCTTAACTCAGTGTTAAATCAAACAACTGTGCCAAAAAAATGTGGGAGAACCATCGCTGAGGGTCCAGCCTTCTCGCTGGAACCAGCCCGTTTCTTATTCTCCAATATGGTACCCGACTCTAGAGTCAGATGGCATTTTGGCTCGCCACAACTCAGAGCCTCCCCCCTGCCTATCAAATCTACAAACAGCCGAAACGACAGGGAGGAGGAAACTAATTCTTCTCTTCTGAGAGGCTCTGAGACGCCCGAGAAGGTCGCTTCAAATCAAAGATCACAAGCCGGGGGGCCAGTCGTCTCTCCCTGCGCACCTATGGCCACACCATCTTTACCTATGATTGTACCAGGGAACATGGGTTTCCAGCGTTCAAAATGACTCGGAGTACATGCCGCCCGTCTTGCCCCATCTGTATTGGAGCAGCAAATAAAAGAAGTTGTGATTGTCGATTCAGCACGGGCCCCTCTTTCCCTGGGGATGTCCGGGTACGTTGATCAGACAATTCCAGAGGCTTCTCCTCAAATCCTGCGAGTGCAAGAAACCGATACTAGAGAAACCGAAAGGTCGAGCGCGGGCCTCGTGGCTTCGGTCTCCGTTAGCCCGGCTCCAAACGGAGTCTCAGTAGGGGCTCAAAATTCAAGCTCTCAGACCACACCTAGTCCCATGAGAACTCGATGTACAAGCGAGCGGCCAAGTAACCCACCAAAAGACTCCCCGTCAAAGAAGACCAACCTAAGGTTAATTATGTCCACAGTAACATTAGCCATGGCGCCCTTCTGTAAACTATACGAGTCGATAAACGACTCATTGAAAGACCACACCTCAATCATAGCTATGATGAACAGTCGTTTGATCTTCCTAGAAGGGTATATAAAAGCACTCAATAACAAAATGGAAAAACGCTCAATGGACGAGCTGCCTTCACTAGCTTGAGACGGTGCTGAAATTCCCAGAAGCTTAAGCCCAAATAGACCAACACGAGCCCCACTATTTGACGCCTGTGTTCAGACCCCAAAGGTGCGGCCGACCCCTCTATCCATGGAAGCATCAGGGGCAGGTCTCTCTGAGAGAGGCACCACGGGGAATAAACAAAAGAAGGCAACCGTCACCACAAACGGTGCTATTTGCAACAAAAACATCTCCGTCTTATCGGAGCTCGATTCGACTCATGAAAATAAAGGAAAAGAAAAAACTCCTGCGAATGAAGGACATGGGAGTCTCCAAACTGGGAAAGCAGTAAACTTTACCTCCATTCAATCAAATGGTACCCAAGAGGAGTTCCCCATAAAGAAAGTGGGCCCTCGTATCTGGATGGAGAATCACCCTTGCCCGAAACCATCAGAAACATCTGCTCTGCAGGACAATTCACACAGAAGAAGAGGAGAACCCGTCAGAGGCAGTCCAAAAGGAGCCAAGGTGTCAGGCCCTGAAGTGGTCGAAGAGCTGCTAAACCTCAGCGTCTATTCGCTATCCGATGATCAGGAGGACAGCAGCCAACCTCAGTCTTGTAATGAGGTGTCTTCACCCTTCCAAACCCTACAAAATCTGTGCAAGAAGCTTACAAAAAAGCCGTGCTGGGGGCAGGGCCCCATCAGGACCCAATCAAAGGACAACAAACCAAATTCAAACAAAAGAAGGAAAAGAGACCAGCAAAGTCCTTCTCTTTCCCCCTGTAGGCGGAAAAAAAATTCTGCCTCTCCCCCCCGTTTTTGAAAACGCCTCTACAGCGTAATGGGTACATGCAACTCGGGCCAAACGGCCATCAGGAAGGCAAATACACCCAGAAACTTCCAAAAAGGAAAATAGGACTAGAAACACCTTCAAATCCAGTCCTAAGCAAACTCCCGGACAGTGGCTCGCCTACCCAAAACAGAGCGCAGCTTTAAGATTGAACAATTGCCGGACAATAAGAAATACGTGGTACTAAATAGAGGCTTCGTGCTACAACTTTTCAAATGTGTCCCATCACTCAGACGTGTGGAAACCAAAGATCTTGCCCGAGTAGAGCCTTTTCATGAAGGGAAAATCGCTAGTGCCTACCTTTATGTCCACACAAATTGGGCAAAAATCAGGATCTCGGAAGCAGCCGAAAATTTACTGAAGCTGGGCTTCGACCTGTTCGAACTTGAAGAGAGCGCTGACTCCATCTCAAAAAGAAAAACATCTGAGACGGTTCGGTCCAAAAAATCTTCTCTCCCCATGAAATCAAGTGACAAACTGGAATTGCCCCAGAGAAACACAGAGCGGAAGCGCCATAAACAACAATCCCCAACCGAAGACAAACTTTCCCTGGCCAGTAACACACGGAGCATGGCTCTGAGTCCTCGCCTAGAAACAGTTACTCATTCACCTGCGAAAGAAGTGCAACGAAGTCAATTTGCCTATAAAGATCCCCTGGGAATAGGAAGAGTCCCGGCAGGCCCCACGTTAAAAATCCAATGCATCGTTACTCAATCTTTTAAATCAAACGATCCAGGCCTTAAACAACCCTCTAAACCTGCCCCTTTATCGCAACTATGGGCTTGGCTACCGAAGGCCCTGACGCTCAGCAAGAACACATAGCAATCCGTCAAATACCTCTTCGCTCCCCTTTCTACCAGACAAGCTGCTGGGAAAGAAGAGCTATCCCTGGGGTCATGGAACACACGTGGATTTCAACACTTGACTAAGAAAGGAGACCTAAACCTTGGAGGTTTTGATATAATCTGTTTACAAGAGTCCTGGATGACAGCACGCCCAGTCATGGACGGATATGACATCGCCTGTGCTCCAGCAATTAAAGGTATTTTTGGCCGGCCATCATCCGGTCTCATAACAGCCATTCGCGGAGGCTGTGGATTACACCTAAAGAAAATACTGCGTTCCACTACTTACCTTCTAGCCATCGAGATAAGCTGGGAGCAGTCAGTGGGGGAAACGGGGACCCCCTCCCAGCGGCTCCTGATTGTTATGAATGTCTACTGGAAACCCGTAGCTCTGATCAACTCTGCTTTCATAGCCTTGATTGGAGAGACCATTGAAGAAGCTCTCGTAAACTGTCCAGAGGCCTTGTTGATCCTCTGAGGCAATCTTAACGCCACCTGGTCCCCGCAGGAGGCAGTCTCTTCCGATATACCTTCTCCATCGCCTAGGAAAAGACGTGGATCAAAGTGGCTGACCCTGATGTCCTCTAGAGACCTGCTCTGTGCTGGCGAATTATTCTCCAGAGACAACAGACCACCGACTTGGGAACGAGGTAACTCTCAAGCGGACAACGATCACATCTTCGTAAGCAGACCACTGGCATCTTTAACCTGTTCGTTTGACGTCCTAAAGTCTACAGCCAGTGATCACAACCTGCTGGCCCTAAAGTGGAAGAGCTGTCCAAAGGAGAATCTACATATGATCGCGCAAGTGGAGACAAATAAGCAGCAAAACCGCCTAAAACTCTCGGTGGCTTCAATTCTGAAGATAAAGGACCACTATCAAAAAAAAGGAACTGACCTTTGTAAACAGCAAGCCCCTCTAGTACCAGACTATCAACCTCTTCTGGTACCATTTATATCAAAATCAAACAGCTCTGGATGCAGAAACCAACCTTACTCACACAAGTATAGCCGTGAAATAGTGGAGAAAAGGCGATTAGTGAGGAAAGCGCAAAGAAAGCTCTGCATTTATCCGTCTCCAGAAAATCAAGACAGCTTAACAAAGATCAAGAAAGCCTACAAAACCTGGATCCATCTATACCAACAGGACGCGGAAACTATGTTGAAGCTGGTTTGTGGTTATCATCCACGGGAGTTTTGGGCCCTGTTAAGATCTTCATCTGCTCCACTGGAAACGGCTCAAATCAATACAATAAGCGAGGCAGAGTGGACAAATTTCTACAGAAATCTGTTCCAGTCACCGTTGGCCCAAATTCCTTTCGAAATCGATACCAAATTGGAGTCCTGGGTTGATCTGAGCGACAAAGCAGAAATAACAAAGGTTCTCCAAAGGCTCAAACCATTGCGAGCCCTGGGCCCGGATGGTATCACCAACCTTGACTTAAAACAAAATGTAAAAGAATGGACATCATTGATCAGTGAGATTTTCAAACGCTGCAAACAATCCAGACAAATCCCGGCGTCATGGACCACATCTATTTTAGTGCCCATATTCAAAAAAGGTCTAAAGGAAGATCCGAAAAACTACCGTCCTATAGCGCTACTTGATACCATCGGCAAAGTTTTTGGGGCACTACTTTTACAACATTTCCAGCGATGGGCAAAGCACGCTGTGTGTGCCGACCCGTTTCAAACGGGCTTCACCAAAGACAATGGGACGGCGACTAACATCTTGTTTCTTAGTGCTTTAAAAAGCAAAGTTCTTGGAGGTGGGCCACATGTCTTCCTTGCGTTTGTAGATCTGGCGCAAGCCTTTGATCAGGTAAACTGAGCGAAATTGTGGGAAAAGCTGAGACTCTGGAATTGTCCAACAGACATCCTTCAACCGATCCAAGCGCTCCACAAAGACACTAAGCTCCGCGTAAGGCTGAACCAAGCGGGTTTGTTGTCAGCAGAAATTTCTGTGGAAAGAGGGGTAAAACAGGGCTGTCCATTAGCCCCGGCCCTCTTCATCGCATATCTTGGTGACTTTAAGGAATCAGAACTACCCATTTGCTCCTTCCCCCCGTCCATGGGAAGCCAGAAAACAACAAGGTTATTATACGCAGACGACCTTATACTAATGGACTTGACTCCGATTGGCCTGCAGCGCCAGTTAGGCAACCTGGTTACTTACACCAGAGAAAACGATCTTACCATCAACGTATCGAAGACAAAGATTCTGGTCCTAGAAAAAAGGAAACAACCAAAAGAAAAAACGTCCTGGCATCTGGAGGGGGTCGCCCTAGAAAAAGTCTACAACTTTAAATACCTGGGAATAATGCTCGACTGTTCGAACACAAACTCAACTCTACAGAGCTCGCTAATGGCCAAGGCGACCAAATTGGCGGCACAAGCCCGCGCTCTGGATAAGAAATTTGGATGATTTTCTTTTCTCCCAGTGATCAAATTCTATCGTGCAAAAGTGGTTCCGTCCCTTACCTATGCAGGGGAAGCCCTGCCACACACACCTGGACACCTGTGGCTGAAATTAGAGGGTTATTTCTGGCGTACGGTACTAGGCCTCCCAAAGTCCACATCAATGCCTTTAATTACAAGAGAGCTAGGTCTTCTCTCGCTGGGAGGGACTACAGAGATCAAAGCAATGTCATTATACAGGAAAACGTTGCTCCAGGATTGTCCACACTTACTAGCCACAATATGAGCGGAAACAACAGCCGCACGCTGTAACGTGCTAAACTCTTGGGAAGCAGCGTGTAAAGCAAAACTGCTAGAAATCCAGTTCTCAGAGGATGACCTTGTCTGGTACCCGAAAAAAATAAAAAGGAGAATGGCCGAGCTTGACTGGATTTAAACCTCGGACACTGCTAAAAAAGCGAAATCAGTTAGCCACCTTCCGCCATATCAAACCAAACTGAACTCGGTCCCAAACTACCTGAGCAAGTTCCCTAGCAAACCAGCCAGAAACTTGTTTTTGAGAGCACGATTAAACTTGTTGGCAACAAATGAGATTTTAAAGCTGAGAGGGCAAAGCACCACAGACTCATGTCGTTTTTGTGAAAACGAAGCAGAGGTGGAAACTATACGCCATTTGATACTAAACTGCCCTGGAACTAAAGAAATAGGTGAGAAATTCTTGTTATTACACCTCTCGGCGTCTCATACGAAGGAAGAGGAAGTATGGTGGAGCCGCCTGATGAGCGGAGAAAGAACAACTTGGACAATTGCCACTACACAAACTCTTAAATCTATTCTGTCAAAATGGCCAGCAGAGTCAGCTACTCAAAATCCGGTAGAGTTAGCTTCTAAATAACAATTCAAGCGACCGTAGAACTATTCTAGGAACTTACTGGACTTACAGAAATGTCTCTTTACATAAATGTTTCTCTACAAAAATGTTTATCTTTCACTTCTACTTCTCCTTCCTCATTTTCACCTTTACCCTCACCGTTTCTCTGCTTTCTACTTTTCTACGTCCGCTTTCTTCTTCTGCTTGTTTCAGCTCTCTTCTCTTCCTTCCTTTCCTTCTTCTCTTCTTCGAATCTACTTCTACCTACATCATTGCTCATTTTCAGTTTTCTTTCTACTTCTACAAATTTTTGTAAAAATCATTGAATTGATGAAATCAACTAGATAAATAAATAGGTTAGTTATTTTCTTTGGCCTCCTCAGCCATTTGAAGGATTTTGGTAAGGGACCCGACCTCGTCCAGCATTTTGTCCTGACATGATCGCCAGGACCTATCCAGCCCCTTCTTTATTTCCTTGACATATTTACTCATAAACTTGACCAGCCTGTCATCTATTTCTGGGGTGTCTGCAATCCCTTTGGGAGATTTGGCCTAGGGCACTCAGAACTGAGCTTATTTCTAGCCTCCCTCGCCAATGGCGTCCTGAGGCATTTCCGTGGGTACGCTGCAATCTTCATTGATATTTCCCACTCGGATGATCGTGGGTGTTTGAGAGCATCAGGATCAAAATCATTATTTCCTTCATCTTCCATTTCTGAATTCTTTCTTTTCTTAGGAGCCTTTGATCGCCCCTCGTCACTGGTGGATATTATCTCCACCTCCTCCTCAGAGGAGTGACTCTGTTCATCTTCATCCTCCTGTTCCTCTGAGCTCCCCAAGGATGTGTTCTGCCACCTACTTTCTTTCCTGCGTGATCTCACCTAATGGGCTTTTTTCTTCCCCCTTTATCTCTCCCTTTATCTTGAAATTTTTTGATATCCTTAATGGACCGGGCAAACTTTAGTAAGTCTTCCATTATGGATATTTGATGTGACCCATGACCAAGAATTGCTTCCAGAGCTTTTTGAATGGTCTGGCTTATACTGGGCTGTATTCTCTTTTGGCTTATTTGCACACTGCCTTCATCACTAGAGCTACTCATCTTGCTCTGTGATGAAAGGGAGATTATTTGACTGAAAGAACAGGATTATTGGGCCTGCACCCGTCAAATCTGGCATTTATTGCTTTAAAAGATATATTGCAGTGAGATAGGAATAGTGCTGATTACTCAGCTATCTGGTTTTACTGGGGACTGAACCAATCCGATGTTTGTGATATGTAATTTTCTCCTTTTGTTGTATATTAACAACCAGTATGTGGCTCTGAACATGCTCTGTCGAGTGTTCTGACAGATGCTTGTCATTTCGTATTCTACACGTGTGCCGCATGATTATAAAATCGCAGAGCTTATTCGACTGTGCTTTATGAGCTCTCAGTCGCGCTCCGTAATAAGCAGTTCCTCAGAACTGAAGTAAAATATGCGCTGCGTGTGAATCAATTAATTCTCTGCAAACTATCCTTGGTGCCCGGCATCGCACTACTCTCAATGGTCACGGAAGGGTGATATGTGAGCACTGGAACTGCAAACAGTCCTGTCGCTCTACGATCATTTCCGTGTCCACAATGTCCCCTTTCTTCTGCCTGAAGGGTTGCGGTCGCTGGAGTGTTTGCTCCGTTGTGACCACAGTTAAAGTGTTTCAATCCTCACAATTTTGTGGATATACTCCACCAAGCTCCTGGTATACTACGCTCACGCTGTGCTCCCAACACCAGCGCTTATACCGTTTTTTTTATAATTTATAAACAATGTACATTTCCACACTCATAAACATTGAGCAGAATGTGGACTTGACTGACTGCCTGAGCAGCAAAGAAAGAGGAGGATTTAAGATGATGGACCGTGTTTATTGAGGATAGTTATAGACTATTGGTCAGGAAAATCACTTGATTAAGTAAAGACCAATAATAATATGAACTATCATAGGTTCACACATGTTGGGGAGTGTAGTTTTATGCTTTGTTTGTTATATTGATTATTGTGATATATTTTGCTGCTCGAGAAATTGAAGATGAGAGAAAGCATAATCCGAGCCTCTGGATCTTGACATAGAATTTGAATGTCAGGTCTCCACACAAATTGGATGCATGCACCTATAGTTCGGCACTCATATTCGCTCAGCACATTTCCTGGCAATAGGGAATGTGGCGCAATGCAGTGTCACGATATATTATACAGCACAAGCAAGTCACGGATCTCTTTCCCCTGCAATGAATGTGGTGCACAATATAACTGCTTTTTATTTTTACAATCTAGATTCATTGTTTAAGGGGGCCTCCAACCCATCTCGCAACCGACCTTCTCAAGCACCTCGTGTCACAGTAGGCTAGGAACCAGGCCGGTGTGTTATCATTGAATATTTTATTAATTTCTGATTTAATAAGAAAATAGAATAATCAGTTACAATAGCCATCAAGGTATGGCAACACAGATTTCAGAGTCCTTTTTGGTCAAGCGGCACACTGAGACAACTCAAACATGTATAGCACATGGAACTACTTTTTACTTCTCTCACCACTACCATCAAAACAATTCAAAACACCATGAAAATGAATGCAACCCAAAGGTAAGTGCATGTGCACACAAAGGATTCTTGAGTCCCAGCGACGCTCACCCCCCTTAGAGCCCAACTAGGCTTATCAGATGTGAATGGAAGGCAGTGGCAAGGAATTGGAACACAAGGTTAAAATCGGATTTTGAGTGGGTCTTTCAAAAACAATATGGGGAGCCAGCAATGAATGGGACAATTCGTTTTTTTGCACCAGGAAAAATGGGGTTTTAACTAGTTAGGACAACTGCTATGGGACAGCACAAAGGGTACTTTGTGCTTCTTATACTTAGAAGACAATTAGGACTTTAGAACATCCTAGCCAGCACACCAGAGGAAAACCGATTTTAGAATATGCAACACATGGCCAAATGGAAAGGGAATGCAATTTGAAATTCGTTCTCACAATACAGTTGGGGAAGAGGAACAGTTTAGGAAAAATGGTTTTTCAAAGGTTAAGCTCAATTTCAACGAAAAAGAAAATGCAAATGAAATTTGTTTTTGCTATGGCTGCAAATGGCAGACAAGCTTTAGACAATAGGAAACTTACAATAACAAAATCGGTTTGAGGTTAAAATGATAGAGGCAAATAACAGGTAGGCTCTGGGCAAAGGAATAGTTTACAATAGGAAAATCGTTTTTTTAGGTTAGGATGGCAGAGCCAGGAGAAAATACAGATGCAGATAGAAATTCATTTTGTAGGACACAATTTAAATACACAGACAAATTTGTTT
Organism: Ambystoma mexicanum; assembly: GCF_040938575.1. Lineage (NCBI taxonomy): Eukaryota > Metazoa > Chordata > Amphibia > Caudata > Ambystomatidae > Ambystoma > Ambystoma mexicanum. Next base: position 672,686,123 of record NC_090936.1, read on the forward strand.
TTCAGCTCGCAATGAAATGACTTCTTTGGGGGAACACATTATAACTACAACGACTCACAATGCACTGGAGAGATAGTTGGTTTGAATTCCAACTATCCCAAGCCAGTGAAATAAATGTGGAAATTAACTGATTTACTGAGAAAAATATACTAAGGATCTACACAAGCAACTGGAGTATCTTCATCTGTAAATGACTGAATTGCACAAGCAAACAAAGCATTTTTCAATGGGAAAATTACTACAATGCACAAACAGGTAAATTATTTTTCAATAGGAAAATGACTGAATTGCACAAACAAATAAAATAGGGGATTGTTCCATGGGGGAATCTCTATAGCAATGCTGAAGAGGATAGGGCTTATTCAATCTATGACTGGGGATGTCTATACTTACAGGAGAGAGCTTGATGGATATCAGGGGGGCATCAGACCATCACTGCTGGGACAATCAAGTGGTCAGTCAAGTATTCTTTCTGTCCTCCAAAAAGGGTACCATTCCAGCTACTACAGCTCCTGGCTCCACTCCAAGATGTAGGCCTCACTCAGTTAGTATGGTTCCAGATTTTGTCGGCTGCACACCTCAAGATTTGGTAGGGAGAGTCCTGATTTGAGGCGTAGTGACTAATGCATAAGGCAAGTGACATCACCGATGTGTCATAGTTCTCGCAAAACGGATTGGGCAGTGTTCAAGGGTTCCCTCCCATCTGTGGGCTGATAGGTCCAGATAATGTGGGAGTGTTTTGGTAAACCAGGGGAGGAGACCCAATCCATCATCTAACTTGGACAGGGGCCTGGGTCTGGATTTTGCACATGGAAATCTCACTGTATGACAAATGCCCTTTCTCTTCATCTTTGGACACATATCACAGCATTTTTCAATACTACATTTTTTGGTGAATCGCATAAACGTTGTCAGGTGTCTGCGCGACCTACTGGTGGAAAGCTACAGTATTTTCTCATTTACTCCTGAACTATATTAATGAAAAATAAGGCCCTCAGTGTGCGGAATATGGATCACGTTTGACATCTTTTCGCATATTTTTATGGTTCTGACCGTTATACCGATAGCCAGATCAAGTTTTTCTTCCTAACATTTGGTATGTTGGTGTCACCAAAATCATTTTTGGCTCACCAGAAGTGGCTCACTGACAGCTTTTCAGAAATCTGAACATGAACAGTGTGCGATCAATATTGCCAAAGTTATCCCACAAACAGCATATCTCCCATTTTGTACAATGGTAGTGAAACTACTCCTTAGCTCTGGCCCCCACCCTTGGAATGGATGTGTTACTGGCTATGACATAAGGAGTTCCTGTGTTTAGATTAGCCCAAGGCTTCAAGGGCTAATGGCCAGCTTTATTACGGCCTAAGTGGTTTGAGTCATAAAAGCTGGAGAGCAGGGCAATTCATTACCTCACCCCTGCACAAAAATGATATCTACCAGCCTGTGGTTTGTATTTTGAACAGAATGGCCTCATGTTTCAAGGGGTAACCAGACTTCCATTCCCATGACAACAGGCTTTGAAATCTAGTTTCACATTTGAGGACCCAGAGCAGAGAAACAAAATCAGAAACCAAGATTGGGGCCTGCCTCTGCTGAAAGCATTTTAATTTTAACTAACCTTAGCAAATGCACACAATCTGAACATGTAATCCCTTGTAAAAGTATTTTCCTGCAAACAGTGATTACAGAAGGGAAACATAATTATATATTTAGAGACTTAAGCTGTACATTTTAAGGCTTAAAGTGTTAATTTTAAAGGCACAATTGCAATGTCACTGGATGATGTTTCAGCCGTGAAACCTTAATTCTGCTGCAATTCACATCTTCTTGTAGATTCTGTGAATTATGGTTTCCTCTGTGATAGACTCCTGATGGACAGAACTCCAGTTCATTTATTACAACTCTTGCACCCATTTTGAGGAGCATATCCTCAACTGAAAGGGAAAAACAGATTTTACATGCAATGGTTTCTGTCACAGTAAAAAGGCTCCATTCTACTGCGCAGGCTTGCACACAATCTTGGCATTTTCATTTAACCTTCTGGATACTGCTGTTTCTGACAATATGACTTCAGCTCTCCAAGACCTTTTGCAAATGTTGTCTCATGTCTTTCCCTTATGTAAGGCAATTAACTTTTTTAGGCAGCTCCATGTTTTGATGCCTAATTTCACTCCTTTTGGCTTTGAAATTGCAGGGCCTTATTTCCATGTTAACTCAAGGCAGGCCTTTCATTTTGGGGAGCCCTCATACTGACTCTGGTCTTTAATTATGGCATTCACGGCTATTTCACCCCACAGCACCTCGCATACTGCAAGACTGCACGTGTATCACAACACAATTCACTTGTAGTTTTTATATAATATGGCAGTCACCAATATCCAGACAGCAGGCCACCTATTTATTTACTTGATCTATTAACCCAATCATTTTTAGGGTCTTTTTTTTAAATCATTGCAAACAATGTGAATTATCAGGCCCATCATGAATAAGATACAGGCCTCCCCTAATTGTACCTCCTCATGCCAGCATTCAATCTTTACCAGATGAGACACACAAGATTCAATCACATTAGAGATACACCAAGATGGCGCTTCACTTCATGCCAATTAGCAATTGACTTGCAGCGCAGTCAACTGCTCCATTTCGGCATATGCACACGCATATGTTGCCAAAGAGGCAACTCCCACAGAATGCTTTCATGTGTTATGAATTTGCACTACCGCCCTCTTTGGACCTCCTGGTCCCTTCGACAACGTGCCTGTATGTTCCCAACACCCTCTGAACATGGTGGGCGCAGCTCCTTGATGAGTGGTATAGTTTCAAGCGCACATAGATAAGCACCACGCCCCTGCGGTTCTGCGCGTGTCAATGCGCTCACAATTCCTTGCTCGAGTGTAGTTCCTCACGCTCCCTCTTAGGAATTCCTTCATCCCATTGTGCCTTCCAGGTTGTCAGCATCCGCGTCCGTGGCTCTCCATCCAGGACTGCTTCGTGGTTGCCCTTAGACCGCCTACGACTCACCGCGTTCCGCGGCTCTCCATCCAGGAGTTCTTCACGGTTGCCGTCAAACCGCCTACGACTCACCGTGTTCCGCGGCTCTCCATCCAGTACTGCTCTTGCAGTTGCCCTCGCACCACCTACGACTCACCGCGTTCCGCGGCTCTCTATCCAGGACTGCTCTCGCGGCTGCTACTCACCGCCATGAGCAGCTCTCCATCCAGGACTTCTGCAGTTGCCTTCGGACCGTTATAGCTTAACGCTCAACTCTTGGTTACCTTCCATAGACAGTGTGGCGTCTGAAGAAGCCCGTCCTTACCTCCACGAGACCCGCACCTCCAGGAAACGTGGGCAGCCAGATCCAACAAGAAAGAAGCCTACCAAGCCTAAACAGGTGAGCCCTCAAACCAGCCATGACAGTTTGACACGCCGCCCATTTGACAAGGTAGCAGAGATGGATCCTACTATGCAGGATCTCTTGCGAGGCATGCAAGAACTCTCCAAAGAGGTACAAAATCTTAAGGCAGAGAATGCCGCCCTGAAGCAACTGGTCCTATCCCGAGATTCGGCCTATGAAGATAGCGCTTGCACAAGTGGAATAGTGGACAAATATGATGGTTCCCCTAAACTGCTCCATTCATTCTTGGATTCCTGTCTAGTGCACTTTACATTTAAGCCTTACTACTTTTCCACCCCTAGAACTAAGGTGGGGTTTGTCATAGCCCATCTTACTGGCAATGACCTGGCTTGTGCCACTCCACTGGTTTCCCCAGGAGATCTTTTGTTGGATAACTACGACGGCTTAATCAAGGCATTTAAGGAGATGTTTGATCATCCAGACCAGGTGTATACTACACAGGAAAAGCTACTGGAGTTCCGCCAAGGATCTCAGGATATGCTGTCCTATGTTACCAGGTTTAAACAACTTGCCAAGGAAGCCGAGTGGTCTAACGAGGCGTGCTTTACCCTGTTTCGTCGTGGCCTCAATGATGAGGTAAAGGATGAGCTGGCCAGGATTGCCCGTCCAAGTTCCTTCCAGGCCCTTATGGATTTATCCCTACAAATTGACTTCAGAATTCAAGAAAGAAAGAGAACGCGAAATTCCCCTCTCAAGATCTCTACCTTTGCTCCTACAACAAAGGAACACCCTCCTGCTGATCCCGAACCCATGCAATTGGGAGCAATGGGAGGCCCTATCTCAAGCCAGGAAAGAAGCCGCAAATTTGACAGTGGTTTGTGCATGTACTGTGCCTCAGACAAAAATTGTCCCATAGTACCACCCAGGCGTCTGGGAAACGCCAGCTCCCCATCCTGAATGGAGCCCAGCTTCGGGAGACCAAGGACCGCTCCATCCCTCCGATCCTCGATCCTTCATCATGATGCAACCTGGTAGTCCTTGAAGTCACTCTACTCCCTTCCAACGGAACACTACAGACTGTTCTGGCCTTGGTTGACTATGGCACTATGGGTATATATATGGATGACCAATGGGCTTCCAGGCATGATATTCCCAGAGAACAAAAGGATATTATTCAGACAGTAGAGGGAATTGACGGCTCCCCTCTGTCCTCTGGACCTATCACCCAACAAACCAAGAAGATCATGCTTTCAATCCACAACCACCAAGAAAACATACAATTCGACATAATCAGAGCAGCACACTATCCGGTGGTCCTAGGCATGCCCTGGTTAATGAAGCATAACCCGTACATCAATTGGTCTGCTGGCTCTTTATTTTTCGGCTCTGAGTACTGCCTTTCACACTGTTTGTCTTCAGTTACCTATCCAGATGCTCCCAAGGTTGACCAAAGGAACAATTCTTCTCTCTCCATCTCACATGTCAATCATGTACCTGAGATCTATCAGCAATTCTCCGACGTCTTTTCCTCTGCCATTGTTCAAACCCTGCCTCCACATCGGCCAGAAGACTGCGCCATCGATACCGAGGAAAATGCTGTAATTCCTTTTGGTAGGATGTTTATCTTATCTGAACCTGAGAGGAAGGCCCTAAGAGAATATTTGGATACCAATCTTGCTAACGGCACCATCCGTCCTTCCAAGTCTCCCGCAGGGGCATCCTTATTTTTTGTACCCAAGAAAGACACAAAAGAGCTATGACCCTGTCTTGATTATAGGGGTCTAAACCAATGTACTCGGAAGGACAGATACCCCTTAGCAATGATATCTGACATCTTGGAAGCACTCAGGGGCGCTGGAATTTTTACCAAGTTAGACTTGAGAGGAGTCTACCATCTGGTACGAATAAGGCAAGGCGATGAATGGAAGACCGCCTTTCGAACACCATTTAGACATTGAGTATCTGGTCTTGCCTTTTGGACTTGCCAATGCCCTGGGCCGTCTTCCAACGATTTATGGATCTGGTTTTTTCAGATATGCTTTTCTTCACTGTTATTGTGTACTTGGATGACATTTTGGTGTATTCCAAGAACCCCACACAACATCAAGAACATGTTTCTGCCGTGCTGCAACGACTCAGAGAACATCCTTTACTAGCCAAACCAGAGAAATGCACCTTCCATGTTCCTACGGTGCGTTATCTTGGATTTGTTTTGAACGCCCGAGGGGTGGCTATGGATCCTGCCAAAATCGAAGCCATCACATCCTGGCCAGTTCTCTGCTCCGTAAAACAAGTCCAATCCTTCCTGGGCCTTGCAAACATTTACAGGAAGTTCATACCTTCCTTTTCAGCCATCGTTCAACCAATCGTGAGTCTACGTAAGAAGAATGCCCCCTTTCTATGGACCTCTTCTCAAGAAGCCGCCTTTGTAAAATTGAAGGAAATGTTCACCCATGAACCCATCTTGATACAGCCTGACGTTACAAGACCCTTTCTAGTGGAAACAGACGCCTCTGAATTCGCAATTGGCGCAGTCTTGAAACAACAAGCCCAAGACGGGTTGGAACATCCTGTGGTTTACCTATCTCGGACCTTACTTCCATGCAAAACCCACTATTCAGTTCTAGAAAAATAACTGCTTGCCATTCGCCAAGACTTTAAAGACTGGCGTCATCTCGTCCTGGGCGCTACCCATGCTGTACAAGTGCGAACAGATCACAGGAACCTACAAGTCCTTCAATCCATGGAGTGTCGGAACAGCCGACAAGCACGATGGGCCTTTTTCTTTGCTCAATACCAATTCCAGATATCTCACATCCCAGGGAGCTTGAATATCATTGCAGATTCCTTGTCCAGACGTCCTGACTACCCTATTCAGGAAAGGCCCACCCTGCCTAAAATGTTTCCCAGCACTGTGTTCATCGCTCAGACATCCGACATCTTGGAGTCCATTAAAAACGAGACCACAACCTCAGACCTTTGGAAGGACTTCCAAGGACACAACTCCTGGGGTCTTAAGTTCAAGAATGGATTCCTTTTTCGGAAAACCCAACTAGTTATACCTACCCAATCGCTACAAAGGCGCATTTTGCACTTATGCCATGACACTTATTACTCTGGACATCGTGGGGTCAGTGGTACCCTTCTTTCCATTCAATGACACTTCTGGTGGACCAAGATGCTGAAAGATGTTCAGATGTATGTCCGGGCATGTGCTGTCTGTAATCAGAACAAGACCGATAACAAAAAACCAGCAGGACTACTTCTCCAGCCAGTTCCTCCTTCCCCACCCTGGGAAACCATAGCTACAGATTTCATCGTAGACCTTCCCCCCCTCCAGGGGACATACAGTTATTGTCTTGAACCGTCGCCTATGTCCCTTTTGGACCTCGTGGTCCCTGACCCAAAGAGCACTGAATGCAGTAACCCTCCCAACATGGCCGTCGCATTCGAAAACGCAGCTTGCCAGCCTTTACGTTCCACGCTCGGAGCACTACTAAACAGACACTACCCCGCGGCTCTACGCATCTCAACGTTACTGTTCGCCGTAGCTGGACGTGTGCTGTCGGAGTTCGCTTGGGGCTATTTTCCTGATCTCTCTATTCCTGGTTCCTTGATTCCTTCTCCTTTCCTTTCATCCCTCAAACTTACCGAACTTTCCTGGATTTTCGCCCACGTTCGAGCCAGGGTTTCCGTGCCTCCGCGCGGGCATTGTTCCTTCCTGGTTCCGTCCTAGACAATCTGAACGAAGCACGCTGGAATCCGAAGACCCGCGCGCGGGCTTATATAAATCCCGGACCGTGCGGAAGAAGTCACAAAAGAAGGTTGCAAGCAAACAGGAAAGACAGGTGAGAAGGGGAGAGACTTGTGACAGTTATAATGGTAACCATCAATCTCTTCTCTCACATGGCTCATTTTACCCCATTAACAAAATTGCCTTTGGCTCCAGAAATGGCCGGACTCTTTGTCAAACACATTTTTCGTCTTCATGGGCTACCATCCAAAATCATCTCTGATCATGGACCGCAGTACATCTAAAAAATGTGGAAAAACCTCTACAAGGTGTTAGGAATTCAACAAGCACTTTCTTCCGGATACCATCCCCAGACAAACGGCCTTACTGAAAGAGTAAACTAGACCCTTGAACAGTACCTACGCTGTTTTTCCACAAAGTTTCAGGATGACTGGTCAGTGCTCATACCAGTCGCAGAATTTGCTTACAATAACTCTGAACACTCTTCGATAAAGACCAGTCATTCTTTAGTAACCTAGGTTTTCATCCTTCCGTGCTTCCTTCAGTACTGCCTTCTCCTAGTCCGGTTCCTTCTGTTGATTCCTGGACCGCTCAATTGGTTTCAGTCCATCAAGAAGCATTGAACCATCTATCCCAGGCTAGGGAAAACATAAGAAGATTCACAGACTCCAAGAGACGCCCAGCTCCAGAATATAATGTTAGGGATAAGGTCTGTTTGTCTTCCCTGTATTTACCCAGACACTTAAGACCAAACAAGCTGGCACCCCGCTACTACGGCCCATTCGTTGTGTCTAAGAAAATCATTCCAGTGGCCTACCAATTACGATTGCCTACAACTTGGAACAGAATCCATCCTGTTTTCCATACTTCCCTGCTCAAGCCTTATCTCCACTCTACCAGGAATGCTCCCCATCCTCCTCCCCTACTAGTCCAGGGTCGGATTGAGTATGAAGTCTCCCGAATTTGCGATTCCAGGTACAGAAGGGGAAGATTACAATACTTGGTGGAATGGAGGGTTATCGACCCAGTGATCGTACCTGGGAACCAGTCTCCAACCTCAATGCCCCGAGACTAGTGCAACGATACCATCGATTACATCCTGGCAAACCAGGGGGTACGAGGCTTCGGAGGGGGCATACTGTCATGAATTCACACTACCGCCCCCTTTGGACCTCCTGGTCCTTTCGACAATGTGCCTGTATGTTCCCAACACCCTCTCAACATGGCGGGCGCAGCTCCTTGATGAGCGGTATAGTTTCAAGCGCACCTAGATAAGCACCACGCCCCTGCGGTTCTGCACGTGTCAATGCGCTCACAATTCCTTGCTCGAGTGTAGTTCCTTACGCTTGCTCTTAGGAATTCCTTCATCCCATTGTGCCTTCCAGGTTGTCACCGTCTGCGACCGCGGCTCTCCATCCAGGATTGCTTCACGGTTGCTGTCGAACCGCCTACGACTCACCGTGTTCCACGGCTCTCCATCCAGGACTGCTCTCGCGGTTGCCCTCAAACCACCTACGACTCACCGTGTTCCGCGGCTCTCCATCCAGGACTGCTTCGCAGTTGCCATCGAACCGCCTACGACTCACCATGTTCCGCGGCTCTCCATCCAGGACTGCTCTCGCGGTTGCCCTCACACCGCCTACAACTCACTGCGTTCCACGGCTCTCTATCCAGGACTGCTCTCGCGGCTGCTACTCACCGCCATCCGCAGCTCTCCATCCAGGACTTCTGCAGTTGCCTTCGGACCGCCATAGCTTAACACTGAACTCTTGGTTACCTGCCATAGATAGTGTGGCATCTAAAGAAGCCTGTCCTTACCTCAACGAGACCCGCACCTCCAGGAAACACGGGCAGCCAGATCCAACAAGAAAGAAGCCTATCAAGCCTAAACAGGTGAGCCCTCAAACCAGCCGTGACAGTATGTCAATTTAAACTCTGAATGAGGTAAGAGACAATGGGGCTCATTACGGGTCCGGTGTTAACCGTGCCGGTGCTACAGGCGGGTTGCCGCCAGACCCGTAAATATTTACTAGTGCCTGACTTCCCGGTGCCACCGGGAGATTACAACCCCGGCATCCCAGAAAGTCAGGCGCCAGTAAATTGTAAGTCCCCATTCCCATATAGTCACATAGCACTCTATAGAAGTGGGGACCACGGAAGCACTGGCATTGTTGCTAACAGTGCCGGTGCTTCCGTAATGGTCTGTTTACCATGCCCGGCAGGGTCAGACCTGTCAGGCACGGTGGCTCCGGCAGGCAGACGTCACCATTGTTTCTGGACCGGCATACTTGTAATGAGCCCCAATGAAGCATGTAGCGCCACCATCACCAGTTATATGTTCCAGGGATAATTAATCGAGAACTCTTGTTTATTTAAGCAGATTGTAGGAATACTTATACTGCACAGGAGGCGCTCGGCTGATCAACAGCTGTAACTTCATGTGGGTAAGTTTACTGACCTGTCACCACTTTTAATAAGGTAAAATATCTGCCTTAACACTAATGCACAATTCATCACAATGTGGTTTTACCTGGGTGCAAGCATATTCATGATTTGGCTTCTATCGTGACTTTTCTCAGCAGGCCAGTGACTCAAGTAGCAGCTTTTACACAGAATGCCCAACAGGCAACATCTTTACATGATTTTACTTATTAGGCAAAGATTCTCTGTCTAGTGAGTACAATTTTAAATATATTGCACACAATGGGCCTCCTTACGAGGTTGGCGGTAGCCGGCTGCCGCCGGTATTGATTTTCATCCAGCGCTCAGAAAAGGGCAATTACCGGGTCATTACAACCTTGCCGGACCCGGTAATTGCCCTTTTCTGGGCGTCGGTAAAAATTATTCCCCATTCCCATTTGAACCCAATAGGGCTCAATGGGAATGGGGAGGGTGGTAGCAATGGTACCGTTATTAATGGTACAGTTGCTACCATCAAGTTCTGCTCACGGGTGCCGGTACGGCCACCCGGTAAAACCTGGTGGCTGCAAGGGCAGCGCAAGCAGAACTCGTAGTTTGGGGGTACAGTAGCAACGGTGCCGGTAGCGATACCAGTACCGTTGTTGCCTTACCGCCATACTCGCATGAGGCCCAATGTATTCTCATTTTTTAATTGAAGTATTTATTATTTTGAGTGAGGCGCTTGGTGTGACAGTGTGCTTGCACATTAATTTACCTGTTTTTGGGTGTGTTAGGGAGAAACACTGACTGACTGTCTCCAATGCGACTCACACCATTTCCATTCACTTTCCCACCAGCAGCGTAGTTGACTGGGATACTCCCAATCTCCTAGATGACATTCACACACACTCTGAGAATGTGATGGAGGGAGCTGTGCAAATAGCAAAGAACAAAATGTGCAACTTGTACAGTTCCCTCCATCACATTCTCAGAGTGTGTGAACGCCACTTGTCAGCTCCCTTTTGCTATAAGTACACAAGACCTTTACCATGCCCCTTCCTGTGGGTTGTTTCCTTTGGCTGGCTCGTGCACTTCCTCCAGACGTTCCAGCACCAGGGTTGAGGAATGGTGCATCTTGCCTGTGTGGTACGGTCCAGGTCTACACTCTGACAAGGGGAACAAGGACCCTTCCAGACGGCGGGCAGGTGGCCAACCCGGGCAAAGGCCAGAGCCAGCCCTGTCCCAGGGGAGGGAAGGGAAGCGGGGGGCCCAGTCCCTGAAACCCCCTCATGTACCACCCTATGTCACACAATGCCTCCCAGTACTTGTTCTGTCCAGAATTCTCTTTTGTCTTTTTCAATACAGAAACTCCCAGAATGCACCTGGGCGCAACCAAGAAAACCCAGACCAAAACTGGGGAAATAGAATCAAGAGCAGATTTGGAATGGAATGGGATTTGTCTTGCCAAACAGATATGAGACACCCACCACCCGACCTACCAACCCCAGGCCAACCCCAGGAGCATGCTGGGACAACAGAAAACAAACTGAGAATGAGAAGAGACTGCAGAGGAGCAAGGGGGACACAGAAATCCTCCCCAAACCGAACAGGAAGCAAAACTTACCAGACCATGAAGAAAGCCACATGGAAAGCGAGCAGCCGGAGTACTTAGCTGCTACCGTGCAACTGCAAATTTAAAAGGGATGGGGTTAAGATGGGTTTTTAAAGCTTTGCACATGTGTAACCCAGCCCCTGGAGAAAGAACAGTCACATATTGGCCCACAGAGTCAGGTGAGTGCTGGAACCAATGGAAGAAGGGGGAGATAGAACCATGACGAGAACAGTATAGAAAGAGAGTGAATGAAAGAAGAGTGTGTTGCAGGGTTGAGGCCAGGAGGAATGGCCGTGGACTGTGAGAGCAGGCTCAGGACAGATTGTGGAGTGAAGTGCAAAGAGTTGGTGGCGAAGTTGGAGCAGAGTGCAGATGAGGTATTGGTTGTGAGAGAGAGAGTGGTACCAGTTGTATGTAGTGTAGGCTGGGGCAGGGGGAGAGAAATCATAGGGGAATAGCGAGAGAGTGAGAATTATAACTAGGGTCTATGATAGAAGAGTGTGGAGAGAGTTCAAGGTAGTATGGAGAGTAATGGAGAGGGCAGAGTGAAGCAGAAGGGGTTTTTTGGAAGAGAGAGGCAGAGAGAGTGTGGTAGGATTAAGAAACAGAGACATAGATAGGAGATTAGGTGTGGAGAGTGGTGAGGAGAGAGCTGTGTAGGGAGCCGGGGGCAGAGATGAGGAGAACGGTGTTAAGAGAGGTCAAGTGAGCAGTGATTAGAGAAGTGAGGAGAAAGTGTGGACATCAGAGGGACAGAAGGTGAGCAAGAGAGGAGAGAAGAAGAATGGGGTTGTGAGAGAAGACGAGAAGGAATAGGGTCGAGAAAGTAGAGTAGATAGTGAGGCAGGATCAGGGGGAGAAGAGATAGAAAGCACATGCACAAAAGAAAGGTTATGGGTGTTTCTTATAACACAAGAAAACTATAATTTCCTGTTGAAAAACCCGGCAGTGTAAAAAACCAGGGCACCCCTAAAAAGAACCCTGAAAGGAGCCACATAGATACAGATGTTTGCCTTAAGGACATAACCTACAGACAGCCTTAAATAGTAAGTGTCCCTGATCAGTAGCTGGAAGACGTCAGGTTAGCGATCCCTGAGCTGCATTGGGGGAGCGCACTGGAGGTTGCGAGAGGGAAGCCGTTTAGAGTAACCTGCCTGCAACCCTGCAACCTGACCAGAATAAAAGCAGTAATTTTTTAATATTGAAAATAAAAACCTTTGAGCCATCTTTCAGAGTCTGGGAGTTATGGAAGCCATCCGTTAAACCTGCCTGCGGCGTTACCTATCATGGCTTTATTCTTGTGTTGAAATGTGTACATGCTAGGCCTCAATATTTGCCCTTTCCAACAAGACCCTGTGAGGATGCAATCCAAAACAAAACACTCACACGACGTAGGTTTGTTTCCACTGGTAACTGCAGTGGGCTAAACTGATCCTATATCTGTGGTTTGCAGGAAGTTGCCGCCTATTTCTTGGAGAGAGAACCTAATCTCAGATTACAATTCTCTTCTGTGATTCACAACAACAGGCAGAAATCCAATATTTGCGCCTGCTGCTGGCCTCTGTCCTAGGCAGCAGCTCGCTCTGCCTAGTTCTTTCACTGGCTCAGAGAGAACTGTGTGTAGCCTGCTGGTTACAGGTTCAATCACAGTGACCACTTCAACTCTCATCACCCTCAACTTTAATTTCTTGCTATCACAGAAACCTGGATCTCCCCTCAGAACTCTGCTACCTTCTCCCACTCTCCCAGACCTGTTGGGAAGAGCAGCGCTTTGGGGTTCCTTATCAATAAGACTCAACACTGCCCCTCTACCCACCTCTAACATCAACTCTTCCTCTTCTGAATATGCTGCAGTTTTACTCCTCCCTCATACTCCTCTCACTATTCTGACTCTCTGTCGACCCCATGTCCTTTAAACTCCTTCCCTGACCTGACCCTTCTCCTTGAGTCACTTCCTACTATCATCCCCATTGTTATGGTGGGGCACTTAAACCATCTCAAGCCCTCTGCAGCCACCTCCCTTGATCCTAAATCCCTCCTATCTGACCACTGCTTCCACTCCCTCCATGACAAGCCTACCCACTCTGAGGGGAATACTCTTTCTCTGGTCTTTGTTTCTAATTCATTCTCCTCCTCTGACCTCTCCATTGACCCATCTCCCTCTCATCACTTCATTGTTCACTTTAACATCCTAGTCCCTCCACCTTCTCCTCATCTTCCCTTTTCAATAACTAAGAGGAACTTCAGGCTGTCAGGTAAGGACAAAGGCAGTGAATATGGAAAGGGAAATGTGCACAAAATCACACAGTGAATAGCTTTGAGTCAAACAACATACACACAGGAACCAATACTTATGTATACTAAAACCCAAGAGTGAAAACAGAGTGTGACAACAATACAAATATATGAAAAGGGATGTGGGGTAAGCACTTAGAAGCACCATGTGACTGCAAGGAAAGTCGGCAAGTTCCTTACCCACAAGTGCTAATACAGGTACTGACAGCGCTAAGCCCATGCAGAGGGCAAGCAACGACAGGATCTGTGATCTAACACCCTTAATGGTATTGAATAAGGAAAATTAAAAACAGTACTCACGAGGACGAGAAATACCACTTGAATGTCAGCAAGCCCATGAATCCTGTTGATCAAACAGGGACCCAGCAAGGCTGTAACAGCAATGGAAAGAACTAAATACATAATACTCAAGACGGGGCAAGTAGGAATAGTGATTACAGAATAGTGAGGAAAACATAGGCATTCACACAGGAGCTAGCTACAACCGCACACCACACCTAATAATCAATGGGAAATATATGCAGAAGTGCAAGGGAAAACATGGAATGGATTCCAAGAGAAAGTAAAGTAACAGGAGCAGGGAAAACGAAATTACAAGGGCAACCTTCCCCTACCTATCCAAGGGAAAAGGAAGGAAGCTAATATATAAAGAGGAAAGATTAAAGCATCAAGGTTTACAACAGCAAAGGACAAAGGCCCTCATTACAACTAAGGCGTTAAGGGGTTAACGGTGCCGTAAAAGGGGGCTGCGCCGTTAAACCCTTAACGCCTGATTACGAGGTCCCTTTGCGGGTGGCACTTTAACGCCTGCTTTTAGCAGGCTTTAAAAAACCAACCCGCAAAGGGACCTTGGTGCTAAGTACCGCACCGTACTTAGCGCCTTCCCCATTCCCATTGAGCCCTATGGGGCAAAAATGGGAATGGGGAAGGGCCATGGCGGCATGGGGAATTACTGCCCCGCCAACCTCGGAATGGGGCGGTAATTCCCCATTCCGCCATGGCGGAGTCGGTAAGTTACCGGCATGGACCATGGTGCTATTAGCCACCATGGTCCAACGCCTGGGTCATAATGAGGGCCAAAGTCAAAGAAATATAGAACACAGGCAAACTGGGCAAACTGAGCTGCACCAAAAGGGAAAGCACTGAGAAATGCTGCCTGTAAACAGAGGAAGACAGAAAGGGAATCTGGGAAGCAGAAATCAATTAAGCACATCAATTCAAAATCCAAGGATAAGGAACAAGGAATAGAAACTTGGAACTAGGCACAAGGCACAAGGCACAAGGCTAAGAACCAGGAACAAGGGACCAGTCACAAACAGGAACACTGCATCAATGACCAGCGCTGGACTGAAGTAAACTGAGGCTTTTAAACCTGCTTAACGAGCACACACCGCAGGTGAGCAGCTTGCTGCACCTGCAGCCACAGGTGTTGCCTATCCTCCACCCAGCCTTGTCCTGCAAAGGTGGAGATGAAGCGGTGGGCCAGGCATTCTGGGAAGCATAGTCATTTCATTAAAGCAGCATACTGGCTGCCAAAAACCAGAAGCAGAAATCAATTAAGCACATCAATTCAAAATCCAAGGATAAGGAACAAGGAATAGAAACTTGGAACTAGGCACAAGGCACAAGGCACAAGGTTAAGAACCAGGAAAAAGGGACCAGTGACAAACAGGAAGACTGCATCAATGTACAGCGCGGGACTGAAGTAAACTGAGGCTTTTAAACCTGCTTAACGAGCACAGTGTTGCCTATCCTCCACCCAGCCTTGTCCTGCAAAGGTGGAGATGAAGCTGTGGGCCAGGCATTCTGGGAAGCATAGTCATTTCATTAAAGCAGCATACTGGCTGCCAAAAACCTGGAATGGATCCGGAAGGGAGGTAGTTTGGAAAATAAGGATTTAGCACTCCCAATTCATCACAGCACTGTAGCATAAGGTTCGGAAGGAAAGTCCAGTAGGGAATAAACCCCAGATCATGCCCCCAAGTGGTGGGAATGGGAGCGAATCATGACACGGGCAGGGCTCTCTTGCCCCTTACCTTTATGATGTGAGTATGTCTCTCTCCTGTCCCCTATTCATGCCTCTTCCATTGACCATGCATTCTCTGGATTTCATTACGCACTTATGACTCCATTTGACTAACACTATCCTGCTCGCACATTCACACCTTTCTGTCCCATCCTCAGCCTTGAATTATCTCTGAAGGTCAGACCCTCAATACAAACATGCTCTGTGACCTACAACTCTCGCACAAATTACAGACACCTTCCCTACTCCTGGCCTGCAAAATGTCCCTTACTACCCTAACCTCTGCACTGAACTCTGTCAGATTCTCTTACTTCAGAAGCTTAATCTCTTCCCTTCGCAATCACCCCACAAATGTTAATTCACCCTGTTGGGCAGAAACCTGTGCAGTTCCCTTTGGGAACACTGCAAAAGATTTAGGACTACAGGTGTTAGCAATAAACCCACTTGGTAGCAGTCTGTACCGCCCAGATTTACCTGGTAGCTGTGGCTGAGGAGTCAGACTTCCCTCAAGATGAGTTAGGTAGTATGCAAAGTATACACAATAGGCACTCAGATACAATAGCACAAGCAAACACTGACCAGAGCTTTGGTATCAAAGTATATAATTATTTATTTAAACACACACTGTTTGAAACACTCCAGCACTCTTATTTGTAAAACACTCTAAACACAGTTACTATTATGATATATACAACCCTTCTTCCTTATCAGACAAGTCTTAGATAACACCACTTATTTCCAGACAGAGGTGAGTGCTTAACTATATATGGCACTCCAATAAGTTCATGAAAAAGGGAGGGAAAAAGGCAGAATATGTGAAGATACACCACTCTAAGATTTAGGAACACTTTTAGCAAGGCAGAAGAGCAAAAGTCACTTGTGAGCCAAAGTCCATAGGCTGGGCCCACTCTTAGAGAAAGCAGAGCACAAATGCACCCAAGATCACACAGTTACACTAGGCTTTGAAAGTCTTGCAGAGAGTTCGAAAAGAGTTTAGAGAGGCTCAGAAAAGTTTAGCCAGGGTGTCCCAGGCTAACCCAGGTTCCAAAGCCGGAGGCTAAATCTACCCCGTACAGTCGGTGGCAAGGGAAGCCAGGCGGAACACGGTACCTTAAGTGGAAAGGATCCTCCAGCGGTGGCAGTTGTTCCTGGCAGCGGGTGCAAGTCTCGGCGTCGTCCAGGGGAAGAGAAGATCTCGACTTGGAGGAAAGATGAAGGTCGTTGCACTGCCAGGGAAGAAACCAGCCGCAGAGTTTTCCGGTTAAAGGTATTACCCTTTATTTCGAGGTCGTGGTAAAACGTGGTATTCTGGATGCAGGGGTGCTTGGCACAGGCAAGGCGGCCACGAGATGCGTTGGGAAGGCGAAAAGACGGTGAAACTGGTTATCCCCACCAGTCAAAGGAAGAAGACTCTCCGGCGGGAGATCTCCTCTGTCGTTGGGAAAAGTGGTGAGATGTTCAGCAGGGCTCCACTGGTGGTGTGTTCGTAGCAGGTCGGCTCAGCTTCTCCCTTGTTGGATTCGTAGGTCCTGTGGCGACTTCTGAAGTTCCCGCCCCCAAAGCCCTGCTTTTATGCAGAAAACCCCCATTCACTCAGCCTAGCTGTCACTCAAACATGCTAAGTGGTGAGCCGGCCGGCTCACCACTTGGGCCAATCAGGACGGAGTGCGACTTGAGTTGCCTAGGCAACTCAGTCCAGGGTGCCTAAATCCCCCTCCACCCCTCCTAAGTACCCCAGACAGAGTGGAGAAGCCTGCCAAAAAGTGGAACAAAGGGCTCGACTTGGGTTGGAGTCACAGAAGAGAACACAAACGCCATTTTAGAACCGAGTTTTGGCAAAAAGTACCAACCGGAAATTAATAATAAACAAATAAACCGGCGGTATGTTCGAGGCTATCGTAATTAAATAAATAAAGATAGTAGCCTCGAACAATGGGAAAATCCCATTGTGAAATATTTGCGGTTGAATATAAAAAGTAGTATCCACTGCCACCAGCCAAAACTCGATCAGTGGGGACGGAGACGTGCCCCCTCGACTAACAGACCCCGGGGCAATCGAATTGCCCCGGCCAGTACGTCCACAATGTGATGGTTTGTACTGGTTCTGTTCAGAATTCAAGACTAGTAAAGTCAATGGTGACTTTACATGCCCTGGGAGACAGTAGTCAGCCCCAGGGTATGGGGTCTATACTGGGGGGTCACTATGACACCCCTGTGTTAGTGCACTGAGGGTGCTGTGTAACACACATCACAAAAACACATGAAGCCCTATGGAGTAAAAGACCCCATAGCCCATTAAACACATCTAGAGTCAAAGGAATACACTCATATCATGTCCAAGAGTGAGGGTAAAAGAGTCTCACTCTTGGCTTGAGAAAAAAATAAAACCCAAAAATCCAGCAAAGCTGCTGGGGGACTCACTAGGTTAGGAAATCCAGCCTAAACAGAGAATTCTCCCCAACACACCCTCCAATCTTTGCTCACACCTCCCAAGCCAATATCCATCGCCTCCTCCTTTTCTGCTAATAACTTTGTTCAATACTTACACTCTCCCAGCCCCCCTCTCCATCCAGTCCCAACCCTCCTTCTCTCAACTACCTCTTCTATGCTCGATTACTTCTCCCCTACTGAAGTGTCCGGTGGTGAATGAAGATGAATACTATGGTGTGAATATAACTGGGTTTATTACATTTTTATAAGATATTACAAATATAAGAGGATGAGGGAGATGATGCATCCATCAGCCAGGGCTGGCAGCTGTTATAGTTCAATTTGCATTCTACATTCCTTTTCTTATGCTTCTTGCCTCCGGCACGCTCTCGCTCAGCTGGCTGATGCACTCTGCAGGAACATTCTGCAGGGAGCTGGAATCTGCAGGAAACTGTATTCTTCAATGTATCAAGGATATAACACCTACCTATCCTATTGAATTAAGACCCACCCTTCACAGTGCAAACCCATCTTGCGCTCCTATTGACAATTTTCCACCAAATGAGCTAAAGCGTAGTCTCAATTATTTGCTGTATCTCTGAGCTCTTTAACCTCTCTCTCTCTCTCTCTCCTCTCTCTCCTCTCTCTCTCACTCTTCCCTGCTTCCTTCAAATGACCAAAAGCGTAGTCTCAATCATTTGCCAGATCTCTGAGCTCTTTAACCTCTCTCTCTCTCTCTCTCTCTCTCTCTCTCTCTCTCTCTTCCCCTCACTCTCTCTCTCCTCTCTCTCTCTTCCCTGCTTCCTTCAAATGACCAAAAGCGTAGTCTCAATCATTTGCCGGATCTCTGAGCTCTTTAACCCCACCTCTCTCTCTCTCTCTCTCTCTCTCTCTCTCTCTCCCTCTCTCTCTCTCTTTCTCCCCCCTCTCTCTCTTTCTCCCTGTCTCTCTCTCTTTCTCTCTCTCTCTCTCTCTCACTCTTCCCTGCCTCCTTCAAATCTGTAGTTGTTTTATGCCTAACTTCGCATTAAACTATCAACCAGTTTCGCTCCTTCCCCATTATTCAAAAGTCCTTCAGCAAGCTATCTTCAACCGGATCACTAAGCACCTTGATAACGGCCTTGGAGTCGAAACTGCATGATTCTTCATGTAGCAGATTGTTGTGACGTGCAGTGTGCGTGGATTCGAATGAGCAACGTCTTTGGCTGCCGTCCTGCTCTATGGCATGCTGTCACAATCAGGGGTGGTAACCAGTGGGTGACACTTCATGGCATAAAGTGCTGGTTAAAGCGCCTTTCACCTTTCCAGCCTGAACCAAGCAAGTATTGTTTGTGCTACCAACACCGCCACAGCCTGTGAAAATAAGTTATTACGTCCAATCCAGCACTAAATTGATTAAATATAACTGCCACCGTACTTGGCAAACATTGTTGACGGATATATGTAGCATTCCAAATATATTAACTAATTAAAAACTGTAAAAGCTGATAGATTGTGTTTAAAAAATAGTATCTGAAAACCCATACAAATTCCATTGTCAGATACAGCATTTATTTAATGTCAACACATTGATTTGTATTCGCAGTGATCTGTTGCCTAGTTCACAGGCCAAATCCCCATTATTCCATCCTTCCAGGAAGAAGAGCCACGCAGAGGACTTGTGGCATTCATGTTTTGTTGTGGAAAGAATGCCAGTCTACATTGCATGCAAACTTACTCGTTTTTCACAGAAAATGCGATTAGCCGAGAGCGGAGTGAGACATGGGAGCGCTGGGACGACATTCTGCAAGCAAAGGATGTGGCACGAAAAGCAGGAACTGGTAATGGTGCCTAGGAACAAAGACTCGCCCTTCCTCCGCCACCAACGGGAGTCCCCGCGAGAGGAGGGGGAAGTGAAACTGCGCCGAAGCTGTCACTGAAAACAAACCCCCCTTCCTTGTGAGTTACAGTTTTCGGCAAAAAATGTACCGTTATTTTGACATTTAAACGAATAACTCACAAACGCTGGAGCCAGGGCGTATACAGATGATGGGTTTATAAGAAGATGTGTCTATTTTGCGGTCATATTTTTAAGACCCTCACGTGACTGAGATTGTAGGGCGTGGCACCCATTAAACATGTTTCTCTTCTTTTTGCAGCAAGACACAGCAATCACTAGAAAAGCCAACAGTTTGGGCATTTGTGTAGGTAGTTGCCAGGCAATACCACCTGGCCATAACATGGTAACAGTTGGAAAAGGGTGCACGTACCTTAGAATATGATAGCAGTGCCTGGCAAATGCCTATCTAATACCTTTACCCAAGCTAAAATGTTTGGCTTTGCCAGTGCTTGTTTTAACAGGCCTTCAGTGCAAAGACACTGCTTATAAATCAAGTGGCTGAAGACACACTTGGTTAGGTGTGTTTATTGCACCAGTAACATATTTACAACTGCAATTAAGAGATCAACTCTCAGAAGACCAAAGAACACTGACAGGATATCGTTTGCTGTTACTGCTTGATATAGCTAGTTCAAACAGGTCCCAGGAAGATGTGTTTTGAGCTGAAGGTGCCAGTAATGGGTGTGAAAGACCATAGGGATTGGCATGGCAATGCGCAGTCAATGGGTGGGTAAATAACCAAGCAACACCCACAAGCTGTGTGCCCCTCCTTGGATCTCATCTCCCTCCTAGCTGTATTCCAGTGAAATCCATTCGGCTTATAGGTGAAACTTTAATAACCAAAACTAAGAATGTGTGTCTTGACTGATACTTCATGCGATTGTTACATGATTACCCCAGCAATCCTCAGAAAGTGTTCCCCATAAGAAAACCTACAGTCCATTGTAACTTTCTCTTTTCTTCCAGCTGGACTAGAAAATTGAGTATTCCTCTACATTTCTGCTTAAACGAATGCTCCATTCAGGAGGAACTTGTGGTGCAAGATTTTAAAGTAATTTGAATGGATTTTAATATATATATGAATGAGAAGGGATTAGCTTTCGTGAACACAGTATGTATGGATCCATTGATGATATGCAGGTTCGATAGCCAGATAGCTCGCCCTCGCAAAGGAACGCCCGACAAATGCAGAGCAGTGTGGCAATATATCCTAGGATTCGTTTTCTTGGGGAGTGAGTTCCCACCTCTATTCGCCTTACAGCCCAGTGCACTTCTCCATTAATCATTTTCAAGCCTCATGCTCTCATCAGGAACGCAGTGCAGGTGTTAGGGTAAGCCTGATTCCTATTGGTACTGGTAATTTTGGTCGCTGTAGTTTCAGTTTCAGGCAGCTGAGAACCAACACCCCTATAACCTAACAGTTCGAATTCAGTGGGGTTAGGGATAGCCAGATCTGTGGCACTCCTCAGTAGTGTACAGAGAGCCCCGGTGCTGCGCCAGAAGAGTTCAGAGCTCCACGAACTAGGAATTGTGCTGCCCCAGAGGAGTTCAGAGCTCCACAAAGCTAGTTATTGATGGTGGCTGAAGAGCGCATTGCAGTTCTCAACTGTTTCCACAAGAGCTACCCGCCCCTCCTCATCATCATCTTCCACCTTACCTGAAAAAGTATGTTAGCAACTGATGACCATTGTTCCCCCCACAAAGGGGCATGGATACCATCAGTTTCCAATGTAAGTACCACATCTTTAAGAGACCAGAAGATGGGAGATTCTGGATTAAGGCTAAGTCCTTTTCTTCAAAACTAGCAGAAAGTAAAACTAGATGTTTGAATTCTTTGGCCAGTTCAGGGTACAGGATAGATAGCCGTCTCCTCGGAAGCAGAATGGATGGAAACCAACTCCAATGTTCTCAAGAAAGGGTCCATCGATCTATGTCTATCTCACAGAACAGGCTGAACCAGCAACCGATTCTCCAAAGAAAAAAAGTATAAGGTTCACCGTCCGCTAATCAACCCCCCATGGTGGCACTTAAGAATATCCTGTGATAGACCTCTTCATAGCTGAGAAGGCAAAAAAGTGCTATTTTGGAGTGGAAATCACAGGGGTCTGTCTCCGTGAAATCCTAATGAAAGGATCGCTTTTTTGTTTTCAGCAGTCAGGAACTTCTCAAGGACTTTGACCTAATGTTATGGCAAAGTCATAGCAGGAGTTCACAGGCCACCCCATGTCATTTCCCGAGTCTGTTTCTTTTAAGTCATATCTTATATTATTGAGCAGGGGCAGACAAAAGTGTGAAATGGAGAGTGTCCACAGTAAGTACTTGCACCGTGTTGGCCTGTTTATTTTCCCTTACCAGTGCTCACTAGCCTGTGCTGTGTCTAATTAGTTCATATGAAAACACTGTGCTAAGAATGTATGTATGCGCATTTTCTTCACAGGATGCTTCTGTGAAACATTGACTTCTGAGGTGTGGACTCGTAAATGAAAATCTAGCAGGCTTTGTTAAGGGCTGTCACTCAACCATCAACATCAGATGGTTCCCACTCACCATTACAGAGGGAACACATTAAAATCATCAACAGCAGTGATATCTCTTGATGCAGAGAAAGCATTTGATCAGATCAAATTGAGTTTTCTATTTAAAGTCATGGAAGCAATGGATTTTGGGATACATTTCCTAAAATGGGTCAGACTACTACACAGAGAACCGACTGCTACAGTAGTCATGAATGGAATGGGCCGGCCCCCTGTCCTTTTACTCTCTGCCGAGGAACAAGACAGGGCTGTCTCCTTTCCCTGTTACTTCTTGTCCTGCTGATGGAACCATTAGTAATATTGATTAGAAGGGAGGAGAAGAGAAAAGGCATGAAGGTTGGTGGGGCTGAACAGACAATCTGCCTATATGATGATGATTTACTATTAGTACTACGGGACACAAAGGATTCCTTACCAGTGCTTATGGAATTAATCAACACATTTGGTGAAGTCTCTGGGTATAAAATCAACTGGTCAAAATCGGAAGCTTTAGCTATCACAAGCCACTGCCATAAAAACTATATAATCAGAGATTGATTTTGCTGGTGCCCTGATAAAATGAATTATCTGGGAATATAGCTGACACGGGCACATTGATGAAGATTAACATGTCAGACTCTTTACAAAATCCTCAAACTGACCTGGGGAGATGGTCTGGTTGGCAATACATTTGTGTCTTTGGGGCAAGGTGAAGGTGCTCTCAGGTGCCTGCACCACTTCAGATTAATTACATTCTTGATATGATACCACTCCCTCCTGCGAAAATGATGCACAAGGAGATCAATCAATTCAAAAGTTTCTTTGGGACACAAAGCCGCCACAGTTGGCCCAATCGAAACTACAACTACCTTCACTGAAAGGGGGACTGGAAGTTCCAAACTTTGAACATTACCCCCTGGCTTTTTCGGCTCGTCACTTATTGGCATTCCTATCAGAGACTCTTTATGACTGGACGAAAGCTGAAACGAGCAAGGCGGGGCCACTGGAGCCCTTAGTCATTTTGACCACATCTACACGGAAGAATGAAGATCGCAACATGCTGACTGACATGTTGGTACCTCAATCACAGATGGGGGACTCTGAAACACATGCTATGGGAATGCTGTTGCATTAATACATTTTGGAAGGAGATAGCAATAATAATTAATACTGTTTTAAGAGCAGATTTCTCCTTCGAGCAACTAATCCCGGGTCCAAATTCACAAATAGAGGACTTGGCATACCCTCAGAAATATTGGTTTTCTAGGGCTGCTATTTTTGCCAAAAATGAATGCTGAGAAACTGGAAGTCGATTAAACCTCCAACCAAAGCAGGATGGTTACAAGAGCTGTGTAGAATATCTCTTCTTGAAAAAAGAATAGTCAAAAGAAATGAGAACTGTATGAGGCGGTCTGTTCACGATTTATTGAAATTGGAATATCATTTTGGGATGCTGGGGATCATACTATCATATACTTAACGTGATGCCAAATTAATTATCTTTGTGTGTTTTTTTGGTTTATCTTGTTTCAACTTTTTGCAACAGAACTGTGTGTTTGTCTACATTGTACAATGTGAATGTAAACCAAACATTTTAAAAATTGATTCTATCTACCAGTTATAAGGCCTCTTGCACCCAGGGATTGCATGATTGATTAGCTCTAATGGATGCCTTCCTCTCATATTCCCGCCACGTGCGCCTCTGTTGCACTTTTGGTGGCCACTAAAGACTTTTCATTTCACATGTCTTCCTTTTTGTCTGTCTTTGGCTTCCTGGTGTTTCACAAAGTCACTGTGCCCCTCCCATTGCAGATTATTTCAGGAGAATGGGTACATTTCTGAGCATATGGCTAGACCCAGGGTCGGACTGGCAAGGGGGGCAATTGACTCACAGCCTGGCTGGACGGTTGCCCCATGGGGCAGAGCTCCACAACATAACAAATAATAATTGAAAAAGAAGAAATCCTTCTGAATCTAACCTGCTACAAAGGAATTGAGTGCAGCACAGTCTGCTCAGATTCTATGTAAACTGGGGGCGTCATTCATCTTGATTTCAACAATAGTGTAGATGAGCCTGGGTGGCCCCACACAAGGGCCTCCACAGTGAGTGAGTGAGAGAGAGAGGAGTCGAGGCTGCAGGGGCGTGTTCATCCCACCAGTGGCATTGTATCCATTTAAATTTCAGATTCCGTGACCCTGGATGGTAATGCTGGCACCACCGTTCCCCATACACCATTGGTTTGTTGCAATCCACACCAGCCTATCATGAAGCCTACTTGCCAACAAAGTAAAAGTCCATATCTTATTCGAGTTTTTCATCGATTTGATTCTGTACCAATGCTTCTCCAATGTTCTGATGAATTTCTCGATCACCAGTATGTTTATACAGAAAGAGTTTAATAGCTTCCTGAATAGCACACATGTGGCTGTAGGGCACAGTTGAAAAACACACACAGAAAGATGTAATATTCTGGTATTCATTTTTGGAAGACTGCAAACTAAATGAGTCATTCGAAGTTGGCCCATTTTTAATGGTGTTAGTAGAAATCTGTCCTACTCAAAGTTTACCACCAGGAGAGGTGGTATTTTTGGAATACCTACAGTGCTACTTCAGAAATACCACCAATCCTGGTGGTTATGTAACAAGCTTTTAACCTTTATTTCAGCCATTTTCAGCGTCAATGCGAAGGGAGAAATGGATTATGTACAGTAGTGGCTTGTATCACTACTGCTGATTTATTGTGTGCACTAACGGGTACATTCTGGCCCGTTTATGCATTATATGGGTAACGTGGTCAGAGGAGGCAATCACAGATGTGTGTCTTTTTACCCCCTCAACATGGCCCTTTCTAAACACTTTTTTTACTCTATTGAAGGGAAGCACCTGTGGAATATCACCATGGAATACCACTGATTGTATTTTACCAAACCCTGACACGGGTGAACGGTAAAATCAATGGTTTTTTCAAAATGCTGACGATTTTATTGTTACCACCAACTCTCAATGACCCCCTAAGTGTGTGATTGTTTTCCATTGTCTTGTGTCCAGAACACTCTTCTTTTATGTCACCTGCAAAAGACACACATGCAAATCAACACCCCACGTGAACAAAGATACACCCTTTCACCTATACTTTACACTGTCCCAAATACACTCAAACACACACACACACTCCCACTTATTTGAAACCACACATAACTATAATAGGCCACTCTTGCTCCCTCTCCATCTCCCGGTCCAAGGAGTATTCCCCTCACAGTTCTCTGCTTCTCAGGTGGTTTCCGAGTCTACCTTCTAGTTGTTTTTGATGTCATTTGAGGGTGGTTTCCGAGTCTGCATTTGCCTAGCTGCAATTGAAAAATATGTTGCATGAAAGGAAAAGTAATGTCAATAATTTCTATGATATATTCTTGAGAATGTGTGTGAGAGGAGATGTTGGTATTGAGTTTATTTGTCTGGACATTGGGGCAGCTGCACTGTGGGCGTGGGCCATTGCACTAAGGTGCCAGAAATGTAAACTTGCCCCTCAGGCCAAATGTTGCCAGTTCTCCCCTGGCTAGACCCACAGCTTTTGTTTCTTGCTGCTGCCAAGCAAATAAAAAATTGAAATGCATATTATTCGCTTCTGTGGCATTCGTTAAATCTCATTAAATCTCATTCATTAAATCTCAGCTTTCTTTTGTAAAATGAGTAGTACAAATATGCATAGCAAATACAGCCAGAGTCTTTCTCAACCCTGTTTGTAGATTGAATTTTTCGAATTTGCGCTCACGGGCGTCTTTATACGGTATAACTGCGCCCTCTAGTGGCCAAATCTCGGCTGGCAAGCCATCTCAAAACAGTACAGTCGGAGCGATATGTAAAATAAAACGCCATACAAGGAGAAGAATGCAACAAATCTGCTCAGCCGCCAAGGGATGGATGTTACTCAATATTTTCTTGACCTTCGGTCACCATTAACTTATGCCCAATCGAAATGAACATGGGTACATCATTTGCGGAGAGTTTCTTAATCTGGATTTGTAGACCAAAGGGTGTGTGAGTTTAACATGTATATATGCTTTTCATGATCTACATTGCTTTAGAAGTGTGCTTGCAAATTAAAAAGGATAGTGCTTTTGCTTTGAATGAAGACGGGTCAGAAACATTTGAGAGAGTGGCAGTTCTATGGTGAACAAGGCTCACTCTCTTACTGCAATATGGCCTGGGTCAGGCTGGGTGTGGTATGTATTTGGGGAGAAGTTGCCGTGCATGTGCTATGAGTGTGGCATGTTATGTTATGTTAATGATTCTTGTATGGTGTACTGTTGCCTGCCACCTGCGTGGTCTCTTGGCGATCTGGCGGATCTGCAGTGCAAGGAGGGCGGTGGACGTTTAGTCAGATTTAGCGGGAGGAGAGCAAGAGAGCGGTGACGTGCTGTTGGCAGCCTCAGTTTGCAGAAACCCGCCAATGAGTGTAGGTGCAACATGTGCTGAGGTGAGATTGTGTACGGGTTGTTTCCTTGTCAGTTTCTTTCCTATGAAATGTGTTTGCTGTAAAGCGACAGTTCACTTGCTTATAAGTGTTTTTTGTTTCTCTTTCCATGGGCTTGATATGTTTGGGTGAAAAGTGGCAATGCACTCAGTAGGGGTGATATTTATATATGAGCCTCCTGTTACTGTAACTAATGCTGCTTATTAGCCTCCTTGGCCAACCGCATGTTAAAAAAACTTTATTTATTGTGAATTGCTTAATCAGAGTTAACTTCACAAAACGCAGATTATAATTTATAACGCGCTTAATATCCAGAGGTTTCTAAGCGCGGATCCGGGGATCGAACCAGTGTTGCGTAACCCAAAATATGGGTGCCCCCCTGCGAGCCATGCTGAGGCCCCCCCAACTCGGTAACAACGCACGGGTCGCGCCACACCGTGGGCCGGCCTAGCTTATCAAGCTTCCGCAATACGCACAAACGTGCTGCTAAAGGGATATGCTGCACACCGCACTAGGAGAAAGATATAAATATGTGTTTTAATGGAATATGCAGCACACTTTCTGAGAAGAATTGGGTAAAAAGCCAGAGTGTGTGCAATTGTTTTGTAGGGTAACAGCAATCCAATACATGTAAGTCACCAACAGTGCCCAGGAACAGTAATGCTTTGCTATTAAAAATGCCATGCCACAATGAAAACATGTCCAACTGGCTGCACAATGTAGACCAGTGTAGACACATAATAACATTACAGTAAAGCATACCAGGCCGCATTTAGACATACCCAGACTGGCTGCACCAAAATGCCAGTCAAAGCAATAAGAGAACACACATTCAAGCCTGCGGCCTCTAACAACACAGCCAAACTATTTCAAATCTGCAAGGAACTGGTCAATCCTGTAGCGATCTTAACCTCTCCTGTTCCCTCCCAGGCTCTCTGTATGGCTCTGTCCTCTCACTTCTCCACTAAAACTCAGGACATCCTGTCCTCCATCTCCTCTTCATCTCCCTCTTCCGCTCTCGGCCCCCTTTGGGCATATCTACCTCTCTTCCTCCTTTCTCCTCTTTCTCTCCGACAACACCTGACAAGGTTTCTAGACAAATCCGATCTATGAAAGTATCATCCAAACAGGTGCTCCCCTGCTCCTCCAGAACCATCAAGGACCATATTGACACCCTCCCTCCAGCCTTGGCCGATTTCTGTAATCACTCTTTCACCACTGGAACGTTCCCCTCTCCCCTTAAGCACTCCCTTGTGTTTTAGGCAATTGAAATCGGGATGTGAGTTTACTACTTGCATGCCTTGGAAGAGTAGAGAGGGAACAGGAGACCACTCATTCTCACAGCAGTCCATAAGTGGGTACTTTCAACCTAAAGGGAGAGAGTTAACTGCTTGTAACATTGAACCTGCACTAGAATAGTTTCATTAAAATGCATAAAGAAATGAGATGCCCCACACCAATAGGTTTGCCCCTCCCCCACCGCCCGTGAAGTTAGCGCCTCTCCCAACATTTGAAGGGTTAACCCCCCCGAAATGTAGGTTTTGTTGCGCCCCTGAATGCAAGCACACACACCATTCACCATATATACACACGCACACTGAGCCATCCATATATTTAAGTGTGTACCCTTTCACCATACAGGCACACACACCCAGGCAGCCACCCCTACATTTAAGTGTGCACCCTTTCACCATACACTCACACAAGCACACGTCATGGGGTTGAGGGGAGCCCTATTACTTCCAAAAGAAATTGTTTATTTTTGAAGTCACTCTGACTTCATAAAGAAATAATTTCCATTAAGGATCGACCCATAACGGAAATAATGTCTTTGTGAAGGCAAAGTGACTTAAAAAATAACCTATTTCTTTTTGAAGCCATAGGACTTCCCCCACCCCATGACATGGAGGCCTCCAGTCTAGGGTCTTCCATGCCATGGGGGCGGGGGGGGGTGTAAGACTTCAAAAAGAAAGTTTCTTTTTGTAGTCACTCTGTCTTCCTAAATACATTATTTCTGTTACAGAAATAATGTATTTATGAATGCAGAGTGAATTCAAAAAGAAAAAAAAGATATTTTTTTTGTTGGAAAAAACATTTTTTAACATTTTTTTCTCCAAGTGGGGCCTCCCCAAGGACATATTGCTGCTGGCTGTCTTGCTGCCAAGGTGAGCACCTTTCCCCTGAGCTGCTATCCTCCTGAGACAATGAGAAATAGAATCAAATGAGAAAAGGAGATCAAAATAATTTCTTGTCACAGTCTTTTCTTAATTTTCCAAGTGTTCAATATTATATCTACAAACGTACCAAATTCCAATACATAATTATACAAATATTAAAAACCCATATCCACTAAATTAAAAAGTTATAATCTAGTATGTATCCCATTTTTAAACGAACGTATTAGATAATGATTTGCAATAAATTCCCAGAACATTTCATCACTTATGAAGTGCTATTGAAGTTAAAAAGTGTGCAGTACGAATTAACACATAAAAGCACCGGCTTGAAAGCTGAATGAAACTATGAACCATGTTCCAGGTTAGTTATCATCTAATCGGGATCATACCATTTGATTTAGACATTTTATTACCACTATAGTCAGAGGTGTTTCATGACCACTCACAACCTCTGCCAAAATTCTTGTGTCCTTACCCAGAGGTCATTCTGCGTAAATCTACTAAGTAAGACCAATCTTAAGTTTTGTAGAGCCGGACAGTGGATCGGATGTTCTAAAGAGGGAATATGTTCCCCAATGTTGCATAAACCGCAAAATTTTAGAGAAATTGTGTTTTTTTGATCAATGGACTGGATTTCACCTGTCAGTAATAAATTCAATCTAAAGCGCAGAAACTGAGCTATCCAATATGAATTGGTAAGTACAGCGGGAGTGCCCAGCCGCATAAGCAGAGACAACAGCCCAGACGAAGCTAACAGAACTTTGCGAAAGGCACTTTATATTTGTTATGCAATAATTTAATTTTCTTTTTAAACATCTTGCGTTTCAATTAGTCCCTTCGAGTGAAAGAATGCTTGGGTGCATGATGACTGAATGGGTGTGTTGATGTGTGTGTGTGTGTGTGTGTGTGTTGGTGGGGGGGGGGGTGCATAGAACATTTATTTGCATACAAGCCTGTGGAGGAAGGATGATTTGAGTCATGTCGAGGGAGCTCGGGTCAGCTGTGGAGCAGTGGTATTGGTTGAAGAGTGGTGGTGCGAGTCGGAGAGCAGTGGTTTGGTCGTAGTTTGACACACGGTACAGCACATCATAGATACACATCACACTCAAAACACCTAAATTTTACTTCGGGAATGGTGTTCTGCTGATACTTCCCTTGGGGTTAGGGTCCCCCTCTTTCTGTATTCTGCATAGAGGCATTGCTAGGGGTGCCTGGGGGAGCACAGCCCTGGGTCTTTTTGGTTATAGCCCTGGATAGAAGCTCAAGGGGATACATCCAAAAGGCTAGCTAGCCCCGAGTCCTGAGATTAGAGTAGCCCCGGATCTTTTCCCGACCTAGCTACAGCCCGAGTCCGTAGCCCTGTAGATCTGTTCAAGGCGAGGCGACCATCTGGGCAGTGCAGAACACATGCACATCCCAGGGCAGACCACATCGCCAGATGCACGCCTAGGAGTGACCACAACTATCCAAATCCGGCCTCCAAAATAGGGCACAACTGTCAAGATGCTGCCTTCACACCATGGAACCAATAGTCCCCATGAAGCCATCACAATGACCACAATACTTCAGTATAACAAACCCAGCATTATCTGATTTAACCCTCTAGAGGACACCCCACTGGCGAACCCTGGATAAAGATGTGGAGTGGAAGACGGGGCAGTGGACGATGACTCACTGCCGGCTATAGATTCATTCTCATCTAAAAGAGAAGACAGGTCACCATCAAACGAAAAAGTCATATGCCAGTTTTGGTCTATATTGCCCTTATTGTTAATCCTACCGTTAAAGCAGAGTTGCCATTGGTATTAGTTCAATCTAAGTCGAGAAGACTTCCATCAAGAGTAAAATGTGTCCTTGTTGGATCGTAGGCATTTTCTGAGGTTTACTAGCATCAGTACGCCTACAAGCCAGCGGGTAAAAGTCTGTGTTTCACAGTTATATCAGAGTTGGTTTTTGAAAAAAAGTATTAGTCAGAGGTTCAGTCTCTGTGATTCAAATAGTGTCGCAAACTGATGGAGCGATTAAACTGCTCGCCACGGGGACACTAGGGCTGCGGGCATTGAAGAGGCCATCCATGTTAAAAGAGGCGTAGAAGCAGCATTTATTTAATGAGCGTTGGGTTAGCTGCTACCGCTGAATCAGGGTTGTACATGGTATTGTGAGGGATCAGCAGTGAGAGGTGGGCACAATTTGTAATGTTCTCGGCATTAGCCATATTTATTAAAAGGAAATGGGGTTGGAAAAAGGCCTATCTTGCCCTAACCAAAAGAAAATATCCCTATTTATGAAACCAAAACTAAGCCAAACTGACCTAGTGTCCAAAAGACATCTGACACTCACACTAACATACAAAATAAGAAAAAGGTACAATAGAATTTCTGTTTTCACTTCCATCAAATGTGCAAAACCATATATTTACAATTTCAACAAAGAAATTCTTGTCTGCAGGGTTTAGCTTCGCTTCCCCTGAACTGTTTCAGGAAAAAGTATTTTGAAATGCTCTGTTTCATCATAGTTCCAATAAAGGTAATGATAATGTCTCCTTCACTGATGTTCTCTTTAAGATGGCAAAGCAAATGTTCTTTATACCATACAGTTGGAAATATATTAGAGAAAAGTCTTTCACAGTCTTTCGGATGGCAGAGTAAATATTCTTTCCACAATACAGGTTGAAGTGCATGGAAAGAAAGTCTTTAATAGTTTTTAGGTGTTAGGTTCCCTTGTATGGGGTTTCCGCGTTATTATACTAACGCACATCAGTTATTCCCCAAGAGACGCCTGTATTTACAGCGTAGATGTGCGGTCACTGAACAGCCACACGTGGCGTGCATAGAGCGTCAGGTTACTAACAGCAACCGGCGATGCTTCTAGATGTGTCCCATTCCGTCACAAGTGAACACATCAGTCATCACGCAGTGTAGTCACTCAGGACATTACGCTTTCCAGGAAATAAAGAACAGTCGGAAAGTAAGCGTCAATGTTCGCACAAACACCTTAACTCTGTGGTTAGGATGGAAATCCTTACCAGAAGTGCTGGAAACACTCACCATAGAACAGTTTGCCAACTCATTACCCCCATATCTACAAAAAAGTGTTATTTCGGTTAAATAGACCCAGTCTGATATTGGCTGTAGAAACAGCACAGAATTATTCAGTTCAAAAACCTTCATAGAGCTGAAGAACCCAGAAAAGAACTGAGAAGATTTTCCCGTCCTCAATTCCCTACTAACGACAGAACTCAAGACAGTTCCTATAAACCCTAGTGAGAGATCTAACAAAGGGAGAAATAAACCCTATGGTAACCAGAGAAAGGGGAGAGGTGAAACCGGAAGAAGGACAAACAAGACACACCTCCATGTACTGTTTCTCAAGTGGACCATCAGGACATCTGGTTCGACAGTGTCCTTCTAATAAGAAAGAACAGCCTACAAGATTGGTTATATGGTGGAAAAAGTATTGGGAGGGAAGTGACTTCCCTGAAGAAGATATTGAGTCTGCTAGTAATCTTTTCTGTAAAAGCACACCATTTAAGGTGCATGACTCAGCTATAGTAAACAGAGTACCAGTAAGAGCCCTAATTGATTCGTGGAGTAAGCAGACAGCAATAAGAACTAATCTATCAGCCACAGATCTTAAAAGGAGAAGCCCAATAGAAATTGCCTGTGTCCGTGGGGATGAGGAAATATATCATAAGACCCCCGTTACCATCCAAGTTCAAGGGGAATCCACATAGAATAATACTGCTGTTATCCTAGGGTTACCAGAGGAAACGATAATTGGCACAGACTTTCCCAGCTTTGAGACCATACACAAAAATGCCAACAAAACACCTCTTCCTTATACTCCTTTTTATGCTTGGAAGGAAGATGGTTTTGCTTCAGAAGGCCCTGTTTGGAAATGGGAAACTAAAACCAAAGAGTATCTTCCTCACATAGGGAAAGTTGTTAATCAGCATACAATTAATAATCCTTGTGTGGAAAGCCAGCTCTTAAGGGGAAGGGTATGTGATGAATCCAATGGAGTAATCACAGATTCCCCGGTAGTAGCCTCCTCCCATGAGGCCAGGGGATGGCAGTCGCTACTTGATCCTGACCCTTGGGATGCTACATGAGGGATGATCACATTGGAGGAGATAGCCACAGAGGAGATGTCATGGCTTCATTAGATAAGGGCCCTCATTAGGACTCCGGCGCCGGAGTCCGCCACGGAGAAAGGGGGAATTACCACCCCATTCCAAGGTTGGCGGGGCGGTAATTCCCCCTTTCTCCTTGGCCCTTCCCCATTCCCATTTTTGCCCCATAGGGCTCAATGGGAATGGGGAAGGCGGCAATTACGGTACCGCAAATTGCGGTACCGTAATTGCCATCAAGGACCCTTTGCGGGTCCCTACTTTAACGGCTGGTCCAGACCAGCCGTTCAGGTCAGGAGCCGCAAAGGGACCTCGTAGTAAGGCGTTAAGGGGTTAACGGCGCCACAGCCTTTTACGGTGCTGTTAACCCCTTAACGCCAGGGTCCTAATGAGGCCCAATATGCGATATCCCCCATTTTCCCATGAGGAAGACCCCCTATTACCGAAAACCCTAATGGCCTATTGACATGCATCTGTTGCCCCCATAGGAAAAATAAAGAAACCTTTTTCCAACAACCCTTAGGCCAAACTCCCATCCATAACCTGAAGAGTAAAGTTTCAAATAAAACCTTTTCAGTTCTAGTTTCCCTTTATGTAGAACAGATCTTCCATGGAATCACTGAGGAAAAAAGCCAAGTACTATGCATCAGAAAACACCAGTGAACGTTAATTCCCACAACCACCTAAATCAGCAGTTCATTTCAGTGGACTTCAATTCCCACAACCACCTACGTACTAAGATGAGGAGGATGAAGGAATTGATACAGAGCAACAAGCTTAATGAGTGTGCTACTTGTTGGATGAAAACACCTGTATGCAGGATATTTAAAAATGGTAAGAGAACTAGAGAAGGAGGTAGCTCGGGAGAAGTGGCTTCTCCAGTGAAGGCGGGCAGAAGCTGGAGGCACGAAACAGTGTGTAGAAGCTGGAGGCATGAGCCAGTGTGCGGAAGCTGGAGGCATGATCTGATGTGGCAGAGCGAAGGAGCTCGCCAACAGAAAAGGAGAGAAACGTGGTGTGAAAAAGGGATGCAGTGGAGATGCCAGAAACCGCAAGTGGAAGCATTGGCATCGGCCAGCCAAGAGAAGCAGCGTTGTCCTTACTGGGAGCAAATGAGAAGCCACTGTGCAGGAGCGCAACCGTGAGAGAAGGTGGAGAGATGTCAGAGCCACCCAGATTGTGGAGCAAGCAACAAAGGAACACTGCATAAAGCGTGAGCAAGCCTGAAGATGTGACACATAGCCGGTGAGTCTGCCAGAGCAGAGTGGGGACCCCGGGGCATTTCGGCAAATGCGCCAAAGAGAATTTTAACATTGTAAAGTTACAAAAAGTGAAATGCTAAAGGGATTGTTTGTGAAGCGAAAGGGCAGTGTGTCAATCCGAACACCAATAAAACAAGAATGCAAATCTGGAGAAAGCTGAAATGAGAACAATTTGTCAGGAAGGTATATGCTACTTGGTTCTAAAGAGACACCAAAGAGAATCTGAACATTGTCATGTTACAGAAAGTGAAATGCTGAAACGATTGTTTGTGAAGTGAAAGGGTAGAGTGCCAATCCGAAACCCAATAAGAGATGAAAGAGATGCAAGTGTGGGGAAAGCTTAAATGAGAACAAGTAGACATACCAGGCTAAGAAAGGTATATGCTTCTTGGTTGTGCAGAGGAACTATAACATTCAAGAAAGTCCCGGCAAGCATACACAAGGCAGTTGAAAGCACAAGAAGAGAAGGCCTTGCAGGAGAGTATACCAGGCAGTTGTGCGTGCCAGAGAAGTCTTGGCAGGAAAGAGCACCAGGCTGCTGTGAGTGCAAGAGAAATCCTGGCGGGAAAGTATATCAGGAAGCTGCAAGTATATAAGAAGTACTGGGAACACCATGCAGTTGTGAATGGAAAAGATGTCCTGGCAGGAGAGTGCACCAGGCAATTAGAAGTGCATAAAGAGTCCTGGCAGGGGAGTGTAACAAGCAAATTGCTAACCTATGAGAAAGAACCCCGCAAGACAGTGTTTGTTGAACAAAAAAGGAACTTTTGATAAAGAAGGACTTATAAGGCAAAACAGCTTTGTCCTAACAGGATCATTGTGGTCCATGAAAAACACAAAGAACTGTTAGTCCAAGAGACATTGTTATGCCATTGCAGAATCCAGGGTACGGGAAGTCCCCTCTGGAACCAAAGTATGTACATCTTGGAGAACATTTACTTTGGAGTTGTTCTATTTTTATTTATGAACACTTTTTGCATGTATCAGTTTAAAGACATTTCTCTTTTCACTTTATTATTTTGTTTGTAGTGTGAGTGCCAGGATAGAATGTTTGTACACAAGGACGGCTTTTGATTTCTGAAATCCTGATACCAACAGTTCACTCGTTTTTTGTTTAGGTAGTGGCAGGGACACAGAGACATTTTCCCAATTCATTCATAAAAAGTCTTTAACCAAAAACATGGCAACTTTGTGTCCTGCTTTCATTTCTGACCCCTCACAGTCTTTAGCTTCCACAAAACCAGGTGGCAGGTCTATGAACCATTTTCTCTTCTGCGATATGGATGGGGACTGAAAAGGGAAGAAACCATACCAGCTATTGGTGCAGGAAATGGTAAGTCATTACACAGGTAACCTCCATAACACCAAAACATCTATTAGTTTCTTGAGACAATAGAGGACAACACCTACCCCTTTTTAAGGATTACCTGTTCTCTAATGGTGGGGGATTAACCCCAGTGGGTTCCCACTTGCCTTGCCCCCTATGGGGTGTAAAGCTTAACAGGCTCATCACCCTAGTCCTATAGGATATTGCTTCCCCTTCGGGATGGGGGACACATTTCCTGGATAAATCACAATACATGTAGCAATATCAGATTAAGGTCTGCCGATATAGTCGCAGCAGGAAAAGAATTAGAACGTTGTAAAAGTCCATATTTTCCTATCCATAACCTATAGCCAATGAGCCGCAGATACACTTTTTAACTCGACACACACAGCAATATTGGTGTCACTTTGATAGTCAGAGTGCTATTGTAAGGCATTTGCTGGAAGGACTGGCATGGCTACTGTTTGTGCCTATATATATTGTTCTTCCTTAAACACGTTTCCAGCTCAATAACTACAAATACCAATGCAGCAACACCTTGGGCTGTTTCTCATAGTCACGCCTCAATCTCTAGAATAAGACTGCACTTAGGGGCATTGTGTAACTGCTGACAGATGACTGGGCAGACAGGTTGTTCTTTTTCTCTCAACATTGTATACTTTACCCCTGGTTAACTGGGGCTCTGCATAGGCCTAGACAGACAACACGGGAGCCGTAGTTTCACTCGACCTTCCCTTTATTCACTCCATTACAATCTGCCCTCCCCTTTCTCCCACCTCCTGTTCCCTGCCTTTGGCCCGGGTCCTTCCTCCTTAGAGAGGCTCGTTCTGTTTCCCTGGTAACACCTCCCCCCACTTAACATGAGACTTCCCGGGCTACATTTGTTAAATCAGCCGTTGGGGTCTCCTAACGGTCTGTTGAGGCCTGCCATGTGAATCGCGGTCTCGCCTGCATTTCCTCGTTGCAGTGTTTCGTATGCCTCGTCGCCCTCTGCTCCCTCCGTCTCGGCTACCGCCTCTTCCTTTGGTTCCGGTTCCTTGAGGTATAACTCGCAGAAAAGGGAGGCATTTGATGTCATCTCGCCGTGGTCTCTCGTCGTAGTTATCACATGTCCTTTGTCCACTGTCACTAGGAGGGGATTGCGCTGTCTCGTGAATCCCTCCTTTATTATTGTCTTTGGCGTTCTATGGCAGTTTCCTTGAGCAGGAGTTGTGGCTCCTTTGCCTTTTGTTTGCGGTCTGCCCTTTCTTTGGCTTTCCTTGTCTCTCCGGCATCTTGCTCAGGTGTGTAGTCCTTTCCCTGGGTGACTCAGAATGATTCGTACTGAATGTTGATGAGGGCATACACTAGTGCTGTCCGATAGCTGAGACGGCTGCTCCCTGTGGTGGGACTCTGTACAATCTGGATGGCAGCGGGTACTCTGCGGACCGTGACCTTGGGTGCCATGGTGTCATCTAACGTGGTGCTGATCATTCTCCCGTATTCTCCCTGGTACCCGTTCTGGGGGTAATATTGGTCTCTCCCACTCCCCTGGTTTTGGCATCTTGTAAGGCTCTGGCTGTTCGTATGACTCACAAACGTCTCTCGGGACGGGCTGAAAGCGTGTGCCGTACCCCTGATCAGATCTGTACCTCCCTGGGTGACTCAACTCTAGGTAAGGTAGGTGCTCGTGTCTGCGTGGGCTGGGAGGATAGTAGCATGCGTCAAAGTGACGCCTGAGTGGGTCGATGTTCATGGCCTCGATGGCCCTCATGATGTCAGGCCGTGCCGCTGCCGGCCTCAGACACCTCTCTCTGGGCTGCGTTTCCTGGTCCCTTCCGTATGGTGGCCGGTCGTAGGGCCCTCTTGTTAGTTCTGGTCTTCTGGTCGGGCACAGTTGTGGTGTCAGTTGGTATGCAGGGGGTGCAGGCAGTATCTCTCTGCACATCACCTGTAAGTGGTTTTCTTGGCCACATCTCCGGCATCTCTGTCCGATGGCTGGGCATGGTCGTCTGTGAGGGAATTCAAATCTGCAACTGTGGCATTGTTTGTCGCTCAGGGTTAGGTGCTGTGGGCTTCTGAGTCCTTGTCTTATCCAGGGTCCTATAGTCCTAGTGTATCCCGGCTTCCCAACTGTAAGGGCTGCGATGGTGTCACGCTTTTTGGGGTTTTCAGTGGGCTGCCTGTATGTCCACTCGCTCATATGTTCTTGCTAGGTCAATGATTTCTTGTAGGGACCGGAGATTTTTGAGTAGGTGCTTTCTGACCATCGACGAGGTGTCCCCTTCTGTGATCCTCAGCCGTATTGCCTCATCATCATTGAAGTTGGCGAAGTCGCAGCACATGACTTTCCTCTGGAGACGGATAACAAACTCTCCTATGGACTCATGTGGAAGCAGCGCATGTTGATTGAGAGCTTAGTGTTGATAGTCTTTTTTGGGGGGTACTATCAGCTTGTTGTTGACTGTAGCGAGAAGGCATTGGTATGTGTGCTGTCTTGCGTGGGGATCGTGTTCATGGCCCCTTTGATCTCTTTAAGTGCCAAGTTGGCGAATATGTCCACCTTGTTTGGCGGGTCATGGTCTCCTACTGCCTGAAGTCCTCAAATTCTTTGACCCATTCTTCCCACCTTTGGCCTTGGTCGTGGTGCGAGTGAAGGGTAAAAGGGTTGGGTCTCCTTAAGAATTAGGCACGGGACGTTGGTCCTGGATTTGCATCTTCCGGTCCTTGTGCGAAATCCGTCATGTTGGCGGGGCGTGTGGGGTCGGTGGTGCGGTCTCGTGGTAAGCCCAAGTTAGTTGTCCCTCCGGGTGGGACGTCCGCCTGTATTGCAGTCTTGGTCTTGTCCTTGGTGGGTGTGGAGGTGCAGCCGTGGGCCCTGGCTGCTCAGTGCACTTCTGCTGTGTTGGGCATCTTCCTGGGACAACCTGTGTCGTGGGTACTGATGGGGAGTCCACTGCTGTGTGGTTTCGCTCAGCCATGTGCTGTTTGATAGGCTTGGGTGCAGGCCTTTATTGTGGGTGGCTGTGGTGGCATTTTTCTTTAATCTCTCTCTCACTGTGCCCCCTCCTTTCATGTGCTGATGAGGTTGGGGTGGAGCGCGGTGTCTCTCTTGGCCCACTGGGGCCGTGGCTGCTTGGCGGGGGCCCAGATCCCCTTACCATGATCTGTAGGTGAGCACACGGCTTGTGCGACTTCTCTGGTGTGGCCCCCTGTGCTGCTCCCTCTCACGGCGCTGCACTGCTGTTGCTACCGGGCTTGTCTCGGTCTCGTTCGCCGCAGCGCCTCCGCGGTACGTGGTCCTGCTGGGCTCGGCCCTGCTGCTGGGCTCTACTTACTGGTCACTTCTCCCCAGAGCTCAATCCTGCTGGGCTCGTCCCTGCTGCTGAGCTCTGCTCACCGGCCGCTTCTCCCCTGGGCTCAATCCTGCTGGGCTCGTCCTTGCTGCTGGGCTCAGATCACCGTCTGTTTCTCTCCTGGGCTCGTCCCTGCTGCTGTGCTGCTGCTGTGCTCAACTGGAGTCTTCCTCACTGTACTGGGCGCAGGACGCCCGTCAATCTTCTGAACCTCCTGATCGCCTTATGCGGTTCCTTCTGCTGGGCTCCTCTGACCCTCCTTTCCGTCGGGTGTAACTGCTGGGCTCTACACACCCTCCTTTCTGCTGCTCAGCTGATCGTCCGGATCACTGGGTGCGGTTCCTTCTGCTGGGCTCCTCAGACCCTCCTCACTGCTGGGCGTCGTGCCCGACGTGCTGCAAGTATGGTGGCTGTGCTGGGCTTACTGCGCTCATCCTTTCCGCACCTTCTACTGCTGTCTGCACTGCTGGGCTCCTTTTCACAGGGATGCTTTTTCGGTCACACTGCTGGGCATATCTGACCCTTAGCATGTGCAATCTGCTGCACAGCGTGAGTGCTCGTTTCCCTTTGTCGCCAGCTGTTACCCCTGGTTAACTGGCCTATGCATAGGCCTGGACAGACAACACAGGAGCAGTAGTTTCACTCGACCTTCCATTTATTCCCTTGATTACAATTTGCCCTCCTTTCCTGCCGTCCCTCCCCTTTCTCCCGCCTCCCATTCCCTCCCCTTGGCCTGGGTCCTTCCGCCTTAGAGAGGCTCGTCCGGTTTCCCTGGTAACAGTATCCTTCGAGAGGAATGTGTATAACACTAAGGTAGTAATGCATAGGTTAGGTGGAGAGCCGGTAGAGGGGTGTGAGGAACTGTCCTTGTGAGATCTCAGGGGCATGAGATCCTGCCGAGACTACAGCCCGCAAGCGCGCACCAGCATAGCGGGGAGATCCCCATTGGACAGCCCTACCTCCTTTGGTCAGTTTCATAACACAATGAAATGAATACACAGACAACTGTTTTAAAGTTCTTTGGAAAAACACAAGGTCACAGTTTATTTGGAGCAAGACAACTTGGGACGGTCCCAGCCACATTACAAACAGTCAGATACGGGTGAACCATGTCACCTCTTTAGCCACTGGCCAAACTGACAAAAAACTGCTAGTTACTCCAGCTACACTGGTACTACCAGCGGGACACTCAGGGGCACTGACCAGGAAGATTGTTGGCCTAAAGCCCTAAGGAAGGGAGTCAGTGCCTGTCGAGGGATCGGCTGGAGCCCGACCAATCCCGAGCCGCTGCAGCTGCAGCGTGAAGTCCCTCATTGGCTAGGACCGCCCCGATACTCCGCCTGTAACAAAAGAAGAGAAATTAGGAACAAATCATACAACACATCAAACTTATCTTATCAATACTTCTACTATGTGCACTCTGCTAATGCTATTGATGATGCGAAAGTCTCACCCTGCTCATACTCCTACTACCGGTCTGCACGTATTAACTCCAACTTAAATTCTTACCGACCTTCAACTTCTTTGCCCCAGGATTTTATTGTCCGGCGTGGGTGGGTGGGGATTCACACAAGGCGGGAGCTGCTGGGAAAAGAGACTGATGGCCAGCCGCTCCCGCCCTTATATGTGTCCCCGGGGAGACCTGCCCGGAAGCCAGGTCCCCGGGGACGCCTCTTCCGCCTCGCTGAGGGGGGGAGGAAGAGGAGTGGCCTGACCAGCAACCGGAAGGGGGTGGCCAGAAGGGACAGCCCGCTATGTAGGCTGTCCCTCTAGCGCCCCCTGCGGGGGCCGGTCAGCCTCTGATAAAAAGCCCGCCAGAGTCAGAGCGGACTGGGAAGGCAGCTGATTTTCCACATGCCCTCCTCCTGCACAATCCCACAGCACCATCCAGCATGTGCTAGTGGTTGCTCTTGGGACATTTCATGAGGGACACTATAATGAGAGACAATTCCATAGTAGTGACTTTGTATTTGTATATGTATTTATTTATTTATATAGCGTGCCTGGCCCGGAGGCATCTGGGCGCATGTGGTTGCCCATTGAACCAAATGTTATATCCTGCGATCTCGTCTGTGTGACCTCAAGTAATAAAGCTCGTCAGACAAAGTACCATTTCAAATTGATTATTTAAGCCATCACAAGGGGCTTACCTTGCTGAAGAGGTGGGGATCAAATATGCAGAGACACAATTCACAAGGAGTATTGAGCACCTTCACCAGGCGCGCGCGCGCGCACGCACGCACGCACGCACGCACGCACGCACGCACGCACGCACGCACACACACACACACACACACACACACACACACACACACACACACACACACACACACGATGTGACATGTGTGATGCGGGGAAGGTGGGACTGAGAAGAAAGAGGCACACTGGATGCACATTTGGAGAAACGAACTTGAAGGGGCAATACGGAGGTCCTGGGTCACTTTACACATCACAGAGCAATTCCTTGATGAATACAGGAATACAAGATACATACAGAAAATATGGTGGTGAGATTGATTTATTGAATTCAGTGCCACAAGCCTGCTGCAATTTGACGACAGAGGAAGGGATTTGTAACTATGATATCCAACTATACATAAACAGACACAAAGGAAAAGACATCAAGAAAGAGAATGGCAGAACAAGTAATGCTGCCTACGACACACCTCTGAAATCCAGGTCTGTCTAGTACACCCTGGCAGCAATGGCTGCACAATTTGAAAGGATATAGGGTAGGATGAGGCTTATGAGAGTCTTGTCCAAAAAGAGGAAAGCAGCAGTAATATTGAACACACTGGGATGGAAGGGTAAAGGATATTTCAAACTTTGGCAGGAGAGAAAAAAAAATATGGCTCGAACGATAGCCCAGAAGATGAAGCACTGAAAAGACAGACTTCTGAATAAGAGATCTGACAGTAAAAGTAACAAACTAAGACACAGATAGCATTAATATGAAAGAGACCAAGGGCCAAATGAACCTGTAGATGATTATC
This sequence comes from Ambystoma mexicanum, assembly GCF_040938575.1. Classification (NCBI taxonomy): domain Eukaryota; kingdom Metazoa; phylum Chordata; class Amphibia; order Caudata; family Ambystomatidae; genus Ambystoma; species Ambystoma mexicanum. The sequence goes on from NC_090936.1 coordinate 672,728,088, forward strand.
TCACAGCATGGAGAGAGCTAGCAGAGAACTACTGATTTAGGGAATCACTAAACACGATGCTAAGAGACTCGTTATATGTCGCCTGTCTGAGTGCAAGCATGCAAGGAAACATTTTAGACACAGCACATAGTGTAAAAAAAAAGTCCACTATACAAACAGAGGGAGCCAAGGCAAATAATTGAAAGGGAAACAACTTGAGTGAATAGATTAAATGGAAAATGAGCAAAGAGGCAAAGAATGCAAAATGGAGCAGAAGACTAAGATGATCAAAGAAGAAATAATTGATTGTTGTATTCCTCTGTAAAGCGCTCTGTTGTTTCTCGAAGCTAGGTCCACGCTCAATAAATACCATGATAATCATGAAAATCTAGAGGAAGCACAGACAACAAAGAGAATGATTCAGATGCGCAATGCAAAGCCACGTGGCAAGCAGCAGGGAATGTCCAGTGTTAGGGAAAGGATGTAGCAAGTGCCAAAGATTAGGAGATTTTGCAAAATTTGTCAGAGTATGACAGTGAAGCAAATAGATATAGAGGAAGACAGCAGCAGCAGTTCAGAAGAAGGAGAAGAATGAAGTACAGTAAGAGAAATGAGTGTTAAACTAAAGAACGGGAAGGAAAAAAGTGCAGACCCTATTCAGAAGTCAATGCAGATGGGAAGACCCACGCAAACGATGGCGGAAGCAGGATCAGATCTGATGATCAGATCCAAATAACTATATGTAAAATTGTAGAAGGAAGGCAAGAACAACTTAAAAAGAAAGATCAACCCGACACCATATGGAGGAAAGGAGATAAAACTGGTCAGATACATCAAAATAAACACCCACTTCCAAAACAGAAAAATGAGAGGCACAGTGTATATAACAGATCAAGGAGATGGCAACATCAAGCAGACCTAAATATTAAATTAGATCTGAATGCAGGGGATCATGTAAGGGCAGTGACTGTCAACAAGGATGAAATATTAGTGGAAAAAGCATGGCAAGGTATTTACTCCATCAATGAGGACCCTAAAGGGGTACATGCATAAGATTAAAATGTAAGGAGGAGCCTACTGGTTAAACAAAAGGTAAGACTGGTTCCTGATACAGCAAGAGAAGAGATACAAATCCTAATAGAGATCCTATTGAATGAAGCGATTATAAAAACAGGAGAAGACTCCAAATGGCTAAGCACCATGAAGGTGTGGCTCGAGCAAATTAAGAATGTGCATTGACCGCAGTGCGCTGAACCCGATGGTAGTAAGTAACGTTTGGCTACCAAAAATAACAGAGATGATGCTGTCACTGAGAGAAGCCAAGGTATTCTTACAATCAGATATCACCAGTGCATACCATCAAGTGAAGCTACATCGCAACTGATTAAACTGACACCCTTCATCACACCATTCGGCACCTACCAATCCACTCGGATGCCATTTATGTTGGGCTCGGCAGCTTCAGTTTTCCATAGGATAAGGATATCAATTTCACATTGACCCGAATGTCAAGACTTTTCATACAATATTGTTTGGTACCTAAATTCACTGGCGTGGTTGGGTGTTGGTGGCCAAAAGATGAGAAGTATTCAATTATTCTAGTAGACTATGCAGCAATATTGATAAAGTTCATTTTTTTGTGTGATGATATCAAACTTATCAGCAAAGCATAGTACACTAGTTAATAACAACGGTACAAAATTGGGTGACATTCATATACAATGATCAATTAGAAGGAAGAAAACAAATGAGCTTTTAGCTGTGAACGAAAGGAGGCGTAGCAACTGAGAGAGCAACCAGCAGGAGGAAGAGACTTCCAAAATTTAGGAGCCAGAAGAGAACAAGTAAGAAAGCAGGATTGAGCACAGTGGGGGCGATGAACAATCAGAAGAAAGAGAGACTCAGAATGTAGAGGATATGATGGTTGGTGCGAGGGTATAAGAGAGGTGAGACAAGAAGGTGCCATCCCATAAAGATATTTAAAAACAATGCAAAGAAAATGGTATTGGAGACTAAACTCAAAAGCTAACCATGGAGTTGAAGCAAGGGGCAGAGTGATCAAATCACAAGAGGAAAGAGAACATATAAGACATACTGAGGTGTAAAAAATAAAGTGAAGTGCAGCAAGTTGGGAAGCAGGCAGACTAAGAAGTAAGGAAGGACCACAATAAATGTGTGAGAGAATCATCATAGAGACTAAGGGGTCGATTCATGGAATTAATGTGCGCCGAAAATTCCCGCGCAGAGGTGCCAAAACGTGCGAATCGCAGGAAAAGTGCGAAAATCGCAGTGCAAGTGCGAAAATCGCAGGGAAACCAGCGCACAGCGATTCATCGCGCGAGAAAAACGGCCACTGCGAAATCGCACATAGCGTGGCGCACATCACAAAAGTAGGCGGAACACGGGGCGTAACACTCGGAATGGGGAACAAAGCGTGAAAATATGGGCATCACGGGAGAAGTACAGGAGGCAAGTAGCGGAACGCCCACACGCTCGCCTACAACCCGTATTCATGGAATCGAATAGGGCAAAGCAGCGCACGGTCAAAGACGCGCACAGGGCCAAACAAGTACGCCACAAGAAAGCAGGCGGTAGCGTCCCTGCGCCTGAAAAAAATGTGCGCCAAAATGTGCGATAACAAAAAGCACCCATATACAGCCATGATGAATGGTCCATACAGTGGCCCTCTAGGACAAATGAGGTGCAAAGGGGCACCGACAAACACGGACACCCGCTGTGTGAAAAATAGCGTGTGCGTGTGTACCTGGGTGCGCGGGAAGTCCCACACGCGATTGGCCTGGGTATGTGTACTTCGGGGTGCGCGGGAAGTCCCACACGCGATTAGCCTGGGTACGTGTGTTTCGGGGTGCGCGGGAAGTTCCACACGCGATTAGCCTGGGTACGTGTGTTTCGGGATGCGCGGGAAGTTCCACACGCGATTGGCCTGGGTACGTGTACTTCGGGGTGCGTGGGAAGTCCCACACGTGATTAGCCTGGGTAAGTGTGTTTTGGGGTGAGCGGGAAGTTCCACACGCGATTAGCCTGGGTACGTGTACTACGGGGTGCACGGGAAGTTCCACATGCGATTAGCCCAGGTACGTGTGTTTCGGGGTGCACGGGAAGTTCCACACACGATTGGCCCGGGTACGTGTACTTCGGGGTGCGCGGGAAGTTCCACACGCGATTGGCCTGGGTACGTGTACTTCGGGGTGCGCGGGAAGTTCCACACGCGACTGGCCTGGGTACGTGTACTACGGGGTGCGCGGGAAGTTCCACACGCGATTAGCCCGGGTACGTGTGTTTCGGGGTGCGCGGGAAGTTCCACACGGGATTGGCCTGGGTACGTGTACTATGGGGTGCGTGGGAAGTTCCACACGCGATTGGCCTGGGTAGGTGTGTTTTGGGGTGCGCGGGAAGTTCCACACGCGATTGGCCCGGGTACGTGTACTTCGGGGTGCGCGGGAAGTTCCACACGCGATTGGCCTGGGTACGTGTGCTTCGGGGTGCGCGGGAAGTTCCACACGCGATTGGCCCGGGTACGTGTACAGCGGGGTGCGTGGGAAGTTCCACATGCGATTGGCCTGGGTACGTGTACTTCGGGATGCACGGGAAGTTCCACACGCGATTGGCCTGGGTACGTGTATTCCGAGGTGCGTGGGAAGATTCACACGCGATTTCAGCAGGGTACGTGTATTTAGGTGGTGCCGGGGAATGCTACACGTGATTTGGCCGTGTGGGTCCTCCCAGGTGTTCCCTCTACACCCTCCACGGCCCCTGCAGGCAGCCCACACCACAGGGGACTACCCTGCACCCCTGCTCATGTCCCACAGGCAACCCATCCACCATGGCCATGCCCCCCAGCCAACCCACATGTCACCTTGCACTACTGATCACCAACACATGTCTCCCTGCACCCCCACCCCCCAGCCACCAGGGGCAGCCTCCATCAGGCCCCCACTCATGTCTCCTTGCACCCCCACCCCCCAGCCACCAGGGGCAGCCTCTACCAGGCCCCCACTCATGTCCCCCTGCACCCCCACCGCCCAGCAGTGCAGGGGCAGCCTCCACCAGGCCCCCACTCATGTCTACCACCACCCCACCCCCCAGCAGTGCAGGGGCAGCCTCCACCAGGCCCCCACTCATGTCTACCACCACCCCCACCCCCCAGCCACCAGGGGCAGCCTCCACCAGGCCCCCACTCATGTCTCCCTGCACCCCCACCCCCCAGCCACCAGGGGCAGCCTCCACCAGGCCCCCACTCATGTCTACCACCACCCCCACCCCCCAGCAGTGCAGGGGCAGCCTCCACCAGGCCCCCACTCATTTCCCCCTGCACCCCCACCCCCCAGCAGTGCAGGGGCAGCCTCCACCAGGCCCCCACTCATGTCTACCACCGCCCCCAGCCCCCAGCAGTGCAGGGGCAGCCTCCACCAGGCCCCCACTCATGTACCCCTGCACCCCCACCCCCCAGCAGTGCAGGGGCAGCCTCCACCAGGCCCCCACTCATGTCTACCCCCACCCCCACCCCCCAGCAGTGCAGGGGCAGCCTCCACCAGGCCCCCACTCATGTCTCCCTGCACCCCCACCCCCCAGCAGTGCAGGGGCAGCCTCCACCAGGCCCCCACTCATGTCTACCACCACCCCCACCTCCCAGCCACCAGGGGCAGCCTCCACCAGGCCCCCACTCATGTCTCCCACCACCCCCACCCCCCAGCAGTGCAGGGGCAGCCTCCACCAGGCCCCCACTCATGTCTACCACCACCCCACCCCCCAGCAGTGCAGGGGCAGCCGCCACCAGGCCCCCACTCATGTCTACCACCACCCCCACCCCCCAGCCACCAGGGGCAGCCTCCACCAGGCCCCCACTCATGTCTCCCTGCACCCCCACCCCCCAGCCACCAGGGGCAGCCTCCACCAGGCCCCCACTCATGTCTCCCACCACCCCCACCCTCCAGCAGTGCAGGGGCAGCCTCCACCAGGCCCCCACTCATGTCTACCACCACCCCCACCCCCTAGCAGTGCAGGGGCTGCCTCCACCAGGCCCCCACTCATGTCCCCATCAACCCCCCAGCCACCAGGGGCAGCCTTCACCAGGCCCCCCACTCATGTCTACCACCACCCCCACCCCCCAGCAGTGCAGGGGCAGCCTCCACCAGGCCCCCACTCATGTCTCCCTGCACCCCCACCCCCCAGCCACCAGGGGCAGCCTCCACCAGGCCCCCACTCATGTCTCCCACCACCCCCACCCCCCAGCCACCAGGGGCAGCCTCCACCAGGCCCCCACTCATGTCCAATTCATGTCTCCCTGCACCCCCACCCCCAGCCACCAGGGGCACCCTCCACCAGGCCCCCACTCATGTCACCCATCACCCCCACCCCCCAGCCACCAGGGGCAGCCTCTACCAGGCCCCCACTCATGTCTACCACCACCCCCACCCCCCAGCAGTGCAGGGGCAGCCTCCACCAGGCCCCCACTCATGTCTACCACCACCCCCACCCCCCAGCCACCAGGGGCAGCCTCCACCAGGCCCCCACTCATGTCTACCACCACCCCCACGCCCCAGCAGTGCAGGGGCAGCCTCCACCAGGCCCCCACCCATGTTTCCCAGCCAACATGTCACCACAATGTAGATCCCTGGCCCTTATGGCCAGCCTCCAAATGGCAAACACCCACCTGAGTATTACATCTACCCACTTAGAAATGGCAAAAACATGATAGAAGCCCAATTGCAAGTTTGGAAATGAACACATGTCCCTCACATACACCCAATGGGTGTCAGTGAATGTCAAAACCCATATCATGATATGCATGAAACCAATGAGATGATACTACACATTGAACTTTGAACAAAAAATATGTTTAAACGCAACATAAATTGAATCAAAAATAAAGAAACAATAATGGAAATTAAAAAAAAAAAAAAACAGCAGGTACGTGAAAAAATGTAAAACCACAAATCATAATGCAAACGAAAGGTGTCCAAAGTCACAGTCCACAAAAGTAAATCCAATGGAAAATTAAATTCGAAAAGTCAACTATGTACCGATGAACAATCCAGGGTCCATGATCCCAACCGAATAAATGAAACCTATCTAATAACACTACCTAAAAAAATAAACTATATACAAAAATGTCGGCCATTGTCCAAAAGGTGACGTGCGCGGGTGTTTCCCTCATAACACGTGATGACAGAGCCACGTGGTAAAACTGCACGTCCGAGTGTCATCGCGTGTAATCGGAGGGAAGTGAGCGTACACGCGATTGGCCTGGGTACGTGTACTTCCAGGTGCGCGGGAAGTTCCACACGCGATTAGCCTGGGTACGTGTGTTTCGGGGTGCGCAGGAAGTTTCACACGCGATTGTTGGAAATCCACGTGTGCTCTGTCATCACGTGTTATGAGGGAAACACCCGCGCGCGTCACGTCACAGACGCGCTCACGCGCTAAGGGCCTTTGGTCCAATGAAATCGCATATGCGTGCTGACGTGCATACGCGTTAAGGGCCTTTCCTCGATTTACACGCAGACGTGCAGGATTTTCACGTGCCAAATCACTCCGTATCAAGCTGGCCACGCGTAAGCACACGGAAGACCACGCTCCTGCCCACAAGGCCGATTAACTGCCCCCCAGAGCCCCGAGCACGCTCCAACCTGCCATCTGCTGCTGCCTGACTGCCTGCTGCCCACGTGCCCTGCCATTTGCTGCCTGCACATCAGCCAGGGGTGCTGTTGCTGTGACCACCCCTGCTGGAACCGAAGACTCCTGACTGCGATTCCATCGCTCCACAGCCCAGCCCCAGGACCCAGTTGCCCACCCACTCCTAACTCTGGGGTTGTCATGTCGGGCACTGCAACATCTGGCACCACTGACAACCCCCGGCCAGAGAGGCAGAGGGGCACCCGCTTCAGTGCCAGGGAAGTTGGTGTCCTGGTGGAGCAAGTCAAGGGGCAGTATGATGCCCTCTACGGAAGGGTGCACGCCGACAGGGAAGGACAGACTCGGATCTGGACCGACATCGTGACTGCCATCAATGCGGAGGGGGTGGAAGTCCGCGACTTCCAACATGTCAAGAATCACTGGGAGGACTTCAGGTCCAGGACCCTGAGCAAGGCCCGGCGCCTCTTGAAGGCAGCGGATGCTAAGGGGCGCCGGGGCCACTTGTCGGAAGATCAGATGAGGGTCCTGGAACGCATATCCCCAGCGCTCCACGTCCAGGTCCTTGAGAGGCAGACCCGTCTGGAGTCGAGCGGTAAGTGTACATGCATCATGATTGTAAGCTGTGCGTGTGGTGATATGCCAGTAGTGTGCTGGTTGCACATCTGTTTGTATGGGGCCGAGTATGGGTGGGAGTGTACAGGACCGTGAGGCTAACACATGCGAGGGCTGTCATGTGTGAGACATGGATGGTGCTTGTGTGTTTCAGCTTGCATGCCTAATGCAGTTGCGTGGGCACACATGTTTGGATGAATGTGTATGTAAGTGGGCATGTACGTGATGTCACGCATGTATGTTGTTTTCAGCTGCATGTATCAGCACTGTGTACATGTGCATGTGTGTGTATTTGACAAGGGTGCAACAGTGATGCAACATGGATGCATGTGACAGCGGGATGTGGAAGCCTGATTGGCAGATGTGACATGGATGCCCATCGGGACACTGCGACACTTGGCTGAGGTCTACACATGCATGCAAGTGTGGTGGTGTGCGTGCATGTGTAGTGCACTCCCTGTGTTGCATGTGATGTCTGGCTCACCTTTGCCTGCTCATGCTGTTGTATGTGTATGGATGGTGCTGGCAGTTGCAATGTGGCTGTGGTATGGCTCATGTGTGCAAGTTGAAATGACATGTGTGTTGCCGATTGTGATGCCATGTCTGAGGTTTGCCAATGCCACTCATGTGCAACTGTCATGTGTGTATGTGTCCATTGTACAGTGCCATGATGCATGTGTTTAATTTCTCCCTGTCTGCAGCGTCAACTGATGAAGAGGGCGGAGAAGGTGCTGTGGAGCACAGCGGCGGGGATCGCACCGCCAGCCGGAGACGCAAGGCCCGGCTCCCCTCCCAGGTTGTGATCTCGTCGGGGAGTGAGGAGTCCGGTGCCGCATCCCAGGCCGCAGCTGCCGGGGGGAGGTCCAAGAGGCCGAGGTCGGAGTTGGACTCCTCGGCAGCAGAAGGGGCAGCTGGGACCCCACAGGACCCAACGGGGGAAGATGGCACGGAGTCATCCAGGTTGGTGGGGGGTTTGGTGGAGGAGGAGGCCGTGCAAGCAACAGAGACGGGGTCTGGAGGTGGGGATTCCACTGGTGCTAGTGGTGCAGTGCAGGACCAGGGACAGGAGGCAGCACAGGTCGCCGCGGAGGTGCCTGTGTGCAATCCTGTCCCTGATCCTGTCACTGCATCATCTTGCACCAGCAGGGATGCCTACGTCCAGACCCGTTTTCAGGCAGGGGATGAGCTCACGACAACTGGCCTTCCTCTGCCTGCGGACGTGGCTATCCGGGTCCGGGTTGAGCCTGTCCTGACTGGTGTGGCGTTGCGTCAACGGGCCATGCGAGGTGACCTGCAGTCTTTTCATGAGGAGACAGCACGTCATCTCGAATGGCTCGTTGACCGTGTCGGCCTACTGGGACAGGTCACCCAGGCCGGATTCCTCCGTTTGATGGGGCTTGCTACGACCCCCTCCTCAACTGAACCCCCTATGCGCCAGTCGTCCTCCGTGCCATCTTCCCACCCATCAGTCACCTGGGTGCCCTGTGGAGCTGCCTCTGACGGTGCGGCCAGGCTGGTGGAGGAGGCATCCCTGCCACAGTCGGGAGTCGGACATCCAGCAGGGGTGGCCACATCAACGACTGCACCCCTGCCAGCGGAGGATGTGCAGGCAGCAGGAGGCAGTGCACGGGCAGAGGCGCAGCAGCAACGTGGTGGGAGCCATGATGGCTCGGGGCCTTCCACATCGGAGGGGCAGGCATCGGTCGGAGGGCAGGAGGACCCAGGACGGGAAGTGTCTTCCGTGTGGCAGCGGTTGGGCCACGCCATAGATGCGGAGCGGCAGCGGGCGGAAGAGGCACGGCTCACGATGGTCAGGGCGGAGAACTCCATGCGGAGGGCCCTGAGGCGTGCCGAGTGCCTCGAGGCAATCCGCAGGGAGTTTGGGGGGAACATGTGGACGGCCCTGCGGACCCTCGGGGCCATGGAGGAGGAGCGCCTCCGGGACATTGAGCAGGAGTTCGATGATGCCCTGGCCCGGAACATCCCGAAGTGAGCCGTCGGACTAGCCCTCTGCCCTTGTAAATAGTTATATAGTTAGTGTTAGGTTTCCTTTGGTTTAGCATTTTTTTTGGACCTTTTGGACAATGGGCCACATTTTTGTATATAGTTATTTTTTTTAGGTAGTGTTATTAGATAGGTTTCATTTATTCGGTTGGGATCATGGACCCTGGATTGTTTATCTGTACATAGTTGACTTTTGGATTTTCAATTTTTATTATGATTTCGCCATGGAGCAATGGTTTTCGATTTTAATTTTCCATTGGATTTACTTTTGTGGACTGTGACTTTGGACACCTTTCCTTTGCATTATGATTTGTGGTTTAGCATTATTTCATGGACCTGTTGTTTTTTTTTTTTAATTTCTATTATTGTTTGTTTATTTTTGATTCAATTTATGTTGCTTTTAATACATATTTTTTCTTCCAAGTTCAATGTGTTTCATGCATATCATGATATGGGTTTTGACATTCACTGACACCCAATGGGTGTATGTGAGGGACATGTGTTCATTTCCAAACTTGCAATTGGGCTTCTATCATGTTTTTGCCATTTCTAAGTGGGTGGATGCAATACCCGGGTGGGTGTTTGCCATTTGGAGGCTGACCATAAGGGCCAGGGATCTACATTGTGGTGACATGGTGGAGGCTGCCCCTGTTGCCTGGGGGGTGGGGGTGCAGGGAAACATGGGTGGGGGTCTGGTGGAGGCTGCCCCTGCACTGCTGAGGGGTGGGGGTGGTGGTAGACATGAGTGGGGGCCTGGTGGAGGCTGCCCCTGGTGGCTGGGGGGTGGGGGTGATAGGGGACTTGAGTGGGGGCCTGGTGGAGGCTGCCCCTGGTGGCTGGGGGGTGGGGGTGCAGGGAGACATGAGTGGGGGCCTGGTGGAGGCTGCCCCTGCACTGCTGGGGGGTGGGGGTGGTGGTAGACATGAGCGGGGGCCTGGTGGAGGCTGCCCCTGGTGGCTGGGGGGCGGGGTTGGTGGTAGACATGAGTGGGGGCCTGGTGGAGGCTGCCCCTGCACTGCTGGGGTGTGGGGGTGGTGGTAGACATGAGTGGGGGCCTGGTGGAGGCTGCCGCTGGTGGCTGGGGGGTGGGGGTGATAGGGGACATGAGTGGGGGCCTGGTGGAGGCTGCCCCTGCACTGCTGGGGCGTGGGGGGGTCGTAGACATGAGTGGGGGCCTGGTGGAGGCTGCCCTTGGTGGCTGGGGTGTGGGGGTGATAGGGGACATGAGTGGTGGCCTGGTGGAGGCTGCCCCTGGTGGCTGGGGGGTGGGGGTTATAGGGGACATGAGTGGGGGGCCTGGTGGAGGCTGCCCCTGCACTGCTGGGGGGTGGGGGTGATAGGGGACATGAGTGTGGGCTTGGTGGAGGATGCCCCTGCACTGCTGGGGGGTGGGGGTGATAGGGGACATGAGTGGGGGCCTGGTGGAGGCTGCCCCTGCACTGCTGGGGGGTGGGGGTGGTGGGAGACATGAGTGGGGGCCTGGTGGAGGCTGCCCCTGGTGGCTGGGGGGTGGGGGTGCAGGGAGACATGAGTGGGGGCCTGGTGGAGGCTGCCCCTGCACTGCTGGGGGGTGGGGGTGGTGGTAGACATGAGTGGGGGCCTGGTGGAGGATGCCCCTGGTGGCTGGGGGGTGGGGTTGGTGGTAGACATGAGTGGGGGCCTGGTGGAGGCTGCCCCTGCACTGCTGGGGCGTGGGGGGGGGTCGTAGACATGAGTGGGGGCCTGGTGGAGGCTGCCCTTGGTGGCTGGGGTGTGGGGGTGATAGGGGACATGAGTGGTGGCCTGGTGGAGGCTGCCCCTGGTGGCTGGGGGGTGGGGGTTATAGGGGACATGAGTGGGGGGCCTGGTGGAGGCTGCCCCTGCACTGCTGGGGGGTGGGGGTGATAGGGGACATGAGTGTGGGCCTGGTGGAGGATGCCCCTGCACTGCTGGAGGGTGGGGGTGATAGGGGACATGAGTGGGGGCCTGGTGGAGGCTGCCCCTGCACTGCTGGGGGGTGGGGGTGGTGGGAGACATGAGTGGGGGCCTGGTGGAGGCTGCCCTTGGTGGCTGGGGTGTGGGGGTGATAGGGGACATGAGTGGTGGCCTGGTGGAGGCTGCCCCTGGTGGCTGGGGGGTGGGGGTTATAGGGGACATGAGTGGGGGGCCTGGTGGAGGCTGCCCCTGCACTGCTGGGGGGTGGGGGTGATAGGGGACATGAGTGTGGGCCTGGTGGAGGATGCCCCTGCACTGCTGGGGGGTGGGGGTGATAGGGGACATGAGTGGGGGCCTGGTGGAGGCTGCCCCTGCACTGCTGGGGGGTGGGGGTGGTGGGAGACATGAGTGGGGGCCTGGTGGAGGCTGCCCCTGGTGGCTGGGGGGTGGGGGTGCAGGGAGACATGAGTGGGGGCCTGGTGGAGGCTGCCCCTGCACTGCTGGGGGGTGGAGGTGGTGGTAGACATGAGTGGGGGGCTGGTGGAGGATGCCCCTGGTGGCTGGGGGGTGGGGTTGGTGGTAGACATGAGTGGGGGCCTGGTGGAGGCTGCCCCTGCACTGCTGGGGCGTGGGGGGGTCGTAGACATGAGTGGGGGCCTGGTGGAGGCTGCCCTTGGTGGCTGGGGTGTGGGGGTGATAGGGGACATGAGTGGTGGCCTGGTGGAGGCTGCCCCTGGTGGCTGGGGGGTGGGGGTTATAGGGGACATGAGTGGGGGGCCTGGTGGAGGCTGCCCCTGCACTGCTGGGGGGTGGGGGTGATAGGGGACATGAGTGTGGGCCTGGTGGAGGATGCCCCTGCACTGCTGGGGGTTGGGGGTGATAGGGGACATGAGTGGGGGCCTGGTGGAGGCTGCCCCTGCACTGCTGGGGGGTGGGGGTGGTGGGAGACATGAGTGGGGGCCTGGTGGAGGCTGCCCCTGGTGGCTGGGGGGTGGGGGTGCAGGGAGACATGAGTGGGGGCCTGGTGGAGGCTGCCCCTGCACTGCTGGGGGGTGGGGGTGGTGGTAGACATGAGTGGGGGCCTGGTGGAGGATGCCCCTGGTGGCTGGGGGGTGGGGTTGGTGGTAGACATGAGTGGGGGCCTGGTGGAGGCTGCCCCTGCACTGCTGGGGGGTGGGGGTGGTGGTAGACATGAGTGGGGGCCTGGTGGAGGCTTCCCCTGCACTGCTGGGGGGTGGGGGGTGGTAGACATGAGTGGGGGCCTGGTGGAGGCTGCCCCTGGTGGCTGGGGGGTGGGGGTGATAGGGGACATGAGTGGGGGCCTGGTGGAGGCTGCCCCTGCACTGCTGGGGGGTAGGGGTGGTGGGAGACATGAGTGGGGGCCTGGTGGAGGCTGCCCCTGGTGGCAGGGGGGTGGGGGTGCAGGGAGACATGAGTGGCGGCCTTGTGGAGGCTGCCCCTGCACTGCTGGGGGGTGGGGGTGGTGGTAGACATGAGTGGGGGCCTGGTGGAGGGTGCCCCTGGTGGCTGGGGGGTGGGGGTGTAGGGAGACATGAGTTGGACATGAGTGGGGGCCTGGTCGAGGCTGCCCCTGGTGGCTGGGGGATGGGGGTGATAGGGGACATGAGTGGGGGCCTGGTGGAGGCTGCCCCTGGTGGCTGGGGGGTGGGGGTGATAGGGGACATGAATGGGGGGCCGGGTGGAGGCTGCCCCTGCACTGCTGGGGGTGGGGGTGATAGGGGACATGAGTGTGGGCCTGGTGGAGGATGCCCCTGCACTGCTGGGGGGTGGGGGTGATAGGGGACATGAGGGGGGCCTGGTGGAGGCTGCCCCTGCTCTGCTGGGGGGTGGGGGTGGTGGGAGACATGAGTGGGGACCTGGTGGAGGCTGTCCCTGGTGGCTGGGGGGTGGGGGTGCAGGGAGACATGAGTGGGGGCCTGGTGGAGGCTGCGCCTGCACTGCTGGGGGGTGGGGGTGGTGGTAGACATGAGTGGGGGCCTGGTGGAGGCTGCCCGTGGTGGCTGGGGGGTGGGGTAGGTGGTAGACATGAGTGGGGGCCTGGTGGAGGCTGCCCCTGCACTGCTGGGGGGGGTGGTGGTAGACATGAGTGGGGGCTTGGTGGAGGCTGCCCCTGCACTGCTGGGGGGTGGGGGTGGTGGTAGACATGAGTGGGGGCCTGGTGGAGGCTGCCCCTGGTGGCTGGGTGGTGGGAGTGATAGGGGACATGAGTGGGGGCCTGGTGGAGGCTGCCCCTCCACTGTTGGGGGGTGGGGGTGGTGGTAGACATGAGTAGGGGCCTGGTGGAGGCTGCCCCTGCACTGCTGGGGGTGGGGGTGGTGGTAGACATGAGTGGGGGCCTGGTGGAGGCTGCCCCTGGTGGCTGGGGGGTGGGGGTACAGGGAGACATGAGTGGGGGCCTGGTGGAGGCTGCCCCTGCACTGCTGGGGGGTGGGGGTGGTGGTAGACATGAGTGGGGGCCTGGTGGAGGCTGCCCCTGGTGGCTGGGGGGGTGGGGTTGGTGGTAGACATGAGTGGGGGCCTGGTGGAGGCTGCCCCTGCACTGCTGGGGGGTGGGGGTGGTGGTAGACATGAGTGGGGGCCTGGTGGAGGCTGCCCCTGGTGGCTGCGGGGTGGGGGTGATAGGGGACATGAGTGGGGGCCTGGTGGAGGCTGCCCCTGCACTGCTGGGGGGTTGGGGGTGGTGGGAGACATGAGTGGGGGCCTGGTGGAGGCTGCCCCTGCACTGCTGGGGGGTGGGGGTGGTGGGAGACATGAGTGGGGGCCTGGTGGAGGCTGCCCCTGCACTGCTGGGGGGTGGGGGTGGTGGGAGACATGAGTGGGGGCCTGATGGAGGCTGCCCCTGGTGGCTGGTGGGTGGGGGCGATAGGGGACATGAGTGGGGGCCTGGTGGAGGCTGCCCCTGCACTGCTGGGGGGTGGGGGTGATGGGAGACATGGGTGGGGCCTGGTGGAGGATGCCTCTGGTGGCTGGGGGGTGGGGGTGCAGGGAGACATGAGTAGGGGCCTGGTGGAGGCTGCCCCTGATGGCTGGGGGGTGGGGGTACAGGGAGGCATGAGTTGGACATGAGTGGGGGCCTGGTGGAGGCTGCCCCTGGTGGCTGGGGGGTGGGGTGATAGGAGACATGAGTGGGGGCCTGGTGGAGGGTGCCCCTGGTGGCTGGGGGGTGGGGGTGCAGGGAGACATGAGTTGGACATGAGTGGGGGCCTTGTGGAGGCTGCCCCTGCACTGCTGGGGGTTGGGGGTGATAGGGGACATGAGTGGGGGCCTGGTGGAGGCTGCCCCTGCACTGCTGGGGGGTGGGGGTGGTGGGAGACATGCGTGGGGGCCTGGTGGAGGCTGCCCCTGGTGGCTGGGGGGTGGGGGTGCAGGGAGACATGAGTGGGGGCCTGGTGGAGGCTGCCCCTGCACTGCTGGGGCGTGGGGGTGGTAGTAGACATGAGTGGGGACCTGGTGGAGGGTGCCCCTGGTGGCTGGGGGGTGGGGGTGCAGGGAGACATGAGTTGGACATGAGTGGGGGCCTGGTGGAGGTTGCCCCTGGTGGCTGGGGGGAGGGGGTGATAGGGGACATGAATGGGGGCCTGGTGGAGGCTGCCCCTGGTGGCTGGGGGGTGGGGGTGATAGGGGACATGAGTGGGGGGCCTGGTGGAGGTTGCCCCTGCACTGCTGGGGGGTGGGGGTGATAGGGGACATGAGTGTGGGCCTGGTGGAGGATGCCCCTGCACTGCTGGGGGTGATAGGGGACATGAGTGGGGGCCTGGTGGAGGCTGCCCCTGCACTGCGGGGGGGTGGGGGTGGTGGGAGACATGAGTGGGGGCCTGGTGGAGGCTGCCCCTGGTGGCTGGGGGGTGGGGGTGCAGGGAGACATGAGTGGAGGCCTGGTGGAGGCTGCCCCTGCACTGCTGGGGGGTGGGGGTGGTGGTAGACATGAGTGGGGGCCTGGTGGAGGGTGCCCCTGGTGGCTGGGGGGTGGGGGTGCAGAGAGACATGAGTTGGACATGAGTGGGGGCCTGGTGGAGGCTGCCCCTGGTGGCTGGGGGGTGGGGGTGATAGGGGACATGAGTGGGGGCCTGGTGGAGGCTGCCCCTGGTGGCTGGGGGGTGGGGGTGATAGGGGACATGAGTGGGGGGCCTGGTGGAGGCTGCCCCTGCACTGCTGGGGGGTGGGGGTGATAGGGGACATGAGTATGGGCCTGGTGGAGGATGCCCCTGCACTGCTGGGGGGTGGGGGTGATAGGGGACATGAGTGGGGGCCTGGTGGAGGCTGCCCCTGCACTGCTGGGGGGTGGGGGTGGTGGGAGACATGAGTGGGGGCCTGGTGGAGGCTGCCCCTGGTGGCTGGGGGGTGGGGGTGATAGGGGACATGGGTGGGGGCCTGGTGGAGGCTGCCCCTGCACTGCTGGGGGGTGGGGGTGGTGGTAGACATGGGTGGGGGCCTGGTGGAGGCTGCCCCTGGTGGCTGGGGGGTGGGGGTGCAGGGAGGCATGAGTGGGGGCCGGGTGGAGGCTGCCCCTGCACTGCTGGGGGGTGGGGGTGGTAGTAGACATGAGTGGGGGCCTGGTGGAGGCTGCCCCTGGTGGCTGGGGGGTGGGGGTTATAGGGGACATGAGTGGGGGCCTGGTGGAGGCTGCCCCTGCACTGCTGGGGGGTGGGGGTGGTGGTAGACATGAGTGGGGGCCTGGTGGAGGCTGCCCCTGGTGGCTGGGGGGTGGGGTGATAGGGGACATGAGTGGGGGCCTGGTGGAGGCTGCCCCTGCACTGCTGGGGGGTGGGGGTGGTGGGAGACATGAGTGGGGGCCTGGTGGAGGCTGCCCCTGGTAGCTGGGGGGTGGGGGTGATAGGGGACATGAGTGGGGGCCTGGTGGAGGCTGCCCCTGCACTGCTGGGGGGTGGGGGTGGTGGTAGACATGAGTGGGGGCCCAGTGGAGGCTGTCCCTGCACTGCTGGGGCGTGGGGGTGGTGGTAGACATGGGTGGGGGCCTGGTGGAGGCTGCCACTGGTGGCTGGGGGGTGGGGGTGGTGGGAGACATGAGTGGGGGCCTGGTGGAGGCTGCCCCTGCACTGCTGGGGGGTGGGGGTGGTGGTAGACATGGGTGGGGGCCTGGTGGATGCTGCCCCTGGTGGCTGGGGGGTGGGGGTGATGGGAGACATGAGTGGGGGCATGGTGGAGGCTGCCCCTGGTGGCTGGGGGGTGGGGGTGATGGGAGACATGGGTGGGGGCCTGGTGGAGGCTGCCCCTGGTGGCTGGGGGTGCAGGGGGACATGCGTTGGTGGGCAGTAGTGCAAGGTGACATGTGGGTTGGCTGGGGGGCATGGCCATGGTGGATGGGGTGCCTGCAGGACATGTTCAGGGTAGGCCCCTGTGGTATGGGCCACCTGCAGGGGCCGTGGAGGGTGTAGAGGGAACACCTGGGAGGACCCACACGTGCAATTCATGTGTGGTGCTCCCCGCGCACCCCTGTAATACACGTACCCTGATGGAATCGCATGTGATACTTCCCGCGCACCCCTGAAATACACGTATCCTGCTGCTTTTGCGTGTGATACTTCCCGTGCACCCCTGGAATACACGTACCCTGCTGTTTTTGCGTGTGATACTTCCCGCGCACCCCTGGAATACACGTACCCTGATGGAATTGCGTGTGATACTCCCCGCGCACCCCTGAGATACACATACCCTGCTGCTTTTGCGTGTGATACTTCCCGCGCACCCCTGGAATACACGTACCCTGCTGTTTTTGCATGTGATACTTCCCGCGCACCCCTGGAATACACGTACCCTGATGGAATCGCGTGTGATACTTCCCGCGCACCCCTGAAATACACGTACCCTGCTGCTTTTGCGTGTGATACTTCCCGCGCACCCCTGAAATACATGTACCCTGCTGCTTTTGCGTGTGTTACTTCCCACGCACCCCTGATGCACACGTACACAGGACAATCGCGTGTGGAACTTCCCGCGAACCACTGAAATACACGTTCCCCGCTTGGCGTTTGCTGTTTGCCAGCCCTGTGAACTGGTCCAGGGTTAGCGCAGCCCTTTGCAATTATTTGGGGATTTTGAAGGCTTTTCCTTGCGCGAGGGCGTTCTTGGGGGCGTAACTGGCACTGCTGCAGGGTCGCTGTGCCACGCTTCGCCACGGCTGGTTTTGGATGCGAAAATCCATGAATACGCTGTGCGCAGAAATCGATTTTAGCGCACGCGGCTGGCGCAGACATTCGCACGGGCACACTGTGCGCCAGCCACGTGCGCCACTTTTGTGCGAATTTCTATGAATTACCCTGTAAAGGTTTAGTTGCACTAAATGTTAAGAAAGGGCATGCCTCACATAGATTAAATAGGTCGAGGCGACACACGTGGGCAGTAGCTACGATATGTGAAGGGCCAAAGTGAATGCCGAGATTGTGGGCCAAAGTAGAGAGATGTGTAGGAGGAAAAAGAATAGAAGTAGAAGGAATGAGGAGGACAGGGTTTGGAAACATTTTAAGAAGAAATAGTAGTAGAGAGTGGAATTGTATACAGAGAAAAGAGAAGAGGACCATGGACAGAGCCTTGAGGAACGCTGTACTGTAGAGGAAAAGAGGGAGATGAATAACCAGCCCAGGAGACCAAATAAGTGTGGGTTGTTAAGTAGGAACCACTTGTGAACTGAACCACAGATACCAAGTGAAAGAAGTTGGGATGAAAGAATGTTGTGATTAACGGTATCAAAAGGAGCCGAAAGATCAAGAATAATAAGAAGCAAATAATGCTTTGGTATTGTCAGAGGGTACACAGGGCACCCAGGTAGGTTTGGGGTGGCTATGCAGATTTAAGGGGACATATAAGCGCATAAAGAAGGAGGATAAACAAAAAGGAAGAATAGACAAGGTAAATCAGAACAAAAGAACAGGAAGAAAGGGCAGACGTCGATGGTGAACAAGAAGGGATGGGAACCTTGCACTGGAAAAACAATGAGGAATCCCACCAGGGGTGTACATACAGGTTGGACTTGAGACTACCCACAGAAGTAAGGGCAGCTCAATGCCTCTGTGCAAGTTACTCTTACAGGCGCCACATCATGCAAGCCCATGGAAGGGAGCAGCAAGAGTGTTTTCTGTATCTGGACTCTAAGGCACAAACAAGGAGTGTCCAGCCATAATATACAGTGGATGTCTTCTATGGAAACAGAATGCAACACACTGTTACATTAAATACACTATAGACTACCAGAACAACAAGACAAAGCAGGGGGCAGAGATTGTAAAAAGGAATTCACTGATGCATGAGTGTGGACATCATACAACAGTTACCAGACACTAAGAGCACCAAAAGCGAAACAAGAGTTCAGAACGGGAAACCAGGGACTAGGAAAGCAGAATACTGTAGTACGCAATTAGTGCAAGGTAACAGGGGCAAGTTACAGGTACAATGTAACAGTGTTAAGGAGTTGGTACAAGGTAAAAGAGACAAGGTACTGGTACAAAGTAACTGAGCAGGATACTGGAACAAGTTAACTGAGCAGTATACTGGAACAAGGTAACTGAGCAGGGAACTAGCACAAGGTAACTAAGCAGGGTACTGGTACAAGATAACTGAACAGGATACTGGAACTAGGTAACTAAGTAGGGAACTGCCACATGGTAACTGAGTAGGGAACTGGTACAAGGTAACTGAGCAGGGCACTGGAGTGCATTCACCTAAGGAGAAGGCACTTTTGTGATTGAATCAAAGAAAATATATGTGAACCGAAAATAAGGATATTATTTATTCTTTTATGTATTTTATCTCAACCTTTATCATTGTGTTATTTCTATGATGTTTTATGTTGTATATACAAAGCATTATTGTGGTAAGTATATTAAACTAAACAAATAAAATAAATAACTTTGTGAAAGGTGACTAAACCAGAAGATCTGGGGAGCATCCCTGGGAGTTTTTTTATTTGAGAACCTTTAGAGACTTGAAAGCATGGGGGTGGGAACCTCTATCTGATAACGTGAACTACTTAAACTTTGTGGAAGGGAGCTGGAAGAAGCTCTGAAGTTTTATTTGAACACTTATTTGAACAAGTTTTCATTTGATGCTGACATCCCTACGCATTGTACACATTGTATACAGTTAGATGTGAGGGCGAGTATAGGTTTTGACACAGACAGACATTTGCTTCAAACTTCCTGACACAGACTATCATTAGTTTCATTGAGGTAGGGAACCCACACCTTAGCATAACAATCAAAATACAAACTAAAAAGAATAAAAACACTACTAACAAGAAAGCAGCTCAAACATTTCTCAAGCGACAATCATTTTTCAAAATGTACGATTGAATTACAAGCTCAGTACTACTTAAGGTGCATAGACAAAATTCCAGAGCCTCTTTGGGGCCTCTTAAATGATACTTTTTATAAGTAGGGGCAAGCCACTTATGGCACAAGCTCCTATACAGGAGGAATATAAACAAGAGTCATGTGAAATCTTTTACTCCTTTCCCACAAATTGTGGACATGGACAAATCACCTCTGCCCCAGGAGCTTACAACTGCCGCCAGTGTAAGTATTCCTAACCTCACCTTTAAAAACAGGATGTGTGCCACCTTATCATCAATACAGGATAGGTATTTTATTTGGCCAAACAAGTGTTTCAGCTTGATATATTTTGCTGCTATACCAACCGAGCCGATCTCTAAAAATGTAGCCTTGTAATACCAATCCTTATACCTCTCCTTGATATAATCTTTTGTTACCGTAAATCCTTGGTTTTCCACTTAAAGTGGACACATAGTTGACCCATGGAAGTGCTCTAGACCCTTCTGGTGCAAGCACATCAAAAGTAGCATCTTTGTAAGTTCCCAGGGCAGGTAAGCTTTAAAGTTTGTAACAACATAATAAGGGGCACAATTTAGTGTCAAAGACAACTCCATCTACCCCAACTCTAATTTTAGATAGAGATGTTGCACTCCTTGGGAGAGAAAGGAGTTCTTTCAGCATAGCTATTTCATTCTGCCCCAGCCTACCAAGTTCAGAGTAGCCCCAAATCTCAGCGCCATACAGAACAGATGAATTAGCACAGGCCCTCAGAACCTCCAGTGCTTGAGGCAGTGTAGTCCCACCATAATAATGTATCAAACCATGCACTGCCGCCCCTTGCCTTGTAGAGTTAACCAGTTAGTTTTATAGCTAAGTAGCAACTTTCCAACCTGTTTCCCCTATTGGCCTCTTTCATATTGTGAAGCCATCATGAAGAAGACACAGACAACAGATTCAAAGTTCAAACAAAAGGTCTTTATGCCTAACTTGCCTTATACTAAGGTGGGATTTCCCAACCTAAATAAACTAAGGATAGTCTGAGTCTGTAAATTCAATGTAAAAGTATGTGTGTCCAAAACCTAAACTTGCCCTCACGACTAAAGCTAAACAATGTGCAGTAATGTCAGCAATCAAAAAGAAACAGTGTTCAAAATAAAAGTGCTGAGCTTCTTCCAGCTCGGGTTTGATTCAGCTTCCCCGCCCCCAAGTTCAAATGGTTCCACAAAGTAAATCTCAGGGTTCTCTTGCCCAAAGTGTAACACAATCGAAAAAGATCTCATGGTCTCTTCCCCAGACTTGTCACAGTTCCAGGGTATCTCAGGGTTCCCTTCCCAAAGATCAACACAGTTCCAAGATATCTTGGGGGTCCCTTCCCAAGATTAACACAGTTCCAAAAATGTCCAAGTCTCTTGAGATTCACCCGCATTGCACAATTCCCACTGGTACACCTTTTAACTTGTTTTCACACATGCTTTTCTTCACTTTGGCACTTATATCACACAGCCTTTGTCTCTTGGCTCCTTCACAGCTTGGCTAACTGCTCTAGGTGGAGTTGTCAGACCACACGGCCCACCAATTACAGGTCATGCAACCGATAACCCTTGACGCATTGTGATGCTCTTGATCCTGCCTGGGTAACACTGGTTTTCTACCTAGCACAAGTGTCAACAATTGATGTTTGCTGTGGTTTCTTTCTGCAGTCCTTTGGCTTTGCCACAAATTGCATTTCACCATTTGTATATTGGCAGTCTTTTGGCTTTGCCATAATTTGCATTCAACTTGCCTTTCTGAGTTCAGCAACTTATTTCTCACAATTGCTTTTCATTCAGTGCAAAATTGTTCATACCAACTCTTATTTTGTTTCTTGATGCTTAAAACACTTTTCACTTCTTTCAACATAGCACATTATTAGTTTTCCACATCTTTTCTTTAGTTTGGTATTCAATATTGGCCGTTGTATTTTCCCCAATGCTTGACCCTTTTTCCATGCTTCATTATTCCTTCACAATTACTTGGTAATTTATTCACAGTTCCTTTGACTTCAATCAGGTTCCAAACCCTTGTTACGCACTTCTTGCTTATGCAATAACATTAACTGTTATTCGTTTGTATACAACTTTCTGGTATTTCCCCGGAGTTACATTATGTCAACTGTAATGTGGAAAACCATTTCTTCTCTATAGAGCCCATTAAGAAGCAATTTTACTCATACGCAGCATATCACTTTCAAGATAAGGCTCAATTAATTTCACAGTTACTTCTTCATTAAATTGCGTCTCTTGCGAGTCATACTTTTGTATGGGTATGGTTAAATAAAATGGCTTGGGGCAGCTTTGTTTTACCCATGGTCACACGTGGGAGCTTCTATTGGATACTGTTGCCTTTCCTCATTTAAAAAAAGGTTTTGAGCACTTGATTCCCTCACCGGCAAGCTCCATAACCAGACCCTTTTTAGCTCCAGGCAAGTGGATTTTCAAACAGAGAGCTCACCTCACTCCGGAGACTACAGGGCAATTCTTAGACCCCTACCACTGTCTCCCTCATGTCTTCTGCTGCACAATCTCAACCCTTGGTTCTCCTGCATCTCGGTGTCTTTGCCACATGCTTACTGCTGCTCGACCTTGGCAACCCTGCTTCTGGGGAAGATGCGTCAACACGGAACCGGTAACCACACTCTGCTGATACCAGATCCAGGCCCTCTCATTACTTACGGCCAGCTTCTGGGGACTGCCAGCTATGTGTCTGCTTTCATCAGCACAGCTACCACTCTGGCTCTGCCTTCTCCTCCTGTCACTGCCTCTGCTACGACTCCACCGGAACTACTCTCACCCTCGATTTCCTGACTTCTCAACTGAGCCACTTTTAATGGCCCTGGCTACAGGATGATGAGCCCATCGACTAGACCACTCATATTGCTTCTTCTAGTCTTTCTTTTGTTTTAATGGTGGTCTCCTCATCTGAGTACCTAAGTGGTGTTTATATGAATACGAAACACAGAAATGATACAGAATTGCTTGAAATACACTGCAAAGGCCTGGGGAGGGTCAGTTTCATTGAAATAAGGAAAGGGTAAATTTCACATCTCAACCTTGGGGTCCTCACTCTCACTCCCCAGGTTTACCCCGCCCGGTGATCTTCCTTCCCATATCCACCACCAGGGTCAGGATTCAACAGCAATGTTCTTTCCATGACCACCTGGGAGGAGGATATCTTGGGTAAAAAGGTGAGGACGCCCTCAGATTCCACACAATATATATACATCCTTTGTGTAAAAGAAAGCAAATCGCCTGTGGATTGTGGAACTTTAGGAAGTCCTAGTGCTTCCAATGAGGAAAGACAAAAACATTTTATTTTCTCAAAAAAACTCAAAGAATAGCATTGTTTGCTTGAAGAAACAGTTTTTGTTAATAACAAGGAGAGACTGAAACCCAGTATCAAGGCTGGGACGAATATCCTGCTGTGAAAAAAGACTTTTGAAGACTGAGAACAAGTCAAGTGTAAACTGGGCCATGCAGAAGCCTTGCTGAGGCTAGTGTACATAGCCTCCCCTTTTCCCTATAAATTAGGTGTTTTCTAAAGTGGTAGGCCCAGTTAGTTGAATAGGATTTGGTTGAAAAGACTTTATTTTGTACTTTAACTTACATCCTTAGTTGACTTTAACCTACAGCCTTAGTTTTTGTTTGTTAGATAGGCAACTTTCCTCATATAAATGGGGCAAGTTAGGCATTTTGATCTTTTTATTTGAATCAAACCCTCAAATCATAAGTCATAATCACCCCAGTCCTGCTTGTGTACTCTGAATCTCATTCTTTGCTGGCGAACTCCAATGCTCCACCACACCCGATCGTGTCTACAGTGTTTGCAAGCCTCTGCAGAGAAACCAACGTCTTCTCCTGCACTGCCACACCACATGTAGTTGCCATTTTTAATTGTCCCATGCACAGGTGGTCTCATTAAACAACTAGCACGCACCTTGAGATTGAGGCTCTTGTTAATCTGTATCAATTCCTTCATCCTCCAAGTCTCAGTACTTAGGGGATTGTGGGAGTTGGAGACTATGGCTGTCATTGCACATACAGTATTTGGATGGTCTTTCTCAATGGTTTTACATGAAAGAACAGTCTGAGATAAAGGTGAGCCACAAGCAAAGAGATTTATTTGGAGCTTTTATCCCTCAGTTGATAGGTGGGGGTTTGACTTAAAGGATATTGGGAATAGGTTTCTTTACTTCTTCTACAGGGGGGAACAAACACATGGCAACAGGCCATCAGGGACTTGGACATTAGGGTATCCTCACGGGTGAAGGGGCGATACGGGCCTTCTCCAATAAAGCCATCACATCCCACTGGTAGTTGTCTCCTCCCATGTGATCCTCCCTCATATAGTCGCCCCAGGGTCAGGAGCAGTTAGTGACTGCTGTCCCCTGGCCACATGGGAGGAAGTCACTCCAGGGAATCCCTGATGACTTAATTGGATTCATCACAGTGCACAATTGCCCCAGTTGGTGCTCTGTCCTCCCAAATTGTTTCTCTGCTCACTTTGAAGGGTCAGAAATGCAAGACGGACACAAAGGTGCAGTTTTCTCAAACTTTGCCATTTATTTAAATAAAAGGGTAGGATAAAGGTCTATCTTTCCCTATCCTAATGAAAATGCCCTGTGAAGGAATCATGAATGAGACACAGACAACGCACTGAAAGTTTGGGCTACACATTTCTATTAAAATAAAGAAAGTTGGAAAAAGGTCTAACTTGCCCTATGCTAAGGTGGGAGTTCCCTATCTAAATAAGGATAGTGAGTGTTAGGAAGTCCAAAGCAAATGTCTGTCTGTGTCCAAAACCTGTACTTGCCCTCACATCTATTTGTATACAATGTGTAGGGATGTAAGCCTCAAAATGATATGTGTTCAAATAGAAGTTCAAAGCTTCGTCCAGCTCTTGGTCAAAAGGTTTCCCTTCCCCAAGGTTCAAATAGTTCACAGTACAAAAAGGGGTTCCCTTCCCCAAGCTTTCAAGTCTTCCAACAGTTCCAACACAACACAATTCGTTGGGATCCTTCCCAGCTCTTCTATTTTGGTTACCCTTTACCAATTTCAAAGCGTTCAAATGCCTTACTTTCAAATCACACAAGGTTTTGTTTTAGACTCAATCACAAGCTTCTTTGTGGTGCTTTAAGTGGCTTTTCATAAAGAGGTGTACTCGGTCTAGGCGCAGTTGTCGGACCACACAGTCTACCCATTACAGGTCACGCAACCAACACACCTTAATTGATCCTTCTTCATATGCACGTTGACACTGTCTTATCGCTACAGTGGTGCTTGACTTAGTCTCATTCCACATCCTTATAATGCTTTACCATTACTTGTTTAAGCAACATTTGCTTGTTGCACTTTCACATACTCTCATGGCTCTGGCCAGTGCTTGTTATTTCAAGTTACACAGTTCCTTGTATGGCTCTTGTCGATGCTTATTCTCTGAATATACACAATTCACAATTCTATCCTTGTGTCTCTTGCCAGTGCTTGCACAGTTCCTTTAACTCGTGTGATTCCACAAAAAACTTTAATTCATAATGGTATTCAAACGTGCTTTGTTTCATTGGAATCGGTATTCAAAGTTCCATAGTACTTGCTTTCATATAACTCGGCAGAGACGTAGCCAGGATTGTCTAAAAAGTGGGGCCTGGATCAAATGTTGTAGGTCTCATCCCAAGGAGAGCCAGCAGAGGAAAAGGAGTTTGTTCTGCCCTCACCCGAATGATTAGCAAGGAAGTGCAAGCCAATCAAATGGGTTTGGAGGGATAGTCCCCCTGAGAAAATGTTTTAAATATTGGGTTGGGCTAGGAAGAATAAATTAACTTAGTTCATCGCGGGCAGCGGGGCCCGATGGCATCTCCAATCAGATGCTAAAAGAAAGCAAAGAGGACTGGGGCGATTTGATATACCTGATTTTCAACAGGGTGAACTAAACAAGAACAGTGCCACCATCATTGAAGGAGGCGGTTATAGTCCCAATATTTAAAAAAGGGGACCGTAGTGAACCGAAGAATTACAGGCCAATTGCCCTATTAGATTCCATCGGGAAAATCTTTGCAGGAATACTGTTAAGAGATCTTAAAAATTGGGCAATTAAGGAGAACATCTTGGACAAGCATCAAACAGCCTTTATAAGTGGAGTAGGTACGTCACTCAATCTATTTCTTCTAAATCTCCTGAAACAACAGGCTCTGGAAACAAAGGGCAGAGTGTATCTAGGGTTCATAGACTTGGAAGAAGCCTTTGACGCTATAAGTAGAGAACAGCTCTGGAAAATGCTAAAGTCATGGAACTGCCCGGAGGACCTTCTTGATGCAATAAAAGCCCTTTACACTGGTACCACTATCCAGATGCAACTGGCCAGAGATGGGACAATAACCAGGAAAATACACACCTATCGAGGGATAAAGCAAGGGTGTGCCCTTGCTTGCTCCATTCCTTTTTGCCCTGTACTCAGTGGACATGAAGATCTCCCAGCAGCAAATAAGAGCTTTCCCACCAAAAATTGAAGGAGGTGAAATTACTTGGATCCTATATACGGACGACCTGGTCTTTATTGACCAAACCGCAATAGGTCTACAGAGAAGACTGGCAGCCTTTAAGATTTATCTCGAAGAAAATCAAATGAATGTCAATGTAGATAAATCTAAGATACTTATCATGAGCTCTGCATCCAGTAAGATGGGAAAGAATGCACCTTTTAAATGTACTATTGACCAACGACAATTGGAGGTAGGTGACTCAATAATATATCTCGGAATACAGATTAATAAAAACATCAACGGGATGGGTCACTATCAGCTGGTCAAAGAAAAGCTACTGAAATTGATGAACCAAGGAAGGGCCTTACATCACAGGTTGGGACTTTCTCGCTGACTCCTATTGTGACCTTTTATAAACAAAAGGTAGCAGCGGTCGTAACATACAGGGCTGACACCATGGTAAACTTAACCTGGAAAGTTTGGGAGACTTGTGAAGGTTACTGTTGGAGGAAGATCCTGAGATTACCCAACTCCCTACCTGTGGCACTAATCAGATATGAGTTGAGATTACACTCCCTAGAGTCAACAGTCCTGTGGAAGTCCATTTCTCTTTACAGGAAATTGTGTTAGATACTCCTCCTGGTCCTTTTGTGATACTTATGGGAAGGGGTCTACAAAAGGATAGGTGCCTTCACAGGTGGAGAGACAGATTCAAAACAGTCTTAGACAGTGTAAGCATTGATCTTGAAACCCTGAAAGGAAATCCTGATCATGTGAAGAAAAAGCCTCAGGAAAAGGATTGTATAGGCACTATTGATTTCAAGAGCCAAAGTAAACTATGCCACAGCTTCACTTGGGAGCGCGCTAAGATAAATGAATTACCACTTTACATGTTAAAATTTCCATCTGCTCATTACAGAGACCTATTATTACGAATTAGGTTAAATACCTTGGAAACAGGAGAAGTTTTGCTGAAAAGGAAGAAATTAACAAGAAATTAAGCTGGTTGTAGATACTGCAAGGAAAGAAAATCAATTGAAACCATAAGACACTGGATGCTGAGATGTCCTGCTTTAAAAAAGATAAGGCAAAAGGAAATTAATCTCCAGATTCAGGATTACGATTCTAAGGAGGAGGAAGAAGTGTGAGAGAACATTCTAACAGCAAATAGATTAGGTCGGACAATTGATGCACTAAAACATGTAGAGAAACTTCTGAGCAAGACCACCATCGAGGAACTCATTTGACTTTAAATAGAATGATCTGACATGAGGTCGATATAGAGGAATACTAATGGATTTAGAAAGGCTGATAATGATGTAAATAGGATATGTGATCATGTTAAAAGTTGAAAATCATTTAACCAATAAAACATTTTACAGTACACTTTCTGTGACAAATTAGGGGGAACAGCCACATAGTTTTATAGGATAAGACATGGGGAAGATATCCAGTACATACTAAGTCACCAACAATGCACAGAAGCATCTTCCAACACATTATAATGCATTTTCTCAATATATGTCAGCACTATGCAAGTGTAGAAAACCTTTCATACTAATTGTGTCCATACACGATCATGCTGGTGCACATATATATGCCAGTACTACCACATAATAACATACTCATGTTTGCTTTGCCAAAGTGCCAATAATGATACTATAACAAAATATGTTCATGAAGGCTCAACCAATATATGCCAGTATCCAAACATAAGACGTACACCTGTTGGATTAGCCTTAATGCCTGTGGAAAACAAGCATTGGCAATGCCACCCGTTTGTGCTTTTGTATAGGCATGGGAAAGGCCCTTGCCAATTACAGCAGTAGTGTTATTAACTGGCCATACATGGTAACAGGTGCAACATGGTATGGTACGAGTACATAGGCATCTAATGAGAGTGCCTGGAAAAGTCATAATACTTATACAGAAGCCAAAACTGTTGCCTTTGCCAATGCGTGTTTCAGGACTTCAGTGAAGGACACACATGGTGCTTAGAAATCGATTAGCTGAATGCAGACATTGAAGACATTTACAATACGCCAGTAGCGGGTTTACAACTCCAATTGAGTCATTAACTCTCAGAAGATGGCTTTGAAAAAACCCTGGCAGGCACTTTGAGTGTAAAGCTTAATGGTATTGCTTCATAAACGCGAGCTCAAAGAGTTCCCATGAGTAGGTCTTTTGGGCAGGAAGGGGCAAGAACTGGGTGGAAATAGCCATATGGATAAGCATGGCCATAGAGAGTCAATGGGTGGGCAAATACCCAAACAACACATGCAAGCTGTGTGTGCCTCCTCATATTCAATTTCTCCCCATCTGTACTCTAATGCATTAGTTTTGGCTTATAGGTGTCGCAAGGGACAACTAATAGCCCAACTAAGAAAAGCCATGCTGCAGTAAGAAAACATGTCCTTGCTGGCTCCTCAAATTCGCCCCCCGTCACATGTTGTATTTGCACCCCTACGCCAGTAAGAAAATTATGCCACAGTAAGAAAACATTGTCTTGAGGGCTTCACAAATGCTCCCCATGTAAGAACACTCACCAGCTTGCCTTTGACCTTGACACCATTAAAAACAAAAATTCCAACCCACAATAAGGAAATATGTCCTCCCCTCTCCCGTGTAAGAGCGCTCATCATGTTGCATTTGGACTTGACACCAGTACAAAAAATGGATTGCCACAGTAAGGAAACATGCCTTCCCATATAAGAACACTTACATGTTGCCTTTGCCCTTAATGCGAGTACAAAATTCCATGCCACAGTGGTACCCAGCCAGCCCCATTGTGGTACACTCCTCAAACGCAACCCCTCCTTCACGTAATAAGACTCAAGTTGGCTTTGCCCAAAAATGCCAGTAAACATTTCATGACCCTGTCTTAAATGTTCATATGTGAACGCCCCCATGGGCCCCAATCTTGCAAACACACACACACACACACACACACACTCGCTCACTAGTCACACACCCATACTGCTTGTCTGTCATTCACACGTGCACCCAGAACATTCAAAAGGCATTCTCAATCACACACGCACTTGTATCCATCTACACCATAGACACTGCACTCATTCATATGCATGCACTTACAGACACCTGCCTGCTAGAGCCCTTCTGTCTTCTAGATCCAACTGCGGATCAGATGCTTTTCCAAGCAAAGAGTGGGGGTAGAGCCCTCTCTTCATCAGGAGCATCCCTGTGGAATGGCTACCCTTCCCCTCTCAGGCTTGAGCCAGATCTCCTAAAGTTCCGTAAGCTTCTCAAGACCCTCCTTCCCTCTTCTTCCTTCCCTCTCCCCCTCCATTGCTAATGCCTCCCTCTGCTACATTGACTGACTGCCCGGTCCCCTCAGGGTCCTACAGGGCACCACTCCTTGCCCAGTCTTCCCCAGCATCCCCGTCTCCTTGACCTCCCAACCGCCTAACCTACACTTCCCTTTCCGGGCCCCCGCTCCCCTGAGCCGGTCCACCCCTGTCCTCGGAATTAGCATGTGGTCCTCACTCCCTGCATCCCCTGGCACTTGCCCCCCTGGCCTCCTATTAGCACTTGCTTAGCCCCAGGGGCCCTCTTCTTCCCCTCCTCCCTCCTGCACTTGTATGCCTCCACTTTGCCCTGCACATCACTCCCCCCATAGCATTATCCCTTCCCCTGACCGGCACTCCCTCCCCGCCCCTTGCACCTCTTGTTTCAACACTTGCACAATCTGAATGTCACAAGGCCAAGTAGGCCTGTTATTATTGTTTTCTGCCCTGCCCCCAATCCCCTTTTGTCTTGTGGTGCCTTGAAACACCATTTAATAAATACCCAATGAATAAAATAATTAAATACATACTCACATCCCTTCACATGCATGGAGGCTTGCCTACATTCGTATATACATACAATAACTGCCCACATGCATACACAAGCACATTTGTTTTTCCTTACGGTTAAATGTTTCCTACCAGACACAATTCGATGCTGCCTCTCAGCATCTCCTTGCTCCATAGGCATCACCCTCCCCCGCAGGCGCAGATAGGAATCAGGAAGGAGGGAGAGCTTCCTTGTTCCTTAAATGCAGGAATGAGCCTGCACAGAGACATCTGTAAATGTCCACACAGCGCTGCTGAGTGGGCATTTACAGATTTTGGGTGGGCCTTGCCCACTCAGGCCCTACCCTGTATACGCCTCTGTAACTCGGTATTCAAAATATTCGTTTTGATCAAAGTGTTTGCTTTCATTTAAATCAATATTCAAGATACTTGTTTTCGGTATTCAAGATACTTGTTTTCATCAAAGTGCTTGCATTTATTTAAATCGGTATTCAAGATACTTGTTTTCATGAGTCTTACATGTTCGCCTGCCAACCCGATGTCCTCTTCTCTAGGTTGACTCACTGGTTGGCTCTTACGGTGTTCCAGCGAGGCTCCCGGCTGTCACGAGTCCTCTCTCTCTCGTGCATCTCCTCGCTGTGTCTACACAGTGGGTCTCTGTGGCCTCGCTCACACCAATGATGCGTCCCTTGTCGCTCGGGCCTCACTCGGCACCTTCTACTGCACATGCTGGTTCCTTTTCTGCACTCTGCCACCGGCATCCAGCTTCCTTTAGCCACACTTCACGGTGCATACACTCTGCATCTTCTATGGTTCCTCGACCACCACGTCCGCTACGCCGCCTTCCTGGAGAGGTCTGCTCTCATCCCGCAGTCTGAATACCTGCTTCCACAGCTGCCTCCATGTTCTTCAATCTTTCTGCTTTTAAACCTCCCACCAGTCTGACTGATTAAAAAAATACTAGACCGCTCATTGTTAGTTTGGGAGTTCTGTATTACTCTTGGTTGCCTCCTCCTCGTCCCAGTACAAAACTGGTGTTTGTATCTATGTGTATCAATACAGAGAGGCTCTGTGTCTCTAGTTGGTCTCTTCCTCGTCCTAGTATACAACTGGTGTGTTTTAGAGTTTGATTTACAGGAAAAGTAGGGAAGGGATTGACAACAGGATATAAAAGCTTGGGGGATATTGGACTCATGGTGAAAGGGAAATGGGTGATACCATGTCTCACCCAAGGTTGTCTCATCCCCATTCCCCAAATCTGCTCCACCCAGATCATCCTCCCTTGCATATCCAACCCCAGGGTCAGGCAACAGCCTTTCCCTGGCCACCTGGGAGGAGGACATATTGGGGAAAGAAGTGAGGATGTCCTCAGATTCCTCATATCCCTACCTAGCAAACTAAACTAAAGAAAGAAGCTCTAGTGTCCAAAACGTCTTTGACCCTCACACTAATACATACAACAAAAACAAACAAGGAATGTTTGGCTATCTTTAGTTCCACAAAAACAAAATGAAAGTTCAAACTTATAGATTAGAGCAAGTACTCCTTGTGACCAGGGTTGAACTCCCTTCCCATGTATCAGTTCAGGAATATCCTTGACAAAGTTCAGATTCAACAAAGTTCAGATTCAATTTAATACAAAGGGCCTCATCACGAGTTGGGCGGTATTCCGCTGGTAATACTGCTGGGATACTGTCAGGGCTATTAGCGTTACCGCCAACTCCCCCGGTGCTATTAGCGCAGGATCATGGGTTTGGTGGAATGGTAATTCCCCATTCCCCATTGAGTCCAATCGGACATTTTCAGCGCTATGTACCGTTGGCGGTATTAGCACACAGTAATAGTGCCAGAAATCAGCAGATTTGCTGCGGATTTACCCCCAGCTCAGAGCTGGGGGTGAATCCTGCCAAACCTGTGATTTGGTAGACCCTTAAATGTGGCAGTAATAGCGTTACCGCTCCATTTAAGGGTTACTGCCAATCTTGTGATGAGGCAGAACATTTATTGGGCCTCATTAGAAGGTTGGAGGTAACCATGCCGCTTTTAGCGGCATTATTGCCTCCATACTGCAATCCGGGCACGGGTTCCTCGAATGAGGAATTACCGGGCCATCGCAACCTTGGCGGACCCGGTAATTCCCCGTCCGAGGAACCCGGACCCGGTCCATCCCCATTCCCATTCGAGCCCCCATAGGGGTCAATGGGAATGGGGATGGAGCTAACAACGGGCCCATTAATGACGGGCCCGTTGTTAACTCCCTGGTCCCCTCGCGGGACCCGGTAAGGACGCCTGGTTTTTCCAGGCGCCCATTGCAGGTCCTGTGAGGAGACCTCGTAATAGGGTGGAACGGGTTTACCGCACCGGCACCTTTACCGGTGCCGGTAAACCCATTCCGCCAACCTTATAGTGAGGCCCATTTTCTTTCAACTGCGTCTTTCCGCTGAATGATGCAAATGTCTCACAAACTCTTGTTAAAAAATCAAACATGTGTTATCCTTCACAGTATCCTTCTTGATAAGGCAAAAATGCCTCTTCCCACAAAACACAAGTTCATAAACCAAGGCAATTGTTTTCTTTAAGGTTCATGCAATTCTGAGCACATCATACATCTTCAGTTAAAATCATTTTTTCAGGATAGTACAATAACTGCCTTTGGTGATGTAACAGTTTGTCAAATGATAACACAAGTAATAACTTCATTCTATGACACCTTTTTGGCACAACAACACTTCTTCAAAAATATATTCTTCTTTCCTGGTATACTCGCCTGTCAGGACTAACTACTAATGATCCTTTTCCTGGTTGACTCTCCTGTCAGGAAGATAAACTCATACAACTACAAGTCATTTAAGTGAAAATAACTGTTCCAGTGTTATCTCCACCAGTATCCCTTGTGAGGAAGGCTGCACAATGGTAGCCTCTTTTTATAGTCTCTGAGTTCTTGACAATGTGGGTTATAGGGTTGCCCAAACTGGTGTCCTGAAAGAGGAAGATTGCACACAGGTTGCCGTCCTATATGTTCTTGATCACAACCTTTTGGCTGTTGGCAATGCGGGTTACAGGTTTCCCCAGATAGGTATCCCTTGAAAGGGGAATTGCGCCCTTGATGCCTCTTTACTTCTCCTTCACACCCTTTTGGCTGGTGGCAATGTAGGTTACAGGTTTACCCAGATAAGTGTCCCTTGAAAGGGGAATTGTGCCCTTGCTGCCTCTTCCCTTTATATGTTCATTATTGAAATCTATTGTGCATGACTCAGTATCCTGTTCGGATAGCCCTGGGGTCACCTTTTATTTTAGGCCAACTACCCGGCCTTCTGTGGCGGCTTCCTTGCTTCTGCTGCAGAACTCCTGCATTCTGCTGCCTCTGCTACCAACTACTGTCTAAGTCGTTTGAGTTTTGACAGCTCTGTGGGATCTTTTCTTCCACTTCTGCACCAGAGCATTTGCGTCATGTTGGGAGCTTGTCTCCAATGTAAATAGGCTTCTTCTTCCCCCACTGGTCACAAGGCTGCTTCCTGCTGCGTGAACTCTGCAATGCCATCTGCCTCTTCTGTCCCTATCGGGTCAAGCTGCCGTTCTTCTTTCGGCAATCTCAGTAGTTTGGATAGTTTCTGCCTCTGCTACAAAATGCACACCTTCCCTCAGGTGAAACTCATTGTGGAATTTAAATGTCCCACTCAAGTGCCTCACACTACAACAACTAGACCACTCATTATGCTGAATGGGACCTTTGATCTTCATTGCCTTAGAGTCCTTCTTCCTCGTCCCGGTACCACATGCATTATGGACCTTGAAGTCTATAGTGGCATTAATCCTTAGACATTTATTTGGTTGTGAATATTTGGTGGGCTGAGAATTGTTAAGAGTCAGGTAATGTTATAGAAGAGGTTTGTAATTTACCATTGGTGTGAGGACCTTTACCCAAAACAGAATCATGACAATTGGGTGATATCAGATGTAATTCTTGAACTCCCAAAGTACACATTTTAATCTGATTAGGTTACTTTTCATAGCATGTTCTTTGGGCAGCTTCATGGGACGGACTTGTACAACAACAGCAAGCCATTAGGTATTTGGGGATTATGGGGCTTTCATCCTCATAACAGGTTGAATAGTGCATCTCTCCCAAGGGAGTCACCACTTCCCCTGACAGCCATCTCCTCCCATGCAATCCTCCCTTATGAAACCACTCCCAATGTTAGGATCAGGTAGCAGCGTCCTTCCCCTGGCCACATGGGAGGAGACTTTAGGCTGGGGTTCCGTGATGACTTCGGAGAAGTCATCACATCACCCTCGAACAAAGGACACTTTTCTGCATTGTTGAAGGTACTCCGCCAACCAGTCAGCCACCATGTTTTCACAATCTATTTCTCTGCTTAGCCGCTCCTTTGTTCTGGCCTGAAACAGGCACCACAGGATTAGATGGTCCGTGACATATTTAGGGTGTGGGGCATCTATGTTAAAAGCAGCCTTCCCACATGCTCGGTACAGTTTTTTTACTAAATGTGCTACTTACAATCTAATGTGAAACAACAAAAAAAGCATTACCAAAGGAAAACAAGTTTTTTTCAAAACAAAGACACTAGTTGATATGTAGTTCTATTGTGGGTTATGCGCTCACCAAAAATTCTCACATTCTTGTATCCCTTCCTTTTGAGTTTTTTATCCAAGCGTATACTCCTAAAGATGTTATTGGCTTGTCAAACCACTCAATCAAAATGTAATTCTTCTATCGTGCTGACAGCAATTAGGAAACTGAGCTTTGGGTTCATGGGTGCCAACCTTTGATGTTCACTATGGGAGCAGAAATTCACTCACCTCCACCCGGAACATGATCAAGCAAACAGACCATAAACCGCCCTGGTTGAACAGTGCATTTTACAAGCTTATGTATTTTAGAAAGTATTGCAAAAAGGCATATAACTTCGGTAAGTGTATTTTATATAAGCTTGGATAGGTTCACATAGATGTGACACGCCAATGTAACTTCCTCTGCCCATTATATAATCCCATCCCAAAAGTCCAGGCAAAGAACAGACGGTGAGGTATTCAAAAATCAACATTTATGTAAAAGAATTATATCCACTTTAGACAACTGGGTTTCCAGCTTTACACTGGTGCCCACTACAATATGATATATGTAACATTAGACAAAAATGAAATGTTACCTGCACATATGAATCTCATCTTGGTAATTATAGGCACATACCTCTACATGACTCCGTGGCTCACATCTTTAAGTCAGTTCTACTGGACGCACTGAATGAGTGGTAAAAGAAAATGAAGAAGCCTATACAATTTCAAACAGGTTTTAGCTACTCAGCAGGGACTTCTTTAAATGGAATTTGTTTTACCTTCTTGCAACAACAGGTACTATCAACCGAGAATATATCACTTTATAGTACTTGTTTAGATCTGCCACTTGCTTTCGATCACATAGATCAAAATTGGTTATGGATTCATCTATGGTTGTGGCAAATAGACAAAGTACTATTACAGTTGATAATGAGATTATATCAAGACCCCTCGTTAAGTATCAGATTGGATGCAAATTGAACCCTTAATAAGCCCATTTTGATTTATAGAGAATTGAGGCAGAGCCTTGTCCTGGCTCCTGCCTTATTTAATCTATACGTGCTGGATATATTAGAACAAATAGGAAAAATAAACGAATTTCCGCTGAAGCTGGACCACTTGTCCATCTCAATCTTATTTGCAGATGACATCATGCTATCTGACCAATCAAAATAGGCCTACAAAGAGCAGTCACAGCTCTGGAATCCTATATGAGGATGAATAATCTTGAAATGAATGCAGCAAAATAAGTCATTCTAATATCGAAAGCGGGTTGCACCTCAAATGACGCCTACTCATTGATGATAGGAAGGGCAAAAATTGGCCTGCAGACACAGTTCACTTATTTGGGGTTTCACATTCAGGAAAAAACAAGTATTAAAAAAACTATTGATGGAATAAAAACTAAGTTAGTCCTGTTACTAATGCGAAAAATGTCAAATAAGTTCTGAGCTTATACCCTGGTGCCTCTTAAAAAATACTACTGTGGAAAATTAATCGCTACATTAATGTATAGTTTAGAATTGTTACTGCGCTACCAAAAGTAGAAGTGCTGGATACATTAGAGGGAGTATTTTGGACACCATGTTACGGAAGATGTACTTCTTTACCGAAGTCCAGTTGACAAGGTTACAAATGCAGATAAGTTCTTAGGCAAGTTATAAGGAAGACATACGCGAAATCCACCGGCACCCTCTCTCAAAGGCACTCAGCGTACCAACTGACAACATGGGAACACTCAGAGGCACTGTGAAGGCATCATGAAGTAGACCCAGACAACTGAATAAGATTTTGGATGCAAACTTTTATTAACTAAACGAAGAAGGTTGGGAAAAGGCCTGACCTGCCCTATGCTAAGGCAGGATTTCCCTACCTGAATAAAACAAATGATAGTCTGTGGCAGGAAGTCCAAAGCAAATGTCTGTCTGTGTCCAAAACCTATACTTGCCTTCACATCTAACTGAATACAATCTGTAGGGATATCAGTGTCAAAAAAGTAGTGTTCAAATAAAAGTTCAGACCTTCGTCCAGCTCTTGGATGGAAAGAGGGGTTCCCTTCCCCAAGGTTCAAACAATTCACTTAACAACAGAGGGGTTCCTTTCCCCAAGGTTTCAGCTCTATCAATGTTCCAAAACACCACAATTCCTTAGAATATTCAATGTTCCAAAATAATACAGTTCCTTGGGACAGTTCCCAGCTCTTTGGGTCTGGTTACTTTTCACCAGCTTAGAAAGTTCAACTCTCAATTTCAATTCACTCAGGGTTTCCTTTATTCAATTGCAAATGGTGGTTCTCTAGGTGGGTGCATTCACTGTTGTTGGACCACATGGTCTGCCCATTACAGGTCATACAACTGACACACCTTAGTATTTGCTTCATAAGTATTTTACCACCATCTCAGCTTCATAATAAGGCTTGACTTGTCATCAGTCACTTGTTTAAAGGATTCCACTTCCAATAACCAACACAGGCTTACCAGTACACTCTCCTGCTAGGAACCTCAGTTTAAAGTTCTTTTGCACCAGTTATCATAAGCTTCTCAGTAGACTCTCCTGCTAGGAGACTTATTCAGTGTTTCATGCCTCCTGCTCAAAACCTCCAACGCCCTTTTTCCAGATTTCTCTTGCGTACAGGTTTTCTGCTTTCAACCATTCATGTCTTTCAGTAATCTTCATATATTAAGCGGAATGTATGTATGTGCGTATGTTTGTCCGGCTATACAAATCCACACCGTTGAAACCATGTCTACCAAATTTTGCATGGATTCCTCTTTTGTCTGGGGCAAGATCGTAGTCTATGTTTGGATGCAAAAATCTTATAAGCAAAAACAATATGTGGATGTGTGTCTGTATGTTAGTCCGGCTATATAAATCCACACTCTTGAACCCAAAGCTACCAAATTTTCCTCATTTGTCTGGAGGAAGATATGAAGTCTATGTTTGGAAGCAAATAATTCACTCCATAGACACCCTCATTTACTGATGCTCATCCTAATTAACTACAGCAGTTACTAGAAGGAGGTAACATTTTGAACAATATTTTAATGAAGAAGCATATAAACAAAAGCAAACAAACCCAATTGCCATACATAGCAGTGGACGAGGGTATGAAAAACTTAATAACAACATTATGGAACAAGAAACTCTGCTAACAAAAATATCCCCAGAAAACTCACAATCACCTCCCCATTCTACTGAACCAAAACATCCAGTCTACAAATGGCCGTGCACATCAATGTGTAACATTGCCAAAAAATCTTTCAAATCTTTACGGCAGTTCCTCAATCAGTATGTAAAAAGCAAAGACAAAATTAAAATGAAACTACTGCAAAATATGGATGCCTGTCCAGTGCGTAAATACACAGGACATTCATTAGCCTGCATTTCAGGACCTATTTGCAAAAGCAACTTCCATCATATCAAAAGGATAAAACATGTTTAAAGGGAATTAAAAAAAGAATTGCAAATTATTTTTATCACGCCACTCCAAATATGGGAAATGGCAATGTTACAGCTTAATTAAGTTCATTCACGAGGAGAGAGCACACACAATCAATCTTTCTCGGACATTTTCTCAAATGTGCTGTAGCCATTGAGTTACTGAAACATGCCGCACAAAAAACAAACATCACTTGGAAAAGCTCCATCTGATGCAAAACGAAAATCAATATCAAGAGCTTCTGAAACACAACAATAAACAGCAGCATGACTTGCCGACCAGAAGCAACAGTAACTTTCTCCAGGGCAAATGAGATGCCAGAGCAAACTGAAGCAAGACTTGCTGACATAAGGACAAGAGCTACATCCTCCATGGCACATGAGACAACAGAGCAAACTGAAGCAAGACTTACCGACAAGAGGACAAGGTGAACATCCTCCAGGGCACATGAGACACCACTCGATCAGGACACGGGCAGCAACGGGTACCCCAGCTAATGCACAATAATATCCGCTTGACTCTTAGCGATGCCAGTTCGCCTTTTGAAAATTGTTCATCTCAAAACTTTACTTATGCTTGCTTATTTGGCTCTTTTTATTAGCATTGCTTTTCATGTCCATTCATAACCAATTTACTGGTTTTATCACAATTCCTTCTTTCGTTGTTGAACTTATTTTGTATTTTTGTCAAATTTCAAACCTTTTTCAGGAAATTCACGTAATTAATGTTTCTTTCTTTTAGCTGCTTGTCATATACAGTAATTAGCCCACTGCAATCCGTGTCGGTATGCCCCGGGACTCCCAGCGCTTCTGGACAGACTCACCAGTGTTGCTTGCCATGTCTGACATCGGGTGTGAGGCTTCAACACGTGTTGAGTCTCCAGGAAGCATTCTCTGTCCTGCTTGTTCTCCCATGGCTTTGTGGACAGCTTCTCTCCCTCCCGCTCTTTCTCTGCTGCGCTTCGTTTGGCAGTGCTTCTCCGGCTCTCACCCAGCCTCTCCATCTGCTTCTCCAGTTCAGAGGGAAGCTCGAGCTTTCCCTGCAAAGCTTTCTGACGCCAGCCTGCCTGCTTCCCAGCTGCCTTCCTCCTGTGCTTGCTCTGCAACCCTCTTTGGCTTCTCTGGACTTCTCTGGCTTTCGATCCCACATGACTGCTTTCTAGCTCTGGTCCCTCTCGTTCAGGTTTCTCTCCTGGCCTTTAAATATCCCACCAGCTGGGTTTGACATTTAGCAACTTGCCTGCTCAGAGTGAGTTCTGCAGTCTGTTGTCAGTCTTCGTTGCATCTTCCTCTTCCCAGTACCAAAGTGGTGTTTGTGTGTGTGAGAATTAATGAAGAGTGGATGTATAGCTCTGGTGTGTCTCTTCCTCATCCGAGTACCTGACTGGTATTTACTGGGAGGTACTTTAGGTAAGAAAGAGGAAAGGGATTGGTAATAACCTAAAAAGGCCTGGGGGATATTAGGTTCACTAGAAAGGGGAAATGGAGGATACCATGATTCACCCAATGGTGTCTCATCCCCACTCCCTAAGTCTCCTCCACCCAGGTGATCCTCCCTTGCATATCCACCCCCAAGGTCAGGATCCGATAGCAACTGCCTTTTCCTGGCCCCCTGGGAGGAGGATATTTTGGGAAAAGAAGTGAGGATGCTCTAAGATTCCTCACAGCACTTGGCCATAAGCATTCCACTCATGGGCATTCCATCTAGCTTGCATGCACAAAGCACCAAGTCAGGGAGACACTAGATACAACACATTTCCCTCCGTCACACAGGCAAAGGAAAAAAGGTTAAAAAAAAGTGCACACAACAAGGACATTCTGGCAAAGCGACCAGAAGTCTTGAATCACCAACCAACACTCCAATCCAGCCCAGACACAAAGAGCACTGCTCCCACTGAACCTCAATCCCTTCACCATCCTCCAAATAAACAAGACAACCCAACCCAATACAACTCACAGTCCATGCTTGTGGGCACAACGGCGGGACACTCAAACCAAGGTAACCGGCCCGAACACCACAACAGTACCACGAAAACCAACATAACTATAACCACAACCATTTCTTGTCATACCTCCAACACCCACGGTGCACTGTGAGAACAGTACACCCCTCAACAAACCACACTTCCAAAAGCGCAAGCCACGACATACACACCAGAAAACTGGGGCACCAGGTACCCATCACTAACACACCAACGAAATGGAGAGGACCACCTGAACAAGGGTATCGGGAGCCCAACCCCAGGATACCAAAAGCATAGATGCGACCTCTCTACGTTCCAAACCACTAGGTGTCCAACAATCCGCTACCACACAAAACTGGCATGGGTTAAACAACCCTAAAGGTGCCGGGTGTCCAAGACCCTGGGTGGCCCGGGCTCAGGTCTGGCACACCAATGGACACTGCACCACACCACAGTCAGATCAGAACCCACAGGCGGACACTGCACTTGTCGGACACACACATACTGGTTAGGCTGCCACAAACCTAGGCAATGGTTCGCTAAGCCACAGGCTGAGTTTAAAAGACAAGACTCACAACAAATAACCTCACCAAGCAACAAATAGTAAATGAGCCTAGTAGAACACAGTAATTGAGAGATCCCTACTCTTATCAAGTCTGCATCCTGAGCTACAAAGTCTGTATAGTTGGTGGTCCTGTGGAGGTAACAAATAGGTTAAGACAAAAAACACATAAACATGAGTTTTTAACATTGCTGTTAAACATGCCTAACCAAAAAGAGGCCGCGTCATGCATAAGGATCACTCACTTGCCAAAGACAACAAACCCTGCCAAAGTAGCAACCAAGATTCACCACAGTAATACACAACCCAAAGCCATGTCTCGCAACCATAACAAACATGTCACTTCAACCACTACACCAGAAAACATGCACTGACTTGTATCCACATGCATCCCAAATGCAGTTCACAGGCCTCACATGACAATTAGCACTAAGGAAGAATGACAATTCCCACAGGCTCATAAGCTGAATCACACTGTCCTGCACATATGAACTTCCTCTTAAATATGCAGGAAACTGTCACAATCCATAAACTGTCACCATGCATTCCCTAGAGATACCACGGCTCCTGCTGCTGCATATCCATAACAAACTGCCAACCAAAAACGCCACAGTAAGATTCCAAGATTCCATAGCACCTCATAATGCCCCACTGGAAGTGTTAGCCCAAAAGATGCCGCAGTACTTCATTTCGCTTCTCATGCGACCAGCATTCAAAATGCGGCTTTACAGATTTGCCCTTTCTTGTCTTATTTTGTTCTTGATGACACTGCGACACCGGCCGGACATGCTCTTGCTGCCCTGCATAGCTGGCAACAACAGCTACAGACCATCATACAGACTGCCGACGCTCTATAACAGCTGACAGCATGACAACACTCCTGCACGTCTTCATTCTGTACCAAGGAGCCGCACTGATAAGAGCCCCGCTACCAATTGTTCTAAACCCTGCAAAGGGTGTCCATTCACCACCCTGCCACTACAGGATGGCCCAAACTGTCACCAGGACGGCCCAAACTGCCACCACGGGACTGTTTTCACACTGTCTGCCGCTTGCAGACACAAACACGCCCAGGCTGCCCCGCTCAGTGACAAATCAGCAAGTCCTGCTTGCACTCTCCAAGCACTGAGCCAACGCTAGTCAGCCCACCTTAATGGGGTGGGGGGGACCGGCGAATGTCTGCTCTCCCAGTCTTATGCTCCCTACTTTTCAAACAGGTGTTGCTCCCCTTGGACAGCTGCAGGTTCCTGGCTCCTTCCCTCCAAGCCAGCTCGTTGCCAGTGAAAAGGTGTGTCTTTACTGAAGAAGACTCTGAGGTACCATGTTAGGGAAGATGTACTTCTTTACTGAAGTCCAGTTGACATGGTTACAAATGCAGGTAAGTTCTTAGGTAAGTTATAAGGAAGACGTAGGAGAAATCCACCGGCACCCTCTCTCACAGGCATTCAACTCACCAACTCACAACCAGGGAACAATCAGAGTCACTCACACATAAACATCTCACTCATGAGCAGTACACAGGCATCCCATCTAGCTTGCATGCACACAGCACCAGGGCGGGGAGACACAAGACAACAATTTACCTAAATCAATCCCACAAGCTCTAATAATACAACATGAGTTGGGCTCCAGTCTTGGAGGTCTCTACTAGGAATAAGCAGAAAATGTTTATAAGACAATGAATCCGATATATAAATCCTTGCATGTTGATCTGAATAAGATATATACTGAAAATACATCAAAGGCTATACTGAAATTTACTTTGGAACATAAGAAAATTTTATTGGATGTAGATAGCAATTTAAATAACTTTATCGGAAACCCAAAAAAGATTATGGATCCATTGAAAATCAATGATTGGTGCCTACAGTTACACAAGCTACATATATATGAAATGCATTTGGAATATGTGAAATTGTGGAGGCCCCCGTTCCAACTGCCCAAGCATTTGATGCGCTATCCAAGTAAACATTATTTGTACGTCTACATGACATTCTGTTTTAATTTGCTTGGTACCCTAGAAAGATGGGGTTCGATTCCTGTGCCTGGGAGCTAATTCGTAGGCTGTGCAAAGGCCCTGTTTGCAGTGAAACTTTAAAACATCTTGTTTTTTATTGTAAGGCTTTAAGCTCACACAGAGGAATGTGGTTTGAAAGATTTGTGAATGATACTAGTAGGGTCATAAGTAACAACCTTTGGTCTAGACTAATGGGGGCTCCAACACTTTGCTGATTATAGCATTAATTATGTTTTAAAAAATCATACATTTACTTGTATTAGAGGATTTTCATATTTGAAGTATAGGGCGACATGAAGCATGAATTAATTGTTAAATATGTTATGATCAATGATAATGATGCCGTGTCAAGATGTAAGCTTTATTAATTATAAGATAATATGTATGTTATTGTGTGTATTTTCTTTACTGTAAAGATGAAATTCTTTTCTATGTTGTGAAAGGTTTTGTAAACAGAAACACAAAAACAAAAATATAATCTCTCTATTACACGTCCACAAAGGCATCCACTTTCAATCACAATGATCTCTGTATGCATCTACTGTATTCTAATAAGCACTAGACATACCGACAATTCTGCTTAGCTTTGATCTCTTTCTGCACAACACTAAGGTCTCACTAAAATAGTCTACACAGTGCAAATATAATAAAACATTTGATGTTCTCCAGCATCGAGACAAGTATGGCACCAGGGAAAATTACCTCAATAAATAAATGATATACAGGCACCAACTCCCCTGTGTATATGGAATATAGCAAATACATTAGCTATGTAGAGGCCACTAGACATATAGGGAATGAGGAGCTAACATAGTGTTAAGCCATTACATACAGAAGGCAACTTGTTTGCATTCTCCCCTGTAATTATGAATTCACAGGAAAATAATGGTTTCCACGATTTTTCATGAATAAATGACTATGAATGTGTCACTTGACCTTTTAAAAACTAACAAGCTCTAATATCTACCAACAA
The DNA here is from genome assembly GCF_040938575.1 of Ambystoma mexicanum. Classification (NCBI taxonomy): domain Eukaryota; kingdom Metazoa; phylum Chordata; class Amphibia; order Caudata; family Ambystomatidae; genus Ambystoma; species Ambystoma mexicanum. The sequence continues at coordinate 672,771,418 of NC_090936.1, forward strand.
CTAGGACCTCAGACCCATTGGGTCACATAGTATGAATGTACACCCAGGCCTTATAGGCAGCATTTTACATGAAGAGTTATTTTTGCAAAATACTTTTTGTAATTCGTTTGTGTTGTTCACATGATTTTGTGGTGCACTCATCAAGCACCTTGTCTATTATAACGCTTGAAAGTGTTTGTGTTTCTTTATATGGTTTCACTGTGTAACTTTTCAGTATGTTATTCAACCACAGGCAATCATGGTTACCACTTTATTAATTTAGGTTTTGAATTTCAACACTACGGGCCTCATCAAGAGTTTGGCGGTTACCCTTAAATGCGGCAGTAACGCTATTACTGCCGCATTTAAGGGTCCGCCAAATCACGGGCTTGGCAGATTTTCCCCCAGCTCTGAGCTGGGGGCAAACCCGCTGTGATTTTGCCGATTTTCAGCACTGTTACCGCCGGTGGTAATAGCGCCGAACATTCCCTATTGGCCCAATGGGGAATGGGAAATTCCCGAATGGGCCTAATGGGGAATGGGGACTTACTGTTCCGCCAAACCCGTGATCCAGCGGTAATAGCGCCGGGGGGTTTAGCCGTAGGGCTAATAGCCCCGGCGGTATGGTTAGCGCCCAACTCGTGCTGAGGCCCTATATGTCTATATATGTTTTTGATATACGTTATCCCAAAATAGAATGGGCATAAAAACAACATTTGTAAAATAAATGTGGCCACTACTAATGAAAATAATGTATGATACGGTCAATACAGAATTAATATATGCGAAAAATAAAATATTAGATGTGGGTGATGTATAAGCCCACTTTTTTGAAAGAAACAGAAAAAGTTGTTCTTTTTGTTACTTAGACTACTGGAAATAATTAGACATTTACTGTCACAAATGGTTATAAGAGTAATGCACACAAAAGTGCATAGACATTAGTCTGCTAGGACATTTTTTGTTATACAAGTATCTTTACCCTAGGTCCTAACATACAAGGGTTTTCCCTTCTGTTAAACATGATTTACAATCTAAACATGTTTGTGGATGGGTGAGTGTGTGTGTGTTTTCTATCTGTTGGCATGTGCATCTTTCAATGTGTATAGGCCTTCGCAATATGAATGCACCTATGTGTGCGAGTTTTCGATAAACCCAGATATTTCTTCTCAATTTATATACATGTACAATTTTAAAGGGGCCTGCACATGATGCTTGCAATCTTTTCAGCTTTCTTTGGTGGAGTTGTACTATTCTCCAGTAACAGATACTTAGTTGATAACTCTCTTCCCTCCCATACTACAGTTAATTCTGCCTAGGCATTGACAGACAGGAGAATGCAGAAGATTTGCAATTTGCACAGTTCTTAAAAAATAGTATTAATTATTTCAGCATACATTTCGTCACGCAAATATCCATTCTATACTATGGTCTCCGCTGGTGGCATTAACTGTATGATATCAAACCAGGACATAGTGCTAGCTTTGTACTATGACCTACCATTACTCAACACCAGTTTCGATCACTACCTATGTTCTCAAATAATATTTAACTTTACCAAGGCAGTCCCATTTTAACGTGGCAGCCAAAAAGGTTTTCAGTTTTGAATTTTGTATTTCATTGGAAAGTAGAATGGGCCTAAAATAATAGTCTCTCACTTTGCAGTCAATATAGAAATGAGGAAGCACAGGGGATTGGGATATCAGGACCTGTGCCCCCAGTTTCAAATTACACCCTGTCTGAATTACAAGTCTTTTTTTCTTTCCATATTTTATAGTGATAAATGTTGGAAGATTTTAGGGAATTGGTAGAGGTTTCTTTTGTTTAACCTTCTGATTTTGGGATAGTCAATAAGGGCCCCCGTCAGGCAGGCATTATTCCTTCAGCAAAAACCCTCAGTTCAGCTGACCAGCATGTAAGTCAATTCTCCTGCACAAACTGGACATCCATCTATGAGCTGCTCTGGCTTCCCTCTTTCAATGAAACAGTCTTCCCCTTCTGTCTTTTCCTTGATCAATGTTCCAGATGCCTCACCTTCTGTTCCTTTCCTATCTGTATGCTATTCTTATAGGCCTTTACGGTACCCTTACTCTTAGCATAGAGATGTGCTTTCTGTGATGAATCCAATGGACTATTACTGTTTTCCTGGCAGTGACCTCCTCCCATGTGGCCAGTGGGTGGCAGCCGCTACCTGATCCTGGCCCTGGGAGGCAGCTGTGTGAGGGAGGATCACATGAGGGAAGATAACTTCCGGGGTGATCTCCTGACTTCATTGGGTGAGACGTGGTATTGCCCTTTTCCCTTTCAGGATGAATCCCCCATTTGCAACAATCTAATGGCCAATTGTGCTTTCTTCTGTCTTCCACCCATGGAGAGTAGTGGAAAGCTTTGGTTGTATCCCAAAGGCCAACTCTCAACTAAACAGCCTTGTAAAATTATGAAAGACCCCCTTATACCCAATACCCGAATGGCCTATTGCCATGCGTTTGTTCTCCCTTAGAGAAAATAGAGAAACCTTTTCCCAACATCCTTTAGACCAAACTCCCTTCCATGTTTGTTTGTTTGTTTGTTTATTATTTGTATTGCGCACCAGACCCGTGGGTATCAGGGCGCATAACATAAGACAACTTTAAGCTTAGTTACACAATGAGAAAATACAATACAGTGCCTAGGATTATACAAGTCAAGCAATATCCGTCAAACAGAGATATATAGTTATGCATACATACAGGTTTCATAAAACGCAGCAGAACGTAGTCGGAAAAAAAATACAATTGTTATTTACAATGGCTAGTCAAACTGTACATTTAAAATCACAGGTAGGTGGATACTTATATACAATTATTTACAGGGTGGCAGAGAAGATCAATTGTAGGTGTCAGAAAGCGGACTTTATTTATCTGAGTCTTTGATCCACTTTATTAAATTTGGGTGGAAGTTTTGGTAAGATTGGTCTGCTCTCAATAAGGGGGGGGTTAGGCGTTCCAAAGTTGGGCTGCCTTGACCGTGAAGCTATTGCGCCCAACTCTAGATAGCTTGAATCTTGGGACTAGAAGGCAGTTGGTACTGGATAATCTGGTGGCTCTTGTGGAGGATTTTCTACTAAGTCTTTCAGTCAAATAGCAAGGTGCCGCGTTGTTCAGGCATTTATAAGTGAGTGAGGCAACTTTTAGATTAATTTTATCATGAGTTGAGAGCCAGTTATTGGCTCTTCTAATCTCAGAGGTGTGTACTCTCCTGGCTATTCCGAGTGCTGCTCTCAGGGCATTATCCTGCAGGAGTTGGATTTTTTTAATTGTTTGTAGGCTCCTATGTACACTGCGTTACAGTAGTCGAGTTTAGACAAAATAAGCGCTCTGGCCAAGGTAATGCAACTGTTGTTGGACAGAAAGGGTTTACTTGCTCTAATCAGTTTGCAAGTATATGCCGTGGCCGAGGCCATAGCGTTTACTTGCTTATTGAGAGACAATGTGGAGTCTAGGTAGAACCCCAGGGTTTTCACCTCCTTAGCGACAGTGATGGTTTTATTGCCAATATTAAAGGTGGTGAAGTTGGGGCTCAGTTTTTTAAGGGTTGAGGTCGTGCCCAAGATAATGATCTCAGTCTTGTCATCATTCAGGCATAGTCCATGGGTGGCCATCCATGCCTGGATGATGAGATATACCCTATACCCTATTCACTAAGGCCAAATTCTTGTCGTAATCCCTAGTAAGTGGTAGGAGGATCTGAGTATGATCTGCATAATTAGTGTAGGTGATACCAAGATGGTCCAGATCGTCGAAAAGGGGCTTTGTGAAGATGTTGTATAGGGTAGTTGAGACGCAGAACCCTAGGGCACTCTGCAAGTGATTGGGATGGGGTCTGCAGCTGCTGTAGGGGAAAATACTCTCATAGTTGGATTACTTAGAAAGGATTTTATCCATACTATAGCTTCTGCAGAGAAAGAGGCAGCAGAGTCCAGATGGCTGCATAAGACCCCGTGGTCCACAAGGTTGAATGCAGCCGAAAGATCCAGGAGGAGAAGAAGGGCCGATTCCCCTTTGTCCCTGAGTTTGTCTATCTGGGCTTTCAAATCTATTAAAGCTGTTTCAGTCCCATGTTGCGGCCCGATGCCTGACTGATGTGCTCCAAGTAAGAGGTTGGATTCGAGGTGTTTTTGTATTTGTGAGTCGGCCATCTTGTCTATGATTTTTAAAAGAAAAGGCACTGTAGTGATCGTTCGGTAATTAGTGGGTATGCCTGGATCAAGGGTCTGTTTTTTAAGTAGTGGTAACATCGATGATTCTTTGAGGTTATTAGGGATAATGCCTGAGGAGAAGGAGACATTGATGAGTTTCTTGATGAAAGGGGCCAGGACTCTGGCCGCACCCTTTATAAGTTGGCCAGGGCACTGATCGCCCTGGCAGTTTGAAGGTTTGAGCGATAGAATGTTTTTTTCTGTTCTGTTTCGAGTATGGTAACTTTAGAGAACTTAAAGTGTAGCGGGTCAGCAGTATAGTTGGGAGGTGCAAGGGCGACAGTAGGTGGCATGGTACAAGTTAGGGATGCTTTTTTCTTGGCAATTTTAGACTGTAGGGTCGTAACTTTATTAGCGAGCGCTTGCTGTATTTTTGAGCATCATAATTTGTCTTTTACACAATTGTCAGGCACTGGGATGGGAACTTCCAGCTCTTTCAGAATAACAAAGAGCTTGTCGCACTTGATTTAGCTTGTGATATTCCAGAATTGTAAGTTTCACGTTTAGCTAGAAGTATTTCATTTTTATAGAGAGCGGTTATAGTGCTGAGGTTGGTCTTGTTTTCCTCAGATGGTGACAATCTCCAGGAGACCTTGAATTGTCTTTTTTTATCGTAGTGCTTTCAAGTGGGATGTAAACCATGAGTTAAGGCAGGCTTTTGGCTTGCTTCTTCTCATTTTAAGTGGCACTATTGAGTCAAGTGATGAGGACATGACTTTGTTAAACTCATTGACCAGTGTATCAGGCCCCAATTTGTCAGGTAGCGCATTGAGTTTAGGTAGGATGAGGGGAGTAGGTTGTCATATATAATATTCTTTTTGTTCCTTGTGGGTATAGGTGGAGCTAACAATAAGTGCGTGGGGATGGGTTTTTTTATGACTAGGGAGAAGGCTACAAGGTGGTGGTCTGTCCAGATCTGGTGTGATATGGATAAGATAGATGTGTTGCAATTGTAATCTGCCACCCAATCAAGTATTCTCCCCTTGTTGTGAGTAGGGTGGAGCACTCTCTGGGTAAGGCCTAATTCAGTTAAGATGTTGGCCACTATGGTTGCATGCGTATCTTTAAGGTCATTGAAACCTAAGTCCATATCCCCTAGAAGGAGGATTTGGGAGGAATTTTTTAGATTGTTTGACAGGATATTGGAAATATCTTCCTTGAAGGATCCGAAGTGACCTCGGGGTCTGTATATGAGATGGATCATGAGGGTCTGGAAATTGTTGATGGTCAACTTAGCTGTGAGGATTTCACAAGATCTGATATCTAAGGGGTGGAGCTAGTCTAATAGGTAGATTCGATTTCACAATGAGGGCTATGCCTCCTCCTCACGCTTCGTTTCTGTCGGATCTTAAAATAGTGTAGCCATTGGGGATGGCCAATGAGAGGGCTGGGCCTGCTGCAGCGTGTAGCCATGATTCAGTGATTGCTAGGAAGTCAAGGTCTTCTGATTGTATGATGTCTAAGATCTCTGTTGCGTGTGCAACCAGAAATCTGGCATTTATTAAAGCGCCCTTGAGAATTGGAATAGAAGGTGGAGTAATGGGTGTGGCTTCTGTGCGTTGTGTTTTAAAGGTGACATGCTTGCGTGACGCGTGGGTTAGGCGAGGGCTATGGAGAGATTTTCCTCTGGTATTGGGGGCTTTCATATGTGGGCTGATCCTCCTCCTGTTGTGAGAGGGTGTGTTCTTGCTAGCGGTTCAAATATTTCAGCTAGTCTTGAGCGGAGCCTTTCATTTCTTGTAGATGTGTTACAAGGTAGGTAATTGTACATCGGCTGCTGAGGCCCAATGTTGTTAGGGTTATCTGGCTTTAGTGTATGAGTCCGGCTATTTCTCTGGGGAGAGGACTGGGTCATAATGGAAGTAGGAGCAATGAGAGGGTGGGGAGCTGTCGTAATATGAATGTGAATTAAAACTATGGCTATGATAATGAGTATAGTGGACGGGAGCAGAGCACTCCTTAATATGTTCCTTTTAGGAGGAGCTATAGTATTGTTATCCAGGACACAATATAGTTGGGTATACTGTAGTATAGTCTGTAGTTGTGGAATTAATTGCTAGCACAATAGTCAATCAGTCCGTGTGGACTTAGCTAATGCAGCCGGTTGCTTAACCCAGTCTTCAGGTATGCTACGGTAGAGCAAAGCTGGGGTGAGGTAGAGCTGTTGCTGTAAGCTATTGAGCAGTATGGGCTTCGATGTATAGGCATCAGTGGTAGCTAGTGTGATACATGCATCAGGGATCAAAATTATATTTAGATCAAATGGGCTAACATATTAATAAGGCAAAGTTGCATTTCAGTCAAGTAGGCTAACTTGCAATGACAAGGGGCCTGCAAAGGGCGCAAAGATATCGTCATAACAGAGTTATATTAGATCAGATAGGCTAACACGTTGATAAGGCAGAGTTACATTCCAGTCAAATAGGCTAACTTTCAATGAGAGTGAGCCTGCAAGGGGCACAAATGTATAGTCATAACATGGTGAGGTTCAGGTGTGAAAGCGAGAGTAGCTTGTTTGGTTAAAATAGCCAAGTTATGAGTATATGCGTGTCCTTGTACGTACTCAATTTGTCGGAATAGGCTGATTCAGATTTCCGCACGGTAGCTGATTTGTATTGGGGATCAGAGGCTAATTCCCATTGACACAGGCGGCAATGGCAAAGCACACATGCAGTAGTACTAGCAGTAACGGCAGAGCACACGTACAACAGCGCACATCACAATAACGTGGAATAATTGTGGAGCATAGGTAAAGTAGGATAGTTCAGAATGCCAGTCGTGTAAATTCGTATGTCACGGTAGACAGGAATAGAGATGCAGACAGTAAATGTGGGGCCAATAGTGAGCTTAGTGGGTAGAAGCTTACGCAGTAAGAGGCCTGAAAAATCACAGTAGGCTAGTTCGAGTGAGCGCACAATGGGCAGAAACACAGTAAACAAGGATGGTAGGCAAACAGTGAAGGGCTGGGCCAGTAGTGAACCCAGTGGTATTTGCTTACGCAATAAGAGGCAGCCGTGAGCACAATGGGAGCAACCTGGGCAGTGGTACTGGGAAGTTTCGGTAGCAGTGGTAGACAGTATCGGTGACAAAATTGTAATAAGCGTTTGGACCAACGGGATGCAGCTACTCACACAGTAACTGGGGTGAGTTTTGAAATGACAGAGTCTCTGGGTGACGGTGGGACGGTGGCAATGGACAGGCGAGTGCCTTGATGGTAGTGCTTTAAAGGGAGGGCCGGCTCACGCCATCCAGCTGGGCCGCCTGCAGGAAATGGAGAAGTTGGGCCAATGGGAGTTTCGGGTGGTTGCTCGGCAACCTGAAGGATGCGGTCGTCGGCGGCCATTTTAATGGCTCCTCGTGGGCTGGTGCGATGGTGCAGCCAGATAAATGTGGATAATTGGCGAATTGAAGATGGTTGGGCACACAAGGTGATGTGGTACCTGGGCCTTCCTAGGCACGGGTGGGGTTGTGCCAACGCAGTGCTCTGGTGAGCCTTCCTGGGCCACGGATGCGGCTCTGGATGCTGCTGAGGGACGTGGGTTGGATCAGCTCCTGTAATGATGTAATACTCATAATTCCATGGTCGGAAAAGTAAACAATCAGAGAAAACCTTTTTCAGTTCTAATTCCCCTTCATATAGAACTGATCCTTCATATGCAATATTTGAGAGAGGTTATCCAAGTACTGTGCATCTGTTGCTATCAGTGGACTCCAATTCCCACAACCACTGAAGTACTGAGATGAGGAGGATGAAGGAAATGATGTAGAACAGCAGGGGCCCCAACTTCAATGAGCATGCTAGTTGTTTTGAGAATGCACCTTTGCACAGGAGATTTAAAAATGGAAACCAAACTGTGAGTAGAAGCTGCTGGGGCTTAGAAGACGTTGCATCTCTCTTGGAGGTGTGCGGAAGCTGGAGGCACGAGTCTGTGTGTCGGAGTCAAGGCGCTCACCATCAAAGAGGGAAAGAATTGTTGCGCGAGCAAACAGAGCCACAGAAATGCCAGGAACCACAGGACGATTCCTGGATGTTTGACAGCTGGAGGAAGCAGCGTTACCCTCACCAAGACCTGAAGGTGAGCAAGCGTGCAGGAGTGGAGCCATGGAATCGGGTGGAGATACATCAATGCAGTCTAGAGTGGAAAGCAAGTGGCAGAGCTGCACTGCATAAGCGTGACTGGGACTGAAGACACCAGGAAGAGCCGGTGAGTAAGCCCAATCAAAGTGGGGACCCTGAAGCGTTGAGGTGACCGCGCCAAACACAATTTGAACATTGTAGCATTATAGAAACAGAAATGATAAGAAGATTGTTTGTAAGTCAAAAAGGCAGAATACAAATCCAACCCCTAACAATATATGAGTGCATGGAATGCTAATATGGGGAAAACTGAAAGTGAACATTGAAAGCTCTAGAAATGTTGGATCAAGGAAAATATATACAATTGTGAATGTAAAGAGAGATTGTTACACATATATGGAAATAAGAAGTCCTGGCAGGTGAGTAAACCAGGCAAAGGGCAAGCATATGAAAAGTCCTGGCAAGGAAGTATACGGGGCAGTTGGAACTATATGAGAAGTCCTGGCAGGAGAGTTTACCAGGCAATTGGAAGTGCCTAAGACGTCTTGGCAAAGAAGTATACCAGGCAGTTGGAAGTGCATGAGAAGTCTTGGCAGGGGAGTATACCAGGCAATTGCAAACCTACAGAGAAGCCCTAAGAAAGGAAAGTATGTTATTGAACAAAGAAGGAACTTTTTAAAGATGGAAAACACAAGGTTTAACAGCTTTGTACCTCATAGAATTGTTATGGGCCAAGGAAAGATACAAAGAACTGTTACAAGAGACATTGCCATCCCATTGAAGAATCCAGGGGAAGGGAACCACCCTCTGGAAACAAGGCTGTGTTACCTAGCAGAATGTTGGAGTTGTTATATTTTCATTTATGAACACTTTTTGCAAATACCAGGTTAAAGACATTTCCTATCTCACTTTATTATTTAGTTTGTAGTGTGAGGGTCAGGAAAGAAAGTTTGCACACAAGGACGTCTTTTGATTTCTGATAGCCTGACAAGACAGATCATTCATTTTTGGTTATAGGTAGGGAAGTTCCTCTTAAAGCCGGGTCAGAGAGGCCTTTTCCCAACCCGTTTCTGTCAATAAAAGTCTTTAACCAAAACATGACAACTTTGTGTCTGCCTTTCATTTCTGACCCCTCACATTTGCCACTCACATGACCAAAAAGGAGGGGGCTTCTGCTCTTTCTGAGAAGAAAGACAATTATGTTTTCATCCTCTGGCTTCTGACTCATTGGGGCTAACTTAATAACACTCGTATTTTTAGTTTCTCCACACCAAGGCAAACAGTTTAATATCATGCAATATTGAAGTTTGATACTTTTTGATTATTTCTCACTTGCATGCCATTTTTGGGCAATTTTCAACATGAAAACATGTAAATCTGACCACAGATTCTAATAGAGCATATTTTATCTGCAATATATCAAAAGCTCAGATACATTTGAACTTTCCTGTTTATGCAAGCTTAATTTTGTTTTTTGCACACTTTAATGCATTATATTGTTCATTTGAATGCATTCATTATTTGGTGTGCACTTGAAACCTTTCCCTTAAGAGGGCCATTTTCTAAATATTTTTTCCCCATGTTCTCAATATTCCCAGTAAATGGACTGGGTTTTACATATTCTAAATGCTGTGAATCTAACTTTTGCTACCCTTTCTTCTGACCTCTTCATAGGCTAATGGACTCAGTTTGCACGTTGTTGTAAAATAAAGCATGTGATATCTCTTTAAAGCAAGATCTGGTGCCATTCGTTCATGCCTGAAGATAATTTGCAGTGTTTTCATGCTTTGAAAGCCTGTCTTAAATGCATTTCGGGCTGCTGTTAAGCCATCTGGCCTACTATAACCTGTAATTATTTTCTATCTAGTTCCCACTACCTTGGGGCCCTGAACTCTCTCCAGTATGCTTACAATTGGTAGCAGAGCTTAAAATGCAATTTTATTCTGTTCTATTCCTTCCAGCTCTTGAGTTTCAAACAATATATTCTGAATAAATTACTAACATGGCAGAACAAAGAAACACATCATATATTCTCACATTGACTGGAGCACATTTTGCTGTAATGACATCATCTTTGCCTATGCTGGTCACACTGGAAAGACACAAAAAGAAATCAGAGTATAAGTTTTGATTAAATGCCTTGCAGTATTTGCAGCAAAATAACTCCCTTACTTTTGGGTTTGCCTTTAACATGTAGCATAATTCATTCTTGGAAAAGTTTAAACCTTACCGTTTGCTCTGCTCAAAACTGCATCCCAAATTAATACAATCCTGTGCTTGATATTTTGGGCTCAGGATTTCACACATGGCCAAAATAAAACCTATCAGTGTATATTGGTATTATGAAATCTGGCTTCGAAAATACATTATTTCAACAGTTTATTTCCCAACATTCGGGGACGCACCACAATTTTAACGTGGTAGCAAGCAAGAGGCAGGAATCCCTAATAAGCCCATAAGTTCATACATTTGATTTCTCTCACTTTTGCCAGGAAGGCCGTTCTCATTTCATTCATTTATGGGTGCATATTAATTATAAAATTCCTGACACATCTCTGCAACAATCGCCTAATCTTCTATGCCACCTTGGTAGCATTCTGTTTTAGGACTGGCACTTTAAATTCAAAGCACTCAACATTGGATAATGTGACGAATCCCAGATTGGGTCACTTATCCTCAAGGAAGAGCCCCTTCTCAGGTGAGGCTGCTATTTCAGTTACCCTGGGGGTGGTACTCAGAAGGAGAATCTCATGGGGGAGACTTCCTGTCTGGGGATCAGGGAGGACATCTTGGAAGAGCACAGTACAACACCACTCACCCTCCACCCAACTCCTTCACATCCCCTTATCCCGTGCCACACACCTCCCTGTTACACTCTATCAGGTATCTCTGTGAGGTTGATGAGGCAGCAGTCAGTGGGATGAGGAAAGTAGGAATGACTTGAGTATGACTTCCGCAAGAGGTACTGAGACGAGGAGGAGGTGTGGAGCCATTGGAACCTGAATGAGTGGTCTAGACGCCATTGCCTATTCCAAATAAAGACAGACAAGGGACTTGCCTCATCATCAGAACCTCCCAGGTGGAAGAGCAAGCTGGGAGGACGTCCAGCACAGAGAGAAGGTGAGGTTGCTGTCTGGGATGCGAGAAGAGGACTCAAGGTGTCCCTACCCGATCCGCCTTGCACAGGCAGACTGGAGAGCTGGGTAAATGGGAGTCCTGATGCAGGAAGCATTTGGGCGGTGCGGTAGTTGACAGATGTGCAGCCCACCCAGAACGAAAAACTGCAAAGCTGCTTAATTACCGTGGAAGCAACAGGAGAGTGAGAAAAGCTAACGAGAATGTCAGAAGTACCCGAGACCACTGCATGAGGAAGGACAGAGACCCAGAAGGTACATGAGCCTCGGGTCAGAAAAGGGGACAAGGGAAACCTCAGATCAAGGGTCTGGGTCCCACATATAACACAGAGGAATACTCTAAACAATAGTACATGGCAGGAGAGTGAAGCAGGTCATTTAGGAGTAAAACACAGAGAAGAGAGCAGGGTATGGGACCCACAACCTTTGAGGAATATAAGGGCATCCTCACTTTTTCCTCCAATACATCCTCCTCCCAGGTGGCCAGGGATAGGCCGTCGCTATCAGATCCTGACCCTGGGGGTTGATATGCAAGGGAGGATCATCGGGTGGAGGAGACCTAAGGAATGGGAATGAGACACCCTTAGGTGAGGCATGGTATCCCCAATTTCCCTTTCACCATGAGTCCAACGTACCCCAAGCCTTTAATAAGCTGTTGACAATCCCTTCCCTACTTTTCCTGTAAATCAAACCCTAAAACACAGAAGTTATATACTGGGACAGGGAAGAGACCAACCAGAGACACAGAGCCTCTCTTGATTGATACACATAAATAAAAACACCAGTTATGTACTGGGATGAGGAGGAGGCAAGCAAGAGTAATACGGTACTCCCAAACCAACAATGAGCGGTGTATTCTTTTTTTGACTAATCAGATTGGCGGGAGGTTTAAAAGCAGGAAGACTGAAGCACATGGAGGCAGCTGTGGGAGCAGGTATCCAAACTGTGGCACGAGAGCACACCTCTCCAGAAAAGTGGCTTGGCAGACGAAGTGCTTGGGGAACCAAAGAAGATGCAGATTGTATGCAGCGGTAAGCGTGGCTAAGAAAAGGAAGAAGGAAGCTGGATTCCGGTGGCAAAGTGTGGAAAAAAGGAAATGGCGTGAGCAGGATAAGCTGCCGAGTGAAGCCTGAGCTGCGAGTGACGCATCATTGGTGTGAGCGAGGCCACAGAGAGCCACTGTAGAGATGGAACAAAGAGATACATGGGAGAGAGAGGACTTGTGACAGCCAGTAGCATCTCTGGAATGCCGTAAGAACCGACCAGTGAGTCAGCCTAGAGAAGGGGACACTGGGTTGGCAGGCGAGCATGTAAGACTGATGAAAAATTGAATACTGATTTAAATGAAAGCATGCACTTTGATGAAAACAAGTATCTTGAATACTGATTTAAATAAAAGCAAGCACTTTGATGAAAACAAGTATTTTGAATACCGATTTAAATGAAAGCAAACACTTTGATGACAACAAGTATTTTGAATACTGAGTTACATGAAAGCAAGTACTTTGGAACCTAGAATACCGATTTGAATAAAAGAAAGCACGGCTGAATACCATTATGAATGAAAGTTGTTTTGTGGAAACACAAGTTAAAGGAATTGTGCAAGCATTGGCAAGAGCCACAAGGATAGGCAGAAATTGCTCAGTGGAAAATCGACTGAGCTTGGAGACGCCTATTTTGTAGTGAACTTCAGAGTTGGTGTTATAAATAGATCAAATTTGTGGTAGTAGTTATGCATTCAATCAACAAGGAAAACGGATTGACATAAACACTGTACTTAAAGTTCAATCACTTTGTAATTTATTTTCCAGATTGTAGTGTTCAATCATTTAACCAGAAGAGGCCCTTGCTGATGCATTTCGGTCTATGTCCTTCTTCAGAGCGGGCTCTGCTTGTCCCGTTAGTAACACAGTCTGCTGCGCAGCAAACAAATGCTATTTCTTCAAGGATATCATTGTAAACTGTGTAAATGAAGAGAACAAGCATTGGCAAGAGCCATACATGGAACTGTTTAACTTGAAAGAGCAAGCATTGGCCAAAGCCACGAGAGTATGTGAAAGTGCAACACGCAAATGGTGCTAAAACAAGTAATGGTAATGCATTATAACGATGTGGAATGAAAATAAGTCAAGCACCACTGTAGAGATAAGACAGTGGCAACGGGCATATGAAGAAGGAGCAAGTAAGGTGTGTTGGTTGCGTGACCTGTAATGGGTGGCCCATGTGGTCCAACAACTGCGCCTAGACTGGGCACACCCCCTTTATGAAAAGCCACTTAAGCACCACAAAGAAGCTTTTGATTGAGTCTAAAAGGAAACCTTGTGTGATTTGAAAGTAAGGCAGTGAACCCTATGATATTGGTGAAGGATAACCAAGATAGAAGAACTGGGAAGGATCCCAAATAATTGTGTCATGTTGGAACTGTTGAAAAACATGAAAGTTTGGGAAGGCAACTCCTGGCACAGACTATCCTTAACTTTATTTAGGTAGAGAACTCCCACCTTAGCATAGGGCAAGTTAGGGTTTTTTCCAACCATCTTTATTTTAATACACGTTTGTAGCCCAAACTTTCAGTGTGTTGTCTGTATCTCATTCATGATGCTTTCACAAACTTGAGAGGGAGAGCATCAATAGTAATCTTCTTCATGGCAATACCTGGCAGAGTAGGCAACCAGGTCTGCCAAAACAAATCTCTAAAGGAACTGTGACACAGGTCTGGGGCCCACATCGAGCAGAGTATATTAAAAAGGTCAGGGGAAGGGATACATTCCCCGAGGCATTGTGAACTGTGATTAAAAGCCTGCGAAAGGCCAGTGGAAGGGAAACATTCCTCCTGGCATTGTGAATTGTGAAACTAAAGCCAAGAAAGGCCAGGGGAAAGGAGTCCCCTGTCCTTCCCCCTGGATTTCCCCTGGTGTTGTGAACTGTGAAGCTAAAGCCAAGAAAGTCCAGGGGAAGGGAGTCTTCTCCCCTGGTGGTGTGAACTGTGAAAGTAAAAGCCAAGAGAGTGTGAGAACAAAGTCAAAGAAGGCCAGTGGAAGGGGGTCTTGCACTGGCATTGTGAAATCATAGAATCAAGTGAAAAGAGAGTCCAGAGAAAGGGAGTAATTCCCTGTGGTGTTATGTTAAGATACCTGGAGAAGAGAGGCATTATCCAGGAACCCAATAGTGAAGAAGCAACTATGGGCAATAAGGAATGTTGATGTTTGAACTGGAACTACTTTACTGTTTGTGTTTGAATTGAAAACGTTATTGCTTTTTGGCATTACAACCTGGAATTTTGTTTTGTGACTTTGAAAGGGATTGAGACCTGGGTAAGGGAGTCATTCCTTCAGGTAAAGATCCTACCTAAGAACTGGAACTGTCATCCACTGTCTAGAAGAAGTGAGACATTCTTCTGGACCAAGAAGATCCACTACATCTTTAGTTTAGTTATAGGTTTGAAGGATATAAGTAGGATTTTGACACAAGATGGTGGACTCTTTTTAGTTGCAATGACATCCTGACAGATCCATTAGCACTTTTATTTGAGGTAGGGAATCCCCTCTTAGAGTTAGGGAAAGTTAGATTATTCTCTTTATTTTCACTCCTAATACAAGTTTATGCAAACACCCATGCCACTTGTGTGTCAGTCTCCTCCTTCTGCCCTGTTACGATATGGATCACTGATGGCACAAAAATCATTATATTACCAAGAGGGAAATTAATCTACATGAGTTTAAAGCCAATAGTGTTTCATCTCCAGCCACACTGACACTGCAAAGTCTCATTTAGGAAATACTGACATGACTTTATCTATTGTAAGATCTCCTCAGCTCTTCCTCTCCATCCAATTCAGCACTGCGATTAGTTGCTGTGGTCATCATGTCTATATTATATACCTAGGAACCAGCCATTTCATGTGTTAGCAATGTATGTGCCCTTTAGTGCTTTTTCTAGCTCCTCGGTACAACGTAAAATACTGCCAGGAAATAATAGAGAATCAAGAGTCTGCTAGTTTTAAAATGGCAGTTGTACTTAATAAATAACATAGAATATGTGCTTACACAGTATAGTTTAATGTATACGGGAGACTACCCAAGCATATGCCTGCATCTTAAAAGCAATCACAAAGATGGTTAAACTGCAGCATAGGCCTAACAAAAGTAACAGGAAGGTTACATAGATTATAATCATTGTGTCTAATTACAGGTATTGACAGTGTGAGGATTCCCAGGATCTTGTCACTTCTCCACAGGGGGTGGGGTTTCCTTGTGAGGATAGGGAGGTGAGCTCGCTATGCAGCAATCCCCCAGAGGTGGCGGAAAGCAGGACCTCACAGGCAGAGACTCCCCTCATGGGGATGAGGACTCCCGTTATGCGATGAAACTCCCTAACCCTCTTACCCTTGAAACACTGAAGTTTATAACATCCTCCAAGAACCAACTTGAAAGCACAGCTGTTTGTCACTGTCAAACATCCTCCTATTCTCACTTAAGATGTAATAGTTAGGCATCTCCCAAAAGTTCTGAGAAGAAGATCACAGGATTTATGCAAGCTACTCCTCTTACAGGTCATGACAGTACTGGGAAGAGGTGGCTCAGAAGAGGCATGAAGAATACCGTAGTGATATCAAAGAAGGACTTTAATACTCCGCTGTGGAGGAATCCATTTCAGACAAGAAAAAGCAAAGAAGGACTCAATGAAATGAGGCGAAGCTGGCCCTGGGAACGAAGAAGAGAGATGGAGAAACTGATCCTCGGTTGAGAGGATGCCACAGAAGGGTGTGAGGAACAAGCCAAAAAGGAACCTGACTCAAGAAGCAGCTAGAGATAGGCTGACGGGAAGGTAGACCGTGCGGTCCTGCAACTACGCCAACACTAATAGCCCTGGAAGCCCGCAGGGCCGAGACGATGCAGCAGGAAGAGAAGAGAGAAGCACAAACTCACTGAGCCAAGACAGATCAGAGCAAAGTGGATAAAGAGGCACGGCAGTCATCTGACCAGAAAGTGACACTAACACCCTGAGAAGAAACGATGCTGTGGTCCCGCAAGCAAGAAGGTAATGGGAGCTACTGTAGATCCGGTAGGGGTTTTGAAAAGGGTGAAAAGTGCCTCAGAGTAATCTCCCTCATTACATTAGTGACATCAGCAGTACTAAGAGTGTAAAGTGCCTTCTTAGTCTGAGTAGTGGCACCAACAGTACTAGAGAGTGAAGAGTGCATTGCGAGTAATCTCCTGCGTCTCAGCAGTTACAAGAGAGGCATCAAGAACCAAAAGGGTTACAGGAGTGGATTTCCTCAATACAGTGGTTGGATGGAAAAGTCATAGAAATAACCAGGAACATTCCAGGAGTAATCTCCCTTGCTACTATGAACAAGAAGAAGACAAAGAAAGACCTCTTGCTGAGGAAGAGCAATTGTGGGACGTTGAACCAAGCCATACGTAATTCTTGGAAGGAGTAAAAAGGGATTGTCAGAACTGTTAAGGGAGACTACCAGATAACAGCCTTAAAGACTGAATCAGTCAGACGGGGAGAGTCATTCCCCTGGGCTTTGTTTCTTACTGTACATAGAACCATTGCTAAAGACTATCAGAAGATACTCTACAAAGCTGAACTAGCTGAACCAGGAGAAGGGAGTCATTCTCTGTCATGAACCACCGATTCAGGCCCTTCTGGACTTCGTGGTCCATGATGCACCGCAACATCAGGTCAGTGATTCTTCCAACATGGCCGAAGGCCCAGAAGCGCTGCGCTCTAGTGTTCACACTCAACGCTCTGCTTCCTAGAAAACGGGCACGCCCCTGCGGCTCTGTGCGACTCAACGCAACTGCTTAGAGTTGTTAGGCGTGTGTATTGAGTCGTTGACCTGTGCTATTTCCAGTTCCTTACCCCTTTTTTCTCCTTCCTGGAACCGCCTCCTGATTCCTGCCTTGCTTCTGCTACCTTTATCACATTTTATCACGGATCCCGTCTCGTGCTCGGTGCCGTGGTCTTCCCGGCACTCTCTGAGCATAGGACGCCTGCACCCTCTCCTTCCTGGATTCCGTTCGCTGAACATTCCTGGATACTGAACACTATCCTGCTTAAGGCAGTTACCTCCCGTTGGAATCCTAAGACTCGCACCCCTACCTGTACAAGTCTCGATCAGTGAGGAAGAAGGAAGGTGCTCCCAAAAGGAACGCAAACCAGGAAAAACAGGTGAGAAAGGAATGAACGGTGTGACAGTTTTGAGACACCAAAAAACTGATATCGAAGTAGACATGGAAGCCGCAGTCCAAGACCTCATGAGAGGGATGCAAGAATTAACCACAGAGGTTCAAAATCTCAAGGCCGAAAATGCAGCATTAAAACAGCTTGTTTTGTCCCGGGATTCCGCATTCAAAGAAAGCGCCCTGGTAGGGGGTATAGTGGACAAATATGATGGCTCTTCCAAATCCCTGCGTTCCTTCCTTGACTCCTGCCTGGTGCATTTCACGTCAAACCCTACTATTTTTCCACACCTCAGGCTAAGGTAGGGTTTATAATATCTGAACTCACAGGCAATGCCTTAACTTGGGGTGATTCCCCTAGTCAATTCGGGAGACCCACTCCTGGATGATTACGATGGATTTATAGAAGCCTTTAAGGCCATGTTTGATCTTTGATCAACCAGAACTTGTCTACAGTGCACAAGAAAGACTTCTCGAATTCCAGCAAGGAAGTCAGGATATGCTTACTTACGTGACTCATTTCAAACAGCTAGCTAAAGAAGCCGATTGGTCTCAGGAAGCTAGTTTTAACTTATTCGGAAGGGGATTGAATGACGAAGTCAAGGATGAGTTAGCCAGAGTAGCCCGTCCAAGTTCCTTCCAGGCCTTAACGGACCTTTCCTTACAGATTGACTTCAGAATCCAGGAGAGAAAGGCAGAGAAAAGAAAATCAAAGACAACATTCCCAAAGACAACCGTAGAATATCCTTGCCTCAAGGAAGCACCCACTCCACGTTCCTCAGATCCTGAACCTATGCAGTTGGGTGCCTTCCGTGGACCAATTTCTCTGCAAGAAAAGATCCGTATGATCAATACTGGACTATGTATGTATTGTGCCTCTGATAAACATCTTATGAGAGAATGCCCAATAGCACCACACCGGCGTTCGGGAAATGCCAGCTCCCGATCCTAAGCGGAGCGCTGCTTCGGGAAAGAGATGCCTGCTCCGCATCCATTCCTTCCTTGAATACTCCAGGACAAAACACCTTAGTGATTCTCCAGACAATCTTGTTACCTGCTGAGAAAGAATCATTCCCCATCCTGGCCCTAGTGGACTGCGGTGCCATGGGTGTTTTCATAGCCCATGACTGGGCTGTGAGTCACAATATTGCTCGAGAACCCAAAGAAATAATAAAACCTGTCAAAGGAATTGACGGGAGACAATGATCTTCCGGGCCCATTACTCACCAAACCAAGGAACTACTACTTTTGATAAACAACCACCAGGAAAAGCTCTGTTTTGATATCATAAAAGCCGCTCACTACCCCATGGTTTTAGGCATGCCCTGGCTTCAGAAACATAACCCATACATCAACTGGGCAGCCGGATACCTATTTCTAGGTTCTGAATTCTGCCTGTCCAATTGTTTGTCTCAAGACTCATTGCAAAACCCTCCTGTGAATGCCCGGAATCTCAAACAATCGTCCTTATGTGTATCCAACATTACCCAAGTACCTGGGATTTATCAACCATATTCGGATGTGTTTTCAACAGCCATTGTTCAAGCTCTTCCACCCCACAGACCTGAGGATTGCGCCATTGACACAGATGGAACCCGAAAAAAGGGCCCTACGAGAATACCTGGATACCAACCTGGAAAATGGAACTATTCGTCCTTCGAAATCTCCAGCCAGTGCTTCTCTATTCTTCGTTCCAAAGAAAGACACCAAAGAACTTCGACCCTGTTTGGACTACCATGTTCTCAACCAATGTACTCTCAAGGATCGTTATCCTCTGCCACTCATTTCTGACATCCTGGAGGCAGTTTGGGGTGCTGTCATCTTCACTAAACTCGATCTTTGGGGTGCTTATCACCTCATTCGGATAAAGGAAGGCGACAAATGGAAGACGGCCTTTCAGAACCCCTTTTGGCCATTTTGAATATCTAGTAATGCCCTTCGGTCTCGCCAACACCCCTGCGGTCTTTCAACGGTTTATGGATAGAGTCTTCTCAGATATGCTGTTCCTTTTCGTCATCGTTTACCTGGACGATATACTGATTTATTCCTATTACCCCCAGATCCATCAGGAACATCTAAATGCAGTTTTACAACGTCTACGAGAACACAAACTCCTGGCAAACCAGAAAAATGTCTCTTCCATGTCCAGGCCGTTCGTTATCTTGGATTTGTGCTGAGCTCCAAAGGAATCGGAATGGATCCTGCCAAGGTCGACTCCATACTCTTGGCCAGCACCTACTACTGTACAACAGATTCAATCCTACATGGGACTTGCACATTTCTACAGAAAATGTATCCCTACGTTTTCTGACATAGTGCATCCCATAGTAGCACTCTTAAAGAAGGGCACACCGTTTAAATGGTCTACTGCTCAAGAGGTGGCCTTTCAGGAGCTGAAACAAAGATTTACTCAAGGTCCTATCTTGGCCCAACCCGTCATAAATCGGCCCTTTCTGGTGGAAACAGATGCATCAGACTATGCCATTGGTGCGGTCTTAAAACAAGAATTCTAAGACAAGGTGGAACATCCTATTGCCTACCTATCCCGCACATTGACTCCCAGCGAGAGCCACTACTCTGTCCTGGAGAAGGAGTTATTGGCCATCCGACAAGCCTTTACCGACTGGCGCCATCTACTCTTGGGCGCTAAACATCCAGTGCAAGTAAGGACAGATCATCAAAACTTGCAAGTCCTACAGTCCGTGGAATGCAGAAACAGTTGTCAAGCCCGTTGGGCCTTCTTTTTTGCCCAGTACCAATTCCATATTCACCACTTTCCTTGAACTAATGACATTATAGCAGATGCCTTATCCAGGTGTCCTGACTACGAGCCTGTTGAAGCTCATGCCTTCCCGAAGATGTTTCCAAACACTGTGTTTGTGGCACAGGCAAATTCCCTCCTGGAAAACGTCCGAGCCGAAACACCCTCTTCCCATCTCTGGGAGGATTACATCAGGACTAATCAATGGAACCTAGTTACGAAAGATGGTTATCTCTTCAAGGACAAACGATTGGCAATACCCACACAAAAACTGACAGACAAGATCATGAGTCTATGTCATGATACCTTCCATTCGGGACATCACTACCACTCTCCGCCTCATTCAGCGGCAATTCTGGTGGCCGAAGATGATTGCTGATGTAAGAACTTACGTCCAAACCTGCGCAGTGTGCAATCAAAACAAACATGATAACAGAAGACCTGCAGGGCTCCTACATCAACCCGCATTACCAACACGCCCTTGGGAAACTATCTCCACAGACTTCATCGTGGAATTTCCCCCATCCAGAGGATATAGAACCATAATATGTTTACCCATATGGCTCACTTCACACCTTTGTTCAAACTACCATCCTCGCTTAAATTGGCTGGGATATTCCTAAAACATATATTCCGGCTTCATGGATTACCTTCCAAGATCATCTCTGACCGAGGACCACAGTATATATTGCAGTTCTGGAAACAACTATGCCAAATACTAGGCATCTAGCATGCATTATCTTTGGGATATCATCCTCAGACTAATGGAGCAACGGAATGTGTAAATCAGACCCTGGAACAGTACCTCCGCTGTTTTGCAACCAAGGTCCAGGATGATTGGTCACTTTTGGTTCCTGTAGCTGAATTTGCTTACAACAATTCAGATCATTCGGCAATCAAGACAAGCCCATTCTTTTGCAGTCAAGGATTTCACCCTTCAGTTCTGCAATCTGCCCTACCACATCCTACCCCGGTTCCCTCAGTTGATTCCTGGCTTGAAACACTAGAAAACGTACATAGGGACACGAAGGAGCACCTGGAGAAACGGAACTTCTTGTAGAAGTCAAGAAATATGCAGATGCAAAGCGGAGACCTAGCCCTTCATATGAAATCGGGGATAAAGTTTGGTTATCCTCAAAACTTCTCCCTCGACATCTATGGCCTAATAAACTGTGTCCCAAGTATTATCGACCTTTCTCTATTAAGGAAATCATTAATCCAGTGGCCTTTCGACTTCAACTTCCAGAATCCTGGAAGAGGATACATCCGGTCCTCCACACTTCCTTATTGAAACCATATGCACGGTCCACCAGAACTACTCCTAGACCTAGCCCTGTGCTCGTCAATGACCAGATTGAATTCGAGGTGTCCAGGATATGTGATTCTAGATACAGATGGGGTCAGCTCGAGTATTTGGTGGAATGGAAAGGATACCCCCCCCAGCGAACGCACCTGGGAACCTGTCTCAAATATGAATGCCCCCCGTCTAGTACAAAGGTTCCATCGAATCCATCCAGGCAAACCCGGTGGTGCTGGTTTTAGGAGGAGGCATGCTGTCATGAACCACCGATTCCGGCCCTTCTGGACTTCGTGGTCCATGATGCACCGCAACATCAGGTCGGTGATTCTTCCAACACGGCCGATGGCCCAGAAGCGCTGCGCTCTAGTGTTTACACGCAACGCTCTGCTTCCCGGAAAACGGGCACACCCCTGCGGCTCTGCGTGTCTCAACACAACTGCTGAGAGTTGTTAGGCATGTGTATCGAGTCCTTGACCCATGCTATTTCCAGTTCCTGGAACCCCCTCCTGATTCCTGCCTTGCTTCTGCTAGCTTTATCACTTTTTATCCCGGATCCCGTCTCGTGCTCGGTGCCGCAGTCTTCCCGGCACTCTCTGAGCATAGGACGCCTGCCCACTCTCCTTCCTGGATTCTGTTCGCTGAACATTCCTGGATACTGAATGCTATCCTGCTTAAGGCAGTCGGCTTACCTCACGCTGGAATCCGAAGACTTGCGCCCCTACCTATACAAGTCTCGATCAGTGAGCAAGAAGGAAGGTGCTCCCAAAAGGACCAAAAGGACCACAAACAAGGAAAAACCAGGTGAGGAAGAAAGAAGGGTGTGACATTATCATGGTATTGATTTGTTTTCTGAATCCTTTGGTTAGTGATAGGGTCAGAATAGGCCAGTTTCAGACAGAGGACAGATTCTTTCGTTTGACAATCACCCTTACGACAAGCACCCGAGCTAGTATTCAGTAAGGTAGGGAACACCCCTTAGTGACAGGGTCAGATGGGCCTTTTATCATTATTTTGAGTAAAGATTGTCTTTAAAATGCCATCTCTTTGTCCGACTCCTCCTTCTGACATACCACAATGGCTACAGGAAACCAATTGATAAGCACACATTCATTGCTCTTCATGTTTAGTTAAATGCAAGGGACAGAGCATTCCATTTGTTATTGATGTTAATGGAAAAGGCAAAAATAACAGCTTCCTTCCTTTTGCTAAAAAACTGACCATGCTTCTCTTCCCAGCCACCCTGCATGCTCTGGCCTTTGCTCTGTGGACCTCACGACTTCTGAATAAATGTTGTGTGTATGTTCTCTTGGTCTGGAATATCTATGTATAATTTGTATAAATTCAGTGACTGTAAGATTAAAAACACCACGGCTAGTAGGGGATATTTGATCACCTTTGGCTCAATAAAGGATTTCAAATATTGTGAATTAACAT
Organism: Ambystoma mexicanum; assembly: GCF_040938575.1. Taxonomy (NCBI): domain Eukaryota; kingdom Metazoa; phylum Chordata; class Amphibia; order Caudata; family Ambystomatidae; genus Ambystoma; species Ambystoma mexicanum. The sequence goes on from NC_090936.1 coordinate 672,794,532, forward strand.
CTTGGCCGATGAACCTCTTAGCACATGTGGTTTAAAGAAAGTCTGCTAAATAGAAAGTCAGAATTTGATCAACATTCAACTGGCTGTTTTGAAACAGGAAGCTTCCATTGGCTACTTTCTCAATTTTCGCTGCGAACAAATTAATAGAACACTGAGGTTGTTACTCTTTGGTGCTGGGGGCCTGTTGTTACCTGTTCGTTACACTTATGCAAATATAGCAATCCCTTAAACGTGGGCAGATATTGTACTGCATTTGCTCACTTTAGCTTTAAAGGTTGTGCACGCTGTAATGCATTTTGCTGTTATCAGTTTTAAAAACATACATTGATGCACACTGTAATGAGCTTTGTCGACATCAGTTTTAAAAACAACCATTGTAGTGTCACATGACGTCATTGTGTATGATGTCATGGGCTAGCATCATATCAGTACAGTCAGAAAATGAAAACTCTAAACGTCCCTATGGGGGCAAAGTGAGGTTCCTGTCCCTGTTGCTAAAGAACTAAGGGGGCAGTTACGCCCCCCATGTACTCTGCATCTATGGGTGATAGTGCTATTGTTTATCTGACTGTTTTGCACTGTATACTATTTGAAACAGAGTTATGAGCAACGTCTCTACTGCTAAAAAACATCTCTCACTACATATGGTTTGAAGGCAAGCTGGAATGGATGTCTGTTTAGTAAAAGACATGCTGTCTCTTCCAGAGTGCATACTATTAGGTTGTTGAACAAAGAGAGTCTTCTCACAAAAGTAAGATGTGTTTTGCTTTTATGCACGTCGTGCATAAAAACAAGCTGTATGCCTGCAACAAAAAATAACTAAAAGCAGCCAACTATCACACAAGTATAACCCAGTAAGAATATTGGACCGGGAGGATAGCTCATGGGCAGCACGTTTGTCTTGGAAGCAAGACAATGAAGAGCAACATAGGTTTAAATCCTGGTCCTGTGAATAGAGAATGGTTTCTGGTGTTATAAAAAGGTTAATTAAATATTCGCAATTTAGGTCATGACGGGTGTGAGATGCTAAAGCAGTTCTTGTCAGAACATTGCATTCTGGTACTTATAAATCTGGCTTGACAGTCTGAAACTAAAACTACAATTATTGTACAAAAAACATGAATTGCTGAAAGCAAGGTCTTTAGCATTATTTGCCCTTACACAGTACAACTAAAGAGCTTTGTTTCTTTATATTAGTAAAACGTAGTGTACAGCATGTGTTAGTCCTATAACCCATAGCTATTTCTCCAAACTGTTGGGATATTTCCAGGACAAAAAAGGAGCTAGAAAAAGGTGTCTCAGTGGCTTGTAGTTGTCTGGCCACTGTAGTTGTACGGTATGATGTCCTTTCTTTGCAGGAGGTTTTTTTGCAGGGTTTTTTACCACACATTTTTTGCTGAAAAAACTCATCGAATTCTTTGGGGCGTTAGAAAAATATATAAATTGGGTGTGGGTGTTCGGGTCTATATAAAAATTAAAGGGGATGGGTGGATTGGAGGGAACCCCCCAAAATAAAAAAATAAAAAATTCTATGAGTTTTTTCGTAAAATAATCTGGTAAAAACCCTGCAAAAAACATCCTGCGATGAAATCACATGGAACCAGTTGTACTCCCCAATGCCCCCCTGCACAAAACAAAAAATATGTTATTGAAACCAAGGTGCACATAAAAAGCATAACAAGTGAGCTGAAACTTTTAAGGGTAGTCCGGTGATGGGACGGCCTGGCAGTATAGTTATTTGTTGGATAGTGCAAGGAAGGCATGGTATCAGCACAGGACAAGGCAGCACACTCGGGCTTAGAACACACTATGGCTTCTCTGGCACAAGGATGCAGTTCAAAACCTCAGCATCAGGGCCTTCTCTGCCAAAGTCTCTTTGCCATTCAAAGTCTCTTATTTCAGAGGGCCTGATGCAACAAACACCAATGTTCCCTTCTTCTCACGATTTCACATGCACAAATTCTCAGGTGATTTACTGTTCACTGCGGGTCACCCTCTGCCGGGCTGAGACCTACTTCTCTCAGGGTTTACACATGCACAATTTCTTGTTTGATTTACTGTTCACCCCGGGTTACCCTCCGCCTGGGTCTCAGACCACTTTAACACAATGTTCTTAATTGATCGCCCTCGATTGGGCTCAGACCATTTTATCTCATTTTCCAATCCTTTCTTTTCTATATCAAAAATCAAAGACTTTCGATTGTGCACAGGATTTTGCTTGACCCGCACTAGGATCATTCGATTCACACGATCTTTCTCTTTACAATACTTTACTTTCACTCCCATCTCCTCTCAGCTGGATACCTTACAGAGACCATCAATTGAGCATGCATGCGGTGCCTGACCACTCTGTCAACAATATCGTATCCTTTCAAAGTTCAAACATTCATCAGCAGTTCAACTTTACTTGCGTCTTTCATCACATGCGTTTTAATAATGTTCGTTCCAGTGCTCAGTATACAATGTTGCTGCTTGCAACCTTGGCTTCAACACAGACCGGCCCTGTATCGGTCTCCCCAACTCACTGGCTGTGCTGATTTCTCTGTCGCTACTTTATTTTTGGGGCCAAGGACGGCACCATGGTGGCTGCTTCTTCTCCATGACTCGATTAGTCATGTAGGAAGAGCACAGGTACCTCCGACACACAATGCAGGATTCTTCAGACTGGTCTCCAGGCCTTATGCTGTCCAGATTCGGGGTATCTTGAACATACGGTATCTTTCGAGAAAGGTCGAGGGGATTTCCCTCCTTGCAAACCCCTCGTAGTTCGCTGTGTTTTGTCACTCATTCAGCTGCTGTCTTGGAACTGCTGTTTCCTCATGTGTTTTGCCTTGCTCAGATTGTGCTTTCATGCTCCACCTCGTATTCGTGTGTGGAAGCTTAATGAAATTCAGGTGTTAGTGTTGGTCAGCAATTGCCTGACCTCGCCTGACCATTGTATTGGGACACGTCAGGTATACTGCTCGGGTGTTAGTCTGTTCTCTCCCAGGATGTTAATGTGACGGTGTTTGTGTAGAAAAAGGGGGGTACAGTTCTTATGTATCCTACCTGGTAGGATGGGGTGGAGGTATTACAGGGAAGGGGATACCGCATCTCGCCATCCAGTGTCCCACTCCCACTCCCCGAAGACCCGTCACCCAGGTGATCCACCGTATAGAGGAGGTCCCATATACAGCCCGCACTCCAACCGTCCATTTTAAGTACCAGGAACGTTCACACCGAAATATGTGACGTATGATGAGCAAATAAACCAGCAGAGAGCCACAGAAGAACAGCACCTATTGAAGTACCAATACCAAGGAAACCATGGACAGTAAGGTACCCATTGAGAAAGCCATATCAACAAATGAAGCGAAATAAAGATCATTTAAGTACAGTCCCTGAAGAAACCAAAAAGGTCTTAATGGAATACGAATGGTGACGTCACGAGAACCCGGACTGACTCATATACAGAAGATATGACGACCAGAGAATGACATAAAGAGACGATAAACGCCATGGGCTAGGGATATCGTGAACCTAAAGTGAAAGGACGATGTCAAATGTAAGAAGCTTAAGCCATGAGCATGATGAAGATATTCGACCAGTTTACGCCTGTACATATGCTTGGAACTGCAAGAAAGCTAAGAATATCATGCGGCTTGCTATGCTTAGTAGAAAGATAGTGCAGCAAGAGCCACCTATACATATCTACCTCAAAGGAAGCATGTTATATAAGTATACATCCACTTTGCACAAGAAGCAGAATCAACCCAAAGGTTACTAAAGGCCACACGAGGAAAGCTTCATATTTATCAAAATCAAGAATAAGCAGCAGAAACGAAACTCAGCAGAGGCAACCCGTGCCAGGAAAACCAAGGTCGTATCAGCAGAATAGACAAACAGTAGCTACAATTAATTGAAGCGAACAACAGAATATCCTGCTTCAGAAATGTCAAGATAAGAAACTGAAGGCAGGTGGTGGGTGAAACAAAAATCAAATACACAAATTAAATAAAGAAGAGGCAAATTCACGATGTCTGAATCACGTGACCAGCTGAACAAGGAGAAGTGAGACCTTCACACCTACACATGGCAACAGGCCAGGTGAAGATATCAGAACCTTTCCAGACAGGAGATGCAGTCTCGAGCCCAACCACAGTGAAATAATTGACACATGAACACTAAAGTGATGATTGATTGTAACAATAATTGGAGGAAGGCCGGGGGAGCTAAGGGGCACCCTGCACCTGGCCGACCAATCCACATGCTGCTAGGCAAAGTGGAACAGTATGAGTGGGGTTGGTGCCCAGCCAATCACAATGGACCAAGTAATCTAGGGTCCTGTAGTTAGTAGAACCCATAGGACGTCGTACTTTTAGTGACGTCTACAGTAGCCATTTTGAAGGACGGGCTTAGATGCCCCACCTGACAGTGTTTATTCAATCCCCTTACTCTGTTACCATATACAGATATAGTACCTATATTAATGTTACCTTTCCTGAACCAATAGAAGTGCATGCCAACTTTTAAGTGTTACACGTCAATGATGAAGAGTTTTCATTATAAATGTTATGTTTTTTATGAAGTTCGTTGGAGTTGTGAAGCGAGAGAGAAGATCACACATCCGCTGATATTCATAAGACTCCCCGTTTTTTGTACTTGTCATTAAACAGACTCCCTTTGCCAAACCGTCGAGTTGTCATTATTGATTTGGTGTTAAAGTATTAATCTGCACCCCCATCCATCTCAAGGGTGCTTCTATCTCGTCTTAAAGTGCTTCTGGGCAAACACCAACTCTATGGGCTGGTTGGGGGTCCCGGAACACACTTGGTAGCAGAGATTGGATGGTTATCGATTATCGATTAGATAAGATACCCATTGACCGTCGACATAAAGTAACTCTGGGTCCTTGGCAATATCACGAGTCCTTTGCCATCCGGCTGAGTAGACCTTGAAGCTCCCCGTAGAGAGTGGTTACAGTAAAAAATAGAATCTGGAGACAGAGGTCTGAAGGGACCTGTGTTTCCCCACATAACCCATTCCCACTCCTACAGGCAGCTGAGCGAGCGAACGGCAGGAGAGGCAGTGACGAAGGCGATGATCCCAAGCACCCAGAGAGGAAACATGCGAACAGTGAGTGAAAAAGACTAAATGTTTTGGCAAAAGTGCATGCTCCAGAACAAGTGAGGGAAAGGTAACAGGGGGAGGCAGGAAAACAAAATAGTCAGAAGTGGAGTAGGATGTATATATTTATATGGGTAAGGAAATAGTGACTTAAAGGGTGAATAAAAGTAGTAAAAGAGGATACCAGGGAGGACACCCGAGAAGAGAGAGGATACCGGGGGGGGGCACCCGAGAAGAGAGAGGATTCGCCTAATTCCTACGCTTTAATATAGTGGCTAGAAGAACTTTGCATCCATAGTCCTGAATAAAGAGGAACACATAGGTCACCACAGCGGTTAAAGACGCTCGTGAAAGGGATGAGTTTAAACTCCATGTCGGGTTAATATTAGAAAAACAGAAAGGTGATGGCTGGAAGGTTTTGAAGTAATCATAACCACGGGCAAAGCTCTGGGCAACCCTCCAGACCATCGTTTTTCAGCCTGCCAAGCCATTACAGAAGGATATCATGCTTGGTCCTACCCCAAAATGGGCAGTCCAGCCCGAACTCTTAGGTCACATCCCTTACCTTGGTGATACACACAGCTGTGAAACGAGGAAAAATGGCTTTGATTGACGGTTGTGACGATGAAGGCCGACAATGGTGCACAGTAATCGCCATTGAAGAAGGGTACAGATTGACTGACGTCACTCATGACGATCTATTTGATGAGCAAGCAGATATGGGAGAAACAGCAGTTGAGGTAAACCTCACTTTTTGGGTGAAAATGATCAAAAGAGAAGTGCCGCAGAGAATGATGTTGGCACAGAACCGTCCTGAATATTTCGAGGATGACATGGCCCAGGTGCCTGTCTCAGTGTGGACCACAGGTCCCTATGATGTAGGCTTATTGAAAGGAGTCGGAGAACTGAAAATTAAACTGTAGCCAGGAGCAATACTACCAAAAGCACGACAATCCCCATGTCCAGGGAGGCAGCTGAAGGAATGTTTAAGACAATTTCAGCTATGATGGAGCAGGGCATTTTAGGGACGTCAGAGTCGTCATGCAATACTGCAGTTTACCCTATCAAAAAATCAAAGGGAGGGTCTTAGAGGCTAAATCAAGATCTGAGGCCGATAAATGATATTGTGGAAGCCGAGTTCCCTTTAGTCCCTAACCCGGCTACAATCCTATGTAATATACCTGTTGAGACACATGACGGGAAAAGAGTTACCCCAGAAAGGGCTGAAGTCATACTGAACACGGCTAAACCACACACGATAAAACAGATGCAGAGTTTTTTAGGTCTTTGCAATTATGTCAGGGCATGGGTCTTCGACCTCTGCTCATATACCATGCCTTTGCTACAGGCCCTCAAGAAGGCACAAGTGACGAAAGGAAAGATTGAATGGTCTGAGACCATGGAGGAAGGATTTGTTGAACTCAAGAGAGCCATTTGGACGGCACCAGTTTTAGGGATTCCCAATTATGCTGAGGAATTTTACCTGTTTTCACACACGTATGACAGCGTTATGACGGCAGTGCTCACACAGAGAACCATGTGGGGGTACAAGCCCCTGGCATTTTATAGTGGAAACTTACACCCAGTGATGAGAGGTCATTTCCCTTGCGAACAAAGTTTAGCTGCCCCAGCGTTCACCATTGAGAAGGCTACAACCATTGTGATGGGATGCTCAATGACGTTGTACGTCGAGCACTCGCTATTTGCTATTCTAGAAAAACCAAAAGGCACATTGACATCTCAGAGAGCTTCTGCTTATGAAGTGATCATATCGAATCCATCGATTAGGATAGTCCGATGCAAGGTAGTGAACCTAGCTATGTTCATAGCAAAACCAGTCACTGAAGGAGAGCAAATACATGACTGTGCAAATTATGAAGAATTCTATGAAGAAATTACCAGAGTGAAAGAAAATGCATTGGCAGAAGGAGAAATTGTCTTCGTTGACGGTTCCTCAAGGATTGATCAAAGCGATCGACAAAGATATACAGGCACTGCTGTAATGAAACACACAGCAAATGAAGATTTTTGAGTGCTTCTTAGTGCACATTTACTATCTCATTATTCAGCACAGGCTGCAGAATTATTAGCGTTGTTACTCGCGTTTGAGAATCACGCATACCAGGAAGTAACAGTGTACAGTGACTCCGCCTATGTGACAGCAACAGTACAGGCAGGCTTAGCGCGCTGGAAAAGGAGGGGCTACCTGTGAGCGGACAGTACGCCAGTGCATCACGTAGCCTTATTGGACAGGCTGATTAATGCACTACAGCTCCCAGTGGGCATAGCGGTCGTGAAATGCACCGCCCACACAAAAGGGACAGATTTTATCTCACGTGGAAATCAAGCAGCAGACACAGAAGCCAAGCGTATGGCATCCAAGAGGGAGACGATCATGGATGTAGAAGTCACAAATGTAAATGAAAAAAATGATTGTCGCACGCAGTGAACCTGAGAGTTACAATAATATGGGACAAACACAGTTAATGGAACTCCAAGGTGAGGCACCGCAGGAGGAGAAAAACCTCTGGAAGCAGCGAGTGTGTTCTTTAAACCCCTCCGAAAGGTTGTGGCGACAAGACAGCACTGGTGAACCAGTAATGCCTATAGCGTTGTTAAAAATAGCGCTGGAGCAGTTACACAATCCAGCACACATGACAAAAGAGAATCTAGCGGCAACACTCGCTGAAGAATGGTTCATACCGAACTTAGCAGAGCACGTTGCATTTTTTATGATGAACTGTAAGATTTGCCAACAGTTCACGGCCGGGCACACACTAAGAGTAATTAGAGCAGTCATCCCAAGGCCCAAAGGACCTTTTCAGCACTTGCATGTCGATTACGTCAATATGATTCAAGTATGTAACGGGTACAGATATCTAATTGTTGTGGTGTGTCCATTCTCTAGATGGATAGAAGCAGGTCCATGTACACACCCTGACTCTATTTGTGCGGCCAAGTTTCTAGTGAGAGAGGTATTTCCCAGGTGGGGGGTATGTGAAGTCATGCGATCAGATAATGGGACCCATTTTGTAAATTAAGTTTTCGAACAGATTAGCTTGTTGCTTGGTATAAAGCACAAGTTCTCGTCGACGTATCACCCGCAAGGTAACTGGATATGTGAGAAGCTCAACGGCTTGTTAAAGGATAGGGTAGCCAAGTTGAAGCTTACTCTAAGAAAGGGATGGTTACACTGCCTTCCTTTGGCATTGTATCCATTCAGAAACCAACCTGGTTCTGACCATCATCTTATGCCGCATGAAATAGCCACAGAAAGAAGAATGCACACTCCCCTGACACCCCGAGACAGAGCTAGATATGATGCCCAGCCAACAAGAGAAATCTTAGGGCCTGAAATGCAAAATTACTTGAATTGCACGACATCCTGTCTTACTGTAATTTCAGGCCAGCTGCAGTGATGACGAAAAGGGTGCAGGGCAGCACGGAACACAGAAGGAGATACTATTGCAGACATAGCTTAAGGACTACATCTTCCATCAATCTTCCCTGGAGATACCGTCCTGGTAAAGAATCATACGAGGAAAAGGTGGGACGTGTCAAGGTTTAATGGTCCCTTTACAGTGGAAGACTGCACTCCCTCTGCAGTGAAACTACAAGGAAGAAGAGCTTGGATCTTTTTGGGTGACATCAAGCCATACATCGGAGAAGGCCCCCTGCCTGCACCCCACCGCAAAGAGACGATGGACGACGGGGAAGAACCACAGCACGTGCAGACGTGATCCATGACGAGGAAGAAGGACGCATGACCAGCAGCAAAGCAAAGACAAGGAACTTTTGTGCACAAGTTGTGGCTTTATTTTGGACATTCCTCTGAGCAAAAAAGGGGATAAGGACATAAATAAATGGACAATCTGTGCATCCTAGTTGCAGGCTAAAGAAGAAAATTGCACTTATATGCCACAAAATAGTCTGTTGACTTTGAACTTTGGACTGAAGCACACTGAAGCCTTGATTAGAAAAGAATATGCTGAATTTTGATCAAGGACACATACATTGAAGAAAATACAGTATCCACCTTCTTTCCACACAGAGACCTTGTTCGGAATCACTTATGGTGTCCCACAGTAGCGACATCACAAGAGATGTAGTAACTTATTACGATCTAGTGCTAAGATCGTACCCGTCACTGGTGGGGAGGCTCACCAGTATCACTGACTTTCTTCAAGATCCTGAAAATGAAAAGACTATAAGGAGGTTGCTTACTGTAATTGCCGAACAGTTCCTCCTACTTCCGGAATACAGCGAGATAAAACCAAATTTCCCAAGCGGAGGAAGAAGCAAATAGGCTTATTAATGTACTGTTCTTTCACCTAATTGAAGACTGTCCAGATCTTATCGGAAGAACTATAGACTTATAGACCTTTCTTCAAGATTCAGCAAATACAGAACGTCTAAGTATAATCTTAAACCGAATTGTTCTTCAAGTTGCTCTTCACGCACACCGAAATTTCAGAAACTTTTCACAGTAAGTGAGAGCCAACAGTCCCAAACTTCAGTAAAGGCAGGACAAATGTCCCTGTCACCAGAAGACAGCAGATTGGCGATTAATGTTTTCTTTCACCTAATCCAGGATTTTCCAGAGCTTGTGGGGAGGCCTGTCAATGTTGACGTCCTCACATTCATCAGAGACCCAGCTAATTCTATGCAGATGGGCATGCTCTTGGATGGTATCATGATGCAAGTCAAACTTGCTAACCATCAACAAAACTATTTGATAAGATTTTAAACTTTCCGCCGAGGGACAGATCGAAAGAGTAGTGCCAGAGATTTCATTTTTAAATTTTTATACTGACAAGGACACAGCATGTCTTCGGGAATGAAGCAGATCAGAGGCATAGATTGGGAAATAATATATTTTTAACATGCACAATAAAGAGACTTGCTGAATTATTGCCTGATTTTGACACTTCCGATAGCCCAGCAAGAGAACTGTGTCCAGAAATAATAGACAATCCACTGTTCAAACAAAGGGGGACAATTGTTTCAGTACCTGCAGCTCACAAACAGAACCAACGGAATCCAGAGATAATATTGTTTAGAAGTTGTATTAAAAGTTAGCATATTTCAACGGATGATCAAGATGGGGATCCAGAGCAGCAATCTCGTCTTCCCTCAGGGGGAGAGACGTCCGTACTTTTCTGGAAGTAAATGCTGTAGATTGACCTACAGGGTCATGCAGGGTCATGACAACAAGTACAAAAAATGGGGAGTCTCATGAATATCAGCGGATGCGTAATCTTCTCTCTCACTTCACAACTCCAACGAACTACATAAAAAACATATTTATACTGAAAACTCGTCATCACTGACGTTTAATGCTTAGAAGTTGGCATGCAATTCTATTGGTTCTAGAAAGGTAACTTTAATATAGGTACTATATCTGTATATGGTAACGGAGTAAGGGGATTGGGTAAACACTGTCAGGTGGGGCATCTAAGCCATTCCTTCAAAAATGGCTACTGTAGACATCACTTAATGTACAATGTCCCATTGGTTCTACTACCTATAGGACCCTAGATTACTTGGTCCACTATGATTTGGGTAGTACCAGCCCCACTCATACTTTTCCACTTTGCAGCATGCAGAATGGTCAGCCAGGTGCAGGGTGCCCCTTAGCTCCCCTGGCCTTCCTCCAATTATTGTTACAATCAATCATCACTTTAGTGGCCATGTGTCAATTATTTCACTGTGGTTGGCTTCGTGACTGCATCTCCTGTCTGGAAAAGTTCTGATATCTTCGCCTGGCCTGCTGCCATGCATAGGTGTGAAAGTCTCACTTCTCATGATTCAGACACAGTGAATTTGCCTCTTCTTCGTGTAATTTGTGTATTTGATTTTCGTTTCACCCACCACCTGCCTTCAGTTTCTTATCTTGAACTTTCTGAGCAGGATATTCTGTTCTTTGCTTCAATTAATTGTAGCTACTGTTCGTCTATTTTAACTAATATGATCTTGGCTTTCTTGGCACGATTTGCCATTGCTGAGTTTCGTTTCTGCCGCTTATACTCAATTTTGCTAAATATGAAGCTCTCCTTGTGTGGCCTTTAGTAACCTTTGGTTAATTCTGCTTCTTGGGCAAAGTGGAAGTATACTTATATGACATGCCTCTTTTGAGGTCGATATGTATAGGTGGAGCTTGCTGCACTATCTTTCTACTAAGCATATCAAGCCACATGATTTTCTTAGCTTTCTTGCGGTTCCAAGCATACGTACATGCGTAAACTGGTTGAATATCTTCATCTTGCTCATGGCTTAACTTTCTTACATTTGACATTGTCCTTTTACTTTAGGTTCACAATGCCCCTTGCCCATGGCATTTCGTCTCTTTATGTCATTCTCTGGTCGTCATCTCTTCTATATGTGAGTCAGTCCGGGTTTGTGTGTCATCACCATTCGTCTTCCATTAAGACCTTTTTGGCTTCTTCAGGGACTGTACTTAGACGATCTTCATTTCATTTCATTGGTTGATATGGTTTTCTCAATGGGTACCTTACTGTCCATGGTTTCCTTGGTATCGGTACTTCAATAGGCGTTGTTCTTCTGATGGGTACGGGACAGAGCCCCACTGCGGCTCTCTGCTGGTTTATTTGCTCATCATACATCACATATTTCGGCGTGAACGTTCCTGGTACTTCAAAATGGACGGCTGGAGTGCGGGCTGTACTTGGGACCTCCTCTACACTATTTAAGGCCCTGAGCCCAGTATTCCCTGTGTGTTAATGAAGCCTAGCATTTGAGAGCTCACCCTTGACTATTAGGATTTGTTATAGGGATTGCAGTGCAGGAGAAGCAGGCAGAGTTTTTTCACACCAAGTATGGCTGGATGCATGATTGCTGTCTAAGCTCTCGCCTCTGGTATCTTTGTGTAACCTATACTTTTTAATTCTGGAAAGAACTACTTGTCCCTTCATCCTCCAGACGTTGATACACTGAATACCTTGAAGGCTCTCCTTCTCTTTCCTATCAACCAAACTATGTACCTTAATGCCCAGGCAAATCCACACAGAGGGCATTCACATAGTCTTTGGAAAATCTCTCAAAACCTGGCTGTACACTAAATGCAACAGACAAGCTAGCATGACACCCTTTAAAGACTGGACCAAACAGAACTTTCAACATCTAGCCACCTCAGGCTGGGACTGTATGATCCACCAGAGCCACTGCGATGAACCAGCATGGTCCTGAAAATCCCAAAGGGATGGACCACTAAAATGTTAACACCATTGCACCTATCACAGATCTGGACACAACAAATAATTAGATCACTAACTTCATAAACTAGGACTAATTAAACTCTGTCCCATTCGGGTAAGCCTTACTGACTTCTGAAATGCACAACACTTAAGTCAAGAACACCTTGGAGATCGGAACCCACTAGTGCCATTCTCCTGCATTTTTTCTTCCCATCAAACATAAGACACTAACAACACCCACAATCTTCATAAAAAGGAACACAGAACACCTCCATTCGATTATTAACAACACTTGAACTCTACTGCTTCAGTACAGCCCAACAATTCCAATAATAGGACTCCTCAGGATCTTGCGTTTTTCCCTCTGGATAGAACACATATCCAAGTGTCAATGCCACAAACTGCAAAGAACCATACTAGAACTCAGAACTCTGGTGGTACTTGTAGCCCACACTCCTCAATGCCACATGTTTTGAAACAACTTCTCCCTTATAACCACATCCGTCTTTTTTGGCAGAACCAAATGCCACACATGTAATAGATAGCCTATCCAAGAGCAATCTGCACCACATTACAAATAAATTAGGTAGCAATAACACAACTTAGATGAGGGAAGTATAGACCATGAAGCACCAGATAAAACTGTGATATTAATATTATTGCTTAACTTGACATATAAGAAATGGGTTAGATTAAACACTCGTATGGGTTATCTTTATAAAGCACTAAAAGGCTCATATTTGAGTCCCCTTTAATTTACAGTGGGGATCGGTTACGTTTACACTTCAGCGTAGACAGGACCCTGCCGCCAGATTTTCCTCATTTGCAGACAACGGCATGGAAAAGGGGAATGTAGAAAGGCAGCGTACACGCTTGTACGCCACCCTTTTGCACTCTGTCCTTCAAATGAAGTAAATGGTGCCTGGCGTGGACAATGGATTCCTATGGAGTCTGGATGTTTTTGTTGGTGCAAAAATATTGGGGGACTCCATAGAAATCCCCAGCAATTGTGCCAGCATCAGAATCCATGCTGACGCAAAAATGCTGGAGTATTTGTATGGTGCAGAGGAAGGGAGCAGCACGTTACGTTCTGCCCGTCCTGTCCGCCATACAAATCAATGAAAATGAGTTGTAATGGAAATTAAGTGACTAAAAGTCTTATGCAAGGCTTTTGCGCATTTTATTTCCTTACCACTAACTCAAAATGAGCTCCTATGTGGGCCTTTTAAGGAAGACCACTGTCCTGTCGTGATGCAGTTGTGATTTCTAAGTTTGCTGGTGGTGCAATTGAGGGTGCTGATGGTTATACCATGGTCTTAGACCGTTCAATCTTTTCTTTTGTCACTTGGGCCTTCTTTAGGGCTTGAAGTAAAGGCTTAGTGTAAGAGCTGTAGATGATGACCCATGCCCTGACATAGTTGCATAGGCCTAAAAAGCTCTGCATCTGCTTTACCATGTGCGGCTTAACCGTGTTCAATATGGCGTCAGCCCTTTCTGGGTTTACTTTCTTTCCTTCATGTGAGATGAGCTGGCCTATGTACAGCACTTCTTATTGACAATATTGTAACTTCTCTTTGTCAACCTTATATCCTTTCTCAGCCAGTAGAGTCAATAGCTGAACAGAATCGTGCCTGCATTGCTCTTCTGCTGTGCTGCAAATTAGGTTACACTCCACATACTGCAGGACGACACTTTTTAATGTAATATTGCTTAAGTCCATCTGCAGGTGCTTTTCAGACGCATTTGTTTGAACGTAAATGACGTTAGATCTTGTGAGTCTCGGTGCAACGGGATTGAGAACAATGCATTTTTCAAGTCAATCACTGTGAAATATTTTGCCTCAACGGGTATATTACATATGATTGTAGACGGGTTAGGGACTGGTGGGAACTCTGCCTCAACAATATCGTTTATTGGCCTTAGGTCCTGCACTAGCCTCCAAGACCCCCCTTCACTTTTTGCCACAGGATACACTGACGTATTACATGGTGACTCTGACGTCACTAAGATGCCCTGGTCCATTATGGCAGAAATTGTCTTTAAAATCCCCTCATCTGCCTCTCTGGACATGGGATATTGTCGGGCTCTTGGTGGAATTGCTCCTGGTTTCAGTTTAATCTTTACTTCCTCTACCCCTTTCAAGAGACCCATGTCATAGGGTCCTGTAGTCCACACTGAGACAGGCACCTTGGCTATGTCGTCATCAAAATATTCAGGACGTTTTAGTGCCAACATCATTCTCTGGGGTACTTCTCTTTCAATCATCTTTACCCAAAAGGTGAGACTCACTTCCACCATCTTCTCTCCCATTTCTGCTTGATCTTCAAACAGATCATCATCAGTGACGTCAGTCACTCGATATCCTTCTTCATTCGCAATTACCGCGCACCATTGTCTGCCCTCGTCATCGTAACCATCAACCAAGACCACTTTCCCTCGCATTGCGGCTGTGTGTATCATCAAGGAAAATACTTGTCCCTTCTCCTCGTGCATCGGTATTCTTATTGTGGGTCTGAATAGGAACTCATCAGGGGTTCTCATGACTTTGTGTGCGAGGCCTGGCAATCCTGCCATAAGCAAACGCACACCATATTCGAATATTTCTGGCTCTAATGGTATGGCCCTCATGGCTATGTGTCCTGAGTATGCTCCAATCATTTTGCATACATCTGAACAGTGCATGCCTGGAGTGGAACATACTATGCCTCCTCCGTGAATGAGATTGTCATGTTCAACTTTGTCATTAAATCTTGACCCAAAATGTTTACTGGGGTCTGTCGAGAATATAATAGAGGTACATTCATTTCACAATCTCCTATATAGACTGGAAGTGCATTGGTAAAAGGAACTCGACTGGTAGCTCCTGTAAAACTCTGAGTATCTATGGCCTCGCCGGACAAGGAAAACTTGCCTTCACGTATGCACGAGCATGTCGCACCCATGTCAACAAGGAAGGAATATTCTTTATCCCCTATAACGACATCCACCCTAGGTTCCCTGTGAGGGTCTGGTGTCACTGATAGGATAGAACACATCAGGGTTCCCAGTGAGCTGTCCTAGTTTATATACAAATTCGGCCCACTGTGTGCTGGTGGATTTCCCCCATTCCCATTATTAACTCCTATTCCAGGGTTCATGGTCTGTGGTAGTTGCAGCGGTGCCTGTTGGCATTGTCCTTGTGGAAAATTCCCCATGCTTTGCGGCTGCACCCCTTGCTGCGCTCCTTGTGCTTGTTGTTGCGCCGTATGATTCTGTGCACCACCCTGCTGTAAAACTGCGGATGGATTTGCCATGCCTGCTCCTATCCCTTGGCCATTCTGCCATTCTGCGTCATGCCTTGATTTCTGCATGTGCGCACCAAATGCCCTGTCATTCCGCACAGCCAGCAAACTGGCGGTGGTCGGCCCATTTGCCCATTTGACATATCTTGGTTACCATTTTGCATGCTTTGGAAACCTCCCTGATTGTTTTGGAAACCTCCCTGATTGCAGTTCTCTAAGAAAAATATTTTACATATGATGTCACAACAAAACATATAAGACAGATGCTTGACAGACTAGATGGACACCAGCTGGACACAGATATCTCTGCCTCTAATCATTACCCTTTCATGGAGTGTAAAAGTACCCCTTTTACAACGTCTTTAAACGTTGTGGTAGTCTAATTGTTCCCCATTATGTGGAAATCTGGGTACACGTTTCTTCTAGCCGCTATATTAAATCGCAGGAATAAGGCGAATCCTCTCACTTCTCGGGTGTCTTCCCCAGTAACCTCTCTCTTCTCGGGTGTCCTCCCTGGTAACCTTTTATTAACTTTGTATTACTCTCGAGCCATTATACCCTTATATATACATATACAGTTTTCTCTACTTCTAATCATATTTTTGTTTTCCCTCCTCCTTCCGTTACCTTTTCCCTTTACTTGTTGTAAGGCATGCACAATTTGCCAAAACATTCAATTTTTAGCTTCACTCACTGTTCGCATTGTTCCTCTCTGGACCTTCTGGATCACTGCCTTTGTTACCACCTTCTTCAGCTTTTTTGCCCGCTCAGCTGCCCGTAGGAATGGGAAGGGAAGTGTGGGGAACACGGTTCTCTTCAGGCCCTCACTGCAGGTTCTTTCTAACTACCACTGTCTCTGGGGAGCTTCACGGTCTACTCAGCCGAATGGCAAAGGACTTGTGATATTGCCGGAGACCTAGTGTTACTCACCACTCCGAATAGGTCAAAGATGCGGAGAACACGACCTTGGAGATGTTGGTAGCATAGAATTCCAAATTCAGCCTTCCATCCCAGCTCCCCTGAGTACAAGACTCAGGCTTCCTCAAAGAGGGGCTCTTTTCCACAATGTACCTCTCTGCTGTTTCAGTAGAACAGACAGAGATGTCAATTCAATAAAAGAGCGGGGAGAACACACACCGCCAATACCAATGCTGCAAAAGAATACCAAGATATTAGACAGTGTTGATGTGTTGATGTTAAACAAATGATTAGAACAGTAAATGATTGGACAACTACTTATATGGATATTGGAGTGGAATTGCGTTTCCCCGGGATAATCTACAAAGAATAACACGAATGAGTAGAATAAATCTAAATCAGTATTGTTTCCCACTTTAGCTATAGAATTGATAACAACTGACCTGAGTAAAGATAAATGGAGTAGGAGGAGTCCAGGATTGAAACAGGAGTTCAGAATTCTGAAGACAACGACAGGAGAAAATAACAAACAGGGAAGTTAGTATAGGTAAGTAACCCCGGACGGCACGAGGGACGCACTAGGGTCGGGTTGGTGCAGATCAGGAAAGCATTCATATGCACTGAAGAGTAATCTCACAGGAAAGTCACTCAATGTCCCAGAATCCAACAGAAAACAATGTCCATAGAAGACAATAGATATGTACCTGAGTACACGAATATGGTTGAGTAGTTGTTGAGATGATCCGGATGAAAACAGCCAAAATTGATGTGCAGAGCGGCAACCAGGAAAGAACCGCAAGACACAGAAGAGAACCGTATCCAGAAGCGTTCTGAGTCCAACAACCAGACGATCACAACAAGAACAAGGGAGGAGATGAAGCAATCCAATTTCAGGCAAAAGGTCAAAACCAGGAGTTCAGATAAGGATTCGTGTAGGGATACACGAAGAAGAAACGGATGAAACCGCGTGTAGCTGGTAACGCTAATTAGCAGCAAAGAGCCCCTTGGAAGACGGTGGTTTTATAGTCGTAAGAGGGGCGTGGCTTGCTGTACGTCTTCCACGTACAAGGCGTGTCAGGTGACCTGGACTACGTCGACGTTTGTACAGACGCCATGGTAGTTTGTACCTGGACCATAGAGGAGCCTGTAAAGAAGATGTATTCTGCAAGGATGCCGACGGGGAAGTCTGAAGTGTAACACCTAGATAGTCGATAATCATCAAATCTCTGCTACCAAGTGTACTGGGGAGACACCCGGCTGGCCCATAGAGCCGGAGTTTGCTCCGGAGTACTTTAAGACGAGATAGCTGCACCTTTGAGATGGATGGGGGTGCAGGTTTATTACTCCAACACCAATCAATAAGGATAACTCAATGGTTTGGCAAAGGGAGTCCGTTTAATGACAAGTACAAAAAACAGGGAGTCATGGATATCAACAGTGATGCGATAGTCTGTCTCGCTTCAACTCCAACAAACTTCATACAAACAGTAACATTTATGCTCAAAACTCGTCATAATTGACGTGTAACACTCAAAAGTTAATATGCATTTCTATTGATTAGGAAAGGGTAACTTTAATATAGGTACTATATCTGCATATGGTAACGGAGTGAGGGGATTGGATAAACACTACCAGGTGGGTGTCTAAGCCCTTCCTTCAAACATTACTATTGTAGACGTCACTAAGAGTATGATGTCCCATTGGTTCTGCTATCTATAGGACCCTAAATTATTTGGTCCATTGTGATTGGGTTGGCTTCAACCCCATGCATAAATTTCCACTTTACTGAGCAGCATGCTGAATGGTCAGCCAGGTGCCGGGTGCCCCACGATTCACCAGGCCTTCCTTCACTCCATCATTACTTTAGTGGCTATGTGTCAATTAGCTGTGGTTGGCCTCGAAACTGCATCTTCTTGTCAGGAAAAGTTATGATATTTCTGTCTGGGCGGCTGCCAAGCGTAGGTGTGAACCCGTGCTCCTTCTCGCTCGGGTGGTCACATGCTGCTCACACCGTGAATTTGTAGAGTTTCCCTTAATTTGTGCATTTAATTCTTATTCGGCTTGCCACCTGCCTATGCCTCCTTATCTCGACCTTCCAAAGACAGGATATTCTGTTCTTAAGTTTCAATTATGCAAAGCAACTGTTTTTTCCTTCTATTGGTCTGACCTTGGCTCTTCCTGGCGCAAGTTGCATCTGCTGAGATTCGATTCAGCCATCTCTTCTCGTTTCAGCCAGAATACGAATATTGTCCTGTTTGGCCTCTAGTAACCTGAGTTTATTCTGCTTTTGTGTAAAGTAGATTTGAGGTAGATTATGTATAATGGCACTTGCCGCTCTATTCTTCTACTTAGCATAGCAAGCCGCACTGTTTTCTTAGCTTTCTTGCGGTTTCAAGCATATGTACAGGCGTTAGCTGGTTGAATTACTTCATCCTGCTTTACAGCTTAAGCTTCTTTATATGTCAACATCGTCCTCTCCTTCTAGGTTCACGATATCCTTATTCATGGCATTTCGTCTCTTGTGTCATCTTTGGATCATCATATCGTCTATATGCGAGTCCATCCGGGCCTTCGTTACGTCACCATTCATCTTCCATTAAGGCCTTTTTGGTTTCTTCCGGGGCGGTACTTAGGCAATCTTCATTTCGTCTTATTTGCTGGTAGGGTTTTCTCAATGGATACCTTACTATCAGAGTCTGTAGAAGTCTCCCCCTGTGTCTCCTCACCTGTGACTTCCGGTGTAAGGATTATGGTAGAGTCTCTGTCTCTCCTTCTTTCTTTCTTGCGTACCTTAGGATCCTCTTCACTCCTTTCAGCCTTCTTTCCCTTCCTTCTTTCGTAGAGAAAAGGATGCTCTCCACCTGAGGCCCCCTTGACAATAATTTGAGAATCGTCAGGCGGACCCAAGGGAGCTCGCCCCCAAATTCAGGGAAAAAGCCTGATAAGGCGCAAAAAACCCTGAGCGGGATCAGCATACAGATGCAGGTCTTGCTTCAAAGAAAAGGTCCAAATCCTTAACTGGAAGATGCAGTGGAGCCCAGGACAGCAACGGCGTAATGGAGTAATGACTGTGGCTCCAGGAAGAGGCACCACCCAGAGAGCACGAAGTCCAAAAAGATTCTGAAGGAAGGTTCCGACCAGGATGACAGGACAGCCACCTATGCAGATAAGATATGGGTAACTCGAATAGAGTGAGGGCTGGCAGAAAAGGTGGATGAAAGGGTAGGAAAGTAGCTATAAGAGAGAAAGTACCTGGAGGCAAACCAGCAATGTGCAAGAGTAGAGAAAGTAAGGAAATAGGATAAGAGAAGGGAAATGAACACAAGAGAGCACGGAAAGAAGGAGAAAGGAAACGCTGGCCGGCAAGGCTGGCACCGGCGAGAGGAGAAAGAAAGAGAGAAAAATGAAGACTAACACGGTACGCGGAAGGGCGCGACCTTAAGAAAGAAAAAAGGATTAATATATTTGACCGGAACGGGGAAAGACAGCAAGAAAGGAAGTAGGGCTGGGTAGGAGGGCACAAAGAGTAGGCTCGAGGAAAAAAACGCACGGAGGCAAGCACCGGGCGGTCCGACACTGGCAGTTCGAAAGAGTTGCAGCGTGTCTGGAAAGGGGGCGTTTCAGCCTATGTAAACAAAGGCACGTAAAACACTAGTATGCAGCTGCCGATCCCGCGGCGGCCTAATGAAGCCGCCATTTACTCCAAATCTTCCACGGTTGAACCGTGACACTTACTGTCCATGGTTTCCTGGGTATTGGTACTTCAACAGGTGTGGTTCTTCTGATAGGCACTGGGCAGATCCCTACTGCGGCTCTCTGCTGGTTTATTTGTTCATCATACGTCACATATTTTGGTGTGAACGTTCCTGGTACTTCAAAATGGGCGACAGGAGTGCAGGCTTTATTTGGGACCTCCTCTACAGGCTCTTTGCTATGTGGCCCTCTTTAATTGGTTGGCAGGCCGGTACCCTTCTGGAATAATCCACTCACTAGCAGCACGCAAGCTGGTACCCCAGGTGCTTGTGGGTGGACTTGACCATACCTCCCCACCCAATTAGCCCATCATCCATCATCACTCCTGCTGTCTGCCATTCAAATTGTCTTTGAACTCGGCCTTGCAAAGTATAGTATCACTGCGCCTGAGAATAGAAGAGAGTATGAGCACGTTCTTATCTTCAGTCTCAATGTAGCTTGCCCAAAGTCTATTTCCTTCTACCCCATCTGACAGGAGACCATGTTTTAGCTCCTTGTTTGCATGTTATACCAATAAATGAATAAAACTTGGCACTCAGTGTTTTTCCATTGCACCTCAACAGGAGCTTGTCTCGCTTGTCACGTTCATTGTATCTTCTTGAATAGATAACCAGTTTCTTGGCTGCCTCAACCCTTGACACTGGGCCAGACAATCCTTCTCGATTCTTCCTTCATCTTCAGCTGCTTTTCTCTGCTGCGCCACACTTTCAGCCCTTTTGCTACTGAGGTCCTAGCTTGCTAAAATGTGATGTGGAATATCCAGATTCCATACACATATATATATTGGCGGCACGGCTTGCAGTCTATTCACTACGTATAACCAGCCTTCATGGTCATTTAGTCTACTTGCGTTGCAGCATATGTACAGTTACAAAAGCAACTTATTTTCTTATGTGTTCTTTGTATGTGCAATCTTCATTCCACACATGAAATGTTACTCGACTCTTTATTTTGTCATCAGATTCTATGAGGTCTATTCACCTTCTCTCTTGGCATCTATTCTTTGCACGTCATCTTTACTTCATGGGACATCGCCAATCTCCTCTTTCTTTCATCTTTACACTTCTTCCGGAACCTCCTTTAAGAGACTGTCATTTCTCCGCAGGTATATCATATAGGGCTTTCTCAAATGATACCTTGTTTCGAGGATTCTTCATGGGATAGGTACCATTACTGGCGTTGTGCATGTTGCAATTTCCTGCTTCCAACATGTAGGCAAAATAGGGGCGGGATTTCTGATAGAGGCATTTGGCTCTTCCTCTACACTCCCTCCTGTGGTTGATTCATCAACCACTCTTTCACCTGTTTCCACATTTAGACATCCTCTCCTGAAAAAGTGCTTCTTTGGAGTCCATACCTTTCAGAGATCCTGCTGATTTTACATGTTCATCATTACTCCAAGGCATGTGGCTACTTTGTCCATTCGGGCTACAATAGATCCATTGTCTCACATACTTCTTGTGGTTCCTTGGATACAGGAACTTTGTTCCCTCGGGTGCTAGAATGCTCGCTTCTATACATTTTCTGATTCCTTCATTTGTCAGCTCCCTGGGTCCAAACCCAGACTCAACATCGATCATGATCTTCATTCCTGCTGCTTTTTTTGCTGTCTTCTTGCACTGTGTGATTATTATTCTGATCACACAGAATCCATACATGATCATTACGAACAGTGCACCAAGAAACTTGAAAATATTCACCTTCCATTGTGAAACCCATGACAAGATTGATGCAAACCAGCTGTCATCTGCAATATCTTCTGTCTCATCTTCCATCTTGATGTGTAAGTTTGTTAGCAACGTTATGGCCTCTATCAAAGTGCCAATCTCATCATCGTGAGAAGGTATGAATGTGCATTATGATTCCCCGATTTTGGCACACACACCTCCAGCCATTGCCGTAACCATGTCCAGGACATATCTGTTCTGGAGGGTCATCAATCTTATGGCTCTCAATTCTTCCTTGATAGTGTTGAATCCCTTTATGGTAGTGTTGATCGTTTGCAGGAGCTCCCAGCGAGTGATTTGCTTATACTTCGCATTTGCCATCATCTCTGGCATAAAGATAGTAGTGAATACTGCAGCAGTTTGAATGAGCAACCTGTGTTCATGCAGAATAGAATCAAAGGCTTCTATGGAGATAGCTGAAAAGTAATTCTCCCTCTTTGTTCGATTGAGAAACCCAACTGATCTCCTCTTCCTCATGTGAGCATCTGCTTTTGGGAATTCTCCAATGTTCAGGTCACTTTTTGGAATCACCAACCCTGGAACATGAATGAGAACTATGGAACACAGCCCTCCCCAGTCTTTGGGCAACTTCATATACACTCTGGATCAACAGGCCAAGTAGTGATCCATTATCACTACTGTTCCATCCTTCATGCCGGGTACATCCAAAATTCAGCTGCACTGCTGATTCATTCCTACCTTTCTCGTGCCATTGTTTCTGAAGCACAGCTCTGCACTTGCTAAAGGTACTATCTGTAAAGGTCTTCCTTTATCATTGACCCAAATCAGCAATTTCACAATATTCGACCAATGATGCTTGCATTCATTCTCTGCCGTATCTATGACTAGTTCATAGTATCCTGTTAGTGCTAATGCATTAAATGTAATCAGGCCTAACACCCATCCTTCTGGAGTCAGCACCATTCTCTTGATTTTCAGCTGACATGTCTCCTTGCATCTTTGTATTTCTTTGTGGTTCTTTCCTTGACATTGAGCATTTTGTTTTCTTCTCTTCTGATTCCTGCTCCATTTATTCCAGGCTGTTCATTTCTTATCACTTGATTTCTTGTTTCTGATTTCCCTTTTGTCTTTAAATCTTGCACATAGTCATCTTCTCTTGGAGCCGTCTTCTCAGTAACCCATACCAAGTATGTTGTTCGACCTTGGAACTGATCTCTCCTATGTCAGAGTTCAAGGTGTGTCAGGCAATGAGCTTTTTGGACTGCTACTTCTATAGCTAAGAATATCTCAGAAATCCCCATAGCATAAGGTATGAGAGCACAAACATAGCACCTGCCCTTGGACGCTCACTCTCCCACCTTTTTCATGTGCATGTTATTACCCAGGTGCGTTGTGTTGTCTAGATAATTATTTAATTCATAATCATCTTCCCTTATGCTTCTCTTGTGTCTCCATCTCACAAAGTGAGTGCTTGCATAATACTCAAGAAGTATATCAGTAATTGCCTTAGAAATAGGGAACCTCACATGAGCTACTGTTGTGGGGAAAATCACAAATGCTCTTGGTCTTTCAGTAATAGACAATTGTGTGAGCATCACTGGAGTGGGAAGAATCAAAGGGACTTCTACCTTGCTTGGACCAATGAAGTAAACAGTATGGATTAAAAGAATCAGGAAAATAATGATGAATGCTGAACACGCATATATTATGCACCAATACATTAATCCCCTCCATGTACGATTCTCCACGTCATTGGGTTTGATCACTTTCCAAAACTGCATCACTTTCAAAATTCCTCATTGTGCCTGTATACTGTTTTAAGGAAGGAAAAACTGTTTTTAATCAGCAACTCTGTTAAATGGTCAGGTAACTGCAGCATCTGTTCAACTATTGCCACAAGCAGCCTCCTGATCATGGGCCACTTTTAGGATCATGTAGGAAAGTGCGTATAGCAACACTGTGCCCAACAAGAGCAGGATAAGCTTGAAGAGTGAAAATGAGAAAATTAAAACAGTGAGAAGTAGCCTATGATATGATATATGATATGATATGGTATTTGTAACGCGCCTATACACGAGTGTTTCAAGGCGCGACGAGGCAGGGAGGGGGGGAAACAAGGTGAAGACAGACAAACGATCCTACTAGGCCAGGTGTCATTCAGATTGCGCAAGTGCAGAGGTAAGGGGAAAAGGAGAAGTGCAGGGGGAGGAGGTGGGGGGGAAAGTGCAATACAAGGTAAGTAGCGTAATAAAATAATAAATAATAAATAAAAGGGCCAGCTGGTGGCAAGTGCGAGGTAAGTGCAGAGCAAGTGCTGGGAAGGGGGCTGTAGGGATGCAGTGACAGTCCCGCAGTGCAGGGGGAGCCAGGGAGGCAGTGCAAGTGGAGAGTGGCTGGGCCCTGGGCCGAGGTCACAGAGTGGCCCAGATGCAGGTTAAGTGCAGACTTCGGAGGGGAGTTAAGCAGGTTTAGCAGGGGAGAGGGAGAGAGAAGGCAGAAGCGAAGAGGAAGGTTTTGAGGTGCTTCCGGAACCGGAGATGGTTCTCCTCAAGTTTCAGGGAAGCAGGAAGGCTGTTCCAGAGGGAGGCCCCTGCTGCGGAGAGAGATCTGCCCCCAGCTCGTTGCTTCGAGAAGCGGCTGACCATGAGGGAGTTGGAGACGGATGAGCGAAGGGCTCGTGAAGGCAGATATTTAGGAAGAGAGAGTTGAAGGTATTGTGGCCCCAGGCCCCAGAAGGCCTTGTGGACAATGCAGAGGGTTTTGAACTTAATCCTCGCAGCCACTGGGAGCCAGTGAAGAGATTTCAGTCCTGGAGAGATACGGTCCCTGGGCTTGAGGCCAAGGACAAGTCTCGCAGTTCTGTTCTGGATAAGTTGCAGAGGGCGGAGAGTGGAGGCAGGCAGATTAAGATAGAGGCTATTACAGTAGTCCAGCCTTGAGAGAACCAGGGCTCGGGAGACAGTGAGCTTCTGGGGGAAGGAGAGGAAGGGAAGAATACCTCTGAGGAGGTGCAGTTGGTAATGTGACTTCTTAGAGACGTCGGAAATATGAGGAGAGAAGGAGAGTGTGGAGTCGAAGATGACCCCGAGGTTTTTAGCTTTGCAGGTAGTGGCAGGAAGGGGGCCAAGGGAGGCCGGCCAGAGAGCTGCAGGAAAGGAGGGAGTGGGTGTGCCGATGAGTAGAATCTCAGTCTTACTGGCGTTAAGGCAGAGGTCATTGGCGGCACACCATTCCTGGATAGCAGACAGACAGTCGGAGATGAGGGAAGGAGAGGAGGAGGCCGAGGGTAGCCTGAAAATGAGCTGGGTATCGTCCGCATAGCACTGAAAGTGGGGGCAGAGAGCGGCGATGCGGTGGGCAAGGAGTGCCAGATACTGATTGAAAAGCCAGGGAGAGAGGTTGGATCCCTGGGGGACACCACAGGTGGAGAAAAAGATGTCAGAGAGGAAGGAGCCCATTTGGACCTGGGAGGGTCGACCAGAAAGGAAAGAGGTCAGCCATGCCAGAGCCTGACCAGTGATACCCAGGTTATCACGGAGACGGTTGAGCAGGATGGCATGGTTGACAGTGTCAAAGGCAGAGGAGAGATCGAGCAGAATGAGAACACAGGGAGTGTTGGAATCGAGGTTCAGGAGCAGGTCCTCACGGATGTTCAGGAGAGCAGTTTCCGTGCTTCTGGCCGCTCTGAAGCCGGATTGATGGTCATGAAGATTACCAACATATTCAGCATGGAGGTTAAGCTGGGAGATGGCCAATTTCTCCAGGAGCTTGCCCAGGAAGGGAGTAATGGAGATTGGGCGATAGTTGGCCGGGCAGGAGGGGTCAGAAGAGGGTTTCTTGAGGAGGGGGTGCACAAGGGAGTGCTTGAGGGGGGATGGGAAGACTCCAGAGGCGAATGAGTGGTTGCAAAAGTCAGCCAGGGCAGGAGCCAGGGAGTCGATGTGGTCCTTGATGGTTTTGGAGGAACAGGGGTGAACCTGTTTAGACGAGGTTTTCATAGATCGGACTTGTCTGGAAACCTCATCAGCAGAAAAAGGTGGAAAAGCAGAGAAGGAGGGCGGAGGGGCGGCTGCAGGAGAGCAAGAGGAAGAGCAGGGAAGAGAGGGAGGGAGGAGAGAGGAGGAGAGCGAGGACAGGATGTCCTGAGTTTTTGAGATGAAGTGCGAGGCCAGTGCAGTGCAGAGGGCCTGGGAGGGGACAGGAGAGGTAGAGACTGCAGCAGGGTTGGCCAGCTCCTTGCATCAGCATCTGATGGGCTCCTGGGCATCAGCATCTGTCAGGACCATTAATTTAATTAAACAGAAACTCAGTGAGGAACAAGTCTGGAAATGGCTCATGTTTACACGTTGAATTCGAACTCTAGGTTTGGCATTTTTATAGTATGTCAACACTTTCTAAAGTCCAATTCAAAAGATTCCTGTGACTGAAAAACGGAGTTTGCACTCCTGCTATAATATCTATTAAAAAGTGTCTGCGGTGAGCCACAGTCCAAATGCACACTTGCATTTATTTAATCAGCAACCTTAGCGTCCTTCTTCCTCGTCATTGATCAGGTCTACACATCCTTAACTTTTTCTCCTTGTCTTGATTCTGAATCGATAGTCAGGGGATGTCGGTCTCATCAGTGTATGGTTTTACGTCGCTCAAATGGATCCAAGTGCATCTCCCTTGGACTTTCACTGCTGAGGGAGTAATGTTTCCCACCAAGTAGGGACCACTAAAGCGTGCCTCGTGCCATGTTCTGGTGAAATTCCTTATTAGGATTGGATCTCCAATAAAAAATCAAGGTACAGGTAGTAGTTCCGAAGATCTGGTTGCTGAATGGTCTTCATCTGTGTCCTGAGACCGACCCCCCTGCGTTTGAGTTGATCTGAAATGACAGAGATCCTAGCGGTCATATATATCAAATAACCACGTAACTAATTTTGTAACATTTCTGCAGTCTTTTGGGCATCACTTCTGCTCCTCAATGGAGGAGACAAAGGCATTCTCATTTGCCTCCCTGTCAGTAGCTCATCGGGCGTAAGGTGGTGGTCCGACTCAGTGTCACAACTCAGAGATTGTTTTCTGGTCGTTGCAGATAATACTTCCCCACTCTTCTGGGGAAGTTCCTTTCACTCAAGGAATCTGAAATCTTTATGGTGATGTGCCAAAGACTTCCCTCCCAAGAGCTCAGCCTACAGGGATCAATACACCTGGCAGGCCGGGGGCTTGAGTGAAAAGGCCGGAGCAGAATCGTCAGAGCTAGAGGGACAAAGAACAAAACAGTTGTTCAGGAAATGCAGCCAAGTAGTGACGGAGAACAAACAGCCAACACCGCCCACAATTACCCACTCTTACCTGCTCCGTAGGAACAATATACCAGTAACCTACTAGTAACAAAATGCAGAAACAAGGAGGATGTCTGGTGAAGGGAAGGTGTGCCAGTATCCTAGGAACACCACGGTGAAAGCAGCAGAGCGTCCCAAAAAGTGTTCAAAGCAATCCAGAGTTAATGCAGCAGAGCGTCCCAAAAAGGTTCAAAGCAATCCAAAGTGTAAACAGCAGAGCGTCCCAAAAAGGTTCAAAGCAATCCAAAGTGTAAACAGCAGAGCGTCCCAAAAGTGTTCAAAGTAACAGGAGTGGACAAGGAAAGAAATGAAATGATCAGGGAAGCGGGCGTTCACCTCACGCTATTTCCCTTACGGAAATGTTCGGGTTATCAGGTCACCAAAACTTAAGGATTCAGAAATGGGAGGTCAATAATGAGCAAGCCAGGTTCATATAATCCAAGGGGAACAATCGAGGGAGGCAGGCGTCGGGAGGCAGACAAGGACAAGGCAGAGACAACAACTTGATTCGAGCGCCGGGTAGTCAAGGATTCAAACAGGAGTCCGGGAACAGAGCTCGTAACTAACAACAGTTTAGGAGCACTCAATCTCCCGATAGACGGGAGTTAAATGCAGTTCACAAACAAATGAAAACACAGCAACGTCATGCGTGTATGTCACGTGGCTATATTAGCAAGAGTTGTGGGAGTTGTAGTTTCAAAGGGTTTTACGTGCCGGATAGCGCTCAGACAATCGCCAAGGCAGTTTCCAATTTAGCCGAGACGTGACACTCAGGCTGATTTCTTAATGAATATAATGCAAGGGGCAGGCAATACAGCCATCCCTTTCCCCACTAGTTTGATTGATTTTCAAAGAACCATCAATAAAGAGAATCTCTGCCCTGTTAACGCATTTTCCTTTACGCACAGGATGTCAACATAAGATTCTTCGAAGTATGCGCAATCATGCACATTTTCACCCTCTGCCACAGGCTCAGCCACAAACGTGGCAAGATTCACTGTTTTACACCTGACTATTTTGATTGATGGATTCGATATAACAACCTCTTATGAAAAAGCTCTCTTAGATGTCAATGTACCCTTAGGTTTTTCCAAAATGGCAAACAAAGCATGCTCCACAAATAGTGTCATGGAACACCCCATCACAATACTGGTAGACTTCTCTATTGCGAACGCAGCTGCTGCCAGCGACTGTTCACAAGGAAAGTGTCCTTTCATAACTGGATCCAGAATCCCACTACAATTTGCTAGAGGTTTGTACCCCAGTGTAGTTCTCAGTGTAAGCACTGCTGCCATGACTGTCCCGTTCGTGTGCGAAAATAAAAAACTCCTTGTCATAATTGGGAATTCCTAAAACTGGAGCTGTACAAATTGTGTTCTTCAACTCTTCAAACCCTTCCTCCATTTCCTCAGTCCATTCTATTGTTTCCTTATCCACATGTGCTTTCTTTAGAGCCTACAAAAGGGGTCTTGTGTACAAACGATAATCAAACACCCCGCTGTAACGTAGTTGCATAATCACAAAAACTGTTGCATGTGTTTTACCGTGTGCGGTTCTGCTGTTTTCATGATCGCCTCAGCTCTCTCAGCTGTGACCCTCTTTCCCTCATGTGAAATCAACTGGCAATGAATACTACACTTCTTCTTGACAATATTGCAGCTTCTCTTTCTCTACCTTATATCCCTGGTCTGACAGCATAGTCATTAACTGAATCGAGTCTTGTCTGCACTCATCTTCTGTCATGCTAAAAAACAAAATATCATCTATGTACTGTATCAAGTTTTTCAAATCAACATTGCTTAGATCCATCTGGAAGACCTTACTAAAGATTGATGGAGACTCACATTTTCCTTGGGGCAAATGAGTGATTTTCAGTCTAGTTTGGCGAAACATAAATGATGTATGGTTTTGGGAGTCCTTATATAGCATGATTGAGAAAAATGCACTTTTCAAGCCAATCACCGTACAATATTGTGCTTCTGCTGGGATACTGCATAATATTGTTGCTGGATTAGGAACTAAAGGAAACCGTGCCTCTAAAATCTGGTTAATCGGTCTCATGTCTTGTATGAATCTCCACAACCCCTCTTTTGATTTTGTGATAGGATACACAGCAGTATTGCACAGTGACTCTGACGGCACTAAAATACCTTGTTCCATCAGGGCTGAAATATTCTTTAAAATACCCTCATCCGCCTCTCGCGACATTGGGTACTATCTTGCTCGAGGTAAAATTGTTCCTGTCTTCAAATTTATGTTGTCCTCCCCTATCCCGTCAATAGACTTACATCATAAGGGCGTGTAGTCCATAAAGAGTTTGCTACTTTTTCCAAATCTTCATTAAGAAATGCTGGACACTGCCTCACTATTATCATTTGCTGTGGGATCTCTCTTTTATCTATTCTGATCCAATATGTAATACTCATCTCGAATATTACTTCATCATCTGATGGATTATCTCTAAACATGTCTTTGTCAGTGACGTCAGTCAGTCTATACCCTTGCCCAATGGCAATCACTGTTCTCCATGGCCTGCCCTCGTCATCTGTTCCTTCAACCATGGCCATTTCCCCTCATAATATGGCTGCATTTAACTCTAAGGGAATAGTCTTTTCCCTTTCTTCGTCCATAGGTACCTGTGGCCTGAACAAAAATTCATCAAGCATTCTCATAATCTTTCCCACTAAGCCGGGTAGCCATGTCAACAAAATGCATACCCAATAAAGAAAGACTTATGGTTCCAGCGGCATTCCTTGTAGTAGAACACACTATACCTTCATCAGTTAAATAAATAGTCATGTTAAGTTTAGTCATTAAATCTCGTCCTAAAATGTTAACTGGTGTCTGCCGTGAATATAATAATGGAACAGACATGTCACACTCTCCTATAGAGACTGGTAATTCATCAGTGAAAGGAACTCGACTCGTAGCTCCAGAGAATCCTTGAGCATTCATGGCATTTCCTGACATTGGGTATTTTCTTTCTTTCTTTATTTCTGCATTTATTTACAGCGCACATAACCCATAGGTATCTAGGCGCAAGTTTCATTGTAGAAGGGCAAGTTATTAATAATGGGCTTGTTTCTTTTTTTGTTGTTGTTTCTTTCCAAGCGCGCATCTGGGATTTGAACCTGTGTGAACCTGTGTGCACGTTGCCACAGAGATATCCTCCCATCCCTCTCGTATTCATGAATGAGTAGCCCCAGTGTGTATACTAAAAAAGAAAAACATTTGCCTCCCATCGTCACATCAACCCTTGGTTCCTCTTGGGGGTCTGGTGTCACTGACAGTACTGAACACATCAAGTCGCCCTGTGAGCTGTCCTATTGAGGATGCATGCATATCCCTGTACGTGTGAAAGGACTTCCTCCCACCACAGTGACACCCTCTACTCTAGGTGTCAATAACTGTCCCGTGTTTGCATTCTGCTGTATCTGCATGGGTGCATGCTGTGACTGCCCTTGTGGGAGATTCGATGGTGCTTGCTGTGGCTGCAAGGCCTGGTGCATTTGCGGCGCTTGTACTTCATACACTGTCTGATCTAGGGTGAACCTGTCTCAAGCCTGTGAGCTATATACTGGAGGATAAGCTGTTCCCCCTCTTGAGAACTGCCAATTTTGTATATACCCTTAGCTTCCACACATGCACGCAATGTGCCCTGTCAAACCACATGTCCAAAATACAGGAGGAACTCTTCTGATGTGTCCACCTTGGTTAAATCCTCCTTGCACATTCTGACTATCATTCTGCATATTCTGGAAACCACCTTGGTTGTTCAGAAACCGACCCCTTCCTCTGTAGCCCATTCCTCTGCCTTGTGGTACAAAACTCATTCCCTTCTTGATCCATTTGGCATTGATTATTCGCCTGCAATGTACCCACTGCTTGCTGTATTCCCAATCCTTCTCCGCTTGTCAATACCGCCCCTTTTATGGCGTAATCTGACAATTTCTTCTGAACTAACTTGGCTTCTTCAAGTTTTCTAGCACCTTCCCTCTTCCCATTTTTCTCCTGTAACAGCCAACAGTAATGCACTATGGTCAACTGTATTTCTGCCCATGGCTTTGCATCCATTCCCTACTAATTTCTTAAGCTGTCTCTATATGTCTTCTGGCAATTCCTGGCATTAAAATGTGGTAAAATACTGCCATTGTTTTTCCCCATGGTTCCCGCGTTTCAAGAGTCCACCGTTCCTTAATACTTTGAATGTAAGCAAGCGGATCTTCATCTTCTTTCATCTTACGTGCCATAATTGCACCCATGTCTGACGTGTCAGGATACTGCACCCTTAGCGCTCTCCAAACATCTGCACTACAATTGTTCATGGCACGCAATTGTGCGCTGTGTTCTGTGCCGTGCCACTTCAATAACCTGCTCTCGTCCAAATGTCATCAGCCCTTTCCCCAGGAATGGCTGCTAGGAGAGCCTTAATTGTCCCTATTGTTAAAGTATTTCCCCCTGTCATTTTCTCTAGCTCATAGATCCATTTTCCCACACCCGCTGTTAAACTGGGAAGTTTACACCTCACATTTTCCTTATCCATTTTTGGCCATGGAATATACCGCGGTCTGGCCCCTCCTTTCTCCAATAAAGGGGCATGCGTGAACCCAAATCCACAATCGGCTCCCATCCTCTGTCTGCCAAAAGTGGGGACAAAGGTTCCTGATCGCCTTCTACCTGGCAATTACCTCAGCCTACTCTCATATGGTGGTGACTCTCCTTTCTCGCTATGCAATCGTCCTTTAGGATGCTCTGGATACACTATGGGATCTGGCGTCCTATTTTTAGGCTACTCTAGATCAGACCATCTCACTTCCTTGTGTGTTTGCAGACATCCCTCAGAACCGCATGCACCTCCTCCCCCTTCCCCATGGAAGGTTTCTCTCTCTTCGGCTGACATATCTAGCCCCCAGCTAGTATGGCTCTCATCCCTTTCACCCTTATCTAAAGACAGCCTGTCTAAGAACAAAAGCTCTATGTTCAAGACCGAACAGGTTTCTTTCCTCACTTTGTGATTGGAAGACCAGGGACTGATCTCTATTTCCTTGGCTTCCGAATTTGCTACCTACTCTCAAGTCTTGATAGGCTTCATCAATCCTACCTCCGATGCTCCCTATGTCAGAATTCTCTTCTAGGGCTACCCTAGATGGCCCTGATGTTGTTCCCTTTAATGGGAGGATCTCTTATATATTGATCCATGATATCACTGGACTTGGTTCCAGTAACTCTTTCTGAGTGCGATTAATATCACTTTCCCCCTTTCTCCTTTTTCGCTCCATTTCTTCGTCTAACTCTCTTTGTGTTCTCGCTTCCCATCTAACTTTTTTCTCTTCTTGTCTTTTCTCTTCCCTTCTTTCGTTCACTCTATGCTCTTCTTCTTCCCTTTGTCTCTGCATCCTTTTATTCTTTACTTTCTGCACTTCCTCCTCTTCGTCCTTCCTTTCTTGCCTATCTCGTTCTTTGATTGCTCTCTGCCTGTTGTCATATTTCCTTTGCTCCTCCCCCTTTCTTCTTTCTTCTGCTATTCTTCCTGATACATCTGTTCTCACCTCTGCCTAGTCTTTCTCTTATGTTCATCCTCTTTCAGTCTCTTTTCTCATGCCGTGTGTTTTCTGTCCTACTCGTCTTGATCTTCCCTTTGCCTGACTTTCTCAATACTTTTCCCATCAAGCTTGAGGAATATTTTTCCACCCACCCATTTGTTCTGTACGAGCATTACCTCGTCAACTTTATCCTTTTTTCCTTTCCATCTCTTAATCTCTTGTTCTATGTCTGTGGTTACATTCGATCGTTCGCCTTTCTCCTCCTTGTTCTGTAAGATCTTTAAGATCTCCTCCTTTCTTCTAGTTCTTCTGGACTATCATCACTGCTATAAGCAGCTGGTTCATATATCGGATTACTATACCCTGTCGCCGTTTTTAGTTTCTTTAACGTATACAATGCTACGTCTTCTATACTATTGCCATTTACTTCTGGTGAGGTAAGGGGAGCAGAAGGCACAACACCTTCCTCCTCATGTTGGCTAAGTATCAATTCCTCAGGCGGCGGGTCCTCCCGCCCCTCCTGGTAAATTTTCCAGAGCTCAAAGTTCTAACATTTTCTCCAATTTCTTCCCCGTGTACGCAGCGTACAAGTATGTGGTCATATGTTGCAATACTGCCTTTGACAGCGATCCCCCTTGTGGCCATGGCATGAAGATATTATCTGCTCTGCCCTTTACCCATTCTGCACTATATTGTTTGAGCTTATGCATGTGTTTTGGCAATGTTTTACACAGGTGCATCAGTGGAGTAATATGTTTTAGAAAAGCAACAAATATGAGCATTTTCCAAACTTCGCCGCTCAAAGCCTATATTTCTCAATTTACTCAACCTACTTTTCGGTCAGCGCCTACAATGACCTAAAATAAGTAATACATTTTTATCACTATTTCAACTTTACATAACTTATTCTTGTCGCTCTTTGGCACCTTTTCCTTTCAATGCACAACACAGACAGACAGACAGACAGACTAGTCGACTCTTTTTAAATATATACCATGGTACTCCTTTTCACCTAGCACCTAAATTACTCTCATCGGAATTTGAGTAATTCCCTATCATAAACTTGTTTATGTGCTGTGTATTTATACCGCGATTGGGGTTTGAAATGACTTCTTCTAGACCTGCCTTGAGGTAGGAAATCGGAGTCATAAAACGCTCTTCATTTTACTTTAAACGCTCTTCGTTGTACTTTAAACACTCTTCGTTATACTTTAAACAACCCCTCATAAATGTTCTACGTTACCACAATCCCTTCCCCTTACTTTGCCATTCCCCTCAGTCTTCTCACGATTCGCTCTTCAGTTCAAGGCCTTCGGTATCGTCTCCCCTCCTCCAATCGACCACTTTTGCCTTCCGTATGCAAAGCGCCTGTGGAAACCACGAGGGATTTTGTCTCACTGATATCGAATTTTCTTGCAAGAATTCTATATCGGCCACTCTCCACAGGAAACCTTGCGATCTTCTGGCTGAGGGTGTCCAATCGTCCAAAATACTGGAAACGTATTAGTCGATGGGTCTAATCATCCTATCTGTGCTACCACGTGAATCTGTAGGCCCTTTTACATGAGGTAACGCTTTATTGGATGGATGGGGATGCAGAATTCACTCTTACACCAATAATAGGTACGTCTCAGGAAGTTGGCAAAAAATTGCTGTTTTAATATCAATTGTCTAAAACAGGGAGTACAACGGACATCAACGGACGTCTCACAGCATATCTCTCAATGTTTTACATGAAAAAATACACTTTTATAGCAAAATCTCGTCCTCATTGACGACTACGTGGCAAACTAAGAAAACGTATCTGGTATTGTAGTTGGTCTAATGGGAACATCTAGGTATACTTTCTATAGGGGATAGCATTATGATTTGGTCTCTATGGTCAGGTGGACAACTATGCCCACCCCTAGTGCAAGTTATCTTCATTGTCATCAAATACATGTTTCATTGGCTCTCAAACTATTGGCTCTCAAAGTATAGGGCTCTTTGCTATCTATTGGTTGGCACGCTTGTACCCTTCTGGAATATTCCACTCGCTAGCAGCACACAAGCTGGTACCCCAGGTGCTTGTGGGTGAATTTGACCATGCCTCGCCACCCAATTAGCCCATCATCCATCATCACTCCTGCTGTCTGCCATTCGAATTGTCTTTGAACTCGGCCGTGCAATGTATCACTGCACCTGAGAATAGAAGGGAGTGTGAGCACGTTCTTATCTTCAGTCTCGATGTAGCTTGCCCAAAGTCTATTTCCATCTACCCCATGTGACAGGAGACTTTGTTTTAGCTCCTTCTTAGCATTTAATACTATTAAATGAATAAAACTTGGCACTCAGTGATTTTCCAATGCACATCAACAGGAGCTTGCCTCGCTTCTCACATTCATTGTATATTCTCGAATAGATAACCAGTTTCTTGTCTGCCTCCACCCTTGACACTGGGCCAGAAAAACCTTCTCGATTCTTCCTTCATCTTCACCTGCTTTTCTCTGCTGCGCCACACTTTCAGCCCTTTTGATACTGAGGTCCTAGCTTGCTAAAATGCGATGTGGACCATCCAGATTCTATACATATATATATATATATATATATATATATATATATATATATATATATATATATATTGGCGGCATTGCCTGCAGTCTATTCACTATGTATAGCCAGCCTTCATGGTTACTTATTCTACTTGCGTTGCTGCATCTGTATAGTTACAAAAGCAACCTATTTTCTTCTGTGTTCTATGCACATGCAATCTTCATTCCGCCCATGAAATGTTAGTTGAATCTTTATTTCCTCATCATATTCTAGAAGGTCTATTCACCTTCTCTCGTGGCATCTCTTCTTGGCGTGTCGTCTTTGCTTCATGTGATGCCACCAATCTCCTCTTTCATTCATCTTTACACTTCTTCAGGAACCTCCTTTAAGAGATTGTCATCTCTTTGCGGGTATATCATATAGGGCTTTCTCAATAGATACCTTGTTTCGAGGATACTTCGTGGATAGGTACCATTACTGGCGTTGTGCATGTCGCAATTTCTGGCTTCCAACATATAGGCAAAATAGGGGCGGATTTCTGGTAGAGGCATTTGGCTCCTCCTCTACAGCACTTTCATTTTAACTTGCTAGGCTCCCTACAAAGGCAGCAAGAAGCAGAAACACTAAAACATTGGCTGATTGGCTGTAGCACTAATTTAGGGCTGAGGAAAATGTGGTTGGGAACATTCATAAGGAGACTAGAGGATTTAAACAGTGAAGTCAAGTTGGCTAGGCTCTTGTATCGATACTCTACATCAATGACCATTGCTTTAGTGATTATTTTAATAGTGATACACACATATTTTGGGGAAATGTTTTCCTCGATTAGTCCACCATAATGAAGTAGGGAAGGCAGTAATTTGTCAGATATGTGGAAAATGTTACCTTGGGGGTAATAAAGGGAGGCCCTGATAGGTATATAGAATATGATACTATATTGTATTGTGTTGAATTCATTTTTGTAATGTTTGTTTTAGGATGTTGTGCCAGAAGAAATGTATTGCCATTTGTAATGAGCTAAGAGTTGTGAAGTATATCATTCAAAAATGTGTTACCATTTTTGATAAACTATAAACACACCAACAACAAAAGAAATAGGCCAAGGCTCTGCCATAGATATGCCACTTCAGCAGTGTATGGCCAGTTACTTCCATATTATGCCAACTATAGCTGCATGTCGAGTATTGTCATTATATGAATACTAGATCCTCTACATTTCCTGTTGC
The DNA here is from genome assembly GCF_040938575.1 of Ambystoma mexicanum. Classification (NCBI taxonomy): domain Eukaryota; kingdom Metazoa; phylum Chordata; class Amphibia; order Caudata; family Ambystomatidae; genus Ambystoma; species Ambystoma mexicanum. The sequence goes on from NC_090936.1 coordinate 672,831,123, forward strand.
TTCAATAATACAGTATCCAAAAATCCAATAGATGTAAGTCACTTTCAGTTGACAGGAGCATTAAGGCTTTAAAGTGCGCTCAATAAGCTCTGTTTGGGCGTATCTGCCATTGTTGATTGAAGAATCCATCCGACGGTAGCTGGAAACTATGGCATTCGCAGAATGGTACAATATATCTGCGCAGATAACAGAATAAAAATATATTTTAGTAGCCGTTCTTTATTCAAATTTACCCATTTACCCTATAATTCTGCACCGGATGAAACCTAATCATGAACACAAACCACACATAATGAGCACACACATGACAACATGGGGGAGTATTTGAGACCACGATGTGCATGAAAGTTTAGCGCTGTGAAGTAGGTACAGCTCCCAATGGGATGGAGAACCTGACGGATATTGGGAACCATAGACAGATGGCATTATAACGGAACTGGACATATTATTGATCGAAAAGCAAACCATGTTCCCTCAGAAAATGTTCAGCCCCCCGGCACTTCCACCCCATACCTACTTTATGGTGCACAATAATGCAACGTTGATAGCACACACGGATATTCCAAAGGACAAAGTGGTTTAGATATCACTAGCCTGCACAGAGGTTTTGGTTGCGGGTCGTCGATGAATAATCATCACAATATGCTCCAGCTAACAACCGATAACAATGTCAGTAAGCAATACCACCCTAAAAAATCAAACCTCTATTCACTATTTGAACTATACACAAATAACAATTATTACTAGACTTATAAACAAATCACGAATTACATACTTGTTTTTTTAAATATGGCACGGTATAAACATAACTCAACATAACAATGCATTGTGCCCATTATTTTTGTCAAATCGTACATTTGCATGTCGCTGAATTGTTAATTATGTATACAGCACAAATGCCAGGTAGGTTTCGATTTTGTGAAAGAATGCCAGTCAGTGTGACTTGATTCATTTCTTCCATTGCCACAAGCATCAGCCCATGACCTGACCTTAACTCCATGGAGACATGAGCCCAACTGACTCTCGTGGAATTCGAAATACGCCTGAAAAATAAACTAATTGTAAGCTGGCATCCACCAAAGGAGCACGATCATGAATACTGTTTTACCGATCACTAGTGCGGGTTATGACCCTCTATGCAATGCCATTACTGACGATGTGGCCTCTCAAAAGGCAAAAACATTCTTTCTGGAGTCTCAACGTTCTCGAACAGCAGACACCTTTGCTGATTTTTTTTTAATTTGGCACAATTAAACCTCGTTATACCCTGCAAGCTATCTCTTGGCTTCTTTCCCAAGAGGGTTGTATTCATTTTGTTGTGAGCGTAACAGGGGACAGCCTTCAATTGCACAACACCTTCTATAATTCATGCATGTCCATTCAGACTATCTATCGCACCTGAGGCAGCCCTGTCTACATTCATGCGAGAAAGGTGACATTTTGTGCCCATACCAAGTAATTTGCATTCATGCTCCGACTAGGCCTTGTGCCAATTGGCCGTGCGGGTGCATAGGGTAAGCAAGGATGAGCATCAATGTTTCTGAGTCGTTCCCTAACTTTCTAGTACGGCCATCAGAAGTGGGAAGAATTGTGCTCAACATTGCAGTAATGCGTGAAAGCGCACAATCGCGCTGATGAAGCAAAAAGCGGTTCTTTTTGGGAAGGCCATAGCAAGTCAGGAAGGGGCCTGAGGTGATGAAGAATTGGTTTCTACTAATCGAGTAGGATATGCCCTTGGTGGCATATCAGTTTTCAAAAGGTGAGAATAGCTGGGGAGCGCAGGCTAACCCAGCCAACATTGAATTCCTCTATGGGATATCCATGCGTCAAAGGTATCAGTTGTGCCGGTCCGAAATCGTCAAATGATGCACAGTCTTAATCCATGTAGCCAAACAGAGCCATGGGATAGATTTTATGCCTGCAAGGACATGCTTTTTACCCCTTTCAATTACCCTTTCATCACACTTATTGTCGACGAGACGCACCGTCACCTCATGTATATGCTAAGGGGAGGCTGTTAGGACATTTTTTTTATCTTCTTACTCAAGCTCTTTCCTCCTCCATCCACAACGCCCTCAGGGTCAGTCATTTCTCCAGACAATGAGTTGGTGGTTGATCTTTCTTCAGCTGGGGCCTTGCTCTGGAACAGCCTCCCTACCTCCATCATATCATTTCAGTAATGCCATGTATAGTAGACCCTATCGGTTGTACCATGACGCTCAGCAAGAATTCATATGGTGTAATGAACTGGACAATACATTTTCCTGATCTAGTGATGCTCGTATAATAGGCACGGTATAAACCTATAACTTTTAATCTGGATAACAATAATTTTAGGGGAGTTGGACCTTGGTGTGTAATATTCAATTAAAGTTGCTTTTTGGTTCACAGACTAGGGGAAGCAATTACTTCAACTTGGTTTTGGATAACACAATGTACACTCAAGGTAAGTAAAATCGATACTAGAAGCTACTGAAAGGCAGGTGTAACCTAAGACTCTTTTTGTGTCTGTCTAAAACAGATCATGCAAAGCAAAACCCAATGTTACTCTGTATGAATGACCCAAACTTATGTTGGCTAAACCTAAGACAGGCTTTATCTTAACAGGCTAACAGCATGTCAGGGGAAGCAAGTCCCAGTTATACAATTATTCTTACAGCAATAATAAACTCAGACCAACATTACTTTTGTGGAAGAGGCACAATCAATTCACAGGTGAGCAAAATAACCTTATATATACTTTCGAGAATAGCATAACATTTCAAAGGTAACTAAAATAAACTTGTATATACTTAGCAGAAAGGTGAGAGCATGATTTCCTGTGATGTGAGGAAAGTTTGAATCCTCTAGTGAAGTCTTGGTGGGCCTTTCACATCATTTGAATTGTTCAACAAATTACTCCCACCTGCCAATAATGGTAAGTTTGTCCGTGTAACTTAAATGTTATGTTTATTTAAAATGAGAAAGGGCATATTAACTATCACCAAAAGGGATCAAATGATACTTTCTACCCTTCGCGAACTGAAGTTCTGTCAAGGTTAGCCATAGAAAGTTAAAAGTGGTGCACCTAGGGCAACCTAGCAACAACAGGCACGTATTGCCAAAATGTTGTCAGAGAGGATACATTTGAAAATACAATATGGACACTAAGGGGAGTTATGTAGAGCAATGGAGAGTCCAGAAAATCACACCCATCAAAATACTTTGAGTGTGTAAAAAGGTGCCCACTCACCGAGGTGTAAGAAAAAATAGTACACCAGTAAAGCAAAACATTATGGAAGTTATGGGGTTGACACAGGTCTGGCGATTGATCATTACTATGAAAATCTTACCCACCATAGGCCATCAACGCCAGTGCCATGCACTGCATGTGTGGATGTGGTTTGGGTCTAGCAGAGGGTTTCACAGACGCCAAGCCTCAGTGTACCTTTGACTGAGGACAAATATCCATTTGCATATCAGTATTTCTGGCCTCCAAATGGGCAGTGCAGCACCGATGTGCTAGGGCAATTCTCCTGAAATATAGTACCAATAGCAACCACATACATGTGTCTTATCGAACGGGGATCAGTAATATAAATGATGGGAAGGTAAAAGATATACCTTAATGACTCATACACCCGAATACTTGTTAATACTGTTTATAGCATTGAAATTGCGAGTGTAATAGCATTCGGTTGTTTATGTACAATGTCCAAAAATTGATGAACATATCAAAAATGTTCACATATTGAAGACAGCTACAAATCATTTAAATCTGGAATTCAACCCTTCAATAAGTTCCGCTTTAGGTGGACAGGGCTTGTTTGCAATGTTTTGTGGCATTGTATGAGTCCTAGGAACAAAATCACAAATTAATCCCCGAGTATGCATGGCTAACACATTCAATGTCAAATCTTGCAAATTCGAATTCCATTTCCTGGTATATTGGCTTAGTCACCCATTGTTTGCCTCGTTTTGTAAAGGCCCTGGGGTAACAAAGCATCCCGAAGGTTCCTGCAGTTTTCGCTTGTTCCCTCCCAATGTTCTAGTAGATCACAAGTACAGCTAGTCTTGTTCTGGCCTCCATACCGTCTACGCCGAAATGCAATCTTTTAGGCTGTACTTTAGGCACATATTATGGAACACCTGCAAATCTCCGATATGACAGAATTCTGTGAGTCCCTCAGGTCTCTTGAAAGCGTTTCATCGTACATGATCTTCTCAAGTGCTTTGTGTGGAGGGGAAAATGGCACCAACAACTTCTTGAATTCTTGCTCCTTCGAAAAAAGGTCCATGTGCACATTCATGGGAATGTTGGTTTTCTGCCCATGAGTGTACATTGGAACAATGGTGCATCAATGAACACCATTTTTCTAGTAGACTTTTTACAGATACATCACAAGTTTTGGAGCTCCACCAAAGTTGGTTGCTAATAGACTGACACCAATTTAAACAAAAATTCCAAACCCTTGTTTTTACCAGCAGCTGTTGTTTTTTTACTGACTGATTTGGCAACGTGCCATAAATCAAATTGATGCCGAATGTGTGGAAACTGCTCTCGCATGGCCTTGGCTATTGAAACGTGCCTGTCAGTGGCTATCAGGTCTATTTGCATTCCCCTGGATTCAAGATGTTTGACTGATTTGATGAATCCATGTTTCTCCATGGCCACAGAAGATGTACATTCAGACACCTGCACGATCACCAAGCTCACATTTCTTTTACTTTCCATGTCTTGAAAGTGGCATGTGCAGTACTTTGTGGAAATACCGGGGCTGTCGCACTGTCTGTCGCCAGCTAGCCTGAAACGTTTGCCAGAGAATGTACTTTCCATTGACATTTGTTCGATTTTCCAGGCTTGACTAATAGCAGGGAATAAGAATTCCCTTTGAAATGTGTAGTACTGGGTTTTTGCAAGGAACTCAACTCTCACAAATTGACAGAAATTGGAAATCTTACTGAAAACCAAGCCGCTAAAAAGTAAAGCTGCTGAACATAGTAGATTTCCAGTAGGCACTTTGCCCAGCATCAGGTTGAGCAGACCATGAAAATGTATTATGGAGGTGTACACAGCTGCCATGTATTTTCAGGTTAGTGCCTTGTAATACATGAGACAAATTCACCAATGGCTTCCCGCATATGTTCCCCTCAATGTATGGACACATTGCAGCATCTGTACAATCTCTAACGGGCAGCTGTCGAATACAATGGCCTCATCACGAGTTTGGCAGTAACCCTTAAATGCATCGGTAGCGCTATTACTTCCGCATTTAAGGGTCTGCCAGATCATGGCTTTGGCAGATCTGAGCTGGGGGGAAATCCGCTGCAAATGTGCCTATTTTCGGCGCGATTAGCGTCGGCGGGAAAATCCGCCAGCGGTAATAGCGTGAATTTTCCCCATTGGGCCCAATGGGGGATGAGGAATTCCCAAATGGGCCCAAAGGGGAATGGGCAATAACTGTTCCACCAAACCCGTGATCCGGTGCTAATAGCGCTGGGGGGTTGGCAGTAGGGCTATTAGCGCCGGGGTTACCGCCCAACTCGTGATGAGGCCCAATGTATTTTTGCTCCTTTAATAGTCAATCGTCCGGCATGAATGTGTTTTGTGACTCGACTGGGGTGGACAAATCCCCATAACTAGGCAAACTGAAGTCGGTCAATTGCGTTGAAGCTTCAGTCTCTGTTAGTTCATGTTGTGATATCTGCACATGAATTGGAAAAACAGGTAACATTGAATGTTTCTTGGGTGGAACATTTTAGAGGGTGTAGATTGTGTCAAGATGTCTACCAGGAATTGCAATGCATCTTCCTTTTATTCAGTTTCATCTTGTCGAGGTTGTCACATGCAGTGGCGGCTGGTGAGTTTGAAAGCTGGTGGGGCGTAAATTTCCCCGGGCGAATATAGTAGCTCGCGTGGGGGTTCTCCCCCGCGAAATTTTTGGAAAAATGGCCTACAAATGTGCATAGATGCCATTCTGTAGTCTGTACTGTTCATCAGATTTTCCCCCACCTCATTGACCTCACAAACATGGGCTTCTTTTAAAAAAAATGTAAACAAGATCGCTGTGTGCCTTCTTTACTACAGATGAACACAAACAGAGTTGGAGTGTCCTGAGCACCAAACCCTACAAAAGACTCATGCTAGCTCACCTCGTTCTGAACTCCTTCGCAGGCTATGGGAAATCCAAATCCCGGAAGGTGCATTGTGGAGGTTGAAGTCCGATGTTTTTAGTTGCACAATTGCCCTGGACTGGTTGGATTTGTTCATGTAAGGTGTTGCTGATGGTCTGTAAAGAGAAAGCGAGAGACTGATCTGAGAAAGGGCAACATAGGCTCAGAGCAGTATTAAAATGGTTTTCACACATGAAGGAGAGAGAGTTAACTGCTTGTAACATTGAAGCTGCACCAGAATAATCATTAGTACAATGTGTAAAGAAAGTACCAGCAACTAACACCATGTGCCAGTCATCAGTTGTATAATTCTGCAATATATACATTTTTGTAATGTTTACATTCTGGGGCTTTAAAAGTACGCTTTGCACAGCTCACATTACAAAATTAATTTGCTGCAAAAATGTTCTGGATCGAATCTGTGTTGCTCCGTGTTGTCGTCTTGCTTCCAAAGCGAGCACGTTGCCGCTGAGCTATCCTCCCGAGAGGCGCCTTATAAACCATCAATATGATGAAAATAATGAATGCGCAACTGATTGGCTTTTGGTTGAAGGCCAGGACACAGAAATCATCTGTGAGTCTTTGTATGTAGCGCTTCGCGGTAGACCACTTACGCTTCTAAGCACTGCTTCAGAATTTTGACTGCTGAACAGATAGCATACTAAGCAGTGTTTGTCTTTAGGAAACTGCTTAAGGGATGTCAAGTTCGAGTTGTAAAATAGGCATTGCCACCTAATGATAGATAGAATGTTATGGAACCTAAGAGCATGTGTCCTGGGTCACACCACATGCTCCAGTTTGGTGGCTGGAATAGTGTATCAGGGCACCTACCACAGACGACTACCGCATCCCCTTTGCCTGTTATATCTTAAGGTACCTACGGCTCCTCCGCAGCATTGGGCATCTCCTGCAGGCTGCGCTGCCCTATACACCCACTGCCTGCGAGCCCCCGTGCCAACTCACTGTGCGCGGCCTTCCCGCGAAGACTTTGCCCTTCTTGAGTAAGACCTCCTTGGCGTGCAGGTGGTTGTTGGCGATCACCACGTAGAAGGAGTCCAGCATCTTCAGGGAGTACAGGTTGCCGTACTTCTTCTGCAAGTCGCAGAAGTTGACACAAGGGAGGGCCCCAAGTTGCCTACACGGCCCCTACAGTCAGCACTGAAAGACGTGTAGGCCCTGGCCTGAATGTCTTCCAGTGATGACTGTAGGGGCCGTGTAACCGTACTGTAACTTCCAAGATGTGAGTCAGACCCGTCCCACGCCACGGCGCTCGCCTGACAAGAAGCTCCAGCCTGACTAGGCCCAAAAATAGGAGGACAAAGGGGCACCGTGCCCAGAGCCAAGAGAACAAGGGGATACCGAGGGGCCCAAACCACACGCGGCCGCCCAAAACAGTGGTTAGGCGGTACTAACTTTACTTACCGCAGCAGGCAAGGCAGGGCCCAGGCTGTCTCTGGTCTGGTCGTCTCTTCCGTCTGTGCAGGGGTCGGGTCCAGTCCTTGCTCGTCTGGCAGAGAAAGAGAAAGGGAAGTGTGAAGGTGGCGCAGGCGCACGTACACACCCTGCACCACCTGCATAGATACAGTAATGTCATTGGCTGTTTGCCAGCCAATGCAAGGTTTGTCATTGGCTGGAAAACAGCCAGTGACATTACTGTAGCTGGGTGAGGAATGTTCACTGCGCTGTTTGCGCACATTTTATGCTGGCGGGGCCACCCCTCAAGCGCCCCGCCAGCCTACAAATGAAAGGGCCTTACGTAGAGTGCGTGGAGCTACGAGCTCCACGCACTCTACTATTGTAAAAATGAGTGTAAAACTGAATCTTAAAGAAAGGCATGCTATGTAAGTAGCAATAACCCCAGTCTTAAATTGCATAAGCCCTTCATTTTTGTAGCATTGCATCCAATATTTTCCCTACTGAAAATTGCCCATTGAAAACAGCAATTGCCCGTGTAGTTCAGTCATCGCCCCCTAGAAGACTCTCTTGTTTGCCTGTGTATGTTAGTATAGCTCAATTAGAAAAAAGACTCATTTGTCTGTGTAAATCCTTGGTATTTTTGTAAATCAATCAATTAATTCCCCCATTGAATTTCACGAGATCGGGATTGGTGGAATTCGAAACCAGAAATCTTGTTCCAAGTGTTTTTGTTAATTGTTATAATTATAAAGTGCTGCCCAAAAGAGTTGATCCCATGGCGAACTGAGAAATGAATTAATTAGTCCTTGTGTTTAAATTCTGCCCTGATAAATGAAATTCCATTTGCCACTGTAATTCCTCTTTGCTCTGCCATCCTAATCCTAAAACCGATTTTCCTTTTGCGAGCTCTTCATTTGCACAGAGCCTACCTGTTATTTACTTGTCATTGTAACTAAAAACCGGTTTTACTATTGTGAGTTCCCCATTGCTCAGAGCTCGCCTGTCATTCGCAGCCTCAGTAAAAACGAATTCCATTTGCATTTTTCTTTTCCATTTCCCACGTGTTGAATTTCCTAAAAAACTATTTTCCTACTATATTTCTATTTTCCCTAGGGTGTGCTGGCTGGTATTCTCCAAAGTCCTGCTTGTCTCCTGCATGTAAGCAGTGCAAATCCCTTTCTGTTCTGTCCGATGCCGGGTGCTAAATTATTGAAAACCCATTTTTTCCATTGTGCTCCAAAATTAATGTTCCCCTTCTTTGCTGGCTCCCCACCTGGTGTCTGTGGGTACCACCACAAAACCGATTTGTTCCCAGTATTCCTACTCCCTGCCACTACCATCCATTCAAAGGAATCAAGTCCAATTAATGTTTGAGGGTTGAGTGTAGCAGGGGGAGTGCATAACCTTGGAGCTATCACTTGAGTTTAATTTTTTTGCCCTGTTTTGTCATTAAAAAGGAAGTAGTACCACAGTATATCTTAACCTGGTTGCATTCTAGATGGTGGCTGTTGTAATTGGTTGATTTTCCTTTGACATTAAATACTAAATTAATAAATATCTTATTGATACACACAGGCCTGGTTCCTAGTCCATTGTGACATGGGGTGTTTGTGGAGGTTGGGTGCGAGACGGGTTGGAGGCCTACTAAAAAATAATCTGTTGTATACTAAAAAATAAAAAGTGTTTTATTGTACGCTACATTCATTGTAGGGGAAGGAGTTCCTTGGGTTGCGTGTGCTGTGTAATAAACCGTGCCAAGATGCATGGGAATTTTTTTAAAGATCGATTAAAAATACATGCCCAAATGATCGGGACAATAAAATGTTTGAGCTCACTTCGCCTTTAATGATAACGATTTGTTATTGTTATAACGCTTTCACCAAAGCACTGTACATAGCTCATATTTACATACAATTATCATCCCAACTGAAGTTGGTACTCATTTATCAACCTTGGAAGAATGAAAGGTTGAGTTGGCCTTGCCAGGATTTGAACCTGCAACCTTCAGATCACACACATATCACAGCAGCGAGCGCTGAACCCACTGAGCTATCTTACCGCTTTGCTATTAAAAATTCAATTCCAACATAAGAAAGTATGTCAAAGCTGTCTGCACAATGTAGGCCTACAACGTAATAACACTTATCATGTTTGCTATAGCCTTGATGATGCACAGTAATAAAATACCATGCCACAGTAAGACATACTAGACTGGCAACACCAAATTGCCAATCTAACCACGTAAGAGAATTTATCATGCTTACTTTATCATAGTGGCCCAGAAAAATATACAATTCCACAATAAGGACTAGCTGCACCCAAATGCCAGTCTAGCCAGGTTTTTTACTTATCATGATTGCTTTATGAAAGATGCCCAGTACAAAATGTCAAGCCAAAGTAAGAAATGGCTAATCTAGCTGCAGCAAAATGCTAATCTAGACAAGTAGTAACACGTATGATGCTTACTTCATTATATATGTCCAGAAAATGATGCTTACTTTATTATAGATGCCATGTAAAAATGTCATGCCACAGTAAGAAATGACTATGCTGGCTGAACCCAAATGCCAGTCTAGACAGGTAATAAAACTTATCCTGCTTACTTTATCTTAGATGCCCTGTAAAAATGGTATACCTCATTAAGAAAGGACTAGGCTAGCTGTACCAAAATGTGAGTCTAGAGACTAATGCAAATTAACAAGGGGGTCCTGGGAGTCTCTCTGCCAGACATTAGTCCTGGTTACGAGAGACTTACCCAGAGTCTTTAGCTCACTATCTCTCACAGAGAAGAAATATCCCAAACATATCAGTCTTTGTCCTGCACTGGGGCAGTCCAGCACCGAAATGCTAGGCAATTCTCCTCTGAACAAGAGTACCAACAGTAACCCCAGACACGTGTTTCGGTCTGGTTGGACCTCATCAGTAGGGTGGATCTGTGCCTCTCTAAGAATAGTGAGCAAGGGGTCCACGTCTGGATTCCCCTAGTAATTTAGGGTGAGACCCAAAGTTACTTAAATATGCAAATTAACAAGGGGGTCCTGGGATTCTCTCTGCCAGACATTAGTCCTGGTTACGAGAGACTTACCCAGAGTCTTTAGCTCACTATCTTTCACAGAGAAGAAACATCCCAAACATATCAGTCTTTGTCCTGCCCTGAGGCAGTCCAGCACCGAAATGCTAGGCAATTCTCCTCTGAACAAGAGTACCAACAGAAACCCCAGACACGTGTTTCGGTCTGGTTGGACCTCATCAGTAGGGACTCTGGGTAAGGCTCTTGTAACCAGGATTCATGTCTGGCAGAGAGTCTCCCAGGACCCCCCTTGTTATTTGCATATTTCTAGAGACTAATAACACATATCATGCCTGCTTTTTCATGGATGCCCATTATGTAATAGCACGCCCCTCATCCTCTGTCCCTCCAACCCTCCTCCTCCAACCCCAAGTTCATCCCATTGGCCCAGTCTTATTTCCACGTCCCTCTTCCTTGTCTCAGTACTTTTGTATGAGGCACGGTGCTTCACTGGGACGAGGAAGAGTAGGGCTAGGAGTAATGAAGATTACAGGTCAGAAATCTAGGTATTGAACACAAGCACACCATTCACATGCTCATTTATACCGCACGCATCGATCATTCACTCACACTCCCATACATCCTGGACTCACACACATTACATAATATACATACACACATACACCCTTTCATGCACACACGCACACATTTTTTAAAAACAAATTTTCTTACCTTTTCCAATCCATTGTTGCTGCTCCGAGGAACTCCTCTGCAGGCAAGCCTATCTCCCATGCTCCACGCACGTAAGGAACGTACCGTGGGGGAGATTGTTCTTTTTTTAGTCAGTTCAACTTCAAAAAGAAATGAAAACCATAAGGGAAATAATTTCTTTTCGAAGTGAGACTGACTTGAAAAACAAGCTCTCTTTACTTTCGGTTTCTCTCTACCTCCGTACACTCCAAGGGTCGCAGAGGCAGAACCAGGGGTTGCACAGGAGTTGCAAGGGGTTATAATTGCGACCCCTGGTGACCCCGCCCCCCCTCCAATTGACGTCCCCGGCTCTTTCTTTTATGTTTTTGTTCAAGATTTGATTTAAATTTACAGCAACAAAGCGTGATAAAATGTCTCCAATCAAAAACACACAGTAAAACACCCGTAAGACCAAACAACTTTGGACTTTGAGGTCCTTTTGCAGCCATTGAAAATAAGTTATCTTTGTAGTGACTATGTTAACTTGATACAAGGCTTTTATTGGCCTACACCTACTCTGAACAAGCCTGTCACTTTTTTAATAAATGCACACGGATTGTAAAATATATGTGTACTTGAACCATGCTGGACTGTCCACCTTTACTTATATGCGGCCGCACACCGTCCCCTACTTCTGTTTGTGCCCTCCGATTTGCCACTCCTTCCTTAACATTGCTTTCTGGAGATGCCGCTTACCCTGCACGGTGTGGTCACTGGCTGGAATAAGTTGAGGGTCTGGCCGCGCCGTGCACACACACACACACAAACACACACACGCGATCTATCATCGTCCCCCGGGCGCTCTCCTGGCAGGCGATCCATCCCGCACACCTGAGTGGCCGGCGCGCGCCCCCTGACAGCGCCACGCGCCCTGGCTGGGAGAGAGTCTGTGATGTAAACAGCTGGCGGAGCACGTGAGCGGCGGCCACGCCCCCTCCGCCGCTCGCTGCTGTCAGTGAAGCCGGGCTCTGCAAGGCATCGCTCGCGAGCAGAGCGCGCTGCTCCCCGCCCACCGAGACCCGGCAGCCTTGCCCAGGTGGCAACTCCACAAAGTCCCCCCGAAGTGCGTGAAACTCGCGCAGGGGCCCACGCAGAGCCACCCCCGGGGACCGCTCGACCCCCCCTTTCCCCGCAGCCCATGTCCCGCACGGCCAGCGAGAATGCGGAGTACACGCTGCGGAGCCTGAGCAACCTGATGGGCGAGAAGAAGTGGCGGCGGCGGCAGCCGGAGGGGGAGTCGGACTCCGGGGCTGGGGAGCGCAGCCTGATTGCCGCGGCCGAGTCGTGCTCCAGCCTGGGCAGCGTGGGCTCGGCGGCGGCGGCGGGGGGACCCTCGGCCGCGGAGCTGGAGCGCGCAGCCCGCCGCCAGTTCCAGCGCGACGAGACGCCCTCCTTCGTGTACGTGCTGTCCGCCTTCTCGGCGCTGGGCGGCTTCCTCTTCGGCTATGACACGGGGGTGGTATCGGGGGCCATGCTGCTGTTGCGCCGGGAGCTGGGGCTGTCGGCGCTCTGGCAGGAGCTGCTCGTGTCTGGCACGGTGGGCGCGGCCGCCCTGTCTGCTCTGGCCGGAGGGGCACTCAACGGAGCCCTGGGCCGCCGACCCTGCATACTGCTGGCCAGCTCTCTCTTTACCGCCGGAGCTGTGCTTCTCGGCGCTGCCGGAAACAAGGAGACCCTGCTGGGGGGCCGCATCGTGGTCGGGCTCGGCATTGGTGAGTGCTCGCGCTGCGCTTCTTCCGTGTTGTGATGTTGATGTTGTGGCTATAGCGCCTCCACCACCTCATCCTGTAGCGCCACTCGCGATACTGTGCGACGCAGCACCTTCCACTATAGACACTGCCGCTGTAGAGCCTCTCACCAGAGCCATTGTACTATACTGCCACTAACTACAGGAACTCTCTCTGTAGCGCCTAGTTATAGCTCCTCTTGCGCTTACCTTCCTCTGCTCGCAGTGGCAAGTCTTCTTAAATATTGCTATAACCCCTCTCTCTTACAATAGCGTTTTAGTACGCGGCGTGCCCACTCCTATCACGACTCTTTTTCTGTACATTTTCTTTTGTTCACATCCAAGCACATCTCCCCCCTGGGCAGCATCTCCAGCGTAAAACCCGCCCGTACTATAGCATAGCTGTCCCGAGCTCCTCCACCAGCAACCGGCCCCTTTATTATGTAGCCCCTCCGCACTCTTGCATTGAGGCTGGTGGCGTTCAGTGTAGTTGGTGTCATCGTTAAGCGCTGTCGTGCGAGGCGCTCGGCGTGTGCACCTCTCTGGCCCCACTATCCCTGTACGTCTGCCCCCCGTGCCATGCTGTCAAGCTGCTCTCCCCGGAATGATGTGTTTGGGCGATTTTTGGTTTCTGCCAGAGATCCGCTTCCTGAATATCGAGGCGCAAAGTTCACTGTGGATGTTTTATTGAATTCTGCTCTGTGGTTATTATTGCACCCTGTGCGCAAAATCTCTCACGTGACCACCCAACTGTTTACAGGCATCCAGTGTGACTTTACACTCAACTTTGCGCCCTGTGGTTTTGTATCTCTCATTGTGTCATGGGAGAAGTCTTTATGTTGGTGCAGCCTGTTGATTGTCTTTCAATGTCATCTGTGGCTTCTCATTGCATATAACCCTCGCCACCCTCCTTTGTGTGTAGTCCTCCTAGGGCCAGATTCAATGTTACAAGCAGTTCCCTCTCTCCTTCATGTCTTAAACCACACACATATGACTGCTGTTAGAATGATCTGTCTCCACCTACCCATCCAATCACTCCCCTGACATGCAAGTACTAACCCCCCATCATGATTTCAAATGCCTAAACCTCTGTGCATAAGAATGCAGGTGCTAGCGATGAAAAGTTTTGCATTGCCAGCTCATGCCCTACCCTGTCTACGCCTCCGCCAGGTCAACATAGTCAGGGGGGGGGGTATCCTTTCGGTATCTGCATTTATGCCCCGTGCCGACAGGTGCTCTGCCCCATTTACCCTGCTGCTCCTCGCTCTACTCCCCTACTCCCGTTTGGTATGCGGCTCCTACTCTCTCTTCGCCTCTCCACTCACTCTGTGTCTGGTTGCTCTGCTCGTGGGTGGGGTTTGTGGCCCATCGAATCCTCTACTTGCTCAGTCAGCGACTCTCCCTTCCCTAAACTCTTGCTGTCGCCGTCTGTACTTCCTGCAATCGCTTGGTTTAGTCGTTCTCTCTCGCTCTGGGATGTCTGTGGGTCTTTTTTTTCACCCTTTCTTCCCCCCGGCTCATTGCTCACTCAGCCCATGGGGTTAGGGGTGCAACTATACCCAATGTTATGGGTGGTGGGCGGCTAATGCGTCAAATGGTAGGGGAGGTGCTACCTTCTGAGACTTTGTGTTTAGGCGGGGCACATTTATCTGTATGGTGCCCCATTCCCTTTGTCTCAAAAGTACGTTTATGGGAACTAGTACAGAATTTGCAACCAGTGGTGCAATTTAATTGGTCCAATGAGGTTGCCAAAAACATGGTTGTTCAATACAAAATGCACGATTTGAAGGCACCTGTCACCGTAGTAATGCTTTGGTTGGATTTTTCAATTGGTATTCATGGTGCATATCCAGTTGCGTTGTACCACAATCCCTTGTAAGACTGTGGCACTACAGTTGCAGTGCCTTTGAGGAGCCAGTGGGCGGTCGAAATGCAGGTCCCAGGAAACTGACAAAATACTGTGGGCCCTGAATTTATACCACAGCATTGTGTCACCTCACATAGCTTCTTCCCTCACAGCACATCTCCACACACTGCTCCGACAGCATAACGCGGGTTACGCAGTGGAACGTAAAACACCCAAAGACAAATGTTTACTCTACATTTCCCTGAATACTATACTGACCCACCACAGATACATCAGTGATATTCTCCACACTCCATAAACACGACTCTGTCAGGCACCACAAACGGCCACACAATTTACTTTGGCGACCTGGCATGCACACTAACCACTGCTCTAGACAAGTGACACAATATCGAAAACGTACACAACTACAGACAGCCTTACCTTTTCAGATCTGTTCACACCAACAGTGCAACAAGTTATTCTTGCCAAGCTGCTGTTTGTTCCCTACTCCCATCCTTTACATATCCCGAAGTTCTTTGAAATCGAGAAAAAGGAGTTGTGCTATGCAAGACTTGGTAACATAGTATAACCGGGCACAGCCAAGAGCTTCACTCTGTCTTATTGCTATACCCTCTGGTGCAGTCACTACCTGGTTAGACTATACGTACCTGTCAAATTAAGTGATGTGAGACCAGAGGGAGGTCACTACAACAAGAATGCAATTCTAGGTGGCAGCTTCTATGGACCAGTAATAGGGGAGCACAAAGACACCATTTTGTCGTTTATATCCAGTGGTCGAAGAGTATGAAAAGAAGTAGCGGACCTATGTTCCCTGCTGGCCTGCCCCTGCTCCCCATACACCCCATTGCCACAACCCCTCCCACACACAATACACCCCCCAAACACTTGCACCTGCTGTTTAAGGGAACGTTCTGTGCAGTGCACTGAAAGTGAAGGTTTCAACTTCTTGTTCCTACACTTTTATTTTTAAAAAAAAACATTCCGGAAGGGTTTATTTTTAAAGTAAAAGTATAGGAGCTGTACAAGGTAATTTAAAAAAGTATAGGAGCACCGCTCCCGCTTACTTCGACCACTGCTTATATCAGAAATCTACACTGTTGTAAAGCTGTCTTTTTTTAATAGTGTGAACTTAACAGCAAAAAAGTGGAGTCCTTAAAGGTGATGAAGTCATTGCAAGATAAAATCATTGGTCTATCATCACGTGCCTTGGTTAATCAATGAACCTGGGATGTTAACTTACTCTGCAATTTAGGCACTTAAATAATAATCTTATGAGCACTTCTTGATGAAAATATTTAAGTTTTTCCTTTCAAGGACTACAATGATACTATCTTATGGTGTTTATTCGAAAAATACACAAATCTGATAGTAAAGCAGTCTGATACCATGTAAATACTGTTCGAAGCACGATTGTATCTTTATTTTCCACATCATGAATGGAAAACTACAAGTAGAATGCACAATAGTGATAACCTGAAGCATCTCCAATTATACAGAACTGTGGTGCAAGCACTTTCAGAAATACAGCAGGTCCTTTTTATTTAAATGCATACATTGGGTGGAGGGGGCCTGTTACGTTTGCACTTAAATGTTAACCGCTCTCCTGCATGCAATTAGTCATTTTCACTACGAAGTGCAAAACGAAGCTGAACGGCCTAGTTGCCTGTACGACTTAGGTTGTTCCCTTTTAGTGCAAGCTGATTAAATGCCATCTGCTATGTATGCATGTATGGCAGTGCTTGCAATGGATTCCTTTGTGATCCACCTGTCTATAGCTGCTGTAAAAAAACAGTTGGATTCCATAAGAGTCCAAAGAATTTGCGCTGGCATGAAAATGTCAGGCTGCTATATATGCTTGTACCTGTGTATGACAGAGAGGCGCACATGGCAGTCCTGTTCCACACCCTCTGTTCCTCATACAAGTGCATGAACACATGATGCAGCGTAAAGAGCATGCATACGAGTTTTATGCATACATTGTACACATGGTTTTTATGCTGCGGCATAAAAAATATCCCCACTCGAAAAGAACATTTGTAAAAAGTTGACATGGTACAGCGATTTTCTTACAAACTTCCAGTCTGTTATGCGTGATGTAAAGCACATTTGCTAGCCACATAAACACAATCCCTTTTTTTTTTGCACGTCAAGGTAGTAGACATCATGGATACAAAGTAATCTTTGAAAGGGTGCTTTATTGTGTTACTCACTGTAATTGTCTTGGAAGCAGAAACAGATCTGTTAGTTAGTGGGAGCGCTATACGCGCCTTTCACTTGGAAATTCCCTATTTCAGCGCCAATTACCTAACGCTTCACACCTAAAAGGCACCTGTGATAAGAAAAGGAAAGTGTGCAGATCTAACTCCGTCCATCATCTGCATTTTGTCCTGCCCATGACTGCTCTGAAGGTCAGCAGGTCCCTTCTGAAATGACACAACATGTTGAGGGGAGACGAGACTGGAGCCCACTAAGCCCAATTGTGTTGCACCCCTGGCTTTTTTTTTTTTATTTCAGTGGTTAATTTATTACAAACGTTTCACTATCCTCCTACGTTCATCTAGTTCCATTTAAAAACTTGACACATTAAATTTAAATGTTCCTTGAGTCCACATTTTCCCCACAGACGAGTGAAGTTGATTACGTTCCACACTCCTTCAGTTTTGCGAAAGTGGCTTCGAGGAATTCTACGAGGGCGAATGTAGTTCTTGGATTTTGCTCCTCTGGCTTTTCACTAAGCGTCAGTGTCTAGTGTCTGTAGCTCCTTGCATCTGTGACTCGCCCTCCACTCTACTCACACAGCCTCAGCCGGACTCCAGAGGACATATGTCTGTGCAGTCTGTTTGTGTTTTGCCTCATCCACTGTGCCCTCCTGTTGTTTTTCTGTCGCTTCACAATATCTTCCTGTGCAGCCCCTGCCTCTACGTGTCTGCTTCCCCCTTTCTGTGCACTGGGAAGGGCAACGTCTGAAACCGAGGTTCAGGTTCACAAAGTCTCCGAGTTGGTGTCCTTTGGTTAATTGTCATAGCTGTGCTGGGGCAAAGCGAATACCACAAGCGATGGGAAAATCTTAAATTAACTTTAATTGTTCTCAGCAGTGAAGAAGGCAAAGCATTCGATTAGATTCAGCTCCGTATTTAGATGGATACTGGTGTCAATCAGCGACTTTGTGATGCAGAAAGAATGCATCATGTTGAAAGCTCTGTTACATTTTAATTTTGGAGTCGCCAGAGCAGCTGTGTAAGTTGGAGAGAGAGAGAGGGCAAATGTTGCTTTTCGAAACTTCTTTTGATTCCATGCTGTTGATTTTTCCACTCTTGTGCTGCGCTGTGTTATGCTATTGGATGCCTACACTGTGCACATCACCACCGTAGTGGTCTTGGTGCACAGAGTGCTTGGTCCATGGTCAGACTCGACTGCCATCCGTGAGGCGAGATTGAAGAAGGTAAAAGCAAGAGAAGGGTGGGGTACAGTGCCAGGAAACATACGAGAGAAACAGGATACAATAAGTTAAGAACAAGGGGGGGCGGGTACGAAAACACAGGGAAAATAGTGATAGTGCAAGAAGGGCTGAATGAAAGAGAATTGCCAGAGTTTAGTCAGAATGAAAGGGTATATTGGGAGACATGTTTAAGGTCAGCATCTCTTTCTTTGGGTATTGGAAAGGGTTCAATGGTAAATGATGAATGCGTGATAGTCTTGAGATGTGCTCAAGAGTTCCAAAAAATAGTGGAGGCTTTTCAACCGGCTAGAAGCGTAGAAGCTTTCTCCTGATAAAGGTTTGGAAGCATAGGCTGAAGCGAGCCATTGACTGAGGACTCCATGCCAAGGGATGGGTATGTGGCTGGGGGTCATTGGAGTGGGGGATTTAATAAGGTTCCTAAACCATAAGCCAGCTGCTCTGTGTTGCAAAGAGTCTGCTTCATTGGGTCGATGCATCTAAACTGCAGCATTATTTTCATGGGCCCCATCTTCTAATGGCATGTTACGCCTTGTGTCATTGTTTACTTTTGTGTGCAGCTTTGTGATAATGGTTTTATTCAAGGAATGATTTTCTTGTGTAACAGCTTTTCAGTTGTAGCCTGTAATAATGTAACAATACATTTTAGCATATCAAATTCTGCATTGCCTATCGCAGTGATCCAAACGTGTAGCTCGGGAGCAACATGTTGCTCGCGGCACACTAAATTGTTGCTCGCCAGTTGCTCTGGGCCATGATGTGGAGGCCTAGAAGGAATCCTGGACTGTGCGAGAATGTTGGCCAATGAGCGAGCTCTGGTTCCAGTCGGCTTATTTTTGTACATGCAAGATTTGAGTTTGTTGCCACCGTGCAAATTAATTTTCAATTAATGTTCTTTCTTATTATAGCAGTGGCATTCTTCAAATCTTTGCCTAGCTGACAAATGTATTAATGTGCAAAATAATTGAACCATGTTTGTGTCCTGGAGAAAATTTGTCATATTCTGTTCCTTTGCGCAGCTAGTAGGAGGATAATGGACAAATAAGTGGCATGACTACCCAACTTTGCTTTATTAAATAATTTGCATGCCCTTGTTTTTGTACAAGTAAGGTTTGTGTTTGATGCCACCATGCATTGCATTTATCGGAAATATTACTTTTAGTCTCATCTATATTTATTATTACAGTGTCCCAGTGGAAAAATTATTGTCATAATTTGATACTGTGCCCCCCTGGCACTTGGGTAACGGGCAGATAAGGCAAATGCATACAAAATTTTCATAACTAATTTGCGGTATGTTCAAATCCAATTAAGTTACTGTTAATGCTTTTAAATTAAGAAGCCTATTAAATAATCCAAATACTTAATTAACACCACCAATCCCCTCTATGAAGTGGTCATCAAATGCTCAAAGTAGTGACCAATGTTTGCCACCATGTTTTGTGCAAAAACCAATTTGAGCAGAGAAAAGAGGCTGAAAATCCTTCAGAAAAATATAGTTTGTATTCCTAACCACTTTTCACGAATGTAACAGGCCCCAGATGCTTTGAAATGCACTATTTGCCATTACATGCCAAAATAACTCCTAGGAGATCACCTCCAAACTGAACACCACCAATACAGCTCATACAGTGCTACCAGGTTTACCTGGAGGGAGACCTGCTATTTGGCACAGGCATTTATTTTAAAACCCCTCCAGGATATGACAGTTCAAACCACCCCAGATTTCGCCGCCATAAAAATCATGGAGCGGACCTTTGCCTTGTATACCTCCAGGCAGTTGTCTAACCCGAATGCCTCAATCCTGAAATAAAACTGTAAGAAGCTCTTTAATCCTAAATTACAGCCTTTCAGCTGTCTTCTTAAAATGATTGACCCAAGCACTATTGTTTGAGAAGAGTAGGCTCAAATAAAATTTGAGACTACCTCCTCATATCTACATACATTTAAAAACTAGCTACAAGGTTTCACACTTTTCACAAACGCCATCAATTTTGTTTTGATCATATTTAATTTTGAGCTAGTCATTTGTGCATAGCAGGCCCTGTTGGCGACCTGCCGGGGTTAAGTGTAAAATAGCTGACATCGGCATAAAGAAGGATTCTATAAAATATACCCTTCAGAGAGGGTAGATTAAGTTTCCAAAGAGAAGTGCTAGAGCCAAAGTCTGAAAGGAATACATTGGGATCAACGGACATACCTGCTTTTCACCTTTAAGTACTGCAAATTAAAATGCTCTAGTAGCAGTCTTAATTTTATTACATTTCTAATTTGTGTTGCAATCATTTTTCCCCCAACTGAGCGCTGATATGTTTCGTCAAAAAATGGATGTTTCTCGCCATTTCATTTGATATGCAAGTTTTACTCACTGCACGGAAAAGATTGAATACACCTGGCCTATCGGATAGCATTTTCACATACAAATTGATGTTTCCGCAAGCTAGTGTAAATGTACAAAGCTGCAGGGGGTGCTTGTACAGGTGGGTGGACAGGGTCTGTGATATGTATCATCTTTGTCAAAGCAGCTTGTGACATCTCAGGATGGTGTATTGTTTTGGGAAATATGGCCAAGGTAGAATTATTTTATGTACGTAAGCCTCTATTTCTGAAACTTTTCAAAGTTTCAGTGTTCTTTTGTGCGCAAACACGTTGACCTATCCTTGCAATCCTGTGCAATCAATCTTGTGTGCGAGTACAGCTTGAGTTTATGGGAAGAAATTGGCAGTACTAATCCAAAAAGGGCTTCCTCCTGGCACTGCAGTCTGAAGAGGAGACCTGGAAAAAGTCTGCGATGTGTTGGTCACAGAAAGGAAAATGCCAACAAGTGTGCAAACAGGGAGTAAGTGATCTGGCAGACACCAGGAAGTGGCCACATTGGGAAGTGTCTTCCGCATCAGTGGCACGGCTACAGTACAAAGCACAGGCAAATCGAACAAAAAGTCTGACTTTTATGTCTTGCACCATCTACACTTGCAATGCCTGACCTATTGGCTTTGGCAATTCCTGTTTTGTAGTTGAGTTGATGCTGTTGAGCTTGCTCCTAGCATTAGAGTGATCTTCTAAGCATGTGTGCAGCAGCCTCCGGTCTGTCTGGCATCCACACACTGGAGGCTCTTTTCAGTGACCAGAGGAGAAAGCCTCAGTTAAACATTACCTTGGCCTTACCATACCCGGCCAGCACAGGCCCTTGCTCTGTTTATAATAGTGTAAAGGAGCCACAGATGCCGGGCACCTCGAGTGCAGGCCGTGCTAGCTACACACACACCGTAGCAGCATCCGGCACTGGCGAGATCTTGTTAAGTCAGTTGTGGCCAGACCGGATTGTTCACGCCCGAGTGCCACCAAGTCTTCATGGCAGCTGTGAAGCCTGTAGGGGAACTGGCCGAAAGCCCATTTCTGTCCCATTGAAAGTTTTGTCGCAGTAGATTTAGGGACCAGTTATGCACTTGAGAACTTGACGCCATTATCCTCTTCCTGCAACCTGTGCATATGTGAACAATTTTTAATACTTTGTTTTACATTTACTGTCCTACTTAATACCAGTGACGAGGCCCTAAAAAACGGTTTCTTCCATTGCAAGGCGGAACTAAACGTCACAGTGGCACACTCGTTGCTAGGTGGGGGCTGAGGGGGCTATAGCCCCAGGTCTTTTGGTTGTTTGGTTGTAGCCCTGGATAGAAGCTCAGGGGCTACAACCAAAAGGCTAGCTAGCCCTGAGTCCTGACAGTCCCAACATTAGCCTAGCCCCAGATCGTTTCCAGACCTAGCAACGCTCCTGAGCGCAGCACATTGTTATAATTGCCATTAAAACAGATACCATGCCATGTGTGGCAGACTACACTATCACTGATGATGCCATTGTTAAACCAGGTGTTTGCAACCTTTCTGTGTCAAGAAGTGTTGGGCTGCTGCTCCCATCATCAGCCCTGGCCAGCATAGAGAATGGTGAGGGAGCAGGGGAGTCGTAGTCCAAAATATCTGGAGAGCTGTGGACTGGATATGCCCCTCTTCCCTAGCCCGCAGCGCCCCCATGATGAAGGTGCAGAGAAGTCATAGTCAAAAATATTTTGAGAGCTGCAGGTTGCAGACCATGTGTTCAACTTATTGCTAAAAGAGATGTACACTGTAACGGTCATTTCATACAAGCTTGAACATACGGCCCTGAAGCCAAAGTTGGCATAATCGATGCACAGGTTTGTAGTTTGACGCTATTCTGGTGTACGTCACGGGTGCATAATGATAGGTTACGTCTGATAGTCTCTGCGAGTATGTACTATTTGTACATATGTGATGATCCTCGTCCTTTTGTATACGTTGATGTATTACTTTCAACCAAAACTGTTCTACTCGAGGAACATTTTATAACGGATGTTAAATGCTCACGTTAAGTGTCCTAAAGATGAAGAAACTGGTGTCTATAGTTCTACCAAAAGCCTAGCGTGTGTTAGGAAACCCTGGCATAGTACTAGTGTCAATAGTGTTGTTTTATGGTACAGGTGCAGACTGTGCCTTTTTAATAACTATATTTCTTGGATTGATAGGTTGCTTAGTCAAAAACAAACATTTCATATTTTGTGTTTAAAGCCAGGAGAAACAGGTAGTTTGTCATGGGAACTTGGCGGAAGAACTAAAGTTGTAATGTGCTTGCGATAGAAGGTGGGCCCTGCTCAGCAGTGTTAATCTGCAGGCCTGGCGCCCTCGTCTCACCGGGAAGGCTGATGCCTGCCTACACACGGAGAGTGTATGAGAGGAGATGCAAAGGTTTACATCATCTTCAGTGTTGGAAAGAAGATCAACTTCATCGATTTTACCCTGGTCTTTGTTTTGTGTATCCGTTAAAAAAAACCCCAAAAACACGCTTTTTGTGTGTAGTTAGAAACCATGTGAATGTGAGTGTGTTTTTTTTTTTTATATTTGGTGTCTTTCCACAGTAGTGCGTCTTCGTGCTGCCGCTGCTTCGAATGAGACCCAATGTGTGTTTTAAAAAAAATGTTGTTTATCTTGGAACATGCGACAGAAGCATAGGGCCAGTACTTCTGTTGCTGTGGCGTACATACTCTATGCTCTCGTGAGTGTTCACATTGTAGCACGGCGGTTGGCTTACTGGACTATTTGCCCTCTGAGGAGGTGCACATTGCTGTTTTCTATGAATTAAACAACATCCTAAAATGAGCTCAGTAGGGTGACCCCAAGGACACGTGCCAAGTGATCGAGTGGGAACAGCTGTCTAATCTTTCCTCGCTGTGTTCAGAAACCGTTAATTGGCCTGTCTGTAAGGTTGCAGCCTTGCGATTGATTCCCGGTTGTTCACCCTCTTCTGGGCTTGGCAGAAGCACTGCACCCAATTTCTCTGCTGTTTATGCTTCTTTCACCCCAGAATCCGAGCGCGCGCGGCTGCGGGGTAACTCAACAACGAGACACACCACGTTCCAGGTGGAATTTTTTGGAAGATAAAGTATGTGTATCTAGGCTTTTCATTTATTTACTCTCATCTCCAAAACAACGCAGAACGATCTTTGCGATCGACTGTACTTCCATTTTCTACGCTGCCTTAACCATTATTTCATTTTTGATTTCTGTCGTTTGTACTTATTGAAGAATAGGGTGTCATTTCGAACAGAAATGTCCTGCAGGGTAGGCAGTAAGGGAGAGCGAAGGCTGCATACGTCCAGGGGTTTACATAAGAGCATTGTTGAGTGAGTGACGTATGGTGGTCAAGGGGTAAGATTGTGGGAGCATATACCGGGGACAGTGACTGGAGGACATATGTTTTAACATTAACAGCCCGAGGCAGAATGCACACATTTACAAATTACAGAGTGGTCCAACACACACTTTCGGCCGGTCGCCGGTGGTTTTCATGAAGTCAATTACTTAGTTGCAATTTACTTTGTGTATATCACTTCGAATTGCTTAAAATTTTTGTAGGTATTTGTGGGTTAAGTGGTAAAAGGGCGTGGGGAGGGGTTTGTGGTGCAGGTGGTAGTGAAAGGTTGGGGGAACCCCCCAAAAAATCGAAATCAAATTCGAAGTAATGTACACAAAGTAAATTACAATGTAGTCATTTATTTCGTTGAAATGTCAGACCCATTTCCACCATGCCATGAGTGGGAAAGGTGTACAGTGCTATCATTTGTAATTGATCACTCAAATCCTGGTAGCACAACACTGTATTTGTGAAAACCCAGAGAAGCAACAGAGCACTGTACAAGGGGGGGGCACACTCATGAGGTCACAAGTAGGGTTCAGGGGTAGCAGAGGAGCTCGAATGGGTAGGAAAGTGGGTGGGCTTGGGAGGGAGATAAATAGGGTCGAATGGTGTGACCAGCAATTGCAAAGAAGTTCTTTGAAGAGTAGTGTCTTCAGGTCATTCCCAAAGTGTGGAATGGAGGGGCAGACTTATCTGTGTCGGTAACTTGCTCCAGAGACAGGCCTCTTTCCTGTTTTTTTTTCCCCTCCTTCCAGTTTTTTTGTTCCAGCTTGGCGTTGTTGTTCGTGTGAGTTTCTCGTCCAGCTAGTGTGGTGTTAAGGTTTTAACTGCTTAGTAGGTGATGCCTGCAATCTTGAACGTGATGCATTCTTGAATGTTAGCCTGTCAAGCTCCATGAGGATAGGTATGATATGGTCAATTTGTTTAAGTTCTGTGATGATTCTGCTCCAGCTTGGCTTCTCGTTTTGTTTCTTATTTACACTGTTTTGTCCCTCTTGCTCATTTTCACTCAGCCAGGCCCTTGTCCATATTTGCATTTTATTTGTATCTGTACTTTTGCACTGTTCCTTCTATGTATCCATGTCTCCCTCCCTTCATGGCGTTCTTTTTTTATTTTGTAGAATATTTCATAGATCTGCAACCTTTTGCTCCCCAGATGCTTTAAACTACAACACCCATCAGCCCTAGCCAGTACAGTCATTGGTGCGAGATTCTGCGGAGCAATTGTCCAAAACATCTGGGGACCCGCAGGTTATAGATCCCTGCAATACCTCAGTCTATGCTTTCTCACTTTAATACTGCTGTCTGTCATTCTGTCTTTCCCCTTACCTCCCCAGAGAAAACATATTTTCTTGTATCTGTCTCTTTTATGATTCCACCCCTCTGCTCACCATTCTTGGGCTCTTACTTCAATTCTTCCAATTGAGCATAACTGGCAATAGACACTACCGCCGGGAAGACCCGGAGCAGCGGCATACTTATCGTACCACCACCTACAACAATAGAAATCCCTGCGAAAAGAGAGAAATAACAGAGAAAGAAAGATCCGAGAACGACCAGCAAAACCATAACACAAGGTTCAACCGAGACGAGCAAAAAAGGATAACAACTCGCAGCCCAAGAAGAACACCACGCAGGAAATCAGACTCAACTGAAGCGAGAATCGTAGAAAACACAAAGGGGGCTTCAACATCACAAGGTCCCTGTTCCTGGTTAAAAGCAACCCTGAACCCGAAATCTCAGAGATGGCAGCGAACTTTGAGCCTGGCACAAGCGCATACAGGATCGGTCATCTCAAAGTCGGATGCAGGTGCTGAAAGACTAACCCTAGGCTCATGGAACACGCGAGGGCCCGTTCACCTGACAGTGGTGAGCGACGTAGATCTAACAAGCATGGACATTGTGTCTCCAAGAGACATGGTTATCAGAGAAACCGACCCTAGATGGATTTGAAGTGGAAATATCACCGGCCATAAAAGGCTTGCTGGGTCGTCCATCGTCGGGGTTGTTGACAGCAATAAAAATGAGCTCCGTTTTCTCTACGCCAAAGAAACTAATGGAATCATATGAGATGCTGGTGATACTCACAACTTGGAGCAAACAAATGACAGTAAGGGAACAGGAAGATATCAGTCAACTAGTTATAATAAATACATATTGGAATCCCCAACGGACAAACACAAAAACCTATTGCAGGAAGATGGGGGAAACAATAGATTGGATATATTCGGAGTTTGAAAAGATCGACATCATCTTATGCGGCGATCTGAACGCTGATTGTGCTGAAGCCCATTTGAACACAAAAGTCAAGGCCCCACAAGGAAACGCAGCTAAACGGGGCAAGGCCTGGAGGTCGGTTACCAAACCAAGAAATTTACACAACATCGAAACACTATTCCCAAATCAAGTGAATATCCCAACCTGGGAAAACCAAAACTCCAAAGCCACCTTGGATTACATCTACACTTCACAGGGTCTGCTGACCGGTATCCTGGAATTTAAAGTTCAAAGAACCACGCACAGTGACCATAATCTCTTGATGTGCGCATGGAAAGGAAAGCAGCCAGTAAACCCAACATATAAGTTTCAAGTGGAGGTGAATATCCAGCAAACTCGAATACGCCTGACGGAAGCAGACATCGCAAATATAACTAGGAACTATGGAAAGACCACTGAAGCAGACACCCTAGAGGGTGGTGTTGAACGTCCAAATTATCTCCCAATGTTGCTTCCATTCAGAAGATCAGTCGCTGGCAAACAAAGACAGGTGACTCCCCATAAGCATACCTATGACAAACAGGTAGTTGAAAAAAGGAAAAGTCTCCGGAAAGCGAAGAGCACTGCAAAGAAAATCAACACCAAAGAAGCATGGGGGCAGTGGCAAATGGGTACAAACACTGGCTAAAACATCACAAACTTCAATTGTACCAGCAAGATGCCGAGCAAATGATGAGAGCCCTTGACACAAAAAAGTCAAGCAATTTCTGGTCACTAATTAAAACAATGCATTCGAACACAGCTACAGAAATCGCAAATTCAGTGTCGGAGGAAAAAATGGGCTTCGTACTTTACGGCCCAATTTGACCTTCCGCAAGAGCAAGACCCAGAGGTTTATGAAGATACCATGACAGAGTGGGTAGATGTTTCGAACGCAGCTGAAATTGAAAACGCCATTCTTAAATTAAAAACCTCAAGAGCCCCAGGTCCAGATGGATTGACCAACGCAGACTTGAAAAAATCACCAAAAGCGTGGGCTGGCGTGATTAGCAACATTTTCTCCCACTGCAGGAGCACCAAGATGATCCCCGAAACTTGGCTGAAGGCGGTAATCCTCCCCATTTACAAGAAAGGTGGGAGAGATGACCCAGAAAGCTATAGGGCAATAGCTTTGCTAGACATTGTGGGGAAGATATTCGCATCACAGCTACTAGACCATCTTCGAACTTGGGCCAAAACCGCTCGATGCAATGATACCTTCCAAACAGGTTTTCAGAAAAACGGGAGCACTTCCACAAACATCCTACTGATCAACATACTAAAGGCCAAAGTGAGAGAAGGAGCCCCAAGAGTGTATCTTGCTTTTATTGACCTGTCGAAAGCATTCGACAAAATAGATCGGGCTAAACTGTGGGCCAAGCTAAAATTCTGGAATTGACCACCAGCAATTTTGAACCCGATCCAAGCACTGCATGCAGACATGAAAATCAGGGTGAAATTGAATAAACAAGGAGCACTGTCAAAGGAGATCCCGGTAAAGCGAGGCGTCAAACAAGGATGCCCTTTAGCTCAGGCCTTGTTTATTGCTTTTCTAGGGGATTACCAAACAGACGAGCCCAAAATAGGAAAAGCACAAATACCGCGACTGTTGTACACAGACGATGCGATTATCATCGATCAAACCCAAATCGGACTCCAACGCAAATTAATAAATCTGGCGGAATACACGGAAAGGAATCACTTGGAAATTAACACAGCAAAAACAAAAATGCTAGTTTTTGAAAAAACAACAAAGCAGTCAGCGCAAACCCCAAAATGTTTCCTGAACGAAACAAAAATCGAGGTGGTGAATGAGTTCAAATACCTGGGGGTGATCATCGACGGATCGGCCAGACACAAATAAAGCAATGCAAGACCACCTATGGAACAAGGTGAGAATGCTAACAGCACAGACGAGAGCGGTGGATAGGAAATTTGGTAAATTCTCCATGCTACCGGCCATCAACTTCTATAAAGGGAAGGTGGTCCCATCGATCATCTATGGCATGGAAGCATCATTAAACATCCCTACAACTGTGTGGCAGAAGCTGGAAGGCCACGTCTGGAAGTCAGTATTGGGCTTACCAAAGTCAACCTCCATGCCCGCGATAAGACGAGAACTAGGCCTCGTTTCATTAGCCTCATTGGTAGATCAAAGTAAAATGAGACTATGGAGAAAAATCCTGATGGCGGATACATTACCAATCCACAATATCATTGCTGAGGAACTCAAGAGCGGTTCATGCAAGGCTTTCAAGAACTGGGCTGCAAGTCTGAAACTTATGTTGACCGAAATAGCCTGTACGGAAGAAGACTTGATATCTAACCCAGACCGGGTAAAACTGAAAATGGAATGGTTGGACTGGATCACAACAACTGAAAAAGCCAGCACCAACAAACTGCTGGCCCACCTTCCACCAACATTTAACAAAGTGAAAAAAACACAAAATTACTGCCTGAAATTTCCAAACAAAGGTATGCGAGGTACGATCTTGAAGGCGATACTCAATTTATTGAGGACACATGAAATCCTAGCCATCCACAACCCGGCAACGGATAACAGCTGTCGCCTATGTAAAAAAAGTGACCAAGTAGAAACCTTGAAACACTTGACGCTTCAGTGCCCGAAAACCGAACAAAGCAGAGCCACATATCTTCAACCTCGTCTGCAAGGGGTAACAACGCCAGACGAAGACGATCTGTGGAACAGGTTAATTTCAGGAGAGACAACACGCTGGTCCTTGACAATGGTAAAGCTAATAGAAGCAGCGTTTCGAATGATAAACCAGCAAAGCTCCAGCGAGCGGGCTACCTAAAAAAATTAGAGATCAGCCTGACTGAAACCCGACTGCCGAAGAGGGTGACGTCTGTAGCATGTTAAACCAAACAAGGAAAATAGATTGGGACGAAAAGACTCCGGACTCAAAAGCACATGCCCTCACTTCAGGAATCTTTAAGTTCGGAAAAAACCCTTGTAAAAATTAAAAATTTCCTTTTTAATTAAAATTCAAGTAAAAAAAACCTGGCAATTCAAAATAGAAGCTTTTGTGATATGACTGATACCCAGCTACCTCGAAAATTGGTACTTGTGATTCTGATGTATTCATCCTGCAGTGGCCCTCTGTGGCCAGGTGACCACCTGTGCACCTGTGGGCTATGGAATGGGAAAGGCCCTGATCACCAGGCACTGCAACGTTTTTGAGAACGCACAATAGAGGTACCTGCTTATGCAGCTTCCAATCTGACAATGAATTTGGGATCTCACTGACCTGCAGAAAGACAGGTGCTACTCCAAAAAAGTACAGTTGAAAACCAGGGCATGCGTGCCTCATTCAGACCTCTTCTAATGGCATGCCGGAGGGTAGACAGTGAGGAATATCATGCTGTGTTTTTCATTCCTTGCCCTTTTCCTGGATCCACATTCTGTGCAATCACTGCTAAGTGACTTCCTTCTCCTCAGCATAGGTGCTCCGTTTCATACTGAATCCATGGCTTTGTCTTTACTCTCTATACTACTGCCGTTTCTTTGGGGGGGGGGGCAGCTTCGTCCTGGCAACTATGCTGAAGCCATTGACGCTCCTTGCACAGTGCTGTAGCTAAATCTATGTGGACATTTATAAGCGGTAGGTTGAATTAAGTTCTTCTCCCAAAGCTGGTGCTATGTGTGATGGTGTTAGGGTGACATGTCGTCTCTTTTTAGTCAGGGTTAATACAGGTCAGGCTGGGCTGTAGGGGTCGCACACCATCCCTAGCAGGTGAAGTTCATGATGGGTCGGGAAGTCTCTGAAAGTGGTTTATGTTTATGGTTCATCGCAAAAAATACACATCTTCTTTCACAAATCTATGAGAGATCCTCAGTTTTGGGTGATGTTTCAGATCTCCCACAGACCTTGCCTTGTCAGAAGTATGCACCACGTCATGTCTGACCAATCTCTTCACGGGCAATTACAAAATAAATCTTGCATTCAAAATAGATAACGATTTTCAGTACAGCATAGTCTGCTGTCTAAGATATGTCACCAATATCTTTCTCATCTTCAAGGGAACTCTCGCTACACTGACAAGTAACATCACTTTCAGCCAGAACCACTAGGCAGAGTGTAAGCTGTCCATAGTCCAAACAGTAAAACTACACCTCAGCTGTTGACAATCGACCTATAACGTATATACATAGAAAACCAAAAGAGATCAACTCAATCTTGCATGCGTTAAGTTGTCGCCACCCAAGTGGCGTCGCTATGCTCCCGTTTGAGATTCATATCTGCAAAAAGAATCTACAGTGGCCCAAAGGATTATGTCATGAATAAAGATTGTATCCTTAAGAGACTTGCATTTACACAGTATAACTTCGAGATCATTTACAAAGGAGCTAACAAAGCAGCCACATTTTACAAAACCAAACAAATAACCCATATCCCAAGCACAAAAAACAGCCAAATGTACTACCCAACACTATTCCTATTCTAATAAGGCATTTAAAAAATATCTAGGACTTTAACAATCTGAACCGTTAATTGCACAATATATAGGAGAGAAACCTTCAGTAGTATATAAAAAAAAATACAAGAATACCAATGGATACAAGTTCCCTCAAACACCCCCATCTCAAGCTGAATGCTACATACAATACAGAAACGACGCGCACACTTTGATGTTACTTCACATTTCAGAATGACGTGAAATGGCACCATCGAGCATAAATCACTTCATTCTGTGAGTTACGATAAGGGCACATGGTACATCAGTTGGGAA
Organism: Ambystoma mexicanum; assembly: GCF_040938575.1. Taxonomy (NCBI): domain Eukaryota; kingdom Metazoa; phylum Chordata; class Amphibia; order Caudata; family Ambystomatidae; genus Ambystoma; species Ambystoma mexicanum. The sequence continues at coordinate 672,862,223 of NC_090936.1, forward strand.
GTTCACTTTTTTCTTTTTCTTTTTACATATAATGGACATGGGTTTCCTTATCCCACGTACACTTCACATGTCAACAGCATAAGTAATTCTACTCGAAATTGCCAAAACACATCTATTCTTTCTCTATATTTTCATACCCTGATCTAAGATGGCCACGACGTACTGTGTAGATAAAACTTAAGCGCAGTAATGTCATATCAAGCGGCACCGTTATAATAGCGACAAAACGCCGCCATTGTTTGCATTCTTTCTGAAAATGTTTAAGGCTCTCGGAGAAGGAACCTGCATGTTCATTCAAGTACGAGGCAAGTATCGATTCGCTTTTAAAATATACTAAGGTTCTCCATGTTTATTTTCTCAGTTGAATAATGTGGTCAAAATTAAGTAGATCTAAGTAAATCACAAATATGGAGATGGATTTCGCTTTTATGATTATTTACCATTTCCAACATTCTAATTATTTGGCCTGATGTTATTTCTAGATGTTTCAGAGCACTTTCAGTACTGAACTGTATGCAATTAAGCCTAATTATTTGTGAACAATATTGAAAACGATTAAATAGCATAAAATTACATCCATAAATGAATGTACGATCTAGATGTAATTTACAAATCAACTTGCTAATTGGCTCATGTTCTTTAAATTATCATTATTCTTTCGGTTCTGACAATGTCATATATGCCACCAGAACTACCATCCATGAGAAGTTCTGTTAAACAAACGGGCAGCTGCCTTCTTAGGACTGCAACATTATTTGTTTACCTGAATTAAGGTGTGAATGTCAAATCACATTTTGAATTTTCATTTTATCAACACACACAGGGTAATTCATAGAATTTCGCACAAAAGTGGCGCACGCGGCTGGCGCACAGTGTGCGCGTGCGAATGTCTGCACCAGCCGCGTGCGCTAAAATCGATTTCCGCGCACAGCGTATTCATGGATTTTAGCCTCCAAAACCAGCCGTGGCGCAGCGACCCGGCAGCAGCGCCAGTTACGCCCCCAAGAACGCCTTCGCGCAAGGAAAAGCCATCAAAATTCCCAATTCAGCGCAAAGGGCTGCGCTAACCCTGGACCAGTATACAGGGCTGCCAAACAGCAAACGCCGAGCGGGGAACGTGTATTACTGGGGTGCGCTGGAAGTTCCACATGCAATTTCAGCAGGGTACGTGTATTTCTGGGGTGCGCGGGAAGTTCCACACGCAATTTCAGCAGGGTATGTGTATTTCTGGGGTGCGGGGGAGGTTCCACACGCGATAGGCCCTGTGCGAGTGTGGTACGTGTATTTCGGGGGTGCAGGGGAGTCCTACACATGAATTGCCAGTGTGGGTCCTCCCAGGTGTTCCCTCTACACCCTCCACGGCCCCTGCAGGCATCCCACACCACAGGGGACTCCCCTGCACCCCACATATACACGTACCCCACTCGCACAGGGCCTGTCGCGTGTGAAACTTCCCGCGCACCCCCAAAATACACGTACCCCGCTCGCCCAAGGCCAATCGCGTGTGAAACTTCCTGCGTACCCCAGATTTACACGTACCCAGGCCAATCGCGTGTGAAACTTCACGCGAACCCCAGGAATACACGCACCCCACTCGCAGAGGGCCTATCGCGTGTGAAACGTCCCGCGCACCCCCGAAATACACGCACACCCTATTTTTGACACAGCGGTTGTTCGTGTTTGTCGCGTACCCCTTTGCACGTCATTTGTCAAAGAGGGCCACAGTATGGGACAATCATCAGAGCTGTATATACGTGCTTTTTGTTAGCGCACATTTTGGCGCACATTTTTTTCATATGCAGGGAGGCTACCGCCTGCCTTCGTGTGGCATACGTGTTTAGGCCTGTGCGCGTCTTCGCCGGTGCGCTGGTTTGCTCTATTCGATTCCATGAATACGTGTTGTAGGCGAGCGTGTGGGCGTTCCGCGCACTTGCCTCCTGTATTCCCCTTCCCCCCCTGTGACGCCCACATTTTCACGCGTTGTTCCCCATTCCGCGTGTCACGCCCCGTGTTATGCCTGTTATGTGCGCTTTCGGTGTGGCCGTAGCGCACGCCGTTAGATGACCTGTGCGCCACGCAGATTTTCAGCGCACAACCCACATTTTACTCGCGCACGGACTTCCATGAATCGATGAGCGCGGGTTTTGCTGCAATTTTCGCACTTGCGCGGGAATTTTCAGCGCACATTAATTCCATGAATCAGGCTGATTATCTCGACCATTTAACATTCCAATGGCAATCACCCTTAATTTATTATGACAAATCAATTTCTTCAAATACATAACACCCAGTCTACATACATTATAAAGGGTGGGTTGCTGCTCAACCAGCAGAGGCTGCACAAACATAGATTGTTATTTTAGACCTACGAATTGGTACGTTGAGGTTCAAGCATTATATGCCCCACATTTTTCATTACCTTTTTTGACCATTGTGTCTAACCAGATAGCTTCTACTCTTAACCTAGTATTTTCTGTTTTTTCCCCCTTTCTTCCCAACCTTTGATTTTAATAATTTGAATTTCACTATGTAATTAATTGGGACAATGTTCATTGTTGTTCAATTAATATCTCATCATTAATTCTGTCAACACTTTCTTTGTCCTTTTCTTTGTTTTGAATATTATTTTGTACATGCATGAATCAATTCATGTTTTGTAATCTGGAATTAAAAACTAAATATGTAATTGATGGATACTAGTTGGTAGTAGGCCCAGAAGAAGCTCATGTTAATGAATGAAACGGTGTAGGCAAATCATAATAATATATCGCATGCATAGAAGATTCATATGTTATGTTCAATGTCCTATAAATGCACACTTTACAAATTATACACATTATTGGGTTTAGCATTCTCTAATCGTGCATGTGCGACTTTCACTAAACATGAATGTTACTTGCAGTCCGTACATGTGTTTGTATGTGACTATGAATACAGCTTTACATTCACTTGTGTATGTATTGTTTTCAAGCTACTTGCATGCAGAGGCGTATTTAGGCTTTCTGCTGCCCTAGGCCCAAATAAGTGCATGCCTTCCCCTGCCGCAACGTTACCCCACCTGTGCCAGACTCTGCACCTTCACCAGACTCCGTCCCCCATTTAGTGCCGTAACATTATAAGGACGTTTTTAAGGTGCAGGAATTAGAAAGTTATTGCTTCCTCTTTATTAATCCAAGCCTCTCATTGTCTGTGTTATGTTAGTTGAAATAATGTTTTCAGATCTCTGCTGCCCAAGATCTGTAGAAGGCAGTGTGTTCTACAGTTCAGTGTAATAGAGGTATTTGTCATGGCTAATTGTCTACTTTCAGTTAGGTCAGAAAATGATCTTTTAGAGGAAGCATTAAGAACATAAGTTGTCTGCCAACAGGGCCCTAGTGAGAGAAGCTTAGAACGAGGAATTTTGGTTTAAATGCTAATATCTGGTTTCTCTCACATATTGCCCGCTGTCAACTCTGAGAAGGAACTAGACTGGTTTGTAATATTAATAAAACATAACTAAATGTCTACATCCGGACTGGGCAAATGGTAAAGTTTACATGTGAAATATATGCAAGTGGTACAGGCACATCTTATAACAATGTTGAATAAAAATGAACTCAAACCCCCCCCTCCCTGTTCTCATAGTTACAGCTCTAGTGTTAGCAGGGGTCAAAATGGAAATAAGGCAAGTTACCCGCTCCAGCCGCTGTACCACCAATCCCTATGGCTGGAACACCATTAAAATATGGCAAAATCAAAGGTGAAGTTTGTAAACTCTGCCTGTGGTTAGCACCTCAGTGAAGTAAAAACAGTTGGAGAAGGTTCTTGGAATCTTTGGCTGTGCATTCACATGGTGGAGTAAAGGATAAGTGTGCCTTGAACATCCCTGTGTTGGGAGCAACAGCATTCCCCGTAGCTGCACAATGCAGGCACCTTTTTATAACGAATGAAGCGGTACATAATGTTTACATCATTGCTGTTTGTGCAATAAGAGTAATATTGAGCAATGGATTGGGCGTTCCAGCACAATATTACCTTTACCTTTGTGGGTGCGGTTTAGGCTATGGGTCTTGCCAGCTGGCATTTAAGGTAATTAAAAATGTTTGCTAACTCGGTACAGTTGTTTGGACTGTACAATACATGGGAACATTTTAAGATTTATGGGTATGTCCTACTGTTGTTTGAAGTGCTGTTTCACAGTAAAAGTCCTACCTTGTATTTAAAATATAATTAATCGAAAGATTACTTATAAACATCAGTTATGTATTGTGTGACAAATTTCAAAGTTGATTCTCCTGGTTGTACTGAGCTTGCAGCAAAACATCAAAGAAACATGATAAACCCAGCAGAGATGCCATTTGCCTGCTTAGAACTGTGTACCTTCTGCAAAGAAGGCTGAATGGATATCTTTACGGGACACCTTTACAGCTGTGAAACAATGTGCCCCTTTGGCACACAGGTTTTCTTCTCACCCTTTTATGCCTCTGGGTATCCTTTCACAGGTTTCTTGATGCACTTGCACATTAAGATTGTCTCTTCACCATTTTAACTTCTCCATGATCCATTTCATGCTTGCACCTTTTGGGCGGCCACTGACCTCTGAAATGTGGGGCCGGGCAGGATAGGGCAATTAATGCTTTGCTTCCTTCTGAACATAATTTTAGTGCCACGTGTGCTTGACTTATGCATAGGCATGCGTTTAATATTGTAAAATGATGCCTCGTTTTTAACCTTTACTTTTCTGAAGGGGAAACCCGCATTTTTGCAATAGTTTAAAAAATGCATGTTGTCTATTTGAATATAAACGTGATTGCTTAACAGAATGTATGCGTGTATTGATTAGATAGAGCTCCAAAGATAATGTGAAGTGGCACCAATAAAACCAAGCCGGTTTTGGCTGCTTTACATATTAAAGAGCATTTTGGGAAGAGAAGAATGACCAAAGAGCTTTATACCTGTTAGATATCTCTATTAGAGTTGTATGACAGAATCACTGAATACCCAAAGCACGCATGGATTGGTACATGTTTCATTTTTAGTTTAAAAAATGTTTTTTTATAAAGAAAAGTCAACATAACAATAACGCTTTTGTAAATATCAAGCATATATACATGTTTTGCTTTTAAGACTTTAGCTGTCAGAGTGGAATGACTGCTAACAGCTCAGAATTACTTGCAGTGTTCTAGATCAGCCAGGCTCAGAAAAACAAAATTGGCTTCATATTTAAAAGATGACAACCAGTAATTTGAAAATAAAATGCAGCTCCTCTGGCTGTCTGCCTGCCTATGCTTGCGTGTACACTTTTCAATCAGTGTATATCTGCATGTATTTTTTGGGCTGGGGCTATACTATTCCATTAACATGTACAATGTTTAAGAACCCTCTTCTCAATCACCTTACACATGAATGGGTGTTAAATATGTGTTAAAGATAAGGAAATGTATGGGTTTGCACTTGGCACAATTATCAATCAATATCATGACACACAATGACTCTGGAATGACTTGGGCCACTATTGTATTCAAAATAATCCGTAACTTTATAAAGGCAGTTCCATATTTAAGTGGCACCTAACTGCATTATGTTTTAAATTTAGTTTCTCAATACAAAGTAGATTAGGCTTTAAAGACATCTCACTTGTATTCAATGTAAATGGAGGAACACAGGGCATTGAGATATTACCCATGTCTATATTTTAACATTGTTTTCCCTGCAGTTCCCTTTCCTTTATCATACCAGATTGTATCATATTCCATCTATCTGGACAATTTGGAGTTTGTTGGGGTTTTGATTTACCTTCTGAATATGGCTTCTGATTTCAGTCAGCCTGCATTCCTTAAGTACACCCTCACTTCAGGTTGTGATTTGCAAATCAATCTCCCAGAGACGGGTCACACTTCTCTGATTGGACTGGCCTCCTTCTCTCCTTGGGTCAATCCTTCAAGTTCTATTGTCCTCTCTCCAGGTAGTTCCTCATTTCCATCTCCCAATATTCCATAAACCCTCCTCTCTGTTCAACGTGCATGCAATTCTATATTGTTTCTGACTCCTTGTCTGCCTGATGACAGAGGTGTGGTTTTCAGTCCCATGATCAGCAAGGGTGGGAAGGAAAACTACTCCATCAGCAGAAACGCCAATTTTGTTTTTATACTCTTAATTCCTGATTAAAATCTGCAAGAGTAATGAAATTAATATTTTCAGATTTTGCGAGTCAGTGCGCATATTTAGATACTTTGAATGATTGTCTATGGTAAGATTTGGCACACGCTTGCATTTTTGGCACTTTTTGCTAATTCAAAACATGGCACTCTATATATTTGGTTACATCATCAGAAGTAATAACTATCTGCAAACTGTCAACATATCATGTTGATCAGAGCTTCCATTGCAACACAGTTCTCAATTTAGTGATTACACATTTAATGTGAGATTTCCCTCATATAAGAATGAATCTGGTTTTCTAGTGTGAAGTTGCAGACTGTTTCCTACAGGTGGCAGTAGTGGTACTTCGCTTAAACCCTTCCTTTTGTATGCTATTAATTTGTATCCAGAGCAGGTGTCTTTTTCCAGACATGAATTCTATAACCTTTCCTTTAATTGTGTTTTCTTGTGTGGCTGAATGGATTTCTTTTATTGCAAGCCTGGATAATGAGTAGTCCTTTGACGCTGATGGCTTGAATTGTCACAGTTTATTACATTGCACACGCAAGCCAGGGAACTTCTTCCCCCTACAAAGAATGTGGCGCAGAAAACAACGCTTTTTATTGTTTTAGTATACTATGGACTCTTTTTGAGTAGGCCTCCAACCCGTCTCCTCCCAACCTCCACAAACACCCTGTGTCACAATGGACTAGGAACCAGGCCGTTATGTACCAATAAGATATTTATTAATTTAATATTTAATAAAAAAGGAACATCAACCAGTTACAGCCGCCACCAATGTTGTGGCAACACAAAATGCAATAATCTCTACTAAACAACCAGGTTAAGATATACTATCACAGTTATTTCCTTTTTTATGGCAGAACAGAAAAAGAACAATTTACCACACAAGGATAGCACTAGTGTTAAGCACTCCCCGTGCAACACTTAGCCCCCCCCAAACATCAATTGGACAGGATTCCTTTATTGGCAGGGAGTAAGAATACAAGGGAAAAATCAGGTTTGGCGGGCTGCACAAAGAAACAAGATGGGGAGCCAGCAAAGCAGGGGAAATCCGCTTTTGGAGCACCAATGGAAGAATGTTTTTTTTAATTATTTCTCACAACTGCTAGCGAAAGAGATAGAAAACAGGGAATTTGCTTGCTTATGTTTAGAAAGACAGGCAGAGCTTTTAGGGAATACTAATCGGCACACAAGGAGAACATTGTTTTTTAGAATATGTAACACATCATGGAAAGGGAATGCAAATGAAATCGTTTTTACTGAGGCTGCAAATGACAGGCTCTGGGAAAGGGGTTAGCTCACACAAGGCAAATCGGTTTTAGGTTAGAATAACAAATGCAAAGAGGAAGGACAGTGGCAAATGGAAATACGTTTAGCAGTGCACAATTTAAACAGGGACACATTTGTTTCTCTGATCAGAATGGGATTAATTCTGTTGGGGCAACACTTTATAACTATAACATTTAACAAAAACACTGGAAAAAAGATAACTGTTTTCAAATTACACCAATCCCGATCCCATTAAAGTCAATGGGGGAATCAATTGATTTACTTACTTACACAAATACTAAGGATTTACACAGACACATGAGGGTTTTTTCAATGGGGATTGGCTAACCTACACAGGCAAACCAGAGATTCTTTTATGGGGAGATGACTGAACTTCATGGGCAAACAAAGGACTCTTCAATGGGGAGATGACTAAAATGCACTGGCAATTGGGGTTCTCAATGGGGAATTTTCAATGGGAAAATATTGGATGCAATGTTACAAGAATGAAGGGTTTATGCAATTTACGGCAGGGGTTATTGCTACTTACATATCAAGCCTTGGTTTAAGGTTCAGGGAAGCCAGCTGCATCTCAGGTCACTCTGGAAAGATAGGGCAGGGGACTGATAACTCCACTCTCAAAGATGGTAAGTTTCAGCAGCCTTCTCTCCGTCCTTCTTTTCCTGTCTCCCCTGGTTTTGTGTGTCACTGTCCTAGTGTAGTTTCCCTTACATAGCAGAAATCACATCACCAATTTTACAATTTAGGGGAAGTACCCTGCAGTAGTGCCTGCCGCTAGGATTGCACAGTTACTCTCTCTCTCTCTGCCCCCAGTCACAATTGGTTTAGGGGTTTGGAGCAACATCTGTTTTTTTTCCCCATTCGTCCTCAACCTTTGAACTCCTTTAAACTTTTTGGCAAAAACTAGTTATGTATCACAACTTCATAATTGTACTAGCAACCACCATACTATCCACATGTTCTGTTTTAGCTGATCATGGAGAACCAGATAAGCCGACCGCCAAATATGTACAATGTAGGATGGCCCTGTCTCACATTTCTGTCTTGTTTGTATACAATGTACAACAGTTATGAATATGTAAGTTATCAAGGATATCCCTAATTTCATTTTCCAACTTTTCACCAACTCTCTCACGTGTAACATGTTCAGATCAGCCAGGAACCTAGTCTAACTGGCCATTACAGTTCCCAGAGTCACAGCTAGATGCATTGTATACCCCCAAAACCGGCCTGGAAATTACATAAAAAGAATGTGTAAAAATGAAATCCATCCACCGTATGGTTGCTGCGCAAAATGCCTAAGATGAAAATAGCCCTTTAAATTAATTGTGAGTGTTCCTGTTAAGCAAATGGGATGCTGCTTAATCCCCCACAGCCATCTGTCCCCGTGGGCCTGCCTGTGACGAGGGCTTTTGTTAGTCTCTTTGAAGTTAGTGGGTGCGCTTTTGAAGCGATGGCTTTCTCTTGAAGTCCTTGCTTCCCTAGTCAGTAGGTCTGGAGGATACTGACTTTTGACGCCTTTTAGCAGGACCACATTTTATTTTGGGTTATTAGATGTGAGATGTGACATCCAGCTGAAGTGGGGCTTTCCTTTGAAGTTTTTCATGAAGACTAAAATGTCTCTTGACGTGTCACTGGAGTTTGGTGGATGAAACATCATATACACACATTTAGTTGCACACAATTAGTCCGAATAATACACAATGATGCAGGACTTGGGTACACGGCAAAACCCAGCTTTATTGAAACAATGATTCCTAGCTGGGACAACATACAAGCATCTCGTTCTCATAGCGCTCAACGACTGCAAGCAAATTTTGTACCAAAACTGACATCACATTATATTATCAGTTTACAAAACCTACAAGAGTTGGTTAATGGCTCAAACTACATGTAGGATACATAGGGGTTAGTTACTTAATTGGTTAATGCCTATCTAATGGCTCTGCCTGGACCCATCCCACTGTACATACTAACTCCTAAAAAATAATTACAAGGACAGCTAATTAGTTGGCATTATCCATCATAGGTGGTGTGGCAAAGGGAATTTCTATTGGTTGGCGCCTAGCTTACCAACCTTGTACACTTTGACGAGACTTCAAGATATGAGTGCGATATAAGCGGGGGAAGAGAATTTTGTAGTCTGCCATCATTTCAGTTAAAGAATTCTCCCTGTCATCCCTAGGTGATGAGGCCTTCTCTTTCCTTTGCACTTGACCTTGTGGGATGTCTGCATCTGTACTGAGGGAGTTCCGTAGGTGTCTTATATGGTGTTGGCCCATAATGAATAGTCAGTGTTTCTCGTATCTGGATCACATGTTAAGGTACCGTGTTTAAGAGTGAATTTCCTTCTGTTTATTAAGGTTTTAGCTAATTCCAAAGTGCATGTTCTGTTTTTGTCTGGCCCCTTGGGACACTTGTCAGTTACATTTGTATAAAATATTTTGTCTTACTGATTTTGTGCACCTGGACATCAATGGTTGTTTGTGCTCTTATTAAAATTGATCAACTTGGGAGCCCACTGCTTCTTGTCCTGGGAACCGTCATCTTGTGCCTGCGTTCCGTTCATCTATTACTCTCTCCTAGTTCCTGACCTTGGCTCTGGTCTTGAGCTACTGTCTGGGCTCTGCACAAGTTTCTAAAATACATGTGCGTTTGTAAACTCAGCATCCTGGGTTCTGAGGTCTTGCTAATTCTGAGAACTGCAGCAGTGTTTGCGTTAGGAAAATAGCTGCACTGTTGTTTTCCTGCCTCCATGTTGGCGACCTATAGCTGCGTCTATTCATCTTGTATGTCTTCCATAGGATGATGTCTGTGTATTCAGCATTTATCTGCCTACAGTCCACCTGCCTTATTAGTGTAGTGAGTCAATTTCTTGGTACACAGGAACCTCCTGTCCTTTAATACTGTGTCGCACTATTTATACCACACACTATTTGTGCATTCTACAAACAATTTTTAGTCCTTACGTGTGTCGCACAACCTAACTAATCCTTCATGGCAGATTGCATTTACATTAACTTATGCAAATTGTTTCATGGAGCTCAGTTTATCTTATATTGTCAAACACCCCTAGGTTCACGAGGTGGTAAGGCTGTCTCAGTTTGTAATGTTTCTCACACTTGCGGTCATGTGGCGGGGATGGGGGGAGATGTTGGAAGTGACGTATTCATCTGTGCAATTAAACTGCAGGTGCACTTTCTTCTATGTAGTGCATATAAAATACAAATGGGTCTTCTTTGTAACTAGGGAATGCAAGAACAATATGACAATATCCCAGATTTTTCTATATTTGTATTACATTCTTCTACAACATTCTGCGCCTGCTGAGTCCTTTTGGGAAGTACATACCTTCAAAAGGTTTGGGTCTATCTTTTTAGATGGTGCATAGCTCTTGTTTGGCTCCCAGCCGTGTCATTTTGAATTGTGTGGGGACAAGGAAAAAGGAGTCTGACGAGGTGGGTGGAGGTTTTTGCTATAGATTTATATTGAAAACAAAATAATAACCTATCGGTCCTTAAATCTAATGGTGTTTCCCTACCCAAACTAAAGAAACTTGTGTGATCATCAGGAAGTCAAAGGGCACCATCCCAGTCAAAAAGCTCCCATGCTATCCCTGTTACTACAATAACTAATAATACAATTCTGGTTCTGATTGTGACCCAGGAGAATGACTCCCTTCTCCTGCATGCCAAAGACGCCAAGTCTTCTCAGAAATAAAAGTTTCAAGCTTTTCATAACGTGCAAACCGTTCTACTGGGTGCTTGTGGGGCTAGGAGAATGACTTCCTTCTCCTAGCTGGTTTCCAATGTTTGTATTCTTCAGCAAAATCATATACCCCCCCCCCACCCTCCCTCTTTTGTTTGTAAAGAAATCTGCTTGTACTGCGAGGGGAAAATCAGGATGGGGGATTTGACTCTTGGCTGATCCGGTATTGACGTGGCTGTCAAGGGGAAGTGGAGACCCCTTTGGGAGGGACGCAGTATTCTTCCTTTACTGGGGAAAATAATTGTATATTCCCCAAATACCTGATGGCATGCTGTCATTGTTTAAATTCCTCCCATGAAACTACCCAAAGAAAATGCTATGAAAAGTAATTTAACCAGTATAAGGTGCGCACCTTGGGAGTTCAGGTCTCAACTATAACATCCTTTAATGGTCATGATAATGTTTTAAGAAGAGGTCCTATCGCCACTGTTAGAACACAAACCTTTCTTTCACCCTTTTCCAACTCTTGACAACTCTCAATTTCTAAGACAATCCAAATTAGCTGAATATGAAAGGAGCAACACCACTATGAACTTCAAGATCCATAATGCCTGTTGTACTGGGATAAGGACGAGGGGCTTAGAGTTAGTCGGGATCCAAAGTGCCATTGATCAGAGTAAGCAGTCTAGTTGCTGTAAAGGAAAACACCTGAGGGGGACATTTAATTTGAGAAATGAACTACAGCTGAAGGGAGGTGCGAGTGGTGTAGCCGAAGCCGACTGGAGTGCTGAGGTCACTGTGAAAGCCGCAAGAAGCCCAGCTGATGCTGATGCGAGGAGGACGCCAAACGTGCTTGCATAGTGTATACAGCTGGAAGCAGCATCGGATAGAAAAGGCCAGCTGAAATGGAGATGTGCTCCCATTTAGGCGAACAACGCTGCAGTGTGCGAGGAGAACGCCAGAGAGCCACCAGAGTGGTTGGAGCTTCAATGCGCTGAAGTTGTGTGGACTCAGTCAGAAGAGCAGTCAGGACATGAGAGGTCCGCTGTCTCAGCGAACTAAGAAGCAGAGACATCAAACCAAACCAGCCATTTGGTATCAATAAAGGTGACCCTGGGGTGCTCCGAGAAGGCAGTTTGATAGCAAATTTATATTTTTGAATACTGAACAAAGAGTAAAACAACGGCGACCAGGGCCTAATTCCCCCTTTATGGGATACCAATTGGGGGAAACCTGCAGCCCATATTGCCAAGAGTCAAGAGACCACGGAAAGAGGCAGCCATTGTTCAAGCCTCCTCACATGGGATACTGGTGGGGAGAATCTTGGAACAAACATTGCCACTAAGAAAAATTGTACTTGTAGGAGTTTTATCCTGCCAGGCAAGTACACAAGGAAATTGATCAATAGCTGTTAGTCCTGGCAATGAATGGAACAAGAAAGAAAATGTTTTGAAACAATGTGTTTGTGGCAAAAAGTGTGGTAGAAAGAAAGTGTTAACACTATTATCATTTTGATGAACTGTTGCTATATAAGAAGACATTTCTTGCTATCCCGAAAAAGGTATTCTGTTGGAAGAAAAAGTGTGATGTGCTAATAATTGCTTTATATCCTTTAGAGAATGTTATTTTCCTTGGTTTATGAACTTTTGTTTGGTGAGAAAGACATTGTCCTTACCAAGAAGTATATTGTAGAAGACAAGTGCTTTGCTTTGTGGAACAAGTGTTTGAGAGACACATTTACTTTATCCAAGGAAACATCGTATTGGAACTTGTGTGTTGAACTAAATAGGACTTTGTTGAATCAGAACTTTTCCATGAGTGTTCCTCTATTGAGCCAGGCAAAGGCAACACAACCCTAGTCGCAAGGAGTATTCTTTAAAGTTTATATGTTTTTGCACTGTGGTGTTGAATTGAAGACTGCCAAATATTTACTGTGTTATTTTGTTGAATGTATTAGTGTGTGAGGGTCAGAGACAATTGGACACTAGACTCATATGTCTTTTAGATTTCATTTGATGGGTAGAGACATCCTCGTTAGGGTAGGGAAAGATGGGCAGGCAAACCTTGAGAAACCTATACCTTTTCCCCCCGTCTCGCATTTCTGACCCCTCACACTAGGTAGTGGCAATCTTTGCATGGGCATTCCATGATATGTTTTGTGTGGCGAGAACACTATGGACGACTCATATCGTCACTGTGTTATCAGAACTGAGGCATGGAGAGAAGGATTTGGGTTTGTTTTTTTCCATTTTATTTCCACATTCTCAATAAAATATAAGGAATCTGTATGTTGGCAAACTGAAATACTGAAGGTGTCGGGATAATAAGGGTGGCCAAAAGTAAACTGCTGAATTTCTGTCCTAAGTGTCAGTGTATATACTTGGGGGAGAGAGGGGGGTGAGGAGGAGGGGTCCATGCCAATGGAGATTGTAACAAAGTACTCAAAGGAATAGCGGTTTCTGTTCTTCTGTCAAAGGGGGGAATCGTTTGTAAAATGTTCAGGGTTTCAAAGGTCAATGCAAAATGTAGGTCTGTGGCAATAAGAATCAAAACTACAAAAGGTGCTCCTCTTATTCAAAACGAGCGTCTATGGTGAACATGTCCTTGCCTTAAATAGGGTATCTGTCCTCTGTTGAGCATTTCAGAGAGGATTGTGGTCTGCTCTCTTGGCCTTCTTTCTGGTTGTTTGGACGTCGTCTGCTGTGATCCCACAGCTCCCAGACAGACCAATTTTTTAGGGGCCTGCCAGCCCTCTTTCCTTAGCCATTTGCTGGTGGCTCTCCCGTTGTGATAGTTTGGAGTTTCCTAGACATCAGGATGTTGACATCTCCCTCACCGGGGAGCTTGACTGTCAGGTCCCAGCCAAAAACCATGGCCCTATTTTCATCCATGCCCTTATCTGCTTGATAGTCTCTTTGCTCCTCTGCGGGTTGTCTAATCCCTGGTTCTCCTTCTGGCTTTCTGTCAAGAGAGGTGAGCTCTTCCCCATAGCCTAAGGGGTTTGAACTCCTTCCTTCTCTCTATAAAGTCCACAACTTCTGTTTCTCCTGTATTCTTCTGTCCCCTCCTCTCTACAGCCTTCCCAACCTTTAACATAGGTTTTGCCACAATTCCCCCTTCTTATTCTTCACTACTACACAACCTTGATCTGCCGCCTTCTCAATATTTATGCTTGTCTGTACATTGTCACTCCTGTATAATGGCTCTTCTGCCTCCTCTCCTGGTGGCACCCCTTAGTTCACCCTTTGTTTTAATACAAGATCTTTCCTTCTAAATCCTCATTTAGTCTCCCCTCAGTACTCTGCTGGACTCCTCGACTCCAGTCCACCACTTCTCTTCCCAGGCAACACCCCTTGCTCTCTCCCGAAGATGGAACCCTTTCCATGCTGTTCTTGATTCCCCCTCAGTGGTCTCTTTCTAAAACTCTCCTCAGTGATCCCTCTCCTCCTTCAACCTCGCTCTGTTCTTTTCTCTCACCTTCTCAAAACTGCTTCTCTAATCTCACTCTCCAGTCTATTGTTTCCTCTGGGTTTTCCAATGCAACCACTCGCTTCATGTTCACAGGTGGCACTCATCTTGCTCTCTTCCCAAATCGTCTCTCTAAACACTCCCCTTATTTTCCTTGATTTACAATATGTTACTTCACAAGTGGTTTCTCTTGTTTCCTTCTCCGAGATTATGTTCTTCTCTCTTTCTTCACAAACCATATCTTCTATTCTCTTTCTCAGTAAACTTCAAAATGTCCCTCTGTTCCACTCCTTTACCTTCTCAGAAGGTACCCCTTAACTCTCCACAAGCTGGCATCCATTCTTTTCTAACGTTTTTATTAACAGAATAAATCCCTTCTTACTCTTCCATGCATCGCTTGACTCACCGCAAGTCAAGAGTCTGCTCCCTCCAGCACACTGCCATGGTAGTCTTCTTTGGATTCTCCACAATCCTGGTCACTGAGGGTCTACTGGTCTCCACTAGTCAGCTCTCACAAAGAACGACAATTGGATGCCAATTCCCCTGATGTGGTGGTGTCTTCCAGGATCTGCCTTCTTCCAAGCTCTTACCAGGACTCATAAACGTTGACTGGGATAGCTGCCTTTTTAAGTTGCGTCTGCACCTCCCCATTCATGTGGTCTGAGAGGAAAGCCTGCACCTGGGAGTTATATGTTGCACTATTCTCTCATTGGCTCACATGAGCATGGTCAACTGGGCTCTCAGGGGGTTGGCATACAGTTGTAAGGGTGAGCCACCATTTTGGATTCTAGTCTGGCCTGCACTGTGAGTGCTGCAGTGTGAGTGCACTACCATCCCCCCTCCTCTGGGATTTCTCCCGAGGCTTCTTGCTTCACTTTGTGCACCCAAGTGTGCTCAGTGTATGTTTAGCAACACAACCCCCTCCCAAGGAAAGTGTT
This sequence comes from Ambystoma mexicanum, assembly GCF_040938575.1. Classification (NCBI taxonomy): domain Eukaryota; kingdom Metazoa; phylum Chordata; class Amphibia; order Caudata; family Ambystomatidae; genus Ambystoma; species Ambystoma mexicanum. Next base: position 672,877,771 of record NC_090936.1, read on the forward strand.
ATCTGCCAGGTGTTTGCATGGAAAAAATGGTAACATTTAATCTCCTGCAATGCTTCTCTGAGCGAGAGAAGAACAATGTGTGCTAAATTTTTGCAACGCTCAGTGGACCCACATTTGTTTTCTTTCCACTGAGTGAGGGAAAAACTGATACTTTATATTCACAAGTGGTCCACACACCACATGGGTCTCATCAACTGTTTTCCTTGATGGCCTTACCTGGGTCGCCTAAGGAAGCAAAGAAACAAATCTATTGTCTGAATTGTTACTTCGTTTCAGTTATGCTTCTGTACACCAAACACAGGTGTTTTCCCTGTGTGAGTTGTTCTGCTGTGAGAAGGAGCTTCCAGCTCTCTCAAACCTATGGGGCTGGTCTTTCTTGGTGTCTTCTGCCTTCTAGGCTTTCAGGGCTCCCAAGAGGGGCTTCTGGAGGACCGATGCAACAGGCATTTTCCCTCAGAAGGGCTGCTTGTCGGATCTGGTACTCTGATCGTTTGGCAGGTGTTACTATCATTGTAAGCATTGCAATCCTATGCCCAGGTATTCTTACTATCACCAGGATTTGCCATAAAATGCCCAGGTACTCACACCAGCAACCCATGGAAACAGCCCCACTGCAAAATGCACCGATAATTGAAGTAATGTGCCCCAATCGTAGTGTGTGAGCAGAGGTTGTATCTTCTGTCTCTTTTGGAGAAACTAGAGTAAACGAGTATGTGCACGATCAGGCGCCTGTAGGAAAAGAGGGCATTTGGCAACAGGCTGAGGGGGGACAAAAAACACATGGCAATGTAACAGGTTCTAGAAACTGGTCTCTGTTATTAAGTGCGTTTATAAAAGAACAATTATAATTATAACAATTCCAGGAAAGATGACTGGGGGAGGAGCCTTCAAACATGTGATATTGACAAGAGTCTGAAATACAGCAATGCCCTTAAAACTTTGATCGGGACCAGACTTGTTGAAAGAATGAGGAAGTCCCAACCAGTGATACTTACTGGCCATAACTGTAATAGGAGGAGCATTGACTTCAACTGAAAAATCCCAGAGAAGGGTAAGAAATTATTTTACCGCTATTGATGCTAACGTGGAAGTACTGCCATCTGTTATCCCCTGTTGTAGAACTAGTAGATATCCCCCTTTAAATGCCCACAACCTTGATCGATCTCTGTGATGATTGTGTTTGCCTGGCACAGCCTCACATACAGCCAAATCTAGGTCACAATAATGCTCCATCGACACAACCCCATCAACATCCAGATGAACAGCCCACAGACCATGTCCCTTGACTGCCACCTCCTTTTGTAACTCTGCAGTGTACCCTATTTGCGGCACCCTCTCCATATAGGCTGCCAATGGAAGGGGAGCTTGGCCCCTTTAAAAGTTTTAGAAGCTTCTATTCCCAGTAAAAGGCACAGCATTTTCTGAATCTCCCCATTGGAAATGGTTCCTTTTCTTTCTTCACTTTGAGTTTATTCAGAAACTGAAGAATGTTTGAATGTGCATACACCCAAGTCAATGCCTAGCATGTAGTGCACAACTGAAATACTTATTTTTTTTGTCTAAAAGTTTTTTATTCTGAACGATATACCACTCCTATCACGCCCTTCTGCTGGAACCCCCCGCCCGTCGCACTGAACCAGGAATCAGGCTGGTTTGCAAAGGTAAAGATTTATTTATGTATTTAAAATGTTATAACAATAGGTCTTAATAGATACCACACTCACCAATGGGGTGAGGTACCATGTAATAATCTCTTTAATACACAAGGAGTAGCAGTGAGCAAACAATTCAGCACAGAAATAATATTTTTGTGTGGTTTCAGATCGGATAGCACTGTAGTTAAAGGTTCCCCCTGCACACCCCTCAACCCCCCAATAGGCAATGTAAAGAGATAGGAGGAGAGAGCAAGTATTCAGGAATGGCAGAATTCAAACAGAATATCAATACCACTTTCCCCCAGCAAACACAAGAGAAAAACGGAATTGACTGTCAAGCTGTCAGAATGGCTTTTAAAGTTATCTTTAAATAGACAAGGCAAAAACACCAAATATGGTCACCATTTGCTGAAATTGTTTCAAATTATTATGGGTGCTGCTTTTGATAGTTGCCCAAAGACACAAGCAATGATTTAATACCAAACAATTTGAAATCTGAAAATTCAAGTTGGAAGCAATCAAAATACTGTTTTACATGTGTAAGAATTTCCCAAAAAAAACGAAAATTTGCGGCAAATGTTTCACTGCGTGACATTTGCGATAACGGGAGAACCGTATTAATTCGGAATGCAATTAGGTGCAATTTAAAGCTGTGGATGTTAGCTACAGGCAGAAGTTGAAATTTTGTTTCTAGCACAACAACTGAAGGAGTTATGGATGTTTTAGTAGAGGTTGTTTTTCGAGATGGACGCAAGAATGGAAAACAGGAATGCACTTTTAAAATGACAAAAGGGTTTCTTACACTAGCGGATTACTATGAACAAAACAAATACCACACAGGAACACAGTCACTTGATCAGAATGACTGCTTGCGGAGGAAACTCGCCTTCTTCAGATGAGAAAAGATCAGCGCAAAGATAGTTTTAGCAATACTAGTTGTGGATGAAAGATAGGATGGTTTGGATAGTGAGTTCAGACAATTCAAAAATACTAACAATACAGGTTCGGAATACAAGCTAGGATGGGTTTAAGATGGGGATTGGACTATGCAAAATACATATGCTAGTGATCCAATTCTTTCTCTAGACACTCACTGGATATGTTTTTAAATGGAACCGTCAGTTTTGGTCAGTCAAGCTTCTGGTCAGGGAATGGGATCTGGGTTAGGACAGACGGCTGGGCACATCGGACTGGATCGGATCTGCAAGGCACACTGGTCACAGCACGGCACAGGACTGGATTGGATCTGCAAGGCCCTCTGGTCACAGCATGGCACAGGACTGGATTGGGTCTGCCCTTCTTGGTTATGATGATATTTATTTTCAGCAGGCAAGCAGTACAGCGCAGCCCAGCTGTATTCAGATGCTTCCACTTAGGTTTGTGGGGTTCTGGAATTTTGAGGCCTAGCGGAAAATGGTTCAGCTATGCAATGGGTTTCTGCTTTGCCAAGTTTCTGGAGTCTGGAGCAAGGAAGATGTAGAGTTCAGCAGCAGGGTGCTCTGCCTGCATCGGGATACTGAGTGAATCTGTCTGTCCTTCTGTGTGGTGAGCTGTCTCTATTTATGCTATGATAAGGGGGTGTGTGGGCTGGTTTATCCTAAGCCTTCCCCTTTTGACAGGTGATTGGGTCAGAGTCTACTCTCTGCCTTGAGAGGAGAGAAACAGAGTGTCACCTTTATGGTGCAATTTTATGAGGCTGAGAATCCACCCTAGCCCCTGGAACACAAAATCTACTTTTGGCACAATACATATTTGCACGTGTGCAACCTCTATAAGAATCACATATACAGATTCCATATTTTCCATATCGGCTACTCCTCAAAACCCTGTAGCTGTGGGATTTTGTCTCCGCTTTTCACAGAATTTTGCCCTTTTCACCAGGAACACAATGTCCAATTTTTAAGCAAATGTCTACGAGTGTGCGTGTTCAACCTGGACATGGGTATATAAAGTTTCATGATTTTAGCGGAAATACATTTTGCATAAAATCACATTTCTTTCCAGAACATGTCACACGATTTTGCCACCTCTTGAAACTTGCAGCCAAAATTTAGATTCACAAATCTGTTGCTGTTTAAAATTGTGAAAAATATAAAAGTAAGTTGTCTGTCTTTTTAAGATGTGTTCTTTGTTAATGTTCAGCCACAGATGGTTGTTTGGGTCCGCCTCTTTTTGTCTCCCTGCAGCCCAGTAGCAGTCTCCTCCCTGTTTGCTCCTGGCAGAGGCCATTTACGACTGTCTTCACACCTTGCATTTCCTTAGTTGCAGTTGGTCATTGTTCCTCATGCCTCTGTAGACCAGGTTCTTTCCCAACCCCATAATTAACGCTTCTGTGTGATTTCCTGCAAGGGGGGGGAGACCTTCCTTCTGTGAGAAAACCTGTTATTCCAGTTTGGTAGTTTCAGCCAGGCTTATTTTAATTGTTACTTCTGTTGAATTTTCCCTTAGAATCAAACAAACTTGTATCAAATCACAGCTAAATTCTCATTCAAGATTTTAAACCATGGGATCAAAACAATTACAATATGGGTTACTATCAGTAACAGGCCTCTTAGATTGCCAACCAGGGGCATTGCTAGGAGGGGCTAAGGGGGCTATAGCACCTGATCTTTTGGTTGTAGCCCTGGATAGAATCTCAGGAGCTACAGCCAAAAGACTAGCTAGCCCCCAGTCCCAACAGTGCCGACATCAGCTTAGCCCCGGGTCTTTTCCAGACCTAGCAACTCCCCTGTTGCCAACATTTGATTTCAGTTTATTCATGTTAAAGTTTAATCAGGCAGGCTCCTGACAGCTGTCATTCAGGCGGCCAAGGGTACTGCATCCAGAGATTTTTGACAGATCTTCAGACAGGCCACTTTTGATGAGAAAGTCTCCTTGTGCTTTCAGATTTTCAGGACTTTGTTAGTTCACAATGATTTCTTACAACTAAGTGAATTTTAGCACCCAGCAAGAAATTTGGATGTTTGAGGGTGTTCTGTACTGGCATTCTGAAGTTTCAGCCAAAAAGAAAAGGGGATTTAAAGCAAGATTCTGGGTTTCATGGACTCCATTTTCATTTGTTGTGGAGCCCAGTGACACATTTCAGGAGTGAGAGCTCTGTTCCACCACTGACAACATGTGTGTCAGATTGGGCAGCCATCTTTTTGTGCTTTGCAAAACGCGATTTTCAGAGGTTTTGGTGCGCACAACGGTTTTGTGGCCATTTTGCTGTTTCTGATCTCATCATAGCAGAGTGATGCGGCGTAGCAGAGCAAATGTGGGTCAAAACACCCCACAATATACTATGTATCGATCAGAGAGAAGTTTGCCGAGAAACACTTGTGTACAGGTGCGTTATAAATGACTTGTATTATAAAAGGGAGCTGCCTCAAGAGACTAGTCATAGGAATGCAGGGTGGAGGATATGTGGTGCCATGATATACCTTATAATGCCTTGCTATGTTATGTTGTGCATTGCTATATGTGGGTTCTTGATTGTATGCGTCCCTTGTCACTAATCTGCTCTCCATTAAACTTTACATCTTCTAGAACAGTACAAGCATTGACTCACCGCTCGCACCCTGCAGTAAGTCACATCAGCTGGTACACTCCCGTATCCCTCTGCACACACTAACACCATCTAAATTCTTCACCTCTCCCACAAGTTTGTTGCACACAGCCCTTCTGCAACCTTTGCCCCATCTTTGATCTCGGGGAAGACTTGGATTATAGCAATCCGAGCCAGATACCTAGACTGGGAGCATTCTTCTGGGGGCATTCGTCTGGGTGCATAGCCATGTGCCCTTATCCTAACTCTCTTAGATACATGCCACCACATGGAGCCCGGTTACTTTCGATCTGCATCAACAAACCGCAATGCAACCTTGCCCTGCTCCTACTAATGGAACCGTCCCCATGTTCTGCAGGTGCTAAGAGATCAAGAAAATGACACTTATGTTATGGTAAATGAACTTATAAAGCGCACGATCGCTGAATAATCTTGGCGCAAAAGGGAGATGTAACAGGGTTAAAGATGGGTGGTACAGTAATTAGAACAGATAGGTTTTCAGTGCACGCCGGAGGGCCAAATGGTTGCTTGTGGCGTGAAGAGTAGGAGGAATAGAGTTCCAGGGTTTGGAAGCCAGCACTGAAAAAGATCCACCACCTATTCGCTCATAGTGGTAGCGGGGAACCATAAGACGACAGGCATCTTTAGAGCGAAGCACTTGGGGTGGTGAATATGGCCGGAATTATTCCTGAAAGTATTCCGCTCCTGTGCCATAGAAAGCTCAATGGACAATGATAAGAGACTTAAACTGCACTCACTGTAAAACCGAGCACCAGTGGAGTGAGCGGAGGACTGGTGAGATGGGAGATCCATAGGAAGTGCCTGTGCAAATCCGAGCTGCGTGGTTCTGAAGGAGCTGCAGATGGTGGAATAGGTCTAGGGGCTGTGCAAGGAAAAGTTACAGTAGTCAAGGCGACTGAGGACCAGGGTGGCCAGGCCTCAGCTGGGCCGGGAGAAAAGGTAGAACTTTGCGCAAGATTCTGAGTTGGAACAAACCGGCCTTACATATGGCACTAACCTGGGCACAGATGGACAGTGAGGCAGAGAACTTGAAACCCAAGTTCTTTACCTTAAGCATAGGAGTGGGGAAAAGGCCCATCTCCGTATGTCAGAACACTGAGGACAAGGTTGGAGCTGAGGGGGAAGAAACAGAATTAGGACCTTGAGGGGGGTACACAATCGCGACCTCCGTCTTGTCCCCATTGAGTTTCAACCAATTGTTTCCCATCCATCGCTCCACTGCCAACAGGCAGCCACTAAGCTGAGATGCTGCACCCGGCTGGGTGGAATCAAGCCGGACGTTGATTTGAGTATCGGGAGTAGCACCTGAAGCCGTGGGAGCGGATGAGCAGAACAAGTGACTGAATATAGATGTTAAAAAGTGCTGGGGACAATGTTGATCCCTGAGGGACCCCACAAGCAGAGACGTGGCAGCATAAAGAAAAGAGGAAAGGGCTGCTGTTTGACTACGGTCTGTCAAGAAGGAGGTGAACCGGGCAAGGGCTAGACCAAGGGCGAGGGCGAGGCAGTCAAGCAGCACACAAATGTCAACCATGTCGAATGCCACATACAGGTCCACAAAATCAGGGCACCCAACTATACCCCCCACCCCTGTCGGCAAACAGGGACAGGTCATCCATCATGCACACAAATCAGCACACACTCCATGCTTCGACCAGGGCGAAATCCTGATTGGAATGAATCCAGAAAAGAGGAGTGGTCAAGAAAGAAAGTGAGGATTGGAGAAACTAAGGACTCCAACAGCTTCATAAAAAATGGCAGAAGCGAAATGGGACAAAAGTTGGCAGTTACAGAGGGATCAAGGGATGGTTTTTTTCCAGAGAGGGACAGCTATAGAGTGTTTGAGTTCAGACGGGATAGAACCTGAATGGCAGGAGTCGTTAACAGTTTCCGGAATCCAGTTAGAGATATGCAGTGTGATTTCCTTTATGATTCTAAGGGGAACTGCGTCAGAAGGAGAGGCAGATTTGAGAAGACTTATAGCGCCCTCAACGTCTTGAATGGAAAAGACAGGAAAGGTGGACCATTTATGTTCATACAAGGGAACAGTGGTTATGACGTCTCTGCAATCAGTACCGGTGCGGGATAATGTATCTGATCACATACGTTATTAACTTTAGTGAGAAAGAAATTAGCCAAGTCATCACGGAGAGCCTGAGAGGGGGTCACTTTCAGTGCAGTCTCTGGACGGGAGAAGAGCTCTCTAGGCCGATTGATGGCCTTTTCCACTCTCTCAGTATGAAAAGTACACTTAGCCAGGTGGACCACTTGGTAGTAGGATTTAGAGGCCTGAGAGAAGCCCATTTTGTAAGAGGGAGTACGTAAGCTGCCGTTTCCGCTCGGCTTGACGTTTCAAAAGCCACAAGGACTGTAGCTCATCAGTGACCCAGGGCTGGGAGGAGCAACCTACCACTTTCCCAGATGTAAGTGGGGCTAGCATGTTGGCCACTGTGCCAAAGATTTTAGTGAGGACAGAGAAGTTGACGGTGTTAGAAGAGAGGCACTGAGCCTGGATACTTATGCCAGCGGTGTCAGCTGGTATTTGTATTCAGGGCTGGCACGAGGAGTGGCAATCTGTATCGTGAAAGGGACAACCATATGGTCTGACCATAGGATGGGAAAAGGCGCAAACGTAGAGACCAAAGAATCCCTGGCCAACACCAAATCAATTGTGTTGCCAAGTGCATGAGTGGGGACGGTGACCAATTGGCGCGGCCTCGGGTCGCTCATGGCTTCGAAAAACTGCTTTACTGAAACAGTAGGTGGAGCATTGAAGTGAAGATTGAAGTCCCCAGTAATTTTAAGAAGCAGGAATTTCAGTTCTAATTCTGCAGCGAGTTCTAAAAACTGTTTGCAGAAAAGGTTTTCTGTTCCTGGGGTCTGGTCTACTACCAGAATATGCAACATAAGCTCTCGGCTAATGGGGAGGGTGGTATTTGGTTGTGGGATGGGAGTATTGCATATGGATTGTGTGAACGACTAGTGCAGCAGCCAAATCGGGTACGGTTTAAGGAGGGGTACAAATTCCAAATTGCAAGCTGCTATCCAGGCATGAAAATCACTTGCCCACTGACATGAATGCCAATTTCGCATATGCACACAAACGTTATTTTTCTCGCCCAGAGCAACTTATCATTCGCTAATGGCTGCTGAAGATTGCACATTTTGAAGCCCGGTTTAGGGATCATTTTAATTTCACATTCTTAAAATACCAGGTTTGCACCAGCTCAGCTGGATTTGCTCTGAGTTATGGAATCCTACAATTACGCACATCACTGAAAAGTAGCAATTTGGAGAAATTCTTTGTATCGCAACTGATTAGGTTAAATGCTAAATGGGCAGCATTAGTTTGTGTGCGCGTAGGTGTGTGACGTTGTGTCTGGAAACCACTTGTGATGAGGAAGGCCATAAGGCCATTCCCCTTGCATTTTAATGCCCCTTTCTTGCCTTCTTTAGCGAGTCTCCCCAACTTCGTAATCCCCTTTTAACACACTGGAACAACATAATACACTGGAACAACATAACACACTGGAACAACATATGTGTGGTGGTCTTTGCCTACTAACTTTGAAACCTCTCTCACCAAAGTCTTATAAGAAAAATCCCACCAAATGCCTGCCTGTGAGGGCATCTCATGTCTGCTATACTGCCTCAAAATACCTTTATATCATTTAATCGTGCCATCCAGTGCACAAGATCCCGAGTGATAATGAATTTAACTCGTAAAGAAGAGACGAATATATCCACGTGACGTTGGGCATTGTTTTCTTCCCTTGAGACGTTTCCCTGTTTCCCGTCGCACTTCTCGTTAAAGTTTGCTTGTTGGACGCGCTTCCGCATCCGGACTGATGCATGATGGGATCTTGCACCTTCTGTGGGCCGGTCTGTGCAGTTCCATGAGCTGTTTACTTTTAGAATTATTGCCAAGAAGGTCTTGTGTATCTTGGCTCATTGCACTTTGCTGCTAGGCTGCTCAGGCAATGAGGCGAGATGCGTGCCATTGACTGCACGAGGTGTTCCCTCGCTATGCCAGAATTCTTAGGGTAAATGGCGCAGCGTATCCTAGGCCTGCTGCTCTCTGAATTTGACAGAGATTGCGCATGGGCCCGATCCTGTACTCTTAAGTGGGCGAAAATCACGTATTGTAGTTCCAGCATTGGATGCGGTAACAGCAATGGGGAACTTGGGGTATTTAATTACGGAATATGGCAGTTCGTTTTAAGGAGTGCCAGGGTGCATTTTATGGGAACTTCAGACCTTCTACTTTAACCCCACTGTGCTCCTGCTTCCACGCATGAAATGTGGGGAAGCTGACTCGCCAGTAGATTTTGACAGGTTTCTTGCAGAGCGCCCTCTGTATTCCACTGGTGTAAGGACGGCTTGTGTTTCTGTGTTCGCATGGACAGGGATCTGCCAGCAACCTAAAAGTCCTAAGCCAAAATGTCAGTGTGTTGCTCCTTCCGTTTTCTATGCCGCCCGGTGTCCTAATTTGAGAATCACGATCATTCTGCTCTGTAGCTTTTTTCTATGCATTCGGGCTTGATTTCCTTAACTGCAAATTTTCGTAGGTATTGGGTGCGTAATATAATCCACTAGGACTAGCCAATCAGAAGGTAGGAAGCGTGGGTTTAGATTGTCGGTATAAACCTGCATTGCCTTCTTGCCCACTTGCGCAGCCACCATGTTTTATTATTCTGGTGCCTCAGGTTTCCTTTTGCCCCTCTCTCCCCACAGGGCAACCAACCCCCTTAGACAGCAACCCAACCCCACTCCTGAGCACCACTTATTTTGACTTCCTGCTCCATTGCATCGTCTCCACTCCCTGGCCACCATGGAAACGGAAAAGGTGCAAAGTCCCTTTTGTATTTCGCAGCACCTATTTTTGCTTGTAGTGTTTGCTAATGCAAAGTCAGGATGTGTATGACACACAAAGCTGATTTCCCAACCAGGGGCGTAGTAGACCCATAAAATCTGGGGGGACAGGGGACACCTTGGGGACTTTGCGACAGACACAAGAGTAAAATCGGCCAATGCTTTTGTAGTCAGAGATGATCATGCAGATTTGTTTAAACATATGTTTTGCGGCGTTTGGTACGCATGACAAATTCTGTTGCTATTGTTTCTACATCAACCAGATCCATTATATCTTTATGTATATTGCACACACAAACATGATAGTCTTTTTTGTGTCATAGTTGTAGACAGCCACGTTTTCAGTTGTCAATCACTAAAGCTCCTCTTAGCCTTACAGGAAGATGCTGGGGAATCTGCAGTAGCTTCATGAGGGAGGCATCCGCCGAAAGATGTCTACTGATTCTGAGATGGAAGAATACTTATGGATGCTTGATAACGTTTTTAGTTGTGCAGAAAGGAGGAAATACTCAATTGCAGGGTACTTCACAATATTGTCCGAGCTTCTGCTATTAGAAGCAGAAATACAATAAAAACATCCACTCGCCAATAAACACTGAGGGGTTGATCCATTTCTATTAGTGCGATAAACCTATAGTATATGGTAGTGTGTGTGTTATATGTACGAGTGGCTTGCCAGAAATATTTTGTTTGTGTCTCACTGCATGCAGGGCCATTCAAAGGATTTCTGGGACTAAGTGCAGCACTTCAAGTGTTGGACCCATCTAATGTTTATAGGGTAACACCACAGGAAATGACATCAAGAGGAATTACATAAGTTATTTACCTCTGTAAATACAGTTTTTCATAACATATGCTGAATATTGCCATTCATCAATCTGGAAATATGTAGAAACTTAAAATAAACATGCACAGAACACTGGTGAAAGAGCTATGTGAACATAACTAAAGTGTCAAAAAGTGAATTAATTAGTAGTGCGAGTTATACAAGAAAATGTATGTGTGAAAAAGCAACATGCATCCCTAACCCATTTCATCCTATTCCTGTGCTGGGAAAGGCACGCAGAAAAACGGCATTCTTAAATGGGCATTGGCAATGTCAACAGTTTGGGCTTTTGTGTAGGCATGGGAAAGGCATTTTCCAGACACTGCCATCTGCTGTGGTGGTATTAAATGGATTGTAGCAACTGGCAGCTGAAAAAAGGTGGGAGTACCACCTGGGCATATAATAGCACTACTTGTGAATGCCTAATATGCTGATACACAAGCGTAAACGATTGGCTTTGCCAATGCTTGTTTTTAACAGGACTTCAGTGAAGGACACGCATAGTGCTTATGAATCGAGTGGCAGAAGGCAGACCAGGTTGCATCATTTTCTTTACACCAGTAGCGGGTTTGCAGCTGCTTTGAAAAAACACTGACAGGCAATTGAGTGCAAAGTTTGATGATAAGGTTTGTGTAAAGCGAGCGCAAGCGTTCCCATGAGAAGGTGGTGTGGGCAGGGAGTGGCAGGAACTGGGTCGGAATGAATGGCCATAGGGATTAGCATGGCCATGGGTGGGCAAAAAAACAAACCAGCTGTGTGCCCCTCCTCATACGTACCTCTGGCTTATCGGCTTTAACGTATGCCAGAAGGTGTTCTCCCTTGCCAGGTTGTGACATTCCGGTCTAGGTAAATCACAGACCAGCTATCTGGATAGGCAATACTAAGACAAACAATCTACCAAATGGACACCTGGGCCAAACTTAGAAAAGTAGCTACAACAAACATAGTGCTTGTAAAGTAGAGGAGAAAAAGACGTCCACTAAAGTAAAGGATCTGCAAACTTTTGCTCTCTCCACACAGGGCTGCAAATGGTGTCAGCTTTGTGAATGCAGCCACATGCTGTGGTATGTTTAACACTCCTTGAGCCTGTGTTCTGGCAAGATTCAGCGCACAGCATGCTGGGCAATGGGGAAGAAAAAGGAGGCACTGCACATTGAACTAAAGGTGACACTAATTCTGCCTGCACCATGTTGCATGCATACAGAACCCCTGGGTGCTGGTTGGTTTAAAATAGCAACTGCACTACAACAGCAAGATGAATGATGCAGTGTGGCTGTGGCATCATGGCCAGCATGGACGCCATCATCATCAATGCATTCATAGAAAATGAATGATTCGTGCCAACACTACATATGCCCTGGTCCCCAGCCCTGACGCACACTAGCAAAAATGAACCACTAGCTTGATGGATCCCACACAGGTGATCATGTTTGCAACCCTCATAGAAACTCCAAGCATCCTCTAAAATGTGCAGGTGTCCCATGGATCTGCCCCTTGTCTGTGGGATCCTCTGTTTCCTCTACCAAAGTTAATAGGTCGAATAGCAAATACTACACTATATATTGGAAGGCAACCAGTCTGCATCTGCCTCTGTGGTTCGATATCCTGGTGCACAAATCTATACTTTAAAAATGTAGAATTTTTACCACTGCCATGCAAATTAAGAGTTTCGCTCTTGGAGTTGTCTGATTGGGCTCGGCTCATTGTGAATTACCGAAACGGTCACAGGGCCCTATTTATGTAGCACCACTTGTGATGGCTGTCCTAAAAGTAAGAGATTTCTGAAAAACCTTTTGGTCACATGATGCTTGGCCTGTCCATCTTGTGTAGTAAAGTCCTTGGTTCTTTTGTTCAGGCCACATCTGACAGCAATTAGAGAGCTGCACAAGTAAGTGTAATGCAATTACATGTAAAAGTTGTTTGAGCGTAAACTTACAGATTATTGTTTTACAGATCTCGTATTTGGGACTCGGTGTGGCAGTTCAGCCTGTATATCTCTATAGTGTGAGGGCTAGCCCTGCCGAACCTGTAGATGTTCAAAGCTTGAGAGATAGTTCTTTTGGCTTGTATATCTCTATAGTGTAAGGGCTAGCTCTGCCCAGCGTGTAGGTGTTCAAAGCTTGAGGAATGGCTCAGCTGGCCTCTATAATGTAAGGGGTAGCATAGCTCCGCTGATCCTGTAGATCCCTATGATTTAAGGAGTGGCTCTGCTGTATACCCAGCGCCTATGTTTGTATGATGGGTGGGATTTTGGGGCCCCACCCGAGGTGCCCAGATCATAGTCTGTGGGGCACTGAGAGTTTTGGGGATATTGTGAGGTGCCCAAGGAACGGGAGTTCTTTATGGAATGTTGGGGGCAATGCATGGATGGAGTAAAGCGCTAGGAAAGTGGGTTATAATAGGGGAGGAAGGATAGCTCAAGGGCAACACGCTTGTCTTGGAAGCAAGACAACGCGGCGCATCACAGGGTTGAATCCTTATCGCGTGCTTAGAAACCGCTCTCTGGTATGAAGCACGTTATCAATGAACAATAAAATAAAATAAATATATAGGGTTGCTATTTGTAAGGGCGTTTTCTTGAGGCACTTTCCGAGTGATAATCTCATGTGACTATCGGTGCTCTGGCAGATTATGCTCAAGGGGACTCTCCTGTGGGAGCTAGTTTCCTTGAGCTTACAATCACTGTTGACCACAGGAAAATAATTCAGGGTGCACTGAGGGTGTCCAGATGGGTCGACTTCACCAGGGAATTTAAAGGGCTTAGGAGGATTAAATATGAAGGAGTTAAAATACAGCGTTGCGTTACTCCTCCAATGGGCAAAATTACACACGGGTGTGCAAACACATAGTGGTAACATTGGACGCCCAGATGCGCGGCCCTGCCTATGGGCAAATACCATGAAAAGGTGAGCAGAAAACATTGTGGGGATAGAGTGACACAGAAAGGCAAGAATGCTGCATAAGTCCGACAGGGGCTGGGGCATGGCGTGGCAATGAGGGATGGTGAGTTGGGTATACCTAGTGCACAGCAGAGCTGGAGCGTGGACGCCAGACGGTTCCCCTGAGAGTTGGCTTCTGAGGACGGAGGCTGAGAACGTCAGCCCCGGGCGGGCCGCCGCTGATGGTAGAGGTGAAGCTGGAGCGCCAGTGTCACACACTTTGGACTTTCTATGAGGGCTTGCCCTTGTGCCCCAGCAGTACAGAGCTTTGGGGCGAGTGCTTTGCTTTACTGTGACTGTTTTTAAACTTGCCTTTTTCATGCTTTGGAGACTGCAGGGTTATAAATTCTTGAAAACGGCAGAAAGAGGAATATTAGCGTTGCATAAAGCGCAGGGAGGCAAATCACAACAAAGGTGTTGGTCATTAAGCTGGGATGGCAGCTCATTGGGTTTATGCACCTGCTGTTACTCTGTTTGACTCTAGGCAGGCCAGCTCAGTGTTTCTTCCTTCAAAGTTTCATTAATTGCATGCAGTTGAGCATGGTAAAGTAACTTACGTGAAGATTTCCCCACCCCAACCCCAAAAGCAGCTCTCTTAAAGGATTCTTGATTTTAGTCCTTGTTTCTGTCAGTCAGTGGCTTTGTCTCTTTTACCCTTTGGCCTATGCGATGCAAACTAACTACCAGGTTTCTCGTCTTTCACCCCACCAACTATTTAAACCAGGGGGGCGTGATTTTGCATAACACAGTATTTTCCATCCTAAAATTACTTGATGGGTAACCCCGATTGCGACAGGAAGCGCTCTGTTGCCCCTTCTCTGCACACATAGCATAATAAAATGAAACAGTTCAGAGGATATAACCCGCAGACACATGGATAACATATGGAGAGGGCCATTAAGCCAAAAGTAAGCCTTTTATTCTAACCAAGCGAAGGGTACCTGTGTAATGGATGAGGCCGCATGTGCAGTTTCTTTCCAGGGAGGTGCCACAAGTACAATACGCAGGCATGCCGCGTGCATCATGTAATGGTTGGCATGGGCACATCATGTGAGTTTCACAAAGGGGCACATCACCACACCACACCAGAGTCGGACCAAACTTAAAGTAGTAGTAGCTAGCGCTGTACTATTTGCTGAGTGACACAACTGCAAGCAAGCAGTAGTGAATCCAAATACAATGTCCGGTCAGGCTCGGTTTGAGAAAGAGATTGTGGGCGGGATTTGTCCCTCCTGTCCCCCCCT
Organism: Ambystoma mexicanum; assembly: GCF_040938575.1. Classification (NCBI taxonomy): domain Eukaryota; kingdom Metazoa; phylum Chordata; class Amphibia; order Caudata; family Ambystomatidae; genus Ambystoma; species Ambystoma mexicanum. The sequence continues at coordinate 672,892,875 of NC_090936.1, forward strand.
CCCCCAATGTCCTACGCCCATGTTCCCAACGAGAAAAAGGAATATTAACACCCTGGATGTCGGCCCGGGCAGCTACGTGGCTTTAACCACTGAGGCCGGCTTGGTTGGCAAGGTCACTGAGCCCTCGCGGCTACTTTGTCTGTATGCTGTGACACGGTAACTCCTCAATATAGTTGGTCACATTATGAAGAAGAACTAAAAAGTTGTGCAAATGTTTTCATGACTTTGAAGTACAGTAAAGGGTCCAGATGGAAACGGTTTTCCGAATCCATCTTTGTCATGCACAACCAAAAAAACGGTTTGCGTATCAACGGAGACGGAAGACCCCCAACATGTAAAACAGAGATGCCCATGTTTGCAAATCTCACCAGTGCAATCTTCTGAATCACTATTTAGGAGTATGAATAACATATGTGTAGTAGAGCAAGTTCTGTCCTTTGGCACTGAGGTCTTTCTAGTGCAGGGTTCGAAATTGAGGGGACCTGGGAGCTATTTAGCTTCTGGTTAGCTTGACACCAAAAGCTACCAGAAACTACTTTTGGTTCCCCCGGGCCACGAATGCCAAACAAACGCACCTATGTGAATTTACCCCTGCCTTTGCGACAATCTATAAATGCACATGATGACACGTCTATATGCCATTTAAAACATAAACGGTCATAAATTACAGACACAATTGCATGTTTGGAACTTAGATTGGTTGAACACTATGCACTAGCTCCTTATACCCCAGTGATAGCTCCTGGTCACTGGTTAATGTTGGATACCCAGGAGCTGCTTTTAGCACCTGCTTATCAAATCCTAATTTCGAGCTCTGTTGTGTCTATATACATTTGTGGTTTATATTGAAATTAATTTTCTTTCTAAATCGTACTTTCTTTGTTATTGATGCTGAATATTGTTCAGCATTCTATTAAGGATGTTGAAGTGACGAGGCGTACACAGTGGTAGGTGGGGTAATATATCTTGTTCACGTTTATTGGTCAGGAGCTCCACTCCAATCCTCCTACTGCATCGCTCCAACCGTATTTCCTCTTGCAAGGCATTCTGCACTTGAATGCCACACACTCATCACTACAGATGTGCCACACACTGATAGTGTATATTGCAGCACTATTGGCATTCTCAAAATCAGTGCTTTAAGTGGGATACGAAATTGCGGGGGAGGGGGCTAATTTGGGGGGGTGGCTTACATGACTTGATGGGCGTGGCCTACAAAAGAACATGTAAAATGGTCTGGCCTACATAACTGTCTGCTTGGCCTACATAACTGTCTGCTTGGTACATTTCTTAAAGTATAACAAATCAAAGCTCAACGTCAGTTTTTATTGGACCCTTAACTGGGGCATTGACAAAAGGTTAGGTGTTAAGGTGCATTATCAGGTTCGTTAGCACAAAACATGAGGCTTTGCCACTCTCGCTCTGAGGATGCTATCACAGAGGCACACCGGGGAAACACCAGAGAGGAGTTAATGACTGGCGGGTCGCCTCTGTTATCCTGTCCCTCCTCCTGACCCTTCAACGAATTTTCGCCGTTATTTAGCATCCATTTCAGTATTAAAGGCCACTTTCATACTGAAATAAATGTATGGTAAATAATGGCGAAGGTTCGTGGAAGGGTCGGGAGGAGGGACAGGATAACAGAGGCGACCTGGCTGACACACAGAGCGGTGCCGGACAACAGGATACTTCTGTACATCTGGCGGCCACTGCTCTGTGGATCCGCCAGGACAGGTCATAACAGTAAGCCCAAAAAGAAAGCTAGAAGATTAAAAGAGAGAAGCTCAATGAGAGCGAGAGAGAAACATGTTGCAGTTTCAGCTGGTCGAGGCGAACGCTTAAGAGAGAGGTTTGCCTCGACCAGTTGAAATTGCAACAGGAAAGCAGGCTGCAAGTCACTTACCTTGCCGTGGTTGTGGTTTCTTGTCCTGTCGTCTTATTTCCAGTCAGGGGCTCGGACTCTGTGCAGCAGGTAAGTAGCAGCAGACCAAAATGGCACACCATTTTAACATGGCTGGCCTGGCTCTGCAACCTCTCTCATGACACCTCGCGAGGGGTCGCAAGAGGACATTTCAGGTTGGGGCGGGGGACGCTATGGCTGGCACAGTTTCTGAAGTTGCTGTTATTGACGGAAGTCCCAGCCACAGCATTGTGCAAACTGAAAGTTTCAGTTTGCACGATGCGGTGGCTGGCACTTCTGTCAGTCACAGCCAGCTGCCTTTAATAATGGCGGCACCGGCGGGATAATGTGGCATTGGGACCAGGGGGCCATGGCAGGGCTCCGGATCAGCATCAGTTTTTGGAGATTGCCGGGGCTCGGCCTTGGCTGGCCCTGGCCCACTTAAAGCACTGCTCTAAATGCATATGTACTAACTGTTTGTCACAAGGCCCAAAATACAGTTCAAGGTCTTTTCAGCAATGGCTGGCATTTTTTTAGATACATCTTCGTTGTCCTCATTTGAAACTTGAGCCCTCGTTACGTTGGTGGCACATGTGATTTTATGTGTCACAAGCGAGCTCCAGTTTCCAGTTTAATATGTAGTGTTATCGGTGAGGCAATCTGTGATGCCATGTGTGCTCTTGGGCTATGCAACAGGGTCTTGGCGTTAAGGTGGTGTACCTTTCAACAAATGCTGTATTTCTGAGATTCTGTTGCATAAAACCAGAACCTTCACGTCAGTTCAACACAAGTTTTTTTCCCCTCTAAATTTCAAGGTTTTTGATATGCTATATCTTTTCCCCTTTTCCCCTTCCATCGCCCCCCCCCACACCTGTTGGTCTTCAGTTTTGTTGCATATTAACTAAAGTTTTATTTTCATTTTTCACGTTTTCTTATTAACTCCTTGTTACACAAGTGAATAACACCAATGGGTTGGGAAAAACACAAATTACACTACTTTCTTTGTACAAATTTCACTTCAAGAAATAATTAAAATGATCAATAAAAGTAAAAGAAAACCATAACTTATGCAATACTGAGCAATTTAGATTTCCTATGGGTTTAAAAGGCTAGCAGTTGGTTACGGATTTGTACCAATACATAGAACAATTATGATTTTGCACACACCTATGCTCAAAATAAGCACTGGCTGATTTAGCAGTTGGTTTTTCAGATCCCGCCCCCTACTTTGGTCGGTGTTGGGAAAGTCGGACCGAAAAATTGTGATTGAAGAATTTTGGATTTCAGACCAGCCTCTGCCTAAAGGCCTGTGTTGGGGAAGTTGGACAGTGAATATTGGGACGATTTGAGAATTTTGGATTTCAGACCCTCTGCTGTATAACTGCCCGTGTTGGGGAAGCTGGATGTTAAACATGGGTAGGATATTTTTTAGCTCAGGTACATAGACACCCCTCTTCCTAAAGAAGTCGGGGCCAACATGAAAAATAGGATCACCCAATTAAATTACAGTCTATAGTTTTCAGCGCACACCAGGAATGAGCTTTGTTAATTTTGAATTTTAACAAAAATCACCCCATGGTGTTCCGCCAGGGGTTATGTAAGGAAGGCATGGTATCGAAGTAAGACGGACACAAGTGACCACAGTTCAAGGGTGTTTATTGCACTTCCAAAAGGGGAGTATAAACGCCTACCTAAACCTAAATCGAAGATGGGAGCAAGCTACGACCATGAACTAATTAAGAATGCAGTCCTAGTGGAGTTTTATCAAAATAAAAGGGCCTATACTAAAAGACCTATTGCCAATCCTTACAGCTAATTTAGAAATAGTGTGGGGGTATGTTCATGAAAAAGAAAGTGTTCACAAAATGATATGTCAGGATGTTCAGGCCGTTGGCCTCCCTTCACCATGTTTTCAGCACGGGGCAAGGCGGTTTACTCAAGCCAAGCACACACTCTGGCTTCCTTGACATGAGGATACCATTCAAATTCCAGCATCAGAGCCTTCTGTGCTCAAGTCTCTTTTCCATCAAAGTCTCTTTATTTGGAGGGCCTGATGTACAAAACAAAAATAGAAAGTTCTTTTCTTCTTATAATTATCTGGTTTGGGTGTCTCTCTATGGATCCCCCTCAGCCGGGCTCAGATCCCTTTATTCCTTCGCGGGTGACTCACGGTTCACCCCAGACCGCCCTCAGTCGGGCTAAGGTCCCTTTATTACTTCTTGGGTGACTCACAGTTCACCCCAGATCCCCCCCGCAGCCGGGCTCAGATTCCTTCTTCACATTGAATTAGTCTCCCTCAGCTGGGCTTGGACCAATTGCAATTCACTTAATAATTATCCAAGACTTAACTCAACCCATCACAGGACCACTTTGATACAACAGTACAGGTTTTACAGTGCATTTCCTGTTCAGTTGGATACCTTACAGAGACCTTCGAATGAACACCCACGTGGCACCGGACCACTCTGTACTCAGTATCTTATGTCTTTTTCAAAGTACATTCACGCTTTAGTTTTCACTTGTTTGCACCTCTCGTCACATGCACTTCAAACCCTGTTCTTTGTGGAGTTCATACAATGTTGCCGCTTGCAACCTTGGTTCAAACACAAGCTGATTTTGTATTGGTTTCTCCGACTCACCAGCTGTGTTGCTTTTACTGACGCAACTTTCTTGCAGGAGCCAAGGACAGTACCATGGCGGCAATCGCTCTTCCTAGCTTGGGTTATCAACACAGGAGCGCCCTGGATACCTTTGATGCACAGTGTTGGATAGATCAGCGCCAGTTCCCAGTCTTAGGCTTCTCACTTTCCAAGGCTGATGAAAGTAACGGTTTTTAGAGGTCAAGGGCACTTGCTTCCTAGCAACCCTCTATGGTCTCGCCGCTTTTCTCCTTGTGTTAAATCTCCATCTTGGAATTGCTGCTTCCTCTTGTGCTTTTCCTTGCTCAGAGTGCGCTTCCGTGCTCCTCCTTCTATCCATGTGGGGAAGTGTGATGGGAGTCAGGTGCGTGCAATGATTAGTAATTGCCTGACCTTGCCTGACCAGGGTGTTGGGACATGTCAGGTATACGGCTCTGATGTTAGTCCGTTGTCGCTCACGATGAACTGTCTGTGAGAAAGTGTGCATGTCGGGAAAGGAGGGTGGGTTGAGCTTCTAGGTGTATTACCTGGTAGGATGGGGAAAAGGTGTTACAGAAAAGGGGATTCCGGGTCTCACCCTTCGGTGTCCCACTTCCACTCCCCGAAGACCCCTCATCCAGGCAATCCTCCTGCACTGGTACACCCCCAGGAACTGCATCCAATAGTGATGTCCTGGTCACCTTTAAGATTCTCACAGGAATTAATTACATTAAAATTTTAGTTAAAATTAGCTAAGGATCTACACAGTTTTGCCCCACCCTACCCACTATAAAGGGAAAGGATTTAAGACCAGCAGATTCCCCCACCTTTTGGTTATAAAGGGCACAAGTCTACTTAATTGAAAACCTCTGTTTAAAGTTCAGGACTGCCGGCTGCATGTCAGGACCCTCTGGAAAGATAGGGCAGGGGTCTGGTTACTCCACTCTCAACAATGGCCTCCCGCTCTCCACCACAGGACCTAGCCAGCTTTTAGTCCTTCCTAGAAATAGACGGCTCCACCCAGAGGCAATCTGTGTAAAATCTCCTTTTGGTGTTTCCTGGCAGCTGTCAGATGGTAATTTTCAGCAGCTCTGTTCTTCCTCATGGTGCATTCCACTTTATATAGCAGCAATGACGCCATCAAGTTTACAATCTTGCGGAGTACTCTGCAAGAGTTCTCTAAAATAGTATTGGGCAGTTACCCTTCTCTCTCTCCTTCCAACTCAAGCCTATCTCTAAGGGTTGGTTTAGGAGTCTGGAGGAGACCTATGCAATTCCCATTTGTCAAAATCTAGGTATGAATCAAAAACTTTGTGATTTACTAGTAACTGCGATAATATATATATTTTCCAATTCAGCTAATCATGGTGAATTTAATAAAACCGTCATGTCCGCACCATTTTGCATGGGCGTTTGGCAATTTCCTGCCATTTTTACAAAAAGCATAAACATTAGGAAGATGCAATTTCTATCATCCATATTCCTAATTCCACCCTCCATCCGTTTGCCAACTCTCATCTTTGGAAAATTTTTGGATCAGCCAGCAACCCATCTTAGATGGCCGTTGCAGTTCCTTCAGTTGCACATGGATGAATTTTATATCACCAACACCGCCTGGACATTACCTAAAAAGTGACACGTCAATCAAGAAAGTACGACCTATTGTTGCTGAGAACAAGGCTTAAATTACAATAGTCCTTTTAAATTAATAGGTAATCTTTGTGTTGCACAAATGGTAGATCTCTTGTCTCCAGGCCATTTGCCTCTATGCGCCAGCCTGTAATCAGAGCTTTTATTGGTCTCTTTGTGTTTGAAGCTTTGCTGTTTGAAGTTGATGTGTACATGTCGTAAATGGAGGATGCATTTGTTACACAGAGATCCCCCACTGTAGAGAATGAGCAGGGCCAGCCCTGTGATGTCCTGAGACCTGTGTCTTATCTGAAGGGGCCACCATTTCGATCTGAAAGGCATCAATTTCATTCAAAGTTCAGCTCTTCTTAATTGTAGCCCCTGTTTTTCACACCTCCCTTTTACATTCCGGGCATGCACCAGGCAGGACCATTTATCTCTGCACAGAGCCCAGCCTTCAGGGACAACACCTTTCAGGCAGGCCACATTTTATTGCAGTTGTAAACAGCTGGGAGGCAAGCCAGGCTTTCAGTGTTGGAGTTCTTTGTGAAGTTTACCCACCAACAAGCCAACATGGTCTTCCTTGGGCATAAAAGAAACAAAGTGGGCTTTTATTTTCAGATATTTGCCGGTATTATGCATGTCAAGCATTGGATATATTACATTTTGTCAACACACTTAGAGTCGCTTTTCTGACATATTTATGTTGGAAGGGGGACTTTTTTTCATGTCTTGCTTTAATTTGCAAGAAAACATGCAAAGCCATTTTTTGTGTCACTGTTTAAAAATACTTTTTTTTCATGTGAAAGCGACGTTTGACTTTCTTCTGCCTTTGTGAATTAAAATACTGCTTTTTCTTTGGTAATGACAGGTAGGCCTTTTTCACATGGCCCTTCAGTTTGGGGCCTTTGATTAGACCCCACACAGTGTTTCCATCTCCATTTTAACATCTGTGTTATTCAGCTATGCAGCAGGTGGCTATATGAAAATGTTAAACTGGGTATGCAGTTTCTGACTTGGTGGTTCTCCACTCGTCCATTTACCATGTATTTTTTTTTATTTTCTAAAAACACTTTCAGAGTTTCAAAGTTAAGATGAGTTTAAAAAAGGCTTGATAAATCTCTTCTACCAAGAAATGTGTAATGGGAATACGCCATTTGAGCAAAGTCACACATGCCAAAGTGCCGACCAGTAGCCATTGCTGGAAAATCCCATCCAGTGCAGGGTCTCATGAGAAGCATTGTGGGTATTCAAATGAAAGGTTTGCTTATTTGGCTGTGACCTGGAGGTGATCTTCCAATGATGGCTACTGGGTGGCGCTGTGGCATGTGTGGTAAGTCTCAAATGGCTTATTCTACTTCAAAGTTGTCCTAAACATTGGGAACCTTTTTGTGATAAGCAATCATATGACCCTCCTCGAACGTTTTCATTTTTTGTTTAACCTCTGACACACTTATGCAGGATCCACAGAAGACTGAACATGGAAATGAACCGTTCAATAAATGGAAACACAGATTTACACATTTCCTTTAATCTTTCTGGCAAAATGCACTCTGCTTCACAGTAACTGTGGCTCACCATGCTGCCATTCCATTTAGGGTTCTGTGGACTGTAGTTCTGTAGGATATTATTTCAGCTTTCTCATACTTTGGCAAATTATGCCATTTGTCTTTCCCTTCTGTAAGGCAATGAACATTTTTACCATCCATGTTTTGAAGCCCAAATTCACTACTTTTTGTTGGGCAAGGGCCTCATTTTGCACATTACACCAGCGCAGGCCTTTTACTGAGGGCCATGTCCCCCCACTGACTCCCACCTTTAGTTATGGCATTCAGGGCTATTTCACCCACACCTTGGCCACCTCCCATACTATATGAAGTGGCATGTCCCCTGTGTCATTGAGTTCTTGTCCATTGGGTCTCATGGTCCAATGTCTACCACTAACCTTCGACCTGTTTGCCTGCCTCAATGATGTTGTATTCCTGAGCCGCGTCTGTCAATTTGTAATCGATTCTGGTAAATGTTTTAACTCGTGGTGAATAGAAGGTGGACGCATGTGTTTGGGGGTGTAGCATCCTCCACTTAACTATGACATAATATTCCTGCAGGAGGGCGTTCAAGTTGCTTGTTTCATGTGTAGGTGGCGGGGTAGCTCCTATTCTCAATGATGAAGAGTCCAATGATGGGTCAGCTATTGAATTCAAGTTCCTTCCACAAATGAGAAGCCCTGTTTTCCAAGCATGCAAAAACGACATTACTTCATTACAAAATGATAGCTGATGTTGGTTTGGTGCATAGATGCAGCATAACTGCTGCAGTGTGACCAATATGACCATTTATTGCTACTAGGCGCCCCTCCATGCCCCTTTTAATCTGTAAAGTCCCAAGCCAAAGAGTTTTCCGAAACACACTCACCAAACCCTGTCTTCTTTGACGTGCTGGAAGACCATAATGTTCCTCCCACTTCCTTAGCTCTGAGCGTGTAGTTCTTCTGCTTTTTTAAATTGGGTTTCTTGGAAGAAAAACACATCTACCATGGATTGCTTGAATTCAAGAAGTACAATTGAACGTTTTTGAGAGGAGTTAAGGCCTCTTACGTTCAGGGACCCGATTCAAATGCCACTGTTTAGAATCATCATGTAACGCTCTGCCTCTCATTGTTGCTTGCCACCGGCTGGCGAAGAGTTGCAGAGACTCCTACTACCAGTCAGAGTTCTATAGTGGTTAAGTCCCCTGTCATTATCCCTTTGGCTTTGTTCCATGTAATTATAATGCTGGTCCCCAGCTCCTGTCGCCCTCCCAACCCCCTCGCAATCTGACGTGTCCCCTCCACCTTTTTAGTCGTGGATTGTATTCCCTTCAATTCTGAGACGCCCTGTGAAAAAGCAAGGGCTACCCAGAAGAGACCCCTTGCCCACAAGCACCTCAAATAAACTTAAGAAAACCAGAACAGTATTGCTCATACGAAATTACTGGTGTGATGGTAGATCACAGCATATTCCAGCACAAACACACTATAAGGTTAGTCCAGCGGTTCATCTCCATTTTAGAATGCGCCATCAGTAAAACCATTTCAGGTCAGTGTTGTAGACTAGTTAAAGTCACCCACTCATGGAGTGTTAAACCTGCAGAATTTCGTGGACCCTGTCAGATGACCTCTCAGTGGCTGTGACCTTTGGCTTCTGTTGTGTGGGCCTTGGGAGCGACCCACCCCCTCAATTTCTGAACTTCGATCCTCCGATGATAGTCGCTTCAGGGCACCTTCCGCCTCTTCTCTCGATGTAACTCAGTATTCGTCACCAAGATATTCAAGACAGTGAAAACAGGAACCCACATCGCTATCAAGTGTCTCGTTCTTGTAGTCATTGGGCGGCATTATTTCCTTTTGGTCAGAGTCATCGCTGATAGGTCTTCATATATGTGGACCCTGGAGTCCTCTGAAAGGATCTCCCCTTTCTCTCGTCTTTTGCACAATGTCCATTTTTTGTTTGAAGTAGTGGCACTTGGCCAGGACTGATCTCAGACCGTTGGGAGGGTAACCCCCTTGTTGTATTCTATTGAATGCTATTTTGGGGACTGGTGTTTCCCCAAAAAGGCTACTGATAAGTGTTTTCACTTGATGTTTGAGAGCATGACTGGTTTCACTTTGCAGCTCCTTTAGGCCTGTAATGTGAATATTAGAGAGCTGCTCTTGGTTATCCAGGTGGTCAATGTTGAAAGCCAAGTCCATCTCTTTGCTCAATGTCCTACATGAGGTCCTACATTCTTATTTCCATCAAGTCGGAGGATTGGTGGGGATATTTTAGCATTTCCTTTTTATCTCCAACTTTGCCCACCCTGGCTTTTAGTTCAGTGATCGCTACCGTTATGCCACACTTCACGGATCCTATTTTCTCTAAATGTAATCATATATCGGCCTTAGTAGATGCTTCCTGATCAGCTTCGGAGCTGTGGAGCGCCCTCCGTCTCGCACCCTGGTGCCTTATCTGATATATGCTGGAAGCTGTATAATCGGTATGCAGTGTGAGAGTCCATCATGTGGTGTCTGCACTTCTTGTAAGGTTTTCTCGTATCGAGCTACTGCTTAGGGCAGGTGGTTATGGAGTGCAGACAGGCCACTCAATGACTCTGGCCCTGAGGGCTAGTTAGTGTAGGGTATAGCCCTGGCTTGATTGATACTTGGAGACTGTAGATGATTCGTGAGGTGGCGGGCAAGCTCCTCCTACCCTATGCAAGGGCCGGTCATTGTGGGCTTGTTAGTCTCGGGAGCGTAGCTCATGGGCAACGTGCTCGTCTTCGAAGCACAGTGACGCAAAGCAACACAGATTTGATCCCGGGGTCCGCACTTAGAAACCTCTGTGTAATTGTGTTAAAAATAACCAAATGTATATAACTGTTAACCAAATAACTGTACTACAGGAGCCTACAAATCTTCCAGATCTTATCACCAAACCATCCAATAGCTCCTGGACAGACAACATTACAATGAGGAAACTAACGGACAACTATTGGATAAGAAGTGCTACATGAAATTGGAATGTAATCCGTTCTTGAAAATCAGACGAACTACTGGCTCTGTTGAATACATGGGTTGATTGTGGCATTTTGGACCAAGATATGCAGGATTTCTTGTCACCAGCTTCTTCTGTGATTCCCACTATTTACTTTTTGCCTAAGGTGCATAAGTTGTTATCCAGACCTCCAGGGAGACCCATTGTTACGCTTTGTGGTTCCTTGCTTGAGAATGTTGCCGAATTCATTGATGAAACCATTAAACCTTTGGTTTCAACATTGCCCTCCTATCTCTGTGACACCAATGACTTTTTCTCCCACGTTAATGGTATACCATGGAAGGCGACATGCTTCTAGTGACTCCCAGTTTGGTGTCACTTTATATATCGATTTAATCACGATGTTGGCTTGGCAGGTTGCAAGTCCCTTTTGGACATGCGTTCCCTTAACCTACCTTCAGCACACCCAAATGATTCTGGAACTTGTGTCCTTTTGCCTCAATCACAATGATTTATTGTTTGTTGGGTCCTTTTACCATCAAGTTAGAGGTTAAGCTATGAGGGCTATTTTTGCCCCTGCTATCCCAACCTGACAATGGGTTGGTGGGAGCATAATGTTGTTTGGAGTGAGGCTAATTCCTTTTACACATACCAGATCTCATATTGGCTACGCTACATTGATGACCTTTGTATTCTTTGGAAAGGTAATCTTGAAGAATGGCTTGACTTTGTCAAAATCCTCAACTCTAACAATTTCAATCTGTGCTTCGCCGAGAACCACAGTGCCAAAGAATTGGTCTTTTTAGATGGGAAGATAACTAACGGTTTTGATGGTCTCCATGCCACTATATTTGCAAAACTGACCAGTTTGAATCTTCCTCTCTTGGACACCAGCAGTCATCCTAGGTTATGCATCAACAGCATGCCCTATGGTGAGTGTGTCCGATTCAGCTGAAATTGCTCTAAAAAGGAAGATTTTCTTATACAGTCTGGCCATGCTGCACAACGCTTCAGAGACAGGGGCTATTCTAAGAAACATGTGGAGTATGCATACCCAAAAGCCAGTTCATTGGATAGGGATTTTCTTCTAGCTAACTCTAGACCTTCCTCCACTGAAGAAGATTCACAAATCTGTCTTACTCTGATATTCGGCCCAGTTGCTAAGAAAATGTGTGATATTGTTGGAAAGCATTGGCATGTATTACATACTGACAAGGATTTGGGCAGCGTACTGCCGACCCGTTCCTCTTACTTTTCTCACATCACCTTCTTTGAAAGACAAACTGGTTTCCAGCTTTGCTAAATGCACTACATGCAAAGTATGTTAGTATGCCATAACTCAGTCTAACTTTAAACATCCAGTGACTGGTACCAACTTTTCCATACATGGCCATATAAATTGCAACACACACTTTGTTGTGTATGTTCTCTGCTGCCCTTGTTGCAAGTGGTAAGTGGGGACCACAACCAACAAACTAAAGCTCAGGATTCTACAACATCTTAGCAAGCCTTTCCTCGAAGTCCACGATGGTCAGCTATTGGGCTTTGGATACTTAGGAGTGTCCAGCATTGCTAACCACCCACAAGGAGGAGATGGGACGCTTAAATTGAGACAATTGGAAACCAGACTCATTATTGACTTACAGAAAGGCCCTGCAGGGCATACCAACGATGAAGAACTATACACATTCATCGGTGTCTGACTGCTTATGTGCTGGGTATACTTTGGTTTCCTCTGTTAGATCCTAATACCTTGGCCTACAGCTTAAGCTGTATTTTCTCACTTATTGTGGAGTTTCACAAACCTCTACTGGGATTGATTATGCTTCAGGCTCCATGGATTATCCATCCTTTTCTGGTTCATATTGCCTGTCTTTGGCTTCGATATTGATTCTGATCCTCATCCTTCTCTCTCTCTCGTTTGTTCTTTTTTCTCTCCAGTTTGCTGGTGTTGCATACTTGCTGGCAACACACTGACATTAGTTGTTTTTTTTTTATCCTAATTTTATGTTTTCTCATTTCCTTTTTCTATTTTTTCCTGTGTCTTTCACATTTACTTTCTGCAGATATATTTTTTGTTGGTTATTTGGCTTTCAGGTGCATTTACCCTGCAACTCTGGTTAAATTAGTTTATCTTGGTTGATCTATAGTGACTTGTTCTGTGGTTCGAGCGTCCACTAAACACTAGTTTTATCCATTGGTCGATCAATTTTGACATACATTTCAACTGTATGTGCATTGAGGTTTTGCTTTTAATGTGTCCATTTTCCTTTTGCTGCCATTATAGTTGGAACTCTGTATTGTCTAAACCATTCATGGCTATGATAATCATGTAGCATTGTGGTATTTGCACTGCACTTGGCACTCTATGCACTTTGCACCTTAGCATTATGTTTACCATGCACATTGTCACTTTTGATAGTGTACTGCATGAAACACTGTCCTGTCCAATACGGCACATTTTAGCACTTTTCATCCTTGTTCCTTTTTAATTGTATATCCTCCATTGTCTTGAACCACTTAGGTAGGATTTACATATACTAATTCGGCTTCTGTGATGTGGACTTGGCTCTCCATTTTTTTCTGAGACTACATGTAGTCTTACCTTTTTATAATGAGGATCTAATCTTCCTGGGATTTGCACACTTCCAATCCAACCTGTTCTATCACAAACCGCTTTACCTTGCACCATTTATATATGGCTGTTCCTTTTCACTGTGAAAGGTGTTGATGCTTCACAGACCATAGAGTCTGAGAGCACTTTGTATACATGTCCTGTTCACAGTGTCTGTTGATTGTTGTGTGATGAAGTGCCTAGTAGGGTATGAAACACGTCGCAGACTGCCTCTCAGCCTGATCTTTAAACTGAAACTTCAATAAAGATGTCTATTTGACGGATTCCGTCTTTAATTCTGCGTGAATTCTGCTGCCTTTCCTCTGCGACCCTAACACCGCTGGTGTCTTGATCCTGGCTATATTCTGTCTGACCCACTGCCCCGACATGTATTTTTTTGGGGGACCCTGCAGCACTATCGCCGCTTATGGTGAAATTTGCCTTCTGACAACATGGGGGGGGGTGTCTCTCTTCATCGTGCAAGCTCTCCAGGCTTCAATGCGCCATGTTGATTGCACGCAGGGAGGAGGGCCCTGTGGTGAGTGAGTGTTCTATTCCCCAAGTGGGGATCCTTGACTGGAGTGGGCAGTGGGGTAGGACTGTGTGATGCTGGGAGTTCCGTTATTACTGTTGTGATTATTCAGAGGTCTCTCCCATGGTGGCTCCCTGGCGGCCTACCATTGAACCTTGTTTGGGGCTTCAGGGTTTCCCACCTGTCTTGTCAGTCCTGCCATCCCTGACCCTCTGTACTTCAATGGCCTCCCACTTCGTAACCAAAACCCGGGTCATCCTGTCCTCATTCTACTCTACTCCCCTCCTCCCTCCCCAGCTCTCAGACCTCCCTTGACCCCCCCACCCCCGTCCTTCCTACTCTCCTCTTTCTCTCCCATAGCACTGGATGAGCTCTCTAGACAAGTCCTCTCTATGAAAATCTCCTCCAAACAAGTGCTCCCCTGCTCCTCCAGAACTAACAAGGACAACATTGCCTCCCTTGCGCCTGCCTTGGCCGATTTCTGTAATCACTCTTTTGGCACTGGCTCCTTCCCTCTACCGGGCTCCTTTACCGGGTTCCCAGAATGGGGAATTACCGGGCCATTCCGAGTTCGGGGGGCCCGGTAATTCCTCCCTCTGGGAACCCGTGCCCGGACCTTCCCCATTCCCATCTGAGACCCCATAGGGCTCAATGGGAGAGGGAGCTAACAACGGGCCAATTACGACCGGCCCGTTGTTAGCTCCCTCTTATCCTCGCGGGACCCGGTAACGACACCTGGTTTTACCAGGCGTCCTTTCGGGTCCCGCGAGGGGACCTCGTAATTTCGCGGAACGGGTTTAATGGGTCCGCCTCCATTAGCGGAGCCCGTTAACCCGTTCCGCGAAGGTCGTAATGAGGCCCATTGTGTTCTGATTTGTTACTTTTCAAGTTCAATAACATTTAAACAGTTTTTTTTCAGAGGGGAATGTGCAGTTTGTCATTTTACACATGCTGTTTGTATATGAAGTACTGACACATGTTAAACTGTGTATAACACATTTCTCATTTTTTCATTCTCCTACAATAACCTACAGAGTTTGGACCAACCATTTCTTATAGATATTATTAAAGATACTGCTATCTCTGAATGTTGCTGTGTTAAAAGTGAATGTAGTGAACATTTCTTGGAAGGTGATTCCTTAAACTGATTTTTTTTTTTTACATGTTCTGTTGTACAGAGGTTAAGGTCGCGTAACAGCAGGAGGTTGGAGGGAGTGAGCAGATACCAGCTTTGCTAATTAACTAAGACCCTTGAGCTAGACGGTTTTCATTTTTAATACAATTTGCAGAAGGGGAAAAAAAGGAATAATTGCGGGTTTTTCAGCTGCATGCACAGTGCACACTGCCATCGCACTGCTCCAACTGCAATTACCCATTTAAACAGAAGCATGGCTTAGCAGACTACACTAACATCTGCTGCTTCCAGTTAAAGGCATGTGTGGGAGCGTAGAGAGAAACTGTCCCTGGGGTGATGCTGCCCGATAACATCCCACGTTTCAGTGTTTTTGGTGCACAATCCCATCAAGATGCAGTCTACTCTAAGGCGCGCAATAGCCCATGGTTCAATGCAGTATCCACACAGCGCCGAGACCTAGAAGCTGCCAACTCTGAGAATAAATGAAACTTGATCATTTGTTGCGGTCTTTAGGCAACACAATGGAAGCCCGACACAGAAAAGGTTGCGTACAGAAGTGCAACATGCTGTGTGCGGGGCTTCCATCTCAGCGGCCTGCAGACCAATGAAGAATCCTGCAGCTGAGAATTGGAGGAGACAGGGGGCACAGGGGGTATATCGAGGTTGACCTAAAAAGGACCTGGCGAGGGTGCTCAGAACAAAAGACTGACTTTGCAGAAGGTCCTTCACGTTCAGATTCTGCAAAGTCGGTCTTGTGTTCCCGATATTTGGACATACGTCCTGAAAATGACCACCGCCAGAAGACGAAACATGATCAGCTAAATCAAAATGTCAACGGAAGAAGGGGAGAGCTAGTTGTAGCACGTGATGTAGCTGTATTTGCACCCAGCCACAGATGTATGTGGGCATCGACATTAGATTGGATGGAAAGGGAGGTGGGATCACCAGTGTGAGGGTGGGGATGTGAATTTGAAAGGGGTTAGTGGTTTCTTAGAGGATACGTTTCTTCTAATGAGGCAAAATCCCCCCAAAATCATTTCTGGGGAGTGAGTAAGGAGCTAACTCAACCAAAACTAACTCTAGCACTTTCATGAACAATGAGAAGTAAATGGTGACTGATGAGCATATGTGTACTATTGTCCACATGTGAAATCTCACTGAATAATAGATCAAATAACGAAAGAGGGAGGGTTCCAGGGAGGCTATTGGCAGGATGGCAGCAGCTGCAGGAGAAGATCTACATTTCCTTTCTTCATTATCTGGTGGACCCACACGTGGTCCCTTAATGTTGATAACGCCTCTGCTTTTGGTTTTGTCTAATTATTAAACCTTTGAGCACCATTAGGAAGTATGGAAGCGACAAAGTTAAGGTACAAACACTTGTCAAAGATGACCTAAAGAAAACACTACCTCCCAAAGCTAGTTGAAGGGGTTTTATTTAAGTTTCTTGAAAGGGGATCTACTTTGGATTAGTACAAAAGGGTTGTGGGGGAGGGGGATTGTGCCTTCCAGGCACTAAAGCCCCATGCCAACCTCTTTCTTTCATGCCCTAATGTTCCTCTCCCTGTGTCTCTTTATTGTTTTTGCTATTCTCTTCTTTCCAACTCCACCCACCTTCTCATTTCCCTTCATGCGTCTTCCTTCTGTGTCTCTCTGTCTCTCTCGCCCTCTCTACAACCTACCTACACCTTCCCATGTTCATCCTTCCTACTCTCTACTGTACTATTCCCTCCACTCTACTACTAATACTCTTTCCTCTCCACCACTACTCTCCCTTCTCCACTCCATTACTACTGTCCCCCCCACTACTACTCTCCCCTCCCCAATCCTCTACTTCTCTCTCCAGTGAACTCCACTAGTACTCTCCCATCTCCACGACTCCAATACTACTCCACTCTTTCTTCTACTCGTTCAGCCCCCTCCACTCCCTCAGTAACCTTTCACTCACTCCCTACTCTCCACGGCTAGTTTCACTCACACCTTATGCGCACACTCGCAGCACAGTGCCACGTTCTCTTACCAACCAATAAATCACCTTCTTTGAAAATCTCCTCCCCACTCCTATCTACTGTCCTTCCTCCTTCTGATCTCTTGGCCTGTTACCCCCTCTTCTCTGATCTCACCCCAACAACCCACACCTTCCTGCCCCCAGCTTTATTCTCCACCTCCTTCACCCATTGGCTCTTTTCCCAGGGACAATATCACCCTGTCTTCCCCCACCCAGGAAGTGGTACAAACATCAGAATACATAAAGAGGGGATTAAGCCCTGCCCCTTTTCCCCCGTCACGGGTCTGCCATGTTCAGTCATTGGGTGCCTGCATTGGTCCACGTTGGTATTGGGGATCCATGCCACAGCAGAATCACCATTAAAGATATGTGTGTCCCTTAAGTTCAGGTTCGGGGTATCGGGGAGATGCGCTGCAGTGGCTTTCTTACAATGCGTGCCTTGCTGGTAGGTGGCACTTAGCTTTTCCTGCTGCCGCATAATATCCTCGCTGTTCTGCCTGGCTCTCTCTCCCACCCTCTCTCTCTAGTGAAAAACGTAGAGCTGCCAGTTTGGAGGCTCTGGTGGGTTGCCCTGTTGCGGACGATCAGTCGGACATATTGATGCATTTAATTGCCTGAAATGAGAAGAATAACCAGACTGGCCAGCATCTTCATACAGAGTTATGTGGTGATTAACAGTGGCTCTGCATAAACCCATACAGGCACTTATGTAGGAGACCCTCCCAACTGCCACCTTCCCCCTCTGGGGTATAAATGGCTCTGTCTCCCACCTTGGTAAGTCTCCCATCGCATACTGTTGGGGGGGGGGTCCCCATACCCCTGGACAAGGTCAGGTTACTGGCCTTGCCCCACACTGTCGAAATTAAGTGTTTTCCTAAAACAAACAAAGCCTACACTATAAATTAAAGCGTAACCCACACTACACTACAAGATACACTTTAATCTTAACAGGAATGTGAGAAACCTAATATTTAAAGGGCTTATTCTGAATGAGTGAACTTTAGATTAGAGTAATTAATGTACTTAAAAGTAAAAGGTAGGCAAAGTAGAAAAAAGAAATTCGCAAAAAGCTTCACTCATATGTTTGTCTAAAAGCACACACTGCTAGATTGTCATGCCTCAATCTTTATTGCTGCTGAGTAATGCATTTCTTTGATCATTTTGCTCTGTATTGGACGTATTGCAAACTAGTGCCAGTAGCCTTTCTTCAGCCATTAAAGATTGTGATATGATTTTGTGAGTTATAATTTATTGAAACTTCTCTAAACTAGCAGCAACGGCACCTGTGATCGTCATTACAGCACAACAACTATTTCTTTGTATGCATCATACTTTCCAAAAAAAGACAAGGGGCCTCATTACGAGGTTGGAGGTAGCCATGCCGTTCATACCGGCATGGCTACCCCCAAACCCGGGTCCGGCACCGGGTTCCGCGAAAGGGGAAATTCTACACTATAGTCCTGTAAATCACGAGTGAGATTTCTTTTAAAACACTGCCAATGAAATCATTTCTTCGGATTGCTAATTTTGGCAGCGGAGAAACAGCGACAAAAATGATTTGCCCAGGATCATGCACTTGAGGTCAAGTGTCAAAGACAGAATTTGAGCCCAGTATGCAAATTAGGCACTTGACCACATATCTTCCCAGCGCTTGATATTTTATTTATTAATTTTTATTTATTTATATATACATATATAGGAGGAACAATGATCTTTTGATCACAAAAGAACATACAATAGATAAGAAATCAGATTTGATTGGAAGCAGTGAGCTTCTTACAATTGGGTGAGTTTGAGGGACATTCTGAACAGGTTGTGGAGGGGAGTGAATGGAACAGTGACCCGGGAAAATACGTAAGTGGACATACATCGATTAAGGACAACCAACATTGGACATTTTTAAGTGTAGGTAAGCGGTACGGCCAGCTGTGCTCGGGCTGTGAACCTGATGGGTGAATTGCTAGAGTGAGGGATAGAGGTAGGTTAGAGGCAAGGGAAACATTTCTGCTAGCAGGCAGATGAGGGGTAGGTTAAGAGGGCAGCTCAGAGGCGTGGAGGTAGGCTTTTAGTTTGGTTTAGAACAAATCCATGAGGGATGTTTCTCGGATGTTCGGGGAAGAAAATCCTATGCAAGTGGAGCAAGAGGAAAGAAAGAGCGGAAGCGAGAGGGAGCACAGGGAGGGCAAGGAACCACAAAGGTAGTCGAGGCAGAGCGGAGATTACGAGAAGGATAGAGCAGGATAGATACAGTGGTGCCTTACCATGGTTAGATTTGTGAACCTGGAGAAGAAATTGTAATCTGGCCCTATGTTGCATTTTCTGCCATCCAAACCTGGTGATGGTACTAGGAAGTGGATGTGAAGTGGGGGGGTTCAAAGAGAGTCCTGGTAGCAAAGTTAATGATCTTGTCGAGAGGACAGAAAGCATGGTTGGGAAGACCAAGGATGATTCTGGCACAGTAGTCCAGTTTAGAGGAGATAAGAATAGCCTGATTTTCCTAATATTTAGAAGGTTGAGGAGAACTGCTGTTGACGTTTTGGATATGAAAGTAGAGAAGGTGTGAGAAGGGTCATAGATGACACTGATGTTTCTATCTGAAGAAGAGTAGGGGAGAGTGTCAGCTGGGAACTGGCTAGGCAGAGGAAGAGACAAGAGAGAGCTTTTGGCAGGGAAGAAGAGCACCTCTGTTTTGGTAGAGTTTACCATCGGAGAGTGCGAAGCCATCCAATATTTAATGGCAGAGAGACAGTTGGAAATTTTGATGGAGAGAACAGAGTTGAGTACAGGATAAGAGAAGAAGATTTCAGTGTTGTCTGTGTCGGTATGAGAACCCAAAGGAGGAGATCAGTGCTCTAAGAGCAGAGTTGTAGAGTGTAAATGGGAGCAGACCCAAGGCAGCCTTGTCGAACACCAACAGTTAGAGGAGTGAGTTGAGAGGTGTGGTTGCTCCAGGAGACAGAGAATTGGCGAGGTGCAAGGTAGGATTCACTCCAGGGAAGGACTTGATCGTGAATCCCAAGAAGAGAGAATTACAGAAATCGGTGATCAACAGTGTCAAAGGCAGCAAACAGGTAAAGCAGATTTAGGATAGAGGATAGGTTGGAGTGCCTAGCAAAGGCGATGAGGTTTGACACATTCCTGAGTTCAGTTTCCGTGGAGTGACAGGAGCAGAAACCTGCTTGTATGGGTCTCCAAGGTTGTGGATGTCTAGGAAATTGGTCGGACGGTTAAACACAATCCTTTCAAACTCTATAGAGCAGTGCGTAAGGAGAGACACAGGGCAAAAGTTAGCCAGTAGGTTCGGGTCAGCCCTTGCTTTTTTAGGAGAGGGGTGACTGTGGTTGTGCACCTTCAGGCTCTTTAATCTGGGGATGGCATCCATTTATATTTCTCCTGTGATGGTCCCCACCACCAGATGAGGGTCCGGGGAAGGTGGCTCAGGGATCCTACTCCCAACTCCTCCTGGTTCCTCATCTGCAAGTTTAGGGAGGTATCCGGTTCCCAAGGCCAACCCCATTGGGGTACCCATATTCGAGCCGGGAACTTCATCACACTGTATACAGGCAAAATAAGTTAATAAGCAATGATGAATATGAAGCACTTGTAAATGTTAAAAACAAAATGTATTACTATTGAGCTGAAAAACTGTGACATCCAAGGTGTTACCATGTCCATCTCTGATAGCAACCATTTAGCACTGTGTGACCAACATTGAGTTAGCATACTGGCATGACCTTCACTTGTGCTGCTATCAGGTAACGTTCATAGCACATAAAAAAACTACAAAGAATAGTTTCAAATTCTTTTGATTTCATCTGCAATAAAAAGATGAACATTATGCACTGGATGTTAATTAGCATAGTCTTCAATGGGATAAGTGTATGTACTCTATATTAAAATGTATCCGATAGCAGCACAAGCAGCCCCGATGTTCAACTCTATTGCAGGGAAACTTGAGAAAGGTTGGTTAGAAGTAGAGTACTCTGCTCCCCCAAGCCCAAATCCCCTCAAACTTGAATTAAATAAGCTTGTTTCCACTTTAAAACGTTAGGGTTAAGGATAACAATGTCCCAAGCTCCACTGTGTTAACCCCCAAGTATTGAAACATAATAAATAAACATTTGGGATGAAATAAGTATGGGACCTTCTTCTGCTTTTGTTTTGTTAACTACCTTCTCACCCGGGCTCTCTCATGGTGTATTCGAAATATGGAGTAACAGAGGACTCAAGTTTATGTTATAGTAACAATCACAGCAGCTGCTTACATTTGAGCAGTACAATGTTACCTTTAACTTAATCAAATCAGAAAGAATCAACGTTTGCAAAACCGAGACCTTAGAGCACCAACTAAAAAAAGTCTGAATGGTGGCTTCCTTCCTTTAGCCACTCCCAAGCCCTCAGCAATTTTAGGGCACAGGTACAGGCCCTCACAAGGAGCCCAAGAAGGCTGAGGGAACACTGGGTTGTTGAAGCCCACAAACTCAGCCTGGTGAGTGTTTGGAAGAAGGAAGTCAGAAAGTAGAGCCGGAGCCAGAGAAAGGAGTCTGGAGTGAAATGGTGGACAGTATACTGGGTAGGTTGGAGGAGGGGTTGAAGACCAGAGAGGAACAAAGGAGGTAGATAAAGAAAGTAAGAAGGAGATTGGTGAAAGTGAGTAGGAGGTTTGTAAAACATAAGGAGGTGGTTGGAGGAAGTGAGGAGGTAATTGGAAAGCATCAGTGAGTGGTTGGTAACTGAGGAGGTTTGTGGAAATTAATCTTCGAGTGAAGGCTGCACTCCTGATCATTTAAAGATAGCACATGTGACCCTTTTGTTTAAAAATATCTAAATTCTGTTTGTCTTTAAAATATCTGTCTTGTGAGTTCTCTTTCCTTTCTGGAAAAACGTTTTGAGCAAGTTGTGTCCAAGCTGTTAAAGATCTGGATATGTGAACTTCTGCTGGCTGCTCCAGCTCTGGCTCCAGCAGTAAGACTGCTACCGTACAGGTTTGCAATGATGTTTACCATGTTTGTGTTTGAGTCTGCTTGTTTGATAGTTTTTTTTTTGGATCTCCCATTCGTGTTTTGACTTGATCAGTAATTGGGTGCTTCCTGATATTGTTACATTGGTTGGGAGTGTGGGAGGGGAAAAAGTAATTGATTGGTTCTGTTCTTTCTTGACCAATAATTTGCCATTGGTGCTGGTTGGGCATGCCCACTTTGGCCTACTCCCACTGCCCTTTGGAGGACCTCCAGTATCAATTATTGTCCCCTGTGGTGCTCAGTTTATATCTGGAACTCCGGGGGGATCTGGTTGCTCCATTACAACAATGACTTCTATCCTAATCTGAAAATTACATATGGGGCGTTGCCTTTTGTCTATGGGACGAGTTGTGGATGGTGTCTCACTTCTTAAAATGGAAGATATCAAAGGCCTCAATTCTCTCTTGGGTTTCCCAGCTACTCCATAATTTGCCGGATCTGTTAAATCTTTGTATTTCATTTTGGATCCTTGTATTTCTTTTGTCTTGAAAGTTAATTCCGTGGTGAACGCTGTCAATTTTCAGTCATTTTCTTTGAGGCCTGATAAATCTTTTGTGTCCTTCAATCATTTTTGGCAGTGAGTTCAAGCTTCGATTCAATCATGGGAAGATGTTGGCAATTTTATTTTGATTGGTTTCCCTCAAGCCACCCTGGCTCCTCTAAAGACACTCAGATCTGCAGTAGCAGGTTGGTGTTAGGGCCAGAACATTTGTTAAGTTATGTTGGCCTCCCTTGAAGAGCTGCGGCTTGGCTCACAAAGCTGTTAACTCGCCATCCCTGTGCTGTTTAGCAGAGGAATTGGTAACTTTTGGATATGTGTGGTGTGGGGTCTCTCTATAGCCCATATCTTTTTCGGCTGGAGGCCCGCCAATTTCAATAATACTCTTCACCAGATTCTCGATCTTTAAAGTTGTGTTGTCAACTTAGTTATGGGAACACTTTTTTAAAGTTTGTTTTTATTCTGCTGGTCTTTTATTTGTGCTATGGTTCGGTCACTGAAGTAAATTATTATGATTATTTTGTACAGCTGATACACTTAAGTGTTATGTTTGAGCTACATAAAAAAATGGAAATAAGTAAATAAAAGTTCAGGAGGTGGTGGAAGGAGAGAGGAAACCTCAGGAGGAGATTGATAAAGAAGAGCAGGAGATTAGTGGGGAAGACCAAGAGCTCAGTGAAAGAAACAAGGGGGAGGTGGAAGAACCCCAAGAAGGAGTAATTGGATAGGGGCTTCTGGAAGGCCCTGCAGCATTTGGAGAGGAGATTGAAAGTGAGGGGAGATTGAGATGGTTGGCGAAGGTAAGGAGGAGAACAAAAACATCACATGATGAAGGGGAAGGTGCTTACAATATTGGACAGATTGTCAGCAAGGGACCCTGCTGGAAAGCTGTTGTATGAAGGTTCTAGCAGGCCTGGTTGCCTCAAGGCGGCAATGGCAGCAGGAGAAACAACAAGCACCTGGCACAGAATGTATTTGAGGATCAGAGAGGCGGGGAACAGCCTGAGACCAAGACCAGGGAAGGAACATATATATGTCTTGGAACTCCAATTCTATGGAGACCCTGCTTCATGATTCTACCTGCCGCTGGATGATCAGCTCCTCTTGACAGAAAACTCTTAGCTATTGAAGCAGACGAGTGAAAGCCAAAGATGTATCTTGCATTCATGGACCACAGCACTGCCTTTTGACCATATAAAGAGATCAAAAGTACAGCAGTTTCTGAGTATCATGAATTGGCCAACTGATTAATAGTGCTCCTGGCCAGACTTCACCATGATATGAAGCCTATGAAAACCCAGAGAGCATGGGACACTGTACTCCCATGTTTCCTGTGAAGAGGGGTGAGGCAGGGATGTTTTCTATCCCATTTACTTTTCCCCCTGTATATCAATGGCTTATACGATGCTCTAGACACAGGCATGGTGGATGTGCCTCACATAGGTCCAAAATCTATATTGGTTCTTGTATATGCAGACAATACTGTTTTATTGGCACAGACACCTATGTTTTTGCAACATCTAATGTTTACACAGAATGTATGCAAAAGCTTGACCTAACTTTAAATGTAGAGGAATCAGCCACAATGACTTTTTACCCTTTTGGGACACAAAGCAATCATAAAAACATTTATTTCTGGGCACCATAGAGGACATTGCCTATGGTGCAATCCTATGATTACCAGGGAATAACACTGTCCCCTAATTTTAAAGGTGATAAACACATAAATAAATTAGGAGGCAGAATGACGCATTGTCTAGGTGGCATTGCCCACTTTGAAAAAAGTTATAAAGCCCAACCTATTGATCTTGCTGCAAATTGATAAAAAATAAAACAAATCAGTGGCTAGATACACGGCCGGAATGTGGGTATTTGCTGATAAGGTTCCATTAGGCACCCTGGAACATATCTATGTGAAAAAGGTGTTTGGCCTTCCTCAATCGGCTCCCAATTATGCCACACATACAGAGTTAAATATGCCTTTCTTAGTCAATGTCTGTCTTAGAGTTGGAACCCATTTTCCTGTGGCTGATGATTTGGCTCAATGAGAGAACTGGTTTTACCAACTTATTATTGAATAAAATGTTACGTTTGGAGCATAACTGTCTGAAAATACCTTGGTTCATACATATTAAAACCTCCCTAAGCAATATCAATGCAGATATGTACGTTTGGGATCTCTCAAAGAAAACATTATTGGAAGAAGTATCTTGAAACACTTGTATATAGGCGCGTTATAAATGCCATATCATATCATATCAATGGGAAGGTAGGAAAAGAAACCTATGAAAAACTTCTAACAGAAGACATATACTTTTTACTGGGTCTTGACTGGCCATGTGGACAACGGATATCACAGAATATGGGATGCATTCTTTGAGGATAGTCGCAGCCACATCAGCATGGCATAGGGCGCAAGTCGTCAGCAAGATAGGAGGTTGGAAATCATATTGTTTCACAAGATATATAAGCACAGAGCTAACATAAGCAATATCTTTTAACAGATGAAAGAAACCCTACAAATCTCCATGTCTCGTGGGACAATCCTTTGTGGGTAGGACTGGAATGTGGTGCAAAGAAGCAAACTACCATTTTTAAAAACATGATCACATCCTGGTGGGAGCACAATCTATTCTAACCCAGAGCGTTTCCACAAAAATGGAACACACCTATCAGTAAATGGGATGGAATTTTTCCATACAGGGATTATAAACATACTGGCAACAATGGGATGCAAATAGAGCTGTTGGAGGGCAAGGGTCTTTTGAGTGAAGCCGAGTGGCCCTGGGCCCACTCGGGTGTGGTGACATGGGCCTGGAAGGAAGCTGCCAGCAAGCCCAAGAGTGCTCACCAGACAAGAGGCAGGTCCCCAAAACATGGACCTCAGAGCCCCCAATTGGGCACTCGGTGAGCTAAGGAGGGCCAGTTCATGTTTCCCGGTCCAAGTGCCCAAAAAGTACAGAACTATGATAATGCTGCACACCTGTTGATTTGTGAAATAAACACAGTATTCATGTTTGGTTTATTATTATGTTTAATAAAAGCCACAGACCTTAATTGCCAACACAAAAAAAATCCAAGCGTCTACATAATTTTGTATGATGCGTAATGCATATTTTCAATGCCATGCAGAGGCTAGCTTTTCAATCGCTTGTAGCACCTTGAGCATCCACACCCACCCAGGTGCGAACTGCCATCGATACTTGGGAAGGAGGGAGGGGGATGGGTGCTCTTGAAGAGGGGAGCCTGGAGACACTTGGTCTGGGGAGGCCATGTAAACAATGGTCCCTGTACGAAATAACCCTTTGTGGTGCACATGGTGTGTGGCACCTTGACCGTTCTCACCTAGCCACTACTAGAGCGTGGGATACTGAAGGGGAGATGGATGGGGACTAGGTGAGCGCAAAAGAGCACCAACCATTCTTACATGAACCTCATAGATGATTGGACATTTTCTTGACTCACTCAAAAATTCAAACATCTATTCGTATATGATCATTTGTATTTTATTTAGTTTGGTGATGTTGATGGCACAAACAAACTACAAATTGTATACTTGAGGTTGCAGCACAGTGTGTGAAAATCCCCTGTACTGTCCGCTGTCACTGGGGAATTTGGCGCAAATGACTCTAATGACACAGCCGGGTATTACCCGTCAAACACGGCATCCAAACCTCCCATGAAGCCACCATGTAAACAAACGTTAGGCCACCAGCCTGTTCCAACTGTGAAAGAGAAACATAAATATTTTAATTGAATGAACCAGATAAGTGTACCACCTTACTTGGCATAATTGCCCTTAGAAAAGTACATTTCTGGAAACCTGTACTTGGGCTTTGAAGTATTGACACATTACAAAAGTTAACACCCATTCAAGCCAGAATGGTTTGGGCCATAGAGAAATATTGTTTTAGTCGAAAGTGAAAGAGACCTAAGCAATGAACACTCTGATTTGCAATAAGTGCAAGAAACGTATTCAATTTAGAGACTAAATTAATTTGTGTGATCGATTAAAGTTATGACAATGAAGGGGAACAATATGAAATGTTAGTCGTCTCAGTAGTGAAAATAACATCACATTTAGAGTATACTTACTCATTACTTGGATTGCGCGGGCGAACTGTTGTGCGAAGTTCATATATAAGCACCATTCTAATCCTCAAAACGGACCTTGTGAGGCAGACTGCCCTGAAGTCATGCAGCTCGGTAACACATAGCAGTGGTGTGTCTTCTTCGGCTATGTAGGACAAGCATCTAGAGCTTTCTTGGCAGCAGCAGTTCTCTACCTCAGTTGGCCCGACCGTGCAAAGATTGCAGGTACACCGTGTGGAAAGTTCTTCCATGCAACTAGGCTCATGCTCCTGTGAGTTCCTCATCGTGATATTCAGGCTCATACTGGTAGGGCTTTATTGTTGTCATAGTTCCTGAAAATTGAATAAGTAAAAAATGCAGTCAGAAAAATTAAAACAAATGTGTTTATATGTGGCAACTACTGGCAAAGAAGAAGAAGTAAATGCATTGCAATGTTACAAATAACCAAAGAGCAAATAAATGCACAATCGGTACAAACTATGACATTTTGTAATTATATAAGGTTTGGTGAAGACATTGATACATTATATGACAAATGTTTAAATGCAACACAAGTACAGAGTTAAATCAGTTCTGCTAGTGTAAGTACCTGTTCGCGGGGCGTCGTACTAGGAAGATAGCTGAATAGAGCAGAACCGAGTCAGGAGCGATCAAAACTGAATACAGTGAAATGATTGAAAAAGCAACTGCAATGTTGTCTGCTCAGAAAGGGTATGTTTATTTTTTTTGAAAAAGAGGCATCCTTGCATTGCTATGGAGACACGTCAATAGCTTGCGCACAAAGAACGTTGACACGAGACGTGTATTGCCGTGAAAAGGGTCGTAAGCATCTAGTGATGTCAGTTTGAGGGGCAGGCTATCTGTATTCTTGCCACGAGGGCACTTGAATTTATGGTTTATGCATCAACAAATAATATTGGCACAAGATGGTGGCGCCCAACCCATTGTTGTGTGAACGTGAAGAAAACTAAGTTAAGATGCATAGGAAAGTTTTAAGATCGATTATGCTTAAAAATACATGCCCGAACGATCTGGACAATAAACATTTTGAGCAAACTTCCCCTTAGACTCACCACCGCCCTATAGTGTGTATGTGTGTGGGTGTGTATGTATATGTTGGTACTGTTGTTGATATATGGCAATTCTGTGCTCAGGTTTTTTCAGGTGTGGTCTTTCTTGGATGCAATCCACTATTTATTTAAATTTTTATACAGCTCACACATGCCCGTAGGCCTCAGGGCGCACAAAAAACCAGACGAGACGTGCAGACAAGCATAAGATCAAACCAGGCAAGCAGAGAGCAGAGAGGACTTAATCAGGATTAAGATTGAAGAGATGGATCTTAATGGCATTTTTTGATAGAGGCATAGTTGTCAGTGAGGTGTATGGAAGCAGGAAGAGAGTTCCAGAGAAGTGGAGGTTGGACTTCGAAGTTTGTGCCACCAAAACAGACCAATTTGAATCTTGGCTGGACTAATGTGGGTGCAACAGAGGAGCGAATATTTCTGGTGGACATCTTGCTCTTAGTACAATCAGATAGATATACTGGGCATGAGAAGGATAGGCACTTGTGAGCTCAGGTGAGGATTTTGTGAGCTATTTGTTGCCTGACTGGGAGCCAATGTAGGATTTTCCTGAATGTAGAGATGTGTTTATGACGATTAAGCTTGAAGATGACACATGCAGCATTATTTTGTGTAACCTGAAGGCATTGATGTTCAGAGCGGTGGTACCGGCCAACAGACTATTGCAGTAGTCAAGCCTGGAGTTAATTAGTGCCGTAGACATCAAAGCGCAATTTTCAGCGGTGATGGTCAAATATAGTCTATGCACTTGTTAATGAAGCTGCATGCCGACATAATATAAGATACGTGAGGCCTCATTGATAGTTCGTCATCTAGGATTACTCCTAAGGTTTTCACCTTCTTTGACACTGGAATAGTGTGATCCGCAATCATAAAGTCGGAATAGTCGGCAATGAGCTTACTACGCATATTCTTGGTGGCAACAATCATGAGTTCGGTTTTTGTGTTGTTAAGGGCTAAGGAGTTATGGGTCATCCAGTTCTGTATGGCATCGTAGATGGTGTTAAGAGCAGTAAGGCCCTGCTTGTAGTGCCCACTGAGCTGAAGAACAACCCGGGTATCATCAGCATAGTTTGTATATTGGACTCCCAGGCTGTTCAACTGGTCAAGCAATGGCTGAATATAAATGTTAAAAAGGAGCGGCGACAAGCAGGAACCTTGGGGGACACCGCAGGTTTGTGTAATGGGGAGGACTGATCGTTTCCCACACAAACCCGTACTGTGCAGGGTCCCAGAAAGGAAGAAATCCAATTGTAGGCTAAGGTGGAGCAATTGGCGACCTCTCGGAGCCTTGTCACAAGCAGTGCATGGTCAAAAAGATCAAAGGCTGCAGAGAGGTCCAACAGCACCAGCAGTGTATGTGATTTTTGTCTGCCATGCCGCCAGGGTGGACTTAAGGTCAAGCATAGCAATTTCTGTGCCGTGCCTTGCTCTATAGCCAGATTGTCATGCCTAAGATGTTATATTTTCCCACTTGAGCCTGAAGTTGGATATAGGCTAATCTATCAATAATTTTTTGAATTAAAGGCACATTGGTTATGGGCATACAGTTGTCTGTGATTAAAGGGTCCAGGTTGTCATTTTTTAAGCAATGGGGTAATCCAAGCAGTTTTCAGAGAAGTTGGAACGATACCCTCATCAATGGATAGATTGATTAGCCTAGCGAGCCAGGGAACAAGAAGATCTAATGAGTCCTTGAAGATGTCAGTAGGACAGTCGTCACCAGGACATGAGGTGGCCATAAGGTTATAAACAACCTTACGCACTTGTTCTTCTGAGTAGTGACTAAAGGCAAACGAGGGGATATTATTGTCCTGATTGGTAGTGACATTGGACATATGTTCCGGTGTACCTTAGTCACATGAATTGAGAGTTCTTTTTAATGTTTTCCTTGTATGCTTCGATTTTGGTTATAAATCCATTATGGAATTGTTGGCACCAGGCTGAGTTTTTTATAAGATCACTACTGGCAGCTGGAAGATCTCGAAATTCAACACACTAAATTCCAATACAGACTTTGATCAGTTTTATTTTGATGGTGGCCAGGGCATTGATAACTTTTTTTTGTTTGTTAATGGAAGCAGTCAGATGTTCTACCAAGAGGCTGCATCAGAGAAATTGACAAGAGGCTACAAATTGGACGATAGCAACATGGAAAAATTGGCAGCAGTAGTGTTCTTGAGGTTCCTGGTAAGTCTTTGAATGCGGGGCAGGGAACTTAATTTAGGTGGCATACTGGGTAACATAATGTTAGCCTGGATGAGAGAATGGTCAGACCATATACATGGGACCACTGTCAGTTGAGAGATATCTAGATTTTGTGAGATGAGCCAATCCAAAGTGTAACCACTTTTTGAGTGGGTGTCACAATCCACTGCTTAAGACCAGTGGAGACAACAGACTCTAATGAGATGGATCCTGGCTTGTCAAGTGGGTTGTTAGCCTAAAAATTAAAATCTCCCATTATAATGAGAGGGTTTTTAGATTTAGAAATCTGGGCAATATGATCAAAGAGTTGTTCTTCAAAAAGGGGCATGACTTTTGGGGTCTGTATAGTGTCAACACGTTGAATGAGGTATTGGGTGTAGTTTTTATCTTTATCCAAAGGGATTCACACTCATCTGGAGACATGTGAGGCATGGTATGACACTCGAAGTTAGTTTTACACATGAGCGCCTGACGTTTCGAGATATGGAGACCTGGGGAACTTGGGTAATGTAGTTCCTAATGATAAACAAAATTTAAGGTTTAGAACACCTGATTTGTGAGTGCTTTATCTCGCCACTCAATCAAGTAATTAGCAAAAAGTGGTAAATGCAGTGAAAGCCTGTGCCTGCTAACACAAATCCAACAATAATATGCACTGAAAGCTGTGATCTTACAAATAAGTGCTACTTCCTAGTTCAAAAAAAGCAAAAGGCAGAATGCCTTTCTAACTAGCACAATTCAACAAATATGCACTGGAATGCTGCAGTCTAACTAATGCATGCAGTAGCTAGCTCAGATAACTTTTTTTATTTTTTATTCATAGTGCTTTTTTAGTTTACATTAAACTTTTTACGCTCTTTACATCACATTCCATTATCAAATCAGCCTTTAAATCATGAATACATTTTCAGTTCCAATTCACATTTCTCATCAATTTATCTCATCTTCATGTAGGACTTCTTGCTCTGATTCCACATTTGCCAGTTCTATGCTTGTAGGCATTCGTCGGAAAACCCCTAATCTGATTTGCATACATTTTTCCCTATGATGTTTGGTAAAAAATCTCATTAGATATGCTGGTAGGGTTCCACTCTTTTGATGCTCTTTAGCAGCCTTCTTTTGTGATTTGAAGGTCGGGCATGCTTCTCGTGTTCGAATCCAATCTTGGACTTTGTCTTTGTTTTTTATTTTTTCACGATTTCTACCAGGTTCATCAATCGAACACCCTAATTTGGTTACCTCATTTGCCCACTTGGTTTTCAAAGTCGCTAGTAATTTGGCACTTTTCCTAAATTGGTTTTTATCCAAATTTGGTAACCTATTGGTGGTTGTATTAGCATAATTTTCCTTAATAGGGCCAACGATTTCCATCTTGTTACTGAATAGAGAGATTGAAGCCTTAACTCGGATCTTACTGATGCCATTGGGGTGTTTTTCGGATCGGTTTCCAAAATTGGCTTTCCCAATTTTTCCAAGATCGATTCAGACCTGCCGCACTTCCATAGGTCAGAGCTGGAATTACTTTTTGGACATAGAAGGATCTTACAGGCATTATAGCGAACTTCCCATATCAGCCATTCAGAATTGCCCCTTGCCTGGATAGTCTTCTTGCTTTTAAACTGTAGTGCTCGTTCCCAGCTTTTTTCGGCAATTGATTGATTAAATTGCATTTCCAAGTATGGTATCTCTAACTTTCTCCAAGATTTTCTTGCCAATTTGCCACCTGAATTGAATGTCTTTCAGCTTGTTTGATTGGCATATTGTTAGTATTTGGGATTTTTTTATATTAATTTCTAACTCATTTGCCTCCATATATGTCTGCAGGTTGTTCAGCAGGTGTTGCAACCCAATTTGGGTTCGATCCATCAATACAATATCAGCGTAGCATATAATTGGAATTTCTATGTTGTTCAACTTTGGCAAGAATTTTTGTTGTATGGTTTAGACCATCTGGGAGATCAGCAATATAGAGTTTAAAAAGGGTTGCCGCCAAAGGACAGCCCTGTTTCTCTCCTTTTTTCGTTGATATGTCTGTTGAGAGCCTGCCTTTGTTGTTGTTCCTTATTCTGTTCGAGGTGTTGGCATATAAGGACCTTATTGGCTGGAGAATTTCATTCAGACAATTCCAAGCTTGAAGCTTCTTCCACAATTTAGCCCTGGGCACCCTGCCTTAAGTCTATAAAGGCCAGATGTAATGATTCCTTGGCTTTCAGGGCGTTTAATTTTAGAATCGAGAGTATGAGTACATTGAACTCCGTGCCAGTGTTTTTCGTAAAGCCTGTCTTCCGTGCGTCGATGATGTCATTTAGCTATGCCCAGTCGCTTCGTTTTTTCTGTAAATCGCTTGCGAAGAGCTTGCAGATTGCATCCAGCAACGCTATCAGTATGTAATTCCCAGGCTCCGATCTCACTCCCTTTTTGAAAATGGGTACAGTAATACTTTTGGTCCAACTTTCTGGAATTTGCCTTTGATTTTTAATACTCTGGTTTATTCTGCTTATCAGTTTGCTCCAGGTGGTTGGGTCATTTTTAAGATGGATATTTGTAATGCCATCCGGTCCCGCTGCCGTGGAGGAAGAAAGTTTTAGAATTCTCTGTTGAATTTCTGCTTTCTCTATTAAGATGTTCCACTCTGTGTTATATTGAAGCTGCTTTACCTGGATGGACGAGTCATTACTTCCAAATACCTGTGAGTAATGGTCTAGCCATGTCTCTTCTGAAACCCCACATGTCGAGCAGCTTTTTTGGTTCAGTGTTTGATTGTTAATAATCATCCATAGGTCTCTGGAATTGGATTTCCTTAGTACCGGTAGCATTAGTTTTCCTTGCTCTTGGTCCCTTCTGTTCTTAAATCCAAGTTACCAGTTACTATAGGTTTGTTTTTCCTTTTTTATACTTTGTTTTTGTTGGTTGAGGGGGCTCCGATCTCAATATTCTTTTTAGTTGTCGCCTCAATACTTTCCTCTTTGTTACTACATTGCTGTATTGATGGCGAGGTGCCAGGAGTGGTACTTTAAATCCTTTCACTTTGCATTCATAATCCTTTAAGAGTGAGGTATAGGCAATATTTTGAGGGTCACTGGTGTTATGTGACTTAGGTTTTTCAAATAGATTGTGAATGTCGTTTGTTCTTAGTCTTAGGCGATTGCCTCCTTGAATGATCTGACCCTGCTTCCTTCTCAGTTAGCTCCTCGGCCCAAGTTAGTCTCATAATCTTGTGATCGCTAGCTGTTTGTTTTTCTATTTCGAAACGTCTCACTTCGTGTAAATGACTTTTTGATAAACACATGCAGTCAATTGTTGATCTTAGTATGCCATTTTACCAGGTGTGGCCACTCGGAATATCCCCTTCTGTTTGGCCATTAAACATGAAGAGGTCAGGTTCTTCCATGCCTTGTAGCCATCGAGCCTCGTCTGAATTACCAATAGTGTCTGTCTCAATGTCTGTTTGGCCATTTTTATCCATGCACTTGATGTTTAGGTGGCCTGCAATAAACACACTTAGAGAGCTATCGTTTTTCAGCTCTTTCTTAATTATTTTCACTATTTTTGATATAAGAACAGTTGTGTTTTCTTTGACATGATTCCAATAGATGTTAACTATCATGACTCTGTGGTTTACCTTGTTGTCCACTGTACTTTTTTCAATTATGGCCCATTGACCAAAGTGCATAAAGCTGTCCGTCTTGAGAATTTTAATATTATTGCTTTGTCATATTAACATTAGTAGCCTTCCATACAGTCTCCCGTTTCTTCCTTTACATGCTGGATTGATCTGAACTTCATAGTTTGGACACAGGGGGAGTGATTGGAGCCAGGTCTCTTGTAGGCAGATCATTGTGGCATTTCCAAGAGGTTGTTGTTCATATTAATAAAAACAGTGCTTAAAGCCTCTGGTATTCCATGACAATAAGCAATCCTTTCCTTCTCCTTGATTCTTTTTTGGCTAATGAATTATAGGACTGGCCAATGCAGTTGCAATCCAAGCCCAGTCTTCTGGATTTTATTCAGTTTGTATCGACCGTTTATTCAGTTTTGAACGATATACTTCTCTCATATTATTTTGAAATGTTCTTTGATGTTTTGTTTTTCTAGAGAGTCTCTCTTGAATGTTTTTTGTGCAGATTCTTGCTTCGATTAAGTACTTGGCACCCAGTTGCTTGCTCGTTGTATTCTTCAATTTCGTATACAAATCTTATCCGTTTATGAGCTTGCCTTATTAAAAGATCGTTATTTTTTAAGGTGTTTAGATATAATACAACTTGATCAACTCTATCTTCGTTAATATATTCAAATATTTTGATCTTGTCTGTATTAATGTGTTTTAGGACGTGGACCTCATGTTGCAGATGTAGGATATTATTCCTGTTCAATTGTATCTTTCTGTTCATTCAGAATATTTGTAACTTTAATTTTATAGTTGACTGTGACGTCTGGCTTTCAAACTTGTCCACTCTGGTTGAGGCTTCCTGCCATGTATCTTCCCACAGGATGATTTGGATTCCAGATTGTTTGTCTCTGACTGTTCTTTTTGAATTTATCCTTTTGCCGTTGTCTGATTTCATCGTATTCCAATTCTTTTCGTTCATCTTCCATTGAAATGAATGATGGTTTTCTTACTTTTGTGGTCTCTTCCAGTTCTTCATTGGAGAGCTCAGCATCTTCTGAGGACGTTTGGCTGATGTTTATTTCCTCTTCCGTTCATTATCAGTCATAAGTCGAGGCGGAGTATCCTTTCCAACTGTTTCATTACATTAATCAATATCGAACGAAGCGTCATCTATTAGATCGTGTGACAATTTTTTCTCGTCTTCCGACGTTCCTTTATCCTCTTCTTCCTTAACAGAGCTCAATGAGATTGCGCTATTGTTCACTTTTTGATTTATTCTGTATTCCATCTCCTACTATGCCAGTAGTCAGCTTTGCTGTTGGCCTTGGGGGCGTCTGGATGTTCCGAAGGAATGCACGCGACCCTGTCGCTTTGTGTTTCCGCCCTGTTTTCACATTTTTGGTTTTTGTCTCCTCTGAGTGTGAGCTCCCTTCACCCTTGTTACTTTTCTTTTTGATTCCTGGAGGATTTGCACTTTAATTTTTTTCCCCCTCAGGCACGTCAGTTTTTTAAAAAAAATACTGTGTAGGTGCACTCTCATCCTCCTTGCTTATTAGATTTTTTCGGGAATGGCTATCACCACTTTCTTTCCCTTAACAGTGATCTTTTTGTTCGGCTCTTGTTCGCTCAGGGTTGACTTCTTATATTGAACATTCTGTATAATCGTCTTTCCTGAAGTTTTTGTTGGTTCTCCGATAGGGATGCCTTTTTGGAACTACAGATTATCGCTTGTTCTCTAATTTCTCCAGCCCTTAATTTCGAAGGGGAGCATTGTTGCTGCATTACTGGTCGAACGATCGATTCTGGTGGTACCAGATTTGCAGGAGCTCTCTTGCTGGTCTCTGTGTCTAAGTTTGGGTCCCCGCATGCTGACTCTCCATACTTCTTGAAGCTTCTGCATTGGGACTCCACTCGCATTTGCTCAAAGTTGCGTTTGAAATCTCTTTAGTTTTTTTCGGCGTATTTCCGCATCCAGGTTAATGAGTCTAATAATGCTCTAGAAATTGAGGTAGATTCCTCTTGGCTTCCAATCGCAATGTCGTTTAGACGCTTTTGCCAAGTTGCGGAAGCTTTGGCTTCTCGTGTTAAATGTTCTTCAATCCTAATAGTAAAAGACTCCATATATACTAATTTGCAGTGTAGCAGTGCGAGTAAGGTGGTGTTGTCTTTAATATTTTAACTTATGGTCTCATAGAGTTTGGTATAAGGTGTCAGTGAGATTGCTAGAGCTGCCATCACGTTGTTGTAGATTTGATCCAGCAGCAATTGACAGATTGTTTTTATCTGTAGTTGTGTGTAAGCCCGCTTGCTCTCTTCTGCCCTTTTTGCGCTGTTAGTCTGAGACCCACATCGCACGTCTACCCCGCCTTCTTCACTTGTAACTTTGTTTCCTTGGAACCTTTGTCCGTTTCTAACAAGCTGCTCCTTTGTCTTTGACATCCTCTTGTTTCCATCTCGTAATGTTGTTTTAGGCCTTAGAGTTTTACTTTCCTGGGCCTCGTTGCACAGGCAGTTGGCCTCAGTCTCTTGATTATCGCTCTTTTCACCTTCTGAGTGCACTCCGGCCTGTGCATCACATCTTGGGGTCACCGTTAAGTACTTATCAATTAGCGTATTAGCACCAGGTCTTAGTCTCCCCTCGTATGTGCCACACAGCAAATCCACTTGCTGATCATACTGACTCCTCCTAACCTCAAGGGGCAAATGAGAGTATTGCATGAGTTGATGCTTTTCTGCAGAATGATTTTTGTTGTACTCTGCTTTACTGTTAAGTTTTTTAATAAAGTAATGTCGCCATTCTAGATCTCGTAGTTCGTCTGCTATAGAAGTTTCATGCAGACTTAGGCTTCTTTTATTTGACTTTTTACCTATTAGTGGGGTCGACATTTGAACTTTGTCCCTTTGTTTGTTCAGAGGGAGCCCTACTACTGTATTTTTGGTGGGGCCTGGCCTCCTCTTCCAATTGGTAGGCGGGTGTGGTACAGGTGCTGCTAGTGAATGTTCTTTTTCCGTTACCCATATGTCGTCATCTTCACTTCCATTGGAATATTCACCTGTATCCTCTTGCCGAGAATGTTCTTCCAATTCTGCAATGGGTGTATTCTGGTGTGATTTCTCTGAATCACTATTAACTGCTTGTCCAAGATCAGCTGCTATTGCAGTGGTTCCCATATTTTTCATGTAGTCTTTTATTCGAGTCTCAGCCATATCGACTCCAAGTGTCAGTTTATTTTCGTCGTTCATGTTTCTGTGTTCTTCCGTATCACAGAGTTTGCTCGGCTTTGGCACCATCGCCTCTGCTTCCACAGCCCTCTTCTATTTCCAACAATATCCCTAATATACATTCATTTGAGATCTTGTAATATCAGGCAACCCTATAGAGTTTGTCGCTACCATCTGGGGTTCTGTCTGAGGTTCCGGCATTGCCTAAGTACTCACTGCTGGTTGTGGCACCACTGACGGACCCGCATGTAAAGGGACGGGAAGATCTTTGGCTTTCACTTGATGATTCGCAGTGCTCTGTGTCTTGGTTGCCTCTCTGCTCGTTTTCCTTCCTGATTAGGAGCAGCCCACCCTCTGTTGCAGAGCCAATCTCCATTAGCTCAGCATCTGTAACATCTAAACTTGCTTGACTTTTGGTGAAACGCTGCAATTTCTCTCCACTTGAGTCATTTAAATTATGCATAGTTGATTTCCCAACAGTTATTTGGCACTCATTTGTTTTATCAGCAGAAACGTTAATTGCTGAAGCACTTACCAAGCACCACCTACCTTCTCTCAACTTCTCTCAGGGCAACGCCTGTTGCATTGGGAGAGATGAGAACTGTGCTCCGCTGTCTCGTGGGCTTCCTTGCCTTTGTTGGGCATGAGTGTGTGGTCTCTGTGCACCATTCTCCGTACATCGTGTTCCCTCTGCGTCATTATCAGCAAGCAGCATTTTGGTAGCTGTCAGTTTCAGGCTACTTCCAACCGTCCTCCCGACTGGCTGTTATAAAGGATATGCAGGAAGCAGAGTCTTATGAAGGTGACACTCTCCTGCCTCCCACGCCTCACCAAGCTCTGCGCCGCTCCACGGGAGTCCATGGTCTTTAAGCAGAGTCTCCTCCTTCGCCAGTGGAGATGAAAAAAATACTCAAAGTTCAGAATAACAGGCCCGCACTCCGCTGCTCAACAAGACTCTGCTAGACTCTAGCTCAAATAACGTGCAGTAGCTAGCTCAAATGCACTACATGCATCCTACGGGTACACCCTTTCTTTGGTTATTGAAAGAAATATATACACATGGGAATGGAACAAAGAACTATTCCGACACCTCTTCACTTTATGTTGAGGGAGTTTCCATGTTTCACCTTAGGTTTTGTCCATTACTTGAGGTGACACCTATTCACATGCTGTATCGATGTAATATTTCTCCATACAATTGAATCATATGCACCACACTCTCTCACGTCTCATGCTGCAGTTGATTATTTAGGTTTCATTATGGTGACAATACGTTTTCAGAATACATTCATAGAAATAGTATTAAATATTATACTCTTTTGTCTATTTAATGTTTCTACTTCTATACTTCATTTAGTTACTTCATAAACCTGTTCTCTTCTCCCCCTTGCGCAATCTGCCGACTGTGTTCATCCTGCTGCGAGGTGAAGATAGTCTTGCGTCCTAAGCAAAAGATATGCCCCCTTTCTAAATAAGCTAACTGCAAACATTTACGGATCACAGAAACATATCTGCCTTTTTGTGCTTCAACAGGTGTTCTCACTATATCCCAATAGAATGGTGTTTCTTGTCAATGAGGGGCCATAGAGCAGCAGAATATTGTATTATTAAAATCTGCAATTTGAGTTTCAAACCAGTTTTTTTTGGGGTGTATCCTTTAATGTCATATTATTTTGTGACATGGTTGTTCTGTGTGTGTGTTGCAACCAATTAGTGTTTAAGGACCGCTTTAAAACTGCCATTATCACCTGTGTGGCATGAACTCAAGTTTTGATGTCTAGCAAGACCTGTTTTTGTTCTTCTAAATTTATGCAGCTTGAAGAATCAAAAAGTACATCCCATTTTTCCCCTAAGGTGCAGATGTCCTTCCCTATGTTAACAGAAATGTAGTTAAACTAAGTTGCACCTTTGAAAGCCTTTTTTGGTCTCATCACGTGTACCTTTTGAATATTGGGTCGTAAAAGAATAGCCCAGAAAAGTCGCAATAAATTAAATCGCAAACCCAGAATCCTAACATATTGCCACGTTGTCACATTCCCTGTAAGACTTGAGGGAAAACATGTGCTTCTGTCTGCAGTTCTAAGTAAAACCTTCACAACTGGTTAGTGCCATCCAGTTTTAGGGTTTTACACCACACAGTTAGGATGCTGGTCAGAATGAAAAATTGAAAGTATTCTTCATATATATTGAATCAATTTTTCCATGCTCGTTAGTATGATGTATGTTTAGTTATAAAACGGTTATGTTTGTGTGTTTTCAGGTAATCTGTGCCCTGGGTGCAAATAATTGACAATTCAAATTGAAGTTCTGAAGAAGCAAGAACAAAGAGCAGGATTACGAAATGGAGGTACTTGGAAAAAAAGGACAATTCACTCGGTGCTTCATACAGAACAACCCCCACACTGGGATTAACATGTAACTGAATCCCTACTTGCGACCATCATTTATATGTTTAGGTTTGAGTTATGTGATCAGAAAAAGGGGTGCACTAATCAAGTGTAGTGCCTGATGAGAATTTCTTTTTAATGAAATCGATGGAGATGAGACTTGATTTCAGGGGATGTACGCACAAGCTCTCGAACAATTTGGCAACAGCTGAAGAGCCCAGAAGATTTTGAATTAAGTTTCATTAAGTCTTTGCAAATGCATCACTGATCAGATTTGTAGTACATTTACAAAGGAAAAAAGGCTTTTGTCTTCTAGAACCACGCACGAGCTAGAAGGCAACAGGAGAAAATGTTATTCTTGTACTGTTTAGCTGTTATCCAGATAATTCGCAACTGACTCTGGAATGAAGTAGCGGAACTGGTTAAGGAAGAGCTTGCCTAAGTTTAGGAACACAGTCAGAAGACCTATTTCAAGCTAGGTGTTTCAAAATCATTGAAAAACCACACCCATTTCCTACCAGCAACACGCTGTCTTTGCATTGCTTTTGGTGGGGCCCAACTATAAGGGCAGGGTTGAATTCATTTCTTGATGTCATAAGTGCAATTATCACAGTATATGATCAAAAATGTATGTATGTACATTGAACAGTATGAGGCAGCATTGCAACCATCTATGGAGATGCACTTGTCCCCCAGAAACGAGACTGCGCTGTCAGTAAGGTCTATGTATTTCAAGTATCCCTGTAATACCTTTCTTTTTTATACTGACATAGGTAAATTGATCCTTTCTCAGCTTGGAGGGTCGGCACAGAGGAAAGCTAAAACTTCCACTCTTGCTCTTGTCACCCGTAAATCCCAAGATGGCAGTTCATATCTCTGCACAATAAAGATGTTGGCGCCAAATCATGGACAGTTTGCTCGATTACTTTTTAAAAAATTATTTTTTTATAGCGTAGACATTGCTGGTAAAAAAGTACATTAACCTATGGAAATGTGTGTTAACATACATAAACATCTGCTTAAACTCATGGAAAGTATTTGTTGAATGTGTTTTGCACTATTCATTTTGTAATTAAAATAATTGACAATGTCTTGCATTTCTTTTTACAGTGCACATATTCTTTTCTGTATTGCAATGGAAAGAACCATATGTTCTAATTCAGATAATTGTGTTTATCCTTTGGGTTTCCTGAACATTCAAAAAAAGTTAAAATGTTGCCTTCTGCGGTGCAGTGTTCCACAGCTTCAGCTGGTGTCCTTAGTCTGTAGTGAAATCCCATTAAGGATGGTGGCTCTTTAATGTGCAGTTGTTCCAGGGCAATGCTACTTTCTTACTGCACATAACCGTGGCATGTGCACATCCTCCTGGCTGATTTCCAACCAGACGTAACACAGATAACCTGTACTATCACTGGCAAGCAGGGTGGTGATGGTGCTTGTGATTTGATACTTTAGTAACGTCATGTGTAGTTTTTGACTAACAGTCATACTGTACTCGTTTACATGAGAACCTGATGAAAATGGAATGGAGGAACCAAATGAAATAACCCCACAAGCACAGTAATCCGCACAGGTACAAAGCTAAGGGTAGAAATATTCGTTCCAAATGTAATAATATTAAGAATTGTATTGCTGTGACGCAGGATTTTGCTGTACATTTGATCATCGGCATATTCTCCAGTTGTGTTTAAAGACTTGGTGGTTTCATGCTTTGAACGGCTTGGTACAGGGCATTAGGTTTCTTGATGGCCAAGGTGAGTTTTAAATATTTACAAACAGCCAGCTATTTATGGCTGCATATTAGGACAGCTTGGAGCACTTTTGTAAGCATCACTGGTTCGATTTTCTAAGCAAACATGCTTAGAAATGCATTGTCTATTTATGAGCTTCTAAAGGGCAAACACAAAAATGTTTGCCAGTGGCAATGATTCATGATTTTTTCTATCAAGGCTGCGACACCTACTGGCACATATTGAAGGGTTCTTTATATCATTAGTAAAGCTAAAAACAGATTGTGTGGCAGCCTTCACAAGGATTCAATTATGTATTTGATAGTTTTTCATTTGGTTGCATTTACATACTTTTGATTTTTCTTTGTGGCGAAACAATGTGAAAATTATTTGTAATATAGAAAACATGCCAATTCTGGCCTTGCTATTTCTATAACATGTCATTGTAGTAGTTCATGAGGTGAGCTGTGAAACGTAGGCTCTTGCTGCAATTGGACATTTGGAGTCTAATGTATGCACAGGAAGTTGGACTTTTTATGTTTTTGGGTTAGAGACTAGGCTGAATCATCACATCAGTAAGCGTTGTTTTATTTCGTTGTTGGACATAACGTACTGTTGTTGAATATATTAATTAAGCAGGCTAGGACTAAAGGCAATCCTCCACTCTGTGCGCTGTTTATAGATTTTAAAGCCGCATTTGACACAGTGAATCATGCCACATTGTGCAAAAAGCTGAAAAGGGGTGGCATACCTGCAGGTCTGCTGCAGATGGTTAGACAGTGTCACACTGATACCTCTGTGCTGGTCAGACTGGTCAGGTTGGGAGATGGGAGATCACATCAATGAGTAGGGGTGTTAAGCAGGGGGTTGTGCTGGTTCCCATGCTGTTTAATATGTACCTGGCGGTGATGCTACTTAATATTGACAAATGTCCTCCCAAAATTGGAAACATCCACATACCTTGGCTGGTTTACAGGGATGATGTAAGAGAAGTGCTGGCTATACAACAATATGCAAAAAACAATGATCTAGCTATCAACATGAGCAAAAACAAATGTATGTGTTTTAAAACAGTGAATGATGTTATACTACAGGGTGGTATCCAAGAGATAGTGGATCTAAGGAGAACAAAAGCACTGTTGGTCATGGCGACGATAAAGGTCTTTAGTCAAAAAACATGGTTATAGCCTACTTGGTATCATCCAAGCATATAAACAGAAATCGGCCACATGGATCATGTACGCACTAGAGGCATTTATTGATAATCATGACAGCTGGATTAACAAACTTGAGGGACAAATTTAGCGTAAATTGTTGGGATTATCCCAAAGTACCCCGATTGAGGCTATATGTTTAGAACTCGGCCTCAGGTTGTTATCTTGCAATGTTAAAATTAATAGAGGATTACTGTTCATTAAGATATAGACTGCCGATGGAAATTCAATCTTGAGAATAATGAAAAAAGCTATTGCTGACGGTGGTTAAAAAGCTCTCTTAGATTTTCAGACTGCTAATGAACAATTCTTCAACGAGATTGCTTGGTCCCCCCATTGGGAAGAGGAGAAAGGTGTACTTATGGAGGATTTCAAAGAACATGCCAAGAAGTGGGATTGAAATCATCACATGGGAACCCTTAGCAACCTTAGTACCTTTGCCAGGTTGCACTTTTCATATCTTACACCACAGGTATATTTGATTCAATT
Organism: Ambystoma mexicanum; assembly: GCF_040938575.1. Taxonomy (NCBI): domain Eukaryota; kingdom Metazoa; phylum Chordata; class Amphibia; order Caudata; family Ambystomatidae; genus Ambystoma; species Ambystoma mexicanum. Next base: position 672,935,379 of record NC_090936.1, read on the forward strand.
CGCTTGTACAAAATACAGAAGAATATTTTTACAATTAAGACTAAATAAATTACAAGTCTAAGAAGTATGTGGCTCATGGTTTAATATTCCTAATGCAGAAAGAAAATGCAAATTGTGTAGTAAAATAGGTACATTGGACAGTTGTCAACATGTTTTAACAGAATGCAACGCATTGGTTGACAAGCATGAAGTAAACTTGTGGCATTTTGTTAGCTGCTTGGATGAACTCAAAACCGATCAATTTTGGCTTTGATGCTTATCGGGATACAGTTTTACATTAACTTTGGCCATCATTAGCTAATTGCTTTTGGATGACAAGGCTTCGAGAGCCACTAACACTCTGTTTGGTTAAATCAAATATCACGTCCCCATAAAGCTGTTTGGAGAATCATTGTTAAGATTGTAGATAGCTGGAATGATATGCTTGTGAAAGTGCTATTAGATTTATGACATATAAAGTAATTTATTTAGGAACTGCTAACTGGAATGAATGGAAATGCCCTGTTGTAAAAGTGCTCTGTGCACACTATAGCACAACGCAATATATTTAGGCGGGGCAAGGGCGCGGTGTTTGGCGCCGCAGCGGATCCTCGGCAGCTTCCTGGTTGGTGGCCACGCCCCCCCTAGGCTCACACTCCACTTCACGGCCCCGCAGCGGTGAAGCCCGCGGCGGGGCAAGGGCGCGGTGTTTGGCGCCGCAGGTGTTCGGCGTCCGTGGTGGGAGGCACTTTCCGGTTGCGGCTGGAGGGAAAGTAAGTGCAGGGGAGTGCTTACTTCTGTGACTGTGCCTGAAGGAGCAAAAGGAGGAGTAAATGTCCGGAATGTTATTGTGATTGAGGTCTTGGCTCGGGGGAACTGCCATGCGCCTATTAAAGTCATTAAGGTCCCACAAGGGCCATGTTCAACCTAAGAAACCCTCTTCCATCCTGCCTTTCACCCCGCTCCTGTGCTGCTCTGAGCCTGCCCCCATTAGTATTGAGCAGTCAGTGTGTAAAATTGCGGTCATTAATCGTCAGAGCCACCAAGGAGGAACAACTGGAGCTAAGGCCTTTATTGGGGACTTCTCGTTTACAGACACTGCCTCTGAGAGCTGCAAAGGAACCCTCCCAACTCAGAAGCTCGAAGACACTGTCTGTCAAGAATCTCTGCCCACCGATTCTGGGAACTCTGAAGCCATGCCTCTGGCCAATGCCTCTGGCACGGGCATAGGGGGGGTTGGTGATGTGTCAGTTCTTCCTTTTGCATCCCTGGCACCTGTTGTTTCTGTCACCCCCCAACCCAGTTTGCCTATTGTAAGCCGACATCAGCCACCTGTTCTCCCACCTACCTCGGGCCCTTGGCGCCGCAGCGGATCCTCGGCAGCTTCCTGGTTGGTGGCCACGCCCCCCCTGGGCTCACACTCCACTTCACGGCCCCGCAGCGGTGAAGCCCGCGGCGGGGCAAGGGCGCGGTGTTTGGCGCCGCAGCGGATCCTCGGCAGCTTCCTGGTTGGTGGCCACGCCCCCCCTGGGCTCACACTCCACATCACGGCCCCGCAGCGGTGAAGCCCGCGGCGGGGCAAGGGCGCGGTGTTTGGCACCGCAGCGGATCCTCGGCAGCTTCCTGGTTGGTGGCCACGCCCCCCCTGGGCTCACACTCCACTTCACGGCCCCGCAGCGGTGAAGCCCGCGGCGGGGCAAGGGCGCGGTGTTTGGCGCCGCAGCGGATCCTCGGCAGCTTCCTGGTTGGTGGCCACGCCCCCCCTGGGCTCACACTCCACTTCACGGCCCCGCAGCGGTGAAGCCCGCGGCGGGGCAAGGGCGCGGTGTTTGGCGCCGCAGCGGATCCTCGGCAGCTTCCTGGTTGGTGGCCACGCCCCCCCTGGGCTCACACTCCACTTCACGGCCCCGCAGCGGTGAAGCCCGCGGCGGGGCAAGGGCGCGGTGTTTGGCGCCGCAGGTGTTCGGCGTCCGTGGTGGGAGGCACTTTCCGGTTGCGGCTGGAGGGAAAGTAAGTGCAGGGGAGTGCTTACTTCTGTGACTGTGCCTGAAGGAGCAAAAGGAGGAGTAAATGTCCGGAATGTTATTGTGATTGAGGTCTTGGCTCGGGGGAACTGCCATGCGCCTATTAAAGTCATTAAGGTCCCACAAGGGCCATGTTCAACCTAAGAAACCCTCTTCCATCCTGCCTTTCACCCCGCTCCTGTGCTGCTCTGAGCCTGCCCCCATTAGTATTGAGCAGTCAGTGCGTAAAATTGCGGTCATTAAGCGTCAGAGCCACCAAGGAGGAACAACTGGAGCTAAGGCCTTTATTGCGGACTTCTCGTTTACAGACGCTGCCTCTGAGAGCTGCAAAGGAACCCTCCCAACTCAGAAGCTCGAAGACACTGTCTGTCAAGAATCTCTGCCCACCGATTCTGGGAACTCTGAAGCCATGCCTCTGGCCAATGCCTCTGGCACAGGCATAGGGGGGGTTGGTGATGTCAGTTCTTCCTTTTGCATCCCTGGCACCTGTTGTTTCTGTCACCCCCCAACCCAGTTTGCCTATTGTAAGCCGACATCAGCCACCTGTTCTCCCACCTACCTCGGGCCCTATTTTCGTCTGCTCACCCCCAGCCACAGCTGCTACCACTTTGGATCTATTGGACACAGAAACCACTGGAGCAACTGAAGACAACCGCCAGCATATCTCCACCTGTAGCTCTTGGAGCGAGACCTTACTAGCATCGATCTCAGGGTCCTGCTCCTTTTCTCATCTAACCCCCTTCAGGGCTCTCAAACCCGTCACCCACGGTAGCTATTCTTCCACCGTTCCACCACAGAAGGAGGTGTATACTGTCGGCTGTTGCTCCTGTGCACAAGTGCTCTCTGAAATTGCAATCATCAAGAAACTGCTGTTGGTACTGATTGATGCCCGGGGAATAAGAGGGGAGGGGAAGGGTGGAGGGGACACGCAGGGGGAGTTTTCCAGTATGCTCCCAGTTGGCAAGGGACTCAACCCCCCTCAGCTACCTCCAATTATTCCACCCTGCGAAAGGACCGCCAATGCATCAAGGAGCCCTACCCGGGTTGTCCAGCCGATGCACCCTAACGCAGAGAGGGGCCACCCCACTGGGAGCATCGAACCAATTGTGATGGGGGAGAGTCCCCCAAGCGTCCTGACAATCAATCCTCCTAGGGAGGGAGGGAGCGGAGCACGTGGCCTCTGTCCAAGGGGGCGCAGCCCCAAGAGTCCTGTACTTGGGGGGGGGGGAAAAGAATTGCTACGGTTTTCCTGCATGGGGTACCTAAGTTGCCTTTGGGCAGGCGAGAACCAAGGGATGCCCTCTCAAACAAATGTCTCCACTGGCTACGTTCTGTTGGGAACTGTCCCTTTGTGACCAGGGAAGCGTTGGTGGGGTGCGTCAGACTGGAAGGCGAAGGTATAAACCCCTCTGACTCTGTTAAAATTGTCTTCAGGAATGGTCAAATGGTCAGGGAAGTTTTGAGAAGATCTGGGGGTTATGTGCGGGCCCCATATAGTGGGATTACAATTAGCTCGTGCCCCTATTTGGGAGCCGTCGCCCCACCTGGACCCGTCACACATTGTACTGTCCTGTCGGGAGCGAACTGTACTCCTCTGGGTAAAAGGCATGTGGGGGGCCGCGTCTGAGTGACAAGGGCGGACAATTAGTCTTGTGACCACTTGGTCAAGTTAAGGGACCATGTGTAACGTAATGGGGTCCTTGGGGTTGACCCCTTTTTCCACTCTAAATATTTTCTGATCTATGGTGTTGGGGTATGGTGCAAAGATTGCATTTCCTTTTACGTGTTCTGATCTTGTTTATCTTGGGTATGATGGATTCTTCAAACTGTAACTTGGATTTGTGTTATAATGTGTATTTTGTCGTTTAATGGTTGTTTTTATACATCCGAATAAACTTGTTTGACTGACTGAGTATTATTCGTTTATTGTGCAGATGGACTCTATTTTAATGTATTCATTTATATGTGTGAACAGTTATATTAACTGAACCACACTAATAAAAAAACACATAGTTGATGAAAAACATTGCATATGTTTGCTAGAGCCATCACAAATTATTAACCCTTCTATTTCCCCTTTTCTTCCAAGTGTCCTTCTAGCACATTCTTTTGCTCTTTGATTTACTGTTATGATTGGTTTAAATACACGTACAATTATATGCCATTGTTATTTTTCTGACCATTTTTCTTTTTCTTTATTTTTTTAGTTTGCTGCCCTTAAGGTGCATGGCAGTAGAATTTAAGCATGTCTAAAAGTGGGTATCTGATTAGTGGATAGCATAGATAGCATAGTATGATGTGAGCCACCTCTAGGACAGCTAGATTGATGTAAGTCATAGTAGTTGGACTTTTCAGAATCTAATCAGATGCCAAACGGCAAGTGTGGTGGGTTAGAAGAAAGAGAGTTGGACACACTTGGGACATTTCTCTAACTTTTATCAAAATAGAGAACGCTTGTCTTGGACTATTACTATAGGGGTATTCCCTGCCCAGTGCTTAAAGTGGGCCGGGGCCTGCCGGGGCCGGGCCCTGGTAGTCTCCAAAAAGTGAGACTGAGCCGGGGCCCTGCCGGGGTCCCCCGATCCCACCAAGCCACGGTGGGTGCATCTCCCGCCACGGACGCGACGGGAGATGAGCCGCCGGCCGCCCATCAAGAGGTCAGGCATGGCAGAGTCAGGCAAGCCTGTGACTGACAGACTTGCCAGCCAGTCACAGCTTGAGCGACGCTGTGACTGGCTGACACTTCTGCCAGTCACAGCTGCCTGCTGCAGTGCTGCCGGAAGAGCACCTTGGAAACTAACTTCCTCTGGCAACCCCTCGGGAGGGTTACCAGAGGAAGTTAGAGTCTGGGAGGGTTCGACATATCTTACCTTCATTGCCACTGGATTCTGCGACGACGACCACCATCCGAGGCACGCACGCACGCATTTTCTTTCATTTATTTTCCTTTTAAGCAAACAGCAGAAAATTTGGAACGGAGAAAATAAATGAAAGAAAATGCGTGCGAGCCTTGCGCGCATTTTCTTTCATTTATTGTCCTTGTTCCAAACATTCTGCTCTTTGTTCTCTCGCACAATGCGAGGGAACAAACAGCAGAATGTTTGGAACAAGGAAAATAAATGAAAGAAAATGCGTGCGAGCATTTATTTTCTTTGTTCCAAACTTTCTACTGTTTGTTCCCTCGCATGCGAGAAGGATCGCATACTTGCCAACATTCTGTGACCAAAAAGATGTGTACGATTTTTCAAGTTTCAAAAATAATAATTCCCATAACAATGACATCACAGGGAAATACAAAACATGCAAACAGCACAACATGGAAAGATGTTGAAATGTAAAAATTGAAGCATATGCTGTGTGATGGTGTTACACTCTGCCACTTGCTTTCACTGGTGGTTCACCTAAGAGTTGTCCCGGCAAGAGTGCTGGTCAGAGTCAAGTAGCGGTCAGTTCAGTGGATTGGTCTTAGTCCAATTAAAGTAATCACCTACCAGTCCACTGTATAGACAGACCAATGTGTTGCATGCTTTGTCCTGAAGCCTGCCTTAGAGTCACAAAAATTCCATGCCACCACTGTAAAAAGCAGTAGGATCTGTCACTGAAGTCTGTAGGCGGTAGGCCCCGCCCACTAATTAGCCCCCGCCCATCATGTCTTAGGCCACGCCCCAAATGAGGGCCCCCTCTTAGTTTCTTACCCCACTTAAAGCACTGTCCCTGCCTATCAAAACTAACTAAGGCGCTCTCAGGTCGTGGGGATGTCAAATACAAAATGTCCACAGTCCAAAACCTAAATCTACCTGATCCCATCACCAAATATAACCACTAAAATAAATAGGGCAAAAGAATATCTCTTAACTTTTTGTTGCTTCCCTTCGGTTGTCTATATCTCTTCGGATTCTTTTCAGGGTGTACTTGATTTATGTTTTTATCAACTGTACCAAAGTCACTTTCCAGATATCAGTTCGCAAAGGTGAACTCCTTTTAATGTTCCTCGTCTTAATAAGTTCCTCTAACTCCTGTAAGAGGCTCATGGGTTCAATGTTCCATACTTGATAATGTATCTCAGGGTTTTCAGGGTTTTAAAACATGCTTGCAGTCCCAGTAAATGATCAAGCCAAACCACTGTGTTGATGTAATGGGTGTGGAGAAGAATAAAAGCTTAATTTCAAAATACAATTTGCCAAAAGATGACTAGGAGTGCTGGTTCGGCTAACAGTTTATTTGAAGGATAAGGGAACCTAAAAAGACTTGTCTTGAAGACCTGATGCAGCATGACATTATCAAATGGAATGTATGTTTGGGGGTGTAGGAAAACATGTAACTTTAATAGTGAGTAAAGTAAATGGACAAATTGACTTGGAAAATTAAATGTGTTCTTTTGCGTTATTCAAATAACATGGTTCTCTTCATAAGTTAAGCATTGAACTGGAACAGGTTTAACGTGAGCTTGCATTAGTTGTCATGTAAAAGTAAACGGTTTCTCTATAAGAAAGTGAACACATATTTAAATGTTTTAGCTTGCTCTTTTGTGTTTTAAAGAGCATGTTGCAGCCATAAGAAAGGTCATCCCAAAGAGGAAGCGTCTTGTTGAAAAAAAATTGCCTGGAAATTGCTTTGTTGTTTTCCTTTCTGCTTATGAAGACAGAATGTTCATAATGTAGTCAATGCCACTATTTATTGACTGCACTCTAAACATTCTGGTTGGCTGAAAGGAGATCAATAACGATTTCCATGTGCTAATTAAGCAATATAACCCGAGCAGCGGGGGCATTACCGACTCAGGTAATGCCCCCGCTGCGAGGGTTATATTGCTATTAGTACCCCGGCCCGCATTATGTGCGTGACCGGGGCACTAAAAGCATTTTTTTTCTGTCCCGAAACGCTGCAGCGTTTCGGGACAGAAAAAAAAAACAAAAATAAACGACCAAGAAAATGGCCGCCATGGCAAGGGAAAACAGAGTCAGTCTTCCCTTTCCATGGCGCCCATCGGGAGCGGACGCGCTGGGAACACAAGTGTTCCCAGCGTGTCTGCTCCCGAAAGAAAAAAAAGAAGCAGAAGGTAAGTGGGGTTGGGAAGGAAAAAAATAAATAAAATAAAACGTACCTGCGTCCCCGGCGAGGGACGAGGGAAGCCTCCAGCCGTGTGGAGGCGCGGAGCGGGGATGGCCCTGCTCCGAGTCTCCACACGGCTGGAGGCTTCCCTCGTCCCTCGCCGGGGAAGCAGGAACAAGCAGGTAAGTGGGAGTAGGCGGGAGGAAAGGGAGTTTAAAAAAAAAAGCCTTACCCGAGTCCCCGGCCGGGGGCGAAGGCAGCCTCTCAGCCGCTGGGAGGCTCGGAGCGGGGATGGCCCCGCTTCCAGCCTCCTCATTGGCTGAGGGGCTGCCACGCCCCCGCCGAGGACAAGGCGGCTGGAATACCAGCCGAGAATCAAAGGATTCTCGGCCGGGTAAGGACCCGGCGAGAGCCAATCAGAATGCGTGTTGCATTCTGCTTGACTCTCGCCGGGTACTAATAATAGTTATTTGTGGGAGAAATTCTAAGTGAAAATCATGTGGAGAAACGGGTCTCATTGGAAAAAGAAAAAACAAAGGCAAATAAAAGAATGTTCAGTTCCATTTTGGAGGACATCTAATTTTGAATATCACTGGCCCACACTACGAACACTTTGCTTCTACATTTTACATCATGATAATGTTTTTCTAAGATAAGCGCCCATCACAAACACCCCCAAGAGGCTCCACGTAATTGAACAAAAAGCAGTTTTGTACCTGAAAACATGGATATGAAAATGTGATCTTAAGAATTCAGTCTGAATAAACTCTCTGCATCATAAGAGCGAAAATAATAAATCCTCTCCCAATGTTCATGCTTGCAGGAGGAGTGGCATGGGGAACCTCGTTAAGGTTGTGAAAAGATATTTCAAGGATGAGACCCATTATCCAGCATGCACATGGCAACCGCCACTATCTGAACCATAATAGACTCACTGATGGGGGCATAGCAAATGATGGGAAGTGATGAGTTTTTTATCTCCAACTGAACTTTCCCAGAAGTTCGAGGCTCACAATTGGCTAGTGACTGTCCAGGATGGTGACATAGAGACCAGCAATTTTCATTCCGGGTAAGTTGTGGCCGGCTTTGCCAGTCAAAGAAATCCTGTGGATTTCCATGGTTTACATAGGAAGTGGTAGGATGGGCACTTTTGACTAGGTTTGCATGAATCGAGTCCTTAGTGATGTATAGTATTTTATCCGGGCAACCAAAAATAAAGGTAATTTAACAATCGACTATAATGAAGAATAGTACAATTGAATTATGTGATGAATCCTACGGATCCCTCACTAATTCCCTGCCTAAAGTCTCCTCTCTGGTGGCCAGGGAAAGGCAGACGCATCCTGATCCTGACCTGGGGGTCTAGATCTGTGGGAGGATCACCTGGGAGGATAAAGGGCCCAGGAAAGTGAACGCAATCAGTGAGGTGAGACATGGTTTTCTTCTTCTGACGGTGAGGATGGCTCAGCAATGCCAAAATCTGTAATGGCTTGTTGTAATAAAAATCTGGTTGGCCCACGAGATATCCATACAAATAGGGGTGAACCCACTCATACACTCCTAGACCTGGAGAGAAATATAATTCCTTCTAAAGTTTGGGAAACCTGTAAAGCGAAGAACCTCCCTACATCCAAGAGGCAGTGAAAAGAAAATTGTGAATAACACCAGCATAAAATAATTGCCCTTTTCTGTACAGTCAGGGTTAAGGACTAATTCTTATGATGTTCCTGTAAAGGATGATATAAGGAACAAACTGGGATTTATAAACCAAACTGCAGAATTAAGAAACCCTGATTTTTCCTTTAGGGACTTCAAGTCCCATAATTCCCTAGATATTGGGATGATGAAGAGGGTTGAAGAGGCAATGATGCAGCAGTGGTCAGTTAATTAATGTAGAAGGCCCACACCCAAGGGAGGCAGAGAGGCTTAAAAGGCCCCCTCAGGTGCAGGCCATAGGGTTTTAGCTGCTGGTGAAGAGTAGAGGAAGCCAGAAGCGGCGTTGTTCATGTTAGCAGCTCAGACAGAAGCTGGAGGCAAAAGACGACACCAGGACTAGTACTTGGCAGATATCAGCTGCCAGTCCTGAGATGGTCTGTACCCCCAGAAATCTGAAGTGCAGAGGTTGCACAGCGGAAAGCATGCAGGAAGAAAGCTTTCCCCCTCGTGACCTGTCTTGCAGAGGCTTCAAAGAACTGTGCAGAAGGCTGTCTCTGGTAGCTGGCGTGCACCTGCGGGCCTCCAGGCAGTCTCCAGTGGCTGGCGTGCATGGATGGCCTCAGGAGTGAAAGGGGCTCCTGTTGGAAGTGGTGTCGGCAAAGGCAGACTTACTGGAGAGGTTTGCCGGGTCTTGATGAGCCACAGTGGGAGACGTCCTGTGAGCAGTGAGGAGAACAGAGGCAAGGGTCGGATCCAGTGAGTTCACAGGTTACCATTTACCCCGGAGCGCTCTGTCCCTGCTAGTGTGTTGGAAGCAATCTGCATGCGAGCAGAAAGCACCTGCGTAGAAGTAGAACTGAGGTAAAGCAGCAGAATTGCTTACGTGTGAATGAAAGGGGATCACATGCTTTGTTTGAATACCAAACTGTTAAAAATCAACAATGCATCCTTCCCGTGTAAGTGAGAGAGATTACATTAATTCTGAAAACCGAAAGAAGCAGCAGAACATTAATATCCCAAAGCCAAATTACTGTAATATTGAAAGTACAAGTCTGAGAATATCCCAACCACCCGTGAGGCTAATTTGTTAAGAGTTAACTGGAACAGGGATTGCCCAAGCCAAAAGAAACTAAGGCAAACACTATATAACCAATGTTACCAACAGCAGAAAGGGGTTAATGCACGATTAATACACTCTGAAACGTGTTGCACATATTACATACAACATCTGATATGAGGTGGGAAAGACACACATTGCCAAAAACAGGGGAGAGGCAGGAAGAGAACCTATCCCTGTCAGTCTGTGGTGGCTTGTGAAGTGTGGAAACAAGATTGGCAAAAGGGCTGCCCTGCTGGAGAAAGGTATCCAGAAGGAGAAGAGCATCATTTGCAGAAAAGTATCAAAGAGCATCAATGTCTCTGGGGTTAGCAGGAATATAATTGACTTGTTGTTGTTGATCTTTAAGCCGGAGAAGTTACTGAATTTAATTATATCACGTATTACTGTTATCAGGTTTGTCGCCAGGTCTCGTATGTAGAGGACGATGTCATCGGCATACAGGGAAATTATTAATTTGTGGGGGCCAAAGGCCAGGCCTCTGTGTATGTGTCTGGCTCTGAGGTCCGAGGCGAGGGGCTCCACTACTAGTGCGAAGAGCAATGCGGACAGGGGGCATCCCTGCTTGGTTCCCTGCAAGTTCTATTGCCGTCAATCTGGTTTTCCCCAGAATGATGTGTAAACGGGGTTGGTTATAGAGGAGGGCAGTCAACTGGAGGAATCGTTTGCCAAGGCCCATTCGTTGGTGGACCTCAAAGAGAAAGGGCCATTCAATGGAGTCGAAAGACTTCTCGGCGTCCAGGAGGACCGCTACCGCCTGTTGTGAGGGGTCTAGTGCTTCCATGACTCTGAACATGCGTCTGATGCCAAATGTTGTGTTGCGGCCTGGTCCAAATCCAGCCTGGTCTGCGAGCACCAACACGGGCATCATGGGAATAAGTCTGGAGGCCAGGATCTTGGCTAATATTTTATTGTCGAGGTTGATCAGTCAGATCGGTCTGTACGAGCTGCATTCTTCTGGGGGTTTGTTGGCTTTATATAGTAGGATCACGTTTGCCTCGTGGAGGGTCGGGGGCAGTGAACCGGTCTCAAATGCCTCCTCAAAGACTTGCAGCAACAGTGGGGCGAGGATGGGTGCAAATGCTTTGTAGAACTCACCAATTAGCCTGTCGGGGCCAGGCGCTTTAGTGCTTGGTATGTCTTTGATGGCCAGGAGGATTCCTCTAGTGTGATGGGAAGGTTTAGGTGTTCTCTTAGTGTGGCCTCCACCCAATATAGTTCTACATCGGTCAGATAGTGTGCTAGTTTTTCTTGGGTGGCAGTGTAGTTGGCCCTGTATAGGTTTTGATTAAAGGCGTGGAATGTTTCGGCAATTTCCTTGTCGGGCACCCTGGGGGTTTCGGATCTGTTCTATCTGTGTGGGTTTTCGATCTACCTCTATCAGCCTCGCGAGGAGGGCACCTGGTTTCTGCCCCTCTCCATATTGGCGGATCCGGTGGCCTTGTGATAGGAATTTCAGTTCACGGTCCGCCGCCGCTCTGAACTTGTCTAGCTCCTTCTTCAATGATGCTAGCACGTGTGGATCTGGTAATGTGGTCTGTAATTGCTCAGGTTCCTTTAGGCGGGCCTCACTTGAGGACAGTTCTCTTCTAATGAGTTTTAAGATTCCCTGTTCTTTGGTTAAGCAGATCCCTCTGATGTAATATTTCAAGGATTCCCACAGGGTTCCGGCAGATGTCACCGAACCTTGGTTGAGTTTGAGGAAGGTGATAATCTCTGCTCGGAGTTCATCGGCGAACACCTGGTCCTGTAGGGATCCCAGTTTAAATCTCCAGTGTCTCCTCCCCTCTGATGGGTCTGGTGGGATGCACTTGACTGTGACCGCTGAGTGGTCTGACATTGATCTAGGCAGTATTTGGCTGTTCGTCAATTGGACTTGGCTGTGTGCGGAGACCAATCTGTTGTCAAGGCGGGAACTGGTCTTGTGGACCCAGGAGTGGAATGAGTAGTCTCGGGTCTCGCCGTGTTGGGGTCACCAGATGTCCACCAAGTCGTATGCTTTACATATTTCAAGAACCTGGAGGGCTGCTTTAGAGACGGATGTGGACGAAGGGTGAGATCTATCCTTCTGTGGGTCTAATGCAGTGTTCATATCGCCTGCCCATATGACTGTTGCAGATCTTGCTTCTCCCAGATGTGTCAACACCCAGTCGAAGTTGTTATACCCGTCTGTGTTTGGCCCGTAGAAGTTTATGATGATGAATTCTGTGTTCTCCAAGGTCCCATGTACCAGAAGCGTCCATCCTTCCTCGTCGTTTTTGACTGCAAGTAGTTTGAATTTTAGGGATCTATGTATTAGGATTGCCACCTCTCTGGCGTATGAAGAATATGAGGCGAATTATCTATGGCAGCCCCAATCCAGGGCCCAGCGTTTTTCTGCACCGGGAAGGAGGTGGGTTTCCTGAATTAGAGCAATGTCCACTTTGTGTCTCCGGAGGTATTGTGATATTTTTCTAGTTTTGGTCGGGTTGTTGCCCCCTTTAATGTTCCAGGTAGCTAACTTGAATGTTGTTGGTAGTGAACTGTTTGGTAGTTTTTGGGGCAGGATGACGTTTGCTTGTGTCAGGCCATTTTACAGCAGTGTCATGCCCAAGTTTCTGCTTTCCTAGGCGAGATCCAATCTCGGTGCATCCTTTGTGTGATCTCTGGCGTCGGCTGGGGGGTGCGTACCCCTGGTAAGCATGCTTCCAAAACATTGAAAAATTTCCCTCCCAATCGCGGGCACCCCCAACTTGCCCATCAGATTTCCCCACCCAATGTCCCAAAACATAACAGAGCTGCGCTTGGGGTGCTAGGAACTTCCAAGGTCTGGCGCACCCTGAGATCCAGTGTGGTTGTGGAATCCAGGTGCTCTTTAAGTGGCGAACGGTGGCCAGATAATGGGCGTGGGTGGGCATCATGGCGGGTCTCTGTCTGCTGTAGTTTCGGATTGCCGATGGTTTGTTTGCAGCCCAGCTTTTTGAGGAATGAATTTGCCTCTTCGGGTGTGTTAAAGAATTGTGATTTGCCGTTGTGCTGGATTCGCAGCTTGGCTGGATATAGCATGGAGTATAGCAATTTGTTGTCTTGTAACTGACGCTTCACCCCGGTGAATGTTCTGCATAACGCCTGGACTGACAGGAAAGTCGGGAAAGAACTGGATGTCATCTCCGTCGTGTTGTAGGTTCCCTTTCTCCTTTGCAAGACGGAGAATCGTGTCCCGGTCTTTGAAGTTTAGCAATTTAGCTATTATTGGGCGAGGCGCTGTCCCAGGGATGGGTCGGCTGGTCGGGACCCTGTGGGCTCTTTCTACCACAAATATGTTGGACAGCGCGGGGCTACCAAATAACTCCTTACATAAGGTTTCGACAAACTCTTCCATTTTCCTCGTGGTTTGTTGCTCTCTCACCCCTAGGATCCTGATGTTCCGGCGGGATCGCCCTTCGAGGTCCTCGTTTTTAGCAATGACCGCTCTCATTTGGGTTTCCAGTGTGGAGACCTTGGTGGACATGGAGGACACATTGTCTCCAGTATCGGAGATTCGTTGCTCAGCAGTGTCTAGCCTGTCGCCATGTTTGTCTAAGCGATGCTGTAGCTGGTTGACCTTTGTGGACAGGGAATCAAGCTTACTGTCTATATTGCCAATGCCTGCTTTTAATTCGAGGAGGATCTCTCTGATGTCTGTGGTTTGAGCGGGGTCGTTGTCAGGGACGTAATTTCACCAAAATGTCAGGGGTAGCGGAAGTGACATCACACGACCCTTGACCCCCTAATGACATCACAGGAAGTGATGTCATTTGACCCCACCCCAAAATGATATCGCGGGAAGCGATGGAACACAACCTTTCACCCGTTGACAAAACAGGAAGTGGCATCACATAGCATTGTACACTACGAAAACTATGGTTACGATATCACTATAATGTGATGTATACATTTCATACAAGAATGTATCGCCATATGTATCATTAAGATCAGTGTGTGTAGGCCCATATTACCAAATTACTGTGACTCCAAGCAGACGTCCATGACCAAATGATAATGATGTGTTATTATATATTACTTACGCTTAAACGCTTTGTATAGAAAAAATATACAACCAATATCTGTTACGCTCACCTGGTTCCCACAGGGGCGTCGATCGGACCCGGACAGCTGCAGTCTCCACCAAAGTGATGCGTAATGAAGAGATGACAGTCTGGACTGGCCCGCCTAATCTTGTCTGCTGGACTCGTAGAAGTATTCTCCTGCAAGTGGATTTAGCCACCCGTGGACTTTAGTGATGCCCCCCCCAACTGTTCTCGTTCTCCCCACTAATCACCTCCGATATCCCCTCTTGGTAACCTCACCTTATGTTTTTAAATGATGAGCTCTCCATCCTGCATGCCATGCAGGGGCGCGTAGATACCAGTTACTTCACTGGTTTAAAGGTACTGGAGGAGTTCCGGAGGAATATTGACTCCAGTGTCTATAAAGTTCAAAGAGTTCAATATGTCCGATGTTCACTCTTGTTCCATTCCCTAGTTAGGTTGCAGCTGGGTCCAAAAGAATATTGCTTGGAGGCAGCTGATGGGGTTCAGGTAAGAGTCTGTATTACCAAACACTGTCCGGTAAAAGTTGCATGAGTTTAACTTGCTGTTTTCTCTCCCTTTATAGGTGCGGCATAGAAAGATGCAGCGAATTAAAGGATAATACCTCCAGTGGTAAAGCAGGTAAGCCTATGGTGGCAAAGAGATTGTCTTTGTCTGTTTTCTCGGCTCACCTTCTTATTCCTTTTGTTTTCCCCCCAGGTGCTGGGTTTCGACGAAGAAAATTATGGAGGCAGCGCCGAGTTGAAAGATGCGGTGGACTGGTGAGTATAATGCGGCGCTGCTGCTGGCGAAGCGACGCGTGCTGAAATAATGTCCTTTCAAGGCTCGGAGATGTGCTGGGTCCGGAATCAGGTAAGGAATCAAATAATGTCCATGATCTAACCTCTTCTCCTTTCTTTTCCTTTTGTCTAGGAGCTCCGGATTCGAGGCAGGCGTGGCAGAAGACTGGATGCTGACTTGTAGACACGGTGAGCGTTACGCTGCTGGATGCAGAATAACACGAAGCATGAGCTTCTGTTCGGGCGTGGTTTAAATAGCCTGCAAAGTAGTCCCAGGTAAGACGTTCCCCAGAACCACACCGAGTAAAAAATAGTCCCTATAATAAAATAGTCCTATCCAGGCCTCACGTTGGCTTGGACTCATTTGCAGCATGGTCTGCATAAGGTAAGTAAAGTCTATGAGCCTGGCGCCTATAGCGCCAGGACTGATTTCTATGATGAGCCTGGCGCCTAAGACACCAGGACTGAATCCAAACAGCCCCCAGCCAGGGCTGTTGGGGTTTTAATGAGTATCTGGATGCCTGCTCCCGGGGCTGATGGACTCGATCCGGATGCCCGGGGGTAGGCATCATGACATATCACCCTGGTACTCATTTATCAACCTCAGATGAATGAAAGGCTGAGTTGAGGCGTTTAAGAACAGACTAAATCGGTGACTCACCCCCTAAAGTGTGCCTGAAATAAACCCTTAATGAGTCTAGCAATTATTGTATAGAATTTCAGAAAGACACATTTGGTATTCCTATTCTTTCTTATTTAGGGTCAGTGCTAAAAGTGTTAGACTTGTGGCACTCCTGTTCTTATTTTTCTTCTTTTTTTTAAGGGGCCTGAAAAAGAAAGCCAGCCACTCCAGAAGGAAAGAGCCACATGGTGCTGGCCACAGCCCAGGAGATTGTATTACAAAAAAAAAAAAGAAACGTTTTTTTTGTAATTTTTATTTCAGAGGTCACAAGGGAGACCACAGAGGTCGCAAGGGAGACGTCAGAGGTCGCAGTTGCGACCCCTGGTGACCCCTAAATGATGTCCCTGGTCGTCGTCCTGATGCATGGACCCCCCTGGGCTCTCCAATCGTTGGTTTGCTTTTGAAGTTTTGACTATGGCTCCTGCCTCAAATGTCAGCTTCCTCCTGAGATTTTTCGGATTTCCCCATCCTGGCGGTGTTGCTGTTTCTGGACCGGATGTAGGACTTCTCTTCTATGGGGTGGCTGGCGGTAATTGCGGTTTGTGGGTTATACCAAGGATTCCTGTGCCGTGTGGGGCATCCTCAGGTGGGCCGGCTATAGTGGGATGTCTCCTGTTGAACAGCAGACGCTCGCCAGGTTATATTATCTTGTGGTTGGGGGGGGCTTACGCTGTCGTCGCCTTCTGCCTCACTCCTGTAGGGGTTTGCTGAGAGCCGTGGGGATAGGCCTTGGGCCCTTGCTCGCTTGGTGCGTATTTGGGACCACCAGGCTGGCACTCCTGCTGCCGTCCAAGCAGGCCTTGGGTTGCCCCGTCATCTGCCCCCTACTGTGGGGGCTGTGTGACTGGGGGGCACCCCTCGTCTGGTGATCCTGGGCTGTGTTGCTGTGTACTATGCCTTGTCGGGGGCTCGATGCGCTCTGTCTCAATGTGCGCTGGAGGGGGTTTGGCTCACCTGAACTGCCACCGCCTCCGCCGCCTCTCCACGTTGTTGTTGGGCCTCCGGGTGGCTGCCGGGCAAGCCCGCTGTCCGTTTGGCCCTGGGTCCCGTCGACCGGCGCGGGAGCCGCACTGGTGGGGCAGCTTTGTGGGGGCGCTGCGACATGGTGCCCGCTCCTCCCCGCGGGCAGATACAAGGGTCGGCGGCAACCGGATCCGTTTTTTGGGGACCCGCACTCTGCGCGTGGTCCCACTGGGAGACCGCGCGGCTGCTGCGGGCTCCCGCGGGGAGCCACCAGAGTGCCGCAGGGACTTGGAGACTTGATCCCGGGCGCCGCCTCCAATGGCACCGGCAGCACCAGCGTCCCCCTTCACGGCACTGGCGCACCTCGGATGCCGCCGCGGGACGCCGACACAACGGGCCCCACGCCAGCCAGGCGGCCACAGGTTTCCCCTCCGCTGCCGAATGACAGCAGGCTGATGTGCCTAGCCTTGGGGTGTCTGTCCTGCCTTTGGAGGGTTGGATGGCCCCTGTTTGTGTTATTTTTCAGGATTGATGTGGATGTGCCATTGGAGCTCACACAAGAGCCGCCATCTTGGTCGCGCTCTAGCGCCCTCTACCATCCTTGTGTTATTTCTTGAACTGTGAATCTGAACTAAGTTTAAACCTGGGGAAGGGGAATTTGCTCAGGTTTTGAAGGACTGTGGTTACATTTTGAAGTCAATCATTATTGTTTTGAACTGCCATACATTTCCTTTTTTATTTGTTATATGTGTAAGTGTGAGGGACAGATAGCCTTTGTTAGAGTGTTATTTTAGGCAGCGAAATCCATCAGGTTAGGGATAGTGAGACGTTCTGCCAACCTTGTAAAACAATAAAAGGGCATTTGTTGAGAAAACGTGGTCCGTCTTTACATTTCTGACCCCTCACAATTATTAATCCATGATTTATCTGACTTCTTTCAACAAACCCAGACTACTTGAGTTTGACCCATTCCATTGACAAGATTCTGGCCCCACACATTGAGTGAGGGCAGGTTGTTTTGCAATTGTATGAAATCAAATCACCTTGGGCCTCATACCTCTTCTGGTCTGGAAATCATGTGCCAGTAATTCCTTGTACCAGAGTACAAGTTTGCAGGTGGGGTGGCCTGATTTACCCCCAGCCAAGAGCTGGAGGTAAGTCGGGCACCGCACTGGCAAACAGCCGGTATTAGTGGCACCGGTAATCTGCCTGAAATTCCCGCAGATCAGGCACCGGTAACAGTAACACTGCTTGACGTATCCCGCCGGATTTACCAGCGGGATACCTGCAAGCACATAATGAGGCCCTTATGCAGACTGCTTCAGCAGCGCAGAAATGTTTGATCCCAATATAAAATTGAAATGATGCACACATTTGAGAGGGCATCTCAAAATAAAACCTTTTGACAAAATAAACTACCTACATATAATTCATAGTAACAAATTGATTACAATACATGTACAGTCAAGTCTTGATATTTAAAACCTATTTCGCATGTTAAATATTTGTCAGGAATGAAACAAACAAGGGTGATAAACAAGTAATACACGTGGACTTCTTGAAGAGCCACGAGATCATCCTTTTGCAGGAAACGTGGGATGTGGG
Source organism: Ambystoma mexicanum (assembly GCF_040938575.1). Classification (NCBI taxonomy): domain Eukaryota; kingdom Metazoa; phylum Chordata; class Amphibia; order Caudata; family Ambystomatidae; genus Ambystoma; species Ambystoma mexicanum. The sequence continues at coordinate 672,953,306 of NC_090936.1, forward strand.
GGTGCCCTGCCTGGACGGATATGCCTCCTATGGCATTCTCACCAAGAAGAAGCTCAGGTGGTTTGGTCGTCATGGTCAAGGCCTCTCTACCATGTAGGGTGGAGGTGGTTGAGACCAAATTGGAATTTATACAACTGTTGAGGTTCAAAAGCCATGGCATGGACGGTTTCAATATTTTAAATTTCTACAATATTCCCAACAAAGTGGGGGCAAGGTATAGTTAAAACTGAAGGACATTTATGGACAGGTAAATGGCAGATCCAATGAATAGTCCATATAGACTTATTTGGGGAGGCGATTTTAATGTAAAAATGGGTTGTGGCCTGCCATAAGACCTATATGAACCCAATGATGATGAAATGCTAAAGGCCTTGGAGCCCCAACTGGAGGATAATAGGGTTTGCTCCAGGGGTCTCCAATTAGGTGCCTGGCTTATCGAGTGAGGTCTACGATTGGTGAACGGGCGTATTAATTTGGAAATTCCTGGCAAATGTACTTTCAGTAACCATCTAGGATCCTCGACTATTGACTATTTCTGTTTAACGCTGGATTTATGGGAACTAATTCTGAGTTTCGAAGTAGTAAGAGTGGGGAATAGCGACCATTACCCACTAGTTTTAATTGTTATGGGTTTGGTTGAGACTTAGGGTGTCTGTGTCTAGCTCACTGTGTATAGTGGACAGTGATGCAGCATCACTTAGAAGAATCAAGTGGGGGGAAATCTTGGGCTCTGGTTAACACTTGCAAATATTGGCCACCAAACAAAGTGCCTTAATGGGGATAATGGATCCATCCAACGTTCAAGGGGAGGGGGTAGGCCTCTTTATGAATATTTTGGAAGCCCTAACGGGGGGTCTTTCTGTGGTTGCGAAACAACCTGGGAGTGATGGAAAGCGGGGCTTGTTTGATCAGAAATGTAGGCTGGCAAACAGCCCTTTTAGGTGCCTGCAAGTGCCCTGCGAAAGACAGACACAACATTGCCCAAGCGCGTACAGTCTATCGCAGGACAATTGAGCAAAGGAAATTGGAGCTGGAAGTCATGGCCTGGGAAGAATTTCTAGAGGCCATAGGGGTGAATGATGCAAAGGGATTTTTGGAATTTGTATCAAGAGGGTCTTCCAATAAGAGAAATCAAGGTCCAAAGGGTACTCATGTGGGGGTTTCGGACTGGGTCTCCTATTTTGGGAATCTGTATGATGATGATGGTGGTGTACAAGAGAATGAACAGTCTGGGGGCGTGTCTTTATGCTTTTCTCTGGGGGAGGTGGCTAAAACAATAGGGGCGCAAGCACGTAACCGACCACCTGGCCCGGATGCCATACTGGCAGATCTTTTCATGAGCCAAATCGACCTATGGGCTCCGGTGCTGATCTTGGCCAGTAATGCTTGCCTGAGTTCAGGGCTTTACCCACCATCCTGGAAGACAGCAACCCTCTTCCCCCGTTTTAAAAAAAAGGGGATATAACCAAATCTTCCTCGTACCGTCCTATTTCCCTTTGGACACAGTTTTTCAAGATTTTCGGCCGAAAATGACCAAATACAGTGGTTCACGTTTATGTTTAATTTTGTTGCCTTGGCTTACAAATATGTAAGGATGGGGATGCCCCCACCTTTTGTGATTACATTTTTACATAACAGGCTTTGTAATAGCGTTTTATGTATGACATTTTCCTATGTTAGGTCGTTTTTGCTGCACCTTCGTCATTTATACATTTTAACTTTCTTTATATTATTTTATTGTAAATTCAGGTCCTTTTTTAAAATGGCAGTCAAATTTAAGCTGCTGCATTTAATGGCATAGCTTATTGTAGATTCAGCTTCCTTTTTCAAGATGGCTGCCACGTTTCAGACCATCGTAATTGCAATGTAGCTTTCTGGGACATGGTGGGTTTTGTTTGTCATTTCTATTGTGGCAAGATAATATTTATTTTTGTTTTCCAGCCATCGCATGCAATGTTTTGACTGTGTGGCCATTAATTAAAGTTTTGGTAGTATGCCGCATCGCTCAATGAACGGTTGGCAAGTGGTACACATTTTAAATTTCACAACGATTTGTTCACATATGCTTTTTCACAAAAAGTAAAGAAAGTGTATCCCTCCTCTGGAATGTCACAAGGTGTTGTATTTAGGGTATGTGAATACAATTATGTACTTTGGGGTCTTTGCAGGTGATTTCGCTCCCGCTGCATAATTACAGTGGACTAGTGAGGTAAGCTTGGTAATATTCAGCAGGTAATGTAGATTTGTCTAGGTATCTGTAAACCCATGAGTACATGGAATTGATATGTTTAACAGCTTTGAGTTGTCTGTAGGTGCGCAGAGGCCTGGACACATTTGTGGCTAAAATGTATGCTCCGTTTTTCGAAAAAAGAATAATAAAATGAGTAACTGTATGCGGTGGATTCCGCTCTAGCCATGGTGATATTTACTGAGAGAGAAAACCTCCCTCTCGGATGTTGGCTTCGGATGAAGATGGTAATCATTTTTGCAATATTTCAATATATTGCATCATTGCATTTAATGTATTCAGCCACAATTAAATACGTACATTTTTTATGTTAAATGGTATTAATGATCTCTAGAGAGGGCATGGTCAAGGGAATTTCTGGCCTTACATAAAAACCCGTTGGAAATGTGGGAAATGTAACAATGTGGGTGATCATTGTTTGAAGACTGGATAATTTTGATAATTATTAAGGATATGTTGTTTTATGTAGTTTGCGTTATTTGCACAAGGGGGCAATTTGCACTGTACATAGGTTATATGTTGAATCTTATTTTGGCGTTTGTATTAGTTATGTCAGAATGGATTGTCTTAATTGTATTTAGAGGCAATAATATACCGTTTTAATTTGAAATATTCATGAAAGGAAAAAAGCCCACGGGACTCCTGACGTCTCCAAGATTACGTAGCCATCATCCAGTCCTGGATGTCGACTGCCTCCCTCAAACTTAACCCCTCCAAGACCGTATTCGTCCTCATCGGTCCCCCTGCAAAAAAACAGCTCATTCAACAATGGCGCAATGATTTGCTCCTAGAAAGATTTGATCTGCAACTCTTGATTTATGAAAATCCTTAGGCTACACCAGGGTCTGCCTGTCCGTCCAGAAATGCAGCTAAGAAGGCCTAAAACGGCCTGGCTCCAACTATCCACTCTTCACAAAATCAAGCCGTTCATCCCGCTGCCGGACTTCTGGGCCACAGTGCAGGCCCTTGTCATCTCGCACATTGGTGGGGGAAACGCCTTTCTGACGGGGCTCCCACTCACTTGGCTCCCCTAAAAGCAGTACACCACAGCACAGCACATCTTAGTACAGGAGCAGGGAACTGTGGCCCTACTGAAACTACTTTGACATCCCCCCCAGGCCGGGATACTATTTAAGACTGCATCTATACTCTACAAAGAAGTCTCACGTAGCACACCAGTGTACCTGGCAGATAAGCTCCACATATCAGGTGGCACACGCTACTTGCACAGCAAATCAGCCAACCGGCTTCATACACAACTGGCCTGCAAAGAAAGGGCCCTCAAACAATCCTTCTCTTGTTACGCACCCACCCTATGGAACTCGAACATGACATTCACCAGGAATGCCCCCATAATTCCCCAATTTCACAGATCTCTCAAAACATGTTTTTTTTAACAATACCTGACCACTTGACCAAGGACTAATCCCAATGGACGCACAGACTGCAACTCACAGTACTATGCTACTACTAAATTATGGCAGCCCAAACTCCAGCCACCAATAGCTGTACATGATACCCACACCCTGTACAGTGCTCTACTGCTCTTGAGCTTTGTCTGTGCTTTAAAAAATAAAATAAAATAAAAATTTAACGCGGTAAATTGCAATAATTGACTGGATTGAATTGTTAGCTGAGCGACTAGTATGTAGGAATTACCCTAAAGTGTTGAAAAAGTTAAAAAAAGAAATCTTTTTTGTGTGGATTCATCCCTAGTACCTATTTACTGTATTAGTTTATTGTGGTTTAAATGAACAGCATTGTGTTTGATTAAAGAAACAGCGTCTATTTATAATATTAAATAGACTGATGGCTCCTGCAACAAGCCTTGGAATTAAAAGAAATTGCATTACAAACTATGCAGAGCAGAGAGGGCTTGAACTTGCCCTGTCTGTGCTAAAAATCTGTCACAAATTACAGCTGGGATTTATTCATTGAATTAGCAGATGTTTTTCTACTCTGGGTTCTGAATTGTCTTGTACAAAGGGTGCATTTTAAGTGGGAGGGACACATTAAATCCAGCGCCTGCATGGTGTGTCCATGCAATCAAATACAGCATTTATTGGAGAAAGGCAAGGTAACAAGGACCACTTAAAAAGCATTCTACCTTCCACTCTAACCACAGCACATCCTGACACACACTTCCACCAAAACACTGGTTACACGATGGCACGTGCACCACCCGCAGGCACACGTCTGCTCTAAATTGCCCTAATCGTTGCACTAACCCACCACAGATGCACCCACGCTGCTTAACCTCCACTCTGACAGACATCACAGACCACCACATAAACCATTTGCACAAGCAACTCGGAGTACAAATAAAACACTGCTCCAGACAGTTTATAAAATATGCAAAACGTAAACCACACTTTTTTTCCCTCAAAACTGCTCACTACAACATTATAGCAAAGCAACCTTGCCCGGCACCCCCTGCTACTGCGTTAGTCCCCTATGCCACATCCTTCAGATCCTGCTCAGGAAACAGTGAAAATGGTACACGGTAAGGTATAGAAGACTCGAAAGCATAGCCCAACAGGGTATAGCAAAGGGTTTCACTCGTTCTCCTGTGGGCAATACTCAACTTGAGAGGACACTCCCAGTCCCCTATACTACAATCTAATGAGGTGATATGGCACTGAGGGAGGGACAGTGCAATAATGTAATTCTACGTGACAGCCTCTGGGGCTACTAACGGAGAAGTACCCGTGGATACAATGTTGCCCTGAAAATTGATCACTCTGCCCCATTATAAGGCAGACCTTATCAAATATTGTGAACTTAAGGACTTTTAAGTACTTCAATTTTTGCAGTTAAGTCATAGTGAGATTAAATATGTCCAGAATAACACACTTTGTTTAAACAGGGAAGTGGGATTTCAACCACCTCAGTAATTTAGGTGCTTGACCACATACCTTGCAAGTTTTTGTTGATACAGACATGTATGTGTTGGATTTAAAGACCTAAAATAATACTGTTTTGTAGAGTTTACTTGCAAAATAAACAAATTGCATAGAAAAGCAACCTGATAACATGTAAATCCTCATAGAAACTCATTATGCCAAAAATATCATTGTAGCTGGATTTTTCAAATACTAGATGGAAAACAAGAAGTTCAAGCATTCAAAACAATGCAATCCTGAAAAATCGCCTATTTTACACAACTGCACTTTCAGCACTTTAAGTTGCACACAAGACATTGTGCATTACAGTTGATTTGGTATAGAGATTCTTTGACGCAAACTTCCAGCTCGTATTATGCATGATGTTAAGAACATTTGTCTATGACCCTGCAGGTAGCATTTCTTTTGCATGTTAAGCCAGTAGGCCTGATGGATATCAATGCATCTGTAAAAGGCGTCTTTATTGTGTTAGCTGATTTGTCTTGGAGCAGACCCGGATTTGCTAGATACCTCTGAGCTGCATGGGATCTTTCAGATGGAACGGTCTCATCAAAGTGCTAATTGCCGATCCACACAAGAAAGCCAGTGCTGGTATCGCAATCGGTGTATTTCGAGAGCAATTGTGAGGTTTTTAAGGTGTCTGGTGCACTAACCCAGATTGGGGGGGTGGGGGGGGTAGGGTGTGTCTGTGTCATCCCGGACGTGGCTTGGGTAATGGGTATTGTTTAAAAGTGAACAAGCACAGTTAAAAATGCTGGGTTGCACTATTACACATAAAACCAATCATTGTAAACTGTACCACCTTCTTATAAGCCAAGATAATGCTAAATTACAAACAGAAGGGAGAAAGAAAATGCGCCTAGGATGCCTTTCGAGCGACTTTAAAATAAAGATGTGCACTTAAAAAAAATGAACAAGTCGTTTGGTGTAGCAATTATTTATATTACACTGTCACCACTGGGCAGAGGAGATGATGTAAACTCACATGTGGATGTGCTCATTCATTACGACTTTGCCAAATCAGTTTCTAACAAATGTCAAAGGAAACTGCCTCCATGCTCTTCAAATCTTCTCTTCTCCTTCTTCAAAATTGATGGCACTGCCTGACATGTCTCTTCTGTAGCATCACCTCTGTGATAAATGGAGGAGGACTGTGAAAGGTAAACTGGGAGATTGATGGATTCATTTAGATTGAAGCAAGGAACGCCCTCGGGAATGAAGCTCAGGTTTGTTCTGAGAACAACCTTGGCTACTTGAAAAATAGCTTCAGCTGAGAAAGATTGGATCTGACTGACACTTGCATCATACAAGTCACGAGAAAGGCTACTTTGAAAGTTTGCCATTATGATGGACGTTTTTGTCTACAAAATGATGCTTTATGATAACCTCAAGAAACGAGGCGAGTATGTCGGCTGGTGCAGGGACTACAATCGAGGTAAAAATCTTGTAGAACTTGATTACATTTTGCACGTGATGTAAAAGCTCCTCAAACTTCCGTCTATAGCTTTAAATGATACACAGCAACAAAGTAATGGAAGGAAAGTTTTGAGTTGATTATAACCACTGGAAAATCTTCTGAGAAGCTTCTGTTGCTTCGTTGTTTGTAAACTATCATTACAGAAGAGGGTCAAACATATAAACATCCACCTCTGAGTCCCTAATGGGCCCGATCTGAACTGGTATGTTCTGCTGCTCCCCTTCTCCTAATGGGCTGAACTAGGTTGCAAAGGCACCTACCCATAGAACAGGTTATTTGGCCGTGCTCGTTCTCGGTAGAGGGACTCCGTGAGCTGTTTGTGTATTTTTAGGAAAGCGGACCTCCTGCTCACTGTGCTTAGAGAGCCACAGCTTCTCCTCACTGATGTGGCCCGACTAGACCGAAATACATGTCTGGGGTTGCTGTTGGTACTCTTCAGAGGAGGCTTGCCTAGCATTTTCGGTACTGGGCTGCCAAAGTGGGTGGGACCAGACTGATATGCAAATGGATATTTCTCCTCTGTGAAAAGTACCGTCAGGGGGTGGACTGGGAACCAAAAGAGGCCCTGGAAATAATTTTGAAATTGGCCCCAAATTACACATTTTGCACAACCCTAACCTTGTCTTATGAGAAAATGCAGAAATACAATAGGTTACCACACAAAGGAGGCCCAGGGTGCAGAGGTCTACCGGGAAATCTCCAGAGTTCTCTATAGGCCACTCAATACCCGAGTACCGTGAGCTAAATCGTGCCTGAGCGGGCACCTATCCATAGATCATGTTATTTGGCCATGTTTGTTCTCGGTAGAGGGACTCCAGTCCTTTTTTGTGTATTTTTAGGTTTCAAAGGAGATGGCATAGATTAATCCCAAGTGGCTATGAATAATTCAAAGCTTTCCTGCCATTACTGTTTGGTGTATACGGTTTTAAAATATCCCCAAGTCCGGTCTTACTTTTATGACCCAATGAGATCAACCGGGGGCAGAAGTCAGCTTGTGGCTGGTCTGTGCTTGGACGGCGTAAAAAGAGAAAGGTCTACAAACTGCCCTGATATTTAAGGGCTACGGGACTAGTGGCAAATGTTGTGATTACTAATTTCATAACTGTAGCCAAGTTGGCCAGACAAAAGTGGCTGACAAAACGAAAAAGTTGTCATTGTAAGCTTAACTACCATGGGATGTTCAGTTAAGACACTTGGATAAAAGTGCAATACAGTTTTGTTTGGTCATAAAATAAAATAAATAGCTGTACAATAAAGCTCGAACGTCACCAGAACGGACCGTGCCCATTAATTACAATGCTTGTCAGAAACCTGACCAAACATAATAGCTCTTGCATGTCTGAACCGGAAGCTTTCTGTCTGCAAGTAGTACTGAACTAACACCTTACTCAAGCCAACTCCTCGTGGTCCGTGTTACTCAGTAGACGACACATGGAAACTGTATAGTTGACAGTCTGGAAGCAAATAAACATTTAAAACACAAACATTAGCTAGAACGCCTACAGGAATAACGAGGAGCTATACCAACAAGGGATGGCCTACTTGGCTTAGCTATCCATACCAAGAACAGGAAGAGATTGAACAAATAATAGTGCTGGGAATGGTTTCCGCAGGCTTTAGACCAGTCCTGTCTCCCCAAAAGAGATCATAATACTCACCGGATGGGTCAGTCTTACTCTTGGAATGTATCTTGGGGGTAACATCCCAGCAATAAGGATTGGGTTCTCTCCTACAGGATCTCCCAGCTTAAAAACTAAAACGCAAGAGGGATAAACTCAGGATACCCCTGTCAGGATAGAAGGCATAACAAAACAAGGGCAAAAAATCTATTCTAGTGAGGGTTAGTGTCAGGATCCAATATATCACACTAAATAAATGCAGTTAGGAATATAGCACCCTGCTTTTCTCACAGCCTTGGAGTGTTAAGTCTCCCGACAAGCTTCTCTTTTGGCTTTTTTTTACCGTAATTTATTCCATGGTTCAAGAAGATGCTCCTTGGCCGGGATATTGTAACCCTCTGGTCACAGAGTGACGCCTCAGTCTATGAAAGTATAAACCTAATGCAGCACCTAATGAAACAGGGCTGTGTGATTTCATCACAATGTGGCCCCCAGCCCACCTTTCATTAAGAGTCACTTGAAATGATTACCAGCTGGAATTTACACCCGCTCTGCTAGGTGTGTTCCGCCACCAGCCAAGAGTCTTCTTCCTAGGTTTAGTTTAGTTTCTTTATTTGGACTGCACACTGAACCCTCGGGTAACCGGGTGCTTAAAGCTTAGACAGTCATTACAGATTTCACTAACAAGAAGTAGTACAATACGTTTTAGTCCAAAACTCAGTTTTTCTCTCTGTTGCTGCCATGAGTCAGGAACAGGGATGTATATCCCCAGGTAAGCTGGCATCAATCAGCCCCCCTTGCTCTCTCATCTTGGACATTGTCTGAGGTAGTCGTAAACAGGCTGATGCTATTTCCCATCACGATTTTGTTTCTCCTCCCCTGCAGATGAGTGGAAGTCCTCTGCAGGCTTCGTTTTCTTTCTGGGGTTCCCCTCGCCTCCCCCTCTGTCTCCCTTCCTGGTTCTGGTTATCTTCCTGGGTCTATGCACCTCTGTCTTGTTCTCTCCCTGGTCTGTTTCTCCTTGTTCTATCACTGTAATGGATCGGGTGCACTCCTTGCCATAGCCCCCGGGCTGTCAGACTTACCTGGCTCCTCTTTTACTGCTCTGCAAGGCACGACTCTACTCCTGCTTCTCCCATACCAGACTGCGGAAACACAGCCTCTTTTATAGTGCTTGGATGATGTCTCTTTGCTGATTGGCTGGGGTGGTCAAGCGATTCTTATCACTGATCTCGTTGAGAGTGAGGCTTTGCAGTCCAGATCTCGGGTAGCAGGGGTTAAAAATAAGCCAGTGGCCGTTAGGAAACCTGCCATGTGCGTTGAACCTTTATTTGGTGAGCAAACCTTTTCCCACTTTCCCTGGTGAGCTGCCTTTGTTGTAGGTAAAATAATTTAAACCTGGGAAATAAGAATTTCTGAGGCCTCTTTACTTCCATTTTGCTTTGGCATTTAATGTTGGTACTTCCGGTATGGTTTCCAGGCTCAGAAAATGTTTTGTATGTGCATTAGATGGGCAGTGTGAATGTGCTGTACCTGCACAGACAGGGAGTGGTGCTTTAAGCCTTGAGCTGAGTGCTGGGGTGTGTTTTGCTTTGCCTCTGGCTCTGGCTGTATCTATCCTCTTATTTTCTGGACCCAGCAGTGGGGTTCCATTGAAAGACATTTAGTTATTTCTTGCTGGATATTGAAGTTGCGGGGAGGGCCTCTTCTATAGCCTGTCCGGGATTTGGGAAGTCCTTTCTCGTATTGCCTTCACCCCAAACGTCCTGCCGGGATATACCTCACTCCTTGGCCCTCTAGAAATAGTTGTTCCATTGAAAGCAATAGAGCGTGATCGTTCGATGGAGAAGTTATAGGATAATTGCTAAATCCTGTCTGAGTCTCGGGAAACGTGGATGGCTCTTGGGGAACCTCCATATAGCGCCTCCAGGGATCATATAGCCTAGTTGGTGGCTTCCCCTGCCCCCAGGGTCTCCTGCCTGCAACCCCCTTGCCATTTCCATGAACCTTAATTCACCACACCCTCCCTGTTTCCACTTTGGCGGTGAGACGAAATGTTGCCAGTGAGTGAATGAACAGAGTTGTTAGTGGGGCTGCTAGTTGCCTGCCTCTGTTCCACAAATAATACATTTAGTTGTTTTTTTTTTCATTTCAAAGTCGGTGGCAAACCAGTTTAATTCCGTTCCATCCGGCGTGTTGAGGCCATGGGGGGCCTCGGGGATATGTTTTAGCCTCTTTCTACCATGAATTGACATTCTCATTTTCCTTTTGTATAGTGTGCCTAATTGTCTTCATTACTCCATGCTGGATTCCTCCTGTTTCTAAGAGCTGCAATGATTAAGCCAGACATGCCTTGCACGGGAATGTTATCCTGGGATACTTGCCCAGCCCTCCCCTCCAGTTATTGCCCAGGTGCATACATTGAGGAAGAACAAATATCCCAAGTAGTAACTACCCTGCACATTTCAGTAGATCTATTAATATAATGCCATCACCTAGTTGGCAAACAGCAAACACATTTTGCAGTTCCCAGTCTGGATCCTCGTGCTTCACTTGGTTGAACTTCAACCCCACCTAAATGACTAATGTATCTGTAGCATTAGCATAGCTTCTTCCTTTTATACACTCCTCTCAGTGGGTCACAGTACTTGAAAGAATGTACATTTGAATGAGGAACAAAGAGCTAATTCCTCAATGACCAGCGTACATGTTATGTCACAGGCCTCTCTACCCAGTGTGCTTTGATGTAGCTCCTATGATGCGCATACCCCAGGCTTCTGAGCTTGCTAGTTCTACCTAGAGGGACAGTGAGTCAATGTTCTACACTCACCCGGGACAAGTTCCCTCTGAAGGTGACCTTCCCTATACTGCACCGGGCCTACTTGTGAGAGTCCTTGTATGGCCCTTTTTATTGTGTATTGATGTGAAATGTCCATTGTTTCTTGTGCCTTGCTGCTGCTGTCTTTGTTCATAATTGCTGCTGCTTTCCAATTTACCAGCTAAAGTCTCTTCTTGGATTGATTAGGTTTCTGTTTTGTGCCCTGTATTTTGCCACTTCCTGTGCATGTTCAGGCCACCCATCCTTTAAAACTCTTTGAAAGAAATGGTTGATTATTGATAGAGGGCGTTTCTAGGCTTGAACATATGGAGTGATTAACTGCCTTCACATGGTAACACCCTCCGAAAGAATATGGAACATTATCAGGCTCAGTGGATGCATTAGTCCACTGAGCCGTAGACCTGGCTTGTTATTGCATCCTGGTGACCTCGGATTTCACACTTCTTGCTGTATGCTCAGCTGTTGCATGGCCATTGACCTGTTCGCGAAGACTACTTTAAGTGGACCACATCTTGATTTAAATCTTGATTTAAATCAATAAAAATGCTAACAAATAAAATTAAAAACTTAAAAAAGATAATATAATCAATGTTTCAGCATCTCGTAGTGCTTTGCAATGAACTATATTGCTAGATAGCAGATTGCCTAAGTGGTAGATCCACACACCATCTCTCTTCTTATGCTGCCGAAATTGGCAGTTCTTGGTGCAAAGGTGAAACAATGTAGATACTCTTAACTTCTCTGAGAAACTTCACTACTCATTAATACCAGGTTGCCTTCATCCAATTGAGCTAGTTCTTCCTGTTTGTTAAAAGCCCCTGACACAATAAGAGGAAACTAATTTGGTTGTGCCCAGTATCCTTGGAGTTGTACTGAAGATGCAGAGGTAATGCGTCTTCTTTAAAAAGATGAGATTAAGAATTTTGTGTAAAGTCATTCCGCTCTCAATTAAAGCGGCATGTGTAGAATTATTGCCATTCCGCTATTTATTTGGGTTTTTATGTGTAATGTTCTTGCGCTGTACAGCTACTTCTGAATGCTTTTCAGATTAGGAGCGGGTCATGGGAACTGTCTGTGTGTTGAGGCCATTGAAAAGGTAGGATTTCAGCACTCTGTGAGGAAGAGTTGGTGCCATGGATACAGGGGTGAATTTCGAGATGTTGGAGTCTTGTGTAAAGAGCTCTCCTTCAAAGTGGAATGGGGTTGGAAGCCTGTGTCTGAAATGTTCGAGTGAGAAAAGACAAAGTTATTTTTCCAAAAACTTTCGGTCTTTTCTTCTCTGAACATTGAAGCCACGGGCTTCCGATCCCACCCAATCACACACCCCCAACCCCACCCTTTACTTACCTTGCGGCGGCACACTTCGCTGTGTGCCGCCGACTCGCTGTGTCCCTGCGACATCTGTTCCCTTTCACTTCCGTGATCAGGAACCGGTGCCGCAGGGTACTTTCCTTTTTTTTTTGTTTACTTTGTACGGGTCCGCATCCCCCATTCACTGTATAGTGAACAAGGGTGCGGGAGACGATTCCCTTCACAGCCACTCGCATTTAGCCAGTTGAATGCCTAACTGGTTAATGAAGGCCAGTCTTAAGCATTTGACTTACATCCCAGCACACTTACATGCCATGCCGTGCCTTATGAACTAGTCTTAATCTTGAATTTGTTAATGCCCTTGAGTGGTAGACTATCATTAAGTTGATGTGATCAGATTGGCAAAGAAAAAAAGTGTTTACCATTGGTCTTGGACAGGAATCCTGTGTAGATAGTTGTAGTCAAGTCAAAATGTTAGAGCAGCAAGGACCAGTGCAATCTGTGAGAAACATGAGGGTATCCTCACACCTACTCCCTTGGATCCTCTTCTCAAGTGGCAGGGATCGTCACTTTTGGATCCTGGTGCTGAGGGTGGAGATGTGAGCGAGGATCACCGGGGTGGAGGGTCCTTGGGGATTGGGAAGAGGATATCTGCAGGCAAGACATGGTATCCCCCTTTTCCTTGTGAGAACCAACTTCACCCGCCCCCTACCTTTTTTATAGGCTTTTGCAAAGCATCTTTTCTCATTTCCCCACTTTAAGATCTTTGTAGTACTGGGACAAGGAAGAGGCGACTAAGAGTAGTGCACACTAACTTGTCATTTCACCACTGTAGTACTGAGACGAGGAAGAGGCCGCAGACTGTTGTAAGGGTCAGGCATGTCCAAAGTGCTCCACCAATTGTGGTCGGACAGTTGAGACTGTGGACTCACACCTGCAACCTGTGAAATGGTTACATGTGCATAAAAGGTGGAGCTGACAGGTTTGGGAGAGAGACCAGCAGGAGAGAAGCCGGGGTGAGCGTTGTGGGCTAGTGGGAAGAATCCTGTGTAAAAGGAGGCAGCCGAGTCGGGTCCTGCAGGAGAGCCGGGACCCCGCAAGAAGCTGTGGAGCTGAGGCCATGGCGGATCGCGAGAGGGCCACAGGGGTGGGAGCCTCATTGGTCAGTGTCAGTGCAGGATCTGCGGGCAAGGGAGAGATTTGAAAGCTGTTAGTCACCAGCAGCGTCCACGGAATGTGAGCAGAGCTGCCAGGAATCCACAGAGAGAAGACAAAGTGCGAGGGAGGCTCGTCATCTGAAGAAACTGTGTAGGCGGAGTAGAAGCAGAGGAAACAGCCACCCAGAGGAGACGCCAGGGTCCGGTGAGTGAAAAGGAGCATGAACTCAAACCGGGACGCACCTGGGAGTTGTTACAATGCCTAAGTGAATGCCAAATGAATGAAAGAGTATGTGTACGATACTGTGAACCCAAAGCAGCGGGTTAGGAATAATAATATTAACAAGATGAACTATGATCCACAGAATGAAAGATCCAATTAATTGAAAACAAAATAAAAAGAAAGCTTTTGACACAGCTATGAACAGATACATTTGTGTGAAATATACGTACAGTATATTAAAAGCCAAGAACAAATCATATGAAACGAAGTGAAAAGCAAGTATGGAATATTGCTGAAAAGTATGAAAGCAAATGTGAAGGAATGAGAGCACCACAAAGTGAACTGTGTGGGAAAACACATTGTGACAAAACCAAGAGGCTGACAAGGAAAAGCCAAGTGAGTGTGAACCAGCAAACTGGCTCAGATACAGAAGAACCTGTGTGAGCTAAAATGCTTAGGGTGCCTGGTTGCATAACCTGTGATGGGTGGATCGTGTGGTCAGACAACTGCACCTAGATCGGGGATAAACTACTTGTGAAAACCAAAGAACTGAATCCGATAACAAAGGCAAGTGGATAAAAGAGGTTGCTGAAATGAAGCAAAATATAGCAATCTTTATGAACTGTCAAGAAATCAGAATGTGTGTGAAGTTGATCTGGAGCTGGTTTTGAATATTGAAAAATTGAGACCAAGTACAAGTTGACAAGCTGGAGTCTTGGGGAAGGGAACCTGAGACTTTATGAACTTTGGTACTGTCTTGATGAAGGGAACCTCAATGACCCTCTTGGAACTGTAGTGTCTTCTTGGGGAAAGGAACCCTGAGATCTCTTTTGGAACTGTGTTGTATGCTTGGGGAAGGGAACCACAAGACTTTGTGGAACTGTCTTGAACTTGAGGGCGTGGGGAGGGAGCTGGAAAGTAAGCAAGGAGCTGGAAGAAGCTCATAACTTTATTCAGAACACTATTTCTAGTATTGCTGACATTGTTTAGCTTTAGTTGTGAGGGCAAGTATAGGTTTTGGACACAGACAGACATTGTCAAGTCCTTCCTCTACTCTGGTGGGACAGAGCGGGCGCCATCCTAGAGTGTTACCTCATAGGATAAAAATTGATATACTGTGTTCCCCTGGTCTGTAAAAAGGTGTGTATGTCTCGCTCCCGGGGTAGGGTTATAAGTCTGGATTCACAAGGTCATTAATCAAAGTAATTTAGAAGATAATACCATGTGGCAATATGGCAAGTGTCTAAACGGATGAACGAGGCTACTAGCCGCCAGAGAATTCTCCTGCCAATCCCCTTAATCAAAGCGGAGTTTGGAAAGTGCCCATATTCATACGTGTATACTCTACAGAGGTCGAACAAAGTATGCATGACCCATGAAGTAACAAGGCACATGGGAAGCCGCTAGCGCATGGAGACCCACGTTCAGTGCTTATGAATCGTGATCAAAGCCTTTTTTATGATGATTATGAAGTTGATTACTGTACCCAATGAATGAAAAGCATTGATAGTTTGCAGATTGATTTGTTGTTAAACAATCCATTAATTGAGTTTGACGCTGTCCTAAGGTACCAGTTTTTAGACTTATTGATGCTAGTTGGCCTGGTGCTAACCCACATATATCTATTTAATACTTTTTTTTAACCATTGTTTCAGAAATATTAAAATATTTCTATTGTAGAATTGTATGTGAACACACTAATTCTGCTGATTGTTATCACTACTACCTGTTATTCTCCACTCTATCGTATTTATTCATAATACTATAAGTTAATAAAACACTTTTGTTTGAATTTTGAATCTGTTGTGTGCATCTTGCTTCATGATGCTTACACGCATCCTCTGAGGAAGGCTCAGGAGCATGGCCCGTTAGTGTAGATATCAGAAGACTCCTATTGTGACCTTATTAAATGGAGGTGTAAAGATCAGATTGACCTAAACAGAGCTCCCAGGATTTACACTTTCTGGGTGAGGAGTGGGTATCCCATTCAAGTTGTCAAATTAGATCAAACTATTGTGGAGCTTGATAAACCCGTGGCACACTGAGGCACAGTTTGTTATAATACATCCAATCCTGTAACTCATTGGTTGAGCCCAACATGTAGTGGCGCCCATGCCCATTCCTTGAGTTTTATATATAGCCACATATCTTTGGAATACATTTGGAAACTGATTGGTTTGAGATTTAAAGCTGTGGGCAAGGAGGGGCATTTTTTATTGCTATCTTTTGTTTGGTTGATCTTTGTAGTAACCACCATTTAATGGTGGATTATTTGGACAGGTAATCACTGACCATGACTTCTTGGATCCATTTATTGAGGAAAGATATGAACTGATTGACCATGTTACCACCAGCCACTTCCATACTCCACTTAGAAATTTGGGAATACTTGGTGAGCGAAGTTGTCAAAAGCAGCAGGTTGATGTAGAAGGTGTAGTTCTCAGAAATGGTCATAAAATCTACATTGGAGGAGACCCTCTTGTAAGTTCAGTATGGTGGTCTTGTTACCTAGTGAGCGTGAAAGCCTGCCAACAAGTCAGTAAGGTGTCCATGAGATTCAGGGTAGGAGGAGGGTTGCCATATCGTGGTCTTTTGATACATACGGAAGGCAGGGTATGGTTCTGCAGTTGGCAAACGTTTCCAGGACTACAACTGGTTTCTTCAGGAGGGTGAGATAATAGCATGGTTCTGATTATAGGGGGCTTCCTCTCCTTCAGTGAAGGAGTTTGAGTGATCTGATGAGTGAATACCATAATTGTGGCCCAACATTGGTCAGATTGCTTTTGTAGTTATTCATACGAGGCAAAGATTGATGGAGAATGAACATAATCTTTCGCAGGTAGTGCTCCTGAACAAAGACTAGCACACATAATGATGGCGGTTCTAGATGTGACTTAGAATGATATTTAGAAAAGAAACATTTGGCAGTGATATTTGTCGGGTGTTGACCCAGTGAGTTGGGTCTCGCTGCTGGGAATTCTGCCTATAGACTGTAGATTCTTTCTTTAAGTAACATATCCCGCCGTCACAGTGCTTATGATTTCGGGATGGAGACAAGGTTGATTGTTGTGCTGTGCTTAGAAGGGATGGGAAAAGTTTGGTTCTCTGGGGGAAAATGAGAACATTCATAATGTGTGAAACTCTTCGTGTCCCTCCCCCTCAGTTACCCTACTAGCTATGTTTAGTCAGTCATTGACTGCCATGTTTAACCATGTCTTATTGCCATAATTGCATTTGTCCTATTTCGTAGTGTGTATGTCTTAAACGAAGATATGCTTCGCCTTCTCACTGCATAAGATTGCCCATTTCCATTGTGCTCTCCTCTGACGTTTTTCACGTTTGGCATATTGAAGCATGTTTTAGAGAAATGCGTTACCAGGCAGGGTGGCTTCAGCAGGTAGAAGTAGCAGCATTAGGCGGACCATCTCACTCTGAAGCGTGTGAGAACCGTGGAATTAGCATGCACAGCATGAACTGTATAAATGTAGCACAGAATGTTTGCCGCTAGTATCAAGATTGCACTCTCCCAGGTGTGAGAACCTTGTGTATACCTCGGACTCAATACTGAGAACCTCTGAACATCGTGCAGAAACATTGTTGGTCTTCAAAATAGTAACGTCTGAACCACCCCCCATTGAAATGCTTGACTGCGCTTCTGTATCAAAGAGTTGTGCACTCAGGAGGGGGGTTGCTGCACCAATTCTCATTAAGTCGTTGGTTTGCTGTTTGTCCTTTGTTTGGTGGCTTTCCTGACTGCTATTGAAGACGTTCCACCTAAACAGTAATTTTCCACGACAGTTCCAAACATTTTATTCTTTGTCTGATTGAGGGTAATAGTCTGCTGTTTTTGCAATGTGTCGGCTTTACTTGTATCACGCCTACATTTGGCATGCCATGCAATCTTTAGGCTACTGAGTGTGCCTGGATTTTTGAGTTTCATTCCTTCCTTCTCATGTCAGCTACTGTAGGTTGACTGTAAACAAGCTGTTGATGATGACGTTGGAGGATGTTAACTTCTGTGGCTTTACCTGAGAGCGGTCACTAGTGATTACTAATTTCAAATCATAAACGCTGGCCTAAGGTTACCTGTAGATGGTAAGATGTGGGTTGGGAGAGCTTCCAAGAATATACTGTGTTGAATGTTGTAGGCCTCTCATCAGGGAAGAATACTGTATTTCTGAGGTTTCCTGGTCCATGCACAAAGCTCACCTAGAACCTGAAGCATTTTCTTCTTGAATTGACATAGGTTCAGTCAGCCACAGTAAATTGTGACATTGTATTCTGCCTTTCATTAGCTGTTCAGTTAATAAGCAGCAGGAGAGCTTTCATAGGAAATGAAAACTTGATGTTAATGTTATCCTGGATAAGTTATTTCATCCATGACTGTTTCAAGCTTTCCCTCTCTTAGTTGCTGGAATGGTTTTGCACATTGACGTTTCTCCAAAGTCTCGCAGCAAAACAGAAGGATACCACCCTTGTTCATTTAAAATAATTTCATTGTTTGCATTTCTGGGAACCTTTTTGAGGGATCTACATCGTCCTGTTTATCTGCAAAATGCAGAAGTGGCCCCTCAGAAGGGCTTGAAAGATAATTGAATATTCCCAGAAAAGGTTTTAGGCGCTCGGTACAAATAACCCATGGAGAGGCCTTTTGAGGGAGTTTCCATTCTTCAATTTCAATTTTGACGAATTGTCTGTAGTTTCTCCCTGGAAATGCCTGGGCATATCTCTGACTTTCAGAAAATGTTACCTTTTGTTAAGTTACTTGTCTGGGACTAGCTTTTCTTAGTGGGGACTGTGCATGAGAGACAGCCCAGTTCTCAAAACCATCCAGGAGGCATTTAGATTCTCTTTTTCTAAAGTAAGTGCTTTGGTCAAGGTTTCCCCAGCAAAACTTGGGTTGGGTCCTTTTTGCATAATAGTCTAAAGGTAGCATGTTCGTCAGACGAAATTGAAGACAGAGCGAACAGGCGAGCCAGTGAATGCACCATGTGCGTGTCACACCAATTAAGGAAGGAAGCACAGACTCAGCGCGGAAATGGTGGAAGCACTGCAGGCAGAGTTGAGCTTCCTGTGGAAGAAGCACTTGATGGCCAAGTAAGGCGAGGGGGATGGGCAGCGAAGATCAGACCAACCAGAAAATTAGGCTCTTTAATGGGCAGACACCAAGAGTAGTTGCAGAGACGAGGAGAGGCAGAATAACATGTGGCTCCCCCTGAAGAGATCCAGCCACTGGAAAGGTTCTGATGGTCATGTAGCCCCACAGGCTCCCAGTCACTTAGATAAAAGTGATTGGAATTGGTCATCACATAGGTGACAATTGATTCTGAGATAGAGATAATCAGAGGGAGTAAAGACTACAACTGTAGACCTAGTGCACAATTGATAGCAGAGAAACTTGTAGCATATAAATTGAACTAAATTAACAAAGCTTCTAAATGCTCCCCGGTCACAAGTAAAATGCAGAATTGGGAGCCACCACCTTCATTTTCGGCAACACTAGGCGAACCACTGGTATTGTGGGATGATTGAAAATACTTATTTACATTTTGCTTTGTGGCTTCAGAAGAAGAGCTTTTCAGATCAACTTAATTTTTCAACACTAATGTGCTGCTTGCCCACGGGGGCTCTTAAAATTACAAAGACGTTACCGGATGTGTAAATTGCACCAGGAGAAGCACAGGAAGGGGTGGATATGGTACAGGCTCATATGAGAAAGCCATGAGGAAGTTGGAGACAACAAATTTAGGGTACTAATAGATATTGTATTGTTGAGGTATACATTTTTCACCCAGAAGCGTGGATGTGTTTGTGGACGATTTTATTTATTGCGGAATATCGCCCAACTGAATTACCAATACCGCCACTTGGTCCAGTGGAATTACTGTCGGTTTACAAGTGCCGGTAGTGGTGTAAATCTCAATTTTTTTTATCAGTCTATAGGACTTTATGTTGCTTTTTTGGCACAATTACTGCAGCAGTAATTCTGCCCCGGTAATTCTGCCAACATTGTCTTTTTTGCGGCAGAGACTTGGAGGATTTACCTTCAGCATGATGCTGGAGATAAATCCTCCACTCCAGGGCTATACTCCTAGTATGACGGAGTGGGAATGTTAGTGGTAATTCCATTACTGCCAGACAGGAGATATGCACAGAGGTCCACTGACTGCTTTCCTTTCAATAAAAGAAGATGGCATCCCTCGTTTCTAGGCCATGCGCCAGGGTGAGCTCTTTGTATTTGGCCTTGTGTGGCGTCTCATGCCTGGGGATACATGCAAGGAGTAAGGCAGGTGTCCTATCTGTGTTAGTTGCTAATGAATAGACAGTGTTCTTCAGGTATCCACCACATGTGATGGGACTGTGTTTGGAATGATTTCACCCTTCATTTTTTGAGAGTTTAGCTAATATTGATGCAAGTCTTATTTTTTCTCTTGCCACTTGGGACACTCTTGGGTTATTCTTCATGGAGTCTTTTGGCTTGTAGTTGTCCTGCATCTGGCTTACAAGGGCTGGTTGTACTCTTATAAAACTTTAATCTGGGAGTAACCTTCTTGCATCCTGGGAGTTGCTATCCCGTGCATTCACTGCAATAATCTGACCCTCCCTTAATTTGCAGGAACCTTGACTGGGGTTGTCAGCTCCTTCCTGATCTGTAAAAACATCTGTATTTTTGTGATTTCAGCGTTTTGAAGCCTTGAGGCCGTTTGTTTAATTAGAAGAATGTTGTGGCTTCCATTTTGGAAAAGATGGCTGCCCATTACTGTTGTGTTTCTATGTTAGTGAGCTATATTCACATGTCCTTCATGTTGCATTCAGCTTATACATCTTATGGATGCTATGTTAATATTTATCATGTATAAGTGCATATGTTACCTAGTGTCACGTTCTTCATGTTGGTTACTCATGCCATCTGCAGTTTAGCTCGTGCCCATCTCCTGCTGTACATGCCTGGGGTAAGGGCTGTAGGTTGTCTTAGTAAGTAATGTTTCTCACCCGTGCAGTATTGGGCTGGGGGAGGGGCAGAAGCTGTGGGTGACCTGTTCATTTGTCTCAACAATAGTTGTTCAGGGAAATATACATGAGTCAAGGGGTGGAGAAGAAGGTGAAGGAAAATGTGTGTTTTATAGAAGGATGAGGAGAAAATAAAAACTATGCCAACAAAAAGTGCTACCAAAATGGACCAATGTCCCAGATGTGGGTTTGAGAATCATGCCATGAATGCCAAAAAATGTCCAGATATGAGGCTACTATGTCAGAAATGTGGTAAGAAAGGTAATTTAGCAAGAATCTGCGGAGCAGGCAGACAACGGGGAAATGACAAAGCTGTGACGTATGCAATAGAAAAAGGGGCTGTTTAGTTCAATAAATTAGGGGGTATCTATGATGTAGATGAGGTTGATGGAGGGGAGTAGGTTCCTCTGGAATGTGAGGCCAATGTAGCAGAACGATGAGTAAAGATGTTAGTGTATTCGAGATCACTGTACACTGGAAACAAATATGATGCACAATAGTGATGTAAGGCCTAATGTGTGTTCTGGTGGATGTATTGATGTCCTGGGATACGTGGCACAATCTCACATGACAATAAAGTATTAAATTCAAGAATTCATTAAAGTAGTGTGACAAATCTAGGGATTTTGGAACTAGGGAGGTGAGTCCTATAAACTTAACGCCCCCTAGGAGATGGGGAAAGCGGGATCCCACTGGGTCGACTCCCCCTTAGTGGACAAGGAATCCCCAGAAAGGGATTTTATTCATCCTCCCTCATGTTAAAAGTCCCATGTGCTTGTTGGCTATATGGGGATTGACAAGTATAATTGAATGTTGTAACCCTTTGATAAAAGGGTCCGAAACCACACCAGCCATTTCCAGGCACTCGTTGCAAGAAACTCAAACAACTGATCATCCAATGTTGTTTCAGCTTGAAACATAGATGCTGCAGCAACGACAAAAAAGGCACAGGACAGGGGAAAAGGAAGTCCAGTAGAGCGAGTCACAAAAGGGGACGTTCTCCTGGAAGACGGAGTCAGGAAGGCGGAGTCAGGCAGCAGCTTAATGCAAAAGGTTTCTTGAGCAGGGTAGCCAGGGAGCCCATGCAGCACAGCTCTTTCCAAAACTGTCTGGAGCCAGCTGGGCTAGACCAAACGAGTGGAGAAGCACCACCCCAGCAAGAAACGGTTAACCGACACCCACAGTGCAAACAGTGTTTGTTCTGATGTTTTCTAAGGCTGGTTCAGGGGTTACAGACTTTCTCTCCCAAATGTTGCTGACAGTTCACCAAGAAATACCCATAGCTCACATTAATATAGTACCAATTTACTAAATATCAAAAATTAAGTTGTAAGGTTGGCGCTACACATCCCTAACAATTCCCTCGGTCCTTTTATTTTGGAAGCCCAAGCTGGGTTAGATGTACAGACCAAAGAGAAGGTAAAGAAACCCCACAATGGGGTGAGAGACCAGAGAGCCGTAGGCAGGGTGGAAGCCAGAGGACACCAAGCTGGACTTAGAGATTTGCCGACCAAAGATCTGTTGAAGAAACCCCCCAGCGGGGTGAGAGACTACAGAACCCTATGCTGGGTGAAAGCCAAATGACCCCAAGAAGCATTAAGGGACACCTGCACAGCAGGCCAAGCGGGTCTGAGTCCCAAAACAGGTGAAAGAAGCAAAACCACAACAAGCAGTGAAAGAAGAATTACAACAAAGTGGAGAAAGAACCCCACAACCCCCAGCTCTATTGAGATAAGCTATACTCCAGGGTGGAGTAATCAAGATTTGGTTGCTATATTTAAAGACTGGTATACGAGGAAATCATAAATGACATTTTTATTGGAACTCTGAATTATCCATCCAGGCACAGGGCCTGGAAACATCGCTTGGGACATGTGCATGGGGGTCAGAAGCCAGCCACCATTTCAGCTATTTGGAAGGAAACCCTTTCAAGACCTGTTCTGGTCAACTTTGTTAGTTTTTGTTAGTAGTATGGTCAGAACTTAGGTTACATTACACTTTAGGGATGGAGTACTGTGTTATGTAAGGGTGTTGAAGAGGGAGACTGACACAAAGATGGCATGATTTTGGTTATAGACTTTATTTCTGTTTGAAAAATAAGGTCCTTACCATTCTTACTTCTAAGAGGGGTTCCCACCTCAAAACTAATACTAAAGGGGTCTGTCCCAATGTCTGTCAATGTAAACTCCACCATCCTGTGTCAAAACCTACTTCTATTCCTCACACTATATAACTAAAAGGTAAACTAACAAAATTAATTTTTTAAGGAGAATGGCTCACTTCCCCTTCTTCTTGGGTCAAACCACAATTATCAGGGGGAATGACTCCCCTCATTGGCTTGTGGGTTTCACCCAGTTCTGGCACAACTTCACATCCAGGAGAATTGCTCCCTTCTCCTGGTGTGGCTCTTTATACTCTTCGATAGAACCAGGGGGAATTACTCTCTTCTTCTGGTATGATGTGGTACACTTCACATCAATGCCAGGCGGAATGACTCCCTTCCTATGCCTTCTTTATCTCTAGTCTCAGATCAAGACCAGGAGTATGCCTCGCTTCTCTTGGTATGTTCTGGCACAGTTCAACACAAGTCCAGGGGGAAGGACTCCCTTCCCCTGCTGTATTTATCAGAACTTCCATTGTGGTACCAGGAGAATGACTCCCTTCTGGTATGGCTTGATATGTCTTTCTCAATGTTTTCAACTTCACGCACAATTTGCCACTGACTTGTTCTCAACAAAGTTCCACATTTTGTCAGGGTCCCAGACCCTTTTCAGATGGTCAGTCGTTCTTTTTCCCACTGTGATGTGGAAGATTTAATCTGATGCATTCCGGTTCTAGTTTTGGCTTCCAGACTCTTCTCTGTTGGTCAGTGGTTTTCATTTTCCCACTGTAACGAGGAAGCTATCCTCTGATGCTTTCCATCTCTAGTTTTGGTTCCCAGGCCCTTCATTGTTGTCCAATGATCTTTTGCATGCCACTGGAATGAGGAAGCATTCCCCGGATGCTTCCTGCATCAGTGGTTCCCTTCATGTCCCCACCAGGGCTTCATGTGGGGTCAGGCACTGCTCTGTATCTTCCAGGGATGGGCTTTCCCCACTGCAGGTTATCGCCGCCTTCTCCTTTGCCTGACGGGATCCATGTTGTTCTTGCAGATCTCCCACATTTGTGGTCTCTGCGTCTCTGTGGGACCCGTCTGTCCACCTGGCCAAGGTTGCGTCTTCTGTTCTGCCTGCTTCTATCGGGATTCAAATTTCCTGGGTTCCTCGCTCCTCAAAGACAACTTTGGGTCAGTTGTATTTATATAGGATTGGTTCCGCCTACTCCTATTGCCAACACCTCCAGTGTATGATCATGGCACGCTCTTCATAATGGTGGTGAGCCACCTTGTGGCAGTAGTTCAAGGTGTAATCTTCATATCTCTGTTCTTCCTCGCCCTAGTCCTTCCTACTTGGCTGTTTTCATCACTATGACAATAGTACATGTGGTTGCCCTCTAAGGGAGGATTAGAGGTGGAGTGTAGGACTACGGAATGTGTGTGGGTGATGGGATTGCCAGGGCTGCACACCGTTGGGTTTCTAACAATAACTGACCAGCACCATTTATTCTTTTCTTTTTAGATGGGGCCCAAGATACTTTTTAGGGATAGGGAAGGAAAAGTCCTTCCCTTTATTTAATAAATCACAAGGTTTTCCATGACCTCTTGTCCACCTCCTCAGTCTGACTTAGAGAAGTAGTTACATCTCATAAAGGATATAAAAGGTTTTGTCATCACATATCAGGTTGCAGTCAGGGGAAATCGCATTTGTTCAGAGTCAGACCAGTACCGTTGGGAGTACACAAAAAAGTGAAAATGGAATTGGATGTACTGTTCAAAGCAGGTGTCCTTGAACCCATAGAGAGTAGTGAATGCTGATTACCTATTATAGTCACGCAGTGTCCGGGTTGACACATTAGTCTATGTTGATTTAAGAGCTATGAACTGAAATATATGGTAGATAGATATCCATTGTCTAAGGTCAATGAGTTGTTAATAATCATGGGGGAGGCAGGCTGGTTCACTACTTTGGACTTGTTATCAGCATACCACCAGGCTGAGCTGCATCCTGAGCTCAAACGTTGACATTGTTCATAACACTGATGGGTGCCTTCAGGTATCGGCGAATGCCATTTGGGTTGGTGTTTGCATCGGCTGTATTACTCCATTGGGTAATAGAAGATCTATTCAAGGGGATCCCTGGGGTACAGTGTTTCCAGGACTACAACTAGTGTTGCCCAGTTCTGAAGAATAACATAAAAGTAATTTAATAGTAAAGTACTTCCGTTGCTATGGATATTGGAGAGGGTAGGTTTGACTGTTAAGACGGCAAAGTGTCAGAATAAGGTGAAACAGATATTGTATCTGGGAACCGTATTAACTGAGAAGGTAATCGGGATGCTTTGCAGATGGTAGATGCAATTCTCAAGGTAGAACCCCCAAAGAATAAGGAACAGTTGAGGTTGTTTCTAGATTGAATATATAAAGGATTTCACTAAGAAAGCAGCTGCATTGAGTGAGTTGTTGAAACAAAAGGTGGAATTTCGGTGGCATGAAGGAGTCAATGCAGTGTTTTGGAGTTTAAAGGAAGAAGTGGCACGCACCCCAACATTATATCGGTTTAACCCAGAATCACAGACAATTGTGACCGTGGATATGTGAATGCAAGCGTTGGGAGCAGTTTTGAGCCAGATGGTGGGAGGTGTAGAGATTCGTATGATGTTTGTGTCCAGGTCACCGGTAGCGAGCAAATTGAAGTTAAACCATAGAGAAGAGACATTAGCGTGCTATTGGGCCTTGAAGTGTTTTCGAACAATCTTGTGGGGGGGTTCCATACACCATTAGAAGTGGCCACACACATTTATTTCATTTATTTACTGTGAGGTTTTCAGGGATAGTTACTCCATTCATTGCTAGATGCTAGGCAGCCTTGAGGGATTATAATTTCAAGGTAGAATGTATTCCCTGCGTACAGGACCCATTTGCAGATTGTTTGTCTAGATTACCAGATGGTTTGGGGAATAGGGCGGATGAGGTGATAGTGGCCCCCACCTGACCACCCACTCCGCAATGTCTGGCATTTAAGGGAGGTTGGAGTGGAGAACATCAGCGATGGAAGATAATGAAATGCAGGAGGTCATGTCACACATAAGGCAAGAATGGGCCAGTGAGAAGGCCAAATAATCACAATTCTTCGTGGTCGAAGATGAGTGTGAAGGTCAGATTTTGTAGTATCGCGGGACTGGGGGTAGATTGCAGCCACCTAATGAATTTCGAAGTAATTTGATGCAACAGGCCCACCACAAAGGGCACTTTGGAACAGTTTAGCAAAGAGAAGGATACGTTTGAAATTCTGGTTGCACTGAATGGATTTCTTCAATGTGCTTTGGGCGATTATCTCTGAGGACACAGAAACAGTACTTAATGCTGATGGAAATACTGAATACAGTCGGGAGAAGGTTGATATTGATTTCATGGGTCCAATAGGAATTGGGCAGGAGAATAGGTATGTGCTGGTGTTGGTGGATTATGCATTCGGATGGTTTGAGGTAGGATTCCTGGAAGAAGTGTTTTTGAGGGAGGAATTCCCAAAGAAAATAGTGTCAGACAATGGTGAACAACTGGTATCCGGAGAATAGGATAGTGAGTCGCAGGACCGCGTTAAAGAGACCCAGGCTGATGGACTGGTGGAGAGAGTCAATCACACGAGAAAGGATTGCATTCACTTAACATGTGCAAATGGCATGGACTGGAAAAAGACGGCACGGTACATGTTGAGAGCTAATGGGGACACCCCACATGTGATGACAGGTGTGCACCATTTGGGAGAGTGAGAGTGACACCACTGCGTTCCAAAGTATATCCACATTGGATGTTGGAAAGGGAGAAAACATTACACAACACCAAAGCAAGCATGTGATGTTAGTACGCACGAGGTGGGGTTGCGGAGGGGGAGAACCAGATGTGTGAGAGGTCTTGCGACAGTGAAGATCTTCAAGGTATCAAAATAGTAGATTTGCTTCATTTTTAAAGCATTGGCTTAATCCAGGTGGGAAGGAAGCATCTACTGCAGATGGGAGGAAATGGAGCATTATGAAAAATTTGGAGGCGGCGGCATAGACCATGTACGAGGCATTGGGAAAGTGCAATGTGACCTGTACAGTGGAAAAAAGGTCATGCGGATGTAAGTGGGTATGGTGATGCTGACTAATGGAGAGGGAGTTCTGTGGGTGTGGGAGATGGCTGCAATACAGGGGACGGGGGGTCTGTAGGGTGTGGCATAGTTATTTCAAAGAGTGCTAGATCTGGGGTGTTACTGCATGAAGGGTGTGCACCGGGACATGCTACTGGAGGTGTCGAAGGACATGTAACCAAACAAGTAGGCGAACAAAGACCGTTGCAATTGGCAAGGATGGTATGTGAACGCAAGGGATCTGTTTGTAATTGGGACTTCGTATTATATTAAACAGGCTCCTTGTGGAACAGGCATAGATGTATTTACAACAAGCCCAACTAGGCCCCGGGCGGCAGATTGCCTGAGGAGTGGCATTTTATTGCATTTTATTTGGAATTTACTATTTGTCATTTCTTAAATATAAAGTCGTGCTGATCTACACACTGTGAGTTATGAGCTGTTATCAGTCATTACACTCTGGCAGCTAAAGTTTTTGATGGCTAAACTTGTATATAGGCTTGATATTCACAAAAGCTTTATTGTTAGGGTGACTTTTGTTTTAAAAATAAAAAAATAAATAAAGGCGTACCAAACACATCATGCTTTTAGGTATTTAGTGATTCAGTCATACAACTCTCGCAGACATCTGACAGCTAAAAAGCTTTGGTCTTTCTTATCTTTGCAAAATGCTCTTTAATATGCAAAACAGCCAAAACCTCATTGGTTTTATGGATTTGAGTTGTTATACCGTGGTCGAATTGTTCGCGGCGGAATTGACCGTAGCCAATTTCGCAGCAAATACGATTTTACTGCAGCCAAACAAACCAAACCCATGTCCCTCCAATCCCCCACTAGACCCCCCCACGCTCCTACTTACCATTTCTCCATCCGCCGCCTCTCCTGTACCCTGCAGCGTCAGTTCTGTCTCTCTAACGCAGGTCAGATACGAAGCCGCAGGGTCTCCTTTTCTTTTTTCTTTTTTTTAGTCCCCACCTCCCATATTGAGGAAGCGGGACACACCCCGGGACCCACGCAACCCAAAAATACCAAACATGGGGAGTGGGGGACACCCTCCCAAACCCTGTTCTCCTTGTCTGGTATTTTGAAAAATCAATTGAATGGTAAAGGCTGAAATCACTCAAATGTACCATTCGATCGATAGTTTTTTCGATCAAGTTGGCTAATTCCGGTTTTACTGGTGCCACTTCACACTATCTTTGGAGTACTTTCTGATCAATACACACATACACTGTTAAGCAATCACTTTTATATTCAAATACACTGCATACATTTCTTTAACCATTGCAAAAATGAAGGTTTTCCCTTCAGAAAAGAAAAGGTTAAAAATTATACTTTCTTTTACAATATTAAACGCATACCTATGCTTAAGTCAAGCACAGTGTTCCCACAGTTGGCACTAAAATAATGGTCAGACGCAAGCATTAACTTCCCTCCCCGGCCCCACATTTCAGAGGTCTGGGTTGCCGCCCATAAGGTGCAAGCATGAAATCGATCATAGAGAAGTTAAAACAGCAAAGAGTAAATCTGAATGTGCAAGTGCATCAAGAAACCTGTGAAGGGATACCCAAAGCCATAGAGGGGTGAGAACAAAAACTGTGCGCCAAAGGTCCACACTGTTTCACAGCTGTAATGGTGTTCTGTAAAGACGTCCATTCAGCCATCTTTACAGAAGCTGCACAGTTCTAAGCAGGCAAATGGCATCCATGCTGGGTTTATCGTGTTTCTTTGATGCCATTCTGCTGCAAGCTCAGTACTACCAGGAGAACCAACTGCAAAATATGTCATAAAATACATAACTGTGATGTTTATAAGTAATCATTACATGAATTATATTTTGAATACAAGGTAGGAATTTACTGTTTTAACAAACATTTTAAATTACCTTAAACTTAAAGACCCATAGCCTAAACCACACCCTCAAAGGTAATATTGTGCTTGAATGTCTTATCCATTGCTCAGTTTTATGCTTGGAGTGTTGGGTATTTTGAACAATTGCACAAACAGCAATGATGTTAACAGTAATGTACCATTTCATTTGTTATAAAAGGTGCCTGCATTGTGCAGCTATAAGGAATGCTGTTGTTTCCCACACATGAATATTCTGTACCACCCTTATCCATTACTCCACCATGAGAATGCACAGCCAAAGATTCCAAGAACCTTCTCCAACTGTCTTTACTCGGAGGTGTTTAACCCCTACCAGAGTTTACAAAATTCACTTGTGATTTTGCCATATTTTAATAGCAATCTAGCCCGAGGGTTTGGAGCTACTTCGGCTGCAGCAGACAACTTGCCTTATTTCCATTTTGCCCCTTCTAACGCCAGAGCTGTAACCATGAGAAGGGGGTGGAGTTATTTTTATCCAAAATGTTTATAAGATGTGCCTGTACCACTTGCATATATTTCATCTGTAAACTTTACCATTTGAAAAGACGGGATGTAGAAATTGATTTATGTTGCATTAATATTACAGACCAGTCTAGGTGCTTCTCACAGAGTGGTAGCAAGCAATTTGTGTGAGAAACCAGATATTAGCAATGAAACCACAATACCTCGTTCCAACCTTCTCTCACATGCGTCCATTTGGCAGACGGCTTATGTTCTTAATGCTTCCGCTAAAAGATTGTTTTCCGCCCTAACCGAAAGTAGACAATCGGCTGTAACAATTACCTCTAGTGCACTCACCTTAGAGCACACTGCCGTCTGCAAATCCTGGGCAGCAGAGATCGGAAAGCACTCTATCAACTAACATAACATAGAAGATAACAGGTTTGAATTAATAGGGAGGAAGCAATAACTTTCTAATCTCTGAAACCTTAAAAACGTCTGTATAATGTTATGGAGCTAAAATGGGGGACAAGATTGAAGTAAAGAGGTGCAGTTTGGACAAAGTGGACAGTCTTTGTTGAAGGGGCGGAATCAGGTGGAGGTGCAGAGGTGGAGTTATGTTGGGGTGTGCATGCACTTATTTGTGCCTAGGACAGCAGAAATCCTAAATACGCCACTGGGAACAGGCATCTAGCTGAGTAAGCACATAATTAGGTGTTACTTATGTAACTTAATGATATTTTTAAAACACTATTTTTATTATCTGGTAATGGGGGGGTTCTTTTTCTATGTTGATACTGATGTTTATTTCGTCCATACGCTATTGTGGGATTAAGAGAGGTGTATAGGGTTTGGATTTATGTTGCGACGTGCACTCTCTACATTCCAGGTTCTGCCACCCTCCATGCAGGAGTGGTTGTTACTATGGTGGTTGTGGCTCTCGTTAAACTAGTGGTTGTGACCTGAGAGCTGGGGCCTCTGTGTTGAGTTACAATGAACACATCTACATACTCCTTACCTGGGTCTGACAGATGAGTGATCATAATGACGTGGATCCCAAAAGAGCTGACCTAGTTGATCCCGTTTGTATCACACAGTCACCTCTCTAGTTACGCTGCTCCTGTTGCGTGTTTGTTGTTTAAGTCGTTTGGTGCTCGGTAAAATAAAATCAGCTTTGTGAGGGAACAAGCTCTTCCATACATTATTTAGTTGTGCTTTTTTTTATATCTAAACATTTGTCCCATAGCTATTTCTGGGCATAAATTCTTGCATGTCAGGCTGTTCCATACACTGTTGGCTGAGATTATAAAGACGGGAAACGGGGATGTCATTTCCCCAAAATTCCAGGGGTAGCAGACGTGACATCACATGACCCTTGACCTCTGATGACTTCACAGGAAGTGGTATAATTTGACCGCTCACCAGTGACATCACAGGAAGAGATGGAACACGACCTTTCACCCATTGACAAAACAGGAAGCGTCATCACATAACATTGTTCCTGAGTACACTACAAAAAATATGGTTGAAATAACACTTTAATGTGATATACATTTCATACAAAAATGGATCACCATAAGTTTTGGTAAATCAGTGTGTATAGGCCCATATTACTGTGAATGCAAGCAGACGTCCAAGGCCAAATGCCGGGATTCGAACCTGCAACTTGCAGATTACACACACATCGAAACAGCGAGAGCTGAACCCAGTGAGCTATCTTACCAGCAGAAGTAAAATGAGCAGTTATATGTCTGAATATTTTCAGAGTCGGAAAGCAAATTACACTCTGTAGTGGATACCATTAAAATGGTAATGGAGATTAAACAGCAGGCCTGTTCATCTGCAGGTCTGGTGTAAAATTAGTCACATGTCAAGCCTGCGCGGATCTATTTTTTAGGTTTCAGAGGTTGGCAAAATAGATAATATTGGAAGGGTTCATGACTGTGTATTAAATAATTTAGAGTAGGGCAGGGAAAGTAGTACTCTCGCACAGCATCCTGTACTCTGGGCACTCGTTATCATACATGCAAACATCCTGAACAGCATGCCAGGGAGATAGGAAAGATAGACACACTACAACAAACCATTAATTGTGGTACAATGAAATCAAGGGCCACTTTATGTGCTAAGGTCAAAGATTTCTACACTGTACACAAGCTTTTAGGCACAAGGATTTTGTCAAGTGACCGAGCACACCGAGATGGAATGTCTTGTGATGAATCTAACAGAGACAGCAGAAAAAGAAAATGCTATAACTGCAACTTGCGAAAAGCAAAATAAATAGGGCCTCATTACGAGGTTGGAGGTAGCCATGGAGCTATTAGCTCCATGGCTGCCTCCAAAACCCTACCGACTCCGCCCTGGTGAATGGAGCAATTACCTGTCCATTCCAAGGTTGGCGGGACCGGTAATTCCCCATTCACCAGGGCCCTTCGCCATTCCCATTTGAGCCCCCATAGGGCTCAATGGGAATGGGGAAGGCGCTAATAAAGGTACTGCAAATTGCGATACAGTTATTAGCTCCAGAGTCCCTTTGCGGCTCCAGTCCTTAATGCCTGGAAAAACCAGGCGTTAAGGGAGGACCCGCAAAGGAAACTCGTAGTAGGGCGGTAGGGATTACCGGCACCGGTGCCCTTACCGGTGCCGGTAATCTCTTACCGCCCACCTCGTAATGAGGCCCCCAGTCTAAAATGGATACTTATTCTACTCAAATGCTTTTTGGAGTTGTTTGTCTGGATTTTGAATTTTAAGTGTGTAAGAACAGACTAAATCAGTGACTCTTCCCCCCCGAAGTGTGACTGAAATAAACCTTTAACGAGTCTAGCAATTTTTGTATAGATTCCAGAAAGACAAATCATGTGTTATTCCTGTTCTTTCTTATTTAAGGCCGCCACTCAGTGTTGCTCCTGTAGAACCCCCTGTTTTTTAAGAGGCCTGAACAAGAAAGCCAGCCACTCCAGAAAGAAAGAGCCACATGGCGCTGGCCAAAGCCCACGAGTTTCAATTAAAAAAATAAAGTGTTTTATTTTATTTATTAGAGGTTGCAAGGGAGACCACAGGGGTAGCAAGGAAGGCCTCAATGACGTCGCTGACAGGACTGTATCGGAGTTCAAATTAGTTTGCTTAATGCATGCATCATGAAGTATTAAGCAGGTTCAATCGAAGTACACTGAACTTCACGAGTTCAAAAAAGGAATAGCTGATAGGCTACACTTGGGAGGCATTGCTCAATGGCTTAAACGCTTATCCACATTTAGATTTATTCACGGTCAATTTAACATTTCAACACATTTGGTTTTGACCTCTCACATTGAGCTGCAGGCATTCTGCAGGTCTTGCGAGAATAAAGATGTACGTGGCTGTTGCTCTTCAATGACTACTATAAAGACTTGAAGGTGTTACAAATGTGCAGCCTTAAAAACTTCAGCTGAGTAAATGCATACATGTATTCAAAGTAGCATTACCTATGGTTGCTATCCAGGCCTAGCCAACTGTTAACTGCATTAATGGTATACGTAGATGGCATGTATTAGTATACGTGCAACTAAACAACCTTGGCACAGCTAAACAATGGACACTGTTACCTTACACTTTCCACTCAAGAAAAGTATGTAATTTTATAATGTAATTTCTGATCAGATATTTACTGGGTCCTTTGTGAAAAACCCGTTTATGGTGCAGTTTACATGTCATTTAATGTAGCTAGCTACTGTATGTAAGGTCAATCAGTTAGTTAAACCACCCACATTGAATTTGAGATTCTCAACCAATAAACATCATATACTTTACAGAATGAAATCTCTAAACATCCAATAAGTGTCTAATATAATTTCAGTCTTGCTCTGCCGTACATTCCCTATTCACAGTGACAAATGTTTCTGCTATATGGCCCCTTTGCAAAATAATTGAATCCCCCTTCAAATGTGCCCACCCCCGTTTTAGCTCAGAATACCACGTGCAAATAATTGAAGAGATTCTTCAGTAAACCAAGAACTTTTTTTTTTTTTTTGGTTCTCTCTGACCTTTAAATGTTATGCTCCCAAGAGACTGTCCTTCTGAACATTTGATTTCTAATAATAAAAAACTTGTTTAATGACATTTACACTGGAAAAAGTAGGAACAACATCTTCTGAGGTTCTCCTTTCTTCATTCACAGCCTGGGTATTACACGCACAACGTGAATATTGTGATGACAGCTTTCATCGTTATAAGTTCCAATGTGTGTGAGCAGTGGTGGGGGCATTCGATAATGAACTGCTTTTATGGTTTTGGTAGCCAGCTAGGTGCTTGTTGGGCAGAATCCCGTGCAGTTCCCTCAGGGAGCACTACCCAGGCTTAGGACTACAGGTGAGAGCAATATAAATCCCCCTTGGTATCAGTCTGTAACACAAAGATTTAGTTGGTAGCTGTGGCTAAGCAGTCAGACTTATCTCAAGAGGGAGATGAGCAGTATTCAGGGTTTACACAATAGGTATCACAGCACTATGGAACAAGGAAACACTGACCAAAGCTTTGTATCAAAAAGAGAATATATATTTATTTTATACACATCTAGTTCAACACATGAATCACAGTTGATAAAGCAAGTTAAGTTCAGTCAAAGAAAATGATATACAACTCCCTATTCAATTGTAGACAAGTTTGCGGTAGAGTGAAAACTGAGCAAAACGGCACACTGAAAACCAACTACAAATGGCACTCTATTAATTACACGCAAGGGAGGGAAAGCACAAGTCGTCGTGTGGAAGAAAAGTGGTGAGACGATCCGGCAGGGCTTCACCGGTGGTGTAGATGCTGAAGATGTCTTTGGCTTCTCTCCCCTTCGGTTCCGTAGATCCAGTGGTGACGTCTTGCTCTTCCAGTCCTCAGGACCCTGCTTTTATGCAGAAAGAGACCCATTCATACAGCCTAGCGTCACTCACACAGTGGAGTGGTCTTCTTGGCGGGATACCCTCCAGCCTATCAGGTTAGAGTGCGACCTGAGTTGCTGCGGCAACTCTGTCCAGGGGTTCTACTCCCCCTCCCAAACAGACCCACCCCAGACTCAGAGGTGCCGAAAGGCAGAAGCCCGCCAAAAGAGCGAACAAAGGATCCCCGACCTGGGTTAGGAGTTTAGAGTAAGACACGAGAAAGAAGTTATATTAAAGTTCTGGCAGATAAAGCCTACCGGAGTAAAGTTAATAATAAAATAAACCAGCGTTATGTTAGAGGCTGTCAGTAAAAGTGGTAGCCTCGAACAATGGGAAAATCCCATAGGAAAATATTTGCGGTTGAATATTTATGGTAGTAACCACTGCCACCAGCCAGAAACTTTAGAGAGTGGGACTTTAAGGTTCTCCGTCCAAAATGAACCTATGGGAAAAACTATTAACCCTTTCCAGTACCTCCATAGTAAGATGGGTTGTACTGGTTAAGTTCAAAAGAGTTGACTAGTAAAGTCAATGGGGACTTTACATGCCCTGGGAGACAGTAGTCATTCCCAGGGTATGGAGTCTATGTTTGGGGGTCGCTACGACACCCCTGTGTCACTGCACTGAGGGTGCTGTGTAACACATGTGAATAAAGATGGTTCCTATGGGTGAGAGAAAATCCCATAGGCATTAAACACAAAAATAGCCTAGAACACACATAGCAAAAATGCCTAAGAGTGGGAAAAAGAGTCTCACTCTTAGCAGATGAAAAGAAACAAACTCTTCAAATCCAGCAAAGCTGCTGGGGGACTCGATAGGTAAGGGAAATTAGCCATAGATTGAGAATTCTCCCTAACAGTGCTGGACTTTGCAATTCTTAATCGCCAGGGGTTAGGATGTTCTGGTCCTCCTAACAGACCTTACCCATCCCCGTATGTATTTCTTACAGCCTCTTGAAGCAAGTGAGGCTTGTGTTAGGAGGGCTGAGTAGTCGGATCCCTGTGATTGACCTAGAGAGTATCTATCGGCCAGTCATGAACACAGGGGTTATTACTGGTGCTGCTGTAATGACTGGTATTTGTTTAAAAATATAGGGCAGGGCCGGTCTTCCATCATCTTGCTGTTAGTTTCTTTTGGAAGTTATGAGCATGCTTGATGGTCAACCTCCACTCAGTAGCCTATGCTCTGTGACTTGATGGTAAACTAAGAGTGCTCATTATAAAGAAAAATACCCTTGATTTGAACTCCTAAGAATGCCATGAGGTTCTTGGTAGACAATACTTCAGATCATTATATTCTATTAGCACCCTGGCGTAGGGAGCCGGCCAATCATATTGCTAGGAACGCAGGTTTGAACTGCTGGTGAAAGACTGCCTTCCATGGCACCTGACGGCTGGCTCCCCTAGTCGCCATCTTCCCCCCAGCCTCTCTCACCTTTATTGATTTTTTTTTTCTCCCTAAAACTCCCCTACATACCTTATTTCCCTTCACTGTATCCGCTCCTTCACCTTCCCATCCGCAAGCCACCATGGAAAGGGAAGATGGGGCTCCGTGTGGAGCCCCACCTTCCCTTTCTATGGCGGACATCTTTGTAAAGGATTTTCCTTCATACAACGGGATGCTGCGTGCGTCCCGTTGAACGATGGGAAACCCTTTTTTAATTATTATTTTTTTTTTAAGCACCTTGTGTTAGCACTTTGGTAGCCTGGGGTGGTAATGGACTTAAGACCCCGTTCCAATTGCTGGAATAGGGTTAACAGCCTGAAACCCTCGTTAATGGCCCTCACTCCGCTCGGGCCGTAAACTTGGGCTGCCGGGCCGTTGGAACGGGGGCTTAATGCCACATTGTATTACAATGGCTAGTTTTCCAAGCTTGGTTTCCTGTTTTGCCTTCGCTTCTGGAGCACTGTATTTATTCTGGCTGGCCTCCATCTTTTTAGCAGCATTCTTTGCTGATTTCAGTGATTACAAATACTCAAGTGCTCATAGTAATCATTTTGGGTTAATAATTAGGCCCATGTGAGTCTTCTGCCTTCCAGCCTCTACTTTTCTTTAGGAAATATTTATTGAAAAGTAACAGACCCAACAACCCCAGAGGAAGCTCTTCGGCATAATAATTTCATTTCTGGGTTAAGTGTGTCGGGGGTTCATCCAGCTCTTGGCATTTTTTTAGATCTGCAACAAACATATGCTCTACAACATGTCTGGCTTCATATTGAATATTGGTTTGCTTGAGTTCATTCTCTTAGAAAACAAAGATGCAGAAGAAGACATTTGAGTTTGCTCCCTTTCAGTAACTTACTTCATGATTATGTGGTCAGCGTTTGTTTTTGTTTTGTTTTGTCCATTTCGTTTAAATTACCAGAGTGTGGACAATATGAAGTGTTGATTCAGTGTCCTGTACCTGGGCTCAGTAATCGAGGATGTAGTCTATTCTGGGAGATGTACAGAACAACAAACTGCATGTCTTCTCTTAAGGGATGTTACCATGTACACGCACACTCACCCACTAGCCTAATATAGTTGATGTTGGGGAGAGCGCTCTGGGTGTAGGGGTGTAGGTCCATATTAAGCACAGCTCGTGCAGAGAAAGAAGCACCGAGTTCATAAGATGAATCCTTAACCCATAACAAATTCTACAAAACATCTGACCCAGCAGTAGCTAGAAAAGGTTCGTCCATATAAATGAAATGTGGGTACATAAATGCATCAAAGATCCTAAAGAGATCCAGATAGCCATTGGTTGACTGCTTCAAAAGGTTCTCCAGCAGGGAATCTCCCAAGAAAGCAGGACCAGCTTAGAGGAATTGTTGTGTTGCAAGAGTGCAGGCTTCTCTTACAATGGGTTAGTATAGGAAATAATTAAAAGGTCGTGTCTCACCCATACTCCAAGTTTCATCATTTTTGAAGGCACGTGATCACCATGTTGTAAACCAGCAATCTCCGCCTTTAGTCATAGTAAGAAAGAACTCATGCCTGCATCTGCTGGGGTGCCATTAGCGCTCTCCGCTCCAGCAGCCTCACTAATGCCTCTGCGCTTACTTCCTCATTCTGTGGTCAGCCATTTGCGTCACTCTTGACAGCACTGTGCTGCCAATCTCCACGCTTATCTCTTGCTCACAGACCGCAATGACCACAAAGGATTGCTTGCAATCTCCATCCACGCCAATATTACGGCTCAATGCTAGACTTGAGACAAAATAGTATGTTTCGGCTTATGACCGTGTGCAGTTGCAGTTGCATAAACTCCTGAAAGAACCACAGCCCCCACACTCCTCTACCCTGAGCTCTTTGGTACAGAGATGTCACCCTGATGGGGGATTGGATGGTCGGTAGACAACCAGTAGTGGCACCAGCAGAATTGTTGTTTGGGGATGGGTTTATGGAATGCTTGTCGGATGTTTTAAGGTGAAGTCCTTGGACATTTCTGTCAATTTAAATTGGGATTTTGTTTACCCCTTTCGTGCCCATCAGAGATTCTTCCTACATTCTCCGCCTATCTTCTGAGCTATTTGAATGTTTTTTTCTGTTCCAGAGAGTAATTTTCTCTTGTATGATTGGCAAATTGTCCTACTTTTCTTAGTGTAATCCCTGTTGCAGACGAATGCCTAGGTTTGAATATTGATTAACAGAATGTTTTAACTTGTTGTAATATTACAATTGGTACTCACCCCGTAACATAATAGAGGGCCGTAGACAAAGGGCTCAGGGTGTGGGCCTTAGCTCATGGCGTGAGCCTGCAGCCAGTGGAGTAACTTTGCGGAAAATGTTGGGTGGGGGGTGGGGGGGTGGCATGACAACTAAAGGAAATTGAGGGGGACAAAATGGTGTGCCACGAGAATTGGGGGGGGGGCAAACACACTTGTCCCCCCTAAAATTACACCCATGCCTACAGC
This sequence comes from Ambystoma mexicanum, assembly GCF_040938575.1. Taxonomy (NCBI): domain Eukaryota; kingdom Metazoa; phylum Chordata; class Amphibia; order Caudata; family Ambystomatidae; genus Ambystoma; species Ambystoma mexicanum. The sequence continues at coordinate 672,991,458 of NC_090936.1, forward strand.
TGCACTGCCATCTTCTCCCCTCCACTGTCTCCTGCCCTTTATGCAAATTAACGTTTTTTTCTTCTCTCCCTCTCACCAACTACCGGCCACCCCCTCACTTACCTTCCTCAATTACCTTCCTCAATCTGCTCAGGCTCCTCTCCTCGCCACCCTGTAACAAAGATAACTACGGATGGAAAGAGAGAAGGGACTACCAGTAGTTCCCGTCCATGTTTTCCACTTTTGGTCTTTTTTTCGAACTGAGAGACTGCTCCCGGACTGTTTCTTAACGAAAAATAAAACAAGGCTATTGCCCCCCCCCCCCCCCCCCAGACAACATGCCCTGGTGCGAATTGATATTACACGTACTGGAGGGTTTTCACACTCAGTAACTGCTTGTTAAAGGCACTTGCTTTTCTCGGAAGTTTAGCTTAATCACCCATCGTTAAAGCCCAGGAGAATGTTCATTAAGTAAACTATGTTTTGCCACCTTCTAGTTCTATCACCTACAGCCGCTAGACGTGTGCTTTGTTTGGGCTGTTGCTGTAATGTTTTCTAAACTTGTGAACATTTCTTTTCCATGATACGTGTCTAAAATACAATCCCCAGCAAAGGTTTCATTTACTTTAACTGCCTCGCAAGAATCTGTAGAATATGCAAATAATCGCAAGGTCACCTTAGACTTGAGAGGTTATGTTTTGATATATCAGTCCGTTATAATTCACAAACCTGCATACTGCCGTTTGTTAAACTTCGTAAAGCGTGTTTTTTGGACTGGTAAATATGTTTATCATACTCTTTTGAAGGAGAACCATTGTAAGATAGGTGTATGGGTTCTGCCCCTTTATAGTACATGGGGCCTTTTCTTCACCCATTGCCTGCCATTAACAGGCCTTAGCTGTATGCATGGGTTCATTCAATTCATATGTTTGTTTGAAGTTAGGGATTCAAACCCCTTCAGGGGCGTTCTGAATATATTTCTAATACCCGTGGAGTTTATATGAATTGTTTTGAATTTCTTTCAGGAATAACATTTTACCTTACCCACCATACTTGTTCAGACAAACATTTTGATCTCCAAAGGGGGTTTAAGGAAAATAGAAAAAAGAAAGTAAGAAGTCTGATCAAATTCAAGTTACAAGCTCTGTCAAGACCTACATAGTGTGAAATCGGTACTCGATTTTTGATTACTGTTCCATATCAGAACATAAGATTTAAATTAAATATATGTATACTCCACAGGTGCTTGCTGCTAAGGGGAAAGTTAGGGGGATGGGGCAAAGAGTGCTACATTTATGGTCACTATGTAAGTGAGCTGCTTTTTTATTCAAATGTGTCACTTGCATGACATTTGGCTGATTAAAAAAAATATTGAGCAGGTTTCCTCAAAATTGGGAAGATCTGGACACTCATAAGCGAGGGCTTGGACTCAGTCTTGTGAATGATACCCCCAGTAGCCAAGATAATGCATTTGTAGATTGGCTTAACCCACTTGAAGTGTGCTAAGAAAGAACCCTGATACAAAATTCAGTTCTGGGACAAGTTCTTTTTCCAAGCGTTAACACCCCATAGTGAGTTGATAATGCACAAACCATCAAGACATTCAGTGATGTGAGGGCTTTAGTAATTCTGATGGTCTTTTTTGGCTGAGCAGCTTCTCAGTCAACCCAATGTTGCTTTCAGTCTACTGTGCTGATCTACCTGGAAGAATTCTGAACCAGACCAGTGCCTTTTATTTTATTTTGACCCACTACCAAGATATACATTTTTAGTTTAATTAGGTTAGATTTGTTTTTCAAAAGTTTGAACCATTTCTCTTCAAAACCTCGTCTACAGTTGTTGTTTGCGGCATTCCCCAATCGTTCCAATAGAAGGATTTGGTTTCTTCGGTAGGGTTGTTTTTGCCCAGAATATGTCTGAGTTACTTTTTAGCACTGTTGTAATAAACCTCTGCTTTGCATTTAGGGAATAGCTATTGGTTAGTGTTCGCCTGGTTTGACCAATTCAAGGGCCTCTTTTTTTTAAGTTTACATATAGCCCAGTCTCATTTAATTTATTTTGGCTTCATCTCTGGAGTCAGACTGACCTCCAAAAACCAGTGCATTCGAAAACTGCAGTTGCTGGTTATGATAACGTTTCAAAGGAATGTTAGTAAGAAGTAGTTTCTCGCTCTGATGCACTATATTAAGTTCTACCCTAGAATGAGAGTCCCTTAACAGCTAACACTCTACCTGCACTTTGCAGCTAATATTGATTTGCCAATAACCTTCCAAACCGAGTGGGTTCTTCAAGCCTTCCTCCATGAGGCATCTTTCACAGAACCCACATTGGAGCATATCTACTAGTACTTTCCCCTTCCTGGATCTCATCCGGATCTTACCCTTTGCTTCTCCCCTGGAAGCATCTGGTAGTCCTTCCAGGGATTATGCTAGCTGCTCTCCTGTCCAACCAAACTGTGTCTTTATGGCTTGTGACTAGATATTTCTGGTCATGAATTATCAAACCTGTGAAAGCAAGAGAAGCCTACTATTCTCTGGGCAGGAAACCATGCGCCTGCTGATTGTGAGGCTGTTACAATTTTCACCAGCATTTTCATTCTCCTGCGGCTCTTGGCAAAATTGGTAAACAAAGGTATTAGTTCAGTCATATCAGAAAGTTCTTTCAGCAGTTTGAGTTAATTTATTGTTTACTGGGCTCAATCTGCAGGTCATGCAAATGAAGATAATGAAGCAGTCTGTGGAATGCTTCTACTATGCACAACTCATTGTTGCAACAGTAATCCAGCCAGTCACCTTCAAGTCGTGGAACATCATCTATATAAGGCAATCGTCTTCAAGTCACCCACCTACCTCGCAGAGAAGCTCAGCATCTCCGGTGGACAGCGCACCACCAGAAGCCAGCACAGCGTACAGACTTGAAATCCGCCGCTGCAAAAAGGAACGTGACAGAAAACCAGCCTTCTCTGCCTACGCCCCAAGACCATGAAACCTCTGCCCCGTCAGCATCAGACTTGCCCCCACACTCCTACAATTCAGAAAAGAACTTAAGATCCGCCTCTTCAAGGAGTCTCTCCTCCTCAACACCTAGGCCATCGCCTCGCCCCCAGTGCCACTTGACTCGCTGGATGCCGCCCGCCAGTCTCCTTCCCGCCACCATGTACAGCTGTGCCTCTCCTCTGTGCCTCTCTGTATACTACCCCCTGCTGTATATTCGTTCTGTTGTTACCTCTGAAAAGCACTCCGTTATGCATCTGCACTGTTGTATACAGCTGTAAAGCACTGCATTGCTTCTTGAAGCGAGGTCCGCGCTCAATAAAAACAATAATTATAATAATAATGAATAATAATGAGGTAAGAATGATCTCCCAGTCTGGTGCATAAATAAAAAGTGAGACCACAGGTGTACACAATTCACAATTATTGAAGTTTCCTTGACTATTCCCTCACCCTAGATAAGCGATCCACCAGCGCTCGCTAGGGATAGAAAAACAATAGGTCTTAGCTAGACATGTTGGAGGGCAAGCTTAAGTGAGGCTACACAAAGGGTAGAAATGTGAAATGATTGTGAATTGTGTACACCTGTGTTCTCATTGTGTGATATGTGGGGGTAACAGCAGGTGGCTATCCCTATTAGTCCGATTTTGGGTTTTATGGCGTAAATAAAAAGGCAAACCCATGCATTTTTGCTTGATGTTGCTGTACTTATGTTAAAACCATATGTGTATTTTACGGTGAGGTGCTAGTTCTCTCGAAACATATAAAATGTATAGAACACAAAGTACATGTTAAATAGGATGCATTTGATCATAGGCTTTTGTTGGTGCTTAACTCTTTAGTGAGTGTATCCTCTTCTATGTCTGCCAGTTCCCCAAGTAAGCATCTTTCCCGGCTCTTCCCGCAACATTTGTTCTCTTGTAACCCGCCTGCAGAGTTAGAAAACCTTCTGCGCTTCACCAGTGACCCCTTTTTATACATTGGAACTTATGGTGCACAAAGAACACAGCACAATGGGCATTTCGAAACGGATTAATTTCGGACTCCGTACAAGCACTCGGTAGCGCACCACACTCTGACTGCATGCTTCTCTTTGAGCTTAGCATTCACTGGGAGTGATAGAACTACAACTCCCATGAGGGTGTATGCTTATATTGTTAGTGCACCAGACAGTATGTTATGTTATGTACTCTTGGATTCTTTGATCATTTTCTCTAAGCCACTTTGTATAGTTTAGTTGTGTTGAGCAACAGAATGACAACTCGCATCAGGCGTTTCAATGTTTTTTTTTTTTTTACTGTCACAGTGCCATACACCGTGTACTACGTTTTATTTCTTTGGTAAGGCTTAACATCAATTGGGTAATTTGTTATCGACATTATTAACCGTTTGTGCGCCATTCATGTAGGGACCCTCTTCCCTGGTGCCCCACGGTCCGCTCTTCTGATGGACCTGTTTGTGCGCTCTTCCTGTTTTGTGGTAGTAGGGACAAATTACTGTTCTTTTGGCCTGCTAGTTGCTCCCTCCGAAAGCTGTTTTGACTGCTTTTGCATTCCTGCAGTCCAGGTCTGAGGCTTCTCTTTGGTGAGGCTTCTCGCCAACTGATTTCCACTCTGGCTGCCCTCTTCTCTCCGTCTCCAGCTGCTCGGCTCCATCCCCTTCCCTCTTTGAGATTCTGCACCAGCGGTGTTCTGCTCAGGCTGCTACCCTGTTTCTGGGCTCCACTAGCTCAGCTCTGAAAGGTCTCGTCACCTGCTGCCGCCAACCTCTCGCTTTCTCTTTCAGCTGCCTCACCCTTCCCCACTTCCCCACTTCTTCGTGTTGGTCGTGTGTTGAACCTCTCCCAAACGTACTTCCACCCACGTAATGGGTAAAAGAAAAAGAAAACGACTCAGCCGGTGGCCATTTTGGCTGTTCTGGTAAATTAATTCACAAAGTATGCCTGTTTGTTGTATTGCTCTTAAACACAGCAGAGAAAAAGTCATGAGGTGCCTGTGCGTTCGTTTGTGGAGGGAAGGGACCAGATATGCGTTTTTTAACATTTTCTGGAGCAGGGCCATGAGCTATTGTTGCAGAAGTCTGCTCCGGCTCAGGAAGAAACAAAGAATGCTCAGGAGGAGGTCAGTCGGAAAAAAGGTTGCTAAGGGAAACCTACACCTGACACAAACGGTAACCACACCAAAAGAGCATTGGAACGTTTTTGTGGGCCACTTTGGTCCAAGGCAGAAATTAGATGTAGAAAGAAGCACAAGGCATCAAGGAGGGAGGATATTGTTCAAATGATTGCAACCAGAATTGAACCAGATGTCCAAAGGATGGGAGACGGCAGTCCCGGAAGGTCACCCTGGTGAAGACCCTGGAATCAGGTCAAGGCAAGATTCTCCTCAGCCTGCCAGAGAGTGGAGCATGATCAAAACCAATGAAACTCTTTGGGTATGGGTCATGGGAAAGTATGCAAAGTGAGCTGATAGCTAGCAGCTAGGTTCAGGATCCCTCAGTCCCCCACCAAGAAATGTTTTTGACAGCTTGAGGAAAAAAGAGTTTAATACCCCTCTTTCATTTTTATTTTTACCTTGGATCTTTGCATATTTTTGAAAATTTACTTTGAGCTGAAACACTGTTTTCATTCAGGAAATGTTCCTTGGTTTGGATGTCTTATTATGCCCTTGATCTCACTCTTGTGTTCCTTTTGAGTTTAGCAACATGACACATTTTTGTATAATCCAGATAAATATCTGCTAGATCAAAGGTTACGTCTTGGTCTCATTAGTGGTACTGGTCACCTGTGAGACGGTACTCATTTGTCTTTTGTCATCTGTCTCCACACCATCAAGCCCCCTGACATGTTGTCACAATTGAACCAGGCACTGTGTCCCACACCAGTGTTGCCACCAGAGAGGAAACCTCCAGAAACGCAATAATGCTTCTCTTTTTGTGCCATCTCCCTGGTCTACACTTTGCAAGGCAATGGGCCTCATTAGGACCCTGGCGGAGAGGGTTTTACGCCAGCGTAGTGCATGGCGTACCTCTCCGCCATACTACGAGTTCCCGTAGCGCCATGGCGGCCTTTTCCGCCTGGTTTTACCAGGCGGAGAAAACCATGGCGCTACGGGACCTCGTTGTTAATTACGCCACCGTATTTTACGGTGGCGTAATTAACTCCTTCCCCACTCCCATTATACCCTATGGGGCAAAAATGGGAATGGGGAAGGGCAGAATGGGGATTGGGGATTTACCGCCCCGCCAAGGTCGGAATGGGGCGGTAAATCCGCCAACCCCCATGGCGCTATCGGCGGCTTTCCGCCATGCTTCGCGGTGCATTTAGCACCGCGAAATCCGCCTGGGTCCTAATGAGGCCCAATGTCTTTCCCGATCTGCAACTGCAATATGGACTGCTCACTGGCAGCCCCAGTACTACTCCACTGTAGTGCTATAAAGAAATCTCCCATAATACCATGTTCTGCTAATTTTCTGGTCTCCCTAAACCTATGGTATGGTAGCCTCGCCCATCTCAACACAGGTGCCATTCTCCTGCAATCGTCCCTGCCTGGAACCACTGAGAAATAATGTTTTAATTCATTTTTTGTTTTTTTATTTCATTTATTTGCTGCAACATATTGGCCCGGGGGCATGCGGGCGCCAGGGACAAAAGTCCCAAATACAGATGGCCTATAGAAAGTCAGCCCTAGTGTAACAATGAAACGGGAGCATCCTACCCAAATAAGTGAGTTTTACGTTTGTTCTTAAAAATGGCAAGTGTCTTGCAACTTCTAAGATCCAAGGTCAGAGCATTGCAACTTTTTGGTGCAGCTACCCAAAAGGGACATTTATTGACAAAGACAATTGGCAGTGGGGACTTCCAATAATCTGAGGTCATTGGATCTCAAGTTCCTGGTTATTCTCTTTTTCGGCAAGTTATCTGCCACTAGGCAGCGAATTGTCCAACTAAGCATTTTAAAAGTGATTGCAAGCAGGCGAAATTCAATTCTTGCTTCTATTGGTAACCAATTCAAACTTCTCCTGGCATCAGGAACATGATCACATTTCTTGAGGCCCAGAACAGCTGTAACTGTACTATTCTGTATCATTTGAAGTCTAGACAATTCTTTCCTCCCAATGCCTTCCAAGAGACTTCCACAATAATCAACCTTGGAGGCGATGACGGCTCTCGCCACTGTTTCACAACTTCTTCGGGAAAGGTAAGGGTGAATGTGGCGCAGTAGTCTAATCTCGTAGGCCTAAGTGGATACAAGACTACTTACCTGGGGATTCATCGAAAGTGATTGAGCAAAAGTGACTCCCAAAGTCTTTATTTTGTCTTTAGTCTTGATTATGTTCCTCAACATGTTCCTCAGCTTGCATTTGGGAATCCCTTTAATGGACTACAGCTGTTGTTTTTTTGGCCAGTAATCTGAGTGTCTCAAATACTGGTCAATGCCCAGAAATGTCAAGCTGTGCATTGACCTTTTGTCTTTCCAGGTGCCAGCAGAATCCCACGTCCTCTGCCAGTCTTTGCAGGTCGAACCATAGCCTTCCACGTTCCCCCTTGATTGACGACTTGCCCACAAACGAAAACGGTCATAGACCGCAGAATTTGTGCAGAGACATTTCTGGCCAAAAGTTCCTAGCAAAAGTTCCAAAAGCCTCAAAAAGCATGCAAGATAATGTGCAGCACATGGACCATGTCTTGTCAACAAATAACCCTTGGCTAAACTACATTTAGAGGAAGCGAATAACTCTGGGATGTGCTAGCTGTTGGCAAAAGCAGATTGGATATCGAACTTCATCAGTGTCCTGGACATGACTCTCAAACCAACCAGATTGCCTAGTGATGGAGGAGCATGTGATTATGCTATCAACCTTTGTAATGTAGTTGTTCATCAATCCCTCTTCCCACCTCAACACAGGGCAAATGGTTGATCAATCTGATTTCATCCTACGCTCCCCAACCACCTCCTTTTCTTCTCACATGTGATGTTTACATAAATGTTCATAAAACTTAACTGCTTTCAAGAACCAACCACTATCACAAATGCTCAATGAATCATTAACAAATTATATTGCGCCTACATCCTGTCCCCTTTCCTCCATACTCTTGAGACATTCCGTCCTTTGGGATGGTACCGGAGCACTTTAAAGCATCAAAAAATGACATATTGTCCTTCTTTTATTTTTACGCGGGGCCACCGCACGTGGCTGCAACACTGCCTTCCTGAGCTCTGCCCCTCACATCGCTCTTCAGTCCTTTTCTCCACGTGATCAGGGCGGGTGCACTTGCATTGTGGAGATTATTTCATCTTTACTCACTTGACTTTCATCTACCTGCTCCAGTTCCACAGTCTTCTTCACCTCTGTCTATGCCAGAGCGTCAGGGGTTCTTGTCCTGTCCTTTGTGCGAACATTGCTTCGCTAGGGAAGATCCCCATTCTCTCTATCTAGAGTGCTTGGGCCCGGAACATCCATGGGAATCTTGCTCTACTGCAACTCCCTCTCCGTCCAGGCACTCCAGCGCAGTTTCATCAGGTGGGAGGACGTGTTCCAACGGCTACCTCCTCCTCATTTACAGTAGTTCATCGATGAAAAAAGGAAACGTCCGGTAAGTTCCTCCCTTTTTAAGACACCTAGTCCAGGGGACTCCTTCCCGGGATTTTCTGGGTCCAGGACGGGTCCAAGTGGCTTTTGTACCAGGGTTCTCCCTGAGGTATCCCGAAAGGGATCTAATGTGGATACCAGAGTTTCCTCTGAGGTTCCCCGTCAAGGGGCTAAAACTGCCAGTGTTTCATCTGAGGTTTCCCTATTGGGAACTAAAATAAAGCCCAAGATTTCTGTGGTGACTTGAACTGGGGGTATTCCCGAGGTTTACCAGTCTACCAAAGCTAGTTTCGAGGTTTCCTGAAAGTGACTAAAAATACTGGGATCACTCCTGGGGATCCCCAAAGAGGGGCTATAACCAAAACTAGCAGGATCGAGGGGTCCCACTCTGGGACTCTGGCTACCTGGTGACAACTGAAGCTTTCTTACAAGGAGTCTTGTTGTCATAGCGGTCCTGCAGATGGGGCAAAGAAGGAGGGAAAAGGCCGAAAGACTCCTGCCGAGGCTCCCTCACAGAGGGCTAACACTTTTTTCTGAGGTTAAAGGGGCTGAAAAATGCGCCAGGTCTTCGAGTACCGGCTCTGTCTGGGTTCCCTGTCAAAGGGCTAAAAGTGACTCCAAAGCTCCAACAATTCCTGTGGTGACAATGGCTTCACAAAAACTTGTGACGCATATTGCTTCAGGCAGTGACAAAATGGCTGTCCAACCCATGAGGCCAGAGGCGGCCATTTTGACAAGCACCTCCAAACCAGTTTTTTCAACACCTGGATAGGAGGGCCTACACTTGGGGCCGAGCAGTCTTTTCTACAAAATATGGATAATAGAAACCCCTTTTGCTCGCTAACTGACTGGCGTGCAAGGTTTCCTCTGCCACACATGATCTCACTTCCTCCTACGTCTGCTCCTCTAGTTTATGTAGATCCAGCTGGAGGGGGGCCAATTTGGCAACCTGCCTCAATACAGTTTTGTGGATATGCCCCTCTAGAGCGGCCTCTACCCACTCCTCTGCCTAGACCTTCGTCAGAGGATGCGTTCTTTCGCAGATTTCAGGACCTAATGCACTCAGATCCGATGAAGGCTTACTTTAAGGATCTATTCAAAGATGTATATACTAAGCCTCTCAAACCGCAGCCTGCTCCTCCTTCCCCCAGCAGGTTCCGGTAGTGCCTCCTCTGCTTCCAGTGGAGCCTCCTCCTACAATGCCACCATTGCCTCCAGTTTCACCAGTTCTTGCAACGCCAGTGGTGCAAATGGCGGTGCCCAAGGTGTCTGAGGTACGGCTTGTCACAGATCAGCCTTCGTTCCCCATAAGGTCTGGGAAAAACCTCTTTCCGGCAGCATATAAATAAAGATGGACGTTTGCTATAAGCTCCACGCATCGGAGGCCATACACTTGGCTGCCTGCCCGCTTTTTTCTTCAAGGGTAGTAGCAGCAGCTACACTCAAGGCCAAGCCTTCTTCAACCTCCTCCACGACTGCCTCAATGGTTTTATCCAAGTAGGACAAAATTCTGGATGGCATCGGGAAAACCTTTCTTCCAATGTAGGTCTTCAGCTCCATCAGGCGAATATTGGAGTCATTCTGGTGGCTGTCAACCTCAAGCTGTGGGGAGAGCTTTCAGAGTTCAAGATTGTATCCCACTGAACAGGCTGGAAGACTTTAAAGAGGGCCTATCTGATTCCGGGGTTCTGGCTCACGACCTGCTGGCGGTGACGGCCCATCATATGGACACATCTCCTCCGGGCCTTCTGGTCGGAATCAATTCCACCAGGCGTGGCTTCATGCTAAAAAGTTCTCAAAGGAGGTTCAAGACAAAGTACTCGACCTTCCCTTTGAAGGGAAAGAGCTTTTACACTCCTCAACCAACGAGGAACTCAACAAGACAAAAGTAAGCACATTGACGGCTACATCTTTGTCAGTCCTAGCAAAGCAGGCTCCAGCTAAAGCAGCCTATACACAAAGGTTGGGACCCAAACAAGGTTTTAGAGGTTTCCAGGAGCATCAAGCGTGCCGAGCAGAAGGTTCGTTGGGTGGGCATAGACGCAACCAGCAGAGACAGAGTGGCTGGTTTTTCTCCCAGTCCTCAGCCTCCTCCTCTGCGATGGGAGCTCTCACCCCTGATAAATCATCCAAATTATGTTTTCCATCGGTCACATCATACTACAGTGGGTCAACGTATATCGTCTCATCTGGAGGCATGGAAGACCATAATAGAAGACCGATAGATTGTTTCTGTCGCCCGACTGGGCTTCCCGGCTCCCCCTTCCTCATACCTGACCATCTCGCCCTCCTCTTCAGCAGACTGGGTCTCCCTCCCTCAGAGCAGAGGTACAAAAACTCTTGAACCTCAAAGCAGTGGAACCTGTTCCCTTGAGGGAGAAAGGAGAGGGCTGTTACTCTCATCTGTTTACAGTGCCCAAACCCAACCAGGCTGGACTGAGCACTATCCTAGACCTCTCCAGCTTCAACCTTTTCCTTCCCCCAAGAGAAATTCAAGATGATCACACCCAAACAGATAAGGTCCTTTCTCTGGAAGGGTGATTGGCTTGGTGTGGTAGATCTCAGGGCGCTTATATGCACATCCTAATTTGGCCTCACATCGGAAATACCTTCGGTTTTCTGCAGGAACCAAACATTTCCAATATCGAGTGCTACTGTTTGGTCTCAGCTCGGCACCGCAAGTCTTTACAAATATGATGGTGGTCGTTGCTGCGTTCCTCAGGCTGCAGGGAGTTCATGTCTATCCATATTTAGATGATTGGCTTCTGCAGAGTCCTTGTCGCCCGACTGCTGCAGTCAATATTCAGTCTTTTCTCCAGCTCCTGTTCCAACTGGAGCTGTTGGTAAACTGGCAGAAATCATCTATGACGGTTGCTCAGGAACTGATATTCCTAGGTTACCGTTGGGATACGGTCAGTGTCAGGGTTTTCCTAACGGAGGACAGGCTCGCGGATATTTCAACCACGTGTCATCTTTTTCAGGTCAACCTGGTGGTTCCAAAGACTCCTCAGCCTCATGGCCTCATATGTTCTAGCTCTACCTCTTGCACACAGCTAGCGCTTCAGAGCTGCTGGTCTCAAGATTTGGACCCGGACTCCAAAATGATACAGATTCTCATCTTCTATGATGTTGGTTCTTTAATGGAGGGCAACCTCCAACAACCTCTCAGTGGGAACTTGCTTCCATGAGACTTTACCGCAGATCACAATCAAAATGGACTCCTCATTTCTGGGGAGGATGGCTACTTTGAGTCATCTCGAAGTCTACGATCTGTGGACACCCCAATACAGATGTCTCAAATGAACTGCCTGGAACTCTTGGCAACTCTCCTGGCATTGAAAGCTTTCTGACCTTCCATCATCAAGGTATTGCGATTTTGCACAACAATTCTGTGGCTATTTTATATGTGAACAAACAGGGGGACACCAGGGCTCTTCCACTGAAGGATCTAGCCATCCAGATTTCGAATTGGGCAGTCCAACACAATGTCTGGCTACAGGCTGTGCACACTCCGGGGTGGAACAATGTTGCAGCAGATTCTCTGAGCCACCGGTCTATGGCGAACCACGAGTGGGAAATGAACAGCGAGGCTCTTGACAAATCTTTCCAGCTATGAGGCACTCCAACGCTGGACCTCTTTGCGACTGCAACCAACAGGAAGCTGTCATTCTATGCCTCCAGGGACAGCCTCAGAGCATCTTCCTTGGGGGATGCACTTCGAGATTCCATGGGACAACATGAAGGCTTATGCCTTTCCTCCTCTGCCGTTGATTCATCGTTTTTTCTGGAAGCTCAGGAGTGCCTCCAACTTCACCCTTCGGGTTCATAGCTCCTTGGTGGCCAGCCAGGTTCTGGTTCTCGGAGCTTCAGCTTCTATCAATATGCGGCCCAACCAGGTTACCGCAGATCCCGAGTCTCCTGCACCATAGCAATCAACAGGTGTGGCACCCCTTCCCACAATCCTTCAACTTTTTCAGAGTTCAGGGCTTTAGTGCAGTTTAACCTTTTGGAGAATAATATGTGCATAATCAAGGTGGCACGAAAGCCTTCTACAAAAGCACAGTAAAAAAGTAAATGGCTTTGTTTTTGCGATTGGTGTCTAGCTAAATGGCTTAATCCTCGACATGCTTCTATTGACTTATCCGTCAGCCATTGCAGCTTATCTTTCAACAGATAATTGCTCTTTTTCTCTAGCAAACCCAGTAATCAAGAGACGTTTTGCAGATCTCCTTCACCTCTTTCTGCTGGTCAGGCCTCCCCACCGAAAATGGGATCTAAACGTGGCCCTTACCACTGTGTGTTGCAAGCCATTCGAACCACCGGCCACTATGGAGATCAAGTTTCTCTCCTGGAAAGTGACCTTTTTTGTTGCAGTTACATTTGCTAGAAAAATAAGCAAGCTGCAAGCTTTCTCTGTCGAACACCGACTCTTGATCTTTCAGAAGGATAAGGTTGTGCTTTGCACTCTTCCTTCTTTCCTTCCAAAAATTGTCTTGGAGTTCCACATAAACCAGTCAATCTCCCTCCTGGTTTTCTTCCTAGACCCGGTCTCAGATGCAGAGAGGGTACTCCATAACCTGGATGTCCGAAGAGCTCTGAAGTTTTATTTTCAAAGAACAAGCGATTTCAGAAGGTCCCCACAATTCTTTGTTAGGTTCGGGGACTCAAAAGGAAAACTGGCTTTGAAATCTTCCATTTCACGATGGATCGCTTTGTGTATCTGAGAGGCTTATACAGTTCAAGGCCTAAAGTCCCCAAAGGGCGTTCATGCACATTTTGTCCAAGGCAAAGCGGCTACTGTTGCCTTCCATAAATATGTCCCTTGGAAGTCAATAGGAAAGCCTGCTATGTGGGCTTCTCCCTCGACTTCTGGTAGACACTATTGCCTGAGATCCTAGGCTTATGCCCAGTTTGGCCAAGCAGTATTTTAAAACCTGTTTCATTAAGGGAAATTTCTATCCTCCCGTTTCTTTGGTTAGTGCTTGGGAATCTCCCAAAAGTATGGAGGAAGGGGGGCGGGACGTAGGAGTATAACAAAGTTACTTTAGTGAGTACCTTACTCCTAGTCCACAGTCCCCTTTCCTCCAAACACCCGCCTGCCTTCCCCTCTAAAAAGTTTCCTTTATTTGCTAATGGTCCTTCGACTTTGGTGATAGAAAAGGGCTGAAGGTTGATGTGCGGGGCGGAGCTCAGGGAGGTGGGGTTACAACCATGTGTGGTGGTCCCGCATAAAAATAAAAGGAGGACAAAAAGTAGTTTTTTGATGCTTCAAAGTACTCAGGTGCCACCCTCAAGGACGTAATGTCCCCAAAGTATGGAGGAAAGGGGATGATGGACTAGGAGTAAGGTAGTCACTACGGTGAGTAATTGTGTTAATATCCAACAACATGCACAATAATAATTCTCGTTAAACTCTGAACGTTCAAAGTTCTACTTGCCTATTTCTGCATGGTGGAAATATAGGACAACATTTGCATACACACCATCGAGGCTGGGTAGTGACGGGAGTTTTTCATACCAAAAGTAGTACTGGTGCCAGCCTTGCTGGAGTCACCTGCTGAGGCCAAAGGTCCATTCCAATCTCCCATTACATACAACATGCCACTGGCTGCCCCATCCTTGACCTAGGATCCTCACTGCAACCACGTCCTTCAAAACTGCCAAAACTGATGCAATTCTTCCTGACCTCTTTGATCTAGTTAACAAAAAGGACACTTTGCTCTCAAGAGTTCTTGCAACATACAGTACTGTAGAAGGAAAAGAATGTCCTGTGCTCAGTAATCCTCATCACTCTGTGTAGGCCAACCAGCTCCCTCTCCTCCCTATTGGAACGGCCACTAGCCTCTGGACACACTTCCAGCGGCTATTCCCAATCAACCCATTCACAAACGTCTACCCCAGCTCCTGGGCATGCCTCTCCTTCAAGATATCTTAAGGATGAAAACACGTTTTCCCTTACCCCAGATATGTGGCTCTCCACACTGTTGTTGCAATGACATGTACTCCTCACAAAGGAGTTGCACCGTGCTGCTCTCAATAGGTTCCAGTTACTTTCTCTGGGTGCAGCTACCAATGTCTGATCACCCCTCCACTTTGGGTCATCCCTGAGAATACCCTGAACTTGTACCCTCACCATGCCACCCCGTCACTCCCTAGGTACCACGTTCCTGTAACTGGAACAATGCTTCCTCCTCTGCCCCTTTCTCTGAGGTTTCTGTGCTCTACCCTTTGTATATCGCCCTTCTTCTGATCCTCTCCTGCCTCCTTCTCTCATAGGCCAACAGCCCGAAACCTTGCCCCACTCCCCAGTGGCACCTGGAGCTTCCCTTGGCAATACGAACGGAGGGTAATTAGCTGATTACCTGCTTCTTCAACATTCCTGCTGGCTGTCCATCTCCAGATGGCCTGGATCTGGGATTTGTCGCCAAAGCATTACCCCCACATCTTCTGCTTGACTGGGGGCTGTTTCATGCCTTCCCCTCAAGTCGTCATGTGGTAGGCCGTGGTTCCTAGCAGTCCCTGATCCCTTGCAGGCTCCTCCAATGCGCTTTGCTGGCTGTTGCATGCGCTATGCTAGGCTTCTCCCTTCTCTCAGGGAAAGCCTGACTACCACACCCCTGAGTGTCCACAGGCCTCCTTTTCCACCACCAGCTGCCTGGACATCAAATGCACATAGGCCGAACCTTTTTGTGGACCATGCTTTCTTCTTTGAACCATTTGACCAATTTCTACTGTCTCTCCTACTGATCTTTGCCCCTTGCTGCACCCCTGCACTGGCCCCCACTCCCACAACCTTCTCCTGACCCTCAGTTCAGCACTCAACCTCACCCCCTTTTAACTGCATTATAGGTTTTTAGGTGTCCTTGCATCTTGGAAACGGTGGAACCCCTTTGAGGATGGACAGAAATTAAGAATTCTACTTGTGAAGCACCCCTAGGGTTCATTCAGTGCAATATCTGTCAACTAAGAGTCTCCAGCAGGGAGTGAGGAGCACCGCACTTGGACCTCTTAAGTACAGAACGCCGAGGCTGGTTGAAGTAGCGTGTGGGTGGACTGCACATTTGAACTGAGCACACATATTAGGACATCACTGTATAGAACGAGCGGGACTGCTTCTACTCGTGAATCAGATCATTAACGCTGGCATAAAGGCCAGGGGAGCTTTAAAATTGGTATGACTCTGTTAAAGCAGACAGCCAGCTTGATAGCTCTGTTCCATGCTTTGACGTTCCTGCTAGAAAATGTGAGTTTCCAATAGAAAAGCAATTTATGGTGGCCACTAATCAAATACCAATAAGAAACTGCCAAAGAGCGGTGAGCGAAAGCAATCCCACCTCTGTTGCTAAAGGAACATGAAGTACAATCCGATGTGAAATACGATGATACTGGCGGTAGCCGTGCCGGTATCATTTTTTTTCTGGTACCCGCAAATGGGCAATTACTGGGTCATTACTACCTTGCCAGACCTGGTAATTGCCCATTCGTGGCCGCTGGGAAATATTCTTCCTCATTCCCATTTGAGCCCCATAGGACTCAGTAGGAATGGGGAAGCCGGATGCACCGGCACCATTCATGAATGGTGCCGGTGCATCCAGCATGCTGTGCT
The DNA here is from genome assembly GCF_040938575.1 of Ambystoma mexicanum. Taxonomy (NCBI): domain Eukaryota; kingdom Metazoa; phylum Chordata; class Amphibia; order Caudata; family Ambystomatidae; genus Ambystoma; species Ambystoma mexicanum. The sequence goes on from NC_090936.1 coordinate 673,007,628, forward strand.
CACCGGTGCAGGTACGCCCGCCAGGTCAGACCTGGAGGGCAAAAAAGGCACCCGCGAGCAGAACTCGTAGTTTGCTGGTCCGATAGTAACGCCGCCGGTAGCAAACTTATAATGAGGCCCAATGTGTCTTTCCTTTCCTGCGTTGTTTTCTGTATTTGGTAAGCGCAGATGTTTCTGTACAGGCTTGGAGTGACCTGTAGAGCTATAGGCCAATGCTCGAATGCAAAATGCTAGTGTGGGCCAGTTTTTGGGGGTCAAAGTGGGACACTTTTTGGCGTATGTAGGCCAGTTTGATGAGTTACTTCACCATGCAGTTAGAAGTTTCAACCAGTGTTACTGAATACATATTCTTTTATGTGCACAATTTGCATCGCAATTTTATCCCCAAAGCACCCCCTTGGGCACTATTTGAACAGTCTGCTACAAAAGCAATGAATTGCCATTTGCAGCTGTGGGCCACTTTTTCGTTGGTGCCCGAGACACTTTTATGCCCCAGGCCGACCCTGTTTCTGTACATCTAACCCGTATATTAAATGTTTTCCTTCTGCAATTGCTATGGCGCAGATCTCTTTCAAATCTGTTGCATTCTACTGCTCTGACTCCGCCCCAGGGCCCCCACACACGCCCAATGGCTTTGGGCTGTCACCTGGGCCTCGGACACAGAGGAGATTTGGGCAGGCCAGCAACCTCTAGTCTCTAGACCCAGAAACACTTGGACTCCATTCCGCTCCTACATCTCCTCCTTGTCGGCTGATACTGATGAGGATGATACCGGCGATTCCCCCCTCCCCAGTTTTAATACCTGTTTGATTCCCGAACCTTTATTAACACTGCAACCCGTTTAGCCCCGATTACTGTATCACCTGTTGGCTCACTGCTAACATGTATAAGCTACTGTCATTCTGTGTATGCTGATCATGTACTTTGTCAATTATCTGTAAGTTTCTTGCTTTCTCGTTGTAATGTCAAGCACCATAAATGAAGTTTAAAAAAAATAAATATATATATATATATATATATTAGTTGCATTTCCCTCCCAGAATATTTGGTACTACTGCAATGGAAAAATGCATGCTCCTTCTCACTCCCTGCATGCACGGCAGTGGCGTGCTTAGACAGCCCTCTGGCCAGGTAAGTCCTAGAGTAGGGCGTGGACGGGCCCTTTCGCGCTTGCCTCACGGGGATCACTGCTCATGGTTACTTTATGGAAATTGATCTGTTTGGCGTGTCATAGCTGCTAATAGACTATTTGCAAAACATGTCCTTACGTGGCACCAATTTCCAAACCTTCAGATTCGGCAGTGACAAATTGCAGGTGTGGGAGCCCCCTCCTTTTCGGGTGTTGAGCAGAAAACAAGATAATTACAGTATGAAATGAGTCGTGTTCTGGGTAGTTATTTGGCGCTGCTGCCTGCCCAGTGGGACGGAGAACACATTGAATTTCATGCACTGTAAGATGCATTTAGTGCTGGTTGGGTCTAGGGTTTAGACACCTGTCCACTTAGCTTAGGATTTCATCTTACTAATGGTGTTCATTTAAACTATCTCTGGATTGTGGAACGTTTTGCTTGTATTTGTATTTATTGTGTTTATATAGCGCTTTAATCCAAAGCGTAGAAAGCACTTTATTATGATTCCTCCTGCAGGTTTTCAGGTGTCTCTTCTGCTTAAAGTATTTTTTTATATATACATTTGAATTGTCCAGATTGAAATTCTATATTCCTTTCACACTGATGGCTGGTGATTATGTTCATTGTAGGGGCATGCGTATTTTCAACAAATGCTGTGCAAGCATGACTCACTAAAGAGGGCAGGGGGAAGGAGGAGTTGGGTCAAAATGGTACATTTTAGAGCGCATTTTCTGTGGAAAATGGGGTAAAAAGCTACACAATTTACAATCTGTTTTATAGGGTAACGCATTAGAAAATTGTAGAGATATCGCGAGACCTGCCGGTCTCGCGAGATCTCGTGCACGGCCGGAAGTGCGGCCCCGCGCGCTAAGCGTTGATTACGGCGGGAGAAAGCCACAGAGCAAGATGCGCTCCTGGGCGCTCCTCCTGAGCAGAGGCCTCCTAGCCTTAGAAGAGACTATGAACATTTATACCAGCTGTACCGCAGTTCCAGGGCCTGTTGCCCTTCGTTGACTCATTTCATATTTGATGCAGATTTACCTTGATGTCACCGAAGAATAAAAAAAGACACAACCTGCAACTATACCGCCTCCTATCATTTATTGTGAGAATTATACAACAAAAATCCATTAGATGGCATGTGACAGACCGTATACAGGAGCATTTTCACAATGCATTTGCCCACAACATATGCCAGTGTGAAAAGACGTTTTCATGCTGGCTGTGGCCTGTAATGGCAGTAATGCCTCACGTGCATGTGGGATGCTCCAATCTATGGCATTATCTGCCAGGTAAGAACGCACTCGTGGTGTTTTTGTCCTTAATGCTCTCATCCCATTGTAATAAACACGAGGCATCCACTGTGAACGTTTCCCTCCTTGTTCTGCCATCTTGCTCTTCCCACCGTAAACCCTCTCTCCACACACAGTTCGTGGCCCGGCCCAGACACACATTTCACAATCACACACACTCACATAAATTCACAGCCCCATGTGCACATACATAAACACATCAACTCATAAAAATCAGACCCAGTCCCACCGCCACATGCTCCCTGATCGGCATAGGCCACCCCGGGTGGAAATAGTTGGCTGGTCATTGGTCAAGTCCGCTCTCAACCCAAGCACCATTGTTATTTTGCTGTTGGTGGACAGGCTAAGGGAGTAGGCGGGGCTAGGCCTCTCATGCCCCACCCGCTTCACTGTGTTATTGTTTAGAAAATGTGTGCAGAGCCCAAAGGACACCACACATGCACTCACAGAGCAAACGTTGTTGGCGTTACATACAACCCTGTGCAGAGCACCCTCATCTACAGGCCTCGCTGCCACAACGTTGCCTTGCACTAGGTCCAACTTTTACATTTGTACCCAATACTTGCATGTTTTCATCACCCAGAATGAACAAGAAGTAGGACGGCACCACTGTACCCTAACAAGCAAGACACCACTGTGCCCCCACACTCTACCCATGTGTTTGGTCGGTTTAACGCCTTGTTTTACCTCCCCCACAGCCGGAGCCAATCCAAACCCTATCACTTCCTAGTTACATGGATCTTTCAATTGGGGTTTATTTGTCAGAAAATACGTTTGTTTTGGTATTTACAAATATTTAAAGTAGACAAGCATTACAAGGTGTGCTGTGCTAAGCAAATCATACGAAGTAAAACATCTGACTGTATGCGTGTCTTGTTTAGATGTCGCAGGGGTCTTCTCAGTGGGTTATTTCTGTAGTTTCAATTGGTTACTGTAAATAAATTCAGTTGTTTTAGATTTTTTAAATTTCATTTCAAATTACAGAAGTTTTAAAGTGGGGGTGATATGCTAACTATTCTAAATGCGTGTCTGCTTGTGACAACTGTACTAATTTTGTGTGTTCATATTGTCCCTTCTACTTCTGAGCAAACAGTCCCCAGCGGGTTTGGAAAGAGATCGGGCATATACAATCATTTGAGCCTAGCCTTGTCTAGACACTTGTCAAAGTTCATTCGTTTCAAATTGTTTTCTGGCATCCAAGTTGTGCATTTTTCGATTGCAAAGAACACATTTAGTAAAGATGGCTAGTGTGGCGGGGGTGAGACTGAGAGGCTGTGAAAACATTTAGTCAAATGAATGCACCTAGGTTCTGCAAATTCATGCAATGTTAGCAGTAGCCGATGGTTGAAGTGGGTGTAATTACTGAATGTGCATTCCATTTCATGGAATACATTGAATAATTATACTTTGAGATTTATATAGTGTTCCCTGCCAGAAACCTTCCAGCTTCTGAGTGTTGTAATCCATGCCATGCTTATTGCCCACCTGTGTTACTCCGTTTATGAGTGCGGGAAGAAGGGCAGAGCTGGCCTCGCTTGGATATCGAGCACCTCACACCGGGCATCTTCCTGTTCCCGAGGCAGGCCTGTTGCCTTGAGCAGTGCACACATAGCCTGATTACATATACTAGATCTGGGAGTGTGAGCATAAGGATGAGTAGTGGCTAAACCTGCTCCTCAGCCCTCCCACTTCTCTAAACCAACAGTGATCCCGATCATAAAGCAAAAGCAGGCGCAGCTAGGAGCTATTCCTCGTTTGCTTTCGCGGTAGCGTGTGCCGAGGTAAGGAAAGGTTGTTAATGCAATCCTCTAGCAACCCAAACAGCAAAGTACAACGGTTGCAAAATAAATGAATGCCCAATCAATTTTCTATGAAAATATATACTTTTATTTTCACAAATAAATTGGGCACTCAATTTTCGAAACACTATACAAACCCAGCCGACCGCGAATTGCAGGATGTGATGGTGCCGCGCTCTGGGTTTTCAGCAGGAATGAAAGACAGAAAAGAAATGCAACAAAGAATTCAAAAAGGATATGTTCTTCTTGCAAAAAGGTGCAAAGGGGACTTAGCCAAAACAAAAGGTGGATCAGGGGAACAGGCTCAGTTCAAAGTACCTTATACCAATGTTTGGTGGTTCGACAAAGTTGAACAAGGATTCATTCTGTACTGTGGTGTGGGTCGAAATCAGATTCTGGTGTGGCGAGTTGTGCTGGTCCAAGCGGCGAGCTGGCATCTAGTTAGTTAGAAGCAGGAGCTCTGTGTAGTCTAGGGCATCGTTCAGGGCATGCAGTTCCGATGGCTCTGCCCGCATGGTAGGTTCAAGGATAGTCAACTGCAACTGCAGGTTCTGGATGATGAGTGATGTGGTGTTCCAGTGGTTTGAGTGGAGGTCCATCAGTTTGATGCAGTGACCTTGGGGATCCAATGCAGGGTACAAAGAGGCAGTAGTTTGAGTTTGTCTACAGTGGCGAGCTGGTTTTTTGAGCTGAACAGGTGATGTAGTCTGCTGGGCATGATACAGTGGCGAGCTGGTTTTTTGAGCTGAACAGGTGATGTAGTCTGCTGAGCATGATACAGCGGCGAGCTGGTTTTTTGAGCTGAACAGGTGATGTAGTCTGCTGGGCATGATACAGCGGCGAGCTGGTTTTTTGAGCTGAACAGGTGATGTAGTCTGCTGAGCATGATACAGCGGCGAGCTGGTTTTTTGAGCTGAACAGGTGATGTAGTCTGCTGGGCATGATACAGTGGCGAGCTGGTTTTTTGAGCTGAACAGGTGATGTAGTCTGCTGAGCATGATACAGCGGCGAGCTGGTTTTTTGAGCTGAACAGGTGATGTAGTCTGCTGAGCATGATACAGCGGCGAGCTGGTTTTTTGAGCTGAACAGGTGATGTAGTCTGCTGGGCATGATACAGCGGCGAGCTGGTTTTTTGAGCTGAACAGGTGATGTAGTCTGCTGGGCATGATACAGCGGCGAGCTGGTTTTTTGAGCTGAACAGGTGATGTAGTCTGCTGAGCATCAAACAGCGGCAAGCTGGTTCGACAGATACAAAGCAGACGTGGGTCAAATTTTGATTGATCCCCAAAAGCAGCACTGGTGGTTCCCTCTGGTTTGAGTGTGGTGAACACGGTTCAAGTGCAGCTTCAGTGGTTTAATGTGGTAGAACGGGGCTGCTGGCTGTTCTGGCCCTACAGATGCAATGAAAAAAACGGCAGGGACTCTAGGTCATGGGGAGTTCTTTCAGTTTATCTCACCGACAGCAGGGAGGTATTGCGCGGAGTGGCAGGTCCTGATCCTCAGCAAGAGTCACTCATAGTGTGTCCTGTGTGTGGGTGGGGAGCAGAGCCTGCCTCTGCCTCTGAACACTCCTTCAACTCAGTGGCTGAGGGCTTTGGAAAGATAAACTCTCTCCAAAGAGCTCCAAACCAATTCTTACTTAGGTTCTGGATGGTTAAAGCAGGAATCAAAGGAGTGGAGACCCACTCTGTCCACACTAGCACCATCCCCTTCTCAGAGCCATACCATCAAAGGCCCTTTGGTATGCCCATCCCTGCTGCAAGGCCGCAAGCAGAGGTAAGGCTTATGTTTAAACATTAAACTGAAAGTGGGATACTAATTCCTCATAATTATGTGGTTTTGAACCAGTGGTCCGTCTTGAAATGCAGCCTCTGCACTGGAGTGGCTTGCCTGGCACAGCAGGTCTCAAAAGGGCCCCTGTGAGCACTGAACCTGCTCCGTGCCACTGAGGAGCAGGTGCTGCAGATCATGCAACTGATGCGGCAGGGCACATGTGCCTCTATGCTTTTGACATGAAGCTTTGAGGGTAGCAGACCACCCTTTCTAAGATGGAATTCCCTGCCTCTTTTTTATTATTTAATACACATTTATAAGAAAACAGGGCTCCTTCCTCCTTTCGAGATGGCAATTCCTCACAGGGAGTGTTAATCGTAACACCAACAAAATGTTTTTTTAGTTACGTTCACATATACATATGTACAATATTTGCATCATTCTAATAAGCACCATTGCTTTCTCTGAGTGTGGGCATGTGAAGAAATGCCACTTTAAATCATTTCTCCCGTTAAAGGAACTTGGGGCTCGGATTATGCTGCAGCTGGTGTCCGTTAGAGTTGTGTGATTGTCGTCCTTTTTTGCTCCTGTGTGTTGTGGTGGGTCAGACACAGTCTGATGTACCATTTTAGTGTAGTTTTATTTTTATTTAACAAAAAGGTGCAATGGCTTAACTCTCCCTAATCTATGGGTGTTCCCTGCCTAACAAAGCTAACGAAGGTTCTCAGGAGTCATTGGTGCAAGTCTTAAAATCGATTCTGTCCACTATCCAAAACTAGTCAACTCTGACCCTACCACTATTATAAGAACTAAGGCACAGTTAAATGACTCCCTTCTCCTGTTATATGGGTTTTCCCCAAGTTCAGTTCAATATGAAATTCGCAAATATTGGTTAACCACCGCTCTCATTTGGCTATGCAGTTCAGGGACTGGATTCTCCCAGTATCTGTTCCTTTACATGTCTTCGCTTCTTTCACTTTTGTTCTTCTTCCTGTGGTATTATTGTTTCTATGTCTCAACACTTTTCTCTTCACTTTCACAAAAGTTCTTCCGGTCTTTTATTATGTATCTTTCATCCTGAACACCACTGGTTGTAAAGTCCCAATAGTCTTTCTCACTTCCTTTTAATAACTTGTCTACACTGGGACAAGTATGAATGTTGATATTGATATTTTATTTATATAGTGCTCTTACACAAGTGTTTCAGAGTGCGACAAGGCAAGGGAGGGGAACGGGGGAGAAGAAAAACATCGATCTTACTAGGCCCAGTGACATTGAGAACCCGCAAGTGCATGGGAGAGGGAGAGGGGAAAAGTGCATGGGAGGGGGGGGAAGTGGAAAGTGTGGATCAAAGGAGAAAACAGATTAATAATAAATAAATAATAAAGGCAACAAACAGTGGTAGTGCAGCCAGCAAGTGGCAAGTGCTGGGTTTAAGGCAGTAGACAGGGTATGTCTAAGTGCAGAAGAGAAAAGGGAAGGGGCTGTGTGGGTACAGATACAGTCCCCAGTGCAAGGGGGGGCCTTTTACACTGGGATGAGTATGAGCGTTCCAGCAGCGACTATTTTTATTGATATTTCCAATACTGTATTGTGACTCTTCCTTCTTTCCTCATCCCTTCCCCCATTACCTGTATTTTGTAGGGGTTACGCCACCAGGGTCCTTTGTGGCCAGGAACCTGCTTCTCTTCATATCAGAACGGCTTCGGGCCTTTTCAGCAACGTACGAGACGGTTCTTTCATTTCTCTTCTATCTACTTCTGTGTAGGTGTTCTCTCCTGCAGTCTTGCCACCAATCTTCCTTCCTTCGGGGTCAGGCTTTATTACAGCATGTCCTCTCATCGCTTTGGCATTCTCTGTCTCTTCTTGCCAATGCTGTGTGTTGGTGACTTGTCTCTGTACCATCTCCCAGTCGGTATGCTCTCTCCTGCTTTCAGCTTAACGAGCATTCTCGCTTTCAGAAAGTCTTGCTTTGGGGGTTTCGTCCGACTCTCCTTGCATTGGACAGTGCCAGCTGACTTGTAAATCGCTGTCTCTCTCACATTCCAGGGACCGGCTTTCCTAATTTATGATGTAATGGGGCTTCCCTTGTATTTCGTATTCTTCTGCTTTAGACCCCTTCAACCATGCCATCCTGCTCAATCGTCTCCATGATGACCTGGGTATCACCGATCTGTCCCTAACCTGGCTGACTTCATTCCTCTCTGAACGACCCTCCTAGTTCCAACTTGGGTCCTTCCTTTCCTCTATCTAACTCTCTATCTGTGGTGTCCCCCAGGGGACCAACCTCTCTCAATGGCTGTTCAACCAATACCTGGCACCTCTCGCCCACTGCATTGCCGCTCTCTGCTCCAAATTTCAGTGCTTTGCGGATGACATTCAGCTCGGTTTCAGGCTCCCCTCTGCCACCTCTTCTCCTTCTCTCATCTCTGACTGTCTGCTATCCAGGATTGGTGTGCCACCAACGATCTCTGCCTTAATGCCAGTAAGACAGAGATTCTCCTCATCGGCACACCTGCACCCTCCTTTCCTGTCACTCGCTGGCCAGCCTCCCTTGGCCCTCTTCCTGCTCCCACCTATGAGGCTAAGAACCTTGTGGTCATCTTCGCATCCACTTTCTCCTTTTCTCTTCACAAGTCTGACGTCTCTAAGAAGTCATACTACCAACTGCACCTCCTCAGAGGTATTCTTTCTTTCCTCTCCTTCCCCCAGAAGCTCACTGTCTCTAGAACTCTGGTTCTCTCTAGGCTGCACTACTGTAACCGCCTCTTTCTAAATCTGCCTGCTTCTACTCTCCAACTTCTGCAACTCATCCAGAACAGGACTGCGAGACTTGTCCTTGGCCTCAAGCCCAGGGATCGTATCTCTACAGCACTGAAATCTCTGCATTGGCTCCCATTGGCTGCAAGGATTAAGTTCAAGCCCCTCTGCATTGTCCACAAGGCCTTCTGGGGCCTGGGCCCTCAATACCTTCAACTCTCTCTTCATAAATATCTTCCTACTTGAGCTCTTTGCTCCTCCACCTCCAACTCCCTCAGGGTCAGTCGCTTCTCCAAGCAACAAGTTGGTGGTAGATCTCTTTCTTCGGCTGGGGCCTCCCTCTGAAACAGCCTCCCTGCCTCTCTGAAACTCGAGGAGAACCATCTCTGGTTCCGGAAGCACCTCAAGACCTTCCTCTTTGCTTCTGCCTTCTCTCTTCATCTCCCCTGCTGATTTCCTTTCTGTTTCTGCACTAGCCAACTGGCTACCCTCTAATTAATTTCGGGCCCAGGTCCCTACCCGCCCAGTTGCACAGCCGCACTGCCTCCCGGCAACCCTTGCACTTGGGTCTGTATCTGTAATCCTACAGTTCCCCTACCTGCACTTTTGGACACCTGCTTTCTGCACTTATCCTTGCACCTGCCACCTGCTGGCCGCACTTAGTGTTATTGTTTTGATCCCATGTACAGCACTGCCCCCTCCCCTTCCCCCTGGCACACCCCCCCCACTGCACTTGCGCAATCTCAATGTCACTTGGTCTAATAAAATCGTTGTCTCTGTCCTCCCTCTGCTCCCCCTTCGTTGCCTCGCCGCGCCTTCAAACAATTGTGCATAGTAGGCGCGTTACCAATGCCATATCATATCATATACAAGTCCTTCTTCTTTTTCGGACTCTCATTCAATTTGACTTGCATAATCTTATTCGTCCCAGTTTTTCTTAAATTCTCTCAAGGACATTAATAGTAAACTTGGTTGACAATAACACACTTTAACGTGTTCTTCATGCTTTTCTTTATGCGGTCTTCTTGAAGAGGGTGTAGTGATCTTAGGTTTAGGGAATTCCTCAGAGGAACAGGAGTCCTTATCCTGAATGGGGGGAGGAGGAGTCTCTCTCAGTGAGGTCCTGCTTGCCTCTAGCCCGAAGGAAGGTGCCGCGTAGCAAGCTCACCTCCATAGCCTCACATGGAAAGGCTCCTCCTTCGGCATAGCGCACATTTTTCTGTGTTTAAAGAAGGTAATTCCTGGTTGGACCGATTACTCTCTGAGTCTGACAGGGAAGCCATGGACAGCCCAGTGTCCACAAGTAATCCCTGTTTGACTGAACCAATCGATAAGGGATGAACTCCTAAAAATGGTTTTGCTGTATTTTAGACTTTGCAAATATTTCCCAGTGTTAAAGTTTTAGAAAAAATGAGGTCAGCATTCCAAATTTGGTGACTATTGTTTCACAATTTAAAGGGGAGAGACAAATAAGTTTTGTGATGTTCAATACCACCAGAGAAATCTTCTAAACTTTAATAAAAGATAATTACGTAGTGATGGGAGATTTCAATTGGGTGGGCAGGGACCTCATTTCACCAAAATGCCAGGGGTAGCAGAAGTGATATCGCACGATCCTTGACTCCCTGATGACATGACAGAAAGTGATGTCATTTGACCCCACCCGAAGTGATACTGCGGGAAGCGATGGAACACGACCCTTCACCCGTTGACAAAACAGGAAGTGGCATCACTTAGCATTGTACACTATGAGAAATATGGTTACAATATCACTATAATGTGATGTACATTTCATACAAGAATGGATCGCCATATGTATCGTTAAGATCAGTGTGTATAGGCCCATATTACCAAATTACTGTGGATGCAAACAGACGTCCATGACCAAATGATAATGATGTGTTATTTTATAGCACTTACGCTTCAGCGCTTTATATGGAAAAAATATACACCCAATATCACCCAACCTGTGTTGGTACTCCTTTATCGACCTCAGAAGGATGAAAGGCTGAGTTGAGGCGTTTAAGAACAGACTAAATCAGTGACTCACCCCCTGAAGTGTGCCTGAAAAAAACCTTTAACGAGTCTAGCAATTATTGTATAGAATTCCAGAAAAAGACATTATTTGGTGTTCCTATTCTTTCTTATTTAGGGTCAGCGCTGAAAGTGTTACACTTGTGGCACTCCTGTTCTTATTTTTCTTCTTTTTTTAAGGGGCCTGAACAAGAAAGCCAGCACTCCATAAGTAAAGAGCCACATCCCAGGTGCTTGCATTACAAAATAAATATATATATTTTTTAGAGGTCGCAAGGGAGACCACAGAGGTCTCATGGGAGACCTCAGAGGTCGCAGTTGTGACCTCTGGCGACTCCTAAATGACGTCCCGGGGGGTTTACATATCTAGCCTGAATAGGCACCAGCAACCGCACTCCCCTTTAGTAGATGATTTAATAAATGGTTGGAAAAGGTGTCTTTCTAGTCCAATTTTGTGAAAAGATTGGATAGAAAAGTAATCGTATTTAGAGACTGTTCTAAAGGGGATCAAATAAAACATTCAAACACTTCAGATGGCAGGTGTGAAAACATTTGCAGGAACATTTCATTGTAACAAATTGTTGATGTGGCCATCAATAAACTCTGCCCCTGATAGGACATCATGCACTTCAGACAAGCTCTGACAAAGCCAGTGGTTTTCCAGCTTGCAGTTGTGTATTATATTTTACATTTCTGGGCAAGAATGTAGTAAATACTTGGCCTCTACATACACAATAATTCCAAATTAATGTTTGCGGACACTTCACTTTAGTAAGAGGCAGAGTAGAAATATTCCATTTACTGTGGTGCAATGATGTCTTTCTACTTTGAATATTTGTTATATGCCAGCAAACACTTACTTACAAATATGCTGAGATCTTTTGAAGTAAGAGCAGTAATTCGAGGATTGAGTGACCGGGAGTGAGCAGGGTGGAAATCTGGTATTGGGCAATAGGCCTGTGGCCGAACCACAAACACAAAATCCCAAGTTGCGCTGGTGCGGTATATCCCCATTTATAATGGCGCTCTGGAAAATGCACTGAAAATGGCCATAAAGTTGGGTTGGCATATTTAACCCCAGCTCAGTAATGTGGTGGTAATTGTGTTATTGACACATTTTTACCGCTCCGCCCAACTTGTGATGAAGCTCTTAATGCTTTACAATCATGGCCTAAGGGTGGTCTATTATATCATTTGGAACCTGCTTATACTCACCTGGAATTCCTTGGGATTTAATATTTTTTTTTAAATAATAAAGTTTTAGATGTTATCTGTTTACATAACTTAAATTCTTTGCATGAAGGATAGTTACAGTCCCTCGTTAATATTGATGCTGTTGTTTCATATTTTAACTGTGTTGAAAAGCAGTAAGGGTTGACCAAAGGGAGGTTTCCTTTTTCTGTTTAGAAATGCTATCCCTTTGATTGCTGAAGAATTATTCTTGTAATTACTGTGTTGCCTCTCATACTTCTTTGGCCTGCATAAGTGACACCATCAAAGCATTTAGGAACGGCAATAGGAACCCTTCCATGATAATTGAAAATGTTTTACCTGTAAACCTTTTTTGAACCATGCCTTTAGATCGCTTTTAGGCTGTACTTAATTGCTATGCAAGCTATGGTCTAATTGACAGCACTTTTAAACCCTTTCAATCTCCTTTATTCAGTGGTTGGTCTGTATAGCCTTGCCTGTCCCCTAGCTTGCCAATACACATCAGAATGGTCAGTATGAGTTTAGGTTTTACTGGGTGAATGTTAACATTTTAGAAGTTATTGGAAGAATAGGATGCTGTGTATCTACTCCACTACTTTATTGATATTATTAGGAACTGTGTATTGTTTTGAGATTTCTATTTGTAGTGCTCATATCTCTACAAGAAAATACATACACATAAATGCTAAACAAGAGTGACGGTATTATTGTGTTGTGTATTAATGATTATGAAGGGCACTATATTGCAACTGCGACCACTTGTTGGTTTAGTGATAAAACTGCGTAGGCATGACCTTGATATGATCTACTATTTATCAAACATACTAATGGAAAGGGGCATTGAAACATAGATTTACCCAGAAGGGTAGACCCAAGCCAGTATTCCTGTCCAATAGCAAGCCTGTCAGGTGGCCAGGGGTTGAGGTTTCCCTTAAACTCAACTGCAGATATCAAACTTTATCCACAGCCTTACTTAGGGTACAGTATTATTCTCTGTCGCAAAACTTGCCAAAGCTCCAGGTGGGCATTTAGATCACCATTGTCATGGAGGTTAGACATTGGCATGCAGGGTCTAATGTGAATCATGACAGTGGTAGACAGATGTCTTTATAACACATTATACCAAAAGATACTATACAAAGGACCAGCAACAAACAAAGTACACGTTTCAAAAGACTTCTCAGAACTCTACATAGGAACCAACCACCATCCAAGTGTGAATCTGCTCTGCATAACGCCTTCAATAACAGCCTATCAAAGCCCACAAAGGAACAGGAATTGAACAGCGCCTTCTTATATGGGGGGGATGAACCTCTTTTAGGAGACGTGTGGTCTTTGATTGGCTGCTCAAATTCAATGAATCACTAGAGAGGGCCCTTATTGGCAAGAGGAACCCAGCAAACCAGTTATTCATAAGGAAACCTATTGTATTGGACTGGTGTCCATCCATCGTGCAAGACGTGTCGTGAATTCATTTGGTGTTTATCAGGCTCCAGAAACCTTTTCTGTTCTTGTGGTAGGGACACAGCTTCTCCAACAGATCTTTCTGCTACAGCAAGTCCATTTTCAAAATGTTTATCCAGGCCTAGTGGATAAACGGCCTGTGTTTGAGCTTAAAATCGCCATTCACTGGTTGAATGTGTTTTCTCTTCCATTCTACAACACATGTGCTAGTTCTCCACTTGCATACCAAGTCCAATAATTCTAGCTAATGGCTTAATAAATATGTATAATTCTCAAGATACAGTCCATCTTTTGCAAAAAGCTAATATCTCTGTATGATATCTGCTTCTTATGGACAGTTATTCTACCAATATATTTTGTGCCTTTTCTTCTCAAGTACATGGATATGTGCTCTTTATACAAACACAGATGCCCTGTTCATCTGTCTTGTAGAACAGAAAGGGATGACTCCATGGTTCTGTTAAAAATACACTATCTGGTGTATGAAGTGATATAAAAACGTGTTTTGACATTTTTGGCTAAAGGGAAAATAACTAATTTAGTCATTTAACATTTAGAAAACAAATTATCCAAAGTGCACACCAATTCGTGAAAACGTTATGTATCTTAAGGTGGTAAGTCGATTCTTGAGAAAGTAAAGGTGTAGGGGAGAAAGTAACAATCCTTCCACAAAAATGGACCATACAAGTTTAGTTTTCTTTTTATCCAATTGTACAATGATGACATATAGACCCAAAAACATAGATCGATGTACTCTTTTATTTAATGTACTGGATATTGGAAAGAGTGGACATTTATGCTTCTGATGAAGGGATTATATCCTGAAACGCGTTGAGTTGATTAAGCTGAATAAACGTTTCTTCTTGAAGACCACCTTTTGGATGATCATTGGATGTCCAAAAATGAATCTACCATTACTTAGCTGAATTTCTGTATTAAGCACATATTGGGCCTCACTACGAGATTGCCGGTAACCCGCGGTGCTAATGGCAGGTTGGCGGCAACCTCATATTACCGTTGTCACCGCCTGACATCCTGGTATTACCGGGATATCATAGGCAGGCAGCGGTACAGTAAGTTCCCATTCCCATGGGGACGGGATCCCAGAAGCACCGGCAATGGTGCTTCAGTAAAAAACCTGCCGGTAGGGGCCTGAACTACTGGTAGGTCAGGCCTGCCGGTAGTTCAGTACCCCTACCGGGAGATTGGCAGTGACCCGGTCCCGTAAACTTGTTACTGTCACCTTGATTACCGGACCTGGTCTCTTGTAATGAGGCCCATTGTGTCTCTCTATTCAGATTATTGAAATGTCATTAAATGTTACTCTTTCTTGGATCTAACTGTTAATAATCAGTTAATCAAAAATATTAGGCAATACCAGCCTTGGATATTGTGCAGGGGACGGGAGTATCTACTACCTTTTGGATACCCTGTTTTGGTAGTTATTTAACCAGGAACTGTAGAATTAGCCTTTCTTGGAGCTTCAGATAAACTAAATAAGCACCATAACGTTTGATGCCATGTGTACAATGTAGAAAATTAACAAATGGTATGTCTTTTTATTCTTTTTATACTTATTGTATTGGAAAGATAATGGTGAAAAGTTTGTAATAAACTATTTTACACTAATAAATAAAAAATAAAAAACTGGTTATTGTCCAAGTGCATTTTTCTTGTTCTGCCAGCAGCTTGGAATGTGCATTTTTCTAAAGCCTAACGTGTAAATAGATCATGGGATGATACAGAGTACATGATATTTATTTTGATATTGCGTCCCCCCCTCCCCCAACAAAAGGAAATTGAGTTCTGCATTGAGTGAGCAAAGAAAGAATCTCTAATTGGCCTTTGTATATGAAAGCATGTGGTTTCAAGCATAACTCCTGATTGGCACGCTTAGTGTTAAACAGCTACTCATTGGTGTAAATGGTGTAAAGGCACACCACCTCAATGTGTACTTCTCCCAATTCAGCCAGTTGCCATGCAAAACACATGCTCTGCTGTACAACACCGTTTCTCTCCCTATTTTCGATAGCAATGGATTCGCCACGCATGGTGCTGCTTTGCATGACTAAAACGTGCCGAAACCAAAACATGTTTTACCACACCACGGAAACTGTGCCCAAATGCCGTGATTGTATGCAGAATAAGGCATAAGAACACTGGCGGTCTGCTTGACTCCTCCAGTTAAAAGGGGTTTCAGTTTAACCACAGATCAGATGAGATGTTGTCAGCCAGCCCTTCTTTTTAGTTTAAACTAAAAGGTGCAAATGTATGACGGGTTTGTGCATTTGTTTACAGATACAGTGCTTTGGTTTGATTTTTCTTTAATCCATCCAACATATTTTGCATGATGCTGACATGACCACATATGGCACTCTCTGATCGGATCCATTAATAAAAAACAAACGCACTCATTAAACCAGGGTTTGCCTGACCTTGACAAGTCAGCATTTAATGCCTCATGATGGAATTATTAGTTTTGTCATTTCACTCTGAACATCACATCTTGTCCCTCCCATAGCCCTACACCCGATAAAGTTCACTGAGTAAATGCACTCTGAAACTCATTTCAGATGCAAAGAACACTATATACAGGATGTTTTGCCGATGTCCTCACTGATGGCACTTCCCACTTTCTTTCCTAAATGTTTGAAATCTGTTCATGAAAAGTGCACTGTCTTTCCAGAAAGGGTGTCTCTCACCGAGAGTATTGAAATAAAATAGGTAACATATGCTTGAAAAACGAAGTGCTTTCTAAGGACCTGTACAATCATTTAGTACTGGGTAAGCAGAGCATTGGCGATGTAACTTGTGAATAGGCAACAGGGTAAAATGTCTATCATCATCAGTCAATATGTTTATTGTAATATAAATTCATACAACTTCACAAAACAATTCTACAATAAATATACATTAGAAAATACAGAACAATACAATCGTGGATAATCTGTAAATTATAATCCTAGTAGGTCAGTGAAATCTAAAAATGTCTCTTAAATATTGTCTAAACATAATGTAAACATCCTCCAAATCCAGATACATTTTAAATACCAATCTATACTACACCACGTTTAAACGTTCTAAAACAGGAACAATATGTCCCATCCTTGGTTTTTTGTATAATGAGCACATACTATATGTAGTCTTTATCTTTGGGTTACACCATCACAATCCCATTTAGATATATTGTCGTGCTCATGTTTGTTAGTGCTTGAATGGGCTGGTAGCTGATTACAACGAAATTGTCATGCATTTCCTTGCCTTGACATTCGATACAATGCTCAGGTGCAAATCCTTCAAGGGCAATAATGCAACATTTGCAAACTGTTCAATTTTCATATCATCAATCATTGTTCTAATATCTTCACTCATAGCTCGCGTCCGCTTGGTTGTTTATTGAGGCATATCACTACCCACGGACATGCTTCCCAGGTTGTATCAATATGAGTCGTGCACAATTCCAGGTACAAGAGTTAATTAGCTGTACATTTCCTTACAACAGGTAACTTTTTAAAGAAATCATGTTTTACCTTTGCTATAACATCCTGCTTATGTACGGTCCATATTCCTGCACCATGGTGTGCTTGGCCACACATCTTGGCTTTCTAAATTTCTAAGGCTGGTGCTATGGTGTTACTGCCGTGATTATTCATGAAAAGTTTTATCCCAGTATTTATCTTTGCCATGTGAACAGCCATGTTTTGGACATGTGTCTGCCATGATCCATTTTTTTTAAAACAAATATCTACTTCTCAGGTTTTCCCAAGCCAATAAATAACCTATTGCCTCATTTACTCTTCCCTCTTTTAACACCCATAGCCTTTGATTTATGCATATCATGAATATGAATGAAACATAGCCCTCCAGCAGTTTCTGTAATGCAATTGGGGTCCTCCCCAACAATACCACGTTGTCCGCAGAAATAAGACATGGGAAGAGCCTATGACGTATTCTAGGAACACATGATGTTAATGGAACCAGATCATCTACAAAACCATTTAAGTTTAAAGTAAATAGTAAGGGTGCTATAATGCATCCTTGGCAGACATCTGCCTTTTTACCAAAAGAATTCTGTTTGACAGCGGTGAGAAACCTAAGGGTGTCTCACTGTCTGAATCCCGGGGATCTCTTGCTGCGGTGGCCAGGGCACAGCCATCGCATTTGGATCCAGACCCTGGGGGTGGACAATGAGGGAGGATCACCTGGGGGAGGGGTCCTCGGGGAATGGAGATGAGACGTCTGACAGTGAGACTGGGTATTCCCACTTTTCTGACACACCCCTAAATGACATTTCCTACACCTACATAGGGTGTTGTGAGTCGTATTTCATTTATTTAATTTATTTATTGCATTTAGTTACATGCTCAAACCCTTGGGTGTCACGGCGTACATACATCTTATACAAAACATTTTGGGTTGCTTAAGGATTTGCTTACGTACAATCGTGGGTATCTTACATATAATTCGTACATCTTATTCATACATGTTACTCTTGAGTTACAGGCTGGGTAATTTTGTTACATAGTATAGTTAAGTAATTGGCTTCTAGTAGGTGTTAGTATTTATTGAATAGCCAAGTTTTTAACTGTTTCTTGAACTTTTGAAAAGAAATCTCGCTGGAGAGGTGGTTTGGGAGCGGATTCGAAATACGTTGCACAGCTATGGGGAAACTAGAATGGTCTGCTTTGGAGGTGGTGAAGCGAGGTATGTGTAGATGTGTATTATTACTGGACCCAGGGGTTCTGGTTGTGTTTTTGCGGGAGATACTGTGTTTGAGGTAGATGGGGGCTGTGTTGAAGATATATTTGTGAGCGATGGTGAGTGTTTTGTGCATGATTCTAGCTTGTATTTGTAGCCAGTGGGCATCTCTCCTTTGTTGGGAGATATGCTCTCTTCTGTTTATACCTAGTGCTGCTCTATGGGCTTTATTTTGCTGGAGTTGAAGTTTGGTCTGTTTTCTTTTCATGTGCCTAGCAATCACACATTGCAATAGTCTAGTTTGGTGAGAATGATTGCTCTAGCTAGTGTTAAGCAGTTATTTGTGGAGAGGAGAGGTCTGCTAAGCGTTATTACCTTAGCTGTATAGGCCGTGGAGGAGGCTAATGTGCTGATATGGTTGGTCATAGTGAGGTTGGAGTCGAGATGAACTCCTACAGTTTTAACTTTGTGTGAGATGGGGATGGGAGTGCCATCTATTAGGATTAAGGTATAGTCAGAAGGGAGTTTACAGAGTCTTGTTGGGGAGCCTACTAGAAGAATCTCAGTTTTTTTCTCTGTTGAGGCAAAGACTCTTATTCATCATCCAATTTTGGATCAGGGATCACCATCATTTACAACAAAGTGATTATCCCCCTTTTTCTGACAGCAAGTTACCCATCTTCTCCAACATCCATAGAAAAGACTACGACTACCATATTTCCTCCCCAGTGCATTTTCCAGAAACCACTGGGATGAGGAAGAAGAGAACAAGAGCTGTGAAGATTACCCATAGGAATCAATGCACCAGAGATTCCTATGGGCAGTCAGCATTTTGTCCCAATAATGAGGCCAGGCAAGGTCAGGCCTCCCATTACAACTATTCACACCTGATTCCAATTGACTCTCCCAGACAGTATGAAAGACAGAGCACACAGGCACACTCTGGAAGGAGCACAGAGGCCAGGAGAAGAATTTGAACTGAGGAGACCCTGGAAGGCATGGGGGACCAAAGACTGCCAGATTGTTGGGCCTGTGAGTACAGGGGAGGCTGCAGTGTGGCGAGGGAGTACCAACTCCTGGGAGCCAAAAACAAGAGACAGTTGGGGATTTCCTTGCAGTGCCCTTGCCAGAGCTCCAATCCTGGGAAAGGCAGGAGAGCCCAGGCCTTTGAGGGGCAGGTGATCAGATCCTGACCTCAGCAGAACATCCCCTTGTGCTCTTGCTGCTCCCAAAACTGCCATAGTGCCAAAAGGGTAGCTAGTGAAGTGGGAGTGAAAAGGAAAAGTGCATTTTGGGACTTAAAGTCCAAAGACATTAATCCTGCAAATTAAAGAGTTGTCCGAACCCGGCTGAGGGAGACCTCTGAATTAACTTCAAGGATGGGGTCTGAGCCTGATCGAGGGAGACCCCTAAAGAAAACAAGAAAACTGCATTATGCTTCAAGGATGCCCGCAATCTTCCCGGGTGAACGGCAGAGTTGGGGAGGTGAGACCAAGCCTGTGCTGTTATGGTTGACTCGTGGAAAACTGTAGAAACAAGAAAGAAGTGCACACAGCCGGTGAGTTGCAAATGACCTGAGAGACCGGTGTGTGTTAAAGAAAGATTGAAGTGGCAATATAATATCGCAAGTGAAGGCTGCATGCGTGTAAATGAGGCGTGAAGAAAGGCAGACCTGTGAATTAACTTTGAAGTAAGGACAGCTGTGAAATCAGCGATACTGAGTAACGGAGTGGTCTGGTGAAAGGAAGTAGCCCACTCGAAAGTCTCTGTGAAAGGTGCATTGTTGGTAACGATAAAAGTGAATACATTGCAAAAGCCAAGTAAGCAACATTGACCCAGAGAGAAGGGAAAGTGGAAAGCTGAACCTTGAATTCTGAGTCTGAGTGGTCCTGGAGAGGTCTGGAAAGAGAGCCATGCACATTTGAAAGTCTTCAACATCTGAAAGTGGTCTAAGCCCAACTTAGTGACCCAAAGTGTAAAAGGATTGGGGAAGGGAGCCCCCTGCAAGTATTGGTGAACTTTGATTTTGAAGAGATCTGAGCCCGACAGAGGGGGCCCTATGTGAACATTTTGTTGAAACATTATTTGGAAGTCTGAATGAGAGACTTAAACGTGGAAGGCCAGGCGGGCTCGATCCATGTCTTTTTGGAACAATGTTTTGTTAGAAACCCAAGCCAGAGTGTGCCACCGCCTTACTCTGTGTGGTATAAGGTGGGAAGGAGAGCTGACTCAGCCATCTTGACCTTTTATTGCAGAACACCTTTTCCCATGCACCCATTTATTGTAGTAGTAAAAGGGCAGGCAATAGGTTTATTTAGTATAGGCCATTTTGTTTTGACTGACACAACTAGGACTGTTTTATTTACTATTTTGATGGTAGAGCGTGCTCCCATCTTTAGAGATGTTTATCTAACCCTTTTTCTCAATAAACACCCATGAACCTTATATCTCCTGTCTCTGTCTTCGCTCGTGATACCATGCCTCCCTTACAAAGCCTGCATTATTATATAGAATGAAGGCTGACATGTTGGTATACAACTGTACAAATATACTTTGCAATTCAGGATCTATCCTTAAAGACTTCAAAGTGTCCATAGCATGGAGCTATTCACGGTTTCAAAAGCCATGAATAGGACCATGAATGCCAAGTATAGGACTATCTTTTTTGCTTCTATATATTTACTTAATAACCAGAGATTAAGACGTTGTTCTGTGGTACCAACCAGTGAGCAAAATCCCAAATTGTGTATCAGAATTAATATTCCTAACAACCCATGTGCAATGCTCTTCTAAAACAAATTTTCCTAATAGCTACAGGGAGACATTACTCATGGAAATTGCCCTAGGACATTCACATTTGGATCAATAACCCTTTCTAAATATAGGAATCAAGGCACTCGTTAACCATGTACCCAGTAACTCATGGGTTTTCAAAAATGAGTGGAACATGTTTGTTAATAGTTCGGCTCGTAGGTCTGGGTTGCTTTTATCTACAACACCTGGCACTCCATCCGGGTCAGGCGCTTTGTTCCTTGTTAATTCATGTATGTGTCCTTTAACCACCTCAGGGATAATGTTGTCAATTAAGATATGTGAACAGGACTCATGCTCATCAGCTGGAATTGGTTCATTGTTTACATCAAAGATCTTGGTATAACAAGCAGATCATCCTACTCCGGAAATGTGGATATCTGTTGTACCAGAATCCTTACTGGGATTGAAACCTTTAGTAACCAGCTTTAAGAATTCACTAGAATGCTTTTATTGCATGTTAGTCTCAATGTAATCCCCATGCTTTCTTTTACCACTTTTCTTTAGCTCACAGTTGGTTAACTTTATAGCGTTTATGTGCATTAGTTTTATCTTGTTGTGTTACTTCTTTTACTTCTTTAGATTTTAATGTTAGTAATTTCTGCTGCAAAGCCCAACCAAAATGATCAAACCTGGCATTTATACACTTGGTGTTCACTTTATTACACCACTTTGTGGCCAGACAGCTATTCATTATTTCATTTACCTCATCAAATGACTCGAACACATTCAGAAGGGCGTTACTAACTTCCAGACAAGAAAATAGCAGATTTGCGCCTCTATTTAAAATTCTAAATGTGACGGCTTTGCCATTAGCTGTTGACCATTTCATTCACCTATTTTCACAAACCAGAGACAATTCATTCAATGGCCTGTCCTGATTGGCATCAACATGGACACAAAGCACCCCTCTGTCAGAATTAAAAAATGCCTCTGCTGAATTCCTTATGCGCTGCCTTAATCAGAGAGCCAATGTTGTCTATACAACTGATGATGAGATGGCTCAACAGGTGAGGGCTGAAGAACAACGCACTACCCCTTCATTTCCTATGCCATATCGGTGCTCAAATTGGAGCTATTTACAGAAGAGCTACGGGAATGAGGGCAGAGAACAATTAGTGTGAACACTTCCGAAAACAACAAACAATTTAACAAACACATGACTGCACTGCGGTAGAACCAATTTTGTCAGAAATGCAATTTAATCAGAGAAACCAGCCGACACGTGTTTCGACCTCGGTCTTCTTCCAGGCTTAAACGAATTCTGGTAAATCCACAGGTACGGTGGTTATTGTTATAACGCTGCTGCGTTTTCAATACAATGCGGTGAAGATTATTAGAGCAGATCAATAGAGCCTTCAATAACAGTCTGATTTAATTGCATATTTTGAAAACATTGTTTCTAGCACATTGCAGTCTTGTGTTTGTTAAATTGTATGTTTTAAAGGAACTGTGGGGCACGGAGTATTTAATTGCATGACCTTCTGCAGCACATATCACTAACTGCTTCTCTATCTTTATCTACAATCAATTGGCAAGCGCAGCTGGTTCAAGTCTAATTGCCCGGTTTTGCACTACCAAACAAGCCCGATTTTTCCAAATGCAGCCTTTAAAATCCTTGGTAGCCTGTACGAATGGGTTCAGCTGCCTCATAAAATACTTAATGGCAGGGGCAGCGTCTAGTAAAGTATGTTCAAATGAATCTGCCTAAACAGATTCGAATGCTTCCTTATATGTCTATGTTCAGGCTACCCAGGATCTCCAAATAGAATTATCCTTCTGAATGTTGACACCTGCTTCAGAGAATTCAGAAAGACACAATGGATTTAGTCATTCCATAGCTGTGTTGCTATTTTAGCCTTGGATACCTTTGTGCATTGCCCAATTGGAAACATAATACTAGTGTAATGATCGTAGAGAAGACATTTACGTTTAGCTAAGAATGTATATGTCATTCTTAACATTTGCATCATCTACTTTATGGATTTTGGAGGGGGCACATTTTGCCATTTCAACAAAGCATGCTATCCAGTGGCCCATGAACAGCAATGCCTATGCTGATGAGGTCTCCATGGATATTGTGGTAGGTCAGAAAGAGGATTGTGAGGAATCTGAGGGTGTCCTCACTTCTTTCCCCAATATATCCTGCTCCCTAGGTGGCTAGGGAAAGGCTGTCTCTTTTGGATGCTAACCCTGGGGGTGGATATGCGATGGAGGATCATCTGGGTGGAAGAGACTTGGGGAGTAGTGATGAGGCACCCTTGATTGAGACACGGTATGCTGCATTTCCCTTTTGTAAGGAGTCAGATATCCCCCAGGCCTTTACAGGTTATTACCAATCTCTTCCCTACTTTTCCAGAAAACACTCTCCCAATAAACACTAGTCAGGTACTGAGATGAGGAAGAGACAACCCAGAGTCATACATCCTCTCTTTATCAACTCAGACATACACAAACACCACTCTGGTACTGGGATGAGGAAAACGGATGCGGAGTACCAAGACCGTCATGTAGTAAAGGAACATTGCCTGCACCTGGGGCCCAGGAGGTAGTATTAATGGCCCGATCAGGTGAGGCTAATGGGATTGCCTGTGGTACGCTTGGAGGAGAGACCAGGGAGACGCGTGCTGATTTCATCTAGGAGTTGCAGAGTTGTTGCAGTAGAAGTGGATTGTGGCGGGAGCATTCAAAAGCATTCTCCGTACGTTTGAGGCGGCGGTGATCCTGGATGAGGGGCATGCCGAGCTGGGAGCAGCAACAGCCACAGAGTCTCTGCGGACATGGAGGACAGCACCTGGAGATAGCACCCGGTGTGTCAAAAGAGCCTGAATGACTTGGGACGCTGTGGGGTGAACTGTGTGGTTTATGCAGGTCGGATCGCTCATGAGTGACCGAGGGACCGTTTAGGCAATCGGAATGCTGGTCCAGTTTGGAATAAAGACTTTTGACAGTACGATAACCTGAAAGCTGGGAAAATGGAATGAAAGGGTTTTGTGAATACCGAACTGTGAACAAGATGAAATTGGTGATGCCAAGAAAGGGCAAGGGAAACAGAAGTCTTTGAACGGGTGAAAACGCCTGTGAACATGGTGCAAATTCCCAGAAGGAGACTGAACTGGGAATTTGATGCTGCTTTATTCAATGTGACTGAATGGATTGAAATAAAATCTTTTGTTTTGAATACTGAACCGAAAGAAAGCAATTGTGATTGAATACCAATTGGATGGAAAGCAGTCAGTGAAATTTCCTGATATAAGGAACTGTGAATTCTGTAAACTGAAGAAAACAAGCATTGGCAAGTGCTGTAAGAATATAAGCAACTGTGTAACCTGAAAGGATAAGCAGTGGAACACGTGAATGGTGGTAAAACAAGTATTAAGAAAGCTCCAAGAGGATAGGTCTGAACCACTGTGAAGATGAAACCGTGGCAGTGTAAGTGAAGAAGAAGCAAGTAAGATGTGTTGGTTGCGTGACCTGTAATCGGACAATATTAACCGAGGTGGCGGGCCAACCCTGTCGGTTACGGGCCACCACCCATGTTAAGGGACTGAGCGAAGCGAATGTCCCTTGATGAGGGCGGCGGTGCCATTACTGACAGGGTCAGCCCACCGCCGAAGTTAATATCACCATTAGCAGGTGTGTAGTTTCCCACCACGGGTGCTCATGGTGTTTTTTTTTTATTTATTTAAAAGAAGAGGTCTGTCATCAACATGGACAACGGACTTCCCGAAGAACAGCACTGCTGGCGGGTAGACACACCACATAGGTACGGTCTATTTTTATCTTCCTTTTGGAAAAAAGGACACCAATAGCATCTGTGTAGGGTAAACTACACGGGTGCTAAATGGTGAAGGTGTTGTGGGGAAAGGAAATGCCAGACACTAATGAGAATGCTCGGGACTCAGGCTTTCCTTGGTGAATACAGCCTGCGTTCCGAGCATTCTTATTGGTGGATGGTGCCGCCCAGGGTGCTAATAGGTGGGCTGTGTGGTCCGACAACTGCACCTAGAATGAGTGCACTCACCTAAAGGAAAATGCACTTAGCTCACCTATAAGCTTGTGATTGAAGATCAAGGAAAACTGATGTGATCTAATATTAATGAACTGAACTCTTTGATATTGCTGAAATTGGTTAAAGGCAACTGCGCCAGAACTATCCTATGGAAGGTACCCAGTTATTTTATTGTGAACAAAACAGAGTGGTACATAACAGAGTGGACAATAAGACCGAAAAACACTGAAAAGATCAAATGAATATATAAAAACCTACAAAAAACATACACAACACAAGGGATCATCTGGAGTTCAGAAAACTACTCAAAACATGTCTCCTTGCTCCAGTTTCAGCAGGAAACATCTAGGATGCAGGGACACAGAGGAAAATGTGAATCCCCCAGGAGAAAACCATAACCCCTAACTGGGTCCTCTGTTATCAAAGCGGGGGTGGGTGCGCACCGACCACCAATGCCACATGCCGCCAATCCTAAAAGAAACTTAGATAGCTGAGTACACCCAACTGGATGGGCAGTGAGGGACCAGCCCTCTGACCAAAGCATTACCAGCCGCAGGGCAGGGAAACTAGCAGAAACCAGCTAGGTACACAACCCAAAAGAGTCTCACAAAGGAAGGCTCCCACTACACAACATGCCTTCCAACTAGGCAGCCAAACTACAGTACCAAACACACAGGACAACCACAGAGTTTGTGCGCAGAAACGCATAGACAAAGCGGTAAGAAATTGACAATATATTTTAAAGAAAAAACAAACCATACTTATAACTTCAACTTTCCACATACTCACCATACAGAAATGTACACAACCACCTCTCTGCGCAGCAATCCGCACGCACTTCACCATATTGCAACAGACTAACAACACATAGCCCGACACACCAGCACATGGGAATTTGCCACGGACCTGAAGACCCCACGCTCATTGAATGGTGTAAACTGAACTGAAGCGGCCAACAGGACATCACAATTCTCAATTTCCTATTCCCACTACACCCTACTAATCCCCCCTAAACCCCTTATTCAAACTCTCCTTTTCAGATCCGCCAGAGCGCCAGGGGACCACAGCTGTGGTGACGGTGCATGGTACAAATACCTTTAACATTTAAAGGATAGTGGGATAAGGGGTTCATATGGGTTGGGTGGTGTTGGGGTGTTTTTAAAAGGGTGGAATAAAGGGGGTGGGGGACCCCCAAATAAAAAAACAAAATAAATGTGGTGTTTTCTATGTTTTGTCCACTCTGTTATGTACCACTCTGTTTTTGTGGTCGGTAAGATCACATATAACCCCAAGGAATTGCGTTGTTTTGATACATTGAGAGACTTGAAAGCTTGGGGAAGGGAACCCCTCTTTTTGACCAAGTGAACTATCCTGAATCTTGGGGATGGGGAAACCTCTTTTCCAACCACAAGCTGTAAGTCCATCCAACTCTAAGGTATTCTATCCCTACACTATAGGAAAATGACAAATGTACAGGAGAATGACCTCCTTCCCCTGAATAGGTTTTGTAAAGGAGAATGCCTCGCTTCTCCTGGACAAGTTTCGTAAAGTTCCAGACAACAAATGACCAAGAAAATGACTCCCTTCTTCTGGATGTGTTTCTTCCACTTTCAAATAACAAAACAATCAGGACACTGACTCCTTGGTCCTGAAGAAGCTTCTTCAGATTACGATCAACACAAGTCTAGGAGAATCCCTCCTTTCTCCTAGATAGCTTTCATTGGTTTTTATATGCAATCTTCAGATATTTCTGAGCTGTTTCTCGAAGTATCTGATGTAGTTCCTTTACCAGACTCTTTCCAGTCTCTTTCCCCTACTTCCTTTCCAGTTGGTCCTCTCCTCTTTAGCCTTGTAAGCAGTCAGAATCATGGGCAAAAGATTCTCTTTAGTGTCTCAGAAAGTCCTTCTCTTCCGTGTTCCACTATGGAGAAAGACTGCCTCTTTGTATCCCTTTATTTTTAATGTAATGTAATGCCATTTCCACCTCGGCGTGAGCGGGTGCTGCAGCTGGTCTGATCGGCTTGGTAAGACCCTCCTGGGCCTGTGTTTCTAAGTTTTTACATTGTCTGGTGCCTCCCTGCCCCCCTGTTCTTGCTCTCACGTTGTTTCCTCTTCCAGGTTGTTCCAACCGCCTCCCTCCTTGTATGCCCGTCCACCCCCCTCCCTGATTGGCTGCTTTGTAACTCCCTGTGTTGGTGTTGCCGGACCCCTGCGCACCACACTCGCCATTTCCACCTCGGCGTGAGCGGGTGCTGCAGCTGCGCTGATCGGCTTGGTAAGATCCTCCTGGGCCTGTGTTTCTAAGTTTTTACATTGTCTGGTGCCTCCCTGCCCGCCTGTTCTTGCTCTCACGTTGTTTCCTCTTCCAGGTTGTTCCGCCTGCCTCCCTCCTTGTCTGTCCGCCCACCCCCTCCCTGATTGGCTCTTCCTTCCCACTTAAGGCACTCCCTGGACAGCCCCCTGCCTGGCAGCCCCAGGCTAAGGGCCACTAGGCAAAGGACGTCTCCTACTTGAGGCTCCCAGTAAGTGTCTGCAGGTGTCCGCAGGGGATGCCAGCTGCCAGCCACCATCCCTCGGAGTACCCTGCCTATCCCCTACCACCTTCAGGCGGTTCCTCCACTGAGTTTTTATATGTAACTATCTGGATACTATAGAACTGCACTGTGTACCCTAGGCCTTTCTCCCTCTATTCAGGATTCCCAAACTTAGGTGGTGTATAAATATGACCGAAAACTATAGAATTGCATTGTGTACTCCAGGCCTTTCTCCCTCTATGCAGGATTCTCAAACTTAGGTGTGTCTCCCCTACTGTCTAAATTGTGTGTTTTTGTGATCTCCTTAAATCCTGCTTATCGTCTTGTCCCGTTATTCCAATTGCCTGTCTCTCGCTGTCCTGTCTGCCTGCCCTAGTTGTCCTTTCTTGTGTCCCTGTCCCCCCTCTCCCTTTCACCTCTCCCACCTACCCTATGATGCTCACTGCCTCTCCTATCTTTTCCAACTGCTTTTCTATCGACTATCCGGCTCTCCTCACTAAATCTGGTAGGAAGAAGTTTAAAAAGGACATCCTGGTCTCCAACCCAGGCCTCCCTATAGCTGACACCTACACCAGTGCCTCCTCCAAGGAAACTCTCACCGACATCCTCTGTCGTTCCTTCACCTGACCTATGGACCCTTCATATGGTTTCTGCGCTCTCTCCTTTCTCTTCCTATCCCATTAATGGTGGCAGCCAGTGGGATGCCCTCCTGGCCTCCTTTCACTCCTCTAAGGTCATCATCAATGTATACTCAAATGGGACCGTCTTGGTCCAAGGCCCTCAGGCCAACTTTCACCTCTTTGACAGACGCCTCCCGCTCCTCATCAACTTCCCTTCTTCTCCTTCTGTCCCCTCTCTCCCATCCGTGACTACCTCACCTCTCCCTTCTGCCTCTTCCTCGGATACCTTGCCTTCACCTTCCCTCCCTGCCCCCTCTCGGGCTCCTTCTACACCTCCTAAGGGCGCACATCGGACCTGCACCCCTCCCCGGAAGTCCTTCAAGGATGGCAACCTTCTCCATATTGCTACTCTTAACTCTCGCTCTGCTGTCAAACACCCCTCTGATATCTGCCGCCTTCTTGAAGAACTTGACCTTGATGTCCTCGGTCTCACTGAGACATGGTTCACGGCCAGCTCTATCTCTAGCTTTGACACGCTACTACCTGACGGCTACAAGATCCTCTCCGCACCCAGCTCCAACCGCTCTGGTGGGGGTGTAGCCCTGATCTTCTCCGAGTGGATTCCTGCACAGGCCTACTCCTCTTTTGAATGGCTCGTCTGCAGGCTCTCTCTCTCTCTCCCCTAGCCATTCCCTTACTATGGCTACTATCCATCAGCCACCTGGTCAGATCTCCTCCTTCCTTTCTGAGTGGGCGGACCTCTCCTCCTCACTCCTGGCCTCAACCTCTCAACTCCTTCTTATTGGGGACGTCAACATCCACCTAGATGCCTCCTGTCCTCCCTCTGTACTCTTTTGTGACCTCTGCAACTCTTTCTCACAAACTATTCTCCCCTCTGGCCCGACTCACTCCGCAGGGCACACACTGGATGTTTTGATCTCCTCAGACCTCCCCTCTCTGTTTCCCTCTCCACTCCTCTCTCCTGGAGTGATCACTGTCTCCTCTCCTCCAACCTCACCCTCCCTACCCCCCAGGCCAAGCCACCTCCATCACTGGCACCCACCTTCTCGGTCATCCGACCCATGAAGCGCGTGTCAGCTGAGGCTTTCGCCGCCATCTTCTCACCCCCACCTCCCCCTAAGGCTGACTCTCACCCTGACACAGCCCTTTCCACGCTCCACTCTGCTATATCTGATTTTCTTGATATCCTTGCCCCTGTCATGAGAATCCGCCTGAAGCCCAAAGCCAAGTGCAACTCCTGGTACGACTCTGACCTCGTTACCCTAAAACGCAAGTGCAGGGTGGCCGAGAGGAAATAGCATGCTTCATGTACATCCTCTGACAAACTGGCCTGCCGCCTGCTCCAGAGGCAATACCGTCTCTCTGTCCTAACCAAGAAGAGAGCTCATATCCAAGCCTGTGTCTCTTCGGCATCAAACAACCCGGCTGAACTATTTCAAATCTGCAAGGAGCTGGACAATCCTGCTGCAGTCTCTACCTCTCCTGTCCCTTCCCAGGCCCTCTGCACGGCACTGACTTCTCACTTCATCTCTAAAACTCAGGTCATCCTGTCCTCACTCTCCTCCTTTCTCCTCCCTACCTCTCTCCCCTGCTCTTTCTCCGACCTTTCTGCAGCCTTCTCTCCTCCCTCCTTCTCTGCCTTTCCCCTGTTCTCCGCTGATGAGGTTTCTAGACAAGTCCGATCCATGAAAGTTTCATCAAAACATGTTCACCCCTGTTCCTCCAAAACCATAAAGGACCACATTGACTGCCCTTGCTGATTTCTGCAATCACTCCTTTGCCACTGGAGTCTTCCCATCTGCCCTGAAGCACACCCTTGTGCACCGCCTTCTTAGGAAACCCTCTGCTGACCCCTCCTGCCCGGCTAACTATCGCCCCATATCCATCACTCCCTTCCTGGGCAAGCTCCTAGAGAAACTGGCCATCTCCCAGCTAAATCTCCACACTGAATCTGTTGGCTGTCTTCATGACCATCAGTCTGGCTTCAGAGCTGCCAGAAGCACAGAAACTGCTCTTCTGAGCATCCGTGAAGACCTGCTGTCCAACCTTGACTCCACACCCTGTGTGTCCTCATCTTGCTTGATCTCTCTTCTGCCTTTGACACTGTCAACCATGCCATCCTGCTCAACCGTCTCCTTGATAACCTGTGTATCACCGGTCAGGCTCTGGCATGGTTGACCTCTTTCCTCTCCGACCGACCCTCCCAGGTTCAACTTGGGTCTTTCCTCTCTGCTATCTTTTTCTCTACTTGTGGTGTCCCCCACAGGGTCTAACCTCTCTCCCTGGCTTTTCAACCAATGCCTGGCACTCTTGGCCCACCGCATAGCTGCTCTATGCCCCAACTTTCAGTGCTACGCGGATGACACTCAGCTCATTTTCAGGCTACCCTCGGCCTCCTCCTCTACTTCCCTCATTTCTGACTGTCTGTCTGCTATCGAGGAGTGGTGCGCCGCCAGTGACCTCTGCCTTAATGCCAGTAAGACTGAGATTCTCCTCATTGGCACACCCACTCCCTCCTTTCCTGTATCTCTCTGGCCGGCCTCTCTTAGCCCCCTTCCTGCTCCCACCTGCAAGGCTACAAATCTCGGGGTCATCTTCGACTCTACACTCTCCTTCTCTCCTCATATCTCTGACGTCTCTAAGAAGTCACACTGCAAGATACATCTCCTCAGATGTATTCTTCCTTTCCTCTCCTTCCCCCAGAAGCTCACTGTCTTCAGAGCTCTGGTTCTCTCCATGCTGGACTATTGTAACAGCCCCTTTCTAAATCTGCCCGCTTCTACTCTTCCCCCCCCTTTGCAGCTTATCCAAAACAGAACTGCTGATCGTATCTCTCCAGGACTGAAATCTCTGCACTGGCTCCCAGTGGCTGCGAGGATTAAGTTCAAACCATCTGCATCGTCCACAAGGCCTTCTGGGTTCTGGGGCCTCAATATCTTCAACTATCTCTTACTAAATACCTTTCTTGCTCTTCGCTCATCTGCCACCAATTCCTTCAGGGTCAGTCGCTTATCCAAGCAACGAGCTGGTGGTAGATCTCTCTCTTCGGCTGGGGCCTCCCTCTGGAACAGCCTCCCTGCCTCCCTGAAACTTGAGGAGAATCATCTTCGGTTCCGCAAGCACCTCAAAACGTTTCTCTTCTCGTCCGCTTTTTTCTCCTCTTCGCCCCTGCTGATTCCCTGGCTGTCACGGGAACTACACTGGTTACCTGGCCACCTCCAATTCTCAGGCCCAGATCCACTCCCCCGCTAGTCGGTTCCTGACAATCCCGGCACTTGGTGACTGTTTCTGTATCCCTAGGGTCCCACTACCTGCACTTGACACTGATGTCTGCACTTACCTCTTTCACTTGCCACCTGCTGGCAGCACTTCATTATTGTTATTTATTTTTTGTTTTTTATCCCATTTACTGCACTTTCCTCTTCCACTCCCCCGCGCCTTCTCCTCCATCCCCTCCCTTGCCCGATCTGAATGACACCTGGCCTAGTAGGATCGTTGTCTGTCTTCCCCTGTTTCCCCCCTCGCTTGCCTCGTCGCGCCTTGAAACACTTGTGTATAGGAGAGTTATAAATGCCATATCATATCATATCAATGTTATTGTGTTTCTTCCCTTCTTTGTGTATTAGACAATGAGTGTTCTATTCACCTCCTTCGGACTCGCTGTCTTCTATCTAGCCACTTACTGGGATGAGTAGGCTGAGTCCCAGAGCATTTGTTGTTACTCTTCTTAACTTGTGGGATGAGTAGGCGGAGTCCCAGGGATTCGTTTGTTCGAACTTCTGTTCGGCTACTCGGATGAGTAGGGTGGCTGCACTCTCTATTACTGTGATCCATCCCGGGTGTCCTGCCATTCCGTTTACCTTCTTTCACAGGGTTTGGCACCACCAGGCCTCAGGAGCAGGACTTTACACGACGTCCAAACCCCTTGCTTTCTCATTCTGTTAGCGTCTTGCTTTTCACAGCGGCTCTGCGGCTTCCAGGCTTCAATGGTCTCTGTGCAATAGTCAGACCCACCGATCCACCCCTCCAGTGTCAGGCCACCACCCGCGCCTGCTTCTTCATCTTGGGGTTTCCTTCCCCTCTGCTTGACAATCTGAGTCTCCTTCGAGGCCTCTGGCCAGCAGCACCTTCTTCCTGACAGAGGTTTGGTCATTCCCACAGTGCAGCCACAATTTGGCTGGTTTGAAGCTCCTGAGCTTCTTTCCTGTCTGACTCTAAGAGGAGTCCTTCCTCTGTTTTGATTAAAGGTTGCTGGGTCCTCCCCAGCGGAGGGTTGCATTCGCTCCTCTCTGTCTGATGTCCTGCATCCACAGTTCAATCTATTTCGTCACAGCACTGGGAGTAATCATTATTACTCTTCCACCACTCCTCTTCTTCATAATATTCATGAAGGGTTGTTTTACAAGAGGAAACCTGGATTCTGCATGAGAGTAATACACAGTGGCTTGACTTGGTGGTCTTGTGGTGACGATAGAGAAATGGGCTTTAGGGAGTTCCTATGTGGAACGAGGGTCCCTGTCACTCAATGGGGCGCCTTTCCCTGTGAGGTCGCACTTAGTGCTACCCCTATGGGTATTTTGGCAAAGCGGGTTTAGCTCCCTAGCTTCACAAGGAAATGCTCCCCCGGGAGAAGTTTCAAAATCCTGTGAATCTTCACAATGTCCATCTATTCTTCCCACCTCAGGCAACCTCTCCCAAGCAGGAATAGTGTACCCCATTCTGGCCCTCCTAAAGCTAAATTCCACTGAATCACAGCTTGTGTCCATTCTCAGAAAGTGGCCTGTGTGCTGGGTGCAGTTGTCTCACGTGGGGTAGGGGTGTGAAGGCACATGCATTTTTGAAGGTGAACCTGGTGTTACTGTAAACCCTAAATTATGTGTGGCAGGGTGCTCTGAGCTGGAATAATGGACTCATGGGTGGAGTCAGGAAATCTGGAAAGAACAGGTCTGCATCAAAGACCATCTGCACAGTGATGGAGTGTTGCATGCATGTGTTACAGAAAACCTGCTCTCTGGCCTTGTGTGGGGTATCCATAGAAATGATCGAATTTACAATAACGAATGGAGAAATTACTAATTTCTTTTACCGATTTATTTCAAAAATTGGGTCATTTTACTAACATTTAGGTGTGGGGTGAGGTAAGGGTAATGGTAATGGTAGAGGGGGAAGGGGTGGCGGGGTCTCCCCGCTTTATATTTCAAAACAATAAATGTGGTCATTTCTCCATTCAATAATTTCATGGTAATCTCTTGTGTGGTCCAGGGGCAAACATGCATGCCCTCCACTGCCCTGATTACATTAGGGAAGCCTGCAAAGGCATAGAACTGAGCTTTAATGTGATTCTGGCCACTTGGTCCTTGGGGAAGCATATGTGAAAACCTCTTTGTTATTTATTTGTGTTACGGTTTTACAAAGCCTTTTACAATTTGATAATGTAAACAAGCATTTAGTACACAGTAGACACCAAACAAATTAATAGTTAGAGTAGGAAGTCAAAATGAGTACATAAAATCGCTTTGTACTTGAACAAACTATATCAACCAAATTGTTAAGGTGCATTATACATCAATAGCTAAAATCATGTTTATAAGTTTAGCTATAGCCAAAGTCAATGGCGTAAGATTGCCTGTTGGCATTCTATTTCAGAATAATTCAGATGATGTTAAATCTTCAGAACATATAAAAGGACTTAAAAATAATCAGCAAAGTTGCAATGTGCCCATACATTCTCGTAGCAAGTGTCTCCAGGATTCTACCTGCTCCTGTTCATTACACAATTTGCACATGACACGTTCTGACCATTCTTTGAGTTTCGAAGGATCTGTACTTAGTTCAGCTAACAAAGAGTTGCATTTTGCTGACAACACATTGAACCCAATACTCTTAACAGACCACAAACATCTAGGGAAATCCACAAATGCTGTATTGTTGCTGGGGAACAAACTGTTGGAATACAATTGCGATGAATCCGATGGTGTCATCACTCCTTTCCCAGTGGTGACCTCGCCCCAAATGGCCAGGGGATGGCAGCCGCTACCTGATCCTGACCCTGGAGGTGTCTATATGAGGGCGGATCACATTGGGGAGCTGACCTGTGGGGGAGTGACCTGACATCATCAGACGAGACATGGTATCCCCCTTTTCCTTTTCCTCGCCTACCTATGAAGGTTACTGCAAATACTTTTCCATATTCTTTATGCAAGTCATTAAGAACTGACTTGCCTTTCAAGACTACTAAGAATACTTTACCAGACTCTGCATACAAACCACAAAGGACTGACTTTCCTTTTCCCAAATACAAAAGTACTGTAACGACGAAGCTCAGCCAAGTAATGATGATCAATGAAGCTCGGGAACAGAAGCAGTGCCCTAGTTGTTGTGAGCGAACCAGCTGACAGAAGGGAGATGCTGACTTGAGAGGTCCTGTCCTCACGGTGCTGATCGAGAGACTGCTGGTGTGCTGCAAGGTACGTGGAGCCAACCTGCTCACAGAAGAAGACAGGAGAGCAGATTGTGTGGGACGGTACATCGCGAGGTAGCCAGAACAAGAAGGAAGGCTTCCTGGCATGCGCAGGTACTGAACGGCGCCTCCACGCTGCTCAAGCTGAGAGAAACGCAAAGCAGAATAGTGGGAGTCGCAAAGGGCACAGATGCCACGAAGCAGAGGCGGCAAACCTGAAAGAGAAGGCGGGATGCCGAAGATCCACTGTAGGCTTGCTGCAGTAATTTGAATGCATATTACAAAAAGCCAGTGAGATTCAAGTTGCAAGTGTGTTCATATAAAAAATCCCTGGTAAAGGAGTGTACTGGGCAAGGTCACGTTGAAAAGTGTCTAAAGTTTAGCACATGAGGAGATTCTGAGAAGGATACATCAGGACTGAGTGTAATATATCAAATTGGAGAAGAAACCTGGCAGGAGAGTACACCAGGGATCCTATTAAGAATCAGACTAGCAGCCAAGTTGTTTTGCATACCAATTGTGTTATTGATCAAAAGAAACTTAAACATCCTTAAAACTATAAAGCAAAGTGTAAGTTCCATAACATGGGCATCACCCAGCTAACAGGAATTGTATACTTGAATAATGAGGAACTGTATACTGTGGAGACATGCTTAGCTCACGTAGAGTACAAATCCGTTATAATTGTTTGAATTGTGTGTTGTTTGCCATAGTGTTGGTAATTTGCCAGAAATCAATAGTTCTTTTTGCAGAAAGTATTTTTAGAATTAATTGGCTATCTCTAATTCAATGTTGTGGCTTTCTGACCTTTGAGCCAATTCTTATATTATTTTCGTGTCTAAGCTTCTTAATACTAGTATGAAGTTCTCTTTTCTCTTGACAATCTCATTGTTAAAGCAATGCATATGCCTAATTTTAGTCTGAGCAGAGCTTTTAGAGACAGGATGTAAAACATCAATAATTTAAAAAAACATGGAATTAAAAGAATATCATCATCATACAGAGGAGATACAGATCACTGAATAGAGTTATAGTACGAGAGACCATCAAACGGAAAAGACAAAAGTGCAACAGATCACTGAAGAAACTTGCAGTGAGATGGCCCATTTTGAGAAGGATATCAGGCACACAGAATTGTACATGCAATGATAAGGAGGGGAAAGACTATTAAACTCATATAGAGAGAAACTGTTGAAATGGGGGAGGATTATCTACTTGAGGAGACCAAAGGATACCATGAAGAGACACAGGAACTGAGAAAGAGAAGGGAAGAATACGAACAGCTGAAGCAGCTAAAATGAGAGTTCACCATTGTGGACAGGGAAATAAGGGAGAGTCTAGGAGTAAGCAAGGCAGGGAAGAACAAGAGACACTATCAAAGGGGGTGAGGAATCACAAGTGCGGCTACAGCAATGCTTCTCAAGTGAACTGTACCAAGACCAGCCCAATTCCCTTGCAAGTGAGACCCTAATATCTTGGTTAACAAAGTACTAAACCCACCACTCTGGGAGGAATAGCAGAGGAGCCATTTCTGGCAGACCTACAGAACAGCCATCTGATTGTGATCCATGGGTCCTGGGTAGAGGACATCCTGAGGGACAGAAAATGAGCCGCAAGAATAGACCACGCTTCTCTGGGGGACACATTCTAAACATTAACTATCAGTTGAAAAGGGTAATGTCTTTTGGCCTTAGAAGGTGTACAAATGTTCAAAAGGAAAATACTTTAGCTCCAACACAAAAGTTCCAGGAGGACAAAATTCACAATCTCTAAGGGTGGTTCCCTTCCCCTGGATTTCTCTTCACTCCGCTTTATACCGGTTCCTTAAGTTCCTTTAGATCAAATATACTTAAAATACAAAGTAGCTTGTTCTTGAAAGATTACCTGGTGTACTCTTCTGCCAGGTTTCTCCTTACATTTATATGTATAGATTATCCAATTTGTTTCTACCTTGTATACTGTCCTGTCAGGATTCCTCTCATATGTAAACAGTTATTTTAATCAAACACTTATGACTTGCAAGGTCTGATATACTCTTCTGCCAGGGCTTCTCTCATGTGCGCACTTCTGCACCTTGGGTTCGCCTGTTATACTCTGCCACCACATTCTTCTTCTCATGCACCAAACACTTGTCACTTGAAATGCTTGGTGTACTCTCCTGCCAGAGCGTTCTCATAGATGTGTGGCGCACACTTGCAAACTTGACACTTGCATGCATTTATTCTGCTCTGTTTCTTTGAGAAAAATAGCACTCTTTGTTACTTCTCATTTGCTTTATTTACTTATAATTGCTTTTGGTCCCGTTGCCGAAATGCCCTGATATCCCCTGTTTCCTCAGGGGGACTCACCGGTTCGTTGAAGCAGGAATGGCATCTTCCGTGGTAAAATTGCAGTGGCTCGCTGGCATCCAGCTTCCTTCTTTCAGGCTCGCTATCTCTGCTTCTTGGTGCCTCTCCTCCTCAGGGCTCTTGTTTGCCTGTTCCACGCTCCCCTGAGCTCCAACAGTGCAGAGGCTGCTCTTCGGTACAGCTGCATGCCAGGAAGCCACCCTTCCTCCTTAGGCGTTCTTCCAATGTACTGAACTCTGCACTATGCCTCCTTTGGTTTCTTTCACGAGCGGTTTGGCTCCACGGACCACACATTCACCCAACAGTCCCTCAGTCAGCACCGAGAGGACTCAACCTCTCCAGCCAGCTCTCCTGTGTCAGCTAGTTTTCTTTCTTAAATGTCCCACCGGCCAATATGCGCTACCAACAACTAGAGCGCAGAGCAGTTTCTGAGCCTTCAATGATCTTTATAACTCGGTTCAGCTTCCTTGTGTCACTACTTCCATCCTTAGAATAAGGGAGTCAGTTTGTGATAACTTGCAGACAGTTTAAAATGGCAAATGTGATGACTTGTATGCAGAGTTTGAAGGAGCATTTTCTGTGATTTTGGAGGACAAGTTAGATTTTAGCTTACTCTATGAAATGTATATCGAGTTGCCTGGGGAGTGATCTTCACCACTCCCTGCCTCTTCCCTGTCACAATGGTTTGCATATTCTCCTTTGTGGGAGTTTGACGTTTAGACACATCAGCTGTGAATGGAGGTGGGGAGTGAGGGTAATAATATGTGGGACTGAGGAAGCATCTTTTAAGGAGAAATGAGGGTGTGTGATTTCCTCTACTGATGCCATCGGGTCTCCCTGAGAGTCATCTCCCCCCAGGTAGTCCTCCCTCATAAAGCTGCCTTCAGGGTCAGGATCAGGTAGCTGCTGCCGTCCCCTGGTCACATACGGCAGGGGATCATCCCAGGGAAATAAGCGATGACATCCTTGGATTCAACACACTGGCCAGGTAGACTTTCGGGGCTGGAGTAAATCTACATCAAACAATATGCCATTTTAGATTTCATATTGGCCTGAGCTTGATGTGTGTTTTGCCCCCAACGCGTCTCCTGAGATTTTGTCTAAGGCCACTTGCTTCTCTCTGTATGCTTCTATGTGTCCAGCATGTTTTCCTCCAACAGAAACCCTCTGCTAAGTCTGGGAAATTTTGGTTACATTTGTTTTTTCTACTGATGCTCCTAGGATGGGAAAGTTTTAGCTTGTTTTCTCCTGCAACGTTTGTTTGAGAGAGAGAGCACAATGCTTGATACATTCCACCTCTGCACGGGTTTGTTTTCTTTCCCTCTGCATAGGGGAAACTGATCTAATGTATTTGTGTGAGCTTTAAAATTGATTTTCCTCTGCAGAACTAACAGAGCCATTGTTCAGGTTGCTATTCAACTTTCCCTTTGGTGGTTTAAAGGCGCCCTGTCACTTTTCCAGCTTAAGACCAGGTTTTGAATATAGCGACTTTTTATCCATACAACTTCTGCAGGCATCACTTTAAATTGTGTTTCTGTCCCCGGGGACTGCGGGGATCCCCAGGGAGGCCGTGTAGTGGCTCACTGTGACAGGTACTCACCCTCAGAAGGGCTGCATCATCAAATGTCGTATGAATCCAGGTCATGTTAATTCAAAATCATAGGAATCAGACCATAGATTTCATGTATTTTAATGATCACATACATGATGTAGGTTCTCTGGTGGTTGGTACTTCTACTTTGTTCTTCAGGTATGTCACAACAAATTGCTTTCTTAGTATTCTTTTTGGATTGTGGAGTACAGACCCATTTGCTCAATGGTCTCTGGGACATGGGGCCTCATTCCAGCAGGTATTAATTGATCTCAAGCACTTTAATTGCCCGTCACATCATGTAGTCACTCTTTATGTTC
Source organism: Ambystoma mexicanum (assembly GCF_040938575.1). Classification (NCBI taxonomy): domain Eukaryota; kingdom Metazoa; phylum Chordata; class Amphibia; order Caudata; family Ambystomatidae; genus Ambystoma; species Ambystoma mexicanum. Next base: position 673,046,528 of record NC_090936.1, read on the forward strand.
ACTTTGTGAGGATGCTCTAGGTACATACGCTGTGAGTTTTGATTCTCCTGTGGTCCCATTTCTAAATGTACTAAAGGAACTATGACTCAATTTTCCAGCATGCATTGTTCTTCCTTGTATTCACTTCTCAGTGGTGTCAAGGAATATTGGCATTAAGTTACTGCAAGTAATAGTTCCCCATGTGCAGAGATGCTTTATGTGTTCTCCGAACTCCGGCCTCACGTTCTTGCTGGCACTGATTCTTTGTGAATCTAATATCTTCTCAATGAGTATTGGGAAGTCGGACTTCAAGTTCCAGTATGCAACATACATTCATGTATTCAGTTTTTTAAGGTGTTATAAGAACTCTAACTTCAGGTTCCAGCCAGCTGCTTTACACTTTATATTCATATTTCATTTTCAGTTACACCGACAGTGACTTACTTTCATCGACCTATGGCCTCACATATTTTGTTCCATGGTGTCTCTCTCTTGTGTTTGGTGTTCATTCTCTGGCCCTTGCTCCTTCCTCTCTAGTAGCTCTCATGCAAATGCCTTCTAGCCAGGATACACCGTTTGCTTCCCTGGGCCCCCATCATCTGCTTTACTCCTTTGCGTCCTGCTTTTGATGCTTCAATGCATAGTTCCTAGCTGTGGGGGGGGGTTTGTGGGGCTTCTGCTCTCATCCTCCCCGTGTCTGGTCTGACATTTGCTGCCCTCTTTTCCTTCATGGCCTCTCTGCATTCTCTGGGTTCTCCTAGGCCAATTCCGTGTGATAGTTTACTTTGGACACGCGTGACACTTGCCAGCAGTTCACCTTCGCGCCTGCCCTGTTGGGGGGATTCTTGCATCCATGGTGCAGCATTACACATTGCCTGACAATAGTCAGGGAAGAAGGACCTCTGATTATGTGTTCAGCATGATGGTACTGATGGCACTTCACAACATTACTTATGTCCCATTGTCAATCTGTGTGATTAAACCATGCATGCGGCTCTAGTCTTGGATTTATATTCCCACTCATGGCAAAATGTTATATGCTAAATGGAGTGGCTGTGCGGTATCTTGCCATCCACAAACATTTAAAGAAACACACAGAAAGGCTGAGATAACACTGAAGCACAGATGGGAACATATGATCTATGCTAATCTGCAGATAACCATCCTCTGATCACCATGTGCAAGACAGCCTATTTGCTGGTATGAGGCTGTCGCGTTATATTGAGAGACTACCCTTAACATGGGGAGTTACTTCCCACCCCCAATCAAGGAGCCCTACAATACTCGCTTAGGTTTAATTTTTTTGGCACTGACCTTATTAAAGACTCGTATGGAGATTCCTAAATCTTCTCCCCCCCCAACCACTTGTGCCCACGGTGAGCCAAGAACCAGACCAGGGTATAGAGAGAATATATATTATTTCAATTATAAGCTCAATGAATAATATGTTCGTTAAATTACAACCACCACCTTTTTTGTGGCAGAAAACACGGCTTCAATTACAAAACACACTTTTTCTTACCTTTAATTTTGTCTCACAAAGCTGGAACACAGGGTAAATAAACAGGTCACATTTCTCTGCCTGTGAACCCAGTTGAATGTTGAATTTCAATAATAATAATATGGCATAATGCTAGAACATAATCTTCACATGTCTGTTAATGTCAAACATAGGCACAATTCTGTTTTATACAAGCTAGTTCTCCTTCAGGGATTGAGATATGGAGTTCCCTGCACACTCAAAATGCCAGCAGTTTAAATCACAGATGTGTAAAATGCATATGGCAAACAAGACTTTACCAGAATTCTGCTTAGGAATAGACACAGGGCTAATTTAAAAATAAGACATACATCACATGTTCTGTCTTGAATAAATGCGGTCTCACTTTAGCAAAGCATTTCTTCCCCAATCCAAAAAACCCAAGCATGAAAGGATATTCAGCACCCTTCTGTTCAAAGGCCAGGTCTACGGAGTTGAGACTGTTTGGAAGTTAGTGTTTCAGACCCCCCGCCTCCTCACTTAGAGGCCTGTGTTGGGGAAGTTGGGCAGTTTATAATTTTTTTGTGAGGCACGGGCTCCCCTTGATTAAATACAATATTGAAAGAGTGGTGATAATTGGGAATTTCATTTTTAAGATTAGAACACCTTTTATTAAAAAGCATGTTCTGGGAATGGGTTTGTTGGGAATTTTCATTTAAGGAAGGAATACCTGTTCTCATTAGAGAAGTCAGGGTTGAACCGGAAAATCAAGGCACCACAATTACTTCAAATAACTATTTTGTATTTTCCCACTAGAGGGTGAATGGTTCGAATTCTTCCAATCTCCCCCCTGCGTCAATCTAGTTGGGAGTTAATTAGATTAATATACAGTCAAATATGCTCAGGGTCTACCGGGGAGCCAGAGGTCGCAACTGCGACCTCTGAGGTCTCCCTTGCGACCTCTGTGGTCACCCTTGCGACCTCTAGAAAAAAAAGAAAAAAAAATGATTTTTTTAAAAAAACATTTTTTTTTGTAATTAAAGCTCATGGGCTGTGGCCAGCACCATGTGGCTGATTAGTTTTGGAGTGGCTGGCTTTCTTGTTAAAGCCCCTTAAAAAAAAGAAGAAAAAGAAGAAAAGGAGTGACACAAGTCTAACACTTTCAGCACTGACCCTAAATAAAAAAGATTAGGAATACCAAATAATGTGTCTTCTGGAATTCTATACAATAATTGATAGACTCATTAAAGGTTTATTTCAGGCACACTTCAGGGGGTGAGTCACTGATTTAGTCTTTTCTTAAACGCCTCAACTCAGCCTTTCATCCTTCTGAGGTTGATACATGAGTACCAACACAGGTTGGGTGGTATTGGGAGTATATTTTTTCTATATAAAGCGCTTAAGCGTAAGTGCTATATAACAACACATCATTATCATTTGGTCATGGTGTTTGCATTCAAAGTAATTTGGTAATATGGGCCTATACACACTGATCTTAACGATACATATGGCGATCCATTCTTGTATGAAATGTACATCTCATTATAGTGATATCGTAACCATATTTTTTGTAGTGTACAATGCTATGCCATAGCACTTCCTGTTTTGTCAACGGGTGAAAGTTTGCGTTCTATCGCATCCCGCGATATCACTTCGGGATGCGATCAAATGACATCACTTCCTGTGATGTCACCAGGGGGTCAAGGGTTGTGTGATGTCACTTCCGCTACCCCTGGCATTTTGGTGAAATGACGTCCCTGGGGTCTACACAGTTTTACCCCCACCGACTAATGGAACAGAACCCACTATGAAATGGAATGGGTGAATTACTTAGATACCCAGGCTGACTTTTTGTTGGACAATCTACTTACTTTTGGAAATCTCTGGTCTGGCACTCATGGACTGAGCAGGGCTTCGCTCTTAGGGAAAACAGGGTTCTGGCCAGCACTTCTGTCATGGTCCACAGCAATTCCCCCTCTATGGTTCCACAGAAGCCTCCCAGGCACTGTTTCCTAGTCTCCCCAGCAATAGACAGCTCCAGCCCTCTTGAAAGCTACACCCAGATGCAATCTCAGGAGATCTCCTTTGGTGATTTTCAGCAGCTGTCTCTTGGTAGTTTTTAGCAGCTCACCACTCTCTCATAGTGCATCCACTTTATATACCAGTGATGACAAAATCAAGATTTCAATATTGGGCAGTGCCCTGCAAGAATTCTCACAAATTTGATTGGTCCTTCACTCATCTTCTCACCCTAGAAGTCCGGCCTTTCTCTAAGGATTGGTTTGGGAGACTAAAACAGAAATATTGCAACTCCCATTTACAAATTCCCCCTTTTTTTCAAGTAAATGTATTTGCAAAAAGTACCTAAATGGCAAAGGATCTTAATTTACTAATAAATGCCATAATATATATATATATATATATATATATATATATATATATATATATATATATATATTCTGCTTCAGTTAATACGGGGAATTTTATAAAACGATAGCTGTGTCCGCACCATGTTGCACAGGTGCATGGCTCATGTTCGCCGTTTATACAAAAATTATATTTAAAATGACATTTTCCACAAGTCTGTAACTATAATCGTTCATCAATTGCCAAGTAAAATCATATTTCGAATGTAAGTCTATGATATAAGTAAATAACGCACCTGTACACAAGTGTTTCTAGGCGCGACAAGACAAGGGAGGGAAGACAGAGGGGAGGACAAGACAAACAATCTTACTAGGGCTTGTGTCATTCAGATCATGCAAATGCAAGAATGAGAAGTGCAAGGGGAAAGGAAGGGCGGTACAAGGGAGAGGTGAGTGGAAAGCAGGGCAGCAGTGCTCTGAGTAATTGCAGCCAGGGCAGCACAGCTCTGGGTAGTGCAACGAGACAAGGGACTGTAGGGTTACAGTTAAACCCCTAAGTGCATGGTAGGCCCAGAGGCAATGCCAGGGTGACCAATCAAGAAAGGGACCGCTACCCAGTGAGTTTCAGAGGGAAGCCAAGCAACTAGTTGGTACAGCAGAGAGGTCAGGTAGGTCAGCAGGGAGGAAGAGAGAAAGCAGAGGACAAGAGGGAAGTTTTGAGCTGCTTCCACAACTTTAGGTGGTCCAGCTCAAGTTTGAGAAGGGCACAGAGGCCATTCCAGAGGGAGGCACAGGCAGAGGAGAGAGATCTACCCCCACCCTCTGCCTGGATAAGCGTCTGACCCTTAGAGAGTTGGAGGTAGCTGAGCGAAGGGCTCGAAGGAAGGTATTTTGGTAGAGAGTGTTGGATGTAGTGCAGGTCCCAGCACTAGAAAGCCTTGTGGCACTTGATCCTTGCAGTCACTGGGAGCCAGTGGAGAGATTTCAGTGCTGGAGAAATACAGTCCCTGGGCTTCAGGCCAAGGATAAATCTCGCAGTCCTGTTCTAGATTAGTTGTAGGGGGCGGAGAGTAGAGGAAGGCAGGTTGTGAAAGAGACTGTTGCAGTAGTCCAGCCTGAAGATAACAAGGGCTCTGGAGACAGTGAGCTTCTGGGGCAAAGTGAGAAAGGGAAGATTCCCTTTGAGGAGGTGCAGCTGGTAGTCTGACTTCTTGGTGACGTCCGAGATGTGAGGAGAAAAAGAGAGAGTGGAATCAAAGATGACAGCAAGGTTTTTTGCCTCACGGGAAGGCAAAGGAAGAGGGCCCTGGATGGGCGGCCAGAGAGAGAGGTAAAGCAGGAACAGGGGTCCCAATGAGAAGGATCTCAGTCTTACTGGCATTAAGGCAAGGATCATTGGAGGTGCACCAATACTGAATCGCAGGCAGACAGTCCGGAATGAGCGAGAGAAGAGAGGAGGCTTAGGGGAGCCTTAATGACAGCTGGGTGTCAGCATAACACTGAAAGTTAGAGGAGAAGGTATAGATCAGGTGGGCCAAAGGGGCCAAGTAGTGGTTGAAAAACCAGGGTGAGGGGATGGAGCCCTGGGGAATGCCAGAGGTCGAGAGAGAGGTTGCAGAGAGAAAGGGACCAAGTTTGAACTGGGAGGTGCGGCCCAAGAGGAAGGAGGTCAACCTCTCCAGGGTCTGATTCGTGATGGCCAGGTTCTTACTGAGTCAATTGATCAGGATGGCGTGGTTTACTGTGTTGAAAGCAGAGGACAGATCAAGGAGGATGAGGACAGAAGGAATGCTGGAATGAAGGTTAGAGAGCAGTTCTTCACACGTGTTCATGAGGGAAGTTTCTGTGCCTCTGGCAGCTCTAAAGCCAGACTGATGGTCATGGAGACAACCAACACATTCAGTGTGGAGAGTAAGCTGGGAGATGGGCAGCTTTTTCAAGAGTTTGCCCAGGAAAGGAGTGATGGAGATCGGGCAGTAGTTTTCTGGGCAGGTAGGATCGGCAGACGGATTCTTGAGGAGGGGTGCACCCACGAGTGCTTAAGGGGAAATGGGAAAGTGCCAGTGGTGAAAGACTGATTACAGAAAATGGCCAAGGCTGGAGCAAGGTTGTCAATATGGTTCTTGGTGGTTCTGGAGGAGCAGGGGAGCATCTGTTTGGATGCCACTTTTATAGACCTGTCTAGAAACTCGTCTAGAAACCTTGTCAGGTGTTGTCGGAGAAAGAGGAGAAATGAGGAGGAGAAGGAGAGATAGCCAAAGGGGGGCAGAGAGCGAGAGGGAGAGGAAGAGGAGATAGAGGATTGGATGTCCTGAGTTTTAGTGGAGAGGTGAGAGGCTAGAGCTGTACAGAGGGCCTGGGAGGGAACAGGAGAGGTAGGGACTGCAACAGGATTGGCCAGTTCCTATGGCCACATCATTAGCAAATATAATGTTTAGTTTCACATCACAGCTCTCATTTCGTTGAAGCATGTGACCAGAGCCTCCTGGGCTGAATGTTTTTGCCAAGGCCAGAGTAAAAGCTATTAGTCTTGTTGTTCTTAAAGTTGATGGGTTGAGGAGATCCTTATCAGGGAACAGACCATTCACCTCTGTTCTCTGATGCCCTAAGGCCATGCTGACATCTGGCACTTTGTCCTGTTATCTGAAGTTGGGAACAATTCTGATCTCAAAACGATGTAATCCTTAGTGTGTTCCCGCCATTCAGTGCTGGGTCTGTGTTGATGTGGCCCTGTCAGAAATACTTGGAGTCTACATCAGCTATGAGATTTCACTTTCAGATAAGAAGCAATGCAGGCCTTTGAAAATCTGCCCAACAACAAGAGTACATTTGTCTGTGTTTAAGGAAATTCACATATGGTATCTGCAACAAAACATTCTTTTCAATTGAGGGCTTCTTTTCTCTATGCTGCATCTTACTTATTTAAGCAGATTGCATCTTTCTGTTATGGTGCAATGTATTTTTGAATCAAGGCATTTTCTTTGTGTTACACATCCAGTATTTTCCTTACTGTGGCAAAACTGAAAGTGAAGGGCTTCTGTATTGGAAGGTGGGCCTTATTCGCTTTAAATGAAAATGTTACTTGGAACAGGAGAGACATTGGACTGACAGAGCTGAATAGGATAACCTGACCAAGGAGGGTGTCCCGAACAGAGGGTGGGAATTTGTGACCGAAAATGCATGCTGTGTACTATATCACTGAACTGTTGGCAGAACATCCTGGACCTACAAACTGGGTAATATTTCCATAGGGGCATAAGGAACAAAGCCGGCCATTATCTCTAAAAGGATTACAAATTGTGAGCTGAATGCTATATCCCTGACAATCTCTTTGGAGCCAAGAAGCGTGTTAGGTACTAGACCTGTGACACTAATATTTCAAGCAAAGAAGCATGCTGGCTGCTATATCCCTGCAACTATGTAGCCAATTAGAAATACGGTTGGAGGCGAGTATCCATCTTGGGTAGGAGACCCTCTGATGCATGTTAGTTGTACCCATCTTGATACTATTTGTTTATAATATTTATCTTTTCAGTTGTAGAGTAGAAAATAACCCTTGGAACCTATAGATGTTTGTCCCACACCATCCCTGCAATGATAACCAAGTCTTTAAAACAAGTATATGTATTGTGTGTGTCGTTGAAACTCCCACACACATTGGGGTTCATTACAAGTATGCCGGTCTGGAAATGGTGCTGGTAAGCTTACTGGCACCGTTGTTTCCAGACTGGCATACTACAGGTCTGTCTGCCAGAGCCCCTGTGCCCGACTGGTCTGACCCTGGCACAGCGGCCACAGTAGGCAGACCATCACAGAAGGACTGGCACAGTTTTTAACGGTACCAGTGCTTCTGTGGTTCCCACTCCCATAGCGTACTACATTTTTATAAAACAGGACATCCAGTGTTTGAAATACCAGATGCTTGCTATAAGTTTATTGTCTTAGTGGGGGTGAACTAGCAGATATTCATGGCAGAAAATCACCCAACTCGTAATGAGAGCTTTAGGGGAAAGCACTGTGATGCATTGGATTCTGCTATGTAAGGAGTACAGGGATGAGTAGTGGTAAAATGGCCCACTCAGCCCTCACACCTTTACAAACCAAAACACACGGCAATCATAAAGGTAAAACAGGGACAGTTAAGAGATGGACCTTCCTCGCCTTTTGTGTTAATGTGAGCTGAGAGAAAGCTATACTCTCAAGCCGGGTGTGAAGGTAAACCAGTAGTGACCCAAGCAAAACACAGTATCACAGTCCAAAATAACGGGAATTTCCAACCAAGGTTCTATAAAAATATATGCACTTTAATTAAACAAACCATCTGCACGTATAACGATAAGAGATTAAGACACAAAATACCACCCCAAAGGAAGAACAGAGAAGATGCAACAGACTGGATAAAGTAGCACTGAGCATAGTTCCAGTGGTGGTAGGAAAGGTACTTCCACAAAAACGATATCTTGTAAAAAAACAAGACTGATTGTGACTTAACCAGTCTCTAGCGTCCAAGTGGTCCAAGAGAGCAGTTCAGAGTCACAGTACCTGGATTCAGTTCTTGGTGGCTGACACAGTCAGACGCAGAGTCGAACGAAAACGCAAACTAAACAGGCTCAGTTTAGGCACGTACGAATTGTGGTGGCCCTGGCAGCAATCAGGAGTTGACTAAGGGCGGGTTCTCTGTGCGGTAGAATGGCAGCTCTTCAAAGATGCAGGTCGGAGTGGTCCCAGGAAGGCTTCGCAGTTGGCTAGGCCGAGTCTGGCTTTAGCCAATGGAAGGGGTCGATGAGAGACGCTCCAGCGGGTTGAATAACAGGGGCAACGGTTGTTGAGGAGATGATCTCGGGTGCGTCGATGTGCGATCTATGAGGTTGCAGTTTACGGGCTGCTGGGCCATGCCATGGTTATAACCCCCAGTTAGAGTTGGCAAGCAACTCTTTGGTGATTTTGTTTGTGCTCTAGCATTGAGCAGTCGCTTCAGGCCTACCAGTTGATGAGCTTTGGCTCGACATGATGCTGTGCCGAGCTGGTCAAAAGTGAAAGCAATTCTTCAGTTGGTGGAGGAGCACAGCAACCAGCGCTGGTTATTTCCCATTTGTTCCAGTTGCACTGAATATGGACTGAGTGGTTTGGTGCGGTGAACCAGGAGCTTCAGCTGATCTTGTTCTCCAGCTGCTGTGAGGCCCTTTCAGGGGGACTCGAGGATAAGATTATTCCTGTTCAGGGTCTGCTCTGTCAGCTTAAGAGATTCCGGTGCAGAGTGGTATGTCCTGATCGATAGCAGAGGTTAATTCTGATGTGCCCTGGGAGCGGTAGGGGAAAGATCTTGCTTCTGCCTTGGATGATCTTTCTTCACCTCAGGATGAGGGCTTTGGCTGCAACTTTCCCAAAGGACATCCAGTGAGTTCTTCTCAGAATAGTTCCAGAGTGAATCTGCAGAAGAGGTAGAAGACCCCTTTTTTATGGCAAGAGTCCTCAGGTGATTGCCCTAAAGCTAGCCTACCTTAGTGGTCCAGGGTGGAGTGAACCTTGCCCTGTTGATGTCACACCCAAAGTGCTTTGCTTCAGAGGAAGTGGAGGGGACAGGAAAGAGAGAGAGGGAAAGTGAGCATCAAAATGGTGGAAACATTCTCCAATTCACCAGAGCCCTCCTGCCTATCATAATCCCACCCCTTTCCCTTCTTACTGACAACAGAGACTTTTAGAGAAGCAGCACCCTTGTGTGAGGCTATTTCTTTTGAATGGGTGTGCTCCCTTTATGCCCGGGCCTGCGACAGATGCCTGCTGTGTGGCTATCTTGGGGGAGAGTGTAACCGGCCCTCCCAAAGAAATCAAAGGGCGGGGCAGCCCTCCAGGTTCTCATCCTGCTATTTGGCAGCCTCCCCCCAGCTGACCAGAATACACATCACCTTTTGCAGATGATTCCCAGGAGCAGACACATGTGTGATATCAATTGAAATGCGGCATTTGTGATCATAAGTAGCACCATACAATATGCCTAAATGTAGGCATCGCTTTTATTTAGAGTTTACCCTGCCACTAGCATGGGCATCCCATGACCACCATAGTTTTGGGAACAGGGGGGCATATCTTAAATGCCGCCTCTGTGCCACAGGGACTTGGATGTCTCTGTGGCTGTCAAGTGGGCATCTTGTTACCTTGGAACCTGCACTGTGCCACGAGTAGAGCGTATGCTGCGGATCAGGCTACTGATGCTGCAGGGTGCAAGTGCAATATGATTTTGGCATAGTCGATGGAGAAGGATAATCTGATTGGCAGATTAACCCTTCTGGAGGTGGAGTTAACCTCATCATTCTATTTGTTAATTCCTCACAAGCACCATTTTGTTTTCAGTGTAACCTTGTTTTTCCCTAACTGTCTTTCATCAAAGAGAACACTCATTTTAATCCTAAAATCCTTATTGTGTGATACTTTAGTTTGATCTTTTACAGCAGAGGAAGACGATATCAGCAGGTACAGACATGCAGGATTATTATTTCTAAAGAACATCAGTGTCACTATTGTTTAATATGTTGTTACTGCTATACAAAGGTGCAGAAACACCTATCTCTGCTTCTTTCTATGCTCTGGTCACATACATGTATTACAGAAGGGAGTGTTATGTTAACAGTACATATACCGCACACTATCACCCAAAGGTATCCTGGCGCTGGATTATAAGAAAAACCATAAGCAAGAGGCTGATTTATCTAAAGTTGTTTGGGATACAGGGAAGTCTTTAGTGCTTTTCAAAATTTAGCATGATCTTCCGTCAATCTCTTGGTTACTTGGAGAGTGTTCAGAGTGCAGGAGCCGCCATCTTAATTTGCGGGACCACAAGAAGACCGAGATGAGATGAGCGAAGGGCTCTAGTTGGTTTATAGGGAATAATGTTCTCCTGAAGGTAGGAAGCGCCTTCACCATAAAAAGCTTGATGAGTCAGAGAGTTCTTTAAACGTTATCCACTGGGAGGCAATGGAGTTGATGTGATACAGGGAAAATATGGGTGTACTCCGGTAGGCCAGCAACTAAGTGGGCCGCAGAGTTTTGAAGTAAAGTATTTGTAATCTGTGTGACGAATGCTTGAATGTCGTCACTTCTCCCTGAGGAAGAGCCCCTTCCAATGAAGCCAGGGAGGTGAGGCCACTACTCGATAGTCCGCCTGGGGGTGGTACTCAATGGGAGGATCCCATGGGGATGGACCCCCTATGTGGGATGACTATTTAGGGAGAACACGGTATACTTCACCTCAATACCTTTCACCTAACCCGCCTTTATCTTGCCATGCCATGTCAATGTGTCATGTACGTAGTGGCAACAGTTCTGGGATGATGAAGAACGTAGTTAACCCAAGAGAGATGTATGATAAAGCTACTGGAACTAATAGGAGTCGGGTCTTCCTTAGAGAGAGTTCTGGGAGACATGCTGGGATGAAGAGGAGGTGCAGGGGTATGAATAGTGGTCCTCAAAACACTATGGAGCAGTCTAGTGTTTCAGGAATTCTGAATGGCCAAAGCCAATGCAAAATAGAAGAGGGAAAGCCAAATGGATAAAGAAGTCTGCCCTGGAGGAACTGTGGGCGTGGGAAACAATTGAGCTGTCAGCAAACACAAGGGGCTGCGAAACCGGGACTTACCGAGACTACAGTGGTGCTCCTAATCGGTCCAACGTGGAAGGACCGTCCGGCCAGAGTGAGAAGCAGCAATCCATGCAGGCGAAGCCTAGGGACCGCGCTATTGAGAAGAGAAGCGCACACCGTCTTGGACAGAACGCTGCAGGGTCGACTCAGTGTGCCGGAGAAGGGGAGAAGACTGAGGAAGCCCGGAGCCAAAAAACCCTGAAACCGTCCAAGACCTACCGGGAAAGGTGCAGGGTTGACCGGGACAGTTGGAACGGGCAGAAGGGAACAGGGGGATACCCTGACTCAGCCAATGAGGGAGAGAAAGGAGACCCATGGGAACACAGCTAATCTCTAGAACACCCAAGAAAGAAACTAAGCAAGCCCGGTCTGGGACCCGCACCCTCATAGGAAGAGCATCAAAAACACTCTTCCTCGTCGCAGTACCTGGCAAGTAAGTAATCCAGGTCTGCCAACCCGGGTCTGGGACCGGCACCTAAAAGGAGTCTGAGAAGGACCTGGGGAAGGGAGTCAATCCTCCAGCCTTTGTGAATTGTGACAAAGAGCCTGAGAAGGGCCCGGGGAATGCAGGCATTCCCCCAACCGTAATGAACTGTGGTAAGAGCCTTAGAAGGGCCAGGAGAAGTCAATCGCCCTACTACGGTGAAACTGCAAGCCAAGAGAGATCAGGAGAACAAAGCCATACCCTCCTGGTGTTGTGTACGTGAAGCAAATCCGGGGAAGTCCCGGGAAGGGAGTCTTCCCCAGGCACTATTTGAAAATACTGAGAACAAAATGCCCAGAGATGGAAGGCATTCTCTAGGAACCCAATAGTGAAGAAACCAATGTGCGATAAGACATGTTGTTGTTTGAGATAGAACTTTACTTTTGAGTTGGAACTGAGAACGTTACAGTGTCACAAGCAGGAACTTTGTTTTTGTATCTTGGAAAGGAACTGAGACCTGGGGAAATGAGTCATTCTCTCAGTCAAAGTTCCCATTTGCAATTGGAAATATAGTCTGTTATCCCGAAGAAGGGAGCCATTCTTCTAGACCAAGAAGACCCACTACCTATTTAGTTTAGCTACAAGTGTCAGGGATAGAGGTAGGCATTTTGACACACGACGAGGGACTCTTTTCTTTTAATTGGACAATCTGACAGAATCTTTAGTTACTTATTTGAGGCAAGGAAACCCCTTTTAGAGTTAGGGTGAAATAGGTTTCCTCTTTATTTTATCAATAATAAATGTGTATGCCAACAACCATGCCACTTGTGTGTCAGTCTCCTATTTTTCATCCTTACATCTGTTAAGATGACATTTGGGCTGAGCTAGCAGGGTCGCATTGCAGTAATCAAGGATTCCAAGAACTGCAGAAGCAACCACAGTTGGTATAATGTGTCCAGACATTCTAGTGAGTGTGTTGGTTTACTTTACAAAACCCAATACTCGAATGAGCCTGATCTGCAAGGAGATTAAATATTTATACTGTGAGCCAGTGGCCACCCATCTTTTGGGGCCTGTGGTGAAGTCATTTCCAGATGGTGAGATACACATAAGTCAGACAAGACCCCATATTGCCCAATGGCCCTTAATGCACATTTTGGTGGGCCCATGTACCTGTAGTGAGGAGTTGGAGTCAGTCCACCCAAAGAGTTTGCAACAACCCAGGCAGCCAAATAGAATCATTTGTGAATCTCTGACAAAGTCCATGGGAAAATGAGCCCTTCAGTAGATCTGTGAATGCTGCCAGAATAAATGGGTGAACAAATAGTAGATTTTGTGGATATTAGGGTAACCTGGATTCCCTGCTGGTGATGCTATGAATGCCATAAAGCCATAGGGCCTCATTACACGGATGGCGGTGGACCAAGGTGCTATTAGCACCTTGGTCCATGCCGGTAAAATACCGGCACCGCCTTGGTGGAAAGGGGAATTACCGCCCTATTCCAAGGTTGGTGGGGCGGTAATTCCCCCTTCCCCCATTGCCCTTCCCCATTCCCATTTTTGCCCCATAGGGCATAATGGGAATGGGGAAGGTGCTAATTACGGCACCGCAAATTGCGGTACCGTAATTAGCTCCCTGGTCCCTTTGCGGGTTGGTTTTTAATGCCTGCAAAAAGCAGGCGTTAAATTCCCCAACCCGCAAAGGGACCTCGTAGTAAGGCGGTAAGGGTTTACCGGTACCGGTAACATAACGGTACAGGTAAACCCTTACCGCCTACCGTGTAATGAGACCCATAGTAGAATAAAGTATATTCATATATGTATCTATTAATTACATTTTGTGGCCTTCTCTTTTAGGGGATTACCTTTTTTAGGATCTGTGCTCATGTTTGATAGATTTATTGCAGCATTCTAGCTGATTATTGTTGATAACTTTGGGGAGACATGAACATGAATTTGGATATGTGTAATATATGTAATATTTTCTTCCTTTTCTGTCATGTTTATATAATGCTTGGACTATGAATACAGATATAAAAAAGAGTAGTTATCTAGCATTGTACTCCTTGGCTGGCACTGCATTACATTTTCACCCGCACAGTGCATGTTTGCACCGTAATTGTACTGTACAAAAAGGCATTACTGATATATATACTAAGCCAATTTATGACCCGTAAATGTCCATGCAAAGATTGCACAGAAAATCTGCAAAGTTCATATAACGGGCATGCTCTGTGCTTGCATCTTCATTGGCTCTCTGCACCCATGTTGGTACAGCGTGTTCTCGAATGGGATCCATACATTCAAACAAAATATTGTCCATGTTACACAATTGGACAGCAAAGGGAGTCAAGAATTGTTTAATTGCTCAGTGTTTTCTTTTTGGTTTTGGCAGATTTTTGTCGCGCAAGCCACAAATTTGCCAAAACCATTGTTAAAAAAGAGATAGAGTGAAGTGGGGTGCTGAACTCAGGATGTCTGGTTGTCATAGCCACCAGCAATGCCACGGAATGAAATGGCCAACTCACTAAAATGTATTTTTCCCGAACTCCTCCACTGTACTACCCAATGAGGAGCTCCTTAACGAGATTTGCTCCAATCAGCTGCTTTGTAAGAAACAAGTTAGCTGTTCTTTTCATTTTCCAGCTGCTTAGTGATTTGCTTAATTGGGCTATTAATGGCTACTTTCGACAGCAATCTTTTTTGAGAACAGTGTCACCGAGTTAACACTGTGCTGCTGATCGACCGTTAAGCAGCAGGCCATACACCTGCGATTCTATTGCCCGTTGCATTGGAGGGCGAGGCGAGGCTGAAAGATCCGCCCGCTTTACCCCTGCTCTGTGTGTGGGACACGTCGATGACCCTTGGTGTCAACTTTACCTGGAAGACAGCTGGCAGATAGCACCCAAGAGGCCGCGACCTCGTGGGCGAGTCCCACAGAAGAGGGCCTGCTCCAGATTTGCCGTTTACCGAGTACAGATCAGGAAACTGCGTACTTAATTTTCTACATCTGTTCCAGTAACATGGCTTGCTGGTGCCATTTGCAACCTCATGCGCCCACCCTGGGTAAACACGCATGCATATGGTCTTGTCTTTTCGGTGTTGGAGCCAGTGAACACATGGTGGCCCTGGTTGTGAGCGCGCGTGTACTTCATAAAGCTGTAATTGATGACGTTCTTCTGAGTTATCACTAAGTGTGTGTCAGTGTGTGCATTGCGTGCAGTAGGAATTTTCCATCTGTGTAAATGTGGTGTACTCTGGCGCGCCTAAACACGTGTGTGCATGCTCTCCTGCACACTGTGTTTACTCTTTTGATTGACTGTAATGTGCGTGCATGGTTCCGTTTGTTTTCGAGTGTGCATATTAGCTGGAAACCCATTAATGGTCGCAAACCGTGTGTACAAAAGCACCTCTACTATAGTCGCGTCCTTGTTCATGATTTCATGGATTTACACTCGAATGAAACGCACTAATACCGATGCATTTGGCTTCTAAGGGCACAACACTCGGGGGACCGAGCCGCCCCATTATTTTTACAGTGGGGGACTCTGCCCCCCCTCCCCCCTTAGGCTAGCTGTGGGAAGAGGGGGGAGTGGCCAATTGAAGCACGAGCCTGGCTTAGTGGCAATGCAGCAGAGCCCCGTGAGGGTCTGCAATTGTTTATCACAGAGTTTGCTTTCCATACAACAGACCCCCAAAGGCACAAACGGGCACTGCCATCAATTGGCAGGTTGATATTTAACTGCTGTCAAGAAACCAGTAGCAAAATCAATCTAATAATCATGATGGCCGCTTGGTTTATTATTATGAATGCTGAGATGAAATCTGCAAACAATGCATTTTTATTTGTATTTGTTAAGTAATGCACTGGTCCGTTGTGGGGTGTTACTTGTTCAGCTAGTCTTGCCTACGAAGCTCACATGATTTTACTACCCTCACCACCTCTACCCCAACAGCCCACTCCAGCCCCTCTCTCTAATCCAACCCACCCGCCCTATCCCCTCTCTCTCTATCCCCACCCACGCTACCCCCTCTCTAGTGGCACCCATCCTACTCCATGATAATCTACTTAGCCATACCACCTCTCTGTTTACCCCACCCACCCTACCCCTCTTCCTATCCTGTCTCATCCTTCCTCTCACACTCTTGCTTTATTTATTACCCTCTCACCCTTCCTCGCTTGCATTTCCTTTTGCTTATCACCAGTGGCACCCTCTATCAATGGCTTCTTTCCTTGCTCTATCCCCTTCTCATTCTATTGCACACCTGTACCCCTTATCGCAGTCCCCTGTGAAACGTTGCACTCCCCTCCTTGCACTCTGGCGCCTATAAATTCAAAATGCAAAGAACAGCAGTAAACACCAAAACGATTGGCATTGCCAATGCTTGTGCTCTTAAGCTACTACAGAGCTAAAAAGGCAATGTCGGAACTACTGAAAGGCTGCAGGAGACAACACTTTGTGCATTTTAGCTGCGTCTGGCACTGCATTGGTTACCTGGCTACCCTCTGATCTCAGGCCCAGGTCCCCGGACCCCCCTCCTCCCTGCCAGTTGCACACCTGCACTGTCCCCCTGGCAACCCTTGCACTCAAGGGCTGTTTCTGTATCCCTACAGCCCCTACCAGCACTTGACACCTGATGTCTGTACTTACCCTTGCACCTGCCACCAGCTGGCGGCACTCTTATGTATTGCCTTTATTTATTCATTTTACTGTTATCCTATGTACTGCAATGTCCCCTCCCCCCTGCACTTTTTCCCCTCCCCCCTCCCCTGCACGATCTCAATATCACCCGACCTAATAGGATCCTTGTCTGTCTTCCATCTGTTTCCCCTCCCTTTGCCTCATTGCGCCTTGAAACACTTGTGTATAGGCGCGTTATAAATGCCATATCATATCATTTCATATCATTCCCCACTAAAGGTTTTGTCAAGAAGAACATAGGGTAGTTTAGAAGGAATGTTTGAGTGGCAACACCACTTGGCCCACACGACCCCTGATCAAAACATAAGTAATAACATTACTGTCTCACATAGAATATGTAAGAACAATGCTGCACTCGCCGAGGCACGTAGGCCACGCAAATGCTTAGCAGATACACAATAAATACAAGTACATCTCAAGTACTTTATAAACAAAGTTCAAGTGTATTTAGAAAAATGGCACATAATAGCTCAGCACTTAAGGTGTTAAACAGTCGTATTTCTTTGTTTAATAATCATTATATTCGTGAATTGATCAAATACAAATAAATCCACTGTTTTCATAAAAATATGTCGCAATTTCACTGATCACAATAACAAATAACGTGGAGAAACAATAAATATCATTCTGAAAGTTTCTGGAAAAATCAGTAGTGATAAATCTTATCAAACATCAGGAACGCACTTTAGCATTTGCAAACAGGCAGGCAAAGAAAAGACTCTTGCTTACAAGTGAGCATTCCCTCATAAAATACTCTGTTGTTGTGCTTCACGTCTGACAGATATTTATAACAGTGTAATATCACTAGTATCTGTTGTGGCACATAATGTTGCCATTGGGAGACTTCAATATAAAAAAATAAACTGCAAGGAAATTGAAGATGAATGATTTGTGAATGGAAGTCTGGGGTTACGTGGACACAATTATATTTGCTAATTTTATGAATTTAGCCACTGGGATTCATTTGAATTTGAATAGAATAAATTCAATTTTAAAAATGGAAAATTATAAATGGTAGGCCTAATCCTCAAAGAACCTGCCGGGAGAACAGAATGCAAGGTGCAAAGAGACACTCCCATCTCTGCCCGAGACCCTCTCCTCGCAAGACCCTGATTCTCAAAGATACTTGCACGGAGTAGTATGATGAATCCAGTGGCGTCATCAATGATTTCCCTACGTTGGCCTCTGCCCGTGCGGCCAAGGGAGGGCAGCCACTGCCTGATCTAGATCCTGGGAGCGGCTGTATAGGGAAGGATCACATGGCAGGAGATAGCTGCCAGGGGAGGTGGTGACTCCATCGGATCAGACGAGGTGTTCCCCTCTTTCCTTTGAGGAAAAGTCAGGAATACCCAAGTCCTTAATCGCTTGTTGTCATCTAACAACTGCATCTTATAGTAAGTCAGAAAACCTTTCCTCTAAGTCACTCTAGTCAAGCCCCCATTTATTACTCAAACACTTACAACTCATATATGACATCTGATGGTTTTAATGTGTCTTTATGTGAAACTGTTGAACAACCAAATCCAAGAAATCCAGTAACATCTTTGGACTTCAACTCCCATAAACCCTCATGTACTGAGACAAGGAAGAGGAGGAAGGCGTTCATGCAGACAAAGAGAAGCCTGAAGTCTAATGTGCAGGCTAGTTGTTTTGCTGGACTTAAAATAAGTTGGACATTTAAAAATGGCAGAAGTAGTGCAGAAGAAAGCTGTGCAGGAGAGGACGTGGAACCCCGTGCTGAGGCTCCTGATCGTGAATGATCAGGACCGGTGTGTCGAGACGGAAAGTAGAGCGCAGAGGAAGGAAAGCTGTGGAGAGGCTGGTGGCCGAGCAGAAACTCCAGGGAATATGACCACCCAAGCAAATAGCGTTCTCCAGTCCAGGAAAGCCGGCGGTTGCTCACATCGCTGCTTCGGACGCTGACAGAGTGTCTACACATTCCCGACAGGGAAGGGACAGCACTGTGGAAGCGTGAGAAAGCTTGGAGGCACAAAGAAGACCCAGTGAGTCTGCCTAGGTCCAGATCTACAATCAAAATTGAACAACAATGTACCATGTATTAAGTGATCGTCTGGTGTATTGCTGTTTTTTATGTTAAAAATGTTGTGGGCTGTCTAAAGACTAACTGCTATGTTATTAGTGTGCCCTGATGAAGACGGCTATCAGCTTTTTCCTTTTTTTTTTTTCTTGTATTTAATTAGATTGGTTCTTTGGCCATCGAAACTACACTCATGATGATGTCTTGCAAATGAGATACTCGTAGTAGGCACTTAGCACTTTTTGATAACTCTTTTGCACTGACTTCTATCCACTGTTTTAGATACACAGTGGTTATATGTATTATACTTAGCAGTGCCCTATCGGACAGTTTTTTTAGATTTGTTCTAGAACTTTTTTAATATATAACATGTATTTATATACATTTTAGAAAATGTTATTGTGTGGATTAATTTTTTTTACCCTATTGTGACTTTTGTACAATTAAATAAATAAAATATGCGAATTTGATTATTTACCTGACTATGCCTCTTAACACCCCTTCACCCACCTGAGTCAATTAGTTGTTTGCATTACTGTACTTATCTGTGTGACCTCCAGCTCTGCTTTTGTCGTTTTCAAGTTCTTGCCAAATTGGAACCTCCCATTCTGGGTTGTATTTTGATAGTGTGCCTTTCAACAAAAAAAATAAGGTTAACATTTATCTTGAAAAAACCACATTTACTAAACATTCACAGAATATTACTTTAAGTTGTCCCATGTTGTCTAGGCCAGGGCAATCAAAGTCCAGGAGTCAAAACCTGGTGCGGTTGTGGCTCTCAAGGACAGGACAGATGTCCCCACCTGAGAGTGCATTAGAAAAAGTCTGATATGATATATGATATGATATTTTATTTGTATCGCGCTCGTACACAGGTGTTTCAGAGCGTGACTAGGCAAGGGAGGGGAAACAAGGGAAAACACAAAAACAACGATCTTACTAGGCCCAGTGACATTGAGAACGCGCAAGTGCATGGGACGGGGAAAAGGGAAAAAGTGCATGGAAGGGGGAGAGTGGAACGTGCAGAGCAGAGGAGAGTAGATAAATAATAAATAAAAAAAAAATAGAAAGGAGGCAATAAACAGTGATAGTGCAGCCAGCATGTGGCAAGTGCTGTGTTTATGGTGAGAGACTGGGTAAGTCTGATTAGTGCAGAAAAGAAGAAAATGGGGTTGGGGGCTTTATGGGTACAGATACAGTCCATCCAGTGCAAGGGGTGGCCGGGAGGCAGTGCCGGAGGGCGGCAGGGTGAGCAGGTACCTGGACCCAGAGGAAAGAGGATGGCCAGGTGCACAGTGCCAAGGGAGAGCGGGTCAGGATGGGAGAGGGGGAGAGAAGGCAGAAACAAAGAGGAAGGTCTTTAGGTGCTTCCGGAACCGGAGATGGTTCTCCTCAAGTTTTAGAGTGGCAGGGAGGCTGTTCCAGAGGGAGGCCCCAGCCGAAGATGGAGATCTACCCCCAGCTCGTTTCTTTGAAAAACGTTTAACCCGGAGGGAGTTGGAGGCAGAGGGGCGAAGAGCTAGAGAGAGGAGGTATTTGCAAAGGGATAGCTGAAGATATTTTGGCCCCAGACCCCAGAAAGCCTTATGGACAATGCAGAGGGTTTTGAATTTAATCCTTGCATCCACTGGGAGCCAATGGAGAGATTTCAGAGCTGGAGAGAGATGATCGTATGGCTTGAGGCACAGGACAAGTCTCGCAGTCCTGTTCTGGATAAATTGCAGAGGGCGAGAGTAGAGACAGGTAGATTTAGAAAGAGGCTGTTACAATAGTCCAACCTAGAGAGAACCAGAGCTTGAGAGACTTTGAGCCTCTGAGGGAAGGAGAGGAAAGGCAAAGTACCTCTGAGGGTGTCCAGTCAATTGGTCGACAGCAAACTGGTCGACTGCAATTTGGTCGACACCATTTGGTCGAATGCCAAATGGTCGAATTTTTTTTTTATATATATATATATGTGTTTCGTGGGTTTTCGTGTGGGCAAAAAAAAAAGAAAAAAAAGGGGGTTGGGGGGAGGACCCCCCCAAAAAAAACAAAAAAAGGGGTAAAAAAAAAATTCGACCATTTGGCATTCGACCAAATGGTGTCGACCAGTTGTCCTGTCGACCAAATGTTTTCGACCAATTGACTGGGAACCACCTCTGAGGAGGTGCAGTAGCAAGTTTGACTTTTTAGAGACCTCGGATATGTGGGCAGAGAAGGAAAGTGTGGAGTCAAAGATGACCCTGAGGTTCTTAGCTTTGCAGGTAGGGGTTAGAGGCGGGCCAAGGGAGGCAGGCCAGAGAGTGAGGGAAAAGGATGGAGATGGTGTGCCGATGAGGAGGATCTCAGTCTTGCTGGCATTCAGACAAAGATCATTGGCGGCACACCAATCTTGAATGGCGGTTAGGCAGTCAGAGATGAGAGATGTGGAGGAGGTGGATGAGGGCAGCCGGAAAATGAGTTGAGTGTCGTCAGCGTAGCACTGGACAATTTTAATCTTTTTTGCTGAATGTTACATTAGCTTAATTTAACCCCAAACATGTTCCTTAATCTGGAATCCGTTTCATCAACTGACATGCCAAATCAAACTTACTTAATATTTGTATTTGTATTTTGTTTATTTGTAGAGCGCACTGATCCCTTAGGCAACTGGCGCATTTCTTAGGTTTACAAAGATAGTGTTACATATTTACATTACAAAAGTACCGGCGTACATAGGGTATTAGTTACAGTATACAATGGAATATCAGTGAACATAATATAATACAGACATACATTATATACATATATCCTTGGTTGCAGCTTGCATATGATTTTCGTTATACAAATGATCATGAACAGTCAGCAATAAGCAGATTAACCATGAGCCTGCGTCAGAGGAACAGGTTGCAAGGTGGACCCGCTAGTACTGAGCAAGAGTGTCTCGAGAGTGTGAATTAGTGTTCTTGCGCTAGAAGCCAAATTTTGATTTTGCTTCTGAAGGTGTGATACGAGGGCTCAGATCTGAGTGCGGTGGGTAATGTGTTCCACAATTTGGTGGCGAGCACAAGGAAGCTGCTTCCCCCGCCTTCTGTAACTTGAACCTAGGGATTTTGAGGCACTGAGCTTGGGCAACTCTAACAGGGAAGTCTGATGTGTTGCGCGAGAATAGTTTGGACAAGTAGCTGGTAGTGTAGTGATACTGCATTTCAGGCATGCAATAAAATATATCGCGCATCTTCAATTTTCGGAGGAAGGATTTATATTGTTAACCCTGTCTGCTTAAATGAGTGGTTAGATGTTATATTTTGTATGCTAGCCTGATATTACAATAAATTGTGTATTTTCAAAAATGTTGAGTTTCTTCTGCATTAAGCTTATAGTTATGTGCCTGTGTCAATCAGCACTGTTGTGCACCGTATTGTTGGGTAATCTCAGCAACACATTTGCCCCTTGTGCTAATTTCAATGGGCGAAGCACCCCTTAAAACTGAAGGTGAGTGTGATGTGGACTTAATGTTAGGCCAACATTCCAATGGGGATTTCAGAGACAGTCCTATAATAACGACGATAACGTTTCATTCTAATGGAAAATGTAAAGGTATCGCAAAACACTGTGGGTCTTTTCCATTCAGTGAGGACTGAGGGTCAGGCAGCGAGTGGGCCATTCTATTATGTGCTTGAAGATCAAACCTCCTGAGGTACTGTGAGGAACCTGAGGGCGTCCTCACTTTTTTCCCCCCCTGTATCCTCTTCTCGGGTGGCCAGGGAAAGGCCATCGCTTTTGGATCCTGACTCTGGGGGTGTGAATATGCGAGGGAGGATCACCTAGTTGAGAGGAGGTCTTTAGGTGAGACATGGTATTCCCCATTTCGCTTTTGTAATGAACATCTCTCAAACATTTGTAGGATATTGTCAACCCTTTCCCTGTTCTTCCCCCAAACTGTCACCAAGAAACACCAGCCTAATACTGGGATGATGAAGAGACGAACTAGGTAGACACATCCTCATTTTGTTAATGCAAACAGATATCAGCCTTATTTTGGTAATGCAAATGAATGTCAGCCTCAGCTGTGTACTGGGATGAGGTGGCGGACAGACAGCATGAGTAAGGCAGAACTGCTGATCTAATGGTGAGTGCTCTAGTTTTTCCTGGTCTAACTTTGATGGTGGGCGCTTTAAAAACCGACATCCATTTAGAAATGGATTCAGCTGTGGAGGCAGTAAAGCGGACTGCTACATGCAAGAAGACCTCTCCAAATCGGAGTTTATGCAGCAGCAAGCGAAGCGGGAGAATGCTGGAAGCCGGTAACAGACTGCAGGAGGGAGACCACCCGACCGAGCGAAGCGGTCAGAAGAATACAGATCTGCCAGTGGAGCGACGCTGGGTGAGCAGAGTCACGAGAAGCCGCTGGGAGAAAGAGCGAGGTAACTCACAGGAAGGAGAAACCCTGTGGCTGTTGAAGACCTCGATGAAGAGCCGTAAGATCCAACCACTGAGTGAAACCAGAAAGGGGAACACCGGGCTGGCCGGCGAATATAACAAGCAGGCAACGAACGTGGTTATAATGAAGTGAAAGCAAGTACTTTTGAATATTGAATGAAGTGTAAAGCCAAGCAAATTCTTTTGAATAACCAATCAACTGAAAAGAAAAAGCAAGCACTTTCAAATATCAAATGAAGTGAAAATCAAAGCAAATGCTTTTGAATATCGAAAAGCAAATACAAACACTTGTGAATGCTCAACAGAGCAGATGCAAGCTTGAGCATTCTTGAACATTGAGCAGAATGAAAGAAAGATTGGCAATCTATCTGATAAAAGCAACTGTGCATTGGATGAGCAAAAAAGTATTGGCAACAGCCAAGAGCATTTAAGAAACTGGGTATTATATGAGAAACCCAGCATTGGCAACAGCCAGCAGAGTGCAAGAAAGTGTGAGAAATGCATAGTGGCTAAATAGGCCACTACACAGTGTCTGATGCGTGTGACAGAGATGAATGAAATAAACCTCACTGTCAAGTTGAAGCCGGGAAGTGTGCCAGGGAACTGTGTTGTTTTATAAGGTAGAAAATGTGAACTCTTGGGGAAGGGAACCCCTGTGCCTTTTGAACTATTTTGAATTTGAGGAAGGGGCAGCTGATTACAAGCAATGATCTGGAAGAAGCTCTGAACTTTACTTTGAACACTTTTTGTTTTGATGCTGACATCCCTACACATTGTATAAAGTTAGACGTGAGGGCAGGTATAGGTTTTGGACAAAGACAGACTTTTACTTTGGACTTCCTGACACAGACTATCCTTACTTTATTTAGGTAGGGAACTTCCACTTTAGTATAGGGCACGTTAGGCCTTATCCTACCCTACATCTCAAGTTAATAAAACATTGGGGACTAAAACGTTAAATCTGTTGTCAGTGTCTGCTTCCTGATGCCTTTACAGTACTTGGAATGCATTCCAGATATCTAACCATTCGAGAACATGCACAAAGTGGTTATCTCAAGCTCAGATTAAAGACAGCTCCCCAGATATGAGGGGAGGCTGCCATCGGCGAAGGCAGGATTAAAGAACTTCACGCTCTGCGAGTCTCTTCTTATCGGTGATGATCCTTTGAGGAAGGGTTCTCGTCTCCAGTGGGCTCAAAGCGAGCTGTCTGCTTTTAAAATGACTTGGCAAGAGACCTTGGTGAAGAATTTGTAGGCACACACATTTTTTAAAACAGGTTATTTTTATTTGTATGTGGCGTGCACATTGTATGCATAATGATAGGGCACCGTCATATGTGCCCTTGACGGGCTCATCCACGCTTTGTTCTGTTGTGTTTTGTTTTGACCAATATGCAATAAAAAGATTGAATCAAAAACAGGATATTGTTGTGTGCATGTCACAGACCTAGATTAGAAAGAGTTCAATGGTTCAGACTGCTAATTGGCATGTTTACCTTCAGTGTATTGACGTTGGTGCAACAAAACGGGCTTTCACCTCCACAGAATCAATTGTTTATTTATGATATACAGTCCATAAATCATTAGTAAACGTGAAATGAAGGGGTGCTTATTAGTCGATGGTTATTATTCTGTATATACAATGAAGAAATGTCGACTAAGTAGCCTGTGAGTGCTGTCCTCTATGGTAGCACTGGTGCAGCTCGGAGAGAATAAGTGACTCCACACGAATGCATGGGCGTCTGTTCAAGTGGTCCTAGGAGTCATTAACTGAAAGCCCAGACTCACATTCTAACTTGGCCATCACTTATTTTTATCCCCTGTGCAAATAACACATGTCTGATGGTGTAGCATTGCGTGAACTTATTAGGAAATCTGGAAATGCCACAATTCATCACAAATAATGGTAGTGCCTGGCCACAGCTCACACCAACTGGCAAATGGTGTGAGTACCCAGGCATATAGGTGCAGCTTCCATAACCTATGGGTCACCAGATATTTTGGACTATATCTCCCATGATCCTCTCTGTTAACTATGCTGGCTAGGTTTGAGGGGAGTTGTAGTCCAAAGCATCTGAGAGCCAAAGGTTGCAGACCTCTAGGCTGCTTCCTTCTTTCTGATGTCATGTAATACTGCAGACACCTAGTAACAAATCCTTGCTTATTGTAGTTCACAATTCCAAACATTGTGCTGCTTACTCGAAAAGCATTTGCATTTTAGCCTATTGATAATCTTTTACCCTAGGCCCCTTCACACATGAGTTCGTGTTTTTCCTCCTTTTCTATTGCTTTTATAATATTGAGTTCGAGATTACTGCTCCAATGGTCTTGATGGGTCTCATTGTTCCCCCTGCATGCTTATTGGCATCCTCCTCTACGGACCCCTTAATCCAACCTTGGAACAGTATAAATCGAGTATTTCAGCGAATACATATGAATACATATCGATCAAATAGACAGTGTTTCTAATCCGAATTTATTACATTGCCTCTAGTCAAGTCTTTTTATTTGGTTTTATTCCACGGAGTACTGTCAAGCGTTGGCGCTATTGATCTTTCACTAAATGAGAGAAGCATTACATATTCCTTTTGCAGCTAGGTCATGAGAATCTTCACTGCACGGCCTGGCGCGGGCGGCTTCCGTTACCAATATTGCATGTGCAATATTCGTCAGTAACGAGCCACCTGGCGACAGGCTGCCGCGCGCGTCACTGTCAAAAGAGACTGTTTGCGGCGATGCTTGCCTGCATATTGATGTTTTAAGTCACTTTGACATGGAGCGAGGACGGCATCAAATACCAAGCTCTAGCTGAAGGGGTCGCTCACAAGTGTGAGACCGAAACTGACCCAGGGCGGCTTTGAGGAGCAATGTCAATTACCAGTAGGAAGGCAGTGCGTCTGTGTTCGACTCGTGTATATGATGGGCTGCCCTGGGTTTAGTGGAGATGTTGCTTGCAGCAACTACGCCCTGGACGTGTTGCAAGTTGGGAATATTGTACATCTTGGTGCCAGAGAAACAAACACATCACTGCTGTCAGAATTAAGACATTCACAAATGGTGATGCACGAGTAACTATTCTGAATTATGTCAAAAATACCTGGAAAGGGTAGTTAATGAAGAAGCCACAACACATGACAACAAGCATATTGAATTCACACTTAAGTGTTTTACTCACCAATGTAAGGAACTCATGGTGGCAACAGTAAAGACAGACACAAGTCATCACAGTTCAAGGGTGTTTATTAAACTGTATGATCGGTGAGAAAAACACCTAATCTAAACCTAAATCTAAGATGGGAGCAAGCATCCACCATCAAGGCATTCCCAGTGGCGTCTTGTCAAATAAAAAGGGCCTATACTAAAACAAACTATTGCCAATCCTTACAACTAAAAATCCTTACAACTAAAATAACGTTCACAAGAAAATAAAAGGATAAAGGAGTGTTCACCAAATGATAAGTCAGGATGGTAGGGCTGGGCTCACTCTTACCCATGTTTTTAGCATGGGACAAGGCAGGACCTTTGAGCACAGCACACGCCTGGGCCTCGCCAGCATGAGGTTACAGTTCCTTTCAAAGATGCCAGGACCTTCTGGGACCAAGTCTCTTTGCTGCAAAGTCTATTTCCTTGGAAGGCCTGCTGTACCAAAAACAATAAACAAACAAAAGTTCCTTGGGTAATCTTTCACGTTGGATGATTGCTCTTCACCCCTTGGATCCCCTCAGCCGGGCTCTGCTCCTTCTTGTAATGTTAGCCTCCCTCAATCGGGTTTGCTATGGCCTTTCACTCAAAACAAGTTTCAATGTACTTTTGAACAACTATCCATTGTGAACATGCCTCAGCCGAGTTCACGCTTGTCGTCACAATGTTCATGGGTAAATCCTGGTTTACCCTCAATTCACAGGCATCCCTCTGCCAGCTTCACATTTACCAGCTAACAACTATTCCTTGTATCGTCTCCCTATTGAGGCCAGGATTGAATACCGTCTTCTTTTAATCACCCACAAATGCTTGGTGGTGTCAAGACCGGCATACCTGGTTGAAGCTCTAGATAGAAAACTACTCATGCGAGATCTCAGATCTAACAATATCAACCTATTGTAAGGTGCCTAGATGTAAACTCTCACAGGTCATTAAGGGTGTGTTCTTTGCAGCATAAGCTAAAGCCTGGAACACAATATCCTCTGACTCAGCAATGAAATCTACAGAACATTTCAGGACGAAGCTAAAACCCTGCTCTTTAGATAATCACCCTTGTTCCATTTCAATATACCAACATGCTCAGCCCCGGTGGCCGTCACATGGGAGTACTCTTAACTGTTTGTTTGTTGTTGTCTAGCGCCCATATGCTAAAGTAAAGGTAACTGCGAAAGGGTGGTAAAATGAAAAGGTATGCTTTCACTTCAAATAGAGCAGTTATGAAATGGTGAAAAGGGTTGTACAAAGTTGTTGAACTGTTAACAGTAAAAAAACAAAAGTAGCATAATCAGATCCACATCATTTATGCTCACTTTGACCTCTACTATTAAGCTATGGTGCAGTGCAGCGACCTGAAAGCACAGGAACAGTAAGAGAGTGGTTTGCATACATTTGAGTATGTTATGTTATTGTGATTTGTTCTGCGCACAGCTGCCAATTTCACGCTCTCCAGGCAGATCTGAAAAGGAAGGAGGTTGGGATGGGTTAGTAAGTGGATTGAGGGGGAAAAGTGCAAGAGAGTATTGATATGCTGTTGGTGAATTCAGTTCGGAAAAAAACGGTCACTGTGTGCCGGAGGCGTTGGCAGGATTGTCTAATAAGTCGGGCCTGAAGCTAATGTAGTAGGGCCCATGACAGTGACATTAACATCTGTAAATGCCCACTCAGTGCTGCTGAGGGGGCATTTACAGATTTTGTGTGTGCCTTGCCCACTCAGGCCCTCCCCTGGCTCTGCCTCTGCTGTGTGCTGGTATGTTTTTAGTTGTTTGGCATTTGTACAGTGTTTGGTGGGTGGTTGTATGCAGGTGTTTTATGTGCGTCTTGGGTGTTGTGGAGAGTCGGTAGAGTGCTTGTTTGCTGTGTTTTTTGGCAAAGGTAAATGTCTTGTTTCATCCACGTTTGGTGGAAAGTATACAGAGTATTAGACCGTTTTTAGTAGGGTTAATCGGGGGTCCTCTGGGTATTTTTCTGTGCATTGGGTTGATCTTATTCTATTGAGTTTGGGGTCGAGTTGTTTTTTTTATTTGGGTGATCTGGTTTTGCAGTTTCTTATTGTGTTCGTTGGCGGTTTTTCTTTTGCAGGTATTCCTTCTTTAGCTTGGTGAGTTAAAGAGCCATGTTTTTAAGTTTCCAGAATTTTAGGTGATCTTCCGTTATTTGCATTTCCTTCGGGAGTGAGTTCCAAATTCTCACCGCTATGCAGGAGAATGCTGTTACCCTGAATATGTGTTTTGGGTATTGTTTCAGTTTGAGGCAAATGTCATTGCTGGACCTTTGTGTTCGTGTTGGTTTGTAGGTGGAGATTCTTCCCTGTATGAATTCTGCTCCTTGGCCGTGGATTGCTCTGTGTTATATAGAATGTTTTGAAGAAGATAAATTTTTTGACTGATAACCAATGTAGTGTTCTCAGCGCTGGTGTAATGTGTTCTCTCTTATTGAGCCTGAGGAGTAGTCTTGCTTCTTGCTGCTGCGTTCTGTAGTCGTTGTAGTTTTCTCATAAGGTATTCTGGCATTCCCAGGTACTGTTGACGTAGTCTATTCTTGACATGACTAGAGAGATGACGGCGAGTGTTCTGTGTGGGAAGTTGAAATAGGGAAGTATCCTCTTGATTGTGTGCAAGTGGAAAAAGCATTTATAAAATACTGCGTTGACTTGTGGCTCTAGTGTTGGTTCATTGTCCATTAGGATTCTGAGATCTTTGTCCACTTTCAATGGCTCTGGTGGGTTTGCTAGCTCGGTGGGCCATTGGTTGTGCTGGTTAATCAACAGGTTGTTTGGTGCAATCATGATTTCTGGTTTGTCCGGGTTGAGTTTAAGGCTGTTGGTGCTCATCCACTGGTTTAATTCAGTGGGGCAGTTGGTGACTGTTGGGTTTTGTTCTTCGCTGGCGTTGATTAATAGAATAGTGGTGATAGCGAGGAGCCAACTCCAAATGTTGTTTTGCGAGGCGCTGACTTGAATGGTGCTATCCAAGATGTTTCCGTTCTTTTGGTAAGGAAGGATTTTAGCCAGAGGAGAGCTGTCTTGCTGATTCCAATACCTTTGAGTCTTTTGAGGAGTGTTTTGTGGTTGATTGTGTCGAAGGTTGCTGACAGATCGAGTAGTATTAGTGCTGAGTTGCTGGTATGATATGAGCTTTATGCAGCTTTCGAATAATAATAGTCATAGTGCCTTGGATCGAGCCCCCTCCCTTCCTCCATCTCAGGAAATCCTACATGGCTGTGCAATTTTGGCAATCAAGATGCGCGAAGGTCTCCATAAACTGTGAATCCAATGTTCCACGTCATTGCATTTTTGCTTAAACCAGCAGAATATCTTAGAATCGGTGTAAAGGCATCCGGGCATGAGTGTTGCTTTTTTCCCCCCAAACAAGAGGGAATCCCTTATGCTTCCCTCCTTTTTGTTTCCTTATATTTTACCCTCACCCTTTTTACAATTTACATTTCTTTTTACATAAAAAAATGATTGATGCTTTTCACACTGATGCAAAGACATATCAGTGCATTTGAACCGCTGTAAGGTGATGTCACAGAACTTGGGGCAGGTTACCCCTGCTTCACAAAGAAAACTTTGTTGGACATTGATTGCCCCACTGACCCCTTGTAACTGCTCTTTTCGACTTCTGGTAAATGCTGTGCTTCTCCCCTCCATATTTCGTACAGTGCTTTGTTGCTAGCCAGCTATGTCTGCGTTTTAGAAATTCCACACATAACTTGTTTTAGAAGGTATATCTAATTATATAGCCACCGTATGCTTTGGTCAAACTTAGAAATGATCTTTTCTGTCTCAATCTAGTGGAAGCAGTACAGGTATACAGTGAGTAAGGAGGGTAAGGGCAGACATATTAATGCAGGGACACAGACAGTGGATCATCCTCTCCAAAGAGTTTTTTGGGGCTATGCAATATGGTGCTGTGCTAGCTTTCAGGAGCAGTAGAATGCTTTATAGGGGTTCATTTTTATGGCAGCAGACTCTTAATTCAGATTCCTTCAGACATGGGTCTCCCAAAACTCCTGGTATACGCTCATACCAAGTTCCTTTCCACATTTACTGCAGACCACTTCACACACTTGGCTTTGCCTGCTATTTTCTCCTACCAGGACTTTCTTTATGCAGTTCACATTACACACTTGGCTTTGCCTGGTATATTTTCCTGCCAGGACTTTCTTTAGCATAAGATGTTCCTTTGGCTTCCCTTCTCGTTCTTCCCCAAGTTTTGTACTGTGGGTCCCTGACCCCAGTCTCAATGTCTGACGCTGTGTCTAACAGTGCTTCAGTGTCTTGACCCTTTCCATAGGCTCACTGGTTGCTTTCTTGTACTCTCTCTGTATCTCTGACTCTGCATGGTGTGCTTCTCCGGCTCTCACAGCTTCTGCTGACCCAGCAGGCACCTCCAGTAGACGTCCAGTCCTTGGTCGGTGTCTCAGCTCCCTTGGCTGTCAGGAAGCACTGCTTGCTTCCCTTCACCTCGCTGCAGCCTCCACTGAGCTTCACTGGGCATCTTGCTCGTCTCATGCGTGGCCACCAGCCGCTGTGTTCCCGGTCTCTCTGCTCGGCTGTCCTCACCTTATCTGAGTAAGAAGACGATGACCTCAATACTTCTCTTCTCGGCATGAATTTAAACTGTGTTGGGCCAAACTGATTCCTTCAGCTACTAGACTTCTGGTGTTGGTTCTCGTTAGTAGCAAACATCATTGCTCCTTACCTCATCATCTCATTTTTTGTTACTTTATTCGCTATCTGATATTGAGGAGTACTGTCAGAGTTGTCAAGTTATCAAGGGAAATAATGGCAGTATGCTATTGGGGCATGAGAAATGGACGGAACATCCCTTAAAGGGAAAGGGGATACCATGTTTCACCTGATGTCATGTCTTCCCCTGAGGGTCGCCTCCCCCCATGTTGTCCTCCCTCAAATAGCCAACCCCAGGGTCATAATCAGTTAGCAGCTGCCGTCCCCTGGCCACATGAGGAGAGGCTATCCCCGGGAAGGAGTGATGACATCATCAGATTCATTGCAGACTTAATCAGAGTTGTAAACCCGCTACTGGTGTAATGAAAACGTCTTAACCAGGTTGCCTTCAGTCACTCGATTTATGAGCACTCTGTTTCCTTCACCGAAGTCCTTTTAAAAATAAGCATTGGCAAAGCCAACAGTTGTGGCTTGTGTATAAGTATTGGGCATTTGCCAGGCACTACTATTAGATGCCCAGATACTTGCACGGTGTTGCACCTGCTACCATCAATGGCCAGTTAATAACACTACGGCTGTGCCTGCAAGTTCCTTTCCCATGCCTACATAAAAGTCCACACTGTTGGCATTGCCAATGCTTGTTTCATTTGCGCTCATTTTGGAGAATCTGGCCCATATTGTTCACTTCACCAGTGCACAAATAAATGAGTGAAGAGATGTCCAGGGAAACAATTTACTCAGGCAAACACATAAATGGGCCGTTGTAAAGAAAGTCGTACAATTCAGGAGCTCCTGCTCCGGGGTCATGCTGCTCTGCTGATTTCATGTTTCAGGATAGACTAGTATTCAGGGTTCTGGGCGCTCTCCCTCGGTTTGCAAAGAATGTTTTTTGTATCATTTATATTATTGTATTTTCGAGTTACGGTTATGTTAATACTTTTTCGTTATATGAATTCAAAGGTGACCTTGCAGAAAATAAAACAGTATACAAATAATAGTAAAGCTAATGGTGAACAATTAAATCAGAATCGCTGTACAGCAGTTATTCCACCAAAAGTGCATTACGTTATAAAGTAAAAATCTTTTCATGTTACAAAAGCATTTGTCAAGTGAAAGTTAGGGTATCTGATCATAAGTGTAAAAGTTTGTTTAAACTGCTTTTGTTTCCACTTGCTTTACTGTCATTTGATTTATGTAAAAATGTGTTATAGTAAATTGTCCCCATTTAGTAAGTTAGCACTGCTACAATGGTTTTTCATCCCAAATGAAGACTGAAGAGTGCATTGCATTTTTAGTTTTGGCTATATGGTAGTGCTTTAGCTCCACCTGTTAGCTGAAACGAGTGCATTGGATTACAGCCAGGGAGAGTGGCACAAGAGGAAGGACACAATGCTCGTAGGTGTTGTTTGGCTATTTACACACCCATTGACTGCCCAGGTCCATGCAAATCCTTTGGGTCATTCCCACCCACTTCCTGCCCCCATGCACAAAATACACCCTCCTGTGATCTCTTTTGAGCTAATTTTATCAAGCCTTTAAAACAAACGTTGTGAAGTGGCTGCCAGACTGAATTGTTTAATTGGTGCTGTGAATACCTACAGATGTAATAAAAATGTCTTAACCAGGCCTGCCTTCAGCTACTTGATTTATGAGTATGCATGGCCTCCACTGAAGTCCAGTCAAAAACAAACATTGTCAAAGCCAACAGTTTTGGCGTGTGCATTAGTATGAGAGAGGCATTTGCCAGGCACTGCTATCTTATGTCCAGATACGTGCACCATTTTGAAGTTGCTAACGTTAATGGCTAGTTAGTACCAGTAAGGTAATGCCTGGCAAATACCTTCCCTATGTCTACACAGAAAAAAAGGTTGCCATTACCAATTCTTGTTTTTGTTGTACTATAGTCTGTAAATGTATGTTTTCAACAAAAACACTTAAAAGGCTGATCCTAAATGCTGTTTCCTGATTACTGGATGACGCCGTCTCTTTTTCTAGGATACATAGATACGTAGTCAAGTGCACTAGAAGGTCCCTGTTGTATTGGAAATGTCACCTGCATGCACATAACTGGTTACTGGCCATGCAAAGGCCCAACCATCCTACTGTTGCACTCTAGCCAGATGGCTTGGCCTCGGGAAAACATTACTTTGCTTGTATTGCTGTAATATCCCAGCTGACTGTGTGGTTCATTGGTGAGCACTTGTGCCAGTAGTATTGTCTCCTACATCTCCTTGCTCTGATTTAGGGATGTGACGTTGTCCCACCTCTTTGGTTGTCAACACAATTTTTCACCTACAGCACCATTGTTGTAAACTAGATTGGCTCTCTGATTTGCTGCTTCAATTCGTCTATGGTATGTGCCCCTGACTGCACTGACTTATGATTAAGTCTTTGGGCCTCATTATAAGTGAGGCGATAAGGGGTTAACGGCGCCGGTAAAGGTGCTGGCGCCGTTAACCCCGTACCGCCTCATTACGAGGTTTCCTCACGGGACCCGCTCTGGACGTCTGGTCAGACCAGACGTCCTTAGCGGCACCCGCGAGGGGACCAACATGCCAACAACGGGCCCATCATTAACGGGCCCGTTGTTAGCATGCTCTTCATTCCCATTGAGCCCTATGGGGGCTCAATTGGGAATGGGGATGGTCCGGGTCCAGGTTCCCTGAATGGGGAAATACCGGGCCCTCCAAAGTCAGAATGGCCGGGTATTTCCCCATTCAGGGACCACAGATCCGGACCCGAGTTTGGAGGCAGCCATGCCCTTATTAAGGGCATGGCAGCCTCCAAACTCGTAATGAGGCCCTTCATCTCGAAATGAATTTCTAACATTGGGAGCAGCTGCTAAAAGGCAATATTTTTTATTTGTTTTACTACCAACTACAATAGCTTTAGCACACGCCTAAGATAACCCAGGCACATTCTACCTGGAAAAAGACAGTGGCCCTCATTACGAGTCGGGCAGTACAGAATTAACGGCACCGGTAAAGGTGCCGGTGCCGTCAACCCCGTACCGCCCGATTCCGAGTTCCCCTCGCGGGACCCGCTCTGCACGTCTGGTCTAACCAGACGTGCAGAGCGGGTCCCGCGATGGGAAGAGGGAGCAAACAACGGGCCATCTCGTAATGGTCCGTTGTTTGATCCCTCTCCCATTCCCATTCAGCCCTATGGGGGCTGAAATGGGAATGGGGAAGGACCGGGTCCGGGTCCTCGGAGGGAGGAATTATCGGGCCTTCCGACCTCGGAATGGCCCGGTAAATCCTCATTCCGAGGACCCGGACGCGATTTCGGCGGCAGCCATGCCGCCAAACACGTAATGAGGGCCAGTATTTATAGATGTACTGGTTTATCCGAATGAGTTGCATTAGATATTCAAGAAATGTAAAGTGCAAAACAAAAAATTAAATATAATTTTGTGTTTTGTGTCAAACAAAACATTGCTAAACCATTGGGTAAATATCTACTTATTTATTAATGAGTTAAAATGTTAGCAGGTTTAAACAAACAATACAAGTCAGTAAATTAAGTCAGACCAAACGAACATTAAATGGATAAAATTAATAAATGCTTCACTTCTTCAAAAAATTTAAAAAGCACTATAAATATATGAATGGATTCATTACTGTAAAATAGCCTACGCAAATCAGATTTATTGATATATACAATTTCCTTACGTCTAGCTTGTGTCCGTTTCACTAGATACATTTTTTACGTAAAACACATTAACGATATGTTACTGAGTTTTAATACTTGAACAACAAAGTCTGCAGAGCCTTAGATTAATGGGTAGGGCAAGCCCTCTCCCTACATCTTACTAAAGGATGCTTTTCTGTTGTTATTATTAAAGATCAGGCCAAGAAAAGCATCCCCTCTTTACCGCAAAGGCAGTGGGCCTCACTACGAGTTTGAAGGTAACTGGTAACAACTGGGGGCAATGGAATGGCCTCCATTGTTGTCAGGCTTTCTAATTATGAGTTACAAACCCAAAAGCAGGTGATGCCTCCTATTCATGGAGGAGATGTCTCCAAATAATTGGAAGAATTGTCCCCCATGGAATTACCACCTGAAGCAATTCTTCCATTTACCAGTGCCTCCCTATGGGTATTCGGAATGGGGACTTAACCACAATTCATGATGCAAAGTCTGAGGTTAATGGTGGTGCTGACTGTAATTGTATTTGGTGGAAATGGCACTACTAACACCTCCAAACTGGCTATGAGGGCTTCATCGTGGTTATGTTTTCACTCCAGAGTATCGGGAAGATTTGCAACAATGATGTACTTAAGTTGAAGGAGTAAGTGGTAATAACAAAGATGTAAAAACAGGAATTAACAAAAGGAGCCGAGGATGGACTTCAGGAGGGGGTGATGAGACCAAACCTGTAGGAGGAGAGTGTGCAAGGAGGGGGTGGTAAGACCAAGGTATAAGAGGAGAGGAGGATGATGAGGAGGAGGCGACAATAACATCAGGTGCTGAAAGTGACACACCTAATAACAGGTGGTGAGTGATGCAGAGGATGATGAGGTGGAAACACCAATTGGCAAAGGTGGTACAGAATAGGTGGATGTAGAAATATTGAATGGAGAAGATGGGAACCTGGATGGGAGAGCACCCAGGTGGAGAAGGTGAGAGGTATTTGGTAACATGAGGAGGTTGTGAAGGCTGTGCAGAAGACTGGGTGATATAGATGAGAAAGATGGGATAGCATCAGGAGGCGAAGTTGGTGCAGAAGAGTTGGAGGCAGGAACATCAGGTGGCGAAGGTGGGACTGGGGCAAAGGCAGCGCACAGTCTGATATGTAGACGTAGTAGGAAGTTTGCGTCCGTGGGAGGACAGCTCTAGGAATGACCAGACGGTGAGAGGAGTGAGAGTGGGCAGCAACGTCTACATTAAGATCAGAGAGTCCAGAGTCTGGATTGTTTATTGTTTGGAACTGTTTGGTCTTTTTGCGTGGTTAGCATTGGTTTGTGCATTTATGTGTGTAGTTTTGCTGGACCCTTTGGGCTTGTGTAGCACGTGAGAGGTATACAGTTGTGGAAAAGTGGAGGGGGTAGTTAGTTGTTTTCTGTTAGGCTCAGGGTGGGTGGTTGTTTTATTGTTGGTTCTATCCGTATTGTCCCATGTTTGCTTTGGTCCCAGAGTATGGTTTGTGGGTGTCTACGATTTTATGCTTGCCTCCAGTGAGTTGGATAGCCAGGTTTTCAGTCGTTTTCTGAAAGTTAGGTGTATACTTGGTGTATAATTGGCACAGTAATATGTTCAGTCTTACCCCGTCTCCCGACAACGGAAGGATGACACTGCCCTCAATACCTTTCATACTTAAACCTGCAACTCCTGTGGCCACTTTAGATGAAACCTTCTGTCAATACTTTACCCTCCCTTGTCTGTCTCTCTACCATTTAGAATATTTTGGCTGCAAACCAAGCAAGGGGTTACCACTCACCCTTATGGGACAGGGCAGCCTCAAGCCCTCAGACCCTCTCCCTTTTCCATTCACTTAGATCCAGGCTAAAACCTTGTGTGACTCTGGGTGGCTACATTCGCAAAGGCCCCATGCCAGATAATTGGGCAAGGCCCTTTCCAGAGGGGAGCTCACAAGTTAAGCGCTCACATCAGACAAGTGGCGACCATTGTAACGCTCACCTGGTTCCCACGGGGGCGCTGGTCTAGTCTGGATTGCTGTGGCCTCTTCTAGCGTGAT
Organism: Ambystoma mexicanum; assembly: GCF_040938575.1. NCBI lineage: Eukaryota > Metazoa > Chordata > Amphibia > Caudata > Ambystomatidae > Ambystoma > Ambystoma mexicanum. The sequence continues at coordinate 673,083,143 of NC_090936.1, forward strand.
GCGCAGGACCCGGAACACCGATTGGACAGGACCTCCAAATCGTGCTTGCCTGGCCCGTAGGAATATCCTTCTGCAGATGAGAAAGGGGATTAACAGTCTGCAGAATAGTGTGCTAGCTCCCCCCTTTCCCCCTTCCCCCTTCGTTCCTCTCTAACTTCCTCCAAACCCCGGTTTAAGCTCACCTTATGGTTTGGGAGGATGAACTCTCCATCCTGCTTCTGGTGCAGGGGCGCGTGTTCGTCCAGTTACTTCACTGGTTTTCAGAATGGCGCTGGCAAAATCCACTTGACTTTCCTGAGCGATGCGCCGTAAGTATGAAAGTTCAAAGTTCAAGTGAGGCCCCCTTTATGTTGTCTTTCTAACCTGTGATCTGTCCTTTATTTCGGGTGCAGAATGAAGGCGATGCGTCGAGGGGTTAAACTGCCGAGGTGAGTAGTGATGAGGGCGATCCCTCTAAATGTCCTTATCATTCCCCAAAAATGTCTCTTGTCCTTTCCCCATAGGGGCCGCGGTACGGTACCTGCCAACGGGGCGGTGCCGACCCGAAATGTGGAAGAAAAGCCGGTAAGAATTATTGCTGTTAATCAGGCTTTCCTTCTGTGTTCCTTCTGCTCACCTTTTGTTTCTTCCTCTCTCCCCTAGGTGCAGAGATGTGGCGTCCGATGCTGACAGCCGCGATGGAGCCAGAAGATGTCTCGAGGACAGGTGAGTGAAGCGTGGCGCTGCAGCGAGCAACGCAATGCTTTTAAATGGAAGTCTTTCTTCAGGGATGCTGGCGAGAAGATTCTGGATGCAGGTAAGAAGTTTGAAATAGTCCTTGGTTTTCACCTTTCTCTTCTTTTCCTTCCTTTCAGGTCTTCCAGGTTCGAGGCGGGCGTGGCTGGAGTCCAGGAGCAGGAGCAGACACGGTGAGCGTTAAGCTTCAGGAAGCAGAACAACCCGAAGCATGAGCTGCTATCTGGGCGTGGCTTAAATAGCCTCCAAAGAAGCCCCAGGTATATATTCTTTCCCAACTAGGTATGTATCCTTCCCTGGCCACGCCCGAGTGAAAAAATAGTCCCTATGAAAAAATAGTCCCTTTCAGGTCTCAGGGAGGCCTGAAGCGTGCAGCATGGTCTGCATCAGGTAAGTGCACAAAACACCTCCCTTTATGAGCCTGGAGCCTATGGCGCCAGGACTGATGTCCAACATGAGCCTGGCGCCATAGGCGCCAGGACTGAGTCCAAAGAGCCCCTATAAGGGGCCGCTGGGCTTTTACCCCAGGGCATGATGCCTGCTTCCGGGGGTGCTGGGCCTGGCCTGGTGCTCCGGGGGTAGGCATCATGACAACCATGCACTTAACAAGTTGGAATTCTTGCAGTACCAATTCAGCCCTTCATCTTTCAGAGGTCGATAAATTGAGTTCCAACAATTTTGTAATAACACCTTTTTCTACAGCGCTTAGAAGTGGAAGGTGTCTGTGCTCCGTAGATTTTCAAAACCGCGTGCTAAAAAAGTCTTCGCTATTCTTTCATATCATACAGTACTTGGAATATTTCCCTTTTAGATGATTTAGTTTGGTTGAAATGCTTAAGCGTCTCACACCCCCAGTACCTTGGCTAAGAGGATTGCATCAGTCTACAAGTACGAATGAAAAAGTAGGATAATCAATTTCATTAGAGTTAAGTTCAGTCCTCAGGGTTTATTTTGGATAAAAAAGAAAATGCATAAACTTGATGATACCATCATACAGACACATTAGAAATGCAGTCGGCAAATAGATGAAACCAGCCAATCATGTACATGGCATTTACTCCATTGCCCACAGTATCACAATGTAGCTTGTCCACTAGGGGCGATGGCTGGAATAGTAGGACCTTGCATGTCAGATCCATGACCGAATCAATTGTTTAAGTGCTGTGTGTGAGGTGCTGACTAACATAGGATTGGCTTTTACTACCAAATGTACCTGCTTCTCGGAGGGTTGCCATACTCTGTTGCTGGACCATGTTTCCCAGAATCCTTGGGGGCCGTGAATGCTGGGCCGCTCAGTTATTTGAGCTGCCCGCTACGCTATAAAAATCACTAGCACTGCTGAAGCGGCACACGGGCTGTGCCCAAAGCGCGTCGCTCTCATGCCGTCTTCCGGCGGTTGATTGAGTTGGGTGGCCCTCACGCTTTGAGTGGTTCCTTGAACGATGGGGAAACGCTGGTAGAACAAGTCCAATCTGCCATTGTCAACAATTGTAATTCCGATCTCCGGCAACCCAGAGGCTGCGTCCCCAAAGTGATCAAAGTACCAGTAACAACAAGCGTCAAAACAACCGCCACTGCCTACTCTGCCAAAATAATGAATCTTTTTCAATCCAGAGGTGATGCACAGGGGCTGTCCACTTCTCTATTGGCAACCAATATTAGCATCAAACTGGCCTGCCTGGGAAGTAAGGTGTCACAAGACATTGTCCAATATATTTGTCTCCCCGATGGCAACCAACCTGCTCCAAACTCACTTAAGAACTTGCCTGTGGATCGTGAAAATTCTACAGGCTTGGAAGGAAACACACCTACCACTATTTATCAAATATACATGTTCACAATACTGCCCTGAATAAAGACTTCATAGCATTGTACCCTTCCATAGTATACTGAGTGAATATGGTTGATCAAATTGAGGATTCGTACTGTTCTGCTTCCATTGTGCGTTTCTATTATGTTGCTACCTTGGAATTTGTACGATCACATGAGTTATGTAAAAAAAGATATGACTGTATGATTACAGAAATCTCTCTTAATCGGTAGAATGATGAGACTAGGTCCATAAGAAAACACAATGAACAGTCCAACACGATCCCTCGGGGCCATTCACTGCATTACTGTGAGTCATCCTGACCTCTAAGGCAGGGATAACATGGAGCAACTTACTATCACTCTTGATACATATGGTGATAGTCAGATTATCTCTCCTGTGGAATCAGAAAGTCGTGATGCCCTACTTCCTTAAAGCTGGAGCTGGCTCCCTATGGCCTTACAACCCTGGCTTCTTAAACAACCCTAGCAAGCCCTTTTCTGTGATCTCTTGGAACACACATACGGATGAGAGCAGCTTTTTGGACAACCTAGTGAACTATAGTGTTGCAGCATTACAAGGAACCTGGTTGACAGACACACTTAAGGTTGATGGTCGACAAACTATACATTCTCTTGCTGTAAAAGACTTTAAATGGAGGCCCAAGTATTTGTATTTTTGTATTTATTTTATTTATTATTTATATCACGCACTGAACCCTAAGGTAACTGGGCGCTTGGGAGACTTAGGTTTACATACAAGGTGAGGCAGAGTAAATACATTAACAATATACATTATACAGTGACATGCAGGAAAGGCTGCCGAAAGGGACCATGGTTACAGATGGGTCAGTTAAAGCAGTTGTAAGCAGCTCAAGGAAAAAAAAGGGGTGAAAATAAGGTAACTGGGCGCTTGAAAGACTTGGATTTTAGATACAAGGTGCGGGAGAATATGTTAAAATATACCTTAAAATATACATTATACAAAGACATGCAGGAAAGGCTGCCGAGAGGGACCCTGGTTACAGATGGGTCAGTTAACAAAAGCAATTGTAAGCAGTTTAAAAAGACATGGGTCAAAATAAACGATGGTTTAGCAGGCAGAGGTATAAGTATCTTAGAGTGGGGGTTTGTTACTCAACCAGTCTTTTATTTTAGCTTTGAAAGTGAGGCAGGAGGGTTCTCGTCTAATGGGGATAGGTATGGAGTTCCAGCGTTTGGCGGCTTGGACTGGGAAACTGGTGAGGAATTGTAATTAGTGCCAATGACTGTGTCACCATTACATCCTGTACTCTTGGCTCAGACCACGTGCTGGCCGGGAGGAACGGACTGGCATCCAACAGACTATCATCGTGATACATCTCTATGATTCACCTAATAACAACAGTGCTCACATGAGCACAATGAAGATTGCAGGAGAATGATATATTTTTCATGTATTTCCGATCTTGATAAGTGGCGATTTCAATGCCAGAATGCCCGCAGAGCATGCTCTCTCTTGCTACAGTGATCTCCCTTCCACTGCTGCAGGGTGCTCTACCAGTAGATAAGGATTGCAGTGGGCCCACTTATTAAACCTGTGTGGTTTTACCATACTGATCTGCCAATGCCCTGGAGATTGCCCTAGCCAGTACACTAGAGTACTGGGGAAGTGGGCCTCACCCACTGATGCTGCCCTACATCCCTTGAAAGTGAATATGACAGCACAGTCGAGAGAAGACAATGATCACTTCCTCTTTACACGAGCTTTTATTTGGATACTCCTGAATCCAAATTTGAAAGAACCGGCCCGGTCAGTATTAGCACAGGGCTAAATCGTATTGGTTGGAACTCTAACAATCTGGACAGGGCGAACAATGCCGCCATAATGGGACTGGGTGCACTCGTGCTAAATTGTCAGCAACACTGTGTTCGCATTTATTCGGTTGTAGGTGTGAAAGAATTTATTAAAAACTACGAGTCCTCACTTTCACTGATTTCGAGCTATTCAGTAACTCATTTGAAATGCAGAAATGGGCGATTCACTGTCATGTTAAAATCCATAATCTGGTCTGATGAGGAGATGCATGAAGCAAAACAAAACCTGAGGCTTGATTTAAGAACCATCCCTGGCATGAGGTTACTCGCCTCTGAAATTGCACTGAAAGTGCGATCCAGGAGTGCCCTTTATCAAAAAATGGCGTAGAGGTCCCTCTCATCATCTGGCGTTGGCGCATGTTGCAAGCGAGTGCCACAATCCTAATTCGAAAGACGATCAGACATTCGGAAAGATTTTAAATAACAATCACACTACGAGGGCTATAATTAGTGAGGTCTCCCAGGCTAGTTGGATTGTGTACATTAATGGTGCATTAGGCAAGAAGGATAATGAAAGTGGACATTTCGGCATAGATGCATCTAAAAGTGACTATCAGCTTTCCGTAGAACAATTTAAACTCATTATCAGAAGCTGTAAACCCTGTTGGGCACCGGGCCCTGGCGGTATTTGTAATCTCTTGCTGAAAATGAATCCCTCATTGTGGGCTCATTTCTTGCCCCTACTCTTCATATCTATGAGTCCTCTGCTGTTGGACTGACAGTACTGTTGTGCCGGTCAGGGGCGTTGCTGGGAGGGGGGGGGCTAAGAGGGCTACAGCCCCTGATCTTTTGGTTGTAGCCCCTGATAGAATCTCAGGAGCTACAGCCAAAAGACTAGCTAGCCCCCGGTCCCAACAGTTCCAACATCAGCTTAGCCCCGGGTCTTTTCCAGACCTAGCAACTCCCCTGGTGCCGGTCCATAGAAACGGTCCTCTCGCCATTTCAAGTGACTACAGAATCCTTGCTATGCTAGAGGCAACTGCTAAAATCTGCACACATGTACTCTTGGACAAACTGAATAATCGTATATAATACCCTTCAACCAAACAGGCTTTCGACAGAACTCAAGTACCCCTGATACTATGCTAGCTGTGGTTAATGTGGTGGACACCGCATGGACAATTCGGAATCAGACAATTTACACAGCCTCCGATTTCAGCTCTGCATTTGAAACGGTGGTTAGGACTAAACTCTGGAGAAAAATGCAGAACTGGAATATTACTAGGGGCCTGCTCACCTTTCAGTCCAATAGTGGAGTTGGAATACGTCTTAACCAACTAGGCACAGTGTCGGGCTGCGTGCATACTTGGGTATGACGTCGTTTCGTCACGGGATGTTTTTTTCACAGGTTTTTTTACAGCAAATTTTTTTTCAAAAAAACCCATTGATTTGTTTTTTTTTTTCGATTTTTTTTCTTTGAAAATGGTGGGGGGTGAACCTCCCCCCACCCCCCCAAAAATGCAATGGGTTTTTTTGAGAAAAAAAATCGCGGTAAAAAACCCCGCAAAAAAACATCCCGCGATGAAATGACCTGGAACTGCATACATGCACAGGGTTAAAGGATTTGTGGGTTGTAGTTTGGCCCCCAGTGTTTTCAATCTTTATTTGGTAGACCTCACTGCTACTCTTACTTTGAACAAAGCTTGCTCGCTTAAAATAGGGGAAAGTTTATTACAATTGCTGGGTTATGCAGATGACATAGTCCCCATGGGTTATACCCCTAATGGGGTTCCAGGCCAGCTTGATCGGCTGAGCACCTACGCGTTGGGCAATGTCCTGAAAATAAACTCAGATAAATCTAAGATAGTGGTTTTTCATCCCACTAAAGTTAACTACAAGGGATTCAAGTGGACTCTCAATAGGAGCAGTGTGGAGATTGTCCATGGATACACATATATAGATATTATTGATAGTAGGCTTAGTTGGCGTGCACAACTTCAAAACACTCGGTTTATAGTTCTTAAACTAACGTGTGTTGTCAGAGATCTTTCCTGTAAACATGGGGGTTGTACTGAAATTTGGGCAGACAGGCATGGGAAACAACTCAATAGTATTGATAGTAAATGTCTAAAAACACTGCTCAAATGGGCCCCTAATACCCAGATAGAGTATGTCTATCTGGAATTTCAATTATATAGATTTACCTCCATTTTGATTGCTCAGAAGGTTAATTTTCATTTAAAATGTGATTATGCGGTCCCTGGGACCTTGCTTCAAATTGTTCTCAAGGGCTTTGCCTCATGCACCTAGTATCGTAACGAATGCACCCTGGTTAGTTTGCATACTAACCATAGACACTGGAATCATCGCATAGGTGTCCGCATTAATGACAGTAGCCATAACTTCTATAAGGAAATGATGCATCATACCATTATTATCCTTGACATAGAACAGCACCTTGTAGATCTGTCAACTCAGTCTAACAACACCCTTTTCATAGACTCCAAGTTTGCTACTTTAGACATTCCTAAATATACACTCTCATTTGCTAGTAATTCCATCCTCTGGAAATACCGGCAGTTTAAATGTAACCTTGTTAACACTCATTAAGTTATTGGGGACAAATATAATATACCCAGAGTGAATCGCACACGTAGGCTATGCGGGTAAACCTCATTACAAAATATTAAACATCTATTGGTTGAGTACAACAGTCTTGCTTTGCTGCGAAGGAAAGCTCTGCTAAGCTCGCAAATCCTGCCTCTCACTGATCCAATCTTGGATGTCTAGTACATATTTTTTTTTTTTATTGATTTAGTTGCATAAACAACTTTTCCATATACATATCAATAAACATAAAAAAAGTTCTTTACCTTGACATAAAAATTGATAACATACATATAAACAGAAATAGACAATAATACACCATCTTAGATACATTTTTACAAGCATCAAACATGGTCTATAAAAACAAATAGAAAACTGATACAGTTTAAATTTATCAACCATGTCAATGCATCGAGGGAGGGGATATACAACAATAACTAGGAATCGTTGTAATCTAAATTTAAAGAAAGTAGGAAATTTACAGTAGCCAATTGGAGTCCCAAGAGAGGCGAACCATATATATAATCCCAACTTTCATTAGGTTCATACATGGAGAGTGTGAAACAGTACTTGTGAAAAAGAAGTTGTCTTTGACTACTTAACTTGGAGCATTGAGTAATGAGATGTTCAATAGTTTCAGGGGAGTCAACAGACTGGCAAAAACGACAGACATTCTGTGCAACCGAGATGAGTTTTCGTGTATGAAGAAGATCTCTGGTTTCCCAAATATGTAGACGAAAACGAAAAATGAAATTTCTATATTTGGAAGATAGTGCTTTCGAAATATATTTTTGTGTAGTACCTCTTTTATGAGGAGGAAAACATTGACTGGAGGCGTTCTTATATGAAAGGCATTTCTGATGATTCATAATCCATGATGTTTGGTAGATTTTTAATTTAGCCTTATCGGGGTTTTGTAGTAGGAGCTCAATTGTGACATCAGCCTGTACCAAAACCTTATACACCGAAAGAAGCCATTTTTGAGCGAATGAGTGATCTGTGATGAATAAGTAATTTGAAAGAAGCTTGAGAAGGGTATCTGTTCTAGTAGATATTAGGCACTTTCTTAAAAAGGAACACTGCCTCCGGTTGAATATGGATGCCAGAGAAGTGAGTCCTAATTCATAGCGTAACCATGAGATCGGAATACACTGAGGCAAATGTAATACATTTCTCCAGAATTTTCCTTCCCATTTGTCAAGAGTGTTAGAGGCGATGGGTGGCCCTGTTTCTAAGCTGTAAAGTATAGCAGGAATCACTTTAATTTGCCAAAAGGTTATGGCTGGGATTAAAGAAAACTTGCCAAATTTGGCAAGAAGAATACGTGACTGAGAAATTGCAGTGAGAAGTTTGGAGTCTGTTTGATTTATGTTTCAGGGGCTTTAATGATGCTTCAAAGATGACTCCCAAATATGTATATGACGAGACCATTGACAACTCGCTGTTGTGACCAATTGACCAATGCTTTAAGGTATGAAGGCCTCGATTAGGATTTAACATCAGCACTTGTGTTTTTGCAGTGTTAATTTTTAATTCGTTCTCTGCTATATAAATGTCCAATGCAGTTATCAATATTTGTAAGCCACTGGGAGTCTTTGAAATAAGCACAATATCATCGGCATAAAAAAGTGCTTTTATGGTAGAACCATTCACCTTTGGCGAGTCCAAAAAAATATTTTCAAACTTAAATTTAATGTCTTGTATGTAGTAATTGAAAATGGCAGAAGCCAGTCGGCAGCCTTGTTTGAGGCCGCGTGAAGTGGGAATAGGGCGTGAAAGTAAACCATTCAGAGTGAGTCGAATTTGTAGTGAGGACATTTATCATTGAGGAGTTTGATCATTAGTTTGACTCTTGAAATGGAATCGAAAGCTGAATGGAGGTCCACAAAAGCAAAATAAACCTGCTGTTTTTGCGCTTGGCACTGTGACTTGATGGCATTCAACAAGAACAAATTGACCGCCGTACCCATGCTGGCCACAAAACCTGTTTGGTATGGATTGCGGTGATGATACTTTAGAGTCCATACAGAGAATTCATGTAGTAGAAATTTGCCAAATATTTTACCCGGTGAATCAAGCAGCGCAATGGGTCGGTAGTTCTCAGGTAATGACCAATCTCCTTTTTTTAAAGATAGTTACTAAGATGGAGGAATGCCATGAAGCCATGAAGAGGGTAGCTTTCTTGTGTTCAATATATGTTGAAAAAGAAGGAATAATATTTGTGCCCAATGCTTTAGATTATTTTTCAACATTCTATTGCTTATGCCGTCAGGCCCCGCTGCTCTAGAGCTTTTAGACAATGTGATGTAACGAATGATGGTGTCCAAATCACAATTGAGTGACCACTTACAAGTTGATTGGGTATGATAAACAAACTTATCAAATGCCGAATCGGCATATAACTCAGAGAAATGTGATACCCATTGCGTTTCGTTTACACCATTTGCTTGGGTGGCCAGTTGGTGTTAACAATTAGTGTGTTTTAGCAATTTCCATATGCTCGCAGAGTTTTTGGAAATCAAGGTATTGAGCATGAGCTCGCTATCTTTTTGAAATAAGAGCTCCATGTGCACGTACCCAGTTGGTATAACAGGTTTTTGCATTTTTTACTGCTTCAAACCGTGACCAAGCCGAGGAGGAGAGTAAAAATGTACGTTCCTTTCTATAGTTTATTCGTCTGAGGTGCAATTCAGCGTCAAAGGAATGTAAGTGAGTCAAAGGTTTAATTTTCGAAATTATAAGATTATTATGAAACTGCTGTAAAATGTGAGTGTATTCAATGTTGGGATTGTCGGCAGGAGAAGAAGCAAGAGTCTGTTCAAGAGCGTAAAGCCTGCTCGGTGTCCAAGAGCGACGATTACCAGATTTATTGATAGTCAGTGGTTGTGAAAACCATTTTCTATATACTAGTGTTGAAGAGATCAATCTTGAGAAACTTATGATCACTATACATCTGGGGAGTTATTACGAGAGAAGTGATGGTATGAAAGAAGTTTGGGTCTGCATAAATATAATCAATTGTGCTCACACTGGATTCTCTTCGCCAAGTTGTGGATGGTGGGAGTTCTCCAGTGACAGAGGGTTGACCATATTAAAATTATGATCAGACGTGAAGGTGGACCAAATCAAGACCTCCTGTACAGCAGCTTCAGTTCGTGGGTTTAAGCAATCAAGATTGAAATCGCTGACAAGAAGCATGGCTTTGATATCTGGCGCTAAAGAGACAAGCTCTAGCATATGCGAGAGCTCTCCTAGAAATGTTTTAAGAGAAAGTTTTTCAGGATTTCTGTAAATATTAAAAAGAGCAAGATTGCCCCACAGCCAATCACTTTGACCAATTGGATAAAAATGTCAAAGGCACACCAAGGTTCAATAAAAATCTGAGAAGTTTGTCTCGCTGCTATTAGGAGTCCCGACATTGGACGACCCTTGTCACCTCTTGCAGTAGGAATCAGTGCAATAGAGTGATTGTCCCATATAGGGAGGGACAGCAACCACTTTTTTGAAAAACTAAGATGTCATATGATAGAGACAACATGTCAATGGACTGCTGGAGATGAGCGTGTCCTCTGGTATTCCAGCAGCCTAAAGATATAGCACGTAGCTCTTGCGTAACTTGTGGTTAGAGATTATGAGATGCTCCCTTAGTGGATGAATACAAACATGAAGTTTGTTTGGGTTTGGTCAATTCACTAGAAGAAACATTTGTCGAGACAAACCATTCTTGCGTGCGATCAGGATCTTGAGAGATGAGGAAACCCATATTAAATAAAGAATGCTTTGCATTCCAAATCATTTTTGCCACTATTGCTGAAGGAATCCAGAGGCTCACAATAGTGAAGTAGGTGCGAGTGATAAACTCTACTAACTCTATGTCATCAGAAGAAACGTGTTCAAGTGTATCGACATCATTAAGAATATTTAGGATACACTGTCTGTTAAGATCATATTGAGGAAATTTGCCTCCTCTACATTTCATGATAAGTGAGTGACCAATCGAGGGCCGGGTTTTAGCGGCCTGGGGTAATGTATTGCTGGGCAACTTTCCAGCATTCGCGTTTCGTGTGTCCATGGGTGTAAACGGACGAGTACTCTGCTTTGTTGTGGCAGGCAAATTCACAGACCAATTCGTAAGAGTAGGATTTGTGGGATGAACATTGTGCGAAGAATGGGACACTGAAGAAGAAGACGTGGCACTTTGCATGTGATCATGTAACATTGGAAGAACATTGGTCGAGGCCAGAGTTGGTCTTGACTGAGTTTCAAGAAAGGTGTCCACTATAGATTTTAACTGTGACGTAAATAAATCTGGCTGAGGTGATACTTTGGGCACTGTAATATCAGTGCAGATGGAATCAGGAGCCTGAAAGGGATTTGTCGAAGAGCCTGGATACTCCTTCCTAAACTGATTATTTGAAGAAGGTACAGGGAAATCGACAAGGTTGGAACCAACAAGATGAGAATTACAAACTGTTTTTAGAGATAAGTACTCATCAATGGCAGTTTTAATGAGAGCAATGTTTATAGTTGTAGGGGTGATCATCTCAGAAATGCTCAATGTATCAGGAGTAATTGGCACAGACAGAGACGTTGGCTTAGGAATGACAGAACAAGTTGGGTGCAAACCTGTAGAAACCAATGGAATTTCTAAGGCCTTGATTAAATTGTGTAAGGGAGAATAGTGGAGATTGCCGGTTGTCATCAATGTACCATTTTCATTATTAGAAACATTTTGGATTGGGGGGATCTTTGTGTTATTGTTCAGAGCGTGGGGAAAAGCAGTGGATTTAACTTTAAAGAAAGAGGCAATAGAGTTTTTGGGGAGCTTGGGAGCAAGCATATTTTTGGATTTTTTGATTAGAGTTTGACGAGGGAACAACTTTTTTTTTTTGTCGTCGTATGCCTTTTTGTGATACTGGTACCGGCTCGGGACAGAAAAGAATGGATTGAGAAGGAATTACAGGAGGAACATTGTCTGTCGCTATGACAGGGATTTCTTGGGACATGACATCTTGTGCAATAGATATACTCACCCACGAGGTTTCGCCTGCCGGTAAATCGACAGAGGGAGGCTCCACCTCAATAGGGCGAATAATTTCAGCAATGGATGGAACCGCCTGATAAGTACAGGCTTGGTTGCTGATTTGACACGTAGGTATGGAAGAAGCTGATTCTATAGCTAAAGGCAAGCCCTTTAAGGAGAGGATCCAATCGTACATAGAGTTAATCTGCTGCGTTTGATTAGAGATTTTTTCATCTAGGCGATCAAATAATTTGAACATGCTTAGGACTGTGGTATTCAAAGCAGCAAGAGTCATCTCTAGCATAGTTGGTAATTTAATGGACTCCAAAGTGGACGGGGCTGTTGGGAAGGAGCATGCGGAGTGGGATGTGCGAACTGAGAAGTATTGCTCGAAGCACTGCTTATCAGAGACAAGTCATTTGGAGGTACTTCGTCATGAGTACTGGATACTGATATAGGTGAATTGTATTGACCTGCATAGAGTGATATGGCATCACCATTTGAATGGGTGTGACATTCGTGAATTGTCTTGGGAATACAAACCGACGAGTCGGTATGAAGCTTACGATTGCTGTCCACTGCAAGTATGGTGGAATCAGAAAGTAATTGTGACATCGGGGCTACCTGAGGACCTGCCAACCATTGACGGTGTCCGGCAGTACGGCAGGGAACATGCAGCAAACATGAGGGGCTGTCAGGCAAGTTGGAAGCGATGTATGAAATTTGCCCAAAGGACTTGAAGGAGTTAGCACGATCGTGTTTTTGTAATGGGTTACAGCCTGGAATTCTAGATTGAGAATGCAACATTAATGGAGTTGAAGGGTGAGACCTACGTAGCACACGGAGATTATTTGCAACTGAGGCCGCCATGTTGGAGGAGATGGCTGCATTATCAGGCATGCCCGATTTCAAGGAGTGCAAATGATTAAACATGATACAATAAAATAGATAAAATGAATAAATAAATAAACTACTACAAGTGAAAAAAAAAGTATGTAACAAACTTCTCCTGATAAGCTGTAGCGCAAGCCTGAGAGGAGGACACTGATTACGCCCACTGCGCCAGTTGAAGCAGGCAAAGTGGTACTTAAAACTGGTGCTTCACTCACTGTGCGTGTGCCACAATTGAAACCTCCACCTGCTGAGGAGTTTCAGGGAATAGAGGAAACACTCCCCTAGGCTTTCATAGAACCTTTTCCCAAGGACAAACCGCAGGGGGCAGGTGACAGAGGAAAAACCGTCAAACCCTGCAACGTCTAGCGGCCAAGCAGAATTCTTCTGTTGCTCTCACCCGTGCATTGGTTGAATTGCTACGACACGTGGATTTACTCGACTGCTCAAAGGGTCTGGCCCCGCAGTCACAGACAAGCTGAATAGAATACACAAGGATCAACAATAATCTCCTCACGTGCATAAACAGTTATTGTAAGTCACTGAGTGGGTGAGCTCGACTGATCAAGGGCCAATCCTCTCAGTCGTGGGCTCCACAAACTGTTCAAATTAGAACTGCGTCGATGATTCACCACAGGAATCCCTGTGATTTTGATGAGGTGGCGCACAGATAGCAATGTGCGAGTCTTCAAGTTTTTTTTTTTTAATTTTAAATTAATAAGTAGAACTCGCTCACCTTTTGTCTTAAATGCGGGCTACCACAGACTTGCGTTCGAGCTCTTCTGGACTCACGGCTTGGTTCACTGTGGCAGAGCCTCCAAAGCCAAACAGCAGCGTGACAGCTTCAACACACGAAAAACACTACCCCTGGCACCGCAGCCGGGCCTCGCAACTTGTATATCCCTAATTACTGGGATCGCAAATAGAATTTCCGTGTGTGCGCTCCACGTCGCCCACAGAGCCAAACAGCAACAAAACAGCGCTCTGTATTTCCAAAATGCTCCGCCCTTAACTTCGCTGCCGGGCTTTACGCTGCAAGGGTCACGGAGACTGTAATTTGTACTTCCTGCTTTGGGGGGGCGTGGCTTCAACCCCTCTGCTCCTTAAAGGTACCAGCCATGCTGATTGCTGGTGCTTCCTTCGTGCTCCAGTGGTCCCCACACTTCGAGCAAAGCACAGAATGAAAGCGCACAATAGTACTGCGCTACACTGCACAGTCAATCTTTCAGTAGCACAGAGCCAACAGCAACAAAACAGCGCTCTGTATTTCCAAAATGCTCCGCCCTTAACTTCGCAACCGGGCTTTACCTAGTACATACTTGAAGCTCAACCCTGCCGAAAGCCAAATTTCTACTCCTCATAAACACCAAACACCCAGACATACAGAGCCCTACCTCACTCCGGACAGCTTCAGATCCACCGTCCAATCCCACCTGGATGGGAGCAATGCACTACTTCAAGGTCTCTTGTCATCCTCCCTTGTGCCCCTGAGAAATGTCCTACACCCGGTCGCATGCCTCATCAAGGGTCTACGCCGATACGACCACATCAACCCTGCCCTCATCAACCTTCAATGGCTCCCACTACATGCGCAAATCACCTTCAAGTCTTGCTGCATCATCTATAAGGCAGTCGCCCTCAAGTCACCCAGCTACCTCGCAGGGAAACTCTGCATCTCTGGCGGATAGCGCACCACCAGAAGACAGGACACATTCAGACTTGAAATCCACCACTGCAAAAAAGGAAAGGACCAAAAAAAAGCCTTCTCTGCCTATGCCCCAAGATTATGGACACTTCTCTCCATTAGCATCAGACTCGCCCCAAGCTCCTACTATTCAGAAAATAACTCAAGACCCACCTCTTCAAGGAGTCCCTACTCCTCAACACCAATGCCATCCTGTCAACCCTTGCACCACGTGAGTCGCTAGATGCTTCCCGCCCTTCTCCTCCCCACCATCCGGTACAGCTGTACCCCTCCTCTGTCCCCCTCTGTATCCTACCACCGCTATATATCTGTTCTATTGTTACCACTGAAAAGCATTTTGTTATGCATCTGTAATGTTGTAGATCTGAGTAATAGTTCAGCATTTGTACTTTTCACCATAGAAAAAGAAAAAAACAAGGCAAACATTAATTAGCATCATGAGAGCACAGACAAGTCCAACATTTATACTTTTCATACATTACAAAACAAGATAAACATCAATTAGCAGCATCATTACATCAGTAAAAGATGTACAGTTTTTCAGTAAGACAGACTGGTTCTAACAATTTTAAAATCCAATAGTTAAAAAAAAAAATCTAAAACCTTTAGCAGTAAGGAAATGTAAGATTTAAAATCCTGCTCCAGAGATCGTCTTCACACCCTGGGTCATTAATCATTATCTTCTTGTTCATTCACAGTTCAGCAAGGGCTGGGCATAATAAACGAAAATATTTTAGTAATTTGTCCTCATTTAGGCAGAAGCGACATAAACGGGAATCCCTTGGGACATTTCCACTCATGCCCAAAAGATCCATTGTCGGAAGGAGGTTTAATTTTAGTCTCAGGATTTTTCCCATTAACTCCCTAGGTGGATGCTTCTTTAACAATGAGGATGCCACATTAAAATATTCAATTGACCACATGAAATGGTCATTAAAACAATGCTAAGCCATTACCTCAGATCTTATTTCAATCCATGCATATCTATACAACTTCATTTTAGTTCTCTTTGGATTGTCCATCAGCTCCTCAGTTGACGAGTCAATTTATTGTTTTTACATTTCTGTGCATTTTGGGACCCATTGATCCAAACCTCTAGAGGAGCAGTTTGACCACATGCCATTGAGATATACGAAAGAGGAAGCAACGGGAGACACCAAGATTTTTACAAATAATTGTAACTTCCCCCATTCGATAAAAGTTTGGATTGGGACTTGTCCCAATTCATGCAGTATTCCAACCAAAGGCACAGAGTTAGGGAGTCCAAAAACCTTCCTCCACAAAAGGGCCTCCAATTTCCACCATGGGACGTCACGTTCCTGTACCTCTGCACCAAAAATCAAACAAGCTATGATTTCTTTGCTCATATAGTTTCATCAAGGGGAGGGCAGAAAATCTCCCAAATGTATGATCGAACTGCCTCAACTGTACTGCTGCTGCAGCAAATTTTGATTTCCTGTTACGGGGACCCAGCTTCTCTTTGTAGGCATAGATCATGGAGCCCAAGTACTCAAAATAATGTATCACTCCAACATTCTGCCCATTCAGCGACCATCTAAAATGTTTTCCACCTTGAGCGCCGTACATTAAATACCAAGATTTTAGATTTAGTTGCATTAATTGATAAGTCAAGGTTTCTCAAAAATCTAAAAATACTGCCCATTGCCCGCTGAAGGCCTATCAGGGTCATATCCAAGATGACCATGTCATCTACATAGTTTAAGTATTGTACTTTTACTCTACCCCATATCAGCGGATTTGTCCTTGCTTTTTCCCAGCAAAATATTATATCTTTCATATAATTAAAAAGAAAAGGAGCATAGACACATCCCTGGCGAAGGTCTCAATTAGTATCTATCCATACCGTAAATGACCCATAAGAGTTTAGTCTGAGTTTTATTTTTGACCCCTGATGCAAAGCTTCCATGTGTTAATAAGTGGCTGAGGGCACCCGTCCTCATTAAGCTTTTTTCACAAAACCGCCCTGTTAACATGATCAAAGGCCTTCGAAATAACCAAAAAAGCCACAAAAACAGGCCTACCGGCCTCTTCTGCCTGCTTCGCCAGCAGAGATAACACTAGGCTGTTCAAAGAAACCCTCACACCTTTCTTGAAACCTGACTGGCACCAGTCAATGACATTCAACCCTTCGGGCCATGTCTGGAGTTCTTTCAATAACAGCCTAGCAAAAATCTTATTCGAGTCATCCAGCAAGGAAATTGGGCGGTACTGGGAAGGTGACATACAATCTCCCCCTTTAAATATTAAAACAATCAGTGCTTCCCCTCAGGATACTGGAAATCTCTGCTGCACCAAAATGTTTCCAAACAGCTTTGACAGAATAGCTGCCCAAAGCAAGAGATTAGATCTCAGTCAGATTAGACAGCCTGTCCGGGCCCGGGCACTAGATTTCTCACTGGACTTTATCACAAGGTATATCCTCATCCCAATTCAAGGCTCTTGCCCAGTTCATACAAGTGTTCAGTTGCTTGCCCATAATAATAATTATAATAATAATAATCATTTTGGATAATGATTGAAAACATATTGAATGAGCTTGTCAATGTTACTTGAATTTTTCTCTTTTATTGGTTTAACATGGATTTTTTCTTCATATTGTATTATTTATTCTCTGATATGAACTTTTTGGTTACCAATTGTACATAATGTATTATATGATTGAAAAAGTCTAAATGTACTATATCATCACATTTTTTAAAAAATCTGATTGAAATCTACCCACCATATCTGAAATGCAACATTTTTCCTGAACTACCGCATAGAAAATACTCAAGTCGCAGGATCCCAAAAGGAGCAGAAACCACAGAATACACCAGCAGGTGAGAGCTGGGCACAAGAAGAAACCAGCAGCAGAAGGCAGTATTGTGGACCCCCTCACAAATTAACAAGCATGACTGAAATCTTATTGCCATGGAAGAAATTCATAACCTCTTTCTATGGAGTGATGGACTGCAAGGTATTCTTCATGGTCATTTTGTGGTAGGCAGGAAGGAATTTTGTCATAACCTTTGTGAGAAAGATATGGCTGTGACTACATCTTATGGTCGTTAGGGGGTCACTGTATCCCCGGAAAGCTAACCTACTAGGCTAATATTGCCAGAGCTGTAAACTACCTGGAGGCGGTATGGGTGGGAGATGTAGAGACTCCTCCAATCCAAGACTACGCCCCATGCTAAGTGATCTGACTTCCTAAATGATCTGCCTCAACCCAATTTTCCTAAGCCTGGGGATTTGGAGTGTAGAGCTACTCCCCCTCCCAAACTTTTTCACACAGAAGGAGCCATAAGAAAATTGCCAAAAAGGCAATGACATGGGCTGGGACATCTCTTGTGGCCAAAGAGACCAAGGTGTTCCCTTGGGGATAATCCCTATCAATTTTGAGGATATGGCAGAAGGTTGGCTCAGGACACGGAAAGGAGTAGACACCAGAGAATCCACCAGCAGGTTAATACCCGACACAAGAAGAAGCTAACAGCTGCGGACAGTCATTGCAAGCCCCTCATAAATGAACGAGCAGGACTGAAATATTACCGCCATGGAGGACTGCTGCCCGTGTGCCCTTGAGAACAGCTGACAAATCCCTGTGGAAGCGGACAGGACCTGTAGAGCCAAAACAGGAACGTGTAGTGATCCGATGTGGAGTTATTAGGATGTGAGGACTTCCACCGAACATTAAGATGGGCTACAATATGAAACCGAGTGCCCAGCCAATCAGATGTAATGGCAGAAGGCAGTTAATCAGAATGGACCACCAAAGGCCAAACATACAAGGGTTTTATAGATGTTACACTCACCTGGTTCCCACGGGGGCGTCGACCGGAACTGGGCCGCTGTTATTTCCACCAGCGTGACGTGTAGCGCCGAGATGACTGACTGGACTGGCTCGCTCAGCCTAGTTTGTCTGAATATTCTTCTGCAAGGAGAAGAGGAATTAACCACCCGTGGACTTGAGTGTCAACCCACCTTCCCCACTCCCGTTGTCTTCCCACAGATCACTCTTGATGACCCCTCCTTAGTCTCACTTGATGGTTTGGAAGGATGAGCTCTCATCCTGCGTCGACCGCAGGGGCGCGTTGATGACCAGTTACTTCACTGGCGTAGAGGAATTGGTGAGTTCCAGTATTGACTCTAAAGTCCAATTGTTCATAAGAGTTCAAATGTCTGCTCTTCACTCTGTCCGATTCCTTGCAGGTTGCCGATTAATCCACTCGAAGATTTCCAAATGGCACTCGGTAAGATTCAGGTAAGTCTATTGTGGTTTTCCCCTTAGGGGCCGGGGTACGGCGATGAAGCAGAGTTGACTGTGCCGACCCGAGATGAGGTGAGACCCCCGTGGTAAATCAGGTAAGTTTTATGGGGGGTAACTGGTATTGTCTTTGCTTTCTCCCCTAGGGGCCGGGGTACGGCAATGAAGCAGAGTTGACTGCGCCGACCCGAGATGAGGCGAGTACCTCACGTGGTAAATCAGGTAAGTCCTTGGGGGTAGCTTGTATAGCCTTAGAGAGTCCCCTTGCTCACCTTGCTGTCTTTGTCTCCTTAGGTGTCGGAGGGCAGAGGCGAGATGGAGAGAGCGTGATGGAATGCTGAAGTACCGCCAAGCAGGTGAGTTCAGCGCGGCGCCGTAGGAATGCGAAGCGATGCTTCAAAGACTTCTGTCTTTCAGTTCCGTGGCGAAATGGATCAGGATTCAGGTAAGGATTAAAGTTAAAACTCCTGTTCTAACCTTTACCTTCTTTTCTTCTTGTTTCAGGAGTCCCAGGAGTGAAGCGGGCGTGGCTGAAGACTGGAGCTGCTGAAAACACGGTGAGCGTTACACTGCAGCAAGCAGGATAACGCGAAGCACGTGTGGCTGTCCGGGCGTGGTTTAAATAGCCTTGGAAGAAGATCCAGGTAAGTATTCTTCCACAGCCCCACCCAAGTAACAAAATAGTCCCTTCAGTAAAATAGTCCCTCCTAAGCCTCATTTGGCTTGAGTCTTCATGCAGCATGGTCTGCCTCAGGTGAGTATGCAGCATGGTCTGCTTCAGGTAAGTTATCAATAATGAGCCTGGCGCCCATGGCGCCAGGACTGACTTTATCTTTATGAGACTGGCGCCATAAGTGCCAGGACTGTACCCAAACAGCCCCTAACTGGGGCTTTTGGGCATGCTCCAAGTGGCATGATGCCTGCTTGCAGGGCTGCTGGGCCTGGTCTGGTCTTCCGGGGGCAGGCATCATGACAGCACTCCCCCTCAAGGCCCCTCCTAAAGTCATTCTCCCCCTTGGCCGTGGTTTGTCTGGAAATTCCCGATGGAACCTCTTTAAACGAGGTGCATGCACGTGGTCACTAGGTTCCCAAGACCTTTCCTGTGGACCATAACCTTTCCAGTCAATTAGGTAAAAGAGTTTTGATCTCACTCTTTTTGAGTCCAAAATATTCTTGACTTCCAAACTCGGGCTCCCCGTCTATGAGGATAGGTTCAGGTGGAGTGGTTAGCCTAGATCCTGGTTGCACTGGCTTCAAAAGAGACACGTGGAAGACGGGATGGATTCGCATATGAGCAGGTAGGTCCAACTTGACGGCCACTGGGTTAATAATTGCCTTGACAGAAAAAGGTCCCAAATACCTGGGGTTAAAGGTCCGAGTCCCATTGAGTGGTAAGTGCTTAGTGGCTAACCATACTTGGTCCCCTATTTGGTATTGAGGAGCTTCACTTCTGTGCTGATCTGCATCCTTTTTGTATTTTTCCTTAGCCTTTTGCAAATGGATGGTTGCTTCTTTAAAGGCTTGCGTAATAACAGTGTGGAGATGGTCCACTGCGGGCATCTCTAAATGCTGGGGTGAGTACAAATCCGAGGTTTGAGGATGGTGCCCATAAATGGTAAAAAAAGGACTTTGTCCAGTTCCTGAGTGTATGGAATTATTGTACGCATACTCTGCGATCCACAGAATGTCTTTCCAATTCCCCTCAGACTGATGTAGCATACAACGGAGGTACTGTTCAAGAGTCTGGTTGGTCCTCTCCGTTTGACCGTCGGTCTGAGGGTGGTGACTGGTCGAAAGCCTAACATCAATTTGTGCCAGTTGGCAGCATTTCCTCCAAAAATGTGAAATGATTTGACTGCCCCGATCTGAAATTAACACTGAAGGAAAGCCATGCAGGCGGACAACATTTTCAAGGGATTCCTTGGCCAGGATTGAAGCTGAAGGTATCCCTTTTAAAGGAATGAAGTGGGCCATTTTAGAAAAAAGATACAATAACTAGAATAGTATTGTAACCTTGGTACGGGGGTAAATCCGTGATGAAGTCTAATGACAAGGTATGCCAAGGGGTAGGTGGTATGTCTAATGGTTGCAATAATCCAGCAGGTTTTTTCTTTTGCCCTTTATTTTGTGCGCAAATGCCACAAGACATGACAAATGACTTGACATCCTTTCGCCAGGTGGGCCACCAAAATTGCTTCCTAATTTTAGCTTCGGTTTTTGCAATACCCGGATGCCCTTCTATTAAGGTGTCATGGTAATGGGAAATGACAAGTTCCTGTAGTTCCTTTTGCGGTAAAAATAGCCGGCCTTGGTAATAAGGTAAATCATCGATGACCGAGTACTCTGGACCTTTCTTTGCCCAGTCCTGTAGGGCAACGGAATAAAAGAGTTGGTGGATCTTGTTTTGAATGTCCTCCAGTGTCTGTATGGATGTCAGACCAAGGATTCTCTGTTCCGGAATTATGGGTACGGGTTCTAAAGTTATTTCTGCTTCTCCCATTCCAATCCGGGACAAGGCGTCTGCTTTACCATTCTTACAACCTGGTCGATGGGTTATTACAAAATCAAACTCGGCGAAGAACAATGCCCAACGGAGTTGGCGCGAAGATTGGGCTTTGGCTGTCTTTAGGTATTGTACGTTGCGGTGATCGGTGATGACCGTGATGGTATGTCTGGCACCCAGTAGATAGTGCCGCCAAGCCTTGAAGGCGGACTTGATGGCCAGCAGCTCCTTGTCGGTTATGGCATAAGTCCTTGGGGGTAGCTTGTATAGCCTTAGAGAGTCCCCTTGCTCAACTTGCTGTCTTTGTCTCCTTAGGTTTCGGAGGGCGGCCGCAAGATGGAGAGAGCGTGATGGAATGCTGAAGTACCGCCAAGCAGGTGAGTTCAGCCCGGCGCCGTAGGAATGTGAAGCGATGCTTCAAAGACTTCTGTCTTTCAGTTCTGTGGCGAAATGGATCAGGATTCAGGTAAGGATTAAAGTTAAAACTCCTGTTCTAACCTTTATCCTTCTTTTCTTCTTGTTTCAGGAGTCCCAGGACTGAAGCGGCGTGGCTGAAGACTGGAGGTGCTGAAAACACGGTCAGCGTTACGCTGCAGCAAGCAGAATAACGCGAAGCACGTGTGGCTGTCCGGGCGTGGTTTAAATAGCCTTGGAAGAAGATCCAGGTAAGTATTCTTCCACAGCCCCACCCAAGTAACAAAATAGTCCCTTCAGTAAAATAGTCCCTCCTAAGCCTCATTTGGCTTGAGTCTTCATGCAGCATGGTCTGCTTCAGGTGAGTATGCAGCATGGTCTGCTTCAGGTAAGTTATCAATAATGAGCCTGGCGCCCGTGGCACCAGGACTGACTTTATCTTTGAGCCTGGCGCCATAGGTGCCAGGACTGTACCCAAACAGCCCCTAACTGGGGCTTTTGGGCATGCTCCAAGTGGCATGATGCCTGCTCCGGGGCTGCTGGGCCTGGTCTGGTCTTCCGGGGGCAGGCATCATGACACTAGAGATGTGTAAAATGGCAATACCAGAGCAGAGTACAAAGCCTGACAGAAGAGAGAAGCAAGAGTGGAAACCAGAGCTGCAGGAGAGGTATTGATCAAGGTGGCAGCTGCTGTGCAGGGGGCCTGAGTGAGAGCTAAAGGAGAGTCCTTGGGCATCTGGCCCGACGGCTGTTTAAAGCTAGAGGAAGGGCCTAAGAGCCAAATCTCCTAAAATCCTGAAAAAGGCTACCCTGCTTACTTGTTCCATATGCCTTATTGAGTATGAGAACAGCAGCATATGCCTTATTGAGTGGTGTAAGAGCACAATATCCCTAATGTTCAGTAGGTAACCATATCTATTATTTATATTGGGAAGGGCCGTATATCCCTTAGAATTGTGAAGGGCAACTCACCCCTTAGTAGTAAGAATAGCGCTGTATCCCTTAACTGTTACTTAGGTGAGTACAACTTCTGACCACAAAAAAGTGGGACATGCACTATTGTCCTGACAGGATTACAAACGGGAAAAAGGCACTATAGCCTAAAAGACATTGAGTAGCAAAAAAGTGGCTGCATGCGCTAGCCTTGTGACTGTAAGTGGAACCAAGTACTATATTCCGCAGACTTTAAGACTACAGAACCTGGGGCAGACTAGTGTTTCTTCTTGAGAAATGATCAGGGCACTTAATTTCGCCAAAAAAGATTCTGTTTTACTTAGAAATAGTACCCGGCGAGGGACAATCAGATTGTTGCAAGCAATCTAATTGGCCCTCTCTGGGTCGTTACCCAGCCGGGAAAAAGACTTAGCGGCAGCAACAGATTCGATCTCTGTGTCCCACGATGTTCTTTTGTTTTCTTCCTCAGGCTGCCATGGAAAGGCCCTGATCCATGGCGGCCATACCCTTTTTTAACATATCTTTTCAATGGCCGCCATGGAAAGGGAGAAGGGACTACGTGTAATCCCTCCTCCCGATCCCTGGTGGCCATTGTGTTTTTTTTCTCGAGTTGATAAACGTTTGCAATGCTGTTTCTCAACTCGATAAAATAATGCTGTTAGTACCCCCGTACAAGGTGCTGGGCTTCTAATAGCAATAAAACCCTCCGAAGGAGGTATTACCAGACCGGTAATGCCCCTAGGGCTACGTTAAAGACCCTGCTTCATTCAGGCTTATAGCCATCGCCCCAGGGGCATTACCAGACCGGCAATGCCCCATAACCCACTCGGGTTCCATCGCGTCAATAACCACAAGAGTAGTTTCTTGTTTTGTTGGGAAGATATTCCTCCAATGCCCACATCCTTTACCTTATGCCTGGAATAGCAAACCAGTGAGCGCTCGGGGTCCTATTTCACATTGTGACCCCACTTTCCTATATGCGCTTTGCATTGCTGAAAGTCCCTTTTTCTAAATGGGAAGTGTTCACTATTAGATGCATGTCAGGTTCAGTGCAGTGGGAAGGATAATGCAGAACTATAGCATTCGGCAGCAGCGTATGGGCGAGCAAAATGGCGTCTGAGTGTCAGGGAAGGCGGAAGAGGGTGGGGAATTGTGGAAGGCATAGCGGACAAAGGAGTTGTGAGATTACAGGTGGGTGTTAAAAGGGTTTACCTGGGTGGAGTTTCCCCAATTCTTGTCAGATGATGCAGGAATCAGGAACTCCGAAAGGCATGTTAGGGGGGCGAGGGAAACTGCACAATCACCAAATCTACAGCACGAATGAAGCGTTTGGGAAAAGTGGCTTGTGGTAATATTACATACAGGACTATTTTTCAGAGTAGGGGCGTTGCACTTTACAACACAAAAGAATAATGGGATTACTAAAAACGCTGTCGCCTTCTACTTTGACCCATCCTGGCGCTTTGCATTTAAGCAATTCCAAGGTGCAAAATCCTACTTTTTTAAAGACAGCCTCTAGACCTCACAGGCAAATATGCCAACCCTCTCCCACTTTGAAATAAATTGAAGTTGAAACCCCAGCTAAGGCGTCGGGGTTTCTGCTTTGCTTGTTCCATGGCCATTGCAGGCTCTGTGTACTTCTCACCACCAGCCCACCTCATGTACCAAGCATTCATTGCAGCCATCTATTATGGAGTCTGCAGTCATCATCAATTTACACATGCGCAGAAGGTGTGTGTAAAACAGGGAGAGCACTGAGCACAACACCACTGCCTGATTGAATGCGTCTGCCAAGTGTGTGTTTGGCGTTTCCCGCTATAAAACAAGTCAACATGCTATAGTACACGGGTTGCATAAGAGTTCGCACACAGTTAAAGTGTGCCTTAAACTCTAAACATGCATATTTAAAGCCCAGACACAGCAGCAGTCTTGACGCTCAGTGAACGCATACGCGATCTGTACGGAAGGGAGCTGCAGACAGCCTTCTCCCCATGCTGAGAATTCCTGTTCCTGTCAGAGTGCGTTTAATGAAAGGCTTCAGGTGATGTTTCAGTCGAAAGGCGCACAACAGTGCTACTTTTTAGGCTACCTTCTAGTCGGCGTGGGCTCACGCAGTCAATGAACGCCCTCAAATGGACATGCACCTAAGTTCTGCGGGTGGTGATGGTGTCAAGGCCGCCCCTTGTGAAATAGGAGGCCTCCTTTTGGGGCACTGCGCCGTTGCGGTATTTATGCTGCGATGGTGTTTCTAATTTCTGTTCCTAGGCTACCCTTGAATATACTTAAGTGGTTACTTAGTTTAATGTATGTCATGTAATCTAAATTAACCAGTTATTTGTATGGCGCACCTTCTGATATTTAGGTGGCCTGTTTACATGGGCATCATTTTAGGGGGGGGCAAGGGTATTTGCCCACCAACCACACAGCTTATGTGCCATCTTGTCCCACTCCTTTGTCATGGGCCCCTTTCATTTAGATGTCACGTCCACCCCAATATTTTCAGCAAAGCTACCCCCTGCCTAGTTACTCTAGTTCCGGTAAGAAAGGCAAAGGCTGGGGAGAGGGGAGGCAAGATGCCATGCCTGAGCTTTCATGCATGCAGATCGCTAGTACCTGTTCTTTCTGTGCCGGATTCTAAGTGAAGTGCTGCATGACGTGGGGTTGTCTGTGGCTAGAGGGGAGCCACAGGTGGTTGTCTCCTGCTTGGTGGCGTGCTGATTAGGTCTGCTGTCTGTGCATGGATTGCTATGTGATGCAGGCTTTTTTTGTGATGGGTTGATCAGCGCTGTGTACAGATTGCTGGATGTGCCTTTGGGGGCAGAAGAGGGAGGAGAGGGTTCGTCAGCTGGAGGCTGTTTGTGGTAGTCTATATCTCAAGCTGTCTTGTGCCACTCCTACATATTCAGTGGCCAAGAGGCATGATCACCCCTATTTTGTGTTAATCTGGGATCTTTTGTGCCAATAAGATATTCCCCGGCTTTGCTTGCTGTTACCTGGGGTCAGATGGATTACCTTTTCAAGAAGCCGGACGAAAAACATTACCTTCTTTATTTTCATGATGTGGGATCACATTCTTTAGATTTTAAATGACCAGTATCAAAAAGACATGTTATCCATTTTGTGAAGATTTCAATTTATTTTAATTTAGGATGTTTTGTGCTTGAATCAGTGCGGCAAGCGTTCCATGCATCCTGTTGATGAAGTGTCTATGTTGAGGATGTTCTCCTGGAGTCATGGTGACGTCTCTTATCACTGGTCCAGCTGTTGTTGGGTTTTGGGCAAAAGTAACCTCTGAACGAGTTCCAGCCTTGCACAAAGCGTCAGAATTAGGCATTGTTTTCCTTCTTGCAGGCTAGTGAGCAGCCATAGTTTCAGGACTTTCTAGAACGTTACGTTGACCTCTAATGGACAAAGGCACTTGGGCATGGTGTTCCAGAGGTTAGAGGCCAAAACTGAAAGGTGCGGCACATCCTTGTCTTTGCTTGTTGTACCGTGCAATCCCCTTGCAGCACGATCTCCTCTTGCCTGGGAAAGAAGGAAAGATCTTCAAGGCGACTCCAGCACCACTGCCATGGATTGCTTTGTGGGTGATGCAATGCGTTTGGAATTGGATCCTGCTTTGGACGGGAAGCAAACGAAGGGTGGGGTGATTTGTTCCCATCAGTCTAGTCTCAGCAGCGGTCTGGCTTCTGCATTTTGTGATTTCTGGAGGCGTTTCTCATGTTAGACTGTCAGGGAAACTATTAATATAGTCCAATCTTTAAATTCCTAAGGCAGTGTATGCAAGGTTTTTGTATGGGAACGACAAGTATGCCATGTTGTGTCTGACATGTGTACCCATCTCACAGCACAGTTGGACTTTTGTTTCCTCCCTCACCCTATCTTTACCGGAGACTGTTTCACTATTCTGTTTTTTAAAATGTACTTTTCCCTTTCCACTTCCCATTTCGTAACTGAATTTCATTTTTTGGTTTTAAGTGAGTTTTGCTCTTTTTTCAATTTCCTCCCTTTGGTTTTTAGATGCTATTTTAGCTTGTTAGGACATGTTATGTCGAGTTGTGTTGTGTTTTGCCTTTTACATTGCGTGGAAGGTCGTGAGTGAAGACCCCTTTTGTTGCGCCTATTTGAAATTGTTTAGGGCCTGTGCCCTTAAATTTAAAAATCTTGCCTGCCCCCAGGCCCCTGAATCCCCTGTTGCTGCCCTCGCTCCCTTCCCACACCTGCCTGCCGACCCGCCCTCCCAGACCTGATTTGTCAGACATCTGGTCCTAGCAGCTCCTCCTAGGGCAGCACTCTGCCCGTGCAGCCCTGCGACTAAGGGCCTGAGACAAAGGGCGACTCCCACAAAGGCAGCTCCAGACCTTATCTGCAGGTATCCGCAGGAGAAGCAAGAAGCCAGTAGCCTGCCGTCAACCAGCACCAACCAAGAAAAGTAAGTGTGGCAAGGGTGGGGACTGAAGCAATTACTTCACTCCAGAAAGCCCTACCACTCTTACTTAAAAGTTTTATTGTGTTAAATTGTGCAGCTACATATTAAAGTCAAGCGTTATTATTTGTACTTTAATAGCATCACTGTGTTAAAGTTTGAATTTAGAAAGTGTGCCCAACAACATTGAGTGTGCCCTAATAGCGTCACTGTGTTGAATCTTGCATCTAGATTGTAAACCCAAAAACATTGAGTGTGCCTAATAATTCACTGTGTCATCCCCTAAAACGTTTTACCCTGTTAAAGCTGAATTTAGATAGTGCCCAACACTTTTGAGTGTGCACTAATAATTTCACCAGCTTGTACCAAAAGTTGCACTGTGTTCAACCTAAATCCAGATAGTGTGCCCAAACATCTGTGTTGAATCTTCCATCTAGACTGTGCGCCCAACAACATTGAGTGTGCCCTACTAGCGTCACTGTGATAAAGTTTGAATTTAAAAAGTGTGCCCAACAACATTGAGTGTGCCTAATAGCGTCACTGTGTCAAATCCTGCATTTAGACTGTGTGCCCAACAACATTGAGTGTGCCCTAATAGCGTCACTGTGTTGAAGTTTGAATTTAGTAAGTGTGCCCAACAACATTGAGTGTGCCCTAATAGCGTCACTGTGTTGAAGTTTGAATTTAAAAAGTGTGCCCAATAACATTAGGTGTACCCCGATAGAGACACTGTGTGAGTCCAGCATCTAGATTGTGTGCCCAACAACATCAAGTGTGCCCTGGTAGCGCCACTGTGTTGAAGTTTAAAATTATAAAGTGTGCCCAACAACACAGAGTGTGCCCTAAGAATCTCACTGTGTCGCCGTTATTGCAGAATCTGGAGTATTATTTTACACCTACACCAATGACACACAATTGGTGTTTCGGCTAGACTCCCCTACGAACGATCCCCCTACTAAACTAAGGACTTGTTTGTCTATGATTAGCAAATGGATTGCCCAAACTGGTTAAAACTTAGTGGAGGAAAGACTGGAATATAAGTGATTGGGCCACAGGTACCGGTGGGTTTAGGGAGCTCTCAATTCCGGCCTGATTCTCTTGGTCCATGTCCAACACCCAGTAAAACTGTGAAATGTCTGGGGGTGAGGCTCCTGGCCAATGGCTCTCGTGAAGCTCAAGTTGCAGCGGTTTGCAATGCCGGCTTCTGCAAACTTAGTCATCAGAAAATCGTACCACTGCTTCCTGTTAATAGTCAAATTAAGGTGGCCAGCTCAGCAATTATGGGATCATTGGACTACTGCAATGGTGTCTATTTAACGCAACCAAAATAGCTGATACGACTGTAGGTACTCCAAAATTCAGCAGCTAGGTTGGCCTTGAATGCCCCCAGACTAACTGCTTCCGTGGGTCTGTTGCATCAACTTCACTGGCTTCCGGTCAAGGGTTGTGTTGAGTTCAAGAGTCTCTGTGTTACTCATCGGGCCTTCCATATCAAAGCCAGTTACTTAATAAATAAGATCAAGCATTACCACCCCACCAGATGTCTAGGTCCGTCATCATTAGCGCTTCTTAATGTCCTGAAATTTCAGCAAGCACGGATAGGTGGTCGCTCCTTTTTGGTGCTTGTCCCTTCTCTGTGGAACAGCCTTCCTCTCTCGGTGAGAATCAATGAGAAATGTCTACCTTTTCGTAGGGCTTTAAAGACTTTACTTTTTTTAATTGCCTTTCTGTTTGCTTGCTCACCTCCCCCTCGCCCTCCTACTGTTGAGCACCTAGACGCCTACGGGCCCTAGTTGCGCTTTATACATTTAAATAAATGTGTTGTGTACTAAGATGTGCCCCATTTTCTCATGTGGGGTTGCCGCAGAATGGCCATGGCAGCCCAGAAAGGTAAGTGTTCACTTTGTATCACAGGGTTTTGTTTAAGCAGTCCCAAAGGTAGTTGGACAGGGGGAGCGTGGATACTTCTCCCCCTTTAGTCTCTGGTGGTGTAGTGGCTTCCTGCTTCATTGCGCAGATGGAGCCTTTGGGTGGCCCAGAGATGACTGTCTGTTGGTCGTGTATACAGAGGACTCTTCCCTGTTCCTCTCACCTTCACAACATTAAGCCAATGAAGCATAGCTGGCGATGAGCGTCTGTCACGTGCAGCAATGCCTCTCTTCGTGTGTCTCTCTTTTGTCAGAAATCTGTTGGGATTCAGTTTCACCAACAGAGAGACACCTGCAAGCGTCTGATGTTTTAGGCAAGGGTTGAGAAAAAGGTGGTCTGCATAGTAGCAAGCTGTTATATGGGGGCAGGGATAGGAGTCTTCTCAAAAGCCACTGGCCCCAGGTTTAAGAATGGCACTGTTCTTTTCTCTGTACCTCCCACCATCAGCAGAGAGGGTCCTCCGTCTCCACTTGACAAGGCCATAGTCGAGTGTACTGGCCTTGTCACACAATATAGTTGAACATAATTGCACAAGCGTGTTGAATCCCATCTCCTTGGCTGGGTTGAATACTCTGGCTTTCACATGTAACCTAGGAAGAAAACTCTAATGCCCCAAAACCCCCTTCAACTCAAGTATGTATGCAGAGCCGTATGATAGCCCTAACAAGGCTAGTGGTCTGCTTTGCCAGCAATTCAAAAGAAAATAACTGGTAACTGTCGCACAGTTTCTTTAGGTATCGGACAAAACTTTCACAACACTTTACTCAGCAACCACTCAAGAAGCCTCAGTCAGCAGCGAGCTGAGAAGGAAATGTAGATTGCGAGGCTGCTGCCTTGTTGGAAGTAGGCTTAAGTAATGCAGGAAGCCACGTGGCTAAATCGCCATCTTCCAGGTTGGGAGTTCATCCAGGTAAACATCATGGTGAAGGTGAAGCTGCCAGGGGTGCTGCTAGGTCTGGAAAAGATCAGGGCCTAAGCTAATGTCGGGACTGGCAGGACTCTGGACTAGGTAGCATTTTGGTTGTAGCACGTGAGCTTCTACCCGGGGCTACAACCAAAAGACCTTGGCTATAGCTCCCTCAGCTCTCCCTGCCCCTAGCAACGCCTCTGGGAGCTGCTGTCCTGCATACTTGAACAAGACTCCTAATAACACAAATAACATTAATCAGTAGTCCGTGGAGCTAGTTCTCGCGGGTTGTAAGAAGTCACATTAGGTCTATGATGTGGTTGAATGGTCTTTTACAGAAGAAGAGAGCACTTGTACTGATACAATGTAGATTCTAAATCTGCTTCTTCTCGTCATTAGGGAGAAAAAGGATTCCCAATAGGAGCTTGAGTGATGAGTCTGACAGTCCTGTCGTTTGGCAAAAAAAGAAGTTGAAACAGCAAGAAGGGGGACTGAGCAGTAATACAGCGGTACACAAGGATATGATATGATGTGACAGAAGGACCCCCTATGAAACAGGAAGAAATCACTGTAAACTGAGCACAGTACAACCTACTGCAGGATTTCCTGGAAAATGTCAGCAAGCATACGAACCCAATCAAGCCAACTAAACTAAGCAAGAGAAGAATTAGACCATATCGATTTCTAGGGATATCCGATGACATAAGCTCAAGGCCCCTCAGACTGACCTAGTACTCATCCCAGTAGTGGAATGGAAGGGAACAGGAGCGGACAAGCATTAGGGACAAAAGCGAGATATCTAAAATTCAGAATAGAAAACACAAGAGAAATCTTGTTTTTTTTCAATGCTGTAAATCTGTCTAAGAAGAAACCCAATGAAGCTTTGTTATGTTATGCTACCTCCATTTGTAAAGCGCACCGTCACCAGAAAGGCATCATGGCGCTAGGAAACGGAAGAACAGAAAGAAGGCTCAGAACGAAAGAGTTTTCAGATGGTGCCGAAAAAAAGCAGATCCTTATCAGTAGCGGGAAAAGAATGCAGACAGAAGCTTATTCCATAAAATCACTGCAGCCACCGAAACGAGCTTGGTGAAACCTGGGAACCTGAATCAAGAAATCTGAGGCGGACTGAAGGGCTCCAGCAGGAATGTAACGACAGATCTTCTCCTGCAGGAACTCGGCCACATGGCCATAAAAAGCCTGGTGTACAATACAAAGGGACTTGAACTGGATACAATTGACAGGGAGCCAGTATAGCCATCACAGAGTAGGGGGGAGAGGGGATGTGGTCCTGAATAGAAACCCCAGCAACCGTTCTGGCAGCAGTGTTCTGCAACATCTGAAGACGGTTAAGTAAGTATAGGGTCTGGGACAGGTAGTGAGCATTGCAATAATCTTGTGTTGCAAAAACAGAGGCAGTCACCACAGGGGCTTGCATGTCTTGGGGCAGAAAAGGAAGCATCTTCTGTAAGGTTTTAAGCTTGAAGTTGCCCCCTTGGCAGACCGAGCTGACTTGCGCGCCCATGGAAAGAGTGGCTGAGATCTTGACACCAAGGACCTTAACAACGGCAGCGGGTTTAGGGAAAGGACCGAGAGAGAAGGGCCTTGGCTCGGGTCTCCAGAGTGAGGTCATAGGAGCGGCACCGACGATTAGTACCTCGGTATTGTAGCCGTTCAATCTAAGCCAGTTCAGACTCCTCCAATCACCAACAGCAGTCAGACAATTCCTAAGATCGGCAGAGGCCTTGGGAGAAGCAAGATCAGTGGGCACCACTATCTGGGTATCATCCGTAAAGATGTAACAATGAAGCCCAAATGACTGGATGAGTTTGGCCAATAGCTGCCCATAGGCGTTGAAAAGGACTGGTGGCAAAGTAGGGCCCTGGTCCACGCCACAGGTAACGGGAACTACTGCAGACCTGAAAGGGAATAAGGACAAAGACTGAGAGTGGTTAATGAGAAAGGAATGACACCAGGTCAGCAAACTGCCAGAAATCCCATCCCCAGCCAGTCTTTTAAGCAGAAGAGTATGCCCAATGTATCGAAAGACGCAGATTAGCGCCCCGATACCACCATGGTCAGAAAGAATGGCAAGATTGTCAATGACTGAGACCAGCCCTGTCTCCATGCCCCGACCAGGTCAAAACCAGGACTTGAGAAATAAGGTGTTGTCGTGGCTTATCTGGCTGATGGGTCCAGGAATGGTCAGGACCTTGGATTTGAAGTTTCTGTGATGAATTCAAATACAGGAATGGTTCTTTACAATGGACTGAATTGTAGTTGGACGTGGTAACACTAATCTATTCCAAACCTTGTTCCTGAACAGAGCATTGTTCTACTAAACCTCTATACCAAAATTAGCTATCGCTTAAGACTAAGTAGCAATCAGATCCAAGGCTTTGGGACGAAATTAATGAACAAACCAGCTACTCAAGGCCATGATTATATCCCACTGCTGACAGAATTCACTATTCCTGGAAAAACCTCAATGAATCTCGGGCAGTCCCACAGACATACATACACTAAGGTGCTACATGATGCTAAAAAGGTCCTGCAGAAAGATCTGAGAGCATTAAGAAAATGTTTACCGAGTATAGATGCTCAAAAACGCGATAAAATCAAAACGCACGGTCTATCGAAATTGGGCAAAGTCTCATGCTATTATCATCAAGCAAGATCACGCTGAACACATGTTATGACTTATCATGACAAAGAATACACGTGACATCTGGAAGATTCTGAACATGGACCTTTCTAAATGTACTCCAAATCTAATAAATACCATACCAGGCGACGTATGGGACACGCATATTTTCCCTGGTCTTTCAAAAACCTGAATTTGAGGTCTCGTTAACGATCGGTACCGCTGTCACTCAGTGGGATGTGCAGATGGAGCACGATGAAATCGTCCGTGCCATCAACGCCCTAAAGATCTCGCGTGCAGCCGGACCGGATCTGATTTCAAACATGGATCTAAAAAAACATCCAAGTGAGTGGGCAGACTTCATTGGAAAACTGTTCACGAAAATCAGCCTGACCAAAAAATTGCCTGAATCATGGACGACTGCATTAGTGGTGCCAATTCATAAGCGGGGCAGTTGGGACGATCCGAATAACTATCGCCCAATTGCCCTGTTAGATACGATTGGAAAAATGTTTGGGTCCAATTTGCGTTTCAAGCTCGCAAAGTGGGCTGAAGCCGCACAGATAAACGACATACGACAAACTGGATTTACGAAGAGTGTTGGAGTGGATGTAAATCTACTAATCCTGACGATCCTAAAACTGTAAATGATAAAGAAAAAGGGAATGATACACCTTGCATTTATTGATATGAAACATGCCTTTGATGGTGTGAATCGTAGTCGATTATGGGCGAAACTGTCAAAATGGTGCTGTCCGACATCCATTCTTGAGCCAATCATCGCCCTTCACGACCACACATCAATCAAAGTCCGACTAAACAACAGTGGTGTGTTATCCAACACCATCCTAACCCATAAAGGCGTCAAACAAGGATGCCCTTTAGCTGCTGAGCTATTCAAACTATTTTTGGCCGATTTACCAAACTATCTCGCGCAAGTTCCCTGCTTCTCACCTAAGATAAATCAAACTCTGATTAACTGTATCACCTACGCAGATGATCTGGTTCTGATGGACAGAACTCAAATTGGGCTCCAGCGTCTGCTAACAGGTTTACACACGTATATGGTTCGGAATGAATTGTCAATAAACACCTATAAAACAAAAATTGTTTCAATTGGAAACGTAAGAAGCAAAAAAGACAAAGCATTCAGGTGGAAAATCGCTGACTCCAACATTGCTTCGGTCGACTCAATAAGATACTTGGGGATACAATTTAATAATTTAATAATTCCATCTGCGAAAAGCAATGGGTCGACGAATTAACATCAAAAATGAAGAAGCTAGCTCTGCAAGGTGCAAAAATTAACAAACTACGGAACGTTTTCAATGGAACCTGTCCTCAAATTATATCAACAAAAAGTGATCCCAATTATAACCTTTGGGGCCGAGGCTGGTTGGAACATAAGTGAGCAATCTTGGCATACTTTAGAAGGTCGCTTCTGGCGGAAACTTTCAACACTCAACATCGACAACTATACTGAGATATGAATTAGCTACAAATTCATTGTATATGAGAGTGGTTTGGAATTCGATTGCCACAATGCGCAAAATGGTTTTAAAATCACCGGCGCCGGCATATAAAATATTTGCCAACGATCAGGCCACAAACAATCAAAGCTTGCTCGACATATGGTTCCACAAAATATCGGCTTTTCTATCGGCAGCAGACATAACTAATCATGATCTTCTAATTTCCCCGTAGCATGCCAAAAAGAAATTTGATAATTGGGCTTGGATTGTAAACATCGAAGCAAGACAAAAGCTGAAATCAATAAAATTGATGGGTGGCGATCACAGGAAACTAAATGAACCAGCGCGCTACCTATTGAACTGTCCGTCTCGTCACCATCGAGAGCAGTTTCTAAGGTTTCGAGCAAATGCTCTAAAAACCAAAGAAATTCTTTGGCAAAGAAAGGATTAATCGCTACATGATAATCTCTGCCGCTTCTGTGGACAATCGATTGAAACATCTAAACATCTGCTAATTGAATGCACTCAGACCGGCAAGCAACGATCTCTACATCTTGGAAAATTTGCCCCTATAGACGAAGATATGGAGGGCTGGTGGGCCAAGATTAGCTCTGGAAACGATATAAAACTTGTCTGTGCAACTGTGAATTATCTTGATATGATTTTGAAAGCAGATGTTTAATATTGGAGTAGCTGCGCTGGTCCTTTTCTTTTCCCTTGCTTTTGAAACAAAATTTTTGTGTTCAAACTGTAGATTTCTATAAATAAAAAAAAAATAAAAAAAATAGCTATTGACTTCTCTTGTTTCAGGAATATGTCCTGTATTTTACAATTTAGAAACAAGAGCAAAGTGAAGACAATGGGAATGGAACCCGAGGGAATGGCCTTGGAGGAGCCTCTGCATCCTTAGTACTGTTGTGAGATTTAGAATGACCAGAGTAACTAAGGATTTAAACAGCCCGAAGCTTATTGCTAGGGGCTCAACCCAGGAGAAAGAGGCAACAAGCAATAGCAAGTATTGGCAATACCAACAGTTTGGGCTTTTGAGTAGGCATAGGAAAGGCACTTGCCAGGCACTGCCATAATGGTATTTATTAGCCACTGGTGCTTATGAATCGAGTGGCTGCCAGCAGATCTGGTTATGACATTTCTATTACACCCGGAGCACATTTACAGCCTCAATAAAGTCATAACCTCTCAGAAGACTGCTTTGGAAAAACAGTGGCAGGCACTTCAAGTGCAAAGTTTGATGGTAAGTCTTTATTAAATCAGGCTCCAAGAGTTCCCATGATGAGGAGCTTTGGGCAGGGAGAAGAGTGTGAGCTGAGGATGTGTTTGCAGGAGTGACCGCCTGAAAACCTGACTTGAGTGTACTATTTTCTGGGTCAACAAGCCCAGCCATTACCCATACAGTATTGCTAATGACATATCAGACTGGGGCCTTTCCAAGATTATTTCTGGTAAATTGTTTACCAGTGAAGCATAATTTAATGCGGTAGTGCACAACTGATATCCATGCAAAACATTAGTTAAAACATTAGTTGAAATCTCACAATTGAAATTTCAATTCCTCTGTCTTGTCTACAAATCTCTCCATGACCTCGCCCCTATCTCTCTCCCCTCCTCTCATTTTACTCTCCCTCCCGCCATCTCCGATCCGCCTATCTCTACCTCTCACTGTACCCCCTGCCCCTTGTGCCGTCTCCAGCTTCCGCTCCTCCCAACTCTTGGCCCCCCCTCCACTGGAACTCCCTACCTCTCTCTATCCGCTCCTCCCCCACCTACCCATCCTTCCGCTCCTCCTTGAAAGCCCTTCTTCTCCACTCCCCCTGACTCTCTTCACCTACCTCTCTCCCCCTCAGACCCCTGCCTTGCCTCCCTCCTTCCCCCTCCTCCCGCTGACCTCATACTGGACACTGCTACCAGGAGGCATAGGAGGACACCTGGGGAACCCCCACCCCCCTCGGCTCCCTTCCTCCCACTCCTGCTGACCTCAAACCTGACATTTATACCCCTTCACCTACCTTCTCTCCCCTCCCTCCTCCTTCCCTTCCCTTTGAGCAAATTGTTCCATATACTGTACTCCTGGTTTGTTTCATGTTTGTTAATATGCTTCTTTCAATACTGGTGTAAAGCACTATATAAGCACTATATAAACTCAATAAACATAAACATTAGTACTCAGTGAAGGGACCAGCCTAAAATATTGACAAGTATCTGGATGTACGTAAAACATTTTTGCCTGGCCGGATGTCTTTAGTTTGGCCCTCCACACAGTTAAAGCCATTTGTACAAAAAAGGGCCCAAAGGCCATTCCTTGTTGAAAATGTGTGCGCACAACGGCGTGTTAACTTCACAGCCAAGTAAGCTTATTAAAGGCTGACAACCTCAAAAGATACTTCCTCTCTCACACGGTCAGAGGTGGACCAGATTCATTTATACAAAAAGGAGAAAGGGAACACAAGCTCAATTCCAAATTTTCAATTTTTGCGGATCTATGACACCAACCAGGACAGTGGTCAAATGCCTCCCTATACTTATAGTCCAGAAAAAATAAACCAAGTTGAACAATATAGATACAATACTAAAAATATTTTAATAAAGTTAATGAACACATAAAATTCTCATAAAAATGTTCTCGATGAACATGACCCTACATTCAACATATGGTGAAAACAAAATGCACATAAATACATAAATCAACAACGCAAACATTTAAACACAATAGACAAAAAATGTGTAAAACGTAAATTGCAAATACACTTAATCAAATATTTGAGTTACTGACTCAAATAATATTAAATCCTGACATGTTTCAGTTCTTCACGGCTGTAACTGCATGAACTTTCTTCAGGGGTGAAAAGCACACGATTTCTTGATTATCACCATGCAATCCAGGGCCACATGTAGGTTTCCAAATTTGAATAAAAGATTACTCCTAAAACAACAAGAAGGGGGCCGTCACCATACACCACCATCCAAATTCTCATATAGTCAGTACAAGCTCCAAAAATAGCTTAATGTTACTGACCCTCTACCCCAATAGTAAAGTCCCAGAACTAGATCCGAAGGTTGTATTACAACCCTATCTCCAAAATTTCAAAATACTACATACCTCTTGATATAGTGTTTGTAGCGCTGATGTCATAAGTACATCCACAGATAGCACAAAACTTCCTCTGTCAAGTTTAGTTTATATTTCTTAGATCATAAATAGCTCAGTGTCTCAAACAGACTTGCAAACAAACACAGAACAATTTTTGCTGATCTATAACCCAACCAGGACAGTGGTCAAATGCCTCCCTATACTTATAGTCCAGAAAAAATAAACCAAGTTGAATAATATAGATACAATACTAAAAATATTTTAATAAAGTTAATGAACACATAAAATACTAATAAAAATGTTCTAGATGAACATGATCCTACTTTCAACATATGGTGAATACAAAATGCACATAAATCAACAACGCAAAACTTTAAACACAATAGACAAATTTGTACAACGTAAATAGCAAATACACGTAATCAAATAAGTGAATCAGATAATATTAAATCCCGACATGTTTCAGTTCTTCACGGCTTTAACTGCATGAACTTTCTTCAGGGGAGAAAAGCACACAATTTCTTGATTATCACCATGCAATTCAGGGCCACATGAGGTTTCCAAATTTGAATAAAAGATTACTCCTAAAACAACAAAAGAAGGGGGCTGTCACCATACACCACCATCCAAATTCTCCGTCAGTACAAGCTCCAAAAATAGCTTAATGTTACTGACCCTCTACCCCAATAGTTAAGTGCCAGAACTAGATACAAAGGTTGTATTACAACCCTATCTATAAAATTTCAAAAAACTACATACCTTTTGATATAGTGTTTGTAGCGCTGATGTCATTAGTACATCCACAGATAGCTCAAAACTTCCTCTGTCAAGTTTAAGTTATATTTCTTAGAAGCTCATAAATAGCTCAGTGTCTCAAACAGACCTGCAAACAAACACAGAAAAACACAACACTTTGTCTGTCAAATGTGTTACTGACAAAAATAGCGGTTAAAGACCCTTCACCAACATCACTCGTAGTGCCATGCTTGTCTCCACCATCACCAATATTGCCAAAAAGTGTCATGGGGGTACCTCCTTATCTGTTCATGTTGCTCAAATGACTCCAAAAACATTGTCCTGTCCACCACGCTGCGGTTCACGTAAGACATTGACACTTTCACAGTGTTGCCAAACTAAAAGTGAAACGAAATAAACGTGAACACATGTCCAACACCCAGTGCGGATGGAGCACAATGCGTGTCACATCCTAAACAGTAATACACATTGTTCTGTATTATCCACGCAAGTTCCCATAGTTACATACCTTGAAAACAGTGAAAAATCACAGTCCCAGTGCAGGTGAACGTTCAGCACGTCCACAAAACACCAGCACACACCGACACTAATGCTCGCGTGTTCCATATGCATTAAGGGGAACGGCTTAACAATTCATTGGCATAGAAAGAGGACTCCAGAAAGGGACAAAGTAATGCACATATCGTCTGCTAACGCAAAAAGTACGCAGTAAACCGTACAACAAAGCAACGCGGCCATATATCGGATGTCAATTTCCAATTCTTAAAGTACAGAACACCACAATATATACGTCTATTATTTCCTTCATTTTTCTAGTCATCATGCTAATCACATCAAAACCAATTTGCCCATTGGGCAGTTTCTTAGACTTAAGAGAAACAGTAGTTTACAACAAGATTATAGTGACAGTGCAAATATCCTGTCCAAAAAACTACGTAGTAAAGGCTAGCCTACCAAACTTGTTAAACATTCATTGAAAAGAGCCTACAATAATAATCGTGATGCCTTATTGGAAAAAAAGAGAAGAGATGATAAGGAAAATCGGATTGTTTTCATGAACCCCTTCTCCAATCTGTCCTACAGAATCAAGGGTATTATCGGCAAGGAATGGAAAAAAGTCTATAATGATAAATCCACTCCACCCCCGTTGGTAGCATTTAAGAAGAGTCAGAATATCAGAGAAATGTTAATCAGAAATGATATATCTATCAAACGTACAGCAGAATCCAGACAAACCACTCTATGGGGGCTTCCAGTTGTCAAGGGTCACTTTCCTTGTGAACAATGTGTTGTGTGCCTCCACTAAAGAGGTTAAACAAATCATACTTAACACAACCACCACATGGTTGTTGAATGAAATGACGAATTGTAACACCGAAAATGTGGTTTATTTAATTACATGCTCATGCGGTTTACCATACATTGGTAAGACCAATAGGAAGTGTCGCATTCAGATGGTTGAACATTGTAGCTGTATTAAGAATCAAATAATGACAGCCCCTCTGGTTAAACATTTTGTACAAATGAAACGGTCCCATGAAGATTTCAGATGGGTCATCCTGAAGAAGCTGCGTGGCAATGGTAAGGTAGATACTGATCGAAAGCTTTTGTTATTTGAACAAAGAATGATCTTTAAATGTCAGAGCCATACACTTGGTTTAAATGAAGAAATAGAGTGGCAACACACACACATGCTTAAACGTGGATATTTGTACACTGACATTTATTTTTCTGAGTGTGGGGTAAGATGTTTACCGTAGATATATTTGCAGTAGATATGTACACTTTGACAACAGTGTGATCAAGTTACTGTCTCATACCCCTGACATGCTCCATCGGGGTAATGCTGTTTGTGATGATTGTACCGAGGTTATGATTATACTGATTTCAGGATGTAAAATGAAGAAAAGATGAAATTGTGTCAATCCCTCATCATTAATGGGATATTGGCTATCCTGTTCGGAATGCACTGTGAAGAGATGAAAAACATTGTTGTAAATTATAGAGATCAGTAGTTACATATATCATATGCTCGTGGCCATTCATAATTTTTGCATTTGACATATTTTTCCACATGCAATCCAGGACCCGTCTAATTACTTGGCATTCAGACCCTCTCTGCAATTTTTTTACAACATCTGAAGGGAGCCCAGAATTTGGGTAGTCTTTTTTTCTGTTTCTATTATGTTATAGGAAATAATAGACGTATATATTGTGGTGTTCTGTACTTTAAGAATTGGAAATTGACATCTAATATATGGCCGCATTGCTTTGTTGTATGGTTTACTACGTACTTCGTGCGTTAGCCGACGATATGTGCATTACTTTGTCCCTTTCTGCAGTCCTCTTTTTATGCCGATGAATTGGTAAGCTGTTCCCCTTTATGTATATGGAACGCGCAAGCATTATTGTCGGTGTGTGCTGGTGTTTTGTGGATGTGCTGAAAGTTGGCCTGCACTGAGACCAGCCTACCAGTTAACGTGTGTATCTTGCCCTTTTACGCATGTAAATATGGCAAATACGGATCATTTAATTTTGTACTGCGTACCGTGTACGCTTTGATTTATTCATTAAAAAAACATACTTTCCACCACTAGATGGCACTGTAGCATTTCTTTTGTCAGTAGCATAGCCTTCTTATGCATGATGGTGAATTTCCAACTTAAAGACCAAATCTGTGACAGCTAAGCGAGCAACACAATAAAGCATGCACCCTTTTAAAATGTGTTCATACCCATAACGTATGTGCTGGATAAGTTTTACTCTCTTGAAATTGCATTTACGCTCTTAATTTGAAAAATCATGCATAAAATACTCCCACCTCAAAATCTTATCTGAAGCACTGACTGAGACTGTGATTTTTCACTGTTTTCAAGGTATGTAACTACGGGAACTTGCGTGGATAATACAGAACACCGTGTATTACTGATTAGGATGTGACACGCATTGTGCTCCATCCGCACTGGGCATTGGACATGTGTTCACGTTTATTTCGTTTCACTTTTAGTTTGGCAACACTATGAAGCGTCAATGCGTTACGTGAACTGCAGCGTGGCCGACAGGACAATGTTTTTGGAGTCATTTGAGCAATATGAACAGATAAGGAAGTACCCCATGACACTTTTTGGCAATATTGGTGATGGTGGAGAGCAGCATGGCACTACGAGTGATGTTGGTGATGGATCTTTAACCGCTATTTTTGTCGGTGACACATTTCACAGACAACGTGTTGTGGTGTTCTGCGTTTGTTTGCAGGTCTGTTTGAGACACTGAGCTATTTATGAGCTTCTAAGAAATATAACTTAAACTTGACAGAGGAAGTTTTGAGCTATCTGTGGATGTACTAATGACATCAGCACTACAAACACTATATCAAGAGGTATGTAGTTTTTTGAAATTTTATAGATAGGGTTGTAATACAACCTTTGTATCTAGTTCTGGCACTTAACTATTGGGGTAGAGGGTCAGTAACATTAAGCTATTTTTGGAGCTTGTACTGACGGAGAATTTGGATGGTGGTGTATGGTGACAGCCCCCTTCTTTTGTTGTTTTAGGAGTAATCTTTTATTCAAATTTGGAAACCTCATGTGGCCCTGAATTGCATGGTGATAATCAAGAAATTGTGTGCTTTTCTCCCCTGAAGAAAGTTCATGCAGTTAAAGCCGTGAAGAACTGAAACATGTCGGGATTTAATATTATCTGATTCACTTATTTGATTACGTGTATTTGCTATTTACGTTGTACAAATTTGTCTATTGTGTTTAAAGTTTTGCGTTGTTGATTTATGTGCATTTTGTATTCACCATATGTTGAAAGTAGGATCATGTTCATCTAGAACATTTTTATTAGTATTTTATGTGTTCATTAACTTTATTAAAATATTTTTAGTATTGTATCTATATTATTCAACTTGGTTTATTTTTTCTGGACTATAAGTATAGGGAGGCATTTGACCACTGTCCTGGTTGGGTTATAGATCAGCAAAAATTGAAAATTTGGAATTGAGCTTGTTAGCTTTCTCCCTTTTGTATAGATGAACTTCACAGCCAAAACACCTCGTGACGGCATCAGGATTGTCCTCCGGGAAAGGTGATTTCCATGTGCTTTGGATGTGACCAGGATAAAAGGAACACTCCTTTAATTTAAAATACGCATTCATTCACGGAATACAAGAACATCAACAAAAAGAGAAAAGGCAACATATTTGTGGTGAAATAACGATTATTGAAGTCCAGAATATCTTCATAGTACTGCATTAAAACATGTTCACATTTTTTCACAGTTTAATCTTACAAATATACATGTGGGTAGCTTACTTTCTCAGAAAACCATGTCAAACAGCATTTTAACACATTTAGGGAAGCCCATTTAACACATTTATTAAAGTGCATTTAACATTTCACATACACCATGACAAGAACATGCTGCAAATTCAACAAAAAAACACGTGACACGTAGTGTCTAGTTATGATTAAGAGCAAGCAACAAAAATAGCGGTTTCGCTGGTCACATTGTTAGCGTTAATCTATGCTCTGGACCGTGGCTCAAGGGGCTTTTTGGAAGCAGCTGTGATAGTTACTCGTTAATCTACATTTCTGTAAACCTGCGAAGTATTAGAACTGCACAACGTTCTGCGCATAGAGGTCTTGCGTGATAGTAGAATGTGGGACTGAGGTACTGTTCTGAGTCATGTGCTCTAATATTGATAATTTATGTGAACATGCAAAGCAGCGCTGAATTTCGATTCCGACTACGGGCGACTCAAGCTGAATCTTTATATTCGGCTGCTATTTGTTAACATTTCATTTTATTTTGGAGTTTTGCAAAGCACGACCTGCATCACTGTGCTTGCGCAAGGTAGACGTTTTTATAACACCAGCAGTGTGTCCACAACTCCAACGAAGTTACCTCTCAGAAGATTGCTTTGAAACAACCCTGGCAGGCACTTCGAGTGCAACGTTTGAGGGTAAGGCCTGATTAAAGCTCATGAAGTTCCCATGAAGAGGAATTTTGGGCGGGGAGAGGCAGGAAGGGGTGGGAATGGCGATAGGGATTAGCATGACCATAGGCCGTCAGTGGGTGGGCTCATAACCAAACACCACCTACAAGCGTCGTGTCACTACTCGTATGCCATTCCTCTCTATCTGTACTCTATTGAAATAGTTTAGGCTTATAGTAACCCAAACTAAAAATAAACTAAATGGACCTATGCCAGAAGCTCAAAACATGGGACATGTAGACATTTTACTTATTTGCATAAACCAAGATTGACTTGCATACCTTAGAGCTCACTCAATTCCAAGGCAGCCTGTTATCAAGCTAGCTGATTACTCGTAAACAGTTTTCTTGTGTATTGTTTATCTCTCAAATGTTTGCTTGCATTGTGTATCTATCTATGAGCTTATTTTAACCTTATCATCCTTTTTCATATTTTTCTTTTGTTAACTATTCATGTATTTATTTTATATGGATGAAAGACTTTTGGGGCCGAAATCAGAGGCGTTGCTTGCGAGTGGGGCGTGACTGAGGGGGCTATAGCCCCTGGTCTTTTGGTTGTAGCCCTGGATAGAAGCTCAGGGGTTACAACCAAAAAGGCTAGCTAGCCCCCAGTCCTGACAGTCCCGACATTAGCGTAGCCCGAGATCTTTTCCAGGTCTAGCAAGAACCCTGGCCGAAAGTGATTTAAATAAACTCTAAACTCTCTGAACTCTCTGAGCTCAACAGGACAAAGACTGTGTCGGAGGGCTCTATGCTACAAAGTGTTGATCTCCTGAGCCTGATAGTCACAGAGAAATCCCTAGCTCTAGAAGTCAGCTGCTCAGTTGAAGGGGATTGCCACAGTTCGGGGACTCAACAGAGAACTTGACTGGAAGTTTCAGGATACCAAAGCAAGATATATTGTGTTGTGTAGACCAAGGCAGAAACAAAACTGAAAACAAATGTAGGGTCTGTCCCCTAAAAACAGGGAGCACAGTTGACGTAATAAGGGAAGGAGATATTCATTATGCCCGGGACTAGTTTCTATCATGGTCCTCACCCTAGGTTTAAAATTCAACAAGTGTTTGTGAAATGTAGCACCAGTTCCAGGTCAGGATGATGTCTCCTTGTTAGATGTTTCAGGCCCTTCACAGTTCTTGAGTCTGCTTTCCCGAGAACGGGGGCACACAAAATAATATCTCTTGAGGTTCACTCTGGGGAAGGTTCTCAGAGATTCCGTTCCAGGCACCTGTATTACCAAAATTCATGTCCAGTTCCTTGAGTCTTGATCCTATGAACCCCTACACACTCCTCAAGTCTCAGAAAAGGCTGGCGTCTTGGACAGTAAGTGATAGACTGCCTTTGAAGTATATTTGTTCCCTGTCTTGGTTAACTTGTCAAGCAAGCATTACTATTTCCCCCTCACCATGAGCAATTTGCCAGGTCACTTGTCTGTCTTTGATTTGATCTTGTGGGAGCTGTGACAAATCTGGGCTATTTGTCCCTGCTCCCCAGGGGGGAGCCACCCGTTTGAGGCTAGGGAGGTGAGCCTGCTAAGCAAGACCCTTCCTCAGCATCTGGGAAAGTGGGGTCTCACTGGAAGTGACTCCCCTGTAGGGGACATGTACTCCCAATCCTATAAGTAACTCCCTATCAAGTATACACTATATGCATATATGGGAACAGAAAAGACAGATGTTACTTCTGTTATGAATCCAACAAATAGTGACATTGCTTCAACCTCTTTCGTTTCAGGTAATGCTGGATT
This sequence comes from Ambystoma mexicanum, assembly GCF_040938575.1. Taxonomy (NCBI): domain Eukaryota; kingdom Metazoa; phylum Chordata; class Amphibia; order Caudata; family Ambystomatidae; genus Ambystoma; species Ambystoma mexicanum. Next base: position 673,127,833 of record NC_090936.1, read on the forward strand.
CCAACAGTCAAAGAGGAACAACATGCCTCGTTCAAATAGGGAGGCAGAAATAAAGAGACAAGGAACCTAGAATGGAGGAGAGACTTTTACAGAGAGGCGATCCTCTAGCGTGTGAATGTCCTGGAGTGGCAGAGCCAGCAGTAGCATGGAGGAAGAGAGAGAGCAGGGAAGGATGCCAGAAGGCAGGCACCAAGAGTGGCAAGCCAGCTGCGACTGGCGCGGGACGGAAGTGTCATCTCTCCTGGTGGCATGACCACTCTGTAGCAATGGTGAACCTGGGACCCTCATATCAATGCTGAAACCAGGGTCACATGTTTGAATTAATCCTCCACTCCGAATGGGAGGAAGGAGACTGCCAAGATGCACAGACCCCAGAAAACATGCACCTACATACTGGAGAAGCCGTAGAGGAGAGCAAACCCAAATCACCACACTGAGACACTATCCTGCTAGAGCAGACCTGACTGTCGCAGAGGTACCGACCGGGGTTGTCCAGGGCAGAGGACGGCGAGTGGAAGCAACAGAGCAGGAAGCCAGAATGGGTTACAGGAGCCCTAGAAACCAGAATCCTGAACACGGCCAACGAGATCACCGGAGCTAGAGAATCAAAGGGGTCGGGAGAACCCTATTGAAACAAGTGACATTGTACATTAGTACCTGGAGGGTTCAAACAAGCAAAACAAAAGCAAAGAGGAGAACAGCCACACTGGTGGAAAAGGGGTGAAGGAAAAATCCCTTCGCTAAAAGGATGTAAAACTAAGGATTTATATCAAGACTTGCAACTTTTCCTAAGGAAGTTAAAGGGGGAGTTGAGTCTTCCTTGGTGAACTGACATTGGACATTTTATTTGGAACTGAGAAGAATATCCAGAGAGATATTGCTAACACCTGGGATGGGCAAAGCCTGAGCCAGAAGCATAGTGCTGTGTTTTAATTTATGTTGTGTTTCCACAGTGGTAGGGCCAGAGAGCGATTAGGTTTTTGGACTGAGGACTACTTTTTTATTTTGACAATAGACAAGCACCCTTAACTTCAGTTTTTAGGCAGGGAAATCCCTATTGGCAGTAGGGATAGTTAGGCATTTTCCTTTTTAGTTGAATGAACGCACTTGAAATGTCCTCCTTGTGTCCGACCCCTTCTTCTGGTTCCCCATAGAGCCTAGCCTAGGTCTTTCTCACCATGGCACAACCTGTGGTTCACCTTCTGGTCCCCGGCATACCTCTCCTGTCTCTGCGACACTGACTGTTCAAGGTCTAAGCTGCATTCTCTGTGTCACCAAAACTGGGGTAAGCACCGGTATACCAGACCACGAGCATGCACCCAATGGTTTTCTGTTTTTGATTTGTGGGTTGCGATATTGGTCTGTAAACATATGTCCGAGAACTTGTTGCATATACTTCATCTCTCACTTTTTCTAGGGTTCAAAATAATCGTTATCAGGTAATAATGTCCCCATAAATAATGTTGCTGGGAAAAGCCATTGGCGACATTATATGTATATGTTCAATGTAATAATGTATCTGCAAAAAACAGTGACATATTTGCTGGGACATTATTACATGGAACCAAATAATCGGGAGTGAAGAGGCTGCAATTGACAAGTGACCCTGGGGAATCTGTTCTATACCACCTGTGAGGATGACATTAAGGAGCAGGTGGTCTCACTCAGAATTATTTCTCTGTTTCTTGCTCCCCCTCTCCCTTCTTCTCCCACTCTGTCCTCTCCTACCCTTTTCCCATACACAGATAAGGGACTCTATCACAGGATTAACAATAAAGGGTCTAGGTGGTTTAAGCTAGAACTCAAAGCTATATCTATTCCCGGAGTGGATAACCAAAATGGGTGCAAGCACCTATGTAAAAGACTGTCCTTTTCCGGATCCCTCAGTCATATAAACAATGCCTCACAGTTGTAGCATGCCTCTTAGCGTCTCTGGCTGATGAGTGCTCCTTTGGTTCCTTTGACACTGATATGTATATGCTATGTCCTCAGGTCACCTTACTTTGCTTCCTTGTGTTAGGATAGCTCACTGCAACCATCAAGTACGTCTTCCTCCTTTGCCTTATGGTATTGCCTTTAGTGTACTAGCAAGTATTTCTCTCACTTTGCCAGGGTATTATCAGCAATTGTTTCTTCCCCACCATGCCATGTTGTTACCTTGAACACACTGATAAGTATTTCTTCCCCCATGCCAAGGTCATTGTCAGGCTGCGTTATCCCCAGTCCGGGGTCACCCTCCTGGGCAAGATCTTCAATCTTAACTGGTTATCTGATAAACACCCAAAATGGCTAGCAGCAGTTTGTCGTCGTTTGGCTCTCGTCTCAGCTGGTGTCTGAGATATAGCTCTCAATAGGCGTGTAGCAAGTTGTTACCTTTTTATTCAGAACTCTGCAAATATCTGGGGTGTATCCCCCAGCAGGCTTCTGAATTGCCCTCCCTTTGGATCATTTATCGCTCCCTTTCCCTCCAGCATCACCTTTCTGGCTACTTTTAACAAGACCCTTTATCTAGGACCTGTGATCATCCTGATTAATCACTGATTCCTTGGGCTAATTGGGTTCTATGCCCATTCTCGTCCTGTACCTGTTTTGGTCAGGCTTTGGTTTCCCCCCATCGAGTTCATGTGTTCCTTTTTTGCTCTTTGACTTTTCCGGGTGCAAACACACACTTCCCACCCCGATACATGGCTAGCTGCTTTCTTCTCCTGGTGGGGACTGATAGTTTAAAGACTCAGTCCACCATTTTGAATTCAGGTAGAAGGGGCCTTGATGGTGCTCTGTGCAACAAAGCAAGGATTGGGTGTTGTGTTCACCTATACAGATTTGGTTCTCTGAGCGAAGTAAGCCGGGAATCTGTGCCACAGGGTTGGATGCAAATCTGGGCTAATGCACAATGCTTTTTTCCCACCTCTGAACTAGCGATCCTCTGTACACCCAGAGCCCTCGTAAGTCACTAGTCTATCCCATTTTAGGAGCTGAGGGTGAGTTTGGAATAATGCTAGATGTCAGGAGTTCCTTCCTTAATGTATGTGCAGTGTGGATGGGGCACTTTCTGATGTTTGGCTGGAAAAGGGGGCGGGGCAACAGGTCTCTTGCCCTCACCCAATCTTCCTAGTCATGTTTTATAGAGTTTTTCCTTTCCTTCCCTACCTAGTTTTATAAGAAACACAAGAGATTGGAAAGGGGGTGTTGCTAGGTCTGGAGAAGATCAGGAGCTAAGCTAATGTCAGGACTGTCTGGACGTGGGCTAGAATTTTGGTTGTAGCACCTGAGCTTCTATCCCGGGCTACAACCAAAAGGCCTGGGGCAATATCCTCCTCACCCCCTGCCCCCCTAGCAACGCCTTTGTAGGGACTCTGCGTGATCCCTGCACAAACTCTCCGGGTATTGCCTCACGATGTCTGTGGATATCCCTGGCTCTGTGTTTTTCCCCTAACATCTGGAGGTGGTCCACCTAATGTAGCTTTGTTATATAACTCACATAAGCAGCACCCACTTAATCAAAATGGCCATAGTGCCAAAATTAGAACTGCAAGTGTAAGCTGGTAAAATTACTCTACCAACATGTTTGCCTTAAGATCACCCCACTGCCCTGCTGTAACACGACAACAAAACTGAGGCCCAAGTCGAGAAGCTTAAAAAAGGATGGATGTGCAGATGAACTCCAAGAAGCCAAGCCCAGCCTGTGAGATATCCAGCCTCATACACCACTGTAACCATCCCACTAAAGCTCCAAGCAGGCCTTAAGTACTCCCAGGCAGCCTGGTCCAAGACAATACTTCCAGTTGAGTCACCTTTTCAATCCCACCATCCTTGAAGAGTGCCTGCAGGTCTGCCAGGCTTTCCTGCCTATAGAGTTTGGCTGTTGGTGATCTAAGGAATGTGTTGTAGAAATGGTCTTTCCTCTCTTTTGTGCATGGTGGCAACCCACCCATACTAACACAGATTTCCAGGAGTCCCAGAAAGCCTCACCACCCCTGAGCCAAAGACACAATCAGGTCACACTCTACGGTGTTGGCAGTGTGGCACAGCTGCCTACCCCACGTGGAACACTTCCCTAGGTGGAGGCCGCTTTGGCGAATCACCCTTCTGTCTCCATGGCTACCCAGATCCTCAAGAAGAAATTGAAATGGTGACTGTTGTGCTTTAACATTTGCATAGCTTCTTAGGACCTATATAAACAAACTGGTATTGCACTAACCCAGTATGTCATTTTCTATAGACATAGACAGATGTGTGCAGGTATACTTCTACAACTTAATCTTACCTGTGCAGTAGCATTCTCATGTTACTCACACAAAACCACATAGACACACACTTGTTCAGGAACATCTCTGTGGCTCACAGCAGTTGTGGAGTTAGACACGGACCCATTCAAATACAGCTTCTCATGTAAATAGCAGGTCTCCACATACCTCTAACATTGTCCCTTAGGGACTCATTCAGGGTTCACTATGCCGCCTCCTTTCATGCATGGAGGTAACTGCAGTACAGGGAGGGAGGCAGGCAGGGAACTGAACTGGGAGCTTACACAGTGAACCCCACTCTCCCTTAAAGCTTGCTCATGTAAATGGATTGACCAACACAGGAATGTGGCCACTCGGGTTCAGCACTATCCTCTTCCCCTAAAACTTCCCCCACATTGCCCTTACTTGCACAGTCGCTTCAGACTACCATGCACACACTACATGTGCCTTGCCAACCACAGGATCAATCCCTGGTGAGTATACTGGAGAAACTTAAGCATGTCCAATCATACTGAGCTCCAGAAGACACACGACTTGATCCCATGTTGAGTCCATCACACATCCAGTTCTCCCCCCCCCCCACGCCCCCACACACCTTTCTGGGTACACTTCAATTGAAGTACCTCCGAGGTTTATGGTGTGTCATCCCTATATCACATATTTTCTGTTCCACCTGTTAGTCCAACCAATGAAGGTCACCCACATGTATAAACGTACTGCTTTTCCTTACCCACCTCCTACTATGTGCTTCCTGCTCCCTCTTTCACAAACTCCGTCTAAACCCGCCCCGTCATCTTTCCACCACAGACCAAGGTCTGGAGAACCAGGTGTGGGCTGTCACGGTGGAGGGACCAGCAGACAACATGCGAGTCTGATAGTGTGGTTCAAAATAACTTATTTTACAAACAGAGCAGGCCAAGGGTTTAGGGATGCCAGTATGTAAAAATGTGGGAGGGGCGATGAAAGAGGTGAGCAATTGCAGCTTACTTATTGACTCTAGCTCCACCCCTTTCTATCCATGGTGGACAGAGGAGTCATTCACAGTCTGTGGGATTTCACATGTCCCCTGCGCTGGTTGCGCTGTCATTGCCTAGTTATGGTACTGGTATGATATGATATGATATTTATAGCGCGCTTAATACCCAGAGGTTTCTAAGCGCGGACCGGGGATCGAACCTGTGGTGCTCTGTGTCAACTAGCGAGCACGTTGGCCCTGAGCTATCCTCTCGAGACAGGTATCCCACGTGGTACTTCCACCTGTCCAGGATCACAGTGCCCTGGGCTAGTTGCTCATCCTTCTAAGACTTTAATGAAGCTGTGCCTCACTTTCCTAGTTCTGCGTGGAGTGGGGCACAGGTAACCCCACAGTCTCTGTAAGCAGTGTAGTGGCAGGCGTCCCATCTGGTGAATACCGTATTGGCCTGACCCTACTGTGTTCTCCCCATCTCCCTATGTCTATCCCCTCTCCTCAGATGGGGATTTCCCCTCCTAATGCCTCTTCAACACCCTGCAACGAATGGGCCTGTTTCGCATCCCCTTTTACTCTCCAAGCGTCCCTCCCTCCATCTCACTATTCTTTCTCCCTGTCCAGATGTTGCTCTTTTCTAACCGTCCTATGCGCCTGCTCTTTCGCTCGTCTCTGCCATCTCAAGTCTTTCATCCCAATCACCCCTCCCCCAGGTGTTGTTTTTCTTCTGAACCTCCTCCACTCTGTCTTGCTTTCCTTCTTTCTTCTACATCACAAATGGTATCCTAACCTCTTCCTCAACAGGTGCTCTTAACTTTCCACTCTTTGCCACTCCTATTTTTCCTCACCATCCCCCTTCTGTTCCAATCCATTCCTCCCACATTTGTATCTGTTCATTGACTTTGACTCTCTTAACTGTTTTTCGGGTTCTCCCCCCCTCTGGTGTTAACTTCGCCGTCCTTTCTTTCTTCTCCGCCTCCCTTCTCTGCGGCTGTCTGCCCAGGTCTTGCTGTTCTCCCCCTCTTGCTTTCACTTCCTCTCCTCTTTATGCTTTCTCTCTTCCTTTCTCTACTATCCCTCTGCTCCTCTACCCACTTCATCAACCCCAGGGGCTCCCGGCAGCAACCCCAGTTACTCAACAAGCGCAAGCGCACCCTACCCCCTCTCACCTTTGTGCATACCATCCACCCGGTCTCACCTCAGCACACCAACAACTACCAAGGCATGCACCCAGCCAGACGCCAAACCGTGACTGTCGGGTTTGCAGTTGTATTACCAGACCTCAATTTCCAAGCTGTAGACTGTTTGCTATCACACTGCCCGAAACAGGGGGGGTTAAATACTAAACTCATGGAACAAACCACATACCTGGGACCATGCATTCCAACACAGCTATAAACCCGAGACTTCTTTATGGTATGGCAACAGGAACATATGTTCTTGACTTCATCCTGGGAGGGCCCCCCCTTGGCTGCCTGACATAAAGACGTCATCACTCAGCGCGCATTTTTTTACAAAACAAAAATGATGCATGCCATGATATTTTCTAGCGCACTTTTGAGGTTCTGGTCCTACTGTGACTGTTTACATGTTAAGTCCAATCTTATCGAGTTTTCCTGAGTTTGCCAAGCACAACTAGTCTGTGCATTGCCTACAGAACAACTCAAAGCGGCATTTAATTTTAATGGGTTTGGCTGCCATAACGGTTCAGAACATAGCTCAGAGTGTTCAGCACCTGTTGCAGAAATCTGTGTTCATCTGCCAGATAGCAGTGCCATATACTGTCAAGGCGACTCACCCGTTCCTCTTTATGAGGCTGATAAACGTGAATATATAAACTCTGGTACTGGTCTACAAAACAACATGACTACGTACACAATGCACTATTTATAGAAACGACATATCATAAAGTATTAGTCTGGAGAGGTGATTGGGCAGCCCGATGTGAACCTGTCGAACCCAAGTGTTGAGGCCAATAGCCTGGCTTTACCTATGGGCGATCGTAGAAGCATCATTTCATTGTTTAGTTCCGTGCTGCCTTATGGAAAACGTGTTGCTGTCTCACATTTTGGTAGCATTGTGTAGCTTATTGGCTGCTCTTTCTTTTCTTGTCAAATTGATTGGAAGCGGTGACGGGCAGAACAGCACCAGCCAAATACAACAAGCCTCCGGCAAACATACTTTCACATCTGCTTATTTGATATGAACAACATTGTTATTTTTTTACAATTTCATATGTTCTTTATATTATAAATAACAATCTGCAACTCTGTGTCAAACAATGACTACACACAGGTGAAGTGATCAGTGTTTCCTTGTTGAAAGTGTTTTCCGCTTTAAAATAAAGTATTAACACCCCGATGAAATCTTTCGGTTCACATCAGTTAGTGTTCTGGTACTCCCTTGATGAAGTAAATAAAGCTACAGTAGCATCATTCTCCCTTTGTATCACGTGTCTCTAAAAGGATGTATTATACATTTTGTCATTGTAGGCTATCATGTAACTTGTGTACTTTTTTTTTAACATATGATATGGCATTTATAACGCGCCTGTACACAAGTGATCCAAGGCGCACATGACCTACATAGCATATATTTGTGCTGTCACAACTGTCTGTGGCTCAGGTGAATACTTTCATAAGTACCTAAGTTACTTATGAGTCTGAGGCAGAGGGTTGGTACATCTTTAGCAGTGCTGCCACAATGAGATGTTGTAGCATGCAATTAATTGTTGGGGTACAGTGTGCATTTTGGCCTGGAATACGCATATCCGGGATACACACATGTGTTGGATGTGCTCTAGCGTGGCCAATGATTGTGATTATTCCATGCAGTCTGGGTTGGGGAGGCCGACGCAGTGCTTGGAGGAGTTGCAGGCATTGGGGATTTTAAACTGATCATGATTTCTAGTTTTAAAGATGCCCAGCTTTCCACGTTTCCATTCTTATCACACTCTCTCCAGCAACTGCATTCAAGAGTGTACAGATCCTACACATTATAATGTGACCTCCTTTTACAGAAGTGACTATCTGTGATAAGATCTTTAGGAATCCCCTCCTACACTGGAAAGCCCAGAAAACGCAATTATTTATGCATTTAAAGATTGTTGTTGATGACTTTTTTTTAGAACAACCCCTGTGTGTACCAACTTGGCATGTGTCTGTATCTGTACCCACGTGCTATGACGTTTTCTTTAGCCATTGCCAAACATCATCGTTTAGTGAACTTGTTTACAACAAATATAGTAAAATCAGTGGGTATAATGTTTATGTATGAAATGTCCAAACAACCCTTTATATAACTGAAATGTTAGTCAACCACATCTCATCTAATATTAAAATAACGGAAATGCACGTTTAGCTGATCCGGTCTACCTTTGTCACAGCTGTGTTAAATTGCACTATAATGTGGATCACCAGGGATAAGCAATGTGCTGCTTTGATAGCCCTGGTAGGGGGTAAGGTGAATGTTTAATGCAATGCTTAGCTAATTGCATGCATTTTACCACTGCATGCTTCCTGGGACATGCGTCTGCTCCTATTTGTACAAGCTGTCTACAGAAGATGACACTACTGTCATAGTAATTAAAATCGGTGCCCATTTTCTGCTTCATAGGTATCGCTTCCATGACCGTTCCAGTGTACATCGCAGAGTCCGCTCCACCTCACTTAAGAGGAAGACTGGTTACGATCAACACACTCTTCATCACTGGAGGGCAGTTCTGTGCAGCTGTTGTTGATGGCGCGTTTAGCTATCTTGCCAAAGATGGCTGGAGGTTGGTAATGCATTCAAACCTTTAGGATAAATTGTGCTGACAAAAGATGTACACCAAAGAAAATAGGTTGTGAAGTACTAAAGTTCGCGTAGAAATAGCAGTTTGTTGCAGATATAACTCCCTATACACTCCTATTCCTTGAGCTGTTGCGTTTGTGGGTGCATGGAGATATCCCTTGTGGTGCGTAGACCTTCAGTTTGGATTAGGATAAGATGAGGCATGGACCTGTACGTTTTAAAGTTCATGATTTCACGTGTTCAACCATTTTTCTAATTTGGGATGTTGTACTGACAGAGGAAATATGGGGAACCACACTTAACATTGTATGATTGTAATGAGTATAGTGTACTGAACCATAGGTGCACACACCCATCTCTTTAAACATTTACAGTACATGCATATTTACACCTGCAGACATTTCTCATTTATAGTTTCGGTGGCACATCTGAGGTATCCCAGTGTAACTATGTCACTTTACTGAAGGTCATCACAAAGACATTAGATTAATTATTAAAAGCCAATTGTCTAATTCCTCAATCAGGCTCTTGATGAGAAGGATTTCACCATCTCAGTGTATTGATTAAATGGATGGCATCCTAAACCTGGACACATTTTAAAATAGCCTGGACTAAACTGTGAAATGCGGCTCTACCCGGGACACATAGATAACTTAGTTATATATTTCCTAAGAGTTCCTTGCCGGTCCTGCGAGGCAATCTTTAGAGTGTTGCAGGTTTGGAAAACATCACAGAGTGGAGCTAGGCCAACCACTCGCATGCTATTGCTCGAGTTCCCAAAATGATCTTTTTCTATTCCATAGAAACGACTATGTGTGTGCTTCCATGGCCAGCGAAAGGTAGCCACAGCAGGAGTCGGTATTATGTTACTTTTCATTTGTGCACAGCACTCTCCACTGTTTAGGGCCTCACAGTGCTTTCAGCTTGTCTGGGAGCACTGTAGGCAAGAATGTGATAGAATGTATCCTATATGCAATATGTTTTGCATGTGGGACACAGATGTTCCGGAGATGTGCTCTGTTCAATCACTTGGTGGGTTTAGTGAGAATTTCGTATTAAAGATAACTCAAACGTGTTTTACTTGGTTTGCTGGATTAAGACAAATGCCTAGGCATGGTGGCCAACAAGATGAGTGCCTGGTATGCGGCTTTGCCCTTACTATAGGAATTTCTGATTTGCATGGGTAATGTTTTAGGAGATCGTTACTGTGATGATTCTGGTGATGTCATCACTTCTTTCCCAGAGGAAGTCTCTCACTATATGGCTAGGGAAAGGCAGACGCTTCCGGATCCTGACCCTGGGGGTGGCTATCTGCGAGAGGACCATATGAGGGGAGATGACGCTCATGGGAGGAGGAAGGCCTCGTCGGGTGAAAAATGGTATCCCCCTTTCCCTTAGAAAACCCCTATGACCCCGAAATTCCACAAGCCCCCACGGCATATTGTAATGGTACTTTAGTACATCCAAAATTGACCACTAGCCAAACTTCTGTTCTTCCCCAGAGTAAAACATGGGGAGTAACTGTGACAAAGAAGATGCCAGAGAGTATAGTGATCACTCCTCCTAACCAGGTTGACTTCTCTAGTCTTTTTCTGCTGGAAATACAAAAAGGCTGGGCGAGATCAAAGAGGAGAAAACCCACTTCGAGCCAGCGAGCATGGGAGATGCTGAGCAGCTGTGAGAGCTGAGGACACAGCGAACGGAGGCTGGTGGGAACTAGAGAGCCGAGCAAGGAGGAGGACCTTTTTTGACACACTACCGGAGCCAACCGTTAGGCAGTGCCTGGTCCTGCTTGCCATGGGAGAGCGAACTCCCATCTTAGAAGGCGGACGTATGGAGAAGTCGTCCACGAGAAAGCAAAACCAACTGACGAGCAAGTGGCATGGACGCTGCCAGCTGTAGACAGCACCGGAACGCCATTGTACGCTTCATAGAAGACACCACTGCCTGAGAGTCACGCATGGAAGAAGCAGGTATGCAGGTAGTCAGGAGGTTTGTGGATGTCTGGAAGCTGGGGAAGAGCAGTCAGAGAAAGATAGTAAAATGGGCTGGCACCCTGGGAGGAACCACGAACTTTCAAAAGTAAATGTACGTTTGCCAAAAGGAGAAACCCTGTTATCATGAAGAAATAGTGAAAGTCTATATTCTGCAAAGGAGCAAACAAGAAATACAGTGACCCGCACCCACATAAAAGTGAACAATATAAGAAAATGCTGGCATAAGAGTATACCAGCCAGATTGCGAGTCTGGGTCTCACACCTAACTGTGTTACCTTAAAGAGAAAGCTCAAGGGAAGATCCATACGCCTTAGGAATGTCAACTTTTTTGTGTTGAAGATAAGGGATTTCTGATACCTAGGAGAGCGGAGTCCAAACCCCTTGTGACTGTGAATTGTAGAAAGCTGAGAAAGATTAAGGAAAGAGTCGCACCTCTCGGCATTGTGAAGTGTGGCAACCCGTGTAAAGACAAGGGAAGAAGCATACCTCTTGCCACTGAACATTGTGAAGCTAAAGGGAGGGAGCCATCTTTTTGGCTTGTGAGAAATTGAAAGAGAAAACCAAGTGGGGCAGGGGAGGAGTCATCACCCCTGGAACTGATTTGCAAGGAGAACAAGAACCAGGGGAAGGGGTGCGTTCTTCCTGGAGTTGTGAATACCTTTTTGGCACTTTGAACTTTCAGTGCGGGATGTGGACGAGCAGCTAAGAGACATTGTTCCTTATCACTTTTTATTGAGTTTATAGCATCTCAGGGTCAGGATAGGATTTTGGGCACAAGACAGAGAATCTTACTTGGACATTCTGACACAGATAGTTTCATTAGTTAGTTTTGTTGAGGTAGGGGAACCCCTCAAGGTGGTAGGGTGAGAGAGGATTTTCTCTGATCACCCTTTCTTTGGTATTAAATTAAAGCGTAAGACTACCATCATGACACCCCTCTGTCCTCTCTGAAGGCATCATGAAGCAGACACAGACTGCAGATTAAAGTTCACCTTTTAAACTTGTATTAAATAAAAAGTCAGGATGGGAAAAAAAGGGCTAACTTTCCATATGCTAAGGTGGTAGGAAACTAAGGATAGTCTGGGTCAGTCCAAAGCAAATGTCTGTCTGTGTCCAAAACCTATACTTGCCCTCAAATCTAAATGTATACAATGTGTAGGGATGTCAGCATCAAAATAAATAGTTATCAAATAAATGTTCAGAGCTTCTTACAGCTCTTGTCATGTAACCAGGTTTCCGTTCCCCACGTTTAAGATAGTTCACAAGACACAGGGGTTCCTTTCCCATGAGTTCCGGTCTTTGTTTCCAAAACAACACGATTCCTTGGGATACTTCCCAGTTCTTCTGACTTGGTTATCTTTCACAATTCATATATATAGTTCAGTTCCTTGACCTGAGATCACACACAAGTTCCTTGCTACACAAACACAAGCTTCTTTACAGGTGCTTTCAGTGGCTCTTTCATAGAGGGGTGCACTTGATCTAGACGCAGTTGTTGGACCACACGGTCAACCCATTACAGGTCTTGCAACCGACACATCCTACTTGCTTCTTGTTCACCAACACTTTGCCACTGCTTCAGTTTGACAGTGGGGCTTTGTTCCTTTTGCTTTGCCACCATGTACTTGTTGGACTTTAGTATATTCTCCCGTCTCTTGCCAAGGCTTGTTTTCACATATCATACAGTTCCTTAAATTCTATTGGCTCTTCTGTGAAGGCATCATGATGTAACACATAGACAACAGACTTAAAGGTAAAAGTTGAATAAAAGTATGGAAAGTCTGAGTCAAAGAGTTCAACCTAAAAGTCTGTCTGTGTTGAAAACATATACTTGCCCACACAACTAAAGCTAAACAATGTGTAGGGATGCTAACAAAAGAAATAGTGTTCAACTTAAAATTCCGAGCTTCTTTCAGCTCCCAGCTCTCTTTCAGCCCCACTTCCTCAAGTGCAAGAAAGTTGTACGACAAAGTCTCAAGATTACCTTCCTCCAGTTCAAGGCAATACAGTTCCAAACAATCCTCTGGGCTCCTTTGCCCAAGTTCCAAGCAACACAGTTCAAAAACAAAAGATCCTGAGGTTCTGTTCTCAAGATAACACATGCGGTTTCCAAATCTTAGGGTTCACTTCCCCAAGACTTTATCTGCACCACTTATACCTGCTTCAGTCTCTTCAAAATGTTTCACACATTACTCAGGCTCCACCTGACCCTCCTTCTGGCTTGCCTCACCAGTTCACTTATAGTGCTCTCCTTGGCTTGTTTCACACTGTCTTTAGTTTTCAGAATGTAGGCCTCACTGGTCTAGGCGCAGTTGTTAGACCACACGGTCCACCCATCACAGGTTGCGCAACCAGGATCCCTGGGCTCTTCATCCCACACAGTTTCTTTGGCACTGGTTCATGTGCACAAAGTCACCTTTACTTAGTTCCTCTTTATTGACCTCTTGGCTTTATGTGCTGATTTACCCTCTTCTGGCTTTTCTTTGTCAGCCTCGTGACTCTGCCATCACGTGTCGCACACCTCTTACCAGTCTTTGGCCATGCCACACTGCATTTACTCTTAAAAGTTCTCCTTGAGGGGTTTTTGTTAATTACCCACCTTTTGAATGGCACTCTGTCAGACTTGCGCCCCTTTTCTGCATTCACTTTCTCATGGGCACCTGGGCGATTCTGGGTAATCTACTTTGCCCATAAGGTTTTATTCCATTTAATATTCACTATGTTTAGTTGCAAGGTTTCAATCAAGTCATTACACAATATATCCAGTATTCAAGATGCACTTGTTTTCTTAATTTAAAGTTCCTATTCAGTTCGGTATTCAATGTGTATTTTATTTACAAAATTTCAAGTTCGCGTTCCGTTCGGCATTCAGTGTGCATTTGGTATTTGTTTTGCTTGGTTTCGTAGACCGTTATCTAATTTCAGTCCAATGGGAGCACCACAGTGTTTGATCGTCCTCCCGACACTCACTGGCTTCAGCTGTCTCCTATTGGCAGTTCCTGCTGCTTCCTCCGTACATCTGGAGTCGGGAAACCCACCGCTCAGAGCCAAGTTCATCTGGCGGCTGTTTACGTCTGCACGCCGGCCACCTGATTGCTTCTTCTCGGATGCGGGAAGTGTCTTTTCTTCACCTGGTTTTCTCGCAGCTCCTGGTGCTTGCTCAGTATCAGAGGCTCCCAGACTTGCAGCAATGACGCAGCACGCTCCTCCTGGATCCCACAAGTCCTCTAGAATATATGTCGGCATCCTGGCTACATCTACAGTCCCACCATGGCTCCTTGAATCAAGGGCTCCCTGCTGGTCTCTACCCCACAGACCTCCCTGTATCGCTCCTTGGTGTTCTCTGTCTCTCATTTGATACACCTGCAACCAATTAACAGGTTGCTTATGTGCTCTCTCAATTGGGCCTGCCTACGTTTGATTAAGGGGACATGCCTGACCTTTACAACACTGTGCAGGCATCTTCTTTTTCCCAGTACTAGAGTGGTGAAATGGTATAGTGTTCACTACCTACTCTTAGTCACCCCATCCTCGTCTCAGTACTGTCAAGTGTCACATGTGGGGAAATGAGGGGGAACAGCTTTATAGTATCCCATAAAGGTTGGGGGAGGGTTAGGTTGGTCTTCAACAGGAAAAGGGGCATACCATGTTTTGCCTATGTGTACCCCACTCCCCATCCCCAAAGACCATCCACCCAGGTGATCCTCCCTCGCTTCTACACTCGCAGGGTCAGGCTCCAAGGGCGATGACCTGTTCCTGGCCACCTGAGCAGAGGATCCAAGGGGAGTAGGAGTGAGTATACCCTCAAGTTTCTCACACTTGCTAATGCTTGTTCCATCAATACTTATGTCCTGTCTGTTTCCAGTAGATTCCATCTTCTTCTACACCAGCTGCCCTTTCAGGTACTGCTCTCATTCCTCCCTGGGCCATTATGAAAGACATACACTCCCTAATCACCGAATTACGCTTTGGGTCCACTACATATATGAGTCATAATCCTTCCATACTGCAGCACAAACATGCAGCAATATTGGAAAAATACAATCATTTTGACGTCTCGTCCATCAATACCGCTGTCTGTCCCAGGCCCAACACCATGCCCTTAGTCTCTGTCAACATGGGTGCTACCGATGACGGTGTCTCACTGCCCTCTCTCCTCCCCACTATCGGCATGGCCGGCCGGCATGAGGGGGGAGTCGGGTGGGTTCCTGACCCTACTCTCTCAGCTCCTGTCACTCAGATTTTGAGCCTGGTGCCTTCCAACACCATCTTGGCCACAAATATCAAACAGGGCACCTCTTCAAAAAACCTTGACAAGCAGAAAGCTGCCCAGAAGACGTCATCCATCGGCTCCTCTATAAGCTTCTCTCTTCTTAACATGTGCTCTATCAGGCAGTCTGGGGCTGAAGTTGAGGACCTGATCACGAACTCCAATCCAGACTCTCACCATAACCAAGTCTTGGCTTAGTCCCATCAGCAGCCACTTTAGCGATCCCTCCAAACTATCAGATTCTTCGGGCTGACTGTGGGAATAAAAGAGGTGGGGGTTTGCCATACTGTTTAAAGTGCAGTTGCACTGCCGCTTTTCACCGCATGACTCCCCAGATGGCTGGGAGAGCTTAGTGGCAAAACTACAAATCAATCATAACGTTTCTCTCACCGTTGTGGTAATCTATAGACCCCCTAGACATTTGCCTCTCTTTGGGGAATATATCATGAACCTCCTGAACAAAATCGCCATTGCTAACTCCCCTTTTATGGTACTGGGGGATTTCAATATGTGGACCGATGTGCCTACAGCTAAAGCTGCCTCCTCCCTACTCTATTCCCTGGATTCTACAGGGTCCACCCTATGGTTTGAAGGACCTACCCATGTTGGGGGGCATACTCTGGACTGGGCACTGTCTCATCAAAATCCCATTACCAACCTGTCTATCACTCCATGTCCTTGGTCCGATCATCCCCTATTGACCTTTCTTATCACCTCCCTTGTGTCTCCTCCTAGAATGGATTTCACCACCAGGCCTACTATTAAAACCAGAAATTGGAAAAGCATTACCTCTTGTAAGTTGTCCTGTGCTCTCAGCATCAGACATGCTCCTCTTGAGGATTACAACACTGCCTCTGATCTAGCCTTATATCTTATGGACACACGGAACGTGGCCTTCAACACCCTCACTCCTGTCATAAGTAGATGTGTGAAACCCAAAACCCACAACCACAGTTGGTTCAAGGAGGCCATTCTCAATCTCAGACACACTAAGAGGTCAGCTTAACGAGAATGGTATAAAAGTCCCTCACCAACCACTCTGGCCTCCTATAAACTTTCAGTAAAGAACCTTAAGGCTGCCATGGTATAGTCCAAAACCCATTATTATAATAACAGGATAACACAGGTGAAGTCAAAGGAGCTATTCCTGATCTTGAGAGAATTTAAGGATAACCCCTGCATCAAAGGTGTCCCTTCTAAAGATTCCACTTGGTGCCAAGGAATTCATGATACCTGTGCTTCCAAAGTTACTTCACACTTACAATCTATTAAGGATCAAAGAGAGTCTCTCAGCTCCTTAGGGGGCATCTTGGAGGTGGTTGTACATCCCACCACCTCCCCTGTCAAGGTGCGACCAGCCTTCTTTTTCTCCCAGAGTACTGATCTCGAAATCACCCAGATTGTAGCCAGCATGAAGCCTTCCTCATGCAAGGATGACACCGGCCTGTGCAGTCTATGAATAGGTTGCCTGGATGTTCTAGGCTCCTGGGTGACTAAATTGGACAACCTCTTTTTCCGAAGGGTGTGCCCCACTTCTTAAAGAGGTTTGGGTTACCATGCTTGTCAAAAATGATCGGCCCATCACCAATGTGCCCTTCCTTCTTAAAATCCTGGAACAGGTTACATGTCTCCAGTTTCAGAAAATCATCGAAGACAGTAGCATCCTGGGACCACGGCAATCTGGTTTTAGAGTTAGACATGGCACTGAGACAGCCATGCTTGATTTAAAATCCAGCTTTGCTGGCATTGTGGACCCAGGCCATCCCGCCCTCCTGATGTTGCTTGATCTTCCTGCCACCTTTGACTTGGTCAATAATGCTCTACTGGTGACTAGGTTGGAGTCCTTGGTGTGCTGCACCAGGTTGGCAGCACAGTGGGTGGTCTCTTTTCTGGCCCCACAATGCCAGAGTTGATATTGATGACGCAAGCTCATCCCCAGCATTTATCACCTGCGGGGTCCCACAAGGCTCCTGTCTCTCGCCCTCTTTCAACATTTACCTCCTGCCGCTTCTGGGACTTCTTGACGACCTGGGCATCCTCTATACCAACTATACGGGACACCCACGTCATCCTAAAGCTCTCAGGTAATTACTCACAGGACACATTGGCTATTAACACCATCTATTCGACCATCCAGGCTTGGATGACAACCACCTCGCTGGCCCTCAGCTCTGATGAGACAGAGCTCCTTGCTGTGTCCTCTGGCCACATGCTCAAAAGATTTGCCCCTGCTTATAAAAGCTTTATCATCACTAACAACACCATCCTGGTGGCCAAGAGTGTGAAGACTCTGGGCGTTACCCTAGATTGCGAACTGGCAATGAGAAAACATGTCGCCCAGATTTGGGCCTCCTGCAGTCTTATTAATAAACTGCTCAGTCACATTTGCCTTTTCTCTCACGCAGAAATATTTCTCTTCTAGCCTCCGCCCCTGTAAATTCACGACTGGATTACTGCAACAGTCTGCTGACTGGTATCTCCCACTCCAACCTTTCAACATTACAAGTGATTGTTAATGGGGCTGTACAAGCCACCCTGGGTCTCTCTGGAATGTTTTCCTGCCAACCCGGTGTTCCCCCTGCTTGGTTGACTCACTGGTCAGTGCTTGGCGTTCCAGTGAGGTCTCCTGCTGCCACAAGCTCTGTCTCGCATAGTCCCCCAACATCTTTCCATGGCTTTGCTCACCCAGCAATGCTTATCCTGTAGCTCAGGCTGCATGTGATCGCTCCGCCTGATCATGCCAGTTCTCCTTTTGCTGTCCGCCACCGATCTCCAGCGTGCTTCAGCTTCGCTCTCCGATGCATACACTCTGCATCTTCCAAAGGGTCTCGAGCGATCCGCTTCCCATGCCGCCTTCCGGGAGAGGTCTGCTTTCGTCCAGCAGTCCATGGCCAGCACCACAGCAGACTCAATTTTCAAAATACTTCTTTCTTTTAAAGTTCCCACCACCATGATTTATCCAAAAAACACAAGACCACTCACGGTTGAAATGGGAGTCTTGCATTATGCTTTCTGGCCTCCCCCTCGTCCCAGTACACAACTGATGTTTGTATATGTGTGTGTTAATAAAGTGAGGATGTGTTTCTCTAGTTGGTCTCTTCCTCGTCCCAGTACCAAACTGGTGTTTCTTGGGGAATATTTTAGGTGAAACACAGGGAAAGGATTGACAGTAGACTACAAAGGCTTGAGGGACAGAAGACTCATTATGCAAGGGAAATGGGGGATACCATGTCTCACTTAAAGGTGCCTCCTCCCCACTCCTCCTCCACCCAGGTGCTCCTCCCTCGCATATCCACCCCCAGGATCAGGATGAAAGAGCGATGGCCTTTCCTCGGCCACCCGAGTGGAGTATCCAGGGGGAAGAGAAGTGAGGACACCCTCAGGTTCCTCACACCGCGTCTTACTCCTGATTCCTCACATTACCCAACCAATCATTAGTCACAATTAGGCAGGTCTTCCTTTGGATAGAAGGGGTTTTTGATTGAAATAGATTCCTAATCATTTTATATCAGCATAGCTATAGAATTCAATATGATGATTAATTATTAGCTTCATCTATAGGAGAATGCAAATAGTTAAAAGTATGGGGGAAAGAGCCAACGCTGCAAAATGCGCAGGTCTTTTTTTTAAAAAACGCAGAAAGAAAGAAAATGAGGCACGGGAATGGCGATTGACTGGCCCATAAGGAAGTGCTCCTTTCACTGTAATGCTGAGTCCCTCACCAACATAGATTCGGTATCATGTCATCATTGCACATCACATTACTGCGCATACAAAAAGTTCGAATTTCAAAAGCCCCATTTTGCTGCATATATATGTGGGGGGTTGGTAATGTTAATAATAAATATGGGTAGGGTATGGGGGAATCTGGGGGGGTCACCCCTGCATATATATGTGGCAACATGTGTTTAAAACAGTGATGCGCAGTGATCAGACAGATCCAATAGATTCCAGTCTTTCAGCGAGAATATTGTGATCGGCTGTATCGAATGCTGCACTCTGCTCCAAAAGAACAAGGGCATTTGGTCTTTTGGACCGTCCACCGGTAGTCCGAGATGATCTGGGATTAAGTATAGCATGGAATCATTCCCTCTAGTATGCAAAAGCCCGCCTGAAGTAGAGTAGATCTTGAGGTTCAATATAGTTTTGTCGCTGGAGTCGAGTGCACTTACCAGAGGTTTTGCCAGGACACACATTTTTGAGATAGGATGATCATTAGTAAGATCTCCCATGTATGCATTCAGCCTTTTCAGGAGGGATGTGATCACTGCTTTTCCAATCACTGGAACCAAACCGTGGTGTTCAGAGAGCGGAGAGGGAGAGCCACCACCTCAGCTGATGGGAGGGTGGATGATCAAAATGAAAGCAGATGCAGAGCATTCTTGATAAAGGTAGACGTCTGAAAGGTCTGAATTCAATGCAGCAAATGCTCTGAGCATTTTTTGGGAATCATATCTCACAAGTTTGCATAGTCCCATTTATAAGCAAGTATTAAATTATGTCGACTTGAACCCCTTTATATTTTGTTTGTACTTTGGTGGTAAAAAAGTAATCTGGTTGGTTTCAAAGGTCTTGGGAGGTCGTAATTGCCGAAGTATGAGTTGGAGGGATGCGCAGCACATGTTAGACTTAAAATGGCGTATACACCGCTCTCCACTTCCTTTCTAATTGACATTTAACCATCTTTGCCTTCTTTCTGCATGTGCAACGTGGCTTGGGAAATTGGAGTTAATTTCCCAGCATGTAATTAGTGTTCAAGTCTATCTTTGTACGTTCTCATAGTTTGGATTACTTGTCCGCAACCTGCATAAATCAACTCTCACAATCCCTTTAGATTTGTCTTCGGATACTGGATTTCATTTTCAAGGTTGTAATCAATTTTCATCTTTGACTTTATACGTCTGTTTGTTTTGGAATACTTGTCATAATGTGCACCAGTTCTTAGTTCTCAAAATCCACGTTTGGCTTTGGTTGGTATATTGAACTTAATTTCCAAACATGCAACAACATTTTCATACTGCCTTTGTTTGTCAAAATGAACTAAATGTCCACTCTGTACCTCATTCCTCATTAGCTGTGCACTGCCGGTTTATAACTGTCTTGGGCCCTCCCAGACTGCACTTGTGTCGCCTCTCTGTCCTTCTCCTCCCTTGTCTGTCTGCCTTTCTAGTTGCCCCCTGGGATTCACTGCCTCCTCCCTTCTATGCAGCTCTCCCACCATCTTAATACTTGTTTATTTATCTCGCTCTCCTCTTTGTAGGAAGAAATGTGCATCTACATTGTTTCAGGGTCCAATATCTGTGACCAGCTTCTGTGCTCTGCCCTCCTGGTACCAGCTCATGGCACTGCTCGTGGACTCTGCCCCTATGCTTTGTGAACACCTTACCCTGCCCCTCTCGGTGTACACTCAGTCAGCACTTATCTACTGTAAGCCCTCCTCTCTCTCTACTACTCCACACTCTCCACTAGTCTTCCCTCTCCACTGTACTACTCCCTACTACACTCTCCTCTCAACACTCTCCACCATACTCCACATTTCACTACCCCCCACCCATCCCTCTGCAACCATCACCCTCCTTTTGCTCTCCCATTCACCTTCTCTCACTCTGTATTATTCACTCCCCTACACTCCCTCTTAGTCTCTCTCACCTTGCTTACCATAAACGCACTCTCACACCAATGACCACTTTCTCTCACAAACCAATATGACACCTTGGACTCTATGATGTTCCTCAATGCACCAGCGTTCATGTGTCTGGTCTCTCCATCTGCTTTCACCTACCTTAACCTCACCTGAACAACCCACACTGCCCTGTTTCCTGTGTCCCCCTTTATACTTGTCCTCTTGTCCTCCCCCTCACATTGGTCCTGGCGCCCACCTGGTTCTCCAGGACAATCTATACCTTGTTCTTTCCCCCAGGTCCTGTCATATCGGTGCAAGTGCCTAAGAGTGCCTCTGAAGCACTGCCCCCCTCCACAAACTCCGACGGAGTTCGGTAATGGTGGCTCGTGACAGTCACAAAGTTCTTAGGTGCCTGGCTTGGAGCTCCGGGTTGCCAGTCTGCAGTATACCTTGCTGTTCTCCATTTGCTCTCTCGCGGTTCGTTTGCATGTTCCCTTCTCCACCACAAGGATGTCTGGGCTATCTTTTCCTGCAATGGAACACTGGCCAGAGCAGGGCATGGCAGTTATGAGGTGATGACAAATAGCACGTTACAGTTCAGGCCAGGTACAGGTAGAAGGGCCAGAGAATGGAGCCCTCCCAACTCCCTCATCCAGCCTCTGAGGCAGGACTGGCTGTGGCAAGCACCATGGTATGCTCCTGACCCATGTTGAGAGGGCACCCCAGCCCTCAACGCTGTCATTTATGCTACACATTGACCTATTGATATGACTAACCGATCAATACTACTTGGTTTGGATACTTAAGAAAATCTTTGACCCATTAAAGTGATGATACTCTTTCACAAGTCAATCATGTTGATGAGTAGTAAGAATTGGACGGTCCATTGTATACTCTTGCAGCTGACAGGTCTAAAAAGATTACACACATCAATGTTTTTATATAGTTGTCCCTGGTGTGCTAGTGGACATTATACGGCCCTCCTGAAGGCCTTTCTTCTTAATTATATTTCCCTGGCGATTTACTGATCTCTTACTTTTGGAGTACGGGCTCCAGTATACATTGTCTGTTGGAGCTCCACATTGCTCCAAACAGCTGCCTTAGTTTCAGTGCTGCGCCACAGTGTACTTCTTGTTGCTGGCCTCGCCCTATCATCTGTGAGCTCCAGCAGACTCTCTCCGCTGGAGCCGCAATCCTCATGGGTCCCTGGCTCCAGTCGCAGTGGTGGCACTGCTCTCTCCTCCTCTGCGTCTGGAGTGGTCATGGCCGTCGCACCCACTGCATCTTGCCGGGAGCTGCTGCATGGCCCTGCCTCTCCTTGGTGGCTTCCCCCGGTGTTCCTGCTACCGGCTGCAGTATCATTTTCCTGGTTGCGGAAGGGTCTGCTGTGGCCCTGCCACTGACGTTCTTAGGTAAGGCGGCGTTGGGAGGGGACCTGCCAGCATACATGCCAGCACTGGTTGAGGTGTTCAGGGGTTGGGCTCCCTCCCCTGACCGGGCCGGAAAAGTGGCCCTGTCACAGGGGACCATACCTAGCATCTCTCTGACCTCAGAGACAGGATGTGGGGTAAAGTCATCATAAAGATCTATTAAACATATGTTATGCCATTCCCTTTCCTGCCTTAATCTCACCGGTCTGTCCTGTTGGTACAATATGAGTGCTCTCAAACTGAGCCAAAGTGAGACCCAGTCAGTATTAGTCCCTGTCAACTTCAGTGTTTGGTGCCAGTGTGTTAAAGTAGACCCTGTAATGGAAGATTTTTTATGTGTTTGGGTATGCTTGCCGGGGTTATCAGTTATTTCACATGGGGTTGAGGGTTTGTATGAAAGCCCCTTTGATGGTTAGCTAGTTTCTTCATCATTAAGCCATCTTTTGACCCAGCACAGCTATGTCGCCACAAAATGGGCTTCCCAGGATGGTAGGGAAAGTTTCCAGGCCCCGGATCGTATGTGCTGGGGGAGTTGTAGAGAGCATCTGCTGGGCGAAGTAGATCAGTTTGGGCAAGACATTCATTTTTCCAGAGTTAATGCGACCAGTGAGCGAGAATGGGAGAAAGTTCAATTTATCCATATTGGTTTTCATTTTAGCCATTAGCCAAAATAGAAGGGCAATTATTCTGGACCAAATCACTTAAATTAAAATGTACGAATATTCCTTGTTATTTGATTGTTTGCTGTTACAGTTTAAATGGAGCCACGCCCCCAGATACCATGGTATGTTTTCCCAGAGTGGCATGACCTCAGATTTGTCACAGTAAATTTTCTACCCTACAATTGGTCCAAATTCTCGTAATATCATATCATATAAGAATGTGAGGGAGGTTAACAAAGCACTTGCTTATATACAGCAGTACATTG
The DNA here is from genome assembly GCF_040938575.1 of Ambystoma mexicanum. Lineage (NCBI taxonomy): Eukaryota > Metazoa > Chordata > Amphibia > Caudata > Ambystomatidae > Ambystoma > Ambystoma mexicanum. Next base: position 673,151,087 of record NC_090936.1, read on the forward strand.
TCTGCATAGGGAGTGATACAGTGCACTATCCCCACACTCGTGATGCCCCTGAATTTATCGTCCGCTCAGATTTTAAGGGCTAGGGGCTTAATAGCCATTGCGTAGAGCGGCGGGGACAGTGGCAAACCTTGGCTCATGACTGTATAAAATGCGAATGTGGCCTAGATACGACCATTGTTGACCACTGCGCACTGGATCGCTGGTATAGCAGCCCAATCAATTTGACAAAATATCCCTCAATGCTGAATTTTTTAAGACTGCAAACATTTAGTCCCACTTGACTCTATCAAATGCTTTTTCGGCATTGAGGGATAACACTGCATCATCTGGATTTGCTTGGCATGAAATAATGTACAGTAGGCATCACATGTTGTCAGATGAGTGCCTATTGATTATGAAACTCATTCGATCCTGATGTACCAGGTTAGATAGCAGTCATTCTAGACGTTTCACTAAGCGTTTGGCTAACATTTTTGCATCCGAATTGATGAGGCATATTGGTCGGTATGAACTGCAAGTTGTTGGGTCCTTGCTGGGTTTGTGAAAGACCACAATGTTGATTTAGAGCATAGAATTTTGGGGGTATCTCACCTCACCTGCTTCAGTAGTAAATGCTGTTAGTCACGGAGCAATAGTTTCTGCCATTGCCTTATATAGATTTATTGGTAAGCCACAAGACCAGCTATGATGCTGATCACCTTGATTTCTGTCATCGGGGCATTCGGGGGCTTCTGTTGTCACTGTAGGGGTATGTACTTGTTGCAGAAAAGTATATATGCACCCTTCTTCCATGTGAATGGGGGCCGGAGCTCTGTGTAGAACTCACACTCTAGGTGTGGTGGCTTTTGTACGAATATCACCCCCCCCCGTGTCGGTCTCTCATACTGTTTAAGATTCTTTGCCTTTTGATCGGGTCACCCAGACCTTGAATGTTCGGTGTGATGATGACATGTGATGATGGCCATCTTAATTTGGTTGTGTTAATGCATTGTACCAGCCTACACCCACCACACTTTGAACATCTTGTGCCCCCAACTCTAAATCTGTGGCCTTTATGGGTTTGGATTTATGTGGCGTCTTCTCCCACCATGTTATTAGCACTCCACTGCATAGTCTGTGATCTTGCCCTGTCAGCTCTAAAGTAGCTTGTTCTATTTTTTGAGTGTTCGAACTACAGTAAATATCTAGTAAACATTAAACAAAGATAGATTGCAACAAGCATCGGAATTAATATTAGGGTACTATAGGAGGATCCCAATAAGACAGCAATAACACCAATGTAAGAGCCAAGACTCTGGGACCCTTGGGCCCTCATTTCGAGTCTGCTGGTGCTACCGGTGGGTTACCACCAGACTTGAATTACCTTTTCCACCGCCTGGTATACTGATAATACTGGGATATTACGGGCGGTAGAGGAACGGTAAGTTCCCATTCCCACTGAGTCGAGTTCCTTAGTACTCATGGGAATGGGAACCCTGAAGCACTGGCACTCTTAGTAATGGTGCCTGTGCTTCAGTGAAAACTCTGCCGGTAGGGACCATAACTACCGTCATGTCAGGCCTGCCGGTAGTTCACAGCCCCTACCGTCAGACTTGTAGTTTGCTGGTCTGGAAATGGTGCTGTTAACCTTTGTTACCAGCAGTTTTTCCAGACCGGCAAACTAGTAATCTGGCTCCTAACATGAATCACGTGCGTGCCTGTTACGGTATGTCAGTGGTGGTTTGTGAAGTTCAATGAACAAGTTCCTCTTAGGGGTCTTGCTGTTAGCCTCCTCTAAGGTAGGAGCCCCGAAGTGGAGTGTCTGGGACCCTTGGGATTGCCTGTGGTGGTCCAATGGGCTCCTGTAGCCCTGGCCCAGCTGCTCGGAAGAGCATGATGTGCTTCACTGCCATGTAGCTGCAGCAGTGGATCTCTGCCTCTCTGGTGTGCTCTTTGTTGGTTCGGGGAGGGTTGTCCTCTAAAAAATGGGCCTCACTCTCTTTTGGGTTCGCATGGGGCACTGAGTGCTTTTTCTTGTTCTGCCTATCCGCTGATTGTTGAAAACAGAAAAACTCTGGCGAGCATGGTGTCTTGAGGCATGTTGTAAGTTAGTGTTAGTGCCGATCATAACACTAGTACAAAAGGGTGAGTTGGTTGGGCTCCCTCAGGTGTCTACACCCTCAGGGCCAAGACTTGCTCTGGATTATTTAGTGGCAGACATCCCCCACCCCCTCCTGACAAGGCCAGGATTTCGGCCTTGTCAGAGAACTCAGGGCCAGTATTGGGTCTAAGATGAGGAGGAGTGCTCAAGGGATCCCCTCAGCACCTCCTTTGGACCCATCAGCTAGTGGCAGGTGGTGACACCAGGCCCCTATGAGCACAGCCTTCACAACCATATGCACTGGCAGGGGACTTTGTCACACAAGTCAGTCACCCACACCCTTTAAAGATTGGAGATCATCAGCAAGGGGATCATCAATTATCTCGTAGTGCTGGGAAGCGCTCCGGTCCTCACCACTCACCTCCACCTCTGCTTTATTTTTCCTGGGGGGTCATGGGGGAGCGCTGTGGGGCTTGTTGCCCTTGCGAGGCACCTGCCGCCTGTTCTATTCTACAGTGGCTGACTGCCTGAGAAACGAGGCAACATATGAACTTGCAGCCCTGAAACGAAAGTGCAGAGCGGCGGAGCGGAACTGGCAATCCTCAGGCTCACACTCTGACAAACTGGCCTGCCGCCTGCTCCAAAAGCAATACAGACTCCATCTGTGCAAAGAAAAGGGATCACATTCAGGCACAGATATCTGGTGCATCCAACAACACAGCTGAGCTTTTCAAAATCTGCAAGGAACTAGCCAACCCTTCTGCAGTCTCCTTCCCCCTTTTCCTTCCCAGGTCTGCTGTGACACTCTGGCCACACACTTCATCACCAAAACCCGGGCCATCCTGAACACCCTTGTTACTCACGTGCCCAACCCATGCCTCACCCCCTTGCCTCCCTTTGCCCCTCACCCTCATCCTTCCTCCCTGTCACACCTGAAGAAGTTTCCAGAGTTGTCTGCTTTATGAAGATCTCTTCCAAACAGGTTTCGCTTTGCTCATCCAGAACCATCAAGGACAACATTGGCACTCTTGCCCCTCCACTCACGGATTTCTGTAACCACACTTTTGCCACTGGATCTTTCCCCTCCTCAAGCACTCCCTTTTGCGCCCCCTCCTGATAAAATCATCAGCAGACCCTACATGCCCAGCCAACTACTGCCCAATTTCTATCACCCCCTTCCTGGAGAAACTGCTGGAGAAGCTGGCGTTGGCACAACTCAACTCGCGCACTGAACTTGTAGGTGGTCTCCATGACCATCAGTCTGGATTCTGAGTATCCAGAGGTACAGAAACTGCTCTTCTGAACATCCATGAAGAACTGCTCGAATCTCTGTACTCCAACTCCCCAGCCGTCCTCATCCTACTCGAATTCTCCTCTGCCTTTAACACGGTCAACCATTCTGTCCTCATACAAAGGCTCCACAATAGCCTTGGTATCTCAGAAAAGGCCCTGGACTGGCTGACCTCCTTTCTAACTGATCGCTCTTCCCAAGTCATCCTTGGCACTTCTTCTCTCCTTCTTCCTTCTCCACCTGAGATGCCCCCCAGGGTTCTAGCATCTCCCCATGGCTCTTTAACATCTACGTTGCTCACTTGGCACTCCTCATCTCTTCCTTCTCTCCCAACTTCCAGTGTTATGCAAACACACAACTCTTTTTCCAACTTCCTGCTGACCCACTTGTACTTTCCTTCATCCCGGACTGCCTATCTGACATCCAGTCCTGGTGTACTTCCAACGATTTCTGCCTCAATGCCAGCAAAACTGAGATCCTTCCCATTGGAACCCCTGCTCCCTTCACTTTGGCCTTTCTCCATGGGTTCACCCCCTGAAACCAAAAAAGTGATGGGTGGAATGTTTTGAACCAATCTGAACCAGTGGCATTGCTCTGGGCAACCTTACACACCACCGTTTTTTTTATCCTATCTGTGCCATTGCAAAAGGGGTACAGCCAGATGCAAATCAGTCAGGTACTGCCACCAATGGGAGCAGCCTTGCCCGAACTGCTAGGCCAGGTCCCCTCTGCACAGAACCACAAGTCACCCCAGACGTGTTTTGGCCTTGTTGGACATCCTCAGTGAGGTGCAGCTTTGTTTCCTGTGGCGCAGCGAGCAAGGGACCCATGTCTGGGCATACTGTGCTCCATCTTCTGTAGCCAGAAATCTTGGCGTCATTTTCGACTCCTCTCTCTCCTTCCACCCTCACACTCAGGACATTGCCAAGAATTCCCACTTTCAGCTCTTCCTTCTCAAAGGAATTCTCCTGTTCTCCCTTTCCCCCAGAAGCTCATTGTTACCTGAGCCCTGGTTCGCTGTAGGCTTGAGTATTGCAAGAGCCTTCCTCCTGAATCTACCTTCTTCCACTCTGCGACCCCTCCAGCTAATCCAGAATAGGGCAGCAAGTATTATCCATGGGCTTAAGCCCATGGACTGCATCTCTGTTACCCTAAAAAGCCTTCATTGGCTCCCGGTTGCTGCAGAGATTAAATTCAAATCCCTCTGCATCATCCACAAGGCTGTTTGGAGAAGGGTAACACACTATCTGCAACTCTTTCGTACTAAATACTCTCCCTCTAGACCTCTACGTTCCTCTGGCACCAACTCTTTGTATGTAAAGCGTTTCGCTAAACTTAGGGCAGGAGGTCGATCGCTTTTCTCAGCTGGCTCCCTTCTATGGAACAGCATCCACCTCCCTCTGCGAGTTGAGCAGGACCTTCTTAAATTCCTGAGGTTTCTTAAGACTTAGCTTTTTACCTGCTCCTTCCTTCCTTCTCTCCTCTGCTAATCTCACAGTTGTTGTGATAGGTATCCAGGGCCTTTATGCACCCTCTGGGCCCTTGACCTCCCACGCCCAATCGTCCTGCTTCTGTCTACCTTCAGCACTTGCATCTGCACACCCTCCGCCCTGGAGGGGTGACTCGCACTTTCCACCCTACGCGGCTCCAGGCTGTTTAGCGCTTACCATTCCTAGCACTTTGTCTGTGACTCACCCCCGAGCAGGGACACCCCAGCACCTACACCACTGCCCTCTTCCTTGCTGCACTTGTACGTTCTGAATACTCACAAGGCATAGTAGGTTTGTCCGTTCATTTTAATGTGTTTTAATTCCCCTTTTCCCACCCTGTTGCCCTGTGGGTGCTTTGAAACAGAATTTACTTACTGTATAAGCGCCTAACAAGCAAACAATAAATACATAAATAAATAGATAGTGCTTTGGATACACATAGTGGTAAAGACTTTTTATTTTGTGGAAATTGCAGTTTACAGCTTTCAGTGGTGTCTGTTGGGCCAGCCTGGTCCCCATTCGCCTCTAAATTACTGTGACTAGTGTCTACAGGGGCTGATCATTTCAATCTGTCAGTACAAAGTAAGATCAGACTGCCTCCAGATTGACTATGCTTTTAAAAAAAAAAAAAGCAATTTCATTGTTCTAAAGTTTTTTATGTTTCACTATCTATTAAAAGTGAGTAAAATCGTGCTTTTTTTTTAGTAATGCTCTACTCGCTATCTAGAGATTGCACACCAGGCTATGACTTTGTTCGTCGCCTAACATAAAAAGCTGATCACCTGCCTGGCTGCATTGCATTTAATTGTCTTAGATTAGAAAGTCTCAGCTTCCTGCCTTCCTGCCTTCCTTTATGGTGGCAGCTGTCAGCTGCATCTATCCACCGCTTGTTACATTTTGTTTTGTTGTTGTACTGAGCACTTTTGTGCATAGTGTTCGTTGGAGAACATCTTATAAAGCTAAACCTGTGTCATGGGTGTAATTAAATCGATTTAGAAAAGGGTACATTGGGAAACCGAGAGAGGGCATGGCGACATTGAACCGCAGTCTGTGAGGCATTGTGCAGAAGCAGTCAGTGGGGTGGTATGCTATGAAGCAGGTAATGGGAGGACACTGAGAAGCAGTCTCAGGTAAGCACGCAGATGCACCTGCTAACATCATCACCTTAGAAAGAAGGGCATTACCATCCCCATCCTTTCACCAAAAGGATAGGTTTTAGGAACAGTTACTGCATCGCTGAGGAACTGATCGAGGGTTTCAACCAAATTCTAAGGGCTATTTATAGAATTAATTACACATGCCCCCTTGGCAGCCCTGTCCTCAGAAAATAAATAAAAATTTCAAATATCACATTATCTCTACCTTTATAAAAGAGATGAGGCAAACATTAACAACAATAGGAGGCAACGAGCACAATCAAACAGGAAAAATATAATTACAACTTCAGAATCATAGCTAGAGTAAAAGTCAACCATATGGAGTATTTTCCCTAAAAGGGGGTTGAATTCGGGTAGCATTACAGCAGAGACATGCAACTTGGAACACAAGGGAAAGCAGACAGAAATAGCAGGAGCACCCACCAAGTCCAGGTCAAAGAAGGAGGGGCATAAACAATTGCATACACAGTTTTTGTGTGGCTCGCACATACATTTCTGCAAAAGGACCCCAAATCCTCCCATATCCATCCTGATCCTCTTCTGTTCGTATTGTACCTTTTCTAATTGGGACTGTAGTAGCATGTAATCGACTCACTGCTCCAGCCCCTTCCAAAGCAGTAATATCTTGATTTACGTCTATTATTATTTCCCTGACAAACTGTTAGGGAGAATTCTCTGTTAAGGCTAATTTCCCAAACCTAGTGAGTCCCCCAGCAGCTTTGCTGGATTTTTGGGGTTTATTTTTTTTCTCCTGCTAAGAGTGAGACTCTCTTTCTCCCACTCTTAGACATGATTTGAGATATCCTTTGACTTTGGAATGTGTTTTATGGGCTATGGGGTCTTTTACTCCATAGGGCTTCATGTGTTTTTGGTATGTGTGTTACACAGCACCCTCCATGCCGTAACACAGGGGCGTCATAGTGACCCCCAAACATAGACTCCGTACCCTGGAACTGACTACTGTCTCCCAGGGCATGTAAAGTCACCATTGGCTTTACTAGTCCTAAATTGTGAACAGAACCAGTACAAACCATCATATTGTGGACGTACTGGTAGGGGCATTTCGATTGCCCCTGGGTCTGTTGTTCGAGGGTGCACTATCCAGTCCCCCCCTGAGTGAGTTTTGGCTGGTGGTAGTGGATACTACTTTTCATATTCGACCGCGAATATATTCCTATGGGATTTTCCCATTGTTCGAGGCTAATACTTTTTAACATAGCCTCAAACATACCGCTGGTTTATTTATTTAATATTAATTCACCGGTTGGTATTTTTTGCCAGAACTCGGTTCCAAAATGGCATTTGTGTTCGCTTCTGTGACTCCAACCCAAGTCGAGCCCTTTGTTCCACTTTTTGGCGGGCTTCTCCACAGAAGCCTCCAAAAGTGGTGCCACTCTGTCTGGGTACCACAAGGGGTGTGGGAGGGGGTTTAGGCACCCTGGACTGAGTTGCCTCGGCAACTCAAGTTGCACTCTTGTGTGATTGGCCCAGTGGTGAGCCGCCCGGGTCACCACTTAGCATGTTTGAGTGACAGCTAGGACTGATGGTTTTCTGCATAAAAACAGGGGTTTGGGGACTGGGACTTCAGACGTTGCCACAGGACCAAAGAATCTGAAGAGGGAGAAGCTGAGTCGACCTGCAACGACAACACCACCGGTGGAGCCCTGCTGAACCGACTCACCACTTCTTCCAACGACAGAGGAGATCTTCATCCCAAAGAGTCGTCTTCCTTTCACTGGTGGGGATAACCCGTTTGCCCGCCTTTTCACCTTCCTGGATCATCTCGTGGCCGCCTTACCTGTGCCAAGCACCCCGGCAATCGGGATACCACGTTTTTCCACTACAGCGAATAAAAGGGTAGTACCTTTTTACCAGAGAACTCTGCGGCTGGTTTCTTCCCTGGCAGTGCAACGACCTTCAGCTTTCCTCCACGTCGAGACCTTCTCTTCCTCTAGACGACGCCGCGACTTGCATCCACTGCCAGGAACAACTGCTCCAGCTGGAGGATTCTCTCCACTTTCAAGGTTCTGTGTCCGCTTGGCCTCCCTTGCAACGGTCTGTGTGGGGTGTCTCGTAAATCCTCATTTTACCACTTGGGTTGGCCCTAGGCTGGCTAACTGAACTTTTCTGAGCTGAACTGATTCCTTTCTAAACTCTCTGCAAGACTTTCCAAGCCTTTTTAAACTGTGTGATCTTGGGCGCATTGGTGTTCTACTCTCTCCAAGAGGGTGCCTGGCCTCTGAACTTTTTGCTCACAAGTAGACTTTGACTTTCCTGCCTTGCTGAGTACTTCTAAAGTATTGTGTTGTGTGCTGTTCCTACTTTCTGCCTTTTCCCTCCCTTTTTCTTAACTTATTGGAGTGCCATCTTTAGTTAAGCGCTCACCTCTGTCTGGAAATAAGTGATGTTAACTAAGACTTGTCTAATAAGGAATAAGGGATGTATATATATTAATAGTGACTGTGTTTTTGAAGTTGCTTACAATAATAGTGCTAGAGTGTGTCTTTAAATAAATAATTCTATACGTGATACCAAAGCTCTGGTCAATGTTTGCTTGTGCTACTGTATTTTGGGACCTATCTTGTATACTCTATATACTGTCTAACTCTTCTTGAGAGAAGTCTGGCTGCTCAGTCACAGCTACCAGGTAAATCTGGCTGGTACAGACTGCTACCAATTGGGTTTACTGCCAACACCTGTAGTCTTAAGCCTTTTGCAGTGGTCCCTAAGGGAACTTCACAGGTTTCTGCCTAACACAAACCAGACTCTATAGTCAGTCCAACTTGGTCAGCCAACAGGTTCAAAGTTAGGGTAATAGGCAAGTCACTGCGTAGTGCCAATTGATCCAACACATACCCCAGAACCGCTCAAAGTCTGGGCCAAACCAAGAGCATGTGCTATAGAGACCCAGAGGCACGTCTGCAGGCCAGAAAAGATCAGTCCCTGAGAAGTCCAGGCGGTGCATCCTGAGCACTTTCTGCTGTTGAGTATACCTCCGTAAATCCAAGCCAGACTACCGACCAGACACAGAAAACTGTCTCCTATGGGTATCGCGCAACTCCACACCCAGCTCCGTACATCGCTCCTCCCGTTTCTTTAGTTTGCAGTCCATGATACACCGGGCTTCCCGAACGGTGATGAAGCAGATATGGAGGACATTCACATGAGTCGAACAAGATCAAATGCCCCAGAAATTACCCATCAGTCATCTGTAATCTGTCTTTCAGATGACATTGCAGTCTTGTGTGCCTGTACTTCTATTTGTCAGACAGCTTATATTTGAATTTAAATGTCGACCATCTTTTGTTCTCTCCACTCCTTGCAGTATTGCATAAGTATAGGGCTCGTCCAGTTGCGCCAGTAATGCTTCTGATTTCTGTCTGTCAGTGCTGGATTACCCCAGAATGAGGCCTCCTCATGCACGAATAGGTTCCCACTCACAGCCTTATGGCACTCTTTCAAAGTTGTGACTGTGCAAGAGATGGCCAGTTGCGAATTGGTCAATTTAGGTAATCTATCAGTAGATCCAGGGGAGTAAGGGCCTCAAAAAACTCTCTTAAATCAAAGAAATCCTGGGGAGTAGGGTTCCTCGTAAACAAGCCACCAACTAGAATCACAGTCCATGAATGCCAAGTGATACTCTGGCATGCTGAATAAACTGAACTTTCCTTCCCTGACATCATAAAAACCCACCTGGGAAGATGCTGTTGAGTTCAGGTGTTGATAACGCAAAATATTCAGTTAAATTATATTCAGCACCCGTGACATGTTAAGGGGTAACAGTCTTTTCATATTACATACCACCTGTTTCCCCCAAAATGTGAGTTTCTTGCTTGACCACTTAATGGAACATCCCTCAAAATATCCTATAAAACTTGACTTGGAGATCGGGAAGGCTTCAGATTTTCCCAAACAGATGCATTTTGAGATGGTGATTTATCCCTTTATCAATTCCAGTAAGGGGGGGGGGGGGTCCTAGACTTCACTAGGTATTCCAGCAGGACAAACAAATCGTTCACATTTAGTAACACCTTAAAGATTTTGCCATCTGCCTTCAGGCACTGGATTTCTAGTTGGATCGCTGCGTTCACGTTTCCATGGCAAGGTTAACAAGAGACAAGAGAGGGGATAGCAGTGTATGGCGCCTCTTTCCAGATGAAAGAAATTGGACAGCACATCACTATTCATGATCTTGGCCCATGCATAGTTCTAAAGCGCCCTGAAGGCTGGTATGAACCAAGGACCCAAGGCACCATCCTGTGACATGTCTCAGATAGGGCTAGGCTATCTGGTCAAATCCCGCACTTTGAAGTTGCCCTTACCGGCAGCCGCACTGTGGTGTATGCCATGCATCTTGGAAAATGGATGTTGCACATAATCTAGTATGAAATGTCCTTGTCAGAATATATGGACCATGAAAGGGGATGGGATGGGCCAGGCCGGCGGATGAGGTGAGGTGAGTGCAAGGGGGACTGGCAGAGCATGGCTCCGGTGGTTCCCCTAGATTATATGAGTAGGGGGAGGGCATAGGATTGGGAAGAGGATCCAGGGTTGTCCCTTAGAGAGGCAGCAAGGGATGGGGAGATGGGTAGGGACATGGCATGAAGATCAATCCATGTTGCAATTCCCGGTGCAATTGGAGATGTACCATAGAACTCTTTTGCAGTTAACATAGGACCAGTCTCTATAGACGCCTATTAATTCAATAAAGATTCTAATGTTGGCATTAATATGTCTTCCCAGCATTAGACCTGTTTGGGATCTATCTATTAGCGAACCTACCACTCTGTTCAGTCTGCACACCAGGACCTTTGCAAATATTTTAGTGTCCACTTTTATTCATCCAGTCTCACCTTTGCCAGGTTTAAGAACCAGTGTTGCAAATCCCTCCTGCAAGGAGCAAGACAAGTAACCATTGGTAACACAAGTTTTACAGAGTTTAGTCAAAAAAGGAGTCGGGAGAGGTTTGAGCATCTGTCAGGAACTGCACAGGGGGCACCCTGGCTAGGTTTGGGAACTGCTTAGATCAGGGGTCAAGTCCTAAAAATTAAAGTGGGGGACTCATCAAAAAACGCAATGTACTGCAACGTTGTCAGAAATTAGCATATCAAGGTGAAATATGCACAGTTCATTAAGTTGGCTTTGCATAACCACCCAAATTGCACAGGACGAATGGCATTTGCCTTTCATAAAATCAATACACACACAAAACCAAGGGAAGATATTTTCTTAAAATAGTGTTTTTGAAAACGTTATAAGGTGTTCATGTTTTAAAGTTCAAGAACCAATACAAATGTTTTCCCTGGAACTTGCAGTACCGAAATGGGACATTTCACCTTTCAAGCCTGATGGCTGCAGTTCGATCCCTGAGATCGGCTTTCATTCATAAATTCAAAGAGGACATTCAATGTTACTCATTTTTGCTGGGGGCGGGGTTCAGTCCACCCTCTGAAAAAGTGGGTGGACTCCACCACTTGAGTCCTGACGTAGATGATGTAAAGGGTCAGGTAAGGGCACACAGCAGGAGAGTGAAAAAGAAGGGTAGGACAGACGAGGCAAATAAGAACAATGGGACAGGGGAAAAGGGCAAACTGAGATAGTGAACAAGAATGGATAGTAACCAAGCACTAGACAAACAATCTAGAGTCCCTTTAGTGAACTACACAGGTCAGACTTGAGACTACCCACAGAAGCATGGGAAACGTAATGCTTCTGTGCAAGTTACTCCAACAAATACCTTGCAAACTCATGAAATGTAAGGAACTCATGGTGGTAACAGTAAAGACAGACGCAAATGTTCACAGTTCAAGGGTGTTTATTGAACAATAAATGCATGGTGGAAAAACACCTAAACTAAACCTAAAATCTAAAATGGGAGCAAGCATCGACCATCAAATGAAAAATAAGGCAGTCCTAGTGGCGTTGTCAAAATAAAAGGGCCTATAGTAAGATAAACCTATTGCCAATTCCTTACAACTAATTACAGAAAGAGTGTGGGGTAGGGTATGTATCAAAAATAAAAGAAATAGTGTTCAAATAATAAGTCAGAATTTGATTGCCTTGAGGTCTCCCTTCCCCACGTTTTTAGCAAGGGACAAGGTGGGACTTCCAGGCACAAGCAGACAGTTTCGTTCCAGCTGGCACAACACACGCTTGAGCTTTCTCAGCATGAGCCAACAGTCCAGTTCCAGCTTTCAGGTTCTTCGCTGCTAAAGTCTCTTTCCATAAAAAATTCTCTTGCCTTCGAGGCCTGATGTATCGAACAAACCAACACACACAAAATGTTCTGTTGCACAGTTCACGTTGGTTGATGGCTTCACTCCTTGGTCCCCCTCTTCCAGGCAGCGACCCCTCACGTGCTGTATTCACCCAATCAATTGAACAGTTCCTTTCTCAATGAACTTTGGGTGATGACTTTTCACCCCTGGATCTCCCTCAACTGGGATCGGTCCCACTTGACAAGGAGGACAATTCACTTCCCCTGGTCTTCCAATACCTCTTACTTTCATGAGTCTTAATGCCTTTTTAAACAGCATTTCAGACTTGGTCTCTGATTGTCGGCTTTCCTCTTCTGGGTTCACTCTTGACAACTTTCTACCAAAAGTTCATTGTACTTCAGGACTTTGGACTTCACCCCTTTTCGTTAGCATCCCTCCATCGGGTTCACTCTTGCTAATCTTTAAGAGATACAGTTCATGTATTAATGTTCACCATGCAGGATTCACTTCCCTTAGCTTTCCTAATCATCTGCCCGTCAAAGACTTTCGATGGTACAGAGGATTTTACAAGACCCTTGTATGACCACTTTGACCTCTTTTCGCCTCTTCCTAAGGGCTTCTGGTTACGGTAGTGGTGTCTACCCTTGGGTAATCGTCCAGTGTTTCCTGCTTGAGCACCCACGCTGTGCTGTCCTTCTCTGTTTCTGGTTTTCCCCCTCCTTCCTTAATTGTATTTTTAATTCTTTCAAAGTTCACAAAGTTCAAATTAGCCATTGGCTACTTTTCATTCAACACAGTTCGGTTTCTTATCGATTCTCCCCTCAACTCACCGGCTGTGATGAACTGCTTGCCTTTCTTTATCCTTGGAGTCAAGGTTGGTACCTCCGAGACCAGCGTCCTTGCCCGGCATGGTTATCAGCGGAGGAGGATCATGCGTACCGTAGACATCTCTGCAACACACACTGGCTATTGTTCACAGTCTAATACTTTCTACATAGGTTTCACAGGCCTTGGTTAGAAAGGGCAAGGTCGCTTCTCTCCTTGTCAACCTCTTTGTCTGTGCCGTCTTTCTTCTCGTTTTGAACTGCTGTGCTGAGTTAGCTCTCACGTTGTGCAGTCTGCCTTGCTCGTCTTGTGCTCCACCTTTTATCCCTTTTAGAAAGGAAAGGGGCGCCAGGGTTGTGTGATTCTTGTTAATTGCATGGATCTGCCTGACCCTTGTGTCGGGAAAAGTCAGGTAAACAGCTCCTGGGTTAGCCTGCCATCTTCCATGGGTTAAAAAGGGTTTGTGTCAAAAGGTTTTTTGTCATGGGAAATTATATTCTTCGTCCTAAGGGAGGGGGGGTTGGTAAATTCAGCAAACAAGAATGATCGGGATTGTTATCACAAAATAAACAAGGGGGTTTGTGGGAATGGTAGTATTTTATCTGAGCAGGTTGGAAATGATAATCAGAGGGACGTGAAGGAGAATGATTGGGAGTATCCGAGTAGAAGGCAGGAGAGCAGTGATTCTGGGAGTTGTGGATTTGGAGTGCAAAGGGGGTTTGGTTTCTAGGGTAACCATCAGATATGGAGGGGTCTTTGGATTTGGTAATTACAGAGGTCTGGGGGTGATGGGATTCTAGTAAGGGAGCTTTATTGGGAGGAAGGGAGACAGATGTGCTACAGCCTACAAAGGTCTTAGGGATCTCGTCCTCTCCTTCTTCCCCAGTAGAATACTGTGTCTCACCTGGGGCATTACCCCGAGCATAACCCAAGGCTCCCCTACCCAGGTGATCCTCCCTTGCTCGTCCACCCCCAGCGTTGAGATCTGAGAGCACCAGCCGTCCCCTGGCCACCTGAAGAAGGGTTCCCCGAGGACTACTTGGGAGAATACCGTCCGGTTTCTCACAGACAGAGGGGCAGCAAGTGTAGCTTCTGAGTCTGGGCCCTAGTGCACAAACAAGGAGCAAGTCTGTATAGGTCCAGCTGGAGGATGTTCTCTGTGGGAGCAGCAATCAACGCACTGTTCTGTTTGATACACTATGTATTGCATTTAAGACAAGGAAAAGGAAGGGGCAGAGGTTGACTCTTAGGGTATATTTTAGACTTTCTTACCCAATTCTCTGGCAGAGGTTTTTCTATGATGCCAGGACTGTCTAATAAAAATAGACTGGACTGGAAAAGGGAAGGAAAAATAACAAAGGAGTGAGAAACCTTAGATCCTGGAGTTGGAATGATCCCAATAAGAAGCTGCAGAAATATGGAGGACCATGAGCAGCCACCTTGAAGATGTAGAGCGCTGAAAGATAACAAAGCTTAATGGCAGCAGGAGGAGAGAGGAACCACTTGCGTCAGGCGCACACTGGAAAGGAGCAGCAGGAAAAGCAGAGACAAGGAGGGGATCTGGAACGAAGCGACAGAAGTTCAAAGAATGGCACATAGGATTGTGCAAAGAGCTTACCTGCAATGAAGAAAGTTGCAATGCGAAGCGTTGATGCCTTTGTGATGTTTTGATGTACGGGAATGGAGAAGCTCTTCCTTCTGAACATAGCATAGCATGACTATGTGGTGCCGTGTATTGGTTGGCAAAAATGCTTAGTTGGTTGGCACGATGAACGCCATCTATCGAACAGGGACCAGGTGCGGTATCACCGTATAGCAGCATGCCCCCTAGCAAGCTGGGTCCAGCCTGGTTTCCAAGGACTTATTCGGTGAAAACGTCAAACCAGGGCAGGAGCATGGACATAACGATCGGGATCCCACATTCTTACTCAAGGTAGATACCATTGCCATTGGACAAGAAACTGAAGGGTCCCATGACAGAAATAGGATCACAAATATGTTACGCCTCATATTCTTGATGTTGATTACGTAAAACGGGTGTCGGTGGAGGTGCTTGATAATAAGAAGAATCATCCGGGTGTACAGGTTTAAGCAAGGATGAGTGGAACACCCGATGTATGCGGTGCCAGGACGGGGGTAACTGAAGTTTGAAGGCAACTGGATTGATCCTTTTAATGATTTTGAAAGGTCCAAAGTACCTCGGAGCGAACTCGCCTCTATGGAAATGGGCAGGTAGATGTTTTCTAGACAACCAAACTTGGTCTCCTAGTTGATACAGAGGGTCTGGATCATGATGCCGGTCCGCATAATGTTTGGAATCTTGTTGGGCCGCAGCAAGGTTTGTTAGAACTTGTCTCTGGGCTTCGTATAACTGAGATATAGTTTCCTCTACCAGAGGAACTACTGAACTGTGATTGCGCAGTGCTGGAATCCAAGTGGGATGATACCCATAATTACAAAAGAAGGGTGTCATGTCAATTGAAGAGTGAAGAGCGTTATTATATGAGAATTCTCCTGTGGGTAAGAGGTCTACCAAATCATCTTAAGCTGTGGCAATGAAACAGCAAAGGTACTGTTCTAGAGATTGATTTATGCGTTTAGTGATTCCTTTAGATTGGGGTTGATATCCAGATGACATACGGTTTTTATACCTATGTTCTTACAAAGAGATTTCCAAAAAACAGAGGTAAATTGAGTTCCACGATCCGAGATGATTGACCTGGGTAATCCGTGTAACCTGAATATTTCTTTAAGAAAAACTACGAATTTCAATGGCTGAAGGAATTTTAGAGCAAGGGGTGAAATGGGCCCTCCTGGAGAAGGTATCCACTTACCATGATCACTGTGCAGTTTCTTGAGGGGGTAAATCCACAATAAAGTCTGTGGCTATCTTTTCCCATGGATGTGAAGGATCAGGGTTGGACGCCTGTGACGGAAATGTTCGAGGGAGAAAAGACCAAAGATCATTTTTCCGAAATAACCTTCAGTCTTTTCTCCCCTGAACATTTCTGACTTGGCCCCCACACCCCCACCCCCTACTTACCTTGCAGTGGCACACTTCGCTGTGTGCGGCCGACTCGCTGTGTCCCTGCAACAGCTGTTCTGTTTCACTTCCGTGATCGCGAACCAGTGCTGAAGGGTCCTTTCCTTTTTTTGTGCTTTTTTTTTTGTTGATTTCTGGGGTCGGCTGCGGGGGACACTCCAATATAGAGAACAAATGTGCAGGGGACACCCCTGCAGTCCCCGCAGCCCTTAGCACCGAATGAGGATTTGGTCGAACTTTTCAGCCATTTGGAATTTTTGAACGGCCAAAATTCGGCCAAATCTCGCATTCAGACTTTTTTTTGCTGGCTTTTTGGGTGATACCAACATGAAGACACTGTCGGCTGGTAAAGTTTACCTGATGGTTTTTGACAGGGGTTTTTTACTTGTGCACACGCTAGGCATGATAAACAGTACTGCTACACTTGATGGCGTAAGCGTGGCCACCAAAAGTATCATTAAATTAAATGCAGAGTTGATGCAATCCCTCTATGTCCTGCAATTTTGATACTGTGACACAATGGCATGACTATTCGTCTTAAGACTTCAGAGGGGGATGTACAAGGCTGATCCATGAAACCATAACTCTTCTTGAGTGTTAAATTATACAAGGACGGATCCGTAATTGAATTGGCGACGGATTTGTTGTAAAAAGGTTTTTATCACACCAATAAAGGATGTGTCCGGGAAAAACATTCTTCCATTGGGTGCAGTAGCTATACAAAATGGTGCCTCCATGCAGGATAAGGTGTCCGCAATGATGATCTCTGATCCAGGAATGAAGGTGAGATGATATGGAAACTGCAAAAAGA
Organism: Ambystoma mexicanum; assembly: GCF_040938575.1. NCBI lineage: Eukaryota > Metazoa > Chordata > Amphibia > Caudata > Ambystomatidae > Ambystoma > Ambystoma mexicanum. The sequence goes on from NC_090936.1 coordinate 673,168,002, forward strand.
AATACGCCCAGCCGAGTTTGGGGGCCGTTTCTGCACTCAAAAGATTGTAGAAGGACAAGATTACAATGATTGTTTCTCAATAGGTGATGTCACTGCTCTTTATGAGCCAATTTGAGAGCTAAAAGTAATGTTTTGAGAAAGAGAAAAGTTTTTCTAGAGAGTGTCAGGGCCTTTGAATAATAAGCCAAGTGATGTTCTTTTTTGTCTGAATCTTCTAGTTTTAGTGCTGCACCGATAGCACCATCTAAAGCGTCTGCTTCTACAATAAACATCTTATGCAGATCAGGAGGAACTAGAACCGAGGTGAATTCTTTTTTGAGTAGTTGAAAGGCCTCTTCTGTTTCTTGACTCCAGGCAAAGGCGTTACTTTTTCTTTAACAGAGAGGTGATGGGTAAAACCATATGAGAAAAGGAAGGTATGAATTTTCAGTAAAAAATGGACAGTCCTAGGAACCTTTGTATTTCTTTCACGTCTCATGGACTTTTCCATCTAAGAATGGTGGTCACTTTTTGTGGATCCAATGAAATGCCTTTAGGGGCCACGATATACCCTAATTAAGACACAGTTGAAGAATTAAAATGCATTTTTCAGGTTTCACTTGAAGTTGATTGTTTTGAAGATGCTGGAGGACAGTTCTTACATGGGAAATGTGTTCTTTCAATGACTGGGAATAAACCAAAATATCTTCCAAATAGACTATAACATTATGAAAGAGAAGATCAGCAAAAAGATGGTCCATGTAACGTTGAAATACAGAGGGTGCATTTGCAAGTCCAAAGGCCATTACTGAGTACTCAAAGTGTCAGTCCGGAGTCCTAAATGCGGTTTTCCATTTGTCTCTGCTTTGTATGCAGATTAAATGATAGGCTCCTCTGAGATCGAGCTTGGTGAAGATCTTAGCTGACTGAACGGCATCTATAATATCAGGGATTAGACGGAGTGGATATGTATCCTTTAAGGTTACTGTGTTGAGACCTCTGTAGTCCAAACATGGTCTTAAGTCCTTTGTGTTTCTTTTTGGGATGAAAAAGAGCGATGCTCCTGCAGGGGAGACCGATTCCATTATGAGACCATTAGCTAGATTTTGATGTATATATTCCTCCAATGCACCTTTTTCCAATGCTGTTAAGCGGAACATGCGATTGAATTGTACCATTGTTTTGAGAAGAAGAGTGATGGCACAATCCTCAGGTCGATGATGTGTTAAGAATTGCATCAGATCTTTATGAAAGACTCTATCGTAATCAAGGTAATGCATAGGCATGGTAATGGATGCCGTCTGAGTGTCTTTTTCAGACAGTATTGTTGGTACTGCACTGACCGATACAGGCGTTGTCTCCTGGACACATTGTTTCATACAGTGTTCTGAACCAAGGAACAATGTGTGAGCGCTCCAGTCAATATAGGGATTATGTAAAGTAAGCCATGGAATACTCAAGATGAGAGGGAAGTGTGCAGCTTGGATGATATCAAAAACAATGGTCTCTGCATGCTACGTCTTCTACAGGTATGGGCATTTGCTTGGTAATCGAGGGTATCTTGTACTGGGATGCCCAAGTAGCATCCATAAAAAGGCCTTCTGCACCTGAATCCAGAAGAGTTGAAACTTGGATGGAATGGTATTAAGATACAGAGAGACACCTTGAGAACTAAGCAAGTTCTGATCAGTGTTAGCTGATCGGACTCAGGTGAAAACTGGGTATTTGGGACTTATAGATTGCTCCTGGATCATATTCCCAGCTTTGCCCGGGAAGTGTAGTTTTCCTTCTTCCGAGGAGGAGCTAAAGGACAGTTCTGGAGAAGATGTGAAAAGGAAACACAATGCATACACAAGCCTTGTGTATGACAAGTCCTTTCCTCTGAACTCTAAAGCCCTCTTGCATCACCTATCTGCATAGGCTCTGGAGTATCCTGAGTTGTTTCTGGTGTGACCTGTGGTGGAAGAGCAGGGGGAGTGGTTCCTGTTTTTATCTTTCTTTTTTCTGCCTTGTGTTCTTGTATGCGAAAGTCGATTTGAATGACCAGTTGCATTAGAGGTTCAAGGGTTGGAGGCCGCGTAACCATAGAGACCTAATGCTTAAACTACTCTGAAAGGCCTGGATGATACAGAGTCATACAAGCTTTGTTTGACCAGGTAGCTTCAGTGGCCAGTTGTCTGAATTTAGTAGTGTAGGCCAGAATATCAATATTCCCTTGATGGAAGTCTAACAGATCTTCTTGGACAGTATACACCAAGTCCGGTCTGTCAAATATTCTTTTAGGGGCTTGTTTGAAAGCATCCAAGGAGTTTAGGACCGGGTCATCATTTGCCGCAAGATTAGTAATCCATGCTAAAGTGCTTCCTGAGAGATGGGTCACCAAAAAAAACATCTTGGCTCTACCTGACTGAAAAGAAGTCTGACGGAAGGTTAATTGAACAGTACAGGCATCCAAAAACTCTGTTATCTTTTTTGAGTCTTGGTTCAAGACACTGGCGGCACCGCGTCACGTCACTCAAGGGCTTGTTTCAGGATGAGGTTTTCATTCTTTAATGACTGTACCTCCACAGAGAGGGTTTGTATCGCTGCCATCAATTCCTGGATTTGTGCCATGTTGTCATGAATATGTGGGCGTTGCAAGCTTTTAGACTTTGGCTTACCCGATTCGCTGGCAGAGGTTTTTCTGTGATGTAAATAAGGTCTCTTCTCACCCGATGCCAGGATTGTCTAATAAAAATACACTGGACTGGCAAAGGGAAGGGAAAAACCCCAAAGGAGTAAAAAACCTTGGTGGTGAGGTTCAAGTCCTGGAGTTGGCATGATCTCAATATGTAGCTGCAGAAAAATGGAGGATCATGAGCAGCCACCTTGAAGATGCGTAGCGCAGAAGGACAACAAAGCCTAATGACAGCAGGAGGAGAGAGGAACCACTAGTGTAAGGCACACTCTGGATGGAATTACCCAAGCAGGACAGAACTGCAAAAGGAGGCAGAGCGCTCGAAAGGAGCAACAGGAAAAGGAGAGGCAAGGAAGGGATTTGGAATGAAGCGACGGAAGCTCAAGGAATGGCACCGAGGATTGTGCAAAGAGCGTGCCTGCAACAGAGAAAGTTGCAGCTCGAAGAGTTGATGGCTTCATGATATTTTGATGTCCAGGAATGGAGAAGCTTCTCCTCTTGAATGTAGCGTAGCGTGACTATGTGGTGCCATGTATTGGTTGGCAAAAATGCTTTGTTGGTTGGAACGATGAACGCTCTCTATCGAACAGGCCCCATGGGCGGTATCGCCGTCTAACATCATAGTTTCCAATCTATTTACAAAGAGGGATATGCAGAAGCACAGGTGAGAAGACCTATCAGCCAACAAGAGCACAAGAAGTAAGCAAGACAGGCAACAGAAAGGAAAGGATCAAGGCAAATAAGTATTCAGAACAGGAAAGCAGGAACCAGGAATGTGGACAACTGTAGCAAGGCACTAGAACAAGGCAACTGGAAATCTGTAGCAAGGGACTGAACATGGTAATGACATAGGCTGGAGAACTGGATTGGAAACATATGAGTTGTATAAATCAGGGCATAGGATTGAAGGCTAGAAATAGGAAACGAGACAAACCGAAGCAAGAGAAACTGAGTATATCTATATACGGCAAAGCTTGAGACGAAATGGACGTGAGAATGCAAACAGGGTGCAGAGCAGGGAGCAGGGGTGGAGGCTGCAGGGACTCAACAGAAGGAGCAGGGCTTAAAAGTAGCAGAGGTTGTAACTGCAGCAACACAGCTCAAGGGAAGGGGGCAGGGAAACTGAGGGCAGGTAGAGATGAGCAGCACCTGCAAACAAAAAGGTGTAGCAAGGCAGCACGGGAGCACTGTCATGACCATGCGACTGGAACACCAATTGGCACCCATTGCAGACTATTTGGGACTCAACATTCAGCACCATAATCCTCCCTGGACAATACCTATTCATATTTTTGTCTTTACTTTCCATTTGCAATACTTTGGGAATTACTTATTTAATTTCACAAACTACATACTGTGAAGGCATCATGAAGGAGGACACAGACCACAGATTCAAAATTCAAAATAAACACTTTTATTAACTTAAATGTCAGGATGGTTAAAAACCTAAGTTGCCCTATGCTATGGTGGGATTCCCCTACATGAATGAAATGAAGGAAAGTCTGAGTCAAAAAGTTCAACTTAACCCATCTGTGTCGAAAACCTATCCTTGCCCTCACAACTAGAACAAACAGATGTGTCGGGATATCAAAGTCAAAGTCAAAAAGTGTTTAACTTAAAGTTCTGAGCTTCTTCCAGCTAACAGCTTTCTCTCAGCTCCCCTTCCCCAAGCATATGAAAGTTCCATAAAACAAATTCTTAAAATTTACCTTTTCCCAGTTCAAGGCAAAATAGTTCAGAACCAATCCTGGGGTTCCTTTCCCCAAGTTTCAAGTAACACAAATCCAAAACAAAGGGGTCTTGAGACTCTGTTCTCAAGACGACACATAGTCCTTCAAGTCTCGTGGTTCCCTCACCCGAGACTTCAAAGTCCCACACAGGTTCCTTGGTACTTGCTCCTGTGCGCCAAGTTGTCTTTGCTTGATTCCTATTATTGGCCTCTGGGTGTAGGGTGTACTCTTGAGTTTCTCTTGCTTCTCCTTGCCCCCCTCGTGGCTCTGCCACCCTGCGTCACACATCCCTTTTTAAACTGTAGCCTTGCCACACTGCATTCATTCATTAAGGTTCGCTGTTTGGCTTCCTTCAGTTTTTAATGTGTTCGAGTTCAAGGTTTGAATTAATTCATTGTGCAACCTATATTTAATATTATTCAATGGTAGTTCAAGATTCAGTGCGCTCTTATGTTGCTCAATTATATTCAGTATTCAGTGTAAACTTGTTTGTTTCAATGTTACATTTCCCTTTAGTTTGGCATTCAATATACATTGGCTTTCTTCAATGTTAGGTTTCCATATGGTTCGGTATTAAATGTGCATTTGTTTTCAATAATTTCACAATTTACAAACTTCACATTTACTTTCATTCACTTCAATTTCTAACAAGGTGTGACTTTCATGCACTTCGATTTCAATTTTAGCCTCATCTTTCTTTGCCATTGGACTTTCGTTATAGTCACTGCAGTAAATATTTCCCTTTACTTAGTTGAAGACTTTCGATAACGTTCCTTCTTTTCTCCAAGGTACGTGACCACTTCAACAATACTATAATTGCTTAAGAATTAAGAGTTTATAGTATTCAGAGACTTTTGAAACTGTGCTTGTTACTTTATAACGCCAAGCGACCACTCTAATACAATGTACAAGTCTCTGGTTTCAATTAACAATAGCGGTTCACTTTGTAAGGCTCGCAATTAAAGTAGCACCGGGTTTCTCTACCTTGGAAACTCACTGGCTCACTTTGAAATCCTTTTCCGTAGCACACTGGTCACAGCCTTTGCGGTTTCCTTCCAGGGGATCTTTTTCCGCCCCATCAGCGCTCTCGCAGCGCCACGTTAGAACGAGCACTGCCTTCGATGGGATGAAGGACGAACCCACATCTGGCCTACTTCAGCTTGCCTCTGCGACACGGAGCTCCTGCCCTGGCATCACACTCACATGGACCCTCAGCCTCCTCAGTCCCTGTGTGCTTCTCAGGTTGCAGAACGGTTCACCACAGCTCCCATCAGAGTCTCCCTTCCCATGTCTGACCTGATCTCTTTCATAAACCTGTGTTGTATAAAGGGGTTGCAGGTGTGAGTCCTTTCCTTTAATTGCCTGACCATAGTTAGGCTTATTAGTAAGACATGCCTGGTCTTTGCAATGGATCTCCTCTGAGGCCCTCTTCCTCATCTCAATACTAAAGTGGTGTAGCTGCAGTTTGGTGTTTATAACTCCTTGTCATCTCTTCCTTGTCCCAATACTGTTAAGTGTCTGAGTCGGAAAGTGAGGGGAGTTGGTTTATTATAGCCCATAAAGGTTGGGAGAGGTTTAGGTTTTATGTCCATAGGAAAAGGGTATACCATGTCTCGCCCAAGGGTCCCCCACTCCCAATCACCAAGGACCTTCCACCCAGGTGATCCTCCCTTGCTTCTCCACCCCAGGGTCAGCATCCAAGAGCGATGGCCTTTCCCTGGCCATCTGCGCAGAGGATCCAAGGGGAGAAGGAGTGAGAATACCCTCAGGTTTCTCACAATACCCAAAATCCCTTGTGGCAGTTCTCATTACCTGTTTCTTCCCATGCAGCAGTCTTAGAACTACAACCCTCAGAAGCCTTAGAGATCAGTGCTGCTTTCACTTTCCCAGGACCAGAGAGGGTGGAGGCAGATTACCTTCAGATGTGGTGCTCCAGATGCTACTAATGAGCCTTCTTCAACACCAGGCAGTTCAGTATTTAAGCAGCTCGGGAGCACAGGTCTCTTGCACTGGGTTTGCAACCAGCTTCTCATGCTTTGATACTTGGATTTCAGCTTTTTCCAATAGCTGCTCCTGTTCAAGTGCCCTGCTACTCTGTTCAAACTCTGCCTTCTGTGCTGAATCCCTGTGCTTCCTGCCCTGTTCCCCTGCTTGCAATCCTCCGTTCCCTGTCTTCAGCTTCTTGCTCTCTACCACACATTCTCTTCTTCCCTGCCTGTACGTCCTTGTTCTGTGCTCATAGTCTGTTACCTGGATTTAGTTTCCTAGATCCCTGTCCTCAGTTTCCTTGTTATCTGTCTGCAGCCCTGCCCTGGTTATTCCATTTCAGAGTTACAGTACCTTGTATTCCTTGTTACCAGTCTGCAGTTAAGTCCTTGTTCTCCTTGTTCAGAGTTTCAGACCCGAGTTGTTTTGCTCCTGGTCTATAGTTCAGTCTGCTGTTCCTTGATTCTGGTCCTTAGTTGGTAGTCTGAAGTTCCAGTCTTATGTACCCTTGTGTTTATATTCCTGTCTTCTTCCTTACCCTCTTTTCTTCCGTTCTCTGTCTTGTACCTTGCTTACTTTGCCTTCCTGTTCTTTCCCCAGATATTTCTGTTACAGTTCCTGCCGTCACTTGTGATTGTGTAATTCCTTTGTACAGGGTTTGGCTGCTGGGATGCCCAATCTCTGCCCCTTTCCTTTGTTGGGTTTCAATATTGTACCTTGTGCCATTATGTGAACAGTGTGCTGGTTCCTGTTTCAGGAGGCAGTCACTGTTCAGTTACTGCTGGACCCATACAGGCTTCAGTCTAGTGAGTATTGTTTCCTTGTTCTTGCTTAAGGGTCTAGATACAGAGACCCAAATCCTGTTGCTCCTTTCCATGAGCATTCAAAGTGGTGCCCTGAAACAGTAACCAACTCAGAAGGACAGTTTCCCTATACCCTCTGGGAAACTCTTCCACCATTCTGCGTACACCTGAAGTGGGAACTGAGAGGATCTAGGAGTAAGAGACGGACACAAAGGTGGCATGTTGATTGGCAAAGACTTTTATTACCAACAAAAATAGGGGGTTTGGAGGAAATCCAAACTAGTCTGACCTCTAAAAGGGGTTTCCCTTCCTGAACAAAACTAACTAATGAAACTGTCGGTGTCAAAATGTTCAAAATAAATTTTGCTGTCCTGTGTCCAAATCCTAATCTGTCCCTCACAAGTGTGAGAAACCAGAAGGTGTCTCGCCCACTAGTCCCTGGGGATCTGTGATCCAGGTGGCCAGGACACAGCCATTGCTTTTTTGATACAGTTCCTGGGGGTGGACCAGTGCGAGTGGATCACCTGGGTGAGGGGTCTTCGGGGAGTGGAACACTGGATGGTGAGAAGCATTATATCCTTACAACACCTTTTCCCCATACTACCAGGTAGGATATTTAGGAACTCTACCCCCCCCCCCGCCCTTTACAACACAAACACTTTCTCATGGACAGCCCACTATGAGAGAAAACAGACTAACACCCGAGCAGTGTACCTGACGTGTCCCAATACAACTGCCAGGCTAGTCCAGGCAATTACTGATCATCACTCACACTTGACTTCCATTACACTTCCCCACACGGATAAAAGGCGGAGCATGAGAGCACACTGAGCGAGGCAAAGCACACGAGGAAACAGTACTGTTTAGACATGGCACCTGAACACGAGAGAAAAGACGGCAAAATCGAAGGGCTCGCAAGGAGGGAAATGCCCTTGACCATTTCAACAAGGAACCGTTACTTTCCAGAGGCCTCGAAGATGGTAAGCGTAAGAACAGGAAACCAGGATGAAGAATCCTGCATTGTGTGTTGGAAATAGCTGGGGCCCTCCTGCATCAGTAATAAGGTGTGAAGAATCACCAGCCTCTGTGGTACCGTCCTTGGCTCCAAGAACAAAACAGCAAATCAACACACCCAGTGAGTTGGGGAGACCGATAGAAGACCGGTCTGTGTTTAAGCCAAGGTTGCAAGCAGCAACATTGTATGGCGAGCGCTGCAACAAACGTTGTTAAAACACGTGTGATAAGAGACGCAAGTGAAGTTGAACTGCTGATGAGTAATTGAACTTTAAAGCAAACAACAATACATTTAACAGAGTGGTCCGGCACCACCTCAGTGCTCAATCGAAGGTCTCTGTAAGGCATCCAGCTGAGAAAGTAAATAAATTTGGTCCGAGCCCGACGGAGGGAGCCCAATTGAAAAGGAATTAATAAATGTGAATCGAAGTTGTCCTGCGGCAAGTCAAGCAAAATCCAGCACACAATTGAAAGTCTTCGATTTTGATGAAGTGAAGAATGTGTTGGAAAAATACATGAATTTGATCCGAGCCCGACAGAGGGAGGCCAATTGAAGATTTTGTATTAAAGTGGGTCTGAGCCCGGCATAGGATGGCCCGGGGTGAACAGCGAATCATCCAAGAATTTGTTGGCTTCCTGCGTCATGGTTATCCTGTGAGCATGCTTCCCTCCAGGACACCGTCTGCCGTTCTGCTCTCCGGGTATGTGCGGGCCTCGCCGTGTTCTTGGTCCATATTGGACCAAAGTTGAAGACACATTCGTTCTCTTCCCTCCTTGGCTTGAAATGACGACCAGCCAATATAAGCGGCTAGGAGACTCGAACTTGTGTGTTGGTTCTGGTGAGTGATCATCATTCCTTGTGGCCTCTTCCTCGTTCCAGTTGTTCTCACTTGGGATATGCTACTGCAGCACATAGAAGCAACATGTAATGGGGAATTGGAGGGGTCTACAGGGAAGGTGGGAGGGTTAAAAGGATACTGTGTTCTGAGATATTCATCAATCCCAAAGGGGTCCTCCTTCCCCACTGAGCACAACTTCCATCTGAAGCAGTGTCGATACCCCGAGATTCATCACGGAACCTAAAGTGTTCATTTTATTTCTACCCTTTGCCCCTTTCTGTTAACCACCTTTGTTGTTGGTCTGTAGTTATTGCCCATGCTTTCTTATCTACAGGACTGCTTACATTCCTGTCTCTTGTGAACATTTCTCCTATCGACTTTGTGTGCACGTCTCTGCCTTCAGACCCCTGATAGGCATGGTACAAAACAGAATGAATCAACAGACCAAAGAGCAATTTGAAATGGATTCCAGCTGCAAGCAGTTCAGAACTCAAAGCACAAACATGGAGCTTCAGGGTGTGGCAGGTTGTAAGCAGCACTAGCAGGGAGGCTACCCAGGTTGCCATTCTATGATTGTGCTCAACATAAGCAGTCACATGTGTGGTTATATCCAATCTCTAGCATGGACTGGCAAGCTCCAAGTGTTTCTGTATACAAAGAAAAGCACAATAATTAACATGGCATTCTGAGATTTGCAGACCTTTGAAAAATGCTTTTCTTCCTCCATTCACTATGAAACCTGAGTCTGAGTGTTTTTGGATTAGGATGCTGGGTTTTCCAGATATCTTGTAGGTGCATTATGGGAATGGTCGCTGGTTTTCTGGAAACACAGTATTATACACATTTTGGGTTGGATTGGATTCAAGATCATATCTGGTTATGGTGGTCAACAGCTAGTGGGTCTCCAGACCTAGTCACCCGGAGGCAGAGTTACAGAGATGTGACAACTTCCTATAGAACATCATAGTAAACCCATCAGGTTCCAGGGCCTTCCCCAATCTCATACTGTCTATTGTAACACCCACTTCTTCAGGCTGGAAACCTTCCCCCAGGCAATGCTGGTCTACAGCATTTAGTGAGGGGTGACAGAGCCCATCCTGGGACTGATTAAATAAGGTAGGGCCAGATCCATCCAGACCTATCTAAAGTGTTTCATAAAATGTGTGGAAGGGGGCATTAACGTGCATACTCTCGTATACGTAAATATTGCCTCTATAGAGTTATCACTATGCATCTCCCTGAGCTGCCTGGCCAGGAGTGTCTCCAATTTCCCCCCTCCTCCCAATACTGCTGTCATGTGAAAAGGATAGACTTCTCAGCTTGGGATGTTAAGATGTTATTGAAGTCATCCTGGATTCAGGCTAATCTCGTTTCATCATGCGCACTCTTGGTTCTAGCATAACAGGGTTCTGCTTCTTTTGCACAATTTCCAAGTGACACAACATTATCACGTGTTGTCTTGCTACAGTGGGCGATGCAACTAAAAAGCTTGTCCCTGAGGAAGGTCTTCATGGTGTCCCATGCAACCCAGGTATTTGCAGACCCCATTGATGTCAAGCTTTCCATCCTACATTATCAAATGTATGTAAGGTCTGAAATTGCAGTATCATCCAGCTCAAAACTGGAAACCTGACTGATTAGTGTCAGGACATGAAAATGTAGTAGATTCTCGAATATGATTCATGGTCTGTTGAGAGCAATGTTTAATGACACTTATGTAGAAGGCGTGCAGGCTAGGCTAAACTCAAATTGAATTAGTTTATAATTTTGCGCAAGGCTGAAGCAATCCACACAGGGATGCATGGTCCACCATTTGGCCATTCCGGGGCATTGTCTAGCATTATTTTGTGATTTATCCGATGGTGTAATCGCTCCTTTCCAGTGGTGGTCTCCCCCCAGGTGGCCAGGGGACGGCAGCAGATACCTGATCCTGACTCTGGAGGTAGCTATACGTGGGAGGACCACATGGGGGAGGTAACCCACAGAGTAACGTCCTTGCATCATTGGATGAGACATAGTATCCCCCTTTTACTTTTTAGGATACCCCTTGCATTCCCAATGCCTTTATGGCCTACAGTTATAGCTCTCCTTATTCCCTTCCCAAAACTACTGAAAACCTATCTTCAAATTCTGCATACAAGTTATCAAACTGCACATTTAAAACTGCTAAGAACACCCTCCCAGACGCTGCTTATCAGCTAACACAAACTGACTTCCCTTCTTCTAACGATAGAAGTACTGCCATGAGGAACCTGAGCCGAGTTGTGAAGATCAGTGAAAGCCCAGAGCGCAACCCGCGCTGTGGTTGTTGTGAGCGCATACTCGCTGGCAAGACATTTATACAGCAAAGCCAGCTGACAGGCAGGATATGGCTGAAGATGTTGAGTCCTCTCGGTGCTGACCTAGGGACTGCTGAGCGAATGCAAAGTCTGTGGAGCCAACCAGCTAACTCAAGAAACAGATGGAAGCAGGCTGCAGAGACTGGTATGCTGCGGGAATGCCAAAAAAGGGAGGACGGCCTCCTGGCATGCAGCTGTACCAATGAGCAGCCTCCACGTTTTCTAGCTCAGGGGCACACAGAATAGATAAGCAAGAGCCACAGGAAGGACAGCAAAGACAAAGCAGAGGCAGCGAGTCTGAAGGAAGGAAGCGGGACACCAACGAGCTGCTGCAGGTTCACCACAGGAGGCGCCATTCCTGCTACAGCATACTGGTGAGTCCACCTGAGGGAAGAGGGGATACCGGGACATTTCGGCAACGGGACCGAAAGCTAACAGAAGCCTTTGAGAAAGAATGAAAAGTGCAAGAAACTGAGCATAATAAAGAATAGGACTTATCACATTTGCAAGTGTGCACAATGTGCATATGAGAAATCCGTGGCAGGAGAGTATACCAGGCATTTCAAATCACAAATGTTTTGTGCATGAGAAGTGTTTTGCCCATAAGAGAAGCCCTGGCAGGAGAGTATACCAGGCAGATCCAAGGTGCAGAAGTATGCATATTAGAAACGCCCTTGCAACTCATAAGTGTTTGTAGATAATGAAAAGAAGTGTTTGTATATGAAAGAAACCCAGCAGGAGAGTTTACTGGTTAAAACCAAATTGGACAATTTATAAAATACACTGCATGAGAAAGTCCTGAGAAGGATACATCAGGAATTAACTAAAGAGTGTGAATGAGAGATATCAAGGAGTTAGACGAAACCTGGCAGGAGAGCACACTAAGTAGTCTATCAAGAATCAGACTGTCAGCCAAGCTGGTTTGTACATTTGATTTAAAAGAACTTAAACCGGTATAAAGCAGAGTGAAGAGAAATCCAGAGGAAGGGGACCACCCTCTGGAACTGTGAACTTTATCCTCCTGGAACTTTTGAGTTGGAGTTAAGCATTTTTCCTTTTTGAACATTTGTACACCTTCCAAGGCCAAATACATTTCCCTTTTCACCTTTTAGTTGATTTTTAGAATTCAAGGGTCAGAATAGTACTTTCGACACAGGATAGTTTAATTTGGACATCTTGACAAAGGACAAACCCATTTCTTTTGTTTCTGATGGGGAAAATTACCGGTAGAGCAGGCACAGAGAGTCCTATTCCACACCCATTTTTCGCTAAATAAAAGTGTATAGCCAAAATGATGAATCACCTGTGTCGGAGTTTCATTCCTGACCCTTCACAATATTGAAGTTACCACCTAAAATCAGATTAGCACTGTGCAGGTTGGCTAAGGGGGAGCACATCGCATTGAAAAAGGCCCTAGATGTAGAGTTGGGGGCATATACTCACCTGATCACACATCAGCTGTAATTTACAGACAGTTCAGCAAGAGCATACCATCCCTCGTTGTCCTTCTACACTGTGCTTGCTGAGCATTTTAGGATCCTCCTGAAAAGGATAGAGGCTACTATAAATATGGAAGTAATACATTTTGACATTTCCATAGGGGTGACAAATTTGTGGATGTCCCATCTCCCTTTGGGGAGACCTTTCCCATGGACCCTGACCTGTGCGTCCACAGTACAATAGTCCCCCTGGGGGTGGTGCACCAGGGGTGGATAACATGGGAGACGCAGCCCCTCATGGGATTAGGGATGACGATCCCCTGAGAATGCAATTTACCTCTGCTTTGTTAAACTCTCCCTCTGTCCACAAGCCAAACTCTCCTTCCCTCTTTCCAACCAGTGCCAATATCTGTTATTGTTAGGTCAACCAAGTTAGTATGTTGGACCTGACTAGCAGCCCTGAAAATACAAATTGCTTTCCATATAGCTCCAAAACAAGTACTGTGAAGAAAAAGATAAAGAGCAGTATGAAGATCACTCCAGAGAACCAAAGCTTAGTTTCTCACAGCATTTGATTGGTCAAAGGAAATACAAAATAGTGCCTTGAAATACATTTTAATGTATCGGTGCATTATAAATACAAATAAATAAACATTGGGAGAGCCATCCTCCGATGAGGAAACACGGGAGATGCCGATCCGGCAAACAAGGGAGCGCAGCACGAGGCTCTGTGCATGGAGACGAACAGGAGCACAAAGGTAGTACAGGGAGAACAAGCCACTTTGTACGCTGTCCGAACAACCCTTCGGGTGCTCCAAAGTCAACCGCCGACGAGAAGAGGAATCCGAATGCAGCTGGAGAATGCAGGTTCAGCCCGAGGAAGAAGAATTGACCAGCGGAGACAACGCTGACCCAAGAGAACAACCAGACACTGGCAGAGCCTCAGAGCGGAGCACCAGTGCTTGTAAGATGCAAACCATACAAACTTGTATGCAAGCAGACCAAGAGGTGCTAGAGATCCAGGAGGAGTTGGGGAACAACTGCAGAACATAAGATAAGAGGGTCTGGGACCCCGAGAATATGAGAGAAAGAAAGAAATAATTGCATTTAATTTAATGTATTTAAATGGTTTTTTATAACGTGCCTATCACGTACCTGAGTTTGGTTTCTAATCGCGGATCTGGGATTCAACCCTCTGTTGCTCGGAGTGGTCTTGCTTCCACCTGTGCTATCCTCCATTCTCTGTTCTCCTTGTATGCATGGCAGGAAGGGAAAACCAAGCAGACAAGAGAAATATTGTAAGTCTGGGACCTGCACCCATATGAGAGCCAGAGAATGAGAGGGTCTGGGACCCTGAGGGAAACCAAGATAGTCCAAAAGGAAGTATATGCTTGGCAGGAGAGTAAACTAAGCTAGTGCGACCACGTATTGCAAGTCTGGGACCCGCACCCACATGAGAAACAGAGCAAAAGAGAACGATCAGAAGAATATTACGCTTGGCAGGATAGTATGCCAAGCTGCTATAATACACCCATAAGAAAACCTAAGAACATGTGAAGTTCATTCAAGAATGTACAGGGTCTGCTACCCAAGGAGATAAAAAAAAGGAAGGAAATTAAACAAGGAGGAGACAAGCTCCTAAAGTAGAACCAGAAGGAACCCAAGGGAAATGATCTAACCCCTAATCATTGGAGTAATACATTGTGGAAAAGGAACATTTATTTTGTTTTTTTGACCACCCGAGACATTGTGAACTTTTCTCTCGGCAAGAACTGTCATTACCACTTTACGTTCTGAAAATAACACCCTAGCACATTCGATTTAAATTACTAGTGTTACGGTGAGAAGCAGGTATTTATATAACAGTGACTGTTTGACATCCTGATATTTTCCTTAGATTTCTTTGAGGCATGAAAACCCCTCTTAGCTTTAGGGACAGAGAGGCTGGTTTCCTAACCCTTTTACTGGTTAATAAAAGTGTATAACCAAAACTATGCCACCTTTGGGTTTGAGCCTTACTTCTGCACCCTTATAATAGGGTATGAGTGTCAGACTTCAGCAAATGCATCTCTTGAAGCAGAGCCAGATCACCCTTGCACTTCTTGAAGTGCGCCCGGACCTTCTTCCTCTTAACAGAACCACTCAAGCCCTTTACATTCCATGAGATTGCAGTGAGTTCAGTCATACATGTGGCCTTCCCAGAATATAGTTTGCAATAGTTTGTTGGTAGCACACCTCTCATGTGCTCCAGACGTTTAGGCAGACCTAAAGCAAACTATACCACAGAGTGGACACATGAAGTGGGCAGGGGCGGGTGCAGATGCCACCATCGGTCAAGAATAAATAATGGACCCACAGAAGGCCCCAACTTAAACAATCGCTACATGTACTAAACTCAACCTCGTCTAGAATTGCAAACGCCTGAAGAGCGAAGTCATCCCTCCTGACAGTCATCACCACTCACTCCCCCACCCCAGAATGAGATCTGTGCCACCCACCCTCTACATAGTTACAGCAATGCTCCAACATAGTGCTCTCTGATTCCGAGGCACCCTGATACCAGCGCTTAGCAGGAACCACACAGCTCAAGATGAGTGGCAGAAGGAGACGAAGAGGGGAGAAGTGAGAGGGAGGGATAGAGAGAGATGGATGAGAGAAATGAAAAAAGAGGGTGCTGTAAAGGCTGTTAAAGGTATATTCAAAATTAAATCTGACAATAGCGCACCTGAACAAGTGACATCCCGCAGCCCGGCACAACACCACCATATAGTGCTTAGGCGCAAGCGCTTTACAGATACACATCATTACCTGGGCAACAAGTATCTTAATATTGCAGCATTTAGGTTAACTCTCCTTTAGCTGCGATGAATCCACAATCCACATAAAATATAATGGCACATTTTCACTATCTAGTTAGGTACATGAAGGCTGTCCCCAGCAGGTTCATTAGGGAGATGTATCGCATATACAGAACATTGTACAGATATTCCCCACAAGGGGTGGGATGACAAGCGGTGAGTGTAATCCCAAACCAGTTAGGGGGCGCACTAGCCAGAGGTTCGCAATCAACGTGTTCACATACTAATCTCTCAACACAGAGCTCCAGACAGTTACACTCTTCTATGGCCTGGTGGGAAGGACTTCAGAATAAGCCACGAAGGGCTCGGTCCACGCCAGCAAGGCGGTCCCCATGGGTGTAATTTTAGGGGGGACAATGGTGTTTGTCCCCTCCAACTTAGGTGGCACACCATTTTGTCCCACTCATTTGGCAGAGGCCCCTTTTCATTTAGATGCCATGTCCCCCCAACATTTTCAGCAAAGTTACCCCACTGGCGATCCCCCATATCCTGTGATGACAAAGCCATGCCAACTCAACTCCCTTCTCTGTCATTTAGCAAGTGTGCTAGACCTGTATTTGGCACTCCATATCGTCCCCCTCCCACGAGCCCCATTGTCGGTTCAAAGCAGTGCGAAGGCCGCGCTAACCAAGAGGCCCTCTCTGCACGCTGTTATTGTGGTACAGTACCTTGGCTGTGTTGTCTAGCATGAGCCATGGGTTGAATTGTCCACCAATTCAGCAAGTATGCTTGATCACTGTGATTGGGCGCCACACCAACCCCCATCCCTCACGGGCGCAGCAAAACCTACATTTCGAGGGGGGGGCTAACTGGTGATGGGAGGGGTCACTTTAGAAAAGGGGCATGGCAAGCTTGGAGGCTCTGCCCCGTCTGGTCTACCCCAAGGGTTGTCTGACATGGGGCCTAAGTAACAAATAGTAGCAGCCCAGCATTACACATAGGCACACTCGCAATTACACATCCACTCACCCAGTTAAACATCCAATTTACCATGCACTTGCTCATTTACATGCACAGCCAGCCCCCATACATCATACACTAATTCACACGCACTCACTCATTCACACATGCATTACATACACACTCCTTGCACACATACATACACAATGAGCTAATATGCACTGCTAGTTTCCTCATGTCTCTGCCAAACAAAAAGCAAGCGTGCACATTAGCCCCTCCGCCTCCCCCCTTCCCGTTCATGGGCTTTGGGCCCAAGTAGAGGCTCGTAGCAGTGCAGAGAGATGGTTTTCCAGGAGGCCCTCTCTTCACCCAGTGGCAGCGGTAGAGTGTCTACACGAGTCTAGCATGAGCCAGGCATTGGATGGCCCGTCACCATAGGTGATAGTGAGAGGAGCCCTGAGAGGTCTGGCATGACACTCTAGGCTGTACCTTTACAGGACAGTTTTGCCGAGTGACGCACATTATGCTAGGCATTCGAGGAAGCATAACGGCCACCAGGGAGTCTGTTGGGGCGTGGCGGGTGCATCTTGAGTTCACCATTATGTAAAAAAAAAGTACTCACTTCAGGGAAGTAAACATATAAATGGTGATGATCGAATCTTCTAGTCGCCCTGTGTTTCTAATAGCCAGCGTGTATAGCTGTGTGCTAATATCTTGTTTGCATGATTCTAACCACTGGTCCCCAGTTAAGATAGTATATGGGGATCCTGAGTCCACCATTAGTTCAGTGAAAACCCCATTCACTTGGGAACACATATTTTGGTGTCTTTCATTCACCATCATCGCGACTTCCAGCTCTGACTCTTCAGATTCTTCCTGCACGCACGTAACGTTTCCTTCAGACATCCTGCATGCTAGTGTTTGTAGGTCCTTTAATCCGTGTTGTGGGGCACGGCGTACTGGTGGAGCATGACGAATGTAGGCTTGTCTTATTGTGTTAGCAGCTGCTCCGCAGGTAAATGGCCTCCCTCACAGCCTGTCTCCTGGCACCAGTCACCCAGTAGCATATGTGCCCACTGGGCAGTACTTGGCACACACGCAGAGCCAGCCCTCCCCACCAGCGACCTCCAAAGGTTCCACAAGGAGGAAGCAAAAGAAAGCAAAATTGTTGCAAGAAGGGGATTTTCGGGCCTCACCTTGTCTCTGCAGTTGACCTCATAGTAAGGAAAGGGTCTGCTGAAGGCATCAGGTACCGCACGTATGAATCATCATGCCCTGCCAGCAACACCACCAGCGCGCATGGAGGTATATTGACGTGGCGGGCCCAGTAGTTGATAAGGTGTTACCCGGAAGGGATGGCAAGTTGGCTTGGGGGCTCGTAGCCACTTGAAGTATACATGCCAGAGAAGGCTCTGTGCCAAAGTGCTGTATTCCGTGTATGTAGAGACATCCTGCTTAAATCCTGAACACTGGGCTTCTCACTCCAACTGCAGGCAAGCAGCGGATTCCACAGACGCCGCTTCCTTTACTTTGCACCCCCATCCCTGTCACCTCTCTTACTTCTCGTTCTTTACAATACGGTCCTCAGGCTTTGTTGCATGTCCTGTCTGAGAACATGTGTCCTCCCTGTTAAGATGGATTTCTGAACTCTGACCTGGTGGGCAGATGTTCAGAAGGCCAGCCTAGTTTCTTGGAACAGGGTAACCTTCTGGACAAGCCAGACCAATCAAGGTAGCTTGGCGGCGATCAACACTAGGTTTTAGAAGGGTTGAGGGTGATTGAAAGACCTCAATGAGCATACAGAGTAAAGGACACTTACAAATCAATCCCAGTCAGGTGTATATATACCAAATATATGAATACATTTATTCCAAGGCCTTTGCACTTCAACATACAGTAAGAAAATCACAGAAATGCTATTGAACAAATACAATCCTATCTATACTCATATATACAAGACCAATGGGGTCTAAAGGTTGAATGCACCAAATGGGTCCACAACCTAAACAGGGAAGGAAGCATGCAGTGCAAATAGTCTTTAGTCCCTTCCGCATCAAACACAATCTAACTGAAAGGCAGTCCAATCCATAAGAAGAGTGGAGCCTATTGCTCAAATGTGCTTGCAATGCTGGCGCACGTGGTAATGCAGATGTGCAAACGGGGTCTCTTCAAGGGTCTGTAGCAGCTCAGGAAGGTGGGTGAGGTGATACAGAATAAGTTCCCACTATTCGTGGAGGGTCTCCCCAACAGGGCAGGGCAGGTTCCAGAGTTCGGGAATAGTTTGCGAGTTTGCACTAGTAGTGGAAAGGAGAGGGGCCCTCAGGTGCCATTCATGCGTGAAAATTGATGGATGCGCTAGGGGCCACCAGTAAGGGTTGCAATTGCTCACCGACCCCCAGCGCACTCCAGCAGTCGAGTCCTCTTCTGTTGCAGAATCTCGTGGCTCAGCGGCTTTCAGCGACGAAGATACACTGTTGATTTCCAAACAGGACAGTGGCGATTTCTCAGCTCATGGTGGATGGATCAGGCCAGTTCCGCTGTAGCAGGCAATCATGGACCACGGTGGTCCCAGGCATTCACAGCACACCAGACTCTCTGGCACCCAGGATGTGTATTGAAACTAGACAGTCCATCCCACATCCTAGGGGCACGCACACAAGGCATGGAGATGCCCGCGAAAGCTTGGTGCTTTGCAGGAAAATGCATGCCCAAATAAGGACTGACCCGGGTCGGCTTGACCTGGGCAAAGTGAAGGGGCAAGATGGCCAAAGGACAGGAGAAAGAACCTTGTGGCATGGCCATTTTGGAGCCTGGCCACCTAACAGTGCCAAACGCGGTAATCACGGTTTACCTGCCAGGAAAGGGTTAAAAAGATAAGCTGCTGCCAGCTCTCTCCAAGACACATCTGCACTTCTCCTAAAAATCCTTTGAGAGTAACTAGGGCCTTTAGAAATGACAGGAAGACCCAAGTCCACTGTACTGTAAGGTACTTCGTGCACCTACAACATGTTGCAGAAAAGTTGCAACATTGACAAGGACTAAGGGAACAAAGTCTCCCAGTACTGACTGTCTTTAAGGGCATTTCAGTTTTCCCATAAGAAGTGAGCTAAAAAGCCCAGGGGAGTGCAGCAGAAGGCTGTGCTCCTCTGGTAAAGTCAGACTATGGTGTTTAAACAAAGCAAAAAGGTGGGAGGTACACACCTGGAGGGAAAATTACACATTAAATGGAAATATTTCCTAACACTCCCCACCTGTTTTTCTTCTTTCTTTCCCTTTTCAAAGAACATTGCCACTACTCCTTTCCTGTGCGCCCAGCCCAGGAGTATTCCAATCATGATACACTCCTCTCCCTTCTCTCGCCCTGGGCTCGCTGCACTCAGGGTGACTAGAACCTTTGCACTTCCCAAGCCAGACCTTGTATTCCCTAGCGCCCTTAGCAGCCTAATTTAGTGTCACTAATGATGTGTTTAAAAAAATGTATTCTAACAAGCAGTTTAGGGAAGCTAGTATGATTGTCCTCTGCACGGTGTCTCTGGGTTGCTTTGCTCATTATGTTGGCAAATTATCTACATGTGAAGGGGTTCTGCCTGTTTGGTGCCTCCCCGCTGTGAAAGGGCGACTGTGTTGGGTCTACCTCCCCCAATATGCGATGCTCACAGCAATGCACGAGCAGCCATTTTGAGTACTCGGAATACACCTAGACTGCAGTTGAGCTAACTCCATTTAATGAGATTTGAGAATATTTCGGAGCGTTAAATTGGCTATTGTGCAAAACGATACACGTTTCGTCTCTGGGATTGGAATGATACTCTCATCAGTAAGATACACGGGGATTGATTTACAAAAGCGGTTTACAGTGAAGCAACCCTGACCTTTGTGTGTTCTGCTCCCACGTGTCCCTGAGTACTGATTTTTTTCTTCTCCAGCCATTCATGCTACTGATGGGCTTGTTGAATCAGCTGGGGCAAGTGCCTTCATGGATAAAAATGTAATAAATACAAAATGTGCCTCTGATCAATGGCCTGGACTGCCGGAGCACCGGTTTATTTGGCTTTATGCCCTAGAAGACATAACACGGATGCACTCCCAGGCACATCTCGTGCCTGTGCACTTGATGCCCAGAGCACGTGCTCATTCGGGCCTATGCCGCGCTGCGGTTTTCACTTTGGCGCCAGTTGCTCGGGGGCCATTATCAGGCTGAGTGCCGATGGCGCTTGGCATTGGAAGCGATGTATTGTGCTCCGCTGGCCCTGCTTGGAGGTCGGGAGTTCACTGCAGGCCAATTGTGCATCTATAGGTGATTCTTTATCACTGTTTTTCCATTTAATTGTCATGACAAAGCATAAGGAAAACCAACACTAATCAGATGTTAACAATAACATCTAACAATCCGGCTTCCGTCCACTTCATGGAACTGAAACTGCCTTCATTGATTTAAAGACCCAAATAGATGAATTGAGAGATCAAGGTAAGACAGCACTCCTCCTTCTACTTGATCTCTCAGCTGCTTTCGATCTTGTGGACCACAAGGTCCTTTGCAAACACTTGGACACTGCTGCCCACTTCTCCACCCATGCCATCAAATAGATTGAATCCTTTTTGAGCGAGAGAACAATGAGTCTTCTCCCCTTCGGCAGCAGCAGACCCCACACCAATCACTTGTGGAGTCCCTCAAGGTTCTTGCGTCTCACCAACCTTGTACAACATATTCACCAAACCTCTCTTCGATGATCTGGACTTTCTAGGTATCACCTACACTAATTATGCAGATGATGCACAGATTCTCCTCCCGCTTTCTGGGGATCACAGCGAGGACAGGGAGTTGGTGAATAGGGTGTACCTCATTATTCCGGCATGGATGGCATCCCATGGCCTCTGCCTGAATGATAAGACAGAGCTGATTATCTTGGGTACACAGGCCAATATCAACACGTTAGGCATGGACTATTCCATGTTTAACATAGACGGAAATAGCATCAAGGTTTCGAGGGAAGTAAAAACACTAGGTTTCTATCTTGATTCCACCTTGTCTTTTACCAAACAAGTTAACTCATTAGCTTCTACCACAGCATATACCTGTAAATTAATAAGAGCAGGTAAGCCCTTCTTATCTAACGATAGCTGCACGATCCTGGCGAGAGCCTTAACATTATCCTGACTTGATTATTGTAATGCCCTTTACAGTGGTGCCAACAAAGCCATCACTAAAGGTTACAAATCCTACAAAATAAGGCCCTAAAAGCTGCTCTTGACATAAATAAAAGGGAACACATCTCCTCCATCAGACACCAATATAAATGGCTCTCCACCAACAATACAATCCACCTAAAAATGATCTCTGTGACACACAAAGCCCTCAATAAAGCTGCTCCCAGCTACCCGATGGACAAAATAAAAAGAAAAACCTCTAGAAGACCAGCAAGAACCACCAATTCCAACTGCCTAGTAGTACCCAGATTTAAACTTGCTAAAATTGGAGGTATCAGCTTCCCTGTGCTAGCTGCTAAATGGTGGAATGCCTTGCTACACAACTTGAGAACAGACCGACATTTCTCATACTTTAGAAAGAAGCTCATCAAACACATCAATGACAATAACATGTAATGTACTGTTAGATACCTTTGTTGTGCTACTACATCTGAACTGTATATATGTATTATTAGATGTATACCATAAATGTAAATAATTATAGTAACACTGTATATAACTTACTGCCTCGCCTGACATTATTGCCTTAAACTCTTGTTCAGATCTGCATCCTGCTAAGTTTGTATCTACCTATCTCTCTACCACTGTAAATTATGTAACTCTGTAATTCCATGTAACATTGTAAGCTTTGCATATTCTCTTTGCTGTGCCCGGTAACCCCTGGGTCTGGCGCGCATTACAAATAAATAAACAAACAAACAAACAAACAAGATCTAGAGTGATAGAGAGATCTACTTTATGCCTCTACCACTGCCATAATCTGTACTCGACACACTCTGTACTGTAGAACATTGTACTCTGTAATTCAACTTTATAAGTAACTGTATGTTAAGATTCACACATTAGGCCGCTTATTTTAACCCACAAGCAAGCCTCCTTAAGTATACTTATAGCGCCTCGTTGCCTAGAGGGCTGCAGTGCGCTTTACAAATCCTAAATAGAGTGCCCGGATTTAAAAGCATCAACCAAGGCGGCACCTCAAAAAGAAAGTACGCCAATGATGCCCAAGGATGCAAATGTGTTCTCTATATTTAATGTTTCAAAGGAAAGTGATGATAAAACCAGACAATCTACGGTGCTTACTACAAACAAGACATCTAGGCATAATATGAAGAAAACAAAGAACATGCCATCAAATGTAAAGAGGAAATCCAATGGCTCAAGAGAAACTGGCGCGCTCCTCCAGCCAACAATATACCATAGCCAAAAAGAGCAAGAAAGGAGCTGGTGATTGTGGACGCACTTTAGGTGGAAAAAGTTAAGAAGGTGGGTGAAGTAGAGGTGGAGGAGGAAATCATTAATCTATCAGGAGACGACCTTAGCGACCTCATAGAAGAAACTGAAAGGGATGAAGACGAGGAAAGGTGGAAAGACATTAGTAATTCTAAGTGGGCAAAAATTGAGAACCAACTAGAAGAAATGATAAAACCACTTCAAAAGAATGATATAAAAAATAGTGAAAATCAGAAGGGCTTGTCACGTCTGAAAGGGTTAATACCCTTTAGAACAATGGAGGATAAGAGAAACGGATTGGATACAAATGATCCCATGGAATTGAGAGAAGAACAGGCGATGCGATCACTGCTGAGGGAAAATTCAAAACTCCCCATGGGGACGATCAATCAAGGAGAAAGAAAGGAAAAAAAACATGAGTCCCCAGCGAGCCACCTTTAAATTATATATTGAAAGAATCATGGGAAGTTCTGTCTCACCAAATCTCAATAGAAGTAACAGCCTTTGTTTACTAAATTGCCTTGTGCCAAAGCATCAGATTGCCTCGAGAGATATTAGCATTTTGGAGTTTGTAATGGATAAAAAAACGGATTGGGTTATCCTCCATTTGGTAGCGCAAGCTAAGAGGGACCTTATTTTATCCCTGAGAGATAAATTAATTTTATTGGGCTATGAAGTTAATGACTTTCAGGAGAGGATAAGTGAGAGTTGGAGTGAAATAACGATGCAGAAGGAGGTCTGTGAGAAACCCAAAGGGAAATCCCCCCAAAATAATCTAATAACAGCTGAAGGGAAAACTGCTCTGCCCAGGAGAGAAAATCTGAAATACCTGAAATTTACAATTGACAGTCAGAATAACACAGGGGATGCTAAAAGAACAGACAAAAGGGCATATGGGTGTTGAGGATTCTCGGTGTTGGGTACCTAGTGCATTATGCGGTGGCCAGGGAAACTAGATTCCCCAAAGGCGGGGGCGGGTGGAATTGCTGAGGATTGTTTCATGGAATACATGGGGATTTCAGTCTTTATTCACAGAAAGAATCCTGGAATTAGAAGAGTTTAATATATTATGTTTCCAGGAAACCTGGTTGAGGGCCATGACTGTGTGTGATGGGTATGTCGCATTCTTAAATCCAGCGCCAAAGGGGATAACTGGCCGTCCATACTCTGGCCTTCTGACTCTGGTGAAAGTTGATTCAGGTTGGACTATTACGTATGTTAAATGCCCAAATCCTTATGTGCAGATCATGCGATTAGAATAAAAGCAAAAGTCTTGGTTTAGCACGATGATTTTGATTAATGTGTACTGGCAGGTGAATATGAGTAAGGAAATTAAGTTTGTTTAAAGTATTGGAAAGGAAATAGATTACATGATGTGGGAGAGGGGTGACGTTAAAATTCTCATCTGTGGGGACTTAAATATCAAATTACTAAGTAAAACAGACCATATCGTGTGTAAGAGCGATTGGAATGTAAGGGAAATGGAGTGGATGAAGGCAATGGAAGCAAGAAATCTGCTTAAGTTAAATGGACAAACGGTGGGGGATATACCAGGGAGGGGCACTTGCAAACGCGGTGAGCAGAGATTTTGTATCGACTTCTGTTTTGTCTCCGGAAATCTTAGAGAGAAAGTGTAGACTTTAAAGATCATGTCACAGCTTTAGAGCGACCACGATATGTTGACGATCTCAATTAGAAAAAATAAGGGGGAAGAGGAAAGGGTCAAAATGCAAGAGGTTGAATTAGAAAGGGGTGGAAATCACCTGAAACTTAAACAGGATATAATGTGGTTGGTAAATCGATACACAGACTCAGCTCTTCCTGATCCCTTCCTGGTAGAGTATCAAGGGATCCTCCATGAAGTGGGTGCACAGGGTGATGGTAAAAGGACTAGAAGAGAAAGCCCGAAACATTGGTATGATCAATCCCTGGTGAAAAGGAGGGAATTGTTGAAGGCGTTCATTCGATGTATAAATAAAGAGGGTGATAAATCGCATAGAAAAGAGAAAATTAAGATTGCCAAACAGCAATATAGAAATTGGTGCATTGGGACTAGGAGTAAGAGAGCCCAAAATGACTCAGAGAACATGCTAACAGTGGTTTGTGCAAAGAGCACTAGATATATTTGGGACCTAATTAGCAACGGTGGTGCCCTTAGGTCGAGTCTTACTATGGGCATGGTCTCGGAGGAGTGAATAGCCAATTACACAAATCTATTTGCTGATCCTGGTTGGAGGAAAGGAAAGTAGAAGAGCCATACCCTCATAATTGGAGATTTGCATTTGATGATCTGGATGCAGAAATAATGATAACAAATCTGAGTGCATCTAGAGCTTAGGGGCCCGATGGCATATCCAACCAGGAACTTAAGAAAAATGTAAACCAATGGACCAAATTCCTGACAGTTCTCTTTGCCCAGATCATGAAAAATAAAAAGACACTATCATCATGGAGGGAAGCAAATATTGTACCAATCTTCAAAAAAGGGGACAGGGCGGTACCAAACAACTGCCGCCCTATCGCCCTCCTTGACTCTATTGATAAATTGTTCGCAAGGATCTTGCTGAGAGATCAAAGAAAATGGGCCAACAATAGCGGTATTTTAGATCTGAGACAAACAGAGTGTGTTAAGGCTGTGGGCACCCCTTCAAATCTTTTTATGATTGATATAATAAAGGAGAAAGCCCTGGAAACAAACACTTGCTTCTATTTGGCATTTCTTGATCTCGAACAAGCGTTCGGCTGAGTCATAAGGGAGAGGTTGTGGGCTAAAATAAGAGCATGGAACTGCCCAGAAGATTTGGTAGAGGCTATAGAGGCACTGCACACAAAAACCTCAGTGCGAATTCTACTCTCGTGTAAAGGACATATGTCACAAAAAATACTCACTTACCGAGGGCTGAAGCAAGGCTGTGCCTTGGCCCCGTTTTTATTCTGTTTGTATATCGCTGATCTGGCGGATTCACAGAGAGAGGTAATTGCTTTCCCCCCAAATATAAACGGTACACCGGTACCCTGGATACTTTTTGCAGATGATTTGGTCTTTCTAGTCCTTACACCTATTGTTCTACAGCGCAGAATTCATAAATTTAATGTATACTTAAAGGAAAATGGCATGAAGATGAACGTGATAAAATCTAATATACTGGTGATGAAATCTGCACATAAAAAGAAGGTAGAGAAGTTCACGTGTAGTGTGGGGACTGAGGCCATGGAAGTGGTGGAAACAATAACCTACTTGGGGATGGTGGTAAATAGAAGTATTAGGGGTCAGGGACATTATATTCAATTGAAATGTAAACTGGCCACCCTAATAAATCAGGGATGAATCTTCCATAGGAAATATGGGCGGTTTACGGTGATACCGATCTTGTCTTTTTTTTAAACAGAAAATCGCACAAGTCTTAGCCTATGGTTCGGAAGCCATATTACATCTACCCTGGGAAATATGGGAAACACTAGAGGGCCAGTTTTGGCGCGCATTGCTGCGACTTCCAAATGCAGTCCCAATATGTGTCATAACACAAGAACTGAAGCTACAATCATTGGAATCCTTGGCCTTATGGAAATCAGTGGCTTTCTATATTAAGTGCAGATTCAAAACGGATATTGTTCCCTTTGCAATCCTTGATTCAACTAAAAGTAAAATATTTGATTCAGTGGAATGCTAAGATGGAAAAGATTGTGCAACAAAATGATACCAGTCCGGAAGCATTAGAGCCAAATCTGATTAAAATAAAGCAAAAACTGCAAGACAGGGACTGGGTCAATACGTTGGAAAAATGTGACCAAGTGAAATTGGGCGGTTTACGATCATTAGAAAGGAAGGGCCTGAACTCCCTCCCAAGCTACCTGTAGAAATGTCGGTCACAGTACTATCGTGATTTGCTGTTGAGATGTAGACTTAATTGCTTGCCAATGGGTGAAATTTTGTGGGCTCGGAAGATGTTCAGCACCAAAGATGAGGTATATAGTTTTTGCAAGAATAAAGAGATGGTTGAGACGTTAATGCCATTGGGTAACAATTTGTGGCTCATTGAAAGAAACGAGAATATGTTATGGGTGAAATTACATTGAACCCCAATGAGTGGTGGGATTGGGTGATTATGGTGAAAAAGCCAGGTCTAATAATTGCAGTATTGAAATTTATTGATAGAGTGTTAATGATGAAAAAGGAATTAAATGAAATAACATATATGTAATTCTATATGTATATACTTCTTACTGTGTTAGTTACTTTTCCCCTTCTTCATTTTTATTGTCATTTAATGTAGGGATGATTTTTATTTTTCTATTGCTTTTTACTCTTCTGTTTTTCTTTTTCACTTTGTTTTTATGTTTTCTTTTTAAGATGATGTAATAACGTTAAAGGTTTTGTGATTTCAATAAAACATTTAAATAAAAAAATAAAAATTGGCAATGGCAACAGTTTGGACTTTTGTGTAGGCATGGGAAAATCCTTTGCCAGGCACTGTTGTAGTGGTAGTAACTGGCCATTGATGGTAGCAGGTGCAAAATGGTGTGAGTACCTGGACATCTAATGGCAGTGCCTGGCAAATGTCTAATACTTATACACAAGCCCAAATGGTTGGCTTTGCCAGTGCTTGTTTTTAACAGGCCTTCAGTGAAGGACACACATAGTGCTTATAAACCAAGTGGCTGAAGTTAGACCTGGTAAGACATTTTTATCACACTATTAGTGGCGTTACACAACTCCAATTAAGTCATGAACTCTAAAATGACTGCTTTGGAAAAACACTGGCATTCACTTCGAGTGCAAAGTTCGATGGTAGAGGTGGATTAATGCTAGCTCAAAGAGTCCGCATGAGAAGGTGTTTTAGGCGGGCAGGAGCAGGAACTCTGAGAGAATGGGCATGGGAATTAGCATGCCATGGGCAGTCAATGGGTGGGCAAATAACCAAACTACACCCACAGGCTTTGTGTTCCCCCTCATATGCCATTCCTCCTTATGTGTGCTCAAATGCAATAGGTTCAGCTTATATATGTTGCAAGCGACACCTAATAGCTCAAACTTCCTACTGCACCTCCTCAGAGGTACTCTACCTTTCCTCTCCTTCCCCCAGAGGCTCACTGTCTCCCAAGCTCTGGTTCTCTCTAGGCTGGACTATTGTAACAGCCTCTTTCTAAATCTACCTACCTCTACTCTCCGCCCTCTGCAACTAATCCAGAACAGGACTGCGAGACTTGTCCTTGGCCTCAAGCCCTGGGATCGTATCTCTCCAGCTCTGAAATCTCTCCATTGGCTCCCGGTGGATGCAAGGATTAAATTCAAAACCCTCTGCATTGTCCACAAGGCTTTCTGGGGCCTGGGTTCTAAATACCTTCAGCTATCCCTCTGCAAATACCTCCCCTCTTGAGCTCTTCACTTCTCTACCTCTAACTCCCTCAGTGTCAGTCGTTTTTCAAATAAACAAGCTGGGTGTAGATCTCTGTCTTCGGCTGGGGCCTCCCTCTGGAATAGCCTCACTGCCACTCTAAAACTTGAGGAGAACCATCTCTGGTTCTGGAAGCACCTCAAGACCTTCGTCTTTGCTTCTGTCTTCATTTCCCCTCTCCCCTGCTGATCTGCTCTCTCTTGGCACTGTGCACCTGGCCACCTTCTGTCCCCTGGGCCAGGTACCTGCTCACCCTGCCACCCTCCTGCACTGCCTCCTGGCCACCCCTTGCACTGGGGACTGTATCTGTACCCATGCAGTCCCCTACCCCCCATTTCCTTCTTTTTCTGCACTTATCAGACTTACCCAATCTGCTGCCATAAACACAGCACTTGCCACTTGCTGGCTGCACTACCACTGTTTATTGGCTCTATTATCTATTTATTTTTATTTATTGTTATTTATCAGTGTCTCCTCTGCTCTGCACTCTCCACTCTCCCCCTTCCATGCACTTTTCCCCTTTCCCTTTCCCATGCACTTGCACGTTCTCAATGTCACTGGGCCTAGTAAGATCGTTGTTGTGTTCTCCCGTTCCCCTCCCCTCCCTTGTCGCGCTCTAAAACACTTGTGAATGGGCACAATACAAATAAAATATCATATCATATATCAAACTAAACCTGGATCACGGGGTGTTAATAGTACAATGGGTGGGAGGAGTGACACGCAATACCTTCCATACAGCAATAGGGGACGGGGAATGGGAGCAGAAATACAGGTCGCAGAATGACCAACAAAACAGTGTCCCTGATCCAAATAAACAGATCCATTACAACCCTTCCTATCCTTGTTTTCCTATTGCATTCACCTTTCACATAGTCTACTATGGACCAAGCCAAATCTGGACCTGGCTTTCCCTCAATTACTATTCTGTAGTTTTTTCCCCACGCAAAAAAGTAAAGGTCATCTTCGGTCCAAAAACAAGTGCAATTTTACAGGGCAGACGCAGCACATCTCATGCAATTCACGCAGCCATACAGTATATCTACACTAACTATTGCTCTTGTAACTGCCATGCATAGACAGTCTGTTTCCAAACATGTTAGGATATATTTTCCTTTCTGCAATCCTGATCCACCGTCCACCTTAATGGATCTACATGCACCCAAGCTATCACAAACATACTACTCCCCTGCTACATCGGTTTCATGTCATTTCATCGTGGGATGTTTTTTCGTGGGTTTTTTTTGCAGTGGATTCTTTAATGTAAAAACTCATCAAATTTTTTTATTTTTGGGGGTCCTCCCCCAAGCCCCATCCCCTTTCATTTTTTATATATTCCCGAACACCCACACCCCAAATATATATTTTTCTAACCCCCCTAAAAATTTTTTTTTTTTTCCGTTAAAATATCAGTGGTAAAAACCCAGCGGAAAAACATCCTGCAATGAAAGGACGTTGTACCGCTGCATCACCCTCACCCAATACCTGCTCAAGCTGCATCTGCTTTCCCATCCTCTTAACTTCTACGTACTCTTTTTCCTCCGCAGACTAAGGTCCGGAGGCCCCGGGCAGGGGCTCAATACACCAACTTCCAGATAAGCCAGGCATTCTGAGAACTACGGTGGTGATTTATCACATTAAAACATATGGACACTTAGCAGAGTATTGAGCATAAGACCCAGTGAGTCCACAGAAAACGCCAGCCCAGGAAAAACATTCAAAGAGACAAGACAATAAGTTCAAGTTTACAACAGTGTTATGACAATATAAGGACAGACCCATTTATTTTATGTATTTAGTTTAAGATAATGAGAGGAAATCTAATTTTTGCTGCTAAGCACAAAGGTCCCCAATCTGAGGACATTGATCAAAGAAGACACCCTTGAATAAATGTGTGTGTTATTAGCATACCATGGGTGGACAACACCAATCCCATATGGGTTATCATGATAGAGACGAGAGCTCAATTAGTGACAGTGTCAGAAGACGCTGAGTGGTTCAGGAGTAAGAGGAGACAGATTCTACATCGAAATTGCGCACAGATAGCATTGGGTCCAATCTGAAAAGAAATGGGCCCTCATTATGAGGTTGCGGCACCGGCAGACTACGAGCAACCCCGGCTTACCGTTTCTGCCGCCTGATATCCCGGTAATACCAGAATATTACAGGCATTGGAGGAACGTTAATGGGATCTCTGAAGCACCGGCACCTTTAGTAACGGTGCTGGTGCTTCAGTGAAAAATCAGGTCAGTCCTGCCGGTAGTTCACAGCCCCTAACAGCAGTTAATTTGCTGGACTGGAAAAGGTGCCGGTAACCATTGTTACTGGCATTTTGTTCCAGACCGGGAAACTTTGAATGAGGGCACATTATCCGAAGCCTCATTGATGGAAATTAGGTGGATTGGGAGCGATGGATGGCAGCCAGTTATGCCATGGTATGTTATTGGGATTTGTAACAAGCACCACTGACATATGCATGGTCTTTGGGTGATTTAGCAGATTGTCTTGCCAGGCAAGTAAGGACAAAGGTTCATTAAAAAGATGTTCCAATAAGGGAGAAATGTCTTGTGCAATGGATTTGAAGTCTGATTTGAAGTCTGATGTCAGATTGGATTGCCACAATGCTAAGTAGCCTTTATGGATAGCAACAATTAAAGTCCACCCTCTATTGACACGCAAGAACAATCATTAACTCGGACATAACCGAGATTCTAGGAAGTAGTGGAAAGAGTTTCCCTGTGCATTCATAATTGAAAAGCACAATTACAATGTTGCTGGTGGAAGCCAATGAAACAGAGTTTGAACATTGTATCATTGCAAAAGAGCACTTTAGGGCAGCTGAGAACAGAGGACAAACGGTCCTATAGAAAAGTGACTTTGATATTCCAAGTGTGAAGTACAACAGCCTCAAAAGGACACAAAAAAGCTAAATCAAAGGATGCTTGTTTGGATTTCTCCTTGTGTCTAATATGTATTTTCTCAGATCTTGGTCTCAGAAAGCAAGGGAACATGTTTTTGTCTGTGCTCCGTGGTCTGTTTTAGAGATGTAACCTTGTGTGCTACCCAAGTGGTCACCAATGGATCCTGAATTGCTGAAGTATTGGGATGACATGGCAAATCCATGTTTGAATACTAACGTCTTACAACCGGCACCAGTCTGGTCCGGACACAACATGCACGGTCTACAGAAGTACCTTGCCTGGGTCAGAGAAAAATGCAGCCCACAAAAGACCGTCCAGCATGAGAAAATTGCGGGGGCGCGAATCCCTGCCAGGATTCACAGCATCCACATCCCATGTAGGCCCTACTTGGCGTCTGAAAACCCGCAGGCAGCAAACCACTCGTGAGACCGCCCCACCTTAATCTGGTGTTCTTGCGACAACCACAGGCTGCCGGAGCGCACCTGATCACCAACTTTTCATCTCCACCATAAGCTCCTCTTAAGGGACACCTGGAGCCCAGGAAGCCTATTTGGGTGCTGCCTGAAATTCCAAATCTACTGGTAAAACCAAAAGGGCCCAACCCCCTTTTCGCAAGCCATCTGAATTCTTTTAAACAAAGTTAATAAATATATTTGTTTAAAAGTAATTTAGATGTTGGCTCTTGCGAGGGAAAGGGAGAGCTCTGTTGTTGCATACACTGCTTCGAATGTTATTGTACATCAATTACTTGACATATTATTTGAACATAAACAACTGTGGCATCGAATCATACTGTGCATGTTAAATACCCAATGCATTTACATGGGCTGCTCCTTGACTTGCCTCTAAATATCCTGACCTGAAAACCTTTTAAAAACACTTTTTTTCTGGATGTGTTACTCCTGTGTAAATTCAGCGTATGCACTTCTTAAGCACCAGAACTATACAAATGCATACTCTTTATATTTATCAATCTCTGAATTGTTCAATTATTTAAAATGTTCTGGCTTTGTCTGCCCAGGGCAGAGGACCGTCCATACCTATTACATTTACCATTGGAAATAAATCACTATCCACAATCTAGTCGCATTGTAAGACCATTTCGCATGTTCTTTAAAATTGTAGACATTTCATTCCCCCCCCCCCCCCCAGCTTCCCCCCCCCCCCCTGTCTCCCAACAAAGCATGGAGAATCAATTGTTTTAATAATTGTGAAAGGAATAAGTACGATGAACTCACTTGAAACAGCTCTTTGCGGAAACTGAACTGCAGGGCAGGGCAGGGCAGGGCAGGGCAGGGCAGGGCAGGGCAGGGCAGGGCAGGGCAGGGCAGGGCAGGGCAGGGCAGGGCAGGGCAGGGCAGGGCAGGGCAGGGCAGGGCAGGGCAGGGCGTGTGTGTGTGTGTGTGTGTGTGTGTGTGTGTGTGTGTGTGTGTGTGTGTGTGTGTGTGTGTGTGTGTGTGTGTGTGTGTGTGTGTGTGTGTGTGTGTGTGTGTGTGTGTGTGTGTGTGTGTGTGTGTGTGTGTGTGTGTGTGTGTGTGTGTGTGTGTGTGTGTGTGTGTGTGTGTGTGTGTGTGTGTGTGTGTGTGTGTGTGTGTGTGTGTGTGTGTGTGTGTGTGTGTGTGTGTGTGTGTGTGTGTGTGTGTGTGTGTGTGTGTGTGTGTGTGTGTGTGTGTGTGTGTGTGTGCGCTTTGTCAGGGCGTGGGTGAGAATGCTGATGGGTTCGGCTTGGCTTAAAAAAAGAAAGAGAGAGGTTGGATAAAGCAGAGTGGAGAAGACCCATAAAGAAGTGGAGGATTGAAGTTTAAAAAAAGAAAAGGTAGGCTTCCTTTTTGGAACACTTTTTTTCAATGCCTTTTTCTGGGGGGGGGAAATAAAAGCTCAAATGCAAATTCTATTTAAACGAAACGGCAGTTTTTTGGGCCATTGTTTTTCGTTGTACATTTTTATGCAATTGTACTTTGTAATTTATTTGACTTTCGTACCTTTTGCCAACACGTAAATTAACTTTCCCAAAGTGTATATTAACTTACTTAGATTCCTGTGTTAAAACTTTTCTTTATTTTAGTTACGTAGTTAGGAACTTACCTTTTAAATGCATTGATTTTTGATGGATTGGTCCTTCATTTTACAATAAAGCATCTCAGAGTATATTTTATTGTGGTGGACGGTACTATCGAAGAAAACTCGGCTTAGGTAAGACGGATATCAGAGACAGACATGAGAACATGTTTCAACACAACTCTTTATTTGAAATGAATGAAAACCTTCTCTAAAACCAACCTCTAGTATAATTTCCTTACACTCAAAAATAACAAAAAGTTGCCCGCCAGGAAGACGAACACCTAATCTCGGTCCTCCGTAAAAACCTACTCTACTCTAATATTTGTACTGCCACTAGAGAAAGAAAGAAAGACAATCTAGGTTATGTGTCTCACCCTTGGGTTCAGTAGGTTGTAGCTGATTTTCTGACCCCCCCCCCCCCATCAAAAAGAGTTCTGAAAAGTCTCTTCCGGCTCACAATTTGGTGGTTCCAATAAACAAACAAAATGTTCTTTCTCACAAAGAGTCTCTGCCAGCTCTTGGCTGGTGGCTCTGCTAAACGAATAACACAAAAGAAATGTCTCTTACTCGTACTTTGACACCAAACGGCTTTATCAGTTAGTCCAAACAGTTCTTGGTTTACCCCTACTAAGAGATATATTGACCCTAATGAGCTCCTCCGATTTGTGACTCTTGGGCTTTAACAAGCACCACTTTCTCTTCCGTTTTCGGATATTCCTTCTTTGTCAAGTGGGCCAGGGCATTGCTCAGCCCGACTTATGTTCTGTCTGTTGTTTTAGTTTCTTTGGCCCCTCCTGGCTTCTTTCGATTATTAGCCCTGGGTGGGCCATGGGCTTGCTTGGCCCTGCTTTGGTTGTGGTCACTCTTAAGGCCACCCTTAAGGCTTCTCTTACCCCATCTCAGGTCTTCTGCTTGCCATCCCTGGGCAGGCAATGCACCAGTTTTGCCCCGCTTTGGTTATGGTTTCTCTGGTGATTTTGCTTACTCCCTTCTGGGGGTCTTCTGAACGCCCGGATGGACTGTGGGCCTCCTTCACCACCCCACCCCCTTTCCACGCAAAGCCACCTACCTTCACTCCAGGGATGAGGTTCAGGTATGGAGGTGGTTTCCCAGGCGTACGTGACTGGCTTCAGCGTCCTGGCTCCCGACTGCACGGTGGGCTGCTTTTCCTCAGTTCGTTCCTCCTCTCTGGGAGGAGCAGGTCACTGGTAAGTTTTCCTTTTCGGGGAAGTGGTTTCCTCTCCCAGGGTTCCCTGTCTGGGCAGGGTCTCCATTGTATTTTCGACCCTCCTTGGAATGGTGGGAGACATCCCATTGGTTCTGTGTTGCACCATGCAGCTTTAATCGAGGTAAGTCAGAGGCCAAGCCATCCACTTTAAGGGGATCCTGCACATGGTTAATTTCCTCAATTCCCATATACCCAACACATCCTTGGGACTTTGCAGCAAAGGTAGATTCATCCCCCAATTGGATCCCACTTGCCCTGTCCTTAGGGAGGATATTGTATAGTGGTCTCACCTGCGTACTTTCAAAGGGGCCAGAGGGTGTGGCTTCCACTTGAGGAGAGGAGAATGGACACAATCCCTCGATTAATCACATAGCCCTTTTGTTAGCCCCCTCCTTCCTGATGATATACTGGGGGTGGGTGGGAACTGGCAACATTTGGCATGGGGGAAAGCACAAACCAGTGGTCCAGATCATTTTGACTACAACTCCTAACAGCCCTACCCAGCACAATCAATGCTGAAGGATCATGAAAATTATAGTCCAAAATATCTGGAGAGCTACAAGCTGCAGACCCCTACCCAATAGCATGGCATCTCACCTACATTAACCTCCACATGGAAGGACGGTGATTGGTAGTATGCAACATTTATTTTTTCAAAGATGCCATGCTTGCCCATTGGTAAATTGGTGGGGGAGTTGGTAATGCGTTTATTTGATGTGGAAATGTCTTTGTGTCAAACTGTTGTAGGAGGAGATCTACAATTTTGAAACATGGGTCCTGGTTTACACTTGCAGCGTGCCTACTGTGAAGAATCTGGAGGTTTTTTTCCCTTCTTCCTTGGGAAGAACCACGCTCTTTGAGGCTAGGAAGGTGGGCCCGCTAAGCAAAAGCCTCTCTAGGCATTTGGGAAAGCGGGACCACAGTGGGAGTGACTCCTCACTAGGTGATGGGGACTCCCATTTCGATAAGAAACTCCCTACAACTGAGACATTGTCTGCATACATGGGAAAATCAGAAGTGGATCTGACTGTCAGCTGTGGAACTCCAAATAATGTAGAAAGTGCTTTTGAACAGTTGGCTCAATCCAATGCAGGCTTCTTAATGGGCTTGCAAGTTAAACACACCCCTTTGGTATCTGGAAGCAAGAATAAAAGGCCGTTTGCCTTTAAATGGAGGAGGAGAAGCGATACGCAGAGGCGAGCCTCCAAAGTTCCGATGTCATTGGGAGGCAGAGCCAAGTTGCCCAGCGGAGCAGGCTGTGGCACGGAGAAGGAACCGGAAGGTGGACCGGAGGGAGACCCAGAGAGAAGCTTGAGAAAATGGGAGACTTTGCCGACAAGACACAGTGGTGTACAGAGTCTGCGAGGCCGAGCTGACCCGGCCCTAAGGAAAGGCATGAGCATGTGGCGAACATGGTGGGCCTGGAGCACAGAATACAACGCAGACCCAGTGAGCGACAGAGAAACAAGTTCCACATTCGCACTATGAGAAACCAGAGCTAGATCAACATATCGGCAAGCGAAGAAACGCTCCTGCTTTCGTTCAGGAGCTGGGGGGAGCACCAGCATCACCGGGTCGAAGCCACCAGGCTGGAGCAGGACCTGCTGCATAGAAGGTACACCGGTTGCTCACAGTAGAGGGTGGCACAGAGACTGGACCTTGAGAATGGGATATGGAATGAAGAACAAGGTTCAACCAGGTCCAGAGAGGGAGACAGACGTAAATACTGAGAGTGGTCACAGGAGCACTATAAACCCGAAGCTTGGAATCAGCCAAATGGCTCAAACTCGCACAAAAAAACCAAGAGGAAGCTGCATTAGGAGGGGATACACATACCCCTACGAATCAAGTGAGAAACTAGGAACAAGAGAACCAAGGGAGTCAGGAGGGCCCTATAAAGCAAGTAAGGAATCATCCCAAGGGGAAATCAGAATCGGGCAATACGGGAATCTCATGGGGTGAGACCCACGTATTTGGTGGATGAGCATTAAAGAAGTATCCCTTCATCTACGACCACTGAGAGAATTTTCTTTATTTGGAACTTGAGAGTTCATGCTAAATATCTGAGGAAAACCCTTTAGTTATTTGGAGATCTGACAAGATGGACATAAACTGATAGTCACGAGACCTGCCTCCTATTAAATAATTGTGGGAACTGAAACTAGGAGAGATTCCTGGAAACACTGGGAGACTGCAGAGTAAAGACCACCGAGGGCAACCTATATTGCCCGCTTTCCCTTTTAAGTTGTTTTTTCTAAGGGCCAGGGCCAATTTAGAAGTTAGGCTTTGGACAGAGGGTAAGGTTTATTATTTTGAACTAACATTGACGAGCACCCTTAGCGTAGTTTGATAGATAGCGAGCTTCCCTATTAGCAATAGTTTCTGTTTTCTTTAACTTAAATAAAACTCCGGTAGTAAACGTATGTCTTCTGATTCGAATCTTTCTTCTGGAATGCCACACTACACAACCAAAGTTATGATCTGTGCAAATCATCTTGTTGCTCGGTCTACCTAGATTGGAATCTTTCTTCTGGAATGCCACACTACACAACCAAAGTTATGATCTGTGCAAATCATATTGTTGCTCGGTCTACCTAGATTGGAATCTTTCTTCTGGAATGCCTCACTACACAACCAAAGTTATGATCTGTGCAAATCATCTTATTGCTCGGTCTACATAGATTGGAATCTTTCTTCTGGAATGCCTCACTACACAACCAAAGTTATGATCTGTGCAAATCATCTTATTGCTCGGTCTACCTAGATTGGAATCTTTCTTCTGGAATGCCACACTACACAACCAAAGTTATGATCTGTGCAAATCATCTTATTGCTCGGTCTACCTAGATTGGAATCTTTCTTCTGGAATGCCACACTACACAACCAAAGTTATGATCTGTGCAAATCATCTTGTTGCTCGGTCTACCTAGATTGGAATCTTTCTTCTGGAATGCCTCACTACACAACCAAAGTTATGATCTGTGCAAATCATCTTGTTGCTCGGTCTACCTAG
Source organism: Ambystoma mexicanum (assembly GCF_040938575.1). Lineage (NCBI taxonomy): Eukaryota > Metazoa > Chordata > Amphibia > Caudata > Ambystomatidae > Ambystoma > Ambystoma mexicanum. The sequence continues at coordinate 673,205,626 of NC_090936.1, forward strand.
ATTGGAATCTTTCTTCTGGAATGCCTCACTACACAACCAAAGTTATGATCTGTGCAAATCATCTTATTGCTCGGTCTACCTAGATTGGAATCTTTCTTCTGGAATGCCACACTACACAACCAAAGTTATGATCTGTGCAAATCATCTTATTGCTCGGTCTACCTAGATTGGAATCTTTCTTCTGGAATGCCACACTACACAACCAAAGTTATGATCTGTGCAAATCATCTTGTTGCTCGGTCTACCTATTTGTTAATAATACTGCAACCATTCTAAAATTAAGTGTGCAGCATTAAAAACTTGAAAAACAGGGCTTTTCTATTGTGCTTAGTTTGTCTTGGGGATTCAGCTTGCAGGGTTCAGCATAGACCATGCCCAGAGACGTATCAATTTCAAAATATTCATGCTTTGAGTCTACATCGTGTGACATATAACATTAAAAGGTATTCAAAACGAATAGCATGCAAGAGAGAGAGGGGAACCCAATAATGCATCCACCTGTGGTGCCATTGGGCCTATGTAATTCCGAGGGCTAGTCGACTTGTGCACGTTATACGCCACAGACCTGAAAGTGAATGGCTGGCAGCCACCCAACATTATCACATACATTCTTTGTGCAAGGGCTGGCCTTTGCATAGGGAGCTTCATGCCTGGAAGAATACGGCCTCCAGAAGTTCAAGGTGGCTGACGGGGTGATTCAGAACATTAGTATCATGTCACTCATGAGTGACATGGTACTAATCAGAGGAACCATCTGTGATATCCCTAAGGACCTGCAGGATACAGTGACTTGTGAATATTCTCTAACATCCATCACCTAAATATATATAGAATACAGTGACTTGTGAATATTCTCTATCATCCATACCTAAATATATATTTAGAATGGCGCTTGGTACACTGTAGCTTGCTGGGGCCTCTGCACTTAGGCTCACTGGGTTGTACTTGCCCCGCCCCCAAATGGGGCAATCCTCCCCTGCCTACAGGTTTTCCCCTGCACAAACGCACACACCTACCCAACACTCTCTCATACCCCCAGCACTGTTACATGATGCCTTTACAAGAATTTATAACCGCACTGTTTTACAGGATTGTTCGTAGGCTACTTCGGAGAAAAATCCTGTGAAGCAAATACGTTTTTTTCAAGCACTGGACCCCAGGGTGGTGGTAGACCCCATCATTGCTCTAGCAAACCGGGCACAATGGAAAGCAGATTGCTTTCTGTTGCCTTTGTCTGCCTCGCCACTTTTGTGGGTGATCAGAATTGACCACTATAGCATAAATCTTTTATAAAGTGCAAGTGGCAGAATCGCAGTGGCGCTGGCCACCAGCGTCATGGTCAAAGGATATTGCACCCCTGTATAGCTGTAGCAAGTTAAGCTAGAGTCCTTTGTGACACACATGTCCCCTTAAGTGTTTGTCGTGGGAAATTATTTTCAATTCTGCTGCGAATCACTGACTTCAAAATGCAGCCAATACTTTGACTTATTATCAAAATACGTTTGAAGTTTGAGTCTGATTCATACAATAATGTGTTTTAATTGCTTCAAATGGTGGGATCGTAGATAAGAACGCAAACATGTTCTTCTTTTTACACACACCACAACTCCAGTTCCTGCTTACAGGGTTCCACTGCTCTTTCTAACCTAAAGATGAGATGAACAAATAAACAAATGGGCTAAAACTATGCCAGCATTTGGCATATAACAACCAGTGAATCCATCAGAACCCTCTACTGCTCACCTGGACATTGAAAGACCTAGGGCCTGATTCACACAGCGTTTTCCTATGGGATTGAGCCATTGTAAAGCACCAATGTGAATCGGGCCCCTCATTTCTCCTGGCCCCTTTCCCGCCAATGCTCCTAAAATCTCGATGTTCTCCTCGCTTTTCACCTCTGCCTCTAATCTTAAGGAACTCGGAGATCATAGGAGGAAGAACGGATATTGTGTCGTCATGACAATCGATGAATTGCAAACAGGAAAAGGTTTTAATGAACTTTTTCTCTGAAGAGTCTGGGGCCAAACAGTGTCCTCTGTCGGCTGAACACATGTGAAACATACATGGTTTCCTCTAAAGAACTGCTTGGAATATGGACGCCTTCCAGGTGTTCGTTTATTTAGCACACTAGAGTTTCAATGGATATTTTTACACCATGCAAGTGCACAACGTGTCCTTTCTGCCCCGCACGTGCTTCGTGGAAAAGGACCATGTGTGGTGGGCCCGGGAGAATGGTGGTGTGTGTGTTTGGGGGATAGAGGGATGTGGGTGTTTGTAATCCCAGTTCGACCAAACAAATCCCTTGCCCTGGCTTGTCTTCACTTTTTCACATTAAAGTGGAAACGAAACACACTCTAGGGGAACATTTTCAGAAATATAATTTCTGAGTCTTGTGGAATTTGCTTAGATCACATGCTGTGCATAGGCCGACATCTAGTGGAAGCTGCTGAGTATTAGTTTGTTTTTCGAAACTCGAAAATGGGCGTCGACACAGGGCGTGCCAGTAATACCATCCCTAGTGTGACGTCCACTGTACCCATGATCCTTCACGCGTGTAGGACCCTCAGATTGTATTTTTTTTTACATGAGGTAGCATGAGGTGTAGCGTGAGTACAGATTATCCAAGCAGATAAAAAGATAAGATAAGACTACACGCATCCATGCGCCTTCTCTCAGAGGGGAGGAAGGGTGGGTCGCATGTGAATCTAAACAGATACAAGCATCAGAGATACGATTACGGTGAGTAATGTATCCCTTCTGAGGCTTGTGGAATCTGCTTAGATCACATGCTGTGCATAGATTAGCAAGCAGTGTTAGAAGAAGGAGGTGGGATGTGAGAAGGGTCATCAGCAAATAGATGTCTTAGAACCGCTTGTCCCACTTGACTATCTGTCTTGGAATGAGTGTCAATGCAGTAGTGCTGAGTAAAAGTGTAAATAGAGCTGCATGTAGCTGCTTTGCAAATGGTGTCAAGGGGTACATTTGCAATGAAAGCCAGAGTGGCCCCAATGCCTCTTGTAGAGTGGGCTCTTGGCGTAAAAGGCAGAATCTTTTCAGAAAGGGAGTAACATAGTTGGATACAACGAGTTGGTGGCAGATCACTCTCTTCGGCAGGGGCCTCTCTCTGGACAGCCTTCCTGCCTCCCTGAAACTCGAGGAGAACCATCTTCGGTTCCGGAAACACCTCAAAACCTTCCTCTTTGCTGCTGTTTTCTCTCCTCCCCTCCCTTGCTGAATTCCTGACTGTAATTGCACTGGTTACCTGGCCACCCCTTTTCTGATATCTGGCCCAGGCCCCGTCAACTACCCACCTGCACTGCCTCCCTGGCAATCTCTGCACTTGGGGACCGTTTTCTGTATCCCTTCAGTCACCTTTCCAGCACTTTGTCTGCACTTCCTTGCACTTGCCACCAGCTGGCTGTTTCATGTGTTTTATTTATCTTATTTATTCCACTTCACATGTACTGCACTTTCCCCTCCCCCTAACCCCTTGCACTTTTCCTTTCCTCCCTTCCCATGCACTTGTGGGATCTGAATGACACCTGGCCTAGTAGGATCGTTGCCTGTCCTCCCTTTGTTCCTCCCCTTGCCTCGTCGCGCCTTGAAACACTTGTGTACAAAATAGGCACTATTTAAAACCATCATGAATATTACATTTTTTATTCTACTTCAAGTATTTGTATGGAGGTCAATAATATTAGATAAGGGGTGCAAGGGCATAAAACAATGTATCTACTTTCAACCTAAATTAAGCTCTATCAACCCTGTTGAATGCATTGGACGGGCCTCAGAAACCTACATAAAGGGATGCATTCTTCTCGTTATTACATTTTGAAATGAACTGATTTAAAGTGATATGATATGACATTTATAACGCGCCTATACACAAGTGTTTCAAGGCGCAAGAGTGGCAATATCATCTGTTGTACTAGCATCCTTAATAAACCCTGGTTGTTGGAAAGGGATACTCTAATTGCGTCCACACACTCAACAGTTTCATCTAAAATTATTTTGCTAAAAACCTTGGCAGGTGCATCATGTAGTGCAATTATCCTAGAATTCTTAAGAAGACGTCTCCACACCCTTATAAATACTAATCATTGTACTCCCCTTCCAATTATTTGTAATAGGTCTATAATTATAGAAATTACTAAACAGTGATAAAACAGGTGCCCAAAATGTTGGCTTTATTAATGTATTAATGATGCTATGAAATGATGTGGCATTTATAATGCACCTGTACACAAGTGTTTCTAGGCGCGATCATATAAGAATTATCATGGCTAATGTCACATATGGCTCAAGGAATACTCTGACTCTCAGAGACGAGACAAGGGTTTTTATTGAATGGTTTCTTGGGGCAAAAATGCCACCCCTCGCTCTTGTCTAAAAAGCACCATTCCTCCCTAGACCAGACGTTCCTACTCCTCGGGTTAGTGTATACTACAGGTGTCTCCCGCCTGTCTAGATTATATATTTGCTATATGTCCCTACACTATCAATGTTGTTAGTTGACTAAAGGTTATTATAGGGTGTGCCTTTCAGACACACTTCCCCATCCGGTCTGCTTCCTATCATGCCTCCATACTCCTCTCCCTCTCTGTCTTCTTTCTACTCCAACTACTCTCTGACTTCCAACTCCACCCATCGTCACTCCTTCTACTTCCTCCGTCTTCCTTATATGTCCCTTAAATGTGTCTCACTCCGTCTTTGCCTGGCTTCTACGTTCTGCTCCAGACAAATACTTCCTCCTCCACACTACTACTTCCTCCTCCACACTACTACTTCCTCCTCCACACTACTACTTCCTCCTCCACACTACTACTACTATTAACCCGCTTCTTTCCAGTAACTTGTTTCACTCTCACAACCACTTCACAGTCTCTCCCTACAATAATCGCACTACTTAGTCTCACACACACAATAGCAATGTAGTATGACTTGAATTCACCTTCCAATACCTCAGCTGTACTACAATTCGCCTCCATGATCTTGTCCACTGGTCTTTCCCCTGCTGGTATCTTGGTCTGCCACTTCCTCCTCCTCCCCTGAACTCACCTGAGCAACCCACAGCCTCCTGCTTCTAGAGTTCTCTTTTAACTCTCTGGCCCTGTTTTCACCACCTGGGTGATGTTGCATACAACAAATATTACATGTAGTGTATAAGACAATCCTCTTTCCTTAATGCGAGGACTGCTGCGGAACAACAATGGCAGTCTGTGTTGGGCAGTGTCCAAGTTTGTGTCGTGTTGCCTAACCTGGCCTCCCCTAACAAAAGTACATTCTTTGTGGGTGTTTAGTAAAATGGTTCTAGTCCATGGTGGTCTAGGGGTTTTTGAGCTTTCCTGCTGCTGCTTGCTTTGGTACCATGATGTGGTGTGCTACATGTCAAGTGGCCGTTTGCGCTCTCCGCTATGGATTCCATTCTTTATCTCATTTTCCCAGTTCACCACTGTACAGAGTAGGGCTTGAGGCCCTGCTGGGTTGTACCTCTTCTGTTGGTCTCTCACTGCAGTTGCCATGCTAGTTTCAGGGATGAAACAGAAAGAACCAGGTGAGCATTTATGACAGGTGGCATAGGGTGATGCGGATGAGACCTTCCCAAGCAAAACCAGGAACTTGGGATTGCAGCAGGAGTTGGCATCTTCTCAACTGCCACTGTCTCCCTGTGGGTTGTGACTAGCTCTGGATTACTCACTGGTAGGTCCCCCACCCCAGAATGATAGGACTTCATATGCCCTCAAGACAATGTCAAGCTACTGACCTTGTCACACTAATTCATCAGGACCTGAGGCATATGATCTTTTCTTACTGTTTTTCGGATGTTCATGCCCGTGTAAATCCTGGGGATCACTATGGATCCCCAGAAAAAAGCATGCGAAATCCATAGGGATCCATTGCAACCGCCGCCTGCCATGCGTACATGGCAGGCAGAGTTTACTCAATTTTGCATGGTGGCGTGCAAAAGGGGAGGGCAAAAGGCGGCATACACAAATGAAATTCTACATGTAACGGTTCCCACCGTCAAATTACGCGCCACATTCATTTTCGCCACTAAATGGAGGCGTAAAAGCGAGGCATAATGCACACCTCCATTTAATGCTCTGCCCCATTTTCAGGCTGTTCCAAGCCGTAGGAGGGCAGCAAAGTACAGTGTGCATCCCTGCTTTGCTTCCCTTCTCTGTCTTGTAAGAACACCCGGTTTTACTCTTGCATGATAATTTCATGCAGGCGTCAAATAAATGTATTCCAATGGAATATGCCGTGGAAACCTGCTTTTGACAAGGTATACACCGTAACTTGCAAGTAGCATTTTATTTCTCACAAAGTGGAGCGTAAAGTGAAGGGTAAAGGCAATTTCGCTTCGATTTACTCTTCACGTTTACACTACGCTTTGTACGTGTCGGAAATTGCATTCAGGGGACCAAACAGCAGGGAAGTGCTAGCGTTGTTGGTACCCTGGATTTTATAAATTGCCCCTCCCCCCCCCCCCCCCCCCCGCAGAGTGCTGTCGGACTGAAGAGTTACATTTCCGAACTACGTATGAGATTGTTTCACTAATGGTGTCACACAATTAGGTCAGACTCGGGGCGAAAGCTACAATCCTGAAAGCTGCTCAGAAGTTTGCACCCCCGCACATTTTCCTTTGCCTTCAGAAGGCCCATGAAACTTTCACAAGTTGGGAATATCTTTCAGGGCTGAGCAGCGAGCCATATCTGCCACACAGCAGGCGGTGCGTATCGGCCCTTGCGAATTCATTATCGAATCACTGGATCATACGTTTCCTGCATGATTTACTGCCATTGTTGAACTTCCACTCACAGGATGGGCTGCCATTATCTATGCACAAAACGTCCTTAGCGCGCGCTTAAGGCCTTTGTTTTCATGCACGGATCTAAATTACACTTTCAGATGCAGGCCGCTCAGCGAAATTACAGCATTGCCCATTCAAGCGTGCCCATGTTTCTCTCCCCAAAAATATAACCGTGCCTCGTCCTGCCTTCTTCTGTTTTTCCTTTTCCTTGGTTGTGTGTATTTCAGAGAGGTCTGTGGCTGCTCGTAGGGGAATCCATGGCAACACCATCTGTTCTACCGCCCCCCCCCCCCATCTTATTTACAATTCATGTCATGCTAGGTAAGCCACTCTAATTAACACACCTTGGCAACCAGCACAGCTTCCAGTGTGTGCATTTTTGCATTGTCTTAGATAGCGCAATATTCACAGAGGCATGGATTATAAATAATGTTAAACCACGCTATGACTGCGATACGGTAAGTGTACATTTTTTTAAAGATGGGTCGTCATGCTGGTTTCATCTTGCTTTCAAGCTGTTCATTGACGGGGGGTTATTGTTTAGCACTTCAGTGGTATTCCACTTATTAGCCATGCTGTGGCTGCCAGTTGGGTGCCGATATCTGAGAGGGGTGCTTCACTAGCTGAGCTGTCATACCATCATTATGGTAGTACACTACTCCGACCTGGAAACTAGGAAAGTTTACAATCAGAAAAGGACCGTAAGGCATGGCGTTATAAACACGGTGGAACTCATTTTCCAGGAGCCGTAAAATAAATGGAAGATGGACAGGCGTTGCGTAAGGCTTGTACGCCTTCCATGCGTGCCACGGCTCATTTTCATTCATTTCTGTGGCGGAGAGTGCGGGCGGAACGCAACCTGCGTTTCCAGTGCTAGTTTCCTGTCCACCACACAAATGCTCCAGCATTTGCACCCGCAGTGCTAACGTACCGGCTCCCCACCGTCAAATCATTGGCTCCATTAGAATGAGCTCCTTTGTGTTTACAAATGAGCCGGTAAACGCTGTGAACGACCGAAACCAGTACCATAAAAACATGCACTTAAGTATTGCGACGTTTGGCTTCCTTGCGTATAAGCAGAACATTTGTATGTACAGTCACGATTTCCCGCACACAGTTTTGAGTCTAGCCATAGCTCGAACAATTTCATAGACAAAGTTGTCCAGTGTTCTATTTTAAGTCATATGTGTACAGCTATTTGTGTTTTGATTGACAGTCTATTTACAAAGTGATAGCTTCGATCTCTAGAGATTTAGAATATCTATCTCGTATGTTATTCTGAGTTACAAAAAGTGATTCTGATCTATATGTCACTTGTTTATTTGTGTAAATAGTTCTAAAGAATTATACCAATAAGAGAAAAGCAAATGATTAGCTCCAGGCCTAATCCAATATTATTATGATTAATAATTTTATTAGCAGTGGTAGTAGCAGTAACAGTGGTAGTAGTAGCAGTAGTGGTAGTAACAGTATTGGTGGTAGTAGACATAATAATGGTAGCACTGGTAGTGGCAGTAGTAGTAAAATACCTTTGTTAAGTGTGAAACAATTGGCAAAAATATTCCACGTGCAAATGCACTTAAAAATGTAACAGACATGAACAGTAAAGACAAACGGGAGACAGTGTTTACAGAATACCATTGGGGAATCGATTTTCAAATGTAGATAACCAGTGTATCCAGTTCGGGAGGATAGCTCAGTGGCAACTTGCTTGTCTTGGAAACAAGACCACACAGAGCTACACGGGTTCGATCCCCGAGTCCGCGCTTAAAAACCTCTGGGTATTATAAATAACCTATCATATCATATCATATCAGAGCTGTAAGGTCCATGATCCGTAGTCAATGTTGTCTGCATCTAACTTTAAAATGTGTTGAAGGTGGATTTTCTCACAGCTCCCGACCCCATAGGAAGAACATTTCAAAAATTCACTGCCATAACTTGGAGCGATTTCCCAGTGAAAATGGGCATACTGCTGCACCGGAATGGACAATCCGGCTAATGGAAAATAATCGTTTCAATAGGCGCACACCTAATTTAATGTCAGTACGTAAACTAATTACAGAAACACTTTTGAATATTCCGGGTGCTGGGGAGGAATACAAGGCCTGACACTGGAGCCTGTGCAAAACATGAACTAAGAATAGTGTCTAAATTTAAAGACACTCCCGTCCCATGCACATCATTTAAGCTGAAATAAATCCGTCAATATGCTGTTTATATTTTCACAAATATATAAATAAGTTTAAATAATGGAACACAAATAAGAGCATACATGGCTTTGATTTAACAATTGGATGTAAACGAACAATAATAGGCTTCACATATGGCCATCATAAAACACAAAAGAAAAGGAACAATGTTCTTATGTTGAGATGAGATTTCAGGCTCTACGTGTTTCGGAGAACACCCCTTCTTCAGGAGCAAAAAAAATCTGCAATTACATATATACACAAAATGATCAGTCACCTCATAATAAAATAGACTCTCAATGTCATTGAACAGATCTTTACAGACAATGGGCCTCATTACACGGTAGGCGTTAAGGGTTTACCGGTACCGGTATTTTACCGGTACCGGAAAACCCTTACCGCCTTACTACGAGGTCCCTTTGCGAGTTGGAGAATTTAACGCCTGCTTTTTGCAGGCGTTAAAAACCAACCCCCAAAGGTACCAGGGAGCTAATTACGGTACTGCAATTTGCAGTGCCGTAATTAGCACCTTCCCCATTCCCATTAGGCCCTACTGGGCAAAAATGGGAATGGGGAAGGGCAATGGGGGAAGGGGGAATTACCGCCCCACCAACCTTGGAATAGGGCGGTAATTCCCCTTTCCACCAAGGCGGTGCACCTTGGTCCACCGCCGTCCGTGTAATGAGGCCCAATATCTTTAGACCCAATACAAAAAGATTGCTCTATTCTACACATGATTATTTAAAATTTCTCTTCCTGCTAGGTGGATCTTAATTTACAACTGGTGTGACTCCAAAAAATGAAACTGGAAGTGAAATGAATGAAAAATAAATTCCTCTAATGTACCTTTAAAATAGGACGTTTTCAACATAATGTAGAGAAGAATGTGCGCTTCACATATACCAGTGCAGAATATGCAGAGCGAGCGGGATTCCATGCAGTTCCAAAGTGTCTACTGCTCAATCAGATCTACAGGTATTCTGTTGACTTAAAAAGCCCCTTGAGCTGAAGGCAGTGAGAAGAGAAGAGCAGTGGAAGTGGAGGAAGCAGCGTGGGCCTTGTTTGCAGCTGAAAGTGAAGCTGGAGGGGAGAGAAGACACCCGGACCACTGTAACATCTGAAGCAGTGGTGGGTCCTGAAAGAGTCTTTGCCTTAAGATGTCCCTGTTGCAAAGGTCATGTAGCAGAAAGCGTAAGGAAAAGACGCTTGCCCGGTGCAAATTCGTTGTGCAGAGTTTGCGCAGCAGGAAGCAAAAGTAGCAACGGAAGTGTTCCCTCTTTAGAGGTTCCAGACGGCTGGGTTGCACCTGACCCTCTCTGGAGTAGAGGAAGCTCCATTTCTCAGTGGCGTGAGTGGAGGAGGACCAGAGGAGGCTGTCCGCCTGTCGGCGAGGAGCCACAAGCACAGAAGACCTGAGAACATCAAGCAGAGTGTGATCGACCACCCTACCTGGTGAGTTCACAGCTTGCTAGTGACTCTGGAGCGCTCCAAAGCTGTCTGTGTGTTCACAGCAGGCAGTTTCACTCGTGTGTGGCTGAAAGCAGCAATGACTATAATTTTGAATCCTGAACTATGCAAAACCAAAAAAAGTTATACCTATTGAGTTAAAGTGACTCTGCAAATATAAGCGGGAGAGATTCTGGAAGGTCCAAAAACCCTGATGGGAAGCTTTAGAAAACCTAAAAGCTTACAAGCATGACCAATCTAAGAGTATGTAAACATCTAGCAATACCAATATAACAAACATTGCTCAAGGTGAGAGGGGAATATTGGGAAGCCTAATGGTTGTAAGACTCGCTGCTTATTTGCTATGCAACACAGATCATCAGGTGATAGAAACATACATTGTCAAAGCCAAGATAGAAAAAAGTAAGACCCATCTTTTGGTCACTATGTGGTTGTTGGTGTAGAGGGGAAAGAAAGGTGGCAACCAAGCTGCCCTTCCGGAGAAGGTTATACTTAGGGAGAAGAGCATAGTTGTACAGGAATCTTAAAGAGCACTAATGTGATTCCTTTTTTCCCGGAAACTGGTTTAAAGTCTGATGCTAAAGAAGTCTAATGAAGTTGTTGTTCGAAGTTAGAAGTTACCACTGAAGCACTTTCTTTTCTTTTGGTGAAGAAGTAGACGGGCAGGTGAGTATACTCATATGTCAAGAGGTTGTTGCTTTAAAAGGCCTGGCACAGGGATAAACCAGGCAGTAGTTGACACAAGTGTGGAACTGTGGTTCTAACAGAGACAACTCAAGTTAAATTGTGACATTTAAAGAAGAATTTTGCAAACCTGTTGAGTTACAATTAGGCAGAAACCAAAGTTGTGGCAAATCATCCTGACAAAGACTTTTGCTGTTCATTTGAAGAATACAAAGATGAAACCTGTTCTTACTCCAGGAGGAGTTGGAACATACTATTACTTTTGGTACCTTATTGAGACAACAGAACCTTTTGTGATCAAGTTCAAATCCTTAAGAACTGTGTTGGAACTTTGTGTCAAACCGGATTTCCTGTTTTCCTTTTGAATTGTGGAGTATACCCTTGCTCCGATCTGGAGAAGGGAAATTCACCCAAGCTATGAGAAGAGACATTGATTATATTGTGAGTTAAATCAATGTAATATATATATATATATCCTTATTACTTTATTGAATGTGCAAGTGTGAGGGACACATATCCTTTTGTTAGCGTTTCATTTAATACATTTTAGGCAGGGAAATCCTCATCAGGGTAGGGCTAGTGAGGCCTTTATCCACCTTTTTATTTAATAAAATGGCGAAAGTTGAAAACTCAAATAAAAACTGCCACTAATTATGGGGCAGCACTGTGGGGTATGGAAAGGATTCCAAAAATTGAAAATGTGGAGAACTCCTTTCTTAAAAAACTGCTTGGGCTACCACAGTCTGCTCCAAACTATGGGACACATTTAGAACTGGGATGTCCACACATTGCCGATGAGTGGCTATTGGCTCCAGTCTCGCATTGGCTGGCACTATGGGCTAACCAGAAAGCCACTCTTTCACATAAGATCATAAGAGCCCTGGTGAGTAGCTCAGCTGTAAAGAAAATCCCCTGGCTTATGTACATCCAGAAATGCATTAGACAGTTAAATTGTGCTAATCTTGTCTGCCCCTCAATCTTCTTGACCCCCTGTGCGGTCAGGGCATACAAACAAATGTTTAATTCCATCTTGGTGGCAAATAGGGAGTCCGCAGCCTTGGGTATTCTTGCAAACAGAAGGCATATTGTGTTAACATCTGCAGACGCTATTCAGCAGTACTTGCTCCACAGTGATAATCCTGCAGATCGCTGGGCCTTGACCCAGAGCCCGGTTTGATTGCTTGTGGCTAGGGGCACGAACAAAAAGCTGGACTCATAATGTGCAACCTACAGCTTGCCCCTGCAGTCAATGGCAGTGGAGGACCTTCTACACTTTGTGTTGTTTTGCCCACATTACACAGACCTAAGACAAAAAACACTTCTGCCACTACTTGGGTCCGCTGGCTTTTCTCAGGCTAGGCCTGCTTTATGTTATCTGCTCTCAGCCGCTACGATGCCAGTGGCCTGGAGCATGGTGGACTACTTGAGAAGGGCCTGGTATCGCAGAACTAAATTCACTGTCCAAAATATTATCAAACCCTGAACATTTTATTGAATTGTTTGGACTCTTCCTGTGGATTTTATCTTGATTTACACACATGCACATTTTAATCTTTTTTTATACATATGTAATGTTTGTAAGTTAATGCCGTGGACTTTTTTTAAAACAAAATGTTGAATTGGATTTTGTATTACTATGCAGTTCTATTTTGTGTATGGTTTATGGATAATTTGCTTCCGAATAAACTTAATATGATGATGAAAACCCTTTACAAAGTTGTCCGCCTCACATTTCTGACCCCACACAGTGGCTAGTTCCCAATACACCAATTGTGTTTTTCACCCTGAAGGGAGAGCTCAAGGTTGATCAGTTAACATCAATGCAGCAAGGGCATAGTTAGCCTCTGTGTGTGCTGTGTGTGTGTGTGTATTTGTATGTGTGCATGCAAGTGACAAGGCAGACCACATCCGCCATGCACATGTTACATAAAAGTATGGAACGAATGGACTCGTTCTGTATCCGCAGATAACCGGGTGGCTGGTGAAGATGCAATCACCAAGCAGGACCCTAAGACCTTGCCATTTCAAGCCTGAACAAATCCAGGCTGCCTCTTAACTATGGGTCCACATCACATGTTCAAGCTGGATTTCATAGTATACAGCGTGAAATGACACAGATAGATAAATGACACCGATAAGGAAATCGGCGCATCTGGTCTTGCTCAGTTTCTCAGAGCCAGTAGTTGTTTCCTTATTAGCAATGTCATAGTTTATAGTTCTCCTCGCTAGACAAAATACTAACTAGAATAGGAAGTACACACTAGAGTCAATATTCTTTCAAAAACAGTTTTGAATTAAATGACACAGATGTGTAAAAGAGTGCGACTAGAAAGCTGAGTTGCTGAAAAAATGTATTAAGAAGTATTCTGAATTGAATTAGATGGTGTAGATCTTCAGAGAAAGTGCCTTTGCCTAGGATAACCTGCTCAGATGTTCTGACAATAAGACTTAGATTTCAACCACATGTTCAAAACCTAGAAGACCATCTCTTCTTGACAGGCTTTGCATCACCCACTCATTGTTTCTATAATTTCTCTACCAGATTGTGTATCTTGCTATGTGATGTTTGTGGTTGCCTTTGTCTTCTTGCCAAATAGTAATGTTAAATCAGCTTTCATAGTGACCAAAAACTATGGAAATAATGTACACCAACATTCATCACGTGTTAAGTATTAACCTATGTATTCATTCTTGCTTTCTTGAAAATAGGTTTGTGTGGGCCTTGTGGCGCAGTGCAGTAAGGAGGCTGACAAAGTGGTATCATTTTGGCTATAGATTTTTATTCAAATAAATAAAAAACCCTGCCTTTCCCTATTTCTAGAGGGGTCTTCCCTACCTCAACACAATAAACTTGGGTGCTCGTCAAGATGTAAGTCAAAACCCCATATACCGTCCTCTATCCAAAACCAACTACTCTATCCCTGCCACTAAGAAATACATTTTAAAAAAAAGTAAGATTAACATCTTATGAAAACCACCAAGAGAATGGCTCCCTACTCCTGGTGAAACAATCCAGTTTTTGGTTGACTTAACAGTAGTCTCATTCCTTCAGGTCGGATTTACCAAATACTTTTAAACCAGGAGGCTGACTCCCGCCTCCTGATTTATTTGGAAGAGTTTTGAAGACTTTTCCTGGATAGTCTTTTGTACAGTTCTTTAGAAGTCTCTTTACTTCCTCCCAATCCAAGGATTTGTAAACAGAGTTAATGCTTTATCAACTCTTCTTATTAGTGCTGACGCTTTATCAGGACTTTTTATGTCTTGACTTTTGGGGAGATGGCTTACTGGCAGTTCTTGGTCTTTTGATATCTTTCACAGGCGTTGGAATTCACTGTGATGAGGGAGTTCACTCCTGAGGCACTCTTGAGATGTATGATTGTTTGCATTACCATTGTAACGAGGGAGTTCACTCCTGCCATACACTTTACTTAGCAGGCTACTCATGTAATTCGGGAGACTAACCATTTCACTTTTGTGACTCTTGTTTGCTTGAATATCACCACTGGAATAAGGGAGGTAACTCCTGAGGAATACTTAACCTTTGGTTCTCTGGGTATCAGTACAGTGATGAGGGAGATCACTCCCGAAGAATACTTCGCTCTTGGTTCTCTAGGTAGCACTACTGTGATAGGAGAGATCACTCCAGAGGAAGCCTTGACACTCTGGGCTCCTTGCACTCTATTCGGCTTTCCCGCAATGCCTGTTGCCTGTCTCTTCAATGGGGAGCACTACAGGTTCTTCATGGGGCGTCAGGTCACTATTGGTTCCGGAACTCACTCCACACATATTCCTGCTTTCCTCCTCCTGGTAGGTGCAGCTCCATAGAGCCGTTCTTCAGTGTTTAATTTATATTGGTGGGACCGCCCCAGCATAGCATCATTGTTTATCTCCATGCCTCCTGGTTGCCACCTCCTCACAGTACTATGGTGATCCCTTGTACTCTGCTTCTGTATGTTTCTTTGGTTCTTTCTTCTTCGTCTCAGTCCCATCTGGTCTTACAGGTGAGATAGTAGAGATAGTAGAGACTTCACAATCACATACAGTAGTAGTTTCAGGGCCATGGCATCTGGGTACAAGGGTTTAAGGAGGCTTTTCACAGGACAAGAGTCCTTATTCCCAGGAGGGGAGCCTCTCCCTATGATGCCCTCCCACTTTTTACCACACCTAGGGGGACTATTGGGCAGTGGCCTCACCTCCCAAGCCTCATAGGCCAGGGCTCCCCTCCGGGGCGAAGTGACAAAATCCTCTGATCCCTGCCCTAATTACTCCGATCCGTAATAACTGATGAATGATAGGAGTCAGGGTTAGCAAATAGGGCGTAGCAGGTTGTAAACAATTCACTTAGCAGGAATGATATGTGCAAAACAGTATCATATGCTGGAATGTCCATGACCGATCCTGGTGGAGTTATAGAAACATGAGCGCAATTGTAAAGACGGATAATGAGTAGGCAGTGCAGTGCCAAAGTACACAGGAAACACAGTCAGTTAGAATTGCCCGAAACAAATTGATACTTGCACAAAACTTAGAGGTGGATGTGTCTGGTACTATTGTGCATCGCAGCAGTTGATGGCCCTCTTCAGCATCAGAAAGAGTCATTCTCGTATTCCCATTTTAAGAGTGTGGAAGGAAGAGACCGACACAAAGGTGGCATGGTTTTGGCAAAGTCTTTTTAATCTTTAAAGAAAGTAAAGAGAAACCCCTATCTTTCCATAACTCTAAGGGGGGTTCCCTACCTCAAATAAAACCCTACGGAAAATGTCAGAATGTCCGGAAATATAGAATCCACTGTTCAGTGTAAAAATCCTACTTCTAACCCTCACACTTGAAAATCAAACTAAAGTAGTATACTGTCATCTTGGTCTAGAAAAATGACTCCCTTTCTCTGGACATGTACAGTTCTATATAATTGGCAGTTCAACGAAGTAGGGGGAATGTCTTCCTTCCCCTGGCCTTTCTCAGGCTGATTTTCCCAGTTTCACAAAGTAGAGGGGATGTGTCCCTTTCCCAGGCATTTCACAGACTTATTCTCACAGTTCCACAAAGTAGGGGTTATGTCTCCTTTCCCTGGCCTTGTCACGCCCCTTATGTGCACTTCCAGTGACTCACTTGGACAGACCTGGTATTTGACCTTACCAAGCACTGTGATGAAGAGTGCTTGTTGGAGGACCTTGTCCTCATGCACGGTTGGGTCCTTGACACCTGTGTATTTTGACTGATTATTCACAGTATTCCTGGTACACTCCCCTATAGGGAATACTGTCTCTCTGTGTATACTTTTTCTCGGGTCCCAGACCCCTAGATATTGGCTGCTCCAGCCGCAGACCCCTATATCGGTGTTTCTCCTTGTCGGGTCCCAGTTTTGTTTTATTGACCTCAGATACCAAACCCCTGTCTCTTTGTTTCTCTTTCTCGGGTTTACGGGCCTCGATTTACATTGTGAGCCTATGGTGTCGCAAGGGGAGAATATTTGCATTTCCACCTATGCCATTAGTACATGCAGCAGGCAGGCATACCCACAGCATTGCTCACATTAATAGAAACTAGATTTAAATTCCATTGTTTACAAGTGACATTGAATTTGCTGTACAAAGTAGATGTCGAAAGAACAAAATACAATATTGTGCTCTAACAAAGAACATACACTTGAACCAAATTGCAAGTAGTGTATTTGGAACACCTGATCTGTATGGATGGGATTTACAATGCACACACCTGGAAGGCAAGCAAAGGAGTGCTGCTGTACATAAGGGGGCAGACCCAGGAGCTTACAGGGTGGGTGCAGGGATAGCAGAGGTAGCTGTAAGAGGAGGGGGTTGAGTGCTGGAGGTGGAGGAGGACGGTTGGGTGGAGAAATACTTATTCAACCACTGGTTTATGTAAAACAGACACGATTTGCATTCTGTCATTTAAGATAAGAATACAATAAGCAATGAATAAATCACACTTGAATTTGACCGTCCCTAGGTTTTGGGCCTGACTAGTCCGTATTATAATCTATTCACAATAAAATAAATCAGTGTTAAGCAGAAGCCCTTGCAGTAAAAGCCATCAGTCTAATAGGTTTAAAACACGCCTCTGCCAATCATGGACAGCGCAGTGCCTAGTAAGAGAGAAGGAGCTATGCGCTAGGGGGACACAGGCTGCATCATGGTATGTGTCATGGGAGTTTGTTTGAGTGTTTGGCATGGATGTTTTATGGTGTAGTGTTTGTCCTGGTCGAAAGTTGGTGTCTGTGTGTGATAGGCTTAGGGGGATGTTTGTGAATGTCAGCTGGGCCTGAGCTGGATCGAATGAGTCTAGACAGGTGAGTCTTGTCCTTGCCTTTGCACTGTAGCTATCTGGAACCTGTTGCTATGTAAACTGTAGCTAAGTGTTTTCTAGAGCTTAGTCCTGCATCACCTAGGACCATTCTTTACTTTTAACAATATGCTCTCAGGGGCCTTTGCTATAAATAACAATAATCAACAGAGGAAGCACCAGCTCGGCTGCTACAAGGCAGCATCCATCACTGCCTCACTTATAGCTGATAACTTTTTGTGCATGTCATGGCTCATATATGTTAATTTCGACAGGCATAATTTCCAAAGTGTACATGTTGTGTTAGTATTTTTTTCTTAATAATGTCTACTTCTTATACCTCGCTTTTTCTATTTCAAGTACGTTTGATAAACATTTGGCTGAAATCCAGAGTGCGTAATTAATTTAAAAAAAGAATGCATTGGCAGCACGTTGATTAAGGTGGAAGATATTGTGTGTAAAAGTATTCAGTCAAAATGTATGCTGGAAGATGTGTTTATGCAATAATAAAACATCACTTTAAGTGTTCAAGCAAGCCACCTCTCTCTGCTCCCCTCTATGCACCCCAGGAAATCTGCCTCAATGGGTCCTTCGATAATAGTGTTCAAATTGTGTCCAAAGCCATGACTCCCCCCCCCCCCCCTACTTGGAAGAAACTGTTTCCTCGCTCAAATAGCCACCCTAGGGTCAGGATCAGGTAGCGGCTGCTGTCCCCTTGCCACATGGGAGGAGGTTACCACCGGGGAATCAGTGATGACTCCATTGGACTCATCTCAACGCCAGCACCGTCACTGTGAACACACACCCAGAGCCATTCTTTAGTTTCTCTTCCCACCACTGCTACTTCATGTTTCATGTTACTCCTCCTCTTGGAACCCCTTCTCTGAAGTACTGGATTCCTTCCTTTCAATTTTGCACGAGCCCCCTCCATGCCTACTGTCGAAGAAGCCACTAAAATGCACCTGTTACAAATGGTTGACTTCACCATCACCGCCTCCCTTGTGTACCAAAACACCCACCCTGGTCCCTCTCCTACTCGTTTATACCTGTTATTCAAAGTATAGGCTACAATCATATTATCTCAGTTGACTGTATAAACAACCCTAGAATTGTCCCCCCTCACTCTTTACCGTGCACCATTGATTTCCAAAGCTAAGCTTGGCCTTAACGAATACCATAATAGACAACTTATTTTATTGTTTACAGCGCAAGCCTAGCTTGAGAGCAGTGGACCGCTGTACTTGGTGTGTGTGGCCAGCATATGGATTAGCATCTTTTAATAGTAACACAGTACTTTGAGTTACGGTCTGTGTGTTGGTCTGTGCATCCATTGGGATTAGTCGTGGTCACCTGAAATCTTGCACAATCCCACTCCCCAGATTCCAGTAAAATGGTTCTGGTAAACTGTGTACTCTTGCTGCTCGTTCAACACAATCTAAAGGATTTGTAGATACAATATTCAAACATAATTGCATACAAGTTGCTATTAATACAATTTAATGCACCCTGGGGGCCGGATGATATAGAGTGCATCAATGACGAAGAATCTTTGACTGGTGTGGGACAATTTTGTACTCACATTTGCACCAACCAATCAGAACAAAAATGGCAAGTGAACTGACCAAGAAGGTCAATAAGATAGTAGATTGGTACAAATGTATATGATTTTGACCAAGATCTCCAACGTACACCAGACCAGCTACAAAGGTGGATAAGAGCTATGTTGGTGAAATTTCGGCAGAACAGAGAAAACATCTGTTAAATATTGTCTCTACTACATGCAAGGCAATGAGTTTGGGAAAACCTGCACGAAAAGTTGCTTTGCACACATTACTTAAAGATGACCTACAACTTTACTTTTGCTTATTGGAAATGGTTACGGTTTAGGGCATCAATTGCTTAGTGAGGGGAATACCATTTTTAAAAAAAAATGTATCATTCAGAATTTTGATGTCTGCTTACAACCAACACTACCAATCCCACAGTTCCTCCTGTTCACTTCAAACTAATAATTCTGGTCATTCTTGTGTGCCTCACAAACCCTCCTACTTAATACAAATACCCTCTTAAACCCACCCTTACAAGATCACAAAAAACCCCACTAATACGAGGGATGTAATTCCATATAGCACCATTTCCCCATCCTATCCCGTAGGAAAATCTGACAATCTACCCCCCACACTCCCCCTTTTATGACACACACTCTTTTTTACCCCCATGAAAAACAACCGACTCATAGAATGGTTTACCTGACATGTCCAGACACAAGGGTCAGGCAAAGTCAGGCAATTAATCAAGTCGCACACCCCCGACGGCCCTTTCCTTTCCCTGCAGAGATAAAAGGTGGAGCAAGAGAGCACAGTACGAGCAAGGCAGACCGCACAACGAGACAGCTATCTAGACCCGGCAGTTCTAGAGGAGGAGAAACGTGGTAAACATCGAGAGGCTGACGAGGAGAGACGCTACCTTGCCCTTTTCGACAAAACCCGGCGAACCCTCCGCTGAATGAATCATAAGGCTGAGGACAATAGCCCAAGTGTGCTGCAGCAGATGTCAACGGTACATGGAGCGTATCAATGCTGATAAGCCGGAGCAAGGGAGACTCCTGCTTCTGTGGTACCGGCCTTGACTCCAGTAAGGAGAAATGCCAATCAGTTCATCACAGCCAGTGAGTCGAGGGGAGAGCCGATAAGAACCGGGCTGTGGTGAAAGAAAGTCTCAAAGTGAGAAAAGCTTAAACAACTGTAACATTGTAAAGGGGAGACCAGCTGGAAAAGAGGGCCGGCACCATGTGGGTGCTGCACCATCTCAATGAAACTACATATACCAGAAGGCCATAGGAGAGCCGCCACAATAGGTCAAAGTGGCCATATAGAAGGCCAAGCAAAATCCCTGTACAGTCGAAAGCCTTTGACCTAAGAACTGTGAGAAAGCAAGGGAAGTGAATCCCACAAACATTGAAAGAAAATGTGAATGTGAAGTTGGCAAGAGTGAACTCGGAAGAGGGATGCTGGTGCGAAGGGGTCAAGTCTAAAGTCCCAAGAAACAGTGTGTTGACAAGAGTGAACCCGGCTGAAGGATGTCCACTGGAACTGTTTAAAAAGACATTGAGATTTTTGGGTGAAGGAAAAGCCATAGTGAACCCGGTGGGGGGAGGATGAATGTAAAAGAGGGGCTAGCGCACAGAAAAGGGGCACCCGGGGTGAACCCATCACCTAAGAAAAGCCAGAGTGAACCGGACGGAGGGAGGCTAAAAACAAAGAAGGGTCTGCACCCGGAAGATGGGGGCCCAAGGGTGAATCCATCACCCGTGAAATACGTAGAACTGAACTTTGTGTTGGTTGTTTTTTATGGTAAGCCTAACGGGCCCTCCCGGGACCAGGAAATCACAACCACCAAAGGCCTTGATAGTGATAGGAACTGTTTTGGGATCCAAGCCCGGAAGAAGGAGATCCAGGGGGTGAAAAGCTATCACCCAAAACCATGAGGAACAAGGATCAGCGCCCGGAAGAGGGGGACCCAGGGGTGAAAAATCATCACCCTAAGTAAGACCAGGGAACAAACTTTGATTTGGTTGAAGGAACTTTTGTTTTGTTATTTGAAGACATCAGACCCTCAAAGGCAATGAAAAATTGAAAAGACTTGGCCATCGAAGCTCCTGATAAACTGGAACGGAACTGTTGTCTCACGCTGGGAAAGCTCGATTGTGTACTGTGCTCCAAGACCCCACCTTATCCTGTGCTCAAATCATGGGGAAGCGAGACCCAAGCTACCACATCCTGACATATTATTTGTGCACACTTGTTTCTTTTCTTGAAAACTATCCCACACCACTTTTTGTATTAGTTGTAAGGTTTGGCAATAGATTTCTTAGGATAGGCCCTTTTTATTTGACACAGCGCCACTAGGACTGCCTTATTTTGATTTGATGGTCGACTTTTGTTCCCATCTTAGATTTAGGTGTAGATTAGGCGTTTTTCCAACCTGCATACAGTTTAATAAACACCCTTGAACTGTGATCACTTGTGTCTGTCTTTACTGTTGCCACCACGAGTTCCTTACAGGTGTGAAAGGAGAGTGGCTATAAAGAGGAGATAGAAAGCATATGGGAGAAATTGGTAAGAGAGTGTGAGGGAGATATAGAGTGTGTATGATAGGAGGGTGTGGAAAGAGTGCAAAGCAGTAGCGGGAGAAGTGGTGAGGGTAGAGTGAAGCAGGGAAGGGTAGTTGGAGGAGGTAGGTGGAGAGAGATTGGTAGGATTAGGGCATATAGACATAGGTAGGGGGTTGTGTGTAGTAGTTAGGTGAGGAGAAGGGTGGGTAGACAGGTGAGGAGAAGTGTATGTAGAAATGCTATTGCAACAAGGTGAGAAGAGGATTTAGAGCATTAAGGTGTAGGGAGTGAAGAGAGGTGCAGAGAAGGGTGTATAGAGAGGCAAGGAGAAGGGTGTGTAGACATGTGAGGAGAAATGTGTGTAGAGAGCCGAGAAGAGGGGTGTATAAAAAGGTGAATAGCAGGGACTGTGGAGGAGAGCGTTGGAGAGAGAGAGAGTGGGACAGTGGCAGGTCAGAAGAGGAGAGAGGAAGAAGTAAGACAGGTGGTTTAGTGAGATCAGGGAAAGGAGAGAGGGAGCATGTGCATGAGAGAGCAGCCTTGGTTGTCTGTTACAGGCACAAGATAATCATCAAGTCACATTGAAAAACCTGAGGATTGTTAGGTTAGGACACCCCTAGAAGTACTCCAGAGAGAGCCAGGTAGACAAGTCTTTTGCCTTTAGGCTATAACATGCAGTCAGATTTAGACAGTAGGTGTTACCGATCTCTGACTTGAAGACCTGGGGTTCTGGATGCCTCAGTTAGGGTTGAGGGAGCCCTTGAGAGACGAGAGAGAAGCTCATTAGTAGACCCTGCCTAAAGCTAGACCTATGCCCTCGACAGTATAAAAAAACATGATTTTAACATATTGAAAATAAAAAATCCTTGAAACATCCTTTGATGTCTTAGGGTTATTGACATCATCCCTGACACAGTCCAACATTAGACAGGGAAGAAAGGGGATTGGAACTTTGTAGATAAGGACTCACAGTGATGAATATTACCAGTAAGTAACAAGGGCATTATATTATTATCCAACCTTCTTCATCATTGGTCCTTCAAGTGAGAAGATAACAAGTTCTATCATTTTGAATCGGAGCACAGCGGATACAAAATTGCTCAAGAGAGTTCAATCTCATACATTGCCCTTGTTAAGCACTGCAGTGCCACAAATACTCTGTGCTCCATTGTCAGTGGCATATGTGGTAAATTATAAAGTAGAAGTGGCAGCGAAACTAGCAGCTGTGTAAGATTCCAGAGAATCTGTACCCCAGTATGCATCTACACCCGTAGTACAACCCCTGCATTACAGAGGGAACTTACAAACCACTAGCCAGGCATGAAAACCCACTTGCTCACTGGCACCAAACCATTTCCTTATGATATGATGTGATACTTTATTTATATAGCATCGATACACAATGGGCCTCATTACGAGTCCGACGGTAACCGAGGCGGTAAAACCCGCCGGACTCGTATTACCATTCTGCCTCCGTGATTCCCGGAATTACCGTGGCATTACAACCCCGGTTTCCCGGGAATCACGGAGGCGGAATGGTGTTAATCCCCATTCCCATTGTGTCCTATGGGACTCAATGAGAATGGGGATCATGGAAACACTGGCAGCATCTCGTAATGCTGCCGGTGTTTCCTCGTCCGCATGCAGGCGGGCGGTGTTAAACCCCCCAGGTCAGACCTAGCGGGAACATCACCTCCCGCCTGCAGGAGTTGTGATCGCCCGGCATGGAAACAACGGTGGCGGCGGGTTTACCGCCACCGTTGTTTCCATACTGGGCGATTTGTAATGAGGCCCAATGTGTTTCAAAGCGCTTAATCACAGAATATACCAATCCTGACTTTGCAAGGGTAAATTGCCAGTTGCTACTGATTAGTGGCTAGTACAATACTGTAGCATGCTGTACATTGTTTGCTATGATAGTCACTCCTCACACCCCTGTACTGAAAGTAAAATGCCAGAAAATTCTTTCCGGACTCTGTTGTAAACAATAAGGGTCAATCATTTTGATCATTCAATTGCCAGTGCCCACCCCATAGAAATCCTATTAGCTAACAGCTCTTTTCTTACATTGCCACAGTCTAGAGGCTGATGAGTTGGAATATTGGCCACTGAAGGTGACCTTTTTAGAGCAGATAGAACCAGGCACAGGATCTGCAAATCTCCACTATCCATTTATATTAAAAATTGGAACAAGGACATCTTCATCCAAAGACATTACTACTAGGACACTTTGGGCACTCACCATTCAAATTTGGACAAGACCAGTACAATCAATGGCATCATGTGAAAAAAATGGTTGATTTGGCCATGATAACGAGAAATGTCCAGTACACCTCATATCTAGGTAATCGGCACATGGATATGCTAATTGTATTCCGATGTACCCCAGTCCGTACATCGGTAGTGGTTAGCTTATCTTTACATAGATCAGGGTACCAGAGAGGGAGTCAGTGAGAACTATTTAGATGATAGGGACCGCCTGTTCAGAAAGCTATAGGAGGATCCCCTTTCCCAGGATGAAAGCTGCCACCAATGATGGAAGAAAGCATGTGCCTGAAGGCAAATCTCCAGGCCAAGTCCTACAATACATTTTCTCCCATCCCACCCCTCCCGCACATTAGAGTTGATTGAGAGTTGGATGATCATGTTGGCTGAATGTATATGATCACAGACTCTCTCTGGATATAATGCCAACGGTTTGCAGAACCTGGACATTAATAAAGTTCCCCAAATTCCAATTGTGTTTGCAATCCTCTCAGCATGTTCAACCCTCACCACCAAACCATGCAAAGGGGACCACTGGCAACATTATTATTGGTGCATTGTATTCCATCAATTATGCCCTCAATGGGGAGAGGAGGTGATGTATATGAGCCAAAGGCCTTAACCCCCTGCTGCCAAACCCCAATTTGCACCCAAAGATAATGATGAGCAGTTGGGGCTCAGAGTTTCAGAAGAGCCATCAGAAGAGACCACTTGTATACTGCCTTAGCTAATCATTGTCGGCAGGCTTTTAAACCATACTCCTCTAATACTAGAACCTGGGATGGCCACTGTTGTTAATTCTCCCAGTTTACAGACCGCCCCGGGAATTCTAGGAAGGAGCATACTCCTTCAGTGCCCATTCTTTGTTGGTCAAAAAACATTGCGTATATCTTCCGGACATCGATATAGGCATGCACCATTACACCATGTACTTGTGGCAGAGCCAACCTTGTGTACATGCTCTTGGAGTTATTTTCAAACCAAAAAGGGGGGATCTAAACAATCCTAGTGGGTAGTCAGATTCTTGAAACTGTGTCCCATAAATTGACGGATACCAAATACCTCACCACCATACAAAGGGGGCATCCATTGCACCGAACCCTGAGTGAAGCATACCGAAACTTTTTTTCAGATTCTTCAGGTCCTGGATCAGTCTCAAGCTCTACACAATTTATCTTACCCTAGACTTGGCACATTGTAACCCCACCCCTAGGGAGAGGAGTTATAATTTAAGTTATACAAATTTCATTGATTAACTTCTTGATAACTGAGATGATTCACCTACTCTCGTCACGTCTCTCCAGAGGGGAGTCCCTTACCATGAGGCTAGGGCGGTGTGGCCACTCCCCAATAGTCCCCCTATGGGTTGCTTAATGCGGGAGGACCTCATGGGGATGGACTTCCACTCTGGGGGCAAGGATGATAACCTAGGGTACAGCCCATTGAACAATCTCACGCCCCAACATTCCTTAACCCCCTCCTCCATTCCAAGTAACTTCTCTGCGAGTTGACCAATATATTACTGTAGCACTTGGGATGCAACCAAAACAGAAAATGCCAGGATGAAGAAGAACACAGAAGACATGAAGATTACTGGTTGTACTAGTACTGGTACGAGGTGGCCCAGAGGAGGCATAACGATTAAGGTGTCAAAAGAAACAAAGGACTTTGACAATCCACCAGGGTGCGACTGGCAACAACTTATAAGAAGAGATGATGGATTAAAGAATTTGTCAAGCCCAGTCGGAAAAAGCAGTAGAGTTGGAGACTTTCTCCTCCAGGAGTTTCGAACCTGGACAGCAGAACCGAGGAAGAGAAGAATGGAGGACACAAGTGAGCTGCTGAGACAGTCCTCCTGGGGTCTCGCTGGAACAGACCCAGGCACTAGACTGAGGAGAAGCAGAGCCAAGCAGAGCTGTATGCTGAGAAGTCGCGGTGCACCGAGAGCGGAGAAGAGCAGCTGGAGAGATGAACCTCAGTCTCAGGAAGCCCCATTGATGTACCAAAGCCCTAGTGAAGGTAATGGGTGGTACGGAAGACCCAGAGGGGTCACCACAGTGCAAGTGGAGCAGACTCAGGTGATTCTCCCTCGGGTCATGAGGAGTGATATGGCTGTTAGACCTTAGAAGGGTCAGCCATTCGTCCAAACTAATCATCGTCATAGTAATGGCAGAGATGAGCCCACTGACCACAAGAGAATGGTCTGGTACCCCAATACACATGAAACAAGCATCCAAGGACATCTTCCTCATAGCAGTGGCAGAGAAAAGGCCACTGACCACCAGAGAAGTGTCTGGGACACGAATATAAATGAAACAGCATCCAAGGACATCTTCCTCGTAGCAGCGGTGGAGCTAAACCCACTGACCACCAGAGAATGGTCTGGGACCTGTGAAGGCATCATGAAGCAGACATGGACAACATTTTGAAGTTTGGTCCACAAAGTTTTATTAGCTTGAAATGCGGGATTGAATAAGGCCTAACTTGCTCTATGCTAAGGTTGGATTTCCCTACCTAAAGAAACTAAGAATAGCCTGTGTCAGGAACACCAAAGTAATTCTGTCTGTGTCCAAAACCTATACTTGCCCTCACGTCTAACTGTATACAATGTGGAGGGATGCCAGCAACAAAATAAATAGTGTTCAAAGTAAAGTTCAGAGCTTCTTCCAGCTCTTTCAGCTTGCAATCAGCTTCCCCCTCCCCTGGTTCAAAGTAGTTCAAAAGGCACAGGGGTTTCCTTCCTCAAAATATTCCCACTTTTAAAACACAATTCGCTGGGACACGACCGAGCTTTTAGGATATTGTAACTTTTCACTAGTTCACATAGGCAGTTCAGTTCTTTGACTTCAAAACAAATAAAAGGTTGTTGTAGAACACAAGCTACTTTATAGGTACTTTCAATGGCTTTAACATAAAAAAGGGTGTACTCGATCGAGACACAGTTGTTGGACCACACGGTCCATTCATTACAGGTCACTTAACTGATACACCTTCTTGGCTGCTTTTCCATCAACTATGTTTGCTTCATTCACCTGTGTCACACTGTCCTGGCATGGTATCATGGCTTGCTTGACCACTAGGCATTTGTCACACTGTCTTGCATTCTCCTGGCTCTTGCCAATGCTTGTTTTCTCTTATAATACACAGTGGCTTGACTGCTCTTGGCTGTTGCCAATACTTTATTTCTCATGTAATACACAGTTCCTTGTATTAGGCAGATTCCCAATCTTTCTTTCACTCCGCTTAATGTTCAAGAATGCTCAGATCTTGCATCTGCTCTGTTCAGCATTCACAAGTGCTTATATTTTCTTTCGCTTTGTTCGATATTAAAAAAGTACTTATAATTGCTTTTCACTTAATTCGTTATTCAAATGTAATTATAATTGCTTTCATTTCGTTTTAAAACAATGTTCATGTTCATTGCCTGCTTTTCACATGCGCCGGCCAGCCCGGTGTTCCCCCTTCTTGGTTCACTCACCGGTTGGATCTTATGGTTCTTCTGTGAGGTCCTCAACCACCACAGGTTCACTACTTTTCGTACAGTACCTCGCTCTCTCTCCCAGCAGCTTCCCATGGCTGTGCTCACCGGGCGATGCTCCACCTGCAGCTCTGGATTCTTGAAACTTCTTCGCTAGGGTCTGCTGTTCTTCCTCTTGCGGTCTGCCACCGGCTTCCAGCATCCTCCAGCTTTGTTTCCTGCTGCACAAACTCGGCATCCTTGAACGGGTCTCGAGTGATCGGCTTGCCGTGCCGCCGATCTGGAGAGGTCTGTCTGCACGTAGCAGTCTGTAGCCCTGCTTCCACAGGTGACACCATTTCAAAAATGATGTCGGCTTTCAAAGTTTCTGCCACCATCATGAGTCCAGGAAAGACTAGACCACTCACCATTAGAACAGTAGTTCTGCCTTACTCGTGCTGTACTCCTCCTCGTCCCAGTACACAGCTGAGGCTGATGCATGTCTGTCATTTAGGCTGAGGGGGTAGCTCAGGGGCAACGCGTTGGTCTTGGATGCAAGACAACGCATAGCAACACAGGTTCGAATCCCAGGCTAGCGCTTAGAAACTGTTCCCCGGTATTAAGCATGTTCTAAAAGAACAATTATTATGAACAAAATGAGCCTGATAAGTGTTTGTATTACCAAAATGGGGCTGTGTCTTCTTAGTTGGTCTCAGGTTCCTCATATATGATATTGCATTTGTGATGTGCCTATACATAAGTGTTTCAAGGTGCGACGAGGCAAGGAAGGGGGAACAGAGGGAAAAGAGAGACAACAATCTTACTAGGACAAGTGACATTGAGATCACAAAGTGCAGGGGAGGGAGAAGGGGAAAAGTGCCAGGGGAAAGGGGAGGGGGCAGCGCTGTACATGGGATCAATACAATAACAAGAAGTTCGGCCAGCAGGTGGCAGATGTAAGGGTAAGTGCAGACAGCGGGTGTCTAAAAGTGCAGGTAGTGGGACTGTACGGTTAGAGATACAGACCCAAGTGTAAGGGTTGCCGGGAGGAAGTGCTGGTGTTCAACTGGTCGGGTAGGGACCTGGGCCCGATATAAGAGGGTAGCAAGGTGACCAGTGCAGTAGCAGACAGGAAATCAGCAGGGGAGAGGAAGAGAGAAGGCATAAACAAAGAGGAAGGTCTTGAGATGCTTCCTGAACCGTCGATGGTTCTCCTCGAGTTTCAGAGAGGCAGGGAGGCTGTTCCAGAGGGAGGCCCCAGTCGAAGAAAGAGATATACCACCAACTCGTTGCTTTGAGAAGCAACTGACCTTGAGGGAGGTGGAGGAGCAAAGTGCTCGAGTAGGAAGGTATTTACGAAGAGAGAGTTGGAGGTATTGAGGACCCAGGCCCCAGAAACCCTTGTGGACAATGCAGAGGGTCTTGAACGTAATCCTTGAAGCCACTGGAAGCCAATGCAGGGATTTCCGTGCTGGAGAGATACGATCCCTGGGCTTAAGGCCAAGGACAAGTCTTGCAGTCCTGTTCTGGATGAGTTGCAGAGGGCGGAGATTAGAAGCAGGCAGATTTAGAAAGAGGCTGTTGCAGTAGTCCAGCCTAGAGAGAACCAGCGCTCTAGAGACAGTGAGCGTCTGGGGAAAGGAGAGGAAAGGAAGAATACCTCTGAGGAGGTTCAGTTGGTAGTTTGACTTAGAGACGTCAGAGATGTGAGGGGAAAAGGAGAGTGTGGAGTCGAAGATGACCCTGAGGTTCGTAGCCTCACAGGTGGGAGCAGGAAAAGGGCCAAGGGAGCCGGCCAGAGAGTGACAGGAAAGGAGGGTGCAGGTGTGCCGATGAGAAGCTCAGTCTTACTGGCATTAAGGCAGAGAACGTTGGCGGCACACCACTCCTGGAAAGCAGACAGCCAGAGTTGAGAGAAGGAGAAGAGGTTGCAGAGAGGAGCCTGAAAACAAGCTGCGTGTCATCCGCATAGCACTGAAAGTTAGAGCAGAGTGCGGTGGGTGGGAGGTGCCAGGTATTGGTTGAATGGCCAGGGAGAGGTTAAACTCCTGGGGAACACACATAAAGAGAATAAGATGGAGGAAAGGAAGGACCCAAGTTGGACCTGGGAGGGTCGATCAGAGAGGAACGAGGTCAGCTAGGCCAGGGCCTGATCAGTGATACCTTGGTCATCACAGAGAGGATTGAGCAGGATGGCATGTTTGACCGTGTCAAAGGCAGAAGAGAGATCGAGTAAGATGAGGACAGAGGGGAGATTAGAATCAAGGTTAGAGAGCAGGTCTACACAGATGTTCAGGAGAGCAGTTTCCATGCTTCTGGCTGCTCTGAAGGCAGACTGATGGTCATGGAGACAACCAACAGATTCAGTGTGATGATTAAGCTGGGAGATGGCCATAGACCCCAACATAAGTGAAATAAGCATTAAAGGAAAGTATCCTCCCATTAGTGACAGAGATAATTCCACTGACCACCAGAGAAGAGTCTGGGACCCCAACGCCAGTGAAACAGACATCCTAGGAAGTGTTCCTCATTGCAGATGGATATGTGACTTTGCTAATAGCGTGATGGAGTGGCAAAATAAATATCAAGATTTTAAAGATATGGAAAAGAACTCACAAATACCAGGAGAAGGTTATCATTCTCCTGGTGGAGAAACTAAAGCTCTTCGAATATACTCAAGAATCATCAGGGGCAAGTAGTCATTCCTCCTGGCTTTGTTGTGAACTATATTGTAGTGGCAGACCAATACCAGGAGAAGGTAGTCCTTCTCCTGGTCTACAAAGCGGAGTTGTACAAGGTTTGTTGGAACTACAAGCCAGTGGAGGGGAGTTATTCTCCCTGGCATCCGTTTGCAAGAGGACATTTTGTCAACACCACCCGAATACCAGGGAAAAGGAGTCCTTCTCTTGGAGAAGGAGCGTTCTGTTGGTTATATTATTCTTTAGTTGTAGAGTAAGGGCATATGGAGGTTGTGACACAGGACAGTGGAGTTTGATTTAGACAGACATTCTGACAGATCCTTTAGTGTTAGTTTGAGGCAGGGAAACCCCTCTTAGAAGATGGGTATAGTTAGGGTTTCTTTTCACTATAAATAAAGGTTTATAGCATCCAACATGCCACCTTTGTGTCAGCTTTCTTCTTTAACACCCTTACATAGCACAGGTTGGACTTGCGGCTGGCATCACTCATTTGTATCGGACTGAGACAAGGACGACTGGATACAGAGGTCATTATTATAGCTCACACAAAGCCTGAAACCCCACTGTTGGACACAATTACTCCCCACCTCTATCCTAATGTCACTAAATAAACCAAGCAGAGTGCAGCTTTTTCCTTGCATGTTAATGCTTCTGCTTTCTCATTGATAACCCTGCAACCTCGGACTGCTCTTCCCAGAAACTGTAATAGCTAATTAGTTAGTTCACTGTAAAATTACAAGAGGAAGTATTTAGAAAACATCAAGAATACATAATTCATTTGAGGGAGCGCAAGCATATGTATGAGACGCAACCTTACCCAGCAGGCCATATTAATTGTATTCTTGATGGCAAGCAGTGGCATTAGGCATGGAGCTCTTATAACACTTGTATTCTGACATGCTCTTCAGAGACTATGCCTTGACGTCCTGCACACTCAGAGTTTCTATTCTAGGTCGTGTCTAGAACAGTGGTGTGCAGCAAACCATAGCTCTATTACCATAGAAACCACAGGCTTCAATGGTAAATATTGCAACGTTTTTTTACTTGCAGGCAATAACTGTGAACTTATTGCACATTTTGCTGTGCTGTGAGTTTTCTTTTAGGGTTTGACGGCCAGGTGCTGGATGGTTACAGGTGTTTGGCTCTTCACATGGATATTAAACTGTAATGAGAAATTTAATGTGCAAGATATTTTATGCAATCCTGGTTTGAGACCGAGGTTCAGCAGCCAGAAAATGGGGTTTAGAGAGACAAACTGACTGTAAAAGTAATTGTTTCAGATTTCCTTTGGTACCGTTGAGTCATAAACATATACCTTGATAGCCAGTATGATTGCCCAATGTGTTAATGTATTTGTTGCATGGAAGCCCTGGCAGAAACCGAACCACAGTCAGTTACCCTTGATAGAGTAATAGGGAGCTCAACTCTGACCAAACGGCCCCAGAGAGAAATGACAATGAAATCCAAGATGGAGGCCTGAGCTTTTCTCACCTTCCCTATCCAAACCATGTGACTGAAGGTTAGAGGCTTAGAATGCTGGAGAGTGAGGAGGAGACACAGACTATGGGAAAGACACACTAAAGGAAGAGGAGAAGCAGTGGCAAATTGGAAGAGGCAACAAAACGTTGTTATCTGCTGATTCCTGGAGGAAAAAGGCCACTAGCTAGCTGTGACTTTGCTTGTGCTGGACCTTGGTTTCAGACTGAACCAGAGCACCCATATTGTTGGTGTTCTGGTGCGTGGAGGTTATGGCAAGAAGGTGGCATGACATCCAAGAGAAAGCTAAACAAAGGAGTGAGGGACACTGGAGACTTTACCAGACGTCCATGTGAGCTCTTGTGAGAGCTGGAAGGATGTGACTGATATCTAGAGAAAGGAACAGTCTGCGTTGGGAAACCAGAGAAGCAACCTATCTTGAAAATCCATGGAAGAACCTGACGGAGAATGAGAAGAGGAGAAAGCTGTCGAAGAGAGACCATGGAGATAAGAACATACTAGCTGGGCCTGATAATGAATGTTGGGAAACATAATCAAAGTACTAAATTGCCCAAAGGAGCAGTCCAATAACCAAAGTGTCCAATAAACACACAGAGAGAAAGAATGCTCAGCTGGTGGATTATGGTAATTGTAGTTCCAAAGCATCAAATAATGACTTTGAGAGCACGACAGTGCAGACACTGAATTCTGGGAATTTTAGTCCAACAACTGAAGCGTTTAAAAAAGACTGTGAGGGAAGGAGAGATGATGCACTAAATTCAGGGAGGGAATTGTAGTCCATACACTCAAGTGTGTAAGAAATACTTGAGAAAGAGGAGTTTTGATTCTGCATTGTAGTAAATGTAGTCCTGGCATCAAAACATTCTATCAATATTATAGGAGGCGGAAAACTCAGAAAATGCATTCTCTGAGATTAAGAGCCATAAGAATAGCTTGACAAAGTTTAGAAACTTTTCTTTTGAAACTGAATAAAAATACTTTCAAATGGAAATTACAGAAGTTCATGTGAACTTTGTATTCTTGTTCACACCACTCAGTGTTTAGTACTGTGTATAACACAAGCATGTGTTTATTGATATTTGTCACCTGCTTATCGAAGGAAACGTTCTTTCAAAACAAACAAATCGCAATAAAAATATGAGTAAACTGCCTATTGAGGAATCATTTATATAAACTATGTTAACAAGTATTAGTAAAGGCTCTGAACATATGCTGTTAAGTAAATCATGTAGTACAGGGATAGTACTGATGTTAGTCAAACAACAAAGCTCAAACATTAAAGCTAATCAGTAAAAATAAATTCAAGTATTTACAGCATGTAGTGGCTCGCACATGTTCCACTTAGTGTCCGTCGCATATCAAATTGAAGAAGTTGCTGCCAGATGTCATTGAATAAGTCCTTATCCCTCACATATTAACCTTGCCCTCTGGTGACAAGGCAGACTTTTGTTGTTTTACCTGCGCTATTTATGACATCTAATAGATGCAGGTTAAAATGAAATGGATTGAATTCAGATGTCGTTGATCAGCAAATATTTCTTAGGGGCCTCTTGTATTGTAAAATATGTCTTGGTCAGGTATATGATGCTAAGGTTTTGTTTGAGTCGTTGGCAGAACTAAGTGGAAATGACTGTATGTGTATTGATAAGAGAATTATTAAACTAAAGTATAATGCAACCAGAGCATGGGGTTCTGTGTCCTACCAACATGGAGTTTCAAAAGGAAGGTCTTGTCAATTACAACTTTCATTTAGTGTAAACGTTTGGTGGCAACTGTTTTATCTGATGAAATCTGAAACCGCCCCTCTTCAGCAATATTTCCAACTTTGCCATCGTTGGCATTCATTTTTGGAGGTCAAACACATTTTCTAATTAGATTTCCACATTTGTCATAGTTTGCAGTGCTTCTCAGGACACAAAGATCACATTGAAAGTTTGATGTGCATTGTTTTTTGCCCAGGCTTAGTTTTTCTCAGATCCCTTCTGGCAAATTAATTTTCCATTCGTGTAGTCTTCTTTCACATGGTGCTATTCAGAAAGTCAGAACAGTTGCAGATCTGTATTCTGAGATAGGTGACTTATTTTGATGCCCCACTGAAGGCAAGTGGTTTTATTCCTCCTTAATGACTTGAAAGTAAATTAGAATCATACTAAATTGTGTTATGTTTATTTTGAATTCAGCAAAGCCCCAGAAAATGTGACCCGTTTGAGGAGTGCCAGACAAATGTTCCAGGTAAACAGGTGGAACCAGGGTATCATTCTATCCACCCAATGATAACTCTCCTTATTAAATTGTTTGTAGATGATGTAGTCGTTCAAGGGAGAACTGTATCTGCTATAGTGGGCATCCTTATTGCATGCCCTTGCAGGTGTTGATTTTCATGGATAGAAGTCTGTCAGTGTTCACCTTGACTTCTGATGTGAGCATGAAGATATCATGCCTTCACAGAAGAGCTACCCTAAATTCTTCAAAAACATCACTTTGAGTAGATAACTCCGGTCCTCATTAGTTACGTTTCAGAACGGGATAAGGGGCTTATTCCTTTTTTAACAATGTGTTAAAGGCCAAATATTCATCCTATATTGTTAGCACCTTTCCGGGGCTTGATTAATCTAGTCCTATGCTTACTGATGAGCTCTCTGATTACTCTATTTAGCCTTTAATTCCAAATTGTAGTGAGCATTTTGGTGTCAACATTTATCAGTGTAATCAGTTTAAAGTTGGAACAGTCGGTGTGGTCTTTATTCTGCTTCAGAATAAACACAATCTGGGATTGTTAAATTGAGTGGGGGAACATTCTAGTGTTTATAGCCTTGCTCTATGCGACTGGTAATAATGGGATCAGATCATGGATGCATGCATTCTAGAAAGTGAAGGTTGATGCTAATCCATCCAAGCAAAGGGATTTTGGTCCTCCCTTGTGATGGAGTAGTTACAGTCCACCTTGCCAATGTCCTTCCATCATGGGAGTGGTATGGATGCAAGAAGGACATCCAGCTTGTGGTAATGCAGATGTACCCCCCACCTGTTGCCAATTCACCTGTTCCCAATTATGAACAAAAGTATAAGCTTGGAAAGGCTCAGTAAGATGTTAGCAAAACACTAAGAACCATGTGGTTACCATTAAGTGCAGAATACAGGCAGGGAATAATTAAATGGTGACATGCACATGTAGACCCAAAGAACACTAACACAGAGAGACAAAGAACACAACATGGTGGAGAATGAACAGGAGTACCCCCATTACTCATACCAAACCAATCAAGGCCTCAATTATGAAATACAGCAGCTTGACATACAATTGCTTAACACACAGTTTCTAGGACTAACAATGCTTAGGGGAGCCCCAAACGCCAAGTTTAGTGTGCTGAGGGGAGTTCTGCTTAGAAGCTGAAACCACACAAGATAACGTTTCCCAGAGCACACAGCATGCAATTTGTAATGTTAATTAGTGTCAGTTGGTAGCAGTGAGACACACACATATCCTTGAATGCAAGGTGCAAGTAACTACGGTGCCAAGTGATCCCATAATGAATGAATATACAGTGGCCCGAGTGGCTGCCGAAGGAAAGCACACAAATGTTAGGAGAGCAGATAATCCAACAAATAGATGAAATTGAGCTCCGAACAGTGGTCCTCTACCACATGACTGAAACAATTATCATTCGTTCCATGCCCGATTCAGTAGTACACCTGCCATTTTCCTATTGCATCCAGACACAGATACGGCACGCCAAGGCCACAAACAAGAGTTGCAGATAAGGCCTCAGGCCTGGGAATGAGATGGGGGTTACTTCTTTAAACTGGATCAAAGTGGTTTGCCATCTCTCCTTTCACAACAAGGAATTCTGGCACTGCATGAATGTGCTGAGGCAAATGAGCACATAACTGGCCAATCAAACCCTGTTCTTCCTATCGAATAGTGTAGTAAAATGGCAACTAATAGCATGTTAGATTGAAATACATACTTTGTAGAAGGTTGAACCTAAGAGGAGCTTTTAGTTGTAGAAGAACCAATAGTAATAGGTTTCACTTTAGATAACTATTTGTCTGTATTGGAGTAAAGCTGGGGTTTCTCGTGCACTTGGACTTATTCTGTCATTCAGTTTTTTTTTCTTCTTATTGGTATATTTGGGCCTATCTTAACAAGCTTAATCTCTAATTTGGGAGCAGCTTACACATTCTTTTAGATTTCACTAACAGCCCTGTTTATCTTCCTGATGTCAAATGACACAGTCATGCATGCATATTTGATGGCATACATTGCTTTCGTCAATTATGACTTTCTTACCGTAGATGGAATGCTAATGGTTTGCCATTTTTTCATAACTTTCCCATTGTTGTTACTTTGTCCCTGGTAGGGATAGCACTGCATTTTTGCTCTAATGTTTATTATTTTATTTTTTGCACATTTAGTTTAATTTCTCAGAGTGTATGCATTAATTTGGATGTTTATCTCAGATTCTAGTGTACTCTGTTTCTTTCATGACGTTAATGTTGCAATAAAATATCTTCATAAATAAGCCTCAATGTTTCACACACACCGCTGAAAGTACTCATACTGCCAGTAAGGGATTTCACCAAAATCAGCCATTTCCTTCTACATTTTTAGAATTCATATTATTTCTTTAAGATCACGGTGGACAATCTGCAAGTGTGTGTGTGTGTGGTGATGAGCTGGTAAGACTGTTTTTATGTACACTCTGGCATGATCAAGCAGGTGCACAAAGCCAAAGCATGTAACTTCTTTGGTCATGAGAGTGAAACCGATGCAAAGAACGTGCAGTCTCTGGTTGTGGGTTTTTCACGTTTATATTATCACTCATATTAAATCTGTATGTTACCAGAGTCGTATGAGCCTGATGTGATCTTCAACTGAGTGGGAATTTCTACTTATTCTGTACTTTACCATCACAAAGTTTCAAGGGATAAGAAGTACAAAGCTCCACTGTGTAGATCATCTGATGTATGGTCACACCAAAAGTAAGGTGCCTGCCTCTTGCTTCTATTAGGTGGTGATACATGTTATTACATGATCTGATATGGAATTTATAATGCGCCTGTACACAAGTGTTTCTAGGCGCGATTACTGTATGTAATCACCATGGATCAGTGGGATCCCATTTAATAAGAAATACATACATGGCTGTGAAATGCATTGATTGCCTCACACCCCTCCTTCCCATCTTTAAGTATGTTTCGAGATGTTATCTGACATACATAAAAGTTCATTTATGACGAAGAAGTGATGCTTGATTAGGTTTACTGGCTGGACAGCATTGATAACCTTCAGGGAATCCAGCAGTTCCTTAGTCATAGAGTCACATTGAAATTCTCTTTGCTATTTGCCCACTGCCTTTCCTTTGGTGTCTCCTTTGTTTCACATTAAAAGTCTTGTAAGGCTTCATCCGCATCTCTTTTAGTGGTGGTTTGAGTGCTTGTCATGTTGGCAATCATATAACTGTATTAGACTGTCCTTCAGTAGGATCCTTAAAATGCTCGAATGACCTGGGCTCATAATTCTCTTTGCTTTAATGTGCCTGTGTTCACTACTGGGAGGAGTAACTGTTCTCGAACAGGGTCTTCAAAGATGAGCCACTATTTGACAGGAGATCTCCAATCTCTGGAATATTAAATGATTTTATTCAATCATAACAAGTATGAAAAATGTCTTGTGTAGCCTCTAACCTCATACTGTTAAAGTGGTGACTGGGAAATGTGGGCACCACCCAGTCTTTTGTGGAGGGATGCATCAGAGTTTTTGTCATTATTTTGAATGGTTAAGATCTAATACTAGGGATTAATACATTCTGAAGTATTTTCTTATGATCTGGCCAGTGGTGTCAAGTAAAGTCTGGAAAGACCAGATCTCACATCTTTTTCAGAAGTATATTTGGCCTGTACGCACATTTTGTCATCAAACATTTGTACTGATGATATAAAGCAGGAGAACCATCCTCTTCAGCAGGTTACCTAGATCTTTCAAGTCTTGTTTCAGGTCATTATTTCTGATTTTGGACTTGATTACATAATCAGAGAGCTCACCAAACTGCTGAATTGGATACATTCCCATTGGTAAATCTGGGAAGTGGGGGAGAGAGACACAGAGTATGAGGGTGGAAACCCCCGAGGGCCCTTGGCTACTCATAACTACCTGTTTGCTAGGAACAAGACTAACTTAAACCACACATGTTGGCCCTCATGCAGGCAGCCTGCAAGCAGAGATCGTGGTTACATCACAAAGGTTTGGAGAGCGAGAATGAAAGGACACACTATGTTTTATTAGATCTATGTAATGGCATTGAAGGACACGTCTTGATGTGAACAAGACTTCGAGGCAAGACCTAGTCAGTGTATTTAAATAGGTTGTGGTTGTACTGCCCCCATTGAAACGTGATAGGACAATTGGAACTGTAACTGAAAGCCTAAATAGAGCAAATGTTTCTTGGGCACTGAAGTTGTAAAATGTTGCTGCTACACACCTATAATCATCATGCCCTCGGTTGAGCCGGTGGTTGCACATAACCATCACCCCAACCTCAGTCATCTTGGGGTTGGGCAATGTAATACTTCTATGATTGAATGACCTGAATAATCCCCAATATGGTTATGAGGGTGTGAATCATGTTGGGACGAACAGGATTCAAAGTTTGTTTCACAATTCTGATGTACTCGCATTGAATCACTCCTTATTCTTGGAACTTTGTAATTATGTGTCTCAATTTAGGATCATACATTCTGCAGATGTGAAGCTTGTGGAGATTCCAGACTGTCCGGGTCTGGCTACAACTTATGTGAACTTTCACAGGGACTCCCTGGTTGGTTTTGTTGCTGCTGCTGAAGAGGATTTATTTGGTCTTGGGTATTCCTGCAGCAATACTTTGCCTCCTCGGAAATGGGGGCTTGTTTACCCAGTCCCTTCCTCTTCTCATAAACATTGGGTTAGTGAGGGTACCTACCCAGTTGAAAGCCCTAAAGAGCACTCACAGTTCTTAAAAAACAATATTCAGGGCCTGGTGAAAAGAGTCCTATGACACATATTGATTTAACACGCTGTCAGCCCATGCAGATAGCCAATGAAAGTAAGGGAGATAGGGCTGTTACCTATTGTAATAATTCCGGAGTAGGGCGGACTGGCTTGGTGGAGGATTTGTCCTGGTTGTCCACTTTACTCTCTGGCAACCCAACCCCAGTAGGTGTACCTAATTATCCCTGCAGGATGTTATCATGGAACACCAGAGGCCACTGTCATCT
The DNA here is from genome assembly GCF_040938575.1 of Ambystoma mexicanum. Taxonomy (NCBI): domain Eukaryota; kingdom Metazoa; phylum Chordata; class Amphibia; order Caudata; family Ambystomatidae; genus Ambystoma; species Ambystoma mexicanum. The sequence continues at coordinate 673,244,369 of NC_090936.1, forward strand.
TGTTATGGAGGATGGACTTTACTGGAAAATACAAGAAGGGTGGGATTCCAGGATCCAAGACGCCCAAAGATTTTAGAGATTGTGTCTAATACTTTTGGAGAGGGTAAAAGGAGGGTTTACCCTGACTACAGGCCAAGACTGGTCAAGACATTTAGACTCAGAGCCATGATCCTACCACTAGAGTAGGTTTGACCCCTGTGAACTTTCTTCTCACCTGTTTTTGTTCTCCTTGTACCATCACACTGTTTTAAGGAGAGAGATTTATGTTTGGTTACCATGACTCCAATCACTGTGATTTGGACTGATTACAAGAATTTTGTTTGCCCTCTTTCTAAGTCTCACATCAGCTGTTGCTCCCTTGGTCTAGGGCCTGAATTACTGGATAAGTGCTGGATAAACACCTAAGCTTGGGGTATGTACTATGAAACCACTTGGGTAATGTGAGGGGTCAGAAATGAGAGACAGACACAAAGGTATGCTTTTCTCAGTTTCAGACATGTTTATTAAACAGAAGTGGGTTGGATGAACACCTCCCCATCCCTATCCTAATGATACCATCCCTGCCTAGGAAACTAAAACTAAAGATCAGTCTCTGTTAAGTCATTAAACTTATAAAATGTCCTGTGTGCATAAAATGTCCTTGTGTCCAAAACATTCTAATGTGGCCCAAAATTGTTCATAATGAAAAGTAAATGAGTAAATCCAACAGTAAGTATTTTCCAAGGAGAAACCCTTGGAACCAGAGGGTGGTTCAATTCCCCTGGACTTATAGGCAGAATGGCCAAAGTGTGTCTTTCAAATAACAGTGTCTTAATGTTCAGTGTCTGTTCCAAAGAACAATCTCCTTGGTTCTTTGAATTAGGTTCAGAAAGTTCTTGTGCTAACAATACGTTCCATACCATTCAAATATTTCTTGGTTTCTTTGTACTGGAATCACAAAAGGGTCTTATAACATTTAGCTCCTCCTTAGTTTTCTTTATGCTGGAGTTAGAAGAGTTTTTTTATTCAGATGAGAAATTCCACACAACGGTTTATTTAACTTCTTCTGTACTCTCTGGAATACATAATATGCTCCTTGATCAGGCATTACCTTGTGAGTTCTTCAGATTTAAAGTCTTTATTCAACTTCACAACTTCCAATGCTTGGTGCCTCTACCCATCAATACCTAATTCGTGTGCTTCCTAGATTCCCTACTTTGCCAGGTATTTAAAAACAAGGGTGAATTTCCTTTTTACAACTCGAGTGGACCTCCAAGGATACTGCCCTGCCAGGAATAATTTGGTCAGATTTTCAGACACACTTGTGTACTCCCCTGCCAGGTATCTTCCCACAATGTTTAGGTTCTTATTTAGTTTCAAAATACCTGGTCTATTTGTCTTCCAGGGCTTCCTTTTAACAGCTTTGGTGGATCTCCTGGTATTCACCCCTGCCAGGTATACTCTTATGGGTTCTTTAGATACCCTGGTATACTTTCCTGCCAGGTATCTTCCTACAATTTTAAATGATGTATTCAATTTCCAAATACCTGGTTTATTTGGTCGCCAGGGCTTCCTTTATGGACTTCTCAGATTCCCTGGTTTACTTCCCGGACAGGTATCTTGCCAAAATGTCTTAAACCTTTCTATGCTATTGGTGGATCCCCTGGTATACTTCTCTGCCAGGTATCTTCCCCCAAATATCAACTGCCTGGTATTGGTATACATCTTTCACCAGGACTATATCTCAATTTCACCGTCCTCTAAGCATACCACAGTTGTATCACTTTGCTGTGTTTCTATTTGCTTGCTTAAGGTAATACTTGTTCCAACTTTACCCATTTTGACAGCTCATACACAGGGACATGTCCAGTTCTGTTGCTGTCTTTGTCTTATTGATATTTATTTGCTTAGGATAATACTTGCTCCAACTTTACCCCCATTGACATCTGTGAGATAGGCATGGTATCAAGTTTACAATCGTCAAGAGACCCGCTGAAGGTCGGCCGGCTTTTCCTTTATAGGCTTTGTTCAGGGAACAAGAATGACCATCTATTATTGGTGTATTTAGCAGCCAGCATTCCTGCAAACATATGACTTCTGCTTTCATTAGCTCTGTGTTAATGTTGATAAGCAGATGTTTATAAACTCTGGTCTTCCATGATGCTATCCTAAATTCCTCTTGGGTCCACTTTGTTTCGCTCTATTCTTTTCTTGAACTTTCCAAGGATGAAGCTAACCATTCCCAAGAGGAATTTTCATAAATTTCGGAGTTTACCTCATTTGCTGACAGTTCTCTTGCTGACACCGCAGTGTTAGGGTTTCCTTTGACAAGTATATGTAATGTGCGCTTGGTCCTTGCAGAACTGTCGGAGTCAACCTAACCGGTCTGAGGTCGTCTTCTTCATGGTCATCCGATTTTTCCATTTTTTTCAACTCCATATTTGTTATTTTTTCTGGTGCTCTGTGGGCAGGAGAGTTCTTTTAGTTCTCAACGGTTGTAACATCAAAACCTAAGATTCTCAGTTCTTCCTCAACTGATAGAATCAGGTTTATGACCACCTTCAAGGAAAAATGGACACATATAATGTCGGTTTCTCTCTCATTCTGGAAGGCCACTATTTTGATGTCCTTTGGGTCTATTACACGTAATTGTGGTATTGAGTGTAGTAATCTCATCAAATTTGAGCGATTTAGAAATAGACCATCTTTGGCTTTTAAGATATGTTCTATCTTTAACTTGTAAACTTCTGCAACATTTTTTTCCTTTTCCCATTTGGTGGTTCTATGAGGACTCCTCTTTTCATGTAAGCTTTTAGGTCTGGATTTGATGTGACGTTCTGTTGTTTGAGAGACTTTATGTAAGTATTCTGTTCCAGAATTTTTTATCATCACCAAGAGAACTTGTTGAGATTTTCTCTCCTTTATTTGCTTACATTCCAAGAGTTCACGTTTGGATTGTTAAGTGTACCTGGCTCTTTGGTTCAACGGAGAACTCTCTCTGCTCCTCTCTTGCTGACGTATTTTGTGGAAACTCGTCTTCGACTTCAAAAAGACTCTCGTCTTCATATGTAGACAGGTACAGTAGGGAGTCATCTTCTTTCCCGCTTAACACGGAAATCTCATGCTTATTTTGCTGTACTTGTTTTGCAGATTTGATTTCATCACTTGTTGGCCTATTTTGTTCCTCGATGCTTTGTATTTGGCTGGTGTACGAGGATTGACTATTCAAATAAAGCCGATCTCCGATCGGTTTTAAGTTACGAACACATTTTCTCGTTCCGCAGTTTGACGTGGCTTTACACGGCGGTACGTTTTTAGGGGGTTTTTTGTTTGTATTACAGAAGATTTTCTTCTTGCTCCCATGTATTTTCCATTTTGTTCCACAGCAAGCTTTTCTGTCTTGAAGATGGTATAAGTAGCTTGCCTGGGTTTTAATCCAACCTTTTCCTCTAGACTCCCTTTCTCTTGTATATTCATAGGTTCTGCAAGCACCGAAGTGTGTGTTGGTTGAAATGGTTGATCTTTGTTCATCATTTGATTGATGGGTGTATTAGTATATGCTCTTTTGAGGCCCCACCATCTTCTGGGGGAGCGATTGCGCTATTCTCTGTCCCGGTAATTATTCTCACCAGTGTTTACTCTTTCCTGAGGCCTTTGTCTTTCTCTCCGGTAGCTGGGTTTGGCTGGACTCCCTTGTTCAAATCTTTGTCAGAATCATTTTGGTGCTCATTTTCATTGTTAGTGTTTTGTTCTTGATTTTGGGTCTCAATTTGGCTTTTTCTTGTTACATCCACTGTTAGTATGTTTGTTATTTAATTTAGGCTATTTAGGACAGCCCGTTTGTCTTGGCGCGCATCCTCCATAAGATCAGCCAATGTTTTGATAAAGTTGTTTTCGGCTTCCTTCTCTCTATTCCTTCGTTCTTTAGTTGCCTCTATGTAGGCTTCGATGTAGATTAATTTTGACTGCATAAGTGTAAGCAGTGTTGTTTGGTCCCGGTAGTTTTCGTGTAAGGCTTTGTATAATTTGAGGAAGGGGGCCAGCATGATTGTTATCATAGAGCCCACGGCAGCTTGAAGATTTGCAAAATGCTCTGTTATATCAGGAGATTCTTGTCTTTCTATTCTATTATTATGTCTTTGTTTTCTTCTTCCCTGTTGGTTTTTCCTGGGATCTCTTTTATTCCTCTTTCTCTGGGTATAATTTTGTTCCGAGTCCGAGCTTTCTTGTTCTTCCTCTCTAGATGAAGCAGTTTCCTTATCATCTTAGGTTTGTTGTCGCTGTGCAGACGCTCTTGATACCTTTTTATTTGTCTCAGTTGGGCACCATTGTTCTAATAAGTATTTTATTAAGTTGTCTTCCTGAGATGGTCCAACTTTTGTTTTTAAAAAAAAAAATTCTGGTTCCATTTGGGTTGTCGATTTATTTGGGTCAACTTCATCTATTTGCCGCTTTTCTCTTCTGCCTATTGGAGTCTCATTTTTGGATGGTTGAACCTTCATTGGCATCCTTATTTCTTCTTCATCTACTGCTATGCCTGTGACCGGTACAATTTATTTTCTTATTTCGTCTGTTTCGCCCACTGTTGTTTCCTTTTTGTGACAGTAGGTCTTCTCTATGTTTTTTTCCTCTGTCTGAGTTGTGTACTGTTGATGTTAAATTTTCAACCATAGGATTGTCTATTATATCACCTATCACAGGTAGGTCACATTTTCCTGAGGCTGTCAATATCTCTTTATCTGAAACCTTGCGCCAAATGTTACTTTCTGCTTGAACTAAGGTCACCGCCATGTTTTTCAATCGATCTTCTAGAGTCTATCATAAATTTGTCCTTTGGCATGAAGTGCCATCTTATTGACTTCAGGTCCGACATAGATTGGTTTCTATGCTTTTGTCTAACTTCGTTCAATTTTTAGATGTTGAGGTCCTGAGCCATTTGCTCGGGTGAACTTGGAGGTCCCATTTTTTTTCATCTCTTTGAAGTGATTCCATGGTTTTGACTGTTACAGGCTATCTACTTCTTTGTCACATGTCTCCATCCGTAAGGGCCGATTCGTAGGGCTGGAATTTCTTAGAGGCACTATTGACAGTTTTAGAGTTTTTGCTGACTCTTTTAACTGCTCTTTAAACTGCTGTCTGTTTCGCTCTCCTCTGGATTGTTTGCCTTTTTTTCTTTGTTTGGTGGTATATCCAAGGGACTGTCTATAAAATTACTAGCTGCATTAACATATGTCGGTGATTTTGTTGATGGTAAATCCGGACCTTGTTGTTTTTCACTTTCATGCTCCTGTGTCAGACCATGCAAGTCTGCGGCTCTCGCCCGACCCATTGCGAGCTCCGACTCCAGTAGGGCCCCCCTTGAGCCATGATAGCTCACCCCTCCCCAGCGACTCCTTCGCTGTGTGCATGCATCCCACAGGGCTTCACCACGCCCAAAGCGGGAGCCTGTAGCGCCGGCCAAGTCGGGAGGCAGCCCTCACCAACCTCACGGTAAGATGTGTGATCGCTGATAGGGTCGGAGGGTGCGGATTTGTCAGGGGGTATTGTGTACCGCATGTCTTAATCCTTTATGGATGAAAAGACTGGTTGTGTACATTCCGTTTCCTGTGCTTCCGTCGCCTCAGCAAGATCTTGAAAATTCTGTTGCATGGTTCACACTTTTCTTTGCACAGACCTTGGATTGTTCCGCGGTGGGGCCTCTTGCGGGATTGGTAGTGGACAGGTTACAAAAACCCTCTCCCTCGGAGTCCATCGGGTTACATTTGGTGCGGCTACGGGTACGTGGGGCAGGGTTAGCTGGGGGATTTGAAAGTGCCCGTTCCATGATGAGGTTATGGCACCCACTCTAAGCCTCCTGAACTCCCCGCACTTTTTCCGCCACGTCGCTACACTTGGCTTGCAGTACTGCGTAGGCAAATTCGTAATGTGAACTGAGATCGGGAGGGTGGCTCACTGCATGGGTCAAAGGAATATCCTGCAGTCCCCACGCGGCAGCAGATTCAGTGTGTAACTGACCTGTTTGTAGGCCAGAGGGTGACGTCAGTTTGCTTTCCAGAAGCTTTTCGGGGGCTTCCCGATCTTCCAGGGACTTCCAGGGACTTCCAGGGACTCCAGAGACTCTGCACCGACTCCGCTCCGCTTCGCGGGATTGGGTGCTAAAGAGTCCTAGAGCCTCCTTCTTAGAATGGAAATGGTAGAGGTACTCAAGTTTAGCCAGCAAATCCAATGGGAAAAACACAGTGTCCACACTCCACACTGCTCCAGAGACTCTGCACCAACACTGTTCTTTATGTCTAACTTTCCTTTGTCCCACAGCCTTGGTTTACTCTCCCACCAAGGTCTATGAAAGTTGCTGGTAAAAGCCAGGTTTGTATTTCTCCTTCTTATGGTTAAAGGTGCACTACCCCAGTATGGGTGCCAGACCCCCTTCACTTGTTCATTCTTACAGTTTTCTTTCTTCTATTCCTCTTCACACCACCGCCTTGGTTTACTCCCCTCCCAAGATCTGTGAATACCACATTTGCATATAAAGTTTGTATCCCTTCTTAATTCTGTTTTTGTTAGGTGTTCCCAGGGTAGGTCCCATACCCCCTTCACTTGTCATCTCTTCCCCAGGGAGTATTCCTCCTCTATATTGCTTTTCACTTCACTTGCTCTCTGGGTCTCCCCAATCCTCGGATTGGCCACCCTATTACGGGTAGGATCTTGGCCATCACCCTCTGGTCGTTTGCAGGTCTCCCAGGAGCTGTGGTTGCTTCTGTGGTTCACTGGGGCCTTCTCCCATTCTCTGAACGTCTCTTCTATGGTTCGGTGGCTTCCCAAGCACACCAAAGCCCCCACCAGTCCTCTGTGCATCTTCTCTGCAGTTTGACGGCTTCTTGGGCACATCTGAGCCTTCTCTTGTCCTCTGCAGGTCCGCTCTGCAGTTTGGCGACTTCCCAGACTCACCAGAGCTTCCTCTGTGCCTCTGCACGTCTCTCTGCAGTTGACACCATCCTTCTCTTCCCTCTCCTACTTTGAATGGGAGCTGACCAATGACATCCCTCGAAAGACTAGAGTGTGTGAATGTGTTCTGGTCAGTAATCCTAATTACTCATTGCCTGTTCCTCGTCCCAGTGGTTTCTACTTGGGATGTGCTACCGAATTACATGGCGGTATTGGGGATGGGGGTTTTGAGGGAAGGTGGGGGTGTTAGAGGGATATCATGTTCTCCTAAAACGGTCACCGCTCTCAATGGCGTCCTCCCTCCCCATGAGATTCTCCCACTGAGTACCACCCACAGGGGAACTATCGGTTGTGGCCTTTCCTCCCTGCCATCATGGAAAGGGGCTTCCCCATCTTAAGTAGTGACAATATCTCAGGATTCGTCATAGCTCCTCCTCCTTAGACACATCTGATGGGTGACCTTATCACTCCCTTTTACATAGTTCTCATGTCCACCTCCCTAACCTCTCGCACCACCTCCTCCTTTGTCACCTCTGTTACCAGAGCTAACATCGCAACCTTGCTCTTTCAACATGTTGTCTCTCTCCAGCTTACTCGGTTTCTCTCTCTGCTCAGCTTTGGCAGTCTCCCTCTCTCTCTCTCTCTCCCTCTCCCTCTCCCTCTCCCTCTCCCTCTCCCTTTCTCTTTCTCTTTCTCTTTCAAACCTCTTGGGTTTCTCTTCCCCACCCTCGTGGGTCCCTCTCTCCAGCCCCTGGGTCTTTCTCTCTGCAGGCCTCTCCAGAGGGCTATGTGCCCTTCTACTCCCCAGCCTCCTGGATCCCTCATCTGGCTGCTGGTCTCCTGCTACTTCTGTACCCTACACCAGCCGTCTCCAAATGAGTGCCTTCCTCCGACTCCCACAGTCTTCTGACACAGGACCGTGTGTATGGCCTTGGCCCTGCCTGCTAGCTTCCATCTGGCCTCTGGTTTCATAAGTGTATCTCGCAATACAATTGGTATGGCGACTGGTTGCGTATTCAGGTTTTGATGTGCCAATTTGGGTTGGTTAGTGCCTCCTGTGAAGGCATCTTGGAGTAAGACACAGAAAACAGATTCTGAATTAACAAAAATACTTTATTAACGTAAAAGTCAGGATGGAAAAAGGCCTACCTTGCGCTATGCCATGGTGGGATTTCCCTACCAAAACAAAACTAAGAAAAGTCAAAGTCAAATAGTTCAACTTCGGAATCTGTCGGTGTCCAAAACCTATACTTGCCCTCACAACTAGTCTATACAATGTGCAGGGCTCTCAGCAACTAACAAAATAGTGTTCAACACAAAGTGCGGAGCTCTGTTCAGCTCACAGCTTTCTTTCAGCTCCCTTCCCCAAGTAGAGACCAGTTCCAATAGAAAGTGTCAGGATTCCCTTAAGTTCAAGATGATTTAGAGTCAACCAATACTCCGGGTTCCCTTCCCCAAGTTCAAAAACACAGTTCCAAACATAAAATATCTTGAGACTGAAATCAATAAGCGGGTTAAACCTCAGGGTTCCCTTCCCCAAAATGTACTTTCAATTTCTTATTGGTATTTTGTTTCTTTGCTTAAAGTTCTGCTCCACACTTGCGCCCTCTGTATATGGTTGATTTTTGTACAAAAATATCTTGACTGAAAGTTGCAGTTAATTGAGATTTTCTCCCACTCTGTTGTTCTACTTTTCTTTGATTCACTTGGTAAAGTTAATTTCCAAAGTTCCCTTCAACTTGGGGTTCCATAGATATTGGGTTCACTTGTATTGTTAAAGTTCTATTCACTTTTCAGTTTAATGTGCATTAGTTTCTTTAGTTCAAAGTTTTATGATTTTGTAGGTTCAACATATATGAGTTTTACTTGCTTTTGAGCTTGGCACATGTACATTTTAAAGCTTCATTCATGTGTAATCTTGACAAGTAATAGATCAAAAAAGGTAGCAGGCGCTCCTCTCCAGAAAGAACATGGCATGATAACCTGTTCTGAACATGGCATGATAACCTGTTCTGAGATGAGAGTTTGCAGCACACGCTTTTTGCTCACTGTACCTTTCACAGATGGGAAATATCCATTTATCCCTGCTCACTGTGCTAAGAGAGGCTCAGCCTCACATCAGTGATGATGCCCAACAAGGCTGAAACACGTGTATGGGGTTTCTCTTGGTACTCTTGTTCAGAGAGGAATTGCCATAGCATTTCGGTGCTGGACTGCCCAGGTGGGCGGGACAAAGACTGATATGCAAATGGATATTTCCCATCTGTGAAAGGTACAGTGAGCAAAAAGCAGATGGCTGCGAACTCTCAATGTGGTTAACATCACTGTACAGGTTATCATGCCTTGTTCTTCCGAGAGAGGGGCGCCTGCTACCTTTGTTGAATTGACAAGTAATAGTTCAGTTTATTTCTTACGTTTTGTTTCAGTTCCGTTTTCAATAAGTATGAAGATTTGTTTGTTAAGCTTTTCATTTGCTTCAGAATTCAATAATGGTTAAAGGTTTCATTCGGTTCATCTCGTTGATATATAGCTTTGTAGATTACCTTTTATATAATATGACCAGCACTCGGAGACCTTCGAAAACGTACTTTCATGTACATGCGACCGATCTGTTACTTACAAGGTATTCTCAATTGTTCAATAGTTCATGAGGATTCAGATCGGAGACCTTTGAAAACATGTTTTATCATGCATGCGACCACTCTGATACAAAGTAATTCTCTTCGTAAGTTCAAAAATTCCAATACTGAGTTTCCTCTTTAATCGACATTCACCGGTTGCTTCTTTCGAAGTTCCTGCAGTGTAGAATTCTTGGCCGGGCTTCACCTCTTGCCCATCAGGCACTCCTGGGCCAGCTTCTGACCCCAGGAAAACGAGCACTGCGAACACCAGAAAAAGGGGCAGCCTTCCTGCACGGCTCCCTTTTCAGTGTTCATTCAGTTCCACTGAGCCCCAGCTGCCAGGCCGCACTCCCATAAACCATCGGCATGTTGCACACGTACAGCTACCAGCTGCTTCCTTTGGGCTCTCTGCTGCTTCACCACCACTGCCTCTCCTCCTATCGTTTGATTGGGCTTTCTTTTATACACTTGCAGCCCTTTAACAGGCTGCAGGTGCAAAAGTGCATTCAGCCCTGCCTGACCCTCATTAAGGGGACATGCCTGACCTCTACAACTCTCAGTAGGCATCTTCCTCATCCCAATACCAGAGTGGTAAAAGCACCTAGTCTTCATTACTCCTGGTTGTCTCTTCTTCGTCCCAGTACTCTTAGTGATTATTTATGAGGAAGTCAGGGAAGGTGACTCGCAATATCCCATGAAGGCAGGGGAAGGATTTGATTGGTCATCAGTAGGAAAAGGGGAATACCATGTCTCTCCAAAGGGCATCTCACTCCCAGTCCCCAAAGACCCTCCACCCAGGTGATCCTCCCTCGCTTGTCCATCCCAGGGTCAGGATCCAAAAGCGATGGCCTTTCCCTGACCACTTACAAAGAGGATCCATTAACCCTCACCATTGAATATTCTGGATGATGGTAGTTGTAGTCCAAAACAGAGCCAAAGGTGGCAAAACTCTTGCCTTAAAGGGACAAGGGCTTCCAAGACAGGACTAAGGAAATGAGCCCACTCTTCCCCGGACCCAGCATCAGATGGCTTATGACAGCAAACACCCCCTTGGAAGCCCCACCATCCACCAGTACCTTTTGGCATTGGACTTTGCCACACAGGCCAAATGGGGGAACTCGTTTGATCCATTGATAATGCTATTTTCGTGCTTCTGACAGTGTCATCTCTCAGGGTACACCCCTGTGTTCCTTTCTTTTTTAGGAAAGAAATCCCAGTGGGGACATCCACATGACCGCTGTTTTTTTTTTTTTTTACTGCAACCCTTCTTTGGCCCGGTTTTCTTCTCTCCCCCACGTCCCGCTACATCGACTCGCCTTTGTGCCTTGCAAGCTAGGTGAATGCGGTAAGGTGGGTCATGGTAACATGGCCACAGTCTATTTACCCATTCCCCCTCTGGCATTCACACTTCCTGAATCTGCAAGTACCATAGGGTCTCCACGTGTCCACATGTCGTTTCAACATCACGATCATCCAATGGATGAACGTGCAAGAATACCCCAGCCATGCACAGAATTCAGTTTAAATTGCAGTGTTAATAGCGGATGAGGTAATCGCTAATTTACATAGTGCGCACTCCATGCATCCTGACCATGTAAAGGATCACTCGCACTGCTGCTGTGTTGTTAGCAGCAGTAAAGGCGTTTCTAATGGCGAAGGGGATCAACAGAGAACTCGGGAGGCTGAGTTAATTATAAAAAGGGTAATTATGCTTGCACTGGGAAAGGAGTAAAACGTAGAATAAACCGGCCCGGCTGAACCACAGGCAAGCAAGGCTCTCACCTGGGCTGCATTAAGAAGGGGGCGCAGTGCTGAGCCGGGGGAGGAAAGGCCTATTCACTCATGAAATTACTGCTAACTACCATGCCGCTAACTTGCAGTCTAGCACAGCGTCCTCTTTTTAGATGAGAGAGAAACTGAACAGGTGCGCCGCGCTGACGCACGAGGAAGAACCGATTTTGGCGTGGGCCTATTCACTCATGAATAGTGGGGGTGCGTTGTCTCTCATCCCCGGGTCTGCAGCTGGAGTAGTACTCGACCCAAGTAAAGCAGCATGACAAGAGGTGTGTGTGCATGCCTGTTTGTATGTGTATGCATGACTCTGTTTGCACATGGGTAAAAATACATGTTTTATGTGTATTGAAGTGTGTGCGGGTGGGGTGCAAAAGAACAGAGAGAGAGAGGGATAAGAGGCCACAATGGGCAGAGCAAATGCAGGCCGTGGCACCTAAGCAGCGACCGTGAGTTCAGTTAAGTACAGTCTCAGGATGCGGGGGTCCATTGAAACACCGTTCCGGGTTTCCATCGTGCCCCATATGGAAGCCCACACGTGCAACACAGAGCCTGTCTGCCTTAGAATATGTGGTGCATGATTTCAAATCCTTTATTGTTCAGGCGAGTTTTATAAACCATTACATGTGCACCACGCTCTCTGTGCCTTAGGCACTTAATCAATCAATCCGTTAACACTTTCCTCACCAACATATTTGTCAAATATGAATATTTGTAGCCAATCCTGTTTCCCCAAAATGCTCTTTGCTTTTATGCAAAGCGTACACGAACATCGGTGCGATCTATCGCCTTACCCATTCACGCAGGGCGATTTGGAAAGAGTGCACTAGGAGTGCACTAAGCTGTCATCTTAAAATGACAGCCTTCCACACTTCCCAAAGGTTATTAAGAAAACCAGAACCAGCATGAAAGGGCAAGGGCTTTTAATTTCAAGGCCTCGTGAAATCCGTTACGGACTTCATGACATTTTCCAGGCACAAGAAGAACAACGGAAAGGCACAACTGAATGACATTGTTGGGAAACGCCTCACTGTATTCTTTGAGCAGAGTCAGCGTGATAAGGGGGCAAAAAGGAACAGCGCTGGTCTATCCTATTGGGACAGTCCTTATGATATTATTTTGACACTAGCAGCATGAACATATATTTTACAGTGGCAACACTGGCACTTATTTTGACCTGGCCTCATGGTTTTCTTTAGCCACGGCCAATATGCAAATGTGCTGAAAAATACTCCGGTGTACTGTTGGCATCCTGGTAGCTATTACTGTTGTCAGTTCAGTCAACCTTTCAGAAATGTGCTTGCGAAAAAGACACCATATCTGCCTTTTTATTGTATTACAGAACCTCCTGAACACCTCTGAGTTGCACACACTCATGGTCATTTGGGAAAAACCTTTACTCCTCGCCACTAAAATAATTCATCAGTCACCAATGGATGTACTTGTTTTATGTGTGAGGGAAAGATGTCCTTTTTTTTTTTTTTAGAGTTGGAGTGCTGCTGCCCAGGCTCTCTGTATGTTCTCTGCTGTTATCAGGACATGTATAGTCCACTGCTGCCATTTTCATGGTCTATAGGCGCTCTTGCAGACTTGTGAGGCAGGGGTGTGTCTAAGGTTAGTGGTGAGAGCGGGAAAATGCAAGAACGCTTTTTTGGTGGTGCGTGCAGAGCAGGAGTACCCTGAGCTCTGTGTGCTGATCTCTTTCCAAGTTTCCTGTGTCGAGAGCATGACGGCATGTGCGTCCATTGGGGTGCCTTGCATGCCCTTAGCTAGTATGGATTGGCCAAGGACTTTGCTATAAAGGTTGTTCGTACAGGAGTAGCTTTTGTTGTTTGATGTCTTTTGGGAGGGTCATTCAATTTCCATGTGCATTTGGTTTGTTTAGTATTAACATAGTATGTTTGGGTGTAGAATTTGAAATGGTTAGTGAGTGCATATGAGAGAATCTAGTGGTGCTTCTGCTAATACTTTTCCTGTTTTCAGGTATGGAAACCTCCGATGTGGCATGCTCTACCTTCTGTGTGAGAAGAAAAGATGCCCTTTTGGGGCCTATGGTGTTCCCTCTCCTTGTGAAGGCAGCTTGCAGGAGATCATTCAGACCGCACGCGAGGGCACTCCATGCATGAAAAGGGGTAGGACATGCAGTAGTCTGGGGACCTGGAGGGGCAGCAATATGCCTAGGGTGGCAAACATCTTTGTACCGGCCCTGTGAAGAAAACAATGTAGGCAGTCTTCAAAAAGACTGGGAAGTAAAAACATGTGACTGGAATGTTGACCGGGCACAAGATCAGTCTCTAATAGGGTTGCTTCCTAAACATAGTTTCAACACATGTTTCTAAGGAAAAGAGTTCATTGACAAAATAAACTCCTAGTCAGTGTTTAAGGATAGCCTCTCCTGCGGTTAAAGTCTGACCCTCTTCCAGGCTTAGGTAATTATCCTAAGCCCCCGATTCAATCAGATGAATGCCACACAAGTGTATCCTTCAAATACTGGGTATCCTTTGCAAATATTTTATAGTATCATTCTTTCCCAGCTTTCAAGTCTGTGTCCTTAGCACCTTTCAGGTTTCATGGAAAGAACGGATCTTCCTGGATCATATTAGTCTCACTGCCATGGGAAGTCAATTTCTTCTCCAATGTCCATGGTCCGATTGACAGACAACTGTCATTATAACCCCCTGCTAAGGGCAATCTCTTGTTTTCCTGTGGGAGTTCTTAACAGGCTTGCTCCTACTTCTCATCGGTTCCATGCAATAATGTCGCCACAAAAATCTCGCCATGCAAAAATATCGCCGAAAAACGGCCGTTTTTTGTGGCGACATTATTGCATGGAACATGATTTTTTAAATTTTTTTACATATTTTTTTTTGCCCCTGTCCCCATATATATGGTCACCCATATAATATCGCCACAACCTTTTCCCGGCAATATTATTTACGGCGACCATATATATGGGGATAATATTACCTGATACCTTCTCATCTCATGAACCTGGTCTCAACCATGAGGTGTTTGTGGGTTCAGGGCTAAGGGAGCCTCCGGGTCCGCATTTATTGGGCCTGTCTGCTGGGAAAGGCCTCGAGATTATCCTGGTTGGCTTGCCAATTATACCAGGTTTTAGGTTTTATAGCCCCTTGCTAGAGTCTATCTGGTGTTCCACTCCAGTTTCTCTTTCTATGGGTCAACAAGCTTCTTTTAATGTCCTTCATAAATTTGCACCATGCACCAGTTCTGGTCCTTTTATGGCCACCGGATAGCCCTACTTTGATATGCCTCTTTGAGAGTGCTTCTGCTAGTGCCCACCAGGTTAAACAGGAACTCCACCTATCACCTCCTGTGAGGGGCCAGAAATATGAGGCAACAACTTTGTGAAGGTTTTTCGTAAGAGGCCATTTTATCAACTGAAAGGGTTTGATAAACACTGTACTATCCCTACCTATCAAAGTGACAAAAGGAAACACTAACAAAAGGAATCTGTCCCTCACAATTGTACATAAAACAAACTTAACCAGGCAATATAGCAATTCAAATGTAACAAAAATAAGTCATGTTCAAAACCTGGTTTCGCCTTGTAACCCAGGGTGATTTCCCCTTCCCCAGATTCAAACAGGATTTTCAATCAACAGTTCGAAATGAGGAAGTTCCTTCTTATAACAAAGTTGCAATAAAATCCTCCAGTAAATCTCTCATTTGGACTTGACCAACAGTTCAAAATATTCAACAAGTCCTTTATCTCTCCACTGGTGGCACAGAGTTCCACATAACTGCTTCTCAGAAAATAAGTATACTTCCGCAGTTCATCAATATCAACAAAAATGCTTCTGTCAGGATGATTCAGCAACAGTTCACAAAATACTTGCATCAGCAATATTGATTTGTCAGGATGATTCCACAATTCACACTGTACTTTAGTGACCTTGCCACATCGTCATCAAAGCTTTTAACTACACCACAGTACTTTAATACTTTTCACTTGGTCCACTCACCTGCCATCTCTATAACTGGAATGTCCCTTGCCCTGATATACTAATGAAACTACTAACACTACTACAAGTACTTCTATGACCCAGTTTACTTCAAACAACTTATAAAGTCGTTTGACTTTCCTCAATATCAGTTTTGTACTACTTCCTCTCGGAAAACATGAAACACATTGGTGTTGTTTGTTCCACAATTTGGATTTCCACATGCAATGCAGGTTATGCTCCCCTCCTCCTGGATACCTTCTCTCAGAAGAGTAGCTTTCCTGCCACTCTTGTTTTACCAGTCTTGTATTAACCACTTGCCATTAGTGGCTTTCTCTCACTCTTGCTCTTCTTTGGTTTAGGCAATGCTTGTTTAGGTCGGTTCCTCCTATTGCTTTATTCTCCCTCTGATAATATGCTCTGAAAACAACTTGTGTCTTAATTAGCCTTTCTTGGCTTTGACAATGTTGGTTATTTTTTACTTGCTTTGCTATTGCCATCTTTTGACTTTGGCAATTATTCTGACCCCCATAAGCACAATTACACCTTTCTGGCCTGTTCGCCAAGTTCTTATTCTGCCACTTTCTTTTCTTCATATCAGATCGGTATTCAAAATGATTTTTATTCTGCTTTACATCAGTTTGGCATTCAAAACGCATATTGTTCTACCACTTTACTCGCTTTATATTAGTTCGGTATTCAAAGAACCCGGGCCTGGCAAGTGGGCGATCATGGAGCGCTGCAGGGTCACAATATGCTAGTGTACTCACTGGGTCTTGCATGTGTGTTTTATCACTCCACTGCCTCCCAGTCTTCTGATTCTTCTGCTCCGATCGGCCTGGCAAAGAGCTTCTCTCTGTTTTTCACGGCCTGTGCCAGTCGGAAAAGGTATGCTCCTACCTCCAACAACTCTCTGGTACTTGCATGCCAACAGAGCACTGCTTTCTATGGGGAACGCTTTTTAACTTCAGGCTTCCCAACACACAACCTCTGGAGCTATGGTCTTCAGGGGGAAAGTTTCCAAAAACTATGGTTCCCTCTGCACAACCTCTGTAATCAAGGTCTCTGAAGGTGGAGACCCTCTCAGAACTGGCATCCATTCGGCAAACATTAGGGACTCCGGTGTCTCTGCTCTCCTTGAGCTGCAACTGCAGTGTGGAGTTACTGTAAACACTCAACCTCCCAATACTGCTCTCCTTGGCCTGCACCCGAGGGGCCCTTCATGCCTCCTAGTCTATCTCTGGTGTGGGTCATTAACCCTATTAGGCTGCAACCTGCAGTCCTGTGCCGCTGTATCCCTCTTCTTTGTCCCAGTACTTTGGACATTGTGGGACTTGACGTCCCCAATGTTTCTAGTTCTTTTTTTTAAAGGGAATATTGTAACCAACTTAATTTCCATCTTTGCTTCTATTTTCTAAAGGGTTATTATAAGGAATGAATGAGTGGTTTGGCTTTACAGGGAAATTAAGGTTTTCAGAATCTGAGATGTTAATGTTTGAAGATTCACATTTAACATTCCCCTGTTGATCATTGGAGCTTTCATCCCCATAAATGTACATTATTTTAGGAGGGGATTCTTACTCCTGATACATGATTGATTATGACAGTTTCCGCCACCATCAGGATAGTTATCTTTGGGAAAGAAAAGCTCCATCCATCAGCAGCCATAACATATTCCAGCATCACTGATACTTCCTCCTCTGAGGAAGACAAATACTATGTCCCTCCCAACAGAGTCCTCCCTTTCTGCTGGGGACCTTCTCCTCCCAGGTGATGCTCCCGGCTAATACCACCCACAGGGTCGGGTTCAGGTAGCGGCTGTCTTCCCCTGGCCACATGGGAGGAGACTTTAGGTAGAGTCTTTGTGAGTACTCTGCAGAATTTATCACACTCTTTTCTCCCCTTAACTCCTTCACCTTTGGGTTCTTATCAGCCGTGAAGTGTTGTAATTGTTTCTGTTACTCTCTGGGCTTCTACTTCCTCCTTCGCCTTCTTTTTCTAGTGTCTCTGCCCATCCTCTTCCCTTGTTTAGTCTGTCTCTACTAAATCCACAACCTCTCCCTGCCTCCTGTGTTTTTCATACTTATTTCTCCGATTCCTTCTTCCACCCTTCCATGTCCCTGCTATAGTGTCACCCTTTCTCTACCTCTGAGAAGGGTGAAGATATAGAAGGGATATTGATACTGGTGTTTTTCCTCCCTCGCTGTCGACTTTCTTCCATCAATCTCCTCTGTCTGCCTTATCCCCACATCTGCCTCCTGCCTCTGTTCCCCATTCTCGGCTCTCCATGTTCTTCCTCCAACCTCATCTCTCCCTACTCATTCCTTTGCATGCATACCACTGTCTGTAGCTTCTTCTAATCACCTTCAACTTCCCTCGTCACTGCCAGAATGGGGCTCCCTTTTATACACAAAGCCGCATTTGATTGCTCTCATTCGGTGGTTGTGTGCACAGAACTTCGAGAACTGATGATTTGGTCTTCTGGATTGGTTGCCAGCCTCAGCCTTGGCTCTGGTGAGAAAACTTCCTGAGGATTGATTGGTGCTTAGCCCATATCTCTTTGGGTTCAGTTCACAAAGGTTTGGCCACCATCTTGAAATCAGGTGGCCCTGTCATGGAAACCACCTGATTCCAGATTGGTTCCTTCGTGGGCCTCTGTGTTGCCTTCCTGGACCTTTGTGTGTCCAAGGCTAGCCAATACTGATGATTCCAGCCATTTCGGGCAGAGCTGTAGTTCGTGTTTCACATCAAGAGCCACGGGCAAGTGCCTGTGATGTGTGGGTGACAGGGGTTTGCATGTCCCGATCATAGTCTGATTATGTGTGACTCTGTGCACCACGTACAAGGAAACCTTTCTAAACTTTTCTAAGTCTTTCAACGCGCATGGTTTGCCGTATCTGTAAAGGCTAAGAAGACGGAAGAAGGCCTTGGGGGAGACACCAGGAACTACTTCTGGTTTGACATTAGTTAATGGGTGGTCTTTCACGGCCCTTAAGGTCTCCCATGCTTCCCTTCCTGCCTCTGATCATGGTTCTCTATCAAATGTTTGGTTCTCTTGATGCAGTATCACAACATTTCGAGTGTACAGTAGAATACCGACTAAAATTACACGAATGCCTGTGCTAATGGTACTCAAACGTGAAGTGCATAATACTGCATCTGACTTGATAGACCCTGCCTAACGTTTCCATCTGTGTACCTTTTCTGCCCTGTGACCATGCCTAACAATTAACCTCAATGTAGACTCTAGGTGTAATTTGTAAAACATTATTAAGCAAGGTGTTTGTGTTTACCATTTCCATGGAGCGGGTGAAGCATTCAGAAAGCATCAAAGTAGTAAATGGCGAAAATGATCTTATGTATCATGCATGAGTGAAAAAAAGAGCGAGGCTGAGTAAGTACAATTTGGGTGTACCATTGGATTGTTTCCTCTCAGTTGTTTGTGTTTTATTCACATGGTTTGCATTACACATCTAAGCACCTTTCAATTGCAAGTGATTATCTCTTTTGTATGGCAAGCATTCAGGCTTTCAAGTAGCAACCACTTAACTGGACCATATGGTTATAGCATTTTACAAAGTACGGTTGGAATCACTGTATAAGATGAAGAAGGCATCCCTGTTAGAGCATGGCTGTAAATGTAGTCATTTGCATGTGTATTCGACTGCCCATGACACTAAATGGTCTGTTGTTGTCTGCAGGTATATGCTGGGTCTCTCAGCAATTCCAGCCATTATCCAGTTCTTTGGCTTCCTGTTTCTTCCTGAAAGCCCCCGCTGGCTCATTCAAAAAGGGCAGACTCAGAAAGCGAGACGGGTCTTGTCACAGATTCGTGGGAACCAGACTATCGATGAGGAGTATGACAGCATCAAAAACAGCATCGATGAAGAGGACAAAGAAGTCGGAGCAGGTAAAGCCTTACTGTCAGTTTAGAATGTTGTCATGGGTGCTGTAAGTAGAGTACTGCTTTCTTACTGCTTTCTTCATCGGGTTTTGGCTCAAGGTGTTGTGTTGTGTTGGTGATGCCTTGTGTTTCCGGAAATCAATTTCATGAGAGTGAGTAGGGGTGGCAGGAATTCAGTGAGGTATACATATACATTAGTCATTTGTCCATGTCTGCATCCCCTCCACACTTATACCAGGCGTTGGTGCCTCACATGACACCAGGAATCATACGCAGCATCTGCCATTCGGCCTTGGATGCTGTGGTTCAGATTTTGCAAGTGCAAGCGATAGAAGGAAGCTGTGAGGCTGGGGTTTACCTGCTTCTATCTCACTTGAGGTCTCTCGTCAATGGGCTGCAGAAGTCAGAAATGCTCGCTTTGCTCCTTCATCTAACAGCTCTGAGAAGTGATACACTTGCTCTGGGGATATTAATAATATACCCAATGGTATTGCCGCTTCTGGTAGTTTTAGGGGTTCTACAGTTTAGCCTCCTATTTTGGGTTAGTGTTTAATGAAAACAGACATGCAAATGGAGATAGAATGTGTATTGTGGAAAATCATGACAGTGCACAAAAAGGGTGACTTTTTAGTTTAGCATAGAACTGCGTTATTTGTCAATTTCTTGTCAATTTTTTTTTCTGCTGCTCAGAACATGCTATCTAACAGATTATCAGTTGTGTATATATTGTAATTTTGTTTTTCTTACATAAGATTACTTGGAATAATTACCATTTTGCTTCATATTTTGTTTTCTGTCTAATAAAAAGCATGTACATTTAGTTTCAATTTGACGTCTTCCATGAAATGCATTTTCAAGGTTCATGAAGAGAGCACTTATATATATTATGCATATGTACGCATGTATGGGATTTTCTTGTAAAGCTAGCTATAACGCAATCAGGCAGAGGCTGCACAAATAGGAGAACGCCGAGATAGGAGTTGTGGGGAGTGCAAGATGGTGAATAGGCGCTTTCAGTGTCAATAAGCAATGAAGTATTGCATGGAGATCTAGGCCTTCCGATCCGTCATGATGTGCAGGAGGAATGGGGTCATCTGATGGGCTTCCATGTGTTATTCCACAGTCCTGGTGCATAGATGCAGAAGCAGGTCTGGTTTCTGGTTTCTGGTTCTTTCATTCTTGTATTTCTTAGATTGTACACTGGTAATGTTGTTGCTTCTGGTGCTGTGGAGGCTTCGAGAGTTGGTGAGATTTCAAACCAGTTAACCATTTACCTACAAAATCGACATCCATCGATCTACTGTGGTGAACCAGAAGAAGGACTCGGACCAACGACTGACATGTTCAAGGGTGTTAAAAGTAAAACGCCTATCTGGCCCTATTTCTATGAGGGAAGTTCATTACCTAGAAAATAAATGTAATAGTGGGCATCAAAAGAAAAACAGTCCTTACTCCAATCCTATTTCGCTAACTGGCCCTACAACTTTAAGAAAATAGCAAAAAGGAGGAGGCCGGAGTAATGACCTCTGTCTCCGGCTCCTGCCTGGCCCAATCACTGGAATTTTGGTTGCTTATGCACAAAGTTAATCTGTATCTCAAAAGACAGTTCATAACTTCGGTATAGGATCTGCTGTCAAAAGTCAATGTCTTTTGGGCGGTTTTCTCTTTCTCAGGAATCTCAGGGTTTTCCTCATACAAGTCCCCCAGCCTAGGTACCTGAAACCCTCCAAGTACTCTTTCTTTGTCATTGTTATGTTTTGTTTTTCTCAGACTCTTCACAGGCCCCATGTCCTCTATTTGCTTTGTTGCCACTTGACTCCCATAACCTTTTTGGTGTCCTCAGCCTTGGTAGTCTCGTACCTGTAGTTTCTTGGGACTCTCCAAAGCCCTATGGCCCTTTGAGAGGCTAGCTTTCTCTATGCGTGGGTTTATCACACTCCCGTAACCTGGTCAGCTTCCAGAGCCTTAACATTCTTTTAATTTCTCTGGGCTCTCCAAAACCTGTGGTCTTGTGACAGGCTTGCTTCTTTATGCTTTGGTTTATCAGGTTCCCATAACCTCATCAGCTCCCAAAGCCTGGACAGTCTCTTAAATTCTCGTAGCTCTTTGCAGCCCTATGGCCCTCTGATAGGCTCACTTTCTCTATACTCGGGTTTATCAGGCTCCCGTAACCTACTCAACTTCCCAGCCTTGACAGTCATAGTTCGTACCTCTCAATTGTGTCTTCTCACGAGGAGTGTACGCTTACCTGCTGTTGTGTGTCTCAGTGACAAATGCACTTCTCATGCAGAGCTCCTGGACCTGAGCTCCCTTCAGCAGTCTAGTCTCTGTGTCGGTTACTAGTTTTCAAGCCCACTGCAGCTCCCTTGTGGTTGTGCCACCATATGAGATGGTTACTCTTCTGACTCTGCCTCGTTTCTGACCTTGGCTCCCCAGTCGGTCAGCACACCAGTCTTCCAGCATATAGCTAGTGTTTTTCACACCCTCCATGCCACCGCTGGTACCGTGGTTTTGTGTGGCTCCACCCCTCCTGGACTTCTTCCCTACAGAGGCTCGCCTCTATGTAGGAGTCACTCTCCTCCCTGCAAAGGAGTGTCCCCTCCGTTCAAAGGTCCTCCTGTTTTGATGTACACCTTCACAAACAAAAAGGATGTGTCCTTCTTCTATGACTGGGGCGCTCAGATGAAATCCAGCATTATTTGAAGCCAAAGAGATGAAAGGACTGTTTCCACTGTTTTTTTTCTAGTCCCATTTAGGCAGGCAATGTTTTCCAGAGTGGGAGTTCCTTATTGGACTGAGAGTCCTTGTCCCCGAGAGGGGAGTCACTTCCATTGAGGTCCCACTTGCCTATACCCCCTAGGCACGGTCTTGTGGAGCGGACTCACCTCCCTAACCTGACAGGCAAAGATTCGCCTCTTGGGAGTAGGGACAAATTCACCAGATTTGTCACAATACCCTTTGAACCTTATCAATTCACTGGTACTTCACAACACTAGTTGTAAACAAAAGGTAGCTCAGAACCAAAGCTATGGTTTAAGGGCGTGTAGGAAGTACTGATGCAGTTCAGTTTCAATTTGAAGTCTGTATTGGAGAAATAGTTTAAAAGTACTTAGTGTTCGTATTTTAGCAATGGCATTCCTACATTGTGTAGGCTTTATACTTTAACACTAGGGTGAGTGTTTGTGTACCTTAACATTGGCATTTCCAGTGTTTGTATACTATAGACCTAATTCACAGAAGCGTTTTACAATGGCAACACCCCATTGAAAAACGCTCTGTGAATCAGGGCCTATACCTTTTTATATTGCTAGAGGTATTTTGGAGGTATTTTTGGTTGATGGATTTTTTGTTTTTCGTGGTATAGTGGTGAGCCTAACTTAAGAGTACCATCTAATAATTGTTCTTATACCGGGGTCACTAAAAGTAAGCAAAGACTGGACTTAGTACACTCTAAATGATGATTTTATGCCCTTAAAGTATTTGATTTACAATACCACATTATGCTCTTTTGGCTTGCATCTCAGAATACATTTACCATGTAAATAAAATACTATCATTAGCTTGCATCTCAAAATACATTTACTATGTACATACAATACTATAATTCACACATACTTGGCGCCTCCTATAGGCTGTCCCACTTAAAAAGTATGGACACCTCACAGAGCCATAGTGTACCCTCGACACGCCTGACCATGTCGTCCAGCCTCCCACTCTCATGCCACATTGCACCAACTAAATTCCTGCAACCTTGCCTTGAAGCATATCAACTCTACCCCCAGAGACTACCTACACTAGTATTGAATAGGGACCATCAACCCAAACCAGCACCATCGCCTGTTACAATGGGTAAACCCCTTGCTACTGACCTAATGAGTGACACTAACTCCCAGACAGTTCAACCACCCACACTGTTCCCCATACCACGTCCTGTCCCCTCAGTTAAGGAATCAAAGACTGGCCTCTAGATCCTGTCACCAACACCGCACAGGGACAAGCAAACACAGGACCAGAGCAAGCACTTTCACTAACTTAACAATCACGCCACTCAATAAACCTATAAATATTCAAAAGTTACCAACGTCTAAATGCAGCAGCCACACCTCTACCATCAAAGCCAGCCTCATCAACGCAAGATCACTCCAAGCTCATGCCTTAGACATAGCTGACTTCATAACATCCCATGACCTGGACTTCATCCCCATCACAGAAACTTGGTTGAACCCAGCTTCAGGCCCCTCGCTTGCCCTTGCATTACCCGAGAACTATTCTATCATACGTTCAGACCGAGACATCAACTCTTCCAAAGGAGGAGACATAGCCTTCATATACAAAATGTCACTAGAATTAAGAATGGGCAACAAACAACCACTACCGTCTGCGGAACTCAGTCATCAACATCCACCACATCTACTATCACAATTCATCTACTTTACTGACCTCCAGGCCCAACTACCACCTTCAAAAAAGACATATCAGATTTGTTATCCAACAACACTAAAAGCAACTCTCAAATCATCATCCTGGGAGACTTCAACTTAGCCTTCCAAGACCCAAAAGATACTAAATCTGTTAAAATATTACAAGGCATTTACAATTCCAGCAGCAATATTTAGCACACATTTTGCTCTCTCCCACCACAGGCGATGATCCCTCTAGAAGTTAAGAGAATTACTGTAGCCCTCTCTCCCACCTCTAACTTGGCAGAGAACACTACGCAACAACCTTGAGACACTTAGCTCTGAGAGCCGTAACTTCTATTCTTTGCAGTTATTATTTTTTGACAACTCATTCCATATTCACTTCAGTATAATGGGGAGCAAACAGACTTTGGGATGCCTGATATGTAGAACCCATGCAAAAATCGATATCTACACTTGTGATTTTAAAGCTACATGCACCTCAATTAACCAGACACTCACCAAGAATGAAGCTTGATTATTTGCGGCCCGGATTGCTCACTTTCACCATCTATCAGGATAACGCCCACACGAGAGATTCCCTTCATCTGCCTCTATTCTCCTCTGAGCTTGGAGGGAGCGCACAAAGTCTTTTCCCCAGCCTGCCTGTCAGCGCTTGTTGCACGCCCACAGGGTCAGCCAGAGATTAAGAGTGCTAGAGACTGATAGACTCTTCTGAGACACCTGCACCAGCCCAGGCAAATGTCAGCCTCCTGCCAGCCTTTTTAAGCTCTCTCCCTAAGCCTGCCTATGCATATAAGTTACACCCATATGAAATGTAAAAGTGCCAGCCTTTTTCTGTGATGTAACTTGTCAGTCAGAACCACCTCCCTTGAAACTCAGCCATCCCTCTCAAAAGTTCTGACCTTGTTCATCCTGACTGCTTAGAATGGCAGAAACGGATGCAAGAATTACATTTCCCTGCTCTGTTCATTCCTGTTTTGCGAATTGACAATGGAGCTAGTTTGCAGATCGCCTAACATCAAAATCCTGTCACGTCTCACTGCACAACCATTTCCTCCGCGTTTATTTGCTTGCATTTTAAATTAACTTTGCACAGCACCAATGACTGGACATTCAGTCACCAATCTGCACCAAAGTCTGTGCACAAAATCATGGACTGATTTGCTCTGAGTATTAGTAGGGGTTAGAGGATAGAGATTAAGGTTTAATAACTGTTAGTTTTATGGTTAATTGCAATTCAGTCCATGACTGGGATGTAGAGTGCAAAATGACAAAATGTTGTGCACTATCAAATTCATTTTTAGCTGGCATGCATTTTGCGCATCCAGAATACTGACATATACTTCCCCTCGCTCTCTCCCTCCCCTCCCCCTACCTCAAATCCTACACCATTACTCCCTTCACCTACCCACTCCTCTACCCTCCCCCCACGCGCTGCCCCCTTCTAAATAGTTCTACTTATTGTTTTAATGACCTGTTCCTGTTTGTAAATATGCTTCTCTCATTTTTGTACCTGTTGTTATATTGTAAAGCGCTTTGGCTTAAAGCGCTATATAAATTCAATTAACATAAACATACTAAATTCAGCCTCAGTCTCACACATGTCTCACACTCTTGCTCACCAATGGGACCAATTTTGTATCATTGTTGAAATGTGGAGCCCTAGCTAAAATTCAGAGTCACTGTTGAAATTCGTAGTCACGTCTACCTACAATCCCTCCTTGTCTTTATTTTTTTGCTGTGACATAAACAAAATCACTGCAGAAAGAAAAAAGAAAAACATGCAGTAATCCCTGCTTCAGTACTGGGATATTGGGCACAAAAATACATACACAACTTTGTACATTGATTTCAAATAGTTAAAACAAATGATTGAAACTGTAAAATAAAGCAACATGAAATTGATACTGTTCACATATCTCTGAATGCACATACATATTAAGAAAAAGAAACATTGTATATATTGTATATATATATATTCTTTTCTAGATTTTCTTTTTCTTTTCTTTTCATCTTTAGATATATATGCATATTTTTACTCTTCTGATCACCTTTATCTTTTTTTAATTAGTGAGCTCTGATTTGATTTCTTCTTTTTATCTTTTTATATCACTTATTTATTTATTTGTATTGATTTAATATACATTCAGCCGAATGGCTTTGTATATACAACAATTAAAACAGGTAGAACATTTACACAATTATACAATGACACCGCATATAAAACCATAAGTATCTAGATAAAATCACTAAAATTGTATTTCTTTGTCATGGAAAGCCACCCGAATATACCTATAACTATACAAAATAAAAATTAAACCAAGATCGCTAGATAAAAATGAAAGTCTACACACAGATAAAAAATGTTTTCGCATTTATACACACTAATTAAAAACGGATCAGCATGTAACTAAATTAATTATTTCCATGCATTTCCAATAAAATGTCATAAGATAAAATATCAAGTTATTATCACATCCATTTAAAAACAAAGGCCATATCTGAGCGAGGAACTCTAAGGGGCTGATTCACAGAACATTTTCCCATGGGATTGCCCCATTATAAAACGCTTCCACGAATCGGGCTCTAAAAGTTGAAACCATTATTAGACGTTTTCAAATAACTATTTATCAATTTGTGCAGGCTCTCACAAACTATTAGCAAATGTTCAATCATTTCAGCAGTTCCTGTGCCACATAACCTGCAGCATCGTGCATTGCCCGAGATACCTATTCGCGCACGTTGGTACATTAATGCCATACTTATATTAAATTTAAGTCGCAGGTATTGTCTTGCAATAGCTGTTGGGAAAAGCTGTTAGATAGGTTGGTTTTTACTACTCGAGCTAATATATATTCACAAAAAGAGGTACTATTACTCCCTGAGAATAAATTCACTAGATGTTGTTCTTTGCTGAGCCAGAGTCATTTAGATTTTAGGCGAGCCTTGATCACATAGACTGCCCCATTTGTCATAAGGCCACAGCACCCCTTTTGCCATTTATTACAAAGGGTAAGTAGCTGGCCAAAAATCCCTATTGTGTGGCAGTTGTCAATTTTGAAAAAAGCTCCAAGTACCAATAACTACGTTTAATAATTTATCACAAAACATTACTGACTTCAGTCACATTCCAATATACCAGCAATTCCAAATTCGAGGTACATGTACTCTGTAGGTAATGATGGTGGCATACAGAGGAGTTTGTGTAATATAGTTGCTTCAAATCATTTCAATACCACACCATATTTATTTCCCCATATTTCAATCCCATAGAATACGATAGATCGCACTTTTGTCTGGTATAACAGAAGAATTGTCTCTATAGAGATACCACTTTGTTTACTTATGAATTGTCAAACAATGCTTACCACTCTGTTGCATTTGGTTTTA
This sequence comes from Ambystoma mexicanum, assembly GCF_040938575.1. Lineage (NCBI taxonomy): Eukaryota > Metazoa > Chordata > Amphibia > Caudata > Ambystomatidae > Ambystoma > Ambystoma mexicanum. Next base: position 673,271,388 of record NC_090936.1, read on the forward strand.
GTTTCCTGCCAGTGAGTATCCCACCTCAAGTTGTTTTGAAGGTGGAGACCCAAGTGCATATAGGATGCGACACACTCCAGTTGTAATCTTTTAAGGGTGCAGACAGTATTTCGTCCTTTAAAAGCATGCAGGGCAAATGTCATCCTCTTAATTTTAAATATGTTGATAGTCTATTTGCTTCTGCATATTCGCCTAGAGCTATAATCATGCTTTGTAAACCTATAGGGGTGCAATTTAACAAGACCAAATCATCGGCATATGCCAACCAACTAGTAAGAGGACGTCCCATTTTTACTGGGCACATTTTTAATTTATTAAAGGCTAAACCCAGATCAGAGAGGTAAAGGTTAAAAAGAGTGGCATTAACAATGCACCCTTGCTTTACCCCACATTGGGTAGGTAATGGGGCAGATAATTTGCCTTCAACATCTAACTTGATCTTAACCGTGGTGTTAGTATAAAGTAACATCAACATTTTAAATAGTCCTGATAGAATATTCCATTTGATCAGTTTCTTCCAGAGTCTATTGCAAAGCACAGAGTCAAATACTGGTAAGAAATCTATGAAAGCAGCATGAACCAGTATGTATCTGCGCTTCCAAGCATACTCTGAGGAAGTTATGAAGATGAGCAGATTATGTGCCGTCTTAGATTTTTTAATGAAACCCATCTGGTTGGGAGGCTGTATATTGTTTGCCGTGATCCAGTCATTTAGATCATCTTATAGCACTTTTGCAAGGGTTTTGGAGGGAACATCCAACATGGCAAGCATTCTGTAGTTGGATGCTAAATTCCAGGAGCCTTTCTTATGAACAGGCGGTATGTGGCTTTAACGCAATATGGGAATATAGTAGATATAAACAATGTGCCCATAATCCGGGAGCAGTTTTGACGAGCACTTTACAGATACCATCCAGCCCAATAGTTTGTGAAGGGTTAAGATGTTCAATGATAACGGTAAGGTCGAGAGTGGTTAGTTGGCAAGTCCAAGCTACATTTGGAATCGGCACTATGGCATCATCACACTCATTCAGCCATAATGTACCTGCAATATGCTTGAACCAATCAGGTTCAATTACTCCATTTATGGTCAGGCCACCATGCTCACTGCCCCGTAAAGCCGACCATATTTTAGTATTATCGTTTTGTAAGGCCAAATGTGCAATGTCTTTCAATTTCATCAGGTTAAGATTATTATGTAGTAGTGATGATAGTAGTCTATTCTGATAGTTTAATACTGCGACAATTGTAGCTCGCAGGTGATGTTTGGCTGTTGCTATTGCACGATCATAATTCACCCGTTTATCTAAGACTTTATTGGTCCGTTCTGCCAAACTTTTATATTTGCTTTATGTAATGGTGGTTTCTTTAACAAATACAGAAACAATCTGCTCAAGCTTATCCCTCGGCGCGGTGTCAAAGCAAGCTATGTCCAGGGGCAACAATATACTCAATGCCTTGGATGCCTTTAACAGCTTTGCTTCGTTCCAACGGATACGATTACGTGTGAATTAGTAGATATCGCCCCAATTGTATCTTTGCAAGTTTCTGAGTTATATCTAGCTACGTTTGCATGCATTCAAAACCTGTGTGTGGCAGGGTCAACCAGTACATTCCTCTGTCACTGCTATCTACTGGGGAGAGTGTCCTCCTCCTCCCACCTGAACTCTTCTTCAGGCATTTCCCACCTCGTACCACTGCCCCCCATCGGTCTGTCCCTTCCCTACTATTCTCACTGACGCACCTCGCGCACACTCCAACTTTCACCCCCTTTTCCTTTGCACCCCCACCTGTACCCGCTGCACCAGGCCCACACCTTGACCCATCACCCTCAGCTCCCCTGCTCCTTGCTGCCTTCCTAGATAATATCCCCCCTGCTCCTCCTGGCACCTTTATCCCATACCTCTCTCCTCCCCGTCGATGAACTGCAAGCCACCAACGCTGCAAGGGAATAGAGGGAAGTGATCACTTTCAGCTTGTGGTAATATTGCCATATCCTTAACCACTTGCATACCGTTAGTGTTCATGAATATATATGCTAAAGTAGAGGCTGATTTGCCACTGACACGGGTATAAGCCATAGACACATCACCCAGACACAGCCCATTAAGGCACAACATACCATACTCTTCCAACAATGGCACCCTTTTTTTCCCGCACGACTGCCTTTGCTTCGTGGTCCACATGGCTTCAATATGTAGTCGACGCATTGTGGTAGACTGGTTAATTCAATTAAGGCATTGAAATCACCAACAGAAATTACTGGGAATCTTGGGTGATATTTATTCAGGCTGAATTTGACCACTGCTACGTTTTCATTAGTTGCTATATTGTTCGAAGGGTCATAAACATTAATCAATATTAGTGACTGTATGCAATGTTGCAATTTAGCAGCAAATGCCGCTATCTATTTCTTCAAGGGACCAAGGTGAAGCCATCAAAATTATTAGGCCTCCTTTGGGACATCCCTTGGGTCTTTTAACCGCAACATTTTGAATAGTAGCACGTCCATCAAACTCAACCGGTTCAGCCAACCATGTCTCCTGAAGTACTATGATTGAAAAATTGGATAAGTGAGTTACCAACCCTCCTTCGCCAAACAAATGGACAAATCCTTGAGTGTTCCATGAGAGGATAATGTGAATGTCCCCGGAACATCTCAGTGAAGTGGGGTTTAAAAATGGCAGGTAGCCATTGCCAGTATCCGGTATCAGAATCACTGAGAATGGGCATAGAGGGAGGTTGTTGCAAGCATGCAGTTCCTCCTATCGAGGTAGGTGCAATCGGGATTAATCTAATAGTGTCTATCGTTACATTTGTGCTAATCAGCTGATGGCAGCTAGCCCTGCCCATGTTTTGGCAGCACTGATGATCTTGAATATTGGGCAAAGTTGACAGAGGGATGGCAGGCTTCTTTAAGAGTAATTCTGGTCGGCTTTTACATTTTGCGGGCCCTTTGTCCCAGCATGTTTCCTTTGCTTAGTACTGGGGATCTGTGGGGCGGAACACATATAGACTAGTTTAAATATTGCGTCTTGATATGACAGCACATAATCCAACAGGGATTCAGAGCAGAATCGAATATTAGATATGTTACTTGCACTGTGGTTTACTTGGTCCACTAGTACGATATCTTTTGATAATAGCACTGTCAATGGGGCAATATTGTGGAGCAAACTCAGAACTGCAGCACAGTTCAAAGGAGGGAATATGCTTGTAGAAGGTTTTGCTTGCAGTTGTAGTGCACTCTATGACTTCCCAGCATCAGTATTTACATCCACTACATTAGTAGCTTTGGGAGTAGTGTCCACACTAGCAGGTAGTCTAGGTTGGTCAGGACCAACAGCCACCAATCTTCTAGGGGCACTTGCCTTATTTTGGGCTGCGAGTTGACCATTAGGTACCACATTTGGAGGTTGTGCACAGTTAAAATTGTATTTGGCTAATGCTCGAGTTGCAGTCAGCATCTCTACAGTATCGGAGTTCAAAGGGATTTGGGGATCAGTTGCTACAGGTATAACCTGTTTTTGTTCAGTCAATGTGCATGGGATGAAATTATGCCGAGGTAGTTTAGCATACATCACGGCTTGCGATATTACTTCCTTTTTCCGCTTTGCCATTGTTGGATCGCTTGCCAGGCGTTTACTCACACTAACGCACACTGTTGGCAGCTTAGTTTTTAAGCAAGAGCTTTTAGAAAATATTAAAGGATTAGGATGAATCAGTGTTGATGTATAAGGTCTGTATTGGTCCCTTGATCATGCACCTGTTTCCGCCCTCCATTTATACTGTTGTTTGCAAATCTAGTTTGTTTGCTTTTTTCTAATAGTGAGGTAAGAAGCCGTTCAAGGCTTGAAATATTTCCTCCGAGATCATACTACTAGTGCTGGATACACTTACATTGCAGGGGTTGTTAAACAGAGGGGTGGGCGAGGAAGGGGCAGTATAGGAGGGGAGGGAGGGAAAACTGGTAAAGAATCAGGGACCTTAACAGGAGGGTGGGGAGGGAGTGAAGAAAGGGGTGGTCAAGGAGAATGGGGCAGCAGTTGGGGGAACAATCATCTCCTCTGGATCAACTGGTGTCACACATACCTCATTCACAGGGGTAGAACCTGGTTCATGTTTAAAAGCTAACGGAGTGTATTGCCTCAGTAAAATAAAATCAAGCAAAAAAAAAATGCACTCAAAATTCAGGATCCGCCTCATACCAAGAACTCATTGGGGCATAGTAACACCTTCCACTTCTCCAAAATGACCACCCTGGAAGTAGAAAAAGTTATCCTGTCGCTTAAACCTTCAAACTGTAAAGGTGACATCTGCCCAGCACAGCTGATAAAAGACGCTGCCAGAGAATTATCCCCCTTTATTGCTAAACTGATCAACGCTTCCTTCGCTTCAGGTACAATCCCAGCCAACCTTAAACAGTCCTGGGTTCTCCCTCTCCTAAAGAAGCAGACATTAGACCCTCTCATCCCCACTAACTACCGCCCTATCACGACGGTACCGTTTCTCCTCAAGATTCTGGATAAAGCTGCCTATATCCAAATTCAAAGGCACCTGGAACTACACAACCTATTAGGAGAAAGACAATCGGGCTTCCGACCCCTACACGGAACAGAAACTGCCCTTATAGACTTGAAGTCCCAAATCGATGAGCTAAGAGACAAAGGGAGAACAGTACTCCTACTACTCCTACTACTCCTGGACCTCTCAGCGGCCTTTGATTTGGTGGATCACAGAGTCCTCTGTAGCCACCTGGACTCCGCCGCTCATTTCTCGGTGCGAGTCTTCTCTCCCTCCGCGGAGGCAGATCCCACCCCGATCTCGTGTGGTGTCCCTCAGGGCTCCTGCGTATCCCCAACTCTATACAACATTTTCACCAAGCCATTGTTCGACGATCTGGATCATCTTGGTATCACCTATACTAACTACGCAGATGATACACAGATCCTCCTCCCGCTTTCTGGGGATCATGCTAAGGACACGGAATTGGTGAACAAGGTATACCTTATCATACAGGCATGGATGGCCACTCACGGCCTTTGTCTAAACGATGATAAGACAGAGTTGATCATCTTAGGTACCCGAGCCAATATCAAAAAACTAGGACAGGAATTTGCCTCCTTCAACATAGACGGGAACATCATCCAAGTATCCAAGGATGTTAAAACCCTGGGATTCTATCTTGATTCTACCCTATCTTTTGACAAACAGCTAAAATCCCTTGCCTCCTCCACGGCCTACACGTGCAAACTGATTAGAGCCAGTAAACCTTTCCTCTCCAACAAGAGTTGTCTAATCCTGGCCAGAGCCTTAATTCTTTCCAGAGTAGATTATTGTAATGCCCTATACTCTGGAGCTAATAAAAAAATAACCCAGAGACTACAAACATTACAAAATAATGCCTTGAGAGCGGCACTAGGCATTAACAAACAGTCCCATATCTCGTCCACCAGACGACATCACAACTGGCTGTCTACAGAGAACAAAATAAAACTCAAGATGCTATCCTTGACCCACAAAGCCCTCAATAACTCTGCCCCTAGTTACTTGTCTGACAAACTCCATAGGAGAACATCTTCCAGACCCACCAGAGCTGGTAACCTCAACTGTTTGACAATACCGAACTTTAGACTGAACACTATCGGAGGAAACAGTTTCCCAGTAAAGGCGGCTAAAACTTGGAATTCTCTACCACAAGACCTGAGAGCAGACATGCCCTACCGCTGCTTCAGGAAAAAAGTTATTCAACTCCTCACCTCGACTGACCTTTGCTGACCGGGGGCTCCTACTTCCTACGAGCATCTTGACCCCCTTGAACCTGTATACTTGCTGTAATTACTGTATGCCTGATCTGTCTAACCCAATGTAATTTTAATGTACATTTTGCCATGATGTAACCTGTAAGTTTCGTATTTCCTTGCCACTGCGCCCTGTTACCCCTGGGTCTGGCGCGCATAAAAAGTGAATAAAAGAAACAAACAAGGGACGGAAAAGATCAGTCGAGATTGGCCCCAAGGAATTCAACATCTTCAATGCTCTGATTCATATCTAAGGGCACCTGGAGTTACCAGTCAAACTAGTAGTGGGAATTAATGGCGTGTGAATTAAAACTCTTGTTTCACCCAGCACAGATTGCAAATCATGGTTTACATTAATCAACGCTATTTGCATATTCAAGGGTTCAGCTACAATTGGTTCTAAACATCTAGAGTCAGCGCACATTTTTTTGATTACAGCACTAGTAGAGCTCATGCCAGGGGTTCTCATTTCTGCCTCACAGTCGAGGGAGGGGGAGATATGGGTGTTAACCAATTTAGAACCCAAACTGTTCAATGAAACTCGTAACTCTTCAGTCACTTATTTGTTTTAGAATGTTTTGTATCTTTTGATTTTAGAACATTGAATTCAAAACAACCATGAGTCCATGCAGGTATATTAGTGCCATCATTCCAATCCTGTAAAAATAATAAAAATAAAATAATATATTTAAAAAGTCTTCAGACCAAAGCAAGAGTTTTTCCAGTCAGGCTCTTGTCCAGGAAATGATCTTTGGTAAAGTAAACCTCCATACTCTGCAAGTGGAACTTCCTTCTGGGATCACCATCTTCACCCCCGTTCTTCGGTACAGGGGGTCTTTTCCAGGGGACTCCACTCCAAGGGTCTGGCTAAATCCAACTCCCACAGCACTGGCGGGAGAATCAGTTGGTGTCTAGAGCAAAGAGAAAAGAACAAATTAAGAATCAAGTTTATCAATTCATTAATTTTCCCATTTCTGTGAACCTCCCTTGGACATCACCTGAAATCAAATAGATGACATTTGCACATAAATGCATATTATGCACAAAAGTACAATATAATACAGTGAAGAATACTTCCTCAAGACATCTGAAAACAACATGAACTAAGCACAAAAATATAACACAGCACATTTCCAGGCATACATTTAAAACACAACCAATCTTAACACAGCATACAGGTTGAAACAACATCATTCAATTTAAGATTGCAACAGAATTCAATTTTAATTCAAAATCCCAGTTAACCTACTCACACATCACCCTGTGACACTACTTTCCTCCTTATTCATATTCTTATATTTATTTTCTTATATTTTGAAACGTTTTACTTATTTACAATACCCCTTTTTCTTAGTTATCAATGTGTTTACTTCCTGAACACCTTGTTCTCATAGTTCCATTTATGTACTCAACTTTTTCAACCCTTCTTTTCTCACATATCATAATGAAGACATACAAAGTTACTCACCTGATGTATCGCTCCTTTTGACCGCTTTACACAATTTGATATTTTTCAAAATATTTACACCTACTTGCCCCCAATGGCGCAAGCGCTTTATTTCCGGATTATAACTACATTTCTCACTCCCTGGTTTCTCCAATTTGTTCAAACCCCTTTATTTCATGTTTTGGGTGGAAGGGCTTAATCTGGTTAACATGGACAAATTGATCCACTGTTAACTCTCCCTCCTTTTTGGCGATCCTGTAGACTATGGGTGAAACCTTATCTACAATCTCAAATGGGCCGCACCATGATGCAAGGAATTTGGAGTTTCTATGTTTATCTTTTCCAAAATTAAACATGTATATCTCGTCGCCAACCTCATATTCTCTCACAGATGTTTTCCTATCATAGTAAAATTTTGCCCTGTCAACAATGTTTTCCAGATTCCAGGAAAGCATATTGCAAGTACTTATTCATGGATTGTGGATGCATTTACAAGAACCTGTTCATTTGTGCTGTAAAGTAAGTGTTGTGGCAAAACCATTTCCTACCTGTTAAAATTCATGGGGGCTGACATTTGTTGATCTAGATGGTGTTGACCTGATAGCCATTAACACCAGAGGGAGTTCCATTTCCCAGCTACATCATGCTTCAGCTACAAACCTTTTCAACATGTCAACTATTGATCTATTTCACTGTTCCACTCGCCCAGTAGAGGAGGGCCAGTATGGAATGTGCAACTTCATTTCCACGCCCTAGATTTGCCACATTTTTGTCATTACTGCACTTGGGAATTTACGTCCATGTTGTGACTCTATTCTCTGAGGCAAACCAAAACTTGAAAAGATATGATTGACTTACAAAGTGACTGCGGTTTGGGCACTCCAGTCCGGGGCTAGAACACATTCCACCCATCTGGACACTAAACAAATGACTGGGAACATATACCTGTTTCCCCTTGCTGATCTTTGCACAGGCCCTACAAAATCGATTTGCAGGTCGGACAATAGGAGTGTCAAACCTCTTTTCATTAATGGTGCTGTGTGAGAATGGGAAGCAGGCTGAAATGTAGTTCTACATCTTGTGACATGTGTGGCCAATAGGCATAATCTTTTAAGATTGCCAAGGTTTTCTGGGAATCTCTGTGGCCTGCGGGTATGGCATTGTGGGCATGATGTAACATCAATCCCCAAAATGACAAAGGCACTACCCATTGGATTTGGCCTGACACAGATTCCCTAATCATCAGCCCATCTTGTAAACAAATTCTCTTTTTGTTTCTTAATAACACCCTCAGTTCCTCTTTCCCTGTGCAATCCTCTTCAGTTAGAGGATTTTATTCTGCATCTAACACGTGATTGTAAAATGGACTCTTTTTGTGCCTTAAACAAGTCTTGGTCAGGCGTATCAAAACTCCACTGTGCCACGGGTTGATCAGTTGGTTTTGGAGATTTGGAGCATGTTAGTGCATCCAGCTGGATCTCACCCAGTAGGTGTTCAACTCAAATTAACTCGCCCATCACAGCCCCAATTTTGGCTAATTGATCTGCCTTATCTTTCCCCACCTTATCTTCCCCTGGTGTTTTCGAATGACCATGTATCTTCCTCCAATGGATGATCAGGTCATTTTCCGCAATAAGTTTGTCTATGGCTTGAATCATCTTACCATGTTTAAGTGGTTTCTTATCATATGTAATCATTCCTCTCACTTTCCACCCGGGCAAATTCTCCACAAAAATATTTTATGCGTAATCAGAATCAGTGACTAAAACTATTTCTTTAAGTTTATTTTACACTGCTGTAGATATTGCCTTATAAATGTCGGCCAATTCTGCAACTTGACTGCTTTAAGGGCTTAGCCTCATGCTTACTCTCAGGATGCTATCGGATTTAATCCACCAGTTTCCTATTCCTGCCATTAGTTCTTTTTCAGAATCCCCTTCCACGTGATATGCTCATCCATCTACATACACTGTTGGGAGATCCTTACATGTTTTTTTCATTGGAAGCCTTGTGTGGGGATTGCTCAAGTTCATTTGAATTTGTTTCTACTTCTGTGTCTTCAGGTGCATAGACAGCTGCACAGTCATATTCTACTAGCCCTTGAGCAACTGGGCTCTTTTTGTTCTGTCCATATCTCACCTCCACTGGAAATCCTGGAAGTGCTAATGTCCATGAAGTTACTCTTGACTGGGCCAAATTCCCAAATCTGACCCTTTTACTTTGCAAAAATTGAAAAACTCTGTGAATCGGGGCCTATACCTTTTTATATGTAGCAATCTTAACTGTTTTTTTATTTGTACATATGCATTCACAATATATATAGTCCAGTGTCTCTGAACCCCTACTCTATTACTACTGCATCCAGTAGGAACCATATCCTAGATGCTCACTTGGAAGAACATGAGATTTGTCACCCACGTCATCAACAGTCATTCCAGTTGCCCATTTCTGACGTGTTTTCTTCTGAAGGTAGTTGCTTACTTTTAGGTTTTTAATGTCTACTAACCCATGGTGAAGATAGATTCACCTGTGATTTGCGTCCCTTCCAAAGCATTTCTTCACCCTCCCTCTTCTTACTTCTTACTTCTGCACCTCTTCCCCTGCAAGATCCACCCTTTTTCTACCCCATTGCCCCTCCTTTTCTTACTACTCATCAATATCACCCATCTTTACTTCACACCTCATCACAACTGTTTGCCTCACCACACTCTTTCTCTCGCTCCTTGCCTCCTATTTCCCTCACTTCTCTCTACACTCCTTCCCTCACAACTTTCTCTTTCCAGTGCAATACACCAAAGCGTGCTCTCTTTCTCTCTCTCTCTTTCTCTCTCTCTCTCTTTCTCTCTCTCTCTCTCTGATATTGTCAGTTTCAATTCCCAGGAGCAACAATTACAGGATACATTGACGTACAACCTATGTGCACTGGGGTAGTGTCAGAATTGGTATTGGCACTGTCTAAGGGCAACATGTCTGTTGGGCATAGTCCTATTTGGGCACAATACTGCATGCCTTTGGCCATACTGAGTGGGCACTGCAGAGGTGGTTCATGTTCCTGGGGCACTCGGTCTACTGGGCATTGCCTGTGGCCAGGGAACTCCTATGTTTTTTGGTTCAAGGTTGTCCTTAATGGTACTTAACAGGAAACTGAATATACAGGTCGATTTGTAAGAATCATAATTGTACCTAAAGTCTCATGACAGATATGCCTGGGATACCATTGCAATGTGTTTTTTTTAAGATCTAATGTTAACACAATACATTAATAGATTTGTGCAATTTATTAGCTTTTGGCGTGATAGTGTATAATATTGTAATGTACAATTAGGAAAAAAACGGCAACCAAAAAGAATCCATGTATGTATCTCAGAAGATTTGGGGGAAATATTTTAGAAAAAGAATTGGAACAGAAAGAGTAGTAGGGTCCATAAAAAGATAAAGCTGGAGACAGAGTTGGATGATATTTCTTTTAGTAAAGCAAAGTGATTGGTAGTGTGGATTGGCTTCTGTCTTCATCTTTCATTACATTATCTGCCATTACATTATACGAGTATATGCCTCTATGGTCTGCAGGCATAACCCACAATCCCAATAGCATCTGCCCATTTATATTTGGCTTGCAGGCTGACTGCTTCAGGCTCACCTCGGCTGTTACCAACCCCCCTCAGGCTCTACTTGTGGCAGAAGGATGGCCAGCTTGTTGTTTTTAGTACTCTCACCATGCTCCCTCCTCTCGATGGATCTAGTGGGGTGCAGTCACTGCGAGCACATATGTCACAGAAGTGGGCTCCAGCTCCGCAGTGGAGGCTGCCGCATATGGCATTCTCTTTGGTTTAAGAGGGATTTCTGGTAGTTTACCTGCAGCATGCACTCCCACTAGAGAATCCACCCGTCTGCCAACTCTCGAAATCATGGAATATTTCCTACTTGCCATCAGTAATAAAAAGTCATTTGTATATGGCACTTCATACAAATTCTATATTATAATGGTATGAGTTATTATTACTCATGCTTATGGAGATCCCGCTAATGTCTTTGCATGTGAGGGGCTCAGTTGATCCTTCCGGAATCCTAACCTGTGAGTGCAGGCTGCCGCAGACCTTATAAGTAAGTGGACAATCTTCTTGAGCTACCTTGGTTGTAGCATTTCGTGGCTGCTCTGATCAAATCAAGCCTTTGTTGTGATCACCTCTTGGTCGGTGTAAACGATGAATGTCCTCTTATAAGTACACATGACTAACACAAATACCCAAAACGTAGCTCCAGGAGGACCCTGGAACAGTCCCATCTGATGCATACTGCTATATCCACATGTTGTGTTATCTTTTCTGATCTGATTGTGTCCCCCTAAGGTCAGGAACCTGCTATTCAAAGTAAAATAGTGAAACCAAGTCACTCAGATGAAAACCTTTCCTTTTTTTGATAAGAACAAATGGCAAAGCGATCACCTTTTCAGTTTCCTTTTTGCTGCCTTCATATGAGCCCATCAGAAATTGTGCTTCTCAACAGATGTTTCTGGCTTTGTAGTTCATTGCTTTTTTTGCATACCTAAACCCCAAAGAATTATGTTTGCTTCAAATATCCACCATTGATGTGTGTTCCCAATCTTAACGTGTTGGAGGGTCAGTGCTAAACTACCCATACTTAATAGGTGGGACAGGCTATATATTATGGTATGGTACGGTACCCTGGTCCTTATCTGATAAGTGGTCCTCAGTCAGCAGAGTAGGCTCTGTAGTCTTCTTTTTTCTGATTTGATGAACTAAGCTGTTTGGAGTGCTGTTCCAGGTGTTTTCACTGGTTGAACAGTTATCCAGTTTTCTGTGGCCTGAGGCATTGCCTAAAAAAACCTTTTTTATATATCTCATTTACATGGTTCGTATCCCTTCATTGACATTTCCAGGAGTGGAGATTGTTCCTCCCTTCACGTAAGAATGCTGGTCAGTGGGCCAGGACCTTCCCAGTGTATACGTCCATGTTTGTCCTTGCAGTAGCTTTTATCATCAGCTGTTGGCATCCTATTGGCATCCTGGTCCTGCTTGTTTGCACTTTGCTTTTGGGCTGCACCTGGGAACCTGCACCTGGGAACAGAATGCTTTCCTGGGCTTTATGCAAGTGGACAATGCCAGTGACTTCACAATATGGAATACTCTTTCCCTACATGGTTCCCCACACGCCCAATGGTGGTTATCCAAAAACTATAATCCTAGGATGCCAATTGGTACTGAAAATGTGTGGATAGGGGAGACACTCTGGCAGATGCTATTTTTACCCCTTCTTACCACCTCTGGATAGATCTTGACAATGCACGTGTTCATCCCTGGGCTAGAGACCCTCCCTAGGTTGTCTACTAAATTAGATTTAATTGCAGGTTACTCTTCTTCCAAGAAGTGAATCCTCTTTTAAGCCATCCATCCAGAATTAGGTGCTAGTTAATATACCCCAAGTATGGTGGGGGTCGTATAAGTAGGAACAATTTACTGAATGTAGTGACAACTATACTTCTAATCCATAATTCACTCTCAGCCATATTACCTGCCCCCAGGACACTGTAAAAATATGGAGTGAGGAGCCTGCATAAGAGAGGAACACATGAGCAGCGTGGTCACACAAGCATAACCACTTCTCTTTTTTATTATTTAGAATGCTTCTCTACATCACAAACTTCAAGAGGTTACATTCCAGTGTGGTGGAAAGGGCATAATGGACTATGGCTACAGTAGTCACTATGATGAGTAACTTGTTCGGTTTGCCTCGTTCTTGCTGTGTGCCAAGATTATATTGCATGCTGTTTCCCACGCCCATGGAAAATGATACACATCACCCAAGCTATGAAGTCTCTACACTTGCAGCTTACTAAACATAACGGGTGTATTTGTGGTGTGCTCTAGAACCTTGAAGCGTCTCATGTGCTAGATGGAATTACCAATAATGATCTTGGACCCAAATAATTGAACAGACTGAAAGAATATGGCAAAGTACTGCTTTATTATCAGCATAAAATAAAGTAGGGCAATCTGACGAATAACAGGTAGTCATTCACAAACTCACCCCCAAATGTGATTATACAAAGGTTTTATACCTCAATGTGCGTCATTTATAACATCATCCTATGTGGCAAACAAAAGGGAGGTGTTAGAGGAATATATGTACCTATAGTATACGTAAGGGTTAATAACTTCATTGGCTGCCCCTTATCTGGAGGGCATGCCTTGAACTACCTCTAAATATGTATAATACTGATTATAGTAAAATCATTGGCAGTAGGTTGGTCTCTGCAACATTGTATAGCATGTTGCTACACAGACTCTCTTATTGGTTGGCATACTTTCCCAACCTTGAACTTTCGGCTGTTAGCAGCATGTAAGGAAAACGAAACTCGGGTGCTGCAAACAACGTCAGACTACTATTCACTTTCCTAATTAGTCCATCTTCTCTCATCGGTCAGACCCCAAGCCAAGACTGCTTCTTTGTAGTTGACCTTGAAGCCTGCTCTCTGTTCTGGGGAATTCAAGGGAGTGTATGTCCACTATTATCTTCGTTTGGGCTTAATGAATAGTCCTTGTTTTCAATTATTTTTAAATCACTTGTGGGGAGCCAGGTTGTGGCAAAGAAGACTAGAGAGCTAAGGAGCTTGTACACTTATTGGTAGAGAAATGGCAGCAGGTGAGTGTATGGCGTGGGTGTATTGCCTAATACTCCACAATATGAAGACCTAATAGAAACAAATACATTCACACTGGGCTCATATCAAAATGTTACATGCATCATTGCATGAAATGTATTGTGTTGGAGGTCAACCTAACATTTGTTTCGAGCCACTGCTCTTCTTCTGAGGCTGAATTATAACATCACATACATATCATTTGACAAATTCATTGATACATTGAGATAAAATAAAAAGCACAAACCAAAGTACAAAAAGGGGAACGGTTATACACAAGTCCATTGTCAAATATTGGAGACATGTATAGGGACACCACAAGTAAGGGTGACAATTTTTTGGAACAAATATATAAAATGAGTATTCCCATTCCTTATGTGAGTCAAAAGAAATTTGAGAGAGAACTGTTACAAAAGACATGCAAACATATATAGAGAAAACATGGGGAAAATGAAAAAAACAATAGTTAATGTCCTGTTGGATACATAGCATGGTGGTTTAATGGCAATGTATCACCTCAAAGGTGGCAAGTACACATCCATTAACTAATGTACCTTATGTGCTCTTCTGTCCGTGGATATATGTCTATAAAAATAATAGTCATACTAATAGTGCTGGGGTCAAGGTTACTGCAACAGTTATGTTAATTGGTTCTGCATATCAAGCCAACCATGAAAACTAAATGCGGAAACTGACACAAGGTGGTTGCCCTTATGGAAAAGCTTAAATTCTTTGTCACTGAAAACAAATAATATGAAAATGTATATTGATCTGAAAGACCCAATATAATCAGTCAATTACGTCTAAACAATATGCTTAAACTTAGGGTTACCTCTACGGCTTTGCAAGTGCGGCAAAATTCATGTCTGGTGTCCGACATTGTCAAACCCATACTTGTGCAAGTAGCATCCGATTTGGAATCAATCACAAGCGATTGTAAAGCGCCATCTACGGAGGGAGACGGAGTGGAAACGGAGACGAAACAAATATAATAAGAAAAATGCAGCACAATGCTAACTGAATAATTACGTTGCGATCGTGTGAACTAACAAGGGACCGTGTATGAAGAGGCTTCCCTACCTGGCCTTTCGGCATGTTGACGCGTTGTCAGGGAGCCGCAGCGTTACTGCTCACCAGCATATATCAACATTAGGGCGTAGTCTGTTAGTGCATGAAACAAGACTAGTGCTTAGGTCCCCGCCATCTTGGTTGAGTCACAGTTGCTTAACATAACAAGACATGTTTGTCAGGGCTCGGGTAAAATTATGTTGCTAGTATAATAATATATAAACGCCATCTAGGTGTTACAATGTGTGTTTATAACAACTCCTGTTTTGAAGATAGTGTGTACACTCCATGTTTACCCGCAACCATTATTCATAATGAGACTGCTTATAACTATTTTGAATATTTTATTTGCATATGTTACTTTTATTTGAGAGCTAAAGGAACCCCCTTTATATGTGCTTCCCATTCGATTGAATGAGTGATTGCGTTGTTACCTCTCACTTATGTCACTGGTGGCGCTAATTGGTAGTGCATACTACATGTGTAATGCACTGATGCGACTATGGCCAGCTTGGTGTGACACATTCAACCACTGCCACCTGCAGCAAAATATTAAAAGTGATTGAGATCATTGTCAGTTCAATGCTGAATATGAACTTGTTAAGTTACAGGGACACTGGGCCTCATTACGAGGTTGAAGGTAGCCATGGTGATTTTAGCACCATGGCTACCCCCTTACCGCATACCGGGTCCGGGTTCCCTGAATGAGAAATTACCGGGCCATTCCAACCTTGAAGGACCCAGTATTTCCCCATTCAGGGAGCCCATCCCCATTCGAGCCCCCATAGGGCTCAATGGGAACGGGGAGCATGTTAATAACGGGCCTGTTATTAGCATGCTGGTCCTTTAGCTGCTCCGGCTAAGGGCGCCTGGTAAAACAAGCCGCCCTAAGTGGGAACCGCTAAAGGACCTCGTAATGCGGAGGTAAGGTGTTTACGGCACCGGCACCTTTACCAGCGCCGCTAACCCCTTATCTCCAACCTCGTAATGAGGACCACTGCCACTGGTCCAACCTAAGCATAATACACAATGGGATCAAGTATTGTAGCAATAGTTTGTAGGTGAGCAAGTTATAATTTCTGAAAGCAATCTTCAATGCGAACAGTTACATCACCTTAATTGGTCTATAAATATCTGCTTAGTAATACAAATCCAAAATAATGCATATTAGGCAAAACGCAACTTGTACCTAGTTAGACATTAGTTGGCATGTAAACCACTTGTCGTGGATCTGTAACATGTTTTCCGATTATTCTTAAATACCCAAACAATCTTGTACCAAAGATTTAAAAACATCATTGGTGGTGAACAATGTTACTAGGACACAGTCTATACGGGTATCAATAATGAGGGGACTTAATAGAAATACAGAAAATATGTGAACTGTGTTGAGTCCAGAAAAGGCTGTCCTTTATTGACAAATGACCATAGCTTCCAGTTGTCTGAGTTTCAATTCATTCTAGATTACCACCTCTCTGTGGTAGAGAGACCTTTGCCATTCCCACAAATGTAATATCCTTCTTATCTATATGGTGGATATTTTGCCAATGTATGGCTAACTGATATTTAGCCTCTTGGTTGGCTATTGTTGACAAATGTTCTCTGGTTCTGATTTTTAGAGGTCTGATTGTGCTTCCAATATAGTGTAAACCACATACAAAAATAATACAATATACAACAAATTTCGAATCGCAATTGATAAATGAATTAACATGATGGTTTCCAAATGTTCCATAATCAACAGTCATGGTTTCTAAAGCATGAATACACATAGAAAAACTCCCACATTTATGAAATCCATTATTCTGTGCCATGTGTAGAGCCATGTTGCTTGATGAACATGCTGAATGAGAACATGCGCACATTGTGACTCAAATTGACACCCTTAAACAAGAAATTGAATTATATGATGCTCCCAGTGCGACTTTTGGCAAAACATTTAAAACTTTATACACTATATTAAGGAAACACCAAGATGAAGTGAAAATAAGGAAGTCTAGAAAATGTTCACGAGATGATAGAGACTATCGCGACAAGAGAGTTTATACATACCAACCTAAATATGATGAGCTATCCAGATCATGCATTAGCAGTGTGGCCTCATCCCCCATTAGTTCAAAAATTGATAGTGATTCAGACAGGCAGACTCCAAGCATTTCAAGCACAGAATGTAGTCAAGCCACTACAGATGACCAAATAGCAACAGGATAAGTTGAGGGTATCGCATCGAATCTACAGGAATCAGTAGGCCCATCACCTTTTTTAGAACAAATCAGATGTTTCAAAAAGGGAAACCCACAGGCATCCATGAAAAAATTAAGGTTTCAAACCCTTATAGCCTCAAATATTTTAATCCCAGGCACAAACCAAGAGGGACTAGGGGCGGTCAACATGGTCAGCGGAAACTGCCCACCCATGCCACAAAGAGTCACCAGAGCCTCATATCAGCACCTCCTTCAGAATCAGAAGAGGTAGATTTAGTTTGCAATCTAGTTCCTATCAACTCCAGAGGAGCATTCTGTCCTCAACAAAGGGCTTTCATTTGCCCCCCGTGTTTCAATAACTTTGTGCAAATACAAATTGATTTGTTTAAGTTCATTCGAAAATTAAAACTCAAGAAATTCTTCTCTACACAGGTACAGAAGTATACAGCTAAAACCTCTATGCCTGCACGATCAGATATGTCTTTACAAACAATGTTGAACACACATGCACTAATGTCTTTAGAAGATTGTGAGCAGGAGCAGGGCATTAGTATATTGGATATGTTGAGTGATTTGAATATTCAGCAACACAATCTTAAGATTAAAGAACGCACCAAAAAATCTAGGTTTATGCCTGTATTTCTTAATGATAATATTATAGATACTTTTCATCAAGAAGTGACCAAGGACATTCACAAACTGGCAGATTGTGCCAAACGACAGAAATATCGACAGGCTTTTAATTTGAGTAAATTGTAACAAACAGCTTGAGTGAAATATATATTATTTGCAAGGTACATTTCTTTAATTACTCTATTTTTTACAAACGGAGTCCAAATCTTCCCATTATTTCTCGTTTCCTTTCGCTTGGTTGTATAATACCATAATTATTCGGTGTGTAAACTTGGGCTTTAATATGTTTGTGTAGTGGTCAAATTTGGACAGAAATAATAAAGTAATTAAAGAAAATGTACCTTGCAAATAATATATATTTCACCAAATTATGAATTAGGGTCATACTCATAATAAAAGTAAGGAACTTGCGCAAAGATATAATACGGGGTGTTAAGTACGGGATGAATGCATGGACATAAATAACAAATAAGGCATTTCGGGCCCATAACATGACACTTTGCAGGTAAGCCCTAAAATCCAACCAGGCCAGACGCACATTTAACCCACCCACCCTAAGCCGAGCGGACTATGATGTCCAAAACTGTAATGTAATCCATTGACAGCCGGGTGGGCTGTAAAGCCGTAATATCCAAAGCCAGAATGCGTAATATTATTTCACACGGCGGAAGCATTACTTTAGCTGCTACCCTCTGCACATTATATCAAAATAATTAACCCTTTGTACATTATACACAAATGTTGAATAGTTAAACATAGAATATGCAAAGTACGAATGTGAATTACTCGTAAGGTTACCATTACCATCTCCCCATTTCAAAATAACAAACTCTTTGCACAATATAACAAAATGCTGGAATAGTTAAACGTAGAGCACGCAGAGTAAGAATAAGAAAATACTTGCTTGGTGAATATTACCATCTCCCCATATTCGCTTGATAACATGGTTTGCTCAGAACAAGAATGCAAAATGTTTTAAAACACAATAGAAGTTGTTAGCTGTACTTTGACAGAAATGTATTATCACATGTTTCATAGGAGGGATTTAACCCTGGACATTCGGCCGGTCAATGAATCTAGACCTATTTGTTCTTAGCTAACCAGAACAAAATCGTCTACTGGTAAGCAACGAGTTCAATACTGTGAAACCCTAAAACAAACACAAAAAGGACTTAAATATATATTGCCAAAATCGAATACTTACCATTGTGGTGTTTCTTACTTTTTTCTCCATCTTTTCCATTTCCTGAACTTCCACCCCATTCCCCACCCCATCTCTGTCACAAATGTACATTATATGTCTTAATATGTTCTATTTACATTTGTTGTCACCATGAGTTCCTCACAGTGGGCAGAGGAGGAGGAAGAAGGTGAAGGCAGAGTAGTCAGAGAGGAAGAATAGGGTGCCAGAAAGGTGGCAGAGGAAAGAGGAGGCAGAGCAGACAGACAAGCTGAGGAGGGTGCCAGACATCTCAAGAGGATAGCTCAGGGGCATCGTGCTCGCCTTGGAAGCCACGGAGCAACACAGGTTCGATCCCTGTGTCCGTGCTTAGAAACCTCTGGGTATTAAGTGCGTTATAAATAACCAATCATCATATTTAGAAGAGGGTGGCAGAGGAGCCAGAGAGGTGTAGGTAGGAGTAATAGGAGAAGGAACAAAGATAGACATTAATGATTGTCTTGGAGGAGTGGAAGGGGGCCAGGAGGACATCCCACTGAGTGCCACCATTAATGGGAGAGGAGGAAAAAGGAGAGAGAACAGAGACTATATGGGGTGTCCATAAGCATGCAGAGGGAATAACAAAGAGGATGTCAGTGAGGGTCTGTCTGGAGGAAGCACTGGTGTAGGTATCAGCTACAGGGAGGCCTGACTTGGAGACCAGGATGTCCCTTTGAGCTTCTTCCTACCCACTTAGTGAGAGGGATAGGGTAGGAGATAAAATAGCAGTACGAGAAGCTAGGGGAGACTCTGAGAACCATAGAGGATTGTGATGCAGATATCAAAAGAGGAGGCGGCAGCCCAAGAAGGATGGGGTAGGTGCGTCACACACTAGGGGCACACAAAGGGGAAGGCTCAAGAGGAGGATGGGTACAGTGAGCATAGAGTACAGTAACAACAATACCTGCAGTTATTGTGGGAGACCTAAAGAGAAGGAGGCAGTGTAATAATGTGAGATAATACAATATAGCCCACTGTGGCGGTAATAAGAGAGTGAGAGGGCAAATGCAAAAACAGTGCAAAATACTCAGTACAGTAATAACCCTCGGGGACTTAGAGGAGTAAGAAGAGAAAAGCAGACAATGTAACACATATACAATAAAATAGTTAGAATTGTGAGGAAGGCATGGTATTGAAAGGAAGCGCCCCCAATTCAGCACGATCCTCCCCGCAATGAGAGACAATAAGGGACTCTCCCGTAGTGGGAATAAGACCAAGACAGAGTGCGGGTGAGCGTAAGTGGGAGTTTATCCAAGGACAAGGCATGCAAAGAACTCTGCAACCTACGAGAGCGCTCTGCCTGACAATAGCAAAGACAGGCGTATTTCTAATACAAAAAACGTCATCAACACCTAAACACTATAGGGGGCACAAGTCAATTGGGATTGGGTGGTGTCGACTAACTATAGGTGTTGCTGCCGCGGGGTTGGTCTTGGCGGGACGACGTCACTGGTCAGCCTCGTGGGTTGGGTTGGGCCTGGCAGGCCGGCTTGAGGTCATCCATGCGGTGTTGATGTGCTGGGGCAGCCTGTGACAATGACGAATACCTTTCCTGTCTCATTTGCCCTAGGCCATGCACACTACAGTTATTCAGAAAATGACATTTACGTTCATTAATAAATCGCTTCACCAGCTTATCTTATAAAATAAACACAACACATGAGGAATGCACCTCGTGAGAGGTCTGGTGGTTGTCGGTTGGGGTGAGATTTACCTGTGTCTTATTGACCGGTATTTTAGGTCACGGGACGGGGCTCTGGGACCTGGGCCGAGTGATACATGTCTGTCTGCTGCGTTAGAAGTTATTATATAGATGGGTCTCTGTGTCTTGTCCCAATGATGGGGGTCGTCCTTACACGGGGTCAGGATTCTTGGGGGGGTTCGTGGGGATTTATGAGAGGGTGCTGGTAGATCAGTGGGTTCATCCGTGGGTTTATTACCGTGCTGTAAATAACACAGGTGGCGGGCTGTGGCCTTGGTTGCGGCGCCGGGGCCTCTGACTCTCTGAAGTAACGCCAGCTTGGTTGGGGGAGGTGAGGGAGCGCAGCACAAGTCTTAGCTTTTTTATCTGGCAGGCTTGGTGGGGTGGGAGAGGGAATGACCTTGCATATACTCACAAAGGTATTTTCCTCGTGCGTTGCTGATCAGTGAATGCAGAAGTTTTATACTGTTCTGCCTTATTTTAACGTTATTCAGACACACATATATATATATATATATTTCATTTTCGTTACACATTTCTTTAATACAGTCGGTTCCAGTACCTTCTCATTACCTAACATTATGTTCACTACATTGTGTGCGTATTGTATGTACATTAGACGTTATACGAGGGATATCTAGGTTATGGCCTACAGAGATTGATGCTCGCCGCTTTGGGTGATTCAAAACATATATGAGTTCAAGTTTCTACATACTATTGAAAAACACTTTTACAAATAGAGGTTACACGTTTGGTCAACATCTTTCTCCGTGGTTATAGCAGCATTAGTCCAGACCTGGAGGGATATCATATAACGTTACATTTTTATGGTTCGTTCACATTTTAAACAGAGGTAGTTCATTAATACCAATACTTGAACTATTTTCTACCTTCTTCAGATAGTGATGCTTCAGCTTTTTTCCCCGTTGCCCCGGCCTTGCGGTCCGGGTCATACGGGGTGCAATATCACATTGTTACTAATATAATGTTGCCGTGTTGGCATCTCGGGTTTAGCTCATCTCCGACTTTCTCATGGGAACGCGCTCGCAGCGGATCTGCCAGGGCTGCTGAGGCGGCAGAGATGCATGAAAGGCCCTCCAGAGGTGGGGGCCTCGTTACAGTGTGCTGAACTCACACCATGTTTGCTGTGCAAGATGGCGTCTAGGCCTAACTTAAGTTTCGGTAAATGCAAAGACAGGGTGCGTGTGGGCAATGTCGTCGGCGGGTGAACCCCCCTCCACCTGGGCCCGGGTGGCATGAGGGTGCTCCCACCGAGCCATGGTCCTCACCTGGGGAGGGAGCTGTAGGTGAGGAGGGCCTCGTGGCCATTCCTCCCCTACATTTCCCCCCTTTCGTTACTTAAAGTAACGAATTTCTTTAGCTCTTCTAATCTTCTACATTCTTGTTCCTCTAACACTGCACCATCCCATGCAGGGGTTCCTTTTATAGGCATCCATGCTCTGCACACCCCCCTTAAGCTCTCACCTCTCCTAGCATACTCGTCTGGTGTACATGTCAAATATATACAGTCGCCGGTCTCTTCCAGATCTACCCAGACCTCCTCATACCATTCCAGTTCTACGTCTCGTGGTTCTTTAATCGTGGTGTGCCATAGCTTATCTACTATGTACTTGTCACGGCACATAGGCACTAACTGGTACCTGGGGGTGTTGTCTGTTCCTGTCTGCACATGTACTTCTTGTGTTGCTTTAATTGTACCACCGGAGTTGCCCATTGTCACCATCATCATTGCACCGTTAGGGACTGCATTAGCACAACATCGGAGGCCCACCTGGCACAGGCAGAACATCACAAGGATGATCACCACTATTGGTATCAGGAACTTCATTGTCACTCCAAGCCATGAGGGAACCCAAGAGAAGATATTGTCGAACCACGAGCTATCCTCAGCTCCACCTTCCATTTTCATCTTCTCGCCCAGGTTATGTACTGCTTCAATAACGTGGGACAGGGACCCATTTTCTGCGTCTTCGGAAGGTACGAACGTGCAGCATGCACTTCCTATTTTTCGGCAAACACCTCCATCGATTGCTGTTAACAGGTCTAGAACATACCTGTTTTGCATGGTCATTAATCGCAGAGCTCGTAGTTCCACCTTTATTATGTTAAACCCTTCTTCAGTGTCATTGGCCAACTGGATCAGTTCCCACCGTGTGATCTGGAGCCATTTTGCATTTGCTCTTGCTTGGACACTTGATACTAGTGAAGCAAAGAATGTTTCCACGGAGCTGAACAGGCGATACTTGTCTGGGATCTGTGCCAATAAATCAGATGATGCTTGTGATATGTAGTTCGAGGCTCGCTTGTTCCTTGAGAGCTCTTCTCCTTTCCCTCCGGAGGACAGGACATAAAGGTGCGCTTGTGTAGTTGGAGACGCTGCATTCTGGTTCAAGCCTTCGTTCATCGTGTTACTTCTGTCAATATGGCTTTCGGGAATCACCATTAGTGTTGAATGCAAAGTGGCCATTGAGCAGCTACCACTCCATGATTGGGGAAGGTGCAGGTACGCCTTGTTCCCGCATACCCAGTAGGTGTCCATTAGTGCTGCTGTTCCTTTTTTCATATCTGGGATGGTGAGAGTTTTGTTACAGTTCTTGTTCGTTCCTATTGCCATTTTTCCTTCTCCCTTGAAACATAGTTCGTTTTGTATTTCACTTTGTAGCTTAAAGGGTTTTTCCATCGCTGTTACCCATGTTAATTTAGGGATGTGTTCTTTCCATATTGGCAAGCACGTTCTTTCCATCCACCGCAACTTTTCCGGTTGGACACCCTTCAGTGCTTCTGCCTTGCACAGCACTTCTTCGTCTTTCCATTTGTTTTCGGAAAACAGTGTCCCTTGTATTGCAAAGAAAGGTTCTTTAAGGCAGATCACTCCAGACGCTTGCGAATAGCACGTTTTGTTGTTCTGTACCATTCTGAAAGAGACATCGTGTGCTTGGAAAGTGTTCTTTATTCTACACAGCGTGAGATGAAGGAGACATTGGGCATCCACAATGGGCAATTCTCGTGGCAACAATACTTTAGGTGTGCCTGATGCATGGGGGATAAGTGAGCAGACATAACAGCTCTCATTGGTTGTTTGTTTAGCTGTTGTGCTCATATCTGCATACCATTTATTTGCTTGGTGAGGGTGTCGTGGGTCTTCCATTTTGTCTAACCCTAGCCCATAATACTCATCATACCCTTTTCCACCAGTCTCTCTTCTCCGCCTACTTTTCTCCCTTCTTCTGTACCTTCTCGTTATAGGAGGTGAAGAACCAGGCCCCCCTTCCTCCCTCCCACCCCCCTTTTCTAATTCTTCATATAGGGACTTGTGTTCTGTCATCATAATCACTTTTCCATCCTCCTTAATAAACAAGAGATCGTTGTTTGAAATTGGGGCGGGAGGGATCGTGTGGTTGTTGTATGTTCCAGGTTGGGACATTGTGTCATTATCTACATTTTTGGTTCTCCATTGTGAGAGGACAGCAGTGGGTGGTGTAGTATAGTATCCCCACACAAAGTGTGATCCATCCCAGATCAAGAAATCACCTTCTTTGATACCTACAGTCGGAATTGTTTTCGTTCCAGGAGCAAGGGTGGTGTTGTTCCCCCCTCCCCCCTCGTTCATCTCGGTAGAGATGAACGCTATAATCCAGTGTAACACCAGACAAAACATTGAGATGAAGAACACGATAGCACACATTGATAAACCACATTCAAATGAATATGTTAATCTAGCCACTAACATTTCTCTAAATCTAACATATCTATTAGTTGCAGGCTGCCCATTCGATGCCATGATAAATCCTGTTTGAGACACAAAAGTTCATTAAATACAAACATGTAAGCATTTCCACATTGTAACGTTTCGGTGATAAAATATAGGGTTGGGTGAGGAAGGGGGTTTGTTGACAGACAAGGTAGCTTTCAGTCAATATTATTCGTACCTTACTATATATATATATAAATAATAAAAAACATGACATTTTAAAAACAACAATAATAAAAAACATCTTAAAGAGCACAGGAAGGGAAAAAAGAACCCCACGCAAAACTTTCAAAAATTGTAAAAAAGAAAATTTACATATACATGTGTACATGTTTTAGTCCAGGACATTTGTTGCGCGCTAATTGTGTTCACTGTTCATCTCATGAAGCACACAAAATTCCAATCATTCATTCCGCACAACTTCATCGTCCGCTGTTGCCTGTGCCTCATCCTGCACCTCACTCTCCGCAGCGCTGTAAGCTTTACGTACATCTGTCAAATGCACCCAATATCGCAGGCCCTTAACCTTTACTGCTGTAGGCGTGCAAAACACTACCTCATAGGGGCCATGGAAGCGTGGTGCGTTCCACCTCCGCACAAAACTTCTAACATATATAAGGTCACCAGGCATTAGCTGTAGTGGTTTTTCAGGCAAACCGTTTGGTTCAGTCGCGTTCCCCTCCTCTCTTGTCGAGGGGGGGGCTAGTTGCTTTGAAATTACGCGCGCTGCCCGTGTCAATTTTCGCAGGTATTCTGTGAACTCCTCCCCCAATATAGCTGCGCTTCTGTGTGCATCAGAACGCTCACGGAGAGGCGAATGCGCTGTGTGCATTCTTCTTCCCGTGACGATCTCGTGCGGGGACAAATGGTGATCCTTACTTGGCTGGTTTCGTAGTTCAAACAAGGCCAAAGGCAGGCAGTACATCCAAGTCTTTTTAAGGGAAAAACAAAGTTTTGATAATCTGCTTTTTAACAGGCCGTTTATCTTTTCTACGACGCCATTACTTTGAGGATGATAAATCGAACATAATTTGTGCTTTATTCCCAATAATGTAGTCACTTCTTTAAAGAGTTCATTAACAAAATGCGTCCCGTTATCTGAGCGAATGACGTCGCAAATTCCCCAGCGCGGAAACACTTCCCGCACTAGGAACTTCGCGGCGCCCTTCGCGTCAGGGCGGGCACAAGGGCCTGCCTCCACCCACCTCGAAAATGGACATACAACCACAATCATGTATCGAGCCCCGTTACACCTTTCTCCCATGTCTACATAATCAATGTGGAGCTCTCTGAATGGGCCACTTGGTTTTGGTATCGTACCCCTTAGTGTACGCAATGTCATACCTGAGTTGTAAATTTGACATGTCGTGCATTCTAGAGCTAACCTTGTGACGTGTTCCTGGAGGCAAGGTGTAAACCAATCTTCTTGTATCTCTGCCATTATGTGTTTCTTTGTGTTGTGTGCAGGAAAGTGTAGTTGTTGAAATGCTATTTCTAACAGCGTGATTGGCATTACCACTTTTCCTGAACTCTCTTGTCGCCACAATAAATCAGTCGGTGATTTGCTGCATCCTCTCTTAGTCCACAGCAATTTTTCCTCTGCACTAGCTCCCTCTTGCAGCTCTATTATCTCCTGTGTGGACATCATGTTGTATCCTGTGGGGACCTCTTGGCTTGCTGTGTGGTGCAACATGTACTCTCCTATTTCACCTTTTTGTAGATATGAAGCTGCTTTGGCAGCGGCGTCTGCTGCCGCGTTCCCCAAAGATACAAAATCTGTATTTGTGGTATGGGCTTGACATTTTACAATGGCCACTGCCGTGGGGTCTTGCAGGGCCTCAATCAGTTCTTTCAATAATTCTGCATGCTGGACTGGCGTTCCGTCTGCTCGCCGAAACCCTCTCCGCCCCCACCGGGCCAACCCACCGTGAACTGTTGTTGTCATGTATGCTGAGTCTGTATATATGGTCACTGCGCACCCCCTGGCGACATGCAATGCTTCTATTAGCGCTATTAGTTCTGCTGCTTGCGCTGAATAGTGTGATGGGAGGCGGTGTTGTACTAGTATCTCATATTCATCTTCCTCTAATCGTACCACTGCCATACCCACATGCTTTTCTCCTGTCTCCATGTCTATTGATGCTGACCCGTCCACAAAATACACCTCACCCTCGGTCAGGGCATTTTCAAAAATCACTGTATCCTTACTTTCGTCACCTGTGTACGTGGCGCAGTTGTGGTTTTGCATGTCCTCTATGGTGCATGCCTCTGTGATGAATGTGGCTGGGTTCACTGTTTTACATCTTACTATATGGATGTTAGCGCTGGACAGTATTATCTCATATGCTGTGGCGCGTTGTGTTGTCAATGTGCTCTTTGTTCGCTCTAATATTGCAAAAAGTGAGTGTTCCACAAACAGTGTCACCGGGCAGCCCATTACTATCGTGGCACTTTTTTCAATTGCGAACGCGGCTGCAGCTAGGGATTGCTCGCAGGCGAAATGACCTTGCATTACTGCGTCTAGGGTGCCGCTGTAGTAAGCTAGTGGTTTGTGCCCTAAGGATGTTTTCTGTGTCAGTACTGCTGTCATCAATGTTCCTTTGCAGTGTGAAAATAAGAAGAATTCGCGCCCATAATCTGGGTTTGCTAGTACTGGAGCGCTTGATATCAGCTCTTTTAGTGAGTTAAATGCTGTGTTCATCACCTCTGTCCATTCTATGTGTTTGTGTTCTTGTTGTGCTTCTTTCAGTGCCTGTAGCAGGGGCCTTGTGTACGCCGCATAGTCCAATATCCATGCTCGGCAATAGTTACACATACCCAGAAATTTCTGCATCTCTTTTACTGTTTTGGGCTCCCCAATTGTTCTAATCGCCTGTGCCCTGTCTGGTATAATTCGCTTGCCATCCTTTGATATCAACTGACCCAAGTATAGGACCTCCGTCAGACAGTATTGTAACTTCCCCTTGTCCACCTTGTACCCCTTATTTGCCAATAATGTCAAGAGTGTTATCGAGTCCTGTCTGCATTCTTCCTCAGCCTGTGCACAAACCAATAAATCATCAACGTACTGAATCACTGTGCTTTCTACAGACAAATTCCCCAGATCTTCATGTAGTACCCTGTTAAATATGCTTGGGCTCTCGCAATATCCTTGTGGTAGTCTGCAGTGTTCGAACCTCCTTCCTCCCAATGTAAATGCTGTCAAGTACCTGCTCTCTTCTGCCAAGGGAATCGAAAAGAATGCATTTTTTAAGTCAATTACTGTGAAGTGTGATGCTATTTTTGGAATGTTGCACAGTATTGTCGCCGGGTTCGGGACTAAAGGGAACTCCTTCATTACCACATCGTTCAATGGGCGTAAATCTTGTATCATCCTCCATGAACCCCCCTTCGCTTTTTTGATTGGGTAAATGCATGTGTTGCATGGGGAGTTTGAGGGCACTATTATACCCTGTGCTAGCAGTGCTTCTATTGTCTCTCTGATCCCTTCTTCTGCTTCTCGCGACAGTGGATATTGTTTCACCCGGGGTAGTATTGCTCCTTGTTTTACTTTTATCACCACAGGCTGAACTTCATGTAGCAACCCTACATCGTGGGGGCCATTAGTCCATAAGTTAGCGGGTACTGAACTCATGTCTTCATCAAAAAATGTATGCGGTGCTCCTACTACCGCCATTAGTTCAACTTTAGTTTGTCTGGCTGTAACTACAATGTCGCAGGGCATTGCCAGTTCCATCACTACTTCACCATCTCCCTCAGTGTCAGAAAATAGCTCCTCGTCCGAGAGCTCTCTCAGCGGGATATTTGCATTTGTACACAATACTGTCCGCCACTCACACCCTTCCATGTCAATACCAATCACGCATATTCTGTTTGCTGATACATGTATTGCATGCAAATCCAATGATAGTACTTCCCCAAGAGCAGTGTCAGGGCTTGCTATGGGACGAAAAAGGAATTCTGCTGGTATTCTCCACTCCACCCTTTTTAGTTCTGGTACTATGAGAGCCAATGTTCTCATGCCTTCAACAAACATCTCCTCATTTCTTGGTACCCCTCTGATCTCTTTTATTATTGTGTGGCCGTGTATTACTGCTAATATACGGAGGGGGCATATGCCTGGCGTTGAACATACGATGCCGCTCCCTGTGAATGATATGGTCATGTTTAGTTTGCTCAAGAGATCTCTCCCCAGTAAGTTGATGGGAGAGTTTTCATAGTACAGTAAGGGTGCTTTCACTGTTTTACCCCCCACTGTCACATCCAATACCTCTGTGTAAGGAACTTCAATTACAGCCCCAGAGAACCCCTGCGTCTCTAACGTTCTATTAGATAACGGGAACCGGCCCTCTCTAATGCATGATTTCTCCGCTCCCGAATCCACCATGAATATGAATTGCTTGTCTCCTATCTGCGCTCCTATCAATGGTTCCTCTGATGCATTGTGGGTCGTAGACAGTACTGGACACGCAAGTGCTCTCTGTGGGCTGTCCTATGCGGGGTGTCTCATTGCCCCCCCTTGATCGAAAATGTTCCCCGAAACTACTGACACTCCACTGTAAGGTGCGGGGGCTGGTGCCCCATTAGCTCCTGTGGCGAAAGTATTACCAGGCGTGTAGTGCACATTGTCATTATTCTGTGGGCTGGTTTGTGTTCGGTATTGATGTCCGTGTAGTTGTGCGTTACTCCTTTGTACTACATTGTCTGGTTGCTGGTATTGTCCCATGGGGAGGCCGTAGGGGCTTCCTGGATGGGGGTGTCCGTACTGTTCTATCTCTTGGAAACCGTTGTTTTGTCTGCTCCTACATTCCCTTGAGTAATGCCCCCATCTCCCACAATTCCAACAGCTCCCCTGTGGACCTCTGGGACCCTGCCACCCATTTCCTCCCATTCCTCCATACCCTTGTCCTCCTCTTCGCCCCCTGTACCCACCTCTTCCTCCTCTTGGGGCCCACTCTTGCCACGTTGGACCTCCGTTCTGCTCCTGCTCTGTCCACTGTCGTTGCCCTTGTCCTGCCCAATTCGCTGCTATTCTTCCTTGTATTGCTATTTGCCCCTCCTCTCCTTCCTCTCCCTCCCGTATGAGTGGGAGTCCCGCTACCGCTGCTGCGACCCTCACCAATTTTGATTGCACCAACTTCGCCTCGTCCGCCAACCTTTTCTGTGCTACTTCCCTCTCTCTTTCTTTGATCCGTTTACAATGGTGTACTATTATGCTTTGGATCTCCGGCCAGCCTTTTGCCTCAACACCTGCTATTTTATCTAGTGCCTTTTGCACTTCCTTTGGGAGCCCTCTTTTAATGATGAAGTAAAATAGAGACGTGGATTGGTGCCAGGGCGTACCCGTTTCCGCTCTCCACATCTCCTGCACCCGGAGAATGTAATCCATAGCGTCCTCCCCATCATTCATGGTACATTGCATTACTGACTGCAAATCAGGGGTATCTGGGAAGGTTTCCCGCAGTGCGTCCCACACCCTTGCTCGCACGGTGTTAAAAGAAGCCCCATCATGGCGATCACACTCCAAAGTTACAGCTGGAAAACCCGCTTTAGCCCACACTCTGTCTGCCTGATCCCCTACTGCGGACACTAGTAGGCTTTTCACATCGCCTACTGCCAGCGGTATACCCGCGGTATGTTTCTCAAATGCATATATCCACTTGCTTGCCCCTCCTGACAGCTGTGGTAGTAATTTCATTAAGT
Source organism: Ambystoma mexicanum (assembly GCF_040938575.1). Taxonomy (NCBI): domain Eukaryota; kingdom Metazoa; phylum Chordata; class Amphibia; order Caudata; family Ambystomatidae; genus Ambystoma; species Ambystoma mexicanum. The sequence goes on from NC_090936.1 coordinate 673,301,598, forward strand.
TAGCCTTGTCCATCTGAGCCCACGGTATATAGTTCGGCCTCCCACCTCCCCTGTGGAGTAATGGTAGTTGTAATTTCCCTTTTGCCGTTGCAGCTTCCTTTTCCTTAGTCACTGCTGACTCTAATGACGCCATCTTCCCCACCCTATTTCTTAGTCGTCCTATCCATTCATCCTCTATAGTCCCCAGTGAACATGCCCCATCTAGCTCCTCGCCTTCTCCTCCTACTGCCATGCTCAATCTATCACTCTCATCCCCCCCTCCTCTGACATCACATAACAAATCCTCTCTGATCCCTCTCTCTCGCGAGACATCACCGATGCTTCCTTCTGCTGTCCCTACTTCTATTATCCTGGTCGGTTCTTCCTCAATTCTGAACAGTATTTCCCCCTTTTTCCATCCTTCCTCAATTTGTCTACTTTCGCTCGACGCTCTAGACGTGCGTCCAGATTGTGTGGGGGCGCACGCTGTGCGTTCACATATGTCTTTTATTCTTGAGAGCTCATCTCGTGCCACTGTAAGCCTCGACTCTAAGTCACTCGTTAACTTCTCTATGTCCACTCTCTGTGTGCCTCCCTGGGTGCGCTCTCTGGTGTTTTCGTATGGTGGGGGTGCAGTTGGTCTTTGTGGCGTGCTGGTTGAAGGGGGAGGCACATAAATCGGGTCGCTATATCCTGCTGCAGGGGCTGGTTTAGGTAATATTGGGTACAACATAACCACTTCCGCAGGCTGTTCTGTACTTAACTGTTCCTTTTCCTCTCGCGGGATCATTAGTGGATTGTCTGTGGTGGAGGGTAAATCAATATTTGGAGCTGGAGCTTTGGGTGGGGGTACTTCCTCAAACAATCTCCAAAGATCTAATATCTCCTTCCTGTTCTGCCATTGTTTTCCCTTATACTTGAGGCGAATACATGTACATACCATATCAAGAACGCTTTTGTCAAAAGACCCTCCTTCTGGCCAAATCTGGGGCAACCCCTCCCCTTTCAATTCTGTTAACCATTGATCATGATATTTATTTATGCGTTCAGCATATCCCGGCAAGCTCTTGCAAATGTGTGACAAGGGAGTTTCAGCCCCCATCCTTTAAATCGCTAGCGCTACCACGTTCGCTTTCGTTACCTTTTATTAGCTGTAAATATGCGTATGTATTCCTTTATGGCACAGACAAGAGCGGACCTCTTAAAATTATCACCCACCGTTATTCACTGCACAAATCTCTTCTCACTCACCATATCTCATCTCCTTCCCATTCCCAGGCACTCTTATGTGATCTCACTTGTAATTGATCAAGTACTGGTTATGGCCACACTCTCTGACACCACCTCGCGGCCACCCGTTCGTCTCTCACACTCGTACGGTGCGCGCACCCTTCACAATGCTTTCCACTCACACTCTTTGTCTTTCTCCTCCCTTTCCTCCCTAACCAGCTGTCCCTGTTTTCCTGCTAAGGTTACTGTGTTCACGTCTGTACGTGCCACTACTGAGTCCCCGCTTTTTAAGATGTTCTAACTTCTTTATACCCTTCTCATTTTCGCCCCCTACCCCGTGGAAATGGAAAAAGAAGAAATAGAGAGAGAGAGCACAATCACTAAAAAATATTCCCGGTGTCTCCTTTTGCTAGACACCAATAACTTATTTCTCACTTCTTCATATATTCCCAGTACTAGTCTAGATAGCACTATGCGGCGCCGCCTTCCACCCCCTCTCGGAGCTAGGTTTCCGTCACTTCTACCACGTCACTTATTTCTTACTCCTAATGGCCATATGCAAAAGAAAGAATAAAGAAAATTTCAAGACCCGTCTGTAGTAGACCCCCGATATTCTTCTCCTCTACCTGTCCCCGTTCTGTTATTCCCAATTCCCTTTCTTTTCCCCTTGACGATCACTCGCACTCGGTACTCACGTGCCCGTCTTGAACCGATACTCTCCGAAACTGGGTCCGTCCAGGCGGCGTCACCGGTAACTCAACGGTCAGCCCCTGGCTCCGGCGAGCGGCACTCAAAGGGGATTTTTTTCCAATCGGGATCCCGTACCCTTTCTCATTGAGTGCGCACTTCTTATTGTGCCGGTCGCCGTTGGCGGGCGGCCTCCCGGAGACGGCTCACCGTGCGTATCCCTTCTCGACCGGAGATTCTCGTGCCACAAGGGGGTCGTTTAAGAAGGAGTTAGGAAAAATAGTTTGGAGATATCACGCTATCGGGGTCACCACTGAAAGGAAGCGCCCCCAATTCAGCACGATCCTCCCCGCAATGAGAGACAATAAGGGACTCTCCCGTAGTGGGAATAAGACCAAGACAGAGTGCGGGTGAGCGTAAGTGGGAGTTTATCCAAGGACAAGGCATGCAAAGAACTCTGCAACCTACGAGAGCGCTCTGCCTGACAATAGCAAAGACAGGCGTATTTCTAATACAAAAAACGTCATCAACACCTAAACACTATAGGGGGCACAAGTCAATTGGGATTGGGTGGTGTCGACTAACTATAGGTGTTGCTGCCGCGGGGTTGGTCTTGGCGGGACGACGTCACTGGTCAGCCTCGTGGGTTGGGTTGGGCCTGGCAGGCCGGCTTGAGGTCATCCATGCGGTGTTGATGTGCTGGGGCAGCCTGTGACAATGACGAATACCTTTCCTGTCTCATTTGCCCTAGGCCATGCACACTACAGTTATTCAGAAAATGACATTTACGTTCATTAATAAATCGCTTCACCAGCTTATCTTATAAAATAAACACAACACATGAGGAATGCACCTCGTGAGAGGTCTGGTGGTTGTCGGTTGGGGTGAGATTTACCTGTGTCTTATTGACCGGTATTTTAGGTCACGGGACGGGGCTCTGGGACCTGGGCCGAGTGATACATGTCTGTCTGCTGCGTTAGAAGTTATTATATAGATGGGTCTCTGTGTCTTGTCCCAATGATGGGGGTCGTCCTTACACGGGGTCAGGATTCTTGGGGGGGTTCGTGGGGATTTATGAGAGGGTGCTGGTAGATCAGTGGGTTCATCCGTGGGTTTATTACCGTGCTGTAAATAACACAGGTGGCGGGCTGTGGCCTTGGTTGCGGCGCCGGGGCCTCTGACTCTCTGAAGTAACGCCAGCTTGGTTGGGGGAGGTGAGGGAGCGCAGCACAAGTCTTAGCTTTTTTATCTGGCAGGCTTGGTGGGGTGGGAGAGGGAATGACCTTGCATATACTCACAAAGGTATTTTCCTCGTGCGTTGCTGATCAGTGAATGCAGAAGTTTTATACTGTTCTGCCTTATTTTAACGTTATTCAGACACACATATATATATATATATATTTCATTTTCGTTACACATTTCTTTAATACAGTCGGTTCCAGTACCTTCTCATTACCTAACATTATGTTCACTACATTGTGTGCGTATTGTATGTACATTAGACGTTATACGAGGGATATCTAGGTTATGGCCTACAGAGATTGATGCTCGCCGCTTTGGGTGATTCAAAACATATATGAGTTCAAGTTTCTACATACTATTGAAAAACACTTTTACAAATAGAGGTTACACGTTTGGTCAACATCTTTCTCCGTGGTTATAGCAGCATTAGTCCAGACCTGGAGGGATATCATATAACGTTACATTTTTATGGTTCGTTCACATTTTAAACAGAGGTAGTTCATTAATACCAATACTTGAACTATTTTCTACCTTCTTCAGATAGTGATGCTTCAGCTTTTTTCCCCGTTGCCCCGGCCTTGCGGTCCGGGTCATACGGGGTGCAATATCACATTGTTACTAATATAATGTTGCCGTGTTGGCATCTCGGGTTTAGCTCATCTCCGACTTTCTCATGGGAACGCGCTCGCAGCGGATCTGCCAGGGCTGCTGAGGCGGCAGAGATGCATGAAAGGCCCTCCAGAGGTGGGGGCCTCGTTACAGTGTGCTGAACTCACACCATGTTTGCTGTGCAAGATGGCGTCTAGGCCTAACTTAAGTTTCGGTAAATGCAAAGACAGGGTGCGTGTGGGCAATGTCGTCGGCGGGTGAACCCCCCTCCACCTGGGCCCGGGTGGCATGAGGGTGCTCCCACCGAGCCATGGTCCTCACCTGGGGAGGGAGCTGTAGGTGAGGAGGGCCTCGTGGCCATTCCTCCCCTACAGTATCAAACCGTGAAGATAGACACAAGTGATCACAGTTCAAGGATGTTTATTGAAATTCAATGGGTTGGATATATGCCTTTCTAACCCCAAATCTATGGATGGGAGCGAGTTACAACAACCGTGAAAGTAAAAAAAAAACAGTCTTAGTGGAGTCTTATCGAAATAAAAAGGGCTGTACTAATAAACCTAATGCCAAACCTTACTTCTAAATACCAAATGGGTGTGGGAAAATAGTGTATGCAAAAAGAAATAATGTTCATGAAATAATGTCACAATGACTGAGTATTGAAGCTCCCTACTCCACGTTTTCAAGACGGGACAAGGTGGCACACTCGGGCAGCAGATAACACTCTGGCTTCTCTGGCACAAGGGTGCAGCTTAGGACCCAGGCCGGGGCTTTCCATGACAAAGTCTCTTCCAACAATAAAGTTTTTTGGTCGTAGGAGCCTGGCGTATGTACACAAAACAAAGTTCATTTGTTTCTTGGATCTTTAAAGTTCTCACAGGTTAGGATTCACAGTTTATGTTGGGCCTCCCTCAATCGGGCTCAGATCCCTTTTTGCATGCCAATTCATGATAGTCCTCCCTTGATCGGGCTCAGATCTTTCTCACACAATTTCTCAAGGTCTCCCTCAGTCAGGCTCGGACCCTTCAAAACACATATTGTCTTGACGGTAAGTACATCGAAGACTTTCAATTGTGCGTTGGATTTTTCTTAGACCTTCGCAGGACCACTTCGATTCACTTACCTTAGCTAATATTTTACTCTCAATCCCTCCACGATCGCTTCTTTGTGTGATACATAGAAAGGAGGCCTTTGATTGGGCACACCAGCAGTGCCGGACCACTCTATTATGTATCGCTCGACTTGCAGTTCACTTCCAATTCAAGCAGTTATCCATAATTATTCTTCACTCGTGTCTTTCATAAAACGCGCCAAAGTTCATTTTCTCCAGATATACTGTTGCCACTTGCAACCTTCATTTTCTTTTACCGAGATACTTTCTGGTACTTTGTCCTTTTCAACAACTTGCATAGGCTTCTCTCTCTCGGGAGCAAGCCTCATTGATTTGACACTTTGTCTCACTTTTTCCATATCAACCGGATTCTGGGAAACTCATCTGTATTTACCTTTGGTTGTCCATCCTCCCCAACTCTGCCGTTCACCCGGTAGGAAAAAGCAGGCACCTGTGCAGCACTTCCAAGGAGGGACTTCGTCCACTCTTTGGGTCTCGCCTCTTGAAAACCTTGTGGCTTCTTGGAAATGTAATTCCCTTTGCTTGGCTCTATTTGGCTTTCACTATCTTTTGCTCAGTCTCTGGGTAAATTCATTTCCTCAGCCTGGTTTGCATCAGCCCAGGAAGAGCTGTCCTCTCTTGTGCCTTGTCCTGCTGGCTGAGTGCTTCAGCATTTGGTAGGGGTCCTCTGCCAGACTCAGCCTTGAAGCCTCCCTCCTGTCTTCCCAAAAGCAACTGCCTTCTCTTCCCTGGCAGGCTCCTTTTTAAACACCTGTGAAAGGTTAATGTGTTGCAGGTGTGTGATTAGGGCTGGGCCTGCCTGACCTTGCCTGTCCTCGATAACAGGACAGTCGGTTGTTCAGATGGAAGTCTCTGTCTTCTGTGTCTTAGTGTGTGTTATGTCAGTACTCTTCATCCTCTCAGTCCCTCTCTTTCTCGTCTCAGTGTTTGTGTAGAAATGGGGGGGAGTTGAGAAGTCCTCGTATCCTACAAAATAGGATGGTATAGAAGTGTTGGTAAGGGGGGAATACTTTGTCTCACCATTTGGTGTCCCCACCTCACTCCCCGAGCACCCCTCACTCAGGTGATTCTCCCGCTCTGGTCCACTCCGATGGACTGGTTCCAAAGGCGATGACAGTGCCCTGGCCACCTGAGTGACAAATCCCCAGGGACTAGCTAGTGAAACACACCTTTGGTTTCTCACAAAATACAATAGAGAGTGAGAGGGGAATGCACATACAGTGCAACATACACAAAACTCTAGCAACCCTGGGGGGCGTAGAGGAGTAAGAAGAGAAATGCACACAATGCAACAAATAAACAATAAATAATCACAGCTGGGGGGGACCAGGAGAGGGTAGGAAGAGAAGGGAGAAGGACCCAAGGAGCATGGGGAAGCAGGGCCTAAATTGCAGGAGGGAAGCAGCACATGGATTGAAAATTGAAAATTTAAGAAGCGCACGTGGATATGGGTAGAGAGGGGAAGGACACGCAAGGCCAGGAGAAGTGGAGCCTAGCTTGCAGGGGTCGGGGGGAGTGCATGTGGAGATGGGTCGAGCGGGGAAGGCCATGCAAGGACGGGGGAAGCAGAGGCTGAGTTGCCGGGGGAAGCGCATGTGGATATGGGAAGAGGGGAGAAGTACGTGCAAGGCGAGGAGTAGCAGAGTCTACATTGCGGTGGGGAAGCACACATACAGGTGGTCAGATGGGTACGGATGCGCAGGGTCAGGGAGTTGCGTGGAGTGGAGCAGTCTTATTCTCCCTCCCCGAACCTTCTTAACTTATGTTAGGGAGAATTCTCCAAATGTGCTAATTTCCCTTACCTTTTGAGACCCCTAGCAACTTTGCTGGATTTCTAGGATTTTATTTTGTACCTGGGATGCATGTGAGCTTTTTTTCCCACTCTTCCATGTATTTTGTGTGTGTTTTACTTTTATGTTCCTTGGTTATGGAGTTTTTAAACCACTCCAGTGGCGGCATCTTTTTCTGTGTGTCACACAGCACATTCAGTGCAGAGGCACAGGGGTTTCTTTTCAGACTCCCTAAAGGTTTAAATACCTTCCCTGAAAATGACTACTGTCTCTCAGGGTATGTAAAGTTAAATTGACTTTACTAGTCTCTTTAAATTTACTGACCCAGCACACCCTATCTTACTATAGAGTGCCTGAGGGGTTGCTTAGCTTCCCCTGAGTCAAAACACTCATGTAACAGTCAAATGTTAGCTATTTTAAATGGCTGGTGGCAGTGGTTTAGATCAACTACTGGGATTTTTCGCGACCGTTAACAACGGTAGCTCAAAATCAGGGGTAGCCATGTTTTTCAATATGGCGCCCCAGACCTGTCTGTAAAAACAGACTGCGGTCATCTTTTTTCGCCATTTCTTTTAGGAAAAGTCCTTCTTGTGTTTGTCTCTGTGCGCCAAAAATTGTTTGGTCCCTTTGTTCGTGTCCTTTGGCGGGCTTCTGTGCTGAAGTGCCAGAGTGTCTGGGGTGGACAAGATGTCAGGGAGGTGCCCAAAACTCCCTGTGCTTAGTCTCCTTGGAGACCTGAATGCAATCTGGTGTGATTGGCCGGCTGGCTGTCCGGCAAGGGTGGCCACCCTGCTGAGTGGGGGACAGCTAGGCTGAATGAATGGGGGGGAAAACTGTATAAAAGCAGGTCTCTGGGACTTGGAAAGCAGAGTCGACCACTGGAACGAAAGAGCCGAAGAGGAGAGGAAGGAAGAGGACTGCTGCAACTCCTGGACGACCGGTGAAGCCCTGCTGCAGGTCCAAATTGCCTGAAACTCTGATGCCAGAGAAGCCCTTCAAGGTTAACTTCTTCCCTTGAGTTTGCTGGGAAGAACCAACTCGCAAGCCACCTGGACACCATTCTATTCTGGTCGAATTTTCTTCAGAGTGCTGTTGAAAACCGGATTGTCAGAGGGAAGGAAACCAGGGGGACTTTAAGCTCAGGAACAGCGAGATCTGCTCAAACTGGCAGGAACAACTGCCTCAGCTACATCTTTCTTCATTTAAAAAGGTACTGTGCAAACGCGGTCCGGAAATCTTTTCCGCCATCGAGAAAGTGCATGAAATCTTCCTCAACTATGAAGGCTTGTACTTTCCTAAACATTCGTCAAACTTTTCGCCTTGCCAAATCCTTTAAAAATCTGTGGCAAAGACTTAACCGTTACATACCAGAACTGTGCTATCCTATACAAGAGACTCTGAACCATTGACTTTGGCCCATGCCTATTGAGAAGAATTGCTGGTTGTATTTAACTTGAACCCTTTGCCCTGCCTATGATTGTATTTGGGCTGTCTATTCTTAGAACCTTGCCTTTTCCTCCCTTTTCTAAGTATCTAAAGTGCCATTTTGCTCACACTTCATTTTTGAGCTAAACTTGTTTAGTTACTTACCGGTTGGATTTTTGTGGTGTATTAGTGTGTGATATTGAGCTGCTTGTGCTAGTGTAATGTTTTATAAATGATTGGGTAAATAAATGTATATTCTTTTACTGTGAAACCTTGAGTCAGTGTTTCCTTGAATCACTGTATTGGTTGGTCTTTTGTGTAACTTATTCTACTGCTCACTTAAACTCTTGAGGTAAGTCTGGCTGCTCAGCCATTGCTACCACTTTACTGTGTAGTAAGGGCTTGTACCAAAGGTGAAATTGTGCTTACACTTGTAGTCCTAATTACCTGTAGTGTTCCCAAAGGGTACTGCAGGTGAGTCTGCCTAATAACTTACAGAGGCCGATAGATGGAGATATCATCCACGCTCGTAATCAACGCCACTACCCTTCGCCATCCAACACCTGTGTCGCAAAACACTGCAGCCTTGTCCTGCAAGAGCGTTGCCGCAGGGGGTCCAATCCTTGGTTCTTAAACGCTCGGGAACGTGGAAGTTGCATTGCATGCTACGTGCCATCAGGCAGCGTCTCCTGCACCTCTGTTGCACAACACTGCAGCCTTGTCCTAAGAGTGCTTTGCTGCAGAGGTTCCGATCCTCAGTTCTTAAAGGCTCAGGAGCGTGGAAGTTTTGTTGCATGCTACGTGTCATCAGGCAGCATCTCCTGCGCACCTGCTTCACACAACACAGCGGCCTTGTCCAGCAGGAGCTTTACCACAGAGGGCCCGATCTGCAGTTCTTAAAGGCTTGGGAGCATGTAAGTTGGCTTACATGCTATGTGTCATCGGGCATTGTCTCCTGCGCACCTGCGTCGCACAATATCGCAGCATTGTCCTGCTAGGGCTTTGCTGCAGAGGGTCCGATCCTCGGTTCTTAAACGCTCAGGAGCGTGGAAGTTGCATTGCGTGCTACTTGTCATCCGGCAACGTCTCCTGTGCACCTGCGTTGCACAACGCACCGGGCTTATCATGCAAGGGCTTTGCCACAGAGGGTCCAATCATTGGTTCTTAAAGGCTCTGGAGCGTGGAAGTTGCGTTGCATGCTATGTCTCGTCAGGCAGCATCTACTGGACACCTGCATTGCACATCACCACGGCCTTGAGCTGCAAGGGCTTTAGATTGAATATGCATATTGTTTCAGTGAATCTCAGTATCGCTCCTCTATAACGTCACTCTGCTCTTGTCAGATTTCACTTACAGCTCTTTGATGTCCAATGGTGTGTGCAGACAGCCTTCCACCCTCTCAGTGCGAGGGTACGGTTGTCTGAGTGCATATCATCTCTCATACACTCGATACGGTATTGGGTTGATACCTGGTGTTCCACATAGGGCTCTTCTCTTACTGTTTCAGTATGAATGAGGTGAGAGGGCGGGAGCTAGGGATAACATGTCCAACTGCTCCTCTACATTGGAGTGCACGTTTGCCCCCAGAGGGGTATCTTGGTGCTATTAACAGATAACAAATGTTTGTTACCCGACTCAAAAGTACTCATTTTATCGACCTTGGAAAGAAGGGCTGAGTGGACCTTCTGGGATCAGAAGCTGTGATGATGTCAGCCACAGGCCCTTGTAGTGGATGCATTATCCCACTGAGCCACATGTATGTATTGACTTCAAGATCCTGTGCCAGAGAGCTTAGCCCTACTTGGACAGGCACCCGTATACCTCACCAGATTGCTCACACTCCACAGCTCATCCCCAACCCAGGGTCATCAGTGATACTTCTGAAATTGTGATATAAGTCTATTTGAAGAATAAGGGCTGCCAAATGTGACCCCCACCTCAAATCAGCAGCCACTAGGCCCGCCAAAACACACATTCATTCACACATTCACTTACTTGTACATACAACATGCATACATGAGTTATACATTTTTTCCCTTACTTTTAGCCCCCTGTCCAGACTCTTCTCTTCAGTCCCTCTGCTGCCTGCCATGGTGGCCCTCTGGCTCCTGCACAGCATGAAGCAGGGACAGCTTCCACATCCCTGCTCATGAGCAGAGGAAAAAGAGCGCTCCGAGTTCAATGCATCAAAATGTCAATGTACAGGCAGGTGCTGGAGCACCACCTAAGCATCTTTGCCAACATGCCCCATATATGAAGACTGATAAATAATCAGCAGAGAGGCAGAGTTGCACAAAAGAAAAAGTAAATCACATCTGAAGGGTGCAAATTGCAGTATCTAAATTCTTCATTTCCCCTACAAGCTTTGGCGGGCTAGGAGGGATTGAGCTATGCACTGAGTAAATATGGGTTTAAAGTGTATAATCAAATTGAGTGACTTTAAGAAATAAATGTAGCATGCAGTTTTTCCATTTTTATTGTGGAGTTGCTGAAATAAATGTGATGGGTTTTCTTTGACAATCATCTCATAAAAAACAATTCGAGTATATTGAAAAAAATATATGGATGTTTGCATTACACAGAGATTTACTATAATAATGGGGAAGGAAAATTAATAAAATGAGATCATTTATGGCATCTTCCTCAGAGGCAATGAAAACGTCTTTCCCTCCTTCTCCTTTTGAGGTCTTTTCATTGTCATGGTAACACCTCACATCTAAACACCAGTCAGTCTGTCGATGAACTTTTGGGGTTTGTGTGGCATGGTCCACCCCCACTATCCACTGCACCTACCCTGCATTCTGGTTCAGTGTTCACTATCCCCCATAATGTGATGAATGGGTCTTAAGTGAAGTATTTGTTTTTAAAAAAAGACTAAAAAAAATTGGAATTATGACTGCTCCATAACCGCACTGAGCGGTCTTTCTAAAACAAACTGTCACGCCCCTGCTACACACGCATGCGCGCATAGCCACCAAGCACTCCAGGACCTCAGAAGCGGCATTGAGGGAGAGGAGGTAAGTTTGTGTGCGTTTGTGTGTGTGTTAGGTGTTTGTATTGTATTGGGGATAGGGGGAGTCTTGGGTGGGAAGGAGCATGGCAGGGATGTGAGAGGGGGTTCAGGCAGTGAAACCCCCTGATTTCGGTCAATCCCACCAGAGGGGGAGGAGGGGTGTTGGGATTGACGGGGTGGGGGGGGGTGAGGGGGTGGAAATGTGGTTTTCTTATTTTTTTAAAAATGTTTTTAGGTCACCTAAAATCAGCTGGAAAAAAATTGTCTTTTAGTTAGGCGACCTATAAAAAATAGAAAATATCACATAGAACTGCCCAATGGCCAGTGGTCATCGCTTGCAGCCATGAAAGGTCTCCACAATCCATGGGCTTTGGCCATGCCGCATGCCCCAATAAGCAAATCAAAGTAGACATTTGTCTTTCCCGAAGGCCAGGCCCACTGCCGAGGCACCTAAGTTATATCAATATTTTTTGTAGATTCATTTTGACAGTTTGGAAAAAATAAAAGACAGTACAGATTTGCAAAAGCATGCTTTCAGGTAATTGCTGATGCTCCTCATGCAAGTTTGATGCAATCCCGTCTAGCACTTCGGGCTGCGGCCGCAAGCAGAATTTGTTTCTCCCATTCAAGCCTATTCCGATTTAGAAAAACGTTACCACATAGCAGGCCCCTGGTGGCCATGGCCACTTTAACCCCATTGCCGGTCCCTGTTGGCCAGGGACATGGGCGAATGGCCACCAGCCATACCTCAGTCACCAAAGGTATATCATTATTTTTTGTACATACATTATGACACTTTTCAAAAAACAAAACACCGACACATTTGCTAAACCATGCTTTGGGTCCTTGCATAATGCTCGTCGGATAGGTTTGCTGCAAATCCGTCCGTGTTTTATTTTTTGAAAAGTGTCAAAATGTAGGTGCAAACATACTGATATAACTTTGCCCCGACTTGACAAAATCCATTCAAACTATGCACAAACAGTTAAAGTTGGGTCTACAATCTTATTGCAAACTTGTATGCACATTCATCAAATACCACCAGATTTAATTATACTGTAACATTTCATGCAGTTTCATTGAATGGTGCCAAAGTTATAAGACAATATTCATGGATGTCCTCGAACTTTTGTCAAGTTTGCGAACATCACACACATGTCCCTATACATCTGAGATTAAAAATCACTTTTATTTCTTTTTCTGGACATATCCCATCCCATCCTCATCCCCCTCAACTCCGCATAGATTGTTTAATTTGTTTGACAAGTGTAATGTTATGTTATTTATCATGTTTTTACCTCAGTGGCTGCAGACTACAGGCACAGTTTGCGAATCCAACATGGCGCTCGTTTCAAAGGTTTTGATGCACCTCACATTTTTAATTGACCAATCAGCAGGTGCATACGATGTCCATGAACGTTACACAGCTCCTTGATTTGCACAGAGGCGTCTGCGGACAAAGAACCAGAAGTGAGTCTGCGGACTTGATGGAGATATCACTAAATATTGTTACTTACATTTTGGGCATTTAAAAAAAAGCTAATGGGTGGATTAACACCAAATTTGCAAAAGCACACTTTCAGGACTAGGACGCCGCTTCTCGATCAAGTTTCGTGCAAATCTGTCTGGCAGTTTGGGCTGTAGCTGCAAGCAAAATTTGATCCATTCATATCTATCCAGATTTCAAAGGTTTTGGGACCCCCACTATAACTTTTCCCCCTTTGACAAAATCGCACAAAACTTTGCAAACTAATTCAGAGATGGCTGTATACTTTTTTTGCAACATTTCAAGAGAATTTGATGAATGATGCTAAGGTTATATGGCACTGAAAACCTCTTCCTATTGGTTGAGCAACTTAACCATAGCTAAAGGGTCGCTACTGCAGACCGTGTAATATTTGTGTGTATATGTTTAGGTGCATGGTACAGTATTCTTAGGGTTTCCCTGCATATGTTTTAGCCTAATAGAGTCTGTGTGTACCTCCATTACATACCAAACCATTGATCCTAGGTTTGCCTAATGTGAGAAATCTGAGGGCATTCTCATATTTAAGAAAAAAGTTTGGGGTTCTTTTAGTAACCAACCCACTTTCCACCATGCACCAGGTTTAAGCTTTGGTTTATGCAAGGGTGTCACAAATGTGTGTAGAAAAAAGAGGCAAAATGGAACCCCGACCTCTTTGACAAGCAAAGCAAAAAAAAGGGCCACACACACAATAAAGACTGTGCCACGCTTGATCCTTATTTGTTTGGTTTTAGTTATTTCTGAATTATAACAAGACATAATACAAAAAAGAAGAAAAGTGCCCATTTGGTTTCTTTCCTTTTTTCTCTACATCCCTAAACCGCCCATCCCTTCAACCCCTCCTATTTGTCTGCGTTCACAATTGTTCTTTAAACGAAAATTGAACTTTTGTCAATGTGTGTTCTTTGGACTCTATTCGTTTTTCAATAACATGTATTTTTTTCTTTACTATATTGTTCAATTTTTGACTTAATGTCTATTATTTATGCACAGACCCCATTAGCCCAGATTTGAAAAAGGCACTTTTTTGTGTTGAAACACGTGTTATCAAATGGGCACTTTTCTTCTTTTTTGGATTATGTCTTGTTATAATTCAGAAATAACTAAAACCAAACAAATATAAGGATCAAGCGTGGCGCAGTCTTTATTGTGTTGTGTGTGGCCCTTTTTTTGCATTCTCATATTTAGCCCTCTTAGGACCCCCCCCCCGCCCCTCAGGTAAACAAGAGAAAGGCAAGGCTGCCAGATCCTGACCCTTGGGGTACATCTACGATGGAGTACCACTTGGGAAGAAGGTCCTTAAAGAATAGGAATGGGGTGCCCGAGGGAGAGAGATGATATTCCCCATTTCCAGCACTGACCAACCATGTCAGCCCTCAGCCTTCATGGGATATTTCCACTTATGTCCTGTCTTTTTCCCTGAAATCCCACAAAGTACTGTGAAGAGGAAAACGATGCAAGGAGTAGTGCACACTTCCCCTAGAAAACACTACTATATTACTGGGATGATGAAGAGGGATCTGGATGATTATAGAACTGAAGGTCAGGCATGTCCCACTACTAGGCTTATACAAGTTCAGGCATGTCCCGCTAATGGGCTTAAAGAAGGTCAGGCAAATGAACCTGAAACCTTGCACCTGCAGCCCATTACCAAAAGCCATGAGTATAAAAGGTGTAGCCCAAAACCATGCAAATTGTGAGAGCAGGGAATCCTGAAGGTGAAGGAGCAACCGCAGCAGCAGGAAGACTGGAGCAGAGGTGGCGTGGGAGCTGGCACTTTATGGAGCCAACCGAATGTTGAGAAGGGAACCATTTGGAGAGGCTATCCCTTTTATGGACTTTCCAAATGCTTGTGTCGGGTCGGTGACACAGGAATGTCTGAGGGACAGGAGTGAGACTGCTGGTGCAAGAGGTCAAAGCCTGTACTATCCACGCTGCTGTGTACCCTGCTTCTAAAGCATCTAGTGAGTTTCTCGCATTACAGGAAACCCTGTGCGCGACCTTATGAAGTGACTGGTTATATTTTGTCGGAGTCACGTGCAACCTGGATGTTTTCTACGGTTTCTGAACAATTGGCAAACACTGAAAGTATCAAGAGCTGATATTAAACATTGTGAAAGGGGAGCAGTGAAGTGTGAGCAAAATATCTAACTTGAAACTGCTAAACTAGATGAAACAAAAGAAAAGGCTAATAGTGGAAGCCGGCAAAGTAAAATAGATTGAACCTGGTGTACCCAATTGTATATTGTGCTTCGCGAAGAAGTGTGCTTTGAACCTGGGGAAGGGCATCCCAAGACTTGGTGGAACAATTTGAAACAAGCAATTGTTGGAACTGTATCCTGAACTTGGGGAGGGGAGCTAGAAGCACACTGTTTAGTTAACTTAGAATATCCCTACACTATGTTTAGTATTTGATGTGATGGCAAGCATAGGTTTTGACACAGACGGACTTTTGATTTGGACTTACAAACACAGACTTTCCTTAGTTCCTTTATGTAGGGAAGATCCCCAGATAGTGTTAGGCATTACACCATCCTGATACCTGATAAAGATTCTACTGTTAAACTTGAAATCTGTTGTCTGTCATCTCCTGATACCATGCTGACTCACACTTACTGCTCAACCTATGCTACTCAGATCAAGGACCTCATTACAACCTTGCTGGTCTCCAGGCGGTAGAGCCACCAGGATACCGGCAAAGGCTGTTACTGTTGCCAGCACCTGGTCCGGCGGTATTGCCACCAGATTATGGGTGCTGGCGGAGTGATGTAAATCCCCACCCATGGAGTCCGATAGGACTCCATTAGGGGATTTTCTGTCATTACTGCCACCAACAATGCCGCTGGCAGTAACAAGGGCTTTTTTGGCCGGTAGGGCACCTGGCTTACCTCCAGCATTTAGCTGGGGGTGACCCAGCTGCCCCACCGGCACTCCTGTAGTCGGGCGGTCTGGTAAAGTGCCAGTATCCTCAGATACCGTCACTTTTTTACCGGACCACACGACTCGGAATGAGCCCCAAAGTCTGGTAAAACCAAGTGTAAAAAGCCCTTGCTTGCCCATTAAATTGGTATATCTGAACCCCGACACAATAGTAATCCTGAAAATCCCTCCTAGCCCCACTGATAGGGGAAACACACAAGACATAATTCTCATGAAAATGAAAATCCTCAGGGTATAATCAGGCCCTAAGGAGAAGGAGATCAGCTTCCTACCAAATCTGACATAAAGAATGGTGACTGAACTTGCTACGTTTAGACAATATGAACGCTATTTAGTTCACTCACACACCCCAGGAAAGCAGGTGATGTACTATCTTCTCCCCTCCACCCCCAGTTCCCTGCCTTTACCCTGCAGCATTCACCCCAGGCACTGACAAACCGTCCTTGGTGACTGTGAGGGTTTAGAAAGGAAAGCCGACAAAGTTTTCATGTTTTTGGTTAAAGACTTTTATTTAAATGAAAATGGGTTGGGGAAATGCCTCTCTGACCCTATTCTTAAGAGGAGTTTCCATTTGTAAAAACCAAAAATGAAGGATCTGTCTGTGTCAGGATGTCAATAACTGAAAAGCCGTCCTTGTATCCAAAACATCCTATCCTGACCCTCACACTATAAATAAAACAATAAAATGTGAAAGGAAATATCTTCAACCTGATATTGGCAAAAATATATTCACAACTAAATGCTAGAAACGCTCCAACGAAAATGTTCTCCAAGATGAAATTCTTGGACACCGAGTGTGGTTCCTTCCCCTGGATTTCGAGATGGGATGGCAATGTCTCTTTTACCAACAGTTCCTTTTGTGTCTCTCCTGGATTCACAATGTTCCTTTTTTTAGGGAACAAGTTCTGCAACATTCTTTCTTTAACAGAAGTTTCTCTTTTGTCTAGCAAACACTGTCCTTTTGTATTTCTTGAATCTTTGCAACCTGCCTGGTATACTCCCCTGACAGGACTCTGTGCAATTCCAACTGCCTGGTGTACTCTCCTGCCTGGACTTCTCATTTGTTTCAATTGCCTCATATCCTTGTCTTGCCAGGACTTTTGATGCACTTTCAATTGCCTGGTATATTTCCTTTACCAGGACTTCTTATGGGTTTCAAAGTAAAGTTCCTCTGTATCACCAAAACTGTATATACCATTCTTGACTCAGTATATCTGTCTGTGGTAATGTTTGTTCAAACTTTGCCCCACACTTGTATCTCATACATCTTTATTTTATAAGGGCTTGAATCTGTACTTTTTCTTTTCAGTATTCAAACACGTTTCTCATAGTATCTGTGTTAGCAATCTCACAACATTCAAAGGGCCTGATCACGAGTGGGGCAGTATCCCGGCGGTATTCCCATTGGGATACCGCCTGGGCTAATAGCATTACCGCCAAACCCTCTGGCGCTATTAGCACCACGGGTTTGGCCGTAACGGAAATTCCCCATTGGATCCACTGGACCCAATGGGGAATTTTCAGTGCAATTAGCACGCGCTAATAGCGCAGTGCTAATTGCGCCCAAAAATGGGAATTTTCCCGGTGCATTTACCCCCAGCTCAAAGCTGGGGGTAAATGTAGCCAATCCCCGTGATTTGGCAGACCCTTAAGTGCAGCGGTAACATTGTTACCGCCACATTTAAGGGTTACCATCAAAGTCGTGATGAGGCCGTAATTGATGTTGACAAAGTTGCCAGAACGCCCCGAGGTCCCCACTGGCTTTGGGTTGATTCACCAGTTCTCTCCCACGTCTCCGGTCTGGTTCACGCTTCTGCAGCATGGCTCTTCTTCTCTCTTCCCACTCTGGATGCTGCAGACGTCCTTCCTGCTTCCCTCGCAGCTCTGTGGTCACACGGCTGCTTCCCTTCAGGTCCTGGTATTGATAATGCTGCCTCCTCGAGTGACCAGGGGTCTCCATAGCACCTCTGGTATGATAGGTTATTTATAACGCGCTTAATACCCAGAAGTTTCTAAGCGCGGACTCAGGGTTCAAACCCGTGTTGCTCCATGTAGTCTTGCTTTCAAGGTGAGCATGTTGCCCTGAGCTATCCTCCCGAGACCTCCTTCTCATGCACTGTGTTTCTCCTTCTGCTTTGGCAGACTGCCCTGCTCTGCCACACACCGGTTTATGTCTGCTGTACTCGAAAGCCTCAGCATAGGAACACACGTCTTCTCCTGCACTGCCGCACTCTGTAGTGCGGTTGCCATCTTTAAATGTCCCACACATAAACGATTCTGTAGAATAAGTAGTCTGCACATTGAGCTTCAGGCTCCTGATATTTTGATCCAGCTCCATCATCCTCCTCGTCTCAGTACATCAGGGATTATGGGAGTTGGAGTCTGTAGATGTCATCGACCATATAGAGTTTTCTATGAGAGAACATTTCCCCAAAAAGGTATCTCAGAAGCAAAAGGCGTTTTCCAGGAGCTTTGTGTGTCTAAATCATAAATTGGGGGTTCACCTGAAGAATATGGGGAAGACGTTTATTGATTTCCTCTACAAGGGCGAACAAACAGATGGCAATAAGCCATTAAGGTATTGGGTATTAAGTCTTCCTCATGGGGGGGAGGGTACCGCGTCTTGTCCAATCAAGGCATTACATCTCCCCGGTACTCCTCCCATGTGACCCTCCCTCATGTAGCCACCTCCAGGGTCAAGATCAGGTAGCAGTTGCTGTCCCCTGGCCACATGGTAGGAGGTCATTGCCGGGTAATCCCTGATGACTCCATTGGATTCATCACACAACTCTGTGCAGGTGCAGGTGCAGATGCAAAGAGAAGCGCAGAGAGATTGAAAATAATTTGATAATGGCAGGAATCCACATCACCCCGCGCTGGGTGAAGGTGATGTATGGAGATTCCCGCTCCCATGAAATAATGCACCTGTAATCCACACACTGATCTGCTTCTTTATTTCGCAACTCCAGAGCCTGACGTTCCTCCTCCACAAAGAGGCTCTGCAATATGCACAATAAAGGCATTCTTGTATGATGCTCAAATTTTGCTCCCCCCTCAGGCGGCTTACTGTTTTTTGATATTTGGCAGCAATTCGCAAGTCCTGTTTGTGCAGAGGCAGGTTGTTTGTTTTCCATGGTCTGAGACTACTTATATTTCGAAATTCTCTTCGAATTTTTCACAGTGTATGAGATATTAACATAATGTTATTTTCTGCACAAGCCAGGTCCCACGGGCCTTTACATCTAACCCGGACAAGGGTTTTCATGTTTATGGACTAAGATTGAAATAGATGCAGATGATATGTTGAGATATTCTGCGTAAAAGCTCATCAAACTGGCAAGCTTAGTGGCTACATAGTCACTTCCTTGTTGGTTTTGTAGGCATAATCCATGTAATGTTTGAATAATAATAATAATATCAGTTTTTTATGTAGTGCTGTAAGTTGGATTCCTCCCACTTCCATGCACTGTAATAGTAGGTGGTGCTACTACCCAATGTAAGTGTTTCCCGTGTATCAACCTAGAAAGGTGGTGGTATTGCAACTTGGGAATTGCAGACTGGCCCCCTTTCATATGCCTGCTCAACCCATGGTCTAGCTACCCCAACTATAATTTAATGCATGAATCTCGGGTTGTTAGGTTCTCTATTTTCAACATAGTAAAGATTTGGGGGGGGGGGGGTGTGAGTGAGGCAGTGACATTGTTGCATGCCTGTGCCAGGAGAAAGACCGGAGACTTGCATCACCCAAATGCCCCCCTCCTGGCTCTCAATCCGGCATTTCACACAAGCAGATCTGAGGCATCTGATTTCCCATCTTTTCAGGCCTCCAGAAAGTTAAACAGTACCACAAAAGAAACGTCAAAGTACTTACGGCTCTGTAAATGTCCTGGCAGAACCTCATTCACTTTATCTGAATGCTGTCATGAACTTTCTTTCCGGGTTATGATCAGACTTCAGTTCAAAGAGCGGTATCTGAGCTGTAACACAGGTCCTCTGACAGGAATGGCATGGTTTTTGCACTACATTAGTTCAATTCCTCCTGCACATGTGCCAAGCCTGAGAAAAGAGTTGCAGCGCATGGACGTCCTTTGACCAAAATGTAGCTTTAGTGGAAGTGACATCTACCAATTAACAACATTATAGGAACTTTGGTCCTAACACCACCACAGTAAATGATACCACTTACCCTTTGACCCTAATGACACTGCAGTGTCCCTGGGTGCAAAAGCTCAAATATGCCCATGATTAATAAAATAACAAGGGCGTTCTAAAGCAGACTGAAGTCTATTTTAGTTACCAGCCATATTTTAACTAGTGCACTGCCTTCATATGCTGTGGATGGAGGTGATGATAGGATGGTTAAGCCCAGCAGAACTGATCTAAGCCTCTGGCACTGTTTTATATGCAAGTACAGCCCGGTAATGCCAGTTCCTCACATTCTTGCACGGTTAAAGCCTCACACTCCAGGTAGTGTCATGATGGGCTTAATACAGCCCCACATTCCCAGGTACTGTCAAGAGCAATGCTCCATATGCAGATACCGCCATTTTATGCCTTTTAGTAGCCTCACATGCCAGCTACAGTCATAATAAGTAACACACAGCCTAACCTATCCAGGTGCTGCAATCATTAGCCAAGTGCTGTCTCCAATTCCCTAGAAATGTCATTTAATGCCAATGAATGCCTCATATGCATGGTACAGTCCCTATATGTAAGATTTCATATCTAGTTGCTGCCATTATTTGGCAAGTGTAGGGTTAGTGCAGCCTGAAATGCCCAGTAATGGCAGGTAATTCCTCATATTGTAAGGAAATCATGCTGGCAACAGTAAAGACTGACACACGTGATCACAGTTTAAGGGTGTTTATTAAACTGTAACTGCAGGGTGGAAAAACACCTACGATCAACCTTAATCTAAGATGGGAGCAAGCGTCGAACATCAAATGAAAAATAAGGCAGTCCTTGTGGCGTCATGTCAAAATAAAAAGGTCTATACTAAAAAAACCTATTGCCAATTCCTTACAACTAATTACAGAATGAGTGTGGGATAGGGTTTCAATAAAGAAAGAGGTGTTCACGAATAAGTCAGGATGTGATTGCCATGGTTCTCCCTGCCCCACGTTTTCAGCACAGGACAAGGTGGGTTTCCTGAGCACAGCACACACTCGAGATTTCCCTGCTGTCGGGTTCTCCGAGAGTCAAGTCTCTTTTCAATAAAAAGTCTCTTGCCTTCGAGGCTTGATGTAACAACAAAGAAACAAACACAAAGTTCTGCTTCACATATACTTTGGGTGATGGTTTCACCTCTGGGTCCCCCTCTTCCGGGCGTAAACCCTTCACAAAATCGTATCCAACAAATCGATTCAACAGTTCCTTTTCAATTAACTTTGGGTGGTAACTTTCCACCCCTGGATCTCCCACTGCCGGGCTCAAACCCAAATGACAAGGAGAACAGTTCACTTCTAATACTTCTTGCATTCTTGTATTCACGAATCTTAATGTCTTTTCAAGCAATCCGGTGTGGACATCCTTCGATTGAGTTCCCTCTTCCTAAACTTTGCAACACTGTTCATATCAGGATTAATTTCCCTTAGCTTCTCAATCCTCTCTATCGATGATGGAGAGGATTTTACACAACCCCTGTATGACCACTTTCACCTCTTCTCGCCTCTTCCCTAGGGCTTCTGGTTACGGTAGTCTTTCTACCATCGGGTAATCACCCGGAGTAATCCTGCTTGAGCACCCATGCGGTGCCGGCCTACTCTGTTTCTGGTTTCCCACTCTTTAGCTTTTCAAAGTTCAATTTAGCTGTTGGCTACTTTCAGTTTAACGCAGTTTGGTTTCTGATCAATACTTCCCTTGACTCACCGGCTGTGATGAACCGCTTTGCTTTCTTTCTTCTTGGAGTAAAGGTTGGTACCACAGAGACAAGCTTCTCTCTCTGGCTTGTCAATCAGCAGAGGAGGGTCTCGTGTACCAATCACATCTGTTGCAAGATACACTGGCTATTTTTTGGAAAATGTAAAAAATGAAAGTAGAAGTTTTTGAAAGAAAGACTTTTTTTCTCCAGAAGTGTACAAGTGAGTCCATGAACAGGTTGCACTCCCTAGCTTCTTAACCTCGAGTAGGGTCCTCAGTAATTTCCAGCCACAGAATCTTACCGCGGCTATTGACCATGACGATCTGTCACCTCCTATCAAGCGGCCCCACCAAAGTTCTTCTTCTGCTATGTGTCCCTTAGCCAGATGATGAATCAAGTAGGGAGCTCTGCAGCGCCTAGTACCTGGGCAGGTTAAGAGGAGATGTCGAATTGTTTCAGGCATCACAGATGTTTCGCAGAAGCGACAGATGTTTGTCGCTGAGATCCCTCTTCTTTCAGTATCTCATTAGACGGCAATAAGTTAAGCCATGCCCGCAAGAGAGTGAATCTCAGTTTTCTGTTGGGATACAA
Organism: Ambystoma mexicanum; assembly: GCF_040938575.1. Taxonomy (NCBI): domain Eukaryota; kingdom Metazoa; phylum Chordata; class Amphibia; order Caudata; family Ambystomatidae; genus Ambystoma; species Ambystoma mexicanum. Next base: position 673,323,621 of record NC_090936.1, read on the forward strand.
TTTTAAGAACACTGGCTATTGTTTGCTGACCTATCCTTCCCTCTGCGGAGGTTTCATGGGCCTTGCTCGGAAAGGGCAAGGTGGACTCTCTCCTTGTCACCCTCTGGTATGTGCCATCTTACTACTCATGTTGAACTGCCATGCTGAGTTAGCTCTTATGTTGTGCTGTCTGCCTTGCTCGTAGGCTACTGTCGTGCTCCACCTTTTATCCCTGAGGGGAAGGGAAAGGGCCGTCTGGTGTGTGTGATTCTGGTCCGTTACCTGATTTTGCCTGACCATTCTATTGGGACATGTCAGGTAAACAGCTCTGATGTTAGTCCGTTGTCTTTCATGTTTTCCGAAAGTGTTTGTGTCGGAAGGGGGGGCGGCAGTGTTTTGGAATGTCCTATGTGGTAGGATGGGGGAAAGGTGTTAGAAGAAGGGGGATACCGCATCTCACTTGTCAGTGTCCCACTCCTACTCCCCAAGGAACCCCCATCCAGGTGATCCTCCCACACTGGTCCACACCCAGGAACTGGATCCAAAAGCGATGGCCATGTCCTGGACACCTGCATGACAGATTCCAGGGGACTAGACAGGGAGAGACTTTCAGGTATCTCACAATATGCAAAGTATAGTTACCAGTGGCCATAGTACAGGAAATGTGAACAAAACTGGTGCGAATATGCACTGTTTTGTCTGTACTGTATTTTCACGAGAGCAAAGTTTCACTGTACCATTACAACGCTTCTATTATATATGTAAATGCCCCATATTCATGGTATAGTCACTACTCTCTAGTTGCAATCTGGCTGCAATGTCATCTAATGCCAGGTAGTGTCTCAAATGTATGTTATGATCATCATGTGTAATGGTTAGCCCCAAATGTCCATTTGCTGCCATAGTATGCGAAGCACTAAACACATGCTTGTCATGATTTGTTTTTCAAATCAATGCTTCCTTTACAAGGTGCACTCACAATAAGTAACCTATGGCCTCAGCTGTGTTTCTACCATCTGCTTGCCCACGCTCCCACGCAGATCTGAAAAGGGCATAGCGCCTGGATGCCAAATGTATTGATGCATGGCTGTGGTCCTCTGTGTAGGGGAGGCATGGTATCCCAAGTATGACACTGACACAATGGGTACAGTTTGTAAAATCTTTATTGAAATTGTTGGGGCCGGAAAAACTCCTAGTTTGCACTATAACTAAGATGGAAATCGTCTCAACCATCAAATGATAAACAAAACAGTCCTAGTGGAGTCTCTCAAATCAAGAAGGGACTATGCTAACAAAAACTTAATGCCTGCCCTATCTCTTGTATAAAAAGTGTAAAAAGGAGAAATGTATGCAAAAGGAAAAATCAGTGCCAAAACATGAATAATTGTGGATGACCCAGCCCTCCTCCCCACGTTAGACCTCACGGAGTAAGGTGATCTCTGTAGGTAGAATGACACACTCTTGCTTGGCTTCCAAAACAAAAACCAGTTCAAGAAGATGGATTGAGGTCCGTCTTGCCTTCCATGTTTAAGTCTTTTTTCTCTATTTCCCAAAATAATGTTTCAACCAAAAAGTTCACAAAAGTCCCCCTCTGCCTGGCTCAGACCTTTCACAATAAATTTCAACACAAACTTGCAAGGGGGGGGCACACTTCCCCAAGCTTATTTCACTTCAGGTCTCGTTTTGTCAGGCTCGGACCACTTTCAGAAGTTGAAGACTTTCGAATGTGCATGATTTACTTTTCAGACCTCTGCAAGACCACGTTGACTCAAAGCTTACAGTTCAATGTTCTCGTTCCCCTTCTCTAGAGGTTAAACTTCTTTATTTCAATGTTGCTGTTCATTGGCTTTATCGCTTCAAACAATGTACCATTCACAGAGAATATCGAGTGGGCTACTTTGTTCTGCCGGACCACTCCACTACTTAGTATCGCAGCTATCTTTTACTTTATGGTTCATTCACAGGTCTGCTTTTCCTCGCGTCTCACCCACATGCTTGCAGCCTCCACTTGCGATATAAATTGCTACTTCAAACTTTAACACACACCGGTCTCTCAGGTCGCTTGCCAACTCACCGGCTGTGTGCGTCCCTTTCTTGGATTTGCGATATCCTATTCACGAGTCAAGGTTAGTACCACAGGCTTGGCCTTGCCTCCCCAACTCTGCTGCCCACCCAGGAGGGTCGCTGGCATCCTTAAAACACAATATAGTCTTCACTTGTGGGATCTGGCCTTCTCCACGTGTTTTTGTAGCCTGTCTGAGGCAACGACCTCTGGTAGGGAACTCTTGGGGTTTTCAACCCACTGCTCTCGCCCATTGGCTCGTATGAAACGAGCTAATTAGTATCAGGTATATGCACTTAGAGTCAAGTGCCTGACCTTGCCTGCCCCGATTAGCGGGACATGTCCAGTACGATGTGTGAAAGTGAATGGTGTTAATCTCAGTCACCCTCTTCCTCGGCCCAATGTTTGTGTAAAAGGGAGGCAGATTTGGGAACTCAGAGAATCCTTAAGAATAGGAGGGGCTAGATAAATAAAAAAGGGGGGACTCCCCATCTCACCATTGCCTGCCTCACCCCCACCCCCTGAAAAACCATTAACCAGCTGATCCTCCCACACTGGTCCACCACCAGTAACTGGATCCAAAAGCGATGGCCGTGTCCTGGCAACCTCGATGACAAGTCCTCGAGGACTAGCGGGTGAGACACCCTTTGGTTTCTTACATCTGGCTCCCAGCTCTGATCAATCACACTTGCGTGTATCTTCCTCCCCCTTCTCTTTCAATGTGCGTACTTGTCAGAATCTGCCATCTAAATAAAACAATAATATAGACTTTCATCCCTAGAGCACCACACCAGTGTATGAAGAGGCTGCAAACAAAAAGCAGAAAAAGCAGATTACGTAAAGATGGTCAATAGTTTAAGTATATAAGATGGATACATATATCCAGTGAGCACAACTAACTAAAACACCCACCTTGGAAGGGCCGGTCAGAGCAGGGAATCAAGAGTTATTCCTCCTGCCTGGAGTCAGATCCATCCGTAGACCAGAAAACCACCCTTCAAAGCATTGCCTAGAATGGGCACAACCTCATGCCAATAGTCCTCAGGGACCTGATACTCCGCACAAGGATGCAAACTAACTCACAATGTATAGATGATTGCTGTATCTTGTATTTCCCTGTCCCCTGCCCTGTGTGCATGGGATGCTGTGAGTGACTGCCATGTTATGCTGTGTTAGAGAATGTTATGTAATGAATGGTTCTGTGAGGGTCAGTTGAGAAGATGGGTTGACTGAATGAGGATGCTGGTGGATGTCTGTCCACGTAATTTACCTGTTGTGGCCTAAATGTATTTCTATACTCTGTAACTGGAGCTGGAACCCTGGAAAGATATCTCCTGTTCCTACACTGGTGTCTGTGTCATGCTTGGCCAGGACCCCAACTTAACAATGATGTACTACAACTGTTGCAAATCAGGAGGCCACAAACGAAGGTACAGAAGGAATTGAGTCTTCAAGGGTAGAGAGTTCTCCCTTGCTGAGCACTGCGGAAGAGTGGTCCAAGGAAACGAGGAAGACACTGCAGGAGGCACCACTAAATGGCCATGAACATATCGGCCACATTTCAATAGGGCAAGACAAAAAGAATCTGATTGAACCTGAGTCATACGCACTCCATAAGCAAAGGTACCAAGATTGCCAAACGGGGAATCCTGAAAGCAAGCCAAGGTCCAGATTGCCAAGAACAAGAACCAACAAGAAACATACTCGGTATTCTAGCAGGAACCAGACATGTTGAGAAGTGCAGCTTGATGTTCCTAAGGGATCCCTGATTGGCAGAGCATCACTGAGCATTGTGACATTGGACACATTGACATCTCACCTCCCCGTGTGAGCCATAGTTTGAGAGTGGCATCATTGCCCCCAGATGCCATGGCAACCGCCATTCTGCAACCAATCACTGCAGATGGCTGCCTCATCCCCATGTGCGGCTTCTGACAGTATTGTACTGCTGATGCAATGAGGACGGAAAAAGAAATCCCCACCCCTTGTCCTTTAACAGAAATGAAGAGGCTGATGAGATAGTAAGTGAAAGAGGGAGGGACAAAGGAACAAAACCGCAGAAAATAAACAGTGCTCTGTGAAGCCCCTTTACTTCTGGTTAATGGTGCTATCCCATGGACAGTCCATGCCTTACTCTAAACCTATGTGCTCCCTTCACAGGGCCTTGCCTCTTACTCCTGGCCATGTCTACTCATCCCTAGGTGGCTTTGGGTCTAACAAGTGCTTGTTTTTAAAGGTGATTGTGCTTATTTTATGTTTGAGCTCTGGCAGATTTGCCACAAACTCGGCCTGGGTTTCCCTTATTGGGTTCCCTCCCACGGTGCAGGAAGGCACCTCATCTGTGATCTTCTCAGTCTCTTCCCTGAGAGAAATCTGGTACAGTGGTGCTAATGGGGAGTAGAGACAGCCAAGGAATGGTCTGCAGCACATGTCAGGAGTTCATATGGAAAACAATTAAAGGAGACCCATTGTGGGCATTGTTTGGGCAGAGAAAAGTGGGAATGGGTGAGAATTCACATGGATCAGTTTGATCAGGGGCATCTGATGGGTGGGCACATAGCCGAAGGACGCCTGAAAACATTGTGCACATCCACGTAGACCACATTCCCCATCTTGTCCTTCTATGACACTTAATAGCCAAAACTAAAATAAAATATGATTAATTATATGCACCCATTTTTCCCTTTTAGCCATGATTCCCTTAGCCCACTTAGCTGCCACTCGTGACTGTCTATGATCAACAGCAGCACCACAGAAGTGTTACTAGCATTATACAGCTACTCATTGAAAACTATACTCATTATATGCATCAGGGTGCCTTAGTAACACAATCTGTAGTGTAGACGCGTGCAGTGTTGTTGAAAGGATCAAAATGATCTTGAAATTATTTTTTCACTTTTGACAGAATATATAAATAGAAGGTAATATTAACACGAACATTTGATCCCTATACATTGGACATGTTTATGCTCTTCACAGATGATTGATTCGTTGTAGTTTAATATCTACATGTTAAAACATCTTTTGATGTGGCCATTATTTACTTACCTCTATGATGGTCTTAGTGCAAGAATTTTAAACCAAACAATATTCAGATGGTGCAAGTTATGGTTCTAACTGGTGAGTGTTGGTGGTGAAGTCACCATGGAACCTGAACATTCTCCCCCTGCTACTAACTACTATGGCCAGGCTATATACCAGATCATCCATTGGATGTAATATATGTTATGTTATCATGCATTTCTGTAGCCCGTCCTGCCAAAGTCGATTACGTCAAAGTGATTTTGCACGTCAGACACAAATGAGGAGTATGATATAACATTCAGTAGTGGTAGGGAGGAGTAAGGTCGGGTATATAGTTGGACTGAGGGCGAGGGACAGATAAGATGCACAGGAAGGCTTGAGAAGGAAAAGGTAGAGGAGTGATGTGTACAATTATATCACATTTATTGTGGACTCAACTGTATTCTATGGGTGCAGCACTAAAAGGATAGATAGCTGGAGAAGAGGTGTTTGGTGCACCAGGGGTTATGTCTGGAAATTACTCACTGCATGTTGAGCCTGGGCATGCTGAAGCAATTTCCAAGAAAATACAGGCAAAAGCCCTTCTGCTTTCTTCCCTAGGCCGCCAACAGCATTTCGAAGCAGTTGTCTGTTACAAATCTGAATTTGCCAATTTTTCCAAAGCTCCCTAAAAGGCGAGCAAAAAAAAAGAAACACTTTTTTGCTTTCCTCATTTGTCATTGTTTACCAAATCCATAGGCTTGTGCCGTGGTCAGACATTTGAGTCTTCCACAGTGTCACCATGGCATATAGAAGCGATGCCCAAGAAAACACAGCATGCAAAGGCACTCTCCAGAAAACGTCCACACTTCTTCTTCTTCTTCTAAATTACTGAATGCGTGGGCGGACCCACGCAGGCGCTTCCCCATCCAATAGGATGATGTGCACCTACCCCCACCATTCATACACATTGCCCTCACAATCTCATAACTCCTGCCACCGCCCCGTCTGCCTCACAAAATCCAACAAAACACTGCTCCTCCTCCTGCCTCTGTATAAATGGGAAAGCTGGAAAGAAATATGGACACATTTAACTGAGGTTTACATTTCGACCATGGCTTCCTTGGGAGAAGGAGCCCGAGTCCAGCCTTCCTAGAGGTTCCGGAGTCCTGCTAGAGCCTTGAGGCTAATGGTTATATTGGTGCGAGATGCAGCAATACTCTTTGGCTAAGGATGGGTGATTGTGGGAGTTAATTTACATAATCCAGCCTTTGACTAGACTTCTCACCCAGGGATGCAGCTACTGTGTCCTGTTAATAGACCCAGAGATATTGTACCACTGGCTTTTCTTTAAAGAGTTCCCATGTGCAGTGTCTGTGCTCATATACTGTTATAGTTGAGCAGTATCTAAAACGTGTTCGTAGATCATTTTACACATATCGTTACATCACAATAGTAAATCAAAGAGTCAGACAAAGAGGCTAGATAGACCAAAGTACCACACCAATGAACAAGGTTTTTAATGATTACCATACAAATCTGAAATGCATTTGCTGGGCATTAAACAAGATAATATAAAGATTGACTTGGCTCCAAGGTATGATTTGTGGACTCCAACGACAACTCAGGTTGAATTCTTGCCAATGGAACTGCAACCCACAAATCATACATGTGTGCCAATTCAACCGTTATAGTGATTATCATGAGGCACATGCTGATTATTAATGACAATGAAGTCCATCACTAGGATTACCATAGTGTGGTGATGTGATATGTACTACCAAGAGCAACATGAGGAATCTACTGTATTTCCTCCACGCTATGGCCATGTGTTGCAGTCTGTGGCAGCACAGTGCGGAGAAAAGATGTTTTTGCATGGTGGGTGAGCAGAGGGGTCCTTCTGAAGAAGTCACAGATCGAACATGTGAGTGTGAGCTGTGGAAAATCTACAAGAGTATCACGAGCTGTGCTAAGTCAGCAAATGTCTGATACAGAGCCCATCAGTATTTGAGAAAAAGCTGATATCCAAATGACAGGAGAAGGCAGAACCTTAGCTACAAGTCGAGCACAAGAGGGGCCGAGAGTACTAGGCAGACCGGGGCACTAGAGGAACTCCGGGACATGGCAAGAGCATGTCGGGGTAAACCAGAGAACAGGCAACAGGGGAATATGTGAACCAAATAGGGTGAGGTTCTCTGATGACTGTCATGGTAAACTCAGTGGGGTGGTGAAAGAATAGTGATTTTCTCCCAGGGAAGGGCTCTCAGCCAATCAGGTGGCTGGAAATGCGGGACGAAGACACACTTTGTACCTCCCACGGTTTACAGCCACCTGAGACCCCTCCCCAGGTGGCACCATCTTGATTGTGGGGTAGCAACAGGGAGCCTCTCCCTGTTGCCTCCCCATGTCTCCACACTCCCCCTACTCCTAAAGACGCCCCACACCCCTTCCCCCACACCCTTCCCTCCATCCCCACTTACCTGCTGAGCCAGAGCTATGTGCTCTTTCCCGGCTCTCCTCCTGACCGCAGCCACCATGGAAATAGAAAAGGGACTAGGCCCCCTTTCATATGGTGGCAGACATCTTGTTTTTTGTTTTTATGGGGAGATCGGGCTCACACAATATGCCCAGAGCCCATCTCCTGTAAAAAGTAGTAAAAATTAAAGTATTCTCACCCCGGACGAACCTGGTGTGCGAATGGCTTTACTTGGGCCTACCTAGGCTTGGGCTGGTTGACTGTTAGCAGCCCTGTATACCCTCCTGAACGGGGGTTATTGCTTCATTCACTGACAGCTGGAGGGAAGATTCCTGGCATGCATTGAGAATGTGAATGAAGGATGGACTATTGCATGCTGTACCTTGGTGGAAGAGTTCCAAACCCGGGTGACAAAGCGATCGAGAAGAGAAACACTGCCTCCTGGAGCTTGGAGTCAATGTTCCAAAGGGGTACAGATATAGCAAATAAAGGGAGAATTTCTGCATACTGGAACTGGCAGAGACTATCCCTGGAGTGCATTGAGAAGGTGGAAAAATGGAGAGAATGTGCATGCTGGAACCCACATATTGAAGAAAGTGGAAATTACTGGAACTAGAAATAGCAGTTCCCCAAGACAATCGGAAAGTGATCATGAAGAGAAAACGTACCTGCTAGGACCTGAAGTCAAAGTCGAGGGTGGCATTTGAGAACCTGATCACAAAAACAAAGATTGCATGCTGGTTCTTGAAGTCAAAATCCTGAGGGAGACATTTATGAAAATAATCACTATGAGAAACTGAAAACTAAGGGAAGGCCTGGGGACATATTTTATAGTTCCGGACCACTTAACAGCTATACTTTCAGTACAATTATTGAACTCTACCTTCGTGCTTTATGTTATGTGTTTTGTTAATTGCCACAATAGTTAGTGAGTTTCGGTTTTCATTTTGTGTCCTTTCTGCCCAGCCATACATGAAAATATGACACTTAGAAGTCAGGCAGTTCTTTGATTTACAGCAAATATGACGAAGTGTTCAGCAACTGAACATTATTAATGGCATCTATTCTGAAAGGCTACTGTAGGCTAAAGCCAGACATTAAGCAAATCGCAGGTTTAGACATGCATTGTTTTGATTCTTTCTAAAAGCAGTGCATGCATCTAAGCGTACCATCTTTCATTTTTACACCTCTGCTTTTATAACCTGAATTCCAAGTTAGATATTAGCTAAGGGAAAATCCAGTGGCAGGTTTATTTGACAAACAGATATCGATACTGCCATAAAGTCTGCTGTAAAAGCATCTCTGTAGTCCACTATTAAGGCAGAACCAGCAATGACTCTGTAAGTGAGGACTCCTAGATAAGTGGTGTGATGAATCTGGGAAATTCGTCCCTTCTTCTCAGGGGGAGCTGCCCCCTTTGATGCTAGGGGGGCGAGCCCGCTACGCAAGGACCTCCCTAGTGGTCTGGGAAAATGGGGCCTCACTGGGAGTGACTCCCCTTTAGGGGACAAGGACTTCCATTCCTACCAGGAACTACCTACAAAGAGCACTGTGTCTGCCTATATGGGAATAGAAAAGACTAATATTATTGCTGTGGATTGGCATACCCAACATACTAACATTACTTCCAGATATTTGGCTGAAGACAATGCTGGGATCCTTGTGAAGTCAACAGCTGATGTAGATTAACATGCCTCGTGAAAATACGGCAGTGAGAATAAAGAGACGAGATGGAGGAAGAAGAATCCACAGAGCCAGCAGTAGCATGGGTAATGGTAGTGAAAAAGTGCAACCTGCTTGCAATCTTATACACAAGCTCCTAATTTGAAGCTTACAATTTATACTGGGTGCTCTCTGTGGCTGCAAGGTAATAGGTTCATTGAGGAGTTTGCCCAATGATTGGAAAATTGAGACTACATATAAATTACCCTTGGGTTGCGCCTTCAGATTCTGAGTAGTCTATTAATCAAACAGATAGACAAGGTATCATTAATTGTATTTTAATGTTTACATCACATTAATGACATGCTTCGTTAGTTAAAATGGTCTTCACAGTATTAAGTTCAGTATGGATTATTCAATTATTGATCCTTAATATTACTCCATATTAAGAGAATTGCATAAGTGATTGTCCAAAAAGTTCATTTTTGAGTTCTTAATGTTGCTTCACATTAAGTGATTGTCTCTTGTGTGAGTAGTGGTACTTAATGTTGCTTCACATTAGTGAGTCACTCGTTTAATCCTTGATCTTGGTTGGCATCAAAATAGAGTTCGATGGTAGTTATTGATTTTTGATAGGTATATTTGTACTTCAAAGATGTCCTCATGTGAGTAAATTGGCATAAGTTGATTAAAGTTTAATTTCACTCGACACGTGTTTCCCCAATTGCTTTTTATTGGTTCTTCAGGAGGGTTGGCGTGGGTAAATAGCCAACCTAGTCTTCACTATTCTATGAATGTAAGAACCTGTTGTAGCTTGTGCTTCAGAGCCTAGCTATCATACATTCTCTGTTGGCTTTCTGGTATACAGAAAGCAGGTATCTGCAATACATTTTCTTCTTGGTTCTTATTGCATTTTTATTTGAAGTTGTACATGTTGTATGGTTTAATTGTATTGTGGTGATTGTGACCAGTGACCAGATTCTTGGGGGCAAGGCCTACGGCCTAATTTATTTGAATGTTTAAAGTTTGATATTGCACGTGTTTTATATATATGTGCCATACCGGCCGTCTACTTATGGTTAAGTTGCTCAACTCATAGGAAGAGCACTTTTCTGGTGGCTTATAACTTTACCCTCCCTGGACAGATCATCACCGACCTCAGAATGTTTTTGTTAAGTTTGGTGTGGTTTCGTCGAGGGAGGGCAAAGTTAAAGGGGGTCCCAAAAGGTGTGCAAACCCTCATACACGCAATTGAAAAAAGGTTTGCTCATGCCTACAGCCCAAACCGCTGGATGGAATTTTATCAAATTTGCACCAGGAGTGGCGGCTTGGTCCCGAAAGCATGCTTTGTAAATTTGGTGTGAATACATCCAGTAGTTTTAAAGAAAATGGCCAAAAAGTAGGTAAAAAATAATTTGTGATATCTGGATCTGGTATACGGACTAATGTCCTGATTTGGAGTCTGTGTACCATGTTCCTATGGACCAATCAGAAGGTGGCTTGGTGTCCGCGGACATCAAAGATGCATGCTGATTGCGTGTTGAAAAACGTGAGCTGATCATATTTTTTTAAACGCTCGCCATATTGGATCTGCAGACAACAGCCATTGTGCGCGAACAGTCTTGAAAACACATTTGGGATTATTTGGTGGCTGAAACAGGGACTGGAAAGGGTGGGCGAGTAGAATTAAGTTGTTATGGAGCTGTTTCTGTAGGTGAAAAAAAGGTTTGCAGGTGCCGCTGAGTCTGCCGGCATAGCCGGTGTTCACGGACAGCACAGCGGGAAACAAATCTGGAATACAGATTTGGGTTATTTGGTGCCTGAAAGAGGGCCTGGAAAGGATGGGGGAGTGGAAAAAAGTTGATAGGGAGTTGTTTTTATAGATGTAAGAAAGCAGTGCGAGTGCTACGATGTCCGTGAATACTGTGGTAGTCCACGGACCTGCGTGTGCCATCCAGGTCTTTTAGGGATGCCTATCATGGAAAGAGGACATCTGGGGCATACCCAATCAGGTTTTGTGGTTGTGGAGGAGGTGGTGAAGTGTACTGGTGTACAGGATAGCAAGTCCTTTGTTTGTTGTGTGTAGTGAAGATGGCTATGGCTATGAAGAAGCACAGTGAGTGGATGGTGGTAGAAGTAGGTTAACATCTATGTTTGTAGCACCTTTTCAATTTTCATATTCTGACTGTCAGTGAACAAAAACAAGTGGGCCAGATATGTGATGTCATCAGTGATGCCATCAATGACATGTGTGATATCATCTTTGATGTCCTGGGTGTTAGTCTTAGCAGTGCACAGTGGTGGCACAAGTTGCTTAGCTTACCATAACTGGGGAATTTCTGGGGGTTTTCAGTTTTACTTGTAACCATAACATCCCTTTAACAAGGTTTTTTCACTGAATTGCATAGGTTTTTGGTAGTGCAACTTAACCATAACGTCTCTTTTAACAACATTTGTTCCCTGAATTACACGGCCATGGTAGTGGCCGTGTAGTTATGGTTAAGTTGCTGTTTCCATAGGAAGAGCACTTTTTGGGCGGCTTCTAACTCCGCTCCCCCTGGACGAATCCTCACCAAACTTTGCAAAAAAAAGTATATGGGCCACTCTGAATTTTTTTGCAAAGTTTGGAGATGTTTGGGCCGGGGGGGGGGCAAAGTTATAGGAGAGTCCCAAAACATCTTTTTTTCCCATAGACTGAATGGGGAAAAAGTTTGCGCACGGCTACAGGTGAAACCGCTGGACGGATTTTGACGAAACTGCAGCAGGTACAGGGGCTTGGTCCAGAAAGCGTGCTTTTGTAAATTTGGTCACCATCCGTGCAGTATGTTTCTTTATAATGGTTGGAGTTGTCAGGGTCGGGACTCTCTGTCCGCTGCACACCTCCTATTAGTGGTTTTCTGGTTCCGCCTGCAGCCTAGATCATGATTTGTCTTGGGACCAACCCCAGGGTTCCCAATTGGTTGAATGCTTTTTGGGATGACAAACCTTAGAATGATTGTGGGCGCTGGCTGGATTCGATTGTCCAAATTCTGGCAGTTGTGCATATTGTTTTAAGTCATGATCGAGTCAAAGGATTATTGGTGCATGTGTTTTTTTGTTTATGTTGTTATACCAAAACCAAAGATCATCAGTGTGGCAATTAGTGCCAGTTGGTCAACATTGGTGAGTGCACACAGCCGACGCGCGTTTCGACCTAAGTCTTTTTCAAGGCTGTGATTTGTGAAGTGATTAAGTGGGTAAGTGAAATGCACGGCGCAGTGACATGGTTTGATAAAAAGTAGATGCGACATAGTCAACCACGGATTATAGTTTCGCAAGTATGATCACATGTTGTTAACCAGTTTTGCATAAAGTTAATGTAATTACAGTCATGATATACAAACAATATTACGTTGGTTGTAATTATAAGTGGTGACAGTGAGCAGTGGTGGTTATGTTTCCATACAGCAATGCATTCAAGTTTAGAATAATGCGTATTGACATTATTGGCAGATTGGACCATTAGTTCAGATAAACACGAACAGAGTACCAAGGGAGAGAGAAGGAAGATAAGGACAGTTAGTTAGTTCTACTTGAGGGCCATGCTTGGTTGTTAGGCAATGAGGTGTCAAGAATGGGGTGTTGAATCTTACCATAAGTAAGTAGGGTGGTAGACTCTAATTAGAGTTGGTGTCTGGTCCTCCCAGGTCCGGGTGCCAGTTGGGCTGGGTAGCCAGGTCTGTGAAGATACAGTGGAATCATAATTAGTAGCGTTGTAGGTTGGGTCAAGTACGGTGATCCCGCACAGCGGTTGGTGGGTGCTGATGAGGGGGCCTCTGTGAGGAAGGTCGGAGTGGGTGTGGAGGTTGGCGCCATGACCGAGGACACGCAACTTCTCTGCCCATTGGCTGCTGAGAGACGTGTTCTGCGTCAGATGGTTTGGATGTGCCCGACATCTTGGATCCGCGGAAAGCAGAGCAACAACCAGCTACACATGCTTTTTTCATTAAACTATTTTGCTGTGTCACAGAGCATTGGGAATGGTTCAGACAGTAAGACATGGGTGATCAATGCATTTGTTCTTCGGTCGTCATGATGTCATTTCTATGGACACCTTGTACGCACAGTAAATGTGGGGTGTAATAACGATAGCACTTCAGTCCATGTAGTGGGCAGGAAATTTGTAACACTTCAGTCCATGTAGTGGACAGGAAATTTGTAACTGTTGAAAGCACACGCGTATTGGTAGGCAACATTGAAATAGACAACATGCCGTGAATGCATAATTTTTTCCAATGGCTATTATTATATTCATTAGTACGCCACCATGGGTGGCACATGCTACGGTGGTTGTGGCCAGGGGCTAGAGTCTTAAGATATGGGTGCTCAATGCATTTGTTCTGGGTGTCGGTCGTCATGATGTAATTTCTATGGACATCTTGTACGCACAGTACACTTATACCTACTTAATGACGTATGTTCTATGGGCTCCTTGTACACACAGAAAATGAGGGGTCCAATAAGGCCAGTATTTCAGCCTGTGCAGTGCACAGGGGAGTTTTTACATTTGTAAGGACACGTGTGGTGTTAGGGAACATTGAAATTGACAACATGCCGTGAATGCATTATTTTTTCCAATGGCTATTATTATATTCATTAGTACGCCGCCATGGTTGGCACATGCTACGGTGGTTGTGGCCAGGGCCTAGAGTCTTGGATACAGGGCTGTCGGCCGAAGGCCGAAGGCCTTACTTCCAAGACTGTAGGCCCTGGCCACAACCACTGCCGCATGTGCCACCCATGCATACACCGTAGTGTTGCATTTTGATTGGCAAGTTGTGGGGAGTGCGTGCAGTGTTTTGGGTGCATGGCCGATGGCCATGCACCCAAGAACAAGAAGTGGTAAGTATTAGACGTGGAAGACGCTGCACACCCATCCCATGTAAGATCCACAGACATAGAGCTAGGAGTGAAGCCTCTGGGCAGACGCACTGAAGGATACACACCTACAGAATAACCGCCACTACCACACATCACTGAGGTGGTGTGGGGAGACCCTGAACTCTTGGGTGCAGGGCCGAAGGCCATGTACCCAATAATACACTTATACCTACTTAATGACGTATGTCCTATGGCCTCCTTGTACGCACAGAAAATGAGGGGTCCAATAAGGCCAGTATTTCAGCCCGTGCAGTGCACGGGGGAGTTGTTACATTTGTAAGGACACGTGTGGTGTTAGGGAACATTGAAATTGACAACATGCTGTGAATGCATTATTTTTTCAAATGGCTATTATTATATTCATTAGTACGCCGCCATGAGTGGCACATGCTACGGTGGTTGTGGCCAGGGCCTAGAGTCTTGGATGCATGGCCGTCGGCCGAAGGCCGAAGGCCTTACTTCCAAGACTGTAGGCCCTGGCCACAACCACCGCCGTATGTGCCACCCATGCATACACCCGCTGCATACACCCGTAGTGTTGCGTTTTGATTGGCAAGTTGTGGGGAGTGCGTGCAGTCTTGGGTGCATGGCCAAAGGCCATGCAACCAAGAACAAAGTGGTAAGTACTAGACTTCGAAGACACTGCACACCCATCCCATGTAAGATCTACAGACATACAGCTAGCAGGGAAGCCTCTGGGCAGAGGTACTGAAGGAAAACACACCTATAGAATAACCCCCACTATCACACATCACCGAGGTGGTTGTGGGGAGACCCTGCACTCTTGGGTGCATGGCTAAAGCCCATGTACGCATGACTGAAGTCATAAGAAGTGGAGCTACAAGCCAATATGGGTGTGGTGGAATGTGCTAGTTGTGTTGATGCCCTAGTGTCTTAGCTTCATGGCTGCAGACGATGGTCAGAAAAGTAAATTTATAAGCAGCTAATTTACAAGGACCATGGTTTCCATATGCAGCGATGGTTGTGGATAGGAACTATACTCCTTGTACCTTGGTTGTAAGGCGTAGGTGGTAGGTTATTTACCGAAGATGGAAGGGCAGCCTACAGGCACTGCAGCATATTAGTACCATAGATTAGACGTGTAGATTCCCATGTGTAGAAAATGCCTGCCAATATACTTACTCCTTACTTTGTTCAGAATCCACATACTTGTTTTTTATTGGCTATAGTACTTGGCAGAAGTATCACTTTTTCCATTTCTGTGATGAAAGAAAAAGGTGTGTTAGTGTTAGCATTTTTTTAAATGTACTGCATTGCATAATAGACAGTTAGAAAAAATGTGTTACCCTCATATTTAGTTTACAAACCAGTGTACTGTGCATTGCGCTCAGTTTCTGTGTTTGCTTTTCTAATCCTTGGGTCTGGGGGAAAAAATCCTTGTCGGATTAAAAAAAAACCTTCATTTCCTATGGTACTAACTACTTCATTTTTTCCTTTCACGGTTTTCTTCATCTTTCTGATCAATGTTATTTTTGTTGCCTTCCTGCCCATTTTTAACAACAGTTAGATACCTATAGGCGTATTCTACCTGTGCATTTGTGTCCAACGATCTGTGATAATCATTTATTTGTGTCATTCTTCCATCCTGTTGGGTAGTTAGATAGCTGTGGGCGTATTCTAACTGTTTGTAGTCTTTCAAATACTTTGTTGACAATCTTGAAGTACACATTATTTCGTAAATTCTGGCTTCAAGAACATTAAATACGCATTTGTTAGGTTAGCTGGCAATCTCTGCTTTAGAGTAATGGTGCCATCATTACATTCAAACCATCCAGAATTCTTTTTAATGTATGCAGTGTAGTGACCTGCATTGGTTGTAGCTCCTGCATGGTAGATTATTCCTACTGTTGTAAAGGTTTTCTTTCCAAGTGACACTTGGCTGTGTGTGAATCCAGTCAGTTTGCAGCTGTTTTTGGTGCCATCTGCATTATAACGTAGAAGCATAAGTATTATGTAGGCACTATGTGATTGTATCAGTAAGGTGGAGCGATTGTCTGAATTGCAAATACTACATAATCTGCCATGGTTTGCATTTTGTACAAGTTGCTGAAATGGAATGCTCTCACCATTTGGTATGGAAACATACACAAATTGCTCATTTGGGATTTCTTCCTGTATCA
The DNA here is from genome assembly GCF_040938575.1 of Ambystoma mexicanum. Lineage (NCBI taxonomy): Eukaryota > Metazoa > Chordata > Amphibia > Caudata > Ambystomatidae > Ambystoma > Ambystoma mexicanum. The sequence goes on from NC_090936.1 coordinate 673,339,864, forward strand.
CTTTGCTACAGAGAGTGCATGTATGTTTCAACATGTACGAAATTTGGAAGATTTCATTTACAGGTATGCTTTTGTTTTCCAATACTAATAGTATGTACATTAGAAATTCTTGTGGATCTTCTTGTGAGTTCATAGTGAATCTCACCATTCCACCGCAGTCGTCCAATTGTTGCCTTACTCCATGAACACTGTATGTGTTGCCAGGATTGCTTGTTGCATTTCTATGCAGCACTAACATTTGCAAACATAATTGGTCTGTACGGTGCAGGTAAATATTGGTAACAATTGGTGGCAATTGAAATAGAATATTCATTGCTACATTTGCATAGCAATTTACATCAGATTCATTTGTAAATTTGAATGGGCCAGCAAGTTCTGAGTGCATTTTTTTCGGTTTTTCTGTTGCTTCAGTGTCGATGTGCCTGGTTTACATTCCCTAATAGGCTCTTCTATGTTTGTGGCAATTGATTAAACTTTAGCTTCTTTTCTTTTCTTTGCAGAATTTGCTGTTGCATTCTGTTGCATTTCTGTTTCATTTCCTTTTCTTTTACCACGTTTCACTTTATTTGGAAAAGGGTATTGTTTCAGATGAGGGGTGTAGAGTGAACGCAATCTATTGTATTCTAGAATGCAAGGAATATCAGCTTTGACTTTACTTGAATCAAAGTTTATTAGCAATAGACCGTCAAGTGTAGGTAACCGTGATAATGCTACGTAGCTCATGCCTTCCTTAAAAACTGTGTTTCTTATATCTATCTATCTGTTTTCTCTAGGGTAAGACCTTGGGATTTATGAATGGTAACTGCATATGCAAGAGTTAGGGAAAATTGCTCTCTACATATATACATGTCTTTGAAGAGAAGGAATCGAGCAATTGAGCGCCCTATCCTTTTCACTTCTGAAACTTTATCAAAGCGAATATTTACAAACTGAATGTTGCTATCACGTGGGTATGATTGAAAGCCAACAACTGTGCCCGGTGCTCCATTAACTAGCCCTTGCTCTACGTCAAGGTTACGTTTAAGCATTACTCTACAATTTAATGATAATTTCAATACTTTTTCCAACCCAGCTGTGTTGGAGATTGAATTTTCTAAACTATTTAGTCTTGTTGTGGCTTGCTCACACATGGGTACTGTCATACCATGTACGTCTAGTTTGTCTGTGGCGCTAATTTCTATTATTGCTTGCATTTCTTTCTTTAACATTGTTTCATTGAATTTGAAACAGCTTGCAAGAGTTGGCATTAAGGCCATACAATTGACATTTTTGTGCGCTATTTGTTCCATAACATCAGTTGCACACATGCATTATCGCCATAAAGTGCATGTATATGCCGGTTTTTCCATACAGCTTGTGCTTCTTGCGATAATACACCAACTCTAATACTTTTTAAGATGTTGGCATAAGTGAGATCTGCAGATTGCCGCATGTTCTCAGTTAATTCTCTGTAATGGAAATGTTGCCAAAGGTTAACATTACCTATGCAGATGAAGATCTCCGAAAACGATAATGTGTTTCCTTGCAAAGAGTTCTTCATTATTATTTTGAAGTGATTCTTGCAATCTGAGATGAATCAAAGCCAACATTAGGTAGGAGACCATGCTCACTTCATCTATTAGTAGCATTTTCATTTGTTTCAATACTCTACGTAATTCCATTGCAGCTTCTGCAGAAAGTTTGTAGTAGTCTAATTTATTTTGATGCTCTACTGGAAGCAGTAGTAATCAGTGTAAGATCACACTGCCTATGTTGTAGGCAGCTAAACCTGTGGGGGCTGTTATAACAGCTGACAGTTTGTTGTTTGTCAATTATTGAAGGAACTTGCTGATGATTTTGATTAAGAATGTTTTCCCTGATCCAGCTTCACCACTGACGTACAGCAGTATAGGTTTGTAATTTTGGCAGGTACATTCTTTATTTTCGTGTTGTACACCATGTACAATTTGTTTTGTTGCGTCTTCAAAAATGGTGCGCTGATCATTGTTAAGTTTTGCTTGTTGTACAGTTAAGTCTTCTGTATCTTCTTGATACTGATACATGATGTTTTCTACTTCTGCCATAGCTACTTCAGCCTCATTTGCTATTAGTGGTTCTCCTAATGGTTCTTGACTTCCTGTTACAGAAGGTTGACTATTGTCGGAAGAGTCTTTATCTAGTTGGGCTTGAAGTTCTTCTTCCTGTTGCTGCTCATTGTTTGTTTGTTTGTTTATTAATTTATAGTGCACACCGGACCCAGGGGTATTAGGGCGCAGGAGAAGGAAAAGAGGGTTGTTCATCTTAGGGTACATTGCTGTGGGTTGCAGTACAAAATGTAAAAAATAAATTAGAAAAAACAGTGCTAGCCTATATCATACAAGTGATCAAAGATCATCAGAGAACATCGAACAACACTTATATACAATATATACAATTATACAGATACAAATATGTATACAGTTATATGCGATAATGGAAAGAAGTGAGACAGTGTAATATAGGGTCAAATGTCATGTCTCTTAGTCCATTGGATGAGGCTAGATCTGAAGCGTGGGTAAGGCATATCCTCTCTTAAAGAGGGTGGAAGTGAATTCCAATTTTGGGCAGCTTTGACCGGGAAACTGCTGCCACCAGTCTTCATATGTTTGAATTTAGGCATTTGAAGTAGATTGGTATTGGCTATTCTGGAGGGGCGGTTAGTGGATTGTCTCCTGAATCTGGAAGTAAGGTACTGGGGGTGGCCACATGAAGGCATTTATGGGTTAGGGAGGCAGATTTGAGGAGAATTATTTCTTTGGTGGAGAGCCAGTTGTTGGCTCTTCTGAAGTCGGATATGTAGGCTTCTTAGGAATGTTGAAGCTGCTCTTAAGGCATTATTTTGTAAGATTTGGATCTTGTGGGTAATCTATTGATTGCAGCCTATGTATAGGGTGTTGCAATAATCCAATGTAGATAATATCAAGGCTCTTGCTAGGGTAATGCAATTGTTAGGTGTAAGGAATGGCTTAGCTGCTCGAATTAATTTACACATGTATGCGGTGGCCGAGGCCATGGAATTTACTTGATTTTTGAACATAAGAGTGGACTCTAGGTAGAAGCCGAGAGTTTTCACATCCTTGGCTACTGGGATGTTGATGTTATCTTTGGTGAAATTAGAATATAGATCGCCTAATTTATTGAGATTGGCCGTGGTGCCCAGAATGAGGAGTTCCGTTTTATCATCATTCAGGCATAGTCCATGAGAGGCCATCCATGCCTGGATGATGAGATATACTCTGTTCACAAAGGCCAAATCCTTGTCGTAATCTCCCGCCAACGGGATGAGGATTTATGTATCATCTGCATAGTTAGTGTAGGTAATTCCCAGGCCATCTAGATCATCAAAAAGGGGCTTTGTGAAGATATTTGTCATAAATCACCAAGGTATCTTTTGAAAAGGATACGGTAACGAAAAAGGATACAATTGGTAGGGCTCTTCCGGATCCTTATTCACACGACTTGATAGTAGTGAAGTCAAATTAGACCTTCCAAATGATACCATTCTTTGAACGATGAAACAGGCAGAGAGAGGGATCACTGGAAAGGGCGTGGGAGCTTTATAGGAAGTCAGCCTAGGATAAATAAAGTATCATAAGAAATTGTCCCAAATCAACTGACTGTAGACCAGCAATATCACTAGTTAACAACACTGACCTGTGGGCTTAGAACTGAAGTCTTGACCAAGTCTCTGAAGAAATCCAGGAGTTGAAACAACGAAAAGGAAGGGAAGGTTAGTAAGGGAGACTTATCCCGAACGGCACGAGGCTCACGCTAGATACCGGGTTGGTGCACCACAGGATAGCGTCCAAAGTACTGTGCACAATCACCTTCAAAAGAAATACTTCCTTTCCCATGTAGAAACAGAAATAAGATGAACTGAGTCTGCCTGTTATCTCCTCACAGGTGCCGGGGATTCACTCCAAAGCAAAGAATAGTATGCGTGTGGAATTACACGTTCAACAGAGTTCAAATGCCTGCGTGCAAGATTACACGTGACAGAGTTCACGCAGCTGGGACAGCTGCTCTTGCAAGCGTGAGGAAAAAGCCTGCGTGCAGGTTTACACGCGACAGTGTTCACGCAGCCAGGACAGCTGCTCTTGCAAGCGTGAGGATTCACACGCAACACAAGGACAAGCAACTAGGACCACAGCGTGTAAAGAGTAGAGTAGCTTGCGGGCGATAAGCAAACAGAAGTGCACGCAGTTAGAGCAGCCGTACCTGAAGAGTTCCAAAATCCACGTGTGAATTACCCGCGAACAAAGTACACGCAGCCCAGGACAGCCGCGCTTGGAAACAGAGTCTGCGTGGGATTACAACGCGACCAACTTCACATAGTCAGGAAAGCAGCATGCGAAGAAATCAGGAACCTGCGTGTCAGAATACACGCGACTGAAGAGCACGTAGACAGTGCGGCCAACCTGTGACTTCAGACAGCAGCTCCAGGAATTCGCGTGTGGAAGGAAACACGCCGAAGAACCAAGGAAGTAACTGAAGAAAATGCGAGGACGCAGATCAAGATTTTCAGCTACCAAACACCATAATGGTTCAATCAGAAGCAGCGAGCGACGTATTCACGCTGCTTATGAACGTACTGCCAAAACACACGTGACTAACCTAAATCACGTGAATTTAATGACGTGAATAATGCAGATGTCGTTTTCCTGGCAGTGCATCAAACAATCTCCATTTAGAATAGAACGGTCTAGCAGTTCTATGAGCATAACTCGTTCTGCGTGAATATGTTGGTCCAGGTCCAGGGGTACTATGTCCAGCATGCATGACAATATTGTACAGAGTGGGCGTAACACATGAGCCCTGAGGCACACCACAAGGGATAGGAATAGGGTCTGCGGCTGCTGAGGGAGCGAAGACCCGCATTGTTCTATTGTCTAAGAAGGATTCAATCCAGCCTATGGCTTCATGTGAGACGTGGGTGGCCGAGTCTAGGTGGTGGCAGAGAGTCTTATGATCAACCAAGTCAAATGCCGCTGAGAGGTCAAGCAGCAGGAGTAGTGCTGTGTTGCCATTGTCTCTCAGGGTATCTATTTGGGCTTTAAGGTCAATCAATGCCGTTTCCGTTCCGTATTACGGTCTAAAACCTGACTGGCATACTCCAAGGAGGTGGTTACATTCCAAATATTGTTGAATTTGGAGGTGCACTACCTTGTCCAGAATTTTAAGCAGGAATAGCACTGTCGTAATTGGACGATAATTTGTGGGAATGGTCGGGTCAAGTGTTTGTTTTTTTAGAAGTTGGAGGACCCACGATTGTTTCAGATTGTTGGGAATGGTTCCGGAAGAGAATGAGGCATTTATAAGTTTGGTTATAAATGGGGAAAGGTCCCTTGCAGCATCCTTTATAATTTGTGCGGGGCAAGGGTCGCCTTGGCAGTTGGATGGTTTGAGGGTTAAGATAACTTTTTCAACTTCTAAAATGGATACTTTCTTAAAGTTGAAAAGGGGTTTAAGTTGTTCGGACAAGGAGGGAGGTGAGATATTCGAAGGCACAGGGGCCGTAATAATGTTGGGGTTGGAGGCGAGGATAAGCGATTCTTTTTTGTTGTTGATTTTAGCCTGCAAGGTTGTTATTTTATTAGCTAGAGCACTCTGAATACTAGTGCACCATGTTTTGCCTTTAAGGCAGGTGTCAGGGGCTCGGATAGGAGTTTCCAATTCTTTAAGGATTGTGAATAGTTCTTTTGTGTTAGAGTTGGCTTGGGTGATGCGTGAATTGTAGGATTCTTGTTTGGCAAAGATTATTTCTTTTTTGTATAGGGAAGCTAGTCTTATGAGGTTGTTTTTGTATGTTTCAGAAGGGTTTAGTCTCCATGTCTGATCACATGTACGTTTCTCAACTCTAATGGCTTTTAGGTGGGGAGAAAACCATGAGTTAACATGTTTTTTTTTGTTTGCTTTTTCTAATTTTCAAGGGTGCTATGGTATCCGGGGCAGATAACATTATGTAACATTGTTTTGTACTGCGTAAAGTTCACATCGGTGATAGTGCCTTCATTTGCTTTGAAAGCCTCTTCATAGCACTCATAATTATCTAGTATGTCTTCCTCTTTTCTCCATGGTTTGAAAAGTTGGAACAGAGACATGTAATATAGTTTTTTCTGTTGAGGAGTTTTTAATGTCAATTTCACATGATTAATTAAGCTTCGTTTGTTAAGTTTCACTAAGCTCCCTTCACAATCGGTCACTCTATATCTACGTTTGCTTTCATCGGGTTTTACAGTATTTTTGTATGCAAAGTTTTGAGCTATGTGGTATAGAGACATGCTTTCCAGAGTGGTACTCCTGTTCGGATAGTATGTGCCCAGTAAATTGTTTTTTAGAATGTCTTGGCTGTTGAGATCATTTCTGGCAATTGTTTCTATGTCCTCATATGATTTTAGCACTCTTTTTCTACATTTTGCAGGACCCGGACTGAGCCATAATATGTTGTCTGATTTTCCATACAAAGCAGTGCCGGTTAAACGATCTGCTGCTTCATAGGCCCAACATTCTCTATGAGAGAGCATTTTTATGCCTAGGCTGTACAATTTCTGTGATAATGTTTTGTCTGATGCTAGGTCAACCCAGAGGTCTTGAAGCTCTGTTTTTTCTGCTTTTGTTAAGTAGGCTGTAACATATCGTGCAACAGCAGTTGAATTGTCTGCAATGTACTGCACATCTATGTTTGCATTCCATAATAGGGCAATGATTGCATTGTAATCATTGATATATTTTGATTCTTCCCTTCTTTTTATGTAATACGTGTTTTTAGATGATTTACCTTTAACACTATGTCGAACTGAAGACATGAAGTTGTTTATTTCACCTGTTTCTGTAACTGGTCTAGGGAAACCAAAGCGGCATTTGGTGTAGTATTTATCTTTGTTTTTTTATTTGCAGCAACAATATTTGCCATTTGCCACATTTGTGTCTTTGAAATTGTAAAATCTGCCCATGCAGCTCACTATGTGTCTGTTGTGAAGGGATTTCACATGTGACATATTTTTGGATAAACTGCAAAACAGTGCTATCACTGTCGTGCCCAAATTTCGGTGCACCTTTGATCCATAACAGCATGTGAATATGTGGTGCTCCTCTCGCTTGATATTCTTTTCTACAAAAGAAGTGCTGCACTTCTCCAAGGGGAGGAACAGTTTTATTGCAAATAAAGTGTAGCATTGCAATGAAACGGTGATGGAAATATCTTGAGACATTAACTGGATCTAGAGAGCAAAGTTCTCCAGGTGTTAATATATCTATGTTGTTTTTGTTGCTGTTTGCTATGTGTAGGAACTCATGTAAATCTTCCCATGCATATTCTGCACACCTTAACGTAACAAACCAAGTTGGTGGTCCAAGGTTTCTGATCATGCAACGCGCGTCTCTGTGCCGCCTGAACCAATATTCCTTTGTACCACGCATGTTTGCAAACAAATTTGTTATACTTGATTGTAAAACCTCATCCTTTTCCTGTACTTTTTGTATTAACTGCGTAGCTGACATATTTTGAAAGTGCGTTCCAGATTTAAGAATGTGTGCAACTCTATAACATAGTGTTGCTAATTTACTTTCATAGAGTAGGTGGAATATGTATTCCACATTTTGTCTAAATCTGGGATCTTGCGAATACATTCGTAATGAGCGGTATTCTGATGCCCCAATCTTCCACCTTTGCCAGTAGGAAATAGCAGTGGAAAAGCATGTGCTTCTATACTTTTTTCCCAAATACTCATTGGTGATCCTTTGGTTTGTCACATTTGGTAAGTTTCTAGTGCATCATCTATGCTTTCATTGGAATGCAATGGATGAATTGTGTAATGGTCCAAAAGAGTGGATACTGTAGCTAGATCCAGAGGTTTGAATTGTCCAGTTTCTGATGGCTCTTGAATTATTATTTCAATTGTTTGCCTTAAGCTTTCATCAATATTTATTTCCTTGTAGTACTCATTATTGTCTTTTAGATATTGCAATGCTTGTCTAACTTTGTGTAAGTCCACTAATTGTTGGCACATTTTTTTGTCCTTTGTTGGTACTCCATTTACCAAGACTATTAAAGAATGCTCTATTGAACTTTCCACTCCTAGAGTGTGTACACTTTCCGTTAGTTCTAATGGCAAGTAAACTACTTTGCCACGAATGCCTTTCACCAGTTCAGAGGAAGGTAATTTTGCTGTTTTTGGATGAAGGTGTATAATTGCTTGAAATGGGTGAACTGTTTGAATTATTATGCTCTCATACAAATTGAGCTGTTGCAGGATTTTTGGTAATGGAAACAATTCCAAATTATTTGTAATAGCATGTGAAGGAGTGTGGTTGTTGTCTAATTTTGCAGTACAGTAACTGCAGCATATTAGGCGTTCAGTTATTTCATATTTGTTTTCAGCTAAAAGGTACAAAGCTAATTTAAACCATTTAGAGTCTTCATTGTTTTCTATTTTGTATGCTACGTCCATATTGTTTGTGTTCCTTTTGTAAAACATTCTGTGGCAACACACACACACACATGGTTTGGTACTTCAGCCGATGACCTTTTAAATTTTACTATTTCTTTTCTGTATGTGTGTCATAGAAGGTTGCTATGTGCAGAATTGTCGCTACTATGTTCTAAAACTGTTGCATTTTCTACGTGGCTCTCACTTCCAAAATACTTTTTCTGAATAGGGTCAATTTCTTCGTGTAAGTATTTGGGTGTACCATGCAGAAGAGTGGTATTTAAATTGCCTAATTCTGAAGCTGGACTTTTTTGCATAGTATATTTTATACACTAAATTCCTTACATTGGAATGATGTACTGATATTCTTTTGATATCATGGAAGGTACTTTTGCAAATAGGCCCAGAAATGCAGGCTAATGAATGTCCTTTTAGTCCTGAGTCTTTCCGCACTGCACAAATTATCAATATTTTGCAGCACTTTCATTTTACTTTTGTCTTTACCTTTTACATATTGATTGAGGAACTGACGTAAAGATTTGAAATCTTTGTTTGGAATGGCACACATTGATGTGCACGGCCATTTGTATACTGGACGCTGTGGTTCTGCTGAATCGAGAGGTAATTCTGAGTTTTCAGGAGATAGTTTTATAAGCAGTGTTTCTTGTTCCATGATGGTAGTATTGATTTTCTCATACCCGTGTCCACTGCTATGGATGGCAGTTGTGTTTGTTTAATTTTGTTTGTATGCTTCTTCATTAAAATATGGCTCTGTGGTTGTTGTGTGACTCCATTCACCACCACAAACATGCAAGAAATTATTTTTGTTCACATTCCGTTTATTGCTGAGTTTCTTTTGTAGTTTGGTACTTAGTTTTGTTAGTGCCTTCATCCTGTTTAACACTAATATGAACAACTTCCTTTTGAGAAGGATTGCACTGTCCAAGAGTGCTTGTAGAATTAACTTTCTACGGTACGTTTTAAGGGGTGAGGATGATTTTGGTCTTCTTCTTAGTAGATTCTGAAGGACTCTGTGACGAAACATTTTTGCTAAAATACTTTTTTTACTATGGGTTCTTCTTGCACTATCAGGATTATTAGATCTTTAGCTGTGCTGGCAGCCATTTTTTTTACAACATTTCTGTGTTTTATGACACTTTTTGATGGAGGAGGTACAGTTTCGGTAGTTGAGATTTCCTTTATTATGTTACCCAACTGCATTAACTGGTTTGTACCAAGATTCTCTACAAACTATACAACAGGTGGATGCTTACATTGGGCACCTTTATTTTTCTTTGTCCTAATTCTGCGTTCCTTTCTACGGAGTTGCTTTTTGGTAGGTATTCTTTGGTGTCTGTTGAGAAACAAAAGTATACTTTGGTCTGTTGTCCAATGTATGTGTGCAGTGTGCATGTGTGCATAAGTCTGATGGGGAAGCTCTTTGTCATGGTGTGTCAACGTACAGTGAACTCTAACAATCATTTGGCAAGGCTACTTTACTGTTTGTATACTACTACAATGTGCTTCAGATGAGAGTACAAAGTGGCCTACTTGTGGTGATAACCATTATTAATAACCGAAATGCCAAAAACCTGCTACAGAAACTTCTTTTCACAATCTAACATTCTAAGGATTACCTATGTTACTTCAGTACCAAACACACAGGAATTTGTCAGCCATTCTGCCTGTTACCCTTTGTTCAATAAATGGATATTTGTAGGTAGAATGGTTTACAAATCAATGCTTGCTTTGGTGCCCAAAATAAACAAATAACCCATGCAGCCTCTTTAAGGAGTAGTTACAATATAAAGGTTGTACTATACTTACTTTTTTGTGCAAGGTGACCAGGTTTCTTCGGATATGTCGTTTGCAGTGTAGATGCTGTTGATTCTTAGGAGAGTAGCCTTCACTGCGAATTAAAAAAACAAAATCAATTACTTTGTGTGTTTGCAGCAGTGATGATACTGCAGACATTACTTGTGCTTCTTTCGTCAGAGGATTGAACTTTCATATTTCAACCCAGTGCACGTGCACATTTCACTTCCCTCTGTGCAGTCTTTGTATAGTACTTGCAATATGGTACTTGAAAGTCCTTCAAAATAACTACATCTTTTAAGGGTATGGAAATGCCTTGTTCTTTACAAAGTGTACTATGCATAGGAGAGAGGTTTGTAAGCGATAGGGCAAAGTACTAGATGGGGAAACATTTTGTACTTGTTAATGAAAAGCACAATGTCGAAAAATCGGGAGACCCTCAGAAGGAAATGTCAGCACTACAATGGGGAGCGCTTACTAATCTCATACGATCACATTGCAAGTAGCATTACTGTAGGCCGTACATAGTACAGAACTCCGATACTTTCACATACAAAATTGAGGTCTGCCTAAATAGGCATGCTTGCAACGTATGTACAGCTTTTGCGGAAGACAGTAAGCAGTCATGCGATTTGTGAACGACAAATTGGAAATCTTGCACTTTAAAGGGGGGGGGCGTTGTTATGTATTCCCTATGGACATTTAGCAGCATTATTTTGTCTAATTTAAATCATAAGGCTTCCACATGTTCTCTGATTAAAAGAAACATACCTGTACTCTATACTGATGCATGTGGACATGTATGGAGCTGTACGTAGAAATTTGCAATCCTTGCACAGTAGCTTGTGAAGTAGGTGCTTTGCAATGGTATGCGACTTCCATTCAGAATCATTGACAGCAATTTTGAAGTGCGCAATGTTGATGACGGAGTTAAAATTAGCGATGTTCTATGTGATTGGTGGATGATTGTGCGACCGCTTAGTTGTGTCCAATGAGGGACTCGCTTTGGTACTGTTGTAGAAAGGTTGGAAGGACTGGGTAAGAGTTACGTGCCGCACGTAGGCAACGCTTGTCCACTGGTAGGGTGTGTCACATATGGGTTTCTACAGCAAATCCTCCATGGAAAGGCGACTGTAGGCATCAGCCAATCAGATGTTCACATTACTCTTTTGTGTGGAAAGACGGTGCGCACACTGAAGTTTGCAGAAGTGGAGAGAGTCAGGGTTTTGATGCTTGGAGACATTTTTGTGCAAGGCTTACAACACTATGCCGAGAGTAAGCATGTGGCACCCCATTTCAATGTACAAGGAGTGGAGGTGGTCTGGAGCGCTGACACTGATGCCAATGCTGCGGCAATTCTGAAAGTTTGAAGAGATATGCGTAGAATGACCACTCCTCATGTGATAATTTTGCACTACGGTGCTTGCCATTTGGGATACCTGACTTCACAGACTTTGTTGCCAGATTTGGCACAGTTGGTTGAAGCACTCATGACCATCTTCCCAACAACGAAAGTCATTTTTTCTGCTTTACTCCCGAGAGTACAATGGAACAACACTTCTGTTTTCTGTCCAGATCAAAGCATCGGGAGGTGTATCATCAATCGCGGCATGCGTGCATTCATGCTACGAGTTGGTATGTTTTTTTGTAGCCACCCTAACATTGCTCCAAGCAATGCGCATTACTTTGAAGGAGATGGTGTTACGCTATCTTCTTTGGGAAATGCGATGTTCTTTTGGAACGTAAGGCTTGCTTTAGAGAAGGTTCTGTAATGTTTGCAAGAGAAAAGCACAAAAAATACAAAAAAATACATAAAATACCAGATGTCTGTACGGTATCTGGCCAAAAATAAAAAAACGGCTCTTTTCAGAGCCTACCTTAAAGGGGAAAAAGGGGAATAGTACTTTAATGTACCGTCGTCATGCTCTGATCCTGTACATGTCCCCGAACATGGCGGTAGTTAGCAGCCAGCACATATCACCACCAGGGATTAAAGGGTGGAGCCACATGTAAATGAGAATGAGCGGAGCTAGGGATTGGTCCATAAAGTTCAGTAGGTGTGTTCTGATGGACGTACTTTAGTAAGACCGTCGTCTCCCTCACAGGAGACCCCACAGCCATGGCTTTCCATGCTCGAAAACAGATTATCTGAATTTTGGGAGACTCATGGATACATTGGTTGAAGGTTCATGCAGAAAGCTGCAGTTATCTACAAATCTCAGATTTCCACATGCGGAAGTACACTGGCATGGTGTGCGTGGCATGAGATGCTGGACTTGCTACCTCTTTGTGTTACTTTACTGACAGAGCGTCCTCCAGATATACTGATAATTCATTGTGGAGGAAACAGTTTAGGCCATGTATCTGGAATTTCTTTGCAATTTGCAATGAATGAAGGACTCGCGAAGCTCATGGACATGTTTCCAAATTGTCGAATAGTTTTTTCCCGTATTGCCCAAAGACAAATATGGCTGCGTTCTTCTGCGTTTGGTCCACAAATGGAGAAAGAGAGAGGCAATGTGAATAAGGCTGTTTGTGCATTTTTAAGAGATGTTGGCATGTCCTCTTTCCACAATGAAAACATTTTGTTTCGCAGCACTTTCATTTTCCACCTCACATATGCTGGCAATCAGATTTTTCTTCGCAATGTACAAAATGCATTGCGACCTCTTTTGCAATCACACTAACCTATCTGACAATCCGTTTTCCCCAATCCACTGTTTTTGATCCACACAACACACCGCCGAAAGGCTCTTTTCAGAGCCGCCACTTAATCCTAACGTACACTTTATTGCATTTGCTCTGCTTGCACCCTCCCTTTTTCCTCTACGACTGTCCGCAAACTTTTTCAGAACCCTGCAGGGGTCTATGACCGTCACTTCATAGTTCTATTGTTATACTGAGAAAGGCGGCTCTGAAAAGAGCCTTTTCTGTAATTTTTGTTGTTTTTACGTTCATTGCTTAACAGCACACGGCACACTAGGAGAAGAGGCGAAAGGAGGGTAAGGAAGGGACACCAGCCACATGGATAAAAAAGGGCAATTGAACAGAGAAAGATTTAGGGTGCGCTTTATTTAGGTAAGGAGCAGATCTTCTGGTGCTCGGTGACTGCAGCCTCAAAAGCACTTAGAATACTCTCCCCCCTGCAGAGTACTGCGTCACAATAATTACACACTATGATCACCTTTGAAAGGTAAGGGTCAACAGCATTGCGAATGGCTTGTGAGACAGCTGGAGGGAGGCGCAACCCCACAGGTGTGTCTCTTGTGGTGGGAGGATCGGATGCCGAGATGCTGTGGAGAAACTCAAACGACTACGCTCTTCACATGGCACCACCTTGCGAACGTCCGCAGTGTGGAACGAAGTGAGATGTCGCTTCATGGTTGTCGTACCAAAACTGTATGCTCCAAATCTCTCGCGACTCAACACCACCTTGCACTTGTTAAACTTCACCAGGTTCGCACGTGCTTTTGGTATTTTCCCATAAACGGAAAACAACCGCCACACCCATGACTCCCGCCGAGTGCTCCTAGTGTGGAGTTCTTCCACTTCATTCTCTTCCTCCTCTTCTTCCTCGATCTCTACATCCTCACCCATATAATCTCTCTGCAGGCCCTTGGTGAGGTGGTGGTGGTGGCTGGTTTGTGGGTGGTGCAGAAGCTAATGACCCAACTGCAGCCATGGAAGCCATAACGATTAGTTTCCTTTTGGTCACTACAGCAGTAAAGGCAACACACCTCAATCTGCTATAGCTAGAAGGACAATGAAGATGCGCTCGGGGGTGTGGCCTTTTGTAGGGGTGCCTCGTGACCGTCTTCATCCCTACAAAGCGGTACACAAATTTTACACAGCAAGTCCTGAGGTGGCCTATTGTTTGGGATGTGTGAAATTACATTTTTACAATCTACAATACTTTGCCTTGTGTCTGTAAGTTCATTTGTATTGTTGCGGAAGCACACCAACCGTGGAAATTAGTCCCCACGCTCAGCGTAGGTGCGGTCACATAATCACGTCCTCAACACATCCGCCCCAGTAATGAAAGTCCCCTGGACAGCAAATGCAAAGAATTAAACTTGCGCATGCGGACAAGTGTCCTACGGACAGTGTTCGGGTTCTCAAACTACTTCAAAGTCCGACACAAGTGAGACGGACAGTTAGGAACAGGCGCGATGTTCGCAATACTTAAGTTTCTACTGCGCATGTGCATGCATGCTATGTTCACTGTACGGACAGTTCCAGTGTCCTTAGGACAACTCCATTTTGTTTGCCTACGAACTTGCCGGCCACCATGCCTGTTCTACGGACGGCACCATTTTGGCTGCGCCCGATACGGACCGCTATACTGTCCTTCACACACTCCCATTTTCCTCATTTACACCCATTCCGGACATCTGGCGTGTTCTACGAACATGTATTATCTCGTTTCCAACCGGTACGCTGAGGTAGTATATCCTTTGGACACCCCTTTCTGTTTATGTACGCAGAATTTCAACAGATGGTGCAGTCACACATCACATCCGTCTTACTTGACATTAGACAGCACCCACATTCCATTGCTTGCGGATAGGTCGAACAGGTGCGCTGTTAGAAAACATTTTACGCCTTTTTTGAAAATAAATCGACACAAAAACTCTTTCTCTACAATTACTGTACAAAAACATTTCAAACACACACACACATCAATCTAAAGAAATAGCGGTGGAAGCGGACACTGAAACAAATATGAGGGAATTGGGATTCAACACGGGCTGGTTATGAGGAGAAGATTTGTGAGGGGAAGAAGGGATGGATATTTCGTCAAAACGTCTATTTTCCTGTTCCAGGTTTGGGGATGGTTCACTAGCGAATGGAGAAGCAGGGCAGGTGCAGGTGGGGCAATGATAAGAAACTTTTCCTCTCACACAGTCCTCCACAAACTCCCGTAAACTTTGAAAATAATCATTCAATATGTCCATTTTCTGCTCTATCCTTTTTATTCTGTCTCGTTTGTTGTCCTGTCTTCTTTTCTTTCCTGGTCTGTTACAAAAAAAAAAAAATACATAAGTTGAATGCCTCTAAAATACTCACTATTTTGCATATGCAGAGCACTCTGTACCATTATTGTCGCTGTCTTCAGACATTTCCTCATGTGGGAAATACTCCTCCAGCCACTCCAAAGTACTAGCCATTTCTGAGTCAAAACAACAGAAAGAAATTATTATTTCTGCACCACATACCACAAAAAAAATCACCCATATAAAAAAAAGACCTGCACTTACTCTTTTGCTGTAATGTCCCTTCGTCCTACTGCGTCCGTCCACTGTCGTTCCAGGCAGCCGAGTTTCTGTGAAGTGATTACGCTGGAGGCATCCTTTCTTTTTTATGGTACCATCCACTTTATTCTACATGGTTATTAAATGTGTTGTTTTCTTTTCGCAGCTTCAGGTTTCATTCTTTACTTATTACTACTTATAATATATTTATGTCCTTCTTCTATTTTGCACATTTTTTGTGTAAGACAATAGTACATTTTCAGCTATCCCCGCCTCTTTGGGTAATGTTGATCCTGTCCAACCCCGTCCGCAAACAGGCGCTCAGTCCTTCCCTTTCCAATATCAATAGGGAGGGGGTTCTGTATGTTCTATGTTAAATGTATGTCAAGTACGTAGATTATACTACATATCTCTCAAAATCACATGTTTACAGTATATATTCTGCTCAACGACTTCATTGCCACAATTTCATGCTTAAGTTCCACCTTCCAAAAACCTATACAATTCCCTACAAAAAAAAACCTTTGTTACGGGAACGTTATGGTTAAGTTGCCCTCCCAAAAACCAGTGAAATTCACTACAAAAATAACTTTGTTGAGGGGACGTTATGGTTAGGTTTCCCTAACAAAAACCTGTACACTTCACTAAAAAAAACTTTCCTCCTCCCCTTTATGCTTCAAATTAAAACCAAAAAACCCTGAAATTCGCCACTTAAGGTAAAGAAAGCCCCCAACCCTCCCACCACCCCTGTGCACTGCTAATACTAACACCAAGACCATGAAAGATGTCATCTCAAATGTGAATGCTGACATCAATGACGACATCACTTGTTTAGCCCCTTTCTTTTCCTTCCCTGCCATACATATATATGTGCATTCAGTAAAAAGATTTCACTATAGGAATGTTATTCTTCACAGTGCAACCAAACACCACTGCACATTCCCCCATTATAGTAAGATAAGCAACCATAACTCGCACCATCTACGTGCATTGCTAAGACTAACACCCTGGACATCAAAGATGACATCACAAATATCATTGATGACATCACTGATGTACAGGTTTTTGTTAGGGCAACTTAACCATAATGTCCCCTCAACAAAGTTTTTTTTGTAGTATATATGTATATATATATATATTATAGAGCCTGCAGTAGTGACCCTGTAGTTATGATTAAGTTGCTCAGCTCATAGAAACAGCATGTGCAGCTTATAACTCCGCCCCGGGACGAATCTTCAAACAACTTTGCAGAAAAAGTATATGGTCCCCTCGGAATGATTCTGCAAAGTTTGATGGGATTTAGTCAAGGAGGGGCAAAGTTGTAGGGGGGGTCCCAAAATGTATGGAAATCCTCATAGATGCAATGGAAAAAATATTTTGCTCACGCCTACAGCCCAAACCGTTGGACAGTCTTTGACAGAATTTGCATAAGAAGCGATTTTTTGTAAATTTGGTGTAAATCCGTTAGTTTTTTTTAACTGACAAAAAAACTGACAAAAAGTAGGTAAAAAAAGATTTGTGATAATCATTTCCCTATTCGGACCGTGGACAATCCCTTGGACCAATCAGGGTTCGACGTGATGTCCTCAGACATTGTACGCACCCGCTGTTTGGATGCTCAAAAGCATGAGATGCGTCATATTAACCAGGAAAGGGTGGGGGTGGAATAAAAATGATATGGAGCTGTTTTTGTAGCTGAAAAAAGTGTGCGCGCGTGCCGCACAGTCCGTGGCCACTGCAGTAGTTCGCGGGTAAAAAGAGGGCCTGAAAAGGGTGGGGGAGTGGAATAAAGATGATATGTAGCTGTTTTTATAGTTAAAAAAGGGTGTGCAGGTGCTGCCAATTCCACGGTCACTTTAAGTGTCCGCAGACATCACTTGGATTGCAGGGGGTTCAGAGCGAGTTTTGTTATTTGAAGGTATATTAACATACTACATGGTTTAATTCTTATGTGGTGGTTGTGGCCAGATTCTTGGGGGCATGGCTGCAGGCCACTGGCCACAACCACCACAATAGTAATATGTGTATAGTAATTGGTAATGTAGTGGGAGTATAAAGTATTTGTAATATGGTGGAATTATATGATTGAACTGTATATGGTATTTATGATTGTTGTACAAAATACTCTGTATGTTTACTTAGTTGCATACAGTAATAAAGCTGGAATCTCTGGTTCTTTTTCTGTGTATGATTTGTTAAGCAGAATAGTTTAAAAGCTTTAATTGCATATACAATTAGTTTTTTGACCCTCAGAAACAGTACATTTTTTACGTACTATGTTTGGTACAACATTAGTGTGTGCTACACTGTGGATGTATTGACATGAAATAATCATTGAGTCATTGGGAACAAAAATCCATAGAGGATTTTAAAAAAAACAATTATAATTATATTAGTGTAAAAGTGATAGTATGTTTGTTTTAAGTGTGTTGTAATTAAGGGAATGTGGAAAGTAGTTAGATACCTGTTGGCTTATTCTAACTACTTTAGAATTTACAAGATGTTTTGTAGTAACAAGAATTGTGATGGGGCATTTCAAGTGTATTGCAATGAATGGTATTTTTGAAGTAGTTGTATTCCTGTTGGTGTATTCTAACTGTTCATTGTACTATAGTTTAGTGAGTACATTTGGGTTTAAGAATATTAAGTAGATATTTGTTAGATTTGCTGGTAACCTATGTTTTGGAGTAACAGAGGTGTTGTTGCATTCAAACCAACCACTTCTTTTTTCACATGTGTCCTGAAGTGGTTGTATCTTATGCCTACTGTTGTGGCGGTTTTCTTGCCAAAATATACTTGGCCGTGTGTAAAACAAGTGAGTTTACAGTTATTTTTAGTATCATCTGCATGGTACCTTAGAAGCATGACATATTGGCTACATGAGTTCATTTGTATGCTGGAACGATTGTCTGAATTGCAAAAAGGGCATGCTATGCCATGATTTGCATTCTGCAGAAGCTGGTGAAATTGAATGGATTCACAATTTGGTATGGATACATATACAAATCGTTGATTAGGGATGTGCTCTTGTGAAACATGGTTGCAGAGAGTGCATGTATGTTTCCAGTATTTGTAGTAAGTTACAATATTGTGGATCTTCCTGTGTGGTTATGGTAAATTCTACCATTCCTGCACAGTTGTCCAATTCTTGCTTTATACCTGAGACACTGTAAATGCTGTCAGGATTATTTGAGCCATTTCTATGAAGGAGGAGCATTTGCAAATACAACTGGTCTAAGCCGTTTAAGTAAAGGTTGTGAACAATTGGTGGCATTTGGAAGAGAAGGTTCATTGTTACATATGCACAGCAATTTACTCCAATTGTGTTGCTGAATTTAAATAGACCAGAGAGTTGTGTTTCTGCCTTGTTTGGGGGGCCTGCAGATTTTTTTGGAGAAGAGGTATGTGTCTTGTTGTCTTCTGAAGGACGTGCAGTTAAGTTTGTAGTAGACAGTTTTGTGGTTGCATTATTTGATGGAGAAGCAGTTGGTAATTGTTTCTTTAGCGGTATTGTTGGCAGATTTGTTATAGGTTCTGTTTGTTTTAGTTTTCTTTTTCAAGGTTTTATTTTTTGACATACATGTACATATCTAGATGGGGGTGTACAGTGCATGTAGCCTGTACTGCCAATGTCAATCAATGTGTGATCCATGGTTAGACCTTGCGATTTGTGAATAGTGACAGCATATGCAAGAGACAGGGAGAATTATTCTCTGTGTACGTACATGTATTTGACAAGAAGGAAATGTGCTATTGTGTGGTCAATTCTTTTAAATTGTGCACGTTTGTCAAAGTTAATGCCAGTAAGACCGAGATTCTCTTCATCGGCACACCTACTCCCTCCTTTCCTGTCACTTTCTGGCACCTTGGTGTCATCTTCGACTCCATACTTTCCTTCTCTCCTCACATCTCTGATGTCTCTAAGAAGTCACACTACCAGCTGCACCTCCTCAGAGGTATTCTTCCTTTCCTCTCCTTCCCCCAGAAGCTCACTGTCTCCAGAGCTATGGTTCTCTCTAGGCTGGACTACTGCAATAGCCTCTTCCTAAATCTGCCTGCCTCTACTCTCTGCCCTCTGCAACTCATCCAAAAAAGGACTGCAAGACTTGTCATTGTCCTCAAGTCCTGGAATCGTACCTCTCCAGGACTGAAATCTCTGCTCTGGCTCCTAGTGCCAGCAAGGATTAAGTTCAAAACCCTCTGCATTGTCCACAAGGCCTTCTGGGGCCTGGGACCTCAATACCTTCAACTGTCTCTTCCTATATATTCTCAAGCTCTTCGCTCAATTTGCCTCCAACTCCCTCAGGGTTAGTCGCTTCTCCAAGCAGCGAGTTGGTGGTAGATCTTTCTTCTGCTGGGGCCTCCCTCTGGAACAGCCTCCCCGCCTCTCTGATGCTTGAGGAGAACCATCTCCAGTTCCAGAAGCACCTCAAGACTTTCCTATTTGCTTCTGCTTTCTCTCCTCCTCTCCCCTACTGATCTCCTGGCTGAATCTGAAACTGCACTGCTTAACTTGATACCCTCTGATCCCAGGCCTAGGACCCCCCCTCCTGCCAATTGCACAGCTGCACTGCCCCCCTGGCAATCCTGCACTCTTGGACTGTTTCTGTATCCCTACAGTGTCATGATGCCTACCCCCGGGCATCCAGACCAAGTCCATCAACCCCGGAAGCAGGCATCATGTTACCTGGAGCAAACCCAGCAACCCCTGTTAGGGGCTATCTGGGGCAAAACAGAAAGGTGATGGCTGGAAGGTTTTGAATTAATCATAACCACGGGCAAAGCTCTGGGCAACCCTCCAGACCATCGTTTTTCAGCCTGCCAAGCCATTACAGAAGGGGAAAAACCATATGCAAATCAGGCTTGGTCCTACCCCAAAAGGGGCAGTCCAGCCCGAACTGCTAGGTCACATCCCTTCTGCACGAGACCACAAGCATCCCCAGACATGTTTCAGCCTTGTTGGGCGTCATCAGTGAGGAGTAGCTTGGGTCTCTAGGCCCGGCAGACTCGGGACCCACGTCTGGGTATACCCGTCCCACTCGGGGTGACTTTAGCAAAACAGAAAGGTGATGGCTGGAAGGTTTTGAATTAATCATAACCACGGGCAAAGCTCTGGGCAACCCTCCAGACCATCGTTTTTCAGCCTGCCAAGCCATTACAGAAGGGGAAAAACCATATGCAAATCAGGCTTGGTCCTACCCCAAAAGGGGCAGTCCAGCCCGAACTGCTAGGTCACATCCCTTCTGCACGAGACCACAAGCATCCCCAGACATGTTTCAGCCTTGTTGGGCGTCATCAGTGAGGAGTAGCTTGGGTCTCTAGGCCCGGCAGACTCGGGACCCACGTCTGGGTATACCCGTCCCACTCGGGGTGACTTTAGCAAAACAGAAAGGTGATGGCTGGAAGGTTTTGAATTAATCATAACCACGGGCAAAGCTCTGGGCAACCCTCCAGACCATCGTTTTTCAGCCTGCCAAGCCATTACAGAAGGGGAAAAACCATATGCAAATCAGGCTTGGTCCTACCCCAAAAGGGGCAGTCCAGCCCGAACTGCTAGGTCACATCCCTTCTGCACGAGACCACAAGCATCCCCAGACATGTTTCAGCCTTGTTGGGCGTCATCAGTGAGGAGTAGCTTGGGTCTCTAGGCCCGGCAGACTCGGGACCCACGTCTGGGTATACCCGTCCCACTCGGGGTGACTTTAGCAAAACAGAAAGGTGATGGCTGGAAGGTTTTGAATTAATCATAACCACGGGCAAAGCTCTGGGCAACCCTCCAGACCATCGTTTTTCAGCCTGCCAAGCCATTACAGAAGGGGAAAAACCATATGCAAATCAGGCTTGGTCCTACCCCAAAAGGGGCAGTCCAGCCCGAACTGCTAGGTCACATCCCTTCTGCACGAGACCACAAGCATCCCCAGACATGTTTCAGCCTTGTTGGGCGTCATCAGTGAGGAGTAGCTTGGGTCTCTAGGCCCGGCAGACTCGGGACCCACGTCTGGGTATACCCGTCCCACTCGGGGTGACTTTAGCAAAACAGAAAGGTGATGGCTGGAAGGTTTTGAATTAATCATAACCACGGGCAAAGCTCTGGGCAACCCTCCAGACCATCGTTTTTCAGCCTGCCAAGCCATTACAGAAGGGGAAAAACCATATGCAAATCAGGCTTGGTCCTACCCCAAAAGGGGCAGTCCAGCCCGAACTGCTAGGTCACATCCCTTCTGCACGAGACCACAAGCATCCCCAGACATGTTTCAGCCTTGTTGGGCGTCATCAGTGAGGAGTAGCTTGGGTCTCTAGGCCCGGCAGACTCGGGACCCACGTCTGGGTATACCCGTCCCACTCGGGGTGACTTTAGCAAAACAGAAAGGTGATGGCTGGAAGGTTTTGAATTAATCATAACCACGGGCAAAGCTCTGGGCAACCCTCCAGACCATCGTTTTTCAGCCTGCCAAGCCATTACAGAAGGGGAAAAACCATATGCAAATCAGGCTTGGTCCTACCCCAAAAGGGGCAGTCCAGCCCGAACTGCTAGGTCACATCCCTTCTGCACGAGACCACAAGCATCCCCAGACATGTTTCAGCCTTGTTGGGCGTCATCAGTGAGGAGTAGCTTGGGTCTCTAGGCCCGGCAGACTCGGGACCCACGTCTGGGTATACCCGTCCCACTCGGGGTGACTTTAGCAAAACAGAAAGGTGATGGCTGGAAGGTTTTGAATTAATCATAACCACGGGCAAAGCTCTGGGCAACCCTCCAGACCATCGTTTTTCAGCCTGCCAAGCCATTACAGAAGGGGAAAAACCATATGCAAATCAGGCTTGGTCCTACCCCAAAAGGGGCAGTCCAGCCCGAACTGCTAGGTCACATCCCTTCTGCACGAGACCACAAGCATCCCCAGACATGTTTCAGCCTTGTTGGGCGTCATCAGTGAGGAGTAGCTTGGGTCTCTAGGCCCGGCAGACTCGGGACCCACGTCTGGGTATACCCGTCCCACTCGGGGTGACTTTAGCAAAACAGAAAGGTGATGGCTGGAAGGTTTTGAATTAATCATAACCACGGGCAAAGCTCTGGGCAACCCTCCAGACCATCGTTTTTCAGCCTGCCAAGCCATTACAGAAGGGGAAAAACCATATGCAAATCAGGCTTGGTCCTACCCCAAAAGGGGCAGTCCAGCCCGAACTGCTAGGTCACATCCCTTCTGCACGAGACCACAAGCATCCCCAGACATGTTTCAGCCTTGTTGGGCGTCATCAGTGAGGAGTAGCTTGGGTCTCTAGGCCCGGCAGACTCGGGACCCACGTCTGGGTATACCCGTCCCACTCGGGGTGACTTTAGCAAAACAGAAAGGTGATGGCTGGAAGGTTTTGAATTAATCATAACCACGGGCAAAGCTCTGGGCAACCCTCCAGACCATCGTTTTTCAGCCTGCCAAGCCATTACAGAAGGGGAAAAACCATATGCAAATCAGGCTTGGTCCTACCCCAAAAGGGGCAGTCCAGCCCGAACTGCTAGGTCACATCCCTTCTGCACGAGACCACAAGCATCCCCAGACATGTTTCAGCCTTGTTGGGCGTCATCAGTGAGGAGTAGCTTGGGTCTCTAGGCCCGGCAGACTCGGGACCCACGTCTGGGTATACCCGTCCCACTCGGGGTGACTTTAGCAAAACAGAAAGGTGATGGCTGGAAGGTTTTGAATTAATCATAACCACGGGCAAAGCTCTGGGCAACCCTCCAGACCATCGTTTTTCAGCCTGCCAAGCCATTACAGAAGGGGAAAAACCATATGCAAATCAGGCTTGGTCCTACCCCAAAAGGGGCAGTCCAGCCCGAACTGCTAGGTCACATCCCTTCTGCACGAGACCACAAGCATCCCCAGACATGTTTCAGCCTTGTTGGGCGTCATCAGTGAGGAGTAGCTTGGGTCTCTAGGCCCGGCAGACTCGGGACCCACGTCTGGGTATACCCGTCCCACTCGGGGTGACTTTAGCAAAACAGAAAGGTGATGGCTGGAAGGTTTTGAATTAATCATAACCACGGGCAAAGCTCTGGGCAACCCTCCAGACCATCGTTTTTCAGCCTGCCAAGCCATTACAGAAGGGGAAAAACCATATGCAAATCAGGCTTGGTCCTACCCCAAAAGGGGCAGTCCAGCCCGAACTGCTAGGTCACATCCCTTCTGCACGAGACCACAAGCATCCCCAGACATGTTTCAGCCTTGTTGGGCGTCATCAGTGAGGAGTAGCTTGGGTCTCTAGGCCCGGCAGACTCGGGACCCACGTCTGGGTATACCCGTCCCACTCGGGGTGACTTTAGCAAAACAGAAAGGTGATGGCTGGAAGGTTTTGAATTAATCATAACCACGGGCAAAGCTCTGGGCAACCCTCCAGACCATCGTTTTTCAGCCTGCCAAGCCATTACAGAAGGGGAAAAACCATATGCAAATCAGGCTTGGTCCTACCCCAAAAGGGGCAGTCCAGCCCGAACTGCTAGGTCACATCCCTTCTGCACGAGACCACAAGCATCCCCAGACATGTTTCAGCCTTGTTGGGCGTCATCAGTGAGGAGTAGCTTGGGTCTCTAGGCCCGGCAGACTCGGGACCCACGTCTGGGTATACCCGTCCCACTCGGGGTGACTTTAGCAAAACAGAAAGGTGATGGCTGGAAGGTTTTGAATTAATCATAACCACGGGCAAAGCTCTGGGCAACCCTCCAGACCATCGTTTTTCAGCCTGCCAAGCCATTACAGAAGGGGAAAAACCATATGCAAATCAGGCTTGGTCCTACCCCAAAAGGGGCAGTCCAGCCCGAACTGCTAGGTCACATCCCTTCTGCACGAGACCACAAGCATCCCCAGACATGTTTCAGCCTTGTTGGGCGTCATCAGTGAGGAGTAGCTTGGGTCTCTAGGCCCGGCAGACTCGGGACCCACGTCTGGGTATACCCGTCCCACTCGGGGTGACTTTAGCAAAACAGAAAGGTGATGGCTGGAAGGTTTTGAATTAATCATAACCACGGGCAAAGCTCTGGGCAACCCTCCAGACCATCGTTTTTCAGCCTGCCAAGCCATTACAGAAGGGGAAAAACCATATGCAAATCAGGCTTGGTCCTACCCCAAAAGGGGCAGTCCAGCCCGAACTGCTAGGTCACATCCCTTCTGCACGAGACCACAAGCATCCCCAGACATGTTTCAGCCTTGTTGGGCGTCATCAGTGAGGAGTAGCTTGGGTCTCTAGGCCCGGCAGACTCGGGACCCACGTCTGGGTATACCCGTCCCACTCGGGGTGACTTTAGCAAAACAGAAAGGTGATGGCTGGAAGGTTTTGAATTAATCATAACCACGGGCAAAGCTCTGGGCAACCCTCCAGACCATCGTTTTTCAGCCTGCCAAGCCATTACAGAAGGGGAAAAACCATATGCAAATCAGGCTTGGTCCTACCCCAAAAGGGGCAGTCCAGCCCGAACTGCTAGGTCACATCCCTTCTGCACGAGACCACAAGCATCCCCAGACATGTTTCAGCCTTGTTGGGCGTCATCAGTGAGGAGTAGCTTGGGTCTCTAGGCCCGGCAGACTCGGGACCCACGTCTGGGTATACCCGTCCCACTCGGGGTGACTTTAGCAAAACAGAAAGGTGATGGCTGGAAGGTTTTGAATTAATCATAACCACGGGCAAAGCTCTGGGCAACCCTCCAGACCATCGTTTTTCAGCCTGCCAAGCCATTACAGAAGGGGAAAAACCATATGCAAATCAGGCTTGGTCCTACCCCAAAAGGGGCAGTCCAGCCCGAACTGCTAGGTCACATCCCTTCTGCACGAGACCACAAGCATCCCCAGACATGTTTCAGCCTTGTTGGGCGTCATCAGTGAGGAGTAGCTTGGGTCTCTAGGCCCGGCAGACTCGGGACCCACGTCTGGGTATACCCGTCCCACTCGGGGTGACTTTAGCAAAACAGAAAGGTGATGGCTGGAAGGTTTTGAATTAATCATAACCACGGGCAAAGCTCTGGGCAACCCTCCAGACCATCGTTTTTCAGCCTGCCAAGCCATTACAGAAGGGGAAAAACCATATGCAAATCAGGCTTGGTCCTACCCCAAAAGGGGCAGTCCAGCCCGAACTGCTAGGTCACATCCCTTCTGCACGAGACCACAAGCATCCCCAGACATGTTTCAGCCTTGTTGGGCGTCATCAGTGAGGAGTAGCTTGGGTCTCTAGGCCCGGCAGACTCGGGACCCACGTCTGGGTATACCCGTCCCACTCGGGGTGACTTTAGCAAAACAGAAAGGTGATGGCTGGAAGGTTTTGAATTAATCATAACCACGGGCAAGCCTGATTTGCATATGGTTTTTCCCCTTTTGTAATGGCTTGGCAGGCGAAGAACGATGGTCTGGAGGGTTGCCCAGAGCAATGCCAGAGGTCAAGATTTATTCTAAACCTTCCAGCCATCAACTCTTTTGTTTTGCTAGGGGCTATCTGGGTACAGTCCTGGCGCCTATGGCGCCAGGCTCATATGGGTCATCAGTCCTGGCGCCATAGGCGCCAGGCTCATATGTTAAAACTTACCTGATGCAGACCATGCTGCAAGGGATCCAAGCATCCAAGCCCATGTGAGGCTTGAAGGGACTATTTTACCCTAGGAACTATTTTGTTACTCGGTGTTGGTTGTGTAGGAATACTTACCTGGGACTACTTTGAAGGCTATTTAAACCACGCCCGAAGAGCAGCACATGCTTCGCGTTGCTCTGCATCCAGCAGCGTAGCGCTCACTGTGTCTGCAGTCAGCATCCAGAATCTTGCCACGCCCGCCTCGAGTCCAGAGCGTCTAGAAAGAAGGGAAAGAAGAAGAAAGGTTAGAACAAGAACTTTACTGGATTTCTTACCTGATTTCGGATTCAGCGCATCTTCGAACCAGAAACAGACTTCATTTTAAACGCTTCACATCGCCAGCAGCAGCGCGCCATACTCAACGTTCCTCGCAGCATCTCTACCATCCGATGCTGTCTCCATCACCAGGTTGCCGCATTCCAGCACCTAAGGGGGACTAGAAAACAACAAGGTGAGCCAAGGGAACAAACGAGGACAATCTCTTGCCACCATATGCTTACCTGATTTTACCGCAGGAGGTATTATCCACCAGCACACCAAATCTTCCTACGCTGCACCTGCAAGAAAAGAGAAAGCAGCGAGTTAAACCTTGGCATCATTTACCGGACAGTGTTACAAAACACAGACTCTTATCTGAACGCTTTCAACTGCCACAAGACGATCATCTTTTTGGTCTAAGCTGCAAAAGAAACAAGGAATTGGACAAGAGTGATTATTCGGACATTTTGAACTCATTAGAACTATATACTTACGGCCTTTCGCCCGGAGGTTTGGAGCCAATATTTGTCCAGAGCTCTTCCAATACCCTCAAGCCCATGAAGTAACTGGCCATCAACGCGCCCCTGCATTCTTCGCAGGATGGAGAGCTCATCATACAAAACTATAAGGTGAGCTTTTTGAAAGGGAATGTTAGAAGTGATAAGTAGGGACGCAGTGAGGTGTTACTGCTCAAATCCACAGGTGGCTAATTCCCTTTCCTCGTCTTTAGAGACTACTTCTACGGGTCAATCAGACAAAGCTAGGTGGGCCAGTCCAGTCAGTCATCTATGCACTACGCATCAAGTTGGTGGAGACCGTGGCTGTCCAGTTCCGCTCGACACCCCTGTGGGAGCCTGGTGAGCGTAACATACAGCCCCTACTAGCACTTGACATCTGATGGCCACACTTACTCTTGCAATTTCCACCAGCTGGCTGCACATTTTAGTGTCTTTATTTTACTGCTATCCTATGTACTGTACTGCCCCCTCCCCTTTCCCCTTGCACTTTTCCCCTTCCTCTCCCATACACTTGTGCGATATTAATGTCACCTGGCCTAGTAGGATCATTGTCTCTGTCTTCCCTCCGTTTTCCCAACCTTGCCTCGCTGTGCCTTGAAACACTTGTGTATTGGCGCGTTATAAATGCCTTATCTCATATCAAAGTGGATGTTGACACACTGAATGTTGCTGTCATGGGGATATGTTTGGAAGCCAACAACCATACCAATTGCTCCATGGGCTAAACCTTGGTTGTCAAGGTTACATTTTAGAATTACTCTGCAAGTTAAACACACAGTTATTATTTTTTCTAATCCAGCTGTGTTGGAGATACATTTTTCTAAGCTATTTAGTTGTTCAGTTGCTTGTTGACAGATAGGGAGTGTCATGCCGTCTACTTATAGTTTCTGTGGGGCTGATATGCAGTAGGTTTGTCTGTTTATTTATTTATTTATAATGCGCACCAGACCCAAGGGAATCAGGGCGCACAAAATACAAGAAAACGTTCAGCTTAGGGTTACACAGTAGTATACAAGGATAGGCAAACATATGCAGGGAATAGTAAGTACATACAGTAGGAATACACAATACAACATTACATAGTTCAAGATAGGATTCAGCATAAACTGGTCATTCTGATATCTATTTACAGTGCAAGCGATAGACGAGACGAATGGAGCGTAGATGGGGTGCATTAGTGTTCATTTTCTTTAAGCCAGTTGATGATATGCTGTCTAAAGTTCAATTAGGCTTGGTCCGCTCTCAGGGAGGGTTGTCGGGAGTTCCAAAGCTGTGCAGGTTTAACTGGGAAGCTACTTCATGGAACAATGAATTCAACACAATCTGTATGGGTTGCATTTCTTTTTTAACATTGTTTCATTGAATTGACTATAGCTTATAAGGGTTGGCATTAAGGACATGCATTTTAGATTGTGTTGAGTTAATTGTTCCATGACATCAGGAGCAGATGTGTTTTGCCCATATAGCTCATGGATTTTGCATCTTTAGTAAGCAGACCAGTTCTAATGCTTTTTAAAATGTTAGCATAGGTGAGCTCTGCAGACTGACACATGTTTTGAGTTAGTTCTCTGTAGTGAAAATGTTGCCAGAGATTTACATTTCCAATGCTGCTGTGTGTGTTGCAGCATTGTTTGTGTACTAATGTTTTGAAAATAGGTTGACCTTTACCAGTGTTAACTGTAGGAGGTCTCCGAAAACAATAACCTGTTTTCCTCCAAACAGTTATTGGTAGTCGATTTATAAGGACTTCTTGCATTCTGAGGTGACTTAAAGCCAACTTGAGGTTGGAAACCATGCATACTTCATCTATTAGGAGCACTTTCATTTGTTTCAGTATTCTGCGTACTTCAATAGCAGCTTCTGGTGATAATTTGTAGTATTCTAACTTGTTTTGGTGTTCTACTGGGAGCAATAGTCGGTTTAAAGTTACTACTCCTATGTTGTAGGCAGCTAAACCTGTTGGGGCTTTTATAACAGCCAAAAGGTTGTTGTTTGTCAGACCTGGGGGGAGTGACACCACCCGCTTGCAGAACTCGTAGTCTGCCAGTCTGGAGACAACGGTTGTAGCGTTTTTACCGCCACCGTTGTTTCCAGACTGGCAGGTTTCTAATGAGGCCCAATGTGTCCAGATTTGTCCTATAAGGTTGTATGTGTTAAATGGTCTGCAGCTTCGTAGCACCCACATTCTCTATGGGAGAGCATTTGTATACCAAAGCTGTACAATTTTTGTGACAAAGTTTTGTCAGATGATATTTCATCCCAGAGGTCTTTTAGCTCTGTTTTCTCAATTTTGTCTGCGACATAGTTTACAACTGCAGTGGAATTTTCTGCAATGTATTGTATGTCTATGTTTGCATTCGACAAGAGGGCAATGATTGCATTGTAATCATTGATGTACTTGGATGCTTCATCCCTTTGCAAACTGGTCTATGGAAGCAAAAGCGGCATTTGGTACAGTATTTACCTTTGAATATCTACGTCGGCAGTATTTGCTAGAATTATGTTTTTTGAAGCGTATTATTTGTGTACGTAGGCCACTATCTTTTAGTTTCTGAAGGGATGTCGCAGCTAATGTATTTTTCAATAAACTGTAAAACAGTGGCATCGCTCTCATGGACACATTTGGAACATCTTTTGGCCACAAAAGCATGTGGATGTGTGGTGCTCCTCTAGATTGATATTCTTTTCTCCAAAATACGTTTTGCACTTCTCAGAGCGGAGGGTTAGTTTTATTGCAGATGAAGTGCAGCATGGCAATGAAGCGATGGTGAAAGTACCTTGATACATTGACAGGGTCAAGAGAACAGAGTGCTCCTGATGTTTTTATATCTATTCCATCTTTATTTTGGTTTGCAGTGCGTAAGACGTTGTGCAAGTCATCCCATGAATACTCTGCACAACTTAAGGTAACAAGCCATGTGGCTGGGCATAGGTTCCTTAGCATAAAACATACATCAGCATGACATCAGAACCAGTATTCCTTTGTACCATGCATGTTTGCCAAGAGATTTGTGATACTTGACTGCAACTTTTTTTACAATTTTTTTTTAAAATTTCTTTATTGGTTTTTAACAAAGTGTAACAGACAATCATCGGTTTATCATTGTAATATACTTAATTCCAAAAACATTCCCCTTCCCTCCTAAACCTCCCCCCTCCCTCCGAGACCACAGTTGAATCCTCAGCCCTCTCTGGGCCGTGTGACGGCCGGGGCTACCTGTACTGTCCGAGGTGTTGTCTGGCGCCGCGGACTGGAGCAGTCCAGCCTCTGTACCTGAATTGCTGTTTCCCATGCAGCAGTCTCAACGGCTATCCATCTTTTGAGGTCTCCCCACCAAAGGGCCTCGCTCAGGCCTCTGGTGCTTTTCCATCCCATGGCTATGCGTCCTTTCGCCGTTGTGTACATCAAGTCTCTAAGTTTGTTTAGGGGCTTGTTCCTGCTGCTTCGCTTGTATCTTCCCAATATGCAGGCTGCAGGCTTGTGAACTTCCACTTCAATCTCTGCGTTTGCCACCTTTTCCTTCACTTGGGCCCAAAAACCCCTAATCACCGGACAGCCCCAGAATATATGGGTCATTCCCACCTTCGGCTCATTGCATTTGGGGCATGTCAGGATTGCAGCACCCTTGAACCTTGATATGGCTTCAGGTGTAAGGTAAGCCCTGTTGGTGATGTATAGTTGGATGAGTTGTAGACGGGCATTTCTAGAGATTTTCTTGTGATAATGGGTTATCTCCTCCCAAGCTTTGTCTTCGAATTCCAGGCCTAGTTCAATCTCCCACCTCCCCCTGCATTTGAGTTTGTTCCTGGTCGTACCCTGCATCAAGGCTTCGTATAGTCTGGAGGTTTCATGGCCTCCCTCGGCGATGTCTAGCATTGTCTCAATGATCTCGTTCTCTATGACCTGGACGGCAGCCTCCGGCCATCTATTCCTTATAGTCTGTATACCTGCTCTGTGGAGCAAGAACTGGCCTGTGGGTAGACCTGTGGTTTCGCTAAGTTCAGTGAATGTCATAAGCTCCTGTTCCTGAGTAAGGCCTCCCATTACTGCCACACTGCAGGGTTCCCACTGGGTACGCGTTTCTATTTGGCCCCATGAGAGTTTTGCCATGATTGCTGCGATGGGAATCTGCGGGGAGAACGGGTCCGTTGACCCCACTGTTCAGCAGGCCCGCTTCCAGAGCTGGGTCCCAAGCTTAACCAGGTATGGGTAATGTCGCAGAGCTCCCTTCTCGATCCATAGTAAGTCTCGAAGTAACAGTCGGGGTAGGGCTGGTTGAAGGACTCGAGTGTCTGTGGTGGTCTCATCAGCCAACCATTGCATCACGTGCCTCAGTTGACTTGCCAGGTAGTATAGCTCAAAGTTAGGGACTTTCAATCCACCCCTCTCGTAGGGCCTTTGGAGAATTTCCAACGCTACCCTATGCCTACCTCCCTGCCATAGGAAACCCCCACAGCGTTTGTTTATGTCTCTGAAGAATGAGGGGGGATGTTGAAGGGGACGTTGGTGAAGTAGTGCAGTAACGGAGGGAGCACCACCATTTTGAGGAGACCCGCCCACCCAGCCACCGAGAGAGGGAGTTTACCCCAGAATTCCATAGATTTCTCAAGAGAGTCTTTGGCCCTGACCATGTTGAGAATGTGTTTAGTGCTTGGATTTTGGTGTATGGTGATACCCAAATATCTAAAGGAAGTCACCTGCCATTTAAGTTCAAGGGGGGCAGGGATCTGTGTTCGCCTCTGTACAATGCAGCGAGGGGGTAGAGGCAAGACTTGTCCTTGTTAATCTGGATTCCTGTGTGTCTATGGAAGCCATCTAAAGTCTCTAAAATGTAGG
This sequence comes from Ambystoma mexicanum, assembly GCF_040938575.1. Classification (NCBI taxonomy): domain Eukaryota; kingdom Metazoa; phylum Chordata; class Amphibia; order Caudata; family Ambystomatidae; genus Ambystoma; species Ambystoma mexicanum. Next base: position 673,371,593 of record NC_090936.1, read on the forward strand.
GCAAAAGGTGCTTGGGGTTGTGCAGGTACAGCAGCGTATCATCTGCGTACATGGAGACGAGGTGAGTCACCCCGTCTATCTCAATGCCCCCGTCTCCGTATTCCTGTCAGAGATATGCGGCAACGGGCTCCGCGGTGATGATATATAACATTGGGGACAGTGGGCATCCCTGCCGGGTGCCACTTATCAGAATATGTCTTGTTAGTGCGCACCCTAGCGGTGGGATTGGTATAGATCAATTGGGTCAGTTTTAGAAAGGCGGGTCCAATCCCCATCTTGACCATGGTGGCATATAACCATTCCCATCTCACCGAATCGAAGGCCTCGGTGGCGTCTAGTGACGCGACTGCATATTTCTGCGGCCCTCGCTCCGTGCTGTATATGACGTGATGTAACCTGCGTAGGTTTTCGGTGATGGAGCGCCCTGGCACATAGCCAGTCTGGTCTTGGTGGATCAACAGGGGGATTACTCTGCGCAATCTATTTGCAAGGAGGGCAGTTAGTATCTTGCTATCTATGTTTAACATGGAAAGTGGCCTATATGACCCGCAGTCCGCCCCATCCCTCCCAGGCTTAAGTAAGGGGATTATTATGGCTTCTCTCATGGAGTCTGGAAGGGTACCACGATCGTAGGCCTCATTAAATACTTGTGCTAGCAGTGGGGCAAGGGTTTCCTCATATAACTTATAGAATTCCCCGGGTAGGCTATCCGTGCCCAGGGCTTTCCCAGATGGTAAAGATCTAATTATTGCCATTACTTCGTCAGGGGTGATTGGGTTGTCTAGGGCTTCGGCCAACTGTGCATCTAATTTGGGTAGCTCTATGCTCAATCCTCAATCTCGGTGTCAGTGGGGAGCGGGGTCTTGGAATAGAGGCTACGGAAGAACTCCGAGAAGACCGTGTTGATTTCTGCTTGGGTATGTGCAGTGGTGCCATCAGGTTTGAGTATGTGGCAAATGAGTTTCCTGGGGGTTTCCCTCTTATAGAACCAAGCTAAGAGTCTACCGGGTTTATCACCCAGAGCGTGAGTTCTTTCAGTGCACTTTGCGTAACTCAATTTCCCCAAGGATTTCCAGTGTGATAGACAAGATTGTCGCAGTTTGGTTATTTCTTGTAGATGTTCTGGGGCCGAATCAGCTCTGCCCTCGAGCTCACCTAGCTCTTTTTCAGCACCCTCTAGGGAAGTTATGATGGATTTTTGGGCACCCCCCACCGCTGCAATCATCTCTCCCCTCATAACTACCTTGTACGCCTCGCCTTCCATGCTGTGCTGATATGTTCTACGCTGTCTAGGTTGTTTCGCCAATATTCTTCAGTACTGTCCCTTATGTGTTCGTGTGTTCGCGTATGTCAAGCAGGGCCTCAGCCCTAAGCCTCCACATAGGTACCGGGGGTCTGGGCGGGTACACCTCTCAGGTGGCCAACGTGGGGGAGTGGTCTGTCAGCACTCTAGGCAAAAAGTGTGCGTCTCTAAACATGGCTTGTTGCCCCTGACTAACAAAGATGTAGTCCAACCTAGTGTGGACATTGTGTGGCGGGGAAAAAAAGGAGTATTCGCATTGATCAGGGTGCTGTTCCCTCCACAGGTCACAGAGTAACAGCTGACATGCTAATTTGGACAATATTTTGGCGGGGGGATGGGCCGCAGTGCTTGGTATCCGACCTGTCTTTGAGGGGGTCAAGGGTGCAATTATGGTCTCCTCTCCAAATCATAATGCTGTCTCCATAAGGGCTGAGTCGAGAGTATAGGGAGTGGAAGAAAACAGTAGCGTCATGGTTAGGTGCTAATCAGGCATAGCTCCCTCCCTTCAATAGTACCATACACAAGTGCCATCCTGCCTTCATCATCTGTCTTGGTGCTCACTACCTTGAAGGGGATGGTTGGGTCGATCCAGATCAGGACCCCTCTAGCGTAAGAGGAGTAGGAGGATCCAAACAGGGTTCCCTGCCATGTCTTGGCCAACGCTTGCAGTTTTTTCGCTGTAAGGTGTGTCTCCTGGAGCATAGCAATTCCGGCCTTGCATCTTCGCAGGTATGCCTGTATTCAGCGTTGTTTAATGAAGCTATTCATGCCTCTGACGTTCAACGTCATAACCTTTATTCTGTCAGCCATGGGTGTCGTGCCATCCGTCGCTCATTCCCGGCCTCGTCTGGGGTCCTGCTGGTGGTGTGTCCATTGTAGAATTTTCCTGTGGTCTCGGTGTCTCTCGGTCAAAGTTCCCAACATTGGTACTAACGCCCCGTTTCCCTCCCCCCTTTAACTGCAAACACCCCAAGCATAGAACAGGTCCAGCGAGGTTACCCTCATTATGACAGTCCCGTTTCCGCTCTGTTGGACCATACATGGTCTTCGGGTGCCCTATGGGCGGGTATACGTACCCTAAAAGGAACTCTTGGGGGTGAAGTGAACTCTGGCTCCGGTGTCCCGCTACAGAGGATCATTTCAGCTGCATTTTAGGCACGGTCCATCTACTGATAAGCAGCTGCCTTCAGGAAAGGTTCTCCTGCATTCCTTGGGGGATGGCTCAATGCGGCTTCCGCCTCTTATCTTCAATGTCGGGGAGCTGCGCCCCATCCATCCAGTCACGGGCCTGCGCCGGGGTCTCTAACAGGTGTGCCCTGTTGTTGTGTATAACCTTTAATCGTGAGGGGTACAGAAGCATGTATCGCAAACCTGCCGCTTTCAATCTGGCTTTTGTATGTATAAACTGCGCTCTGTTCATTTGAATCTGGAAGGTGTAATCGGGATAAATCGCGATCTTCGCAGAGTTCTTCTGGATCTGGCCACCTGATCGTGAGTAAGCTAATATGACCTCTCGGTCCCTATAGTTCAGTACTTTTCCTATCGTAGGCCTGGGTGGGCTGCCCGGTGGTGGTTTCTTAGCGAGTGACCTATGGGCCCTCTCAATGGAGAAGCCTTGCGACAGCTTTTCTGCACCGATTTCCTGCAGCAGGAGGTTCTCTACATAGTGGGGGTCAGGGCTCTCAATGCCCTCCGGCAGGCCAAGGAGTCGAATGTTGTTCCGGCGTGCCCGCCCTTCTGCCTCCTCAGCTCTATCCTCTAAGTTCTTGAGTCTTTGCTGGAGGCCATCCACGTCGTGGAGGAGCTGGGTTTTTGCTTCTTTATTTTTGCGGACCTGGGTCTCCAGCGCTTCGGTTCTACGAGCAAAGTAGCAGACGTCCTGGCGTAGGAGGCCCAGATCTGTGTCCACGGCGTCAATTTTGTTTACCATTGTTGCCTGGACCAATTTGATGGCCTCAAGGAGCTGGGTGTTACTGGGTTCGGTTGCCGCTTTGGCGGGATCAGATATTGTCTCCGCAGTTGCCATATCTGGGCACTCAGGGTCAGAGAGCCTGTTGGCCGTGAACGCGTCTATGGTGGTCTGGCGCTGCTTGGACCTAGCTCCCTTCCCTGCCATTTTGTCCGGTGGTGACATCCTCCCACCCCAGGCGCAGGCGGCACGGTCAGTAGGTCTCAGGCGTTGGGGCAGGTTCAGTGGTGCGTGCCCACCAAGTGGTCCTAGTTGTAGCTTCGCTGCATCAAGATGTGAAGGCGTCAGTGCTGGAAGAACAGGGAACACTGGCGCTCTTCGATCAGTTATCTGCTCAGGCCTCAGGTCGGGTCCGTTTGTAGTAATGCGTTGAGCAGGCACTATCTTGAGGATCCAGAGGGCGTATTTTGTCTACTGCCATATTTGCGTGCAGGTTGTGGCCCACTGGAGTAAGATACCATGCGGGGTAAGGATCAATGAGAATGCTGTTCAACTCAGCGTTTCCCTACATGTGGTAAGGCAGGGAGAAGTGCGGGGCAGTGTTCAATCATCAGGCGCTGGGCGTGAGAGAGAGGTTACAGTCTCTGGCCTCTATGCAATTGAAAACAAAGTTTGGGTCGTAGTATCCGGTCTTCTGAGCACTATTAGCTGCCATCTGCAAGCAATCCGCACCCCCCGGGGCTGTCTGCAGCCACTTGTCCCACTTCAGGTCTCAGGGGGCCCTGCGCGTGAGGGTGGTCCACAGTCTGCCGGGGCCTGATGGATCTCAGTGCAGAAAACCAGTGCCAGCTACTCCAGCGTTCGCCCCCCTCCCCAAGGGCCGCGGGGGCAGGCAGGGCGTGAGCCTCAGCGAAGATTCCGGCCTGTGGTGAGTACTTTTCACCATCTGCATCAAGCGGTGCGGGGGGGGAGGGACGGCCCCCAGCGTCAGCCCGCCTGAGTCAGGCTTATCATGCCGATGTTCAACTTGATCCCCCCTGCCCCCGCTCGCCTCCGGGATGCTGGTCTGACTCCCGTCCTCGCAGTTTTCACCTCGTCGTGCTGCGCCAGGGCCGGCTGCAGGCGCGCTCGTGTTTGAGCGGCTCGTCCGTTTTGGGTAGGTCTCGACTCGGCAGCAGCCCCCTTCTCGACAGCACACACAGGCTGGTCAGGTCCTTCAGGATCAGAGCGACAGAGGCCCGCCCTAGCTCACTGGCTCCCCATGTCAGTTCGCCGATTCGTGGCAGCTCTGCGTAGCGGCAACCCCGGCAAAGTCTGTGTGCCCCACCCCCTCCAGGGGATCAGCGCGCGGGAGCCGCCATCTTGGCTTCTGGTGCGGCAGTTCGCTCACGGGGAACAGTGCTTGCAGGCTCTCCCAGACGTGGGAAAAAGATCGCTGGGTTTCAGGATTGGATCCGCAGCAAATGGTGTGGCTCGCAGGGTCCGGGGGTTCCTCCGAGCCCAAGAAAAACAGCTTATCACTGGCACATCATGCGGAGCTCACAGGAGACCCGACTTCTCTACATGGCGGTTAGCCACGCCCCCACTTGACTGCATCTTTGTTGTATTTTTTGAAGCAGTTGTGTAGCCGACATGTTTAAAAAATTAGAGCCTGTTTTTAATGTGTTTTTAATGCGTACACAACTCCATAACATAGAGTTGCTAGTTCACTTTCGAATAGGAGGTGGAAAATGTATTCTACATTTTGTCTGAATCTGGGGTCTTCAGAATACATTTGTAAACCGCGATATTCTGATGCATTCATTTGTGTGGACCTTTCTTCATATCTTCATCCTTTTCCTGTAGGAAAGGGTAGAGGAAAAGAAAGTGTTTCTACACTTTTTTTCCCATATGCTCATTGGGGATCCTTTGACTTGATGCATTTGATATGTTTATAATGCATCGTCAATGGTGTCTTTGGAGTGCAGTGGGGGAATTGTATATTGGTCTAAAATGTTGGCTGCAGTAACAGGATCTACACATTCGAATTGGCCAATTTTTGGTGAGTCTTGAATTATTTGGGTGGTTTCTTTTAAGTTTTCCTCTATGTTTATATCTTTGTAGTATTCATTGTTTTCTTTGCGATATTGCTGGGCTTGTCTAACTTTGTTTAAGTCAACTAGTTGTTGCCAATTTATTTTGTCTTTTGTTGGTACACTATTAACTAGTGCAATCAAAGACTGATCTATTGGCCGTTGTACTACTAGAGTTTCTACATTTTCTTTAAGATGGCAAATATACTACTTGGCCACAGATGCCCTTTACTAACTCACATGGAGGCAATTTGGCTGTTTTCACTTGAAGGCGTATTATAGATTGAAATGGGTGTACTGTTTCGATTATAATACTCTCGTGCAAAATAAGTTGTTGGGGAGCCTTTGGAAGTGGCAATATTCAAGTTATTAGTGATAGCACATGATGGCATTTGGTTACTGTCGAGCTTTGTGTTGCAGTATGTGCAAACTATTGAGGGGTCAATTATTTTGTATTTATTTTCTGCTGTTAAATATAAAGCTAATTGGAACCATTGGGATTCCTCATTGTCCTCTATTTTGTAGGCCATATCTACTATTTGTGTGTTCTTTTTATAAAATGTTCTGCAACAGCAGACACATACTTGCTCTGGTATTTCAGCACATGTGTGTTGAAACTTAGCTATTTCTTTTTTGTATATGTTTGTTGGGAGGTTGGTGTTTGTGAGGTTTTCGCTAATGCGTTCTGAAGTTGTTTGGGTGAAAGAAACATTTGGTTGACTGTCTATGGCCATTGTTTTTTTGTTTATAAGCCTCTTCATTGAAATATGGTTCTGTGCTGCTTGTGTGAATCCATTCACCTTCACAGAAGTTTGAAAAGGTATCTATAATAACATTACACATGTTTAGAAGTACTTTTTGTAATGTATTGATTCATTTAAGTAGTTTTTCATTCTGTTTAAAATCAATATGAACCATTTCCGCTTTAGTAGAAATGTGCTGTTAATTAGAGCTTTTGGGGATTTGTCTCCTGTAGTAGTTTTTAAGGGCAGATTGTAACTTTTCAGCTACTTTTTATAAGATTGTGATCACCTCTGCATGGGAAACTTTTTGTAAATTGATTTTTGGGGGATTGCTTTACAGTGGATACGTTAATATTGGTAGATATAGTGTTAGGTTCATTAGTAGGTCTGCTTTTGTTTGTACATTTTTTTTTTACCTTTTTGTTTTTGCAAGAGTGGCATTACCTTTTTTAGTGGTGGCTGGTTTAGTTTTCTAGAGTGATGTTACATATATATGCATGGATGTTGTGCACGTGTGTGATTGTGGAGATGAATAGAGTGCTGTCTGATTGTGAAGTGGCATATAGGTGTGGTTGGGAAGATTGTAAGAGTAAAAGTTTGTAGAGGTGTGTTGGACTTGGGTTAGTGAATAAGGGAGTGGTGGTGTGATTGAATAATTAGGGACATTACGATGTTTTGAGGAAAACAGTGTGTGTTATGATGGTGGTGTTTGGATTAGAATAGAAAGAGTGGGAATGGTGCAATATGAGTAAGAGTGAAATAAATGCTGATTCAAGAAGAATACTCCAGGCTAAATATAGTGAAAGTGTATTGTTACAATTACAGAAATGTACATGGTACATTAATGTACTTACTTTGTAGGATGTGAAGGGTATTCTTTTTTTAGCAGGTGTCTTCGGCAATCTTCTTCTTTCCTGTAATTGTTAAATAAAGTTAGTGTGTATATGTGGCAATGTTAAATAACTTTTAGTAAGCAAGGTTGCTATTTATGAAGTTAGAAGGAGTTGTTGGGGGAAAAAGAGTTAATGAAGTTGTGTAATGGGTGGTGTACTAAAGTGTGTTAACTATGTTGTTAGAAGAACTGGCGTATAAGTAATTTTGTTTCACACCTGTGAGAAACCTGAGGGTATTCTCCAAAGTAGACCCCGGGAATCCTTTTTTCAGGTGGCCAGGGATGGGCTGGCGCTCTCAGATACCAACACTAGGGGTGGACGAGCAGGGGGAGCATCACCTGGGTAGGGGAGCCCAGGGTCATGATTGGGGGAATATTCAAGATGAGACACAGTATGATTCCGAAGTGGAAGGTGAGGGAGGACAAAGTCCTGGGGGTTTTCCTTGGTTATGCTACATCTCCCTCTCTTCCTTCCAATGAATATCCCTTACTCGAGTTCCGTCACCCCTACATCTCTGGCAAATCCCCTAGGAGCCCAAACCCTGTTACTCCCGAGAACCACAACTCCCAGAATCCCTGTCTCCCAGTGGGTTTCTACCCAAATATTCCCAGACATTCTCCTTCCCATCCCTTTGATTATTTCTTCCCACACTCTCAATCTGCTCAGACAACACACTACCATTCCCACACTTCCCCCTGTTCAGATCACGATAAAAACTCTGGTCATTTTCATTTGTTTCACGAACCCTATCAATCTCACCCTCCTGAGTTGACCAAAATCCCTAGGATGAAGGATATCATTCATCATGTCACCCCTACTTTTCCAATACAAACACTTTTGTGCACTCCGATAAAAGAACAGACTAATGTTAAAACTGTATCCTGACCTGTCCCAACCCAAGGGTCAGGCAGAGTCAGGCAATTAACCCAAATCACACACCTCTGACGGACCTTTACTTTCCCCACAGGGATAAAAGGTGGAGCACAAGAGCAAAGGTAGAGCAAGGCAGATGGCACGACGTAAGAACTAACTCAGCACAGCAGTTAAAGAGGAGGAGAAAGACATCGCTGGCTGAGAGGGTGACAAGGAGAGAGTCGCCTTGCCGTTTCCGACCAAGGTCCATGAAACCTGCACAAAGGGAATGATAAGTTCATGAACAATAGACAGCATGTATTGTACCAGATGTCAACAGTACGCAAGACCCTCCTCTGCTGATTGCCAAACCAGTGAGAGACACTTGTCTCTGTGGTACCAACCTTGACTCTGAAGCAAAAGAAAGCCAAGCAGTTCATCAAAGCCGGTGAGTCAAGGGGAGTGTCGATAAGAAACCAAACTGTGTTCAATGAAAAGTAGCCAAAGGCTAAGTTGAACTTTGAAAAGCAGAAGGATACTGTTAATGAAGGAGGGGGGAAACAATATACTGAGGAGACCGGCACCACGTGGGTGCTCACGCAGGAAACTCGGGGCGATTACCCAACGGTAAAGACTACCGTAACCAGAAGTCCTTGGGAAGAGGCGACGAACGGTCAAAGTGGTCATACAGGGGTCTTGTAAAATCCTCTGTACCGTCGAAAGTCTTTGACTGACAGATAATTGTGAAAGCTAAGGGAAGTGAATCCTGCATAATAAAATTTTGTACATGAACCTGGTTTTGTGAAGATTGGCAAGCATGAACCCAGCAGAAAGATGCTAATGAAAAGGTGCAAAGTCTAAAAGTCCTGTGATGAATTGTTGGTAAAGGTTGACAAGAGTGAACCCGGTAGAGGGAAGCCAACAATCCAGAATAGTGTGTGGAATGAAGTGAACCCGACCAAGGGGTGTATACAGTGAATAATCTGATATAAAAGTCAGTGAGACTGTACCCAGCAGAGGGAAGCCAACAACAAAGAATCGCGAGAGTGAACCCGGCAGAGGGAAGCAGACAACTGAGGGAAATTCACACTAAATTATTTTTTAAAGGAATTTAAGATTTGTGAAAGCAAGAAGCATTGCAAAACAAGGGGAAGTGAAGTGTCCCCCTCGTCATTTGGGGTCTGAGCCCAGCTGAGGGAGACCCAGCGGTGGAAAGTTATCACCCAAAGTTTACTGAGAAAGGTAATGTCTTGTTCATTTGTTGAATATGACTTGTGAGGGGTCTGCGCACAAAAGAGGGGTACCGAGGGTTGAAGCCATCACCTAAAGTATTCGTAGTACACGAACTTTGTGTTTGTTTGTTGAGAGCATCAGGCCTTGAAGGCAAGAGACTTTTATTTGAAAAGAGACTTAACAACCGAATAACCTGATAGCTGATACGGAAATGTAAGCGCGTGCTGGGGAGGCTCGAGCGTGTACTGTGATCCAAAATCCCACCTTGTCCTGTGCTAAAAACGTGGAGAAGGGAGATCTCCAGGCAATCACATCCTGACTTACTATTTGTAAACCCTTTTCTTCTTTATTTTGAATATCCTACCCCACACTCTTTCTGTGATTAGTTGTAAGGCAATAGTTTTTTTTTAGTATATGGTTTTTACTTTGACAAGACGCCACAAGGACTCCCTTATTTTTCATTTGATGGTTGGCACTTGCTCCCATCTTAGATTTAGGTTTAGGTTAGGCGTTTTTCCCCCCTCCATTTACAGTTTAATAAACACCCTTGAACTGTGATCACTGGTGTCGGTCTTTACTGTTGTCACCATGAGTTCCTTAAACACCTTAGAATGAACATGGCAAACATGGTTGTGAGAAAAAGGTGCATATCTAGGTTATTTTTGTGCTGCAGTTTTTAATAAAAGAAGTGCTGTGTTTGTGGTGTAATGTACTTGTATTGTGTTGCAGTGTTCTTAATGAAGAGGGAAACTGTTACCTAGTGGTAATGCAATGGTGGATTGCTGTTGCAACAGTGTGTTGTGTCTTATATCAGAGGTTGTGAAAGAAGATTACTTTATATGTAAGGTGAAGTGTTGTATATAGATACTTTGGCGGAATATAGATGTGTGAGCAGATATAGAACAGTGGCAGTGTGAGGGATGTAATGGGTGAGGTTGGGAAGTGTGACATTTGTATTGAATGAAAAATAAAAAATGCTGACCCTTTAAAAAATATTCTTTTTAGGAGCATTTTCATGAAACCTAAGAAATGCATATGTTTTTGTTTGCGTTCTGGGACTTGTATTTACACTTTTCCCATTTTAAAACGTGCACTACAAGTCCCATATTGCAGGGAAAAAAACAGGACTGGATAAGCACCTATAGATTGCAATGGGTTATGTTGGCAAGTATGCATGTACTGCCAACATATTAAAATTCCTCATACGAAGTGCCACTTAAAAATGTTCTACAATTGTTTTGCATGTGCTTTTACTTTCTTTTAGAAAAAAAGTTACACAGTGCTGCTATAAATGGACAAATGCATTTTTTTACTTTTATCAAATTGCTCCTAAAAAGAAACTTTTTTAAATGCACAGCATTGTAAGTATTTCCTGCTTGAAGTGAGCATGTGCTGAATGCTGCAATGCGTGGATTTTGCTAGAGTGGTTAAACAAGAGAATATGGTTATTGAGAAGCTTATTACACGGTAAGTAGCAGCAAAACTATATAAACATATATTTGTAAAAGAGTTGAAGAAAATACTAAACAAATATAAGCATACCTGTACTATGTCTTGTTAGAGGCAGATGTTGTTGAATCACAGTAGTTTTTAATGCAGATGACAGTGGTTAACAGGAGATATGTACTCTCAAGTGTGCATATGAAGTGTTGAACTGAGATAACGGGGTTAGGTGTAGAGCTTTTGGATGTGATTGGTGGATGGATGTTTGACTGTTCGAAAGCAGCCAGTGATGGAGTGATAGAAACAAGAAAATGGAAAGGGTAGAAGGGCTGCCCTGTGCTACATTGTCTGCGATAGACCTCGGACACCGCATGTGCCATCCAGGTCTTTTAAGGATGCCTTGATGGAAAGGGGACTGCGGAGACCACGGACAGTCGTTGATGTCTGTGGACATCGGGGGATAAGCCAATCAGCTTTCCGGAGTGTGGTGTACAGGAAGAGGTGGTAGCAGGAGTTTTGTTTGGTGAGTGCACTGAAGATGGCTATGGCTATGGCTTTAAGGAAGCAAAGTGTATGGATTCTGGGAGACTCTTGGATCCATTGGCCGAAGGTGTATTCTGAGCACTGTGGATTGTCTGAAAATCTTGGATTTGAAGAATTTCAAGTTTCATGGTATTGAGTTCGAGGAATTAAGTGGGCGGACTTCCTCCAGTTTTGTGAGAATATGTTTCACTTGAAGCATCCGGACATCATTGTAGTTCACTGTGGAGGCAACAGTTTGGGCTAGGTTACCAGAATATCATTACAGTTTGCAATGAAGGATACATTTGGGAAGTTGACAGAACTGTTTCCACATTCTAAAAGTATTTTTTCTCGAATACCTCAGAGACAAATGTGGATGCGTTCAAATGTATTTTGTCCACAAATTGAGAAAGCAAGGTGCACGTTATATGTGCCTTTTTGCGGGATGATGGCATGACATCTTTTCATAATGAAAATATTAAATGTGATATTGTCAACATTTTTCGAAGTGATTGAGTGCAGCCAACCAATGTAGTAAATCAGATTTTCCTTGAAAACATTCAAAATGCATTGAAGCAGTTTCTGTAAATAGATGCAATATGAATTCAAGAATTCTTTAGAAGTTGCATTAAATAAGTAGACAAAACTGAAAAGCACTTTTGGTGAAGGTTACAAAAAATAACGTTTTGTGGAATCTTTGTTAGTTTAGTGCATAAAATGAAATAATCAAAAAAAAAGACAAAAAAGGCTCTTTTAAGAGCCACCATATTTGCACCGAAAAACTATTAAAATGATTTAATTCCCCCACCCCACGCTTGGAATTTTCCTGGTGACTGCAGACCACCGTGTTGTCCGTAGACTATGCAGGCTGCAAAGGGGCCTTTGAGTTTTTTTTCAGTTCTATCTTTTAATTATGAAAGGTGGCTCCTAAAGGAACATTTTATTTTGTGTTTTTTTGATTTAGTATTTTTTGGGCTTTTTTCAGGAGAGGTAAGGTGCACCAACCACGGAGACAGCAGGTGGAAATAGGAAGATGTTGGGCGGGCCTTAAATTTAAGGTGGGGCATTGTTTCACATGCTCATTGACTGCGGCTTCGAAAGCACTATGAAACTGCTCCCCCATGCAGATTGGTGCGTTGCAGTACATAAATACTACTATGATCCTCAAAAGGTAAGGGGCAACAATGTTCTATATGGCCTGCGCAGTGGCCGCTGGGATCCTCTGCCCCACAGGACTAGTTTGTGTGGTGACAGGAGCAGTGAAGGAAGATGGGGGGAAAAAAGGTCAACAACCTGTTTCTCCCTGGAAAAGGTATCACCTTTTTCAGAGCACCCGGGTTTTTGGATCTGCTGTGGCGGCACATGGAGGTGGTCCCATAGGAGTACAACCCCTGTTTTCCACAACTGAATACTGTGCACCAAACCATGGCTGGCTGAGCTTTTGGTACACCCCCGACAGTGGTGAATAACCGCCACACCCAGGACTCACTCTGGGCGCTGGAGATAGGCACTGCGTCTTCCTCATCTTCATCTACCTCCCCATCCTCTTCTGCATCCTCACGCCTGTTCCTCTTTCCAGGCACTCAAGATGGTGATGTTTGTGGTGGTGGGGTGGCTGGGGAGGAGGATGGCCTTGACAGATGCCATTAATGGAAATAAATGAGCTTTACAAAGCAGATATCTCTCCTGATGCTCTCTCCTGGATAGCCAGATTGAGAATGACTGGAAGTAATGGGTGGGTCCTTTCAGAGGAGCCATCTGCGGATCGCACGACATACACCGTCTGCGGTCAGGCCATCACGCTGCATGGGTGCGGTCACATGTTGCCGTCCAGGGACATCAATGGAGGGGACTTCCACCTGCGGACACCCAATGGGCGGGAGATGCAAGGCGCATGCACGTAGGTGTCCATAGAACAGGCGCGCTGTCTGCTGATTAATTAAAAGTGTCATACAAAATGGACATGCTTGGACACCACGCGCTGTCTGGGGGACAACAGTCGACTGCTTGCATAAGGTTGAGGATACTACATGCTGAACACAGAATGAGGTAGTCTGGGCAGAGAGACGATCGGTTGGAAATTTGAGAAGATTTACATCTGGCATAGGGTGATGTGTGTAAAGTAGTAAATAGTTGCTCAGGAAAATATGCAAGGGGTCAGAAATGTGAGACAGACACAAAGGTATAGTTTTCTCAATGTTTGCCATTTATTAAAATTAAAAGGGGTAAGATAAATGGATATCTTTCCCTATTCTAACGAGACCATCCCTACCTCGCAAACTAAAACTAAAGAAAGATGACCTAGTGTCCAAAGGTCTCTGACCCTCACACTAGTACGTACAACAAAAGGGTACAAGGAATATTTGGCTGTCTTCGGTTCAACAAAACAGTGCAAAAGTTCAACGGATAGTTTTTATAAAGTACTCCTTGTGACCAGGGTTGGGCTCCTTTCACCTGGATAAATTCAGGAATACCCTTGGAGGTTTTCTGAACCAACAAAGTTCTGTTCAGTTCAACACAAAATGTCTTTTCCATCCACTGCATCCTTCCACTTGGTAAAGTGAATTTCTCTTTCACAAACACTTCTTCAAAAACCAAAGCAATTGTTTTCTTCCACAGGTTCCTTCCTGGTAAGGCAAATGTCTCTTTCACAAAAAACTAGTCCATAAACCAAGGCAATTCTTTTCTTGCACACAGTGTCTTTCTCAGGATTCAAAGCAAATATTAGCATATCACAATTATTATTCCAATGGAATACTTTTGTGAGGATAGCACAGCAACTACCTTTGGTGAAGCAACAATTTGTCAAAATGATAAAGTTACCAATGTATTTCCACAACACCTTTTTACCGCAACCACATTTCTTCTAATCAACTGTTTCTTTCCTGGTCTACTGGCCAGCCAGGACTGACTACAAGTGATCCCTTTCCTGATCGACACTCTTGCCAGGAAGAAATACTCCTACTACTACTACTACAGTTGGTCTCTTCCGTTAGTGGCGATATGGCTTACAGATTTCCCTAAACAGGTGTAGCAGGAAAGGAGAATTGCACCCTTGTTGCCCTTTTATCGCTTTGCTATAGTCACTGCGCTGGTGGCAATGTGAGTTACAGGTTTCCTCATGTTGACATCTCATAAATGGAGAATTGTGTGTAGCCTCTTGGCTGTTGGCAATGTGTGTTACTAGTTTGCCCAAGTTAACGATTCATAAATGGAAAATTGAGCCCATTTTGCACTCTTACTTCTTCTGGATAGCCTCTTGGCTGTTGGCAATGTGGGTTACAGGTTTCCCCAAGTTGACATTTCATAAATAGAGAATTGCACCCTTTATCCCTTCTTATTCTACTTGCTTGTTCAAATAGTCTGATTTTAGCAAAAATTTCCATTGAGAGTGCTTCAGGGTTACCTTCTCTTGCAGGCCAACTCACCAGGTCTGTTTGGCATCTTTGTGTTACTTCCTGTTGATGCGGCAGATCCTCGGCAGGTCAATAATCCAATTGACGCCTCTTCCGTACCTGTAGCCACCTGCACAGCCCCTCTGTTGAGCCCCGCCAACACGATGTGTCTCTGCATGCTCCAGCACCTTCAAGGAACTCGTGTCGGGTCGGGAGAACTTCTCCCACACAGCTGGGCTTCTCTCCCTGCTTCTGACTGTGACTCCACTTCCTGCTGTGCGTACTCTGCAAAACCACCCGCCTTCTCTTCCCACGTCAGCTTCTGCTAGCGTTTGCACCCCTGCTGCAGCTCCAACCACTTTCGTATCGTTCCTGACTGCTTCTGCCTCTACCTTCTCCACAGCTGTGGTCAATTTTCAGGTTTAAATGTTCCGCTCAGTTGCCTTGCCTTCAAACAACTAGACTGCATATTCTCTTCAGTGGCATCTTTGATCCCCATTGACTCTTGGTCGTTCTTCCTCGTCCCAGTAACACATGCGTTTTGGATCCCAAAGTCCATAATGGGTTTCAGTCTTTTATGTCTATTCATTGCTATTTGATTATTGAACTGGATGTTATCTGAGTTAGGACATGTTATATGAGTGATGTTTGACTTAATATTAGGGCTAAGACTTCCACCCAAAACAGAATTATGGCCATTGGGAGATCTCACATCTAATACAGGAACTCCCAGGGTATAGAACCTATTATGTCTAGGTAACTTTTCACAAAAGGTTCCTTGGGTTTCCTCACGAGAGGCACTTGTGCAATGACAGCATGTCATCAGATATTTGGGAATTACAGAACACTCATCCTCACAAGAAGATGAATACAGTGTCCCTCCCAAAGGAGTCACCACTTACCCCTGTCAGTCATCTTCTCCCATGTGATCCCCCTCATGATACCAGCCCCAGGGACAGGATCATGTAGTGTCTACCTTCCCTTGTCCACATGGGAAGAGATCTTAGGCTGGGGTTCAGTGATGACTCTGCAGGATTCATCATAAACATCACAGATTAGGTATAGGGAAAACTCAGACAAACTAAATGATCCTTAGAGGGTTCACTGTGATGTTTCCTCCCCTTCCACTGTAGATGGGAACTCCAGATACTTTCTTGACTAATCGTCCCAAACATAACTCTGTCCCATTACTTGAAGTCAGCAGGCGATAGGCACTTCAGTCATTGACTGAACCCCTCAAGGCACAGTTGACACTGTAAACATATAGTGAACCAGGTGTGTCAGGAACAACCTTTTGCATCCTGTGTGTTTTTATTGTTGTCAGGATGTAGTTGGGATAAATGCCTATGGGAAATACGTTTTTCTCTATAACGCACAAGGGTGCTCCTATCATAGAACGGTCTAAGCAATAGGTGTCATTACAGGTTAAATTATAAAGTCAGGGATGTATCTAGGCTCTGAATACAGTTTGAGGGATTTAGAACCTACCTCCTTTGTTTTGCCCTAACCAAAGTCTGAGGCATTTAAAAGCTAGCTTGCGTTTTGGCCACTATCATAATTTATGGAACTAGTGCTCAGCTCACTATTTATAATCCATACAGAGGGATAGCATCTTCCTGCTGCAAGAAATATGATGCCTCATTCACTCATGAGAGATATTGTGCCCAGCCCAGTCTTCAGCAATATAGTGCTCAGCTCACTGTACAGTGTTCAGCAGTGCTAGATCTTTAAGTGGTCTCAGGCTTTTCAGCCTCTCAGCTCTCTAAGGTGGCCCTAAATGTGCTGCCTGATGGCAGAAACGTTTGTCATTGGAAGTGAAGATTGGAGTTAGAGAGACCAGATGTGATGAGGAACACATTGCCTGTGGTGGTTGTTTAGTTATAGACCAGATGTGGTGAGGACACATTGCCAGTGGTGGCTGTTTGGTTATTTACCCACCCATTGACTGCCCATGGCCTTTTAATCCCTATGGCCATTCCCACCCACTACCTTCCCCTCCCTGCCCAGAAACCATCCCCTTTCAACTAAGCCTATAGAGCCGCAACATCAAATTTGTATATCACTATAAATATACACACCCACACACATTGTATTCAGTGAAAAAACAAAAAAAGTGAAAACTTCCTTAAAAGGACATTATGGTTAAGTTGCTCTAATAAAAACCTTTGATCTTTAGTAATATAACTTTATTCACCAGTTATGGTAAGCTATGCAACCCTACCTTGTTCCTTCGCCTGCTATTCTTTCATTGGGATTTCACTGTCATTTGTATGCTGATGATTCTTAGATGTTTTTCTCATTCATTTCCGTTTCAGATCAACTTCATTCATATTTCTCTAACAGTTTTTCTGCTATTATGCAATAGTTGCATTCACATTCTCTACATCTCAATTCTGAGAGTATCTTGTTTCGTCCCTCTACTTTCTGCACTACTGAATCTGTTCCCTTTTCTTCATATGCTTGGACTCTTGGGATCATCTTTGACCATTGACTCGCCTTGTTTGGATGATATTTCTCTCTCCCTCTTTCTCTCTCTCTCTCTCTCTCTCTTTCTCTCTCTCTCTCTTGTTTTTAGCTTTACAGTATTTGTAAGACATGGCCTTTTTTGTTATGTTTTACGCTACCAAATTTCACATAACCTCACTAGTATACTCATATCTTAACGACTATTCCACACTTGTTTTGGTCTTCCTGCCAATTAGATTTGAAGTACAAAGGCAAAAGTGGTACATCTTCCCTTATTTGAGATGTCATTTTGGGGAAATTGGGAACAAACATTGTCAAAAGCCAATCTGTATTAAAAGAAAGTTGACCAACAGAACTTGAGCAAACCTCCATACATGGGATGCCAGTGTGGGGGAAGTTGGAAAAAGTTGTAACTGTAGGCAACAAAGCTCAATTATTGAAGAGATTCAATTAAGTCATACTTTAAAAAGGAAAGTGAACATTGCAGACAGACCTGATACAGGATGTATATGCAAAATGGGTTTCTTTTCTCTGGGTGCAGCTAATTAAGCCAGCGACGAATGCATGGTTAAACCAAATCATTGGAATACTAATTTATTTTGAAGTGATTACCTAAAAAGGATTTTTGCCCAGACATTTAGTCACTGTTTTGAAAAAGGCCCTTGAGATGCTGAAACACGTGTTAACAAACAAAACGGGCAATGGAGTTAATTATCAAGTGAAAATAAAAAATTGTTTTGACAATAGGAAATAAAGTGTGAGCAAGTTTCATCCATTCAAGAGGGTGGCGCATTCCAAGTGTGTACGAATCTTTCTATATTCAGACCAAGGGAAGAAGGGGATTGGTCCTCCCCTAAACTCGCACACCAACGCGACACCAGACCGAAAGGATTAATATTTAAGGTTGCTGGATTAATTAGCTGCACTCAGAGAAAAAAAACCCATTTCACATATTATTTGAGAAATTGGGAACAGCAGCTGGCTGACCATTATATAGGTCAGAACACCTAACAGAAGAAAACAAAGCTTACAAATGGCAGATTACATACTCAATCGTGCTGAAGATGCAAGTAAACTTTTTTCACAGAAAGGAAGTACGGAACATGGTTTTTCTAATACGAATCAGAAAAAAATGAAGATTTAAGATATACATTTATTAAATTGGAATGGGCTTCCCGAATAGAAATAGATAAATATTGGGAAATCGTATCACTCAACAACTATATCAGTAAAAACCAAGTACCAAGGGGACTTCGAATACTCA
Organism: Ambystoma mexicanum; assembly: GCF_040938575.1. NCBI lineage: Eukaryota > Metazoa > Chordata > Amphibia > Caudata > Ambystomatidae > Ambystoma > Ambystoma mexicanum. The sequence goes on from NC_090936.1 coordinate 673,389,688, forward strand.
TTTTTCCAGATTTTTCAAAGGAAGAGGACAAGGACATGGCCAATGATTTGGAAATAAATCTTAACACAAGTTCTGAAAATATGCTCAGGATCTGGGTGCAACATGCAGAAAGAGAACATAAACGTGCAATGGAGCAGATAGATAGTATTACGAATTAAATTGCAGAGGCAACAGCATTGGCAGAGACGAAAGAGAAGAATTATAAAAACATTTATGAAATTCTTAAGGAATACCACGAAGATATCAAACTGAGGAAACTAAGAAAATTATTTAGGGATGAGAGAGATTACCAAGAAGACCGGGTTTACACTTTTCAAGAGAAATTTGACAAAATACCTAAAGCAACATCAAAATCCAGCACACCAAACACATCTTCTGCCAGTTCGGAGGCGGATTCGGTTATTGACAAGGAGACTGAGGATCAAGATGAACTATCTGGGGCAGACAAACCCAGCAAAAGGGACAATGGGAGTGCGGGTTTCCTAAACCATATCAGGAGGTATAAGAAAGGAACAAGAAATCTTAATCAAAATCCGAAGCAAGTCCGTTTTCAATTACCAGTCTCACAGAACAGAAATACACCAGTACAAGGAGGAGAGGAAGGAGGGGGGTTTGTAGACACCGGCAACTCCGGTGCACTAGAAGATTTTCGACGGTTGACGAGTGCGGCCGTCAGGGAAGCAGCCAGGAAAAACAAGTGACGAACTTGGTAATGAATATCTCAAGTCGGGATTTGACAATTGAGGAACTAACACTCTTGAACAAAGGACTATCTTATGCACCTACCAATCATTTAGATATCATTGATACACAGATTTATTTATATAAGTTTGTGCGAAAGCTCAGATTAAAGAAATATTTTGCAACTGCTGCCAAAAAAAGAAAGAAGACCGAAGAAGCGAAGGTGATAAGTAATTTCACAATTGAAGACATTGAGAATATTCATCTATTAAGCACATTACATGAACCAGAAACAGACGAAATTCATACTACACTGGATGAACTAGGAATTATGCAGTCGTGTCCTATGGACAAGGAACTAAAAGACAAATCAAGGTTCTCACCAAAATTTGCATCAGAAAATTTGATAGAGGTTTTTTTATAAAGCAACTACCAAGGATCTGTATGAACTGCATGATGGTTTAAGGAAAGAGGAGAATAACTCGAATCTCACTAAAAAGGAAAGAATGGCACTCCAAGATCTTCAGAGGGACAAGGACATAGTGATCAAAGAGGTTGACAAGGGGGGAAACATTGTGGTGATGAACCGACAGGACTATATTCAAATGGCACTCAACAACCTACAACTACCATCATGTTACGAGAAATTGTCAAGTAATCCCAAAAAGGATATTCTAATCCAGATGGAAGAATCAATAACTAAATGGCACAGGAAAGGGCTAATATCTGATGATGAGAAGGTAGCTTTAACAAACAAAAACCCAATAATACCAACTTTATATTTCTTGCCTAAGGTGCACAAACCTTTTGAAAAAATTCCAGAAGAGCGTCCAATACTCAGCGGTATTGGTTGTTAACGGAAAAGATTTCAGAGTATATAGACAATGCTTTATGACCCAGGTTACCCAATTTAAAGTCCTTCATTAAAGATACTACTGACACAATAAAGACTATCAGCAAAGTGGTTTGGAACGAAACCTATTTATTGGCTACCTGGGACGTACGCTCTCTTTATACCATCATCGAACATGCAGAAGCGATCAACACCATAGACTATGAATTCAGGAAAGACACTGCTTCACATTACCAACATGTACAGATGCTCAAGGAGATGCTGATATTCACATTGGACAATAACCTCTTTCTGTTTGATAACTGTTTCTACAAACAAAGAAGAGGAATAGCTATGGGCCCAAAATATGCCCCAGCTCTAGCAAATTTGTTCATGGGGAAATTTGAAGACCAACAAGTATATTTGGATGAGGCCTATACTAAAAATGTGAAACTATGGTTACGGTTTATAGACGATGTTCTACTAATATGGGATGGAACGAGTGAGGAACTCAATGAATTCAAACTAAGAATGAACCAAAATAAACTTGGAATGAAATTTGTGGGCCATGAAAGTGCGACTAAAATTGATTTTTTGGATTTGACAATATTTGTTGATGGAAAAAAGTTGTCTACAAAAACCTTTAGGAAAGAAACAGAGGTGAACTCCACCTTACATGCACACAGTTGCCACCACAGGCCAGTGAAGTGGAATATCCCTATGGGGGAATTTATTAGGGCTAGACCGAACTGCAAACTTTTTAAGGACTTCTAAACAGAGTGTGACCTACTACTACAAGATCGTTTCCAGCAAAGGGGCTATTCAAAAGCATGTATAAAAGCTGCCCGAGAAAAGGCGGCAAAAATGTCTTGGGAACAAACGTTGATACCAAGAAAATGAGCTACAGGATCTGATCAGAATGAAGTCAGTTTTATAACAACCTACAGTCATGAAAATACCAAGCTGAGGAAGGTGCTGAACAAAAATTGGCACCTACTGAAATTGGATCCTCATCTCTCAGACCATATTAGTGACAGACCTAGGATGATTTTTAGAAAAGCTAAAACGATCAAAATTATTTTGAGTGCTTTGCTATTACCAGAAGCCAATACTGAACCATCGGGAACCTGGTTACAAGAAAACCAATTTGGATTTAGGAAATGTGGGAGATACTCGATATGCAGCCATGCCCAAGAGTCAATGAAGATTTTCAAGGATACAAGGGGAGCGCAAATGGAGATAAAAGACAATATTAACTGTCGGTCAAAATACTCAGTCTATGCGAAAATATATATATGTAAATTAATATACGTAGGAAGTACAATCAGAGAAATAAGGACACATATTCGAGAACATTTTTCATCAGTGGGGAGCCAGGATCCGACTTTACCATTGGCTCAACACTGGCAATCAGAACACCAGCTAGAGGATAGGAGGAACTTGAGATTCATTGGCTTACAAAAAGTGAAATTGGACAGGAGAGGAGGAAACTGGGAGCAGAAATTGAGACAAACTGAAGCAAGACTAATATGCAAATTCAGGACTATTGAATTTGGTTTAAACCAGGACAATGAGATGGTTCATTTTCTTTTAAGTCTATATATGAATGTTTGTGACATATTCTGCAATGCTATACGTGTAACAATATCCATTAACGCCAACAAAATGCTAGAAAAGTATATGAATGGGGATGTATGTATTTGATTATGTAATAATATACAGGAGGAGTCACCAGGGAAGAAGATAGGAGGAACTCCCAAAGAAATGGAACAGTAAGTGATGTTCTTCCAAACATTAGCAGTGAATAATGCTGTGGTTTCGTATTCTATGGGTGGATCGTTCTTTGAAGTGGTCTATCACCCACATTGACATTTGAGATCTTAATAATTCAAAAAGAAAATTGTTTATCAATCTACATTAAATATCATATTTGTTTTGGATCAGGGTATTGTATTTTTAAGACCAATGATTAACATTAAAGTGCACAACGTCCGGTCACTTTATATGCCAAAACCGCGAATTACCATATATAGCTCAAATACAATGGTATAAATGCATGCGAGTTATCTTTAATGTAAAAATGAAGTAACTAGCAACTGATTAAAGTAACATTCCCAAGTATAACATTAGTTAAGTGAAGCATGTGGATAGATTGATATGGACCGTATCACCTCTTCAAAATGGCTGCCGCCATAACGATAGATGGAGACAGCGATGAGGGACAACTAGGTTGTCGTGGTAACATATTAAAACAATACTGTGTGAGCGGCCAGCACTTCCAGCAGACTGGAGCCGACGCGAGGGACTGAACACTAAGAAAACAAAGGTAAGCACGGCGGGCGGATTTTTCTGTCCGCCTGCAAAACGCATTACTGAGAGATATCAAGCTATAAGTGATTGCTTGCACTTACGCATGGGCCGGTTGAAAAAAAGAGACAGGATGGGTCTTTTAAAATACAATGGGGGAGGAGAAATTCAGCAGCGTTAAAACTAATTTAAAGTATAGGGACATTTATGAAAGCAACGGGAGTACATAGTCAAGTATAAATAAATATTTGGAGTTATGACAATGGAAGGCTAAAATACGAAGCTGACGGGTGCATAGTGATATGTATTATATATTTTTTACAGGGATTAACTCATGATTACGTGAACATGAATTTTGGTAAGCAGAAACCACTTATTCACTATAAAAGGTGTGTAAAGCAAATATACCGGACGCGGTGGCACGTCATTGAATGATGTATTTTTAAATGAATAGGAAAAATGAAAAAGAAAAAGATAACACATTTAAGAGCACGGTGATACACAACCACAATACTTAGTGTGCTTCAACTCAAGAAACAAAGTGCGCATAGTCATATATAGTGCATGATTTATAGACATTACCAAACGGAATGGGTTGAATTCTGGGGTAAAGTGAAAATTTAGGGGTAGACCGCTCAGGACAAGCAATTATACTCAAATGTTTTTTCAATTTTCCCTTTTTTTCCCTTTTCTTTTTCTTTCTTTCTCTTTTTTCACTAATGCATTCTCTCCCTTATTGTTATTGTTATGTCGGCTATCAATATATGTGTAAATATGTATTCTTATTTGATTACACGGGTATTGTAACATATATAACTTTTGAATTGCTTACATAGTACGATGATGAATGGTGAATGCAATCAAAACCCCCTTTTCCTTTCTTTTCTTGTTTTTTGAATGCATGGTTAAACCAAATCATTGGAATACTAATTTATTTTGAAGTGATTACCTAAAAAGGAGTTTTGCCCAGATCTTTAGTCACTGTTTTGAAAAAGGCCCTTGAGAGGCTGAAACACATGTTAACAAACAAAACGGGCAATGGAGTTAATTAACAAGCGAAAATAAAAAATTGTTTTGACAATAGCAAATCAAGTGTGAGCAAGTTTCATCCATTCAAGAGGGTGGCGCAGTCCAAGTGTGTACAAATCCTGATACAGGATGTTTATCAGGTAGTGAACCTTTTGGAAAAAGATACCTGGAAAGGGAAAATACCAGGATCGCTGTTTAGTTGGGGAGTTCTTGGCAATGGAGTACACTAGGAAATTCAATCTTGTGTTAAAAGAGATACTTTGCCATACCAAATCTTTGTTGGAAACGGTGATATTCTTGCCAGGAGAGTAAACCAGGATATCTGTCCATTTGGGGAATTCCTGGCAAGGGAGTACACAGGAAATCCTATTTGTGTGTCAGAGATACTTGTCATGTCAAATCTTTGTTGAAAAGGAATCTTTGTTTTGCCATCCTGAAAATTAAGAAAGACTTGCTGTTACTAAATTCCAACCAGTGTGTGGAAATTAATTATTTGTTTGGTCATTCTGAAAATCACAAAAGACTTTCTTTCGGTATAATCCATCCTGTGTTATAGAAAGGATATTTGCTTTGTCATCTTGTAGAGAACTTTAAGTGAAATAGAAATTTTCAGTACTTGTAACACAACTTTGGTAAAACAGAACATTCTAAATACTTTTCTTGAGACATTTCAAAGGAAGGGAACAAACCCGTGATACAATATGTATATCCAGACAAAAACAAAAACCTACCGACCGGTAGGTGTACTGCAATCCGGATCAGGGGATACACACACGTTTTGGCAGAATTGTGTTGAATTGGAAACGAGAACATTTCCCCTGTATCTTTTTGGATTTGCATATTAGTGCTAGGGTCAGAGGTATTTTGGAGACAAGGTACATTTGCTTTAGTTTTAGTTTCATAGGCAGGAGCATTCTCAATTCGATAAGGAAAGATAGGCCTTCTTCCAAACCCCTTTTCTTTTAAAAAACATTGTTAATGTTGAGAACACTACAACTTTGTGTCTGCCTCCCATTGCTGACCCCTCACAGTACTCTTGTCTACCATGCTTTTGATTGCTTGACCACAGCTACTACTCAATGAGCAAACGAAAATATTAGGATTGCCTATTTGCCTTTTTGTTCAGTGTCACAAAGGGCACAGTGATCATGAAAGACCAGACACAGAACTCCTTCTCAACAGTACTTTATCGAGAATTGTCTGTGGACTTTACAATTTTTTTTCAAATATGGGGTCAGAATGAAACAAATACAAATATTTAACATCAATGAAGGATGCCCAGGTGTCTCCTCCGCATCCTCTTGTAAGTTCAGGATGGCATAATGTAGAAATGTCTCTGGGATCCAAATAAAGATCAGAAAATAAATCTTTCAGTCCCTTGTCAATCCTGTGTCATTTCTGAGTCTGGATCCCTTCTGGTGGCTTTACACTTTGGAGCACATATGGGGAAGTAGATGGTATGTTTGTCCGAGACCAAATGTAACGTGTTAAGCTATGTTTCTCACAATCCCCCTCGGGTTACTTGAGGCAGCCCTCATCCCTCTTCATCAATGGGTGGTCCTCTCCGCAAGGCGCAGAGCTTTAGGCGGACATTAGGCCTCCTCATAGGGTTCACTGGCTTTTCTTCTAGCTCTCTAATTCCCTTTCCTAGGGTGCTAGTCTTCTGTCCCACCAGTCCACTCTCACTCTCCTCTTCGACACTCTACCACATGCTTGTCCCTGTGCATGCTAATTGTGAGGTCACACATCAACGTTGGTAAGAAGCACAGAAAAAAATCGGATGACACTTGTTAGCGAGTATGTCAGAAAAAGGCAGAGGACCGTGTTTAGCGATGCAAAGTTGAGCGTGACATCACCCATGCGACATGCAAGGTCATGCTGTGCATACATAATTAATCCAAGATGACGGAAATTGTTTGCAGGCCTTGTGGAATGCCGGTAATTACAACATGGTTCTACTAAGTAATTCTCATAGAGTATGTAAGTAAATTGAACCATGTGCCATTTGTTAAAAGGTTATGGCAGCACTGACATGAGTATATACTTTAGTTTTAACCAACATTGTTATTCCAATAGTAAGTCGAAAAGAATATTGCAGGAATTCACAGTATTTTACCCTCCAGATCTTATGAACCCAGCTACAAATGCGATGGCTGGATGACCTTCGAAATACAGATTTTCATGTATGTTAGTTAAGGGCAGAGTACATTAGGGCCGAATTTAGTCAGAGTGTATTTGAGTTGTTTTTAATGGCACCTAATTTTTCCCTATAGAATACAGAGAGTGATTGAACTGGAGCCAATTTTGTGAAGGTCATTTGCATACTGGACCGGAAAAAAAAACTTAATTGGTGAATATGATCCCTTTACCACCTAAGGAATGGTTGCATTGGTGTTCGGTGTTGGGTGCTGGTACACATGTTCGATTTGATGAGTGACCGGTGTATAATTTTTCTATCGTAGCATTCACAAAGTTGGATTTTGCTGTCAATGAGGGCACACACCTTAATAGATCCAAGGGGATCCAACAATATGCATTTTAATTGGAGGATGAGGAACACTGGGGTAGACTTTAACCTGAGGTGGAGGCTTTGGCTAATCAGGATGGTGTTGGGCATGATCGGCACCATCGTACTCACTAAGAGTTGGATATTATGATCATGTAAACTCAAACTGGTCATGATTTTAATTGTTTGGTTTTCTTTCCGTCTCCCCCTCTCCGTACCCCTAATCCCCTTCTTTGTGAAAGATCCCCACCCCTTTGTATATTTTTTGTTCATTTGGGGTTTTGAATTCTAATATGCATTCATTAACAATGAATGTAATCAATAACTTTGGCAAACCAAATGGACGATGTTTATGTATTTGCGGTTTGTCTTTGGACACATTTTGTTCAATGATTTGTGAATTCGAATTCTATCTTGTTTTATGTTTTGTTGTATATGTTTGATTTGAAAACGTGTGGATGTTTTGCATTTGTAACATGCACAGTGCTGTTGTGAATGGAACGTATTTTATTATGCAGCCCGGAGGAAGACCTTGAAAAGGTCGAAACATGTGTTTTCTGTTTCTGGACATTAAATCTTGAACAACCAAATATCATGAATCTATTTTTCCCTTTTGATTATTTCTGTTAATACAATCTTGATATGATATTTGAAAGGGGGTAGGAGTGCAGGTGTTTAAGCTATGCAGGCAACATCATTCTATTTCAGCCTCACACAAGGAACCTGTGCCCCCCAAAATCGGGGCTTGGGGTTTCTGGCAATACAAAATTGGTTCAGCTAACATTATTTGTATAACTTTTCTTATACCGCGCCAGCTAACCGACATAGTAATCTCAAAGTACATAAACCTTGTCCGAGCTAAGGTGCATTAAGTCCCACCGAGGGACATCTGGGTCTTCTTATTCTGCTTCGGATGCATTGATAGGACAATTATGTGATATAAGAAGAGATATGAGTGGAGGTGAGATCTGGGGATGAGCATTGGAATCTGTGCAGGCAGGTGATTGGTAGGTGGCGATTGCTGCATTGCAAATGTATATGTGAAGTCTAGGCGTATGAGCGACTCAAGATACACATGGGCTTTCTTAAGCGTATTGTGGACATGGTTGACAAGGGTCAAACATGATACTGCGGAAGAGCTAGTTTTCACTGTATCAATAGTCCTGTGCATCAGTCAGACTGCCAAGTGAAACACTGAATAGCACTGGGCGTGGTCACCAATCCTGATAGGGGGAGGGATTGTGTCCTGAAAGTATGCATCACCCAGGGCCATTTTTCCATCTTTGGCTAACCACATCCAACAATGGTTAAAATCATTTGCGAATCACACTGCTGCACACATTTACTGACATTTTCAGTAACACATTTTATCCAGAAACTATTTTTCTTTGTCCTCCTTTATGTGCAGACACTTCCCAGTTTCCATAGACGTTTCTGTTCCGGCTAGAGTGTCAATTCAGAAAAATAACATGTTGTCCTAAATCGCCGATAGACTTCGGAAGTTAAGATGGGAAAGGTTTGAAGCAGCAGCGTTTTACAGCTTTCAAACCTGGATATATTATCATTTTTTTCCGTGCTTCAATTGGGAAATTAACTTTAATTTTGCTAATACTTCCTTCAAGACAGACAGTCATTCTAGAAAATTACATTAATCGTGCATTTAAATGGCAGACCCGTGTTTTGGTCAATGTTGCCATAGTGACTGGTGCCATGGTTTTCTCGGGGGTCTTCTGATGCTTGAAAATGGCAAACTACTGTGATGATTTCATGCTGCGATGTTATTGCAAGAAAGGATTTCTGAAATGAAATATTCTCAAGAACAAAACACTATGAGCGAAACACTCCCCGTGATATTATATACAACACGCAGATCTAGGAGGCTAGTGGCCAATATCTAGTACTTTAGAGTCGAGGCTCACAATGTGGTTAAAATACTTTAAATGGAGGCGCGCTCAGATATTTTCTTAGCTGAATTTGAGCATAATCTCACAAATATAGTATAATCTAAAACTGCTGTCCCTCAAATCTATACTCGTCAACAAACGAACAATGTTAAACCATCACAGACATGCTTTGTCTTGGTTAATGCTCGTCGTGGGATACAGTGAAAATGTGTTGAGGGCAACAGCGTTTAGTGGCAGCCACTTTAATTACTATGGCGAGTACAATGGTGGAAGGAATGTACTGTACTGCAGATAAGCAAAAATGGGTTGTTCATTCTAGCGTGGCAGGCAAGTAGACACTTGGCTGGTGTAATGATTTGGCTTGCTTTTGAATCTGCCAGCAATCTGTGAGCTCTTACTTAGCGCCTGATCATTTTAGGATTCAATGTTTGTTTATGTTGTATGTTTCATGACCCACAGAACGCGCCCCTTCTGGACTTCCTGGTCCTTGTCACAGCGGGGCTTGCATTCATTGTTTATCCCAACATGGCTGTATCACGTGACACGCCTCGCACCAGCCTTCACGGCGGACGTAGTACGTTCCATAAATATGCCACACCCCCGCGGCCCCACGCGTCTCAAAGCTATTGCGAAGTAGCGACCAGAAGTGTGCTCCGTAGCTCCCGGTATTGTTTCCCTTGCTTCCTTCACTCTAACCCAATTCTAGTCCCTTTCCTTCCTTTCTTGATTCCTGGACTCGTGTGCTAGTTGCGCACCCTGTTATTTCCTGGATTCCTGGACCTCTGCATCCCGGTACTTGAACGCACGCTGGAGTCGGAAGAGACTCGTGCAGCCTTATTCAAGACTCGAGCAGTACACAAGAAGGCATCGAATAAGAAATCCAGCAAAGATCGAACTCGGGTGAGAAGGGGGGAACTCCTTGACAGTTTGAGACGCCAACCGACCGAACTCGATATGGACATGGAAGCGGCCGTCCAGGACCTAATGCGTGGCATGCAAGAGCTATCAACCGAGGTGCAGAATCTGAAGGTGGAAAATGCCGCTCTCAAACAACTAGTTCTATCCCGCGATTCTGCCACAAAAGAAAGTGTATTGCTGGGCGGTATAGTGGACAAATATGATGGCTCACCAAAAACCCTTCGAGGATTCCTGGATTCATGTTTGGTTCACTTTACTTTTAAGCCCTACTACTTTTCAACTCACAGGGCTAAAGCGGGCTTCATAATTTCCCACCTTTCAGGAAATGCCTTCACCTGCGCCACGCCCCTCGTTAATTCCGGCGACGTTCTTCTAGATGACTATGATGGCTTCATACAAGCCCTGAAGACCATGTTTGACCGTCCAGGTCTATAGTGCCCAGGAACGCCTGTTAGACTTTCAGCAAGGATCCCAGGTTATGCTCACCTATGTTAACTGATTCAAGCAGTTAGTCAAGGAAGCTGATTGGTCCCCGGAGGCGAGTTTACCCTTTTCAGGAGAGGACTGAATGAGGAGATTAAAAATGAGTTGGCCAGAGTGGCTCGCCCAAACTCATTCCAGGCACTAATGGACCTTGCCATGCAAATAGATTTTCGTATCCAGGAAAGAAAGGCAGAGAAGAAGAAATCCAAAGCTAATATTCTGAAGCCGTCCTTTGAGAGTACCACCAAGGCGGACACAAACCCAGGCTCAATCTCTGAACCAGAACCCATGCAGATAGGAGCCTTCCGTGGACCTATATCCCCGCAAGAAAGAATGAGAAGGATTCATACGGGGTTGTGCATGTATTGTGCCTCAGACAAACACCTAGTTAGGGAGTGTCCTCTCGCCCCTCCTCGGCGTTCGGGAAACGCCAGCTCCCGATCCTAGATGGAGCAGAGCTTCGGGAGAGAGATGTTTGCTCCACATCAATTCAATCCTTGAACTCTCCTGGACAAAACAATTTGGTGATACTACAAGCCTTCCTGTCGCCTTCCAAGAATAAGACCTATCCCATTCTGGCCTTGGTAGACTGCGGAGCTATGGGAATTTTCATTGATCAAGACTTGGTTGTTAGTCATCATATTCTGTACGAGACACGAAGCACCATGCAGCCGGTGGAAGCAATCGACGGAAGACCCCTCTCTTCAGGACCCATAAGCCTGCAGACAAAAGAGATCCAACTTTCCATAAACCATCACCAAGAGCGGATTACATTCGACATCATTAAGTCAGCCCATTACCCCATGGTATTGGGTATGCCCTGGTTACAGAAGCACAATCCGTATATCAATTGGACAGCAGGATCACTATTCCTAGGCTCAGAGTTTTGTATGTCCCACTGTCTAATCCTGGATCCCTCCTCGACACCCCTTAAAGAACCACCAAGAGACCTGAAAACACCACTCATGGTTTCTAATATCATACAAGTCCCAGAGGCCTATCAGGGATATGCTGATGTATTTTCAACTGCCGTAGTCCAGGCCTGACCCCCTCACAGACCTGAAGACTGTGCCATAGATACAAATCCCTCAGCAGTGATTCCTTTTGGCAGAATGTTCTTTCTTTCCGAACCTGAGAAAGAGGCCCTCAGAGAATATCTGGATACCAACCTTGAAAACGGCACCATAAAACCCTCAAAATCTCCAGCGGGTGCTTCATTGTTCTTTGTTCCCAAGAAGGACACCAAGGAACTCAGACCTTGCCTTGACTATCGTGGCTTAAATCAGTGCACCCTCAAAGATCGGGACCCACTACCCCTGATCTCGGATATCCTGGAAGCTGTGAGAGGCGCCGCAGTATTCACGAAGTTGGATCTCCGGGGTGCCTATCATTTGATCCGTGTCCGGGAAGGAGACGAATGGAAAACAGGCTTTAGAACACCCTTTGGTCACTATGAATATCTAGTCATGCCCTTTGGACTAGCTAATGCCCCCGCGTTTTTTCAACGTTTTATGGACAGGGTGTTTTCTGACTTGTTGTTCCTTTTTGTCATTGTCTATCTGGATGACATATTGATCTTTTCCAAGGATCCTCTAAAGCATGAAGAGCATGTAAAGGCAGTACTGCAACGACTCCGCGAACACAAACTTTTAGCCAAACCTGAAAAATGCTTGTTTCACGTTACTTCTGTTCACTACCTGGGATTCATCCTTAGCCCAGAAGGAATTGGTATGGACCCTTCAAAGGTAAAGGCCATACTGGCATGGCCTGCTTCCACCTCCGTGAAACAAGTTCAATCCTTCCTGGGGCTTGCCAACTTCTACCGGAAGTTCATTTCTACCCTTTCCGAGATTGTCCAGCCGATTGTTGCTCTCTTGAAGAAAGACACTCCCTTTATCTGGTCTACACCGCAAGACAAAGCATTCCAACGATTGAAGACAGAGTTCACGCAAGCCCCCATCCTGGCCCAACCAGACATAAATCGCCCATTCCTGGTGGAAACGGATGCCTCTAACTGCGCCATAGGAGCGGTCTTGAAACAGGAACTTGAGGATAAACTGGAACACCCCATTGCTTACCTCTCACGAACCCTGACTCGCAGTGAGACACACTATTCCGTCCTGGAAAAGGAACTGTTAGCCATCCGCCAGGCCTTCACTGAATGGCAACATCTACTTCTGGGTGCTAGATATCCAGTTCAGGTCCGCAAGGACCATCGGAATCTTCAAATTCTACAATCATTGGAGTGCAGGAACAGTCATCGGGTGCGTTGGGCCTACTTCTTTGCCCAATACCAATTCCAAATCACTCATGTTCCCGGATCACAAAACATGATTGCTGACGCCTTATCTCGACGTCCTGACTATGTAACTACTGAAGACAAGGCCTATCCTAAGATGTTTCCCCACACGATCTTTGTAGCTCAAGCAGTCAACCTCCTGGAAGAAATTCGAGTACAAACCCAATCCTCTGGAAGGATATTCCAGGGAAGAATCCATGGAACTTAAGACTTAAGGAAGGATACTTATTGAAGGACAATGCACTGGTCATTCCTACACAGAAATGACAACAAAGAATGATAAACCTCTGTCATGATACCCTTCACTCCGGACATCGTGGCATAACCAACACCCTCCGTCTTATACAAAGACAGTTTTGGTGGCCTGGAATGAAGGCCAAGGTACAGCAGTACATCAAAGCTTGTGCTGTCTGCAGTCAAAACAAACTTGATAACAAGAGACGGGCGGGTCTTCTAATGCAACCATCGCTGCCAACAAGGCCATGGGAATTCATTGCTACAGACTTCATTGTGGAATTACCACCTTCCCGAGGGTACACGACCATCATGGTTACCATAGATTTGTTCACTCGTATGGCTCATTTTACACCAATGTGCGAGTTACCATCCTCGTCCGAACTTGCTGGAATCTTCCTGGAACACATATTTCGTTTACATGTACTCCCTTCCAAGATCATATCTGATCGAGGACCTCAGTACGTCTCTCAATTCTGGAAACATCTCTGTCGCATTCTGGGAATCCAACACGCCCTCTCATCTGGTTATCATTCCCAGATCAACGGGGCCACAGAACGTGCTAATCAGATCCTGGAACAATATCTTCGATGTTTCGCCACCAAGGTTCAGGATGACTGGTCGCTCCTGATACCCGTGGCTGAATTCGCCTATAACAATTCTGACCATTCAGCAATTAAAACCAGCCCCTTTTATTATGGCCAAGGTTTCCATCCATCAGTTCTACCCTCTGTCCTCCCTCATCCTACACCAGTACCTACTGTCGACTCCTGGATTGAAACCCTCATCAACGTACACCAAGAGGCCAAAGAAAATTTAGAGAAGGACAGAACACAGACTAAGAGGTATGCGGATTTAAAAAGGAGACCAGGCCCTTTTATGCAATCGGTGATCAAGTCTGGTTGTCCTCGAAATTACTACCCGGCATCTACGGCCAAACAAGTTGGCCCCTCGGTACTATGGTCCATTTCCCATCAAGGAAATGATCAACCCAGTTTCATACCGGATTAGTCTACCAGACTCTTGGAAGAAAATTCACCCAGTAAATTCTACCACCAATCCTCCCGGAAATCCCACCAACCTCCTCTACTGGTCGACAACCAATTGGAATATGAAGTATCTCGAATATGTGACTCCAGGTATAAACGGGGTCAGCTTCAATACCTGGTTGAATGGAAAGGATATCCTCCTAGTGAAAGAACCTGGGAACCACTTTCTAATCTCAAGACCCCTCGACTACTCAGAAGATTTCACCTTATACACCCGGGCAAACCTGGTGGAACAGGTTTTCGGAGGAGGCATGCTGTCATGACCCACAGAACGTGCCCCTTCTGGACTTCCGTCCTTGTCACGGCGAGGCTTGCATTCATTGTTTCTCCCAACATGGCCGTATCACGTGACGCGCCTCGCACCAGCCTTCACGGCGGATGTAGTACGTTCCATAAATATGCCACTCCCCCGCAGCCCCGCGCATCTCAATGCTATTGCGAAGTAGCGACCAGACGTGTGCTCCGTAGCTCCCGGTATTGTTTCCCTTGCTTCCTCCACTCTAACCCAATTCTAGTCCCTTTCCTTCCTTCCTTTCTTGATTCCTGGACTCGTGTGCTAGTTGCGCACCCTGTTATTTCCTGGATTCCTGGACCCCTGCATCCCGGTATTTGACCGCATGCTGGAGTCGGAAGAGACTCGTGCAGCCTTATTCAAGACTCGAGCAGTACGCAAGAAGGCATTGATAAAGAAATCCAGCAAAGATCGAACTCGGGTGAGAAGGGGGGAACTCCTTGACCGTATGCTGTGTAAAAGACAGAGCCCAGGGCCTACTGTGTGCATTCTGTTACTTTACTTCCGGGTTGGGGGTGGACTCAATAAATCCCTAAGTCACAGCATAGCCATTCTCTTTCTATTGGACCACATGACTTGGTGGAATGTGTGGTCCCCACTGCTACTCACAGGATGGCATTCTAGCACAGCAGATGCAGGCCATGAGTGTGGCCATTGTCTGACCTCCGCTACCTACTGGCTTATCCAGCGTTCAATGAAATCAAGGCATGTCTGGAAGTCAAATGTTAGGTTAAATATACAACATATCTGTCTATACCATACCTTGGCGCCTTTCAACATGCATTAACTGACTTTATACTGCTCACCTACTTAAGCTTTCTGATGGTATTAAAGCTACAGTCAAAGGTTTATGTACTAACATCAGCCCTGAGTCCTGTACCTATCCTGCTAAAAGTGGTGCTTGTAAATGCTTGGTCTGCGGTGAGAGTTCTACACTGTAATCCATTCCTGTGCTGTCAAACGGACTTAGTGTAAATGACAACTTCTCCTTAATATATTCAAAACTACTTACTGACATGCTGCCTTTCCACGGAAGATGGATTCTTCATACAAAATGGGTTAACGTCGTTTCAACTTGTCCATAAAACAAACAATTTTGTCAATTGCAGGCAGTCAAAATGACTGGCCCAAGAGCCCCAAGCTCCCTAATACATGCCTTTTTACTTTCTTCTCTTGATAAGGTTCATTTTATGCAAATTACTGTTGGCCCTACTCACAAGGAAGGTCACATAATGTCTGCCATTTTCAGTTCTTGTGCCTCTTTCCTTGCCTCTTTCTACCTCTCTGAGCTGATCAGGAAACCCTACAATTCACACCCAGCACTAACACACAAACGGACAATCTCCAAAAGCCCCATCGTGATCAACTATGAAACAACTATGGAAGAAACTGCTTATAGAGGAATTGGTTGGTCAATACATTGCTTCCTACTTCCTATAGAAATAGCAACAGATCCAGAAGAAGAACTAACCAGCTTAACCATGTGGTTTACTACAGGTCCAGATCTTTCAGTTCTGCTGGGTAACATAATGAGTGATCAAGCAGAACAAATATTCACTCATAATTCTGCCAATAGATAAAGCTTAAAAACCTTGGTGACTGTTTGGTGAAAACAATTCTGATAAGGCAGACAATGACATTTCTACCTGCTGTTTGAGATACATTTAATTATTCATCAAAGCATCTATGAAAATATATGTAATAGAAAAGTCTCGTCTCAATCACCACAAAACAAGCCATTGGATAAATAATGAATGAATTTGAGAATACTTTCAGAACTTAAAATCTCTCTGCAGCAATACAGGCAAATATTCTGACGTGAAAAACCATAAAAATTCATGAAGTATTTTAAATGAAGGCTCGGGACATTCTAGCTTCACACCTACTTTTACCTGCAGCTAGGAACGGAGCAAGCCTTTTAGCTCTACATTAGCTTAACAATCGTATCTTACTTTCTGTGCCAAATGTTGGTAATCTTATTTTGAACTGATGATGTTCTAACTGACCTGAAACACCTGCCTCTCCACAGCATTTAAATCCTGAAAGGCTCCTGCCAAAGCTGTCACCGAGACGATACCCCCTGTCTGTCATTCTTTGTCATCCTCTTTCCCCCCTTCAGCCTTGTAACTAATCTGTGCCTCTTTTCTGCTTCAAAAACACCAAGTAGATCTAGTGAAATTGGATCATTTTTGCTTGATGTCAAATGTATTATCCATTGCAAAATTGCTTGAAAGAGCTGCCGAGTTACGTTGAAATAATGATATCTGGTAACAACCATTACCAGATTTATATCTGAACCAGACCTCTTGCTATTTTTGACAATAACACATTTGAAGCTGACAGAAGGCACCAGTGTTTTATTTAGTGTGTTATGATCTGTCAATTGAATTTGATACAGCAAATAACCCCATCTTAATCCATCAAATTCAAGAAATTATAATAATTTGAGTTAATATACAGTGCTTAATGCTGCATTTCTCCCAGTTCTAAGCATTTTATTAACACAAGTTATAATTAACCAAATTAGTGGTACCTACTTTATCAAAATCCGAAAGTGAAGGGCTAAGGCCACTCTGCCACTGGATTTGAACTTGCAAAGTTCAGGCTGCCCTTTGATTTGCACCAGCACCAAACTCTTAAAATTTACACCTGGGATCAGCAAAGGTGGTTCGGCCCGTGACTAGATATAGTTTCCAAAGGATCCTTGTCAAATCATTCATCCGTCACCTTACACTCTTGTATGACAATGCAAATTAAGTGTTATATGTGTGATCCCGCAGGGATCTCCTTGCTTCCCTACTTTTCAATAAACACCTTCCTTCCATCCTTTGTAAATGTAATGTGTGACATGAATATCAGCATTTATGAATATGCTGATAAACACAATTATTATTTTCGTGCATCTCTCTCACTTTCAGGAATACAGAGCCGAGAAGTGTTCTTGACTCAGGCTTATAGCACCCAGCATGCTTCTTTTGTTTCCACTGGTGTGTAGCTACCCAATTAGCTCAGATATGGTTAACTTCTGGCTACGGATCGCCTTCCCAGGCTCCTTGGTGCAGTGCATGGAAATGCCTACAAGCAAGAACTTCCTGCTCCCTCTGTGCCACTTGCAATGACCTTACTGGAAAATATCCCCTTTGCCAGAACAATACTGTTAAAGGAATGGTTCGCCCAATTCAAGCTCAAAGATAGCACATGGGGGCATCCATTTTGTGAAATGGATGCCCGCCGCTATGCTCGCTTTGGCTTTTGCGGCACTAATGAAGGAAAAGCCAGCCAGGGGGAGGGATTCCTGCTGGTTGAGTTAAAGGAATGGTTCGCCAAAAAATTTTATTTCAAAAATGGATAGGCAATATAAAAAAAAAACAATTGCCATTTTTTTTTTCGAAGTCCCTATGTAAAATTTTGAGCAATTCAAGCTAAAAAATGTGCAAAAGCAAGCACATGGGCGCATCCATTTTGTGAAATGGATGCCCGCCTGTGCTGGCTTTTGCTTTTGTGGCACTAATGAAGGAAAGGCCAGCCAACTGTAGTAAACAAAAGCTACCATCGGGTGGCTTTTCCTTAATTTATGCTGTACGCGGAGGACGGGGACCGGAGACTACAGGCAGAAAAGCTGCAGCTGCATCTCCGTAAGTGCTATTTTTTTAATAAAAATAAACACTAGCTGCGTTTTTTTTTCTAAGTTTTCCGGGCTGGAGGAGCCTGGAAAACTTAGAAATAAAACCGCAGCTTTAAAAACGTTGTATTTATGTTCGCGGTAGCTTTTGAAGCGACCGCAAACATGAATACAACGTTATTGTGTTTGAAAATGCTGCGGTTTTTCTTTCTAAGTTTCTCAGGCTCCTCCGGCTCTGAGAAGCCTGAGAAACTCAGAAAGAAAAACCGCAGCATTTTCAAACACAACCGCGTTGTGTTTCTGCCTGCCGTGGCTATCACTTTGGGTCTCCGGTGCTCCTCCAGAGGAGCACCGGAGACCCAAAGTGAAAGCCAAGGCAGGCAGAAACACAACACGGTTGTGTTAACATGCCGCAGTGTTTCTGCCTAAATCTGCTTTCCCATTTGGGGCTTTAGGGCTCCGAGCCCTAGAGCCCCAAATGGGAAAGCAGATTTAGGCAGAAACACTACGCGGTTGTTTTCCGCAATGCTAAATGCTGCAGTGTTTGTGCCTAAATCTGCTTTCCCATTTGGGGCTCTAGGGCTCCCCGGGAGCCCTAAAGCCCCAAATGGGAAAGCAGATTTAGGCAGAAACACAACGTGGTTGTGTTTGAAAACGCTGCGGTTTTTCTTTCTAAGTTTCTCAGGCTCGAAGGAGCCTGAGAAACTTAGAAAGAAACCGCAGCGTTTTCAAACACAATAACGTTGTATTTATGTTTGCGGTCGCTTCAAAAGCTACCGCAAACACAAATACGTTTTTAATGCTGCGTTTTTTTTTCTATGTGTTCCGGGCTCCTCCAGCCCGGAAAACTTAGAAAAAAAAACGCAGCTAGTGCTTATTTAAAAAAATAAATAAATAGCACTTACCGAGATGCAGCTGCAGATTTTCTGCCTGTAGTCTCCGGTCCGTGTCCTCCGAGTCCCGGCACCAGTGAAGGAAAAGCCACCCAGTGGTAGCTTTTGTTTACTACAGCTGGCTGGCTTTTCCTTCATTAGTGCCGCAAAAGCAAAAGCCAGCACAGGCGGGCATCCATTTCACAAAATGGATGCGCCCATGTGCTTGCTTTTGCACATTTTATGCTTGAATTGCTCAAAATTTTACATAGGGACTTCAAAAAAAAAATGCCAATCGTTTTTTTTTTTATATTGCCTATCTATTTTTGAAATAACATGTTTTGGGCGAACCATTCCTTTAACTCAACCACCAGGAATCACTCCCCCCAATATTGGTCTTTTCCAGGATGAATTTATTATCACTCAGATCACAGCGTCGCCGCCTTATGCTTGGCTATCAACAGGCTCTGGCGTTCTCCTTCTGTGATTTGGTTTCTGCCAGGTCCTGTGATATAGCTCTAAGTATGCTAGCTAACGCTGATTTTCCTTACATGGATATAGGTAGCTGGAAGCAGCACATTTGCAGCCCTAAGCAAATTCAGAACTCCGCCATATGAGGATCCTCTGGCTGTAAAGTCCTCCTACTTGAACTCTGACTTTGTTGTGCCATTCCCCTTTCCGAGCTGAGCTCTTTTATAGGGCTAGACATGATCCTAATTATTCAATAATGGTTGGGATTTGTTGTTCCCTTTTCTTTCATGATAGGCCCGTCAAGGTTACACCGTTCCTTCCTCAGTATATAAGGTGTTGGCTATCCCTCTTTTTCCAACGCAGATTGCCCAACAGACTCCCTGGCATGGCAGGGACCATGTGTTTTAAGTGCAAGAAAGTGGGAGTAGAGCTGCCCTCAGGAATAGCCAAAGGTTAAATCAAGATAAAGAGAATTGGTTGAATTTAAGTGTGTTTCAGGTGCAGGTGCACCTGAGTAGATCTTGGCTACAAGATCAATAGTGAATAACAAAACAGGCGGTCCACCTAGGTCAGGGGACAACAACAGGGCACACTATAGGCTAACAATGCACGTGTTTAGAACAAATGGTAACTTTTATACACATAGATAGTTTTAATAGAGCATAATCATTAACACAAAATCAATAATGACTTGATGCGTACATAATACATTTGGTACTTTCAACAAAAACTAATACACATTAGTGAGAAAAAGATTTTTTCAAACAAATCAAAGGATAGTTTACGGATCAAATAAGTCCTTTGTACATGTGGGAATACATAAATGGATAGATAAATATATGAATATATGAATAACACTACTGTCTGAGATGGATCTGTGTAATTCAGTACTGCTCCTTGTTTGTGTGCACTATGCGTTTCGGGCAAACAGGCCCTTCATCAGGTGTGAGAAGTAGGAATATTTCTGCAAAATAAATAAATGAAGACTAGGTCAGGATATTTAAATATGAATGGTTAGGTAAACTAGTATAACAAAAACCCAGTATTCAGCTGACCTTTGTGTTCAGCATCTATTTGAGAAAGGAAAAGCATTCCATGCAAATGAGTAATCCAAGAAATGAAATTCAATTGCCAGTACGGTAGATACTGGAGGGAAAAGACAGGGAAATGAAAAAGAATTATTGATTAACTAGTCGATGGAGAGGCACGGGATCAGTCGCTAAATGTTAGCTCTGGGTCACATGACGAGGCCAATTGTTAATTATTTTAGCTATGGTGGATGAGAAATAATTGCAAAGATAAGTGCACTCACTCATGCACTCTGGCAAGTTGGATTAATCAAGTAAGAAAACAGCTTCCAGAGGGGTAAAAGAATGTAACCGAACTGTCGGGTAGTTGAACCAATTGTTTTGTGACTCAGCATGTCCTGTAGGGCAAGAAGCAGGTCTAGGTAAATGTTGTGGATTGAGTTTGAAACACTGGGCCTCATTACAGGTCGGCGGTCCGGAATTAACAGTGGCGGTAAACCCGCCGCCACTGTTAATTCCAGACCACCTGATCCCGAGTCGTGTAGGCGGGAGGTGATGTTCCCGCCAGGTCTGACCTGGCGGGTTTAACAACGCCCGCCTGCAGGCGGACGTGGAAACACCAGCACCCTCACAAGATGGTGCCGGTGTTTCCACTTCCCCATTCCCATTGAGTCTTTTGGGACTCAATGGGAATGGGGATTTACCAAATTCCGCCTCCAGAATTCCTGGGACACCAGGGTCGTAATGCCCTGGTATTTCCGGGAGTCGCGGAGGTGGAATGGTAATACGTGTCCAGCGGCAACCAGGCGGCTTTACCGCCTCGGTTACCGCCAGACTCGTAATGAGGCCCACTGTCCCTTTGGTAACCGAGACCCTTAGTGAAAAATGCTTACTTCAGATGGTCTTTGTAAATTCACTACAGCATGTCCAGATAACTTACGCGACAGCATTTGTTTGCTTTGGAGTGGTTTCAATCTGTTCGGTATAAATGAGATCTGCGTGTCCTGTAGAACAAAAAGAAGATTCTAGTTAATCGTTTAAATGACACTACAAGCAACTTTACCGCAATGAAAGCTGACCGCCGTTGCAGTACAGAAAGAATTACTCCCGGTTTGAGAGACAAGGCTCTCTGAGTGACTGCAGATGCTCAACAAGCTGACCGGCTTCTGTCTGGCATATCGACGGTTGTTAAGGCAACCTTAACGCTTGCCTGTATTAGATCAAAGGGAACCAGGCCATGTAAATTCAAAAATGGTGGCACCATCTTTAAATAAAGAATGCACAATTCAGGCTTATAGATATGTGGATATCTTCAGCCGCATAACTTATTTAAAAAAATAAAATGGAAGAAAAACACTGATGGTTAAGTGAATAAATATGAAGTTTTGCAAATCATCGCTGTATTGTAAAGGAATTGACCAGACTTGATCATATACAGTATCAAATGGGTGACAGAAATAAAAATAAAAAGGATATGAGCTGGAAGTGGGGGGGGGGAATATATTCCTCTCTGTAACGGTGGTGCAGCAAATTAGGTTGAGCTCATGGTGGTATAGGCAAATGAGTGAACTCATCGTCAGATGAGTGCACTGCCCCAGCAGATAGATAAGTTGCCTAAGAGCGGTGTGTGCGCCATTTTGATTGCGTTCATATTGGCTAAACAAAGTGATGTGGAAATGTGCGGCTGTTCAGAGCTCTTTATGTAAGTGAATTGCTTATTAATGACTAATAAAAAGAAGTAATGTGTAACATATAAACATCAATGAGGAAACAATGTCTCTAGATAATTTTGCAAGTGTTTCAGCACAATACAATCAAAATTACAAAGTATATCACATTACAGATGGCAGCTGAGGTCCAGTGTCATCCCCCGCCGTAGCTGGCGGCTACTTCCACGTTGGAGCCTGCAGTGCCGCGCGCCGTCCCGTTAGTTCCATTAGGCATCCCGCGGATCCCAGGGGTAGTGGTCTAGTTGTTGCCGTGCGACGTCCGTCAGAAGGTATTTACTTCCTCCCCTTCCGGCGGTTCCTCGCGTTGCAACCCTTTGAATTTTGTTTCCTCTCCTTGGGTCCGACGCTAGTTTTCCTCTTACTTGCGTTCCTTATTTTCTGCTTGACTTTCCTTTTCTTGTGCTTTCTCGGCCGCGTTCCCTCCTCGTCAGTGGAGCCGGTGGCTATCCCTTTGGTTTCACTTCCTTCCTCACGGAAGCAGTGCCCCTCTGCCATTGCTCTCTCGCCCTCTACTCTCTACTTACCTGCTTTTTGCCCGGCGTTTCTCTTCCCCTGGCTCTCCCTTCTTGCCTGTCGGGCTATGCAATCTTTCTGACTGCCTTCGGTCGCAGGACTGCAGCCACACCGTCCACCTGGAAAATACAGAAGCTCTCGCTTAACCTCTGCCTTGGGAAGTTTCCACGCTGGTGCAGCTGAAATCTTGGACTAGGGTTTTTTATGCCTTTTGGCTTTTTCCCTATTGAAGCCTGGTCCTAGGAACGGAGCCAAAAGTCTGCTGTCTAACAAGAATTCACTGTGGCTTCCTTCCGTGGCAGGGAGAATCCACCACGAAAGGAGAGAGACTACCTGGATCGGCGGCATCTTCACTCTAAGGACTTGGAATCTGATGAATAGGGTGAGGAGAATCTGGAAGAAAGGAGATTTGAGGTAAGACAGTTTGCAACGCCAAAAGAGAACAGAATGTCAGCTGAGGAGCAGGTGCAATAGCTCTGGAAGGCTATTCATGCTATGTCTCAGGAACTGCAAACGGTAAAGGCAGAAAATACCATTCTGAAGCAGATTATTTCCACTCGTGAGCCTGCTCCAGCAGAATTACCTCCCATGGCGCTTTCTTCCGGAAAATTCGATGGCTCCCCTAAAAAGGTAAAGGAGTTTTTGGAGGCCTGTTTGGTGTACTTTACCTTTAGGCCACGTACCTTTGCCACAGACCAAGCTAGAGTGGGATTTCTATTCTCCAACATGACCGGAAACGCGCTGGCATGGGCGACTCGATTGGTGACTGGTACCAATCCCATACTTCAGGATTTTGCGTGCTTTCAGGCCCTGCTCTAACAAACCTTTGAGAGACCTGAGTTGACCTTTACAGCCTGTGAGTACTTGTTGGATGTCAAGCAAGGATCGCTAGACGTTCTCTCCTATATATCCACTTTCAAGTTGTTGGCAGCTACTGCCGGATGGACTGAACAGGCCCAATATGCCATCTTTAGGAGAGGTTTGCGGGAAGAACTTAAAGACGAGCTTGCTAGAGCACCTCGTCCGCAGTCTTTCGGACTTGCTCTCGTCCGCTCTACAGATCGAATATCGAACGCAGAAGAGAAGGTCAGAATGCCGCAAACAACAATCTAGTTCTGCATCGTCGGAATACAATCCTCGTCCGGCAACCTCTGCCTCTCCTTCCTTTTCTACTGACGAACCGATGCAGATTGGCACCACCAGAGGACCTCTCCCGGCAGCAGAAAGATGACGCAGAAAGGAGAAGGGACTATGTGGCTATTGCGGTTCAGATCAGCATCTCCTCAAAGACTGCTCAGAAGTTCCAAGCAAGAAACTGGGAAACGGTTACCCTCGGTGTCAGTAGGGTCAGGTCTCCGAGGGTCTGCAAGATTTCTTCAAAGTCCCTACCTCTCTGCTCCTGAATCCGATAAAGATTCTAGGCTGATGGTGATTCCTGTGACCTTAATCATTGAAGACAGGCCGGTGGAGTCCTTAGCCCTCTTGGACTGCGGGGCGGACGGTAATTTCGTGGACACATTGTGGGCCGATAAGGTGGGTCTATGCAAAATAGCCCACAAGGAGGGGCAAAAGGTAGAAGAGGTGGATGGATTCCCCTTATCTTCCGGTCCGATTACTCATACCATGGGGGACCTACCAGTCCACATCTATCAGCACTCAGAAGTCATGAGATTTGATATCATACGAGCGGCTCATTTTCCCATCATTCTCGGAGTCTCTTGGCTGCGTAGACACAATCCTTGCATCGATTGGACTAACAACCAGCTGAGTTTCTGTTCTTCGTTCTGGAAGACACATTGCCTGTCTTTGGCGAACCGGTGTGACCTTCAGACCGCCACGGTCTGTGCTGAGACTTATGTCGGAGTTCATGCCCTCCCACGTTATTGTGCTCCATATCAGGAAGTCTTTAAGGAGTACAGACACGCCTCTCGGCTTCTGCATCGGCACAAAGATTGTACCATTGATCTGAAGCCTAATGCTCTTATTCCTTTTGGTGGGATGTTTTCTCTCACACAAACAGAAAGACAAGGGTTACGAAGCTATCTCAAAACTAATTTAGAGAATGGTCTGATGCAACCTTCAAAGTCCCCAGCTGGTGCATCACTGTTTTTCATCAAGAAGCGAGATTCTATGGAACTTATGCCTTGCATCGATTACAGAGGCCTAAATAAGGTCATGGTGCAGGATCGGTACCCGAATCCATTAATATCAGACATCATAGAGACCGTCCAGGGTGAATGTGTCTTCACCAAATTAGACGTCTGGAATGCCTACCATTTACTTCAGATTGGCGAAGGAGATGAGTGGAAGACCGCTTTCCAGACCCCCTTCGGTGTATTTGAATACAAGGTAATGCCGTTTGGGTTGGTGAACGCGCCCGCAGCATTCCAGCGATTTATGGACCGAATGTTTTCGGACATGCTGTCTGTTTCAGTAATAATCTATCTTGATGACATCCTAGTTTTTTCTTACAACATGACGGAACATATCCTGCACGCCACCCAGGTTTTGGCATGCCTATAAGACAATCAGTTGTTGGTCAAGGCTGAAAAGTGCATTTTTGCGGCTTCATCTGTACCATATCTGGGGTACGTTTTGTCTAAGGACGGAATCGCCATGGATCAGAAGAAGGTCCTCGCCATCTTGGATTGGGCTGCCCCTACTTCTGTCGGGGAAGTACAGCGTTTCCTCGGTCTGTCGAATTTTTACAGAAGGTTTATCCTTAACTTTTCTGAGGTTGTTCATCCCATTACTAGCCTACTCAAGAAGAACGCTTGTCCATTCAGATGGTCTGAAGAGGCGGAAAGCAGTTTTTGTCATCTCAAGAAGCTCTTCTGTTCCGCCCGATACTTTGTCATCCTGACCAGACCAAACACTTCATTGTGGAGATGGATGCTTCCGCCATTGCCATCGGAGCTGTCCACTTACAAGCGGTAGAAGGACTGGAACACCTGGTAGCCTATTTGTCAAAAACCCTTTCCAGCAGTCAACTCAACTACTCTGTGCTCGAAAAAGAGCTGTTAGCTATGAAATTAGCCTGTGAAGAATGGCGTCATCTGTTAATGGGATCTTGGTACCGATTTACCATCCGTACGGACCATAAGAATCTAAATGTCTTACAATCCATGGAATGTTCTAACTCTAGGCAGGCTCTTCGGGCCTATTTTTTTTCCCAATATGATTTCCAGATCACTTACCTTCCTGGTTCCTGTAACAGATTGGCCGATGCTTTGTCTCGCAAAGAATCCACTAAGGAAGGTGCTACCAGTCTCAGGGAACCAATGTTTCCCAGAAGTCAAACTCTCATTCTAGCAAGCTCTTTCCTCCAAGAGGTCAAAACGGCATTGATCTCAGAACTACCACAACTGCCTCTACACCGCAAAAAGCTTTACCAGGAGAAGGACGGATTGGTATTCTACAAGAACCGTCTATATATTCCATCAGGACCCTTACGTGAGAAGATTTTGGGTTGGTGCCACAACTCGCTTACCGCTGGACATCGGGGACAAGATAGTACCGTGGACTTAATCTCAAGAACTGTAACGCTCACCTGACTCCCACGGAGGCGCTGGCCTGGTTCGCGCTGCTGTGACCTCTTCTAAGGTGATGCGCAGGGTTCGGAAGACCGACTGGACCAGGCCCCCAAATCTGGCTTGTCTGGCTCGCAGAAGTATCCTTCAGTAGGCGAAAATAGTGGATTAACTGTCTGCGGGGTAATGCAATCAGCCTCCCACTTTCCCCTCTCACCCTCCTCAAAACCCTTCTGTGATTCCTTGTAGCGTCTCACCTTAGGGTCTGGAAGGACGAGCTCTCCATCCTGCTTCTGATGCAGGGGCGCATTGGTATCCAGTTACTTCACTGGATTTTTGGATTGGTGAGAACCAAACTTGCTTGGCTTCCAGGTAAGTTTTTTGATAAGAGGTTCCCCTTGTGTCCATGCATTAATGTACTAATGCTAGTGTCTTTTTCCCCATAGGGCCGGGGTACGGAATGCCGGGGAACAGGCACCGACCTGAGATGAGAGGTGAAATCCTTGTAGAAATCAGGTAAGTCTTTAATGAGCGTTTTTTGGTAATGTCTTTTCATTCGCTCATGAACACTAATGTCTCTTTTTCCCCTTAGGGGCCGGGGTCCAGAAATGCCAGGATGCGGCGCGGACCCGAAATGAAGAGGGAATGAATCAACAGGTAAGTCTTAACATGGAGATTTAGCTTTCCTTATTCCCTTCTCTCTTTCACCTTTTGTTCTGGTCTTTTTCTCCCTAGGCGCTAGGGCGTGACTGCGAATACGGATGATCGCTGCTGAACATGGAGGCGCCCAGTAAAGGTGAGTGGAATGCGGCGCTGCAGCGATCGACGCGATGAGCTTTTAAATAAAAGTCTTCCTTTTCAGGATTGTCGGCGAGATGTCTCCAGGATGCAGATTTAGCAGGTAAGGACTTTTCCTTCTTCTGTTCTCTTCTTCTCTTCCTTTGCAGGTGATCCAGGATGCTGGCAGGCGTGGCAGAAGTCAGGATGCAGGAGCAGACACGGTGAGCGTCCAGCTGCTAGATGCAGAACAACGCGAAGCACGTGTGGCTGTTCGGGTGGGGTTTAAATAGCCTTGGAAGAAGTTCCAGGTATGTATCCTTCCTCCAATCAGGTATGTATCCTTCCCCGACCACGCCCAGATGGTAAATTAGTCCCACAGGTAAAGTAGTTCCTTTCAGGCCTCAAGGAGGCCGGGATCCTGCAGCATGGTCTGCATCAGGTAAGTGCACCCAAGCACTTCCATAATGAGCCTGGCGCTTATGGCGCCAGGACTGATGTCTTTTATGAGCCTGGCGCCATAGGCGCCAGGACACTGTCCAAAGGGCCCCTATATGGGGTTGCTGGGTCCATCCTTGGGGACTGGATGTCCGCTTTCGGGGACGCAGGGCTTGAACCGGCTCCCTGGGAGCGGGCATCATGACAGCACTCCCCCCCCCCCCCTCAAGGACCCTCCCAAGGTTGTTCCCTCTGGGGTTTTGGTTTGTCTGGGAAGAGTCGGTGGAATTTCCTGACTAATCGAGGTGCATGCACATGGTCGCTGGGTTCCCACGACCTCTCCTGAGGTCCGTACCCCTTCCAAACAATTAGGTAGAACAGTTTTGACCTAAACATTTTTGAGTCTAAAATGTTCTTCACTTTGAATTCGGGCTCCCCATCTATTAGAATAAGTTCTGGAGGTTTGAGTAGTCGGGTTCCGGGTACCACTGTTTTCAGAAGTGATACATGAAAAACAGGGTGAATTTGCATACTAGCTGGTAAATCAAGTTTAACAGCCACTGGGTTAATTATTGCCGTAATAGAATAAGGTCCCAGATATTTTGGGTTAAAAGTTCGAGGCCCTTTGAGTGGTAAATGTCTGGTAGCTAACCACACTTGATCCCCAATCTGATACGGAGGTGCTTCACTCCGATGTAGATCAGCATTCTCCTTGTATTTTCTCTTGGCTTGTTGTAAATGCATAGATGCCTCTTTGAAGGCTTCGGTAATTGTAGAATGCAGATGTTCTACTGCAGGCATTCCGAGGTTCTGAGGTGAGTCAAGGTTTGAGGTTCGAGGGTGATGCCCAAACAAAGTATAAAAAGGACTGTGGCCAGTTCCAGAGTGTACCGAATTATTATATGCGTATTCGGCTATCCAAAGAATGTCTTTCCAGTTGCTTTCAGATTGCTGTAACATACACCGTAAGTACTGATCAAAGGTCTGATTTGTCCTCTCGGTCTGACCATCGGTCTGAGGGTGGTGACTGGTCGATAATCTTACGTCGATCTGCGCCATTTGACAACATTTGCGCCAGAAGTGGGAAATGAATTGGCTTCCCCGGTCAGAGATTAGTATAGATGGGAATCCATGTAGCCGAACAATATTTTCGAGGAATTCTTTGGCTAGGACAGAAGCTGAAGGTAAACCTTTCAAAGGAATAAAGTGGGCCATTTTGGAAAACAAATCCACAATTACCAGAATAGTATTGTCCCCCGAACAAGGAGGCAGGTCCGTAATAAAATCCATTGATAGGGTGTGCCAGGGTGCTGGCGGTATGTCTAGAGGTTGAAGGAGACCGGCTGGTCTTTTCTTTTGACTTTTATTTTGGGCGCAAACACCACAGGACATCACAAAAGATTTAACATCTTTTCGCCAAGAGGGCCACCAAAATTGTCGTTTCACCTTTTCCTCTGTCTTGGCAATACCGGGGTGTCCCTCTATTAATGCATCATGATAACCGGAAATAACTAGTTCGTGTAATTCCTTATGTGGCAGGAATAAGCGTCCTTGAAAATAAGGTAAACCATTATCTATGGTAAAGTCTGATCCCTTTTGTATCCAATTCTGTAAGGTTGTAGGGTCCAGGAGTTGTTTCACTCTGGCTTGAATGTCCTCAAGCGTCTGTAACGAAGTCATGCCTAGAATCCTCTGTTCGGGAATTATTGGTACTGGTTCTGAGTTTGTATCAGACTCTCCCATTCCAATTCGGGATAAGGCGTCTGCTTTGCCATTCTTGCAGCCAGGTCGATAGGTAATCAGGTAATCACGAAATCAAATTCAGCGAAAAACAAAGCCCATCGGAGCTGCCGTGATGACTGAGCCTTGGCGGTTTTCAAATACTGTAAATTCCGGTGATCAGTGATCACTGTGATGGTATGTCGAGCGCCAAGCAGATAATGCCGCCAGGCTTTAAAAGCGGACTTAATGGCTAACAGTTCTTTGTCCGTGATTGCGTAATTAACCTTGAGTGCCGAGAATTTTCTGGACCAAAATGCTACGGGATGCAGTTGGTTGGTTCCGGGATCTCTTTGGGACAGGACAGCTCCCATGGCTAGGCTGGATGCGTCAGTCTCGACGACATAAGGGAGATCTGGACGCGGTTGTTTCAATATCGGTGCGGAGGTAAACTTAGCTTTTAAATCCTGAAAGGCCTGCTCGGCTTCTTCAGACCATTCAAAACGTTTATTTTTCCTCAAGAGTGCAGTAATGGGTTGTACCACGCGTGAAAATTCCGGGATAAACCTGCGATAGAAATTGGCAAAGCCGAGCATGCTTTGAACCCCTTTTACAGAGCTAGGTGATGGCCATTTGAGGATGGCATCCACTTTTCTTGAGTCCATTCGGACTCCTTTGGGTGTCAGGATGAAACCTAGAAACTCGACTTCTGTGGTATGGAAAACACATTTCTCCAATTTAGCAAATAGTTTGTGTTGGCGCAGTTTTTCAAGTACTGCCCTGACGTGTTTTCTGTGATCAGATTCCGAAGAGGAGTACACCAGAATGTCATCGATATATACGACAACACAAACATCGATGAGTTCCCGAAGGACATCATTCATGAAGTATTGGAAGGCAGCCGGCGCGTTACACAATCCGAAAGGCATCACTTGGTACTCGAATAATCCGTATTTAGTACGGAAGGCAGTTTTCCATTCGTCGCCTTCTTTAACTCGTACCAGATGATAAGCCCCCCGGAGATCTAACTTGGTGTATATGCAAGCGTCCTTCACCTGGTCAAGGAGTTCAGGGATCAGAGGCAGAGGATAACGTTTTTTAACCGTTATCTGGTTCAATGCGCGGTAATCGATACAAGTTCTAAGGTCGCCTTCTTTTTTGGGCACGAAGAACAAAGCCGAGGATGCCGGGGACTTTGACGGGCGAATAAAACCATTAGCTAGGTATTGATCCAAATATTGTCTCAAATGCAGATTCTCAGGTTCGGTAAGGGCATAAATCCTGCTACAAGGGGGTTGTGCACCGGGCACCAGATCGATTTGGCAATCGTACGATCTGTGAGGAGGTAACGTGTTGACCTGTTCCTTTTGGAAGACGTCCTGAAAGTCTTGGTATTCCGGAGGTAGTTGCATGGAGGCAGAGGTTGCAGATGCTAGATTAATCTTCAGGTTTTCTGGGTAGCAGGTTTGTAAACAATCCGGAAAGGTTATTCTCTTAGCTCGCCAATCAATTTGAGGATTATGTGTCTCTAACCAAGGGATTGCAAGAATAACCTCAAACTGTGGAGCCTTGATTACATCAAACACAACACCCTCCCGATGGCCGTCGGGACCAATAAGAGTCACCTCAGTAGTGGAATGTGTTACCGGTCCAGAGGCAATTTCACTTCCATCGACTGTGGTGATGACATCTTTGCTGGTTTTAGGACGGAGAGGGAGGTTAATCCTAGAGACCAATTCACGATCCACATAGTTTCCAATAGCCCCGCTATCGATGTATTCCTTTATTGCATGCAACCGCTTAGGCTGTTCTGGATCTACGAGAACCATTGGCACAATGAAATGCGAGGTCTGAGAGTTAGTTTTCAAGCTCGGCAAGCGGACCCCTACACTTGTCGGGCGGAGTCGTTTCCCGAAACAGAGTCTTCATGGTTTTTATCAGCGGCTCCTACCGCCTTTCGGGGCGGTTTTGCCGGGCAATCTCGTAGAAAGTGTCCAGAATTCCCACAATAAAGGCATAATTTTAACTGCCGCCTCCTTTCACGTTCCTTTTGAGTTAAGGGTCCTTTAACCGCTCCAATTTGCATAGGCTCAGAGACATCAACTCCCTTGGGATTAGCATAGGTCTTGACCAACACCCGGGTCTCAAACCTGGACCGATCTGCTTTTCTGTTTTGACGTCTGTGATCCAATTGGACCAATAAGTCTATATACTCTGTGCATTCTTGGGGCAGATTTACAACTTGGGCCAAGACATCTTTAAGTTCTCCGCGTAGGCCTCGATAAAACAACGTGACTCTTTTATCCTCTGGCCATCCCGTTTCCACAATTAGTCTATTAAAGGTTGCAATATAGGATAGGAGGTCCTGATTGCCCTGTCACAGGGATAGAAGTTTGTCATCCAGAGCCTGCCCCTGAGAGTGTCGAGCAAATAACCTTTCCATGCTTGCTTGAAACCTTTGAAAATCACGGAGAATCGGGTCATCTTGAGTAACCAGTGGAACTGACCAATCGGCAGCGCAGCCGCTGAGATATGACAATACAAAGGCTACCTTGGTCTGGTCATTAGGGAAGGCCCCAGGTCTGCA
Organism: Ambystoma mexicanum; assembly: GCF_040938575.1. Taxonomy (NCBI): domain Eukaryota; kingdom Metazoa; phylum Chordata; class Amphibia; order Caudata; family Ambystomatidae; genus Ambystoma; species Ambystoma mexicanum. Next base: position 673,421,509 of record NC_090936.1, read on the forward strand.
TAGGAAGTGCAAACGACACTGATTCATGAATACGGCAAATCGTTTGGGGTCCCCAGCAAAGCGTTCGGGTGGGGCCAGCGGCATGTTTCCAGGTAGATTAATCTGCACAGGGTTACTGGAAACCACAGGAGCGGGGTTCCCTCCGGAACCGGGTAGAGGAGTTTGCCCAGCTTGACCTTGCAAAAGCTGTCTGGCCAGGTCATCAGTTCTTTCCTTTGATATTATTAATTCCCTCCTGAGGGCATTAGTCTCTTGACGAGCGGCATGTACTTCGGCCCGTAATTCCCCCAGTAATTGGGCCAACTGATCAGTCTCAGGACTTTCCATAGCGCCTGGGTGGGAATTTGTAGGAAGGATTCACGTTCTGTAACGCTCACCTGACTCCCACGGAGGCGCTGGCCTGGTTCGCGCTGCTGTGACCTCTTCTAAGGTGATGCGCAGGGTTCGGAAGACGGACTGGACCGGGCCCCCAAATCTGGCTTGTCTGGCTCGCAGAAGTATCCTTCTGTAGGCAAAAATAGGGGATTAACTGTCTGCGGGGTAATGCAATCAGCCTCCCACTTTCCCCTCTCACCCTCCTCGAAACCCTTCTGTGATTCCTCGTAGCGTCTCACCTTAGGGTCTGGAAGGACGAGCTCTCCATCCTGCTTCTGATGCAGGGGCGCGTTGGTATCCAGTTACTTCACTGGATTTTCGGATTGGTGAGAACCAAACTTGCTTGGCTTCCAGGTAAGTCTTTTGATAAGAGGTTCCCCTTGTGTCCATCCATTAATGTACTAATGCTAGTGTCTTTTTCCCCATAGGGGCCGGGGTACGGAATGCCGGGGAACAGGCACCGACCCGAGATGAGAGGTGAAATCCTTGTAGAAATCAGGTAAGTCTTTAATGAGCGTTTTTTGGTAATGTCTTTTCATTCGCTCATAAACGCTGATGTCTCTTTTTCCCCTTAGGGGCCGGGGTCCGGAAATGCCAGGATATGGCGCGGACCCGAAATGAAGAGGGACTGAATCAACAGGTAAGTCTTAACATGGAGATTTAGCTTTCCTTATTCCCTTCTCTCTCTCACCTTTTGTTCTGGTCTTTTTCTCCCTAGGTGCTGGGGCGTGACTGCGAATCCGGATGATCGCTGCTGAACATGGAGGCGCCCAGTGGAATGCGGCGCTGCAGTGATCGACGCGATGAGCTTTTAAATAAAAGTCTTCCTTTTCAGGATTGTCGGCGAGATATCTCCGGGATGCGGATTTAGCAGGTAAGGACTTTTCCTTCTTCTGTTCTCTTCTTCTCTTCCTTTGCAGGTGATCCAGGATGCTGGCAGGCGTGGCAGAAGTCAGGATGCAGGAGCAGACACGGTGAGCGTCCAGCTGCTAGATGCAGAACAACGCGAAGCACGTGTGGCTGTTCGGGTGGGGTTTAAATAGCCTTGGAAGAAGTTCCAGGTATGTATCCTTCCCCGACCACGCCCGGAAGGTAAAGTAGTTCCTTTCAGGCCTCAAGGAGGCCAGGATCCTGCAGCATGGTCTGCATCAGGTAAGTGCACCCAAGCACTTCCATAATGAGCCTGGCGCCATAGGCGCCAGGACACTGTACAAAGGGCCCCTATATGGGGTTGCTGGGTCCTTCCTTGGGGACTGGATGTCCGCTTTCGGGGACGCAGGGCTTGAACCGGCTCCCCGGGAGCAGGCATCATGACAAGAAACTTTCTTTGGCCCAACCTTCAGAGGGAGGTTTCGGAGTATCTCAAGGCTTGCCCGATCTGTGCCAGAGCTAAATACCCTACTGGCAAACCACTCGGGTTGTTGACACAAAAGGAATTACCTTCTCCTCCCCGGGGGTTGCTTTCCACTGATTTTGTGGTGGATCTTCCCGAGTCGGATTCTTGCACATGTATCATGGTCTCCGTCAATACCTTCACCAAGATGGCGCACTTCTCCCCTTTACCAGGTCTTCCCTCGGCGGCAGGTATGGCAAAAGTATTCGCCCGAGACATCTTCAGATTACATGGTCTCCCCGATAACATTATCTCTGATCGGGGGAGTCAGTATGTGTCCAAATTTTGGCAAGCCCTTTGCAAACGCATTGGGATAGAAAGGGCACTCTCTTCTGGGTTTCACCCCCAATCGAATGGCCAGACTGAACGCCTTAATGCCACTTTGGAGCTATATCTTCGTTGTTGCATCAACCAATACCAGGATAATTGGGTTTCCTTGCTCCCCACAGCAGAGTTTACGCATAACAACACAAGACACTCCGCCACTGGCCTCACTCCGTTCTATTGTTCCTATGGGGTGCATCCAAGATCGTTCTTACCCATTATTCCCAGTTCTACCAATTCACCAGCTGCAGAGGAGGTTCTGCAGAACATCACAGAAGCCCATGCTGCGGCTTTGATCAGTCTGGAGGCCAGCAGGAGACAAAACAAGCTGTACGCAGACCGAAGATGCGACAAGTGCCCTGATTGGCCACACCACACACTTTAGATCAGGAGTAGTTTGAAGTCACTGCCATACGAGACTTTAGGTATTACCGGGGGAGGCTAGAATACTTAATCTCCTGTAAGGGGTACCCTGAGTAGGAGGACTCTTGGGATCCTGCTTCTCAGATTCATGCCCCCAGGCTCCTGGCTTGCTTCCATTTCTTACATCCCAGTAAGCCCGGGGTTCATCGCATGGCTACTGTCATCCCACGCCGTAGCTGGTGGCTACTTCCGCGTTGGAGCCTGCAGTGCCGCGCGCGGCCCCGAGTGCTCCATTACGCATCCCGCGGATCCCAGGGGTAGCGGTCTAGTTGTTGCCATGCGTTGTCCGTCAGAAGGTATTTACTTGCCCTCCTTCCGGCGGTTCCTCACGTTGCAACCCATTGAATTTTGTTTCTTCTCCTTGGGTCTGACGCTAGTTTTCCTCTCTTACTTGCATTCGTTAATTTCTGCTCGACTTTCCTTTTCTTGTGCTTTCTCGGCTGCGTTCCCTCCTCGCCAGTGGAGCCGGTGGCTATCTCTTTGGTTTCACTTCCTTCCTCACGGAAGCAGTGCCCTTCTGCCAGTACTCTCTCGCCCTCTACTCTCTACTTACCTGCTTTTTGCCCGGTGTTTCTCTTCCCTGGCTCTCCCTTCTTGCCTGTAAGGCTATGCGATCTTTCTGCCTGCCTTCGTTCGCAGGACTGAAGCCACACCGTCCACCCGGAAAATACAGAAACTCTTGCTTAACCTCTGCCTTGGGAAGTTTCCACCCTGGTGCAGCTGAAATCTTGGAATAGGGTTTTTTATGCCTTTCGGCTTTTTCCCTATTGAAGCCTGGTCCCGGTAACGGAGCCACGCGTCTGCTGTCTAACAAGCATTCACTGTGGCTTCCTTCTGTAGCAGGCAGAATCCACCAGGAAAGGAGAGAGACTACCTGGCTCGGCGGCATCTTCACTCTAAGGACTTGGAATCCGACGAATCACGGGGAGGGGGGAGAATCTGGAAGAAAGGGAAGGTGAGGTGGCCACCGGATCTGGGGTAAGACACCCAGTCCACATTCATTCCTTTGGGGGACATAGAGTCTAAGCGGTCTATCCAGTATAATTCTCGTTGGAGTAGCAATTTGTCAAGGTTGCCACCTCATCTTGGACGGGGTACATGTTCAAATATGATGAATTTAATTTGGGCTGTGGAGTGGATATCTTTGCTAAAATGTTGAGCTACAGGGGATCGTTCGGAATTAAGTCCGATATTAGATTTGTGTTCCGACCAGCGTGTGTTAGCCTTTCTTGTTGTCATGCCAATGTAATAGAGTCCACATGGACGTTTGATGCCGCAAATAATGTTTTAGGTATCGCAGGTAGGAGAATGATGAAGAGCGATCTTATAACCCATGTGCGGGTGAGTGATAAAGTTACCTTTAATCAGATTGTTGTAATTATTGCAGTTATTACAAGGTAAAATCCCTTTGAAATTCTGGTCTTTCGACTTCTTGGTTGCAAAATCTGCCTTAACCAGATGGTCGCTTATGGATCTACCTTTCGTGTAGGCAAATAGTGGAGGATTTGGGGAAGGTTTTGACAGCGTGGAGTCAAGTAGACGTGTGTTCCAGTTCTTTTTAACTATTTTCTTGATTTGTGAACTCTGTTGAGAATATGTGGTTACGTATACCAAATTCTCTGATAGCTGACGTGGTTTTGGAGTAAGTGCCTCAGTTCTAGTGACATTCTTCACTTACTCAGCACAGCGATGTACAGAATAAGGGTTGTAACAATGCATCAGGAATTTTTCTATGAGTTCCGCTTTGTGCTTATAATCTTCATTGTCAGAAATAATCTGTCTGTACCTCAAGAATTGGCTCAGTGGAATGCTCTCAAATGTTTTCTCGGGGTGGAAGCTTGTGGCATGTAACAAACTATTTCTGTCAGTTGCTTCCGTGAAGATCATAGTATGTAAGTCTCCTGATTTGGTGTAAATCTCTATGTCCAAAAATGTGATGGTGTTTCTGCTTGTTTTGGAGGTGAATTCAATCCTAGGTGCCATGGTGTCCATGAATTTAAAGAAATCTGATAGGAGGAAGTGTTCCTTCTCATATTCCAAAGAGATCTATGTATCTGACTAGGAACTCAAGTTGATTCTTCCGTTTTTGATTGTGGAGAATATGATTTTCTTCCTGGTATGCCATGTACGGGTTGTTATAACTCGGTGCCATCTCGGCTCCCATAGAAGTTCCAGATATTTGTACGAAGAATATGTCCTCAAACAAGAAGAACTTGTTATTCCAGACAATCTAAGTAATTTTAATATGAGAAACAGATCCGCTCTACAGATTTCATTTGTTGTCAATAGAAGCCATTCCATGGCTTCAAGGCCCCCGTGGTGAGTGATATTGGTATACAGACTTGAGTCGTCCATGGTGAATAGTATGTTCACATTCTCATCATATGTCATGTTACTTAATGTAATGAAGAAATCAATAGTGTCTTTAATGTATGTCTTAAATCCCCTAGTCAATGGTTGAATGGCACGGCCTATGTATTCGGCCAGTGGTTCCAAAGGGCTGTTATTAGCCATAATGGTTGGTCTAACTGGTGGATCTTGAAGATTTTTGTGAACTTTAGGGAGGACATAAATCACGGGCATTTAAGGATGAAGGTTCATGAGGAAATGTTTAGTTTGGTTGGTGATCAGCTCGTTGGCTACTGCTTCAACAAGGACTGACGTGAAAAGACTGCGCACTTGTTCAGTTGGATCGTTGAACACTTCTAGATAGGTGTCCTGGCCTGATAATGGTTTTAATTTCATGTTTGTACTTAGTTGTGTCCATTAGAACAAGAGCTCCTCCTTTGTCAGCTGGCTTAATTGTAAGATCAGGGTTCTTCCAGAGGAGATCAAGTACCTGTTGTTCTCTGTGAGCAAAGTTGGATCTTGATAGTTTCTTAAAGGAAAGTTTCTAAGTCCTTCAATAACTGTTTTTGAAATAAATGAGCCCAGAATAGAGTTTTGCACAGGTGGTGAATGTGCTCTTGGGTTACATTTCTAGGAATTCTGGTTCATCCCTTATAGAATCTTTTTCTCACTAATGTGTATTAGTTTTTGTTGAAAGTACTAAATGTATTATGGACGCATCAATTCATTATTGTTTTTTGTTAATGATTATGCTCTATTAAAACTATTTATAAAAGTTACCATTTGTTCTAAACACATATGCATTGTTAGCCTATAGTGTGCCCTGTTGTTGTCCCCTGACCAAGGTGGACTGCCTGTCTTTGTTATTCACCAAGTGTTTATATCCCTGTTGTGCCATTTTGATGTCTTGCCAAAGTGGGCCCAGAGCTACATTGCTCTGCAGAAGACTTTTGGTTTTTGTGGCCGTTGTGTCTCTATGGGTGAGCACTTCCATCATCTTCAATCTAGAAAGAGAGGACTATGTGATGTCTCATAGAGAGACACATGAAACCTGGTTTGTTTTGGGCTGAATGTGGAGATCAGGGATGTATCTGACTCATGGGTGAAGTAAATCGGTACTCTGCCATCTGCTCCAGGAATGGTTGTGTTAAGTGGGGTTTGTTGTGGAAGGATTCAGCAGGTGTCTAATGAATCTCAGACTATGAATGTATGATATTGGGCTTGAATACAGCATAAGAGTTTGGGGGCAGGGGAGGGACTCTGAGAAAACGCCCATGTACCTTCTCTGGATAGCACTTAACAGAGGATGTGGTTATTTCGTACCCCCAGAGTCCCTCGTACCTTCTAACCTGATCGTTTTCATTTGATATAAAGTTGAAATGGACAGTTATTCGATAAAAATAATTCAAGTGTAGAAGCAACCATTCTCCTCTTTTGAAAGGTATCTTCAGATATTTACCCAGCCATCTTATTTTTGCAGCTTCTCAAACAAAAGAAACCATTATATGAATCAAATCCAGAACATATTTGTTGAGAATCTCACTTGGAAGCCCCCGGCATAAATATAAAATTTGTGGCAATGTAAACATTTTAATATCTTTGCATCTTTCAATGAGTGTTAATGGCAAAGTACCCTTTTCTTAGACTTTTTGTATTTAATAAAAATAATTTTTCAACTGATAGAAAAGATATGCTACAAATGATTAGAGCTTATAGTTCCTACGTGTTCAGCTCTCAATTATGAGTAAGATAAATCAGTTTACCAGGCAGTTGATATTTTATCAACATGTATTTTGTAATCAGAATACTTCTCAAACTCTGTTGTATAATCTAGAAGTTGAGATTTGCACATCATCTGCATATAATATGTTTTTAATGTTCTGTGATTTACCCAAAATTGATAATATTCTGCTACTGCAAGAAAGTTCCCCTAGAGATGGTATATAGCAAGAGGGAGAGAGGGAGAAAGAGCAGACAACCCTTTATTGCACACTTTCTGCTTCTTACTCTTTCAGATATTTCCACATTCATAAAATCCCTCCCGTATGGATCTGTGTATAGAACCCTGATCATACTCTACGTGTCTATCCCAAATCACTTCCAACAAATCCCATAGCAATTTCCAAGCAAACAAATTAAATCCTACTCAGCATCTAACTGTATGAGTATGCCCTGACATTTATCAGTCTGTGTTATCCAGAATTGCAACAGCTTTGTTAATATGGTTAAATCTCGATACTAGGTGTGCCACTGACCGTACATGTTTAACTGCGGATTGCCTACCCATACTGCATAATTCCGAATCTAGGCACGCCTTACCTGTGCATCTTGAACTATTGCCTATCTGCTAACTTAATCTGTTTCGGCACTGTTCTAGTAATTTTGAATTTGCCTATCCTTGCACCCTATCAGCAAAGTCGAACTAGCCCATTGCTGCACCATACTAGCAAAGTCGATTTAATCTATTTTTGCAATGTTTTAGCAATTTTGAATATGCCTATCCTTGCACCCTATCAGCAAAGCTGAACTAGCCCATTGTTGCACCAAAATAGCAAAGTCGTTTTTAGTCCGTTTTTGCAATGCTTTAACAAACGTTGAATCTGCCTATCCATGCATGCCACCTGCACAACAGAAGTAGCCTACTTGTTAGACCACCAACATAATTGAATCTGGCCGTTCTGTTGAAATACAAACTTAGTTGCACATGTTTAAGCTTAATCTCTTGTAAGTGCCCAGCCCACAGCACTCAGGACCTTCACAGCACTTCACAGCACTACAGCCCAACCTACATTGCTCTCTCAAGTATGCCCGCCTGGCTCATCCTCATCATGTTCCCTTTTTGCGTCATGCCCAACATTACGCCATGCAGCAGAAACAGCTACATATTTCTTAGCCATGGACTAGCCAAACTCGGCCGCCCAAGACACCACCCCATCCCCTGTCCCACACCCTTCCTGCCCTTCTTGCCACCATTCCCCCACAGTGTCCACCTACACCACACCACTAGAACTAGCACCTCCCCAGACAACCCTCTACCCAACATCCCTAACCCCATTAGAGATGACTCCACCGACACTAACCTTAACTCCCCCAAGTCACCAGAATGCCGCCCTACAGCCAACCCTAACCTTATTAGCTGAAACAGGCTAGGCTGCAGACTACACACCCTATCTAGCAAAATGCCTGCAACATCCATGACCAAGGCCACCAACAAGAACACCACTAACGCTAATACCGCCTTACTAAAAGGTGCCCTACTTAACTTCAGATCCCTTGTTGCTCAACCCACGAAATTGCCGACATCATCCGTTCAGCAGATCTCGACTTCCTTGCCAGTACATAAACATGGTTGCATGATGCAGCAGGTCCCTATCTAACCCTTGCGGTTCCCAACAACTACTCCATCCTCAGGGCCAACAGACCTAATGCTCAAGGAGGAGGTGTAGCTATTATTTTTAAATCTTCACTATTACCTCCCTCCCACTAAAATCATGCAAGCACCTCACCATTAAAATACAAACTACACCTAAAAATACTATCACTCTGGAACTAATATATAGACCCCCTTGAGGAAGGCATTACCTCTCTGATAGCCGAGAATTCCAAGCCTCTCTCACAAAATATCATATTAGGTCACTTTAACCTGGGGTACAACGACCCTCACGACATTCCTGCGTCCTCCCTTGCTAACGCCCTCTCTGAACACAAGTACACTCAACTCAACACTATACCTACTCATCAGAAAGGCAGAGGCATTGATTGGCTTGTTGCCCACAACTGCAATATCATCTGCAAAGCCCCCCAACCCCTCTACGTATGGACTGACCATCTCCTCATATCTTTTGACAATAGCATTAACAACCAGAACCATAAACAGTGCACCCCTGCACCAGCTTGCCTGACCAGAAATAAGCGTAACATTACGGCGGAAACCCTTACACCACTAGTTCTCCCTATCCTAAATATGCTCCCTGACACTGATGACCTCAATCTACTAGTAAACAATTACGACGCCATGACCAAAGCCATTGATGCTGTTGCCCCACTTGAGCTACGCAAAGGCAAACCCAGAGCTCACCTGAACTCTTGGTACACACCTGAACTTAAAATACTTAGAAAAAAGAAAGCCAAGATGGAAACCCTATGGAAAAGGACTCCATCTGTGGAAAACAAAACCAATCTCACGTATATCTCCTCCCTTCATAAAAAAGAGATAATCCGCACTAAGAAGGAAGCCTACAACATCAGAATAAACAGTGCATGATCCAATACTAAAGAACTCTTCACCATCCTAAAGGAGTTAGAAAATCCTAACCCACCAACGGACATGTCCGTGAAAGACCAACCATGGTGCACGAGCATCCAAGATGCCCTTGCTAACAAAATCACTGGCCTGCAAACGAAAATTTAGGTCAAAAGATTACAACTCTCCAACAGTAACTCCTCCACCTCTAGCATACCTACCACCACTAATACTACCTCTAGCTTCACATTCAAAATGGTAACTATACCGGAAGTCCAAAAATCATACCATCCCTCAAACCGTCAAACTGCAAATGGGACAGCTGCCCTGCACAGATCATCAAAGATGCAGCAAGAGACCTATCCCCCTTCATCTACAAGCAAATAAACCTATCATTTTCCACTAGCTCAGTGCCCAACAACCTGAAACAATCATGGGTTCTCCCTCTCCTAAAAAAACAATCTCTAGACCCAGCCATTCCTACCAATTACAGGCCTATCACCACGGTTCCTTACCTGCTAAAATGCTAAAAATCCTGGACAGAGTTGTCTACTTGCAAATTCAGGAGTACTTAGAGACCAACCAACTGCTAGGATTGCGTCAGTCTGGCTTTCGACCTCAACACGGAACTGAAAACACCCTTGTTGACCTCAAAAGTCAGATTGATGACATTAAAGACAAAGGTAAGGTTGCCATCCTACTCCTCCTGGACCTCTCAGCAGCCTGTGACCTGGTCGACCATAAAATACTGTGTAACCACCTCTCTTCTGCTGACCATTTCTCCCCCTCTGCTGTCACATGGATACAATCCTTCTTGGCCAACAGACCATGAGGGTTTTTTCCTCCGTGGCAGCAATAGACCCAATCCCAATCACCTGCGGTGTCCCACAAGGATCCTGTGTCTCCCCTACTTTATGTAACATCTTTAAAAAAACCCTCTTTGATAAACTGGACCGTCTGGGTGTCACCTACACTACGCAGATGACACCAAGATACTTCTCACCATCACTGGCAACTACAATACTGATGTCACCAGGATTAACAATCTTCTCCATCATTCAGGCATGGATGGCCACACATGGCCTCTGCCTGAATGATGAGAAGACTGAACTTCTCCTTGTCGGATAACCTAATAATCTACAAAAATTGTGGCCTGACTATTCCAACATCATCATTGATGGCAACACTATCCCCGTTGCTAAAAATGTGAAAACCCTCGGCTTTCATCTCGATGCCAACACTAACCTCACCAAACAAGTTAACTCGACCGCCTCAGCTACTGCCTACACAGGGAAATTAATTAGAGCCTGTAGACCTTTCTTATCCACCAATCGCTGCCTCACGCTGGCTAGGGCGCTTATACAATCTAAGCTTGCCTATTGTAACAGCCTCTACATAGGTGCCAACCAATCTATTATCAATAAACTTCAGGTTCTCCAGAATAAAGCGCTACGAGCAGCATTAGACATTCCTAGGTGTGAGCATATATCCGCCACCAGAATTTCATGCAAATGGCTTTCCATTCAACAAAAAAAATCGACCTAAAAACTCTCTGCCTCACCTACAAAGCCCTCAACCACCAAGCCCCTCCCTACCTCACTAACAGGTTCACCATGAAATCGCCCATTAGAATCACCAGATCCACCAACACTCTATGCCTCACTGTGCCCAGATTCACTTCCAAAAGAGCCGGGGGCTCTAGCTTCACGGACCTCACCTCTCAACTCTGGAACACTCTGCCTTTGAACATTAAATCGACTAAATCCTTCCAGGTATTCAGGAAACTTGTCATTGGTTGGCTACTGATTAAAAACCAAACCTAAGTTACACCCAGCCCACTACATACTGTATATATTGTACATGCTTCACCTATGCCTGATCTGCAAGTTTTAAACTACATTTGTCTGCATATACTGTACTTAACCTTACTAATGTACTACTGCAAACTCTATATATATATTATGCCTGTAACTTGTCCTAAGCGCCCTTTTACTCTAGGGTCTGGAGCGCTATACAAATAAAATAAACAAATAAACAAACAAACAAATGTGCTGCCACTTTGAACACATTTATGTTGAAACAGGGGGATATTCTATTTGAGACTTTCTGCAACCTGTTGGCTAACAGTTTGGTGAATATTTTCCATTCTACATTCAGTAGAGAGTGTATAATTCTTTTTTATATATTAACACTTACATTGTTGCCTCGTTCCTTGATAAGTGAGCATGATCTTTTTGATTAATACCATATATACACACGTCTCTTTTATTAGAGCATATAAATCAGCCCAACCTCTGGCAACGGTTTGAGCTCAAGATGGACAAATTCTTCCCTCATTACGATAAACAGAGCTTCAATTTTATGTTGATGTCTTTTTTTCCATTCCTCTAAAACATATCGACCTATTGAATAAGAAAATTCCAGATGGGAACACTAAACTTAATGAGGGTCGAGCGAAGCTAAAAACTTCTCAAGGAAATGAAGATCATAAAGTCCTACCACCTTCTAGTACTTCCCCTCAAGAAGAGGATTCAAAGCACAAGTATAAGGAAGCAAGAGTGAACATTACTCTCGACTTTGACATTGAAGAAGATCTGGTCTTTTTAGAGGAGGTGTTCACACGACTAGATTCACCAGAATATGCTGTGTTGGCTAATTCAGACAGAGACTCATATCTTTCTTCTCAATCTAGCTAGCGCCTTTCCTCTGATTTCAGAAATTCATTAGAAATCCAACATAACACTCACCTCCCGAATTGCACAAGACATCGCTGAGCTGAATGCAACTATGGACAGACAAAAAAACACTGGTTTTAATGGACTGCACGGGGTGCTCAAATGCTCAACTCCTACAACAAACAATCCGCTTATTTCAAAAAACGTTAAAGCAGCAGGCAGTTCAGATGCTGGTTTTATACCATTTGATTTAAATATACCACAGACCAATGAAGACCCAGCAGACCTCCCAAAAACACAGGGATCAATGAGACAGACGGTTGGAGGCCAATCAAATGACAAAAATCAACCTACAAACGTATCTATCTGTTCATCATTGCTCTCGTCTGAAGATTCATTACCCCTTGTGACACATGGGACGAGACCGACACTGGCGGCTCTTGCAGGGCTCCAAACAAGCCCTATAGACCTCATGCAATTCCAAAATATGATTGCAGCGTTCCTTGGCTGTGGACATAAAACACAAATAAATCTTTATGAAGGCCTAAACGAATCCATATGTGATCAAGCGTCACTACTTACAACAGTATTTTTGAAAACTCAAAATTTAGAAACCTTCACAAATCTAGTACAAACCCGTCTCAACAAGGAAGCTGAATTAACAGCTCAGTGGCAATCAAGACTATATGACTTAGCTAGAGGTCACGAAGCAGAGAAGACAATGTTAATGTCTTCTATTGTGGAGCTACTGAATTGGGCAAGATTAAAAAAAGACAGCCGGAATTGTGAAGTCGAAGCGGCCAGACCTCTGAAGTACACAAAACTCTGAGCCTTCCCAGTAATAATGTCTTGAGAATTAGAACATCATCCTGCTCTTGCCTGATGTGAATACCTAAGCACCAGAGAATACAAGAGTAAGAATGGCTGCAAAAAGACAACTCTGATGACCTCAGTAAATAAGCAGGACACTCTGATTGCTAATACTAACACAGTGGCGCAGGTGGCTGAGATGGAACTCTGCAAGTTATTCTGGTCACTGAGCTTTTTGAGTCTACATTAAGTGACTAAAACATGACAAATCCAAGGCCCTTTGCCATCTCTGATAAATTAGACTCCTCAGCCCCCAAAACGACCCAAATTTTGACTTTTCAATTTAAAAAATCTAAAAATGCATTACCTGCAAAGAAAACTAAATCTTATGGTTCAAGTGCATTCTTGGGGAAATTGACTTTACCAACCAATTCACCATTGCTCAATATCAAGGATTGTTCTCTAAAAAGGAAGACTGCTGCTCCACCCATTAACATCCAAATACCTCAAGAGGAAACCTCTATTCACCCAAATATGAGCATTGTCAAGAATGTATCCATTTACTCTATCGATGATGATGAAGGGTTGGTCGAGAATCTCACAGACCTAACATTCGAGGTGCTAGAGGAACGCAGGACCCAGCTTTGAGATATGAGAAAAGCACAAGGATGAATTTGCCAAACTGCTCAAGAATCAAACGGATCCCTCAAGTCCAATGCATATCAGACGGTGGTAACCTTTGCGACGCTAGAGCAAAAACAAACTGCACTAGCAGACAAATTAGACAACAGGAAAGAATCTCCAATGAAGCAAAACATGTGCATTGAACAAAGCACGATAACTAAAACAAAGTCTATATCTATAAGCTTGTTTTTGTTATCGCTACAAATAACAGTGGAGAGGACAATTCCTGAGTCTGATGGCCTACTTATGAATTGAAGAAACATCTTAAAATGATTTAATTGCTCCCCGAACTTGAGGTACATCAGTGCAGATGATATTAAAATAGTGAAATTTGTCAATAAGCTCAGACTCGACTTGGCTACTCCCCATCTGTATTCACCCCTTGTGTAAAGGTCTTTATTGGAGGCTGTTGCAGATTTTCTCCTAATGGGATTTGAACTATTGGAAGAATTGCCATCAGTGAGTCTGACAAAATGCCTGACTCTTCATGAAAACAAGGAAAGATTTGCCGGTGCTAAAGGTCGGACAACGCAAGCTCTACTAAGTCACCAGGGGATAACATTTAATAAAAGAACATCACCACAAAAAACAATCTAAAAAAAAGATGACTGATCTCAAAATACCTTTCAATCGATTGAATGAAATCGAAAGAGAAGTTAAAACGATCTGTAATGTGAATTGAGATAAGGCTGAAGCATCAGACTGGTCTTGGTTAGCCAGCACTCTAGCCCATAAAATGAGACGATAACAACAAAAATCATAAATTAATTCTCCGAATTGCCTTGGATCATGGAACACCAGAGGCTTTCTGCACCTGTTTAATGACAATTCTTGGGACCCCAATTCATTCGACATATGTCTACAGGAGACATGGTTGACCTCCAAGCCACTTTGTGATGGCTTTCATATCTATCTGAATCCAGTGATAACCGGATCTGTGGGTAGACCCTCTTCAGGCCTCCTATCCATGATAAAATGAGGGAGTCATTTTTCGATAATTGAAACGATCAATGGAAACTCCTGCATCGAACTTCTAATTATATGCTGGGACCTGGAATCCTTGGCGGCTTCTATTACACTTATTCTGTTTAATCTTTATTGGAACTCAATGGTGATCAATGACACTTTTGTTTTTGAGATCTATTGTGTCACTGATTGATAAGATGCGGATTAAGTTCCAAGATCCTCTTGTTTTATTATGTGGGGATCTAAACATACATTGTTTGAATAAATGTGGTTTAATCCTTCCACGCTCCACTCTGTCAGAAAAGGCGAAGTTGCTGATGACAGAATTGAATGACTGTGATGTGTTTATGGTCAATGGCTACACACGTGGTTATATTCTGGGCGGTGTGACTTGGCATCGAGTCTCTTCAACAGCCATCTTAGATTATTACTTCACGTCTGGTGATATCCAAAGATGGCTAGATACTTTGATTATTATCCCAACGACACATAGTGACCATTATCTCATGAAATTAACCTTGAAAGACCCTAGATCAAGCAGATACCGACAGAGCTTCGAGAGACTGTCAGTAAATCAAGGAGATAACAAGGGGTGTCCTGGGAGACTCTCTGCCAGACATGAGTCCTGGTTACAAGAGCCTTACCCAGAGTCTTTAGCTCACTATCTTTCACAGAGAAGAAATATCCCAAACATATCAGTCTTTGTCCTGCCCTGGGGCAGTCCAGCACCGAAATGCTAGGCAATTCTCCTCTAAACAAGAGTGCCAACAGCAACCCCAGACACGTGTTTCGGTCTGATTGAACCTCATCAGTAGAGTGTAGCTGTGCCTCTCTAATTTTATTTGTACATTTCTTTATTGGCATTTTGTCATAATAACATAGACATGCTTGCGTTTATTCTTAGGAAATAAAGGAAAAGGTTGAAGAGAAGAAAGAAATAAAGGTACAGAATAACTTGAACAACAATAACTGTCTCAATTTCTTGGTTGTGCATTCCAGTGTGAGCTGTCTCAGCTCAGGAGGAGGTGTTAGGTAGCAGGGGGGACCGGGGCAGATTTCAGGTGACTTTCCAAGGCTTACCTGCTTGAGTGGTTTTATACTTGGTAAGTTGTTGTTGCGGGTCTATGAAGCATTCATGGGGGCTGATCGTCTGAGGGGTGGAACATGGACCATGTTAGTTCCTTCCATGCGTCCAGGGCCCCGCTCATGCAGTCTGTGGATCTAGCTACGCTGTCTTCCCAGGCTTTGGTTTCCGCATCCACCCTGTACTGTGGGCCGGCATGGCGTTTCCAGGCCATTGCTATGGTCCTTTTGGTCAGAACACACGCCATGTCCATGAGTTTCATTGTGTGTTTAGGTTTGGCCAGTCTGGGGTAAGTTCCCAGCAGGCATGTGCTGGGTGACCATTTATATCTAGTCACACCCGCCCTCGTGCAGGCGTGTTCCACCATTGTCCAGAGGTCCTGCACCTTTGTGCAGGCCCATAGAATGTGGAACAGATCTGCCTCTCCACTGTTGCACCATGCGCAGCTGGGTGATGTTTGCATATTGAATTTTGCTATTCTTTGTGGGGTTAGATACATGCGGTATAGCACATTCAGCTGTATGAGACGGAACCTGGAGTTCCTGGACACCTCCTTAGGGTAAATGAGCGCCCTTTCCCACTCCTTGTAGGTCAGCTCGGTTCCCAGGTCTGCTTCCCACTTAGACCGCAGCACGTCGCTTTTGGGGTTTGGGATATCATTGAGTTGACCGTAGATTTGAGACACTGGTCTGCCGCCCTCCCACAAGTTGTATAGCATTGTGATTAGGGGGTCAGCCTCGGGTTCTTCGGGCCAGGTTGCCCACTTAGTCCGTGCCTTCTCTCGGATCTTGTGGTACCACAAGAACTGGCCGTCTGGCATGAAAATGCCCCCTTCATACAGGTCCCGCCATGTGTATACCCCAAATCTCTCCCACAGTCTACCTCTGTTCAGGTCTGTGTTGGTTATGCATATGTCTGCCAGCAGCGGGATCTCCAGAGAGTATGGGTGTGTCATGTGCAGGAGTGTTCTGGTCCTGAGCCATATTTTCCTGTCCAGTTCGACCAGTAGTGGTGCCCTGCTAAGGAGCTGTCGGGCACCCAGATGTATCTAGCAAGCGAAAGAAAGGATTGTTAATGTAGTAATGTACGTTGTGGAACCCGTACAGGAATCTGGGGAGGACAATCTTTTGATAATAGATGCCCTTCCCATCACAGACAAAGGAAGTTTAGACCAAAATCCAATCGATCTGCGTAAGGCGGGGATCGCTGCCTTGGTGGTGTTCTCCTGCATTAGTGTGGGAGTGTGCAGGATGTTTACCCCTAAGTAGCGGAAAGATTCAGTTTGCCACTGTATTCCCACTGAAGGGAGATGTGCCACGTTTTGTCCTCTCAGGTCTGCCAGGGGGAACCGGCATGATTTTTGCCTACTAAACTGTATCCCAGACACTCTGGAGTAGTTGTCCAGGACCTCCAGCACAGTTGGTACATTTAGATGCGGATCCCTGATGTAGAGGAGTACGTCGTCCGCATAGAGTGAAATTATGTGGTCCTGCCCCCCCACCCTTTTGCCCGCATCGAAGAATTGTTTCCAGAAGAAGATTGCGATGGGTTCCAGTCCCAGGATATAAAGCATGGGTTACAGTGGGCAGCCCTGCCTAGTTCCCCTTTCTATATCCCAGGCTGTGTAGATGTATTTCCTGGTATTTACTCGCGCTCGTGGCCTTGTATGTAGCACTTTTACCCACGGAATGAACCCTTCACCAAATCCAAACCCTTCTAGGACCAGTCGCAACCACTCCCAGGAATTTGAATCGAAAGCTTTTATAGCATCCATTGATAGCAGCGCGTATGAGCCTTCTCTCCAGTTGGTCTGGTCTATTTTGTGTTGGAGCCTGCGCAAGTTAAGCGAGGTGTTTCAGCCTGGTACAAAACCGTTTTGGTCAGTGTGCACTATCTTGCCTATGATTCTGGACAGTCTTGTGGCCAGGATCGTAGTGAGAATTTTGACGTCGTAGTTCAGCATTGCAAGGGGGCGGTAGGAGCCGCACTCCTCAGCAGGTTTGTTGGGTTTAAATATTGGAACCACCAATGTCTCTCTCATGCTTTTGGGTAGGATTCCGTGTTCAAATGCTTCGTGAAAGACCTTGTGCAGCATGGGTGCCAGGGTCGATTCGTAGGTCTTATAAAATTCTGTGGGGAGCCAATCACTGCCAGGAGTTTTGCCTGTGGCTAGAGATTTAATTGCTTCTGATATGTCTTCTATGTCTATGTTTGCGTCTAGTGCCTCAGCTTGTGCCAGTGAAAGCTTGGGCAGCACTATTTCTCCCAGTGTGTCTGTGATCTCCTCTCGGGGGATCTGGGTTTCGTGGGAGTATAGTTTGGCATAAAAGCGGTTGAAGGCTTCATTGATGCCCGATTGTGTTTGGTGCAAGGTGCCATCCTCGTCCACCAGTGCTGTGGTTAGGTGTCTGGGGTGCTCCTTCCAGCAAAGCCAGGCTAACAGGCAGCCAGGCTTGTCTGATTCTGCATGTGCCCTGGCAGTTCTGGTGGTGTGATCAAATTTAGCTAATCTACCCCAGGCAGCACTGCACTTCTCTCTTAGCTGTCTAAGGACGTCCTCCCCTCTGGCCCCTTCTGGGGTAGGCAGCTTCAAGCCTCTCTATTTCCTTTTCTTGGTTTTCAAAATCTAATCTCGGGTGCTTTCTAATCCTGCCTGCTTTTGCTATGATCTCTCCCCGCATTACCACCTTCAGCGCGTCCCACACAGTACCCACCCCGCTCACACTCCCCATGTTCAATTCTATGTAGGATTCTATAGCATCCCGAAGTTCCTCCCTGAAAGCCTGATCCCCCAAGGACTCTGTCGGCAATCTCCACATGGGTATAGGGGAGTCTGGGTCCCGTGTTATTCCACTCAGCCAGCAGAGGTGCGTGATCAGAGACGGTTCTCTCCAGGTATTGGGCTTTCTGTATCTGATGTGTATGTTCCTTTTCAATAAGAATATAATCAAGTCTAGTATGAAGGCCGTGTGGGGACGGAAAATAAGAATATCCCCTCTCCCCCGGGTGCAGTTCATGCCAGGTGTTGGCCAATTCTAATCGGTCCAAAATGCCGATGAGGCCGCCGTTGGGCCTCCTATGGGGGGTGTAGACCTGTCTAGGTTCGGATCGTGTACAGTTAGTCTCCCCCCCAGAAGAAAACGCAGTTCCTGTGTTGTGCAATCTTAGTGTACATCGAGTTCAAATGGGCGGGGATGTTGGTGTTGGGAAAGTACGAGTTCACAATGCATACCTCTCTGTTCGATGTGGCCTCTCAGTATCACAAACCGGCTTTCTGGGTCCTTCTCCAGCTCGATCAGTTTAAAAGGGAGTTGGGGGTCAATCCAGGTGAATACTCCCCTTGCATATCTGGAGTAAGTGGCTCCGAACCCCTGTCCTCCCCAGTGGCCTTTCAGCTTTGATTCAGTTTCTTTCGTGCAATGAGTCTCTTGTAGCAGGGCTATGTCGACCCTTTTCCTTTGGAGGTACGACCTGATTCTATTTCTGCGAAGGTATGAGCCTAGGCCTTGCACATTCCAGGTTAAAACGTTGATTCCTGCCACCATGTTGTTCCAGAGAAGTGTTCCTGAGATCTCCTTGGTCCCCCATTTTGGGTCCTCGTCGCAGCTTCAGCACAGGCAGGGTATTGCTTCAACTCCTTTTGCCGTCTGTTCCGGCTCAGCCCCCCTCCCATGCCTCCCAAGGTTTCGGTTTTCATGTCTGGAGACTTTTCAACTGTATTAACTTTCATTCCAACGAATGACAGAACTAAACCAGTCAACAGTGAACTGCCTCTAGCAGTTGCTTGCAACTTGCAATGCTCAGAGGTTTCCGCGTCATCTGGACCTCTCCAGGTCTTCAGGCGCAGGTGGTGTCACAGCGTCTCGACAGCACAGATTTCGTAGGGGTGGGTCGTGTCGGGCATCATGTGTGGCTCCTGGTGCCCTGTCCGGGACGTCTTGTGGCCGCGTTGAAGCTAGTTTCTTGTGTGTCCAATGTCGTCCTTTTCTAATTTGAGTCAACGTAATTGCGTTGATGGCAAAGGTCAATCATCCATCTTCGTGCTGTCTTGTGGCGAAGAGTCCTGGTTTGGACCTTTTTTTTCGTTTGCGTCTCGCAGCTTCCGTTTGTGTCGTGGGGTATGTTTCATCGGCCAGGTTGTTATGTTCCAGCCACATATTTGCTGCGGCGGGAGTCTCCAGGAATGTCGCTTTTCCGTTGTAGATGACCTTCAAGCGAGAAGGGTAGAGCAGCATGTACTTAAAATTGAGTTTCCGCAGCTTCGCCTTTATTGGCACAAAAGAGTTTCTGGCCTGTTGTACCGCAGGAGTGGAGTTGGGGTACATTACTATCTTAGAGTTGTTCCGTGTGATCTCCCCTCCTTCTATGGAGTATCTCAGGATCATTTCCCTGTCACGGAAGTTTAAAATGTTTCGCAATTATTGGGAGTGGGTATAATCATGGCGGAGGCCTTTTCTGCAGGGATCTGTGAGCCCGTTTGACTGAGAATCCCTGAGTGAACTTCTCGGCCCCTATTTCCTGTAGGAGTAGAGTCTCCACAAAGTCAGTTGGGTTCGGCCCCTCCATGTCCTCTGGTACAGCCAGTATACGTATATTACTGCGGCGGGCGGGTCCTACCGCATCCTCCGAACGCGCTTCCAGTTGGGCTATTCTCCTTTCAAGTTTCTGGACCTTCGCTTGTAGCTCCGAGGTGCTTTCAGCGGTGCTTTGCAGGGTTGTCTCCGCCGTGGTCACCCTTTCTGTCAGTTTTCGGGCATCTTGACGCATCAGGTGCGACTCCGACTTTAACTCCTCTATTTTCGCTTCGATGAATGACATAAGCGCCGCTATGGCCTGTAGGACTTGTGTGTCTTGGGGTGCCTTGCTGGGGAGAGGTGTTTCGTCCCCTGCAGCGGCTCCAATTTGCGGTTGTTTGGGCCTTGTCGTCGCGAATGAGTCCATTATGGATGTCTTGCTTTTGTTTTTGGGGAGAGACATCCCTTTTGTGGCCTTGCGCGTTGCCGTATTGGTGGTGTCCACAAGGGGGCTCTCAGCAGCCCAGCAGGTGCACCTTTGTTGTTTTGGTTCGCAGTGGCGGAGCAGCTCTATACCAACAGGCCCAGGTGTTTATGTGCGTTGCAGTTGTGATCCGGCAATGGTGTTGACTAAGCAGCAGTCTCTAGTTCCCTGTCTGCGGTGAGAGCGCTGCTGCAGGAGCTCACTCAGCGCACCCCAGGCCCGTTTATGTGTCCTGGTATGCGTTCAGTAGTGTCCTGTTGGGTCTGGCGAAATCCAATGCTGGTGTAGTGTGCCCGGCGCTGGTACCCGTGTCTCAGGTCTACGTTGTGCAGCGGGGGGGAGGCGCTGGTCTCCTTGTTGTTTGCTTATGCTTGGGGGCCTTCCACCTGTCCCTGCTCCGCCTCTGTCAGGAGCCCGTATCTGGGCTTGCGGTGCTCCTTCCCCAGCTATGCAACGGCGTGCTCAGCAGTTTGTGTCCGTGTGGTCATGGGCCATTGGTGCCCTCCGGTTATGCCTGTAGCAAGGCCCCCTGCAGTCTGCCAACACTTCCCGCGCCGTGGGCGCGGTCTTGGGAGATCCGGCCGGCGGAATTTTTAACGCCGTGTAGGCTCAGGGTCTCGTTGGCGAGCGTCCGCCACGCCCGGGTCTCGCTCGCGCACGCAGCCGGGCCTCTGACTCAGTCAGGGGTTCCTTCTTTCATCACCCATGGCACTTTGCCGTCTTGCAGTGTCTATTTCACCCTCACTTGAGATATGCGCCTCAGCTCCCGCGGCCGCAGTGGGGCTCACCTCGTGTCAACGGCAGCAGACCTAGTCTCCGCTCTCGGCCGTGGCTCGGGGTGTTCAGGGCAATCTCCTCCGCCCCGGACAGCCTCCTGGTTCTCGCGTCCTCGTTCCGCGTCGCCCCTCAGGTGCTCTCGCCCTTACCAGGAGCCACTTGCGCAGAGATTCAGCCCTCGGCAGGTCCAGGTAGCGGGAGTCCCAGGGAGCTCCTCTCAGAGCGCGGGAGGTTGTCGCTCTCTCCTCGGCTCGTCTGGGGCCTCGGTGTTGGTTCGCCCCTCCCCCCACGTTCCTCGACTCTCCGTTCAGACCGTCATCTTGCGGGCCAGGGGGTCTACTTTCCGTGGCTCCGTTAGGTGTGAAGCCCGCACTGTTTTTTTTCAAATCTGCCGCCGGGCTGCAGAGAAGTGCCTCAGCTGCTTTTTAGCAATATTTGTGTAAGGTAGGGCAGCTCGCATCCGCAGTTCGTAAAGGATCACTTCTGTCACTGGACGGGGCTCACACAGGACCTGCCTTCACTCCATGAGCCCAGGCCACGCCCCCCTAGCTGTGCCGCTCTAAAAATAGTGAGCAAGGGGTCCATGTCTGGATTCCCCTAGTAATTTAGGGTGAGACCCAAAGTTACTTGAAATATGCAGATAACAAAGGGGGTCCTGGGAGACTCTCTGCCATACATGAGTCCTGGTTACAAGAGCCTTACCCAGAGTCTTTAGCTCACTATCTTTCACAGAGAAGAAATATCCCAAACATATCAGTTTTTGTCCTGCCCTATATTTCTTCTCTGTGAAAGATAGTGAGCTAAAGACTCTGGGTAAGACTCTTGTAACCAGGACTTATGTCTCGCAGAGAGTCTCCCAGGACCTCCCCTTGTTATCTGCATATTTCAAGTAACTTTGGGTCTCACCCTAAGTTACTAGGGGAATCCAGACGTGGACCCCTTGCTCACTATTCTTAGAGAGGCAAAGCTACACCCTACTGATGAGGTTCAACCAGACCGAAACACGTGTCTGGGGTTGCTGTTGATACTCTTGTTCAGAGGAGAATTGCCTAGCATTTCGTTGCTGGACTGCCCCAGGGCAGGACAAAGACTGATATGTTTGGGATATTTCTCCTCTGCGAAAGATAGTGAGCTAAAGACTCTGGGTAAGGCTCTTGTTACCAGGACGCATGTCTGGCAACAGTCTCCCAGGACCCCCATTGTTATTTGAATAAATCAAGGAGGCAATCAATTAAAAATCCTGCCAAAAAATGTAAAGAAAATCAACACAAATCTTACCTCCCTTTTGGTCAAAGACGAACAAAATCTTGATTACTCTCGTGTGCTGTTAAACTTCAAGGTGACACACAGATCTGGGAATAAGACTGAATTCAAAAGCCTTCCCTATATAAACCAACAAGTGAAGGAGGTGAAAAGAATCCTCCAAGCGGACTTAAGAACATTGACTATGAGGCAAGGAGGGACAAAGTGCTGTTAAAGAAAAGAAGTAAACAACGGTATCGGAATTGGTTGCTAGCCTCAATAGCGCAACACTTCCAAGCAGATGCCGAAATAATGTTGAGTGTCCTTGCTAATAAAAATACACATGAATTATGGTAATTGTTGAATAACAACGCAACTCACCAATTAGCGATTGCAGTGCCTGTGGTCAAAGAAGCGACTTGGATGAAACACTTTATGGAACTTTTTGTCAAATTACCCCAGGAAATGCAAGTCTCTGAAATCAAGACCTTGTTCGCTTGGTCAATCCATTCTGACAGAGAAGACATAGTTAGCCTAATTAGGAAGCTAAATCTCTCCCGAGCAGCAGGCCCTGATGGCCTGAACAACTTTGTAATTAAACAAAATCCCGAAGAATGGTCGGACTTCTGCTTCTTGTTATTCAACCAAATCATTTGAGCCCGTAAAATCTCTTTCTTGGAAGGCTGCACTGATCGTGCCAATCTTCAAGACGGGCGATGGGGAAGAGGCAAAAAATTACAGACCCATTACCCTTCTTAACTCACTTGGCAAGATACGCACCACGATTCTCTTGAGACAGCTGAAAACATGGGCTGCTGCAGCTGCAAGTTTTTTCGACAAAAGACAAGCGGGCTTCACTAAAGGTACAGAAACAAAACTGAATCTATTTCTGCTTAACATCCTAAAATTGAAGGCTATAAGAACCAAACAAAAGGTTTATTTAGCCTTCATTGATCTTGAACAAACGTTCGATACCATCAATAGAGAAAGACTCTGGGGAAAACTAAGAAAATGGGGCTGTCTTGCTGATCTTTTGGATGCAATAATAGTGCTCTATTCAGCAACTATAATACAAGTCAGAATGTCACAAGAGGGGTTAATGACTCAATCAATTAACACAAGCAGAGGAGTAAAGCAAGGTTATTCTTTGGTTACCACCTTGTTTATGTTATACTTATCTGACTTGAGGACAACACAACAGGTGTAAGATTTTTCCCCCAAAATTATATGACCATGTCGTCCCATGGATATTATATGTAGACAACCTCCTTTTGATGGTCTTCAAAGGCAATTGCACCAGTTAAACTTTTACATAAAAGAGAACAACTTGAGAATAATCAAAAAATCAAAAATAATGATCTTGGCTAGCAGCACTGTGGGAAGAAATCAAATCTTTCTTGGGCGATCGACAAGGAAACCTTAGAGAAAGTAGACTCAATTGTATACTCATTGGATTAGATCCAAATGCTTCCGTCTAGCTAATCAAGCTGCAATAATTCTCAGGAAATTCGGGAAATTCACATTGAAACCGATAGTGATTTTCTACAAAAGTTGCCCCAATTCAGATTTATGGAGTGGAAAGTGCTTAGATGATCCCAACTGAGTGTTGGGATGTGATCAAAGGACAATTTTGGAAAAAGATTCTTCGCCTACCGAGGGCACTCGCAGTATCTCAAGTCAGATACGAATTGGGCTTGCAATCCTTAAAGTCCATGATTAAATGGAGAAAGCTAGATCTCTATAGGAAATGTATCGATGAAGAGCTGCAGCATCCTTTCGAGATACTAAAAAACAGAGAATGGGTGTTGGACGAATAGGAGTGCCACAAATGTCTGATATCTCTAAACCAATCCAAACAAGCCCTGATGTTGAACCATGATATGGTCAAACTCTGTCAAGAGACAGGATTGGATTGACACACAGACTAAGAAATCCTCATATAGAGCACTGGAAGACTTAGACCATGAAGGAATAGCTCTAAATCAACTTCTGAGATAGCTAGAGACATGTCCAAGTCTCAAACATCGAGAAGTTTTCATGAGACTTAGTCTAAATATTCTGCACACAATGAAGATTCTCGGTATAAGTGCTGACTCCTGATAATAGCTCGATTCATAGATTCTGTAAAATCAATGGGAAAGTAGAAACATCAAACATCTGATAACAGAATGTGAGAGTCTAGTTTCAGTAAGGCAAGATATCTAAATGATATGGGAGCTAATTATAGATCGTTAACTACAGATGAAGGGTGGAACTTACTATTGATAGGTGAAAAATGTCACATGATCATAGCGGCAACACAATTCTTGATTGAGGTGCTAAATTTGTAATGGATTATGATTGCATGAGTGAGACTGTCCAAAGAAGGAAGAGCTGAGACACATGTTTCAATACTTAATGAAATTAAAACTGATTTGGAGCTCCATTTTTTTAAAGGATGAAACAATTGGATGATATTGTATTGAGGAACGAACATTTTATATATCTATGTATTAGATGATGTTTTAAGTGATTGATTTGGATATGAATTTATGAAAGGTTTGTAACAAACCAAACATAATAAAAAATTTTAAAAAATGTATACCATATATATAAGAATTCATTTTCTGGCAAATAATGCAGCATCACAAGTGTACAGGCACGCGCAAACGGCCCCAGCAGTAACGCTAAATGCGCCCTGCGGATACACAGAGTCGGAAAGCAGGCTACCCGGCGCTAATAGCGTTACCGCTGCCGGTGCTATTAGCACTGCCGGGAAATGCGTCACTGCCAGAACGGGAAGCATTGTGGCAGCCATTTAAAAAATCAGAGCCCCTGGCAGCCATCCACACTCCCAGAGTATCTGAAATGTCTCAGGAGAGAGTAAGGGGCAAGGCAGTCCAAGATCACCTGCATAAACCCACATTCTCTGAGGCAGAGCTTGTGGACTTGGTGGATGAAGTCGTGGCCCACCATGCAGAGCTCTGTGGAGCCAGACAGTGGAAAACAACAACCCAGCACTGCACCCAAATCTGGATGGCCGTGAGCCAGAAGGTGTCTGAAGTTGGCCGCGTCCCCCGGGACGGGGAAGACTGCCATCAAAGGTGGAATGACCTGGATGTGCAGGTCCGGGGAATCCTGTCCTAGCACAGACACAGCAGCCTGGCCACAGGGGGAGGCCCACCACCGGAACTTTACCTCATGCCCTGGGACAAGAAATGTAGCTCGGTCATCGAAATGGAGGGGATTGAGGGTGTTGGAGAAGCTGAGGCGGGTGTTGGCAGCCAGGAGGCAGAAGATGAGTCAAACCCCCATACCCCTCAATTTGCATGTAACTACAACAGCCTAGCACAGCATCCCCCAGTGGAATGACCAATTAGCCGGGCACTGCGACTGGTGGCAGTGTGTGGAGGCCACTACTGCAGCACCCAGGTGCCAGTGCATGATGGCCACCCCTGTGAGCCAGAGCAGTGGGAAGGGCAGCCAAGGGACACATCCAAGCACCATGTATCACACAGCCATGGCTGGGGCACAGGAGTGCCCCATCGGGACCTGGCAGTGACAAGTACCACAACCCCCCAAATCATCATGAGTAACTGTGAAGTTGGTCATGGGGATCAGATACATTCAAGTCGAGTAACAGCTAGGCCAGCAATATACCCCTGCCATACCATCACGGCCAAATGCAATCCCCCAATGTGCCCCCCCTTCCAGCACGTGTCCCAATCGTTGCCAACAAGACCAGGCCTGTGCATCAGTCCCAACAGCCTGGGCCCATCCATCACCATGTATCTATTGTCTTGCATGCCAAAACATGTGAGAGATTTTGTCGTAACGCCATACCCTGTGTCCCCTACAGGCACACAAGCATCACAAGAGGCATCAAGGGACGAGGACACAGCGGGGCCATCTGCAGGTGCACCCTCCCGCACTACCACCGGAGGGAAATGTTATGGAGCATTGCACACACCAATACTATTATCTCTATTTTGTCAGGGGCATAAAGAAGGGCTCCACATGTGCGATCTAGGCACCGTAATTGTGCCTTAAGCAGTCCAAATGTGCACTATATGCATACACGGGTCTGGCTGTGGGCGTGGTTTTAGGTGGTCTCATGTGGTGTACGTGGATCACGCACGGGGGTCATCAGCCGCGCCAGCTGTGGATATCCAGTCACCTGCATGTGTGAAATACGGACATCAATCATTTGTCCCATGCATGGGTCTGCAGTCTCAATGTATCTGGGCATTGTTAGCCGTGAGCATTATTGTGTGCAACCTGCCCATGCAATGTGTATGTGTGATGGGTGTGCATCCTTTGTATATCATGTCATACATTCCTTGTCCTGTACATGTACCCTGTGTTATTGTGGCAGATGTTCTGTGGTGTGTCCCAGGCGACTGCACATGGGCAGATGGCTGTGGCATGGGTGGACATACTGTTGGGTGCTGCTATTTAGTTCTGCTTTGTGCTACATTCAAGATGCTTTGTGGTTCATGTAGTTTTATGTGGTGTGTCCAGCGCCATGTGTTTGTGGCCGGGTGTGTACAACGTGTGCATGCACCCTTGGATGCCCCCCCTTTCTGTTCTTGTGCCTCATCATGCATATGTGGCTGCATTTGTACTCACCCACTAGCCAGGTCCGTTGTCCTCTGTGCCTCTCCATGTAACGGGCACAGCAGTGAATGATGATGAGGTCAGAGCCACATGTCACCTGCACCTTGAGGGAGTGGTAGTGCTTCTGATTCCTGTATGCAGCGTCACGGGCCTGGGGTACCACCAATGCTACATGGGTGCAGTCAATGGCTGCTATCACATTGGGCAGTTGTGCAGTGGCATAACACTGTGCCGTCATGTCATTGACCTGGGCCTGGGTGATGGGCAGTGCAATGTGTCAGTTGACATGGCGTAGGAGGGCATCCAGCACCTGGCTCAGGACAGCACTTAGTGTTGGTTGTGCCATGCCATGCATCATGGCCATGGAGTGCTAGAAGGTGCCAGTCCCTTGGAACTGCAGGACTGCCACCAGCTTCAGCAGTGGGGACACCACTGTGTGGATCCTGGTTCTGCTCCCGATATTGTCCTGGATTATGGCCAGCAGTTCTGTGATTTTCTCCCCGTTCTGGCGGTACACAGTAACCATTTGGGCGTTGTTGAGTGCCCAGGGTGAGGGCATGGGGGATGGGTGCTCGCCTTACTGGTGCCATTCTCTTCCTCATTCCACCCTGCCACCCCGGTACTCCCTGTGCCCTGGCCTGGGTGGCCTGCACCACAAGCTCCAGGTGCAGCATGAGCAGCTGCCTGTGCCAGCTTCCGGCTGTGTTGCTAGCAGTGATTGGGGCCTGGGTGTGTCTGATGTAGGCCTGTGCATTGTGTGCACTTGTGTCTTTAGTTATGGCACCTGGGTTCAGTTACCTTCAGCTGTATGATGGGGGTCTTTCTCGGCTGTATTAGCGCCGGTTTTCAGCGCTAATACCGCTGTACATGGAGTTGTGATCCGGCTGTAACAGCTCTGTGTGTTGTCGGTGCTATTAGTGCCAACTGTAATTGCGCTGGCTGTAATAGCACTGGTCCCATTTAGGTTTGGCGCTAATTGCGCAGGGTCCTTATCCAGTGGGGCGGTATTGGCGGTGCTAATACAGTTACTGCCGGATTTCAGGCCTAACGTCCAACTCGTGATGAGGCCCACAGTATTAAAGTAAATATGGGCACCAGGAAAGTTAGGAAAGGGAATTACCTTGATAGATGTTGAAGTATCCAAAATAGCTCACTTATTATCTTTTGTGATTGGTGCCTTGCCATGGGAGTCACTGAAGTGAGCACCATCACCACACTTTGGGAACTTTTGGTCCTGGCAGCTGATTCTAAACCTTCGAGCCATCACCTCTTTGGTTTTGCTATAGTCACCCCCTGGAAGGACACCACCTATTACATAATCTTCCTGAACCTCAATGGTTGTCCGTGTTACTGAAAGACTAATAACTCCTCAGAAAACACTGAGATGATAACCTGGTTACTCCCTCGAGGATATGAACCTCTTCAAGTAAATGTTCTAACATGTAAAGAAACTTAGCGTTAATTTCCTTTCACTATTATAAAGTGCAATACTCTTTAAATAACACAATTAAATTATTCAAAACAATCTCCTGTTTACCCAAACTGAATAATTCCCAGAATAAATTGGAGAATCGAATTTAACACCAAATAATGTTGTTGTCACCTAATAGGTATTGAAAAGGTAGGTGCATTTATTTTCACAATAGGTTAAAAAAAAAGCAGAAAAAAAAGTGAACATCCTGTATTGATCTAACAATATTTCCTTCATATTGTTAGCAAATCGGTCAACACATCACACAACACGTTTTGGGGTCCTTCGCCCCCTTCTTCAGGTATGGATGTTACTTTACAAATTCCCCTATCTGTTAAAAAAGATAAAGGGTTTCAATCAGTTGTTTCACATGTTATCTCCCTTTCCAAGTCCATGTGCGTATCTAGAATTAATACCATCACTGACCTTATTGTTATAGGGTAACTCGAACCCCTCCAAATTTGAATCTGTATGAGACCTTGACTTGATTTCACCAGAATCTATGGACAATAGTCCCAAGAAAAAGATATGATTCTTTTCATTTTTAACAAAAATCATATGACATAATGATACAGCAAGTCTGAAGATAAGGAAAGAATATATGTAAATTAAGGTGCTACCTACTTGGTGAATGTCCATAACTTCCTATTTGATTGTCACCAAGAATCTCAGACTGTGGCCTGCTGTGTTTCACCCAAGGTGGATCTATAAAGAAAACCACCCATATCCATAAAATCAATAGTCAAAAAAATAAATAAAGAAATTGTGAACAAACAAGATTTTTAACATCTAATGAGACAACTACTCCAAACCATACCTCTCAACCTTTTTTGATACCAAGGCGGGTGAAAACCCAGAAAGGCCATAAACATAAAAGTAGGACTGCCGTAAAAACATGAAACGGCAGTCCTACTTCTATGTCGCTGACCTTTTACGGGAGGGGGTTGGGGAGGAATGCTCCCAGGCACAATCCTCTCATTGGAGGAGAGCGGCAGGGAGGGGAAGGGGGAGGAAATGGGGGTGTGAAAAGCATGACACTTGCTTTTCACGCCTCCATTCGCGCAGGACGAGTCGCGCCGGGACCTGATTTCGGGATCTCGAAATCGGGTCCCGGCAAAAATATGAATCGTAGCTCCCACCTTTGCCAAGGCGGGTGAAACAGATGAGCTGGCGGGTGGGCGGGTGTGTAGATGCTTTGGCGGGTGACACCCGCCAAAAGCGGGTGAGTTGAGAGCTATGCTCCAAACGAAAAATCGAAGTGTAGCCTTCTGGTACTCACCATTCTATAATTTCTCTGCAAAAACCGAAGACCGGGAAACAGGCAGAACAGCTGCATGAGCAACCTCCTGTCCCTGGCTTTGGTTATAACTACTTCCTCATTGGGTCACATGATCGCCACTCTGATCACGTGACACATGACATTAAGACACTCCTTAATTTAAACAAGTGAATATCACTTAGAGTTAAATGGGCGCTTTAGTTAATGGTGCATGTGCCCAGAAGGCCTTCACGCCATGTGCCTTAGAGACTGTATTCAGAATCTCTGAACATATCGTCATAATGTCAGGTGATCGCCGTTCTGATCACGGGACTTCAGAAATTAGGGTCATGTGATTGCTATCCTGATCACGGGACCCCAAACATTCTGGTCACAAGAGACGTGACTCTAAACTCTGCTCGAGTTTATTAGGTAGGCATATTGGTACATATCAAATCCTTGCAGATTTATTCCTATTTCATGGCGCATCGGACCGCAGCGCCATAGCAGTCTATCCTCTGTTAATCAGTGAATTATCACTTTTTGAAGCCGGTCATGTGATCCAATCACGTGACTCTAATGTATCGAGCAAAGAGGTCTATAAATATAACCAATGAATATTCTTTTTTGGAAAAATAAAAACCACGAGTACGTTTAGTGAAAAATAGATGAAAAAATAAATAAATATTAAAACCTGAGGAAAATAAAAACTGTAAAGTCAAAATACAGCAGTTACAATCACGTAACTCCTATTAAATGAAGCAAGTGTTGTCACCTTTCATAACTTCACGTGACATAATCAAAAGATACAATATAAAACTCAGTTCTCAAAAGGAACCAATAAATCATCTAAGTCAGACTCGATTGACTTTCTAGAATAGTCCACACTCACATCTACAAAAAAGAATATATAAAAACTGATGCTGATAAGAATGTCAATTCCTTGTGTGTTCACGCAAGTCTTTTGTTGGTGTAAGGCAACAAGCAAGACATTGGTTTATGGTAATTATTAAACACTCAAAAAACGCGCTAGCTAGCGTGTTACTGAGCCTTAAAACAAGGGAGTTCTGCAACTGTGTTGCTTGGATGGAAGATAACATAGCAGGCATATCCACCGAGGTTCTAACTGCTGGCATGAAATCAGTGAAAACATTAGAAGTCAAGCTGGTGTTCTTGTCTACCCGGAGAAGTAGTTGCGTGTCATCTCCATACAGGACAAAACAGAATGCTGTTTGAGTGTAGCAACTGAGCTTGCTGGTTGTAAGTACAGATTACACTACAATGGCGAGAGGCTGAGGCCTGTGTGCTCCACAGTCCGCCTTAACAGTTTGGGATTGGGATGGTTCAATCACAGTTGCTTGGGTGCAGCCTTCTAAAACACCCCTCATACAATTCAGGGCGGAGTCTGCTATTCACATTACTGGTGTAGGAGGGTTGTGTGTTCTTCTGGGGTTGAGAGCCGGCATTATCTACTTTGAGCGACTCCATATTTAAACAACGAGTGGCATCATTGCAATGTAATTGGTTATGCAAGCACGTGTCCATCACCATTTCAAAATATCTTTATATTTTAACTTTCATGGCGTAAGCCGCACCAAGAATAACACAGCTGTAATTGTTTTAAAGGAATTGTGGAAGAGGGAAATGTGCTTTCACTTTTGCCGTTGACATTTGATAGGTCTAGAAAGGTCTAGAAAGGCTGAAATCTGAGTGGATTTTATTCTAGCTTTTAATGTAGACATGTATGAGCCATACATGCACAGGAAAGGTTAAATGAGAAATAGAACAGCATCTTCATCAGCAATCCAGTGTCTGCAAGCTAACAAAACGGACATCAGGAAAAGACCTGCCATTTTCCCATGCAAATTGTAGGATAAATTGTAGGATATTGGGATCCCATTGCCTTTTGATGAAGGACCAACACGATCTCATGTATTCGATCCTTGGACAAAAGACTTTTTTAACTTGAACTTGTTTTTTTTTAAAACATTTTTTTTACATTTTTACATGTTCTAGATTTAGAAACCATGGACCATTTTCAGATAAAAAAAATTTGAGCAGAGTTGCTCACGGGATACCATTTTGAGGAACTTTGGTTCAAGCTCAATTTAACAATAATAGCATTGTTGAAAGATTACTCATTCTTAAATTACAGATTTATTTTACCCTATTGTGTGGGCCTGGATCCCCAGTTGTGAATTCGAAAAAATTGTTGCTTTGTTTTTATTGATTAGGATGTTTATGACTGGGTCCCCTTCACAGCATGCAACATTTACTTGTTTCATTAAATGAGGAGAAGTAGTTGTGACACAGATGGCCAGGAGAGTGGCACACTGCTGCCCAGTGCTCTTTGTCTCAACCTTTCAATAATGTGGCCTTTCTTTCCAATTGTCAAGAGCCCTTGTAGTGTATGCGTGCTTTACAAGTAGACATAGCATGATTATAGTGGGCTATCTTAAAAAGAAGAAAGGAGGTGACCGGGCATGCCTGCCGCAGCCCATGCATTAAGACGGAGGAAATGATTCATCCCTATAGATTTCTATGTACCTCATACACATTGCACGCAACAGAGTACCTTACTCTCTCCACACTCATTCTGGTCTAGTGTTCCTCAAATAATGGTTGACATTTGCCTCAAATATGCTCAACCTGCTGCAGGGAATTTTGGATGTGACTATGCTCACAGATAATGTGCGTCATTTAGAATGATACTGCAGGCAAATTAGGCACATTTCACCTTCACTTAGTGTATAGCATTGCCTCCTTAGGCGAGCAATGTGTTTGGATATTCAGGAGGCATGTGCCTACTAAATGATACATTTACATGTCATCTATCATTGCTCCTTAGTGGGATTATATTTTATTTAATGTATTCTGATTTCCATAAGAAAGCAGCTCGGCTTCACTCACTGGCTTTTTATAACAAACCTAGTCATGATGAATTAGGCCATCGACTCCGCAGACGCATGCCATAGTGTCCCACTTCCTGAACCGATTGGAAGTCTGGGAATTCTGCCTTTTTCATCCATTTACATAGGACCACAAAAAGGGTCCAGAGTTTGGGCTATCATCTGAAGCAGCATTTTGGGAGGTTCATGGAGGGTTAGCGGAAAGGAAAGATAGGTCTGCCTTTCACTCTAGTGGACCACCAGGGACCTCTCATTGGCTTGGTCGCTTCCATCAGGTTTGTGGTGCTTCCACAGTCTGCCCTCTGTCATTGAAGATTATTGTGGAGTGGGGAAGTCTCTGCCGCCTTTGTGTCGTCTTTCATTTCTCCTAATTCCTCCCAGTGCTTGAGGTCGCACAGTGTTCCTTCCACAAACGTTGGACACAGGATTTACATGTCACTGAGGTCTTGGGGAATAAGGGGTGGGGGGGGCAATTGTGAGCACTCAGTTCAGTGTCCTCTTCCCCAGGTTTAGAGATGGATTGGAGTATGTGCTTGTCATTCATTGAGGAGTTCTGTAACGAGAAGGAAGGTGTGGACATAGGAAGTAATAGAGATAACGGAGGCAATTCCTGGGTGGGGGGGTGCATTCACAAACGATTCGGGCTGTCTGACCGGGAGTAGACAGTGATGAGGGAGTAGTAATGGGACAAACCGCAGACGGAGCATTGGGGACCAGGCAATATGCATGCAATGCCTAGCGGTGAGGGGTGTTCAGGGGTCAGTTAGTGGGGAGAAGAGCAGTGGAGGCAGAATCCCCATCATAGGTCAAGATGTAGAGCTTGAGTGATGTGGCACCATTGCAAGCAGCATGATCACATGATGAGCCTGCCCCAAACGCCTAGATCTATTAGCATAGTGAACTGCAGATGTAAAACTGGCCCAACAAAGTATCCCTATAACAGTGAGCAAACAATAATTGGGGACAGAGGCCTCTCTAGGTGGGTTGGAGGGGGGGCAATAGCCCCAGGTAATTTGGTTGTAGCCCTGGATATAAGCTCAGGGACCACAACCAGAAGGCTACCTAGCCCCAAATCTCGACAGTCCTGAAATTAGCATAGCCCCGGATCTTTTCCACCCCTGACTGGGGACACTTTAGTGAAACCCTACCCGGAGGCAAGTAGAATATGACAATAATATAGGCACTCTAAACCGGAACAACACTAACTGAAAAGGGCAATCTGTGTTTGGGATGTAGACTCCACATATTTCATTGTAATCATTTTTATAATATCCCTTTGGGATTTCAGTTTTCAAAACCATAGGCTCAGGCCTGGCCCCATCCATTTTCTGTTTGGCATGTGTTTATTGCAGCCTGGCCGAGGTAGACCCTCCTCCCCACTGCCCCCCCACCCCTGCCGGCAATGATCTGGGTAGTTCATGCCCTCGTCTAAAGCAAATCCTGTTTCCCCGAGTTTGTGATCGCATGGCAAAGCTTGGAAGGGTGTCTCTGGGGGTGGACAACACATTTGCTTCGTCATGAAATGTAGCATTGAAATCTATTGTTTCTTTTTTTTTTAACTACTCTATCAGAAGTCATCCCAGTTCCACTATTACCGTCACTGAGAAATGACTCTGGTATTTTGGGGTTTCAGAAAGTTTTTTTTAGACAGCCCTGGATTTTGCCGAGTTCCTTGTCTGACTTTACCTTTTGTACTGCTGACCTATTTTTTTAGCAACTTTTTTTTTTTTTTAAAAGATGTTTGATTCTTGAAGGTAACTGCATTCATCACATTAATTCCAGTTAACACATATTTTAAAGCTACGTGGAGGGTGGTGTACTCTCCTTCAGGCAATGTTTACTTTCGGGATTTACAACGTGTCTGCTTAAAAGGTAACCTGAGGCGCATTTAGCAACTGGTTCATAAAAAAGTGCACCTCCGCACCTTGGTTGAACCGTTTATCACAATTAGAGGATTGTACAAAAACTGCTTAGACTAACACTTAACAAACACTAGGTTATTGGCAAAAATTAAGCACAGGAAAACATAATGCTGACCTTAATGTTATATCTATCCTTAGTTGCGAAGTGAAAACACTGGACAGGCCTTGTCAGAAAAAAAGCATAGATCAATATAAGGAATACGAGGAGATTGTGTTAATGTGACCTTTACACTGTGTATAATTCCTCTGGGCCACCTCTATGGTGAACTTCCAGGCTCATACAATTAGTTATCTTTAAAGGTGACCGTGGGACCAATTTCAAACCAATCACCTATGTCCAGCCACCTTCTCGTACATACCAAAAATGGGTCCTACCCTTTATAGTGCACGCCTATATGAGACCATATTCCTTTTTTACACTGCTGACCTTTTCTGTGCTAAATTTTTTAGATCTTCAATACTTGGAGGAAATTGTGCCTAACACAATAATTGCAGTTAGTAAGCATTTTAAAGATGGGGGGCGAGGGGAGGTTGTTATCTAGGCAATGTTTATTTTCATATTTACAGCCTGTCTGCTTAAAAGGAAAACGCAGTGTCATTAAGCACCCACAGAATAGTTCTGATCAAATGCTAAATTCCTGTACTACTAATCTGTCTCTTTTTTGTTGGTTCGATTTGCTGCTGCTGGTTTCTTCTTAAGCAGCACCCAGTGATGCGGGAACTTATTAGTTCGTCCAGTCGCGCCGTTGTTAATTTCAACGCGTGGAAGTCATGGATTTGATGCCAGTTTCTAGTGAGTTCAACTTGATTAACATACAGATGAGAAAGGGGTTAGCGTGCAGACAGCAGCACTCCAAATAGCATCACGCTTATTAATGTTACGGTAGCGCTCTGCCATCTTTAATTAAGTCAAACGTAATTAAGGAGAGTATGAAATTGTGACTAATAATCTGAGCTGTGTCATTCCTCGCCTAAGAAATCCCCACCTTAATAAGGACGATGGAGTTTAAATATGGTTTTACCCCAGGGCTGAAATTGACCTACTTATGTGTACATTCCCCCCCCCCAAAAAAAACACATCAGCAACTCCGTTAAAAGGCTCCAAGTTTACCCATCTCTGTGTTTGTCTTTATCCTTGATTCACTCCAGACATTAACACTGTGTTGGTGCTATAAAATAGTGCAAGGGAACATCATATTTTAAATTTTTAGATGCAGTCTGGGTTCGCAGTTTTGGAAGAATTTGGCCACCGTAAATTGATTGCAGGCAACTACGCCAACATTTGTGTTTTTAGTGTTCTGATGGCAATTGATTTGATAGGCTTTGAGAGGGCCGTCAATGCTATTAACTCATTTTGCCTGAGAATCAGAGGGGAGCTACACATCTCACCATGCTCTGGGCTTCACTGGAAAGCCTGCATCAGGTCTATCATTTTCCTTAAAGTCACATAGTAAGCTCCAGTAACATTCCTTTGCTTACAATGCATTCCTCACTGTGTAGCATATTTTTGGTTTTCAGGTTTATTTATAGATGTATAACACGTCGGAACCCGCAGGCATCAGGGCGCACAAATACACAAGGCAGAGAACAATATCACAGGGCAATTATCAGAGCAGGGGGAGACGAGAGACCAGAGTATCACTCAAAGAGGAAGGTCTTAAGTGACCTCCTGAAGAGTCTGATATTGACTTCTTGCCGTAAGGGTAAGCGTGTACCACGTTTTGGCTAAGCATACAACAAAGGATTTGCTTAAGCCTTTTGTTTGTTTGAAGGTTGGTCAGTTTACCTGCACCAAGTTAGATGAGCGCAAGGATCTGGCAGGCTCGTAGTAGGTCATTAGATTTTTCATGTAGGCTGGAGTTTTCCTGTGGAGGAATTTATGCACCATAGTGGTTGCTTTAAATTGAACTCCGGCCTTCACAGGAAGCCAGTTTAGTGCCTGTTTGCACTGTGATATGTGATTTCTTCTTGGGATCTTTTTAATGGTACGAACTGCATCGTTTTTGGACGATTTGAGGTTTCTGCAAGCTTTTTTTGTCCGCACCAAGAGGAAGGGCGTAGTCAATCTTAGACACGATGACAGACCGTGCTATGATGGTAACATTTTTTCAGTAAGGTAGGGGTGAATATTTTTTAAGAGTCTCAGGTAGTAGGTTCAGTTTTTTGTTACCTGATTGTCATGGGGTTCTGCACTCAAGGAGGAATCGCGGTGAGAGGTGAGATCAATAGTTAGGTTTTAATTTGGCCCTTGCTTGTGGCGATCCAAAGATTAGAAGCTCTGTTGTTCCTCCGTTGAGGCACATCCAATTTTCCATCATCCAAGATTCAATCAGGTCATAGATGTGTTCTAGGTTCGCTACATCTGTGTCATAGTCCATGGCGATCTCCAGGACCAGCTGGGCATTGTCTGCATAGTTGGTAAGAAAGACCCCTGCCGCATCCAAAAGTCTACAGAGTGATCTGGCGTTTAGGTTGAAAAGTACCAGGGACATTCAGGCCCCCAGGGGTACGGCATAGGTCGTGGGTGCAGGGGCTGCAGAGTTCTCTCCCAAGCAGACTCTATACAGCCGGCCAGTCAGAAAGGAATGGACCTATTTAGATGTTCTGTGGGCAATATCTCGCAAGTTGGGGAGTAGACGCTCATGGTCTAGGAAATCAAATGCTGCTGACAGGTCCAATAGGACCAGTAGTCCAGCCTTTCCCCTATCCATAGTTCTCAGCATATGCGTCAGCAGATCGACAAGGGCAGTCTCAGTAGTGTGGGGTGGGCGGAAGCCTGACTGTCCAGGATGTAGGGCATCGATAGTTTCTACAAATGTCTGGAGTTGTAACATGGCCACCTTATCCAAGATTATTAATAGGAATTTGCAATTAGTTACTGGCTTTAAGTTACTTGTGTATTGAGGGTATAACACTGTTTTTTTTAGTAAGGGGATCACAGTAAAATGTTTAATATTTTGAGGGACAACGCAGGTGCGCAATGAGGACTTGATAAGTCTGACCAATAGGGGGGCAAACACATCCTTCTTGTCTAAGATCAATTTGGCTGCAAGGTATTTCCTGGGCAGGCTGATGGGTGCATGGTGCCCAGAATACATAATAGGTCTGAAATGGACAGTGTGTGAAAATTAAATACACTAGGGTCTACGCCTGGCGGTGGAGCTGGGAGAGTGGGGTGGATCTTGTTCTGGTTTGTACAATCTTTTTTTATTTTGTCCCTAGCCTTAGATACTTTAGCTTCAAAAGCTAGTTGTGCTTTGGTACAATCCAAGTTTGTGGGCACAAATGCCACTGATTGAACTTTCGGTTTTCCTAAGAGTTTTAAAATTTCAAATAGCTTCTTGGCTTTGTTGTCAGCTTAATCTATCTGCTTGTTGAAATAATTATTTTTGGATTCAGTGAGTGCACTTTTATAGTATGTTTTCCATGCAGCTTTGTTTTGAAGAGAGGGGCATTTTAGCCATTGTCTCTCGGCTTTTCTTTTATCTGATTTCATGGCACTAAGCTCTTTGGAGTACCATTTTTGATGTTGTGCGTTGTCATGTATGGATTTAGTCTTAAGTGGGGTCAGTTTATCTATTAGGCATCCAAATTTTGTTTTAAGCATCAACAAGCAAATTGGGGGTGTCCGATGGAAAGGTACTGGTCATGATCTGAAGATCATTTGCATGTACTTTTTTAAAGGTACGATTAGTAACTTTCTTTAGCAGGTTATTTACTTTAGTGAGGGGCACTTGGAGATGAATAAGAACGTCTATCATGTATTGGTCGGTCCATATACATGGTGTGGTACTTTTAACATGGACAACTAGGTTCTTTGCAACAATCCAATCTAGGATGTTGCCTTTAGCTGTTGTGGGGTCTTTGTTGGCTACATGGTAATCAAATCGGGCAAATGAAGTTTAGTTATGCTGCCAGTACCACTTTACAACTGATCGGCCAGTTTTTGTCCACATTAGTGATGTTGTTAATCTTCGATATTTAGAAAAGTGATCATGTGTGGGTGGCTGGGTTTGTGGCAAAGCGGTATTCCTTATACAATTCCACACCGTTTCACCATTCTGCACCAAAGTTTGCATAGTTACCTGTTAGGGCCCTCCGGACATGACTGGCTACATAACATTTGAAACCCGAACCCTTTCCCTGAATTTTAGCACCTTCACACATGAGACGGTTGCCTGAAATCGGTGAAAAATCAATGTGGTTGTAGAAGGACCTGTCCCGACATGAGGAACAAAACTCGAGGTCCGTACGCGACCTGGAAAACCATGTTTCAAGGCCCTCAGATGCACGGTTTCTGAGATATTTGCACTGCAATGCACTGCAACGAACTGCATCACGCCAGGGAGAGGGGACAGGTGGGGAGAGAGCACATGAGGTCTATGTATGCAGCAGCACACCAACTCTCGCCTCCCCCCAATGTCTGCACCGGGTTATGTCAGCCAGCCACACATGCCCATTCTCAGTGCAGTTTACTTCAGGGTGCAAAGCACATCAAGCGATAAGCGGATTGGAACAGCGACCTACAGGATCATTGATGAGTGTTATCATGTCTGTCTACACAACCAGTACGGAGAATGGGCACTTTTGCTAGTTAGAAAATATGTGCTTGTCTGCTGTTGAATATGTGAAGAAAAGGCATCAGTACTTTGGAACAAACCAGCGTAACCCAAAGAAGATGCACTTAGATCTGCGATGAATATTCACAGAGCTTACCACATATCGGAGCTGAGACGCAATGTGCACTGGCTACCAGTCAATCACAGAATTGCGTTTAAAACTCTGTCACTTACCCAAAAATGTCTCGCGAACCTAGCGCCTAAATACCTGACTGACAAATTTTCACGAAACACCTCAGACCCACCAACAAGGTCCTCACAACTACACTGCCTGAAGATCCCCAGGTTTAAGCTTCAGAAGGCTTGGGGCAGTAGTTTTCCTGTTTTAGCAGCAACACTATGGAACACTCTGCCATTAACCTTAAGAGCAGAACCTTCTTAACTAAACTTCTGAATTTTTTAAAAACTTGGCTGCTCACGTAGGAGACACAATAATGCAGTACGTCCTTATGTCTGTACTCAACTGTGTTGCACTTTAATGAACCTTTTGTACTGTCTTAACTCTATGTAACTGTGTAATATGTTTAACTGCAAGGAATGCACCCAGATGCCTTAGGGCTCGGTGTGCTATATAAACAAACAAACAAACAAACAAATAAATAAATAAATAAATAAGGCCACGCCAATCTGAGGATACTGCCATAGCAAGTTACGATTCTATGTCTGTAGACAGCGGACAAAAGGTTGCAAACCCACAGGTGCACAGCCGTCTCGTCTTCCTTGTGGGGTGGGGGGGTCCCCCCACCTGAGCCACCGCTTGCTATACTGCACCCTCTGCCGGCCCCCTCCCCACTTACCTGCTGTGGGCTCCGGCCTCCAGTCAGTGAGGTCCCGGTTGCTTGGCCAGTTTACAGAGTGTGCACCAGGAAGCACGGGGCACAGTATGGCACTCTTTTGTGTGCAACCTTTTGTGACCCAGGCCTCCGGGTTGGTGCTCTACACACTGCAAGCGCAGGTTACATATTATCTTGGATCGGCATCACTTGCCTGAAACCAGGCATCAAGATCATTGATAATCACATTTAGCAGAGTTGGGGCTAAGACTCATACCTGCCTTCCCCCCTTTTTGATAGGGACATTCCCTGTGACCTCTCCCCTGCACACATAGCTGACCAGCCCTCTAGTATATTTGCGAAGGGCCAATTGCTATTCATGCAGGGACTACTCGTCTGCCTTCAAGGTTGTCGACAAAACATCCATGTTTGCAGATTCAAATGCATCTTTACAACACCATGGAACCCTGACGTGAAACGGAAGAGAAACGATACAACATTACAAAACACAAAGGTACACTTAAGTAACTCGCTAAACAGCTTATTTATCAAATACTATATGTCACCTTGTTTGAACTATTCTGAAAGAACCCCAGAGCATCTCAGTGTTATAATTTTCCATTGAGAGTAAAGTGCGGATCAATTTTTCTGAATGCTTGGAGGTGTATCTAGCCTTTCCTTTTCATTTATATACCGAGATAAACTGGTTTTCAGTGACCACCTTCTGTGTGTATTCCTTGACAGATCATTTATATGACCATTCTTCATAAACTACTATAATGCTGTTTTAATGTGGTGCAGTGTGTATGGTGCAGTATGTTTTTTTTTTCTATTCTTGCAGTATTAGGAATACATGGAAACACAGTTGTGGGTGGTGAATTTTGAAAGTGGTGGGGCATAATTGCCTTACTTGAATAGGAGCTAGTGCAGTGAGTCATCCAGATCAACTCAGAGTGGGGTCTATGTGCCCTGGGAAAATGGTTAAAGTAATAAATAAAAATGGTGCATTCTACAGCATACATTTTGAATAATGTGTGTAAAAAGCCAAAGAATGTAAACTCTGCTCCAAATGAGAAGCTGCTAAATACTCCTGTACATGCAAACTCTGTAACTGGAGTGCTTCACAACCCAGTTTCCTGCTTGCGTTGCACAAAGAAAATCATACCCTAGCATTGCCACTGTAAATCCCATTTTTGTAATGCTACTGCCCAAAGAAAGTTGTAGGGTCTGTTGCAACAATATTTATTTATATATATATTTATTAGGTTTATATAGCGCTTTACGCCAAAGCGCTTTACAATACAACAAGAATACATAGTAAACAAGAAGCATAAAGTTACAGAGACATGAAACAAACCATCAAAAACAATTTGTAGATCAGTTCTGAAGGAGGAATATACATCAGTATTGCTGTTGTAAAACACATGCTCATGCTGCTTGTGTCCAAAGAAAATCATGGGGCCTGTCCCAAAAATATATGCCTACATTCCAGTGTTAAACACATGTTCATGCTAGTTGTGTCCAAGGAAAATCATGACGCCTGGTTTAACAACATATGCCAGCAGTGTGAGTGCAAAACACATGTTCATTCTGCTTGTGACCAAAGAAAAACAAGAGACTGGATTAAACAACCTATGTTCATGCTGCTTGTGTACCAGGAAAATTATAAGGTGTGTTTCAGCAATATATGCCAGCAGGACCACTGCAAAACCTATTTTCATGCTGCCTGTGGTCAAAGAAAACCACAAGGCTTGTCTCAAGTATATGCCAGCATTTCCACTATAAAAGACATTTTCATTTGTGTGTTCACCTTGTTAGGCCTTATGGCACTCTCCTTAGATACTACTATTGCCCCATTTATCTCTGTGCCCAGTTTCTGCCCAATGTACCCCGAGTGAAGAGTCCTGCTTCATGTTACCACTCAATGTGGATTCTGCCCCATTTCCCATCAGTAAAAGTTCTACCGCATTTGCTCCCCTATGCTGAGTTTAAAACCAGTTCACCCCTCAGTGCCAGGTTTTGTCTCCATTTGCACCTCTGTGCCAGTTCAGGGTCCTCCACCAATGTTTCCCCTTAATGCGGAGTTCTGCCAAAATGTGCCCCTGGCCCAGTTCTTCCCCAAGGTGAACATCAGTGTGGTGATCTGCACCAATCTGGCATTGTCAGGGTGGGACAGTGAATAGTCCCAATGACCAAAAAGTGTCCCACATTTGCAAATCACAATTCAGAACCGTTCTCAACAAATTGTTTTTGTGGTACCTGGGAGCACATTTTTGGAAAATGTGCTGTTAATGGTACCAATTTAAGCACACTGGGTCGCTCACACTAATGAGAACTACTAGCTGTACAGTACACTAAATTATTAAATTAGCTCCAATTGACTCAAGACAAGTCCCAAACTGGTCTGTTTGGTCAGCCCTTCAGCATTGACAAATAGGACAGACTGAGCCTGAATTTGCCGATCAGTGCCAAGTTGTGGCAGCAGTTTTCCCCCTCAGTACCAAGTTCTGCCCTAATCTGCTCCTCTGTACTAAGTTTTGCCCCGGTTTGCCCGTCGTTACCAAGCTCCCAACCAGGTTGCTCATCAGGGTCCAGGCATTTGTCCTAATTTGCCATTGATTTCCAAGTTCTGCCCTGATTTGTACCTTGGTGTAGATGAGTGCCCCAATTTGCCAATCCGTGTCCATTTCTGCAACAGTTTGCCACTTCATCCCAAGTTCTGCCTTAATTTGCACACGTCTCACATAAGGTGCAAGGGTATTTGACTGTTACTCACCAGTTGCTGAACTGGTCGGGGCGTTGCTCAACCTGGGATATAACTGAAGAGGGAGCAGCTCCGGTAAGTATTCAGTCCAAGCTGGAGTGCACTAGGGTACAATCCAGAACCGGACCTCCTCAACTCTAGGAACTCTTTAAGGCAACACACCCCGTTGCTGTATAACCAAACAGTCAGAGGAATTGATTACCCAAAAGAGCGGGGAAATCCACACCGCCAAACCCAGGCTGCAAGAAATAAACAAAGATACGATTAAACGTAATTGACTTTGGATGTCAATGCATTGATTCAAGATCAGACCAAACAATAGTACCTGGAAGATGGTTTGATAGGGCTCTATGGAAACTATGGTGGCTAGTCAGGGACCAAGAGTGCTGGAAACAAAGAAAAGATAAGTAAGAACGATAACCTATCAATTCCCAGGAAGACTAACCCCAATGGCCCAATGCTTACCCAATAGGTGTTTTCAGGTACAAAATGAACTAACCAACAGAAGGAAAAAATAACAAACAGGAAGGTTAGTATAGGAAAACTACCCCGAACGGCACGAGGGTCGCAACCTAGATCCGGGATGGTGCACCACAGGAGAGTGTCCAGAAGGTGCACAGTTGCTGATGAAAAGCGTCCCAAACACCGTAGTTCAGAAGATAGTTCCCTGGGTAGTTTTGAAGTTGGTCAAGGTAGGCAGTTCATGCGTTTATCATCTTTCCATAAGCAGAGGTTGACAAGACAATGGTAAGTGTTGTGGGCTGCGTAGTGTAGCAGAGCGAAAATAGAATCAATGCTGTACTGTTTTGGTATGAGAGTAGTCAACAGCACAGAGACTTAACAGCCGGAGAGGCGGGTAGGCAGACAGGCTTACCGTATGGAATGCAGGCAGCGTAGGGGCTCAGCAGGGACACGGGACAGCTGCTAAGGTAACCGTTGCAAGTGAGGTAAGCCGGCAGGATGGCTTGCTTGATAGAATGAAGGTAGCAAGGGGGCTACACTACACGAAGAACGGGCAGCGGAAAAACCACGTCTCCATGGTAACCTCCAGCATTGCCAAATCGGAGATGCTTGGAGCCGGGGAGCGCGGTGGCGAGTCATAACATCGACCTAGCAAGTACACGGTTGTCAAATCCTGCAGATCATTTGCAAATCCTGTTTATGGATGGAGGAATTCTCTGAATGACGCAGTGTGGTCTGTGCATAATGGAGCAGCACGAGTCACATGCCCATTATGCACAAGCCACCACTGTGGAGGCACGTGGCAACCACTCTCCTCCCTCCTTCTCTGCCTTTCCCCTGTTCTTCCTAGATGAGGTTTCTAGACAAGTCCGGTCTATGAAAGTCTCGTCAAAACAGGTTCACCCCTGTTCCTCCAAAACCATCAAGGACTACATTGACTCACTGGCTCCTGCCCTGGCTGATTTCTGCAACCACTCCTTCACCACTGGAGTCTTCCCCCCCCCCCTGAAGCACTCCCTTGTGCACCCTCCTCTTAAGAAACCCTCTGCCGACCCTTCCTGCCCGGCTAACTATCGCCCAACCTCCATCACTCCTTTCCTGTGCAAACTCCTGGAAAAGCTGGCCATCTCCCAGCTTAATCTTCACACTGAATCTGTTGGTTGTCTCCATGACCATCAGTCTGGCTTCTGAGCTACCAGAAGCACGGAAACTGCTCTCCTGAACATCCATGAAGACCTGCTCTCTAACCTTGATTCCAACACCCCCTGTGTCCTCATCTTACTTGATCTCTCTTCTGCCTTCAACACAGTCAACCATACCATCCTACTCAACCGTCTCCGTGATAA
Source organism: Ambystoma mexicanum (assembly GCF_040938575.1). Lineage (NCBI taxonomy): Eukaryota > Metazoa > Chordata > Amphibia > Caudata > Ambystomatidae > Ambystoma > Ambystoma mexicanum. The sequence goes on from NC_090936.1 coordinate 673,465,972, forward strand.
CCTGGGGATCACTGGTCAGGCCCTGACGTGGCTGACTTCCTTTCTTTCCGATCAACCCTCCCAAGTTCAACTCGGGTCCTTCCTCTCCTCGATCTCTTTCTCTACCTGTGGTGTTCCCCAGGAGTCTAACCTTTCTCCCTGGCTGTTCAACCAATACCTGGCACTTCTTGCCCACCACATTTGCACACTCTGCCCCAACTTCCAGTGCTATGGGGACGACACTCAGCTCACTTTCAGGCTACCCTCAGCCAACTCTTCTCCCTCCCTCATCTCTGACTGTCTGTCTGCCATCCAGGAATGGTCTGCCCCAATGATCTCTACCTATATGCCAGCAAGACCGCCAGCAGGCCATCTCCCACCTCCCACCTGTGAGGCAAAAAATCTTGGGGTTATCTTTGACTCCTAACTCTCCTTCTCCCTTCACATCTCTGATGTCTCTAATAAGTCACACTACCAGCTGCACCTTCTCAGAGGTATTCTTCCTTTCCTCTCCTTCCCCCAGAAGCTCACTGCCTCCAGAGATCTGGTTCCCTCTAGGCTGGACTATTGCAACAGCCTCTTTCTAAATCGGACTGCTTCTACTCTCCGCCCTCTGCAACTCATTCTCAAGCCCAAGCATCGTATCTCTCCAGGCTGCGAGGATTAAGTTCAAAACCCTCTGCATTGTCCACAAGGCCTTCTGGGGCCAGGAACCTCAATGCCTTCAACGTTCTCTTCCTAAATATATTCCTTCTCGAGGTCTTTGCTCATCCCCCTCCAACTCCCTCAGGGTCAGTCGCTTCTCCAAGCAACGAGTTGGTGGTAGATGACTTTCTTCGGTTGGGGCAGCCTCCCTGCCCCCTAAAACTTGAGGATAACCATCTCCGGTTCCAGAAGCACCTGAAAACCTTTCTCTTTGCTTCTGCTTTTTCTCCTTCTCTTCCCTGCTGGTTTCCTGGCTGATACTGAAACTGCACTGGTTTACCTGGCCACCCTCTGATCTCTGACCCATGTCCCCTCCTCTGCCAGTCGCACACCTGCACTGCCCTCCTGGCAACCCCTGTACTGGGGACTGTTTTCTGTATCCCTACAGTCCCACCACCAGCACTTGACACTTGACACCTGATGCCTGCACTTACCCTTTAGCCTTGCACTTGCCACCTGCTGGCCGTACTTTACTACTGTTATTTATTTTATTATCCCATGTACTGCACTGTCCCCTCCTCCTTCCCTCCTGCACTTTCCCCCTTCCCTTTCCCACGCACTTGCACAATTTGTATGACACCTGGCCTATTAGGATCATTGTCTGTCTTCCCTCTGTTCCCCCTCCCTTGCCTCGTCGCACCTTGAAACACTTGTGTGTAGGCACGTTATAAATGCCATATCATATCATATCACTCCCTTTGTCGGGACTCCCAAAGAGCTCAGGTGTTATACCCCATGCTGCTTTCCTCTCCTTTTTAGTTACCAGGTACATTCTATACTTGATACTCCGCCCCTTATACCATCAGGGGTGGGCGGCAAAAGGGAATGTATTTGGACAACCATGGTGTTGGATACTTAAATCAATACATTTGCGTATAATATGTCACTATGGATTCCTGAAGATCGAGTCCCTCACAGGAGATGTTAATTAACAAAGGGATAGACTTGACTTAAAGGCTTATTTTGTAAACAATATTAACATGAACACTGATATATTGTGTGAGAGCGCACCCTGATTTTGTTTGGAAGGATAAAGTAACTAATTGATTGGCATAGTTGTGAAAGTTGTAGCTCTTAGAAATGTGGTTGCAGCTAAAGGTCTGTGCACTATCAATTTACACATGCACCATAAAGCTCGAATTAAAATGGTCTCACCATGTATGTTGCAGGTATGTAGGCAAACATTACTTGTATAGCACCATGTGATGTAGAGCTATACATCTGTTGAGAGGTAGATGAATGCATCATCTGTAGCTTCTGACCCTCTCATAACCCAGTACCACACAGGTGAGAAACATAACTCCCTGAGGCAACCGTACCGCCCTTATCCCAGGCAGATACAGCAAGACATAGAGATTATGCCTGCTGAAGATGGCAAAAGCAGTCAAATTACAGCTGTAACAATATATGTGCATGCATTAGACACAAAGCACACGTGCACTCCACATGAAGAAAGGCAGACACTAGGTAAAACATGCATTTATACAAGAAGAATATTAACGTATCATCCACGAGACATGAAGAACACTAACAAGCAATGTACAAGTTTTGTGCAACATGAACAATATGTAAATATAGCTCACTAACATAGAAACAAGAGTCTAAGTGGGCAGCCATCTTCTTTAAAATGGAAACTGCAGCATGCTTTTAACTAAACGAAAGGCCTCAAGACTTTGAGAGAACTAAAAAAACAGAATCCACAGAAATACAGATTTGTGCAGAGGTCAGACAGTAGCTAGTAGACCAAGCCAAGGTTGCCATGAACAAGGGAGGATAGGTACGGCAGAACAAAAGCACAAGATAGCAATTCCCAAGGTGCAAGCAATATATTCCCAGATTAATTAAGAGCACAACCAGTCTTTTCTAGCCAGGTGTAAGGACATAGTAAGACAGAAACTCCATGAAGGGTAACTCAAGAGTGTCCCCAGTGGCAACAGAAACACAGCACAAATGGTTATATTAGCTAAAACCTTAATAGGAGGTAATCCGATTACACGCACGGTCTCATCAGAAGTAACCCATCATTGGAATACATTTTCTATTCATTAGAAGTGAACACAGATAGGCCACCTGCGTACTCCCTATACATACACACAGACACAAGATGCCGCACAAGGCCAAGTATAAAGAGACCACCCTGCTCATGATGTAGGACTGAGGGATGGTCACTTTTTTAATGAAAAATTAACAGTCCATAGGCCTCTCTCCCCCTACTACCTGTCAGGCTCAAGGCTTCATGAACTTTCAAGGGCCCAAGGTTGATCAGCAAGAAGCCAACCTGTTAGAAACCCAAATGGTACGCCACTCAAAACACAGCGTGGCAACCAATCATTTGGTGTAGGGATGACATAGTGTTACCTATATCAATTTAGAGGTGGTTCCAGGTGCAGCTCTCAGATATGCATGACCCAATGAAACATTTAATACATATAGAGTGTAGATGTAGCCAGCACCACTAACCAATCCCTGTTCCCCGTAGTTTTTTTTAACTAAGATTATGTTATGACGTCAGTGAGGACTCATTTGTAATATTTAACCCATTATTTTCTATGTATCATCTGAGCGAAACACGATTTGAATGCTTGTATACTGTCCCTGCTTTATTTGGATGATGGTAAAGCTGGATTTTGCCTTGCACTTTCCCTTCTTCATCTTTGAGTTTGGTTTCAATTGACTGTAAGTCCTCTGGGTGATTTGGGACTTTCCTGGGCCGTCTTAACACATGAGCTATGACATTGGGATGAAAGGAATGCGTTGTGGTATGATATGACCTTGTAACATTCACACTATGGCATTAAGTTGTCTCCAGACAAGGGATTCAGTCCGATTAAAGCAGATCTATCAGGAACAACAGCCTTCTGCTGACATAAACAAATAGGGTGGTTTCTGATGCATTTCTGAGAGAGCCTGTCATAGCAGCGGCAGGGAAACCAAGTAGGCCTGGTTAGAGAAGACATTGTCGAATCTATGTGCACATTTGCAGTCGAGTGCGTTGATAAACGTTATAAATGAAGAAATAGTTCAATTCTATTTTGCCTTTCTAGTCTGCATCATATATCACGAAAAAATGCCACAGTAGTCCTTCTTTCTGTCTTTAGATTATGCCAATTAGAAGTCCACCGGTATCTTTAACCTGTTTTTTGTTTTCTGCTTGGAAAATCTGCTCACCCTAAAAGTATGGCTGTGCGAAAGCTTTGCACTCTTATTGAAGTTTATCACAAATCTGAACAAGCTTCAGAGATCTGCAATGCTTTTTGCTGGCACCATTAGATTCGCATTAATCGCATTTTGCAGGCACTTAAATATGCATATGTGATTATTAGCGTAATAAATTGTACTTTTTTGTCCTCTGCCAACAGCTGTAACTGAAAATCAAATTCCACTAACGTATACCACTTGAACTAAAAGTGGAGGGGGAGAAAAATTCCTGCAAAACATTTACTGACATTATTTTTCGCAACATGCAGGCAAGAAGAATCCAGATGCATCCTTTAGTCTGCTGTGTGTGATCATAACATTTTGTTTATATTAAATCCAGACCGTTACTAATCACATACCAATTCCTTCGTTTTTTTGTTAAATTTTATTTACATTTGTTTGGGAGTAAAGTTCACAAATTATGAACAACAGTATTTTTGTGGAGCTTTGTGCATACATGAAATTCAGGCATATATTTGTGTGCCATGACTTTGAACCGCAAGAGAATTGATAGGCAGTTCGATCCTGTAAAGGAACGCTGCAGGCAAAACAAATAAACAGAATAAAAACTTTGCACACTAAAATTACTGGTGCCTGTGCCCCGAAGGCAGTGGTCGAAGTGGGCGGGAACGGTTGGGAGCTGTTCAACTCTACTTTAAAATCGTTTACTGTTCCTATACTTTTATTTTAAAAAGAAACCGTTACGGAATGGTTTCGTTTCAAAACAAAAGTGTAGGAAGAAGTTGAAACTTGCACTTCAGTGGACTGCAATGAACATTCCCTTAAAGAGCAGGTGTGTTTATTTGGGGGATTGGAATGAGCGTGGGAGGGAGCCTGGCGATATGGTTTATGGGGAGCGGGGCCAGGCCAGAAAGGAACATCGTTCCACTACTACTTTTCGTACACTTCGACTACTGCCTGAAGGCATTCATAAAATTGCATAAACAAATGGGAAAGTATTAAAAGGGTGCCATTGAATCTGACATATATCTATATCTGTGATTGGTGAGCTTCATTTTTCGTGTAATAACTATAGAAAGCAAGTTCGAAGAGTCTTGTACAAAATATAGGTTGACTTGAAAGTGAAGAAAAATATGTTTTGTGTTTCAATGCTAGAACCGTTTAGTTCTATGCTCGGTTTCACCCGATGAAGGTATTTGCTGGTCAGGCATAGTCCTCTGGCATAGTAGCCTTGTGTTGCTACTAATAGCCCATAGCTAGTTTGTCAGAATTAATCCAGGGAAGAAAAGCATGGTCCGCCTTACAGAGTGGATGCAGGGAACTCTTATTGGCCCATATCCATGCACCCTGATGCAGATGTTTGGGAGGAAGGGGTATTCAAGTACTCACTGGCAATGCGTCTCGTGGACCACTGCTACCTCGTTCGAGGATTGCAAGACCTTAGTCTTGATTGGTGTGGGTACATGGGGCATTTGAAGGAATGCTGTATTCTTTACTGAACTGAGCATCGGAGGAAGTGTCAAAAACAAGGACAGGATTTAAATTGCAGGGGAATGACTCGGAGGGCCCCATTCATGAAGGGAGACCGATGGAGCGGGCATGCACTCGAGCATATGTGTAAAATATAGCAATTCATAAAACTGTGAATCCCACAGAGGCATTTCTCTATTGAAATCGACAAAAAGGGGCATACATGCTCAAAAGAGACATGACAGCCGGGGGACCTCTTGCAAAACGGCACAATTAGAACTGCAAGTATGGCCTGCCTGCGCACAGACATCAGAAGGGCATGAAACACCCATGTAGCTCGAGAAGGTAAACCACTTGTTAGTCACAGGAAGCGGAGTAACCAATGTGCCCAAACAAATACCATTTAGCTCTAGCTCACTTTAGCACTTTGAGAAAAGTAGAAATGGGCCGCCAAGCCCTACAAAACTACAAAAGGCTTCTCTTCATGGCCAATCCTGTGGCTATCATGTTGTGTGAGGACTGGTGAGCAGGGGAGAGAAGCAAATACGCAGGAGGAGAATCCCATTCCTGGACCAGTCTGACGAGTTATACGCGAGCAACCTCATCCCACACGTCATGCCCGACGCACTTGTTGATTAGGAGTGTGACAAGAATGCAACTGCTCGGTGATAACATCCTATCCATCTACAAGCGGTGCTGGTAGCAGGAATGTTTGCTGCAGGGTACTCCCAGAGGACGACTGGGATTACTGTGGCAGATATCAAAGACTTGCAGTCACAGGCATTACATCAGATCATCAATAATGTGCTAAAGAAAAATCTATACAATTTTTCCAAACGGAGACAAAATATTATTTTAGATTCCACAACTATGCCTAAAACTATGAGATTCTGAGTGCAAAAATGTCTATACGCAATAAGAGGGTAAGAGCCTCATTACAGGGATTCTGGTGGTTAAGCTGCCGGAATACTGCCAGACGGATTTACTGTTACTGACACTTAGTCCGGTAGAATTACTGCTGCATCACAAGTGGTGGTATGGTGGTGTTACGCCCCAGTTAAGGAGTCCATGGGGATATCCGCAGAATTACCATCAACGGTAATTCTGCCGATTCTGCCGATTTTTGGCAGTAAGGCGGCAGAGTTTTTCCTCCACTTCAAAACCAAATGTATAGTACGCCAGTGCGGTAATGTGGCGGCAACGGAGTTACCTCAATTTTATCAATGTTTTTTACTGCCCCACCATACTTATGATGAATCCCTAAGTAGTATGAAAAACCAGAGGGTGTTTCACAACCTAGCCTCCAGGGATCCCGTACTCAGATGGCCCAGGAAAGGTCATCGCTTTTGGATCCTGACCCTGGGGGTGGACAAGCGAGGGAGGATCACCTGGGTAGGGGGTCCTCAGGGAGTGGGGGAGAAACACCTGATGGGGAGACATGGTATTCCCCTATGTCCACAACCCATCTAACCCCTATACCTGCTTACTTTATGGGGAACTACAGCTTCCATAATTCCTCCCCACATTACATTGGCAACACTATTGAGCCGAGGAACATGAGGAATAAGGTCAGGCAGATTACCTCTACTGACTTACATTGGCTCTGTCCCTGTAATGAGACCACACGCCCAATCCTAACTTTATACACCTGCCACTTGTTAACACTCCTGTTGAGACGAATAAAAGGTGGCGCACAAAGACACATGGTAAGTGAGGCTGGGTACGAAAAGGAACAGCTCTTTCAGAGCTGAAGGGAACCAGGCAATGGAAGACGGAGAACCAAGGGGCTGATCTGCAGTTATGAAGATCGAGAGAGAGCTAGGCGAGAATCCCCCGCTTTCAGGAATCTGTAAGCATTCCAAGACTGAAACCGAGTGAGCAGAAGAAAGAAACCTTCAAGGTACTGAAAGCAGCCCACAACCCTCCTGGGTGAACAACGGATTTGGGGAGGAGCAGATGAGTCGTTGGCGATGGCCTTGACTGCTGCATAAAGAGCGTTGTCGAAAGAAGGCAACCAGCGAGTTATAGAAGGCAACAGAAATCCAGTTTGTGTTAAAAGCAAAAGTAACTTGAACTCAAGAGTTGAAGGTTGCACATGTATTGATAAAATGCGTAATGATAAAGGACAATTGCAGAATTGTAAAAGAAATGGATACAAAGTAACAGAGTGGTCCTGCGAGGCGAAATAACACATTCGAAAGTCTCTGTGAAACGTTCTGAGTTGATTGGGAACCAAAGGCAAGAAAACAATTGTGATCCCAAAAGAAAGTTGAATGAATGAAAAGCAAACTATATGAACTCTGAATATGCCAAGATGGCAACATATATGCACTATAAAAGAGGCCTAGAAGGCAAACCAAAGAGAATAAGAAACTACAAGGTGAAAGACAAGCTCAAGCCCGGCAGAGGGAAGCCTGTACAGTAAAGGTCAAAAGTGGAACTGTATATTTATGACAAGGCGAACAAAGCCCAGGGTCAGATTGGCCCCTCAGCCTCTCAGACCGTGGCCGGGCCGAAATCGTCACTGGGGAGTAGGTGCCGGTTTCTGCCCATGCCTGAAAAAAAATGGAAAACCTTTTTGAAGCAAAAAAAAAAAAACACCTGCAACGGCATAATTCATCAAAGCAAGGTAACCATGTTACCTTGCTTTGATGATTGATTTGCATGCTTGATGGATGCATCATAAATTATGATGCATGCATCGTTCACATGCTGCTGCACGATGCAAAGTTGAGGGGCCGGGACCACCGCCGGGCCTGTGGCTGTCACTGTGCCACCACTCCAGGGGGCATGGTGCCGCCCCCTGGAGTGACTGTGCTGTTGTATCAGTGATAAATATGTGATATTAGTGATAGACGACCAATTTTAGAGTAGAATAAGCATCCATTTCAGGCTATGTATTTTGCCTTTCGCAAGTTGCAGCAATAGCATGTTTTTTTTTCTGCCGTTGTCTTTGTTATGATCATCATAAGACATTTCATCTCGGTGTCCTCGGTCACTTGACAAAATCCTTGTGCCTAAAAGCTTCTGTACAGTGTAGAAATATTTGACTATAGCACATCAAGTGGCCATTGTCTTCATTGTGCCACAATGAATGCTTTGTTGTAATGTGTATCTTTCCCATCTCCCTGGCATGATGTTCAGGGTGTGTGTTTGCATGTATGAGGTAACGAGTGATCAGAGTATGGGATTTCCTGTGAGTGCGCTGCTTTCCCTATTTTGCCACCATCTGAAGCGTGAAAGTAGATTCATGCAGGCTTCACATGCAGCCAACTTTGCACTAGACCTGCAGATGAACTTAACTGGTGTGCTGTTAAATCTCAGTTACCAGTTTCATGTTACCCACTACAGAATAATTGCTCATTTTACTATAGCCGATATGATAGCTCAGTGGGTTGAGTGCTCGCTGCTTTGATGTGTGTGTGATCTGCAGGTTCGAATCCCAGCAAGGCCATCTCAGCCTTTCATCCTTCTTATGTCGATAAATGAGTACCAACACAGGTTGGGTGATATTGTATGCATATTTGTTCTATTTTGATTTATTTTTATTTTTTTGTATTACTTGTGTATAATCACATTGTGATTTTTACAAGGACAAACTGGAAAATGAAATGTCTTCATTCCGATGAGGTTTCTTGTGCCTAGAAGCCTGCCATGGTTTGATTTCTATGTGGATTTATTTTGGTAAGGGCGATAGTCAGAAGTTTTGCTGCAGTGTTGTCCATTTGGGATTTTCCCCAGACAATAGTCTGTTCCATCAGACATCTTCCAGAACCGACGAAGCATCCCAAGAGGCGAGAGGTAGGCAACTCTTTCCTGGTTTAATACTTTGCAGTGCTACCATAGATGTCTCAGGTTTTCTGGTTCTTCAGATGACGCACATAATCTGCATTCCTTAGACCCGGACTGCAGTCTGATGCAGAGGATTTCCTGTGTGGGCAATAAGTTCAGGCGTGCTCTCAAAAATGTCTTCATGGGGCTTTTGTCTGGAAATTTGGAACAATATAAAAGTGGAACTTTCAGTTTGTTGAAGCTCAGTGGCATATGTGCAGTTAGTTTGTTCGCTTGGGCTTTATTGACCGTGTTGATCCAGTCTAGGAGTTCCGTTTTGTATTTTATTCTCTGAGGGTTCCCTACCAGATCTTCTTCGGTACATGCTATTTCTTCTAGTTTTGCTTTTTGCTTCACAGACCATTTTTTTAGGATGTTGGTATGGCCAGCTGTAAATTCTGCGGCAATACATTTGTAGATAGGGAGTGTGTCTGGGAGAAGAATTCTTATGAAGATTTGCATAGAGTTCTGTTTGACTGTTGATAGTAGAGACAACAGCCCTAGGTCACGCCTAATGTTTGCAATTGCAGCCGAATTAGGGAGGCCCAAGACTGATCGCCACAGTAGTCCTTCCAATTTTGCCCAGATTGAATTTGGCATAGTCAGGGTAGCTCCCATTCCATAGGTTAAGGCTGGGACAACTTTGCCTTTGTAGAATTGAATTACAGGAACCAGGGAGAATTTCCCATATTGCTTGTCAATGGCTCTCATCTGTGCCGCTAGATTCCTGGCTTTGCCCCACAGTACGGCTTGCATGGTCGATTCCTGTGCTGAGCTATCGATCGTTATGCCCGGGTATTTGTAGTGTTTGATGACTTGTATCTTGGTATTTTCCAGGAACCAACCTCTGTTGCGTCTATTGTATGGGCGGTTTTTTGTCAGAATCATAACTTTTGTTTTTAGTATGTTGATTTCCAAGTTGTTTAAGCTTATATACTGCACCAGGTTTGTCAGTTGACGCTGCAAGCCAATCTCCGTCTGATCTAACAGAATTAGATCGGCAGCATACAGTAGGCGAGACATATTTGTGTTTTCTATTTTTGGCGGAAATGTACGGAGTGAGGATTCTGTGTCCTTAAAGTCACCCAAGAAGCTAATGAAGAAGGCCGGGGCTAAAGGACAGCCCTGTTTGAACCCACGCTCTGAAGGAATCTCCTCTGACAGCAATCCTTGGTTGTTGAGTCTGACCCGAAGTTTTGTAGCGTGTGGAGTGCCATAATTGGATCTTATATTTCGTTTGGGCACTTCCATTTGTGTAGTTTAGACCAGAGCAGGCTCCTGTCCACTTTTATCAAAAGCCTTTGAAAGGTCTATGAAGGCCAAAAACACCGGCGGCGCTCCCTGCTTGACTTTAGCTTTGATTAGATTTAACAACAGGATGTTTATGGATGTTCCGACATTTTTTAAGAAGCCCATCTGGTGTGGATCGTTTGCTGGTGATGGCTTCGGCCATGATTGGAAGTGTTTGAGCAGTAATGTGGCGAAAAGTTTGCCAATGATATCCAACAGTGCTATTGGCGGTAGGTTTTTGGCTCTTCCCTGTTTCCACGTTTGAACAGTGGGACTATTATTGAATGGGTCCATGAGGTCGGGATTGCTATGAGTGATTCACAGTGCTGGAATAGGATGCTAATGAATCTTGACCAGTCCTCTGGGTGTTGTTTGAGGTCGATGTTGCTGAGGCCATCAGGGCCAGGGGCTCTTGAAGATTTTAGATGTTTGATGACGTCCATGATGTCGTCTTCGTCTGATAGATTGACCCATGGGCTGCCGATCTTCTGTACCGGCGTTTGTGGCAGGTCCGAAGTTGGAGCGAACAGCCTTTCGAGTATTTGATCCAATTTTCCTCAGTGACTGAATTAGCCAGTTACTTTTCATGAGTCTTGACTGTGTTCTTAATGAGTGCCCAGAAATCGCTGGACTTCTTGGTGCTTAGCGTTCTCAGCATCTTCTCTGCGTCATTTTGGTACATTAAGCGTCTGCGGCTGTGTAACCATGATTTATAGCTGTTTACTTCGATTATGCAATCTTGCCTGGCGAATTCAGAGTTCTCAGTTTTTGCTCTTCTTTTTGCTTTCCTCAGGCTTTTTCTTCTTTCTACCAGCGCTCGGTCAAACTTGTGATTGTGCGTTCTGCCTGGTCCCTTGTTTTTCTTAGGGACCGTCTTGAATTTTAGTAGGAGCGGAAGGTAGTCTGGGCGTTCTGATTCTTTTGGTTTGCCTGCCACAGTTCTTTCGTATTTGCCGGTGATTGCCTTGATATTAGCAGCGGTTAGGCGAAGTCTGGTTTGTTGCTTATTTTTTTCTAAAGATGGAAGAAATAATTTGCCCTCAGAATGCGCTGATGACCATATTATTGCGAGAAGATTATGATCACTTTCTGCGGTCCGAATGATTTTGAATGATTCAATCAGGGATAGTAGGCTGTTGGAGGTGAAGATATAGTCAAGTGTTGCCCTGGAGTTTTCGCGCTCCCACGTTGGGATGATGTTTTCCCAAGGTTTCAGCCATGCCAGGTTATGAATGTTTCGTGAGTTCATTGCGGCCATCCACATGATACCTCTATCTTCTGACGACAGTTTCTGTTTGGTTTTATTCTGGCTGGCATTTTCCAGATCGCATTTAGCGTTTAAATCCTTGCAGATGATTACGTAACTTGTGTTTGTGTCAATTCTGATGTTGTCGATTGCTTCGGTTACCTGATTGCAAAGATTTGTGATTGAGGTTTGCTGGGGATTCCAACATAGATTTACGATCGCCAGTTGGCACGTGCAAGATTTTTTGGTTCTTAGCTCCTGAAACGTCCATGTTGTGAGGACTGCAAGCATTCCGTAAGTCTCTATTACTTTTTTCGAAATCTTAATGCCAGACCCGATCCGCACTGCCAGAAGAAGGCCTGAGGACGGACGTCCAAATAAGCCCCTTGTGGCCGCGGAAAATTTGATCTCGTATCCATCTAGAGTAGGTTTTTCAATCAACCAAGTTTCCTGGAGGCATATGATGTCAAAACCCACCAGGGCCTGGTTGTTTTTGTTGGTAAGATGTGAATGACCTTGGGTGTTCTATGAGGCCATTGATAAGGTGTTGATCACAGGTGTGTCTTCGGCTGATGTAGATGTGGCCCCTTCTGATTGCTATCTGCTGGACTTCCCTTGAACGGCTGTCTTTAGCCATTACTGTGGTCCTGTCGGATATCTGGATTCTCCCTGTTTGTGAGATTTTTCTCTAGATCGGATATTGCGTCCTTTAGGCTTTCCTGACGGTATCGGATCTGAGCATGTGTCCAAGTTGTAGTCTGCTTTACCTGGTCTTTGTGTAACAGATCTTGAAAAGTCTTTCCCACGAAAATCGTTGTTTCTAGGTGAAGGATGCCTCTCTGGGTAATCCCTATGAGATCTGAAGTGATGTAGCTCATTAGTAGAGTTCTTTCTGCTGTTTTTTTTGTTATGCCAGTCTTGAATTTTTGAAATGTAGTGTGGTTTATAGGACCTGACTTCCTCCTTGTTCCTTTTCTTTAGGTCAGGCTCAGGAATTTCGATTTCTGTTAGCAAGAGTCCGACCCGTCCAAGGTCGGTGTAGGCTTCCACCGGGATTGTTTGTATAGCCTGCGTTTTTATGTGCAGAAATGCCTTGGCCTTTTGTTCTCTATGGTATGGCTCAATCAGACGAAAGTCCCCTGTAGTTAACGATCTCAACGATTTGATTGTGCTCAGGGTTTTCAGCACAGTTTTTCTGTTCAGAATCATGTAGCCAGATTTGCTTGATGCTTGTTCAAGTTTGAAGATTCCTGTGCCCTTGGATGATTTATACGTATCGCTTTGGTGGGTGGCACACTGTTTATTGGGAGAGTTTTCCTCTGCATGAGATTGCCGCTGCTTTTTAGATGTTTTGTTACGGATAAGTGAGCTGCCTGAGTGTGGTTTTTGTTCTTCCTCTGGTAGTGGTTTCTGGACAAGCTTTTTCCCTGGACTATTTGCTGTAGGGCCCTGACGTTTTAACCCTCCAGGGCTCCGAGTTTTGTTCGTTATTGGCGAAGCATTTAGCTCTGGTGGGTTGTCGCTATTGTCATCTATGGATGTCTTCGGGCTGCTCTGCGTCTTATTGCCAATTGGGGATTCATCTGCATGTAGGTGTTGCATTAGGTCCATAAGGCTACTTGATGCTTGGAATTCAGCCGGCGACCGTGGTGAGTTACTTAGGTCAATGAAAACTTGGGTTTCTACTGAATCCCTTGGTTGCGATAATTTTGTTTGTTGATTTTTGCTCATTACAGAATCCTCTTTGCCGTCCTGTTTTCGGAGCCCCGCAGACTTTGGTTTCGCAGAAGATACTTGATTTGTATTTGCCAATTGTAAGACTGGATTTAGTTTTCTTGCGGGACCAGTTCCTTTTATCTTTTTCGTAGAACTGGGAAGCGCTGTTATGGCATCACTCTGGTCTCTGCTGGTACGTTTGATAAAAAGTGGGGCCATGTTTCCTTGGATGATCGGTTAGCTGGTCTGGGACGCCTTTTCTGCAGTTGTTGCTTTGGCCTGTCTAACTGGCATGGCAATGGTCTGTTGTTGTTCAAACCGGGACAACTTCTCTTCCCAATTTGCTTGCACTGCGCCCTGTTTGGTTTCAACTGCAGTTATGTAGCCTTCCAGAAAGATCAGTTTTGACTGGATTGTTGCTAGAATTGAGGTGTTGTCTTTAGTAGTGTCATTTATTGCTTCATATAATTTGCAGAAGGGTGTTAAAGCTATAGTGATAGCTGACATTATTGTTGTCATGTCGGGCTTCTTTTTGGGCGACCCTTTGCCTGTATCATCCGATGAGTCTAAGGAAAGTCTGTTTTTTGGTACAGCATCTCTTGGGTCCCTTGCCAGATATTGAAAATCAAGTGCATTTTCTGCTTGAGATGTGCAGTGATGGGCTGGTTCATGGGTTCTTGGTGTCAGTAACTGTTCGTTGCGACTTGAGTTAAGGTTACCGATAGTTGGGGGCATTGACAGCGATTTGCTGCCTCGGTAGTGGCTTTCCAGGTGGATGTTAGCCCATGATTGGGAGCTCATTGAGTGCGCTGCCCTCTCCTCATGATGTCGTTTGTCCACGGTTCATTGGACTGGAGTAGCAGATGTGCAACTTCTTTACCCCCAGGGGATCATATAGGTTCAACGTTAATTACACCCTGAGCAGAGGCTGGACATAGTGATGGAATTTGGTCTTCAGTCTGTTGCTCCTGATGATCTGGTTGCAGGAAGTTGGAAGACTGATTGGTCCAGAGAAATGATTGCTGGTGGGGTCACTGGACATAATATTGGATTATGCGCTTCCTTCTGCTGATCTAGTGGATCTGGTTGTCGAAAATTGGAAGACTGGATGGGGTCCAGCGCGGTGCTTGTTGGTAAGCTATCGGCAATTGTGGAAGAGGGTTGTGTGAGGTTTGACGATGGTGCCTCAATGTTGAGGTTATCTGTTTTTCTTGACTTTGGTGCCGGAAGTGTTTTTTCTAGAACCCCCAAGATTTCTGCGTCTGAGAGTTCCGTTTTCCACATTCAATTTGTATTTGCATTGTTGTTTTTTAAAAAGGTTGAAGAGTGCACTTGAGATAGATAGCTTTGGAAGAGCTCGTTTCCCTGTGTCACTTTTCTTTTCTGGGTTCTGGTTTGGGTTTCTGACTTCTGGTGGCGTGGATTTTTTTTTCCTTTCGATTTCATTCCAAGGTCAGCTCTCAGTTGTTGTGTGTCATTTGCCTTAGCCCCTTTTTTTTGCCAGTTTGGTTTTTGTTGTAGGGGATTTTCCTTAACGGTAATGTGGGGGAAGTCTGGGCCTTTTGAGCTGGGATCACTTGACCCACCCTTAGAGGGTCAGCCGAATCCGTGGGCGTTAAAGGCTTTATCACACCCTGCACGGGCGAGGTGGCCGCTGTATGTCCAGTCCTATTTTGTAGGAAATCATTGTTTAATGGATGATAACCCCCCCTGTACTGCTGTATCATTGCTGTGGCCCTATTTTTTTTATGACTCTGTTCAACCAAGTCCTCATGGCAGTTGCCATGGTCATGTAGGCTCTTGTTGGCGCTTTTGTTAGCGCTTATATTTGAATTGGGCATGTGTTGCCTGACTTTGTCAGTGAGGTCTTTGTGGTCGTGCAGGGCCAGAGAAAGGGCCCCCCCCAGGTCGTCCTCCGACGGCCTCGGAGGTAATCCCTCTCGCCAAGGCGGGACTCCGGCCCAAGCTACGCTCCAACTCAGACGTTGACATTGATGAATCAGCAGGTGGAGCAGGTAGTTGCACGGCGTCTGGTAGTGGAGACACAGCACGGTTGATCCGCTCCCCTGTTGAAATGCGATCCCTTTGTTCTTGAAGTTGTTCGATGTTGTGGCCTGATTCGTCTTCGTCGGCGGTCGCTGGGTGTGCTTTAGCCAGGCTCCCAGCAGCCCCCGCCACGGGCACTTCCAAGTTAGAAAACAAAGACGGAGAAGGTGGAGAAGACAGCATGCCCGGAGCAGGAGGGGAGCTTGTTTTCCCCAAGTGAGCAGTGGACTCGCCGCCCGTAGGTATGGTAGTTTTGTTTTTCATTTCTTGACGGGGGAGATGAAAGTTCCTTTTTCTGGGCGTGCAGCTGACATAACGCTGCTTCGCAAACAGCGCTTCGATTCATTACCCGGAGGGTATGGGGGAGAGACAAGCTCATCCATGGCACCCGGGCCCCCGTGGCCTCTCGCGGACTGCAGGAATGCTTCTACTCTGTGTCCTACTCCGCGTTCCGCTCTGCGGAAGGTCGAGGGTTTTAGTGATTCCTCCCACTAACTGCAACAATGGAAGAGAGACTGAGAGACTGCACGAATCACGGGTACTGCAGGACTGCTTCTACTCTGCGTCCTATATTTGTTCTATTAAAAAAAAAGAGTGTAAGCGTAAGTGCTATACAAAAACATATTATCGTTTGGCCTTGGACATCTACTTGTATTCAAAGTAATTTGACAATATGGATCTATACACACAGATATTAATGACACATATGGTGATCCTTTCTTATATGAAATGTATATCACATTAGTGAAATCATAACTATATTTTACGTAGTGTACTTAGGAACAATGCTATTTGATGCCACTTCCTGCTTTGAAAAGGGGAGAAAGGTTGTGTTTTATCGCTTCACAGGATGTCACTTTGGGGTTGGGTCCAAATGCCATCACTTCCGGGGATGTCATCAGAGGTCAAGAGTCGTGAGGCGAGGGGTGGGCCACATTTTTGAGGCGAGTTGTGGGCCCTTTTTTCTTGGGTGTCCGGGCCTATTTCTTGTCACAGTCCGACCCTGACGAAGCCTAAGGAAGGGATTGAACTACCAGAAGCTTGTAGCCTAAGCCTGAACTTTTGAACTGTCAATCTGTACCAGTAAGCCAAAGTGTGCAAGACTGAAAGAAGTGTGCCATTCACCTATACTTTTGAGGAAACTCTATAGTCCCCGTGGTGCTGAACGTGGGGAAGGGAGTTATTATTTAAAGCCATTCTGACATTTCTTTTGAGACACTATTTTCCTTTTGTATTTCCTTAACACATTTGTCATTTTTAAGAAGGAGGGCAAGGATAGGTGTTCTTAGTATAGGCCTTTTGTGTTGACTAGACTGACTGGGAATGTTAATGGGCAAGATTACTCCCATTCTAGAGTTAGGGCCAGTTAGGAAGTCTACCAACCCAACCAAATTACCCAATAAAGTGTTTCAAACTTGTATCCATTGTGTCTGTGTCTACTATTGATACTATGCCTTCCTTACAATAGGTTAAATTATAAATCAGATAGCCAATTATTCCTTTAAAGAAATACACATTCAGATTAGGCTGTAATCAGAAATGAATTAACGTTGTAGCTTTGTTTAGATTTCTAAAAAGCAAATGCCCAAAAATAAAAAGAAATAAGCAAGTGTTGGAGAAATAAGGTTCACTGGATGCTGCCAAAGTTGGGAAACACCGAACACGAGACACACAAGGAATTAAGTTCAGCATGTTTGTGTTAGTGTGACTGAATGTGCATGCCAGTGTGAAGCATGCATGTGTTTATTTGGAGATGGGGTGCAGGAGTGTGACTGGGGGTATGGTCGGGTCAGAGTCTCTGTAGCTGCACCAGCAACATGAACGCAATATACACATTTAATATTGTCGTATATTGTGGGCACAGCTTCATTAAAGTGATTTAGAGTAACGAGGATTGCAGATATTGGGGCTACAGCATAATGAAAGGGTTTTACATGTAGTGTGGGTGCATCTTCATGAAAGTTACATACATTTCAGTGCTGGCATATAGTGTGGACATAGCTTCATCACATGATTTATAGTGGCATTGGCTGCATATATTTGCATTTGTTTTTTATTGTGCTTATATAGCGCTTTCACCAAAGCTCTTTGCTATTTCAATTTGTACAAAAAGCAGTAATCAACAGTAGTTACACAGAGAAAAATATAGAAAAGAAAATGTTATTTCAATTGAAAATGAACTGGAGTAAAACAGGATAGAGATTTTTTTGAATGAGGTAATTGGTTCCAATAAACAGGGATGTTTAGGACCTGAAAATAAAAAATGTGATTGAGATCGTAGAGGATGAGCAAACTTGTAGAGTGAGATACAGCGGGAAAGGTATGGGGGAGCAAGACCTTGAATACATTTGAAGGTAATGCAGAGAAACAGAAGAAAGCATGCAAGTATCAGTAGGAAGTCAACTGAGAGAAAGAAGAGAGGCATAAATAGAATCCCTAGGATTAACATTAAAAGGAGATGAATAGCAGAATTATAAATAGAGCTCACGGCAGCAACCAGGTGGGCAGGTAGACCAATTGGGAAGGCATGGCAGAGCAGTAATCCAAAATGGGTGAAAAGGAATGAGGACACAAGACACTTAGCAACATTATGTAGTTGGAAATGACAGATCTAGCAATCTTAGAAATATGAGAGTAGAAAGTAGGGGAAAAGTCAAAGCAACAGGGAATAAGGTTGGGGCATTGAAATAAAAGAACGGTGGGCAAGTGGTGTAGTAGAAGCATCAGTGAAAAATAGAACCTCAGTTTTAGAGGGATCACAATGAAGCCAAAGAGCACTAATCCAGGCCTGTAGGGTGTGAGAACAAGCCGAAAGAATAGATTGAAGAGAATCAGAAAAGGAGGAAAATCGGAAAAAGGGTTGTGAATCAGCCACGTTAAAGTGGAAAGAGATTAAAGAAATAGATAATAGAAGAAAGGGGAATTGTATACATGGAGAAAAGAAGGGGACCAAGGATGTCTTGAGTAACCTCATAGTTGAGAGGAAAAGTAGAAGAAATTTGACCAGACCAGGAAACAGAGTAACACTTATCAGAAAAATAAGAGTGGGATCATCGAAGTACAGAGCCAGACAATCCTAACAAATCGAGTAGAGGAAAGCATAGTGTAGTCAACAGTATTGAAAGCAGCTGAAAGATCAAGAATGTGAGACTGTTTAGAGTGCCTTGAGGAAAATAAAGTGGTAGCAACATAAAGCAAACCATACTCAGTGAAATGGTAGGAGTGAAACCCAAATTGGTGATGGGTAAAAGTAAATGGCGATCAAGATAACTGGAAACTTGAACATAAACAACACGTTCAATAATTTTCAAAAGAAAAGGACAGAAATATTTCTGTAGTTAAAGTCTTACATTTGGCTAATTTGCATACCCACAATGCTTTGCTCATGTGGCTCTGAACTGGAGGTAAACCTCCAGCAATGGCTATTCGGTTGTACTGTAGCAGGTGTGACTTAGCTCAAATGGCTTATTCTACTATCAAAAGGAATGTAAGAAGAGAAGATGGGTTAAAATTTAGAGGGAGAAGAGGGGAGGAGAGAAGGCATTTTAAACACAAGAATAATAGCATGTTTAAAGTTAGAAGGAAACACTGCTGTAAGAAAAGAAATGCTTCCACATATTTTGAATGCAGAATTATTCAATTGTTTTACCATGGCAATACAGCCATACATGTTGAATGTAGCTCCATTAAAGTAAATTACAGCGGCAATGCTGTTGTATGTTGTGGACCCAGTCTTCATGAAAATGTTGTAAAATGTCTGTGTACTGTTCTTGAGCTGCCACCTACTGTATTCTTTCATGTGCTATCCGAGAACCAGTTGAAAATTGTAATGTTTTTAACACAATTTTTCTAAATAAATCTGTGCCATAAAAACACCATCTTAAAAACATTTGTAAGCGTAAACCACCCGACGGCCACTTCATTACTTGGAGTCACTTCATACACTGAGGGCCTGATTCTGATCTCCATGTAAAATAATAAAAGTGACATTGAGTGCTGGAAAGACGCTTTTCTTTTTTTCTCAATTATTTTTATCTAAATATAGGCACGTTTTATGAAGCAAATAAGAAAATGTTTGTTTCATCACAGAATTAAACTTTTCTTATTTTACATGAAGCTCAGAACCAGGCCCTATGTCTCTTGTTTTTATTTGGGGGCGATAGTAAGGTCCCTCAATGTATACATTCACCGGCCACCACTGACCTCGAATCATGTAGAATGCTGGGCCTCCTGAGGAGTCAACCATGTCCGAGCCCCAACAACTGCCTTTTCTGCTGACCACCGGATTCTCCAATGTTGATATCTGATGTAGAAGTATGAACTTTTTACCAGCATCACAAAATTAAAAAATAATTAAGAGGGGATCCAGGTGATTCTTCAAGATGCTTATGATCTCAAAGTTCTATACCCACCACCAGCTTGTGAAGTAAATAAAAAATATAGTAAATATACCTTGTCTGTGTATGTATACTCTTGTCGGTTAGGTGGGACATCACCACCTGAGATGCGGCCATTGCAAGCACGAAGATCAGCATAGTTCAAACAGATGGCTAGGCAAGAGGCATACTTGGAAATCGTACTAGGGGTGGGGAATAACGAATACCCCAAGTTTAGTCTTACTTATTTGAATTCCCCACATAGCCTCTAGTGGGTCATAATGTCAATGTGTATCTGTTGTCATTACCAGATGTTCACGCTCAGTGTTTCCAATACATTTATCCAATGTTGATAATGTATCTTCAAAAGCAGTAATAAATTCAGCCTATTGTCTAAAAT
Organism: Ambystoma mexicanum; assembly: GCF_040938575.1. NCBI lineage: Eukaryota > Metazoa > Chordata > Amphibia > Caudata > Ambystomatidae > Ambystoma > Ambystoma mexicanum. The sequence continues at coordinate 673,486,190 of NC_090936.1, forward strand.
ACATATTTAAAAACAGAAATATGAAGTTATTATGCAATTTGATTTTTAGCAGAATGTTTAATGTGATTTTATTTAAATCAAAAAGAAAACTCCTATCTTTCCCTATTTCTATGAGGGAAGTTCCCTTCCTATTAAAACTAAAACTAAGGGTGCTCGTCAAAGTCCAATAATACCTCTTCTGTCTGAATCCTAATCGCTAACTGGCCCTATCACTTTAGAAAAAAAAAAGAAAGTAATAGACCAGGCCACTGTCTCTGGGTTAGACTTCTGCAACACATGAGTTTTCTCAATAGTTCATAAAGTTCACCAATAGTTCAGATCTTTCTTGCAGACCCTAATTCAAAAGGAATCCTCCTTAATACGTTTCTGAAAGTTCAACAACAGTTTAGATCTTTCTTGCAAATCCTAGTTCAAAAGAAATGTTCTTCAATACATTTCCAAAGGTTCGACAACAGTTTCTTGAGAACAAGTCTGGTGCTCTCGGACTCCCCGAAGTTTAATGGCTCTTTGGGAGACTTGTTCACTTTCAGGTATAAACTTTATGTGGGGGCATTTGTTCACTTAGGTTAGTCAGGTTACCGTAACCTTGTTGGTCTCTCCAGTGTGGAAGCAAAATGTTTATATTCAATTCAAATTGGTTCACCCAGGGCACTTGCCCCTTTGGGTTTCCCTTGCTGGTTGTCTTTGCTTCTATACAAAGAGTTTGTGTCTCTGTTGATCAGATTGAGAAGGGGGAATGCCCGTTCGGATTTCAGTTTCCCGTAGCCTCGTAGGTTCTTCAAACCTGTACACTAAGTGCTTGTACTTTCCTTCCCCAGCTTCATACCAGTGTTTGCTTGTTCAGGTTTCTCAGGTTCCCATAAACGAGTAGGTTCTCTTAACCTTGATACAAAGTGTTAAGTCCTCAGAATGGTATTCTCTCCATGGAAGTGGTCACTTCCCTGACACTGCATCCCTCTGCAGTTAACGTCCATCGGAAATGGAGCTCGGGATTTGTGTCTTCCCCAGCAATCTGGTCTCCATGTCGGTTGCTAGACTCTCAGCCTACCACAGCTTCTTTGATGCCACGCCACCAGAGGAAACAGGGCCTTCCCCATCTCCACTTCTTCCTCCCACCCTGGCTTCTTGGTTGGACAAGACGCCAGCATTCAGCTAGTTTTAGGCTTGCTTCTGTAAGCGTACTGAAGGAGGGGACTGACACACAGGTGGCACGATTGTTGGCATACACTTTAATTTAGTTGTGATTTAGTCATGACTCCATAATGTTAGAATATACATTATTTTTGCTGGTAGATCATATGTCTTTGTCCACCCCTATTGGTAGCAACCAGCCTCAACAGGCAGGATTGTGCATATCATGAGTTACCTTGAGGGCAGACTATCATACCTGCAAGTTAGGACCAAGCATTAGAGGTAACACAGCAACAGCACTCTTGAGAGGCCTGATGTAGCAGGGTCGGAGGTAGCTCATGCAGCCAAGAGCTCTTTGGTAGGACCAGGAGGTTGGAAAGAGAACTAACACATAAATGACCAAGAGGGATGCTGCTTCCAAAAGAGGCAGAGCGGAGCACAGCAACAGCCATCATGATGTTGTCCCAGGCAGCAACGCTGGTGGAAGTGAACCTGTTGGTCCTGTAAAACAAGGTGGCGCTCTTATAGGATGAATGGGGATGCAGAAGTTACTCAAACATCAATAAAAAGATTGACTCAGCAGGTTGCCAAAAGGTACGCTGTTTAATTAACAATTCTCGAAAACAGGGAGTACAACGGACATCAGACATCAACCGACGTCTCATGGCAAGGTCTCAACAATTTTCATAAAAAGTAAGCTTTTATAGTAAAACATCATCATCACTGATGTCATCCAACCACAATCCAGTTTACATTTTACAGTTTGCCACATAGTATAACGGGAAACATCTACATATACTTTCTATGGGGTGTGTGGTTGTCATCGGGTCTCTATTATCAGGTGGGCAACTAAGCCCTCCTCTAGTGCAAGTCACCCTCATCATCATAAAACACACAACACTTTATTGGTTCACAAACTATAGGGCTCTTTGATACGTGGCCCTCTATAATTGGTTGGCACGCGTGTAGCCGTTTGGGAATATTCCACTTGCTAGCAGCACGCAAGCTGCTACCCCAGGTGTTGGTGGGTTGGGCTTGACCATGCCTCCCCACCCAACTAGCCCAACATCTATCATCACTCATACTTTCTGTCATTCAATTAGCCTTTGAACATGTCACTTTACGTCATGTGACATCACCAGTCTGCTCTTTCGTCCATCTTCTCTCGCTCTTCAGGGATCTTCCCCAAGAGACTGTCAGCTCTTTGTGGATAGATAAAGAACGGTTTTCTCAATGGGTACTTTGCTTCAAAGGCTGCTCATGTTATTGGCATCATTACAGGTGTCTTGCTTGTCACCATTTCCGGTTCTCAACTTATAGGCAATTTAGGGGTGGGACTTCCGGTAGAAGCTTTTGGCTCCTCCTTTAGAGAAGAGACAGCAGGAACACTAGCAAGAACCACAACTGACACCATGCCACCAGAATTGCTGAACTTAACCCAGACTGTCCCAAACAATGCAGATTAACAATCAACCTTAACAACCTAAATGCAGACTCCTGCTAAGGGCCTATGCGTTGCATCTCAACTCTCACAGGGATTTTAAGGATTGGTTGGATCCAAAGCGCAGTGGCAGTAAGGAATGGAGTAAAGTCCCTTCATGGGATGGGTTGAGTTTATCCGTAGAAACTCACAGAAGGATTAAGGGCTGAGGCAGTCTATCAATGGTGGAAACCCGATAAATTGGAGAATAAGAAGGGCAAAACAAGTTTACAAGTTTGTTAATCCCCCTCCGCACAGTAGACCACAGCCAAGTAGGAGCTGGGAGGGTATACGTGGGCGTATTGAACAACAACAATGAGACGATCCCCATAAAAGGACTACCATATACAGTACCATTCATACCAGTGGAGGTGATGGGTTCTGATTCCAGTCTGTGCAACCACTACCCAGAAGTCAATCAATATTTTAGCAGCAAAATCTGCAATCACACTTCTGCTTATGACACCAAAACATTATCCTACTTAAAAATGTATCCAGAATCTGTCTGAATGTTTGACTTGCACCATGCACATACAGAAAAATGGCACTGTGCACATCCACAACCATGCTGCACAATACACACCCTCAGTCATGCATTAAAATGTGGCTGACACCCGAAGCCTCTATATGAACACTTGCAGAGAAGTTATGCACACTCTGTCATACTCTTGCACACTCTGACATACCATACACGTACTCCCGTACACACACTCTAAGCCACAATCTGCTCAACCTTAGCCATTCTCTCTCTACACATGCTCATTTAATCAACACATGACTAGTGTGATGAATCCTGCAGAGCCATCACTAATCCCCAGACTAAAGTCTCCTCCCATGTGCTGAGTGGAAGGCAGCCGCTTCCTGACACTGGGCGTGGTATTCTGAGGGTGGATCACATGGGTGGAGATGGCTCTCAGGGGAGAGTGGTGACTCCAGCAGGAGAGAAGCAGTATTCTCTTCCTTGTGAGGAAGATCCCTTAATTCCAGAGTTTTTGATGGCATGTTGTCATTATTCAGAACCATTTAAATATAAGTCTGAAAACGACTTTGTTCAAACAAAACCCTATTTCTTCTTCCTGTGTGAATGATAAGCCTTGACATATCCAACATCTAATGTTTATGGTGATTGTAATTTAAATACAACTGTTCAACAATGCAACTTAAAATCACTTCAAATTTCCCTGGACACCAAGTACCAGAAAGCCTCAAGTACTGAGACGAGGAAGAGGAGCAAGGAGTCAATGTGGAGGAAATGTGACACCAAGTACAACATGCAGTATAGTTGTCAAGATCCAAGTCAGCTGCATGGGACATTTAAACCTGGAAATCACCGGAGAGACTGGAGACAGAGAGAGGAGAAAGGATGCATAGTGTGCGGAGCGGGAACGAAGTACAGAGGCAGATTCACAAGGGAAGAGCAGGAAGCATCTGCCGGTAACCGACTGGATGCATTTAGGACCGGAGAAGAGGAACTCTGGTGAAGTCGAGGTAAACTGTGGGTAAACCAGGGGAGACGTAGTCCTGCAAAGCAGCAGTGGTTCCATCGGCGAAGAACTGGCATGCCAACACAGGAGCCAAAAGAGACTCTGCCAAGAAGGGGAAGCTTGCCCAATGGAACTTCCTCGCAGCAGCTGTACAGCGAACCAGTGAGTCAACCTAAAGAAGTAGAGGGACCTCGGGATGTGCAAATACGTTAACTAACATTTGGTAAGCATTTTTTAATACTGACAGTTGGGGGAAACCTGGAACCAGCACTAACATAAGCCAAAAGACATTGCAAAAGAAACAAAGCGGAAAAAGTTGTACAATTCTCCTGATACGAGATATCACTTTGGGGAAACCCGGAACAAGCATTTCCAAGAGCCAAGAGAGATTGAAAGAAAGGTTGACAGACAGAGCTTGAACAAACCCTCATATATCGGATGTCAGTAATGGGGAAATTGGTGCAAGTAATAACTGAAGTCAACAAAGATTTCCTGTTGAAGAAATACAATTGTGTAATACCTAAAAGGAATGTGAATTTTGCAGAGAGACATAAGAGCATCTTGTAGTGAACCTTTTTGGAAAGAGGTACCTGTCAGGAGAGTACACCAGGGGATCCGCATGAGATTGAAGTAGTACAATTGTGTAATACCTAAGACGAATGTCAATGTTGCAGAGACACCTGATAAAAGAATCGGGTAGTGAACTATTTTGGAAAGAGATACCTGGCAGGAAAGGGATCTGCATGAGCCAAAAGGGAGATATTCCTGGCAGGAGAGTATACACCAGGATATCCCAGGAGTCAGTGAGAAGTTTCCTGGCTTGGGAGTATACCAGGAAACTCATTTTGAACTGGTGTGTTGAAGAGAAGCTTTTTGATATCAAGTTGTTTCAATTGAACAAACAGACAATTAGATAAGACTAGCCTTTTGCTATACTGTAATTAATACTGGAGAACAGACAGTTGTTTAACCATCCTGAAACTTAGGAAAGACTTTACTTTGCTATATTCCAACCAGTGTTGTGGAAAAGACATTTGTTTTGCTATACTGAGGGATGTATTAGTTGAAAGAGACATTTTCATTGCATTCAAGAGACTATTGTTAAACCAGAACATTTTGAACAATTTACCTGAAAAAATCCAGGGGAAGGGAAACACCCCCTGGACACAAGGATTGTTTTGTTTAAGTTATAAGTTTAAGCTTTTGAGCATCTTTGTTGAATTGAATTTTGGAAAATGTACCTTGGACCTTTTTCTTGTGTATATTAGTATGAGGGTCAGATTTAGTTTGGTCACAAGGTCAGCCTGCTTTAGTTTTAGTTTCATAGGAAGGGACATTTGCTTTAGGATAGGGAAAGTTAGCCTATTCATGCCTCTTCCATTGACTGTGCTTTCTCTGACTTTCAATACTCATGCATGGACTGCATTTGTCAAACACTATCCTGCTCACACATTCACACATTCCTGTACCTATCCTCAGCCTTAGATCACCTCTGAAATCCAACCCCTCAAAACAAACATGCACAGTGACAATTGACACGGCCATACATTGTGGACACCTTCCCTACTCCCAGTCTACAAAATTCCCTGGCTGCCCTAACCTCTGCTTTGGACTCTGCCAAATCCTCTTACTTCACAAACCTAATCTCTGTTCACAATCACCCCAGCAAACTTCCAACTCTCCATTGCCTCCTCCCTTTCTGCAACTAATGTTGTTCACTACTTTTCCTCGAAACTCTCAAAAATGTGTGACACTCTCACAACCCTCCTCTTTCTCCTTCCCCCAGCATCCTTCTGTCCACCACCTCGCCCCCTCTCGCTTCAATTATCGACTACTTCTCCCTGCCTCTCCTATTGAATTAGCACCCGTATTGTTCGCAGTGCCAACTCATCTGTTGCTTCTATTGATCCTTTTGCTCCCCAAATGATCAAAAAAATGGTCTCAATCACTTGCGCTTATCTCTCTGAGCTCTTTGACCTCTCTCGTATGGCTGGACTCCTCCCTTTCTCCTTCAAATTTGCAACTGTCTTATCTTGTTTGAAGAAACCCTCTGCTGATCCAAATGTCCCAGCAAACTATCGGCCAGTTGCTCTCCTTCCCCATTATTCAAAAGTGCTTGAGTGGATGGTCTTTGACCGGATCGCTGAGTACCTTGAGGATAATGGCCACTTCAATCAGGCTTCCATAGTTAAACCTCCACTGAGACTGCACTCATGCATGTCTCCATCTTTCTCTCTAATGATTACCACTCCAAACGCTCTTCTATAGACATCCTTTTGTACCTTTCTGCTGCTTTTGACACTGTCAACCACTCTTCTCTTCTTCTCATTCTCCAGGACCTTGGTTTCGAAAATAATCCGCTCTTGCCTGAATTACTTTCAACCTGGAAGGTTGAGCCTTTTAAATCACTTAGAACTCACATACCTCTGTCCCCACCCCTCGCCCTGTCAATGTCCCCCAAATATAAGTCCTTTGACCTCTGCTTTTTCGCCTCTTTTCCTCAGCCTTAGGAAGATATCTCATTGTTTGGCTTTCACTGTCACATTTTTGCTGCTGACACTAATATTTTTCTCCTTTCCATCCTTCACACCAGCCATCTTGGAACAGATTCTGAACTGTCTCACTGCAATTCGTCACTGGGTGGCTCTCCGCTGCTCCATGCAGAACTCTTCAAAAATTGAAGTCTTCTTTCTCTCAGCTTCCAATGCCATCCTTCCCTTCTCCTATCTCCTTCCCGCCTGACCTTCTTGCTCCCTTACCAAAGGCTCACAATTTTGTGGTCTTCTTTGATAGTGACCTACGAATACAACAATTCACACTTCCACTGCCTCTGCACATTTGTTGTATAGGCACCTTACAAATACCCATTTAATAAATGATCAAAAATAGTCCATAGGCGCCCCTCTGTGAGAACGAACAAGGCCCAGTCACCTGTTCTTTGGGAAGGTACCCACTCGAGAGACCACAGCCACACTTTAGCTCACTGTACCTTTCACAGATGGGAAATACACATTTGCATATCACTCTTTGTCCCGCCCACATGAGCAGTCCAGCGCCGAAATGCTAGAATTTAGAAATACTAAAGACCCTCGAGTGGGTACCTTTCCAAAGAACGGGTCAATGGAGTGTGTTTGTTCTCGCAGAGGGGCGCCTATGACTACATTTTGACTAATAAATAAATATTCTCAAAATTTGGAAAATGTGTCCTTTTCTTGCTAATCACTCTACAAAAACTCTAATCTCCAAGCCTATTCCTTGGCCTCCCTTTCTACGCTTCATCCTTCAAGAGAGAGTCCTCAACTTTCCTACCCACAATTTCTACAACCTACTCAGATCCTCCCCCACTTCTACCTACCGACAACATGCTACCACTCTTTTCAAGATCCTTCTCCTAGTCTACAAAGCTATCAATGGTCTTGCTCCTCACACCTGTCTGATTGTACCACAGTTTAACCACTGCCTCATTCCCTCTGATACTCCGCTTCACTCAACCCATGTCCCATACCTCTCTGTGCCGCCTCTTGCTTCTGCTCTTTCTCCCTTATCGCTGCGCCTCACTGGAACCTGCTGACCATAACAATCAAAGCCAGCACAAATGTGAAAATCTTCAAAGCTTGGCTAAAAACTAGACTTACTTGCTAAAGAGGGAGTCTCCACTGCCCTCTCCCCATCCTCCCTACCTGACCCCACCACTGCCTCCAGTGATGCTTAATAATGTAAGTTTGTATATTTAATTAGTTCTCCTCTTTAGTTTTAAGCACTTGCCCCATTAAGTTAATATTACCTTTGTAAGTCACCTGTTTTATATATACATTTTATTACTCTTTGTTTTGGCCCTGGCATATTTCCAAATTTGTTACACCCTCATAAACTGGCTCACTAGTTGTTCTCATCTTCATGCTATTGCACAGGCATCCGTCCAGGGAATGCTTCCACCATCTGTAAATGTGTTATTGTAAATCATTTCTGATCGAATTGACATCCCTGTTCTTCAAAAAAATACAAATACAAAATACAAATACTATTATACTGAAAGCACTGCAACCTACCTGTAATATTCCACTCACAAAGAGTGTTTAAATACCAGAGATTTCAAAGTAGCATTGGCAGGCACAGGCCATCCCCATAAAGCAATGATCTTTATAAACGTTCCATGCTTTTTTTTCAGTACAATCTGCCGTCTTCTCCCTATGAAGAATTACCATACAGCTCAGTGCCTGAACCTAATTACCAGCTCATTGCCATGATCATTGCTGAAATAGCTCTCCCAGCAAGCCTTTCAGGACCAAAATAGGAAAAACAAGCAATCAAGTGGCAGCATGGGGTTATCACATTACAGATTTGAATATAATTGTACATTGCAAATCAGGAACTTCCCTCATGAGGAATGTTGCACAACAGAACAGAAAAAAAGGCATTTCATTCACTTCAGGTGTAGAGGCTTCTCACTCTGACACAGAGAACAATGCTCTGAGATTGCAATTATAAAGCAAGCTATAACATGTGAAATGATGTTCCCTTCCAAAGGTTAATGATGTCATGCTACTTCACCAACCTGTCACGGTAACATATTGTGGGGCATTTCACTCTCAAATGTTTCATTAAGATGGCCATAATGAAAAGAAGTTCACCTTCATCAGAGGCAGAAAACATGCCTTCCCTGTGTGTGGCGATAAAATTGAGATTTCCCTTAGTCTATTTCACTGTATTGCTGTTTATGACAGAGGAACATTTTCAAGGCTACTTTAAAGGAGAAAATGTGTCCCTTTTACCTTTGTCTTTTCTCATGCTTCTGCAAAATAGCACTAATAGCAAGATGCACATTACAAAATGGCTTCCCAAGCCCTATGTATTAGGCTTTGTATAGCACAAATTTAGCTGGGAAACAGAGTGCTGAACAACAAGGGAATGCAGTAATAAGATACAATGCTATTTATACAATTAGAAGGGTATACTATTAAGGCCACAGCTGGAAGGATATGGTGAGAGGAGATACAGCTTAGTGGACAAAAGGCAGACTCAGCTTGAGACAGGGATATTCTGGGTTATTTGGCCAGTCCAGGAGAGGAGATATTATTTGAAGAGATTAATCTTCAGCTCTTTTATGATTGCAGGATAGATGGGGCCTGTCTGATGTCAGGAGGAATGTTGTACCATATTTCTAGTGTGGAGTTAGAGAAAGATTGCTTTTTCAACATTTCCTTTTTTCAGTCTTGGTTTGCAGGCTTATATTGTTGCTTTGGCCTCTGAACACGGTAAGGTACTCATTGGTGTAAGATAGAATATTGGTGGTTAGTGTTGGTATTGGTGGTTATGCCTTGTAGGTGATGAAGGCTGTCTTGAAGGTGATGCAGTTCTGGAGGGCCATCCAGTGTAGTTACCTCTGGGTCAGGGTGATACAGTCCTACTTCCTCAGTCCTGCATGTTAGATTTGCTTCTGCTGAACCAAAGTGCCGTTGGGGATATTATCGAAGAGAACACTTCCACCATCCAGGTTAAAGAGGTGACTAGTTCTTGGGGGATAATCCTGAACTCTGCTTCAAGACAGGATGGCTTGATCTTCAGGGGGCGAAAGGGTTGGTGCCATACAGTTTTATTCTTTATGTTCATGCAAGTCTTGAAGGAGATGTAGTTGATGTAATATCCTAGTGATTAGGCAATCTTGGTGAGGTTTGGGGTGAAGCTGTCAAGTTTCATGTTCTTGAGCCTGGCCAGGGTCTGTGGAAGATTGCCAAGGAAGGTAATTATGTCCTTTTTGGGTTGAGTTTCATACATACTGTAGACCTCCCATTTTGGGTAAGGGTGAGTTACTGTCGTAGTCATTCTCTCTGTGTCTGATTTGATCTTCAGGAAACATCAGATGTCATCATCATATTGATGAATCTTGATATCATGGTTGGGGATGAGTTTTCCCAGTGGCTTCATGTAGAGATTGAACATGACAGAAGAGAAGCAGGCCCATTCTGGGACCTAACCTGTTACTGGTCAGTGTTATGATCTGTTGGTGCCCATCTGGATGTACTTATAGGTATTGGACAGCTGTTATTAGAACCCGTTCTGGGTGGTATGCTCGAAGCCCATATTCAAACATATGTTTGACATTGTCTTTTGCTTCATGGGAATTCCATTCACATATTGACATTATTCCCTTTTCTGGGATTTTCCTCCTTTCCTTTAAATATTATCCTTGAGGTTCACAGCATTTTCAAAGGCATCCTGACCAACTCTCTCACTCTAAACTCCTCTAGGCCCCTTGTCTCCCTCTTGGCACTACTGTCCCATTCCAGTCATCCTATTGCACCTCAATAGTAAGACTCTGGAATGTTCAACTACTCTGCAGTAAAATATCCTCCTAAACCGAATACTTTTATTTTTACCAGCCTCCCTCCCAACTAACTGTCATGTACATCCACAAACTATGGCTCACCCCCTATGACATGGCAACACTTGTTGCCTTGCTTGATGTCTACTTAGCTCTGATGTTCCCCTGTGGAAGTGCTCTTGCTCACACTCTAACTCCCTCCTGCACCCTCGCCAACTTTGGAACACCTTTGTGTTTCGCCCACTAAAATAATTGCGTGGCTCCATCTAAGTTGGTGGTAGCACGTCTTGCTTCGTTTCACTCTTTGCCTTCTAAAGAAAACTCAATTTCCTCTCCCTCTATTGCTTTGGATGCTGCTTACATCTAGATACCATGCAAACCTCAGCTTGTCTGTGAACCCTTACTCCAGCAAACTCTCTACTACCCTTGAAGCCATCTTCCATCAACATTGCCCCATCTTTTTCTCTCTCGTTACTAATGATGTGCCCTCTACTTTTCCCCCACAATCTCTAAGTTCAGTGATACTCACTCTTCTCACTTCCTCATCCTTCCTCCTTCTCCCCACCTCTTATTATTCCTACCATATCCTCTCTTGGCTCCTTTTCCCTATCCACCACGGGTGAACTGGCATCATTCATTTGACCACTAACCCATCCCTTTGTCAGTGGATTCTGTACATCCAAATAATCAAGGTGCTCACACTCCTTACTTGCTCTCATCCCTCAATCCTCTTTAACCTCTCTCACCATGGAATCGTCCCTGACTATTTTAAAATAATTTGTATATTACAGTGCTCAATAAAGCCCTCTGCTGATCCCTTTAACCCGGACGACTATAACCCTGATAAATTACAGACCTTTCTCTACCCTCCCCAGTACTCTATGGTTTTGAATTTTTTGGTTTTTAACCAGATCACCACCTATCTGGATTTTAATGGACTCCCAACCCCTTTAAACTAGGCTTCTCAGCCAGTGCTCCAGATAAGATTTGGAAGTGGGAGTATTTCAGTTCCAATTTTTAAAAGTTGGGAGTAAAATGATTTTTAGGGAGTAAAATTTAAGCCCAATTTCCTATGGGAATATTTTATAAGCAAGTAAAAATGTTTTAATTGGAAAACGGAAATGTTTTTGTAATAATTATTTCTTTGCACATAGTTATTCATGCACATTAAAAGGCAGTAATAATAGTAGTTTCTTCCAGTGGTACGAATGTCTCCTTCTATGCATATGTTCTTATTCTTTGCTGACTCCTGTAACCTGAAAACTTGTAAATCGCCCAAATGCCTGAGGGCCCGGTGCGCTCTATAAATAAATATACAATACAATACTAGATGTACCACTGGTCCAAACATATCCATTGAGCTGTGTGAGTAAAGGCAGGGGCGTGAGGTTCTACATGTCTGTGTGCTATTTGTCAGTTGGAGTATTTTTACTCCCTATTTTGATTTTTTTATTGGTGGTTGGTTTATTTGAAATCTTTCCAACAATTCCATTTGCATCTCGATTGAAATGAAAAATTTCATCCGTAATCAATGAAATTTGCACATCACTTTATGTTCCATATTGCCTTTAAAAACTGTCTTCCTAATCTATTTATATAATCTATATATATATCCTAACATTAATTTTAAATTAATTTACAATCTAGCTAAAAGCTATATCCAAAAATGTCATCACAGCAAAAGTATTTAAACAATGTTCTCCTAATAAAAACAGGGCCTCCTCATTCTTCTGTGTTCAGTTTCTCTCAGCAATGAGTTTTTTCCACATGTTGTGTTCTCAAAGGTGTCAGCCCTGGACAACATAACGTAATATGTTTTAGAGTCTCTATCGTTCCTCTCTTTTGACAGAACCTACAGTTTGCGTCTTTTATGGCACCACGATTTCGGCTCACCAATATTTCCTTTGTTGGATATAACTTCATGCGAAACCACATGAACTGACATCGATAATAGGAACTAGGAAATGTTAGCAGATACTTGGTAGTGTATTACAAGCTTTTTCTTCAGTATTAGTATATAGAAACAGCTTGTATTTTTTCCTAGCATCCTGAGTGAGTAACCAACTGAGTCAGTAATCAATCCTGGCGCCACAGCTTCCATTTTACTGCACAGGGATTTGTTATCAGTGCTTCCTTTGTCATTTCCAGTTGGTCTAAAAGTGCTAAGCACTTATATTCCCATTGCACAATAAGCCAATCACCTCCATTATCATCAATTGAATTCAAAAGGAGGAGAGGCATTATCCATAACACTTTTCGAAAACAAGAAAAGGGACTTCCACACTGTTATATTATACATGGATACTAGCCCCAGTTCAAATCTGATGGTCGCAATTTGAGCCCCTTTTGGGAGACGGAGATCTGTTCTCCAAAATATTCCCTCTAACATATTCCAAATCTGCCATGGGAAACTTAGGGAGGCCATGGCCCCATATGTTAAAATGGACACTACTTTCTTTTTATAAAAATTCTGCACTGGTAAGATGGTAAATCTACTGTATTTCACATGTACCACCACTCCTTGGGCCGCTAAGCTCTTAACTCTATGGCATCAGGGTTATTGTTTACACTAGAATTTATACAGGTCCCCAAGTAAATAATGGATTCGACACATTTAATTTCTTCTTGACCCATTCGCCATTTAAAAGTTACTTTCTGCTTCCCCTCAGTGATCTAAAAATCAATATTTTAGATTTGTCAGCATTTATTACAAGACGTTGTCTACCACATAATTCTGCAGGGCTTGTAACCTACACTGCAGACCAATAGGTGTATGATCAATGAGAACCAAGTTGTCAGTGTAAAGCATCCAGGCAAAATTGATGCTGTTAATTTTAGGAGGAAATGCCAGCACTTTCTCCAAGTAAGTGTTCATGTCAGATAAATATAGGTTTAATAAAGCTGGGGCCAGTAGACACCCCTGCTTCAAACCCCTATATGTTCCTAAATAGTAATCCTTGCAAATTTAATCTGACTTCTATGGAGGTGTTCGTATTTAAGGCCATGAATGCATGCAAAAGGTTCCTCATGCAATTCCAAACTAATAATTTGTTCCACAAACGGTCTCTATCGATGCTATCAAAAGCTTGGTCAAGGTCAATAAACGCCAGATAGGTTTTTGTTCCACTTCTAAAAGCTTTCAATTTTAGAAGATTCAATAGGAATATATTTAAATCTGTTCCTACCCCCTTAACAAGACCTGTCTGATGGGGGTCATAACAACCCTTTTGCTCTGCCCATCTCCTCAGTTTTCCAAGGACCAATGAGGAAAAACATTTGCTCAGGACATCCAAGAGTGCAATGGTGTGTTGGTTTATTGGATTCCCCATATCGCCCTTCTTGAATACAGGGACTATTTCTGACTGACAACTTCCAGGATGTAGGTACATCCTTTGCTTTTATCACCTGTTCGAAGAGCAGCACAATAAACATTGCCCACTGTCCCGGAGCTGCTTTAAGCATTCTATTAGTGACCCCTCTGGCCCAGAGCCCTCAAGGAACTAGCTTTCTTAATCAAGTCTTGAATATCATCTTTATCAAAGGCTATAGTCCACTCTTCCTGACCCGTCACCTTGGTCACCTTAGGGTTTATATTAGAGGAAGCAAAGAGGTTTCCAAAATGTTCAACCAACCGTTCTTCTGAAACAGCGTTGGTCCGGAGCGCTAGTTGCAGGGTGACTTTATTGTTAATTAACTGCCATATTTGGCATACATTTTTCTTACAGATGGCCTTTAGCATTCATTTGCCCTCCAATTGCAACATTTGCTCTATGTGTCAGCATCCAGTTTCTATATCTTTGTTTCCTTTTCCTTACCATGCATTGTCTGGTTCTGTATTCGTTTAATGCTTTTAATATCGCACATCGCTTTTTTTTTTGCTTCAACAATCTCTCCATCATAAATATGTTTATGGTGGAAGATTGGCTTGCCGTGCCTTTTAGTAACTTCACCAAAGTCAAGTAAAAGGGATGCAAAATTCAGGTCGATCTTTTGATCTTTCAGGGCCTCCTTATATTTTTCTAATAGACAACTCACATCCCCATGTTTTAAATGCAATCTATTTCTTCCGTGTTATTTCAATGTTATGTGGCCCCCTCTCCTCTCTGGATTTTATCACATCAGTCTGTCATTGTCAATAGATTATGGTCACTCTTTAATGTCTCAACTACCTCCAGTGTCTTTACAAAAGGAAACATATTATTTGAGAAAAAAAAGTAATCCAGGATTCCAAACTGGGGCCTCTCGGCCACATGGGTTTTCACGGAATATCCCCCCCAGTTTGCCCATTTAAAACATGGAAATCCCTCAGATTTAATTCTCGGATTCATGCAGAGGATCTACTATGCGTGGTATTTCCATGACTTTCTGGGTCTGTTAAAATCTGCCCTTTTTTTTCTACACTTGGTACATGCAGGTCACCAGATAAAGTGATATATGGGGCCCTCCAATAAATACAACAATCATAGATTATGTTTGTCACGCTTTCAACATAGTCTCCAAATCCCATTGCCAAGGGATTCCAATACGAATTAAATAAGGATTAACACCAATTTGGATTCCTGAATATTTCTCTGGACAAATCTGATCAAAAGCACCTGTACGAAAGCATTTGGGTTCCATGATTTCAACACAACCAGCCCTGTCCGATTTTTAAATAGAGTCAGCCAGCCAGATGAGGGTCTAGCCCTTTCTCCCCTTTTTTGCAAGGTTCAAGAATGAACTAAAACCATCAAACACCGGATGTGACCTCGACCAGGTTTTCTGTCAACACAAGACATCAAATTTGTACAGTCCCATCTCCTGAGCATTAAAGAAATGAGTTACTCCCCGGGTATTCCAGGATCTAAGACCCAATCCTAGTCCACTACCACTGCATCAACCTACTAATGTTTTTCAACTTGCAGGGCCTCGGCCAACCAGGCCCAACCCTCCCTTTTAAATGGACTCGTTACATCCTTTGGCTCCTCTTGAACTTTTTTAGTAACTCCCCGTTTGTAGATAAACATTCTCTTAGAGGACATTTCTTCTCTGATCTGAGCATACGCTGCTGATCCTCTATATTAATGTCTTGCGAGTTTGGAGGCTTAATTGGATTCAAATTGACAATTTCTGATTTATCAAAGGCTTTATTGCTTGGGGTAGCCCAGAGGTCTGTTTTTCTTCTTTCAGGTGATTGCCGACTTTTATCCACAGTATCAGTTAATTCGAAACCCAGGGGCAACAAGGTGGTAGCCGTTTCCAAGAGTAGGTTCTTAATCATTTTGAAGTCAGGTGAAGCACAACCCGGTCCATTTGTGATTCGTTCACAAATTATTCTGTGTCAATAGGCTGCAATTTAGGGATGTGATGAAATGATCTTAAAACGTAGCAATCGGTCAAAATCAGACCATTGTCCATAGATAAACTTTTTAGTAACAGGGTGTGTTCTCTCTAGTCTGCCCCCCTGCAATTCCTACGAGTTTCCATTTTATCCTGGTACCCAAGGTTAAACAAGGATGACTCTTCTGACTTGTTGATCTTCCTAAATGTTTGGTCTGCTTCCAGTCTCTTTTGAGACAGGGTTACAAATGGCTCCCTCCTCCCCTCCAATTGAGAGGAGGTCAGGCTTTCGGATCCAGCTCTTTCGCCCACTCAAAGACCCTTTGTCGTGTAAGTGGATAGATTTAGAATTGACTCCACGTCAGTGTTCATGTCTTCCCCTTCAAAGAATCTTCTAATAAGTGTAGATCCAAGTGGGTTGAGGACAAATCCTGACTGATTTTCCTAACTTGATTACAAACCTGTTTTTTTCTGGGCAACCACAGCCAGTGGCATAGGGGTTGCTAAATTACGTAGACATTTTCTGGCTTCATTAGATTTCATTTTCTGCCTTTGTAGCATATTTTTTGTTTTCTGCTGCTGCTGTACTGAAGTATTTTTGTTCAATTGCTTCTTGTTTTTCTTACGCCTGATAAATATTGGCTAGTCATTATACAATGAATTTTGTGGTTCAGGAGTAGGCGCTTCCTTACCAAGTCACACGACTTCAGGCTCATCAGCCATCCTAAGCATCTCTGGATCAGTTTCTACCAGCACTACACCAGCCGAATCACAGGGTTCATTTCTGAGAGCTACTAGCTCATCCTCTGCGACATCCTCCGTATGGGGCATTTCCCTTTTTGATTTGTTGCAGCTGGGGTCCTTCTGTACTAAGGTCTCTGGGGCAACCAGACTTCCACCCCAAGTTGACCTTTGAGCCCTCTGCTGCAGGCCCACTGCTGCTAGACAAATACAATTGGCCACTCCTATGTCAAAAACTCCTTTAGTGGCTTGTAATAGTGAATTCATTACTATCTTTTGTCAGCAGATTCTCCTTCTATGAGGTTGAAAAGTCTCTTCTGTAGGGCCGTCGATGTTTCCACTTCTCCATCCAATCTACTTTGTAAAGACGTGCACCATCCCCAATAAAGTGGCTTGGTCTTTAAAGATGTGTTTATTGTCTCATAGAGGTTTAGAAACGGGACTAAGGAGATAGAGTTGACATGACGTTACATTGTTTTTGAAAATGTGTTGAATTTGAGCTATTAGGGATCTGGGGATTTAAGTGCAGAGAAAAGATGGAGTCATTTAAGGGTGAGGAACCTCTGGGAGAAGTGTCATCCACCAAACCCGCCATGGGCTCCTGCGGAATCTGACACCCTTCACCCATGTTCTGATTCACCATCTGATTCAATGCTTGGTCTGCATTCGGAGCCTATTATATTCGTCAATCTTTGTGTCCTCTCCACACTGATCTGGTTTATAATTTCAACGGTGGAACCTGCTGCAAAGGCACTGCCATGACTATTCACTTCTGGTCTCTTTTTGCGTTGAATAGGTTCCTTAATGTCTGCTATATCATGACTTAGGCGTGCTGGCAAATTTAACAAACTTGCCTCTTTTCCGTGGGTGACCACTGACGTAGGGTCGTCTATCTTGGAATTGTTGTCTGGTGCAGAAGGCTGTGTACATTGTCCCTTTTGCTTCAGGGGAGAGTTAACCACGCTGTCAGCTGATTGTTCCAAGTTTCATGGCTGACCCGAGGTAGTATTTTCCTCCACGAATTCAGGTCTCCCCACCTCCCCTTCCAACCTTTCCTGAGTTTTCTGAAATAGAAATGTACAGTCTTGCATTTCAGCGTCTGTCAAATCCAACCCAAGACTCAGTGTTGTTAAGACCCCGATCCTCCACCACACAGGCAGCAGGTTTTACTGAAATCGTTTTAGGAGTTTAAAGTTTACTGATTCTGAATAGTGGGGGGGGGGTGAGTCACAAGGGGTTGCCTTCCAACCGACCTCTTAGATTTTAATGCTTCTGGTAAACCGTCACAGTCCACCCCCCACACCCTCAGAGTCCTGGTACCACAGCTCTGAGTCTTTCTGCATGGTGGCGGGCTGAATGGGCATGGGGGTTGTAATGGGGTCATGCTCGGGCTCTCTTCTCCCCCAAACAACTCTCCAAAGTTTGCTGCAGATATTTACAATCTAATACATTTTTTACAAGGTGCAACATGCCCAAAGTTCTCAGTGCAAAGAAATGATTGTAGCCAGAACGAAGAAAAAGTCAATCTGACCGAAAAGGCAACAGCAAAACTACACCACCGTAGTCCTTAGAATTGAAAAGAAAAGTTTTAATGCTTCACTTAGGACATCCCCAGCTCGCAGAGTCTCTCACACTGCCGCAGGTGGCTCACAATATGTGACGTTGTCAAACCAGGCATGATATTTGGATCAGAAAACTATACAATAAATCAGAACATTGGTCAGAGCTTACTGTTATCGGGTGCTTTACGAGTGATTATAGGTATGTAGTCCAGTTAGTCACAGGATCACAATGAGAAATGTAATGGGGACCGCACAGTCAAACTTTGTGGTACAATATACACTGTAGGGTAGTATCATCATGTACAGTTGGGGAGGGGTGTAGGTCTGGGGGGAAATGATGAGATTGACAAGAGCAGAAGAGTCCTCAAGAGAGCAGAGAGGTTGTTCAAGGCATATTTAAATGTAGGACTCATTGAGAGATTGATCAGATTGGGGGATGATAGTTCCAGTTGTAGGCAGCAAGGAGGTGGAAAGAGCAGAAGGGAGATGTAGTGCAGTGTGGGTGGGATTGCAGAGATTAAGTAGGGCATTTGGGAACAGGATCTGAGGTGGGAACTATTGAGAAATAGAGGTAGGGGGGAAGTCTAGGTGTGGCTATATAGACTAGCAGGGGAAATTTAAAGAGGACTCATAGATGAACCGGCAGCAACCAGGCCTTCGGGTGGCTGCCAGAGGTGGGAGAGTAGTAGGGAAAATGATGAGGCATTCAAGTTACAATGTTGGGAAATCCAGGAGGAGGATGGAACATTAGTCGAGTCTGCTAAGAACAAAAGTGGAGAGGCGAGTGTAAGTTGATTGCTAGTTGAGCGAGGCACATCTTCATAATGTTTTCTAGCAGTCTTGCAGCAGTGGTGGTGGAGGTGATGAATTGGTGTAGCTCGATTTTGTCCTCCGAGAATCTCATGCTTGCGAGTTTTGGGGGCTGGTGAGAGGTAGTAGATGGGAAGGGGGACATTGGAGTCATGGGGGTAAGTCACTTCTTTCTTATAAAGTTGAGCATCAGTCATGGAAGGGCACTGTCGCATGGAGAGCCAAAGGATGGGATGAGCTTTCCAAGAGAGAAAGAATGGAGGATGAAATGTAGTGAACGAAGCACAGAGCTTTGGTCGACTGCCATTTCGATATCTTTTGGGAAGTAGGTGCTCATGTTCCAAGAGACAGAGAAGTGTAGTTTGAATAGATAGGAAGTGATCTAGGCAAATGACTAGTCCCAGATGCAATAGTAAGAGTTTATGGATGCCAGGAGATAAACACATTTCCTCGCATATGGGGGTTGGGTTTAGGTATTTCATTATTGCACTGGGATGTGTGAGGGTTGCTTGGGGATTCCCCCCAGCATTTAATTGCGAGGAAATGTGTTAAAAAAAAGAAAGATTGCGAACAAATGGGCCTCAAGCTATTTTCCTCTAACAAACATCATAGAACCATGGCCTGCCAGGTGGTTATATATGAGGGTCCCTCAATAATTCACACAGCCTTTTGCCTTATATGATCGATAATCCAAGCCATAAACCGTTTACCTACAATTTGGGTCATGTGCAGACCTGCTCTTGAGTAGCTCAACCCCTCCTGAATCACCAAGCCCTCTTTTCTCTTATACAAGTAGTGCCAGCCAGAGAGAACAACTTGAAATACATGTAGCAATCCAGCACCCCCGCTCTGACAAATGCACACGACAAACACCCACGAAAGACAGAGACTCAACAGTTTCCACACAAGCCCTCATGCTTTACCTCACTGCAGCTTGAGAAGAACGCTTATCTGCACTGGTTTTACACCTTTCCTTGCAGGGCAACTACAGGATGAATCAACCGTTGTACCACAGAGCCACGCCCAATTATTAAGCACTTCCCCTTGACTTGACTTCAAATTGGGGATCTTTGATTTTAAGACATGGGTCCCTGCTATGAGGAGGGGGGAGAGGGTCATTATAGCCAGTCATCTCAGAGAAGAAGGTGAATACCAACAACAGAGAATCCTGAGTGGAGAAGGGAAACACCCAGAGAAGCCCACCGGCAACCAGCGCAGGGTCAATAACAAAGCGCCCAGGGAACGAAGCAGGAAGGGACTCAATCATTACTTTAGGAGATAATCATATTAGTCGGGTAAAATATGAAGAAACAGCAAACCATCCATAGTGCCACATCCTGGGCTACCTAAGCAGGAGGAGGAAGGGTAGCTGTGAACTTACTGAGAAGTTCCTGTCGGAACCTGCAGAGGCAAAACTAAAAAGGACGTGTGCTGAAAGCCTGTTAAGTGCTGCCTCCCAGATATTGGGCCTCATCACGACTTGGGCGGTAACGCTATTAGCGTGGGCGGTATTAGCCCTACCGCCGAACTCCCCAGCGCTAATAGCGCCAGATCACGAGTTCGGCGGTAATGTCAATCCCCATTCCCCATTGAGCCCATTCGGGAATGCCCCATTCCCCATTGGGCTCAATGGGGAAGTTTCGCGCTAATACCGCCGGCGGATTTCCCGCCGGCGGTAATAGCGCACATTATCGACGGATTTCCCGCAGCTCAGAGCTGGGGAGAAATCCGCCGAAGTCCTGCTTTGGCGGATCCTTAAATGCGGCGGTAATAGCGCTACCGCCGGATTTAAGGGTTACCGCCGAAGTCGTGATGAGGCCCATTGGCTGAGACCAGAACCAAAGGATAGCAAAGTGTTGCAAGCTTACTGAGGGCTATGTCTAAGATGCTTGCAGAATTCAAAGGCCAAGGGGAAAAACCAGAAGCCTATTGAGGACAGGTGGGTGGGAATATCACATCCTGACAAAACCCCCACACAAGGAGGAAGAAATACTTTCTGGTAGGAGTGTATTCAGATGTAATATCCTAAAGCCAGGGGGCAACAAATACTTGTTAATGGGAGTTAGTAAAGAAGCAAGTTAGGCACTTTACCTTTGGGGCTAAGCCAAGAAGCGAGTTTAGCCATATATCCCTCGAACGATAAATAAGGAAGGGTGCTACTTTTTTGATCCAACATGTGAGCTGGAAGCTATATCCCTGAGCAGGGCGGCTCGTCCATAACGGAAGATGAACACCAAACTGCGACCTGTTTTATGGATGCCAGCCCAGTGAAAAGACTGAGTGCTCCCTTTGCCCGCAGCCAGCAGCAGAGGGAGTGCTCCTAGTCTTGCTTTAACTGTCTCACTAGAGTTTCCCTTTGACAGTTTAAGTTCCCCCCCATACGCATTCTCACTTGGCCATGCAAGGCTAGTGGCACTTTGCATTGTGCATCGGGGATGCAGGCCTAACGTGTGCAGGGGGCACAACTCCATTTCCCGAAACATTAATGTCTACCCGGGCGGCAGGAAGGAGGTGCCACCAGCCAAACCCTCAGAACCTGAAACCAGAAAGCTCTCTCTGCTTCCTGTTGCCTGATGCGCAGGAGCCAGATGTCCAATGGAAAAGGGAGAGTCTGGACTGTGGCTGCAGGTAAGAACAAATGTATGTACGTAGGCGTGTGTGTGTGTGTGTGCAGCATGCAAGGATTTTAGTCTGTCAGTGTGCTTTTGAATGAGGGAGTGTATGTGAATGAGAAATGTATGTTGCATGTGTGTACAAGTGAATGAGAAAAATGAATGGCTGTATGAATGCATGTGTGCTGGGAAACGGGCCTCTAATTGTGGAGGTGCCTATTTGTGTAGCAGTAGCAAGGGTATTTTTATTTATTGTGGCATGTATTTTTTTACTGACCATCAATGGTAAAGCAAGTTTTATTACATGGTGAGACTTGTCTATTTTGGTGGCACTGGCCTGCTCATATGTTCCTGTAGTCTGGCTTAATTTGGTAAAGCTGGTCTGGACATGTTTTCTTACTGTGGCTTGACATTTTTACTGGCAAAGCCAACAGAAGTATGTTCTTACGTAGGGATACTGAAAAATATTTGCAGAGCCAGCGTGGTTTTCTTATAGTATTATTACTAGCAATAGGTGCAAAGCAAAACTTACTATGTTCTTCTATGTGAATACTGTCATACATTGGTGCAGCCAGCATGGGCATGTATGGGCATAGCGAGCGTGAATGTTTTTATGCTGGCATATATTATGGAAAAAGACATTATGAAAATGTATTGGAAAATGCTCCTGCGCACTGTTGGTGACTTGGTTCTATTCTATTTTTTCATGTGTTAACCTGGAAAACTGATTGCAAGCAGTTGCTTTTTACCCACGTTTTCACAGAAAGTGTGCTGTAAAATGCACCACTTTAACCTATTATTGTGCTGTGCTTCATCGATGCCGCATATTTGTGGAACCATTTACGCCCCTCCAATTAAATAGTTCATCAGCTGCCACTGTCCCTGATAGTGTGTGTTATATTAGGGAAACCTGAGAAGGACAGGTTGGCTTTTAGATAGGCCCTTGCTCCATTTTGAGCAAAGCCGCCTTGACACTTATTACAGTTGTGCGTTTCGAGTTTTAATTGTAGCCTCTAGACCCCCTTGGTGTTGTGCAACCAAGTTTGGTTTGTGGAAACACAGTTGATGTACTTGTCTTCTGTCTTGTATGTAATATTGATCCTTTGTCACAATACATAATAAATACACACCAATACATGTGGTGTTGCATGCTTCTGAGACGGTGATCCAAATAGCAGCATTCCCATCTTTGCATCCTTCTGCGCTCATTAGCGTGGCGCACGCAGTCACAGTATATGGTCCATGTTGAAAAACCTTGTGTGGTGAGGTTAGTGATTTCCAACTAGTCCTTGTATGATTGTTTGTTTTATTTATAGTGCGCGCCAGACCCTCGGGCATCCGGGCGCAAGACATAAGAATATGTTAAGCTTGGTTACAAAGGTACATGCAGTACATCAAGAAACATGGGTACAACGTAATTTACATGAGGGAAAAGTACATAGTAATAGGACATTAATATACAGAGTAGTGTCCAATAGGGACTAAAGCACAGTGAGTGAAGCAATATGCAGACAGATGTACAGTAGGGATGAATATTATCAGTCAAGTACATAATTAGCAAGATACCAGGGCTAGCCTCTACGTATTAGAGGCAGCTAAAGTATGTCTATAGCATGTCAGTTTACTTGTCGTTTTCTTTCAGCCAGTTAGTTATATTCTGTCTAAATTTGGCAAAGGTTTGATGTTCTCTTAGGTGGACAGGCAAGGAGTTCCACAGTTGAGCTGCTTTAACTGGGAAGCTGTGTCCCCCAAGGGTGGACAGTTTGAAACGTGGTACTAGGAGGCAGTTGGAATTGGCTGATCTGGTCGGTCTGTGGGAAGTTTTTCTGATAGTCCTATCAGTTAAGTATTGCGGTGCATTATTATTTAGACATTCATAAGTGAAGGTGGCCATTTTGAGTCAAATTCTGTCAAAGGTAGATAACCATTTGTATTCTCCCCTAGTGGATGAAATGTGTTCCTTTCTATTTATCATGAGAGCTGCTCTCAAAACATTGTTCTGGAGTACCTGTATTTTTTGGATGATATGTTTACTCGCACCAACATACAGGGCATTACAATAATCCAATTTAGAGAGTATGAGGGCTCTAGAGAGAATTAGACAGCTGTTTGTGGATAGGAATTGTTTACTTGCTCTGATTAGTTTGCACGTATATGCAGTAGCAGATGCCAGGGAATTGACTTGTTTAGTAAAGTTGAGGGTGGCATCTAGGTAAAAGCCTAGGGTCTTCACCTCTTTAGCTACTTTGATGTCATTACCGTCAATAGCGAAGTGAGCATAGTCCGGGCTTAGTTTGGATAGGTGGGTCGTAGTGCCTAGAATAATCCGCTCTGTTTTATCATCCTTCAGGAATAGTCCATGGGTGGCCATCCATGCCCGAACGATTTGGGTATCGTCTGCATAATTCGTGTAGGCGATACCACCCAAATGGTCCATTTCATCAAAGAGGGGCTTGGTGAATACATTATAGAGAGTCAGTGACACGCAGGGTCCCTAGGGTACGCCGCAGGTTATAGGTATAGAGTCTGCTGATGCCGAGGGTGAGAAACCTCTCATAGTCCTATTGCTCAGGAATGACTCAATCCATATTATGGCTTCCTTTTGAGAAGTGTGCTGCGGAATCTAGGTGACTGCATAGGACTTTATGGTCAATTCAAGTCAAATGCAGCCGAGAGATTTAGCAGGAGGAGTAGAGCTGATTGGCCCTTGTCTCTGAGTTCATCTATTTGGGCCTTAAGATCAATTAGAGCTGTTTCTGTACCATGTTGAGGACGGAAACCAGATTGGCGGGATCCTAGTAATAGGTTGGATTCCAGGAAATCCTGGATTTGAATGTATGCCACTTTGTCTAGAATTTTTCGGAGAAATTGCACAGTCGTTATAGGTTGTAATTTGTGGGTATGGATGGGACAAGGGTTTGCTTTTTGAGGAGTGGTAGTACCCAAGATTCTTTCAAATTGTTAGGGATGCTACCAGATGTGAATGAGGAATTAATAAGTTTAGATATGAACGGCACAAGTTCTCTAGCAGCGTCCTTGATAAGTTGTGCTGGATATTGGTCACCCTTACAGTTGGATGAGTCCAAGTATAACCTTTTCCACCTCAATAAGAGACTTTTGTGAAGTTGAAGCGTGTTTCTTGTTTGTGGTGTGACAGTGCTTTGCTAGGAGTGGTTCGAGGTGCTTGTGAGGCTTTCTTATGGGCAATTTTAGTTTGTAAATTAGATACTTTATTAGGAAGTGCGTGCTGACTGCTGGAGCACCACATTTTATCTTTTGTACAATTTTTTTGCGGTAGGATAGGTGTTTCTAGCTCTCTTAGAATTGTGAACAGTTCTTTGGTGCTAGAATTAGACTGTAATATTCTATTATTATAAGTCTCCTGTTTGGCTAGGAGGATGTCTTTCTTTTATTGTGTTGACATGTTAGTGAGGTTTATTTTGTTTTCTGCTGAAAGTGAAAGTCGCCAGGCAGTTTCGCATTTTCTTTTATGTAATCTTAGATTCTTTATGTGGGGTGTGAACCAAGTGTTGAGATGTTTTTTAGGTTTACTCTTCCTTAGTTTGAGAGGTGCAATATCGTCAAGTGCGTTAGTCATGGCTTTGTTGTATTGTTCGACTAGAGAACTAGGGTCCATGTTATCAGGTAGGGAGTTAAGGTTAGGCAGTATGCAAGGAAGTAGTTTGTCTGCTGTCATATTTCTTTTGTTCCTCGTGAGAGTAGGTGGGGCAAGTGAAGTAGTTTGAGCTATGGCCAATTTAGTAGCCAATGTGAATGATAGAAGATAATGGTCAATCCAGATTTGAGGAGCAATGGTTGTGATAATGACATTACAATTCTACCCTGCGATCCAATCGAGAGTTCGTCCTTTGTCATGTATGGGTAGGTTAACGTTCTGGGTAAAGCCTAGTTCTTTCAGAGTGTTGGCAATGGCAGTGGATTGGATGTCCTTAGTGTCGTACCCTAAAGTGAAATCACCTAGCACTAAGGTTTGAGAGGTATTTTTTAGGTTGTTAGATAAGGCCATGGAGATGTCTTCAGGTGGACTAGAGATAAGATGAATGTTCAACGTTTGGGAGTTGGCAATGGGTATTTTGACAGTTAGGCATTCGCAAGATTTCAGAGTAGGTGTGGTAACTAATCTCATGGAAAGGTTGGTTTTGGCAATAATTGCTATTCCTCCTCCTCGAGAGAGACCTGTCTGTCAGCTCTCAGGATAGTGTCATTATCAGGGACTGCCAGAGACAAGGCCGGACCTGTGGCCTCATGTAGCCAGGATTTTGTAATAGCCAGGAAGTCAAGGTTATCTGTTAGGATGATGTCAGATATTTCAGTTGCCTGTGAAACTAAAGACCTTGCATTTATAAGAGCTCCTTTGAGATTGGGTAGGTGGCTTTCTGATGCCCAAGGTACATTGGAACTGGGCTTGTCTATAATGGTATGCCTAAGAAGGTTGGGTTTAGGTCTTTTATAGTTGGTGAAGCTTATTTCAGGCTATGAGGTTACCTTATCAGTTAGACTCTTTATTAGGTAGTTTAATTACTCTATTTTTTTGCTGGTAATTCATGCAATTTAGATAAGCGTGTGCGCGCAGTCTTTAATTTCTATCAGCGGTACTGCATGGTGCCTGTGTGATAGAAGGTTCTTGCTGTGGGCTAAGCTTTTGTAAGGATATAGCTGACATGGTAAGGCGAGAGGGAGTACTGTTAAGGGTCGTCATCATAGTAGTCGGGATGTTAGTGATCAGGGTGCTGATCTGTGATACTAGGATGATGTGTAAGGCAATGAGTAATGTTAGCCACACTATCTTGGAAAAAGCACCTGGTAGGAATCTGATAGGGCATCGAGGGTACATAATGATAGTAGGTTGTGAACAGTCCAGGTTAGACACAGTAAGTTGATAGTAGTCTAATTCAGGAGAGGCACAGTAAATTGCAGACTACAAATACAAATGTACACCGTAGGCTAGACTATTTTCTGTCACTATTGGGCACAGTGGGTAAGGCTAGCAATAGTTAGAGATATTAGCACAGTATACTTCACAAATGCTCCTTATCGGGTAATAATGCATGGTAGACTAAGGTGACATAGTTCAAGGGTAAACACAATAGGCTTCAGAGGCATCAATCAAGCAGTAATGTACAGTGGCCTAAATGTTGGTACATCCAACAGCATAGTGCCGGGCTGGTGCAGTAGGGCACATCAGCTATCACAGGCTAGTGTAGTAGGGTACATTAGTTAATGCAAGTCACAGGCGATGGGGCACAATGATTATATGTGGCTCTCAGTTGTTAAAACACCAAAGCTAATTACGGATCACAAGTGTTAAGGCATGCCAGGCTAAATGCAAGTCTCAAAGGTTGAGGCGCAAATAGGCTATCTTTCAATTGTTGGGGCACTGTCAGCTATAAGCGAGTTGCAAGTGTTAAAACGCACTGGGTAAAATATGAATCACAAGAGTTAGAGCATGGCAGGCTAAATGCATATCTGAGACGAAGGGACACAGTGGGCTAGATACAAATTGCACAAATGTTAGAGCATGGCATGGCCACATGGTTAGATGCAGCTCTCAATTATAAGGCACACTAAGCTAGATGCAAAGCCTAAGAGTTGGGCAACATGGCAGGCTGAATGCGTGTCTCGTATAGTGTGGCACAATAGGCTAGATGTAATTCATGGTTAATTGGGTGCAATAGAGCATGGGTCTAGCATCTCAGGAGGTTAGGGCAGTAGGTTACATGCATCAGACCATTGGTAAAGGTGTCACAGTAGGATAGAGCAGGTTCCAATAATAATGGTACAATAGGCTAAATGTCATGCAGTTCGTTATAGGCGCTGTAATGTATAAAACCGCAGGTAGTTGATCAAATTGGTAGCTAAGGAACAATATGGCATCAGTAGGTAAACACGTACAACTCGGATATGGAGGCAAGCTAAATGTTTAGCTACAGTTTCCACACACGGCGACATATGCTTATACAGTCGGGCAATACAGTGTGTGGATAGCATGAGTTGGCTAATGTTTTGACTAAAGACACGTGTGCTAGTACAGTCGTTATGTCAGGATGCAAGTTTACTCACACGGCAACAACTGCATTGGGCAGTGCAATGCATCTGGGTAACATAGGACGTCACAGTAGGTGCATAGCCCATAGTGATGATGCTAAGCACAGACACACCGCAATAGAACATGCGCACGCGGAGGGCACGTAGATAGTCTCGAGTGACGGGTGAATAGGGGAAGTGGGCAGTGGCGCAACTACGATACGTGACGGTAGGAGTAGAAGCCTTACACCGACAGAATGTTCAGATAGTGTAGAGTGATCAGTCCAGTGTTCTCAATGTAGTGGGGCAGCGTTCCTGGCCCAAGCCTCTAAAGGCTTGCGACAGGATCAGGACAGGGCCTTTTGCTGGCCTTCTGTTGTGCTAGCGTTTCCGCCTCCCGGCGGATGCAGAGCGGGGTTAGAGCTTCTGGTCTCCTGGCAACGGAGCGAAGCTAGCCTCGTTTTGGCGCTGTGTAGCGCCTGCCATCTTGGAGGCAGGCGGGGAGCTCGGATCAGCTGTACACGGGCACCACAAAGCTCTGGTGGGTTCAAATGCAGGTTTTAGCCATAAAAGAGGGGTACATCTGCAAGTCTCACCAATGCTGGGCAGCAGCAATCGGGGATGATGATGGATGCAGCATGTGACTGCACAAGTCAGCGTTGTGTTGCTCAAGGGTGGTCCCTGCTTGATGAAGTGGAGTGGTGGGGGCTCCAGCCCTCTCCACCTCGGGACGCAGAAGGAATGCATCCACAATTCCCAAAAAAGTGGTATTATAAAAATAGAATATATATCAAATACCACACATGTTTACCTTTATACTCGAGTCTGAGTCCGTGTGAGAATTTGATCTATTTCAGGAAGCAGTTTTCCACAAAATCGTAATACATAGAATAAATAGCATTTGAAACGGTTTTGCCAATTAAGCATGCTTAACAAAGAGGTAGCAATTAAAATGACTTGCAAATATTACAGAGCAATTGGAGTCAAAGATCATTCAAATCTACACTGGCGTGGATGCCCTTGTTATCTGTCATGTTTCCTTTTTGACGTGTTTCACAAGTACGTTAAATAGTGCACGCTCATTGCTTGTCAACATCAGATATTAATTATATATATGTATACAATGTTCAAGCAAGTGTATAGAACGCATCGGAGTTTTCCAGTTAATTGCGACCACAGCCGAATATTTCCTCTGCCAGTTCTAACTTTCACAGCAGCTCCGTGTTGTGCCTGAAAAGCAACTGGTGTTGCATGGCACCACCCCTGCAAGGGGCCATGGTATCGTCTAAGGCATTGTGTCATGGTCACATGGTTACCCATGTGACCATCTTAATAAAAGGTCTGAGCCGCTTCCGGCTCGGCAGTCGAGACCAGCGAGACTCTGTGGTGTGTGTGTTTGTGTCAGCGCCATGGAGGCGCCCCACCACGTGCGCTGGGCCCAAGGAAGGGGCCCAGCTCCAGGACGGTGCCCCTGCCGGGCAACGCCGTCCGGACGGTGCCCCTGCCGGGCAACGCCGTCCCTGTGTGTCTCCCTGGCCCTGTGAGTCGGGCCAGGGTGGCGACCCCGGCCTGGGTGCCCCCAGAGCCGGGGCCGCGGTAAGCCGGTTGCCAGCCGGCCATGTGTGCCGCTCCGGTGTCCCGGAGCGGGTGGGATGAACCCCCACCCTTCATCGTGCGGCGTGATCGCCGCACTCCAGCGTGTTGTGTCGGGTGCTACCCGACACGAGTATGGGGCTGCCCGGTGATCCGGGACCGCCCCCAACAACTGGTAAGTAAAGACCTCCTGCCCATCTCCCGCAATGCACCTGGGAAATCTGGTCTCTTAAGTGGAATGTATGATGTTACCACTGGTTTTGTTGACGCAATACATTCGATTTAGGCCTTATTCGTTGTAAAATGTGCCACCATTGCAGCCACTCAGTAGCATTGCAGGAGTTGTACGAAACTGGGCCCAACTGAATATAAAACTGCTTGATTGCATCTTTGCATATCTTTTCATTTTTACCAAGTCTCTCTCGTCGCCAGTCTCATTTGTAGGTGCACTGTACAAAAGAAAAGACACTAGTATTTTAAAAAAAATCATTGTAAGAAGTGTTATTGAGCTCTGTATTATCAGAGGGCCAAAAAGGATTGCGCGTCCTGAGGTGCAACCAGTTGCACGGAAACGCATGGAATGATTTGATTGCATGCCTCCTGAGGAAGAGGAGCGGGCTATTGTAGGAATTGGAGCAAACCAACAGGCAGCCGTGCATGCAATTATGCTGTGAACTCAATCTGGTGGATGAAATTGGCCAAACACTCCACCTTCATGCTCCTTGTCAATGTCAGTCTGAAAGTCTCCAAGGTATAAAGGCCTGGCTGAAGGACAACGGCCGCAGTAAATTCTTTTTATTAGGAATATTGACTTCTTTTTGGCTGTAACCTCCAGGCACAGTCCGTTTTTTTTGTGCACTGCAGGGTTAATAGTAACGACTCCACTGACTTGGCTGGTGACCAAGAGCTTTGAAAGCTTCTGGGTATTTGAACTGATTTAGCTTGCAGCAAGCCTCCCATGCTTCACTTGCTGTCCAGTGCTATGATGCGAGCTAGTCTTGTTCTGTCTCGCTGGCCATTAATGCATGCTGATAGAATGTTGGTGAATGTATGATGGACAGCTCAGGGGTATGTTGAGCGAGTGTGGTGTGTGAGTGTTCCATGAATATGGGTTGGGGGCCTGAGCTGGACGTGAGAGGATGTTTTTTATTCAGGCATATTTTGAGGGTGTTGTCAGAGTCTCTGTTGGAAACAGTGCCACACCTTTGTCTGTAGACTATAACCTAAGATGGTGGAGCTATTCCGATTTTGACAGTTTGGTCATTGTGGTCAGGAATATAGCCCTTGCCTGTAGGTACATGTAGATGACTGTCTTGGGCAGTACAATTTAGCTATTTGACCAGCATAGAGGGGCATTAATAATGCATTGGGACATTTAGTCTGACACATTAACTTTACATTTTTAGACTAACTGGAAAATGTTTTTTAATTATATGATTGATGAGGTCAACAGAGTTTGTGTTGCGTGTACTGCCCCAAAGTGACGCACAAATATATCTGGATTTGCAAACGTGTGGGCTCCATAATATTCACAGGTCACTGGGTGGTTGGGAACAAACACTCTTAAACTACGTCCCCACCATCTCATTCTCCAGTCTCCCACTTAACTATTTCCCCAGGTTGTGCTGCCCTTGCAAGAGAGAGAAAACACACATCTATATAGTGTGGTTCTGCCTGCCTACATCAGAAATTGAAAAAGTATGTTTTCTATTTCTAGCACGAGCAGATACGCTAGAAATGTAGGAGTTGTTTTTTATACAAAGTCGTTTTGATATTTTTAGCATGAGGATGCCCACTTTCACTGGGAATGGATTTCTTTTCTATTTCTGGAGCAAGTAGATCTCTTTATGTTGAGTACAGATTTATTTATTTATTTGCTGAGCAGGATTGTACTAGAAACCACGTTCATGCCCCACTGTGCTGCATGGGCCTGCTGTGCCATCATAGGACGTGCATCCTGTTTTTGCTTGAACCTTTTGAACACTTTAGCTGAATTGTTGAAAAGGTTTGACAGTTCAAGTGATTTGGAGGCACAGAGAATGTGATTGGTTTGAGGTTTCCCTAAACTGGCTCAGGCAGGATCGCCAGTAGCAAAGGGCAGTGTACAGATAATATGAATCTGCTCTCCTAGCATAAAATCCTTTTTGTGCTAGAAACCATTGACATTGAACTAGGAAAAAAGTTCAATAGAAAATAAAATCCCAGTACTTGAGGAGAAAATGTGAAACCCACTTGCAATGTCCTTCCATCTCCATGGCTGTCGGGCAGAAGGGGACAATGATGAGGAGATCTTGCAAGGAAATGTTAAAGAGGACAGAGTGCATGGAAGAGAGGGTTAGAGGAGCTGAAACCCATGGTACCAATAAACACAGCAGAGACCCATCCTGCAAAGGCTCACTGGGAAATGTCCACAGTTCCCTGCAGGCCAGTCCACCCCTGCGTTGAAGAAATGCTTTAGGGTCTAGGGGAAACTGCTCATGATGTTGCTAGTAAATTACGTACCTTCCTACCAGCATTGTCTATGTCTCTGATCGAAATTGTGTTTTCTTTTGTATTTAGAGCCGCGTGCATCTCCTGTGGTGGGTCCTAGGCTACTGAAATAGGATTGTTATGTTTAAAGTACAGTTAGTTGATTCACCCTGGTGAGTTCCTGCATTGACCTTCAAATTTAGCAGTTTTAGAAAGAAGACCGAATAATAGCTTGCATAACCCTAAGCTGCCTGTGAATAACCCTAAGCTGTGATTTGTTAATGGTATAAATAAATATATGTAGAAGAATAATTTTTTTTTTTTTTTTTTATTTGATTCAACTGTTTTCACAGTTTTAACAAAGTTTGTCGTTCAAAGAGTTTGTGATCCCAGAGGAATTCTGATCTGTTGCGCTTCTGTGTCTAGACAGGTGAAAATGTGCTTGTCAGATTGGATCTTCTTTCTTCAAGTTTATATTCTGGAAGAACTGGCCGACTGCGATTACTGATTTTACATTTCGACCTGACATCAGGATATTCCACCAATATTCCTCCTCCCCGCAACTGCTGTTTTTGGATAAGTGGCCCATATGTATCATTCTTTTGGCCGCTAGTCCCGGGCATGAAAGCAGCAGATGCCTCAAGGTTTCTTTTGTTTCGGGTTTGTTGCAAAATCTGCAGAGGTTATTAGCCGCAGAGCCTCTGATGAATAGGATTTCTTTCGTGTGTAAAAGATTCAGCCTGGCCCTTAGAAAGGTGTTTCTAATTTGCTTACTTGGACCTTGTAGTAAATAGCTCATGGGTTCATTTTGTTTTTGGCAGTTGACTGGTAGGTCCGCGGCCAGTTTGTAATTGGCGGCCTCTTCCAGCGTTTTGATCCAGTCCATTTGTTTGAATTTTTTTACTGTTTTAGCGGGGTTGCTTTCTTATTCTTCCCATGAGCTTCCAATTTCCTCAAGGGTTTCTGTGTTTCTTTGCTCCCAGGAGGCTAAGATGTTATTCTCTCCTGTTTTGAGTTCTTCCTTTATAAACTTGAAGATCTTCACAGAGGATAGTCTGATTTTCCGGTTCAACATTAAGATGTTTAGCTTGACTCTTCCTTTTAAAGAGATGACGTTGATTTCTCTGCGAATAGATGCCATCGGAGTAGAATTTGGGAGCATTAGAATTTTCCTCCAAAATAAGCCTTCTAGCTTCTGCCAGGTCCGTTCTGGAATCATAGGCATCGCTTCTGCACCGTAGGTGATAGCAGGTACCGCTTTCGCTGTGTAGAAGTTCAACACTGGTTTCAGTGAGAATCTTCCGTATTTTTTGTCCATGAGTCGGGCTTGTGTTATCATGATTTTGGTCTTGGCTATCAAGGATTCCTGCATAGGGGTTTCAAAGCGATTTGCGCTTATCGTGACTCCCAGGTATCGGAATGATTTTACTTTCTCCAAATTCTCTCCAGCCAAGAACCATTTAGATTTTTCTTTTTGTGTGGTGGATTTTTCCAGAATCATTATTTTTGTTTTTGATGAGTTTAGAATCAGATCATTGGTCTCAAGATATTCTCCGAGTGAAGTGAGTTTGCGTTGTAGCCCTATGGCAGTTTGGTCCAGTAATAAGATATCGTCGGCGTAGAGTAGTCTGCCAACCGTTTCGCCTCCAATTCTAGGCGGAAATGTTCTAATGGTGGGGTCCCAGTGTTGGTAGTCTCCAATGAACGCGTTGTACAGTGCGGGGGCCAGTGGGCAGCCTTGTTTCACGCCTCTGTAAGTGTTGATCTCCTTTGAAAGTTGTCCTTTTCCATTAAGTCTGACTCTCATGGATGTTCCAGAGTACAGCTCCATGATTGGGTTCAGGATTGATGTCGGGCAGTGCCCAGTCCTCAATTTAGTCCAGAGGCACTCTCTATTCACCGTGTCGAATGCGTGTGAGAGGTCTATGAACGCCAGGTGTATCTTTGGTCGTCCCTCTAGCACCTTGGCTTTCAGTACACTGAGTAGCATTATGTTAGCCAGTGTTCCGATGTTTTTTACAAATCCTGTCTGAAATTCATCATGTAGTTCGGAAGTGACTGCCCAGTTCTTGAATTTATCCAGAAGAAAGGCTCCAAACAATTTCCCAATGGTGTCCAGTAAGGCTATTGGGCGGTAATTTGCTGGGTTGCCTTTATCGCCTTTCTTGAAAATTGGGACTATGTTTGCTGATTTCCAAGATTTCGGGATGGATTGGGTGTCCGCGCATTGTTGGAATATTCGGGCTATGAGTCCGCCCCATACTTCGATGTTCGTTTTGAGATCCGTGTTAGAGATTCCGTCGGGTCCAGGTGCCCTTGAGTTGTTCAGTTTCCTTATTTTTTCGCAGATTTCCTTTTCATCCTTTTCAATGTCCCATCGATTTTTTTTGGGCCTTATTGTTTCTTGGGTGTTGCCCTTTGGTGGGGCGAACATATCCGAGAAGAATGATCTCCAGTGATTCTCTCCGATTGAGTTAGCTAGGGCCTCATTTGAGTTATTTCCTTTCGGGTTGATCAAGGCCCAGAAAGTTTTAGATTGTTTCCCACTTAGGGTCTTTAGCATAGCCTCAGAGTCTTCCTGGTACAAAGTGACACGGTGCGATTTAAGCCAGTTTTTATAAGACTTTTTCGCGGATATTGCTGCCTCCTCTGTTTGTTTTGAGGGGCAAGATTTCGCTTTGCGTAAGATTCTTCTCATTTCCCTTCTTTTCTCCACCAGTGGTTTATTGTATATATGATTTGGCTTTTTTACTGCAGATTGAGCTTTCCTTTGTTGTTGATATGGGATCAGCAGGGGATAGTAGTCAGGTGGATTTGCTTCCCCTGGCACCGCAATAGTTCTTTCGAAGTTCCTTGTAATGGTTCTTATTGCTTCATCAGAGAGTCTTAGTCTGGTCCCTGCACCATTAGTAAGAATTGAAGTAGTCATTTCCTGTCGGTTTGCCTCCGATTTCCTTTCTGGGGCTGACCATGAGGCCGTCAGGAGGTTGTGGTCACTGTTTTGAGTTCTTATAACTTCGTATACAGATATCATTGCGATTTATGTGATCCAGAAAGGCGTTACGTGAGCCTTGTTCCCAAGTTGGAGTCTGGTTTAGTGTGGTCGAGATCAGATAGTGGAGGTTATGGAGATCTAGTGCGTCCATGAGCAGTTCCCATCCCTTGCCTCTCCGGTCAGATTCTCGAGTTGTTGAAGAGACGGTAGGAGCCAATGTGGAGTGTGAATTGCAATTCGATGTGGTTAGGCCAATGTTAGGTAATGTTGAATTTAAATCCCCGCATACTATGATGTGATCAATTGTCATCGTATTAAGGCATGTCTCTATCGTTTGGCCGATGATTTCGAGAAGGGCTGTTTCTTTCACGACTTTTGGGTTCCAGTATGTATTTATCACTAGATAAGATGTTGGTTTGTTTCTATGCTCCCAGTCGCCAGGTTTCTGTTCTGATACCAAGGAGGCCAGAATTGACGTATTAGATAGTATTGTTTGTTTGAGATGTAGGCCACTACAGATTCTGACTGCTGTCAGGAGACCTGAGGAGGGCCTGCCCAACGCTCCTTGTGTAGCTGGGGAGAAGTCGATTTCGAAGCCATCTATTGTTGGCTTCCTGAGAAGCCAAGTCTCCTGTAAGCAAAGAAGGTCAAAGGTCCCCAGTTGTACATCTGAGTTGAGTGTCAAGTGAACGAATCCTCTTGTGTTCCACGACCCCATTTTAAGTTTGTTTGTCATCTGGTGAGGGTTACCTGATTCTTCCTTGACTCCCGTCGTGTATACTTGTGGCTATCTTCTTGTTTTTGTGAAGAGTCTTTCCGGCGTCCAGGACCATCTTTTTTTTTCCAGGTCATGACGATTTAGCCGTGAATGGGTGTATTGGTCGCTTGACCTTTTTCTGGAATCGGCTGGGTCCTTTGATGACTTCCAGTTCTGCGGGGGTCCCTTGGGGGCTCGATCTGAGACCATATTACTCTGTTTTTCGTTGTGTTCGCTCCTGGTGCTACTCCGGGCACTTTTGTGCCATTGTTGGGTGTTAGTTGGAGTGGACTGTGGGTCCCATCTGTCTCTATAGATAAGGGTTCTTCTCGTCTTAGGTGGCCTCCCTTGCTGGTTGCTAAAAGGGCTCAGTTCTTCCTGGTCCCCTGTTCTGATTTCCTCAAGGTTATTGTAGGGTCTATAGTGGGAGATCCGGTGTCTTGGGGGTTCGTCTTGAGAAACATCAGATGTGTTACTTTCACTCCTATGTGAAGTTTCTGTTCCTGGGTGAAAATTGCGAGAAACGTGGCGAGAGGCTCGTTCTCTTGAAGGGGAAACTGTCTTGTGTTGGGGCGTACGATCTCTGGTGGTTATGAGGTCTCGGTCCTTTGATCCTCTCCGTGTATTACTGGGGATCTCCCTATCGCTGTATAATTCTTCCAAATAGTAGCCTAATTTTTTAAGGGCTCTGGCCTCCTTCTTGAGTTTGAGTCTCGTGCTAGCAGAAGATATGTGGATGTACACGCTGTCTATGCTGTGAGGGCCCGAAAATTCAATGACGTCTAGGCAGTCTGATGTTACTGATCTAAGCGCCGGGACTTGATGAAATAAGTCCAATATGGCGGTTCTGTTTAGAACCCGGTTGTGCTTTGCTTTAGAATTCGGCTGCAAAAAGAAGGAGCGCGTTGCCGTTGTTCTGTTATTTCTCATTAAGCCGTGGCGTTTCCATTCTCTCTCGCGGGATTTCAGTGGAGTCCTCCTAGTGCTTTCCCTTTTTTGGCTACGTTCTCTGGAGTCTCTTTTTTGTTTCAAATGCACTCTAGTTTTCCACCTATTGGGAGTGGACTTGTGTTTCACTGTGGTGTCTTCCTCCCGTTTTTTGGAGCTCTGTTTTAGTTTGGTCCCGGCCAAAGACGCACCTTCCCCCCTGTGTGGTGCTGGGGGTTTAGACTCCCACTGTCTGATTTTCTTTGGAGGTGAGTCTTTGTCCTGGCTTCGTTTAAAAGACACTGGCCCTCATTAGGACCCTGGCGCTAAGGGGTTTGCGCCAGCGTTAGCTGCGCCGACCCCTTACCGCCAACTACGAGTTCCCATAGCGCCATGGTCATTTTTCCGCCCGCTTTTTGCGGGCGTAAAAATCCATGGCGCTATGGGACCTCGGTGTTAATTACGCCACCGTAGTGTACGGTGGCGTAATTAACACCTTCCCCACTCCCATTGAGCCCTATGGGGCCGAAATGGGAATGGGGAAGGGTAAATGGGTCAATGGGGACTTACCGCCCCGCCGACCTCGGAATGGGGCGGTAAGTCCGCCATCCGCCATGGCGTAAAGGGACTTTGCGCCATGGCGGAAAAGTCCGCCGATGGCGGAAAAAATCCGCCAGGGTCGTAATGAGGGCCACTGTTTTTCTTTTGGCTCCCTGATTATTGTCTAGGTTTGGATCTTTGTTCTGCCAAAGCGACACAAGTTCCAAAGCGTCTTCCATCAGATCGCTTTCAGTGGTAGAGGGAGATCTGTTGATGTTTTGGCTGTCACTGTTTTGCTGACTAGATTCTGAGGTCAGTGGTTTAGTGCGGATTTTGATGTACTTTCTATCTGACGATGGTGAGGATTTATTCGAGATCTGAGATTTGGCCGTAGCCGATTTAGGGAGCGCAGGTGGACCGCTTTTACTTTTTTTGTTGGAGCCGAAAGCGTAGGTGTGTCTTCCGAGAGAGCTCTAAGATCTTGTTCTTTCTCGTTAACGATGCAACCATTGGTTTTTTCTATTGTGCTCTTGCTCGATTGAAGTTTGGGGAATTTGAGAGTGCTTTGGTTTCCATTGGTGTGGCCCTCCTGTGCTTTCTTTGTTGGCTCGAGATTAAGACTTAGGAGGGGTGTTTTAATGCTCCATTTGCCCGGGGCTGTCGACACTGCAGAGGTATTTACGTGATCCTCCAGACTGGAGTTGGCAAATGTTTTGCCAGTGCCTGCTTTGAA
The DNA here is from genome assembly GCF_040938575.1 of Ambystoma mexicanum. Lineage (NCBI taxonomy): Eukaryota > Metazoa > Chordata > Amphibia > Caudata > Ambystomatidae > Ambystoma > Ambystoma mexicanum. The sequence goes on from NC_090936.1 coordinate 673,523,710, forward strand.
GTGGAATATTTTCTCCGGCAAGAAGTTAGTCTTAGACTGAGCTGCTATCGTTTCTCGGAAATGTTGGTCCGTTGTTTGAGTGCAAGCGTGTTTTAAAGTCTTCCTGTTTTCCATTTTCGAAGTGATGAATCCCTCTAAAAACGTGAGTTTAGTTTGGGTCAGTACCGCCAGTGATGCTTGGTCCTTTACAGAGTCATTCAATGATTCGTATAGTTTTGTGAATGGAGCTAGGGCTATGGTGATAGCTGACATTATCGTCATTAAGTCTGGTTTTTTATTTGGAGTTTCTTTTGTTGAATTACCCACAGTGTCACTTTGTCTCCTGTTCGTTGGCTGTGGGCTGGACGTACATGGCTTATAGGTTTGAGTTTCCGATTGTCGCCTAGTCATAGGCGTTTTGAGCGTTGTCAAGTGGTCTGAATGAACTGTGGCTTGTGTTTGCTTGCATGGCAAGGGTTGCGTTATGGGTCTCGTTAAATTAGAGTTGTTTGGCTCTGAGATCCTAAGAGGTGGACCGAGACTGTCTGATTTTCCCACTGAGGGTGTGGCTTCTGCCACCCCCCCATGTGAGGAATTTTCTTTGGGCAAAATTGCCTTGTTGAGGTTGTATAATGAGGCAGAGGACTGTGCGGAAGGCTCTGTTGATGTAAGTTCCGTGGATTTAGCTGGCGGTTTCCCAAAATGCCATCTTTTGTTGGTAAGCGGCTGAGGACTCGAGGTATTGGGGTTCGGGTTATGTGCATTGAAAGTAAGTCTCAGTGGAATAGCGGGAGAGTTGAAATGAACTGATTCCTCTAGGGACCCCTCCAGAAGCTCTGCATCTGATATCTCACTTTTCTCATTATGATTTCTTTTTCCTTGTTTGCTAAAAAATGTGTCCAAGGTGCCCGCCAAGGGCTTCGGGGCCTCTTTGCTCCGCTTGGTGGGAACCAACTGCTGATGATTCTTTGTAGTCTTGGGCATAGGAGGGTTTATTTTATTTGTAATTCCTGAGATGAATCTATCTTCCCTTTCCGGCGCATGTTTGTTCACCTTTGGAATTGGGTCTTTGAGCGGCTTTCTGTCAATAGTTAGTGAGGGGGCCTCCTCTGGGAACTCCGTTGGCGCTGTCTTTGAGGTGTCTGGAAAAAGCGCTGAGTTTTGATTTGACATGGGTTCGTTTTCTAAATCCTCTATTAATGAACAAGAACCGTCGTCTGACCAGGCTGTTTCCAAGTTTCCCAAGCTGGAGGGAAGGCTGACTAAGTCCTCTCTTGCTATTATAGGATGAATCTCCAGGTCGATTTTGATTTTATTAGGCCCGTCGTAAGGTGCGTTTTTATTGAGCACGTTTTTGGGGTCAGATCTCTTGTCAGTGTGATAGAGTGCTCGCAGTTCTTGGGTGAGTCTGATGGCGCCGCTGGAGCTAACACAGCGCATCCTCCATCGCATCTGGGGCCATAAACTCCCAAGCCCCCTCCTGTAGGACCTGACCGTGCCTGGGAGCTCTCGCCCGCTGCCTCTTCGCTGGCGTCTTCTGGGTCAAAGTGGCTGCCTGCGGGGCTGTTCGCCACGCCTGGAGAAACTTCGTGCTCTGCAGCTGTCTCTTTGGGAAGAGCCCCGTCTTCAAGGCTTTCCGGCAGCGGGGAAATCTGGACACGTCTCATCGGAGGAGCCAGCGTGCCCGCCCCTGCGATGATCGTTGGAGGTCGATCCGGCACGTCCGGGCCAGTGGGTAAGTACGGGTCGGGCTTTGTAGGTGGGCGGTCTGCTCCGCCTTCCCTTTTGCCAGACGTTGCAGTTGGGGGTCGAGCCGACGCTCCCAAACCATCCGTCGTCTTTGTGGTATCTGGCTGCAGCTGGATTGTCTCCGGGGTTTCCTTGCCCCGCTCGTTGTCTTCTGTTGGTCTAGCTGGGCCAGCATCCAGGCCGTTCAAAGGCGGGCTGTGCGCTGGTGCTGTAAAGTTCGCGCCCTTCCCAGCTCGGTTTTGTTCCTCCGTGCTTCGCACTCGAGTCGCTAGTTCAAGTCCCTTCGAGGCTTGAGGGAGGGCCATACGAGAGTTGAGGGCGGCATCCCGTGACCCCCCCTGTTCCTCGAGGCCTGACAGACAAGCGAACACTTCCGAACCCCCCAGGAGTTGAGGGACGGCCCCGGGTGGCCTGTCATTCTCCGTCCTGGCTGCCCTCAGCGGCGCCGTCGCTGTGTGACGAGCCGGCTTTTCCGAGTGGGGCTCTGCTGCTTGCCGGTGCGCCTGCGGAAAGGTAGGCAAGCTGGAGGCCTCCGACTTGGGGTCCTCAATCGACCTCCCCAATGGCCCTCGAACGCCTTGATTTTGTAGGTTTATCAAGGGTTCAGGCTTCTGTTGGGGGGGGATAGGCGGCCGCTCGTCTTGTATTTTCTTGCTTCTTGAGAAGTGTTTATGAGGGCTACGGTGCTCGAGCCCGCTGTCTTCACTACGGGTTCTCTGGCTTCTTAGCCAGTGTATTTCTAATTCTGATGCATGTGCCGCTCGATTCATCTTGTCAGGACGTTGGGGCCCTAGCGGTCCTGGCTCGGACTGCCACGGACTGCCTTGACTCTGCAGCCTCGACTCCGCGGCCCGCTCCGCGGTAGGGATGAAGTCTTGTAGACACGCCTTGCTGTAGCAGCAACTGAGGAGAGACTGCCACGGACTGCCTTGACTCTGCAGCCTCGACTCCGCGGCCCGCTCCGCGGTAGGGATGAAGTCTTGTAGACACGCCTTGCTGTAGCAGCAACTGAGGAGAGACTGCCACGGACTGCCTTGACTCTGCAGCCTCGACTCCGCGGCCCGCTCCGCGGTAGGGATGAAGTCTTGTAGACACGCCTTGCTGTAGCAGCAACTGAGGAGAGACTGCCACGGACTGCCTTGTATGTTGAATAATGTGATATAACAGTTGTTGGCAATCCTTGGCAATTGGGCAAGGTCACATGTCATTGCTGCTACAATTGGCAAGAAAGCCTTTCTCAATTGTCCCTGTCGACAGACTCCTCTGCACCTCTGCCCGGAGGCAGGCTGATGTTATGTTATGTTAGCAGAACTTGTATTGCGCACGGTCACTCAAGGGCATCATGGCATGGAGGACACAATCAGCAGAAAGTCTAGCAAGAACCTATAAAAGTCGGGTTTTTAAAAGATGGAGAAAATGTAAGTGGTTCTCAGCCTGCCTGAGAGCAACGGGTAGGTTATTCCGTAGTTTAGCCACAGAGACTGAGAAGGCGCAATCCCCAGTTCTTAAACAATAGAATTTGGGCATAGCCTTTAAGTGTGCGGCTGTGGAATGAAGGGCTTGTCCAGGCACATAGAGCTGAAACTTATCCTGAAGATATTCCGCACCCTGATGGTAAAATGCTTTGTGCACCCGACACAGAGACTTAAATCCGATCCTTTTAGCCACTGGTAGTCAGTGAAGGGAACGGAGCACAGGACTGATGTGTGCCCCATAAGGGGTATTGTTGGCTACCCTAGCTGCCAGATTTTGAATACCACCTAGCCAGTGAATTAGACCAAGAGGCTGAGCCAGATACAAGGCATTGCAATAGTCAATTCGACTAGTAACAACCACAACCTGGGGACGAAGATGGGTAGGTACGGAAGTACTCCACGGAGTAATGTAGTAAGAAGTGCCCAGATTTGCATACAGCATTCACCTGAGCAGACATAGAGAGTGAGGCAGAGGGGTAAACCCCCAGTTTCTTAACCTCCATCACTGGGGTAGGAAAGAAACCAAAAGCAGTGGGCCAAAGGGAGGAAGACCAAAGATGTTGACGTTACAATATCTAATGCTTGTTTAGTGATGCAATAGCAGCTGGTTTGTAAATGTTTCATGCAACTAACATTAATTCAACATGACTCTGCTATTGATAATTTGAATCACCAGTTAGACTGTTGTGGCAGTGTGTATGATATGATGTGGCATTTATAACACGCCTGTACACAAGTGTTTCTAGGCACGACAAGACAAGGAGGGGGAAACAAGGGAGGACAAAATAACGATCTTACTAGACCTTGTGTCATTCATGTCGCGCAAGTGCAGGGAAGAGGGAAGGGGAGAAGTGCCAGGGGGGACGGGAAGGGGGAAGTGCAGTTAACTCACAAGTGCGGCCAGCGCTTGGCTCATAAGTGCAGAGAGAAGGGACTGTAGGGTTGCAGATACAGACCCTTAAGTGATGGGGAGCCCAGAGGCAGTGCAAGGGCAACTGGACATGCAGGAGCCTGGGCCCGAGCTCAGAGGGTGACCAGGTGACCAGTGCACAGAGCAGTCAGGTGCATCAGAGAGCAAGCAGAAGGGAAAAGGAAGTTCTTGAGTTGCTTCCGGAACCGAAGGTGGTTCTGCTGTAGGTTGAGAGAAGTAGGGAGGCTGTTCCAGATGGAGGCCCCAGCTGAGGAGATAGATCTTCCCCCAACTCTCTGCTTGGAGAAGCGTCTGACCCTCAGAGAGTTGGAGGTGGATGAGCAGAGATCTCGAGGAGGAAGAAGTTTTGGTAGAGAAAGTTGGAGGTAGAGGGGCCCCCAGCCCCAGAAAGCCTTGTGGATAATGCAGAGGGTCTTAAATTGATCCTTGCAGCCACGCGGAGCAAATGAGATTTCAGAGTTGGAGAGATCCGATCCGTGGGCTTGAGGCCAAGGACAAGTCTTGCAATGTTGTTCTGGATAAGCTGTAAAGGTCAAAGAGTAGAGGCAGGAAGATTTAGAAAGAGGCTGTTGCAATAGTCCAGCTTAGAGAGGACCAGAGCTCTGGAAACTTATTAACATTGTTTGTGATTAGTAGAATTGCATCAAAACATTTGCTATTTAAGTGACTATTTTTAAAGTTGGAGCCTACTGCCAATCATGGAGTGAGTTTATTTGCCTGTCTGTCTTCTCATAACCGTGTGTTATTAAGAAGTCATGGTTTGTCAACTCTCCCTAATGTCTGCTAGAGAACAAGGCCAATGCCACGCTGAAAAACACCTTCAAACCAGTCATGAATCTCACAGTCATCCACATCATGATACTTTAGCTAATGGATAGATTACCCCGTTCTGAGCCTCCTCATGGGCTGCCTGGCCCCCCACCCCCTCGGCATTTAACTATGAGCAGAGGGCCATTTCTTGAAGTGGTAATGCCTCCCTGCTTGGGGCCTATTGCTTAAGCGATTTGAACCACATAAATTCATGAAGGATGTATATCTATCTATAAAATATGTATGGCGCTCAAGGTACTTCTATATAGACAATCAGAATTTTCCACTTATATGTTAACGATGAACCGGTATCTTCACTCAAGTGCTCATTAAAATATTTATAGGAAAAAAGCCTAAATAGGAGCCGCACTAGGATGCAGCATTTCTTACTCCTCTAGCAGTGGTGAAAGAAGATGTAATGTCCTTCTTCTCCCCCCTCAGATTTGTATCTAAGTGATAACTTCAGGGCTTTATGTAATTCTTTGAATAGACCAGCCCCACTGCATACTTTTGGAATACAACATTTGCCAGTGCAATTCCCCATAGATATAATCAAATGTGCTAGAGAGGTTAATGAATGCTAAATAAACAGGAGTCCCCCTCTTTGCTATATAACGCTATACTTATGAAGATGCAGATATGAAGCTTGTTCTGAGGTATCTAGACCTTCCTGATACCCAAATTATACATCAGCCCAAATTATACATCAGCATTTGGGGCAAAGGTGTTTACCCAGTCTATTATGTTTAGCTTTTGAGCATTTCCAAAGAACATTGAAGATGTTTCAAGAAGAGACATTGGATGATAGCATGATGGTGATGATCTTTTCCAATTATTACTTTTCACAAGGCATCCAGCATTATTTTTGTTAGTATCGCATTGAAAAAAAAGTCTTCTACATTTGTCGTCAAAGACAGACTTCTTATTTAAATGGATCTACGGGCCAGTTATCCCAATCAGGGCTTTCATAAATGTGGAACGTGCACCTTATGCCAATATGCACTTAGCAATGCAGTGAATATAAAGATACACATGAACATATAATAATAATAATCAAACAACTTATAAACTATAGGGACACTTTTGTGGTTTATGCAGGATCGGTGAACATAAAAGGATAGTTATACTGAAAGATATGGGCTTTCCCTGAGATTGCATTGGAGGAAGGCAGATGGCAAGGATGGGGCTTCACAAATAACATTCCTTGGAAATAAAAAACAAATTGACGCACATTAAAGAAGAGGATAAAGAATTGAGTTTACGTCCGCATGAAGCATGTAATATGTTTTCCCTAAAACAGTGTCAAGGGGCTTAGAAAAGGATAATGAACGTAATGCTTTTTTGTGAAAATGTCTGTACCAATCTCTTTTGAATGTTTATATTTGGTCACCTATATACATTCATCAAGTAATAAGGTATGGCAGGAATTGCATCAGGACAAATCTCCCTTATCACGAAGTAGTGCTAAAGCATATTTACAGTGTAAGAAAAGTCATGCAAATCCAACATTAGTACATAACACTTATAATTGGTAAACCGTAGCCCCCATATTTTAAGTGAGAGATGGACACCATTTTAAGTTGTTATTGATTATATTTACGTATGGCACCAATTTATAATTTTGGAACTTTGTATAGAAAATAGTGTCTTTTTGTATTACATAAGGTAGGTTTATCTTTTTCTAAAGATGGCTGCACTATCCCAATATTTACGTTGGACATTTACCGTTCTTTTCCAATTGAACACCATTTCATTTGGAAAGGGTTTGATTAGTTGACAGACAATTATAATTGATGTGCTGTAGTGTGGACATCGTGCACAAATGTCACAAACACACTGTACACAGTTTGCACACTTTAGGGGTTATGTTTCTAAGGCTAACATTGGACTCAAGAGAGCACCGTGCTACCACAATACATATGTTCGTCTTTTTAATATTTTTGCCAACTAAATCCAAATCAAGTTATGAAGCAGTTGGTTTGTTGCAGTAAGCATATAAATTATCCGTAATGGAGCCGGCATTGTACACAAACACCACAAATAAGTGGTGTAGTGATTGATCGCATTAGATTCAGGATACTATTATGGGTATTGATACATTTCTAAGCCAGTATTATTTCTGGATATTGAACCTGTTTAAATTTAGATTTGGGTTCAAGATGGGTAATAATGATTAACTTTGTATCTCATAGGCAATTCCTGTCAATAAAGGTGAATGCCAGAAGTGTAACTTATATGCCGGACAACCACATGAATTTACTGGTAACATATTGGGAATGCTTATGTTACATTTCAAGGTAAACAGATATTAAGACAGTTTGGACACTTTGGACAGGGCTAACCACAATATAGATCAATTAAGATTGATAGCTAATCGCAGGTTAATAATTTGTGATGGGACACAGAAATACCTATATATTTCCAATGCTGGTACACTGAGATTTAGAAGAGGAAACACAAGACATAATGGGATCTATCACGAGGTTGGCGGTATCCTGGTGGTAATTGCACTGGGATACCGCCAACACAAAAAGCGTTACAGCTACTCAGTCCGGCGCTATTAGCGCCAGATCAGAAGTAGCGGTAAGGCGGTAAATCCCCATTCCCCATTGAGTCCATTGGACCCAATGGGTATGGGGGCTCTATTAACGCCAGCGCTATTAGCACCTGCACAATAAGCGCTGCGCCAATAGCACCAAAAACGGGCAGAGCAGGGACATTTTCTACCTCCAACAAAAAGCTGGAGGTAAAAGTCCCACTTTCCCCCCCAACTCATGATTGGGCCAACCCTTAAATGCAGTGGTAATTGTATTACTGCTGCATTTAAGGGCTACCCCCCAACTTGTGATGAGGCCCATTTTATTGCTGCATCAACATTTGTTTTTGCTTATTTTCAATAGTATTTGTTATAGCTCAACTAGGATCTCAATGCTGAACATGGGGGCATTTTCTTTTTTCAACTGGGACTCACTGAATAAAGTGTACCATTGTGATATATGTGTATAACAGAGGTTGCATCATGGAACTTATTTGAGATGCTATATAGTGTGATTATGGAATTGTTTATGACAATTAAAATTGAGGGTACGCCATATTTCTTTGGGGAAAATGTAACCGATAGTGAACAATCATCATTAGGTTAATCTTTAAGAGATTGACCTTTTTCATTTTCTATATTATGTGCTTTTTATAATTGGTCCTGAGGAAGGACACATTGAGGCCTGGTCAAAGGGAAACACATTTTGGCCCACCAGTTAATGTTTTAAGGATTTGGGGTTGCATATCAAATGTTTTGAAGGACTTGCGTCTGAATATTTACTGTTTGAAGGATTTGTGATCCACTATATAAAGAGTGAAAAACTTGGTGTTGCTATAGTTGTGTAATTCTGGGACCTACGGATCACACGGAATAGGGAATTAGATATAACAAACCATTTATGTATACAGATATAACATTTTAGGTTTATATGATTTCTTTGTCCAACAAATAACAGTTTGTGCAGTATCGGTGCAATGATATGTCTCAGATTATGAAATTATTCTTTGGCAGTATTCTTTCAGGTGCAACTTCTGAGACTCATTAGCAACACGAATACTAATCTTGTACTTATTTTGTGTCAAGGGCTTCTGCATGTATCTGACTTTTATGAGTGTGGCTCAAGCTTTTGTAGGTCTTCAGATTCTATAACTTAAGCAGAAGCTGATCTGCAGACCATGTCTAAACCCATTTGTGGGGTTCTGCAAGTGCACAAATGTTACAACGAATACCAACTTACTCAGTCCCAAAGCAGCAGAGGGCAGGGCCGGCATAGAAACAAGCATTGCAAGCAGATTACGTTAGAAATCGCAGACACTGCTTTTCCAATCTTCCCTAATGGTGCAGTTCTCAGGGATCCAAATCAATTAAAAACACACATGCCACACACTCTTCTGCTTCCATTCAGACAACCACAGGTTCAGGTACAGAGCTAAAAAAAAAGGCCTTGAACTGAGGGAGGCTGTCGGATTTAGGGGAATGAGGTCTAAAGTGCATTGAAGAAACCATGATGACTTTGCCACATTGACCCGGGTACAGTATTTCACGGTCCACAGCAGTCGCTGTATGCAGTAAAAACATATTCCCCGACATAGACCAATCCATTTGGAATAAACAAACCAGAACAAAATGGCATGTCCCATAATTCCCCTCTTGAACAAAACCAGGACTGGATCCAGAGAGTCAAATGTTTGACCTGGGAGTGGATGAACCATATAGAAAACCCAGTCACGTCACCTAGGCCAGGAGGAACTCTGGAAAACATGTCCCAAGCCATATTAACAAAACAAAATTAAATTGAGCACATCTCACATAATGCCTCTTTCCCAACGGAGAAAAACTCGGACCAGATTAACAAAACTCTATTTCAGACTTGGACCCAGGAACATAGTGGGGAAGACCTGGGTAAACCATGAAAGTGTTTTACACCTGCCCCAGAGTGGTGGTCCTGGGGAATATACGCTCCTTCTCCCATTTGATTTCCAGAGTGGCAGCAAGAAGCCCAGCTCTCAACTATACAGTTGAAGGAAACACATATTGAGTTCCACTTCCTTCCCGCACTCCTAGGAACACTGGAAAGTAGAGACCTCATGTTTCCCTCACAATTGCCAGCACAAGGGAGGTAGGATCACCTGCAGCTGCTGCCTCCATTAAAAGCCAAGGAAAGGATACTAGCACTGCACCAACATATGTGCCAAGCTCCCAACCCACAGGAGTAATGTGTAATACATACACTGAACAGCTGTTTGACACAGGAGGCCACCAAACGGAAACTCAGAGAAGAAAAAGTCCACCGCCTGAAATAGGGGAACAAACCAGCAGCCCCTTCACAGCCAGCAACAAAACAGACTGAAATGGAATCCCTGACGACACCTCCCCTATGAAAGACTTCCCCATTAACCTAGGACTTCAAAGCACCCCTGCCAGTAGCAATCCCAGCATGTGACCTCTCTGAAGAATCAGCTGTAACCTAGTCAGTCCAAGCACATACATGCCAGCTCCCATGGTATGGCGGCATGTGATACAGATAAGGATAATTGTGTTAAAGAGGAAGAGGATTGCTTGAGCAGAGAGGAGAGTTGGACTGCTGAGCTGGATGTAAGATCAGAAGTGGTAGAACAGATAGCAAGATCCAGAGAGGAGATAAAGAAGAAGGTTCTGACCAAGGGGAAGACAGGGCAGGAGGACAGAGACTGTGAAGACATGTGCTCTGGTCAAGGGGGAAAGCAGAGCAAGAAAAGGGCAAAGGCCCTGTCAAGAGGAAGAAGGGTCAGAGGCCTGAAGAGTGGGGAGGGTACTATATCCCTAGGTGCAGATAAGAGAGCAGGGCATTATATCCCTGGGACAATGAGCAGGGCCCCATAGCCCTAAGTGCTGACTAGTGAGAAGTGCACTATATCCCTGGTTGTGGAAGAGTGAGCAGTGTACCATATCCCTGAGAAAAAGACAAAGACAATGTCGAGAAGGGAGAGGTGAAGAAAAGAAAATCACCTGGGGACCTACCCAGGAAAGAAGAACCTACAGTGTCTTTGTGAAGTGTCTGGGAACTCCAGAAAAAAAAAACATCCTGACACCTTAAATAGTACTTAGGTGCCAACTAGTGAGCAGTGCACTATATCCATGGGTGTAGAAGAGTCAGCAGGGTACCACGTTAAATAAAAAGCATAAACGTGTATATCCTAATTGCATCATTTTATGCAACTTGTGACAGGTGCAGGTACAAGCTTAGCAGTGCAGTGAGTAGAAAGTGAGAGGAGTAGAGAAGGAGGCAAGGAGAGTGAGAGAGAAGGTGGAAGAGAAGCATGGAGAAGTAGGGATAGAGAAAGAGGGGAGCAAAGGAGGTGCTAAAGAAAGGGACGGGTGGAGAGGGCAGAAGAGTAAGTGAATAGGAGAGATAGAGTACAAGAGGAGGCAAAGTGGATAAACCGAAAACTGGAGGAGGTGGAGAGGGCAGCAGAAGGTGCAGAGGAGGCAAAGAGGAGAAAGGGGAGACATGAGGAGGGGGTGAGGAGAGAATAATGAGTGGAGCAGGAGATAAAGAGAAAGAAAAGTGGAGGTGGGAAGGGAGGAAAAGAACTTTGAGGAGATAATAAGGAATGAGAGAAGAATGTAGATGGTTGAAAAGGGAGAGAAGAAGAGAATAGAAAGTCAAAGACGGGGGTGACTAAGAATAGGAGTGCATTGCCTAGCAGCAAAGAGGCAGAAGGAGAGAGAGAAAGTGCAGTGGTGGAGACAGCAGTTAAGAGCAGGAAGGGACGACAGAGTAAACTAGAAGCGAAAAGAAGAAGCAGGTAAGACAAGCAAAGAAGAGGCTAGAGGTAAGAGACTGTCCCCCAATCCTCCATCCTAGAATGATTTCCGTGGTGGTGAGAAGATATTTTTTGCATCTTTTAAAGTTCATCCCATTTGTGAGTGTAGGATGCACTTTAAAGTGCACATGCACAGGAGTGCCCACTGAGTTTCATGTTTGCGGAAATGGAGTGAAAAAGGGCATCCATACAACTGACAGGACATGGGGTAAATGACTTAATCAACATAACCCCTGCAATAGCCACAAAATGATGAAAACATGTTCACGGGCGATGATGTATGTATTCAGCGAGGAGTAATCAGTCACGACTGGGCTACAAAAACAACATAGCACTAAATGTTCAATACATACTTGAATGGAAATCCACTCCCATTTATATAATGCTATACCTGGGTAACTTCTCATTATGGGAATATACTAGAGTGAAATGTAACACAATCGTAACATTGAACGCCATGGGGACAATATACCTAAACAAGACAGTTCATGCAGACTCAGCGGAGACCATGGCATAGAAAGCAACAAACACGTGTTGCTTGAATGCAGATCACTGGAGACTATACGAAAAAGGCATTTAATGGCGCTTGCCACTGGGCAAATGGATGGCATGAATTCAGATGCTATATGAATTCAGATGCTATATGTCAAAGATTCATGAGGGGAAATGATAATATATATTTTTCAAACTAGATATTTTTCCTTGAATTTAAATGGACCTGAATGCCTGTACTTTCCTGATTCTTCTTTCACAAGGTGTGACTATGAATTTGATCCAATTGTATTTTCTTTGAAAGACATACTTCTTTTCTTTGTATTACTTTCATTAATATGATAACTTAGACATTGGATATATAAAAAGTTTTTTTTTAGACTGCTACATACTAAATCAAAAACAGAAAAAGACACCTGATTTATGCATTTATAAGGTGGACATTCAGGAATTGTGCGTAACCTTTTTTGTGAAGGCTCTTACACAACCCATCAATTTCACCCATACAAGTTTTGAGAATCTGGTCCATTGCCTATAAAGCTAACACTTGCAAAATATAGTTTATCTAGAATTGTAAATGCAATGTCGTCGGAAGCATCACATACCCCTGTCTGCTCTCTCTCCTACATTATACAATGGCCCAAAGCAACATTGAACATCCCAGCTATAAAGGTTTTTGAACGTCGAGCCGAGATAGAGTCCGGGGGGTCTTCATTTTTGTGTAATCATGTATACGTTCGCCTGATCTTTTGTAGCACATCCCTTCCAAATCACTTACACAAGAACATTCCCCTGACGACCACTACATCATTCTTTAGGTAAGTCCTACTACATCCCCTTTGCAGGCAACGGAAGCCCACCTGAAAAAATCAATATCCAGCGTACAGTTTTCCGAATTTTGAGTCAGACAATATTTTGTTTGTCTTGTTTCCATTTGACGGGGACCTTCACCGTGCAGCATGATGTCTAATGAATGCCATCAAATCAATACTACTGATTAAGAGGGATCTTACAAAAGTGTAAGATTTTAACCATTATTTTGTTTGTGATGAGAACATTGAATGTTCCACTTGCGTGTTGATGTTGTTATCCTGGCAGCATGCAGATATGGTCCCACCCAGGACATATAAAACCCAGACTTCACGGACTGCTTTCCAGCATATTCATCAACATACTGCAGCAAAAATGTCCAGCGTCATTGCCATTACCCTACCATGTAATATAGTGTTTAGTGTCAAGTTAATTGTCATTGTATTTCTGTTTAACGCATGATGAAACAATTTGAAAACTTAATTAATTGAAAGAAAACGTATAACAACTTGGTTCATTCATCTCCAAACCAGGAACTAAAAACATGATTAAAACCATTCACACCAATATGGCTTTGATAGAAATAATTACACTATCTCACAGAAATTCACAATATTTCTCCTTGCCATCAAATAATGAACCTATGTGTGCGTCATCTGTTCTACCCTACCCGCGCACTCAACACACACTGCAATGCAAGGGATGCCCAAAGTGATCAGACACTGTAGCTGACCGTTCAGTGATCGGCCATGCACCACAGTGCTAAGGGACCATGTCAGGGTCTTTCAACTTTTTCAATTGAAAGGAGACACAAGCCTCCAGGTCCTCCCCAGCAACTGCCCCTATGCTGGCAGTCAGCAGCCCCCCCCCTCTATATAGGGGGGGGCCTACACAGAAGACAAGCTCTGGAGGAGACTATCCTAATATGGATAAGCAGAATTGATGATTCATTACCTGTTAGAATGTCAAAGGCTTTGATTCAGATGATAAGGTGGTGTGAGGGGTCAGAAATGAGTGAAAGACAGAAAGTTGTAATATTTTCCACATCAGATATTTTATTAAAATAAAAGGGTTTGCATAAAAGCCTTTCTATCCTATCCTATGAAGTCAAAACTAGGGAATAGTCTGTGTCTCATCTTCTAACTAAGCAAGCTGTCCTTGTGTCCAAAACATATCTGACCCTCACACTAGAAATGAACAACAAAATGTGAAAGGTAAATGTCTCTAAAAATAAGTGCAAGAACTAAGTATCTAAATCCAACAGACCAATCCTTGAATCCAGGGGAGGACCCCCTTACCCTGAACTGCTTCAGGGAGAATATTGGAAAGATTGAGTTCACCCAATAGTTCTTGAAGAATGGTAGATATGTCTCTTTCACATAACTCTTCCTCGAATATGAAAGTGTCTCTTCCAGACAAATGATGCTTTAAGGATGGTAAAATATCTCTTGGCAACTTAAGAATGATGTTTTAGCACTTCCTTAGGGATGATGAAAACATTGTCCTTCCCAAACAATGGTTCCCCAAGGGTAGTGGAAATGTCTCTCTTGTACAACACTTTCTTGACTACAGACTGATGATTTCCACTGTAGGCAAGCTGGGGCCCCCAACCATAATTATAATTATAATTGTTTTTTTATAATGCGCTTAATACTGGAGACCAGTTTTTAAGCGCAAGACTGGGATTCAAACCATGTTATGTTATTTAAATTCTCACGTGGCTCTGCAAGAAAAGAGAGCAGGGTGTGTTAGTGAGGATAGGATAGTTTCGGAACCAAGAGAAACTGACATCTGTATGCGTTGTCTTGCGCAAGGTTGGTAGTGCGGCCCAGCTTGATGTAACCGTAAGGGTAACACTCAGTGCCTCAGTTGTGTTCTACTGTTCATGTTGGGTGTGTGAGTCACGAGCGGCTAGGGTGGAGGTATAATCATGCGCACTGGTTTGTTGTATCCGTAAGGGGGGTTCCAGTATTGTGGTTGTCTCTTAAATATCTGAGGGCGTTTGCGTTTGTGTGCGGTAAGGCTGGGGTTTTAATGGATTGTGTGCACTTGTATGTTCCGTCTGAGGTTAGGTCTAGTTTCTCTGAAGTTTGTTGAGTGAGAAAGTTAATTTATGCTTGGTCAGTGTATGAGTAGTTTGGCTAGCCTATAGTCATGTTTAATGGTAGTGGATTGTGTTGGAGGAGCAGGAGTGGGGTGAATTGGTTAGTACATTGGTTAATTTTCACTGTACCTCCAAAATATTTCTACAGCACTCATCCTATTACTGCTCAGTGTTACACTCCATTACACCTGGCTGTGGTTCGCTTGCCGTCCCCACCACCTCTCCTTGATCAGGGGGTAATCTTCCCCCATTGGTTCTTCTGAGTGCAATGGATTGGTTGCACCCAATTGGTCTCTAGTTACTCAGCAAGAATTTTGGTATAATTATTCTTCGGCTTGTAAGATTGGCAGCTAAAATGACACATGACTGTTTCACAAACCTTCAGGAAGTGATGCATGACTGAACTACCCTAACTATCTGGAGTCACGCATGGTTAGTTTACATGCTTCAATGTAATACGTTACATGGACAGTCTTTCCAGAATGTCTAGATGTTGCACATGGGGTGTCTTTCACCGATCTGTCCAGTGTGTGGCATGGATACTCTTCTCCGATCTCTCTAACTGTGGTGCATGACTGAGAGGTGGTGGGTGGGTCAAAGGCAGTCGGGCATTATGAACCTATTTGATTTCTTTGCTATTGTCCCCTATCTGTGTTAATGTCCCTTTGTGCATTTCTTTCAGTCCTCTTTGCTTTCGCTTCTGTTGTCCCTTTGTACCGGATATTGGCAGTTAAATAATCATGTTTTTAGTTATTTCCTGAAGGTGAGGTGGTCTTCTGTGGTTCTAATTTCCTTGGGCATTGTGTTCCATAGGTCAGCAATAAGCGTGAGAATGCAGTTGCTTACGAATTTCCTTTTTTCGTATTATTTCTTCTCTATTTGGAGGTCATTTGCTTGATCTTAGGTCTCTTCTCGGTTGGTAGCAGCTGATCTTGGCCTGATGAAATTCATCACCTTGTCTGTGTAATGATTTATAGGAAATGCAGAGGGCCTTGAATTGAATTAGTTTTTTACTCGTAGCCAATGTAGGCTTTTCAGGGCTGGAATGATGTGGTCTCTTCTGTTAATTCTCAGCAGTATCCGAACTGCAGTTTTCTCGACGCGTTGATATTTATTGGTGAGCCTTTCAGGCATTACTAGGTAGAGACTGTTTGCGTAGTTGATTCTTGTTGATATCATGGATATGATTGTAAGGGTTCTGTGTCACGAAGAGAGGTACGGGATCAACCCCTTGAGGAGTCTCATGTGATAGAAATACTTCTTTGTTATAACGTTGACTTGTGGTTCCAGGGATAGGCCGTTGTTCATGAGTATTCCTAGGTTATTTATCACATTTGAAGTTTCTGGTTGGGTTCCCATGCCTGGTGGCCAGTCCAGTTGTGGATTGGTTGCGTCACCTTCTGGGGTGAGACCGTTATTTCAGTTTTGGCCGGGTTCAGTTTGAGGTTGTTCATTGTCATCCAGCTGTAGATGTCTGTGAGAAAATTGTTGAGGGTATTGTTTGGTTCTTGGGTCATGGTTATCTTCACAAAAAGTCACTTTGATTGGATTAGAGTCAAGTACCTCCCTTTGGATACTATAGCTTAACAGGAGCCCCTCAACTTTCCCCTTTCATTGCCCCAGACCTGTATCTTCCCTGCCCTCATGCGTGTTTAAGATCGCAAAGGGTACCAAGCTATCCACAGACACACATTTCCTGTACAGTGTTATTATTTTCCATTGTACTATGGCAGCCATAAATTGGAGCTGTAGCTCATATCTTATGGCGGCCACTGGGAACGAGTCTGGCAGTTTCAAGATCCTCTGCCAGATATACCCTTCCAATAGCCCCCACACTTTCCTTGATAGGCTTGATAAGGATTCAGCACCATAGGTCAGGATCTGTACCACCTTCTGTTTGTAGAAGGTTATAAGCAAAAGGAGCGAGTAGCTACCATATCTCCTGTGTAATGCTGCACCCTGTGTTGTGAGCTTTTTCAGTTTGCCCCTTGGTACTATGTACTGTCCTTTTTCATCAATGTTTTTATTTGTCACTACGCCTAGGTAGATCATGGACTCCACTATCTCCAGTGCCTGATCTTCAACCCTCCATAAAAAAGTCTCATTTTGTTTCCTGCTCGCCGATGACATGACCAACACTTTTCATTTCTCATATTTATTTTCATTCCATTCATTTTTTTTAAAGTTATTGAATGCATCAATCCTTCTCTGAAGGCCATTGGGTGTTTGGTCCACAAAAACAAAGTCGTTGGCATGCAGTATCCAAGGGACTTCGGTAGAATTCATTTTTGGTGGAAAGGCTCGAATTCCCCTCTGTGATTTCTCAAGGTCCGACATATAGAGACTAAAAAGCAGAGGTGCCAAAGTACACCCCTGCTTTAGTCCACGAAAGGTGTATATTTTCCTAGATAGTCTGATCTGAATCGATGTATCAGTATAGAGGGATTGAATAGCCTCTATCAGATATACCGGACATTTCCAATTTCTGAGCTTGGACCATAAGCGTTGCCTATCCACCCCGTCAAATGCCTGTTCCAGGTCCATAAACGCCATATAGATACAGGCCTTTGTCTCCACTGCCCTCTGTTTATGGATCTTAAGAATAAAGAAATTCAACGAGGACCCAATATCCTTAACAAATCCTGTCTGCCTGGTATCCAGTCTACCTGTTTTCATGGCACAAAGAGTCCAGGAGGGCGATTGGGTGATAGTTTTTCAGATCGCCTCGTTTGCTCTACTTGAATATGGGTAGTACAATGGACTTTCTCTAGGACAATGGGACTTGTCTAGTTAGCATAAGCTGTTAAACAGATTTACTACCAGCTCCCCAAGGCATCAATGTTCTTCTTCAAGGTGTAATTTGATAGGCCGTCCGGGCCTGCTGCCCTTGATGAGCTGAGTTTGCTTATCGTGAGTTTTGCATCTGTCTCATCAAATTCAAATGACCATCTCTTCCCCCGTCTGATCATTTATTTGATTTGTTGACCTTGTGCCCTCATTCCTACTTCTCCGATCTTCTTCACTCTCTAATCTCTTTTCTCTAATAGCCTTGGAGTTTATTAGGGGAACCGGTTGGCCATTTTCTTTAATACATGTCCCAGCCTTATGGAGGCACTAGTCATTGTCTTCCCTGGTGATTCTGATACAGCAGCTTGCATCGTGCGGACATTAGTTTTTTCCATCATAAGGATTCCATTATTTAATGCCGCCAGACGGTTCTTAATTGTAGATAGACTCTTCCGTTTTTGAAGGGTTCTTTTTTCCATGAGGTCAGTGAGGTCCATCACCAATTGAGCTGTTAAGTCTGAGTTCCTCACTTCTTGCTTTGCGGATGGAATCAATCTTTTGTTCTTCCTTGTTCCCCTTCATCCAGTGGCCTAGCAGTTTGCGTAGCAGCTTCGGCTTGAGGGTCTACAGCCAGCATATTTTTAGGCCAATCGTTCTCTATGACTTCGGTGGGGATTGATTTCCTTGGCGTACATACTGTCTGCTACAGTTTCGAAGGAGTATGGGTCAAAGTGGAGTCAACGTCCTTGGTAACCTTGGGCTGAAATGTTAGGATTGTCATTTCATTTATGTTTTCAATATTGGCCGGACCACCTCCGGGCAAGAACTTCTGAGTACGCCATGCTTCCTCCATTGCAACAGCCCGTATCAATTTTAAGAATTGACTTCAAAGCCCGCTCCTCCTCTCCTCCTCTCCCATCAGCGTATTGCCAGATTATTCACTCAGACGACGACGGTCTGCCCCCTTTTTGCCACCGCCATTCATGAGAGTGATCCACTCCTGGTTTAACACTTTCACAGGGGGTGGGGAAAAGTCAAGGGGAGTATCAGTGGGGGTATCAAAAATAGCATGCCGTCTTACCTACTGGCGAGTTCTGGTACCTGCAGCGCTTTTTAAATGCACTACCATTTTTTCAGCGTTGAGTTCGAAGCAGGGAGTTTTTAACATAGAGGTGTCTGCCTTCACCTGCGAACACCAGCAAACACCACTTGCCTCCACTTCGTGGAGGGGGTAGGGTGTTAACTCTTTCCGCTTTCAGCTTCCTGCTCGGTCCGGGCAGCGGCTCCCTGATTAAAGGCACAGTATCCCAAAATCTCACCAAAAGTAAAAAGACCAGCACCAGCAAACGCAACTTGCCTCCACTTCGCCATGCAACTCTTCATCTGTGAATCCTGCTCCAATGTCTCTTGCCCATTTTATCTGGTGATATTGACAATACTTACTTCTTTCCTTGATCCGTTTGTGCATAAAGGTACCTAACTGATCAAAAGTATATCTTAGGTGTATCAATTATGTCCTTGATCCAGTAGTGTGTGTGATGAGTTGGAGACCTGCACATTAGTAATTTATTGAATGTTTTGAATGTACCGATAATGTTATTCCATAACTTGATGTCAAGCAGAGCATTGATATAGTACTGTCATTAACTTTCCTTTGTTAAAACTCTAGTGTAGGGTACAAGTGACCCTCTGATTGAGGAAGGCACAGTTCTTTAGGTTACCTTTGGCCCACCTATTGATCATAATGGTCACATAGAGACAGTAATGAATTTGGAATGGATCTTGAAGGACATGAGTAGAGGGTAATATGTCCATATTTGGAATAAAGGAATGTGAAAACCAGAGGTACAATGTATATAATTTATATGTGGTTGGATGTGGATGCATAGATATCTGCTGTCCCACAGGATAGAGGTGCAGGCCAAGATGGGAATGCAGTGCATTTTGGGAGCATAAAACAGGCTTTCCAAAAAAAAATAGGGGAACTGTAATTTTAACCAATTTGACAGTAAAGAAGTCTTGTCTTACCCCTGAACCCTTCCGGGTTAACAGGGGGCCCAGTATAACCTCAGTCTTAAAGAGGTTCCCACCGACTTAATTCCCCTTCTTCCTGAGCTCTCAATCTCAGGCTTAAAGATGTTCCCTCACCTTTCTTCTCTAATGGGTTCTGTGAGAAACCCTAGGGTATTCTCATGGATAGACCCCAAGGATCTTTTGTTCAGGTGTCCATGGCATGGCCATCACCTTAAGAACCAGACCCTGGCAGTGGACCATTGCGGGAGGATCACCTGGACCAGGGGTCATTGGGGACTGCTGGGAGAAATGCCCTCGGGAGAGAAGCGGTATTCCCCCCTTTCCAACACCCCGCCACCTGACACCCCCTCAGTCTACATGGGATATGTTAAACCCAATTTCCCCATAATTACCAGAAAACAGTATGACTTCCCAACTCCCCCACCACCTTTTCTATACAAACACTGAGACGAAGAAGAGAAGGATTGAGAGAATGAAGATCACTGAGAAGAAACACACTCAGACACAGAAGACAGACTCTTCCCTTTTAACAGATTGTCCCCTTAACAAGGACAGGCAAGGTCAGGCCTCCCTTGACAATCAGTCTCACCTGAGACCTATTAAGCCTCGCCCTACTATGAAAGACAGAGCTCACAGCACAGGCACACTCTGAGGGAGCTGGGGATAATGGATGGTGCACAGAAGCCAGAGGGACAACATTTGAGCTGGAGAGACCGTGGAAGGCCTGGAGGAAGAAGGACTGCCTGCTTGCTGGGCCTGTGAGTACAGGGGAGGCTGCAGTGTGGAAAGGGAAGAGCACCTCCAGGAAGCCAGACCAGGGGCAGCTGGAGTTACCTGGCAGTGCCCACACCAGAGCTCCTCCCCTGGGCAAATCAGGCAAGCCCAGACCTTTGAGGGGCAGGTGGCAAGACCCTGAACTCAACAAGAATCCCCATAAACTCCTACAGCTCCCAAAACTGCCAGAGTGCAAAGTGGGAGTAAAATTAGAATGAAGGACATTTATTTTTTTAACATTGAGAGGGGTCTGAGCCCGACTGAGGGAGACCCATCTGTGAACTTTGGAGGCGGTCAGAGCCCGGCTGAGGGAGACCCATCAGTGAATTTTTGGAAGGGTCTGAGCCCGATCGAGGGAGACCCCTGGAGAAAACAAGGAAACTGAATTGTGCTTCAAGGATGCCACGACCCTCCCAGGTGAACAGGAGAGTTGGGGAGGCAAGGCCAAGCCTGTGATGTTAACCTCGACTCATGGAAAACTGCAGGAACAAGAAGGAAGACACACACAGTCGTTGAGTTGGCAAGCGGAGACCGGTATGTGTTAATGAAAGTTGAACTATGTTCTTTTAGTCAAAGTGGTCCTGCAGCGGTCTGTGAAGAAAGCCATGCACATTTGAAAGTCTTTGACACCCGAAAGTGGTCTGAGCCAGCTGAGGGAGACCCAAAGTGTAATAAAGCTTGGGGAAGGGAGCCCCCTTGCAAGTCTTTTTGAACATTATTTGAAGAGATCTGAGGGAGACCTACCTGAACTTTTTGTTTTGGAAGCAGTCCGAGCCTGACAAGGGAGACCTACCTGAACTTTGTGTTTTGAAATGCTCCAACCCAAACTGAGGGAGACTGGTGTGAACCTTTTGTTGAATTATATATTGAAGCTGGAAAGAAAGACTCTTTAGCGTTGAAGGCCAGGCGGGCCTCAATACACGTTATGAACTGCCTTTTAATTTTGAAGAACCTGAGCCAGAGTGTGTCATACTGTCTATGGGGACTGCCTTCCTCCGTGCTGTCCCACGTGGGGAGGAGAGCTGACTCAGCCACATTGATTCTTTATAGTTTTGCACCTAATTACTTTTGCATACACATTTTTTCCCACACACATTTTGTTACATTAGAGTAAGGGCTGGCATTAGGTTTTGTTAGCATAGGCCATCTTGTTTTGATAGACTCCACTAGGACTGTATTATTTATTATTTGATGGTTTAGCATGCTACCATCCTAGACGTAGGGCAAGATAGGAATTCTTCCAACCCTTTTTTCGAGAACAATAAAGGTTTTGCAAACATATCTTTTATGTCTGTCTTACTTTTGATACCATGCTTCCCTTACAGTTCTTATTCGCTTTATCCTCAGTTCCGGGTTTAAAGGGTTCCTAACCCTTCTTCTGTGGCCTGCTCATAGTCTCTTCTCCTTGGTACTCAGTACAGAGTTTATGGGGTTGCCAAACCCTTCTTTGATTTTCCAAGGGTCACTTCTATTTGGCTCTAACTCCCAGGTTTTTCGGCGTTCTCACATACATCTTTTTTAGTTTCTCAGGATCTCTTTTACTTTTACATGGAGACAATATAATTTGCCTCCCATGGGTTTCTGCAGAGGCAACAGTTAACAGGGCCTCCATCACCTCCCTACTTTAGAGTCCTTAATCCTACCCTCTTTACCACCTTTCTACTCCTGCTCTATTTCCACCACACGCTCGTTCCTCCACACACTTCAAGTCGGTGTCTTGCCTTGGGCTAAGTTTGCCCTCTTGTGCTATCTAGCTAAATGTTACTAGAATCCTGTCCTTGCACCTGATGTTTTCACACCTCCTACTGATGTCTCAAACCTCCTATACCTGATATTCCCATCTATCCTCCTAAATCAACCTCCTTCAAATGCCTTAATGTATCTTCCCCTTGTTGTCTTAAAGAAGCCTCCTCGAGATGATTGCAAACAACCTACTCCTTCTATTTTAGCTAAGCCCCTCCTGAAGACCTATCTCTCCCTTTCATCTTGAATCACCTTCAAACTCTTTCTTCACTCCTCAACGTTTACCAAGCTCCTTCCTTGCCCATCAACATCCTCTAAAGTCCTTCTTCACTCGCCAGTGTGCTCAAAGTCCCTGCCATCTGCTCCTACTCGAAACACCCATGCTACCTGACTGGATCTAGCTCTCTGACGCCTCCCCAAGAGTTGAGCTTCTTGTAAGGGTGTGCACCTGGACCTCGCAAACCTTTCACCCCACCTGTGTCGCCCAGTCATCCTCTACTCTTCGCCCCCTGCAACTAATCCAGAACTGGACGGCGAGACTCATACTTGGCCTCAGGCCCAGGGACCATATCTCTCCAGCCCTGAATTCTCTCCACTGGCTCCTGTTGGCTGCAATGATCAAGTACAAGACCCTCTGCATCGTCCACAAGGCTTGCTGGGGTCAGGGCCTGCACTACATCCAACTCTCTCTTCTGAAATATCTTCCTTCTAGAGCCCTTCTCTCAGCTGTGCCAACTCTCAGGGTCAGATGCTTCTCCAGGCAGAGAGTGGTGGGTAGATTGCTCTCCTCTGCATGTGCCTTGCTCTGGAAATGCCTCCCTGACCCTCTCAGACATGAGCCGGACCACCTTAAGCTCCAGAAGCAGCTCAAGATCCTCCTTTTCTCTTCTGCCTTCTATCTCTCCCTCCCTTGCTAACCTACCTGTCTGCTCCGCCAACTGGTTTCTTGGTTCTCTCAGAGTCTCACTGGGTACCAGGCTCCTCTTGACCAGTCCTCCTTCGCACTGCCTCCTGGCATACCGCACCCTTGGGGGCTGAAACTGTAACCCCTACAGCCCCCCTCCTGCCTTCTGCACTTACCCAAAGGCACGCTGCCCTGATCACACGTCCCCCTTTCCTCTCCATTGCACTTCTCACCTCTTCTTCCCCTTGCACTCTATTGTCGCACTTGCACAATCTGAATGACACAAGGCCTAGTAAAATCATTTGTCTAGTCCTCCCTATGTCTTCCCTCCCATGTCTTGTGGCGCCAAAATACACTTGTGTGCAGGCGTGTTATAAATGCCATATCATATCATATCCTCCAAGGATCAGTCTTTGGATTTCTGCTAGTCACCCTCAATACCTCTGCCTTAGGAAAACTTATCTCGTCCTTTGGCTTTCACTATCACCTTTTTGTTGATGAGTCACATTGTTTACTTCCTTCCCTCCAACACCCCAGCCATCTCAAACAGATTATGAACTGTCTCATTGCAATTTGTCAGTGGATGGCTCTCCACTGCCTCATGCTGAACTCTCCAAAAGCGAAAGTCATCTTTCTCTGATCTTCCAATGCCTCCTTCCCGACTGACTTTGCTGCCTCACACAAGGCTCCAAATCCTGGGGTTCTCTTTGATAGCAACCTCTGACTGCAACAATTCATCACTACCACTGTCTCTGCTACTCATATAAAACTCCTCAACAGCCAGAAAATGTGTCCTTTTCTTAGTAACCACTCTATGAAAACTATACTCTCCACTCTCATGCTCAGCAAACTGACAACTGTGCAAGCCTACTCATACTCCTTTTCTCTATTCCGTCTTCCCTCCAGAAAAAGTCCTCAATTTAGCTACCCGCAATCTTTTCAGCCTACCCAGATCCTTCCACTCTTCTACCTACAAACAACAGGTTAGTTGGCTCTGAATGCACAGTCTCTCCCTTTTCAAATTCCTTCTTCTAGTCTACACAGCTATTAATAGTCTTTCTCCTCAGTACCTGTCTGATTTTACATCCATTTACTCAATATATCGTTCCCTCTAATTCCCCTCTGCACTGAACCTCACTGTCCCATACCCTCTCTGTGCTTCCTCTCACTTCTGCTTTTTCACCCTTCTCACCCATTCCACTGGAACCCTCAGCCCATCACAATAAAAGCAAGCCCAACTATGGACCTCTTTAAAGCTTGATTTAAATTTCACCTACTTGCTAAAGAGGAAGCTCCCCCGCCTCCTCGCATCCTCCCTACCTGACCCCACCACTCCCTCCAGTGATGCTTAAACATGGCATTTAGTATGTTTAAATAGTTTTCCTTTTTAGTTTGAAGCACTTGCCTCCTTGGGTTAATGTTACCTCGTATAAGTCACCTGTTTTCTTACATTTCTTTCTGTTGGTTTTGTCTTGTCTCTAGCATATGTCCCACATTTTACATCCTCACAAGCTGGCTCACCGTTTGTTCTCGTATTTGTGTTTTTGAACAGGGTCCATTTGAGGGAAAGCCTCTGCAATCTGTAAATGTGTTATTGCAGGTAATTTCTGATCGGAATTGGCACCCCCGACAAATACAAATACCTGGGAATGTCAATGACTCAGGGGCTGTGATTGGCTAGACTCAAATGATTCCCCTGTCGGACTTTTGGAATGGACCAAGCTTTTATGATACAGATCCACCATCTTGGATTGGACTGTCAGTGCTTGGGTGGAAACTGTCACCTGGGGTTGTCCTGAGCATGTCTTTGTTTTTCCCGCTGCACACAGCCTGTGCTCATGCTCCATGGTAGATTCATCTGATGGTGTGTAGAGAAAAGCTTTTTCAAACGTACTGTAATTTCCCTGCAGGAGCTCTCTGGACTCACGCTACAGGTATATGAACACTGTGTCTTGTAAGGAACTCATGGTGGCAACAGGAAAAATAGTTCAGGGTGTTTATTAAACTGTAATTGCAGGGTGGAAAAATGCCTAAGATAAATCTAAATCTTAGATGAGAGCAAGCGTCGACCATCAAATGAACAATAAGGCAGTCCTGGTGGTGTTATGTCAAAATGAAAATAGAAAAAAACGACGATTGCCAATTCCTTCCAACTAATTACAGAAATAATTTGGGATAGGGATTCAATAAAGGAAGAAGTGTTCTCAAATAATAAGTCACAATGTCATTGCCAGAGGTCACCCTTCCCCACTTTTTCAGCATGGAACAAGATGGGTTCCTGAGCACAGCACACACTGGCGCTTTCCCAGCACGGGCCGACAGTTCTGCCTCCGCTATCGGTTTCTTCGAGGGCCAAGTCTCTTTTCAATAAAAAGTCTCTTGCCTTCGAGGCCTAATAAATCCAACAAACAAACACAAAGTTCTGCTTCACGTATACCTTGGGTGATGGCTTCACCCCTGGGTCCCCTCTTCCAGTCGTAAACCCTTCACAAAATAATTTTTAACAAATCGATTCAACAGTTCCTTTTCAATTAACTTTGGGAGGTAAATGCCCACCCCTGTATCTCCCACTGCCGGTCTCGGACCCAAATGACAAGGAGGACAGTTCACTTCTGCTGGTCTTCCAATACTTCTTGTATTCACGAATCTTAATATAAAAAAAAAAAAACATTCTTCAGGTTTCGCACCTGTGGTCTCCCTCTTTCAAGCGTATACCTTTCCCAAATTGTACTCAACAACTTAACTGATCATTTCCTTTTTAATCAACTTTTGGGTGGTAACTTTCCACCCCTGGATCTCCCTCCTACAGGCTCGGAGCCCTTTCAGATGTCAGCCTCCCTCTTCTGGGTTCTTTCCTGCCAACACACTGTTCATCGGGACTTCAGGCTTCACCCCTTTTCATGAGCATACCTCCACTGGGTTCACTCTTGCCAACCTTTGTAACACTGTTCATACACTCATTTCACCATGCAGGATTCATTTCACTTAGCTTCTCAATCATCTGTCAGTCAAAGACTTTCGACGGTACAGAGGATTTTACAAGACCCCTGTATGACCGCTTTGATCTCTTCTCACCTCTTCCCAAGGGCTTCTGGTTACGGCAGTCTTTCAACCTTAAGATAATCACCCAGAGTAATCCTGCTTGAGCACCCATGTGGTGCTGGCCTCCTCTGTTGCTGGTTTTCCCTCTCTTTAGCTTTTCAAAGTTAAATTTACCCTTTGACTACTTTTCGTTTAACACAGTTTGGTTTCTTATCAATACTCCCCTCGACTCACTGGCTGTGACAAACCACTCTGCTTTCTTGGTGTCAAGGTTGGTACCACAGAGACAAGCGTCCCTCCCCGGCTTGGAAATCAGCGGAGGGGAGTCTTGTGTACCTTTGACATCTGGTGCAAGACACGCTGGCTATTGTCCGCCGACTTATCATTCCCTCTGCAGAGGGAAACTTAGTCTGTTTTTTTATCACAATGTAAAGGGTTTTTGGGTTGGAAAAGGGGGATAGTAGAGGTTCCATGTACCCTACAGGATAGGAGGCGGAAAAGGTGTTCTATTAAATTATAGCTTTCGTACAAGGGGGTTTGTTCAATTCAGAAGGGCAAGATTAGTAGGGTTTGAGGAACAAACGAGAATGACCAGGTTTACTGTCAGAAAATAAACAGGGGGAATTGTGGGAACGGTAGTGATTGGTCCAATTAGACTGGGAGTGTGACATCATAATCAAAGGGATTTGGAGAAGAATGACTGGGCGTGTTCAGATAGGAAACAGAAAAACAGGGATTCAGGGAGTTGTGGTTTTTGAAAGTCACAGGGTTTGGGCTCCTAGGGGCTTTGCCAGATTGTAGGGGTGATGGGATTTCAGTAAGGGAGCTATTTCACAAGAAAGGGAAGTTGATTTGGAATAACCTATAACGGTCTCTGATACCTTGTCTTCCTCCCCGGCGCAATACCGCGTCTCTCCTGGGGTATTCCCCCGAGCACAACCCTGGGATCTGAGATCGCCAGCCCTTCCCAGGTCCACTTGGGAGAATACCCTCCGGTTTCTCACAGTCTGCATCAAACACACTGTGCTGTTACAGGAGAGTGGGGTGTGTCTCAGACATTGGAGTGGACTTTCAGCGTTAGGGCTATGAGTACATTTGATATGCCCCTGGAGTCTGAGCAGCCTCGCAGAATGAGCTTTGTTAAAACATCCATTGTAGCTTTGATGCCCCAACAGGCTCACTGAGCGAGCGTCATAAGAAAATGTACTGTTCCTCTGATAGCCAAGCAGGCCCACAAAACAGGTTTTTGAGAAATTTGCAGCATGCCACAGATGTCTGAGTTGGTGTTTGCTCACCGTGGCGAAGGTATTTATTCTCAACACTACTTGGTTTCCCTCGTTCCCACTGGTAAGTTCTCTTAAAGTGTTAGTGTTTATGAACTTCCCTTCTGAAGGAATACATAAAGTGCCTCTCTTTGGGAAAGGAGAGGGCCTTGTACCAATGGTTATATGTTATTTCAGATCCTCTGAGTTGGGAGTTGTCACCCTTATGGAGAGAACCTTGTTAGAAGGCATCATGTGGCAGTCTTTTAAATTAGGGCAAGGCCTAAGTGTGGTTGACTAGGGGATCCTCCCCATACCACCCCCTGGTACGTCATCTATTTACATCATCTATTACCTCAGTGAGGCACCTGGCACCCTTAGTCACATCACTAGATGTGTTGAGTCTTAAGCAGAAAACGTTGGGCCTCATTACGAGTTTGGTGGTACCTGGGCAGTAAATCCACCCAGATACGACCAAACTGAATTACCGTTACCGCCATTTGTCCGGCGCTATTTCTGCGGGATTACAAGTGGTGGTGGCGGTGGAATTCCCCATTTAATTTGAGTCTATTGGACTCAAAGGGGCTTTTTTGGTAGAATTACTGCAGCAGTAATTCTCAGTCAACAAGTTTATTCGGATTAAAAAAAAATCCATCAAACACAGAAAGAACATCGTACAAAAACAATTACAATCAATACTCCAAGATATAATAACAGAGTTCACCCCATCAAGAGTCACTGAGGAGGAAAATAAGTGAATCTAAAGGCCCCATTATCAGGATATCCCCAATTTCAAGGACCTATCCCCCAAGGGGCCTGACCAATGACGTCCCAAAGGGGTAAGGTTAGCACCAGACAGGGGAGAAGGTTTCATAGTTGACCTCATGGGGCACTCAAGGTCTATAAGAAAATGAGTGCTAACTAGAATACCACTCCTGGGCGACCAGCTAGTCCCCCCACAATTTCCTAAAACCGCCTTTGCCAGTCCCCAGTCCCAAAATGCCAGTTGCACAATGTCACCCTGCTGATTATCCAATCTTGACATTCTGCGACACCCTGCCAAGGATTCCCTGGACACAAAAGAGCAACCTCTTACGGACCGTAGCTAGTGTAGGCTTTTGTTAAGGAGGGCGGCCCTTGACCCCTTCCTATCCCTTGCCAACCTGGGTACACCATGCAGGTACACGGTAGCTTGTCAGGTCCGGCCTTGGACATAGGGTGAAGGTAACCTCTCTCTACGCCGCGAGCCATAGGCTCTCTGCTCTCCAGGAATGGGGCACTTTGAGCCCATTTTGCTTGGTGCTGTATCCTCCGAGATGTGGGTTTTACCTTAGATTGGGGAACCCCATTGGACACTCTGGACTCAACACAAGTACTGGGGTTTTTTCCCTTGGCTGGTAGCAGATTCCCAAGCACCTTGCTAGGACACGGTGCTGTGGACGTGGAAGTCACGGGGGCCTGTTCCGGGGGGTGTGCCAGGTGGTGAGCCAGGGGTGAGACAATGGGCCCTTTGCGAGCAGTTGGAATGTTGCAGGGCTCCCCCTCGCGCTGCTCTTCCCCCTGCGTTCCTATGAGGACTGAGAGCAGATTTTTAATAACTGCCAGCTCAGCCAACACTCGGATACATGCACATTTGCACCCCCTGGGATTATGGTCACCCCCAATTGAGGAGTCAATGGCTGGTCTTACAGCGGAAATGGGGACATCAAATTGTTGCTTCAGAGCCCTGAGTAAGGATAGATGAAAATGCGAGCTGACCGAAGGGCTTGTCGGTGACAAATATTCGCTCCAGTGACTACTATTGTCAGAGGGGAGATTCAGCGGAGGGATGTCAATATGCGGACTGCGGATATGCAGGCTGCCCTCGTTGAGTGAGCAGTCAGGGGGGGAGCTGGACGGTGCCACCTCTGTACAGGAGCCACGGTTGGAGCAGGCGGCTGGGATGAAGACCATGCTGGGGATTACAAAGGTAGGGTTTGGTGGTGGACAACTGCTTTCCAATGCTACAGTCCCGGCAGCTTCCCCCTCTTGTTCTTGCTCGAGACATAATTGACTGGATACAGAGGTCCCAATTAAGGGGCTGGGTATCACAGGGAGCTGGAGTGTAGGGAGCTCGACCTCATCAGTGTTCTGAAGGACCGACGAAGGGGGTTTACCTGGATGGCACTGCTGTCGTTGCCTCTTGACAACCAGTACCTTACATTCCGGTTTAGGACCATTGTCGTGGGGAGCAGGCTCGAGGCAGAAAGGGCGGGGAGGAGGGGCAGAACAAGGGGAACTTTCCTTGGCACAGCATGAGTCTTTAGGGACCTTAGAGACTTTAAGAGAGTCATGGCCAGCGTTCACTATTCCCCCTTGGCAGCAGTTAAGAGTTGTAGTTACAGTTGCGTGTTGCCGTCCCTTATGTGGGCCTTGTGTGGGCACTTACATGGTCTTCTATTTTCTGGTTCACGACCCGGACCAGGCAAGCCTCCCACCTCAGGCACCGAACACCTGCGGCGCCAAACACCGCGCCCTTGCCCTGCCGCAGGCTTCACCGCTGCGGGGCCGCGGTAGAGTCTTTATGGCCCAGGAGGGAGCGTGGCCAAGAAGCAGGAAACTGCTGCTGGAGATCCGGGGAGGCTGCCAAACACCACGCCCTTTCCCCGCCGCGGGCTTCACCGCTGCGGGGCCGTGGTGGAGTCTTTATGGCCCAGGAGGGGACGTGGCCAAGAAGCAGGAAACTGCTGCTGGAGATCCGGGGAGGCCGCCAAACACCACGCCCTTGCCCCGCCACGCTGCTGATTCTACCGAGGCAAATCCTCCAGGCCAAAACTTGTAATTTGGCTTAGTGGTAAAGTTGGCAGTAATTAAGTTACCGCCAACTTTACCACGTAATGAGGTCGTTTGTCACAGTACATTGAAAGGTAAATATATTCCAAGAAAGTCTCAAGTCTTAAGGGATATGTTTTCATTAGCTCCTGATCATATTGGTTACTATCAACTACACAGTAACAGGCAGTTATTGGACTTTCTGGGGTTTAATGTAGTCAATGTTAACTTGGGCCTTGGGGCCTTCGTGGCTACCTCTAAAAGTGGATGGGCAGCCAAGTGATGGCTGATAGGTTAAGCAGAAGATGAGCTAGTTTTACTGGAACATATTGGCAGTGTACAAAGTAATTTGTTTTGGCTTTCCTGTGCTTACAAGGATACTGTAGCCTTTTAAGTTGAATGTTTCACAGCCTCCCTGTGAGGATGAGCTGCCCAGGGTGTATGCTTGGGCCGAAAAAGCTGTGTTTGTTGTTTTTCCCAAGCAAAGGTGTAGTTGGTCCCTTATGGTCGGGGAACTTGGCTTTTTTTGGCCAGAGCTTGCTGGGAACTCCTTGAACCTCTTGAGTGTATGGTGGCAGTTTCACTAAAAACAGCTCAGGCACTATAAAACAACATGTTAAGTACAGAGTTTCCTTTCCAGATGCAATTTACAGGGACCAGTGTTTCGGGACTTGAACCCTCATCCAACGAAGGCTTCCAGGGTAGAAAAGAAGAACAAGAAACCTTCTGTCTGTGCAACTCCTTGATCCATCAGTGAAACCACAGGCGAGGAAGACAAAGGAACCCTTGAAGATGCATTCTGGTGACTCTGTGGACAAATGGAGGGAGGCATAACCACAGGAGATGATCCCACTATGAGCACAGAGATAGACCCAGCACAGCGCAAGTAGCAAGTGAGGCAGGGTAGTGGTGTCTCGGCACCTTTCCAGTCGATGGCACCTACTCACACAGCAGGAGACCCTGGAAGACAACGGCAGGCAGTGATATATGTATGATATGGCATTTATAATGCGCCTATACACAAGTGTTTCAAGGCATGACGAGGCAAGGGAGGGGGAACAGAGGGAAGACAAAGACAACAATCTTACTAAGCCAGGTGTCATTGAGATCACGTGGTGGGGAAATAACCTGGAAATGGTCCCAGCACAGAATGCTCAACCCAGCACTGAAGTGGAGTTGGCAGGAGATTGCAGGAAACTGGCCTAGACTTCCAGGAGCTTAACACCCGAACAGGGATGTGCACCAGCCACTTAATCCAGCCAGTATAGCCAGATCAGAGCCCACATATTTGGCGGGACACTCCTTTATCAGGACAGCATTGCTGTTTCTTTCAGGTTCCAGCAACAGGAAAGAGAGCCTTGAGGGGAGGATGCCTTAAATACCACCAATGACTAAGGGAGGCTAGGGAGAAAGAACCATTCTGGTCGGCCATCTGGACTGCCACTCAGCCCAGGCCACACCCTCATGAAGTTAGAGGGCAAGCTTAAGGTTAGACTGTCCTAAGCCAATTAGAACCAATATGAGGCTGTCATGTGCGCTTACAAAGAGCCTATGTGACTAAGACACCCGTTTTAGGCCCACCTCGTTGCTGCCCTGACAAAGGAATCGCTGACCTAAAACATGGCCAAGAACAGGACATGCAAAAATACATTGGTACCCTGTCACTAAGTTAATGGTACATTTGGATACCAATGTGTTGAAATGGCTTGTACCCTTGGTGAATCCAACATAAAATTACTGCTGCCCCCAGCCTATTCCCTTAAACCAAGGTGGGGTATTATAATCACCCTTAGGCAAAAATGGTGAGGCACCCCTGGGACTGGGCGCCTTATTGGCAACTCAAGGCCACATACCTTAAGTAAAGCAAAAAGGGTTGCAATGGCAGGGGGACTTCACACGAAGCCCCTCTGGCCAGCGGAAATAGGCCTGTCATCCAAGAAATAGAGGGAGGAAAACAAATTGTTTAGGGATCCTAGAAAGTAGCCCTGGGATCCTTTAAAATCGGAATTGTCTCCAAAAACACCATGCTGGTTGTATCTCCATGCACAACCAATCAATTTCCAAGTTTTCTCCTAATTTACATAACTATCAATGGTCTTTCTCCTCAGTACCTCTCTAACTGTATCTTTTTCTACTCACCAACTTGTTTCCTCTGCCACTTTTCTACACTCTCCCTCACTGTCCCAGCTTCCTCTGTGCCTCCTCTAACTTCTGCTCTTTCTCCCTACTCACCATGCTCCATTGGAAGCCCCTTCCCATCACAATACAAAACAGCCTCACTCTCAATCTCTTAGCTCGAGTTAATGTCACCTCCCTGCTGAAGATGGAGCTCCCCTGAGCTATTCCTCTTTTTTACTACTTGACCCCACCACTTCCATTTGTGCTACTTAATAATGCAGTAATGTAATGTTGCATATTTGCACTGCCCCCCTCTTTGGTTTGAATCAATTGCCCCGGTAGGTTAATCTTATCTTTGTAAGTCACCTATTTCTTATTTTGTATGCTTTGTTTTATTTTGTCCCTGATCTGTATCCCACTTTGTTCAGAGCCTCATAAACTGGCTCGCCAGTTGTTCTCATCTTTAAGCTATTCTGCAGGAGCAATTTGCGGAATGCCTCTGCCATCTGTAAATGTGTTGATCGAAATTGACATCCCTGTTCTTCAGATAAATACAAAACAGAATGGCATGGGGAGTCATTGATTGACACACCACTGACATAGAGCAGAACTGACACCACTAGATTAGTTCCCACAGCTAGCCATGTGGGAGTACTTCCCTAGGGAACAACATGATACTTAATCAAGAAATATGGCGCACCAAGACTCAGAGGGACATTGTGTGCTTCGCTGCTGTGTATGGTATTAATATGCCTAATGAGTGAGTCAGGGATAAAGTTAAGTCGCAAGCAAACTTGATCGTAGTAAAAGTGTTAGACCTATGGCCCCACAGGTACTTTGATATTGTTATTTTTTCTATATGTGTGTCCTTTGCATTTTATGTTTTTCTCATAGGTTTATGGTTCATACGTATCCAAAGCCAATAAAACTGACATAGATTAATACATTCATCTTTTGGCATCTGAGCTCAAGAGTGCTTTCTTTCACCTCCTGTTGGCAGTTCAATCAGAGACGTCATTTCACCAAAATGCCAGGGGTGGCGTAAGTGACATCACACGACCCTTGACCCCTGATGTCATCACATTTGACCCCACCCTGAAGTGATATCGCGGGAAGCGATGGAACACGACCTTTCACCCGTTGACAAAACAGGAAGTGGCATCACTTAGCATTGTGCACTACGACAAATATGGTTACAATATCACTATAATGTGATGTACATTTTATACAAGAATGTATCGCCATATATATCGTTAAGATCAGTGTGTATAGGCCCATATTACCAAGTTACTGTGAATGCAAGCAGACGTCCATGACCAAATGGTAATGATGTGTTATTATATAGCACTTAACGCTTATGCGCTTTATATAGAAAAAATATACACCCAATATCACCCAACCTGTGTTGGTACAAATTTATCGACCTCAGAAGGATGAAAGGCTGAGTTGAGGCGTTTAAGAACAGACTAAATCAGTGACTAACCCCCTGAAGTGTGCCTGAAATAAACCTTTAATGAGTCTAGCAATTTTTGTATAGAATTCCAGAAAGACACATTATTTGGTATTCCTATTCTTTCTTATTTCGGGTCAGTGCTGAACGTGTTAGACTTGCGGCACTCCTGTTCTTATTTTTCTTCTTTTTTTAAGGGGCCTGCACAAGAAAGACAGTCACTCCATAAGTAAAGAGCCACATGGTGCTGGCCACAGCCCAGGAGCTTACTTTAAAAAAGTATTTTTTTTTGTACGATTTCTTTTTTTTTATTTATTTTTTTTTTTTTTAGAGGTCGCAAGGGAGACATCGGAGGTTGCAGTTACGACCTCTGGCGACCCGTAAATGACGTCCCTGAGTTCAATCTGAAAAGGTCTGAAATGAAAGTGGTTCAGTGTAGAATTGCTTGACTAGTCCAGTCGTCAGGCCGGGAAGTGCTTCACCTAGAGATAAATATGGCACCAAAAACAAAAGCACCAGAGGCCAAATGTTTCTTTGGGGCCTGGAAAGTACTGCTACTGGAGAAGGGCCTGCCTAAGTGATTGTTGTATCACACTTCCATCATCTTGTCTATATAAAGTAAAATTGAACAGTTATTTGTGTATTGGCCAGGCTTTTCTATTGGGGCCCAGAATCTGGCTCAAGTAAAGGGACCTCCAGAGACAGCAAATCCTTTGGTGATGCTGTAGGGGAAGGTGATGCATAACTGGGGCAGTGGCTGCTCTCCTTTGGGCTATTGGAGAGCTGGGCAGATGACCTGGAAGAGCACCATGCCCCATGGAAGTAGTCAACCTTCCAGACAAAGGTACTTGGTCAATCCTCTTTCATTAGCAAGGGTGATCGATACTCATAGGCAGTGAAACCGACCTTGGAGCTTGACGGGGGCTCTATTCTCTATGCAAATTAAGCTCAATGCGAGAAGCAACTCTCATAGTTATTGCTGACCACACTTGCCTTAGTGCTCTTGGATACCAGACACACACAGCTGTCTCCCCTCACATATGCACAATGTTAAGGGCCATAATAAATTAGGAAGGGCGCATTTCTGAACTTGGTGAGGAGGAATGTCCCATGTCTGAGTCCAAAGGTCTAACTAAAGGCAGAGCTTGTTGATGGCTTAATTATGGACCCTGCACAACAACAGACTATGGTGTCAATAGAGGGGCCATTGCAAGTCCTGGCCTCTAGGGATAATGAGCTGAAAAGAAAATGGCTCACTTGGACAAGCAGATGTTCTCACTAAAGAACACACTTGAAAAAGGGCCCCAGTGTGAATTTAGACATTTTCAAATTAGTGCCGTTAGCTTCTTAATACTGGTGGAATAGACATGCAAATAAGTGCATCCCTTTCAGAGTGGAGCTAATGCTTGGCTGCTGGACATACTGGGGAACGTAGTGAGATACGAGGCAAGAGGATGTGTAGAGTCTTGTCTGTTGGATCATATAGCCTTGGGCACAAACTGACAAACGCCTTGTAAAAGAAAGCTTCCAATGAAGGGCAATTCCTCTAACTATGCTGGCCGTTTTGAACGAGTGTGTGTGTGTGTGTGTGAGGAAGAGAGGAAGAGAGAAAGTAAGTCTGAGAGAGTGAAAGTGAGAGTGTGAGTGAAGGAGTATGTGAGAGAGAGTGAAACCTACCTCAAGGCAGCATCCCTAGACAGTAATTGTGTGTGGCCACAGCACTGATTTCTCTGATTTCAGTCTTTAAAGACAACTCGGAAAAGGGGAACAGCAGAACATTGGGGAGGTGCTATTAACTAAAGTAAAAATTGTGTATAGTGTCTCACAACCAGAATGTCTTTCTATTCACATATGAGGCAGACTCCATGATCTTTTGGCAGATCACCAAATGAACACTTGAGAAATAGTTATTTATGTACATTTTTATTACTATAAAGATATGATTGAGAAATATATGAAAAAAATCGATACCCAGACTTCCAAGTTGTTAGTGAAACATCATCAGCACTTCTCTGTCCATAACTTTGTGAGTCTCTCCATTCTCTTACGTTTAGGAGGGATTTGCGTTACTGCTCTCTTAGGCGTATGTTACCTTCTTCTCTAGTTCATTATAAAGTTGCTTTATTTACTCGGCATATACACTGGGGGAAGGAATCCTTCTGCCCTACCAATATCCCATGACCACCCAAGCGGAGATGGGGGATCACAGAAATAGTGGACGCTTTGCTGCCAATGGGAGGGACGGACATAGCAGCCACAGCTAGTGATGGCTTTGAGGAGAAGAGTGGGTCATAACGAGGCTGTCCTGTCCGGAAAAGGCGAGAGGTATGAGAAACACTAAGGTGGGAGACTTGGAACCAAGTGGAAGTAAATGGGAAAAGGATACCCACAACATCCTGTCCAGAAACCAAAGTGCCAGGCTGATAACTGTGAGAGACTAGGGGCAGTGAGACACCGAAAAAGATGGGAAAAGATGCTGGCTTTCTGAGTGGGAAGCCACTGAATTAAGTTGCTGGAAGCTGAGGATGGATAAACCTTCTGAGTGTGAGACCACTGGCATAAAAACTGAAATAGATAAAGAGAGAAGCTGAACTTTGGAACAGAAAACACATTCAAGCAGAGAACTGCAGTTCTGAATCACTGGAAGCAGAGAACAGATGGAAACGTCTGGATTTAAAGGATGGTGAGAGCAGAGCAGTACAGCTGCGGAAGCTGCGAGTATCTGAAAGAGGAAGAGCCAGACACCATTCCCACCAGGTGTACAAATCACAGCAGCAAAATGAGGAAAAAGCAACTAGCAATACTGGTATGGTCACTGGCACAGAAAGTGAACTGCCTGCTGGGAATTCAAATGAACATGAGGAGCACTGAGAAGTACCAAGAGAACCAGACATACTGGCCCTCAATACGAGTATGGCGGTCTGGGAAATACGGTACCGGTAAGCATGCCGGTACCGTACTTCCTGGACCGCCATACTATGGGCTCTGCTTGCGGGAGCCGTTTCACCCGCCAGGTTTCTCCTGAAGGGTGTAACGGCACCCGCGAGCAGAGCACGTCGGATGCACCGGCACATGCAGAGTTGTGCCGGTGCATCCGACGTCCCCATCCCCATTCAGCCCTATGGGGCTGAATGGGGATGAGGAGGACCTTGATTCTGGCACCCGAAAAGGGGCAAGTACTGGGTCCACCTAACTCGGCATGACCCGGTTCTTGCCCATTCATGGGTGCCAGAAAAAATTCTACTCCGGCGGCAGCCGTGCCTTTTTTAATGGAGTTGTAATGAGGGCCACTGTGTGTAGTGCACTACCTGATGGGAGTTGTGGTTCGGTCACTCCCTAAAAAGGGTGAAAAATGCTGAGAAGACCGAAAAGGACCAGGAATACAGTGTGTGGCGTACTGGCCAGCTAAGTGCACTGCAATGTAAGAGTTGTGGTTCAGTCACTCTCCATCAAGTGTGAGGTGCGCTAACAAGTCCTAAAAGAACCAAGAACACATGGGCCTCATTACGAGGTTGGAGGTAGCCATGCCCTTAATAAGAGCATGGCTACCCCCAAACTCGGGTCCGGCTCCGGGTCCCGCGAAAGGGGAATTACCAGGCCATTCCGACCTTGGAGGGCCCGGTAATTTCCCTTTCGCAGGACCCGGAGCCGGTATGTCCCCATTCCCATTGAGCCCCTATAGGGCTAAATGGGAATGGGGAGGATGGTAGCAGCAGTACCATTCATAACTGTACCGTTGCTACCATCCTGTTCTGCTCGCGGGTGCCGCTCTGCACGCCTGGTCTGACTAGGCATCCAGAGCGGCATCCGCGAGCAGAACTCGAAATGTGGCGGCATGGTAACAATGGCGCCGGTAGCACTACCGGCGCCGTTGTTGCCTTACAGCCACTGTTGTAATGAGGCCGAGTGTGTGGTGCAGTGACAGGCCCAGTGAACTGCCTGATGGGAATTGGGGTTATGACACTCCCCAATGAGTGTGAGGTATACTAAGAACTGAGAGTACCACATGCAGTGTGCTGAAGTTGTAGGTCTAATGCTCCCCAGCACAGAGCTATCGGTCAGGAAAAGACTGCAAAAAATAAAGAAGACAATCTGACCTTAATATAAGCCAATACATGACTAGGTTTTGAGTAGGTGACCCACACACCTGCTGCGTCTGGAGGTTCTGAGAAGCTAGAGCCTTTGCCTCACTGACGGGTATGGCAAACTCTTACTCTATGACCCTGAATGATGAGGCGCTGGACAGGTGAGAACAGCATGTCATTGACGTGGTGTTGAGGAGTCAAGATAAATACGTGTAGCACCCACCTTGAGGGTTATCAGAATGAGTAATGAAGGTTAACATTCAGTTTTCTTGCAAGACCACAGACAGGAAGGAGGGCCCGTTGAAATGTCAAGGGACGGATGCAGCCTATGTCCCACGTGGTTTCCTGCTTTCAGTTTCAGTATTTGATGCATTTTCCCAGGCAGATTTGAAGGTGCCTAGTATGATAACTTTGAGATGCTGGGTGTGGTCTCCTTGCGTGTGGGGGGTATCCTAGCTGGAGAGTGTGTAAGAGTTGCTGAGAGCTGTTTGAGAGAGGGAAAGCGCAAGGGTGGACGAAGGAAGGCTGTATGTGCTTCAGAGATCAGAGCCTTTGAACAGGCTGTGACCCAGTGCTTCAGGGTTGTGGCGTGCCCAAGCCCCTCTCTGGTCATGTAGAGAGGGGTCCTTTTTAGATGCCATCAGCTAAATTTTTAAAAGAATCAGAATGCGGCTGGACCTAAAATCCCTGTCTCCGTAAATCTGCAGTTTCTCGTTGTTGAGTTCCGCCCTGCGTCCCGCTACGCGGTGACGCAGGGCGTGCTAAATAAAAGCCCCGCCCCCGCGTTCGGGAGGCAGTTCCGGGGCCGACCAGCAACCTGCGTGGGTGTCTCTTCATTTCGCTCCCGCTGGAGCTGCGCACCAGGCCGCGCGGCCTGCTAACATTCTGCCAGCCCCCGCGCACAGGCCGAGGGCTGACGACATAACAATGGCGACGAGGCGAGAGGAACTCCACGACGGGCTCGGTGCTTTGAAGGCACCCTAACGCCACACAGCCATCGCGGCGAAATTTTTGGACACCCGGTGGGGGTGCAATCACACACGTGACCCCCCACCCCAAAAAAAAAAAAAAAAAAAAAAAAAATTTTTTTTTTCTCTCCTCCATTCATGCTCTCTGCCACCAAGACCACAGCTTTTCCCTCTGGACACTGGAGAACCAGGTGGCATCTGACATCCAACACCAGAGGGCAGCATCACAGTGTAACGGGAGCACCAGGCCCTGATCTGCAACACGCCGCCTGGGTACGGCTGCACCTACAAGGTAGGCCCAACATCGCGGCGTTGGTGGCCGTTGGATGAACTCACGACAACACGGATCAGGTCCACGACAACATGGCGGCCGGCACATCCACGCCTGGGCCCTCCACGCCATCCAGAATTGCGGCAAACCTGTCCATGACGCCACCTCCACCTCGCACACAAGGTACTTCGTCGACACTGGTCCAGCCGTTCGACCCATTCACGGATCCATCATCATGCGGACCCAGATGGCAGCTGTGGATTCAGAAGTTCGAGATGGCGATGGAGTGCAAAGAGGTTACGGCGCCCAGGAAACTGAAGGCCCACCTACTACTCAGCGTGGGTGACGAGGTACTGCGCATCTTCAATTCCCTCAATGTTGATGATGGCCAGGATGGATACCGAAGCGCGAAAGATGCCCTCACCGATCATTTTCTCCCGCAACTAAACCCAGACTATGAGACGTTTCTCTTTTGCACCACCTTACAGGCAGCGGAGGAAACCCTTGATGCGTACCACACCCGTCTGAGAAAGTTGGCCATGTCCTGCGAATTCACGAACGTGGAGAGGGAGATCAGGAGGCAAATCATCAACGGGATACATTCGGAAAAATTAAGGCGCCTGATACTTAGCGAAAGGGGTATTCCCCTACAGCGGATCCTCGAACTAGGACGTCAGAGGGAACTGGCACACACCAGAGCGGCCAACATGGAGGCCACGCTACACAGGCTGCAACCTGCTCTCAACACAGCTATGGTGGCACGTATCACCAACAAACAATCCTCGAGAGACGACAACAGTGGCGGGTATGGCCAAAACAGGTGGCAACCGCGCATTCCGGGACCCACAGAGTGTGGCTGGTGCGGTGGCCCACGACATGGCCGTCGCAACTGTCCTGCTCAAGGCACCACATGTGGAGCATGTGGCCGGAAGGACCATTACGCGAAGGTATGCCGATCAGCGGACACCCCCATACAGCCCCTGCAAAACCAGCCGGAGAAGGTCGCGACCAAGAAAAAGAAGCAAGCCAGTGCCAGAAGGATCGCAGTGGCCAGCTCTTCCACGGAGGATGAAGGGGATGATGTCTCGGCGATGCAGCAGGACCCCTCCAAGGACATCGAGAGAAAAGGAAGGAAGGTATACCTGGTGTCTGCACTGTGCCAAGGCCGAGGACCTCGAAGAAAAGCCGTCCGATGGCGCAAATGCATGGTCACCATCCAAAACCAGTGCATTCTCATGACCATCGACACAGGCGCTTCGGTGAACGTCATGCCCGAAAGCATCTTCCTGACTCTAAGTCCTCCACCAGAGCTGAAAAGCACAGACACTCTGTTGTATGCATACGGCTGTCGAAAGCCCCTGCCGGTGATTGGCAGGTTCCGCACCACGCTGGAACACGGAAAAAACAGACTATGGTCCAAGGTCTATGTCGTGAAGGCAGGTGTTGAGAGCCTCCTGAGTGGGGACGCAGCAGAGGACTTGGGAGTGGTCCAATTCATCTGCCATGTCAACGAAGACAAGGAAGTGGAGCAGATGCTGAGCCAATACCCTGACTTGCAAGAGGGAATAGGCTGTCTAAAAGGCAAAACCATCAAACTTCATATTGATGAAACCGTGCAGCCGAAAGCCGTCAGGCACCGAAGAACGCCATTCCACATGAGAGAACAAGTGGAGCAGGAACTCAAGGCACTGGAAGAAGCGGGCATCATTGAGGAGGTCACAGGGCCCACACCGTGGGTCTCCCCAATGGTGGTGACACGGAAGCCTAAGCAGCCTGGAAAGGTGCGGATCTGCATAGACATGCGTCTCCCCAACACTGCCATTAAAAGAGAACGCCACATAACCCCAACAATCGACGAGATCGTGGCTGACCTCACAGGATCAAGCATATTCTCAAAGATTGATCTCAAGGCGGGGTATCATCAACTCAAACTCCACAGAGACTCTCGCTACATTACAACGTTCTCAACGCATTTGGGGCTGCGGAGATACAAGCGCCTAAGTTTCGGAATATCGTCTGCTGCGGAGGTATTCCAGCAAACCATCCAAGAGGTCATCTGGGGCATCCCTGGTGTCCTCAACGTGAGCGATGATATTCTGATTCACGCCCCCGACAAAGAAACGCACATCAAGAGGCTTCACGCTTTACTGGGCCGACTACAAGAAGTTGGGCTCACAATACACCGGGAAAAGTGCGAGTTCCTCAAGTCGGAGATCACCTTCTTCGGGTACAAGTTTGGCAGCACAGGCATCTCCCCTGACCCGCAGAAGGTCGCAGACATTCAGGCGGCAAGCCCACCGATGACCCCCACAGAAGTGCGCAGTTTCTTAGGCATGGCCACCTACTGCGGGAGGTTCATCCGAAACCTGGCCACACTATCTGAGCCGCTGCGGGAACTCACCAAGGCCAACGTCAAGTGGGAGTGGGGGCAGAAATGCCAGGACTCGTTCGAAAGCATCAAGGACTCTCTCTCCGCCGACACCAAGATGGCCTACTATAGCACCGAGCTGCCCACAGAACTGTTCGTGGATGCCAGCCCTGTGGGGCTCGGAGCCATCCTAATGCAAGTCACGAAGGAAGGGGAGAAGAGACCGATAGCATATGCATCGAGAGCCCTCACAGAGACCGAACAAAGGTACTCACACATCGAAAAGGAGGCCATCGCCGTGCTGTGGGGGTGCCGGCATTTTCACCTCTACTTATATGGGCGGCATTTCACGACGATCACGGACCACAAGCCCCTACTACCCATTTTCATGGGAACATCAGCACACCCTCCGGCACGGATCACCAAGTGGTTATTGCACCTCCAGCAATATGACTTTGATCTCATCTACCAACCGGGCAGCGGAAACCCGGCGGACTTTCTCTCCAGGCATCCGCGAGAGGCCACTCAACAAGAGATCCAAGTAGCTGCAGAGACGGAGGAACACATATGCCAAGTGGTGCGCGCAATGAGGCCCAAGGCGGTGAGCATCGAGGAAAT
The DNA here is from genome assembly GCF_040938575.1 of Ambystoma mexicanum. Classification (NCBI taxonomy): domain Eukaryota; kingdom Metazoa; phylum Chordata; class Amphibia; order Caudata; family Ambystomatidae; genus Ambystoma; species Ambystoma mexicanum. The sequence goes on from NC_090936.1 coordinate 673,565,640, forward strand.
CGAGGCGGAAACGCACAAGGACCCGTGTTGTGACTTAGTGAAAGATGCCATCCTTTCCGGTGACTGGAAGACCTTCATGAGACACACGCACAACAGAACAGCGGACGCAAAAGGGTTTTTGTCCGGCATATTCACAGTACGACAAGACTTGTCAATCACGGAAGGTGGACTAATACTACGAGGAAACCGCATCGTAATCCCTCTCAAACTACAAGACAGGATAGTGGCCCTAGCGCATGAAGGACACCAAGGACTGGTAAGGACGAAAGCCCGCATTCGGTACCGGGTATGGTTTCCCCAGATCGAGGAGCGGGTCGAGACACTCGTTAGCACGTGCCTATCCTGTCAGATAACGGGGGCCCCGCCAGACCCGGAACCCATCATATCAGCTGAACGGGGCCGCTCTCGCTGGGAGGCCATCAGCATTGACTTTTGCAAGCTAAGGGAGGGCCTCCACCTGTTGGTGGCCGTCGATGATCACTCCCGATACCCGGAAGTTGAGGTAGTTGAATCTACAGCAGCTGAAGTGGTCATTCCGGCCCTAGAGAAAATGTTCGCAACTCACGGGCTACCCATCTCAATCAAAAGCGACAATGGGCCACCGTTTACGGGAGAGGATTTCAAAAAGTATCTACAGGAACTCAATGTCAAATATCATCACATCACCCCAAGACACCCCCAGGCAAATGGGGACGTAGAGCGGTTTATGAGAACTATCAACAAGGTGCTCAGGGTGTCCAAGGCTAACGCCAGCCCCTGGAAGGTTGACCTCTTCCGGTTCCTCCGGAACTACCGGGTCACGCCCCACAGCTCAACCGGCATACCGCCAGCGGACCTCATGTTCGGCACCGTCATTAGATCTTCGATCCCGCATCACCCTAGCAGAACCCCGGACGCGGTCAACGAGGAACGCACAGAAAGAAGGAGAAGGGATGCTAACGCACACATGAGCGGCAAGCGGAGAGCGAGGCCGTCCCATCATCAAGTGGGTGACCAGGTCATCATGCTACGAAACCCCTCCAAGTCAAAACTTGACACCAGGTACGAAGAACTTCCATGGACCGTCAGCAGCCGGCATGGAACCATGGTAACTGTGACACGAGGACGCCGCCAAGTGACTAGAAATGCGTCATGGTTCAAGGCCATACCCCGTACCCTATGGACCGATAAGGAGGGCCATCGGGAAGGCGAGGACACTCCTCCCAGCGAAGAAGAGCCGGAGGCCATCCCTGAGGAGAAAGGAGCGGGGGATGGAACCTGGGAGCCGGTGGATGCACCCGGCCTCGAGGACCTGAACAGCGAAAACGAACCAGAGCATGAAGCAAGGGGGAGTGGCCCCCGCGAAGGGCAATACCGGCTGAGAACAACGACGAGACCGCCAGCCAAGCTAAGTGACTATGTGTGGTAACGGGTGCCATGAACCCCATGGCAGGGTGGCTGAGTGTTGAGGACTGGAAGCTTATGTTGGATGTTGCCGTTTGTTTGGCAGTTAGTGTGATGTTTTTGTTTGTTTTATAATAAAGGAGGAATGTTGAGTTCCGCCCTGCGTCCCGCTACGCGGTGACGCAGGGCGTGCTAAATAAAAGCCCCGCCCCCGCGTTCGGGAGGCAGTTCCGGGGCCGACCAGCAACCTGCGTGGGTGTCTCTTCATTTCGCTCCCGCTGGAGCTGCGCACCAGGCCGCGCGGCCTGCTAACATTCTGCCAGCCCCCGCGCACAGGCCGAGGGCTGACGACATAACACTCGTGCTCTTTCAGAGATCTGCATGCTGCCGGACCCATGCGTCCTTTCTCGAGGAAGACTGTCAGACTTGAATGAGGTTCACATGTGGCTGAGCCTGCCGTGTGTTAATCACTAAGGCCCAGATTCACAAAAGTGTTTTATAATGGTGTAACTCCATGGGCAAACGCTCTGTGAATCAGGCCCTTAGTGAGGTGTCCATCTGGGTTGGCATACACAGCTGAGTTTGACTCCAAAAGGAAGGCACATCTCAGCCAAGATAGGGCTTTTCAACCTTAAAAACATACCCCATTCCGTGCATAGTGTAATATTAAAATTGGAGGTGCGTGAGCGTTAAAGTGCTTGAATGGATCTCAGCTAGATTCATTTTAACTGCTGTACTGTGTGAAGCCGCAATCAGGTTGACGAGCAACTGATATGAGTATTGTCACAAAAGGCCTGTTTTTACTCGTACACGGTTTTAGTCGACTCGCTAAAAATAACAAGCATTGGGAAAGCCAACAGTTTTGGCTTTTGTATAAATAATAGGCATTTGCCAGGCTCTGCTATGATATGCCCAGGTACTCGCACCATTTTGCAGCTGCTACCATCAATGGTCAGTTAATGCCACAACAGCACTGCCTGGCAACTCCCTTTCCCATGCCTACACAAAAGCCAAATCTGTTGACATTGCCAGTGCTTGTTTTATATTGATGTAACACGTTGATGTTTTTAAATGTTGGAGTCATTTTTATTCACGGGCCAAAAATGATTTTAAAAAAATGAAATGAGTCAGTGAGGCTGAAAAAACCTCACTCACTAAAGCAGGTTAGGACCACAGGATCAGTCAGCAGATATGTTGGGAGTCCCTTTGAAAGGTATGGAAAAGCTGCAAAACGTAAACCATTCCTTACAGTAACCCCAGACAATACACTTTGAATATGTATAAGCACAACGGAAACACCGAATGAATATGCACGCGCACCCCAGAGAAACAAACACTACATCCCAATACACATGCATCTTCAGCCCCACCGAAGCACAGCAGCCCCCCCCCCTCCTCACATGCACCTCCCCAGCCACACACACATCCCTCCGGCAACGCATACGCACACACAATATGCTTGGAATATCAATATGCAAAGACAATACTCAATGCGTATACACAACATTCAGAATATGCATGCACCCGCGCGTGCATGCAGGTTTGGAGCACTATAGGCCACCTGCTTGCAATGTTCACATGCCCATGCACTAGACTCAGTGTATGGAAGCGAGCACAATACAAAAGGCTCAAAATCTCCCAAAACACACAATCTGTGAATAGAATATGCTCCAAATGTATGGACCCACAGAGAACGCGCTCAGGATAAGCAAATGTGTGCAAACAAACAAAAATAAAGGAGCAAATAAGCAGGGGCATGTTTTTTTTTATTTTTAACAAAGGATTATGGCTACCGCCAACACAAATTGAATACCTACCAATGTTGAGAATGCCAATGCAAACTGATCCCTTCATAAAAAGTCTATAACATTAAAAATGCAACCTTAACTCACTAACACTCGCTTTAAATGGTAGGTCGCTTTTCTATGCTATAAAGAGTCTTGTGAACTACTAGTGTCGTGTGAGTACATTTTTAATTTGTAGTATAAGGGATTTTGTATTGGGAAAAACTTCAATGTGATTGAATGTTGGTACCATAACAGTGGCATTCAAAATGTTTGCAGATTTCACTTAAATAGTTAATAGCCTTAACAAATGTTCTCCAAGCGCCCTACACCCACACAGACATACACCCTAACTATTCTGCTTGTTTAGATACTCTGCGCATATTAAGTGCATAGCACCATGGGTTGTTGCCACACAGATAGGTTTCAACACCATTATTCAACCTTAAGGAAAGGGAATGATCTAGACAATGGGGTGCAACTCAAAAGAGGAATAATCTCGGCTAATAACAGAGCAAAGCAGAATAAAGCAAACGGTCGTCAGCGGATAACCTGACAACCATTTGCCTAATGTCCAGAGTACGTGATGAATAGGGCGTTCAGTCCGAGAGCATTCCAACGCCCCATACTTGACACACAGTGTCCACACTGTGGATACAAACGGGTACGAGGAAGCTGTGAATAAGGATACATGTGCTTCATGGAATATATATCAAAACCAAAAGTCCCTCACTATGCCTTACCTGTGCCGACACAGGGGTGCTTCTGTCTCATTTCGTGCTCTGAGTGCTGCGAGCATTTCCTACTAGCTATCATATGGTGAAAGTCGTGTGACAGATGTACATGACTCCCTCATCACTGTAATGTTCCAGGCATCAACAAATCCACTTAACTCCTTTATTAAGCACAGTGAGAGTGCCTGTAATGTGAAAAATGCCAGAATGCTAAACTCACAATCTGCTCACTGCTGTGGTCCATCTAGAGTGTTGTGATGCGTGCATCTTTTATCAAACCTTAAAACCTTTATTGATTTTAGTCACACAATGCCAATTTAATCAACAAACCGCTTAGTGCCCTCGTACATATTCTGAAATGCTGAATGCACATTTATACTTGATGTTAATCTCTGTGCCTTGCGTTAATGTAGCAAACCTTAAGAAAAGTCACTAATGCCTGTAACCAATAGTGGTCTTGACTGCATGATTCGGTGAAAGAAACTGGCTGCCTGGGGGAAAAGAAACGCATACTGTACACTCAATCACATTATACTGACATCACAAAACAGTAGACCAACACCCACAAATGAGTACATGGACATTTTCAAAGACATTTTATAACACAATGTATCTATAACAGTAACTTGTTTCTTTATGATAAAAAAAAACACTTTAAAATATTGTAAGGAACTCATGTTGGCAACAGTAAAGACGGACACAAGTGATCATAGTTAGTGTGTTTATTAAACTGTATAGAATGATTGGATAAATGCCTAATCTAAACCTGAATCTAAAATGAGAGCAAGCTACAACCATCAAATAATAATAAGGCAGTCCTAGTGGCGTCTTGTCAAATAAAAGGGCCTACACTAAGAAAAACCTTCTGCCAATCCTTATGCTAAATACAAACAGAGTATGGGATAATGTTCACAAGAAAGAAAGAAATGTACACAAATAATAGGTCAGGATGTGGTAGCCGGGGATCTCCCTTCCTCACTTTTTGAGCACGGGACAAGGTGGGATTCCAGAGCACAGCACATGCTCGAGCTTTCCCAGCATGAGACAACAGTTCTGCTCTCAGCTATCAGGGCCTTCAGTGGTTGTCTCTTTTCTACAAAAAAGTCTCTTGACCCTGAGGGCCTGATGTGTTCCAAATAATAAACAAAGGTTCCTTTCTATTGGTACGCTGGGTGATGCCCTTTCCCCTCTGGATCTCCTCTTCTGGGCTCAGATCCACAAAAAGTTGTTAGTAATATCAGGACCTTTGGTAGTTAAGTTTCTTGCTTCTGAGGGCCTGATGGGTTCAAAATAATAAACAAAAGTTTGTTTCTGATTGCACTTGGGGTGATCATTCTTCACCCCTGGATCCCCCTCTTCTGGGCTCAGAACCCTCTCGAATCTCAGCCTCCCTCTGTCAGGTTCACTCTGGCTTATTTTCAAAAAGATTTCATTTGCAGTGGGTTATGTGTCATTGGATGATGGTTTTTCACTTCTTCATGCCCCCTCTTCTGGGCTCAGACCCTTCTCGACTGTTTGCCTCCCTCCATCGGGTTCACTACAGCTTTTCAAACCAATTCAACTTCTTTGCACTCATGAATCTTAATGTCTTTTTAAACAGTTCACTGTGGACATCCCTCTGACGGGTTCACTTTTGTCAACACACTGTTTATTGGGACTTTCGGCTTCACCCCTTTTCATCTGCAGCCCTCTGTCGGGTTCACTCTTGACAATTCTTTATCAATCATAGAGTTCTTTCTCTTGAACTCACTACATGGGATTCATCTCCCTTAGCTTTCCAATTACGTGCCGGTCAAATACTTTCAACTGTACAGGGGGTTTTGCTGGACCTCTGTATGACCACTTGGACCTTTTCTTTGTGGCTATCCCAGAGGCTTCTGGTTTTGGTAGTTTCAACAAACGCGGGATGAACCAGAGCCTCTCGAGTGAGCACACAGGTGGTGCCAGACCCCTCTACAGTTGGGTTTCCATCAATGTCACAGTTGTTTGAACTTTTCTCAGTTTGCCACTTTGCGACTTTCTTTCAACACAGTTTGGTTTCTTTATCAGTTCTCCCCTCAATTTACCGTCTGTGATGAACCGCTCGGCGTTCCTCGTATCTGGAGTCAAGGATGGTACCACAGTAGCAGGCGTCTCTCTCTGTCCTGCTTATCAGCGTAGGCATGCTCCGTTTACCTTTAACATCTGCTGCAACACACGCTTGCTATTGTTCGCGGTCTTATGATTCCTTCTGCAGAGATTTTGTGGACCTTGTCTGGTAAGGGCAAGGTTGCTTCTCTCCTTGTCGCCCCTTAGGTTCTCGCCGCTTTTCTCCTCCTCTTGAACTGCTGGGCTTGGAAAGCTCTCTCATCATGCGGTCTGCCTTGTTCAAATTGTGCTCTCGTGCTCCAACTTTTATCCCTGTGGGGAGTGGAAAGGGCTGTCGGGTGTGTGTGTGTGTGTGATTCTGGTCAATTGCCTGACTATGCCTGACCCTGGGGTTGGGACATGTCAGGTAAACTGCTTTGTTAGTCCGTCAATTTTCATGGTGTGGGAAATTGTTTGTGTTGGAAAGGGGAGGTTGTAGAGTCTCCAAGTATCCTACAGGATAGGATGGGGAAGAGGTGTTATAAGGAATTATAGCCCTCATACCAGGGGGTTTAGAAGACTCAGAAGGGTGAGATCGGTAGGGTTTGTGAAACAAACAGGAATGATCGGGGCTATTAACATGAAATTAACAAGGGGGATTATGGGAACAGTAGTTTTTTGTTAATGCCAATTGAGAGGTCAGAAAATAAGGAACGGAAGTATTTGGGTAATACACTTGAATACAGGGATTCTGGAAAAGTTAGTTTCTGGGCGGAACAGGGTTTGAGATCTTAGGGAATGTGTTATATACAGAGGAGTCATTGGATCTGGGCAAGAAAGACACAATGGGAGGAAGGGAGGCCGATGTAGTGCAACCTACAAAGGTCTTGGGGACCTTGTCCTCCTCTCCTTCTCCGGTATAATACTGCATATCACCTGCAGTATTCCCCTGAGCATAACCCTGGGTTCCCGTACCCAGGTGATCCTCCCTCACTAGTCTACCCCTATGGTTGGAATCACAGAGGACCAGTTCTTACCTGGCCACCTGCATAAGGGACTCCTGGGGTCTACTTGGGAGAATACCCCCTGGTTTCTCGCAATATGGAACATAACTTAAAAGCTGCAGTAAATATTTTTAAAGCATCAATCAAGTCAAATAACCTTTTTATTAACATTAACATATGGTGACCGCCATTTTGAAAGTACAAATGGCTGGCAAATTCATCACACAATGCAAATGCAGGCAAAGAGTGCAAAAGGGGTGTGGATTTGGGTGGCGATGGGAAGAAAATCATATAGATTTGACTCAGAGATGGGCATTAAATGGGTGGACACATAGCCCCAACAACACAAAGCGATCCTCATATGTTATCTGCATTGAAAAGCATTACAGGCCCTCATTCAAAGCCCCTATTCGAAGCCTGTACGTTAAAGTTCTTATTTTAATGACACTAGTTTCTGCCTAAAGGTAGCGCTTTCAGTGTCACCTAATAGTCTAAACGAATGAACAGGATGTATTGTACGCAGTGACTATACTTGCTTGAGATGATCGGATATAGGCAAAAATGTGCTCAATGTGTGTCAAAATTGCTTAAGGTAATTGTCTGTGTAAGAACGTCATCCATTGGCATTAGCTCACCCCTATTCAAGACAGTACAGACCAATATAAATTCAGTGGCTTGAACCATGATGAATTGACACAAGCACATAAAGTTTGTATTTTTATTATTAGCCTGAGCAGCATTGACACCATTTAAGTTAATTGGCGCCTGTTGGCTTGAAGTGATTTGAATCGACTCAAGGTGTTAATCACTGGAGGAAATACTTTCTTTTTCTTGTTCACTTTCTGGAAACAGTGTGTGGCTGAGAACAGAGAGGGCTTGCTGCTAGAGAGGGGCATAGCTAGAGTGGGAGGAAAGAAAACAATTGAAAAAGTAGTACAGCGAAATAAGGAGGGAGGAGCAGAAGTGGGTAGAACATTTAAAATTAAGGAGGCAAAACCTTTTGTGCCCCAAACCATGCATCTGAATTGTGGAAGAGGCAGGAGTGGTAGCCCAATAAGAATCAGCAGCCCCCACTATTGCCACCTCCCCAAGCAGTGCTTAGTCAGTTCTCCAGCCCAATACCACCGCACCGGTGGAGGAGAATCTAGTAAGGATGAGTAGGAGGAACCAAGATAAAGAAAGGGATTCCTACACCTGGACATTTTTTTGTGCGTTGTCAGGGTACGTCTATTAAATCAAGGTTTCCTGAGCCTAATGTCCAGTTTGTGGAAACATTGTGGGCCCATTTCACAACCAGAAGAATGCCAAGACACCTGGAAAGAAAACCTGCTATAGTTTTCTCTTCAGGTGGTTATGCAGCAGGATTGTCCTCCTACCCAGTCACCTGCAAGACTAGGTGGCTGCCTCTAGGGGAGCCATCTGTCACTGGGTCTGACTGCACCAATGGTAGAACCAGCCACCTGTCCTGGCATTTCTTTTCCCAGGTCTGCAGCAACTGCCATGTGTGGCATTTTGGCATTTGGGGACAGTCATTCCACGCCACTTCTAAGGGTAGGATCTTAGGGTGTTATACGTTTGCCAATTCCATGGCCAACCTTAAGCATGCAGAGTGAAGCAGTGCCACCCATTCCAGACCTCTTTCCCATTAAAGATTTCATTCCCATGTTTCCTTTTCCTAATTTGTTCCTCCATTGAAAAATGCAGAAAAATACAAAACGTAAGTGCCCTAAATAAATGTGAAACAAAAACAATGCATAGAAAAGCCCCTCTGTGGAAAACTGTTAATGCTCATGCCTTGTAGGAATCCCATTCCTCAAAAAATATTTAAGAGTCATCCCTTAAAGGAAAGCCACTGCTAAAAACATTATGGGACATCCTTCACAGGAAAGAAGCAATAATTGGCTGGTCAGGGAGGGACAGGGACTTGTGTTACAAGACCAGAAGTATTTAGGGATTACTTGAACATTTTGCACAGCATATTCAGTTATTTTCATTTTGGGGAAAACCCTTACTGATGCCCTTCATTTCTTTGTTTTTTCCAAATCTCTTTATTTTCCTTTTTGTCTGTCCTCCAACTTGGAGAAGTGTAGAGAATTTTCCAATTGAAATATTTGCAACCTTTGAAATTAAATAACTTTGGAAGCGAATCTGGTTCACTGGTGCAGTTTCTGTCAATTATTCACCCTTGTTACACAAAGCTCTTGCTCACTGAAAAGTGGCTGCCTACAAATAGCCATGCCTCTTCCTCACAGACTCTTCCTTTTCTCTTAATCTCATACCTGATCTGCTAGAAGTTTTATTCCTTCGTCCTAATTCCACACCATCCTCATTAATTGTGGGCGTGTCTCTTTCTACCCCTCAACTCACACTCTTTTCTCTCTTGGAATGTTCACCCCTTCTTCACCCTAATCCGACACATTTCTCTCTCCACGTTTTTGTCTGAAACTGTTTTTGCCACCCCCTCCTTAATCTTGGGCCTTTCTTCACCCCCTCCCACTCTAGCACCCGTTCTCATTTTGGGATGATTTGATATGCCTTTTTCCACTTTATCTCTCTGGTTCACCTTCTTCCGTTCCTCTTATCCCTACGCTCATTGATTTCTTTGGGTGTTCCTCTCTCCTTCTGTTGTTTTCTTCTGACTCCCGGCATCACTCCAGTGATTCTGCTTACCCACTCTCAGGCCTTTTCTCCACCATTCCATCTCCTTTCCACTTTCCACTCTTCCCCTTTCTTTGCTTTCTCTCTTTCTGTTTTCTTTACTCCTTCCCTGACCCTCATTGCTTAACTATGCCCCCTCTCCTGTCTATTGTCTTTCTAATCCTACTCTTTGCACACCAGTCTCTCCATCCTCATTGTTCAACACACCCTTTCTCTTTTTAGCCCCCCTTCACACCCATGCTCTGTTCTTTACTCCTCCAGCTCCTTTTCCTTAATATATTCTTTCTTCTGCCTTCTTTCATTCGCTATGTTGCCTTCCTGCTCGCTTGCCACTGTGTTCAGTTTCAAACTCAGAATGAATGCTCAATTTCAGGGCTTGCCTATTTTTATCACTATGCTGATTTGGAAATTGACATACTCCTCTAATTTTGTACTGATCTGGCTTTGATTACTAGGAATGCGACATGGCAGTATTGCGCCAACCTCTGCCTTACCGTCTGAGTCATTATGTCTGAAGTCGGCTGTGTGAATAGGGATGTCACTTGACTCCAAGAGGGGTCCATTCTTTCAATGCCTACTTTGGCTAGGCACCACGGACAGCGGCAGCCTAACTCGTTTCTCCACCTAAGGTGACCTCACTGGAAAGTGAGCTCTATGACCTGGGTCCTGGGTTGGTAGTCACCATACCACAAGGTGCATGTTCTCCCCAGCAACACCCGTGCCGTTAGTTGCCAAATGGTTAGTCCCAGGACTTGGATTGATGAGCATGCTGCTTTTCCCAGTTCCCCCGATTCCCTGCCCACCTGAACCATTGTCTCAGGGTTTCTGCCTGTTACTTTGTAACAGTCCCTATCTAGCCTATGGGTAAGGTGCAGTCACTGTACTTCGTCAGAAATTAGACACCAATAGAGACTAGACTCCAGCATCAGTGGGGCACAAATAGAAGGTTGTGTAGTTGAAGAGCTTGGGAAGGCTTCATCCCAAAACACATCTCTGGAATAGGTCACGGGTAGTGCCGCGCAACTAGTAATGTTGTAAGTCACCAAAGAAGCAAAATAAACCCAACGTTACACTTGCCAAAACAGTGTAACTGTTTAGGTGTTCAGCTTTTTAATCAACTATTTTGAATAATTGTTTGCACAATTTGACTTTAATGGCCAATTTTAGGGACTATTTTGTTAAAATATTTTCTAAAACCTTTGTACATCATGTTATGGATTGTATTGTATGATACTCCCACTGAATTGTTTTCTTGTCAGCTTCTCTGCTTTTCAGCATACTTGCCTTCTGTTTTTTGTTCCTTCTGTTTCCTATTCAGTGGCTGTTCAGTTCTACCCCTATCCCCACAAATACCTTCTGCATCGCTTTCCTTGGTGTGATAGGAGGATGTCTCAGGTCTCAAAAGACACATGTCAGCGCTTTGCGCTGATGCAAAGCCTGTGCAAGCTGTTCAGGCCAGTTCAGCGATCAGCGCATTCCGCTGCCGCTTGTCCTCTATCTTTCAGCTTCACAACTGTTGCACGCTAACCATCTCCCCCTCCTTAATACCTCTTTATACTTTGAATCGTTAGAGCCTTCTTCTCAGAACGGTTCTTATAGTTAAATATTAACCAAGGTTCTTTATCTCTTGCTGCACTGCATGCAGTTTGATCTGCCAACATTTCTCAGGCTCTCTGGACACTCATGTAAAAGTCTGGCCCAGCCCCAACAACATTAATGCTGCAATGCCTCAGTGAGTGGATCGTGTCTCCTAGAGAGGAGGAGGTATCACCGTGATACACACCATTTGTTGGCCTATTTCTAAATTTATCACCTTGAATTGGGACATGTGATGAATCCGATGGTATCATCGCACCTTTCCCAGCAGTGACTTCCTCTCATGTGGCAAGGGAATGGCAGACACTACATGATCCTGACCTTGGGGGCGGTTATATGAGGAAGGATATTATGGACGGAGATAGCCTCTGGGGGAGGGTTATGGTATCATTGGGTGACACATGGTATATCCTTTTCCTCTCTACAGATACATATCCAATTCGCCATGCCCTTATAGCCTATTTTAACACCTTCCATATTTCCCCCATTGAGAGCAGTAAAAATCTTGTGTTACAACCCAAAGGTCAACTCACAAAATCTAACTGGCTTGTACAATTAAAATACACTTCTTTCAATTCCACATACTACTCTTCCAAACCTAGTTTGCCTTTAAAACCCATTGCAAACATTCAAACAGTATTTCGAGTAAGGGACTACTATTCCCACAATCTCCACAACACTGGGACGAGGAAGAGGAGCAGAGTATTGGAGAGCACAGGAATCCACAAGCACAAGCAGCACAGGCAAATGCTGGCAGGAGCGAGTTTCTCCTCTCCGTGCAAAGGGACGTCTGGTAGGAAGTCAGTGGAGCCAGCTGGCTTGGGAACCTGAAGGGAATAGGCTGCAGGAAGTGGATTATACACGTCGAGAACGCCAGAAGTCAGCAGTGGGCTCCTGAGCATTTGCTGGCTTCTGATGAACAGCGCTTTGCTCACCTGAATCCTATGCTAAGCAGACAAGCACAGGGTAAGCCTCAGGAATCAAGAAAACTGTGGCGAAATGGTTGTGAAGCAGAAAGCAGCAGGAGACTGTCACCGGCGTACCGGAGAAGAAGCCAGAGATGCCATCAAGAACCAGTTAGTCCACGAAAGGACAGAGGGAACACCAGGGCGTATTGGTGGCCCAACCAAACTGAAATATTTACTCATAGCAAAACCAGAGAGAGAGAAAAGGAACGGTTTCTAAAACCGGAGAGAGAAAGATGAAAGAGCAGTTTTCGAAAAGGAGAGAATTTCAAGTTTTTCAATGCATGTTGCCAACATATAAGAGAGACACTAAAGAGGCCATATATAAGAAATCAAGTATATTAGCCAATGCAGCAGCTAAAAAGCAGAAACATCAAAGGTGGGAGAGTGGGCAGTAGTTCACATTTGAAAGAATACCTGACAGGAGAGTACACCAGGCAATCGTAAAAGTGTGAGTCCAGAACGCCTGGCAGGAGAGTATACCAGGCAGTTGCAAATGTGTAAAAATAATCCTGGTAGGGAAATACACGAGGCAAGTTGGAAGTAAATACGACAAAAGAAATTGCCAGGAACCTGTGTTGGTTTCAGAGACAGCCAGTTTGAAGATAACTTTTGTTGTTGACCCAAGGGAATGTCAAGAACTCTTATTTGCAACCCCAGAAAATGACGAAGAATCCATGGGATGGGAAGATCCCCCTTGGGAAAGGATACCCATACTGGATAGATTTTTTTTTTGTGGGAGTTGTACATTTGTCCTTTCTTTCCAACATTTACAAAACACTTAAGGCCAAAGACATCCTTTTCACCTTAGAATTCATTTGTTTAGAGTGTGAGGGTCAGAATAGTACTTGGAACACAGGACGGTTTTGTTTTGCACATTTTGACACTGACAGATCCTTAGTGTTGAATTCAGGTAGGGAAACCCTGCTAGTGTAGGGACAGCAATGCTTTTTCCCAACCCCTCTTATGTTATAATAAATGTATTTAGCCAAAATCATGTTTAACTTGTGTCCGAGTATCATTTCTGACTCCCCACAGGCGATTTTCCCCAAATGTTCTCGTTTTATGTGTGCGCCTCTCCAACCTGTTCGGACCTGCCCAAACTTGTTTGCACAGCCTAAACCATTTCATAGCCTCAAAAGCCATGGAATTTTCCAGACTCCTCCTGCTTGGCGACTTTAATAACCAGATGGATGTAAAATTAAACCAATTATTGCACACCCATGTCTTATCCTCTTTTGTTTTCGCATCCTATAATACTGCTGACTATTGCCTTGACCTCATCACACTATCCCTATCTCTTGGTCTGATCACTCTGCAAGATGTTTCTCTTTTGACCTAGATCTTTTTTGCCCCACTACATATATGTCTGACCTCATGCCCCCTCATGAAGCAGAAAGGATCTACATGATATTTCTGAGCATGATCTTACTTTCGCTTTAGATCTCTCTGCAGTAAACATTCAATGTGCTGATTTCTTCTCATCTAACATGTGATCGTCTGGCCCCTCTTTAAGCTAGACCTATAACAAATAAATAATCTAACTCATGGTATTCTGCTGCCATTCACAAACTAAAATTACACTATCGCAAGAAAGAAAACATTTGGCATAAGAGGAGGGACAAACCATCTTTATTCTTAGAAAAGTGTGCCTTGCATATCTATAAGAAGGCCATTTATTTGGCTAAATCACTACATTTTCAATGGCTTATTAACAGATCAATTAAGCCAATGATGATTTAGACACAATTCAAAGGTTTACCAACCCTTCCTGTGTACGTGCATATTATCTTCTTTCACTGGGATTGGCTAATAAATTTAATGCATTTTTCCTGGACAAGATGTATGCAGTCCAGGAGACTATCAGACACCTTAAGCATTCAAACCAGCCTTCATTTCCTGAAACAACCTCAAATGTAGTGTGATGAATCGTGAGTATTTGCCCCTTCTCCCCAGGGGGGAGCCACCCCCTTTGAAGCTAAGAGGTGAGCCACAAGGAACTCTCTATGCAAGCCACCTGATCTACATAAAGGAATATCCCTTTAGGCGCAAACTTGTATTTAAGAAGGATGAGAGAGCCAATACGCAGGGCAAGCCCTCTGTCGTAGCTATGCTTTGGAGGGGCTGAGCAATGTCGAGCCATGGACCCTGTGGTAATCCAAGAAACAGTGAATGTCAGAGCAATATGCCGGAGTCCCTGCAACCCGAATAGTGGAAAAGCTGCTGTCAGGGCAGAGCTTAGAGGACCGTTCCGACTGGTGGTGTGACCATGTAAGTACTGTGGTGGACCTGGGGCCCGTCTAACGATGCTGACAGTGGAATTGGGAGACCTGAAACCTCCTTTGAGCAGCCATTTCCAGAGCGTGGCAACCTATGTAGATGCAAAATGTGGAGCTGTTGCAAAGCCCGGAGCAGGGAGACGAGGAACAGAAGAAGCAGACCTGTGCAAGCATCAAACCCCGAAATGCCACCCACAACGAAGTTACTGGTGTTGAAAGGGGGAGGCCGCTGGGGGAACATGCCTTAAGTGAAGGAAGCTGTGAAAACTCTGATATTGATGATGGAACATTTGAAAATCATAAGTACTTATATCATGAGAAACCAAGGAAAGTGAGCAGAGATGTTCAGCATGAGGCTTTGAGAAAGCCGGAAAGATTATCCCATGAAGGATGGAAGAAGTTACCAAAGTTAACTGTTGAAGAGTGAGGGAATCCCTTAATGAGAGACTTTGAAAAGTGCTATACATCTTGATTGCATGTTGCGTCCAGGGCTCAGAGAAAGAATATAGTAGAAGGACCCCAGTAGTGGTGGTGCCTCACCCATGATATATGAAACCATTAAGCAAAGTACTGAGATTACTAATAAGCATTACACTGTCTGGAAGACCAGACCTATGAGTAGTTTGTAGGAACTACAGGAGCTCCTAAATAAGGCACTGAGAACCAGAAGAGACCATCGTAGTGAACATCTTTCTAGAGGATGACATTTTCATAGCTGATTTATATATGAATTAGGAGAACCTCAAAGTAAAGCATTGAGGCAGACCGCCGAAGGGAAGCAGCCAGGAGAGAGACATTCCTTTGGCAAACTTTAGTTATTAGTTTTAGTGGTAGGGTCAGGTAGATTATATTTTGGACAGAGGATATTTTTGAGTTGGACTTCCTGATGAGATATGAGCACCTTTCGTTAGTTAGGTTAGGTGGGGAACCACCCTTTAGCAATAGGGTCATTGGCCTTGTCTTCATTATTTTGAATAAACTCAGAAGAAATGTCCACTATGCGTCCAACTCCTTCTAACCCACCACAGTAGCTACATTTGACCTCTGCAACACAAGTTCAGATTTGGGCTTTCCTTGACTTACATCCTTAAAAGCTACAATTCAAGATACATTCTGGCATGCCTTGCCTGTCCCCATGCTCATGTCTTCTCCAATTTCCTCGCTTCCTTTATTAATCTTTATTTCGATCACAGGGAAGTTTCTAACAGCCTCAAAGTTTCTACTGTTTCTTCTCTCTTAATCTCAATCCGTTACATTACTATCACCCAATTGACACCCATCCTTGGCCTGCCAAGATTCTGGAATCAGTTGTAACTTGCCAGCTACTAAAATATGTTGAGGAATATCATCTCAACACTTTCCAGTCTGGGTTCAGACCAGCTCATGGGACGGAAACCATCCTGATTACAGTCTGGGATGATATACTGCAAAACACGGATGAGGATATTTTTTCCCCATTGATCATGCTCAACTTTTCCACTGGGTTTGAAACCATAGATTTAGCTATACTATGAAACAGGGTTTGGAGGTCAAAGGAGTTTCTCAGCAGAGTCTTGAGTGGTTTATGTCTTTTTTAACTGATCAAACTCAACAAGTAAAAATGTGCAGTTTGACACAACTAGCAGATGACCCACAACTCTTTTTCAAACTTCCTGCTGACCGTTTTGCACCTTGCATCATTTCTGACTGCCTATCTGCCTATCCGCCAATGCTCTCTGCCTCAATGCCTGTAAAATTGAGATCCTTCGCATTGGGATCCCTGCTCCCTCCTTCTTACCCTCACTCTGGCCTTCCTCCAGGGGCTCCCACCCCGGATCCTTCCTCTGAAGCCAGAAACCTTGGAGTCATCTTTGACTCCTCTTTCTCCTTCCTCCCTCAGACTCGGAACATTGCCAAGAAGTCCCTCTTTCAGCTCTTCCTTCTCAAAGGAATTTTTACTTTTCTCACTTTCCCCCAGAGGTTCAATGTTACCCGAGCCCTGGTTCTCTCTAGGCTTGATTATTGCAAAAGCCTCCTCCTGAATCTACCTTCTTCCACTCTGCAACACCTCCAGCTAATCCAGAATAGGGCAGTGAGATTTATCTTTGGCCTTAAACCCAGGGACTGCATCTCTCCTGCCCTAAAAAGTCTTCACTCGCTCCCGGTTGCTGCACGGATTAAATTCAAATCCCTCCATCATCCACAAGGCTGTCTGGGCCCGAGGACCACACTATCTTCAACTTTATCTCACTAAATACTCTCCCTCTAGACCTATGCGCTCCACTGGTACCAACTCTCTGTGTGCAAAGCGTTTCACTAAACAGAGAGTAGGAGGTCGATCACTCTCCACTGCTGGCTCCCGCCTATGGGACAGCCTCCCCCTCTCTCTGCACCTTGAGCAGAACTTCCTTAAATTCCGGAAGCTCCTCAAGACTTTCCTCTTTACCTCCTTCTTCCCTTCTTCTCTCCTCTGCAGCTGCTCTTATTGGTGTCCTGGAGCCCAATGCATTCTGGGAGCCTCTGTCCCCCCACACCCAATTGTCCGAGCTCCTGTCTAGCCTCAGCACTTGTCCTTGCACTCCCTATGCCTTGGTGGCTCGCTCTTACCCATTGTGGCCCCAGGCCATGTAGTCCTCACCATGCACTTCTACCATGCACTTATTTGTGGCTCACCCACGAGCACGGATCTGTGTGATCCGACCGCGGCTTCTTTTACCGCGATGGAAAAGTTTGCATGGGAAATGCAAAAACTCAAAATGTTTGTACATTTCCCATGTGAACATATTATTAAAACACTACAAAACCCATACCCCCACCCACATCCACAACACATCCCCAAAACACCCCCACCCACACCCCAACACACCCCCACACACACCCTACTTAACTTGCGCCAGTTGCCTTTCACTTTTGTGAACGAGAACCAATGCCGCAGGGCCCTTTTATTTTTTTTGTTCTTTTTTTTTTTGGGTAGCTGCAGGGGTTTCCCCCTGCAACCCCTGCTCACTATACTGTGTAGTATAGTGAGCGGGGTGTTGTGGGGGGACACCCCCGCAGCCCCTGTTTTATTTATTTATTTATTTATTTATTTATTTTCGAGTGTGCTGCAGGGGTGTCCCCGGCAACACCCACTCACCATACTGTATAGTATGGTGAGCGAGTGCTGCGGGGGGCACCCCCGCTGCCCCCCCCAGTGTTTTGTTTTTAAATGCATGCCACCAAAGGTTTGAACTTTTAGCGTTCAAACCTTTGGTGTTATGCATTTACAACCTTTTTAAATAGGTCTAACTTTTTTTTCGCTAATTTCTACCGATACCCACGACCACAGACATTTCAGCACTCCCTGGCCTTCCCTCTTCCTTGCTGCACTTGCATGCTCTGAATACTCACAAGGCATAGTATATTCGTCCTTTTTCCCCCTTTTTTCCCCCACTGTTTTTTAATATATTGTGTTTACTAATATTTGACTCCTTTGTTACCTCCCTTTGCCCTGTGGGCGCTTTGAAACGGTATTTACTTGCTGTATAGGTGCCTAACAAGTGAACAATAAATAAATTAAATAAATATTCTGGTCTGTTCCATCACCTGCAGAATCCCTCAGGGGTCTTTCCTGTCTCCTTTATTTTGTATATTCAGTGTGGTGCCAAAGAATGAGCAGTCTGACCAGGTGGATTGAGTTTTGGCTCTAGAGTGTTATTAAATAAAAGGTAAACCTATATATCCTTTGATCTAATGGGGTTTCTCTTCCTAAACTAAAGAAACTCAGGTGCTCATCAGGAAGTCAGTGACAGTCCAAACCAAAAGGCCCTGGCCACGCAAAATGCTCCTATGCTGTAATAAACAATAATACATTTTGGGTTCTAATCGTGGTCCAGGAGAATGACTCCCTTCTTCTAGATGCAAAGGATGCCAAGTCTTCACAAAGGAAAAGTTCAAGCTTTCATTACAATCAAACCGTTCTACAGGATGCTTGTGGGGCTAGGAGAATAACTCAATTCGCCTCGCTGGTTCCACAATGTTCCTTATAGTTTTCAACAAAACTCGTAGTTCTTTCCCCTGTTTTGTTTAGAAAGAAATCTCATTGCTTTACGAGAGAAAGCCAGGAAGGGATTTGACGCTTCGCTGGTCCGGTGTTGACAAAAGACAAAGACAGTCAGGTCCCTTGGACTAATTCCCAGGGGGTACTGGTTACTCTTTTGGGGTTCCCCACGGTCAAGCAGGAACTTCTCTTGAAGGATGTGTCCCTTTGTGGCTTTGGTAAGACTCCACCCTTTTTGTATTGGGGAACATCCAAAGGACGCTGGTCTCTGCTTAAGTGGTTACCTTTACCTACTTAATCGGGATTATTTTCCAGCAGGTTATCCCACTTTATTGGTGTGTCCCTCGAGGAACAAGTTGCTTACACCAAGACTATTCTCAATGCTAGGGTTGAGCGCTTCTGCAATGGAGATTTCTCCCGGTAACTACTTTACTTTTATGAATGTCTTTTGAAGCTTTCTGGCCCCTCTCAGGTTTGACAGAGAGTGGGTTATCTGGGTTCTGGGGTTGAGTCAAAAATTCCTTTCAGGCCCACGGGTTCACTTCTCTATCACTTCGAATATTGTTCTTGAGTTGGGCTTGCTTGCTCTCGTGACTGTTTGTTGTTGCTGGTGCCGGCACAAGTTTTGGACCACAGGAACCACCCATAACAGATCTCGCCACCTTCACTGCCTGTTTCACCTTCTGTTTCTTTGCCTATTCGGCTCTATGGCAGGCTCTGCTTGGCGGTTACTGTATAGTTGTTAGACTGCACGGTCCACCCATTACAGGCCATGCAACCACCACACCGGTTCCACTGTTTCTCTGCTTTGGCCTGCGGCCAGTATGTGAGATGCTTTTGTCATGTCTCCCAGTTTCTCTTTCTCCTTCTTTCAATTTGCCTTGTTGCGGCCTTGCACTGTCCGATTTCAAATCCCCAGACTGGTCTGGTGTTTGACTGATTGTTCTTTCCCTCAATCTGTTTTACCGTTTTGTCTTCTGCGACTAGTTTGGTTCTCTTCTCCTGTTTCCTCTGTGCTACTTCTCCAACTCTCAAAGGCAATGCTCTGTCGGCTGACAAGACTTTCTACTGATGTCATCTTCGCCACACCTTCCTCTGTCTTCGGATATCAATATCTTTACACCCTTTTCCGGATATTGAGCTCCCTGTTTAGTTTAAATGGTATCATATGAAACCATGAATCCAATTACGCAGAGGTAGGTTTCACCGACCCTTTTTAATAATTAATAATAATAATTAGGCATTTATATAGCGCTACGAACCCTCACGTATCTGAGCGCTGCTTATTATTACCCACGGTGTGTGGTGCTCATTTATCGACCTCGGAAGGATGAAACGCTGAGTTTGGCGCTGCCGGGATTCGAACCTGCGTCAGCAGGCTCTGCACTGATGTCAAAGCGAGCGCTCTACTCGCTGTGCCACTTGACCGGCAATACACATATTTCTACACATATCGCGATATAGAGGAGGATTAGGGTATTTAATAACATAGGTGGATGTGGGGAATGCTGCAGGCTCTCCTTGCATTCATTTGCGGTGAAAAAAACAGGTTGGCGAAATCATATTTGCAGTAAAGCATGCAATGTTTTCACATAAATACATTTAAATAGGTGGGCCTTCCCCAGTGCAACATCAGTTTGATTGACCTCAGCAGGTCGGACATTCCTCATGCTTGACCGCTATGTTCTTTTCTTCTTTGTCCCAGTACTTGTTAAAGAGAGACTGTCTGACACACTACAGTAACACATAGTCTCTGACTTTGACATCGACAAGGAAGACTTGGGAGGTGGTTTATTACCCTCTGGGATTGGGATTGAAATGGGCAGTGTCTCAGACTCACATTCCTGTGCCCAGGAGGGGTGTTCCTCTCTTTGAGAACCTCCCACATGTTACAAGCCCTTGGGGGACTATCAGTTAGCAGCCTCACCTCCCTAGCCTTATAGAAAGGGGCTCCCCTCTGAGGAGAAGTGATACCATCTGGGGGATCGTCACACCAGGCGCTCATGTCCATATTTTGAAAGTACAAACTCTCCTACTATTCATATGCTGAGGCTACTCTGCTAAACATGCATATAAATAATTTCTCTCATTCGATTCAGAACATGAAGATTGCACTTGGGAAATTAATCAAATCAATAGATGGTTACTTACAAATTGCAACTCATCCCCCTGAAAACTGAACTTATCCTCTTTGGCCCTAAACATCTTCCCTGTCCAGCCTCCCGTGCTCCAAAGCCTCGAAGAATAAAAATGCCAGTTGAAACTGGCAGACAAATCTTGTCAGCAAATCTCATGTCAGCGAGATCATGATGTCAGTCTTTTTTCATTGTTGTGATGACAGCTTCACGTACATCTGTAAAGCATACCATTAATGTCCCCTAATATACGATTGCTCAAGTGCCAACTGATAGTCAAGGCATGAACATTGACACTAGGCCGGAAGTGGGCTCTCACCTTTTGAAAATAACACTTACTTGTTGGAATAGGCCAGCCAGGAAAGTTTTTGAAGATAATAATCACTCAGTAGTGATTAGATATAAAGATGACTGGTCATGGATAGCCGGGACATTAGCACCTTCTAATAACCACTAGGTAAAGGTTGGGTTTGGCTCCGATCCTGGAGCGCTGACATCATGGAACACAAGAGGATTCACACACATATTTAATAAGTCAGATTAAAATTTGGCTGTGGATGACATTGGGCCTCATTACGAGTCCGGCGGTAACCGAGGCGGTAAAACCGCCTGGTTACTGCCGGACTCGTATTACCATTCCGCCTCCGTGATTCCCGGAATTACCGGGGCATTACAACACTGGTTTCCTGGGAATCACGGAGGCGGAATGGTGTTAATCCCCATTCCCATTGAGTCCTGTAGGACTCAATGGGGATCATGGAAACACCGGCAGCATCTCGTAAAGCTGCCAGTGTTTCGTCGTCCGCCTGCAGGCAGGCGGTGTTAAACCCGCTAGGTCAGACCTGGCAGGAACATCACCTCCCGCCTGCAGGAGTTGTGATCGCCCGGCAAGGAAACAACGGTGCCGGAGGGTTTACCGCCACAGTTGTTTCCATACCGGGTGAATTGTAATGAGGCCCATTGTATGTATACAAGAGACCTGGATGCATTCACTGCCTACAAGGGATGGCTATTTGCTTTAAATGAACCCAGCCCAGAAGGGCAAGAGTGGTAGGCGCTATGGCCTTTTGACCATGATGAAAAATGGCATGGGTTTCCTGCCGCTGGAGTCAAGGAACCTTTTGTTCAGTTGATGCTGCTTCAATGTGATGACCCGGGAGCTAGTGTACCAAGATATCTTGTGTTTAATATGTATTGGAATCCGGCCATGATTAAAACCTACCAGTTTTTTAAATGTGTAACAGATTTAATGGATGAGTTTTATACTCACCTGACCAGTCTTTACTTTCTGGTTTGTGGCAATTCCAGCACTAGATGTTTGGATGACTGGGATAAGCCACTTCCACTCTTAAAAATCACCAGTTCTCCAGCCCAAGAGAGAGCAGCTTTATGGTTGCGTGAAATGGGTCAGAGAGATTGTTACATGCTAAATGGGCAGACCAAAGGAGATATTCCTGGGAGTTCTACTTGTGTGCAGGGATTTTCAAAACTGGATTATGTTTTTGTTCCTCAAAATTTTCAGGATTTTATAGAATCCTTGGCCATCTCTCCTACAAGAACTAGCAATCATTCTCTGCAAGTATTATCGTGGAGGTCCTGGAATCAAAGACCTGAGGTAATTAAATTGGGAACCCCTATGGTTAATAAAGGAAGATACAGACTAAGAATTTCCCCCAATGGAGGTGCACCTAGATACATCTAGATACCAAGCAGCTCTAAAACTTGGGGAATCAGGTTTCGACTATCCTCCTCTTCTCGCCCTCTTTGAGGCAGTGAGGGGGAGGCATAGAAACCCTGTTTTCCATCCTAAACACCAATATAACAAAATTGTGGTTAAGCAGTGAAGATTGCTCAGATCAGACCTTAGACAGCTGAAGAAAATTGGGGGTCCCACCTTTGGCATGCAAATTAAAAATGGGAAGCAAAGATCTAAGAAGTGGTTAATAACTTTTAAAATAAACAGATACCAGGAGGAGACCAAAAAAATGATGAGAGCGATCTGTAAAAAAAACTTGAGAGAGATATGTGGTCATTATTAAACACCAATCCCGCTCATCAGACCGCCCTTCTGAGTAGTGGTGTATCGGAAGATTGCTGGGTTGACCATTTTGAAAAATTGTTTGTATGTCGAGCTAATGGTTAACATAGCCTGCTACTTCACCTTTGATAGAGAGGACATTATGCATTTAATAACAAAGCTAACTGCCTCTCATGCCCCAGGTTTGGATCGATTGACCAACTGCATGCTCAAGGTGGCCCTTGAGCCATGGTCGGCTTTTATTTTTCTGCTGTTTACTCAGATTGTGAGGTTTGGGAAGATTCCCCCTTCTTGGAACCTGGCAATAATTGTGCCAATTTTCAATGGGGGGGGGGGGGCAGAACAAACCAGAGAAATGATTGACCAATAGCTCTGCTGAACGTGTTTGGCAAACATTTTGCGTCCATTCTGCTTCATTTGCTCACGACCTGGATAAATACAGAGGGTCATTTTGATCCGTGCCAGACAGGTTTTGGAAAAGGTGTTGGCACAGAATTAAACCTCAACCTGTTGAATGTATTAAAACTGCATGCTATTAAGTCCACATCTAAGCTATTTCTAGCTTTTGTTGATCTGAAACAAGCATTTGATAGTGTAAATAGATCTACACTATGGAAAAAAATGTCATCATGGAACTGCCTAAGTGTCTTTGCTCTGAGCCATTGAAGCTTCGTATTCAAATACCTTGGTGCAAATTAAACTAAACTCCCAGGGCCTGCTATAAAAAAATAAAATGGAACACATAGGGGATTGAATCAGGGATGTCTGTTGGCCCCTGACCTTTTAAACATATGTCTATCACTCAAGATAAATGGACATCCACTTCCTTGGGTACTCTATGCGGATGATCTGGTCGCGATTGCGCAGACTCCCATAGGGTTCAAACAGATTGGACCACCTACAATCTTGTATGACTTCTAACGACTTGGGGATAAACGTGAAGAAGTCCAAAGTCTTGTACTCAACGCATTGGGAGGTAAGTGTGGAGTAACAATCAGATGGCGGGTGAGACAGTAAGTTTTGAAGCAGGTAGATACAATCCTTTACTTAGGGATACAATACAACAAGAGTCTGAATGTAGATCCATGTGCATTGGAATTAAGTTCGAAAGTTAAAATGCTTGCTCTTCAGGGGTCCATAATGCATGGGAGGTTTGGCAGATTTACATTAATTTCAATGTTGGCATTTTGCAACCAGAAGGATGCCCCTACTTTAATATATGGGGGTGAAGCTGCATTGAGCCTCTGATGGCAAATTTGATAGACACTCCAGGGGCTATTCTGAAAAAAGATACTACGTTTGCCAAGTCGCCTCCCGATTGTCACCATTAGGTACGAATTGGGGATTCAATCCTTATATTCAGTCTTACTCTGGAAATCACTTTTCCCTGGTACGGAAACTTTCTATGCCAGACTCGGCCCACCCATACAAAATCTTGAACTTGCAAGCTGAGGGTGAGGGTATACAGTCTTTATAACGAAAATTATATGTAGACATGCACATATAACGAAACCTTTATAACGAAAATGTATGTGGGGGTGGGGTAAAGGTATAAATAGTGTGGGGAAATGGTTGGGGTGGGTTTTTAGGTGTGGGAAACAGGGCTCCGGGGGGAGGGGGTTCACCCCAAAATACATTTTTTTATGTTTTTTCATTGTAAAATATTCGGTATATGTGTATTTTACATAAAATGTGTCATTATAAAGACTTGTAACCGAGGGTGAGTTATCCTGGCCTCTGAAAAATTGGCAAGATAAATGTATGGCTTGTTTGAAGGTCCTTGACATGACTATGGAGACATTGATAAAAAATCCATGTGCAGTTAAACAAAGGTTCAGACGGCAAGATTCGATCGCAACCCAAGATAAGAGGAGGAGTGGCTACACACGGACTCTAGACCTATCTTTTGAATCTCGAGCGATGAATACCATACACAGATACTTAATGAAGTTCTCTGGTTTGTATTATCGGAACCAGTTCCTACGCTTAAGGCTGAATCTCTATCCAACTAAGGAACTTTTATTTTCTCGGTAACAGGGTGGATGTGAAGATAGTATCTGTTGATTCTGCTCAGAGCCAGAACTATGGAAACTGTAAAGCATTTATTAACAGCATTCCCGGAGCTAACTTTAATGAGAACAACATACTTAAAGGCATTTGTTGAGAATGTTGCCACACTATCTGTGGATGAATGGTGGAGCTTATTTCTTCTGGGAGAAAACCCATCTTTAATATTTGCAGGTATACAACTCCTAGGTAAAGTGCGTAATGTATACATCGGACCTTTGGAGTTGGCATGACGTGGTAGAAGCTTGTAATGATCCTTTTCTTGATGTATTTTGATATCTGAAAAGTTGGTAATAAACTAACCACAAATAAAAAAGAGAAAAGAAAATGTGCCTGGTTTTGAAATGTATCCAGTGTACGTTGCCAACAAAATCAGACTCTACATCCTGCTTGCTGCGTCTGGTCTGCTGTTAAACATCTTCCTGTGGTCCCTTTCTCCCACTGTTTCACCAAAGGGGACAGATGTTTCTGGGTTGGTGGTGCTTTGCTCAGGATCTCTCTCCGGCTACCACTCAGGGCCATGGATCATATATCTTATTCCGTAAAAAGTTTGAAGACTCACATCTTTACGTAATCCTGATCACCGCAGCTTTCATATGTGACGTGCGCCCAGATGCAGTTCACTCTGCCTGCTTTCCCCAGCAGGTTATAAATTAATCAAATCATATCAAGTCAAATCAAAACGGTTTTGAAGATGCGCCTGACTTACAAGCTGCTTAGAAAGATGGAAGAAATACTTGCAAGGTTGTATGGGTAATTGAGGAAGAGATCACATGACTTGGGAGCGTGGAGGGGCGGCCTGATGTCCAAGGCTAATATACTGAGTGGAGATGTATGTTGAGAATAACGGGAAAGAGGCATGGAAAGTAATGTGCTGAATGTCATAAGAGAGTGTCATAGCGTGATTGCTGATTCCTGACTTTGGGCTTATAAAGCATGGAAGTGGGAAGTGGTTGGGAGACAAGATGTGGTGTTTGGACAGGAGTATGTATTGAATCAGGAAATAGTTCATGCTTCTGTGTCAAGGTCAGGCTACGCCTGAGTGGTTGAGTGATCAGGAGTACTGAAACTGCAAGCCACAGGGCTGTCATTCGAGCACAAATATGCAGATCAGACGCTGCTTCACTGTTCTGCTAAAGGGTGGCGTTGCCCCCTTTCAGCCAAAAGCTACAAGCGTATGGCTTTTATGAGAATAGTAAAAATCACTTCCTTTGCTTAAAGTCGTCTTTTTAAGTATTTTTAATCTCCAGCTCTGTTTATCTTCAGAAGTTCCTTTAAATATTATAGTGTGTAATTTATGTCAGCTTATTAATTTACCCCCAGTAATCGTGGTAACTTTGTCGACTGTATTCGCTCAGCAATGCACTATGCTTTTTATGGCAGTGGTTTTTCGTCTGCCTGTAGATATATAAACAAAAAAAAAACAATCTAGTCTTTCAATCACGAATGCTCATTTCTACTGCCTAAAAGGGCACACTTGATATAAACATGTTTGCGAGTGAGAACCCCAGTCTCCCCTTTTCTGCTTCAATGTTTTATGATCAAGAGCGTGCAATGTGGATCGCTACGTATAAGCATGTCCGCCGTCCACCCTGCTCTAGGACTGCGCAGGCTCATCAGTGCCCAAAGATGAACAGGTTCCCCTTTCTGCTGCGTCTCCTAGCAACTAGCACAAGAGGATCCGTGAAGGATGCGGAAGCGCCGCCACCAGAGTCCTTCGGTGCTTATTTCAAAACATTGGGACGTGTCAATAACATTCCAAACATTTCTCATTTCCGTGACTCCCTAGACTTACATTAGAAATGCAGAAAGTGTCTGAAGGAAGCAGCCCGCCATGGATAATATTATTTGATGTTATTCGTATCCTTAATCTCCGCAGCAAATTTGGGGACTGTTGCTTCTCGTTAAATTTGGCGGTGACTTAACATACCCCGTTTTTACTGGCTTCCTGATTATATGAGTTGGATATCGCGTGCATAAATCACCGCTTCGGGGACGCCTGATTGAGCTGGAAAACAGCATGATATTTCTGAAAATAACTGCACAAATGTACTCCAGCAAAGAGAGGATGGCGCGCAATAGGCAGGCAGGCAGGTTAACCCAGTGAGCACAGGTGCAGGCAATCAGCTGGAAAAGGCTACAAAGCGGCCAGTGAGGTGTAAGAGGTAGTTATCACATTTTTTCGTAAACAAATACATAATCATACACATTTGGTAGCAATGAAACCACGAAGAACAACATTTATCTTTAACAAAATGGTTTATTTACCTGGGGGGGGAAAGTAATCTCCACATCTCATGCTGCATCCATTGAATGCCGCCCAAAAAACAGAACACACCGCTCCTCCTTTACTGCAGCACCCACCACACCTGCCAAATGTATTCCAGCCTTTGGGTGTGGGGAGTCGCGATGCCCTCACAGAACGCCTCCCTGGGCTGTTCCCTATAGAGAGGGTAGTGGGAGGAACGCAGAACCCTTGAGCAGACTGCAAGGTGGTATTTTCGAGTGTGCCAAGGCCAGGACACAATGTTAATAGCCACTACTCCCCTGCTCTTAGGCCTTCCTCACCTGTCTACTCAGTTGCACCTGTTGCCGCCATTCTATGCAGTGCCGTGCAGAGGCCCTGTGCTTGGATCTCACCTTTTCTCTGGATCTTGCAGATGGCTCTTGACACCTCTCCCATTAATGCAGAATCCAGGACTGCCACTACCCGCTGCTTTGCCAGATCATACTGGGCACTAGGGCAAAACATTATCTCAGAAGGGGACTCACAGCAGTGTTCAGACATTAGCTTCCTCAGCAGCTGCATTCAATTTATCCAGCTAAATCAGGATTGGAAACAACCGATATATGAGGATCAGACCGACTTGGTAAATGAGGTGGGACTTTGGATTTCACCAATCACAATATGATGGCAACTGATGATATAATTTGGTGTTGCACCACTTAAGAGTAATGTGTGGCAGCAGTGTGTTGCCTGTGAGGAGTTCTAAAGCTGAGGGTTCAAGCAACAGTGTTTATTCCATTGCCATCACAAAGGTGGAGCTACAACCATAAAACAACCTGCACTATGCTGAGCGTAGCGGAGTGTGGCAGGAGTGTGTTGCCTGTGAGGAGTTCTGAAGCTGTGGGTTCAAGCAACAGTGTATCTTCCATTGCCATCACAAAGGTGGAGCTACAACCTTAAAACAACCTGTACCACACTGAGCGTAGACGAGTGTGGCAGGAGTGTGTTGCCTGTGTTCCCTGGGGGGGGGGGGGGCGCGAGAAATTACTTGAGTGGTTAATATGAGCATAAGAACTGGAATTGCTACTACCCGTGCCCAGAATGCAGGGTGCTGCAGTGGCGGAAAAAACACCCCCAATGACAATGGATAGCGCGGTGGATAAATCCGCATGCACCGATAAATGCACCGATAAACGTGAAAGCACTGACCAACAAGTAAGTGCCAAGGGGTTTGGACAGAAGGGTAGTGGAGGAGGAGCGGGTATGCCATTTGCTGTCACCTCACAAGACATTGATGTTATCCACGCCATTTCACATGCCACTTTACAAAACACAGAGACACTTAGCGAAAAGTCCTTACCGCGGTCTTTGACGGCGCTGTGTTCTGACCGCGAGCCCAGCTCCGCCTCCCCCACAGACTGTGGAGCCTGTGGAGATGTTGGCGTGGGGTGGTCCGGGTAGGGGAAGGTGGTGCCGTGGGCAGAGGGAGTGTGGCTACCGGATCACAGTGGAGAGTGCTCCCGCCCCTGGGTGAATGGAGAGGAGCTGAGCCTGGCTAACTCGGGGGCGTCGCCAGAAGAAAGTGGAAGCGAAAGCGAGGCGAACATTCTGCACCAGCCGTCACTTCGTTCAGTCTTGATCGGCAGAGAGATAATATGCAAGAAAAGCTCCTACAACGAGCAATGATGAGAGACAGTATCATAGCAACTATTCCCCCATTAAAAATAATGGCATGGAAGATAGTTGCACTTTGCACACATTAATAAGCCACGCCCCCTAAAAAAATCTGCTGCCTGTGAAATACCGAGTGGGTCTATTCCCAGCAGTGGTTTATGCTTGATACAAGCTCAGCTACACAGAATACCTATGGCATCTTCCAATAACTTGCTTAAGGAAGAAGATGAGGGACTTTAGGAAGAATGGGAACCCTTGGGCTCTCAGAGGGTCCAAGAAGAAATCCTAAAGTTAAATGAGCATACTACTCAACGAAACTCACTGGTAATCGCAGAACAGGTCATCAGAGACCTGACCGATATGAACAGCAAGCTGGCCAGCTCAATGATAACAAACACAAAAATGTTAAGTGTATTACCATCGAAATCGGCAGCCAGTCTGTATCCCCAGTTTAAAGCCATGAGATTTTTAGTTAGTCTGGAATCGAACACTCCTTCATTTGAAACAAGAAATGATGAAATTGTGGTATCTCAAAAAAGGACCAGACATGAACTGAGTTCAGAAAGCGAAGCTTACGGCTCGCAAAAACGCTTTAAGAGCCAGAGTCGAAAGTTGATGCTTAACAACTTTAATGCGCCTAGAGTAGTGCCTGTGTCAACTCGGAATCAAAGGAAAGCAGACACGGCACCTTCCTCTTCGTCCTCAGACGATGAGTACAGCTCACCAAACAAAAGACCACGGCGGTATCACAACCCTAAGTCCCAAGGGGCAAAAGAGCAAGGTGCCCAACAGTCAACAGTTGAGATTGTGGAGAAAGTAATTAGTGAACTTCGCCCAATATTGATGTCAGCCAGTACAATAGCAGTGGCTCCCTTAACAAAGCTTTTTTTGAAAACTTGAATGATAACTATCGAGATCAGACAACACTAATAGCCCTGCTAAACTCAAAAAATGCAAAATTGGAAGCAGATCTAGTTGACATGACGCAAATCACCGTCACAAGACAAGGTAATGATATCTCACTAGCAGTCCTGAAGGATTCATTGAAAAACAATTCGGAAGATAAGACTGTTGGCAGAAGTCACGACAGGCCCTCAATTTATTACAGAAGGAACAGGATGGAAGGGCTAGTTTAGAATCAAACCGAAATCTGAACGTGAAACAATCATCGGCGTCCCATTTGATGCAATCTGATGACATTAGACCCACTCCATGCCCCATTCCAATTGCCAGCTGGAACGAAAAAGAGATTGCTAATGAGAACTTGAAAACTCATCCAAATATAGATAAAGAGAAGGAATTAACATAATTGCTGTTAGCAGAGGCGCAAGGCTTGGATGGAAGTTCCAAAGAAGAGTCTGTTCCCCATGTGAAGGAACTTGTATGTATTGAGAAGACTGGTGTGCCTGCTATTATAGACCTTACGATGAG
Organism: Ambystoma mexicanum; assembly: GCF_040938575.1. NCBI lineage: Eukaryota > Metazoa > Chordata > Amphibia > Caudata > Ambystomatidae > Ambystoma > Ambystoma mexicanum. Next base: position 673,595,700 of record NC_090936.1, read on the forward strand.
CATGGCCGCGACAACAGTGCAGGTGGAGTCGCAAAGTTCGGATCCAGTAGCTTCATCAAGCTGTGCGGTGGAAGACGATCAAATTGTATGATCTAAGATCAAGCCGACAGCAGGCCCTTCAGATCAGAAAGAGACCGAATGGTTTGACATATTTGAAAAGTCACTTTTTTAGAAACATTAAAGCACTGAATGTTACTTTTAACAATCCTGATACATCAAATGCTGAAGTGGCTAAGGAGACAGCCGAAATGAAAAGAAAAGCCATGCCACCGAGGTTGATTGATGAAAACGGACGAGTGAACAGCACCAAAGCCATGGAGGAGAGTGATGATGAGGAGAATGAGGATGATGAGCTGATGAATATGTCGACATACAGTATAGCTGAAGAGGACGACGAAAGAAGAGACTCCAAGCAGGGCCAAAGTGAGGATAGTTGAACCCAACATTCCTCTTGAGCCGGAACCAACCAAAGGCGGAAGGACCCCGACACCCTCTACAAGCTTTACAATCCCCAAAGAGCGGGCCCAAACAATGAAACGGGTGATAACATGATCGGCAACGTCCAAAAGAAATTCCAAGGAAAACATAGGAGACTTGAGAAATGAGGACAAGAAAAAAGCCTTCCAAACTATTGAAGAGAAACGCAACCAAAGTATTCAGAAGCATTGTACAGTGAAGTATGCAATTGACGCAGAGCATTTACTGTTAAGTGAAGCAGCGTTGCGAGAACGTAAAAATGACGACATTCGCAATGAGCAGCTGTCCAAGGAAGGGATTCGCAAGTGCAAGAACAAAATAAAATGTACTTGGTTGACTCAAGGAATAATCAACATAATCCTTGTTCTAAAATGCAAACTAACGTGACTCCATCATATAGAATTTTGATCGAACGCATGGAGTTCAAAAGGGGAGATCAGCCAATAAACGGAAACCTGATATTACAGCTGTTATATTTCATACCAGTGTTGAGATCAATAAAAAGTGCAGGAATTGAACGAGTTGAAATCTTGCTACACACCAAATATCGGAAACTCGCTCAATCAGTGATGATGTGCGAGAGGTAGCTGATAGATGCAGGCTTCCAAGTGTATGAGGTGGATAATGCTCTAGCAAAAAAGGAACTGACTGAGTGTCCAGTACCAAGTGTCCAAAACAAAAGTACAAGGTAGTTAATAAGAAATAGCGTCCTGACTAAGACATCAATAAAGGAACAACAAAAGATAATTGATGAGAAAAAAAAGAATCCGCACAGCCATCGGCGGGTCTGCCAGAAGGACCGAAAATGAAGAAAATTAAAGTCACAGTGGAAAACACTTAGACCAGCATGGCAGAGAGATCTGAAGCTGACATGTCTGATCTCCCAGGTGAAGAAACAAATTGCTGGGCCTGGGTAGCAAAAGCTTTAAATGAAACCTCTGAAAGTTAATGCCAAGAACAAATGAATAGTATTGTGCTGGCCACCTGGAACACAAGGGGCTTTTCTCATTTAGTCAAGTCTTTCCCAAATGTTTTGATGTCAGCTGACATAATTTGTCTTCAGGAGACGTGGCTGGATAAGATGCCATGTGTGGATGGTTTTGAAGTGGCTATAAATCCATCAGTTGTGTATCGCAAGGGTAGACCAATGTCTGGACAGCTCATTTTGGCGAAGCGAAAAACCTGTTTCAGTATAATAACAGCACAGAGCATTTCGCCACATATTCAATATGCTAGATTAGAAGCCAAAGAAAAATGAAATGGAATGAAAAACACAGTGCATTTGTTAAATATATACTGGAAAACCTCCGCAGCGGAGCATCAAAAGTTTGAAAAGGAACTTCTGGATACCATCAACAGTATAATGACAGATAATGCGAACCCGCAAATTGTTTTATGTGGCGACTTCAATATGAAGCTGTTGGGTACACTTAGTCTCAAAAATGGTCCAAAACAAAAGGAGATCAGAAAAAGAGAAACCTGGCTTGAAGAAATGGCCAACCGAAATTTGCACATGATGAATGGAGCCTCAACAGGCGACATCCCTCCCAAGGTAACCTGGGAAAGAGGCCCCCAAAAATCAATTTTAGACTATTTCTTTATATCGGAAATAATGTCACAAGAAATCAAATCCCTACATGTAATGAAGTCAATGCAAAGTGACCATAACATGGTGACAATGGAATGGAAGCAAAGACACCATCAAACCTTGGAGCAATGGAAGATGCAAATATCATTAGAACCAGGCCGTAACCGTTTACGCCTGAGATCTTGCGATATACCCGTATTGGCTGAACAGATAAGATCGAAAGTCGGAGAAAAGAAGATCAATCTGATTGAATATCAAGCTCCGTTGGAGGTCTACAGAACAAAAAAAAGCTCTCGCAATAAACCAACGTTTCAGAGACATAATTCTGATCCACAAGTCGCCCAAAAAAAAGCAACCTGAGCTCTGACATAAGAATTGCCAATGCAGCGAATCTCGATCACAGTTATGAAACAAGAAAAGTGAAGAACTACAATAACTGGATCAAAGCACATCGTGGGCTACTTGAACAAAAAGACGCTGAAATAATTCTAGAGGCTATGAACCAAAACAATCCAAGAAGCCTGAATGTAAGTGATCCATGGGATCTAGTCTTCAAACGAGATGAGATCTTGAATTACATACAAAAGATCAGTTCCTCAAGGGCGGCAGGTCCAGACGGGCTTTCGAATGCCATGCTCAAAAACAATATTGAAGAATGGACAGACTTTTGCAAAACATAATAAAAGAAGGCTGCATCCCACCAACATGGAAATTAGGCATCATTGTTCCCATTTTCAAAAAGGGCAGCTGCATAAATCCAGCTAATTATCAGCCTATAGCCCTTTTGGATGTTGTAGGGAAAGTTTTTGCAAGTCTACTCCTAAATCAATTATCGAGATGGATAAAGTCAAAAAAGATCTTCGATGTACGACAGACAGGCTTCGTAAAAGGTATTGGATGTAGTCTAAATCTTCTCATTCTGAATTTGCTAAAAATAGACGCCATTAAATCAGGCAACAAAATCTATTTGGCATTTATAGATTTAGCCAACGCCTTTGATGGAGTCGATCGTGAAACATTATGGTTGAAACTAAAATCGAGAGACTGTCCTTATAGTCTCATCCAGGCCATAAAAGAACTGTTCTCGGAGACACAAATACAGATTCGCTTAGACAGCGATGGTCACCTAACCAAACCCATCAGAACAGAATGAGGGGTGAAGCAAGGGTGCCCCTTGGGAGCGACACTCTTAAATTTTTACATCTCAGAGGTCGGATCCACACTTGATGGCGTAGTGTCATTTCCACCAAAATTGAACGGGAAACACATCAGGTGTATCCTTTATGCTGATGACATGGTCCTTTTAGACCTGACACCCATTGGACTCCAAAGAAAGCTTAACGCTTTAAAGACCTATATTGAGGATCTAGGGCTCGAGATCAGTGTAACCAAATCCGAAATACTCGTCCTCGAAAATAAGAGAGGTGGTCAACCGAAGACAAACAAGTCGAGATGGACATTGGAAGCAGAAGCCGTGAGCAAAGTCAAATACACTCGATATTCGGGGATTTTAATAAATTCAAGTATAAGCAACGACCCAATGACGAAAAAGATTGCAAGCAATTGCAAACAGTTTACAACACAAGGCTTGATCCTTCAAAACAAAATTGGAAATTCTCCTATTTCCCTATAATAAAGTTCTATAAGAGCAAGGTGACCCCAATTTTGATCTTTGGAGCAGAAAGTGTGGTTGTTCATCTCAGATCTGGGCTAGGTGCGAAAGCATGTTCTGGAAACAAATTTTACAGTTACCCCAAGGTTTTCCCACTGCATGTGTCTTGTATGAAGTGGGTTTATCCACATTAAATGCTAGAATAATGTGGAACAAACTAACCCTATACAGGAACACCTTGGAAGAAGCTGAATTACCACATTCTGAAGTCCTAACTGATTCCAAAGAAATCAAGAGAGCAAAACTGCATTAAACATGTGGAGACAACAATGCAAAGACATCTTGAATCAACTGGCAACGGATGAAAAAACATTATGGTCCAACCCAAATGCAGTAAAGAAAAAGCTGCTAAAATTGGACTGGATCGAAACTGTGGAAAAAGGAGCAAACCATAAATGTATGGAAAATTCGCCTGCTGAAGCCAAAAGTTTTAACACTATTCCCAAAAACATGGTCATCTGGCCATGTAAACGTTTGAGAAAACTGCACTTGAGATTCAGATTGAATCTATATGAAACTAAAGAAATTCTGAAACAACGAAGAATGATTCAATCTGGAAAAACGAACTTCAGATTATGTAATTACAAAGAGGAAAATGTAAAACATCTGGTCCTCTTTTGCCCGTCTTTAAGAAAACTGAGAACATTCTATCTTTGGAAAGAGATGGACAAATGCTTGACCTATAGCAGTGAGGACTGGTCGCGTCAAATGCATAATAGTGAATGTAAAAATCTAACAATAGCACTCACAAGGTATTTAGAAAAGTTGCAAAACAAGTTGCAACTGGAAATATCTATAAGCAATGATGAGTAAATACTCATGTAGCTCAGTTGAGCCTTGAACTGTAATAATCTAATTGCCTGTCTGTTCTCCAGATTTTGTCTTTTCCTTTTTTCTCTTATCATTTTTATTTTAAGGGTTTATGTAGCTATTATCTGATGTCTATATTTCAAAAGTTTATTTAAACTGTATGAAATAAAAAAAAATTAAAAATGTCCCTTTCTCTGATGGCCAATCTCTAGTTCGATGCAACGTCCTGGCCCACTATGCATGCAAAAGAGACATAGTAGTCAAGCGGATAGACTTACTTAAATAACGTTTTGTCCGAAAGAAGATAGAGTTTAGTTAGGACACCTCAAGCGCTGACAATAAACTGAATGAAGGAAGGGAAGGTCCTATATATCTGGAACAGGTGCTTCCAATGGGATTCCTATTTCCTATATTCTATGGCTACAATTCCAGAGGGAAGAATCCCTCAAAATGTACAATGAGATGAAGGAGTGGGTGAGTCAGGTGCAAATGATTATATGAAGTGATGCAATGATTGGGAGTTGACTGTTAATTAATCAGTTATACCCACGCATTCCAGGGCCCCGAGGTATAGGCCTCAGAGAAAGGAGAGTCCTAGCGGCACGCCCATGTTGATTGATTGATATTTTATTTGTATAGTGCTCATACATAAGTCTTTCAGAGCACGACGGGGCAAGGGAGAGGAACAAGGGAGTCCAAAAACAATGATCTTACTAGGCCCAGTGACATTCAGAACGAGCAAGTTCATGGGAGAGGGAAAGGGGAAAGTGCAAGGGAGGGGGTGAAGTGGAAAGTGCTGAGCAAAGGAATACAGATAAAATAATAAATAAATAAATATAGTAAAAGCAACAAACAGTGGTAGTGCAGCCAGCGAATGGCAAGTGCTAAGTATAAGGCGACAGACAGGTTGTGCCTGTTAAGTGCAGAAAAGAAGGGGGGAGGCTGTATGGTTACAGATACAGACCCCAGTGCAAGGGATAACCAGGTGGCAGGGTGAGCAGGTACCTGAGCCCAAGAATCAGAGGGTAAGCCAGGTGCACGATGCGGAGAACAGAGCAGATCAACAGGGGAGAGGAGGAGCGAAGGCAGAAGCAAAGAGGAAGGTCTTGAGGTGCTTCCGGAACCGGAGATAGTTTGCCTCAAGTTTCAGAGTGGCAGGGAGAGGGAGACCCCAGCCGAAGACAGAGATCTACCTCCAGCATGTTTCTTTGAAAAACGTCTGACTTTGAGGGATTTTGAAGTAGAGGAGCGAAGGGCTCGGGAAGGAAGGTATTTATGGAGGGAAAGCTGAAGGTATTTTGGACCCAGGGCCCAAAAAGCCTTGTGGACGATGCAAAGGGTTTTGAATTTAATCCTTGCAGCCACTGGGAGCACATGGAGAGATTTCAGGGCTGGATAGATACGATGCCAGGGCTTGATGCCAAGGACAGGTCCCGCTGTCCTGTTCTGGATAAGTTGCAAAGGGTGGAGAGTAGAAGCTGGTAGATTTCAAAATAAGCCATTGCAATAAGAGCACCACGGCTCGAGAGACAATGAGCTTCTGGGGGAAGCAGAGGAAAGGCAGAATACCTCTGAGGAGGTGCAGTAGGAAGTTTGACTTTTTTGAGACATCAGAAATGTGGGCAGAGAAGGAGAGCTTGGAGTCAAAGATGACCTAAGGTTCTTAGCCTCACATGTGGAAGTAGAAGGAGGGCAAAGGGGGCAGGCCAGAAAGTGACAGGAAAGCAGGGTGAAGGTGTGGCGATGAGGAAGACCTCCATCTTTCTGGCATTCAGGCAGAGATCATTGGCAGCACACCAATCCTGAATGTCAGATAGGCAGTCAGAGATGAGAGAAGGAGAGGAGGGGGCTAAGGGGACCCTGCAAATGAGTTGAGTGTCATCAGCGGAGCACTGGAAGTTGGTGCAGAAAATGGCAATGTGGTGGGCGAGAGTTGCCAGGTACTGGTTGAAGAGCCAGGGTGAGTGGTTAGACCCCTGAGGAAAACTGCAGGCAGAAAGGGAAATAGATGAAAGGAAAGACCCAAATTGGACCTTGGAGGGTCGATCATAGAGGAAAGAGGTCAGCCAGGCCAGAGCCCGATCGGTGATGCCCAGGTTGTCATGATGTCATGATGCCTACCTCCAAGGAGCCAGGCCGGGCCCAGCAACCCCAGAGGCAGACATCATTTTCCCCAGGGAAGTCTCAGCGGGCCCAAGTCGGGGCCCTTTGGACTCAGTCCTGGCGCCTTAGGCGCCAGGCTCATAGCGGACCCCAGTCCTGGCGCCTTAGGCGCCAGGCTCATAGAAGAGGATATGTGTTTAAGTGCTTGGGTGCACACTTACCTGATGCAGACCTTGCTGCTTCATCCAGGCCCTCTTGAGGCCTGAATGGGACTACTTTACCTGTAGGACTACTTCACCACCCGGGTGTGGTCGGGGAAGGATACATACCTGATTGGTGGAAGGATACATACCAGGAACTTCTTCCAAGGCTATTTAAACCCCACCCGAACAGCCACACGTGCTTCGCGTTGTTCTGCACCTATCAGCTGGACGCTCACCGTGTCAGCTCCTGCATCCTGACTTCAGCCACGCCTGCCAGCACCCTGGAACACCTGCAAGGGGAGAAAGGAAGAGAATAGGAGAAGAAAAGCCCATACCTGCTAAATCTGCATCCCGGAGTCATTTCTCCAACGACCCTGAAAAGGAAGACATCATTTTAAAGGCATTTTGTTTCGATCGCTGCAGCGCTGCATTTTACTCACCTTTGCAAGGCGCTTCCATCTTCAGCAGCGATCTTCCGGATTCAGCTACGCCCCGGCGCCTTGAGGAAAAAAGACAAGGACAAAGGTGAGAGGGAGAAAAGGAATAAGGAAAGCTCAGTTTCCTTTTAAGTCTTACCTGTTGGATTATTCCTACTGCATTTCGGGTCCTGCCGCTTCCTGGCATCTGCGGACCCCGGCCCCTATGGGGAAAAAAGACAAAGACATTGAATGAGCGAATGCAAAGACATTACCTGAGCGCTCATCCAGAACTGTTTCACTTCGGGTCGGCGCCATATCTCCGGCACTCCGAACCCCGGCCCCTAAGGGGAAAAAGACATAAGCATTAGCGCTTGCTGCAATTAGACAACGAACATTATTATTAAGCTTGAACTTTTGAACAGAACTTTTACAGCGCTTTACCTGAACAGTCAAGCTTACCTGAACTCCCATCAATCCTCAATCCAGTGAAGTAACTGGGTTTCAACGCGCCCCTGCATCAGAAGCAGGATGGAGAGCTCATCCTTCCAAACCCTAAGGTGAGGCTTCACGGGGAATCGTGGAGGAGGTATTTTGGAGGGTTGGAAGGGAGTGGGAGGCGTGAGCATTGTTCCACAGTTGGTAATACTCCCTTTTCACGCACAGGAGGGTATCCAACGAGCCAGGGAAGCCAGAATAGAGGGGCCCTTCCTGTCCATCTTCAGAGTTCTGCGCCTTCGACGCCGCGCCTCCGTGGGAACCAGGTGAGCGTTACACATGAAGACGATTGAGCTGGATGGTATGGTTGACCATGTCAAAGGCAGAAGAGAGATTGAGTAAGATGAGGACAGAGGGGAGGTTAGAGTCAAGGTTGGAGAGCAAATCTTCACAGATGTTCAGGAGAGCAGTTTCCGTGTTTCTGGCAGCTCTAAAGTCAGATTGATGGTCATGGAGACAACCAACAGAATCAGAGTGAAGGTTAAGCTCCGAGATGGACAGCTTTTCCAGGAATTTGCCCAGAAACGGAGTGATAGAGATAAGGGTGATAGTTAGCTGGGCAAGAAGGGTCAGCTGTGGGTTTCTTGAGAAGAGGGTGAAGAAGAGAGTGCTTCAGAGGGGAGGGAAAGGATCCTGAGGTGAAGAAGAGGTTGCAGAAATCGGCCAGGGCAGAAGCAAAGGTGGGAAGGAGAGAGGAGGGGAGGGGAGGGGATGAGAGGGTGGACAGGATATCCTGGGTTTTAGAGAAGAAGTGAGAGGCAAGGGCCGTGCATAGGGCCGAGAAGCGACAGGAGAGGTAGAGACTGCAGCAGGGTTGGCCAGCTCCTTGCAGATTTTAAAAAGTTTGGCAGAGTTGTTAGATGCCGCAGAGACACAGGCTTGGATGTGGGATCTCTTTTGGTGTCGACAGAGTCGGTATTGCCTTTGGAGCAGGCGACAGGCCAGTTTGTCAGAAAATTATCAAGAAGCCCTCCATTTCCTCTCAGCCACCCTACACTTACGTTTAAGTGTAGCTAGGTCGGTATCTGGTCTTTCCATCTAAAACGTATTCATCGAATATCTTTCCATCGAAAATTATTCATTGAATTTCCTTTACATCGAAAAGCATATTCATTGAATAATTTTTGTTGGTTAATTTCGGTGGATAATTGGGGTTATGGGTAGGGTTAGATTAGGGACAAGGGTTAGATTTAGGGTTAGATAAAGGGTTATACTAAGGGTGCCCATTTATATATTCGATAGACTGGTATTGATGGAAATGCACTTTTACATTTTATATTTCCATCAATGGAAAGACCATAAACCGCTAGGTCAGAGTCATACCAAGAATTTCACTTGGCTTTGTGCTTCAAGCGGATCCTCATGACAGGGGCAAGCACATCAAAAGTATCGGAAATAGAGGAGTAGAGCATAGACAGGGCTGTGTCAGGATGTGAGTAAGCCAGACGTGGGGGGGGGGAGAAGGTGGCAGCCAAAGCCTCAGTTGACACACGCTTCATGGGACAGATATCCGAGAAGGTAGGTAGCAGTGTCGGGGTTGGCTTGAACTGGGGGATAGAGAGGGAGACATGGGAGCAGAGGAGGAAGTGATCACTCCAGTAGAGAGGAGTAGTCAGAGGGATGGAGCGGGGGATATCAGAGGAGATCAAGACATCAGGTGTATGCCCTGTAGAATGAGTTGGGCCAGAGGGGAGGATATAAAGTGAGAGGGAATCACAAACGGTCATGGAAGAGTACAGAGGAGGAACAAGGAGAATGAAGGTGGACATTGAGGTCACCAAGGAGGAGGAGCTGAGTGGTTGAGGCCAGGAGGGAAGGGGAGAGATCTGCCCACTCAGAGAGAAATTAGGTGATCTGACCAGGGGGCCGGTAGAGTGTAGCAACAGTAAGAGAGTGGCTAAGAGAGAGAGAGAGAGAGAGAGAGAGAGAGAGGGAGAGGGAGAGGGAGAGAGAGAGTCTGTAGACCAGACATTAAGTGGAGTATGTTTGCATGGGAATGATAGAGGTAGGAATTCACTCAAGAAAGATCAGGGCTACACCCCCTCTGGGCCAGGTGGATCTAAGTGCAGAGAGGATCTTGTAGCCATCGGGGAGGAGAGTTTCAAAGCTTGTGAAAGACCAAGGACATCAAGGTCAATTTCTTCCAGAGGATGGCAGATATCAGAGGAGTGTTTCATAGCAGAGCGATTGTTGAGAATGGCAAGATGAAAAAGGTTGCCAACCTTAAAGGCCTTCCGGGGAGGGGTACAAATCAGAAGTACACCCTGCAGAGGTGATGAAGGAGCTTGATGTGGGGCAGAAGAGGAGGAAAGGAAATAGATGGGGCGAGGGAAGCACCTATCAAAGAGGAGGAGATAGGCCTGAGGGCCTTGGATCATGAAAGTGCCATTTAGGTAGACATTAATGATAACCTTAGAGGAGTTGAAGGGTGCCATAAGGGCTTCCCAGCGTGTGCCACCATTAATGGGAGGGGAGGAGACAGGACAGAGCACAGAGGTCATATGAAGAGTCCATAGATCTGGCGAAGGAATGGCAAAGAGGATGTCATTGAGGGTCTGTCTGGAGGAAGCGCTGGAATAGGTATCAGCGGAGGGGAGATGTGGGTTGGTGGCCAAAATATCCTTTTTAAAATTCTTCCTACCAGAATTAGTGGGAAGGGAAGGACAGTTGCCAGAGAAGCAGTTGGAGTAGATAGGAGAAACAGAAAGTGCCATAGGTGAGTATAAAAAGGAGCAGTGGGAAGAGTAGACAAGTACAGTGGTATGAGGCAGACACTGGGCCAGCAGGTTACAGAGAAGTAATGCAAATCAAGCAAAGGGCACAGCAAGTCTGAACAGGAACACAGCTAGTTTTAGCATATGCAAAATGCTAAGTTTGACTTTCAAAGTTAAATGCAAAAACACAGCAAGTTTGACTTTCAAAATTAAATGCAAAACTACAACTAAGTTTGACTTTCAAAGTTAAATGCAAAAACTACAGCTACGTTTGACTTTCAAAATTAACTGCAAAAACACAACACGTTTAGAATTACATCAGCAATCAGATGCTAGAGGTGGGACCAGAAATGTATAGCATTTGTAGGGCATAAACTGGGAGAACAGGCAGAGAAAGGAAAGTGAAAGTCCCAAAAAGAGGGAAAGGGTTTTCAGAAGGAGGGAGCTAACCCATAGTAAATGAGGTGAAAATGACTTGCTAGTCCTGTTTGCAATGCAGAGTGAGGTTGCAGCTTCAAGGAGGGTGCTGGGTTGTGTAAAAAGGTCACAATTAGCGTTCTTGTAGCAGACAGGGAGCAGACAGGGGCCTTTGTTGAGGACCTTGTTTGAATGGGCCGGCTCCCACTTCCCGGTTGCTGCAATTGGCTGATCAAGCCCGGGGAAACCAATGGGAGGGGGAGCCGGCCCAGGCACAATGGATGCGGCTGGCGAGGATATTCACACGGCCATGTTGGAAGTCCAAATTCACAGAGGAAGTGCAAATTCAAATAAAGAACATCTGTCACATAAAGTAAAAGAAAACAGATTCGGGATCAGAGAGCAGGCAATTTTGCAAAAAGTCAAATAAATGTGGGTTTTGAATTTCAAAGCAACACTGCGCCGCCTTGTTTAATTTTAAAGAATTATCCCAGGGTTTCCCTGGTTGCCAGTAAATTCAGCAGGAAGAAGATTTAGGTGCTTTTGGTACTGCGTGATGCAGCAGCATGGCGTTGGCACGATCCGGAGGGCAGAAGAAATGAAGGCCATTTGCCCCAGATATAGCTTGTGTAAAGAGGCGGAGTGGCTGGTAGAATTGACCAGAGACGCAGAGCAGGGGCCATGACTTATACAAGTAGAGCAACCTTGGATGTGGCAGTGGCAGGAAGCATAGAACTCTTGTGGGTCAGTAGTTTCAGTCCACAAACCTTGCTAATTGATTGCAAACAGTTTTTCTTTTGAAGCATTAGCTTGCTGGTTCTGTAATTGGCTTAATGTTCTATGTATATGAATTGTTAAAATATTCTTGATGATGGATAAATATACTAAATTATTTTGAGTACAAATTATTTAGGCATTGCGTCTGCCAAGGGGAACTGTTTTGAACTTTGTCTTTTGTGTTTTTGCCTGGGGAAGGGAGCCGTTTGCCCAAGAAGAAGCCCATACTTGTGAACAAACATATACCCTGAGTCCAGAAGAAGGGAGTCATTCTTCTGGACCAAGAAGATCTACTTTATCTTTAGTTTAGTAGTAAGTTTAAGGGAGAGAAGTAGGGTTTTGACACAGGATGGTGGACTATTGATTTACATGGACATTCTGTTCAAGCCATTAGTCTTTTTAGTTGAGGCTGGGAATCCCCTCTTAGACTTAGGGAAAGTTAGACTTTCTCTTTATTTTCTTGAACAATAACAGTTTACAGCAACCAGTATGTCACCTGTGTGTCAGTCTCCTCCTTCTGCACCCTTACACAAACTGACAATGAGGGAATCCAAAGGGTGTATGTTGTCAGAAGTACGAGAGGAAACGGACAGATTCTCTGGGATCGACAGCCCGTATCCACCATCACAAACAACGTTTTCATATGTTTCTATTTGGCACAGACGATGCAGATTTTGTTAAAATGTATTAGAGTAACTGAAAATACTATGCAGCGATGGAACAAAGCTCTGACGAATCCCGAGCTGTCATGACTTCCCCCCGATGGGGAGTCCCTTCCCACAAGGCCAGGGTGGTGAGGCCTTTACCGAAGGTCCCCCTTGCGGTGGTACACAGTGGAAGGATCTCATGGGAAGAGACCCTCTAGGGACAAGGGAGAACATCTTGGAAGAATGCGGTATATCATCCTACACCCTTGACCTATAAACCCCTGTTCTAACACATATACCCATGGTGAGAGTTGGCCCATGTACTTCTGTAAGCAAAGGTACTGGGACAGAAGATCTGTGAGAGCCCTAAGAGTTTGCCTGACTCAAGTACTGGGACGAAGTGGCCCATATGAGGAATAAGCGCTGACATGACAGCCGCCACTGCAGGTGAGGGAGTTGTGCCAGGGTGGAGTGTGAGGTGTCCGAAATGTGAGGCAGAGAACTTTGTGAAGCTTTTTTTCAAAAGATGCCATTTGTGAACGCATCAGGAACAAGACACAGACTACCGATTCACTTTCTTAACAAAAAGGACTTTATTTTATATGTCATGATCGATTAAGTCCTAACTTGCCCTATGCTAAGGTAGGATTTCCAGACCGAAAGAAACTAAGGATCGTCTGCGTCAGTAAGTTTAACTTTAAAGTCTGTCTGTGTCCAAAACCTATACTAGCCCTCAATTAAAGACATACAATGTGTACCGATGGCAGCAACAAAAGAAACAGTGCTCAAAATAAAGTTCTGAGCTTCTTCTAGCTCAGGCTTGGTTCAGCTTCCCCTTCCCCAAGTTCAAACAGTTCCACAAAAAAAGGACTCAGGGTTCCCTGCCTCAAGTGTAACACAGTTCCAAGATATCTTGGGGGTCTCTTCCCCAAGTTCACCACAGTTCCAGGATATCTCAGGGTTCCCTTTCCTAAGATTAATACAGTTCCAAATGGTTCAAGTCGTTTTGACTCGTACCAAAACAAATGCTCTTTTTCACTTCAGCATCTACCTTACACAGCCTTTGTCTTGGGGCTCTTCTTGGCTCTTTCCCATGTTGGGCTACTCGGTTTAGGCGCAGTTGTCGGACCACACGGTCCACCCATCACAGGTCATGCAACCGATAACCCATGGCACTTCTTGATTAACACTGGTTTCCACCTACCACCAATGTTAGCACTCAACATCTGCAGCTGTTTCTTTCTCTCTCTGGCACCTTAGGGCTTAATCACCATTTGTGTATTGGCAGTACCACAACTTGCATTTCACCATTTGTATATTGGCAGTCACTTGGCTTTGCCACAACTTGCCCCTATGAGTTCAACAACTTGTCTTTTGATACATTTTATTGCCTTTTATTACGTTACTAAATGTTCATAACAACGTTCAGTTTGTTTCTTAGTGATTTAATTCCTTTCACCATAGCACGTATTTATTTTCCACTTGTGTTACAATTTCACATGCTGTCCATGTCTTCTCTTCAGTTCGGTATTCAATATTTGCCCTTGTGTTTCCCACAATACTTTGCACCTTTTCCATTATTCATTATTCATTCATTATATTTCCCAAAACACTTTGCTATGGATTCACAATTTTTTATTTGTTTGGGTTCCAAACCCTCTCATTATACGCTTCTCGCTTGTGTGTAAACATTAAATGGGCACCCCGGTACAAGTATTTTCTCTCTCGTACTCAACAGAGCTGCTCTGCTTCGGAATAGGCCAAAATTACCGGAAAAATATTACTGACCCCACCAAAAGACCTAAAATACATACCACAAAAAGTTAAAACTATCAAAAGTTTGAACTTTTTGTGGTATGTGTTTTGGTGTGGGGTCAGTAAACAAAAAAAAAACACAAAGGCTGCGGGGTCGTCCCCCACAACAACCCCATCACTATTCTATATAGTATAGTGAGCAGGAGTTGTGGGGACACCCCTGCAGCTCACCCGAGCAGAAAAAAAAGGGGGGCTGCAGGGGTATCCCCCGCAACACCACGCTCACTATACTACACAGTATAGTGAGCAGGGGTTGCGAGGGACACCCCGAAGCTCACCCGAGCAAAAAAAGAAAAAGAAAAAAAAGAAAAAAGGAGAGGGCTGTGGGTGTGTCCCCTGCAACACCCAGCTCACTATACTATTCAGTATAGTGAGTGCGGGTTGTGGGGGACACCCCGCAGCTCACCTGAGCAAAAGTAAAAAAATGATTTTTTTAAAAAGGCCCCTGCAGCGCTGGTTCCCAATCACAGAAGTGAAAGAGAACCGACACCGCAGGGACACAGTGCGTCTGAAGGAAAGGTAAGTAGGGGGTGGGGGTGTGGTGCGGGTGTGTTGAGGGTGTGAGTGAGGATGTGTTTTTGAATCTGTATGATTTTCAATGGATGTCCACATGGGAAATGTACAAACATTTTTTTGTTGCGTAAATTTGCCATGCGGACATTTCCATCGCGGACCATTCCGCAACAGTAAAATCACACGGATTCTCTGCTTAGTCGGGCGTCTTCATGCTGTTCTTCATTCCACTCTCCGCTCTCGGATAGATGCCGGGAGTTACAGCGAGCAGCTTTGGGAAAACCCTCAGGCAGCGTCCCACGGCAGTCAGGAGTTCTGTGTTCCTCAGCTCTAACTGGTAGCCACTGGCACGTCTTGGGGCTTTGGTCCTTTTACAGCCCTCTCGGGTCGCGGCACCTCCTTCCTCCCCAGGGAACACACAGCATTCTCTCTGCCGGTCCTACTCCAGCCTGCTCCTCACCACACATCTGCCACCTTCTATCCAAGCAGGTTCTCCCTGCTTTGCTGGGTGGGTCTGCTTTTAAGCACCTGTACTCTCTCAACAGGTTGCAGGTAGTTTGCCTGACCCTCATTACACCAATTAACTGGACACACCTGATCCTTTACAGGCATCTTCCTTGTCTCAGTACTAAAGTGGTGAAACTGACTAAACATGTGTATTATTCCTAGTCGCTTCTTCCTTGTCCCAGTCTTAAAGGGATACACTTTAAGTTCCTAGTATGTGTATGGAAGAGATGTGGACTGACAAAACCCTATGAAGGAAGGGGGAGGCGAGGATTCATTCTCATAGGGAAAAGGGGGGGTACCATGTCTCACCTGCAGATACCCTCTCCCTAATACCTAATACTCTCCAACTAGGTGATCCTCTCTCGCAACTCTACTCCCAGGGTCAGGATCTAATAGCGATGGCCTTTCGTTGGCCACCTGAAAGGAGGAATTTGAGGAGAATGAAGTGAGAACGCCCTCTGGTTTTTCACACATTTTATTAACTCAAAAGGTTGGTAAACACCTCACTATCCCTACCCTGATGAGGATTTCCCTGCCTAAAATAAAGGAAGCACTCTAACAAAGGATATTTGTCCCTCACACTTAGTCATACAGTAACCCAGCAAGTTAACAAAATAATATAAAATATGACAACAGTCTCTCCTTGTAATCTGGGTGGATTCACCTTCCCCAGATTCAAGCAGGATTCTGCTCCACAGTTCCAAAAAGAAACAATGAATTCCTGGTTCACAACAAAGTTCCAACACAGTTCTTTGTAACTCCAACTTGATAACAGAAAGTTCCAACACTCCAGTGATTCAACAAATACAGTTCTTTCTCTTCCTCCTAATAGTCAGATTCAAAGTAATCTTCACATAAACACAGAATAGTTCCTCGGTCATCTGTAGCAACATAAATTGTCTCTGTCAGGATTCTTTGCAACAACGTATTGTTTCTGAAAGTAAAAGACACTTCTGCAGCAGCTTTATACTGTTCTTGCTTCAGCAGTAACCGTTTGTCAGAATGATTTGTTAACACCACTTCACAGCACTTCATCAACTTCTACCTGGTCTCCTTGCATGCCAGGCCTACTACTTCAATCATACCTGGTTTACTCCCATGTCAGGCCTACTACTTTAAGGTCGCTATTCAGGTATACTCCCCAGCCCAAATAGTAATTTATAAATGACCATCATCTCTGTGGTTAAGGTCAGCTAACACCAGCTTTGCAGTGTTCATCATGTTAATGTTGAAGGTTTTGATGCCGTGCACAGGTGCCACTTGCGTGGTCTCTCAGTGCTCTGGCGGTTCTGTGGAAAAATAAGGAGGGGGGATACGGTTAGTCGAAGGAGTGGGAAAAGAGCAATGGAGCCGTAATGTGCTGTTGGCAGCTTCAGTTCGGATGGACCGTTCACTGAGCCTGGTGTGAGATTGGGAGGCGGCTGTCATGTGGGGTTGTGTAAGGTAATGTGTGCAATGTCTTGTTGTTCCGGTGTTGTGAAGTACGTGCAATTTGCTGTGCTGAGGAATGCTGGTTGTCTTTAGTGCAGTATGTGAGAGGTGTTTGTGAAGGGTTCAGTGTTATTATTAGTTCACCCATGTGGGAAGGATGGCTGAGCCACACAGTTTGCCCAGATATGACAAATGACTGACTAGCACAGTTCACCTAGATGTGACAAATGGCTGATATTCACATTTCTGTCTAGATGTGACGCAAGCTAGTTTCACAATTCTGTCTAGATGTGACGCAAGCTAATATTCACATTTCTGTCTAGATGCGATGCAAGCTAATATTCGCATTTCTGTCTAGATGTGACGCAAGCTAGTATGCGCAATTCTGTCTAGATGTGACGCAAGCTAATATATACATTTCTATCTAGATGTGATGCAAGCTAGTATGCACAATTCTGTGTAGATGTGACCGAAGCTAATATTCACATTTCTGTCTGGACTAGCTAGTGCAGCCAGAACACAGTCCACCTAGATGTGAGACAACGCCAACCAACAGTTCTCCCAGATGTGAGACATGGTTTAGGCAACACAGTTCACAGTTCACAGCTCAGTGAGTCCACATGGGGCAACAGTTGCTAAATAGAAATGGGTACATACAGGGAATAAACTCTTGGGTGGTGGGGAAGCGTTTTCTATGCTGAAAACCCCTGTATCTAGCACGCGAGCGGTCTCGGAGTGCTCCAGTGTCACTTTCAGCTAGTGAACTCACTGGCCCATCCGATTCCCTCACTGCTCACCTGTGTTCTGCTTCAGTGGCTCCTCGTGACCTGGCAATCTGCTACTTTTGGTCCGCCACAGCCCGCGCCACTTGAAAACTGAGCACGTTTTGCTCCGCAGGCTTGCTGGTGCTCGTCAGCCACCAGGGACAGACTCTTGGGGAAGAAAGCTTCCTGCACTTTCGCTTCCCACTGTGCAACCTCTGCAAGTAAGACTCCCGGAGGCAAAGGCTCTCTCAGGACGACTACTGTTCTCTGCTTGACAGTGGTCCCAGCATCTTCTCCCTCCTCGAGTTTCAGCTTCGGCTGTTAACACTGCTCGCAGTGTTCTACCTGCTCACTAATGGTCTATGCCTGAGGAGGCCTTTTAAGCCTCCCAGGGCCCGATTCTCAAGTTGGCGCAGTGAACGTGCTAAATAGCAGGAGTCACTCTGCCAAATCTGGACACCCAGGCTCCACCACTATTCTCAAGTGAGCCTGGGCGTCCTCGTAGTGCACGACAGTGCATCGCCTTCATTGCACCTGTTTTTTGGTATAATGGGCGCAATGGAGAAATTTCGGCAGCACTTTCGATAAATAACAACATAATCGTTATTTAACAAAAGTGCTGCCGAGAACACAGGTATGCATGAGCACTTTCCTTAAATAACGCCACATTCGTTATTAAACGAAAGTGCTGCAGAGAAATATATATAAATATAAATATAATATATATACATTTATATATATATATTTATATATATATATTTATATATAAATATAAAATTATAGAAATGTTTATTTACACTTTTTTATGTACTCCCCCGCCCCCCCAAAACAATATAATTGGCCACCCATCTGCACTGCGACCGGCTTCCTGTGGCACTCCTCTACAATACCGGCACCAAAATAGTACTGTATAGGTGCACCACTTTAGCGCACATTTAAAACTGGAGGAGTGCCACAAGAATACCTATTTTAAGTGGCAGGTAACGAATGTGGCGGTTGCTAGGTTGGTTTCCCACCCATCCTAGAACTGCCACATATATCCCAAAAGTGGTGCATTCATGCCGACTTCAGTAGAATGCCCACCTTCAGAATAGGTCTTTAACGCCTTTAATTACCTTTTTTCGGTACTTAACACCCACTTGAGAATCGGGCCCCTGGTCTCCCTCAGGTGTGGGTCCTGCCCATTAACAGGCTGACCACCTCTGCAGTTTTGTTCCTCCTTAGCCCTCTTCCTCGTCCCAGTACTTCTGGAATTATGGGACATGAAGTCCCTAATGATAAAGTTAGTTTTTCTCACTTGATTTTGTGTCCCAAACTCATTTCTGTTCCTCATAATATTCTTTAAAGGAATATCGTATGGGTCAATGACAAGACTGGATTGTATACATACTTGCCAACATTCTGTGACCAAAAAGATGTAGGATTTTTCAATTTTGAAAAATAATAATTCCCATAACAATGACATCACAGGAAAATACAAAACATACAAACAGCACAACATGGAAAGATGTTGAAATGTTAAAAATGTATAATTCTGAATGCTAACACCAAATTGTCGGTAGATGCAGTGGATGCAGGCAAAGAGCCGTGGAAGTACAGAGGAGGTCAAGCAGGAAGCAATCTCCCCGCCAGTCCTGAAGAACCGTGTGGTGGCCCGGCTGTGAGCAGCTGGAAGTAGTGAAGCCGACTGCAGACCCAAGCAGCTGACGAACTCAGGGACTAGGAAAGCCAGTGCTGCCATAAGGACACCCGATCCCAGGAAATCCGTGAGAGCTATCTGATCCCAGTGGCAGGTATGGGGAAGTTCGGGGGCCTGGTAGGAAAGCGGGACAGTCAGCAGAAGGGCACTGCATCAGAGGAATGCTTCCTCAGCCCAGTGGCATCACGAAAACCACTGACCACCAGAGAGAGGTCTGGGACCCAAGCCCAGAAGCAAGGCACCCCCCTTGCATCAGTAATGGTGAGAGTGAGCCAAGAGAGCTGAACCAGAGAGTTATAGAACCAGGGGTAGGTGACGCACATCAAGGAGTGAGGCATCTTCCTCGTATCACTACCTGGTGAAAGAGTAAGCCAAGTGACCTGAACCAGAGCTGAGAGAAACAGGGATCGGTGGCCCACATTAAGGAGCGAGCCATCTTCCTTATATCAGTACTTGGCGAGAGAGTAAGCCAAGAGAGCTGAACCGAACAGTGAGAGAGGCAGGGGGTCTGGGACCTAAACCAGGAAGCAAGGCAGCCTCCTCCTTGTCATACTTGGCAATAGAGTTAAGCAAGTGGGCCAAACCAAACAGAAAGAGAAGCCCAGGGTCTTGGACCCAAGATCAGCAAATAGCACAAGTAATGTTCCTGGTCGCAGTACTTTATAAAAAAAATACCAAGTGAGACCAATCAAAGAAGAGAGGAAGCCAGGGTTGGAAACCCTTCTAACTTTTGAGAACTGTATATTCAAAGGTACATGAGACAAAGGCCAGGGGAAGGGAGTCATTCCCTCTGGTGGTAGTGAACTGTGAAACTAAAGTGAGAGAGACTAGGGGAACGGAGTCATTCCCCTGGTGATCTGGAACTTTGCTAACACGTGAAACGATAGTAGGAGAAGGGAGTCTATCTCTTGGTTACCAAGATCATGGAAAGGGAGTCATTCCCCCTGGTTGTGTTGAGCTGTCAAGATACTAGGAGAAGTGAGGCATTCTCCTAGTAACCAAAGTTGTACGAACTCTAAAGCCAAGATAACAGGAGAAGCTAGTCATTCTCTGGTAACAAAGACCGGGGAAAGGGAGTCATTCCTACAGGTTGCGTAGAACCAGGACTGGCCTATAGGGCAATAGGACAATGCCCAAACCAAAAAACGCAAAATGCTGGTGTGGGAAAGTTTGGTCAAAGTGGGCCTCATTTTCTGGACAATTTGGGACAATTTGATGAGTAACTTCACTATGTGCCTAGTAGTTTTGACCAGTGTTGCTGAATACATTTTCTTTAAAATAAACAATTTGCATCAAATTTTATCAAAACATGGTACTTTTCGAACAGTCTGTCACAAAAGGAGTGAATTTCCATTTGCAACTGTGGGACACTTCTTCATTGTTCCCGAGACAATTGTAGGCCCTAGTCTAACCCTGTGTTCAACTGTTAGAAGATAGGCAGTGTGTCTGCCAAGGAAACCTGTTTTGAACTTTGCCTTTTTGTTTTGACCTGGGGAAGGGAGCCATTCCCCCAAGAAGAAGCTAATACTTGGTAACAAACTTCTACCCCCAGTCCAGAAGATGGGAGTCATTCTTCTGGACCAAGATCATCTACTTTATCTTTAGTTTAGTAGTAAGTTTCAAGGACAGAAGTAGGGTTTTGATACAGGACGGTGGACTATTGATTTACATGGACATTCTGACTGAGCCATGGAATCCCCTCTTAGAGCTATCTCTTTATTTTCTAAAACAACACAATTTTACATCAACCAGTATGCCACCTGTGTGTCAGTCTCCTCTGCAGAGTGAAATGATTTATAAAGGAAAAGCCACCGCATAGATCATTCTCCAAATGAGGAAAAAAAGTAACATTTTAAAATTCACTGGCTGAAGGAACAGCATTGGTGCCGTGTATATTAAAAATGCGCAGGAACATATGCATTAAAGCACTGACACACATTTTCAAGTTGGGAATAAGTCAACATAGATGGCATTGGGTGGCGAAAATTGAGAATGTTGAACTAAATTGCTTTTCCGTGTTGTTTTCGTCAAGTTACACATTGCATATTTTGCTGATAAATAGCATGCATTGACACATTCCACGTAGGTGCATTGTGTTAAGACATTGGGCCTCATTAGGAGTATGCCGGTCCGGTAACAACGGTGCGGGTAAGCTACCGGCACCATTGTTACCGAACCGGCACACTCTGAGTTCTGCGGGCGGGTGCCGTCACTCCTGACAGGTATGACCTGGTGGGAGGGACGGCACCCGCTCGCAGACTTTGACAGAAGCACTGGCACTGTTGTGCACAGGGCCGGTGCTTCCGTCCTCCCCATTCCCATTGAGTAGTATGGGACTCGAATGGGTATGCAGTGATACAATCGCGACAAAAGTTTCGCCTGTACACAAAATAGTGGCAAAAATGCTGTGGTTTGACCCGTTAAAGGTGTACCCATTACACCATTTAAGGGGAGCGGGGGTTGCAGGGATTTCACCTGCATCTTTTACATGGATTGTGGCGGATAGAACCCTAAAATGGAACCCTCGAATGGGAATGGGGAGTAATTTTTTCTGGCGCCTGGTGTTGGGGAATTACTGGGGCTTTAATACCCCGGTTATTCCCCAAAGCCAGGCACTAGAAAAAATTACCGGCACGGCTACCACCAGAGTTGCAATGAGGCCCATTTAAAAAATAAAAAGTTCACACAAGAGTTGGAACCTGTCGCATTGTGCCATTTTCCTCCATCACATGCAATACTGCTCTGTGCCATTTAGCACCTCTATAGCTAAATGAAACATAAATGCAATTTAGCACTAAAGTCGTATTCTGCACTTTTTTAAAAATTAGTCCCTTGTTTAGAGTTCCTCTTGCCCCTCTCAGTTGCGTTTAAATGCTTTAACAGACTCCTTGTAATGTTTTATTATGCTTAGTTATAGTTTTCCTAAAGGTATGCATGTATAAATGTAGGCTTCTATTTGTGAAAGAGATTTCTGGAAGGATTTTATTTGCCTTCATTATATTTTGTTGACGTTGATTTTCGGTTTGGCAATTTGAGCCTTACATATTTCTGTCTTTTTCTGAGGGCAGGCTCACAGGTTTCCCGACTCCATTTCAACATGTTATCTGGAATTTGATTTTGAGATGGTAAGCTCGCGTTCCCCTCTGGGATAGATTCCTGCTATATAAATACTAAAAAAACATATATTTTGTATTTTAAAACATCCCTGTATCCACTAAACGGACTGAACGCTTTCTCCCGGGAGTATTAACTCTCAGTGGAGTTAATTTGTTGACATTCAGCTGTGTGCTCACTAGGAAAACTGCTGCTTAAAGTGTTTGCCAAAGAGAGCAACACAGCTCAGAACAATACCCCCTGGGGCCTTTTATCTCTGCTGTCATTCTTTCCAAAAAGCTCTTATGATGGCGGGTATACACAGTCTGCCGTATTTACACGTGGGCACATTTATTGGACGATGTGTGTGCCTTTCCTGACACAAAGTTGTTACAATGCAATGGATTTTTTGAAAACCTCAAACTTGCATCATTCAATCCCAGGTTTCCCAATAATCAAGTCATAAGGACTGATCTCGTTTGCTCTCTCACAGCCTATTTGAAGACATTAATCTTTCTATTACAGGCACATGTCATAGCGCAGTGTACTGGTGCAAACAAATGGAGCCATCTCAATGCTTGCATTGTGACATATAGGGGCTGTAGTAACATGATTCCCAGTCCTTCATTTCAAAGCTCTTCATTCATCACTTTTTAGTTTGGGCAATTAGGTGTCACTTGCGATACCAATAAGTCGAAACTATTGCATTCGAGTACACATAGGGAGAATTGGCATATGAGGTGCGAAACACAGCTTGTAGGTGGTGTTTGGTTATCTTCCCACCCATTGACTGCCATGGCCATGCTAATCCCCACGGCCATTCCCACCCAGTTCTTGCCCCTCCCCGCCTAAAACACCTCCTCGTGGGAACTCTTTCAGCTCACTGTAATCAAGTCCTACCATCAAACATTGCACTCGAATGCCTGGCAGTATTTTTCCAAAGCAGTCTTTTGAGTTAATGGGCCTCATTACGAGTCTGACGATAACCCTGGCGGTGCTAGCGGCGGGTTACCGCCAGATTCGTACAATTTTACCAGTGCCTTCCTGGTGCCAAAAGGAGATTACAAGTCTGGCAGCCCGGGAAGTCAGGCGCTGGTAAAATGTTAGTCCCCATTCCCATAGAGTCCAATAGGACCCTTTGAGAGTGGTGACTCGGAAGCGCCAGCACCTTTGCTAACGGTTCCGGTGCTTCCAGGAACGGTCTGCCTACTGTGGTCACTGCGCCCGGCGGTTCAGACCGGTCGAACGCAGCGGCCTGGTAGGCAAACTCATAGTTTGCCGGTCCAGAAACAAGGGTGCCAGTGAGCTTACTTGCACAGCAAACTTCATCCGAGTCAGGCACAAAACAATTTGCATTACACTAATTCTAAATGCAATATTATAACTGTAGTATAGATAACTGACACATAAGTTTGTCCTACAAGTCCATGGTCATCTTTTGACCCTAAGGCACGATTATGTTCCTAAAAGTCCATGTTGCCATAGCAACTAAACTTCGGAAAATCCTCAAAAGATTATACTATCTCATTCTTCCATCGATACACCTTTTCATAGCACTGCAGACAAACTTCAAACACTTCACAACTAACACGCAAACTTCAATCTGCTTAAGAAAATAACATTACTTTCCTAAAAGTCCATGGGCAACTACGCCTAAAACCTGCACATCCTCCAACTTGTTAGTTCTATGTCATAACATTCACACAGAACTTCTCTCAATATAAAGGATAAATATTATGCAGCTTCAAATCTGTCCCTTTAACCTTCGCTGTTCTTAACGGGAAACTCCAACACTCCGTCATGCTGCTTTGGATTGAAACTTCTATTCCCTTCGCTGTGCTTTACAAAACGGTCCATTGACCCAATTCAGTGTTGGAATATGGAACCTGCACGCAAAAAGTGTGCTGCCTTCACGAAACTTTCACTTTACTTTCAAAGGAAATACCTTCTGCAATACAACAGTTCATCAAGACATGGTGATGAGGTCAACACTTTTTTTCCAACACACCTTTGTAGCACAACCATAGTACTTTAAATCATCTTCTTCTTTCCTGGTATACTCGCCTGTCAGGACTAACTACTATTGGTCCCTTTCCTGGTTCACTTGCCTGCCAGGATAAAACTCCTATTGCTACAATTGTACTCTGTGGTAATACTTGTTCAAAAACTCTCTACACCTGGATTCTAAGTGAGGGGGATTGAACAGGAACACCCTTTCTTTATAGTGTGGGCTGCAGTTCTTCCCAAATTGGTATTCCATAAAAGGAAAGTTGCTCCTTGCTGTCACTGTAATATTCTTGTATTGCTTTTTGGCTATAGGCAATGCAGGCCGCAGTTCTCTCCTCCTTGATCTCTCATATAAAGAGGGCTTTTCTCATTCATCCTTTGTGTTATGCTTTTGCAACCTCTTGGCTGCTGGCAATGCAGGTTACAATGGTCTCCCAACTGCTATCCCTTGTTACGAGTGTTGCGGCCAATCTGCCTTATTATCTTTCTTCTGCGGCTTTGTCAATGCAGGTTACAATTGTCCTCTAATTGGTATTCCTGGTGAGGAGTGTTGCGCCCAGTCTGCCTTATTTAATGTGTTGGGTATTCAAAATAATTATATTCACCTAGCAGTCCCTTTTGGAGCGCCCCCGGGTCACCTACTTCAGGCCAACTCACCGGTATGTCTTGGTGTCTCCATCTGACTCGCACGGGCTGTTGCAGAGCACCTCTGTTCCTTCTACGCTCTTGTCCAATCCGGTCTGATTGCTGCGGTATGCGCAGTCCATCAAAGGAGTTCTGACAGCTCCATGTGATCTCCGGTGTTACTTCTGTACCAGAGCACTTCACGGTGTGTCGGGAGCTTGTCTTCCACATGTCATAACTTCCTTCAGAGCCGCTTCCCGCTGCACACTCTCTGCATGGCCAAGCTTCCTCTGCCTCCACACCGTCTCTCACACATAGTCCTGCTGCTGCCACTACTACACAATCAGCTTCTCCTTCCTTCTCTACCTGCACCTGAAACTCATTTATACATTTAAAGTTCCTGCTCAGGTACATTCTGTCACAACAACTAGACCGCTCCTTATGCTTCATAGCCTTTGAAGCCCTCTTCCTTGTTTTAGCACAAGCATTAAGAGAGTTGTCAATGTTAATTGAGTTCATTAAAAGAGTTGGTGGTTTGCCCTTGTGGTTTGGACCTCTATACAGGGCCGAATCATAACAATTTGAAGTTGTGTTATTAACTTCTTAAACCCCCAATGAACCACTTTTATGCTGGTTAACAGAATGTTCATATTTTGTACTTTGGCTAGTTCTAGAAGAGGGAGCCTTACATTGACAGCATGCCATTCGATATTTAGGTATTGGGCAAATCTTATCCCCAGAAGAGGATCGATATTCCATCTTTCCTAGCAGTCACCACTTCCTCCTGACAGCCATCTCCTCCCATGTGATCCTCCCTCATGTTACCACCCCAGGGTTAGGATCAGTTAGCAGCTGCCTTCCCCTGGCCACATCAGAGGAACTTTAGCCTGGGTTTTAGTTATGATTCCCAGGATTCATCACAAGCCTGAGAAACCCGACAGAGTGCTTACCATTACAACATACAAATAATGTGAATATAAACTGGGAATGTTACCAAGGTTATGGGAGCCAGAGAAACTTGAATGTGCAAATACCATATTAAAGGCGGATTGAGAGTAACAAGTACATTGTGAATAATAGCTGGAGAAGCTATCCAGGTTATGAGAGCCTGAGGAATACAAGTGTACGAATAAAGGATACAAGTGGGAAGTAAGAATAATACATATTGAGATTACGGGAGTCAGAGAAACCTGAATGTGCAAATACCCTACGAAAGAAGGATCAAAGTAGCAAGAAAATTGTGAAAAATAGCTTGTAATTGTGCAGAAGTACAAGTCTGACACAATGCTGGCATGGTGGTTGGCAAAGACTTTTACTAGATGAAAATAAAGGACGAAAAACTTTAACTATCCTAATACTAAGAGGGGTTCCCCTGCCTCATCTAAAAATACTGTGGACTCTGCCACGATGTCCAAAGTAAAGAGTCGACCATCCTGTTTCAAAATCATATTTCCTTCCCAAACTCTTTGAACTAAGATAAAGAACTGAGTGGCTTTCATCAGCTCCACGTTGAAACTGTAGTCTGAGGGGATGCCTCTCTTCCTCAGGTAATAGTAATGTTTGTAAACAATATAAAGTTCCAAGTTCACCAGGTTTCTCCAAAGCACAGTTCACAGGAAATATTAATTTTTTATGACAGTTGTCTTCACTGTGAATTCTTTGCCATATACCCTTCTTCAGCTCTTTGGCCAGGGGGATGACTCCCTCCCCTCTGCTCCCAGTTTGTGGTGTTAGGTGGATGGCTGAGGGGTCAGAAATGTAAGCCGGACACAAGGTTGTCATTTTCTCTTTCAAAGACATTTATTAAACAATAATGGGTTGGGAAAGTATCTTTCTAGCCCTGATCTAAAGAGGAACTTCGCTACCTAAAAACTAAAACTAAGGATCTGTCTGTCAGGATGTCAGTAACTGAAAACCGTACATGTGTCCAAAACATCCTAGCCTCACCCTCGCACTATAAACAAAACAACAAAGGGTGCAAGTAAATGTCTTTGACTTGATGTTGGGGAAAAGTGTTCAAAACCAAAAGACCATTGGATCCAGAGAGTGGTTTTCCTCCCTTGGATTTATAAACAGAATGCAATTAAATGAAATTATATTTTATTTATATTGCGCTCGTACAGAAGAGTTTCAGAGCGCGACCAGGCAAAAAAGAGGGGAACAAGGAAGAACAAAAAAAGAAAACGGCGATCTTACTAGGCCCAGTGACATTTAAGAAAGCGCAAGTGCATGGAATAGAGGAAAGTGAATGGAAGTGGGGGGGATTGGAAAGTGCGGAGCAGAGGAGAGAAAACAGAAATAAATATTAAATAAAATAAATAAATCAATAAATAAATAAGGGCAATAAAACATGGTAGTGCAGCCAGCAAGTGGCAGGTGACAGTCAGATAAGGTATATCTGATAAGTGCAGAATAAGTGGGAGGGGGACTGTATGGGTACAGATACCTAACCCTAGTGCAGAGGGTGGCCTGGAGGCAGTGCAGGAGGGTGGCAGGGTGAGCAGGTACCTGGGCCCGAATGACAGAGGGTGGCCAGGTGCACGATGCCAAGAGAAGAAACAGATCAACAGGTGAGAAGGGGGCAAAGGCAGAGGCAAAGAGGAAGGACGTCTTCAGATGCTACCGGAACCAGAGATATTTTTCCTCAAGTTTCAAGGTGGCTGAGAGTCTGTTCCAAAGGGAGGCACCAGCCGAAGACAGAGATCTACCCCCAGCTTGTTTCTTTGCAGAACGACTAACCCTGAGTGAGTTAGAAGTAGAGGAGCGAAGGGCTTGAGAGCGGAGGTATAATTGAAGGTATTTTGGACCCAGGCCCCAGAAGGCCTTGTGGACAAAGCAGAGGGTTTTAAATGTAATCCTTGCATCCACTGGGAGCCAATGGATGGTAAAAATGTCTCTTTAGCTAATAGTTCCTTTGTGTCTTCACTGGACTCACAAAGTTCTTGTTCAAGCAAAGGTTCTGTAAAAGACTTTCTGTAAAAGTTCTTATAGCTGCGCAGATTACCTGGTATACTCCCCTGCCAGGAATCTCCATACAATCTCCGGTGCCTGGTCCACTCCCCTGCCAGGACCTCTCCTATGTTTTTTTTTTCAGATTACCTGTACACTCCCCTGCCAGGAATCTTAATACAATCCCAGCTGCCTGTGCATTTGCCCACCAGGACTTAGTATGTGTTTCACAGTTCTTTAGCTGTACCGCAATAGCATATACCGTAAGGTGCTTGGTATATCTATCTATGGTAATATTTTCACAAACATATCTGCTCAAACCTCTCCTCCACACTGGCATCTCATTGGGGTTTGCCTTTATACTTTGCCTTGGCTGCATTTAAACAATCTGTGTATTTTCTGTATCAGCAACCTCGTACCATTCAATCACTTGATGGCGCACTAGTTGGAACGCCCCGGGGTCCCAGCTGCTTTGGGAAGACTCACTGGTTCCTTCCAGCGCCTCTGATGCTGCTCGCTCCTCTGTGGTGTAGTTACTTAACCTGCTTTTCAGTTTGGAGTGTGCTGACATTCTTCCAGCGTCCCGTGTGGCTCCACGGTCACACACCAGCTTCCCTCTTTGACCCGGGTTGGAGAACAGTGTCTCGTTGAGCAGGTCAACCTTCAGGAACTATTGTGCGTCTCTTGGGCCCTTCCTGCTCGAACACAACATTTCTACTCCTGTCCCGGCGGCCTTCTCCTTTTTTCCAGCCTCGTCTGTATGCCTCATGGTCGTGAGCCTCAGTATGGGTGCCAACGTCTCCTAAAGCACTGCTTTGCACCATAATGCGGTTGTCCTCTTTAAATGTCCTGTTCACTGCAGACTTTGGAAAACAACTAGTCTGCTTGTTGTACTTTGAGCTCCTGTCACTTTGCACAAACTCCCGTGTCGTCCTCCTCGTCTCAGTTTCTGAGTGGTTATGGAAGTTGGAGTCCATGGTTATCTTTGGACTTTTAGCTCTGAGATAGTTTTTCCAATGGATTTCACTTAAAGGCACATCAGAAACAAAAGGTGTTATGTGTGAGTTTTGGGTATATGGGTCAAATGTGTGGGCCTGACTAGAATGACAATAGGCCATTAAGAACTCTGGTATTGCAGGGACTTCCTCATGGGAAATACTGTGACTCATCCAATGAAGTCATAACATCTTCCTGATAGTTGTCTCCTCCCATGTGATCCTCCCTCATAGAACCACCCCCAGGGTCAGAATCAGATAGCGTCTGCCATCCACTGGCCACATGGGAGGAGGTCACCACTGGGGAATCCGTGATGACTCCATTGGATTCATCACATGCCCTTCGCCTAATGTTGCTGGTTCTCTCAATACCTATTGAAAAACAGGAAAGGAAGTCCACAATACCCTGTTCGTTTCCTTTCCTATGCTCCACGGTAAAACAATAGCGCTGTAAATCTAAGAACCAGCGCATGACTCCTGCATGTTTCCTTGTTGTTTCCCTTTTCTCTGCTCAATAGAAGAACAATGTGGTTGTAGATCTTTTTTTTTTTAAACTTATTTTTAAATTTCCAAAAAACAAATTATAACATAACATACATGGAATTACTTGTGCTTCTCGTGCCCTCCCCCCCTCCATTGTCCTCTGCCCCTCTTCGCCTTATAAACAAGCCTGGGTCTGTAGCGGTTCGTGGTTAGTTGTATTGTTCACGGTGGGACTTGCGTCCGTGGGATTCCACTGAGGTTCAAGTGATGCGTCTCGGGAAGCCTCGCTGTCTCCGTTGGACATTAGATAAGCTATATAGGGGCCCCAGATGTCAGGTGGCCAGGCGTGTAAGGGTAACAGTTTGGTGACGTTTGTTTCCGTGTCTTGGCAGTATGATATATCGTTTAGCCATTGCTGTGTGGTCGGCGCGGGACCCTTCCCCCAGGACATCGCAATTTTTCTGCGCACCAACAGTAACAGCAACCCTCCAAGTTTACGTGTTGTGGCGGGGGGGAGTGTTTGGTGAGTCCCAAAAGAGTGATTTTGGGGTTGGGTTCTATGGGTATGTCCACTATTGCGGCTGTCTTTTCCAGAACCGATTCCCAGAAGTGTTGTAACCTCGGGCAGGCCCAAGCTAGGTGGAGGAAGTCTGCCGTTGGGGCGCTACTTCGGCTGCAATGTGGGGGGGTTGAGGGATGGTAGCGGTGAATTCTGGCTGGGGTGAGGTATGCTTGATATATACATTTTAGGTGGATCAGTTTGTGCCTGGTGTTTAGGGATGTCTTCTGGGTTTGTGCCAGAATGTATTCCCAATCTTCGTCCTGGAATGTGGTCTGGAGGGTTTTTTCCCACCTCACTTTAGGTGTTACCGGGCTCGGAGCTGTGTCTGCCAGTAAGAATATGTAGAGCATCGAGAGCATCGAGACCAGCTTGCCCTCACCCTGCGACTGGATAACCCCGTGGAGCAATTGCCATGTCTCGGGCTGTCATGGGAATGAGGGTAGTATAGTATGTAGGGCGCCTCTGAGGCGAAAATAAACAAGTCTAGGGCAGTAGAGGCTCCGCGGGATCTGGCCTGTTCGGGTGTGAGGAAGTGTCCATCGACAAAGAGGTCACCTATGGTTTTAAGTTTTAGCTTGACAACCCAGGTTAGGAAGACTTTTTCTGTGGTCAATGGGACTCCGGGAATGAATTTTACCGGGAGTAAAGGGGAGAATCTGGTCTGGATCCCACACTTCAACGCTATTTTCTTCCATATTGATGTGGTTGTAGATCTAAGAACCAATGCAGAATGTGAGGGTTGGGTCCTTTCCTCAGACTTAGCCAAGTCAAAGGGGAATGGTCAGTCACTAATCGAAATTTGCGACCTCTGAGGTAGTATATTAAGTATGGTATAGCCCATTTGATTGCTAGAGCCTCTTAACTCAATAGTGGCTTAGCTTTTCTTGCGAGGAAAGAGTTTCCTGCTGATATACACAATGGGGTGCTCTACTCCCTCATGCTCTTGGGACAGATCAAAACCCTCTTAAAATTGGGTTCCTTAAGAACAGGCTCACTGCAGAGTATGTGTTTTAACATATCAAAGCTGTCCTGATCTCGTTTCCCCATCTACGTTTCTGGGGTTCTGTATTTTTAAGTTTACCAGTTAGACCTGTAGTGACAATAGAGTATCTAAGGATAAATCTGCAGCAATATCCAGTGAGACCCAGAAACGCCCAAAGATCCCCATTGGTTTTAAGGGGAGGTGTTTCTTGGACAGCTTTCACTTTTTACAGTTGGGGCTGCACCAACCCCTTGCCCACAAAGAACCTGTGGTACTTAACAGCTGACTGTGCAAGATGGCACTTGTTGGGGTTAACAGTTAGACCAGCCATCCTTAGGGTGCTCACTATTTCATAAAGATGGGGGAGGGTTTTCTTCCCAAGTCTAGCTGTGGATTAGAATGTCATCTAGGTATGTGCTGCAGAAATGGGAAAAGGGTTGCAGTACCTTGTCCATAGCCTTTGAAAAATGGCGGGGGCCCCATGCAGTCCAAAAGGAAGGACTTTAAATTGAAACAACCGTTGAGGAGTAGAAAAAGCTGTTTTTTCCTTGTCTCAGGGTTTCAGAGGAACCTGCCAATAGCCCTTTGTCAGATCAATTGTGGAGATGAATTAAGCAGGTTCCAGTTTGTCAATTCAATCATCAGCCCTAGGCATAGGATAACTGTCAGGCTGGGAGAATTTAGCATTTGGAAATCAATACAGAACCGCCACAACTGATCTGGACTAGGACTATTGGCAAAGACCAAGGGCTCTCCGATGGCACAATGTTGTCTGTCTCCAAGATGCTATCTACCTCCCTGAGGATTGCTTTTTTCCTGCCTCTGGGATGCGATAGGGCTTTAAATTCACCACCTTTCCTGATGGGGTCCTGATGTGGTGCATGAAGTTTTTAACCCTCCCAGGTTTTTCATTAAAGACATTCGGAAACTAGGACAATATGAATGTCCCCCTGTTGTTTACATGATAGATCAAGTAATGTGGCCATGGTCACAGAAGATGTTTCTACTACGTCTATCCACTCTTTTAAATGGTTTATGTAGTAGATTTGGGTTTTGAATCAATCTCCCATCAGGTTGTGAGATGAGATGGTTATAACGCCCTTCTTTTCCAGTATTTCATATGGCCCAAGCCACTTAGAAAGCATCTTTTGGTCGGAGGTCGGCAATAGAACTAACACCTTGTGTCCTATCAAAAAAGAACGATGGACTGCCTTCTGATCATATTGAGCTTTGAGTTTCTTGAGCCTGTCCAAGATGTTTAGTGACTATTTCCCAGACAAAAGCCATATGTTCCTTTAGGCATTGGACAGTCTGAGAAATGGGGAGAATAGCTTCTTCTCTCTCCTCCAAGGTTTCACAAAGCATGTCTAATACATCCCTCGTTTCCTGTCCAATTAAGGAGCTCAAATGGAAAATCTCCAAAGGGGCCTGTGTTGATTTCCGAGCCACAAACAGCACCCAAGGAATCAGATGTCCCAATTTCACCCATCTGCTCCAACCAGTTTTGTAGGATATTCGTTAAGGTCTGGTTGTATCTATCGACCAAGCGGTCCACTTGTAGATGGTACATGGATGTATGCGGTATGCAAGGTCTTGATTTGCAATATTTCCTTTACCTCGGCCATCATTTTGGACATGAAGGTGCTTCTCTGGTCTGTTAGAATTTCCCAGAGAAACCCAACCCTCAATATAAAGGTGATCAGATTTTTTAGGATCTGTTGGGAGATGTTTTTTTAGGGGATAAGCTTTTGGGTACTGGGAGGCATAATCGAGTTTGACTATGATATATTATTTCCCTATCTAAAGGGCTCTTGTGGTCCCATTATGTCCATTCCGATCTGAGAAAAAGGTACATCAATAATTGGAAGAGGTTGTAATGGCAATTTAAATACCACAGGGGAGGTCGTTTTCTGACATAGAGCACAAGTAGTCCCAAAATTCTTTACATCTGCATGGACCCCCAGCAAGTATAATTGTGTGATGATCTGTCCCTGAGTTTTCATACCCCCTAAGTGTCCTGAGGTAAGACGGGAGTGGGGCAGTTTTAAGACTACTGGATCATGACTGTGAGGGACTACTAACTCGTTCCTTGATGATCCCTCAGGGGTCATGGCTCCTCTGTATAGGAGTCCATGTTTTAGAAAAAGAAAGAACCTCCTTGTGCCCTTAACCTCTGGAACAACTTTTAAGAAATCTTCTGCTAAGATCGGATCATTATATTGGGCAAATGCTAAGTCAGCAGTGAGTTCTGTCTCCTCCGAGGGAGGTTTAGATTTCTATGGTATTATTATGTTGGCCTCCCCAAAATATTGAATACCTCTTTTGGTATTATCATGCACCTGCATTTCTACTGGTACAGGAAAACTGTGCTTTCTAAGATCTCATGAGCAACCTTTTCTTCTATTTTAACTTGGTAGGCCTGTTTCCCATGGGTATGGATTAAGACCTTGATGTCACCTTGGTAGTCAAATCCATTACAACAGCCATGACATCCAAGCTCGACCTGATTTAGAGACCAGCCGCATATAAGTTTCAATTTAAAAGAACAGTATAAAACCGGTAGAGACTAATTGTCTTTCTTGCACCTCAATAGCAACCTCACTGCTACTCTAAAGATCAAAACCAATAGATTGAGTTGTAGCCACTGGATTTGAGGCTCTAGGAGTAAGTTTAATAAGCTGAATGGTACCCTGATTGTTATGAGTTGGGCCTGATTCTGTCTCTGACACCATATGTGGCATGCAGTAGTAAGGAGTCGGACAAAGGGGTGGCATGTTCATAGTAATGTTTATTTAAATAATAATTAAAATTACCTATCTTTCCCTATCCCTAAAGGGTTTCCCTACCTAACTTGATATTTTGTCACCAGTTATCTTGGGGCAAGTGCATTTCTTTTAGGTTGAGTATGTAAACTAAGGAGCTCAACCTGCAGGTCTAGTGGACTTTTAAAGAATTTGCAAGGGCTGTGTCCTCTGCTCAAACTAGCCTACTCTAGCCCTACCACTAGCAAAAGACATTACCATAATTTACTCCAGGAGAATGATTCCCTTCTCCTGGTTCAATGGGATCAGCCCTACACGGGTATATTTCTATTAGTCCTTGGTAAAAGTTCATCTTTTGTACTTGTAGAGAATTCCATGAGAATGCCTCCCTTCTCCTAGTTCAGCAGTTCAGCAACTGCTATCTTCTCCTGGTCGACCTGGTCAGATTCCAGGCTGCTGTTTGGTAACCTTTTGCCTTTGTTTCTGATTCAACAATTATGTGTAAAACCAGGAGAAACACTGCCTTCTCCTGGTTCAGTTAATTTAGCCGTAGACTAGCTTTGGATAACTTCCTGCAACAGTTTTTTTGATCAAACTTTGCAGTTCTTCCCATGCTTCTCTCAGGGCTTGCTTAAAGGGCATGCACTCATTTTGTTTCTAATTGTGACAAATCCTTAGCTGTCGTCACTTCTCCCCTAGCATTACAACCTGGAACTTTGTTTTGTGCGCTGGAAAGGGATTGTGACCTGGGGAAGGGAGTCATTCCCTCAGGTAAAGATTCCAACAAAGAAATGGAACTGAGATCTGTTGTCCAGAAGGAGGGAGACATTCTTCTGGACCAAGAAGATTCTCTACTCCATTAGTTTAGTTATAAGTGTAAGGGAAAGAAATAGGTTTTTGACACAGGACAATGGACTCTTGGTGTACATGGATATCCGGACTGAATCATTAGTATTTTAGCTGAGGTAGGGAAACCCCTCTTAGAGTTCAAGAGAGGTAGGCTTTCTCTTCATTTCTTGTATAATAAAAAGTGTATGCACACAACCATGCCACCTGTGTGTCAGTCTCCTCCTTCTGCACCCTTAAATAATATACAGTTATTTCTTGACTTACTTTCTTTCTCTTGCCGGTGAGAACAAGGGGAACTGTTCCCATAGTGTCCTTGGTTCCTTCTAACACTCTGACAATGGAGATTGTTCTGGCACTCTCTATTCTTAGTGTCCCTCTTAAGAATAGAGTGTTGAGGGAGACTACTCCCAATATGTTCTTCTCTGTTAGTCTCTTTAACACAACTAGGACGAGGAAGATCACTCGTGATGTAATCTCCACACTTGGTACTTTTATCACAACTCTGGAGATGAGGGAGATTACTGCCAAGGCTTTCTTTCCATTCAATACTCTTGACACAGCTACTGAGATGAGTGAGATTACTCCTGATGTCTTCTTTCCATTCGGTTGTTACTCACCAGCTCACTGGCGGGAGCGATGGGATTCGTACTTCAGAGGCTCGCTGGAAGGAACGGCGAAGAACGGTAGTCCTTTGGTACTCGAACTACGAGCGCAAGGTTTCCTTAAACCTGGGCCTCCTCAACGTGAAGGAGCTCTTTTCTATGATACGCCCCTCTGCTAGTTATGAAGAAACAGACATAGGGGTAAATCAAATAAAAGAGCCTGGAACAAGCGCACCTCCAGAAACCCAAGCTGTAAGGAAAGGACAAACAAGGTTAAACAAGGCAGACAATGGAAAGGCGCTTTGTAATTCCGGTTCTTACCCTTTCATAATACCTTAACATGATCAGGTAGAGCTTGGAGGATTACGGTTTGAGGATTACGGTTCCTATGAGAAAACAATAACCTGAATTACCCCCTCATACTACTAGGAAGAGAATTTAGAAATGATAAGGAGAGAGAGATGATAAGCTTACAACTGTAGGGAAAAGGGATAAGGTCACTGAAGGTTGTATGAGTCCAGTAGCAACAGAGATGGAAAATAATAAACAGGAAGGTTAGTAGGGTAGACACAGCGGGTAGCACAAGGGTCACACTAGATTCTGGTAGGTGCACTGGTTCTGCAGAGCGTCCTTAGTGCACTTACTCGTCCGGTGAAAGGATGTTAATGTCCCTTTTTGTGGACTCCTGAGGAAAGCAGGGTCAGGAATGGGTTTGGAACGTTGGTCAGCGTGAGCTGACAGTAGGCGGGTCGGGAGGAAAGCAGAGTAGGAAATGTGTATGACAGTAGGCAGTGTGGAGCGGAGAGCTGTATGTGATTGCGTGACCAGGTAAGGAGTGCGTGAACCCCAGATGTAAAAGAAGAATCAGGAAGTCTGCAAGCAAAACAGAACGGTACAGTATGTGCACGGACACGTGGGTTGCGGGGACCCCAAAGTCTAACAGCAGTGCTCTTGTTACAATTACTGAGACGGGAGAGATTACTCCTAATGCCTTCTTTAAATTTGGCACCCTTCCGCAATCCCTTACTGGATCTCTTGTGTCTCCCATTACCTCTGTGTTGGAGCCATGTCACTGTTCTTCCCGGATTGTTGGGTCACTGCGTTCCTGCAGAACTTTTCCCTTGCTTCTGTTTCAGGCACCCACGGCTGTGCTTTTCATATTAATGAGGGATATCCTGAAAACCCGTCAGGACTCCGGGCCGTCGAGGCCTGGAGTTGGACAACCTTGCACTAGACAATCTACCTGTGAGGGATTGTGTGAAATTGACATGTTTTTCTATTTTTCAACCGAAACCTAGATCTCTCAAAACAGGGGTGGTTGAATTCTAGGAGCTCCATTTTTTAAATGTTTATACTTTTTATTAATATTTTAAGAATGCAACAGTCACAACAATGAATACAAATTGCTTAGTGCGGCCACTGAGGTAACAATAAACAAAAGAAGGTTATCGGCACCTGCCTCCCTTTCTCTCCCCCAACCCCAAGGAATAATGTGATCGCTGCCTGAAAACAAGCCCCCCAAGTTATGCCCCATGGCCCCTTCTTGCCCCCCATTTTGCAGAAATGGCCGATCAGAATCAGGCCCTGATTTATCCTTCTCTGGGGAAATGATACTGGCTATTTTTCCACTTTAATTTCTAGATACTTAGATTATAATACACTTTGAAAGTGCAAGTGGCACATTGCTACTCATGCCATATTGACACAGGAAAACGGAGTGCCTATGGCTTGATTCACTAAATCTATCTGATTCACTGCTATGCATTCAGCACTGCAGCCGAAGGGGCGACCACTTCGCATTGCACTTATCGTCAGTGTTTACAGCCATTGAAGATTCTGTATTTACCAAAGCAAGCACTTCATGCCTACAAGAGGTTCTGGAAGAAAAACTGTCAGAGCGATTATTCCTCCGGGATCTCGAAGGCTTTCCTTTTTTGTGTGCATGTTACACTTCACACTAAAATAAGTCAACTGAATCCTTCCCAGTGTTCTTCTACCAGCTTTTCCTTGGACAATTCATAAAATGGAGAATTCCTTCAAAACGCTAAGATACATCTACAAAATATGTAATGTTTAATACAATTTTTTACTGTAAATTTCCTCAGATGGACTTCCCTAATATGGCATACATATTCAGAGTTATTTGTTTTCCACATTAATAAAGCTTTTGTAACTTATGTAAACACAGGGTATGTAGTTTGCCTCAGAACAGACTCTGCACCTTAACTGAATAGAGAAACACGTAGCTACCTTGTGCTTGTTCAAAGTAAATGCAGCCATTTACTCCTTTTTGCAAGTATGTAGCACACACATAACAAGTAATGCGTCACAGACGAGATATTCTACAGCTAAATGCCGGACCACCCAACCAATTGCATTTGTTAAATGCTCCCCAGAAACCACAAACAAGGGCAACCAGGGGCGCCCTATAATCCCAGTATCTCACAGCCCAGCTCTAAACATTTCTGGTTAAATTAGCTTCATTTTAAAGCCCTGGTTTAAAAATACTTGGAAACATACAGGATACCACACCTTGATTTAGAAATTGTAGGAAATTAATCCCCTTCTAGAAAAGTTGTTTTTCTCAACCATCTATTTGAATTCCCTCAATACCACCATCTCCAGTGGGAATGCAGTGGCTGCCTGCAATGAACTGCTGTTACAATAAGATACAGTTACTGATACAGTAACCCATACAGTTCTTACTGACCCACAACTTCTCATTTGGCAATTACATCTACCTTCAGAAAACGTTAACACCTATGGGAACTAACTTGACCCCTGAACCTCCCAACCTTCCAATCTGCCTCTGATATAAAAATGACATAACACTGCATTGACCTTCAAGTTTCTAAACTCCAATGAATTCCATTTAACAATCTACTTTATATGTATATACACACAGACAATTTCTCTTCAAAAGAAACATACTTTTTTTGAGACACCACCATCCTAAAGGACATTGGAGTGTAATAACTTTGAAGTGAAGGACGATGGCCAATAATAAGCTGATGAAAGAAAGCCTCTATAAAATACAGAGGGAGGCTTTTTTCGAAAAAGTATACTTCCTATTGAATTGCCCATTTTGCTTGCTACCATGTTTAAATAGGATGCACTTGCAAAGTATAAATAAAGCACCCAACAACACTGTAAATATAATGAAAGTAACTTTTGGATTGCAATCATTTCCGAGGCCTGACTTCACCTTTAAAGCCAATAGTGTAGACTACATATTTTCTTTCATCCACTGCTTGACAGTTCAAGAGCCAAACTGGAACTATGCCACAGGTCAAAAGGACAGTACCCTGAACTTTGGAATGCATTTACTTCCCAAAAGAATTCACCAGGCTACAGAATGTGTATTAAAACACCTGAGTGATATGTTATAAGGCCCTGGAATATGTTCTCAAACACTGCCACTCTAGGCCCAAGCTGCCGTCCTTTCCACAGCACGGCTCGCCATTGGCCCGTTGCACGGCATCCCTCCCATACGTAGGCCAGACTACCCCATCACGGCCCAGGTCCCAGCTGTTCAGGCCTGTTGCACACCCTTTGTGCGGTGTGTCAGCCGTGTCCTCCCCATCTTGCTTGCTGAGGTCCCCAGGCAATGCAGAGTTCTGGGTGCCGTTATAGTGGTGTTCTTACATTATCTTTTGACTTCACTTTGATCATTTGTGGTTTCTAGCTAAGAATGCTGTTGGTGTGATGTCTAATTTGAAGGGGACGTTGAAGTTCCGTTCCATTTCCATTCAATCCCTCCCATGTCCCCTTGGAACCACCTCCCAATATAGCAGAATTGGGCCACCAAAACGAACTTCTTCGGGCAAAGCCAGAACATTTTCCCCATTCCTCTTGTGCAGGCTCTGTTTAGACACTGTTTATTTAACAATATTTAATAGCAAACAAATCAATAAAGCAATCCTGAGAGTAGAATATCAGAAAAAAACAGCACTGAGATTTCTGCAACGGGAAGTCTGAACACTGTGAGGGGTCAGTAATGCGAGACGGACAACTGCTTGTAGTTTTCTCAAAGTAAGACATTTTATTAAAGTAAATGTTGTCAAATAAAGCCCTGCTTGCCATGGCCTACCAAGGATTTCCCTACCTACTCTAAGGGCTAAAGGAACAGTCTCTAGCATGGGTAAAGTGGCCCACACTCTAAACAGCAGAAATCCAAAGAAAATCATAAAGCAACGCAGATAATAAACAATAATGAACAATATTTGGATGACCTTTGCCTGTCCTGGGCACATTCCTTTCTCCCAGGTTTTAAAGTCAGCTTCAAAATGTTCAAAGGAAAAGAAACACCGGGAATTGGGTCTCATCAGTTCCAAGTCAAAACAAACGTTCATCACACAAAATCCACTGGTAACAATTCTTTGGCTTGGTTGAAAAGATCCCCTTCCAATTCCAGCAAAGAAAATAGCACCAATGTTAATCCTGGTTGCTGCCTTCTTCAAGATTATTTGACACAGTTCAAAAGAATAGGTATTAGTTAATTTCAGGACTCCTCCATCTACAATTTTACAATTGTTTAGAACTACTGCAGTACATCTGATATATTTGTCAGGATGCTTCTTTTCGGGTTGCTGTTTCTCTTTTAACAACCACCCTTCTACTATTGTCACCATGAGAACCACTTTCGCCCCATAGTATGCCATTACTTCAAACCACCTCAATGTGACATCCGCTGACAAATTTATATACCACCACAGTTCAGGTTCTTCTACCACTGCTTTGTACTTCTTAATTATCAGGCAAATCTGACGAGACACTTCAACCTCTTCAGGTAGACAAGGGACTCTTCCCTTTTATGACTCAAAAAGGGGGCAGTCTCCTTGCCTCTTCCATTTGTCTGACTGCTGCAAGAATAATCTGTCTCTGCCCACAAGACTTACTTCCACTCAGCTTCAGCAGTCTTTAGCATCACAAGTTAACTTCTGTAAATTCTTAACAAGCACCCAGCTTATTTAGCTCACTGTTCTTTTCACAGAGAAGACATTTCTATGCATATCAGTCTTTGTCCTGCCCAGGGGCTGTCCAGCACCGAAATGCTAGGCAATTCTCCTCTGAACAAGAGTACCACAGCAACCCCATACACGTGTTTCAGCCTATTTGGGCATCATCAGTGAGGTGAAGCTGTGCCTCTCTAAGAGCAGGGAGCAAGGCGTCCACGTCTGGATTCCCCTGGTAACTTAGGGTGAGACCAGAGGGGGGTCTGGGAAACTCTTCGGTAATACTTGTTCTTCTTTTCAGTTTTGAAACTTCTTGGAATAATAAAGAATGTCAGATTGGGATACAATACAAGGTTCAGTCTTCACAGTGAAAACATCATTGGGCACATGGACCATTCTTTAAGGTAGATTGTTAAACTTAAAATGTTGAGTGTAATTGGCTTCCCATGTGGTATCAAAGAGGCAACTTCTGACTTCCTCTGAGAATCCCAATTGATCACATGCAACCTTTCTGTCTTGTAGTTTTCACTTCTTATTACTTGTAACTCTTCTACAATGTCAGGGTTATACTTTTGGAATGTATTCAACAGACGTTCCTTCTTCACAATTAAGGACACGTGACCACTCCTGTAATTCAAAAGAGAGTTCAACAATGGATGTAACAGGTTTTCTTTTCTCAGACGAATAACCCAGCTTTCTGAATAAACGTGTGTGTTACAGTTACATGCTGCACCACTTTTACTCGCTTTCTACGTTACACAAGTTAATTCTGGGCTGGATACAGTTACCAGCAAAGCACGGCTTGTAAAGTGAATCTGAATGCTGTGCTTTACTCACCGGCTTTAGGAATATTGCAGGTTACTCTGCTTCCTGACTTCCTCAACTACTGCTACTACTTCTGGCTCACTTGGGACTCACACCCTTCTGCAGCACAGGTGTCTCTGGCCGGCCACCTTAATTTGGAGTCTTTCACTCCTGAGACCCTCAGATTGCCTTCTGCTTCTGGCCTTGGGCTCCTGCACGATCTTGGCTCTGCAATTAGAGCAAATTGGCTCACATGGGGATAACTTCACTTCCAGCATATCTTCCTCGAAACATCCCCTGCAATACAGGTTTTGGGAACTGAGGACCCCATCAGAATTTGCTGGTGAAATCTGCTCTCTACGTCAGGCATCCCTTCTGTGCTCCCACTTCATCACAAATTTCCAGCCTTGTGTTTCTCCTCTGCTACTGCTACTGCCAACCTTCCAAATCCTGCTTCAGCTCCTTCTCCTTCTTCTTTCCTGCTTGGGTCTTTTATGCCTCACAGGTTTGACACAATGTATTTATTTATGTAATGTTTTTTTTATAACGCGCCTAATACTGCACCGAGTTTGGTTTCTAAGCACGGATCCGGGCTTCAAACCTCTTTTGCTCTGCATGGCCTTGCTTCCAAGACCAGCACTTTGCCCCTGTGCTATCCTCCATTCACAATAGGCTTCAGGTGTGAGTCATTGGCTTCAATTGCCCGACTCTTCCTTGTCTCAGTCCCTCTAGGATTCTGGGACATGTAGTTTGTTTTAGCAAAGTTTGTTTTTTCTGCTTCTTGATTATTTGTAAGGGTACATATACTTCCCTTAATATTATTAACAGAGGGGATGTGGGTTTTAACTTTTACAGAAGAAGATGGTTTAGGGACAACAACATTACCATAATCCCTTGTAGTGTACATTTGGAATTGAGGAGGGCATTTAGTTTTAGATGCCAAAAAGGGTCTTTCTTTTGGTATCATGTGCTTTGATGTCACAACCTTAGGGTTCACAACCTTAGATTTAATAAGATGTTGAGAGACACTGGAATGACAATAAGCCATAACCTCTTTTGGCACAGTGGTAAGAATCTCCCCATCAGAAGGAAAAGACTGTGTATCATCCCACCAAAGCTCCTCAGTACCCTGGGCCCTGTCTCCACCCATGTCATCCTCCTACAGTAGATCACCCCAGGGTTAGGATCAGGAAGCGTCTGCCTTTCCCTGGCCACCTGGGAGGAGACTTTAGGCAGAGTTTCAGTGAGGGATTCACAGGATTCCTCACAACACCCTATGAGTGCCTACGTTTATAGGCAGCAGACTTTTGACAAGAAATCGAGAATGAGAAACTGAAGAACAGTGAAGAGAGCGAGAAGCAGTTCCCGCACAAAAGCCAAGCCCTGTAACCGTTCTCCACATGATTTGAGGTACCGGGGGAATTAGGAACAATGGGAGGCCACCGGGGAATCATTATCTATGAGAAGTAACCTGTTCCTGTCTTAAGGACGAAAAAATAACCAGAAAGTTGAATGATTGGAACTGTAAACTCTAAGAGAATGATGTGATGAATCAAACATGGTTCTCCCAGAAAACCTGGCCTGGGACCTTTCTCATGTGACCAGGGAAAGGCAGATGCTTCCTGATCCTGACCCTGGGGGTGGTGTTCTGCAGGAGGATCACATGGGGGTTGATCAGGTCAGGAGGAATGGGAAAGCCCCTTCACTAATTTTCCCATAGACCCTACCATCTGAATGGCCTATTGCAAAATTGA
Organism: Ambystoma mexicanum; assembly: GCF_040938575.1. Taxonomy (NCBI): domain Eukaryota; kingdom Metazoa; phylum Chordata; class Amphibia; order Caudata; family Ambystomatidae; genus Ambystoma; species Ambystoma mexicanum. The sequence continues at coordinate 673,638,172 of NC_090936.1, forward strand.
AACACTGAAAGAAAAGGGTAATTTGAACATTGGAGTCTTCAAGTGCCACAATGCCCAAAGTACTGGGATGAGGAAGAGGGATTCATAGGCACTGTGTAGGACTGTGAAGTATATAAGGACCCCTCAGGTGCAGACCACAAGGAGAAGCAGGAGGTGGAGTGATTGCCGTAACTCCACGTTGCAGTAGCAGCAGAAGACAAAGGAAAGCAGAAATGACAGAGCCACTGCTATTTGCTGAGTGGATGCCAGTTCTGAGAGGGTCTCTACCCTTGAAGACCTTGCATGCAGAGGTTGTGTGGCGGGAAGCGTTCTTGTGGAAAGCCTTCTCCCTGATGTCTGGGAATGCAGAGGTTGCGCTGGAGAGAGGTTAGACCCCTGGGGGACACCACAGTTAGAGAAAAAGATAGCAGAGAGGAACGACCCAAGTTGGACCTGGGAGGGTCGGTGCCATGGCCACAGGGCAAGGACCACTAGCTCCATCATCTAAAGGGTCCAGGTGGACCCAGTCCTCGCGTTTTTGGTGCCAGGCTCATGAGAAGCTTTACTTTGACAAGCCTTCCCCATTGTAAATTGTGTTCCAGTGCCAGGCAAGTACAGGGGGGTCCCTGGAACAAGGAATGCTCCTCTGCCGACTGGTGCGGGCTGCGGGAGCTGAAACACAGCCCTTTGCCTTGGCTAACAAAGCAGAATGCTCCCTTAAAGGAATAGTGCGCTCAAAAATATTATTGGCTTAAAAGATGGGCAATAATCAAAAACATATATTAAACATCTTTTTAAAGAAAGTTCCTATGTGAACTTTTGAGCAAACCAGGCTCAAAGCGTTTACATGGTGGAATCCATTTTGGTGATTTCAAGCAGCCTCCTCTGCATGTTCAGCTCTGCTCTTGCGCCACTAATCAAGCAGCATAAGCCCCCCTACTGGGAGCTTGTGCTTAATGCAGGCCGGGGAAGCCCTCAAAGCGAAAGCCACCACAGTCATAAATACAACACGGTTGTATTTATAATTGCAGTGGTTTTCTTTCCAAGTTTCCCGGGCTCCCCCGGCTCGGAGGATCCCGGTAAACTTAGAAAGAAAACCACAGCATTTATAGATTGCAGTGGCTTCAGCTTTGAGTCTCCTTCCTGGGCTCCCCCTGGAAACATACATATATATATATATATTTTTTTTTTTGGGGGATTATGGGCCATCTTTTTAGCCTATATATATATATATATTGAAAACCCTGAACCTAGGTCCAGGAAAGGCGGAAGGCACTCCGGGAAACAGTCTTGCTTGCAGTAATCACAGCAAAACACTGAGGCAGGAAACCAAGTTATGTCAGCTAAAAATCAATACTTTAATTCATCAAATGTCCAGGACAGGAGAAACAAACACGAAAAACGCCGCGTTTCGCGGTAACAGACCGCTTGTTCACGTTTATCTATCTATCTATCTATCTATCTATCTATCTATCTATCTATCTATCTATCTATCTATCTATCTGTATTCTTGTATTGCGCCACTAACCCATAGGCCTCAGGGCGCACACAAAAGGAGGAAAGAGACAGAACAACAAAAAACAATGTCAGACAAGGAAAACGAGGAGACATGGAGACTTGGTGAAACCTAAACCTCATAAAGACCAACAAAATGAGGAAAAGATAGCGGAAGACTGATTTCAATACCGAGAGGGCTATGCTAAAGAGACAGAAGAGCAACAGACACAATAGAAGGACTATTTATACAGTCATCAACTCTATGACTTCTGTGTAGAGAGTCGTGCACACTTTCTTTTTTGTCTCTTATACAAGTTCGCCATCTTGGAATGGGTTAAAGCGTGTTAGAACTCACTAAGCTTAATAGCATAGAAAAACAAAACCTGCTTTTCCGAACATGCTTAACTAACCCAGGGCGAGCGATTATAGTTATCAAAAACCGCTTTATGTGAGGTAAGTTCTAGAAAAAATAAATAAATAATTTCATGCAGTATCTAAAATAAAGTGCATAGTGCACACATTCTTTTAAATTCTTCGATTCAAGTGTACTTAATTTTACCCGTTCAAATACCTTTACCAGTGTTCACGAGCTGTGCAAAATTTGCAAAACACAACAGATGTTATTAAAGTGCTATGTGCATTTGATAACATGAAAATTCAATTTACAATTTATAAAGTGCCTAGTGCATTTAGTAGCCTCACGACATAATTCTATGTCGGAACATGATAAAATGCTTAGTGCATCCTTAAAAACAGATGTATTTTACACTTGAATCATTTGTTACTTGCATGAATTAAAAACAATTTTCCAAATCATTGTTAGGGCAATTGCCTGCACATAATAAAACCTCACTTACAAAAAGCCCCATATAATGTAGATAACCCTAAAAAAATAATGTAGACCAATAGGAGTAAGAGACAGATTGGAAATTAAGAAAGATGTGCAAGTAACTGTTATTCCATTGTGTTGCATTAATACTTCAACAAAGAATATCCGTTGGTTGCCCTTACAAGAAAAAGAAGTGAAAGAGTAAAAACTAAAAGACTAGAGAGGTCTAGTATTCTTGTGGATGTCGGAATGGTAAAAAAATAAATAGACCCTCTAATCATTGTGATTGTGAGAAAACATAACACCCATGTTTGAAACAGACCAAAAACCGATAACAATCAAATACATTTTACATGTGGGTTGACGCAATCTTATAAATGCAATATATTATAAAAAAAAGCAATATATTTTAAACAAAGAGGAAAGTCTAGAATACACATAATGTTTGAGGTGACAGGAACTCAACTAAGCATGCCTCAGTCTGGGATCATCTTTGGCAGATCAATGTTTTCCCTAGATTGCTCTAGAGCCCTATCAAGTTCCTAGGAATGTGTGTAATTCTTCATCTATGTTGTGGCCCTGGGGTTTCTTTGTCTCATAGTCCAAGATGTATCTGGTTTCCATTTGTCGCAAGAGGAGTTCTCGGTTTCCCCCCCTTGCTGTTTTTTGGATAACATGTATTCCAAAATATCCAAAGCCGTCAAGTTTTCCTCCGTGCTTTTCTTGGAAATGTAGGGCCATAGGGTATGTTGGATCAACATTTTTGATTGCTCTGATGTGTTGCAAAATTCTAAGTTTTAACTTGCCGATCGTACTCCCTACATACCACTTATCGCACGGGCAGGTAAGGACATACACAACATACTCTGTTTCACAAGTGATTCTAGATTTTATGATCACATTATTTTTCAGAACAGGATGTTGGTATTGTTTGATATTTTTTGCAAATTTGCAAGACTTACATTTTGTGTATCTTTGAAAACCCTCTGGGTTGGTACTTAACCAGCTTAGAGTCACAGGTGCTGCTCTAGGGCTCATATAGCTCGATACCAAATTATCTTTCAAAGAGGCTGAACGCCTATAAGTAATATTAATGTTGGGCCCCAAGGTACGTCCCAGATGCTTGTCCTGCCTAAGTACATGCCAGTGTTTGTGTATTATTTGGCGAATGTTCTTGGAGGCTTTGCTGTATGTCAAAATGAGACGTGTGTCTTGTTCTTCTGTTTCATTTTCAATATGAACCTTTGGCATTTGCAAAATCGAGCAATCCTTTTGCCGTACTTTATGAAAGGCTCTCACCAACACTTTTTTAGGGTAACCTCTTTGCTGGAATCTTTGTGCCATCAGTCTACACTCCTTATCATAAGTTTCCAATTGCGAGCAATTCCGTCTAATGCGGATAAATTCTCCATAGGGAATGCTCCATTTCAAAGACGTGGGGTGGTTGCTCTTTGCATGCAATGGTGTGTTGGAGCTGGTTGGTTTTCTATACAATTCGGTCACCAAACTGTCGTCGTCCACATTAACAAGTATGTCCAGATAGACAATGGTGGTCTTACTGTGGCACTCGGTGAACTGGAGATTGCATTCATTTATGTTAAGTAACTTCACAAACTCCAACCATTCGTCTGCGGGTCCATCCCATATTACAAATAAGTCATCTATATAACGCAGCCACAGGACCACCTTATCTGTTAGGTGACTATTGGAGGGGACCCACACTGCAGATTTTTCCCACCATCCCATCATTAGATTTGCATATGAGGGAGCAAACGTAGTCCCCATGGCTGTACCTTGCAATTGGGTATAAAACTTATTGTCAAATAAGAAGCTGTTATTAGTTAAGCAGAGATTGATCATTTCTAAAATCATCTTTCCATGTTCGAGATAATTCAATGATCTGGTGTTTAAGAAATGCTCACAGGACTTTAATCCATCTGTATGTCTGATCGAAGTGTACAGGGAGACAGCATCTAATGTGGCTAGTAGATATGACTTTTCCCAAGGTATGCTGTCTATTTTGTTTAGAAAATCCTTTGTGTCTTGTAAATATGACGGCAAGCTTGTGACAAATGTTATCAATGTTTCATCTACTAGTTTAGACACATTTTCGAATAGTGCCCCACATAAAGTCACTATGGATCTCCCCGGAGGTCTTGTTTTACTTTTATGAACTTTTGGCAAGAAGTAAATTGTGGGCATCATTGGAAATCTTGGATGCAAATATTTACACATATCTTCTTCCAAAAGACCTTTTTCCTTCCATTTCATCAGCAACTCAAAAAGTTGATCATTCATTTCTAATGATGGATCCTTATCCAGCAATTTATAACATTTCTGATCCCTCAGTTGTCTATTGGCCTCAGTTATGTAATCAGACCTGTTCATAATGACAATGTTGGTACCTTTGTCAGAGGGTTTGATGATATAATCATCCAGTCTTTTCATGCTCGAAAGGATCTCTTGCTCTCGTCGAGTTAAGTTATTTTTAGAAATGTTGATGAACGAGATCTCGTAAAACATTCATGTCTTCTATTATCAGGGAAGTATATCCCGATCGGAGCTCCTCGTCTTTGGTCTTGGGTGGATTGACAGCAATATATATGTATATATTATTATTTTTTTTTTATTATGGGCCCTCTTTTTAGCCAATACAATTTTTGAGTGAACTATCCCTTTAAGGCGGAATGGCCATCAGGTATTGTCCACTCGGCAGCCCTTTCTGCCTCTTTTACCATTTTTGCTGTCTTCTGCGATGCTGCTTCCATTTGCCAAATGTTCATCCGTGCACATTTCCCACTTCTCGTAGGAAGGTTCCCCTTGCTGATGCAGTGCCGAATGATGCATCTCCATGGAAATGGAGCACCATGTGCCACTCCCCTAGTCTGGACTGCCCTCTTTTCTCTTCAAACAGAAGGTCATTTAGCACCCCACCTCCCACACATGGGTCATAATATCCTTATTACCCTCAGGAGGTGAGGCACACAGTGATTAGCTGCCCTAAACCCTCCTTAATGGCCCTCACGTTATTTAGGACCAATAAAGATGGGCTTCCGGGCACGTAATGACTATGCATCCCACAAACGTGCATGGCCTAGACATTTGTATCCCTTCATAACCCAATTGACTTGCAAGAGGCCACTCTCTGGGTAAGATACATTATGCCATATTTTTGTAAACATCCACAAAAGCACAGTATTGTTGAAATCAATGATACAAAGGTCACCAGTGAGATGAACTTATACTGCCACCACCACGACCCCGGCATGCACCGAGATCAGAGTCTAGGAGGCCAGTTCACAAAACAGTATATTCCTGTGTAAGCCCGTTCATGAGGCATGCATTCACCGCGACATTTTGTGAGCCATCTCCTATCCGGATCGTATCCCCATGGTGAAAGGGCAAATTACATTCGAACCTGCAGAAGAGGCATTGACCAATCAGGTGACTGGAACAGTGGCCGAGAATATGCATTATTATGCTATATCATCAAGAGCACTCAGGCTCAGCAATGGATAGTAGCCTCCTTGTATTTTCACATATTAATGATATGGATTATACACATGATGAATGGTAAGTATGTTAGCACTGTACATTTATGGTATTACTATTGTCTTCCTAAAAAATAAAACCAATCTCTATGGCTTTTGGCTGCGTTCATTTGTGAGTGGCATTCCCTGTGAAAGCTTAAAAGCAGTAAAGAGCTTGAATGTGCTTTGTTCCAGTCCGTGAACAATAGGTTAACAGACCTGTTCTCTCTTCTTCAGCTGGGCCTGTAATTTACAGAATGCTGACGTATCCTCCCACCAGGCGAGCTCTGCTTGTGGGCTGCGGTCTACAGATGTTCCAACAGCTGGCCGGCATTAACACTGTCATGTATGTATTTTCATATACCTTTTCTCAACCTGATTGCTGAAAATGTCTTCTACCCCCTGACTTAACCATTTACAGAATCTTATGTTGTGTGGTGAAAAATGGCTGATACTTGGGAAGTGTTTCTGTTCGGACAGCCAATATTTTGTGACCAATCGCTTTTATTTAATATCTATTTGCTGGTACTAACTTTAGTCGAGTTTACAGATTATCGAACATCAAATATCACGGTACTAAATTTGTATGACGTCAGATATACTACTAGACCCTTTTGGTATGTGAAAAGCGAGGTAGACCATTTATTTAATGGTAGGAATCAATGCTTTAAAAAAATATGAATGTAATGTAATATGTAATATAATGTTTTTTCCATGCTGCTTAAAGACACAATCCGATTGACTGTGTACTCTGTTTTGGTGTGTACCTTCTTCACTTGTAAATTCAAGGACATGTAGTTTACTGTGATGTGATGTGCAAGAAATGCAAAACAATGTCACGGATATTTTGTTTCTCCTTAGACCTGTGTGGCTTTCTCACGTGTTTCCGCCATTTAAGCCATACAAAAACAGTGACCTTTTCTTGCAGCCCCCAAAGGGAAGTCTTTCTAGTTCAGGTGAAAAGAAATCATACCCAGCATACATCTTTAACTAAGGTCGAGTGTCTCCTTGAGTCCATTTTACACAACCACACCCACGTCGGTTCTTCTTGGTGTGCGACAAAGGTTGGCATGTGTAACAGATACATTTCATGTCAAGCGTCCAAGCCTCGCTGAAGATTATAACACTGTACAGAATGTTGTGTCTTGGTGACTTATTGTGTTATGGAGACATGCGATATGTTCTCTCTGCCTCTGGACGCTGCATAGTCGGCACTTTGAAGCAGTCCTTTGCATTGAATGGAAGGCAAGTGTGGTCATTTTTAGATGCTGTCTCCAATGCATTTGCCCACACTGATGCAGCAGCCCTGGAAGAAGCATGGATGCAGTCTGTTGCTGTGACAGGGAGTGCTGGGCAGTGTATCGGCTCTTATATTGGAACCTAGTGAGATTATTTTGAGGTGCTCCCTGGGAGACCACTATCCATCCTGTGGGGCAGCATCCGGTTTGCCCTACAATAGAATGAATGTGCGAAGGACCGGTGTGTATGGTCTTTGCTGTGTAGGTGATTTGTTCTGAGATGTCAACTGAGTGTAGATTGTATATGTGTCATTGAGTGAGTGGTACAGCGATGTCAGGTGCGTTGCCACCTGTCTCTTATACAGTAGGTGTTCTGGTGAGGTACCACCTGAATTGCTAGAGAGAAATATATTGTCTTTTGTTCTGCAGAAAAGTCATTCTACAGCTTTTTTGTCAAACGTTTGCCGGGAAATGTAGCAGGCAGGTATGGGTGAGTCAATATCGGATGGCGAAAGGGCGGGGGGGGGGGGGGGACTGGATGCATTTTGCGGCATATAATCACAAAACATTATGCAATAAAAATAGCGGTGGAAAAATGTGCGGTACAAACACATGGAACTCTAGAGCACATGAATGAACACGTGGATCCGACTGATTTTGGAATGAAATACAGTTCAAAGTAACTAAAGTGAGAGACATCGCTGAATCCCGCTCTTGTTTGGATCACTCTTGTGTCACCAAATGGAAGCAGTTAGCATGCTCTGCTTTAATAGTAAATCTTCAGCCAAGTTACCATTCCCACAGGAAAATAGAGTTATTTCCAACACTCAGTGTTGTTGATCTCCACGCTGAGCAGAGACATACAAGCCTACTGTTGATCTCCACGCTGAGCAGAGACATCCAAGCCTACTGTTGATCTCCACGCTGAGCAGAGACCATCCAAGCCTACTGTTGATATCCACACTGAGCAGAGACCTTCCAAGCCTACTGTTGATCTCCACGCTGAGCAGAGACCATCCAAGCCTACTGTTGATATCCACACTGAGCAGAGACCTTCCAAGCCTACTGTTGATTTCCACGCTGAGCAGAGACCATCCAAGCCTCCACGCTGAGCAGAGACCATTCAGGCGGTTCCTTGTGAAAGGACTCCTGAAGACCTAAGTTAGGTGGTGCTGTTAAACCAGCCTATTCCGAGTGAAGGGAAAGAAGGCGGTCAGTCTTCTGTTTCGAAACAGTCTGTTTCGAAACAGAAGCTGAAGAATTGTTTAGAACCAGGTAAGCGAAGGTAGGGCTCCTTAGCCTACACTCACTGTACAGCGATCGAGCCCCATAGAGAGATAGAAGTGCAAGAACTCCTACTTATTTGGAGAAATGGAACTGGAGCAGTTTTTGCACAGTAAGGGCCAGGCGAATCTCTGAATAACTTAAACAAACATAGGACAGAAACTTGAAAGTATAGATGAGAAGGCGGGGGAGGGGGGCGAATATGCAGTTCTGAAACTCGCCTGCGCCTCTCATTACTGAAAGACTTGCAATGAAGTCTGTACATTTTATGCAACCATACGTGGGGAAACAATAGAAAAAAACAAAAGGAACCCATTATTTAGCATATAGGATTGCTCGAAAACATTTTACCCACCTGTACAAGTATTTTACATTGTGTTAATGGAGGTGGGCAAGATTAAAAGAGTTGTTTCTCTGTTGTATGCGGCAATACATTGCTACACGAGCAAATCAATTTCAATAAATTGTCAAATGTTAGTCATGATAATAGTAAACAGCAACAAAAATCCCTCGCTGAAGTGTACAAGGGCGTCAAAAAACATTCAAATAACTAATTAACATGAAAGTACATAGTACAACAATCTGAAACAATACAAAATGAATAAAAAAGTACCATGCACCAATTAATACTAAACAAAGACTATAACCAACATGAAAACAGTGACTACTCGTTTTGCTACAGGGAAGAATAAACATTGATGACATAAAAAACATATCCACATATTAATATGCAAAAGGAAGTGAACAAAAGCAAAGAGGATACATGAAGGTTTACTGTGGGAACTAATACCTTGACAAAAGAACGTATGATGTGTATCCATAAAGTGTATTCAATGTATACACATATATACAAACAACACACCTTTTGGGATAGGTGTGGAGAATTCCATTGGTTAAAGGCATCATTTGTTGTGAAACGTGTACTTAAGTAACTTGCGTTTCGGCTGTGGGTCAATGAAAGATGAAAGCGAATAGAATGGGACCCAGACTTCATCAGGACGGTAAACTCTACTAGTGATGAAAATACTCTAGAAAACTCAAGATGGGGTTGTATGTTTTCCGGCATCAAGAACAAATGCGACATAAAATGAGAGAAATATGTGTTTGAAAGGATTCATTCAGATTGGATAAGTACCATTTAGGGACAAATATTATGGTTACGTGGTCATTCAGGTTTGAGCAATTATTTTCAGGGTTCCAAAAAAGGAGACTCATACTCACGTTCATATTGATTTAGTTTCACTAACCATTATAATGGCTATTGTCCATTCAGAGATATAGAAGAGGAGAACCAAGATGTGATATTGACGAAAGGAAAGTTTAATAGAGTGGTGGGGGAAGACAGTGGGCCTCATTAGGACCCAGGCGGTAAGGGTTTTACGGCGGCGTAAACAGCGCCGACCCTTACCGTCTGATTCCGAGGTCCCTTAGCGCCATGGAGGATTTAACACCTGCTTTTAGCAGGTGTTAAAATCCATGGCGCTAAGGGACCTTGTTGTTAATTACGCCACTGTAATTTACGGTGGCGTAATTAACGCCTTCCCCACTCCCATTATGCCCTATGGGGCAAAAATGGGAATGGGGAAGGGTAAATGGGGATTGGTGATTTACCGCCCCGCCAACCTCGGAATGGGGCGGTAAGTCCGCCAACCACCATGGCGTAAACGTAGTTTACGCCATGGTGGTAAAGGTACGACCCAGGTGGTAACTTACCGCCTGGGTCGTAATGAGGTATCTCTGCTATGAAGTGGAAAATGCTCACTGACCAATTGGTCCGCTTGTTACTTAAACTACATTGTGTTGTAATGCGTCTTACAAGCTGAGTGGATGACATCACTGCTGAATGGAATGTAGTGATGTCAGTGTGAGAGGAATGTTGGTGTGTGGGGGTTCTATGCTTGGCAGTTGGAGTTATGCTGACTTGGAAAGGACATGCCAATGTTTTGTTCCTGGTATTGAACTACAATAAATCTACTTAATAACTTACCTGCTGGCTCGGGTGTTCCTCAGCTTCCAAGTTATTACAGATTGCAATGAGAAAGGGCTAGCCAGAAGCAGCTTCAAATTTTATGAAGCCTGGAAGCAGACAAAACAAGTGTCTGTGTTTGAAGACCAAAGAATGGAATGGATGAGAAAGTGTCAGCCGTTTAGAGATCGTGTTAAGGATGAAGTGACGCTCGAGGCCCATTTCCTGGAGTAACATAGAACGCTGTATGCAACTTTTACCTAGTTGCGTAGTAGCGCGTTGGTTAATTGGGCGTCATGGCACTGAACAATGTGTTGTGCGGCAAAGCTGGAACATCAAACGCAGGCTGAAGAATTGTTATGGCGAGTTCAGTGCGTGCTAGGGAGTCATAAAATGAAGACTAGACCTGCAGAAACAGTTACTAAGGTAGCCATAAGATGCTGCTCAGTTCGGCGTGGAAGGCGAAAATACCGTCAACAAAAATCTGAAGGAATTATTCATTTGTCAGCAGGACCAGAGACCAGAGAAGGTGGAAACACATAATTTCAAAGGAAATGGGGGTAAACCTGGGCTGTTACTTAATGGAAGAGGGCAGTAGTGCTGAGTTGATAGTTCAAATACAGTAAACATTATCATGGCTACATGGCAGCCCAATAAAGACTTTCAGTAATGCTAGGGATATGTGTGTTGAGGTGATGAACCTAATGTTCTACCAATTTATAGAGGAAGAACATCGACTAATGTCTGAATACAGGCATTCGATTATGAACCACCGAGGGTCACCTGCAAAGTGTAATTTATCCTGATAATGTGTGACTAACGGTGCCTGCATGTGAGAGCCACGGATCATGGGCATGTGTACTGCTATTCGATCTGATGTGAGGCGTGTTGCCATCCCTATGTACCAAAGCTTAGCTGGGCATATTATAGCGTATATAGAATTCCTTGTTTGGTGAGTCGTGAAGCTTTTGAGTTGCCAAGAAAAGTTGTTGGTGAAGTTAGTCTTTTTTTTCAGTGAAGTTACACACTGAGCAGTGGCCACTTAGGCTGTACAAATGACTAAAGCATGTCCTATGGTGAGTAGAAGCTGAGGTTGTGTGTATATGGCATGAACATGTTAATACCTCTTTTAGGGTAAATGGGATCTTAGTGCAAGTAATGTTGGACAGAGCCTGGGAAATCCAATGTTTGCGGAAAAGACTTTTCAGTTTAGGCGATGATGAGGGCAGTACTGATGTCACTGCTTTGTTTCATTTTTGAGTGAATTTGTCTATCTACCATGCTCTTTTTTTCAGTCTGTTTCAAAAGGCAGATTGGATTTCCTCTTTGGAGAAATGTGGATATCAACAGATTAGTTTGCTTGGAATAATCCTACTTTCAAGTGCAATTACGACATAACCATGAAGTACCCATACTAACACCCGAGGTGGGTGCTGCTGTTACTCACCCCCTTGCGGACTGGCCAGGGCGTTGAGTAGGAGTAGCTGCTTAGGAACGGAACCTTCAGTCACTGCTGAGAAATTGCCGAAAGAAAGGCAACTCGGACCGGACCACCTCACTTGAGGCAGCTCTTTCTGGTGACACACCAACCTGCTGTCCTAATAAAGCAGGCAGGTCAATGGATTACCCCAAAGAGCGGGAAAGCCACACCGCCATACCAAGCTGCAAAGGAAAAAGCCAACAATGTTCTATCCGAATGGATTTGATATGTGATCTCTAGAGGAGAGGTGTATACCTGAAGATGTGTTAGCAGCTAGGTCTTTAAGACGAAAGTCTGGAGAGAAAGAACAGAAATATTTAACTATGAGGAATACTTGAAAGAGAAAAAAGAAATGAAAGAATAGGAGAATTCTTACCCTTCTGGTTGTTAAAGGGTGGTCAAGAGCACTAACCAATGATGGGATAAAATAACAAACAGGGTAATTAGTACAGGGAAACTCCCCGGGAGGATCAAGGGTCGCAACTAGGCCCGGGATGGTGCAAGGGAGGATTCAGCGTAGCGTTCAGCTTGCACAGGTAAGTCTAACAACAGTTCCATAAGTAAATGACAGTCACAAGGTGAATGGCACACAAGGCAAACAGTACTAGGTGAAGAGGGTCCGGTTGGAAGCCCGTAAGCTTCTATGGTTTCCAAGGGAGATGGCAAGGTAGGATCACGTAATTTTAGGCTGATGGATTTCTTACCAGAGGGAATGCTGACGTCCGTGTCTCTGGGCAAGCACGAAGCAGATCATGGATGTTGCTGATCGCTTAATGAATTTCTCTGTTTTCTGGGAGGAGTTCTTGCTGCACGAACGTGCAGGAGAAAGCAGGCTGCACGGTAGGATTCAGAAAGTCACCCTGGATAGACTTCAAGAAGATGTCGGCTAAGGGTAGCAGGAAATTCAAGTGATTCGGTCCAAGGTCAGAATCGAGCAGTTGGGTTCCAACAAAACAGTCGAGGGGCGCGCAGAAAGCGTTGTCAAAATACAAAATCTGAAGTCGAGCAGGAGAGAATCAAAACGCAATGATCGCAAGGGACTGAGGAAAACGCTAATTAGAAGCGCCGAGCCCTGGATCACATGACCTTTTATGGGACGCAAAGCGTGACCCACATACGCGCGTCGGCTTGCCGCAGCCTGACTGGGTCAGCTGATTAGAGAAATGCCGAATAGCCCTGGAGCGTGGTTTCCCCAGTAACCGCCTACGCTGGCAGAATAGGGAAAATAAGGAAGTCACCCGATTCTTTAGACGGCAACGCCGGTGTGAGCTAGGGCGAACAAATGGTAGCAGGAGCGCAGGTATAACAGCTGCAGCCATTCTGGTTGCTAAGAATGCGAGCTGCATCTCATGATCAAGCTCACCGTTGCTTTTACCCACCTGCCATCAGCCAACACTCTCTCTGCCTTGTCCCTCAACCCCTCCCGTCTCCCCACGCCTCCCTGCTACTTACCTGTCAGCTGCGGCGCTGCTCCACACAAGCCTCCGGGCCCTATGGAAAATGAAGAGGCACTCAACGGAAATCCTCTTTTTCCATTTCCATGGCGGTCATGTTGGTTGAGTATTTGTTTGAAGAAAATGAGTTTCGGGCTCGCTGCGCATGGGCCTATAACTTGAGCCCCTGGACGGCCCGGCCAGTGAAGCCCACAAGGCAGATGGATATTGCCAAAGTGTTAACCATGGAGACATCCATATTGGAAGAGGTTTTAGTTACAGGAGCAGGAGAAATCAATGTTGAGTATATATTACATTCTACTTCTTTAATAGTTGATGTGTTAAGTTATTTATCAGGAATTGATATTGTGTTACACCAGAATAAAAATAACATGAAACATCTCTGTAAAAACCAGTGGAAGAAAAAGAGTGGTTAGTAACCAGTGCTTAAAGAGACTGGGCCAATGCCTAATTCATTGTTAAGTAAATTAATGTAATGATATCGTAGATTACTTTGGGGAAAGGCTTTTATAAGGAAACCAAACAATTTTGTGACGCTAAACAAAAATAATCGTTAAAAAGAACAAAATGACTTTTTATCGAAATGACGTTAGATCATTACTTAATGTACAAAACGGTGCAGGTAGAGGATTGAAATTAATGACAAGAGCCCTCAGTCCCAGAAGAGAGAACCTCAATAAGCAATTGTGATGAAATATAAATCAATTGCATCCTCTGATAATGCAGGTACTCCAGTTCCAATAGATGGGAATCAAGAAGCGGGGGAATAAGGATGCAGTAGGACTAATTTGTAGGAAGAGGCAGAAGGAAGGTCCCCCTTTCTCCATCATTCAGGTAGATGTGTAGCAGGGCAAATTGAAGAGGCCCTCTTACCCATAGGCTTAGTGATGGGGCTCTGTTTTTAATCTATGTTTTACGTAAGTATCCAGCTGATGCATTTGAATAATTTAGGAATCTGTAATCTCTGCATAACATATCTCAAACCGAGGTCATACCCTCTTCAGCATTGAAGGAGATACCAACTATGATGACCATATGGCTTCTATAGGTTTGGTCAGCGAAGCACTTTTTATATTGCACAGGTTTCAGAACATGGAGATATGATAAAGATTTTCATAATTTTTTGTTTACAGGCAGAAATGGGGCACAAACCAATCAGAAACAGAAGAAGATAAAGCTCACAAATCAAAGTATCTGATAGATCTTTAGCACAGGTTACACTCATCTGAATAACGGTTAATTTGAGGTAGCCTGTAACATAATTTAGAAAGCTGCCTTAAGGAGAGAGCATGGGCTTGAAAGGGCAATTTGGGGGAAGATGTATAATCATAATTGTTCTTTTATGACATGCTTAGTACCAATGAGTGGTTTCTAAGCGCAAGAACGGGATTCAAACCTGTGTTGCACTGCATTGTCTTGCTTCCACAACAAACACGTTGCCCCTGAGCTATCCTTGGCATTAGACCCCAACCTAGTGTTTTGCCGCTAACCTCTCTCTATTCTCTTCTAATGTGCCCGGGCTGCGTAAGCACTTGGTGCAATGCTATTTTCAACAGTTTATTACTTAATAGTCCATGAGACATGGCAGCTAAGTGTGCGTGTGGTTGATGATGATTCCCTGAATGTCGTAGCCACACAGTGTGGGCTGGCCTACATCTGGCTTAGAAATAGGACTATCCCTGTATTGAACAGGTTCCTATTAATACATATCACATCACATAAGCAGTGCTGTCCTGAAATTAGGCTGTAAAGGGAAGCTGGGTGGGAAGTACATTTTCTGAACCAATGTAAGCTAGAAGCACAATTTGGAGACACAGGTATGCTTTATTGACTTGTACGTTATTCTCTTTTCCTAATGAAGAGATTTTGTTGGCAAGGGGCTTTACATTAGGCATGCATTTAGCTATTGAATCAGAGAAAATAATAATACATTACATCTGGCACATCCCTGAACAACCAATTGCAGATTGTAGATACGCTGGGAAATATCCAGATATGGGGTGCAAAGAAAATAATTTAAACATTATGCTGAAATATAGGAAGAGTATATTTTTGAAGCAAACCATTTTTGGACTGAGTTAGGGAATGATCAATGGCTGAATATGGTTGACTATTGCATTGCCTAAACAATATGTATGCAGGCTTTATTGATGAAAGAGACCATGTAATTAAAACAATTGATGGATATGGATATTAGGATAAGCCTACAAGGGCGCTTAATAAAGAGAGAGAGCAGATGTCATAACACCTGCCATAAGAACACTGCATATTAAATAAAAATAAGCAAAGGTATAACAATTTGTATCAATGAAAGCAGAAACTATCAACCACTGGGTTAAGATGTCAGAAATATTAAGGAAGCGGGAGACTTCAGGAAGCTAGTTATGATAGGAATACCAAATGAAAATAGAGATCACTGGAAACATTGGATCTGCTGAACTTAGTGCACGTAGGTGCATGTTGGAATTCTTGAATGCTTGAAACACTTGTGTATAGGCGTGTTATAAATGCCATATCATATCAATTACCAGGACAGGAAAAGTGTTGAGGATGCTTGGGACCACGAGTGACCTGATACGAGGCTATGTACTTCCCCTGATCCTGTTCAGTCTATATATGTATCTGTTCTTCCAGCTTGCCTGCGTGTGCCAGCTACTTGTTCAAGGGTGTTCCTCTACTGAGGGAACTGTCATTTGAGACCATACCCTTCGAGGTAAACTGCAGTTCCTCTATGTTTGAACATTACTGCTATACAAATAGATTACTATATTAATACACCATGAAAGCAATACGATGTGGATGCTGGTAAACTACTTTCTTGTTTTGTGGGGTCAGGGGTTAAATTGGTGAATGTTTTTTACTCGCATGTTCCTGGGGTCCCTTTAAAAAGCAAAAACTCCAATTAACATAAACCCTAAAAATGCCCTTGTGAAGTCGGAAAGCAATGTTTGCAGTCAGGATTAATAGCGGTAAATGGGGTAAGGTGCCCCAACCTTTTATCTATGATGGATAACAATGCTTTCCAGCGGGTAAAGACATCATAGAAGCTATCGAAGCCTTGTTTTAGAGAGTACTGGGGCACTATGGCAGTTACTAGCCTTCCCATAACATGGCTAGAATTGGGGGATTTCATTAATTGACATCTCAACCAATGCAGGCCCATCTATGTTTCTGTAAAGGCAAAAGAGCTATGGATGCTAATTCCTTGAGTCTTCTGTTTGATGTCTTATTTGTAAAACCAAAACCCCCCTTTGCTTGGCATTTAATGTATACAGCTGGGATTTGAAACTCCAGAGACTTCAACACACTAAGTTCTGTAATGGAGAGGGAAGAATTGGGCAAATATCTCAACTGCTTAAGCTCTCAGTTTACTCCAAATGAATATCTGAGAGCATGGAAAACTAGTGAAAGCCAAGTATATTTGAAGACTCTTCCTGGTTGGAGTACTAGGAGATTTGTCATACTGCTGAGATTAAATCACTTTCCTGCTCACGAAATCAAAGGAGCTTGGCGGCAGGAAGAAAGAGCCTGACGCCTCTGTAATGAAGAAGCAGAGAGCTGAAGACACTGCTTACTGAATGAAAGAACCTTGGATCTCTCTGAAAAGTAGAAGATACAGTGGGATGATAACATGATGTGCTTTTGTATTGAGACTTATATCGGATAGCATTATTTAGGATTCTGGGTGGTCAATAGGAAGACATTAGAAGACCCCATAAACCCTGGAGTGTTTTCAAAATGATTGAATGTATAAACCTGTAATGGGTGTGATTGTTTAAAATCTGTTACCTTAGCAGTTTTGATTACATGCCAGTTGACTTAATGCTCCTTGATGCTTTATTGTTTTACCCCACCAGTATTTATGTTGACCCTCATTTCTTTTGAGGAAATGTTGCTTCCTATCTTGTGATTTTCTTAACCTAAAGGTGCTTTGAAGCATGGTTCTAGAACTTCATCTGGTGTGCACAAGTATGTTCTACCACCTATATGCCTCTCAGCATGGGTATGTTTGACATGGCGTCATATCTGCCTGCGAGTGTTAGGCCTGATGCACGCCTTTGCATATACTATTATCTTTATCTGTGGGAATCTCAGAATTATTCAGTTGGTTGTCATACGTGATGCATCATTGCTGAATTATGTTAGTGGTAATAGGTATGGTGCGTGTGTGTGTGGCATGGCATGCCGGGTTGGTGGTCATGGTGTGTGTGTTTTATTGTATGTGTATTTGTTTCTTCATTATCCATATCTGTAGGCATATCAGAATAAAACCGGTTGCTTTTCATATTTGAGTTTTTTCGTGCATTATCTATATCTGTGTGCATAACCAAAGTCACGTGGTTATATTTGCATAGGCATTATCTGTATAAGTGTATTTTTCTCTTTATTCAGCTTTACTGCACACACTTGAAACATAGATACATTTTGAATATTCAAACGAGTGAAGATCTCAAGTTTTCTGGTCCAATTTTTGAACTTTGTTTACATGTATTTTTTATCGTGTTTTGGTTTACAAAACAAACCTTTCACAAAATTCATGACAGTTCTAAGGTTTTGTGTACCCTGAAGGTTGTGTGTTGTAAATTGCTGGCATTTAGCTTATGAGTTGGTACTACATTGTTGTACACGCGACATGGTTTGAGATGGAGATGTGAACCGGTTAATAAAGTTAATAAAGAAATACCCAAAAAAAAAACAAGTTTTGTGTACAGACTTCCATTTGCAGTATCTGCAGGATTGTGTGTCCTCACATGTGTTAGATCTGATAATACTAATTTCTCGAGTTGGAAGCAAATTATGCTTTAGTCTCAGAAAATTGTATCTCCAGTTCCTGTTTGGAGATTTCCTAAAATGAGTTGTGATAAACCCCAAGCTCTTTTCAGTTATGTGTAAAGAGCCATACAGTTTATATCTTGAGATTTAGTCTCTCGTGCGTATTCAGTACATCTGCTGTAGCTTTATTTTTACTTGTAAAGGGAGTAACATTAATTCATTTTCAGTCGCATTTATATTTCCAAATATTATCTGCAGTGAGCCAATCCATTGATTTAATACAGGACCCGTCTGTCCTGTCACAACCTCATGCATTTTAGCGAAGAGCAAACACCTGAGGGTGGTGTCAACACCTTCTTATATAAAAGAAGCGATTTTCATAGAGCACATGCTTTCAGAGATTTTAAGCCGATTTTGTATTGTTTTAATAGGCACACCTGTGGGTAGACTCAAAGCTCTTCTCTATATGTTTCCTTCAGGTTTTTGCCAATATTTTCTAAACAATTTGGAATTCAGCACAGTAATTCATACAAGGGACTATTTTTCCTTTGTAAAACCTAATTAAAGGTAGAATTGTAAATTTCCCATACATTCCATCAATTTTCTTCATCCGTGAAATAAGGACCCGATTTTAATTGAGAGTTCTTTACCAAGGGCCTCATCAGAGTTTCGCTCTTCGTAGTTGATACCAAGGTATTTTCAATTGCTTCCCTGATCTAGCTTTATGTTATTAAGTCACTCAAATATTGAAGGGTAAACTTGAGAGAGTGCTGTAAACCAATGGAGATTAAGTCCTTTAATATAACGTCATCTGCATGTGTCTAATATGCAGGTTTTACAATGTGGGTGGAAATGACTCCCAGGCTTCTAGAGCAAAACCTTGGTCTGCGATATACAAATTGAAGAGTGCCGGCGCAAGGACACATCTCTGCCATAGCCATTTGTGTGAACGTATTGTTTCAGTAAGTGCACCCCATTGACACTGGCGGGTTACCACCAACCTCGTAAGGAATCGCAATATGTTTTGTGGTTCCAATAGCAGCCTCCCCGCATAGCCTACAGAGGCGTTCATGTCTTGGTATACCCATTTCTGTGCCCTCTATCTCCAATACGAAGGTGTTTTTGAAGTTAATTAATATTAGTACTGCCTAACTATATTGATATTGGGGAACGCCTCAATATATTTCGGACATTCTCTCAGCTCAAGCCTATGCTGAATAAATGGTCCATTATTAACATTTGAAGCCAGTTTCACAATGTCAGAATCATAGTCAAGCTCTTTTAGCCTAAACTTTACAGCTCTCTTCAGAGGTCGGATCGTAGACCCAACGAGGCGTGGTGTCAGACCAAGCAACCAATTCTTGTGTATTCCTCACAGTAACCCTAGGTTACCAAACCGCTGAGTCATCAATCCGAAGATGGCCCTGAAAAACATTGACATGATAGTGTCCTTCTCTAAGTTCAATAACTTTTCATAGCACATGACAGATTTATGGTTAACATCTACGACAGTGTCACATAATCTAAACAGGCGGTTTTGGCATATATATGTCACAACCCTCGCCCAAAACCCCCTCTGGCAAACCCATTGGCCAGGTAGAGTCAGGACTCGGCCTCTAGAGCCTGGCATCCTCTTCCAAAACCCTCTTGGGGCCACTCCTGGTGCCTATGGCGCCAGGCGCATACACCATGAAAAACATTGCTTAGGAACTACTTAATGTGTTATTAGCCAACATGGAGGCATCCACATAGCTTGGTTCCAAAGAACCAAGCTATGCCGTCTAGTGTTTTGGGTGTGGTAGCCTAGGGACTACTTTACTTGGACTATTTTGTTGGGGCTATTTAAACCACACCCGAGCAAGACAACGCGCTTCATGTTACTTTGCAGCTTGCAACGTGACACTCACCGTGTCCAGCTTTTCCCTCGAACCTCGGAGAAGCAGAACCTGCAAGGAGACAAAAGGAACATCATTAGCAGCAGCATCTTACCTGCAGTCTTCATCTTTAAACACTCGCAGCTACTGAGAACAGCTTCCTCGAATCTGCACGCCTCCCGGACAGAACGACCTGAAAGAGGAAGATAGAGGCAACATTAAAGAAAGCAGTAGAGGCATTTACAAATTACGAACTGCTTAAAAGGCTTACCTGGCTGGTCGCCTCTCGGCTGGCACCACTCCGGACATCCAACTCGCGCTGAAGAACGCCGCGACCTACAAGGAAGGAAAACGCAGGTTAGCAAATGCAAGACTTCGCAGCGCTGCACATAGCGCTTACTTACCGCATCATAGCGCTCTTAATGCGCCATCATTTACCAGTGGGGCTCAACCAAGCCAGTTCGCCGCGCTGAAGCTTCGCATACCTAAGGGAGAAAAAAAGAGACATTCTAAACAAAGAAAGGCATGCAGGATAGCAACAAAACTAAAGAACAGCAATAAGACCTACCTGAACAATATTAAACGGGCCGGCGTCAGTGAAGTAACTGGACCGCACACGCCCCTGAAAGACAACGAGCCCCTGCAAAGAAGGCAGGAATGAGAGCACGCCTAATTCTACCACAAGGCAGAACCTTCCCCGCAGACCACATCAGGACAAAGATGAGAAGCATACAAGCGAGTAACCCGGCTGGGTGGCGTCCCTGCGGATACCAGGTGAGCGTAACAATATCTTAGAGGAATAAGATTTTCATATTGCTTCTCAAATTGGATTTATTTTTGCATGGGCCTAAGAAGAAAACTCTGCTTTATTAATAAGCTCCCAAAAACTATTAGTCTGTCTAGACAAGCGACTCGTCAACATTTCTTTGGTGTTCCTTTAGAGCATAATCATTTTGTGGGATTTTAACCAATTTTTGTAACTTTGCTTCAGGAGTTTTTGTTCAGCTAAGTAATCAAGGGAATTATTAAGTCTTAGCTTGTGTAGGCTTTGTTTTAAGGCCTTCTTTCTTGTTGCGACTTCCTCATCAAAATGGTGGTGCCGACCTACAGGGGGAATAGAGTGTTTCGAGTGTGTAACATTATTTCTCAAAAAAACAGGTAACAATGAATTTAGGGTTTCAAAAATTCTTAGATCCTGAGTTGTTCTGCCACAACCAAGCCATGTCATATTAAAGTCCATTGCCATCTTAGAAGTTTACCAGGTTCTTTTTTTATGTTTATCATTAGGTTTGTGTGTATCTGGGAAGAGACCCTGTTTTGACTACCCATTGTTGTTCGAAATGAAGCATTGGTGTGATCACTCATCACCAAGGGGCTGACATTGAAAGGTTTGCAATTATCATACAATTTTGTGTGAAACAAACAAGTAATCTGTAGTCGAAGGACTCTTGCCCCTCTGCCGTGTAGAGTGTGCCTGCATATCCTCTCCTAAATGACTGTTCACCAAACAAACCCCACACATTCATTAACTCTTATACTCTCATCCCACCCTTAGTTTACATTCAATATGCAATCAGCGCTGCGGTCACCTGCCACTATAACATCACCTGTGGACTCCTCTTACCAATACTTCAATACTTCTGATTGATCCTGCCCCACAAACTGCCTGCGGGTTCCAATATATGCTCACAATTAGATATTCCAGAGCTCTGAAAACTCCTGTAGTAGTAAGGACATTGTACGTCTCAGAAGGAGATGTATGAGCACCAAGTTGGTACATTTGTCTTTAAAGAATTCAGCCTGTTTAATGTCATTACAAGAAATTATACGTAATCTAGGGTTTTATTTGAATAAACGTGAAATGTTCTGCCTGTTTAAAATAGTTTTCTGCCCAGCTTCGAAACATTTTTCCAAACAGACACAGGCAGATAAATTGCTAGCCTCCTTCTTAGGTCTCCTGGATACTACTCCAGGTCGTTGAATCCTGTTTATTAGACAGCCATTTTCTTTTTTCCTGCAGGGTTAAGAACCCAGAATCTTCGGAGTTCTGCTCAGTATTGGATTACCTCTCAAGCTAAATAGGTGATTGAGCTGCCATTGTGTTGGCTGTTTGAGGGGAGCTCATGGAGCGAGGGAAATACGCAGGAGATGTTAAGTCTGGCTGTGTTATTTCCAATTTGGTGTTTTCATAACTCATCCCAGACATCTCCTCCTCCGAGTAAGTAGATATCTGACACGGGATAATAGCCTCCTTTACTACTGATGCTCTCTTATCTCTGGGGAGGAAGTATTGTTAAGAGTTGTTGGCTTTTGAGCTAACTTTTGTCTGCCTCTTTTTTGTTGCAGGTTTGATGGTCCTTACAGCATTCTCGCACCCAACCGGCCCACTCAATCCTTTGCATCTTTCGAATTAGCGTCCAGCAAGGACAAACTTACTTTTCTTGAACCCCTGTTTTTCGCCGTCAGGGCATTCTATCAAATAACAGTATGAAGTTTGGTTTAGTGAGTACGGGCCACAATTTTACAATCTTTTACTTTTGTCATATCGCCATTTTTAGTTACCATTGTTAACACCTCTTCAGCCAGTGCCTACGATGACCCAGCCACAGCAGGTGAATCCTCCAGCCTCGGCGATCCGGACTCTGTCGTCAGCTCTGCAAAGGTGCTCGCCATAAGAGGCTCTCTCGTTTCAGCTGTAGAGGCCATCCCCAGGGAAACTTTAGCACAGACGAAGCCCTCCAAGGAACACCTCTTTGAATTCAAGGAGGGCAGTACTGATTTTGCCCTTTCAGTTCTTTGATATATTTTAACCAGTGAATTTAAAACAAAGTGTAATGCAAATAAGGATGCTTGTCCATTATATTATGAAATAACCGAAGGTTCCAGGGATTGAGGGGCATGAAACTGAGCTGAACTAGAAGGTTCAAAGGCTGCTGATATGTTACTGGTCTCTGAAATCAGTAAATTCGGCGACACAGATAAACCCTGAGGACACTTTTCTATGCATGCCAATGGGATTTTCAATCCTCTTCACCTTGATGGGGTTTCATTCAAACTTTCCCTAACCTTCAAATGCATAACCGAAGGCTGTTCTTTAACCCCGGCTCCCTCTCTTGTTTGCACAGCAGTCTACACCGATCCAGCTACAGGGTTTGCTTCGGCACTACCGCTTCCAGGATTACCAACATAGAAGCAGCCCCTATATTATTTAGACATGGCATCATTTTGCCCTGGTTGTTAGTCACGCCCAGTTTCTTAGTCCCCAACTTACTCGTTGGTAGAGGCTCTCCCTTCTTAGGGTCACCCTTCTCCGAGACATCTTTAAACTTTCCATGCTGACTCATCGTAATAATGCTGCTGGGTCTGTGTGTCTTGCCCAAACTCTAATGGTTTGCTATGTAGGGGATACATCAAAAAAGCACTCCAACAGCCTTAGTAGGTCAGTTTATGGTATAATCGCTAAGGGGGAGAGTAACCACTGATTTGTCCACTTTCTCGCCAGATTTTCAGCGAGTACTTCTTCTCTTCCCCATTCGCCTCACCAGTCAGACCCAGACCGCCAAGACCCTACTCTCCACATACTGTGCGCAGTGCTCAGTGCCTGTGGTGAGGTTTTCAACAGGTGCGTGCTACTGCCGAAGCGTTCCCTGTAGAAACAGCCTTCTCGAGCAAAAGGTACCACACAGCCCCCAAGACCATGCTCTCCACATACTCTGCACCTTTAGTTGTATGCACCAGTTCCACGTAGAGGCCAGTTGTCTGCCAGGGATCTCACACTAGAAAATGTTGGGGTGTTTGTCCTGCGGGCATGTTTTTTTCGACTCAATGTAAAATCATATGCCAAAAAACAGCTTTTAAACTCCGTTTAGTAATAAACATGAAAACGTTCATCACATTTGATCAAATTTGGCATGTGTGTTTGGATGTAAAATCTCAAGTAACCTTAACTATGGTGTTTCTAATACAGCAACATATTATATACTGAGAGAAAGCCGTCCCATGCTTGCTATCAAAATAAAATAAGCCAACCGTTTTTATATGTCCATATATATATTTATAAAGTGCTTTAATGAAAATCACTCTAAATTATAATCTGTATTTTGCTTTCTATTTTGAAGCATCTCCTGGCTATGGGTGTAGTAAATTGCCAGCTGGCGTGCTGACAGCAATGTCTAAAACTATGTCACCCAAGCCACTGATTAGATTCATAAAAGGTCCCTGAGCTCTCTGACAACAACCCATGCAGTGTTGTGCATATGCGGCAACAGCTGTGAATGAGCACATTTAACAAGCAAATCTGGCAATGAAAAGGATACTGTATAAAGCAAATAAGGAGAGCCTTCAAACTTGGATGGACTGTAGAGAGCTGGCCTAATGTGAACAACTGAGCTTGTTTGCAATGTGCAACCTTTTCCTTATAGGAATGGTCTCTGTATATATAATTATGTTGGGATGTCTGTACGTTGAGCATGTGTGCAAGCATCCTTACCCTGAGACCCGGCAACAAATCTGCATGGGGCAAAGGAAACATATTCTCCGGGCGGCTGTTAAACCCCCATGGAGTGACTGGTGTCACAGCCATTCTATCCCCACTTCCAGATCCTGACTCTGTCCAAATCAATCTATGTGGTGCAATGTTAGAAAAGTCATAATACTTTTAGGGCGAATGTTGGGAGAAATAAAATGACGTCCAAGCCCAGTGTTTATTATGTTCTTAGTGATTCAAGCCTACATCCTTTTTTTCACAGGCATATTTGTAAAATATGAAGGTCTGTGGTCATTCTTTTGTTCCCATAATGCTCTTTGATTTTATGCACAGCATGCTGCAACCCTCACTGGTGTTATTTATGCCCTCCCTTTTTCTCATAGGTGTATTTCTAACGATCATAATATGAGGCTACCAGACTGTGCATCTTTGAATAACCTATCAGAAAATAATGAATACGTTTTATTCTAAGTTCTGATCATGTGCTTTGATCAGCAAGAAAAGTGTACACTTCTTATGATAACTAAACTATATATTGGTGGTTTTAAAGTTTTTAAACAGAGCTGGTTTGTAATGTTAGTACAATTCATCCATTTTCTTTTTTCATACATAGGCGCAGAGTGCAATGGTAAACTCAAAATTCCCAAACAGGTTGCAGTTGGCACAACGTGTATGCATACTTTGTGAGCAAACACACCACATTCAGCAGTTTAGCTTTTGTATGAACATTCACCCTTGTGCTCAGTAAACATACATCACCTAAGAGCAGCACAAACATGTGTGACCTGCAGTAACGCCAAGGGGGCGAGTGTCCTTCCTCTGCTGCACAGCTATTAAACCCTGCTGGCATTCAAGATATCTGTGTTTTTCTCTTGTTGCCCAGCTGCCAGAAATGGCTGGGGGGCCCTTTGTAAAACGACACCTGAGAACCGGGCTCTCATCCACACAGGAAGAGACGGAGACATAGTGAGAGAGAGTGGAGAGCGAGTGCTAGATTGGCATCTGATATGCAGGCTTCAGCTCGTCTGCCAAACATAGGCCAATAAAACCTAGACCCACAGAAGAGACAGTGGATTGCACGGCTTTATAGCCCTGTGGATTCCTGTGTGACTTATTAAGCCTAGCAGAATGAAATACACACGCGTCAAGGATACACTTCTGCAGTAACCTGATTTCAATACAATAATAATGATTGTATATCAAAAATGAAATCTAGGGGGTCATTTGTAAGAGCCAGAGTGCTACTCCGATCATTGTGCTCCATTCTTGAAGCTATTTCTGAGGCGTGCTGTAAAATGAGTTTAAACGCCGGAAGCCCCATGTAAGGGGCCCGCTGTTTCCTATATGGAAATATCTAGTGCCTTGTCTGATGGCCACAGATGTGTTTTCATTGAAGTGATACACGGGTTTTCCTAAGAATTCTACCTGTGAAATTATCAGAAGGCTTTCAGGCTGCAATCTTATTATGTGCATAGATTTCACGTGCTGATCGGTTATGGGTAGAGTGACTAGACGTACCCCTGTTTCCAGGACTGTCCCGGAATCTGACCACCTGTCCCACGTCCCACGATTGTTTTTACATTTAAAAACCCCATCCCGGTTTTGCGGAAAGGGAGGGTTCTAAACTAGATAAACATTATTATACTTTCACAATGTTGCCATCGCAGGAGGGGCTCAAGCCCCCAACCTTTCAGATATAAGCCACATGCGTTAACCTGTTGTGCCGCAGTGAACGGTTGGAAAGCAATAAAAAGCAAGACTTGTAGTATCGAGCAGAGCAGAAGCTAGCTTTTACTGACATCATAAGCAGTCAAAACAGTTTAAAAGTTTGAATTCACTACTGGTACACATGCAACGTGAGGTGCTCCATGATTTCATTGTGAAAGGAGGACTAAATGCATATGGAATTTGTATGTTCACACCCTTTATTTTATTTATTTTTATGTGTAACTCAATCAACATGTGATTTTTCACAATTCATAGACATGAAATACAATTCTTAAAAGGTTCACTATACATATTTCATACAAGTTCACAATTCATCTAAAAAACATACAGAGTACATAAGAAATTCATCAGCACAATTCTTTAAAAATGTGTATAAAATTCACTGTACATTTAGGATACCCTTAAATGATGAGGAGTCTGAAAACAAAATAAATGCCAAAAAACAGAAAGAAAAAAGAGACAAGGATAGAAACAAATGAGAGCAAAAATAATTATGAAAAAGCGAGAAGATTAACGCCCTTTCTTAAACAGAGCACGTAGCCTTGAGTGCACTCCCGCTGTAGTCACACCCCTCTCCAACATACTCCTCAAGCTCCCCCATCATCAACACACCCTTCAACCTTACCCCTCCCCAACACCGGTGATGTATAAACAACCATCCACATTTCCACCTGTTTTTTTTTCACTTGCCAGGCAGGCTTCAGATGTGGGGGCATGATTGGCTCTTGGAGCTATGGGGTGGGCTGCAGGGGAAATATTCATATGTGATATTGACAGTGATGGATGATGTTGGATTGGTGTTGGCCAAAGATTACAATTGGACTAGTGCCCTTTCCACGTGCTCCAAAATGCCAGACATCAATGCAAAGCCCTGGTTGGTGTCCTTGGTGCTCCTTGGTGGGGGGGGGGAGTTATAGCACTCGCCATGCCATCCATTTTCCCACAGAGAATTGACATGTGCTGTCATGTCTTCTTCCCAGGACATGTTATGGCCTTCAGATGTCTTGGAGGGCAAGAAGGTGGTCATCTTGCAAGTCTCTTCTCCAGCTCTTGGAGCCGTTGTATGGCTGCCTGGTGTTGCCCTTCCATTATCTCTTGGTGGCCTCTGGCTCAAGTGCTGTGAGCTGTCAAGTAGGATACAGTGGGAGAAGGTGCAGACAAGGTTACAGAAGCCACTTGTTTTTCAATATTGGTGGGCCGATGTGAATCAGGTGCCCACACTTTGGTGTCACCATGGTCATCATTTGAGTTCTGTTTCAACTCCAGTTGGTGTGCACAGTGCCATGTCCGTGTCCTCCACTCCATGGACATCCCCAAGGTCCACTGCCAACACTTCTATGTGAGGGATGAGTGCTAGGACATCCTGGACAACTTCTAAAGGCAGAATATGGTTTGAAGGTGGCTTTTTGGTTGCTTCTGAGGGACGTGGCTCTTCGGTTTGCACAGGTGGTGCCTGTGGTGCACTCTGTGCTGACTGCTTGGCTGGAGGGATGGCATGGCTTGGATAATGTCCTGCCCTTTATTGATGTAGCTTCTGTGGCAGGAGTAGCTTCTAACTTCTAGGACAACTTGTTTTTGCTGTTGGTGTGGTGGTGGTGGTGGTGAGGGCTGGGGCAGGTGTTGGAGTGTTTGATGGGTCCTCTTGCTGACTGGAGATGTCCTCTGTGGAAACATATGAAAGCCACGTCGTCTGTTGCTCTGCCAATGAGGGCACCCGTGATGCATGTGTGTTTAGGTAGCCTAGCAGGTCCCATCTGCTCTGCATGAATGTCTATCCATGTTGGTCTGCATTTGGGGGTGGCTACTACGTTTTGGGTACATATTATATAGGCAGAAATGCTGGAGTACTTTGGTATTGGCAGATTACCGGCAACTATGGTGCAATGGTAGACAGGCAAAATGTTGGGTCTGATTTGGTCCCCCTCCATTTGCTAGGCAATCCTACTGGTGGCCCAAAATGATGGGGCGGACCCTCCACTTTAGGTCATCCCACCTCTTTTTGACATCCCTGGTATTATGAGCATGTGCAGACAGAGTGTGGATCTTGTCATGCATACTGTCCCAAAGTGCTGCACATTTGTCAAGGGCTGATTTACCATCATGTGGCCCATCAACCTGGGGGCCGCCTTGGCGACCTCATCCTCAAGGATCACAAGCTCCTTCACTGAGGATGTTGGCTTCCTCTGTCGTCTGTCTACTCCCATCCCTCCTGCAGGGTCTCCAGATTCATGTTTGCTGCATATTCTCTCCAGATGGCGAACAGAGACTCAGATTCTCTATCGACTGCCTTCCTGTAATGGCTGCACAGATAACTGTTTTTTTCTAGAAATGTAGAATTTTAATTACCGGTATCGCTACTACCTGATGTGAAATTGTACTTGTGGTTATTTGGTGTATGGAATCAGACTGTTACTGCATCTAGTGAATACCATTGCTACATGCATGGCGCACTCAACATGTTACTTCATTTATGCGATTAACCAACTGGTCTAATCAGCAAAATCACTAGTGGAGAAGTTCGATTTCAAGAGTACCTCTCGCCACATTTCTTTAAGGAAGGACCAAACAAAACAGCTGTGTTTCCTAGTGGCGGAACAGTGTCATCAGCTTGAACTCTCTCCTTCTGTCTGAAATGCATACACATGTAGCCTGTCATTTAAAACACACGTTTTAACTTTTCATTTTGGTCGTGCATTTTTGATTGAATCGACCAATTTCATATACATCTACATATATAGTACATGTGTCTGTGGGTGTAAGTCGCAAGGGGTGGAAAACAAGTCCCCCAACCCAGATAAAATAAAATTGGCTGAATTCTGGTTGACCCAAATTGCATGACCAAACTAAAGACTTAACAAAAGTCTAGCAAACAAGTAGACCCACGTACACGGATTTGTCCATCAGAAGCCTAGATTTGGTTGCAGCTTCTTTGGGAAGACTGATGTATGCAGCTTGAGCCTTACTGAAATGGTTGTTTGCTTAAAGCATATTCAGCCATCTGTGTGCAACTGGCAGTCGCAGGTTTGAAGCCTGACAGGGGTTGACCGGCCCCTTCATCCTTGTGAGAGAAATACTTTTCTTTTTTTTTTACAAACAGGCACCCTTATCAGGGCTACGTTTGCTGTAGATCAAGGTGCACAGAGGCGCTAGAAATGTTTTGATTTAGGTAACCTACCAATAGATGATGAGCCCTGATGAAGAGTGTTACTCGAAACATGTTGGATAAAGCTAAATTATTTGGCTAGGTCACTTGGTTGTTTTGAAAAAAGAATAGAAAAAAGAACAAAGCAGAAAATGGAAGATGTTGAATTAACCTTATAGCCATTGTATAAATAGTGGATGTTCATTCCACATTGAGATTGATGTGTGTGGTGTTAATAAATACAAAGACAAATAAAGAACATGCTTACTCCAATGGAGAATTAAGGGCAGTGTGCAACACTTGTGCACATGAAATACTTATTTGGAAATACAATGGTGCCACTAAATTGGCAGGAGTCCAATGTGAAACACAGAGGACATGGCTGTGGGTCCATGTGTTTGCTTAAGCTCTTCCATGAAAAACAGCAGCTTTACCCTTACATCGACTCTGAGTGTTAGGTTTCAGAAGTCAAATGTAAGCCTCTGTGTTTCATAAATACAGGTTTATTAAACAAGTAAATGTTACAATAACAACAACAAATGTAGTGCCGAGCATGTGGATCTAATCATTTCTGTAAATTATATATAGGCAATACAGACAGTAGGAAAACGATGTTGGTAATAAATACTACCTGTAAGCACATAAGCATCACTACTTCCTACGAAATACTAAACGTGTCCCAGTTTTGGGCCAAAACGTACTTGCTATGATATGTATAAATTCAACAATAATTTGCAATATGTCTCTTATTATTTTTAAAATGCCTAAAAAAGTGAAAAACAGTGAGTGACTCCAAAACCATCCAATAACCCAAGAAACACAGGAGCAGAAGTGGTGGGCCATCTGTTCGCAAACCATGAAACATGTGTCTGGGTCACCGAAGCCATCATGTATAATACATGATGGCTTCGGTGACCCAGACATATCAACCTCTCATATATCTAGGAATGCAAGTGACTTCGAATCATACCAGATGTGTGTTAAAAAATGCCCATTAGAAATTAACTTTCCAAGCTTTTTTATTCTCGCAAATGTGGAAACAAGGTTTTCGATATCAATGTGTCCAGCAATGTCATGCTCTATTGACAAGGCTGCTAGGCCAACAAGTCTGTCTTGCATCATAGAAGATCAAATATAACCTTTGATCAACTTTAGCTTTGAAAAGCTTCTTTCGCCACTTGCCACTGAAACAGGTAGAGTTAAGAGAATCTGAAGAGCGATACATGTGTTGAGCATACTCTGTCAAATTATTGTTGTATACAAATGTCAGTACATCTTGTGGTGATTAACTATTTAGAACTCTTCTTGCAATAACTTGCAATTCATTGCAAAAATCTGATGCATCTATGTCCTTTAAGTCCCCATGTTGTAAAGCTTTCTTTAGCTTCAAGAAGTGGTCAAAGATGTGATGTGCCGCCTCAGTATTCAAACTTTGTATGTAATAGAGCAAGCCAAACACAGAACTAATGTGATGCATTTGAGTAAATCTCTTATACAGATTGAAGGGCTGTGTCAATGATCGCAAAACTAAGTTCACTTTGAAATTTTGCTTGGGGCTTTCAATAGGCTCATCATCTGCTTCATATGTGAACTGGTTCTTCTTTCTTCGACCACGGACAGAAGGATCAGGTTCGAAGCACGCAGGAATTTCCAACTCTTCTGCAAGTTTACGTGCATCAACAAGTGCTTTCTCAAACCCTTCATCACTCCTGCAACCACTCAGAAACATATTGGTTTCTTCCAGTAGGTTTATAGCATCATGAACATCAAGTTGTTTGCTTGTCACATTTATCTCAGAGAATGTTATGCCACACAAAATGGAAACTACAAACCTGAAGCTAGAAATACCCTTTACAAGACCTTGGGTATCTATGCAAGAGATATTACCAGATGATCCTGTTTGCGTAGTGTCAATTGATATCTCAACTAATGCATCATACACACCACCCAGCTGATAGCGGAGAGGAGCGAAGACATGAATTCGACTTTCCCGTTTTCTATCACTCCGCAGTTTCAATGTAAGATTTTTAATATGATATGATATGGCATTTATAACGTGCCTATACACAAGTGTTTCATGGCGCGACAAGGCAAGGGAGGGGAACAGAGGGAAATGGAGACAACGATCTTACTAGGCCAAGTGACATTAATATCGCACAAGTGCAGGGGGGAGGGGAAAAGTGCAATACATAAGATAGAAAGTAGATAAATAAAACAATTAATAAGAACAATAAATATAGGTGCAGCCAGGTGGTGGCAGGTGCAAGGTGATTGCAGACATCAGCTGTTGAGGGCTGTTAGGGGGCCATGTACAACATGGCGCTTTAGAACTTCCCAACGGCGTGTTAAGCCAAAGAAATACACATAAATACATTGTACCATGTCAAAGAAAGCAGTTGCCTCCAAGCAACACTTAGCTGCATCAATAACAACCAAATTTAAACAATGTGCACTGCAAGGAACAAACAAAGCACGTGGATTTACATCCAAAATACTTCATGGTACACCATTTTCTTTCCCCTTCATATTGCTTCCATTATCATAGCTTTGGCCACCCACGTTTTCAATGGCCAAGGACATTTCTTGTAATTGAAGGAAAATAGTGTCTGTAATACTTACTCCAGGTGTCTCTTTTAATGGCACAAATCCTAGGAAATGTTCTTTCATGCACACAGGCTCACAATGATCCGAGTCCAACACTGACATGGTGGTCACATAGCGAACTATCATTGTCATTTGTTCAACATGGCTGACATCTGCTGTGCAATCTAGAATGATTGAAAAGTACTTAGCAGCCCAAACTGAGGCTAGCATTTCTTCTTTAATAGTTGTGGCTAAAAGCTGAATCAGTTAATTTTGTATATCTTTGCTGAGATAGTGAACATGCGTCTTTTGGTCTGTTATTTTACGCAGATGCTCATCCATGGGTGGGTCAAACAAAGCTAGATATTCAACAAATCTCAGGAGGTTTCCATTACCAAATGTATGCAGTTTTTCATGCGTTCCATGAAATTTTAGATTTTGCATACCCAGAAGTCTTACTAAAGCAATCAGTCATTCTATGATTTACTGTCAATACTTCTCTTCTTGTTTAATGAGGTGCACATTATCTTTATCAATTTGCAGTGCCAGTTCCTTCCACTTTTGAATATTTTCTAAATGCTCCTTGCCTTCTTCATGTGCTGTTAGAATTGCAGACATGATTTTTCCAGTCCTTTGACCCTTTATCAGCAAACGAAGAGGCATTGGTTGGATTACTGCTAAACAGCTTACAACAGAAGCAAAACGCAGTGTCCTTCGATGTGGAATACTGTAACCACTCACGTTGCACATCATTTCCGTTGGGAAGCCTGCATTTGTACACATTGAGGAAAACTTTCTTTAGTTTCTATCTTTATGGAATGGAAACTGCGTAAACTGTTCTGGCCCATGTTCTACCAGGATTTTTCAGACATGGCTACTGCTTTTGGAGGCAAAATTGTCCCAAGTAGCAGGATCAATATAACTCGCGCCAATGGAGGCAGCAGCACTTTCACATCTTCCCAAATCTTGAACATGCATTTGTTCATTCGGTTCATATTCTACATTGAGAATTTGTATTTCCAATTATTCTTCTTCCACTTGTGAGGCAGTAGCTATATCTGCCATCTCAACTTCAGTATCAGGGGGATCCTTTGAACGATCTTCATCTTGGCCTTGCAGTGGATCGCCTCGAAAATACTTAAGAAAAGACTCTTCTTGTTTTGCTTTTTTCCTTTTTCTTCTCCGTGCACTATACTGTGACCCAGACAATTTCTTGCTCTATGCCATAAAGCACACAAGCTGAAAAAAGATAAACCCAAAGGATTACTCATGCTTCCATTAAATAAAAGTTAACAATACAGTGCTCTCCAGAGGTTTCTACGAGAACATATACACATAGCCAATGGTTACTGTTGCATGACATTTATAAAAGATATACACCACCCAGAGAGAGCCCTACCTTTTCATATCTGCACTCAGCATTGCTATACAGCACTTTGCCTGCTCCGAAATTAGCCCCATACCCCACTTCCTGCAGCTCCTGTAATTCCATGAAACAGTGAAAATGGTAGACTCTGTGCTATACAAGACATAGCATAACAGGCCATAGCAAAGTATTTCACTCATTCCTTGCTGTGCGGCAGTAACCTGGATGGCTCATATACTTTGGTGACTGCCTGGCGGGCAGAAAAAGAAGATATTAATGTTGGTTTTGCTGAGGCCAGTGCTCTTTCCTAGAAGAGATTCAATTATTTGCCCGGGATCACACCGTTTCTTTAAACAGTAAAGCTGGAATCTTTTTTTTTTATTAAAAAATTGGTTTAGTTGAATTATAAACTTTTTCAATTGTAAATTAAAATGTTCTTTTCCAGTTCATTTCACAAGTAAGAGATCTTGAACTTGAACAGAATGAGCATAACTAGTACAGTGAATAGTTTGCCTTCTATTAGGTGTTGAGAAGATAACAACAGTCCAGGATCATTGAATATAAGTAACAGATGTACCTAATGTCAACTTGGAGTAAAAGTAACAATTTGATTTTAGTAATATAGGTGAAGACCAACATAATCATAATGGAGGTTAGAGAAAATTAAGAAAAACAATTAGTTATAAATAGAATGATTACAGAAACCATTATTCAGTCAATGTTGAAGAAAAAAGTGAGAATAAATTCAAATTCTGTTAAAAATTGTACAATATCGATTATGAGTGAGGTGTTAGAAGCATTAAACTCTGCCAACCACCAGCTGGAATTTTAACCCAGTGTATAGTTTAGGGCACTTGCACACAAACCTTTCATGTTGTACTTGATATAAATATTGACATTTTCTACTTCAAGGCCCACAATAATGCTGCCCTTCAGAGCAGAGCTTTAACGTTTCCCATAGCCATGTGTGAGAGAGCCATTCAATTCTGGTTTTGCTAGGAATGCTGGGACGTGTCGTTTTCTTAAATTCCAAGTGGGGAAAAAACCTCAAATCTCAGAATCCAAAAGGCAAGATTGCCTTCGTCCTGGGGTTGCTCGTGGGTCTTCAAGGGGGACACCCGGGGCCAGTCCTTGTAAGTTGCAATGAACCTCATTCTCTCATTAATTGAAATTTATTTTGCATTAATTCTGAAATAAATCCTTTGTAAATATATAGCTAATAAATATTACAAGCCTTTGTGTAATAGATATGTTAGTTGTAAAATACATATATTTATATATGATCAAGTGATTATAGTGATTTTGTGTGTACAGTGTGTAGTGCAACATGATTGTCATTGTGACACAATAGTAACATGTCCAGTGTCCAGCTCCCCTCGCACCTGATACACTTCTGACTGTGTTTCACATCTGACCCTTAAGTAGTTACCCTTGCAGCTCCATCACTGCTCAGCGACCACTTCTTGGCACTACATAGTATGCTGCACTTTGAACAGAAAAGGTGCTGTTGTTCCTGTTGTGTCACTGTTAAGCCCTAAGATGTGTTCGCCTTCCTGGCCAGGGGAGTGGTGCTTCAGGGGAGTAATGTCATAAATGGAATAGGTGCCCATCACACAGGGAACAAAGGGGCATCAGCACCCTTAATACATGTTTGGAACTTTTCACATAAAAGGGTCATTTAAAGGGACTTGACCTCATGACCCATTTACCATTAACTGCCGCCGGCTGAGTGAGCAAAACCCTCATAGAGCACCTTATGTACAGTTGTGCATGCCTTCCTCTTTGAGGAAGCCACACGTGGGGTCTTAGATATACCACACAAGTGCACAGCAATAGTATGTCTTATGAAACCAGAACATGGTCTTTGCAGGCTTATTTCGGATGCAAGAAGAATTGCGATACACTGTAAAAGAGGATTATGACAGGAACTGAATGTCTGACAGAGCTGCACATTCGCATCTCCCTTCAGTGTGGGCAACAAGCGTTAATGAACTAGGCACAGTAAAAATAGTGAGTCAATCTGAAAAAAAGAAAGAACCATTCACTTTGAACACATCAATTACATTACATTTGTGGCTCTCACAATGGGCCTCATTACAAGTTTGCCGGTCCGGTATCAACTGTGCCGGTAAGCTACCGGCACAGTTGGTACCCGACTGGCAAACTACAAGGTCTATGAGTGGGTGCCCAGGTCTGACCTGGCGGGCGGAACAGCACCTGCTCGCAGACCTTGGCGGATGCACCGGCATCGTTGTTAACGGTGCCGGTGCATCCGTCCTCCCCATTCCCATTAAGTACTGTGGGACTCAAATGGGAATGGGGAGTAATTTTTTCCGGCGCCCGGCAATTGGCAATTACTGTAATGCCCCGGTACGTCCCTATTGCCGGGCGCTGGAAGGAAAATTCACTCCGGCGGCAGCCGTGTCGTTTTTACCTGCACGGCTACCGCCGGACTCATAATGAGGCCTATTGTCTTCATTGTCCTATCAATAGCCATCTTATTGAGAGGAGCCCATGTATCGCCCTCCTCCTAAAGCATTCCACTAAGTGGAAAGTGTAAGACAACAGCAGCTTACATAATACAACTGTAGCAGGGTGATAGGACTGGGGCATTTAATTGTCTCGGGCACCGATGAAAAAGTGGCTCAGAATTGGAAATGGCAATTCGCTCCTTTTGTGACCGACTGTTTGAGTAGTACCGAAGAGGGATTTTTTTTTATAAGGTTTAATGCAATTTAAATGTTTATTCAGCTGCAATGGTCAAAATGTCTAGCCGCATAGTGAAGTAACTCAACAAACTGGTGCACATTAGCCAAAAAACGGCCCCACACTCGCATTTTCCGTTTTTGGTTCGGGCGTTGCCCTGTTGTCCAGCCCGATAGGCTGGTCCGAGCCTGGACTGCAGCCGAGCAATGAGAAATGTGTTTATGGGAAGTACATTTTGATGCGATCCCGAGAGATCCATAACGAACAGTGGAATATTTGCTATTGACTTAATTGAAAAGAACGAAGAGTGATCGCATGACCGTGCTGCCCTCCCAATCTCAAAAGGAAGCGCAGTGTTTTGGAGAATGCAGCTTTCGCTTCAGTTATTTGGCTGCGAAATATAAACCAGCTCGAGCTGCATTCCTTTTAGCGCAACTTTCTTCTGACTTATTGGTTTGGGATGAGGCCATGTACACTTCAGACTGAGTGGCCATCATTAAACTCTGAACACTTGGGGTATGACAGATTGGGCTTGAAGTGCAAAAGGGCTGATATGGTCTCACTGTGAGCACCATAAGGCGAGAATGGAAATGCTTCCGAAATGTCACCACCTGCTATGTCCCGCATTCTATTGTTGCATACTTGTTTTGTGAATTTTTGCAATTTTATGGTTGGTTATAAGGCGCAGCAACACTTGTTCCAGAGGGCAGATTTACCCTACAGGCAGCCCTGACCCTGCTCTCATGGTGGAGTGCAGGCCAGGAAAGGGCACTCGTTTGCTGTGGTTCTGTCTAGGTTTTCATTCCGGAATCATTTGTTAGCTAGCTACGCAATTTTGTGGGTGGTTCGGCTAAAATGTGCAGCGTCAATCTTTGCAAAGAGTGGATTTAGCCTCTGGGCATGCCGTAATTTATCCATCTGGGCTTGTCCCAGGGAAACAGGGGCCTACAGCTGCAACCCTGGACTGAAGTGGGTATCAACGAGGGGTTTTCCTCCTCCCCCATTCCAAGTGCTTTAAGTGGGCCAGGGCCAGCCGGGGCCGCAACCCAGCAGTCTCCAAAAAGTGAAGCTGAGCCAGGGCCCTGCCAGCGCCCCTCCATCCAACCACGGCATGGCAGGACACATTATCCCGCCACGGCCGCAGCACCGACAGGAGATGCGCCTGCCATGATCCAGTCAGGCAGGCAGGTCGGGCAGCTGTGACTGACAGAGGGCTGGCTGGCACTTCTGTCAGTCACAGCCCCAAACAGCAACTTTCTCTCGTGACCCTTCGGTGGCTTACAAACCTTGCTGGAGGGTCACGTGAGGGAGATGCTGTCCCGCGTGAACCTGGGTGCTCGGGGATCTAATCTGCTCTGCATCACACAGAGCAGATTAGATCACCAAGCCCCCAGCTACACCAACGGACAAAGACGCCTCGCGGTCGTTGGTCTGCAGGTTACGTGACTGAGGTGTCTTTGTCTGTCACATTTTTCTGGCAGCCCTGACACTCTAAAAAGGCAACGGAACACAACGGCAACATAAGTACAAGGCAATCCAGTGATGTATGCCGTATAAAACCCGTGTAAACTCCATACAGCTCCAGCGTTCCAGTCGACTGCGCTTTGCCAGCTACTGTGCTACCAGCACGCAGTCCAGACTGCATGGAAAGGAGACAGGGCTGAATGTGCTATTTATTTTATTTATTTATTTATTCACATTTGTTGAGCGCACATCAGACCGTAGGCATCGTGGCGCTAGTTACAGTGTTGCTTACTTAGTTACATTCAGTTCATGTAGATATACTTTTTTACAGATATGCAAGTGCAGCAGGAGTACATGAAAACGGGTTCAGTTGAACAGGGCAGTTTTGAGCTTTTTTCGGAATGAGAGAAGAGATGTGTCAGCTCTAAGGTCAGTAGGAAGGGAATTCCAGAGTTTGGGTGCGAGGAAGGGGAAGCCTATACCTCCTGCTTTTGTTCTGTTGATGCGAGGTATTGCAAGTTGGTTCGTGTATTGTGCTCTTCTAGGTCTTGTGGATTGATATCTACCTATCGTGTCAGATAAGTAAGAGGGAGCTGTGAGGTTGATACATTTGTGGGTGGTTGTGAGAATTTTGAAGGAGATGCGGTCTTTGACTGGGAGCCAATGAGCTGCTATTCTGGCTTGTGTGATGTGTTCACTTTTTGGTATGCTGAGGGCTGCTCTGAGAGCGTTGTTTTGAGTAGTTTGGAGCCTAGATAAGTTTTTTTGCGAGGTTCCGGCTAGGAGCGCGTTACAATAGTCTAGCTTAGCTCCTATAGTTGCTCGGGCGATGGAGAGGCAGCTATCCTTAGTTAGGAATGGTTTTATTGCGTTAATGAGTTTCGTAGTAAGTGCTGAGGCCGAGACTATGGCGCTGACTTGTTTGTCCATGGATAGTGTTGCGTCTATGTGAACCCCCAGTGTTTTAGTGTTTGTTGCTACCCACACACATGCATGTGGCAAATTGGGATTTCTGTAAACTGTTCAGTGTGCATTATCACAATAAAAACACATGCTTTCATTGTTTGAAACTGGCATTCAGTTTGTTGCTGCACATTTTGAGAATAAAGTGTGCTGTTCCACATTAAAAGAACACATTTTTAGCTACGTGAAGTTTTGCAGTTATTTACCTTCTTGTTCTGCAAATTAATCAACAGCATTGAAATGGTATTTGCACTTCCCAGGCAAGTCTGGAAGTGAACATTTAAAAGCATCACTGAAGATGACCTTGTCCTTGCCAGCATTTCACATTTTTAAAGCCTCCTGGGCAGCCCTTGACAAACAAAAGACCACAAGAAGGATCTTTAGCATGGGCAACCTCTGATGAGGCAGCTATCAGCTCACTCACACTCGGCCCAACGAAGCCACATTAGACACCTGACGCAGACAGTGCAGTGTCCTGGAAGGGTGAGGGGCTGCAGAGCAGGGGCTGGAAGCTTTGGGGTAGGGGGCAGGGGGGGTGTTTGGGGGGAAATCCTGCTGGAGAGGCACAGGAAGAGCAAACTATGGGGAGCCCTGCCAGCAGCACCCAGGGGAAGTGTGCCAAGCACCCGCTGCTCTGAGCTAAGGCTAGCCCTGCCAGGGGTTCACCCTGAGATCACTGCCAGGAAACACTCAGGAGAGCAGCCCCCCAGGCCCCTGGAGCAGGGATTTCTCCTGAGGGAAGCTCTTCCAGTGGGCAGAATCAATTCTGGCACAAGCGAGCCTGCTACAATCCACACACAGGGCAGATCTTTATTCGGATCCCTGCCAGGGCGAGAGCCTGGCACACAGGAGCTGCCAGGATACATCCAGGGCAGAGCCTGGCCGACAGAGGCAGCCAAGACACAGGTGGAACATCCCTGCCTGGTGGCAGTGGTCCACTCATGCAAGCAGTTTCCTACCACTGAGCGGATCCCTTTCCGAG
The DNA here is from genome assembly GCF_040938575.1 of Ambystoma mexicanum. Lineage (NCBI taxonomy): Eukaryota > Metazoa > Chordata > Amphibia > Caudata > Ambystomatidae > Ambystoma > Ambystoma mexicanum. Next base: position 673,677,496 of record NC_090936.1, read on the forward strand.
GTTAGAGCCAGTTGTGCAAAGGAACTGCCAGCATACAGTGGGGGACATCCTTTCAGAAGGTAGTCTAGCGCCCAGTACCTGCCAGATGAGCACATTTACAGCATAGCTGCACGGACAGCGCAGGACAATCTTTCAGCTTTTTTTTCTTTAACATACATTACAACAGATTTATTTCTCACCCCCTCATCTGGTTTCACAGTATGCCTTCAACTGCCAGCTCTGACCCTCTGAACTTGACCTCCTTCTTTAGGCCCCGCCCATCAAGTCTTACACCACGCCCATCATGCAAGCCACGCCCCCAAATGAGGGTCCCCCCTCAATTTCTTACCCCACTTAAAGCATTGCCCGCCCCCCCCATTCTGACATGCATGGTTCAGCGATCGCATCTCTGTCACATGATCTGACAGGCACCTTCATGTGATCCAGCGGCTCTGCCGCCAATAACTGACTCCTGCAAGCTTCCCCGTTCATCCAGCGAGTCCCCACATGTGCGGGGGCCTGCCTTATTTATTGAGCATGGCGGTGATGCGTGGTCCCATGACACCACATGTACATGTGCTTGTATGTGTGTGGTACCCACTGGTACCGCGCTTGGAGACAGCAGAGCGCTGCACGCCATTACACATTGCAGGGTTGCGAGGCGCTTTCTGTCACTCGTGCACTCTTGGCAGCTGATGTGCCACCCATGTGTGTTGTGCATGCTTTGTCTGCTTATAAATGGACAGGTGCAACGGGCGCAGGCAGCCAGATTGAACCTTCGCCTGGCCTGGGGGAGGGGGCGGGGGCAGCAATGTGGTGTCAGGGCATATAATGGCTTTATGCAAGTTCTAGTGAGATGGATCTTGATATGAAGCTCATATTTTAAATGCAGCACCTCCTCACCCTTTTGCGTATGAAACAAGATACTTGAGACCCGTTTTTTGAAGAGGAATAAAACTACCTGCGTGTGACTCATTTTAATTGGCTTAGAAACAGGTGTAGCTTTGGTAGATATTTGCAGCTGTCAGTGCAAGGCAGAACAGGGGCCAGATCACAGAAACTTTGCACCGGTACAAGGTCAACGTTGCACGGTATTAGCACTAGGGCAAAGTTTGCCCTATTTTTAAACACATTGGGACACAATTGAAAAGTATTGCACCATGAAAAATGCAGTTTGACATATTAAAAGCACAAAGGGCAAAAATGTCCCTAGTGCAAAAAAGGTACATTTTTTGATGCATTTTTGCATCAGGGCAAACTTTGCCCTAGTGCTAATACCATTCCTTATTAGCACTGCGGCAAACTTTGCCCTGGTGCAAAAATGCAGTAGAAATGTATCTTTTTTGCATTCGGGCAATATTTGCCCTGGTGCTTTTAATATAGCAAACTGCCCTTGTCATGGTGCCGTAGTTTTCTAGTGTGTGCCACTGTTTTTAAAAATAGGGCAAACTTTGCCCTAGTGCTAATACCATGCAATTTTGCCCTTGCATTGGCGCAAAGTTTCTCTAATCTGGCCCCAGATTTGAGATTAAAACAAAAGAATGGAACTGGGACAGTGGAGTAACTTTGCTGAAAATGTTGGGGGGGACATGACATCTGAAGAAAAGGTGCCCCAGCCAAATGAATAGGGACAAAATAGTGTGCCATGAAAGTTGGGGGGGGGACAAACACCCCTGTCCCCCCTAAAATTACGCCCATGAGCTGGAGCATGCACGGTGTCGGCTGCCGGCACTATTAGTTGGCACCTCCTCTCACCTGCTTGCTGCGTCGGGTCAGTGGGGTTTGTCTCTATGCTGCGGTCCGGACTGTGGGACTATGCAACTACTAAAGTCTCTCAGCAGGGGCCAGGCCAGGGCTGCCTGGTGAACCGCATAGAAGGAAGGCCTGGCTGATGCCTGCAGCTAGACTAGGGCAGCGGTGGAACAGGTGGCAGCCAGCGGGTCACGGACGCCGGACAGGACAAACTCTTTTGCATCGCACGCCTAGAGTAAGTCAGCCACGTGCAGTGCTAATGCGCAAGTGCGAGCACCATGCCCACTCGTGACCTGACCCCATCCGCCTCACAGTGCCTAATGCCACTGCCACAGTGCCTGGCCACGGCCTGCCTGTTGCTGCTGCAGTCTGCAGAGAGTGCTGCAGCTGCGCCAAGAGAGAATACTAAATAAAATATATATATGACAAAAATGGATATGTGCAAGTTCGGCGGAGTTTGCCGCCCTAACATGTACATATTATAGGCAATTGCCTAACCTTGCCTAGTGATAGCACAGGCCCTGGGAGAGGGCTAAAAGACCAGCCATTGGAAGTGAAGAATCATTTGGTGTGCCCCTGTCTGGGCTAGACTGATCGGCTTCACATAACGTAATTTTTCCTATGTATCTGGATTGCAGTTGTGAAGGATCGCCTCAGATCCCTGAATCCTAACCAAACTGTGCCAAGCTCTGGGTCTGATTCCTTCAAGACTGCCGTTTGAAGATCTAGGCATACCACATGACTAAGTATGGCGAGTCCAAATCATTTTCATTTAGACGTGGCTTTAAATGGAAGTAGTGTTTTGATCGTGTCAAAGAAAATCTGTGCCAATTTGTGCAGGCTGAGGCATACTATGAAGCGATTATTCCATATTGCAAGATCAAACCTCCTGTTCTGTACAATGAGTACATGACTTTATTTTCTAGTTCGACATTTAGAAGGAGGTTTGTCATTAATCAGTTTGCTTTCTGAATGCATGTCAAGGCTCTATACCTTTCCACCAATTTCAATTACAAGTCCTGCTTTAAGCTTGATATTATTACCCAGACCGTGGGTTTGGCCAGATTGTTCAGATGACTACTCTGATGACTCCTCACTGTTCACTGTGATGGCTAGCCATAATAGGAGTTGTAGCCTAAAAATCATTAGAGCCAAAGGTTGCAGATTATAGAGATCCTTTCGCTATATTTTGATCTTTTCAATAAGCGGCCATCACTTATTTAACAACCTCTAGTATACAGTCCCACCCCACAATTATGGAACATGAAACATTTATTTATTTATTTATTTATTTATTGTGTATTTATTAGGCGCTCTTGCATTAAGTCAATTCCATTTCAAAGCGCCCACAGGGCAACATGGAGGGAACATGGGATTGAAAACCAATGAATACAGTGGAAGATAAAGAAGAGCCTACTGTGCATTGTGAGTATTCAGAACATGTAAGTGCAGCGAGAAGAGCGGAAGTGTGGAGGGGGTAAGTGCTGGACTGTCCGTGCTCGTGGGTGAGCAGCACATGAAGTGCATAGTAAGGTAAGTGCTAAACAGCCTGGGGCCGCATTGGGTAGAAAGTTCAAGTCTACAAGATTGAGACTGGTAGTTGCCAAGGCAAGTGCTGAGAGGTAGACGGAGGCTGGGGCGTTGGGTATGGGAGGCCAGGTCCCGAGAGATACATAGGGGCCCTGGCCACCAATCACAGCGACTGTGAGATTATCAGAGGAGGGGCGAAGGGAAGGAGGTGGTGAACAGGAAACACTTGAGGAAGATGAGGCAGTCCTGCTCAAGATGGAGGTGGAGGTTGTTCCATAAGACAACATGAATCTATTTAAAGAAACGAAAGCCAAAGGTGCTCCCCTTACTTCATGCAATGTGATGTAATGTAAAGTGGACTTATATAGTGCCCTTCTGCCAATAATGTTGGCCTGGCTTTGCATGGCTCTGTAAGAAAGGAGAGCAGGGTGTGTTAGTCGGATAGCAGGAAGGCAGATGCAGATGTTGATGGATGTCTTGGGATGATAGCTACGGGACAATGCGCTCTTCTTGGAAGTAAGATGATGTGGAGCAACACAGGTTTGATCCCCGGGTCCGTGCTTAGAAACCGCTAGGTATTAAGTGCGTTTATAAATAAACAACTACAATTATAATTAAAATGCAGGTTGACAGTACCCATTACATGTGTGTCGATATGACAATCTATGTTTTTTGTGGGTGTACCGACCAGGCAGGTTAGCCATATGGGCAGCCGCCGGATTATGGTGTGTATAAATGAAAAGCATGGTTATTCATTGAAGATGGATAGGGTCTGAACCTATTACGTACACTAGAACTTTGAGGTCATATGTAGGAGTGTGGGAGATGCAAGGAAGCAAGATTTTAGTAGTGAGGAAGTTAGTTGAGGGGTGAAACAGCGGGTGGAAAGAGGGGGTGAGGGTGTTGAGGTTGTTGTCACTTTCTGGCTCTTGGTGGTAGATTTAACTGAGATCAAAGGTGTGGCTTCATGAGTCCACTTGGTTCTCCGCAGATGGTAGTGCAAAGAGTTTAGAAAAATGCTTGTTGTAAATTGGCCCAATTTTCTGGTGCACAGTTTCAGTCAGTTGCTATAATTTTTCTTTTCTTTCAATGTTATTGGTTGAAAAGTCAAGTCTTGAGCTGTTTTATGCAGGGCATGTAATCACAAGACATCACATATACATTACATGGGCTTATTAACCCAATTAAACTTGGTCTGCCTGCAACAATCTCGCTAAATATAAAACACGATTTCAGCACACAAAGGAACAATGAATAATGTTTCTAATATTTCTAATTCTCCATAATACAAGGCCATCTCTAAACAACTCTGAATTCGGTGACCACAATACTGCTTATCGAAGTGTATATTAAAGCTCTTTGCAGTTCCCATTTATACAAAAACAACATTGTCAGTCAAAACTTAGCCTGTTCCACCCATTTTTATTTCTTCATTATCAAAACAAAATATTGGTACCAGAAAAAATGTGCATAGGGGAATTACATTTAGACATGCATATTTAGTTTAATTGACCCCCTCCCCACCATGTGAGTTTGGGGGTCATGGGTTTCTAGCACGTGCAAGCGGTTTGAATGTAAACCATAATGAGTCTCATCCTATTCTGCAGGTTCTGGTTAGAGAAATAGTTCTTATCAATTTAGAACACACGGGAAGTCCTTTGATCCACCCAAGATAGGGAAATGGTTTTGTGTTTTTCTAATACAAGGATGAGTACCCTTCCCCGCTTCACTTTGAGAATTGGGTCCCACTGGTGTGGAGCACTTTCCCTTCTGTGCAAAGTCAAGAGAGAGGAGAGGGTGCTTTTACATCAGGATTATTTTTACATGGGAATTGAATTAAGATGGTTAAAATCCCTTTCCCTTCCCAAAGTCTTTTTAAAGTGTCTATGGATTTCACAGATCACAAATTATCAAACAATTGTTAATTAGTCTATGATGCAAAGCACCTTTGAACAACAGCCCAATGTTGACTATATCTGTAAAAGCACTTTGGGTACTATTTAACTATCACTTACAGAATTCTTCACTGTCAGTGCTTTGAAGCATTCATGTATTTAAATATATTCTCCATCAGCTTTAAATACAATGAAAAAGGATATAACTTGCATCAACATGTACAGTAACCTATTTTTATTCTGTCAATTGTGTTATCAGCCCCTGCACCCTGTATGCAGGAAATGCTTTATTTTCTACACAAAGTCCAACTTCACTTGGCCTTTACACAGTGAAAAACACAGTGCATTTTCCCCTACAATATTAAGGTATTCTATTTTGAATGAGCACCCCCAAGGGGCAACCACCACCCAATTCCATCACAAACAAGAGACTAATTACATTTGGGAGATATTTATGCTTACTTTGAATAATTCTATAAGGTGCTGAGCCTGCAGAGACCCTTAAACCTTCTCACGGAATTCCCAGCCAGCAGGTATCTCCTGGCCCCTTCCTCCCTTTTTCCAGCAAGGAATGTCTACCACTGGTTAAGCTGGTTCAAATGTCCTCATGGGCAAGGCCTTGACATCACCAGATAATATCCAAATTCAGCATTCATTCAAAGGAAACAGGTGGCGTTCTTCCTTGCAGTGAGCCCCTTCGCTGTGTTTCTGTTGTTTTTAAATGTGCAATATCCCCACACTTATGTCATCATTAGGTTAGAGTTTTTAATTGGTCAAGTCTTTCCGTTGTCTTGCTTGAGAGCCAAACACTCCTATAGAACACACACCCCAGTCATACATTGGATAATCATAATTTCTATACATGTGTCTAGAAAATGAAGTGGGGCCACGTTGCTCTTAATATTTTGAAATGTTAGATCATTTGTATTGCATAGTTCATGGGAGCAACCTGTCACCTTGATGAAATATGGATTCCTGGAACCTGTTATCGTAGGTAGACGTCTGGATATGTGGCATACCTATGTCAGACATTTCTTCATGAAATTACAAATAATAATTGTGTTCATTATTAGAAATTGTAGGACATTTGAATTTAGACTCCTCAGAAAGAGAGGAGTCTCATGATCGCAGTGCACCCTGTCGTTTGACCATAAGTGGAATGATTCTGGACTTATGGTATGTACTTATGTTATAAACCATTCTTAAATGCAAGTTATAATGATAATTTAAATGATCCAAGTTTTCCTATGCAGTTCCGGTTTTAGTTTAGTTTCAGGGCTAATGAAAATCATGATTCCAGAAAGGCTTTCAGTCAATGATTGATTTAAGTTATATGACAGGTCCATCTGTTCTCATTGCATTAGCTGCCCATATGGTTGTCTTTTATGAAGGACAGGGTTGAGAGGTGCAATGATTTTCCTTTTTATTCTGAGAGTGGGGAGAATAGGGTTGTATACAAATTGTTCGAATTATAATTGACCTTTGCACAATTGACAGAATTTTGAAGGTTAATTGTTACATATATGTGAGGGGCACCCCCCGCAACCCACCACCCAATGCAAAACCCCCACCCAAGCCCATTTTATATATATATATATATATATATATATATATATAACTGTCAGTTGTGCAAAGGTCAATTCAGACCCCCGAACAATTGTGTTCAGATCCTATTCTCTGTGAACACCTGTGAGATGTGGATAAAGAGGAGCCACTTTCAGGTTTACTCTGCTTATTCACAGAATCTCAGCACAAGAGTTTCCCTCTCCTTTTTCACCTTCACTCCAATGCAGTCCTTTTAACTTTTATTAGGGTCGGCTTCCTTCTGCTTGTCTCTTATTTCCCTTCTTCAGGTTCAGCCTCCCCTGGGGCCCAGGAATTTTCTTTAGACTTTGGCTGGTGGTAGGCAATAAGGACACTTCAGTTTCGTTCTCCAGCACATATCTTTCTTGCAAGCAGAAGGAGACAATCATTTTTTCCCCTCGTAGTTCCCACGGTCCTTGATATTCTGCTCCCCTGACATTGATTGTCCGAGACCTTTGCCTCATGCAAGAGCCACCCCCTTCCCTTTGTGTCATCCAGTCCCTGTTGTTGCTGGTGAGCCGTATGTGTCTGTCATGCTCCTCCCTCCCAGAACGCCACCCTGGCATGCTCATGGGCTGCCCTCCTGACTTGGGACTCTCCCGTGACTGTTGCGGCCCTCAACCGCGCCTCCTGTCTCCGGTAAACAGAGTCCTGAGGTGATGCACAGGACAGCCCCATACCCCGCAAACTCACTGGGAGCTTCCCGACACCAGCGACGGTGCGCCAGCTCCCACTTGCGTCTCTCCACAGCGTCCCTCCTACCATCTGCTGGTAAGTTTGGAGTTGCTGCTGCCGGCATGTGTTGCCCCACCACAACACCACAGATTGGTATTTTAGTTTGTATTTCATAAGACTATCCCATCCTGAGAGATTCTTAAAAAGGTGGGCAGTGCTCATAAACTCAGATTGTTCACAGTGCCTTTTGTCCTGGGAATTTAATGGGTTTTTATTATGTAATGAATGAGCCTCCCCCAGGGCAGGAATGGCAGACAACAGCCAGGTTTACATACAAACCATAGGCTATTGGAAGTTACACCTGGTGCTTTTTAATGTACATATCCAAAAAGGATATAACATTGCTAGAGCTACATTAAAACACATAGATTTCTCATAAACCTATCTGCAATGTATCATATTTAAAGTGCACCACTTTGCCATAGACAACGTAAAATAACTCGACAGTTGTGGGAAAGGAATATATTGTTTTCTTTTACCTGTTTTACATAGTATACACTGTCATATTAAAGTGCTGAGAACAAGAAGGGGTGTCAATTCAACAATAATGCTTTTGTAACCTTTAATAAATCCACTATTGGCAGTGCAATCAAAGACTATTTTCTCTTGTCTAAAGTTTAGAATCTGCATTTGGGGTCATTTTTGGTTCTGGTGAATTTTTGTGGTGCTTGTGTTACAGAATTGCGGAAACCATTGTTACAAAATAGCGGGAGGGAATGGGGATTCTGAACTGAGAATATCTGGTTGGCAAAGCAACTGGCAATGCCACAGCTTGAAACTGCCAAATCACTAAAATCTCTTTTCCCAAACTCCTCCAATGTACTATCCAATGAGAAGTTCCCTAACAATATTGATCCAATTAACAACTTTGTAAGAAGCACATTGGGACCCAGGCTTTCCATTTCCCAGCTCAGCAGTGATTTCAAATTGGGCTATTTTGCCCCCAATGGGGCTACTTTAGGGCTACCTTGATGGCAGATCTGTTTTTTTTCCTCCTGAGGCTGCCTTTTGACCCCTACCCAGGCACCCACTCTCTCTACCCCCACCTACCCTACACCCACTCTGTACCCCCACCCACTCTCCCTACCCCACCCACCTAACCCAACTCTCTCTACCACCACCCTACCCCAATTCTTTCTACCCCACCAACCCCTATCTACAGCCCACCCACCCTATCCCCTCTCTCTAAACCCCTTTCATCCTTCCTCTCACACTCTTGCTTTATTTCTTACCCTCTAACTCTCAACCTTTGTTGCTCATATTTCCTCTTGCTCATCATCGATGGCACCCTCACTCAATGGCTTCCACCCTTGCTCTATTCCCCTTCTCATTCACGTGCACACCTGCACCCCTTCTTCCATCCTCCTTTTGAAACTGTGCACTCTCCTCATTGCACCCTTGCGCCTATAAATGCGAAATGCAAAGAACAGCAGTGAACACCAAAACTATTGGCTTGTTTCATTTGCAGCAGAAAGGCACTTCTTTGGAAAACATGGCAACATCCTATAAAATCACAGGATAATTCACTTGAATATTATGTACAGTATCATGATTTATAAGGAATGAAGCGTCACTTCTTGAAATGTAATGCTGCTTTGGATCACACAAATACTTTGGGTGTGTGTATTGCTGCCAGTCGCATTGTTCCAGTGTGGCAAGCACAGTTCTTAGTGAATTCATACGAGTATTTTTACAGTGGAGCGTTCAGCATGTCCTGCTTTCCATTTAAAGTTATCCAAAACGTAGCCTTGTGCTTGTTCAACTGAGTTCCTCTATGCCATTTGACATGTGCTGCCTCTTAAGGGAACAATTCGGATCCCATAAGTGCACCCTTGTTGTAGTTGGAAAATAATATATTTGTATATAATTGTGTCAGCAGCAATAGTGGGCAGCACAGCAAAGCGTTCCTTTTGCATACATAATTTGAAATAACCAGTGATAAATTAAAACGCTGGCATGCATAGATTGCTAATGTACGCTAATTATAAAGTGGTAACTTACCATGGGAAACTTTTTGCACCAAGCATAAATATTTCTCCAAGCAAAGTCGCTAGTCTAATCTTCCACACTGTTTGTGAAAATACAAACTGTTTTAATGAAAAGTAATGCGATTTGAAACCCTTTATTAGCTTTTAGCAATTACACTGTGCAATGCATGTGTAAAGATGTCTGCCACTTTGGATTTTAAGAAGTCTCTTGCTTTTAGACAGAGACATTCTATCTGGAGTCAAGGAGATAGAGACTGATGAACATTTTAAAGTCACCTTTACTATGTTTGCACTTCTAACGTGATCAAGCGGTGTGTGCACCGCGAAACGCGTCGTTTCTTGTCCTTTTCGTTGCCATGCTGATTTACTAAAGAATAAAAGGTTTTGTCAGTCTGGGCTCGCTTTGGTGTTCGTGCCTCTTTGCAGAGAGTCATTTTGGCTTTCTCTGCTGTTCTTGGGAGTGCATACCGTTCACTTTTTCCTGGTTCAATGACGGATCAGGTTTTTTTTTTTACTGTGTATATATATATCTATATCTATATATATATATATATATATATATATATATATATATATATATATCATGGGAATTAAATAATTATCTTCTGGCGCCTCTTCATTTTAAATTGAGGAAGTCTCCAATTGTCTTTGAATCCGCCCCTACAGGATCCCTGGCCTAGACTACTGCCAAAGCTGCCATTTATGCTTACTGCAGAATACGATTTTAAGCTGTTAATTATGTCGTTTGCTTTCCTACTGCCCATTTTATCTTCAATGAAAGTCCGTGAAATGCTGTTGGCGTGCAAGCAAGAAGATGGTGGATCTTTCAACACCCATGGCTAATGCTTCTCATTGGGTTTAAGTATTAAGCTGGCATTGAATCCCCTGCCGGTGCTAGGAGCCAGAGCCTCAATGGTGCAGTCCCTGTAAGAGAAAACCAAGATGACTGCCTCCGCTCTCTTTAGGTTATCCATATCAGAGAAATCATGTTAATCAGTTACGGGGAACAATTATAAATCCTCCCTGATTTCCAGTGAAGTTAATTGCAGTGTTAAATTCAAATTACTGGCGGTTGTGAGTCGGCTGCATTTCCTGAGATGCCCCTGAGTTGCTGTTAGGTGTGAAGTTCATCAAATCTTTTATCATCAAACGCAAGTATAACCTGACTGGGATGATAGAAACTCCCAGCACGGGTCCAGCACAGGCTGAAGAGGAGAGAAGCCAGGGCGAAGCACAGCAGGATAGAAAGCCACATCACAAGGCAAAGGACCCAAAACTCGAGCCTCTCTTTACAAACTTCAAATCCCAGAAGTACTTCCTCGAGGCGCCAGTGTTATTGTTCTTATCATGATGTTGTTAAAAAATCACTCCCACTCTGATTGCAGTCGATAAGGCAGCACAATCGTCTGAATCTGTACAAATCCTCCTCTCGGCCATGATCAGATACGAAAGGGCTTTGCATCTTGCACAGTTGCCTTTCAGCACAAGGATGTCCGAACAGGTGGACCTGGGTGGATCTGGAACTGCGCTATGTGACGTGCTTGCATCATTTAAGCAGACCCTCTCGACTCATTCACTAATGGTCTTGTCCTGACAGTAGTAATGTTCAGTGGACGGTGCTCTGCAGTAATATTCGCATGAGTTATTCTCCGCTCCACTTCTCTACGGGACACAATCGCCATATTTTCACATTTGTCTACGCATCACCTTAGGAAAATGTACTGGACAGATCTCTGACAGATGCAGGTATTTTGTGCAAATCATAAATAATTACTTTCCACTAAGACAAACGTTCACCGTACTCAGTCCAACTCAATTCCTCAAGTTCATTTTAATCTAAACGAGCCACTTAATATCACAGTTTTCTTGCATGATATGTCATGTCAGACATGCTTTAGGGATAAAATGTTACATACGCATTTCATACAGGGTTTAAAGTCATTTTTGAAACATGATTATCCTGGGCAAATGTTGCCTCTTTTGGAGACCTGTTTTCCTATCTTTTATGAAAAAGTCCCTATACAACTGGTTTGCAAGCTGTCGCATGGGCTTCATTCTATAAAGTCACAAAGTGCGGCTATTTCTGATGGCAAGTATTCCAAAGCAACAACAGATCTCTTTGCATAGCCTTCCCATGCAGCCACTATTCACTTTGCACTAAATTATAAAGAATTCACACCTGGGGAAGACCTTTTAGCCAATCAGGTGGGTAGCTGGAACAGTGGACAAGAATACACATTCTGTGCCTGCTATTACAGCCACCCGAGGCTCTTCCCCAAGTGGCACCATTTTTTTTTTGTTTTTAATGTGGAGAGGTAACAGGGAGCATCTCCCCACACACCCCAAATAACCCCTTCCCCAACGATTACCTAGCGCTCCTCAGATATCCTGGCTGCTGCCATTGAAATGTAAAAGGGACAAAGTCCCTTTTCCCTATGGCGGCGGCCATCTTTTTTCATTTTTTTTCACATCGGGAGATTGGCTGCACAAGTAGCACGAATCTCCTAATTTCAGTGTTTCTTTCTTTATAAGTATGGTGAACACGATTCTAATTTTTGTAAAATCCCTATTGGGCCAAGCAACATTGTGGGGGGGTCATTAAAAAAAAGGAAATTGCATGCAGCGGACCAGCTACGTTTTCACTTATGTGCTGTGGGGGGCGTCACTTGCAAGCAATTTTCACCACTCTCAAAGCGAAGTGTAAAAGTAAAGAGTAAATGATTGTGAAATTGCCGTTACTCTTTACTTTGACCATCCACATTGGGAGAAATAAAACACCAAAATGCAAATCTGCTTTGCAGGTGGTGTTTTATAATGGATTCCAGCGGAATCTGAGAGGTATTCCATTTGATCAAGACCTGCATGAAAATCTCATGCAGGTGTAAAAAACAGTGCTCTCCTGAGGCAGAGGAGCAAAGCAAAGCTGATAGATGCTATCTCCTGTTTGCTGCTCTCCTACACCTCAGGATGACAGGAAAATTAGCTGGAGCGGAAAATGAAACCATCGAAGCAATTTGTACGCTTTCATTTTCTGCGCCCTTACTAAAAATGACCCCCTATTGCTTTAGTTTTATTAGTGCTTTGTTTAAGGCCGCAAACAGCTACCTTCATTTAAGCCATAAATAAACACATGGGGGAGAATCTTTTAAATTTACTGGGACCAATTCCTTGACAGGATCAAGATGTTTCATGTATTGTTTCTTCCTTCCATTTAATTCCTTATCACTTGGATTCTATAGTACAGTATTATGTGTTATGTGATTGCAGTGATATTGGTAATGGTTGCACCTCAATGTAGATCTGTAATTGTAATGGCTTTATTGGATTAGTACCTATAAAAAAAGATGATGAAGGTGGTGACACCCATGGAGATTCATCCATCGTTAGAAGGGCGTCTTGTTAGTTTAAAATCCCACGGAGACCTTGATGTGATCGGGATACGGCTGGAATCCTCTTCCCATTGTCCACTGTATCTCCCATTATTCCTGCAACTCTTTTGAATAGCATGGCAGCACTGCCAAACTATGATAAATGCCACAGTTGAGAAAGAGCCCTGGATAGCCAGATCGACCCAATGCCCCTGTTCTTAAAGAAACCATGCAATCCGTGCCAGGGGAAATCACTTCCCAGAGACAAGCTTCTGGGGCTCTTTCAGGAGGACCTTGCAGTCCGAGGTCTCAAATATTTGACACTTATTCTAGGGATCATGGTTTTGATTTACCATGTTAGTGCAAAGTGCAGGACATGTGCACATGGATTTGCTGTTAGAGAGGAAACTTCAAAGTGTTTAGAAACTTTAGAGTATACGCAAAACACTTAAAAAATGAAGGCGCATGAAGCGAAGGGAACTCACCCTCTGGGTTTGATGTGAAACCAAGTGCTGCTTTTGGGTGAAGGGACATTTCTAAATGCTCGGAAGCATTCATTTATACATGCAGTTTGCGCATGTAGGAGGCTACAAAACACCAAATGGAAAAGAATATGCAATTCTAGGATGTTCTTGAGGTTTAGCTCCCCGTTTTCCTGTAATATTTTCCCTGGTGCAGAACATTTGTGACATATTATATTGGGAGTTGCTAAGCCAGAGGGGTTATACAAATCCCCTTATTCGGTAATCTTCAAACCTTAAGACAATCATTTTCAAGATACTCCCTAAGAATATTTGCAGCTGGGATGCAGTGTTGAAATCCTGAGAGCCAATCAGGATCCAGGCAATTTTAATCAGTATTGCTATGGATCCTGGAGGCTCTAAGGGTGTTATGATCAAGTAGACGGGCCTGCTGCATCAACTTCCAATGCCTTACCTCCCGTGGCTGTGCCTTCCATGTGTTCTGTGGTGCCTCCATCCCCCTGCTTTTCCTCTGGGTCTCATTTCCTATTCTCTCGCCTGGCAATTTCAACTAAACATCTTGGGCCAGACCTTCTATGGCCGGGTGATAGTTATTTCCCTCGGGATTAGTGCTAATGCTCAAGTAACCACCTGCAACTGAGGATGTGTTCCTCTCCTTCCCTTCCACTTGATAGCAACCTGTTCAAGAAGTAATTTATGGATGATGTCCAGGTCTAGTACTCCAATGCCTTGTCCACACCCAAGCCCTCTCACTAAGCCTACAGAATTGTCCAACTCTGGGCCTCGAGAGCCGGAACCCTGATGGGTTTTCACGATATGCCTCATTAATATTCATGAGGAAAAATGCGCATACATTAAGACTCATGTTATGCAAATGTATCTCATGAATATTAATGAGGGCATCCTGAAAACCCAGCATGGATCTGGCCTTTGAGGGCTGGAGTTGGACAACCCTGCAGTGTCTAAGGCATACTGTTGCAGAGCTTTCTCTGTAACCTTCACATTTTCTCCAGCCCTTACTGATAGACCTTAATCCCACCACTCCCCCTCCTTTTGTATCCAGGCATTCCAGAGCCTATCATTGTTCTCTCACCTCGTCCCCTCTCCTTTCCTCTTCTCTCTTATAGCTGGACCTATCTTAGTGAACCTATCTTAGTGAACATCCTCAGATGAGGACAGTGATGCAGACACACTGGTTGAACATTGCAGTTTTGAATTTCAGATGTCTTGGAACCTCACAGAAATGCAGCTTCAAGTTTGGCCCCGCGCTTTATATATTTGTAAGTACTTCCCCTTTGAGGTTTAAGTTCTGTGAAATAAACAACTACTCTGTGAATCCAACATCACAGTGAATCCTGGCCTACATTTTGTGTTCCCTTGCAACATTGAAATAACTCTTTTTGCTGACCTCTGCAACTTTATTCGCTCTCCCCTCTGCTTCTCTGCTCTTTTCACTGTTTGTATTCTCTGTTCTCTTTCTCCTCCTGGTTCCCCTTCTCTCTCTCTCCCCACCCTCCCTTACTTTTTCTCTGCACTTACTCTATCCGAATTGTCCCTGGACCTAGTATGATAGTAACAAATGTTGTTATTCCCTCTCCAGCAGTATCTGAAATGTTGTCAGGCCCAGTATGATAGTCACTTGTTTTGTTCTTATCCCTCCTTTCTCCTACCCTCTCCCTTACCTTGTGTAATTCTCTGGCTCTACCAGAAATGTCATCAGGCCTAGTACGGTAGTCGCCTGTCTGTTTCCATTTCCTTCCTATCTGTGTTTTAGCACTTGCGCTATCTTAAATGTTGCTAGTCCGAGTTAATTTCACATTCTGGTTGTTCATGGCCTGTAAGGATGTTTTGTATTTTTCCATTGTTCCCTCCCTTTTCCGTGAAGCGCTTTGAAACACATTGTGTATAGGCACTATATAAATAAATAAATAAACTATCATACCTCTGTACTGCCTTGACATAATTCCTAGTGATGCTGTCTACAGCTTGTCTCAGGAGTATGGCAGAAAACATGGTTGTGAAAAGTGAATTCAGCTATAATTCTTGCAGACCACTCTGTCTTTCCTTTTTTCTGCAAACTATGCAAGACAAGCTTTGTAGGGAGATACTTGGTAGTAGATGGAACCGCTTAGGCATCCCAGCAGTTGGCTTTTGTCATTCCTGCTACCTACCGCTTAGGCCTAGCAAGTCCCTTGATATTACTCTGTGTTGGCCATGTCCCATGTTGCACGCATGGTCCTCGGACACACCTCTCCTTTTCGCCATAAGATCATGTAAGATTGTTCTCTTTGTATGTGAGTTTGATTGTCATTTCTAGTCAAGTAATTTTTAGATGCCACCATCATCCCATCCTGTGCTTCACTGTAAATCGCCCAACTTCCCCTGCCCTTCTCTTGCCCCACCCACTCCACGCTTTCCCTAATAGCTTTGTGGAAGCGGAGAAAAAAACGTAACCCTGCTACTAACATTCATCCTTAACTCATCCTCTACCAAGTACTGGTCTTCAGCTCAGTTGTAATTGGTTATTTGTAATGCGCTTAATAACCAGAGGTTTCTAAGCGCGGACCCGGTGATCGAACCCGTGTTGCTCCCCCATCGTCCTACTACCAAGGCAAGCACGTTGCCCCCGAGCTATCCTCTTGAGATTCACGGATGTGATGAAAAGCCAGTGCTGATCTGGTTTCCCTCACTGCATGGCCCTGCACTAGTTCCAGTACATTTTCGGGTGGTGTCGTTGACTGTAGGCCTTTGGCCAATGCTCTATTCAATCTAAAAACAAATCCTGCAAATGATCTTCCTTGTGATCAGGGCTTCCCATGTAATGTTGCCAATGAATCTTGTTCTCGCTCTCTTTTTGGTTTTGGCGCATTTTGTGGTGCTAGCACCACTTATGTGCCAGTCTTTGCTAACAGATTGGATGAAGAGGTGTTGGAAACAGAAGATGGTTGCCATGGTCACTGGCAAGACTTGTGGATGAAACGGAAATACACACATTCTTCATTTTTGTGACCCTGCGCCTTTTAAACCAATGAGCATGTATTTCACAGTGATTCTGCCACCAATTACAATTTCTGCTTGAAATTATGTGTTTCCATCTGCTACAGGCCACGGAACAATCATTCCTTTGTTATCTGTCGGCCTGTTGGTATGCCATGCTCAGTTGGTTTGTAGCCCACTGCAGTGATTGGGACCTTCCCTCCCTGTGAGCATTCATTTTGTAGGAGCCCAGCGGGCTAAACGTTAGCATGGCGAGCGGTTTATAGTCATTAGGTCGAAATCAAGTCGAAAGTCATAAAGTCAAAAAAAAAATGTCAAACAAAAAAATAGAATTTCTTTTTTATTACGTTTTTTATTCGAAATGGAGGGGTTCCCCCCAAACCCCTTTCTTTTACTCGGGGAACCCAAAAAACACATATAAATAAAAAAATAAGAAATTCGATTTTTTTGTTTTCAACATTTTTTTTCCGACATTATTGTAATTTGACTTTATTAATTCGATGTCATGACTGCAGACCATGGGGAGCATATAGCTCCCAATTCGAGTGCTGGCACCTGGCGAAAATGGCATTGGTTGCACCCAGCAACAAATATATATTTGCTTTGCTCGCCGAAGTGATTCTTTTGTGAATCCCTTTTCAGGTGCTGCAGGAGTCTGGTCGTCAGCGTGCCGGTGTATCGTGGAATTTTGCTTTGCGTCGAAAAATGCTTTGCCTGCTCACTGCGCATGCGTAGTGTGTGTGCACATACGCAGTAATGGATTGACAGGATGAAGCGGTGCCCCGTCAGTAAAATCCGACGCAAAGCATTTTCTGACGGGTAAGCAAAATCCGACGTTACATGTAACGTCAAATTTTGCTTTGTGATTGTATTTCACGCATGCGCAGAAGCAGCCTAAGCATTTTTCGACGATGAGTATTTTTCGACGTTACACCAGCCTCTTTGGCCATTGCGTAGGCTGCTGAGGGTCCATACGTTATATTAGGCAGACGGGAATGCACTGTGCAGGCTATGTAGTGCATAAAGGCCATATGTTCAAAAATCCTTTATTTGCGCTTTCTGAAGGAAAGATCCGGTGTCTGTTTATACAGAATAGAAACCTCGACAAGCAGTTGGTCTAATTGGAAAAACCCACGCTCAAAAGTTGAATGGGACGAGTGAATATTGCAGCATTGAAAGTATCTGCTGTCCCGAATTCTGGAGAACTGTCCCCTGGTAAGAGCCTCGCATTACACCAAACTAATTAACTGATTCGGGGCTGGACATATGTGTCTGTGTCTTACATTGTAATTATGGAAACAGTAATAAAAAGACATTAGTGCAGCTTGTTGTCCCAATTCCGCACTCATCCACAACTCATAACCTGGTTGCTGCATTTCAGTTTCAACAGGAGGCTGCCCAGTCATACAGTTCTCTAACTAGCGCCTCGTGGAAAATGCTTCATGACCACTTGAAGCGTATCTGCTGCACTTTATCAAATACCGAAAATCTATACATTTCTTTTGAAGTCCTATTCGGTAAATAGAACACCGACATTTTAGGAATGAATAACTGCATGTACGCGACCTGGGACAAACCCACAGTATGGATGCATATTTCTGGAATCTAGTTATTTTTTTTTTTTTACCACGAAAGATAATTATCTCGTAATTTAATTTTGTCAAAGCACAGATTTTTTTAAATTGTGATCCGGATTAATTTTTTCTTATAATTAAATTCACAGCATAACGATGTCTACCAAGCACAATATAGCATTGTAAGGAATGTGCATATAAATGTGTAGTCGATGTGCAAAGCTGTGTGTTTGCAGTGGCAGTACCGACACAAAACTCTAAGCTGTTCTAGGAGTGTGTTTTCAGTGTCTATAAGTTTTGGAGGAAGCGCTACAACTGCGAAGACCCGGCGCAGCGCGGTGTGTGAAGCTGTGTGGTTGGAATGTTTGGAGGTTTTGGAGCTTTGGGGCTGGATTCCCGTTTGTCCTGCTTCATCACAACAGCGCCGCTGGACACCGTGCTACATCCGCCAGCGAGTGTCACTGTAACTGTACCTCTCTATGGCTCTCCGCCTGCTGCCTCTGAGCAGTGTAGCAGGACTCACTGCTGCTTTGGGATCCGTGGCGGTGGTTTGAGAATATACTTTGTTTTTACATCAGTGCCACGTTAGAGGTCTTGTCGAGTGCAGATGTATGACCTCAGGAGTGGTGGCAAACTGATGGCCTCTGCCACTCTCTTGATTTCGGATGCCGAGATGCTGGCTGCTGCAGTGAATTTACTCCTCCCTCTATCTCCAGGGGAAGGCTCATCTACGTTGTCTCTATGAGTGGCCATGGAACCCCCTTTGCCTACCCATTCACAGGGGACTAAATAAACAAGCAAGAAGTTAACATTGTTAATTCTTCCAGTTTTGGAGTTACGGACAAATTCTCTCAGAGAGACCACTTCCAATTCTGGTGTCAATTTGATCCCATTGAACACCTCTCCATGTGCTCCCTTCGAAACGCTGGCCCCAGTGGGTTGTTTAATCACTTCAGCATCCCAGTTTCCCCTCCCCACCACTCCTATGGCCTCTATAGACTTAAGCCCTGTCGTCACTCCATCGGATCTGTCATTCAGGTCTAATTTACCTAATCACAAACGGATCTACTCTTTTGAGTCTGACTCATTCCTTTCTTCATCGGATTCTTCGCCGACCTCACCACCTCCCAGACAGCTCTCAGCGGTGCTGAGAAAGCTTGTGGGTGGACCAAGTGAAGGTCAAGATGGGCTCTTCATTGAACTTAATCAGTTGCTTTGTATACTGGTTTCTCTCTATGAGGGAATGCAGAGAGAAACCAAATCTAATTATGTTCTGTTGGAGTCATTATTATTTTCATTCGACCATATTAATTTGCACGTGGCAGCAAACCAATATCTATTTTATCATAAGAAAGCCTCCACAGAAATGCATACTGTCAAGAGTCTTGCTAGTGGAGCCCCAGATTCCCTGACACTTGACCAATGGGTGACGGATATGGACACATATGCCATGGTGGAGCGCAGGATTTACAATGCAAGGGGATGCCCTTCCAAGGCTTCTAAAATATGGGGAAAGTGGGAAGAGAGACATAGTAATTCCTGGTACGCGCCGGAAGAACTAGAGCAATATATGGAGATGACTACGGGTGGGACTTTTTGTGATTGACACGAAATGCAATGTCTTTTGTTTACTAATGGAAATGCATGTTCTTTGTTTTGTCTTTTTTTTTTACGATTGCTGTATAAAATAATTTAAAAAAATGATATATAAAGAGTCCTGCTAGAAATGACAAATTGTTTGATCATCGATATCAAACTGAAGTGCGGTCTACAGAGCCAGTGTTGGGTGCCGGGTATTTTAGCAAATAGTGATGTGACATCGGCCTCTGTGACTGATAAAGAGTCTTTAATTTCTGTCGTCTCACCCCTGATAGACCCCTTGACCCTCCTAGTGGGCACTTCTTTGCTTGTTCCTCTAAGTTGGCTGACTGTATCTTTCTAGGCTTCCCTACTACACCAAGTGGATTCTATATCATCTGCGGAAGTTATTTGTGTAAACGATCAAACAACTGCAGAAGTTGTGGATTCTGCTGTAAATACAATGGTTGTATCATCCTTAAAACCTCACATTTTTCGCCAAAAGCATGGCATACAAGATAAGAAGCCTATAAATAACACATACCAACAGTTAAATAAGCAGGCTTTGCACCAATTTCTATGTTCTCTTTTTGGACAGCCGGCAGTAAAGTCTGTTATGGCAAGCTCTTCATGTACAATTCCTTCCCTCGGCTCCCACTGGGTTACGTGTCAGCAATAGCCCAATTGACCTGGAGGCATCATTGGTGGGGGCGGCAGCAATAAGCTTCAGAGCACCAGCTCCAGCTGTGGAAGCATTACAAACTGTGTCGGAGGTGGTAACAGTAAATCAAATCAATTGCCCTTTGGTATTGGATGCAACTAAGACTTTTTTGCCCTCACTTGAGTCTAGGTCTAGCGGGGGTCTTACTGATGATGCAAACCACAGTTCCTTCTCAAGGCCAAGGATTGAACTTTGTACTCCCTTAGACCAATCCAATGAGGAGTTCAGTGCAGACTTCTCAACCTACAGCCCTCATAAATCATCTATTTGCTACTAATACAGAGTCCTTTTTTGTCAATTTGGGTGCCCCTTATGGTACTAGCAATCAGCTGAGTGGAACACACAAGCGGTTCCCGACTGGCCCGCGTGGCATAAGTGTGCTTGACTCTTTAAACACCTGTTTACCCTCTGAAGATTTTGCTCTCATTCCCTCTTTCACAATCTTAATTGAAAGTGTAATTCCTGATACTCGATCTGTTGTGCTAAATTGTAGGAATATACTAATCCTTTTGAAAGAGATCCCTGCTCTGGCACACATTGCTTTCAAGGATTTGGAAAGGATTAATTTCTTAGACCATTGTAGAACGGACGGTGCAGTAATGCATGTGAAGTCTAAGATTGTGTATGACATCATCCTTAAAGAATGCAATAATCTTAGAATGCTAGGTTTCAATCTCTTTCCCATTAGTGACAATAGGCAGCAGACAGTAACAAATTCAGCTAAAATATTGGGTGGTGGTGCAGTGTTGGATGAACAAGTCATTTCCTTGAAGAGAAAGATCTTGGCTTTTGACGAATGTCGAGACTGGTTTTGGCTCTTGGGTGCATCAAATTGAGATTATTCCAAAGTCTCCTCTCTCCTCCACTTACTATGTTCCTAGCTTTTTTTCACATGGCTCCCTGAATACGCATGGACATAACCATCTTTTAATAATCCCCCGGCACAGCAATAGCTTAAGAAACCCACGTTTATTATCCTTTAAGAAACTTGGTTAAGGACCTTCCCCTCCTTGGATGGGTAGGCTGTGTATTCCCCGGCAAGTGGACTTCGGGTGCCCCTATGGAGGTTTGCTGACTTTGGTGAGATTGTTCCCCGAGGTCAAGGCGTGGCCTGTTTTGATGTTGGCTTTGTCATTATGGTAATACACCTTGAGATTCGGAGGAGGGGGTATTTAAATATATTGATCTTCAACGTGTATTGACATTTTGGTGTTAGATCCCAAGATGAAGAACTTGATCTCATAATGCTATTTGTTAATGAATGGTCTAATAAATTCCCTGGGGGACACGTCTTATTGGCGGGAGACCTGAATTCCGACTGTATTAAATGTAACATCTTGTCAGATATGGGGGATGGGATTAGCCAGCAACATTTGAAAATTGGTGAATGGGCGAAGATGGCTCGAGCGGCTCAAATGTTTGGGCTTGCTCCCTTTAAACGGGATGCTTGCCAGAGATATTCCCCCTCAGCCCACCAGGACCAATGGCGCTGCCCACTCTATCATTGATTATGTTTTCGTTGACAGCTGGCTTTTTTGAGAAATGTTCTGGGGTGGTAATAACAAGCAAAGACTTCAGTGATCATTCTCGGTTATTGGTACATTTTGACAGCCTTGTACTTGGACTAATCACGAGGATGGTCCGACAGACATTTCTGTAAATGGTGGTGGTAACAGAATTACATGGGGCCTCATTAGGAGTCCGGCGGTAACCAGGCAGATTTACCACCACGGTTACCGCCGGACTCGTATTACCATTCCGCCTCCGTGACTCCCAGAAATTCCCGGGCATTACGACCCTGGTGTCCCAGGAATTCCAGAGTCGTAATTCGGTAAATCCCCATTCCCATTGAGTCCAATAGGAATCAATGGGAATGGGGAAGTGGAAACACCGGTACCATCTCGTGATGGTGCTGATGTTTCCACGTCCGCCTGCAGACGAGCTTTGTTAAGCCCGCCAGGTCAGACCTGGCGGGAACATCACCTCCCGCCTGCAGGACTCGGGATCGGGCGGTCCGGAATTAACAGTGGCGGCGGGTTTACCGCCACTGTTAATTCCGGACTGCCCGACCTGTAATGAGGCCCATGGTCTTTTGTTCCGACCTCTAGAGCCAACGGCAACCTTAATCATTACCTCGTTCTGACATCACGTGAGTGGAAATCTCATACCTTCATAATTGACAATATTGAATGTTTTGTGCAGGATATAATTGAAGATAGCGTACCGTGGAAAAAGGTCTAAGGGCTAAGAATCGAGAAGCATCCTCACATTTATACTAACGATCTGGTCTCTAGGAAGAGAGAGATGAAACAGCTTGTTAGGCAGACTCAGAAAAACAGAACATATTCTGACTTGGCGAAATACGCTCAGATTAAGAACATTCAGCAGCCCTACAAAAACTGGTTACGTGCAACCCGCCTCTTGAGATGTCAGGACGATGCTGAGGCTATGTTTGCAGCATTGAGTAATACAAATTCCAAGGCTTTTTGGAAATGTACAAAACGTTGCAGATTCCTTGCAGACAGGTAGACTAGTGAATACTATCTCAGAATAGTACAGGTTATGTCATTTCCAGTCTCTATATGCTCTTCCTGCTAGGCCTCCACCGAATTTTCCAGCCATTTCCGATCTTGGTGACACGACATATAGCATCGTCATTAACTATCAGGTTGTCCTGCAGATGATCCATGAGATTAGTTCTTCCCGAGCTCTGGGACCCAACACACTTTCTAACTATTTATATCCGATCCGACTACCTGGACATGTATTCTAACGTTTTTATTTGCCAACGTGATACGGTTGAAGTATGGTTGGAGAACTTTCCGCACTCCTGGTCTCTGGCGCATGTTGTCCCTATCTATAAGAAGGGCGCCAGATCGGATACTTGTAATTATAGGCCCATAGCAATTCTGGATGCTGACAGCAAGGTTTTTGCTGGTATCTTGCTTGAGCATCTAGAATCTTGGTGGTCTAGCGGTTCGGGAAGAGTTGAGAAATGGCAAAAGAGCTTTAGAAAAAACATGGGCACTTCATTAAATGGTGTGTTGATTAAATGTTTACAACATCTGGCTTAAGGTAAGGGAAGCAATCCCATTTATTTTGCCTCTGTTGATCTGATAGCTGCCTTTGATGCGGTAGATCGTAATTTACTATGGTAGAAATTCTGAGCCAGGCTTTTGGCATTGTTTGGTTATGCATCCAGGACTGCACTCGAAGTTGGTAATCCAGATAGCCATTCCCATCCACAACCTGCCCCACCCTCCCAGAAACACACCCGCCTGGGATCTCTTTCACCTGGCCTATCACACAGTCTCATCAAACATTGTGCTATATATGATCTGCAAGTATTATTTCTAAGCCTTCTTGCCAGAGTTAATCACTTAATTGCCACTGTAAAAGAGCTTCTGATGTAATACAATTGTCTTAACAGGCGTGCCTTCAACCACTTGATATGTAAGCAATGTGTGTTCTTGCATATGTTCCTTGCACAGAAGTACTGTTTAAACAGGCATTGAAAAGCCTACAATTTAGACTTGTGTATAAGTGTCATATAAGTATTTACCAGGTAGTGACTTCATATGCCGAGGTTCTCACATCATTTTCCAGCTGTTGCCATTTTATGGCCAGGCAGTACCATTATGCCAGTGTCTGGCAAATACCTATCCCATGTCTACAAAAAAAGCCAAAGCTGTTGGCTTTGCCAATGCTCGTTTCTCTTCCTATGGAGTACTCTGCCACCCTCCATGGCCTACATTGCAGCTAATAGAACTTTATTACTGAATACATTAGCCCGGCTACCCTGGAGATTTAGCTGCTGTTAGGCACAGGATATGTTAGGAGAGCAGAAACGTGCTTTGTGCTGTGATAGGGATCTGGAACTCGCAGGCTGGTGATTCGAAATCAGTAGCCAGGGCTGCCACTCTCCTTCTTTGCCCATTGGAACGTTTTCTGCTGTGGTTCTAATTGTACCCTCGTAATGCAAGGAAGTAGATGGTTGCGGCTGATGCGTAGTTGGATTAGTTTTTTGGCCTTGGGGATTTACTCTGATGCCATGGACAGAGGTGGCCATGGATCTAACCTTGATGACCATGAGCGAGCAGCTGAAAGGCTGTGCATATGGGGCCAGATTTCAGAAACGTTGCACCGGTGCAAGTGCAAAGTTCCATGGTATTAGCACTATGGCAAAGTTTACCCTATTTCTAAAAACATTGGGTCATATTAGAAAACCATTGTACCATGGCAGGTGAAGTTTGGTATGGTGTACGCACCAGGGGAAAAATGGCCCTACTGCAAAAAAGTTACATTTTCACTGCTGCACTAGGGCAAACTTTGCCCTAGGGCTAATACCGTGCAATTTTGCACTTCCACTGGTGCAAAGTTTCTGTAATCTGGCCCCAGGTAATCTCCATATGTTTGTGCACAGTCTGTGAATCTGTGTGGGGCTTTGTAGGTTGCTATGCTTTGCCACTGAGCGAATATCGTGGATCAGGGAGTGGCGGGAGAAGAGCTTTTTCTGAAACACGCTGCAGGTGTAGGTCTGTTTTTCAACTCTATAAGGCTGAAGCGACCACTTGTTGAAACTACTGAATAAATAACTAGATTTTGAGTTAAATAGATCATAAAAGACAAGCAAACTTCCAGGATGTGCTCACCAGTGTGCTGCACTTTCTGCACTTACTGTACAGTCTATTGAACTTCTAGGGGGGAATGTTTGTTCGACATATAATTGTGTTTAGATCTCCTAACCGGTGCAGCCAAGTCTGCAAAGAGCACAAATCAATGATTTTCTCGAGGCAGTAATTGGATTCACGTTGTTAATGTGTATTGGGCAGCTTAAGGATGTGGCTCGCACACTCAATGTACTGCGTTCAAGCAATCTCAAGCAATCGTAAAGGTAGGAAGGAAACATTTGGAATATTCAATACGTACGTATTGAAACTGGTGCATTCTTTTTCTGCCCAGCCTGATGGCTTTGCTGCTCTCTTTAGCGGGAGCTTTATGATCTGTATTTGAATAAAGATTGGCAATCCATTCATATTGGGCTTCATTTCAGGTATTTGCTCGTGCTGATGCTTGGTGTCTTTTTGAAAAGATGTGCCCCAATAAGCAGATGCAGGAGGATCCTCCATTTCCAGTGCACCTTCATTTGTGAAAAAATCAGTGGGTTTTGGAAGACAACCTACAACAAATAAGCATGATTTCAAGCAATTGTCCTCAATCTCTGCCGTTCCTTTCACATAGTCAATCTGATCTGCCCATTCTGCATTTTCCTACATAACCTAAACTTTGGACAAGCCACTGCTAGGAGGCGCCTATAGGGTGGCGGTTAGTGAATTTAGACAGTGGTTGAGCTTAAATTGTGTCCCCTATTTGCTGCCTGAGTGTAGCATGTGTCCTCTGAAACCCCATCAGGGGGATTTGACAGAGTACCCCCACCCTGCCCCCCAAATAACTTGGTTTTATTTCATCCCAATTTTTGGGTAAAAATATATTTTCTTTATAGGCATAACATTGACAAACAGTTGTGTAGGGCAATGATTGAAACCTTCCAATACTTGTGATCCCAGATGCTACTTCCATATGATGTGTGTAGAATGTCTTGCTCACTGTCCCCAGTTTTGCCCCATGTCACTCTCATTGACCTCACGTTTGCCCCATGTCATTTTTATTTCCCCTAAACTGGTAATTTGACCCATATCATATTCATTGCCCGAGGGGGTGCTCACATGTAACAGTCATTCACTCTCACTCCCTGTTGCTCCTGATTTGCCAACATGTCCCGCTCATTGTCCAACGGTGTTCCAAATGTCACTTTTATTCCACCCAAAACCTCTGCACTGACCCATGTCACTCTTGTGCGCATAAGTGTCCATAAGGCACTCTTGTTAACTCAATGTGTTTCCCTTGCTTTACTTCTAATGCTGCACCAATGCTCCACCATTTGCTGCAATGTCACTGGTCTTGCTCTCAACTTTAACCCATGCCCTCATGTCTGTTCGGTTGCCCCTAACCCATCCATATGCCACTCTTTGTCACAGAACCACCTCATTTACCCCGATTTACCCATGTCACTCCCATTGTTCCAATAACTGCCCCATCATTTCTCACAATTTATCTTATTGCCCACAGAACCCCTTTGGCCTTGGTATAACCCTTATGTCACAAAATAGCGTGTGGTATTTTTACCCCACGATAAGTAAACTGCATAGGGCTAAAAGGTAGGCCCAAAGGTGCAGGAATATTGAAAGCACACTGTTGACTGGCAGACAAAAAGGCTTTAACCTTCAATTGCCAAACCCTCAAATTTTGTCTGCAGAAAAAGGAATATAAAAATGAATTGTGCCATGATTCCAACAAGGCCAAAAGAAATGAGGCTTACTTTCCATTACAGGAGACAGATGCACTAAAGTGCAGATTTGCTTAAACAGAGAGCTACCATGGAGACGTTTGAGCATTTTGCAGCTGGGATAAAACTATGAACACATGAAAAACAAAACTCCATTGCAAGAGGAATTAAATATATCTTATAATGTAAAGGCGAACATTGATGGTATGACGCAGGAGAAGATGCATATGTGATATGATGTCAAATATTAAAGCAGGCCCCAAGTAAAGAAATACATTGGCCCTCATTCCGAGTAGGGCGGTAAGGGATACCGGGCACCGGTAGGGAGACCGGTGCCGGTAATCCCTTACCGCCCTACTATGAGGTCCCTTAGCGAGTCCCTTCCTTAATGCCTGGTCTGACCAGGTGTTAAGGACGGGAACCGTTAAGGGACCTGGGCACAAATAATGGGCTTGGCATAGGCCAGCACGTTATTTGCACCCTCCCCATTCCCATTGAGCCCTATGGGGGCTCAAATGGGAATGGGGAATGGTTTGGTAAATGGGGTCTTACCGGTCCCTCCAAGGTCGGAATGGACTGGTAAATCCCCATTGAACCAAACCGGAGTCGGTACCGGTATGGGAGGCAGTCATGGCGCACATAGCACCATGACTACCACCATACTCGGAATGACCCCCATTGTGATATTTAAAACCACTTGTTTTCGTACAGAAGAACTGACGTCAGCCTGGGTGGAACAGCCAAAGAAGACTTCTCCCAAATCAGATCACAAAGGTCAAAACCCCCTTCACTGCTCTATCTGGATACCTCTTTGAAACCTCTTTGAAGCCTCAGCAGAGCCAGGAAGGGGATAGAGCTTGGGACTGAGACAGAGCTTTATTGAGGTGAAATGACCAACAATGAGTCAATAAATATGGATGTTCGAACTGTGTAAATAGACTTAAAATTAAATTCACTTTGTGGTGAAGTTCTGGGCTGACTGACAGTTTGACATGCACCAGAGGATGTCACATGATTCCAGGGGGTGGAGTGTTACCCTCCTCTGCTCAGGGAGGCTGAGGGAACATATGTTCAGACCCTTAGCCTTGACATAATGCTGTTTTAATGCAAACCAAGACAACAGAGAGCAGATGACCAAGCTCGTATCAAGGATTCAGGAAGACAAAAGGGTTTTATTAAGTGAAAAGTATATATGTAATTAAAAGGCTACTATAGGATTGTGTGGGTATTCATATTTTGCTCATAAACTTGGGAACCGTAGTAGATACAGACATGGTTCTGGTGTTGTCGGAAAGCATATGAAAACCACTACCTGTTGATAGAAATCCCTGCACAATTTGACAATGGGAACCAAAGTTGTAAGCTAAAATGTGATTGCAGCTCCCCAGAATAAATTACAGATGAAAGAGCCAGGTACATTGTTGCTAATGGAACCAGATACTTGTCTGTAAAATCTCATGATTCTAATTTGTATCCTTTTTGTGGAAATCACAAAAATCTGCCATTCGCACATGCAACCATGTGCCGACATCTGACACAGTTCATTGTGACTGGCATGATCTGACCAATTTGGAAATATATGGATTGTGACACTTACCTGTAATTTGAAAAAAAGTATCACGTCGAAGATTTTTAAGTTGATATCTGAGTTGGTCAGAAATGCCATTTCAAATGGGTGGAGCAAAAACTCCCAGACATGGGTCCTGGAAACCTGAAAACCAATCAAAGAGAAGGGGATGTTCCTTGTGTAGGGGGGGAGAACAATCAACGTCCAATTATAATCATTAGCCAATGATCCAGCACCTCATAATATAGAGATTTTGGGGTGTAATTAGGAGTCTTTAAAAGTAGATACACAGTGAAAATAGAGGGAGAACCCAAATTGCAAGGTAGACAGAAGGTGGAGGATGAGACAAGGAAAAATGTGGACTCAAATCTGGAGTGAACCAGGAGAGAGGCCGAGGCTGGGCCATCCATAACCAGAGACCATGAGAGGCAAACAGAAGGGTTGATGCTGGAGGCCACCCATAACTGAGTCGGGAGAGGCAGTCTAAACAGGTCTCTCTGCTTCCCGTGAGATGACCCAGGAGGCCTGATGACCTTTCCTGAGCATAAACTCTCAGTGATTTAAAGGTAGAACATAAGACACACCATTGGTGGGGATTTGTTTGGATTAATATCTTCCCCTTATTGATGGGGTGGGCATACAGGAATAGATCCCTAACATTTTCTTACTAATTAATAATTTAATAAATTCCCACATAGTCAGCAGACATTGGAGTGATTTGGTGGAAATTTGAAATCTCCAAGATCTATACAAGTGATGATAAAAATATAGGGCCTCGTTATGAGTTGGGTGATATTCTGGTGGTAAATCTGCCAGAATACTGCCCAACTGAATTACTGTTACTGCAATTTGGTCTGACGGAATTACCACCAGATTATAGGTGGTGGAGTAAATCCCCATTTTTTTCAAAGTCCATTGGACTTTATAGGGCTTTTTCTGCAGAATAACCACCAGCAGAATTTCTGTTGCAATAATTGTGCCGATATTTGCGAATATTCAGCAGACAGTGGGAGGATTTACCTCCAGGATGATGCTGGAGGTAAATCCCCCACTCAACGGCCATACTCGTAGTATGGCGGTGTGGGATAATTGGTGGCAATTCCATTACCGCCAATTATTTCCCACACTGCCGTACTTGTATTGAGCCCCATAATCCTTCAAATTGGGTATCACTATATAATTGCTGCCAACCCCTAAAGTGGATGTATGCATTTAAAAATCGAAATTCCTAACTGTTCACCATTCCCCGGACGTTGCCTTAAAGCAGATGGGTTCCATTTGGTTAACTGAATCTGTGGGTCAGTGCTGTGCAGAAGTGTGTTCATGCCTGCACAAAGTGAAAATAGCTAGTTAAAAGGATACTCTAGATACAGAGGAAAAAAGGTACTCCAAAGTGAATGGGAACATTTTCAATTCATAGTGGCAACGGAAGAGGGTTTCGGCATCTGTTTAA
Source organism: Ambystoma mexicanum (assembly GCF_040938575.1). Lineage (NCBI taxonomy): Eukaryota > Metazoa > Chordata > Amphibia > Caudata > Ambystomatidae > Ambystoma > Ambystoma mexicanum. The sequence continues at coordinate 673,707,045 of NC_090936.1, forward strand.
AAGAGTCTATTGCTAATGTTGTTATGCCAGAAGCTTGCTGGAAGGAAAAGTGTGCTGGGAGGGTAGAAATGAAGAGCGCTGCACATGTCCATGTATTTTGCCCAAAAGAAAAGTGTTATGTTTTATTTCAATTATACCCCATACAAAGTATATTGTAAAGCACAATTGTACTGTCAGGTTCTAGGATGCTGCAATAATTATCCTTACATTAGGGGTATTCTTATGAGTGACCCAAGTCTCTAAAGTATTCTTTAGAACTGTGTTTTCTTTTTACCTGTTAAGAGGGGGGACTACAGGGTCCAAACGAAAACCTTACATGTGGTTGTGTTTTATATGTTATGAGAATTACAGTTATAATCAAATCAAAATGGTGGTTTCAACTTGTTTGTATGTTATGAGTTTCATCAGGAATGAAAGGGTTTGTGCCACTGAGTGAGGTGGCGTGAATTCAGATACTATAGCGCGATCATGATTTTGTTTACTTATTAATAGATCTATATTCTGTCTGCACATCGGCCTTGTTCTCGGCTTCTAAATTGTGGAAGGGGTCGGGATGCACTTTGATATTATATGAGGAGCCAAAAGCAGGGTTGGTCAAGAATCCAAATCTTCTCAGTTGGTGTGGCGCTCTAGAATGGTGCAGGGGGAGGAAACTCCCTCAATTGTTTCCCTAGGAATATCTCCTATATTGCTCCCAGAACTGCAAGTGCACCATTAGCCCAGGTCTCTAGCATTGCCCCAAAACCTTGCCATTGCCTCAAATCACTCTCATTGCATTCAGAACTGTCTCATTGCCCTTGATAGACCCACATAACACTCTCATTGCCCTTGTTTCGCCCATTTCACTCGGATTTCTCCCAATACTGCCCTATTGCACCCAATCTTCCCCATTGTCACAAATATTGCACCCAGCTTTGCCACATGCCACTCTCATTAGTTGCCGAGCTGCCTTATGTGCCCCTCTTTTAATGACTGCACTGCTCATTGCCCCGAGAGTTTCCTCATTGCCCTCTGAGTCTGATTTCCACACACATCACCCTCAGTTCCAATCACCCCAGTTTCACTCCATGTCATGCTCATTGCTCCAAAATTATCCACTTTTTCCAGACCTGCCTATGTTTCTATCATTGCATTGCCATTCTTTCCCCATAACTGCTCCATTGCCCCATGACTTGCTCTGTGTCACTGTCATTGCAGAGAACTGCGCCATTGCCTCAGTTGTGCCATATGTCACCCTCAATAACTGTGAACTACTGATAATTGCTCGCAGTTTTTTTCACGTCATGCTCATTGCCCCATTAAACCTCTAAATATAATTTCCTCTTGTAATGTCACCTTACCCCCTAACGTTCTCATAAATCACTCACATTGCATTGGTTTTGTACCACGTCACATCACAATTGCCCCATGAATGTGCCCCCTATCATCACTGAACCCAGTCAGCCAATGTCACTCACAACCCCAGAACCCCCTAATGTACCTCATGTCATTTCTATTAACCTCATGTCACTCTCATTGCACCAGTACTACCTCCTCTCCCCAACGTTGTCCCGAATCATTCTCATTGCTCATAGAACTCCCCATTTTATGTCATTTGCCTAAGAACTGCCTATTTCCTCTCCCAGGTGCAACCCATCCACACACTAGCTCGCAGACAAACACACAGTGGTCGGAGGGAGCGGAAATGGTCGGGATCAGCGTTCTACTTCTTTTATTTGATATTCTAAACAGTTCCACTACTTTTTGTAACCCTTTTCACCGTTCCAGAACGGTTCTTTGTGATGTTAAATCACACTTCTCTACTTTATCACCCAATAGCAGTTCCAGCTAAACTGAAATATATTTCAACTCAATTGGCTGTCAACCAGCATGATTGCATCCATTGAGTGAAAAATGTATTGCATGTTGATCCTTTCCATCCTACTCTGTCCCTGGCTGGAGTCACAGTTCCACTACTTTTCTTGGTACACTTCTACCACTGCAAACACACACTTGCTAATTCCCACAAACACGTATACACACTAAACAATACCTCCTTTCATCCCTTGCCAGGCTTCTCTCCTTGGCTCTAGTTCTCAGCATTGAGTATAGAGACACACGTCAGCCGAGTTGAGGTGTTGTACAGTACTGTGTGTGACTCATCTACGGGGAAAGAAGGGGAGTCATGCCATAATTGGTGCCTCCCTTTCCACCTCGTTATCCATGCTGGTGAATCAGGCACCCCACCCCCAGGTCGTAACACACAGGGACAAGGAGAGGTGCAGGAGCCACGGTTCTCTCCTACAGGCTCCGTTCTATGCAGCCTTGTGGGAAAATATAGCTTCCAACGTCATCGTATTGTGGCTGGTTCCCTCAACCAGTGTCTTATGCTATGCATGCATCAGCGGTGGGGCTGCAGCTCTGTGGCACATGCACAGAACAGTGCAGCGTTTTGGAGAGCTCACAGTGTTTGTATTTCCAAATAATCTTCACAATTTTGAAGTCTTTGCAAATGCAAAGATAGCTTTCTGGAATTTTTGTAGAAAGACACGCACACTTGAATTCATCTTGAGGTACTGTGCGCCAGGTACTGGTTTGATCCCTTATAACTGTCACGTGGTTTGGATCCTTTACTTGCCCTTATGCTTTGACTGCCACTCAGCCTTAATAATGCAACACAGGCAGCTGATTAGGCTCTACACATGAAAGTGATATTTTGAGTATACTAATTACTTCTGGCAGATAAGCAAAGTAGTAAAATAACCAAGCCCCACCACGCTGGTGTAATTGATGATGGAGGCATGCTTGGGTAGCATGCAAATCTGAGCTTCCTGCAGCACCTGAACATGTGGGTGAAGAGTGTTAAATGTTTGCTTGTGGCACAGTGAATAGGAATTAGCAGGCCAGTGAGAATTAGAATGGTTTACTCCATATTGCTGTAGCAAAATGATGGCTAGAGGATAACCAACACGGTTTTATCGCAGATCACCTAATTCTCCTAAAGCTGCAACATCCTGCATGTTGTCGATCGCTACATTTACAAGAGTGTGTTTCCCACAGCCATGGTAGCACCTGGAGTGGACAAATCATTTGATTCAGTCGATTTTGAGGGTTTACTGGGGCTTGGAGGGCACCAATCACTTGAAATGGAAAATAAACATAGGATGATGGTCAGTCAGTCTTCCATATTTTGATCTTTCAGATAATGTAAAAATGATCAAATGAAGCCCACCTTTTTCAGTGACAAGTGAGTCAGGTAATAGTGTCCCTTTTCACTCAAGATCTTTGTCTTAGCGATTGCCCCAGCCCTGTTGATTTACCATACTCACGATGGGATATGTGCGGTGTGGGTTGTGCACTGTCACAAAAGAAATGCTTTGAAAGCCCATCCCAGAGCCTGGGGGCACATCCATTGAGTAATTAACACCGGGAATAAAAGGGGTGGTTTCTCTTGGGCAAATACTCTGTAAAAAAATGAACAGGATGCCTTCTCCCGTAATTTAAGCAACACGTCTCTGGGTTTTGGTAACAATGACATCTGGGGATAGCTTCCTGGTATATGACGTCAATTCTGTAGGCCTCATCACGAGTTAGGCGGGAGCCCTTAAATGTGGCGGTAATGGTATTGGCCCCATCACAAATCTGGCTTATTTACCCCCAGCTCTGTGTAATGGGGATTAACAGTTAGCGGCCAACCCATTATGCGGCTGTAATAAACACTAATAAAGTTGGGTGGTATCCCAGCCGGGATACCGCTCAACTCGGGATCAGGCCCTGTGGCACTCGCAGTCTTGGGGTTTGACTGCCCCACACTTCTTCCTTGACTGTTTGCTCTGTAAATGCAGGTGCTTTGATTCTCACCCTCAACTCCTGTCATGGGAGACCCCATGCCTGGATCTCTGGGTCCCACTTGGGCAACAGTGGAAATGAGGGATGGATGATTGTGGTAAATGCCTGAATACCAAGAGGCTGGCCGCCTGACCATCTCTATAGGTTCAGTACGAGTACCTCCTCCACCTCCCTGTCTTAGTGCATTGGTTCTAGTCCTCTTCACACCATCCTAGTCTACCTCATTGATGCATCACAATAGTATTGTTTCAAAGGGAACCTTTCCTCTACTTCTCCTTTCTCTCTTTCACTTCTACATCAGTGGCACTTCACCACACATGTGTCTCCACCCTTTCTCCACTCGCACCCTGCAGTTTTAGAGTGTGTTTGCACCTCTATCACCTCCCTCTGTTCACATCATATCCATACAGGGTGGAAGGCAAGACAGCACCAGGCGAGGTGTGAGAAGCAGGACCTAAAGGAACAGTGCAAATCACAAGCCTCCCGGGCAGGGAGAAAGGAGTGTAGCCCTAAGAAAGGTTGAGAGAGTGCCATACAGGACGAAATCATTTTAGGTGAGCCCAAGGGACCAGAAACTGCCATCCCATTGGCAAGAAATAATACCAAAACCTTGGGTAACCCTAGGACTTAAACGACCTCATCAGATGGATGGCCTGGAAGAAGACAGAGACATTTTTGTGGCGATCAAGCATCAGCAGGAAAAAGAGAAAGACTACAACAAAGACACTTTGAACTAAGTGATCTGGCACGTGGCCTGGGAGAATCAAGAGAGACATTAGGGAGGGGGTCAGAAATCAACCACCATTGCCAAGGGTAGGGGAAAGGCTCTTCTAGACCTTTCTGTTTACGTTTATGTTAACCTTATGTAATAGTGGTAGGGACATAATATAGGTAAATTAGTGTTTGGATGAAGGACTGTTTTTTTCTATTGTAAGTCATCATGACGAGCACCCTTTTATTATTTTCCTTAACTAAGGCAGAAAATAATCATAGAAGTATGGATAGGACAGGCATTATTTATTTTAATAACAATTCTAAATTGCAAACATAACCTCTTGTCTGTCTCCTAAATTCGACTAACCACATAACACAAAGACCCGGACTTGGACTGGATTTATAGGATTTATCAAAAGCATTCGTATTGGCATCTCCCCTCTTGTGTCTGTTGGGGACACCTGCAGATCCACTGATAGCTATATACATACTTATTGCTCAACTGAAGGCTTTTTTTTAAAGGAATCTGTGAACATAGGAAAGAGATTTCTACAACGTGGTTACTCCTCTCATGAAATTAAAAGATCTTTTGAGAAAGCCAAATCTAAAAATAGAAAAGATCTTTTGAAAGGTGAGATCATTAAGAAACTGACTGGTCTGAATGATTTGAGGTTCATTACTACTTTTAACCACCAATCAGATAAGATCAGATCCATCCTTAATAAGTACTGGCCAGTCTTAGTGACGGATAGAGATCTTAAACAGACCCTTTAAAGCCATCCGTCTCTCACATTCTCCAAAGCACCTTCTTTGACTTCCATAGTGACACCCAATCAGGTACTAAGGTGCAATACTCATGAGAGTTGGCTACACGATCCTAACAATCCTTATGGCCTTTTCAAATGCAGGAAATGTAAGATGTGTGATTGTGTAACTAATGAGACAAATGTGAAAATGCCAGGTGGTAACACCTGGGTACACTAAAACAGGATCACCTTTCTGTCTAACTTTATTGTTTAGCTTATTGAGTGCACGTGCAGATTGAGGTATATAGGCTCTACTATAGGTCCTCTCAAGTTAAGAATTCTGCAGCCCTATCGAGCCATCAAGAACATGGATATGAATTATCCTATGGATTGGACCACATTCCTAAACACCCACGAGGAGTCAATAGACAATTGAAATTAAGACAACTGGAAGCTAAGCTTGTTATTCGATTTGAAACGCTCAAACCTTTAAACTTCAATGGGGATGAAGAGCCTTATGTGCTTCTTAATGAATCCATACGCCAACAGAGGACTTGCACTACTCAAGAGATCTATTGTTAACATTTTGCGGTTTGATTTTTGACATATTTTAATATGAGTGTTGTTGTACCTTTGTTGTTTTCTTTTCTTTTACTTTTTTTCGCCTTTTTTGCACTGTGCAGCAATGTGTGATGTTTATGATGCAGCTATCTACCAGTAGAATATTTTAAATAATTGTTATGGATTCCATTGGGAACTACTGAAGAGAGAGGGTACATGAGTTTTAAGATGTTGAACATGTAACATGATTGTAGGCTACTGACCTTCACTTTTGACTCGGCACTGTATTGCTATTTTGCACTATGATTATAGATTACATATGCGCTGACTGGCACGCAAACCATTGCACCTGCTGCTTGGAGTATATCGCACCATAATTGTGGGGGTGTCATATTAAGTCTGGGATGAATATTTAATATACATTTTAGCAATAGCGTATTTGCTTTTACATCTTGTTACATCAAATTTAGGAATACCTTATATTCTTTGTTTTTTTTAATGGTATCGATCCCTTGTGTAGATTTGCATTAGCATTCGTGCACTTTACATACATAGAGCACTTGTTGGCTTTATGTTTGTTTACACCTTCAGCAAATTTGCACCAGCATGTTTGCACTAGCTTACTCATGTAATGCATTATCTTGCTTCATGGTCATTGTACACATCCTGCTCGGTTGTGCACATGCATAATTGTAGCTTTTGGAGAGCTCTTAATGAGGGCTCTTATATTAGGCATTAAGGTTGTGAAGACTCCCTTCTCCCTCATATTTCATGTGTTCATCATGTTATTTACACATGTTACTGATTTACTTATGAATTCACATCGTATTAACAATTATAATTATGTTTTCTGGGTAATCGTTGCCACATCTGAATGTCACCTATGCTTGACATACAAACGCCCTATTGGCAATGCACTTGCATTTTATTTGTCTTGACATAGCCTTTGTACTTCTGTTGCCTGGAATACTCATGCAAGTAGTGAATTGTCAATGGGTTGTAGAATTGATAGTTGTCTATCCAGCGACCCATTGTTTATTTATTTATTTAAGTTGGAGGCACTTGCCTCTTTTTTTGCTTTTAAGGAATGTAATATTGTTGGAACTTGGCCCAGGGTTCACCAAATTTGTTTGAGAATTCTTGAACATGATCTCAAATATCATTTATAGATGTTGCATTTTGATACTAGGTAACACAATATTGTTTCTGATGGTTCAGACACTAGTCCAAGGGGGCAAAAATGTTAGCCCATTGTGATCCCAGGACTTGAACAGTATCACATGATTATTGGCTGAACAGGCAGTCAAGATGTCCACAACTTTATTTAAACTAGCAAATGAAATACATATTCTATAACATCCTGAAGAAGCCGGAGTCACGGGTGGAACGCGTGGCGATTTTTTTGGTGCCTGTGGGTATCATTCATGTACTTGACATGGTGTTAAGTAGCAGTCCTAAAATGTTTGGTCGGTTTATATCTATGATTCAATAAACTAACAGCTTTTGCTCTGCTTTTTGTAACGCTTTCCCACGTGTGCACAGGTTGTTTTTCAGTGCTGTGGGCTGTGCCAGCTTTCCATTACAGGTGGACAGCCCGGCGACATTGTTTACATATATATATTTATCAGAGTTAACACAACAAAACACTTGAAATTCAGCACTCTCCTTTGAAGCGAGTCCACCTTAACTTTGTGCACCCTGTTGCGCTGCGTATGACCACAATGATGGCATCACAGAATTTCAAGGGTTTTGTTATACTATAGTTTCTTTGGGGCCCACTAGCCATGGCTTTCGGCCTTGGCCACTGTACATGTTGCACCATTACGTTTATTTGGGGCCCACTAGCCACTGTACATGTTGCACTAATACGTTTCTTAGGGGCCCACTAGCCATGGCCTTCTGCCATGGCCACTCTACTTGTTGCACCAATATGTTTCTTTGTAGCCCACCAGCCATGGCCTTCGGCCCTGCCCACTGTACATGTTGCACCAATAAGTTTCTTTGGGGCCCATTAGCCCTGGTCTTCGGCCATGGCCAGTGGGTCATGCTGGAGTCTCATTATGCTGGGCTACATATGCCAGGCTTGTCCCACCATGGAGTGGAAGCCCCATGCTGTGTGTGTGGTTGAAGCATATTCATGGCTTGCACCAGCATTCACTCACTCCAGAGCTAGATGGGGCAGGCGGAAATAACTGCGCTGCCTGGTTGTCCATGGCCTGGGTGGGGTGATGGAGAGCTGGTGAGAGGGCAACACCTGGGCCATATCAGCAGTGCAGCCCTGGGGATACAATGGTGACTGGATGTGCATCATCAGATGAGCCCCCGCGATGAGAGGGCACCATCTGGGCCTACCCAAGGGTTTCAAGTCCTGGTTGCATGAGCAGTGCAGCTCAGGTGAAGATTCTGGTGTTGGGCCACATGTGCGTTGCAGCCCGGGAACCAATGGTGGTCAAACCTCCCTGAAGCCAGACGGAGTAGGCTTGAGAAAGCTGCAAGTCTCATGCCACATCAGCGATGCAACCTGGGTGAAGAGGAAGAAGCTGAGAGCCCAGCATCAGCAGCCAGGGTGTGCAGGAAACCCAGATGATGGTAGTGCACTGATGGAGGGGCAAGTCTGCCCCCCAAAGCCCAGGCCATTATCATCATCGCTGAGAGGGCAAGCTTCGCCCTGATAGAGATAGCGGCTAGGGCCAGTTGTCCCTTTGGACAATGGTGCAGGAGCGGGCCTGTCCTCACACCTGACAACAGAGAGGGGGAGATCCCATCACATATCGGAGGAAACTATCAAGAAATGAGTACCCTTACCATAAAGGGAGAACTGATAGAGGGTGTGCTGGTGTAAGGGCCATGCCAATGGGAAATAAAAAGGTACTATGCTCTTGGCTGTCAAATCCCCTATAGAAGGCTAATGACTCCTTACATCATGGCTTACTGGAAAGAAGGCATGGTATCAAACAGTGAAGAAAGCCACAAGTGATCACAGTTCAAGGGTGTTCATTGAACTTCAGTGGGTTTGTTTAAATGCCTTACTAACCCTAAGTATAGTGTAGTAGTGAGCATCCCTTCCCCACATTTTCAGCTTTACACACACTCTGGCTTCTCAGCCATGAGGCAACAGTTCAGTGCATAGGTATTGGGGACGGCTGCCAAAGTGTCTCTCCCAATGACAGTCTCTTATTGCAGAGGGCCTGACGTAACAAACACCAAAGTTCCTTTCTTATCGGGATTTTCACATTCACAGTTTCACAATTGGTCCCCTTCATTCAGGCTCAGACTTGTTTATCACAATGTTCACAATTGGTCTCCCTCGTTTGGGCTCGACCATGTACGCTCACTTTTCAAGCTTTCTTCTTTATACTAAAAACCAAAGACTTTGGATTGTGCAATGGGTTTTGCTTAAACCGTTGAAGGACCACTTTGATTCACTTAATTTCTTATCATTATCTTTCATTTTCGTTTCTGTCACTTCTTGGCTGAATATCTTAGAGAGACCTTCGCTTGAGCACACTTGCGGTGCCGGACCACTCTGTCGCTGATATTGTATCTTTCTGTGTTAACTTCAAACATCCATCAGCAGTGAGGCTTCCTCGCGTCTCTCATCACACGCATTCCCAATCTTCCTTCTTGCGCTCTTTATACAATATTGCCACTTGCAACCTTGAGTTCAACACATATCGGTCTCCCCAACTCACCGGCTGTGTTGATCTCTCTGGCGCAGCTTTGATCTTGGAGCCTACACACAGTACAAGATTCTTCAGTCTGGTTTCCTGGCCTTACGATCTTTAATCTGAAGGATTCTCGAAAGCCACAGTTTTCTGCTGGAAAGGTCAAGGGTATCTCCCTCCTTGCACATCGTTCTTGGTTTGCCGTCTTTCTTCCCTCGTTCAGCTGCCGTCTGAAAAAGACTGTTCCTTTGTTGCATTTTGCCTCACTCCAGGTTTGCTCTCGCACTCTGCTTTTTATCCATGTGGGGAAGCTTAATGGAAGTCAGGTGTAAATGGTTACCAGTAATTGCCTGACCATAGTAGTGGGACATGTCAGGTAGACTGCTTGGGTGTGATTCTGTTTTCTTCCAGAGCGGGCTGGCTGTGTGAAAGTGTTTGTGAAGGGAAAGAGAAGGGGGGTAGGATGGGGTAAAGGTGTTACAGGGAGAACAGATACTGTGTCTCACCATCAGGTGTCTCACTCCCTGGAGACCCCTCACCAAGGTGATCCTCCTTCACTGGTCCACTCTTAGGTTCTGGATCCAAAGGGGATGACCGTGCCCTGGCCAGCTGAGGAAGAGACCCCCAGGGACTAGCGGGTGAGACACCTTCTGGTTTCTCACACTACTGACATGGTTGTCTGCAGCAGCCACGTGTACGTATACATATTTATGTATAACTAAATATAAATTCAGTGAAAATGCTTTGTTAAAGGGATGTTATGGTTAAGTTGCCCTAATAAAAACCTATGAAATTCAGTGAAAAAACTTTGTTAAAGGGACATTATGGTTACAAGTAAAACCGAAACCCCCCAGAATTCGTTATTTATGGTAAGCTAAGCAACCATAACTCATGCCACCACCATGCACTGCTAAGGCTAACACCAAGGACATCAAAGATGACATCACTGATGACATCACATATCTGGGCTACTTCTTTTTGTGCACTGATATATCTAAACTAGTTCTTTTGATTCACTAACAGTGACCATTTAAAAAATTGAAAAGTTGCTAGATATCTAGACATTAACCTTCTCATATGTTCTTAAAGTACTTTCCTAACAGTTTGATCTGAGCTCATAGTGCACATACACTGGCCAATAAGCAGGCCTCAAACACAAAATGTATTTGTGTACATGATGATCAACTCTGTCATTGTCATTTTCTTGTGATGTTGTTTCTTTCCTCCTTATTGGAGTTTCCCTGTTTGTGCCTCAAATTCCTATGCATTGTTGCTCTGCATATGTATTGTTTGTACTAACACAAGTGTAGAGGAGCAGCTGCATGCCTGCCCTCCTGCCTCCTATATGTTGGAAGTCAGAGACTGTGCCATGTTTGACACCAGCAGTTGTGCCAATACCGCAGCGAGTAGTTGAGAAAAGGTATCCACTGAGCAAACCCTATTAAATGTATCCCCGAAAGACAATAATCTGAGGGAGGAACTCCCTGAAGGAATATGAAAAGAGTGAAAGAGAGAAGGTAGTGACGTCCCAAAAGACGAGCGTGATGCACTTAGAGGACTGGCTGAAGAGAATGCCATGGATCTTATGAAAACTGATGATGAAGTTAAGAATGAAGATTTCATATGCAAAAAAAGACGATTGAACGTGTGCGAAATTCTACAGAAATGCAACCATTCAATAATTGTACAGACGCAGAAATGCACGTAGACTAAGTGATCATAGAAGCTAGATATATGTGGTGATTAGACTGCAGGCGAAGCCGCCATTTTACGGGAACTGGACATCAGTGTCATGAATTTAGACCCATGGAGAGCAAAGGCAGAGAATTGTATTGCAGCAAGATTAAACTGAGATGGTCTGGCCTGGCATCAAAACAGAACCAGCCATGGTCGGTTATCTAGTCTTGAAAGCAGTGAATGTGCGAAGGAGGAATCATCCCTTATTAAGGGGCAAAGAAAGAACACCAAGAGTGCCAAGTTGTATTCATTTAAGACATTTAAATGCTGCAGAATGGACCAGAATCATGGTCTCCTGCCACGTGAGCCGAGGATGGAAATAGAGTTGGGCTTGGAGTCCTAGAACAACGATAGTGAGAGCTAGTACTCCCATATAATCCCACAGACAGGTATACTTTGCAAGGCCAAGTTCAAAAACAATCTGCATGGCAGACGGCATGGGTGATGAGGGATGTTGGGCTAATTGGGTCGGGAGGTAAAATCAGGTTCACCTCCTGGCACCCGTTTATGAACTTAGGTGCTGCTAAATGAACCGGATGTTCCAGACATGGCATGAGCGTGCCAACCAATTATAGAGAGCCTGATAACAAAGGACCTTATAGTTTGAGAGCCAATTATAAACCGTGTACTTAATAGTGTTCAAGATGACATGTTTTAGAGGTAGGCATAAATTGTCCACCTGACAGTAGACAGTCAATCACAATCCTAGTCCTTATAGAAAGTATACTTAGATGTTCCCCTTGAACCAATTATAATCGCTTATAGGTTTTCTTATTTGCCACGTAGTATGACGTCACTGCTGATGTATTGTTTGCATATAAGGATGTTATCATGAGACATTTTTGAGAGCTGTGCGAACATCTGTTGTAATCTCCCTGTTTGAGATCATTGTTAATAAAACAGCAACCTTTGCCGTCTTCCTGAATTGGTTTGATTATTTGGACTCAGAGTTATTCTGTGAACCACATCCATTGCACGCACGTTACTAAAGAACCATAAGATCACAAGTGTGCAGGGAGTCTTGTATTGCTAGCTAGAAATTCCAAGTTTAATGTTACTCAACATTCTGATAGGTTTGCATTTATTATTTTACTGGCCAATATTACCAGTTAAAAAATAATGTACTTCTGTGGTGCATGTTGCACCCATTGTCTATGTGCATGTATTGTTAGGTTCCTCTATTAACAACAACACTGCAATATAATGTTTTGTTTAGATGAATACATTTTTTTAATACATGAAGTACTTCATCAGAGATGTCCCGATCACCCCTCACATCTTGCTACCAACATTGTAAGCACAAACCCTTGTAGGGACTTTTTATCAAAA